>NC_083606.1:31877540-36877540 GCF_029168945.1 Cannabis sativa | reverse complement strand
AATATTGATAAGGGTGAAGTTGAGTGAGAACTCCAAGGACACGATGTGCAGAGGAAGACATATAACCATGCCTTCTGAAACCTTTGAACGTAGGGAGTACAAGTAGCATCGACAACAGACCAGCTTGGTCTGAGGACCTGACCAAAGGTACACCATGACCATCACCTAAGGCTTGCAGGTGGGGGCTTCTAAACGTGCAACTGAGGAACACGTACCTAAAACTCAAAATCATGCGTCTATAATTCAGGATCACACACCTGCAGCTCAGGATCACCCTCTGGCAGTTAGGGACCACGTATCTAAACCCCAGAAGCACAGGCGCGCAGTCATGGACCATCTAACACCAGACAAGAGTATGAGGTGCAAGGCCACTCTAGGCACGTACAACCCACAACTCGAAAGTGATGTGTTGATACCATTTGACCATGTTGTACCCTTGGCCACTTGTGCCTAAAAGTACCCCCATTTTAGATGTGAGGGTGGTCAGATGTTCATTATTAGTAGCTCATAAAGAAAAGGCAATAGAGAGCATGTAACACCCTAACTAGCATAGGCGTATTACGTGATTTTTAAACATACTGTGCAGCTCGTTGCTAATCAACGAGGTTTATGGAAATCGTGATTAATTAAAATTTTTGCTTTTTAATTAAACTTATAAAATATTTCATACAAAAATACTCGGGATCCCATTTACAAAACACTTTCCAAAAATTCACTGTCTAATACAAAGTACTTGTCGCCTAGCGACTAATTACAAAAAGCACTGATGTCTCGAGTATCGTACGCTCCAGGCCTAACCGCCCCGACATGTACAATCTTCACCAGCTCGCTCTCACGGTTCCGCAGCCTTGGCCTTGCCCATACCTACACATAAACATAGCACTGTGAGTCGACAAACTCAGTCTGAAAAGCATAAATCATAATCATACATAAATCTCGGGTTATGGTCACGGGTATGCTTGTCGTGTCCCACACGATACTGAGTCCCGAACGTTCATAAGACGGTACTATTGACAAGTAACAACCTATACTCGGTTCACTGGTCATACTCCAGCTGCTAGTCATACTCTAGCCTAACCGATGTGTTACAGTATCAGCCTATACTCGGTTCACTTGTCATACTCCAGTTGCTAGTCATACTCTAGCCTAACTGATGTGATACGGTCAAATAGCACAGTACCACCAACCCTAGAATCAGCCTATACTCGGTGTACTGGTCATACTCCAGCTGCTAGTCATACTTTAGCCTAACCGATGTGATATGGTCGGATTGTACGAAGCCAACATACATATCTAATGTAATCTAACAGGCTTCCTAACATGCACGCTAAACATGTAATACATATGCATACTGTTATACTAATCTTACCTCAATTCCGAATTCAGGTGTGCCGGTCAACCTGACTTGAACGAACTGCGAGGCGGTTTACAGGCTCTTAAACCATAACAATCACAACACTAATAAGTGATACGCTAAATCACTTCACGGGGACTAAAACTAGAAGCCAAAAGTTTCCGTATCGATAAAAAGCATGGCAATACCCCAAATAACATCAAAACGAGAAAATCTAGGGTTCCTAAAAATTTCCCAACCGGAATTCCGGTTCTGGGAGTTCCTAAACCCTCATCCGGAATTCCGGTTCCTTGCAGGAAACATGCAAAAATTCATAACTTGCTCATATCAAATCCAATTCAAACAAAACCTTCTTGAGCTGTTCTGAATACCCCATAGAACATTTCTAAAGCAACAAAACAGCCCAGAACACACAGATACTAAAACTGCCATTAAAGCTCCAAGCTTTGAGTTCAAACTCAAACTTGGTTAAATCTAACTAACTTGCATCCAAATCAGTTCAAACCTACTTAAACATGCATATTATAACCTCAGAAAACGTCAGCAAGCAACAACAATAAGTGCAGCAACAGAATCTTCATTTTCTTTGAAAAACATAGTTTTGAGCTAACATTTTATATCTTGATAAAACCAAGTAATCACCAACACATTCATGCTTGAATCAACAAAAAACATCATAATTAAACCTCTGAAATCTGAAGCAACCATAAACAATAACCACAGCCACAAATCATTAAGCATGCATTACTCAACTTTCTTAAAAACCAAGAAACTAAAAGAGACACTACAAGAATCTTACCAAGAACTTTGAACAACACTAGATTGGATGAAAAAGCTTGAAAAAATCAAGAGAAATCCCAGCCCTAGCAGCCACACCAGCCGAGAGAGAGAGAGAGAGAGAGAGAGAGAGAGAGAGAGAGAGAGAGAGGAAAAGAGCTTTGAGTTTTTTCTAAATTTCTAATTTTTTTTACTTTGAATGAAATGAGAGAAAGCATGCAAATATTAAACCTTTATTTCAGCCAACATAAACCCACATAATTCACATATTTTTCCAATTACAAAGTCCACTAAAGGATAAAATACCAATGGGGAAAAATGACCAATTTGCTCGTCCATACTAAAATAACATAAAGGGCACTAAAGGGGGTAATTTGGGAAATTCTAATTCCCGACCACTCCCGACATTCCCAATGTCTAATAAACCGTCCCACAATACTAACATACTAAGTTGTGATTTTACTGAGCCAAAAACTGAGTTTGATGTTACCGGGCACCGGAAATACAAAATTATGAAAATTTCTATAAGACATAAAATGCATTTCAGAATTCACTAATAACAGTAGAAACAATTATTTAAATATCTATAAATAATTTCCATAATTAAACATAATTAACTGCTAATTTCCAAATTAAACTAAGCGGTCTTTACAACTATTCCCCCCTTAAAAGGATTTCGTCCCCGAAATCTAACCTGAATAACTCTGGATATAGAGCTCTCATATCTGACTCTGGCTCCCAGGTGACTTCCTCCACCTTGTTGTTTCTCCAGAGTACTTTGACCAATGCTATGGTCTTATTCTGAAGGACTTTATCCTTTCTATCCAGGATCTGCACTGCTGTTCTTCGTAAGTCATATCTGGCTGCAGTTCAAGGCTCTCATAACTGAGTATATGAGAAGGATCTGAAACGTGTTTTCTCAACATAGAGACATGGAATACGTTGTGAATTGCTGATAAAGCTGGAGGCAACGCTAACCGGCATGCCACTTGACGTATCTTCTCGAGAATCTCGAAAGGTCCTGTAAATCTAGGGCATAACTTGCCTCTTTTCCCGAAACGTTTGATTCCCTTCATTGGAGACACCTGTAAAAACACATGGTCCCCTACTTGAAACTCAACATCCCTGCATTTCGGATCTGCGTAACTTTTCTATCTACTCTGTGAGGCAAGCATTCTAGCTTTTATTTTCTCAATTGCCTCATTGGTCCGCTGCACTGACTCTAGACCTAGGTATTTCCTCTCCCCTGTCTCATCTCAGTGGATGGGAGATCTACACTTCCTGCCTTATAACAGTTCATAGGGAGCCATCCCTATCGTACTCTGATAACTATTATTGTAAGAAAATTCTATTAACGGTAGATATCTTTTCAAAGAGCCTTCAAAATCCATAACACAAGCTCGTAGCATGTCTTCCAATATCTGAATTGTAATTTCGGACTGACCATCTTTCTGAGGATGGAATGATGTACTGAATTTCAGTTTTGTACCCATTGCTCGTTGCAAACTCTCCCAAAACTTGGAGTTGAACTTCGGATCTCTATCCGAAACTATAGACTTCAGTACCCCGTGAAGTCTTACAATCTCTCTAACATACAATTCTGCTAACTGATCCACTGTAGAGGTTGTCCTAACGGCAGAAAATGAGCAAATTTTGTGAATCGATCCACCACTACCCTGATGGAATCGAACAAACCCGTGGTTCTAGGTAACCCAACAACGAAATCCATCGTGATATCCTCCCACTTCCATTCAGGTAGGGTTTAAGGGTGCAACAACCCTGCTGGTCTCTAGTGTTCAGCCTTAATCTGCTGACAGGTGAGGCATCTCAATACGAATTCTACCAAATTCTTCTTCATACCACTCCACCAGAAGTACGGTTTAAGGTCCTGGTACATCTTAGTGGTGCCGGGATGCAAAGAATAAGGGGTAGAATGAGCCTCTTCAAAGATCTCATTCCTGAGTTCCACACTACTCGGAACACAAACCCTACCTTTATACAGAAGCATCCCGTTGTCTGACACTGATAAATCCCTGGCTTGACCAGCCGAAACCTCATCTCTAATTTTCACTAACTCTAGATCAGTCATCTGAGCGGTTTTAATTCTTTCCAACAGATCAGATTGCAGCGTCAAGTTGTGAAGCTGACCTACCACAAACTCAATGCTTGATCTAACCATGTCCTCTGCTAACAGAGGTGAGATCTGAATAAAGCTAGCTACTTGCCCGGGACCCTTCCTGCTCAGGGCATCGGCCAATACATTGGCCTTCCCAGGGTGATAGAGAATCTAACCGTCATAATCTTTCACTAACTCCAACCAACGCCTCTGTCTCATATTTAAATCTTTCTAAGTAAAGAAATTTTTGAGACTCTTATGGTCGGTATAGATTTCACACCTTTCTCCGTAAAGGTAATGGCGCAAGATCTTCAATGCAAAAACCATTGCGGCCAATTCTATATCATGAGTCGGGTATCGCTGTTCATAATCCTTTAACTGACGGGAGGCATAAGCGATAACCCGATCGGCTTACATCAGCACACACCCCAGACCCTGTCTGAATGCATCGCAATAAACTACAAACTTCTCTTTGTCTGAGGGCAAAGCTAGCACTGGAGCTGTAATCAACCTCTGTTTCAGCTCCTGAAAACTAGCTTCGCACTTATCTGACAAAACAAATCGCTGATTCTTCTCTGTAAATTCGGTTAAGGGTGTTGAAATCTTAGAAAACCCTTCCACAAACCTACGATAATAATCGGCTAAACCCAATAAGCTTCTAATTTATGTCACTGTCTTCAGTCTTGGCCAATCCCTGACGGATTCTATTTTCCCGAGATCCACCTTGATCCCATCTTTGTTAACAATGTGCCCTACGAAAGACACCTGATATAGCCAGAATTCACATTTCTTAAATTTGGCATAAAGCTTGTGTTCCCGAAGCCGTTGCAAAACCATCTCAAGATGTAACTCATGCTTCTCTTCTGATTGAGAGTACACAAGGATGTCGTCGATAAACACAATTACACATATATCGAGGAAATCCTCGAATACTCCATTCATCAAATCCGTAAATGCTGCAGGAGCATTGGTTAGTCCAAACAACATAACCAAGAATTCGTAATGTCCAAACCTAGTACGGAAAGCCGTCTTTGGAATGTCCTCCTCTCGGATACTCAACTGATGATAACCCGATCAGAGATCAATCTTGGAAAAGACCGTCTTCCCCTGAAGTTGATCAAAAAGATCATCGATCCTAGGTAATGGATATTTATTATACACTGTTAGCTTGTTTAACTCCCGATAATCGATACACATCCTCATAGTTCCATCTTTCTTCTTGGCGAACAAAACCGGAGCTCCCCAGGGTAACACACTAGGCCGAATAAACCCTATGTCAAGTAACCCCTGAAGCTGAATCTTTAATTCTTTAAGCTCAGCTGGAGCCATTCTATACGGAGCCTAGGAAACCGGTTCCACTCTTGGTGCCGAATCGATAACGAAATCAATCTCCCGCTGAGGTTGTAAACTGGAAGTTCTTCGAGAAAAACATCTAGAAATTCCCGAACCACCTTAATATCCGCTGGACGAATGGTCTCTGGCCGAGTGGTGTCCATCACCACGGCTAGAAACCCTAAACACCCGCCATGCAGTAACTCCCTAGTTGACATGGCCGAAATCACCGGAACTCGAGATCCCCGAAGTGAACCAACAAACACAAATGGTTCTTCACTTTCCGGTTGGAAGATCACCATCTTCCTCTTACAATCAATACTAGCTGAATATTTAGATAGGAAATCCATTCCTAAAATAATATCAAAATCTACTAGGCTCATCTCTATCAAGTCAGCACTTAACTCTCTACCATCTATTTTGATCGGCATATACCTAATCCACCTTTTGGAGATAACTAACTCTCCGCCAGGTAATAGGGTTCCAAACCCTGATTCATAACTATCAAATGGTCTATCCAATTTACTAAAGATTCTGGCTGCCACATAAGAATGTGTGGCCCCAAAATCAAACAGCACTGAGTAAAATGAGTTATTAACTGAGAGCTTACCTGTTACAACTGAGGGGCTGGCTTCTTCATCAGCCTGAGTAATGGCGAACACCATAGCTGGAGTGGGTCTCGCTGGAGACCTAGGTGCCTCTGATCTAAGCTGGGGATAATCCCTCTTGTAATGTCTGGGCATGCCACACTGAAAGCATCCCTGACCTCTGCACTTACCCAGATGGTGCCTTTTACAACTGGGGCACTCTGGGTAAGAAAACCGGGTCTCAGCGCCACCCTGACGACTGCCTCTACTCTGGTTCCCCCGGAACCTCTTGTTCTGCCCCGAGCCGCCAGATACAGTGGATGTTTTCCTCTTCTGGTCCATGGTCGAACCACTACCTCTCCTGCTAAAGCCTGATGCAGGAGGGGTAGGAGCCCCGCCACTCAATAGAGTCCTAACTGACTCCGACATACATCCAACTGCGCCCTCAGCTCGCAGTGCCTTCTCCACCATCTCCGCTTAGGTGGTCTTGTCATCCGTAGTGATCATAAGGTCATGCTTAATCTTCACATTTAATCCGTCCAGACATTTTTCCTTCTTACTAAAATCGATTGGCACAATTCCCGAGGCCAACCTCGCCAACTGATCGAACTGAGTAGTATACTCTGTCACACTCATATTCTCCTTCTGGGTCAGGTGAGTGAACTCTTTCCTCTTGGCACTTCTAACGGCCTCATTATAGTACTTCGCGTTGAAGAGTTCCTGGAACCTTTCCCAGGTCATAGTGGTGACATCAAGAATCTGAGACACCATGTCCCACTAGACTAAGGCGTCTTCTTGAAATTGGAAGGTGGCACACACCACCCTGTCATTCCCGGTGACACCCATAAAGTTCAATATCCTGGTGATCACCGTTAGCCACTGCTAGGCTTTCATGACGTCCGGACCTCCCAGAAAAACTGGAGGTGCTTGCTTCCGGAACCTTTCATACAAAGGTTCCATTCTGTTTGCCGCTACCACTAGCTCGGCCTGAGCAACAGGGGCGGGTGCCACTGGAACTTCTGGCACAGGCACTGTAGGAGCCCCCTGCTGCCTCAAGCTCTGAATCTCAAGATCTTCCTCCTCTATTCTGGCTTGCATTTCAGCAAACCTAGTTTCCCAATTCTTGGGCAGCCTAGGCAGCTTGTGGCGGGTTATCATCACCCCGACCACGGGCCCTGCCCCTGGGACCTCTACCATGGCCCCTAGCATGCGGGGGAAACTAAGCTCCCTGACCCTGATTTGACCCTACTGAATTGCACTGACTCCTGGTGTTTCGCCTGGCGTCCATCTAGTCTGAACAGCGTGCGAAACCAAGAGTTGGCACATCAGGTCATGATCAAAGAGAGCTTACTAATGCCGCTTAATTTGGAAATTAAAACAAAACATGCGCCTATTCTACTATCAGGCTACTAACATGCTTCCCATCAGGCTTTTCTGATTTCATAATAATTAAATAAGTTACTAAAGAAATAAAAGCTTACTGAACCGTAGAATGAGCTAACTGCTGATGATGATTGTACATGTCGTGACGATCTTCGAAAGACAACCTTGCGGCTCTGATACCAAATTGTAACACCCTAACTAGCATAGGCGTATTACGTGATTTTTAAATGTACTGTGCAGCTCGTTGCTAATCAACGAGGTTGATGAAAATCGTGATTAATTAAATACTCGGGATCCCATTTACAAAACACTTTCCAAAAGTTCACTGTCTAATACAAAGTACTTGTCGCCTAGCGACTAATTACAAATAGCACTGATGTCCTGAGGATCGTACGCTCCAGGCCTAACCGCCCCAACATGTACAATCTTCACCGGCTCGCTCTCACGGTTCCTCAGCCTTGGCCTTGCCCTTACCTACACATAAACATAGCACTGTGAGTCGAAAGACCCAGTAAGAAAAGCATAAATCATAATCATACATAAATCCCGGGTTATGATCAGACGCCCATACCCCTGAACATAACCCTAACTGCTGTGTCCCACACGATACTTAGTCCCGAACGTTCATAAGACGGTACTATTGACAAGTAACAGCCTATACTCGGTTCACTGGTCACACTCCAGCTTCTAGTCATACTCTAGCCTAACCGATGTGTTACAGTATCAGCCTATACTCGGTTCACTGGTCATACTCCAGTTGCTAGTCATACTCTAGCCTAACCGATGTGATATGGTCGGATGGTACGAAGCCAACATACTTATCTAATGTAATCTAACAGGCTTCCTAACATGCACGCTAAACATGTAATACATATGCATACTGTTACACAAATCTTACCTCAATTCTGAATTCATGTGTGTCGGTCAACCTGACTGGAATGAACTGCACGGCGGTCTAGGAATTCCTGAACCCTCATCCGGAATTCTGGATGCACAACCGGAATTTCGGTTCCTCGCAGGAAACATGGAAAAATTCATAACTTGCTCAAATCAAATCCAATTCAAACAAAACCTTCCAGACCTGTTCTAAATACCCCATAGAACATTTCTAAAGCAACAAAACAACCCAAAACACACAGATACTTAAAATGCCATTAAAGCTCCAAGCTTTGAGTTCAAAACTCAAACTTGGTGAAATCTAATTAACATGCATCCAAATCAGTTCAAACCTACTTAAACATGCATATTATAACCACAGAAAACGTCAGCAAGCAACAACAATAAGTGCAACAACAGATTCTTCATTTTCTTTGAAAAACATAATTTTGAGCTAAAATTTCATATCTTGATAAAACCAAATAATCACCAACACATTCATGCTTGAATCAACAAAAAACATCATAATTAAACCTCTGAAATCTGAAGCAACCATAAACAATAACCACAGCCACAAATCATTAAGCATGCATTACTCAACTTTCTTAAAAACCAAGAAACTAAAAGAGAGACTACAAGAATCTTACCAAGCACTTTGAACAACACTAAATTGGATGAAAAAGCTTGCAAAAATCAAGAGAAATCCCAGCCCTAGTAGCCACACCAGCCGAGAGAGAGAGAGAGAGAGAGAGGAAAAGAGCTTTAAGTTTTCTCTAAATTTCTAATTTTTTTTACTTTGAATGAAATGAGAGAAAGCATGCAAATATTAAACCTTTATTTCAGCCAACATAAACCCACATAATTCACATATTTTTCCAATTACAAAGTCCACTAAATGACAAAATACCAATGGGGAAAAATGACCAATTTGCCCCTCCATACTAAAATAACATAAAGGGCACTAAAGGGGGTAATTTGGGAAATTCTAATTCCCGAACACTCCCGACATTCCCAATGTCTAATAAACTGTCCTATAATACTAACATACTAAGTTGTGATTTTACTGAGCCAAACACCGAGTTCCATGTTACCAGGCACCGGAAATGCAAAATTATGAAAATCACTATATGACATAAAATGCATTTTAGAATTCACTAATAACAGTATAAACAATTATTTAAATATCTGTAAATAATTTTCATAATTAAACCTAATTAACTGCTAATTTCCAAATTAAACTAAGCGGTCTTTACAGAGCATTTATCATTCATTTCACCTCTTCTCTTGATCTCATATTTTAATGGTTACACATTTTCCGACCACTAACTTTGTCGACGAGTTGTAACCGTCAACAATAACCCACCATGAGCTTACCTTGGAGTTAAGCATACAAAACTTGGGTAATCTCAAGATGGAAAATGAAGAATTGATAGTCATTGCCAAGATTATCATATGTTAATAAGTAATGATTTACAAGGTATCGAGATAATCATATGTTAATGAGAAGAAATAAGAAGTGCTCTAATTGTATGTCGATTAGAAAGGAACACTTAACTTGTTAATAAGTCAAGTGAGTAGATTTGTTTAGGAGATCCTATAGCAGGAACAGAAAGAAAAAATTATGAACTATGTATTGTGCGATCTTATGGTTTTGACCGAGTAGTAACGGTTGGACATACTGAGTTAATATGTTGTCTATCAGTGCAACCGATCTATAAGAGAATTGAGTATATGGAATTCATACAATGGAATAGTTTAATCTTGTGATATCCTAAATTTTATTTCTTTGGCTATGATGTTAAGAATTAATGAAGGTTATCGAGAACTATGAGAATTATAGTAAAAATAGTATAATGCTTTACTCTTGAAAGGTGGCTAATTTGGGAGGATCAATCGAATATTAAAAACATAATGTGAGCATATTTAATAAGGGTTAGATTATCTTCGAATAATTTCTTTCATTGACGAAGTGTTGGTTTGAAAGCGATGATTAAATGTACCATTGGTTAGGTACTTTAATGAGTGTGGTACGAGAAAGATGTTGGACACATGTTCACTAGAGTAACACAGGTGGTAGAAGAACATGATGGACCGAAAAGTTCCAAGAAACTTTTAAAATCATAGAGTGAGTTCAAATATATACTCGCTTCAATAAGTACACAGAAACAACTATGCTGATTTGATATGTATGGATATTAAATTTTTAGCCAGAGACTCAGTTTTCTTTTAGCATCACCAAGGGTGCTTTGATTAGGAATGAATGGACCATTACGTCTTAGATATATCAATCCTTTTTAGATATTGGAGTGGATAGGCCTGGTGGCGTATCGATTAGTTTTACCACCTGTGTTGTCCATGGTGCATAATGTCTTCCACATTTCTATGTTTAGAAAGTATGTGTCAGATCCAACACGTATTTTGAGTTACGATGATATTGAACTCTAGAAAACTTATTTTATTAGGAAGCAATAGGAATTAGAGTCGTAGATGTAGGAACTGTATCCCGAGTTATTTAGGTAAATTTTTAGAATAAAATTCTTATAAGGGAGGGATGGTTGTAATATCCCGATAAGTCTAATGGTAAATAATTAGGGTTTATAATTATAGTATGGGCTAATTAGATAATAAGTGGGATTATGATCCAACTAATTTAGTTCAGCATAAATTTTAAATTCACTATAAGTGAGTAAACAATCGTAATTTATAAATTATAGATATTTATATAGCATCTCTGAATGTAATATGAGCTACATGTGAAATAAAAATATTTTTAGGTTTGGCGACCTTGGAGACTTGATTGGGGCAATAATGTCACAAAGAGTTTAATTGATATAATTGATTGGAATATTGTGTTATGTAAATAATATAGGTATTAGCGTAATTAAGAGTTTGTGAGATTTTGCTTAGTGTTGTAAGAGTAGAAATTTTTTAGTGGCTAAGAATTAATAGGACATTAGTAAAATATTTTCATTAATATTATTATATGATTATTATTAATAATACTGTTATTATTATTAATATATTATTTTATTATATTATATTATTACTATAATAATATAATTAATATATTATTATATATATAAGAACGTAACAATATATATAATATAAGTTTATAAATTAAACTTATAAATGAAAACAAAACTCTCGTCCTCCATCAAAACTCACTCCCTATCAATTTTTTTTGATTTTCAATCCGAGACTTAGCGATTTAAGCTCCGGTAGCAGGATAGTGAATTCTCAGAGCGAGAAAGCTTAAGGTAAGGTTTAATCCATTTTAAGTTTAAAAAAATTTGTTTCCTGTAGAAGTTTTACCGATTAGAATAGTTATGAAAGTGCGGACCTTATAGAATTGTTCTCGGGTAGTCATGGGACTGGTTCTGATATTTTCTTGCTGAAATTGAGGTGATTTTTAGTGACGCACAAAATTTCTACAAATTCAGTGTTAGTGTCCCATAATGCATGTCACTAAAAACATGAGGTGTCACTAAAGAGTAACTCCCATAATTTATATTATTTTTCTTAAAAAAAATATTGGCTTACAGTGACGCGCTAAATGCGATTGGGTAAACATGCCACAACACACTTGGCATGTCACTATATCATGTATTAAAAAAATCTTTTAATTTATCCAAAAAATATGGCTAAGTACCTTCATTAAAAAAAAGAAAAAAATGTACAACTATATATAGTAAATATTAATAAATAATAATAAATAAATTAATAAGTAATAAGAAAAAATTAATGTATTACTATTATTAATTTTTTTTGAAAGAAATAATAAGTAAATATTAATTTTTTTTTATTATATTAAATATAGAGTATAAAAAAATTATGACATAAAAATTTAAAATTAATACTATATATATATCTCCACTTTTAACATATTCAGCCGCTTTCTCACTCCTGGTTTTTCAAGATGCGTCCAAAGGCCAAATTTTGGCAATTTCTCTTGTGCAAAGACGCAGGCGACCTCAACACGTCTGCTCCTCAGGCGAACCCGTGAAGCAGGCGACCTCAACACGTCTGCTACTCAGGCGAACCCGTCACTCCTCAAACGAACCCGTCTCTCCTCAGGCAAACCCGTGCGATCATAGGGCCAAATGGCCTTTGACAATCTATCTTTTCAATGGGTATTTTTTTTGTTTCTCTCTCTATAAATGTGAAAACTATTTGAATCTATCCTAGATCTAGGTGTTTGAATCTCGTCGATGGATCATTGGAGTTACGTTCGGAGTTTCGTGGTCCAGGACAATTTGTTGTTTGTGGTGCACTACGGTTTTTGGTTCATGGTTGACGGAGAATGTAACGCCCTGTCCAACAGGGACGCCACGTGTGTGCAATTCAATAAAATACTTATATAGATACTATATTATACAAAAAGTGTGGGTAATTAAATTTTTTTTGTAAATAAAATCAAGCATGTATAAACTTCTTTATAGCAAAAGATAAGTAACAGTGCGGCTGATATGTACATTGCTACTACGACACTGAACTCATGGTTGCTCAACCTTTGCTTTCCCCTTACCTGCACCATAAAGCACCCGTGAGTCACAGAGACTCAGCAAGAAAAGTGAACAAAACAAAAACTGAACAATGATTATCAATTTAATCTCATGTCATCATGTTTACACATTACATAATATCATAAAGTCCCCCTTTACACATTACACATCACACATTACACAATCTTGGTACTGTATAAAGTACCCCATTACGACTCGTTAACCACGAGCTGTATATGTCACTATCGTTGCCCGATGAAGCAAACGATAAGTAAGAAACCTAACCGCGGTTTCAAGAGTAATTACTCGTAACGGTATTAACCGTTTCCAACCCTAGGTCATAACCTAGGCTTAACAAATATTTAATCAAAGTCTTGATAATAATCAAGGCCATAACCTTTAAACCATTAATATTTAACCACATACGGTGCTTGCCACTTTTCTTACCTTAGTTCTGAACTCAAGCGTACGGGCCAACTCGAGTGGAAAACAAGCTAAGCGATCCTGGTCCTATGTAACGACAACCAAAACTCAATAAAAACCTTAATAAAATTTATGATAATCAACTCTAATTCTCACAATCGAACACACCCTACTTTCCCCCAGATCAAACTAGCTCAACCGTCTCTAAAACACCCTGAATTCCACTCCGAAAGACACCTTGAATCAGATCGGACTTGAGGAGAAAAACCCAAAATCCCCCTTCCAGGGAAAAATGGTCGGCCGTTTTTCAGGCACCCAGAAAAACGGCCTGCCTTTTTTTCCTAGCAGCCATGTTGATTTCTGGTTTTTCACCCCAAAAACCAATCAAACCTCCCCCAAACCTGCTCAACCCTTCCAAAACAGTATAATAACATAAATATAACATACCCCAAGCTTCAAATTACAATAGTTCAATCTCTAACTCAAATTCATATACTCAAGTGAAAGAAAATAAATTTCTTTAGCTTCTTCAAACACAACACAATCTCAACAGCCATGAAATCAAATAAAACATGCACAAACAAACCTAATTCAACTAAGAAATCATGCTTAGAACTCATCTGAGCCTACAACCATGAACACCCATAAAGAACTAATAAAAACCTAGCTTAAAACCTAGGAAATCACAAAGAACATAAGTAGGAACTTACCTCAAGGTTCTAGGTTGGCTTGGGGGTTCAGTTCAACTCTGAAATGGTGGATTTGCTGAGGAAAAGAAGTCTCCTAATGGCTGGCTCAAGCTTGCCCGAGAGAGGGAATGAGAGGAGTTGAAGATGATGAAGTTACTTAGCCTCCAAGTAACTTAAATAATAAGATTTTCTCTTCTTTTTCTTTCTTTTCTATTTCTATTTATTTTTTTCAAAAAAAAAAAGTCTCAGCCCCTAAATAAAAAATAAAAAGGAATAAAAGTATAATTATTTAAAGAATAATTAAATTACCCACAAAGCTAAAAAAAATCTCTAAAATAACCTAAGGGCATTTTGGTAATTTCACTAAGCCCTCAACCCGACATTCTAATAAAATTCTAACCTAATCTAGAATATTGTCAAAATAATTCTTCCATTAACGTCATGACATTACTAACCACATCGCTAAATTTTCACAATTATCGGGCCGAAAAAAAAAATTCTATTTCGAAATTGATATCTTCGGTACTGACATATCCCAATATAATCTCCGTAATTAATAAATTACGATATTTATTTCATTGAGTAAATTCTCAATAATTACCCTAAGCAAGATCATAATCTTACTTCGTTACCAAAATAATTACATATTTAATAAAATATGTCTATTTATATATTATTTATTTTCTGGGATATTACAACTATCCCCGTTATAGGAATTCCGTCCTCGAAATTTACATGAAAAGCTCGGAATACAACTCCCGCATCTGCGACTGTAACTCCCAAGTCGCTTCTTCAACCTTGTTGTTCCGCCACAGCACTTTAACTAGCGGAATAATCTTTTTCCGCTGCAACTTTTCTTTCCTGTCCAAAATCTACACTGGTTGCTCTTCATATGACAAGTCGGTTTGAAGCTCAATGTCTTCATAACTTAAGACATGAGTTGTATCAGATACATATTTCTGAAGCATCGAGACATGGAATACGTTATGAACCCCAGATAAAGGAGGAGGTAGAGCCAACTGATAAGCTACCTGACCTTTTCTCAAGAATCTCAAATGGACCAATAAACCTGGGACTCAATTTTTCTTTCTTTCCGAACCTTCAAATTCCTTTCATTGGCGATACCCGAAGGAAAACAAAATCTCCAATCTCGAATTCAGCATCTCTACGCTTTGGATCTGCGTAGCTTTTCTGTCTACTTTGTAAAGCAAGCATACGAGCTCGAATCTTTTCAATAGCCTCACTCTTCTTTGGATAACCTCCGGTCCAAGATACCTATGTTCGCCAGCTTCATCCCAGTGAATAGGTGAACGACATTTCCTTCCATAAAGCATCTCATACGGAGCCATGCCAATGGTACTCTGATAACTATTGTTATAAGAAAATTCAATCAGAGGTAGGTACTTGTTCCAAGAACCTTCAAAATCCATTACACATGCTCTCAACATATCCTCAAGTATCTGGATAGTCCTCTCAAATTGACCATCGTTTTGAGGATGAAAAGTTGTACGAAATTTTAATTTAGTACCCATTGCTTGTTGTAAGCTTCCCCAGAATTTGGATGTAAATTTTGGATCTCTATCTGAAACTATCGATTTTGGGGCACCGTGAAGCCGAACTATCTCCTTGATATATAAATCAGCATATTGATTCACTGTATACGTTGTCCTCACCGGGAGAAAGTGAGCAGACTTCGTATATCGATCCACTATCACCCAAATAGAATCATAATACCCTACTGTTCTGGGCAATCCCACTACAAAATCCATGGTGATGTCTTCCTAATTCCATTCAGGAATCTTTAGAGGCTAAAGAAAACCTGCCGGCCTCTGGTGTTCTACTTTAATTTGTTGACAGGTTAAGCATCTTGACACATATTCAACAATATCCCTCTTCATACTCGGCCACCAGTATAAAGCTTTCACCTCATGATACATCTTGGTTGTTCCCGGGTGTAAGGAGTACGTTGTAGTATGAGATTCATCAAGAATCTCCTGTCTGATTTCTTTATCAACCGGTACACAAATTCTGTTCTTGTATTGCAACAACCCATCAAATAAATACGAAAATTCATTTGCCAATCCGGCCTCTAACTTCTCCTTATGCCGGTGTAGCTCAAGATCACATTGTTGAGCTGCTCTAATTCTTTCCAATAAATCAGATTATAGGGTAATGTTGGCAAGTTTTCCAATTACAAATTCAATTCCCACTCTAGTCATATCCTCAGCCAGCTCTGCTAAAATTTTCTTTAGTTCACAAACTTGCCTGGTCCTTTTCGACTCAGAGCATCCGCTACCACATTTGCTTTGCCATGATGGTAGAGAATTTCACAATCATAATCTTTGACCAGTTCTAACCATCGTCGCTGCCTCATATTTAAATCCTTCTGAGTGAAAAAGTACTTGAGGCTTTTGTGATCAGTATAAATCTCACACTTCTCACTATAAAGATAGTGACGCCAAACTTTCAATTCAAAAACAACTGCTGCCAATTCAATATCATGGGTAGGATACCGCTGTTCATACTCTTTCAATTGCCTGGATGCATAAGCAATCACTTTCCCTGACTGCATAAGAAGACAACCTAACCCCTGTTTGGATGCATCACAGTATATCACAAACTTTTCATCACTTTTTGGAAAGGTTAACACAGGAGAAGTAATCAACCTTTGTTCAGTTCCTGGAAACTACTTTCACACTTATCAGTCCAAACGAACTTGAAGTTATTTCGAGTCAACTCTGTTAAGGGCGTAGAAATCTTGGCAAAACCCTCAACAAACCTTCTATAATACCATGCCAATCCCAGGAAACTTCTAACTTCAGTTGCTGACTTAGGTCGAGGCCAATCTCGTACCGCTTCAATCTTCACTAGATCCACTAAAATACCATCTTTACTTACCACGTGTCCCAAAAAAACTCACCTGAGGTAACCAAAATTCACATTTCTTAAACTTGGCATACAACTTATGTTCCCTGAGACGTTGCAATACCATTCGAAGATGTCTTTCTTGAGTTTCTTCTGAGTCTGAATAGATTAGAATATCATCAATAAAGACAATAACAAAATCATCCAGAAAGTCTTTGAACACTCGGTTCATCAGGTCCATAAATACTGCTGGGGCATTTGTTAATCCAAAGGACATAACTAGAAATTCATAGTGGCCATACCGCGTCCAGAAAGATGTCTTGGGAATATCCTCTTCTCGAATCCTCAACTGGTGATAACCAGATCAAAGATCAATCTTCGAGAAGATGGTCTTCCCTTGAAGCAGATCAAATAAGTCATCTATCCTTGGAAAAGGATACTTATTCTTCACTTTCAACTTGTTTAACTCTCGGTAATCAATGGACACTCGTAAAGATCCATCCCTCTTTTTCACGAACAAAACTAGTGCACCCCAAGGTGAAGTACTAGGTCTTGTAAATTTTAAATCCATCATCCCCTGTAATTGCACATTTAATTCTTTCAGCTCTGCAAGCGCCATCCTGTAGGGAGCTCTTGACACAGGCTCTGCTCCTGGTATTAGATCAATCTCAAAATCAATTTCACATTTTGGTGGTAAGCCCGGTAACTCTTTTGGGAACACATCCAGAAATTCTCAGACCACTGGGACATGCTTCGGTCAAGCTAGTGGTTCCCTGGTAATATCCACAATATTTGCTAAGAAACCAATGCATCCTTCACACAACAAATCTCTTGCCTTAAGTGTTAAAATTAAGGGAATCCGGGATCCATGCATCTTACCCACAAACACAAAGGGATCCTCGCCCTAAGACTGAAAAGTTACCATCTTTCTTTTACAATCAATGGTGGCGTTGTAATTAGCAAGCCAATCCATCCCTAAAATAACATCAAAATCCTCCAGATTCAATTCTATCAGATCAACTGATAACTCTCTTCCTTCCACAAATACTCGAAGGGATCGAACCCACCTGCTGGAGATAACCAACTCCCCAGTAGGCAGCCAGGTTCCGAAACCACTAGAAAGCACATCACTAGGTCTATTCAACTTCTCAATTATTCTACTTGAAATATAAGAATGCGTCGCACCAGAATCAATTAGAACAGTCAATAAAGTACCAGCAACAGAAAGCTGACCTGTTACAGTAGAAGGACCAGTATTAGCCTCAGCCTGAGTCAGGGAAAACGCTCGAGCAGGAGCGGGTGTACAATCATTCTTTTACTCTAGTCATAGCAGCTGTGGACAATTCCTCTTCATGTGACCCACCACCCAACAGTGGAAACAGGCCCTGGCCCGACACTCGCCCTGGTGGCGCCTTTTACATCTAGGACATTGAGGAAAAGTCTGCCAGTTTTTGTTTCCACCAGGAAGAAAACCTTGGTTACCCTGGAACCTTTTATTTGGGCCTGTAGCTGATAATTCACTAGATCTTTTCTTGCGATCACCGGAATCAGTACCCCTACCAGAACCAGCACTTGATGTTTGCTTCCATGAATCCCTTCTAGCAATATTTTTCTTTCGTATCTGAGCTTCTGCACCCTCAAAAACTAGGGCCGGTTCAACTGTCTGAGCATAAGTTCGAGCAACCCCCGGTTGTTTAGAAGCAATAATCACATCTCGTGCAATATGTTCACCCAACCCTCGAATGAACTATGCTTTCCTAGCAGCTTTAGTAGCCACCTCATCTGAAGCAAACTTTGCCAATCGATCAAATTTAGTGGCATACTCTGTCACAGTCATGCTTCCCTGAGTCAAACGTATGAACTCTTATGCCTTTGCCGCCCGAATAGACTCATAATACTTCTCATAAAACAAGGCCTGTAAGGCTTCCCATGTCATGTTATTCAGACCGTGACCCTAAGATACAATCTCCCACCTAATACGGGCATCATCTCCCAGCATATAAGTAGCACACCTGACCCGGTCATTATCTTCAACCCGCATAAAATTAAAAATGGATGTTATCATACTCATCCATTGCTCCGCCTTGAGTCGATCAGCATAACCCTCAAACACTGGCGGGTTCTACTTCTGGAACCGCTCATACAAAGGTTCCAAACGGTTCCCTATATCCGGTGGCACTACCAGAGGTGCCAGAGTATGAGGGTTAGGGTTTTGAGTAGGCTGAACTCACTGCTCTTTCAATTCTCTGATTTGCTCACCCTGCTGCCGAATAGTCTCTTGCATTGCAGCATATAACTCTTCCCAGTTTGGTGGTGGTGGAGGGTTCTCGCCCTCAGGAGCCCCGAGCCCAGCTAGCTCACGGGTACCCCTACCAGTCCGCCTCAGGTGCATAATCTATACACATGCGGTCACATTCCAAGTAATAACAATACTAATAAGTATTTCCATATATTATAGTCCTACCCACACCATTCCGATATCAACACAATTCAGATTATCAGGCAATCAGAAAGTTAACAAACTATCTTTTCACTAAAAGCTTGCTGAACCATGAGTCAAACAAGTCCTTGCAGCCAATGTACATATCAAACCAGTCTTCAGGATCTAAAAACCTTGGCGCTCTGATACCATGTTGTAACGCCCTGTCCAAAAGGGACGCCACGTGTGTGCAATTTAATAAAATACTTATATAGATACTATATTATACCAAAAGTGTGGGTAATTAATTTTTTTTCGTAATTAAAATCAAGCATGTATAAACTTCTTTATAGCAGAAGATAAGTAACGAGAACTATGGGGACCCCTATTTTCAAGATATTACAAACTAGTTTATTAGTACTTTTACATTATGAAACATCCTGTTCACTGCGCCGAAACACTGCTGCTCATATGTACATTGCTACTACGACCTCGAACTCATGGCTGCTCAACCTTTGCTTTCCCCTTACCTGCACCATAAAGCACCCGTGAGTCACAGAGACTCAGCAAGAAAAGTGAACAAAACAAAAACTGAACAATGATTATCAATTTAATCTCATGTCATCATGTTTACACATTACATAATATAATAAAGTACCCCTTTACACATTACACATTACACATTACACAATCTTGGTACTTTACAAAGTACCCCTTTACGACTCGTTAACCACGAGCTATATATGTCACTATCGTTCCCCGATGAAGCAAACGATAAGTAAGAAACCTAACCGCGGTTTCAAGAGTAATTACTCGTAACGGTATTAACCGTTCCCAACCCTAGGTCATAACCTAGGCTCAACAAATATTTAATCAAAGTCTTGATAATAATCAAGGCCATAACCTTTCAACCATTAATATTTAACCACATACGGTGCTTACCACTTTTCTTACCTTAGTTTTGAACTCAAGCGTACGGGCCAACTCGAGTGGAAAACAAGCTAGGCGATCCTGGTCCTATGTCATGACAACCAAAACTCAATAAAAACCTTAATCAAATTTATGATAATCAACTCTAATTCTCACAATTGAACACACCCTACTTTCCCCCTGATCAAACTAGGTTAACCGTCTCTAAAACACCCTAAATTCCACTCCGAAAGACACCCCGAATAAGATCGGACTTGAGGAGAAAAACCCAAAATCCCCCTTTCCTGGGAAAAACGGTCGGCCGTTTTTTAGGTACCCAGAAAAACGGCCTGCCTTTTTTTCGTGGCAGCCATGGTGATTTCTGGTTTTTCACCTTAAAAACCAATCAAACCTCCACCAAACCTGCTCAAACCTTCCAAAACAGTATAATAACATAAATATAACATACCCCAAGCTTCAAATTACAATAGTTCAATCTCTAACTCAAATTCATATACTCAAGTGAAAGAAAATCAATTTCTTTAGCTTCTTCAAACACATGACAATCTCAACAGCCATGAAATCAAATAAAACATGCACAAACAAACCTAATTCAACTAAGAAATCATGCTTAGAACTCATCTAAGCCTACAGCCATTAACACCCATAAAGATCTAATAAAAACCTAGCTTAAAACCTAGGAAATCACCAAGAACATAAGGAGGAACTTACCTCAAGGTTGTAGGTTGGCTTGGGGGTTGAGTTCAACTCTGAAATGGTGGATTTGCTAAGGAAAAGAAGTCTCCTAATTGCTGGCTCAAGCTTGCCCGAGAGAGGGAATGAGAGGAGTTGAAGATGATGAAGTTACTTAGCCTCCAAGTAACTTAAGTAATAAGATTTTCTCTTCTTTTTCTTTCTTTTCTATTTCTATTTATTTTTTTTTTTTAAAAAAAGTCTCAGCCCCTAAATAAAAAATAAAAAGGAATAAAAGTATAATTATTTAAAGAATAATTAAATTACCCACAAAGCTAAAAAAAATCTCTAAAATAACCTAAGGGCATTTTGGTAATTTCACTAAGCCCTAAACCCGACATTCTAATAAAATTCTAACCTAATCCGGAATATTCTCAAAATAATTCTTCCATTAACGTCTTGACATTACTAACCACATCGCTAAATTTCCACAATTACTGGGCCCGAAAAAAAAAATATTCTATTTCGAAATTGATATCTTCAGTACTGACATATCCCAATATAATCTCCGTAATTAATAAATTACGATATTTATTTCATTGAGTAAATTCTCAATAATTACCCTAAGCAAGATCATAATCTTACTACGTTACCAAAATAATTACATATTTAATAAAATATGTCTATTTATATATTATTTATTTTCCGGGATATTACAGAGATTTGGTTCATATTAATAGTATATTCTTAGGAATTTTTATTTTAAGTCAAGAGGAAGAGACAAAGAGATATATAAATTGTGTATTGTTCATACCATCTAATTTTATTTTTTTTATTTTTTTTATTTTTAGTTTATCTTGGATTGATGTATAACTGATATGAGTTTCTATCTGTTTGATAGAATCTGATTTGGGGGTTTCTATTTATTTTATACTATTGTATGTTATTATGTGATTATTTTGTAATTTTTAGTAAATTTATGAAGAAAATTTAAAATTGATTACAAAATATTTATTTTGAGGTAATTATGTAAAATAAGTTTTATAAAAATGAAAAGCATAATTAAAATATAAAAGTAGAAAAAAAATGGTAATCTCCTATAATTGGTAAATTCCCTAATATATATGAAACAAATCCATCATATTTTTAAATAGAGGCATCCACACTAGTACAGAAATATCACACACTCACACTCTAACTTCAATACAAGTCTGGAGTGTCTTACGTTCTTAACCAGAATGTAGTACCAATGTCCAGTGCACCCTTACGTACAATACCCCACTTACCACATCACAATAAATGTGTGATTTCTAACCACGTCGAAGTACTTAGAACATGATCAAACAGCCATATACAATCTATCGATAAAATACTATTTCACCGAAACTATCACATTTTACAATTTCAATACAATTTATTCAACAAGTCTCACTAGGTACTCAAACAATATAAAAAGCACAAGTATAAAGTATAATTATTTTTCCTTACCTCAACTCTGCTATAATTTACTCTTACAATATCTTCTAGGCCACATAACCAATTAAAGGACCCTTAGACCACCGATAAACTCAATATAATTGTAATTCATACTATACATCAAGTTTAACCCAGAATTTGACTCTTAAAACATTTGAATTAAGAATACTGTTGTTCACAAAGTTTTTAGACAATCGAAAGACCTTTCTAACGGTATACAGACCATCAAAATCAGAGTTATTCATACTAGGATTTATGCATATTTTATTAAAACAGTTTCTTTAAAATTTTCGATCGTGCCAATTTCTGGATACAGCCCAAAAATAATAATTTTAAAAATAGTTACACCCCGATCCAGATAGCACTTCCTTCAAAAAAAATATAGCTCTTTTCTTAATATTTAAAACAAGATAAAGATCTTTTGAAATGGATCAAAATTGAGACAGATGATGAGTTTTTTCTAAGGACACTTTTTTCTGGAACAAAACTTAAAATGAGATAACCTAACCGAGTAAAGATACCAATTTTTGACAGGTAAGAACTCCGAATTAGGGAAAGGTTTTTTCAAGGAAAATATGGATTCTCGAATTATATTTCTAACGGTACCTGAATCACTAGAAAATAATAGATATCAAGAGAAATATCGCACTTTTACTATGGCAATATCAGAAAGAAATCTGGAAAAACTATAACTCGACAACCAGTACAAAAACATGAATTGTTGACATCGAAAGATTCAGAACTAGGGAAAACACTCTTCAGAAAATATTTAGATCTTTAAAACCGTACCTAGATCACTGAAAACGGATCTAGGATGAGAGAGAGATATGATAGTTTTACAAAACACTATTTCTTTAAAAAAACAAAAAATCGTACTTGACAAAAATTATACATCAAATTCCGAAATTAAAAGACAAGGAAAAATTTCTTACCTTACAAATCGAACACTGTGATAGAGGCCTCAATCAACAATTTTAATGACTCAAAACCTCGATTACTCTTATTCCTTTGACTTGGTGCTCTACCCGTACCTCTAGTCTTAGTTTGATTCTATGTTGAAAGATTTATAATTATTGGCTATGAGAGTTTTAGGAATTATATATGGTTTAGAAAGGATCTTAAAAGTACAGAGTGAAATTTGTATTCAGCATTTAATTAAATTGTGAAAAACTATTAGTAAGAGAATAATATGACTAACTAATTACATATTATCTAGGAACCTAAATTTTAAATCCTGCCATGCCACTATTTCTAAATACTAATGCTATTCGGTTAGTAACATTAATAACAATTTATATTATATATATTATTCGTACACGTGCATATACATATTTATATCTTATGGTATATCCTAAAAACAAACCTATATTATATATATGATTTATTGTAACACTTATCGTTACATTTTTCTTTTACCTATTGAAAAACTGTGTTTTTACAAATGTCAGTTGTATATAAGAAAATATAAAAACTGTAAGCGTTTGCGTGAGAAAGTAATTCGCTACGGCAAAGAAACTGAACGAGCGAGAATATAAAATATTTGCAGAAAAATAAATAACTTGACACAAGAGATTTATACGTGGTATCAGTGTTCTCACGAACACTCCTAGTCCACGGGGCCACGCCCAGAGAATGAAATCAATTAATAAAGTATCACAATTACAAAGACAATTGACTTAAACAAGTTTAGACTCCCTCTAAAGTATTGCCGCAATCCTTTGTAATCCACTTTATGAATCTGACTTCTTGAAACACCTTCAAGCCCGAACTCCCTTCGTCTTTGAAGTGTGAGTGCTTACTTCCTCCCGAAGTAAGGCTTTAGCAAGTCTTCTCCCGAAGACCAAGTGCTTACTTCCTCCCGAAGTAAGGCTTTATCAAGTCTTCTCCCGAAGACCAATCTCTTGTTCAGTCAAGTAGTTCTTCACAACCTCTAGGATAGAGTAAGAACAGAAATAGAACAACTAGAACCTAGGTGAACAACTAGGCTCTCACAAAACAAAGAAACACTCTCTTCTCACAAAAGATAAATGCAAAAAATGAATAATGGAAGAGGTAATTCGAATGGTTGCTCTCTAGGCTCTATTTATAGATCATAGAAACCAAAGAGGCAACCAAAAAATCGAATTAGCAGCTGTACAAAGACTTTCCAAAAACAAACACGATCTGCTACATCAGATTCGGTTGCGCGACGAAACGGATACGCGAAACGGGAAACTTACTAAAATCGGGTCCGATCTTCTTTCAATGCTTGATTCCTGCCAAAAACAGATTAGATATTCTGATTGTATCAAGATACAATCGAAATCAATAAGGAAAAGGCAATAAGCAAAGTTTCCCTAAAAAAGACAACTTTCCAAAAGAGAATTTCTTCTCTTTTGAGAAGTTTTCAACAAAGGAAAGTTCAGCTGAAAGTGAAACTTTCCAAACAAGGAAAATGGCAACTTATAACCGAATAAAAGAGGTAAGATTTCGAAAATGAATGCATAGCAATCTTACCATAAAAAGGAAAAATTATTTTGTCACCTAACTTGCCAAAAAAGGACTTTACAATCTCCCCCTTTGGCACTTTAGATGAACAAAATAATTTTTACCATAAAGTACCTGCAATGCAAAGTTAGCAAGAGCAAAAAATACTACTCCCCCTGAGTAACACAATCGAATATCACAATAAAAACAAAGAACATGCTAACTTTAAATATTAAGAAACATTAAGTTCACAAGTACTAACACACCACAACTCCCCCTGAAAAATAGGGTCCAGAGTTGGGCAACAAACCAAAAAATAAATATCTCTCCCCCTTTTTGTTTATCGGAGGGCCAAAGTAAACAAAGAACAAAAATAGACCAAAGTTTAAGTAAAAAGAAACAAACTATAACACTTTAATTTTTGGAGAGTTTAATCAAGGTGGTCAGTTGCCTGGACATGTCAAGCTGGACATCAGCCATTGCTTCAAGACGAGTGTACACATTCTGAAGTTCAGACTTGACTGCCAGGAGCTCTGCAGCAGCAGAGCCTGAACTTGCACCACAGGAGCGAAGAAGCACCAGCCTTTGGCCGTTTTTGGAACACACCATCAAAATATTCAGAAGGTTGGAATGTAGGGCCAGAGATGGGAGGCTCAAGAGTTTCATGTTCTTGGGCCACATTCTTCTGAGAGGATAAAACCTTATAGATGAGATTTGGAAATACAAGTTTGAAGGTTGGCTTTTTACCTCTTCGAAAGGAGACAATCTAGTTGAGAATATGAGAGGCTAGATCAATGGAAGTTCCAGAGGTGATGCGGTATAGGAGTGTAGCCACTTCTTGAGACACCATGGTCTTGTTCGAATTTGGAACCCAATTGCTTAGTGCAAACCGCATAAGGGAAGCATGATCAAAAGTGAGGTGAGTAATTCGAAGACTCTCCCCTGGTTTCAATTCTGAACGAGCTCCAGTGAGTTCAGAGTGCATCAAGTCACGGTCCATGGACATCACAGCATTGGAAACATTCTCAGGCAATTGCAGAGCCTGAGCAATGTCCTTTTCAGAAAATGAGAACCAGTGACCCCTAACATACACTCTTCTATACAGTCTAGAGTTCTCATCAAGGAAATCATCAGTAAGATTAGCATAAAACTCTTTAATAATGTTAGCAATGAATCCAATAAAACCAGTAAGAGTGTGTTCCCATTGATGAAATTGAATGAACTTTACAATACCATAAACTCGATGGGCATGCAAATCATAATTCCTCTCACTTTCAAACTTACGAGTTGCATAGAGATTCCAGTCACGCTCATTGTCTCGATAGTAAAAAGTTGGACAGCCAGAGATAGAGGAAGGGATATTACCAGATGGAGGGTCTTCCATGGGCTGCTTGCCTTTGGCGACGGCGGAGGAGCCTTTCTTTGCGAAGCGGTTTTTGAACGAGGAGGCTCGGCTCGAGTTACGTGTCTTCATCGTCCTTCTCGGTATGCGAGAGATGCGATTTGTCTGAAGAGACTTCCATTGGATCCTCTTCTTCTGAACTGGAACTCGAGGAAGCCGAGGGAGGATTAGTCTTGAGTTTCTTCTTGGCTGGAGGACCAGACTTCTCTCGAGATTGAGAGGCTTGAAGTTCTTTCTCAGCCGAGGCTTGCTGGGCTCGAGTTCGAGTGGAAGGGCCTGTTGGAGTGGTGCCAGCCATTGATGCAGCAGGAGGAGGAACAGCCAAAGGAGGAGGAGATTCCTTCGAGGATTCAGAAGAGGAAGTCCAGGTGCGATAGGGCCTTACCGATTTGCGAGCTACTTGCTTGGGTGGACGTTTTGGCTTCACGGCTTGAGATTCACGCTGGCGAATCGATGAATCTCCAGGCTTTGCAACAGCAGGAGGAGGAACTGAGGCAGCAGGGGGAGCACTAGAAGGAGTTGGAACGGTTTCTTCTAATTTTTTAGAGTGCCCTAGATTCTTGGTTCTCACCATTTTGAAACTGAAAGAGAAGATGAATAGTGACTGACAGAGAAACAAGAAAGGGGGTTCGGGTAGGTGGTGAAATAAGTGACAAAATTTGGTTTATATAACCTTGGAATCAAAACAAGAAAGAGGAAACCAATTTTGAAAATTCAAATGGTAACTGCCAGCCCATGAACCAAAAGAGGAAACCGCCCACTTCTCAACTCCTTTCCCCTTTTTTAAAAAAATAAAAGGAAACTAGAAAAGCCAACAAATTTTTCCAAAAATAAATCAATCTTTCAAGAATAAAGGCACATTACCATATAAAGATTAATCTTTACTTGGAAAAATATCATAATAAATCAAAGAGAGAATGAATGTTGATACTTACCATTTATGCACAAGATTTTCTTAACCCATGAAGCAAGTCACACGCCTCCCTCCTTTTTTTTTTTTTATTTAAAATAAAACCAAAAATAAAGTATAATGTGTACAATAAATATATGTGATTCGAACCAAGCAAAGGAAATCAAATATCATTGACAATTGACAAAATGAATTACATGTTATGCTTTTAAGGAAAATAGCTAATTAGTATCTCATGAAATAATCATACTTAATTGATGTTGTGGAAAAAGATATGCATGTTACTGAAAATTGTGAACCAGGATTATCAATTTAATTTTAATAGAGGAGACTTACAGATTTGAACACACTTGTCAGACATAGGTGTGTGCAGTGAAAATAGGATCATTGTCCTTGGCAAGATTTTTCATTTTCGCCTTTTTCAATTTGATCCCGCAACTGGATGCTTTCACACCATACTGAAGGTAGCCCTTTTCTATGGTAGTGCATCCTCATCATAGTTGCTAATTACAATGTTCCAGCTTACTCATCAGATGGCTTTCACACTTCAGTATGGGTAGCTCTATTCCAAAGAAGGGCCTGACAAGCATGAAACAAAAATTGCTCAACTCTGTATAAGAACATTATTTAATCCCAGACACAAATAAAGAGTAACATGAATCTTTTAACACAACATCACAAAGTATGATCAGACTGAGATCCTAACTAATTATATTCCAAAAGCATAAACATGATTTGTCAAAAACAATGATAGAAGATTAAGAGCTAGAGAAGAATCACACAACACTATTGTACACGAATGATGAACAGATAAAATTAAACAATGCAAACTCCCAAAGACTTTCTGAGGGAGTCAAAGCGACTTGCATCTAGGGCCTTTGTGAAAATATCAGCTAATTGTTTTTCAGTATCAACATATTCTAATTGCAATGATTTATTTTCAACAAGTTCCCTAATAAAGTGGTGTCTTATATCAATGTGCTTTGTTCTAGAGTGTTGAACATGATTTTTGGAAATATTTATGGCACTAGTATTGTCACAAAAAATAGTCAAAACACCCAAATCAAACCCATAATCAATCAACATTTGTTTCAACCACAATAGTTGAGTGCAACAACTGCCAGCAGCTATGTACTCAGCTTCGGCAGTGGATAAGGAGATGGAATTCTGTTTCTTGCTATGCCAAGATAATAGATTATTCCCAAGAAAGAAGCACCCTCCACTTGTGCTCTTTCGATCATCGGCATTTCTGCCCAATACGCATCACCGAAACAAGCAAGATTTGAATTGGTATCTTTCGAGTACCAAATTCCATAATCGGGAGTGCTATTAACATATCTAATAATCCTTTTTACGAGTGATACATGAGATTCCATAGGATTACTTTGATATCTAGCACACACTCCCACACTGTAACATATATCAGGACGACTAGCAGTTAAATACAAGAGACTTCCAATCATGCTACGATAGAGTGTAGTGTCTACCTTTACTCCATTCTCATCTTTTGTTAATTTCAGAGTGGTGCTCATAGGAGTACTTACCTGCTTAGCCGATTCAAGGCTAAATTTCTTGACAAGGTTCTTAGCATACTTGCTTTGAGATACAAATGTACCTCCTTCCATTTGTCTCACTTGAAGACCCAGAAAGAAATTAAGCTCACCAACCATGCTCATTTCAAATTCACTTTTCATTTGATCAACAAATACCTGCACTTCATGGTTAGATGTAGAACCAAAAACTATATCATCAACATAAATTTGAGCAATGATAAAATCAGATTTTATATGTTTGATGAAAAGAGTTTTATCCACACTACCTCTGTGATAGCCATGAGAAAGTAAAAATTGAGTCAACCTTTCATACCAAGCTCGAGGAGCTTGTTTCAGACCATACAAAGCTTTTTCAAGTTTGTATACATGGTTTGGAAATTGAGGATCTTCGAATCCTTTTGGTTGCTCAACATAAACTTCCTCATTCAAAATACCATTTAGGAAGGCATATTTCACATCCATTTGAAACAATTTAATATTGAGAATACAAGCAATACATAAAAGTAAACGTATTGATTCTAATCTTGCAACAGGAGCAAAAGTTTCATCAAAATCAATACCTTCTACCTGAGTGTACCCTTGTGCCACCAAACGAGCCTTGTTTCTTACAATTGTACCGAACTCATCACTTTTATTTTTAAACAACCACTTTGTTCCAATGACATTTATACCTTTTGGTCTTCGGACCAAAATCCATACCTTGTTGCGAACAAATTGGTTGAGTTCCTCTTGCATTGCATTGAGCCATTCCTCAAAGGTCATGGCTTCCTTCACATTTTTCGGTTCATATTGAGAAACAAAGCAAAGAAAGCTGATTAAATTAATATACCTTCTGCGAGTTACCATGCTTTCTTCAGGATTTCCAAGGATGAGATCTTTTGGATGATTCAGTTTGACTCTGGTGCTTGGTTCTTTCTGAATAGAGTCTGTGATGATGTTTGGATGAGTCAAGATAGACGGTTCTGGTTCTCCAGTTTCAGTTGCAGCAACAGATTCGTCATTTGCAGCATCAGCAATGGGTTCTGCTGCATCAGGATCTGCTGTTACAGCTTTTGGAGGAGTATCCATGAGACTATCTATCTTGACTTCTGTGGAAAATTCTGAAAAATCTCTAAAATCATCAACAACCACATTAGCTGATTCCAAAACAGTTTGAGTCCTCATGTTATAAACACGATAAGCTCTACTGTTTAAGGAATATCCAATAAATACACCAACATCACTTTTAGCATCAAATTTACCAATATGCTCACGATCTCTATAGACATAACACACACATCCAAAAATATGAAAATGACTTACATTGGGGCGCTTACCTTTCCAGATTTCATAAGATGTTTTTGAGGTACCTGGACGAATAAACACTCTGTTTATTATGTAGCAAGCTGTGTTAATAGCTTCAGCCCATAATCGCTTTGTCAACTTCTTGCTATTTAACATCACTCTTGCCATTTCCTGCAAAGTTCGATTCTTCCTCTCAACAACTCCATTTTGTTGAGGAGTTTTGGGAGCTGAAAATTCATGAGTTATACCTGTAGACTTGCAAAAATCATCATACACAGAATTTTCAAACTCCTTACCATGATCACTTCGAATTCGAACAATTTTCCCAATATTACAACCTTTCTCAACTCTTAATCTCAGACAAAGAGTTTTAAAGGCATCAAAAGTGTGAGATTTTTCTATTAAGAAATCTACCCAAGTAAAACGAGAGAAATCATCAACACACACAAAGATATATCGTTTACCATTCAAACTTTCAACTTGGATTGGACCCATAAGATCCATGTGAAGCAATTCCAATACCTTTGAGGTATTGATATCGTACACGGAGCTTGTGAGTGATTTTTAATTGCTTCCCAAGTTGACACGGTTCACACTTACCTTCACTTTCCTTACCAAGCTTGGGAAGACCTCGAACAATACCTGCATTTGACAGTTTTTTCAGGTTTTTAAAATTAATATGCCTAAGCTTGGCATGCCACAGATCTGTGGTGTTGTTGATAGCTGAGTGACAATTAAACACAGGGGTTAGAGTGTAACAGTTATCATTGGATCGAAATCCTTGCAAGATACATTCATTGTCATCATTCATAACATAACAATGATCACTATCAAAAGAAACAGTAAACCCTTGATCACAGATTTGGTGATGCTAAGTAAATTAGCCCTCGGTCCTTCAACTAACATCACATTTTTCGATCTAGGTAACCCTTCAAAATTTAGAGTTCCCATACCAACAACTTTTCCCGATAAGCCATTACCAAAAGTGACTTCTCCACATTGCATAGGCCGTATGTTAGTCAAAAATCCTTGTCACTGTCATATGTCTAGAGCAACCACTTTGTCAAAATACCACATTTGAGATGCGGCGGTTTATCGGAAAAACCGGCTAGACACTTCTTTTTCACCCATATTTGTTTCAAACCTTTATGTTTCTTTTGAGATTTTTTCAAATTATCAAAATAATTTGTTTTAAACGGAGTTGTTCAATGTGAAACATTTAGGTACGATATGTCCTTTTCTACCACAAAAATGACAAATGGGAACAAATCTTTTTACCCGAGATCTTACCCTTTTCGAAAATCTGGAGATTTTGCGGCATCGAAGTCGTTCTACGCCACAGCCGTGAAACCGATACGGCGAGTTTGTAGCCTCATGGTGATTCGTTGGAACACTAGATTTTACAAACTTCGTGACTCAGAACTTTCCATTCCATTAGAACCAAGGCTCGCAAAACCTCTCTGACCTGCATTCTGAGCTTTTTCAAAAATAGAAGATCCAGGATTAAGCATTTGAACATTTTTCTTAAAGTTTTCAAGTTCCTTCTTCAATAGAGAGATTTTTTCATCTTTATCACAAACACTTGTCTCATATTCTTTTATTTTCAACTTACACATTTCAATCTGATGAGACAATTTTTTATTCAATTTATTCAACTCTCTATTTTCAGAAGCAACCTGAATCCATTTTTCATACATGACTTTGTATGATTCAAGAAGAGATTCTTCACGGATTTCGGACTCATCCGAATCGATTCCTCTTGTTTGGTGGTATTATTCGGACATACCAATCTATCTTTCACCCGTGGATCACACAACACATTAGTCATAACGAGAGGTTAGGGCAACATTTTCGGTATAATATCTTCATCACTTTCGGTTTCATCATCACTCCAAGTGACATTGAAACTTTTCTTATTCTTTTTCAAAGTGTTTGCACACTCAGATTGAATATGCCCAAAACCTTCACATTCCCTGCACTGAATTCCCTTTTTGTTAGAGACAGATGGTTTAATGAAAGTATTACCTTTTGAACCTTTCGAAATATTCTTTTTATTTCCCATCTTTTTCATATATTTATGAAAATTCTTAGTTAATAAAGCAATCTCATCATCACATTCACTATCGAATTTTCATTATCGCAACTTTCAAAGCAATACTTTTACCTTTATCGGCAATGGATTTGGGTTTGTCCTTTTGTTTAATCTCGTTGATTTAATTCAAAAGTACGTAAGGAACCCATCAATTCTTCCACTTTCATAGTGCTAAAATCTTTAGCTTCCTCCATTGCCAAAAGTTTCGTATCAAACCTTTACGGAAGAACTCTAACAATTTTTCTCACAAGAACGAGTCATCGAAGCTTTTCTCCAAGAGCAAAATATTCATTAGCAATGTCGATAATTTTTCATAGAATTCGATTAAAGTTTCATTATCGGACATTCTAAGCTCATCAAATTTAGTTTGAAGCATGATAAATCTAGATCTTTTCACATCGAAGTTCCTTCAAACCGAGTTTGAAGAATCTCCCAAGCTTCCTTAGCGAAACACAAGATGATATAAGTTTAATGTAACCCTCACCTACACCATTAAAGATAGCATGCAAGGCTTTGCTATTGTAGGCAGATAGTTTATCATCTTCAATAGACCATTCCAGTTCAGATTTTATAATAGTATTACCTGAAGAATCTGTCTCAACTGGAGGAGACCAACCTGATAGAACCATTCTCCACGCCTTCTCATCTTGAGATTTTATGAAGGCTCTCATTCTAACTTTCCAGTAAGGATAGTTAGAGTCATTAAGCAATGGTGGTCTAGAAATAGAACTTCCTTCTGCAAAAAATGACATTCTAACAAAAACGTTATAGGACCACACTAAGAGTTTAGTGTCCCGCTACGATACCAATTGAAAACCGTGTTTTTGCAAATGTCGATTGTATATAAGAAAATATAAAAGCGTAAGCGTTTGCAAGAAATAGAAAGTAATTTCGCTACAAAGAAACCGAACAGTGTAATATAAAATATTTGCAGAAAAATAAATAACTTGACACAAGAGATTTATACGTGGTATCAGTGTTCTCACGAACACTCCTAGTCCACGGGGCCACGCCCAGAGAATGAAATCAATTAATAAAGTATCACAATTACAAAGACAATTGACTTAAACAAGTTTAGACTCCCTCTAAAGTATTGCCGCAATCCTTTGTAATCCACTTTATGAATCTGACTTCTTGAAACACCTTCAAGCCCGAACTCCCTTCGTCTTTGAAGTGTGAGTGCTTACTTCCTCCCGAAGTAAGGCTTTCGCAAGTCTTCTCCCGAAGACCAAGTGCTTACTTCCTCCCGAAGTAAGGCTTTATCAAGTCTTCTCCCGAAGACCAATCTCTTGTTCAGTCAAGTAGTTCTTCACAACCTCTAGGATAGAGTAAGAACAGAAATAGAACAACTAGAACCTAGGTGAACAACTAGGCTCTCACAAAACAAAGAAACACTCTCTTCTCACAAAAGATAAATGCAAAAAATGAATAATGGAAGAGGTAATTCGAATGGTTGCTCTCTAGGCTCCATTTATAGATCATAGAAACCAAAGAGGCAACTACAAAATCGAATTAGCAGCTGTACAAAGACTTTCCAAAAACAAACACGATCTGCTACATCAGATTCGGTTGCTGACGAAGCAGATCTGCCCAGAAACGGGAAACTTACTAAAATCGGGTCCGATCTTCTTTCAATGCTTGATTCCTGCCAAAAACAGATTAGATATTCTGATTGTATCAAGATACAATCGAAATCAATAAGGAAAAGGCAATAAGCAAAGTTTCCCTAAAAAAGACAACTTTCCAAAAGAGAATTTCTTCTCTTTTGAGAAGTTTTCAACAAAGGAAAGTTCAGCTGAAAGTGCAAATTTCCAAACAAGGAAAATGGCAACTTATAACCGAATAAAAGAGGTAAGATTTCGAAAATGAATGCATAGCAATCTTACCATAAAAAGGAAAAATTATTTTGTCACCTAACTTGCCAAAAAAGGACTTTACACCTATAATATCAATAGGTAAAATATCCTTTTTAGAATCTATTATTTATAATTAATTATTTTCTTAAAATAATTAATTAAATACTTAACAAGATCTTTTTTAGCAATTAATAATAATAAATAATTTTTTTACATAAATCTCTATTATATTTATTTTAACAGTTAAGCTATTTCATTATAATTTTTACGATGAAACTTTAATTTTTTTTTACAAAAATTAGACTTCTTCTTACACAAATTTGAATTCTCTTCTTGTATAATAAATTTTTAAATAATTAATTATTTTAAATGATATTAAATTATTTTTTTATAGCTAGAAGAACTAAGTACGAGTTTTTCTATTCGAGTTTAAGGTTGCTTCATTTTCTGGGGGAGTTTGACTTTGTTTTTCGACTCTGGTTTAGTTTTTTGAGTAATTGACTCCTTATCAAAAAAAAGATAGAGGAGTTTAGGTTTTTTTTAGAAAATACATTCGACATATTTCACTTTTTAACTTTTAAAAATTTAAATAAAAAAATTAAATAATTAAGTGTCATAATTTTAAATTAAAGTTATAAGTATAATAAAATTTTAATTATGAAATTATATGTGTATTATTTTAAATTATAAAGAGTTTTGCTATAGAAAATTTAATAATTTAAAGGCAAAAAAATTGCTAAAAGATCCTTATTCAATAATAAATTACAAAAAATTAATTAATAATTATAATTAATTTATTTTTAAAATATAATTAATCTTCATTAAAGTTTTATAAGAAAATATATTATAAGGTGATTATTAGGTTATAAGTTAATTATTATTTATTATTTATTTAATTTCTAAATTAATTACAATCATTCAATAATAATAATCTAATGGCTAAAAAAATGTAATCATGATGGTTACATATTTGATGTAACCATTGAAACTTCATTCTATATATATCTGAATATACTACAAAATAAATATATATAAATAATGTATGTTATCACACTTAATTGAGAGCGTATTATATATTATCTATATACCATTAACTTATTTATTATGCATTATGTAAAGCTTTCATATATTATATTACCTCAATTTCAATAATTAATCACATTAACAATTTACTAACATAAATCATTATTGCTACAAATAATATCTCAATTAATAACATGCTTAAACTAGGTACCACAAAGAGGAGGCATATGTGGCCCAAGTCCAAGCTTTGTAAGCTGTTCAATCTTCTAAAGCTCCGGTTGTTGAGGATTCTAGCAAATGAAGATGCTTCTATTAAAGTCGATCCTACCCAACTTCCGTTAGATAAGGCTTAATTCTAAAATTTCTAACATCTTTCTCTCTTCCTTTTTATATATTATTTCTTATTCGGGGGCCATTGGTCCCCTTTTGGTATTTACAGAGACAATCTAAATGACTTAAGCGCGAGGTAATTTTTAATAACTTGTATCTTCTTCTTCACATCTTTTGCTTTAATTCTTTTACATCACTTTGCCTTTGACAAATGCTCGTTGTTTGTATTGGGTTTTGTGCCCTAAATAAAACCCTTTACAATCTGATTAGTTATCAATATAAGAAATTTTGAAGTAATTTATGTATGCATGAATTTTACATGCTAATGGTTTAATATGTTTAATACATTTACACACAAAATCAGTTAAGTCCATATCATATGTTTATTCACAATTACAGTATCGTCAACACAGTGGAATGTGATTGTGATCATATGAATCAAAAGACTAAGTCCCTGTTTCATCAGTGTTTTAGATTTACACTAATGTGATAATCAGCGATGATGTGTACTTACACTTGGAGTAAGTGTTATGTTCTTTCCAAGACATTAGTAAAGTATACTAGTTTCGAATGTATGAAGTATACATTGGACTGGACCGATATTGCAACTTAGTTAAGATATTATAAACATTTTGTTATATCTTTCCAAGTCAATATCAGTAGTTGATCTTAAGATTAAAAGAATCTAAATCCTGATATACTTAGACTCAACTCAGGAGTACTATTCATGTTCTTTGATTTATTAGTTAAGCCTACTTTTGGGTCAGGGTGATACGTATATTTTGGGAACATGATAGTATGATTGAGTGGGAGTGTTGAACATAAATATGGAATCTATAGCTTCTACTGGTGTATAGAAGTTAAGTGATGATTCCCTTCGAGCTTAGCTAAATAGAAGTAAATGGATGAGCTCTTGTTTAAGTGACTAATTCTTAGATCACTAAACATCATTTACAGGTAGCTAAGTGTGTTAAGGGGCAACATACATTGAGGGTGAGAACGGTAAAATTATCCCATCTCGAAGTAAATCATCTATATAGAGGATCTTTGATCACAATCAGATTATAACAATGGTTAAATGAGATAGCATATTTATATCGTGGAACATATAATATGCTCTATATAAGTCTGAGAGTGCAATTCTAAGTTCTAAGAGTGGATTCAACGAAGAATTAATAAGTAAGAATTTACTTAGTAAATTCGGTTCACTTATTGGAAGCTTAGCATATAGATCCATGGTCCCCATCCCAGTTGAGACTATACTGCTTGTAACACTCAATAATTGATTTGTGATTAATCAATTATAATTCTAAAGTTAGACTATGTCTAATTTGTGAATTTTCACTAAGCAGGGGCGAAATTGTAAAGAAAAGAGATTCTGGGTTTATTTATTTATTAATAGACTTTATATGTCTAATTAATAATTAAATTAAATAACAATAATATTTAACAACCTATTTTAGTTATTAAATAATTAGTTTTGGCATTTAAATGGTTAGAATTGGAAAATTGGCGTTTTTGAGAAAATAGAAATAAAATTTGTGAAAACTGCAAACACCAAGTGGGGCCCATTACACACCATGGCCGGCCACTTAAAGTGGTTTTTTAAATTGATATTTTTATTATTTTAATACCAAATAATTACTAACCTAAACCTAGTAGTTGCCTATAAATAGAAAGTGATGGCTCAGTCAAAAATAGAACTTTGAATAACCTTCTCTGTCAGAAAATTCTCTCTTCAAAAAACTGTGCCTTCCCTTTTCTCTCTATAGCCGAAATGTCTCTCTCTCTTTTCTTCTTCATAAATTTCGAACCTTAGTGATAGAGTTAGTGCCCACACACAGCAAGTGGTAACTCAATCATAGATTGGAAGACTGTGAAGGATCACACACAAAGAGAAGGACATTCGGGCTCAGATCTTGATAATACTCTGCGACAGAAAGGATACAAGGGTTAGAGATCTGAGTGGAAGGAGACATTATTCCGCTGCCATCAATGTAAGGTTTTCTTAACTTTATATGTGTTTATTTATCGTTTTAAAAAGTTCATATTTAGGGTGTTAAACAACATACTTGTGAGTACATCTAAGATCCTGGTAAAATAAATTCCAACAACTGGCCTCAGAGCCATGGTAATTGATTTGCTTGCAAGAAATTTGAACTTTAAAATGATTGTTTGTTATTTGGATGGCTTCATGTTGTGCTGAGTGTTATATGATGATTGATTGACGTTTGTGAATTTTCGTGAAAAATAATTGAATTCTGTTTCTGGAATTATTTTTATTGGATAGTATGAAAAAAATTAAGCAATTTACTTTTTTACAGAACTCAATTTCGATTTAATTTGAATTAGTTATGATTTTTTAAAGTTTCAAAAAATATCAGGGTGATGCATCTTCCCCACGCGCGGAAATGCTGAAAACTCCCCCCTGTGCCGTGTTTCCTCGCCCATGCAACCCTTTGAGCGCGCGCGGGCAGTATGCTCAGCATACTGTCCGTACAGCTCGCATTTTTTTTTTCGTTTTTCTTCAATTTTTCATGCTATTTCATGGATTTAACTTCCGATTTTTTGTGTAGTTTTGTATTTAGACATTTACTATTTCTATTTCAATTCTAAATATTATAATTAAATTAATTAATAACTTTTTAATTTACTTCATGATATTAGTGTAATTTTAATTTGAAAAATAGTAAATACCTATCTTTTTGCTTAATTATCTATCTTATTTTTTAAATTTGATTATATCTTATCTTATTTTTAAATTTAAGGTCAGATATTAAATTTTTAAATTAAATATTTTTGTAAATAATTTGACCTTATTTAAATTTAAAATAAGATAACTATAATCATGATATTTTAAATAGATGTAAGATATTTTGCTAACTTTTAAATTTTGTTATTTTATTTATTTAAATTAAATCATATCTGAAAAAGATATTTATTTATCTTTTTTATTTTTTTATTTAATTTTAATTTGTAAAATAACATTTAATTTTTAAAAGTAGTTAGCAAATTTTGAAATGATATTTAGGTTAGTTAAAACCTAATTTTTTAAAATTGTAGGTTTAATTTTAAATATTTTATTATTAATTTCGAAAATATTTATATATTATATTAATTTTTTTTCAAAAATTAATATTTTTTATTATTTAATTATTTTTCAAAATTTATTTATTTAAAACTAAATAAATCCTACATCCACCTATCCAGCTAACCTTGTTGCAGGAGTATGTGTTTTAGCTTGTTTGTAAGTTTTTAAAACCTATTATTGCTTGATTCCAAATAGTCATGGTTAACTTGTTGAAAGATCCAATGATCTAATTTTAACTCATGGTTCCCTTGGTCAAGTAAATAATTTGTAACAGGTAAATTTTACAATCTTCTTTCATCTGTGTATGACCTAGCAACATGATAGGATCTATCCAAATGTGTGCCTGTGTGAGCCTATATGTTTATTTTATTATATAGATGCATATAGGTTGTTGCTAAATAAAATGTCACACCATGATAGATTTTATTTAGGTCCATTTAGTTTTTGGACCTATTCAATTAATAACAGTTATTTATTTTAAGGTTAAATTCCTCTCTTTTGGGCCTTGTGTGAGAGTTGGGGCCCATTAGAAGTGGGTACGACAAACTGAACCCAGCTCCCCCTCACATGAACTACCCAAATTGTGAAGGCCTATTTGCCTGATTTGAATAACTGTGCCAGGTTAATTAAATTAGTTTAACCTAATAAAATTGAATTAGCAACATAAATAACTTTTAAAATATATGAATTTTATTTTCATTTTAATATTTTAAAGTTAATTTTAAGAAAAACACTTTTAGTTTTAGATATTTTTTCTGGACAAACTATTTGTATTTTTCTTGTATTTAATTAAATAAAGAATTTTAACTAACTAGATTCTTTCTGGAGCTTATTTAATTAAATATTCCTATTTAAGTTATAAATTAGTTATTTTAACTGATTTTTCATATCTAACTTAAATTTGAATATTTTATTTAAATTTAAAATTAAGTTGAGGAATTCTAGGCATTAGTTATTAAAGATTCTTAAGATATTTTTTAAGTTAGTTTTAAACTTAAAATGGAATACTTTTCAAATTAAGTGGTTACAACTTAATTTTGGATATTTAATTAAATTTAAATTTGAAAATATTGAAGTTCTAGATTTTTTCTAACAACTTAAATTAGATATTTTTTCAAATTTTTTGTTGAAAAGATACGTAGTCAAATAAGATATTTTCTAGATAGTTATTTCTAGACTACTTATTATTTCTAATATTAAATAGGAAAATATTATACATTGTGAAATTAATTATTTAAATAATTAATTTTGGTACAATTTAATTTAAGTATATTTTTTTTCTTGGTACTAAACTAGAAATTAATAATTAAGCCTTCGCTACACTTAATTATTTATTTCTTGAATTTAATACATTTAATTAAATTGAAAAATTAAATATCTAAGTTGATTCTCATCATGATAATTAAATATTTATTTTTCATGACACTTAATTAAATAGAAAATTATTTTCTAGTTGAAATTTAATTTTTCAACTTAAATTTAAATAATTTTCAATATATATTTTTTCTTTATTTTATTAATCAATTTTGAAATTGCATTATGCAAGATGATTTTGAATTTATCTTGAAAAATAGATTAAGTTGTAAATTAATTATTTATTTTAATTAATTCTTGGACCAACTTAAATCAATGATTTTTTCATTTATTGATTAATTTGAAATAAATGATTTAAAATATATTATTAGAAATTGAATTAATTAGTCAAAGGAAAATCTAGATACGTGATATTTTTGCTTGAAGTATTTTTTTTTCTAAGTATTTATTATTTAAGTAGTTTCGAAAAATAGTATAATTTTATACTTTCTTTTTCAAAATACAGTAAATATATTCTCATGAAATTTTTTTTTTGAGTTGCAAATTAATTTAAATTAATTTTCTTAATATTTATATATCAAAATTACTACTAAGATGGAAATTATTCATTTTATTTCAATCACCATCTAAGTATAATTTTATAAATATTAAATTAAATTCTAATTTAGAATTTTAATTCTAAATTTGATATTTAATGAATATATTTTATTAAAATAATAAAGAAAATACATTTTAAAGAATGAGCTTTATTATTATTATTAAGATATTCGATCTACATTGTTGGTTTTACATCGCGTTTGTTTTAGTGAGTAATCCTCCCTAATGGAGGAACGTTCATTAGCGATTTCGCACCGTTTAATCTCGAAAGATAAGTAGCTTTGTAAATGTTTTATATGGTATGGATCACCCTAATGGTGGCGACCATATTTGACTTGAAAAATATGAAACAATGGTAGAAGCTCATAAGATAGAATAGCCTTGACTCTCGCCTAAACGGGACAACGCTGGATTCCAATCTTGATCGAATAAAAGGTTGCTAGAATGTTTAATATTTTAGATGAGCTGACAACTCTATTCAATGGATGGTAGCTTTGACTCTCGCCTAAACGGGACACTGATATCAGTTTGTTGAAAACCTTAGAAATTATTTAGGATTGTATTTTTTTTTAGTATTTTCTCTTATCATTCCTACATGCTATGTGCTTATAATTTCTGAATTTGATTTTGTGTTAAACCATTATTGATTTCTATTTATTATTTTGTAGTATCCTGTATAACCATGATGAATTCCATGTTATCACTCTTGACCGAAAATAAGCTAAATGGATCTAACTTTCCAAAATGGAATGAGAACATTAATATTGCTCTCATAGGAGAAAGTGCCTTGTTTGTGTTAACTGAGCTGTCTCCAGAAGTGCCGGGGGACAATGCATCCAAAGCTTTGAAAGAAAAGTTTGAGCGTTGGCAGAAAACAAATGACAAATCTCTATACTTTATGCTTTCCAGCATGGTTGACACCCTTAAAACTCGGTTTTCTAAAACCGAGAAGGCTACTGAAGTAATGACGAAGTTAACTGAGCTATTCGGTAGGGCATCTCTTTAGTCTCGCTTTGACGCGACTAAGAAATATATCAACGCACGGATGGAACCCCATCAAAACGTGCGTGATCATGTTCTCCTCATGGCAAGTTATTTCCAAGAAGCCCAGGATCATGGTGCTGAAATGGATCACACTACTCAAGTAAGTCTTATCTTGAATAGTCTGACTCCATCATTGACCTTCAGACATATGAAAATTTGATTGGAGGACCCAAGAAGAAAGGGAGTAAGCCTCAAAATTCTTGGAATGGTAATCAGACGGTCAAACCGGAAGCAAATGTTGCCTCTACTTCTAAACCCAAATCAAAGAAGAAGTGGAAAAACACCAAGAAGCGTGCAAAAGCCATGAAAAACAAAAAGGCTGCTGCTTCTGGTGATACACTCAAAGGAAAGTGTTTCTAATGCAATGAGAAAGGTCATTGGAAACCCCAGTGTCCTAAACTTCTTGCAAAGAAACAAGGTATTTCTTTCTATAAACTTTAAGAGTTTTAGTGAATTATTATCCAATTGGATTATTGATTCGAGACTAACTTTGTTTATTTGTTTCTTCTTCTTATAGGCCAAGCTACTTGAACTCAGATGTTATTTTCATGAGTTGGATCGGAAGCTGGACAAGGGTGAAGATCGTCCAAGATGAAGATAAAGCTCAATTATCTAATTTTGAATTAATTGTTTTAGTTTAAAGACAATTTGAATTTCAAATTTTAGTTAGGGATTTTTATCCCTGTTTTTCTTATATTGTTGCAATACATTTTTTTATTATTAATAAAGTTTATTTTAATTTTCTATTCAAACCAATTGCAATTTATGAGATTGAGCTTCATTGACTTTATCTTAAACCACAATTACCACATTATATTTATATGTTTGTATGTGTAAGTGTTTTTACTATTGATGCAAATTCTATAATATTTACAACTCTTCATAGAGTTATATTAAATAAACACTAGAAATTATTTCTATGTTTATTAATAATTGTTAATTCTAATACAATTATTAAGAATTTGTTTGATAAAAGGATCTTTTGATCTGATAGGGGTGGAGAAAAGTTAAGAAAACTATGCAGTTCAACGATCTTTTATATCTAATGAACTCTAGATTGTATTCAACTCCACATAAACTCTATAACACTTAGAGAATCATGATCTTTACAACCTTTAGTGGTGGATCATAATCTCTATATACTTAGGGGTGGAGTTTACTTCACAATACCCTATGTAACACATATTTTCTTTAAACATGGAAGTAATATAATGAATCAGCTATTATCACTATAAATCCTTGATCTTGATTGTATGTTCTAATTTAGTTTTACTGTTGTAGTAAATAATGATACCTATAAAAGTTCTTTGATAATGTTTCACACTACCTTAATTGAGTGGGAGAATTTTAAAATTCTTTACCCATCTTCATTAGGTTGACACTTGTGATAGGAATTAAGAACACTTCTAGAAAGCAAATCTAACCATTCATGTGGATAGATATAACTTATCTGAATTATGAAAAGAAGATAAAAGAACTCTAGTTCAGTCTATTCGAATGACTTGAACTAAGAATTCTTAATCCTCATAACATTTTACGGTATCTTAATTTTGATTACTTGATCTCTAGCATGTATTTTTCACTTCAAATACTAGTCTGCTATGTTGATGATTTAGTCTTAAAAGAAACTTAAAGTTTCGGACTAATACAATAAGTCACAACTAGATAACTCTCCAAACAATAAAGAGGTTAAAAGTATTATTTAACCAGACATCTGCTATTGAGTGGGAGCTATCTGAGATGTAATCAAATATGGAACATTAGAAGATATTCAAGAAAGGTTTATGAAAGTGATCTATATGTTAGATATTAAGGAACTGTATATCAGTTATCCTTGTATCTTCACCAACTCATTCAAAATTATGAGATGGTGGTTACTTTGGGGGTGGAGGAGTTATTCTATAATAATTCAAGCTCTACCAGAGAAGATTTATAACTTTGAAAATTCGAAATTACCAGAAAGTTATATTACTGAAGAAAAGTCTACGCTGTATTATCTCAATTCCATATTTTAAAATATGAGACATATGTCTTCTGTTTATTCAGATATACTTTAAAACAGTAAGGATTTCAGTATCCCTTGATGAGTAATGCATATAGCAAAGGATGTTTCATAAACATACATATGAACTAGTTTCTAGAAGTTTGGGTGGATTCAAATATACTACACTTGATCTAAAGATCAAGATATCAGATTGACTTATTTGCACACTTTGTTTTATGTTAGTGCAAGTGGGAGTTTGTTGAATATTGTGCCCTAAATAAAACCTTTTACAATCTGATTAGTTATCAATATAAGAAATTTTGAAGTGATTTATGTTTTCATGAATTTTACATGCTAATGGTTTAATATGTTTAATACATTTACACACAAAATAAGTTAAGTCCAGATCATATGTTTATTCACAATTATAGTATCGTCAACACAGTGGAATGTGATTATGATCATATGAATCAAAAGACTAAGTCCCGATTCATCCAGTCTTTTCAATTGGTACATACCGTTACCCACTTTATGTTGGATCTCGTACGGTCCATCCAAGTTTTGTCCTAAGACCCCCACTCTTGAATATTGACAAGCTGGAAATACTCTTCTTAAGGCGAGATCTCTAACTTTGAAGGTTTGACTCTTAACTTTAAAATTGTAGCGCCTAAAAATCTTGCCATGATAAATTTTTTGTTGGACCTGAGATTGTTCTTGGAGCTTCTAGATTAAGTCCAAAGACTCTTGAAGTAGAGCATGCTTCCGAGTTGGGTCATAGGTTTCTCGTTTGTGTGAAAGAATGGTACTTTCAAGTGCGATGACTAATTCACATCCATAAGCCATTGAGTAAGGTTTGTTCCCTCTTGAAGTTCTTTTTGTGGTGCGTATGCTCAAAGAACACTGGGAAGTTCTTCCGACCAATGAGATTTGCAAGCTTGTAGTTTCATCTTTAATGTTGTTTTAAAATCTTATTTACAGCCTGCACTTGTATGTTAACTTGTGGTCTGGCCACGGCTAAAAAGCTTTTGATAATCTTTTGCTAGGTGCAAAAGTTTGTGAATTGCACACTATTGAATTGCATCCCATTATTTTATGTGATCTTATGTAGAAGGCAAAAACAACACTATATATTCTTGATGACGAAGTCCAAATCCTTATTTGAGGTGACTATATATTCATAGGTTTTGCCTCTACCTACTTGGTGAAGTGGTCTACAACAACTATGGCATACTTGACTCATCCTTTACAGTTGGAGGAGGTTCCACTAAGTCAATTCTCTATACTGCAACCCTGTCAGCCGGAAGCTCTTCATAATTCAATTACTAGAAGATCAAACCTATCAAGGAGATTGAGTGGCAATTATGGCTTTTACCCCCAATGTTTCAATACTTGGGGCTTCCAAAGTGTCAATAGGCATCACCCGTTATTTCACAATCTTCAAATTTGTTGCATGTTTTGCCAACATATCTACAAACAAATTCTAATCCTGCGAGACTTAAAAAATGTTGTGGTTCTTGAAATTTTGTAATAATTCCTTTGACTGAGATGCATAGACAGACATTTTTTTCTCCTTTGGTTTGATACTTGGTACGTTTTACATTTATCAACTCCTAAGCACATGATTCTTTATTGTCGTGTAGAGATTGTGAAAAATGAGGTCAAACCCATGAGAATTGCGTGAGATCGAGGAAAATACTTATTTAATCTAAGCAATTAAAACTCTAACCTAGCTCTGAAAATAGTGAGGTTTTTCGTAACAAAATAAAATAAAGTATTTAAATGGTAAAAATGATAATAATAGATATTTTCAGTGATATTTAGGGATATTATTAAGGATTCAGAATCCACTTAAGTGTATATGAAAATATTTATGTTTATATTGATTCTCATAATTTAATTAGTAATCAAACCAATTATGTTCTATTAAAAAAAGATTTTCCTTCGCTTTAAAAATTTTAACTCTAAGAATTAAATGAAAAACAATTTAATAACAATAGAAAAAAATCAAAGAATATTATTTTTAATAAAATGTAAAACCAAGCATTAATAATTTCTAACTATCAAAAATACATGATATTAAAGATGAAAGAAAATATTTTTAGAAGTAAAATCATAAGCATATATTGTACTGAGAATCAAAATAAAAATAAATACTTAAATAAATACACTAGGTTTCATCGTCCGCCTTAATAATAAGGGAACTTAAAAACCCGTAAAAAATTAACTAAGAAAAGAAGTAAACTAATACTGACCGCTTCGAGCATTTCTCTAGATTTTTCTGTCTGAAACTGTTAAACGATAGTGAATTCTAAAAACTAAGCTTCTACTTATGGGAAGGTAAAAAGACTAATGTGCAATTAAAATTATTACAAATTACATGTGGGTAAATATACAATTACCCATTAGTAAATTTTGGAGTGCCCCATGCTTAGTTCATCTAATTGTAACAAAATAATTAAATATCATTTAAAAATATTTAATTATTTAAAAATTTATTATAAGAAGAAAATTTTAATTTGTGTAAAAAGATATTTAATTTTTGTAAAAAAAATAAAATTTTATTGTAAATATTATAATTAAATGGCTTAACTGTTAAAATAATTATAGTAGGGATTTAATATAAATTAAAAAAATTCATGTAAATATTTATTGCTAAAAGAGGTCTTGTTAAATATTTAATTAATTATTTTAAGAAAAAAGTTGATTATAATTAATTATTTCTAAAAAAAGAATTTTTACCTATTGAAAACGTGCTATTACAGGTCAAAGAAAAATGTAACCATGATGGTTACAATAAAATGTAACAATTGAATAGTCACCTATATATATTTTATTTTTATATATGATTAAAACTAAAATATTGCACTTATATGATACATATATGTATTTTTTTAAAGCATAATGTCCAAAATAAATAATTATTGCCGTAAATTTTTCTCGGGTATATGTTGAATTTTTACCAACCTACGCTGATAGAGAATTATTGCTCTTGTTTGATTTTTTTTTTTTGTATATATATAGTATCTACACAATATATATATTTATGTTTGAATTTTTTTGTATCTATATAGTATGTACACAATATATATATATATGTATACATTTATGATTTTTGTGAAGTCCTTTTTTTGGCAAGTTAGATGCCAAATTATTTTTTTTATGATGAGATTGCTTTGTGTTTCCAATTCAATTTTCTCACCTTTATTATTCGGTTTTATTGCTCTTTTCTATGTTAGGAAAGATTGCAATTTTCAACTGGACTTTGCTTGTATGGAAACTTCTTGTAAGAGAAGCAATTCTCTTATAGAAAGTTGATTTTTAAAGGAAACTTTGATTATTGCCTTTTTCCTTATTAAATTAGATTGTTTCTTTATACAATCAGATTATACAAACTGTTTATGATAGGTATCAAGACCCAATACAAGATCGGACCTGTTTTTGGAAAGTTTCCTTTTCTGGTCTAATTTGTTGCGTCAGAATCCGTTTCTGATGCTATAGATCAAGTTTATCTTAGGAAAGTTTTGTACAGCTGTAGATTCGATCTTGTGGCTGTCTCTAGGGTTTCTATATTCTATAAATAAAACCTAGAGAGTAGCCATTCAGATCAGCTCTTCTAGTATTCATTTTCTGCATTTTTCTTATTTGTGACAAGAGAGTTTTTGTTTTGTGAGAACCTAGTTGTTCATCTAGGTTCTAGTGTTTTTCATATAAGTTCTTAGTCTGTCTTAGAGTTTGTTAGAACGACTTCACTGAACAAGAGAGTGGTCTTCGGGAGAAGACTTGTTCAAGCCTTACATCAGGAGGAAGTAAGCACGCATACTTCAAAGACGAAGGGAGTTCGCTGTTTGGTGGTGTTTCAAAAGTCAGATTCATAAAGTGCATTACAGAGGATTGAGGCAATAATTTAGAGGGAGCCGAAACTTGTTTAAGTCAATTGTCTCTGTAATTGTTGATATTTTATTAATTGATTTCATTCTCTGGGCGTGGCCCCGTGGAATAGGAGTGTTCAAAAGAACACTGATACCACGTACAAATCTCTTGTGTCAAGTGATTTAATTTTCTGTAATTATTTTTTATTCTGTCTGTTCTGTTTTGTCGCTGCAAAACTGGTCTCTGCATTATCTGAAGTACATTCTGCTTCGCAAACGTTTACAGTCTTATATTTTCGTATATATTATTGACATTCGCAAAAACTGGGTTTTTCAATTCTTTTTTTTTACAAGAGGCAACATGATTAGGAAATATAAAGATAATAAATTCACAATTAGGTTCAATTCTAACAAAAAGTATCCCTCTAGTAATTATCATATTTTCAAATTTCAAAAATTTCTACTTTACCAATTCAGAAGCTCAACATATGTTCAAAAAGTCATTTTCTCAATTCTCACAAAAAATGAAACCTTTTAACTTAAGATTTTTTTTAATTAAATGTGTTAAAAACAATCTAATCATATATTTAGTTTCTGCAATTTTTATTGGAATTACTATCTAAGTAACTGTTATCCCAATTTTTGCACTCTGACATGGCATCACACGATGGTGACACGTGGAATCGACTCTTGGTACCTGCTCCCAAGACATAGGCCGAACAGGGCACCTCATACATTTGTTCGGACAAAGTCCTCTAGACTGAGCAGTGATATGGTAAGTTGTCCAAATCCCACGATTAGTGTATTCCGTATTTACCATGCAATCTTTCTGCTTATATCAATTGTAACGAGAAGGGAAATACTTCTTCTCCAAGCTTATAGCCCTATAAATAGTGATTCATATTCACTGGGCAAAGGGTCGAAAGATTTTGTCTAAGAATTCATATTCAGAGATATTGTTGTAAGAGCTCTAACAAATGGAACCATTCTCCTTATTCTTAAGTTAATACAAATAACGAGGATTAGGCTATTACCGAACTGCTCGGGGCTGAACCTCTATAAATTCTTGTGTCTTTATTTGCTTTACTATATTTCAATCGTATTAAACTACTTGTTGCTTACAAAATTAGACTCACTGTCGTTGGCTAAAAGAGAGGTCAACATTTTGGTGCTTTCATTGGAAGTAGAATCAACGATCGCTCTTTATTCCAAATTCAATCACAATTACGATGGTGGTACAGACTCGTAGAGGCGTGGTTGATCAGGCGAATCCACAGGCGGTGGATCCTGCATTGTTGAACCCAGGAAACACAAGGGTTCCGCCAGCCGTAAATCCCAGACAGCCATCAACTGTGGGTCACGGTGTGACGACTCGTGTGGATGAAATCGCGCCTGATGTGCAAGAGACAGGGAATACCAGTTCAGCAGCCGACCAAGGCATTCAAAACATAGTCATTCTGCCTGCTACCAATGTTCAAACAACCATTGGAGATGACACCGAGATCCAGAACCTCTATGCTGCTCTTGGGCTCATGCAGGGTCATACCAACACCGTACATCATGATTAGGAGGAACTCCTTGCTAGGGTAAATCTCGCGTTCGAAGAGCAGAGATGCATGTTTACCGAACGGAGAGACAAGGAGATGGAAACGTTAAGGGCTCAGCAGCAGTCATTGATGATCGTAGTCGGCAAGCCACTGTGCTGATTCAGAAAGCCTATTGGACTGTCGGGCAGCAGCCTTCGAATGTCATTCCTTTGGGTTAAACAGACGAAGATCCAGTGATGAATACCTCTCAGACTATAAATGGTTAGCCGTCAAATCACCGGTCAAAGGTTCCACCTGTGGGCCAAGTGGTAGGCGGGCAGACCTTGTCTAGTAATTTATCAAGAGAAGTCATACCCGAAAATTCCAACCAGGTTAATGGTACTGGTTAGCACATTAGCCAAACCAACCAGTCACTGAGACAGCCAGGCATTTTTCGTATTTGATAGGTTGGGGACGACTCATGATCTCAGAAATGATCTAAATTGGAGGAGAGGAGTGGACGATCAGCTTGACACGCTGATCGTGCAGCCCGGAAGCCCGCGCTCCAATTCCCGCTTAAAAAGATGTTGATGTGACTCAGATCGGCCAAGATGCCGAACAAGTTAGAGGAACAACGATCTCGAGTTGGACCGAGCACGTGGAACCCCTTTCTCCCCTGAGATTAATATCCTGGAGTTGCCCCACAAGTTTAAGATGCTGACCTGGAAGATGTATACTCAAGTATTTCGAGATCCAAATGGATCAGCAAGGAGTACGAGGAGACGTATGTTGCAGAATTTTTCCTGCCACTCTCTTTGAAGCCGCCCAACAATGGTATTTCAAGTTGGCACCTGGAAAGTTCAACTCATGGAAGGCTTTATCCTTGGAGTTCCATGCACAATTTTCCTCCTCTCGCCAACTTCCGTTGCACCTAGGACATCTGGTCGAAGTAAATCAAAGAACAAGAGAGCCTCTCCGAGCCTATATCAGCAGATTCATGATGGAGGCGGCTAAGGTTTCATGGGTAACCAAAGACGGAAAGTTAGCCGCGATGATGGGGGCATTGATGTCATTGCTGAGCTATGGAAGGACCTAAGGAAGAACAAACCAGTAGACTCGATGAGTGATTCTCTTAACCATGCAGAAGGTTTTATCAAACTTGAAGAGGCTATTCAGCGAGCAGAAGGTGAACAAAATTCTAGCAAGTCAAAAGCTCCTTCTACTCCCATCTGTCCAACTCCCCATTCACCAAGTAATTCAAGATCAAGTGGTAAACGATCCAGCAATAATAATAGGAAAGGGAATGGAGAAAAGGGAAAGTTCACCGACAAGACCGAACAAGCTTCCCGAGAGAATCCTGCCAAGTATACTGCATTTACAATCCTGACGGAGGACATAGAAAGTGTTTATATGGCCACTCAGTCACTAACCCCGTACAAGAAGCCTTCACCCATGAAAAAAGATGTCAGCAAGAGAGACACGACCAAGTTTTGTCAATTTTATGGAGACTATGGCCATGAACCAATGAATGCAACAATCTGAAGCGGGAAATTGAATTTTTGATAAGAAAAAATAACCCGCATGTACAGAAGTATGTCAAGGCCGATCAAAATTAGAGGGGCGATAACAACCAGGACCTGCTACGACCACCGGTGGATGGACATCTACAAGTCATTATTGGAGGACCGCACTTATCTGGAGATTCAGGCAAAGCCCGGGAGAGGTATGCACGAACAGTACAACACAAGCAAGAAAAAGTAATCCTGGTCGTAGAAGAGAGGAAGCCTAAAATCTCATGGGCAGAAGAGCCCACCATAACATTCAACAATGAAGACGCTGTCAAAATCAGGTTTCCACACAATGACCCATTGGTCGTGGAAGTCCTGATAGCCAACAAGATGGTGGCCAGAACTATGATAGATAATGGAGCCTCTTCCAACATCTTATTCAAGACCACATATGAAAATGTAAAGCCCGCTTAGTTAATTTGGAAATTAGCAGTTATTTATGTTAATCATGAAATTATTTATAGCTATTTAAATAATTTATTATTGATATTTATGGAATTCAGATATGCATGAGTATGTTATCAGTAGCTTTTATATTTCGCATTTCCGGTGTCCGGTATTTTGGAACGCGGCGTTTGGCTCAGTAGAAATCACAACTTAGTATGTTAGTATTTTGGGGACGGGTTTTAGACATTGGGAATGTCGGGAATGGCCGGGAATTTAGAATGTCCCAAAAATACCCCTTTAGTATGATTTATGTGATTTTATGGTGGAGGGGCAAAATGGTCTTCTTGCCCCATTAGTGTTTTGTCTTATATGAGTTTATTAAATGAAATAAATGTTTATTTATTTAATTGCTTTTGGCTGAAATGGGTTTAATAAAATGGCATTATTCTTCATTTCTTTCTTTTTTCCAACACTTAGTCATTTTGAAAAGAAAATTCCAAAAATAGAAAAACTCTCTCTCTCTCTTTTCCTCTCTTTTCGGCTGAGCTTGGGGGTTCAAAGCTGGGATTTTTGGTTGTGAATTCAAGTCATTTTAGCAAGATCAAAGTGAATTTTCTTTAAGGTAATTCTTGGCTTTAATCTCTTACTTGTTTTTCTTGAAAAAAATGATGAAAATAGATGAAATGCATGCTTGAATAGTTGTTGTTGTTGCTGCTGTAATCTGATTATTATTTTGAGTTTAAGCATGTTAGTTTAGGGTTGTTTTGATGCTTGATTACTAGGTTGAGCATGCTAGAGGTTTACTATTGCAAAAGTTATGAATTTTGAGAGAAAATGCTATGTTTGGTTTCTGTGAATTGCTGGATGTTTCTGTATGTTTTCAGAGATGATTTTATGCTTAGTTATGTTGAATTAAGTTGGTTTGCATGCTTGTTTAGGTGGTTTGCTCAAGCTTGAGTTTGGAACTCAAAGCTTGAGCTCCAATGGCAAATTTGGTATTTGTGGTTTCTGGGTAGGTTTGTTGCCTTGGATTTGTTCTTTAGGGTATTTAGAACAGGTCTGGAAAGTTTGGGACCAATTGGGGTCGAATTGGTCAAGTTATGAGATTTTATGGTTCTGCTCGCGAGGAACCGGAATTCGGTTGTGCATCCGAATTCGGATGGGGGTTCGAATTTCCCGAACCGGAATTCCGGTTGGGCAACCGTCACGGTTGGGGGATTTTTCAGAACCCTAGTTTTCCTCGTTTTTGGGTTTTTAGGGGTATTGCCATGCTTTTTATCGATAGGGAAACTTTTAGTTTCAAGTTTTAGTCCCCGGGAAGTGATTTAGCGTGTCACTTATAGCGTTGTGATTTTTATGGTTTAGGAGCCGATGTCCGCCGTTCGGCTTCAGTTCCAGTCAGGTTGACCGGCACACCTGAAATCGGAATCCAGGTAAGATTAGTATAACAGTATGCATATGTAGATTACATGTTTAGCGTGCATGTAGGAAGCCTGTTAGATTACATTAGATATGTATTTAGGCTTCGAACCACCCAACCCTGTCACGTCGGTACAGGCTGGAGTATGACCAAGAATCGAGTATGACCGGTTCGACCGATCAGCCGACACCGGTTGGTGGTTCGTGCTATTGACCTATCCCGTCGGTACAGCCGGAGTATGACCAAGAATGAGTATGACCGGTTCGACCGATCAGGAGGATACTTGTCAATAGTACCGTCCCCTGAACGTTCAAAACTCAGTACCATGTTGGACATGGCAGTAGTGCTCAGTACCATGTTGGACATGGCAGTAGCGGGACTCAGTATCGTGTTGGACACGGCAGTCAGTTTTATGTATGATATTAGTATGCTTTTCTTACTGAGTCTGTCGACTCACAGTTTATGTTCATGTGTAGGTAAAGGCAAGGCGATTCTTGATGGACCGTGAGCGAGCTTATGAGATTGTACATGTCGGGGCGGTTAGGCCTGGAGCGTACGATCCTCGGGACAGCAGGGCTAAGATTTTTGTAACTGTCGTTAGACGACTTTCATTTTGATGTAAAAGTTAAATAGTTAAAACGTTTGTAAATATTTTTATAAATCGGGATCCCGAGATTTTTGTAAAATGGTTTATAAGTTTAATGAAAAAGCAAAATTTTAATTAATCACGTTTTTCCATAAACCTCGTTGATTAGCAACGAGCTGCACAGTACGTTTAAAAATCACGTAATACGCCTAAGTTAGTTAGGGTGTTACAATTTGGTATCGTAGCCGCGGTGTTGTCTTCCGAAGATCGTCACGACATGTACAATCATCATCAGCAGTTAGCTCGGTTCACGGTTCAGTAAGCCTTTATTGCTTTAGTAGTTTATTTTAATCAGTTATGAAAAAGAAAAGCCTGTTAGGAAGCATGTTAGTTGCCTGATAGTAGAATAGGCGCATGTTTCATTTCTAATTTCCAAATTAAGCGGCATTAGTAAGCTCGCCTTGAATACGACCTGATATGCCAACTCTTGGTTTCGCAGGCGGTTCTAACTAGATGGACGCCAGGCGGACTACCAGGAGTCGGGGCAACTCCGTGGGGTCGAATCAGGGAGAGGGAGCTCGGTTTCCCCCACCTGCTAGGGGCCGAGGTAGAGGTCCCCGAGGCAGGGCTCGTGGTCGGGGTGATGAGAACCCGCCACAGGCTGCCGAGCTCCCGGCCGATCGGGGAGCCCCGAATTGGGAGTTACGGTTTGCGGAGATGCAAGCCGGGATCGAAGAACAAGACCTCGAGATTCGCAGGTTGAGACGCCAGGGTGGTCCCGCAGCCCCGGTGCCGCAGTTCCGGTGGCACCGCCCCTCGCCGCCTGTGCCGAGATAGTGGTGGCGGCCCATAGATTGGAACCGTTGTATGAGCGGTTCCGGAAACAAGCACCTCCGGTATTCTTGGGAGGTCCGGATGTATCGAAAGCCGAGCAGTGGCTGACGGTGATCACCAGAATCTTGAACTTCATGGGTGTCACCGGTAACGACAGAGTGGTGTGCGCCACATTTCAGTTCCAGGAGGATGCCCTGGTATGGTGGGACATGGTGTCTCAGATTCACGATGTCACCACCATGACTTGGGAGAGGTTCCAAGAACTCTTCAATGCGAAATACTATAATGAGGCGGTCAGAAGCGCCAAGAGGAAAGAGTTCGTTCACCTGACCCAGCGGGAGAACATGAGCGTCACTGAGTATACTACTCAGTTTGACCGGTTGGCGAGGTTAGCCTCGGGAATTGTGCCGACCGACTTCAGCAGGAAGGAGAAGTATCTGGACGGGTTGAGTCCCAAGATCAGGCATGACCTGATGATTACCACTGACGACAGCACCACCTACGCTCAGATGGTGGAGAAGGCACTGCGAGCTGAGGGCGCAGTGGGGTGTATGTCAGATTCAGCCAGTACTCCGGTTGGTGGCGGAGCTCCTACCCCTCCTGCATCAGGCTTTAGCAGGGGGAGTAGTGGTTCGGCCAATGATCAGAGGAAGAGGGCACCCACTGTTTCCGGCGGCTCGAGTCAGAACAAGAGGTTCCGGGAACCGAACGAGGGAGTCGTCCTGGTGGTAATGAGACCCGATTCTCCTATCCCGAGTGCCCTATCTGTAAGAGGCATCATCGGGGTGAGTGCAAGGGGCAGGGATGCTTTCATTGTGGCATGCCCGGGCACTTCAAGAGGGAATGTCCCCAGCTCCGGCCAGAGGCACCGAGAGCTCCAGCGATACCCACTCCAGCCAGGGTGTTCGCCATCACGCAGGCTGATGCAGATGCCAGCCCATTAGTTGTTACAGGTCAGCTTTTTATTAACAACTCGCTTTATTCAGTGCTGTTTGATTCTGGGGCTACACGTTCTTATGTGGCGGCCAAAGTCTTTAGTAAGTTGGGTAGACCCTTTGATAGATATGAATCAGGGTTTGGAACCCTGTTACCTGGCGGAGAATTGGTTATCTCCAATAGGTGGATTAGGTCTATGCCGACCAGGATAGATGGTAGAGAGTTAAGCGCTGATCTGATAGAGATGAGCTTAGTCGAATTTGATATTATTTTAGGAATGGATTTCCTATCTAAATATTCGGCGAGCATTGATTGTAAGAGGAAGATGGTGGTCTTCCAACCGGAAAGTGAAGAACCGTTCGTGTTTGTGGGTTCGGTTCAGGGATCTCGGATCCCGGTGATCTCAGCTATGTCAGCGAGAGAATTATTGCACGGTGGGTGCTTAGGGTTTCTGGCCGTGGTGGTGGACACCACTCGGCCAGACACCATTCGGCCAGAGGATATCAGAGTGGTTCGGGAATTTTTGGACGTTTTTCCCGAAGAACTTCCAGGGTTACCACCTCATCGGGAGATTGACTTCCTGATTGACTTGGCACCAGGGGTGGATCCGGTTTCTAAAGCCCCGTATAGGATGGCTCCAGCTGAACTTAAGGAATTGAAGATTCAGCTCCAAGGGTTGCTTGACATAGGGTTCATTCGGCCCAGTGTGTCACCTTGGGGAGCCCCGGTTTTGTTCGTGAAGAAGAAGGATGGATCTATGAGGATGTGCATCGACTACAGAGAGTTGAACAAGCTGACGGTGAAGAATAAATATCCATTACCTAGGATCGATGACTTGTTCGATCAGCTTCAGGGGAAGACGGTCTTTTCTAAGATTGATCTCCGTTCGGGTTATCATCAGTTGAGGATCCGAGAGGAGGACATTCCAAAGACGGCTTTCCGTACTAGGTATGGACACTACGAGTTTCTGGTTATGTCATTCGGACTAACCAACGCTCCTACAGCATTCATGGACCTGATGAATAGAGTATTCAAGGATTTCCTCGATATCTGTGTGATTGTGTTTATCGACGACATCCTCGTGTACTCTCAGTCAGAAGAGGAGCATGAGTTACATCTTCAAATGGTACTGCAACGACTTCGAGAACATAGACTCTACGCCAAGTTCAAGAAATGTGAGTTCTGGTTGTCTCAGGTGTCCTTCCTAGGGCACATAGTGAGTAAAGATGGGATCAAGGTGGATCCCGGGAAGATTGAATCCGTCAGGGATTGGCCGAGACCGAAGACAGTGACAGAGATCAGAAGCTTCTTGGGATTAGCTGGGTACTACCGTAGGTTCGTGGAGGGGTTCTCCAAAATTTCAATGCCCCTAACCGAACTTACAAAGAAGAATCAGCGATTTATCTGGTCAGATAAATGCGAAGCTAGTTTTCAGGAGCTGAAACAGAGATTGATTACTGCTCCGGTACTAGCTTTGCCTTCGGACGAGGAGAAGTTCGTAGTCTACTGTGACGCATCCAAACAGGGTTTGGGGTGCGTATTGATGCAAGCCGATCGGGTTATCGCTTATGCCTCCCGTCAGTTAAAGGATTATGAACAGCGATACCCGACTCATGATTTAGAATTGGCCGCAGTGGTTTTTGCGCTGAAGATTTGGCGGCATTATCTTTATGGGGAGAAGTGCGAGATCTATACCGACCATAAAAGTCTCAAGTATTTCTTTACTCAGAAAGATTTGAACATGAGACAAAGGCGTTGGTTGGAGTTAGTGAAGGATTATGATTGCGAGATCCTCTATCATCCCGGAAAAGCCAATGTAGTGGCTGATGCCCTGAGTAGAAAGGGTCCCGGGCAAGTAGCTAGCATGGTTCAGATCTCACCTCAGCTAGCAGAGGATATGGTTAGATCCAGCATTGAGTTTGTGGTAGGTCAGCTTCACAACTTAACGCTGCAATCTGATCTGTTAGAAAGAATAAAGGTTGCTCAGACGACAGATCCGGAGTTAGTGAAGATCCGAGATGAGTTATTGGCTGGTCAGGCCAAAGACTTTTCAGTGTCAGATAGTGGAATGCTTTTCTATAAAGCCAGGGTTTGTGTCCCGAACAGTGCGGACTTGAGAAACGAGATCTTTGAGGAGGCTCATTCTACTCCATATTCTCTACATCCCGGCACCACCAAGATGTACCAAGATTTGAAACCGTACTTCTGGTGGAGCGGTATGAAGAAGAATTTGGTAGAATTCGTATCGAAATGCCTCACGTGTCAGCAGATCAAGGCTGAACATCAGAGACCAGCAGGGTTGTTGCAGCCTCTAACCCTACCAGAATGGAAATGGGAGGATATTACGATGGATTTTGTGGTCGGGTTACCTAGGACCACGGGTTTGCATGATTCCATCTGGGTAGTGGTGGACCGATTTACGAAATCTGCTCATTTTCTGCCGGTCAGAACAACATTTTCAGTGGATCAGTTGGCAGAACTGTACGTCAGGGAGATAGTGAGACTTCACGGGGTACCGAAGTCTATAGTTTCGGACAGGGATGCGAAATTCACCTCCAAATTTTGGCAAAGTTTGCAACGGGCAATGGGTACGAAGCTGAAATTCAGTACAGCATTTCATCCTCAGACAGATGGTCAGTCCGAAAGGACAATTCAGATATTGGAGGATATGTTGAGAGCCTGTGTTATGGACTTTGAGGGTTCATGGAGCAAATATCTACCGTTGATAGAGTTCTCTTACAACAACAGTTATCAGAGTACGATAGGGATGGCTCCCTATGAACTGTTGTACGGTAGGAAGTGCAGATCCCCTATCCATTGGGATGAGACAGGGGAGAGGAAGTATTTAGGTCCAGAGTCAGTTCAGCGGACCAATGAGGCAATAGAAAAGATAAAAGCTAGAATGCTTGCCTCACAGAAAGCGCATGTAAGAGTTACGCAGATCCGAAACGTAGGGATGTTGAGTTCCGAGTAGGGGATCATGTGTTTTTGCGAGTATCTCCGATGAAGGGGATTAAACGTTTCGGGAAAAGAGGCAAGTTATGCCCTAGATTTACAGGACCTTTCGAGATTCTCGAGAAGATAAGTCAAGTGGCATATCGGTTAGCATTGCCTCCAGCCTTATCAGCAGTGCACAACGTATTTCATGTCTCAATGTTGAGAAAATACGTTTCAGACCCCTCTCATATACTCAGTTATGAGAGCCTTCAGCTTCAGTCAGACATGTCTTATGAGGAACAGCCAGTGCAGATCCTGGATAGGAAGGATAAAGTCCTTCGGAATAAGACCATAGCGTTGGTCAAGGTTCTCTGGAGAAACAGTAAGGTGGAAGAAGCCACCTGGGAGCTTGAGTCAGATATGCGAGCTCAATATCCAGAGTTATTCAAGTTAGATTTCGGGGACGACATCCTTTTAAGGGGGGGATAGTTGTAAAGCCCGCTTAGTTAATTTGGAAATTAGCAGTTATTTATGTTAATCATGAAATTATTTATAGCTATTTAAATAATTTATTATTGATATTTATGGAATTCAGATATGCATGAGTATGTTATCAGTAGCTTTTATATTTCGCATTTCCGGTGTCCGGTATTTTGGAACGCGGCGTTTGGCTCAGTAGAAATCACAACTTAGTATGTTAGTATTTTGGGGACGGGTTTTAGACATTGGGAATGTCGGGAATGGCCGGGAATTTAGAATGTCCCAAAAATACCCCTTTAGTATGATTTATGTGATTTTATGGTGGAGGGGCAAAATGGTCTTCTTGCCCCATTAGTGTTTTGTCTTATATGAGTTTATTAAATGAAATAAATGTTTATTTATTTAATTGCTTTTGGCTGAAATGGGTTTAATAAAATGGCATTATTCTTCATTTCTTTCTTTTTTCCAACACTTAGTCATTTTGAAAAGAAAATTCCAAAAATAGAAAAACTCTCTCTCTCTCTTTTCCTCTCTTTTCGGCTGAGCTTGGGGGTTCAAAGCTGGGATTTTTGGTTGTGAATTCAAGTCATTTTAGCAAGATCAAAGTGAATTTTCTTTAAGGTAATTCTTGGCTTTAATCTCTTACTTGTTTTTCTTGAAAAAAATGATGAAAATAGATGAAATGCATGCTTGAATAGTTGTTGTTGTTGCTGCTGTAATCTGATTATTATTTTGAGTTTAAGCATGTTAGTTTAGGGTTGTTTTGATGCTTGATTACTAGGTTGAGCATGCTAGAGGTTTACTATTGCAAAAGTTATGAATTTTGAGAGAAAATGCTATGTTTGGTTTCTGTGAATTGCTGGATGTTTCTGTATGTTTTCAGAGATGATTTTATGCTTAGTTATGTTGAATTAAGTTGGTTTGCATGCTTGTTTAGGTGGTTTGCTCAAGCTTGAGTTTGGAACTCAAAGCTTGAGCTCCAATGGCAAATTTGGTATTTGTGGTTTCTGGGTAGGTTTGTTGCCTTGGATTTGTTCTTTAGGGTATTTAGAACAGGTCTGGAAAGTTTGGGACCAATTGGGGTCGAATTGGTCAAGTTATGAGATTTTATGGTTGTCTGCGAGGAACCGGAATTCGGTTGTGCATCCGAATTCGGATGGGGGTTCGAATTTCCCGAACCGGAATTCCGGTTGGGCAACCGGTCTGCCGGTTGGGGGATTTTTCAGAACCCTAGTTTTCCTCGTTTTTGGGTTTTTAGGGGTATTGCCATGCTTTTTATCGATAGGGAAACTTTTAGTTTCAAGTTTTAGTCCCCGGGAAGTGATTTAGCGTGTCACTTATAGCGTTGTGATTTTTATGGTTTAGGAGCCGATGAATCCGCCGTTCGGCTTCGAGTTCCGGTCGGGTTGAGGCACACCGAAATCGGAATCCAGGTAAGATTAGTATAACAGTATGCATATGTAGATTACATGTTTAGCGTGCATGTAGGAAGCCTGTTAGATTACATTAGATATGTATTTAGGCTTCGAACCACCCAACCCTGTCACGTCGGTACAGGCTGGAGTATGACCGACGGCGGAGTATGACCGGTTCGACCGATCAGTGACACCGGTTGGTGGTTCGGTGCTATTGACCTATCCCGTCGGTACGAGTGGAGTATGACCAGCGGCGGAGTATGACCGGTTCGACCGATCAGGAGGATACTTGTCAATAGTACCGTCCCCTGAACGTTCAAAACTCAGTACCATGTTGGACATGGCAGTAGTGCTCAGTACCATGTTGGACATGGCAGTAGCGGGACTCAGTATCGTGTTGGACACGGCAGTCAGTTTTATGTATGATATTAGTATGCTTTTCTTACTGAGTCTGTCGACTCACAGTTTATGTTCATGTGTAGGTAAAGGCAAGGCAGTTGCTGATGGACCGTGAGCGAGCTTATGAGATTGTACATGTCGGGGCGGTTAGGCCTGGAGCGTACGATCCTCGGGACAGCAGGGCTAAGATTTTTGTAACTGTCGTTAGACGACTTTCATTTTGATGTAAAAGTTAAATAGTTAAAACGTTTGTAAATATTTTTATAAATCGGGATCCCGAGATTTTTGTAAAATGGTTTATAAGTTTAATGAAAAAGCAAAATTTTAATTAATCACGTTTTTCCATAAACCTCGTTGATTAGCAACGAGCTGCACAGTACGTTTAAAAATCACGTAATACGCCTAAGTTAGTTAGGGTGTTACAGAAAAGATGAGGCTCCAACTCAAAGATCTAACCCCCTGTCTTCTGCCCATATATGGTTTCCCCGGCCAAGGAGTCGCACCTCTAGGGCAAATTTGCCTAGCCCTCACTCTTGGGTAAGCTGCAACTAGCATAACTATAATGGCATAATTTCTAGTATTGGACATTCCATCAGCCTTTAACGTCATGCTAGGCCGACCAGCCTTGTATGACTTAAAGGCTGTTACGTCAATATTCCATTCATGCCTAAAATTTCCAACGAACAATGGGGTAGGTTGTCTAAGAGGAAACCAGTAGATTGCTCGGGAATGTTAGAACCTTATTGTGGCCAAGGCTAAGAAGGAAGTATCCTCCAACCAGAGCACAGACAAGGGAAAAAGCATTTCTAAGTAGGGAACTTCCCAAGGCGGGGGTGAAGATGTGGATCCTCAACTTGGGGACCCAAGCAGCAATGTTGGACCTGTGGAAGAACTAGAAGAAATCGAGATTGATCCAGATATCTCGGCTAGGAAGCTAAAAATTTTGGAAAAGGTTTGTTGCTCGAAGTAGAATCAACATTGATAAAATTTTTAAGAGTAAACCTGGACGTTTTTTGCTGGTGACATGAGGATATGGTCGGAATTGATCCTTCTATAATGTGGCACGTCCTAAATATTGATCCAAACTTCTGACCTGTTCAGCAAAAGTGAAGGCTATTGGACAAAGATCAAGCAGTAGCCCTGAAGGAAGAGGTAGAGAAGCTACGCAACCATAATTTCATAATTGAAGCTTTCTACCCAGCTTGGGTTGCAAATCCCGTACTGGTGCCCAAGCCGAACAAAAAATGGCGAGTATGTACTGATTTCACAGACCTCAAGAAGGCATGCCCAAAAGACTATTTTCCACATCCAAGAATCGATTAGCTTGTGGATGCAACAGCTGGGCACAAAATATTAAGCTTCATGGACGCTTAATAGGGGTACAATCAAATCAAAATGCATCCATCGGACCAAGAACATACAAGTTTCCGAATAGATATGGGTCTATATTGCTACAAAGTCATGCCATTTGGTCTCAAAAATGCTGGAGCCACATACCCAAGATTGGTAGACAAGATGTTTAAAGACCAGATCGGAGGAAACATGGAAGTATATGTGCACGATATGCTCCTCAAATCTAGGAAGGCGGGGGGCATATAGATGACCTGGACAAATGCTTCGAAGTCCTCAGGAAGTACAACATGAAACTAAATCTCTTACAGTTCTCCTTCAGAGTAATTTCAGGAAAGTTTTTGGACTTTATTGTCGATGCCCGAGGAATTGAAGCCAATCCATAGAAGATTCAAGCCCTCCTGGATATGAAGTCGCCAACAAGAACCAAGAAAGTACAAAGTTTGATTGGTCGGATCGCCGCACTCAGCAGATTTGTTTCAAAATAAACAAACAAGTGTATTGCATTTTTCAACATCCTGCGAGGAAATAAGCAATTTGAGTGGATGGAGGAATGTAAAAGAGCTTTTTAAGAGCTAAAAATGCAACTCACAAAGCCTCGCGTACCATGCTGATCAGAGAAGAAAACATCATACAACACTCGGTCTATTACATTAGTAAAAGACTCATTGAGGCCGAAGGCCGGTACCCATTGGTAGAGAAACTTACTTACTGTTTGATTCTAACAACAAGAAAGTTAAGGTCTTATTTTCAAGCTCATCCTGTTTGGGTGTACAATGACCAACCATTAAACCATTACGCCAAATATTGCAAAAGTCAGACGCTTCTGGACGGTTACTTAAGTGAGTAGTGGAGCTGGGTCAGTACGAAATTACCTTCCAACCCCGAACAACAATCAAAGGCCAGGCCCTAGCAGACTTTGTGGTAGAATGCACAGGCAAAGAAGAAAGCATATCAGAAGGCAACCCCGAACCTGTATAAACACCTCAGCCAAGTAAGAGTAAAGATATGCTGACTTGGAAACTACATGTGGACGGGTCGGCTACGGATAAACTATGAGGTGCAGGAATCGCCCTTGTCACACCTAGGGGGCAACACCTGGGAGCTGCACTCAAGTTTGGATTCAAGGCATCCAATAATGAAGCTGTAATGACCGCTCTAGTAATGTGGATTATTAAAGGCAATTAGCACTAATTTTTATTATTTTATTATTATTTGTGAATTAATTTTAAATGTGGACCCCAATATTTAGAAATAAATATTAGAGTTATAATTTCTCAATTCCGGAGATTTTATTAAACTCTAGGGGTATTATTTAGCTTATATGTGAAATATGTTAATTTTGTAATTTTTGCTTGGCGACAACGGAAAATGCGAGGGATGGCTAGATTGATCACATGGGTAAGTTTAGAACCCTATTTCATAGTGGGAAATATTTTAGAGAAAATAATTTATCGGGATTGAGCGGGGTTATGGAAATTGACCATTTTATCCCTAGCTTTAGAAATACCCTAGTTTTAAGTCTAAAGGGCATTTTAGTCTTTGGTTTATGGGTGAGTGAGGTGGCTGCCCAAGTAGTTGACACCTAGCAATTTAATTTTTCAGCAAGGGATTAATTCAATCTTTTTTCCAAATTTAGAAAATCAAAGAAAAAGAAAAGAAATTAGAAGAAATACCTTTCCTCTTGAACTCTCTCTCTCTCTCTTTCCTTCGGCTGAGGCAAATCAAGGACCAAAACCAGATTTTTCCTTCCATTTCTTTGAATTTAAACAAGGATTCAAAGCTATTGCAGTGAGGTAAAACCCTAGACCTTGGATTGTTGGGTTTTTAAGCTTTTTATTTAGGTTGAATATGTGAAATTGTAAATTAGGGGCTGTTAAGGTTTGAAGTGCCTAGGGTTCGAATTTTCGGGTTTAGTTGAGTTGATTCTAAGTCCTAGTTGCTGGTTTTAATGGGTGTAGATGGTTTTATGCAATTTTAGGTTTAAAGTTCAAAGCTTTGAGCTTTAATGGCATAATTTGATTTGTTGGTTTGTTCTGTGATTTATTGGTTGGAAATGGATGTTTATGCATTGTATAGGTATACTGGAGAGTTTGGTAAGGTTTGGGATTGAATTGAATTAAGGGGGATGATTTTTGGTTCCCAGCAGCAGAACCGGAATTCCGGTTCTGGGAGACCAGTACCAACCGGTCGACCGGTTGGTGACCCAGAACCGGATTGCCGATTGGGAACCAGTCTGCCTGTTGGGGGAATTTCCAGAACCCTAGTTTTGGCCAATTTTGAGATATTTAGGGTATTGCCATGAGGTTTATCGATAGGGAAACTTTTAGTTTCAAGTTTAAGTCTCGGAAAGTGATTTAGCGAGTCACTCATATGTGTTGCAATCATTGTGATTAGGGCATCCATCTAGCACGTGAATTCCGTTCAGGTCGGCCAGCACACTTGAATTTGGAAAAGAGGTAAGAACTTTGTATAATGTATGATGTGATTATCTGAATGTGTGTATATGTGTTTATATATGCATGCTTGAATTATGTTAAGCACTACCAACACTTGTATGAATAAGTTATAGAGTGCATTGGTATAGTCATTATTGTGATTGTGAGTACGATACAGTGATACCAACACAAGCATGGGAAAATGCTAAGGTGTGTGGTACATCACTCAGTGTTACTCAGTAATCGGGTTAAACCCTACCAACACTCGTACAGTGAGGTACGATGTGTATGTGGTATAGTGGTTGTACCCTGGTATTGAACGTTCATACTCATCTGTTAAGCTCTGTAAATAGGTGTATAGACGCCTATTTATAGGTCGGAAATTATATGGTAGGTTATATGCATTTCTTACTGAGTCTGTTGACTCACAGTTTCTGCTTCTATGTGTAGGTAAAGGAAAGGCGAAAGCTGAATAGGAGTGAACCTAAGCTCGAGTGAGATTGTACATGTCAAGCGGCGCGACCTGGAGTGTTCGGTCTCGGGACAACTGGGAGTTGTATTTTGAAAGTCGTTGTGCGACCTGAAAATTATGTATTTTGAAATGTAAAGCTTAAACAGTAAATTTTACAAAGTTTGAAATCGGGATCCCGGAATTCGTAAATATTATATTATATTGCAAAGTTTAATATTTAAAGCAAAAGTTTTAATTTAACACGTTTTTCGAAAAATTTCTTTGATTAGCAAAGATTGCACAATAATTGAAAAAGCACTGTAGCGTGCCTTAGCATTAGGGCGTTACAATTTTGGTATCAGAGCCGCCAGGTTTGTCTACCGAAGGTCGCTATGACATGTACAATCTTCATCAGAAAAAGCTCGGTTCACGGTTCAGTAAGCCCGTACTTGTTAGTATTTTAAATAAATATGAATGTGAAAGCATGTTAGGAAGCATATTAGATTTAAATTAAATATTTTTCTTTAAAAAGAAAAGAAAGTGTGTTTCCTTTAGGTTATTAAGAGCGGTGTTAATTTTGATCGCTGTCTAACCTGCCTGGCTTATGGATTCGCAGGCTAAGTCCTATTAAATGGACGCCCCGCGAAATACAAGAAGTTAGGGTGGCATGGTTGAGACTGGAGGCGGTCAGAGGAATCCTCAAAATCCTCGTGGTCGCGGCCGTGGCCGTGGCAGAGCTCAGGGTGGTCGCCCTGTAAATCCACCTCAAGCTCCTCCTGATTGGGAGCAAAGATTTGCTGAGATGCAAGATAGAATCCGCCAGCAAGATGAAGAGATCCAAAGGTTGAGGCAGCAGGGTCCTCCTGCCGTGCCTCCTCAAGTGGTTCAGGCTGTTGCAGTTCCTGCGGTGCAAGCAAAACAACCTGTTGTTGGCAACCGTATGGAGCCGTTGTATGAAAGATTCCGGAAACAGGCACCTCCAGTGTTTCTGGGAGGCCCTGATGTGATGAAGGCCGAGCAGTGCCTTTCAGTGATTGAACGCATCCTTAATTTTATGGGAGTGGTTGGAAATGACCGGGTGACCTACGCCACTTTCCAGTTTCAGGAAGATGCTCTCGTGTGGTGGGAGTTGATAACCCTCACTCGGGACATCACGCTGATGACCTGGGAAGAATTTAAGGAGTTATTTAACTCCAAGTATTACAACGAAGCAGTCCGCAGTGCAAAGCGGAAAGAGTTCACCGATCTAGTTCAGACTTAGGGAATGTCAGTCACTGAATACACGACGAAGTTTGATCGATTGTCAAAGTTGGCAGCAGGAATTGTGCCAACTGACTTCAGTAAGAAAGAAAAATATTTAGCGGGTTTGAGTGCAAAGATCCGGCATGATCTGGTTATTACTACTACTGAAGCAACCACGTATGCAGAGATGGTTGAGAAGGCTTTGAGAGTCGAGGGTGCACTGAAATTTCTTCAGGAGCCCCGGGTGACTCCGAGTGTTGGTGGAACCCCCACTGTTCCTACTCCTGTTTATGGTAGGGATGGTGGTGACTCCACCACTGAGCAGAAAAGAAAAGTTGTTCCAGCTTCTAGTGGCTCGGGGCAAAGCAAGCGGTTCCGTGGGAACCAAGGCAGAGGAGGACGCCAGGGTTACTCCTACCCTAAGTGTCCACGGTGCAAGAAACATCATCCGGGAGAGTGTAACCGGAAGACATGCTTCCTGTGTGGCATGGTGGGGCATTTCAAGAAAGATTGCCCCCAGGCAAAGAAAGAGGAGTCGAAAGCTGAGGTGAAACCGGTTTCTGCTCGTGTGTTTGCCATTACCCAAGCTGATGCTGCAGCCAGTCCTTCTGTTGTGACAGGTCAGCTTCCCGTCAATAACTTGTTATTTACAGTATTATTTGACTCGGGAGCTACACGTTCATATGTGGCTACAAGAGTGATTGACCTTTTGGGTAGGCCTTATGATATTTTAGAAAGAGGGTTTGGAACCCTAATGCCTAGCGGGGAATTGGTTATCTCTAATAGGCGCATTAGGTCTATGCCAATTAGGATCGAAGATAGGGAATTGAGTACTGATCTCATAGAATTGAAACTAACTGACTTTGATATTATACTGGGAATGGATTTCTTATCCAAGTATTCGGCCAGTATAGATTGTAGGCGTAAAATGGTGACCTTTCAGCCGGAAGGTGAAGATCCATTTGTATATGTTGGATCGGTTCAGGGGTCTCGGATCCCGGCTATTTCTGTGCTGAGAGCTAGGGATTTACTATGCAATGGTTGTGTAGGATTTCTAGAGGTGGTATTTGACTCCAGCAGACCTGAAACATTTGGGCCTGAGGTAGTCCGGGTGGTGATAGATTTTCTTGATGTGTTTCCCGAGGAGTTGCTGGGATTGCCGCCACAGCGAGAGATTGACTTTGTAATTGATTTGGCACCTGGAGTCGAACCTGTTTCTAAAGCTCCATATAGGATGGCTCCAGCAGAACTCAAGGAGCTTAAGTTACAACTTCAGGGGATGCTTGACATTGGGTTTATTCGACCCAGTGTATCGCCCTCGGGAGCTCCGGTTCTTTTTGTGAAAAAGAAACATGGTTCCCTCAGAATGTGTATTGATTATCGGGAACTAAATAAGTTGACGATTAAGAACAAGTACCCGTTGCCCAGGATCGATGATTTGTTCGATCAGCTTCAGGGAAAGACAGTGTTTTCGAAGATTGATTTACGGTTTGGTTATCATCAACTCAGAATTCGGGAGGAGGACATACCGAAGACTGCTTTTAGAACCAGATATGGGCACTATGAGTTCTTGGTAATGTCATTCGGATTGACTAATGCTCCTGCGGCCTTTATGGATCTCATGAATAGGGTATTCAAGGATTTCCTCGATAACTGCGTTATAGTGTTTATCGATGACATTCTTGTATACTCTCAGTCAGAAGAGGAGCACGAGCATCATCTTCGAATGGTGTTACAGCGACTTAGGGATCACAAGCTGCATGCCAAGTTCAAAAAGTGCGAATTCTGGTTGTCCGAGGTGTCCTTTCTGGGTCATATTGTTGGGAAGAATGGAATTATGGTCGATCCAAACAAGGTAGAATCAGTGAAGAATTGGCCGAGGCCCAAGTCTGTGACGGAAGTTCGAAGTTTTCTCGGGTTAGCAGGGTATTATTGACGTTTCGTCTAAGGATTTTCTAAACTTTCTATGCCCCTAATCGAATTGACCAAGAAAAATCAGAGATTTGTGTGGTCAGATAAGTGTGAGTCAAGCTTTCAGGAGTTGAAGCAACGTTTGATAACAGCTCCGGTGTTAGCTTTGCCATCAGATCAAGAGAAATTCGTTGTTTATTGTGATGCATCCAAACAGGGTCTGGGATGTGTTCTGATGCAAGCTGACAGAGTCATAGCCTATGCCTCTCGTCAACTCAAGGATTATGAGCAGCGTTACCCAACTCATGATTTAGAGCTCGCTGCTGTGGTTTTTGCTTTAAAGATATGGCGACATTATCTTTACAGTGAAAAGTGTGAGATTTATACTGATCATAAAAGTCTCAAATACTTTTTCACCCAGAAAGATCTGAATATGAGGCAGAGAAGGTGGTTGGAGTTAGTTAAAGACTACGATTGTGAAATACTGTATCACCCCGGGAAAGCCAATGTTGTGGCCGATGCTTTAAGCAGAAAGGGTCCCGGGCAAGTTTATACTACGATTATGATAGCCCCTCAACTAGCCTCGGAAATGGTTAGTGCAGGGATTGAGTTCATGGTCGGGAAATTACATAATTTAACACTCCAATCTGATCTATTGGAGAGAATCAGAAAGGCACAGCTGGAAGATCCCGAGCTAGTTAAAGTTCAAGACGAAGTAGTGGCTGGTCGGCCTAGAGGCTTTTCAGTCTCGAGCAGTGGAATGTTGTTATACAAAGCTCGAGTTTGTGTTCCTAGTGTTGATGAGCTTAAGAAAGAGATACTTGATGAAGCTCACACCACGCCTTATTCGTTGCATCCGGGAACCACCAAGATGTATCAGGATTTGAAACCCTACTTCTGGTGGTATGGGATGAAAAGAGATGTGGTAGATTATGTGTCCAAGTGCTTAACCTGTCAGCAGATTAAAGCTGAACATCAGAGGCCGGCAGGGTTATTGAAACCTTTAGTCCTTTCAGAATGGAAGTGGGAGGACATTGCAATGGATTTCGTAACTGGTTTGCCTAGAACTACGGGGATGTATGATTCTGTATGGGTCATCGTGGACAGATTTACAAAATCAGCTCACTTTCTACCAGTGAAAGTTACATATTCAGTGGATTAGTATGCTGAATTGTATGTGAAGGAGATAGTTCGTCTCCACGGAGCCCCTAAATCTATTGTTTCAGATAGGGATCCAAAGTTCACATCGAAATTTTGGGTGAGTCTTCAGAAGGCTATGGGTACCAAGTTAAAGTTTAGTACAGCCTTTCACCCTCAGACTGATGGTCAGTGAGAAAGAACTATCCAGATTTTAGAAGACTTACTGCGAGCCTGTGTCATGGACTTTGAGGGTTCATGGAGTAAGTACTTGCCTTTAATTGAATTCTCCTACAACAACAGCTACCAAAGTACAATAGGGATGGCTCCCTATGAGATGCTATATGGTAGAAAATGTCGTTCTCCTATTCATTGGGACGAGACAGGAGAAAGGAAGTACCTGGGTCCAGAGTTAGTGCAGAGGACCAATGAAGCTATTGATAAGATCAAGGCTCGGATGCTTGCTTCTCAAAGCAGGCAGAAAAGTTATGCTAATCCGAAGCGCAGAGATGTTACATTTCAGGCAGGGGAACATGTTTTCCTGCGGGTTTCACCAATGAAGGGTATTACGCGCTTCGGGAAGAAGGGTAAGTTAAGCCCTAGGTTCATTGGGCCATTTCAGATACTCGAGAAGGTCGGGCAGGTAGCGTATCGGCTAGCCTTACCACCAGCATTATCAGCTGTTCATGACGTATTTCACATCTCTATGTTAAGGAAATACGTGTCAGACCCGACTCATGTCTTGAGTTATGAAGCCCTTGAATTACAACCAGACTTATCCTATGAAGAGCAACCTGTTCAGATTTTGGATAGAAAGGAAAAAGTTCTTCGCAACAAGACTATTGCACTGGTTAAAGTGCTCTGGAGAAACAGTAACGTGGAAGAAGCCACCTGGGAATTGGAGTCAGATATGAGGACTCAACATCCAGAGCTATTCAGGTTAGATTTCGGGGACGAAATCCTATTAACGGGGGGATAATTGTAATGACCGCTCTAGTAATGTGGATTAGTAAAGGCAATTAGCACTAATTTTTATTATTTTATTATTATTTGTGAATTAATTTTAAATGTGGACCCCAATATTTAGAAATAAATATTAGAGTTATAATTTCTCAATTCCGGAGATTTTATTAAACTCTAGGGGTATTATTTAGCTTATATGTGAAATATGTTAATTTTGTAATTTTTGCTTGGCGACAACGGAAAATGCGATGGATGGCTAGATTGATCACATGGGTAAGTTTAGAACCCTATTTCATAGTTGGAAATATTTTAGAGAAAATAATTTATCGGGATTGAGCGGGGTTATGGAAATTGACCATTTTTCCCCTAGCTTTAGAAATTCCCTAGTTTTAAGTCTAAAGGGCATTTTAGTCTTTTGTTTATGGGTGAGTGAGGTGGCTGCCCAAGTAGTTGACACCTAGCAATTTAATTTTTCAGCAAGGGATTAATTCAATCTTTTTCCCAAATTTAGAAAATCAAAGAAAAAGAAAATAAATTAGAAGAAATACCTTTCCTCTTGAACTCTCTCTCTCTTTCCTTCGGCTGAGGCAAATCAAGGACCAAAACAAGATTTTTCCTTCCATTTCTTTGAATTTAAACAAGGATTCAAAGCTATTGCAGTGAGGTAAAACCCTAGACCTTTGATTGTTGTGTTTTTAAGCTTTTTATTTAGGTTGAATATGTGAAATTGTAAATTAGGGGCTGTTAAGGTTTGAAGTGGCTAGTGTTCGAATTTTAGGGTTTAGTTGAGTTGATTCTAAGTCCTAGCTGCTTGTTTTAATGGGTGTAGATGGTTTTATGCAATTTTAGGTTTAAAGTTCAAAGCTTTGAGCTTTAATGGCATAATTTGATTTGTTGGTTTGTTCTATGATTTATTGGTTGGAAATGGATGTTTATGCATTCTAAAGGTATACTGGAGAGTTTGGTAAGGTTTGGGATTGAATTGAATTAAGGGGGATGATTTTTGGTTCCCAGCAGCAGAACCGGAATTCCGGTTCTGGGAGACCAGTACCAACCGGTCGACCGGTTGGTGACCCAGAACCGGATTGCCGGTTGGGAACCGGTCTGCCTGTTGGGGGAATTTCCAGAACCCTAGTTTTGGCCAATTTTGAGATATTTAGGGTATTGCCATGAGGTTTATCGATAGGGAAACTTTTAGTTTCAAGTTTAAGTCCCGGAAAGTGATTTAGCGAGTCACTCATCTGTGTTGCAATCATTGTGATTAGGGCATCCATCTAGCACGTGAATTCCGTTCAGGTCGGCCAGCACACTTGAATTCGGAAAAGAGGTAAGAACTTTGTATAATGTATGATGTGATTATCTGAATGTGTGTATATGTGTTTATATATGCATGCTTGAATTATGTTAAGCACTACCAACACTTGTATGAATAAGTTATACAGTGCATTGGCATAGTCATTATTGTGATTGTGAGTACGATACAGTGATACCAACACAAGCATGGGAAAATGCTAAGGTGTGTGGTACATCACTCAGTGTTACTCAGTAATCGGGTTAAACCCTACCAACACTCGTACAGTGAGGTACGATGTGTATGTGGTATAGTGGTTGTACCCTGGTATTGAACGTTCATACTCATCTGTTAAGCTCTGTAAATAGGTGTATGGGCGCCTATTTACACGTCGGAAATTATATGGTAGGTTATATGCATTTCTTACTGAGTCTGTTGACTCACAGTTTCTGCTTCCATGTGTAGGTAAAGGAAAGGTGAAAGCTGAACAGGAGTGAACCTGAGCTTGGGTGAGCTTGTACATGTCAAGCGGCGCGACCTGGAGTGTTCGGTCTCGGGACATCTGGGAGTTGTATTTTGAAAGTCGTTGTGCGACCTGAAAATTATTTATTTTAAAATGTAAAGCTTAAACAGTAAATTTTACAAAGTTTGAAATCGGGATCCCGGAATTTGTAAATATTATATTATATTAATATTTAAAGCAAATGTTTTAATTTAACACGTTTTTCGAAAAATTTCTTTGATTAGCAAAGATTGCACAATAATTGAAAAAGCACTGTAGCGTGCCTTAGCATTAGGGCGTTACAGAAGCTTTGATCGCTGGCCTAAAACGGGCCTGGGAGATGAAAGTCGAACACATCAAAATCTTGAGTGATTCATAGCTGGTGGTAAATCACAAATCTGGAGAATACAAGGCTCAGGGAGAAAAGATGATAGCATATTTGAGATAAATACATGACTTGCTTGCACAATTTGAAAGCCACGGTCTCAGAAAAATTCCAAGGGAAGAAAACACGACTGCAGACGCGTTAGCTAGACTGGCAAGCAGTAATGTAAGTGATAAGGCAAACTTGGTTCCTATTCAGTTCTTCGAAGAGCCTAGCATTACTGGCATGGAAGAGATCGAAATGATTGCTACTTCCTCAAACTAGATGACGATAACAGCAGCCTACCTCAACACTGGGGAACTCCCAGATAATCGAAATGAAGCTCAAAAGATGAGAAGGAAGGCTGGACGGTATATCATTGTACAGGGAATTATGTACAGACGAGGTTTCTCCATGTTGTTGCTCAGATGTGTTACTCAAGAAGAAGCTGCACGATTTTTATCTGAAGTGCACCATGGATTTTTTTGAAATCATGCCGTCGGGCAAAGTTTATTTAAGAAAATTCTAAGGCAAGGTTATTTCTGGCCGACAATGATTGAAGATTCAAAGGCCTATGTTAAAAAGTGTGACAAATTCTAGAGATTTTCAAAGATACCTCGAGCTCCGCCCAACAATTTAACTCAGATGCCAAGTCCGTGGCTTTTTGCCATTTGGGGAATTGACTTGATCGAACAATTACCCAGGGGCAAAGGTGGAGTGCAGTATGCAGAGGTTGCGGTCAATTACTTCACTAAGTGGACGAAACACGAACCACTGGCAACCATTACATCCGAAAAAGTTCAAGACTTTGTTGTGAAGAATATACTCAGCCAGTTCAGATTTCCGTACAAAATAGTTTCGGACAATGGCAAATAGTTTGACAACCAGTCCTTCACTGATTTTTGTGCGAACCATGGTATCTTCAAAAGTTTCTCCGCAGTGGTGCATCCCCAAGAAAATAGTCAAGTTGAAGCAGTCAACAAGACCCTAAAGGATACACTAAAGAAAAGACTCGAGGATGCAAAAGGAAACTGGCCGGAAGAACTTGCTGATGTTTTGTGGTCGTACCGAACAATTGAGAAAATGGCAACCGGACAGACTCCATTTGCCATGGCATGTGGATATGAAGCAATGCTGCCTGTAGAACTCAAACCTTCATCCCACAGAAGATTGGCGTACAACAAAGAAGCAAATCACGTACTCCTAGTCGAATCACTTGATGAAATCGAAGAGAAGCGAATCACAGCAAACTTAAAGTTGATAGCCCATCAACAAAAGTAGCTCGGTATTTCAACAAATAAGTAAATGCTCGAAAGTTCTTTGTGGGAGATATGGTCCTAAGAAGAGTATTGCTAAACACCAAAGACAGTACGGCAGGTGTACTCGGACCTAGCTGGGAAGGACCATATCAGGTGGTCGAAGTTCTCAAATCAGGAGCATACAAATTGGGTAAGTATGATGAAAAAATGCAACTAGTTCTAGTACCACGGTATTGGAATGGGGAACATTTAACAAAATACTACCAATTGAAGTACCAGGTCGGATGACCACCTCAAGTACAAAACAAAAAGAACATTTACTCTTAAGTGAATGGCCTTCTCGGCGGACCACGCCCAAGGGTTCGGATGAAATTACAAAGTACTCAGGTCGGATGACCATCATTACAATTTCAAATTACTACAATTTGTTTAACTTCATGTTAAGCTAAAAGATCAGATTAGATCAAATAGCTTTGATGTAAGTTAATACGGTAACAAACACATTTTCGATCAATAAATGAATAAAGATGTTTATTTCAAACTTCAAATTGATTCGAATTCACTAGCATGTTGTTTTACCATCCAGTGCGTACAAAAGGTTTGGTCGAACCCAAAAACCCGAATAGACAAAAGAGCATACTTGGAAAAAATTATAAATGACCAAGAGTCATAAGTTTGCTCGGTCACTTCGGGGGCACCTATACCTGTACAAAGCATTTGGTAAAAATAAAACAAACACGATTGCTTGATGATTATAAACAGATGACGAAATTCATTAAAGATCACAAAAGCACGTAAAACTGGGATTAAAAGCTGCCCGACCAGCCTGTTGTCTGAAAAATGAAAAATAATTCCAAGTTCAAAGACCGCTTGGCCGGTTACGTTGTCATTAAAATGGCCTTATGTTCGGACAAATATAAAAAAAAAAAAGATTAAAAGAGAAGTATTCAGACGGCTGGAGGCCCAAGCTCCTTCTACGAGGCTTCTAGGCTGGTAGGAGCTAGAGCATCTGCTATCTCAGCGAGGGGCAAGTCCACGTTCTGACCAGAAGTAGAAGTGGTTGCCTCGGAATCTCCATTGGCCACCTGGGAAGCACAGTACTCGAGATACATGTCTTTGGCATCACCCAGGTAATCAAAATTTGCCTGAGGATTAGCCTTCCAAAAGTCATAGAAAATCTCGAGACCAGCTGTCTCTAAGGCATTCACCTTCCCTTTAAGCCTCTCTACTTTAGTGTTAACCTCCTCCTCCTAGGACTTCTTCTCTGCCTCCATCCTGCGGAAGGTAGTTCAAAGAACCTCCCTTTCTTCCTGAAGGTTGTTAACTTCTTGGGACAAGGAGGTCATGGCAGCTTAAAGTTGATCAGAAGCCTCAAATCCTTGGTCAGCTCAGCCACCTTCTTCTCGGTAGCAAGAAGCTTTTTTTTACTTCACCCAGTTCCATTCAGACGGCCCCGAGTTGAACCCTGGCTTCATCAGCGTCCTTCCTAGCCAAGTCCACTTTTGCCCTCATGGTGTTGGACATGGCAGTGTTCTTTGAGGCAGCTGACTTAGCTCAGGAAGAAACGTAAGCCATCTTCAGACTAGTCTGCATAAGGCAAAAAACATTAAAATCTAAACCAAGAAGGATTAAAGGAATCTGTGAAGGAAGACTCACCCTTGTAAACTCCTTCAGGACTCCTTCCATCAACAGCTCTAGAGAAGGCTCGTTGTCAACACCGGCCATTTGCTCATTTACCTTAGGGACCAATCGATTCATGTTGTGGGTGAGCATATCCTTACCTCTCTTAGTCTCTGGATGAAGTGATTGTTGGAATTATTTTACTAGGATCTTAGATCTACTCACAAGTATTTTGTTTAACATCCTAAATATGAACATCTAAACCGATATGAAATAAACACATATAAAATATGAGAAACCTTATAGTGCTTGCAGTGGAATAATATGTCTCCTTCCACTCAGATCTGTAACCCTTGTATCCTTTCTATCGGAGAGTATCAAAAAGATCTGAGTCCGAATGTCCTTCTGTTGAATCTAGATTCTTCAGGATCTTCCACACTATGATTGAGGTACCACTTGATGTGTGTGGGCACTACTCTTTCACTCAAGGGGTTTGAATCAACTATGTAGAATAGGGAAAGAGAGGTGGCGACTAGGTTAGGTAGAAGGCACTCAGGTTTTTCTCAGAATGGAATAAGATGCATCATCTTTTTCTGAAGCCATCACTACCTATTTATAGTATGCCACCTAGGGTTAGGTTTGAATTATTTGGCACTAAAATAATGAAAATATTAAATGGTAAAACCAACATAAGTGGCCGGCCAAGGCTTGTGGATATGGGCCCCACTTTTACAATTTGCTGTTTTATCATTTCTACATCTCATTTTCTCAAAAACGCCAATTTTCAAATTCAACCATTTAAATGCCAATTTCAACTATTTAATAACTAAAATTAATTATTAAATAATATTTTCATTTAATATATTTATTAATTAGACTAGCCAAAGTCTCTTAATTAACAATTTTACCCTTGCTTAGTGAAAAATTTACAAACTAGACATAGTCTAATTTTAGAATTATAATTGATTAATCAAAATCAATTAAGTGAGTCTTACAAGTACTATTGTCTCAACTAGTGTGGGGACCATAGGCCTATATATATAAGCTTCCAATAAGCAGATCAAGAACTTACCAAGTAAATTCACTGACTTATTAATTCTTTGTTGCATCCATGCATAGAACTCAAAATTGCACTCTCAGCTATATAGAACGCTCTATATGTTCCACCATATAGACACGCTATTAATTATCCATTGTTATAATCCTCACTTGATAAATGATCCTCTATATAGATGATCTACATTGTATAGAGATTAAATTACCGTAACACCCTTCAATGTATTTTATCCTTAAAACACTTAGCCCCGTATAAATGATATTTCATCGAAGTGAAATGAATATTCAACCATTTATCTCTGTTTAGCCAAGCTCGAAGGAAATCATCATTTACTTTCTATTTGCCAGATAGAAGCTATAGATTCCATATTTAAGTTTAGCGCTCCCACTCAATTGTTGGAAATATTTTACCAGGATCTAGATTTACTACCATGTATGTTTCATTAACATCCTAATATGAATTCTAAAACAATAAAATAAACACATAAGGGTTTAAAGAAACCTTACATTGGTTGCAGCGAAATATAATGACATCCTTCCGTTCAGATCTCTAGCCCTTGATTCCTTTCTGTAGCAGAGCATCACCAAGATCTGAACCTGGATCTCTTTCTCTCCTTCCTTTGATGCTGATTCTCCTTCTTGTTGATTGGATTCTCCTACAGTCTTACACACTATGATTGAGATACCACTTGATGTGTGTGGGCACTCACTCATTCACTCAAGGTTCGAAATTGAAGAGAAGAAAAGAGAAGGGAAGTTGTTTCGGCTATAGAGAAAAGAATACGAGGCTACACTTTTCATTTGACAAAGTTAAGTATGAATGAGAGCCATCACTATCTATTTATAGGTAACAACCTAGGTTTAAGTTAGAATTATTTGGCATTAAAATAATGAGAAAATAAATGATAAAATCCATTAAGTGTGGCCGGCCATGGGCTTTGGATAATGGGCCTCACTTATGCAATTTTGCTGTTTTATCATTTCTGCATCTCATTTTCTCAAAAACGCAAATTTTTCAAATTCAACCATTTAAATGCCAATTCTAATTATTTAATAACTAAAATTAATTATTCAATAATATTTTCATTTAGTATATATATTAATTTAGACATATAAAGTCTCTTAATTAATAAATAAACCTAGAATCTCTTTTCTTTACAATTTTGCCCTTGCTTAGTGAAAATTCATAAACTAGACATAGTCTAACTTTAGAATTATAATTGTTTAATCAAAATCAATTAACTGAGTCTTACAAGCAGTATGGTCTCAACTAGTATGGGGACCATGGGCCTATATTAACCGAGCTTCCAATAACTCGAACCGAATTTACCAAGTAAATTCCCTAACTTATTAATTCCTTATTGAATCCACACTTAGAGCTTGGAATTGCACTCTCAGTCATATAGAATGCTCTATATGTTTCACGATATAGATACGTCATTAGTTATCCATTGTTATAATCCTAATTTGATCAACGAGCCTCTAATAGATGATCTACATTGAATAGGGACTAAAATACCGTTTCACCTTCAATGTATTTTATCCTTAAAACACTTAGCTCCGTATAAATGATATTTCAGCGAAGTGAAATGAGATCTCCACCATTTATCTCTGTTTAGCCAAGCTCAAAGGATATCATCGTTTCACTTCTAAATTCCTATAGAAGTTATAGACTCCATATTTATGGTAGCGCTCCCACTCAATTATACTATCATGTTCCCAAAATGTATGTATCACCCTGACCCAAAAGTAGGCTTAACTAACAAATCAAAGAACTTGTATAATACTCTTGAGATCGAACCTAACCATATCAAGATTAAGATCATTTAATCTAGGAGCAACGGGTGATATTGAATTGAATAGATATTACGGTAAATTTTAATATATCTAATCGAAGTTCAATATCGGTCCCACCGATGTATACTCCATACATCCGATACTAGTAAACTTTGCCAATGCCCTGGAAAGGACATAAAACTTATCCAAGGTGTAAGAATACCTATCGCTGATTATAATGTCAGTCCAAATCCAGTGAACTGACAAATCAGGGAATAAACTTTCGAACATATAATTAAGATTATATTCCACTGTGCTGACAACACTATAATCATTAACAAATTCATATGTCCTGGACTTAAATAGAATTCATGCATTATATATATAATCATGAAATAAATCATGTGAACCATGGACCATAAAATGTTATTTCTGATCTTTATTAATAAGTAAATCTAATTATATTGAAATGGATTTTATTTAGGGCACAAAACCCAACAAACTCTCACTTGCACTAATATAAAACAAAATGTGCATTTCAAACAATCTCAACACTTTGATATACAAATCAAGTTTAGTAGTAGTATACTCCTCGTAATAGGATCTGACAGGTTGAATTAACCACAACCTTTCCTTCACCATTACCCTTCCTTAATCACAAAATCCTTGATAATGTGAAATTCCTCTCTATATGTCTACTCTCTTGGGATACTGGATTTTATACTTTTGGCAACTACTTTTGGTTAATCAGGAAATAACACTAGTAGTTAAGATAAGTTGGAACGGTGCCACAAATGCATAGAACTTTCCTTAGACTGAATAAGTACCTTTCCTGCAACTTTAACATTCAGTCTCTCTCCGGTAGACTAAGAGACTTCAGATAGTTTTTACACTTCTCCAAAATCATTACTCCACCCCAAAGTAATCACCATTTTATCAACAAACTTTCTAGCACAAAGGCAAGTCTCGAAATCTGATGTGGTGTAGTCTAAGAGTTTTAAACTCACCCTTATCGACTAACATATAGTTCCACTTCTTAATCTTAAAATTTACTTCATTGTCTTCCAATGTTCCTCTCCTTAATTAATTTGATACTTACTCATTACTCCCACTCAACAGCAGGTGTCTGGTCTAAGGCATACTAAAGCACATCTGAGACCTCTCACTGTTGTTTTAAGAAATTCTGTCATGGCTTTATCTCTTCTGGAATAGTTGAGACATTTCCTTAGATAAATAAAATCTATGCCTAGAAGTCGAGAGGCTTCTATAGATTGCCATTAAAAAGAGAATGCTTCAGCATCTTACTAAATTAAGTTGCTTGCATTAGAGTAAGTAATTACCAGGTATACCATAAGCCATAGGTTTAGATAAACTCAAACCTATAATACTAGGAATAGGAAGTTTTTTTAAGTCCATTGAATAGACTTATACACGAAAATTTCGTTTCTTGTCCTTGTAATAGAAAACTTTAGGTTATTCCATGTGAATGGATCAAACCATAGTTCTATTGGCTTTTCTTCTTAGTTTCTGATTATATTGAAATGGGTTTTATTTAGGGCACAAAACACAACATCAATTGCACTACCGTGTTCCCAAAATGTACGTATCACCCTGACCCAAAAGTAGGCTTCACTAACAAATCAAAGAACACGAATAACACTCTTGAGATTGAACCTGATCATATCAGGATTAAGATCATTTGATCTAGGATCAATTAGGTTATATTGAATTGAATAGATATTACGGTAAGTTTAATAGATCTATATCAAAGTTCAATATCGGTCCCTTCCGATGCATACTCCATGCATCCAACCCAAGCTTTACTTTGCCTATGCTCTGGAAAGAACATAACATTTATCCAAGATGCAAGTAAAGTATGTTGTAGATTGTCATATCACTAAAATCTTGTGTTCTGATAAATCTAGGAATATCTTTAATCACACAATCTTGATTACTTTCCACTGTGCTGACGACACAATAAACAAGAATATAAATGTGAAAAGGGTTTGGATGAATTTATAAATCAAATAAACAAGTAATTGATAACATGAACTAAATAATACACAAATGAATGAAAAATACTTCTGTTTCTTTATTGATATTGAATAACAGAGATTACATTGAAATGGAATTTTATTTAAGGCATAAAACCCAACAAACTCCCACTTGCACTAATATAGAACTAATTAGTACAAATCAATTAATCCTAAATTCTGACGGTGCTTTTCGAATGCAGTTCCTACCAAGACTTTGGTGAATCGATTAGCTAGGTTGTCCTCTGTGTCCACTTTTTCCACAAGTATATCCCCTCTTGCCCCATATTCTCTGATGAGGTGATACTTCCTTTCGATATGCTTGCTCCTTTTGTGGCTTCGAGGCTCCTTACTGTTGGCTATGGCTCCAGTGTATCACAAAGCAAAACCAAAGGTTTTTCCATTCCAGGGACGACACTGAGTCCTGTGAAGAATTTTCTAAGCTAGACGAGTTCTTTGGCATCCTAAAAAGTAGAGTTTGAAATCGCGGTTTGTTTAGCACTTCTCCAAACCACTGCTCCACCCCCAAGAGTAAATACCATCCCAGATGTAGATTTCCTGTCATCAAGACATGCCTGGAAGTCTGAGTCGGTATAGCATACGGGATTTAGAGCACCACCCTTGTAGACTAACACAAATTTCCTTGTACTTTTCAAGTAATACAAGATATGCTTAACAGCAGTCCAATGTTCCTATCCTGGATTTGTCTGATCCCTGCTCACGATTCCTACAACATAACAAATGTCAGGTCTAGTGCATAACATTGCATACATTAGACTGCCAACTACGGAAGCATAAGGAACTCTTCTCATGTCCTCTATCTCTTGAGGATCAGTGGGACACTGTTCCTTAGATAGACGGATACCATATCTAGAAGGCATAGTCGCCCCTTTGGTGTTGGTCATTGAGAATCTCTCTAAAACATTATCAATGTAAGTTGTTTGAGAGAGAGCAAGGGATCTGTTCTTCTGGTTTTTGATAATGTGAATACCTATAACATAGGCAGCCTCACCAAAATCTTGTTGGGTTTTATTCCCTAAATAAAACTCCATTTCAATGTAATCTATTTTATTCAAAATCAATAAAGAAACAAAAGTATTTTTCATTCATTTGTTTATGTTTTGGTTCACTTTATCAATTGCTTGTCTATTTGATTTATAAATTCATCTTAAACCCTTTTCACATACCTGATCCTGTTTATTGTGTTGTCATCACTTTGGAAAGTAAACATGACTATGTGAATAAAGTTTCCTAGATTTATCAGACACAGGGTTTTACTGATATGATAATCTACAACAAGAGTTTACTTGCATTTGGAGAAATTCTATGTTCTTTCCAGAACATTGGTTAAAGTAAAGCTCAGGTTGGATGCATGGAGTATGCATCGGAAGGGACCGATATTGAACTTTGACTTAGATTTATTAAACTTACCGTAAAACCTATTCAAGTCAATATCGCCTAGTTGATCCTAGATCAAATGTTCTTTATCCTGTTATGATTAGGCTCAATCTTGAAAAGCTATTCGTGTTCTTTGATTTCCTAGTTAAACATACTTTTAGGTCAGGGTGATACGTACATTTTGGGAACACGGTAGTGCAATTGAGTGGGAGTGCTAACATAAACATGGAATCTATAGCTTCTATCTGGCAAATACTAAGCAAAGGATGATCTCCTTCGAGCTTGACCAAAAGAACATAAATGGTGGAGTACTCATTTCACATAAGCTGAAATATCATTTATACGGGGTCAAGTGTTTTAAGGATAAAATACATAGTAGGGTGTAACGGTAATCTAATCCCTTTACAGTGTAGATCATTCATATAGAGGATCATTGATCAAATTAGGATTATAACAATGGATAACTCATGATGCGTCTATATGGTGGAACATATAGAGCATTCTACATACTGAGAGTGCAATTCTAAGTTCTATGCGTGGATTCAACGAAGAATTAATAAGTAAGTGAATTTTAGCGATAAAGTCTTGATCTACTTATTGGAAGCTCGGTTATATAGACCCATGGTCCCCGCACTAGTTGAGATAATATTGTTTGTAAGACTCATGTAATTTGTTTTGATTAATCAATTATAATTCTCAAATTAGACTATGCTATTTGTGAAATTTTCACTAAGTAAGGGCGAAATTGTAAAGAAAGAGTTATTAGGGGCATATTTGTTAATTATGATACTTTGTATGGTTCAATTGATAAATATGATAAATGACAATATTATTTAATAATTATTCATAGTTATTAAATAGTTAGAATTGACATTTAAATTGGTCAATTAGAAAATTGGCGTTTTTGAGAAAATCAGATACAAAAAGTGATAAAACTGCAAAATTGCAAAAAGTGAGGCCCAAATCCAATAAGCCATGGCCGACAACTTTTATAGGAGTTTTACCTCTGATATTTTCATTATTTTAATGCCAAATAATTCAAACCTAACCCTAGTGGAATGCTATAAATAGGTAGTGAAGGCTTCAGGAAAATTACACACTTTTCATTCAGAAAAACCGGAGCCTCTCTCTCTACCTTGGCCGCCACTCTCTCTCTCTCTTCTTGCTTCATATTTCAAAACCCCTTAGTGATTAGAGTAGTGCCCACACATAGTAAGCAATACCTCAATCATAGTGAGGAAGATCGTGAAGAAAGATTTTCAGCAAAAGGAGTTTCAGCATCAAAGATTCAGAGAAAGAGATCCAGGTTCAGATCTTGATAATACTCTACGACAGAAAGGATACAAGGGTTAGAGATCTAAATGGAAGGAGTCATTTAATTCCGATGTACCCAATGTAAGGTTTCCTAAACTTTATATGTATTTATTTCATCGTTTTAGAAAGTTCATATTTAGAGTGTTAATCAACATACTTGTGAGTAGATCTAAGATCCTGGTAAAATAATTTCCAACAAATCTTTCATTTCTAATTGAGTGTCTAACCATTCCTTGATGTCAGTCATTTTCATGACATTGTTGCCAATGATCAAAATGTCGTCAACATAAAGGACCAGGAATACTACCACTTTGTCTTCCTTGTGTTGGTAAACACAAGGTTCATCTTCATTCTGAAGAAAGCTGTAGGTCATGATGATTTCATCAAACCTTTTGTTCCATGAGCGAGAAGCTTGCTTAAGTCCATAAATATACCTATTGAGTTTGCAAACTTTCTTTTCCTGCCCTGGAAGAACTTAGCCTTCTGGTTGCTCCATGTAGATGGTTTCTTCAAGAATTCCATTAAGGAAGGCTGTCTTGACATCCATTTGCCATATTTCATAATTGAAAGCGGCTGCGATGGAGAGAAGAATTCGGATGGATTTGAGCATTGCGACTGGACTAAAAGTTTCCTCATAGTCCACACCTTCTCTTTGGGTGTAACCCTTGACGACCAGTCTAGCTTTGAAAGTTTCAACTTCGCCTCCAGCACCTCTTTTCTTCTTGTAGGCCCATTTACATCCGAGTGGACAATAGTCATCAGGTGCGTCTACATATTCCCAGACTTTGTTCTTTTTAATGGAATCCATTTCTGAATCCATGCCGGCTGACCATCGTTTCTGTTTTGGACTTGCCATTGCCTGTTTATAGGTCAATGGGTCGTCATCAATACCGTCACCAACGACCATATTCATTTCACCATCCATGCCATAACGAGATGGTTTAGTAAAAACCCTCCCACTACGACGAGGAGCGGTGATCTTCTGAACAGGAACTTTAGTGGTAGTTCTCTCAGTTTTATCAACTTGTACAGGTTCAACCGAGGAAGTGGGATTATCCTCTACTTGAGAAGAAGAGGATGGAACATTAGAAGGACTTACATCTGCAAGCATGTCCTCGAACAATACTTTACTTTATGGTTTGAAATTCTTAATATAGTCATCTTCAAGGAAAGTGCATTTGTAGAAACAAACACTTTATCATCCTTGCGACTATAAAATAGTCCAACCCTAGTCTCTTTAGAATTTCCAACTAACATGCAAACCTCAGTTCGCTTTTCAAGTTTGCATCAATCCTTTTTAAGACATGAGCAGGGCCCCCCCAGATTCTATAATGGCGTAAGCTAGGTGTACGACCATTCCATAGTAACATTTAAAATGTCGGTCTCCATCTGAATTGCATGTCCCCAGAAGGACGTAGCTAGAGTGGAGTAGCTAAGCATGGACCTAACAATTTCCAGAAGCGTGTGATTTTTTCTTTCTGCAACTCTATTTTGTTGTAGAGTGCTAGGGGCAGTTAATTGGGATACAATGCCAAGTTCGATCAAATGATCTTTGAACAGCATATCCATATATTCTCCTGTTGAGTTTTGTGCCCTAAATAAAACACATTTCAATATAATTAGATTTACTTATTAATAAAGATCAGAAATAACATTTTATGTTGCATGGTTCACATGATTTATTTAATGATTATATATATAATGTATGAATTCCATTTAAGTCCAGAACTTATGAATTTGTTAATGATTATAGTGTTGTCAGCACAGTGGAATATAATCTTAATTATATGTTCAAAAGTTTATTCCCTAATTTGTCAGAACACTAGATTTAGACTGCCATGGTATAATCAGCGATAGGTATTCTTACACCTTGAAAAGTGTTATGTCCTTTCCAGGAGATTGGCAAAGTTTACCAGTATCGGATGTCTAGAGTATACATCGGAAGGGACCGATATTGAACTTTGATTAGATATATTAAAATTTACTGTAATATCTATTCAATTCGATATCACCTGTTGATCCTATATCAAATGATCTTAATCCTGATATGATTAGGTTCAATCTCAAGAGTGGTATTCGTGAACCTTGATTTGTTAGTTAAGCCTATTTTTGGGTCAGGGTGATACGTACATTTTGGGAACACGGTAGTGCAATTGAGTGGGAGCGCTAACATAAACATGGAATCTATAGCTTCTATCTGGTGAATAGAAAGTAAAGGATGATTTCCTTTGAGCTTAACCAAACGAAAATAAATGGTGGAGTACTCATTTCACTTAGCTGAAATATCATTTATACAGAGTTAAGTAATTTAAGGATAAAATATATTGTAGGGTGTTAAGGAAATTTATACCCTTTATAGTGTAAATCATCTATATAGACGATTATTGATCAAATTAGAATTATTAAAATGGATAGCTAATGATGTATCTATATCGTGGAACATATAGAGCGTTCCATATGACTGAGAGTGAAATTCCAAGTTCTAAGAGTGGATTCAATAAGGAATTAATAAGTTAGGGAATTTACTTGGTGAATAAGGTTCGACTTATTGGAAGCTCGGTTATATAGACCCATGGTCCCCATACTAGTTGAGACCATACTGCTTGTAAGACTCAGTTAATTGATTATAATTAATCAATTATAATTCTAAAAGTTAGACTATGTCTACTTTATGAATTTTCACTAAGCAACGGCGAAATTGTAAAGAAAAGAGATTCTAGTTTATTTATTAATTAAGATACTTTATATATCTAAATTAATATATATATTAAATGGAAATATTATTTAATAATTATTTTTAAGTTATTAAATAATTAGAATTGACATTTGAATGGTTAAATTGGAAAATTGGCATTTTTGAGAAAATGGGAATGAAAAATAACAAAATGGGAAAGTTGCAAAGTGAGGCCCAATTTCCTTATATGGGCCGCCCACTATGCAAGAGGTTTACAATTATATTTTTTCCATTATTTTAATATTCTAACCTAAACCTAGAGGGCATTCTATAAATAGAAAGTGTTGGCTTCAAGAAACTCATGACTTTGCACATCGTTTCTCTCAGAAAAGCCTAGCCGCCCCTCTCTCTTTTCTTCTCTAAAAATTTCGACATCCCTTGAGTGAATGTGTAGTGCCCACACACATCAAGTGGTACCTCAATCATAGTGTGTAAGACTGTGGAAAATCAACCAACAATAAGGAGAGAAGGAGATCCAGGTTCAGATCGTGATAATGCTATGCTACAGAAAGGAATCAAGGGCTAGAGATCTCAACGAAAGGAGTCATTATATTCCGCTACACCCAATGTAAGGTTTACTAAACTTTATATGTGTTTATTTCATTGTTTTAGAATTCATATTAGTATGTTAATAAAACATATTTAGTAGTTAATCTAGATCGTGGTAAAATATTTCCAACAACTTGCACCAGAGCCATGGTAATGATTTACTTTCATGTAATATGAATCGAAACGATGTTTTATATGTTTTGTGTTGATTTGGATGGTTTCATGTTGGTTTATGTGCTTATGAGATGAATGTATGTGTTGTACGAATTTTTTCTTTGAAAAATATTTTTTCTATTTTTGAAAATATTTTATTTGGATTCCTTGTGCTTATATTTTGTTTTTTACGGAACTCGATTCCGATAAAAATTGAAAAAGTTATGAATTTCGGAAAATTAGGATTCAAGGCTGTCGAGTGGTTGTTCGTGAGCACCGAGCACTCGGACTAAAAGCCTATCCGCGCACGTGAGGCTCCGTGTGCACCCTGTGACACTCCCGTGTCACCCCTACACCCGCCCGCCTTGCACCCTGCAGGCGCCGAAGTCTGCCGCACACGAGACCCTGCAAGGTCCCTCATCCGCCCGGGCTGAGGCTGCTAGCAGCCTCTCCTAGGCTGCAGGCAGAACCTCCTGGCCAGCCACCTTCCCAAATCCAATTTTGGGGATCGTTTCCCAAAATTCAATTTTTCCAATATTAAATATTACTATTTGAAATATTTCTAATTTTAAATATTTCCAATTTGAAATATTTCCTTTTTTTGAAATGTTTCCATATTAAATATTTCCAATTATGGTAAGATTTAAAAATTTGTTAACTTCTTTAATATTTATATATTATTTAATTATAATATTAGATATTTTGATATTTAACATATTTTAAATTAAAAGATAACTTTGTCTTTTTATTTAAAATATTATATTAAAAGTATCTTATATGACGAATTAAATAATTAATAAATTTGAAATTAACATACATATTTTTATAGATACACTTACCAAAATATTTTCAAATTCAAAATTTGTTATTTTGTTAAATATTTAATTATTTATAAATTATAAGTTTAAAAATGATATTTTTCTATATATATCATTTTTTTCCTCATTGGAAATTTATAAATCATATCTTAAATATTTAAATAACTTATATATTTTGTAGAAATTTGAATATTGCTTAATTCGAGGTATTTTGACATATAATTATGGTAATTATTATTTATTTATTATTTTATTCCTAAAATAATAATTATATAACCAAATTTATTTTAAAATTGGTTTATATTAATTAAATTATAAGATTTGGAAGTGATATTGAAGATTCTTTCTTTCAAATCATTGATCTTATTTGATATTTATTTTGATTCAAATAAACCTAGATATTTTAAAATTAGTTTCCTTTATTTTGAGATTTTAAGGTTTGTTTTAACAACCCTAAATTTTCAAAATCTAGTTGGTTAGTTTAAGAATAATAATTTAATTACATTAATATTTTATTTCACATATGTTACATGGACAATGTTTGTTTATTTATTTATATTTTTTTATTCAAAACTTTTTTTTAACAAACCTATTTTTTATTTGATCTAAATTGCTATGATTAACTTGTTGACAGATCCAATGATCTGATTTTAATCATAGTCCAATTGTCAATAGATCTTATAAATAATTTGTAACAGGTAAATTTTGTACTTCTTTCATCTGTGTAAGCCTAGTAACATGATAGGGCCCATCCAAATCATTTGACTTGTGTGAGCCTATATGTTTACTATTGGGCTTAGATGCATATCGGAAGCCCATTTAAGTTATTTACAAAGTAAATGGACTAGGTTGCTAAAATAAAATTTGACATAAGTAATTTTATTTATGCCCAATTAGACTTGGGCTTATTCAATGAATAACAATTGTTTATTTAAAGGTTAAATTCCTCTCTTTTGGGCCTTGTGTGAGAGTTGGGGGCCAATAGAAGTGGGTACGACATACTGAACCCAGCTCCCCCTCACATGAACTACCCCAATTGTGAAGGCTCATTTGCCTTATTTAAATAATTGTATTAGGTTAATTATATTAGTATAACCTAATTAAAATTGAATTAGCAACATAATTAACTTTTAAAATATATGAAATTTATTTTTTCATTTAATATTTTAAAGTAAATTTTAGAAAAACACTTAGTTAATGATATATATTCTAGATAGTTATTTCTATACTAGTTATTATTTCTAATATTAAATAGGAAAATATCATTAATTGTGAAATTAATTGTTTAATAATTAATTTTGGTACAATCTAAGTTTAGTATATTTTCCTAGTATTAAACTAGAATTAATAATTAAGTTTCCTCTATACTTAATTATTTATTTCTTGAATTTAATACATTTAATTAAATTGAAATTTTCAATATCTAAGTTGATTTTCATCATGATACTTAAATATTGTTATTTTCATGTGTTGCTCCAGAATTCGCCCAAAATACGTGGACCAGTCGAGAGGGGACACGTGGACCGGATAACTTGTAAACATTTGCTAAGTCTTTGCGCATCACAAGAAAGGGCTGTTAGCATGGGTCACTACAAGAAAACCAGCTTTTACCGGCGCATTGTTGCGCGCTCTGACCGCGCCGGCAGCTTTGCGGCGCAGAAGCCGGCAAGCTTTGCCGGCGCAGTTGTGCGCCGGCAAAGCTTATCTGGGAAGCTTGGTCGGTAAAGGACTTTTTACCGGTGCGTATATTAACTGCGCCGGTAAAACGTCCTTTTACCGGCGAGGAATAACGCCGGCAAAAAATAAGCGCCGGTGTTAAAAAATGCCCTTATCCGCCTTGAACCTGCTATGATTAGGTTTTGCCGGCGCAATAGTGCGGCCAAGCAAAACAATTGGCGCCAACGGTCAGATTGGCGCCAATAGCTTTACCGGCGCACTACATGCGCCGGCAAAACTATTGGCGGCAATCTGACTGTTGGCGCCAATTGTTTTTGCCACATTTTACCGGCGCACTATTGCGCCGGCAAAAGTATTAAATTTTATTTTTAAAAAAATTTAATTAATTATATTTAATTAATTTTAATATTAATTAATTAAATATAATTAATTATATTTTTTTAAATAATTATAATATTATATTAACAAAATAAACCAACATAATTTACATTACAAGATAAACCAACATTAATTACTACTAAAATCAGTATATAAACAAAATGTTAAATGTTCGAACTAGATAATAAAAAAAGTACAGTTCTATAGGCGGGTAATGTCGTCATCATTGTTTCTCTGAGTCTCGGGAGGCTGCGATGACGATCCAAACACGGCCAGGCACTCGATGATCCACACGGGAGTGGGCAATGGTGGAAGATCCATGGGAGGCAAGTTGAAACCCGGCACAGCTCGAGAAAGATACTCAAACTGATCTTGGAATCGTCTGAGGTAGAGTTGTTGTGTCTCATACTGTTGCCTCGTATGTTGAGTTGTCTGCTCCGCTTCCTCCACTTTTTTCTGTAAAGCCTCGTACTGTTCCATTGTAACAGTCGGTTGGGCTGAAGGATGCGTGGCAGGTGCTCTTTTGGCCCCAACTCCCTTCGATCGGGGAGATGGCCAAAGCCTCTAAGATGCCGAGATCGTTCCCCGAGTACTTGCGTCATAACAGGTAAGTCTCGGGGGTACTGTGTAGGATCGACAGCAGGCTCTTCGGGCTCATCTGCAGTGGGCGCTGGTTGAGTTGCCGCTATTTCAACCATTTGCTCCTAAAACAATTAAACAAGTAAGTTAAATGGTTAATTTTAACACAAAATAAATTGAAAGAAATAAATAAAAATTGAATTAAAACGTAAACTTACGTAAGCTTGTTGCGCGAACTCGTTGCGCCAATCGTTGCCTTTATGGTGAAACTTTTGAAAAGTTTCCACCGCAGTTGGCAGTTCTCCTGTGTCGGGGTTAGCCTATTTTCAAGAGAAAATATATTAGTACTGTTATTTTACTAGAAAAAGTTAAATGAATGATAGTTAAATATAAACTTACCCCTTCGACAACATGTGAAACAATGGGCTTGGAGCCCCAGCCTCCTAGAAAGTTCATCTTACCCCGACTTTCTTTATTTTTCGCTGCTCTCGCCTGAAATTAATAATTTTTCTAACAATTAATTATTTATTATTGACTATATAAATTAAACATTACCAAAATTTCAAACTTTTAAAAATGTACATTTTGTTTGTCTGTGCTCCAATAAGCGATGCAGTCACTCCACACCTCTTGAGTTACTCCCTCAGGAGGTGACATGTCGGCCCTCTCCTATCCAAGTGTTGGGTTTTATGCCCTAAATAAAACTCATTTCAATATAATCAGATTTACTTATTAATATAGATCAGAAATAACATTTAATGTTGCATGGTTCACATGATTTATTTCATGATTATATGTACATAATGTATAAATTCATCTGAAACCCTTTTCACATACTTGATCCTGTTTATTGTGTCGTCAACACATTGGAAAGTAAACATGACTATGTGAATAAAGTTTCCTAGATTTATCAGACATAGGGTTTTACTGATATGATAATCTACAACAAGAGTTTACTTGTATTTGGAGAAATACTATGTTCTTTCCAGAGCATTGGTTAAAGTAAAGCTCAGGTTGGATGCATGGAGTATGCATCGGAAGGGACCGATATTGAACTTTGACTTAGATTTATTAAACTTACCGTAATATCTATTCAAGTCAATATCGCCTAGTTGATCCTAGATCAAATGATCTTAATCCTGATATGATTAGGCTCAATCTTGAAAGGCTATTCGTGTTCTTTGATTTGTTAGTTAAGCCTACTTTTAGGTCAGGGTGATACGTACATTTTGGGAACACGGTAGTGCAATTGAGTGGGAGCGCTAGCATAAACATGGAATCTATAGCTTCTATCTGGCGAATAGTAAGCAAAGGATGATCTCCTTCGAGCTTGACCAAACGAACATAAATGGTGGAGTACTCATTTCACATTAGCTGAAATATCATTTATACGGGGTCAAGTGTTTTAAGGAATAAATACATTGTAGGGTGTAACGGTAATTTAATCCCTTTACAGTGTAGATCATTCATATAGAGGATCATTGATCACATTAGGATTATAACAATGGATAACTAATGATGTGTCTATATGGTGGAACATATAGAGCATTCTATATACTGAGAGTGCAATTCTAAGTTCTATGCGTGGATTCAACGAAGAATTAATAAGTTAGTGAATTTTAGTGCTAAATTCTTGATCTACTTATTGGAAGCTCGGTTATATAGACCCATGGTCCCCCCACTAGTTGAGATAATATTGCTTGTAAGACTCATGTAATTGGTTTTGATTAATCAATTATAATTCTCAAATTAGACTATGTCTATTTGTGAATTTTCACTAAGTAAGGGCGAAATTGTAAAGAAAGAGTTTATAGGGGCATATTTGTTAATTATGATACTTTGTATGGGTCAATTAATAAATATGATAAATGACAATATTATTTAATAATTATTTATAGTTATTAAATAGTTAGAATTGGCATTTAAATGGTTGAATTAGGAAATTGGTATTTTTGAGAAAATCAGATACAAAAGGTGTTAAAATTGCAAAATTGCAAAAAGCAAGGCCCAATCCACTAAGTGTAGGGCCAGCCACTTTTGTAGGAAATTTAAACTGATTTTTTCATTATTTTAATGTCAAATAATTCAAACCTAACCCTAGTGGAATGCTATAAATAGATAGTGAAGGCTTCAGGAAATTTACACTTAAATTTTCTATTTTTCCTTCAGAGAAAAACCTGAGCCTTCTCTCTCCCTATCTTTAGCTGCCACTTCTTCTTTCTCTTCCCTCTTGAATTTCGAAATCCTTAGTGATTAGAGTAGTGCCCACACACATCAAGCAATACCTCAATCATAGTGAGGAAGATCGTGAAGAAAGATCATCAGCAAAGGAGTTTCCGGCATCAAAGATTCGAGAGAAAGAGATCCGGGTTCGGATATTGATAATGCTCGCTACGTAAAGGAATCAAGGGCTAGATATCTGAACGGAAGGAGTCATTATATTCCGCTGCACCCAATGTAAGGTTTCTTAAACTTTATATGTGTTTATTTCATCGTTTTAGAAAGTTCATATTTAGGATGTTAATAAACATACTTGTGAGTAGATCTAAGATCCTGGTAAAATAATTTCCAACAACTGGTATCAGAGCCATGGTAATTGATTTACTTGCAAGAAATTTGGACTTTAAAACGATTGTTTGTATGTTCTTTGGATGGTATCATGTTGTATTGAGTGTTATTTGATGATTGATTGATGTTTGTGAAATTTTCGTGAAAAATAATTGTGATTTCGTTTCTGGAATTATTTTTATTGGATAGTATGGAAAAAATTAAGCAAGTTAGCCTTTTACAGAACTCAATTTGGATTTTATTTGAATTAGTTATGATTTTTTGAAGATTTGACAAAATCGGAAACGTCTTGATAATTTCCTCATGATCGCAGAACTGTCCGTACAGTTTCGAATTTTTTCAATTTTCTTCAATTTTTCATACTTTTTCATGGAATTAACTTCCAATTTTTTGTATGGTTTTGTATATATACTATTACTATTCCTAATTCAATTCTAATTATCATTTTGAATTAATTTAAATTTTTTTTAATTTAATTCAAGATATTAGTGTAACTTGAATTTGAATAGAATTAGTATTTATCTTTTTGCTTAAAAATCTATCTTATTTTTAAATTTGATTATATTTTTTTTTAAATTTAAGGTCAGATATTTTAAGATATTTATAATATCTTTTAAGATATTTATAATATCTTTTAAGATATTTAAAAATATCTTATCTTTTAAAGATATTTATAATATCTTTTAAGATTTTTTTTAATTAAATCTTTTTAGATATTTTGACCATATTTAAATTTAAAATAAGATATTTATAATCATGTAATTTTAAATAGATATAAGATATTTTGCTAATTTTTTAAATTTTGTTATTTTATTTATTTAAATTATATTTAAAAATTTGAAAAAGATATTTATTTATCTTTTCTAATTTTTATTTAATTTTTATTTATAAAATAACATTTAAAATTTAAAAGTAGTTAGCAAATTTTTGAAATGATATTTAGGTTGGTTGAAACCTAATTTTTCAAAAATTGTAGGTTTAATTTTAATTTTTTTTTAAAAATTTCGAATTTTTTTTTAAATTTTTTAAAAATTTTCGAAATTATTTTTAATTTTTTTTTTATTTATTTAATTAATTAATTTCGAAATTAAATATTTATTTAAAATTAAATAAATCCTACATCCAACTATCCAAATTAACCCCGTTGCGTTATGAGTATGTGTTTTAGCTTGTTTGTAAGTTTTTTAAAACCTATTATTACTTGATTGCAAATAGCCATGGTTACTTTTTGCCAGATCTAATGATCTGATGGCTCCCTTGGTCAAGATAATAATTTGTAACAGGTATATTTACAATCTTCTTTCATCTGTGTATGACCTAGCAACATGATAGGACCTATCCAAAGTGTGCCTGTGTGAGCCTATGTGTTTAATTTGATTATAGATACATATAGGTTGTTGTTGCTAAAATAAATTATCATAGTTCTTGATAGAATTTATTTAGGCCCATTTAGTTATTGGGCTTATTCAATTAATAACAGTTGTTCTTATTAAGGTTAAATTCCTCTCTTTTGGGCCTTGTGTGAGAGTTGGGAGCCATAGAAGTGGGTACGACATACTGAACCCAAAGACTCCCCTCACACAAACCACCCCAATTGTGAAGGCCCATTTGCCTGATTTGAATGACTGTACTAGGTTAATTACACTAGTTTAACCTAATAAAATTGATTAGCAACATAATTAATTTCATTTATTTTGAAATTAATTTAAGAAAAACATAGTTTAAAGAATTTTTTTTATTCTAAGCTAAACTATGTGTATTTTCTTGTATTTAATTAAATATAGAATTATAACCATCTAGATTCTTTCTGGAACTTAATTTAAATTTTTCATTAAATATTCCTATTTAAGTTGATATTTAGTTATCTTCAACTAACCAACTTAAATCTGAATATCTTTTGAATTCAAAATTTCAAAATTAAGTTGAGGAATTTTAGGCATTGGTTATTAAGATTCTTTAGATATTTTTTAAGTTAATATCTTTTCGAATATTAACTTAAAATGGAATATTTTCAAATTAAGTGGTGTTACAACTTAATTTTTGATATTTAATTAAATTTAAATTTGAAAAATATTTAAATTCTAGATTTTTTTCTAATACAACTTAAATTAGATATTTTTTCAAATTTTGTGGAAAAGATACTTAGTCAAATAAGATATTTTCTAGATAGTTATTTCTAGACTACTTATTATTTCTAATATTAAATAGGAAAATATTATACATTGTGAAATTAATTATTTAAATAATTAATTTTGGTACAATTTATTTTAAGTATATTTTTTCCTAGTATTAAACTAGAGATTAATAATTAAGCCTTCTCTACACTTAATTATTTATTTCTTGAATTTAATACATTTAATTAATTTGAAAATTAAATATCTAAGTTAATTTTTATCATCATACTTAAATATTTCTTTTTCATGACATTTAATTAAATAGAAAATTATTTTTAGTTGAAATTTATTTTTTCAACTAAATTTAAATAATTTTCAAAATATATTTTTTCTTTATTTTATTAATCAATTTTCGAAATTGCATTTCTTAAATGCTAGAATTTCGAATTTTATCTTGAAAAATAGATTAAGTTGTAAATTAATTATTTTAATTAATTCTTGGATCAACTTAAATCAATGATTTTTTCATTTATTGATTAATTTAAAATAAATTGAATTAAAGTATATTATTAGAAATAGAATTAATTAGTCAAAGGAAAATCTAGATAGGTGATATTTTTGCTTGAAGTATTTTTCTAGTGTATTTAATTAAATAGAAAATTAATATTTAAGTTGATTTTCATCATCATACTTAAATATTTGTAATTTTTCTTATATATTTAATTAAATAGGAAAATTATATTTTTTGTTGTAAATTAATTTTATTAATTAATTTTGGGCCAACATTAAATTAGAATAATTTTTCCAGAATTAATTTTTTATTTTAATATGCATTTTTCGAAAATTGTATTCTTATATACTTTAATTTTTCGAAATGCAATATATATTTATAGAAAATTAAATTTGAGTTGTAAATTAATTTAAATTAATTTTGTAACAACTTAAATTGAATATTTTTCTAAATATTTATTGGAAATTATTACTAAGATGGAAATAATTCATATTATTTCATATCCATCTAAGTAAAATTTATAAATATTAAATTAAAATTTATATTTAGAATTTTTCATTCTAAATTGGAAATTTTAATTAAATAAATATATATTTAAAATAAATAGAATAAATAAAGAGAATCAAAGAAAATACAACTCACTTTAAATAATGAGCTTGATTATTATTAAGATATTCGATCTCCATTGTTGGTCTTACAAAAGTTAAATGTTTTCAATATAACCTCGAGACGCTAGACTTCGTCCCCCTATGGATGGTTATTCGTTGAACGCATTTAACACCGTAAGATTTCATTTGATAAGTGTTTTGTAAGTTTTCGTCTCTATTAGACTCTCCCCTACGGTGACTACTTAGAGATAAACTTATGAAACATGAAACAATGGTAGAAGCTCATAAAATGAGAATAACCTTGACTCTCGCCTACGGGACAACGTTGGATTCTTATTTTGATCGAATAAAAGGTTGCTAGAATGGTTTCTATTTTAGATGAGCTGACAACTCTATTCAATAAATGATGCTTTGACTCTCGCCTACCGGGACACTTTGTATCGGTTGTTGAAAACCTTGGAAATTATTTAGGATTGTAAGTTTTAGTATTTTCACTTGTCATTCCTACTTGCTATATGCTTATAATTTCTGAATTGTGTATGAATTTATATTGAACCATGTTATTTTCTGTTATTAAGTTGTAGTTTAATTTCGAATCTTCATTGTTGGTCTAACTTGGCTTGTTTATCTAATGAGATAAATCCCTAGTGGATTTTCACCATTAGACATACATAATAGTGTTAGATTTCGAAAGATAAATATTTTACATGCGACATCTAGCTGTTCATCAATTGATGACACCTTAGACTAGTATTTTTACGATATGAAACAAGAAGATTATATAAATAAGATTACTTTGACTTTCGCTAATCGAAGCATCGTTGGATTCTTATTTTAAACGAAATTATCCTAATTCCTCTTAGCTTATTCATTTCGAATTAGCTTTCAAAACATATCATTGGATGAATGGTCTATAAATCATTTCATGTCATTTTATATGACGCATATGATTATAATCCCGAAATTCTATTCCCAATTGATATAAATCCTCAATCTTAGAAATCTCCTACTTGTATGGGCAAATCTGACTTAGAGTTTGTATTAGTAGTGCTGGTCCAAGATAGAATTACTCATTATATTTGGTATAAATTTAAGTCTTTGACTTTAATTTTAGATTCCAAATAGAAATTTTCTTAAATTTCTAATTCCGGAATACAATACAGTTACACTTTCTCAAGTGTTTAATATCCATCTTTTATTAATGGATTAAAACTGTATGGAATGTGAGTTAGGTATTCTGTGACCAGGATCCACTTGAAGTATTCTAAGAACTCTTTGATGTAACTAAACCTATATCATCCAAAGACACTACCATTTTTTTTAATCTATGGCATTTGTATCTTGTTCATAGTGGTTTTGACAAGATCAATCTCTGCAAAGAGTTAATATGCCTATATCCACTGAAAGTAGTTCATCTCATTCGCAGATGGATGTACATTCAGGGGTGGATATGAGTTTTTCGTTGTATTCTTAAAACGATAACTCTAGATTATACCTTATGCAAAGAAATTTGAAATGTTTGAAAAATTTCATCAATTTCTAGCAATGGTTAAACACCATTAAGGTATGTGGTTAAAGATCTTGCGAACTGATAGGGGTGGAGAAATAGTTAGTAGATATGCAGTTCAAAGATCATTACATTGATTTTTGAATTATATCCAAACTTACCTCCCCAGAAATTTCGATTTGCATATTGATGATTAGTTACTAGTCGTTGCCTAAGTCCTTCTATGGTAATACAATTTCAGAATGATGTAATGGTTGTATACTTAATGTAAATCATTACTAGATTCATGGATGACCTAATCAAAATCTTAAGAAAGGCTAGAACTGTTAACCATGGTTTGTTAGCTTTTCTAAGTGATTAGGGGTGGACCATCCCATTGTCAATAGATAAGAAAGTGTTTGTTCAAACAAATACTACTTTTCTAAGAAAATGACTAAGTACGAAAAACAAGTAGCAAATAAAGGAGATATTTATTCTTGATTCCAACAGTGTTCTATCATCTTATATAACATATGATGATCCCACCGCCTCGTTGTCTTGTCACAACCGAAGAGATCAATACCATTTAGTTTTCTTCGACATAATTCACAGTACCTTGTCGTAGTGGGAGAGTTTCTAGGAACTCACCTTCTTATGACTTGGGAGACACAAGTGATTAAAATCCATTGTGAGTTTAAACAAGTAATGGATTGTCAAGATAAGAAACTAAGAAGAAAGCCAATAGAACTATGGTTTAATCCATTCACATGGAATAACCTAAAGTTTTCTATTACAAGGACATAAAAGGAAATTTTAGTTAATAAGTCTATTCTATGGACTTAACAAAACTTCCTGTTCCTAGTATTACAGGTTTGAGTTTATCTAAACCTATGGCTTGTGGTATACCTGGTAATTACTTACTCTAATGCAAGCAACTTACTTTAGTAAAATGCTGAAGCATTTTCTTTCTAATGGAAATCTATAGAAGCTTCACAACTTCTTAGGTATAGATTTTATTTATCTAAGGAAAAGTCTTAACTATTCCAAAAGATAAAGCCATGAAAGAATTTCTTATATCAACAAGTGAGAGGTCTTAGATATGCTTTTGTATGCCTTAGACCGGACATCCATTGAGTGGGAGTAATGAGTAGGTATCGATTAATCCAGAAGAAGAACATTGGAAGACAATCAAGTAAATTTTAAGATTAAGAAGAGGAACTATATGTTAGTCTATAAGGGTGTGTTTAAAACTCTTAGACTACACCATATCAGATTTCGAAATTTGCCTATGTGCTAGTAAATCTTTCTGATAAGATGGTGGTTACTACCGGGGGTGGAATAGTGATTTTGGAGAAGTGTAAAAACCTATCCGAATTCTCTAAGTCTACCGAGAGAGACCGAATGTTAAAGTCTGCAGGAAAGTTACTTATTCGATCTAAGGAAAGTTCTATACATCTTTGGCACCATTCCAAATTGCCTTAAACTACTAGTGTTAATTTCCCGATTAACCAAAAGTAGTTGCCAAAGGTATAGAATCCGGTATCCCAAGAGAGTAGACATATAGAGAGGAATTTCACATTATCAATGATTTTGTGATTAAAGGAAGAGTAATGGTGGAGAAAAGGTTGTGGTTAATTCAACCTTTCAGATCCTATTACGAGGAGTTTACTACTACTACACTTGATTTGCATATCAAGGTGTTGAGATTATTTGAAACGCACTTTTTGTTTTATATTAGTGCAAGTGGGAGTTTGTTGGGTTTTATGCCCTAAATAAAACTCATTTCAATATAATCAGATTTACTTATTAATATAGATCAGAAATAACATTTAATGTTGCATGGTTCACATGATTTATTTCATGATTATATGTACATAATGTATAAATTCATCCGAAACCCTTTTCACATACTTGATCCTGTTTATTGTGTCGTCAACACATTGGAAAGTAAACATGACTATGTGAATAAAGTTTCCTAGATTTATCAGACATAGGGTTTTACTGATATGATAATCTACAACAAGAGTTTACTTGTATTTGGAGAAATACTATGTTCTTTCCAGAGCATTGGTTAAAGTAAAGCTCAGGTTGGATGCATGGAGTATGCATCGGAAGGGACCGATATTGAACTTTGACTTAGATTTATTAAACTTACCGTAATATCTATTCAAGTCAATATCGCCTAGTTGATCCTAGATCAAATGATCTTAATCCTGATATGATTAGGCTCAATCTTGAAAGGCTATTCGTGTTCTTTGATTTGTTAGTTAAGCCTACTTTTAGGTCAGGGTGATACGTACATTTTGGGAACACGGTAGTGCAATTGAGTGGGAGCGCTAGCATAAACATGGAATCTATAGCTTCTATCTGGCGAATAGTAAGCAAAGGATGATCTCCTTCGAGCTTGACCAAACGAACATAAATGGTGGAGTACTCATTTCACATTAGCTGAAATATCATTTATACGGGGTCAAGTGTTTTAAGGAATAAATACATTGTAGGGTGTAACGGTAATTTAATCCCTTTACAGTGTAGATCATTCATATAGAGGATCATTGATCACATTAGGATTATAACAATGGATAACTAATGATGTGTCTATATGGTGGAACATATAGAGCATTCTATATACTGAGAGTGCAATTCTAAGTTCTATGCGTGGATTCAACGAAGAATTAATAAGTTAGTGAATTTTAGTGCTAAATTCTTGATCTACTTATTGGAAGCTCGGTTATATAGACCCATGGTCCCCCCACTAGTTGAGATAATATTGCTTGTAAGACTCATGTAATTGGTTTTGATTAATCAATTATAATTCTCAAATTAGACTATGTCTATTTGTGAATTTTCACTAAGTAAGGGCGAAATTGTAAAGAAAGAGTTTATAGGGGCATATTTGTTAATTATGATACTTTGTATGGGTCAATTAATAAATATGATAAATGACAATATTATTTAATAATTATTTATAGTTATTAAATAGTTAGAATTGGCATTTAAATGGTTGAATTAGGAAATTGGTATTTTTGAGAAAATCAGATACAAAAGGTGTTAAAATTGCAAAATTGCAAAAAGCAAGGCCCAATCCACTAAGTGTAGGGCCAGCCACTTTTGTAGGAAATTTAAACTGATTTTTTCATTATTTTAATGTCAAATAATTCAAACCTAACCCTAGTGGAATGCTATAAATAGATAGTGAAGGCTTCAGGAAATTTACACTTAAATTTTCTATTTTTCCTTCAGAGAAAAACCTGAGCCTTCTCTCTCCCTATCTTTAGCTGCCACTTCTTCTTTCTCTTCCCTCTTGAATTTCGAAATCCTTAGTGATTAGAGTAGTGCCCACACACATCAAGCAATACCTCAATCATAGTGAGGAAGATCGTGAAGAAAGATCATCAGCAAAGGAGTTTCAGCATCAAAGATTCAGAGAAAGAGATCCAGGTTCAGATATTGATAATGCTCTGCTACAGAAAGGAATCAAGGGCTAGATATCTGAACGGAAGGAGTCATTATATTCCGCTGCACCCAATGTAAGGTTTCTTAAACTTTATATGTGTTTATTTCATCGTTTTAGAAAGTTCATATTTAGGATGTTAATAAACATACTTGTGAGTAGATCTAAGATCCTGGTAAAATAATTTCCAACACCAAGCTCCTCAATGTTTTGTATCCACTTCTTCTTGCAGTCTGCCCTCCAGTCACGTAACCCCTTTGACATCTCGTACTCACCGTAGTCTACGAATGTAGGGTTATCTCGTGGGACGATAAACTTGGTCTGCAAAAAGTTACACATTAATACATTAATTACAATTTAATAAGAGTATAGTAATTTAGAAATTAAAAAAATTAGTAAGGCATACCTCAAGTCTATCCCAGAGTGCGTTGATGTCAGCTCTACTGACATCTTCCCATTTGAATTTATTAATGGGGATAGACATCCGAGTCATCCATTTGGCCATATTGTTGAATTTTTTACCGTTTTTGCCTACGGGGGTGCCAGTCTCTGCGTGCACCTCAATCGGTAACTTGGCAGATTGTGTTTTGGAGAGCTCCTCCTCAACATTCTTGCCCTTGTATTTACCTCTGACGCCTTTCTTTTTCGAACTGCTGCCACCTGGTGTAGACATACTACATATACAACACATATTGTTTATTTAAAATAAACTAACATATTGCAAACATATTAAAGAAGAAGGGTTGTAATTTTTATTTTATTTAAAACACTATGTCAATTACAATTCATCATCCTCATCATCAGTTACATATACAGCATTATCATCACTGTCACTCTCTAATTCTAAGGAGTTGTCTTCTTCGGTATTTAGACCCTCGTTGTCATCATCGACAATGAAATCATCTAATTGTTGAGGCTGTGAATTCACACGATGGATGTTTGCAACTTCAGTTGGGTCGACATCATGGCGAACATAGTCAACATCATCCAACTGTGGAAGTTGAACAACGAACTCGGTTTCAGCTGAATTGTTTTCCTGTACAAAGGGTGTCTCCCCATCTGTGTCCGGGAAGTCCCAAACATTGCGCGGTATGTACTCATTTACAATCAGCCAGTCTTTACCGTTCTTTAAATCAGGAATGTAGTAGATCAATTTTGCTTGAGATGCAAGTATGAACGGTTCATTTTGGTACCACTGTCGGTTGACGCAGATGCTAGTAATAACACCGTCACTATCCATTCTACTCCCGTTAGTGTCAAACCACTTACAAAAAAATAAGAGAACACTGCAATCTTTCAAATAAGTGAACTCCATAATTTTTTCAAGTGTGCCGTAAAAATTTTGGCCATCTTCACCGGGGACCATGACACCACTATTCTGTGTTTTGCGGTTATCATCCCTTTCCTTGACCAAAAATTTAATACCGTTCACTATGCACCCTGGATAAAAATAAATTGATGTATTCGCTGGGTTAGCGATAGCATACAACTCATCTGACACTGCACCCTGGTTGGTCAATCGTAGTTCATTAATCTACATATCAGGGAAAATATTAAGTTAAGAAAAGTTGAACAGTTATTGAGAACAAGATTAACAGTATTGAGAGGCAACAAGGCTTACTTGAGTTTTGAACCATTCAGGGAACTCAGTCTCTTGCACTGTCTCAATATTGCCTACACCCCTTGCTTGAAGCAACTCTTTGTGCTCACTATATAATGTAATCCACTTATTAGTAAGTTAAGAATTTTTTAGATGAAGTCGACCATTGTGTGTTTGTGTTTATGGAATTTATACTTACTTGATATACGGTTCAACCTCTGTGCAATTGTTCAAAATGTACCACTCCGCCTTACGCTTGCTTTGCATGGGTAAGGTGTCGACTGTCCTCATACCGAGGGGTCGACCAACATGCTTGAATACAGAAAATTGTCGAGTTGGCATGTTTTGGACAATGTCATTGTTCCGGTCAGGACGGTTGAATCAAGTTTCCACTTCCCGAAAGTACATTGAGCAAAAGGTTAATGCCTCATTAACCACAAAAGATTCAGCAATAGAGCCTTCCGGACGGGCACGATTCCTGACATATTGCTTGTACACAGACATTGAGCGCTCAATGGGATACATCCACCTGTACTGCACTGGTCCACCTAGTATAGCTTCTTTAGGGAGATGCATAACTACGTGAACCATTATGTCGAAGAAGGCCAGTGGAAAAATTGTTTCTAACTTGCACAAAATAGTTAAAATATTTGTTTGCATTTTTTCTAAATCCGAAACATGAAGTGTTCTTGAGCATAATTGTTTAAAATACACACACAGCTCAATGATTGTGTCCCGGATTTCTTTTTTCAAGAACTTACGGATACCGCCGTAGTAAACGTTGTAACAACACATGACAATCATGTGATTTGAGCCCGGAAATCTTGCCCGTATCCAAGTTGACATTTTTGTCTAAGTTTGCTGCAAAACCGTCAGGAAATCGTACAGACTTTATGAAGTCTGCGAATTCAATCCGTTCTTGAACACTAAGTGTGTAACTAGCTGGAGGCTTCTTCCACTTCCCGTTCCGGTCTTCATACAACCACAACTCTCGTCGTATTTGCAAGTCTTGCAAATCCATTCTCGCCTTGTCGGTATCCTTTGACTTCCCGTCGATACTTAGAAGAGTACCTACTAAGCTATCACACACATTTTTCTCAATGTGCATTACATCAAGATTATGTCGTAAGGACTTTGACTTCCGGTACTCAAGCTCAAAAAATACTTTTTTAGACCAATTGAGCTCTTCACTAGAACGCTTCCGTTTCACACCCCCGAACCGTTTGTGTTTTCCGGGCAAAGTCAATGGAATTCGGTCTAATTGAGATAAAATATCATCCCCCGTCAATACGGGAGGTGGTGCTCTCTTCTCGTGCTTACCATTGTACTTTTTGCTTCTCCTTCTCGGATCACTCATTTCGAGAAAGCGTCTGTGGCCAACATATCCAATCTTACTATTTAGGCCAATGGAAGGAGTATGTTCATTGCAAGTGGGACACGCCATATACCCTTTTGTGCTCCAACCAGACATTAGAGCATAAGCAGGAAAGTCATTTATTGTCCACAACACTGCCGCACGCATTGAAAACACAGTTCCGTTGTAGGCATCTCGGGTTTCAACACCCGTCTCCCACAACTGTTTCAGTTCATCAATTAACGGTCTCATGAATACATCTATGTCTTTCCCAGGAGATGATGGACCTGGAATTAATAAGGTCAACAACAACGATTCAGAACTCATACACTTCCACGGTGGCAAATTATAGGGGACACAAATAACTGGCCACAGGCTGTAAGAGTTGCTCATGTTGCCAAATGGATGAAAACCGTCGCCGCCAATCCCGGTCGACATTTCTAGGTTCAACAAAGAAAAGACGGATGAAGGCGGTCAACCGCTTCCATTCTTCAGCATCCGCAGGATGCCTAAGCACACCGTCTTCTTTTGGTCTCTGCTAGTAATGCCACCGCATATCCTCCGCAAAGGTGTCTTGAGCAATATAATCGTTTCAGCCTAGGTGTGAGTGGGAAGTAACGCATAACTTTGTGAGGAACCTTTTTCCCCTTACCCTTTCTTTTCACCCATCGTGATTCGCCACATACAGGGCAAAACTCCTTCTTCTCATTCTCCTTCCAGAAAATAGCACAATTATATTTGCACACATCTATTGAGTCGTAACCCAAACCTAGATTGCGCAATCGCATCTTCGACTCATAATGCAACTTCGGTAATTTTGTCCCCTCTGGAAATAGATCAATCAAGATGGACAGCAACATATCGAAAGAGTGGTTGCTCCACCTATTCAAAACCTTACAGTGCATAAGCTTTACCAGTGCATTAAGGGCTGATTTTTTGCAACCTGGATATAACTCAGCCTCCATCTCCTTAAACAAGTCATCGAACTTGTTGTTGTCGTTGATAGGGGGTTCATTGAAAGAATCAGTAGTGTTAGCAGATTCGTCAAACCTGTGGTCCCCTCTTAACATGTCCGCCAACACATCCGCCATTTCCTCTTCGTCATTTTCGGGAAGTTCAACGCGGGCCGAGAGAAAGTCTTCCGTGGAAATACCAGGGGTTGTACGAAGGTTGGATCCCGCTGAGAAATAAATGAACCCTTATAGTTGCAGGTGTGTGAAAATTCACATTCAAACACCGCATGCATGGGCATCGAGCTAATCCGTCAGCGTTCACGTGGTTCGTTGCTACCGCAACGAACTCGTCAACGCCACTTCGAAACTCGCAGCGCCGGTGCGCCTTCATCCAACTTCGGTTGGCAGGCATCTTCCACTACGAAGTATTTAACAAAAACAATTTAAAAACAAACAAAAAAATGTGCAAGTGTCCTAATCCACCTTCTCACTCCATTACTAAAAGGGTAAAGAACCTATCCCATTCAGGTTTGTAATATACATATAGTGCAATCTACGCTCTTAAGATTATTTCATTTTTGTAAAAATTTCTAAGAAGATTTTCCCCACAGTTCTTATAAGTTAGCAAACTTGTAGTAATTAAGTTTGCCGACTTACAAGAACGTGTAAGAAGACGTTGTACCAAAATATCTACTAATGAAATAATCAAATAAGCAATAGATCATACTATAAGTATAAAACAAGCCCAAACTATCCATGCGGACAAACAGTCCTAGATAATTTGGAGAAGCGTATTTAAGAGTCCTTACTGACTCAGCCTCTCCAAACGGGTCTAAGGTATTTCGTGCATGTGTAAATTTAAAAAAAAAAAAAAATTATCACTATGTGATAATACAATTTTACTATCCTATCTTTGGTGTATAACCAAAGAGATCAAGAAAAGATAATAAAAATTTAATTTTATGCTATTTTAATATCTTATGCTCATTTGTACTTACTTTATAATTACACTTACTTTATGCTAATTAGATTAAATTCTTACTATAATTACTTTAAAATTTTATTTTATTTTATTTTTAAATTATAAGTATAAATATTTAAAATTTATAAATATCACTTCATTACATTTTAAATTTTATAATAAACATTAATTTATAACTTTTTATTTAATTTATTTAAAATACCCCCCTTTCACTCTCTTCGTCTCTCTCTCTCTCTGACCGAACTGAAAAAAAAAAAAAAAAAAACATATAGTCCGATGGTCGGACCACATGGTCCGATGGAGGGGGGTATTTTTGGAGTTTTGAAAAAAGTGTCATATTTTTTGTAGTGTAAAATGTATTGGTTTTAAAAAAAAAAATTGACCATTTTTAAGTATAGAAAATCAAATTTCCCATTACAAATTACAAACTTTTTAATCTTCAAAATATCATTTGCTTTCATTTTCAATTTTGTAATAAATATTCATTTATAATTTTCTATTTTATTTATTAAACTTAAAAATTACAACCTTTTTAAAGTTCATCACTTACTTACTTTTTAAAATTAAACAATAATTAGTTATTACCAATTTTGACATTTATTCAATTAAATTAAAGATTACAAATTTTTTTTTTTTAAAAAAAAAAATTGATTACCTATTATATTTTATAATATATACTAATTTTTTAATATTATTTATTTAAATTAAAGATTACAAATTTTTTAAAATAAAAAAGAAATTTTGATTACCTATTATATTTTATAATATATATTAATTTAAATTAAAGATTACTAAAACAAATATTTTGATTACCTATTATATTTTTTAATATATACTAATTTATATTTTTCTATTTTATTTATTTAAATTGAATATTATAAAGTTTAAAAATTTCAAATACATTTTTTGGAATACTTTTGACATTTTATGATATACATTATTTTACAAATTTTTATTTAATTTATTTAAATTAAAAATTACATTACATAACTATCTACCAAAATTTGGGCAGCATAACGGCTTAAAAAGCGTAAACCCAAAATTTTCAAAACCTATCAATATAGCACAAACAAACTTTCGATAACAACATATGAAAAATAATAAATCACACCACCGATCGACCGGTATTTTATCACGTAACCTACTTCACTAACATGTATAGGCATACTAACTTATAACAAAACTATTAAATTAATTACTAATATAAAGAAAAAAAAAACAAACCTGAAGCAGTCCAAAAATGACAACAACAAGCAGGAGGCGGTGCTTCGGGCCGGTCAACGGGACCTAATTTCATAAAAATAAAACTCAATAATTAAAATATCAACAAACATATACACACATAAATATATATACATACACTTATACTTAAACTTAAATATATATACACATACACATACATACACACACACACACATAAACACATACACATATACATATACACACATAAACACCTATATACTCTCACATATTTACATATACTCTCACATAAATATATATACACATATACATATATATACATACACCCACATACACATACACATATACATATATACATATATACATATATACACCCACATACACATATACATATATATACATACACCCATATACACATATATACATCCACATCCACATACACATACACATACATACATACACATACAGAAATACATATATACACATATATACACTAATAAACACATTTACACATACACATACACATTTACATAAACTTTTCAAAAAAAAATTAAAAAATACCAGGAGGTGGGGCTTCGGGGTGTGCGGTGGAGGCTACTGCGGCCGGTGGTGGTGCCCGACGAACGGTGGTGAGTGGCTGCCGGCGGTGGGGATTTTTTTCCAAAAAAAAAACAAATTTTTTTAGAGAAATGAGTGGGATTTTGAGTGAGATTGAGTGAGAATGAGTGAGATTGAAAGAGAGGGATGAAGGAGATGAAGGAGAAATTTTTTGAGAGAAAAAAAAAAATTTCTGAAAAAAAAAGCAGAAATGGGCTCTGCTCGTCGAAGGGGATATATGAACACTTTTACCGGCGCATTGAATTGCGCCGGTAAAAGTGGTCATATAACCCTAAAACCAAACGCACCGTTTGGCTTAACACTTTTACCGGCGCAGTAATGCGCCGGTAAAAGTAACCCCACCTACCACGCGTTTTATTTCCCCCCCAAATTTTCACGAGGGCGGTTAACATTCCCACCAAAATTTGGGAAACTTTTACCGGCGCAATTGTGCGCCGGTAAAAGCCTTACAGAATTGGACATGTGTTCGCGCCATTTGGCGGTTCAGTATTCATCTTTTACCGGCGCATTTCATTGCGCCGGTAAAAGGTATAGCTGAATCCAATCCCAAATTCAGCATCTCATTAATGCTGACAACTTTTGCCGGCGCAATTGGTCAACTGCGCCGGCAAAAATTGCTTTTCTTGTAGTGGGTCCTGGAGTAGGCTCCCGGAGTACAAGGTACTCCAGGAGGCGTGCATAGCGTGAAGGCTCTCCGGGATGTGTCAGGTCTCTCCCGAGCAATCAAGTCGCATTTAATGCTGCATGGGAGGAAGCGTGTTGGGACTGTAACACGCAATAAAGTCTGACGGCACAACCCCCAAACAGCAACGCTACAGTAATGATCATTTAAGTCTAGCGACGGCTACTATGCGAAGAGTCACGTCAATCACAAGGCAAAAAGGACATTCTTCATAAAAGCCCTACAGCACCTAGGGATTTGACCATGCATCACCCATGGTATATTCATTGGAAATGCCCAACTTTATGGATACTTACAGATACATGTGTAAGAACAAATTCTAGGGATTACCCCACCAAAACACTATAAATACCCCCTCAAAGCTCATTTAATGGGGTCGAGAATCTTGGTTTGCAAAAGAGCAAGAACAGAAAACATTCACCAAGAACATTCTCTGTATTTAAGAGAAAGACATTCTCTCAAGTGTAGAATCTGTATTAAATACATCCATTAATAACAGAGGCTCGTGGACTAAGGCTCATTAACGCCCCAACCACGTAAAAAATCTTCATCTCACTTTCTTACAGCTCTTTATTATAATCATATTTTAATAGTTGCCGAAAACCTCGGTCAACATTTTGGTGCTTTCATTGAGAGCTGAGGAAAGCTGCTACATAACAAGCGTTTGACTTCACAACAATGGTGGAGACAAGAGCTACACGTCATCCTCGCCCTCTAGAAGACGCTCAAGATCCCAATGAGGAAGATGTAGCCTCAAGGGCAGCAGAGGAGTCCGGGGAAGAAGAAGAAGAGATAGTTCCCGACGAGAACTACGAGGAACACCTCGACGAGTATGCCTATGACGGAGGAAGCTACTCGGAGTTGGTGCTCCTTAGACAAAAAGCTATCGATCATGAAGCTGAGATCGAAGCTCAGAAAGCGCAGAATCAAAAAATGCAGGAAGTGATGCTAGCCATGCAGAAAGCCATGGAGGCAGCTGGTATTCACGTGCATTGCATACTGTCCGCAGGCACGAGGGGAAGTGCTTAATCGAAGAACCTCGGCACAGGAGGCTGCATGCAGCCTCTTCACGTGCGCAAGGCTGGGATTTCAGACGAATCGGTGTCTGAGCACGTGCTGTCCGAGGGTTGCCCCTCATCCGCGCGCGTAGGTCAGTTGCACCATCCCGATATGTTTCTGATTTTCAAAAATTCATAACTAATTCAAATAAAATCGAAATTGAGTTCTGTCAAAAAGTAAATTGCTTAATTTTTTCCAAACTATCCAATAAAAATAATTCCAGAAACAGATTTTCAATTATTTTTCACGAAAATTTACAAACATCAATCAATCACCATATAACACATAGATCAACATGAAACCATCCAAATCACATACAAATAGTTTTAAGTCCAAATTTATTGCAAGAAAATAAATTACCATGGCTCTGAGGCCAGTTGTTGGAATTTATTTTACCAGGATCTTAGATCTACTCACAAGTATGTTGTTTAACACCCTAAATATGAACTTTCTAAAACGATAATTAAATACATATAAAGTTAAGAAAACCTTACATTGGTAGCAGCGGAATAATGTCTCCTTCCACTCAGATCTCTGACCCTTGTATCCTTTTTGTCGTAGAGTATTATCAAGATCTGAGCCCGAATGTCCTTCTCTTTGTGTGTGATCCTTCACAGTCTTCCAATCTATGATTGAGGTACCACTTATTGTGCGTGGGCACTACTCTATCACTAGAGCGTTCGAAATTGTGAAGAGGAAAAGAGAGAGAGGTAGGGTCGGCTATAGAGAGAGAAAGTGGAAGGCTAAGTTTTTTCTGAAAAAGGGCGATCTTTGATTTTCTGACAAAAGCATGAAAAACTTGTTATTTTGACTGAGCCATCACTTTCTATTTATAGGCAACTACTAGGTTTAGGTTAGTTATTATTTTGCATTAAAATAATGAAAATAATAATTGGAAAAAGCTGACTAAAGCGGCCGACCATAGGTGTTAATGGGCCTCACTTGGTTTTTGCAATTTTCACAATTTTTATTTCTATTTTCTCAAAAACGCCAATTTTTCAATTCTAACCATTTAAATGCCAAAACTATTTATTTAATAACTAAAATAAATTATTAAATAATATTGTCATTTAATATAAAAATTAATTAGACATATAGAGTCTCTTAATTAATAAATAAACATAGAATCTCTTTTCTTTAAAATTTCACCCTTGCTTAGTGAAAATTCGCAAATTAGACTAAATCTAACTTTAGAATTATAATTGATTAATAATAAATCAATTATTGAGTCTTACAAGCAGTATGGTCTCAACTAGAATGGGGACCATGGATCTATATGCTTTGCTTCCAATAAGTGAACCGAATTTACTAAGTAAATCCCTACTTATTAATTCCTCGTTGAATCCACTCTTAGATTTTGGAATAGCACTGCTAGACTAATATAGAGCATTATATATGTTTCACGATATAGATATGCTATATCATCTAACCATTGTTATAATCTTAATGTGATCAAAGATCCTCTATATAGATGATTTACATCGAAATGGGATAAATTTACCGTTTTCACCCCTCAATGTATTTGGCCCCTTAAAACACTTAGCTACCTGTAAATGATGTTTTAGTGATCTAAGAAATAGTCACTGAAACAAGAGCTCATCCATTTACTTCTATTTAACTAAGCTCGAAGGGAATCATCACTTGACTTCTATACACCAGTAGAAGCTATAGATTCCATATTTATGTTCAGCGCTCCCACTCAATCATACTATCATGTTCCCAAAATATACGTATCACCCTGACCCAAAAGTAGGATTAACTGATAAATCAAAGAACATGAATAGCACTCCTGAGTTAAGCCTAAGCATATCAGGATTTAAATTCTTTTAATCTAAGATCAACTACTGATATTGACTTGGAAAGATACAAGGGTAAGTTTATAATATCCTAACTAAGTTCAATATCGGTCCAGTCCAATGTATACTCCATACATTCGAAACCAGTATACTTTACCAATGTCCTGGAAAGAACATAACACTAACTCCAAGTGTAAGTACACATCATCGCTGATTATCACATCAGTGTAAATCCAAAACACTGATGAAACAAGGACTTAGTCTTTTGAATCATATAATCACAATCACATTCCACTGTGTTGACAATACTGTAATTATGAATAAATATATGTTCTGGACTTAACAAATTTTGTGCATATATTAAACATATTATACCATAAGCACGGAAAATTCATGCAAACATAAATCACTTCAAATTTCTTAGATTGAGAATTAATCAGATTGTAATGGGTTTTATTTAGGGCACAAAACCCAATAGATAACATCTCCAACCCTTCTTCAGCTCCCAAATAAAGCGACCGTAACCTTCTCCTGCGATCTGCTCGGAGTAAGAGTGGTGTGGGACTTTAGGTTCTGGAGTAGGGGAATGATCACTACTCACTTCCCAATCCTTGAAGCTTGAATTAGAAAGTCCGTCACTCGAAGAGGACAGACTAGCGCGAAGACGTGGTTTATCCTCGTACAGAAGTTGAAGCAGATCCTGGTCAATTCGGTGTTTGTCTCCCCAAAACTCACCAGGGTTCATCTACAAAAGACAATACACGAGATGAGTGTTTGGTCAGGATATCGAACAAAAAACAGGAAAATATGCTGACCAGGACTACTGAATAGATTATAAAAACAAAAAATGCATAAAGATTAAGTCATAACCTAGGAGTTTGAAATTTTTGAGTTAAAGGCTAACTTTCAAGCTTTGAATGAGCAAGGTGAAAATCAAACATTGCAAGATTAAAGTCAAAACACCATAAATAACGAAGCTGTACAAACTATTACAAAGGAAATTACAAAGTTTCGAGCCTAGAATTTCTACGTATCTTCTACAATAAGTCAAGAACAACTGTATTTTCTATAATAGAAACCCAGAAAGTGGAAGATACAAAGTTAACAAAGAAAAAGATCAAAAACTTACTCACTGTTTGAAGCCTGAGCGTTGTCTTGATGAAGTGGCTTAGATACTTTCGCTAGAAATCCTACGATAAACTTGAAAGAAAACTCCTTTTTTGCTCTGAGTTTGTTTCGTGGAGAAAAATGGTGAAAGTAATTTTTGAAAGAAGTGTAGTCGTATTTATAGGCTAACTTGTGAAATGGGGTAATCAATTCAAAATCCTCAGACTCTTCGATTTCCCCCAGAAAGTAAATATTGGGAAATTAAAAGAAATCAAGTGCCTCAATAGAATAACCGTCAAAGGCATGCAAAGGGAAACATGTCTCGAGGCATTAATTAGTTAGAGCATTAATTAGCCAAAAATTGAAGGGATGCCTGGTCAGACTCACATCAAATCACGAACAAACGAACCCAACACGTGTCACCCATTCAAAGACACCTCGGATTAAGTCTACACGCAGCTTTGGAAGTCCCGTACAAACTTGGGGGGCAAATGTTATCCCAATTTTTGCACTGTGATGTGGCATCACATGCTGGTGACATGTGGATTTGATTCTCCATACCTGCTCGAAGGAGACGTCCCAAACAAGACACCATGTATACCTGTACGGACAAGGTCCTCCCAGCTGAGCAGTGGATAATCCAAGCAGCATATCAATGCTTAGCAATTCAAGTATTTGCATCATGAAGCACAAGAGCAATCCCTACAAATCTAGGATTGTGTCACAGAGATATGGCAAGCTTTCCAAATCCCACAATATGTGGATTCTAAATATGTAATATGTATCCTCACCAATTATATACATTGTAAGCAAAAAGGAAACCTTCCCTCAAGCATGTAGCCCTATAAATAGTGATCCATTCTCACTGGTAAAGGGGTCGAGAAAATTACTTGAGAGAGATCTAAGAGAGCATACTCAGAGATTTCATTGTAAAGCTTTAAGAGAGGAAACATTGTATTCTTTGTTTTAAGTTAATACAAATCAAGGGGAGTAGGCTATTACCGAACTGCTCGGGGCTGAACCTCTTTAATAACCTTGTGTTCTTTATTTATATTTTCATATCATATCTGAATTACATCCTTTATCGCTTATTATCAAGACTAACTGTCGTTGGCTAGAAGTAAGGTCAACAGATCTTTAGTGATAGAGTGCCATGCCCACACATAGCAAGTCAAGTACTCAATCATAGTGAATAAGACAGTGGTAACCAAACCCGATTGAGAGAAAAAGATCCAGGCTCGGATCTTGATAATACTTTGCGATAGAAAAGAACAAGTGTTAGAGATTTGAGCAGAAGGAGTCATTATATTTCGTTGCAATCAATGTAAGGTTTTCTAAACTCTTATGTGTTTAATTTCATTGTTTTAGATATATTCATATTTAGGATGTTAATCAACATACTTGTTAGTAAATCTAGATCCTGGTAAAAGATTACCAACATATTAGAGTAAATACATAAAATACAAGACATTAGGGCCAACAGAAAGATGCTACCTTTTGGGCAGAGGCGTCCATACAATGTCAGAGGGTCATTATTTTACAAAAAGGAGTGTATATCTCCTTCCAGTACACGCATTACCATGTTCTGGTAGAGGAGACAACATTTGATAGGGTAGGCCCCAACATCAGAAGATAGCCACATCACCATAGGAGGGCTTCCAATGAATCTCTTGGGCTTCCCTATCTAGATGTGCCTCCTTAACTGTCCAGAGGGCATTGTTCGCTTCATCTTCTGGTCGGCATAATGGCCTTCCAGGAGTAGGAGGATCCTTTCTCCGTTACTGAGGCTCCTAGAAGTATGAAGGGTTGGGGCCCGCCTCTGGTTTGGTCTCGGGTTTCACATGCTGGAAGGCTTGGGTTGCTGATGATGCATATCAGTTACATCCTTATTATGCCACGTGTCATCCATTCGAAAACGTGGATAACACTCCCATTATAAGTGTAAATATATATTATAAAAATTAATACAATAATTATATTTTAAACTTACGTAAATGATTAAATATTACACAAAAAGTATTATTGTGCAATATTGAATAATACTTTTAATATAAGATATTTATCATATTTTTTTTGTGACAGTCAGTAGTCCCGTGATCCGTAAGGGGAAATACCGGGTAAGTTGTGCAATCCCACATCGCCTGGGGAAGGTCAAGTGGGATGATTCTGAGACTGTGTAGGTATGGGACTACATAGTTGAAGAGAGCTTAAATGGATTGATTGGTACTAGCTATATCAACAAGGTGCATCTTGTTTTTCGGTAGCCCATCACGAAAGAACTCCACAGTTAAGCGTGCTTAACCTGGGATAATTTTAGGATGGGTGACCTCCTAGGAAGTTTTCCCAGAAAGCGTGCGAGTGAGGACAAAGGACGCTGGAAACACTCGTGTTGGTCTGTAGGGTCAGTCGTCATTCCATGAAGCAGCCAGAGTGGCGTACTCGTGTATAAGAGCCATGATTCCATCGGTGTAAGGACCCAATGGAGGCTTGAAGCGGGGACGTTACAAATGGTATCAAAGCCTTGAGTCAGCCAAAAGTGTGGTCGACGAGGACGTCGGACCCCGTAAGAGGGGGTGATTGTGAAAGTCAGTAGTCCCGTAATCCGTAAGGGGAAATACCGGGTAAGTTGTGCAATCCCACATCGCCTGGGGAAGGTCAAGTGGGATGATTCTGAGACTGTGTAGGTATTGGACTATACAGTTGAAGAGAGCTTAAATGGATTGATTGGTACTACCTATATCAACAAGGTGCATCTTGTTTTTCGGTAGCCCATCATGAAAGAACTCCACAGTTAAGCGTGCTTGACCTGGGGGAATTTCACGATGGGTGACCTCCTGGGAAACTTCCCAGGAAGCGTGCGAGTGAGGACAAAGCACGCTGGAAACACTCGTGTTGGTCTGTAGGGTCAGTCGTTATTCCATGAAGCAGCCAGAGTGGCGTACTCGTGTATAAGAGCCATGATTCCGTGGGTGTAAGGACCAAATGGAGGCTTGAAGCAAGGACGTTACATTTTTATAATTCTGTATACCATGTTTTCTTGTAGTAGAGATATTTTGTATTGGGCTTTTTCAGTTTTAACCAAAAACAGTGACAATATTACCGAAATACTTCCAGTTGGCCAAATAAATAAATATAGAGCCAAAATAAAAAAAAAATACACAAATACCACTTACACAAACCTTCAACCTAGGATCAATGCTTCGTGGGTAACTATCACGCAACCATTGCGCAACCACGTAGCAACCCAACGCAATCGAAACGAAAATTCAACCAGAAAGAGAACCACCATTAAAGCCGGCTACTTCACCTGAGAAGACGACCAAAATCAATCAAAATAGAGATTGTTTCAAATTCATAAAAAAAAAGTTTAGAAAACTACTATAAAACTAAAATTCAACCAAAAATCCACTTTAATTTGCATAAAGCTAATCTCTTAACTTCAATTTTTAGATCTGTGAAAGGCGGATCTCAAAACATTGAACTGTAGTTCCCAAACAATCCAACTCGAGTATAATCCAAAAAAAATTACATCAATACTATAGTAAAATGTTTATCTAGGTGTATTTTTGTTGTTTTCTAAATTTCTAATGATGAATTTTTTCATATTAAATCATAAAGAGATATGTAAATAGAGTTACGTACGTAGATATACTATTCTGATTTTTAATGTTTCACAATAGTTGCATTACAGTTGCATAAATATTTTGCTAACAGCTATATCATCTGATGCAACCTTCGGCCAACCACCAAGAACCTTTCGTCTGATTGAAACCTTCATTTGATGCAACTTTCGGCCAACCACCTAGCAACTATCTTGCAACCATCGTCTGATTGAAACCTTCGTCTGATGCAACCACCGCACAACCACGTAGCAACCACACTGCAACCATCATTTAATTGTGTAAGTGATAGTGTAAGTGGTATTTTGGTAATTAAAATCACATAAAAAGTATAAATATTGTCCTTATCTTATAGAAGTATTTTGGTAAATAAAATATCAATTTATATTTTTTATGTAATAATTATTATAATAAAATTATTGTATTCGTCTATGATTTTTTCAGCAAAGCATATGCAGAAACACAATTAATTGTTTTACAAACATTTTAGTAGCATGATTAATGTGGGAGTAATTATTAATATTTTATACATGTTACTCAACCGTTTTGTATGCCTAAGATACGGCAATGAAGTAGATGTATAGGTTAATTTAGTCTTCTACGTTATCATTGGACTTTATGAGCAAAAAGTAAACACCGACAAGTATATACTAATATTGAATTATTAGAGCACTATTAAAATCAACTCTATGTACGGGAGAAGTGTCTTTCTTTATGTGGAAATATTATAGTGTCTTACAATATTTATGAAGTGAAAAATATTAAGGTGTATTTTAAAATGTCAAGTATAATAAAAGATGGTTTATGGTATTAACATTAGATTCATATATTTTAATTTAATAAATAGTATAGAAAACTTTTAATTACTTAGAATGTATCATATTTTAGTAGTATTGGACACCTTAAAGCCCAATACTTTTATGAAAGTTGTTTCTTTTGTAGTTGTACATCACGTGTTAGTTAATGCTCCATAACAAAAAATTGTTAAAAGTTGCAAATAAAATTAAAGCTCGTCGGGAAAGTCTTTAATTGATGGTGATGTATATGAAGCCAGTTTCCACGTACGGTAGCATTCTCCTTGCTGTCATTTGAATTTTTTCTGCAATTGCCGTGTGACGACTGACGACTGACTAAAATCAATATCAATAATAAATAACGACAACAAAAAGTCTCATATGGTCAAATATAAATCTTTGGGTAATTTTAGAATGCATATCTTAAACTGATACATTTAGTTATTGAGAAAGGTTAGTAAATAACCTTATTTTTAACTTTAGCTATAGTTAATGTCTTTTTTTTTTTAAATAATTAAATAAATATCTTTTTTTTATTTTTTAATACCTAAAATATTATTCATTATATAAAAAGTATTATAAAAATACCTTAGAGTAATATGAATATAACATATAAATACTATACCTTAGAGTAATATGAGTTATTATGTCATTTTTTATTTCTTTTACTGATATGTATTCTTTTAATTTTATTTTTTATTTCTTTCTTTCATGATATATAATATAACATATAAATATTATACCTTAGAGTAATATGAATATAGCACAACAATTCCATTGTCAAATAAATATATAAAAGAAACTAAAAACTTCAATTTATATTTAATAGTTTTTTTTTTCTTTCTATCCTTCACGATATACCATATCACATACAAACAATATACTTTAGACCAATATGAATATACCATAAACTTAAACTAATATACTATTAAATGATTTTTTTTCTATGATATACAATAGCATATAAAAACTATATTCTGCAATCATAAGCATAAATATTATAGTGAAAAATTAATGTACCACCTGTATAGTGGAAAAAATATATACATACCAAAAACTTAATTTAATATTCACATGTTTTTTTTTTTCTTTCCTTCATTATATACTAATCAACATAAAGACAATATTTCCTAGTGAAATATAACTATACCTCAAACTTATATTAATATTCAACATTTTTAAATTTTCGTCTTTCGTTCATTATATACCATAGCACACTAAAATAATATACTACAATCTTAAACTAATATACTACCTTTCAATTTTTTTTAATATACAATTGCACATAAAAACGATATACTATTGTGCAAAATAACTATACCAAACACTTAATTATTTAAGGTTATAATTGTAATTTCATCATCAAACTTTTAATAGAATGGACATTTTGTTAATTTTTTATAAAAAAGGACATTTATTAACTTAATTGTTAGATTTAGGGTCATTTTGCATCTTGACCCTTATTTATTTTGGTATCTAAAAAAATTTTTTAATATATTTTTTTTAATATTTATTTGTGTTATATTTGTTTAAAAAGTAATATTCAAACAATCTATTTCACACGCGTTAAAAATAAAATAGTCACGCGTGCAATATATTTTTCGAACCTTATTTTCCACTTATTAAATTTTTATAAATTTCTTAAAATTTTGTAGCGTGTCTTAAATAGCTATAACGTACATAATCATGAGAAAAAATTGAACTAAAAAATTATTTCATATGCTATAACAGATAAGTGCATCAATACATTTATTTAAAGGAGTTACATTGTAGAATTTTCTTAGATATTTATACATGATACTAAAGTATCTAGTTCAATGCACATGATATCATATGGGTTTATTTCAAATTTTGATAACTATTTCATTCACACACCCACAAAAAATTATGAAAACATTAAAATCGATTGGAAAATCAAGTAGTCTTGCCCATAACCTTGCCCATTTTGTGTGATTCATCACATAACCATGCCCATTAAGTATTTCGTGCTTCTCATTTGGTCAAAGTGATGTGATTTTATCAATTATATATGGCAACGTTGTGCTTATCTTCTCCATTTCTATTGCGTGTTACCCTTTGAACTGGAGTGTTTAAGTTGTGAGGCTACAATATATAACTCGTTCACTTACAACCAAACAAAAAATGCCAACAAAAAAATTAAAATATTATAATGCAAACCCAAACGAAACTTAATGGCTTGAATTTTTGGCGCATATGGCATTGTTACATATTATTATTGCTAGGATAAATATTATTTTGGATCAGTGTTTTGCAAAAGTTATAGATTGAACATTTTGTTTTGTTAAATGACAAAATGAATCCTGTATTTTTATAATGATAAAAATAGGATCCTGAGTTTAATTTTCGACAACTTTTTTTTTAATCAATTTGAAGACAATTCCTAACACGAACAAATTCAGAAAACGTAAATAGTTTTGTCATAACACATTTAGATCAAATTTTTATTAAATTTTACAAAAAATCATTTCAGTGTCCTATTTGTACCATTTTAGAAAATACAAGATTTATTTTGTCATTTAACAAAACAGAGGGTCTTATTAGTGACTTTTGCAAAACACAAAGTCTAAAATGGTATTTACCCTTATAGTTATTACAAAAATTTAAATTTTTACTGAGGTTTTTATTGCTATAAAAAGCTAAATATACAATTAAACCAAGAGAAATTCTAAATGTTATGCCTATCATTTTTATGAGATGTAATAGTCAATTATATTATTTACTGATATATTCTAATTTAATAATTATTATGTGAAACAATTAATCATTTTCAAGACCTTATTTCATGGTAGTTTATGGTAGTTTTATGGTAGTTTTGTATATGACATGATACCTTAGTGGACATGATACAAATTAGGTTGTGTCAATGACGTGATATGAAAAATCTTACTTTTAGTGACAATAAAACTATGAATGAAAGTAAAAAAATTATAACTAATTATAAATAATATTTCCTAAATTGTGACTAAAAGGACTATAGCTAAAGGTATTAATCACAAAAATTACAATTTGTTGTGACTAAATAAATTTTTAGTCACAATACTTGTTGTGACTAAAATTAAATTAGTGACAAGTAACTTTTTGTTGTGACTATAAGTCACATTTAGTCACAGAAAATTTATGTTGTGATAAAAAAATTATCACTGAAAGTAGTTTTTTTTTTTTTTTTTTTTGTAGTGTGACCAAGTTGTAGTACATATTGGTGTATATTCTAGTGGCATGTTGATGTTTAGTTTGTATGATAGTGATACTTTCGTAAATACTTATAATATTTGTTCGGTTGGAGAAAAAATTAGTCTTCACCATTTGTTTGGGTATAGAAATACAATGGTGCAATAAGATTTTTGAAAAAAATTCTAAAAATTGTTAATTATATAGACCTCGCAAAATGCTAAAAGTTAGAATAAAACTTATGAAAAAATTACAATTATTGTACATAACCACATCAACTAAAACTTAATCAACAAACATTTAGTAATGACAAAATTAACAACCCACACACACAATAATCGAAGATTAAAAAATTGAAATGAACAAAGTAATAAAAGAAATCCACAAACGATTAAAGCAATACAACAATAAGAACAACTGTAAAGCCCACTTAGTTAATTTGGAAATTAGCAGTTGTTTATGATTAATTATGAAATTATTTATAGCTATTTAAATAATTTATTATACTGTTATTTATGCTATTCAGTAGCTTGCCTATTTTGTAATTCCGGTGCCCGGTATTTTGGAACTCGGCGTTTGGCTCAGTAGAAATCACAACTTAGTATGCTAGTAGTTTGGGGACGGGTTTTAGACATTGGGAATGTCGGGAATGGCCGGGAATTTAGAATTTCCCAAAAATACCCCTTTGGTGATTTTTATGTGATTTTATGAGGAGGGGCAAAATGGTCTTTTTTCCCCATTAGTGTTTTGTCTTATGTGATTTATTAAATGGATTAAATGTTTATTTTTAAATGATTATCTTGGCTGAAATGAATAATGCTTGGTTAGTTTATTTCATTTTCATTTTTCACAAAAATACTAAGTTTAGAAAAAGAAAGAAAATTTCAAAAGAACTCTCTCATTCTCTCTCTCTATTTCGGCTGGTGCATGGGGTTTCAAAGGCTGGGTTTTTCCATCAATTTCTAGCTAGATTCTTCCTAACTTTGGGTACTCTTGATTGTGGTATGTATTTCCTAATTGTTCTCCTTTGTTTTCTTGAAAAAAATGGTGAAAAGTTGAGTAAAATGCATGCTTTTGTGGCTGTTTTTATTGCTGTGTTTGGTTGTTGATTTCTGAGGTTTAAAGCATGTTTAATTGATGTTAATTGAGCTATTTGAAGCATGTTAGTTAGGTTGTTCAAAGCTTTGAATTTTCTATGCAATTATGTGATTTTTTTGAGAGAAAAGGTTATATTTTGTTGCTGTGATGTTGAGGATGTTTGCTTGAGTTTCCAGAGGTTATTTTGAGCTTGATTATGTAGAATTAAGTTGGTTTGATTGCTTGTTAGGTGGATTTGCTCAAGTTTGAGTTTAGAACTCAAAGCTTGAGCTCCAATGGTGATTTTTGATTCTGTGGTTTTTGGGTTAGTTTGAGGCCTTAGAAATGTTCTAGGGAAGGTATAGAACAGGTCTGGAAAGTTTGAGGTGATTTGGGGTTGAATTGTGCAAGTTATGAGAATTTGATGTTGCTGCCTGCGAGGAACCGGAATTCCGGTTGTGCATCCGGAATTCCGGATGAGGGTCCTGAATTTCCCAGAACCGGAATTCCGGTTGGGCAACCGGTCTACCGGTTGGGGAATTTTTCAGAACCCGTGTTTTCCTCGTTTTTATGTTTTTAGGGGTATTGCCATGCTTTTTATCGATAGGGAAACTTGTAGTTCCTAGTTTAAGTCCCCGGGAAGTGATTTAGCGTGTCACTTATAGCGTTGTGATTTTTATGGTTTAGGAGCCGATGTCCGCCGCTCGGCTTCGGTTCCAAATCGGGTTGACCGCCACACCTGAATTCGGAATCCAGGTAAGATTAGTATAACAGTATGCATATGTAGATTACATGTTTAGCGTGCATGTAGGAAGCCTATTAGATTACATTAGTTGTATGTTGGCTTCGAACCATCCAACCCTGTCACGTCGGTACAGGCTGGAGTATGACCAAGAATCGAGTATGACCGGTTCGACCGATCAGCCGACACTTGGTTGGTGGTTCCGTACTATTGACGTATCCGTCGCACAGCCGGAGTATGACCAAGACGGAGTATGACCGGTTCGACCGATCGGGAGGATATAGTAACACGTCGGTACAGCCGGAGTATGACCAATGAATGAGTATGACCGGTTCGACCGATCAGGTTGTTACATGTCAATAGTACCGTCCCTATGAACGTTCAGAACTCTGTACCATGTTGGACATGGCAGTAGTGGCTAAGTACCATGTTGGACATGGCAGTAGCGGGACTCAGTATCGTGTTGGACACGGCAGTAGTATTATGTATGAGTATTATTATGCTTTTCTTACTGAGTCTGTCGACTCACAGTTCTACGTTATGTGTAGGTAAAGGCAAGGCTAAAGCTGATGGACCGTGAGCGAGCTTATGAAGGTTGTACATGTCGGGGCGGTTAGGCCTGGAGCGTACGATCCTCGGGACAGCAAGGCTGAATTTTGTAACTGGTCGTTAGACGACATTTAATTTTATGTAACAGTTAAACAGTTAAATCTTTTGTAAATGATTTTATAATCGGGATCCCGAGTCTTTTGTAATATTGTTTTATAAGTTTAATTAAAAAGCAAAATTTTAATTAATCACGTTTTTCCATAAACCTCGTTGATTAGCAACGAGCTGCACAGTATGTTTAAAACTCACGTAATACGCCTATGGTAGTTAGGGTGTTACAATTTGGTATCAGAGCCGCCAGGTTGTCTTCCGAAGATCGTCACGACATGTACAATCATCATCAGCAGTTAGCTCGGTTCACGGTTCAGTAAGCCTTTATTGCTTTAGTAGTTTATTTTATTCAGTTATGAAAAAGAAAAGCCTGTTAGGAAGCATGTTAGTAGCCTGATAGTAGAATAGGCGCATGTTTCATTTTTAATTTCCAAATTAAGCGGCTTTAGTAAGCTCTCCTTGAATACGACCTGATATGCCAACTCGTGGTTTCGCAGGCGGTTCTAATCAGATGGACGCCAGGCGGACCACCAGGAGTCAGGGCAACTCAGTGGGGTCGAATCAAGGTCAGAGAGCTCAGTTTCCCCCACCTGCTAGGGGCCGAGGTAGAGGTCCCCGAGGTAGGGCTCGTGGTCGGGGTGATGAGAACCCGCCACAGGCTGCCTGTGCTCCCCGGCCCGATCGGGGAGCCCCGACCGGGAGTTGCGGTTTGCGGAAATGCAAGCCGGATCGAAGAACAAGACCTCGAGATTCGGAGGTTGAGACGGCAGGTGCTCCCCGCAGCCCGGCCCGTAGTTCCAGTGGCACCTGCCCCTGCTGCCCAGGCCGAGATAGTGGTGGCGGCCCATAGATTGGAACCTCTGTATGAGCGGTTCCGGAAGCAAGCACCTCCGGTTTTCCTCGGAGGCCCGGACGTAATGAAAGTCGAGCAATGGCTGACGGTGATCACCAAGATACTGAATTTCATGGGTGTCACCGGTAACGACAGAGTGGTATGCGCCACGTTTCAGTTCCAGGAGGACGCGTTGGTATGGTGGGACATGGTGTCTCAGATCCATGACGTCACCACCATGACCTGGGAAAGGTTCCAGGAACTCTTCAACGCAAAGTATTACAATGAGGCGGTCAGAAGCGCCAAGAGGAAAGAGTTCGCTCACCTGACCCAGCGGGAGAACATGAGCGTTACTGAGTATACTACTCAGTTTGATCGGTTGGCGAGGTTAGCCTCGGGTATTGTGCCGACCGACTTCAGCAAGAAGGAGAAGTATTTGGACGGGTTGAATGCCAGGATTAGGCATGATTTGATGATTACCACTGACTACAGCACCACCTATGCTCAGATGGTGGAGAAGGCACTGCGAGCTGAGGGCGCAGTGGGGTGTATGTCGGGTCCGCCAAGATCTCGGTGAGTGGCGGAGCTCCTACCCCTCCTACATCAGGCTATAGCAGGGGGAGTAGTGGTTCGGCCATTGACCAGAGGAAGAGGGCACCCACTGCTTCCGGTGGCTCGAGTCAGAACAAAAGGTTCCGGGGGAACCAGAGCAGAGGGAGTCGTCCTGGTGGTACTGAGACCCGATTCTCCTATCCCGAGTGCCCTAGCTGCAAGAGGCACCATCGGGGTGATTGCAAAGGTCAGGGATGCTTTCATTGTGGCATGCCCGGACACTTCAAGAGGGATTGTCCCCAGCTCCGACCAGAGGCACCGAGAGCTCCAGCGATACCCACTCCAGCCAGGGTGTTCGCTATCACGCAGGCTGATGCAGATGCCAGCCCATCAGTTGTCACAGGTCAGCTTTCTATTAACAACTCGCTATATTCAGTGCTGTTTGATTCTGGAGCTACACATTCTTATGTGGCGGCCAGAGTCTTTAGTAAATTGGGTAGACCCTATGATAGATATGAATCAGGGTTTGGAACCTTGTTACCTGGCGGAGAATTGGTTATCTCCAATAGGTGGATTAGGTCTATGCCGATCAGGATAGATAGTAGAGAGTTAAGTGCTAATTTGATAGAGATGAGTTTAGTCGAATTCGATATTATTTTAGGAATGGATTTCCTATCTAAATATTCGGCGAGCATTGATTGTAAAAGGAAGATGGTGGTCTTCCCACCGGAAAGTGAAGAACCATTTGTATTTGTTGGTTCGGTTCAGGGATCTCGGATCCCAGTGATCTCGGCTATGTCAGCGAGAGAATTGTTGCACGGCGGTTGCTTAGGGTTTCTGGCCGTGGTGGTGGACACCACTCGGCCAGATACCATTCGGCCAGAGGACATCAGAGTGGTTCGGGAATTTTTGGACGTTTTTCCCGAAGAACTTCCAGGGTTACCACCTCAGCAGGAGATTGATTTCGTGATTGACTTGGCACCAGGGGTGGAACCGGTTTCCAAAGCCCCGTATAGAATGGCTCCAGCTGAACTTAAGGAATTAAAGATTCAGCTCCAAGGGTTGCTTGACATAGGGTTCATTCGGCCCAGTGTGTCACCCTTGGGAGCCCCGGTTTTGTTCGTCAAGAAGAAGGATGGATCTATGAGGATGTGCATCGACTACAGGGAATTGAACAAGCTGACGGTGAAGAATAAATATCCATTACCTAGGATCGATGACTTGTTCGATCAGCTTCAGGGGAAGACGGTCTTTTCTAAGATTGATCTCCGTTCGGGTTATCATCAGTTGAGAATCCGAGAGGAGGACATTCCAAAGACGGCTTTCCGCACCAGGTATGGACATTACGAGTTTCTGGCTATGTCATTCGGACTAACCAATGCTCCTGCAGCATTCATGGACCTGATGAATAGAGTATTCAAGGATTTCCTCGATATCTGTGTGATTGTCTTTATCGACGACATCCTCGTGTACTCTCAATCAGAAGAGGAGCATGAGTTACATCTTCAAATGGTACTGCAACAACTTCGAGAACATAAGCTTTACGCCAAGTTCAAGAAATGTGAGTTCTGGTTGTCTCAGGTGTCCTTCCTAGGGCACATTGTGAGTAAAGATGGGATCAAGGTGGATCCCGGGAAGATTGAATCCGTCAGGGATTGGCCGAGACCGAAGACAGTGACAGAGATCAGAAGCTTCTTGGGTTTAGCTGGGTACTACCGTAGGTTCGTGGAGGGGTTCTCCAAAATTTCAATGCCCCTAACCGAGCTTACAAAGAAGAGTCATCGATTTATCTGGTCAGATAAATGTGAAGCTAGCTTTCAGGAGCTGAAGCAGAGGTTGATTACTGCTCCGGTGCTAGCTTTGCCTTCGGACAAGGAGAAGTTCGTAGTCTACTGTGACGCATCCAAACAGGGTTTGGGGTGTGTATTGATGCAAGCCGATCGGGTCATCGCTTATGCCTCCCGTCAGTTAAAGGATTATGAACAGCGATACCCGACTCATGATCTAGAATTGGCCGCAGTGGTTTTTGCACTGAAGATTTGGCGGCATTACCTTTATGGGGAGAAGTGTGAGATCTATACCGACCATAAAAGTCTCAAGTATTTCTTTACTCAGAAAGATTTGAACATGAGACAAAGGCGTTGGTTGGAATTAGTGAAGGATTACGATTGCGAGATCTTCTATCATCCCGGAAAAGCCAATGTAGTGGCCGATGCCCTGAGCAGAAAGGGTCCCGGGCAAGTAGCTAGTATGGTTCAGATCTCACCTCAGCTAGCAGAGGATATGGTTAGATCCAGCATTGAGTTTGTGGTAGGTCAGCTTCACAACTTGACGCTGCAATCTGATCTGTTGGAAAGAATAAAAGTCGCTCAGATGACAGATCCGGAGTTAGTAAAGATCCGAGATGAGGTATTGGTTGGTCAAGCCAAGGACTTTTCAGTGTCAGATAGTGGGATGCTTTTGTATAAAGCCAGGGTTTGTGTTCCGAACAGTGTGGAACTTAGAAATGAGATTTTTGAGGAGGCTCATTCTACCCCATATTCTCTGCATCCCGGCACCACCAAGATGTACCAAGATTTGAAACCGTACTTCTGGTGGAACGGTATGAAGAAGAATTTGGTAGAATTCGTATCGAGATGCCTCACGTGTCAGCAGATTAAGGCTGAACATCAGAGACCAGTAGGGTTGTTGCAGCCTCTATCCCTACCAGAATGGAAATGGGAAGATATTACGATGGATTTTGTGGTCGGGTTACCTAGGACCACGGGTTTATTTGATTCCATCTGGGTAGTGGTGGATCGATTTACGAAATCTGCTCATTTTCTGCCGGTTAGAACAACATTTTCAGTGGATCAGTTGGCAGAGTTATATGTCAGAGAGATAGTGAGACTTCACGGGGTACCGAAGTCTATAGTTTCGGACAGGGATCCGAAGTTTACCTCCAAATTTTGGCAAAGTTTGCAACGGGCAATGGGTACAAAGCTAAAATTCAGTACAGCATTCCATCCTCAGACAGATGGTCAGTCCGAAAGGACAATTCAGATATTGGAGGATATGTTGAGAGCCTGTATTATGGACTTTGAAGGTTCATGGAATAAGTATCTACCGTTGATAGAATTTTCTTACAACAACAGTTACCAGAGTACGATAGGGATGGCTCCCTATGAACTGTTGTACGGTAGGAAGTGTAGATCCCCTATCAACTGGGATGAGACAGGGGAGAGGAAATATCTGGGTCCAGAGTCAGTTCAGCGGACCAATGAGGCGATAGAAAAGATAAAAGCTAGAATGCTTGCCTCACAGAGCAGACAGAAGAGTTACGCAGATCCGAAACGCAGAGATGTTGAGTTCCAAGTAGGGGAACATGTGTTTTTACGGGTATCTCCGATGAAGGGGATTAAACGTTTCGGGAAAAGAGGCAAGTTATGCCCTAGATTTACAGGACCTTTCGAGATTCTCGAGAAGATAGGTCAAGTGGCATATCGGTTAGCAGTGCCTCCAGCCTTATCAGCAGTTCACAACGTATTCCATGTCTCGATGTTGAGAAAATACGTTTCAGACCCCTCTCATATACTCAGTTATGAGAGTCTTCAGCTACAGCCAGACATGACTTATGAGGAACAGCCAGTGTAGATCCTGGATAGAAAGGATAAAGTCCTTCGGAATAAGACCATAGCATTGGTCAAGGTTCTCTGGAGAAACAGTAAGGTGGAAGAAGCCACCTGGGAGCTAGAGACAGATATGAGAGCTCAATATCCAGAGTTATTCAGGTTAGATTTCGGGGACGAAATCCTTTTAAGGGGGGGATAGTTGTAAAGCCCGCTTAGTTAATTTGGAAATTAGCAGTTGTTTATGATTAATTATGAAATTATTTATAGCTATTTAAATAATTTATTATACTGTTATTTATGCTATTCAGTAGCTTGCCTATTTTGTAATTCCGGTGCCCGGTATTTTGGAACTCGCCGTTTGGCTCAGTAGAAATCACAACTTAGTATGCTAGTAGTTTGGGGACGGGTTTTAGACATTGGGAATGTCGGGAATGGCCGGGAATTTAGAATTTCCCAAAAATACCCCTTTGGTGATTTTTATGTCATTTTATGAGGAGGGGCAAAATGGTCTTTTTGCCCCATTAGTGTTTTGTCTTATGTGATTTATTAAATGGATTAAATGTTTATTTTTAAATGATTATCTTGGCTGAAATGAATAATGCTTGGTTAGTTTATTTCATTTTCATTTTTCACAAAAATACTAAGTTTAGAAAAAGAAAGAAAATTTCAAAAGAACTCTCTCATTCTCTCTCTCTATTTCGGCTGGTGCATGGGGTTTCAAAGGCTGGGTTTTTCCATCAATTTCTAGCTAGATTCTTCCTAACTTTGGGTACTCTTGATTGTGGTATGTATTTCCTAATTGTTCTCCTTTGTTTTCTTGCAAAAAATGGTGAAAAGTTGAGTAAAATGCATGCTTTTGTGGCTGTTTTTATTGCTGTGTTTGGTTGTTGATTTCTGAGGTTTAAAGCATGTTTAATTGATGTTAATTGAGCTGTTTGAAGCATGTTAGTTAGGTTGTTCAAAGCTTTGAATTTTCTATGCAATTATGTGATTTTTTTGAGAGAAAAGGTTATATTTTGTTGCTGTGATGTTGAGGATGTTTGCTTGAGTTTCCAGAGGTTATTTTGAGCTTGATTATGTAGAATTAAGTTGGTTTGATTGCTTGTTAGGTGGATTTGCTCAAGTTTGAGTTTAGAACTCAAAGCTTGAGCTCCAATGGTGATTTTTGATTCTGTGGTTTCTGGGTTAGTTTGAGGCCTTAGAAATGTTCTAGGGAAGGTATAGAACAGGTCTAAAAAGTTTGAGGTGATTTGGGGTTGAATTGTGCAAGTTATGAGAATTTGATGTTGCTGCCTGCGAGGAACCGGAATTCCGGTTGTGCATCCGGAATTCCGGATGAGGGTCCTGAATTTCCCAGAACCGGAATTCCGGTTGGGCAACCGGTCTACCGGTTGGGGAATTTTTCAGAACCCGTGTTTTCCTCGTTTTTATGTTTTTAGGGGTATTGCCATGCTTTTTATCGATAGGGAAACTTGTAGTTCCTAGTTTAAGTCCCCGGGAAGTGATTTAGCGTGTCACTTATAGCGTTGTGATTTTTATGGTTTAGGAGCCAGTAATCCGCCGCTCAGCTTCAGTTCCAGTCAGGTTGACCGCCACACCTGAATTCGGAATCCAGGTAAGATTAGTATAACAGTATGCATATGTAGATTACATGTTTAGCGTGCATGTAGGAAGCCTATTAGATTACATTAGTTGTATGTTGGCTTCGAACCATCCAACCCTGTCACGTCGGTACGAGTGGAGTATGACCGACGGCGGAGTATGACCGGTTCGACCGATCAGGCTGACACTTGGTTGGTGGTTCCGTACTATTGACGTATCCCGTCGGTACAGGCTGGAGTATGACCGGATCGACCGATCAGGAGGATATAGTAACACGTCGGTACAGGCTTGAGTATGACCAGCAGCCGGAGTATGACCGGTTCGACCGATCAGGTTGTTACGTGTCAATAGTACCGTCCCTATGAACGTTCAGAACTCAGTACCATGTTGGACATGGCAGTAATGGCTCAGTACCATGTTGGACATGGCAGTAGCGGGACTCAGTATCGTGTTGGACACGGCAGTAGTATTATGTATGAGTATTATTATGCTTTTCTTACTGAGTCTGTCGACTCACAGTTCTACGTTATGTGTAGGTAAAGGCAAGGCTAAAGCTGATGGACCGTGAGCGAGCTTATGAAGGTTGTACATGTCGGGGCGGTTAGGCCTGGAGCGTACGATCCTCGGGACAGCAAGGCTGAATTTTGTAACTGGTCGTTAGACGACTTTTAATTTTATGTAACAGTTAAACAGTTAAATCTTTTGTAAATGATTTTATAATCGGGATCCCGAGTCTTTTGTAATATTGTTTTATAAGTTTAATTAAAAAGCAAAATTTTAATTAATCACGTTTTTCCATAAACCTCGTTGATTAGCAACGAGCTGCACAGTATGTTTAAAACTCACGTAATACGCCTATGGTAGTTAGGGTGTTACAACAACACCAAGATATATACAAGTGAAAGTCCTATAAATCGATGTTATTTATGACTCTTCTCTAGTTCTAGAACACCACGAAATCTTCTTTATTGATAGAGCAAGAACAAGGTACAATAGAGTCGAGATAGACTCTCTATTGGATTGTCACCAAGTGTTTATCTCTCACACTCTTACCTAAGAATCGTTTTCATCTACAGAAGATTCGTCATACAAAAGTCAAACCCAATCTGTCTCTTTTCTCTGTACCCCTCTCTCTCCACCTCTAAATCTTTCTCTCTCAAGATCACCTCTCAAAACTCGTCCAATCTCATTCTCTCTTAAAACTATAAGTGGAGTGGTATTTATAGATCCTAAAGTTTGTGGTTACAAGTGCTAAGTTGTTAAGATTGTTACGACTTATCAAACTTAAAATACTCCTCCTAACAGAAACTCCACCTCATCTTAAGTTATAGTGCTCCTGGATGAAGTGAACGCTTCAAGGACTATGAATTGAAGCACACGCTGAAGGATCTTCCCAAATGGGAATAGAGATAGCCGGAGTCGACTATCTGAGACTCCCTTCTAGGAGGGAACATCTAGCCAACCTGAACTCCTTTCTAGAGGAAGACTAGATCTCCTAAAAATTCCTTTCGGGTGGACACAAAGGCCTTCCGAGAAAGCCTTTCTTAGAGATAACTAACTTTGCAGAAAGATAAAAAAACTACGGAGACCTTTTCATTTGGAGGAACTATACCACAAAACTTAAAGGCAAAATATCCTCATATCAGTAGTCTCCACCTCCCCTGGCACTTAAATGCCAAGTGAGCTACTAGTTAGTTGGATTAGTAGGGTGGACATATATCTAACAACCACGAGGTGTGTTGTCGTGAGTTAAATTGCTCATAAACACACTACAATAAATGCCACTTTTACTGGACCATATATGCGCCCAAAAAAGTAGGCACAAAGCGCCAACATAGTTTTGTCAATGAATAAGTGTGCCCGTAAAAAGTGTCTGTAATTTTTAGTCGGTAAAAGATTTTTTCTGCCGCTACTGCCAATTGTGTCGCAAAAGTAAGTTTTTTCTAGCGAGCTTATGCGCTGAGAAAAAACCAAACGCTAGTGTAAAAAAGTTCCCAAATGCCCCCACGACGAGAAAAATAATTTTTATCAATGCAAAAAATGCGACAGTGAAAAGTTTGTGCATATTTTTCTAATTGGCAGGTAAAGGTTTACCAGACATTTGGATTATGGCAGGAATTAGTTATACCAGCACACTTATACGCAACGGTAAAAGGCTTACCTGCCATATTCTTTAATGGGTGGGTACATTTTTATTAGGGTTTATACCCTAAAAAACTACAAAGACATTTTTTGATTATTAAATAAAGAGTTAAATATTTGATATATGTATGGATGTTAAGTTATTAATATTATTATTGAATAATTTATATTAAATATCAGAAAACTCCTTATTCAGATACACGATTGTGGCTTGTAGCTGTACAGAGAACTAAAACAACTTAGCTATGAAAAAAACAGTCAGCACCATATTAAAGTTTTGGAATCTTTAATCAATTGTTGCTAGTAGGGTTCACTGATGCCTATTCTTCGGTGAAAGTAATCTCAATTCAGATTACAGCTGTAGTATGACATCAAAGTGAATGTGCTATATATAATAGAGATTTTATATCACAAGAACCGATATGAATGAAGTTGACTTTATTAACATGCCAATTATCATAAAGACAAAATTCATGTCATAATGATGATTAATAGTATATCGATCTAAATCTTGAGTAATCATGAACTCTTGTTCATGTTATCAGTTTTTTATTCAATCATTAAAGTTTCTTAGAGAAGATAAATCTTAAGACTTCTATTTTGGGAATCTAATAATGTGGATGGCTGGGAACATGATTTATAATTATTATATCTTGACATTCTTAACAGATCGAATGCTGGTTTCCCTTAAGTGTTAATTCTAGAGCTAGAATGTTGTGCACAAATTTAGATGGGATCTAAATTATAATTCTGCTACTGAATTAATGGTACTAAAGGATAAAGAAGTAATTAGAAGGGTAAAATTATAATTTAACTAAAAGTAATGACGAACTTACACAAGGAGGGCTAATCACTAAAATTCATTATATCAATGGACACTGCAGTAAAACTCAGTAAATATAATTCTATAATTACTAAGAGTTTAATTCCATATATATAGTGGAGTAATTATGGAATTAATAAAAAAATATTATTTATTTGATGAGACTCAATAAATAATCTAGTTTAGAGCTTAGAGTTATAGACCCATGGTCCCCAAATCACCACCCTTGAAAAACTATCAAGGGTAGGAATAAATAGTACTATAATGATGTTCGAAAAAATCTATTTTGAATTGGTAAAATAGTAAAATAAATAATTTTTCAAATTAATTAAATAGGAAAAAGGTAAAAATTAATAAGATAAAATTTTTCGAGACAAGATTTGTTAAGACAAAAGTTGTCAAGACAAAAAACATCATCTTATCCTAAAAAGACAATGTTAGGCACCTACATAGTAGTTGTCCCCATGGAATTTGTCTTTTTGAGTTAATTAATAAGTTAATTAATTCAATTATGTAAATATCTAATTTAAAAAGTTGTTATAGATGTTTCAAAATTTTTGAGATATTCTCTCAAGTCGTTGAGAGAGTCCCTCATAAATATTAGTAACTGAATTTGGTTATAGGTATTTATTGATTTAAATAATTAAATAAAATTTAATTAAGGGATTTAACTAATATAAATAGAAGCTTGCTTTGAGAAATTAGAACTGTTAGAAATATTTTACCAGGATCTAGATTTACTAACAAGTATGTTTCATTAAAATCCTAATATGAATTCTAAAACAATGAAATAAACAAATATAAAGTTTAGGAAACCTTACATTGGGTGCAGCGGAATATAATGACTCCTTCCGTTCAGATCTCTAGCCCTTGATTCCTTTCTGTAGCAGAGCATCACCAAGATCTGAACCTGGATATCTTTCTCTCCTTCCTTGATGCTGATTCTCCTTCTTGTTGATCGGATTCTTCACAATCTTCCACACTATGATTGAGACACCACTTGATGTGCGTGGGCACTCACTCATTCACTGAAGGTTTAAAATTATTGAAGAAGAAAAGAAGAGGGAAAGTGGCAGCTAGGGTGTAGGAAAGAAAGCTTAGAATTTTCTCTGAAGGAATGAGATGCATCATCTTTTTCCTGAAGCCATCACTACCTATTTATAGGTAGCCACCTAGGTTTAGGTTAGATTTATTTGGCATTAAAATAATACAAAAATAAATGGTAATTCTTTAGTATATCCGGCCATAGGATGGGGATTGGGCCCCACTTAGAAATTTTGCCATTTTGGCATTTTTCCATCCCATTTTCTCAAAAATGCCAATTTTCTAATTTAACCACTTAAATGCCAATTCCAATTATTCAATAACTAAAAATTAATTATTAAATAATATTGTCATTTAATATATTTATTAATTAGACATATAAACTCTTTTAATTAACAAAAAAAACCTAGAATCTCTTTTCTTCACAATTTTGCCCTTGCTTAGTGAAAATTCATAACTAGACAGTCTAATTTTAGAATTATAATTGATTAATTAAACTCAACTATCTGAGTCTTACAAGCAGTATGGTCTCAACTAGTATGGGGACGATGGGCCTATATAACCGAGCTTCCAATAAGTAGATCAAGAATTTACCAAGTAAATCCACTGACTTATTAATTCCTTGTTGCATCCATGCATAGAACTTAGAATTGCACTCTCAGTCATATAGAACGCTCTATATGTTCCTGTTGGAAATTTATTTTACCTGGATCTTAGATCTACTCACAAGTATGTTTATTAACATCCTAAATATGAACTTTCTAAAACAATGAAATAAACACATATAATGTTTAGGAAACCTTACATTGGGTGCAGCTGAATAATATGACTCCTTCCGTTCAAATATCTAGCCCTCGATTCCTTTATGTAGCAAAGCATTATCAATATCTGAACCTGGATCTCTTTCTCTGAATCTTTGATGCTGAAACCTCCTTCTTGCTGAAAGTCTTTCTTCAAGATCTTCCTCACTATGATTGAGGTATCACTTGCTGTGTGTGGGCACTACTCATACACTAAGGTAATTTCAAAATTGAAGGAAGAAGAAAGAGAGATTGGGTTCGGCCAGAGATAGGGAGAGAAGGCTCAGGTTTTTCTGAATCAGAAGTGTCAGAAGAAAAGTGTAGAAATTTTGGTGTAAATTTCCTGAAGTCCTCACTATCTATTTATAGCATTCCCCTAGGGTTAGGTTTGAATTATTTGGCATTAAAATAATGAAAATATCAGTGGGAAAACCCTACAAAAGTGGCCGGCCATGCAAGGTGGATTTGGGCCTCACTTTTTGCAATTTTGTAGTTTTATCTTTTCTGCATCTGATTTTCTCAAAAACGCCAATTTTCTAATTCAACCATTTAAATGCCAATTCTAACTATTTAATAACTATAAATAATTATTAAATAATATTGTCATTTATCATATTTATTAATTGAACCATACAAAGTATCATAATTAACAAATATGCACCTATAAACTCTTTCTTTACAATTTCGCCCTTACTTAGTGAAAATTTCACAAATAGACATAGTCTAATTTGAGAATTATAATTGATTAATCAAAACCAATTACATGAGTCTTACGAGCAATATTATCTCAACTAGTGGGGGGACCATGAGTCTATATAACCGAGCTTCCAATAAGTAGATCAAGAATTTATTACTAAAATTCACAAACTTATAAATTCTTCGTTGAATCCACGCATAGAACTTAGAATTGCACTCTCAGTTATATAGAATGCTCTATATGTTCCACCATATAGACACATCATTAGTTATCCATTGTTATAATCCTAATGTGATCAATGATCCTTTATATGAATGATCTACACTATAAAGGGATTAAATTACCGTTACACCCTACAATGTATTTATTCCTTAAAACACTTGACCCCGTATAAATGATATTTCAGCTTATGTGAAATGAGTACTCCATCATTTATGTTCGTTTGGTCAAGCTCGAAGGAGATCATCCTTTGCTTACTATTCGCCAGATAGAAGATATAGATTCCATGTTTATGCTAGCGCTCCCACTCAATTGCACTACCGTGTTCCCAAAATGTACGTATCACCCTGACCTAAAAGTAGGCTTAACTAACAAATCAAAGAACACGAATAGCCTTTCAAGATTGAGCCTAATCATAACAGGATTAAGAACATTTGATCTAGGATTAACTAGACGATATTGACTTGAATAGATATTACGGTAAGTTTAATAAATCTAAGTCAAAGTTCAATATCGGTCCCTTCCGATGCATACTCCATGCATCCAACCTGAGCTTTACTTTAACCAATGCTCTGGAAAGAACATAGCATTTCTCCAAATGCAAGTAAACTCTTGTTGTAGATTATCATATCAGTAAAACCCTATGTCTGATAAATCTAGGAAACTTTATTCACATAGTCATGTTTACTTTCCAATGTGTTGACGACACAATAAACAGGATCAAGTATGTGGAAAGGGTTTCAGATGAATTTATACATTATGTACATATAATCATGAAATAAATCATGTGAACCATGCAACATTAAATGTTATTTCTGATCTATATTAATAAGTAAATCTGATTATATTGAAAAGAGTTTTATTTAGGGCATAAAACCCAACAAACTCCCACTTGCACTAATATAAAACAAAAAGTGCATTTCAAACAATCTCAACCCCTTGATATACAAATCAAGTGTAGGAGTAGTAAACTCCTCGTAATAGGATCTGAAAGGTTGAATTAAACACAACCTTTTCTCCACCATTACTCTTCCTTTAATCACAAAATCATTGATAATGTGAAATTCCTCTCTATATGTCTACTCTCTTGGGATACTGGATTCTATATCTTTGGCAACTACTTTTGGTTAATCAGGAAATTAACACTAGTAGTTTAAGGCAATTTGGAATGATGCCAAAAATGTATAGAACTTTCCTTAGACTGAATAAGTACCTTTCCTGCAGCTTTAACATTCAGTCTCTCTCTGGTAGACCTAGAGACTTCAGATAGGTTTTTACACTTCTCCAACATCACTATTCCACCCCCAGAGTAACCACCATCTTATCAGAAAGATTTACTAGCACAAAGGCAAATTTCGAAATCTGATATGGTGTAGTCTAAGAGTTTTAAACACACCCTTATAGACTAACATATAGTTCCTCTTCTTTATCTTAAGATTTACTTGATTGTCTTCCAATGTTCTTCTCCTGGATTAATCTGATACCTACTCATTACTCCCACTCAACACCAGGTGTCTGGTCTAAGGCATGCAAAAGCATATCTAAGACCTCTCACTGTTGATATAAGAAATTCTTTCATGGCTTTATCTTTTCTAGAATAGTTGAGACTTTTCCTTAGATAAATAAAATCTATGCCTAAGAAGTTGTGAAGCTTCTATAGATTGCCATTAGAAAGAAAATGCTTCAGCATCTTACTAAAGTAAGTTGCTTGCATTAGAGTAAGTAATTACCCGGTATACCACAAGCCATAGGTTTAGATAAACTCAAACCTATAATACTAGGAACAGGAAGTTTTGTTAAGTCTATTGAATAGACTTATAAACGAAAATTTCCTTTTATGTCCTTGTAGTAGAAAACTTTAGGTTATTCCATGTGAATGGATTAAACCATAGTTCTATTGGCTTTCTTCTTAGTTTCTTATCTTGACAATCCATTACTTGTTTAAACTCACAATGGATTTAAATCACTAGTGTCTCTCCCAAGTCATAAGAAGGTGAGTTCCTAGAAACTCTCCCACTACGACAAGGTACAATGAATTATGTCTAAGAAAAACTATATGGTATTTATCTCTTCGGTTGTGACATTACAACAGAGGCAGTGGGATCATCATATGTCAAATAAGATGATTGAACACTTTTGGAATCAAGAAATAAATATCTCATTTATTTGCTACTTGTTTTCAGACTTAGTCATTATCTTAGAAAAGTAGTATTTGTTTGAACAAACACTTTCTTATCTATTGACAATGGGATGGTCCACCCCTAATCACTTAGAATAGCTAAGAAACCATGGTTAACAGTTCTAGCTTTTCTTAAGATTTTGATTAGGTCATCCATGAATCTAGTAATGATTTACATTAAGTATACAACTATTACATCATTCTGAAATTGTATTACCATAGAAGGAATTAGGCAACGACTAGTAACTAATCATCAACATGCAACTCGAAATTTCTGGGGAGGTAAGTTTGGATATAATTGAAAAATCAATTTAATGATCTTTGAACTGCATATCTACTAACTGTTTCTCCACCCCTATCAGTTCGCAAGATCTTTAACCACTTACCTTAATGGTTTTAACCATTGCTAGAAATTAATGAAATTTTTCAAACATTTCAAATTTCTTGCTAAAAGGTATAATCTAGAGTTATCGTTTGAAGAATACAACGAAAAACTCATATCCACCCCTGAATGTACATCCATCTGCGAATGAGATGAACTACTTTCAGTGGATATAGGCATATTAATTCTTTGAAGAGATCGATCTTGTCGAATCCACTATGAACAAGATACAAATGCCATAGATTAAAAAAAAATGTGGTAGTGTCTTTTGATCACATAGGTTTAGTTACATCAAAGAGTTCTTAGAATAGTGCATGTGGATCCTGGTCACAGAATACCTAACTCATATTTCATACAGTTTGAATCCATTAATAGAAGATGGATATTAAACACTTGGAAAGTGTAACTGTATTGCTTCCTGGAAATAGAAATATAAGAAAATTTCTGTTTGGATTCTAAAATTAAAGTCAAAGAATTAAATTCAACCAAATATAATGAGTAATTCTTTCTTGGACCACCACTACTAATACAAAATCTAAGTCAGATTTGCCCATACAAGTAGGAGATTTCTAAGATTGAGGATTTATATTAATTGGGAATAGAATTTCGGGATTATAATCATATGCGTCAATTAATTTCTTAAGAGAAAATATAGAATGACATGAAATGATTTATAGACCATTCATCCAATGATATGTTATTGAGCTAATTCGAAATGAATAAGCTAAGAGGAATTAGGATAATTTCGTTTAAAAATAAGAATCCAACGGTGCTTCGATTAGCGAAAGACAAAGTAATCTTATTTATGTAATCTTCTTGTTTCATATTGTAAAAGTACTAGTCTAAGGTGTCATCAATTGATGAACAGCTAGATGTTGCATATACAATATTTATCTTTCGAGATCTTACACTATTATGTATGTCTAATGGTGAAAATCCATTAGGGATTTATCTCATTAGAAAAACAAACATGTTAGACCAACAATGAAGATTCGAAATTAAACTACAACTTAATAACAAAAAATAACATGGTTCAATATAAATTCATAAACAATTCAGAAATTATAAACATATAGCAAGTAGGAATGACTAATGAAAATACTAAAACATACAATCCTAAATAATTTCCAAGGTTTTCAACAAACTGATACAGTGTCCCTGTAAAGACCGCTTAGTTAATTTGAAAATTAGCAGTTAATTTATTATACTGTTATTTATTGAATTCAGAAATGCATTTTTATGTCATGTAGTAGTTGCATAATTTTGCATTCCAGTGCCCGGTATTTTGGAACCTGGTGTTTGGCTCAGTAGAAATCACAACTTAGTATGTTAGTAGTTTGGAGCGGTTTATTAGACATTGGGAATGGTCGGGAATTTAGAATTTCCCAAAAATACCCCTTTAGTGTAATTTATGTGGTTTTAGTGTGGAGGGGCAAAATGGTCTTTTTGCCCCATTAGTATTTTGTCTTCTAGTGAGTTTATTAATTGAAAAATTAAGTGTTTATTTTATTTATTTGTTGGCAGATTATATGGGGGGTAATGACTATTATTTTCATTTCATTCAAAAAATTACAAAGTTTAAAAATAGAAAAAAATTGGAAAAGCTTTTCTCTCTCTCTTTCTCTCTCTCTCGGCTGGTTGTGGCTGTGCAAAGGGCTGGGTTTTTCTTGGTTGATTCAAGTGGTTTTAGAAAGATCAAAGTGATTCTCATTGAGGTATTTCTTTGTTTAGTTTCTTACCTTGTTTTCTTGAAATTTATGATGAAAATAGTTGATGCATGCATGAAATTTTGACATTGTTGCTGCTGTGATCTTGTTGTTGTTTCTGAGATTTAACCATGTTAATTTGAAGTTATTTAGGTTGTTAGTAATGAATGTTAATTGCTTTGCTCAAGTTTGGAATTTTTAGCTCAAAAATATGGTTTTCAAAGAGAAATGATTGAATCTGTTGCTGTGATATTGTTGATGTTTGTTATTGATTTCAGAAGCTATTTTAAGCATGTTTAAGTAGATTCAAGCTGGTTTGATTGCATGTTAGCTAGGTTTGCTCAAGTTTGAGTTTAGAACTCAAAGCTTGAGCTTTAATGGTGATTTTTGCTATTGTGCTTTCTGGGTGGTTTTGAAGCTTTAGAAATGTTCTAGGGGTTATATAGAACAGGTCTGGAAGGTTTCATTTGATTTGGAGTTGATTTGAGCAAGATATGGATTTTTATGTTTGCTGCCTGCGAGGAACCGGAATTCCGGTTGTGCATCCGGAATTCCGGATGGGGTTCTGAATTTTCCCAGAACTGGAATTCTTGTTGGGCAACCGGTCTGCCGGTTGGGGAAAATTCTGAAACCTTAGATTTTCTCGATTTTATGTTTTAGGGGGTATTGCCATGCTTTTTATCGATAGGGAAACTTTTAGTTCCTAGTTTAAGTCCCCGGGAAGTGATTTAGCGTGTCACTTATAGTATTGTGATTTTTATGGTTTAGGAGCTTGTAATCCGCCGCGCAGTTAAAGTTTATGTCAGGTTCACCGGCACACCTGAATTCGGAATCCAGGTAAGATTAGTATAACAGTATGCATATGTAGATTACATGTTTAGCGTGTATGTAGGAAGCCTATTAGATTACATTAGTTATGTATGTTGGCTTCAAACCATCCAACCCTGTCACGTCGGTACAGGCTGGAGTATGACCAGCAGCCGGAGTATGACCGGTTCAACCGATCAGGCTGACACTTAGGTTGGTGGTACCGTACTATTGACGTATCCCGTCGGTACAGGCTGGAGTATGACCATCAGCCGGAGTATGACCGATTCGACCGATCAGGTGGATATAGTAACACGTCGGTACAGGCTGGAGTATGACCAGCAGCCGGAGTATGACCGGTTCGACTGATCAGGCTGTTACGTGTCAATAGTACCGTCCCTATGAACGTTCAGAACTCAGTACCGTGTTGGACACGGCAGTAGTGACTCAGTACCGTGTTGGACACGGCAGTAGTGGGACTCAGTATCGTAGTGGACACGACAGTTAGGGTTATGATCAGGGGTATGGGCGTCTGATCATGACCGAGATTATGTATGAATATTATTATGCTTTTCTTACTGAGTCTGTCGACTCACAGTTCTACGTTTATGTGTAGGTAAAGGCAAGGCTAAAGCTGATGGACTGTGAACGAGCATGTGAAGATTGTACATGTCGGGGCGGTTAGGCCTGGAGAGTACGATCCTCGGGACAGCGAGGCTGATTTTGTAACTAGTCGCTAGGCGACAATTATTTTGTATAAACAGTTAAATCTTTTTGTAAATAATTTTGTAATCGGGATCCCGAGTCTTTTGTAATATTATTTTATAAGTTTAATTAAAAAGCAAAAATTTTAATTAATCACGTTTTCCATAAACCTCGTTGATTAGCAACGAGCTGCACAGCATGTTTAAAAATCACGTAATACGCCTATGTTAGTTAGGGTGTTACAATTTGGTATCAGAGCCGCCAGGTTGTCTTCCGAAGATCGTCACGACATGTACAATCACCATCAGTAGTTAGCTCGTTTCACGGTTGAGTAAGCCTTTATTGCTTTAGTAGTTTATTTTATTCAGTTATGAAAAAGAAAAGCCTGTTCGGAAGCATGTTAGTAGCCTGATAGTAGAATAGGCGCATGTTTTGTTTTTAATTTCCAAGTTAAGCGGCATTAGTAAGCTCTCCTTGAATACGACCTGATATGCCAACTCTTGGTTTCACAGGCGGTTCTAACTAGATGGACACCCGGCGGACTATTTGGAGTCAGGGCAACTCAGTGGGGTCGAACCAAGGACAAGGAGCTCAGTTTCCCCCACCTGTTAGGGGCCGAGGTAGAGGTCCCCGAGGCAGGGCTCGTGGTCGGGGTGATGAGAACCCGCCACAGGCTGCCCAGGCTCCCCCAGCCGATCAGGGAGCCCAGAATTGGGAGGTTCGGTTTGCAGAAATGCAAGCCCGGATAGAAGAACAAGACCTCGAGATTCAGAGGTTGAGACAGCAGGGTACTCCTGCAGTTCCACTGCCCGTAGTTCCAGTGGCACCTGCCCCTGCTACCCAGACCGAGATAGTTGTGGCGGCCCATAAATTGGAACCTCTGTATGAACGGTTCCGGAAGCAAGCACCCCCGGTTTTCTTGGGAGGTCCAAACGTAATGAAAGCCGAATAGTGGCTGACGGTGATTACCAAGATCCTAAATTTCATGGGTGTCACCGGTAATGGTAGAGTGGTGTGTGCCACTTTCCAGTTCCAGGAGGACGCTCTGGTCTGGTGGGACATTGTGTCTCAGATTCACGACGTCACCACCATGACCTGGCAAAGGTTCCAGGAACTCTTCAACGCCAAGTATTACAATGAGGCGGTCAGAAGCGCCAAGAGGAAAGAGTTCGCTCACCTGACCCAGCGTGAGAATATGAGCGTCACTGAGTATACTACTCAGTTTGATCGGTTGGCGAGGTTAGCCTCGGGAATTGTGCCGACCGACTTCAGCAAGAAAGAGAAGTACCTGGATCGGTTGAATGCGAAGATCAAACATGATTTGATGATCACCACGGACGACAACACCACTTATGCTCAGATGGTGGAGAAGGTACTGCGAGCTGAGGGCGCAGTTGGGTGTATGTCGAAGTCAGCTAGTACTCCGGCGAGTGGCGGGGCTCCTACCCCTCCTGCATCAGGCTTTAGCAGGGGGAGTAGTGGTTCGGCCATTGATCAGAGGAAGAGAGCACCCACTACTTCCGGTGGCTCGAGTCAGAACAAGAGGTTCCGGGGGAACCAGAACAGAGGGAGTCGTCCAGGTGGTACTGAGACCCGATTCTCCTATCCCGAGTGCCCTAGCTGTAAAAGGCACCATCGGGGTGAGTGCAAAGGTCAGGGATGCTTTCACTGTGGCATGCCCGGACATTTCAAGAGGGACTGTCCCCAGCTCCGATCAGAGGCACCGAGAGCTCCGACGATACCCACTCCAGCCAGGGTGTTCGCCATCACTCAGGCTGATGCAGATGCCAGCCCATCAGTTGTCACAGGTCAGCTTTCTGTAAATAACTCACTTTACTCAGTGCTGTTTGATTCTGGGGCTACACATTCTTATGTGGCAGCCAGAGTCTAGTAAATTGGATAGACCGTACGTTAGATATGAATCGGGGTTTGGAACCCTATTACCTGGCGGAGAATTGGTTATCTCCAACAGGTGGATTAGGTCTATGCCGATCAGGATAGATGGTAGAGAGTTAAGTGCTGACTTGATAGAGATGAGTCTAGTTGAGTTTGACATTATTTTAGGAATGGATTTCCTATCTAAATAATCGGCGAGTATAGATTGTAAAAGGAAGATGGTGATCTTCCAACCGGAAAGTGAAGAACCATTTGTGTTTGTTGGTTCAGTTCAGGGATCCCGGATCCCGGTGATTTCGGCCATGTCAGCTAGGGAGTTGTTGCACGGCGGTTGTTTAGGGTTTCTGACCGTGGTGGTGGACACCACTCGGCCAGATACCATTCGGCCAGAGGACATCAAAGTGGTTCGGGAATTTTTGGATTTTTTTCCTGAAGAACTTCCAGGGTTACCACCTTAGCGGGAGATTGACTTCGTGATAGATTTGGCACCAGGGGTGGAACCGGTTTCCAAAGCCCTGTATAGAATGGCTCCAGCTGAACTTAAGGAATTAAAGATTCAGCTCCAAGGGTTGCTTGACATAGGGTTTATTCGGCCCAGTGTGTCACCCTGGGGAGCCCCGGTTTTATTCGTCAAGAAGAAGGATGGATCTATGAGGATGTGCATCGACTACGGGGAATTGAACAAGCTGACGGTGAAGAATAAATATCCATTACCTAGGATCGATGATTTGTTCGATCAGCTTCAGGGGAAGACGGTCTTTTCTAAGATTGATCTCCGTTCGGGTTATCATCAGTTGAGAATCCGAGAGGAGGACATTCCGAAGACGGCTTCCGCACTAGGTATGGACATTACGAGTTTCTGGTTATGTCATTCGGACTAACATATGCTCTTGCAGCATTCATGGACTTGATGAATAGAGTATTCAAGGATTTCCTCGATATCTGTGTGATTGTGTTTATCGACGACATCCTCGTGTACTCCCAATTAGAAGAGGAGCATGAATTACATCTTCAGATGGTACTGCAACGGCTTGGAGAACATAAGCTTTATGCCAAGTTCAAGAAATGTGAGTTCTAGCTATCTCAGGTGTCTTTCCTAGGGCACATTGTGAGCAAAGATGGGATCAAGGTGGATCCCAGGAAGATCGAATCCGTCAGGCATTGGCCGAGACCGAAGACAGTGACAGAGATCAGAAGCTTCTTGGGTTTAGCTGGATACTACCGTAGGTTCGTCGAAGGGTTCTCTAAAATTTCAATGCCCCTAACCAAACTTACAAAGAAAAATCAGCGATTTATTTGGTCAGACAAGTGCGAAGCTAGTTTTCAGGAGCTAAACCGGAGGTTGATTACCGCTCCAGTGCTAGCTTTGCCTTCAGACAAGGAGAAGTTCGTAGTTTATTGTGACGCATCCAAACATGGTTTGGGGTGTGTATTGATGCAAGCCGATCGGGTTATCGCTTATGCCTCCTGACAGTTAAAGGATTATGAACAGCGATACCCGACTCATGACCTAGAGTTGGCTGCGGTGGTATTCGCATTGAAGAATTGGCGGCATTACCTTTACGGGGAAAAGTGTGAGATCTATACCGACCATAAAAGTCTCAAGTATTTCTTTACTCAGAAGGATTTGAATATTAGACAAAGGCGTTGGTTGGAATTAGTGAAAGATTACGACTGTGAGATCCTCTATCACCCCGGAAAGGCCAATGTAGTGGCCGATGCCCTGAGCAGAAAGGGTCCCGGGCAAGTAGCTAGTATGGTTCAGATCTCACCACAGCTAGCAGAGGATATGGTTAGATCCAGCATTGAGTTTGTGGTAGGTCAGCTTCACAACTTAACGCTGCAATCTGACCTGTTGGAAAGAATAAAAGTCGCTCAGATGACGGATCCAGAGTTAGTGAAGATCAGAGATGAGGTGTTGGCTGGTCAAGCCAAAGACTTTTCAGTGTCAGATAACGGGATGCTTTTGTATAAAGCTAGCGTTTGTGTCCCGAATAGTGTGGAACTTAGGAATGAGATCTTTGAGGAGGCTCATTCTACCCCGTATTCTCTGCATCCCGGCACCACTAAGATGTACAAAGATTTGAAACCGTACTTCTGGTGGAGCGGTATGAATAAGAATTTGGTAGAATTCGTATCGAGATGCCTCACCTGTCAGCAGATTAAGGCTGAACATCAGAGACCAGCAGGGTTGTTGCAGCCTCTAACCCTACCAGAATGGAAGTGGGAAGATATCACGATGGATTTTGTGGTCGGATTGCCTAGGACCACAAGTTTATTTGATTCCATCTGGGTAGTGGTGGATCGATTTACGAAATCTGCTCATTTTCTGCCGGTTAGAACAACATTTACAGTGGATCAGTTGGCAGAGTTGTATGTCAGAGAGAAAGTAAGACTTCACGGGGTACCGAAGTCTATAGTTTCGGACAGGGATCCGAAGTTCACCTCCAAATTTTTGCAAAGTTTGCAACGAGCAATGGGTACAAAGCTGAAATTCAGTACAGCATTCCATCCTCAGACAGATGGTCAGTCCGAAAGGACAATTCAGATATTGGAGGACATGTTGCGAGCCTGTGTTATGGACTTTGAAGGCTCATGGAATAAGTATCTACCGTTGATAGAATTTTCTTACAACAACAGTTACCAGAGTATGATAGGGATGGCTCCTTATGAACTGTTATACGGTAGGAAATGTAGATCTCCCATTCACTGGGATGAGACAGGGGAGAGGAAATACCTAGGTAAAGAGTCAGTGCAGCTGACCAATGAGGCAATAGAGAAGACAAAAGCTAGAATGCTTGCCTCACAGAGCAGACAGAAGAGTTACGCAGATCCGAAACGCAGAGATGTTGAGTTCCAAGTAGGGGACCATGTGTTTTTACGGGTATCTCCGATGAAGGGGATCAAACGTTTCGGGAAAAGAGGCAAGTTATGCCCTAGATTTATAGGACCTTTCGAGATTCTCAAAAAGATAGGTCAAGTGGCATACCGGTTAGCATTGCCTCCAGCCTTATCAGCAGTTCACAACGTATTCCATGTCTCGATGTTGAGAAAATACGTTTCAGATCCCTCTCATATACTCAGTTATGAGAGCCTAGAACTGCAGCCAGACATGACTTACGAAGAACAGCCAGTGCAGATCCTGGATAGAAAGGATAAAGTCCTTCGGAATAAGACCATAGCATTGGTCAAAGTTCTCTGGAGAAACAGCAAGGTGGAGGAAGCCACCTGGGAGCTAGAGTCAGATATGAGAGCTCAATATCCAGAGTTATTCAGGTTAGATTTCGGGGACAAAATCCTTTTAAGGGGGGGATAGTTGTAAAGACCGCTTAGTTTAATTTGGAAATTAGCAGTTAATCATGATTATTTATGAAAATTATTTATAGCTATTTAAATAATTTATTATACTGTTATTTATTGAATTCAGAAATGCATTTTTATGTCATGTAGTAGTTGCATAATTTTGCATTCTGGTGCTCGGTATTTTGGAACCCGATGTTTGGCTCAGTAGAAATCACAACTTAGTATGTTAGTAGTTTTGGGCGGTTTATTAGACATTGGGAATGTCGGGAATGGTCGGGAATTTAGAATTTCCCAAAAATACCCCTTTAGTGTGATTTATGTGGTTTTAGTGTGGAGGGGCAAAATGGTCTTTTTGCCCCATTAGTATTTTGTCTTCAAGTGAGTTGATTAATTGAAAAATTAAGTGTTTATTTTATTTATTTGTTGGCTGATTATATGGGGGGTAATGCCTATTATTTTCATTTCATTCAAAAAATTACAAAGTTTAAAAATAGAAAAAAATTGGAAAAGGTTTTCTCTCTCTCTTTCTCTCTCTCTCGGCTGGTTGTGGCTGTGCAAAGGGCTGGGTTTTTCTTGGTTGATTCAAGTGGTTTTAGCAAGATCAAAGTGATTCTCATTGAGGTATTTCTTTGTTTAGTTTCTTACCTTGTTTTCTTGAAATTTATGATGAAAATAGTTGATGCATGCATGAAATTTTGATATTGTTGCTGCTGTGATCTTGTTGTTGTTTCTGAGATTTAAGCATGTTAATTTGAAGTTATTTAGGTTGTTAGTAATGAATGTTAATTGCTTTGCTCAAGTTTGGAATTTTTAGCTCAAAAATATGGTTTTCAAAGAGAAATGATTGAATCTGTTGCTGTGATGTTGTTGATGTTTGTTATTGATTTCAGAAGCTATTTTAAGCATGTTTAAGTAAATTCAAGCTGGTTTGATTGCATGTTAGCTAGGTTTGCTCAAGTTTGAGTTTAGAACTCAAAGCTTGAGCTTTAATGGTGATTTTCGCTATTGTGCTATCTGGGTGGTTTTGAAGCTTTAGAAATGTTCTAGGGGTTATATAGAACAGGTCTCGAAGGTTTCATTTGATTTGGAGTTGATTTGAGCAAGATATGGATTTTTATGTTTGCTGCCTGCGAGGAACCGGAATTCCAATTGTGCATCCGGAATTCCGGATGGGGTTCTGAATTTTCCCAGAACTGGAATTCTTGTTGGGCAACTGGTCTGCCGGTTGGGGAAAATTCTGAAACCCTAGATTTTCTCGATTTTATGTTTTAGGGGGTATTTCCATGCTTTTTATTGATAGGGAAACTTTTAGTTCCTAGTTTAAGTCCCCGGGAAGTGATTTAGCGTGCCACTTATAGTGTTGTGATTTTTATGGTTTAGGAGCCTGTAATCCGCCGCGCAGTTAAAGTTCCAATCAGGTTGACCGGCACACCTGAATTCGGAATCCAGGTAAGATTAGTATAACAGTATGCATATGTAGATTACATGTTTAGCGTGCATGTAGGAAGCCTATTAGATTACATTAGTTATGTATGTTGGCTTCGAACCATCCAACCCTGTCACGTCGGTACAAGCTGAGTATGACCAGCAGCCGGAGTATGACCGGTTCGACCGATCAGGCTGACACTTAGGTTGGTGGTTCCGTACTATTGACGTATCCTGTCGGTACAGGCTGGAGTATGACCATCAGCCGGAGTATGATCGGTTCGACCGATCAGGTGGATATAGTAACACGTCGGTACAAGCTGGAGTACGACCAGCAACCGGAGTATGACCGGTTCGACCGATCAGGCTGTTACGTGTCAATAGTACTGTCCCTATGAACGTTCAGAACTCAGTACCGTGTTGGACACGGCAGTAGTGACTCAGTACCGTGTTGGACACGGTATTAGTGGGACTCAATATCGTGTTGGACACGGCAGTTAGGGTTATGATCAGGGGTATGGGCGTCTGATCATGACCGGGATTATGTATGAATATTATTATGCTTTTCTTACTGAGTCTGTCGACTCAAAGTTCTACGTTTATGTGTAGGTAAAGGCAAGGCTAAAGCTGATGGACCGTGAACGAGCTTGTGAAGATTGTACATGTCGGGGCGGTTAGGCCTGGAGAGTACGATCCTCGGGACAGCGAGGCTGATTTTGTAACTAGTCGCTAGGCGACAATTATTTTGTATAAACAGTTAAATCTTTTTGTAAATGATTTTGTAATCGGGATCCCGAGTCTTTTGTAATATTATTTTATAAGTTTTATTAAAAAGAAACAATTTTAATTAATCACGTTTTCCATAAACCTCGTTGATTAGCAACGAGCTGCACAGCATGTTTAAAAATCACATAATACGCCTATGTTAGTTAAGGTGTTACAGTCCCGGTAGGCGAGAGTCAAAGTATCATTTATTGAATAGAGTTGTCAGCTCATCTAAAATAGAAACCATTCTAGCAACCTTTTATTTGATCAAAATAAGAATCCAACGTTGTCCCGGTAGGCGAGAGTCAAGGTTATTCTCATTTTATGAGCTTCCACCATTGTTTCATGTTTTATGAGTTTATCTCTAAGTAGTCACCGTAGGGGAGAGTCTAAATAGAGACGAAAAGTTTCAAGGATAACGTGATAGTCATCAAGATATAATTATTCTAATCATACTATTTTATTGTTTCAATTTAATGTACATGGAGATCCAATGAGATGTGGTACAATGATAATTAGATAATATAAAACTCTTTTGTTGCGTATATTATTTAGTGCCATAGGATCAGTAATTCGTATCAAGAGCAGTTCTATGAATGATGTATTGGTTTTATGCATTATATATATGCACTGACGGAGGGACTTTAGCCCATATGTAGGCTTAAGCCCTCACTCAAATATATACATCAAACTTTTCACATGTAGATATATACATATATTAATTCACTTCACTCAATTTATTAAAGCCCTCACTCAATATCTTAATCATGATTCATGAGCCTACCCTCATTTTAATCAAGCCCATTTTAAAAGTAGCCCACTTCAAATAATAAAAAAATAACACTTTATTAAAAAAAATAAAATAATACTATTGTTTGAATTAATATTTATTCAAGCCCTCACTCAGTTAAATTTCTCGCTTCGTCACTGTATATATGTGTGTGATATGTATGTGAATGGATGGTAATATTATTGTGAATGTATGAGACGTGCTAAATCGTTAATTATATGGTATGATTTCGTGTAGGTTCTATTGTTAATATTTTTTAAAAAATAATGTAAGCCAATTTGGGACATATGAAATTTATATGTAATTTTAATTTTGTAAAAATTAATTTATGTCTCCATGACCCCAGCCATGCTTCATCAACAACAACAACCCCTTGGGCCTTAGGTTTTGTGCCGCTCCACCCAGCCCACGTCGTCTAGCCTTAGAGATGACCGTACCAAGGGACATTGTCCGTATGATCGACGTCGTGTGATGACGTACAAGCACTTTGAGCGCTAGTGCTTCAGCATTTCTACTCTGCACGACCACGACCAAGGTGGTCTAACCACCTATAGACGAATGTATGTTATTTAACATCCAAAATATGAATTTCTAAAAGAATGGAATTTGAACACATATAAAGTTCAAGAAACCTTACATTGGTTGCAGCGGAATTAAATGACTCCATCCGCTTAGATCTCTAACCCTTGTATCCTTTCTGTAGCAGAGTATCACCAAGATTTGAGCCCGATTCTCCTTCAGATGATTGGATTCTTCACAGTCTTACGCACTATGATTGAGTACCAACTTTCTATGGGTGGGCATGTACTCTATCACTAAGGCTCAAATTTTTATGGTGAATGACACTAAGAATTTCGAATTAGAGAAGAGAAAAGAAGAAGAAGAAGTCTCAAACTCTCTAGTTGTCAGATAGAATGAAAACTAGGTCAAGAGTCATTAGTTGGATTATGAGACAATTCTTTTCCTTTTATTCTAATTCACATAGGGTTAGGATTGATTTATTTGGAATAAAAAATGGTAAAAATAGAGCAAAAATAGGGTTAAGTGGCCGACCCCTTATATGGGTCCATTATTAGTTAGATTTTTGCCACTTTTCTCAATCATTTATCTATTTTTCGCAAATACCTCTTTTTGCACTTTCAATCCTAGAAAAGCCAAAACTATTTATTTAATAATTAAAATTAATTATCAAATAAAATTATCATTTATATTACTTATTTATTAGACTTAATAAAGTCTCTTAATTAATAAATAAACCCTAAAATTTTATTTCTCCACAATCAAGCCATATCTTAGTGATAATTCATAAATAACACAGTCTAAATTTAGAATTATAATTCATTAACTAAAATCAATTAACTGAGTCTTATAAGCAGTATTGTCTCAACTAGTATGGGGACCATGGGCCTATATAACCGAGCTTCCAATAAGCAAATCTAGAATTTACCAAGTAAATTCCCTAACTTGTTAATTCCTCCTTGCACAACTATTGATTTGGAATTTCACTCTCAATTATATAGAACGGTCTATATGTTCCACGATATAGATACGCTATGAAAATTCAATCATCGTTCTAATCCCAATAATCAAAGATCATATATATATGATTTACATCGAGTAGGGACAAATTTGCCATTTTACCCCTCAATGTATTTTATCCTTAAAAAACTAAGCTTCCTATAAATGATATTTCAGTAAACTAATATAATCACTCAAATAAGAGCTCTTCCATTTATCTCTATTAAGCCAAGCTCGAAGGAAATCATCATTTCACTTCTATGTCCAGATAGAAGCTATAGATTCCATATCTATGTTTAGTGATCCCACTAATTTGTACTATCATGTTCCCAAATTGTACGTTCGACCCGAACCAAAATGTAAGCTTTAACTAACAACTCAAAGAACACAAATAACACTCTTGAGATCGAACCTAACCATGTCAGGATTAAGATCTTTTGATCTTAGATAAACTAGTGATATTGACATAGAAAGATACAACGGTAAGATTATAATATCTTTACCAAGATCAATATCGATCCCAGTCCAATGTATACTCCATATATCCGATACTAGCATACTTTGCCAATGTTCTGGAAAGAACATAACACTAATCCAAGGTGTAAGCTTTATCGTTGACTATCACATCAGTGTAAATCAAGTGTACTGATGAATCAAGGGACACTATCTTTTGAAGCATATAATCACATTTACGTTCCACTGTGTTGACATCACTGTAATTGTGAATAACTATATGTGCTTGAAAACTATAGAAATTGTATAAATTTAACCATAGACATGAAAACTACATGTAAACATAAATGAGTTCTAATCTTCTATTAATAACAAATCAGATTAGATTGAAATAAGTTTTATTTAGGGCATAAAATCCCAACAAACTCCCACTTGTACTAACATAAAACATGTAGTGCATTTCAATCAATCAATTTTCTTGATATTCAGATCAAGTGTAGTATATTTGACTAAACCCAAATTACAGGAACTGTAAGTCTTTGGTAAGCAACTGCTTTCTCCACCATTACTTCCTATGTGTTCATAAAACATTATGTGTAACACCCTAACTAGCATAGGCGTGTTAACGTGATTTTAAATATAATGTGCAGCTCGTTGCTAATCAATGAGGTTATTGAAAATCGTGATTAATTAAAATTTTCTTATTTAATTAAAAACTTATAATATTACATACAAAATATTTCAGAATCTCGTATAAAAAATACTTTACAAAAGTTCGCTATTCATTTACAAAATATTTGTTGCCCAGCGACTAATAACAAAAGTCCTGATGTCCCGAGGATCGTACGCTCCAGACCTAACTGCCCCGACATGTACAACCTCCATCTGCTCGTCCTCACAATTCCTCAGCTTTGGCCTTGCCCTTACCTACACACATAAACATAGTTCTGTGACTCAACAGACTCAATAAGAAAAGCATAATATAAACATACAAATAACCCAGGTTATAACCTGGAGCCCATACACCCGATCATAACCCTAATCCCCGTGTCCCACACGGTACTGAGTCTAAAACGTTCATAAGACAATACCATCAACCATAATGTCAGCCTATACTCAATATGTTAGTCATACTCTAGCCATATTGATGTGACAGCATCGATCAGTATTCTAGCCAAAATACATTTGTCTATAATCTGTACAACTCTATGTATACTATTATTGCTATCAATGTAATCTAACAGGCAATAACACATGTACGCTAAACATGTAATAACATATGCATGATATTATACTAATCTTACCTTAATTCCGAATTCAGGTGTGCCGGTCAACTGGAGTGGAAGAACTGCTCGGCGAATTATAGGCTCCTAAATCCCATTGATTCCAAAACATATAAGTGATCCGCTAAATCACAACCGGGACAAAGGTTTAAAACCAAAACTTAACCTACTGTAACTTAATACACAAATATCCCAAACTAGCAGGGAATAAACTGTCTGAAAACCTGAAACTAACACGAAACGACAAGCTGAAAAAAACTAGTTTTCACCCCTTGCTGCAAAATCCGGGTAACCGGTTTTACAAGCAGTGTAAAACTGGTTAGCCGGTTTTACCCAGAAAACCAACAAAGCTTCAAACCCTAAACAAAACGTTTCCAAACTCAACCAAAGTTTTCAGACCTGCATATTATACCCCAATAAACATTTTCCAAGCAACAAAACAACATTCAAAGCTTAGAATCAAAATTCACCATTGATGAGTCAAGCTTGAGTAGTTCAAAAACTCAAAGCTTTCTCATCCAACTAACTAGCTATAAAAATCTGATCAAAACACTCTGTAAAAACATAATTTAGCTTCAGCAAACATAACTCAACAACAACAACAACAAGAGCCACTAAACTTGCAAAAACATGCATGATTCACTATCTTTAAAATCAAGAAACCGAAAGAGAGTTGCTAGAGCCTTACCTTGAGTTAAAACCACAAAAATTTGCTTGAAATCCCTAGATGAAGTAGCAAAATCCACAACCCTAGCTGGGTACTAAGGGAAAAACGAGAGAGAGAGAGAGAGATATATATATATATCTTTTCAATTTTCTTATTTTTTAGAAAAATGGATAAAATGGGATAAAATGATGGTTTAATTAAATCACTTCAGCCAAAATAAACATTAAAAATCTGATTTCTCATTAACATAAAATTCACTAAAAGACAAAACATACAAATGAGTAAAAAGACCACTTTGCCCTTCCCACAGTAAAAGGCATAAAAGGGTACTTAGGGGTATTTTGGGAAACTCTAAAATCCCGCCTATTCCCGACATTCCACTACTAGAAAAATAGGTTTTAGTGATACACATTGAGTGACTCTCAACTCATTTAGTGACACTTCACCACGCGTCACTAATGAGGGCGACTGGAAAGACAATTTTTAGTGACACTTCACGCGTGTCACTAAACCCTTATACAGTCACTCACTGCGCGTCACTATAGGCATTTAAAGTCAAATTTTGTCAGACTGAAAAAGTAATAGCTACACACAAAAAGTGTCACTATATCTTTTTTTTTCTTTTATTTTATTCTTCATTACTATTTTTAGAGGTATAGTGACACAGAAAAAGTGCCACTATATTAAATATTTTTCTAAAAAAAATAATATAATTTTCTCAAAATAATTTTTTTAATTTTTTTTAGAAAATTAATAATTTTTTTTAATTAGGAAAGCAATATAATATTTTTATATTTTTCATTTAATTTTATAATTTTATTTTTTAGAAAATTAATAATGTTTAATTTTTTTAGTTTAAATTATATATTATAAATTTTTAATAATAATTTAATTATAGATAATAAAATAATTAATGATATCATTTAATTACTATATACCAAACTTAATATGTTTAAATTTAGCTTTCTATAAGAACCTATATAATAAAAATATAACAAAATACATACAGACCTAAAAAACACTTAAATCAAAAATTTATAAACATGGGCATAAACATCTAAAATTCCTAATCTTTAAAGAAAAAAAATACAAAAATTAATAGAACAAAAACCTAAATTCAAATCTAAGTAATAAAATGTCTTAAACTTAACAAAAAATTTATACATCAAAAAAGAAATTATAAAACCAGATCTTAAACATAGACAAGCAATATGATATTGTAATTTCTCATCCATCACTTCACTTGAATTTAGTCCTAATCATCACACTAATATAAAAATTAAAACCACAATGTCAGATATATATATAAACAAAACCCATAAATCTTATTGTCAACGAGTCCCATAAACCCATAAATCTTTTAAGAAAAAATATACAAAATATTTAATCTGACTATGTTCGTTGATGATGATGGCTCTTGGACAATGGTAACCTGTCGTTGGGGAAGAAGACCGGAGACGGAGGTTTGCGTGAGGCTCGGGCCGAGAACCAGAGGGAGAGAATGAACCATCATGTTTGAAGTCATCCTCTGTCGATAGATGCAAACGAAGAGGCTGAGGTCTATTGGCCACTGGTCACCATTTGGGTTTCTGCGAGCACTAGGGTGGCCATCTTTGCCTGGCAGTGTCGTCGTGCAAGGGAAGAGAGAGATTTTTTGGGGTAGAAGAGGGTTGTTGATGGCTAGAGCCAGCTGTGGCTTTCCATCGCTGCACCAAAAAAACATAGGGGAGACAAAGAGATAGAGATCGGGAGGATGAGACAGAGAGAGGAAATTTAAGATTGTTTGTAAGAAAAAGTCAAGTGGGAATGGAATTAGGGTTTCAACACATTCTTTTTATACCATATTTATTTTTTTATTTTATTTTTCTCTTATTTCCTTTAATAAATAAATTAATAGAAAAAAAAACCTATAGCTAGAATACGGTGCGTGTCCAGCCCATTTGGTACATGTCCTCAATTTTATTTTATTTTTTAAAATTTTATATTGAGTCTTTAGTGACATGCATTGTGTGATTCTAAATACTTTTAGAGTTGTACAATACGCGTCACTGTATATATTTATATTTTTAAAAAATAAATAGATAAATAAATAAGCATTTAGTGACACTCAAAAGTTTTAGTGACCCGCATTATGAAACATAATGTAAATTTTTTACTGTCACGCAATGCGTGTCACTAAATATTGGTTAAAACATTTAGTGACACCCACTTTTTGTGCGTGTCACTAAGATGTGATTCAAAAGCCATACACCGCATTCCAATGTTGCCTGGCACAAAAATATGCAAAATTATGAAATTTCTATATGTGACATAATAATGCATTCTGAATTCAAATAAATCATCATAAATAATTAATTCAATATTAAAAATTAACTTTCATAATAAAGCCCTAATTATCTATTAATTTCCAAATCAAAGCTAAGCGGTCTTTACAATTATCCCCCCCTTAAAAGGATTTTGTCCTCGAAATCTAACCTGAACAACTCTGGATATTGAGCCCTCATGTCGGATTCTAACTCCCAGGTGGTTTCCTCCACCTTGCTATTTCTCCAGAGTACTTTGACCAGAGCTATGGTCTTATTTCGATGGACTTTATCCTTTCTGTCAAGGATCTGAACAGGTTGTTCCTCATAGGACATATCTGGTTGCAGCTCAAGATTCTCATAACTAAGTCCCTGAGCTGGGTCTAAAACGAATTTTCTGAACATCGAGACATGGAATACGTTATGAACTGCTGAAAGCGCTAGAGGCAAAGCTAAACGATATGCCACTTGTCCAACCTTCTCGAGAATCTCGAAAGGTCCGATAAACCTAGGGCATAACTTGCCTCTTTTCCTGAAACACTTGATTCCCTTCATAGGAGTGTTGGAATTATTTTACCAGGATCTTAGATCTACTCACAAGTATGTTCATTAACATCCTAAATATGAACTTTCTAAAACGATGAAATAAACACGTATAAAGTTTAAGAAACCTTACATTGGGTGCAGCAGAATAATATGACTCCTTCCGTTCACATATCTAGCCCCTGATTCCTTTCTGTAGCAGAGCATTATCGATATCTGAACCTGGATCTCTTTCTCTTAATCTTTGATGCTGAAACTCCTTCTTGCTGAAAGTCTTTCTTCACGATCTTCCTCACTATGGTTGAGGTATCACTTGCTGTGTGTGGGCACTACTCATACACTAAGTATTTCGAAATCTCAATGAGGAAGAGGGAGAGAGTGGGTTCGGCTAAAGATAGGGAGAGAGAAGGCTCAGGTTTTTCTCTGAAGGAAAAATAGAAAATTTTAGTGTAATTTTCCAGAAGCCTTCACTATCTATTTATAGCATTCCACTAGGGTTAGGTTTGAATTATTTGACATTAAAATAATGAAAATATCAGTTTAAAAATTCAAACCAAGTGGCTGGCCATGTATAGTAATGGGCCTTACTTGGATTTTGCAGTTTTCTCAATTTTGCATCTGATTTTCTCAAAAACGCCAATTTTCTAATTCAACCATTTAAATGCCAATTCTAACTATTTAATAACTATAAATAATTATTAAATAATATTGTCATTTATCATATTTATTAATTGAACCATACAAAGTATCATAATTAACAAATATGCCCCTAAAACTCTTTCTTTACAATTTCGCCCTTACTTAGTGAAAATTTCACAAATAGACATAGTTTAATTTGAGAATTATAATTGATTAATCAAAACCAATTATATGAGTCTTACAAGCAATATTATCTCAACTAGTGCAGGCACCATGGGTCTATATAACCGAGCTTCCAATAAGTAGATCAAGAATTTAGCACTAAAATTCACTAACTTATTAATTCTTCGTTGAATCCACGCATAGAACTTAGAATTGCACTCTCAGTATATAGAATGCTCTATATGTATGTTCCACCATATAGATGCATCATTAGTTATCTATTGTTATAATCCAAATGTGATCAATGATCCTCTATATGAATGATCTACACTGTAAAGGGATTAGATTACAGTTACACCCTACAATGTATTTTATCCTTAAAACACTTGACCCCGTATAAATGATATTTTAGGTTATGTGAAATGAGTACTCCACCATTTATGTTCGTTTGGTCAAGCTCGAAGGAGATCATCCTTTTCTTACTATTCGCCAGATAGAAGCTATAGATTCCATGTTTATGCTAGCGCTCCCACTTAATTGCACTACCGTGTTCCCAAAATGTACGTATCACCCTGACCTAAAAGTAGGCTTAACTAACAAATCAAAGAACACGAATAGCCTTTCAAGATAGAGCCTAATCATAACACGATTTAGAACATTTGATCTAGGATCAACTACGCGATATTGACTTGAATAGATATTACGGTAAGTTTAATAAATCTAAGTCAAAGTTCAATATCGGTCCCTTCCGATTCATACTCCATGCATCCAACTTGAGCTTTACTTTAACCAATACTCTAAAAAGAACATAGCACTTCTCCAAATGCAAGTAAACTCTGTTGTAGATTATCATATCAGTAAAACCCTATGTCTGATAAATCTAGGAAACTTTATTCACATAGTCATGTTTACTTTCCAATGTGTTGACGACACAATAAACAGGATCAAGTATGTGAAAAGGGTTTCAGATGAATTTATACATTATGTACATATAATCTTAAAATAAATCATGCGAACCATGCAACATTAAATGTTATTTCTTATCTATATTAATCTGATTATATTGAAATGAGCTTTATTTAGGGCATAAAACCCAACAAGGAGACACCCGTAAGAATACATGATCCCCTACTTGAAATTCTACATCTCTACGTTTCGGATCTGCATAAATTTTTTGCCTGCTTTGAGTAGCAAGCATTCTGGCTTTAATCTTCTCAATTGCTTCATTGGTCCGTTGCAGTGAATCCGGATCTAAGTATTTCTTCTCCCCTGTCTCATCCCAATGGATGGGAGATCTACACTTTCAGCCATACAACAGTTCATAGGGGGCCATCCCTATCGTACTCTGATAACTGTTATTGTATGAAAATTCTATCAACGGTAGGTATTTACTCCAAGAGCCTTCAAAATCCATAACGCAGGCTCGTAACATATCTTCCAGAATCTGAATCTTTCTTTCGGACTGTCCATCTGTCTGAGGATGGGAAGCTGTACTGAACTTTAGTTTGGTACCCATAGCCCGTTGTAGTCTTTGCCAAAACTTCGAAGTGAACTTCGGATCTCTATCTGAAACTATGGATTTTGGAACACCATGTAATCTTACAACCTCTTTAACATACAAATTTGCATACTGATCCATTGAAAAGGTTGTTATAACTGGTAGAAAGTGAGCAAATTTTGTAAATCGGTCCACCACTACGAAAAAGTGAGTCAAATAAACCCGTGGTTCTAGGTAATCCCACTACAACGTCCATTGCGATATCTTCCCACTTCCACTCATGTAGGGTTAAAGGCTGCAATAACCCTACTGGTCTCTGATGTTCAGCCTTAATCTGCTGACAAGTTAGGCATCTCGATAAGAATTCTACCACATTCTTCTTCATTGTGCTCCACAAGAAGTAGGGTTTCAAATATTGATACATCTTGGCGGTGCCGGGATGCAGAGAATAGGGAGTGGTATGAGCCTCTTCGAGAATTTCATTTCTGAGTTCCATACTATCAGGAACACAGACTCTAGTCTTAAATAACAGCATTCCACTATCTAAGACTGTAAAGTCTTTGGCTTGGCCAGCCGAAACTTCCTCTCTGACTTTAACTAACTTGGGAAGAGTTAACTGAGCAGCTTTAATACGTTCTAACAAATCATACTGCAACGTCAAGTTATGAAGTTTGCCTACAACAAACTCGATGCTCAATCTGACCATATCTTCAGCCAACAGAGGTGAAATTTGAACCATACTAGCTACTTGCCCGGGACCTTTCCTTCTCAGGGCATCAGCCACTACATTGGCCTTCCCCGGATGATAAAGGATCTCACAATCGTAATCCTTGACTAACTCCAACCAACGCCTCTGTCTCATATTCAAATCCTTCTCAGTGAAAAAATATTTGAGACTTTTATGGTCGGTATAGATTTCACATCTCTCCCCATAGAGATAATGTCGCAAAATCTTTAAAGCAAACACTATTGCGGCAAGTTCTAGGTCATGAGTCGGGTATCGCTGTTCATAATCTTTCAATTGATGGGAGGCATAGGCAATAACCCGATCGGCTTGCATCAGAACACAACCCAGACCCTGTCTCGATGCATCACAATAAATCACAAATTTCTCTTTATCAGAAGGCAGAGCTAACACTGGAGATGTAATTAACCTCTACTTCAGCTCCTGAGAGCTTGACTCACACTTATCTGTCCATACAAAACGCTGATTGTTTAAGGTGAGCTCGGTTAAGGGTGTTGAAATTTTAGAAAACCCATCAACGAACCGACGATAGTAACAGGCCAGACCCCAAGAAACTTCTAACTTCTGTCACTGTTTTCGGTCTTGGCCAATTCCTGACAGATTCTATCTTTCCCGGATCTACCTTGATCCCGTCCTTGCTAATAATGTGTCCAAGAAAGGACACCTGAGATAGCCAAAATTCACACTTCTTGAACTTGGCATATAACTTATATTCCCGGAGTCGCTGAAGAACCATTCGGAGATGTTGCTCATGCTCTTCTTCTGACTGAGAGTACACAAGGATGTCATCGATAAATACAATAGCGGAAATATCAAGGAAATCCTTGAATACCCTATTCATCATGTCCATAAAAGCTGCAGGAGCATTGGTCAGTCCAAAAGACATAACCAAAAATTCATAATGTCCATACCTAGTGCGGAAAGCTGTCTTTGGGATATCCTCCTCTCGGATTCTCAACTAATGATAGCTCGATCGGAGATCTATCTTTGAAAAGACAGTTTTCCCCTGAAGTTGATCAAAAAGATCGTCGATCCTAGGTAAAGGATATTTATTCTTTATTGTTAGCTTATTCAATTCCGGGTAGTCAATGCACATCCGCAAAGATCCATCTTTCTTCTTAACAAACAGTACCGGAGCTCCCCAGGGTGACACACTGGGTCGGGTAAACCCTATGTCAAGCAACCCCTAAAGTTGAATTGTTAATTCTTTAAGTTCAGCTGGAGCCATTCTATAAGGAGCCTTGGAAGCCGGTTCTGCTCCAGGTGCCAAGTCAATAATGAAATCAATTTCTCTCTCAGGTGGTAAACCCAGAAGTTCGTCAGGAAAAACATCTAAAAATTACTGTACCACCTGAATGTCTTCAAGCTGAATAGGGTTACGCCGAGTGGTGTCTATTACCACGGCCAGAAACCCTAGACATCCATCACACAACAATTCTTTAGCAGATAAGACCGAAATCACTAGGATCTTAGATCCCTGAACCGAACCAACAATAACAAACGGTTCTTCGCCTTCTGGTTGGAAGATTACCATCTTCCTTTTATAGTCAATACTGGCTAAATACCTGGACAAGAAATCCATTCCCAGAATAATATCGAAATCCACTAAATTCATCTCTATCAAATCAGCGCTCAACTCTCTATCCTCTATTCTGATTTGCATAGACCTAATCCACCTTTTGGAGATAACTAACTCTCCGCCAGGCAGTAGGGTTCCAAACCCTGATACATAACTATCATGCGGTCTATCCAATTTACTAAAAACTCTAGCCGCCACATAAGAATGAGTAGCTCCAGAGTCAAACAACACAGAGAAATAAAAGTTGTTGACCGAGAACGGACCTGTTACCACAAAGGGTCTAGCTTCTGCATCAGCCTGAGTTATCGCAAACACCCTGGCTAGAGTGGGTTTTGCTGCAGTCTTCGGTGCCTCAGTTCTGAGCTGGGGACAATCTCTCTTGTAATGCCCCGGCATGCCACAGTGAAAGCATCCTTGCCCTTTACACTCCCCCAGATGGTGCTTCTTACAATTGGGGCACTCTGGGTAAGTGTATTTGGTTTCGGTGCTACTTTAGCGATTGCCCCGACCCTGGTTCCCCCAGAACCTCTTGTTCTGACCCGAGCCACTGGTTGCAGTGGATGCCTTTCTTTTCTATTCCATGGCCAAACCACTACCTCCCCTGCTAAAACCTGATGCAGGAGAGGTAGGAGTCCCGCCAACCACCAGACTCTATCATGCACCCCACTGCGCCCTCAGCTCGCAGTGCTTTATCCACCATTTCAGCATAGGTGGTTCTATCGTCAGTAGTAATCGTCAGGTCATGTCTAATCTTTGCATTTAATCCATCCAGATATTTTCTTTCTTGCTGAAGTCAGTTGGCACAATTCCCGAGGCCAACCTCGCCAATCGGTCAAATTGCGTTGTATATTCAGTAACACTCATATTTTCTTTCTAAGTGAAATGAGTGAATTCATTTCTCTTAGAACTTCTGACTGCTTCATTGTAATATTTTTCATTAAAAAGTTCCTGGAACTTTTCCCAGGTCATCGTCGTGACGTCATGTATCATAGACACCATGTCCCACCAGACCAATGCATCTTCTTAAAACAGGAAAGTGGCACAAACCACCCTGTCATTTTCCGTGACGCCCATAAAGTTGAGGATTCTGGTAATCACAGTTAGCCATTGCTCGGCTTTCATGACATCAGGACCTCCTAGAAAAACTAGAGGTGCTTGCTTGCGGAACCTTTCATACAGGGGTTCCATGCGATGTAGTGCCATTATTGGTTCGGCCTGGACAACAGGGGCAGGTGCCACTTGAATTTCTGGAGCAGGCATTGCAGGAGCACCCTGCTTACGTAACCGTCAAATCTCATTATCCTGTTCCTCGATTCGGGCTTGCATTGCTGCAAACCTATTTTCCCAATTTCGGGCATCCTGAGTATCTTGGGCGGCTTGAGAAACCTGTGGCGGGTCAATATCACCCAGGCCACATGCCCTGCCCCTGGGACCTCTACCTCGGCCACGGACATTTGGGGGATTCTGAGTTCCCTGGCCAACATTTGATCCAACCGAATTGCCCTGGCTCCTGGTATTTCGCTTGGCGTCCATACTAATCTGAACAGCCTGCGTAACCAAGAGCTAGCATGGTCAGACAATGATCAAAGAAAGACTTAATAATGCCGCTTATTTGGAAATTAAAAACATGCCTCTATTCTACTATCAGGCTACTAACACACTTCCTAACAGGCTTTTCTTAAATCATACTATTAAAATAAGCTACTAAAGCAATAAAAGCTTACTGAACCGTGGAACGAGCTAACTGATGATGATGATTGTACATGTCGTGGCGATCTTTGGAAGACAACCTAGCGGCTCTGATACCAAATTGTAACACCCTGATTAGCATAGGCGTGTTAACGTGATTTTAAGCATATTGTGCAGCTCGTTGCTAATCAGCGAGGTTACTGAAAATCGTGATTAATTAAAATTTTTTTATTTAATTAAAAACTTATAATATTACATACAAAATATTTCGGGATCCCGTTTACAAAATACTTTACAAAAGTTCGCTATTCATTTACAAAATATTTGTCGCCCAACGACTAACAACAAAAGCCCTGATGTCCCGAAAATCTTACACTCCAGGCCTAACCGCCCCGACATGTACAACCTCCATCTGCTCGTGCTCATGATTCCTCAGCTTTGGCCTTGCCCTTACCTATACACATAAACATAGCTCTGTGAGTCGACAGAGTCAGTAAGAAAAGCATAATATAAACATACAAATAGCCCAGGTTATAACCTGACGCCCATACACCGGATCATAACCCTAATCCCCGTGTCCCACACGGTACTGAGTCTAGAACGTTCATAAGACGATACCATCGACCATAATGTCAGCCTATACTCAATATGCTAGTCATACTCTACCCACATACATTTATCAATAATCAGTACTACTCGATGTATACTATTATTGTTATCAATGTAATCTAACAGGCAATATCACATGTATGCTAAACATGTAATAACATCTGCATGATATTATACTAATCTTACCTCAATTCTGAATTCAGGTGTGCCGGTCAACCTGAGTGGAACAACTGCTCGGCGAATTATAGGCTCCTAAATCACATCGATTCCAAAACATATAAGTGATCCACTAAATCACAAGGGGGACAGAGGTTTAAAACAAAAACTGAACCTACTGTAACTTAATACAAAAATATCCAAAACTAGCAGGGAATAAACTGCTTGAAAACCTTAAACTAACACGAAACGACAAGCTGAAAAAAAACTTGTTTTCACCCCTTGCTGCAAAATCCGGGTAACCGGTTTTACAAGCAGTGTAAAACCGGTTAGCTGGTTTTACCCAGAAAACCAACAAATCTTCAAACCCTAACCAAAACGATTCCAAACTCAACCAAAATTTCCAGACCTGCATATTATACCCCAGTAAACATTTTCCAAGCAACAAAACAACATTCAAAGCTTAGAATCAAAATTCACCATTGATGAGTCAAGCTTGAGTTCAAAAACTCAATGCTTGCTCATCCAACTAACTAGCTATAAAAATCTGATCAAAACACTCTGTAAACACATAATTTAGCTTGAGCAAACATAACTCAACAACAACAACAAGAAGAGCCACCAAACTTGCAAAAACATGCATGATTCACTATCTTTAAAATCAAGAAACCAAAAGAGAGTTGCTAGAGCCTTACCTTGAGTTAAAACCACAAACAATTTTCTTGAAATCCCTAGATGAAGTAGCGAAATCCACAACCGTAACTGGGTTTTAAGGGAAAAACGAGAGAGAGAGAGAGAGAGAGAGAGAGAGAGAGAGAGAGAGAGAGAGAGAGAGTTTGATGATAGAGAGATATATCTTTTCAATTTTCTTATTTTTTAGAAAAATGGACAAAATGGGATAAAATGATGGTTTAATTAAATCATTTCAGCCAAAATAAACATTAAAAATCTGATTTCTCATTAACATAAAATTCACTAAAAAACAAAACATACAAAGGAGCAAAAAGACCACTTTGCCCTTCCCACACTAAAAGGCATAAAAGGGTACTTAGGGGTATTTTGGGAAACTCCAAAATCTCGTCTATTCCCGACATTCTAAATGTCTAACTATTGTCCCGCTATACTAAAAATACTAATATGTGATTCAAAAGCCATACATCGCGTTCCAATGTTGCCGGGTACAAAAATATGCAAAATTATGAAATTTCTATATGTGACATAATAATGCCTTCTGAATTCAAATAAATCATCATAAATAATTAATTCAATATTAAAAATTAACTTACCTAATAAAGCCCTAATTATCTGTTAATTTTCAAATCAAAGCTAAGCGGTCTTTACATTATGCAACATCACTTTCTATATGCATTACTCACCTAAGGATATCGATATTGAATTCTTTACTGCCTATTAAGTGCATCTGAATAAACAGAAGACAAATCTCTAATTCTATCAAAAATGGAATAGAGATAACACAATTAAGAACTTTCTTCAGTTTCAGTAACTTTCTAGTGCTTTCGAAAGCAACAAAGTTGTTTAGCTTCACTGATGGAGCTTAAATTATTATAGATGTGTTTTTACATCCTTCTAGAATAATTCCTCCACCCCCAGAGTAACCACCATATCGAATAGGATATGAGTTGGTGTAGATATAAGGATTCTAATATACACCTTTATCATCTTACATATAGGTCACTTTCAGAGATTCATCCTTGATTGTCTCCTAATGTTCCTTGTTTGATTACATCCTAGATGGCTCCAACTCAACACTAGGAGTCTGGTTAAGTTTGTACACAAAAGTACATTTAACCTCTTACTATTGGTTCTCAGGGACATCGTGTTGTGACATATTGTCTTAGTCTGAAACTATAAGTTCCTTCTAGACTAAGTCATCAGCATAGCATTCTAGTATTAACATGAATGTAAAATACTTGCTTAAGATTAAGTAATCCTTAGAGATACCATAAAAATTTCATGAGAACTAGGGGTTTTGCCCAAGTCATTCGAATAGACTTTGCAAAATTCTCCTATCTTATCCTCAAAATTCTTATAAGTTTCTATCCATATGAATGGTTAGATTTACTTTCTCAATTGTATTTAAAATTCCTATCATGATCATAACATAGTAATCTATCACAGGTATCATCCAAATAAAGATGGGTAAGAATTTTAAAGTTCACCCACTCAGATAAGGTACTGTGATACTATGTCCAAGAATTTCATTGGTATCTGTTTTCTATTACTACAGTGACATATTAATTGGAACAATTAAAGGATAAAGAATAATTTCTAATAATTTGCTCATTTGTTCATTATATTATATCCATGTTGTAACGCCCTAACATTTAGGCATGCGACCTGTAACACCCTAACTAGCATAGGGGTAGTACGTGATTTTTAAACAAGCTGTACAGCTCGTTGCTAATCAACGAGGCTTATGGAAAACGTGATTAATTAAAGTTTTTGCTTTTTAATTAAACTTATAAAATATTTATACAAAAGACTCGGGATCCCGATTACAAAATCATTTACAAAAGTTTACTGTCTATATAAAATACTTGTCACCTAGCGACTAATTACAAAAATAGCCTTGTTGTCCTGAGGATCGTACGCTCCAGGCCTAACCGCCCCGACATGTACAATCTTCATAGGCTCGTTCACGGTCCATCAGCTCTAGCCTTGCCTTTACCTACACATAAACATAGCACTGTGAGTCGACAGACTCAGTAAGAAAAGCATAATAATACTCATACATAAATCCCGGTCATGATCAGACGCCCATACCCCTGATCATAACCCTAACTGCCGTGTCCAACACGATACTGAGTTCCCCTAACTGCCGTGTCCAACACGGTACTGAGTTCTGAACGTTCATAGGGACGGTACTATTGACAAGTAACAGCCTGATCGGTCGAACCGGTCATACTCCGCCGTCGGTCATACTCCAGCCTGTACCGACGTGTTACAGTATCAGCCTGATCGGTCAAACCGGTCATACTCTGGCTGCTGGTCATACTCCAGCCTGTACCGACGTGATACGTCAAATAGTACAGAACCACCAACCTAAGTATCAGCCTAATCGGTCGAACCGGTCATACTCCGGCTGCTGGTCATACTCCAGCCTGTACCGACGTGATACAGTGTTAGCCTAATTGGTCGAACCGGACATACTCCGACTGCTGGTCATACTCCAGCCTGTACAGACATGACACAGTTGGATGGTTCGAAGCCAACATACATATCTGATGTAATCTAATAGGCTTCTTACATGCACGCTAAACATGTAATCTACATATGCATATTGTTATACTAATCTTACCTGGATTCCGAATTCAGGTGTGTCGGTCAACCTGACTGGAACTATCTGTGCGGCGGATTACAGGCTCCTAAACCATAAAAATCACAACACTATAAGTGATACGCTAAATCACTTCCCGAGGACTTAAACTAGGAACTAAAAGTTACCCTATCGATAAAAAGCATGGCAATACCCCAAAAAACATAAAAACGAGGAAAACTAGGGTTTCTAAAATTTCCCCAACCGGTAGACCGGTTGCCCAACCGGAATTCTGATTCTGGGAATTTTCGAAACCCATCTGGAATTCCGGATGCACAACCGGAATTCCGGTTCCTCGCAGGCAGAATTTCAAAAATTCATATTTCAACCAAATCACACCCAAACAACCTCAAACCTTCCAGACCTGTTCTATAGAACCTAAATAACATATCTAAAGCAATAACACAACCCAGAATGCACAGAATTGAAAAACACCATGTGAGTTCCAAGCTTTGAGTTTCAAACTCAAACTTGGCTAAAGCTCTCCAACAAGCATCAAACCATGATTCAAACTCATAATCAAGCATATAGAGACAGCAGAAACTTAAACCTAACTCATGCAACAACTACAGCAACAATTCACACAAATTCTCTTTGAAAACTCAAGCTTTTTAACAAGAAATCTATCCAACTAGAGCAAGAGTAACTAGCATGCAATTCAACCTAATTAAACATACTTAAATCAACATTGTAAACATGGAAACAACAACAATAATTAACAGCAGCAACCACATTAAATTCATCCATGCATAACTCATATTTTTCATCATTTTTTTCAAGAAAACAAAGGAAGAAAAGCTAGACAATAAATACCTCTTCAATGATCACACTAACTTGCTGAAAAATCACTAAAATCCCAAGAGAAAATTCCCTTTTTCTTGCTGCTCAAAGGGCCGAATAGAGAGAGGAAAAGAGAGAGAGTTTTCCTTTGAAAATTTTCTATTTTTTCTAAGTTTGAATAAAATGAGAGAAATGCCACCTAACCCCCTTATTTCAGCCAACAATTAAAATCAAATAACATTTATTTTTCAATTATTAAGTCACAACAAGACAAACTAACAATGGGGCAAAATGACCATTTTGCCCCTTCACACTAAAATCACATAAATAACACTAAAGGGGTATTTTTGGGAAATTCTAAATTCCCGGTCATTCCCGACATTCCCAATGTCTAATAAACCGTCCCAAACTACTAACATACTAAGTTGTGATTTTACTGAGCCAAACACCGAGTTCCAAAATACCGGGCACCGAAAATGCAAAATTATGAAAACTACTACATGACATAAAAATGCATTCTCTGAATTCAATAATAACAGTATAATAATTATTTAAATAGATATAAATAATTTCATAATTAAACGTGATTAACTGCTAATTTCCAAATTAAACTAAGCGGTCTTTACAACTATTCCCCCATTAAAAGGATTTCGTCCCTAAAATCTAACCTGAATAACTCTGGACATTGAGCTCTCATATCTGACTCTAGCTCCCAAGTGGCTTCCTCCACCTTGCTGTTTCTCCAGAGAACTTTGACCAATCCTATGGTCTTATTCCGAAGGACTTTATCCTTTCTATCCAGGATCTGCACTGGCTGTTCTTCATAAGACATATCTGGCTGCAGTTCTAGGCTCTCATAACTGAGTATATGAGAGGGATCTGAAACGTATTTTCTCAACATCGAGACATGGAATACGTTGTGAACTGCTGATAAAGCTGGAGGCAATGCTAATCGGTATGCCACTTGACCTATCTTCTCGAGAATCTCGAAAGGTCCTGTAAATCTAGGGCATAACTTGCCTCTTTTCCCGAAACGTTTGATCCCCTTCATCGGAGATACCCGTAAAAACACATGGTCCCCTACTTGGAACTCAACATCTCTGCGTTTTGGATCTGCGTAACTCTTCTGTCTGCTCTGTGAGGCAAGCATTCTAGCTTTTATCTTCTCTATTGCCTCATTGGTCAGCTGCACTGACTCTTTACCTAGGTATTTCCTCTCCCCTGTCTCATCCCAGTGAATGGGAGATCTACATTTCCTACCGTATAACAGTTCATAAGGAGCCATCCCTATCATACTCTGGTAACTGTTGTTGTAAGAAAATTCTATCAACGGTAGATACTTATTCCATGAGCCTTCAAAGTCCATAACACAGGCTCGCAACATGTCCTCCAATATCTGAATTGTCCTTTCAGACTGACCATCTGTCTGAGGATGGAATGCTGTACTGAATTTCAGCTTTGTACCCATTGCTCGTTGCAAACTTTCCCAAAATTTAGAGGTGAACTTCGGATCCCTATCCGAAACTATAGACTTCGGTACCCCGTGAAGTCTTACTATCTCTCTGACATATAATTCTGCCAACTGATCCACTGTAAATGTTGTTCTAACCGGCAGAAAATGAGCAGATTTTGTGAATCAATCCACCACTACCCAGATGGAATCAAACAAACCCGTGGTCCTAGGTAACCCGACCACAAAATCCATCGTGATATCTTCCCACTTCAATTCTGGTAGGGTTAGAGGCTGCAACAACCCTGCTGGTCTCTGATGTTCAGCCTTAATCTGCTGACAAGTGAGGCATCTCGATACGAATTCTACCAAATTCTTCTTGATACCGCTCAACCAGAAGTAGGGTTTAAGATCTTGGTACATCTTAGTGGTGCCGGGATGCAGAGAATAAGGGGTAGAATGAGCCTCCTCAAAGATCTCATTCCTGAGCTCCACACTATTCGGAACACCAACCCTAGCTTTATACAAAAGCATCCCGCTGTCTGACACTGAAAAGTCCCTGGCTTGACCAGCCAAAACCTCATCTCTGATCTTCACTAACTCTGGATCCGTCATCTGAGCGACTTTTATTCTTTCCAACAGATCAGATTGCAGCGTTAAGTTGTGAAGCTGACCTACCACAAACTCAATGCTGGATCTAACCATATCCTCTGCTAGCTGAGTAAAATCTGAACCATACTAGCTACTTGCCCGAGACCCTTTCTGCTCAGGGCATCGGCCACTACATTGGCCTTCCTAGGGTGATAGAGGATCTCACAGTCGTAATCTTTCACTAACTCCAACTAACGTCTCGGTCTCATGTTCAAATCTTTCTGAGTAAAGAAATACTTGAGACTTTTATGGTCGGTATAGATTTCACACCTTTCTCCGTAAAGGTAATGCCGCCAAATATTCAATGAAAAAACCACCGCGACCAACTCTAGATCATGAGTCGGGTATCGCTGTTCGTAATCCTTTAACTTACGAGAGGCATAAACGATGACCCGATCGACTTGCATCAACACACACCCCAGACCCTGTCTGGATGCATCACAATAAACAACAAATTTCTCGTTGTCTGAAGGCAAAGCTAGCACTGGAGCGGTAATCAACCTCTGTTTCAGCTCCTGAAAACTAGCTTCGCACTTGTCTGACCAGACAAACCGCTGATTCTTCTTTGTGAGTTCGGTTAGGGGCATTGAAATTTTAGAGAACCCTTCCACGAACCTACGGTAGTACCCAGCTAAACCCAAGAAGCTTCTGATCTCTGTCGCTGTCTTCGGTCTCGGCCAATCCCTGACGGATTCTATCTTCCCGGGATCCACCTTGATCCCATCTTTGCTCACAATATTCCCTAAGAAGGACACCGGAGATAGCCAAAATTCACATTTCTTGAACTTGGCATAAAGCTTGTGTTCCCGAAGCCGTTGCAGTACCATCTGAAGATGCAACTCATGCTCCTCTTCTGATTGAGAGTACACGAGGATGTCGTCGATAAACACAATCACACAGATATCGAGGAAATCCTTGAATACTCTATTCATCATGTCCATGAATGCTGCAGGAGCATTGGTTAGTCCGAACGACATAACCAGGAATTCATAATGTCCATACCTAGTGTGGAAAGCCATTTTCGGAATGTCCTCCTCTCGGATTCTCAAATGATGATAACCCGAACGGAGATCAATCTTAGAAAAGACCGTCTTCCCCTGAAGCTGATCGAACAAATCATCGATCTTAGGTTATGGATATTTATTCTTCACTGTCAGCTTGTTCAATTCTCTGTAGTCGATGCACATCCTCATTGTTCCATCTTTCTTCTTGACGAATAAAACCTAGGCTCCCCAGGGTGACACACTAGGCCGGATAAACCCTATGTCAAGCAACCCTTGAAGCTGAATCTTTAATTCCTTAAGTTCAGCTGGAGTCATTCTATATGGAGCCTTGGAAACCTGTTCCACACCTGGTGCCAAATCTATCACGAAGTCAATCTCCCGCTGAGGTGGTAACCCTGGAAGTTCTTCGGGAAAAACGTCTAAAAATTGCAGAACTACCCTGATGTCCTCTGGCCGAATGGTAACTGGCCGAGTGGTGTCCACTACCAAGCCCAGAAACCCTAAGCATCCACCATGCACTAATTCTCTAGCTGACATGGCCGAAATCACCGGGATCCCAGATCCCCGAACTGAACCAACAAACACGAATGGTTCTTCACTTTCCGGTTGGAAGATCACCATCTTCCTTTTGCAATCAATACTCGCCGAATATTTAGATAGGAAATCCATTCCAAAAATAATATCGAACTCTGCTAAGAGAAAATTCCCTTTTTCTTGCTGCTCAAAGGGTCGAATAGAGAGAGGAAAAGAGAGAGAGTTTTCCTTTGAAAATTTTCTATTTTTTCTAAGTGTGAATAAAATGAGAGAAATGCCACCTAACCCCCTTATTTCAGCCAACAATTAAAATCAAATAACATTTACTTTTCAATTATTAAGTCACAACAAGACAAACTAACAATGGGGCAAAATGACCATTTTGCCCCTTCACACTAAAATCACATAAATAACACTAAAGGGGTATTTTTGGGAAATTCTAAATTCCCGGCCATTCCCGACATTCCCAATGTCTAATAAACCGTCCCAAACTACTAACATACTAAGTTGTGATTTTACTGAGCCAAACACCGAGTTCCAAAATACCGGGCACCGAAAATGCAAAATTATGAAAACTACTACATGACATAAAAATGCATTCTCTGAATTCAATAATAACAGTATAATAGTATAATAATTATTTAAATAGCTATAAATAATTTCATAATTAAACGTGATTAACTGCTAATTTCCAAATTAAACTTTTAACGAAAACTGAATGAAAATAAACTTGTAATAATTTTAACCTTACAAACAAAGGTTACGTGTTTCGGGATCCCAAAAATTATTTTACAAAATATTACAGGTCTTTTCCCTTAGCCGACCTAAGTGGCAAAACAGAGTTACAAAAGTTTCAACGCTGGTTGACCCCAACCCTTTTGGTCTAGTGTGGCCCGAACATGTACATTCATCTCCCAGCTCCCACACTCATGGCTGATTAGAAACAAATTTATCCTTTCCTGCACAGTAGAGCACTAGTAAGCCAAGCCAAGCAAGACACTAAAATATATCGATAATCATAAATACTTATCACATAAATATTAATGCAATTTTTTTTGTGTCACGTGTTATGCTCACACGCCTATTTATATCCATGTGTGATGAATAAGGATTTTCTTTAGGCTTAAAGGTTATTGTATAGGGCTAAAAAGAAAAAAAAGATGTCAACATTTAGGCTCAAATTGCGTAAAAGTAGGGATTTAAGAAATAGGGTAGGCTTGAAAAGCTCAATCGGTCCAAAAAAAAATTGCCTATATCATATCTTAAAATCATGCACAATTTATTAATTTCGCCTCAAATGATTATCAAACAAGTTCTAGAGTGGTTGAGACTTTAAAAGAAAAATCAAACATGCATTCATCTTTCTAAACAATAGCAAATATGATAATTCAACTGATCAAGTTTGAGCAGTAATTAATCATGAGTTAAGCACACAAATCATGAGAATCTATCATTTTCCTAAAATTATAACTAGAATTTCATCATCAACAAAATTATTTTCCCTAAGACCATGCGTAAGACATCAAAGTAAAAACACATATCAAACACGAGCAATCATTGTCAACAGAATTTCATTTAATCCACACTTATTAAAATTAAAGCAAGAACATAATATAAACTAAAAAAAACAATAAAAATAAGCAAATAAACAACTAAACAACTAAAAAAAAATTGGATAGACACGACAGTTAATCTCGCCCCACACTTAATATAAGCATTGTCCTCAAGGCTCAATCAAATAAAATCAATGCAAAATAAAAAGAAAAGGGTAAGAAAAACTCCCGTAAGGTTGCTTTGTTTAACGTCGTTAGCTCGACTGCATGTTGTGCTCATTCTTCACGTTGGGTCTTCTAACAAAGACACATTCTTTATGTGTTTATGAATGGAATCTAACACCTTGAATTTGAGTATCCATGCTTTCGTATTCAACTTCTCACTCGCAGTGAGTAAGAAGGGTCTCCCAAATAGAGCTGATGTAGGATTGGGATCACCCTCATCTTCCATCTCAATTATGTAGGAATCACCTGGAATGACAAGTCCATAAGCCTGCACAAAAATATCTTTAACTATCCCTAAAGGATAAGCATTAGTTTGATCAATCGGTTGAATAAAACCCTGAGTTTTTCTTGATGGACCAAGATTTAAAGAAGCAAAATTAGAATAAGACATATTATTAATAATTTCTCCTAAATCTATCATGCAACGATCAAACCTGGTTTTACTAACTGTGCATATAATTGTACTTGTCTCAGGCAACAACTTTCTTTGATGAACAGCAACATTCTCATTCTCCCCCACACTTACTTTCTCACCTCCATTCAACTTTTTCTCATTTGGACACAACTCCTTAAGAATATTAGCACAATGAGTCTCTTCTTTGATTTCCTCAAGACATGGAATTTTTACCTCAATATTAGGAAGAGTCTCAAGGATCTCCTTAATGGGCTCCTCTTTCTTTGATTTTTTCAATCTACTTGGAAAAGGTGGAGGAGGGACATAAGTTGGTACAATTGGTTTGTATGACTTTTTTCAGTGATGGTGGACAAACTAAAGTAGGAGATTCAACCTTTGGTGGAGATGACTCTTCAAGGGATGAATTTCTGACTTCATGACTTGGAATCAAATCATTAACTTCTTGGTGTGGTGATTCAAGTTGTATACCACTTTGGACAGTGATGTCATTGACATTCTCTATTGGATCACTCTCTACTTGTGAAGGCATAATGTTTGAACAATGAATTTCATATTCACTTGTAGATGTTTCCCTTGACTCCGCAGGATTCTCTAACTCTTGTAGAGATTGTTGAAAGATCTGCATATTTTTCTGAAAGTTTTGCTGACACTGTATCCTATTTTGTTTAATCTCCAAAGTAGCAGCCTTCAATGAGTTGCTCATATCAATAAGAGCACGTTCTAGATCTGGTGATAGTACAGGAGGATAGTAAGAAGTTGGTTGAACATATTGATTAATTTCATTGTAGGAAGTGCGAGAATAATCTCCCGATTGCTGATTGTATGTGTAAGTTTCATAGTAGGGATTATATTGATACTCTTGTGGCGAGGTATAATAAGGATCATAGTATTGTTGATTATACATCGCCATGTTTCTAAAGGAAGATCTGAAAATTAAAACCACAACTAGAAGCACAAGTTAGTAAAAAAATTAACAAAAATAGAAAAAAAAATTCTAATAAATTTTTCTTTAAATATCTATCTTTTATTTTGATCTAATAATTTATTCTTCATTTTAAAAAAATTGAAAATACTAAAACTAAATATGAATAATAAAATAAAATAATAGTCCCTGGCAACGGCGCCAAAAATTTGATGCATGTCGTAAGCCACAACAAATTTACTATTTTTTTTATTCCTATACTTCCAATTATTTTAGTATAATCGTAAGTAAGGGTCGATCCCACGAGGACTATGTTTATTAAATTATTCACAATTTAGTAACAAGAATTAGAAAAAGGGGAGTTTTGAAGATTAGAATAAAAATTTCAATAATAAAAATTAAAGAAAAGAACAAATTTTAAGTAAAGAATACGATATGAGAAACTAGTTAAAGGTTATTCGCCACCCTCAACAATCATTCCTAATTCCTATTAAAGAATGTAATTTTCAGTTTCCAATCAAACTATTAATCCCGCAGATAACGCTGAAGCAGTCAATTATCCCAATCTCCCTATTGTATGTAATCAAGGCGAAGCGCTCAATAATTAACTCTTTTACCTAAAGCAGTAAATCCACGAAGCATGCAATTTATTTAACTTAGGTAAAGCATTGAGATTTATGGAGATAGACTAATCTTAGGCAACAAATCAATGAAGCATATAATTTATTTAACCTAGGTTCTATTCTTCATCACAAATTGTAATTTGCCACAAACACTTAGAATCCTAGACTATTAGGTGAATAGTAATCCTAAGATGACGGTAGATTAAAGCAAAACCTAATTTAGTGGCCATCTAAACAAGATTAAAACAATAATCATGACATTGAACATAGAAGAATAGAAACAATTTGATATAATGGAAACTAAAAATTAACATTCAATAATGAAATGAGGAATTCATGTCTCGGGGTTTTGAAATAACCCTTAACTAAAAGAAAACTACTAGACATTATAACCAAAATCATAATATTTAGTAAAAGTAGAAGGAGAAGAAAGAGAATTATGATGAAGAACACTTCAAAGCCGATCTCCGTCTCTTCCTTGCTCTCTCTCTAGTTTTCTCTCTCTAATTTGTAGCTTTTTGGATTCTACCCATTTGTAGTCTAAGAGGTCTTATTTATAGTAATGGGAAAGTTAGTTGAATCCTATTAGAATCAGGATTCTATTTATAGTGGATAGATAAATCCTCTTAGAATTAGGATTCTATTTATAATAGTATTAGAAAATATCTCGGATAAAGATAACTCATCTTTTAAACAAAAGATAAAAATCGCAACTCTTCTTGAAAATTTATCTTTATTTTCGCTATATTTTTTTTAGAAATTTCCTGCTGCGACGACTGATAGTATTTTGGCCATAACTCTCTCGATATTACTCGGAATTGGACGATTCAAGATGTTTTGGAAAGCTAAGAACGAGATCTAAAACTTTCATGTAGAGCTTCAAGTCTAATTATTCCTTTAAGTTTGTCTGAATTTGTAATAAAGTTCCGCCTTGTACAATCGAGATCGCCGACTTCCATTATTTTCCACCAAAATATGTTAAAATCCCTCCAAAAGACTCCAAATGGATGAATAGTATTTAAAATAATCTAACAAATTAAAATCACACTAATCAATAATTTCAAGAATCAATTTAAGAATATTAATAAATAAATTAATCATATTTATAAGATAAATATGGACTCATCAATGTGGCATAGACCTACGTGTTACGCTCACACGTTTATTTACATTCAGGCCTTAGAACGGTTCATCTCGGTTATGTCTTGAACACATAACCCTATACTTCAATATAAATTTATATATATCATGGCATAACAATTACATATTAACAATTTACTTGGGTAATAACCCTAAGCCAATAAAGCGCTCACTTTAGAGTAATAACTCTAATCACGGTTTCAAGTTACTCATATATATCACATTTTATATAAGCGCAATTGCGCATATCTCTATGTGCTAACTGTTGGGTTTTATGCCTTAAATAAAACTCATTTCAATATAATCAAATTTACTTATTAATATAGATCAGAAATAACATTTAATGTTGCATGGTTCACATGATTTATTTCATGATTATATGTACATAATGTATAAATTCATCTGAAACCCTTTTCACATACTTGATCCTGTTTATTGTGCTGTCAACACATTGGAAAGTAAGCATGACTATGTGAATAAAGTTTCCTAGATTTATCAGACATAGGGTTTTACTGGTATGATAATCTACAACAGAGTTTACTTGCATTTGGAGAAGTGCTATGTTCTTTCCAGAGCATTGGTTAAAGTAAAGCTCAGGTTGGCTACATGGAGTATGCATCCGAAGGGACCGATATTGAACTTTGACTTAAATTTATTAAACTTACCGTAATATCTATTCAAGTCAATATCGCCTAGTTTTTCCAAGATCAAATGATCTTAATCCTGATATGATTAGGCTCAATCTCGAGAGGCTATTCGTGTTCTTTGATTTGTTAGTTAAGCCTACTTTTAGATCAGGGTGATACGTACATTTTGGGAACACGGTAGTGCAATTAAGTTGGAGCGCTAGCATAAACATGGAATCTATAGCTTCGATCTGGCGAATAGTAAGCAAAGGATGATCTCCTTCGAGCTTGACCAAATGAACATAAATGGTGGAGTACTCATTTCACATAATTGAAATATCATTTATACGGGGTCAAGTGTTTTAAGGAATAAATACATTGTAGGGTGTAACGGTAATTTAATCCCTTTACAGTGTAGATCGTTCATATAGAGGATCATTGATCAAATTAGGATTATAACAATGGATAACTAATGATGCATCTATATGGTGGAACATATAGAGCATTCTATATACTGAGAGTGCAATTCTAAGTTCTATGCGTGGATTCAACGAAGAATTAATAAGTTAGTGAATTTTAGTGCTAAATTCTTGATCTACTTATTGGAAGCTCGGTTATATGGACCCATGGTCCCCGCACTAGTTGAGATAATATTGCTTGTAAGACTCATGTAATTGGTTGTGATTAATCAATTATAATTCTCAAATTAGACTATGTCTATTTGTTAATTTTTCACTATGTAAGGGCGAAATTGTGAAGAAAGAGTTTTAGGGGCATATTTGTTAATTATGATACTTTGTATGGTTCAATTAATAAATATGATAAATGACAATATTATTTAATAATTATTTATAGTTATTAAATAGTTAGAATTGACATTTAAATGGTTGAATTAGAAAATTGGCGTTTTTGAGAAAATCAGATGCAGAATTGAGAAAACTGCAAAATCCAAGTAAGGCCCATTACTGTACATGGCCAGCCACTTGGTTTGAATTTTTAAACTGATATTTTCATTATTTTAATGCCAAATTATTCAAACCTAACCCTAGTGGAATGCCATAAATAGATAGTGAAGGCTTCAGGAAAAACACACTTTTCTTCTGACACTTCTAATTCAGAAAAAACTGAGCCTTCTCTCTCCCTATCTTTGGCCGAACCCACTCTCTCTCTCTTCCTCATTGATATTCGAAATTCTTAGTGTAAGAGTAGTGCCCACACACAGCAAGTGATACCTCAATCATAGTGAGGAAGATCGTGAAGAAAGACTTTCAGCAAGAAGGAGGTTTCAGCATCAAAGATTCAGAGAAAGAGATCCAGGTTCAGATACTGATAATGCTCTGCTACAGAAAGGAATCAAGGGCTAGATATCTGAATGGAAGGAGTCATATTATTCCGCTGCACCCAATGTAAGGTTTCTTAACTTTATATGTGTTTAATTTCATCGTTTTAGAAAGTTCTTATTTAGGATGTTAATAAACATACTTGTGAGTAGATCTAAGATCCTGGTAAAATAATTCCAACACTAACTACTGTCTTACCTGATGTCCCGCAAATATGGAGATTCGAAATCCCTGGGTGCTCCTAACCAAGTGCCGGTAATTCTAGTCACAATTCCGGGATACACAAATATAGGGTTAATCCCTAAATCTACTTCCAGAAATTATAAACTGGGCATTTAAATTCTAGATATTCACATAGAGCTCGGAAAAGCTTTCCAACGATATAAAGAATGTCCCAAATGGAGTCTCGAGTCAAAAGTTATGACCAAAACAAATTCGTGAAAAAAAACACAATATGCTGCCATAAAATGGCCGCGGACACTGGGTTTAAAAACCCAGGAAACCCAGTTTCCAGCCACGAAAATGCATCTAAAAACACCAATTTCCGTGCTATATCAACCCACAATCAAAACAAGCTTTCACCTAAGCATAAATCAAATAATTAGAGAAGAATTACACCTAATTCACTCTCTAACAACACAAAAATATGCATCAATAATCATCAATTTAAGCAAGCTTTAACTAGAGCAAAAATCCCAAATCAAGAGCTTTCATAACCATAAAAAAATATCAGCATCTTTACACAAATTTATTCTCAATATAACCCAAGCAAATGCCTTAAATCCTCATCCATATGCATAAAAATTCAGATTATAGCAACAATCACATAAACACAATTATCCACAATTACAACATGAACTAATCAACATCAAGAGTTTAGAGCTTAAATTTAACAAAATTACTTACAAAATTCAGCAAGAAAATATCAACATAGATTTCAAATTCTCACATTCAAATCTCCATCTAAGCTTCCAAACATTCAAAGCTTAGCTACAAACAAAAGATTCAAACTAGAATTTCACCAACTCATATCAATTCATACCCATGCATTTCAAGAACACCTACTCATAAAAACGTGCTTCTTTTTTTAAAAAAAAATTCTCATTTCAGGAACAACTCAAAAATTAGAAATTGTAGGAGAACTACCTCAAATCCAAGTAAGAGCAAATCCCCAAATCTCCAAAACTAAGCTTTCTTCCACAAGCAATTCACCACAAAATCAAAGCTAAAAAAATGAGTTTTTGAGAGAGGGAGAGGCTGGCTGCTAGGGCTGGAGTAAAATGCAGAAATAAAATCTCATTTTGCTTAATATTTCCCTTTTAATGAATCATAACCCAAAATGCACAATTATTATATTGCCCTTAGGGCCAAATTCCCATTTTCAAGCATATAAGGGTAAAAAATATAATTCTCACATTGCATACACAAATAATAAATTTCAGATTTCTTATATAAAAATAAAATGTCAATTAAACATCCCAAAATTGTATTTCGGCCCTAAAACCCAGTTCGGCCCGAAATACCCGGTTGTGACTATACCGCGCCAACTTGTTGGAACACACCTGAAAAAGGACACACCAGATATACTATATAATAATATAGTTCATAAGCACATAAATAAATTAAATTCACAGTTTTACCCTTCTTTGCTTAAAATTACTAAAATGCCCCGAGCTCACCAACGGGGTCTGAACATGTCATTGCTCAAATTAATTCGCATATAATAAATTATATAATAATATAATTCTACTGTAATACTCAATTAACTAGTTAGGATTTTGCTAATCCATTTCATTAATCACAGGGTATTACAATTACCCCCTCCTTATAGAAATTTCGTCCCAAAATTTACCTAAATAACTTTGAATATTTCTGTTGCATATACGTCTCGAGTTGCCAGGTTGCCGCTTCTACTTTACTGTTCCTCCATAACACTTTCACCAGTGCAATCGTCTTGTTTCTCAAGACTTTCTCCCTTCTGTCAAGTATTTGCACTGGTTCTTCCTCATATGATAAATTTGACTGTAGTTCTGATGCTTCATAACTTAGGATATGGGACGAATCTGAGACATGCTTTCGAAGCATTGAAACATGGAACACATCATGTACAGCTGCCAGCGCTGGGGGCATAGCAAACCTGTACGCTACTTGCCCTATCCTCTTAAGGATTTCAAAATGTCCAATGAACCTGGGGCTAAGTTTTCCTTTCTTACCAAAGCGCTTGATGCCTTTCACTGGCGATATTCGGAGAAATACCATGTCCCCGATCTGGAAATCAATATCTCGTTGCTTTGGATCAGCATAACTCTTCTGTCTGCTCTGAGTCGCGAGCATTCACGCTCTAATTTTATCAACTGCCTCACTTGTTCTCTGAACAGCCTCGGGACCCAAGAACTTTCTTTCACCTACCTCATCCCAGTAAATAGGTGATCTACATTTTCTTCCATATAAAAGCTGGTAAGGGGCCATCCCAATTGTTGCCTGATAGTTGTTGTTGTATGAGAACTCGATCAGGGGAAGGTACTTTACCCATGATCCTTCAAAGTCAAGCACACATGCCCGTAGCATGTCTTCTAACATCTGAATAGTCCTCTCGGATTGTCCATCCGTCTGAGGATGAAATGTTGTGCTAAACTTTAACTGAGTTCCCATAGCCTGATGGAGACTCTCTCAGAATCTTGATGTGAATTTCGGATCTCTATCCAAAACAATGGACTTTGGCACACCATGAAGACAAAGAATTTCTCTAACATATAACTCACCATACTGATCAATGGAGAAGTTCGTTCGAATAGGTAAGAAGTGCGTTGACTTTTTAAACATGTCCACTATGACCCACACAGAGTCGTATTGTCCCGTGGTTCTAGGTAATCCCACCACAAAGTTCATAGCAATGTCTTCCCCTTTCCACTCTGGAATACTCAATAATGCAGCAACCCTACAGGCCTCTGATGTTCAGCCTTCACTTGCTGACAGGTAAGACACTTAGCAACAAACTCAACGATGTCATTCTTCATGGTTGGCCACCAAAACATGGCCTTGAGGTCTTGATACATCTTCGTTGACCCCGGATGAACTGAGTAAGGAGTCGTATGAGACTCAGTCATAATCTCTCTTTTAATACCGTCATCCATAGGCACACAAACACGATTCATAAATCGTAACATTCCCGTTTCAGCCACTGTAAAGTAACTAGTCTTCCCAGTCGAAACCCTATCTCAGGATTTCATTAAATCTGGATCTTGCAATTGTGCTTCTTTTATTTGCTCTAAAAGAGTAGATTGTAGGTTAATATTAGCCAACTTCCCTACAACCAACTCGATTTTAGCTCGGGTCATCTCATTTGCTAATTGCTGGGAGATTAGTTTCACAGTATTTATCTGACTCTGCTGCTTTCTACTCAAGGCATCGGCAACCACGTTGGCCTTACTTGGGTGATAAAGGATCTCACAATTATAATCCTTCACCAATTCTAGCCAGCGTCTTTGTCTCATATTCAGGTCTCTTTGGGTAAAGAAGTATTTTAGACTTTTATGATCAGTGTATACCTTACTTTTCTCGCCATATAAGTAATGCCGCCAAATCTTTAGCGCAAATACTACTGCCGCGAGTTTTAAGTTGTGGGTAGGGTACCTCTGCTCATACTCCTTTAACTATCGAGAAGCATAGGCTATTACCTTTCCAGCTTGCATAAGAACACAACCGAGACCTTGTCTCGAGGCATCACAATAAATAACAAATTTTTCCTTATGTGAAGGAAGAGTTAGCACTGGAGCGGTAATCAAGCGCTGCTTTAACTCCAAAAAGCTTTTCTCACACAGGTCAGTCCAAAGAAACTTCAAATTCTTTCGGGTCAACTCCGTTAAGGGTACAACAATCTTTGAGAAACCCTCAACAAATCGACGATAATAGCTAGCTAAGCCCAAAAAGCTTCTGACTTCAGTAGCTGATTTTGGTGTTGGCCAATCCCGAATAGCTTTTATCTTGGCCGAATCCACCATTATCCCATCTTTATCTACTATGTGCCCCAAGAAAGAGACACGAGATAACTAGAATTCAAACTTTTAGAATTTAGCATACAACTTGTGGTCTCGTAACCGTTGCAATACAGATCTAAGATGAAACTGATGTTCCTCTTTCGATTTAGAATAAACTAAGCTATCATAAGTACACACGATCACACATCTATCTAGGTAATCCTTGAATACCCAATTCATAAGATGCATGAATGCCGCTGGGGCATTGGTGAGTCCAAAAGACATCACTAGAAATTCATAATGTCCATACTGAGTACGGGAAGCAGCTTTCACGACATCTTCCTCTCGAATTCTCAGTTGATGATAGCTTCAGCGAAGATCGATCTTGGAGAAGACCGTCTTCCCTTTCAGTTGATCAAAAAGATCACCAATTTGAGGTAAAGGATATTTGTTCTTGATGGTAAGCTTATGTTGGAATTATCTTACCAGGATCTTAGATCTACTCACAAGTATGTTTATTAACACCCTAAATATGAACTTTCTAAAGCGATGAAATAAACAGGTATAAAGTTTAGGAAACCTTACATTGGATGCAGCAGAATTAAATGACTCCTTCCGTTCAGTTCTCTAACCCTTGTATCCTTTCTGTAGTAGAGTATTATGAAGATCTGAACCTGGATCTCTTTCTCTGAATCTTTGATGCTGAAACTCCTTTGTTGATGATCTTTCTTCACGATCTTCCTCACTATGATTGAGGTATTGCTTGCTGTGTGTGGGCACTACTCTAATCACTAAAGGAATTTCGAAATATGAAGGAAGAAGAGAGAGAGAGGGTGGCGGCCAAGGCAGAGAGAGAAAGGCTCAGGTTTTCTGATTGAGAAGTGTAATTTTCCTGAAGCCTTCACTATCTATTTATAGCATTCCACTACGGTAAGGTTTGAATTATTTGGCATTAAAATAAGGAAAATATCAGTTCAACATGCCTACAAAAGTGGCCGGCCATGGCTTATTGGGTTTGGGCCTTGCTTTTTGCAATTTTGCAATTTTAACACTTTTGTATCTGATTTTCTCAAAAATGTCAATTTTCTAATTCAACCATTTAAATGCCAACTCTAACTATTTAATAACTATAAATAATTATTAAATAATATTGTCATTTATCATATTTATTAATTGAACCATACAAAGTATCATAATTAACAAATATGCCCCTAACTACTCTTTCTTTACAATTTCGCCCTTACTTAGTGAAAATTTCACAAATAGACATAGTCTAATTTGAGAATTATAATTGATTAATCAAAACCAATTACTTGAGTCTTACAAACAATATTATCTCAACTAGTGCGGGGACCATGGGTCTATATAACCGAGCTTCCAATAAGTAGATCAAGAATTTAGCACTAAATTTCACTAACTTATTAATTCTTTGTTGAATCCACGCATAGAACTTAGAATTGCACTCTCAGTATATAGAATGCTCTATATGTTCCACCATATAGACGCATCATTAGTTATCCATTGTTATAATCCTAATGTGATCAATGATCCTCTATCTGAATGATCTACACTGTAAAGGGATTAGATTACCGTTACACCCTACTATGTATTTTATCCTTAAAACACTTGACCCCGTATAAATGATATTTCAGCTTATGTGAAATGAGTACTCCACCATTTATGTTCGTTTGGTCAAGCTCGAAGGAGATCATCCTTTGCTTACTATTCGCCAGATAGAAGCTATAGATTCCATGTTTATGCTAACGCTCCCACTCAATTGTACTACCGTGTTCGCAAAATGTACGTATCACCCTGACCTAAAAGTAGGCTTAACTAACAAATCAAAGAACACGAATAGCCTCTCGAGATCGAGCCTAATCATAACAGGATTAAGATCATTTGATCTAGGATCAACTAGGCGTTATTGACTTAATAGATATTACGGTAAGTTTAATAAATCTAAGTCAAAGTTCAATATCGGTCCCTTCCGATGCATACTCCATGCATCCAACCTGAGCTTTACTTTTACCAATATTCTGGAAAGAACATAGCATTTCTCCAAATGCAAGTAAACTCTTGTTGTAGATTATCATATCAGTAAAACCCTGTGTCTGATAAATCTAGGAAACTTTATTCACATAGTCATGTTTACTTTCCAATGTGATGGCAACGCAATAAACAGGATCAAGTATGTGAAAAGGGTTTAAGATGAATTTATAAATCAAATAGACAAGAAATTGATAAAGTGAACCAAAACATACACAAATGAATGAAAAATACTTCTGTTTCTTTATTGATGTTGAATAAAATAGATTTCATTGAAATGGAGTTTTATTTAGGCCATAAAACCTAACAAACTCCCACTTGCACTAATATAAAACTAATCAGTACATATCAATTAATCCTAAATTCTGACGGTGCTTTTCAAAGGCTGTCACGGCCAGGAATTTGGTAATTGGATCAGCTAGGTTGTCCTCTGTGTCAACTTTCTGAACTAGTACATCCCCTCTTGCCACGTATTCTCTGATAATGTGATACTTCCTTTCAATGTGTTTGCTTCTCTTGTGGCTTCGAGGTTCTTTACTGTTTGCTATTGCTCCATTGTTATCACAAAGTGAGACTAGAGGCTTTTCCATTCCAGGAACAACACCTATACTGGTGAAGAACTTTCGTAGCAGCTTTGGCTGCAGCTATGTATTCAGCTTCCATAGTTGAGTCCGATATCGCGGTTTGTTTAGCACTTCTCCAAACCACTGCTCCACCCCCAAGAGTAAACACCATCCCAGATGTAGATTTCATGTCTTCAAGACTTGCCTGGAAATCTGAATCAGTGTAGCCTATGGGATTTAAAGCACCACCCTTGTATACTAACACAAGATTCCTTGTACTCTTTAAGTATTTCAGAATATACTTAACTGCATTCTAATGTTCATGTCCTGGATTACACTGATGCCTGCTCACGATTCAAACTGCATAACATATGTCAGGTCTAGTGCATAACATTGCATACATTAGACTTCCAAATGCAGAGGCATAGGGAATTTTCGCCATGTCCTCTGTCTCTTGAGGATCAGTCGGAGACTATTCCTTAGATAGACGAATACCATATCTGGAAGGCATATTTGCCCCATTGGTGTTATTCATGGAGAATCTCTCTAAGACTTTGTCTATGTAGGTTGTTTGAGAGAGAGCAAGAGATCTGTTCTTCCGGTTTCTAATAATCTGAATACCAAGAACATAGTCTGCTTCACCCAAATCTTTCATCTCGAAGTGAGTGTTGAGCCATTCCTTGATGTGAGTAAATTTCTTGACATTGTTTCCAATAATCAAAATGTCATCAACATAAAGGACCAGGAATACTACTATTTGGTCTTCCATGAGTTGGTAAACACAAGGTTCATCTTCATTCTGAAGAAAGCCGTAGGTTTTGATGATTTCATCAAACCTTTTTTTCCATGAGCGAGAAGCTTGCTTAAGACCATAGATAGACCTATTTAATTTGCAAACTTTCTTTTCCTGCCCAGGAAGAACGTAACCTTCTAGTTGCTCCATATAGATGGTTTCTTCAAGTACCCCATTAAGGAAGGCAGTCTTGACATCTATTTGCCAGATTTCATAATCGAAAGCAGCAGCTATGGAGAGAAGAATTTGGATGGATTTGAGCATGGCTATAGGACAAAAAGTTTCCTCATAGTCCACGCCTTCTCTTTAGGTATAACCCTTGGCTACAAGTCTAGCTTTAAAAGTTTCGACTTCGCCTCCAGCTCCTCTTTTCTTCTTGTAAACCCACTTGCATCCTATCGGATGATAGTCGTCAGGTGAGTCTACATATTCCCAAACTTTGTTCTTTTTCATGAATCCATTTTTGAATCCATGCCGGCCGACCATCGTTTCCGTTGCGGACTAGCTATTGCTTGTTTATAGGTTAATGGATCGTCATCAATACCGTCACCTACGACCATATTGATTTCACCATCCAAGCCATAATGAGCTAGTTTTGTTGAAACCCTCCCACTACGACGAGGTGCGGTGATCTTCTAAACAGAGACTTTAGTAGTAGATTTCTCAGTTTGTTCAACTGAGGGAGTGGGATTGTCATCTTCACGAGTGGAAGAGGACAGAACATTGGAAGGACTTATATCTGACAGCAATTCCTCTAGAACAACTTTACTTTTTGGTTTGTAGTCTTTAATTTAGTTCTCTTCAAGGAAAGTAGCATTTGTAGAAACAAACACTTTGTTATCCTTGTGACTCTAAAATAGTCCACCCCTAGTCTCTTTAGAATTTCCGAGAAACATGCATACTTCGGTACGTGATTCAAGTTTGCCTTCTTTGTTTCTTAAGACATGAACAGGGCACCCCAAAATTCTGTAATGGCGTAAACTAGGTGTACGACCATTCCAAAGTTCGACGGGTGTCTTAGGGACTGCTTTAGATGGAACAACATTTAGAATGTCATTTGCCATCTGAATAGCATATCCCCAGAAGGACGTAGACAGAGTCGAATAACTAAGCATAGACCTAACCATTTCCAAAAGAGTGCGATTTCTTCTTTCTGCAACTCCATTTTGTTGTGGAGTGCTTGGGGTAGTGTATGGGGATTCAATTCCAAGTTCAATTAAATGATCTTTAAACTACATATCAATATATTCTCCACCCCTATCAGTTCGCAAGATCTTTAATGATTTACCTAATTGGTTTTGGGCCAAAGCATGAAACTCCTGAAACTTTTCAAACGTTTCAAATTTCTTTTGCATTAGGTAAAGAAAACTATATCTAGAGAAATCGTCAATGAAAGTGACAAAATACTCATAACCACCTCGGGCTTTGACATTCAAAGGTCCGCAGACATCGGAATTCACTAACCCTAGAGGGATTTTGGCACGCTCTCCATTTGCAGAGAAAGAACGTTTAGTCATTTTTCCTTCTAGGCTGGACTCGCATACTGACAGTTCACCTAAGATGACATTTTTCAATGGACCGCCTTTGGTTAGCCTATTGACTCTATCAAAGCCTATATGACCTAAACGTAAATGCCATAGATAAGTTTGATCATCATTATCAATCTCGTTTCTTTTGAGGTTTCTAGGTCTAGCTACATTGAAAAGTTCACTATTAAGTGAGATTTGTATATTCGGTCTTAAAACATAAAGCCCTTGTTCCATTGTAGCAACACATATTTGAAATCCATTACGAGAAATTGTACAATTTGTACTCAAAATATTCAATATATAAGATTGTGTTTGCAAACATGAGAAACTAATCAAGTTTCTACTAAAGTTTGGAATAAATAAAATATTTTCTAAAATTAAAAATCTTTGTTGAAACTTGATGCGGGCTTTTCCTCTAGCTTTGACCGATACTAATTTGCCATTGCCAACTTTAAGCTTTAACTCTCCTGGAAGCAGATTTTCCCAAGTTGCAAGCAACTGCAGTGAAGAACATACATGGTTAGTAGACCCAGAATCAACAATCCAGACAGATTTGTCGTTCTCTAAAACACATGATTCAAAGATAAAAGCATTACCTTCGTTTGAATTGTTTAGAAGCCTGGGACATCGTTCTTCTTGATGTCCCTTTTCATTACAATTCGAACATAGAAGATTATGTCTGATAATTGTACTTGAAGAAGCAGTTTTTGCTGGATCCTTCATACCTAGTCCTTTTCCTCTGATTATGAATTGCAAACCCAGGGTGACCTATTGCAATCAGATTCCGTTCACGGGCTCGTAATTCTGCTTCGAGCTTGTCCATGTCGGAGGAGTTATAATTGTTGATCATGTAAGAGATAACAAATTCATTATACTCCGGAGGAAGAATATTAAGGATGAGTTGGACCCATTGTTCTCTTGATAAATCAATTCCTAGTAGATTTGCCTTTTGGAACTTCAGATTCAACATCAACAGGTGCGAGTTTATGCAACTACCAGGATGCATTTTCACACTATAGAGTTCTTTTACTCAGATAGTAACTAGGAGAGGATCGGGGTGAGGGTTATTCATAATGACACTACAACACATCAATAAAACAGAAGTAAGGTTTTGGTTCATAAATTCGTACACAGTTCAGAAAATAACAAATAATCACATATGTTATAGAAATACTAAATCTAAGATAGTTTATTTTCTAAGGTTTTTCAACAAACTGATACAGTGTCCCGCTTAGGCGAGAGTCAAAGCATCATCCATTGAATAGAGTTGTCAGCTCATCTAAAATGATAATCATTCTAGCAACCTTTTATTCGATCAAGATTGGAATTCAGCGTTGTCCCGTTTAGGCGAGAGTCAAGGCAATTCTATCTTATGAGCTTCAACCATTGTTTCATAATTTGCAAGTCAAGTATGGTCGCCACCATTAGGGTGATCTATACCATACAAAATACTTACAAACTACTCATCTTTCGAGATTAAACGGTACGAAATTGCTAATGAACGTTCCTCCGTTAGGGAGGATTACTCACTAAAACAAACGCGGTGTAAAACCAACAATGGAGATCGAATGTCTCTTGATTAAAAGCTCATTATTTAAAAATATTATATGTATTTTGTATAATCATTTTATTCGATATTATAATAATCAAAAATTACAAACTAAAGTTGGTTTAAATAAAAAATCAACTTTAATTAATTTTCAATTATTATTTAATTTGAAAAATAAATTCGAATAAATATCGAAGAAGTTCCATAATATAATAATGAAAAATTACAAATCAAAGTTTGTTTAAATAAAAAATCAACTTTAATTAAATTTCAATTATTATTTAAATTCGAAAAAAAATCGAATTAAAATGGAACAAATTTGAAAATATCTTGTTTAAGTTGTTTTAGAATAATCTAAAAAATCAACTTAAATATCTTTGAAATCAGATTTAATTAAATTAAAATTAAGTTGTAACCACTTAATTTGAAGATATTCCATTTTAAGTTAATATTCGAAAAGATATTAACCTAAAAAATATCTATAATATTCCATTTTAAGTTAATATTCGAAAAGATATTAACTTAGAAAATATCTAAAGAATCTTAATAACTAATGCCTAAAATTCCTCAACTTAATTTTGAAATTTTAAATCCAAAAGATATTTAGATTTAAGTTGGTTAGTTGCAGATAACTAAATATCAACTTAAATAGGAATATATAATGAAAAAATTAAATTAAGCTTCAGAAAGAATCTAGATGGTTATAATTCTATATTTAATTAAATACAAGAAAATACATATAGTTTAGCTTAGAATATAAAATTCTTTAAACTATGGTTTTCTTAAATTAATTTCAAAATAAATGAAATTAATTATGTTGCTAATCAATTTTATTAGGTTAAACTAGTGTAATTAACCTAGTACGGTTATTCAAATCAGGCAAATGGGCCTTCACAATTGGGGTGGTTCATGTGAGGGGGTGCTGGGTTCAGTATGTCGTACCCACTTCTATGGCTCCCAAATCTCACACAAGGCCCAAAAGAGAGGAATTTAACCTTAAAATGAACAACTGTTATTAATTGAATAGGCCCAAAAACTAAATGGGCCTAAATAAAATCTATCAAGAACTATGACATTTTATTTAGCAACAACAACCCATATGCATCTATAATGAAATTAAACACATAGGCTCACACAGGCACACTTTGGATGGGTCCTATCATGTTGTTAGGTCATACACAGATGAAAGAGATTGTAAATATACCTGTTACAAATTATATACTTGACCAAGGGAGCCATCAGATCATTAGATCTGACAAAAAGTAACCATGACTTTTTGCAATCAAGTAATAATAGGTTTTGAAAACTTACACACAAGCTAAAACACATACTCCTGCAACAAGGTTAGATGGATAGTTGGATGTAGGATTTATTTAATTTTAAATTAAATAATTTCGATAAAAAAATAAATTAATTAAATAAAAAATATTTTCGAAAATTTTTTAAAAAAAAATTGAAAAATTTGAAATTAAATTGTAAATTAAACCTACAATTTTGAAAAATTAGGTTTCAACCAACCTAAATATCATTTCAAAATTTGCTAACTACTTTTAAAAATTAAATGTTATTATATAAATAAAAATTAAATAAAAAAATAAAAAAGATAAATGAATATCTTTTTCAGATTTTAAATGTAATTTAAATAAATAAAATAACAAAATTTAAAAGTTAGCAAAATATCTTACATCTATTTAAAATTACATGATTATAGTTATCTTATTTTAAATTTAAATAAGGTCAAATTATATAAAAAAAATATTTAATTTAAAATTGAGATAAGATATAATCAAATTTAAAAATAAGATAGATTATTAAGCAAAAAAAGATAGATACTAACTATTTTTAAATTAAAATTACACTAATATCATGAATTAAATTTAAAAAATATTAAATTAATTCATTATGATAATTAGAGTTGAATTAGGAATAGTGATAGTGTAAATACAGAACTACACAAAAAATCGGAAGTTAATTCCATGAAAAAGCATGAAAAAACAAAGAAAAACGAAAAAATTGCAAGCTGTACGGACGGAATGCAGTGCATACTCGTCCGCTCGCGTATGCTGGGTGCTGTGCCGAGTTTCCTCGGCGGAACGCGTCTCACGCATGATTTTCGCGCGCGCAGGTGGGTTTCAGCACAACCCCAATTTTTCTGAATCTTCAAAAAATCATAACTAATTCAAATTAAATCGAAATTGAGTTTTGTAAAAAAGTAACTTGCTTAATGTTTTCCATAATATCCAATAAAAATAATTCTAGAAACAGATATTCAATTATTTTTCACAAAAATTCACAAACACCAATCAATCATCAAATAACACTCAATACAACATGATACCATCCAAAAAACATCAAACAATCGTTTTAAAGTCCAAATTTCTTGCAAGCAAATCAATTACCATGGCTCTGAGGCCAGTTGTTGGAATTATTTTACCAGATCTTAGATCTACTCACAAGTATGTTTATTAAGACCCTAAATATGAACTTTCTAAAACGATGAAATAAACACGTATAAAGTTTAGGAAACCTTACATTGGGTGCAGCGAAATTAAATGACTCCTTCCATTCAGATCTCTAATGCTTGTACCCTTTCTGTAGCAGAGTATTATCAAGATCTGAACCTGGATCTCTTTCTCTGAATCTTTGATGCTAAAACTCCTTTGTTGATGATCTTTCTTCATGATCTTCCTCACTATGATTGAGGTACTGCTTACTGTGTGTGGGCACTACTATAATCACTAAAGGAATTTCGAAATATGAAGGAAGAAGAGAGAGAGAGGGTGGTGGCCAAGGTAGAGAGAGAAAGGCTCAGGTTTTCTGATTCAGAAGTGTAATTTTCCTGAAGCCTTCACTATCTATTTATAGCATTCTACTAGGGTAATGTTTGAATTATTTGGCATCAGTTTAAAATGCCTACAAAAGTGGCCGGCCATGGCTTATTGGGTTTGGGCCTTGCTTTTTGTAATTTTGCAATTTTAACACTTTTGTATCTGATTTTCTCAAAAATGCCAATTTTCTAATTCAACCATTTAAATGTCAATTCTAAATATTTAATAACTATAAATAATATTGTAATTTATCATATTTATTAATTGAACCATACAAAGTATCATAATTAACAAATATGCCCCTAACTACTCTTTCTTTACAATTTCGCCCTTACTTAGTGAAAATTTCACAAATAGACATAGTCTAATTTGAGAATTATAATTGATTAATCAAAACCAATTACAGTCTTACAAACAATATTATCTCAACTAGTGCGGAGACCATGGTTCTATATAACCGAGCTTCCAATAAGTAAATCAAGAATTTAGCACTAAAATTCACTAAATTATTAATTCTTCGTTGAATCCACGCATAGAACTTAGAATTGCACTCTCAGTATATAGAATGCTCTATATGTTCCACCATATAGACGCGTCATTAGTTATCCATTGTTATAATCCTAATGTGATCAATGATCCTCTATGTGAATGATCTACACTATAAAGGGATTAGATTACCGTTACACCCTACTATGTATTTATCCTTAAAACACTTGACCCCGTATAAATGATATTTCAGCTTATGTGAAATGAGTACTCCACCATTTATGTTCATTTGGTCAAGCTCGAAGGAGATCATCCTTTGCTTACTATTCGCCAGATAGAAGTTATAGATTCCATGTTTATGCTAGCGCTCCCACTCAATTGTACTACCGTGTTCCCAAAATGTACGTATCACCCTGACCTAAAAGTAGGCTTAACTAACAAATCAAAGAACACGAATAGCCTCTCGAGATCGAGCCTAATCATAACAGGATTAAGATCATTTGATCTAGGACCAACTACACGATATTGACTTGAATAGATATTATGGTAAGTTTAATAAATCTAAGTCAAAGTTCAATATCGGTCCCTTCCGATGCATACTCCATGCATCCAACCTGAGCTTTACTTTTACGAATATTCTGGAAAGAACATAGCATTTCTCCAAATGCAATTAAACTCTTGTTGTAGATTATCATATCAGTAAAACCCTGTGTCTGATAAATCTAGGAAACTTTATTCACATAGTCATGTTTACTTTCCAATGTGATGACAACACAATAAACAGGATCAAGTATTTAAGATGAATTTATAAATCAAATAGACAAGCAATTGATAAAGTGAACCAAAACGTACACAAATGAATGAAAAATACTTCTGTTTCTTTATTGATGTTGAATAAAATAGATTACATTGAAATGGAGTTTTATTTAGGGCATAAAACCTAACAGCTTATTCAATTCTCGGTAATCAATACACATTCGGAGAGACCCATCCTTTTGTTGGAATTTATTTTACCAAGATCTTAGATCTAATCACAAGTATATCGTTTAATATCCTAAATATGAACTTCTAAAACGATAATAAACACATATAAAGTTTAGGAAACCTTACATTGGTCGCAGCGGAATTATATGTCTCCTTCCACTCAGATCTCTAACCCTTGTATCCTTTCTGTCGCAGAGTATCACCACGATTTGAGTCTGAATGTCCTTCTCTTCAATTTTGATTCTTCACGATCTTCCAGACTATGATTGAAGTACCACTTGATGTGTGTGGGCACTACTCTATCACTCAAGGTATTTCGAAATTGGAAGAGGAAAAGAGAGAGAGAGAGAGAGAGGTCAGCTATAGAAAGATAGTGAGTGGCTCAAATTTCTGAAGGCAATCTTTTGAATCACTCGAATACTCTTGTTTTGGTGTGAGCCATCACTATCTATTTATAGATAACCACTAGTTTTAGGTTAGTAATTATTTGGCATTAAAATAATGAAAATATTAATTGGAAAAACCCTCTCCAAGTGGCCGACCATGGTGTTAATGGGCCCCACTTGGAATTTTGCAGATTTAACAATTTTCATTTCTATTTTCTCAAAAATGCCAATTTTCTAATTCTAACCATTTAAATGCAAAAACTAATTATTTAATAACTAAAATAGATTATTAAATAATATTGTCATTTAACATAATTATTAATTAGACATATAGAGTCTCTTAATTAATAAATAAACCTGGAATCTCTTTTCTTTACAATTTTTCCATTGCTTAGTAAATTTACAAACTAGACATAGTCTAATTTTAGAATGATAATTGATTAATCATAAATAAATTATTGAGTCTTACAAGCAGTATGGTTTCAACTAGAATGCGGACCATGGACCTACATTACTGAGCTTCCAATAAGCTGAATCGAATTTACCAAGAAAATTCCCTAACTCATTAATTCCTTGTTGAATCCACTCTTAGAACTTGGAATTGCACTCTCAGATATATAGAGTGCTCTATATGTTCCACGATATAGATACACTATCACATTTAACCATCGTTATAATCTCAATTTGATCAAAGATCCTCTATATAGATGATTTACACTGAGAAGGGATAAATTTACCGTTTCACCCCTCAATGTATTTGGCCCCTTAAAACACTTAGCTACCTGTAAATGATGTTTTAGTGAACTAAGATATAATCACTGAAACAAGAGGTCATCCATTTACTTCTATTTAGCTAAGCTCGAAGGGAATCATCAATTGACTTCTAACCACCTATAGAAGCTATAGATTCCATATTTATGTTCAGCGCTGCCACTCAATAATACTATCATGTTCCCAAAATGTACGTATCACCCTGACCCAAAAGTAGGCTTAACTAACAAATCAAGAACATGAATAGCACTCCTGAGATTAAGCCTAAGCATATCAGGATTTAGATCTGTTGATCTAAGATCAACTAGTGATATTGACTTGGAAAGATACAACGGTTAGTATTATAACATCTTAACTAAGTTCAATATCGGTCCAGTCCAATGTATACTCCATACATTCGAAACTAGTATACTTTGCAAATGTTCTGGAAAGAACATAACACTTACTCCAAGTGTAAGTACACTTCATCGCTGATTATCACATCAGTGTAAATCCAAAACACTGATGAAACAGGAACTTATTCTTTTGAATCATATAATCCCAATCACATTCCACGTTTTTGACATCACTGTAATTGTGAATGAATGTATGTTCTGGACTTAACAGGTTTTGTGCATATATTAAACCATAAACATGAAAACTACATGTTAGCACAAATCACTTCAAATCTCTTATTGATAATCAATCAGATTATATTATAATGGGTTTTATTTAGGGCATAAAACCAACAAACTCCCACTTGCACTAACATAAAACAAGTTGTGCATTCCAATCAATCTGTTGTCTTGATCTTTAGATCAAGTGTAGTATATTTGACTCAACCCAAATTTCTGGAACCATGTTCATAAAACATTATGCAACATCCTTTTACTATATGCTTTACTCATCAAGGGATACAGAAATCCTTACTGCTTATTAAGTACATCTGAATAAATAGAAGACATATCTCTCATATTTTAAAATTTGGAACTGAGATAATACAGTGTAGAATTTTCTTCAGTAAAATAACTTTCTGGTAATTTCAAATTTACAAAGTTATAAATCTTCTCTGGTAGAGCTTGAATTATTATAGAAGGGTTTTTACACTCTTGTAGAATAACTCCTCCACCCCCAGAGTAACCACCATCTCAAATTCTTGAATGAGTTGGGTAGATATAAGGATAACTAATATACGATTCCTTAATATCTAACATATAGATCACTTTCATAAATCTTTCTTGAGTATCTTCTAATGTTCCTTATTTGATTACATCTCAGATAGCTCTCACTCAATAATAGATGTCTGGTTAAATAATACTTTTAACCTCTTATTATTTGGAGGGATATCTAGTTGTGACTTATTGTATTAGTCTGAAACTGTAAGTTTCTTTTAAGACTAAATCATCAACATAGTAGTCTAGTATTTGAAGTGTAAAATACTTGCTAGAGATTAAGTAACCAAATTAAGATACCATAAAATGTTATGAGGATTAGAAATCTTGGCTCAAGTCATTCGAATAGACTATGCAAGAATTCTTCTATCTTATTCTCATAATTCTGATAAGTTATTTCTATCCACATGAATGGTTAGATTTGCTTTCTCAGTAGTGTTCTTAAGTTCCTATCACAAGTGTCAACCAAATGAAGATGGGTAAAGAATTTTGAAATTCTCCAACTCAATTAGGGTATTGTGATACATTATCAAAGAACTTTATTGGTATCGTTATTTATTACAACAGTAAAACTAAACTAGAACATATAATCAAGATGAAGGATTTATTCTGATAATAGCTAATTTATTATATTACTTCCATGTTTAAAGAAAATATGTGTTACAGGGAATACTGTGGAATAAAGTCCACCCCTAAGTATTTAGAGATTATGATCCACCCCTAAAGGTTATAGAGATCATGATTCTCTAGGTGTTATAGAGATTATGTGGAGTTTCAAATATAATCCAGAGTTCATTAGATATAAAAGATCGTTGAACTGCATATTATTCTTAACTTTTTCTCCACCCCTATCACATCAAAAGATCTTTTTATTAAACAAATTCTTAATAATTGTATTAGTATTATAACATCTTAACTAAGTTCAATATCGGTCCAGTTCAATGTATACTCCATACATTCGAAACTAGTATACTTTGCAAATGTTCTGGAAAGAACATAACACTTACTCCAAGTGTAAGTACACTTCATCGCTGATTATCACATCAGTGTAAATCCAAAACACTGATGAAACAGGGACTTATTCTTTTGAATCATATAATCCCAATCACATTCCACGTTGTTGACATCACTGTAATTGTGAATGAATGTATGTTCTGGACTTAACAGGTTTTGTGCATATATTAAACCATAAACATGAAAACTACATGTTAACACAAATCACTTCAAATCTCTTATTGATAATCAATCAGATTAGATTGTAATGGGTTTTATTTAGGGCATAAAACCAACAAACTCCCACTTGCACTAACATAAAACAAGTTGTGCATTCCAATCAATCTGTTGTCTTGATCTTTAGATCAAGTGTAGTATATTTGACTCAACCCAAATTTCTGGAACCAAGTTCATAAAACATTATGCAACATCCTTTTACTATATGCTTTACTCATCAAGGGATACAGAAATCCTTACTGCTTATTAAGTACATCTGAATAAACAAAAGTAATATCTCTCATTCTTTTAAAGAATGAAATAGAGATAACACAGTATAGAATTTTCTTTAGTTGAATAACTTTCTGGTAATTTTGAATTAACAAAGTTATATATCTTCATACATGGAGCTTGAATTATTATAGATGGGTTTTTACACTCTTCTATAATAATTCCTCCACCCTAGAGTAACCACCATCTCAAATTCTTAATGAGGTGGTGTAAATATAAGGATTACCAATATATAGTTCCTTAATATCTAACATATAGGTCACTTTCATAAATCTTTCTTGACTATCTTCTAATGTTCCTTATTTTATTACATCTCAGATGGCTCCCACTCAATAGTAGATGTTTGGTTAAATTGCACTTTTAACCTCTTACTATTGTTTTGAGGGATATCTAGTTGAGACATATTATCTTAGTCTGAAACTGTAAGTTTCTTTAAGACTAAGTCATCAACATAGCAATCTAGTATTTGAAGTGTAAAATACTTGCTACAGATTAAGTAATCAAATTAGGATACCATAAAATTTTTATGAGGATTAGAAATCTCTGCTCAAGTCATTCGAATAGACTCTGCAAGAATTCTTCTATCTTATTCTCATAATTCTGATAAGTTATTTCTATCCACATGAATGGTTAGATTTACTTTCTCAGTAGTGTTCTTAAGTTCCTATCACAAGTGTCAACCAAATGAAAATGGGTAAAGAATTTTAAAATTCTCCCACTCGATTAAGGTAGTGTGATACATTTTCAAAGAACTTTATTAGTATCAATTGCTATTACAACAGTAAATATAAACTGGAACATATAATCAAGATCAAGAGTTCATTCTGATAATAGCTAATTCATTATATTACTTCCATGTTTAAAATTATGTGTCACAAAGAGTATTGTGGCATGGAGTCCACCCCTAAGTATATAGAGATTATGATCCACCCCTAAGGGATATAGATATCATGGTTCTATAAGTATTATAGAGATTATGTGGAGTTTCGAATATAATCCAGAGTTCAATAGATATAAAAGATCGTTGAACTGCATATTATTCTTAACTTTTTCTCCACTCCTATCAGATCAAAAGATCTTTTTACCAAACAAATTCTTAATAATGTTTTAGAATTAACAATTATTCATAAACATAGAGAATAATTTCTTAGTGCTTATGTAGTATTAACTCCATGAAGAGTTTAAGATACTATAGAATTTGTAGCAATAATAAAAACACATACACATACTGTTGCTCCAGAATTCGCCCAAAATACGTGGACCAGTCGAGAGGGGACACGTGGATCAGATAACTTGTAAACATTTGCTAAGTCTTTGCGCGCCACAAGGAAGCACTGTTAGCATGGGTCCCGGAGGAGGCTCCCGGAGTACAAGGTACTCCAGGAGGCGTGCATAGCGTGAAGGCTCTCCGGGATGTGTCAGGTCTCTCCCGAGCAATCAAGTCGCATTTAATGCTGCATGGGAGGAAGCGTGTTGGGACTGTAACACGCAATAAAGTCTGACGGCACAACCCCCAAACAGCAGCGCTACAGTAATGATCATTTAAGTCTAGCGACGGCTACTCTGCGAAGAGTCACGTCAATCACAAGGCAAAAAGGACATTCTCCATAAAAACCCTATCGCACCTAGGGATTTGACCATGCATCACCCATGGTATATTCATTGGAAATGCTCAACTTTATGGATACTTACAGATACATGTGTAAGAACAATTCTAGGGATTACCCCACCAAAACACTATAAATACCCCCTCAAAGCTCATTTAATGGGGTCGAGAATCTTGGTTTTGTAAACAAGCAAGAAGAGAAAATACTCACCAAGAACATTCTCTGTATTTAAGAGAAAGACATTCTCTCAAGTGTGGAATCTGTATTAAATACATCCATAAATAACAGAGACTCGTGGACTAAGGCTCATTAACGCCCCAACCACGTAAAAAACCTTCATCTCACTTTCTTACAGCTCTTTATTATAATCATATTTTAATAGTTGCCGAAAATCTCGGTCAACATTTTGGTGCTTTCATTGAGAGCTGAGGAAAGCTGGTACATAACAAGCATTTGACTTCACAACAATGGTGGAGACAAGAAGTACACGTCATCCTCGCCCTCTAGAAGACGCTCAAGATCCCAATGAGGAAGATGTAGCCTCAAGAGCAGCAGAGGAGTCCGAGGAAGAAGAAGAAGAGATAGTTCCCGACGAGAACTACGAGGAAAACCTCGACGAGTATGCCTATGTCGGAGGAAGCTACTCGGAGTTCGTGCTCCTTAGACAAAAAGCTATCGATCATGAAGCTGAGATCGAAGCTCAGAAAGCGCAAAATCAAAAAATGCAGGAAGTGATGCTAGCCATGCAAAAAGCCATGGAGGCAGCTGGTATTCACGTGCATCCCAAGGCGATGGCCGCTGGGCTCGACGGGGAGCCAGCGACGTCTTCGCCTAATTCCCAGCAGCAAAGACCTAGGGAACCTAGCCCTATAAGGCACCCTGCTGAGGAAAACCAAACAAAAAACCCTACTTCTACCCCTGGTCGAAAGAAAAAGGTGCAGGATCCGCGAAGGGTCCGCTCGGATTTCCCTAAAGGGAAAGGTCCGCAGAGGGGCAAGCCCCAAAGAGGGAGTCTTGGCCCTCAGGATCGAGGGGACCGAAAAAGCGTTTCCGTGCACCAGGAACCAGGGGGTAGAGGAAGAAGAGGACAGAGATGTCCTCCCATTGATCTGAGAAATCAAATCAATGGGAATCAAGGTGACCTCCGGGATCACCTTGACCAAAGAAGATACAGGCCCGTGGTCTCCTCGGGTACTGTAAACGAAGGGATTATGGCGGAACTTGCCATACTTCGAAAGGATATTGCTCGAGTCTCCCGGAGGCAGAAGGGAGACGACTCCGACTCGGACAGTGAGGATCGGGAGCCTTGTGCCAAACATATCCTGGAGGCGGAGCTCCCTAAAAACTTCAAGATGCCCGAAATGGCGGCATATACTGGGAACTCCGACCCCAGTGATCACTTGTCACGGTTCAACCGTGTCATGACAGTCATGCGGGTCAGCAATGACGCCAAATGCTTGTGCTTCCCCCTCACTCTGAGCGGATCAGCAGAGGAATGGTTCAAAAAACTGGAACCAGGATCGGTGGGTTGCTGGAACAAACTCCAAACCAACTTCCGGAGACAATTTGTCGCCGCCAGGAAGGTTAACTTGGAGGTTAGTGCCTTGACCAACATCAAGCAACTGCCCACCGAGACCTTGAAGAATTACATCAAGAGGTTCCGAGAGGAAGCCTCGAAGACCAAGAAGGTCGACGACGGACAACAGCTTGCGCTTCTCCAAGCAGGAATTCGCACTGGGACTCCCTTCTGGAACGAGTTGCAGCAAGAAGGCGCTGCTAACCTTCAGGACTTCCAGAAGAGAGTCCAAAAATATATTAACCTCGAAGAAGCCCAGATCGTGGCTTACGGAGGCTACTATCCCACCGGGATAGCAGGATACATGCCGGGAGTGTCGCCCTCGGGTACTGTCCCGACCGCAACTCCACAAGTAAGTGGCATACAGTTCTCCGCTACTCCCGGATACAGCCAGGGCCAAACTTTGGCACCGGCATCTTCCCATTACGCCAACCCGTCCGGGGTGAATGGACGAACTCCTTCACAGGCCGCCCTGACTGCTAGCTTAACAGGCCCTACCCAGGGGTCGAGGAGCAAAAGGTCCTCCAAGGGCAGCACCCGAACGGGAGAGAAGCGCCAAAAGAAGGGGTACACACCCCAATACACCTAGTACACAGAGCTCACGGACTCTCAGGAACGTGTATATTTTGCCACAAGGCAGAATATGCACTACCGGAGACCCCAGCCGTTGTACAAAGACAGCTCCCGGAGAGATCCGAGTAAAAGATGCGAGTACCACAATGACATTGGTCATAGCACCAACGAGTGTAAAAATCTCAAAGACGAGATTGAAAATTTGATCCGCTTGGGCCACCTCTACGAGTGGATCAAAAATAGGTTGCCCCACCTTAATCCAGGGCAGGTGGACGGGGGTATGCCTCCGGGGACGCCAGGGGGTACAGCAGGAGTATTGCCTCCAGCTGCTCCCGCAGGTGACACCCTGCATATCCCCGGGCTACCGCCCCGGCCTAGGACGGGTAGCCATGATCTCCGGAGGTCCCCATATTGGAGGAAACACTCGCAAGGAGCGAAAAAGATATGCCGAGGCCGCAAAACACAGTGAGGTGTGGGAGATTACTCAACTCCCGGCCCAAAGGCCTCGGCTAATGGACCAGCCCATAACGTTCACGGAAGAAGACGCCAAGACGGTGCGTTTTCCTCACCACGACCCGCTGGTCATAGAGACCCCCATCGCAAATAAAGTGGTGGCTATGGTCCTGATTGACAATGGGAGTTCCGTGAACTTGCTCTTCAAAGAAGCCTTCACTGCGATAGGGTTGACCGACCGGGACCTCTCGCCTAGTGGGTCACAGCTCACAGGGTTTAACGGGACGACACTAATCCCGATGGGAAAAGTCGTTCCCAGCTACCCCGTGCCCGGATACCCCGCAGCACATTTAAGTATTGCACCTTCGTGGTGGTAGACCGTCTAATGCCCTACAACGCGATCCTAGGCCGACCGGCCCTCGTCGACTTTGGTGCGATTACTTCAATCCGACATCTATGCCTGAAATTCCCTACCCAGGAAGCCGGAGTCGGAACGGTAAGGGGAAATCAGGGAGAGGCCAGGCAATGTTACAATGTTGCCACCCACTTACCAGTATTCATGGTCCGGGGGCCCCCTGAGATAGAGAAGGCTGAAGAGGATGAGTTGGATCCTCGCATAGGGTCCGAAAGGGTCGTGGAACCAATGGAGGACGTCGAAGAAATACCAGTGTGCGACGACGACTCCACCAAAGTACTCCGGATAGGGAAGAGCCTGGATCCGGAGGAAAAAGATAAAATAATAAAAACACTGAAGGGCGCCATCGACATCTTTGCATGGCGCCAAGAAGACATGACCGGCATCAGCCCTCATGTCATCACCCATGTACTCAATGTCAACCCGGACATGCCCCCTGTACAGCAAAAGAGACGCCCGCTCGACTCGGTGAAAGCCGAGGCCTTAGAGAAAGAGGTGGACAAACTCTTGTCCAATGGCATGATCCGCGACGTGTACTATCCGGAATTGCTGGCCAATCCAGTCCTGGTGCCCAAGCCGAACGGGACTTGGCGGGTTTGTATAGATTTCACAGATCTAAACAAAGCCTGCCCAAAGGACTGCTTTCCGCTACCCAGGATCGACCAGATGGTAGACGCCACGTCCGGATTTAAGCTGCTGTCTTTCATGGATGCCTATGCTGGGTACAACCAAATAAAAATGCATACGGCAGACCAGGAGTGCACGAGCTTCAGGACCGATAAGGGGGTATACTGCTACCTAGTCATGCCTTTCGGACTGAAAAACGCCGGAGCAACCTATGAAAGAATGGTGAACCGGATGTTTAAAAGCCTCCTGGGACGAAACATGGAGGTATATGTAGACAACATGCTCGTCAAATCCAAAGCATGCAACAGCCATGCAAGCGACTTAGAAGAATGTTTCGAAGTCGTCCGGAGATATGGCATGAAGCTCAACCCGAAAAAATGTACCTTCGGGGTCAAGTCGGGAAAATTCCTGGGCTTCATAGTCAGCCAAAGGGGGATCGAAGCAAACGCGGAGAAAATCCAAGCTCTCCTGGACATGCCATCCCCCAAGAAACATAAAGACGTCCAGAGCTTGACCGGAAAGGTAGCCGCACTGAGCCGCTTTATCTCACGATCCACGGACAAGTGCATACCCTTCTTCAACATACTGAAGAAATGCCAAAAGTTCGAATGCTCAGATGAATGCGAGGAGGCATTCAAAAGGTTAAAAGACCACATGTCCAAACCTCCTATCCTATCAAAACCCGTCCTTGGAGAAGACTTGTTCCTTTACTTGGCCGTCTCCGAGCACGCGGTCAGCGCTGCACTGGTCCGGGAGGAAGAAAAAGTTCAACACCCCGTGTACTATGTTAGTAAGCGCATGATAGGGGCCGAGACAAGGTACTCGGTCATTGAAAAATTAGTATTCTGCCTCCTGATGGCATCAAGGAAGTTGAGACCGTACTTCCAAGCCCATCCGATCAGAATCCTGACCAATCATCCGCTCCGGCAAGTTCTCCAGAAGCCTGAAGCATCCGAAAGACTCCTCAAGTGGGCGATGGAGCTGAGTCAATTCGACTTACATTACGTGCCCCGGATTTCCATAAAAGGCCAGGCCTTGGCAGACTTCATCACCGAATGCAATGAAGCCGAGGCAACAACCAATACACCGGAACCACCAATCCCCACTTGGCGAGTATTTGTAGACGGAGCTTCTAATGAGAACGGTTCAGGAGCCGGAGTGGCTATGATATCACCTACTGGATTGCGGCTCCAGGCAGCACTCCGATTCAACTTCACAGCTTCGAATAATGAAGTCGAATATGAGGCCCTGATAGCAGGGCTAAAATTGGCTAAAGCTGTAGGAGCCAAGAGAGTGGAAATCTACGGTGACTCTCAGCTGGTCGTAAACCAGGTCTCCAGAGAATACCAAACTCGCGGCGAACGGATGGCCGCATACGTAGCAATAGTCCGAGAACTGCTCCACGAGTTCGCGGACTATAAAATAGAAAGAATCCCCCGAGAGAAGAACGCTCATGCAGACTGTCTGGCTAAGTTAGCCTCGGACAGTGAAATCGAAGAACTGGGGGTAGTACCAGTGGAACGCTTGGCAGAGCCAAGCATCAAAATAAAAGAGACCACACTAACGGTTGGGCAAGAACCCAGCTGGATGGTCCCCATCATAAAGTACATAACCACAGGTGAGTTGCCCCAAGAGAGGGCACTGTCTCGAAAGATTCAGTATCAAGCTCATCGTTATGTAATGATGGACCAAATTCTCTACCGGAGAGGACTCAGCATGCCTTATTTAAGGTGTGTATCGGACCCTGAAGCTAGACAAATCATGCTAGAGGTCCATGAAGGGTTCTGTGGAGATCATACGGGAGGACCCAGCCTCTCAAAGAAAATATTGAGGCAAGGGTACTTCTGGCCAACAATGAAAAAAGATTGTATAGACTATGTCCAAAAGTGTGACTCGTGCCAAAGGTACGCGAACATACCGAGAGCTCCTCCAAATGAGATCACTTTGATGACCAGCCCCTGGCCCTTCGCGGTCTGGGGGATAGATCTCTCGGGTCTCTACCTACGGGAAAAGGAGGGGTAAAGTATGCAATAGTAGCAGTGGACTACTTCACCAAGTGGACAGAGGCTAAACCTATGAAGACAATAACTGCTAAGAAGGCGTTGGACTTTGTTATCAAAAACATAGTGTGTCGATACGGCTTGCCTCACAAAATAGTCTCAGACAATGGAAAGCAATTTGATTGCGAGGAATTTACTGACTTTTGCAACCAACACGGAGTGGTAAAAATCTTCTCCGCGGTAGCCCGGCCTCAAACAAACGGCCAGGCAGAAGCAGTCAATAAAATCCTAAAGGTCACCTTGAAAAAGAAGCTACCGGCTCGTAAAAATAACTGGCCTGAAGAATTGCCAAGGGTATTGTGGGCCTACCGGACGACCCCCAGAACCACAACCGGTCACTCGCCGTTCTCAATGGCGTACGGTTGTGAAGCAATGGTCCCGGTGGAAACATTATTCCCATCCCACAGGAGGACGACTTATGATCCGGCCACCAATCAGGCGCTGCTCCAAGAGGCTTTGGATCAAGTCGAAGAACTCCGGGATGAGTCTCAAATACGGATGGCTGCTTATCAAAAGAAGGTGACCAAATATTTTAACTCCAAGGTTAAAAGCAGAAAATTTGCTATTGGGGATATGGTCCTAAGAAGGGTTTTTCCAGCCACCCAAGAACCCGGAGTGGGGGTACTTGGACCAAATTGGGAAGGACCATATGAGATCGAGGACGAAATCGGTTCTGGCACTTACAAACTAAAAAGAATGGACGGAACCACCGTCCCAAGAGCCTGGAATGCCGATCACCTCAGAAAATATTACCAGTAGCGAATTAAACTTAGATTTTGTTCAAAGGGTTTGTACCGTCCAAATGTATACCTCCTCTATATTAAATAAAACTGAGTGCCTTAAAAACAAAGTTTCTATGCCACTCAGGGGGGTACTAGGGTATACCGCACGGACAAAAAAAAAACAAACTAAGTAAAATATCCTGACCCAAAGGGCAGGTCAAAAAGTATGCACAAAAATAAAAAGCATAAGTATAAAAACCCTGAGCCAAAGGACAGGTTAAAATATATAAGTGTGACAAATAAAGATCGCATAAAAAATATCCTAGCCCAAAGGGCAGGTCATATACATATAAATGGCCCGGGGACAGGCCTTAAAATATAATTGTCTCCCCTTCAAACGAAAGCTGCCACCTATATATAAATTGTTCTAAGGCAGCAGCAAATATGTGCAAACAAAAACAAAAAAAAAAGAGTTATAAAAGAAATGGGTAGAATCTGGGTCAATAATGCGGCAGCTCGGCCACCATGAGGAAGACGAGGTCCAATCCGTGCCTCAAGCGCGGCATCAAGCTTCTTCTTCTTTTCCCGAAATCTGGCAATCATCTCCTCGGGTTTGGGATAAAACGTAAGCTTGATACTTTGATCATTGGTGGCCCAAGCCATATAGACACCATCATCAAAGCGCTTCGGGCACCGGGCGGAAACAGGAGAAAGGAGCTCGGCCCTCTTGGCCTTCCTGGTGGATTGTTCTTTGAAATCCCTAAGCTCCTTCAACTCCGCAGCTAGAGCGGCCTTGGACTCAATGTCCGACTGGTGAGTCTCCTCTAAAGATCTCACCTTGGCGACCATTTCATCCAAAGCCTCCCTGGCCTCCCGGAGATCTCGCATGGCCTTCTCAGCAGCCTCGGTTTGAGCCCTTAGTTCCTCCTGGTGATGGGCCTCCATCCTGTCTCTCCGCTGAGCCTCGTCCCGGATCATGGCCTCCGCCTGAGCCTCCCTCCGTTTGGCCTCCTCTTCCTTGGCCTTGGCCACTGCCTCCTGGCGCTCGGCAGCCTCCTGGTAGATCTGCCTCTCCACTGTGAGGTCCTGGAGGACCTTCCTGACGTCATTCATGTCCCCAAAATCGGACAGAGTGAAGCCATGGTTTATGATGTTCTTGGAGAGGCGGCCAGCCTCAGCAGCAAGCTGAACCATAACGAAGTATAAGGAAAAATTTCTCAAAGGAAGAAAACAAAATACAAACAATAAAAGGAAACGCAAAAATTGCAAAGTACTTACCACCGTGAGAGAATGGTTGAGGTCCTGGACCTGGAAGATAGAGTTCAGAGAAGCGCAAGTGGCAAAACGCTTGGGCGCGCAACGTGTGAGCTGAGAAGCAAACTCGCCGGTCATCTCCGCGGCAAAAGGAGCCAAGGTAGGCCCTAGGAAGCGACGGAACCAGTCCGATAAGGGGTCCAGATTAAGGTCCCACGGATCCTGGTATTCCGGGTGGTTGATACTCGCCTCAACCTCAGCTCGCAGGATCCTCCTAAGGGCCTCCACTTCAGCATACCCCCGGGAGTACTCATCCATAGCATAGTTGTGTTTGGCTATGCGGAGCTCCTGCCTCACCTCGTCCCCCGGAATCGGGGTAAGCTCGATGTGGGGAGGAGCAGGATTTTCCTCCATCGGGGAGACCCCGCCGTCTAGGCCATGGGCAGGAGTGTCGGCTCTCCGAGGCCTCTTCGACTCATCCTGGGCAACCATCTTGCCCTTACGCTTGCGAATCAGAGCCGCTTCAGGCTCCTCCTCGTCCTCCTCTGCTACCTCCGGAGGGGCTTGAGGCTCTCCTGCACCCTCAACGGCTTCCTCCGAGAAGTCCCACCTTTTCCCTTGGCCTTCTCCCGGAAGCACCTCCTCTTCATCCACTAAGTCAATGGTTTCGGGGGGAGCGCTAGAAGAGACCTTCAAGGAAGGGGCCGGGGGAGAGGGGGTGAAGGCCGGAGGAGCCACGGGAGTATGAACCCCGGCGAGCTGTTCCAGGATGGCATCCATGGAGATACCTGTTTCAAAAAATAAGCAAGTGTTAGAAGTCTGTGAGGAACCGCTTATACAAGATACAGCAAATAAGCTACTCCTACCCGAACTTCCTAATTCGGCCCTAGCAAAGTCCTGTACTTTAATGCTGGCGGCGTCATCTCCGAGATAACTGTCCGAGGGCCAAAACCAGCTGGACGTTATGTAAGCTGAAGGACCTAAGGGAATAGGTTCCGGAGGGCCGGAGCCCATCCGGGACCGACCTAGGTAATTTCCTAAGTTCGTAAAATAAAATTCCTTCAAACGATCCCCCCACCGGGTCAACGGCATCTTAAATCTACAAAGACGCTCGTCGAACCCTACGGGCCTATGACTGGTGTATTCATCAACGGAAGGAACATAGCGAATTATTAAGGGAGACTTACCGCCGGCACCGGAAGTGCTAGCACCGGGAGCACCCGAGTTTGGTTCGGGGACTGAGGGCTGTGGCCGGGAAGTCTGCTTCTCGGAAGAATCTTCAAGACGAAGGGGCCTCCCGGCGGGATGATCCCCAATCTCTTCTTGAAGTATCTTGTCAAAAAATTTAGCTTCGGACTTCCCACCAATGGCTTGGCTCCTTCGCACCACCGGACTCCCCACGCGAAGCCCTCTCCCAGAGGCAGCCTGGGCCTTAGAGTACGCCTTCTCCTGGGCCTTCCGGTAGAGATAATCTTGGTACTTCTTCTCTGCCGTAGCAATAAGCTCATCCCGGAAGGCCTTCTCCGCAACCGGCGCCCTCACATTGGGGCAGATGACCCATGAGAGGTTGGAGTCATCCACGGATTGGTGAGAAAGGATAAGTTTGGCCTTCCTACAATTCTCCGTGGTGACTAGGCCCCCGACATCAAGATCGGCGTGGTCATAGGAGGCGAAGGCTTGGGCCCTTCGAAGAAAAGCCTGAGTGGGAAGCGTCCGCTGATAAGGTGGGATCCGCACCCACTCCGTGAGAAGCTCCGGGTGGTCCACGGCCCTGAACCCGGACGAAAAGAAAAAGCGGTGGCGGTACTCCTTAACGTGAGTCTGCCTATTATACGGAACCACCCCCTCGTTAGCAGGGTGGATCCGGAACCCATAAAAACCATCCTTAAGTTTGTCCCCTTTCTTGGGGACGGATACAAGTTCATAAAAATAAAAAATTTCCGCCGGGCTAGGAGACCCCCAGTCACGGGCGGTATAAAAAATAAATAAGCCTGAGAGAAGGCGGTAAGCTTGAGGAATAAGTTGGTATGGCGCAAGGCCGACAAATACAAGAAAATTAACAAAGTAATCTTGGAGTGGGAGCATGGCACCGGCCATCAAATGGGTCTGACTCCAAGCCCCGAAGCCGTCATAGTTATGATTAGGCGTCTCCGAGTCACGAGGAGGCCGGTGAAAGGTCCCTGAAGTGGAGGGTTTGATCCCAGCAACATTAATAATGTTCTCCAGCTGGTGAGGACAAGTCAGGGTGGATCGAAGCTCGGCCGCTTCCCAACCAGTCGCACGGGATTTATACCCCTCCTGGGCAACGGGTCCTAGAGAAACCTCCTCTAGCGTGGCCATATCTTTTCCTTTCTTCTTCAAAGATTTTGAGCCAGAAGCAGACATTTTGTGTTCTGAGAAAAACAAAAAGGAAAAGGAAAATCCCAGCAGTTAGGTCCCATACCAAACCCTAATTCAAGAAAAAGGGAGTGGGGGTCCCCTAACCGCTGGAAAGAGGCCCCCTCCGGACACGTGTCACATGAGAAACTCTGGAGAAAATCCCTGAACAAGTGTCGGGTGTAGTGAAATCGCAGAAAGTGGTTTTGCAAAAAAGAAAAAAAAAAAGAAAAGCCATCCTATGCCCTAAGCAACTGTTAAACGAAGAATGCATGGCTCTCTTCAAACAAAGCTGTATGATTACAATAGGGGCATGACAATGGCGATTCTACAACTAACGCAGTAAACGTAAAGCAGAACTCAAAGGACTTAAACACTCACACACCCAGAAAACGAACGAAGTAAATATAAGCATGTTATTATTTAAGGATGCAAGAAACTTACAGTAGATCGTTGAACTGGGGGTACTGAATGTGGTTGAGTAAAAGTTGAGAAGAACTGGCGAAGTCGAACACTGGAAGACTGAAAGAAGTGTTTAAGTATTAAGGCAGTTCGTGCTACTTTGAGGAATTTTCTCTCTGGGAAATTCGAGCAGAAATGGCAAAGAATGAAAATTAGCCGAAATAAAGGAAAGGTGGTGGCTTTTATAGGCAAAAACGCATGAGGAACAGGCGTCATCACCTACCAATCGCACGGTGGGGGGAGATGCACGATTCGAATTCCCGAAGATCAACGGATCAGATCAATCTGCCATAAAGGCGGTGGAAACATTTGAGTATCCGTCTGACACCATTAATGCGCCGCATCAATCAAAGGGCGTGAAACGAATCGACCTCTGCAAAAGCGAATCGCTGCATTCAATGCCATCATTAGACATGCCTTCACGCGCCCCAAGCTCGTGTCAGAAGACCGAGGAGGCGGCTGGAGACATTCCTGCAAAAGGCGAATCGCTGCATTAAATGTCATCATTAAATGTGCCCCCACGCACTCGAGGCCCGAGCCAGAGAAACGAGGAGTCGACCGGAGGCACTTGAACAAGCCTTGGTTTATTTTTACTAAGTAAACAAGGCTTGGGGGAAAATGTTGCTCCAAAATTCGCCCAAAATACGTGGACCAGTCGAGAGGGGACACGTGGATCAGATAACTTGTAAACATTTGCTAAGTCTTTGCGCGCCACAAGGAAGCACTGTTAGCATGGGTCCCGGAGGAGGCTCCCGGAGTACAAGGTACTCCAGGAGGCGTGCATAGCGTGAAGGCTCTCCGGGATGTGTCAGGTCTCTCCCGAGCAATCAAGTTGCATTTAATGCTGCATGGGAGGAAGCGTGTTGGGACTGTAACACGCAATAAAGTCTGACGGCACAACCCCCAAACAGCAGCGCTACAGTAATGATCATTTAAGTCTAGCGACGGCTACTCTGCGAAGAGTCACGTCAATCACAAGGCAAAAAGGACATTCTCCATAAAAACCCTATCGCACCTAGGGATTTGACCATGCATCACCCATGGTATATTCATTGGAAATGCTCAACTTTATGGATACTTACAGATACATGTGTAAGAACAATTCTAGGGATTACCCCACCAAAACACTATAAGTACCCCCTCAAATCTCATTTAATGGGGTCGAGAATCTTGGTTTTGTAAACAAGCAAGAAGAGAAAATACTCACCAAGAACATTCTCTGTATTTAAGAGAAAGACATTCTCTCAAGTGTGGAATCTGTATTAAATACATCCATAAATAACAGAGACTCGTGGACTAAGGCTCATTAACGCCCCAACCACGTAAAAAACCTTCATCTCACTTTCTTACAGCTCTTTATTATAATCATATTTTAATAGTTGCCGAAAATCTCGGTCAACACATACAAACATATAAATATAATTGGTAACTGTTACACAAGATAAAGAAGATGAAGCTTAATAATAAGTTGCAATATATTTTTGAAATAGAAAACTTTATTATAAAATATTAAAAAAAAATTGTTTGCAACAATAAAAAAAAGGGAATAAAATCCCAAACTAATAATTGAAATCCAAATTATTCTGAAACTTAAACAATTAATTCAAAAATAAAAAAATGAGCTTCATCTTTATCTTGGACGAACTCCACCCCTTTGTCCAGCTTTCCGATTCAACTCGATAAGATAACATCTGAGTTAAAACAGCTTGGGCTGTAATAAGAAGAAAAACAAATAAACATGGTTAGTAGGTCCAGAATTAATAATCCAAATGGATAATAATTCACTAAAACTCATCAGTTTATAGGAAAAGAAATACCTTGTTTCTTTCCAAGAAGTTTAGGACATTGGGGTTTCCAATGGCCTTTTTCATTGCAGTAGAAACACTTTCCTTTTAGTGTGTCACCAGGAGTAGCAGCCTTTTTCTTTTTAACTGTTTTCACAGCTTGAACAGACTTCTTGCTATTTTTCTACTTCTTCTTGGTCTTAGGTTTGGAAATAGAGGTAACGTGTGCCTCAGCTTTAATCCTCCCATTACCATTTCCAGAATTATGAGGTTTACTCCCTTTCTTCTTGGGTCCTCCAACCAAATTTTCATATGTCTGAAGGTCATTGAATAATGTGTGAAAGTCTTGTTCCTTCTTATTCATGACATTATTTGATGTATAGGGCAGAAAAGTTGGAGTTAGACTATTCAAGATAAGACTCACTTGAGTTGTCTGATCCATTTCAGCTCCATGATTCTGGGCTTCTTGGAAATAACTTGCCATCTGGAGAAGGTGATCACGCACATTTTGATGGGGTTCCATCCGTGCATTGATAAATTTCTTAGTCGCGTCGAAGCGAGACTGAATTGATGCCATTCCGAATAGCTCAGTTAACTTCGTCATGATTTCTACAGTCGTGACAGTGTTTTCAAACCTTGTTTTCAAGGTGTCAACCATGCTGGAAAGCATGAAGTATCGAGCTTTGTTGTTAGCATTCTGCCAACGCTCGAACTTCTCTTTAACAGCTTTAGTTGCATTGTCACCCGGCTGTTCAGGAGACGGCTCAGTTAACACAAACAAGGCACTTTCACCTATGAGAGCAATGTTAATTTTCCCTTTCAATTTAGGGAAGATAGATCCATTTAGCTTATTTTCAGTCAACAGTGATAACGTGGGATTTGACATGGTCATATAGGATACTACAAAAAAATAGAATTATGGTTTAACACAAAATCTCATTCATAAATTATTTGCACATAGCAAGTAGGAATGACAAGAGAAAATACTAAAACATACAATCCTAAATAATTTCCAAGGTTTTCAGCAAACTGATATCAGTGTCCCGTTTAGGCGAGAGTCAAAGCTACCATCCATTGAATAGAGTTGTCAGCTCATCTAAAATGATAAACATTCTAGCAACCTTTTATTCGATCGAAAAGAGAATCCGACGTTGTCTCGTTTAGGCGAGAGTCAAGGTCATTCCTATTTCATGAGCTACCACCATTGTTTCATACTTTTGTAAGTCTTATATTGTCGCCACCATTAGGGTGATTATTACAAATATAAAACACTTACAAATAATACTTATCTTTCGAGATTCTACGACGCTAACTTGCTAATGAACGTTCCTCCATTAGGGAGGATTACTCACTAAAACAATAGCTATGTAAAACAACCAATGGAGATCGAATGTCCTAATAATAATAAAGCTCATTATTTAAAATGTATTTTCTTCTATTATTTATTTAAATCTATTTATTTTAAATATATATTTATTTAATTAAAATTTCTAATTTAGAAAAAAATTTAATTTAATGTTTATAAAATTATATTTAGATGGATATGAAAATAAAATGAATTATTTCCATCTTAGTAGTAATTTTTCAATAAATATTAAGAAATTTTTTAATTTAAGTTGTATTAATTTAAATTAATTTGCAACTCAAATTTAAATTATCTATACATATACATTGCATTTCGAAAAATTAAAGTATATAATTATACAATTTTTGAAATGATTTAAAATAAAATAAAATAAATTAAATATTACTAGAAAAAATACTTCGAGCAAAAATAATATCTATCTAGATTTTTTTAGATTAATTAATTCAATTTCTAAATATAATATATTTTAGTTTATTAATCATTGAATGAAAAAATCATTGATTTAAGTTGGTTCAAAATTAATTAAAATAATTAATTTACAACTTTAATCTATTTTTCAAGAAAAATTGAAAAATATCTTGCATAATTAAATGCAATTTCGAAAAATTGATTAATAAAATAAAAAAAATATTTTGAAAATTATTCAAATTTAAGTTGTTATGAAAAATTTAAAAAAAAAAAAAATCAAACTTTAAATCATTTTCTATTTAATTAAATATCATGAAAATAATAATATTTATGTATCATGATGAAAATCAACTTAGATATTTAATTAAATGTCTTAAACTCAAGAAATAAATAATTAAGTATAGAGGAGACTTAATTATTAATTTTAGCTTAATATTAGGAAAATATACTTAACTTAAATTGTACCAAAATTAATTGTTAAACAATTAATTTCACAATCTAAAATATTTTCCTATATTAATATTAGAAATAATAACTAGTACTAGAAATAACTATCTAGAATATATTTCAATTTATCTAAGTGTTTGTCTAAAATTTGAAAAGGAAACTAATTTAAGTTGTTATAGAAAAAATCTAAAATATCCTACTTAAATATTTTTCAAATAAAATTTAATTAAATATCAAAGTTAAGTTGTAACCACCTAATTTAAAAAAATATTCCATTTTAAGTTGATTTTAAGAATTTTTAAAAAAATCAACTTAAAAAATATCTTAAGAATCTTCAATAATCAATTCCTAGAATTCCTCAACTTGATTTTGAATTCAAAAGATATTCAAATTTAAGTTGAGAAATAAAATTAGTTAGAAATAACTAATTTACAACTTAAATAGGAATATTTAATGAAATAAAAAAAAATTAGCTTCAGAAAGAATCTAGTCATTATTTATTCTTTATTTAATTAAATACAAGAAAAAAAAAGATAGTTTATCTAGAACATAATTCATAAAACTAATTGTGTTTTTCTTAAAATTAACTTTAAAATATTAAAATAAAAAAAATTCATATATTTTAAAACTTAATTATGTTGCTAATCAATTTTATCAGTTAAACTAATTTAATTAATCTAGTACAGTTGTCCAAATCAAGCAAATAGGCCTTCACAGTTGGGGTAGTTCATGTGAGGGGGAGTTGGGTTCAGTATGTCGTACCCACTTCTATTGGCTCCCAACTCTCACACAAGGCCAAGAAGAGAGGAATTTAACCTTAAAATGAACAACTGTTATTAATTGAATAGGCCTAAAAACTAAATGGGCCTAAATAAAATCTATCATGGTGTGACATTTTATTTAGCAACCTAGTTCATTAAAAAAATGAACAACCTATATGCATCTATAACAAAAAGTAAACATATAGGCTCACACAGGCACACAGATTTGGATGGATCCTATCATGTTACTAGGTCATACACAGATGAAAGAAGAATGTAAAATTTACCTGTTGCAAATTATTTACTTGACCTATTGACAATTGAACCATGGGTTAAAATCAGATCATTGGATCTGTCAACAAGTTAACCATGGCAATTTAGATCAAGCAATAATAGGTTTTATAAAACTTACACACAAGCTAAAACACATACTCCTGCAACAAGTTGAATTGGATAGTTGGATGTAGGATTTATTTAATTTTAAATTAATTAATTAAAAAAAATCTGAGAATAATAATAAATAAAAAAATATTTTTCGGTTATTATTAAATAAAAAAATTAGAAAAATTAAAACCTACAATTTTGAAATATTAGGTTTCAACTAACCTAAATATCATTTCAAAAATTTGCTAACCATCTTTTAAATTTTCATGTTATTTTATAAATTAAATAAAATAAAATGATAATAAAATTTCCTTTTCTGATTTTATAATTTAATTTAAATAAAAAATAACAAAATTTAAAAGTTAGCAAAATATCTTATTTTTATTCAAAATATCATGATTATAGTAATCTTATTTTAAATTTAAATAAGGTCAAATAATTTAAAAAAATAATTAAAAAAAATTAATATCTCACCTTAAATTTAAAAAATAAGATAAAATAATCAAATTTAAAAATAAGATAAAAAATTAAGCAAAAAAAATAGATTTTTACCTATTTTCAAGTTCAAATTACACTAATATCTTAAATTAATTTTAAAAAAATTCAAATTATTTTATTTCTGATAATTAGATTTGAAATATGAAAAGTAAAAGTCAAAATACAAAACTACACAAAAAATCGGAAGTAAATTCCATGAAATCGCATGAAAAATCGAGGAAAACGAAAAAATTTGCAAGTGGTACGGAGAGTATGCAATGCATACTTGTCCGCGCGCGGAATGGGGAAATCTGGTCGAGGTCCCACTGCGCAGGAGGCTGCATGCAGCCTCTCCGCGCGTGCATGGGGCCTATTTCAGACAAGCTCCCTCATCCTGACCGAGAAAACTTGGTCACCACCCTGTCTGAGCACGTGCATCCGAGGATATCACCCTCGTTCGCCCGCGTAGGGTGGGTGATACCATCCTGACATTTTTCGATTTTCAAAAATTTATAACTAATTCAAATAAAATCGAAATTGAGTTCTTTAACAAAGTGAATTGCCTAATTTTTTCCAAACTATCAATTAAAAATAATTCCAGAAACAAAAATTCAATTATTTTTCACAAAATCTCACAAACACCAATCAATCATCATATAACACACAGATCAACAGGAAACCATCCAAATCACACACAAATCGTTTTAAGTCCAAATTTCTTGCAAGCAAATCACTTACCCTGGCTCAGATACCAGTTGTTGGAATTTATTTTACCAGAATCTTAGGTCTACTCACAAGTATGTTGTTTAACATCCAAAATATGAACTTCTAAAACGATAATACATATAAAGTTTAGGAAACCTTACATTGGTCGCAGCGGGATAATATGTCTCCTTCCACTCAGATCTCTAACCCTTGTATCCTTTCTGTCGCAGAGTATCACAAAGATCTGAGTTCGAATGTCCTTCTCTTTAATTTGGATTCTTCACGATCTTCCAGACTATGATTAAGGTACCACTTGATGTGTGTGGGCACTACTCTATCACTAAAGGTATTTCGAAATTGGAAGAGGAAAAAAGAGAGAGAGAGGGGGTCGGCTATAGAAAGATAGTGAGTGGCTCAAATTTCTGAAGGCAATCTTTTGAATCACTTGAAAACTCTTGTTTTGGTGTGAGCCATCACTATCTATTTATAGGTAACCACTAGGTTTAGGTTAGTAATTATTTGGCATTAAAATAATGAAAATATTAATTGGAAAAACCCTCTCCAAGTGGTCAGCCATGGTGTTAATGGGACCCACTTCGAATTTTGTAGTTTTAACAATTTTCATTTCTATTTTCTCAAAAATGCCAATTTTTTAATTCTAACCATTTAAATGCCAAAACTTATTATTTAATAACTAAAATAGATTATGAAATAATATTATCATTTAACATAATTATTAATTAGACATATAAAGTCTCTTAATTAATAAATAAACCTAGGATCTCTTTTCTTTACAATTTTGCCCTTGCTTAGTGAAAATTCACAAACTAGACATAGTCTAATTTTAGAATTATAATTTATTAATCATAAATCAATTATTGAGTCTTACAAGCAGTATGGTCTCAACTAGAATGGGGACCATGGACCTATTTTACTGAGCTTCCAATAAGCCGAATCGAATTTACCAAGTAAATTCCCTAACTTGTTAATTCCTTGTTGAATCCACTCTTAGAACTTGGAATTGCACTCTCAGATATATAGAGCGCTCTATATGTTCCACGATATAGATATGCTATCACATTTAACCGTCGTTATAATCTCAATTTGATCAAAGATCCTCTATATAGATGATTTACATCGAGAAGGGATAAATTTACCGTTTCACCCCTCAATGTATTTTGCCCCTTAAAACACTTAGCTAACTGTAAACGATGTTTTAGTGAACTAAGATATAATCACTGAAAAAAGAGTTCATCTATTTACTTCTATTTAGCTAAGCTCGAAGGGAATAATCAGTTGACTTCTAAACACCTATAGAAGCTATAGATTCCATATTTATGTTCAGCGCTCCCACTCAATCATACTATCATGTTCCCAAAATGTACGTATCACCCTGACCCAAAAGTAGGCTTAACTAACAAATCAAAGAACATGAATAGCACTCCTGAGATTAAGCCTAAGCTTATCAGAATTTAGATCTTTTGATCTAAGATCAACTAGTGATATTGACGTGGAAAGATACAACGGTAAGTATTATAATATCTTAACTAAGCTCAATATCGGTCCAGTCCAATGTATACTCCATACATTCATAAATAGTATACTTTTCCAATGTTCTAGAAAGAACATTGGTAGTGATGGCCTCAAAGAAAAAGATGATGCAAACACTTTCCTTCACTAAAAAATTTGAGCCATCTTCTCTATATTCGAATCCTCCTGTCTCTCTCTCTACTCTCTTCAATTCGTATCCTATGGTGATTAGAGTAAGTGCCCACACACATCAAGTGGTACTCAATCATAGTGTGTAAGGCTGTAAAGAATCCAAATTCAAGGGAAGGAGAATCGGGTTGTGATCTTGCTGATAGTCTGCTACAGAAAGGATACAAGGGTTAGAGATCTAAGCGCAAGGAGCCATTTAATTCCGCTGCAACCACTGTAAGGTTTCTCATACCTTTTATGTGTTTATTTTATATCGTTTTAGAAGTTCATGTTTAGGATGTTAAAAACATACTTGGTGGTAAATTTATATCATGGTAAAATATATTCCAACAACTGGCCTCAAAGCCATGGTAATTGATTTACTTTCAATAAATTTGGACTTAAAATGATATATGTGTGATTTGGATGCAATTCATGTTGATCTATGTGTTTTTTAATGAGTGTTTGATGTTTGCAAATTTGTTACGAAAAATAATTTGAATTTTTTTCTAGAATTATTTTTGTTGGATAGTTTGTAAAAATTAAGAAGTTCAATTTTTTACAGAACTAAATTTCGATTTAATTTGAATTAGTTATGATTTTTGAAGTTTAAAAAATAAATAGGGGTGTGGTCACCCATGTGTGCGCGCGGATCCGAGTGTTCACTCGGTCACGCTTGCCTCGGACAAGGTCTATTTGAGTTTTCTCGGTTTGAAGGGTCGTGTTTGTCTGAAACTGGGCCATGCGTGTGCGGGACAGGCTGTATGCAGCCTCCTTGGCCGAGGTTTCTCGATTAGCCCCTCTTGTTTGCGCGTGCGGATGGTATGCACGCATCAAACCCATTTTTTTTTCGTTTTTCTTCATTTTTTCATGCTTTTTCATGGAACTAATTTCGAAATTTTTTGTGTAATTTTGTATTTTGATTTTTATTTTTCATATTTCAAATCTAATTATTAGAATTAAATTAATTTTTTTAAAATTAATTTAAAATATTAGTGAAATTTGAAGCTTGAAAATAGGTAAAAATCTATCTTTTAGCTTAGTTTGTTATCTTATTTTTAAAATTTGATTATTTTATCTTATTTTTAAATTTAAGGTGAGATATTTAATATTTTAAATTATTTTAATTTTTTTTTTTATAAAATGACCTTATTTGAAATTTAAAATAAGATTATTTTAATCATGAAATTTTAAATTGAAATAACATATTTTCCTAACTTTTAAATTTTGTTATTTTATTTAAATTAAATTGTAAAATTAAAAAAAAAGATATTTATTTATCATTTTATTTTATTGAATATTTAATTTATTTTAATAACATGAAATTTGAAAAGTTGGTAGTATTTTTTTAAAATAGATATTTAGGTTAGTTGATACCTAATTTTTCAAATTTATAGGTTTAATTTTAAAATTAATAAATTAATTAATTTAAAATTAAAGAAATCTTATATCCAACTATCCAACTAGTAACATGTTCGTGTGTTTTATATATTGTTTTAACTATTAAATTTTTTGATAAAACCTATTATTGTTTGATATAAATTGCCATGGTTTGATAGGTCCAATGATCTGATTTTAACCAATGGTTCAATTGTCAATAGGTCAAATAAATAATTTGTAACAGGTAAATTTTGCAATCTTATTTCATCTGTATATAAACCTAGTAACATGATAGGATCCATCAAAATCAGTGTGCTTGTGTGAGCCTATATGTTTGCTTTGTGCTTAGATGCATATAGGTAGCCCATTGAATTTTTGTAATTAAAATGGACTAGGTTGCTAAATAAAATGATCACTTATGATAGATTTTATTTAGGCCTAATTAGTATTTGGGCATATTCAATTAATAACAATTGTTCATTTAAGGTTAAATTCCTCTCCTTTGGGCCTTGTGTGAGAGTTAGGGGGCCATAGAAGTGGGTACGACATACTGAACCCAACCCTCCCTCACATGAACAACCCTAATTGCGAAGGCCCATTTGCCTTATTTGAATGACTGTACTAGGTTAATTAAACTAGTTTAACCTTATAAAATTGATTAGCAAGATAATTAATTTCGAAATATATGAAATTAATTTTTCATTTGAATATTTTGAAATTAATTTAAGAAAAACACACTTAGTTTAATGAAACTTTTTCAAGATAAACTATATGTATTTTTCTTGTATTTAATTAAATAAAGAATTTTAACTAATTAGATTCTTCTAGAAGCTTAATTATTGAATATTTTTAAAATATATTTAAGTTGAAAATCAGTTATTTATAACTAATTTTGGATCAACTTGAATTTGAATATTTTTTGAAATTCATAATTAAGTTAAGAGATTCTTGGAAATTAGTTATTGAAGATTCTTTAAATATCGTTTTAAGTTGAAAATTCGCTAATTTTAGATCAACTTAAAATGGAATATTTTTTAAATTAAGTGGTTAGTTCAAATAACTTAATTTTTTATTTAATTAAATTTTTTTTGATACTAATATAAGTTGAAAATTTTGTTATTTTAGAACAACTTAAATTAGATAATTTTCAAATATTTATTTTATTATATTTTAATTTATTTATTTATTTCAAATTTTATATATTTATATATAATTTTTTAAATTAAATACTGTAAATTAAATTAAAGTTGAAAATTATTTTTTTTAATTAATTTTGGACCAACTTTAAATTAAATAATTTTCGTTATTAAAATATAATTAAAATAAATGATTAAATAAAAATACATTTTTTAAATACTGAGCTTTAATCAAGAGACATTCGATCTCCATTGTTGGTTCTACATAGTTCTTGTTTTAGTGAGTAATCATCCCTAATGGATGAACGTTCATTAGCAATTTAACGTCGTTGAATCTCGAAAGATAAGTATTATTTGTAAGTGTTTTATTTTTAGTATAGATCACCCTAATGGTGGCCACTATTAGTAAGACTTACAAAAATATGAAACAATGGTGGAGGCTCATCAAATAGGAATGACCTTGACTCCTGCCTAAACGGGACAACGTCGGATTCTCTTTTGGATCCAATAAAAGGTTGCTAGAATGTTTGTCATTTTAGATGAGTTGACTACTCCATTCAATGGATGATATCTTTTACTCTCGCTTAAACGAGAAACTGTATCAGCTTGTTGAAAACCTTGGAAAATATTGAATATGTTTCATTTTGTTATTTTTATAAACATATTTGCTATACTTGTTATTTTCTGAATTTTTGTATGAATTTATAGAACCAAATGATTTACTTCTGTTTATTGATATTTGTAGTATCAAAATGAACAACCCACAGCCTGACCCTCTCCTAGTAAATGCCTTTGCAAATGAACTCTATAGTGTGAAAATGCTCCCTGGAAAGAGCATTAATTCACACTTGTTAATGATGAATTTGAAATTCCAGAAAGCAAACTTGCTTGGAATTGAGTTATCTAGAGAACAATGGGTTCAGTTGATACTTAATAGTCTTCTTTCTGAGTATAATGGATTTGTTGTATCTAATATGATCAATAATTTTAACTCATCCAACATGGACAAGATAGAAGCAGAATTGCGAGCTTATCAACGGTACTTACCTGCAAGGGGGCCACCCTCTGGTCTTGCAAACTTGAATAAGAGGAAAAGAATTCAGCATGAAGCTTCTAACAATGCTGCTTCTTCAAGTACAATTGATGGTAATACACTTTAATGTTCAAATTGTAATGAGAAGGGACATCATGAAGAACGATGTTCCAGACTTCTAAACAATTCGAATGAAGGTAATGCTTTTTTTTTTGAATCATGTGTTTTAAAGAATGACAAATCCTTCTGGATTGTTGATTCTGGATCTACTAACTATGTTTGTTCTTCATTGCAGCTACTTGAAACTTGGTATTATCTAAATCCAGGGGAGTTGAAGCTCAAAGTTGGAAATGGTGAGTTAGTATTAGTCCAAGCTAAAGGAAAAGCCCGCCTCAAGTTTCCGAAGAAATTTTTAGTTTTAGACAATGTTTTGTTTATTCCTAATTTTAGTTGAAACTTGATTAGTGTTTCATGTTTACAAACACAATTTTATAAATTGAATTTTTCGAGTTCTATTTGCACAATTTCTCGTAATGGATTTCAATAATGTGTTGCTCGCATGGAACAAGGGCTTTATGTTTTAAGACTGGAAATACAAATCACACTTAAGAATCAACTTTTCAATGTAGCTAAACCGAGAAACTATAAAAGAAAAGAGATCGATAATAATGATCAAACTTATCTACGGCATTTACGATTAGGTCATATAGGTTATGATAGACTTCATAGGTTAGCCAAAGACGGTCCATTGAAGAATGTCGTCTTGGGTGAATTACAAGTTTGAAAATCTTGCCTTGAAGGAAAAATGACCAAACATTCTTTCTCTGTAAAGGGAGAGCGTGCCAAACAACCCCTTGGGTTAGTACATTAAGATGTATGTGGACCTGTAAATGTCAAAGCCAGAGGTGGTTATGAGTATTTTCTCACTCTCATTGACGATTTCTCTAGATATAGTTTTATTTACCTAATGCAAAAGAAATCTGAAATGTTTAAAAAGTTTCAGGAATTTCATGCTTTGGCTCAAAACTAATTAGGTAAAACATTAAAGATCTTGCGAACTAATAGGGGTGGAGAGTATATGGATATGCAGTTCAAAGATCATTTAATTGAACTTGGAATTGAATCTCAGTATACTGCCCCTAGCACTCACCAGTAAAATGGAGTTGCAGAAAGAAGAAATCACACACTTTTAGAAATGGTTAGGTCTATGCTGAGCTATTCTACTCTGTCTACGTCCTTCTAGGGATATGCTATACAGACAAAAAATAACATTCTAAATGTTGTTTCATCTAAAGCAGTTCCTAAGACACCTGTCAAACTATGGAATGGTCGTACACGTAGTTTACGCCATTATAGGATTTACGGGTGCCTTGCTCATGTCTTGAGAAAGAAAGAAGGAAAACTAGAATCATGAATAGAAGTTTTCTTGTTTGTCGGAAATTCTAAAGAGACTAGGGGTGGACTATTTTATAGTCACAAGGAGAACAAAGTGTTTGTTTCTACAAATGTTACCTTCCTTGAAGATGACTATATTAAAGACTTCAAGCCGAAAAGAAAAGTAGTGTTAGAAGAAATGATTTCAGATATAACTCCTTCTAATGTTCCATCCTTGTCGTAGTGGGAGGGTTGTTGGGTTTTATGCCCTAAATAAAACTCATTTCAATATAATCAGATTTACTTATTAATAAAGATCAGAATTAACACTTTATGTTGCATGGTTCACAAGATTTATTTCATGATTATATATATATATAATGTATGAATTCTATTTAAGTCCAGAACATATGAATTTGTTAATGATTATAGTGTTGTCGGCACAGTGGAATATAATCTTGATTATATGCTCGAAAGTTTAATCCCTGATTTGTCAGTTCACTGGATTTAGACTGACATGATAATCAGCGATAGGTAATCTTACACCTTGGATAAGTGTTATGTCCTTTCCAGGACATTGGCAAAGTTTACCAGCATCGGATGTATGGAGTATACATCGGAAGGGACCGATATTGAACTTTGATTAGATATATTAAAATTTACCGTAATATCTATTCAATTCAATATCACCCGTTGATCCTAGATCAAATGATCTTAATCCTGATATGTTTAGGTTCGATCTCAAAGGTATTATACATGTTCTTTAATTTGTTAGTCAAGCCAACTTTTGGGCCAGGGTGATACGTACATTTTGGGAACATGATAGTATAATTGAGTGGGAGCGCTAACATAAATATGGAGTCTATAACTTCTATAGGAATTTAGAAGTGAAACGATGATATCCTTCGAGCCTTTATAAATAGAGATAAATGGTGGAGATCTCATTTCACTTCGCTGAAATATCATTTATACGGAGCTAAGTGTTTTAAGGATAAAATACATTGAAGGTGTAACAGTAACTTAATGCCTATTCAATGTAGATCATCTATTAGAGGGTCATTGATCAAATTAGGATTATATAAATGGATAACTAATGACGTATCTATATCGTGGAACATATAGAGCGTTCTATATGACTGAGAATGCAATTCCAAGTTCTAAGTGTGGATTCAATAAAGAATTAATAAGTTAGGCACTTTACTTGGTAAATTCGGTTCAACTTATTGGAAGCTCGGTTTACATAGGCCCATGGTCCCCATACTAGTTAAGACGATACTTCTTGTAAGACTAAGTTAATTGATTTTGATTAATCAATTATAATTCTAAAGTTAGACTATGTCTACTTTATGAATTTTCACTAAGCAAGGGCAAAATTGTAAAGAAAAGAGATTCTAGGTTTTATTTGTTAATTAAGAGACTTTATATGTCTAATAAATAAATACATTGAATGAAAATATTATTTAATAATTAATTTTTAGTTATTAAATAATTAGAATTGGCATTTAAATATTTGAATTGGAAAATTGACATTTTTGAGAAAAAGAGATACAGAAATGATAAAACAGCAAAATTGCAAAAGTGAGGCCCATTATCCACTAATATGGCCGGCCACTCTTATAGGCTTTTATCATTTATTTTTTCATTATTTTAATGCCAAATAAATCTAACCTAAACCTAGGTGGTTACCTATAAATAGGTAGTGATGGCTTCAGGAAAAGATGATGCATCTCATTCCTTTAGAGAAAATCTTCTAGCTGCCACCTTCTCTCTTCTTTTCTTCTTCAATTTCGAAATCCTTGAGTGATAGAGTAGTCCCACACACATCAAGTGGTATCTCAATCATAGTGTGTAAGACTGTAGGAGATTCCAAACGACAAGAAGGAGAATCAACATCAAAGGAAGGAGAGAAAGAGATCCAAGTTCAGATATTGATAATGCTCTGCTACAGAAAGGAATCAAGGGCTAGATATCTGAACGGAAGGAGTCATTATATTCCGCTGCACCCAATGTAAGGTTTACTAAACTTTATATGTGTTTATTTCATTGTTTTAGAATTCATATTAGGATATTAATGAAACATACATGGTAGTTAATCTAGATCCTGGTAAAATATTTCCAACAACTTGCTTCAGAGCCATGGTAATGATTTACTCTCATGAAATATGAATTAAAACGATTTTATGTGTTAATTTGGATGGTTTCATGTGGTTTATGTGCTTATTTGATGATAGTTTAGAAATTGCAATTTATGTTACTGAAATATTTTTTATTTCGATCTGGAATTATTTTTTCTGGAAATTAGACAAAAAAAAATAATAAATTTAGGCTTTTAGAGAACCTAATTTGGATTTTTTATGAATTAGTTATGATTTTTTGAAGTTGAAGGAAAATATCAGGATTTGAAAGCACACTCGCGCGCGCGCATGGGACAAAATCCCTTCAGACAAAGCTTTGTCGGAAGCTTCCCTTGTGTCACGCCCATGTTTCTCGGCCATGGAGGCTGCATGCCACCTCCTGTCTCGGTCAGATGGGCCATTCCGCGCGCGCAGGGGTATGCAATGCATACCCCTGTGCACCAAACTTGTTTTCTTCATAACTTTTGATTCAAAAATCGTTTTTCATTGAAACAATAGCCAATTTTTGGTAGAATTTTGTGTAGAATCTAAATTTTCAATTAAAAATCTAGTTGTCAGAATAAAATTAATTTTTATTAATTTTTTAATTAATTAAAATCAGTTTATGATATTAGTAGGCTTTGAATTTTGAAAATTTTAGATTATTTTATTTATTTTAATTATAAGATCAGATATTATTTTTTATTAAATTTGAATGATCTTACTTTGATATTAAAATATTATCTTTTAAAATAATCTTGTTCAAATTTCAAAGTTTGCTAACCATATCTTGTTTTTTTTTTTTCAAATTTGTTATTTTTTGAAATATATTTTATTAATTAAACTTATAAGATTAGGAATATGTTAGGTTTAACATTTTATCTTGTTAGACATTTTTTTATTAAAATTATATTTTGGCAAAAATAACATGAAGATTTGAAAAATTGGTTAGTTTAGTTTGATTAGATATTTTACGGTTTCGAACCATAAATTTTTCAAACTTATTATTATTATTTTTTTTTATAATATTCTAACCATATAAAATATCTTATTTTTTCAATTAGTTTATTTATGTAATATTTAAATTTATTAAATTATTAGACTTAGAATATAATAATGAAATATTTAAATTTAAAATTCAAGATATTTTATTATATTATCTTATTAGAAATTATTTAAGATGTGCATGTTTTGTATTTTCACATGTCTTTGTTATTTGCTATGTGTTTAATAATTTCTGAATTGTGTATGAATTTATATTGAACAATGTTATTTTCTGTTATTAAATTGTAGTTTAATTTCGTATCTTCATTGTTGGTCTAACTTCGTTTGTTGTTCTAATGGGATAAATCCCTAATAGATTGTCACCATTAGACAAATATAATAGTATTAGATCTCGAATGATAAACATTGTAAATGCAACATCTAGCTGTTCATCAATTGATGACACCTTAGACTAGTATTTACAATATGAAACAAGAAGATTATATAAATAAGATTACTTTGGCTTTAGCTAATCGAAGCATCCTTGAATGCTTATTTAAAAACGAAATTATCCTAATTCCTCTTAGGTTATTCATTTCGAATTAGCTCAATAACATATCATTGGATGAATGGTCTATAAATCATTTCATGTCATTCTATATTTTCTCTTAAGAAATTAAATGACACATATGATTATATTCTCGAATTTCTATCCAAATATGATATAAATCCTCAATCTTAGAAATCTCCTACTTGTATGGGCAAATCAGACTTATAGTTAAATTAGTAGTTGTGGTCCAAGAAAGAATTAGTCATTATATTTGGTATAAATTTAAGTCTTTGACTTTAAATTTTAGATTCCAAATAAATTTTTTTACAATACAGTTTCACTTTCACAAGTGTTTAATAACCATTTTTCTATCAATGGATTCAAACTATATGGAATGTGAGTTTAGTATTCTGTGACCAGAATCCACTTGCACTATTCTAAGAACTCTTTGATATAACTAAACCTAAGTCATCAAGAGATACAACCAGATTTTTTAATCTATGGTATTTGTATCTTGTTCATAGTTGTTTTGACAAGATCAATCTCTGCAAAGAGATAATATGCCTATATCCACAAAAGTTAGTTCATCTCATTCGCAGATGGATGTATATTCAGGGGTGGATATGAGTTTATCGTTATATTCTTAAAACGATCATTCTAGATTTTAACTTATGCAAAAGTGTTGGGTTTAATGCCCTAAATAAAACTCCATTTCAATGTAATCTATTTTATTCAACATCAATAAAGAAACAGAAGTATTTTTCATTCATTTGTGTATGTTTTGGTTTATCTTATCAATTGCTTGTCTATTTGATTTATAAATTCATCTGAAACCCTTTTCACATACTTCATCCTGTTTATTGTGTTGTCAACACTTTGGAAAGTAAACATGACTATTTGAATAAAGTTTCCTAGATTTATCAGACACAGGGTTTTACTGATATGATAATCTACAACAAGAGTTTACTTGCATTTGGAGAAATGCTATGTTCTTTCCAGAACATTGGTTAAAGTAAAGCTCAGGTTGGATGCATGGAGTATGCATCGGAAGGGACCGATATTGAACTTTGATTTAGATTTATTAAACTTACCATAATATCTGTTCAAGTCAATATCGCCAAGATGATCCTAGATAAAATGATCTTAAACCTGTTATGATTAGGCTCAATCTCAGGAGGCTATTCCTGTTCTTTGTTTTGTTAGTTAAGCCTGCTTTTAGGTCAGGGTGGTACGTACATTTTGGGAACACGGTAGTGCAATTGAGTGGGAGCGCTAACATAAGCATGGAATCTATAGCTTCTATCTGGCGAATAGTAAGTAAAGGATGATCTCCTTCGAGCTTGACCAAATGAAAATAAATGGTAAAGTACTCATTTCACATAAGCTGAAATATCATTTATACGGGGTCAAGTGTTTTAAGGATAAAATACATAGTAGGGTGTAACGGTAATCTAATCCCTTTACAGTGTAGATCATTCATATAGAGGATCATTGATCAAATTAGGATTATAACAATGGATAACTAATGATGTGTCTATATGGTGGAACATATAGAGCATTCTATATACTAAGAGTGCAATTCTAAGTTCTATGCGTGGATTCAACGAAGAATTAATAAGTAAGTGAATTTAAGTAATAAATTCTTAATCTGCTTATTGGAAGCTCGATTATATAGACCCATGGTCCCCCCACTAGTTTAGATAATATTGCTTGTAAGACTCATATTATTTGTTTTGATTAATCAATTATAATTCTCAAATTAGACTATGTCTATTTGTGAATTTTTCACTAAGAGTTTTAGGGGCATATTTGTTAATTATGATAATTTGTATGGTTCAATTAATAAATATGATAAATGACAATATTATTTAATAATTATTTATAGTTATTAAATAGTTAGAATTGGCATTTAAATGGTTGAATTACACACACTTTTCATTCAGAAAAACCTGAGCCTTCTCTCTCTATACTTGGCCGCCCACTCTCTCTCTCTTCTTCCATAAGATTTGGAAATACTTAGTGATTAGAGTAGTGCCCACACACAGCAAGTGATACCTCAATCATAGTGAGGAAGATCGTGAAGAAAGACTTTCAGCAAGAAGGAGTTTCAGCACTAAAGAATCAGAGAAAGAGATCCAGGTTCAGATCTTGATAATACTCTGCGACAGAAAGGATACAAGGGTTAGAGATCTGAACGGAAGGATTCATATTATTCCGCTGCACCCAATGTAAGGTTTACTCAACTTTATATGTGTTTATTTCATCTTTTTAGAAAGTTCATATTTAGGGTGTTAATCAACATACTTGTGAGTAGATCTAAGATCTTGGTAAAATAATTTCCAACTACTGGCCTCAGAGCCATGGTAATTGATTTGCTTGCAAGAAATTTGGACTTAAAACGATTGTTTGATGTTTTGGATGGTATCATGTTTTTTTGAGTGTTGTTTGATGATTGATTGATGTTTGTGAATTTTCGTGAAAAACAATTGAATATCTGATTCTGGAACTATTTTTATTGGATAGTATGGAAAAATTAAGCAATTTACTTTTTTACAGAACTCAATGTCGATTTAATTTGAATTAGTTATGATATTTTGAAGTTTCGAAAAAATCAGGGATCGTGCATCACCACACGCGCGCGCGGACGAAGGGCAACCTTCGGACAGCACGCCTTCAGACACGATTTCGTGTCTGAAAACCAGCTTTCGCACGCAGAAATCATGCTGGTAACCCCCTTGCGCCGAGAAACTTCAGCTGAGCACTCCCCTGCGCGCGCGGACGAGTATGCACAGCATACCGTCCGTACAGCTCGCATTTTTTTTCGTTTTTCTTCGATTTTTCATGCTATTTCATGGATTTAACTTCCGATTTTTTGTGTAGTTTTGTATTTAGACATTTACTATTCCTAATTCAATTCTAAACATTATAATTAAATTAATTAATATTTTTTTTAATTTAATTCATGATATTAGAGTAATTTGAAATTGAAAATAGTAAATATCTATCTTTTTGCTTAATTATCTATCTTATTTTTAAATTTGATTATATCTTATCTTATTTTTAAATTTAAGGTCAGATATTAATTTTTTTTGAATTAATTTTTTTTAAAATAAGATAACTATAATCATGTAATTTTAAATAGATGTAAGATATTTTACTAACTTTTAAATTTTGTTATTTTATTTATTTAAATTAAATCATAAAATCTGAAAATGATATTTATTTATTTTTTTTAATTTTTATTTATAAAATAACATTAAATTTTTAAAGGTAGTTAGCAAATTTTGAAATGATATTTAGGTTAGTTGAAACCTAATTTTTCAAAATTGTAGGTTTAATTTTATAAATTATTTTATTAATTTCAAAAATATTTAAATTTTATTTTATTTTATTATTTTTCGAAAATAATTTGCTTTTATTTAATTAATTTTTCGAAATTATTTATTTAAAATTAAATAAATCCTACATCCAACTATCCAGCTAACCTTGTTGCAGGAGTATGTGTTTTTAGCTTGTTTGTAAGTTTTTTAAAACCTATTATTGGTTGATTACAAATAGCCATGGTTAACTTGTTGACAGATCCAATGATCTGATTTTAACTCATGGCTCCCTTGGTCAAGTAAATAATTTGTAACACGTATATTTACAATCTTCTTTCATCTGTGTATGACCTAGCAACATGATAGGATCCATCCAAATTGTGTGCCTGTGTGAGCCTATGTGTTTAATTTTATTATAGATGCATATAGGTTGTTGTTGCTAAATAAAATATCATAGTTCTTGATAGATTTTATTTAAGCCCATTTAGTTTTGGGCCTATTCAATTAATAACAGTTGTTCATTTTAAGGTTAAATTCCTCTCTTTTGGGCCTTCTGTGAGAGTTGGGAGCCATAGAAGTGGGTACGACATACTGAACCCAACAACCCCTCACATGAACCACCCCAATTGTGAAGGCCCATTTGCCTGATTTGAATAACTGTACTAGGTTAATTAAATTAGTTTAACCTAATAAAATTGATTAGCAACATAATTAATTTCATTTATTTTGAAATTAATTTAAGAAAACCATAATTTAAAGAATTTTACATTCTAAGCTAAACTATATGTATTTTCTTGTATTTAATTAAATATAGAATTATAACCATCTAGATTCTTTCTGAAGCTTAATTTAAATTTTTCATTAAATATTCCTATTTAAGTTGATATTTAGCTATATATAACTAACCAGCTTAAATCTGAATATCTTTTGGATTTAAAATTTTAAAATTAAGTTGAGGAATTTTAGGCATTGGTTATTAAGATTCTTTTGATATTTTTTAAGCTCATATTTTTTTTAAATATCAACTTAAAATGGAATATTTTCAAATTAAGTGGTTACAACTTAATTTTAATTTAATTAAGTCTAATTTGAAATATATTTAAGTTGGTTTTAAGATTCTTCTAAAACAACTTAAACAAGATATTTTCAAATTTGTTCGATATTTATTCGAATTTATTTTTCGAATTTAAATAATAATTGAAAATTAATTAAAGTTAATTTTTGATTTAAACCAACTTTAATTTTTAATTTTTCATTATTATAATATGGAATAAAAGATTATACAAAATACATATTTTAAAATAATAAGCTTTAATCGAGAGACATTCGATCTCCATTGTTGGTTTTACATCGCGTTTGTTTTAGTGAGTAATCCTCCCTAATGGAGGAACATTCATTACCGATTTTGCACCGTTTAATCTCGAAAGATAAGTAGTTTGTAAGTGTTTTATATGGTATGGATCACCCTAATGGTGGCGACCATATTTGACTTGTAAATTATGAAACAATGGTGGAAGCTCATAAGATAGAATTGCCTTGACTCTCGCCTAAACGGAACAACGCTGAATTCCAATCTTGATCGAATAAAAGGTTTCTAGAATGATTATAATTTTAGATGAGTTGACAACTCTATTCAATGGATGATGCTTTGACTGTCGCCTAAACGGGACACTGTATCAGTTTGTTGAAAAACCTTGAAAAATAAACTATGTTAGATTTAGTATTTTTATAACATATGTGATTATTTGTTATTTTCTGAACATGTGTATGAATTTATGAACCAAAACCTTACTTCTGTTTTATTGATGTGTTGTAGTGCCAATATGAATAACCCTCACCCCGATCCTCTCCTAGTTAATATCTTAGCAAAAGAACTCTATAGTGTGAAAATGCATCATGGTAGTTGCATAAACTCGCACCTGTTGATGATGAATCTGAAGTTCGAAAAGGCAAATCTACTAGGGATTGATTTATCAAGAGAACAATGGGGCCAATTCATTCTTAATAGTCTTCCTCCGGAGTATAATGAATTTGTTGTTTCTTACATGATCAACAATTTCAACTCCTCCGACATGGACAAGCTCGAAGCAGAATTACGAGCCCATGAACGAAATCTAATTGCAATGGGTCCACCTGGGTTTGCAATTCATAATCAGAGGAAAAGGATTAAGCATGAAGGCTCTAGCAAAGCTGCTTCTTCAATTACAATTATCAGACATAATCTTCTATGTTCGAATTGTAATGAAAAGGGACATCAAGAAGACTGGTGTCCCCGGCTTCTAAACAATTCAAACGAAGGTAATGCTTTTGTCTTTGAATCATGTGTTTTAGAGAACGACAAATCCGTTTGGATTGTTGATTCTGGGTCTACTAACCATGTATGTTCTTCACTGCAGCTGCTTGAAACTTGGGAAAATCTGCTTCCAGGAGAGTTAAAGCTTAAAGTTGGTAATGGCGAGTTAGTGTCGGTCAACGATAGAGGAAAAGCCCGCATCAAGTTTCAACAAAGACTTTTAATTTTAGAAAATGTTTTATTTATTCCAAACTTTAGTAGAAATTTGATTAGTGTCTCATGTTTGTAAACACAATCTTATATATTGAATTTTTTGAGTACTAACTGTTCAATTTTGTCGTAATGGATTTCAAATATGTGTTGCTACCATGGAACAAGGGCTTTATGTTTTAAGACCAAATACACAAATCTCACTAAACAGTGAACTTTTCAATGTAGCTAAACCTAGAAACCTCAAAAGAAAAGAGATTGATAATGATGATCAAACTTATCTATGGCATTTACGTTTAGGTCGTATAGGTTTTGATAGACTCAATAGGCTAACCAAAGGCGGTCCATTGAAAAATGTCGTCCTAGGTGAATTGCCAGTATGCGAGTCCTACCTGGAAGGAAAAATGACTAAGCGATCTTTCTCTGCAAAGGGAGAGCATGCCAAATACCCCATAGGGTTAGTGCATTCTGATGTTTGCGGACCTCTGAATGTAAAAGCCCGAGGAGGTTATGAGTATTTTGTCACTTTCATTGATGATTACTCTAGATATAGTTTTCTTTACCTAATGCAAAAGAAATCTGAAACGTTTGAAAAGTTTCAGGAGTTTCATGCTTTATATGGATATGCAGTTCAAAGATCATTTAATTGAACTTGGAATTGAATCCCAATACACTGCCCAAGGCACTCCACAACAAAATGGAGTTGCAGAAAGAAGAAATCGCACTCTTTTGGAAATGGTTAGGTCTATGCTGAGTTATTCAACTCTGTCTACGTCCTTTTCGGGATATGCTATACAGATTGCAAATGACATTTTAAATTTTGTTCCATCTAAAGCAGTCCCTAAGACACCCATCGAACTTTGGAATGGTCATACACCTAGTTTACGCCACTACATAATTTGGGGGTGCCCTCCTCATGTCTTAAGAAAGAAAGAAGGCAAACTTCAATCACGTACCGAAGTATCCATGTTTATCGGAAATTCTAAAGAGACTAGGGGTGGACTATTTTATAGTCACAAGGATAACAAAGTGTTTGTTTCTACAAATGCTACTTTTCTTGAAGAGAACTATATTAAAGACAACAAACCGAAAAGTAAAGTTTTTTTAGAGGAAATGCTTTCAGATATAACTCCTTCCAATGTTCCGTCCTCTTCTACTCAAGAAGAGGACAATCCAGCTCCCTCAGTCGAACCAACTAAGATATCTACTACCAAAGTTTCTGTTTAGAAGATCACCGCTCCTCGTCGTAGTGGGAGGGTTTCAACAAAACCAGTTCGTTATGGCTTGGATGGTGAAATCAATATGGTCGTTGGTGATGGTATTGAAGACGATCCATTAACCTATAAACAGGCAATGGATAGTCCGAAACGGAAACGATGGTCGGTCGGCATGGATTCAAAAATGGATTCCATGAAAAAGAACAAAGTTTGGGAATATGTAGACGCACCTGACGACTATCATCCGATAGGATGCAAGTGGGTTTACAAGAAGAAAAGAGGAGATGGAGGCGAAGTCGAAACTTTTAAAGCTAGACTTGTAGCCAAGGGTTATACCCAAAGAGAAGGCGTGGACTATGCGGAAACTTTTAGTCCTGTTGCGATGCTCAAATCAATCTGAATTCTTATCTCCATAGTTGCTGCTTTCGATTATGAAATCTGGCAAATGGATGTCAAGACTGCCTTCCTTAATGGGGTACTTGAAGAAACCATCTATATGGAGCAACTAGAAGGCTATGTTCTTCCAAGGCAGGAAAAGAAAGTTTGCAAACTAAGGTCTATCTATGGACTTAAGCAAGATTCTCCCTCATGGAACAAAAGATTTGATGAAATCATCAAGACCTACGACTTTCTTCAGAATGAAGATGAACCTTGTGTTTACCAACTCAAGGAAGACCAAGTAGTAGTATTCCTGGTCCTTTATGTTGATGAAATTTTGATTATTGGAAAAAATATCAAGAAAATGACTCACATCAAGGAATGGCTCAACACTCAATTTGATATGAAAGATTTGGGTGAAGCAGCCTATGTTCTTGGTATTCAGATTATCAAAAACCGGAAGAACAGATCTCTTTCTCTCTCTCAAACAACCTACATTGACAAAGTTTTAGAGAGATTCTCCATGAACAACACCAATGGGGCAAACATGCCTTCTAGATATGGTATTCGTCTATCTAAGGAACAGTCTCCTACTGATCCTCAAGAGATAGAGGACATGGCAAAAATTCCCTATGCTTCTGCAGTTGGAAGTCTAATGTATGCAATGTTATGCATTAGACCTGACATCTGCTATGTAGTGGGAATCGTGAGCAGGTATCAGTCTAATCCAGGACAGGAACATTGGAATGCAGTTAAGTATATTCTGAAATACCTAAAGAGTACAAGGAATCTTGTGTTAGTCTACAAGGGTGGTGCTTTAAATCCCATAGGCTACACTGATTCAGATTTCCAGGCAAGTCTTGAAGATAGGAAATCTACATCTGGGATGGTGTTTACTCTTGGGGGTGGAGCAGTGGTTTGGAGAAGTGCAAAAAAAACCGCGATATCGGACTCGACTATGGAAGCTGAATACATAGTTGCAGCCGAAGCTGCTAAAGAACTTGTCTGGCTAAGAAAGTTCTTCACCAGTATCGGTGTAGTGCCTGGAATGGAAAAGCGTCTGGTCCTACTTTGTGATAATAATGGAGCGATAGCTAACAGTAAGGAACCTCGAAGCCACAAGAGAAGCCAACACATTGAAAGGAAGTATCACATCATCAGAGAATATGTGGCAAGAGGGGATGTACTAGTTGAGAAAGTGGACACAGAAGATAACTTAGCTGATCCATTCACAAAAGTCTTGGCCGTGACTGCACTTTAAAAGACCCGTCAGAATTTAGGATTAATTGATATGTACTGATTACTTTTATATTAGTGCAAGTGGGATTTTGTTGGGTTTTATGCCCTAAATAAAACTCCATTTCAATGTAATCTATTTTATTCAACATCAATAAAGAAACAGAAGTATTTTTCATTCATTTGTGTATGTTTTGGTTCATCTTATCAATTGCTTGTCTATTTGATTTATAAATTCATCTGAAACCCTTTTCACATACTTGATCCTGTTTATTGTGTTGTCAACACTTTGGAAAGTAAACATGACTATGTGAATAAAGTTTCCTAGATTTATCAGACACTGGGTTTTACTGATAGGATAATCTACAACAAGAGTTTACTTGCATTTGGATGCATGGAGTATGCATCGGAAGGGACCGATATTGAACTTGGATGCATGGAGTATGCATCGGAAGGGACCGATATTGAACTTTGATTTAGATTTATTAAACTTACCGTAATATCTATTCAAGTCAATCTCGCCTAGTTGATCCTAGATCAAATGATCTTAATCCTGTTATGATTAGGCTCAATCTCAGGAGGCTATTCGTGTTCTTTGATTTGTTAGTTAAGCCTACTTTTAGGTCAGGGTGATACGTACATTTTGTGAACACGGTAGTGCAATTGAGTGGGAGCGCTAACATAAACATGGAATCTATAGCTTCTATCTGGCGAATAGTAAGCAAAGGATGATCTCCTTCGAGCTTGACCAAACAAAAATAAATGGTGGAGTACTCATTTCACATAAGCTGAAATATCATTTATACGTGGTCAAGTATTTTAAGGATAAAATACATAGTAGGGTGTAACGGTAATCTAATCCCTTTACAGTGTAGATCATTCATATAGAGGATCATTGATCAAATTAGGATTATAATAATGGATAACTATAGATGTGTCTTTTATGGTGGAACATATAGAGCATTCTATATACTGAGAGTGCAATTCTGTGCTATGCATGGATTCAACGAAGAATTAATAATTCAGTGAATTTAAGTAATAAATTCATGATCTGCTTATTGGAAGCTCGGTTATATAGACCCATGGTCCCCCCACTAGTTGAGATAATATTGCTTGTAAGACTCATATAATTGGTTTTGATTAATCAATTATAATTCTCAAATTAGACTATGTCTATTTGTGAATTTTTCACTAAGAGTTTTAGGGGCATATTTGTTAATTATGATAATTTGTATGGTTCAATTAATAAATATGATAAATGACAATATTATTTAATAATTATTTATAGTTATTAAATAGTTAGAATTGGCATTTAAATGGTTGAATTTGAAAATTGGCGTTTTTGAGAAAATCAGATGCAAAAGTTAGAAAACTACAAAATTGCAAAAAAGTGAGGCCCAAATCCATACTGCCATGGCCAGCCACTTTTATAGGAATTATCCTATGATATTTTCATTATTTTAATGCCAAATAAGTGAAACCTAACCCTAGTGGAATGCTATAAATAGATAGTGAAGGCTTCAGGAAAATTACACACACTTTTCATTCAGAAAAACCTGAGCCTTCTCTCTCTATACTTGGCCGCCCACTCTCTCTCTCTCTTCTTCCTTAAGATTTCGAAATACTTAGTGATTAGAGTAGTGCCCGCACACAGCAAGTGATACCTCAATCATAGTGAGGAAGATCGTGAAGAAAGACTTTCAGCAAGAAGGAGTTTCAGCACTAAAGAATCAGAGAAGGAGATCCAGGTTCAGATCTTGATAATACTCTGCGACCAAAAGGATACAAGGGTTAGAGATCTGAACAGAAGGATTCATATTATTCCGCTGCACCCAATGTAAGGTTTACTCAACTTTATATGTGTTTATTTCATCGTTTTAGAAAGTTCATATTTAGGGTGTTAATCAACATACTTGTGAGTAGATCTAAGATCCTGGTAAAATAATTTCAAACTACAAAAGAAATTTGAAATGTTTGAAATTTCATGAATTTCTAGCAATGGTGAAAAACCATTAAGGTAAGTGGTTAAAGATCTTGCGAACTGATAGGGGTGGAGAAATAGTTAGTTGATATGCAGTTCAAAGATCATTAAATTGATTTTTGAATTATATCCAAACTTACCTCCCCAGAAATTCGAGTTACATATTGATGATTAGTTACTAATCATTGCCTAAGTCCTTCTATGGTAATACAATTTCAGAATGATGCAATGGTTGGGTACTTAGTGTAAACCATTACTAGATTCATGGATGACCTAATCAAAATCTTAAGAAAAGCTAGAACTGTTAACCATGGTTTGCATGTTTGTTAGCTATTCTAAGTGATTAGGGGTGGATCATCCCATAGTCATTAGATAAGAAAGTGTTTGTTTAAACAAATATTAATTTTCTAAGAAAATGACTAAGTCTGAAAATAAAGTAGCAAATAAAGGAGATATTTTTTCTTGATTCCAAAAATGTTCTATCATCTTATTTGATATATGATGATCCCAGTGCCTCTGTTGTCTTGACACAACCGAAGAGGTCAATACCATTTAGTTTCAAGGAACTTTACTTCTTACGACTTGGAAGACACTAGTGATTAAAATCCATTTTGAGTTTAAACAAGTAATGGATTGTCAAGATAAGAAACTAAGAAGAAAAGGCAATAGAACTATGGTTTGATCCATTCACATGGAGTAACCTAAAGTTTTCTATTACAAGGACATAAAAGGAAATTTTTGTTAATAAGTCTATTCAATGGACTTAACAAAACTTCCTGTTCCTAGTTTTAAGTTTATCTAAACCTATGGCTTGTGGTATACTTGGTAATTACTTACTCTACTGCAAGCAACTTAATTTAGTAAGATGCTGAAGCATTTTCTTTCTAATGGCAATCTATAGAAGCTTCTCGACTTCTAAGCATAGATTTTATTTATCTAAGGAAAAGTCTCAACTATTCCAGAAAAGATAAAGCCATGAAAGAATTCCTTAAATCAACAGTGAGAAGTCTCAGATATGCTTTAGTATGCCTTAGACCAGACACCTGCTGTTGAGTGGGAGTAATGAGTAGGTATCTGATTAATCCAGGAGAGGAACATTGGAAGACAATCAAGTAAATCTTAAGATTAAGAAGAGGAACTATATGTTAGTCGATAAGGGTGGGTTTAAAACTCTTAGACTACACCACATCAGATTTTGAGACTTGCCTTTGTACTAGAAAGTTTGCTGATAAGATGGTGATTACTCTGGGGGTGGAGTAGTGATTATGGAGAAGTGTAAAAACCTATCTAAAGTCTCTTAGTCTACCAGAGAGAGACTGGATGTTAAAGTTGCAAGAAAGGTACTTATTCAGTCTAAGGAAAGTTCTATACATTTGTGGCACCGTTCCAACTTGTCTTAACTACTAGTGTTATTTCTTTATTGACAAAAAAGTAGTTGACAAAAGAATAGAATCCAGTATCCCAAGAGAGTAGACATGTAGAGAGGAATTTGTTAATATCAAGGATTTTGTTATTAAGGAAGAGTAATGGTGGAGGAAAGGTTGTGGTTAATTCAACCTGTCAGATCCTATTACGAGGAGTATACTACTACTACACTTGATTTGTATATGAAGATGTTGAGATTATTTGAAATGCACATTTTGTTTTATATTAGTGCAAGTGGGAGTTTGTTGGGTTTTATGCCCTAAATAAAACTCATTTCAATATAATCAGATTTACTTATTAATAAAGATCAGAAATAACATTTCATGTTACATGGTTCACAAGATTTATTTCATGATTATATATATAATGTATGAATTCTATATAAGTCCAGAATATATGAATTTGTTAATGATTATAGTGTTGTCAGCACAGTGGAATATAATCTTGATTATATGTTCGAAAGTTTATTCCCTGATCTGTCAGTTCACTTGATTTAGACTGACATGATAATCAGCGATAGGTATTCTTACACCTTGGATAAGTGTTATATCCTTTCTAGGACATTGGCAAAGTTTACCAGCATCGAATGTATGTATACATCGGAAGGGACCGATATTGAACTTTGATTAGATATATTAAAATTTACCGTAATATCTATTCAATTCAATATCACCCGTTGATCCTAGATCAAATGATCTTAATCCTGATATGTTTAGGTTCGATCTCAAAGGTATTATACATGTTCTTTAATTTGTTAGTCAAGCCAACTTTTGGGCCAGGGTGATATGTACATTTTGGGAACATGATAGTATAATTGAGTGGGAGCGCTAACATAAATATGGAGTCTATAACTTCTATAGGAATTTAGAAGTGAAACGATGATATCCTTCGAGCTTTTGTAAATAGAGATAAATGGTGGAGATCTCATTTCACTTCGCTGAAATATCATTTATATGGAGCTAAGTGTTTTAAGGATAAAATACATTGAAGGTGTAACGGTAACTTAGTGTCTATTCAATGTAGATCATCTATTAGAGGGTCATTGATCAAATTAGGATTATAACAATGGATAACTAATGACGTATCTATATCGTGGAACATATAGAGTGTTCTGTATGACTGAGAGTGCAATTCCAAGTTCTAAGTGTGGATTCAATAAGGAATTAATAAGTTAGGGAATTTACTTGGTAAATTCGGTTCGACTTATTGGAAGCTCGGTTTATATAGGCCCATGGTGCCCAAACTAGTTCAGACGATACTGCTTGTAAGAGTCAGTTAATTGATTTTGATTAATCAATTATAATTCTAAAGTTAGACTATGTCTACTTTATGAATTTTTACGTAGCAAGGGCGAAATTGTAAAGAAAAGAGATTCTAGGTTTTACTTGTTAATTAAGAGACTTTATATGTCTAATTAATAAATATATTAAATGACAATATTATTTAATAATTAATTTTTAGTTATTAAATAATTAGAATTGGCATTTAAATGGTTGAATTGGAAAATTGGCATTTTTGAGAAAAAGGGATGCAGAAATGATAAAACAGCAAAATTGCAAATGTGAGGCCCATTATCCACTAACATGGCCGGCCACTCTTATAGGCTTTTATCATTTATTTTTTCATTATTTTAATGCCAAATAAATCTAACCTAAACCTAGGTGGTTACCTATAAATAGGTAGTGATGGCTTCAGGAAAAGATGATGCATCTCATTCCTTCAGAGAAAATCTTCTAGCCGCCATCTTCTCTCTTCTTTTCTTCTTCAATTTTCGAAATCCTTGATTGATAGAGTAGTGCCCACACACATCAAGTGGTATCTCAATCATAGTGTGTAAGACTGTAGGAGATTCCAAACAACAAGAAGGAGAATCAACATCAAAGGAGGGAGAGAAAGAGATCCAGGTTCAGATATTTATAATGCTCTGCTACAGAAAGGAATCAAGGGCTAGATATTTGAATGGAATGATTCATTATATTCCGCTACACCCAATGTAAGGGTTACTAAACTTTATATGTGTTTATTTCATTTTTTTAGAATTCATATTAGGATGTTAATGAAACATACATGGTAGTAAATCTAGATCCTCGTAAAATATTTCCAACAAGGGTTTCTACTAAATCATCTCGTTATGGCTTAGATGGTGAAATCAATATGGTCGTTGGTGACGGAATTGATGACGACCCATTAACCTATAAATAGGCAATGGCAAGTCCCGAACAGAAATAATGGTTAGCCAACATGGATATAGAGATGGATTCCATGAAAATGAACAAAGTCTTGGATATGTAGACGCACCCGATGACTATCGTCCAATTGGATGTAAGTGGGTCTACAAGAAGAAAGGAGGCGCTAGAGGTGAAGTCGAAACTTTTAAAGGTAGAGTGGTCCCTAAGGAATATTCCCAAAGAGAAGGCGTGGACTACGAGGAAACTTTTAGTCCGGTCGCCATGCTAAAATCCATCCAAATTATTCTCTCCATAGAAGCCGCTTTCGATTATGAAATTTGGAAAATGGATGTCAAGACAGCTTTTCTTAACAAAATTCTTGAAGAAACCATCTATATGGAGCAAGCAGAAGGCTATGCTCTTCTTGGGCAAGAAAATAAAGTTTGCAAACTCAATAGGTCCATTTATAGACTTAAGCAAGCTTCTCGCTCTTCGAATAAGTGGTTTGATGAAATCATCAAAACCTATGGCTTTCAACAAAATGAAGATGAAACTTGTGTTTACCAACTAAAGGATAATCAAGTGGTAGTCTTCCTAGTCCTTTATGTTGATGACATTTTGATCATTTGTAACAATATCAAGAAAATGACTGACATCAAGGAATGGCTTAACACTAAATTCGAAATGAAAGATTTGGGTGAAGTTGCATATGTTCTTAGTATTCAGATTATCAGAAACTGAAAGAACAGATCCCTTGCTCTCTCTCAAACAACTTACATTGATAAGGTTTTAGAGAGATTCTCAATGACAAACACCAATGGGGCACAAATGCCTTCTAGATTTGATGTTCGTCTATCTAAGGAACAGTGTCCCACTGATCCTTAAGAGATAGAAGACATGAGAAGGGCTCCTTATGCTTCAACAGTTGGAAGTTTAATGTAAGCAATGTTATGCACTAGACTTCACATCTGTTATGCAGTAGGAATTGTGAGCAGGTATTAGACAATTCCAGGACAGGAACATTGAAATGCTGTTAAGAATATTTTGAAGTACTTTAAAAGTACAAGGCAATTCATGTTAGTCTACAAGGGTGGTGCTTTGAATCCTGTAGGCTATACCGATTCACATTTTCAGGCTTGTCTTGATGACAGGAAATCTACATCTGGGATGGTGTTTACTGTTGGGGTGGAGCAGTGGTTTAAAGAAGTGCTAAGCAAACCGCAATTTCAGACTCTAGCATGGAGGCTGAATACATAGCTGCCGCGGAGGCTGTTAAGCAACTTATGGCTTAGAAAGTTCTTCACAAGACTTGGTGTTGATCCTAGAATGGAAAAACCATTGGTTTTACTTTGTGATAACACTGGAGCTATAGCCAACAATAAAGAGCCTCGAAGCCACAAGAGAAGCAAACATATAGAAAGGAAACATCACATCGTCAGAGAATATGTGGCAAGAGTACTGGTGGAAAAAGTGGACACAGAGGACAACCTAGTTGAACCATTCACCAAGGTCTTGGCAGAAACTGCATTCGAAAAGCACCGTCAGAATTTAGGATTAATTGAAATGTACTGATTGTTTTATGTTAGTGCAAGTGGGAGTGTGTTGGGCTTTGTGCCCTCAATAAAACTCTATTTCAATGTAATCTTTACCATTCAATTATCAATAAAGAAACAAAAGTATTTTCATCACTTATTTAGTATGTCATTTTGTTCATCTGATCATTTATATGTTTATTTGATTTATAAATTTATCTAAATCCTTATCACATTGATTTTCTTGTTTATTGTGTCGTCAGCACAGTGGAAAGTAAACAAGATTATGTGATTAAATGTATTCCTAGATTTATCAGTACACAGGGTTTAACTGATATGATAATCTACAACATAGTTTACTTGCACCTTAGATAAGTGCTATGTCCTTTCCAGGGCATTGGTTAAAGTAAAGCTTGGGTTGGAAGCATGGAGTATGCATTGGAAGGGACCGATATTGAAGTTGAATTCGATATGATAAATTTACCGTAATATATATTCAATTAAATTTCACCTAGTTGATCCTAGATCAAATGATCTTAATCCTCAGATGGTTAGGTTCGATCTCAAGAGTGTTATTTATGTTCTCTAATTTGTTAGTTAAGCGTACTTTTTGGTCAAGGTGATACGTACATTTTGGGAACATGGTAGTACAATTGAGTGGGAGCGCTAATCATAGATATGGAATCTATAACTTTTATCTGGACATAGAAGTGAAATGATGATTTCTTTGAGCTTGGCTAAACAGAGATAATTGGTTGAGTACTCATTTCAGTGATTATGTTGGGTTTTATGCCCTAAATAAAACTCATTTCAATATAATCAGATTTACTTATTAATATAGATCAGAAATAACATTTAATGTTGCATGGTTCACATGATTTATTTCATGATTATATGTACATAATGTATAAATTCATCTGAAACCCTTTTCACATACTTGATCCTGTTTATTGTGCCGTCAACACATTGGAAAATAAACATGACTATGTGAATAAAGTTTCCTAGATTTATCAGACACAGGGTTTTACTGATATGATAATCTACAACAGAGTTTACTTGCATTTGGAGAAGTGCTATGTTCTTTCCAGAGCATTGGTTAAAGTAAAGCTCAGGTTGGATGCATGGAGTATGCATCGGAAGGGACCGATATTGAACTTTGACTTAGATTTATTAAACTTACCGTAATATCTATTCAAGTCAATATCGCCTAGTTGATCCTAGATCAAATGATCTTAATCCTGTTATGATTAGGCTCAATCTTGAAAGGCTATTTGTGTTCTTTGATTTGTTAGTTAAGCCTACTTTTAGGTCAGGGTGATACGTACATTTTGGGAACACGGTAGTGAAATTGAGTGGGAGCGCTAGCATAAACATGGAATCTATAGCTTCTATCTGGCGAATAGTAAGCAAAGGATGATCTCCTTCGAGCTTGACCAAACGAAAATAAATGGTGGAGATCTCATTTCACATAAGCTGAAATATCATTTATACGGGGTCAAGTGTTTTAAGGATAAAATACATAGTAGGGTGTTACGGTAATCTAATCCCTTTACAATGTAGATCATTCATATAGAGGATCATTGATCAAATTAGGATTATAACAATGGATAACTAATGATGTGTCTATATGGTGGAACATATAGAGCATTCTATATACTGAGAGTGCAATTCTAAGTTCTATGCGTGGATTCAACGAAGAATTAATAAGTTAGTGAATTTTAGTGTTAAATTCTTGATCTACTTATTGGAAGCTCGGTTATATAGACCCATGGTCCCGCCACTAGTTGAGATAATATTGCTTGTAAGACTCATGTAATTGGTTTTGATTAATCAATTATAATTCTCAAATTAGACTATGTCTATTTGTGAATTTTTCACTAAGTAAGGGCGAAATCGTAAAGAAAGAGTTTATAGGGGCATATTTGTTAATTATGATACTTTGTATGGTTCAATTAATAAATATGATAAATGAAAATATTATTTAATAATTATTTATAGTTATTAAATAGTTAGAATTGGCATTTAAATGGTTGAATTTGAAAATTGGCGTTTTTGAGAAAATCAGATGCAGAAAAGGTAAAACTGCAAAATTGCAAAAAGTGAGGCCCAAATCCACTAGTATAGGGCCTGCCACTTTTGTAGGAAATTTAAACTGATATTTTCATTATTTTAATGCCAAATAATTCAAACCTAACCCTAGTGGAATGCTATAAATAGATAGTGAAGGCTTCAGGAAAATTACACTAAATTTTTACACTTCTGATTCAGAAAAACTGAGCCTTTCTCTCTCCCTATCTTTAGCTGCCACTTCTTCTTTCTCTTCCCTCTTGAATTTCGAAATCCTTAGTGTAAGATTAGTGCCCACACACAGCAAGTGATACCTCAATCATAGTGAGGAAGATCGTGAAGAAAGATCATCAGCAAAGGAGTTTCAGCATCAAAGATTCAGAGAAAGAGATCCAGGTCCAGATATTGATATTGCTCTGCTACAGAAAGGAATCAAGGGCTAGATATCTGAACGGAAGGCGTCATATTATTCTGCTGCACCCAATGTAAGGTTTCCTAAACTTTATATGTGTTTATTTCATCGTTTTAGAAAGTTCATATTTAGGGTGTTAATCAACATACTTGTGAGTAGATCTACGATCCTGGTAAAATAATTTCCAACAACTGGCCTCAGAGCCATGGTTATTGATTTACTTGCAAGAAATTTGGACTTTAAAACGATTGTTTGTATGTTCTTTGGATGGTATCATGTTGTATTGAGTGTTATTTGATGATTGATTGATGTTTGTAAAATTTTCGTGAATATTAATTGCTTTTTTATCTCTGGAATTATTTTTATTGGATAGTATGGAAAAAATTAAGCAAGTTAGCCTTTTACAGAACTTAATTTGGATTTTATTTGAATTAGTTATGATTTTTTGAAGATTTGAAAAAAATCGGAAATTTTGTCTTTGATATTTTCCTGCGATCGCAAATCTGTCCGTACAGTTCACAATTTTTTTGTTTTTCTTCGATTTTTCATGCTTTTTCATGGAATTAACTTTCGATTTTTGGTATAGTTTTGTATTTATACTATTACTATTCCTAATTCAATTCTAATTATCTTTTTGAATTAATTTAATATTTTTTAAATTTAATTCAAGATATTATTGTAATTTGAATTTGAATAGAATTAGTATCTATCTTCTTGCTTAAAAAAATCTATCTTATTTTAAAATTTGATTATATCTTATCTTATTTTAAATTTAAAAATAAGATATTTATAATCATGTAATTTTTAAATGATATAAGATATTTTGCTAATTTTTTAAATTTTGTTATTTTATTTATTTAAATTACATTTAAAATTTGAAAAAGATATTTATTTATCTTTTCTAATTTTTTATTTAATTTTTATTTATAAAATAACATTTAAAATTTAAAAGTAGTTAGCAAATTTTTGAAATGATATTTAGGTTGGTTGAAACCTAATTTTTCAAAAAAAAAATGTAGGTTTAATTTTAAATTTAATTTTTTTTTAAATTTTCGAAATTTTTTTTTATTTAATTAATTATTTCGAAATTAATTATTTAATTTAAAATTAAATAAATCCTACATCCAACTATCCAGCTAACCTTGTTGCAGGAGTATGTGTTTTAGCTTATGTGTAAGTTTTCAAAAACCTATTATTACTTGATTGCAAATAGCCATGGTTACTTTTTGCCAGATCTAATGATCTGATGGCTCCCTTGGTCAAGATAATAATTTGTAACAGGTATATTTACAATCTTCTTTCATCTGTGTATGACCTAGCAACATGATAGGACCCATCCAAAGTGTGCCTGTGTGAGCCTATGTGTTTAATTTGATTATAGATGCATATAGGTTGTTGTTGCTAAAATAAATTATCATAGTTCTTGATAGAATTTATTTAGGCCCATTTAGTTTTTGGGCCTATTCAATTAATAACAGTTGTTCTTATTAAGGTTAAATTCCTCTCTTTTGGGCCTTGTGTGAGAGTTGGGAGCCATAGAAGTGGGTACGACATACTGAACCCAGCACCCCCTCACATGAACCACCCCAATTGTGAAGGCCCATTTGCCTGATTTGAACAACTGTACTAGGTTAATTACACTAGTTTAACCTAATAAAATTGATTAGCAACATAATTAATTTCATTTATTTTGAAATTAATTTAAGAAAATTATAGTTTAAAGAATTCTTTATTCTAAGCTAAACTATATGTATTTTCTTCTATTTAATTAAATATAGAATTATAACCATCTAGATTCTTTCTGGAACTTAATTTAAATTTTTCATTAAATATTCTTATTTAAGTTGATATTTAGTTATCTACAACTAACCAACTTAAATCTGAATATCTTTTGAATTTCAAATTTCAAAATTAAGTTGAGGAATTTTAGGCATTGGTTATTAAGATTCTTTAGATATTTTTTAAGTTAATATCTTTTCGAATATCAACTTAAAATGGAATATTTTCAAATTAAGTGGTTACAACTTAATTTTTGATATTTAATTAAATTTAAATTTGAAAAAAATATTTAAGTTCTAGATTTTTTCTAATACAACTTAAATTAGATATTTTTTTTCTTCAAATTTTGTGGAAAAGATACTTAGTCAAATAAGATATTTTCTAGATAGTTATTTCTAGACTACTTATTATTTCTAATATTAAATAGGAAAATATTATACATTGTGAAATTAATTATTTAAATAATTAATTTTGGTACAATTTATTTTAAGTATATTTTTTCCTAGTATTAAACTAGAGATAAATAATTAAGCCTTCTCTACACTTAATTATTTATTTCTTGAATTTAATACATTTAATTAATTTGAAAATTAAATATCTAAGTTGATTTTCATTATCATACTTAAATATTTCTTTTTCATGACATTTAATTAAATAGAAAATTATTTTTAGTTGAAATTTATTTTTTCAACTAAATTTAAATAATTTTCAAAATATATTTTTTCTTTATTTTATTAATCAAATTTCGAAATTGCATTTCTTAAATGCTGGAATTTCGAATTTTATTTGAAAAATAGATTAAGTTGTAAATTAATTATTTATTTTAATTAATTCTTGGATCAACTTAAATCAATGATTTTTTCATTTATTGATTAATTTAAAATAAATTGAATTAAAGTATATTATTAGAAATTGAATTAATTAGTCAAAGGAAAATCTAGATAGATGATATTTTTGCTTGAAGTATTTTTCTAGTGTATTTAATTAAATAGAAAATTAATATTTAAGTTGATTTTCATCATCATACTTAAATATTTGAAATTTTTCTTATATATTTAATTAAATAGGAAAATTATATTTTTTGTTGTAAATTAATTTTATTAATTAATTTTGGGCCAACATTAAATTAGAATAATTTTTCCAGGATTTATTTTTTATTTTAATATGCATTTTTCGAAAATTGTATTCTTAAATACTTTAATTTTTCGAAATGCATTATATATTTATAGAAAATTAAATTTGAGTTGTAAATTAATTTATATTAATTTTGTAACAACTTAAATATTTTTTTCTAAATATTTATTGGAAATTATTACTAAGATGGAAATAATTCATGTTATTTTCATATCCATCTAAGTAAAATTTATAAATATTAAATTAAAGTTTATATTTAGAATTTTTCATTCTAAATTGGAAATTTTAATTAAATAAATATATATTTAAAATAAATAGAATAAATAAAGAGAATCAAAGAAAATACAACTCTCTTTAAATAATGAGCTTTATTATTAAGATATTCGATCTCCATTGTGGGTTTTACACCGCGTTTGTTTTAGTGAGTAATCCTCCCTAATGGAGGAACGTTCATTAGCAATTTCGCACCGTTTAACCTCGCATGATAAGTAGTTTGTAAGTGTTTTGTATGGTATAGATCACCCTAATGGTGGCGACCATACTTGACTTGCAAATTATGAAACAATGGTGGATGCTCATAAGATAGAATTGCCTTGACTCTCGCCTAAACGGGCCAACGCTGAATTCCAATCTTGATCGAATAAAAGGTTGCTAGAATGTTTAACATTTTAGATGAGCTGACAACTCTATTCAATAAATGATGCTTTGACTCTCGCCTACCGGGACACTGCATCAGTTTGTTGAAAAACCTTGGAAATTATTTAGGATTGTATGTTTTAGTATTTTCACTTGTCATTCCTACTTGCTATATGCTTATAATTTCTGAATTGTGTATGAATTTATATTGAACCATGATATTTTCTGTTATTAAGTTGTAGTTTAATTTCGAATCTTCATTGTTGGTCTAACATGTTTGTTTTTCTAATGAGATAAATCCCTAATGGATTTTCACCATTAGACATACATAATAGTGTAAGATCTCGAAAGATAAGTATTGTATATGCGACATCTAACTGTTCATCAATTGATGACACCTTAGACTAGTATTTTTACAATATGAAACAAGAAGATTACATAAATAAGATTACTTTGTCTTTCGCTAATCGAAGCATTGTTGGATTCTTATTTATAATCGAAATTATCCTAATTCCTCTTAGCTTATTCATTTCAAATTAGCTTCAAAACATATCATTGGATGAATGGTCTATAAATCATTTCATGTCATTCTATATTTTCTCATAGGAAATTAAATGACGCATATGATTATAATCCCGAAATTCTATTCCCAATTGATATAAATCCTCAATCTTAGAAATCTCCTACTTGTATGGGCAAATCTGACTTAGAGTTTGTATTAGTAGTGGTGGTCCAAGATAGAATTACTCATCATATTTGGTATAAATTTAAGTCTTGGACTTTAATTTTAGATTCCAAATAGAAATTTTCTTATATTTCTAATTCCAGAGTACAATACAGTCACACTTTCTCAAGTGTTTAATATCCATCTTTTATTAATGGATTCAAACTGTATGGAATATGAGTTAGGTATTCTGTGACCAAGATCCACTTGCACTATTCTAAGAATTCTTTTATAAACATAAGTCATCAAAAGACACTACCACATTTTTTTAATCTATGGCATTTGTATCTTGTTCATAGTGGATTTGACAAGATCAATCTCTGCAAAGAGTTAATATGCCTATATCCACTGAAAGTAGTTCATCTCATTCGCAGATGGATGTACATTCAGGGGTGGATATGAGTTTTTCGTTGTATTCTTAAAACGATCACTCTAGATTATACCTCATGCAAAGAAATTTGAAATGTTTGAAAAATTTCATTGATTTCTAGCAATGGTTAAAACCATTAAGGTAAGTGGTTAAAGATCTTGCGAACTGATAGGGGTGGAGAAATAGTTAGTAGATATGCAGTTCAAAGATCATTAAATTGATTTTTGAATTATATCCAAACTTACCTCCCCAGAAATTTCGAGTTGCATATTGATGATTAGTTACTAGTCGTTGCCTAATTCCTTCTATGGTAATACAATTTCTGAATGATGTAATGGTTGTATACTTAATGTAAATCATTACTAGATTCATGGATGACCTAATCAAAATCTTAAGAAAAGCTAGAACTGTTAACCATGGTTTCTTAGCTATTCTAAGTGATTAGGGGTGGACCATCCCATTGTCAATAGATAAGAAAGTGTTTGTTCAAACAAATACTACTTTTCTAAGAAAATGACTAAGTCTGAAAAACAAGTAGCAAATAAATTAGATATTTAATTCTTGATTCCAAAAGTGTTCTATCATCTTATATAATATATGATGATCCCACTGCCTCTGTTGTCTTGTCACAACCAAAGAGGTTAATACCATTTAGTTTTCTTCGACATAATTCACGGTACTTCGTCGTAGTGGGAGAGTTTCTAGGAACTCACCTTCTTATGACTTGGGAGACACTAGTGATTAAAATCCATTGTGAGTTTAAACAAGTAATGGATTGTCAAGATAAGAAACTAAGAAGAAAGCCAATAGAACTATGGTTTAATCCATTCACATGGAGTAACCTAAAGTTTTCTATTACAAGGACATAAAAGGAAATTTTCGTTTATAAGTCCATTCAATGGACTTAACAAAACTTCCTGTTCCTAGTATTATAGGTTTTAGTTTATCTAAACCTATGGCTTGTGGTATACCTGGTAATTACTTACTCTAATGCAAGCAACTTACTTTAGTAAGATGCTGAAGCATTTTCTTTCTAATGGCAATCTATAGAAGCTTCACAACTTCTTAGGCATAGATTTTATCTAAGGAAAGGTCTCAACTATTCTAGAAAAGATAAAGCCATGAAAGAATTTCTTATATCAACAGTGAGAGGTCTTAGATATGCTTTTGTATGCCTTAGACCAGACACCTGCTGTTGAGTGGGAGTAATGAGTAGGTATCAGATTAATCCAGGAGAAGAACATTGGAAGACAATCAAGTAAATCTTAAGATTAAGAAGAGAAACTATATGTTAGTCTATAAGGGTGTGTTTAAAACTCTTATACTACACCATATCAGATTTCGAAATTTGCCTTTGTGCTAGTAAATCTTTCTGATAAGATGGTGGTTACTCTGGGGGTGGAATAGTGATTTTGGAGAAGTGTAAAAACCTATCTGAAGTCTCTAGGTCTACCAGAGAGGGACTGAATGTTAAAGTTGCAGGAAAGGTACTTATTCAGTCTAAGGAAAGTTCTATACATCTTTGGCACCATTCCAAATTGCCTTAAACTACTAGTGTTAATTTCCTGATTAACCAAAAGTAGTTGCCAAAGGTATAGAATCCAGTATCCCAAGAGAGTAGACATATAGAGAGGAATTTCACATTATCAATGATTTTGTGATTAAAGGAAGAGTAATGGTGGAGAAAAGGTTGTGGTTAATTCAACCTTTCAGATCCTATTACGAGGAGTTTACTACTACTACACTTGATTTGCATATCAAGGTGTTGAGATTATTTGAAACGCACTTTTTGTTTTATATTAGTGCAAGTGGGAGTTTGTTGGGTTTTATGCCCTAAATAAAACTCATTTCAATATAATCAGATTTACTTATTAATATTGATCAGAAATAACATTTAATGTTGCATGGTTCACATGATTTATTTCATGATTATATGTACATAATGTATAAATTCGTCTGAAACCCTTTTCACATACTTGATCCTGTTTATTGTGCCGTCAACACATTGGAAAGTAAACATGACTATGTGAATAAAGTTTCCTAGATTTATCAGACACAGGGTTTTACTGATATGATAATCTACAACAGAGTTTACTTGCATTTGGAGAAGTGCTATGTTCTTTCCAGAGCATTGGTTAAAGTAAAGCTCAGGTTGGATGAAGGGACCGATATTGAACTTTGACTTAGATTTATTAAACTTACCGTAATATCTATTCAAGTCAATATCGCCTAGTTGATCCTAGATCAAATGATCTTAATCCTGTTATGATTAGGCTCAATCTTGAAAGGCTATTTGTGTTCTTTGATTTGTTAGTTAAGCCTACTTTTAGGTCAGGGTGATACGTACATTTTGGGAACACGATAGTGAAATTGAGTGGGAGCGCTAGCATAAACATGGAATCTATAGCTTCTATCTGGCGAATAGTAAGCAAAGGATGATCTCCTTCGAGCTTGACCAAACGAAAATAAATGGTGGAGATCTCATTTCACATAAGCTGAAATATCATTTATACGGGGTCAAGTGTTTTAAGGATAAAATACATAGTAGGGTGTTACGGTAATCTAATCCCTTTACAGTGTAGATCATTCATATAGAGGATCATTGATCACATTAGGATTATAACAATGGATAACTAATGATGTGTCTATATGGTGGAACATATAGAGCATTCTATATACTGAGAGTGCAATTCTAAGTTCTATGCGTGGATTCAACGAAGAATTAATAAGTTAGTGAATTTTAGTGTTAAATTCTTGATCTACTTATTGGAAGCTCAGTTATATAGACCCATGGTCCCCCTACTAGTTGAGATAATATTGCTTGTAAGACTCATGTAATTGGTTTTGATTAATCAAATATAATTCTCAAATTAGACTATGTCTATTTGTGAATTTTTCCCTAAGTAAGGGCGAAATCGTAAAGAAAGAGTTTATAGGGGCATATTTGTTAATTATGATAATTTGTATGGTTCAATTAATAAATATGATAAATGACAATATTATTTAATAATTATTTATAGTTATTAAATAGTTAGAATTGGCATTTAAATGGTTGAATTTGAAAATTGGCGTTTTTGAGAAAATCAGGTGCAGAAAAGGTAAAACTGCAAAATTGCAAAAAGTGAGGCCCAAATCCACTAGTATAGGGCCTGCCACTTTTGTAAGAAATTTAAACTGATATTTTCATTATTTTAATGCCAAATAATTCAAACCTAACCCTAGTGGAATGCTATAAATAGATAGTGAAGGCTTCAGTAAAATTACACTAAATTTTCTACACTTCTGATTCAGAAAAACTGAGCCTTTCTCTCTCCCTATCTTTAGCTGCCACTTCTTCTTTCTCTTCCCTCTTGAATTTCGAAATCCTTAGTGTATGAGTAGTGCCCACACACAGCAAGTGATACCTCAATCATAGTGAGGAAGATCGTGAAGAAAGATCATCAGCAAAGGAGTTTCAGCATCAAAGATTCAGAGAAAGAGATCCAGGTTCAGACATTGATAATGCTCTGCTACAGAAAGGAATCAAGGGCTAGATATCTTAACGGAAGGAGTCATATTATTCTGCTGCACCCAATGTAAGGTTTCCTAAACTTTATATGTGTTTATTTCATCGTTTTAGAAAGTTCATATTTAGGGTGTTAATCAACATACTTGTGAGTAGATCTAAGATCCTGGTAAAATAATTTCCAACACGTATCTATATCATGGAACATATAGAGCATTCTATGTAACTTAGATTGCAATTCCAAGTTCTATGGTGGATGCAATGAGGAATTAATAAGTTAGTTGATTTAATTGGTAAATTCTAGATCTGCTTATTGGAATCTCGGATATATAGGCCCATGGTCCCCATACTAGTTGACACAATACTGCTTGTAAGACTCAGTTAATTGATTTTAATTAGTCAATTATAATTCCAAAATTAGACTATGTCTAGTTTATGAGTTTTCACTAAGCTAGGGCTTAATTGTGAAGAAAAGAGATTCTAGTGTTTATTTGTTAATTAAGAGACTTTATTAAGTCTAATTAATAAATATTTTAAATGGCAATTTTATTTAATAATTAATTTTAATTATTAAATAATTAGTTTTGGCATTTAAGTTGTTGAATTCAGAAAATGACATTTTTGAGAAAATAAGATAAATAGTTGAAAAAATGACAAAATTGCAAAGTGGGGCCCATATCAACGGCCGACCACTTAATAAGCAATTTACCATTTATTTTTTAATTATTTTAATGCCAAATAATTCTAACCTAACCCTAGGTGGATTCCTATATATAGGTAGTGATGGCCTCAAAGAAAAAGAAGATGCTAACACTTTCCTTTAGTCAAAAAATTTCAGTCATCTTCTCTATACCAATTTCGAATCCTACTCTCTCTCTCTCTTTCTCTCTTCAATTCGTACCCTATAGTGATTAGAGTAAGTTCCTACACACATCAAGTGGTACCCAACTATAGTGTGTAAGGCTGTGAAGAATCCAAATTCAAGGAAAGGAGAATTGGGCTCAGATCTTTGTGATACTCTGCTACAGAAAGGATACAAGGGTTAGAGATCTGAGCGGAAGGAGCCATTTAATTTTGTTGCAACCACTATAAGGTTTCTCATACCTTTTATGTGTTTATTTTATATTGTTTTAGAAGTTCATGTTTAGGATTTTAAAAACATACTTGTTAGTAAATTTAGAGCCTGGTAAAATATATTCCAACACTTCGAGGGGTAGAAGGCAAGAAGGCTTGACGAGAACCACCTCCGGACGAGAACCAGAGAATTTCACTTGGTGCACCGACCTAGTGGGTTGTTCCTCGACATTCCCTGTAGTAGCAACCTCAATCCCTAAAGGAAAGACCTCATTCCTTGCCTCGGGAGACTTAGCAGCCTCGATTGTAAGCTGGCTCAAGGATTTTTTCTTGTAGGCCTTGGTCTTCGTCCTTTTGGGTTCCTTGATGGAATCTGAGGTCTCATCCGCTTAAACTACCCTATTCTTGGATCTCTTATCGGCTTGAGGAGGACCTTTAAACAGATTCTCCAAGTCCATGTCCATATCTGCGAAGCAAGAAAACCTCATTATCACTAAGTTGAAATGAATAAGAATGTGGAAGATAAGAACAGATTCTTCATTACAGTATTCACTAAACTCCCTAGATCCTGTAATCTGAAATATGTCATGAGGGTTTAGTGAATCTAAGTCCCAGCTTGAATCTTGTTAACACAGATTTTCGTTAACTATATTTGAGCCTAAGTTGTGATAAACTTGCACAGAAAATTAAAAACAACAAAGAAAAGATAAGAAGATAAAGGTTTTTACATTGCTTTGCTGTTAAAATTTTGCACTCGTCCACGAGTCAATCTTATTAGATTTTTGATACAATTCTCAAGCCTTTTCTGTAATTATTTTTTCGTCCCCTTTAAAGTGTAACTTGCCCCTATTTATAATAACATAGGAGGGTAGTTAATTACATACTTGACTGATATTTTATAATAATTATCTCCTGAAGCCGTGGGATTTGATTACATACCACGTAAAATAAATGTGATTAATATTTGAAAATCACACAGCTGTGATATGTGCACTTTTACTGGGTCAATATGGACGTGTATTAAATCGTACCGTTCTGGTATGCCTAGCCAGGAACATAGCAACAATGACCTTATTAGCACACGGGAGCATTTCCATGTCTTTCTGTAAGCCTTGTCGATGCTGCGCTTGAGGACATAATGCTTCATCTCAAGGTCGCAGTTTTTGGAAACAAGGTGAACTTCAGCAGTCAACATCATTTATATGTCAGCTTCTATCTGAGGGAGCTGTCTCGACGGAGTTATGAACCCCATTGGAAGATGTCTGGAACTAATTAGTGAAGGTATCATGAGTGTGCCTTCCTATAGCAAGATGGTTGCCTCGCTATCAATTGTTTGGATTTACCTAACTGTTATACTTAGTATGTATAATGTGTATTGTACACTAAGTGTCTTACCAGCCGTTACGTTTTGTCTCTTAATGCGTAGCGAGGTTGATACCTCGCTTTGTACATTTGAAGTCGTATGGTTTCTCGTTAATGCTTAAATCAACAGTTTGTATAACTTTATCTCGCGTAAGACCATACAGTCAGCAAGTTGTAAATATACTCTGTCAATTTCCACATTTTATGAGTTATTCACTCTTAAAATATAATTATCATTACATTCGTTGATTCGTATTGCCCCAGTTTGACACGTGTCCTCCTCTGACGTGCTAGCGAAATTTCAAGTATACCAAATCTATGTGACTCGTTCTCTCCAACATGGTTCCATGCTGTTTTTCAATCCTGTAGAAAGAACTGTTACAACTAATTTGAACGTGAAATTGTGGGTACCAACTATCGAACCTATGGAAGATGCGATCTATGAGGAGAGGGTTCCAAATGAAAAAATTATACCGACTATCTCAAGAGGAGACTAAGGTATCATATTCAGCCCTAAGCACTATGAGCGACCACCCACATTGATTACCTCAGGATCTTCCATCTACCCGAGGACGGACTCTCTCGAGATAGTGTGTGCGAGCCACAAAGTCGTCACTTTCCTCTTCTTCTAGCACGACGACCTTTTTCCACGAGGTATACTTGGATACTTTATAATCACAAGTATACTCGTCCAAAGCAAGGAGGCCAACGTTCTTTAGGTTCTACTCGTTTACCAGGAAATCTACAGCTCACAACCCATATGGCAGGCTCAGTAAGGTTTTGTGACGTTTGACTATCTCTGTGGTAGGAGCTGGTCTCCGAGGAATCACTGAAAATAGATAAAAATTCAGTATGCAACTTTAAAAACTACAAATTGATATGAATGAATTTGCGAGGAAAGGAAGTGACGTATGATTGGAAAGGCCGTAGTGTTGATTGGAGATAAACCCATCGCCTAGAAGTAGTGATCTTTAAAATTTGTCTTGTTGGGCAAACTAACTATGAGCTTGCAGTCGCCAGTATAGGCCCCAAGATAATAGAAGCCCCCCGCAGCGTTCTTTCTCGCAGGAACAACTTTGATAGAGTAAAATTGGGCTATCTCCAGAGGAGTAGGACACTCCCAGCCTAAGATGTAATACAGAACCTTGAGGCTCACAAGGATCCTGTATGGTAGGATTCAGCTAGAATTGGGCAACCCCGAGGTAGTTGCAGTAGTCCTTAATGTCGCAAGACTGTAGGATGCCACCAATGTAGGCCCCAATAGACCTAACCTTTGTCTCGATAAATATAGTTATGATGATTGGGGTCCTCAATAGACCTAACCTTTCGATAAGTTCTGCCTCGAAGGTAACATTGGGGTCCTGAGGGTCTTTGATTTGTGGGGCTTAGGAGACATGATTTCAAACTCAAGGTCACCTGGTTCAAAAGTAATAGTTTTGTTGGGTAAAAACATTGGACCTGCGAGTGGAACAGAAGATAAACTCATGGCCTTAGGCCAGGCCGCTTCTCGCAAAAAGCGACACTTGCCCTTGGAAATTTCTTCCATGAATCGCCTATAACGACTAGCAGTCTCGTTGAACCAAATGAAGTAATGGAATTTAAGACAAATCATAAGTCTAATAAAAGCAAAGGGGGAACGAGATACTTACTGTATGAAGTCGAAAAGTTGGATGCTGGAGACTTCTGCAGATGGAGACGTGACGGCCAGCGGGATAAGTTTTTTGAGCAACGGGAGTTGAAAAGCAAGTCTGAATAAATTTGCAGGAAGAGTGTCAAAGATAGGGATGGCATGCACGAATTCAAAAAGCTCGAGTAGAAGTTTCACAAAGCTCAAGTTTTTTGGAGAAGATGAAAATGGTAGAAAGTTTGATTTTTACCGTTTTATACTCTATATTTTTCAACCATCAGATCATAATATGGAAGATCTAATTGATGAAAACAGAAGAGAAATGGAAAAGACAGCCCATTAATGCAATTAATGTGTATTGGAACCATAAAACTGCCAAAATCAAAGACATGCATTTTTTCAAAAGGGATTATGACAAAATTACCCTCTGTAATCATTTAAAAAGCACTTTTTATCAAAAAGAATTTTTTAAGGGGCAATTGTTATACCCAAAATTCGGCTGGCACTTCAGAGGAGGACAAATGTCAACTTGGGAGAATACAAATCAACAAATATAATATCAATTATATTTGTAGATGCTAAAATGGAATAACTCATTAAATATTGAACTGACAGAGTATATTTACAACTTGTTGACTGTAAGGTCTTAACCGAGATAAAGATATATGAACTGTTGTCTCGTGTGTTAACGAGAAACCTTACGACATCAGTAGTCCAAGACGAGTCATCAACCTAGCTACGCATGAAGAGACATAGACGAGACAAGATAAATGTTAAGACAGTTAGCGTATAATACACATTATACAAACTAAGCATGACAGCCGAACGAATCAAAACAACGAATAGCGAGGCATCCATCTTGCTATAAGAAGGCACACTCATGGTATCTTCACTAATCAGCTCCAGACATTTTTCAATGAGATTCACAGCTCCATCGAGTCAACTCTCTCAGATTGAAGCTAACATTCAAATGATGTTGACTGCTGAAGTTCACCTTATCACCAAGAACTGCGATTGTTAGATTGAGCGTTATGTCTTCAATAGCTTAAGCGACGAGAGTTACATTATTAACCTCGCTAAGACATCTGAAAAGCTCTGGCTCGCTACTAGGGTTATTATTGCTATGCTCTTGGCGAGATGACCCATAACAATACGCTTTACAACGTATTTAATACACGTATGGATTAACCTAGTAAAAACGGACTAATCATAGCTTTGTAACTTACAATTAATAACCGCATTTATTTTACGTGGGATGTATTCAAATCCCACAATTTCAAGAGATTATTGTTGTAAGATATCAATCCAATTTGTAACTAACTGCCTTCCTATGTATCTATAAAAAGGCACAGGTTACACTGAAAAAGGGACGAAAAATTTATTGAAAAAGGGACGAAAAATTTATTGGAGAAAAAGCCCTAGAACTGTATCAGAAATCTAATAAGATTGACTCGTGGCCTGTGCAGAATTTTAACTGCAAAACCATGTAAAAAATTGTGTTTTTTATTTTTCTTTACTGCTATTATTTTCTGTGCAAATTCATCACGATTTAGGCTTTAATATAGTTAACAAAAATCTGAGTTAACAAATTTTTTTTAGGAATCTAGTCTATTTAAATATCCATGATAAATATAATTCCTATATGCATCTAAGCCCAATAGCAAACATATATGCTCACATAGATAAATGATTTAGATAGGCCCTTTCATGTTACTGGATTTATCACAGATGAAAGAAAATACAAATTAACCCATTACAAATTACTTATTTGATTTATTGGCCATTGGACTATGATTAATTTAGATCATTGGATCTATAAACAAGTTAATCATAGCACTTTAAATCAAATAAATAATAAGTTTGCTAAATTTTTTTGAAGTAAATAATTTAATAAACAAACAAAAACATGTAACAAGATCTAAAAAGTTGTTTAAGATATTTCTATTTTAAAATAAAATATTTGAAAAATATCTTCATTTGAATTCAAATTAAGTTGTTAGAAAATATTTAGAAAATATTAAATCTAACAAATACCTAAAATATTTCAATTCAAATTCAAATTCAAACCAACTAATTTTCAAGAATTGAGTTTATTTAAATAAATTTAAATAAATCAAATAACTATGGTAATATAATATAATATCTAAATTGAAAATTAAGATATTTCAAATCTTATAATTTACCACATTAAATTTTACAAAAGTAAAATATAGAAAATTTCAAAATAAAATAAAAATACCTTATAAAATTTCAAAAATTTTAGGTTCGAAAAAAAAAACTTAGAATATCTATTCAAACAAAAATATAAGCTAACTATTCAGAATTTTCATGTTATTTAAAAAAAATACAAATTTTTATAAAATAAATTTCTAATAAGATAAAATGCCAAATAAATAATATTTATCCAATCTTATAATTTAAATTAATAAAATATATTAAAAAATAACAAATTTTTTGAGAACTTATTTTTATGATTTGTTATTTAAAAATTATCTAAATTATCTTTAAATTTTATTATTATTTTAATTTCAAAATAAGATCATTTTATATTTTATTAATTAAATATGTAAATATTTGATTTTATAATCAACATTAATAAATAAAATAAAAAATAATCAAATTTTAATATAACCAAAATCACAAATTTATTGAGAGATTAAATTTTTTAAATTTAAAGCTTACTAATATCTAAAACAAATATCAATTAATAAAAATTAATTTTATTTTGATAATTAAATTTTTCTTTGAAAAATAAGATGCTACACAAAATTTTACAAAATTTAAATTTATTTGATAAAAATGATTTATAAAAGTTGCAAAAATTGAAAAAATAGGCAAAACAAGGGAGTATACATTAATTGCGTACTCCCCCGCGCATGCTAGGGGGTTTGAGTGAGAGACCATGCTGCATGCAGCCTTGTTGTGCAAGGGAGCTTAGTCACGGGCTACTTCAGATAGCCTCGTGTTAGAGAAAACTCGGATAGGGGTTGTCTGAACCCGTATCATGACCAACTTTTGCCCCTCAGATGCGCGTGCATCCACCAAACCCTAGCATAGATATTTTTCCAATTTCAAAAAATCATAACTAATTCAATTTTAATCAAAATTTAGTTCTGTAAAAGCCAAAATTACTTATTTTATCACCAACTTTCCAAAATAATTTTGGAACGAAAATCACATTATTTTTCATAATTTCATAATTAATATTCAATCATTAATTAACACATCGACCAACATGAACACATCCAAATCAACCAAATCATCACTTTAAATCCATATTTCATGAAAATAAATCATTACCATGGCTCTGAGGCCAGTTGTTGGAACTTGTTTTACTAGGATCTAGATTTACTAACATGTATATTTGATTACAAAGTATAATCTAACATCCTAAATATGAATTTTCTAAAAGAATGAAATAAACACATATAATATTGTAGAAAACCTTACCTTAATAGAAAATAATGACTCCTTCCATTTAGATCTCTAACTCTTATTCCTTTTTGTTCTAGAGTATTACTAAGATCTGAACTTGGATCTCTTTAGAAGATGGAATTCTTCACAATCTTCCACACTATGATTGAGTATTGACTTGAATTGTGTGGGCAAGTACTCTTCACTACAGGGTTCAAAAATTTTGAAGAAGAAACAGAGAGGAATTCGAAATCTAAGAGAGGCTCTTTATTTTCTCAGTTGTCTGACAAAGTAGTGTGATGAGCTTATGTTGTCAGGTTTTTTTTGAAAGTAAGAGCCTATCATTTTTTTGATGAATCAATTAGTTGTATTGCTCATAAAACTCTTCTGTACAAACAAAATAGCATAATCTATACTATTCACTATATCTTATATTTTGGAAAACCAATCTTGATCCCTCCTCTTGATCTCTTTCGGCCAAAGCACCAATACACGGGTCTTGACTATCTCCTTTGTTTGCTGCATAATCTATTTTATGTTCACCATCTTCATGATCCATATGTGGTCATTTCTTGCTTTCAAAATATTATATATCAACGATGCTATGGCAGCTGAGAGTACCTTTTTCCTAAACTTTGATAGCTTTGCTCTTCCTATCCACCGCACCAGCTGCTTCATTGAGTTAGCTTGTGCACCCCATTATAGCCATTGTTTTACTTCCAGCAAGCATTTTGTTGACACTGAGCATTCAAACAATAGGTGCTCAACATTTTCTTGTTGCAGATTACACAATACACATCTATCTTCCTACACAATTTTATGAGCTTTCAACCTTGCTTTTGTTCTCAACCGGTTGTGCATTGCTAGCCAAAAAATGTAGCAATTCTTGGGAACATTGAGTCTTCCCCAAACCTCTCTATCACAGGTGACTTTCTGCTATGCACGACAAAGTAACTTAGACCCTTCAACAATGGTATATCAAGTTCCAATAAACCGCTGAATATCCATCTTGCTTTTGATTTGGTCCTTAGCAGCCACCACCTGTTTTCAATACCAGCTACCATTTTTTCGGAATTTATATTCCCACTAATGACCCTATTTGATATACACACTATGTACCAATAGAACCCACAAGTTATCTTCTTTGTTTGCTAATACCCACACGTACTGTAAAGACTGCTTAGTTTAATTTGGAAACTAGCAGTTAATTATGTTTAATTATGAAAATTATTTATAGATATTTAAATAATTATTTATGCTGTTATTTTTGAATTCTAAAATGCATTTTATGTCATATAGCGAAATTTCATATTTTTGCATTTTCGGTGCCGGCAACATGGAACTCGGTGTTTGGCTCAGTAAAATCACAACTTAGTATGTTAGTATTGTGGGACGGTTATTAGCCATTAGGAATGTCAGGATTGGTCGGGAATTTAGAATTTCCCAAAATACCCTTTTAGTACCCTTTATGTTATTTTAGTGTGGAGGGGAAAAATGGTCATTTTGCCCCAATGATATTTTGTCCTTTAGTGGACTTAGAAATATTTTTTATTCAGCATTTATTTTTAATTTGTGGCTGAGATAAGTAATGAAATGCTATGTTGTTCATTTTATCAAAGTTTAGAGAAAAAAGGAAATTTTTAAAAAAACCACCATTTTCTCTCAAACTCTCTCCCTCTTTCGGCCTCTCTTTGAGCAGGAAGGAGGTGGTGTTCTCCTTGGAATTTAAAGCTAATTTAACAAGAGTTAGTGATCACAATGTTGGTATGTTTCCTTTAGCTCTCTTCTAAGTTTTATGAAGTTTTGAGAAAGTTTGTTAATTGCATGTTTAAGAAATGGTGGCTGTGACTGTTGTGTGAGTTTGTTAGTGATTTGTGAAGTTTATTTATGCTATATTATGTTGATTCAAGCAAGATTATGTTGGTGATTGGATGGTTTTATCAAAATATGGAATTTTTACTCAAAACTATGATTTTTAAAGTGAAATAGTGATTTTGGTTGCTGTAGAGATTGTTTGTGCATGGGTTTGGCTTCTGCAGTTATTTTATACTTGTTTAAGTAGATTAAATCTAGTTTTGATGCTTGTGGGTGAGTTTAGCCAACTTTGAGTTTTGAACTCAAAGCTTGGAGCTCACATGGTGATTTCTGATTCTGTGTTTTCTGGGCTGTGTTATTGCTTTGGAAATGTTTAGAAGGGTATTCAGAACAATGGGTACAAAACTGAAATTCAGTAAAGCATTCCATCCTCAGACAGATGGGCAGTCCGAAAGGACAATTCAGATATTGGAGGACATGTTACGAGCCTGTGTTATGGATTTTGAAGGCTCTTGGAGTAGATATCTATCGTTGATAGAATTTTCTTACAACAACAGTTATCAGTGTACGATAGGGATGGCTCCCTATGAACTGTTATACGGTAGAAAGTGTGGATCTCCCATCCATTTGGATTAGACAGGGTAGAGGAAATACCTAGGTCCGAAGTCAGTGCAGCGGACCAATGAGGCCATTGAGAAAATAAAAGGTAGGATGCTTGCCTCACAGAGTAGACAGAAAAGTTATGGAAATCTGAAACGCAGAGATGTTGAGTTTCGAGTAGGGGACCATGTGTTTTTACAAGTGTCCTCAATGAAGGGGATCAAACGTTTTGGGAAAAGAGGCAAGTTATGCCCTAGGTTTACAGGACCTTTCGAGATTCTCGAGAAGGTAGGTCAAGTGGCATACCAGTTAGTTGTAATGACCGCTCTAGTAATTTGGATTAGTAAGAGCAATTAGCACTAATTTTTATTATTTTATTATTGTTTGTGAATTAATTTAATTGTGGACCCCAATATTTAGAAATAAATATTAGAGTGATAATTTCTCAATTCCGGAGATTTTATTAAACTCTAGGGGTATTATTTAGCTTATATGTGAAAGATGTTAATTCTGTAATTTTTTCTCGGCGACAACGGAAAATGCGATGGATGGCTAGATTGATCAAGCCAAGGTAAGCTCTAGCATCTCCTAGCCCTAGTTCTTGATTTTAAGCTTAGGTTGAATTTGTGAAATTGAATTTCAGGGGCTGTTAGGTTTTAAAATGTTTAGTGTTCGAATTCTAGAGTTAGTTTGAGTTGATTAAAGTTCCTAGCAACTGGTTTTGATGCTTGATGTTAGTTCTAAGCAAGCTTGAGTTTTGAAACTCAAGCTTTGAGCTTTAATGGAATAATTTGATTTATTGGTTTGTTCTGTGAATTACTGCCTAGATTCTATTGTTTATGCATTGTATAGGTGTACTGGAGAGTTTGGTAAGGTTTGGGATTGAATTGAACTAAGGGGGTTGATTTTTGTGTTCCCAGCACAGAACCGGTCGACCGGTTCTGGGTGACCAGTGGCAACCGGTCGACCGGTTGGTGACCCAGAACCGGATTTCCGATTGGAAACCGGTCTGCGTGTTGGGGGAATTTCCAGAACCCTAGTTTTGGCCAATTTTGAGATATTTAGGGTATTTCCATGAGGTTTATCAATAGGGAAACTTTTAGTTTCAAGTTTAAGTCCCGAAAAGTTATTTAGCGAGTCACTCATTTGTGTTGCAATTATTGTGATTAGGGCATCCATCTAGCACGTGATTTCCGTTCAGGTCGGCCAGCACACTTGAATTTGAAAAACAAGTAAGAACTGTGTATAATGTATGATATGATTATCTGAATGTGTGTATATGTGTTTATATATGCATGCTTCAATTATGTTAAGCACTACAAACACTTGTATGAATAAGTTATAGAGTGCATTGGTGTAGTGATTATTGTGGTTGTGAGTACGTTACAGTGATACCAACACGGGCACGGGAAAATACTAAGCTGTGTGGTACATCACTTAGTATTACTCAGTGTTCGGGGTAAACCCTACAAACACTCGTACAGTGAGGTACGATGTGTATGTGGTATAGTGGTTGTACCCTGGTATTGGACATTCATACATATCTGTTAAGCTCTGTAAATAGGTGTATGGGCGCCTATTTATAGGTCAGAAATTGTATGGTATGTTATATGCATTTCTTACTGAGTCTGTTGACTCACAGTTTCTGCTTCCATGTGTAGGTAAAGGAAAGGCGAAGGCTGAACAGGAGTGAATCTGAGCTCGGGTGAGATTGTACATGTCAAGCAGCGCGACCTGGAGTGTTCGGTCTTAGGACATCTGGGAGTTGTATTTTGAAAGTCGTTGTGCGACCTAGATATTATGTATTTTGAAATGTAAAGTTTGAAAGTAAATTTTACAAAGTTTGAAATCGAGATCCCGGGATTTGTAAATATTATATTATATTACAAAGTTTAGTATTTAAAGTAAAAGTTTTAATTTGACACGTTTTTCAAGAAATTTCTTTGATTAGCAAAGATTGCACAATAATTCAAAAAGCACTGTAGCGTGCCTTAGTATTAGGGCGTTACAATTTTGGTATCAGAGCCGCCAGGTTTGTCTACCGAAGCTTGCTATGACATGTACAATCTTCATCAGAGAAAGCTCGGTTCACGGTTCAGTAAGCCCGTACTTGTTTAGTACTTGAAATAAATGTGAATGTGAAAGTATGTTAGGAAGCATATTACATTTTAATTAATTATTTATTAAAAAAAATGTGTTGCCTTTAAGTCTTTAAGAGCGGTGTTAAGTTTGATCGCTGTCTAACCTGCCTGGCTTATGGATTCGCAGGCTAAGTCCTATTAAATGGACGTCCCGCAATATACAAGAAGTCAGGGTGGCATGGTTGAGACCGGAGGAGGTCAGGGGAATCATCAAAATCCTCGTGGTCGCGGCCGTGGCCGTGGCAGAGCTCAGGGTGATCGCCCTGTAAATCCACGTCAAGCTCCTCCTGATTGGGAGCAAAGATTTGTTGAAATGCAACATAGAATCCTCCAGCAAGATGAAGAGATCCAAAGAATGAGGCAGCAGGGTCCTCCTGCCGTGCCTCCTCAAGTGGTTCAGGCCGTTGCAGTTCCTGCGGTGCCAGCAGAACAACCTGTTGCTGGCAACCGTATGGAGCCGTTGTATGAAAGATTCCGGAAACAGGCACCTTCAGTGTTTCTGGGAGGTCTTGATGTGATGAAGGCCAAGCAGTGGCTTTCAGTGATTGAACGCATCCTCAATTTTATGGGAGTGGTTAGAAATGACCGGGTGACCTGCGCCACTTTCCAGTTTCAAGAAGATGCTCTCGTGTGGTGGGAGTTGATAACCCTCACTCGGGACGTCACGCTGATGACCTGGGAAGAATTTAAGGAGTTGTTTAACTTCAAGTATTACAACGAAGCAGTCCGCAGCGCAAAGCGGAAAGAGTTCACCGAATTGGTTCAAATTGAGGGAAGGTCAGTCAGTGAATATACGACAAAGTTTGACCGGTTGGGTAAGTTGGCAGCGGGAATTGTGCCGACTGATTTTAGCAAGAAAGAAAAATATTTGGCGGGTTAGAGTGCAAAGATTCGGCATGATCTGGTTATTACTACTACTGAAGCAACCACATATGCGGAGATGGTTGAGAAGGCTTTGAGAGCCGAGGGTGCAGTGAAATTTCTTCAGGAGCCCTGGGTGACTCCGAGTGTTGGTGGAACCCCCACTGTTCCTACTCCTGTTTATGGTAGGGATGGTGGTGACTCCACCACCGAGCAGAAAAGAAAAGTTGTTCCAGCTTCTAGTGGCTCGGGGCAAAGTAACCGGTTCTGTGGGAACCAAGGCAGAGGAGGACGCCAGGGTTACTCTTACCCTGAGTGTCCACGGTGCAAGAAACATCATCCGGGAGAGTGTAACCGGAAGACATGCTTTCTGTGTGGCATGGTGGGGCATTTCAAGAAAGGTTGCCCCCAGGCAAAGAAAGAGGAGCCGAAAGCTGAGGTGAAACCGGTTCTTGCTCGTGTGTTAGCCATTACCCAAGCTGATGCTGCAGCCAGTCCTTCTGTTGTGACAGGTCAGCTTCCCGTCAACAACTTATTGTTTACAGTATTATTTGACTCGGGAGCTACACGTTCATATGTGGCTACAAGAGTAATTGATCTTTTGGGTAGGCCTTGTGATATTTTAGAAAGAGGGTTTGGAACCCTAATGCCTAGCGGGGAATTGGTTATCTCTAATAGGCGCATTAGGTCTATGCCAATTAGGATCGAAGATAGGGAATTGAGTACTGACCTCATAGAATTGAAATTAACTGAGTTTGACATTATACTGGGAATGGATTTTCTATCCAAGTATTCGGCCAGTATAGATTGTAGGCAAAAAATGGTGACTTTTCAGCCGGAAGGTGAAGATTCATTTATTTATGTTAGATCAGTTCAGGGGTCTCGGATCCCGGTTATTTCTGTGCTGAGGGCTAGAGATTTACTATGCAATGGTTGTGTAGGATTTCTAGCGGTGGTATTTGACTCCAGCAAACCTGAAACATTTGGGCCTGAGGTAGTCCGGGTGGTGAAAGATTTTCTTGATGTGTTTCCCGAGGAGTTGCCGGGATAGCCGCCACAGCGAGAGATTGACTTTGTCATTGATCTGGCACCTGGAGTCGAACCTATTTCTAAAGCTCCATATAGGATGGCTCCAGCGGAACTCAAGGAGCTTAAGTTACAGCTCCAGGGGATGCTTGATATTGGGTTTATTCAACCCAGTGTATCGCCCTGGGGAGCTCCGGTTCTTTTTGTGAAAAAGAAAGATGGTTCCCTCAGAATGTGTATTGATTATCGGGAACTAAACAAGTTGACGATTAAGAACAAGTACCCGTTGCCCAGGATCGACGATCTGTTCGATCAGCTTCAGGGAAAGACAGTGTTTTCGAAGATTGATTTACGGTCTGGTTATCATCAACTCAGAATTTGGGAGGAGGACATACCTAAGACTGCTTTTAGAACCAGATATGGGCACTATGAGTTTCTGGTAATGTCATTCGGATTGACTAATGCTCCTGTGGCTTTTATGGATCTTATGAATAGAGTATTCAAGGATTTCCTCGATAACTGCGTTATAGTGTTTATCGGTGACATTCTTGTATACTCTCAATCAGAAGAGGAGCACGAGCATCATCTCCGAATGGTATTACAGCGACTTAGGGATCACAAGTTGTATGCCAAGTTCAAAAAGTGCAAATTCTGGTTGTCTGAGGTGTCCTTTCTGGGACATATTGTTGGGAGGAATGTAATCATGGTTGATCCAAATAAGATAGAATCAGTGAAGAACTGGCCGAGGCTCAAGTCTGTGACAAAAGTTCAAAGTTTTCTCAGATTAGCAGGGTATTATCGGCGTTTCGTTGAAGGAATTTCTAAACTTTCTATGCCCCTAACCGAATTGACCAAGAAAAATCAGAGATTTGTGTGGTCAGATAAGTGTGAGACAAGCTTTCAGGAGTTAAAGCAACGTTTGATAACAGCTCCGGTGTTAGCTTTGCCATCAGATCAAGAGAAATTTGTGGTGTACTGTGATGCATCCAGACAGGGTCTGGGCTGTGTTCTGATGCAAGCTGACCGAGTCATAGCCTATGCCTCTCGTCAACTAAAAGATTATGAGCAGCGCTATCCAACTCATGATTTAGAGCTCGCTGCTGTAGTTTTTGCTTTAAAGATATGGCGACATTATTTTTATGGTGAAAAGTGTGAAATTTATACAGATCATAAGAGTCTTAAATACTTTTTCACTCAGAAAGATCTGAATATGAGGCAGAGAAGGTGGTTGGAGTTGGTTAAAGATTATGATTGTGAAATTTTGTATCAACCCGGGCAAGCCAATGTTGTGGCCGATGCTTTAAGCAGAAAAGGTCCCGGCCAAGTTTATACTACGATTATGATAGCTCCTCAACTAGCCTCAGAAATGGTTAGTGCAGGAATTGAATTCGTGGTCGGGAAATTACATAATTTAACACTCCAATCTGATCTGTTGGAGAGAATCAGAAAGGCACAGCTGGAAGATCCCGAGCTAGTTAAGGTTCGAGACGAAGTAGTGGCTGGTCGGCCTAGAAGCTTTTCAGTCTCGAACAGTGGAATGTTGTTATATAAAGCTCGAGTTTGTTTTCCTAGTGTTGATGAGCTTAAGAAAGAAATACTAGATGAAGCTCACACAACGCCTTATTCGTTGCATCTGGGAACCACCAAGATGTATCAGGATTTGAAACCCTACTTCTGGTGGTATGGGATGAAAAGAGATGTGGTGGACTACGTGTCCAAGTGTTTAACCTGTCAGCAAATTAAAGCTGAACATCAGAGGCCGGCAGGGTTACTGCAACCTTTAGTCCTTCCAGAATGGAAGTGGGAGGACATTGCAATGGACTTTCTAACTGGTTTGCCTAGAACTACGGGGATGTATGCTGATCCGAAGCGCAGAGCTGTTACATTTCAGGCAGGGGAACATGTTTTCCGGCGGGTTTCACCAATGAAGGGTATTAGACGCTTCGGGAAGAAGGGTAAGTTAAGCCCTAAATTCATTTGGCCATTTCAGATACTCAAGAAGGTCGGGCAGGTGGCGTATCGGCTAGCCTTACCACCAGCATTATCAACTGTTCATGACGTATTTCACATTTCTATGTTAAGGAAATACGTGTCAGACCCGACCCATATCTTGAGTTATGAAGCCCTTGAACTGCAGCCAGACTTAACCTATGAAGAACAACCTGTACAAATTTTGGATAGAAAGGAAAAAGTTCTTCGGAACAAGACTATGGCACTGGTTAAGGTGCTTTGGAGGAACAGTAAGGTGGAAGAAGCCACCTGGGAATTAGAGTCAGATATGAGAACTCAACATCCAGAGCTATTCAGGTTAGATTTCGAGGACGAAATCCTTTTAACGGGGGGATAATTGTAATGACCGCTCTAGTAATTTGGATTAGTAAGGGCAATTAGCACTAATTTTTATTATTTTATTATTATTTGTGAATTAATTTAATTGTGGACCCCAATATTTAGAAAAAAATATTAGAGTTATAATTTCTCAATTCCGGAGATTTTATTAAACTCTAGGGGTATTATTTAGCTTATATGTGAAAAATGTTAATTTTGTAATTTTTACTCGGCGACAACGGAAAATGCGATGGATGGCTAGATTGATCACATGGGTAAGTTTAGAACCTTATTTCATAGTGGGAAATAATTTAGAGAAAATAAATTATCGGGATTGAGCGGGGTTATGGATTCTGACTATTTTACCCCTAGCTTTAGAAAAGCCTTAGTTTTGTGTTAAAAGGCATTTTTGTCTTTTGGTTAAATGGTAGAATTGGTGGCTGCCCTAGTTTGGTGACACCTAGCACCCCTTTTCTCAGCCAAGATAAGTTAAGTAAATCACTTTACTTAATTAAGAAAAAGAAAGAAAGGAAATTAGAAAAATACCAAAAAATCAAGAAGCTCTCCTTTCCTTCCCTATCTCTCTTCGAACCAGCAGAAGCAAAGGGGTTTTGTTGCTGGATTTTTGTGTTTGCAGCTAGGGATTCAAGAAGAAGTCAAGCCAAGGTAAGCTCTAGCATCTCCTAGCCCTAATTCTTGATTTTAAGATTAGGTTGAATTTGTGAAATTGAATTTCAGGGGCTGTTAGGTTTTAAAATGTTTAGGGTTCGAATTCTAGAGTTAGTTTGAGTTGATTTAAGTTCCTAGCAACTGGTTTTGATGATTGATGTTAGTTCTAAGCAAGCTTGAGTTTTGAAACTCAAGCTTTGAGCTTTAATGGCATAATTTGATTTATTGGTTTGTTCTGTTTATTACTGCCTGGATTCTACTGTTTATGCATTGTATAGGTGTACTGGAGAGTTTGGTAAGGTTTGGGATTGAATTGAATTAAGGGGGTTGATTTATGTATTTCCAGCACAGAACTGGTCGACCAGTTCTGGGGGACAAGTGGCAACCGGTCGACCAGTTGGTGACCCAGAACCGGATTTCCGGTTGGAAACCGGTCTGCCTGTTGGGGGAATTTCTAGAACCCTAGTTTTGGCCAATTTTGAGATATTTAGGGTATTGCCATGAGGTTTATCGATAGGGAAACTTTTAGTTTCAAGTTTAAGTCCCGAAAAGTTATTTAGCGAGTCACTCATCTGTGTTGCAATTATTGTGATTAGGGCATCCATCTAGCACGTGATTTCCGTTCAGGTCGGCCAGCACACTTGAATTTGGAAAACAGGTAAGAACTGTGTATAATGTATGATATGATTATCTGAATGTGTGTATATGTGTTTATATATGCATGCTTGAATTATGTTAAGCACTACCAACACTTGTATGAATAAGTTATAGAGTGCATTGGTATAGTGATTATTGTGGTTGTGAGTACGTTACAGTGATACCAACACGGGCACGGAAAAATACTAAGGTGTGTGGTACATCACTCAGTATTACTCAGTGTTCGGGGTAAACCCTACCAACACTCGTACAGTGAGGTACGATGTGTATGTGGTATAGTGGTTGTACCCTGGTATTGGATGTTCATACTCATTTGTTAAGCTCTGTAAATAGGTGTATGGGCGCCTATTTATAGGTCAGAAATTATATGGTATGTTATATGCATTTCTTACTGAGTCTGTTGACTCACAGTTTCTGCCTCTATGTGTAGGTAAAGGAAAGGCGAAGGCTGAACAAGAGTGAATCTGAGCTCGGGTGAGATTGTACATGTCAAGCAGCGCGACCTGGAGTGTTCGGTCTCGGGACATCTGGGAGTTGTATTTTGAAAGTCGCTGTGCGACCTAGAAATTATGTATTTTGAAATGTAAAGTTTGAAAAGTAAATTTTACAAAGTTTGAAATCGAGATCGCGGGATTTGTAAATATTATATTATATTACAAAGTTTAGTATTTAAAGTAAAAGTTTTAATTTGACACGTTTTTCAAGAAATTTCTTTGATTAGCAAAGATTGCACAATAATTGAAAAAGCACTGTAGCGTGCCTTAGTATTAGGGCGTTACATTAGCGTTGCCTCCAGCTCTTTCTGCCAGTTCACAACGTATTCCATGTCTCTATGTTGAGAAAATACGTTTCAGATCCTACTCATATACTCAGTTATGAGAGCCTTGAACTGCAGCCAGATATGACATACGAAGAACAGCCAGTGCAGATCCTGGATAGAAAGGATAAAGTCCTTCGGAGTAAGACCATAGCTTTGGTCAAGGTACTCTGGAGAAACAGCAAGGTGGAGAAAGCTACCTGGGAGCTAGAGTCAGATATGAGAGCTCAATATCTGGAGTTGTTCAGGTTAGATTTTGGGGACGAAATCTTTTTAAGGGGGGGATCGTTGTAAAGACCGCTTAGTTTAATTTGGAAACTAGCAGTTAATTATGTTTAATTATGAAAATTATTTATAGATATTTAAATAATTAGTTATGCTGTTATTTTTGAATTCTGAAATGCATTTTATGTCATATAGCGAAATTTCATATTTTTGCATTTTCGGTGCCGACAACATGGAACTCGGTGTTTGGCTCAGTAAAATCACAACTTAGTATGTTAGTATTTTGGCACAGTTATTAGACATTGGGAATGTCGGGATTGGTCGGGAATTTAGAATTTCCTAAAATACCCTTTTAGTACCCTTTATGTTATTTTAGTGTGGTGGGGCAAAATGGTCATTTTGCCCCAATTATATTTTGTCATTTAGTGGACTTAGAAATTTTTTTTATTCAGCATTTATTTTTAATTTGTGGCTTAGATAAGTAATGAAATGCTATGTTGTTCATTTTATCAAAGTTTAAAGAAAAAAGGAAATTTTTCAAAAAATCACTATTTTCTCTCAAACTCTCTCCCTCTTTCGGCCTCTCTTTGAGCAGCAAGGAGGTGGTGTTCTCCTTGGAATTTAAAGCTAATTAAACAAGAGTTAGTGATCACAAGTTTTTGGTATGTTTCCTTTAGCTTTCTTTTAAGTTTTATAAAGTTTTGAGAAAGTTTGTTAATTGCATGTTTAAGAAATGGTGGTTGTGACTGTTGTGTGAGTTTTTTAGTGATTTGTGAAGTTTATTTATGGTGTATTATGTTGATTCAAGCAAGATTATGTTGGTGATTGGATGGTTTTATCAAAATATGGAATTTTTACTCAAAACTATGATTTTTAAAGTGAAATAGTGATTTTGGTTGTTGTAGAGATTGTTTGTGCATGGGTTTGGAAATGTTATTGCTTTGGAAATGTTTTCTGGACTGTGTTATTGCTTTGGAAATGTTTAGAAGGGTATTTAGAACAGGTATGGAAGTTTTGGTGTGATTTGGGATTGTTTTGAGTGAGAAACAAATTTTTGAAGTTTCCTGCTTAGAACCGGAATTTCGGATGGGGTTCACGAATTCCCAGAACCGGAATTCCGGTTGCAGAACCGGTTTGCCGGTTGGGGGATTTTTAAGAACCCTAGTTTAGGGTATTGCCATGCTTTTTATCGATAGGGAAACTTTTAGTTTCTAGTTTAAGTCCCCGGGAAGTGATTTAGCGTATCACTTATCGGTGTTGTGATTGTTATGGTTTAGGAGCCTATAAATCGTCGTGCAGTTCGTTCCACTCAGCTTGACGGGCACACCTGAATTCAGAATCGAGGTTAGATTAGTATAACAGTATGCATATGTATTACATGTTTAGCGTGCATGTTAGGAAGCCTGTTAGATTACATTAGATAAGTCTGTTGGCTTCGTATCATCCGACCATATCACATCGGTTAGGCTAGAGTATGACTAGCAGCTGGAGTATGACCAGTGAATCGAGTATAGGCTGATACTATGGTTGGTGGTACTATACTGTTTGACCGTATCACATCGGTTAGGCTAGAGTATGACTAGTAGCTGGAGTATGACCAGTGAACCGAGTATAGGCTGATACTGTAACACATCGGTAAGGCTAGAGTATGACTAGCAGCTGGAGTATGACCAGTGTACCTATTGGAAATTATTTTACCAGGATCTTAGATCTACTCACAAGTATGTTGATTAACACCCTAAATATGAACTTTCTAAAACGATGAAATAAACACATATAAAGTTTAGGAAACCTTACATTGGGTGCAGCGGAATATAATGACTCCTTCCATTCAGATATCTAGCCCTTGATTCCTTTCCGTAGCAGAGCATTATCAATATGTGAACCTGGATCTCTTTCTCTGATTCTTTAGTGTTGAAACTCCTTCTTGCTGAAAGTCTTTCTTCACGATCTTCCTCACTATAATTGAGGTTTCACTTGCGTTGTGTGGGCACTATTCTCAAACTAAGAATTTCGAAATTGAAGAGGGAAGGAAGAGAGCAAGGTGGCGGCTAAAAATAGGGAGAGAGAGAGGCTCAGTTTTTTCTGAATGAAAAGTGTAATTTTCCTGAAGCCTTCACTATCTATTTATAGCATTCCACTAGGGTTAGGTTTGAATTATTTGGCATTAAAATAATGAAAATATCAGTTTAAATTCCCTACAAAAGTGGCCGGCCATACAAAGTGGATTTGGGCCTCACTTTTTGCAATTTTGCAGTTTTATCTTTTCTGCATCTGATTTTCTCAGAAACGCCAATTTTCTAATTCAACCATTTAAATGCCAATTCTAACTATTTAATAACTATAAATAATTATTAAATAATATTGTCATTTATCATATTTATTAATTGAACCATACAAAGTCTCATAATTAACAAATATGCCCCTAAAACTCTTTCTTTACAATTTCGCCCTTACTTAGTGAAAAATTCACAAATAGACGTAGTCTAATTTGAGAATCATAATTGATTAATCAAAAACAATTATATGAGTCTTACAAGCAATATTTTCTCAACTAGTGCGGGGACCATGGGTCTATATAACCGAGCTTCCAATAAGTAGATCAAGAATTTATCACTAAAATTTACTAACTTATTAATTTTTCGTTGAATCCACACATAAAACTTAGAATTGCACTCTCAGTATATAGAATGCTCTATATGTTCCACCATATAGACACATCGTTAGTTATCCATTGTTATAATCCTAATTTGATCAATGATCCTCTATATGAATGATCTACACTGTAAAGGGATTAGATTACCGTTACACCCTACAATGTATTTAATCCTTAAAACACTTAACCCCGTATAAATGATATTTCAGCTTATGTGAAATGAGATCTCCACCATTTATTTTCGTTTGGTCAACCTCGAAGGTGATCATCCTTTACTTACTATTCGTCAGATAGAAGCTATAGATTCCATGTTTATGTTAGCGCTCCCACTCAATTGCACTACCGTGTTCCCAAAATGTACGTATCACCCTGACCCAAAAGTAGACTTAACTAACAAATCAAAGAACACGAATAGCCTCTTGAGATTGAGCCTAATCATAACAGGATTAAGATCATTTGATCTAGGATCAACTAGGCGATATTGACTTGAATAGATATTATGGTAAGTTTAATAAATCTAAGTCAAAGTTCAATATCGGTCCCTTCCGATGCATACTCCATGCATCCAACCTCAGCTTTACTTTAACCAATGCTCTGGAAAGAACATAGCATTTCTCCAAATGCAAGTAAAATCTGTTGTAGATTATCATATCAGTAAAACCCTATGTCTGATAAATCTAGGAATCTTTATTCACATAGTCATGTTTACTTTCCAATGTGTTGACAGCACAATAAACAGGATCAAGTATGTGAAAAGGGTTTCAGATGAATTCATACATTATGTACATATAATCATGAAACAAATCATGTGAACCATGCAACATTAAATGTTATTTCTGATCTATATTAATAAGTAAATCTGATTATATTGAAATGAGTTTTATTTAGGGCATAAAACCCAACAAACTCCCACTTGCACTAATATAAAACAAAATGTGCATTTCAAATAATCTCAACAGCTTGATAAATAAATCAAGTGTAGTAGTAGTAAACTCCTCGTAATAGGATCTGAAAGGTTGATTTAACCACAACCTTTTCTCCACTATTACTCTTCCTTAATCACAAAATCATTGATAATGTGAAATTCCTCTCTATATGTCTACTCTCTTGGGATACTGGATTCTATACCTTTGGCAACTACTTCTTGGTTATTCAGGAAGTAACAATAGTAGTTTAGGAAATTTGGAATGGTGCCAAAAATGTATAGAACTTTCCTTAGACTGAATAAGTACGTTTCCTGCAACTTTAACATTCGGTCCCTTTCTGGTAGACCTAGAAACTTCAGATAGGTTTTTACACTTCTCCGAAATCACTATTCCACCCCCAGAGTAATCACCATCTTATCAGAAAGATTTTCTAACACAAAGGCAAATTTCGAAATCTGATGTGGTGTAGTCTAAGAGTTTTAAACACATCCTTATAGACTAACGTATAGTTCCTCTTCTTTATCTTAAGATTTACTTGATTGTCTTCCAATATTCTTCTCCTGGATTAATCTGATACCTACTCATTACTCCCACTCAACAGCAGGTGTCTGGTCTAAGGCATACAAAAGCATATCTAAGACCTCTCACTGTTGATTTAAGAAATTCTTTCATGGCTTTATCTTTTCTGGAGTAGTTGAGACTTTTCCTTAGATAAATAAAATCTACGTCTAAGAAGTTGTGAAGCTTTTATAGATTGCCATTAGAAAGAAAATGCTTCAGCATCTTACTAAAGTAAGTTGCTTGAATTAGAGTAAGTAATTACCAGGTATACCACAAGCCATAGGTTTAGATAAACTCAAACCTATAATACTAGGAACAGGAAGTTTTGTTAAGTCCATTGAATAGACTTATAAACGAAAATTTCCTTTTATGTCCTTGTATTAGAAAACTTTAGGTTATTCCATGTGAATGGATTAAACCATAGTTCTATTGGCTTTCTTCATAGTTTCTTATCTTTACAATCCATTAGTTGTTTAAACTCACAATGGATTTTAATCACTAGTGTCTCCCAAGTCATAAGAAGTTGAGTTCCTAGAAACTCTCCCACTACGACAAGGTACCGTGAATTATGTCTAAGAAAACTAAATGGTATTAACATCTTTTGTTGTGACAAGACAACAGAGGCAGTGGGATCATCATTTGTCATATAAGATGATAGAACACTTTTGGAATCAAGAAAAAATATCTCCTTTATTTGCTACTTTATTTTCAGACTTAGTCATTTTCTTAGAAAAGTAGTATTTGTTTGAACAAACACTTTCTTATCTATTGACTATGGGATGGTCCACCCCTAATCACTTAGAATAACTAACAAACCATGGTTAACAGTTCTAGCTTTTCTTAAGATTTTGATTAGGTCATCCATGAATCTGGAAATGATTTACATTAAGTATACAACCATTACATCATTCTGAAATTGTATTACCATTGAAGGATTTAGGCAACAACTAGTAACTAATCATCAATATGAAAATCGAAATTTCTGGGGAGGTAAGTTTGGATATAATTCAAAAATCAATTTAATGATCTTTGAACTGCATATCTACTAACTATTTCTCCACCCCTATCAGTTCGCAAGATCTTTAATCACTTACGTTAATGGTGTTTAACCATTGCTAGAAATTAATGAAATTTTTCAAACATTTCAAATTTCTTTGCATAAGGTATAATCTAGAGTTATCGTCTTAAGAATACAACGAAAAACTCATATCCACCCTTGAATGTACATCCATCTGCGAATGAGATGAACTACTTTCAGTGGATATAGGCATATTAACTCTTTGCAGAGATTGATCTTGTCAAATCCACTACGAACAAGATACAAATGCCATAGATTAAAAAAAATGTGGTCGTGTCTTTTTATGACTTAGGTTTAGTTACATCAAAGAATTCTTAGAATAGTGCAAGTGGATCCTGGTCACAGAATACCTAACTCATATTCCATACAATTCGAATCCATTAATAGAAGATGGATATTAAACCCTTGTGAAGGTGTAACTGTATTGCATCCTGGAATTAAAAATATAAGAAAATTTCTGTTTGGAATCAAAAATTAAAGTCAAAGACTTAAATTTATACCAAATATAATGAGTAATTCTATCTTGGACCACCACTACTAATTTAACTCTAAGTCAGATTTGCCCATAAATTAGGAAATATCTAAGATTGAGGATTTATATCAATTGGGAATAGAATTTCGGGATTATAATCGTATGCGTCATTTAATTTCTTAAGAGAAAATATAGAATGACATGAAATGATATAGACCATTCATCCAATGATATGTTATTGAGCTAATTCGAAATGAATAAGCTAAGAGGAATTAGGATAATTTCGTTTATAAATAAGAATCCAACAATGCTTCGATTAGCGAAAGTCAAAGTAATCTTATTTATATAATCTTCTTGTTTCATATCGTAAAAATACTAGTCTAAGGTGTCATCAATTGATGAACAGCTAGATGTTGCATATACAATATTTATCTTTCGAGATCTAACACTATTATGTATGTCTAATGGTGAAAATCCACTAGGGATTTATCTCATTAGATAAACAAACCAAGTTAGACAAACAATGAAGATTCGAAATTAAACTGCAACTTAATAACAGAAAATAACATGGTTCAATATAAATTCATACACAATTCAGAAATTATTAAACATATAGCAAGCAGGAATGACCAATGAAAATACTAGAAAATACAATCCTAAATAATTTCCAAGGTTTTCAACAAACTGATATCAGTGTCCCGTTTAGGCGAGAGTCAAAGCTATCATCCATTGAATAGAATTGTCAGCTCATCTAAAATGTTAAACATTCTAGCAACCTTTTATTCGATCAAGATTGGAATTCAGCGTTGTCCTGTTTAGGCGAGAGTCAAGGCAATTCTATCTTATGAGCTTCCACTATTGTTTCGCAATTTGCAAGTCAAATATGGTCGCCACCATTAGGGTGATCCATACCATATAAAACGCTTACAAACTACTTATCTTTCGAGATTAAACGGTGCGAAATTGCTAATGAACGTTCCTCCATTAGGGAGGATTACTCACTAAAACAAACGCGATGTAAAACCAACAATGGAGATCGAATATCTTAATAATAAAGCTCATTATTTAAAGAGAGTTGTATTTTCTTTGATACTCTTTATTTAATCTATTTATTTTAAATATATATTTATTTAATTAAAATTTCTAATTTAAAATGAAAAATTCTAAATATAAATTTTAATTTAATATTTATAAATTTTACTTAGATGGATATGAAAATAATATGAATCATTTCCATCTTAGTAATAATTTCCAATAAATATTTAGAGAAATATTCAATTTAAGTTGTTACAAAATTAATTTAAATTAATTTACAACTCAAATTTAATTTTCTATAAATATATATTGCATTTCGAAAAATTAAAGTATTTAAGGATACAATTTTCGAAAATGCATGTTAAAATAAAAAATAAATCCTGGAAAAATTATTCTAATTTAATGTTGGCTCAAAATTAATTAATAAAATTAATTTACAATAAAAAAATACAATTTTCCTATTTAATTAAATATATAAGAAAAATTTCAAATACTTAAGTATGATGATGAAAATCAACTTAAATATTAATTTTCTATTTAATTAAATACACTAGAAAAATACCTCAAGCAAAAATATCACCTATCTAGATTTTTCTTTGACTAATTAATTTAATTTCTAATAATATACTTTAATTCATCTATTTTACTTTAATCAATAAATGAAAAAAATCATTGATTTAAGTTGGTCCAAAATTAAAATAAATAATTTACAACTTTAATCTATTTTTCAAATAAAATTCGAAATTCCATCATTTAAGAAATGCAATTACGAAATTTGATTAAAAAAATAAAGAAAAAATATATTTTGAAAATTATTTAAATTTAGTTGAAAGAATAAATTTCAACTAAAAATAATTTTCTATTTAATTAAGTGTCATGAAAAAGAAATATTTAAGTATTATGATGAAAATCAACTTAGATATTTAATTTTCAATTTAATTAAATGTATTAAATTCAAGAAATAAATAATTAAGTGTAGAGAAGGCTTAATTATTAATCTCTAGTTTAATACTAGAAAAAATATACTTAAAATAAATTGTACCAAAATTAATTATTTAAATAATTAATTTCACAATGTATAATATTTTCCTATTTAATATTAGAAATAATAAGTAGTCTAGAAATTACTATCTAGAAAATATCTTATTTGACTAAGTATCTTTTCCACAAAATTTGAAAAAAATATCCAATTTAGGTTATATTAGAAAAAATCTAGAACCTAAATATTTTTCAAATTTAAATTTAATTAAATATCAAAAACTTAAGTTGTAACCACTTAATTTGAAAATATTCCATTTTAAGTTAATATTCGAAAATATATTAACTTAAAAAATTTCTAAAATATTCCATTTTAAGTTAATATTGCAAAAGATATTAACTTAAAAAATATCTAAAGAACCTTAATAACCAATGCCTAAAATTCCTCAACTTAATTTTGAAATTTTAAATCCAAAAGATATTCAGATTTAAGCTGGTTAGTTATAGATAACTATATGTAACCTTAAATAGGAATATTTAATGAAAAATTTAAATTAAGCTTCAGAAAGAATCTAGATGGTTATAATTCTATATTTAATTACATACAAGAAAATACATATAGTTTAGCTTAGAATAAAAAATTCTTTAAACTATAATTTTCTTAAATTAATTTCAAAATAAATGAAATTAATTATGTTGCTAATCAATTTTATTAGGTTAAACTAGTTTAATTAACCTAGTACAGTTATTCAAATCAGGCAAATAGGCCTTCACAATTGGGGTGGTTCATGTGAGGGGCTGCTGGGTTCAGTATGTCGTACCCACTTCTATGGCTCCCAACTCTCACACAAGGCCCAAAAGAGAGGAATTTAACCTTAAAATGAACAACTGTTATTAATTGAATAGGCCCAAAAACTAAATGGGCCTAAATAAAATCTATCAAGAACTATGACATTTATTTAGCAACAACAACCTATATGCATCTATAATAAAATTAAACACATAGGCTCACACAGGCACACTTTGGATGGGTCCTATCATGTTGCTAGGTCATACACAGATGAAAAAAGATTGTAAATATACTTGTTACTGTTACGAAAATTCTGTTTATTACGCAAGTGTACGTATCAAGTAGTATCTCACGCAAGTGAGGTCGAACCACAGGGAATTGGATTAAGTACTACTAAACTTTACTTATGATTCTATTTGGTAAAATAATGAGTTTGCAATTTTAAAAGTAAATAACTCAGAAATTAAAGAGAAAATAAAACGAAGATTAATCAAGATGAGAGATTAGGGAGGTGAATCCTGTTGATAAGCTACCTATGTCAATGCCTAATTGCTATCCTTATCTCAAAGTGAAAGACAGATTATAAATTAACCTAACTCTTTTCAGATCTTTTAGGTTCTAAATAATATGTTCTCTAATTAACTTCTTAATTAGATCAACACAAAATCATCATTAAGCAATAATCTATTAGTCACTAAGGCTATGTAAATACTTTCGTTTTACATCAAAACCTAGACTATCCAAATTTTAGCATTCCTAATTCTCACTTTTCAGATTTTGAATTAGGATCATAGAGCATGTAAAAGGTGATCAAGCTTGCACATGAAATTAAACACAAATAAAGATAGTATTCACACATAAGATGAAGGAATGGCAATTATTTATTAACTAGGCATAAACTTAAACAACAATCATCATCCTCCCTTATTGGGAAATTTAGTTCATAATAACTCTAAAAACATCCATGATTAATTCAGAAATAAAAACAAACATAAAGATGAATAAGAAGAGTAAAAGAAAGAAACTAGAAGGTGGTATAGCTCCGGGTCTTCAAGATAGCTTCCTCTCCACTTTGCCTCCACTATTAGGTCTGTTTTTGCTTAGCTCTGACCTTCAATGTCGTATTCCTTATATAGGGATGAGTGGTGAGCCTCCAATTGAGTGAAAAATCAAAATTAGGTCAAATCTGCGATTTCCGTACATAGTCGCGACTAGCATTTAAGCTGGTCGCGACTACAGGCAAAACTCAAAAAACCGAGTTTCTGCCTAACTTACGAAGTCGCGACCATGGTCGCGACCAGGAAAAAGGGTCGCGACCAGGCTCTCTGGAGGTCACGACTACTGATGCATCTGGAGCCGAATTTTCCAATTTTTTCCAAGTTTGTCCCAGTTTTTCGCCATTTGACTGAATTCGAACTTTAACACCCCGGGAACCTGAGATAATGAAAATCAAGCGTAAAACTGCTCCAAAAGACACCAATAGACAAGATAATGCTAACTTTAAAGACCCGAAATATAGGTTAATTATAACCTAACAAAATCCCCCAAACTAGATTCTTACTCGCCCCCGAGTAAGATAAAAAAAAACTAACTACGCTATCAGATAATCACTACGCTGCTAACTCATGCTCTGTTTTCTTCCTTGCATAAACTAGAATTTTGATCCTACTAACTCTAACAATTAACTCGGATGCTCAATTAACAACACTATGTACAACTGCAACAATCTACTCAAATATGAAACATCGTTGTAAAAGTTTTACTCTTTCCATTAGTTCCACAACCCGATAACTCATAAGCTTGCATGTTTACCTTTCTCCACTAATGTTGACAATATTCTTTGGAATCATTAGGTCTTTTTAAGGTTTAGGTAATATGGCTCAGATATTCAGGGATAGGCAAAAAAAAACAATTTTTGGCTCAAGATATCATAAGCGCACAAACAGAACCCACAAGATTCTTACTTTTCTTTTTCAATACCCCATAGTGTTCCCACATTTACCAAGATTGAGAGAAGATATATTTACTATTTTCCAACATCACTGAAATCATATACTTTATTTTTTTCTTTGTTCTTTTTTTTTCAGTGACATTGAATTACACAAATTTTTTTTTTCTTCTCAATCTTACAAATTTTTTTTCCTTTCACTATTTCGTCACACTAAATGTTTCTTTTCCCCCAAACTAATCATATCGCTTATGATATCATGGATAATCATGGTGAGAATAAAAATTAATAGTGTGGTTGCAAAATTTCAAATGAGTGGGTGAAAACACAACAGGTTAAGGCTCAAAAGGGTAACTAGGGATATACATTATGGTAGGCTTGAAAGGCTCAAACTATCCAACAAATGCCTAAGTCATATTCCAATTGAACACTATCAAGGATTTCGCCTCAAAAGAATAAACATGCAAGTTCTAAGCTATCCTGTCAATCTTACCACAAACCATAGTAAAACAGTTATAACAATTTTCACAAATTGAGTACTTGCAGAAAAACACAGGTTTCTAAGCATCCAAACTAATCCAAAGAGTTAACAGAATCAAGCACACAGTTATTTTACAGTTTCAGATCACATCACACTAATCAGCAGTATACAACTATCATCAAGCTTATTGCCATTCCTTAACTAAAACAAAAAAAAAACTAAAACAGAATATTAAAATGCAGAAATTAACAAAAAAAACTAAAACAGAAAATTAAAATGCAGAAATTAAAGTGCAGAATTTAAAAAAAATTTCATAAGCCTCTCCCCCCAAACTAAATATTACATTGTCCCCAATGTATACAGTAATATGCAGAGAGAAGAAACTTACCTGAGACCCTCTCAAAAAGGGTTGGGTGGACCCTTTTCATCCAAAAGAGCCCTCGTACTAAATGAAGAAAATTGACCACCAATAGTGTTGATTTCAAATTTTTGCACAAGAGTAAGCTCACCTTCAGAACTACCACACATCAATCTTTTCCAACGACGCTGAATCGTTCGAAGTCGCTCTTTAGGCTTTGCTTTCTTCTTATCAGCTTTAACAAAAGAACCCTTCACCATCTCAATCTTGCAACAGGTAGGAATGTCAGTTGGGGCAAAAACATTAAAATTGACCTCTTCATCTTGCACTCTCAACTTTAACTCTCCCTTTTGAACATCTATTACTGCTCGGCCCGTGGCTAAGAATGGTCTTCCCAAAATAATGGGAATAGTTGAATCTTCTTCCATATCAAGAATTAGGAAATCAGCAGGGAAGATAAACTTACCAACCTTCACCAGTACATCTTCAATTATCCCACGAGGATGAGTCAAAGAACGATCTGCCAGTTGTAAAGTCACTGTTGTAGGCTTTGCTTTTCCCAATCCTAACCTTTTGAAGACAAACAATGGCATTAGATTAATGCTTGCTCCCAAATCACACAGAGCTTTGGTTTCCACCGAACCCCCTATAGAGCATGGAATATTGAAACTACCCGGATCTTTAAGCTTGGGCGGTAGTTTCTTTTGCAAAATGGCGCTACACTCCTCAGTTAATGCCATTGTTTCATAGTCCTCCAATTTTCTCTTCTTAGACAATATCTCCTTCATGAACTTCACATAACGGGGCATTTGTTCCAAGGCTTCAGCAAAAGGAATGTTGATGTGTAGTCTTTTGAAGACCTCTAGAAATTTTTTGAACTGCTTGTCTAGATTGGTCTTGCGGAGTCTCTGAGGATAAGGTATCTTTTCATGATGCTCAATACTGATTGGTGGGGACTGTTGTGGTTGTGTTGAGCTATCAGTAGCCTTCTCTACTGTTGGTGTTGGGGTTGGCACTGGTTGAACTTTAATATCCTTATTCACATCAATTGGTTGTGTCAATTCAGGCCCATCATACTTCTTACCGCTCCTCAGGGTAATTGAATTGTAGTTTTCCTTAGGATTAATTTCAGTTGTATTAGGCAAATTTCCTTGAGGACGGGTTGCTACCTGAGTTGCTAATTGGCCCATTTGTGTCTGCAGGTCTTTGATTGAAGATCTAGTTTCAGTCATGAATTGTAGCAATAAATCTGTCTGCAAACCAGAATTTCCACCAGAGGTTTGTTGCTGATTAAACTGTTGATTCTGATTCTGGTTCTGATTTCGTTGCTGATAGAACCCACTGTTTCTTCGGTTATTACCCTGGTTGAACCCATAGTTGTTGTTGTTGTTCTGTGAATAGTTTCCAATGGCTTTAGCTTCATCCATTGGCAAATCATCCACATCAGCTTGGCATTCTGAAAAGTGATGGCTTCCCCCACATAACTCACACACAACTTGGCCTTGTTTAGCTTGCCCTGCAATTATCTTTGTCAATGCCTCAACCTGTGGTGTCAACTTGGTGATGGCATCGACCTCTAACACACCAGCTACCTTCTTTGATTGACTCCTCTCAGTTGGCCACTGTTGATTGTTTAGAGCCATCTCCTCCAATAGATCATAAGCCTCATTAGCACTCTTCCTCATAAAGGCTCCTCCAGCTGCAGCATCTATTAAAGTTCTTGTATTTCCTACCAACCCATTGTAGAAGTTGTGGACCAGCATCCACTTCTCTATACCATGGTGAGGGCACTTTCTGATCAGATCTTTAAACCTCTCCCAAGCCTCATGGAGAGATTCGTTATCTTGTTGGCAGAAGTTATTAATTTCTCCTATTAGCTTTGCAGACTTGGCTGGAGGAAAGAACTTTGACAAGAATTTCGTTGCCAGATCATTCCAGGTGGCGATAGAGTTGGGTGGCAAGGAGTTTAGCCAACTCTTGGCTCGCTCTCTAAGAGAGAATGGGAACAGTCTCAGTCGAATAGCATCATCACTAACTCCATTAACTTTAAAGGTTTCACAAAGTTCCATGAAGTTAGAGAGATGCAGATTAGGATCTTCAGAAGGGAGGCCACCAAACTGAACTGAAGACTGCACCATCTGAAGTATGGCAGGTTTGATCTCAAAGTTATTGGCATCCACTGTCGGTGGCCTGATACACGACTGCACTCCCGTCAGAGTAGGGAGAATGTAATCTCTCAAGCTGCGGCCATTAGCTTGATCTTCTACTACGCCACCATTGTTACCGTTATTGCCTCCATTGTTTGCAGCATTGGCAGCCATGATGTCTGAAGTTTCAGAAGTTGCTGAAACTCCCTCTAGCCTCTTGTTCTTTCAGTTTCTCCTACAAGTTTTCTCGATTTCGGGATCAACTGGTAATATCACTGCTTGTCCTTGACGGCGCATACACTTATGATTCCTGAAATAGATCAAGAAAATATTGCAAGAAAAAGGTTAGAAAAATCAGCAAGAGAAAATATACCAAAGTAGAAGTTAGTATAATTTTGTGTAATATCAATCTTTAAACAATTCCCCGGCAACGGCGCCAAAAACTTGTTACGAAAATTCTGTTTATTACGCAAGTGTACGTATCAAGTAGTATCTCACGCAAGTGAGGTCGAACCACAGGGAATTGGATTAAGTACTACTAAACTATACTTATGATTCTATTTGGTAAAATAATGAGTTTGCAATTTTAAAAGTAAATAACTCAGAAATTAAAGAGAAAATAAAACGAAGATTAATCAAGATGAGAGATTAGGGAGGTGAATCCTGTTGATAAGCTACCTATGTCAATGCCTAATTGCTATCCTTATCTCAAAGTGAAAGACAGATTATAAATTAACCTAACTCTTTTCAGATCTTTTAGGTTCTAAATAATATGTTCTCTAATTAACTTCTTAATTAGATCAACACAAAATCAGCATTAAGCAATAATCTATTAGTCACTAAGGCTATGTAAATACTTTCGTTTTACATCAAAACCTAGACTATCCAAATTTTAGCATTCCTAATTCTCACTTTTCAGATTTTGAATTAGGATCATAGAGCATGTAAAAGGTGATCAAGCTTGCACATGAAATTAAACACAAATAAAGATAGTATTCACACATAAGATGAAGGAATGACAATTATTTATTAACTAGGCATAAACTTAAACAACAATCATCATCCTCCCTCATTGGGAAATTTAGTTCATAATAACTCTAAAAAACTCCATGATTAATTCAGAAATAAAAACAAACATAAAGATGAATAAGAAGAGTAAAAGAAAGAAACTAGAAGGTGGTATCGCTCCGGGTCTTCAAGATAGCTTCCTCTCCACTTTGCCTCCACTATTAGGTCTGTTTTTGCTTAGCTCTGACCTTCAATGTCGTATTCCTTATATAGGGATTCGTGGTGAGCCTCCAATTGAGTGAAAAATCAAAATTAGGTCAAATCTGCGATTTCTGTACATAGTCGCGACTAGCATTTAAGCTGGTCGCGACTACAGGCAAAACTCGAAAAACCGAGTTTCTGCCTAACTTACGAAGTCGCGACCAGGCTCTCTGGAGGTCGCGACTACTGATGCATCTGGAGCCGAATTTTCCAATTTTTTCCAAGTTTGTCCCAGTTTTTCGCCATTTGACTGAATTCGAACTTTAACACCCCGGGAACCTGAGAGAATGAAAATCAAGCGTAAAACTGCTCCAAAAGACACCAATAGACAAGATAATGCTAACTTTAAAGACCCGAAATATAGGTTAATTATAACCTAACAGTTACAAATTATTGACTTGACCAAGGGAGCCATCACATCATTAGATCTGGCAAAAAGTTAACCATGGCTATTTGCAATCAAGCAATAATAGGTTTTGAAAACTTACAAACAAGCTAAAACACATACTCCTGCAACAAGGTTAGCTGGATAGTTGGATGTAGGATTTATTTAATTTTAAATAAATAATTTCGAAAAATAATTAATTAAATTAAAAAAATTATTTTTGAAAATTTTAAAAATTTCGAAATTTTTAAAAAAAATATTTAAAATTAAACCTACAATTTTGAAAAATTAGGTTTCAACTAACCTAAATATCATTTCAAAATTTGCTAACTACTTTTAAAAATTTAATGTTATTTTATAAATAAAAAATTAAAAAGATAAATGAATATCTTTTTCAGATTTTAAATGTAATTTAAATGAATAAAATAACAAAATTTAAAAGTTAGCAAAATCTCTTACATCTATTTAAAATTACATGATTATAGTTATCTTATTTTAAATTTAAATAAGGTCAAATTATTTAAAAAAAAGATTTAATTTAAAAATTTAAAATTTGACCTCAAATTTAAAAATAAGATAAGATATTATCATATTTAAAAATAAGATAGATAATTAAGCAAAAAAGATAAATATTGACTATTTCAAATTCAAATTACACTAATATCATGAATTAAATTTAAAGAATATTAAAAAAATTAATTATGATAATGAGAATTGAATTAGGAATCGTAAATGTATAAATACTGAACTACATAGAAAATCGGAAGTTAATTCCGTGAAAAAGCATGAAAAAACGAAGAAAAACGAAAAAATTACGAGTTGTACGCATACTGTCCATGGGCGCGCAAGGGGCTGCATGGGCGAGGGATGTGGGCGCAGGAGGCTGCATGCAGCCTGTTCCGCGCGCGTATCACTGTTGCTCAACCCCGATTTTTTTTGAAACTTTAAAAAATCATAACTAATTCAAATTAAATCCAAATTGAATTCTGTAAAAAAGTAAATTGCTTAAGTTTTTCCATACTATCCAATAAAAATAGTTCCAGAAACAAATATTCAATTATTTTTCACGAAAATTCACAAACATCAATCAATCATCAAATAACACTCAATACAACATGATACCATCCAAAACATCAAACAATCGTTTTAAAGTCCAAATTTCTTGCAAGTATGTTGATTAACACCCTAAATATGAACTTTCTAAAACGATGAAATAAACACATATAAAGTTTAGGAAACCTTACATTAGGTGCAGCGGAATATAATGACTCCTTCCGTTCAGATATCTAGCCCTTGATTCCTTTCTGTAGCAGAGCATTATCAATATCTAAAACTGGATCTCTTTCTCTGATTCTTTAGTGCTGAAACTCCTTCTTGCTGAAAGTCTTTCTTCACGATCTTCCTCACTATGATTGAGGTATCACTTGCTGTGTGTGGGCACTATTTTCACACTAAGAATTTCAAAATTGAAAAGGGAAGGAAGAGAGCAAGGTGGCGGCTAAAGATAGGAAGAGAGAGAGGCTCAGTTTTTTCTGAATGAAAAGTGTAATTTTCCTGAAGCCTTCACTATCTATTTATAGCATTCCACTAGGGTTAGGTTTGAATTATTTGGCATTGAAATAATGAAAATATCAGTTTAAATTCCCTACAAAAGTGGACGGCCATACAAAGTGGATTTGGGCCTCACTTTTTGCAATTTTGCAGTTTTATCTTTTCTGCATCTGATTTTCTCAAAAACGCCAATTTTCTAATTCAACCATTTAAATGCCAATTCTAACTATTTAATAACTATAAATAATTATTAAATAATATTGTCATTTATCATATTTATTAAGTGAACCATACAAAGTATAATAATTAACAAATATGCCCCTAAAACTCTTTCTTTACAATTTCGCCCTTACTTAGTGAAAAATTCACAAATAGACATAGTCTAATTTGAGAATTATAATTGATTAATCAAAAAAAATTATATGAGTCTTACAAGCAATATTGTCTCAACTAGTGCGGGGACCATGGGTCTATATAACCGAGCTTCCAATAAGTAGATCAAGAATTTATCACTAAAATTTACTAACTTATTAATTTTTCGTTGAATCCACGCATAAAACTTAGAATTGCACTCTCAGTATATAGAATGCTCTATATGTTCCACCATATAGAAACATCATTAGTTATCCATTGTTATAATCCTAATTTGATCAATGATCCTCTATATGAATGATCTACACTGTAAAGGGATTAGATTACCGTTACACCCTACAATGTATTTAATCCTTAAAACACTTAACCCCGTATAAATGATATTTCAGCTTATGTGAAATGAGATCTCCACCATTTATTTTTCGTTTGGTCAACCTCGAAGGTGATCATCCTTTACTTACTATTCGTCAGATAGAAGCTATAGATTCCATGTTTATGTTAGCGCTCCCACTCAATTGCACTACCGTGTTCCCAAAATGTACGTATCACCCTGACCCAAAAGTAGACTTAACTAACAAATCAAAGAACACGAATAGCCTCTTAAGATTGAGCCTAATCATAACAGGATTAAGATCATTTGATCTAGGATCAACTAGGCGATATTGACTTGAATAGATATTACGGTAAGTTTAATAAATCTAAGTCAAAGTTCAATATCGGTCCCTTCCGATGCATACTCCATGCATCCAACCTGAGCTTTACTTTAACCAATGCTCTGGAATGAACATAGCATTTCTCCAAATGCAAGTAAACTCTGTTGTAGATTATCATATCAGTAAAACCCTATGTCTGATAAATCTAGGAATCTTTATTCACATAGTCATGTTTACTTTCCAATGTGTTGACAGCACAATAAACAGGATCAAGTATGTGAAAAGGGTTTCAGATGAATTCATACATTATTTACATATAATCATGAAACAAATCATGTGAACTAGGAAACATTAAATGTTATTTCTGATCTATATTAATAAGTAAATTTGATTATATTGAAATGAGTTTTATTTAGGGCATAAAACCCAACAGTACCGAGTATAGGCTGTTACTTAGTTAAAAGTACCATCGTACAAAAGTTCGGGACTCAGTATCGTGTGGGACACAGAAGTTAGAGTTATTGTCAGGGGTATGGGCGTCTGATCATAACCCGAGATTTATGTATGTTTTATGATCTATGCTTTTCTTACTGAGTCTGTCGACTTATAGTGCTATGTTTATGTGTAGGTAACGGCAAGGCCAAGGCTGAGGAACCATGAGGACGAGTCGACGAAGATTGTACATGTCGGGGCGGTTAGGCCTGGAGCGTACGATCCTCGGGACAACAGTGCTTTTGTAATTAGTCGCTAGGCGACAAGTATTTTGTATTAGACAGTAAACTTCTTGTAAAACATTTTGTAAATGGGATCCCAAAGTATTTTGTATGAAATATTATATAAGTTTAATTAAAAAGCAAAAAATTTAATTAATCACGATTTCCATAAACCTCGTTGGAGCCCAGATGTGAGAGAAAACAACTTTAAGCCTTGCCTCACGAAGTACACACTCTTGAAATCACCATGACAAAAGAGGAGCACATTATCTGCAAAGCTCAAATGGTTGAGTTGTAAGCTTTCACATCTATCATGGAATTGAAAATCCTACTTTTTCCCAATCTTGGTCATGATCCTTGAGAGATACTCCATTCCAAGCTCAAAAGAAGAGGGGATAGTGGATCCCCCTGCCTTAGCCCTCTCTTAGACTCAAAAAATCCATGCATTGTTCCATTAAACATCAGAGAGAACTTAGGAGTCCTAACACAATTCATAATAAGCTTTATGAATTGGATAGGAAACTTAAAAGCCCTCAACAGCTCTTTTAAGAAATCCCAATCAATGGTATCATACGCCTTTTGTAAATCCAGTTTGATCATGCAGCTAGGCTTTGTGTTTCTCCTCCCATAGTGCCTGATTAGATCTTGGGAAATCATAATATTATGTGCTATAAATCTTCCCTATGTAAAACCCCCTGATTATGAGCCACTAATTCAGGAAGCACATGTTTCAACTTTGAATAGATCAACTTAGTTGCAATTTTGTAAATGACATTACAACAAGCAATAGGTCTGAAATCACTTACAGTATTTGGGCATTTAACTTTTGGAATGAGAGTAAGCACAGTGAAATTGATCTCCTTTAATATCTGTCCCGAGTGCAAGAAATTCTGAACTACTGCACATACATCTCCTTGAATAAGCTCCCAATTATCCCGAAAAAAGTAGCTTGAAAATAGCCATCAGGACCTGGTGCTTTGATTCCTGGTATTGCAAAGACAGTAGCCTTTATTTCTTTATAAGAGTAGTCCTGAAAAAGCCAACTAGCAAGCCGGTTTGACAGAACAGCCCCTGAATGCACCAAGATTTTTATCACAGTTCTTCTCCTCTGCATTTTAGTGCCCAATAACCCTTTATAGTATGACAGAAAGGCCTTTGAAATTTTTGCTTCCTGTGCAAGTCTCTCCCCATCTTGATTCTGTATTGAAAGCACTCTATTCTGTCTTTTTCTGCCTTTAATACTTGCATGAAATAAAGCCGTGTTTTCATCTCCATTTTTAAGGCATGTGACCTTAGCTATTTGTTGAAGATAAGACTAGTAGTTCTTTAGTAAGGCTGTGTAATCTTCCCTGGCTGTTAATTCTTATTACTGCAACATCTAGTTTAATAGATCCTGCTGTAATTTATTTTGCATCTTAGCTAAAGTCTCTTTTGCCTGCTGTGTAGCCTTTCGGATGTCTGAAAAACCATGCTTATTCAACTCCTTTAACACCCCTTTCAACCTTTTAAGCTTGGTGGACACTTGGAACATTTTAAGTCCCTGAGTTTGTTGATTCCAGGATTCCTTTCTGTAGCAGAGCATTATCAATATCTAAAACTGGATCTCTTTCTCTGATTCTTTAGTGCTGAAACTCCTTCTTGCTGAAAGTCTTTCTTCACGATCTTCCTCACTATGATTGAGGTATCACTTGCTGTGTGTGGGCACTATTTTCACACTAAGAATTTCAAATTTGAAAAGGGAAGGAAGAGAGCAAGGTGGCGGCTAAAGATAGGAAGAGAGAGAGGCTCAGTTTTTTCTGAATGAAAAGTGTAATTTTCCTGAAGCCTTCACTATCTATTTATAGCATTCCACTAGGGTTAGGTTTGAATTATTTGGCATTAAAATAATGAAAATATCAGTTTAAATTCCCTACAAAAGTGGACGGCCATACAAAGTGGATTTGGGCCTCACTTTTTGCAATTTTGCAGTTTTATCTTTTCTGCATCTGATTTTCTCAAAAACGCCAATTTTCTAATTCAACCATTTAAATGCCAATTCTAACTATTTAATAACTATAAATAATTATTAAATAATATTGTCATTTATCATATTTATTAAGTGAACCATACAAAGTATAATAATTAACAAATATGCCCCTAAAACTCTTTCTTTACAATTTCGCCCTTACTTAGTGAAAAATTCACAAATAGACATAGTCTAATTTGAGAATTATAATTGATTAATCAAAAAAAATTATATGAGTCTTACAAGCAATATTGTCTCAACTAGTGCGGGGACCATGGGTCTATATAACCGAGCTTCCAATAAGTAGATCAAGAATTTATCACTAAAATTTACTAACTTATTAATTTTTCGTTGAATCCACGCATAAAACTTAGAATTGCACTCTCAGTATATAGAATGCTCTATATGTTCCACCATATAGACACATCATTAGTTATCCATTGTTATAATCCTAATTTGATCAATGATCCTCTATATGAATGATCTACACTGTAAAGGGATTAGATTACCGTTACACCCTACAATGTATTTAATCCTTAAAACACTTAACTCCGTATAAATGATATTTCAGCTTATGTGAAATGAGATCTCCACCATTTATTTTTCGTTTGGTCAACCTCGAAGGTGATCATCCTTTACTTACTATTCGTCAGATAGAAGCTATAGATTCCATGTTTATGTTAGCGCTCCCACTCAATTGCACTACCGTGTTCCCAAAATGTACGTATCACCCTGACCCAAAAGTAGACTTAACTAACAAATCAAAGAACACGAATAGCCTCTTAAGATTGAGCCTAATCATAACAGGATTAAGATCATTTGATCTAGGATCAACTAGGCGATATTGACTTGAATAGATATTACGGTAAGTTTAATAAATCTAAGTCAAAGTTCAATATCGGTCCCTTCCGATGCATACTCCATGCATCCAACCTGAGCTTTACTTTAACCAATGCTCTGGAATGACATAGCATTTCTCCAAATGCAAGTAAACTCTGTTGTAGATTATCATATCAGTAAAACCCTATGTCTGATAAATCTAGGAATCTTTATTCACATAGTCATGTTTACTTTCCAATGTGTTGACAGCACAATAAACAGGATCAAGTATGTGAAAAGGGTTTCAGATGAATTCATACATTATTTACATATAATCATGAAACAAATCATGTGAACTAGGAAACATTAAATGTTATTTCTGATCTATATTAATAAGTAAATTTGATTATATTGAAATGAGTTTTATTTAGGGCATAAAACCCAACAGTACCGAGTATAGGCTGTTACTTAGTTAAAAGTACCATCGTACAAAAGTTCGGGACTCAGTATCGTGTGGGACACAGAAGTTAGAGTTATTGTCAGGGGTATGGGCGTCTGATCATAACCCGAGATTTATGTATGTTTTATGATCTATGCTTTTCTTACTGAGTCTGTCGACTTATAGTGCTATGTTTATGTGTAGGTAACGGCAAGGCCAAGGCTGAGGAACCATGAGGACGAGTCGACGAAGATTGTACATGTCGGGGCGGTTAGGCCTGGAGCGTACGATCCTCGGGACAACAGTGCTTTTGTAATTAGTCGCTAGGCGACAAGTATTTTGTATTAGACAGTAAACTTCTTGTAAAACATTTTGTAAATGGGATCCCAAAGTATTTTGTATGAAATATTATATAAGTTTAATTAAAAAGCAAAAAATTTAATTAATCACGATTTCCATAAACCTCGTTGGAGCCCAGATGTGAGAGAAAACAACTTTAAGCCTTGCCTCACGAAGTACACACTCTTGAAATCACCATGACAAAAGAGGAGCACATTATCTGCAAAGCTCAAATGGTTGAGTTGTAAGCTTTCACATCTATCATGGAATTGAAAATCCTACTTTTTCCCAATCTTGGTCATGATCCTTGAGAGATACTCCATTCCAAGCTCAAAAGAAGAGGGGATAGTGGATCCCCCTGCCTTTGCCCTCTCTTAGACTCAAAAAATCCATGCATTGTTCCATTAAACATCAGAGAGAACTTAGGAGTCCTAACACAATTCATAATAAGCTTTATGAATTGGATAGGAAACTTAAAAGCCCTCAACAGCTCTTTTAAGAAATCCCAATCAATGGTATCATACGCCTTTTGTAAATCCAGTTTGATCATGCAGCTAGGCTTTGTGTTTCTCCTCCCATAGTGCCTGATTAGATCTTGGGAAATCATAATATTATGTGCTATAAATCTTCCCTATGTAAAACCCCCTGATTATGAGCCACTAATTCAGGAAGCACATGTTTCAACTTTGAATAGATCAACTTAGTTGCAATTTTGTAAATGACATTACAACAAGCAATAGGTCTGAAATCACTTACAGTATTTGGGCATTTAACTTTTGGAATGAGAGTAAGCACAGTGAAATTGATCTCCTTTAATATCTGTCCCGAGTGCAAGAAATTCTGAACTACTGCACATACATCTCCTTGAATAAGCTCCCAATTATCCCGAAAAAAGTAGCTTGAAAATAGCCATCAGGACCTGGTGCTTTGATTCCTGGTATTGCAAAGACAGTAGCCTTTATTTCTTTATAAGAGTAGTCCTGAAAAAGCCAACTAGCAAGCCGGTTTGACAGAACAGCCCCTGAATGCACCAAGATTTTTATCACAGTTCTTCTCCTCTGCATTTTAGTGCCCAATAACCCTTTATAGTATGACAGAAAGGCCTTTGAAATTTTTGCTTCCTGTGCAAGTCTCTCCCCATCTTGATTCTGTATTGAAAGCACTCTATTCTGTCTTTTTCTGCCTTTAATACTTGCATGAAATAAAGCCGTGTTTTCATCTCCATTTTTAAGGCATGTGACCTTAGCTATTTGTTGAAGATAAGACTAGTAGTTCTTTAGTAAGGCTGTGTAATCTTCCCTGGCTGTTAATTCTTATTACTGCAACATCTAGTTTAATAGATCCTGCTGTAATTTATTTTGCATCTTAGCTAAAGTCTCTTTTGCCTGCTGTGTAGCCTTTCGGATGTCTGAAAAACCATGCTTATTCAACTCCTTTAACACCCCTTTCAACCTTTTAAGCTTGGTGGCCACTTGGAACATTTTAAGTCCCTGAGTTTGTTGATTCCAGGATGCTGCCACTCTTGCTGCATAATCCGGATGAGTATTCAACATTTTGAAGTACCTAAATGGCTTCTTTCCACTAGGAAGCATATTATGGAATGTCATAACAGCTGGAGTATGTCCATTAACTCTTCATTCATAAAATTAACCTCAGCATTAGGAAATTTGTCCATCCAACTCTGATTTGCCATGGCCCTATCAATCTTCGAAAAGATTCTCTCATCTCCTTGTTGTTTATTACTCCAAGTCTAGAAATTGCCACAAGACTTGACATCCTCCAAAAGGCAGCCAGAAACACAATCAATAGAATCCTGTGAAGGATGATATTTAACTCTGTTCCCTATTCTTTCTTCCTTGGCTAGAATGTCATTGAAGTCCCCCATGACTAACCAAGGTTCGTGTTGTGCCACCTCATGCAAGTCTTTCCACAAAGCATTCCTCCCCTCTTTATCATTATAAGCATACACAAAGCTTAGTGCAATTGATAATTCCCATCAATTGTTTCTACATCCACATGAATTAGTTGACCTGAACACTTTAGAATACTTACATTATAGCTACTTGGATTCCACGCAATCAAAATTCTACCCCCTTTGTGCCATGATATATTTGTTGTGAAGCACCATCCTTGAAAGAAGTTTAAGTACAAGTCTCCTAATTTAGGAGCCTTGACTCTCGTCTCGAGGAGACCAACCAAACAAACCTTATTCTTATTAATAAACTCTAACCATTTGTTGTTTTTGTTGGTTGTTGATTCCCTAGACGTTCCACGATAAAATTCTATCCATTGGATAGTGGCTGATCTCCCCCTCCTCCTATGTTAACCATTTTCTTCTTTCCCGAAGTATCCTTCTCATTTATGGTCTAATTGATGGCCTCCATATCATCTTCTTCTCAAATCTAGTATGAGTTTTCTGTTATAGTCATCATAGGTTGTCGAGTCTCCTTTGGTTTCCAGCCCTTTTGAATTGGCTGGAAGCCATCAGAGTCTGCTGAATTCATCTGCATCTTGTCTGTCCCAGTTGGCTCCTCAGGCCTTTTCTTCACCACCCATTCTTATGTACCACATGTCTTTTTTCTACATTCAATCGCTTTCTGCCCCAATCCTTTACAATGCTCACAACACACTAATTTCTACTCATAATTGACTCCAGAAGTGTTGTAGCAATGTTCATCTTCAAAATCAATAAGCTCGGGTAGATCCTGATGTATCGAGACTTCAATAAGAATTCTCGAATACATTAGTTTACCTCTCTCTTTGGTAATTGAGTCCACCATTATTGACTTTCCAAATTGCCCTTTGATTTTAAATAATGACCTCTCTCCCCAGTACTTCAACTCCAGATTTTCCAACTGAACCAAAATAAGGATCACATTGAGATTCTCCTTTTTAAAGTTACCATCTGAATTCCACGGTTTCATGACAAGAGGGAATTTGTTAAAAAAGATGTACCCTCCGTTTAGCACATTATCCCTATCTTCTATGGTGTAAAATTGTATCAAGAAAACTCCATGTGAAATCATTCCTACCTTGTCAATCCTATCTTTCCATACACGTCTTGCAAATCCATCAATAACAGAAAGGGGAGGATTAGTTCCAAGAACATAGCAAACAATTGTTGAGTTCCAGAAGTTAACCTCCTCTTCTATATCCTCATCAGTTATCTTCACCTTTTCCTTCTCCAAATTCTTAAATGAGTTATCCAAATATCGTTGAATATTACCAGATCCCAGTATTGGAGGAATGGAGGTCTTACCTTGTGAGATGTTATTGTTGCATTGAGCATTTGCCTCCACGAAAGTGGCGAAGTTAGATCTAATTTCTTCTTGCCTTTGGATCAAGCTAAGCGAGGATTTTGGAGATAAAGGTGCTTGAAAAAGATCAACATCTGTTTCACGGCCATCACCTTCATTGACACTCTCCTCATCCGTGAAATAGATCGGTTCGATACCAATCACCGCATCCATTGATTTGCTTTTGTTTGGCATCAACAGTAGAAACAAGGCCTTTCTTGCGAACTTTCCTCATCTTCATAGATGTTGGTTGCCTCCCTTGCACCTTCGATCTCGTAATAGCCTATCATTATTTATTTATAGGATTTCTTCTAAGGTTAAGATTTAAATTATATTAAATTAAAAAAAAATAATGGCTTAATAATCCCTTTTAAGTGGCAAGCCATATGAGTGGACCCCACATGTTTCAATTTCACAATTTAATTTAATAATTTATCTTTTTTTTTTCACAAATGCCATATTTTAATTCTAATCCTATAAATGTCAAATCTATCTATTCAATAAACAAGACATTGCGGAGACCATGAGCCTATATAATCAAGCTCCCAATAGGTAGATCCAAAATTTAATAAATAAATTTTCTAACTTATTAATTCCTCCCGACTCCACTATAGATTTTGAATTGCACTGTTGATTACATAGAATGCTCTATGTATTCCAAATATAGATATGCTATTAATTATCCATTGTTTGAATTAAAATAATCAAAGATTTTCTATATTTTATTTACATTGAATATGAATAAATTTATCGTTCTACCCGTTAATGTATTTTATCCTTAAAATACTTAGCTTCCTATAAATGATATTTGAGTAAACTAATATAATTACTAAAATAGGAGCTCTTCCATCTATATCTATTAAGCCAAGCTCAAATTAAATCATCATTTATCTTCTATGCTATTATAGAAGCTATAGATTCCATATCTATGATTAGCGTGCCCACTCAATTGTACTATCATAATTACTAAAATAGGAGCTCTTCCATCTATATCTATTAAGCCAAGCTCAAATTAAATCATCATTTATCTTCTATGCTATTATAGAAGCTATAGATTCCATATCTATGATTAGCGTGCCCACTCAATTGTACTATCATAATTACTAAAATAGGAGCTCTTCCATCTATATCTATTAAGCCAAGCTCAAATTAAATCATCATTTATCTTCTATGCTATTATAGAAGCTATAGATTCCATATCTATGATTAGCGTGCCCACTCAATTGTACTATCATGTTCCATGATGTAAGAATTAAGAATTTCCACTTGGTCAACTTTAACGAACAAGTCAAAGAACACAAATAATATAGTTAAGCTAGAACCTAACCATCTTAGGATTAAGATATATTGATCTAAGATCAATTAAGTGATATTGACTTAGAAAGATATAACAATAAGTTCATGATATCTTATCCAAGTTCAATATCAGTCTAGTCTGATGTATACTCCGTACATTTGATACTAGTATACTTTAGCATTGCCCTAGAAAGGTAATACAACTTATCCAAGTATACGTAAATTTTATCGCTGTTTATCATGTAAGTGTAAATTCAATGCACTGATAAATCATGAGACATAAAATTTGAAGCATATAATCACAATTACTTTCCACTATGATTAAATCACTAAAACTGTGATTAACAATATGTTCTAGATTTAACAAAATTTTTATATGAAACGATAAACAAGAAAATAACATGTAAACTTAGATGACTTCTAATCTTCTATGGACAACAAATAAGATTATATTGAAATTATTTTTCTTTAGGGCATAACATCCCAATAGAAATAGAGTACGAAACTAAGCTCCTAGAACAAGGTTCATATGTAGAAGATAGTGTGGAACCAGAAGACAATGCGCAGACGGAAACTATTATGGAGTTGGAAGAACAAGATAGAAAAGACCAAACTGAGGTGCTAGAAGGGTTTAGACAGACAAGTCTAGTTAGTAGGCTCGTGATAATACACGGAGAGAGATCCATCTTTCAGCAAGGTTTGTAGAAGCAGACATAATAGCATTTGCACTGGCGGGAGTTCAACAAATTGAAATTGAAGAGCGTGAAAGCTATGAAGAGGAAATTTCAAGTGGAAAAAAGTCTAAATGGCTTCAAGCCATGGATGAGGAGATGGATTCACTACGAAAGAAGAAGACTTTGGTATTTGTGCCAAAGCTAGAGAATAAGAAGATTGTAGAGTGCAAATGGGTTCTCAATGTGAAGAATGAACCAGTGAGTTTCAAAGCCAAGTTAGTGGCTAAGAGTTTTACTCAAGTGGAAGGTATAGACTACAGAGATATCTTCTCACTTGTGGTAAAATATAAGACAATAAGGTTGATGTTGTCCTTGGTCGCCCAAATGGAGTTTGAGATTGAACAACTTGATGTTAAGACCGCCATTCGAAATGGATTCGTGGATGAAGAGATCTATATGAAGCAACCACCTACATTTTAGGTGGAAGGGAAAGGAGTAGAATTAGTATGAAAGCTTAATATATCCCTATATGATTAAAATAGTCCCTGAGGTAATGGAATAAGATATTCGATACGTATATGACTCAAATTGGGTTCAAACAATCCACATACGATCACTGCTTATATTTCAAGAATTTAGAGCAATCTATAGTCGTGTTCTTATTGCTCTATTTGGATGATATGCTAATCATGAGCAAAGATAAATCTTTGACCAAAATTACAAAAGCAAAGCTTATAAGAGAATTTGAGATGAAAAAGCTTGGATATGTTCTAAAGATAATTTGTATTGAAGTCTCATAGAATCGAAGGAAGTGATTATTAGCTTAAAGCAGTGTGGGTACATCAAGAAAATCATTTAGAAGTTCAACATGGAAGAAGCAAAGAGTACATCCGTTCCATTAAGGGGTCAGTTTATTTTTTCGAACGAACAATGTCCTAGAAATAAAAAAGAGAAGGAAGATATGAAGGATTTACCCTATGCTATGGTTCTAAGATGTTTAATGTACGTGATCGTGAGCACGAGACCGAATATATCTCACGTTTTAAGAATCTTAAGTCGGTTCATGTCCAATCTGGGCATGGAACATTCGAAAGCCCCTAAATGGTTATTGAGATATTTGAAGGGCACTTAGAATTATAGTTTGACCTATGAAAAAGCAAAATGATAATAAGAATTGAAAGGGTTCGTGGACACGGACTACGCCTTGAATAGAAATACCAAAAAATCAACCACTTCCTACAATTTCTTGATGTTATACCCGAAATTTGGCTATTAATCAGAAGCTGACGTGTATCCTACACAAGGAATATGAATCAGCTAAAAAAAAATACTAATTAAATTGCATAATTAAAAGCAATTTAAAATAACTCATTCCAATTAATTAAAGTTGATAGAAAATATTCAAACTCGATGACTACGTGAGAATATGCAAGAAAAGAATAAATAACTATTAACAGATATAATTGACGAGGCAATATGTCCGGCTCATATAAAGAGAGTAAATAATAAGAACGTGCAAGACAAGACCACAACAATCTTGCAGCTTATTGACCCACATACTTTGGAATAAAAGCTTGCAACTGATCGACCCACATACATGAGCAGAGTGAAAACAACTACACTCAACCTTCTCGCTTTCTACGCAACGTAGTAGTCATCTCACTAATATCATTATAACATGAGAATGCTGCGAGAAGAAGCATGTCTACACTTGCATTTTTTTCCTCTAAAAATAGATAAGAAGGATAACTCATACTCAACGAGTAACAACCTTCATAGTTAGCATAACCATTTAAAGGATAAAGACAAGGAGAATTTGGGTAGTTATTAGATATTATCCCATGTGTAAATAAATGAAACGTTTCATCAGTGGTTGTAAGTGAATCGCTCCCTATAAAAATAAGGCTAATTAGGATTTTTGCCCCCTGAACTTTGACATGTACCAAATTATGCCCCTGAACTTTTAAGGCCATTGAAAATGCCCCTGAACTATTAAGATTGTTGGATTTAAGGACTTTTGTCTAATTTTATTCAATTTTACTATTTTAATGATTGTTTATGTACTAAACCATGTTCCCCAGACTTTGATATCTACCAAATCATGCCCTTCGAACTTTGACATGTACTAAATTATGCTTCCTGAACTTTCATCCATGTTAGACTTTTTTACTAAAATTAGAAAAAAGTCCTTAAATCCAACAATCTTAATAGTTCAGGGGGCATTTTCAATAACCTTAAAAGTTTAGGGGGCATGATTTGGTACATGTCAAAGTTCAGGGGGCAAAAATTTAATTTAGCCTAAAAATAACTCCCAATCTATACATCTATAAATAGAGGTAGAATCCATGAAAAAAGGATGGCAAAGTAGAGAGAGAATTCTATTATTTATCACTATTGAGAACTATACTCTATATTCAAATAAATATCTCTAATACTACGAAATCGTTGAGTATGTAGGCTTAAACTACAAAACCACGTAAAATATCTAGTGTTCATTATTAAATTCTATAGTAAATTTATTACGTAAAAGTCTATATATTTGGTTAACAAAAATTTGCGTTAATAGTTTGATGCTTTCAATGAGAGTCTTGGTGATAAAAACTTAGAAAACCCCTCCTTATATACACTATTACAAATCCATATCAATGGCTGATAACATTTCACACGAAGGTAATCATCAAGAGGAAACTACCCATCGACCTGGTAAAGATCCTAGGGGATCTCAGAGAACCAACACATCTGAAAAACCACGTTTGAGGAAGAATGATGGTAATTTCAATACTGCTGGTGATCAAATTCTATAAAGAAGGGAAGAAGATGCCTATGATCATACCAGATATGTCCCACTGGTAGAATTAGAAAATAGGCAATTTCGACAACGCCTGGCTGAATCAGAACGACAAAATATTGAATTGGAGTGACAATCCATGATAGCCAGGGCTGCACAGGGAATAGTTCCTCAAATTCAACTTGATCCAACTGTAAGAAGACTAGGAGGAAGAACTCGAGGCTTCACAACCAGGAAAATAACAAAGGGAACCCCATAAATGCTCTAGAAGAACCACATGGCAGTGCGAGGGATGTCCCAATGGATAGAGAAAATCAACCCAACCCAAGTAATACAAGAAATAAAGAACATCAACATGATGTTTAAGGAACTTTCCATGGATTTGCGAATAAAGGGAATGAACTGACTGACATACAAGAATCATGTCGCGTGAATGCAGAGGCGAGGTAACTGCATCTAGGAAACCAAGTAATCCCTAGTAATGATGGAAGAAATTCTCGAAGTGAATATAGGTCTGGTGGTCGTCCCCCTAGGTATCCACAAAGGCCTTCTAGCATAGACAAAGAAAATATGCACACTTACTTGAGTAGGGGACGTGTGTTTAATCTCTTTCAAAGAAGAAGAAGACCACTGCGAGATGAGATGCACGAAGCAAGTTCAAGTATAAGAGAATCCAGATCCTACGAGCATAGTAGGCCCACTAGAACAAATAGACAAATGTGAGATGGGAGCAAATCTCGACATTATTTTACTGACCAAGTAAGTATAAGTAACTTGCGCAGTTACCAATTTGAAAGATAATTAGGGACTAGGTCTGTGAGTAATTATAAGCAAAGGCATCTTGAACCTGACCTCCATGAGAGGTTAAATTGAAGGCAACCAAACCATTACGAGTACTTCAATCGAAATGCACCTAATTTTCATAACGAACTTAATCAAAACACGAATTAACAACCTATGGGTCCCATTCAACTATGAGTAATACAATATGAGGAAAAATTTAGGAAATATCAAGATGGAGATATGCCAAACTGCCAGGATATGACTCAGACGAAGAAACTGAGTGATTCCACCCTGACATCTTAAATTTTCAATTTCCTCAGCGATTTAAGAATCCACATGACTCGCAATATGATGGAACCACTGATCGAGTTGCCCATTTAAACAATTTGAACACTATAATGCCAGGAAGAAATGTTTCCAACAACTTGTGTTGCATATTGTTTCCAACTTCCTTGACAGGAGTTGTGAGTAGTGGGTTTGATAAATTCACCAACCATTCCATAACATCCTAGGAACACTTGTCGATGGATTTCAAAAAGCAGTTTCAAGCTATAAGAGATCATTGACCGTAGGCGTCATCCTTGACTAGTATCAAGCAATGAGTCGCTTCAATACAGGTGCTACAAAAGTCAGAAACTTGAATGATAGCATTCAGCTAACAGCTCTTTGGGGTGGAATTACAACTGATTTATCTACTACATGGGGTGAATTATGGGATGATTTGGAAGGTTGTCCTATGAGGAATATCAATGAATTTAATGAAAGAGCATAGATTTTTGTGTGTAAAGAAGAAGCACAGAATGAAATCAAGTTGTTAAAGATTGGCTTGGGAGATAAACCTAACACTAGTACTCTAACAGCGACCACCTTGACAATAGAGGTGAAAAATCCAAATGTATCAAACACAAAGAGAAAGGATAAATCAAGAGATTCATCCAAGGATAAAAAGAAAAAAAGAAGAATAATAAATATGTAACCATTTATTCAGTGTATACTGAATTGAATGAAACTCACGAGAACATCTACCTCGCCAACAAAAATAGGGTCGCATTTCGCACACCAGAACCGATGAGACATTCATTTCCACAAAGATATTGGGCATACTATCGAGGAATGTTGTTAATTGAAAGATGAAATTGAAAGTCTAATATCATGAGGACACTTTAGGTAATACATGAGAACACAGGGAAATGAGCCTAATCAGCCCGATAACCCGAAGAACCTGAGATTGCAACCTCCTCCGTAGAGGCCGACGATATTTTAGTTATTTCTGGAGTGCCACACCTCACATGAAACAGTAACAGTGCACAAAAAGAGGTATATTACTGAAGTGAAAAATGAATTACCAGCATTCGCTCCAGAACCTTCGCAGAGAGTGAAGTAAAATGAACCACCCATCATTTTCTCTGAAGAAGATTTGAAACATGTGTGGTATCCACATGTTGATCCTCTAATGATAAAAGTTTGACTCTCCGATAAAAGAGTAAGGAGAGTAATTGTGGATAATAGAAGCTCTGTCAACATCCTTTACAAAAAAATGTTGAAGAAGATGGGATTAGAAGAGGTAAAACTAAGACCTTGTATGGTAACTTTATGTGGCTACAGAAGGCACTGTGTCGCGAGCTTAGGCATAATCGAGCTTCCCTTGACTATGGGGGAACCACCGTTGTCTGGGACACAAATGTAAGAGTTTTTGGTTGTTGACATCCCCTTCGTATATAATGTGTTGATAGGTCGCCCGACTTTAATTGGAGTGGGGGTTGTGATCTTAATCAAGCACTTGTCCTTTAAAAATTTCCTATGCACTCTGTAGTGGGAACAATTAAAGGCGACCAATTCTTTTCTCGAGAGTGTTATAGAGTGGAACTTAAAAATATAAGAGCCATTAATCAACTGAGGGTAATTCTGATTGAAGAAATCGAGAAAGAAACAAAAGATTTGGATCCTAGGATCTAAGATGATGACAACCAACTCAAGCCAATTGAAGAGTTGGAAGTGGTGATTTTAGACCCGAACAATCCCATAAAGTGTGTTTATATTGGGAAAAGTTTGGGGAAGAACTAAAATGGCAATTAATCACTTTTTTGAAGGAAAACAAAGATCAGTTTGCTTGGACCCACTCAGACATAGTTGGGATAAACTGGAATGTGATTTGCCATCACCTCGTTATCAACCCTAATTATCTAACAAAATGCCAAATGCAACAACCATTGGATCCCAAGAGACAAAATGTGCTCAAAGAAGAGGTTGACTGTAACACCCTAACTAGCATAGGCGTATTACGTGATTTTTTAAACATACTGTGCAGCTCGTTGCTAATCAACGAGGTTTATGGAAAATGTGATTAATTAAAATTTTTGCCTTTTAATTAAACTTGTAAAATATTTATACAAAAAGACTCGGGATCCCGATTACAAAACCATTTACAAAAGTTTACTGTTTATACAAAATACTTGTCGCCTAGCGACTAATTACAAAAATAGCCCCGCTGTCCCGATGATCGTACGCTCCAGGCCAAACCACTCCGACATGTACAATCTTCATAGGCTCGTTCACGGTCCATCAGCCCTAGCCTTGCCTTTACCTACACATAAACATAGCACTGTGAGTCGACAGACTCAGTAAGAAAAGCATAATAATACTCATACATAAATCCCGGTCATGATCAGACGCCCATACCCCTGACCATAACCCTAACTACCGTGTCCAACACGATACTGAGTCCCCCTAACTGCCGTGTCCAACACGGTACTGAGTTCTGAACGTTCATAGGGACGGTACTATTGACAAGTAACAGCCTAATCGGTCGAACCGGTCATACTCCGGCTGCTGGTCATACTCCAGCCTGTACCGACGTGTTATAGTATCAGCCTAATCAGTAAAACCGGTCATACTCCGGTTGCTAATCATACTCCAGCCTGTACCGACGTGATACGTCAAATAGTACGGAACCACCAACCTAAGTATCAGCCTAATCGGTCGAACCGGTCATACTCCGGCTGCTGGTCATACTCCAGCCTGTACCGACGTGATACAGTGTCAGCCTAATCGGTCGAACCGGTCATACTCCGGCTGCTGGTCATACTCCAGCCTGTACTGACGTGACACAGTTGGATGGTTCGAAGCCAACATACATATCTAATGTAATCTAACAGGCTTCCTACATGCACGCTAAACATGTAATCTACATATGCACACTATTATCCTAATCTTACCTGGATTTTGAATTCAGGTGTGCCGGTCAACTTGGCTGGAACTATCTGCGCGGCAGATTACAGGCTCCTAAACCATAAAAATCACAACACTATAAGTGATACGCTAAATCATTTCCCGGGAACCTAAACTAGGAACTAAAAGTTTCCCTATCAATAAAAAGCATGGAAATACCCCAAATAACATAAAATCGAGGAAAACTAGGGTTCCTGAAAATTCCCCAACCGGTAGACCGGTTCTGCAACTGGAATTCCGGTTCTGGGAATTCCTGAACCCTCATCTGGAAATCCGGTTGCACAACCGGAATTCCGGTTCCTCGCAGGAACTTTTCAAAAATTCACAATTCAATCAAATCCAACCCAAATCACACAAGACCTTCCAGACCTGTTCTAAACATCCTATAGAACAATTCTAAAGCATCAAACTCACCCAGATAGCACAGAAATGAAAATCACCATGTGAGCTCCAAGCTTTGAGTTCAAACTCAAACTTGGCTAAAGCTCACTTACAAGCCTCAAAACTAGCTTAGAACTACATAAACAAGCATAAAAACACTGCAGAAAACTAACCCTAATTCATGCAAACACTACAGCCACCAAAACCTCAATTTTCACTTTGAAAACCATAGCTTTTTAACAAGAAAACTAACCAACAAAAGCAAGAACAACTAGCATGCATTTCAACCTAGCTAAACATATTTAATTCAACATTTTAGACATAGAAACAACAACAACAACTAGCAGCAGCAACATCATCAAAATCATCCATGCATTACTCATCTTTTTCATCAAAATTTCAAGAAAACAAAGGAAGAAAAACTAGACAAGAAATACCTCTTCAATGATCACACTAGACTTGCTGAAAATTACCAAAATCACAAGAGAACATCCACTTTCTTGCTGCCTCAAATGGCCGAAAAAGAGAGAGGAAAAGAGAGAGTTTTCCTTTTGAAAATTTTCTATTTTTTTTTTCTAAGTTTTGCAAAATGAGAGAAATGCCACCTAACCCACTTATTTCAGCCAAAACTTAATAAAATAAAACACATATTACTCAATTATTAAGCCACAAAAAGACAAACTAACAATGGGGCAAAATGACCATTTTGCCCCTTCATACTAAAATCACATAAATAACACTAAAGGGGTATTTTTAAGAAATTATAAATTCCCGGCAATTCCCGACATTCCCAATGTCTAATAAACCGCCCCAAACTACTAACATACTAAGTTGTGATTTTACTGAGCCAAACACCGAGTTCCATGTTACCGGGCACCGGAAATGCAAAATTATGAAAACTACTAAATGACATAAAAATGGATCTCTGAATTCAATAATAACAGTATAAATAATTATTTAAATAGCTATAAATAATTTCATAATTAAACGTGATTAACTGCTAATTTCCAAATTAAACTAAGTGGTCTTGACATTGACAAATTATTAATCAATAACTTCATTCGAGAAGCCTTCTATCCCTCAAAGGTCTCCAATCGAGTACTCGTACCAAAACCAAATGGCACATGGAGAACTTGTATAAATGTCTCAGATTTTAATAAGGCATGTCCTAAGGATTACTTTCCACTACCAAGGATTGACCAATTGGTAGATGCAACAGTAGGGCATGAATTGATGACTTTTATGAATTCTTATTATTGATATAACCAAATTAAAATGTACATCCAGACCAGGAACATACGTGTTTCAAGACGAATATGGTGCTCTACTGTTACAAAGTCATGCCATTTGGATTGGAAAATGTTAGAGCAACATACCAACGTCTCGTAAATGGTATGTTTCAAAAGTAGATGGGACGAAACATGGAGGTATAGGTTGACAACATGTTAGTGAAGTCAGTAAAAAGAAAATATCATACGCAGGAACTCGTAGAAATTATTGATATACTTAGAAAGTATTATATGATGCTTAACCCAAAAAAATGTTCTTTTGGGGTTTTGTTGGGGAAATTTTTAGGCTTCATTGTGAATGTGAGAAGAGTTGAAGCTAATCCAAAGAAGATAAAAGCCTTAATCGAGGTGCCTTCACCAACAAAGCCAAAGGAGGTTCAGGCTTCAACAGGAAGAATGGTAGCACTCAATATATTCATCTCAAAGTTAACTGATAAGTGTCTCCCATTTTTCAACTTCTTGCGAGGCAATAAGAAATTTGAGCGGAATGAAGAGTGCGAGAAAGCATTTAAAGGAATAAAGAAGAATCTCTCCACACATCTACTTTTGGCTAAACCCATGACTGGGGAAACACTATACCTTTATCTTGTTGTCTTAGAAAATGCCATAAGTTTAGCATTAGTGCAAGAAGAGGGTAAAAACTAGCAACCTGTTTATTATGTTAGTAAAAGGTTATTAAGGGCAGAATTGAGATACCCACCTCTAGAAAAACTCACACTTTGCCTAATTCATGCATCTCGCAATCTGCAGTCATATTTTCAAGCACATCCTTTTAAGGTCCTAACGAATCAACCATTACGACAAGTACTATCAAAACTTGATGCTTCAGGAAGATTAATAAAATGGTCGATTGAATTAGGACAATTTGAAGTAACTTACCACCCGAGGACTTCAATCAAAGGGTAGGCTTTAGATGACTTTTTGATAGAAGGAGTAAACTCAGGAGAAGATTCCAAAACAAGAAGTGAGGTAGAAACATGGAAACTATTTGTTGATGGGGCTTTAAATAAGAATGGCTCGAGGTAGGAGTAATAGTGATGTCACCAGAAAACCTCAAATTCCACTACGTGCTTAGTTTCCAATTTGAAACTTCAAATAACGAGGCAGAGTATGAGGCCTTGTTAGCAGGATTAAGAATAGTCGAGGCAGTAAAAGTGAAAAGCATTACGTGCTTTAGTGACTTGCAGTTAATAGTGAATCACGTCTTAGGAGAATACCAAGTGAAAGGCCTAAAAATGGCCAAATACTTAGAGAATGTTTGGAAGAACTTGGAGAAGTTAGATTATTTTAAAATAGAACAAATTCCAAAGAAAAACTCTAATGCAGATGCCCTAGAAAAAATGGCATCTCAGTTTGATCTCGATAAGTTCAGCTTGGTCACGGTGGAGGTACTGGACGAGCCAAGCATATGTGAAGAGGAAGATGTCGATATGATGAATACAACGACAACATGGATGACACCAATCGTCAAATACTATTAACTAAAAAACTTCCTGCAGATAAAATTGAGGCATGCAAACTCTTATATTTGATCCCTCGCTACACGATGGTCGAAGGAAAATAGTACAGAAGCGGTTATTCTATGCTTCTATTGTGATGTATGTAACCAATAGAAGCTAAAGAAATAATCAGAGAAATTCATGAAGGCTTCTGTGGAGATCATGCAGATTTGCAAAGCTTATCTCAAATGATAATCCGTCAAAGATACTACTTAACTATCAATAAGGACACACACGGATTTGTCAAGAGATTCGAAAAATGCCAAACGTTCTCACATATAATCGAGTACAACCAACCGAGTTAAAAATGATGACCTTTCCATACCCATTTGCACTATGGGGAATCGACATGATTAGGGCTTTACCCACAAGAAGAGGTGGCAAAAATTACATTGTTGTGACAGTTGATTTCTTCACAAAATGGATAGAAGCCGAACCTCTGATATCCATCACATGCAAGAAAGTTCTTGATTTTGTCATCAAGAACATCATATGTAGGTTAGGCATTCCAATTAAGAAGTATATAATAATTGGACTCAATTTGATGGTGAATTATTTACTGAGTTCTAAGAAAGGAATAAAATAATTAAGAGCTTCATGTCAGTATCAAGGAGTAACGCCCTATACAACAAGGACGCCACATGTGTGTTTTATATAAAATAATTCTTATTTTATGTACTATATAATTATACTAAAAGTGTGGGTAATTAAATTTTGATAATTAAAAACAGACATATAAAACTGCTTTATGATAAAAGATAAGTAATATTAACTATGGGGTCCTCCTGTTTTCAAAATATTTACACACTGGTTCAATAGTGTTTTTACAACATAAACTTTGCATTCTCAAAATACATTCAAAATAGAGCATCCTCTTCACTAGGCCTTACCACTACGGCTGATATGTACATTGCTACTACGATCTCGAACTCATAGTTGCACAACCTTTGTCTTACCTTTACTTGCACCATAAAGCACTCGTGAGTCACAGAGACTCAGCAAGAAAAGTGAATAAAACAATAACCGGTAATATTCATCAATTCAATATCATATCAACATGCTTACACATTTACACAATATCATAAACACGCAATCCTGGTACTTTATAAAGTACCCCTTTACCACTCGTTAACCACTAGCTGAATATGTCACTATCGTTTCTCGATGAAGCAAATGATAGGTAAGAAACCTGTAACGACCGCTTTAGTAATTTGGATTAGTAAAGGAAATTAGCACCAATTACTATTATTTTTATAATTATTTACAAATTTAATTATTTGTGGACCCCAATATTACAAATGAGCATTAGAGTTATAATTTCTCCATTCCAGAGATTTTATTAAACTCTAGGGGTATTATTTGACTTATATGTGGAATATATTATTTTTGTAATTTTTGCTCGGCGACAATAAAAAATGCGATGGATGGTTAGTTTGATCACATGGGTAAGTTTAGAACCTTATTTCTTAGTGGGAAATATTTTAGAGAAAATAAAATACCAAGGTTGAGTAGGGTGATGGAATTTGACCATTTTACCCCTAGTTTTGAGAAATACCTAAATTTTAACCTAAGGGGCATTTAGTCATTCTTTAAATTGTGGAGAGTGGTGGCAACCCTAGGTTTAATTAAATAAACCCTTATTTCATTTAGAAGGAAAATAAGAAAAAACAAGCTAAAATCAAAGGAAACCCTCTCCTTCCTTTCTCCCTCTTCAAACCAGCCAAGGCCAAGAGAATTCTTTGCCGGATTTTGTGCTTTCAGCAAGGGTTGGAGGAGGAATCAATCAAGGTAAACCCTAGTTCCCCTCTAGTTATATTTTTCTCAAGTTTTTAGTTGGTTTCAAGAGGTAACTTTGAGTTTTAGGGGCTGTTAGAGTTAGGTTACGTTCTAATTCGAATTCTAAGTCTATTTTGAGTTGGTTTTAGCTTCTAGTAGTTGGTTTGGTTGGGTTGTGATGAATTTATGCAAGTTTGGGTTTGAAAACCTAAACTTTGATCTTAAATGGCATATTTTGATTCACTGGGTTTTTCTACGATTTATTGGCTGGAATATGTTGTGTATACCGTAATTAGGTACTCTGGCAGGTTTGGTTACGTTTGGTGGAGTTTTGAGCAAGAAATGAGATATTTTGGGTGAACTGGTGCAAACCGGGTTGGGTGTTTCCCTATTTCCTGCGTTGGTGTAATCCCTAGAAAGTATAACAAAGCTTAGTGTGGTGGGTTCGGGTATCCTGGATTAGGGTTTTTGATCATGTGATTTACCCGTTTTCATTATGTGATTTGGGCATCCATCTAGCACGAGACGTTTCGTTCAGGTCGGCCAGCACACTCGAATTTGGAAAGTAGGTAAGAACTGTATATAATGTGTGATAACAATAACTGAGTTTATGTATATGTTATGTGTATATGCATGCTTATGGTTTAGTTGCACTACCACCACTTGTACAGTTACGGCACATAGTGCATTGGTGTAGTGAATATTGTTTATGAGTATAGTACAGTGATACCAGCACAAGTACGGGAAAGTATAGGGTGTTTGTGGTATATCACTCAGTGGTACTCAAGGTACGAAACAAACCCTACCAACACTCGTACAACAAGGTATGTAGTGTATGTTGTATAGTAGATGTACCCAAGTATGGAACGTTCTTACTCATCTATTAAGCCTTGTAATTAGGTGTATGGACGCCTAGATACAAGTTGAAATTATATGATATGTTATATGCTTTCCTTACTAAGTTTGTTGACGCACAGTTATGCTTTCATGTGTAGGTAAAGGAAAGGCGAAAGCTGAACAGGAGTGAGTCTGGCTTGGATGGGATTCTACATGTCCTGGCAGCGTGTGTTGGGTTTTGTGCGCTAAATAAAATCCATTTCAATATAATCAGATTTACTAGTTAATAAAGATTAGAAATCATTTTATGTTGCATGGTTCACATGATTTATTTCATGATTATAAATTCTATTAAGTCCAGAACATATGTATTTTTTTGTGATTATAGTGTTGTCAGCACAGTGGAATATAATCATGTTCATATGTTCAAAAGTTTAATTCCCTAATTTTTCAGTTCACTCAATTTAGACTGGCATGATAATCAGCGATAGGTACACTTACACCTTGGATAAGTGTTATGTCCTTTTCAGGGCATTGGCAAAGTTTACCAGTATCGAATGTATGGAGTATACATTGGAAGGGACCGATATTGAACTTTGATTAGATATGATAAATTTACCGTACTTTGTTAGTTAATCGTGACATGATTAGGTTCGATCTCAAGAGTGTTATTTGTGATCTTTGCTTTGTTAGTTAAGCGTACTTTTTGGTCAGGGTGATATGTACATTTCGGAAACACGATAGTACAATTGAGTGGGAGCGCTAAACATAGATATGGAATCTATAGCTTCTATAGGTATTTAGAAGTGAAACGATGATTTCCTTCGAGCTTGGACAAATAGAAATAAATGATTGAGATCTCATTTTAGAGATTATATTATTTCACTAAAATATCATTTATAGGTGGCCCAGTGCTTTAAGGATAAAATATATTGAAAGGGTGTAACGGTAATTTTATCCCTTTGCAATGTTGATCATCTATAGAGGATAATTGATTATTGGGATTATAACAATGGATAATTAATAGCGTATCTATATCGTGGAGCATATAAAGCGTTCTATATGATTGAGAGTGCAATTCCAAGTTCTATCTGTGGATGCAATGAGGAATTAATAAGTTAGTGGATTTACTTGGTAAATTCTAGACCATCTTATTGGAAGCTCGGTTATATAGGCCCATGGTCCCCATACTAGTTGAGACCATATTGCTTGTAAGACTCAGTTAATTGATTTCAATTAATCAATTATAATTCTAAAATTAGACTATGTCTAGTTTATGAATTTTCACTAAGCAAGGACTTAAATGTGAAGAAAAGAGATTCTAGGGTTTATTTGTTGATTAAGAGACTTTTATTAGTATAGTTAATAATTATATTAAATGACAACATTATTTAATAATTAATTTTTAGTTATTAAATAATTAGAATTGACATTTAAGTGGTTAAATTGGAAAATTAGTATTTTTGAGAAAATAAAATGGGAAAATACAAAATGGCGAAATTGCAAAGTGGGCCCATTATCCAACCCATGGCCGGGCACTATGCATGGATTTTACCATTTATTTTTCTATTATTTTAATACTAATTAAATCTAACCTAAACCTAGGTGGTTACCTATAAATAGATAGTGATGGATCAGACTTAAAAGATGATGAAAATTTCTTGTCTTCAGAAAAGTTGAGCCTCCAATTCCATACCTATAGCCGAACCACCATCCCTCTCTTTTCTTCTTCAAATTTTCATACCTTGAGTGATAGAGTGAGTGCCCACACACATCAAGTGATATCTCAATCATAGTGTGGAAGATTGTGAAGAATCCAATCAACAAGAAGGAGAATCGGGCTCAAGAAGGAGAGAAAGAGATCCAGGTTCAGATCTTGATAATGCTCTGCTACAAAAAGGAATCAAGGGCTAGAGATCTGAACGGAAGGAGTCATTATATTCTGCTGCTTGTTAGTAAATCTAGATCCTGGTAAAATATTTCCAATAACTGGTATCAGAGTCATGGTAATGATTTGCTTTCATTAAATATGAATTAAAACGATGATTTGTATTGATTTGGACGGCTTCATGTGGTTTATGTGCTTATGTGATGATAGTTTAGAAGTCGCAATGAATGTTACTGTAATATTTTTTATTTCGATCAGGAATTATTTTTACTGGAAAGTAGACAAAAAATTAATAAATTTTGGCTATTACAGAACCTAATTTGGATTTTTTATGAATTAGTTATGATTTTTTGAATTTGAATGAAAATATTTGGTTTTGAATGCACAAACGCACGCGCGCATGGGCACAAGTGTGGCTCGCTCAGACAAAACCGCTTTAGACAACAGGCGTGTTCAAAGCTTGCCCCTGTCCTGCCCATGTCCTTGGCTCAAGTAGGCTGCATGCAGCCTTGATGCTCGGTCAAATGGGCCATTCTGCGCGCGCAAGGGTATTGCCCCAAACTTGTTTTCTTCCTAACTTTTGATTCAAAAATCGTTTTTCATTGAAACAAAAGCCAATTTTTGGTAGTTTTTTGTGTAGAATCTGAATTTCCAATTAAAAATCTAATTGTCAGGATAAAATTATTTTTTAATAATTTTTTTAAAATTAATTAAAATTAGTTTTAGATATTAGTAGGCTTTGAATTTTGAAAATTTGATTTCTCACAAAAGGGCCTTATGGTTAATTTTGAAATTTTAGATTAATTTATTTATTTTAATTATAAGATCATATATTACATTTTTTTATTAAATTTGAATGATCTAACTTTGATATTAAAATATTATTTTTAAAAATAATCTTGTTCAAGTTTCAAAGTTTGCTAGCCATATCATATTATTTTTTATTTTCAAATTTGTTATTTTTGAAATATATTTTAATTAAAATTATGAGATTAGGAATATGTTAGGTTTACCATTTTATCATATTAGACATTTTTTTATTAAAATTATACTTTGGCAAAAATAACATGAAATTTGAAAAAAAAATTGGTTAGTTTAGTTTGAATAGATATTTTAGGGTTTTCAAACCATCAATTTTTCAAACTTATTATTTTATTTTATATTTTAAAATATTTTAACCATATAAAATATCTTATTTTTCAAATAGTTTATTTTGTAATATTTAAATTTATTAAATTATAAGACTTAGAATAGAATATTTTATATTATCTTATTAGAAATTTTAAATAAATTTAAAGTTTAAATAAACTTGAAATTTGATAATTTGTTAGATATTTTTGATTTTTTTTTTAGAATTTAGGATATTTAGGAGATTCGTTAGGTTTTTGAATTTTTTCAAATGTTCTCTAACAACCTAAATTTAAATTCTAGTAAATATATTTATTTTAAAATTTAATTTTTTTTTTTAAATTTTCAAATTGAGATATTTTAGCTTACTTTCCAGATATTCCAGATCAGTTACTTGTTATGGTTTGTATTGTTTGATTATTATATTATATATTCAAAAAAAAAAATTCAAACCTATTATTTATTTGATCTAAATTGCTATGGTTAACTTATTGAAAGATCCAATGATCTGATTTTAATCATAGTCCAATTGTCAATAGATCTTATAAATAATTTGTAACAGGTAAATTTTGCAATTTTTTTCATATGTGTAAACCTAGTAACATGATAGGCCCATCCAAATCATTTGACCTGTGTCAGCCTATATGTTTGCTTTTGGGCTTAGATGCATATAGGAAGCCCATTTAAGTTTTACTAAGTAAATGGACTAGGTTGCTAAAATAAAGTTTCACATAAGTAATTTTATTTAGGCCCAATTAGAATTTGGCTTATTCAATTAATAACAATTGTTTATTTAATGGTTAAATTCCTCTCCTTTGGGGCTTGTGTGAGAGTTAGGGGGCCAATAGCAGTGGGTACGACATACTGAACCCAGTCCTCCCTCACATGAATCAACCCAATTGTGAAGGCCCATGTGCCTTATTTAAATAATTGTCTTAGGTTAATTATAATAGTCTAACCTAATTAAAATTGAATTAGAAAAATAATTAACTTTTAAAATATATGATTTTTTTTTCATTAATATTTTAAAGTTAATTTTAGAAAAACACTTAGTTAATTAAAATATATTCTAGATAGTTATTTCTAGACTAGTTATGTTTTCTAATATTTAATTAGGAAAATATTTTAAGTTGAAAATTAATTATTTTTTAATTAATTTTGGACCAACTTAAATTAAGAATATTTTTCCTAGTATTAAATTAAAATTAATAATTAAGTTTCTTTTATACTTAATTATTTAATTCTTGTATTTAATACATTTAATTAAATTGAAAATTAAATATTTAAGTTGATTTCATTCTTGATACTTAAATATTATTATTTTCATGAAATTTAATTAAAAAAAATTATTTTAAGTTGGAGTTTTTTTAAACAACTTAAATTTGAATAAATTTTCAAAATATATTTTATTTTTATTTTGTTAATCATTTTTTTTCGAAATTGCATTTTTTTATTTAAATGTAGAAAATTTTGTTTTTTTTTTTTTGAAAAATAGATTAAAGGTTAAAATTAATTATTTATTTTAAATAATTTTGGACCAACTTAAATAAAGGATTTTTTCATTTAAATGATTAATTAAAATAAATGAACTAAAATATATTATTATTAGAAAATGAATTAATTAGTTAATCAAAGTCTAGATAGTTATTATCTGTTTGCTTGAAGTATTTTTCTAGTGATATTTAATTAAATAGAAAAATTAATATTTAAGTTGATTTTCATCATGATACTTAAATATTTGAAATTTTTCTTAGTATTGAATTAAATAGGAAAATTATATTTAGGTTAAAAATTAATTTTTTAATTAATTTTGGATCAACATAAAATTAGAATAATTTTTCAGGATTTATTTTATTTTATTTTAAAGCATTTTCGAAAATTGTATTTTTTTAATTACATTAATTTTCGAAATGCAATATATATTTATAGAAAATTAAATTTGAGTGGTAAATTAATTTAAATTAATTTTGATACAACTTAAATTGAATAATTTTCTAAATATTTATTGAAAATTATTATTACTAAGATGGAAAATAATTCATTTTATTTTCATATCCATCTAAGTATAATTTTATAAATATTAAGTTAAAATTTATATTTAGAATTTTATTCTAAATTGAAAATTTGAATTAAATAAATATATATATTTAAAATAAATTGATTAAAATAAACATTAGAAGAAAATACACTTTAAATAATGAGCTTTATTATTAGGACATTCGATCTCCATTGTTTGTTCTACATAGTTATTGTTTTAGTGAGTAATCCTCCCTAATGGAGGAACGTTCATTAGAAATTTAACGCCGTAGAATCTCAAAAGATAAGTACTATTTGTAAGTGTTTCTTTTAGTATGGATCACCCTAATGGTGGCGATATTTATAAGGCTTACAAAAGTATGAAACAATAGTGGAAGCTCATGAGATAGAATGGCCTTGACTCTCGCCTAAACAGGACAACGCTGGATTCTTATCTTGATCGAATAAAAGGTTGCTAGAATGTTTATTATTTTAGATGAGCTGACATATCTATTCAATGGATGGTATCTTTGACTCTCGCCTAAACGGGACACTGATATCAGTTTGTTGAAGACCTTCGAAATTATTTAGGTTTGTATGTTTTAGTATTTTTGCGTGTCATTCCTATTTGCTAAATGCTTAATAGTTTCTGAATTGTGTATCAATTTATATTGAACCATGTTATTTTCTGTTATTAATTGTAGTTTAAATTTCAAATCTTCATTGTTGGTCTAACTTGGCTTGCTGTTTTAATGGGACAAATCCCTAATGGATTGTCATCCATTAGACAAGCATAATAGTATTAGATCTCGATAAATAAATATTGTAAATGCAACATCTAGATGTTCATCAATAGATGATGTAAAGCCCGCTTAGTTAATTTGGAAATTAGCAGTTATTTATGTTAATCAGGAAATTATTTATAGCTATTTAAATAATTTATCATTAATATTTATGGAATTCAGATATGCATATTTATGTCATCAGCAGTTTTTATATTTCGCATTTCCGGTGTCCGGTATTTTGGAACGCGGCGTTTGGCTCAGTAGAAATCACAACTTAGTATGTTAGTATTTTGGGGACGGGTTTAGACATTGGGAATGTCGGGAATGGCCGGGAATTTAGAATGTCCCAAAAATACCCCTTTAGTATGAATTATGTGATTTTATGGTGGAGGGGCAAAATGGTCTTTTTGCCCCATTAGTGTTTTGTTTTGTATGATTTATTAATTGGAAAATAAAGAATTATTTATGTGATTATTTGGCTGAAATAAATGTGACATATGGCTTTTATTCTCTTTTACTCACATTTTCAACACTTAGGCAATTTTAAAGAAAATTTCAAAAAAACACACACACAACTCTCTCTCTCTCTTTCGGCCAAACCTTGAGCAGCAAGGAGGGGATTTTCTCTTTGGATTTTGGCTAGTTGTTCATCATCTCTTAGGGTTCATCTCAAGCTAGGTTGGTTCATGTCTCTCCTCCTTTAATTTCTTGAAAAACTATGTGAAAAATGATGATGCATGCTTGAGTTTTGAGTATTTGTTGCTGCTGTGGTTTTGTTATTTTTCTAGGGTTCAAGTATGATTATTTTGTTGATGATTGAGTTGTTTGAATGCTTGTTAGTTAGGATTGTTCAAGCTTTTAGTTTATATGTGAAAATTGATGATTTTTGTGAGAAAATGCATGTTTTGTTTCTGTATAATTGCTGGGTGTTTTTGTTAGTTTGCGAGAGGTATATCTATGCTAGTTTAAGGTGAATTAAGCTAGTGGATTGCTTAGTTAGTTGGTTTTGCTCAAGCTTGAGTTTGAAACTCAAAGCTTGAGCTTTAATGGTGATTTTCGTGTATGAGGTTTCTGGGTAGGTTTGATGCTTTGGTTTTGTTATTTGGGACCTATTGAGGAGGTCTGGAAAGTTTGGGATCAATTGGGTTCGAATTGGTCAAGATATGTGAGTTTTTGCTTGGCTCGCGAGGAACCGGAATTCGGTTGAGCATCGGAATTCGGATGGGGTCCCGAATTTTCCCGAACCGGAATTCGGTTGGGCAACGGACTTCGGATGGGGGATTTTTCGTAACCCGAATTTTCCTCGTTTTTGGGTTTTTAGGGGTATTGCCATGCTTTTTATCGATAGGGAAACTTTTAGTTTCGAGTTTTAGTCCGGGAAGTGATTTAGCGTGTCGCTTATAGCGTTGTGGTTTTTATGGTTTAGGAGCCGCAATCCGCCGTAGTTCGGCTTCGGGCCGGTCCAGTTGACCAAGCACACCCGAAATCGGAATCCGGAGTAAGATTAGTATAACGGTATGCATATGTAGTTTACATGTTTAGCGTGCATGTAGGAAGCCCGTTAGTTTACATTAGATATGTATTTAGGCTTCGAACCACCCAACCCCGTCACGTCGGTACGGCCGGAGTATGACCCGGCGGCCGGAGTATGACCGGTTCGACCGATCAGCCGACACCGGTTGGTGGTTCGGCTTATTGACCTATCCGTCGGTACGAGCCGGAGTATGACCGGCGGCGGAGTATGACCGGTTCGACCGATCAGGAGGATACTTGTCAATAGTGCCGTCCCCTGAACGTTCAAAACTCAGTACCATGTTGGACATGGCAGTAGTGCTCAGTACCATGTTGGACATGGCAGTAGCGGGACTCAGTATCGTGTTGGACACGGCAGTCAGTTTTATGTATGATATTATTATGCTTTTCTTACTGAGTCTGTCGACTCACAGTTTACGTTGCATGTGTAGGTAAAGGCAAGGCGATTCTTTGATGGACCGTGAGCGAGCTTATGGGATTGTACATGTCGGGGCGGTTAGGCTCGGAGCGTACGATCCTCGGGACAAAGACGGCTGAGATTTTGTAATTGTCGTTAGACGACTTTATTTTGATGTAAAAGTTGAACAGTGAAAACGTTTGTAAATATTTTATAAATCGGGATCCCGTGACTTTTTGCAAAATGGTTTATAAGTTTAATGAAAAAGCAAAATTTTAATTAATCACGTTTTTCCATAAACCTCGTTGATTAGCAACGAGCTGCACAGTACGTTTAAAAAAATCACGTAATACGCCTAAATTAGTTAGGGTGTTACAACTTGGTATCAGAGCCGCCAGGTTGTCTTCCGAAGATCGTCACGACATGTACAATCATCATCAGCAGTTAGCTCGGTTCACGGTTCAGTAAGCCTTTATTGCTTTAGTAGTTTATTTTATTCAGTTATGAAAAAGAAAAGCCTGTTAGGAAGCATGTTAGTAGCCCGATAGTAGAATAGGCGCATGTTTCATTTCTAATTTCCAAATTAAGCGGCATTAGTAAGCTCGCCACGAATACGACCCGATATGCCAACTCTTGGTTTCGCGGGCGGTTCTAGCTAGATGGACGCCGGGCGGACCACGAGGAGTCAGGGCAACTCAGTGGGGTCGAATCAGGGAGAGGGAGCTCGGTTTCCCCCACCTGCTAGGGGCCGAGGCAGAGGTCCCCGAGGCAGGGCTCGTGGTCGGGGTGATGAGAACCCACCACAGGCTGCCCAGGCTCCCCCAGCCGATCAGGGAGCCCCGAACTGGGAGTTACGGTTTGCGGAGATGCAAGCCAGGATCGAAGAGCAAGACCTCGAGATTCAGAGGTTGAGACCAGGGGTGCTCCTGCGGTTCCGGTGCCGTAGTTCCGGTGGCACCCGCCCGCCGCCTGTGCCGAGATGGTAGTGGCGGCCCACGATTGGAACCTTTATATGAGCGGTTCGGAAGCAAGCACCTCCGGTATTCTGGGAGGTCCGGATGTGTCGAAAGCCGAGCCGGTGGCTTACGGTGATCACCGAATTTTGAACTTTATGGGTGTCACCGCAACGACGAGTGGTGTGCGCCACCTTTCGGTTCCGGGAGGATGCCCTGGTATGGTGGGACATGGTGTCTCAGAGTCACGAGGGCACCACCATGACTTGGGAGAGGTTCCAGGAACTTTTCAACGCGAAGTACTACAACGAGGCGGTTAGAAGCGCCAAGAGAAAGGAATTCGTTCACACCGACCCGGCGGGAGAACATGAGTGTCACCGAGTATACTACTCGGTTGTGGGTTGGCGAGGTTAGCCTCGGGAATTGTGCCGACCGACTTCAGCGGAAGGAGAAGTATTTGGACGGGTTGAATCCCAAGATCGAGGCATGACACGATGATTACCATCGACGACAAGACCACCTACGCTCGGATGGTGGAGAAGGCCTTGCGAGCCGAGGGCGCGGTGGGATGTATGTCGATTCGGCCCGGTACTCGGTCGGTGGCGGAGCTCCTACCCCTCTGCATCGGGATTTAGCGGGGAGTAGTGGTTCGGCCATTGATCGGAGGAAGAGGGCACCCATCGCTTCGGCGGCTCGAGTCGAACAAGAGGTTCGGGGGAACCGAACGCAGGAGTCGTCTGGTGGTAATGAGACTCGCTTCTCCTATCCCGAGTGCCCTAGCTGCAAGAGGCATCATCGGGGAGAGTGCAAGGGGCAGGGATGCTTTCATTGTGGCATGCCCGGGCACTTCAAGAGGGACTGTCCCCAGCTCCGGCCAGAGGCACCGAGAGCTCCAGCGATGCCCACTCCGGCCGGGGTATTCGCGATCACGCAGCGATGCGGATGCCGGCCCATCGGTTGTTACGGGTCGGATTCTTATTAACGACTCGTTTTATTCAAAGGTCCGTTTGATTACGGGGCTACACGTTCTTATGTGGCGGCCGAGTCTTTAGTAAGTTGGGTAGACCCTTTGATAGATATGAGTCGGGGTTTGGAACCTTGTTACCTGGCGGAGAATTGGTTATCTCCAATAGGTGGATTAGGTCTATGCCGATCAGGATAGATGGTAGAGAGTTAAGCGCTGATCTGATAGAGATGAGCTTAGTCGAATTCGATATTATTTTAGGAATGGATTTCCTATCTAAATATTCGGCGAGCATTGATTGCAAGAGGAAGATGGTGGTCTTCCAACCGGAAAGTGAAGAACCGTTCGTATTTGTGGGTTCGGTTCGGGGATCTCGGATCCGGTGATCTCGGCTATGTCGGCGAGAGAATTATTGCACGGTGGGTGCTTAGGGTTTACGGCCGTGGTGGTGGACACCACTCGGCCGTACACCGTCGGCCAGAGGACATCAGAGTAGTTCGGGAATTTTTGGACGTTTTTCCCGAAGAACTTCCAGGGTTACCACCTCAGCGGGAGATTGATTTTGTGATTGACTTGGCACCAGGGGTGGATCCGGTTTCCAAAGCCCCGTATAGGATGGCTCCAGCTGAACTTAAGGAATTGAAGATTCAGCTCCAAGGGTTGCTTGACCTAGGGTTCATTCGGCCCAGTGTGTCACCTTGGGGAGCCCCGGTTTTGTTCGTGAAGAAGAAGGATGGATCTATGAGGATGTGCATCGACTACAGAGAGTTGAACAAGCTGACGGTGAAGAACAAATATCCATTACCTAGGATCGATGACTTGTTCGATCAGCTTCAGGGGAAGACGGTCTTCTCTAAGATTGATCTCCGATCGGGTTATCATCAGTTGAGGATCCGAGAGGAGGACATTCCAAAGACGGCTTTCCGCACTAGGTATGGACACTACGAGTTCCTGGTTATGTCATTCGGACTAACCAATGCTCCTGCAGCATTCATGGACCTGATGAATAGGGTATTCAAGGATTTCCTCGATATCTGTGTGATTGTGTTTATCGACGACATCCTCGTGTACTCTCAGTCAGAAGAAGAGCATGAGTTACACCTCCAGATGGTACTGCAACGACTTCGAGAACATAGACTCTACGCCAAGTTCAAGAAATGTGAGTTCTGGTTGTCTCAGGTGTCCTTCCTAGGGCACATAGTGAGTAAAGATGGGATCAAGGTGGATCCCGGGAAGATCGAATCCGTCAGGGATTGGCCGAGACCGAAGACAGTGACAGAGATCAGAAGCTTTTTGGGATTAGCTGGGTATTACCGTAGGTTCGTGGAGGGGTTCTCCAAAATTTCAATGCCCCTAACCGAACTTACAAAGAAGAATCAGCGATTTATCTGGTCAGATAAATGCGAAGCTAGTTTTCAGGAGCTGAAACAGAGGTTGATTACTGCTCCGGTACTAGCTTTGCCTTCGGACAAGGAGAAGTTCGTGGTCTATTGTGACGCATCCAAACAGGGTTTGGGGTGCGTATTGATGCAAGCCGATCGGGTTATCGCTTACGCCTCCCGTCAGTTAAAGGATTATGAACAGCGATACCCGACTCATGATTTAGAATTGGCCGCGGTGGTTTTTGCACTGAAGATTTGGCGGCATTACTTGTATGGTGAGAAGTGCGAGATTTATACCGACCATAAGAGTCTCAAGTATTTCTTTACTCAGAAAGATTTGAACATGAGACAAAGGCGTTGGTTGGAGCTAGTGAAGGATTATGATTGTGAGATCCTTTACCATCCCGGGAAAGCCAATGTAGTGGCCGATGCCCTGAGCAGAAAGGGTCCCGGGCAAGTGGCTAGCATGGTTCAGATCTCACCTCAGCTAGCAGAGGATATGGTCGAGTCCGGCATTGAGTTTGTGGTAGGTCGGCTACACAACTTAACGCCGCAATACGATACGTTAGAAAGAATAAAAGTTGCTCAGACGACAGATCCGGAGTTAGTGAAGATCCGAGATGAGGTATTGGCTGGTCAAGCCAAGGACTTTTCAGTGTCAGATAGTGGAATGCTTTTGTATAAAGCCAGGGTTTGTGTCCCGAACAGTGTGGACTTGAGAAACGAGATCTTCGAGGAGGCTCATTCTACTCCATATTCTCTACATCCCGGCACCACCAAGATGTACCAAGATTTGAAACCGTACTTCTGGTGGAGCGGTATGAAGAAGAATTTGGTAGAATTCGTTTCGAGATGCCTCACGTGTCAGCAGATCAAGGCTGAACATCAGAGACCAGCAGGGTTGTTGCAGCCTCTAACCCTACCAGAGTGGAAATGGGAGGACATTACGATGGATTTTGTGGTCGGGTTACCTAGGACCACGGGTATGTATGACTCCATCTGGGTAGTGGTGGATCGATTTACGAAATCTGCTCATTTTCTGCCGGTTAGAACAACGTTTACAGTGGATCAGTTGGCAGAGTTATACGTCAGGGAGATAGTGAGACTTCACGGGGTACCGAAGTCTATAGTTTCGGACAGGGATCCGAAATTCACCTCCAAATTTTGGCAAAGTTTGCAACGGGCAATGGGTACAAAGCTAAAATTCAGTACAGCATTCCATCCTCAGACAGATGGTCAGTCCGAAAGGACAATTCAGATATTGGAGGACATGTTGAGAGCCTGTGTTATGGACTTTGAGGGTTCATGGAATAAATACCTACCGTTAATAGAGTTTTCATACAACAACAGTTATCAGAGTACGATAGGGATGGCACCCTATGAACTGTTGTACGGTAGGAAGTGCAGATCCCCTATCCACTGGGATGAGACAGGGGAGAGGAAATACCTAGGTCCGGAGTCAGTTCAGCGGACCAATGAGGCAATAGAGAAGATTAAAGCCAGAATGCTTGCCTCCCAGAGCAGACAGAAGAGTTACGCAGATCCGAAACGTCGAGATGTTGAGTTCCGAGTAGGGGACCATGTGTTTTTGCGAGTATCTCCGATGAAGGGGATTAAACGTTTCGGGAAAAGAGGCAAGTTATGCCCTAGATTTACAGGACCTTTCGAGATTCTCGAGAAGATAGGTCAAGTGGCATATCGGTTAGCATTGCCTCCAGCTTTATCAGCAGTGCACAACGTATTTCATGTCTCAATGTTGAGAAAATACGTTTCAGACCCCTCTCATATACTCAGTTATGAGAGCCTTCAGCTTCAGTCAGATATGTCCTATGAGGAACAGCCAGTGCAGATCCTGGATAGAAAGGATAAAGTCCTTCGGAATAAGACCATAGCGTTGGTCAAGGTTCTCTGGAGAAACAGTAAGGTGGAAGAAGCCACCTGGGAGCTAGAATCAGATATGCGAGCTCAATATCCAGAGTTATTCAGGTTAGATTTCGGGGACGAAATCCTTTTAAGGGGGGGATAGTTGTAAAGCCCGCTTAGTTAATTTGGAAATTAGCAGTTATTTATGTTAATCAGGAAATTATTTATAGCTATTTAAATAATTTATCATTAATATTTATGGAATTCAGATATGCATATTTATGTCATCGGCGGTTTTATATTTCGCATTTCGGTGTCCGGTATTTTGGAACGCGGCGTTTGGCTCAGTAGAAATCACAACTTAGTATGTTAGTATTTTGGGGACGGGTTTAGACATTGGGAATGTCGGGAATGGCCGGGAATTTAGAATGTCCCAAAAATACCCCTTTAGTATGAATTATGTGATTTTATGGTGGAGGGGCAAAATGGTCTTTTTGCCCCATTAGTGTTTTGTTTTGTATGATTTATTAATTGGAAAATAAAGAATTATTTATGTGATTATTTGGCTGAAATAAATGTGACATATGGCTTTTATTCTCTTTTACTCACATTTTCAACACTTAGGCAATTTTAAAGAAAATTTCAAAAAAACACACACACAACTCTCTCTCTCTCTTTCGGCCAAACCTTGAGCAGCAAGGAGGGGATTTTCTCTTTGGATTTTGGCTAGTTGTTCATCATCTCTTAGGGTTCATCTCAAGCTAGGTTGGTTCATGTCTCTCCTCCTTTAATTTCTTGAAAAACTATGTGAAAAATGATGATGCATGCTTGAGTTTTGAGTATTTGTTCTTCTTTGTGGTTTTGTTATTTTTCTAGGGTTCAAGTATGATTATTTTGTTGATGATTGAGTTGTTTGAATGCTTGTTAGTTAGGATTGTTCAAGCTTTTAGTTTATATGTGAAAATTGATGATTTTTGTGAGAAAATGCATGTTTTGTTTCTGTATAATTGCTGGGTGTTTTTGTTAGTTTGCAGAGGTATATCTATGCTAGTTTAAGGTGAATTAAGCTAGTGGATTGCTTAGTTAGTTGGTTTTGCTCAAGCTTGAGTTTGAAACTCAAAGCTTGAGCTTTAATGGTGATTTTCGTGTATGAGGTTTCTGGGTAGGTTTGATGCTTTGGTTTTGTTATTTGGGACCTATTGAGGAGGTCTGGAAAGTTTGGGATCAATTGGGTTCGAATTGGTCAAGATATGTGAGTTTTTGCTTGTCGCTCGCGAGGAACCGGAATTCGGTTGAGCATCCGGAGTCGGATGGGGTCTGAATTTTCCCGAACCGGAATTCGGTTGGGCAACCGGACTTCGGATGGGGGATTTTTCGAACCCGAATTTTCCTCGTTTTTGGGTTTTTAGGGGTATTGCCATGCTTTTTATCGATAGGGAAACTTTTAGTTTCGAGTTTTAGTCCGGGAAGTGATTTAGCGTGTCGCTTATAGCGTTGTGGTTTTTATGGTTTAGGAGCCGATGTCCGCCGTTCGGCTTCGGTTCCGGTCGGGTTGACGGCACATGAAATCGGAATCCGAGTAAGATTAGTATAACGGTATGCATATGTAGTTTACATGTTTAGCGTGCATGTAGGAAGCCCGTTAGTTTACATTAGATATGTATTTAGGCTTCGAACCACCCAACCTGTCACGTCGGTACAGCCGGAGTATGACCGGCGGCGGAGTATGACCGGCTCGACCGATCGGGGCCGACACCGGTTGGTGGTTCGGTGCTATTGACCTATCCCGTCGGTACGAATGGAGTATGACCAGCAGCCGGAGTATGACCGGTTCGACCGATCAGGAGGATACTTGTCAATAGTGCCGTCCCCTGAACGTTCAAAACTCAGTACCATGTTGGACATGGCAGTAGTGCTCAGTACCATGTTGGACATGGCAGTAGCGGGACTCAGTATCGTGTTGGACACGGCAGTCAGTTTTATGTATGATATTATTATGCTTTTCTTACTGAGTCTGTCGACTCACAGTTTACGTTGCATGTGTAGGTAAAGGCAAGGCGATTCTTGCCGATGGACCGTGAGCGAGCTTATGGGATTGTACATGTCGGGGCGGTTAGGCCTGGAGCGTACGATCCTCGGGACAGCACGGCTGAGATTTTGTAATTGTCGTTAGACGACTTTATTTTGATGTAAAAGTTGAACAGTGAAAACGTTTGTAAATATTTTATAAATCGGGATCCCGTGACTTTTTGCAAAATGGTTTATAAGTTTAATGAAAAAGCAAAATTTTAATTAATCACGTTTTTCCATAAACCTCGTTGATTAGCAACGAGCTGCACAGTACGTTTAAAAAAATCACGTAATACGCCTAAATTAGTTAGGGTGTTACAGATGACACCTTAGACAAGTATTTACAATATGAAACAGGAAGTTTATATAAATAAGAATAACTTTGACTCTCACCTACCGGGACATTGTTGGATTCTTATTTTAATCAAAATTATCTTTTATTTTTCCTCTTAGCTTATTTATTTTGAATTAGCTTAAATAATATATCATTGGATGAATGGTTTATCAATCATTTGCATATAATGTCATTCAATTTTCTTAATTTTAAGAAATTTAATGGCGAATATGATTATATTCCCGACATTCTATCCTGAAATGATATAATCCTCGATCTTAAAATCTCCTACTTATATATGCTTACTTTAGGAAAATTAGACTGAGAGTTAGATTAGTAGTGGTGGTCCAAGAAAGAATCATTACTCATATATATTTGGTATAAATTTAAGTCTTTGACTTTAAATTTTCGACTCCAAATAGAAATTTTTTATTTCTATTTCCAGAATACAATACAGTTCAACTTTCACAAGTCATTAATATCCATTTTCTATCAATGGGTTCAAACTGTATGTTAAAGAATGGAATATGAGTTTAGTATTCTGTGACCAGGATCCACTTGCACTATTCTAAGAACTCCTTGATGAAACTAGACCCAAGTAATCAAAAGATCACAACCACATATTTTATATATCTATGGAATTTTATCTTGTTCATAGTGGTTTTGACAAGATCCTTCTCTACAAAGAGTCAATATGCCTATATCTACTGAAAGTAAAATCATCTCATTCGATGATGGAGGTACATTCAGGGGTGGATTTGAGTTTTTCGTTATATTCTTAAAACGATCACTCTAGATTTTACCTTATGCAAAAGAAATTTGAAATGCTTGAAAAATTTCATGAATCTCTAGCAATGGTGGGAAAACCATTAAGGTAAGTTGTTAAAGATCTTACGAACAGATAGGGGTGGAGAAATATTTTGATATGCAGTTCAAAGATCATTAAGTTGAATCTTGAATTACATCCAAACTTACCTCCCCAAAAATTAGATTTACATATTGATGATAGTATAAAATCTATGATTAATCGTTGTCTAAATCCTTCTAGGAATATACCCTAGTGATAGGAAAATTTCAGAATGATGAAATGGTTGTGTACTTAGTATAAACAATTACTAGATTCATGGATGACCTAATCGTAATCTAAAGAAAAGCTAGAACTGTTAACCAAGGTTTGCATGTTTGTTAGCTATTCTAAGTTATTAGGGGTGGACCATCCCATAGTCATAAGAAAAGAAAGTATTTTTTTTACAAATACTACTTTTCTAAGAAATGACTAAGTCTGAAAACAAAGTAGCAAAATAGAGGAGACATTTTTTTCTTGATTCCAATAGTGTTCTATCATCTTATTGTTATAAGATCACTACTACAAACCAAGCTTTTAGAGGCACTTTTTTTCACCAATATTGAAGAACCGATGCCATAAGGTTGGAATTTTTTAGAAGGGATTTTGACACCACCTATGGCGTCGGTTTTTTGGAAATAACCGACGCCATAGGGTGTCCCCCGTATGGCGTTGGTTATTTCTAAAAAATCGACGCCTAAAGGGTTTATAACCCTAGCCCAGCCCATCATCTTTCTCATTCGACCAGCCAACCCAGAAACCCCCAAACCAGAGAACCCCAAACCCTCTCCGCCAACCACCACAAAAAACCACCCCCATTTCACCATTTTTTCACCATTTTAGCTCATTTTTGTTTCTAAATCTTCTATTTTTCATACCTAGAACTATATACCTGAAAAGATCACATTTTTCCTCATTTTTTAGGGTAAACCGAACGTAGAGGTAGTGGTGGTGGTGGTTATACCTCCGCCACCGTTTTTAGTGGAGAAAACATTGTATTTCAACGTCTATTAAGGTATAATCTAATTTCTACTAATTTTAGTAATGTACATTGCATTATTTTTTATTTTATAAATTTTTTTAGGGTTTTTCTATATTTTTAAATATGTATTGTGTGTATATATTGTGAATGAGAAATGTATTGGGTGTATATATATTGTGAATGAAAAATCTGATATAGGAGAGTATATATGTATGTATTTTGCGTTGTATTGAATATGTATTGTGTGTGTATATATTGTGAATGAGAAATGAGATAAATAGGAGAGTATTTTATATATTGTATATGTATATATTGAGTATTTTAAACTAATAGTTTTGTTAAATATTGTGAATGAGAATGAGATAAGAGAGTATTAAAATAAAAGTTTAGAAACAAAAGTTTAAAAATTAACTCTATTTTGTATCAATTTTTTTCTATTTTCAATTTTATTCATGTGTTTTTATTTTTTTTAGTAGGTAGTAGATAGTTAATTACAACTACTTAGCAAGTTACTAATTTTCATTCCATTCATGTATTTTTAACTAGTTAGTAATAAATTAACTAGTTAGTAACTAATTACTCATAAATTATATAACTAGTAAGTAGGTAAATAAAAAAATTTTGTAATTTTGTAGTATTTATTTATGTTGTAGGTTGTGAGGTCAATTTGCAAGGATCTGACTTATTTGGTATTGATCAGTTTCTAGTTAGCTCGAGGTATACACTCACTAAATTTTATTATAAATTAATTATGAATGCTTAGTAGAGTTTGAATATCTTAAATATTCATCCGTAGTGAAGTAGGCTCTGTAATATATTGTAATGCACCGGATCGATGGGTGAAATAATATACATGTTAGATGAGTTTGAATATCTTCAATATTCATCCTTAGTGAAGTAGGTTCTGTGAATACATGTACTGCAGTCGAATGGGTGGTAAATTTTTATATTTCTAAATGTTGTTGTGATTATTTCATATTGTTTTGAATTGGGTTTTGTTGTTATTAATAGGTTTGAAATTTTCGGAAACGTTCAATTATAGTCGTTATGCTGTCGAAATTTCAGTAAAATTAGGATAATATTTTATTTTAATTTCTCTTAAACTTGGTTGTTAGGATTTTATCGGAAGTGACTTTATCAGAAGACAAGTACATAATTTTTGGTATAAGGTATGCTTTCTTTAACCTACTTTTATAAGAATATTTTTCATATATATTTAGATAATCTTTAAATGCTTAGAGTAATTTTAGAATAATATTGATGTAATACATAGGATATATATTGTTGAGTGCTAAGGATAGATATAGTAAGCTATAAAAAAAATACAAAAAAAAGTCTATATTGGGATTTGAACTTGTGACCAAAAGGATAGATTGATAAGTTTTTACCAATATACCAAAACACAATAAAATTAACAAATACATTAGAAACATTAATTCTAATACTTAAAATAAGAATTCTATTCGTTTATGTTAAGTAAAATAGCAAAATAAAACACAAAAATACCCAAGTTCAAAAAAAAAAATCGCCTCAAGCAAAAAACCGGATCAAAAGTTATTAATAATGTTCAAAGTTTTCAAAAAATTTCATGCAAAGTTTAACCCTTTATCTACAAAAATATAATACACTACAAAAATGATACTAATATATTAAAAAAAATTATAAAAATATACTAATATACTACAAAAATACAAACACATAATATAAAATATTAATAAAAAGATAGCTAATATACAAACACTTAGAGTAATGTAGATGTGTATTTATTCAACTTTTCAATTTAATTTATATTTATGGTTATTATATATAATTGATACTTAATTTAGTTATATTAATAATAAAATAATATATAAATTATGCTAAAATACAAAATTGGAAGGTGAAAAAAAAACTATAGGAAGACCCTATGGCGTCGATTATTTCATAATAACCGACGCCATAGGGGTCCTATGGCGTCGGTTATATGAAACAACCGACGCCATAGGACCCCTATGGCGTCGGTTATATGAAACAACCGACGCCATAGGACCCCTATGGCGTCGGTTATTATGAAATAATCGACGCCATAGGGTCTTCCTATAGTTTTTTTTTCACCTTCCAATTTTGTATTTTAGCATAATTTATATATTATTTTATTATTAATATAACTAAATTAAGTATCAATTATATATAATAACCATAAATATAAATTAAATTGAAAAGTTGAATAAATACACATCTACATTACTCTAAGTGTTTGTATATTAGCTATCTTTTTATTAATATTTTATATTATGTGTTTGTATTTTTGTAGTATATTAGTATATTTTTATAATTTTTTTTAATATATTAGTATCATTTTTGTAGTGTATTATATTTTTGTAGATAAAGTGTATTATGAAATAACCCACGCCATAGGACCCCTATGGCGTCAGTTGTTTTTAACCCTTTAGTGTCACCCGGAACAGCATTGGTAGCGAATTTTGCCAACACTGACGCTGAAAGCCCTTAAAAACCGCCTCTAAAGCCCAATTTTGTAGTAGTGGATGGTCCCACTGCCTCTGTTGTTTTGACACAACCGAAGAGGACAATACCAGTTAGTATTCTTAGACATAATTCACGGTACCTTGTTGTAGTGAGAGAGTTTCAAGGAACTCACCCTGATATGACTTGGAAGACACTTGTGATTAAAATTCATTGTTAGTTTAAACGAGTAATGGATTGTTAGAATAAGGAACTAAGTAAAGCCAAGAGAACTATGGTTAAAACCATTCATGTGGAACAACCAAAAGTTTTTATAACAAGGACATGAAAGGAAATTTTGTTAGTAAGTCTATTCGATGGACTTAACAAACTTCTTGTTCCTAGTACTATAGGTTTGAGTTTATCTAAACCTATGGCTTGTGGTAAACCTGGTTAATTACTCACTCTAGTGCAAGCAACTTACTTTAGTAAGATGCTGGAGCATTTTTCTAATGGAAATCTATAGAAGCTTCTCGACTTCTAGACATAGATTTTATTTATCTAAGGAAAGTTTCAACTATTCTAGAAAAGATAAAGCTATGAAGAAATTCCTTAGGATCAATAGTGAGAGGTCTCAAATATGCTTTCCTATGAATTAGACCAGCACCTACTGTTGAGTGGGAGTAATGAGTAGGTATCAGGGTGTATTTAATACTCTTAGACTACACAAAATCAAATTACTAGACTTGCCTTAGTGCTAGAAAGTCTTCTAATGAGATGGTGATTACTCTTGGGGTGGAGTAGTGATTTTGGAAAAGTGTAAAAACCTATCTGAATTCTCTAACTCTACAAGAGAGACTGAATGTTAAAGTTGCACGAAAGATACTTATTCAGTCTAAGGAAAGTTCTATATATTTTTGGCATTTGTTCCAACATTTATTAACTACTAGTGTTACCTCCTAACTAACGTAAAAGTAGTTGCCAAAAAGTAAAGAATCTAGTATCCCTAAAGGAGTAGACATATAGAGAGGAATTTCATAATATCAAGAATTTTTGTGATTAAGGCAATGTAATGGTGGAGAAAAGGTTGTGTTCAATACAACCTGTCAGATCCTATTATTGAGAGTATACTACATACTACACTTGATTTGAATTTCAAGGTGTTGAGATTATTTGAAATGCACTTTTGTTTTATAGTAGTGCAAGTTGGAGTTTGTTGGGTTTTGTGCCTTAAATAAAACCCATTTCAATATAATCAGATTTACTAGTTAATAAAGATCAGAAATCATTTTATGTTGCATGGTTCACATGATTTATTTCATGATTATAAATTCTATTAAGTCTAGAACATATGTATTTGTTTGTGATTATAGTGTTGTCAGCACACTGGAATATAATCATGTTTATATGTTCGGAAGTTTAATTCCCTGATTTGTCAGTTCACTCGATTTAGACTGGCATGATAATCAGCGATATGTACACTTACACCTTGGATAAGTGTTTATAACGTATCCATATCGTGGTACATATAGATCATTCTATATAATTGAGAGTGTATTCAATTCCAAATCTATAGTAGTGCAAGGCAGAATTAATAAGTTAGATAATTTACTTGGTGAATTTAAGATCTACTTATTGAAAACTCAATTATATAGGCCCATAGTCCCCTCACTGGTTGAGATAACACTGGTTGCAGACTCAGTTAATTTGTTTTAATTAATCAATTATAATTCTAAAATTAGACTACGTCTAATTTAAGAATTTTCACTAAGCAAGGGCTTAATTGTGAAGAAGAGAGGTTTCGGGGTCAATTTATTAATTAAGAGACTTTGTATGGTCTAATTAATAAATTACATAAATGACAATTTTATTTGATAATTAATTATAATTATTAAATAAATCGTTTTTGCATTAATATGATTGAATTTGAAAATATGGTATTATTGAAAGAAGAATAAGTGGTTGAAAAGTGGCAAAATTCTAACTAGAGATGGGCACTTTAAGTGGCCGGCCCTAGTGTTATTTTTGCCTAATATTTTATTCTTTTTTAATCCATGTAATTCAACACTCAGTGTAAAGCCCGCTTAGTTAATTTGGAAATTAGCAGTTGTTTATGTTTAATCATGAAATTATTTATAGCCATTTAAATAATTTATTATGGATATTTATGGAATTCAGATATGCATGAGTATGTTATCAGTAGCTTTTATATTTCGCATTTCCGGTGTCCGGTATTTTGGAACTCGGCGTTTGGCTCAGTAGAAATCACAACTTAGTATGTTAGTATTTTGGGGACGGGTTTTAGACATTGGGAATGTCGGGAATGGCTGGGAATTTAGAATTTCCCAAAAATACCCCTTTAGTATGATTTATGTGATTTTATGGTGGAGGGGCAAAATGGTCTTTTTGCCCCATTAGTACTTTGTCTTATGTGATTAATTAAATGGAAATTAAATGTTATTTTAATTTTATACTTGGCTGAAATGTTTATTGCTTATAGTCATTCAATTTCCCTTTTTAGCAAAAAAAAATCACTAAGTTAGAAAAAAGAAAGAAAATTTCCAATTTCACTCAAAACTCTCTCTCTCTTTTCCTCTCTCTCTCTCGGCTGTGCATGTGGGTGCAAAGGGGGTGGATTTTTGCTTGATTCTCTATTGAATTCTCATCCATAGCTAAGCAATCTTCAAGCTAGGTTAGCTCCTTTAATTTTCTCTTGAATTTTGATGAAAAATGATGATTCTTGCATGAGTTTTAGTTGATTTTGCTGCTGTGTTTTTGTGGTTAATTTGTGTGATTCAAAGCACGATTATTGATGTTGATTGAGCTGTGCTGAAAGCATATTAGTTAGGTTGTTCAAGCTTTTAGTTTTTATGTGAAAAAGTATGAATTTTTGGAAGGAAAATGTTGTGATTATATTCTGTGTTGTTGCTGTTGTTCTTGCTTGTTTGCAGAGGTAATGTTATGCTTAGTTATGTAGAATTAAGTTGGTTTGCATGCTTGTTTAGGTGGTTTGCTCAAGCTTGAGTTTGGAACTCAAAGCTTGAGCTCCAATGGCAAATTTTGTATTTGTGATTTCTGGGTAGGTTTGATGCTCTAGAATTGTTATTTGGGGCATATAGAACAGGTCTGGAAAGTTTGGGACCAATTGGGGTCGAATTGGTCAAGTTATGGAATTTTTGGTTGCTGCCTGCGAGGAACCGGAATTCCGGTTGAGCATCCGGAATTCCAGATGGGGGTTCAGAATTTCCCAGAACCGGAATTCCGGTTGGGCAACCGGTCTGCCGGTTGGGGATTTTTCAGAACCCTAGTTTTCCTCGTTTTTGGGTTTTTAGGGGTATTGCCATGCTTTTTATCGATAGGGAAACTTTTAGTTTCAAGTTTTAGTCCCCGGGAAGTGATTTAGCGTGTCACTTATAGCGTTGTGATTTTTATGGTTTAGGAGCCAGTAATCCGCCGTTCGGCTTCGGCCCGGTCAAGTTGACCGCACACCTGAAATCGGAATCCAGGTAAGATTAGTATAACAGTATGCATATGTAGATTACATGTTTAGCGTGCATGTAGGAAGCCTGCTAGATTACATTAGATATGTATTTAGGCTTCGAACCATCCAACCCTGTCACGTCGGTACAGGCTGGAGTATGACCAGCAGCCGGAGTATGACCGGTTCGACCGATCAGGCTGACACTTGGTTGGTGGTTCAGTGCTATTGACCTATCCCGTCGGTACAGGCTAAAGTATGACCAGCAGCCGGAGTATGACCGGTTCGACCGATCAGGAGGATACTTGTCAATAGTACCGTCCCCTGAACGTTCAAAACTCAGTACCATGTTGGACATGGCAGTAGTGCTCAGTACCATGTTGGACATGGCAGTAGCGGGACTCAGTATCGTGTTGGACACGGCAGTCAGTTTTATGTATGATATTATTATGCTTTTCTTACTGAGTCTGTCGACTCACAGTTTATGTTCATGTGTAGGTAAAGGCAAGGCTGTAGCTGATGGACCGTGAGCGAGCTTATGAGATTGTACATGTCGGGGCGGTTAGGCCTGGAGCGTACGATCCTCGGGACAGCAGGGCTGAGATTTTTGTAACTGTCGTTAGACGACTTTCATTTTGATGTAAAAGTTAAACAGTTAAAACGTTAGTAAATATTTTTATAAATCGGGATCCCGAGACTTTTTGAAAAATGGTTTATAAGTTTAATGAAAAAGCAAAATTTTAATTAATCACGTTTTTCCATAAACCTCGTTGATTAGCAACGAGCTGCACAGTACGTTTAAAAATCACGTAATACGCCTAAGATAGTTAGGGTGTTACACTCAGCCCTAGTTGAAATACTAAAAAAGGAACACGATGCTCTTGTTGGGTTTTATGCCCTAAATAAAACTCTGTTTCAAGGTAATCCAGATTATTCAATATCAATAAAGTAACAGAAGTATTTTTTCATTCATTTGTGTAAGTTTTGGTTCACTTAATCAATTGCTTGTCTATTTGATTTATAAATTCATCCAAACCCCTTTTCACATACTTGATCATGTTTATTGTGTTGTCAACACAGTGGAAAGTAAACATGACTATGTGAATAAAGTATTCCTAGATTTATCAGAACACTGGGTTTTACTGATATGACAATGTACAACAGAGTTTACTTGCATTTGGAGAAATGTTATGTTCTTTCCAGAACATAGGTTAAAGTAAAGCTCAGGTTGGATGCATGGAGTATGCATTGGAATGGACCGATATTGAACTTTGAATTAGATTTTTGAAACTTACCGTAAATATCTACTCAATGCAATATCATAAGTTGATCCTAGATCACATGATCGAAATCCTGATATGGTTAGGCTCAATTTCAAGAGTATTATTCGTGTTCTTTGATTTGGAAACACGGTAGTGCGATTGAGTGGGAGCGCTAACATAAAGATGGAATTTATAGCTTCTATCTGGCGAATAGTAAGCAAAGGGTGATTTCCTTCGAGCTTAACCAAACGAGATAAATGATTGAGTACTCATTTCACTTAGTTGAAATATCATTTATACAGGGTTAAGTGTTTTAAGGATAAAATACATTGTAGGGTGTTACGGTAATTTAGTCCCTTTACAGTGTAAATCATTCATATAGAGGATCATTGATCACATTAGGATTATAACAATGGATAACTAATGATGTGTCTATATGGTGGAACATATAGAGCATTCTATATACTGAGAGTGCAATTCTGAGTTCTATGTGTGGATTCAACGAAGAATTAATAAGTCAGTGAATTTAAGTGGTAAATTCTAGATCTGCTTATTGGAAGCTCGGATATATAGACCCATGGTCCCCTCACTAGTTGAGATAATATTACTTGTAAGACTCATTTAATTGATTTTAATTCATCAATTAAAAATTCTCAAGATAGACTTGTCTATTTGAGAATTTATCACTTATTAAGGGCAAAACAGTAAATAGAGATTTTGAAGGGCATATTTATTAATTAGGAAACTTTAATTAGTTTCATTATTAATAAAATAAATGACAATATATTATTTGATAATTAATTTTAATTATTAAATAATTAGATTTGATATTTATGTGGTTGAACAAAGGAATTGGCAGTTTTTGACAAAACAGGAAACTATCAGTGTAGGAAAAGGAATGTTGGAAAAGTGGCAAGCCTTGTTTCCACAATGCCTAGGCCGGCCACTTAGCTTCCCTTTTCCCTTTGATTATTTTCAATATTAAATGTCAATTAATTCAATCATAGCCCTAGGTGGTCTTCTATAAATAGAAGGCAAAGGCTTCAGAGTGGAACATAACTGTACAACTGATACACAACATTATTCTGACAGAATTTTCTCTCTGAAAATTCTCTCTGAGCCTCCACCCTCTCTCTCTCTCTCTCTTCCTTCACTGTTTCGAAATCCATTAGTGCTAGAGTAGTGCCCACACACATCAAGTAATACCTCAATCGTAGTGAGGAAGGCTGTGTAGAATTCAGAAACAACAAAGAAGGACTATCGGGCTCAAATCTTGATTATACTCTGCTACAGAAAGGAATCAAGGGTTAGAGATCTGAGTGGGAGGAGACATATATTCCGCTGCACCCAATGTAAGATTTCTGATACTCTTATGTGTTTAATTTACTATCGTTTTAGAAGTTCATATTTAGGTTGTTAAATCAACATACTTGTGAGTAGATCTAAGTTCCTGGTAAAATAACTTCCAACAACTGGCACCAGAGCCATGGTAATTTATTTGCTTGCAAGAAATTTGGACTTAAAACGATTTGCTTGTTTTTTTGGATGGTATCATGTTGCTTTGAGTGTCATATTGATGTTTGATTGTTGTTTGTGAATTCTGTGAAAATAATGTACTTTTCTGTCTCTGTAATTATTTTTGTTGGATAGTTTGGAAAATTCTAAGCCATTTACTTTTTTACAGAACTCGATTTCGATTTAATTTGAATTAGTTATGAATTTTTGAAAATTGCAAGCAGCCTTCCTGCGCCGTGATTCCTCGGCGTGCACCCCAGAGACGCGCGCGGATGAGCATGCATGGCATGTCATCCGTACGGTTCATCATTTTTTCAATTTTTTTCGATTTTTCATGCTATTTCATGGAATTAAATTCCGATTTTTTGTGTAGTTTTGTATGTTGATTTTTGTTTTTTAAATTTCAAATCTAATTATCAGAAATAAATTAATTTTAATTTTTAAAATTAATTTTAGATATTAGTGTAATTTGATTTTCAAAATAGGAAAAATCAAGTTTTGCTTACCTCTTTTCTTATTTCCTTTAAAATTTGATTATTTTATTTTTTTTAAGGTCAGATATTAATTTTTTTTGGTAACTTGACCTTAATTAAAATAAGATCAAAATAATTATGATAATTTTAAAAGAGGAAATAAGGTATTTTTGTTAACTTTTAAATTTTGTTATTTTTTAATTAAATTAAATTATAAAACAAGAAAAGGGTCTGTATTTACCATTTTCTATTTTATTATTTAATTTATTAAATGACATGAAATTCAAAAGGAGAGTTAGCAATTTAATTTTGAAATGACATTTAGGTTACCCAAAACCTAATTTTTCAAAATTTGTAGGTTTAATTTTAATTTTATTTTCGAAAGAAATGTTTAAAATTAAATAAATCCTACATCCAACTATCCAAATCTAACCTTGTTGCAGGAGTATGTGTTTTAGATTGTTTATAAGTTTTCTAAAACCTATTATTGCTTGATCTAAATTGCCTTGGTTAACTTGATGATAGATCCTATGATCTAATTTTAACCAAAGGTTCAATTGATGATAGATCAAGTAAATAATTTGTAACAGGTAATTTTTACAAACTTCTTTCATCTGTGTATGACCTACCAACATGATAGGATCCATCCAAGTGTGTATGCCTGTGTGAGCCTATATGTTTAATTTCTGTTATAGATACATATAGGTTGTTGTTGCTAAATAAAATATCACAACTGATAGACTTTATTTAGGCTCATTTAGTAGTGAGCTTATTCAATTAATAACAGTTGTTCATTTTAAGGTTAAATTCCTCTCTTTTGGGCCTTGTGTGAGAGTTGGGAGTCTTAGAAGTGGGTACGACATACTATACCCAGCCCCCCCTCACATGAACAACCCCAATTGTGAAGGCCCATTTGCTTGATTTGGATAACTGTACTAGGTTAATTATATTAGTTTGACCTAATAAAAAATTGATTAGCAACATAATTAATTTCATTCTTCCTTGAAATTAATTTAAGAAAAACATAGTTTGAATAGTTATATTCTGGAAAGCTATATGTATTTTTCTTGTTTTTAATTAAATATGGAATTATAACCATATAAATTCTTTCTGAATCTTAATTTTATAATTTCATTAAATATTCCTATTTAAGTTGAGATTTAGTTAAATCTATCAAATCAACTTAGATTTGAATATTTTTGAATTTCCTATTATAAATTAAGTTGAGGAATTTTGGGAATTGGTTATTAAGATTCTTTAGATATTTTTTAAGTTGATATTTTATAAATATGGGAACTTAAAATGGAATATCTTCTAAATTAAGTGGTTACTACTTAATTGGTAATATTTAATTAAGTCATTGATTGAAGAATATTTTAAGTTGGGTATTTAGATTTTTTTTTTCTAAACAACTTAAATAAGATATTTTTCAAAATTATTCCATTTTTGAAATTTAATTAAAGTTTTTACTTTAATTTGTAATATTTCATTATTGAGATATGGAATATAAATGACTAAACAAAATACATTTTTAAATAATGAGCTTTAATCAAGAGAAATTCGATCTCCATTGTTGGTTTTACATAGCTATTGTTTTAGTGAGTAATCCTCCCTAATGGAGGAACGTTCATTAGCAAGTTAGCGCCGTTTAATCTCAAAAGATAAGTATTCTTATAAGTTTTTTTTTTATATGGTTCATGACCACCCTAATGGTGGCGACTGTATAAGACTTACAAGAATGCGAAACAATGGTAGAAGCTCATAAGATAGAATTGCCTTGACTCTCGCCTAAACGTGACAACGCTGAATTCCAATCTTGATCGAATAAATGGTTGCTAGAATGTTTGACATTTTAGATGAATTGACAACTCTATTCAATGGATGATGCTTTGACTCTCGCCTAAGCGGGACACTGTATCAGTTCGTTGGAAACCTTAGAAAATAAACTATGTTAGATTTAGTATTTTTATAACATATGTGATTATTTGTTTTCTGAACCTGTGTATGAATTTATAGAACCAAAACCTTACTTCTGTTTATTGATATGTTGTAGTGCCAATATGAATAACCCTCATCCTGATCCACTTAGTTAGTATCTTTGCAAAAGAACTCAATAGTGTGAAAATGCATCCTGGTAGTTGCATTAACTCGCACCTATTGTTGATGAATCTGAAATTCCAAAAGGAAAATCTACTAGGAATTGATTTATCAAAGGAACAATGGGTAAGACTCATACTTTATAGTCTTCCTCAGGAGTATGACAGTTTTGTTCTATATTACTTATTGAACAATCCTCACTCCTCCGACATGGACAAACTCGAGACTGAGTTGAGGGCCCATGAGCGGAATCTGATTGCAATGGGACCTCCTGGTATTGCAAACTTTAATCAGAGGAAGAAGATTAAGCATGAGAGCTCTAACAAAGCTGCTTCTTCAAGTACAATTATCAGACATCATGTTCTATGTGCGAATTGTAATGGAAAGGGACATAAAGAAGAACAATGTCCCAGGCTTCTAGACAATTGAAACGAAGGTGATGCTTTTGTATTTGAATCATGTGTTTTAGAGAACAACAAATCCACCTGGATTGTTGATTCTGGATCTACTAACCATGTATGTTCTTCATTACAGCTGCTTGAAACTTGGGAGAATCTTCAGCCAGATGAGTTAAAGCTTAAAGTTGGAAATGGCGAGTTGGTATCAGTTAAAGCAAGAGGAACAGCCCGAATCAAGTTTAATTCTAAGAATTTTTTACTTTTAGAGAATGTTTTATATATTCCCAATTTTAGTAGAAACTTGATTAGCGTTTCATGTTTACAAACACTTTATTATATATTGAACTTTTCGAGTTCAAATTGTTCAATTTCTCGTAATGGATTTCATATATGTGTTGCAAACATGGAACGAGGGCTTTATGTTTTAAGACCTGATACTCAAATCTCACTAAATACTGAACTTTTCAATGTAGCTAAACCTAGAAGCCTTAAGAGAAAAGAGATTGATAATGATGATCAAACTTATCTATGACATTTACGTTTAGGTCATATAGGTTTTGATAGACTCAATAGGCTAACCAAAGACCATCCATTGAAAAATATCGTCTTAGGAGAACTGCCAGTCTGCGAGTCTTGCCTAGAAGGAAAAATGACCAAACGTTCTTTCTCTGCGAAGGGAGAGCGTGCCAAAGAACCCCTAGGGTTAGTACATTTAGATGTTTGCGAACCGCTGAATGTAAAAGCCAGAGGAGGTTATGAGTATTTCGTCACTTTCATTGACGATTTCTCTAGATATAGTTTTCTTTACCTAATGCAAAAGAAATCTGAAACGTTTGAAAAGTTTCAGGAATTTCATGCTTTGGCTCAAAACCAATTAGGTAAAACATTAAAGATCTTGCGAACTAATAGGAGTGGAGAATATATGGATATGCAGTTCAAAGATCATTTAACTGAACTTGGAATTGAATCCCAATATACTGCCCCAAGCACTCCACATCAGAATGGAGTTGCAGAAAGAAGAAATCGCACTCTCTTAGAAATGGTTAGGTCTATGCTGAGTTATTCAACTCTGTCTACGTCCTTCTGGGGATATGTTATTCAAATGGCAAACGACATTTTAAATGTTGTTCCATCTAAAGCAGTCCCTAAGACACCCGTCGAACTATGGAATGGTCGTACACCTAGTTTGCGCCATTATAGGATTTAGGGTGCCCTGCTCATGTCTTACGAAAGAAAGAAGGCAAACTGGAATCGCGAACTGAAGTTTGCATGTTTGTCGGAAATTCTAAAGAGACTAGGGGTGGACTATTCTATAGTCACAAGGATAACAAAGTGTTTGTTTCTACAAATGCTACTTTCCTTGAAGATAACTATATGAAAGACAACAAACCGAAAAGTGAAATTGTATTAGAGGAAATGCTCACAAATACTGTTCCTTCAAATGTACCATCCTCTTCTACTCAAGAAGAGGAACATCCCACTCCCTCAGTTGTAGCAACTGAGAAAACTACTACCAAAGCTCCTGTTCAGAAGGTCACCGCTCCTCGTCGTAGTGGGAGGGTTTCTACAAAACCATCTCGTTATGGCTTGGATGGTGAAATCAATATGGTCGTTGGTGACGGTATTGATGACGACCCATTAACCTATAAACAGGCAATGGCAAGTCCGCAACGGAAGCGATGGTCAGCCGGTATGGATTCAGAAATGGATTCCATGAAAAAGAACAAAGTCTGGGAATATGTAGAACCACCTGATGATTTTCGTCCAATTGGATGTAAATGGGTCTACAAGAAGAAAAGAGGTGCTGGAGGCGAAGTTGAAACTTTCAAAGCTAGACTGGTCGCCAATGGTTATACCCAAAGAGAAGGTGTGGACTATGAGGAAACTTTTAGTCCGGTTGCCATGCTCAAATCCATCCGAATTCTTCTCTCCATAGCTGCCGCTTTAGATTATGAAATTTGGCAAATGGATGTCAAGACAGCCTTTCTTAATGGGCTTCTTGAAGAAACCATCTATATGGAGCAACCAGAAGGTTATGTTCTTCACAGGCGTGAGAATAAAGTTTGCAAATTAAATAGGTCCATATATGGACTTAAGCAAGCTTCTCGCTCATGGAATAAAAGGTTTGATGAGATCATCAAAACCTACGGCTTTCATCAGAATGAAGATGAACCTTGTGTTTACCAACTCAAGGAAAACCAAGTAGTAGTATTCCTGGTCCTTTATGTTGATGACATTTTGATCATTGGCAACAATGTCAAGAAAATGACTCACGTCAAGGAATGGCTTGACACTCAATTCGACATGAAAGACTTGGGTGAGGCAGCCTATGTTCTCGGTATTCAGATTGTCAGAAACCGGAAGAATAGATCCCTTGCTCTCTCTGAAACAGCTTACATTGACAAAGTTCTAGAGAGATTTTCCATGACCAATACCAATGGGGCAAACATGCCCTCTAGACATGGTATCCGTCTATCTAAGGAACAATGTCCTACTGATCCTCAAGAGATAGAAGACATGGCAAAAATTCCTTATGCTTCTGCAGTTGGAAGTCTAATGTATGCTATGCTATGCACTAGACCTGACATCTGCTATGCAGTTGGAATCGTGAGCAGGTATCAGCCAAATCCAGGACGGGTACATTGGAATGCAGTTAAGTATATTTTGAAATACTTAAAGAGTACAAGAGATTATGTATTAGTCTACAAGGGTGGTGCTTTAAATCCCTTAGGCTATACAGACTTAGGGATGTCTTGAAGACAGGAAATCTACATCTGGGATGGTGTTTACTCTTTCGGGAGGAGCAGTGCTAAACAAACTGTGATTTCAGATTCTACCATGGAGGCAGAATACATAGTTGCGGCTGAAGCAGCTAAAGAGGTTGTCTGGCTTAGGAAGTTCTTCACCAGTCTCGGTGTAGTTCCTGCAATGGAAAGGCCGATAGTCCTGCTTTGTGATAACACTGGAGCTATAGCTAACAGTAAGGAACCTCGGAGCCACAAGAGAAGTAAGCATATAGAAAGAAAGTATCATATTATCAGAGAATATGTGGCAAGAGGGGATGTACTGGTGGAGAAAGTGGATACGCAGGATAACTTAGCTGATCCATTCACCAAAGTCTTGGCAGTAACTTCATTCGAAAAGCACCGTTAGAATTTAGGATTAATTGAAATGTACTGATTTGTTTTATATTAGTGCAAGTGGGAGTTTGTTGGGTTTTATGCCCTAAATAAAACTCTCTTTCAATGTAATCCAGATTATTCAATATCAATAAAGTAACAGAAGTATTTTTTCATTCATTTGTGTATGTTTTGGTTCACTTAATCAATTGCTTGTCTATTTGATTTATAAATTCATCCAAACCCCTTTTCACATACTTGATCATGTTTATTGTGTTGTCAACACAGTGGAAAGTAAACATGACTATGTGAATAAAGTATTCCTAGATTTATCAGAACACTGGGTTTTACTGATATGACAATCTACAACAGAGTTTACTTGCATTTGGAGAAATGTTATGTTCTTTCCAGAACATAGGTTAAAGTAAAGCTCAGGTTGGATGCATGGAGTATGCATTGGAATGGACCGATATTGAACTTTGAATTAGATTTTTGAAACTTACCGTAAATATCTATTCAATTCAATATCATTAGTTGATCCTAGATCACATGATCGAAATCCTGATATGGTTAGGCTCAATTTCAAGAGTATTATTCGTGTTCTTTGATTTGTTAGTTAAGCCTAATCTTTAGTCAGGGCAATACATACATTTTGGGAACACGGTAGTGCGATTGAGTGGGAGCGCTAACATAAAGATGGAATCTATAGCTTCTATCTGGCGAATAGTAAGCAAAGGGTGATTTCCTTCGAGCTTAACCAAACGAGATAAATGATTGAGTACTCATTTCACTTAGTTGAAATATCATTTATACAGGGTTAAGTGTTTTAAGGATAAAATACATTGTAGGGTGTTACGGTAATTTAGTCCCTTTACAGTGTAAATCATCCATATAGAGGATCATTGATCACATTAGGATTATAACAATGGATAACTAATGATGTGTCTATATGGTGGAACATATAGAGCATTCTATATACTGAGAGTGCAATTCTGAGTTCTATGTGTGGATTCAACGAAGAATTAATAAGTTAGTGAATTTAAGTGGTAAATTCTAGATCTGGTTATTGGAAGCTCGGATATATAGACCCATGGTTCCCTCACTAGTTGAGATAATATTACTTGTAAGACTCATTTAATTGATTTTAATTAATCAATTAAAAATTCTCAAGATAGACTTGTCTATTTGAGAATTTATCACTTATTAAGGGCAAAACAGTAAATAGAGATTTTGAAGGGCATATTTATTAATTAGGAAACTTTAATTAGTTTCATTATTAATAAAATAAATGACAATATATTATTTGATAATTAATTTTAATTATTAAATAATTAGATTTGACATTTATGTGGTTGAACAAAGGAATTGGCAGTTTTTGACAAAACAGGAAACTATCAGTGTAGGAAAAGGAAAGTTGGAAAAGTGGCAAGCCTTGTTTCCACAATGCCTAGGCCGGCCACTTAGCTTCCCTTTTCCCTTTGATTTTTTTCAATATTAAATGTCAATTAATTCAATCATAGCCCTAGGTGGTCTTCTATAAATAGAAGGCAAAGGCTTCAGAGTGGAACATAACTGTACAACTGATACACAACATTATTCTGACAGAATTTTCTCTCTGAAAATTCTCTCTAAGCCGCCACCCTCTCTCTCTCTCTTCCTTCACTGTTTCAAAATCCATAAGTGCTAGAGTAGTGCCCACACACATCAAGTAATACCTCAATCATAGTGAGGAAGGCTGTGTAGAATTCAGAAACAACAAAGAAGGACTATCGGGCTTAGATCTTGATTATACTCTGCTACAAAAAGGAATCAAGGGTTAGAGATCTGAGTGGGAGGAGACATATATTCCGCTGCACCCAATGTAAGATTTCTGATACTCTTATGTGTTTAATTTACTATCGTTTTAGAAGTTCATATTTAGGTTGTTAAATCAACATACTTGTGAGTAGATCTAAGTTCCTGGTAAAATAACTTCCAACAGCTCTCACTCATCAACTTGATGCTTTAAGCCAAATTAAATCTAGTTTTCTCTTTCAAACAACTAGTTGATGAGAGAGTTCCTTCCTATTTCAAACCTCCATCATTGTTGTTCCACATTTGAAATCCATAGTGAATGAGTGCCATGCCCACACATAGCATGTCAAGTACTCAATCGTAGTGAGTAAGACGGTGGTAACAAAACCCGAACGAGAAAAAGAGATTCAGGTTTAGATCATGATAATGCTCTGCTACAGAAAGGAATCAAGGGCTAGAGATCTTGAACGGAAGGATTCATTTTATTCTGCTGCAATCAATATAAGGTTTTCTTAACCCTTATGTGTTCATTTCATTATTTTAGAGAATTCATATTTAGGATGTTAATTCAACATACTTGTTAGTAAATCTAGATCCTGATAAAATATACCCAACTATTGGCCTCAGAGCCATGGTAATGATTTACTTTCATGTAATATGGATTTAAAATGATGAATATTGTTTGTTTGTTGATTTGGATGTGCTCATGTTGGTTTTTGTGTTACTTGATGATTCCTATGTGATTTACAAAATTTTTCCATGAACATAATTTTATTTTCATTGTGAAAATATTTATTTGGATTTCTTGTGAAAAATTAAGCAATTTTTGTTTTTACGGAACTCGATTACGATTAAAAACGAAAAAGTTATGAAGGTTTGAAAATCGAGTGTTAATAGTGTCTAGTTGGCACATCGAGTGCACCAGGCACTCAGACAAGGTGTTGCATCCGTGCGCGTGACAGGGGACAAAACCCTGTCTTAAGCCCGTGTCTCGCCCCACGCACACCCACGGGATGCTGCAAGCGCCGATGCATCACCCTGCAGCTGACCGAGAAACCTTGGTCAAGGATGTTGCAGGTCCTCCAATCCGCGCGCGCATCTGGCATTTTGCAGCCTATTTGGGCTGCACGTGCAGCCTTGGTGGCAGCCACACCCCATATGCGATTTTGTGGGATTTTTTCATAAATTTTTATTTTTTCCTATTCTCAAACCCTAAAATGAAAATAAAATATTATTTTTAATATATTTAAACTTAAATATCAATTTTTAATTAATAATATTTAATTTTTTAATTGATAATTATTAATTTTTGATAATTTGAAGTTTAAATTTAAAACTTGATTATTTTATTTTTTTAATGATGGTCAGATTTTAGTTAATTTCTTTAATATTTATATATTATTTGATTATAAGATCAAATATTTTAATATTAGCCATATTTTAAATTAAAAGATAATTTTATCCTTTTAATTTAAAATATTATATTAAAATTATCTTATATAATAAATTAAATAATTAATAAATTTAAAATTAACCTAGGCATTTTTATAGATATTCTAACCATAATATATTCAAATTCAAAATTGGTTATTTTGTTAAATATTTAATTTTGTATAAATTATAAGTTAGAAAAATGAAATTTTAGATCCTTCTACTTATTAGACATTTCTAAATATTATTTAAATATTTAAATAACCTATAAATTTTTGTAAAAATTTAAAAAATGCTTAATTTGAGATATTTTGACATATAATTACGATGATTATTATTTGTTTATTATTTTATTTTTGTAATAATAATTGCCTAACCATATCTATTTTAAAATTAGTTTATTTCATTATTTTAATTATAATAAATTATCAAATTTGAAAATGATATTGAAAATATCTATTTAGTTATTTTCAATTCATTTATCTTATTAGATATTTAATTTAATTTGATAAAATAATTCAAATAAACCTATATATTTTAAATTAGTTTTATTTTTTAATTTTAAACTTTGAAGCGATAGTTAAGGTTATTTTTAACAACCCTAAATTTTCAAAATTTAGTCGGTTAGTTAAAATAATAATTTAACCATATAAATATCTTATTTCATAAATGTTACATGAATATTGTGTTTGTTTTATTTAAATTTTTTATTCAAAACTTTTTTTTTAACAAACCTATTATTTATTTGATCTAAATTGCTATGATTAACTTGTTGACAGATCCAATGATCTGATTTTAATTACAGTCCAATTATCAATAGATCCTATAAATAATTTATAATAGGTAAATTTTTTATTTATTTCGTCTTTGTAAACCTATAAACATGATAGGGCCCATCCAAATAAATTTTACCTGTGTGAGCCTATATGTTTTCTTTTGGGCTTAGATGCATATAGGAAGCCCATTTATTTCTAGATAGATAAATGGACTAGGTTGCTAGAATAAAATATCACCCATGATAGTTTTATGTAGGCCCAATTAGTATTGGGCTTATTCAATGAATAATAATTATTTAATGAAAGGTTAAATTCTTCTCCTTTGGGCCTTGTGTGAGAGTTAGGGGGTCATTAGTAGTGGGTACGAAATACTGAACTAAGCCCTCCCTCACATGAACAACGCCAATTGTGAAGGTTTATTTGTCTTATTTTAAATAATTGTATTAGGCTAATTATACTAGTTTAACCTAATTAAAATTGAATTAGCAACATAATTAATTTTGAAATAAATAGAATTAATTTTTTATTGGATTATTTTAAAATTAATTTAAAAAAAAAACACACTTTGTTTAATGAAACATATTAGATAGTGATTTCTAGTAACTAATTTATATTTTCTAATATTTAATTAAGTAGAAAAATATATTTAATTTGAAAATTAATTTGTTAATTAATTTTGGACCAACTTAAATTAGGATATTTTTCTTAGAACTTAACTAGAATTAATAATTAAGATGATTTTATTCAAGATACTTAATTATTTGTTCCTCTTTCATGAAATTTAATTAAATTAGAAAATATATTAAGTTGAAAATTAATTTTGGACCAACTTAAATTAGAATATTTTCCTTAGATATTAAATTAGAATTAATAATTAAGTTTATTTTATTCTAGATACTTAATTATTTATATTTTAATGAATTTAATTAGATAGAAAATTATATTTAAGTGCGAAAGTTTTCATTTTCAGATCAACTTAAATTAGAATAATTTTCCAAATATATTTTATTTTAATAATCATTTTCCCACAAAATTTTGAATTATATTTTTTTTAATGTAGATATTTTGAAATTATTCTATTTTGAAAATTAGATTAAGTTGAAAATTACTTTTAAATAATTTTAGAACATTAAATTAAGTAATTTTCATTAATGACTTAATTAAAATAAATAGACGAAAATATATTATTTTAATTAGAAAATTAGTAATTAGTTTATGAATTATCTAGATAGATACTTTCTATGTAGACTTTTGGTATTTTTCTAGATATATTTAATTAAATTAGAGATTTAATATTTAAGTTGATTTGTTCTAGATACTTAAATACTTGATATTTTTCTTAACAGATTTAATTAATAGGAAAATTATATTTATGTTGAAAATTAATTTAATTAATTTTAGACCAACATAAATTAGAATAATTTTTCCAATTTTATTTTATTTTAATTTTAATGAATTTTGAAAATGTATTTTAATACATTGGATTTTAGATTCTGTCATATATATTTATAGAAAATTAAATTTGAGTTGAAAATTAATCATTCAATTATTTTTTTACCAACTTAAATTAAGTAATTTTCATAATATTTATTGGAAAATTAATACTGAGGATGGAAACTATTTTTTTAGATCTTCCTATGGTATTATTTTATAAATATTAATTAAATTTTACATTTAGAGTCATCTAAATTTGTAATTTTAATTAAATAAATACATATTAAAATAAATAGATTAAATTAGTATCAAATGAAAATATAGCTCTTTAAAATAATGAGCTTTAGTTATAAGGACATTTGATCACAATTGTTGGTTCTACACAGTTCTTGTTTTAGTGAGATTCATCCCCAATAGATGTACGTTCATTAGCAATTTAACGTCGTAGAATCTCAAAAGATAAGTATTATTGTAAGTGTTTTATTCTTAGTAACGTCCATCTGAATAGTGGCTGCTAAGAATAGGACTTACAAGGTATGAAACAATGGTGGAAGCTCATGAAATAGGAATGACCTTGACTCTCGACTCAAAACGTAGCAACGTAAGATTCTCTTTTCAATTGAATAAACCGTTGATAGAATAGTATCCATTTTATATGAGTTGACTACTTTATTCAATGCATGGTATTTTTGACTCTCGCCTAAACGGGACACTGTATCAGTTTGTTAGGAACCTTAGAAATTATTTAAGATGTGTTTGTTTTGTATTTTTACATGTCTTTCTTAAATGTTACTTGTATTATAATTTCTGAATGTGTATGAATTTATATTGAACATATTTGTTTTCTGTTATTAATGTTGTAGTATAAATATCGAATCTTCGTTGTTGGTCTAACTTAGCTTGTTGTTTTTAATGGGACACAATCCCAAAGGATTGTAATTCGTTCGACAGACATAATAGTGTTAGATCTCAACAGATAAGTATTTATAAATGCAACATCTAGCTGTACATCCAAAGATGACAACTTACATTAGTGTTAACAATATGAAACAATGAAGAGATTAATAAAATAAGAATAACTTTGACTCTCCCCTAAACGGGACATCGTTGAATTCTTATTTAATTTGAAATTATCCTTAAGTTTTTCCTCTTAGATTTTTCATTTAGAATTTTCTTAATGTTATATCATTGGATGAATAGTTTATAAATCATCTACTTATGATGTCATTCTAATTTCTCTTATGAAATTTAATGGCACAGATGACTATATTCCCGATATTCTATCCTAAAATGATATAAATCCTCAATCTTAGAAATCTCCTACTTATATTTGCTTACTTCAGGCAACTTAAACTTAGAGTTAGATTAGTAGTGGCGGTCCAAGCTTGAATAGTTACTCATGTATATTTGGTATAAATTTTAAGTCTTTGACTTTAAATTTTAAATTTCAAATAGAAATTTAAAATTTTATTTTCCTAGAATACATTGGACAATATAGTATGACTTTCACAAGTTGCTTAATTTCCATATTCTGTCAATGGATTCATACTATATGTTTATGTATGTAATATGAGTTTAGTATTTTGTGAGCAAGATCCACTTGGACTATTCTATGAACTCTCTGTTATAACTAAACCTTTTTCATCAAAAGACCATAACCACATTTTAGTATCTATGGCATTTTCATCTTGTTCATAGTAGTTTTGACAAGGTCATTTTTAGCAAAGAGTAAATATGCCTATATCCACTTGAAAGTAAGTTCATGTATATTCGAATATGGATGTACATTCAGGGGTGGATATGAGTTATCGTAATATTCTTAATACGATTACTCTAGATTTTACGTTATACAAAAAAAATTTGAAATGTTTAAGAAATTTCCTGAATTTTTAGCAATGGTGAAAAATCATTAAGGTCAGTGGTTAAAGATCTTGCAAACTGATAGGAGTGGAGAAATATTTGGATATGCAGTTCGAAGATCATTAAGCTGAATTTTGAATTTTATTCAAACCTACCTCCCCAAACATTTAATTTTCCTATTGATGATAGTGAAATGTCTATGATTTGTTACTAGTAGTTGCCTAAATGATGGAATGGTTGGGTACTTAGTGTAAATCATTATTAGATTCATGGATGTCCTGATCGTGATCTTAAGAAAGCTAGAACAATTTTTGGGTTGATCATCATGATTTCAAGAATGTTGTACTTAATGACTGGGCGAAACCAGTTAGGGCAGAGGGGATGAGAGCATTATATCTGAAGTTAATGAGATTAAAGCACAAATTAAAGAAAATCAACAAGCAGTCAATAGGAGACATAGGGAAAGGCTACCAGGCGGCTAAAACTCAATACTTGGAAGCAAGAATGGAAGCTCAAATGCATAGGCACAATCTCAATCTTTAATTAAGCGAGAAAGAGGCAACAACTTATTTTCATGATCAAGGACACATGTATCATAGCTTCTTGAAACAACGGAGAAAAGTGAACTGGCTTTGTAAAGGAGATGAGAATAATGCTTTTTTCCATGCCTTTTTGAAAAAAGAAGGATGGAGAACAGTATAGTTTCTTATGCCAATGATCATGGAGATATCATTGAGAAGTTTCCTTAAGTGGTGAAACATTTTATGAACCACTTTCAGGGATTCATGGGGACTAGCAGCCTAACTTCTCAGAGGCTACGGAAAGATTGTATTGAGCAAGGCAATCGGCTGAATGTCGAACGACAGCTGAACATGATTAAACCATTCACTGCAAAGGAGATAAGGAAAGCTTTCTTTAGTATACCTAACTCAAAAGCGTCGGGACCTGATGGGTATGGAGCTTGTTTTTTCAAGAAGATGTGGGCGGATTTGGGAACTGAATTCATCAAAGCTATTGAAAATTTTTTCAACAATGGTGTCATGCCAAAGGAGCTTCATGCAACAATGATTACTCTCATTCCTAAGATCGAGAACCTACTAAAGTAGTGGATTATAGGTCTATTGCTTGTTGCTCTACGGTCTACAAATGCATTTCTAAATTATTGTGTTTAGGCTTGCTCAGGTGCTACCCATTCTTGTTAATCAGAATCAAGGAGCTTTTGTTCTGGGGAGATCGATTGCTCACAATATCATGATTCTCCAAGACATCTTAGAGAATTACAACAGGAAGAACGTGTCTCCTAGATGTGCCATCAAAGTTGACATCAGCAAAGCATATGATAGGGTAAATTAGGATTTTCTGGAGGAGCTTCTTCATGCCTATAAATTGCAAGCTAGATTCATCAAATGGATAATGACTTTTGTGAGAGCCACATCTTACTCAATTCTTATGAATGGAAGAGTTCAAGGCAGTTTCAAAGGGAAGAAAGGTTTGAGACAAGGGGATCCCCTTTCTCCTCTTCTGTTTATTCTAATAATGGAGTTTTTAACTAGGAAGCCGCAAATGGCAGCCAAGAAGTCAGATTATAGATTTTACCCAATGTGTAAGAGTCTCAACATCATAAACTTATGTTTTGCTAATGATCTCATTGTAGGAAATTATTTTACCAGGATCTTAGATCTACTCACAAGTATGTTGATTAACACCCTAAATATGAACTTTCTAAAATGATGAATTAAACACATATAAAGTTTAGTAAACCTTACATTGGGTGCAGTGGAATATAATGACTCCTTCCGTTCAAATATCTAGCCATTGATTCCTTTCTGTAGCAGAGCATTATCAATATCTGAACTTGGATATCTTTCTCTGATTCTTTAGTGCTGAAACTCCTTCTTGCTGAAAGTCTTTCTTCACGATCTTCCTCACTATGATTGAGGTATCACTTGCTGTGTGTGGGCACTACTCTAACACTAAGAATTTCGAAATTCAAGAGGGAAGAGAAAGAAGAAGTGGCGGCTAAAGATAGGGAGAGAGAAAGGCTCAGGTTTTTTCTGAATGAAAAGTCAGAAGCAAAGTGTAATTTTCCTGAAGCCTTCACTATCTATTTATAGCATTCCACTAGGGTTAACTTTGAATTATTTGCCATTAAAATAATAAAAATATCAGTTTAAATTCCCTACAAAAGTGGTCGGCCATGCATAGTGGATTTGGGCCTCACTTTTTGCAATTTTGCAGTTTAATCTTTTCTGCATTTGATTTTCTCAAAAACGCCAATTTTCAAATTCAACCATTTAAATGCCAATTCTAACTATTTAATAACTATAAATAATTATTAAATAATATTGTCATTTGTCATATTTATTAATTGAACCATACAAAGTATCATAATTAACAAATATGCCCCTAAAACTCTTTCTTTACAATTTCACCCTTACTTAGTGTAAAATTCACAAATTGACGTAGTCTAAATTGAGAATTATAATTGATTAATCAAAACCAATAATATGAGTCTTACAAGCAATATTATCTCAACTAGTACGGGGACCATGGGTCTATATAACCGAGCTTCCAATAAGTAGATCAAGAATTTATTACTAAAATTCACTAACTTATTAATTCTTCGTTGAATCCACGCATAGAACTTAGAATTGCACTCTCAGTATATAGAATGCTCTATATGTTCCACCATATAGACCCATCATTAGTTATCCATTGTTATAATCCTAATTTGATCAATGATCCTCTATATTAATGATCTACACTGTAAAGGGATTAGATTACCGTTACACCCTACAATGTATTTAATCCTTAAAACACTTAACCCCGTATAAATGATATTACAGCTTATGTGAAATGAGATCTCCACCATTTATTTTCGTTTGGTCAAGCTCGAAAGAGATCATCCTTTACTTACTATTTGCCAGATAGAAGCTATAGATTCCATGTTTATGTTAGCGCTCCCACTCAATTGCACTACCGTGTTCCTAAAATGTACGTATCACCCTGACCTAAAAGTAGGCTTAATTAACAAATCAAAGAGCACGAATAGCCTCTCGAGATCGAGCCTAATCATAACAGGATTAAGATCATTTGATCTAGGATCAACTCAGCGATATTCACTTGAATAGATATTACGGTAAGTTTAATAAATCTAAGTCAAAGTTCAATATCGGTCCCTTCCGATGCATACTCCATGCATCCAACCTGAGCTTTACTTTAGCCAATGCTCTGGAAAGAACATAGCATTTCTCCCAATGCAAGTAAACTCTGTTGTAGATTATCATATCAGTAAAACCCTATGTCGGATAAATCTAGGAAACTTTATTCACATAGTCATGTTTACTTTCCAATGTGTTGACAACACAATAAACAGGATCAAGTATGTGAAAAGGGTTTCAGATCAATTTATACATTATGTACATATAATCATGAAATAAATCATGTGAACCATGCAACATTAACTGTTATTTCTGACCTATATTAATAAGTAAATCTGATTATATTGAAATGATTTTTATTTAGGGCATAAAATTCAACAAACTCCCACTTGCACTAAGATTAAACAAAAAAGTGCATTTCAAACAATCTCAACACCTTGATATACAAATCAAGTGTAGTAGTAGTAAACTCCTCGTAATAGGATCTGAAAGGTTGAATTAACCACAACCTTTTCTCCACCTTTACTCTTCCTTAATCACAAAATTATTGATAATGTGAAATTCCTCTCTATATGTCTACTCTCTTGGGATACTGGATTCTATAATTTTGGCAACTACTTTTGGTTAATCATGAAATTAACACTAGTAGTTAAGGCAATTTGGAATGGTGCCAAAGATGTAGAGAACTTTCTTAGACTGAATAAGTACCTTTCTTGTAACTTAAACATTCAGTCCCTTCCTGGTAGACCTAGAGACTTCAGATAGGTTTTTACACTTCTCTAAAATCACTATTCCACCCCAGAGTAATCACAATCTTATCAAAAAGATTTTCTAGCACAAAGGCAAATTTCAAAATCTGATGTGGTGTAGTCTAAGAGTTTTAAACACACCCTTATAGACTAACATATAGTTCCTCTTCTTAATCTTAAGATTTACTTGATTGTCTTCCAATGTTCTTCTCCGGGATTAATCTAATACCTACTCATTACTCCCACTCAACAGCAGGTGTCTGGTCTAAGGCATACAAAAGCATATGTAAGACCTCTCACTGTTGATTTAAGAAATTCTTTCATGGCTTTATCTTTTCTGGAATAGTTGAGACTTTTCCTTAGATAAATAAAATCTATGCCTAAGAAGTTGTGAAGCTTCTATAGATTGCCATTAGAAAGAAAATGCTTCAGCATCTTACTAAAGTAAGTTGCTTGCATTAGAGTAAATAATTTTATGGTATATCACAAGCCATAGGTTTAGATAAACTCAAACCTATAATACTAAGAACAGGAAGTTTTGTTAAGTCCATAGAATAGATTTATTAACTAAAATTTCCTTTATGTCCTTGTAATAGAAAACTTTAGGTTATTCCATGTGAATGGTTTAAACCATAGTTCTATTGGCTTTTCTTCTTAGTTTCTTATCTTGACAATCCATTACTTGTTTAAACTCACAATGGATTTTAATCACTAGTGTCTCCCAAGTCATAAGAAGGTGAGTTCCTAGAAACTCTCCCACTACGACAAGGTACCGTGAATTATGTCTAAGAAAACTAATGATATTAATCTCTTCGGTTGTGACAAGACAACAGAGGCAGTGGGATCATCATAAATAAGATGATAGAACACTTTTGGAATCAAGAAATAAATATCTCCTTTATTTGCTATTTTATTTTTAGACTTAGTCATTTTCTTAGAAAAGTAGTATTTGTTTAAACAAACACTTTCTTATCTAATGACTATGGGATGGTCCACCCCTAATCACTTAGAATAGCTAACAAACCATGGTTAACAGTTCTAGCTTTTCTTAAGATTTTGATTAGGTCATCAACGAATCTAGTAATGATTTACATTAAGTATACAACCATTACATCATTCTGAAATTGTATTACCATGGAAGGAATTAGGCAACGACTAGTAACTAATCATCAACATGCAACTCGAAATTTCTGGTGAGATAAGTTTGGATATAATTCAAAAATCAATTTAATGATCTTTGAACTGCATATCTACTAACTATTTCTCCACCCCTATCAGTTCGCAAGATCTTTAACCACTTACCTTAATGGTTTTAACCCTTGCTAGAAATTAATGAAATTTTTCAAACATTTCAAATTTCTTGCTAAAAGGTATAATCTAGAGTTATCGTTTTAAGAATACAACGAAAAACTCATATCCACCCCTGAATGTACATCCATCTGCGAATGAGATGAACTACTTTCAGTGGATATAGGCATATTAACTCTTTGCAGAGATTGATCTTGTCAAATCCACTATGAACAAGATACAAATGCCATAGATTAAAAAGAATGTGGTAGTGTCTTTTGATGACTTAGGTTTAGTTACATCAAAGAATTCTTAGAATATTGCAAGTGGATTCTTGTCACAGAATACCTAAATCATATTCCATACAGTTTGAATCCATTAATAGAAGATGGATATTAAACACTTGTGATGGTGTAACTGTATTGCATCCTGGAATTAGAAATATAAGAAAATTTCTGTTTGGAATCTAAAATTAATGTCAAAGACTTAAATTTATACCAAATATAATGAGTAATTCTATCTTGGACCACCACTACTAATTTAATTCTAAGTCTGATTTGCCCATACAAGTAGGAGATTTCTAAGATTGAGGATTTATATCAATTGGGAATAGAATTTCGGGATTATAATTATATGCGTCATTTAATTTGTTAAGAGAAAATATAATGACATTAAATGATATATAGACCATTCATTAAATGATATGTTATTGAGCTAATTCGTAATGAATAAGCTAAGAGGAATTAGGATAATTTCGTTTATAAATAAGAATCCAACGATGCTTCGATTAGCGAGAGTCAAAGTAATCTTATTTATACAATCTTCTTGTTTCATATCGTAAAAATACTAGTCTAAGGTGTCATCAATTGATGAACAGCGAGATGTTGCATATACAATATTTATCTTTCGAGATCTAACACTATTATGTATGTCTAATGGTGAAAATCCACTAGGGATTTATCTCATTAGATAAACAAACCAAGTTAGACCAACAATGAAGATTCGAAATTAAACTACAACTTAATAACAGAAAATAACATGGTTCAATATAAATTCATACACAATTCAGAAATAATAAAACATATAGCAAGTAGGAATGACTAGTGAAAATACTAAAACATACAATCCTAAATAATTTCCAAGGTTTTCAACAAACTGATATCAGTGTCCCGTTTAGGCGAGAGTCAAAGCAATTCTATCTTATGAGCTTCCACCATTGTTTCATAATTTGCAAGTCAAGTATGGTCGCCACCATTAGGGTGATCCATACCATACAAAACACTTACAAACTACTTATCATTCGAGATTAAACGTTGCGAAATTGCTAATGAACGTTCCTCTATTAGGGAGGATTACTCACTAAAACAAACGCGGTGTAAAACCCACAATGGAGATCGAATGTCTCTTGATTAAAAGCTCATTATTTAAAGAGAGTTGTATTTTCTTTGATTCTCTTTATTTAATCTATTTATTTTAAATATATATTTATTTAATTAAAATTTCCAATTTAGAATGAAAAAATTCTAAATATAAATTTTACTTAGATGGATAAGAAAATAACATGAATTTTTTCCATCTTAGTAATAATTTCCAATAAATATTTAGAAAAATATTCAATTTAAGTTGTTACAAAATTAATTTAAATTAATTTACAACTCAAATTTAATTTTCTATAAATATATATTGCATTTCGAAAAATTAAAGTATTCAAGGATACAATTTTCGAAAATGCTTGTTAAAATAAAAAATTAATCCTGAAAAAATTATTCTAATTTAATGTTGGCCCAAAATTAATTAATAAAATTAATTTACAACAAAAAATATAATTTTCCTATTTAATTAAATATATAAGAAAAATTTCAAATATTTAAGTATGATGATGAAAATCAACTTAAATATTAATTTACTATTTAATTGACTACACTAGAAAAATACTTCAAGCAAAAAACACATAATATCTATCTAGATTTTCATTAGACTAATTAATTCAATTTCTAATAATATTCTTTAATTCATTTATTTTAAATTAATCAATAAATGAAAAAATCATTGATTTAAGTTGGTCCAAGAATTAAAATAAATAATTTACAACTTTAATCTATTTTTCAAATAAAATTCGAAATTCCAGCATTTAAGAAATGCAATTTCGAAATTTGATTAATAAAATAAAAAAAATATATATTTTGAAAATTATTCAAATTTAGTTGAAAAAATAAATTTCAACTAAAAATAATTTTCTATTTAATTAAGTGTCATGAAAAGGAAATATTTAAGTATCATGATGAAAATCAACTTAGATATTTAATTTTTAAATTAATTAAATGTATTAAATTCAAGAAATAAATAATTAAGTGTAGAGAAGGCTTAATTATTAATCTCTAGTTTAATACTAGGAAAAATATACTTAAAATAAATTGTACCGAAATTAATTATTCACAATGTATAATATTTTCCTATTTTAATATTAGAAATAATAAGTAGTCTAGAAATAACTATCTAGAAAATATCTTATTTGACTAAGTATCTTTACCACAAAATTTGAAAAAATATCTGATTTAAGTTGTATTAAAAAAAATCTAGAACTTAAATATTTTCTAATTTAAATTTAATTAAATATCAAAAAATTAAGTTGTAACCACTTAAATTGAAAATATTCTATTTTAAGTTAATATTTGAAAAAAATATCAACTTAAAAAAAAATATCTAAAGAATCTTAATAACCAATTCCTAAAATTCCTCAACTTAATTTTGAAATTTAAAATTCAAAAGATATTCAGATTTAAGTTGATTAGTTATAGATAACTAAATATCAACTTAAATAGGAATATTTAATGAAAAATTTAAATTAAGCTTCAGAAAGAATCTAGATGGTTATTGTTGACCGAGATTTTCGGCAACTATTAAAATATGATTATAATAAAGAGCTATAAGAAAGTGAGATGAAGGTTTTTTACGTGGTTGGGGCGTTAATGAGCCTTAGTCCACGAGTCTCTGTTATTTATGGATGTATTTAATACAGATTCCACACTTGAGAGAATGTCTTTCTCTTAAATACAGAGAATGTTCTTGGTGAGTATTTTCTCTTTTTGCTTGTTTGCAAACCAAGATTCTCGACCCCATTAAATGAGCTTTGAGGAGGTATTTATAGTGTTTTGGTGGGGGTAATCCCTAGAATTGTTCTTACACATGTATCTGTAAGTATCCATAAAGTTGAGCATTTCCAATGAATATACCATGGGTGATGCATGGTCAAATCCCTAGGTGCGATAGGGTTTTTATGGAGAATGTCCTTTTTGCCTTGTGATTGACGTGACTCTTCGCAGAGTAGCCGTCGCTAGACTTAAATGATCATTACTGTAGCGCTGCTGTTTGGGGGTTGTGCCGTCAGACTTTATTGCGTGTTACAGTCCCAACACGCTTCCTCCCATGCAGCATTAAATGCGACTTGATTGCTCGGGAGAGACCTGACACATCCCGGAGAGCCTTCACGCTATGCACGCCTCCTGGAGTACCTTGTACTCCGGGGGCCTCCTCCGGGACCCATGCTAACAGTGCTTCCTTGTGGCGCGCAAAGACTTAGCAAATGTTTACAAGTTATCTGATCCACGTGTCCCCTCTCGACTGGTCCACGTATTTTGGGCGAATTCTGGAGCAACATTTACCCCCCAAGCCTTGTTTACTTAGTAAAAATAAACCAAGGCTTGTTCAAGTGCCTCCGGTCCACTCCTCGTTTCCTTGGCTCAGGCCTCGAGCGCGTGGGGGCACATTTAATGATGACATTTAATGCAGCGATTCGCCTTTTGCAGGAATGTCTCCAGCCGCCTCCTCGGTCTTCTGACACGAGCTTGGGGCGCGTGAAGGCGTGTCTAATGATGGCATTGAATGCAGCGATTCGCTTTTGCAGAGGTCGATTCGTTTCACGCCCTTTGATTGATGCGGCGCATTAATGGTATCAGACGGATACTCAAACGTATCCACCGCCTTTATGGCAGATTGATCTGATCCGTTGATCTTCGGGAATTCGAATCGTGCATCTCCCCCCACCGTGCGATTGGTAGGTGATGACGCCTGTTCCTCATGCGTTTTTGCCTATAAAAGCCACCACCTTTCCTTCATTTCGGCTACTTTTCATTCTTTGCCATTTCTGCTCGAATTTCCCAGAGAGAAAATTCCTCAAAGTGGCAGGAACTGCCTTAATACTTAAACACTTCTTTCAGTCTTCCAGTGTTTGACTTCGCCAGTTCTTCTCAGCTTTTACTCAACCACATTCAGTACCCCCAGTTCAACGATCTACTGTAAGTTTCTTGCATCCTTAAATAATAACATGCTTATATTTACTTCGTTCGTTTTCTGGGTTCGTACTTAGAGACTTCTGGGTGTGTGAGTGTTTAAGTCCTTCGAGTTCTGCTTTACGTTTACTGCGTTAGTTGTAGAATCGCCATTATCATGCCCCTGTTGTAATCATACAGCTTTGTTTGAAGAGAGCCATGCATTCTTCGTTTAACAGTTGCTTAGGGCATAGGATGGCTTTTCTTTTTTTTTTTTCTTTGCAAAACCACTTTCTGCGATTTCACTGCACCCGACACTTGTTCAGGGATTTTCTCCAGAGTTTCTCATGTGACACGTGTCCGGAGGGGGCCTCTTTCCAGCGGTTAGGGGACCCCCACTCCCTTTTTCTTGATTTAGGGTTTGGTATGGGACCTAACTGCTGGGATTTTCCTTTTCCTTTTTGTTTTTCTCCGAACACAAAATGTCTGCTTCTGGCTCAAAATCTTCGAAGAAGAAAGGGAAAGATATGGCCACGCTGGAGGAGGTTTCTCTGGGACCCGTTGCCCATGAGGGGTATAAATCCCGTGCGACTGGTTGGGAAGCGGTCGAGCTTCGATCCACCCTGACTTGTCCTCACCAGCTGGAGAACATTATTAATGTTGCTGGGATCAAACCCTCCACTTCAGGGACCTTTCACCGGCCTCCTCGTGACTCGGAGACGCCTAACCATAACTATGACGGCTTCGGGGCTTGGAGTCAGACCCATTTAATGGCCGGTGCCATGCTCCCGCTCCAAGATTACTTTGTTAATTTTCTTGTATTTGTCGGCCTTGCGCCATACCAACTTATTCCTCAAGCTTACCGCCTGCTCTCAGGCTTATTTATTTTTTACACCGCCCGTGGCTGGGGGTCTCCTAGCCCGGCGGAAATTTTATATTTTTATGAACTTGTATCCATCCCCAAGAAAGGGGACAAACTTAAGGATGGTTTTTATGGGTTCCAGATCCACCCTGCTAACGAGGGGGTGGTTCCGTATAATAGGCAGACTCACGTTAAGGAGTACCGCCACCGCTTTTTCTTTTCGTCCGGGTTCAGGGCCGTGGACATCCCGGAGCTTCTCACGGAGTGGGTGTGGATCCCACCTTATCAGCGGACGCTTCCCACTCAGGCTTTTCTTCGAAGGGCCCAAGCCTTCGCCTCCTATGACCACGCCGATCTTGATGTCGGGGGCCTAGTCACCACGGAGAATTGTAGGAAGGCCAAACTTATCCTTTCTCACCAATCCGTGGATGACTCCAACCTCTCACGGGTCATCTGCCCGAATGTGAGGGCGCCGGTTGCGGAGAAGGCCTTCCGGGATGAGCTTATTGCTACGGCAGAGAAGAAGTACCAAGATTATCTCTACCGGAAGGCCCAGGAGAAGGCGTACTCTAAGGCCCAGGCTGCCTCTGGGAGAGGGCTTCGCGTGGGGAGTCCGGTGGTGCGAAGGAGCCAAGCCATTGGCGGGAAGTCCGAAGCTAAATTTTTTGACAAGATACTTCAAGAAGAGATTGGGGATCATCCCGCCGGGAGGCCCCTTCGTCTTGAAGATTCTTCCGAGAAGCAGACTTCCCGGCCACAGCCTTCAGTCCCCGAACCAAACTCGGGTGCTCCCGGTGCTAGCACTTCCGGTGCCGGCGGTAAGTCTCCCTTGATAATTCGCTATGTTCCTTCCGTTGATGAATACACCAGTCATAGGCCCGTAGGGTTCGACGAGCGTCTTGGTAGATTTAAGATGCCGTTGACCCGGTGGGGGGATCGTTTGAAGGAATTTTATTTTACGAACTTAGGAGATTACCTAGGTCGGTCCCGGATGGGCTCCGGCCCTCCGGAACCTATTCCCTTAGGTCCTTCAGCTTACATAACGTCCAGCTGGTTTCGGCCCTCGGACAGTTATCTCGGAGATGACGCCGCCAGCATTAAAGTACAGGACTTTGCTAGGGCCGAATTAGGAAGTTCGGGTAGGAGTAGCTTATTTGCTGTATCTTGTATAAGCGGTTCCTCACGGACTTCTAACACTTGCTTATTTTTTGAAACAGGTATCTCCATGGATGCCATCCTGGAACAGCTCGCCGGGGTTCATACTCCCGTGGCTCCTCCGGCCTTCACCCCCTCTCCCCCGGCCCCTTCCTTGAAGGTTTCTTCTAGCGCTCCCCCCGAAACCATTGACTTAGTGGATGACGAGGAGGTGCTTCCGGGAGAAGGCCAAGGGAAAAGGTGGGACTTCTCGGAGGAAGTCGTTGAGGGTGCAGGAGAGCCTCAAGCCCCTCCGGAGGTAGCAGAGGAGGACGAGGAGGAGCCTGAAGCGGCTCTGATTCGCAAGCGTAAGGGCAAGATGGTTGCCCAGGATGAGCCGAAGAGGCCTCGGAGAGCCGACACTCCTGCCCATGGCCTAGACGGCGGGGTCTCCCCGATGGAGGAAAATCCTGCTCCTCCCCACATCGAGCTTACTCCGATTTCGGGGGACGAGGTGAGGCAGGAGCTCCGCATAGCCAAACACAGCTATGCTATGGATGAGTACTCCCGGGGGTATGCTGAAGTGGAGGCCCTTAGGAGGATCCTGCGAGCTGAGGTTGAGGCGAGAATCAACCACCCGGAATACCAGGATCCGTGGGACCTTAATCTGGACCCCTTATCGGACTGGTTCCGTCGCTTCCTAGGGCCTACCTTGGCTCCTTTTGCCGCGGAGATGACCGGCGAGTTTGCTTCTCAGCTCACACGTTGCGCGCCCAAGCGTTTTGCCACTTGCGCTTTCCTGAACTCTATCTTCCAGGTCCAGGACCTCAGCCATTCTTCCTTTGAGAAATTTTTCCTTATACTTCGTTATGGTTCAGCTTGCTGCTGAGGCTGGCCGCCTCTCCAAGAACATCATAAACCATGGCTTCACTCTGTCCGATTTTGGGGACATGAATGACGTCAGGAAGGTCCTCCAGGACCTCACAGCGGAGAGGCAGATCTACCAGGAGGCTGCCGAGCGCCAGGAGGCAGCGGCCAAGGCCAAGGAAGAGGAGGCCAAACGGAGGGAGGCTCAGGCGGAGGCCATGATCCGGGACGAGGCTCAGCGGAGAGACAGGATGGAGGCCCATCACCAGGAGGAACTAAGGGCTCAAACCGAGGTTGCTGAGAAGGCCAGGCGAGATCTCCGGGAGGCCAGGGAGGCTTTGGATGAAATGGTCGCCAAGGTGAGATCTTTAGAGGAGACTCACCAGTCGGACATTGAGTCCAAGGCCGCTCTAGCTGCGCAGTTGAAGGAGCTTAGGGATTTCAAAGAACAATCCACCAGGAAGGCCAAGAGGGCTGAGCTCCTTTCTCCTGTTTCCTGCGCCCGGTGCCCGAAGCGCTTTGATGATGGTGTCTATATGGCTTGGGCCACCAATGATCAAAGTATCAAGCTTACTTTTTATCCCAAACCCGAGGAGATGATTGCCAGATTTCGGGAAAAGAAGAAGAAGCTTGATGCCGCGCTTGAGGCACAGATTGGACCTCGTCTTCCTCCGCGGGCTGACTGAGCTGCCGTATTATTGACCCAGATTCTACCCATTTCTTTTATAACTCTTTTTTTTTTTGTTTGTACATATTTGCTGCTGCCTTAGAACAATTTATATATAGGTGGCAGCTTTCGTTTGAAGGGGAGACAATTATATTTTAAGGCCTGTCCCCGGGCCATTTATATGTATATGACCTGCCCTTTGGGCTAGGATATCTTTTATGCGATCTTTATTTGTCACACTTATATATTTTAACCTGTCCTTTGGCTCAGGGTTTTTATAATTATGCTTTTTATTTTTGTGCATACTTTTTGACTTGCCCTTTGGGTCAGGATATTTTACTTAGGTTGTTTTTTTTGTTTGTCCGTGCGGTATACCCTAGTACCCCCCTGAGTGGCATAGAAACTTTGTTTTTAAGACACTCAGTTTTATTTAATATAGAGGAGGTATACATTTGGACGGTACAAACCCGTTGAACAAAATCTAAGTTTAATTCGCTACTGGTAATATTTTCTGAGGTGATCGGCATTCCAGGCTCTTGGGACGGTGGTTCCGTCCATTCTTTTTAGTTTGTAAGTGCCAGAACCGATTTCGTCCTCGATCTCATATGGTCCTTCCCAATTTGGTCCAAGTACCCCCACTCCGGGTTCTTGGGTGGCTGGAAAAACCCTTCTTAGGACCATATCCCCAATAGCAAATTTTTTGCTTTTAACCTTGGAGTTAAAATATTTGGTCACCTTCTTTTGATAAGCAGCCATCCGTATTTGAGACTCATCCCGGAGTTCTTCGACTTGATCCAAAGCCTCTTGGAGCAGCGCCTGATTGGTGGCCGGATCATAAGTCGTCCTCCTGTGGGATGGGAATAATGTTTCCACCGGGACCATTGCTTCACAACCGTACGCCATTGAGAACGGCGAGTGACCGGTTGTGGTTTTGGGGGTCGTCCGGTAGGCCCACAATACCCTTGGCAATTCTTCAGGCCAGTTATTTTTACAGGCCAGTAGCTTCTTTTTCAAGGTGACCTTTAGGATTTTATTGACTGCTTCTGCCTGGCCGTTTGTTTGAGGCCGGGCTACCGCGGAGAAGCTTTTTACCACTCCGTGTTGGTTGCAAAAGTCAGTAAATTCCTCGCAATCAAATTGCTTTCCATTGTCTGAGACTATGTTGTGAGGCAAGCCGTATCGACACACTATGTTTTTGATAACAAAGTCCAACGCCTTCTTAGCAGTTATTGTCTTCATAGGCTCAGCCTCTGTCCACTTGGTGAAGTAGTCCACTGCTACTATTGCATACTTTACCCCTCCTTTTCCCGTAGGTAGAGACCCGATGAGATCTATCCCCCAGACCGCGAAGGGCCAGGGGCTGGTCATCAAAATGATCTCATTTGGAGGAGCTCTCGGTATGTTCGCGTACCTTTGGCACGAGTCACACTTTTGGACATAGTCTATACAATCTTTTTTCATTGTTAGCCAGAAGTACCCTTGCCTCAATATTTTCTTTGAGAGGCTGGGTCCTCCCGTATGATCTCCACAGAACCCTTCATGGACCTCCAGCATGATTTGTCTAGCTTCAGGGTCCGATACGCAACTTAAATAAGGCATGCTGAGTCCTCTCCGGTAGAGAATTTGGTCCATCATTACATAACGATGAGGTTGATACTGAATCTTTCGAGACAGTGCCCTCTCTTGGGGCAACTCACCTGTGGTTATGTACTTTATGATGGGGACCATCTAGCTGGGTTCTTGCCCAACCGTTAGTGTGGTTTCTTTTATTTTGATGCTTGGCTCTGCCAAGCGTTCCACTGGTACTACCCCCAGTTCTTCGATTTCACTGTCTGAGGCTAACTTAGCCAGACAGTCCGCATGAGCGTTCTTCTCTCGGGGGATTCTTTCTATTTTATAGTCCGCGAACTCGTGGAGCAGTTCTCAGACTATTGCTACGTACGCGGCCATCCGTTCGCCGCGAGTTTGGTATTCTCCGGAAACCTGGTTTACGACCAGCTGAGAGTCACTGTAGATTTCCACTCTCTTAGCTCCTACAGCTTTAGCCAGTTTTAGCCCTGCTATCAGGGCCTCATATTCTGCTTCATTATTCAAAGCTGTGAAGTTGAATCGGAGTGCTGCCTGGAGCCGCAATCCAGTAGGTGATATCATAGCCACTCCGGCTCCTGAACCGTTCTCATTAGAAGCTCCGTCTACAAATACTCGCCAAGTGGGGATTGGTGGTTCCGGTGTATTGGCTGTTGCCTTGGCTTCATTGCATTCGGTGATGAAGTCTGCCAAGGCCTGACCTTTTATGGAAATCCGGGGCACGTAATGTAAGTCGAATTGACTCAGCTCCATCGCCCACTTGAGGAGTCTTCCGGATGCTTCAGGCTTCTGGAGAACTTGCCGGAGCGGATGATTGGTCAGGATTCTGATCGGATGGGCTTGGAAGTACGGTCTCAACTTCCTTGATGCCATCAGGAGGCAGAATACTAATTTTTCAATGACCGGGTACCTTGTCTCGGCCCCTATCATGCGCTTACTAACATAGTACACGGGGTGTTGAACTTTTTCTTCCTCCCGGACCAGTGTAGCGCTGACCGCGTGCTTGGAGACGGCCAAGTAAAGGAACAAGTCTTCTCCAAGGACGGGTTTTGATAGGATAGGAGGTTTGGACATGTGGTCTTTTAACCTTTTGAATGCCTCCTCGCATTCATCTGACCATTCGAACTTTTGGCATTTCTTCAGTATGTTGAAGAAGGGTATGCACTTGTCCGTGGATCGTGAGATAAAGCGGCTCAGTGCGGCTACCTTTCCGGTCAAGCTCTGCACGTCTTTATGTTTCTTGGGGGATGGCATGTCCAGGAGAGCTTGGATTTTCTCCGGGTTTGCTTCGATCCCCCTTTGGCTGACTATGAAGCCCAGGAATTTTCCCGACTTGACCCCGAAGGTACATTTTTTCGGGTTGAGCTTCATGCCATATCTCTGGACGATTTTGAAACATTCTTCTAAGTCGCTTGCATGGCTGTTGCATGCTTTGGATTTGACGAGCATGTCGTCTACATATACCTCCATGTTTCGTCCCAGGAGGCTTTTAAACATCTGGTTCACCATTCTTTGATAGGTTGCTCCGGCGTTTTTCAGTCCGAAAGGCATGACTAGGTAGCAGTATACCCCCTTATCGGTCCTGAAGCTAGTGCACTCCTGGTCTGCCGTATGCATTTTTATTTGGTTGTACCCAGCATAGGCATCCATGAAAGACAGCAGCTTAAATCCGGACGTGGCGTATACCATCTGGTCGATCCTGGGTAGCGGAAAGCAGTCCTTTGGGCAGGCTTTGTTTAGATCTGTGAAATCTATACAAACCCGCCAAGTCCCGTTCGTCTTGGGCACCAGGACTGGATTGGCCAGCCATTCCGGATAGTACACGTCGCGGATCATGCCATTGGACAAGAGTTTGTCCACCTCTATCTCTAAGGCCTCAGCTTTCACCGAGTCGAGCGGGCGTCTCTTTTGCTGTACAGGGGGCATGTCCGGGTTGACATTGAGTACATGGGTGATGACATGAGGGCTGATGCCGGTCGTGTCTTCTTGGCGCCATGCAAAGATGTCGATGGCGCCCTTCAGTGTTTTTATTATTTTATCTTTTTCCTCCGGATCAAGGCTCTTCCCTATCCGGAGTACTTTGGTGGAGTCGTCGTCGCACACTGGTATTTCTTCGACGTCCTCCATTGGTTCCACGACCCTTTCGGACCCTATGCGAGGATCCAACTCATCCTCTTCAGCCTTCTCTATCTCAGGGGGCCCCCGGACCATGAATACTGGTAAGTGGGTGGCAACATTGTAACATTGCCTGGCCTCTCCCTGATTTCCCCTTACCATTCCGACTCCGGCTTCCTGGGTAGGGAATTTCAGGCATAGATGTCGGATTGAAGTAATCGCACCAAAGTCGACGAGGGCCGGTCGGCCTAGGATCGCGTTGTAGGCTGTTGGACAGTCTACCACCACGAAGGTGCAATACTTAAATGTGCTCTGGGGGGTATCCGGGCACAGGGTAACTGGGAGCCTGACTTTTCCCATCGGGATTAGCGTCGTCCCGTTAAACCCTGTGAGCTGTGACCCACTAGGCGAGATGTCCCGGTCGGTCAACCCTATCGCAGTGAAGGCTTCTTTGAAGAGCAAGTTCACGGAACTCCCATTGTCAATCAGGACCCTAGCCACTACTTTATTTGCGATGGGCTTCTTGCTGAGGTATGATTGAGGTATCACTTGCTGTGTGTGGGCACTATTTTCACACTAAGAATTTCAAAATTGAAAAGGGAAGGAAGAGAGCAAGGTGGCGGCTAAAGATAGGAAGAGAGAGAGGCTCAGTTTTTTCTGAATGAAAAGTGTAATTTTCCTGAAGCCTTCACTATCTATTTATAGCATTCCACTAGGGTTAGGTTTGAATTATTTGGCATTAAAATAATGAAAATATCAGTTTAAATTCCCTACAAAAGTGGACGGCCATACAAAGTGGATTTGGGCCTCACTTTTTGCAATTTTGCAGTTTTATCTTTTCTGCATCTGATTTTCTCAAAAACGCCAATTTTCTAATTCAACCATTTAAATGCCAATTCTAACTATTTAATAACTATAAATAATTATTAAATAATATTGTCATTTATCATATTTATTAAGTGAACCATACAAAGTATCATAATTAACAAATATGCCCCTAAAACTCTTTCTTTACAATTTCGCCCTTACTTAGTGAAAAATTCACAAATAGACATAGTCTAATTTGAGAATTATAATTGATTAATCAAAAAAAATTATATGAGTCTTACAAGCAATATTGTCTCAACTAGTGCGGGGACCATGGGTCAATATAACCGAGCTTCCAATAAGTAGATCAAGAATTTATCACTAAAATTTACTAACTTATTAATTTTTCGTTGAATCCACGCATAAAACTTAGAATTGCACTCTCAGTATATAGAATGCTCTATATGTTCCACCATATAGACACATCATTAGTTATCCATTGTTATAATCCTAATTTGATCAATGATCCTCTATATGAATGATCTACACTGTAAAGGGATTAGATTACCGTTACACCCTACAATGTATTTAATCCTTAAAACACTTAACCCCGTATAAATGATATTTCAGCTTATGTGAAATGAGATCTCCACCATTTATTTTCGTTTGGTCAACCTCGAAGGTGATCATCCTTTACTTACTATTCGTCAGATAGAAGCTATAGATTCCATGTTTATGTTAGCGCTCCCACTCAATTGCACTACCGTGTGCCCAAAATGTACGTATCACCCTGACCCAAAAGTAGACTTAACTAACAAATCAAAGAACACGAATAGCCTCTTAAGATTGAGCCTAATCATAACAGGATTAAGATCATTTGATCTAGGATCAACTAGGCGATATTGACTTGAATAGATATTACGGTAAGTTTAATAAATCTAAGTCAAAGTTCAATATCGGTCCCTTCCGATGCATACTCCATGCATCCAACCTGAGCTTTACTTTAACCAATGCTCTGGAATGAACATAGCATTTCTCCAAATGCAAGTAAACTCTGTTGTAGATTATCATATCAGTAAAACCCTATGTCTGATAAATCTAGGAATCTTTATTCACATAGTCATGTTTACTTTCCAATGTGTTGACAGCACAATAAACAGGATCAAGTATGTGAAAAGGGTTTCAGATGAATTCATACATTATTTACATATAATCATGAAACAAATCATGTGAACTAGGAAACATTAAATGTTATTTCTGATCTATATTAATAAGTAAATTTGATTATATTGAAATGAGTTTTATTTAGGGCATAAAACCCAACAGTACCGAGTATAGGCTGTTACTTAGTTAAAAGTACCATCGTACAAAAGTTCGGGACTCAGTATCGTGTGGGACACAACAGTTAGAGTTATTGTCAGGGGTATGGGCGTCTGATCATAACCCGAGATTTATGTATGTTTTATGATCTATGCTTTTCTTACTGAGTCTGTCGACTTATAGTGCTATGTTTATGTGTAGGTAACGGCAAGGCCAAGGCTGAGGAACCATGAGGACGAGTCGACGAAGATTGTACATGTCAGGGCGGTTAGGCCTGGAGCGTACGATCCTCGGGACAACAGTGCTTTTGTAATTAGTCGCTAGGCGACAAGTATTTTGTATTAGACAGTAAACTTCTTGTAAAACATTTTGTAAATGGGATCCCAAAGTATTTTGTATGAAATATTATATAAGTTTAATTAAAAAGCAAAAAATTTAATTAATCACGATTTCCATAAACCTCGTTGGAGCCCAGATGTGAGAGAAAACAACTTTAAGCCTTGCCTCACGAAGTACACACTCTTGAAATCACCATGACAAAAGAGGAGCACATTATCTGCAAAGCGCAAATGGTTGAGTTGTAAGCTTTCACATCTATCATGGAATTGAAAATCCTACTTTTTCCCAATCTTGGTCATGATCCTTGAGAGATACTCCATTCCAAGCTCAAAAGAAGAGGGGATAGTGGATCCCCCTGCCTTAGCCCTCTCTTAGACTCAAAAAATCCATGCATTGTTCCATTAAACATCAGAGAGAACTTAGGAGTCCTAACACAATTCATAATAAGCTTTATGAATTGGATAGGAAACTTAAAAGCCCTCAACAGCTCTTTTAAGAAATCCCAATCAATGGTATCATACGCCTTTTGTAAATCCAGTTTGATCATGCAGCTAGGCTTTGTGTTTCTCCTCCCATAGTGCCTAATTAGATCTTGGGAAATCATAATATTATGTGCTATAAATCTTCCCTATGTAAAACCCCCTGATTATGAGCCACTAATTCAGGAAGCACATGTTTCAACTTTGAATAGATCAACTTAGTTGCAATTTTGTAAATGACATTACAACAAGCAATAGGTCTGAAATCACTTACAGTATTTGGGCATTTAACTTTTGGAATGAGAGTAAGCACAGTGAAATTGATCTCCTTTAATATCTGTCCCGAGTGCAAGAAATTCTGAACTACTGCACATACATCTCCTTGAATAAGCTCCCAATTATCCCGAAAAAAGTAGCTTGAAAATAGCCATCAGGACCTGGTGCTTTGATTCCTGGTATTGCAAAGACAGTAGCCTTTATTTCTTTATAAGAGTAGTCCTGAAAAAGCCAACTAGCAAGCTGGTTTGACAGAACAGCCCCTGAATGCACCAAGATTTTTATCACAGTTCTTCTCCTCTGCATTTTAGTGCCCAATAACCCTTTATAGTATGACAGAAAGGCCTTTGAAATTTTTGCTTCCTGTGCAAGTCTCTCCCCATCTTGATTCTGTATTGAAAGCACTCTATTTTGTCTTTTTCTGCCTTTAATACTTGCATGAAATAAAGCCGTGTTTTCATCTCCATTTTTAAGGCATGTGACCTTAGCTATTTGTTGAAGATAAGACTAGTAGTTCTTTAGTAAGGCTGTGTAATCTTCCCTGGCTGTTAATTCTTATTACTGCAACATCTAGTTTAACAGATCCTGCTGTAATTTATTTTGCATCTTAGCTAAAGTCTCTTTTGCCTGCTGTGTAGCCTTTCGGATGTCTGAAAAACCATGCTTATTCAACTCCTTTAACACCCCTTTCAACCTTTTAAGCTTGGTGGCCACTTGGAACATTTTAAGTCCCTGAGTTTGTTGATTCCAGGATGCTGCCACTCTTGCTGCATAATCCGGATGAGTATTCAACATTTTGAAGTACCTAAATGGCTTCTTTCCACTAGGAAGCATATTATGGAATGTCATAACAGCTGGAGTATGTCCATTAACTCTTCATTCATAAAATTAACCTCAGCATTAGGAAATTTGTCCATCCAACTCTGATTTGCCATGGCCCTATCAATCTTCGAAAAGATTCTCTCATCTCCTTGTTGTTTATTACTCCAAGTCTAGAAATTGCCACAAGACTTGACATCCTCCAAAAGGCAGCCAGAAACACAATCAATAGAATCCTGTGAAGGATGATATTTAACTCTGTTCCCTATTCTTTCTTCCTTGGCTAGAATGTCATTGAAGTCCCCCATGACTAACCAAGGTTCGTGTTGTGCCACCTCATGCAAGTCTTTCCACAAAGCATTCCTCCCCTCTTTATCATTATAAGCATACACAAAGCTTAGTGCAATTGATAATTCCCATCAATTGTTTCTACATCCACATGAATTAGTTGACCTGAACACTTTAGAATACTTACATTATAGCTACTTGGATTCCACGCAATCAAAATTCTACCCCCTTTGTGCCATGATATATTTGTTGTGAAGCACCATCCTTGAAAGAAGTTTAAGTACAAGTCTCCTAATTTAGGAGCCTTGACTCTCGTCTCGAGGAGACCAACCAAACAAACCTTATTCTTATTAATAAACTCTAACCATTTGTTGTTTTTGTTGGTTGTTGATTCCCTAGACGTTCCACGATAAAATTCTATCCATTGGATAGTGGCTGATCTCCCCCTCCTCCTATGTTAACCATTTTCTTCTTTCCCGAAGTATCCTTCTCATTTATGGTCTAATTGATGGCCTCCATATCATCTTCTTCTAAAATCTAGTATGAGTTTTCTGTTATAGTCATCATAGGTTGTCGAGTCTCCTTTGGTTTCCAGCCCTTTTGAATTGGCTGGAAGCCATCAGAGTCTGCTGAATTCATCTGCATCTTGTCTGTCCCAGTTGGCTCCTCAGGCCTTTTCTTCACCACCCATTCTTATGTACCACATGTCTTTTTTCTACATTCAATCGCTTTCTGCCCCAATCCTTTACAATGCTCACAACACACTAATTTCTACTCATAATTGACTCCAGAAGTGTTGTAGCAATGTTCATCTTCAAAATCAATAAGCTCGGGTAGATCCTGATGTATCGAGACTTCAATAAGAATTCTCGAATACATTAGTTTACCTCTCTCCTTGGTAATTGAGTCCACCATTATTGGCTTTCCAAATTGCCCTTTGATTTTAAATAATGACCTCTCTCCCAGTACTTCAACTCCAGATTTTCCAACTGAACCAAAATAAGGATCACATTGAGATTCTCCTTTTTAAAGTTACCATCTGAATTCCACGGTTTCATGACAAGAGGGAATTTGTTAAAAAAGATGTACCCTCCGTTTAGCACATTATCCCTATCTTCTATGGTGTAAAATTGTATCAAGAAAACTCCATGTGAAATCATTCCTACCTTGTCAATCCTATCTTTCCATACACGTCTTGCAAATCCATCAATAACAGAAAGGGGAGGATTAGTTCCAAGAACATAGCAAACAATTGTTGAGTTCCAGAAGTTAACCTCCTCTTCTATATCCTCATCAGTTATCTTCACCTTTTCCTTCTCCAAATTCTTAAATGAGTTATCCAAATATCGTTGAATATTACCAGATCCCAGTATTGGAGGAATGGAGGCCTTACCTTGTGAGATGTTATTGTTGCATTGAGCATTTGCCTCCACGAAAGTGGCGAAGTTAGATCTAATTTCTTCTTGCCTTTGGATCAAGCTAAGCGAGGATTTTGGAGATAAAGGTGCTTGAAAAAGATCAACATCTGGTTCACGGCCATCACCTTCATTGACACTCTCCTCATCCGTGAAATAGATCGGTTCGATACCAATCACCGCATCCATTGATTTGCTTTTGTTTGGCATCAACAGTAGAAACAAGGCCTTTCTTGCGAACTTTCCTCATCTTCATAGATGTTGGTTGCCTCCCTTGCACCTTCGATCTCGTAATAGCCTATCATTATTTATTTATAGGATTTCTTCTAAGGTTAAGATTTAAATTATATTAAATTAAAAAAAAAATAATGGCTTAATAATCCCTTTTAAGTGGCAAGCCATATGAGTGGACCCCACATGTTTCAATTTCACAATTTAATTTAATAATTTATCTTTTTTTTTCACAAATGCCATATTTTAATTCTAATCCTATAAATGTCAAATCTATCTATTCAATAAACAAGACATTGCGGAGACCATGGGCCTATATAATCAAGCTCCCAATAGGTAGATCCAAAATTTAATAAATAAATTTTCTAACTTATTAATTCCTCCCGACTCCACTATAGATTTTGAATTGCACTGTTGATTACATAGAATGCTCTATGTATTCCAAATATAGATATGCTATTAATTATCCATTGTTTGAATTAAAATAATCAAAGATTTTCTATATTTTATTTACATTGAATATGAATAAATTTATCGTTCTACCCGTTAATGTATTTTATCCTTATAATACTTAGCTTCCTATAAATGATATTTGAGTAAACTAATATAATTACTAAAATAGGAGCTCTTCCATCTATATCTATTAAGCCAAGCTCAAATTAAATCATCATTTATCTTCTATGCTATTATAGAAGCTATAGATTCCATATCTATGATTAGCGTGCCCACTCAATTGTACTATCATAATTACTAAAATAGGAGCTCTTCCATCTATATCTATTAAGCCAAGCTCAAATTAAATCATCATTTATCTTCTATGCTATTATAGAAGCTATAGATTCCATATCTATGATTAGCGTGCCCACTCAATTGTACTATCATGTTCCATGATGTAAGAATTAAGAATTTCCACTTGGTCAACTTTAACGAACAAGTCAAAGAACACAAATAATATAGTTAAGCTAGAACCTAACCATCTTAGGATTAAGATATATTGATCTAAGATCAATTAAGTGATATTGACTTAGAAAGATATAACAATAAGTTCATGATATCTTATCCAAGTTCAATATCAGTCTAGTCTGATGTATACTCCGTACATTTGATACTAGTATACTTTAGCATTGCCCTAGAAAGGTAATACCACTTATCCAAGTATACGTAAATTTTATCGCTGATTATCATGTAAGTGTAAATTCAATGCACTGATAAATCATGAGACATAAAATTTGAAGCATATAATCACAATTACTTTCCACTATGATGAAATCACTAAAACTGTGATTAACAATATGTTCTAGATTTAACAAAATTTTTATATGAAACGATAAACAAGAAAATAACATGTAAACTTAGATGACTTCTAATCTTCTATGGACAACAAATAAGATTATATTGAAATTATTTTTCTTTAGGGCATAAAATCCCAATAGAAATAGAGTACGAAACTAAGCTCCTAGAACAAGGTTCATATGTAGAAGATAGTGTGGAACCAGAAGACAATGCGCAGACGGAAACTATTATGGAGTTGGAAGAACAAGATAGAAAAGACCAAACTGAGGTGCTAGAAGGGTTTAGACAGACAAGTCTAGTTAGTAGGCTCGTGATAATACACGGAGAGAGATCCATCTTTCAGCAAGGTTTGTAGAAGCAGACATAATAGCATTTGCACTGGCGGGAGTTCAACAAATTGAAATTGAAGAGCGTGAAAGCTATGAAGAGGAAATTTCAAGTGGAAAAAAGTCTAAATGGCTTCAAGCCATGGATGAGGAGATGGATTCACTACGAAAGAATAAGACTTTGGTATTTGTGCCAAAGCTAGAGAATAAGAAGATTGTAGAGTGCAAATGGGTTCTCAATGTGAAGAATGAACCAGTGAGTTTCAAAGCCAAGTTAGTGGCTAAGAGTTTTACTCAAGTGGAAGGTATAGACTACAGAGATATCTTCTCACTTGTGGTAAAATATAAGACAATAAGGTTGATGTTGTCCTTGGTCGCCCAAATGGAGTTTGAGATTGAACAACTTGATGTTAAGACCGCCATTCGAAATGGATTCGTGGATGAAGAGATCTATATGAAGCAACCACCTACATTTTAGGTGGAAGGGAAAGGAGTAGAATTAGTATGAAAGCTTAATATATCCCTATATGATTAAAATAGTCCCTGAGGTAATGGAATAAGATATTCGATACGTATATGACTCAAATTGGGTTCAAACAATCCACATACGATCACTGCTTATATTTCAAGAATTTAGAGCAATCTATAGTCGTGTTCTTATTGCTCTATTTGGATGATATGCTAATCATGAGCAAAGATAAATCTTTGACCAAAATTACAAAAGCAAAGCTTATAAGAGAATTTGAGATGAAAAAGCTTGGATATGTTCTAAAGATAATTTGTATTGAAGTCTCATAGAATCGAAGGAAGTGATTATTAGCTTAAAGCAGTGTGGGTACATCAAGAAAATCATTTAGAAGTTCAACATGGAAGAAGCAAAGAGTACATCCGTTCCATTAAGGGGTCAGTTTATTTTTTCGAACGAACAATGTCCTAGAAATAAAAAAGAGAAGGAAGATATGAAGGATTTACCCTATGCTATGGTTCTAAGATGTTTAATGTACGTGATCGTGAGCACGAGACCGAATATATCTCACGTTTTAAGAATCTTAAGTCGGTTCATGTCCAATCTGGGCATGGAACATTCGAAAGCCCCTAAATGGTTATTGAGATATTTGAAGGGCACTTAGAATTATAGTTTGACCTATGAAAAAGAAAAATGATAATAAGAATTGAAAGGGTTCGTGGACACGGACTACGCCTTGAATAGAAATACCAAAAAATCAACCACTTCCTACAATTTCTTGATGTTATACCCGAAATTTGGCTATTAATCAGAAGCTGACGTGTATCCTACACAAGGAATATGAATCAGCTAAAAAAAATACTAATTAAATTGCATAATTAAAAGCAATTTAAAATAACTCATTCCAATTAATTAAAGTTGATAGAAAATATTCAAACTCGATGACTACGTGAGAATATGCAAGAAAAGAATAAATAACTATTAACAGATATAATTGACGAGGCAATATGTCCGGCTCATATAAAGAGAGTAAATAATAAGAACGTGCAAGACAAGACCACAACAATCTTGCAGCTTATTGACCCACATACTTTGGAATAAAAGCTTGCAACTGATCGACCCACATACATGAGCAGAGTGAAAACAACTACACTCAACCTTCTCGCTTTCTACGCAACGTAGTAGTCATCTCACTAATATCATTATAACATGAGAATGCTGCGAGAAGAAGCATGTCTACACTTGCATTTTTTTCCTCTAAAAATAGATAAGAAGGATAACTCATACTCAACGAGTAACAACCTTCATAGTTAGCATAACCATTTAAAGGATAAAGACAAGGAGAATTTGGGTAGTTATTAGATATTATCCCATGTGTAAATAAATGAAACGTTTCATCAGTGGTTGTAAGTGAATCGCTCCCTATAAAAATAAGGCTAATTAGGATTTTTGCCCCCTGAACTTTGACATGTACCAAATTATGCCCCTGAACTTTTAAGGCCATTGAAAATGCCCCTGAACTATTAAGATTGTTGGATTTAAGGACTTTTGTCTAATTTTATTCAATTTTACTATTTTAATGATTGTTTATGTACTAAACCATGTTCCCCAGACTTTGATATCTACCAAATCATGCCCTTCGAACTTTGACATGTACTAAATTATGCTTCCTGAACTTTCATCCATGTTAGACTTTTTTACTAAAATTAGAAAAAAGTCCTTAAATCCAACAATCTCAATAGTTCAGGGGGCATTTTCAATAACCTTAAAAGTTTAGGGGGCATGATTTGGTACATGTCAAAGTTCAGGGGGCAAAAATTTAATTTAGCCTAAAAATAACTCCCAATCTATACATCTATAAATAGAGGTAGAATCCATGAAAAAAGGATGGCAAAGTAGAGAGAGAATTCTATTATTTATCACTATTGAGAACTATACTCTATATTCAAATAAATATCTCTAATACTACGAAATCGTTGAGTATGTAGGCTTAAACTACAAAACCACGTAAAATATCTAGTGTTCATTATTAAATTCTATAGTAAATTTATTACGTAAAAATCTATATATTTGGTTAACAAAAATTTGCGTTAATAGTTTGATGCTTTCAATGAGAGTCTTGGTGATAAAAACTTAGAAAACCCCTCCTTATATACACTATTACAAATCCATATCAATGGCTGATAACATTTCACACGAAGGTAATCATCAAGAGGAAACTACCCATCGACCTGGTAAAGATCCTAGGGGATCTCAGAGAACCAACACATCTGAAAAACCACGTTTGAGGAAGAATGATGGTAATTTCAATACTGCTGGTGATCAAATTCTATAAAGAAGGGAAGAAGATGCCTATGATCATACCAGATATGTCCCACTGGTAGAATTAGAAAATAGGCAATTTCGACAACGCCTGGCTGAATCAGAACGACAAAATATTGAATTGGAGTGACAATCCATGATAGCCAGGGCTGCACAGGGAATAGTTCCTCAAATTCAACTTGATCCAACTGTAAGAAGACTAGGAGGAAGAACTCGAGGCTTCACAACCAGGAAAATAACAAAGGGAACCCCATAAATGCTCTAGAAGAACCACATGGCAGTGCGAGGGATGTCCCAATGGATAGAGAAAATCAACCCAACCCAAGTAATACAAGAAATAAAGAACATCAACATGATGTTTAAGGAACTTTCCATGGATTTGCGAATAAAGGGAATGAACTGACTGACATACCAGAATCATGTCGCGTGAATGCAGAGGCGAGGTAACTGCATCTAGGAAACCAAGTAATCTCTAGTAATGATGGAAGAAATTCTCGAAGTGAATATAGGTCTGGTGGTCGTCCCCCTAGGTATCCACAAAGGCCTTCTAGCATAGACAAAGAAAATATGCACACTTACTTGAGTAGGGGACGTGTGTTTAATCTCTTTCAAAGAAGAAGAAGACCACTGCGAGATGAGATGCACGAAGCAAGTTCAAGTATAAGAGAATCCAGATCCTACGAGCATAGTAGGCCCACTAGAACAAATAGACAAATGTGAGATGGGAGCAAATCTCGACATTATTTTACTGACCAAGTAAGTATAAGTAACTTGCGCAGTTACCAATTTGAAAGATAATTAGGGACTAGGTCTGTGAGTAATTATAAGCAAAGGCATCTTGAACCTGACCTCCATGAGAGGTTAAATTGAAGGCAACCAAACCATTACGAGTACTTCAATCGAAATGCACCTAATTTTCATAACGAACTTAATCAAAACACGAATTAACAACCTATGGGTCCCATTCAACTATGAGTAATACAATATGAGGAAAAATTTAGGAAATATCAAGATGGAGATATGCCAAACTGCCAGGATATGACTCAGACGAAGAAACTGAGTGATTCCACCCTGACATCTTAAATTTTCAATTTCCTCAGCGATTTAAGAATCCACATGACTCGCAATATGATGGAACCACTGATCGAGTTGCCCATTTAAACAATTTGAACACTATAATGCCAGGAAGAAATGTTTCCAACAACTTGTGTTGCATATTGTTTCCAACTTCCTTGACAGGAGTTGTGAGTAGTGGGTTTGATAAATTCACCAACCATTCCATAACATCCTAGGAACACTTGTCGATGGATTTCAAAAAGCAGTTTCAAGCTATAAGAGATCATTGACCGTAGGCGTCATCCTTGACTAGTATCAAGCAATGAGTCGCTTCAATACAGGTGCTACAAAAGTCAGAAACTTGAATGATAGCATTCAGCTAACAGCTCTTTGGGGTGGAATTACAACTGATTTATCTACTACATGGGGTGAATTATGGGATGATTTGGAAGGTTGTCCTATGAGGAATATCAATGAATTTAATGAAAGAGCATAGATTTTTGTGTGTAAAGAAGAAGCACAGAATGAAATCAAGTTGTTAAAGATTGGCTTGGGAGATAAACCTAACACTAGTACTCTAACAGCGACCACCTTGACAATAGAGGTGAAAAATCCAAATGTATCAAACACAAAGAGAAAGGATAAATCAAGAGATTCATCCAAGGATAAAAAGAAAAAAAGAAGAATAATAAATATGTAACCATTTATTCAGTGTATACTGAATTGAATGAAACTCTCGAGAACATCTACCTCGCCAACAAAAATAGGGTCGCATTTCGCACACCAGAACCGATGAGACATTCATTTCCACAAAGATATTGGGCATACTATCGAGGAATGTTGTTAATTGAAAGATGAAATTGAAAGTCTAATATCATGAGGACACTTTAGGTAATACATGAGAACACAGGGAAATGAGCCTAATCAGCCCGATAACCCGAAGAACCTGAGATTGCAACCTCCTCCGTAGAGGCCGACGATATTTTAGTTATTTCTGGAGTGCCACACCTCACATGAAACAGTAACAGTGCACAAAAAGAGGTATATTACTGAAGTGAAAAATGAATTACCAGCATTCGCTCCAGAACCTTCGCAGAGAGTGAAGTAAAATGAACCACCCATCATTTTCTCTGAAGAAGATTTGAAACATGTGTGGTATCCACATGTTGATCCTCTAATGATAAAAGTTTGACTCTCCGATAAAAGAGTAAGGAGAGTAATTGTGGATAATAGAAGCTCTGTCAACATCCTTTACAAAAAAATGTTGAAGAAGATGGGATTAGAAGAGGTAAAACTAAGACCTTGTATGGTAACTTTATGTGGCTACAGAAGGCACTGTGTCGCGAGCTTAGGCATAATCGAGCTTCCCTTGACTATGGGGGAACCACCGTTGTCTGGGACACAAATGTAAGAGTTTTTGGTTGTTGACATCCCCTTCGTATATAATGTGTTGATAGGTCGCCCGACTTTAATTGGAGTGGGGGTAGTGATCTTAATCAAGCACTTGTCCTTTAAAAATTTCCTATGCACTCTGTAGTGGGAACAATTAAAGGCGACCAATTCTTTTTTCGAGAGTGTTATAGAGTGGAACTTAAAAATAGAAGAGCCATTAATCAACTGAGGGTAATTCTGATTGAAGAAATCGAGAAAGAAACAAAAGATTTGGATCCTAGGATCTAAGATGATGACAACCAACTCAAGCCAATTGAAGAGTTGGAAGTGGTGATTTTAGACCCGAACAATCCCATAAAGTGTGTTTATATTGGGAAAAGTTTGGGGAAGAACTAAAATGGCAATTAATCACTTTTTCGAAGGAAAACAAAGATCAGTTTGCTTGGACCCACTCAGACATAGTTGGGATAAACTGGAATGTGATTTGCCATCACCTCGTTATCAACCCTAATTATCTAACAAAATGCCAAATGCAACAACCATTGGATCCCAAGAGACAAAATGTGCTCAAAGAAGAGGTTGACTGTAACACCCTAACTAGCATAGGCGTATTACGTGATTTTTTAAACATACTGTGCAGCTCGTTGCTAATCAACGAGGTTTATGGAAAATGTGATTAATTAAAATTTTTGCCTTTTAATTGAACTTGTAAAATATTTATACAAAAAGACTCGGGATCCCGATTACAAAACCATTTACAAAAGTTTACTGTTTATACAAAATACTTGTCGCCTAGCGACTATTTACAAAAATAGCCCCGCTGTCCCGATGATCGTACGCTCCAGGCCAAACCACTCCGACATGTACAATCTTCATAGGCTCGTTCACGGTCCATCAGCCCTAGCCTTGCCTTTACCTACACATAAACATAGCACTGTGAGTCGACAGACTCAGTAAGAAAAGCATAATAATACTCATACATAAATCCCGGTCATGATCAGACGCCCATACCCCTGACCATAACCCTAACTACCGTGTCTAACACGATACTGAGTCCCCCTAACTGTCGTGTCCAACACGGTACTGAGTTCTGAACGTTCATAGGGACGGTACTATTGACAAGTAACAGCCTAATCGGTCGAACCGGTCATACTCCGGCTGCTGGTCATACTCCAGCCTGTACCGACGTGTTACAGTATCAGCCTAATCAGTAAAACCGGTCATACTCCGGCTGCTGGTCATACTCCAGCCTGTACCGACGTGATACGTCAAATAGTACGGAACCACCAACCTAAGTATCAGCCTAATCGGTCAAACCGGTCATACTCCGGCTGCTGGTCATACTCCAGCCTGTACCGACGTGATACAGTGTCAGCCTAATCGGTCGAACCGGTCATACTCCGGCTGCTGGTCATACTCCAGCCTGTACTGACGTGACACAGTTGGATGGTTCGAAGCCAACATACATATCTAATGTAATCTAACAGGCTTCCTACATGCACGCTAAACATGTAATCTACATATGCACACTATTATCCTAATCTTACCTGGATTTTGAATTCAGGTGTGCCGGTCAACTTGGCTGGAACTATCTGCGCTAGACATGTGCTCCTAAACCATAAAAATCACAACACTATAAGTGATACGCTAAATCATTTCCCGGGAACCTAAACTAGGAACTAAAAGTTTCCCTATCAATAAAAAGCATGGAAATACCCCAAATAACATAAAATCGAGGAAAACTAGGGTTCCTGAAAATTCCCCAACCGGTAGACCGGTTCTGCAACTGGAATTCTGGTTCTGGGAATTCCTGAACCCTCATCTGGAAATCCGGTTGCACAACCGGAATTCCGGTTCCTCGCAGGAACTTTTCAAAAATTCACAATTCAATCAAATCCAACCCAAATCACACAAGACCTTCCAGACCTGTTCTAAACATCCTATAGAACAATTCTAAAGCATCAAACTCACCCAGATAGCACAGAAATGAAAATCACCATGTGAGCTCCAAGCTTTGAGTTCAAACTCAAACTTGGCTAAAGCTCACTTACAAGCCTCAAAACTAGCTTAGAACTACATAAACAAGCATAAAAACACTGCAGAAAACTAACCCTAATTCATGCAAACACTACAGCCACCAAAACCTCAATTTTCACTTTGAAAACCATAGCTTTTTAACAAGAAAACTAACCAACAAAAGCAAGAACAACTAGCATGCATTTCAACCTAGCTAAACATATTTAATTCAACATTTTAGACATAGAAACAACAACAACAACTAGCAGCAGCAACATCATCAAAATCATCCATGCATTACTCATCTTTTTCATCAAAATTTCAAGAAAACAAAGGAAGAAAAACTAGACAAGAAATACCTCTTCAATGATCACACTAGACTTGCTGAAAATTACCAAAATCACAAGAGAACATCCACTTTCTTGCTGCCTCAAATGGCCGAAAAAGAGAGAGGAAAAGAGAGAGTTTTCCTTTTGAAAATTTTCTATTTTTTTTTTCTAAGTTTTGCAAAATGAGAGAAATGCCACCTAACCCACTTATTTCAGCCAAAACTTAATAAAATAAAACACATATTACTCAATTATTAAGCCACAAAAAGACAAACTAACAATGGGGCAAAATGACCATTTTGCCCCTTCATACTAAAATCACATAAATAACACTAAAGGGGTATTTTTAAGAAATTATAAATTCCCGGCAATTCCCGACATTCCCAATGTCTAATAAACCGCCCCAAACTACTAACATACTAAGTTGTGATTTTACTGAGCCAAACACCGAGTTCCATGTTACCGGGCACCGGAAATGCAAAATTATGAAAACTACTAAATGACATAAAAATGGATCTCTGAATTCAATAATAACAGTACAAATAATTATTTAAATAGCTATAAATAATTTCATAATTAAACGTGATTAACTGCTAATTTCCAAATTAAACTAAGTGGTCTTGACATTGACAAATTATTAATCAATAACTTCATTCGAGAAGCCTTCTATCCCTCAAAGGTCTCCAATCGAGTACTCGTACCAAAACCAAATGGCACATGGAGAACTTGTATAAATGTCTCAGATTTTAATAAGGCATGTCCTAAGGATTACTTTCCACTACCAAGGATTGACCAATTGGTAGATGCAACAGTAGGGCATGAATTGATGACTTTTATGAATGCTTATTATTGATATAACCAAATTAAAATGTACATCCAGACCAGGAACATACGTGTTTCAAGACGAATATGGTGCTCTACTGTTACAAAGTCATGCCATTTGGATTGGAAAATGTTAGAGCAACATACCAACGTCTCGTAAATGGTATGTTTCAAAAGTAGATGGGACGAAACATGGAGGTATAGGTTGACAACATGTTAGTGAAGTCAGTAAAAAGAAAATATCATACGCAGGAACTCGTAGAAATTATTGATATACTTAGAAAGTATTATATGATGCTTAACCCAAAAAAATGTTCTTTTGGGGTTTTGTTGGGGAAATTTTTAGGCTTCATTGTGAATGTGAGAAGAGTTGAAGCTAATCCAAAGAAGATAAAAGCCTTAATCTAGGTGCCTTCACCAACAAAGCCAAAGGAGGTTCAGGCTTCAACAGGAAGAATGGTAGCACTCAATATATTCATCTCAAAGTTAACTGATAAGTGTCTCCCATTTTTCAACTTCTTGCGAGGCAATAAGAAATTTGAGCGGAATGAAGAGTGCGAGAAAGCATTTAAAGGAATAAAGAAGAATCTCTCCACACATCTAGTTTTGGCTAAACCCATGACTGGGGAAACACTATACCTTTATCTTGTTGTCTTAGAAAATGCCATAAGTTTAGCATTAGTGCAAGAAGAGGGTAAAAACTAGCAACCTGTTTATTATGTTAGTAAAAGGTTATTAAGGGCAGAATTGAGATACCCACCTCTAGAAAAACTCACACTTTGCCTAATTCATGCATCTCGCAATCTGCAGTCATATTTTCAAGCACATCCTTTTAAGGTCCTAACGAATCAACCATTACGACAAGTACTATCAAAACTTGATGCTTCAGGAAGATTAATAAAATGGTCGATTGAATTAGGACAATTTGAAGTAACTTACCACCCGAGGACTTCAATCAAAGGGTAGGCTTTAGATGACTTTTTGATAGAAGGAGTAAACTCAGGAGAAGATTCCAAAACAAGAAGTGAGGTAGAAACATGGAAACTATTTGTTGATGGGGCTTTAAATAAGAATGGCTCGAGGTAGGAGTAATAGTGATGTCACCAGAAAACCTCAAATTCCACTACGTGCTTAGTTTCCAATTTGAAACTTCAAATAACGAGGCAGAGTATGAGGCCTTGTTAGCAGGATTAAGAATAGTCGAGGCAGTAAAAGTGAAAAGCATTACGTGCTTTAGTGACTTGCAGTTAATAGTGAATCACGTCTTAGGAGAATACCAAGTGAAAGGCCTAAAAATGGCCAAATACTTAGAGAATGTTTGGAAGAACTTGGAGAAGTTAGATTATTTTAAAATAGAACAAATTCCAAAGAAAAACTCTAATGCAGATGCCCTAGAAAAAATGGCATCTCAGTTTGATCTCGATAAGTTCAGCTTGGTCACGGTGGAGGTACTGGACGAGCCAAGCATATGTGAAGAGGAAGATGTCGATATGATGAATACAACGACAACATGGATGACACCAATCGTCAAATACTATTAACTAAAAAACTTCCTGCAGATAAAATTGAGGCATGCAAACTCTTATATTTGATCCCTCGCTACACGATGGTCGAAGGAAAATAGTACAGAAGCGGTTATTCTATGCTTCTATTGTGATGTATGTAACCAATAGAAGCTAAAGAAATAATCAGAGAAATTCTTGAAGGCTTCTGTGGAGATCATGCAGATTTGCAAAGCTTATCTCAAATGATAATCTGTCAAAGATACTACTTAACTATCAATAAGGACACACACGGATTTGTCAAGAGATTCGAAAAATGCCAAACGTTCTCACATATAATCGAGTACAACCAACCGAGTTAAAAATGATGACCTTTCCATACCCATTTGCACTATGGGGAATCGACATGATTAGGGCTTTACCCACAAGAAGAGGTGGCAAAAATTACATTGTTGTGACAGTTGATTTCTTCACAAAATGGATAGAAGCCGAACCTCTGATATCCATCACATGCAAGAAAGTTCTTGATTTTGTCATCAAGAACATCATATGTAGGTTAGGCATTCCAATTAAGAAGTATATAATAATTGGACTCAATTTGATGGTGAATTATTTACTGAGTTCTAAGAAAGGAATAAAATAATTAAGAGCTTCATGTCAGTATCAAGGAGTAACGCCCTATACAACAAGGACGCCACATGTGTGTTTTATATAAAATAATTCTTATTTTATGTACTATATAATTATACTAAAAGTGTGGGTAATTAAATTTTGATAATTAAAAACAAACATATAAAACTGCTTTATGATAAAAGATAAGTAATATTAACTATGGGGTCCTCCTGTTTTCAAAATATTTACACACTGGTTCAATAGTGTTTTTACAACATAAACTTTGCATTCTCAAAATACATTCAAAATAGAGCATCCTCTTCACTAGGCCTTACCACTACGGCTGATATGTACATTGCTACTACGATCTCGAACTCATAGTTGCACAACCTTTGTCTTCCCTTTACTTGCACCATAAAGCACTCGTGAGTCACAGAGACTCAGCAAGAAAAGTGAATAAAACAATAACCGGTAATATTCATCAATTCAATATCATATCAACATGCTTACACATTTACACAATATCATAAACACGCAATCTTGGTACTTTATAAAGTACCCCTTTACCACTCGTTAACCACTAGCTGAATATGTCACTATCGTTTCTCGATGAAGCAAATGATAGGTAAGAAACCTGTAACGACCGCTTTAGTAATTTGGATTAGTAAAGGAAATTAGCACCAATTACTATTATTTTTATAATTATTTACAAGTTTAATTATTTGTGGACCCCAATATTACAAATGAGCATTAGAGTTATAATTTCTCCATTCCAGAGATTTTATTAAACTCTAGGGGTATTATTTGACTTATATGTGGAATATATTATTTTTGTAATTTTTGCTCGGCGACAATAAAAAATGCGATGGATGGTTAGTTTGATCACATGGGTAAGTTTAGAACCTTATTTCTTAGTGGGAAATATTTTAGAGAAAATAAAATACCAAGGTTGAGTAGGGTGATGGAATTTGACCATTTTACCCCTAGTTTTGAGAAATACCTAAATTTTAACCTAAGGGGCATTAAGTCATTCTTTAAATTGTGGAGAGTGGTGGCAACCCTAGGTTTAATTAAATAAACCCTTATTTCATTTAGAAGGAAAATAAGAAAAAACAAGCTAAAATCAAAGGAAACCCTCTCCTTCCTTTCTCCCTCTTCAAACCAGCCAAGGCCAAGAGAATTCTTTGCCGGATTTTGTGCTTTCAGCAAGGGTTGGAGGAGGAATCAATCAAGGTAAACCCTAGTTCCCCTCTAGTTATATTTTTCTCAAGTTTTTAGTTGGTTTCAAGAGGTAACTTTGAGTTTTAGGGGCTGTTAGAGTTAGGTTAGGTTCTAATTCGAATTCTAAGTCTATTTTGAGTTGGTTTTAGCTTCTAGTAGTTGGTTTGGTTGGGTTGTGATGAATTTATGCAAGTTTGGGTTTGAAAACCTAAACTTTGATCTTAAATGGCATATTTTGATTCACTGGGTTTTTCTACGATTTATTGGCTGGAATATGTTGTGTATACCGTAATTAGGTACTCTGGAAGGTTTGGTTACGTTTGGTGGAGTTTTGAGCAAGAAATGAGATATTTTGGGTGAACTGGTGCAAACCGGGTTGGGTGTTTCCCTATTTCCTGCGTTGGTGTAATCCCTAGAAAGTATAACAAAGCTTAGTGTGGTGGGTTCGGGTATCCTGGATTAGGGTTTTTGATCATGTGATTTACCCGTTTTCATTATGTGATTTGGGCATCCATCTAGCACGAGACGTTTCGTTCAGGTCGGCCAGCACACTCGAATTTGGAAAGTAGGTAAGAACTGTATATAATGTGTGATAACAATAACTGAGTTTATGTATATGTTATGTGTATATGCATGCTTATGGTTTAGTTGCACTACCACCACTTGTACAGTTACGGCACATAGTGCATTGGTGTAGTGAATATTGTTTATGAGTATAGTACAGTGATACCAGCACAAGTACGGGAAAGTATAGGGTGTTTGTGGTATATCACTCAGTGGTACTCAAGGTACGAAACAAACCCTACCAACACTCGTACAACAAGGTATGTAGTGTATGTTGTATAGTAGATGTACCCAAGTATGGAACGTTCTTACTCATCTATTAAGCCTTGTAATTAGGTGTATGGACGCCTAGATACAAGTTGAAATTATATGATATGTTATATGCTTTCCTTACTAAGTTTGTTGACGCACAGTTATGCTTTCATGTGTAGGTAAAGGAAAGGGAGAAAGCTGAACAGGAGTGAGTCTGGCTTGGATGGGATTCTACATGTCCTGGCAGCGTGTGTTGGGTTTTGTACGCTAAATAAAATCCATTTCAATATAATCAGATTTTCTAGTTAATAAAGATTAGAAATCATTTTATGTTGCATGGTTCACATGATTTATTTCATGATTATAAATTCTATTAAGTCCAGAACATTTGTATTTTTTTGTGATTATAGTGTTGTCAGCACAGTGGAATATAATCATGTTCATATGTTCAAAAGTTTAATTCCCTAATTTTTCAGTTCACTCAATTTAGACTGGCATGATAATCAGCGATAGGTACACTTACACCTTGGATAAGTGTTATGTCCTTTTCAGGGCATTGGCAAAGTTTACCAGTATCGAATGTATGGAGTATACATTGGAAGGGACCGATATTGAACTTTGATTAGATATGATAATTTTACCGTACTTTGTTAGTTAATCGTGACATGATTAGGTTCGATCTCAAGAGTGTTATTTGTGTTCTTTGCTTTGTTAGTTAAGCGTACTTTTTGGTCAGGGTGATATGTACATTTCGGAAACACGATAGTACAATTGAGTGGGAGCGCTAAACATAGATATGGAATCTATAGCTTCTATAGGTATTTAGAAGTGAAACGATGATTTCCTTCGAGCTTGGACAAATAGAAATAAATGATTGAGATCTCATTTTAGAGATTATATTATTTCACTAAAATATCATTTATAGGTGGCCCAGTGCTTTAAGGATAAAATACATTGAAAGGGTGTAACGGTAATTTTATCCCTTTGCAATGTTGATCATCTATAGAGGATAATTGATTATTGGGATTATAACAATGGATAATTAATAGCGTATCTATATCGTGGAGCATATAAAGCGTTCTATATGATTGAGAGTGCAATTCCAAGTTCTATCTGTGGATGCAATGAGGAATTAATAAGTTAGTGGATTTACTTGGTAAATTCTAGACCATCTTATTGGAAGCTCGGTTATATAGGCCCATGGTCCCCATACTAGTTGAGACCATATTGCTTGTAAGACTCAGTTAATTGATTTCAATTAATCAATTATAATTCTAAAATTAGACTATGTCTAGTTTATGAATTTTCACTAAGCAAGGACTTAAATGTGAAGAAAAGAGATTCTAGGGTTTATTTGTTGATTAAGAGACTTTTATTAGTATAGTTAATAATTATATTAAATGACAACATTATTTAATAATTAATTTTTAGTTATTAAATAATTAGAATTGACATTTAAGTGGTTAAATTGGAAAATTAGTATTTTTGAGAAAATAAAATGGGAAAATACAAAATGGCGAAATTGCAAAGTGGGCCCATTATCCAACCCATGGCCGGGCACTATGCATGGATTTTACCATTTATTTTTCTATTATTTTAATACTAATTAAATCTAACCTAAACCTAGGTGGTTACCTATAAATAGATAGTGATGGATCAGACTTAAAAGATGATGAAAATTTCTTGTCTTCAGAAAAGTTGAGCCTCCAATTCCATACCTATAGCCGAACCACCATCCCTCTCTTTTCTTCTTCAAATTTTCATACCTTGAGTGATAGAGTGAGTGCCCACACACATCAAGTGATATCTCAATCATAGTGTGGAAGATTGTGAAGAATCCAATCAACAAGAAGGAGAATCGGGCTCAAGAAGGAGAGAAAGAGATCCAGGTTCAGATCTTGATAATGCTCTGCTACAAAAAGGAATCAAGGGCTAGAGATCTGAACGGAAGGAGTCATTATATTCTGCTGCTTGTTAGTAAATCTAGATCCTGGTAAAATATTTCCAATAACTGGTATCAGAGTCATGGTAATGATTTGCTTTCATTAAATATGAATTAAAACGATGATTTGTATTGATTTGGACGGCTTCATGTGGTTTATGTGCTTATGTGATGATAGTTTAGAAGTCGCAATGAATGTTACTGTAATATTTTTTATTTCGATTAGGAATTATTTTTACTGGAAAGTAGACAAAAAATTAATAAATTTTGGCTATTACAGAACCTAATTTGGATTTTTTATGAATTAGTTATGATTTTTTGAATTTGAATGAAAATATTTGGTTTTGAATGCACAAACGCACGCGCGCATGGGCACAAGTGTGGCTCGCTCAGACAAAACCGCTTTAGATAACAGGCGTGTTCAAAGCTTGCCCCTGTCCTGCCCATGTCCTTGGCTCAAGTAGGCTGCATGCAGCCTTGATGCTCGGTCAAATGGGCCATTCTGCGCGCGCAAGGGTATTGCCCCAAACTTGTTTTCTTCCTAACTTTTGATTCAAAAATCGTTTTTCATTGAAACAAAAGCCAATTTTTGGTAGTTTTTTGTGTAGAATCTGAATTTCCAATTAAAAATCTAATTGTCAGGATAAAATTATTTTTTAATAATTTTTTTAAAATTAATTAAAATTAGTTTTAGATATTAGTAGGCTTTGAATTTTGAAAATTTGATTTCTCACAAAAGGGCCTTATGGTTAATTTTGAAATTTTAGATTAATTTATTTATTTTAATTATAAGATCATATATTACATTTTTTTATTAAATTTGAATGATCTAACTTTGATATTAAAATATTATTTTTAAAAATAATCTTGTTCAAGTTTCAAAGTTTGCTAGCCATATCATATTATTTTTTATTTTCAAATTTGTTATTTTTGAAATATATTTTAATTAAAATTATAAGATTAGGAATATGTTAGGTTTACCATTTTATCATATTAGACATTTTTTTATTAAAATTATACTTTGGCAAAAATAACATGAAATTTGAAAAAAAAATTGGTTAGTTTAGTTTGAATAGATATTTTAGTGTTTTCAAACCATCAATTTTTCAAACTTATTATTTTATTTTATATTTTAAAATATTTTAACCATATAAAATATCTTATTTTTCAAATAGTTTATTTTGTAATATTTAAATTTATTAAATTATAAGACTTAGAATAGAATATTTTATATTATCTTATTAGAAATTTTAAATAAATTTAAAGTTTAAATAAACTTGAAATTTGATAATTTGTTAGATATTTTTGATTTTTTTTTTAGAATTTAGGATATTTAGGAGATTCGTTAGGTTTTTGAATTTTTTCAAATGTTCTCTAACAACCTAAATTTAAATTCTAGTAAATATATTTATTTTAAAATTTAATTTTTTTTTTAAATTTTCAAATTGAGATATTTTAGCTTACTTTCCAGATATTCCAGATCAGTTACTTGTTATGGTTTGTATTGTTTGATTATTATATTATATATTCAAAAAAAAAATTCAAACCTATTATTTATTTGATCTAAATTGCTATGGTTAACTTATTGAAAGATCCAATGATCTGATTTTAATCATAGTCCAATTGTCAATAGATCTTATAAATAATTTGTAACAGGTAAATTTTGCAATTTTTTTCATATGTGTAAACCTAGTAACATGATAGGCCCATCCAAATCATTTGACCTGTGTCAGCCTATATGTTTGCTTTTGGGCTTAGATGCATATAGGAAGCCCATTTAAGTTTTACTAAGTAAATGGACTAGGTTGCTAAAATAAAGTTTCACATAAGTAATTTTATTTAGGCCCAATTAGAATTTGGCTTATTCAATTAATAACAATTGTTTATTTAATGGTTAAATTCCTCTCCTTTGGGGCTTGTGTGAGAGTTAGGGGGCCAATAGCAGTGGGTACGACATACTGAACCCAGTCCTCCCTCACATGAATCAACCCAATTGTGAAGGCCCATGTGCCTTATTTAAATAATTGTCTTAGGTTAATTATAATAGTCTAACCTAATTAAAATTGAGTTAGAAAAATAATTAACTTTTAAAATATATGATTTTTTTTTCATTAATATTTTAAAGTTAATTTTAGAAAAACACTTAGTTAATTAAAATATATTCTAGATAGTTATTTCTAGACTAGTTATGTTTTCTAATATTTAATTAGGAAAATATTTTAAGTTGAAAATTAATTATTTTTTAATTAATTTTGGACCAACTTAAATTAAGAATATTTTTCCTAGTATTAAATTAAAATTAATAATTAAGTTTCTTTTATACTTAATTATTTAATTCTTGTATTTAATACATTTAATTAAATTGAAAATTAAATATTTAAGTTGATTTCATTCTTGATACTTAAATATTATTATTTTCATGAAATTTAATTAAAAAAAATTATTTTAAGTTGGAGTTTTTTTAAACAACTTAAATTTGAATAAATTTTCAAAATATATTTTATTTTTATTTTGTTAATCATTTTTTTTCGAAATTGCATTTTTTTATTTAAATGTAGAAAATTTTGTTTTTTTTTTTTTTGAAAAATAGATTAAAGGTTAAAATTAATTATTTATTTTAAATAATTTTGGACCAACTTAAATAAAGGATTTTTTCATTTAAATGATTAATTAAAATAAATGAACTAAAATATATTATTATTAGAAAATGAATTAATTAGTTAATCAAAGTCTAGATAGTTATTATCTGTTTGCTTGAAGTATTTTTCTAGTGATATTTAATTAAATAGAAAAATTAATATTTAAGTTGATTTTCATCATGATACTTAAATATTTGAAATTTTTCTTAGTATTGAATTAAATAGGAAAATTATATTTAGGTTAAAAATTAATTTTTTAATTAATTTTGGATCAACATAAAATTAGAATAATTTTTCAGGATTTATTTTATTTTATTTTAAAGCATTTTCGAAAATTGTATTTTTTTAATTACATTAATTTTCGAAATGCAATATATATTTATAGAAAATTAAATTTGAGTGGTAAATTAATTTAAATTAATTTTGATACAACTTAAATTGAATAATTTTCTAAATATTTATTGAAAATTATTATTACTAAGATGGAAAATAATTCATTTTATTTTCATATCCATCTAAGTATAATTTTATAAATATTAAGTTAAAATTTATATTTAGAATTTTATTCTAAATTGAAAATTTGAATTAAATAAATATATATTTAAAATAAATTGATTAAAATAAACATTAGAAGAAAATACACTTTAAATAATGAGCTTTATTATTAGGACATTCGATCTTTATTGTTTGTTCTACATAGTTATTGTTTTAGTGAGTAATCCTCCCTAATGGAGGAACGTTCATTAGAAATTTAACGCCGTAGAATCTCAAAACATAAGTACTATTTGTAAGTGTTTCTTTTAGTATGGATCACCCTAATGGTGGCGATATTTATAAGGCTTACAAAAGTATGAAACAATAGTGGAAGCTCATGAGATAGAATGGCCTTGACTCTCGCCTAAACAGGACAACGCTGGATTCTTATCTTGATCGAATAAAAGGTTGCTAGAATGTTTATTATTTTAGATGAGCTGACATATCTATTCAATGGATGGTATCTTTGACTCTCGCCTAAACGGGACACTGATATCAGTTTGTTGAAGACCTTCGAAATTATTTAGGTTTGTATGTTTTAGTATTTTTGCGTGTCATTCCTATTTGCTAAATGCTTAATAGTTTCTGAATTGTGTATCAATTTATTTTGAACCATGTTATTTTCTGTTATTAATTGTAGTTTAAATTTCAAATCTTCATTGTTGGTCTAACTTGGCTTGTTGTTTTAATGGGACAAATCCCTAATGGATTGTCATCCATTAGACAAGCATAATAGTATTAGATCTCGATAAATAAATATTGTAAATGCAACATCTAGATGTTCATCAATAGATGACACCTTAGACAAGTATTTACAATATGAAACAGGAAGTTTATATAAATAAGAATAACTTTGACTCTCACCTACCGGGACATTGTTGGATTCTTATTTTAATCAAAATTATCTTTTATTTTTCCTCTTAGCTTATTTATTTTGAATTAGCTTAAATAATATATCATTGGATGAATGGTTTATCAATCATTTGCATATAATGTCATTCAATTTTCTTAATTTTAAGAAATTTAATGGCGAATATGATTATATTCCCGACATTCTATCCTGAAATGATATAATCCTCGATCTTAAAATCTCCTACTTATATATGCTTACTTTAGGAAAATTAGACTGAGAGTTAGATTAGTAGTGGTGGTCCAAGAAAGAATCATTACTCATATATATTTGGTATAAATTTAAGTCTTTGACTTTAAATTTTCGACTCCAAATAGAAATTTTTTATTTCTATTTCCAGAATACAATACAGTTCAACTTTCACAAGTCATTAATATCCATTTTCTATCAATGGGTTCAAACTGTATGTTAAAGAATGGAATATGAGTTTAGTATTCTGTGACCAGGATCCACTTGCACTATTCTAAGAACTCCTTGATGAAACTAGACCCAAGTAATCAAAAGATCACAACCACATATTTTATATATCTATGGAATTTTATCTTGTTCATAGTGGTTTTGACAAGATCCTTCTCTACAAAGAGTCAATATGCCTATATCTACTGAAAGTAAAATCATCTCATTCGATGATGGAGGTACATTCAGGGGTGGATTTGAGTTTTTCGTTATATTCTTAAAACGATCACTCTAGATTTTACCTTATGCAAAAGAAATTTGAAATGCTTGAAAAATTTCATGAATCTCTAGCAATGGTGGGAAAACCATTAAGGTAAGTTGTTAAAGATCTTACGAACAGATAGGGGTGGAGAAATATTTTGATATGCAGTTCAAAGATCATTAAGTTGAATCTTGAATTACATCCAAACTTACCTCCCCAAAAATTAGATTTACATATTGATGATAGTATAAAATCTATGATTAATCGTTGTCTAAATCCTTCTAGGAATATACCCTAGTGATAGGAAAATTTCAGAATGATGAAATGGTTGTGTACTTAGTATAAACAATGACTAGATTCATGGATGACCTAATCGTAATCTAAAGAAAAGCTAGAACTGTTAACCAAGGTTTGCATGTTTGTTAGCTATTCTAAGTTATTAGGGGTGGACCATCCCATAGTCATAAGAAAAGAAAGTATTTTTTTTACAAATACTACTTTTCTAAGAAATGACTAAGTCTGAAAACAAAGTAGCAAAATAGAGGAGACATTTTTTTCTTGATTCCAATAGTGTTCTATCATCTTATTGTTATAAGATCACTACTACAAACCAAGCTTTTAGAGGCACTTTTTTTCACCAATATTAAAGAACCGATGCCATAAGGTTGGAATTTTTTAGAAGGGATTTTGACACCACCTATGGCGTCGGTTTTTTGGAAATAACCGACGCCATAGGGTGTCCCCCGTATGGCGTTGGTTATTTCTAAAAAAAACTGACGCCTAAAGGGTTTATAACCCTAGCCCAGCCCATCATCTTTCTCATTCGACCAGCCAACCCAGAAACCCCCAAACCAGAGAACCCCAAACCCTCTCCGCCAACCACCACAAAAAACCACCCCCATTTCACCATTTTTTCACCATTTTAGCTCATTTTTGTTTCTAAATCTTCTATTTTTCATACCTAGAACTATATACCTGAAAAGATCACATTTTTCCTCATTTTTTAGGGTAAACCGAACGTAGAGGTAGTGGTGGTGGTGGTTATACCTCCGGCCACCGTTTTTAGTGGAGAAAACATTGTATTTCAACGTCTATTAAGGTATAATCTAATTTCTACTAATTTTAGTAATGTACATTGCATTATTTTTTATTTTATAAATTTTTTTAGGGTTTTTCTATATTTTTAAATATGTATTGTGTGTATATATTGTGAATGAGAAATGTATTGGGTGTATATATATTGTGAATGAAAAATCTGATATAGGAGAGTATATATGTATGTATTTTGCGTTGTATTGAATATGTATTGTGTGTGTATATATTGTGAATGAGAAATGAGATAAATAGGAGAGTATTTTATATATTGTATATGTATATATTGAGTATTTTAAACTAATAGTTTTGTTAAATATTGTGAATGAGAATGAGATAAGAGAGTATTAAAATAAAAGTTTAGAAACAAAAGTTTAAAAATTAACTCTATTTTGTATCAATTTTTTTCTATTTTCAATTTTATTCATGTGTTTTTATTTTTTTTAGTAGCTAGTAGATAGTTAATTACAACTACTTAGCAAGTTACTAATTTTCATTCCATTCATGTATTTTTAACTAGTTAGTAATAAATTAACTAGTTAGTAACTAATTACTCATAAATTATATAACTAGTAAGTAGGTAAATAAAAAAATTTTGTAATTTTGTAGTATTTATTTATGTTGTAGGTTGTGAGGTCAATTTGCAAGGATCTGACTTATTTGGTATTGATCAGTTTCTAGTTAGCTCGAGGTATACACTCACTAAATTTTATTATAAATTAATTATGAATGCTTAGTAGAGTTTGAATATCTTAAATATTCATCCGTAGTGAAGTAGGCTCTGTAATATATTGTAATGCACCGGATCGATGGGTGAAATAATATACATGTTAGATGAGTTTGAATATCTTCAATATTCATCCTTAGTGAAGTAGGTTCTGTGAATACATGTACTGCAGTCGAATGGGTGGTAAATTTTTATATTTCTAAATGTTGTTGTGATTATTTCATATTGTTTTGAATTGGGTTTTGTTGTTATTAATAGGTTTGAAATTTTCGGAAACGTTCAATTATAGTCGTTATGCTGTCGAAGTTTCAGTAAAATTAGGATAATATTTTATTTTAATTTCTCTTAAACTTGGTTGTTAGGATTTTATCGGAAGTGACTTTATCAGAAGACAAGTACATAATTTTTGGTATAAGGTATGCTTTCTTTAACCTACTTTTATAAGAATATTTTTCATATATATTTAGATAATCTTTAAATGCTTAGAGTAATTTTAGAATAATATTGATGTAATACATAGGATATATATTGTTGAGTGCTAAGGATAGATATAGTAAGCTATAAAAAAAATACAAAAAAAAGTCTATATTGGGATCTGAACTTGTGACCAAAAGGATAGATTGATAAGTTTTTACCAATATACCAAAACACAATAAAATTAACAAATACATTAGAAACATTAATTCTAATACTTAAAATAAGAATTCTATTCGTTTATGTTAAGTAAAATAGCAAAATAAAACACAAAAATACCCAAGTTCAAAAAAAAAAATCGCCTCAAGCAAAAAACCGGATCAAAAGTTATTAATAATGTTCAAAGTTTTCAAAAAATTTCATGCAAAGTTTAACCCTTTATCTACAAAAATATAATACACTACAAAAATGATACTAATATATTAAAAAAAATTATAAAAATATACTAATATACTACAAAAATACAAACACATAATATAAAATATTAATAAAAAGATAGCTAATATACAAACACTTAGAGTAATGTAGATGTGTATTTATTCAACTTTTCAATTTAATTTATATTTATGGTTATTATATATAATTGATACTTAATTTAGTTATATTAATAATAAAATAATATATAAATTATGCTAAAATACAAAATTGGAAGGTGAAAAAAAAAACTATAGGAAGACCCTATGGCGTCGATTATTTCATAATAACCGACGCCATAGGGGTCCTATGGCGTCGGTTATATGAAACAACCGACGCCATAGGACCCCTATGGCGTCGGTTATATGAAACAGCCGACGCCATAGGACCCCTATGGCGTCGGTTATTATGAAATAATCGACGCCATAGGGTCTTCCTATAGTTTTTTTTTCACCTTCCAATTTTGTATTTTAGCATAATTTATATATTATTTTATTATTAATATAACTAAATTAAGTATCAATTATATATAATAACCATAAATATAAATTAAATTGAAAAGTTGAATAAATACACATCTACATTACTCTAAGTGTTTGTATATTAGCTATCTTTTTATTAATATTTTATATTATGTGTTTGTATTTTTGTAGTATATTAGTATATTTTTATAATTTTTTTTAATATATTAGTATCATTTTTGTAGTGTATTATATTTTTGTAGATAAAGTGTATTATGAAATAACCCACGCCATAGGACCCCTATGGCGTCAGTTGTTTTTAACCCTTTAGTGTCACCCGGAACAGCATTGGTAGCGAATTTTGCCAACACTGACGCTGAAAGCCCTTAAAAACCGCCTCTAAAGCCCAATTTTGTAGTAGTGGATGGTCCCACTGCCTCTGTTGTTTTGACACAACCGAAGAGGACAATACCAGTTAGTATTCTTAGACATAATTCACGGTACCTTGTTGTAGTGAGAGAGTTTCAAGGAACTCACCCTGATATGACTTGGAAGACACTTGTGATTAAAATTCATTGTTAGTTTAAACGAGTAATGGATTGTTAGAATAAGGAACTAAGTAAAGCCAAGAGAACTATGGTTAAAACCATTCATGTGGAACAACCAAAAGTTTTTATAACAAGGACATGAAAGGAAATTTTGTTAGTAAGTCTATTCGATGGACTTAACAAACTTCTTGTTCCTAGTACTATAGGTTTGAGTTTATCTAAACCTATGGCTTGTGGTAAACCTGGTTAATTACTCACTCTAGTGCAAGCAACTTACTTTAGTAAGATGCTGGAGCATTTCTCTAATGGAAATCTATAGAAGCTTCTCGACTTCTAGACATAGATTTTATTTATCTAAGGAAAGTTTCAACTATTCCAGAAAAGATAAAGCTATGAAGAAATTCCTTAGGATCAATAGTGAGAGGTCTCAAATATGCTTTCCTATGAATTAGACCAGCACCTACTGTTGAGTGGGAGTAATGAGTAGGTATCAGGGTGTATTTAATACTCTTAGACTACACAAAATCAAATTACTAGACTTGCCTTAGTGCTAGAAAGTCTTCTAATGAGATGGTGATTACTCTTGGGGTGGAGTAGTGATTTTGGAAAAGTGTAAAAACCTATCTGAATTCTCTAACTCTACAAGAGAGACTGAATGTTAAAGTTGCACGAAAGATACTTATTCAGTCTAAGGAAAGTTCTATATATTTTTGGCATTTGTTCCAACATTTATTAACTACTAGTGTTACCTCCTAACTAACGTAAAAGTAGTTGCCAAAAAGTAAAGAATCTAGTATCCCTAAAGGAGTAGACATATAGAGAGGAATTTCATAATATCAAGAATTTTTGTGATTAAGGCAATGTAATGGTGGAGAAAAGGTTGTGTTCAATACAACCTGTCAGATCCTATTATTGAGAGTATACTACATACTACACTTGATTTGAATTTCAAGGTGTTGAGATTATTTGAAATGCACTTTTGTTTTATAGTAGTGCAAGTTGGAGTTTGTTGGGTTTTGTGCCTTAAATAAAACCCATTTCAATATAATCAGATTTACTAGTTAATAAAGATCAGAAATCATTTTATGTTGCATGGTTCACATGATTTATTTCATGATTATAAATTCTATTAAGTCCAGAACATATGTATTTGTTTGTGATTATAGTGTTGTCAGCACACTGGAATATAATCATGTTTATATGTTCGGAAGTTTAATTCCCTGATTTGTCAGTTCACTCGATTTAGACTGGCATGATAATCAGCGATATGTACACTTACACCTTGGATAAGTGTTTATAACGTATCCATATCGTGGTACATATAGATCATTCTATATAATTGAGAGTGTATTCAATTCCAAATCTATAGTAGTGCAAGGCAGAATTAATAAGTTAGATAATTTACTTGGTGAATTTAAGATCTACTTATTGAAAACTCAATTATATAGGCCCATAGTCCCCTCACTGGTTGAGATAACACTGGTTGCAGACTCAGTTAATTTGTTTTAATTAATCAATTATAATTCTAAAATTAGACTACGTCTAATTTAAGAATTTTCACTAAGCAAGGGCTTAATTGTGAAGAAGAGAGGTTTCGGGGTCAATTTATTAATTAAGAGACTTTGTATGGTCTAATTAATAAATTACATAAATGACAATTTTATTTGATAATTAATTATAATTATTAAATAAATCGTTTTTGCATTAATATGATTGAATTTGAAAATATGGTATTATTGAAAGAAGAATAAGTGGTTGAAAAGTGGCAAAATTCTAACTAGAGATGGGCACTTTAAGTGGCCGGCCCTAGTGTTATTTTTGCCTAATATTTTATTCTTTTTTAATCCATGTAATTCAACCCTCAGCCCTAGTTGAAATACTAAAAAAGGAACACGATGCTCTTGTTGGGTTTTATGCCCTAAATAAAACTCTGTTTCAATGTAATCCAGATTATTCAATATCAATAAAGTAACAGAAGTATTTTTTCATTCATTTGTGTAAGTTTTGGTTCACTTAATCAATTGCTTGTCCATTTGATTTATAAATTCATCCAAACCCCTTTTCACATACTTGATCATGTTTATTGTGTTGTCAACACAGTGGAAAGTAAACATGACTATGTGAATAAAGTATTCCTAGATTTATCAGAACACTGGGTTTTACTGATATGACAATCTACAACAGAGTTTACTTGCATTTGGAGAAATGTTATGTTCTTTCCAGAACATAGGTTAAAGTAAAGCTCAGGTTGGATGCATGGAGTATGCATTGGAATGGACCGATATTGAACTTTGAATTAGATTTTTGAAACTTACCGTAAATATCTACTCAATGCAATATCATAAGTTGATCCTAGATCACATGATCGAAATCCTGATATGGTTAGGCTCAATTTCAAGAGTATTATTCGTGTTCTTTGATTTGGAAACACGGTAGTGCGATTGAGTGGGAGCGCTAACATAAAGATGGAATTTATAGCTTCTATCTGGCGAATAGTAAGCAAAGGGTGATTTCCTTCGAGCTTAACCAAACGAGATAAATGATTGAGTACTCATTTCACTTAGTTGAAATATCATTTATACAGGGTTAAGTGTTTTAAGGATAAAATACATTGTAGGGTGTTACGGTAATTTAGTCCCTTTACAGTGTAAATCATTCATATAGAGGATCATTGATCACATTAGGATTATAACAATGGATAACTAATGATGTGTCTATATGGTGGAACATATAGAGCATTCTATATACTGAGAGTGCAATTCTGAGTTCTATGTGTGGATTCAATGAAGAATTAATAAGTCAGTGAATTTAAGTGGTAAATTCTAGATCTGCTTATTGGAAGCTCGGATATATAGACCCATGGTCCCCTCACTAGTTGAGATAATATTACTTGTAAGACTCATTTAATTGATTTTAATTCATCAATTAAAAATTCTCAAGATAGACTTGTCTATTTGAGAATTTATCACTTATTAAGGGCAAAACAGTAAATAGAGATTTTGAAGGGCATATTTATTAATTAGGAAACTTTAATTAGTTTCATTATTAATAAAATAAATGACAATATATTATTTGATAATTAATTTTAATTATTAAATAATTAGATTTGATATTTATGTGGTTGAACAAAGGAATTGGCAGTTTTTGACAAAACAGGAAACTATCAGTGTAGGAAAAGGAATGTTGGAAAAGTGGCAAGCCTTGTTTCCACAATGCCTAGGCCGGCCACTTAGCTTCCCTTTTCCCTTTGATTATTTTCAATATTAAATGTCAATTAATTCAATCATAGCCCTAGGTGGTCTTCTATAAATAGAAGGCAAAGGCTTCAGAGTGGAACATAACTGTACAACTGATACACAACATTATTCTGACAGAATTTTCTCTCTGAAAATTCTCTCTGAGCCTCCACCCTCTCTCTCTCTCTCTCTTCCTTCACTGTTTCGAAATCCATTAGTGCTAGAGTAGTGCCCACACACATCAAGTAATACCTCAATCGTAGTGAGGAAGGCTGTGTAGAATTCAGAAACAACAAAGAAGGACTATCGGGCTCAAATCTTGATTATACTCTGCTACAGAAAGGAATCAAGGGTTAGAGATCTGAGTGGGAGGAGACATATATTCCGCTGCACCCAATGTAAGATTTCTGATACTCTTATGTGTTTAATTTACTATCGTTTTAGAAGTTCATATTTAGGTTGTTAAATCAACATACTTGTGAGTAGATCTAAGTTCCTGGTAAAATAACTTCCAACAACTGGCACCAGAGCCATGGTAATTTATTTGCTTGCAAGAAATTTGGACTTAAAACGATTTGCTTGTTTTTTTGGATGGTATCATGTTGCTTTGAGTGTCATATTGATGTTTGATTGTTGTTTGTGAATTCTGTGAAAATAATGTACTTTTCTGTCTCTGTAATTATTTTTGTTGGATAGTTTGGAAAATTCTAAGCCATTTACTTTTTTACAGAACTCGATTTCGATTTAATTTGAATTAGTTATGAATTTTTGAAAATTGCAAGCAGCCTTCCTGCGCCGTGATTCCTCGGCGTGCACCCCAGAGACGCGCGCGGATGAGCATGCATGGCATGTCATCCGTACAGTTCATCATTTTTTCAATTTTTTTCGATTTTTCATGCTATTTCATGGAATTAAATTCCGATTTTTTGTGTAGTTTTGTATGTTGATTTTTGTTTTTTAAATTTCAAATCTAATTATCAGAAATAAATTAATTTTAATTTTTAAAATTAATTTTAGATATTAGTGTAATTTGATTTTAAAAATAGGAAAAATCAAGTTTTGCTTACCTCTTTTCTTGTTTCCTTTAAAATTTGATTATTTTATTTTTTTTAAGGTCAGATATTAATTTTTTTTGGTAACTTGACCTTAATTAAAATAAGATCAAAATAATCATGATAATTTTAAAAGAGGAAATAAGGTATTTTTGTTAACTTTTAAATTTTGTTATTTTTTAATTAAATTAAATTATAAAACAAGAAAAGGGTCTGTATTTACCATTTTCTATTTTATTATTTAATTTATTAAATGACATGAAATTCAAAAGGAAAGTTAGCAATTTAATTTTGAAATGACATTTAGGTTACCCAAAACCTAATTTTTCAAAATTTGTAGGTTTAATTTTAATTTTATTTTCGAAAGAAATGTTTAAAATTAAATAAATCCTACATCCAACTATCCAAATCTAACCTTGTTGCAGGAGTATGTGTTTTAGATTGTTTATAAGTTTTCTAAAACCTATTATTGCTTGATCTAAATTGCCTTGGTTAACTTGATGATAGATCCTATGATCTAATTTTAACCAAAGGTTCAATTGATGATAGATCAAGTAAATAATTTGTAACAGGTAATTTTTACAAACTTCTTTCATCTGTGTATGACCTAGCAACATGATAGGATCCATCCAAGTGTGTATGCCTGTGTGAGCCTATATGTTTAATTTCTGTTATAGATACATATAGGTTGTTGTTGCTAAATAAAATATCATAACTGATAGACTTTATTTAGGCTCATTTAGTAGTGAGCTTATTCAATTAATAACAGTTGTTCATTTTAAGGTTAAATTCCTCTCTTTTGGGCCTTGTGTGAGAGTTGGGAGTCTTAGAAGTGGGTACGACATACTATACCCAGCCCCCCCTCACATGAACAACCCCAATTGTGAAGGCCCATTTGCTTGATTTGGATAACTGTACTAGGTTAATTATATTAGTTTGACCTAATAAAAAATTGATTAGCAACATAATTAATTTCATTCTTCCTTGAAATTAATTTAAGAAAAACATAGTTTGAATAGTTATATTCTGGAAAGCTATATGTATTTTTCTTGTTTTTAATTAAATATGGAATTATAACCATATAAATTCTTTCTGAATCTTACTTTTATAATTTCATTAAATATTCCTATTTAAGTTGAGATTTAGTTAAATCTATCAAATCAACTTAGATTTGAATATTTTTGAATTTCCTATTATAAATTAAGTTGAGGAATTTTGGGAATTGGTTATTAAGATTCTTTAGATATTTTTTAAGTTGATATTTTATAAATATGGGAACTTAAAATGGAATATCTTCTAAATTAAGTGGTTACTACTTAATTGGTAATATTTAATTAAGTCATTGATTGAAGAATATTTTAAGTTGGGTATTTAGATTTTTTTTTTCTAAACAACTTAAATAAGATATTTTTCAAAATTATTCCATTTTTGAAATTTAATTAAAGTTTTTACTTTAATTTGTAATATTTCATTATTGAGATATGGAATATAAATGACTAAACAAAATACATTTTTAAATAATGAGCTTTAATCAAGAGAAATTCGATCTCCATTGTTGGTTTTACATAGCTATTGTTTTAGTGAGTAATCCTCCCTAATGGAGGAACGTTCATTAGCAAGTTAGGGCCGTTTAATCTCAAAAGATAAGTATTCTTATAAGTTTTTTTTTTTATATGGTTCATGACCACCCTAATGGTGGCGACTGTATAAGACTTACAAGAATGCGAAACAATGGTAGAAGCTCATAAGATAGAATTGCCTTGACTCTCGCCTAAACGTGACAACGCTGAATTCCAATCTTGATCGAATAAATGGTTGCTAGAATGTTTGACATTTTAGATGAATTGACAACTCTATTCAATGGATGATGCTTTGACTCTCGCCTAAGCGGGACACTGTATCAGTTCGTTGGAAACCTTAGAAAATAAACTATGTTAGATTTAGTATTTTTATAACATATGTGATTATTTGTTTTCTGAACCTGTGTATGAATTTATAGAACCAAAACCTTACTTCTGTTTATTGATATGTTGTAGTGCCAATATGAATAACCCTCATCCTGATCCACTTAGTTAGTATCTTTGCAAAAGAACTCAATAGTGTGAAAATGCATCCTGGTAGTTGCATTAACTCGCACCTATTGTTGATGAATCTGAAATTCCAAAAGGAAAATCTACTAGGAATTGATTTATCAAAGGAACAATGGGTAAGACTCATACTTTATAGTCTTCCTCAGGAGTATGACAGTTTTGTTCTATATTACTTATTGAACAATCCTCACTCCTCCGACATGGACAAACTCGAGACTGAGTTGAGGGCCCATGAGCGGAATCTGATTGCAATGGGACCTCCTGGTATTGCAAACTTTAATCAGAGGAAGAAGATTAAGCATGAGAGCTCTAACAAAGCTGCTTCTTCAAGTACAATTATCAGACATCATGTTCTATGTGCGAATTGTAATGGAAAGGGACATAAAGAAGAACAATGTCCCAGGCTTCTAGACAATTGAAACGAAGGTGATGCTTTTGTATTTGAATCATGTGTTTTAGAGAACAACAAATCCACCTGGATTGTTGATTACGGATCTACTAACCATGTATGTTCTTCATTACAAATTTGCTTGAAACTTGGGAGAATCTTCAGCCAGATGAGTTAAAGCTTAAAGTTGGAAATGGCGAGTTGGTATCAGTTAAAGCAAGAGGAACAGCCCGAATCAAGTTTAATTCTAAGAATTTTTTACTTTTAGAGAATGTTTTATATATTCCCAATTTTAGTAGAAACTTGATTAGCGTTTCATGTTTACAAACACTTTATTATATATTGAATTTTTCGAGTTCAAATTGTTCAATTTCTCGTAATGGATTTCATATATGTGTTGCAAACATGGAACGAGGGCTTTATGTTTTAAGACCTGATACTCAAATCTCACTAAATACTGAACTTTTCAATGTAGCTAAACCTAGAAGCCTTAAGAGAAAAGAGATTGATAATGATGATCAAACTTATCTATGACATTTACGTTTAGGTCATATAGGTTTTGATAGACTCAATAGGCTAACCAAAGACCATCCATTGAAAAATATCGTCTTAGGAGAACTGCCAGTCTGCGAGTCTTGCCTAGAAGGAAAAATGACCAAACGTTCTTTCTCTGCGAAGGGAGAGCGTGCCAAAGAACCCCTAGGGTTAGTACATTTAGATGTTTGCGAACCGCTGAATGTAAAAGCCAGAGGAGGTTATGAGTATTTCGTCACTTTCATTGACGATTTCTCTAGATATAGTTTTCTTTACCTAATGCAAAAGAAATCTGAAACGTTTGAAAAGTTTCAGGAATTTCATGCTTTGGCTCAAAACCAATTAGGTAAAACATTAAAGATCTTGCGAACTAATAGGAGTGGAGAATATATGGATATGCAGTTCAAAGATCATTTAACTGAACTTGGAATTGAATCCCAATATACTGCCCCAAGCACGCCACATCAGAATGGAGTTGCAGAAAGAAGAAATCGCACTCTCTTAGAAATGGTTAGGTCTATGCTGAGTTATTCAACTCTGTCTACGTCCTTCTGGGGATATGTTATTCAAATGGCAAACGACATTTTAAATGTTGTTCCATCTAAAGCAGTCCCTAAGACACCCGTCGAACTATGGAATGGTCGTACACCTAGTTTGCGCCATTATAGGATTTAGGGTGCCCTGCTCATGTCTTACGAAAGAAAGAAGGAAAACTGGAATCGCGAACTGAAGTTTGCATGTTTGTCGGAAATTCTAAAGAGACTAGGGGTGGACTATTCTATAGTCACAAGGATAACAAAGTGTTTGTTTCTACAAATGCTACTTTCCTTGAAGATAACTATATGAAAGACAACAAACCGAAAAGTGAAATTGTATTAGAGGAAATGCTCACAAATACTGTTCCTTCAAATGTACCATCCTCTTCTACTCAAGAAGAGGAACATCCCACTCCCTCAGTTTTAGCAACTGAGAAAACTACTACCAAAGCTCCTGTTCAGAAGGTCACCGCTCCTCGTCGTAGTGGGAGGGTTTCTACAAAACCATCTCGTTATGGCTTGGATGGTGAAATCAATATGGTCGTTGGTGACGGTATTGATGACGACCCATTAACCTATAAACAGGCAATGGCAAGTCCGCAACGGAAGCGATGGTCAGCCGGTATGGATTCAGAAATGGATTCCATGAAAAAGAACAAAGTCTGGGAATATGTAGAACCACCTGATGATTTTCGTCCAATTGGATGTAAATGGGTCTACAAGAAGAAAAGAGGTGCTGGAGGCGAAGTTGAAACTTTCAAAGCTAGACTGGTCGCCAATGGTTATACCCAAAGAGAAGGTGTGGACTATGAGGAAACTTTTAGTCCGGTTGCCATGCTCAAATCCATCCGAATTCTTCTCTCCATAGCTGCCGCTTTAGATTATGAAATTTGGCAAATGGATGTCAAGACAGCCTTTCTTAATGGGCTTCTTGAAGAAACCATCTATATGGAGCAACCAGAAGGTTATGTTCTTCCTGGGCAGGAGAATAAAGTTTGCAAATTAAATAGGTCCATATATGGACTTAAGCAAGCTTCTCGCTCATGGAATAAAAGGTTTGATGAGATCATCAAAACCTACGGCTTTCATCAGAATGAAGATGAACCTTGTGTTTACCAACTCAAGGAAAACCAAGTAGTAGTATTCCTGGTCCTTTATGTTGATGACATTTTGATCATTGGCAACAATGTCAAGAAAATGACTCACGTCAAGGAATGGCTTGACACTCAATTCGACATGAAAGACTTGGGTGAGGCAGCCTATGTTCTCGGTATTCAGATTGTCAGAAACCGAAAGAATAGATCCCTTGCTCTCTCTGAAACAACTTACATTGACAATGTTCTAGAGAGATTTTCCATGACCAATACCAATGGGGCAAACATGCCCTCTAGACATGGTATCCGTCTATCTAAGGAACAGTGTCCTACTGATCCTCAAGAGATAGAAGACATGGCAAAAATTCCTTATGCTTCTGCAGTTGGAAGTCTAATGTATGCTATGCTATGCACTAGACCTGACATCTGCTATGCAGTTGGAATCGTGAGCAGGTATCAGCCAAATCCAGGACGGGTACATTGGAATGCAGTTAAGTATATTTTGAAATACTTAAAGAGTACAAGAGATTATGTATTAGTCTACAAGGGTGGTGCTTTAAATCCCTTAGGCTATACAGACTTAGGGATGTCTTGAAGACAGGAAATCTACATCTGGGATGGTGTTTACTCTTTCGGGAGGAGCAGTGCTAAACAAACTGTGATTTCGGATTCTACCATGGAGGCAGAATACATAGTTGCGGCTGAAGCAGCTAAAGAGGTTGTCTGGCTTAGGAAGTTCTTCACCAGTCTCGGTGTAGTTCCTGCAATGGAAAGGCCGATAGTCCTGCTTTGTGATAACACTGGAGCTATAGCTAACAGTAAGGAACCTCGGAGCCACAAGAGAAGTAAGCATATAGAAAGAAAGTATCATATTATCAGAGAATATGTGGCAAGAGGGGATGTACTGGTGGAGAAAGTGGATACGCAGGATAACTTAGCTGATCCATTCACCAAAGTCTTGGCAGTAACTTCATTCGAAAAGCACCGTTAGAATTTAGGATTAATTGAAATGTACTGATTTGTTTTATATTAGTGCAAGTGGGAGTTTGTTGGGTTTTATGCCCTAAATAAAACTCTCTTTCAATGTAATCCAGATTATTCAATATCAATAAAGTAACAGAAGTATTTTTTCATTCATTTGTGTATGTTTTGGTTCACTTAATCAATTGCTTGTCTATTTGATTTATAAATTCATCCAAACCCCTTTTCACATACTTGATCATGTTTATTGTGTTGTCAACACAGTGGAAAGTAAACATGACTATGTGAATAAAGTATTCCTAGATTTATCAGAACACTGGGTTTTACTGATATGACAATCTACAAACAAGTTTACTTGCATTTGGAGAAATGTTATGTTCTTTCCAGAACATAGGTTAAAGTAAAGCTCAGGTTGGATGCATGGAGTATGCATTGGAATGGACCGATATTGAACTTTGAATTAGATTTTTGAAACTTACCGTAAATATCTATTCAATTCAATATCATTAGTTGATCCTAGATCACATGATCGAAATCCTGATATGGTTAGGCTCAATTTCAAGAGTATTATTCGTGTTCTTTGATTTGTTAGTTAAGCCTAATCTTTAGTCAGGGCAATACATACATTTTGGGAACACGGTAGTGCGATTGAGTGGGAGCGCTAACATAAAGATGGAATCTATAGCTTCTATCTGGCGAATAGTAAGCAAAGGGTGATTTCCTTCGAGCTTAACCAAACGAGATAAATGATTGAGTACTCATTTCACTTAGTTGAAATATCATTTATACAGGGTTAAGTGTTTTAAGGATAAAATACATTGTAGGGTGTTACGGTAATTTAGTCCCTTTACAGGTAAATCATCCATATAGAGGATCATTGATCACATTAGGATTATAACAATGGATAACTAATGATGTGTCTATATGGTGGAACATATAGAGCATTCTATATACTGAGAGTGCAATTCTGAGTTCTATGTGTGGATTCAACGAAGAATTAATAAGTTAGTGAATTTAAGTGGTAAATTCTAGATCTGGTTATTGGAAGCTCGGATATATAGACCCATGGTTCCCTCACTAGTTGAGATAATATTACTTGTAAGACTCATTTAATTGATTTTAATTAATCAATTAAAAATTCTCAAGATAGACTTGTCTATTTGAGAATTTATCACTTATTAAGGGCAAAACAGTAAATAGAGATTTTGAAGGGCATATTTATTAATTAGGAAACTTTAATTAGTTTCATTATTAATAAAATAAATGACAATATATTATTTGATAATTAATTTTAATTATTAAATAATTAGATTTGACATTTATGTGGTTGAACAAAGGAATTGGCAGTTTTTGACAAAACAGGAAACTATCAGTGTAGGAAAAGGAAAGTTGGAAAAGTGGCAAGCCTTGTTTCCACAATGCCTAGGCCGGCCACTTAGCTTCCCTTTTCCCTTTGATTTTTTTCAATATTAAATGTCAATTAATTCAATCATAGCCCTAGGTGGTCTTCTATAAATAAAAGGCAAAGGCTTCAGAGTGGAACATAACTGTACAACTGATACACAACATTATTCTGACAGAATTTTCTCTCTGAAAATTCTCTCTAAGCCGCCACCCTCTCTCTCTCTCTTCCTTCACTGTTTCAAAATCCATAAGTGCTAGAGTAGTGCCCACACACATCAAGTAATACCTCAATCATAGTGAGGAAGGCTGTGTAGAATTCAGAAACAACAAAGAAGGACTATCGGGCTTAGATCTTGATTATACTCTGCTACAAAAAGGAATCAAGGGTTAGAGATCTGAGTGGGAGGAGACATATATTCCGCTGCACCCAATGTAAGATTTCTGATACTCTTATGTGTTTAATTTACTATCGTTTTAGAAGTTCATATTTAGGTTGTTAAATCAACATACTTGTGAGTAGATCTAAGTTCCTGGTAAAATAACTTCCAACAGCTCTCACTCATCAACTTGATGCTTTAAGCCAAATTAAATCTAGTTTTCTCTTTCAAACAACTAGTTCATGAGAGAGTTCCTTCCTATTTCAAACCTCCATCATTGTTGTTCCACATTTGAAATCCATAGTGAATGAGTGCCATGCCCACACATAGCATGTCAAGTACTCAATCGTAGTGAGTAAGACGGTGGTAACAAAACCCGAACGAGAAAAAGAGATTCAGGTTTAGATCATGATAATGCTCTGCTACAGAAAGGAATCAAGGGCTAGAGATCTTGAACGGAAGGATTCATTTTATTCTGCTGCAATCAATATAAGGTTTTCTTAACCCTTATGTGTTCATTTCATTATTTTAGAGAATTCATATTTAGGATGTTAATTCAACATACTTGTTAGTAAATCTAGATCCTGATAAAATATACCCAACTATTGGCCTCAGAGCCATGGTAATGATTTACTTTCATGTAATATGGATTTAAAATGATGAATATTGTTTGTTTGTTGATTTGGATGTGCTCATGTTGGTTTTTGTGTTACTTGATGATTCCTATGTGATTTACAAAATTTTTCCATGAAAATAATTTTATTTTCATTGTGAAAATATTTATTTGGATTTCTTGTGAAAAATTAAGCAATTTTTGTTTTTACGGAACTCGATTACGATTAAAAACGAGAAAGTTATGAAGGTTTGAAAATCGAGTGTTAATAGTGTCTAGTTGGCACATCGAGTGCACCAGGCACTCAGACAAGGTGTTGCATCCGTGCGCGTGACAGGGGACAAAACACTGTCTTAAGCCCGTGTCTCGCCCCACGCACACCCACGGGATGCTGCAAGCGCCGATGCATCACCCTGCAGCTGACCGAGAAACCTTGGTCAAGGATGTTGCAGGTCCTCCAATCCGCGCGCGCATCTGGCATTTTGCAGCCTATTTGGGCTGCACGTGCAGCCTTGGTGGCAGCCACACCCCATATGCGATTTTGTGGGATATTTTCATAAATTTTTATTTTTTCCTATTCTCAAACCCTAAAATGAAAATAAAATATTATTTTTAATATATTTAAACTTAAATATCAATTTTTAATTAATAATATTTAATTTTTTAATTGATAATTATTAATTTTTGATAATTTGAAGTTTAAATTTAAAACTTGATTATTTTATTTTTTTAATGATGGTCAGATTTTAGTTAATTTCTTTAATATTTATATATTATTTGATTATAAGATCAAATATTTTAATATTAGCCATATTTTAAATTAAAAGATAATTTTATCCTTTTAATTTAAAATATTATATTAAAATTATCTTATATAATAAATTAAATAATTAATAAATTTAAAATTAACCTAGGCATTTTTATAGATATTCTAACCATAATATATTCAAATTCAAAATTGGTTATTTTGTTAAATATTTAATTTTGTATAAATTATAAGTTAGAAAAATGAAATTTTAGATCCTTCTACTTATTAGACATTTCTAAATATTATTTAAATATTTAAATAACCTATAAATTTTTGTAAAAATTTAAAAAAGGCTTAATTTGAGATATTTTGACATATAATTACGATGATTATTATTTGTTTATTATTTTATTTTTGTAATAATAATTGCCTAACCATATGTATTTTAAAATTAGTTTATTTCATTATTTTAATTATAATAAATTATCAAATTTGAAAATGATATTGAAAATATCTATTTAGTTATTTTCAATTCATTTATCTTATTAGATATTTAATTTAATTTGATAAAATAATTCAAATAAACCTATATATTTTAAATTAGTTTTATTTTTTAATTTTAAACTTTGAAGCGATAGTTAAGGTTATTTTTAACAACCCTAAATTTTCAAAATTTAGTCGGTTAGTTAAAATAATAATTTAACCATATAAATATCTTATTTCATAAATGTTACATGAATATTGTGTTTGTTTTATTTAAATTTTTTATTCAAAACTTTTTTTTTAACAAACCTATTATTTATTTGATCTAAATTGCTATGATTAACTTGTTGACAGATCCAATGATCTGATTTTAATTACAGTCCAATTATCAATAGATCCTATAAATAATTTATAATAGGTAAATTTTTTATTTATTTCGTCTTTGTAAACCTATAAACATGATAGGGCTCATCCAAATAAATTTTACCTGTGTGAGCCTATATGTTTTCTTTTGGGCTTAGATGCATATAGGAAGCCCATTTATTTCTAGATAGATAAATGGACTAGGTTGCTAGAATAAAATATCACCCATGATAGTTTTATGTAGGCCCAATTAGTATTGGGCTTATTCAATGAATAATAATTATTTAATGAAAGGTTAAATTCTTCTCCTTTGGGCCTTGTGTGAGAGTTAGGGGGTCATTAGTAGTGGGTACGAAATACTGAACTAAGCCCTCCCTCACATGAACAACGCCAATTGTGAAGGTCTATTTGTCTTATTTTAAATAATTGTATTAGGCTAATTATACTAGTTTAACCTAATTAAAATTGAATTAGCAACATAATTAATTTTGAAATAAATAGAATTAATTTTTTATTGGATTATTTTAAAATTAATTTAAAAAAAAAAACACACTTTGTTTAATGAAACATATTAGATAGTGATTTCTAGTAACTAATTTATATTTTCTAATATTTAATTAAGTAGAAAAATATATTTAAGTTGAAAATTAATTTGTTAATTAATTTTGGACCAACTTAAATTAGGATATTTTTCTTAGAACTTAACTAGAATTAATAATTAAGATGATTTTATTCAAGATACTTAATTATTTGTTCCTCTTTCATGAAATTTAATTAAATTAGAAAATATATTAAGTTGAAAATTAATTTTGGACCAACTTAAATTAGAATATTTTCCTTAGATATTAAATTAGAATTAATAATTAAGTTTATTTTATTCTAGATACTTAATTATTTATATTTTAATGAATTTAATTAGATAGAAAATTATATTTAAGTGCGAAAGTTTTCATTTTCAGATCAACTTAAATTAGAATAATTTTCCAAATATATTTTATTTTAATAATCATTTTCCCACAAAATTTTGAATTATATTTTTTTTAATGTAGATATTTTGAAATTATTCTATTTTGAAAATTAGATTAAGTTGAAAATTACTTTTAAATAATTTTAGAACATTAAATTAAGTAATTTTCATTAATGACTTAATTAAAATAAATAGACGAAAATATATTATTTTAATTAGAAAATTAGTAATTAGTTTATGAATTATCTAGATAGATACTTTCTATGTAGACTTTTAGTATTTTTCTAGATATATTTAATTAAATTAGAGATTTAATATTTAAGTTGATTTGTTCTAGATACTTAAATACTTGATATTTTTCTTAACAGATTTAATTAATAGGAAAATTATATTTATGTTGAAAATTAATTTAATTAATTTTAGACCAACATAAATTAGAATAATTTTTCCAATTTTATTTTATTTTAATTTTAATGAATTTTGAAAATGTATTTTAATACATTGGATTTTAGATTCTGTCATATATATTTATAGAAAATTAAATTTGAGTTGAAAATTAATCATTCAATTATTTTTTTACCAACTTAAATTAAGTAATTTTCATAATATTTATTGGAAAATTAATACTGAGGATGGAAACTATTTTTTTAGATCTTCCTATGGTATTATTTTATAAATATTAATTAAATTTTACATTTAGAGTCATCTAAATTTGTAATTTTAATTAAATAAATACATATTAAAATAAATAGATTAAATTAGTATCAAATGAAAATATAGCTCTTTAAAATAATGAGCTTTAGTTATAAGGACATTTGATCACAATTGTTGGTTCTACACAGTTCTTGTTTTAGTGAGATTCATCCCCAATAGATGTACGTTCATTGGCAATTTAACGTCGTAGAATCTCAAAAGATAAGTATTATTGTAAGTGTTTTATTCTTAGTAACGTCCATCTGAATAGTGGCTGCTAAGAATAGGACTTACAAGGTATGAAACAATGGTGGAAGCTCATGAAATAGGAATGACCTTGACTCTCGACTCAAAACGTAGCAACGTAAGATTCTCTTTTCAATTGAATAAACCGTTGATAGAATAGTATCCATTTTATATGAGTTGACTACTTTATTCAATGCATGGTATTTTTGACTCTCGCCTAAACGGGACACTGTATCAGTTTGTTAGGAACCTTAGAAATTATTTAAGATGTGTTTGTTTTGTATTTTTACATGTCTTTCTTAAATGTTACTTGTATTATAATTTCTGAATGTGTATGAATTTATATTGAACATATTTGTTTTCTGTTATTAATGTTGTAGTATAAATATCGAATCTTCGTTGTTGGTCTAACTTAGCTTGTTGTTTTTAATGGGACACAATCCCAAAGGATTGTAATTCGTTCGACAGACATAATAGTGTTAGATCTCAACAGATAAGTATTTATAAATGCAACATCTAGCTGTACATCCAAAGATGACAACTTACATTAGTGTTAACAATATGAAACAATGAAGAGATTAATAAAATAAGAATAACTTTGACTCTCCCCTAAACGGGACATCGTTGAATTCTTATTTAATTTGAAATTATCCTTAAGTTTTTCCTCTTAGATTTTTCATTTAGAATTTTCTTAATGTTATATCATTGGATGAATAGTTTATAAATCATCTACTTATGATGTCATTCTAATTTCTCTTATGAAATTTAATGGCACAGATGACTATATTCCCGATATTCTATCCTAAAATGATATAAATCCTCAATCTTAGAAATCTCCTACTTATATTTGCTTACTTCAGGCAACTTAAACTTAGAGTTAGATTAGTAGTGGCGGTCCAAGCTTGAATAGTTACTCATGTATATTTGGTATAAATTTTAAGTCTTTGACTTTAAATTTTAAATTTCAAATAGAAATTTAAAATTTTATTTTCCTAGAATACATTGGACAATATAGTATGACTTTCACAAGTTGCTTAATTTCCATATTCTGTCAATGGATTCATACTATATGTTTATGTATGTAATATGAGTTTAGTATTTTGTGAGCAAGATCCACTTGGACTATTCTATGAACTCTCTGTTATAACTAAACCTTTTTCATCAAAAGACCATAACCACATTTTAGTATCTATGGCATTTTCATCTTGTTCATAGTAGTTTTGACAAGGTCATTTTTAGCAAAGAGTAAATATGCCTATATCCACTTGAAAGTAAGTTCATGTATATTCGAATATGGATGTACATTCAGGGGTGGATATGAGTTATCGTAATATTCTTAATACGATTACTCTAGATTTTACGTTATACAAAAAAAATTTGAAATGTTTAAGAAATTTCCTGAATTTTTAGCAATGGTGAAAAATCATTAAGGTCAGTGGTTAAAGATCTTGCAAACTGATAGGAGTGGAGAAATATTTGGATATGCAGTTCGAAGATCATTAAGCTGAATTTTGAATTTTATTCAAACCTACCTCCCCAAACATTTAATTTTCCTATTGATGATAGTGAAATGTCTATGATTTGTTACTAGTAGTTGCCTAAATGATGGAATGGTTGGGTACTTAGTGTAAATCATTATTAGATTCATGGATGTCCTGATCGTGATCTTAAGAAAGCTAGAACAATTTTTGGGTTGATCATCATGATTTCAAGAATGTTGTACTTAATGACTGGGCGAAACCAGTTAGGGCAGAGGGGATGAGAGCATTATATCTGAAGTTAATGAGATTAAAGCACAAATTAAAGAAAATCAACAAGCAGTCAATAGGAGACATAGGGAAAGGCTACCAGGCGGCTAAAACTCAATACTTGGAAGCAAGAATGGAAGCTCAAATGCATAGGCACAATCTCAATCTTTAATTAAGCGAGAAAGAGGCAACAACTTATTTTCATGATCAAGGACACATGTATCATAGCTTCTTGAAACAACGGAGAAAAGTGAACTGGCTTTGTAAAGGAGATGAGAATAATGCTTTTTTCCATGCCTTTTTGAAAAAGAAGGATGGAGAACAGTATAGTTTCTTATGCCAATGATCATGGAGATATCATTGAGAAGTTTCCTTAAGTGGTGAAACATTTTATGAACCACTTTCAGGGATTCATGGGGACTAGCAGCCTAACTTCTCAGAGGCTACGGAAAGATTGTATTGAGCAAGGCAATCGGCTGAATGTCGAACGACAGCTGAACATGATTAAACCATTCACTGCAAAGGAGATAAGGAAAGCTTTCTTTAGTATACCTAACTCAAAAGCGTCGGGACCTGATGGGTATGGAGCTTGTTTTTTCAAGAAGATGTGGGCGGATTTGGGAACTGAATTCATCAAAGCTATTGAAAATTTTTTCAACAATGGTGTCATGCCAAAGGAGCTTCATGCAACAATGATTACTCTCATTCCTAAGATCGAGAACCTACTAAAGTAGTGGATTATAGGTCTATTGCTTGTTGCTCTACGGTCTACAAATGCATTTCTAAATTATTGTGTTTAGGCTTGCTCAGGTGCTACCCATTCTTGTTAATCAGAATCAAGGAGCTTTTGTTCTGGGGAGATCGATTGCTCACAATATCATGATTCTCCAAGACATCTTAGAGAATTACAACAGGAAGAACGTGTCTCCTAGATGTGCCATCAAAGTTGACATCAGCAAAGCATATGATAGGGTAAATTAGGATTTTCTGGAGGAGCTTCTTCATGCCTATAAATTGCAAGCTAGATTCATCAAATGGATAATGACTTTTGTGAGAGCCACATCTTACTCAATTCTTATGAATGGAAGAGTTCAAGGCAGTTTCAAAGGGAAGAAAGGTTTGAGACAAGGGGATCCCCTTTCTCCTCTTCTGTTTATTCTAATAATGGAGTTTTTAACTAGGAAGCCGCAAATGGCAGCCAAGAAGTCAGATTATAGATTTTACCCAATGTGTAAGAGTCTCAACATCATAAACTTATGTTTTGCTAATGATCTCATTGTAGGAAATTATTTTACCAGGATCTTAGATCTACTCACAAGTATGTTGATTAACACCCTAAATATGAACTTTCTAAAATGATGAAATAAACACATATAAAGTTTAGTAAACCTTACATTGGGTGCAGTGGAATATAATGACTCCTTCCGTTCAAATATCTAGCCCTTGATTCCTTTCTGTAGCAGAGCATTATCAATATCTGAACTTGGATATCTTTCTCTGATTCTTTAGTGCTGAAACTCCTTCTTGCTGAAAGTCTTTCTTCACGATCTTCCTCACTATGATTGAGGTATCACTTGCTGTGTGTGGGCACTACTCTAACACTAAGAATTTCGAAATTCAAGAGGGAAGAGAAAGAAGAAGTGGCGGCTAAAGATAGGGAGAGAGAAAGGCTCAGGTTTTTTCTGAATGAAAAGTCAGAAGCAAAGTGTAATTTTCCTGAAGCCTTCACTATCTATTTATAGCATTCCACTAGGGTTAACTTTGAATTATTTGCCATTAAAATAATAAAAATATCAGTTTAAATTCCCTACAAAAGTGGCCGGCCATGCATAGTGGATTTGGGCCTCACTTTTTACAATTTTGCAGTTTAATCTTTTCTGCATCTGATTTTCTCAAAAACGCCAATTTTCAAATTCAACCATTTAAATGCCAATTCTAACTATTTAATAACTATAAATAATTATTAAATAATATTGTCATTTGTCATATTTATTAATTGAACCATACAAAGTATCATAATTAACAAATATGCCCCTAAAACTCTTTCTTTACAATTTCACCCTTACTTAGTGTAAAATTCACAAATTGACGTAGTCTAAATTGAGAATTATAATTGATTAATCAAAACCAATAATATGAGTCTTACAAGCAATATTATCTCAACTAGTACGGGGACCATGGGTCTATATAACCGAGCTTCCAATAAGTAGATCAAGAATTTATTACTAAAATTCACTAACTTATTAATTCTTCGTTGAATCCACGCATAGAACTTAGAATTGCACTCTCAGTATATAGAATGCTCTGTATGTTCCACCATATAGACCCATCATTAGTTATCCATTGTTATAATCCTAATTTGATCAATGATCCTCTATATTAATGATCTACACTGTAAAGGGATTAGATTACCGTTACACCCTACAATGTATTTAATCCTTAAAACACTTAACCCCGTATAAATGATATTACAGCTTATGTGAAATGAGATCTCCACCATTTATTTTCGTTTGGTCAAGCTCGAAAGAGATCATCCTTTACTTACTATTTGCCAGATAGAAGCTATAGATTCCATGTTTATGTTAGCGCTCCCACTCAATTGCACTACCGTGTTCCTAAAATGTACGTATCACCCTGACCTAAAAGTAGGCTTAATTAACAAATCAAAGAGCACGAATAGCCTCTCGAGATCGAGCCTAATCATAACAGGATTAAGATCATTTGATCTAGGATCAACTCAGCGATATTCACTTGAATAGATATTACGGTAAGTTTAATAAATCTAAGTCAAAGTTCAATATCGGTCCCTTCCGATGCATACTCCATGCATCCAACCTGAGCTTTACTTTAGCCAATGCTCTGGAAAGAACATAGCATTTCTCCCAATGCAAGTAAACTCTGTTGTAGATTATCATATCAGTAAAACCCTATGTCGGATAAATCTAGGAAACTTTATTCACATAGTCATGTTTACTTTCCAATGTGTTGACAACACAATAAACAGGATCAAGTATGTGAAAAGGGTTTCAGATCAATTTATACATTATGTACATATAATCATGAAATAAATCATGTGAACCATGCAACATTAAATGTTATTTCTGACCTATATTAATAAGTAAATCTGATTATATTGAAATGATTTTTATTTAGGGCATAAAATTCAACAAACTCCCACTTGCACTAAGATTAAACAAAAAAGTGCATTTCAAACAATCTCAACACCTTGATATACAAATCAAGTGTAGTAGTAGTAAACTCCTCGTAATAGGATCTGAAAGGTTGAATTAACCACAACCTTTTCTCCACCTTTACTCTTCCTTAATCACAAAATTATTGATAATGTGAAATTCCTCTCTATATGTCTACTCTCTTGGGATACTGGATTCTATAATTTTGGCAACTACTTTTGGTTAATCATGAAATTAACACTAGTAGTTAAGGCAATTTGGAATGGTGCCAAAGATGTAGAGAACTTTCTTAGACTGAATAAGTACCTTTCTTGTAACTTAAACATTCAGTCCCTTCCTGGTAGACCTAGAGACTTCAGATAGGTTTTTACACTTCTCTAAAATCACTATTCCACCCCAGAGTAATCACAATCTTATCAAAAAGATTTTCTAGCACAAAGGCAAATTTCAAAATCTGATGTGGTGTAGTCTAAGAGTTTTAAACACACCCTTATAGACTAACATATAGTTCCTCTTCTTAATCTTAAGATTTACTTGATTGTCTTCCAATGTTCTTCTCCGGGATTAATCTAATACCTACTCATTACTCCCACTCAACAGCAGGTGTCTGGTCTAAGGCATACAAAAGCATATGTAAGACCTCTCACTGTTGATTTAAGAAATTCTTTCATGGCTTTATCTTTTCTGGAATAGTTGAGACTTTTCCTTAGATAAATAAAATCTATGCCTAAGAAGTTGTGAAGCTTCTATAGATTGCCATTAGAAAGAAAATGCTTGACATCTTACTAAAGTAAGTTGCTTGCATTAGAGTAAATAATTTTATGGTATATCACAAGCCATAGGTTTAGATAAACTCAAACCTATAATACTAAGAACAGGAAGTTTTGTTAAGTCCATAGAATAGATTTATTAACTAAAATTTCCTTTATGTCCTTGTAATAGAAAACTTTAGGTTATTCCATGTGAATGGTTTAAACCATAGTTCTATTGGCTTTTCTTCTTAGTTTCTTATCTTGACAATCCATTACTTGTTTAAACTCACAATGGATTTTAATCACTAGTGTCTCCCAAGTCATAAGAAGGTGAGTTCCTAGAAACTCTCCCACTACGACAAGGTACCGTGAATTATGTCTAAGAAAACTAATGATATTAATCTCTTCGGTTGTGACAAGACAACAGAGGCAGTGGGATCATCATAAATAAGATGATAGAACACTTTTGGAATCAAGAAATAAATATCTCCTTTATTTGCTATTTTATTTTTAGACTTAGTCATTTTCTTAGAAAAGTAGTATTTGTTTAAACAAACACTTTCTTATCTAATGACTATGGGATGGTCCACCCCTAATCACTTAGAATAGCTAACAAACCATGGTTAACAGTTCTAGCTTTTCTTAAGATTTTGATTAGGTCATCAACGAATCTAGTAATGATTTACATTAAGTATACAACCATTACATCATTCTGAAATTGTATTACCATGGAAGGAATTAGGCAACGACTAGTAACTAATCATCAACATGCAACTCGAAATTTCTGGTGAGATAAGTTTGGATATAATTCAAAAATCAATTTAATGATCTTTGAACTGCATATCTACTAACTATTTCTCCACCCCTATCAGTTCCCAAGATCTTTAACCACTTACCTTAATGGTTTTAACCCTTGCTAGAAATTAATGAAATTTTTCAAACATTTCAAATTTCTTGCTAAAAGGTATAATCTAGAGTTATCGTTTTAAGAATACAACGAAAAACTCATATCCACCCCTGAATGTACATCCATCTGCGAATGAGATGAACTACTTTCAGTGGATATAGGCATATTAACTCTTTGCAGAGATTGATCTTGTCAAATCCACTATGAACAAGATACAAATGCCATAGATTAAAAAGAATGTGGTAGTGTCTTTTGATGACTTAGGTTTAGTTACATCAAAGAATTCTTAGAATATTGCAAGTGGATTCTTGTCACAGAATACCTAACTCATATTCCATACAGTTTGAATCCATTAATAGAAGATGGATATTAAACACTTGTGATGGTGTAACTGTATTGCATCCTGGAATTAGAAATATAAGAAAATTTCTGTTTGGAATCTAAAATTAATGTCAAAGACTTAAATTTATACCAAATATAATGAGTAATTCTATCTTGGACCACCACTACTAATTTAATTCTAAGTCTGATTTGCCCATACAAGTAGGAAATTTCTAAGATTGAGGATTTATATCAATTGGGAATAGAATTTCGGGATTATAATTATATGCGTCATTTAATTTGTTAAGAGAAAATATAATGACATTAAATGATATATAGACCATTCATTAAATGATATGTTATTGAGCTAATTCGTAATGAATAAGCTAAGAGGAATTAGGATAATTTCGTTTATAAATAAGAATCCAACGATGCTTCGATTAGCGAGAGTCAAAGTAATCTTATTTATACAATCTTCTTGTTTCATATCGTAAAAATACTAGTCTAAGGTGTCATCAATTGATGAACAGCGAGATGTTGCATATACAATATTTATCTTTCGAGATCTAACACTATTATGTATGTCTAATGGTGAAAAGCCACTAGGGATTTATCTCATTAGATAAACAAACCAAGTTAGACCAACAATGAAGATTCGAAATTAAACTACAACTTAATAACAGAAAATAACATGGTTCAATATAAATTCATACACAATTCAGAAATAATAAAACATATAGCAAGTAGGAATGACTAGTGAAAATACTAAAACATACAATCCTAAATAATTTCCAAGGTTTTCAACAAACTGATATCAGTGTCCCGTTTAGGCGAGAGTCAAAGCAATTCTATCTTATGAGCTTCCACCATTGTTTCATAATTTGCAAGTCAAGTATGGTCGCCACCATTAGGGTGATCCATACCATACAAAACACTTACAAACTACTTATCATTCGAGATTAAACGTTGCGAAATTGCTAATGAACGTTCCTCTATTAGGGAGGATTACTCACTAAAACAAACGCGGTGTAAAACCCACAATGGAGATCGAATGTCTCTTGATTAAAAGCTCATTATTTAAAGAGAGTTGTATTTTCTTTGATTCTCTTTATTTAATCTATTTATTTTAAATATATATTTATTTAATTAAAAGTTCCAATTTAGAATGAAAAAATTCTAAATATAAATTTTACTTAGATGGATAAGAAAATAACATGAATTTTTTCCATCTTAGTAATAATTTCCAATAAATATTTAGAAAAATATTCAATTTAAGTTGTTACAAAATTAATTTAAATTAATTTACAACTCAAATTTAATTTTCTATAAATATATATTGCATTTCGAAAAATTAAAGTATTCAAGGATACAATTTTCGAAAATGCTTGTTAAAATAAAAAATTAATCCTGAAAAAATTATTCTAATTTAATGTTGGCCCAAAATTAATTAATAAAATTAATTTACAACAAAAAATATAATTTTCCTATTTAATTAAATATATAAGAAAAATTTCAAATATTTAAGTATGATGATGAAAATCAACTTAAATATTAATTTACTATTTAATTGAATACACTAGAAAAATACTTCAAGCAAAAAACACATAATATCTATCTAGATTTTCATTTGACTAATTAATTCAATTTCTAATAATATTCTTTAATTCATTTATTTTAAATTAATCAATAAATGAAAAAATCATTGATTTAAGTTGGTCCAAGAATTAAAATAAATAATTTACAACTTTAATCTATTTTTCAAATAAAATTCGAAATTCCAGCATTTAAGAAATGCAATTTCGAAATTTGATTAATAAAATAAAAAAAATATATATTTTGAAAATTATTCAAATTTAGTTGAAAAAATAAATTTCAACTAAAAATAATTTTCTATTTAATTAAGTGTCATGAAAAGGAAATATTTAAATATCATGATGAAAATCAACTTAGATATTTAATTTTTAAATCTATTAAATGTATTAAATTCAAGAAATAAATAATTAAGTGTAGAGAAGGCTTAATTATTAATCTCTAGTTTAATACTAGGAAAAATATACTTAAAATAAATTGTACCGAAATTAATTATTCACAATGTATAATATTTTCCTATTTTAATATTAGAAATAATAAGTAGTCTAGAAATAACTATCTAGAAAATATCTTATTTGACTAAGTATCTTTACCACAAAATTTGAAAAAATATCTGATTTAAGTTGTATTAAAAAAAATCTAGAACTTAAATATTTTCTAATTTAAATTTAATTAAATATCAAAAAATTAAGTTGTAACCACTTAAATTGAAAATATTTTATTTTAAGTTAATATTTGAAAAAAATATCAACTTAAAAAAAAATATCTAAAGAATCTTAATAACCAATTCCTAAAATTCCTCAACTTAATTTTGAAATTTAAAATTCAAAAGATATTCAGATTTAAGTTGATTAGTTATAGATAACTAAATATCAACTTAAATAGGAATATTTAATGAAAAATTTAAATTAAGCTTCAGAAAGAATCTAGATGGTTATTGTTGACCGAGATTTTCGGCAACTATTAAAATATGATTATAATAAAGAGCTATAAGAAAGTGAGATGAAGGTTTTTTACGTGGTTGGGGCGTTAATGAGCCTTAGTCCACGAGTCTCTGTTATTTATGGATGTATTTAATACAGATTCCACACTTGAGAGAATGTCTTTCTCTTAAATACAGAGAATGTTCTTGGTGAGTATTTTCTCTTTTTGCTTGTTTGCAAACCAAGATTCTCGACCCCATTAAATGAGCTTTGAGGAGGTATTTATAGTGTTTTGGTGGGGTAATCCCTAGAATTGTTCTTACACATGTATCTATAAGTATCCATAAAGTTGAGCATTTCCAATGAATATACCATGGGTGATGCATGGTCAAATCCCTAGGTGCGATAGGGTTTTTAGGGAGAATGTCCTTTTTGCCTTGTGATTGACGTGACTCTTCGCAGAGTAGCCGTCGCTAGACTTAAATGATCATTACTATAGCGCTGCTGTTTGGGGGTTGTGCCGTCAGACTTTATTGCGTGTTACAGTCCCAACACGCTTCCTCCCATGCAGCATTAAATGCGACTTGATTGCTCGGGAGAGACCTGACACATCCCGGAGAGCCTTCACGCTATGCACGCCTCCTGGAGTACCTTGTACTCCGGGGGCCTCCTCCGGGACCCATGCTAACAGTGCTTCCTTGTGGCGCGCAAAGACTTAGCAAATGTTTACAAGTTATCTGATCCACGTGTCCCCTCTCGACTGGTCCACGTATTTTGGGCGAATTCTGGAGCAACATTTACCCCCCAAGCCTTGTTTACTTAGTAAAAATAAACCAAGGCTTGTTCAAGTGCCTCCGGTCCACTCCTCGTTTCCTTGGCTCAGGCCTCGAGCGCGTGGGGGCACATTTAATGATGACATTTAATGCAGCGATTCGCCTTTTGCAGGAATGTCTCCAGCCGCCTCCTCGGTCTTCTGACACGAGCTTGGGGCGCGTGAAGGCGTGTCTAATGATGGCATTGAATGCAACGATTTGCTTTTGCAGAGGTCGATTCGTTTCACGCCCTTTGATTGATGCGGCGCATTAATGGTATCAGACGGATACTCAAACGTATCCACCGCCTTTATGGCAGATTGATCTGATCCGTTGATCTTCGGGAATTCGAATCGTGCATCTCCCCCCACCGTGCGATTGTAGGTGATGACGCCTGTTCCTCATGCGTTTTTGCCTATAAAAGCCACCACCTTTCCTTCATTTCGGCTACTTTTCATTCTTTGCCATTTCTGCTCGAATTTCCCAGAGAGAAAATTCCTCAAAGTGGCAGGAACTGCCTTAATACTTAAACACTTCTTTCAGTCTTCCAGTGTTTGACTTCGCCAGTTCTTCTCAGCTTTTACTCAACCACATTCAGTACCCCCAGTTCAACGATCTACTGTAAGTTTCTTGCATCCTTAAATAATAACATGCTTATATTTACTTCGTTCGTTTTCTGGGTTCGTACTTAGAGACTTCTGGGTGTGTGAGTGTTTAAGTCCTTCGAGTTCTGCTTTACGTTTACTGCGTTAGTTGTAGAATCGCCATTATCATGCCCCTGTTGTAATCATACAGCTTTGTTTGAAGAGAGCCATGCATTCTTCGTTTAACAGTTGCTTAGGGCATAGGATGGCTTTTCTTTTTTTTTTTCTTTTTTGCAAAACCACTTTCTGCGATTTCACTGCACCCGACACTTGTTCAGGGATTTTCTCCAGAGTTTCTCATGTGACACGTGTCCGGAGGGGGCCTCTTTCCAGCGGTTAGGGGACCCCCACTCCCTTTTTCTTGATTTAGGGTTTGGTATGGGACCTAACTGCTGGGATTTTCCTTTTCCTTTTTGTTTTTCTCCGAACACAAAATGTCTGCTTCTGGCTCAAAATCTTCGAAGAAGAAAGGGAAAGATATGGCCACGCTGGAGGAGGTTTCTCTGGGACCCGTTGCCCATGAGGGGTATAAATCCCGTGCGACTGGTTGGGAAGCGGTCGAGCTTCGATCCACCCTGACTTGTCCTCACCAGCTGGAGAACATTATTAATGTTGCTGGGATCAAACCCTCCACTTCAGGGACCTTTCACCGGCCTCCTCGTGACTCGGAGACGCCTAACCATAACTATGACGGCTTCGGGGCTTGGAGTCAGACCCATTTGATGGCCGGTGCCATGCTCCCGCTCCAAGATTACTTTGTTAATTTTCTTGTATTTGTCGGCCTTGCGCCATACCAACTTATTCCTCAAGCTTACTGCCTGCTCTCAGGCTTATTTATTTTTTACACCGCCCGTGGCTGGGGGTCTCCTAGCCCGGCGGAAATTTTATATTTTTATGAACTTGTATCCATCCCCAAGAAAGGGGACAAACTTAAGGATGGTTTTTATGGGTTCCAGATCCACCCTGCTAACGAGGGGGTGGTTCCGTATAATAGGCAGACTCACGTTAAGGAGTACCGCCATCGCTTTTTCTTTTCGTCCGGGTTCAGGGCCGTGGACCACCCGGAGCTTCTCACGGAGTGGGTGCGGATCCCACCTTATCAGCGGACGCTTCCCACTCAGGCTTTTCTTCGAAGGGCCCAAGCCTTCGCCTCCTATGACCACGCCGATCTTGATGTCGGCGGCCTAGTCACCACGGAGAATTGTAGGAAGGCCAAACTTATCCTTTCTCACCAATCCGTGGATGACTCCAACCTCTCACGGGTCATCTGCCCGAATGTGAGGGCGCCGGTTGCGGAGAAGGCCTTCCGGGATGAGCTTATTGCTATGACAGAGAAGAAGTACCAAGATTATCTCTACCGGAAGGCCCAGGAGAAGGCGTACTCTAAGGCCCAGGCTGCCTCTGGGAGAGGGCTTCGCGTGGGGAGTCCGGTGGTGCGAAGGAGCCAAGCCATTGGCGGGAAGTCCGAAGCTAAATTTTTTGACAAGATACTTCAAGAAGAGATTGGGGATCGTCCCGCCGGGAGGCCCCTTCGTCTTGAAGATTCTTCCGAGAAGCGTACTTCCCGCCACGGCCTTCGCTCCCGAACCAAACTCGGGTGCTCCCGGTGCTAGCACTTCCGGTGACGGCGGTAAGTCTCCCTTGATAATTCGCTATGTTCCTTCCGTTGATGAATACACCAGTCATAGGCCCGTAGGGTTCGACGAGCGTCTTGGTAGATTTAAGATGCCGTTGACCCGGTGGGGGGATCATTTGAAGGAATTTTATTTTACGAACTTAGGAGATTACCTAGGTCGGTCCCGGATGGGCTCCGGCCCTCCGGAACCTATTCCCTTAGGTCCTTCAGCTTACATAACGTCCAGCTGGTTTCGGCCCTCGGACAGTTATCTCGGAGATGACGCCGCCAAAGATTAAAGTACGGGACTTTGCTAGGGCCGAATTAGGAAGTTCGGGTAGGAGTAGCTTATTTGCTGTATCTTGTATAAGCGGTTCCTCACGGACTTCTAACACTTGCTTATTTTTTGAAACAGGTATCTCCATGGATGCCATCCCGGAACGACTCGCCGGGTTCATACTCCCGTGGCTCCTCCGGCCTTCACCCCCTCTCCCCCGGCCCCTTCCTTGAAGGTTTCTTCTAGCGCTCCCCCCGAAACCATTGACTTAGTGGATGACGAGGAGGTGCTTCCGGGAGAAGGCCAAGGGAAAAGGTGGGACTTCTCGGAGGAAGCCGTTGAGGGTGCAGGAGAGCCTCAAGCCCCTCCGGAGGTAGCAGAGGAGGACGAGGAGGAGCCTGAAGCGACTCTGATTCGCAAGCGTAAGGGCAAGATGGTTGCCCAGGATGAGCCGAAGAGGCCTCGGAGAGCCGACACTCCTGCCCATGGCCTAGACGGCGGGGTCTCCCTGATGGAGGAAAATCCTGCTCCTCCCCACATCGAGCTTACCCCGATTTCGGGGGACGAGGTGAGGCAGGAGCTCCGCATAGCCAAACACAGCTATGCTATGGATGAGTACTCCCGGGGGTATGCTGAAGTGGAGGCCCTTAGGAGGATCCTGCGAGCTGAGGTTGAGGCGAGAATCAACCACCCGGAATACCAGGATCCGTGGGACCTTAATCTGGACCCCTTATCGGACTGGTTCCGTCGCTTCCTAGGGCCTACCTTGGCTCCTTTTGCCGCGGAGATGACCGGGGAGTTTGCTTCTCAGCTCACACGTTGCGCGCCCAAGCGTTTTGCCACTTGCGCTTTCCTGAACTCTATCTTCCAGGTCCAGGACCTCAGCCATTCTCTCACGGTGGTAAGTACTTTGCAATTTTTGCGTTTCCTTTTATTGTTTGTATTTTGTTTTCTTCCTTTGAGAAATTTTTCCTTATACTTCGTTATGGTTCAGCTTGCTGCTGAGGCTGGCCGCCTCTCCAAGAACATCATAAACCATGGCTTCACTCTGTCCGATTTTGGGGACATGAATGACGTCAGGAAGGTCCTCCAGGACCTCACAGCGGAGAGGCAGATCTACCAGGAGGCTGCCGAGCGCCAGGAGGCAGCGGCCAAGGCCAAGGAAGAGGAGGTCAAACGGAGGGAGGCTCAGGCGGAGGCCATGATCCGGGACGAGGCTCAGCGGAGAGACAGGATGGAGGCCCATCACCAGGAGGAACTAAGGGCTCAAACCGAGGTTGCTGAGAAGGCCAGGCGAGATCTCCGGGAGGCCAGGGAGGCTTTGGATGAAATGGTCGCCAAGGTGAGATCTTTAGAGGAGACTCACCAGTCGGACATTGAGTCCAAGGCCGCTCTAGCTGCGGAGTTGAAGGAGCTTAGGGATTTCAAAGAACAATCCACGAGGAAGGCCAAGAGGGTTGAGCTCCTTTCTCCTGTTTCCTGCGCCCGGTGCCCGAAGCGCTTTGATGATGGTGTCTATATGGCTTGGGCCACCAATGATCAAAGTATCAAGCTTACTTTTTATCCCAAACCCGAGGAGATGATTGCCAGATTTCGGGAAAAGAAGAAGAAGCTTGATGCCGCGCTTGAGGCACAGATTGGACCTCGTCTTCCTCCGCGGGCTGACTGAGCTGCCGTATTATTGACCCAGATTCTACCCATTTCTTTTATAACTCTTTTTTTTTTTGTTTGTACATATTTGCTGCTGCCTTAGAACAATTTATATATAGGTGGCAGCTTTCGTTTGAAGGGGAGACAATTATATTTTAAGGCCTGTCCCCGGGCCATTTATATGTATATGACCTGCCCTTTGGGCTAGGATATTTTTTATGCGATCTTTATTTGTCACACTTATATATTTTAACCTGTCCTTTGGCTCAGGGTTTTTATAATTATGCTTTTTATTTTTGTGCATACTTTTTGACCTGCCCTTTGGGTCAGGATATTTTACTTAGGTTGTTTTTTTTGTTTGTCCGTGCGGTATACCCTAGTACCCCCCTGAGTGGCATAGAAACTTTGTTTTTAAGGCACTCAGTTTTATTTAATATAGAGGAGGTATACATTTGGACGGTACAAACCCGTTGAACAAAATCTAAGTTTAATTCGCTACTGGTAATATTTTCTGAGGTGATCGGCATTCCAGGCTCTTGGGACGGTGGTTCCGTCCATTCTTTTTAGTTTGTAAGTGCCAGAACCGATTTCGTCCTCGATCTCATATGGTCCTTCCCAATTTGGTCCAAGTACCCCCACTCCGGGTTCTTGGGTGGCTGGAAAAACCCTTCTTAGGACCATATCCCCAATAGCAAATTTTCTGCTTTTAACCTTGGAGTTAAAATATTTGGTCACCTTCTTTTGATAAGCATCCATCCGTATTTGAGACTCATCCCGGAGTTCTTCGACTTGATCCAAAGCCTCTTGGAGCAGCGCCTGATTGGTGGCCGGATCATAAGTCGTCCTCCTGTGGGATGGGAATAATGTTTCCACCGGGACCATTGCTTCACAACCGTACGCCATTGAGAACGGCGAGTGACCGGTTGTGGTTTTGGGGGTCGTCCGGTAGGCCCACAATACCCTTGGCAATTCTTCAGGCCAGTTATTTTTACAGGCCAGTAGCTTCTTTTTCAAGGTGACCTTTAGGATTTTATTGATCGCTTCGCCCGGCCGTTTGTTTGAGGCCGGGCTACCGCGGAGAAGCTTTTTACCACTCCGTGTTGGTTGCAAAAGTCAGTAAATTCCTCGCAATCAAATTGCTTTCCATTGTCTGAGACTATTTTGTGAGGCAAGCCGTATCGACACACTATGTTTTTGATAACAAAGTCCAACGCCTTCTTAGCAGTTATTGTCTTCATAGGCTCGGCCTCCGTCCACTTGGTGAAGTAGTCCACCGCTACTATTGCATACTTTACCCCTCCTTTTCCCGTAGGTAGAGACCCGATGAGATCTATCCCCCAGACCGCGAAGGGCCAGGGGCTGGTCATCAAAGTGATCTCATTTGGAGGAGCTCTCGGTATGTTCGCGTACCTTTGGCACGAGTCACACTTTTGGACATAGTCTATACAATCTTTTTTCATTGTTGGCCAGAAGTACCCTTGCCTCAATATTTTCTTTGAGAGGCTGGGTCCTCCCGTATGATCTCCACAGAACCCTTCATGGACCTCCAGCATGATTTGTCTAGCTTCAGGGTCCGATACGCAACTTAAATAAGGCATGCTGAGTCCTCTCCGGTAGAGAATTTGGTCCATCATTACATAACGATGAGGTTGATACTGAATCTTTCGAGACAGTGCCCTCTCTTGGGGCAACTCACCTGTGGTTATGTACTTTATGATGGGGACCATCTAGCTGGGTTCTTGCCCAACCGTTAGTGTGGTTTCTTTTATTTTGATGCTTGGCTCTGCCAAGCGTTCCACTGGTACTACCCCCAGTTCTTCGATTTCACTGTCCGAGGCTAACTTAGCCAGACAGTCCGCATGAGCGTTCTTCTCTCGGGGGATTCTTTCTATTTTATAGTCCGCGAACTCGTGGAGCAGTTCTCAGACTATTGCTACGTACGCGGCCATCCGTTCGCCGCGAGTTTGGTATTCTCCGGAGACCTGGTTTACGACCAGCTGAGAGTCACTATAGATTTCCACTCTCTTAGCTCCTACAGCTTTAGCCAGTTTTAGCCCTGCTATCAGGGCCTCATATTCTGCTTCATTATTCGAAGCTGTGAAGTTGAATCGGAGTGCTGCCTGGAGCCGCAATCCAGTAGGTGATATCATAGCCACTCCGGCTCCTGAACCGTTCTCATTAGAAGCTCCGTCTACAAATACTCGCCAAGTGGGGATTGGGGGTTCCGGTGTATTGGCTGTTGCCTTGGCTTCATTGCATTCGGTGATGAAGTCTGCCAAGGCCTGGCCTTTTATGGAAATCCGGGGCACGTAATGTAAGTCGAATTGACTCAGCTCCATCGCCCACTTGAGGAGTCTTCCGGATGCTTCAGGCTTCTGGAGAACTTGCCGGAGCGGATGATTGGTCAGGATTCTGATCGGATGGGCTTGGAAGTACGGTCTCAACTTCCTTGATGCCATCAGGAGGCAGAATACTAATTTTTCAATGACCGGGTACCTTGTCTCGGCCCCTATCATGCGCTTACTAACATAGTACACGGGGTGTTGAACTTTTTCTTCCTCCCGGACCAGTGTAGCGCTGACCGCGTGCTTGGAGACGGCCAAGTAAAGGAACAAGTCTTCTCCAAGGACGGGTTTTGATAGGATAGGAGGTTTGGACATGTGGTCTTTTAACCTTTTGAATGCCTCCTCGCATTCATCTGACCATTCGAACTTTTGGCATTTCTTCAGTATGTTGAAGAAGGGTATGCACTTGTCCGTGGATCGTGAGATAAAGCGGCTCAGTGCGGCTACCTTTCCGGTCAAGCTCTGCACGTCTTTATGTTTCTTGGGGGATGGCATGTCCAGGAGAGCTTGGATTTTCTCCGGGTTTGCTTCGATCCCCCTTTGGCTGACTATGAAGCCCAGGAATTTTCCCGACTTGACCCCGAAGGTACATTTTTTCGGGTTGAGCTTCATGCCATATCTCTGGACGATTTCGAAACATTCTTCTAAGTCGCTTGCATGGCTGTTGCATGCTTTGGATTTGACGAGCATGTCGTCTACATATACCTCCATGTTTCGTCCCAGGAGGCTTTTAAACATCCGGTTCACCATTCTTTGATAGGTTGCTCCGGCGTTTTTCAGTCCGAAAGGCATGACTAGGTAGCAGTATACCCCCTTATCGGTCCTGAAGCTAGTGCACTCGGTCCGCCGTATGCATTTTTATTTGGTTGTACCCGGCATAGGCATCCATGAAAGATGCGGCTTAAATCCGGACGTGGCGTCTACCATCCGGTCGATCCCGGGTAGCGGAAAGCGATCCTTTGGGCGAGCTTTGTTTAGATCTGTGAAATCTATACAAACCCGCCAAGTCCCGTTCGTCTTGGGCACCAGGACTGGATTGGCCAGCCATTCCGGATAGTACACGTCGCGGATCATGCCATTGGACAAGAGTTTGTCCACCTCTATCTCTAAGGCCTCAGCTTTCACCGAGTCGAGCGGGCGTCTCTTTTGCTGTACAGGGGGCATGTCCGGGTTGACATTGAGTACATGGGTGATGACATGAGGGCTGATGTCGGTCGTGTCTTCTTGGCGCCATGCAAAGATGTCGATGGCGCCCTTCAGTGTTTTTATTATTTTATCTTTTTCCTCCGGATCAAGGCTCTTCCCTATCCGGAGTACTTTGGTGGAGTCGTCGTCGCACACTGGTATTTCTTCGACGTCCTCCATTGGTTCCACGACCCTTTCGGACCCTATGCGAGGATCCAACTCATCCTCTTCAGCCTTCTCTATCTCAGGGGGCCCCCGGACCATGAATACTGGTAAGTGGGTGGCAACATTGTAACATTGCCTGGCCTCTCCCTGATTTCCCCTTACCATTCCGACTCCGGCTTCCTGGGTAGGGAATTTCAGGCATAGATGTCGGATTGAAGTAATCGCACCAAAGTCGACGAGGGCCGGTCGGCCTAGGATCGCGTTGTAGGCTGTTGGACAGTCTACCACCACGAAGGTGCAATACTTAAATGTGCTCTGGGGGGTATCCGGGCACAGGGTAACTGGGAGCCTGACTTTTCCCATCGGGATTAGCGTCGTCCCGTTAAACCCTGTGAGCTGTGACCCACTAGGCGAGATGTCCCGGTCGGTCAACCCTATCGCAGTGAAGGCTTCTTTGAAGAGCAAGTTCACGGAACTCCCATTGTCAATCAGGACCCTAGCCACTACTTTATTTGCGATGGGGGTCTCTATGACCAGCGGGTCGTGGTGAGGAAAACGCACCGTCTTGGCGTCTTCTTCCGTGAACGTTATGGGCTGGTCCATTAGCCGAGGCCTTTGAGCCAGGAGTTGAGTAATCTCCCACACCTCACTGTGTTTTGCGGCCTCGGCATATCGTTTTCGCTCCTTGCGAGTGTTTCCTCCGATATGGGGACCTCCGGAGATCATGGCTACCCGTCCATTAGGCCGGGGCGGTAGCCTGGGGATATGCTGGGTGTCACCTGCGGGAGCAGCTGGAGGCAATACTCTCGTACCCCCTGGCGTCCCCGGAGGCATACCCCCGGCCACCTGCCCTGGATTAAGGTGGGGCAACCTATTTTTGATCCACTCATAGAGGTGGCCCAAGCGGATCAAATTTTCAATCTCGTCTTTGAGATTTTTACACTCCTTGGTGCTATGACCAATGTCATTGTGGTACTCGCATCTTTTACTCGGATCTCTCCGGGAGCTGTCTTTGTACAACGGCTGGGGTCTCCGGTAGTGCGTATTCTGCCTTGTGGCAAAATATACACGTTCCTGAGAGTCCGTGAGCTCTATGTACTGGGTGTATTGGGGTGTGTACCCCTTCTTTTGGCGCTTCTCTCCCGTTCGGTTGCTGCCCTTGGAGGACCTTTTGCTCCTCGACCCCTGGGTAGGGCCTGTTAAGCTAGCAGTCGGGGCAGCCTGTGAAGGAGTTCGTCCATTCACCCCGGACAGGTTGCCGTAATGGGAAGATGCCGGTGCCAAAGTTTGGCCCTGGCTGTATCCGGGAGTAGCGGAGAACTGTATGCCACTTACTTGTGGAGTTGCGGTCGGGACAGTACCCGAGGGCGACACTCCCGGCATGTATCCTGCTATCCCGGTGGGATAGTAGCCTCCGTAAGCCACGATCTGGGCTTCTTCGAGGTTAATATATTTTTGGACTCTCTTCTGGAAGTCCTGAAGGTTAGCAGCGCCTTCTTGCTGCAACTCGTTCCAGAAGGGAGTCCCAGTGCGGATTCCTGCTTGGAGAAGCGCAAGCTGTTGTCCGTCGTCGACCTTCTTGGTCTTCGAGGCTTCCTCTCGGAACCTCTTGATGTAATTCTTCAAGGTCTCGGTGGGCAGTTGCTTGATGTTGGTCAAGGCACTAACCTCCAAGTTAACCTTCCTGGCGGCGACAAATTGTCTCCGGAAGTTGGTTTGGAGTTTGTTCCAGCAACCCACCGATCCTGGTTCCAGTTTTTTGAACCATTCCTCTGCTGATCCGCTCAGAGTGAGGGGGAAGCACAAGCATTTGGCGTCATTGCTGACCCGCATGACTGTCATGACACGGTTGAACCGTGACAAGTGATCACTGGGGTCGGAGTTCCTAGTATATGCTGCCATTTCGGGCATCTTGAAGTTTTTAGGGAGCTCCGCCTCCAGGATATGTTTGGCACAAGGCTCCCGATCCTCACTGTCCGAGTCGGAGTCGTCTCCCTTCTGCCTACGGGAGACTCGAGCAATATCCTTTCGAAGTATGGCAAGTTCCGCCATAATCCCTTCGTTTACGCACCCGAGGAGACCACGGCCTGTATCTTTTGGTCAAGGTGATCCCGGAGGTCACCTTGATTCCCATTGATTTGATTTCTCAGATCAATGGGAGGACATCTCTGTCCTCTTCTTCCTCTACCCCCTGGTTCCTGGTGCACGGAAACGCTTTTCCGGTCCCCTCGATCCTGACGGCCAAGACTCCCTCTTTGGGGCTTGCCCCTCTGCGGACCTTTCCCTTTAGGGAAATCCGAGCGGACCCTTCGCGGATCCTGCACCTTTTTCTTTCGACCAGGGGTAGAAGTAGGGTTTTTTGTTTGGTTTTCCTCAGCAGGGTGCCTTATAGGGCTAGGTTCCCTAGGTCTTTGCTGCTGGGAATTAGGCGAAGACGTCGCTGGCTCCCCGTCGAGCCCAGCGGCCATCGCCTTGGGATGCACGTGAATACCAGCTGCCTCCATGGCTTTCTGCATGGCTAGCATCACTTCCTGCATTTTTTGATTTTGCGCTTTCTGAGCTTCGATCTCAGCTTCATGATCGATAGCTTTTTGTCTAAGGAGCACCAACTCCGAGTAGCTTCCTCCGTCATAGGCATACTCGTCGAGGTTTTCCTCGTAGTTCTCGTCGGGAACTATCTCTTCTTCTTCTTCCTCGGACTCCTCTGCTGCTCTTGAGGCTACATCTTCCTCATTGAGATCTTGAGCGTCTTCTAGAGGGCGAGGATGACGTGTACTTCTTGTCTCCACCATTGTTGTGAAGTCAAATGCTTGTTATGTAGCAGCTTTCCTCAGCTCTCAATGAAAGCACCAAAATGTTGACCGAGATTTTCGGCAACTATTAAAATATGATTATAATAAAGAGCTATAAGAAAGTGAGATGAAGGTTTTTTACGTGGTTGGGGCGTTAATGAGCCTTAGTCCACGAGTCTCTGTTATTTATGGATGTATTTAATACAGATTCCACACTTGAGAGAATGTCTTTCTCTTAAATACAGAGAATGTTCTTGGTGAGTATTTTCTCTTTTTGCTTGTTTGCAAACCAAGATTCTCGACCCCATTAAATGAGCTTTGAGGGGGTATTTATAGTGTTTTGGTGGGGTAATCCCTAGAATTGTTCTTACACATGTATCTGTAAGTATCCATAAAGTTGAGCATTTCCAATGAATATACCATGGGTGATGCATGGTCAAATCCCTAAGTGCGATAGGGTTTTTATGGAGAATGTCCTTTTTGCCTTGTGATTGACGTGACTCTTCGCAGAGTAGGCGTCGCTAGACTTAAATGATCATTACTGTAGCGCTGCTGTTTGGGGGTTGTGCCGTCAGACTTTATTGCGTGTTACAGTCCCAACACGCTTCCTCCCATGCAGCATTAAATGCGACTTGATTGCTCGGGAGAGACCTGACACATCCCGGAGAGCCTTCACGCTATGCACGCCTCCTGGAGTACCTTGTACTCCGGGGTCCTCCTCCGGTACCCATGCTAACAGTGCTTCCTTGTGGCGCGCAAAGACTTAGCAAATGTTTACAAGTTATCTGATCCACGTGTCCCCTCTCGACTGGTCCACGTATTTTGGGCGAATTCTGGAGCAACAGTTATAATTCTATATTTAATTAAATACAAGAAAATACATATAGTTTAGCTTAGAATAAAATTCTTTAAACTATGATTTTCTTAAATTAATTTCAAAATAAATGAAATTAATTATGTTGCTAATCAATTTTATTAGGTTAAACTAGTTTAATTAACCTAGTACAGTTATTCAAATCAGGCAAATGAGCCTTCACAATTGGGGTGGTTCATGTGAGGGGGTGTTGGGTTCAGTATGTCGTACCCACTTCTATGGCTCCCAACTCTCACACAAGGCCCAAAAGAGAGGAATTTAACCTTAAAATGAACAACTGTTATTAATTGAATAGGCCCAAAAACTAAATGGACCTAAATAAAATCTATCAAGAACTATGACATTTTATTTAGCAATAACAACCTATATGCATCTATAATAAAATTAAACACATAGGCTCACACAGGCACACTTTGGATGGGTCCTATCATGTTGGTAGGTCATACACAGATGAAAGAAGATTGTAAATATACCTGTTACAAATTATTTACTTGACCAAGGGAGCCATCAGATCATTAGATCTGGCAAAAAGTTAACCATGGCTATTTGCAATCAAGCAATAATAGGTTTTGAAAACTTAGAAACAAGCTAAAACACATACTCCTGCAACTAGGTTAGCTACAATTTTGAAATTAAACCTACAATTTTGAAAAATTAGGTTTCAACCACCTTAAATATCATTTCAAAATTTGCTAACTACTTTTAAATTTTTAATGTTATTTTATAAATAAAAATTAAATAAAAAATTAAAAAAGATAAATGAATATCTTTTTTAGATTTTAAATGTAATTTAAATAAATAAAATAACAAAATTTAAAAGTTAGAAAAATATCTTACATCTATTTAAAATTATATGATTATAGTTATCTTATTTAAATTTAAATAAGGTCAAATTATTTAAAAAAAAAAGATTTAATTTAAAAAAATTTAATATCTAACCTTAAATTTAAAAATAAGATAAGATATAATCAAATTTAAAAATAAGATAGATAATTAAGCAAAAAAGATAGATATTTACTATTTTCAAATTCAAATTACACTAATATCATGAATTAAATTTAAAAAATATTAACTAATTTAATTATGATAATTAGAATTAAATTAGGAATAGTAAATGTATAAATACAGAACTACACAAAAAATCGGAAGTTAAATCCATGAAAAAGCATGAAAAATCGAAGGAAAACAAAAAAATGCTAGCTGTACGGACAATATGCTTGGCATCCTGTCCATGGACGCGCAAGGGGCTGCATGGGCGAGGGATGTGGGTGCAGGAGGCTGCATGCAGCCTGTTCCGCGTGTGTATCCCTGTTGCTCAACCCCAATTTTTTTCGAAACTTCAAAAAATCATAACTAATTCAAATTAAATCGAAATTGAGTTCTGTAAAAAAGTAACTGTTAGGTTTTATGCCCTAAATAAAACTCCATTTCAATTTAATCTATTTTATTCAACATCAATAAAGAAACAGAAGTATTTTTCATTCATTTGTGTATGTTTTGGTTCACTTTATCAATTGCTTGTCTATTTGATTTATAAATTCATCTTAAACCCTTTTCACATACTTGATCATGTTTATTGTGCTGTCATCACATTGGAAAGTAAACATGACTATGTGAATAAAGTTTCCTAGATTTATCAAACACAGGGTTTTACTGATATGATAATCTACAACAAGAGTTTACTTGTATTTGGAGAAATACTATGTTCTTTCCAGAACATTGGTTAAAGTAAAGCTCAAGTTGGATGCATGGAGTATGCATCGGAAGGGACCGATATTGAACTTTGACATAGATTTAATTAAACTTACCGTAAAATCTATTCTAGTCAACATCGCGAAGTTGATCCTAGATCAAATGATCTTAATCCTGTTATGATTAGGCTCAATCTTGAAAGGCTATTCGTGTTCTTTGATTTGTTAGTTAAGCCTACTTTTAGGTCAGGGTGATACGTACATTTTGGGAACACGGTAGTGCAATTGAGTGGGAGCGCTAGCATAAACATGGAATCTATAGCTTCTATCTGGCAAATAGTAAGCAAAGGATGATCTCCTTCGAGCTTGACCAAACGAAAATAAATGGTGGAGATCTCATTTCACATAAGCTGAAATATCCTTTATACGGGGTCAAGTGTTTCAAGGATAAAATACATAGTAGGGTGTTACGGTAATCTAATCCCTTTACTGTGTAGATCATTCATATAGAGGATCATTGATCAAATTAGGATTATAACAATGGATAACTATTGATGTGTCTATATGGTGGAACATATAGAGCATTCTATATATTGAGAGTGCAATTCTATGTTCTATGCGTGGATTCAACGAAGAATTAATAAGTTAGTGATTTTTAGTGCTAAATTCTTGATCTACTTATTGGAAGCTCGGTTATATAGACCCATGGTCCCCCCACTAGTTGAGATAATATTGTTTGTAAGAATCATGTAATTGGTTTTGATTAATCAATTATAATTCACAAATTAGACTATGTCTATTTGTGAAATTTTCACTAAGTAAGGGTGAAATTGTAAAGAAAGAGTTAATAGGGGCATATTTGTTAATTATGATACTTTGTATGGTTCAATTAATAAATATGATAAATGACAATATTATTTAATAATTATTTATAGTTATTAAATAGTTAGAATTGGCATTTAAATGGTTGAATTAGGAAATTGGCATTTTTGAGAAAATCAGATACAAAAGGTGTTAAAATTGCAAAATTGCAAAAAGCAAGGCCCAATCCACTAAGCCATGGCCGGCCACCTTTGTAGGCTTTTTAAGTTGATATTTTCATTATTTTAATGCCAAATAATTCAAACCTAACCCTAGTGGAATGCTATAAATAAATAGTGAAGGCTTCAGGAAAAACACACTTCTGAATCAGAAAAACCTGAGCCTCCTCTCTCTTCTCTAGCCGCCACTCTCTCTCTCTATTCTTCCTTCATATTTCGAACCTACCTTAGTGATTAGAGTAGTGCCCACACACAGCAACCAATAGCTCAATCATAGTGAGGAAGATCGTGAAGAAAGATCATCAGCAAAGGAGATTCAGCATCAAGGATTCAGAGAAAGAGATCCAGGTTCAGATCCTTATAATACTCTGCTACAGAAAGGATACAAGGGTTAGAGATCTGAACGGAAGGAGTCATTTAATTCCGCTGCACCCAATGTAAGGTTTCTTAAACTTTATATGTGTTTAATTTATCGTTTTAGAAAGTTCTTATTTAGGATGTTAATAAACATACTTGTGAGTAGATCTAAGATCCTGGTAAAATAATTTCCAACAACTGGCCTCAGAGCCATGGTAATTGATTTACTTGCAAGAAATTTGGACTTTAAAACGATTGTTTGTTTGTTTTTTGCATGGTATCATGTTGTATTGAGTGTTATTTGATGATTGATTGATGTTTGTAAATTTTCGTGAAACATAATTGCGATTTCTGTTTCTGGAATTATTTTTATTGGATAGTATGGAAAAAATTAAGCAAGTTACTTTTTTACAGAACTCAATTTCGATTTAATTTGAATTAGTTATGATTTTTTGAAGATTCGAAAAAATCGGGGCTCTGTTGAAATTTTCATGCGATCGCGAAAACTGTCCGTAGAGCTCACAATTTTTTCGTTTTTCTTCGTTTTTTCATGCTTTTCCATGGAATTAACTTCCGATTTTTTGTGTAGTTCTGTATTTATACTATTACTATTCCTAATTTAATTCTAATTATTATTTTGAATTAATTTAATATTTTTTAAATTTAATTCAAGATATTAGTGTAATTTGAATTTGAATATAATTGGTATCTATCTTTTTGCTTAAAAATCTATGTTATTTTAAAATTTGATTATATCTTATCTTATTTTAAATTTAAAATAAGATAATTATAATCATGTAATTTTTAAATGATATAAGATATTTTGCTAATTTTTAAATTTTGTTATTTTATTTATTTAAATTACATTTAAAATTTGAAAAAGATATTTATTTATCTTTTCTAATTTTTTATTTAATTTTTATTTATAAAATAACATTTAAAATTTAAAAGTAGTTAGCAAATTTTTTTTGAAATGATATTTAGGTTGGTTGAAACCTAATTTTTCAAAATTGTAGGTTTAATTTTAAATTTAAATATTTAATTAAATTTCGAATTTTTTTTTAAATTTTTAAAATTTTCAAATTTTTTTTATTTAATTAATTATTTAATTTAAAATTAAATAAATCCTACATCCAACTATCCAACTAACCTTGTTGCAGGAGTATGTGTTTTAGCTTGTGTGTAAGTTTTCAAAACCTATTATTACTTGATTGCAAATAGCCATGGTTACTTTTTGCCAGATCTAATGATCTGATGGCTCCCTTGGTCAAGATAATAATTTGTAACATGTATATTTACAGTCTTCTTTCATCTGTGTATGACCTAGCAACATGATAGGACTCATCCAAAGTGTGCCTGTGTGAGCCTATGTGTTTAATTTTATTATAGATGCATATAGGTTGTTGTTGCTAAAATAAATTATCATAGTTCTTGATAGAATTTATTTAGGCCCATTTAGTATTTGGGTCTATTCAATTAATAACAATTGTTCTTAATAAGGTTAAATTCCTCTCTTTTGGGCCTTGTGTGAGAGTTGGGAGCCATAGAAGTGGGTACGACATACTGAACCCAGCACCCCCTCACATGAACCACCCTAATTGTGAAGGCCCATTTGCCTGATTTGAATGACCGTACTAGGTTAATTACACTAGTTTAACCTAATTAAAATTGATTAGCAACATAATTAATTTCATTTATTTTGAAATTAATTTAGTAAAACATAGTTTAAAGAATTTTATATTCTAAGCTAAACTATATGTATTTTCTTGTATTTAATAAAATGTAGAATTATAACCATCTAGATTCTTTCTGAAGCTTAATTTAAATTTTTCATTAAATATTCCTATTTAAGTTGATATTTAGTTATCTACAACTAACCAACTTAAATCTGAATATCTTTTGAATTTAAAATTTCAAAATTAAGTTGAGGAATTTTAGGCATTGGTTATTAAGATTCTTTAGATATTTTTTTTTTAAGTTAATATCTTTTCGAATACTAACTTAAAATAGAATATTTTAGATATTTTTTAGGTTAATATCTTTTCGAATATTAACTTAAAATAGAATATCTTCAAATTAAGTGGTTACAACTTAATTTTATATTTAATTAAATCTGATTTGAAAGATATTTAAGTTGATTTTTTAGATTCTTCTAAAACAACTTAAGCGAGATATTTTCAAATTTGTTCCATTTAAATATTCGAATTTATTTTTCGAATTTAAATAATAATTAAAAATTAATTAAAGTTGATTTTTTTATTTAAACCAACTTTGATTTGTAATTTTTCATTATTATTTTATGGAACTTGTTCCATTTATTATTCGAATTTATTTTTCGAATTTAATTAATAATTGAAAATTAATTAAAGTTGACTTTTTATTTAAATCAAATTTGATTTGTAATTTTTCATTATTATATTATGGAACTTGTTCCATATTTATTTGAATTTAATTTTTCAAATTAAATAATAATTGAAAATTAATTAAAGTTGATTTTTTTTATTTAAACCAACTTTAATTTGTAATTTTTCATTATTATAATATCGAATATTATGATTATACAAAATACATATATATTTTTTTCTAAATAATGAGCTTTTAATCAAAAGATATTAGATCTCCATTGTTGGTCTTACAATAGTTAAACTTTTTCAATATAACCTCGAGACGCTAGACTTCGTCCCCCTATGGATGGTTATTCGTTGAACACTTTTAACACCGTAAGATTTCATTTGATAAGTGTTTTGTGAGTTTTCGTCTCTATTTAGACTCTCCCCTACGGTGACTACTTGGAGATAAACTCATTAAACATGAAATAATGGTGGAAGCTCATAAAATGAGAATAACCTTGACTCTCGCCTACCGGGACAACGTTGGATTCTCATTTTGATCGAATAAAAGGTTGCTAAAATGTTTAATTTTAGATGAGCTGACAACTCTATTCAACTAATGTTATCTTTGACTCTCGCCTACCGGGACACTGTATTTCATTATGTTGGAAACCTTGGAAAATAAACTATATTAGATTTAGTATTTCTATAACATATGTCATGACTTCTTATTTTCTGAACTTGTGTATGAATTTTGAACCAAAACCTTACTTCTGTTTTATTGATGTGTTGTAGTGTCTATAATCCCCTTCTCATTCCACTCCTAGTTAATATCTTAGCAATTGAACTTGAAGTTATAAACTCCTTGTCAGAGTAATACTTCACATATGCTCATGATGGACTTTAAATTCCGTAAGCAGTAAAAGCTGGGAATTGTTCACTCTGAAGAGCAAATAGTTCATAACTCCATAAATCCTACTGCTTCAAGCTTAGTTGAGAAGATAAGAGAAAGTGATTCCACTTCCTCAAGTTATACTTCACAACATAATGAACTAGCAAGAACAACAATTAACAAACAAATAAGCAGTAATGCTTTAGTCTTCGAATCATGTGTGTTAGAGAATGATAAATCCATTTGGATTCTTGATTTTGGGTCTACAAACCATGTAAGTTGTTCATTGCAATTGCTTGAGAATTGGAATTATTTGAAATCCGGAGAGTTGAAACTTAAAGTTGGTAATGGCGAAATGGTTTTGGTTAGAGCTAGAGGAAAAGCCAAACTCAAGTTTCAAAACAGAATTTTGGAATTAGACAATGTCTTATACATTCCAAATTTCAGTAGAAACTTGGTTTCTGTTTCATGCTTACAATTGCAACAATACAAATTAGATTTTTCGGATTCTGGTTCTACCATTTCTCGAAATGACATTCAGATTTGTGTTGCATCCATGGAACCGGGGCTTTATGTTCTTAGACCAGAACCACAATTTGCCCTACATAACGAACTTTTTAAAGTAGCTAAACCTAGAAACCACAAAAAGAGAAAGATCGTTGATGATAATGAAACATATCTATGGCATTTACGTTTAGGTCATATAGGCTTTGATAGACTCAATAGGCTAACCAAAGACGGTCCATTGAAAAATGTCGTCTTAGGTGAATTGCCAGTATGCGAGTCCTGCCTGGAAGGAAAAATGACTAAACGTTCTTTCTCTGCAAAGGGAGAGCGTGCCAAACAACCCCTAGGGTTAGTGCATTCCGATGTCTGCGGACCTTTGAATGTCAAAGCCCGAGGTGGTTATGAGTACTTTGTCACTTTCATTGACGATTACTCTAGATATGGACATATTTACCTTGTGCATAAGAAATCTGAAATATTTGCAAAGTTTCAAGAATTTCATGCTTTGGCCCAAAACCAATTAGGTAAATCATTAAAGATCTTGCGAACTGATAGTGGTGGAGAATATATGGATATGCAGCTCAAAGATCATTTAATTGAACTTGGAATTGAATCCCAATTAACCGCCCCTAGCACTCCACAGCAAAATGGAGTTGCAGGAAGACGGAATCGCACGCTTTTGGAAATGGTTAGGTCTATGCTTAGTTTCTCAACTCTACCTACGTCCTTCTGGGGATATGCAATTCAGATGGCAACCGACATTTTAAATGTTGTTCCATCTAAATCAATCCCTAAGACACCTTTAGAACTTTGGAATGGTCGTACACCTAGTTTACGCCATTACAGAATCTGGGGGTGCCCTGCTCATGTCTTAAGAAAGAAAGACGGCAAACTTGAGTCACGAACTGAAGTTTGCATGTTTGTCGGTAATTCTAAAGAGACTAGGGGTATACTATTTTATAGTCGCAAGGATGATAAAGTGTTTGTTTCTACAAATGCCACTTTCCTAGAAGATGACTATATTAAGAATTTGAAATCACAAAGTAAAGTAGTGTTGGAGGAAATGCTTTCAGATATAAGTCCTTCCAATGTTCCGTTCTCTTCCACACGTGAAGAGGACAATCCCACTCCCTCAGTTGAACAAACTGAGAAATCTACTACTAAAGTTTCTGTTCAGAAGACAACCGTACCTCGTCGTAGTTGGAGGGTTTCAACAAAACCTGCTCGTTATGGCTTGGATGGTGAAATCAATATGGTCGTAGGTGACGGTATTGATGACGATCCATTAACCTATAAACAGGCAATGGCTAGTCCGCAACGGAAACGATGGTCAGCCGGCATGTATTCAGAAATGGATTCCATGAAAAAGAACAAAGTCTGGGAATATGTAGACGCACATGACGACTATCATCCGATAGGATGCAAGTGGGTTTACAAGAAGAAAAGAGGAGCTGGAGGCGAAGTCGAAACTTTTAAAGCTAGACTTGTAGCCAAGGGTTATACCCAAAGAGAAGGTGTGGACTATGAGGAAACTTTTAGTCCTGTTGCCATGCTCAAATCCATCCGAATTCTTCTCTCCATAGCTACTGCTTTCGATTATGAAATCTGGCAAATGGATGTCAAGACTGCCTTCCTTAATGGGGTACTTAAAGAAACCATCTATATGGAGAAACCAGAAGGTTATGTTCTTCCTGGGCAGGAAAAGAAAGTTTGCAAGTTAAACAGGTCTATCTATGGACTTAAGCAAGCTTCTCGCTCATGGAACAAAAGGTTTGATGAAATCATCAAGACCTACGGCTTTCTTCAGAATGAAGATGAACCTTGTGTTTACCAACTCAAGGAAGACCAAGTAGTAGTATTCCTGGTCCTTTATGTTGATGACATTTTGATCATTGGAAACAATGTCAAGAAAATGACTCACATTAAGGAATGGCTCAACACTCAATTCGATATGAAAGATTTGGGTGAAGCAACCTATGTTCTTGGTATTCAGATTATCAGAAACCGTAAGAACAGATCTCTTGCTCTCTCTCAAACAACCTACATAGACAAAGTCTTAGAGAGATTCTCCATGAGTAACACCAATGGGGCAAACATGCCTTCTAGATATGGTATTCGTCTATCTAAGGAACAGTCTCCGACTGATCCTCAAGAGATAGAGGACATGGCGAAAATTCCTTATGCCTCTGCAGTTGGAAGTCTAATGTATGCAATGTTATGCACTAGACCTGACATCTGCTATGCTGTTGGAATCGTGAGCAGGTATCAGTCTAATCCAGGACAAGAACATTGGAATGCAGTTAAGTATATTCTGAAATACTTAAAGAGTACAAGGAATCTTGTGTTAGTCTACAAGGGTGGTGCTTTAAATCCCATAGGCTACACTGATTCAGATTTCCAGGCAAGTCTTGAAGACAGCAAATCTACATCTGGGATGGTGTTTACTCTTGTGGGTGGAGTAGTGGTTTGGAGAAGTGCTAAACAAACCGCGATATCGGACTCAACTATGGAAGCTGAATACATAGCAGTAGCCGAAGCTGCTAAAGAACTTGTCTGGCTAAGAAAGTTCTTCACCAGCATAGGAGTTGTTCCTGGAATGGAAAAGCCTCTGGTACTACTCTGTGATAACAATGGAGCAATAGCAAACAGTAAAGAACCTCGAAGCCACAACAGAAGCAAACACATTGAAAGGAAGTATCACATTATCAGAGAATACGTGGCAAGAGGGGATGTACTAGTTGAGAAAGTTGAAACAGAGGACAACCTAGCTGATCCATTTACCAAAGTCTTGGCCGTGACAGCCTTTGAAAAGCACTGTCAGAATTTAGGATTAATTGATATGTACTAATTAGTTTTATATTAGTGCAAGTGGGAGTTTGTTAGGTTTTATGCCGTAAATAAAACTCCATTTCAATTTAATCTATTTTATTCAACATCAATAAAGAAACAGAAGTATTTTTCATTCATTTGTGTATGTTTTGGTTCACTTTATCAATTGCTTGTCTATTTGATTTATAAATTCATCTTAAACGCTTTTCACATACTTGATCATGTTTATTGTGCTGTCATCACATTGGAAAGTAAACATGACTATGTGAATAAAGTTTCCTAGATTTATCAGACAAAGGGTTTTACTGATATGATAATCTACAACAAGAGTTTACTTGTATTTGGAGAAATACTATGTTCTTTCCAGAACATTGGTTAAAGTAAAGCTCAGGTTGGATGCATGGAGTATGCATCAGAAGGGACCAATATTGAACTTTGACTTAGATTTAATTAAACTTACCGTAAAATCTATTCAAGTCAATATCACCAAGTTGATCCTAGATCAAATGATCTTAATCCTTTTATGATTAGGCTCAATCTTGAAAGGCTATTCGTGTTCTTTGATTTGTTAGTTAAGCCTGCTTTTAGGTCAGGGTGATACGTACATTTTGGGAACACGGTAGTGCAATTGAGTGGGAGCGCTAGCATAAACATGGAATCTATAGCTTCTATCTGGCAAATAGTAAGCAAAGGATGATCTCCTTCGAGCTTGACCAAACGAAAATAAATGGTGGAGATCTCATTTCACATAAGCTGAAATATCCTTTATACGGGGTCAAGTGTTTTAAGGATAAAATACATAGTAGGGTGTTACGGTAATCTAATCCCTTTACTGTGTAGATCATTCATATAGAGGATCATTGATCAAATTAGGATTATAACAATGGATAACTTATGATGTGTCTATATGGTGGAACATATAGAGCATTCTATATACTGAGAGTGCAATTCTAAGTTCTATGCATGGAATTAACGAAGAATTAATAAGTTAGTGAATTTTAGTGCTAAATTCTTGATCTACTTATTGGAAGCTTGGTTATATAGACCCATGGTCCCCCCACTAGTTGAGATAATATTGTTTGTAAGACTCATGTAATTGGTTTTGATTAATCAATTATAATTCTCAAATTAGACTATGTCTATTTGTGAAATTTTCACTAAGTAAGGGCAAAATTGTAAAGAAAGAGTTAATAGGGGCATATTTGTTAATTATGATACTTTGTATGGTTCAATTAATAAATATGATAAATGACAATATTATTTAATAATTATTTATAATTATTAAATAGTTAGAATTGGCATTTAAATGGTTGAATTAGGAAATTGGCATTTTTGAGAAAATCAGATACAAAAGGTGTTAAAATTGCAAAATTGCAAAAAGCAAGGCCCAATCCACTAAGCCATGGCCGACCACTAAGTTGATATTTTCATTATTTTAATGCCAAATAATTCAAACCTAACCCTAGTGGAATGCTATAAATAGATAGTGAAGGCTTCAAGAAAAACACACTTCTTTATCAGAAAAACCTCAGCCTCCTCTCTCTTCTCTAGCCGCCACTCTCTCTCTCTATTCTTCCTTCATATTTCGAACCTACCTTAGTGATTAGAGTAGTGCCCACACACAGCAAGCAATACCTCAATCATAGTGAGGAAGATCGTGAAGAAAGATCGTCAGCAAAGGAGATTCAATATCAAGGATTCAGAGAAAGAGATCCAGGTTCTGATCTTGATAATACTATGCTACAGAAAGGATACAAAGGTTAGAGATCTGAACGGAAGGAGTCATTTAATTCCACTGCACCCAATGTAAGGTTTCTTAAACTTTATATGTGTTTAATTTATCGTTTTAGAAAGTTCTTATTTAGGATGTTAATAAACATACTTGTGAGTAGATCTAAGATCCTGGTAAAATAATTTCCAACAGTAACTTGCTTAATTTTTTCCATACTATTCAATAAAAATAATTTCAGAAACAGATATTCAATTATTTTTCACGAAAATTCACAAACATCAATCAATCATCAAATAACACTCAATACAACATGATACCATCCAAAACATCAAACAATCGTTTTAAAGTCCAAATTTCTTGCAAGCAAATCAATTACCATGGCTCTGAGGCCAGTTGTAGGAAATTATTTTACCAGGATCTTAGATCTACTCACAAGTATGTTGATTAACACCCTAAATATGAACTTTCTAAAACGATGAAATAAACACATATAAAGTTTAGTAAACCTTACATTGGGTGCAGCGGAATATAATGACTCCTTCCGTTCAGATATCTAGCCCTTGATTCCTTTCTGTAGCAGAGCATTATCAATATTTGAACCTTGATCTCTTTCTCTGATTCTTTAGTGCTGAAACTCCTTCTTGCTGAAAGTCTTTCTTCACGATCTTCCGCACTATGATTGAGGTATCACTTGCTGTGTGTGGGCACTACTCTAACACTAAGAATTTCGAAATTCAAGAGGGAAGAGAAAGAAGAAGTGGCGGCTAAAAATAGGGAGAGAGAAAGGCTCAGGTTTTTTCTGAATGAAAAGCCAGAAGCAAAGTGTAATTTTCCTAAAGCCTTCACTATCTATTTATAGCATTCCACTAGGGTTAGGTTTGAATTATTTGGCATTAAAATAATAAAAGTATCAGATTAAATTCCCTACAAAAGTGGCCAGCCATGCATAGTGGATTTGGGCCTCACTTTTTGAAATTTTGCAGTTTTATCTTTTCTGCATCTGATTTTCTCAAAAACGCCAATTTTCTAATTCAACCATTTAAATGCCAATTCTAACTACTTAATAACTATAAATAATTAATAAATAATATTATCATTTATCATATTTTTTAATTAAACCATACAACGTATCATAATTAACAAATATGCCCCTAAAACTCTTTCTTTACAATTTCACCCTTACTTAGTGTAAAATTCACAAATAGACATATTCTAAATTGAGAATTATAATTGATTACTCAAAACCAATTATATGAGTCTTACAAGCAATATTATCTCAACTAGTGCGGGGACCATGGGTTTATATAACCGAGCTTCCAATAAGTAGATCAAGAATTTATTACTAAAATTCACTAACTTATTAATTCTTCGTTGAATCCACGCATAGAACTTAGAATTGCACTCTCAGTATATAGAATGCTCTATATGTTCCACCATATAGACCCATCATTAGTTATCCATTGTTATACTCCTAATTTGATCAATGATCCTCTATATGAATGATCTACACTGTAAAGGGATTAGATTACCGCTACACCCTACAATGTATTTAATCCATAAAACACTTAACCCCGTATAAATGATATTACAGCTGTTGACCGAGATTTTCGGCAACTATTAGAATATGATTATATTAAAGAGCTGTAAGAAAATGAGACGAAGATTTTTACGTGGTTGGGGCGTTAATGAGCCTTAGTCCACGAGTCTTTGTTATTAATGGATGTATTTAATACAGATTCCACACTTGAGAGAATGTTTTTCTCATAAATACAGAGAATGTTCTTGGTGAGTATTTTCTCTTCTTGCTCTTATGCAACCCAAGATTCTCGACCCCATTAAATGAGCTTTGAGGGGGTATTTATAGTGTTTTGGTGGAGTAATCCCTAGAATTGTTCTTACACATGTATCTGTAAGTATCCATAAAGTTGGGTATTTCCAATGAATATACCATGGGTGATGCATGGTCAAATCCCTAGGTACTGTAGGGTTTTTATGAGGAATGTCCTTTTTGCCTTGTGATTGACGTGACTCTTCGCAGAGTAGCCGTCGCTAGACTTAAATGATCATTACTGTAGCGCTGCTGTTTGGGGGTTGTGCCGTCAGACTTTATTGCGTGTTATAGTCCCAACACGCTTCCTCCCATGCGGCATTAAATGCGACTTCATTGCTCAGGAGAGGCCTGACACATCCCGGAGAGGCTTCATGCTATGCGAGCTTCCGGGAGTACCTTGTATTCCGGGTGCCTCCTCCGGGACCCATGCCCATGGCGCTTCCTTGTGGCGTACAAAGACTTATCAAATATTTACAAGTTATCTGATCCACGTGTCCCACTTCGACTGGTCCACGTACTTTGGGCAAATTCAGGGGCAACATTTACCCCCCAAGCATTGTTTACTTGGAAAAAATAAACCAAGGCTTGCTTAGGTGCCTCCAGTCGACTCCTCGTTTCCCTGGCTCAAGCCTAGAGCGCGTGGGGGCACATTTAATGATGACATTTAATGCAGCGGTTTGCTTTTTGCAGGAATGTCTCCGGCCGCCTCCTCGGTCTCCTGACACGAGCTTGGGGCGCGTGAAGGTGCGTCTAATGATGGCATTGAATGCAGCAATTCGCTTTTGCAGAGGTCGATTCGTTTCACGTCCTTTGATTGATGCGGCGCATTAATGGTGTCAGACGGATACTCAAATGTTTCCACCGCCTTTATGGCAGATTGATCTGATCCGTTGATTTTTGGGAATTCGAATCGTGCATCTCCCCCACCGTGCGATTGGTAGGTGATGACGCCTGTTCCTCATGCGTTTTTGCCTATAAAAGCCACCACCTTTCCTTCATTTCGGTTACTTTCCATTTCTTGCCATTTTTGCTCGAATTTCTCAGAGAGAAAAATTCTTCAGAGTAGCACGAACTGACTTAGCACTTAGACGTTTCTTTCAGTTTTCCAGTGTTTGCCTTCGCCAGTTCTTCTCAACTTTCACTCGTCCACATTCAGTACCCCCAGTTCAACGATTTACTGTAAGTTTCTTACATCCTTAGATAATAACATGCTTTCATTTACTTCGTTCGTTTTCTGGTTTCGTACTTTGAGACTTCTGGGTGCGTGAGTGTTTTAAGTTCTTCGAGTGTTTTACTTTATGTCTACTGCTTTAGTTGTGGGATCGCCATTATCATGCCTCTGTTATAATCGTACACCTTCGTTTAAGAGAGCCATGTGTTCTTCGCTCGACAACCGCTTAGGGCATAGAATGGGTTTTTTTTTTTAGTAATTTACTCTAAAAAACTACTTTCTGCGATTTCACTGCACCCGACACTTGTTCAGGGAATCTCTCTAGGGTTTCCCATGTGACACGTGTCCAGAGGGGGCCTCTTTCCAGCGGTTAGGGGACCCCCACTCCCTTTTTCTTGACTTAGGGTTTGGTATGGGACCTAACTGTTGGAATTTTCCTTTTCCCTTTTTGTTTTTCACAGAACACAAAATGTCTGCTTCTGGCTCGAAATCTTCGAAGAACAGTGGGAAAAGCATGGCCACGTTGGAGGAGGTTTCCCTGGGGCCCGTTGCCCAGGAGGGGTACAAATCCCGCGCGACCGGGTGGGAAGCGGCTGAGCTTCGATCCAACCTAACTTGTCCTCACCAGCTGGAGAATATTATAGAGGTTGCTGGGATCAAACCCTCCACCTCATGGACCTACCACCGGCCTCCTCGCGACTCGGAGACGCCTAATCATAACTATGACGGCTTCGGGGCTTGGAGTCAGACTCATTTGATGGCCGGAGCCATGCTCCCGCTCCAAGATTATTTTGTTAATTTCCTTGTATTTGTCGGCCTTGCGCCATACCAACTCATTCCTCAAGCTTACCGCCTGCTCTCAAGCTTATTTATTTTTTACACCGCCCGCGGCTGGGGGTCTCCCAGCCCGGCAGAAATTTTATATTTTTATGAACTTGTATCCGTCCCCAAGAAAGGGGACAAACTTAAGGATGGTTTTTATGGGTTCCGGATCCACCCTGCTAACGAGGGGGTGGTTCCGTATAATAGGCAGACTCACGTTAAGGAGTACCGCCACCGCTTTTTCTTCTCCTCAGGGTTCAGGGCCGTGGATCACCCGGAGCTTCTCACGGAGTGGGTGCGGATCCCACCTTATCAGCGGACGCCTCCTACTCAGGCTTTCCTCCGAATGGCCCAAGCCTTTGCCTCCTATGACCGCGCCGATCTTGATGTCGGGGGCCTAGTCACCACGGAGAATTGTAGGAAGGCCAAACTTATCCTTTCTCACCAATCCGTGGAGGACTCCAACCTCTCACGGGTCATCTGCCCCAACGTGAGGGCGCCGGTTGCGGAGAAGGCCTTCCGGGATGAGCTCATTGCCACGGCAGAGAAGAAGTATCAAGATTATCTCTACCGAAAGGCCCAGGAGAAAGCATACTCTCAGGCCCAGGCCGCCTCTGGGAGAGCGCTTCGCGTGGGGAGTCCGGTGGTGCGGAGGAGTCAAGCCATTGCCGGGAAGTCTGAGGCAAAATTTTTTGACAAGATTCTTCAAGAAGAGATTGGGGATCGTCCTGCCAGGAGGCCCCTTCGTATTGAAGATTCTTCCGAGAAGCAAACTTCCCGGCCTCAGCCTTCGGTCCCCGAACCAAACTCGGGGGCTCCCGGTGCTAGCACCTCCGGTGCCGGCGGTAAGTCTCCCTTGATAATTCGTTATGTTCCTTCCGTTGATGAATACACCAGTCGTAGGCCCGTAGGGTTCGACGAGCGTCTTCGTAGATTTAGGATGCCGTCGACCCGGTGGGGGGATCGTTTGAAGGAGTTTTATTTTTCGAACTTAGGAGATTACCTAGGTCGGTCCCGGATGGGCTCCGGCCCTCCGGAACCTATTCCCTTAGGTCCCTCTGTTAGAAATTTATTTTACCAGGATCTTAGATCTACTCACAAGTATGTTTATTAACATCCTAAATAAGAACTTTCTAAAACGATAAATTAAACACATATAAAGTTTAAGAAACCTTACATTGGGTGCAGCGGAATAATATGACTCCTTCCGTTCAGATATCTAGCCCTTGATTCCTTTCTGTAGCAGAGCATTATCAATATCTGAACCTGGATCTCTTTCTCTGAATCTTTGATGCTGAATCTCCTTTGCTGATGATCTTTCTTCACGATCTTCCTCACTATGATTGAGGTATCACTTGATGTGTGTGGGCACTACTCTAATCACTAAGAGAGGTTCGAAATATTGAGGAAGAAAAGAGAGAGAGAGTGGCGGCTAGAGAAGAGAGTGGAGGCTCAGGTTTTCCGATCTCGTAAAGTGTAATTTTCCTGAAGCCTTCACTATCTATTTATAGCATTCCTCTAGGGCTTGATTTGAATTATATGGCATTAAAATAATGAAAAAATCATTTAAAAAAGATAACACAAGTGGCCGGCCCTATGCTAGGTGGACTGGGCCTTGATTTTTGCAATTTTGCAATTTTACCACTTTTGTATCTGATTTTCTCAAAAATGCCAATTTCCTAATTCAATCATTTAAATGCCAATTCTAACTATTTAATAACTATAAATAATTATTAAATAATATTGTCATTTATCATATTTATTAATTGAACCATACAAAGTATCATAATTAACAAATATGCCCCTATAAACTCTTTCTTTACAATTTCGCCCTTACTTAGTGAAAATTTCACAAATAGACATAGTCTAATTTGTGAATTATAATTGATTAATCAAAACCAATTACATGAGTCTTACAAGCAATATTATCTCAACTAGTGGGGGGACCATGGGTCTATATAACCGAGCTTCCAATAAGTAGATCAAGAATTTAGCACTAAAATTCACTAACTTATTAATTCTTCGTTGAATCCACGCATAGAACTCAGAATTGCACTCTCAGTATATAGAATGCTCTATATGTTCCACCATATAGACACATCATTAGTTATCCATTGTTATAATCCTAATGTGATCAATGATCCTCTATATGAATGATCTACACTGTAAAGGGATTAAATTACCGTTACACCCTACAATGTATTTATTCCTTAAAACACTTGACCCCGTATAAATGATATTTCAGCTAATGTGAAATGAGTACTCCACCATTTATGTTCGTTTGGTCAAGCTCGAAGGAGATCATCCTTTGCTTACTATTCGCCAGATAGAAGCTATAGATTCCATGTTTATGATAGCGCTCCCACTCAATTGCACTACCGTGTTCCCAAAATGTACGTATCACCCTGACCTAAAAGTAGGCTTAACTAACAAATCAAAGAACACGAATAGCCTTTCAAGATTGAGCCTAATCATATCAGGATTAAGATCATTTGATCTAGGATCAACTAGGCGATATTGACTTGAATAGATATTACGGTAAGTTTAATAAATCTAAGTCAAAGTTCAATATCGGTCCCTTCCGATGCATACTCCATGCATCCAACTTGAGCTTTACTTTAACCAATGCTCTGGAAAGAACATAGTATTTCTCCAAATACAAGTAAACTCTTGTTGTAGATTATCATATCAGTAAAACCCTATGTCTGATAAATCTAGGAAACTTTATTCACATAGTCATGTTTACTTTCCAATGTGTTGACGACACAATAAACAGGATCAAGTATGTGAAAAGGGTTTCGTATGAATTTATACATTATGTACATATAATCATGAAATAAATCATGTGAACCATGCAACATTAAATGTTATTTCTGATCTATATTAATAAGTAAATCTGATTATATTGAAATGAGTTTTATTTAGGGCATAAAACCCAACAAACTCCCACTTGCACTAATATAAAACAAAAAGTGCGTTTCAAATAATCTCAACACCTTGATATACAAATCAAGTGTAGTAGTAGTAAACTCCTCGTAATAGGATCTGAAAGGTTGAATTAACCACAACCTTTTCTCCACTATTACTCTTCCTTAATCACAAAATCATTGATAATGTGAAATTCCTCTCTATATGTTTACTCTCTTGGGATACTGGATTCTATACCTTTGGCAACTACTTTTGGTTAATCAGGAAATTAACACTAGTAGTTTAAGGCAATTTGGAATGGTGCCATAGATGTATAGAACTTTCCTTAGACTGAATAAGTAACTTTCCCGTTAGCCTTTAACATTCGGTCTCTCTCCGGTAGACCTAGAGACTTCGTATAGGTTTTTACACTTCTCCAAAATCACTATTCCACCCAGCAGTAACCACCATCTTATCAGAAAGATTTACTAGCACATAGGCAAATTTCGAAATCTGATATGGTGTAGTCTAAGAGTTTTAAACACACCCTTATAGACTAACATATAGTTCCTCTTCTTTATCTTAAGATTTACTTGATTGTCTTCCAATGTTCTTCTCCTGGATTAATCTGATACCTACTCATTACTCCCACTCAACAGCATATCTAAGACCTCTCACTGTTGATATAAGAAATTCTTTCATGGCTTTATCTTTTCTGGAATAGTTAAGACTTTTCCTTAGATAAATAAAATCTATACCTAAGAAGTTGTGAAGCTTCTATAGATTGCCATTAGAAAGAAAATGCTTCAGCATCTTACTAAAGTAAGTTGCTTGCATTAGAGTAAGTAATTACCAGGTATACCACAAGCCATAGGTTTAGATAAACTCAAACCTATAATACTAGGAACAGGAAGTTTGTTAAGTCCATAGAATAGACTTATTAACTAAAATTTCCTTTTATGTCCTTGTAATAGAAAACTTTAGGTTATTCCATGTGAATGGATTAAACCATAGTTCTATTGGCTTTCTTCTTAGTTTCTTATCTTGACAATCCATTACTTGTTTAAACTCACAATGGATTTTAATCACTAGTGTCTCCCAAGTCATAAGAAGGTGAGTTCCTAGAAACTCTCCCACTACGACAAGGTACCGTGAATTATGTCGAAGAAAACTAAATGGTATTAACCTCTTTGGTTGTGACAAGACAACAGAGGCAGTGGGATCATCATATGTCATATAAGATGATAGAACACTTTTGGAATCAAGAATTAAGTATCTCCTTTATTTGCTACTTGTTTTTCAGACTTAGTCATTTTCTTAGAAAAGTAGTATTTGTTTGAACAAACACTTTCTTATCTATTGACAATGGGATGGTCCACCCCTAATCACTTAGAATAGCTAAGAAACCATGGTTAACAGTTCTAGCCTTTCTTAAGATTTTGATTAGGTCATCAATGAATCTAGTAATGATTTACATTAAGTAGCCAACCATTACATCATTCTGAAATTGTATTACCATAGAAGGAATTAGGCAACGACTAGTAACTAATCATCAATATGCAACTCGAAATTTCTGGGGAGGTAAGTTTGGATATAATTCAAAAATCAATGTAATGATCTTTGAACTGCATATCTACTAACTATTTCTCCACCCCTATCAGTTCGCAAGATCTTTAACCACATACCTTAATGGTGTTTAACCATTGCTAGAAATTAATGAAATTTTTCAAACATTTCAAATTTCTTTGCATAAGGTATAATCTAGAGTTATCGTTTTAAGAATACAACGAAAAACTCATATCCACCCCTGAATGTACATTCATCTCGCGAATGAGATGAACTACTTTCGGTGGATATAGGCATATTAACTCTTTGCGAGAGATTGATCTTGTCAAATCCACTATGAACAAGATACAAATGCCATAGATTAAGAAAATGTGGTAGTGTCTATGATGACATAGGTTTAGTTACATCAAAGAGTTCTTAGAATACTTCAAGTGGATCCCGGTCACGAATCACCTAACTCACATTCCATACAGTTTTAATCCATTAATAAAAGATGGATATTAAACACTTGAGAAAGTGTAACTGTATTGTATTCTGGAATTTGAAATTTAAGAAAATTTCTATTTGGAATCTAAAATTAAAGTCAAAGACTTAAATTCAACCAAATTTAATGAGTAATTCTTTCTTGGACCACCACTACTAATACAAACTCTAAGTCAGATTTGCTTATACAAGTAGGAGATTTCTAAGATTGAGGATTTTTATCAATTGGGAATAGAATTTCGGGATTATAATCATATGCGTCATTTAATTTCTTAAGAGAAAATATAATGACATGAAATGATTTATAGACCATTCATCCAATGATATATTATGGAGCTAATTCGAAATGAATAAGCTAAGAGGAATTAGGATAATTTCGTTTATAAATAAGAATCCAACGATGCTTCGATTAGCGAAAGACAAAGTAATCTTATTCATGTAATCTTCTTGTTTCATATTGTAAAAATACTAGTCTAAGGTGTCATCAATTGATGAACAGCTAGATGTCGCATATACAATATTTATCTTTCGAGATCTAACACTATTATGAATGTCTAATGGTGAAAATCCACTAGGGATTTATCTCATTAGATAAACAAGCCAAGTTAGACCAACAATGAAGATTCGAAATTAAACTACAACTTAATAACAAAAAATAACATGGTTCAATATAAATTCATACACAATTCGTAAATTATAAGCATATAGCAAGTAGGAATGACAAGTGAAAATACTAAAACTTACAATCCTAAATAATTTCCAAGGTTTTCAACAACCGATATCGTTGTCCCGTTTAGGCGAGAGTCAAAGCTACCATTCATTGAATAGAGTTGTCAGCTCGTCTAAAATGTTAAACATTCTAGCAACCTTTTATTCGATCAAGATTGGAATTCAGCGTTGTCCCGTTTAGGCGAGAGTCAAGGCAATTCTATCTTATGAGCTTCCACCATTGTTTCATAATTTGCAAGTCAAGTATGGTCGCCACCATTAGGGTGATCCATACCATACAAAACACTTACAAACTACTTATCATGCGAGGTTAAACGGTGCGAAATTGCTAATGAACGTTCCTCCATTAGGGAGGATTACTCACTAAAACAAACGCGTGTAAAACCCACAATGGAGATCGAATGTCTCTTGATAATAAAGCTCATTATTTAAAAAGAGTTGTATTTTCTTTTATTCTCTTTATTTATTCTATTTATTTTAAATATATATTTATTTAATTAAAATTTCCAATTTAGAATGAAAAATTCTAAATATAAATTTTAATTTAATATTTATAAATTTTACTTAGATGGATATGAAAATAACATGAATTATTTCCATCTTAGTAATAATTTCCAATAAATATTTAGAAAAAAAATATTTAAGTTGTTACAAAATTAATTTAAATTAATTTACAACTCAAATTTAATTTTCTATAAATATATATTGCATTTCGAAAAATTAAAGTATATAAGAATACAATTTTCGAAAAATGCATATTAAAATAAAAAATAAATCCCGGAAAAAATTATTCTAATTTAATGTTGGCCCAAAATTAATTAATAAAATTAATTTACAACAAAAAATATAATTTTCCTATTTAATTAAATATATAAGAAAAATTACAAATATTTAAGTATGATGATGAAAATCAACTTAAATATTAATTTTCTATTTAATTAAATACACTAGAAAAATACTTCAAGCAAAAATATCACCTATCTAGATTTTCCTTTGACTAATTAATTCTATTTCTAATAATATACTTTAATTCAATTTATTTTAAATTAATCAATAAATGAAAAAATCATTGATTTAAGTTGATCCAAGAATTAATTAAAATAATTAATTTACAACTTAATCTATTTTTCAAGATAAAATTCGAAATTCTAGCATTTAAGAAATGCAATTTCGAAAATTGATTAATAAAATAAAGAAAAAATATATTTTGAAAATTATTTAAATTTAGTTGAAAAAAATAAATTTCAACTAAAAATAATTTTCTATTTAATTAAATGTCATGAAAAAGAAATATTTAAGTATGATGATAAAAATCAACTTAGATATTTAATTTTCAAATTAATTAAATGTATTAAATTCAAGAAATAAATAATTAAGTGTAGAGAAGGCTTAATTATTAATCTCTAGTTTAATACTAGGAAAAAAATATATTTAAAATAAATTGTACCAAAATTAATTAATAAATAATTAATTTCACAATTTATAATATTTTCCTATTTAATATTAGAAATAATAAGTAGTCTATAAATAACTATCTAGAAAATATCTTATTTGACTAAGTATCTTTTCCACAAAATTTGAAAAAAAATATCTAATTTAAGTTGTACTAGAAAAATCTAGAACTTAAATATTTTCAAATTTAAATTTAATTAAATATCAAAAATTAAGTTGTAACCACTTAATTTGAAAATATTCCATTTTAAGTTAATATTTGAAAAGATATTAACTTAAAAAAATATCTAAAGAATCTTAATAACCAATGCCTAAAATTCCTCAACTTTATTTTGAAATTTTGAATTCAAAAGATATTCAGCATTTAAGTTGGTTAGTTGAAGATAACTAAATATCAACTTAAATAGGAATATTTAATTAAAAATTTAAATTAAGTTCCGTAAAGAATCTAGATGGTTATAATTCTATATTTAATTAAATACAAGAAAATACATATAGTTTAGCTTAGAATATAAAATTCCTTAAACTATATTTTTCTTAAATTAATTTCAAAATAAATGAAATTAATTATGTTGCTAATCAATTTTATTAGGTTAAACTAGTTTAATTAACCTAGTACGATCATTCAAATCGTGCAAATGGGCCTTCACAATTGGGGTGGTTTGTGTGAGGGGGTCTTGGGTTCAGTATGTCGTACCCACTTCTATGGCTCCCAACTCTCACACAAGGCCCAAAAGAGAGGAATTTAACCTTAATAAGAACAACTGTTATTAATTGAATAAGCCCAAAACTAAATGGGCCTAAATAAAATCTATCAATGACTATGACATTTTATTTAGCAACATTAACCTATATGCATCTATAATAAAATTAAACACATAGGCTCACACAGGCACACTTTGGATGGGTCCTATCATGTTGCTAGGTCATACACAGATGAAAGAAGATTGTAAAATTTACCTGTTACAAATTATTAACTTGACCAAGGGAGCCATCAGATCATTAGATCTGGCAAAAAGTAACCATGGCTATTTGCAATCAAGTAATAATAGGTTTTAAAAACTTACACATAAGCTAAAACACATACTCCTGCAACAAGGTTAGTTGGATAGTTGGATGTAGGATTTATTTAATTTTAAATTAAATATTTAATTTCGAAAATAATTAATTAAATAAAAAAAATAATTTTTCGAAAAATTTAAAAAAAATTTGAAAAATTCGAAATTTTTTTTTTTTTTTAAAAAATTAAAATTTAAAATTAAACCTACAATTTTTGAAAAATTAGGTTTCAACCAACCTAAATATCATTTCAAAAATTTGCTAACTACTTTTAAATTTTAAATGTTATTTTATAAATAAAAATTAAATAAAAAATTAGAAAAGATAAATAAATATCTTTTTCAAATTTTTAAATGTAATTTAAATAAATAAAATAACAAAATTTAAAAAATTAGCAAAATATCTTATATCTATTTAAAATTACATGATTATAAATATCTTATTTTAAATTTAAATATGGTCAAAATATCTAAAAAGATTTAATTAAAAAATCTTAAAAGATAAGATATTTTTAAAATATCTTAAAAGATATTATAAATATCTTTAAAAGATAAGATATTTTTAAATATCTTAAAAGATATTATAAATATCTTAAAAGATATTATAAATATCTTAAAATATCTGACCTTAAATTTAAAAAAAAATATAATCAAATTTAAAAATAAGATAGATTTTTAAGCAAAAAGATAAATACTAATTCTATTCAAATTCAAATTACACTAATATCTTGAATTAAATTAAAAAAAAAAAAATTAATTCAAAATGATAATTAGAATTGAATTAGGAATAGTAATAGTATATATACAAAACCATACAAAAAATTGGAAGCTAATTCCATGAAAAAGTATGAAAAATTGAAGAACATTGAAAAAATTCGAAACTGTACGGACAGTTCTGCGATCGCAGGAAACTATCAGCACAGCCCCGATTTTGTCAAATCTTCCAAAAATCATAACTAATTCAAATAAAATCCAAATTGAGTTCTGTAAAAGGCTAACTTGCTTAATTTTTTTCATACTATCCAATAAAAATAATGCCATAACCGAAATAACAATTATTTTTTACGAAAATTTCACAATCATCAATCAATCATCAAATAACACTCAATACAACATGATACCATCCAAAGAACATACAAACAATCGTTTTAAAGTCCAAATTTCTTGCAAGTAAATCAATTACCTTGGCTCTGAGGCCAGTTGTTAGAAATTTATTTTACCAGGATCTTAGATCTACTCACAAGTATGTTTATTAACATCCTAAATAAGAACTTTCTAAAACGATAAATTAAACACATATAAAGTTTAAGAAACCTTACATTGGGTGCAGCGGAATAATATGACTCCTTCCGTTCAGATATCTAGCCCTTGATTCCTTTCTGTAGCAGAGCATTATCAATATCTGAACCTGGATCTCTTTCTCTGAATCTTTGATGCTGAATCTCCTTTGCTGATGATCTTTCTTCACGATCTTCCTCACTATGATTGAGGTATCACTTGATGTGTGTGGGCACTACTCTAATCACTAAGAGAGGTTCGAAATATTGAGGAAGAAAAGAGAGAGAGAGTGGCGGCTAGAGAAGAGAGTGGAGGCTCAGGTTTTTCTGATTCAGAAAGTGTAATTTTCCTGAAGCCTTCACTATCTATTTATAGCATTCCTCTAGGGCTTGATTTGAATTATATGGCATTAAAATAATGAAAAAATCATTTAAAAAAGATAACACAAGTGGCCGGCCCTATGCTAGGTGGACTGGGCCTTGATTTTTGCAATTTTGCAATTTTACCACTTTTGTATCTGATTTTCTCAAAAATGCCAATTTCCTAATTCAATCATTTAAATGCCAATTCTAACTATTTAATAACTATAAATAATTATTAAATAATATTGTCATTTATCATATTTATTAATTGAACCATACAAAGTATCATAATTAACAAATATGCCCCTATAAACTCTTTCTTTACAATTTCGCCCTTACTTAGTGAAAATTTCACAAATAGACATAGTCTAATTTGTGAATTATAATTGATTAATCAAAACCAATTACATGAGTCTTACAAGCAATATTATCTCAACTAGTGGGGGGACCATGGGTCTATATAACCGAGCTTCCAATAAGTAGATCAAGAATTTAGCACTAAAATTCACTAACTTATTAATTCTTCGTTGAATCCACGCATAGAACTTAGAATTGCACTCTCAGTATATAGAATGCTCTATATGTTCCACCATATAGACACATCATTAGTTATCCATTGTTATAATCCTAATGTGATCAATGATCCTCTATATGAATGATCTACACTGTAAAGGGATTAAATTACCGTTACACCCTACAATGTATTTATTCCTTAAAACACTTGACCCCGTATAAATGATATTTCAGCTAATGTGAAATGAGTACTCCACCATTTATGTTCGTTTGGTCAAGCTCGAAGGAGATCATCCTTTGCTTACTATTCGCCAGATAGAAGCTATAGATTCCATGTTTATGATAGCGCTCCCACTCAATTGCACTACCGTGTTCCCAAAATGTACGTATCACCCTGACCTAAAAGTAGGCTTAACTAACAAATCAAAGAACACGAATAGCCTTTCAAGATTGAGCCTAATCATATCAGGATTAAGATCATTTGATCTAGGATCAACTAGGCGATATTGACTTGAATAGATATTACGGTAAGTTTAATAAATCTAAGTCAAAGTTCAATATCGGTCCCTTCCGATGCATACTCCATGCATCCAACCTGAGCTTTACTTTAACCAATGCTCTGGAAAGAACATAGTATTTCTCCAAATACAAGTAAACTCTTGTTGTAGATTATCATATCAGTAAAACCCTATGTCTGATAAATCTAGGAAACTTTATTCACATAGTCATGTTTACTTTCCAATGTGTTGACGACACAATAAACAGGATCAAGTATGTGAAAAGGGTTTCAGATGAATTTATACATTATGTACATATAATCATGAAATAAATCATGTGAACCATGCAACATTAAATGTTATTTCTGATCTATATTAATAAGTAAATCTGATTATATTGAAATGAGTTTTATTTAGGGCATAAAACCCAACACCCTCTACTTACATAACGTCTAGCTAGTTCCGGCCCTCGGACAGTTATCTCGGAGATGACGCTGCTAGCATTAAAGTTCAGGACTTTGCTAGGGCCGAATTAGGAAGTTCGGGTAGGAGTAGTTTATTTGCTGTATCTTGTATAAGCGGTTCCTCACGGACTTCTAACACTTGCTTATTTTTTTGAAACAGGTATCTCCATGGATGCCATCCTGGAACAGCTTGCTGGGGTTCATACTCCCGTGGCTCCTCCGGCCTTTACCACCTCTCCCCCGGCACCTTCATTGAAGGTTTCTTCCAGCGCTCCCCCCGACACTATTGGCTTAGTGGATGACGAGGAGGTGCTTCCGGGAGAAGGCCAAGGGAAGGGATGGGACTTCTCGGAGGAAGCCGCTGAGGGTGCGGGAGAGCCTCGAACCCTTCCGGAGGAAGCAGAGGAGGGCGAGGAGGTGCCTGAGGTGGCTCTGATTCATAAGCGCAAGGGCAAGATGATTGCCCAGGATGAGCCAAAGAGGCCTCGGAGAGCCAACACTCCTGCTCATGGTCTGGACGGCGGGGTCTCCCCGATGGAGGAAAATCCTGCTCCTCCCAACATCGTGCTTACCCCGATTCCGGGGGACGAGGTGAGGCAGGAGCTTCGCATAGCCAAACACAACTATGCTATGGATGAGTACTGTCGGGGGTATGCCGAAGTGGAAGCCCTTAGGAGGATTCTGCGAGCTGAGGTTGAGGCGAGCATCAACCACCCGAAATACCAGGATCCGTGGGACCTTAATCTGGACCCCTTATCGGACTGGTTCCGTCGCTTCCTAGGGCCTACCTTGGCTCCTTTTGCCGCGGAGATGACCGGCGAGTTCGCTTCTCAGCTCACCCGTTGCGCGCCTAAGCGGTTTGCCACTTGCGCTTCCCTGAACTCCATCTTCCAGGTCCAGGACCTCAGCCATTCTCTCACGGTGGTAAGTACTTTGCAATTTTTGCGTTTCCTTTTATTGTTTGTATTTTGTTTTTTCCTTTGAGAAATTCCTCCTTCTTATCCTTTCATTACGGTTCAGCTTGCTGCTGAGGCTGGCCGCCTCTCCAAGAACATCATAAACCATGGCTTCGTTTTGTCCGACTTTGGGGACATGAACGATGTCAGGAAGGTCCTCCAGGACCTCACAGCGGAGAGGCAGATCTACCAGGAGGCTGCCGAGCGCCAGGAGGCTGCGGCCAAGGCCAAGGACGAGGAGGCCAAACGGAGGGAGGCTCAGGCGGAGGCCATGATCCGGGACGAGGCTCAGCGGAGGGACAGGATGGAGGCCCATCACCAGGAGGAACTAAGGGCTCAAACCGAGGCTGCTGAGAAGGCCAGGCGGGACCTCCGGGAGGCCAGGGAGGCTTTGGATGAAATGGTCGCGAAGGTGAGATCTTTAGAGGAAACTCACCAGGCGGACATAGAGTCCAAGGCCGCTCTAGCTGCGGAGCTGAGGGACTTCAAAGAACAATCCATCAGGAAGGCCAAGAGGGCCGAGCTCCTCTCTCCCGTTTCCTGCGCCCGGTGTCCGAAGCGCTTCGACGATGGAGTCTACATGGCTTGGTCCAACAACGATCGAAATATCAAGCTTACTTTTTATCCCAAACCCGAGGAGATGATTGCCAAATTTCGGGAAAAGAAGAAGAAGCTTGATGCCGCGCTTGAGGCACGGACTGGACCTCGTCTTCCTCCGCGGGCCCACTGAGCTGCCGTACTATTGACCCAGATTCCACCCATTTCTTTTTGTATATATTTGCTGCTGCCTTAGAACAATATACATATAGGTAGCAGCTTTTATTCGAAGGGGAGACAATTATTAAGGCCTGTCCCCGGGCCGTTTATATGTATATGACATGCCCTTTGGGCTAGGATATTTTTTATGCGATCTTTCTTTTGTCACACTTATGTTTCTTAACCTGTCCTTTGGATCAGGATTTTTATACTTATGCTTTTTATTTCTGTGCATATTTTCTGACCTGCCCTTTGGGTCAGGATATTTTACTTAGTTTGTTTTTCTGTTTGTCCGTGCGGCATACCCTAGTACCCCCCTGAGTGGCATAGAAACTTTGTTTTTAAGGCACTCAGTTTTATTTAATATAGAGGAGGTATACATTTGGACGGTACAAACCCTTTGAACAAAATCTAAGTTTTAATTCGCTACTGGTAATATTTTCTGAGGTGATCGGCATTCCAGGCTCTTGGGACGGTGGTTCCGTCCATTCTTTTTAGTTTGTAAGTGCCAGAACCGATCTCGTCCTCGATCTCATATGGTCCTTCCCAATTTGGTCCAAGTACCCCCACTTCGGGTTCTTGGGTGGCTGGAAAAACCCTTCTTAGGACCATATCCCCAATAGCGAATTTTCTGCTTTTAACCTTGGAGTTAAAATACTTGGTCACCTTCTTTTGATAAGCAGCCATCCGTATTTGAGACTCATCCCGGAGTTCTTCGACTTGATCCAAGGCTTCTTGGAGCAGTGCCTGATTAGTGGCAGGATCATAAGTCGTCCTCCTGTGGGATGGGAATAATGTTTCCACCGGGACCATTGCTTCACAACCGTACGCCATTGAGAATGGCGAGTGGCCGGTTGTGGTTCTGGGGGTCGTTCGGTAGGCCCATAATACCCTTGGCAATTCTTCAGGCCAGTTATTCTTACAGGCCAGCAGCTTCTTTTTCAAGGTGACCTTTAGGATTTTATTGACTGCTTCCGCCTGACCGTTTGTTTGAGGCCTGGCAACCGTGGAGAAGCTTTTTACTACTCCGTGTTGGTTGCAGAATTCAGTAAATTCCTCGCAATCGAATTGCTTTCCATTGTCTGAGACTATTTTGTGAGGCAAGCCGTATCGACAAACTATGTTTTTGATAACAAAGTCCAATGCCTTCTTAGCAGTTATTGTCTTCATAGGCTCAGCCTCTGTCCATTTGGTGAAGTAGTCTACTGCCACTATTGCATACTTTACTCCTCCTTTTCCCGTAGGTAGAGACCCGATGAGATCTATTCCCCAGACCGCGAAGGGCCAGGGGCTGGTCATCAGGGTGATCTCGTTTGGAGGAGCTCTCGGTATGTTTGCGTACCTTTGGCACGAGTCACACTTTTGCACATAGTCTATACAATCTTTTTTCATTGTTGGCCAGAAGTACCCTTGCCTCAATATTTTCTTTGAGAGGCTGGGTCCTCCCGTATGATCTCCACAGAACCCTTCATGGACCTCCAGCATGATCTGTCTAGCTTCAGGGTCCGATACACACCTTAAATAAGGCATGCTGAGTCCTCTTCGGTAGAGAATTTGGTCCATCATTACATAACGATGAGCCTGATACTGAATCTTTCGAGACAGTGCCCTCTCTTGGGGCAACTCACCTGTGGTTATGTATTTTATGATGGGGACCATCCACCTGGGTTCTTGCCCAACCGTTAGTGTGGTCTCTTTTATTTTGATGCTTGGCTCGGCCAAGCGTTCCACTGGTACTACCCCCAGCTCTTCGATTTCACTGTCCGAGGCTAACTTAGCCAGACAGTCCGCATGCGCGTTCTTCTCTCGGGGGATTCTTTCTATTTTATAGTCCGCGAACTCGTGGAGCAGTTCTCGGACTATTGTTACGTACGCGGCCATCCGCTCGCCGCGAGTTTGGTACTCTCCGGATACCTGGTTTACGACCAGTTGAGAGTCACTGTAAACTTCCACTCTTTTGGCTCCTACAGCTTTTGCCAATTTCAGCCCTGCTATCAGGGCTTCATATTCGGCCTCATTGTTTGAAGCTGTGAAGTTGAATCGGAGTGCTGCCTGGAGCCGCAATCCAGTAGGTGATATCATAGCCACTCCGGCTCCCGAACCGTTCTCATTAGAAGCTCCGTCTACAAACACCCTTCAAGTGGGGATTGGCGGTACCGGCGTATTAGCTGTTGCCTCGGCTTCATTGCATTCGGTGATGAAGTCTGCCAAGGCTTGGCCTTTTATGGAAATCTGGGGGACGTAATGTAAGTCGAATTGACTCAGCTCCATCGCCCACTTGAGGAGTCTTCCGGATGCTTCAGGCTTCTGGAGAACTTGTCGGAGCGGATGATTGGTTAAGATTTTGATCGGATGGGCTTGGAAGTATGCCTCAGCTTCCTTGATGCCATCAGGAGGCAGAATACTAATTTTTCAATGACCGGGTACCTTGTCTCGGCCCCTATCATGCGCTTACTGACATAGTACACGGGGTGCTGAATTTTTTCTTCCTCCCGGACCAGGGCAGCACTGACCGCGTGCTCGGAGACGGCCAAGTAAAGGAACAAGTCTTCTCCAAGGACGGGTTTTGGTAGGATAGGAGGTTTGGCCATGTGGTCTTTTAACCTCTTGAATGCCTCCTCGCATTCATCCGACCTTTCGAACTTTTGGCATTTCTTCAATACGTTGAAGAAGGGTACGCACTTGTCCGTGGATCGTGAGATAAAGCGGCTCAGTGCGGCTACCTTTCCGGTCAAGCTCTGCACGTCTTTGTGTTTCTTGGGGGATGGCATGTCTAGGAGAGCTTGGATTTTCTCCGGGTTTGCTTCGATCCCCCTTTGGCTGACTATGAAGCCCAGGAATTTTCCCGACTTGACCCCGAAGGTTCACTTTTTCGGGTTGAGCTTCATACCGTATCTCCAGACGACTTCGAAACATTCTTCTAAGTCGCTTGCATGGCTGTTGCACGCTTTGGATTTGACGAGCATGTCGTCCACATATACCTCCATGTTCCGTCCCAGGAGGCTTTTAAACATCCGGTTAACCATTCTTTGGTAAGTTGCTCCGGCATTTTTCAGTCCAAAAGGCATGACTAGGTAGCAGTATACCCCCTTATCGGTCCTGAAGCTAGTGCACTCCTGGTCTGCCGTATGCATTTTTATTTGGTTGTACCCAGCATAGGCATCCATGAAAGACAGCAGCTTAAATCCGGACGTGGCGTCTACCATCTGGTCGATCCTGGGTAGCGGAAAGCAGTCCTTTGGGCAGGCTTTGTTTAGATCTGTGAAATCTATACAAACCCGCCAAGTCCCGTTCGTCTTGGGCACCAGGACTGGATTGGCCAGCCATTCCGGATAGTACACGTCGCAGATCATGCCATTGGAGAAGAGTTTGTCCACCTCTATCTCTAAGGCCTCAGCTTTCACCGAGTCGAGCGGGCGTCTCTTTTGCTGTACAGGGGGCATGTCCGGGTTGACATTGAGTACATGGGTGATGACATGAGGGCTGATGCCGGTCATGTCTTCTTGGCGCCATGCAAAGATGTCGATGGCGCCCTTCAGTGTTTTTATTATTTTATCCTTTTCCTCCGGATCCAGGCTCTTCCCTATCCGGAGTACTTTGGTGGAGTCGTCGTCGCACACTGGTATTTCTTCGACGTCCTCCATTGGTTCCACGACCCTTTCGGATCCTATGCGAGGATCCAACTCATCCTTTTCAGCCTTCTCTATCTCAGGGGACCCCCGGACCATGAGTACTGGTAAGTGGGTGGCAACATTGTAACACTGCCTGGCTTCTCCTTGATTTCCCCTCACAGTTCCGACTCCGGCTTCCTGGGTAGGGAATTTCAGGCACAGGTGTCGGATTGAAGTAATCGCACCAAAGTCCACTAGGGTCGGTCGGCCTAGGATCGCGTTGTAGGCTGTTGGACAGTCTACCACCACGAAGGTGCAATACTTAAATGTGCTCTGGGGGGTATCCGGGCACAGGGTAACCGGGAGCCTTACTTTTCCCATTGGGATTAGCGTTGTCCCGTTAAACCCCGTGAGCTGTGACCCACTAGGCGAGAGGTCCCGGTCGGTCAACCCTATCGTAGTGAAGGCTTCTTTGAAGAGCAAGTTCACGGAACTCCCATTGTCAATCAAGACCCTTGCCACCACTTTATTTGCGATGGGGGTCTCAATGACCAGCGGGTCGTGATGAGGAAAACGCACCGTCTTGGCGTCTTCTTCCGTGAACGTTATGGGTTGGTCCATGAGCCGAGGCCTTTGAGCTGGGAGTTGAGTAACCTCCCACACCTCACTGTGTTTCGCGGCCTCGGCATATCGTTTTCGCTCCTTGCGAGTGTTTCCTCCGATATGGGGACCTCCGGAGATCATGGCTACCCATCCATTAGGCCGGGGCGGTAGCCCGGGGATATGCTGGGTGTCACCTGCGGGAGCAGCCGGAGGCAATACTCCTGCTGTACCGCCTGGCGTTCCCGGAGGCATACCCCCGGCAACCTGCCCTGGATTAAGGTGGGGCAACCTATTTTTGATCCACTCATAGAGGTGGCCCAAGCGGATCAGATTTTCAATCTCGTCTTTGAGATTCTTACACTCATTGGTGCTATGACCAATGTCGTTGTGGTACTCGCATCTTTTACTCGGATCTCTCCGGGAGCTATCTTTGTACAATGGCTGCGGTCTCCGGTAGTCCGTATTTTGCCTAGTGGCAAAATATACACGTTCCTGGGAGTCCCTGAGCTCTGTGTACTGAGTATATTGGGGTGTGTACCCCTTCTTTTGGCGCTTCTCTCCCGTTCGGGTGCTGCCCTTGGAGGACCTTTTGCTCCTCGACCCTTGGGTAGGGCCGGTTAAGCTAACAGTCGGGGCCGCCTGTGAAGGAGCTCGTCCATTCACCCCAGACGGGTTGCCGTAATGGGAAGATGCTGGTGCCAAAGCTTGGCCCTGGCTGTACCCGGGAGTAGCAGAGAATTGTATGCCACTCACTTGTGGAGTCGCAGTCGGGACAGTACCCGAGGGCGACACTCCTGGCACGTACCCTGCTATCCCGGTGGGATAGTAGCCTCCGTAAGCCACGATCTGGGCTTCTTCGAGGTTAATATATTTTTGGACCCTCTTCTGGAAGTCCTGGAGGCTAGCAGCACCTTCTTGCTGCAACTCATTCCAGAAAGGAGTTCCAGTACGGATTCCTGCTTGGAGAAGTGCAAGCTGTTGTCCGTCATCAACCTTCTTGGTCTTCGAGGCCTCTTCCCGGAACCTCTTGATGTAATTCTTCAAGGTCTCCGTAGGCAGTTGCTTGATGTTGGTCAAGGCACTAACCTCCAAGTCAACCTTTCTGGCGGCGACAAACTGTCTCCGGAAGTTGGTTTGGAGTTTGTTCCAACAACCCACGGATCCTGGTTCCAGCTTTTTGAACCATTCCTCCGCTGACCCGCTCAGAGTGAGGGGGAAGCACAGGCATTTGGCGTCATTGCTGACCCGCATGACTGTCATGACACGGTTGAACCGTGACAGGTGGTCACTGGGGTCGGAGTTCCCGGTATATGCCGCCATTTCGGGCATCTTAAAATTTTTAGGGAGCTCCGCCTCCAGGATATGCTTGGCACATGGCTCCCGATCCTCGCTGTCCGAATCGGAGTCGTCTCCCTTCTGCCTCCGGGAGACTTGGGCAATGTCCAGTCGAAGTATGGCAAGTTCCGCCATAATTCCTTCGTTTAGCGTACGCGAGGAAACCACGGGCCTGTATCTTTTCTGGTCAAGGTGATCCCGGAGGTCACCTTGATTCCCATTGATTTGATTTCTCAGATCAATGGGAGGACATCTCTGTCCTCTTCTTCCTCTACCCCCTGGTTCCTGGTGCACGGAAACGCTTTTCCGGTCCCCTCGATCCTGAGGGCCAAGACTCCCTCTTTGGGGCTTGCCCCTTTGCGGACCTTTCCCTTTAGGGAAATCTGAGCGGACCTTTCGCGGATCCTGTACCTTTTTCTTTCGCCCAGGGGTAGAAGTAGGGTTTTTTGTTTGATTTTCCTAAGCAGGGTGCCTTATAGGGCTAGGCTCCCTAGGTTTTTGCTGCTGGGAATTAGGCGAAGACGTCGCTGGCTCTCCGTCGAGCCCAGCGGCCATTGCCTTGGGGTGCACGTGAATGCCAGCTGCCTCCATGGCTTTCTGCATGGCTAGCATCACTTCCTGCATTTTTTGATTTTGCGCTTTCTGAGCTTCGATCTCAGCTTCATGATCGATAGCTTTTTGTCTAAGGAGCACCAACTCCGAGTAACTTCCTCCATCGTAGGCATACTCGTCGAGGTTTTCCTCGTAGTTCTCGTCGGGAACTATTTCTTCTTCTTCTTCCTCGGACTCCTCTGCCGCTCTTGAGGCTACATCTTCCTCATTTGGATCTTGAGCATCTTCCAGAGGGCGAGGATGACGTGTACTTCTTGTCTCCACCATTGTTGTGAAGTCGAATGCTTGTAATGCAGTAGCTTTCCTCAGCTCTCAATGAAAGCACCAAAATGTTGACCGAGATTTTCGGCAACTATTAGAATATGATTATATTAAAGAGCTGTAAGAAAATGAGACGAAGATTTTTACGTGGTTGGGGCGTTAATGAGCCTTAGTCCACAAGTCTTTGTTATTAATGGATGTATTTAATACAGATTCCACACTTGAGAGAATGTTTTTCTCATAAATACAGAGAATGTTCTTGGTGAGTATTTTCTCTTCTTGCTCTTATGCAACCCAAGATTCTCGACCCCATTAAATGAGCTTTGAGGGGGTATTTATAGTGTTTTGGTTGAGTAATCCCTAGAATTGTTCTTACACATGTATCTGTAAGTATCCATAAAGTTGGGTATTTCCAATGAATATACCATGGGTGATGCATGGTCAAATCCCTAGGTACTGTAGGGTTTTTATGAGGAATGTCCTTTTTGCCTTGTGATTGACGTGACTCTTCGCAGAGTAGCCGTCGCTAGACTTAAATGATCATTACTGTAGCGCTGCTGTTTGGGGGTTGTGCCGTCAGACTTTATTGCGTGTTACAGTCCCAACACGCTTCCTCCCATGCGGCATTAAATGCGACTTGATTGCTCAGGAGAGGCCTGACACATCCCGGAGAGGCTTCATGCTATGCGAGCTTCCGGGAGTACCTTGTATTCCGGGTGCCTCCTCCGGGACCCATGCCCATGGCGCTTCCTTGTGGCGTACAAAGACTTATCAAATATTTACAAGTTATCTGATCCACGTGTCCCACTTCGACTGGTCCACGTACTTTGGGCGAATTCAGGGGCAACAACAGCTTATGTGAAATGAGATCTCCACCATTTATTTTCGTTTGGTCAAGCTAGAAAGAGATCATCCTTTACTTACTATTCGCCAGATAGAAGCTATAGATTCCATGTTTATGTTAGCGCTCCCACTCAATTGCACTACCGTGTTCCCAAAATGTACCTATCACTCTGACCTAAAAGTAGGCTTAACTAACAAATCAAAGAGCACGAATAGCCTCTCGAGATCGAGCCTAATCATAACAGGACTAAGATTATTTGATCTCGGATCAACTAGGCGATATTCACTTGAATAGATATTACGGTAAGTTTAATAAATCTAAGTCAAAGTTCAATATCGGTCCCTTCCGATGCATACTCCATGCATCCAACCTGAGCTTTACTTTAACCAATGCTTTGGAAAGAACATAGCATTTCTCCAAATGCAAGTAAACTCTGTTGTAGATTATCATATCAGTAAAACCCTATGTCTCACAAATCCTGGAAACTTTATTCACATAGTCATGTTTAGTTTCCAGTGTGTTGACAGCACAATAAACAGGATCAAGTATGTGAAAAGGGTTTCAGATCAATTTATACATTATGTACACATAATCATGAAATAAATCATGTGAACCATGCAACATTAAATGTTATTTCTGATCTATATTAATAAGTAAATCTAATTATATTGAAATGAGTTTTATTTAGGGCATAAAACCCAACAAACTCCCACTTGCACTAATATAAAACAAAAAAGTGCATTTCAAATAATCTCAACACCTTGATGTACAAATCAAGTATAGTAGTAGTAAACTCCTCGTAATAGGATCTGAAAGGTTGAATTAACCACAACCTTTCCTCCACCATTACTCTTCCTTAATCTCAAAATTATTGATAATGTGAAATTCCTCTCTATATGTCTACTCTCTTGGGATACTGGATTCTATACTTTTGGCAACTACTTTTGGTTAATCAGGAAATTAACACTAGTAGTTAAGGCAATTTGGAATGGTGCCAAAGATGTATAGAACTTTCCTTAGACTGAATAAGTACCTTTCTTGTAACTTAAACATTCAGTCCCTTCCTGGTAGACCTAGAGACTTCAGATAGGTTTTTACACTTCTCTAAAATCACTATTCCACCCCCAGAGTAATCACCATCTTATCAGAAAGATTTTCTAGCACAAAGGCAAATTTCGAAATCTGATGTGGTGTAGTCTAAGAGTTTTAAACACACCCTTATAGACTAACATATAGTTCCTCTTCTTAATCTTAAGATTTACTTGATTATCTTCCAATGTTCTTCTCCTAGATTAATCTGATACCTACTCATTACCCCCACTCAACAGCAGGTGTCTGGTCTAAGGCATACAAAAGCATATCTAAGACCTCTCACTGTTGATTTAAGAAATTCTTTCATGGCTTTATCTTTTCTGGAATAGTTGAGACTTTTCCTTAGATAAATAAAATCTATGCCTAAGAAGTTGTGAAGCTTCTATAGATTGCCATTAGAAAGAAAATGCTTCAGCATCTTACTAAAGTAAGTTGCTTGCATTAGAGTAAGTAATTACCAGGTATATCACAAGCCATAGGTTTAGATAAACTCAAACCTATAATACTAGGAAGAGGAAGTTTTGTTAAGTCCATAGAATAGACTTATTAACTAAAATTTCCTTTTATGTCCTTGTAATAGAAAACTTTATGTGAATGGTTTAAACCATAGTTCTATTGGCTTTTCTTCTTAGTTTCTTATCTTGACAATCCATTACTTGTTTAAACTCACAATGGATTTTAATCACTAGTGTCTCCCAAGTCATAAGAAGGTGAGTTTCTAGAAACTCTCCCACTACGACAAGGTACCGTGAATTATGTCTAAGAAAACTAAATGATATTAACCTCTTCGGCTGTGACAAGACAACAGAGGCAGTGGGATCATCATAAATAAGATGATAGAACACTTTTGGAATCAAGAAATAAATATCTCCTTTATTTGCTATTTTATTTTCAGACTTAGTCATTTTCTTAGAAAAGTAGTATTTGTTTACACAAACACTTTCTTATCTAATGACTATGGGATGGTCCACCCCTATTCACTTAGAATAGCTAACAAACAATGGTTAACAGTTCTAGCTTTTCTTAAGATTTTTATTAGGTCATCCATGAATCTAGTAATGATTTACATTAAGTATACAACCATTACATCATTCTGAAATTGTATTACCATGGAAGGAATTAGGCAACGACTAGTAACTAATCATCAACATGCAACTCGAAATTTCTGGGGAGATAAGTTTGGATATAATTCAAAAAAATCAATTTAATGATCTTTGAACTGCATATCTACTAACTATTTCTCCACCCCTATTAGTTCGCAAGATCTTTAACCACTTACCTTAATGGTTTTAACCATTGCTAGAAATTAATGAAATTTTTTCAAACATTTCAAATTTCTTGCTAAAAGGTATAATCTAGAGTTATCGTTTTAAGAATACAACCAAAAACTTATATCCACCCCTGAATGTACATCCATCTGCGAATGAGATGAACTACTTTCAGTGGATATAGGCAAATTAACTCTTTGCAGAAATTGATCTTGTATAATCCACTATGAACAAGATACAAATGCCATAGATTAAAAAAATGTGGTAGTGTCTTTTGATGACTTAGGTTTAGTTACATCAAAGAATTCTTAGAATAGTGCAAGTGGATCCTGGTCACAGAATACCTAACTCATATTCCATACAGTTTGAATCCATTAATAGAAGATGGATATTAAACCCTTGTGAAGGTGTAACTTTATTGTTATAATCCTAATTTGATCAATGATCCACTATATGAATGATCTACGCTGTAAAGGGATTAGATTACCGTTACACCCTACAATGTATTTAATCCTTAAAACATTTAACCCCGTATAAATGATATTTCAGCTTATGTGAAATGAGATCTCCTCCATTTATTTTCGTTTGGTCAAGCTCGAAGGAGATCATCCTTTACTAACTATTCGCCAGATAGAAGCTATGGATTCCATGTTTATGTTAGCTCTCCCACTCAATTGCACTACCGTGTTCCCAAAATGTACATATCACCCTGACCTAAAAGTAGGCTTAACTAACAAATCAAAGAGCACGAATAGCCTCTTGAGATCGAGCCTAATCATAACAGGATTAAGATCATTTGATCTAGGATCAACTAGGCGATATTCACTTGAATAGATATTACGGTATGTTTAATAAATCTAAGTCAAAGTTCAATATCGGTCCCTTCCGATGCATACTCCATGCATCCAATCTGGGCTTTACTTTAACCAATGCTCTGGAAAGAACATACCATTTCTCCAAATGCAAGTAAACTCTGTTGTAGATTATCATATCAGTAAAACCCTATGTCTGATAAATCTAGGAAACTTTATTCACATAGTCATGTTTACTTTCCAATGTGTTGACAGCACAATAAATAGGATCAAGTATGTGAAAAGGGTTTCAGATCAATTTATACATTATGTACATATAATCATGAAATAAATCATGTGAACCATGCAACATTAAATGTTATTTCTGATCTATAGTAATAAGTAAATCTAATTATATTGAAATGAGTTTTATTTAGGGCATAAAACCCAACACTCATATTATTTTGTAAGGGGAATATGCAATCAATCCAGGTTATAAAGAAGTGTCTGGATGAGTTCAAAGATATCTCGTGGCTTCCTATAAATACAGGTAAATCTCAGATGTACTTTGGAGGGATTGGAGAAGAGGCTAAGCAGGTTATAAAGAGAGAATTAAATCTGTCTGAGGGTACTTTTCCCCTAAAGTACCTGGGAGTTCCTTTGAGGCCGACTAAATTGATATCTGAAGATTGTAGTGTGATAATCAAGAAGATCAAACAAAGACTTCTTTGTTGGGCAACTAGATACTTTTCTTTTGCAGGAAGAGCGCAACTAATTCATTCAGTTCTTCTTAGGCTTCGAAATTACTGGATGAGTATTTTTATCCTGCCTCAAAGCATCACTAAAGAGATAGAAAAGCTATGTAGAGGGTTCCTTTGGGGTTGGAATGGGAATAGAAGTAAGCTCCATGTGGTAAGCTAGGAGTAAGTTTGCCTGCCTAAACATTATGGAGGTTCGGGATTCAAAGAGGGGACTAAATGGAATGAAGCTATCATAGCTAAATACCTTTGGGCCATTTTATCCAAGAGTGACTTGCTATGGGTGAAATTGATCATTAATATTTATCTAAAAAATAATTCCATTTGGTCCTATGATCTCAAGACTGATACGAGTTGGTACTGGAAGAAAATTTGTCATGTTCGGGATAAATTTTCTAGATCTGATATTGTTAATGCAAGTGCTAATGGGAAGTTCAGAAAAAATCTGGTTTATAATAGCAAATTGCCGCAGGTAGTTTGGGATTATAGCAGGAGTGTTTGGGGCTCTTTCATCATGCCAAAACACAGATTTATTCTATGGAAAGCTTTAAATACTCAGCTTATCACTCGAGACAAGTTCCAACAGTTTCACATTGTGTTGGACAATACTAATTGTCCGGTTTGTGGATATACAATCGAGACAAACCAACATCTTTTTTTCGAGTGCAGCTACTCTCAAATGGTGCTAGAGCAGATCGGGGTCTAGCTCGGAAAAAAGAATTGGCCGATTGAGTATCATGGCTGGAAAAATTGGTTGATTCTTGACAGAAGAAACAAGTTGCATAGGATCCATATGGTAATCTTAGCTCCTGTGATTTACAATGTGTGGATGAACAGGAACAATTGTATTTTTAGAGGCTATTCTTGGCTGGCGGCTAAGATAGTGCAGGAGATTAAAAAAGTTTCTTTGTATAGATTGAATATAGCAAAAAAGAAGAAAATAGATAGACTTGAGAGAATGTACATAGAGCAATTATGTTGTAAATAAGGTTTTCGGTTGGTCTAAGCTTGTTTTTTATGCTTAGATTTGGTTGTAATTGCTTGTGATTAATGAAGTTTGTTCCTTCTTCATAAAATAAAAAATTAGATTAAGTTGAAAATTACTTTTAAATAATTTTAGATCAACATTAAATCAAGTAATTTTCATTAATGATTTAATTAAAATAAATAGACTAAAATATATTATTTTAATTAGAAAATTAATAATTAGTTTATGAATTATCTAGATAGATATTTTTTAGGTAGACTTTTGGTATTTTTCTAAATATATTTAATTAAATTAGAGAATTAATATTTAATTTGATTTGTTCTACACACTTAAATATTTGATATTTTTCTTAAGAGATTTAATTAAATAGGAAAATTATATTAATGTTGAATATTAATTTAATTAATTTTAGACCAACATAAATTAGAATAATTTTTCTAGTTTTATTTTATTTTAATTTCGATGAATTTCAAAAATATATTTTAATGCATTGAATTTTGAATTCTGTCATATATATTTATAAAAAAAAAATTAAATTTGAATTGAAAATTAATTATTTTATTATTCTTTGACCAACTTAAATTAAGTAATTTTCATAACATTTATTGGAAAATTAATACTTAGGATGGAAAATAACTTTTCAGATCTTCCTTTGATAAAATTTTATAAATATTAATTAAATTTTATATTTAGAGTCATCTGGATTAGTAATTTTAATTAAATAAATATATATTAAAATAAATAGATTAAAATTAGTGTCAAATGAAAATATAGCTCTTTAAAATAATGAGCTTTAGTTATAATGACATTCGATCTCCATTGTTGGTTCAACACAGTTCTTGTTTTAGTGAGATTCATTCCCAATAGATGGACGTTCATTAGCAATTTAACGCCGTAGAATCTCGAAAGATAAGTATTATTGTAAGTGTTTTATTCTTAGTAATATCCATCCGAATAGTGGCTGCTAAGAATAGGACTTACAAGGTATGAAACAAAGGTGGAAGCTCATGAAAAAGAAATGACCTTGACTCTCAACTCAAAACGAAGCAACGTTAGATTCTCTTTTCGATCGAATAAAAGGTTGCTAGAATGGTATCTATTTTAGATGAATTGACTACTCTATTCAATGAATGATATCTTTGACTCTCGCCCAAACGGGACACTGTATCAGTTTGTTGGAAACCTTAGAAATTATTTAAGATGTGTTTGTTTTGTATTTTTACATATTTGTGTATGAATTTATATTGAATCATGTTGTTCTCTCTTATTAATGTTGTAGTATAAATATGGAATCTCCGTTGTTGGTCTAACATAACTTGTTGTTTTTAATGGGACAAATCCCAAAGGATTATCATCCGTTAGACAAACATAATAGTGTTAGATCTCAACAAATAAGTATTTGTACATGCAACATCTAATTGTACATCCAAAGATGACAACTTAGATTAGTGTTTACAATATGAAACAATGAAGAGATTAATAAAATAAGAATAACTTTGACTCTCGCCTGAACGCGACATCGTTGAATTCTTATTTAATTCAAAATTATCCTTAAGTTTTTCCTCTTAGATTTTTCATTTAGAATTTTCTTAATGTTATATCATTGGATGAATAGTTCATAAATCATCTACTTATGATGTCATTCAAATTTTTCATATGAAATTGAATGGCACAGATGACTATATTCCCGACATTCTATCCTAAAATGATATAAATCCTCAATCTTAGAAATCTCCTACTTGTATTTGCTTACTTTAGGTAACTTAAACTTAGAGTTAGATTAGTAGTGGCGGTCTAAGCTAGAATAGTTACTCATGTATATTTGGTATAAATTTAAGTCTTTGACTTTAAATTTTAAATTCCAAATAGAAATTTTAAATTTTATTTTCCTAGAATACATTGGACAATATAGTATGACTTTCACAAGTTGTTTAATATCCATATTCTATCAATGGATTCATACTGTATGTTTATGTATGGAATATGAGTTTAGTATTCCGCGACCAAGATACACTTGGACCATTCTATGAACTCTCTGTTATAACTAAACCTTTTTCATCAAAAGACCACAACCACATTTTAGTATCTATGGCATTTTCATCTTGTTCATAGTGGTTTGACAAGATCATTTTTAGCGAAGAGTAAATATGTCTATATCCCCTTGAAAGTAAGTTCATCTATATTCGAATAGGGATGTACATTCAAGGGTGGATATGAGTTATCGTTGTATTCTTAATGCGATCACTCTAAATTTTACCTTATGCAAAGATATTTGTAATGTTTGAGAAATTTCATTAATTTCTAGCAATGGTGAAAAACCATTAAGGTAAGTGGTTAAAGATCTTACAAACTGATAGGGGTGGAGAAATATTTGGATATGCATTTCCAAGATCAGTAAGTTGAATTTAGAATTTTTTCCAAACTTACCTCCCCAAAAATTCAATTTTCATATTGATGATAGTGATAGGTCTATGATTAGTTACTAGTAGTTGCCTAAATGATGGAATGGTTGTGTACATAGTGTAAACCATTACTAGATTCATGGACGTCCTGATCGTGATCTTAAGAAAGCTAGAACTGTTAACTAAGGTCTACATGTTTGATAGCTATTCTAAGTGATTAGGGGTTGACCATCCTATGGTCATTAAGATAAGTAAGTGTTTTTTTCAACAAATATTAATCAAAGTAGAGGAGGTATTTTTCTTCTTGATTCCAAAGTGTTCTATCATCTTATTCTACAAAAGATGATGCCACTTTCTCTGTTGTCTTGATACAAACGATGAGGACAATACCACTTATGTTCTTAGACAAAGTTACGGTACCTTGTCTTAGTGGGAGGGTTTCAAGGAACTCACCCTGTTATGACTTGGAAGACACTTGTGATGAAAAATTTATTATTAGTTTAAACATGTAATGGATTGTCAAAATAAGGAACTAAGAAGCAAAGCCAAGAGAACTATGGTTAAAACCATTCATATGGAGTAACCAAAAAGTTTTCTATTACAAGGACAAGAAAGGAAATTTTCAAAATAAGTCTATTCAATGGACTTAACAAAACTTCCTACTCCTAGTATTATAGGTTTAACATTATCTAAACCTATGGCTTATGGTATACCTGGTGATTTACTTACTCTAGTGCAAGCAACTTTAGTAAGTTGCTGGAGCATTTTGATTTTCTAATGGCAATCTATAGAAGCTTCTCGACTTCTAGACATAGATTTTATTTATTTATCTAAGGAAAAATGCCATCTATTCTAGAAAATATAACGGCCAAGGAAAGAATTCCTTCGAATCAACAAGGAGAGGTCTCAGATATGCTTTGCTATGCATTAGACCAGATACCTGCTGTTGAGTTGGAGTAATGAGTAGGTATTAGATTAATCTATGAAAGGAACATTGGAAAAAAATTAAGTAAATCTTAAAATTAAAAAGAAGAACTACATGTTAGTCGATAAGGGTGGTATTTTATACTCTTAGACTACACCAAATCAGGTTTCTAGACTTGCCTTAGTGCTACAAAGTCTACTGATGAGATGTTGATTACTCTAGAGGTGGGGCAGTGCTTTTAGAGAAGACTAAAAACCAATCTGAAGTCTCTAACTCTACCAGTGAGACTGAATGTTAATGTTGCAGGAAAGATACTTATTCAGTCTATGGAAAGTTCTATACATTTGTTGGCATCGTACCAACAATTTATTAACTACTAGTGTCACTTCCTTACTAACGCAGAAGTAGTTGCCAAAAAGTAAAGAATCCAGTATCCCTACAGGAGTAGACATATAGAGAGGAATTTCACAATATCAGTATTTTAAGATTAAGGAAATGTAATGGTGGAGGAAATGTTGTATAGAATACAACCTGTCAGATTCTATTAAGGAGAGAATACTACATACTACACTTGATTCTGATATCAAGGTGTTGAGATTATTTGAAATGCACTTTTTGTTTTATATTAGTGTAAGTGCAAGTTTTTTGGGTTTTGTGCCCTAAATAAAACCCATTTCAATATAATTAGACTTATTAATTAATAAAGATCAGAAATTATTTTATGTTGCATGGTTAACATGATTTATTTCATGATTATACTTAATGTATAAATTCTATTAAGTCTAGAACATAAATAAATATGTATATATTTGTACATGATTATAGTGTCGTCAGCACAGTGGAATATAATCATGATTATATGTTCAAAAGTTTAATTCCTATTATTTGTCAGTTCATTGGATTTAGATTGGCATGATAATCAGCGATGAGGTATACTTTCACCTTGGATAAGTGTTATGTCCTTTCCAGTGCATTGGCAAAGTTTACCAGTATCGTATGTATGGAGTATACATTAGAAGGGACCGATATTAATCTTAGATAAGATATCATAAACTTACCATTCTTGTAACACCCTAACTAACATAGGCGTATTACGTGATTTTTAAACATGCTGTGCAGCTCGTTGCTAATCAACGAGGTTTATGGAAAAACGTGATTAATTAAAATTTTTGCTTTTTAATTAAACTTATAAAATAATATTACAAAAGACTCGGGATCCCGATTATAAAATCATTTACAAAAAGATTTAACTGTTTAACTGATACACAAAAAATAAAAGTCGCCTAGCGACCAGTTATAAAATCAGCCTCGCTGTCCCGAGGATCGTACTCTCCAGGCCTAACCGCCCTGACATGTACAATATTCACAAGCTCGCTCACGGTCCATCAGCTTTAGCCTTGCCTTTACCTACACATAAACGTAGAACTGTGAGTCGACAGACTCAGTAATAAAAGCATAATAATACTCATACATAATCCCGGTTATGATCAGACGCCCATACCCCTGATCATAACCCTAACTGCCGTGTCCAACACGATACTGAGTCTCGCTACTGCCGTGTCCAACACGGTACTGAATTCTGAACGTTCATAGGGACGATACTATTGACACGTAACAACCTGATCGGTCGAACCGGTCATACTCCGGCTGCTGGTCATACTCCAGCCTGTACCGACGTGTTACTATATCCTCCTGATCGGTTGAACCGGTCATACTCCGGCTGCTGGTCATACTCCGGCTGTCGTACAGACGGGATACGTCAATAGTACGGAACCACCAACCAAGTGTCGGCTGATCGGTCGAGCCGGTCATACTCATTTCTTGGTCATACTCCAGCCTGTACCGACGTGACAGGGTTGGATGGTTCGAAGCCAACATACATAACTAATGTAATCTAACAGGCTTCCTACATGCACGCTAAACATGTAATCTACATATGCATACTGTTATACGAATCTTACCTGGATTCCGAATTCAGGTGTGCCGGTCAACCTGACTGGAACTTTAGCTGAGCGGCGGATTACAGGCTCCTAAACCATAAAAATCACAACACTATAAGTGACACGCTAAATCACTTCCCGGGGACTTAAACTAGGAACTAACAGTTTCCCTATCGATAAAAAACATGGCAATACCCCCTAAAACATAAAAACGAGGAAAACACGGGTTCTGAAAATTCCCCAACCGGTAGACCGGTTCTGCAACCGGAATTCCAGTTCTGGGAATTACTGGACCCTCATCCGGAATTCCGGTTGCACAACCGGAATTCCGGTTCCTCGTAGGAATTTTTCAAAAATTCCTAACTCCATCAAATCAAACCCAAATCATACCAAACCTTCCAGACCTGTTCTAAATACCCCAAAGAACATTTCCAAGGCATTAAAACAACCCAGAAACCACAGATACGAAAAATGCCATTGGAGCTCAAGCTTTGAGTTCTAAACTCAAACTTGAGCAAAACCACCTAACATGCATTCAAACTATGCTTCAAACTCATAATCAAGCTAATTACAACCTTAGAAACTAGAATCAAACTCATGCAAACATAACAGCCACAAAAACCTCCATTTTTCTTTGAAAACCCAAGCTTTTTACATAAAAATCTATCCAACTAGAACAAGGAACTCAAGCATGCAATTCAATCTAATTAAACCTACTTAATTCAACATTTTAATCAAAGAAACAACAACAACAATAACCAGCAGCAACATCACCAAAATCATCATGTATTACTCAACTTAAATCATCAAAACACAACAATTTTTAAAGAAACAATGAAGAGAAGCTAACCTAGCTTGAAGAATGCTTAGATTGGATGAGAATTTACTTGAAAATCAGAGCAAAAACCCAGCTCCTTGCACCCACACACACAGCCGAGACAGAGAGAGAGAGAGTTTGAATTTCTAACTTTGTGATTTTTTGTAAAATGAGAAAAATGAAATAAAATAAACATATATCATTCATTTCTGCCATTTATTAATAAAATAAACCTTTATTTTTCAAATAACAAATTCACTAAAAGACAAAATACTAATGGGGCAAAAAGACCATTTTGCCCCTCCACACTAAAACCACATAAAACACACTAAAGGGGTATTTTTGGGAATTTCTAAATTCCCGGCCACTCCCGACATTCCCAATGTCTAAAACCCGTCCCAAACTACTAGCATAGTAAGTTGTGATCTCTACTGAGCCAAACGTCGGGTTCCAAAATACCGGGCACCGGAAATGCAAAATATGTAAACTACTACATGACATAAAAATGCATCTCTGAATTCCATAAATAACAGTATAATAAATTATTTAAATAGCTATACATAATTTTCATAAATAATCATGATTAACTGCTAATTTCCAAATTAAACTAAGCGGGCTTTACAATTCTATCTTTCTAAGTCAACATCAATGGTTGAACTTAGGTCTATGGATCTTAATCCTGATAAGATTAGGTTCAACTTAGTTGTATTATTTATGTTCTTCAATTTGTTTGTTAAAGTCGACCAATTGGATCTTCTCGTGACATACAGATTAAGGACATGGTAGTTCAATTGAGTGGGAGCGCTGATCATAGATAAGGAATCTATTGCTTCTATAAGTATTTAGAAGTGAAACGATGATTTCCTTTAAGCTTAGCTAAATAGAGATAAATGATTGAGATCTCATTTCAGTAATTATATTAGTTTACTGAAATATCATTTATCGGTAGCTAAGTGTTTTAAAGATAAAATACATTGAAGGGTAGAACGGTAAATTTGTCCCTATTCAGTGTAGATCATCTATAGAGGATCTTTGCCTATTAGGATTGTAACAATGGATAATCATAACGTATCTATATCGTGGTACGTATAGAGCATTCTATATAATTGAGAGTGTATTCAATTCCTAATCTATAGTGGCGCATGGCGGAATTAATAAGTTAGAGAATTTACTAGGTTAATTCTAGATCTACTTATTGAAAGCTCGGTTATATAGGCCCATGATCCCCACGCTAGTTGAGATAATACTAGTTACAGACTCAGTTAATTGGTTTTAATTAATCAATTATAATTCTAAAATTAGACTATGTCTTATTTAAGAATTTTCACGAAGCAAGGGCTTAATTGTAAAGAAAAGAGGTTTTGGGGTCGATTTTTTAATTCAGAAACTTTGTATGATCTAATTAATAAATTACATCAATGATAATTTTATTTGATAATTAATTATAATTATTAAATAAATAGTTTTGGCATTTATAGGATTAAATTGGAAAATATGGTATTATTGAAAGAAGAATAAGTTGTTGAAAAGTGGCTAAATTGTAACTAGAGATTGCCACTTTAAGTGGCCAGTCCTATTGTTATTTTTGTTGGAAATTATTTTACCACCATCTAGATTTACTACCATGTATGTTATTTAACATCCTAAATATGAATTTCTAAAATAATGGAATTTAAACACATATAAAGTTCAAGAAACCTTACATTGGTTGCAGCAGAATTAAATGACTCCTTCCGCTCAGATCTCTAACTCTTGTATCCTTTCTGTATAAGAGTATCACCAAGATCTGAGCCTGATTCTCCTTCAGTTGATTGGATTCTTCACAGTCTTACACACTATGATTTAGTACCAACTTGCTATGCGTGGGCATGTACTCTATCACTAAGGCTTGAATTTTGATAGTGAAGAAGACTAAGAATTTTGAATTAGAGAAGAGAAAAGAAGAAGAAGTCTCAAACTCTCTAGTTGTCAGATAGAATGAAAACTAGGTCAAGAGTCATTAGTTGGATTATGAGACCATTCTTTTCCTTTTATACTTATTCACATAGGGTTAGGATTGATTTATTTGTAATAAAAAATGTTAAAAATAGAGCAAAAATAGGCTCTATTGGCCAGCCCTATAAGGATCCATCACTAGTTAGATTTTTGCAACTTTTTCTCAATCATTTATCTATTTTTCACAAATACTACTTTTTGCACTTTCAATGCCAAAACTATTTATTTAATAATTAAAATTAATTATCAAATAAAATTTTCATTTATGTTATTTATTAACTGGACTCCATAAAGTCTCTTCATTAACAAATAAACTCTAAAATTCTATTTCTTCACAATCAAGCCATATTTTAGTGAAAATTCATAAATAAGACATAGTCTAATTTTAGAATTATAATTGATTAATTAAAATCAATAAACTAAGTCTTACAAGCAGTATTGTCTCAACTAGTATGGAGACGATGGGCTTATATAACCGAGCTTACAATAAGCACATCTAGAATTTACCAAGTAAATTTCCTAACTTATTAATTCCTCCTTGCACCACTATAGATTTGGAATTGCACTCTCAATCATATAGAACGCTCTATATGTTCCAAGATATAATACATTATAAAAATTTAAACCATCGTTCTAATCCCAATAATCAAAGATCCTTTATATATGATTTACACCAAGTAGGGACAAATTTACTGTTTTACCCCTCAATATATTTTATCCTTAAAACACTTACCTTCCTATAAATGATATTTCAGTAAACTAATACAATCATTGAAATAAGAGCTCTTCCATTTATCTCTATTAAGCCAAGCTCGAAGGAAATTATTATTTCACTTCTATGTCAAGATAGAAGCTATAGATTCCATATCTATGTTTAGCGCTCCCACTCAATTGTACTATCATGTTCCCAAATTGTACGTTCGACCCGAACCAAATGGTAGGCTTTAACCAACAGCTCAAAGAACACAAATAACACTCTTGAGATCAAACCTAACCATGTCAGTATTAAGATCTTTTGATCTAAGATCAACTAGAAAGATAAAATGGTAAGATTATAATATCTTTACTAAGATCAATATCGGTCCCACTCCAATGTTTACACCATACATCCGATATTAGCATACCTTGCCAATGTTCTAGAAAGAACATAACACTTAATTATCCAAGGTGTAAGTAAGCTTTATTACTGAATATCACATCAGTGTAAATGCAGTGCACTGATGAATCAAGGGGCATTAAATTTTGAAGCATATAATCACAATTACCTTCTACTGTGTTGACATCACTGTAATTGTGAATAACTATATGTTCTAAACTTAATAGAAATTGTATACATTAAACCGTAAACATGAAAACTACATGTAAACATAAATGACTTCTAATCTTCTATTAATAACAAATCAGATTATATTGAAATGGGTTTTATTTAGGGCATAAAATCACAACAATTTTTGTCCAATATTTTATTCTTTTTTAATCCATATAATTCATCCCTCAGCCCTAGTTGAAACACTAGAAAAGGAACATGATGCTCTCACTCATCCACTTGATGCCTTCAGCCAAATCAAACCTAGTTTTCTATGTCAAAAAACTAGTTGATGAGAGAGTTCCTTTCTTAGTGATTTCAAACCTCCTTCATTGTTCTTCCACATTCAAAACTCACAGTGAATGAGTGCCATGCCCACACATAGCATGTCAAGTGCTCAATCATAGTGAGTAAGTTAGTGGTAACCAAACTTGAAGGAGAGAAAGAGATCCAGATTCAGACCTTGATAATGCTCTGCTATAGAAAGGAATCAAGGGCTAGAGATATTGAACGGAAGCAGTCATTATATTCTGCTGCAATCAATGTAAGATTTTCTTAACCCTTATGTGTTTATTTCATTATTTTAGAGAATTCATATTTAGGATGTTAATTCAACATAATTGTTAGTAAATCTAGATCTTGGTAAAATATTTACAACAAAAATATTGGCCTCGCTAAGGGAATATTAATTAAGATTGAAGGTTCAAGCCAAGCTTCTTCTTGAAAATAGTGACGCCGACCCTCAATTATCTCTTGAAGAATTACCTACAACAACTAGAAGTTTCATCTTGACTAGACTTAATGATGTGATCACTAATTCTCTCATCATTTATTTTAAGAATGGTTTGAGGTGTTTGATTTTTGAGCTTAAATTTTATGGCAGAAAATTGAGGACAAACTGATTCTAAGGATTATGGAACTGTGATTTTTTAGGTAAATTGGGACATGGTCAGGTATGGTAATGTCTCAATTTGTAGAAAAATAGGGCACAAATAAAACCTGAATCCTTTGAATTGTATAACCTTAAATTTTCCTAACACTAGATTTATTCCGGCAAACAAAATCAAAACACCGGAATAGTAAAGTAATACAGACAAATAACACACTAAGAAAAAGAAATTGTGAGCACACAAAGAAAAAGAAAGTGTGTCACTTACTATCTTGATGATAATTTCTGGGCAGAGAAGAACTTTGCGATTTAAATTTTTAAGGTTGAGAGGTTGGGTCTTGATGATCTCTAGAGCAAGAAATTTGATCAGATGAAATACACAAGAAAAATGTAAGGGATAATGAGGGCATGAAAATTTGAGAGGAAAATGGTTGAGATTCTGGCGAAAACTCGAAAGTTTGAAAGATGAAAATGGTTTAAAAGATGCACAACTTCAAATTTATACCCAAAAGGTTCTCACTGTTAGATCAAGAGAGATGTAATCTAACAGATAGGAACTTTACAAGAAAGGAACAGTCAGAGCATAAAATGACCAATGACATGCCTCGAAGTTTTGAACTACGAAATTCTAAGCATACAATTTTTCAACGGCATAGATATGACTATACCCCCAGAAACATTTAAAATGTACCTTTTAGGGGGTAAATGTTATACATGAAATTTTGTTATTAATCAGAAGCTGACATGTGTCCTACAAAAGGAATATGAATCAGCTCAAAGAAAATAGTAATTAAATTGCATTATTAAAAGTGATTAAAATAACTCGTTCCAATAAATTAAAATTGATAGAAATATTCAAACTCACTGACTACGTGAGCATATGCAAGAAAAAAATAAATAACTATTAATAGATATAATTGATGAGGCAATATGTCTGCCTTAGGAGAGACGGAGTAAATAATAAAAACGTGCAAGATGAGACATCAACAATCTTGCAGCATATTGAAGCACATACGTAGGAATAAAAGCTTGCAACTCATTGATCCACATACATGAGTAGGGTGAAAATAACTACACTCAACCATCTCGCTTTCTACGCGACTTAGTAGTCATCTCACTAATGTCATTGTAACATGAGAATGCTGCGAGAAGAAGCATGTCTACACTTAGCATTTTTTCCTCTAAAAACAGATAAGAAGGATAACTCATACTCAACGAGAAACAACCTTCTTAGTTAGCATAACTGTTTAAAAAGACAAGGAGAAGTTGGGTAGTTATTCGATATTATTCCATGTGCAAATAAATGAAATGTGGGAAATGTGCACGTTTCATCAGCCGTTGTAAGTGAATCGATCCCAATAAAAATAACTGTCAATCTATACACCTATAAATAGGGCAGAATCCATGAAAAAAGGGACAACAAAGTAGAGAGAGAATTTTATTATTTATCATTATTGGGAATTATACTCTGAATTCAAATAAATATCCCTGATAATACGAATTCGTGGAGTATGTATATTTCAACTACAAAATCATGTAAAATATCTAGTTTTCATTATTATTATTAAATTCTATAGTAAATTTATTACGTAAAGGGCTATATATTTGGTTAACCAAAATCTACGTTAACACTTGACAAACCAAAACTGTTTAAGCGGGAAGGATCAATTACAATTCATAGTTGCTGTTTCCACCACAGAGGCAGAATTCATGACGACTACTGAAGCTTTTAAGGAAGCTTTATGGCTTCACAAAATACTTTATGAGTTAAAACAAATCACAGGAAGAGTGACTGTGTATTTGGATATCCAGCCGTCCATCAATATTTATAAAAATCCAGTTTATCATGAAAAGAGCAAACATATAGATATAAGACTCTATTGGATTAGAGAGAAGATAGAAGAATGGCTAGTTGATTTAGAGAAGGTTAGAATTTAAGATAATCCTACTTATGATTGGAGTAAGGTCTTAACCATAAACAAGTTCAAGCATTGCTTGAACTTGATCAATCTCAGAAGTTAGTACACAGAGACTCCTAGAACACCAACCAATAATGGATGTTTCTTTCTTCATCTTCGTCACTCTTTTAATTTGAAGTAACTAGTGTTGGAAATATTTTACCAGGATCTAGATTTACTAACAAGTATGTTTCATTAACGTCCTAATTTGAATTTCTAAAACAATGAAATAAACACATAAGGGTTTAAGAAAACCTTACATTGGGTACAGCGAAATATAATGACTCCTTCCGTTCAGATCTCTAGCTCTTGATTCCTTTCTGTAGCAGAGCATTATCAAGATCTAAACTTGGATCTCTTTCTCTCCTTCTTGAGCCCGATTCTCCTTCTTGTTGATTGGATTCTTCACAGTCTTACACACTATGATTGAGATACCACTTGATGTGTGTGGGCACTCACTCTATCACTCAAGGCTGAATAATTGAAGAAGAAAAGAGAAGGAATGGTTTCGGCCTATAGAGAAAGAAGGCTTAATTTTTGCTGAAGGAATGTGATGTATCAATTATCTTTTTTCCTTAAGCCATCAATATCTTTTTATAGGTAACCACCTAGGTTAAGGTTAGAATTATTTGGCATTAAAATAATAGAAAAATAAATGGTAAATTACGCTAAGTGTGGCCGGCCATGGATTGTGGATTGGGCCCACTTTGAAATTTTGCCATTTTGTCATTTTTCCATCTCATTTTCTCAAAAACGCCAAATTTCCAATTTAACAACTTAAATGCCAATTCCAATTATTTAATAACTAAAAATTAATTATTAAATAATATTGTCATTTAATATATTTATTAATTAGACATATAAAGTCTCTTAATTAATAAATAAAACCTAGAATCTCTTTTCTTCACAATTTTGCCCTTGCTTAGTTAAAATTCATAAGCTAGACATAGTCTACTTTTATAATTATAATTGATTAAATAAAATCAATTAACTGAGTCTTACAAGTTGTATGGTCTCAAATAGTATGGGGACCATGGGCCTATATAACTGAGCTTCCAATAAGCAGATCAAGAATTTACCAAATAAAATTACTAACTTATTAATTCCTTATTGCATCCACGCATAGAACTTGGAATGGCACTCTCAGTCATATAGAAAGCTCTATATGTTCCACGATATAGATACGCTATTAATTACCCATTGTTATAATCCCAATAATCAATGATCCTCTATAGATGATCTAGATTGCATAGGGATAAAATTACCGTTACACCCTTTCAATGTATTTTATCCTTAAAACACTTGCCACCTATAAATGATATTTTAGTGAACTAATATAGTCACTAAAATGAGCGATCTATCATTTATCTCTATTTAGTAAGCTCGAAGGAAATCATCGTTTCACTTCTAAATACCTATAGAATCTATAGATTCTATATCTATGTTTAGCGCTCCAACTCAATTGCACTACCATGTTCCCAAAATGTACGTATTACCCTAACAAAAAAGTAGGCTTAACTAACAAATCAAAGAATATGTATAATACTCTTGAGATCGAACCTAACAATATCAGGATTAAGATCATTTGATCTAGGATCAACTAGGTGATATTGAATTGAATAGATATTAAGGTAAATTGATCATATCTAATCAAAGTTCAATATCGATCCCTTCCAATGTATACTCCATACATCTGATATTGATAAACCTTGCCAATGCCCCGGAAAGGACATAACACTTATCCAAGGTGTAAGAATACGTATCGATGATTATCATGCTAGTCTAAATCCAGTGAACTAACAAATCAGGGAATGAAACTTTCGAACAGATAAACATGATTATATTTCACTGTGCTGACAACACTATAATCATGTACAAATAAATATGATCTGGACTTAAAGAATTTATACATTAAATATAATCATGAAATAAATGTTATTTCTGATCTTTATTAACAAGTAAATCTGATTATATTGAAATGGGATTTATTTAGGGCACAAAACCCAACAAACTCCCACTTGCACTAATATAAAACAAAAAGTGCATTTCAAATAATCTCAACACCTTGATATACAAATCAAGTGTAGTATGTAGTATACTCTCCGTAATAGGATCTGACAGGTTGTATTAATACAACCTTTTCTCCACTATTACATTTCCTTAATCACAAAATCTTTGATATTGTGAAATTCCTCTCTATATGTCTACTCTCTAGGGATACTGGATTCTTCACTTTTGGCAACTACTTTTGTGTTAGTCAGGAAGTAACACTAGTAGTTAATAAATGTTGGAACAATGCCAAAAATGTACAAAACTTTCCTTAGACTGAATAAGTATCTTTTCTGCAACTTTAACATTCAGTCTCTCTCTCGTAGACTTAGAGACTTCAGATAGGTTTTTACACTTCTCCAAAATCAATAGTTCACCCCTAGAGTAATCACCATCTCATCAGCAGACTTTCCAGCACTAAGGCAAGTCTAGAAATCTGATTTGGTGTAGTCTAAGAGTATTAAATACACCCTTATCGACTAACATATAGTTCCTCTTCTTAATCTTAAGATTTACTTGATTGTCTTCCAATGTTCCTTTCTTGGATTAATCTGATACCTACTCATTACTCCCACTCAATAGCAGGTGTCTGGTCTAAGGCATACTAAAGCATATCTGAGACCTCTCACTGTTATTCAAGGAATTCTTTCATGGCTTTATCTTTTTTGGAATAGTAGAAACTTTTCCTTAGATAAATAAAATCTATGTCTAGAAGTTGAGAAGCTTCTATAGATTGCCATTAGAAAAGTAAATGCTTCAGCATCTTACTAAAGTAAGTTGCTTGCATTGGAGTAAGTAAATTACCAGGCATACCACAAGCATAGGTTTAGATAAACTCAAACCTTTAATACTAGGAACAACAAGTTTTGTTAAGTCCATTGAATAGACTTACTAACGAAATTTCCTTTCTTGTCCTTGTAATAGAAAACTTTTGGTTATTCCATATGAAGTGTAACGCCCTAATGCTAAGGCACGCTACAGTGCTTTTTCAATTATTGTGCAATCTTTACTAATCAAAGAAATTTCTCGAAAAACGTGTCAAATTAAAACTTTTGCTTTAAATATTAAACTTTGTAATATATTATAATATTTACAAATCCCGGGATCCCGATATCAAACTTCGTAAAATTTACTTTTTAAACATTATATTTCAAAATACATAATTCACAGGTCGCACAGCGACTTTCAAAATATAACACCCAGATGTCCCGAGACCGAACACTCCAGGTCACGCCGCTTGACATGTACAATCTCACCCGAGCTCAGGTTCATTCCTGTTCAGCCTTCGCCTTTCCTTTACCTACACATGGAAGCAGAAACTGTGAGTCAACAGACTCAATAAGAAATGCATATAACATACCATATAATTTCCGACCTGTAAATAGGCGCCCATACACCTATTTACAGAGCTTAACAGATGAGTATGAACGTTCATTACCAGGGTACAACCACTATACCACATACACATCGCACCTCACTGTACGAGTGTTGGTAGGGTTTATCCCGATCACTGAGTAACACTGAGTGATGTAACACACACCTTAGCATTTTTCCATGCTTGTGTTGGTATCACTGTATCGTACTCATAATCACAACAATCACTGTACCAATACACTCTATAACTTATTCATACAAGTGTTGGTAGTGTTTAACATAATTCAAGCATGCATATATAAACACATATACACACATTCAGATAATCACATCATACATTATACACAGTTCTTACCTGTTTTCCGAATTCAAGTGTGCTGGCCGACCTGAACGGAATTCACGTGCTAGATGGATGCCCTAATCACAATAATGGTAACACAGATGAGTGACTCGCTAAATCACTTTCCGGGACTTAAAACTTGAAACTAAAAGTTTCCCTATCGATAAACCTCATGGCAATACCCTAAATATCTCAAAATTGGCCAAAACTAGGGTTCTGGAAAATCCCCCAACAGGTAAACCGGTTCCCAACCGCATCCTGCTCGGGTCACCAACCGGTCGACCGGTTGGTACAGACCACCCAGAACCGGAATTCCGGTTCTACTGCTGGGAACCAAAAATCATCCCCCTTGATTCAATTCAATCCCAAATTTTACCAAACTCTCCAGTATACCTATACAATGCATAAACATCCATTTCCAACCAACAAATCACAGAACAAACCAATAATTCAATTTATGCCATTAAAGCTCAAAGCTTGAGTTTCAAAACTCAAGCTTGCTTAAAACCATTCTCAAGCATCAAAAACAATAACTAGGGACTCAAATCAACTCAACCTAACCCCAGAATTCAAACCCTAAGCAATTCAAAACCTAACAGCCACTAAACCTAAAAATTCATAGTGAAACTAAACTAAAATTCCAAAACTTAAGGGGAGAAGAACTAGGGTTACCTTGCCTTGATTCCTCTTGAATCCTTTGCTGAAAACACAAGAATTCAGCTCCCAAAATCCCTTGTCCTTGCTGCCTTCGAAGAGAGAAAGAGAGAAGAAAGAGCTTCTCTTGAATTTTTGATTTTCCTTTGTTTTTTCCCAAATGAAATGGTTTTTTCCTTAATTAATTCATGGCTGAAAAGTCATGTGCTAGGTGTCAACTAGAGGGATAGCCACCTAATCCACCATTAACAAAATGTCTAAAATGCCCTTAGACTTAAACTAGGGTATTTCTTTGAAACTAGGGGTAAAATGGTCAATTTCCATAACCCCACCCAATCCCGGTAATTTATTTTCTCTAAAATATTCCCCACTATGAAATAGGGTTCTAAACTTACCCATGTGATCAATCTAGCCATCCATCGCATTTTCCGTTGTCGCCGAGCAAAAATTACAAAATTAACATATTTCACATATAAGCTAAATAATACCCCTAGAGTTTAATAAAATCTCCAGAATTGAGAAATTATAACTCTAATATTTATTTCTAAATATTGGGGTCCACATTCAAAATTAATTCACAAATAATAATAAAATAATAAAATAATAAAAATTAGTGCTAATTGCCTTTTCTAATTTACATTACTAGAGCGGTCATTACAATTATCCCCCCGTTAATAGGATTTCGTCCCCGAAATCTAACCTGAATAGCTCTGGATGTTGAGTCCTCATATCTGACTCTAATTCCCAGGTGGCTTCTTCCACCTTACTGTTCCTCCAGAGCACTTTAACCAGTGCAATAGTCTTGTTGCGAAGAACTTTTTCTTTTCTATCCAGAATCTGAACAGGTTGCTCTTCATAGGATAAGTCTTGTTGTAGTTCAAGGGCTTCATAACTCAAGACATGAGTCGGGTCTGACACGTATTTCCTTAACATAGAGATGTGAAATACGTCATGAACAGCTGATAACGCTGGTGGTAAGGCTAGCCGATACGCTACCTGCCCGACCTTCTCGAGTATTTGAAATGGCCCAATGAACCTAGGGCTTAACTTACCCTTCTTCCCGAAGCGCCTAATACCCTTCATGGGTGAAACTCGCAGGAAAACATGTTCCCCTGCCTGAAATGTGACATCTCTGCGCTTCGGATCAGCATAACTTTTCTGCCTGCTTTGAGAAGCAAGCATCCGAGCCTTGATCTTATCAATAGCTTCATTGGTCCTTTGCACTAACTACGGACCTGGTACTTCCTTTCTCCTGTCTCGTCCCAATGAATAGGAGAACGACATTTTCTACCATATAACATCTCATAGGGAGCCATCCCTATTGTACTTTGGTAGCTGTTGTTGTAGGAGAATTCAATTAAAGGCAAGTACTTACTCCATGAACCCTCAAAGTCCATGACACAGGCTCGCAGTAGGTCTTCCAAAATCTGGATAGTTCTTTCTGACTGACCATCAGTCTGAGGGTGAAAGGCTGTACTAAACTTTAACTTGGTACCCATAGCCTTCTGAAGAGTCACCCAAAACTTCGATGTGAACTTTGGATCCCTATCTGACACAATAGATTTAGGGGCTCCATGGAGACGAACTATCTCCTTCACATACAATTCAGCATACTGATCCACTGAATAGGTAACTTTCACTGGTAGAAAGTGAGCCGACTTTCTAAATCTATCCACAATGACCCATACAGAATCATACCTCCCTGTAGTTCTAGGTAAACCAGTTACAAAGTCCATTGCAATGTCCTCCCACTTCCATTTTGGAAGGATTAAAGATTGCAATAACCCTGCCGGCCTCTGATGTTCAGCCTTAATCTGCTGGCAGGTTAAACACTTGGACACATAGTCCACTACATCTCTTTTCATCCCATACCACCAGAAGTAGGGTTTCAAATCCTGATACATCTTGGTGGTTCCCGGATGCAACGAATAAGGCGTGGTGTGAGCTTCATCAAGTATCTCTTTCTTAAGCTCATCAACACTAGGAACACAAACTCGAGCTTTATATAACAACATTCCACTGCTCGAGATTGAAAAACCTCTAGGCCGACCAGCCACTACATCATCTCGAACTTTAACTAGCTCGGGATCTTCCAGTTGTGTCTTTCTGATTCTCTCCAACAGATCCGATTGGAGGGTTAAATTGTGTAATTTCCCGACCACGAACTCAATTCCTGCACTAACCATTTCCGAGGCTAGTTGAGGAGCTATCATAACCGTAGTACACACTTGACCGGGACCTTTTCTGCTCAGAGCATCGGCCACAACATTGGCTTTCCCGGGGTGATATAGTATTTCACAGTCGTAGTCTTTAACTAACTCCAACCACCTTCTCTGCCTCATATTCAAATCTTTTTGGGTGAAAAAGTATTTAAGACTTTTATGATCCGTATAAATCTCACACTTTTCACCGTAAAGATAATGTCGCCAAATCTTTAAAGCAAAAACCACAGCAGCGAGCTCTAAATCATGAGTTGGGTAACGCTGCTCATAATCCTTCAGTTGACGAGAGGCATAAGCTATGACTCTGTCAGCTTGCATCAGAACGCATCCTGCACTCGTCTGGATGCATCACAATACACAACAAATTTCTCTTGATCTGATGGCAAAGCTAACACCGGAGCTGTTATCAAACGCTGCTTCAACTCCTGAAAGCTTGATTCACACTTATCTGACCACACAAATCTCTGATTTTTCTTGGTCAATTCGGTTAGGGGCATAGAAAGTTTAGAAAATCCTTCGACGAAACGTCGATAATACCCTGCTAACCTGAGAAAACTTCAAATTTCTGTCACAGACTTGGGCCTCGGCCAATTCTTCACTGATTCTATCTTGTTTGGATCAACCATAATTCCATTTTTCCCAACAATATGACCCAGAAAGGACACCTCAGACAACCAGAATTCGCACTTTTTGAACTTGGCATACAGCTTGTGATCCCTAAGTCGCTGTAACACCATTCGAAGATGATGCTCGTGCTCCTCTTCTGACTGAGAGTATACAAGAATGTCATCGATAAACACTATAACGCAGTTATCGAGGAAATCCTTGAACACCCTATTCATGAGATCCATAAAGGCTGCAGGAGCATTGGTCAATCCGAACGACATTACCAGAAACTCATAGTGCCCATATCTGGTTCTAAAAGCAGTCTTCGGTATGTCCTCCTCCCGAATTCTGAGTTGATGATAACCAGACCGTAAATCAATCTTCAAAAACACTGTCTTTCCCTGAAGCTGATCGAACAGATCATCGATCCTAGGCAACGGGTACTTGTTCTTAATCGTTAGCTTGTTTAGTTCCCGATAATCAATACACATTCTGAGGGAACCATCTTTCTTTTTCACAAAAAGAACCGGAGCTCCCCAGGGCGATACACTGGGTCGAATAAACCCAATATCAAGCATCCCCTAAAGTTGTAACTTAAGCTCCTTGAGTTCCGCTGGAGCCATCCTATATGGAGCTTTAGAAACAGGTTCGACTCCAGGTGCCAAATCAATTACAAAGTCAATCTCTCGCTGTGGCGGCAATCCCGGCAATTCCTCGGGAAACACATCAAGAAAATCTTTCACCACCCGGACTACCTCAGGCCCAAATGCTTCGTGTCCGATTGAGTCAAATACTACCGCTAGAAATCCTACACAACCATTGCATAGCAAATCCCTAGCTCTCAACACAGAAATAACCGGGATCTGAGACCCCTGAACCGATCCAACATAAACAAATGGATCTTCACCTTCCGGCTGAAAAATCACCATTTTACGCCTACAATCTATACTGGCCGAATACTTGGATAGAAAATCCATTCCCAGTATAATATCAAACTCAGTTAATTTCAATTCTATAAGGTCAGTACTCAATTCCCTATCTTCGATCCTAATCGGCATAGACCTAATGCGCCTATTAGAGATAACCAATTCCCCGCTAGGCATTAGGGTTCCAAACCCTCTTTCTAAAATATCACAAGGCCTACCTAAAAGATCAATCACTCTTGTAGCCACATATGAACGTGTAGCTCCCGAGTCAAATAATACCGTAGATAACAAGTTGTTGACGGGAAGCTGACCTGTCACAACAGAAGGACTGGCTGCAGAATTAGCTTGGGTAATGGCAAACACACGAGCAGGAACCGGTTTCACCTCAGCTTTCGGCTCCTCTTTCTTTGCCTGGGGGCAATCTTTCTTGAAATGCCCCACCATGCCACACAGAAAGCATGTCTTCCGGTTACACTCTCCCAGATGATGTTTCTTGCACCTTGGACACTCAGGATAAGAGCAACCCTGGCGTCCTCCTCTGCCTTGGTTCCCACGGAACCGCATGCTTTGCCCCGAGCCACCAGAAGCTGGAACAACTTTTCTTTTCTGCTCAGTGGTGGAGTCACCACCATCCCTACCATAAACAGGGGTAGGAACGGTGGGGGTTCCACCCACACTCGGAGTCACCCGGGGCTCCTGAAGAAATTTTACTGCACCCTCGGCTCTCAAAGCCTTCTCAACCATATCTGCATACGTGGTTGCTTTAGTAGTGGTAATAACCAGATCATGCCGGATCTTTGCACTCAAACCCGCTAAATATTTTTCTTTCTTAGTGAAGTCCGTGGGCACAATTCCTGCCGCCAACTTAGCCAACCGATCAAATTTCGTTGTGTACTCAGTGACTGACATTCCCTCAGTCTTAACTAGATCAGTGAACTCTTTCCGCTTTGCACTGCGGACCGCTTCATTGTAATACTTGGAGTTAAATAACTCCCTTAATTCCTCCCAGGTCATCAGCGTGACGTCCCGAGTGAGGGTTATCAATTCCCACCACACGAGGGCATCTTCCTGAAACTGGAAAGTGGCGCAGGTCACCCGGTCATTTCTAACCACTCCCATAAAGTTGAGAATACGCTCAATCATCGAAAGCCATTGCTCAGCCTTCATCACATCAGGGCCTCCCAGAAACACTGGAGGTGCCTATTTTCGAAATCTTTCGTACAACGGTTCCATACGGTTGCCAACAACAGGTTGTTCTGCTGGCACCGCTGGAACTGCAACGGCCTGAACTTCTTGAGGAGGCACGGCAGGAGGACCCTGCTGCCTCAATCTTTGGATCTCTTCATCTTGCTGACGAATTCTCTCTTGCATTTCAGCAAATCTTTGCTCCCAGTCAGGAGGAGCTTGAGGTGGATTTACAGGGCGACCACCCTGAGCTCTGCCACGGCCACGGCCGCGACCACGAGGATTTTGAGGATTCCCCTGACCGCCTCCGGTCTCAACCATGCCACCCTGACTTCTTGTATTTCGCGGGGCGTCCATTTAATAGGACTTAGCCTGCGAATCCATAAGCCAGGCAGGTTAGACAGCGATCAAAATTAACACCGCTCTTAATAACTTAAAGGCAACACACTTTCTTTTCTTTTTAAGGAAATATATTTAATTTAAATCTAATATGCTTCCTAACATGCTTTCTCATTCACATTTATTTAAAATACTAAACAAGTACGGGCTTACTGAACCGTGAACCGAGCTTTCTCTGATGAAGATTGTACATGTCATAGCAAGCTTCGGTAGACAAACTCAGCGCTCGATACCAAAATTGTAACGCCCTAATGCTAAGGCACGCTACAGTGCTTTTTCAATTATTGTGCAATCTTTGCTAATCAAAGAAATTTCTCGAAAAACGTGTCAAATTAAAACTTTTGCTTTAAATATTAAACTTTGTAATATATTATAATATTTACAAATCCCGGGATCCCGATTTCAAACTTCGTAAAATTTACTTTTTAAACTTTATATTTCAAAATACATAATTCACAGGTCGCACAGCGACTTTCAAAATATAACACCCAGATGTCCCGAGACCGAACACTCCAGGTCGCGCCGCTTGACATGTACAATCTCACCCGAGCTCAGGTTCATTCCTGTTCAGCCTTCGCCTTTCCTTTACCGACACATGGAAGCAGAAACTGTGAGTCAACAGACTCAGTAAGAAATGCATATAACATACCATATAATTTCCGACCTGTAAATAGGCGCCCATACACCTATTTACAGAGCTTAACAGATGAGTATGAACGTTCATTACCAGGGTACAACCACTATACCACATACACATCGCACCTCACTGTACGAGTGTTGGTAGGGTTTATCCCGATCACTGAGTAACACTGAGTGATGTAACACACACCTTAGCATTTTTCCATGCTTGTGTTGGTATCACTGTATCGTACTCATAATCACAACAATCACTGTACCAATACACTCTATAACTTATTCATACAAGTGTTGGTAGTGTTTAACATAATTCAAGCATGCATATATAAACACATATACACACATTCAGATAATCACATCATACATTATACACAGTTCTTACCTGTTTTCCGAATTCAAGTGTCTTGGCCGAGCACGAACGGAATTCACGTGCTAGATGGATGCCCTAATCACAATAATGGTAACACAGATGAGTGACTCGCTAAATCACTTTCCGGGACTTAAAACTTGAAACTAAAAGTTTCCCTATCGATAAACCTCATGGCAATACCCTAAATATCTCAAAATTGGCCAAAACTAGGGTTCTGGAAAATCCCCCAACAGGTAAACCGGTTCCCAACCGGCATCCCGGTTCTGGGTCACCAACCGGTCGACCGGTTGGTACAGACCACCCGTAACCGGAATTCCTGCTTCTACTTGGGAACCAAAAATCATCCCCCTTGATTCAATTCAATCCCAAATTTTACCAAACTCTCCAGTATACCTATACAATGCATAAACATCCATTTCCAACCAACAAATCACAGAACAAACCAATAATTCAATTTATGCCATTAAAGCTCAAAGCTTGAGTTTCAAAACTCAAGCTTGCTTAAAACCATTCTCAAGCATCAAAAACAATAACTAGGGACTCAAATCAACTCAACCTAACCCCAGAATTCAAACCCTAAGCAATTCAAAACCTAACAGCCACTAAACCTAAAAATTCATAGTGAAACTAAACTAAAATTCCAAAACTTAAGGGGAGAAGAACTAGGGTTACCTTGCCTTGATTCCTCTTGAATCCTTTGCTGAAAACACAAGAATTCAGCTCCCAAAATCCCTTGTCCTTGCTGCCTTCGAAGAGAGAAAGAGAGAAGAAAGAGCTTCTCTTGAATTTTTGATTTTCCTTTGTTTTTTCCCAAATGAAATGGTTTTTTCCTTAATTAATTCATGGCTGAAAAGTCATGTGCTAGGTGTAAACTAGAGGGATAGCCACCTAATCCACCATTAACAAAATGTCTAAAATGCCCTTAGACTTAAACTAGGGTATTTCTTTGAAACTAGGGGTAAAATGGTCAATTTCCATAACCCCGCCCAATCTCGGTAATTTATTTTCTCTAAAATATTCCCCACTATGAAATAGGGTTCTAAACTTACCCATGTGATCAATCTAGCTATCCATCGCATTTTCCGTTGTCGCCGAGCAAAAATTACAAAATTAACATATTTCACATATAAGCTAAATAATACCCCTAGAGTTTAATAAAATCTCCAGAATTGAGAAATTATAACTCTAATATTTATTTCTAAATATTGGGGTCCACATTCAAAATTAATTCACAAATAATAATAAAATAATAAAATAATAAAAATTAGTGCTAATTGCCTTTTCTAATCCACATTACTAGAGCGGTCATTACATGAAGGGTTTTAGCCATACTTCTCTTGGCTTTTCTTCTTAGTTTCTTGTTCTGACAATCCATTACTTGTTTAAACTAACAATGGATTTTGATCATTGGTGTCTTCCAAGTCATAAGAAGGGTGAGTTCCTTGAAACCCTCCCACTACGACAAAGTACCATGATTTTTGTCTAAGAATCTAAATGGTATTGTCCTGTTCGGTTGTGTCAACAACAGAGGCAGTGGGATCATCTTATATATAGAATAAGATGATTGAACACTTTTGGAATAAAAAAAAATATCCCTCTATTTTTCTACTTTGTTTTCGGACTTAGTCATTTTCTTAGAAAAGTAGTATTTGTTTAAACAAATACTTTCTTATCTAATGACTATGGGATAGTCCACCCCTAATCACTTAGAATAGCTAACAAACATGCAAACCTTCGTTTACAGTTCTCGCTTTTCTTAAGATTTCGATTAGGTCATCCATGAATCTAGTAATGGTTGATACTAAATACACAACCATTCCATCATTCTGAAATTTTTCTTTCACTAGGGTATTTCCTTAGAAGGACTTAGGCAACGACTAGTAACTAATTATCAATATGCAAATCGAATTTCTGTGGAGGTAAGTTTGGATATAATTCAAAAAATCAACTTAATGATCTTTGAGCTGCATATGAACCAAATATTTCTCCACCCCTATCACTTCGCAAGATTTTTGACCACTTACCTTAATATTTTTCAACATTGCTAGAAATTCATGAAATTTATCAAACATTTCAAATTTATTTGCATAAGGTAAAATCTAGAGTGATCGTGTGAAGAACATAACGAAAAACTCATATCCACCCCTGAATGTACATCCATTGGCGAATGAGATGATTATACTTCTAGTGGATATAGGCATATTGACTCTTTGTAGAGAATGATCTTGTCAAAACCACTATGAACAAGATACAAATGCCATATATACTTAAATGTGGTTGTGTCTTTTGATGACTTAGGTTTAGTTACAATAAATAGTTTTTAGAATAGTCCAAGTGGATCTTGGACACAGAATACTAAACTCATATCCATACTTTAACATACAGTTTGAATCCATTAATAGAAAAAAGGATATTAAACACTTGTGAAAGTGTAACTGTATTATATTCTCGAAATAGAAATATAAAATTTCTATTTGGAATCTAAAATTTAAAGTCAAAGACTTAAATTTATACCAAATATACATGAGTAATTCTTCTTTCTTGGACCACCACTACTAATCTAACTCTAAATCTGATTTGCCTAAAGTAAACATATACAAGTAGGAGATTTCTAAGATTAAGGATTTATATCATTTCGAGATAGAATGTCGGGAATGTAATCATATGCGCCATTCAATTGTTTAAGAGAAAATAGAATGACATAGTATGATTTATAAACCATTCATCCAATGATATATTATTTAAGCTAATTCGAAATGAATAACCTAAGAGGAATAAGGATAATTTTGATTTTAAAATAAGAATCCAACGATGCTCCGATTAGCGAGAGTCAAAGTTATTCTAACTTTTATAAACTTCTTGTTTCATATTGTAAATACTTGTCTAAGGTGTCATCTATTGATGAACAGCTAGATGTTGCGTTTACATTATTTATCTATCAAGATCTAACACTATTATGTTTGTCTAATGGATGATAATCCATTAGGGATTTGTCCCATTAAAACAACAAGCCAAGTTAGACCAACAATGAAGATTCAAAATTTAAACTACAATTAATAACAGAAAACATGGTTCAATATAAATTCACACACAATTCTGAAATTATTAAACATATAGCAAGTAGGAATGACAAGCAAAAATACTAAAACATACAATCCTAAATAATTTCCAAGGTCTCCAACAAACTGATATCAGTGTCCCGTTTAGGCGAGAGTGAAAGATACCATCCATTGAATAGAGTTGTCATCTCATCTAAAATGATAAACATTCTAGCAACCTTTTATTTGATCAAGATCAGAATCCAGCGTTGTCTCGTTTAGGTGAGAGTCAAGGCCATTCTATCTTATGACCTTCCACCATTATTTCATACTTTTGTAAGCCCTATTAAAGTCGCCACCATTAGGGTGATCCATACTTTTGTAAGCCCTATAATAGTACTTATCTTTCGAGATTCTACGGCGTTAAATTGCTAATGAACGTTCCTCCATTAGGGAGGATTACTCACTAAAAAAATAACATTGTAGAACCAACAACGGAGATCGAATGTCCTAATAATAATAAAGCTCATTATTTAAAGTGTATTTTCTTCTAATATTTATTTTAATCAATTTATTTTAAATATATATATTTATTTAATTAAAATTTCCAATTTAGAATGAAATATTCTAAATATAAATTTTAATTTATTATTTATAAAATTATACTTAGATGGATATGAAAATAAAATGAATTATTTCCATCTTAGTAATAATTCCCAATAAATATTTAGAAAATTATTCAATTTAAGTTGTATCAAAATTAATTTAAATTAATTTACAACTCAAATTTAATTTTCTATAAATATATATTGCATTTCGAAAAATTAAAACATATAAGAATACAATTTTCGAAAATGCTCTAAAATAAAATAAAATAAATCCTGAAAAATTATCATAATTTTATGTTGATCAAAATTAATTAAAAAAAAATAATTTTCAACATAAATATAATTTTCCTATTTAATTAAATATTAAGAAAATTTCAAATATTTAAGTATCATGATGAAAATCAACTTAAATAATAATTTTCTATTTAATTAAATATCACTAGAAAAATACTTCAAGTAAAACAGATAATACCTATCTAGACTTTTATTGACTAATTAATTTATTTTCTAATTATAATATATTTTAATTCATTTATTTTAATTAATCATTTAAATGAAAAAATCATTGATTTAAGTTGGTCCAAAATTAAAATAAATAATTTTGAACTTTAATCTATTTTTCAAAAAAAAAAATCAAAATTTTCTGCATTTAAGAAATGCAATTTCGAAATGTATATAAAAATTGATTAATAAAATAAAATAAAAAATATTTTGAAAATTATTCAAATTTACGTTGTTCTGAAAATAAGATTTTCAACTTAAAATAATTTTCTATTTAATTAAATATCCTGAAAATAATAATATTTAAGTATCAAGAAAGAAATCAACTTAAATATTTAATTTTCAATTTAATTAAACGTATTAAATATAAGAATTAAATAATCAAGTATAAAATAAACTTAATTATTAATTCTAATTTAATACTAGGAAAAATATTTTATAATTAAGTCTGTCCAAATTATATAAAATAAATAATTAATTTTCAACTTAAAATATTTTTCTAATTAAATATTAGAAAATATAATTTGTACTAGAAATTCATATATTTTAAAGCTAATTATGTTGCTTGTTCAATTTTAATTAGGTTAGACTAATATAATTAACCTAATACAATTATTTAAATAAGGCAAATGGGCCTTCACAATTGGGGTAGTTCATGTGAGGGAGGGTTGCGTTCAGTATGTCCTACCCACTACTATTGGCCCCCTAACTCTCACACAAGGTGTTAGAATTTATTTTACTAGGATCTTAGATCTACTCACAGGTATGTTGTTTAACACCCTAAATATGAACTTTCTAAAACGATAAACATAAACACATATAAAGTTAAGAAAACCTTACATTGGTTGCAGCAGAATAATGTCTCCTTCCACTCAGATCTCTAACCCTTGTATCCTTTCTGTCGCAGAGTATTATGAAGATCTGAGCCCGAATGTCCTTCTCTTTGTGTGTGATCTTTCACAGTCTTCCAATCTATGATTGAGGTACCATTTGCTGTGTGTGGGCACTACTCTATCACTGACGGTCTCGAAATTATGAAGAAGAAAAGAGAGAGGGCTTGGTTCGGCTATAGAGAGAGAGGGAAGGCTCAGTTTTCTGAAATAATTTTCTGAGAAAAAGGTTATGAAAAACTTGTTATTTGACTGAGCCATCACTTTCTATTTATAGGCAACTACTAGGTTTAGGTTAGTAATTATTTGGCATTAAAATAATGAAAATATAAATTGGAAAATCTTGCTTAAGTGGTCGGCCAAGGTGTGTAATGGGCCCTACTTGGTTTTTGCAGTTTTCACAATTTTTATTTCTATTTTCTCAAAAACGCCAATTTTCTGATTCTAACCATTTAAATGCCAAAACTAATTATTTAATAACTAAAATAGATTATTAAATAATATTTTCATTTAATTTAATTATTAATTAGACATATAAAGTCTATTAATTAATAAATAAATGTAGAATCTCTTTTCTTTACAATTTCACCCCTGCTTAGTGAAAATTCACAAATTAGACATAGTCTAACTTTAGAATGATAATTGATTAATCACAAATCAATTATTGAGTCTTACAAGCAGTATAGTCTCAACTAGAATGGGGACCATGGATCTATATGCTGAGCTTCCAATAAGTGAACCGAATTTACTAAGTAAATCCCTACTTATTAATTCTTCGTTGAATCCACTCTTAGAACTTAGAATTGCACTCTCAGACTTATATAGAGCATATTATATGTTCCACGATATAGATATGCTATCTCATTTAACCATTGTTATAATCTTATTGTGATCAAAGATCCTCTATATAGATGATTTACATCGAGATGGGATAATTTTACCGTTCTCACCCCTCAACGTATTTTGCCCCTTAAAACACTTAGCTACCTGTAAATGATGTTTAGTGATCTAAGAATTAGTCACTTAAACAAGAGCTCATCCATTTACTTCTATTTAACTAAGCTCGAATGGAGTCATCACTTGACTTCTATACACCAGTAAAAGCTATAGATTCCATATTTATGTTCAGCACTCCCACTCAATCATACTATCATGTTCCCAAAATATACGTATCACCCTGACCCAAAAGTAGGCTTAACTAATAAATCAAAGAACATGAATAGTACTCCTGAGTTGAGCCTAAGCATATCAGGATTTAGATTCTTTTAATCTTAAGATCAACTACTAATATTGACTTGGAAAGATATCACGGTAAGTTTATAATATCTTAACTAAGTTGCAATATCGGTCCAGTCCAATGTATACTCCTTACATTCGAAACTAGTATACTTTACCAATGTCCTGGAAAGAACATAACACTTACTCCAAGTGTAAGTACACATCATCGCTGATTATCACATTAGTGTAAATCCAAAACACTGATGAAACAAAGACTAAGTCTTTTGATTCATATGATCACAATCTTATTCCACTGTGTTGACAATACTGTAATTGTGAATAAACATATGATTTGGACTTAACAGATTTTGTGTAAAAATGTAATAAACATATTAAACCATTAGCATGTAAAATTCATGCAAACATAAATCACCTCAAATTTCTTATATTGATAACTAATCACATTGTAAAGGGTTTTATTTAGGGCACAAAACCCAACACAAGGCCCAAAGGAGAGGGATTTGACCTTTAAATAAACAATTGTTATTAATTGAATAAGCCAAATTCTAATTGGGCCTAAATAAAATTACTTATGTGAAATTTTATTTTAGCAACCTAGTCCATTTACTTAGTTAAACTTAAATGGGCTTCCTATATGCATCTAAGCCCAATAGCAAATATATAGGCTCACACAGGTCAAATGATTTGGATGAGCCCTATCATGTTACTAGGTTTACACAGATGAAAGAAGTACAAAATTTACCTGTTACAAATTATTTATAGGATCTATTGACAATTGGACTATGATTAAAATCAGATCATTGGATCTGTCAACAAGTTAATCATAGCAACTTAGATCAAATAAATGATAGGTTTGTTAAAAAAAAGTTTTGAATAAACAATATAAAATTAAACAAACATTGTCCATGTAACAAATGTGAAATAAGACATTAATATAATTAAATTATTATTCTTAAACTAACCAACTAAATTTAGAAAATTTAGGGTTGTTAAAAACAACCTTAAAAATCTCAAAATTTAAAATTCAAAAATGAAAAATAATTTAAAATATCTAGGTTTATTTTGAATTATTTTTATCAAATTAAATTAAATGTCAAATAAGATAAATGATTTGAAAAAAAAAATATCTTCAATATCATTTTCTAATCTTATAATTTAATAAAATTAAAATAATAAAATAAACTAATTTTAAAATAGATGTGGTTAGATAATTATTATTTTAAGAATAAACTAATAAATAAATAATAATTATCCTAATTATTTGTCAAAATATTTCAAATTAAGCATTATTCAAATTTCTACAAAAATATCTAAGTTATTTAAATATTTAAAATATAATTTATAAGTTTCCAATAAGTAAAATGATATAAAATAGTAAAATATCATTTTTAAACTTATAATTTATAAATAATTAAATATTTAACAAAATAACTAATTTCGAATTTGAAAATATTATGGTTAGAATATCTATAAAAATATATAAGTTAATTTCAAATTTATTAATTATTTAATTTCTCATATAAGATAATTTGAATATAATATTTCAAATAAAAAAGATAAAGTTATCTTTTAAATTTAAAATATGTTAAATATCAAAATATCTGATCCTATAATTAAATAATATATAAATATTAAAAAAATTAACAAATTTTTAAATCTGACCATAATTTAAAAAATAAAGTAATCAATTTTTAAATTTAAACCTTAAAATATCATAAAATAATAATATTCTATTAAAAATATGAATATTATTAATTAAAAAAATGATATTTAAGTTTAAATATATTAAAAATATATTTTATTTTAATTTTGGGTTTGAATATTGGAAAAATCTAAAATTGGGAAAATATTCCTAAAAGAATAGATTTTGGGGTGAGGCAGCAGCTAGGCTGCACGTGTAGCCTTCACAGACTGCAAATTCCCCAGGACGCGCGCGCATGGGAGGAGACAGCCGAGGAACCTCGGCGTCGTGCATGGTGCATGTGCGGGTTTTCTCGGCGCCAACAGCCTTCAGATACGGAATTAGCAGGGTGCTCCATGTCTTCAGATAGGGGAGATGTCCGAACTACCGCACGCGTGTGCCTGGTTGTGCGAGTGCCTGGTGCACTTGATGCACCCACTCGACAGCCATAGCACCCAAATTTCAAAAATTCATATCTTTTCCAATTTTTATCGAAATTGAGTTTCGTAAAAAAAAATTGCTTAATTTTTAACAAGGAATCCAAATAAAATATTTTTAAAAACATATAGCTAATTTGTCAATCCCGAAAGGTGTTTTGTTGAATGATTGTTGAGTTTGAAAGGGAGTTCTCATATGACTATCATGTCCACTCTGGATCGAGTATTCAAGAAAGCTAGCCTCACTACAAGATGGAGTTTTAGTTGGCTAGTTGTCTCTCCTAGAATGATAGTTTTGGATAGTCGACTCCAGGATGCTCAATCCTATCTGGTAGCATCACCAGCGAATGTCCTTGGTCCTTGAGTCCAGAAGCTCTTATATGCTCCCAGAAGCCCTGATACTTAAGCTGACGTGGAGGCTTCACTCAAAGAGGAGTTGGTTAAGTTAGTTATTTCTAACTAACTTAACAACCTCATATCTTGTCGTTACTAACTTTAGGATCTTGATTCTAAGCTTATAAATACCACCTTCATCAGGTTAGTGATGACTTGTTATTTCGACACGAGTTTGAGAAATCAGTTCAGATGAAATTGAGAGTTTAAGAGAGAAAAGATTGAGAGGTGTAGAGAGAGAGGTGCATAGAAAAGAGAGAGATTGGGTTTGAGCTTAAGAGTCTTCTATAGATGAAGAAGATTCTTAGGTATAAGTGTGAGAGTTGAAACACTTAGTAAGAACTCAACAAAGAATCTCGTCTCGACTGTATTTTACCTATTCTTACTCAATCAATAAAGAAGGATTTTGGTGGTGTTCCACAATTGGAGTAGAGTCATAGATCACATCAATCTATCAAACTTGAACCAATGTATATCTTGGTGTTGATTTATTTATTTTTTGCATTTATTGTGTCTAGATTTATATATTCCATTTGCTCGGCATTATTTTACATTCGATTATTGTTGTTGATTTGATAATCTTGTCATTGCTAATCGTTTGATTATTTAAAGTTTAGTTGTTTTGATTCTGCACTATTAGTCGTAATTTTCTCACAGTAGAAGAAAAAAATTCAAGAATTAAAGCCTCCTAAATATAAATATATAATAATATATTTTATACTTATATATTTTTAGAAAATTGTTAAAAGACAATACTGATGCCTAGCACTCTCCTCAGTGTCATATCGTTATTGGTGTAATTGAGTATTAGATCTCATATAACTTAAAAAAATAGCTTCTAAAAAATATCGCAGAACCAATCATGAAGCACCACCTATATAGAAGGTATTGGGTACTAATGGTGCCCAATAACAATACTCATATTAATTATATACATTAAAAAATAATTTTTGGTAGATGATTCAATGTCATCAATATGCAACTATCACCATACTATGCATGCATATGACAACCAATACATATTATTTCAAAGCACGGAACCAGTTAGTAATGAGTGGGTTCCTGGCCTCTCCTCACTACAAAAAACTGCTACTTTTAGTGATAATTTTTTAGTCATAACATAATTTTTTTGTGAGTAAATGTGAATTTTAATCACAATAAAAAGTTACTTGTGACTAAAATATAATATTTAGTTACAAGTTATCACTAATTTAGTTTTAGTCACAATAAAATTGTGACTAAAAATACATTTAGTCAGAACAAATTGTAATTTTTGTGACAAATACTTTTTGCCACGGACGTTTTAGTCACAACACAATAATGATAATTTAGAATTAGTCACAACTTTTTTATCTTTAGTCACAAATTTTGTTAAAAATAAATTTTTTTGTAGTGCCTTGTCACGTTTTTTTTTTATTTATTTTTATTTTTTATTACTTTACAAGAGGAGTGTTAATTACAACCTCTTAGTTAACATCCATGTCTGAAATCACATGTTGAAATATTTGTTTTTTATTTTTTTTTATAGTGGTATTCGTTATAATTATAATATTATCCCTGTAAATTTTTTAAAAATTTTAAATAGTTTACAGTGCCATAAAAAAGTTTGAAGTTTTTCGAACGCACGTGGTATATTAGAATATTAGGAACTTTATTTTTCGCATTGTAAATTAATTGGTATTTTTTAAAAATTTATAGGGATAATGTTGTAATAGTATAATGAATATCGCTATAAAGAAAATTAAAATAATATTTTGTTACGTGATTTAAGTCGTAGAAATTAACTAAAAGGTTGTAAGAAAATTAACATTAGCGCTCCTATTTTACAAAATTTTGATAACATACTTTGATTAGAGAAAATAGCTCTTAGCTAAAGTGTAAGGTTGCTCTCTCACAAATATTTAATATTATTTAAAGTATGGCTAGTTTTGGTCCCTGGCTGCAGTCTCTGAAATATTAAATTATTCGCTTTCTCAAAGCGTACAAATATATAAATCACATATAACTGGCACGTATTTATATCTACCATAAGAATCATTTCCACATAAATTTTTATATGAGCATTTACTATGATGCACCCGTAGTGACTAGTATATATTTTATAAGTGGCGATTGATTAATAATATTTTTTATAAATTATATTTATAAGTTATATAATTACTCCTATAACAGTATGATACGGATAAAAAAAGTTATGGTTAATGTAACCTTTTAACAATTCTCTTTATATATTTATGTATAATACGGTGGATTTACAGAGTGCAAGTGGTAGTTGTCGATGGTTATGGTGATAGTTGGCTTACATTTATTTCACGAGTCAGGTAGTAGGCAATGTCAATAAATTTAAAGTAATTCCTCATCAATTACATAATTTTCCGCCTTCTCTTCATCTATAAAAACATAACAACCATTGTCATATTAGCACAATATTCACCGTACTTTTCATTGACCAACATTTTCTTAGTGTACTTAGAACAACCTCATAAATATCTCCCGTATTCAGTAAATTAGTTGCATCTTTAATCCATTTTCTTCTATATATCCAATTCATCACAGATCATAAATAGTCTCACTAATTTTTGTACTGTTCAACGAACAAAAAATGGGGAACGACAAAGAAATTGCTCGAAACATGAAGAATGGAGAAAACTCAGTGAAACTCAAGTACGTCAAGCTTGGTTACCACTACTTAATCTCAAATGCAAAGTATCTTTTCCTTCTTCCACTTATCATAGCCCTAGGTCACCTCTCGCTTGAAGATATTGTTCAACTCTTCCAACACTTTGACCTAGGGCTCGTCTCCGGTACTCTTGTGTGCACGGCCCTTACTGTGTGCCTTATCACGCTCTACTTCTCATGGCGTCCTCGAGATGTTTATCTTGTCGACTTCGCTTGCTTCAAGCCGAAGCCTGCCCTAATGTGCAGCCGTGAGACGTTCATGCGGCAGACTGTGCAAGCGAGTGCCTTTAGCGACGATCTTATAGGGTTTCAGCAGAAGATCATTGAGAGGTCAGGCTACGGACAAAAGACATATGTACCACAGGCAGCGCTGGAGGACCTGCCAATGGCAACGATGGGGAAGGCAAGGGAGGAGGTTGAGATGGTTGTGTTTGGAGCAATAGACGAATTGTTGGCTAAGACAAAAGTCAATCTCAAGGATATTGGGATATTGGTCGTCAACTGTAGCTTATTCAATCCTACACCATCTCTTTCAGCCATGGTTGTTAACCGTTACAAGCTCAGAGGGAATATTTTGAGCTATAGTCTTGGTGGGATGGGTTGCAGCGCTGGAATTATTTCTGTTGACCTCGCAAAACGATTGTTACAGGTTTGTATACTTATATATAATAATAAAATTTATATAAATAAATAATACGGACTACGAGACACAATTGTAGTACCTAAAAAAACAACATAAAAGGATTGTTATTCGAGCATACGTAGATTAAAACTGATCATGATTTCAATCACTTGAGTAGTTAGTGAATATAGAAAATATTAGATAACATCGTCATAATCTGTGTTATTATTTATTGGCTAGCCTTATTTATTTGAAAATATAAGCATGCATGTAGTGTCAATGTACATGCTAACGAGTATGGCAGATATATAGTAATGTCTAGTCTGGATTGTCTTTCTGTTTATGGAACTCTTTATGTTTTATGGCTAGTCCGGCAGATATATAGTAATGTCTGGCTAAGGTTGAGATATCATGTGTATAAATTTTCAAATCATAGAAGCATGACCGTCCATAGTAAAGTACTGTCAACATCAATAGTTCAGATGACATGAATAGGAAGTAACTATATATGAAAATGACATATACAATACTATATTGGAAAATTAATTATCTGCACATGGTACATTGTCGACGTATGCTCGTAAACTTATTTGCCTTTTACAAAACCGGGAGTCAATGATAAATCTATGCTTTGACTCAAACAAATAATAAACAAAAAAAGCATTGTTATTGTTATTGTTATACTCCATCAAAATTATTATAATAAATTATATGGACCATACTTAATTACACCAATAAAATTATTGACATTTAGGATCATAGCACTAATATTACCCTTTTAACATTTCTCATAAAAAAAACTATTTGTGTGTCGATACGTGTCTATTAATAACATGGGCATATCGGTCCCGAGTTAATCAATAATCACTATTAAATTAATGAAATGGATCTAGAATATTGTTTCGTGTTTTCTTTGAATTAATGTGACACGACTATTAATGGAATGATGAATGGAAAATAATATTTATTATTAGGACCAAAGGAACTCGTATGCCCTAGTGGTGAGCACAGAAAGCATGACCCTTAACTGGTACGGTGGCACAAACAAGTCAATGCTCATCACCAACTGCTTGTTCCGACTTGGCGCCGCCGCAGTCCTCCTAACGAACAAATCCTCTGAACGCCGCCATTCCAAATACCAACTCATGCACACCTTGCGGACACACAAGGGCGCGGATGACAAGAGCTACCGTTGCGTGATGCAGCAAGAAGACAACAACGGAGAAGTGGGCGTCAAGCTCTCAAAGGATCTCCTTACGGTGGCCGGAGACGCCATCAAGACAAATATCACCATGTTAGGCCCCTTAGTCCTCCCAGTATCGGAACAAATCCTCTTCTTGGCTAATCTAGTGGGGAGGAAAGTACTGAGGATGAAGATCAAGCAGTACGTGCCTGATTTCAAGCTAGCTTTTGAGCATATTTGTATCCACGCCGGTGGCCGAGCTGTCCTTGATGAGATTGAGAAGAACCTGAATCTCACGAAATGGCACGTGGAACCTTCTAGAATGACGCTTTACAGGTTCGGAAATACTTCTAGTAGCTCTCTTTGGTACGAGTTAGCTTACACGGAAGCCAAAGGTAGGGTCCAGAGGGGAGATCGGGTCTGGCAGATGGCATTTGGGTCGGGTTTCAAATGCAACAGTGCAGTTTGGAAGGCAATCCGTTCTGTTAATCCGGCCAAGGAGAAGAATCCCTGGACCGATGAAATCGATGAGTTTCCCATTACAGTGCCCGATGTGCAACCCGTTCTAGCCAATTAAGTAATGCGTAATAATAATTTTATCATTACTATATCAATATATATAGAAGAAAAGAAATAATGATATGAATACGAATACGACGGAACTATTAACAGTGGTTTTGGGTCCCATCAATTTCAAAAACTTGATGCTGATATCATGATCCACCACTGCAATATCATGTGTTATTTTGTTTGGATTTTCCAATTATTACAATAAATATTAATGCTAGAATAAAAATATATATAAGGTTGTTTTTCTTCTATATGTGAATTGATGTGATCGAATCAATCCAAAGATACAAGAACACAAACACACACAGCTCACTTAATCAAACTCTTTCACACAGAGATTGAATGGACACTAGAATGAATTGAATATTTTTGAATCTTTATTGAAGAACATAAACTGTACAATCAAGAATCAATGTGAGATTACAAAAAAAAAAAAAAATAAATAAATAAATAAAAAATAAAAATACAATTTATAAATATATTTTTAAATATGATCAATTATATATTTTATTAAAATTATTATTGATTCCATTACCAAAAAAAAAAAGGGAAAAAAACAGGAAAATTGCAAAAAGGGTAAAATATTACAAAAATACTGTGGGCCGGCCCAATCAACATTTATACAGCCCATATTGAATATATTACAAAAATACCACCTGACCTATACCTTCAGCCGCACGTCACGAACGGAGACGATGAAGGAACCTCCATTGATGCAGTCGGCTACGCAACCAGAATGAAACCAGATCAAGCGTAGACCAACCATAAATTCCGGTGAATTTCAATAGGAAACAAACAAATCCAAGGATCTAAACAGAAAATTTAAAAAAAAAACCAGAAAACCGTGGAGAAACTGAAATTAAACATTTGATTTCGGTTTTTTATCGTGCAATATCACTCAAACGAGCGTCGAAAATCCAGATTGAAGTAATGTAAATCTATATTGAACAGATCTGGAGCTCCCCCTCAAATCCAAAAAAAGGTATGAAATGAAATTTTTTTCAACAATGAGATACGTCATACACAGTTGCATTCTGGTTGATTCACTGGTGTACAACAGGCAATTCAGATTATTAAAACAAAAAACAAGAACTGATTCTAATTAAGGAACCACATGATACTAATGAGGTTTTTTTTTTAATTTTTTGCGTTGCCTTACAGTTGCATTATCGTTTTAAAATGGTTTAGAAATCATGAAGAAGTGTCACATGACGAGTACTAAAAGCTAGCAGATATACAAGGTACGATTTATGTAAATGGTGGCAAATTAGTTTTATAATAGTTGGAAATTGATCTCATTCAAATAAACATGATGAAAAGTGACAATGAGTAAGAACTATGTAATTTTGAGAAAAGAGTTGTGGTTTTTAAGTTGATTTACAGTTGCATAATCATTTACTAATAGTTTAATTACATTTTTTGCAGGAATTTATTTTTGAAAAGATAGAGGATAAAACAGTTTGAGAAATGGTTAGCTTCTGAAATATTTGTTGAAGTTTCTTAATAGTTTTATTCTCATTTCTTTGTAGTTTATTAACAAAAAAAAATGGCAAAAGCAGGAATCAGGACAAGAAATACAATGCTTGAACAAAGGGACATAGATAGAAGTAAGTTTGTACTCTATTTCATAACAGAATCAAACCAGTTTTAAAATTCGTTGCCTTGCACTAATAACCATTGCAAAAACACAGGAAAGGAAAGACATTCCATTCCTAGTCTTCTACAATGGACAATTCGATGATCGAATGAATTATGAAAATTATGAAGCCAGTGGACATTACATTTCAACCAATTGTAACTATGAAGATTTGCAACAGAAACTCAAAGATGTCCTGGAGTGCAACCAAGAAACCACTGTTTTGCAACTGAAATATCAAGTGAAGGAAGGATACCAACCATTGAGGATAAAGGATGATCAAAGCCTGCATTTCTACATACAACTCAAACTGAAGGACACCGACTTCACAACATACCCATTGTGTGTGAATGTCATCCACAACCCAACAACAATTATCAATGCATCATTCTTGGGAAATGACAATTCATTAATTACACATACAAGCGCCTTCGAACCGATCGAATACAATGCAACAACAACAGAAGACTCAACTAATCAACAACATTCAATTGAAGCTACAGTACCGGAATTTGGGGGAGAAAATTTTGACTTCATGGACTATGCAAAACTTGTGGCAGAGGAGATGGTTGAGCAACTGGAAAACAACAAAAACAAGGAACCAGAAATCACAGATTATGACGAACTACTAATCACAGATCCGCAACATCCTGAAATAGAAGAAGCACAAATATACAAAGACAAAGAAACACTGCAGAGTGTGCTTGGTTTCTATGCAATTAGGCACAGCTTCCAATTCAGAGTGAAAAAATCATGTGCAAGAACATACAAGATTTGTTGTTTGGATCCAAAATGCAAGTGGGCACTAACGGCATCCAGAAACGGGACAACAAAGTCATTCATCATTCGAAAGTACGACAGAAAGGTGATACACACTTGTGATCTAAACATAAGATTTGCCGACAAAAGACAAGCTACAACGAAATTGATTGGAAACAACATCAAGCCACAGTTTACCAACATAAAAACAACTCAAACGCCACAAGACATCAGGGGAGAAATGAAACACAAGTATGGGGTGAGAATGAATTACATGAAAGCATGGAGAAGCAAAGAGCACGCCCAAGAAGAATTATGAGGAAAAGCCAACGAATCATACAAGCTACTGCCCGGTTTTTTGCACATGTTGCAAAAAACTAATCCCGGAACAATAGTGCACATGCAAACAGAGGATGACAACAGCTTCAAGTACTTGTTTGTCGCACTGGATGCTTCAATAAAAGGATGGAAGAAATGCAAACCTATAATAGTTGTCGACGGAACTTTCCTTAAATCAACATATGGAGGTACATTGCTCTCTGCTTGTACACAAGACGCAAATGGGCACATTTTTCCACTAGCTTTTTCTGTTGTGGATTCAGAAAACAACAACTCATGGCAATGGTTTTTCACAAAAGTAAGAGAAACATATGGAATTAGAGAGGAACAGTGCTTGATCTCAGATAGACATGAGAGCATAATTAAGGCAGCTGCTCAAGTATCTCCAGAAATCACGCATTGCTATTGTGTATACCACCTGTTAAGCAACCTAAAAGCAACCTTCAAGAAGAATGCAAGCAAGCTGGATAAACCATTCTTTGCTGCAGCCAGAGCATACACAGAGAGGAAATTTAAATACCATATGAGCGAGTTGGACAGCTTGGACATCCTGTCAGACCATATTTACAACAAGTTGGATACCACAAATGGTCAAGATACCACTGCAAAAACAACAGGTATTCAACTATGACTTCAAACATTGCTGAATCTCTAAATGCAGCAAACTTAGCAGCTAGAGAGCTACCAATCACAACACTGATGGAGTCATTGAGAGCTTTGATACAACAATCGACATACACAAACAGGAAAAAAGCACAGAAAACAAAAACATTTTTAACACCTACAACAGAGAAGAAATTAGTGAACAACTTTGTGGACTCATTGACAGAAAATGTAATAATCTGTTTAATATTTTAGTTGCATTATAGTTTCTTGATATTTTGTTTTCCGTTGTTATACATAATAACAATTTTATAAATTTACTTAATCTGCAGGTAAAACCAATAAACGAGACCATGTTCGAAGTCGTAGAACTAACCACATCATGGGTCATCAACCTCAAGGAGAAAACATGCAGTTGCAACCAATTCCAACTTGACGAGTTACCGTGTGCTCATGCACTTGCTGTTATAAAAGAGATGAACTTGAATGTTTACAACTACTGTTCAGGTTATTACACCACAAGAACATGGCTTGAAACATACAGCGGCTCAACATATCCGGTACACAATCACAAAACATGGGATGTGCCACAAAACATAAAAGATATCATTGTTCTGCCACCAAACTAGAAAATAAGATCTGGAAGACGAAGGAAACGAAGGTTTTTATCTGAATGGGATACTAAAAAACATAACAGGTGCAACAAATGTGGTCAACACGGACACAATCGAAAGACATGCAACAATCAAGCAATAAAATAGATACATATGAAATATTTGAATTGTTTAATTCTGTGTGCAAATTCAAACAGGTTGATATGTTATTTTCTAAATACATGGGATTTCATTTATATGAAATTTGAAACAATTTTTTAATAGTTGCAACATCGTTTTTTTACAGTTGCGACACTTCGTAAATATTAAGTACATGAATAACTTCTTCTTTACAGTTTTAAAAGCAGTCAGGTAAGAATTGATAAAACATAACTAAATAAAGGAAAAAGGAGCAAAAAACAGAGAATAAAAATACATTCATAGCACAATTTAGAAATATAAGTACGTTGTTTGTATTCAGTTGGATAATAGTTTCTCTATAGTTGTGCGACTGTATATAAAAACTTGAACAATTAGAAAAACATACAACTTTTGCTGATACAAACCTATACAATAAACATATTATAAGGACTAAATGTCAAGTATCCTAAAAGTTTTAAACCAGATCCAGAGTATAAAACCAAATATAATACCTATATTCAACAAATAACACTAACTATTGTCTGATAATAGATTCAACCAACAACACAAAATAGTCACAAAAATAAAAGATCCTATTTTTTTAATTTAGAAGCCTTAGAAGACTTGCTTTGCTTCTCATCCTCGCTATCAATGCTTTCATCAATTTTCCTTTGGCCATATGAGAAGAAAAGTGCAGCAAGCCGAGTACGATAAACTTCGATATCAAACTCCGCAGGAACATCCTTTCCGTGGATAAAGAACTCGGCAAATGTAGCAACATATGCTCTGCAATCACTATAAAAACAAAAAAAATATAAACAGTTTAGCAACTAAAAAACAACATAAAATAAACTTAAAAGAAACACTCACTTTTTCTGCTGAGACGGCAGACCACTAATCTCCACGATTCTTAAAGGAGCTGTAGGGTCAGAACCTAAAGCAGTAGCATGTGACCTATTCTTCCAGAAACCAAGTAGATCAAAAAACAAAGACAGCAACACAGAATAAGCCTTCATGGCATTCCTAGCTGCAACATTCATTTTCGCAGTCCTCAAAGAATTATACAGAAACAGAATCCCTTCATTCAAGTCAAGACGACCAAACACCCAATGACTTTCCCTCCTTAGATTGATGATGAATAACACATGATCGGCTTCATACCAAGGCTTAGAACACGGAATGCGCAAACCGCAAATGTAATGCGCTATTGGGTGGGCAGCGTGAATGTGTGACATCTTAGTCTTCATTGACTTGGCTTTGTTATATTTGTGGTACAAAGCTTGGATGTAATCATCAAAGAGACAATCAGCTGTCCTCGAATTCAATGTCACAGCGGAAGAATATTTACCTTTTTTCCTAAGGTAATAGAATATGGTGTTCATATGCTGAAACAAAAACAAGCCTTCTCTACACTTAATTATTTATTTCTTGAATTTAATATATTTAATTAATTTGAAAATTAAATATCTAAGTTGATTTTCATCATGATACTTAAATATTTCTTTTTCTTGACACTTAATTAAATAGAAAATTATTTTTAGTTGAAATTTATTTTTTCAACTAAATTTAAATAATTTTCAAAATATATTTTTTCTTTATTTTATTAATTAAATTTCGAAATTGCATTTCTTAAATGTTGGAATTTCGAATTTTATTTGAAAAATAGATTAAAGTTGTAAATTATTTATTTTAATTTTGGACCAACTTAAATCAATAATTTTTTTCATTTAATGATTAATTAAAATAAATGAAGTAAAATATATTTTTGATTATTTTATTAATCAATTTTTGAAATTGCATTTCATAATGCAAGATGATTTTGAATCTATCTTGAAAAATAGATTAAGTTGTAAATTAATTATTTATTTTAATTAATTCTTGGATCAACTTAAATCATGAATTTTTCATTTATTGATTAATTTAAAATAAATTTAATTAAAGTATATTATTAGAAATTGAATTAATTAGTCAAAGGAAAATCTAGATAGATGATATTTTTGCTTGAAGTATTTTTCTATTGTATTTAATTAAATAGAAAATTAATATTTAAGTTGATTTTCATCATCATACTTAAATATTTGAAAATTTTCTTATATATTTAATTAAATAGGAAAATTATATTTTTTGTTGTAAATTAATTTTATTAATTAATTTTTGGCCAACATTAAATTAGAATATTTTTTCCAGGATTAATTTTTTATTTTAACATGCATTTTCGAAAATTGTATTCTTAAATACTTTAATTTTTCAAAATGCAATATATATTTATAGAAAATTAAATTTGAGTTGTAAATTAATTTAAATTAATTTTGTAACAACTTAAATTGAATATTCTTCTAAATATTTATTGGAAATTATTACTAAGATGGAAATAATTCATGTTATTTTCATATCCATCTAAGTAAAATTTATAAATATTAAATTAAAATTTATATTTAGAATTTTTCATTCTAAATTGGAAATTTTAAATAAATATATATTTAAAATAAATAGATTAAATAAAGAGAATCAAAGAAAATACAACTCTCTTTAAATAATGAGCTTTATTATTAAGATATTCGATCTCCATTGTGGGTTTTACACCGCGTTTGTTTTAGTGAGTAATCCTCCCTAATGGAGGAACGTTCATTAGCAATTTCGCACCGTTTAACCTTGCATGATAAGTAGTTTGTAAGTGTTTGGTATGGTATGGATCAGCCTAATGGTGGCGACCATACTTGACTTGCAAATTATGAAACAATGGTGGAAGCTCATAAGATAGAATTGCCTTGACTCTCGCCTAAACGGGACAACGCTGAATTCCAATCTTGATCGAATAAAAGGTTGCTAGAATGTTTAACATTTTAGACGAGCTGACAACTCTATTCAATGAATGGTAGCTTTGACTCTCGCCTAAACGGGACACTGATATCAGTTTGTTGAAAACCTTGGAAATTATTTAGGATTGTATGTTTTAGTATTTTCACTTGTCATTCCTACTTGCTATATGCTTATAATTTCTGAATTGTGTATGAATTTATATTGAACCATGTTATTTTCTGTTATTAAGTTGTAGTTTAATTTCGAATCTTCATTGTTGGTCTAACTTGGCTTGTTTATCGAATGAGATAAATCCCTAGTGGATTTTCACCATTAGACATACATAATAGTGTTAGATCTCGAAAGATAAATATTGTATATGCGACATCTAGCTGTTCATCAATAGATGACACCTTAGACTAGTATTTTTACAATATGAAACAAGAAGATTGTATAAATAAGATTACTTTGACTTTCGCTAATCGAAGCATCGTTGGATTCTTATTTAATCAACGAAATTATCCTAATTCCTCTTAGCTTATTCATTTCGAAAAGCTCAATAACATATCATTGGATGAATGGTCTATAAATCATTTCATGTCATTCTATATTTTCTCTTAAGAAATTAAATGACGCATATGATTATAATCCCGAAATTCTATTCCCAATTGATATAAATCCTCAATCTTAGAAATCTCCTACTTGTATGGGCAAATCTGACTTAGAGTTTAAATAGTAATGGTGGTCCAAGAAAGAATTACTCATTATATTTGGTATAAATTTAAGTCTTTGACTTTAATTTTAGATTCCAAATAGAAATTTTCTTATATTTCTAGTTCCAGAATACAATACAGTTACACTTTCTCAAGCGTTTAATATCCATCTTCTATTAATGGATTAAAACTGTATGGAATATGAGTTAGGTATTGTGTGACCAGGATCCACTTGCAGTATTCTAAGAACTCTTTGATGTAACTAAACCTATGTCATCAAAAGACACTACCACATTTTTTTTAATCTATGGCATTTGTATCTTGTTCATACTGGATTTGACAAGATCAATCTCTGCAAAGAGTTAGTTGCCTATATCCACTAAAAGTAGTTCATCTCATTTGCAGATGGATGTACATTCAGGGGTGGATATGAGTTTTTCGTTGTATTCTTCAAACGATAACTCTAGATTATACATTTTAGCAAGAAATTTGAAATGTTTGAAAAATTTCATTAATTTCTAGCAATGGTTAAAACCATTAAGGTAAGTGGTTAAAGATCTTGCGAACTGATAGGGGTGGAGAAATAGTTAGTGGATATGCAGTTCAAAGATCATTAAATTGATTTTTAAATTATATCCAAACTTACCTCCCCAGAAATTTCGAGTTGCATGTTGATGATTAGTTACTAGTCATTGCCTAATTCCTTCTATGGTAATACAATTTCAAAATGATGTAATGGTTGTATACTTAATGTAAATCATTACTAGATTCATGGATGACCTAATCAAAATCTTAAGAAAAGCTAGAACTGTTAACCATGGTTTGTTAGCTATTCTAAGTGATTAGGGGTGGACCATCCCATAGTCAATAGATAAGGAAGTGTTTGTTCAAACAAATACTACTTTTCTAAGAAAATGACTAAGTAACCTGAGAAGAAAAGCCAATAGAACTATGGTTTGTCAAGATAAGAAACTAAGAAGAAAAGCCAATAGAACTATGGTTTAATCCATTCACATGGAGTAACCTAAATTTTCTATTACAAGGACATAAAAGGAAATTTTGTTTATAAGTCTATTTAATGGACTTAACAAAACTTCCTGTTCCTAGTATTATAGGTTTGAGTTTATCTAAACCTATGGCTTGTGGTATACCTGGTAATTACTTACTCTAATGCAAGCAACTTACTTTAGTAAGATGCTGAAGCATCTTCTTTCTAATGGCAATCTATAGAAGCTTCACAACTTCTTAGACATAGATTTTATTTATCTAAGGAAAAGTATCAACTATTCCAGAAAATATAAAGCCATGAAAAAATTTCTTATATCAACTGTGAGAGGTCTTAGATATGCTTTTGTATGCCTTAGACCAGACACCTGCTGTTGAGTGGGAGTAATGAGTAGGTATCAGATTAATCCAGGAGAAGAACATTGGAAGACAATCAAGTAAATCTTAAGATTAAGAAGAGGAACTATATGTTAGTCTATAAGGGTGTGTTTAAAACTCTTAGAATACACCATATCAGATTTCGAAATTTGCCTTTGTGCTAGTAAATCTTTCTGATAAGATGGTGGTTACTCTGGGGGTGGAATAGTGATTTTTGAGAAGTGTAAAAACCTATCTGAAGTCTCTAGGTCTACCAGAGAGGGACTGAATGTTAAGGTTGCAGGAAAGGTACTTATTCAGTCTAAGGAAAGTTCTATACATGTTTGGCATCATTCCAAATTGCCTTAAACTTCGAGTTTTAATTTCCTGATTAACCAAAAGTAGTTGCCAAAGGTATAGAATCCAGTATCCCAAGAGAGTAGACATATAGAGAGGAATTTCACATTATCAATGATTTTGTGATTAAGGAAGAGTAATGGTGGAGAAAAGGTTGTGTTTAATTCAACCTTTCAGACTATTATGAGGTGTTTACTACTACTACACTTGATTTGTATATCAAGGTGCTGAGATTATTTGAAACACACTTTTTGTTTTATATTAGTGCAAGTGGGAGTTTTTTGGGTTTAATGCCCTAAATAAAACTCATTTCAATATAATCAGATTTACTTATTAATATAGATCAGAAATAACATTTAATGTTGCATGGTTCACATGATTTATTTCATGATTATATGTACATAATGTATAAATTCATCTGAAACCCTTTTCACATACTTGATCCTTTTTATTGTGCCGTCAACACATTGGAAAGTAAACATGACTATGTGAATAAAGTTTCCTAGATTTATTAGACATAGGGTTTTACTGATATGATAATCTACAACAGAGTTTACTTACATTTGGAGAAGTGCTATGTTCTTTCCAGAGCATTGGTTAAAGTAAAGCTCAGGTAGGATGCATGGAGTATGCATCGGAAGGGACCGATATTGAACTTTGACTTAGATTTATTAAACTTACCGTAATATCTATTCAAGTCAATATCGCCTAGTTGATCCTAGATCAAATGTTCTTAATCCTGTTATGATTAGGCTCAATCTTGAAAGGCTATTCGTGTTCTTTGATTTGTTAGTTAAGCCTACTTTTAGGTCAGGGTGATACGTGTTGGGTTTTATGACCTAAATAAAACTCATTTCATATAATCAGATTTACTTATTAATAAAGATCAGAAATAACATTTTATGTTGCATGGTTCACATGATTTATTTCATGATTATATGTATATAATGTATGAATTCTTTTTAAGTCCAGAACATATGGGTTGGTTAAAGATTATAGTGTTGTCAGCACAGTGGAATATAATCTTTATTATATGTTCAAAAGTAGATTCCCTGATTTGTCAGAACACTGGATTTAGACTGACATGGTATAATCAGCGATATGTATTCTTACACCTTGGAAAAGTGTTATGTCCTTTCCAGGACATTGGCAAAGTTTACCAGTATCGGATATATGGAGTATACATCGGAAGGGACCGATATTGAACTTTGATTAGATATGTTAAAAATTACCGTAATATCTATTCAATTCAATATCAACTGTTGATCCTAGATCACATGATCGAAATCCTGATATGGTTAGGCTCAATTTCAAGAGTGTTACTCGTGTTCTTTGATTTGTTAGTTAAGCCCAGTTTTGTATCAGGGTAATACGTACATTTTGGGAACACGGTAATACAATTGAGTGGGGGAGCTCTAACATAAATATGGAATCTATAGCTTCTATTTGGCAAATAGAAGTAAAGGATGATTTCCTTCGAGCTTAACCAAACGAAGATAAATGGTGGAGATCTCATTTCACTTAGGTGAAATATCATTTATACAGGGTTAAGTGTTTTAAGGATAAAATACATTGTAGGGTGTTACGGTAATTTAATCCCTTTACAGTGTAAATCATCTATATAGAGGATCATTGATCACATTAGGGTTATAACAATGGATAACTAATGACGTGTCTATATCGTGGAACATATAGAGCGTTTCTATATGACTGAGAGTGCAATTCCAAGTTCTAAGTGTGGATTCAATGAGGAATTAATAAGTTAGGGAATTTACTTGGTAAATTTGGTTCGACTTATTGGAAGCTCGGTTATATAGACCCATGGTCCCCATACTAGTTGAGGCCATACTGCTTGTAAGACTCAGTTAATTGATTTTAATTAATCAATTATGATTCTAAAAGTTAGACTATGTCTACTTTATGAATTCTCACAGTTTAAGGTTGAAATCGTAAAGAAAAGGGTTTCTAGGTTTAATTATTAATTAAGAGACTTTGTATGTCTAATTAATAATTATTTTAAATGACAATATTATTTAATAATCTATTTTAGTTATTAAATAATTAGTTTTGGCATTTAAATGATTAGAATTGGAAAAATGGCATTTTTGGAGAAATAGAATAAAATTGAGGAAACTGCAAAATCCAAGTGAGGCCCATTTCCCTCTATGGCCGAGCACTCCCTTTGTGTTTCCCAATTATTATTTTTATTTTTTAATTGCCATGTAATTGCTAATCAAAGCCTAGCTATAATAGGAAAGTGGTGGATCACACTAAATAAGGCAGTTAATTGATTACACAGTAATTAAGGAAACTGTTTTATTTGGAAAGTTGTGCTCTCCCTTTTCCCTATATAAAGCAACCTTGCTCTCTTCTCTTGTATGGATGAAAAGCCACGAAATTAAGAGAGAAAAATAGAGAGCAATTTCGAAATCCTTGTGAGATGAGTAGTGCCCACACACATCAAGTGGTATCTCAATCATAGTATGGAAGACTATGGAATTTCTGCATCAAAGAAGGACAAAAGAAGATCCAGGTTCAGATCTTGGTGATGCTCTGCTACAGAAAGGAATCAAGGGCTAGAGATCTGAACGGAAGGAGTCATATTATTCCGCTGCACCCACTGTAAGGTTTTCTAACTTTATATGTGTTTATTTTCATTGTTTTAGAATTCATATTAGGTTGTTAATCCAACATACTTGTTAGTAAATCTAGATCCTGGTAAAATAATTTCCAACAATACGTACATTTTGGGAACACGGTAGTGCAATTGAGTGCGCGCGCTATCATAAACATGGAATCTATAGCTTCTATCTGGCGAATAGTAAGCAAAGGATGATCCCCTTCGAGCTTGACCAAACAAACATAAATGGTGGAGTACTCATTTCACATAAGCTGAAATATCATTTATACGGGGTCAAGTGTTTTAAGGAATAAATACATTGTAGGGTGTAATGGTAATCTAATCCCTTTACAGTGTAGATCATTCATATAGAGGATCATTGATCACATTACGATTATAAGAATGGATAACTAATGATGCATCTATATGGTGGAACATATAGAGCATTCTATATACTGAGAGTGCAATTCTAAGTTCTATGCGTGGATTCAACGAAGAATTAATAAGTTAGTGAATTTTAGTGCTAAATTCTTGATCTACTTATTGGAAGCTCGGTTATATAGACCCATGGTCCCCGCACTAGTTGAGATAATATTGCTTGTAAGACTCATGTGATTGGTTTTGATTAATCAATTATAATTCTCAATTTAGACTACGTCTATTTGTGAATTTTCACTAAGTAAGGGCGAAATTCTAAAGAAAGAGTTTTAGGGGCATATTTGTTAATTATGATACTTTGTATGGCTCAATTAATAAATATGATAAATGACAATATTATTTAATAATTATTTATAGTTATTAAATAGTTAGAATTGGCATTTAAATGGTTGAATTAGAAAATTGGCGTTTTTGAGAAAATCAGATGCAGAATTGATAAAACTGCAAAATTGCAAAAAGTGAGGCCCAAATCCACTAAGCATGGCCGGCCACTTTTGTAGGCAATTTAAACTGATATTTTCATTATTTTAATGCCAAATAATTCAAACCTAACCCTAGTGGAATGCTATAAATAGATAGTGAAGGCTTCAGGAAAATTACACTTTTCTTCTGACACTTCTGATTCAGAATAAAACTGAGCCTCTCTCTCTCCCTATCTTTGGCCGAACCCACTCTCTCTCTCTTCCTCATTGAGATTTCGAAATTCTTAGTGTATGAGTAGTGCCCACACACAGCAAGTGATACCTCAATCATAGTGAGGAAGATCGTGAAGAAAGACTTTCAGCAAGAAGGAGAATTCAGCATCAAAGATTCAGAGAAAGAGATCCAGGTTCAGATATTGATAATGCTCTGCTACAGAAAGGAATCAAGGGCTAGATATCTGAACGGAAGGAGTCATATTATTCTGCTACACCCAATGTAATGTTTCCTAAACTTTATATGTGTTTATTTCATCATTTTAGAAAGTTCATATTCAGGGTGTTAATAAACATACTTGTGAGTAGATCTAAGATCCTGGTAAAATAAATTCCAACAGAAGGGCAACTGACTTTTGACCAACAACATCTGGATTGGGTGCGGGGACTTAAAAATGAAAGACTGAATTTAAAAAGTTGCAAAACAAACTAAAAACTATTGAGCAACCAAAAAGAAATCTAATTTTCTTGCAACCAATTAAAAATACACTTACATGGATTTTACCAACAGCCTCCAAGCCAACCAACATAACTTGATCATCATATATTTCAAGCTGGCTTTACCCATCAAAGAAATCGTCCCCCTTTAATCGAGACTCATCGCCCTTTGGCTTCTCAACATCCTTAGCATTTTCATCACTCCCTCCAACAGCCTCAGATGGATTCACATCAGCAGGGGCAACATCAGTAACAACCTTTTTTAGCATCATCAGCATCACCACCAACTTTAACCAACTCACCACCATCGTCGGAGTCGAAATCCATATTTTCTGGATCAGGCAGTTCCTTCTCATCATCCTCAGCATCATCATCATCATCATCATCATCATCATCATCATCATCATCATCATCATCATCATCATCATCATCATCATTAGAATCTTGAGTTACTAATTCATCAGATGACTTTCCCTGAATCAAACAACATAAATGCAACTTAAATGAAACAGTAAGGAAACTAAAAAAAAAGTATGAAAAAATATAAACAATAAACTATGAATAAATACCTCATCAGAAGGACGACGATGAATGGCATTAACCTTCTCCTGAATATCCGTAATTACAGTCATTACGGACTTGAAATTAAGATCAACAAAACACCTCAAGGATATGAAGTCTTCGGCCAATGATGCTTGATTCGAAATGACCATCTCCAACTTAGATTTCATCAAATCAATATCCGTTGAATCAGATTTCTTTGAAGATGACCCACTCTCAAATGATTGCTTCGCTACACCACGGTCATCAATAGACTCATCAAGAAATAAACCGTCAAGTTGAAGCTTCTGCCTCTCTTCATCAGTAGGACACATGTTTTTGATCTTCAACTGAACAGCATAATCAAACAGAATATGAAAATATAAAAACAATTTAAAAAACTAAAAATTAACAACATAAATAAAACTGAAAAGAAACAGTAAAGAAACTGTAATTTACCTTGTTCAACGGCAAATCAAAAATCTTGCCCTTCAAGTCTCGAAGAGTTGGGTTTTTGGTGACAATGGTGTTGCTCCAGTTCAGAATCCTTGGAATAGAAGATGAAACTCTTTTACAGAAAGAATTCACCATAGCAGGATAGCATTCATAAAACCAAACCGTAAAAACCCATGGACATCCCAAAGCCCTATACCAACCATCATACTGGCCTCCCTTCTCTGCCTTCTTATTTTTCATTAAAATCCCATGCTGAATTCTACCTTTGAATGAATCAATTTTCAATTCAAAGGATTCCTGTAACACCCTAACTATCTTAGGCGTATTACGTGATTTTTAAACGTACTGTGCAGCTCGTTGCTAATCAACGAGGTTTATGGAAAAACGTGATTAATTAAAATTTTGCTTTTTCATTAAACTTATAAACCATTTGACAAAAGTCTCGGGATCCCGATTTATAAAAATATTTACTAAAGTTTTAACTGATTAACTTTTACATCAAAATGAAAGTCGTCTAACGACAGTTTCAAAAATCTCAGTCGTGCTGTCCCGAGGATCGTACGCTCCAGGCCTAACCGCCCCGACATGTACAATCTCATAAGCTCGCTCACGGTCCATCAGCAACTGCCTTGCCTTTACCTACACATGAACATAAACTGTGAGTCGACAGACTCAGTAAGAAAAGCATAATAATATCATACATAAAACTGACTGCCGTGTCCAACACGATACTGAGTCCCGCTACTGCCATGTCCAACATGGTACTGAGCACTACTGCCATGTCCAACATGGTACTGAGTTTTGAACGTTCAGGGGACGGTACTATTGACAAGTATCCTCCTGATCGGTCGAACCGGTCATACTCCGGCTGCTGGTCATACTCCAGCCTGTACCGACGGGATAGGTCAATAGCACTGAACCACAAACCAAGTGTCAGCCTGATCGGTCCGAACCTGGCCATACTCCGCCGCGGTCATACTCCGGCTCGTACCGACGTGACAGGGTTGGATGGTTCGAAGCCTAAATACATATCTAATGTAATCTAACGGGCTTCCTACATGCACGCTAAACATGTAATCTACATATGCATACCGTTATACTAATCTTACCCGGATTCCGATTTCGTGTGTGCGGTCCAACTCCGACCGGAACCGAAGCCGAACGGCGGACATCGGGCTCCTAAACCATAAAAATCACGACGCTATAAGTGACACGCTAAATCACTTCCCGGGACTAAAACTTGAAACTAAAAGTTTCCCTATCGATAAAAAGCATGGCAATACCCCTAAAAACCCAAAAACGAGGAAAACTAGGGTTCTGAAAAATCCCCCAACCGTGACCAGGTTGCCCAACCGAATTCCGGTTCGGGAAATTCGAACCCCCCATCCGGAATTCTGGATGCTCAACCGGAATTCCGGTTCCTCGCAGACAGCCAACTAAAAATCTCCTAACTTGACCAATTCAAACCAAATTGGTCCCAAACTTTCCAGACCTGTTCTATATGCCCCAAATAACAATTCTAGAGCATCAAACCTACCCAGAAATCACATAGGCAAAATTCACCATTGGAGCTCAAGCTTTGAGTTCCAAACTCAAGCTTGAGCAAAACCACCTAACATGCATCCTAACCTATTTAATTCTACTCAAGTAAGCATATAATCATCTCTGAAAACATACAAGAACACCCAGCAATTCACAGAAACATAATCACACTATTTTACTCCAAAAACCACATTTTTGCATATAAAACTCAAACTTTAAACAATCAATCCAACATGCTTTCAACACAGCTCAATCAACAACAATAATCATGCTTTAATCTTCACCAATCAACAATAAAAACACAGCAGCAACATCTCCCAAACTCACATGCATTTTCTTCCATTTTCACTTAAAATTCAAGAAAATATAGAAGGACAATTTCAAGGATCTTACCTACACTTGAATTACACTTAGAGGAGAAGAAAATCACAAGAAATTGAGGAGAAAATCCCTGCCCTAGCAGCCAACACCAAGCCGAAAAGAGGGAGGAAGAGAGAGCTTTGAGTGTTTTGTAATTTCTTTTAAAATTTGACTAAGTGTTGAATTTTAAGAAAAGAATAATATAAATCACATTTCTCATTTATTTCAGCCATGTATAATAAAAATAAACATTTAATTTTCCATCTCATAAAGCCACAAAAGACAAAACACTAATGGGGCAAAAAGACCATTTTGCCCCTCCACCATAAAATCATGAAAATCATACTAAAGGGGTATTTTTGGGACATTCTAAATTCCCGGCCATTCCCGACATTCCCAATGTCTAAAACCCGTCCCCAAAATACTAACATACTAAGTTGTGATTTCTACTGAGCCAAACGCCACGTTCCAAAATACCGGACACCGGAAATGCGAAATATAAAAGCTACTGATAACATACTCATGCATATCTGAATTCCATAAATATCCATAATAAATTATTTAAATAGCTATAAATAATTTCATAATTAACATAAACAACTGATAATTTCCAAATTAACTAAGCGGGCTTTACAACTGTCCCCCCCTTAAAAGGATTTCGTCCCCGAAATCTAACCTGAATAACTCTGGATATTGAGCTCTCATATCTGACTCTAGCTCCCAGGTGGCTTCTTCCACCTTCTCGTTTCTCCAGAGAACCTTGACCAATGCTATGGTCTTATTCCGAAGGACTTTATCCTTTCTATCCAGGATCTGCACTGGCTGTTCCTCATATGACATGTCGGGCTGAAGCTGAAGACTCTCATAACTGAGTATATGAGAGGGGTCTGAAACGTATTTTCTCAACATTGAGACATGGAATACGTTGTGCACTGCTGATAAGGCTGGAGGCAATGCTAACCGATATGCCACTTGACCTATTTTCTCGAGAATCTCGAAAGGTCCAGTAAATCTAGGGCATAACTTGCCTCTTTTCCCGAAACGTTTAATCCCCTTCATCGGAGACACTCGCAAAAACACATGGTCCCCTACTCGGAACTCAACATCTCTATGTTTCGGATCTGCGTAACTCTTCTGTCTGCTCTGTGAGGCAAGCATTCTAGCTTTTATTTTCTCTATTGCCTCATTGGTCCGCTGAACTGACTCTGGACCTAAATATTTCCTCTCCCCTGTCTCATCCCAGTGGATAGGGGATCTGCACTTCCTACCGTACAAAAGTTCATAGGGAGCCATCCCTATCGTACTCTGATAACTGTTGTTGTAAGAGAACTCTATTAACGGTAGATATTTACTCCATGAACCCTCAAAGTCCATAACACAGGCTCTCAGCATATCCTCCAATATCTGAATTGTCCTTTCGGACTGACCATCTGTCTGAGGATGAAATGCTGTACTGAATTTTAGCTTCGTACCCATTGCCCGTTGCAAACTCTGCCAAAATTTGGAGGTGAATTTCGGATCCCTGTCCGAAACTATAGATTTCGGTACCCCGTGAAGTCTCACTATCTCCCTGACATATAACTCTGCCAACTGATCCACTGAAAATGTCGTTCTAACCGGCAGAAAATGAGCAGATTTCGTAAATCGGTCCACCACTACCCAGATGGAATCATACATACCCGTGGTCCTAGGTAACCCGACCACAAAATCCATAGTAATATCCTCCCATTTCCATTCTGGTAGGGTTAGAGGCTGCAACAACCCTGCTGGTCTCTGATGTTCAGCCTTGATCTGCTGACACGTGAGGCATCTCGATACGAATTCTACCAAATTCTTCTTCATACCGCTCCACCAGAAATACGGTTTCAAATCTTGGTACATCTTGGTGGTGCCGGGATGCAGAGAATATGGGGTAGAATGAGCCTCCTCTAAGATCTCATTTCTCAATTCCACACTGTTTGGAACACAAACCCTGGCTTTATGTAAAAGCATCCCACTATCTGACACTGAAAAGTCTTTGGCTTGACCAGCCAATACCTCATCTCGGATTTTCACTAACTCCGGATCTGTCGTCTGAGCAACCTTTATCCTTTCTAACAGGTCAGATTGCAGCGTCAAGTTGTGAAGCTGACCTACCACAAACTCAATGCTGGATCTAACCATGTCCTCTGCTAGCTGAGGTGAGATCTGAACCATACTAGCTACTTGCCCGGGACCCTTTCTGCTCAGGGCATCGGCCACTACATTGGCTTTTCCGGGATGATAGAGGATCTCGCAATCGTAGTCCTTCACTAATTCTAACCAACGCCTTTGTCTCATGTTCAAATCTTTCTGAGTAAAGAAATACTTGAGACTCTTATGGTCGGTATAGATCTCGCACTTCTCCCCATAAAGGTAATGCCGCCAAATCTTCAGTGCAAAAACCACTGCGGCTAATTCTAAATCATGAGTCGGGTATCGCTGTTCATAATCCTTTAACTGACGGGAGGCATAAGCGATAACCCGATCGGCTTGCATCAATACGCACCCCAAACCCTGTTTGGATGCGTCACAGAAGACTACGAACTTCTCCTTGTCCGAAGGCAAAGCTAGTACCGGAGCGGTAATCAATCTCTGCTTCAGCTCCTGAAAGCTAGCTTCACATTTATCTGACCAGATGAATCGCTGATTCTTCTTTGTAAGCTCGGTTAGGGGCATTTAAATTTTGGAGAACCCCTCCATGAACCTACGGTAGTACCCAGCTAATCCCAAGAAGCTTCTGATCTCTGTCACTGTCTTCGGTCTCGGCCAATCCCTGACGGATTCAATCTTCCCGGGATCCACCTTGATCCCGTCTTTACTCACAATGTGCCCTAGGAAGGACACCTGAGACAACCAGAACTCACATTACTTGAACTTGGCGTAGAGCTTATGTTCTCGAAGTCGTTGCAGTACCATCTGAAGATGTAACTCATGCTCCTCTTCTGATTGAGAGTACACGAGGATGTCGTCGATAAACACAATCACACAGATATCGAGGAAATCCTTGAATACTCTATTCATCAGGTCCATGAATGCTGCAGGAGCATTGGTTAGTCCGAATGACATAACCAGAAACTCGTATTGTCCATACCTAGTGCGGAAAGCCGTCTTTGGAATGTCCTCCTCTCGGATTCTCAACTGATGATAACCCGAACGGAGATCAATCTTAGAAAAGACTGTCTTTCCCTGAAGCTGATCGAACAAGTCATCGATCCTAGGTAATGGATATTTATTCTTCACCGTCAGCTTGTTCAACTCTCTGTAGTCGATGCACATCCTCATAGATCCATCCTTCTTCTTCACGAACAAAACCGGGGCTCCCCAAGGTGACACACTGGGCCGAATGAACCCTATGTCAAGCAGCCCTTGGAGCTGATTCTTTAATTCCTTAAGTTCAGCTGGAGCCATCCTATACGGGGCTTTGGAAACCGGATCCACCCCTGGTGCCAAGTCAATCACGAAGTCAATCTCCCGCTGAGGTGGTAACCCTGGAAGTTCTTCGGGAAAAACGTCCAAAAATTCCCGAACCACTCTGATGTCCTCTGGCCGAATGGTGTCTGGCCGAGTGGTGTCCACCACCACGGCCAGAAACCCTAAGCACCCACCGTGCAATAATTCTCTCGCTGACATAGCCGAGATCACCGGGATCCGAGATCCCTGAACCGAACCCACAAACACGAACGGTTCTTCACTTTCCGGTTGGAAGACCACCATCTTCCTCTTACAGTCAATGCTCGCCGAATATTTAGATAGGAAATCCATTCCTAAAATAATATCGAATTCGACTAAGCTCATCTCTATCAGATCAGCGCTTAACTCTCTACCATCTATCCTGATCGGCATAGACCTAATCCACCTATTGGAGATAACCAATTCTCCGCCAGGTAACAGGGTTCCAAACCCTGATTCATATCTATCAAAGGGTCTACCCAACTTACTAAAGACTCTGGCCGCCACATAAGAATGTGTAGCCCCAGAATCAAACAGCACTGAATAAAGCGAGTCGTTAATAAAAAGCTGACCTGTAACAACTGATGGCCGGCATCCGCATCGGCTGCGTGATAGCGAACACCCTGGCTGGAGTGGGTATCGCTGGAGCTCTCGGTGCCTCTGGTCGGAGCTGGGGACATTCCCTCTTGAAGTGCCCGGGCATGTCACAATGAAAGCATCCCTGCCCCTTGCACTCTCCCCGATGGTGCCTCTTGCAACTAGGGCACTCGGGATAGGAAAATCGGGTCTCATTACCACCAGGACGACTCCCTCTGTTCTGGTTCCCTCAAAACCTCTTGTTCTGACTCGAGCCGCCGGAAGCAGTGGGTGCCCTCTTCCTCTGATCAATGGCCGAACCACTACTCCCCCTGCTGAAGCCTGATGCAGGAGGGGTAGGAGCTCCGCCACTAACCGAGATCGGGCCGATTCTGACATACACCCCACTGCGCCCTCAGCTCGCAGTGCCTTCTCCACCATCTGAGCATAGGTGGTGCTGTCGTCTGTGGTAATCATCAGGTCATGCCTGATCTTGGGATTCAACCCGTCCAGATACTTCTCCTTCCTGCTGAAATCGGTCGGCACAATTCCCGAGGCTAACCTCGCCAACCGGTCAAACTGAGTGGTATACTCAGTGACACTCATGTTCTCCCGCTGGGTCAGGTGAACGAACTCTTTCCTCTTAGCGCTTCTGACCGCCTCATTATAGTATTTTGCGTTGAAGAGTTCCTGGAACCACCATACCAGGGCATCCTCCTGGAACTGAAATGTGGCACACACCACTCTGTCGTTACCGGTGACACCCATGAAGTTCAAGATTCTGGTGATCACCGTCAGCCACTGCTCGGCTTTCGATACATCTGGACCTCCCAGGAATACCGGAGGTGCTTGCTTCCGGAACCGCTCATACAATGGTTCCAATCTATGGGCCGCCACCACTATCTCGGCACAGGCGGCGAGGGCAGTACCGCCGGAACTACGGGCCTTTGGGCTGCGGGAGCACCTGCTCGTCTCAACCTCTGGATCTCGAGGTCTTGTTCTTCGATCCGGGCTTGCATCTCCGCAAACCGTAACTCCCAGTTCGGGGCTCCCTGATCGGCCGGGGAGCACAGGCAGCCTGTGGCGGGTTCTCATCACCCCGGCCACGAGCCCTGCCTCGGGGACCTCTGCCTCGGCCCCTAGCAGGTGGGGGAAACTGAGCTCCCTAACCCTGATTCGACCCCACGGAGTTGCCCTGACTCCTGGTAGTCCGCCTGGCGTCCATCTAGTTAGAACCGCCTGCGAAACCAAGAGTTGGCATATCAGGTCGTATTCAAGGCGAGCTTACTAATGCCGCTTAATTTGGAAATTAGAAATGAAACATGCGCCTATTCTACTATCAGGCTACTAACATGCTTCCTAACAGGCTTTTCTTTTTCATAACTGAATAAAATAAACTACTAAAGCAATAAAGGCTTACTGAACCGTGAACCGAGCTAACTGCTGATGATGATTGTACATGTCGTGACGATCTTCGGAAGACAACACAGCGGCTACGATACCAAATTGTAACACCCTAACTATCTTAGGCGTATTACGTGATTTTTAAACGTACTGTGCAGCTCGTTGCTAATCAACGAGGTTTATGGAAAAACGTGATTAATTAAAATTTTGCTTTTTCATTAAACTTATAAACCATTTGACAAAAGTCTCGGGATCCCGATTTATAAAAATATTTACTAAAGTTTTAACTGATTAACTTTTACATCAAAATGAAAGTCGTCTAACGATAGTTTCAAAAATCTCAGTCGTGCTGTCCCGAGGATCGTACGCTCCAGGCCTAACCGCCCCGACATGTACAATCTCATAAGCTCGCTCACGGTCCATCAGCAACTGCCTTGCCTTTACCTACACATGAACATAAACTGTGAGTCGACAGACTCAGTAAGAAAAGCATAATAATATCATACATAAAACCGACCGCCGTGTCCAACACGATGCCGAGTCCCGCTACGCCATGTCCAACATGGTACCGAGCACTTCCGCCATGTCCAACATGGTACCGAGTTTTGAACGTTCGGGGGACGGTACTATTGACAAGTATCCTCCCGATCGGTCGAACCGGTCATACTCCGCCGCCGGTCATACTCCGGCTGTACCGACGGGATAGGTCAATAGCACCGAACCACCAACCAAGTGTCGGCTGATCGGTCGAGCCGGTCATACTCCATTCTTGGTCATACTCCGGCTCGTACCGACGTGACAGGGTTGGATGGTTCGAAGCCTAAATACATATCTAATGTAATCTAGCAGGCTTCCTACATGCACGCTAAACATGTAATCTACATATGCATACTGTTATACTAATCTTACCTGGATTCCGATTTCGTGTGTGGCCAACCCGACCGGAACCGAAGCCGAACTACGGACATCGGCTCCTAAACCATAAAAATCACAACGCTATAAGTGACACGCTAAATCACTTCCCGGGGACTAAAACTTGAAACTAAAAGTTTCCCTATCGATAAAAAGCATGGCAATACCCCTAAAAACCCAAAAACGAGGAAAACTAGGGTTCTGAAAAATCCCCCAACCGTGACCGGTTGCCCAACCGAATTCCGGTTCGGAAATTCGAACCCCCATCCGAATTCCGGATGCTCAACCGGAATTCCGGTTCCTCGCGAACGACCAACTAAAAATCTCCTAACTTGACCAATTCAAACCAAATTGGTCCCAAACTTTCCAGACCTGTTCTATATGCCCCAAATAACAATTCTAGAGCATCAAACCTACCCAGAAATCACATAGGCAAAATTCACCATTGGAGCTCAAGCTTTGAGTTCCAAACTCAAGCTTGAGCAAAACCACCTAACATGCATCCTAACCTATTTAATTCTACTCAAGTAAGCATATAATCATCTCTGAAAACATACAAGAACACCCAGCAATTCACAGAAACATAATCACACTATTTTACTCCAAAAACCACATTTTTGCATATAAAACTCAAACTTTAAACAATCAATCCAACATGCTTTCAACACAGCTCAATCAACAACAATAATCATGCTTTAATCTTCACCAATCAACAATAAAAACACAGCAGCAACATCTCCCAAACTCACATGCATTTTCTTCCATTTTCACTTAAAATTCAAGAAAATATAGAAGGACAATTTCAAGGATCTTACCTACACTTGAATTACACTTAGAGGAGAAGAAAATCACAAGAAATTGAGGAGAAAATCCCTGCCCTAGCAGCCAACACCAAGCCGAAAAGAGGGAGGAAGAGAGAGCTTTGAGTGTTTTGTAATTTCTTTTAAAATTTGACTAAGTGTTGAATTTTAAGAAAAGAATAATATAAATCACATTTCTCATTTATTTCAGCCATGTATAATAAAAATAAACATTTAATTTTCCATCTCATAAAGCCACAAAAGACAAAACACTAATGGGGCAAAAAGACCATTTTGCCCCTCCACCATAAAATCATGAAAATCATACTAAAGGGGTATTTTTGGGACATTCTAAATTCCCGGCCATTCCCGACATTCCCAATGTCTAAAACCCGTCCCCAAAATACTAACATACTAAGTTGTGATTTCTACTGAGCCAAACGCCACGTTCCAAAATACCGGACACCGGAAATGCGAAATATAAAAGCTACTGATAACATACTCATGCATATCTGAATTCCATAAATATCCATAATAAATTATTTAAATAGCTATAAATAATTTCATAATTAACATAAACAACTGATAATTTCCAAATTAACTAAGCGGGCTTTACAATTCCCTACCCCAACAATACTCGTCCCACCGACCGCTATCCACAAAATCTAGATCAAACCTAGATACTTCTTTATCTGGAGTATTACGAAGAAGAAAACACTGAATAATATACAAAACAGCCATTTTCAAACCAAGGGACTCATCCAAACCCCACCTACTACCCAAGAAAGCATCCTCAATGGCTTTGTGGTCAATGGTTTTTACACCACGAAAATAGATTTCTACCAACTGATTTGTTTCCTGTGAAAACAACAACTTGTTGCAATCACCGAAACAATCAATTCCAGAAATCAAATAAAATTCCTCAACACTAACCGTATACAACGGCCAGCAACCTTAGCTCAAAACTCTTTAGGATTGGGCTGGAAAACTTCCCTCAGTAATAAATTATAGACAAATTGCGGATGAAAAATAAACTCAGACATATCTAGAAAATGGCCAAACTGAGTTTCACGAAACATAGAAAGAAAATTAACAGATAAAGTTTTCTTAATATTATCTATGACAGAAAAAAGACTAGTGCAAACACACTTAGATCTATAGCAAACCTGCAAAATAACCAAAATGGCCACAATAAATTATTAATCGTGAATAATACAGTATGACAACTAAAATAAAACTATAAACAAACCAAAAACAAACTACCAAACAGATACAACTATACAAAAATAAACAGCAAATATCTGAAATCGTTTTGAAACCTAAAAACTAATAGCAAACAACTAGACCTAATGAAAGTCGAAAAACACATCAAACATAACAACATTAAACTATAAAAAAACTAATAAGAAACTACATACGACTGATTGTACACACTAAAAGTGAAAACAAAATACAGAACCTAAAGCACAAACAAACACTGAAAATAAAGAAAACAAAATCAAATTTAAAAACCAAACCCAGAAAAAAACAAAATAAATTGCTCAAAACCAACAATAAAGACCTAAAAAATTAAACAACATAAAACGAAATGTTCAAAATGAAACCCTAAAATTACACAAAGCAGAATGAACAAAAAAACGCAAAAATCTGGGAAAAGTCTAAATGTTGAAAAAGGGCAAAACGAGAATGAAACTGAAAAACCAACCTCTGTTCGAACTTCGGCAGAGGCACTAGTTTTTTTCCCAGAAATTGCTTGAACCGTTTGCTCCTCCACATTGAGCTTCGTTTTCTTCGAAGTATGTGGCCTCCCACGCTTGGTCAGAGGAGCATCAAAATCAGAATCATACTCTTCAACGATCGGGCGTTTACCCTTTGATTTGTTAGCCAAAGTTTTCTTGCCCATTTTTTATTTTTGTTTTTGAACTGGAGAAGGTGATGATGATGAACGAGTGATGGCCATTTTATAAATAAATTTGAAACAAGATGAAACTGAGATGAAAAAAAATTGGGAAATCGTGGGTTGAGTGGGAGTTGAAATTTTTTGGATGAACAAAAAACGAGAGGAAAAAAATGTGATGAATAATGGGTGGTTAAGCTTATCAATGGAGGTTATTGATCTTCCAAACAACAAAAAAAGTGAAGGAAAATCGAAAATGAAATTGAAAGAAAAGGAAAAAAGAGAGGGAAGAGAGTGGGATTTGATTGATGTGTGATGGGGATAGAACACGTGTTTGTGCATGGAATGGTGAGTAAGTGGTATTTTTGTAATAAAACAAAGATGGTAAGTAAAAAAGTTGATGTAGGCGTGTAGGGGTAAAAATGTAATAAAATGTGCAAAATAGATTTTTGGTGTAAAAAATTCAAAAAAAAAAATAGAAAAAAGATATAAAAGATTTGAAAAAAAAAGTAATAAATAACCATAATTGTTTTTTTTTTTTTAAGTTTTTTTGCTAAAAAATAATAAAATTGAAAATGAACTTTGGGAATTGAAATATAAGTAACCAATCATGACAAGTTGTTAGCTCCTTAAAAAAGTTGGGTTCATTAAAAAAATTAGGGAAATTTACATGCTTTACTTACTTTTCTAATTTTCTTTCATTTAGACTGCGACACGCTGAATATAACTTTTTTACTGTTTTTTTTTTATTTCGGCAGTATACTGCTTTGGTTCAAATTGTATATGATGGATTTGTGGCTTACATGTATCTTCTTGGGGTTGTGCCACGTTTTTTATAAAAGTAAATGTTTTTAAAAAGGTTGGATTTGACGGTTTATGTAACATTTTTGTGACAGTTTATACTTTTTTTTTTTTTATTTATTATTTATTATTTTCAAATACAAACAAAGTGTTAAATCATTTATTTTATCTCACTCCCCCACATATACTGTTCATCTTCTTCTTCTTTTAGTTTCTTAGGCAGTTTCGAAATCGTGGTTGGTTATTTTCATTTCAAAAAATTTCAGTTAACACCCCATTTTCTCAAGCTTCCCTCTCATTTCCCCCCCCCCCCATTAGACTGGTTTTTTTTCTATAAATACTTTCATCCTACATCTAAATGGCTGTTACGCGGTCATCCCCGTCTTCTGCTAAAGCTAAAAATCCCCCAAAACAACCATAGAAAACGAAACCCAAACCAAAAATTGGTAAGAAAAATCTCAAAGATAACCCACCTAACCCTACTTCTCCTATTGCTTCTAAAAGAAAATAAGTTGCTGGAACTTCGAAGAACCCTCGAGGAAAACGTGCTCAAACTGTTGTGGAGAACTCAGACACCGATTTTGAGTTGGAAACTGAGTTTGTGAAGACGCCTATGTCTGTGAAGGTATTTTCGTATTTATCTACTGTTGTTTTTGGATTTTTTTAATTGGAGTCTATTTGTTCATATATCTGTATATTAGTCACTACAACATTTTTGGTCATTAGCGGCGGACCCTATCCGCCGCTAATAACAGTGGTATTAGCGGCGGACCACCATGTTCGCCGCTAATAGTGGCCGTTTATTTTTTTTTAAGAAAATATTATTATCATACCCCGCCGCTAATAAACGGGCGAGATTTTCCCGCCCATACAGTTTGAATACTGTTAGCGGCGGGGCATTAGCCTGCTGCTAATAGTAATCTTTTTTAAAAAAAATAAAACTGGAAATTTAATACTATTAGCGGCGAACTATCCGCTGCTAATGGTATTATAAATATCCCATCTGAACCCTTTCCCCCATTTTCCCCTTCTTCTCTTCAAATCTCAAAATTTTTCATTTTCCCCCATTTCTCCACCATCCCGACCCCTTGACAGCGCCACCACCCCTACCCCTTGACGGAGCAGTCAACAGAGCGGCCATTACTGGTATTTTTCTCCAGTTTTTGTAAGTTTTAATTTTTTATTTTACATTTGAGATTATATAGTTTTTAGGTTTTAAATTGATATATATAATACGTTTTATATACAAATCTATATATTTAAGGTTTTAAATATTTTTAGAGATCTATAGATTTTATATTCTGCATAAATCATTAAATAAATAGATAACATTAGGGTTTATAAATTAATTTGGGTATTTATTTTTAAATATCTGTGTGTATATATATTAATTTGTGTATGTAATAAAATAGTAATATAAATATAAAATAATTAGTATATATCTGCGTTTATTTAAATATATATATTTTGGTACAAATTTATATATATCTGTGTATAAATGTATATATTTATATAGATAGTTTTAGGGTTTATATATTTAGGTATTTATTTTTTTTATATGTGCATATAGAAATTTTAATCTGTACATATATATGTTTTATTTATATATATATGTATTATTAATGTATAGATGTTCTAAATATATATAAGATTTATATTTTTTTTATTTATATATACATATGTATAAATAAAATATATAGTATATATTAATGTGTATATAATTTATATATATTGTATACAGTGATATATATATATATGGTATTGTGTTATTTTGTAGTATTTTTAATTAATTTCAGTAATTGATAAATGTTATACTTTTTTGTTTTCAGATTAAAATATATGTTTTTAATAATGTGTATTTGTTTGTTTTATGTTAAATTTTATTTAAATTAAATAAGTTTGTTGGTAAGTTTAGTAAAAATTTAAAAAGTAAGTTTAGTAAGTTTAGAATGATGAAAAAATTTAAAAAATTAGAAGATGAAATATATTAGTTTATACTTTAATTTTTAAAATGAATTTTTAAATAATAATATTTGTTTTCATTAAATTATTAATTTATATTTATATAATTTTAAAAAGTTTAGTAATTTGTTAGGTTTTGAATAGATTAATAAATAATTTAAATATTAAAAATTAAATAGATTAAGTAGAAGAATTTTTTTTTTTTTAATTTAAATAAAAATTGCAATTAAATGAATAAAACTTTTATTTAAGTTTTTAAAAAATAATTGTTATTGTATTCTTAAGGTGGTATAAAAAATTAAAAATAATGAATAAATAAGAAAATGGTAACTTTTAATGAATCTGTTTTATAAAGATAAATTTATAAATTTAGGAATTAAGTATATAATTAGTTTAAATTTTAAGAACTAATATAAATTTTTTAAATAATAATAATTTATTTAAAAAAATAATTATTTTATATTTATTTAAATTTAGAAAATAAATTTGTTTTTATATAAATAATAAATAACTCAAAAATTAAAAAATTAAAAATTAAAAAGTTAGTAATTTAATGAATAAAATTTTTATTTAAATATGTTTTAATTCATAAAATATTCATAAAATTTTATAATAATAATAATTAATAATAAATGGTTGAAAAGAATATATCAATGCTTTGCTATACTTATAAATATATACCATAGCTTTGTTATATTTAAAAATATATCATAGCTTTTGTATAGTTGCAAATAAAGTGCAAAACAAAATTGTTCTGCACTTTTTTTGCAATATACAAGAGCGATAGATATAATGGCAAAATTTTTATTCATAAAATTTCATAACACTTTACAAATCATTCAAACTTTTAATACTTCATTTGTCGCCTACATTGTAGATGGCGACAATCGATAAGTCTTGGACTCAAATCAGAAATCGTGGTTGTCATGAATTTTGGAATGGTCTACAAGCTTTTTTAGCAATGGCATCCGAACATAAGGATTGTGATGGAAGAATTCGATGTCCTTGTATGAGATGTTTAAATAATAGGTTTGAAAAAATAGATAGGGTTAGAGCAGACGTATTTGATCGAGGTTTTATGAAAGGATATGAGAAGTGGATCTATCACGGGGAGCCGGAGGATGCTGTTAATGATGTAGCAGTTGGCGATGTTGAATCAGAGGATGAAATGATTCCTATTCTAGAAGACTTCTTTCCTTTGACAACAGAGGATGTACATGGAGAAGATGAACAACCAACCACAAACCCACATTTTGATGACTTATTTGAGGAAATTGAAGCTGAATTGTATCCCAGTTGTGATTGGATTTCGTCTCTCAACTTTTTAGCAAAGTTATTGCATTTAAAAGTTAGAGGTAAAATCACTAATAACATCTTTGAAGAATTATTGAAGCTTTTAAAGTTTTCATTTCCGAAGGAAAATAATATTCCAACAACGTACTACGAGGCAAAAAAGAGATTGAAGAAATTAGGCTTGGGTTATGACTCTATCCATGTCTGTTCGTATAATTGTTGCTTATTTTATAAGGAGAATGCATCCAAGGAGGCTTGTCCAGTTTACGGAACTAGTCGTTGGGTTACTTCCGAGAACGGTAAAGAAAAAAAAGTTCCTTGTAAAGTTATGCAATACTTTCCATTGACACCTCGACTGAAAAGATTATATAGTTCGAGGATTACAGCGAAGAGCATGACATGGCATCATACTGGTAAATCAAAAGATGATGGGGGTGATGTGACACCCGATCGATGGTCTCGCTTGGAAAGACTTTGATGCAAAACATCCTGAGTTTGCAAGCGACCCAAGAAATGTTCGACTGGGTTAGCTGCTGATGGATTTAATACATTTGGCAACATGAGTCTTGTATACAGTATGTGGCCAGTGGTGTTGGCTAATTATAATCTATCACCTTGGTTATGTATGAAAGATAATTATTTTTTGCTATCGGCCCTCATTCCTGGTACAAAATATCTGGGTAAAGACATGGATATATTTTTAAGACCGTTGGTGGATGAATTAAAGGAGTTGTGCAAAATGGGGTACCAACGAGAGATAGTTCGACCAACTCTGTAAAGACCGCTTAGTTTAATTTAGAAATTAGCAGTTAATTATGTTTAATTATGGACAATTATTTATTGCTATTTAAATAATTATTTATGCTGTTATAGTTGAATTCTGAAATGCATTTTATGTCATTTAGTGATTTTCATAAATTTGCATTTCCGGTTCCGGTAACATGGAACTCGGTGTTTGGCTCAGTAAAATCACAACGTAGTATGTTAGTATTTTGGAGACAGTTATTTAGACATTGGGAATGTCGGAATTGGTCGGGAATTTAGAATTTCCCAAAATACCCCTTTAGTGCTCTTTATTCTATTTTAGTGGGAAGGGGCAAAATGGTCATTTTGCCCCATTGTTATTTTGTCCTTTAATAGTTTTTATATGGTGTAATTATATGTGTTTGTAGCCTTTCTTTTGGCTGAAGTAAAGTGATAAAATAGCATTTCATTTTCTCATTATTCAAAAACAATTTCAAAACTTAGAAAATTAGAAATTTCGAAAGCTCTCTCTCCCTCTCTCTTTTCGGCCAAGCTTGGGAACTGCTAGGGCTGGGTTTTCTTGCTTGATTCAAGAGATTTCAGCAAGATCAAAGTAATTCTAGTGGAGGTAAACCTTGCTCTAGCTTCTTTTCTTGTTTTTGGAAGAATTTGATGGTTTGCATGCTTAGCTTAGGTTGATTTTGTTGCTATGATTTTGGTTATTGTTTGCAGAGGTTTAAGCATGATTTTTTGAGTGGATTAGAGCTAGTTTGATGCATGTTAGTTGCCTTGATTCAAGCTTAGAATTTTTATACTCAAAACTATGGTTTTTCAAAGTGAAAATGTGAAAATAGCTGCTGTAAAGTTTGATTGTGTTTGAGTTCTGTTTCTGCAATTTTTATATGCATGAATATGTAATTTTAATCAAGGTTTGATGCATGATAGGGTTGTTTAACCAAGTTTGAGTTTTGAACTCAAAGCTTGGAGCTTTAATGGCATTTTTGGTATCTGTGTGTTCTGGACTGTTTTGATGCTTTAGTATTGTTCTTTGGGGTATTTAGAACAGGTCTGGAAGGTTTGGGGTGAATTGGATTTGATTTGAGCAATATGTGAATTTTTGAAAGTTTCCTGTGAGGAACCGGAATTCCGATTGTGCATCCGGAATTCCGAATGGGGTTCAGGAATTTCCAGAACTAGAATTCCGGTTGTGCAACCGGTCTGCCGGTTGGGAAATTTTCAGGAACCCTAGATTTTCTCGTTTTTATGTTATTTGGGGTATTGCCATGCTTTTTATCGATAGGAAAACTTTTAGTTCCTAGTTTAAGTTCCCGGGAAGTGATTTAGCGTATCACTTATAGTGTTGTGATTGTTATGGTTTATGAGCCTGTAAACCGCCGCGGAGTTCGTTCCAGTCAGGTTGACCGGCACACCTGAATTCTGAATTGAGGTAAGATTAGTATAACAGTATGCATATGTATTACATGTTTAGCGTGCATGTAGGAAGCCTGTTAGATTACATTAGATATGTATGTTGGCTTCGAACCATTCGACTGTGTCACATCGGTACAGGCTAGAGTATGACTAGCAGCTGGAGTATGACCAGTGTACCGAGTATAGGCTGACACTGTATCACATCGGTACATGCTAGAGTATGACTAGCAGCTGGAGTATGACCAGTGTATCGAGTATAGGCTGATACTATGGTTGGTGGTTCTGTACTATTTGACGTATCACATCAGTACAAACTAGAGTACGACTAGCAGCTGGAGTATGACCAGTGTACTGAGTATAGGCTGATACTGTAACACATCGGTACGGGCTAGAGTATGACTAGCAGGTGGAGTATGACCAGTGTACCGAGTATAGGCTGTTACTTGTCAATAGTACCGTCTTATGAACGTTCAGGACTCAGTATCGTGTGGGACACGACAGTTAGGGTTATGGTTAGGGGTATGGGCGTCTGATCATAACTCGGGATTTATGTATGATATTTGATTATGCTTTTCTTACTGAGTGTGTCGACTCACAATGCTATGTTTATGTGTAGGTAAGGGCAAGGCTAAGGCTGAAGGACCGTGAGAGCGTACGATCCTCGGGACAGCAAGGCTTTTTGTAATTAGTCGCTAGGCGACAAGTATTTTGTGTAGTCAGTGAACTTTTGTAAAATATTTTGTAATCGGGATCCCGAGTATTTTTGTATAAATATTTAATAAGTTTAATTAAAAAGCAAAAATTTTAAATAATCACGATTTCCATAAACCTCTTTGATTAGCAACGAGCTGCACAGTATGTTTAAAAGTCACGTAATACGCCTATGCTAATTAGGGTGTTACAATTTGGTATCAGAGCCGCCAAGTTGTCTTCCGAAGATCGTCACTACATGTACAATCATCATCAGGAGTTAGCTCGTTCTATGGTTCAGTAAGCTTTTATTGCTTTAGTAGTTTATTTAATTTTTATGAAATAAGAAAAGCCTGATAGGAAGCATGTTAGTAGCCTGAGAGTAGAATAGGCGCATGTTTTGTTTTTAATTTCCAAATTAAGCGGCATTAGTAAGCTCTCTTTGATCATGACCTGATGTGCCAACTCTTGGTTTCGCAGGCGGTTCCGACTAGATGGACGCCAGGCGGAATACCAGGAGCCAGGGCAACTAAGTAGGGTCGAATCAGGGTCAGGGAGCCCAGTTTCCCCCGCATGCTAGGGGCCGTGGTAGAGGTCCCAGGGGCAGGGCTCGTGGTCGGGGTGACGATAACCCGCCACAGGCTGCCCAGGCTGCCCAAGCCGAGCAAGAAGCCCAGAATTGGGAGACTAGGTTTGCTGAAATGCAAGCCAGGATAGAGGAACAAGATCTTGAGATACAGAGATTGATGCAGCAGGGTGCTCCTGCAGTGCCTGTGCCAGAAGTTCCTGTGGCACCCGCCCCTGCTGCTCAGGCAAATAGAATGGAACCCTTGTATGAAAGGTTCCGGAAGCAAGCCCCTCCAGTTTTTCTGGGAGGTCCAGATGTCATGAAAGCCGAGCAATGGCTAACGGTGATAACCAAGATTCTAAATTTTATGGGTGTCACCAGGAATGATAGGGTGGTGTGTGTCACTTTCCAGTTCCAAGAAGACGCTCTAGTTTGGTGGGACATGGTGTCTCAGAATCATGACGTCACCACCATGACCTGGGAAAGGTTCCAGGAACTCTTCAACGCAAAATATTATAACGAGGCAGTCAGAAGTGCCAAGAGAAAAGAGTTCACCCACCTGACCCAGCGGGAAAATATGAGCGTAACTGAGTATACTACCCAGTTCGACCGGTTGGCGAGGTTAGCCTCGGGAATAGTGCCAACTGATTTCAACAAGAAGGAGAAGTATCTGGACGGGTTAAATGTGAAGATCAAACACGACCTGATGATCACCACTGACGACAAGACCACCTATGCTGAGATGGTGGAGAAGGCACTGCGAGCTGAGGGCGCAGTTGGATGTATGTCGGAGTCGGCTAGTACTCCAGTGAGTGGCGGGGCTCCTACCCCTCCTGCATCAGGCTTTAGCAGGGGAGGTAGTGGTTTGGCCATGGACCAGAAGAGGAGAACATCCACTGCATCCGGTGGCTCGAGTCAGAACAAGAGGTTCCGGGGGAACCAGAGTAGAGGCAGCCGTCAGGGTGGTGCTGAAACCTGGTTTTCTTATCCTGAGTGCCCTAGTTGCAAAAGGCACCATCAGGGTGAGTGCAAAGGTCTGGGATGCTTTCAGTGTGGCATGCCCGGACACTACAAGAGGGATTGTCCCCAGCTCCGATCAGAGGCACCGAGGGCTCCGGCGAGACCCACTCCAGCTAGGGTGTTCGCCATCACACAGGCTGAAGCAGAAGCCAGCCCCTCAGTTGTAACAGGTCAGCTTTCAGTTAATAATTCGTATTACTCAGTGGTGTTTAATTCTGGGGCCACACATTCTTATGTGGCAGCCAGAATCTTTAGTAAATTGGATAGACCGTATGATAGTTATGAATCAGGGTTTGGAACCCTATTACCTGGCGGAGAGTTAGTTATCTCCAAAAGGTGGATTAGGTCTATGCTGATCAGAATTGATGGTAGAGAGTTAATGCTGACTTGATAGAGATGAGCCTAGTAGAGTTCGATATTATTTTAGGAATGGATTTCCTATCTAAGTACTCGGCCAGTATTGATTGCAAGAGGAAGATGGTGATCTTCCAATCAAAAAGTGATGAACCATTTGTGTTTGTTGGTTCAGTTCGGGGATCTCGGATCCTGGTGATTTCGGCCATGTCAGCTAAAGAGTTATTGCATGGCGGTTGTTTAGGGCCGTGGTGATGGACACCACTCGGCCAGATACCATTCGGCCAGAGGACATCAAGGTGGTTCGGGAATTTCTAGATGTTATTCCTGAAGAACTTCCAGGGTTACCACCTCAGCGAGAGATTGACTTCGTTATAGATCTGGCACCAGGAGTGGAACCGGTTTCCAAGGCTCCGTATAGAATGGCCCCAGCTGAACTTAAGGAATTAAAGATTCAACTTCAGGGGTTGCTTGACATCGAGTTTATTGGTCCTAGTGTGTCACCTTGGGGAGCTCCGGTTTTATTCGTTAAAAAGAAAGATGGAACTATGAGGATGTGTATTGATTATTGGGAGTTAAACAAGCTAACAGTGAAGAATAAATATCCACTACCTAGGATCGATGATCTGTTCGATCAACTTCAGGGGAAGACGGTCTTTTCCAAGATTGATCTCCGATCGGGTCATCATCAGTTGAAAATCCGAGAGGAGGACATTTCGAAGACGGCTTTCCGTACTAGGTATGGACATTATGAATTCCTGGTTATGTCGTTTGGACTAACCAATGCTCCTGCAGCATTTATGGATTTGATGAATAGAGTATTCAAGGATTTCCTCGATATCTATGTGATTGTGTTTATCGACGACATCCTTATGTACTCTCAGTCAGAAGAGGAGCATGAGTTACTTCTTCAGATGGTTTTGCAACGGCTTCGGGAACACAAGCTTTATGCCAAATTCAAGAAATGTGAATTCTGGCTATCTCAGGTGTCCTTCTTAGGGGACATCGTTAGCAAAGATGGGATCAAGGTGGATCCTGGGAAGATAGAATCCGTCAGGGATTGGCCGAGACTGAAGACAGTGACAGAAATTAGAAGCTTCTTGGGTTTAGTCGGGTATTACCGTAGGTTCGTGGAAGGGTTTTCTAAGATATCAACACCCTTAACTGAACTTACAAAGAAGAATCAGCGGTTTCTCTGGTCAGACAAGTGCGAAGCTAGTTTTCAGGAGCTGAAATAGAGATTGATTACCGCTCCAGTACTAGCTTTGCCTTCAGACAATGAGAAATTTGTTGTTTATTATGATGCATCCAGACAAGGTCTGGGGTGTGTGCTGATGCAAGCCGATCGGGTTATCGCTTATGCCTCTCGTCAGTTAAAGGATTACGAACAGCGATACCCGACTCATGATCAAGAGTTGGCCGCGGTGGTTTTTGCATTGAAGATCTGGCGGCATTACCTTTATGGAGAAAGGTGTGAAATCTATACCGACCATAAAAGTCTCAAATATTTCTTTACTCAGAAAGATTTGAATATGAGACAGAGGCGTTGGTTGGAGTTAGTGAAAGATTATGACTGTGAGATTCTCTATCACCCTGGGAAGGCCAATGTAATGGCCGATGCCCTGAGCAGGAAGGGTCCCAGGCAGGTAGCTAGCATGATTCAGATCTCACCTCAGTTAGCAGGGGACATGGTTAGATCCAGCATTGAGTTTGTGGTAGGTCAGCTTCACAACTTAACGCTGCAATCTGATCTGTTGGAAAGAATTAAAGCCGCTCAGATGACTGATCCAGAGTTAGTGAAAATCAGAGATGAGGTTTTGGCTGGTCAAGCCAGGGATTTCTCAGTATCAGATAACGGGATGCTTCTGTATAAAGCTAGGGTTTGTGTTCCGAGTAGTGTGGAACTCAGGAACGAAATCTTTGAGGAGGCTCATTCTACCCCTTATTCTCTGCATCCGGCACCACTAAGATGTACAAAGATCTTAAACCGTACTTCTGGTGGAGCGGTATGAAGAAGAATTTGGTAGAATTCATATCGAGATGCCTCACTTGTTATCAGATTAAGGCTGAACATCAGAGACCAGCAGGGTTGTTGCATCCTTTAACCCTACCTGAATGGAAGTGGGAAGATATCACGATGGATTTCGTGGTCGGGTTACCTAGAACCACGGGTTTGTTCGATTCCATCTGGGTTGTGGTGGATCGATTCACGAAATCTGCTCATTTTCTGCCTGTTAGAACAACCTTTTCAGTGGATCAGTTGGTAGAATTGTATGTTAGAGAGATTGTAAGACTTCACGGGGTACCGAAGTCTATAGTTTCGGATAGAGATCCGAAGTTCACCTCCAAGTTTTGGCAGAGTTTGCAACGAGCAATGGGTACAAAACTAAAATTCAGTACAGCATTCCATCCTCAGACAGATGGTCAGTCTGAAAGGACAATTCAGATATTGGAGGACATGTTACGAGCCTGTGTTATGGATTTTGAAGGCTCTTGGAATAAATATCTACCGTTGATAGAATTTTCTTACAACAACAGTTATCAGAGTACGATAGGGATGGCTCCCTATGAACTGTTATACGGTAGGAAGTGTAGATCTCCCATCCACTGGGATGAGACAGGGGAGAGGAAATACTTAGGTCCGGAGTCAGTGCAGCGAACCAATGAGGCAATAGAGAAAATAAAAGCTAGAATGCTTGCCTCACAGAGTAGACAGAAAAGTTACACAGATCCGAAACGCAAAGATGTTGAGTTCCGAGTAGGGGACCATGTATTTTTACGAGTATCTCCAATGAAGGGGATCAAACGTTTCGGGAAAAGAGGCAAGTTATGCCCTAGATTTACAGGACCTTTCGAGATTCTCGAGAAGATAGGTCAAGTGGCATACCGGTTAGCATTGCCTCCAGCTTTATCAGGAGTTCACAGCGTATTCCATGTCTCTATGTTGAGAAAATACGTTTCAGATCCCTCTCATATACTCAGTTATGAGAGCCTTGAACTGCAGCCAGATATGTCTTACGAAGAACGGCCAGTGCAGATCCTGGATAGAAAGGATAAAGTCCTTCGAAATAAGACCATAGCATTGGTCAATGTACTCTGGAGAAACAGCAAGGTGGAGGAAGCCACCTGGGAGCTAGAGTCAGATATGAAAGCTCAATGTCCAGAGTTATTCAGGTTAGATTTCGGGGACGAAATCCTTTTAAGGGGGGAATAGTTGTAAAGACCGCTTAGTTTAATTTGGAAATTAGCAGTTAATTATGTTTAATTATGGAAAATTATTTATAGCTATTTAAATAATTATTTATACTGTTATTGTTGAGTTCTGAAATGCATTTTATGTCATTTAGTGATTTTCATAATTTTGCATTTCCGGTGCCGGTAACATGGAACTCGGTGTTTGGCTCAGTAAAATCACAACGTAGTATGTTAGTATTTTGGGGACAGTTATTTAGACATTGGGAATGTCGGGATTGGTCGGGAATTTAGAATTTCCCAAAATACCCCTTTAGTGCTCTTTATTCTATTTTAGTGGGAAGGGGCAAAATGGTCATTTTGCCCCATTGTTATTTTGTCCTTTAGTGTACTTTCTATGGTGTAATTTTATGTGTTTGTAGCATTTCTTTTGGCTGAAGTAAAGTGATAAAATAGCATTTCATTTTCTCATTATTCAAAAACAATTTCAAAACTTAGAAAATTAGAAATTTCAAAAGCTCTCTCTCTCTCTCTCTTTTCGGCGAAGCTTGGGAACTGCTAGGGCTGGGTTTTCTTGCTTGATTCAAGAGATTTTTAGCAAAATCAAAGTAATTCTAGTGGAGGTAAACCTTGCTCTAGCTTCTTTTCTTATTTTTGGAAGAATTTGATGGTTTGCATGCTTAGCTTAGGTTGATTTTGTTGCTATGATTTTGGTTGTTGTTTGCAGAGGTTTAAGCATGATTATTTGAGTGGATTAGAGCTAGTTTGATGCATGTTAGTTGCCTTGATTCAAGCTTAGAATTTTTATACTCAAAACTATGGTTTTTCAGAGTGAAAATGTGAAAATAGCTGCTGTAAAGTTTGATTGTGTTTGAGTTCAGTTTCTCCAATTTTTATATGCATGAATATGTAATTTTAATCAAGGTTTGATGCATGATAGGGTTGTTTAACCAAGTTTGAGTTTTGAACTCAAAGCTTGGAGCTTTAATGGCATTTTTGGTATCTGTGTGTTCTGGACTGTTTTGATGCTTTAGTATTGTTCTTTGGGGTATTTAGAACAGGTCTGGAAGGTTTCGGGTGATTTTGATTTGATTTGAGCAATGTGTGAATTTTTGAAAGTTTCCTGTGAGGAACCGGAATTCCGGTTGTGCATCCGGAATTCCGGTTGTGCATCCGGAATTCCGGATGGGGTTCAGGAATTTCCAGAACCGGAATTCCGGTTGTGCAACCGGTCTCCTGATTGGGAAATTTTCAGGAACCCTAGATTTTCTCGTTTTTATGTTATTTGGGGTATTGCCATGCTTTTTATCGATAGGGAAACTTTTAGTTTCTTGTTTAAGTCCCCGGGAAGTGATTTAGCGTATCACTTATAGTGTTGTGATTGTTATGGTTTAGGAGCCTATAAACCGCCGCGCAGTTCGTTCCAGTCAGGTTGACCGGCACACCTGAATTCAGAATTGAGGTAAGATTAGTATAACAGTATGCATATGTATTACATGTTTAGCGTGTATGTAGGAAGCCTGTTAGATTACATTAGATATGTATGTTGGCTTCGAACCATTCGACTGTGTCACATCGGTATAGGCTAGAGTATGACTAGCAGCTGGAGTATGACCAGTGTACCGAGTATAGGCTGACACTGTATCACATCGGTACAGGCTAGAGTATGACTAGCAGCTGGAGTATGACCAGTGTACCGAGTATAGGCTGATACTAGGGTTGGTGGTTCTGTACTATTTGACGTATCACATGAGTACAGGCTAGAGTATGACTAGCAGCTGGAGTATGACCAGTGTACTGAGTATAGGCTTATACTGTAACACATCGGTACGAGCTAGAGTATGACTAGCAGCTGGAGTATGACCAGTGTACCGAGTATAGGCTGTTACTTGTCAATAGTACCGTCTTATGAACGTTCAGGACTCAATATCGTGTGGGACACGGCAGTTAGGGTTATGGTCAGGGGTATGGGCGTTTGATCATAACTCGGGATTTATGTATGATTTTTTATTATGCTTTTCTTACTGAGTCTGTCGACTCACAGTGCTATGTTTATGTGTAGGTAAGGGCAAGGCTAAGTGTAACACCCTAACTAACATAGGCGTATTACGTGATTTTTAAACATGCTGTGCAGCTCGTTGCTAATCAACGAGGTTTATGGAAAAACGTGGTTAATTAAAATTTTTGCTTTTTAATTAAACTTATAAAATATTTATACAAAAGACTCGGGATCCCGATTACAAAATCATTTACAAAAGTTTACTGTTCATACAAAATAATTGTCGCCTAGCGACTAGTTACAAAAATAGCCTTGCTGTCCCGAGGATCGTACGCTCCAGGCCTAACCGCCCCGACATGTACAATCTTCATAAGCTCGTTCACGGTCCATCAGCTTTAGCCTTGCCTTTACCGACAGATAAACGTAGCACTGTGAGTCGACAGACTCAGTAAGAAAAGCATAATAATATTCATACATAAAACCCGGTCATGATCAGACGCCCATACTCCTGATCATAACCCTAACCGCCGTGTCAAACACGATACTGAGTCCCCCTAACTGTCGTTCATAGGGACGATACTATTGACAAGTAACAGCCTGATCGGTCGAACCGGTCATACTCCAGCCTATACCGACGTGTTACAGTATCAGCCTGATCGGTCGAACCGGTCATACTCCGGCTGCTGGTCATACTCCAGCCTGTACCGACGTGATACGTCAATAGTACGGAACCACCAACCTAAGTGTCAGCCTGATCGGTCGAACCGGTCATACTCATTCTTGGTCATACTCCGGCTGTCTTACCGACGTGACACAGTTGGATGGTTCGAAGCCAACATACATAACTAATGTAATCTAACAGGCTTCCTACATGCACGCTAAACATGTAATCTACATATGCATACTGTTATACTAATCTTACCTGGATTACGAATTCAGGTGTGCCGGTGAACCTGACTGGAACTTAACTGCGCGGCGGATTACAGGCTCCTAAACCATAAAAATCACAACACTATAAGTGACACGCTAAATCACTTCCCGGGGACTTAAACTAGGAACTAAAAGTTTCCCTATCGATAAAAAGCATGGCAATACCCCCAAAAACATAAAATCGAGGAAAACTAGGGCTCCTGAATTTTCCCCAACCGGTAGACCAGTTGCCCAACCGGAATTCCGGTTCTGGGAAATTTCAGAACCCCCATCTGGAATTCCGGATGTACAACTGGAATTCCGGTTCCTCGCAGGCAGCAACTTTAAAAATTCATAATTCATACAAATCCAACCCAAATCACCTCAAACCTTCCAGACCTATTCCATATGACCCAAATAACATTTCTAAGGCATTAAACTCACCCAGAAAGCACATAAACAAAAATCACCATTAAAGCTCAAGCTTTGAGTTCCAAAGTCAAACTTGAGTAAACCTAAATAACATGCAATCAAACCAGCTCAAATCTACTTAATCAAGCATAATTAACCCTCTGAAAACAACTACAAACTTCAATAACATCACAGCAACAGAATTAAACCATTTCTCTTTGAAAACCATAAATTTTGCATAGAAAAACCTTAGCTTTGCTCAACCTAACTATCATGCATCACAACAGTTCAAATCAACTCAAATAAACAAGCTTTAAACCTCAGAAATCAACAACAAAACACAGCAGCAACAACCTCAATTTATCATGCATGCATTACATCAATTTCATCAAAATTCAACAAATTTCAAGAAGAAGAGATGAGGAGCTAACCTAGCTTGGATTGAACACAAAGGGAAGTTGAAATCACAAGGAAAATGCAAGACTCCTTGCTGCACCAAGAGGCCGAAAAGAGAAGAGGAAAAGAGAGAGAGTTTTTGAACTTTTTCTATTTTTTTTCTAAGTGTTGATTTTTGAATTGAGAAAATGAGATTAAATGACACCTATTCCTATTTACTTCAGCCAACAATTAAAGAAAATGAACACATATAATCCATTAATAAAATCACTAGAAAACAAAATACTAATGGGGCAAAAAGACCATTTTTCCCCTCCACACTAAAACCACATAAATAACACTAAAGGGGTATTTTTGGGAAATTCTAAATTTCGGCCATTCCCGACATTCCCAATGTCTAATAAACCGTCCCAAACTACATGACATAAAAATGCATCTCTGAATTCAATAATAACAGTATAATAAATTATTTAAATAGCTATAAATAATTTCATAATTAAACGTGATTAACTGCTAATTTCCAAATTAAACTAAGCAGTCTTTACACTAAGGCTGAAGGGCCGTGAGAGCGAGCCGGTGAAGATTGTACATGTCGGGGCGGTTAGGCCTGGAGCGTACGATCCTCGGGACAGCAAGGCTTTTTGTAATTAGTCGCTAGGCGACAAGTATTTTGTATAGTCAGTGAACTTTTGTAAAATATTTTGTAATCGAGATCCCGAGTATTTTTGTATAAATATTTTATAAGTTTAATTAAATAGCAAAAATTTTAATTAATGACGATTTCCATAAACCTCGTTGATTAGCAACGAGCTGCACAGTATGTTTAAAAATCACGTAATATGCCTATTCTAGTTAGGGTGTTACAAACTCGATGTTCACCATGCGTCCTGCGCTTTTGTGGACAGTGAATGATTTTCCTGCTCGTAGTAGCTTGTCTGGGTGGAGTGGTCAAGATTATAAAGCTTGTCCTACTTGTAATGAAGACACAACGTCCATTTGAGTGATCGGGAAGACATCATATGTTGGTCATAGAAGGTTCTTGCCAAGTAATCATGCAATGATAAGGGATACTCGATTTGATGGTAAAGCTGAAAGAAGACCTCCTCCAAGATGATTTACTTGTGAAGAGATATTATCACATGTTAATGCTCTCGAACCTCAAATTCCTAGACATCATGAAGATTTTGGAGGCGTGAAACGTAGAAGAGTTGCAAAAACTTCTAATTGGAGGAAAAAAAAAGTATTTTCTACGAGTTGGATTATTGGAGCACAAATATTTTAAAACACCACCTTGATGTCATGCATGTTGAGAAGAATGTGTGTGACAGTCTCCTAGGAACCATCTTGGATAATGATAAATCAAAGGACACAACCAATGCACGACATGATTTACAGAAGATGGGTATTAGGGAATCGTTGTGGATTTATGAAGATGGGAATGGCAGGCTAATGAAACCACATACTCCTTATGTTTTGACTCGTGAAAAAAAGACAACTATTTTGTCAGTTTGTTAAAGGAATCAAGTTTCCCGATGGCTTTTGTTCAAATGTAAAGAGCAAAGTTTCTCCGGATGAGTCGATTATTATTGGGTTAAAATCCCACGATTGTCATGTCATTATGCAGCGAGTACTAGCGGTTGGTGTCCGTAAATTTCTACCTCGTGACACTGCAACCACTATTACTCAGCTATGTAATTTTTTTTCGACAATTATGCTCGAGAACTTTAAATGTAAAAGATATGTAAAAGACATGAAAAAATTGAAGAATTATGTGGGAAACAAAGCACGTCCTGAAGGGTCAATTGCAGAAGGTTATGTTGCTGATGAGGAAGTAACCTTTTGTTCAATGTACTTTAAAGGGTGTGAAACAAGATTTAATCTTGATCGAAATGAAGATGCGCCTTCTGTGTCTCGCTATCTCTCAATTTTTAATTCTCAATCTCGTCATTTGACTAGCGGAATCATCTAGCCTCTTGATCGTATCGGTCGTGAAAAATCTGAGTGGTAGATTCTTCAAAATTCTCCTGAAATTCAAGCTTACTTAGAGTAAGTTTGTTACATTCCTATAAATTATTTTATTAAGTCTTTAGTTTTTATTCTCTATTCTCCTCTATCGTACCTTGACATTATCATACTTCACAGTGAATATTTGGAGAAGATCAGGCATGAATATCCTAATGGTAACCACGATGTTTTGCATAGGAAAACTTTTCGTCCATGGTTTCATAAGAAGGTATGATGACAAAATTTTAAAGTTTTAATTCAACAATTTATATTCCTCTCATATTAATACATTTTATGTATTTAGATATATGAGTTGCACAAGCTTGGAACTTTACAAAATGGTGATGAGTTACTCGCTCTAGCTTCTGGCTCCGATTACTTAGCAACATTTTACGAAGGTTGTGTGGTGAATGGTGTTCGATTTATTGCGTCTAAAAGAGACCAAAAGCGAAAGACACAAAATAGTGGTGTTACTGTTGCTGGAACTGAAGGGTTTAATTACTACGGCACACTTGAAGATGTAATCACTATATCTTATACTGGTGCATATACAGTGACATTGTTTGAATGTAAATGGTATAACACTAATCCATTAAGAAAGAAGACAATCACTGAAAATAATATAACGAGTATAAATATACGTGGATTTTGGTATCAAGATGAACCGTACATCCTTGCTAACCAGGCCAAGCAAGTTTTCTATCTTGAAGATCCACTCAGAGGTCGCGATTGGAAGGTTGTTGAAGATATTAGCCATCGACAAATTTAGGATATTAATGACAATGAAGATAAGACAAATGTTGATGTTGTTAATGATTCTAACTCTTCAAATTTTGTGTTGACGGTTGATCTTGGAGAGTTGATTTTGCAATCAAATGAACCTCTAGTAATTTTTGAATCGTCCGATCAGTTAGTGGATTCTGAGATAGAGAATAATGAACTTGATAAAAATTATGTTGTCGAAGAGGTAGATGATTTACTAGTTGAACATGTGGAGGATGAAAATGAAAATTTGGTGAATGATGGAAATGATAGTGATTCTTCGGTGTAACTTTAATTTTACTATTGTTTGTTACAAAAACTCTATATAATTAAATGACTTTTTAATTTCTTTCGTATAATAATTGTGTCAACTTTGAATTATCTGCTTCACATTTTGTGAATTTTTACATTTTCTTAATTTTCATCTTCAAAGTAAAGTACAATGTCAGCTAGTCTAGCGACATACCACGGTGGGGATGGTGATGGCAGGAATCCCCCTGATCCTTCTAGGGTACCCTCTGTTGGGTTTTATGCCCTAAATAAAACTCTGTTTCAATGTAATCCAGATTATTCTATATCAATAAAGTAACAGAAGTAATTTTTTCATTCTCTTGTGTATGTTTTGGTTCACTTAATCAATTGCTTGTCCATCTGATTTATAAATTCATCCAAACCCTTTTCACATACTTGAACATGTTTATTGTGTTGTCAACACAGTGGAAAATAAACATGACTATGTGAATAAAGTATTCCTAGATTTATCAGAACACTGGGTTTCACTGATATGACAATCTACAACAGAGTTTACTTACATTTGGAGAAATGTTATGTTCTTTCCAGAACATAGGTTAAAGTAAAGCTCAGGTTGGATGCATGGAGTATGCATTGGAATGGACCGATATTGAACTTTGAATTAGATTTTGAAACTTACCGTAGACATCTATTCAATTCAATATCAGAAGTTGATCCTAGATCACATGATCTAAATCCTGATATGGTTAGGCTTAATTTCAAGAGTGTTATTCGTGTTCTTTGATTTGTTAGTTAAGCCTAAAACTTTAGTCTGGGCAATACATACATTTTGGGAACACGGTAGTGCGATTGAGTGGGAGCGCTAACATAAATATGGAATCTATAGCTTCTATCTGGCGAATAGTAAGCAAAGGGTGATTTCCTTCGAGCTTAACCAAACGAGATAAATGATTGAGTACTCATTTCACTTAGCTGAAATATCATTTATACAGGGTTAAGTGTTTTAAGGATAAAATACATTGTAGGGTGTTACGGTAATTTAAGTCCTTTTACAATGTAGATCATCCATATAGAGGATCATTGATCACATTAGGATTATAAAAATGGATAACTAATAATGTGTCTATATGGTGGAACATATAGAGCATTCTATATAATGAGAGTGCAATTCTGAGTTCTATGTGTGGATTCAACGAAGAATTAATAAGTCAGTGAATTTAAGTGGTAAATTCTAGATCTGCTTATTGGAAGCTCGGATATATAGACCCATGGTCCCCTCACTAGTTGAGATGATATTACTTGTAGGACTCATTTAATTGATTTTAATTAATCAATTAAAAATTCTCAAGATAGACTTGTCAGTTTGAGAATTTAGCACTTATTAAGGGCAAAACAGTAAATAGAGATTTTGAAGGGCATATTTATTAATTAGGAAACTTTAATTAGTTTCATTATTAATAAAATAAATGATAATATATTATTTGATAATTATTTTTAATTATTAAATAATTAGATTTATCATTAATATGGTTGAACAATGGAATTGGCAATTTTTCACAAAAAGGGAAACTATCAAGTGTAGGAAAAGGAAAGTTGGAAAAGAGGCAAGCCTTGTTTCCACATTGCCTAGGCCGGCCCCTTTACCTTCCTTTTCCCTTTGATTTTCTCAGTTCAAAATGTCAATCATAGCCCTTGGTGGTCTTCTATAAATAGAAGGCAAAGGCTTCAGAATTTAACACAACTGTACAAGCTTTACACAGCATTATTCTGAAAGAATTTTCTCTCAGAAAATTCTCTCTGAGCCGCCACCCTCTCTCTCTCTATTCCTTCACTGTTTCGAAATGTATGAGTGCTAGAGTAGTGCCCACACACATCAAGTAATACCTCAATCATAGTGAGGAAGGCTGTGTAGTTTTCAGAGACAACAAAGAAGGACTTTCGGGCTCAGATCTTGATTATACTCTGCTACAGAAAAGAATCAAGGGTTAGAGATCTGAGTGGGAGGAGACATATATATTCCGCTGCAATCACTGTAAGATTTGTGATACTCTGTGTTTAATTTCATATCGTTTTAGAAGTTCATATTTAGGTTTTTAAATCAACATACTTGTGAGTAGATCTAAGTTCCTGGTAAAATAACTTCCAACAACTGGCACCAGAGCCATGGTAATTGATTTTCTTGCAAGAAATTTGGACTTAAAACGATTTGCTTGTTTTTTGGATGGTATCATGTTGCTTTGAGTGTCATATTGATGTTTGAATGTTGTTTGTGAATTCTGGGAAAAATGGTTACTGTTTTTATTCTGTAATTATTTTTGTTGGATAGTTTGGAAAATTCTAAGCAATTTACTTTTTTACAGAACTCGATTTCGATTTAATTTGAATTAGTTATGAATTTTTGAAAATTGGAAAAATCGGGGTGACGAGCAACATGATCACGCGCGCGGAATGGCTGCTTGCAGCCTCCCTGCGCCGTGATCTCTCGGTCATGCACCCAGATCCGCGCGCGGATGGCCATGCACAGCATGCCATCCGTACAGTTCATCCAATTTTCCAATTTTTTCGATTTTTCATGCTATTTCATGGAATTAAATTCCGATTTTTTGTGTAGTTTTGTATGTTGATTTTTGTTTTTCAAATTTCAAATCTAATTATCGGAAATAAATTAATTTTAATTTTTAAAATTAATTTTAGATATTAGTGTAATTTGATTTTGAAAATAGGAAAAAATCAAGTTTTGCTTACCTTTTTCTTATTTCCTTTAAAATTTGATTATTTTTTTTTTTTAAGGTCAGATATTAATTTTTTTTGGTAACTTGACCTTAATTAAAATAAGATCACAATAATCATGATAATTTTAAAAGAGGAAATAAGGTATTTTTGTTAAGTTTTAAATTTTGTTATTTTTTAATTAAATTAAATTGTAAAACAAGAAAAGGGTATGTATTTACCATTTTCTATTTTATTATTTAATTTATTAAATAACATGAAATTTTAAAGGAAAGTTAGCAATTTATTTTGAAATGACATTTAGGTTACCCAAAAACCTAATTTTTCAAAATGGTAGGTTTAATTTTATTTTATTTTTCGAAATAAATGATTAAAATTAAATAAATCCTACATCCAACTATCCAAATCTAACCTTGTTGCAGGAGTATGTGTTTTAGATTTTTTGTAAGTTTTCTAAAACCTATTATTGCTTGATCTAAATTGCCTTGGTTAACTTGATGATAGATCAGTTGATCTAATTTTAACCAAAGGTTCAATTGATGATAGATCAAGTAAATAATTTGTAACAGGTAATTTTTACAAACTTCTTTCATCTGTGTATGACCTAGCAACATGATAGGATCCATCCAAATGTGTATGCCTGTGTGAGCCTATATGTTTAATTTCTATTATAGATACATATAGGTGGTTGTTGCTAAATAAAATATCATAATTGATAGATTTTATTTAGGCTCATTTAGTTGTGAGCCTATTCAATTAATAACAGTTATTCATTGTAAGGTTAAATTCCTCTCTTTTGGGCCTTGTGTGAGAATTGGGAGCCTTAGAAGTGGGTGCGACATACTGGACCCAGCCCCCCCTCACATGAACAACCCCAATTGTGAAGGCCCATTTGCCTGATTTGGATAACTGTGATAGGTTAATTATATTAGTTTGACCTAATAAAAGATTGATTAGCAACATAATTAATTTCATTGTTCCTTGAAATTAATTTAAGAAAAACATAGTTTGAATAGTCATATTCTGGAAAGCTATATGTATTTTTCTTGTTTTAATTAAATATGGAATTATAACCATATAAATTCTTTCTGAATCTTAATTTTATAATCTCATTAAATATTCCTATTTAAGTTGAGATTTAGTTAAATCTATCAAATCAACTTGGATTTGAATATTTTTTTTGAGTTTCCTATTATAAAGTAAGTTGAGGAATTTTGGCAATTGGTTATTAAGATTTTTAGATATTTTTTAAGTTGATATTTTCTAAATATGGGAACTTAAAATGGAATATCTTCTAAATTAAGTGGTTACTACTTAATTGGTAATATTTAATTAAGTCATTGTTTGAAGAATATTTTAAGTTGGGTATTTAGATTTTCTAAACAACTTAAATAAGATATTTTTCAAAATTATTCCATTTTTGAAATTTAATTAAAGTTTTTACTTTAATTTGTAATATTTCATTATTGAGATATGGAATATAAATGATTAGACAAAATACATGTTTAAATAATGAGCTTTAATCAAAGAAAAATTCGATCTCCATTGTTGGTTTTACATAACTATTGTTTTAGTGAGTAATCCTCCCTAATGGAGGAACGTTCATTAGCAAGTTAGCGCCGTTTAATCTCGAAAGATAAGTATTCTTATAGGTTTATTTATATGGTTCATGACCACCCTAATGGTGGCGACTATGTAAGACTTATAAGAATGCGAAACAATGGTAGAAGCTCATAAGATAGAATTGCCTTGACTCTTGCCTAAACGGGACAACGCTGAATTCCAATCTTGATCGAATAAAAGGTTGCTAGAATGTTTGACATTTTAGATGAATTGACAACTCTATTCAATGGATGATGCTTTGACTCTCGCCTAAACGGGACACTGTATCAGTTCGTTGGAAACCTTGGAAAATAAACTATGTTAGATTTAGTATTTTTATAACATAAGTGATTGTTTGTTTTCTGAACCTGTGTATGAATTTATATAACCAAAACCTTACTTCTGTTTATTGATATGTTGTAGTGCCAATATGAATCACCCTCATCCCGATCCACTCCTAGTTAGTATCTTTGCAAAAGAACTCAATAGTGTGAAAATGCATCCTGGTAGTTGCATTAACTCGCACCTATTGTTGATGAATCTGAAATTCCAAAAGGCAAATCTACTAGCAATTGATTTATCAAAAGAACAATGGGTAAAACTCATACTTTATAGTCTTCCTCAGGAGTATAATAGTTTTGTTCTATATTACTAATTGAACAATCCTAACTCCTCCGACATGGACAAACTCGAGTCTGAGTTGAGGGCCCATGAGCGGGATCTGATTGCAATGAGACCTGCTAGCATTGCAAGCTTTAATCAGAGGAAGAAGATTAAGCATGAGGGCTCCAACAAAGCTGCTTCTTCAAGTACAAATATCAGACATCATGTTCTATGTGCGAATTGTAATGGAAAGGGACATAAAGAAGAACAATGTCCCAGGCTTCTAGACAATTCAAACGAAGGTGATGCTTTTGTATTTGAATCATGTGTTTTAGAGAACGACAAATCCTCCTGGATTGTTGATTCTGGATCTACTAACCATGTATGTTCTTCATTACAGCTGCTTGAAACTTGGGAGAATCTTCACCCAGATGAGTTAAAGCTTAAAGTTGGAAATGGCGAGTTGGTATCAGTTAAAGCAAGAGGAACAACCCGAATCAAGTTTAATTCTAAGAAGTTTTTACTTTTAGAGAATGTTTTATATATTCCTAATTTTAGTAGAAACTTGATTAGTGTTTCATGTTTACAGACACAATTTTATATATTGAATTTTTCGAGTTCAAATTGTTCAATTTCTCGTAATGGATTTCATATATGTGTTGCAAACATGGAACGAGGGCTTTATGTTTTAAGACCTGATACTCAAATCTCACTAAATACTGAACTTTTCAATGTAGCTAGACCTAGAAGCCTTAAGAGAAAAGAGATTGATAATGATGATCAAACTTATCTATGGCATTTACGTTTAGGTCACATAGGCTTTGATAGACTCAATAGGCTAACCAAAGACGGTCCATTGAAAAATGTCGTCTTAGGAGAACTGCCAGTCTGCGAGTCTTGCCTAGAAGGAAAAATGACCAAACGTTCTTTCTCTGCAAAGGGAGAGCGTGCCAAAGAACCCCTAGGGTTAGTACATTCAGATGTTTGCGGACCGCTGAATGTAAAAGCCAGAGGAGGTTATGAGTATTTCGTCACTTTCATTGACGATTTCTCTAGATATAGTTTTCTTTACCTAATGCAAAAGAAATCTGAAACGTTTGAAAAGTTTCAGGAATTTCATGCTTTGGCTCAAAACCAATTAGGTAAAACATTAAAGATCTTGCGAACTGATAGGGGTGGAGAATATATGGATATGCAGTTCAAAGATCATTTAATTGAACTTGGAATTGAATCCCAATATACTGCCCCTAGCACTCCACAGCAGAATGGAGTTGCAGAAAGAAGAAATCGCACTCTCTTAGAAATGGTTAGGTCTATATTGAGTTACTCAACTCTGTCTACGTCCTTCTGGGGATACGCTATTCAAATGGCAAACGACATTTTAAATGTTGTTCCATCTAAAGCAGTCCCTAAGACACCCGTCGAACTATGGAATGGTCGCACACCTAGTTTGCGCCATTATAGGATTTGGGGGTGCCCTGCTCACGTCTTAAGAAAGAAAGAAAGCAAACTGGAATCGCGAACTGAGGTTTGCATGTTTGTCGGAAATTCGAAAGAGACTAGGGGTGGACTATTCTATAGTCACAAGGACAACAAAGTGTTTGTCTCTACAAATGCTACTTTCCTTGAAGAGAACTATATGAAAGACAACAAACCGAAAAGTGAAATTGTATTAGAGGAAATGCTCACAGATACTGTTCCTTCAAATGTACCATCTTCTTCTACTCAAGAAGAGGAACATCCCACTCCGTCAGTTGTAGCAACTGAGAAGACTACTACTAAAGCTCCTGTTCAGAAAGTCACCGCTCCTCGTCGTAGTGGGAGGGTTTCAACGAAACCATCTCGTTATGGCTTGGATGGTGAAATCAATATGGTCGTTGGTGACGGTATTGATGACGACCCATTGACCTATAAACAGGCAATGGCAAGTCCGCAACGGAAGCGATGGTCAGCCGGTATGGATTCAGAAATGGATTCCATGAAAAAGAACAAAGTCTGGGAATATGTAGAACCACTTGAAGATTTTCGTCCAATTGGATGTAAATGGGTCTACAAGAAGAAAAGAGGTGCTAGAGGCGAAGTCAAAACTTTCAAAGCTAGACTGGTCGCCAAGGGTTATACCCAAAGAGAAGGTGTGGACTATGAGGAAACTTTTAGTCCTGTTGCCATGCTCAAATCCATCCGAATTCTTCTCTCCATAGCTGCCGCTTTAGATTATGAAATCTGGCAAATGGATGTCAAGACAGCTTTTCTTAATGGGCTTCTTGAAGAAACCATCTATATGGAGCAACCAGAAGGTTATGTTCTTCACAGGCGGGGAGAATAAAGTTTGCAAGTTAAATAGGTCCATATATGGGATTAAGCAAGCTTCTCGCTCATGGAACAAAAGGTTTGATGAGATCATCAAGACCTACGCCTTTCATCAGAATGAAGATGAACCTTGTGTTTACCAACTCAAGGAAAATCAAGTAGTAGTATTCCTGGTCCTTTATGTTGATGACATTTTGATCATTGGAAACAATGTCAAGAAAATGACTCACATCAAGGAATGGCTTGACACTCAATTCGACATGAAAGACTTGGGTGAGGCAGCCTATGTTCTTGGTATTCAGATTGTCAGAAACCGAAAGAACAGATCCCTTGCTCTCTCTCAAACAGCTTAAATTGACAAAGTTCTAGAGAGATTTTCCATGACCAATACCAAAGGGGCAAACATGCCCTCTAGACATGGTATCCGTCTATCTAAGGAACAGTGTCCTACTGATCCTCAAGAGATAGAAGACATGGCCAAAATTCCTTATGCTTCTGCAGTTGGAAGTCTAATGTATGCTATGCTATGCACTAGACCTGACATCTGCTATGCAGTTGGAATCGTGAGCAGGTATCAGTCAAATCCAGGGAGGGTACATTGGAACGCGGTTAAGTATATTTTGAAATACTTAAAGAGTACAAGAGATTATGTATTAGTCTACAAGGGTGGTGCTTTGAATCCCTTAGGCTATACAGACTCAGATTTCAAGGGATGTCTTGAAGACAGGAAATCTACATCTGGGATGGTGTTTACTCTTGGAGGTGGAGCAGTAGTTTGGAGAAGTGCTAAACAAACTGCGATTTCGGATTCTACGATGGAGGCAGAATACATAGCTGCGGCTGAAGCAGCTAAAGAGGTTGTCTGGCTTAGGAAGTTCTTCACCAGTCTTGGTGTAGTTCCTGGAATGGAAAGGCCTCTAGTCCTGCTTTGTGATAACACTGGAGCTATAGTGTAAAGCCCGCTTAGCTAATTTGGAAATTATCAGTTAATTGGGATTAATTATGAAATTATTTATAGCTATTTAAATAATTTATTACTGTTATTTATGGAATTCAGAAATGCATGATTATGCCATCAGTAGTTTTTATATTTCGCATTTCCGGTGTCCGGTATTTTGGAACTCAGCGTTTGGCTCAGTAGAAATCACAACTTAGTATGTTAGCAGTTTGGGGATGGGTTTTAGACATTGGGAATGTCGGGAATGGCCGGGAATTTAGAATGTCCCAAAAATACCCCTTTTGTATGATTTATGTGGTTTTATGGTGGAGGGGCAAAATGGTCTTTTTGCCCCATTAGTGTTTTGTTTAATGTGATTTATTAAATGGATTAAATGGTTATTTTATTTTAAATTGTTGGCTGAAATAAAATATGAATTTTGGCTTATATTCCCTTTTTCCACAAAATTCAACACTTAATCAAATTAAAAGAAATTTCAAAAACTCACACACACAAAACTCTCTCTCTTTTTCGGCCAAAGCTTGGGCTGCTAGGGCTGGGATTTTTCTGCTCAAAGCTTGTGATTTTCAGCTCATCCTTGTGTAATTCTAGTCAAGGTGTGATCTCTTGTAAATTCCCTCTTGTGTTTTCTTGAATTTATGTGAAATTGATGTAATGCATGCATGCTTTTGTGGCTGTTATTATGGCTGTGTTTAGTTGTTATTTTCTAAGGTTCAAAGCATGTTTAATTGATGTTAATTGAGTTGGTTGAAGCTTGATTAGTTAGGTTGTTCAAGCCTTGAGTTTTCTATGTAAAAATGTAGTTTTTGGAAGGAAAATGTTGTGAATCTGTTCTGTGATGTTGCTGTTGTTTTTGTTTGTTTTCAGAGGTGTTATTATGCTTATTTGAGTAGAATTAAATAGGTTTGGATGCATGTTAGGTGGATTTGCTCAAGCTTGAGTTTGGAACTCAAAGCTTGAGCTCCAATGGTGATTTTTGTATATGTGGTTTCTGGGTGGTTTTGATGCTTTGGATTTGTTCTAGGGATAGTTTAGAACAGGTCTGGGAAGTTTGGGACCAATTGGGGTTGAATTGGTCGAGTTATGAATTTTTGAAGTTGTCGTCGCGAGGAACCGAATTCGGTTGTGCATCCGGAATTCGGATGGGGGTCCCGAATTTCCCGTAACCGAATTCCGGTTGGGCAACCTGCCTACCTGGGTTGGGGAATTTTTCCGAACCCTAGTTTTCCTCGTTTTTAGGTTTTTAGGGGTATTGCCATGCTTTTTATCGATAGGGAAACTTTTAGTTCCAAGTTTTAGTCCCCGGGAAGTGATTTAGCGTGTCACTTATAGCGTTGTGATTTTTATGGTTTAGGAGCCGATGTCCGCCGCTCGGCTTCGGTTCCGGTCGGGTTGACCGGCACACCCGAAATCGGAATCCGTGTAAGATTAGTATAACGGTATGCATATGTAGATTACATGTTTAGCGTGCATGTAGGAAGCCCGCTAGATTACATTAGTTATGTATTTAGGCTTCGAACCATCCAACCCCGTCACGTCGGTACAGTGGAGTATGACCGGCGGCGGAGTATGACCGGCTCGACCGATCAGCCGACACTTGGTTGGTGGTTCGGTGCTATTGACCTATCCCGTCGGTACAGGCCGGAGTATGACCGGGCGGAGTATGACCGGTTCGACCGATCAGGAGGATACTTGTCAATAGTACCGTCCCTTGAACGTTCAAAACTCAGTACCATGTTGGACATGGCAGTAGTGGCTCAGTACCATGTTGGACATGGCAGTAGCGGGACTCAGTATCGTGTTGGACACGGCAGTTAGTTTTATGTATGATATTATTATGCTTTTCTTACTGAGTCTGTCGACTCACGCTTATATTCATGTGTAGGTAAAGGCAAGGCTGTAGGCCGATGGACCGTGAGCGAGCTTATGAGATTGTACATGTCGGGGCGGTTAGGCACGGAGCGTACGATCCTCGGGACAAGGCTGAGATTTTTGTAACTGTCGTTAGACGACTTTATTTTGATGTAAAAGTTAAACAGTTAAAACGTTTGTAAATGATTTTATAAATCGGGATCCCGAGACTTTTATAATATGGTTTATAAGTTTAATTAAAAAGCAAAATTTTAATTAATCACGTTTTTCCATAAACCTCGTTGATTAGCAACGAGCTGCACAGTACGTTTAAAAATCACGTAATACGCCTAAGGTAGTTAGGGTGTTTCAATTTGGTATCAGAGCCGCCAGGTTGTCTTCCGAAGATCGTCACGACATGTACAATCATCATCAGCAGCTAGCTCGGTTCACGGTTCGCAAGCCTTTATTGCTTTAGTAGTTTATTTTATTCAGTTATGAAAAAGAAAAGCCTGTTAGGAAGCATGTTAGTAGCCTGATAGTAGAGTAGGCGCATGTTTCATTTCTAATTTCCAAATTAAGCGGCATTAGTAAGCTCGCCTTGAATACGACCTGATATGCCAACTCTTGGTTTCGCAGGCGGTTCTAACTAGATGGACGCCAGGCGGACTACCAGGAGTCAGGGCAACTCCGTAGGGTCGAATCAGGGACAGGGAGCTCAGTTTCCCCCACCTGCCCAGAGCCGAGGTAGAGGTCCCCGAGGCAGGGCTCGTGGCCGGGGTGATGAGAACCCGCCACAGGCTGCCTGTGCTCCCTGCCCGATCGGGGAGCCCCGAATTGGGAGTTACGGTTTGCGGAGATGCAAGCCGGATCGAAGAACAAGACCTCGAGATCCGCAGGTTGAGACAGCGGGGTGCTCCTGCAGCCCAAAGGCCTATAGTTCCGGCGGCACTCGCCCCCCGCCGCCTGTGCCGAGATAGTGGTGGCGGCCCACGCATTGGAACCTTTATATGAGCGGTTCGGAAGCAAGCACCTCCGTATTCCCGGGAGGTCGGACGTGATGAAAGCCGAACAGTGGCTGACGGTGATTACCAGAATCCTGAATTTCATGGGTGTCACCGGTAACGACAGAGTGGTGTGCGCCACGTTTCAGTTCCAGGAGGACGCCCTGGTATGGTGGGACATGGTGTCTCAGATTCACGATGTCACCACCATGACCTAGGAAAGGTTCCAAGAACTCTTTAATGCGAAGTACTATAATGAGGCGGTCAGAAGCGCCAAGAGGAAAGAGTTCGTTCACCTGACCCAGCGGGAGAACATGAGCGTCACTGAGTATACTACTCAGTTTGATCGGTTGGCGAGGTTAGCCTCGGGAATTGTGCCGACCGACTTCAGCAAGAAGGAGAAGTATCTGGACGGGTTGAATCCCAAGATCAGGCATGATCTGATGATTACCACCGACGACAGCACCACCTATGCTCAGATGGTGGAGAAGGCACTGCGAGCTGAGGGCGCAGTGGGGTGTATGTCAGAACCAGCCAGTACTCCGGTTAGTGGCGGGGCTCCTACCCCTCCTCCATCAGGCTTTAGCAGGGGGAGTAGTGGTTCGGCCATTGATCAGAGGAAGAGAGCACCCACTGCTTCCGGCGGCTCGAGTCAGAACAAGAGGTTCCGGGGGAACCGCAACGCAGGAGTCGTCCCGGTGGTAATGAGACCCGATTCTCCTATCCCGAGTGCCCTAGCTGCAAGAGGCATCATCGGGGTGAGTGCAAGGGGCAGGGATGCTTTCATTGTGGCATGCCCGGACACTTCAAGAGGGAATGTCCCCAGCTCCGACCAGAGGCACCGAGAGCTCCAGCGATACCCACTCCAGCCAGGGTATTCGCTATCACGCAGGCTGATGCAGATGCCAGCCCATCAGTTGTTAAGGTCAGCTTTTTATTAACAACTCGCTTTATTCAGTGCTGTTTGATTCTGGGGCTACACATTCTTATGTGGCGGCCAGATTCTTTAGTAAGTTGGGTAGACCCTTTGATAGATATGAATCAGGGTTTGGAACCCTGTTACCTGGCGGAGAATTGGTTATCTCCAATAGGTGGATTAGGTCTATGCCGATCAGGATAGATGGTAGAGAGTTAAGCGCTGATCTGATAGAGATGAGCTTAGTCGAATTTGATATTATTTTAGGAATGGATTTCCTATCTAAATATTCGGCGAGCATTGACTGTAAGAGGAAGATGGTGGTCTTCCAACCGGAAAGTGAAGAACCGTTTGTATTTGTGGGTTCGGTTCAGGGATCTCGGATCCCGGTGATCTCGGCTATGTCAGCGAGAGAATTATTGCACGGTGGGTGCTTAGGGTTTCTGGCCGTGGTGGTGGACACCACTCGGCCAGATACCATTCGGCCAGAGGACATCAGAGTGGTTCGGGAATTTTTGGACGTCTTTCCCGAAGAACTTCCAGGGTTACCACCTCAGCGGGAGATCGATTTCGTGATTGACTTGGCACCAGGGGTGGATCCGGTTTCCAAAGCCCCGTATAGGATGGCTCCAGCTGAACTTAAGGAATTAAAGATTCAGCTCCAAGGGTTGCTTGACATAGGGTTCATTCGGCCCAGTGTGTCACCCTGGGGAGCCCCGGTTTTGTTCGTCAAAAAGAAGGATGGATCTATGAGGATGTGCATCGACTACAGAGAGTTGAACAAGCTGACGGTGAAGAATAAATATCCATTACCTAGGATCGATGACTTGTTCGATCAGCTTCAGGGGAAGACGGTCTTTTCTAAGATTGATCTCCGTTCGGGTTATCATCAGTTGAGAATCCGAGAGGAGGACATTCCAAAGACGGCTTTCCGCACTAGGTATGGACACTACGAGTTTCTGGTTATGTCATTCGGACTAACCAATGCTCCTGCAGCATTCATGGACCTGATGAATAGAGTATTCAAGGATTTCCTCGATATCTGTGTGATTGTGTTTATCGACGACATCCTCGTGTACTCTCAGTCAGAAGAGGAGCATGAGTTACATCTTCAGATGGTACTGCAACGACTTCGAGAACATAAGCTCTACGCCAAGTTCAAGAAATGTGAGTTCTGGTTGTCTCAGGTGTCCTTCCTAGGGCACATTGTGAGTAAAGATGGGATCAAGGTGGATCCCGGGAAGATTGAATCCGTCAGGGATTGGCCGAGACCGAAGACAGTGACAGAGATCAGAAGCTTCTTGGGATTATCTGGGTACTACCGTAGGTTCGTGGAGGGGTTCTCCAAAATCTCAATGCCCCTAACCGAGCTTACAAAGAAGAATCAGCGATTTATCTGGTCAGATAAATGCGAAGCTAGTTTTCAGGAGCTGAAACAGAGGTTGATTACTGCTCCGGTACTAGCTTTGCCTTCGGACAAGGAGAAGTTCGTAGTCTACTGTGACTCATCCAAACAGGGTTTGGGGTGTGTATTGATGCAGGCCGATCGGGTTATCGCTTATGCCTCCCGTCAGTTATAGGATTATGAACAGCGATACCCGACTCATGATTTAGAATTGGCCGCAGTGGTTTTTGCACTGAAGATTTGGCGGAATTACCTGTATGGAGAGAAGTGTGAGATCTATACCGACCATAAGAGTCTCAAGTATTTCTTTACTCAGAAAGATTTGAACATGAGACAAAGGCGTTGGTTGGAATTAGTGAAGGACTACGATTGCGAGATCCTCTATCATCCCGGAAAAGCCAATGTAGTGGCTGATGCCCTGAGTAGAAAGGGTCCCGGGCAAGTAGCTAGCATGGTTCAGATCTCACCTCAGCTAGCAGAGGATATGGTTAGATCCAGCATTGAGTTTGTGGTAGGTCAGCTTCACAACTTAACGCTGCAATCTGATCTATTGGAAAGAATAAGGATCGCTCAGATGACAGATCCGGAGTTAGTGAAAATCCGAGATGAGGTATTGGCTGGTCAAGCCAAAGACTTTTCAGTGTCAGACAGTGGGATGCTTTTGTATAAAGCCAGGGTTTGTGTTCCGAACAGTGTGGAACTTAGAAACGAGATCTTTGAGGAGGCTCATTCTACTCCATATTCTCTTCATCCCGGCACCACCAAGATGTACCAAGATTTGAAACCGTACTTCTGGTGGAGCGGTATGAAGAAGAATTTGGTAGAATTCGTATCGAGATGCCTCACTTGTCAGCAGATCAAGGCTGAACATCAGAGACCAGCAGGGTTGTTGCAGCCTCTAACCCTACCAGAATGGAAATGGGAGGATATTACGATGGATTTTGTGGTCGGGTTACCTAGGACCACGGGTATGTATGATTCCATCTGGGTAGTGGTGGATCGATTTACGAAATCTGCTCATTTTCTGCCGGTTAGAACAACATTTACAGTAGATCAGTTGGCAGAGTTATATGTCAGGGAGATAGTGAGACTTCACGGGGTACCGAAGTCTATAGTTTCGGACAGGGATCCGAAGTTCACCTCCAAATTTTGGCAAAGTTTGCAACGGGCAATGGGTACAAAGCTAAAATTCAGTACAGCATTCCATCCTCAGACAGATGGTCAGTCCGAAAGGATAATTCAGATATTGGAGGATATGTTGAGAGCCTGTGTTATGGACTTTGAGGGTTCATGGAGTAAATATCTACCGTTAATAGAATTTTCATACAACAACAGTTATCAGAGTACGATAGGGATGGCTCCCTATGAACTGTTGTACGGTAGGAAATGTAGATCCCCTATCCACTGGGATGAGACAGGGGAGAGAAAATACCTAGGTCCGGAGTCAGTTCAGCGGACCAATGAGGCAATAGAAAAGATAAAAGCTAGAATGCTTGCCTCACAGAGCAGACAGAAGAGTTACACAGATCCGAAAAGTAGAGATGTTGAGTTCCGAGTAGGGGACCATGTGTTTTTGCGAGTATCTCCGATGAAGGGAATTAAACGTTTCGGGAAAAGAGGCAAGTTATGCCCTAGGTTTACAGGACCTTTCGAGATTCTCGAGAAGGTAGGTCAAGTGGCATATCGGTTAGCATTGCCTCCAGCCTTATCAGCAGTGCACAACGTATTCCATGTCTCAATGTTGAGAAAATACGTTTCAGACCCCTCTCATATACTCAGTTATGAGAGTCTTCGGCTTCGGCGGACATGTCATATGAAGAACGGCCGGTGCGGATCCTGGATAGAAAGGATAAAGTCCTTCGGAATAAGACCATAGCATTGGTCAAGGTTCTCTGGAGAAACAGCAAGGTGGAGGAAGCCACCTGGGAGCTAGAGTCAGATATGAGAGCTCAATATCCAGAGTTATTCAGGTTAGATTTCGGGGACGAAATCCTTTTAAGGGGGGGATAGTTGTAAAGCCCGCTTAGCTAATTTGGAAATTATCAGTTAATTGGGATTAATTATGAAATTATTTATAGCTATTTAAATAATTTATTACTGTTATTTATGGAATTCAGAAATGCATGATTATGCCATCAGTAGTTTTTATATTTCGCATTTCCGGTGTCCGGTATTTTGGAACTCGGCGTTTGGCTCAGTAGAAATCACAACTTAGTATGTTAGCAGTTTGGGGATGGGTTTTAGACATTGGGAATGTCGGGAATGGCCGGGAATTTAGAATGTCCCAAAAATACCCCTTTTGTATGATTTATGTGGTTTTATGGTGGAGGGGCAAAATGGTCTTTTTGCCCCATTAGTGTTTTGTTTAATGTGATTTATTAAATGGATTAAATGGTTATTTTATTTTAAATTGTTGGCTGAAATAAAATATGAATTTTGGCTTATATTCCCTTTTTCCACAAAATTCAACACTTAATCAAATTAAAAGAAATTTCAAAAACTCACACACACAAAACTCTCTCTCTTTTTCGGCCAAAGCTTGGGCTGCTAGGGCTGGGATTTTTCTGCTCAAAGCTTGTGATTTTCAGCTCATCCTTGTGTAATTCTAGTCAAGGTGTGATCTCTTGTAAATTCCCTCTTGTGTTTTCTTGAATTTATGTGAAATTGATGTAATGCATGCATGCTTTTGTGGCTGTTATTATGGCTGTGTTTAGTTGTTATTTTCTAAGGTTCAAAGCATGTTTAATTGATGTTAATTGAGTTGGTTGAAGCTTGATTAGTTAGGTTGTTCAAGCCTTGAGTTTTCTATGTGAAAATGTAGTTTTTGGAAGGAAAATGTTGTGAATCTGTTCTGTGATGTTGCTGTTGTTTCTGTTTGTTTTCAGAGGTGTTATTATGCTTATTTGAGTAGAATTAAATAGGTTTGGATGCATGTTAGGTGGATTTGCTCAAGCTTGAGTTTGGAACTCAAAGCTTGAGCTCCAATGGTGATTTTTGTATATGTGGTTTCTGGGTGGTTTTGATGCTTTGGATTTGTTCTAGGGATAGTTTAGAACAGGTCTGGGAAGTTTGGGACCAATTGGGGTTGAATTGGTCGAGTTATGAATTTTTGAAGTTGCTGCCTGCGAGGAACCGGAATTCCGGTTGTGCATCCGGAATTCCGGATGGGGGTCCTAAATTTCCCAGAACCGGAATTCCGGTTGGGCAACCGGTCTACCGGTTGGGGAATTTTTCCGAACCCTAGTTTTCCTCGTTTTTAGGTTTTTAGGGGTATTGCCATGCTTTTTATCGATAGGGAAACTTTTAGTTCCAAGTTTTAGTCCCCGGGAAGTGATTTAGCGTGTCACTTATAGCGTTGTGATTTTTATGGTTTAGGAGCCGATGTCCGCCGCTCGGCTTCGGTTCCGGTCGGGTTGACGGCACACACGAAATCGGAATCCGAGTAAGATTAGTATAACGGTATGCATATGTAGATTACATGTTTAGCGTGCATGTAGGAAGCCCGCTAGATTACATTAGTTATGTATTTAGGCTTCGAACCATCCAACCTGTCACGTCGGTACAGGCTGGAGTATGACCAGCAGCCGGAGTATGACCGGTTCGACCGATCAGGCTGACACTTGGTTGGTGGTTCAGTGCTATTGACCTATCCCGTCGGTACAGGCTGGAGTATGACCAGCAGCCGGAGTATGACCGGTTCGACCGATCAGGAGGATACTTGTCAATTGTACCGTCCCCTGAACGTTCAAAACTCAGTACCATGTTGGACATGGCAGTAGTGGCTCAGTACCATGTTGGACATGGCAGTAGCGGGACTCAGTATCGTGTTGGACACGGCAGTTAGTTTTATGTATGATATTATTATGCTTTTCTTACTGAGTCTGTCGACTCACAGTTTATATTCATGTGTAGGTAAAGGCAAGGCTGTAGCTGATGGACCGTGAGCGAGCTTATGAGATTGTACATGTCGGGGCGGTTAGGCCTGGAGCGTACGATCCTCGGGACAGCAAGGCTGAGATTTTTGTAACTGTCGTTAGACGACTTTATTTTGATGTAAAAGTTAAACAGTTAAAACGTTTGTAAATGATTTTATAAATCGGGATCCCGAGACTTTTATAATATGGTTTATAAGTTTAATTAGAAAGCAAAATTTTAATTAATCACGTTTTTCCATAAACCTCGTTGATTAGCAACGAGCTGCACAGTACGTTTAAAAATCACGTAATACGCCTAAGGTAGTTAGGGTGTTTCATATAGCCAACAGTAAGGAACCTCGGAGCCACAAGAGAAGTAATCACATAGAAAGAAAGTATCATATTATCAGAGAATATGTGGCAAGAGGGGATGTACTGGTGGAGAAAGGGGATACGCAGGATAACTTGGCTGATCCATTCACCAAAGTCTTGGCAGTAACTTCATTCGAAAAGCACCGTCAGAATTTAGGATTAATTGAAATGTACTGATTTGTTTTATATTAGTGCAAGTGGGAGTTTGTTGGGTTTTATGCCCTAAATAAAACTCTGTTTCAATGTAATCCAGATTATTCTATATCAATAAAGTAACAGAAGTAATTTTTTCATTCTCTTGTGTATGTTTTGGTTCACTTAATCAATTGCTTGTCCATCTGATTTATAAATTCATCCAAACCCTTTTCACATACTTGAACATGTTTATTGTGTTGTCAACACAGTGGAAAATAAACATGACTATGCGAATAAAGTATTCCTAGATTTATCAAAACACTGGGTTTCACTGATATGACAATCTACAACAAAGTTTACTTACATTTGGAGAAATGTTATGTTCTTTCCAGAACATAGGTTAAAGTAAAGCTCAGGTTGGATGCATGGAGTATGCATTGGAATGGACCGATATTGAACTTTGAATTAGATTTTGAAACTTACCGTAGACATCTATTCAATTCAATATCAGAAGTTGATCCTAGATCACATGATCTAAATCCTGATATGGTTAGGCTTAATTTCAAGAGTGTTATTCGTGTTCTTTGATTTGTTAGTTAAGCCTAAAACTTTAGTCTGGGCAATACATACATTTTGGGAACACGGTAGTGCGATTGAGTGGGAGCGCTAACATAAATATGGAATCTATAGCTTCTATCTGGCGAATAGTAAGCAAAGGGTGATTTCCTTCGAGCTTAACCAAACGAGATAAATGATTGAGTACTCATTTCACTTAGCTGAAATATCATTTATACAGGGTTAAGTGTTTTAAGGATAAAATACATTGTAGGGTGTTACGGTAATTTAAGTCCTTTTACAATGTAGATCATCCATATAGAGGATCATTGATCACATTAGGATTATAAAAATGGATAACTAATAATGTGTCTATATGGTGGAACATATAGAGCATTCTATATACTGAGAGTGCAATTCTGAGTTCTATGTGTGGATTCAACGAAGAATTAATAAGTCAGTGAATTTAAGTGGTAAATTCTAGATCTGCTTATTGGAAGCTCGGATATATAGACCCATGGTCCCCTCACTAGTTGAGATGATATTACTTGTAGGACTCATGTAATTGATTTTAATTAATCAATTAAAAATTCTCAAGATAGACTTGGCAGTTTGAGAATTTAGCACTTATTAAGGGCAAAACAGTAAATAGAGATTTTGAAGGGCATATTTATTAATTAGGAAACTTTAATTAGTTTCATTATTAATAAAATAAATGATAATATATTATTTGATAATTATTTTTAATTATTAAATAATTAGATTTATCATTAATATGGTTGAACAATGGAATTGGCAATTTTTCACAAAAAGGGAAACTATCAAGTGTAGGAAAAGGAAAGTTGGAAAAGAGGCAAGCCTTGTTTCCACATTGCCTAGGCCGGCCCCTTTACCTTCCTTTTCCCTTTGATTTTCTCAGTTCAAAATGTCAATTATAGCCCTTGGTGGTCTTCTATAAATAGAAGGCAAAGGCTTCAGAATTTAACACAACTGTACAAGCTTTACACAGCATTATTCTGAAAGAATTTTCTCTCAGAAAATTCTCTCTGAGCCGCCACCCTCTCTCTCTCTATTCCTTCACTGTTTCGAAATGTATGAGTGCTAGAGTAGTGCCCACACACATCAAGTAATACCTCAATCATAGTGAGGAAGGTTGTGTAGTTTTCAGAGACAACAAAGAAGGACTTTCGGGCTCAGATCTTGATTATACTTTGCTACAGAAAGGAATCAAGGGTTAGAGATCTGAGTGGGAGGAGACATATATATTCCGCTGTAATCACTGTAAGATTTCTGATACTCTTATGTGTTTAATTTCATATCGTTTTAGAAGTTCATATTTAGGTTGTTAAATCAACATACTTGTGAGTAGATCTAAGTTCCTGGTAAAATAACTTCCAACACCCTCGTCCTGTGAATCAGGTTTTCATATTTTTTCAAATATAACATTGTTCTTGATATAAATGGTGAATGTTCAATGTACTAATAAAATAATTTTTCTCTCGAATAAATAAAGTTCCACTTCCGGTCAGAAAGGGTCGTGGGCTTGCAGCAAACACTAACCTTGAAAAAAAAAGAGAGAGAGAGAGAGAGAGAGAGAAGCTGGTAAGCCCTTAGCGGTTGAGGTGGATCTTGAAACTGGCAAAGTTGTTGGCACTGAAGCAAGCACTTATGTTCGATTTATGGGCCAGCAAGTAACCTTGTAGTGCCCAGGTCATCATTTAAATTTTTCTGATGTACCCCAACAATATAAGGATCAAGTGCTCAATCGGATAAGAGTGAGTGATTTTTAATTATTCATGGTTGTAATTATTTTATATCCTTATTTTTAAATTAATATAATTTTTAAATTATTTTATTAAATAGTACTATTTTGATATCGATGGGAATCCCCACCGAGACCTACTTATGGGAACTTTATATTCGGAGATGGCGGAGAGGTATAGTGAGCGAAAGACAATCAGACACATGCATTTTAAACAACATTACACTAAACCAGAAGATTGGTAGAAAGTTCTGGGATTCCCTCCTGACCACTTGAATACCGAGACTTGGAAGCCGATTTGCGAATTGTTTGTTACCAAAAAATTTTTGAATTGCTCAAGTTAAAATAAAGCGAATCGGCAACAAATGAAATATCCAACAACGCAAGGCACAAAATCGTTGGCTTCCATATGCGACGGAATGGTATATATTAATTCTTTAATTGTTAAATATGTTTTTTTCTTTATAATAAACTAACTTAATTGTTTATGTTCGTATAGGGGGTCCTCCCGGAGAGCATGTAGTTGAAGCGTGGAAGGAGGTTCATTTGAAAAAGTTGTCTGGCACTTTCGTTAATGAAGTTGCTGCAAAAGATCATGTAAGTGAATAAAATGATTTATTATTAAAATTAATATTTTATGTTAATTATATATTCTAATATTTTTTATTTAAATAGGAGGAACTGTTGAAGGAGCTTGATAGGAAAATACTTGAACGACAATCCCAGAGCGATACATCTGGTACTGAATCTGATACTGGTTATCAGTTTGACGTTTTGGAAACAGTTCTAGGCGAAAGATCTGACTATCAAAGAGGCGTGGGTAAAAGGCTCAAGGGAAAAGGAAAGAAGTCATTCACTCAAAGTCAGTCGACGATGCCTCCTCCACCAACTACTGAAATGATGAGCACTGTGACAGAAATATTCTCAACTATGCGTGCCACTTGGGGGTAATTTGACGCCTGAACAACGTGCTCATTTATATAACCCACGATTTGAGAACTTTATTCAAACGTATAGTCAGTCGCAGTCGCCTGGTGGTTCGTCTTCTCAGAGTTATGCCGCTCCTCCACAACAGCAACAACAACCTTCTCAACCACAACAGTCGTCTTCGCAACAACAATTCTAAAATTTGTCACAGCAGCAATTCGAAAACTTTTTGCAGCAGCAACCCTAATCTTTTCTCAGCAGCAACAACAGTCTGGTCCTCCATTGGGAAATCAGTTCTTATATCGAACATCATCAGAGTCTCCTCCGCTCGTCTCAAATTTTGCTGATTTTGGATTATTTGGGAGTTCATCGCAGGGGAATCAATTTAATTCAACTCCTATTTTAACCAAGCTTAGCTCGATAATTTAACACGCCGCCCGCCCGGAACAAATAAGAGGCGTGGGCCACAGGTCGCACATAAGCCGCCGGGTTTATCATCAGACCAAGTATATGTGCCTTCTCCGCCACGGGCTTCGGGAACTCGTAATGATAATAATCTGGATCAAGACTTGATAATTAGAGACCTTAATGAAGATGTTAATGAATAATTTATTTATGTTTTCTAATAATTTAGTTTAATTTTGAGACAATATTGTAATAGGATTAATTTTAAATTTATTTACTTTGAGACATTTTTAAATTATTCCTAAATTTTAATGAATTATTATAATTATATCAATTGGAATAATATTTATTATATATTTATATATAAATAATTATTTATATATTTAAAATTATTAGAAAAATATTTTTTTTATTTCTGATTACTTGTAGCGGCGTGAGTGGGGTTTTTCATTGTTCTTGTAAATTTTTTTATTTCTTGTTTTTTTTTTTATTTTATGTTTATTTCTTGTTATTTATTGTCTTTTTTTTTTTGTTTTGTCTCGTTTAATTTTAGGGAAAGGATAAATCCCCTGTCAAGATTTTTCCATCAACAGGTCTGTTTGAGGAAATTATTGCCAATAGGATTGTAGAGGTGTGTGATTTAATGCATTCTGTTCTATTTTTTTTCCTTGTTTTTTGTTTTTATTTATTATTTTTGTGTTGTTTAATGTTTGTTTTAGTAGTGTTTTTGTTCTTTTTTTTTAGGATTGGGAGTCCAAGTATACCCGATCTCAATACTACCATTCTAGAGTAGTGACATCTGGTTATTACTTTGTAATTGAAGATATCAAAAAAGTTCTAACTAAAATCCAACTAGAACTTTTTTCAAAAACTGTGTTTGGATATTTTCTTCGAATTCCAGAGTACATTATCCATTACCAACTTCTTCATGGTTTGCTGTTGAGGGAGGTTCAACAACCTAATGAATTGGAGTTTTGGGTATGTGTCCAAGGCAAATATCTTAGGTTTAGTATTGAGGAGTTTTCGTGAGTTACTAGGTTAGACTGTCAGATTGATTCTGATTTTTATCAGTTTAAGCAAGATGATAATACATTGGTTAAACAGTGCTTAAAGGGTTACAAAAATTTTACCAAGGGTGCTATTCAAACTGCCTTTATTGCTGACAATCTCAAGAGTAATGTCGATCTTGCAGTCAAGTTGGTTGTGTTATATTTTATGCAGTGTTACTTGTTGGGTGGTCCTCCGGGTAAAGTTGTTTCAATAGAGGAAATAGATGTTGTTGATAGTTGTCGGTTCAATGAATTTTGTTGGGGTAAGCACTGTTTTGATATGACTATTCAATCTTTGAAGGGTAAGATTGACTCTGGTCTTAGGAAAGTTGTTCGTAGTGATGAGGATGGTGGGTATTATAGGTTATTGGGTTTTCCATTGGCGAATTCTGGTTTTCCGAGTGTTGTCCTTACGTTATTGGGAAACTTTCTTTGTACTCAAATGTTGGCATTCCAAGGCTTCTGAATTGGCCTAAACTACCAAAGGATAACGAGGGTCAGATGAAAATGGATGTCATGAACAACCTCGTGTTCAATCAGTCTTTTAAAGAGGTACTTGTGTTGTTTTATACATTATTTCTATTGTTATTTTTGTTAGAATTATTTTACCAGGATCTAGATTTACTAACAAGTATGTTTCATTAACATCCTAATATGAATTCTAAAACAATGAAATAAACACATAAAAAGTTTAGGAAACCTTACATTGGGTGTAGCAGAATATAATGACTCCTTCCATTCAGATCTCTAGCCCTTGATTCCTTTCTGTAGCACAGCATCACCAAGATCTGAACCTGGATCTCTTTCTCTCCTTCTTGAGCCCGATTCTCCTTCTTGTTGATTGGATTCTTCACAGTCTTCCACACTATGATTGAGATACCACTTGATGTGTGTGGGCACTCACTCTATCACTCAAGGTACGAAAAAATTGAAGAGGAAAAGAGAGGGATGTGGTTTCGGCCTATAGAGAAAGAAGGCTTAAAATTTTAGTGAAGGAATGTGATGTATCATCAATCTTTTTCCTTCAGCCATCACTATCTATTTATAGGTAACCACCTAGGTTTAGGTTAGAATTAATTAGCATTAAAATAATAGAAAAAAATAAATGGTAAATTCCTTAGTGTGGCCGGCCATAGGATGTTATTGGGCCCAACTTTGCAATTTTACCATTTTGTCATTTTTCCATCCAATTTTCTCAAAAATGCCAATTTTCCATTTTATCAACTTAAATGACAATTCTAATTATTTAATAACTAAAGATTAATTATTAAATAATATTGTCATTTAATATATTTATTAATTAGACATATAAAGTCTCTTAATTAATAAATAAAACCTAGAATCTCTTTTCTTCACAATTTTGTCCTTGCTTAGTGAAAATTCATAAACTAGACATAGTATAATTTTAGAATTATAATTGATTAATCAAAATCAATTAACTGAGTCTTACAATCAGTATGGTTTCAACTAGTATGGGGACCATGGGCCTATATAACCTAGCTTCCAATAAGAAGATCAAGAATTTACCAAGTAAATTTACTGACTTATTCATTCCTTGTTGCATCCACGCATAGAACTTGCAATTGCACTCTCAGTCATATAGAACACTCTATATGTTCCACGATATAGATACGCTATAAATTATCCATTGTTACAATTCCAATAATCAATGATTCTCTATAGATGATCTACATTGCATAGGGATAAAATTACTGTTACACCCTTTCAATGTATTTTATCCTTAAAACACTTGCCACCTATAAATGATATTTTAGTGAAATATAATAATCACTAAAATGAGATCTCAATCATTTATCTCTATTTAGCAAGCTCGAAGGAAATCATCGTTTCACTTCTAAATACCTATAGAAGCTATAGATTCCATATCTAAGTTTAGTGCTCCCACTTAATTGTACTACCGTGTTCCCAAAATGTACGTATCACCCTGACCAAAAAGTAGGTTTAACTAACAAATCAAAGAACACGAATAACAATCTTGAGATCGAACCTAATCATGTCAGGATTACGATCATTGGATCTTGGATCAACTAGGTGATATTGAATTGAATAGATAATACGGTAAATTTATATCAAAGTTCAATATCGGTCCCTTCCAATGTATACTCCATACATGCGATACTGGCAAACTTTGCCAGTGCCCTGGAAAGGACATAACACTTATCTAAGGTGTAAGTATACCTATCACTGATTATCATGCCAGTCTAAATCCAGTGAACTGACAAATCAGGGAATTAAACTTTCGAACATATAATAATCAAGAGTATATTCCACTGTGCTAACAACACAAGAATCATTAACAAATACATATGTTATGGACTTAATAGAATTTATAATCATGAAATAAATCATGTGAACCATGCAACATAAAATGATTTTTGATCTTTACTAATTAGTAAATTTGATTATATTGAAATGGGTTTTATTTAGGGCACAAAACCCAACAAACTCCCACTTGCACTAATATAAAACAAAAAGTGCATTTCAAATAATCTCAACACCTTGATATACAAATCAAGTGTAGTTTGTAGTATACTCTCCGTAATAGGATCTGACAGGTTGTATTAAACTCCTCCACCATTATATTTCCTCCACCATTATATTTCCTTAATCACAAAATACTTAATATTGTGAAACTCCTCTCTATATGTTTACTCCTCTAGGGATACTGGATTCTTTACTTTTTGGCAACTACTTTTGCGTTAATCAGGAAGTAACACTAGTAGTTAATAAATGTTGGAACAAAGCCAAAAATGTATAGAACTTTCCTTAGACTGAATAAGCATCTTTCCTGCAACTTTAACATTCGGTCTCTCTGTGGTAGACTTAGAGACTTCAGATAGGTTTTTACACATCTCCAAAATCACCAGTCCACCCCCAAAGTAATCACCATCTAATCAGCAGACTTTCTAGCACTATGGCAAGTCTAGAAATCTGATATGGTGTAGTCTAAGAGTATTAAATACACCCTTATCGACTAACATATAGTTCTTCTTCTTAATCTTAAGATTCACTTGATTGTCTTCCAATGTTCCTTTCTTGGATTAATCTGATACCTACTCATTACTCCTACTCAATAGCAGGTGTCTGGTCTAAGGCATACAAAAGCATACCTGAGACCTCTCACTGTTAATTTAAGGAATTCTTTCATGGCTTTTATCTTTTCTGGAATAGTAGAGACTTTTCCTTAGATAAATAAAAACTATGTCTAGAAGTCGAGAAGCTTCTATAGATTCCCATTAGAAAAGAAAATGATTCAGCATCTTACTAAAGTAAGTTGCATGCACTAGAGTAAGTAATTAACCAGGTATACCATAAGCCATAGGTTTAGATAATCTCAAACCTATAATACTAGTAACAGGAAGTTTTGTTAAGTCCAATGAATAGACTTACTAACGAAATTTCCTATCTTATCCTTGTAATGGAAAACCTTTGGTTGTTCCACATGAATGGTTTTAACCATAGTTCTCTTGGCTTTTCTTCTTATTTTCTTATTCTGACAATCCATTACTTGCTTAAACTAACAATGGATTTTAGTCACCGATGTCTTCCAAGTAATAACTGGGTGAGTTCCTTGAAATTCTCCCACGACGACAAGGTACCGTGACTTTTGTCTAAGAATCTAAATGGTATTGTCTTCTTCGGTTGTGTCAAAACAACAGAGGCAGTGGGATCATCTTATATTGAAAAGATGATAGAAGACTTATGGAATCAAGAAAATTATCTCCTTTATTTGCTACTTTATTTTCAGACTTAGTCATTTTCTTAGAAAAGTAGTATTTGTTGAAACAAACACTTTCTTATCTAATGACTATGGGATGGTCCACCCCTAATCACTTAGAATAGCTAACAAACATGCAAACCTTAGTTAACAGTTCTAGCTTTTCTTAAGATTACGATTAGGTCATCCATGAATCTAGTAATGGTTTACACTAAGTACACAACCATTCCATCATTCTGAAATTTTCCTATCACTAGGGTATATCCCTAGAAGGACTTACGCAACAACTAGTAACTAATCATCAATATGCAAATCGAATTTCTAGGAAGGTAAGTTTGGATATAATTCAAAAATCAACTTAATGATCTTTGAACTGCATATGTACCAAATATTTCTCCACTCCTATCAGTTCGCAAGATCTTTAACCACTTACCTTAATGGTTTTCCACCATTGCTAGAAATTCATGAAATTTTTCAAACATTTCAAATTTCTTTTGCATAAGGTAAAATCTAGAGTGATCGTTTTAAGAATATAACGAAAACTCATATCCACCCCTAAATGTACATCCATCTGTGAATGAGATGATTATACTTTTAGGGGATATAGGCATATTGACTCTTTGTAGAGAATGATTTTGTCAGAACCACTATGAACAAGATACAAATGCCATAGATTTATAAAAAAATGTGGTTGTGGTCTTTTGATGACTTAGGTTTTTACATTAAAGAGTTCTTAGAATAGCGTAAGTGGATCCTGGTCACAGAATACTAAACTCATATTCCATACTTTAACGTATAGTTTGAATCCATTGAAAGAAAATGGTTATTAAACACTTGTGAAAGTGTAACTATATTGTATTCTAGAAATAGAAATATAAAATCTCTATTTGGAATCTAAAATTTAAAGTCAAAGACTTAAATTTATACCAAATATACATGAGTAATTCTTCTTTCTTAAGCCAACACTACTAATCTAACTCTAAGTCTAATTTGCCTAAAGTAAGCATTAAGTAGGAGATTTCTAAGATTGAGGATTATATCATTTCGCGATAGAATGTCGGGAATATAATCATATGCGCCATTCAATTTCTTAAGAAAAAATAGAATGACATGATCAGCAGATGATTTATAAACCATTCATCCAATGATATACTATGTAAGAAAATTCGAAATGAACAAGCTAAGAGGAATAAGTAAAGGATAATTTCGATTTAAAATAAGAATCTAACGATGTCCCGATAGGCGAGAGTCAAAGTTATTCTTATTTGTATAATCTTCTTGTTTCATATTGTAAATACTTGTCTAAGGTGTCGTCTATTGATGAACATCTAGATGTTGCATTTACAATATTTATCTATCGAGATCTAACACTATTATGTTTATCTGATGGGTGACAATTCATTAGGATTTGTCCCATTAAAAACAACAAGCTTAGTTAAACCAACAATGAAGATTCGAAATTAAACTACAATTAATAACAGAAAACAACATGGTTCTATATAAATTCACACACAATTCAGAAATTATCAAGCATTTAGCAAATAACAAAGACATGTGAAAATATAAAACAGGCACATCTTAAATAATTTCTAAGGTTTCCAACGAACTGATACAGTGTCCCAGTAGGTGAGATTTAAAGTATCATTCATTGAATAGAGTTGTCAGCTCATCTAAATTGGAAACCGTTCCAGCAACCTTTTATTCGATCAAAATAAGAATCCAACGTTGTCCCGGTAGGAGAGAGTCAAGGTTATTCTTATTTCATGAGCTTCCACCATTGTTTCATATTTCGTAAATTTATATCTAAGTAGTCACCGTAGGGGAGAGTCTAATAGAGACGAAAACTTACAAAATACTTATCATATGAGATCTTACGGTGTTAAATGCTTTCAACGAATAACCATCCATAAGGGGGATGAAGTCTAGCGTCTCGAGGTTATATCGAGAACATTTAACTATTGTAAGACCAACAATGGAGATCGAATATCCTTATAACTAAAAGCTCATTATTTTAAAGAGTTGTATTTTCTTTGATACTTATTTTAATTTATTTATTTTAATATATATTTATTTAATTAAAATTACCAATTTAGAATAAAATTCTAAATATAAATTTTAATTTAATATTTATAAAGTTATCTTAAGGAAGATTGGAAAAAATAAAAATAAATTATTTTCCATCATTAGTATTAATTTTCCAATAAATATTTCAAAAATTATTCAATTTGAGTTGATCCAAAATTAATTAAAAAATTTCAACTAAAATTTAATTTTCTATAAATATATAATGCATTTCGAAAAATTAAAGTATATAAGAATACAATTTTCGAAAATACTATAAAATAAAATAAAACAAATCTTGAAAAAATTATTCTAATTTATGTTGGTCCAAAATTAATTAATAAAATTAATTTTCAACAAAAAATATAATTTTCCTATTTAATTAAATATTAAGAAAAATTTCAAATATTTAAGTATCATGATGAAAATCAACTTAAATATTAATTTTCTATTTAATTAAATACACTAGAAAAATACTTCAAGCAAAACAGATAATATATATCTAGACTTTCATTGACTAATTAATTCATTTTCTAATAATAATATATTTTAATTAATCATTTAAATGAAAAATATAATGATTTAAGTTGGTCTAAAATTAAAATAAATAATTTTCACCTTTAATCTATTTTTCAAATAAAATTCAAAATTTCTCTACATTTAAATAAAAAATGCAATTTTGAAAATAAAAAAAAAATGATTAATAAAATAAAATATATTTTGAAAATTATTCAAATTTAAGTTGTTCTGAAATTAAAATTTCCAACTTAAAATAATTTTCTATTTAATTAAATATCCAGAAAATAATAATATTTAAGTATCAAGAATGAAATCAACTTAAATATTTAATTTTCAACTTAATTAAATGTATTAAATACAAGAATTAAATCATCAAGTATAAAAGAAACTTAATTATTAATTCTAATTTTGTAAAGACCGCTTAGTTTAATTTGGAAATTAGCAGTTAATCATGTTTAATTATGAAAAATTATTTATAGCTATTTAAATAATTATTATACTGTTATTATTGAATTCAGAGATGCATTTTTATGTCATTTAGTAGTTTTCATAATTTTGCATTTTCAGTGCCCGGTAACATGGAACTCGGTGTTTGGCTCAGTAAAATCACAACTTAGTATGTTAGTAGTTTGGGACGGTTTATTAGACATTGGGAATGTCGAGAATGGCCGGGAATTTAGAATTTCCCAAAAATACCCCTTTAGTGTTATTTATGTTATTTTAGTGTGGAGGGGCAAAATGGTCTTTTTGCCCCAATGATATTTTGTCCTTTAGTGGACTTTATTTAATTGAATTATATGTTTTATTTAATTAAGTGTTGGCTGAATAAAGAGTGTTATTTGAGCATGTTATTTCCTTTTATTCAAAAATTACAAAGTTAGAAAATTTGAAAGAAAAATCAAAGCTCTCTTTTCCTCTCTCTCTCTCTAGGCTGGTTGTGTGTGCTAGGGCTGGATTTCCTTTGATTTTCAAGCAGATTTTGTGTGATTCTAAGCTCTTGGTAAGCCTTGAATCTTGCTCTTTAGTTTTCTTAGTTTTCAAGGAAGAAGAAAATGGTTGCATGTTTAATTTTGATGTTGTTGCTGCTGTAGTTTTAGGTTGTTTTCTGTGGTTTTCTATGCTTGAATTGAATGGAATTAAGTAGGTTTCATGCATGCTAGTTACCTTTGTTCAAGTTTGTGAAATTTTGTTCAAAAGCTATGGTTTTCAAAGTAAAGTTTTGATTTTCATTGCTGTGGTTGCTGCTATTGTTATGTTGTGTTTTCTGGTGTTAATTTATGTTGAAATAGGTTTAGTTATGCTTGATTTAGTGGTTGTTTGGAGGTTTAGTCAAGTTTTGAACCTCCAATGGTGAAATGTGTTTCTGTGCTTAAAGCTTGGTTTTGTTGCTTTAGAAATGTTCTAGGGGATATATAGAACAGGTCTGGAAAGTTGTGTGATTTGGATTTGATTTGAGTGAGTTATGAAATTTTGATTTCTACCTGCGAGGAACCAGAATTCCGGTTGTGCATCCAGAATTCCGGATGGGGTTCTGAAAATTCCCAGAACCGGAATTCTGGTTGGGCAACCGGTCTACCGGTTGGGTGATTTTCAGAAACCCTAGTTCTCCTCGTTTTTATGTTTTGGGGTATTGCCATGTTTTTTATCGATAGGAAAACTTTTAGTTCCTAGTTTAAGTCCCCGGGAAGTGATTTAGCGTATCACTTATAGTGTTGTGATTTTTATGGTTTAGGAGCCTGTAATCCGCCGCGCAGATAGTTCCAGTCACGTTGACCGGCACACCTGAATTCGGAATCCAGGTAAGATTAGTATAACATTATGCATGTGTAGATTACATGTTTAGCGTGCATGTAGGAAGCCTGTTAGATTACATTAGATATGTATGTTGGCTTCGAACTATCCAACTGTGTCACGTCGGTACAGGCTGGAGTATGACCAGCAGCCGGAGTATGACCGGTTGGACCGATTAGGCTGACACTGTATCACGTCGGTACAGGCTGGAGTATGACCAGCAGCCGGAGTATGACCGGTTCGACCGATTAGGCTGATACTTAGGTTGGTGGTTCCGTACTATTTGACGTATCACGTCGGTACAGGCTGGAGTATGACCAGCAGCCGGAGTATGACCGGTTCGACCGATTAGGCTGATACTGTAACACGTCGGTACAGGCTGGAGTATGACCAGCAGCCGGAGTATGACCAGTTCAACCGATTAGGCTATTACTTATCAATAGTACCGTCCCTATGAACGTTCAGAACTCAGTACCGTGTTGGACACAACAGTTAGGGGGGCTCAGTATTGTGTTGGACACGGCAGTTAGGGTTATGGTCAGGGGTATGAGCGTCTGATCATGACCGGGATTTATGTATGAGTATTATTATGCTTTTCTTACTGAGTCTGTCGACTCACAGTGCTATGTTTATGTGTAGGTAAGGGCAAGGCTAGAGCAAATGAACCGTGAACGAGCCTATGAAGATTGTACATGTCGGGGCGGTTAGGCCTGGAGCGTACGATCATCGGGACAACGAGGCTATTTTTGTAATTAGTCGCAAGGTGACAAGTATTTTGTATAATCAGTAAGCTTTTGTAAATGGTTTTGTAATTGGGATCCCGAGTCTTTTGTATAAATATTTTACAAGTTTAATTAAAAAGCAAAAATTTTAATTAATCACGTTTTCCATAAACCTCGCTGATTAGCAACGAGCTGCACAGTATGTTTAAAAAATCACGTAATACGCCTATGCTAGTTAGGGTGTTACAATTTGGTATCAGAGCCGCCAGGTTGTCTTCCGAAGATCGTCACGACATGTACAATCATCATCAACAGTTAGCTCATTCCACGATTCAGTAAGCTTTTATTGCTTTAGTAGTTTATTTATTTATTTTATGAAATAAGAAAAGCCTGATAGGAAGCATGTTAGTAGCCTGACAGTAGAATAGGCACATGTTTCGTTGTTAATTTCCAAATTAAGCGGCAATAGTAAGCTCTTCTTGAATGCGACCTGATATGCCAACTCTTGGTTTCGCAGGCGGTTCTGACTAGATGGACGCCAGGCGGACTACCAAGAGCCATGGCAATTCGGTAGGGTCGAATCAAGGTCAGGGAGCTCAGTTTCCCCCGCAAGTTAGGGGCCGAGGTAGAGGTTCCCGGGGCAGGGCTCGTGGTCGGGGTGATGAGAACCCGCCACAGGCTGCCCAGGCTGCCCAAGCCGATCAGGGAGCCCAGAATTGGGAGGTTAGGTTTGCTGAAATGCAAGCCAGAAATGAAGAGCAAGACCTCGAGATTCAGAGATTGAGGCAGCAGGGGGTTCCTGCAGTGCCTGTGCCAGTAGTTCCAGTGGCACCTGCCCCTGCTGCTCAGGCCGAAATAGTGGTGGCGGCCAACAGATTGGAACCTTTGTATGAACGGTTCCGGAAGCAAGCACCTTCGGTCTTTCTGGGAGGTCCAGATGTGATGAAGGCCGAACAGTGGCTAACGGTGATCACCAAAATCCTGAACTTTATGGGTGTCACCGGGAACGACAGAGTGGTGTGTGCTACTTTCCAATTTCAAGAAGACGCTCTGGTCTGGTGGGACATGGTGTCTCAGATCCATGATGTCACCACATGACCTGGGAAAGGTTCCAGGAACTTTTTAATGCCAAGTATTATAACGAGGCGGTCAGAAGCGCCAAGAGGAAAGAGTTCGCCCACCTGACCCAGCGAGAGAATATGAGCGTGACCGAGTATACTACTCAGTTTGACCGGTTGGCGAGGTTAGCCTCGGGAATAGTGCCAACCGACTTCAGCAAGAAAGAGAAGTACCTGGACGGGTTAAATGCGAAGATTAAACATGACTTGATGATCACCACTGACGACATGACCACCTATGCTGAGATGGTGGAGAAGGCACTGCGAGCTGAGGGCGCAGTTTGATGTATGTCAGAGTCAGCTAGTACTCCGGCGAGTGGCGGGGCTCCTACCCTTCCTGCATCAGGTTTTAGCAGGGGGAGTAGTGGTTCGTGTTGGAAATTATTTTACCAGGATCTTAGATCTACTCACAAGTATGTTGATTAACACCCTAAATATGAACTTTCTAAAACGATGAAATAAACACATATAAAGTTTAAGAAACCTTACATTAGGTGCAGCGGAATATAATGACTCCTTCCGTTCAGATATCTAGCCCTTGATTCCTTTCTGTAGCAGAGCATTATCAATATCTGAACCTGGATCTCTTTCTCTGAATCTTTGATGCTGAAACTCCTTCTTGCTGAAAGTCTTTCTTCACGATCTTCCTCACTATGATTGAGGTATCACTTGCTGTGTGTGGGCACTACTCATACACTAAGAATTTCTAAATCTCAATGAGGAAGAGAGAGAGAGTGGGTTCGGCCAAAGATAGGGAGAGAGAAGGCTCAGTTTTTTCTGAATGAAAAAGTAGAAAATTTAAGTGTAATTTTCCTAAAGCCTTCACTATCTATTTATAGCATTCCACTAGGGTTAGGTTTGAATTATTTGGCATTAAAATAATGAAAATATCAGTTTAAATTTCCTACAAAAGTGGTTGGCCCTATACTAGTGGATTTGGGCCTCACTTTTTGCAATTTTGCAGTTTTATCTTTTCTGCATCTGATTTTCTCAAAAACGCCAATTTTCTAATTCAACCATTTAAATGCCAATTCTAACTATTTAATAACTATAAATAATTATTAAATAATATTGTCATTTATCATATTTATTAATTGAACCATACAAAGTATCATAATTAACAAATATGCCCCTAATAACTCTTTCTTTACAATTTCGCCCTTACTTAGTGAAAAATTCACAAATAGACATAGTCTAATTTGAGAATTATAATTGATTAATCAAAACCAATTATATGAGTCTTACAAGCAATATTATCTCAACTAGTGCGGGGACCATGGGTCTATATAACCGAGCTTCCAATAAGTAGATCAAGAATTTATTACTAAAATTCACTAACTTATTAATTTTTCGTTGAATCCACCCATAGAACTTAGAATTGAACTCTCAGTTATATAGAATGCTCTTTATGTTCCGCCATATAGACACATCATTAGTTATCGATTGTTATAATCCTAATGTGATCAATGATCCTCTATATAAATGATCTACACTGTAAAAGGGATTAGATTACCGTTACACCCTACAATGTATTTATTCCTTAAAACACTTGACCCCGTATAAATGATATTTCAGCTTATGTGAAATGAGTACTCCACCATTTATGTTCGTTTGGTCAAGCTCAAAGGCGATCATCCTTTGCTTACTATTCGCCAGATAGAAGCTATAGATTCCATGTTTATGATAGCGCTCCCACTCAATTGCACTACCGTGTTCCCAAAATGAACGTATCACCCTGACCTAAATTGTAACACCCTAACTACCATAGGCGTATTACGTGATTTTCAAACATACTGTGCAGCTCGTTGCTAATCAACGAGGTTTATGGAAAAACGTGATTAATTAAAAATTTTCTTTTTAATTAAACTTATAAAACAGTATTACAAAAAGACTCGGGATCCCGATTATAAAAAATATTTACAAAAGATTTAACTGTTTAACTGATACATAAAATAAATGTCGTCTAACAACCAGTTACAAAATCAGCCTCGCTGTCCCGATGATCGTACGCTATGGCCTTGCCTTTACCTACACATCAACGTAGAACTGTGAGTCGACAGACTCAGTAAGAAAAGCATAATAATACTCATACATAATTCTAACTGCCGTGTCCAACACGATACTGAGTCCCGCTACTGCCATGTCCAACATGGTACTGAGCCACTATTGCCATGTCCAACATGGTACTGAGTTCTGAACGTTCATAGGGACGGTACTATTGACACGTAACAACCTGATCGGTCGAACCGGTCATACTCCGGCTGCTGGTCATACTCCAGCCTCTACCGACGTGTTACTATATCCTCCTGATCGGTCGAACCGGTCATACTCCGGCTGCTGGTCATACTCCAGCCTGTACCGACGGGATACGTCAATAGTACGGAACCACCAACCAAGTGTCAGCCTGATCGGTCAAACCGGTCATACTCCGGCTGCTGGTCATACTCCAGCCTGTACCGACGTGACAGGGTTGGATGGTTCGAAGCCAACATACATATCTAATGTAATCTAACAGGCTTCCTACATGCACGCTAAACATGTAATCTACATATGCATACTGTTATACTAATCTTACCTGGATTCCGATTTCAGGTGTGCCGGTCAACCTGACTGGAACTGAAGCTGAGCGGCGGATTACTGGCTCCTAAACCATAAAAATCACAACGCTATAAATGACACGCTAAATCACTTCCCGGGGACTAAAACTAGGAACTAAAAGTTTCCCTATCGATAAAAAGCATGGCAATACCCCTAAAAACATAAAAACGAGGAAAACTAGGGTTTCTGAAAATTCCCCAACCGGTAGACCGGTTGCCCAACCGGAATTCCGGTTCTGGGAATTACTGGACACCCATCCGGAATTCCGGTTGCACAACCGGAATTCCGGTTCCTCGCAGGAATTTTTCAAAAATTCCTAACTCAACCAAATCAAACCCAATTGGTTCCAAACCTTCCAGACCTGCTCTAAATACCCCAAAGAACAAATCTAAGGCATCAAACTAACCCAGAATTCACAGATACACAAAATGCCATTAAAGCTCAAGCTTTGAGTTCTAAACTCAAACTTGAGCAATTCCCACAAACATGCATTCAAACCTAGTTAATTCTACTCAAATATGCATGAATAAGCCTCTGAAATCAAGTAAAATCATACACAACAACCCAGTAACAGATTCACAATATTTTCACCAAAAATCATAACTTTGTATAGAAACTTAAAGCTAGCACAACCTATCTAACATGCTTTCAAAATCACTTAATTAACTTCAATTAGACATGCTTTACACTTCAGAAATCAACAACAAAACACAGCAATAACCACAGCCACAAGAAGCATGCATATACTCAAAATTTCACCATTTTTTTCATAATTTCAAAGAAGAAAATCAATAGAAGCTAACCTAGCTTGAAGAATGCTTAGATAGGATGAGAGTTTGCTTGGAAATCAAAGAGAAAATCAGCTTCATGCACCCTAATGCCTCAGCCGAAATAGAGAGAAGAGTTGAGAGAATTTTCTTTTTCAAAGCTTTTTTTCTAATTTTTGCTAAGTGTAGAAAATGAAAAGAGTAAATGAATAAAGCCACTTAAACCATTATTTCAGCCACTAATTAAAATAAAATAACCATTTAAATTCATTTAATAAACTCACATAAGACAAAGCATTAATGGGGCAAAAAGACCAATTTGCCCCTCAACCATAAAATCACATAAGTCATACTAAAGGGGTATTTTGGGAAATTCTAAATTCCCGGCCATTCCCGACATTCCCAATGTCTAAAACCCGTCCCCAAACTACTAACATACTAAGTTGTGATTTCTACTGAGCCAAACGCCGAGTTCCAAAATGCAAGACATAGGAAATGCAAAATATGAAAAACTACTGAATAACATAACCATGCATTTCTGAAATCCATAAATAACAGTATAATAAATTATTAAATAGCTATAAATAATTTCATAATTAATCATAAACAACTGATAATTTCCAAATTAACTAAGCGGGCTTTACATAAAAGTAGGCTTAACTAACAAATCAAAGAACACGAATAGCCTTTCAAGATTGAGCCTAATCATAACAGGATTAAGATCATTTGATCTAGGATCAACTAGGCGATATTGACTTGAATAGATATTACGGTAAGTTTAATAAATCTAAGTCAAAGTTCAATATCGGTCCCTTCCGATGCATACTCCATGCATCCAACCTGGGCTTTACTTTAACCAATGCTCTGGAAAGAACATAGCACTTCTCCAAATGCAAGTAAACTCTGTTGTAGATTATCATATCAGTAAAACCCTATGTCTGATAAATCTAGGAATCTTTATTCACATAGTCATGTTTACTTTCCAATGTGTTGACGACACAATAAACAGGATCAAGTATGTGAAAAGAGTTTCAGATGAATTTATACATTATGTACATATAATCATGAAATAAATCATGTAAACCATGCAACATTAAATGTTATTTCTGATCTATATTAATAAGTAATTCTGATTATATTGAAATGAGTTTTATTTAGGGCATAAAACCTAACAAACTCCCACTTGCACTAATATAAAACAAAAAGTGTGTTTCAAATAATCTCAACACCTTCATATACAAATCAAGTGTAGTAGTAGTAAACTCCTCGTAATAGGATCTGAAAAGTTGAATTAAACACAACCTTTTCTCCACTATTACTCTTCCTTAATCACAAAATCATTGATAATGTGAAATTCCTCTCTACATGTCTACTCTCTTGGGATACTGGATTCTATACCTTTGGCAACTACTTTTGGTTAATCAGGAAATTAACACTAGTAGTTTAAGGCAATTTGGAATGGTGCCAAAGATGTATAGAACTTCCTTAGACTGAATAAGTACCTTCCCTGCAACCTTAACATTCAGTCCCTTTCTGGTAGACCTAGAGACTTTAGATAGGTTTTTACACTTCTCCAAAATCACTATTCCACCCCAGAGTAACCACCATCTTATCAGAAAGATTTACTAGCACAAAGACAAATTTTGAAATCTGATCTGGTGTAGTCTAAGAGTTTTAATTACACCCTTATAGACTAACATAGTTCCTCTTCTTTATTTTAAGATTTACTTTATTGTCTTCCAATGTTCTTCTCCTGGATTAATCTGATACCTACTCATTACTCCCACTCAACAGCAGGTGTCTGGTCTAAGGCATACAAAAGCATATCTAAGACCTCTCACTGTTGATTTAAGAAATTCTTTCATGGCTTTATCTTTTCTGGAATAGTAGAGACTTTTCCTTAGATAAATAAAATCTATGCCTAAGAAGTTGTGAAGCTTCTATAGATTGCCATTAGAAAGAAAATGCTTCAGCATCTCACTAAAGTAAGTTGCTTGCATTAGAGTAAGTAATTACCAGGTATACCACAAGCCATAGGTTTAGATAAACTCAAACCTATAATACTAGGAACAGGAAGTTTTGTTAAGTCCATTGAATAGACTTATTAGCTAAAATTTCCTTTTATGTCCTTGTAATAGAAAAATTTAGGTTACTCCATGTGAATGGATTAAACCATAGTTCTATTGGCTTTCTTCTTAGTTTCTTATCTTGACAATCCATTACTTGTTTAAACTCACAATGGATTTTAATCACTAGTGTCTCCCAAGTCATAAGAAGGTGAGTTCCTAGAAACTCTCCCACTACGACAAGGTACCGTGAATTATGTCGAAGAAAACTAAATGGTATTGATCTCTTCGGTTGTGACAAGACAACAGAGGCAGTGGGATCATCATATGTTATATAAGATGATAGAACACTTTTGGAATCAAGAAAAATATCTCCTTTATTTACTACTTGTTTTCAGACTTAGTCATTATCTTAGAAAAGTAGTATTTGTTTGAACAAACACTTTCTTATCTATTGACTATGGGATGGTCCACCCCTAATCACTTAGAATAGCTAACAAACCATGGTTAACAGTTCTAGCTTTTCTTAAGATTTTGATTAGGTCATCCATGAATCTAGTAATGATTTACATTAAGTATGCAACCATTACATCATTCTGAAATTGTATTACCATAGAAGGAATTAGGCAACGACTATTAACTAATCATCAACATGCAACTCGAAATTTCTTGGGAGGTAAGTTTGGATATAATTCAAAAATCAATTTAATGATCTTTGAACTGCATATCTACTAACTACTTCTCCACCCCTATCAATTCGCAAGATCTTTAACCACTTACCTTAATTGTTTTAACCATTGCTAGAAATTTAGAAATTTTTCAAACATTTCCAATTTCTTTGCATAAGGTATAATCTAGAGTGATCGTTTTAAGAATACAACGAAAAACTCATATCCACCCCTGAATGTACATCCATCTGCGAATGAGATGAACTACTTTCAGTGGATATAGGCATATTAACTCTTTGCAGAGATTGATCTTGTCAAATCCACTATGAACAAGATACAAGTGCCATAGATTAAAAAAAAAGTGGTAGTGTCTTTTGATGACATAGGTTTAGTTACATCAAAGAGTTCTTAGAATACTGCAAGTGGATCCTGGTCACAGAATACCTAACTCATATTCAATACAGTTTTAATCCATTAATAGAAGATGGATATTAAACACTTGAGAAAGTGTAACTGTATTGTATTCTGGAATTAGAAATATAAGAAAATTTCTATTTGGAATCTAAAATTAAAGTCAAAGACTTAAATTTATACCAAATATAATGAGTAATTCTATCTTGGACCAGCACTACTAATACAAACTCTAAGTCAGATTTGCCCATACAAGTAGGAGATTTCTAAGATTGAGGATTTATATCAATTGGGAATAGAATTTCGAGATTATAATCATATGCGTCATTTAATTTCTTAAGAGAAAATATAATGACATCAAATGATTTATAGACCATTCATCCAATGATATATTATTGAGCTAATTCGAAATGAATAAGCTAAGAGGAATTAGGATAATTTCGTTTATAAATAAGAATCCAACGATGCTTCGATTAGCGAAAGACAAAGTAATCTTATTTATGTAATCTTCTTGTTTCATATTGTAAAAATACTAGTCTAAGGTGTCATCAATTGATGAACAGCTAGATGTTGCATATACAATATTTTATCTTTCGAGATCTTACACTATTATGTATGTCTAATGGTGAAAATCCATTAGGGATTTATCTCATTAGAAAAACAAACATGTTAGACCAACAATGAAGATTCGAAATTAAACTACAACTTAATAATAGAAAATAACTTGGTTCAATATAAATTCATACACAATTCAGAAATTATAAACATATAGCAAGTAGGAATGACTAGTGAAAATACTAAAACATACAATCCTAAATAATTTTCAAGGTTTTCAACAAACTGATACAGTGTCCCAGTAGGCGAGAGTCAAAGTATCATTCATTGAATAGAGTTGTCAGCTCATCTAAAATAGAAACCATTCTAGCAACCTTTTATTCGATCAAAATAAGAATCCAACGTTGTCCCGGTAGGCGAGAGTCAAGGTTATTCTTATTTTATGAGCTTCCACCATTGTTTCATGTTTTATGAGTTTATCTCTAAGTAGTCACCGTAGGGGAGAGTGTAAATAGAGACGAAAACTCACAAAACACTTATCAAGTGAAATCTTACGGTGTTAAATGCGTTCAACGAATAACCATCCATAGGGGGACGAAGTCTAGCGTCTCAAGGTTATATTGAAAACATTTAACTTTTGTAAGACCAACAATGGAGATCGAATATCTTAATAATAATCAAGCTCATTATTTAAAGTGAGTTGTATTTTCTTTGATTCTCTTTAATTAATTTATTTATTTTAAATATATATTTATTTAAAATTTCTAATTTAGAATGAAAAATTCTAAATATAAATTTTAATTTAATATTTATAAATTTTACTTAGATGGATATGAAAACAACATGAATTATTTTCATCTTAGTAATAATTTCCAATAAATATTTAGAAAAATATTCAATTTAAGTTGTTACAAAATTAATTTAAATTAATTTACAACTCAAATTTAGTTTTCTATAAATATATATTGCATTTCGAAAAATTAAAGTATTTAAGGATACAATTTCCGAAAATGCAAGTTAAAATAAAAAATTAATCCTGGAAAAATTATTCTAATTTAATGTTGGCCCAAAATTAATTAATAAAATTAATTTACAACAAAAAAATATAATTTTCCTATTTAATTAAATATATAAGAAAAATTTCAAATATTTAAGTATGATGATGAAAATCAACTTAAATATTAATTTTCTATTTAATTAAATACACTAGAAAAAATACTTCAAGCAAAAATATCATCTATCTAGATTTTCCTTTGACTAATTAATTCAATTTCTAATAATATACTTTAATTCAATTTATTTTAATTAATCATTAAATGAAAAAATTATTGATTTAAGTTGGTCCAAAATTAAAATAAATAATTTACAACTTTTATCTATTTTTCAAATAAAATTCGAAATTCCAGCATTTAAGAAATGCAATTTTGAAATTTGATTAATAAAATAAAAAAAATATGTATTTTGAAAATTATTTAAATTTAGTTGAAAAAATAAATTTCAACTAAAAATAATTTTTTATTTAATTAAGTGTCATGAAAAAGAAATATTTAAGTATGATGATGAGAATCAACTTAGATATTTAATTTTCAAGTTAATTAAATTCAAGAAATAAATAATTAAGTGTAGAGGAGGCTTAATTATTAATCTCTAGTTTAATACTAGGAAAAATATACTTAAAATAAATTGTACCAAAATTAATTATTTAAATAATTAATTTCACAATGTATAATATTTTCCTATTTAATATTAGAATTAATAAGTAGTCTAGAAATAACTATCTAGAAAATATCTTATTTGACTAAGTATCTTTTCTACAAAATTTGAAAAAATATCTAATTTAGGTTGTATTAGAAAAAATCTAGAACCTAAATATTTTTCAAATTTAAATTTAATTAAATATCAAAAATTAAGTTGTAACCACTTAATTTGAAAATATTCCATTTTAAGTTAATATTCGAAAAGATATTAACTTAAAAAATATCTAAAATATTCCATTTTAAGTTAATATTCGAAAAGGTATTAACTTAAAAAATATCTAAAGAATCTTAATAACCAATGCCTAAAATTCCTCAACTTAATTTTAAAATTTTAAATCCAAAAGATATTCAGATTTAAGTTGGTTAGTTGTAGATAACTAAATATCAACTTAAATAGGAATATTTAATGAAAAATTTAAATTAAGCTCTAGATAGAATCTAGATGGTTATAATTCTATATTTAATTAAATACAAGTAAATACATATAGTTTAGCTTAGAATAAAAAATTCTTTAAACTATAATTTTCTTAAATTAATTTCAAAATAAATGAAATTAATTATGTTGCTAATCAATTTTATTAGGTTAAACTAGTTTAATTAACCTAGTACATTTATTCAAATCAGGCAAATGGGCCTTCACAATTGGGGTGGTTCATGTGAGGGGGTGCTGGGTTCAGTATGTCGTACCCACTACTATGGCTCCCAACTCTCACACAAGGCCCAAAAGAGAGGAATTTAACCTTAATAAGAACAACTGTTATTAATTGAATAAATCCAAAAACAAAATGGGCCTAAATAAATTCTATCAAGAACTATGATAATTTATTTTAGCAACAGCAACCTATATGCATCTATAATAAAATTAAACACATAGGCTCACACAGGCACACTTTGGATGGGTCCTATCATGTTGCTAGGTCATACACAGATGAAAGAAGATTGGAAATATACCTGTTACAAATTATTATCTTGACCAAGGGAGCCATCAGATCAATAGATCTGGCAAAAGGTAACCATGGCTATTTGCAATTAAGTAATAATAGGTTTTGAAAACTTACACACAATCTAAAACACATACTCCTGCAACAAGGTTAGCTGGATAGTTGGATGTAGGATTTATTTAATTTTAAATTAAATTATTAATTTCGAAATAATTAATTAAATAAAAAATAATTTTCAAAAATTTAAAAAAAAAATTGAATAATTCAAAATTTTAAAAATAATTTAAATTTAAAATTAAACCTACAATTTTGAAAAATTAGGTTTCAACCAACCTAAATATCATTTCAAAAAATTTGCTAACTACTTTTAAAATTTAAATGTTATTTTATAAATAAAAATTAAATAAAAAATTAAAAAAGGTAAATGAATATCTTTTTCAGATTTTAAATGTAATTTAAATAAATAAAATAACAAAATTTAAAAGTTAGCAAAATATATTACATCTTTTTAAAATTACATGATTATAGTTATCTTATTTTAAATTTAAATAAGGTCAAATTATTTTAAAAAAAAAAATTAAATATTTAAAATCTGACCTTAAATTTAAAAATAAGATAAGATATAATCAAATTTAAAAATAAGATAAATTATTAAGCAAATAAGATAGATACTAACTATTTTTTTTAAATTTAAATTACACTAATATCTTGAATTAAATTTAAAAAATATTAAATTAATTCAAAATGATAATTAGAATTGAATTAGGAATAGTAATAGTATAAATACAGAACTACACAAAAAATCGGAAGTTAATTCCATGAAAAAGCATGAAAAAACGAAGAAAAACGAAAAAATTGTGAGCTGTACGGACAGTTTTCGTGATCGCAGGAAAATTTCAGCACAGCTCTGATTTTTTCGAATCTTCCAAAAATCATAACTAATTCAAATTAAATCGAAATTGAGTTCTGTAAAAATATAACTTGCTTAATTTTTTCCAAACTATCCAATAAAAATAATTCCAGAAACAGAATCGCAATTATTTTTCACGAAAATTCACAAACATCAATCAATCATCAAATAACACTCAATACAACATGATACCATCCAAAAACAAACAAACAATCGTTTTAAAGTCCAAATTTCTTGCAAGTAAATCAATTAACCTGGCTCTGATACCAGTTGTTGGAAATTATTTTATCAGGATCTTAGATCTACTCACAAGTATGTTCATTAACACCCTAAATATGAACTTTCTAAAACGATGAAATAAACACATATAAAGTTTAAGAAACCTTACATTGGGTGCAGCGGAATATAATGACTCCTTCCGTTCAGATATCTAGCCCTTGATTCCTTTCTGTAGCAGAGCATTATCAATATCTGAACCTGGATCTCTTTCTCTGAATCTTTGATGCTGAAACTCCTTCTTGCTGAAAGTCTTTCTTCACGATCTTCCTCACTATGATTGAGGTATCACTTGCTGTGTGCGGGCACTACTCATACACTAAGAATTTCGAAATCTCAATGAGGAAGAGAGAGAGGGTGGGTTCGGCCAAAGATAGGGAGAGAGAAGGCTCAGTTTTTTCTGAATGAAAAAGTAGAAAATTTAAGTATAATTTTCCTGAAGCCTTCACTATCTATTTATAGCATTCCACTAGGGTAGGTTTGAATTATTTGGCATTAAAATAATGAAAATATCAGTTTAAATTTCCTACAAAAGTGGCTGGCCCTATTGTAACACCCTAACTATCTTAGGCGTATTACGTGATTTTTAAACGTACTGTGCAGCTCGTTGCTAATCAACGAGGTTTATGGAAAAACGTGATTAATTAAAATTTTGCTTTTTCATTAAACTTATAAACCATTTTACAAAAGTCTCGGGATCCCGATTTATAAAAATATTTACAAACGTTTTAACTGATTAACTTTTACATCAAAATGAAAGTCGTCTAACGACAGTTACAAAAATCTCAGCCCTGCTGTCCCGAGGATCGTACGCTCCAGGCCTAACCGCCCCGACATGTACAATCTCATAAGCTCGCTCACGGTCCATCAGCAACTGCCTTGCCTTTACCTACACATGAACATAAACTGTGAGTCGACAGACTCAGTAAGAAAAGCATACTAATATCATACATAAAACTGACTGCCGTGTCCAACACGATACTGAGTCCCGCTACTGCCATGTCCAACATGGTACTGAGCACTACTGCCATGTCCAACATGGTACTGAGTTTTGAACGTTCAGGGGACGGTACTATTGACAAGTATCCTCCTGATCGGTCGAACCGGTCATACTCCGCCGCTTGGTCATACTCCAGCCTGTACCGACGGGATAGGTCAATAAGATCGAACCACCAACCGGTGTCGGCTGATCGGTCCGAGCCGGTCATACTCCGCCGCCGGTCATACTCCACCGTACCGACGTGACGGGGTTGGGTGGTTCGAAGCCTAAATACATATCTAATGTAATCTAACGTGCTTCCTACATGCACGCTAAACATGTAATCTACATATGCATACCGTTATACTAATCTTACCCGGATTCCGATTTCGTGTGTTGCCAACCCGACCGGAACCGAAGCCGAACGGCGGACATCGGCTCCTAAACCATAAAAATCACAACGCTATAAGTGACACGCTAAATCACTTCCCGGGGACTAAAACTCGAAACTAAAAGTTTCCCTATCGATAAAAAGCATGGCAATACCCCTAAAAACCCAAAAACGAGGAAAACTAGGGTTCTGAAAAATCCCCAACCGGCAGACCGGTTGCCCAACCGGAATTCCGGTTCTGGGAAATTCAGGACCCCATCCGGAATTCCGGATGCTCAACCGGAATTCCGGTTCCTCGCAGGCAGCCAAATAAAAATCTCCTAACTTGACCAATTCGACCCCAATTGGTCCCAAACTTTCCAGACCTGTTCTAAATGCCCCAAATAACAATTCCAAGGCATCAAACCTACCCAGAAACCACATACACAAATTTTGCCATTGGAGCTCAAGCTTTGAGTTCCAAACTCAAGCTTGAGCAAAACCACATAAACAAGCAATCCACAAGCTTAATTCTACTAAACTAAGCATAAAAATACCTCTGCAAACTAACAGAAACATCCAGCAATAACACAGAAACATATCATAGCATTTCATCCAAAAATCACATATTTTACATAAAAACAACAAAGCTTTGAACACCCTATCTAGCATGCTTCAAACCACTCAATTAACATCACATAAACATACTTGAATCACACAATTTAACCATAAAAACACAGCAGCAAACTCAACTAGAAATCATGCATGCATTCAACACTTTTCATCATTTTTTTCAAGAAATTTAAAGAGAAAGGAACTAGGAAACACATACCACAACAAGAGATCAATAAAGTTGCAAATTAGGGCTTGAATCACCAAAGAAAAACCAGCCTTTGCACCCCCAAGGCTCAGCCGAAAATGGAGAGGAAAAGAGAGTGTTTTTTGGAAAAATTCAATTTTCTTTTCTAAGTGTTTTTGTGTGAAAATGAAATAAATAAAATAACCCACTTAACATAACCATTTATCAAATCCATTTCAGCCAAAAGCAATTAAATAAATAAACATTTATTTCATTTAATTAACTCATATAAGACAAAACACTAATGGGGCAAAAAGACCATTTTGCCCCTCCACCATAAAATCACATAAATCATACTAAAGGGGTATTTTTGGGACATTCTAAATTCCCGGCCATTCCCGACATTCCCAATGTCTAAAACCCGTCCCCAAAATACTAACATACTAAGTTGTGATTTCTACTGAGCCAAACGCCGCGTTCCAAAATACCGGACACCGGAAATGCGAAATATAAAAGCTACTGATAACATACTCATGCATATCTGAATTCCATAAATATCCATAATAAATTATTTAAATGGCTATAAATAATTTCATGATTAAACATAAACAACTGCTAATTTCCAAATTAACTAAGCGGGCTTTACACCTATACTAGTGGATTTGGGCCTCACTTTTTGCAATTTTGCAGTTTTATCTTTTCTGCATCTGATTTTCTCAAAAACGCCAATTTTTAAATTCAACCATTTAAATTCCAATTCTAACTATTTAATAACTATAAATAATTATTAAATAATATTGTAATTTATCATATTTATTAATTGCACCATACAAAGTATCATAATTAACAAATATGCCCCTAATAACTCTTTCTTTACAATTTCGCCCTTACTTTGTGAAAAATTCACAAATAGAAGTAGTCTAATTTGAGAATCGGGATCCCGAGTCTTTTGTATAAATATTTTACAAGTTTAATTAAAAAGCAAAAATTTTAATTAATCACGTTTTCCATAAACCTCGTTGATTAGCAACGAGCTGCACAGTATGTTTAAAAAATCACGTAATACGCCTATGCTAGTTAGGGTGTTACAAATTTAATACTAGGAATAATATTCTATAATTAAGTTGGTCCAAAATTAATCAAAATAAATGATTAATTTTCAACTTAAAATATTTTCCTATTTGAATATTAGAAAAAAAAAACTAGTACTAGAAATAACTATCTAGAATATATATCATTAAATAAGTATTTTTCTAAAATTAACTTTAAAATATTAAATGAAAAATAAATTTTATATATTTTAAAAGTTAATTATGTTGCTAATTCAATTTTAATTAGGTTAGACTAATATAATTAACCTAATACAATTATTTAAATAAGGCAAATGGGCCATCACAATTGGGGTTGTTCATGTGAGGGAGGGCTGGGTTCAGTATGTCGTACCCACTGCTATTGGCCCCCTAACTATCACACATGGCCCAAAGGAGATGAATTTAACCTTTAAATAAAAAATTGTTATTCATTGAATAAGCCCAATTCTAATTGGGCCTAAAAAAAATTACTTGTGTCAAAAATTATTTTAGCAACCTAGTCCATTTACTTAGTAAAACTTAAATGGGCTTCCTATATGCATCTAAGCCCAAAAGTAAACATATAGGCTCACACAGGTCAAATGATTTGGATGGGCGCTATCATGTTACTATGTTTACACAGATAAAAGAAGTATAAAATTTACCTGTTACAAATTATTTATAGGATCTATTGACAATTGGACTATGATTAAAATCAGATCATTGGATTTGTCAACAAGTTAATCATAGCAATTTAGATCAAATAATTAAACAACCAATGTCCATGTAACAGATGTGAAATAAGATATTAATATAATTAAATTATTATTTTAAACTAACCAACTAAATTTTGAAAATTTAGGGTTGTTAAAACCAACCCTTAAATATTTTATCAAAATTTAAAATTCAAAAATGAAAAATTAATTTAAAATATCTAGGTTTATTTGAATTATTTTTATCAAATTAAATTAAATATCAAATAAGATAAATGATTTGAAAAAAAAAATATCTTCAATATCATCTTCTAATCTTATAATTTAATAAAATTAAAATAATAAAATAAACCAATTTTAAAATAGATTTGGTTAGATAATTATTATTTTAAGAATAAAATAATAAATAAATAATAATTTTCCTAATTATATGTCAAAATATCTCAAATTAAGCAATATTCAAATTTCTACAAAAATATCTAAGTTATTTAAATATTTAAAATATAATTTATAAATTTCCAATAAGTAAAATGATATAAAATAGTAAAATATCATTTTTAAACTTATAATTTATAAACAATTAATTATTTAACAAAATAACAAATTTTTTTTTGAATTTGAAAATATTATGGTTAGAATATCTATAAAAATATCTAGGTTAATTTCAAATTTATTAATTATTTAATTTGTCATATAAGATAATTTTAATATAATATTTCAAATAAAAAAGATAAAGTTATCTTTTAATTTAAAATATGTTAAATATCAAAATATCTGATCTTATAATTAAATAATATATAAATATTAAAAAAAATTAACAAATTTTTAAATATGACCATCATTTAAAAAATAAAATAATCAATTTTTAAATTTAAACCTCAAAATATCAAAAATTAATAATTATCTATTAAAAAATAAATATTATTAATTTAAAAAATTATATTTAAGTTTAAATATACTACAAATAATATTTTATTTTAATTTTGCGGTTTGAAAATTGGAAAAAATCCCACAAAATTCAGAAATTTGGGTGAAGCTTGTAGTAGGCTGCACGCTACAGCCCCAAGAGGCTGCAAAAACCCATTCCGCGCGCGGGGAGAAGAAGCAGCAGCGTGTCCCAGCCGAGAAATCTCGGCATGTGCAGGGTGGGGACACGGAACCTACAGCCTCTCGTGTCTAAAGACATGCGCTTCAGACAGCATCCGTCCCTCTTTGTCCGCGCGCGTCACCCGTCTTGTCCGAGTGCCTCGTGCACTCGATGCACCAACTCAAACCCGAAACTTCAAAAATTTATATCTTTTTCAATTTTTATCGGAATTGAGTTCCATAAAAAACAAAATTGCTTAATTTTTTAGAAGGAATCCAAATAAAATATTTTCAGAAACAGAAAAAATATTTTTCATGGAAAAAATTTTATACAACAGATACATTCATCAAATAACACGTAAACCACATGAAGCCATCCAAATCAATACAAATCATCGTTTGAATTCATATTTCATGAAAGTAAATCATTACCATGGCTCTAAGACCAATTGTTGGAAATTATTTTACCAGGATCTAGATTTACTAACAAGTATGTTTCATTAACATCCTAATATGAATTCTAAGACAATGAAAATAAACACATATAAAGTTAGAAAACCTTACAGTGGGTGCAGCGGAATAATATGACTCCTTCCGTTTAGATCTCTAGCCCTTGATTCCTTTCTGTAGCACAGCATCACCAAGATCTGAACTTGGATCTCTTTCTCTCCTTCTTGAGCCCGATTCTCCTTCTTGTTGATTAGATTCTTAACAGTCTTCCACACTATGATTGAGATACCACTTGATGTGTGTGGGCACTCACTCTATCACTCAAGGTACGAAAAAATTGAAGAGGAAAAGAGAGGGATGTGGTTTCGGCCTATAGAGAAAGAAGGCTTAAAATTTTACTGAAGGAATGTGATGTATCATCAATCTTTTTCCTTAAGCCATCACTATCTATTTATAGGTAACCACCTAGGTTTAGGTTAGAATTAATTAGCATTAAAATAATAGAAAAAAATAAATGGTAAATTCCTTAGTGTGGCCGGCCATAGGATGTTATTGGGCCCCACTTTGCCATTTTGCCATTTTGTCATCTTTCCATCCAACTTTCTCAAAAACGCCAATTTTCCAATTTAACCACTTAAATGCCAATTCTAATTATTAATAACTAAAAATTAATTATTAAATAATATTGTCATTTAATATATTTATTAATTAGACATATAAAGTCTCTTAATTAATAAATAAAACCTGGAATCTCTTTTCTTCACAATTTTTCCCTTGCTTAGTGAAAATTCATAAACTAGACATAGTCTAATTTTAGAATTATAATTGATTAATCAAAATCAATTAACTAAGTCTTACAAGCAGTACGATCTCAACTAGTATGGGGACCATGGGCCTATATAACCGAGCTTCCAATAAGCAGATCAAGAATTTACCAAGTAAATTCACTGACTTATTAATTCTTTGTTGCATCCACGCATAGAACTTGAAATTGCACTCTCAGTCATATAGAACGCTCTATATGTTCCACGATATAGATACACTATAAATTATCCATTGTTATAATCCCAATAATCAATGATCCTCTATAGATGATCTACATTGCATAGGGATAAAATTACCGTTACACCCTTTCAATGTATTTTATCCTTAAAACACTTGCCACCTATAAATAATATTTTAGTAAAATAAAATAATCACTATAATGAGATCTCAATCATTTATCTCTATTTAGCAAGCTCAAAGGAAATCATCATTTCACTTCTGAATACCTATAGAAGCTATAGATTCCATATCTATGTTTAGCGCTTCCACTCAATTGTACTACTGTGTTCCCAAAATGTACGTATCACCCTGACCAAAAAGTAGGCTTAACTAACAAATCAAAGAACACGAATAAAACTCTTGAGATCGAACCTAATCATGTGAGGATTAAGATCAACTAGGTGATATTGAATTGAATAGATAATACGGTAAATTTATCATATCTAATCAAAGTTTATTATCGATCCCTTCCAATGTATACTCCATACATCCGATACTGGTAAACTTTGCTAATGCCCTAGAAATGGCATAACACTTATCCAAGGTATAAGTATACCTATCGCTGATTATCACGCCAGTCTAAATCTAGTGAACTGACAAATCAAGGAATTAAACTTTCGAACATATAGTCAAGATTATATTCCACTGTGCTGACAACACTATAATCATTAACAAATACATATGTTTAGGACTTAATAGAATTTATAATCATGAAATAAATCATATGAACCATGCAACATGAAATGAATTCTGATCTTTACTAATTAGTAAATCTGATTATATTGAAATGGGTTTTGTTTAGGGCACAAAACCCAACAGTTTTTATGTTATTTTTGTACACCTTTGTTATAATTCATGTTTCATTTTTTTTTTGTTATTTTAAGTTGTCAGATTTATGTGCATAATTTTTTTGGTTGTTGTTGTTGCAGTTAAAATTACGAAACATCTCTCGAACTTCAGTTGAGAGTGAGTTTGAGGCTTGATGACTTCTTCTTCGGTGACACTACTCAGGACGTTGTTAAATTCAAAGTTAAAGGTGTATCCAAGTCTGTTGGTCAACCTGACTTTGTGGGTGTTTCTTCATCATTGGCTCATAAGAATGTCTCCTGACTTGAGTTTGAGGAATTAAAAAAAAAGTATCTCTGTTGTTGTCAGCCAGCAAGGGATTCTTATGAAATCTGTTGCTGAAATGAACAAGAAGTTGGACATTCTTATTGAGGTGTTGTTTTTTATTGTCCTTAACTGATTTTTTGTCATTTTTTTACTAGTGTTTTCATATTTTTTTTCTACATTTTATGAATTTTTTATGCTGGTATATTTTCAGTCCTCCCATGCTGGTCATACTCACACTGGATCTCATTCTGAAGATGCTCTTCGCTTTTCTGAAAAATGATGATGATGAAGATTCTATTTCAGAGGAAGACGACGATGCTAAAATTGAGGATGACAAAGGAGATGAAGATCATGAGGATGGTACGGATGATGAAGATGATGATCTAGATGGAGCTGGAGTTGGTGTTGGGCAGGATGAGGCTCCTATTGGAGATGATCGTAATGATAAGGGTGTTGTTGTTGTCGAAGTTGTTTCAAAGGATGATGATACTGGCAAGGTGGATTCTTCTTCTAAAGAAGCCAACATTAATGATGCCAAGAAGACTGACCCTATGGAACCTATTGCAGAGGTTAAACAGGTATATTTTTTTGTCCCGCCTTTCAGTGTTGTTTTTGTCTTGTTGTTTTTTTATGTTGTTTTAATATTTTCTTAATGTTGTTTTTGTTGTCAGTCAGAACAACATCAAGTTGAGGAAGAGAACATTGATGTTGATGCAACTATTGCATCTGTTGTTAATGCTGTGGAGAAATTGGTTTGTTTTATTTATTTTTTTTCTTTTTTTTGTGTGATTCTATAATATTTTATTGTTGTTTTACTAGTGTTTTTATTGTATTTTTTTAAAAAAAAAATGTAGTAAATCATTTTTCTTGTATTTTTCAGATTGGTTCCTCAACTACTGTGTCTGGTTCTGCTGAGACTTCTGAGGAGAATGATCTTGAAATGGTTGTTTTTCAAGAGACTCCCATTTTACGTCCTCAAATGAGGGATCGGAAGAAAGGAGTTGTTTTGAAGTCTCCACACATTGAGCTTGCTTCTGGTGCCTTCAAATCAGGTTCATCTTCGGTTTCTCCTGATGATTCTGTTTATAAGGTGGTTAAATATGTGCATTGTTTGTGCCCGTTGGACGACAAGATTGGTGAACCTGTCGATCCACAGTTGGAATCTGAGTTTAACATTTGGCTTTGTACAGGTCTTAGAAAGCAAAAATCTAAGTAAGTATTTTTAGGTGTTTTCACTTATATATCTTTTATTGTTTTCTTTTTTTGTGTGTGTGTTTTGATGTCTTTTTTTTTTAGCACAACAACTAATGTGTATTGTAATTGTAAGGACACAATATTTCCGCCATTTCGTTTTGGGGTTGAGGGCGTTAGCAACAAGATGTGGTTTCACAACCTTAGCTATCCTAATTGTTTCCTTACCAATTCTGTAAGTTCTTTATTTACATGTTTGTGTTGTTTACTTTTATTGTTTCTATTTTTTTAAGTGTTGTTCTGTTAGTTTTTTTTTTCTGATTGAAAGACAGTTCTTTGTTTATTTATTTTTTCTTTCTTTTTATTTGTTTTTTAATTGTTCTTCTGTTAATTTTTTATATGATTAGAGGCTTTTTTATTTTCTTATTTGCAGCACATTGACATTATTTTCTACTATCTTCGTAAGAACATAAAGTACTCTGCTGAACCGAAAATCAAAGTCACCACAACTGATTTTCTTTTTTGTTCTATCATAACAAACTTGTATGATAAGTTTGTTGAGAAAAACAATGATATATCTGTGTTTCTCATAATGTGGCCCAGTACATCCGTGGTGGTAAAATATTATGTGCCACTCCTTGGCACTTGGTTGATCATGTTGTTATGCCTATTAATGTCAAATTACAGGATCATTGGATTTGTGGTCGTTTAAACATATCTGAGCAGTGGATATATCTGTACAATTCATTGCATTCTAGAAGGTATATGACAGCTGCCAAAGAGGCTTGCAAGCCTTTTTCTGTTATTTTACCCTATTATTTCTCTATGTTAGACTTTAGAGGCCTTCCCAATGAATCTAAGTTTAGCACGATGGAACCGTTCCTGATTGTTGTTGTGGATGGTTTACCCGAGCAGGTCACATCGTAAGTTTTGTGTATAATTTTCAATGTTTTTTACTGCTTTTGTAGTGTTATGTTTTGTTATGTGATTGTTTTTTTTTTTTTTTGATCAAGAAGGAAAAATCTTCATTAACCACAAACAATTACAACCTAAACAATCAAGGCAACATAGCCCAAAAAGCTACTTACAGTATATATCTCAAGAACAATTCCATTTAGACATATGACCTTAAAAATGATGCTAGTTGGTATTGGAGAAAACTTTGTCATTTAAGAGATAAGTTTACTCCAAATGAGCTTACAAATGCAAGAGATGCTAAGGGCCGGTTCAACACAAAGATGCTATACAATAGCAAGCTGCAGCAAACAGTCTTCGAGATCAGTAGCAGCATATGGAACAACTTCAACATGCCCAAACATAGGTTTGTTTTCTGGCAAGCATCTAATGACCAACTGTTAACTCGGGATAAATTTGCTCGAGCCACCTTTTCTTTGCTTGCTGTCTTTCTCAGCAAGTTCTATCTCAGGTGTGCATCTGGCTTGGGATAACCAATTGGCCAATTGATTTTCAAGAGTGGCAAAGATGGTTAGTGAAGATCAAGAAGGATAAAATGCAGAGAATTTATACCACAGTCATGGCAGCAACAATTTATAATTTGTGGAGCAATAGAAACAATTGTATTTTTAACAATTACTCGAGCTCGGTTCGGAAGATGGTTCAGAATATTAAAGATAATGTTTTCTATGTAATTTTTTTTACTAGTGTTCTTATAGTGTTTTTTTCGTGTTTCTTTTCGTTTTGTTTCAGTGATTGTGGTATTTTCGTAACATCCTTTGCTGAGTATTTTATTGATGGAAAACCCATCCCATCCTCTGATTTTGATGTGGAAATTCACCGCAATCGTTTGGCTGTGTCATTTTATCATTATGGCATGAAGAAGCAACTTGAGAACATTGAAAGCGAATCCGAGGCCCCTCCCAACCTTCCCAAGAAATGATATGTCCTTTTCAATCAGATTGTGCTTGTTTTTATGTTGTTTTTGGAACAAACATTGGTGTTCTTTTATGTTTTTTTAAGTTTTTTGTAGACAATATGTAATCTTTATTTCTGTATTTTTTTTTTTTTGTTTTTGTTATGTATAAACAAGTTGTTATGTTAAATGGGTTAGTATTTTTATTTCATCTCTCATCTTTTTATGGATTTTTTTCATATATTTTTCTTTTTGTTTTTTCTGTTTTTTCCCAATTTCATCATCCTCCCTAAATGGAAAATTTAGTTCATAATTAAATCCATGACCATTCCTATAACAATGTTCAGCATAGATAAATTAAAAAGGAATAGAGAAAGAAACTGTTGGTGGAATGACTCTGGATCTTCACTTTGATTTCCTCTGTTCTTCTTGCCTCTTTCTTCTGTGTTTTAGGGTTCCAAATCGCCTCCCCTGACTTCCAATCGCAGTTTTCTATTTATATCTAATTTTTAGGGTTCGTCGGACGAAAATACCCCTGACCGTATGGACGCTCGCTGCTGCCACAGGGTATCTCGCCACGGCCAGATGAGCTTCTGAAAACCACGTTTCTGTTCTCGAGTTATGGCCGCGGCCATGGTGATCTCGCCGCGGCGACTGGAATTTTTCTACTTCGATCTCTTTTAGTAAAATAGGCATAACTTTCTCATACAAACTCCAAATGAGCTGATTCAAGATGCGTTGGAAAGATAAAAAAGAGATCTAAAACTTTTTTTTTTTGTTTTTGTCCAAAATCTGATAAGAACATCGTCGAATTCAGGCTTAAAGTTTCAGCTTTATTTTCTTTCAAAATTTACTCTATTTTATAGATCACTGTTTTCCGAAATTTATCCAATTTATACATCCCAAGTGTAGAAACCTAAAATAAAAGAAAACAAGCATAATTCTATTCCAAAAATAATAATAAAAAAGAAAAACAACTATAAAATGTGACCCAAAACTTAGGCTAAAAATAGCCTAACAAATTCCCCCAAACTAAATCTTTACTCCCCCCCGAGTAAAGCTAAAACTCAAACAAAATTAAACAATGTAATAGATAACTAAACCTTCAAATGATTGAACTGCTACTACCACATGCACAACTTCAAGCAATCAATAACCAGAATTTCAACTCGATAACTCTAAGAACTAACTTGGATGCACAATTCAGAAGTAAGCAATTCATACAGACACAAAACATCGCATTTGACATTCATATCACAACCATTCTACACTTTCCGACATTCCGCTAACCCATGTTCAATAAGTTTGGATGACATACCTCTCTCCACTAATGTTGACAATTTTTGCTCGAAATCAATAGGTCTTTTCGGTTATAATAGCATGGCTTAGGTAAACGGGTAGATAAAAAGTCATTTAAGCTACATTATACCATAAGCACAATTATACCAAACAAGCACCCACAATTATCCATTTTTTCTTTTTCATATATCCCAAAGAAGATAGTAAGAGATTGCATATTTTTTTCCTAAGTGCCTACCTCATTGTTCACAATTGATTCTCAAGAAGAAATTATCACATTTCATTTTTCTTTTGTTTTTTTTTTCTTTTTTCTTTTCTTTTTTCTACACTAGAGGCACATCACATAACAACTATTTTTTTTCAATCCCTTACTTTCAAAATTGTTCCCCACTTACACACTTCATTCCCCCCAAACTTGATTAAAAGCTTATGGCATAATAAGGTACGTTGAGAATGAAAGTAGTTAAAGATAACGAATTAAGCTTAGTTAAGTGGTGAGAATTTTTGAAATAGGCTAAGGCTCAACTTTGGGTAAACTAAGGATAAAACTTTTCAGGTATGCTTGAAAGGCTCAATCGATCCAAAGAAAATTTTCCTAAATCACTTTCCAAACAAAAATCAACAAAAATTTCGCTTCAAGAGAGTATGTCAAACAAATTCTATTCCATGTCAAGCCAACATTCCACAATCCAAATAGAACAAAAGTGATACGCGTCAAAAATAAATGTTTGACATCTAAATGAACAACCTTCTAATACACATCCAATTTAATTCAAAGAGTTATGACTCAAGCACACGGTTAAGATTTTAATCCATTACACAAGTGAATAACAGTAAGTCAATCAATATTCCAGCTCAGTTATCAACACATGACACTAACAAAAACAAAAACTAAACTAAAAAAACAAAAACATAAACTGAAAAACTGAAAAAAAAAAAAATAAATAAATAAATAAATCTCTCCCCCCAAACTAAAGATGCACATTGTCCCCAATGTGTTAAAATAAAATTGTGGTTAAGAGAGACTTACCTGAGCCCCATCAGAAGGGGTTTGGTGGACCCTTTTCATCCAAAAGAGCCCTCGTACTGAATGAAGAAAATTGACCACCAATAGTGTTGATTTCAGAGTTTTGCACAAGAGTAAGCTCACCTTCAGAACTACCACACATCAATCTTTTCCAACGATGCCGAATCGTTTGAAGTCGCTCTTTAGGCTTTGTTTTCTTCTTATCAGCTTTAACAAAAGAACCTTTCACCATCTCAATCTTGCAACAGGTAGGAATGTCGGTTGGGGCAAAAACATTAAAATTGACCTCTTCATCTTGCACTCGCAACTTTAACTCTCCCTTTTGAACATCTATTAATGCTCGCCCCGTAGCTAAGAATGGTCTTCCCAATATAATGGGAATAGTTGAATCTTCCTCCATATCAAGAATTAGGAAATCAGCAGGGAAGATAAACTTACCAACCTTCACCAGTACATCTTCAATTATCCCACGACGATGAGTCAAAGAACAATCTGCTAGTTGTAAAGTCACTATTGTGGGCTTTGCTTTTCCCAATCCTAGCCTTTTGAAGACAGACAAAGGCATTAGATTAATGCTTGCTCCAAGATCACAAAGAGCTTTAGTTTCCACCGTACCCCCTATAGAGCATGGAATATTGAAACTACCCGGATCTTTTAGCTTGGGCGGTAGTTTCTTTTGCAAAATTGCACTGCACTCCTCAGTGAATGCCACTGTCTCGAATTCTTCCAACTTCCTTTTCTTAGCCAAAATTTCTTTCATGAACTTCAGGTAAGTTGGCATTTGCTCCAAGGCCTCCGCAAATGGAATGTTAATGTGCAGCTTCCTGAATATTTCAAGAAATTTTGAAAACTGCTTGTCGAGATTTTGCGGAGTCTTTGAGGGTAAGGTATCTTCACATGATGATCTATACTGATTGGCGGAGACTGTTGTTATGGTGCATGACTATCAGTAGTCTTCTTCTCTGTTGATGTTGGAGTTGGTACCGGTTGATCTTTAACTTCTTCATTCAATGGTTGTACCACATCAGGCCCATCATAATTCTTTCCACTCCTCAAGGAAATTGCTTCACATTGCTCTTTTCCTTTTGCCTCACTAGTTCTAGGTGAATTTCCTTGAGCTTGTTTTGCCACTTGAGTAGCCAATTGTTCCATTTGAGTTTTTAGAGTTTTAATAGAGGCTCTAGTTTCCATCATGAATTGGAGCAATAAATCAGCTTGGATAGTGGAGCCTCCACTAGGACTTTGTTCTTGCAGCTGTTGTTGGTTTTGTTGGGGCTGGTTTCTCTGCTGGTAGAACCCCTGTTGGTTGTGCCCATAATTATTGTTTTGGGAGTAATTCCCAATAGCTTTTGCTTGATCCATTGGTAAGCTGTTCACATCCACCGGACATTCCTCATAGGGGTGAGGGCCTCCACAAAGCTCACAAACAACTTGAACCTGTTTTACTTGAACAGCTATCAGTTTTGTCAGGGCCTCTACCTAGGTTGTCAGCTTTATAATGGCATCTACCTCAAGCATACCAGCCACCTTCTTTGTCTGATTTCTTTTAGTTGGTCACTGTTGATTATTCAGGGCCATCTCCCCTAACAAATCATAGGCTTCATTTGCACTCTTCCTCATGAATGCTGCACCAGCTGCAGCATCTATGAGTGTTCTAGTGTTACCAACCAACCCATTATAAAAATTGTGAACTAGCATCCACTTCTCAATACCATGATGAGGACATTTTCTGATGAGGTCCTTAAACCTCTCCCAGGACTCATGGAGAGATTCATTATCTAACTGACAAAATTTGTTGATTTCTCCCCATATTTTAGCAGACTTTGTTGGAGGAAAGAATTTAGACAGAAATTTGTTGCTAAGTCTGTCCATGTTGCTATAGAATTTGGTGGCAAGGAGATTAACCAGCTCTTGGCTCTTTCCCTAAGTGAGAATGGAAACAGTCTCAAACAGATGACGTCATCACTAACCCCATTGACTTTGAAAGTCTGACATAACTCCATGAAGTTTGATAGATGCAGATTCGAGTCTTTAGAAGGGAGTCCACCAAACTGGACTGAAGACTGCACCATCTGTAGTATGGCAGGCTTAATTTCAAAGTTGTTAGCATCCACTGCCGGTGGCCTGATACATGACTGAACCCCCGTATGAGTAGGGAGAATATAATCTCTCAAGCTGCGGCCATTAGCTTGATCTTCAACGGCACCTCCATTATTACCGTTGTTGCCTCCATTATTTGCAGCATTAGCATTAGCAGCCATGATTTCTGGTGTTTCAACAGTTGCTGAAACTCTTTCTTGCCTCTTGTTCCTTCTGTTTCTCCTACAAGTCTTCTCGATTTCAGGATCAACGGGTAATATGACTCCTTGTCCTTGACGGTGCATACACCTAAAACTCCTGAAATAGATAGAAACAATCTTGCAATAACAGATTAGCAATTAGCAAGAAAAAATAAACCAAAGCAGAATTTAGTATAATTTTATGTAATATCAATCTTTATACAATTCCCCGGCAACGGCGCCAAAAACTTGTTGTGAAAATTATTAAATACTACGCAAGTGCACGCAATCAAGTAGTATACTCACGCAAGTGAGGTCGAACCACAGGGAATTGGATTAATTATTACTAAATTATACTTATAATTCTATTTGGCAAATCAAAAGTTTTTATGATTGAAACAGAATGAAAGTAATTCAGAAAACTTAAATAACACAAGTGAAAGTTGAGCAAGATGAGATAATAGGGAGGAGAATCCTGTTGTATGTTTACCTAATTGTTAATGCCTAATTGCTATCCTTTTCTTGAAGTGAATGACAGATTATAAATTAACCTAACTCTTTTCAGATCTTTTAGGTTCTAAATCACATATTCTCTAATTAATCTCTTAATTAAACTAACATGAAATCAACATTAAACAATAATCTACTTTTCACATAAGTCATGTGAATACTCTCGTTTCACATAGAACACCGATTATCCAATTTTAGCATTCTCAATTCTCACTTTTCAGATTTTGAATTGAGATCATAGATCATGTAGAAGGTGATCAAGCTTACACATGAAATTAAACACAAATAAAGATAATTTCACAATCAAGAATGGAGGAATGGAATTATGCATTAACTAGATAAAAGCATTAAACAACATTCATCATCCTCCCTAAATGGGAAATTTAGTTCATAATTAAATCCATGACCATTCCTATAACAATATTCAGCATAGATAAATTAAAAAGGAATAGAGAAAGAAACTGTTGGTGAAATGACTCTGGATCTTCACTTTGATTTCCTCTGCTCTTCTTGCCTCTTTCTGCTGTGTTTTAGGGTTCCAAATCGCCTCCCCTGACTTCCAATCGCAGTTTTTTATTTATATCTAACTTTTAGGGTTCGTCGGACGAAAATACCCCTGACCGTACAGACGCTCGCCGCGGCCACAGGGTATCTCGTCGCGACCAGATGAGCTTCTAAAAACCACGTTTCTGTTCTCGAGTTATGGCCGCGGCCATGGTAATCTCGCTGCGGCGATTGGAATTTTTCTACTTCGATCTCTTTTAGTCAAATGGGCATAACTTTCTCATACAAACTCCAAATGAGCTGATTCAAGATGCGTGGGAAAGATAAAAAAGGGATCTAAAACTTTTATGTTTTGACTTTGTCCAAAATCGGATCAGAACATCGTCGAATTCAGGCTTAAAGTTTCATCTTTATTTTCTTTCAAAATTTACTCTATTTTATAGATCACTGTTTTCCGAAATTTGTCCAATTTATACATCCCAAGTGTAGAAACCTGAAATAAAAGAAAACAAGCATAATTATATTCCAAAAATAATAATAAAGAAGAAAAAAAACTATAAAATGTGACTCGAAACTTAGGCTAAAAATAGCCTAACACTAAGCATGGACCTAACCATTTCTAAAAGCGTGCGATTTCTTCTTTCTACAACTCCATTTTGCTGTGGAGTGCTAGGGGCAGTCAATTGGGATTCAATGCCAAGTTTAATTAAATGATCTTTGAACTGCATATCCATATATTCTCCACCCCTATCAGTTCGCAAGATCTTTAAGGTTTTACCCAATTGGTTTTGAGCCAATGCTAGAAATTCTTGAAACTTTTCAAACGTTTTAGATTTCTTATGCATAAGGTAAATGTGACCATATCTAGAGTAATCCTCAATAAAAGTTACAAAGTACTCATAACCACCTCTAGCTTTGACATTCAGTGGTCCACAAAGATCTGAATGTACTATACCTAGTGGTTCTTTGGCACGCTCTCCCTTTGCAGAGAAAGAACATTTTGTCATTTTTCCTTCTAGGCAAGATTCACAAACTGAAAATTCACCTAAGGTGACATTTTTCAATGGACCACCTTTGGTTAACCTGTGAAGTCTATCATAGCCTATATGACCAAGACGTAAGTGCCATAGATATGTTTCGTCTTCATTATCGATCTTTTGCTTTTTGTGGTTTCTAGGTTTAGCTACTTTAAACAGTTCGTTATTAAGCGCAAATGGTTCTTCTGGTCTTAGAACATAAAGAGCATGTTCCATTGATGCAACACAAATTTGAATGTCATTTCGAGAAATGGTAGAACCAGAACTCAAAAAATCTAATTTGTATTGTTGCAATTGTAAGCATGAAACAGAAATCAAGTTTCTACTGAAATTTGGAATGAATAAGACATTGTCTAATTCCAAAATTCTGTTCTGAAACTTGAGTTTGGCTTTTCCTCTAGCTCTAACCGATACAATTTCGCCATTACCAACTTTAAGTTTCAACTCTCCGGATTTCAAATAATTCCAGTTTTCAAGCAATTGCAATGAACAACTGACATGGTTTGTAGATCCGGAATCAAGAATCCAGATGGATTTATCATTCCCTAAAACACATGATTCAAAAACTAAAGCATCATTGCTTAACCGTTTTAGGATTGCTCTTATTGCTGGTTCAATCTGTTGTGAAGGATAATATGAGGAAGTGGAATCACTTTCTCTATTCTTCTCAATTGAGCTTTAAGTAGTAGGATTGTCGGAGCAATGAACTCTTTGCTCTTCAGATAAAGCAATTCCCAGCTTAGCTGCTTTCTAGAATTTCATGTTCTTCATGAGCAACTTTGAAGTGATACTTTGACCAAGAATCTGTTGGAAATTTATTTTACCAGGATCTTAGATCTACTCACAAGTATGTTGTTTAAACACCCTAAATATGAACTTTCTAAAACGATAAATTAAACACATATAAAGTTAAGAAAACCTTACATTGATGCAGCGGAATTAATGTCTCCTTCCACTCAGATCTCTAACCCTTGTATCCTTTCTGTAGCAGAGTATAATCAAAATCTGAGCCCGAATGTCCTTCTTCTTCTTCAAGTTTGATCCTTCAAAGTCTTTCAATCTATGATTGAGTTACTGCTTGCTGTGTGTGGGCACTTACTCTTTCACTAGGGGTTCAAAATTGATGAAGGGAAAAGAGAAGAGAGGGTATCGGCCAGATATAGAAAGTGGGGAAGGCTCAGTTTTTCTGAAGAGAGAAATTTCTGTCAGAAAGGCTTGTGAAAACTTGTGATTTGACAGAGCCATCACTTTCTATTTATAGGCAACTACTAGGTTTAGGTTAGGAATTATTTGGCATTAAAATAATGAAAAAATCAATTTGAAACTCCTCAATTAGTGGCCGGCCAAGGTGTAGTAGTGGGCCCCACTTGATTTTGCAGTTTTATCAAATTTTATTTCTATTTTCTCAAAAACGTCAATTTTCCAATTCTAACCTTTTCAATACCAATACTAATTATTTAATAACAAAAATAGATTATTAAATGATATTGTCATTTAATTTAATTATTAATTAGACATATAAAGTCCATTAATAAATAAATAAACCTAGAATCTCTTTTCTTTACAATTTCATCCCTGCTTAGCGAAAATTCATAAAATTAGACATAGTCTAACTTTAGAATTATAATTGATCAATCACGAATCAATTAATGAGTCTTACAAGCAGAATGTTCTCAACACCATTTATGTTCAGCACTCCCACTCAATCATACTATCATGTTGCCAAAATATACGTATCACCCTGACCTAAAAGTAGGCTTAACTAATAAATCAAAGAACATGAATAGCACTCCTGAGTTGAGCCTACGCATATCACGATTTAGATTCTTTTAATCTTAAGATCAACTACTGATATTGACTTGGAAAGATATATATAACGGTAAGTTTGTAATATCTTAACTTAGTTGCTATATCGGTCCAGTCCAATGTATACTCCATACATTCGAAACTAGTATACTTTACTAATGTCCTGGAAAGAACATAACACTTACTCCAAGTGTAAGTACACATCATCGCTGATAATCACATTAGTGTAAATCCAATAACACTGATGAAACAGGGACTTATTCTTTTGATACATATGATCACAATCACATTCCACTGTGTTGACTATACTGTAATTGTGAATAAACATATGATCTGGATTTGACTGATTTTGTGTGTAGATGTAATAAACATATTAAACCACTAGCATGTAAAATTCATGCAAACATCAATCACTTCAAATTTCTTATATTGATAACTAATCAGATTGTAAAGAGTTTTATTTAGGGCATAAAACCCAACAAACTCCCACTTGCACTAATATAAAACAAACTGTGCAAATAGGTCAATCTGATGTCTTGATCTTCAGATCAAGTGTAGTATATTTGAATCCACCCAAGCTTTTGGAAACTAGTTCATAAATTCACTTATGAAACATCCTTTACTATATGCTTTACTCATCAAGGGATACTGAAATCTTTACTGTTTTAAGGTACATCTGAATTAACAGAAGACATATCTCTCATATTTTAAAATATGTAATTGAGATAATACAGTGTAGACTTTTCTTCAGCAATATAACTTTCTGGTATTTTCAAAATTTACAAAGTTATAACTCTTCTCTGGTAGAGCTTGAAATATCATAGAATAATTCCTCCACCCCAAAAGTAAGCACCATCTCAAAGGTCTCGAGATGAGTTAGTGAGATACCAGGACAACTGATACACAGTTCCTTAATATCTAACATATAGATCACTTTCATAAGTCTTTCTTGAATATCTTCTAATGTTCCCTATTTGATTACATCTCAGATAGCTCCCACTCAATAGCAGATGTCTGGTTAAATAATACTTTTAACCTCTGATTGTTTGGAGAGTTACCTAGTTGTGACTTTTGTATTAGTCTGAATCATTAAGTTAAGACTAAGTCATCAACATAGCAGACCAGTATTTGAAGTGAAAAATACATGCCAGAGATAAAGTAATCAAAATTAAGATACCATCAAATTTTATGAGGATTAAGAATTCTAGGTTCAAGTCATTCGAATGGACTGAACTAGAGTTCTTTATCTTATTCTCATAATTCTGATAAGCTATTCCTATCCATGTGAATGGTTAGATTTTCTTTTTAGTAGTGTTCTTAAGTACCTATCACAAGTATCAACCTAATGAAGATGGGTATAGAATTTTAAAATTCTCCCACTCAATTAAGGTAGTGTGAAACTTTAACAAAGAACTTTCAAAAGTATCAAACTTTTACTTACAACAGTAAAATCGAAATGGAACATACAATCAAGATCAAGAATTTATATTGATAATAGCTGACTCATTATATTACTTCCATGTTTAAAGAAGATATGTGTTACATAGGGAATTGTGGAATAGACTCCACCCCTAAGAATATAGAGATTATGATCCACCCCTAAAGGTTGTAAAGATCATGATTCTCTTAGTGTGATAGAGTTTATGTGGAGTTGAATACTATCTAAAGTTCATTAGATATAAAAGATCGTTGAAATGCATAGTTTTCTTAACTTTTCTCCACCCCTATCAGATCAAAAGATTCTTTTATTAAACAAATTCTTAATAATTGTATTAGAGTTTACAATTATTAATAAACATAGAAATAGTTTCTAGTGTTTATTTATTATAACTCTATGAAGAGTTGTAAATAACATAGAATTTGCATCAATAATAAAAACACTTACACATACAAACATACAAATATAATGTGGTAATAATTGATGAAGATAAATTAAATGAAGCTCATTCTCATAAATTGCAATGGTTGAATTCGAAAATAAAGAAACTTGATTAATAATAAATTTAAAAAAAATGTATTGCAACAATATGAGAAAAACAGGGATAAATATCCCTAACTAAAATTTGAAATTCAAATTGTTTTTAAACTAAAACAATTAATTCAAAAATAAATTGAAGAGCTTCATCTTCATCTGGACGATTTCACCCTTTGGTACAGCTTTCTGATCCAACTCATCTGAGTTCAAGTAGCTTGGCCTATAAGAAGAAGAAAACAAATAAACAAAGTTAGTCTAGAATCATAAATCCAATTGGATAACAATTCACTAAAACTCTTAAAGTTTATAAATAGAAATACCTTGTTTCTTTGCAAGAAGTTTAGGACACTGGGGTTTCCAATGACCTTTTTCATTGCAGTAGAAACACTTTCCTTTAAGTGCAGCATCACCAGAAGGAGCAGCCCTTTTATTCTTCATGGCTTTTGTTCGCTTCTTGGTGTTCTTCCACTTCTTCTTCGACTTGGGCTTCGAAGCAGAGGCAACATTTGCTTCAGGTTTCATCGTCCCATTACCATTCCCAGGATTTTGAGGTTTACTCCCTTTCTTCTTGGGTCCTCCAATCGAATTTTCATAAGTTTGAAGGTCATTGACTAATTCATGAAAGTCAATTTCCTTCTTATTCATGACATAATTTGAAGTGTATGGTAGAAATGCTGGAGTTAGGCTATTCAAGATAAGACTTCCTTGAGTAGCACTATCCATTTCAGCACCATGATCCTGGGCTTCTTGGAAATAACTTGACATTAGGAGAACATGGTCACGCACGTTTTGATGAGGTTCCATCCGTGCATTAATGTACTTCTTAGTCGCGTCAAAGTGTGACTGAAGTGATGCCTTACCGAATAGCTCATTTAACTTCGTCATAACTTCAGCAGCCTTCTCGGTTTTAGAAAATCGAGTTTTGAGGGTGTCAACCATGCTGGAAAGCATAAAATATAGAGCTTTGTCATTTGCTTTCTGCCAACGCTCATACTTTTCTTTCACAGCTTTGAAAGCATTGTCCCCAGGCACTTCAGGTGACGGCTCAGTTAAAACAAACAAGGCACTTTCTCCTATGAGAGCAATATTAATGTTCTCATTCCACTTATTAAAGTTAGATCCATTCAATTTGTTTTCAGTCAACAGTGATAACATGGGATTCATTTTGATAATACAGGATACTACAAAATAATAGAAATTAACAAATAGAAATTAATAATGGTTTAACACAAGATCAATTCAGAAATTATAAGCACATAGCAAGTAGGAATGATATGAGAAAATACTTAAAAAAATTCAGTCCTAAATAATTTCCAAGGTTTTTCAACAAACTGATATCAATGTCCCGCTTAGGCGAGAGTCAAAGCTACCATCCATTGAATAGAGTTGTCAGCTCATCTAAAATGTTAAACATTCTAGCAACCTTTTATTCGATCAAGATTGGAATCCAGCGTTGTCCCGTTTAGGCGAGAGTCAAGGCTATTCTATCTTATGAGCTACTACCATTGTTTCGCAATTTGCAAGTCAAATATGGTCGCTACCATTAGGGTGATCTATACCATATAAAACACTTACAAACTACTTATCTTTCGAGATTAAACGGTGCGAAATTGCTAATGAACGTTCATCCATTAGGGAAGATTACTCACTAAAATAAACGCGATGTAAAACCCACAATGGAGATCGAATATCTTAATAATAATAAAGCTCATTCTTTAAAAAATGTATTTTCTTTATTATTCTAATAAATAAATTCTCATTAAATTCGAAATTTAGAATTGAAATTCAAAAATAAGAATTTAATATAATATTTATAAAATTATACTTAGATGTTGATTGAAATAAAATTAATTATTTCCATCTTAGTAATAATCTTAAATATAAATATTAAGAAAATTAATTTAAGTTGAATTAAATTAGATTAATTAGCAACTTAAAAATTTCCTTGAGAATATATTTATTGAGTTCGAAAATTTAAAGTATAAAAACTATACAATTTTTGAAAAAATAATAAAAATAGAAAAGAAATAGTTCAAGCAAAAATAGCACCGATCTAGATTTTCTTTTGACTAGTTAATTCAATTTCTAATAATATATATTTTAAATTCATTTATTTTAAATTAATCAATTAAATGAAAAAAATCATAGATTTAAGTTGGCCCAAGAATTAATTAAAATAAATAATTAATTTACAACTCAATCTATTTTTCAAGATAAATTCGAAAAATATTGCATAAATAAAATGCAATTTTCGAAATTGATTAAGAAAATAAAGGAAAAATATATATATTGAAAATTATTTAAATTTAAGTTGAAAAATTAAATTTCAACCTAAAATAATTTTCTATTTAATTGTCATGAAAAATAAATAAATATTAAGTATCATGATGAAAATCAACTTAGATATTTAAATTTTTCAAGTTAATTAAATGTATTAAATTCAAGAAATAAATAATTAAGTGTAGAGAAGGCTTAATTATTAATTTCTAGTTTAATACTAGGAAAAATATACTTAAATAAAATTGTACCAAAATTAATTATTTAAATAATTAATTTCACAATGTATAAAATTTTCCTATTAAATATTAGAAATAATAAGTAGTCTAGAAATTACTATCTAGAAAATATCTTATTTGACTAGGTATCTTTTCAACAAAAATTTGAATAATATCTAATTTAAGTTATATAGAAAAAATCTAAAACTTAAATAATTTCAAATTTAGATTTAATTAAATATCAAAAATTAAGTTATAACCACTTAATTTGAAGATATCTTTTTAAGTTAATATTCGAAAAAATATTAACCTAAAAAAGTATCTAAAATATTCCATTTTAAATTAATATTCGAAAATATATTAACTTAAAAAATATCTTAAGAATCTTTAATAACTAATGCCTAGGATTCCTCAACTTGATTTAAAATTTAAATAAAATATTCAGATTTAAGTTAGATAAGAAAAATCAGTTGATACAACTAATTTATAACTTAAATAGGAATATTTAATTAAATAAGTTCCAGAAAGAATCTAGTTAGTTAAAATTCTTTATTTAATTAAATACAAGAAAAATACAAATAGTTTGTCTAGAAATAATATCTAAAACTAAAAGTGTTTTTCTTAAAATTAACTTTAAAATATTAAAATGAAAATAAATTTTCATATATCTTAAAAGTTAATTATGTTACTAATTCAATTTTATTAGGTCAAACTAATATAATTAACCTAGTACAGTTATTTAAATCAGGCAAATGGGCCTTCACAATTGGGGTAGTTCATGTGAGGGGGTGCTGGGTTCAGTATGTCGTACCTACTTCTATGGCTCCCAACTCTCACACAAGGCCCAAAAGAGAGGAATTTAACCTTAAAATAAATAACTGTTATTAATTGAATAGGTCCAATAACTAAATGGACCTAAATAAAATCTATCATGGAGTGGCATTTTATTTAGCAACAACCTATATGCATCTATATAATAAAATAAACACATAGGCTCACACAGGTACACACTTGGATGGATCCTATCATGTTGCTAGGTCATACACAGATGAAAAAAGATTGTAAAATTTACCTGTTACAAATTATTAACTTGACCAAGGGAGCCATCAGATCATTAGATCTGGCAAAAAGTAACCATGGCTATTTGCAATCAAGTAATAATAGGTTTTGAAAACTTACACACAAGCTCAAACCACATACTCCTGCAACAAGGTTAGCTGGATAGTTGGAAGTAGGATTTATTTAATTTTAAATAAATAAATTTCAAAAATTAAATAAATAAATAAATAAATATTTTATTTTTAAAAATAAATAATAATATTAATTTATTTTTCAAAAAAAAAAATAAAATTAAAATTTAATTTTCGGAAAATAAAAAAAATATTTAATTTAAATTTCGAAATTATAAAAAAAATTTAAAATTCAACCTACAATTTTGAAAAATTAGGTTTCAACTAACCTAAATATCATTTCAAAATTTGCTAACTACTTTTAAAAATTAAATGTTATTTTATAAATAAGAATTAAATAAAAAATTAAAAAAATTAAATGAATATCTTTTTCAGATTTTAAATGTAATTTAAATAAATAAAATAACAAAATTTAAAAGTTAGCAAAATATCTTACACCTTTTTAAAATTACATGATTATAGTTATCTTATTTTAAATTTAAATAAGGTCAAATTATTAAAAAAAAAATTAATTTTAAAATATTTAAAATCTGACCTTAAATTTAAAAATAAGATAAGATATAATCAAATTTAAAAATAAGATAGATTATTAAGCAAATAAGATAGACACTAATTATTTTTAAATTCAAATTACACTAATATCTTGAATTAAATTTAAAAAATTAAATTAATTCATAATGATAATTAGAATTGAATTGAATTAGGAATAGTAATAGTATAAATACAGAACTATACAAAAAATCGGAAGTTAATTCCATGAAAAAGCATGAAAAAACGAAGAAAAACGAAAAAAATTGCGAGCTGTACGGACAGGATGCTGTGCATACCCGTCCGCGTGCCCATGGGGAGTGCATGGGGCTGAAAACTCGGCCCTGGTGGGTTCTGGCAGGATTTCCGCGCGTGCACGAGGGTTTCAGCTCAACCCCGATTTTTTCGAAACTTCAAAAAATCATAACTAATTCAATTTAAATCGAAATTGAGTTCTGTAAAAAAGTAACTTGCTTAATTTTTTCCATACTATCCAATAAAAATAATTCCAGAAACAGACTTTCAATTATTTTTCACAAAAATTCACAAACACCAATCAATCATCAAATAACACTCAATACAACATGATACCATCCAAAAACAAACAAACAATCGTTTTAAAGTCCAAATTTCATGCAAGTAAATCAATTACCATGGCTCTGAGGCCAGTTGTTGGAAATTTATTTTACCAGGATCTTAGATCTACTCACAAGTATGTTGTTTAAACACCCTAAATATGAACTTTCTAAAACGATAAATTAAACACATATAAAGTTAGGAAAACCTTACATTGATGCAGCGGAATTAATGTCTCCTTCCGCTCAGATCTCTAACCCTTGTATCCTTTCTGTAGCAGAGTATAATCAAGATCTGAGCCCGAATGTCCTTCTTCTTCAAGTTTGATCCTTCACATTCTTCCAATCTATGATTGAGTTACTGCTTGCTGTGTGTGGGCACTTACTCTTTCACTAGGGGTTCGAAATTGATGAAGGGAAAAGAGAAGAGAGGGTTTCGGCCAGACATAGAAAGTGGGGAAGGCTCAGTTTTTCTGAAGAGAGAAATTTCTGTCAGAAAGGCTTGTGAAAACTTGTGATTTGACTGAGCCATCACTTTCTATTTATAGGCAAATACTAGGTTTAGGTTAGGAATTATTTGGCATTAAAATAATGAAAAAATCAATTTGAAACTCCTCAATTAGTGGTCGGCCAAGGTGTAGTAGTGGGCCCCACTTGATTTTGCAGTTTTATCAAATTTTATTTCTATTTTCTCAAAAACGCTAATTTTCCAATTCTAACCTTTTAAATGCCAAAACTAATTATTTAATAACTAAAATAGATTATTAAATAATATTGTCATTTAATTTAATTATTAATTAGACATATAAAATCCGTTAATAAATAAATAAACCTAGAATCTCTTTTCTTTACAATTTCACCCCTGCTTAGCGAAAATTCATAAAATTAGACATAGTCTAACTTTAGAATTATAATTGATCAATCATGAATCAATTAATGAGTCTTACAAGCAGAATGTTCTCAACTAGAATGGGGACCATGGATCTATATGATGAGCTTCCAATAAGTGAACCAAATTTACCAAGTAAATTCCTACTTATTAATTCTTCGTTGAATCCACTCTTAGAACTTAGAATTGCACTCTCAGACTTATATAGAGCATATTATATGTTCCACGATATCAATGTGCTATCTCATTTAACCATTGTTATAATCTTATTGTGATTTAAAGATCCTCTATATAGATGATCTACATTGAGATGGGATTTCTTTACTGTTCTCACCCCTCAATGTATTTTGCCCCTTAAAACACTTAGCTACCTGTAAATGGTGTTTAGTGATCTAATGATTAGTCAGTTAAACAAGAGCTCATCCATTTACTTCTATTTGCTAAGCTCGAAAGGAATCATCACTTTACTTTTATACACCAGTAGAAGCTATAGATTCCATATTTATGTTCAGCACTCTCACTCAATCATACTATCATGTTCCCAAAATATACCTATCACCCTGACCTAAAAGTAGGCTTAACTAATAAATCAAAGAACATGAATAGCACTCCTGAGTTGAGCCTAAGCATATCAGGATTTAGATTCTTTTAATCTTAAGATCAACTACTGATATTGACTTGGAAAGATATATATAACGGTAAGTTTGTAATGTCTTAACTTAGTTGCAATATCGGTCCAGTCCAATGTATACTCCATCCATTCGAAACTAGTATACTTTACTAATGTCCTGGAAAGAACATAACACTTACTCCAAGTGTAAGTACACATCATCGTTGATTATCACATTAGTGTAAATCCAATAACACTGATGAAACAGGGACTTATTCTTTTGATACAGATGATCACAATCACATTCCATTGTGTTGACTATACTGTAATTGTGAATAAACATATAATCTGGATTTGACTGATTTTGTGTGTAGATGTAATAAACATATTAAACCATTAGCATGTAAAATTCATGCAAACATCAATCACTTCAAATTTCTTATATTGATAACTAATCAGATTGTAAAGAGTTTTATTTAGGGCATAAAACCCAACAGAGTCATCTTCACACTTTGAAGTTCATTCCTAAAGGCATATTCTAGATGAGGATTGGGATGTGGGTTGTACATTTTTGACACTACAAATTGTTGGGTTTTATGCCCTAAGTAAAACTCATTTCAATATAATCAGATTATTAATATAGATCAGAATACATTTAATGTTGCATGGTTCACATGATTTATTTCATGATTATATGTACAGAATGTATAAATTCATCTGAAACCCTTTTCACATACTTGATCCTGTTTATTGTGTTGTCAACACATTGGAAAGTAAACATGACTATGTGAATAAAGTTTCCTAGATTTATCAGACATAGGGTTTTACTGATATGATAATCTACAACGGAGTTTACTTGGATTTGAAGAAGTGCTATGTTCTTTCCAGAGCATTGGTTAAAGTAAAGCTCAGGTTGGATGCATGGAGTATGCATCGGAAGGGACCGATATTGAACTTTGACTTAGATTTATTAAACTTACCGTAATATCTATTCAAGTCAATATCGCCTAGTTGATCCTAGATCAAATGATCTTAATCCTGATATGATTAGGCTCAATCTCGAGAGGCTATTCATGTTCTTTGATTTGTTAGTTAAGCCTACTTTTAGGTCAGGGTGATACGTACATTTTGGGAACACGGTAGTGCAATTGAGTGGGAGCGCTAGCATAAACATGGAATCTATAGCTTCTATCTGGCGAATAGTAAGCAAAGGATGATCTCCTTCGAGCTTGACCAAACGAACATAAATGGTGGAGTACTCATTTCACATAAGCTGAAATATCATTTATACGGGGTCAAGTGTTTTAAGGATAAAATACATAGTAGGGTGTAACGGTAATCTAATCCCTTTACAGTGTAGATCATTCATATAGAGGATCATTGATCACATTAGGATTATAACAATGGATATCTAATGATGCATCTATATGGTGGAACATGTAGAGCATTCTATATACTGAGAGTGCAATTCTAAGTTCTATGCGTGGATTCAACGAAGAATTAATAAGTTAGTGAATTTTAGTGCTAAATTCTTGATCTACTTATTGGAAGCTCGGTTATATAGACCCATGGTCCCCGCACTAGTTGAGATAATATTGCTTGTAAGACTCATGTAATTGGTTTTGATTAATCAATTATAATTCTCAAATTAGACTATGTCTATTTGTGAATTTTTCACTAAGTAAGGGCGAAATTGTAAAGAAAGAGTTTTAGGGGCATATTTGTTAATTACGATACTTTGTATGGATCAATTAATAAATATGATAAATGACAATATTATTTAATAATTATTTGTAGTTATTAAATAGTTAGAATTGGCATATAAAGGGTTGAATTAGAAAATTGGCGTTTTTGAGAAAATCAGATGCAGGAAAGATAAAACTGCAAAATTGCAAAAAGTGAGGCCCAAATCCACTAAGTAGGGCCGGCCACTTTTATAGGAATTTACCTCTGATATTTTCATTATTTTAATGCCAAATAATTCAAACCTAACCCTAGTGGAATGCTATAACTAGATAGTGAAGGCTTCAGGAAAATAACACTTTTCTTCTGACACTTCTGATCCAGAAAAAACTGAGCCTTCTCTCTCCCTATCTTTGGCCGAACCCACTCTCTTTCTCTTCCTCTTGAATTTCGAAATCCTTAGTGTATGAGTAGTGCCCACACACAGCAAGTGATACCTCAATCATAGTGAGGAAGATCGTGAAGAAAGACTTTCAGCAAGAAGGAGTTTCAGCATCAAAGATTCAGAGAAAGAGATCCAGGTTCAGATATTGATAATGCTCTGCTACAGAAAGGAATCAAGGGCTAGATATCTGAACGGAAGGAGTCATTTAATTCCGCTGCACCCAATGTAAGGTTTCTTAACTTTATATGTGTTTAATTTATCGTTTTAGAAAGTTCATATTTAGGGTGTTAATCAACATACTTGTGAGTAGATCTAAGATCCTGGTAAAATAATTTCTAAAAACTGTCCTCAGAGCCATGGTAATTGATTTACTTGCAAGAAATTTGGACTTTAAAACGATTGTTTGTTTGTTTTTGGATGGTATCATGTTGTATTGAGTGTTATTTGATGATTGATGTTTGTAAATTTTCGTGAAAAATATTTGCGATTCTGTTTCTGAATTATTTTTATTGGATAGTATGGAAAAAATTAAGCAAGTTACTTTTTTACAGAACTCAATTTCGATTTAATTTGAATTAGTTATGATTTTTTGAAGATTCGAAAAAATCGGAGCTGTGCTGAAATTTTCCTGCGATCGCGAAAACTGTCCGTACAGCTCACAATTTTTTCGTTTTTCTTCGTTTTTTCATGCTTTTTCATGGAATTAACTTCCGATTTTTTGTGTAGTTCTATATTTATACTATTACTATTCCTAATTCAATTCTAATTATCATTTTGAATTAATTTAATATTTTTTTAAATTTAATTCAAGATATTAGTGTAATTTGAATTTGAAAATAGTTAGTATCTATCTTTTTGCTTAATAATCTATCTTATTTTAAAATTTGATTATATCTTATCTTATTTTTAAATTTAAGGTCAGATTTAAAATATTTTAAATTAAATTTTTTTTAATAAATTGACCTTATTTAAATTTAAAATAAGATAACTATAATCATGTAATTTTTAAAGGATGTAAGATATTTTGCTAACTTTTAAATTTTGTTATTTTATTTATTTAAATTACATTTAAAATATGAAAAAGATATTCATTTATCTTTTCTAATTTTTTATTTAATTTTTATTTATAAAATAACATTTAAATTTTAAAAGTAGTTAGCAAATTTTGAAATGATATTTAGGTTGGTTGAAACCTAATTTTTCAAAATCGTAGGTTTAATTTTAAATTTAAATTTTTTTAAATTTTCGAATTTTTCAAATTTTTTAAAATTTTCGAAATTTTTTTATTTAATTTCGAAAATATTTTTAATTAATTATTTAATTTCGGAATTAATTATTTAATTTAAAATTAAATAAATCCTACATCCAACTATCCAGCTAACCTTGTTGCAGGAGTATGTGTTTTAGCTTGTGTGTAAGTTTTCAAAACCTATTATTACTTGATTGCAAATAGCCATGGTTACTTTTTGCGAGATCTAATGATCTGATGGCCTTGGTCAAGTTAATAATTTGTAACAGGTATATTTACAATCTTCTTTCATCTGTGTATGACCTAGCAACATGATAGGACCCATCCAAAGTGTGCCTGTGTGAGCCTATGTGTTTAATTTTATTATAGATGCATATAGGTTGCTGTTGCTAAAATAAATTATCATAGTTCTTGATAGAATTTATTTAGGCCCATTTAGTTTTTGGGCCTATTCAATTAATAACAGTTGTTCTTATTAAGGTTAAATTCCTCTCTTTTGGGCCTTGTGTGAGAGTTGGGAGCCATAGTAGTGGGTACGACATACTGAACCCAGCACCCCCTCACATGAACCACCCCAATTGTGAAGGCCCATTTGCCTGATTTGAATAACTGTACTAGGTTAATTAAACTAGTTTAACCTAATAAAATTGATTAGCAACATAATTAATTTCATTTATCTTGAAATTAATTTAAGAAAATTATAGTTTAAAGAATTCTTTATTCTAAGCTAAACTATATGTATTTTCTTGTATTTAATTAAATATAGAGTTATAACCATCTAGATTCTTTCTGAAGCTTAATTTAAATTTTTCATTAAATATTCCTATTTAAGTTGATATTTAGTTATCTACAACTAACCAACTTAAATCTGAATATCTTTTGGTTTTAAAATTTCAAAATTAAGTTGAGGAATTTTAGGCATTGGTTATTAAGATTCTTTAGATATTTTTTAAGTTAATATCTTTTCGAATATTAACTTAAATTAGAATATTTTAGATATTTTTTTTAAGTTGATATCTTTTCGAATATTAACTTAAAATGGAATATTTTTTAATTAAGTGGTTACAACTTAATTTTTGATATTTAATTAAATTTAAATTTGAAAAATATTTAGGTTCTAGATTTTTTCTAATACAACCTAAATTAGATATTTTTTCAAATTTTGTGGAAAAGATACTTAGTCAAATAAGATATTTTCTAGATAGTTATTTCTAGACTACTTATTATTTCTCATATTTAAAAGGAAAATATTATACATTGTGAAATTAATTATTTATATAATTAATTTTGGTACAATTTATTTTAAGTATATTTTTCCTAGTATTAAACTAGAGATTAATAATTAAGCCTTCTCTACACTTAATTATTTATTTCTTGAATTTAATTAACTTGAAAATTAAATATCTAAGTTGATTCTCATCATCATACTTAAATATTTCTTTTTCATGACACTTAATTAAATAGAAAATTATTTTTAGTTGAAATTTATTTTTTCAACTAAATTTAAATAATTTTCAAAATATATTTTTTCTTTATTTTATTAATCAAATTTCGAAATTGCATTTCTTAAATGCTGGAATTCCGAATTTTATTTGAAAAATAGATTAAAGTCGTAAATTATTTATTTTAATTTTGGACCAACTTAAATCAATAATTTTTTCATTTAATGATTAATTAAAATAAATTGAATTAAAGTATATTATTAGAAATTGAATTAATTAGTGAAAGGAAAATCTAGATAGATGATATTTTTCCTTGAAGTATTTTTCTAGTGTATTTAATTAAATAGAAAATTAATATTTAAGTTGATTTTCATCATCATACTTAAATATTTGAAATTTTTCTTATATACATTTAATTAAATAGGAAAATTATATTTTTTGTTGTAAATTAATTTTATTAATTAATTTTGGGCCAACATTAAATTAGAATAATTTTTCCAGGATTTATTTTTTTATTTTAATATGCATTTTTTCGAAAATTGTATTCTTAAATACTTTAATTTTTCGAAATGCAATATATATTTATAGAAAATAAAATTTGAGTTGTAAATTAATTTAAATTAATTTTGTAACAACTTAAATTGAATATTTTTCTAAATATTTATTGGAAATTATTACTAAGATGGAAATAATTCATGTTATTTTCATATCCATCTAAGTAAAATTTATAAATATTAAATTAAAATTTATATTTAGAATTTTTCATTCTAAATTGGAAATTTTAATTAAATAAATATATATTTAAAATAAATAGAATAAATAAAGAGAATTAAAGAAAATACAACTCTTTTTAAATAATGAGTTTTATTATTAAGATATTCGATCTCCATTGTGGGTTTTACACTGCGTTTGTTTTAGTGAGTAATCCTCCCTAATGGAGGAACGTTCACTAGCAATTTCGCACCGTTTAACCTCGCATGATAAGTAGTTTGTAAGTGTTTTGTATGGTATGGATCACCCTAATGGTGGCGACCATACTTGACTTGCAAATTATGAAACAATGGTGGAAGCTCATAAGATAGAATTGCCTTGACTCTCGCCTAAACGGGACAACGCTGAATTCCAATCTTGATCGAATAAAAGGTTGCTAGAATGTTTAACATTTTAGACGAGCTGACAACTCTATTCAATGAATGGTAGCTTTGACTCTCGCCTAAACGGGACACTGATATCAGTTTGTTGAAAACCTTGGAAATTATTTAGGATTATAAGTTTTAGTATTTTCACTTGTCATTCCTACTTGCTATATGTTTATAATTTCTGAATTGTGTATGAATTTATATTGAACCATGTTATTTTCTGTTATTAAGTTGTAGTTTAATTTTGAATCTTCATTGTTGGTCTAACTTGACTTGTTTATCTAATGAGATAAATCCCTAGTGGATTTTCACCATTAGACAAACATAATAGTGTTAGATCTCGAAAGATTAATATTGTATATGCGACATCTAGCTGTTCATCAATTGATGACACCTTAGACTAGTATTTTTACGATATGAAACAAGAAGATTGTATAAATAAGATTACTTTGACTTTCGCTAATCGAAGCATCTTTGGATTCTTATTTTAAACGAAATTATCCTAATTCCTCTTAGCTTATTCATTTCGAATTAGCTCAATAACATATCATTGGATGAATGGTCTATAAATCATTTCATGTCATTATATTTTCTCTTAAGAAATTAAATGACGCATATGATTATAATCCCGAAATTCTATTCCCAATTGATATAAATCCTCAATCTTAGAAATCTCCTACTTTATGGGCAAATATGAATTAGAGTTTGTATTAGTAGTGCTCGTCCAAGATAGAATTACTCATAATATTTGGTATAAATTTAAGTCTTTGACTTTAATTTTAGATTCCAAACAGAAATTTTCTTATATTTCTAATTCCAGAATACAATACAGTTACACTTTCTCAAGTGTTTAATATCCATCTTCTATTAATGGATTAAAACTGTATGGAATATGAGTTAGGTATTCTGTGACCAGGATCCACTTGCAGTATTCTGAGAACTCTTTGATGTAACTAAACCTATGTCATCAAAAGACACTACCACATTTTTTTTAATCTATGGCATTTGTTTCTTGTTCATAGTGGATTTGACAAGATCAATCTCTGCAAAGAGTTAATATGCCTATATCCACTGAAAGTAGTTCATCTCATTCGCAGATGGATGTACATTCAGGGGTGGATATGAGCTTTTCGTTGTATTCTTAAAACGATAACTCTAGATTATACCTTTTAGCAAGAAATTTGAAATGTTTAAAAATTTCATTAATTTCTAGCAATGGTTAAAACCATTAAGGTAAGTGGTTAAAGATCTTGCGAACTGATAGGGGTGGAGAAATAGTTAGTAGATATGCAGTTCAAAGATCATTAAATCGATTTTTGAATTATATCCAAACTTACCTCCTCAGAAATTTCGAGTTGCATGTTGATGATTAGTTACTAGTCGTTGCCTAATTCCTTCTATGGTAATACAATTTCAGAATGATGTAATGGTTGTATACTTAAATCATTACTAGATTCATGGATGACCTAATCAAAATCTTAAGAAAAGCTAGAACTGTTAACCATGGTTTGTTAGCTATTCTAAGTGATTAGGGGTGGAGCATCCCATTGTCAATGGATAAGAAAGTGTTTGTTCAAACAAATACTACTTTTCTAAGAAAATGACTAAGTCTGAAAATAAAGTAGCAAATAAAGGAGATATTTATTTCTTGATTCCAAAAGTGTTCTATCATCTTATTTGGCATATGATGATTCCACTGGCTCTGTTGTCTTGTCACAACCGAAGAGATCAATACCATTTAGTTTTCTTAGACATAATTCACGGTACCTTGTCGTAGTGGGAGAGTTTCTAGGAACTCACCTTCTTATGACTTGGGAGACACTAGTGATTAAAATCCATTGTGAGTTTAAACAAGTAATGGATTGTCAAGATAAGAAACTAAGAAGAAAGCCAAAAGAACTATGGTTTAATCCATTCACATGGAATAACCTAAAGTTTTCGATTACAAGGACATAAAAGGAAATTTTTGTTTATAAGTCCATTCAATGGACTTAACAAAACTTCCTGTTCCTAGTATTATCGGTTTGAGTTTATCTAAACCTATGGCTTGTGGTACCTGGTAATTTTTTTTTTGAAAGGTGTGGTACCTGGTAATTACTTACTCTAATGCAAACAACTTACTTTAGTAAGATGCTGAAGCATTTTCTTTCTAATGGCAATCTATAGAAGCTTCACAACTTCTTAGACATAGATTTTATTTATCTAAGGAAAAGTCTCAACTATTCCAGAAAAGATAAAGCCATGAAAGAATTTCTTATATCAACAGTGAGAGGTCTTAGATATGCTTTTGTATGCCTTAGACCGTACACTCGCCGTTGAGTGGGAGTAATGAGTAGGTATCAGATTAATCCAGGAGAAGAACATTGGAAGACAATCAAGTAAATCTTAAGATAAAGAAGAGGAACTATATGTTAGTCTATAAGGGTGTGTTTAAAACTCTTAGACTACACCACATCAGATTTTCGAAATTTGCCTTTGTGCTAGAAAATCTTTCTGATAAGATGGTGATTACTTTGGGGGTGGAATAGTGATTTTGGAGAAGTGTAAAAACCTATCTGAAGTCTCTAGGTCTTCCAGAGAGGGACTGAATGTTAAAGTTGCAGGAAAGGTACTTATTCAGTCTAAGGAAAGTTCTATACATTTTCGGCATCATTCCAAATTGCCTAAACTACTAGTGTTAATTTCCTGATTAACCAAAAGTAGTTGCCAAAGGTATAGAATCCAATATCCCAAGAGAGTAGACATATAGAGAGGAATTTCACATTATCAATGATTTTGTGATTAAAGGAACAGTAATGGTGGAGAAAAGGTTGTGTTTAATTCAACCTTTCAGATCCTATTACGAGGAGTTTACTACTACTACACTTGATTTGTATATCAAAGTGTTGAGATTATTTGAAACGCACTTTTTGTTTTATATTAGTGCAAGTGGGAGTTTGTTGGGTTTTATGCCCTAAATAAAACTCATTTCAATATAATCAGATTATTAATATAGATCAGAAATAACATTTAATGTTGCATGGTTCACATGATTTATTTCATGATTATATGTACATAATGTATAAATTCATCTGAAACCCTTTTCACATACTTGATCCTGTTTATTGTGCTGTCAACACATTGGAAAGTAAACATGACTATGTGAATAAAGTTTCCTAGATTTATCAGACATAGGGTTTTACTGATATGATAATCTACAACAGAGTTTACTTGCATTTGGAGAAGTGCTATGTTCTTTCCAGAGCATTGGTTAAAGTAAAGCTCAAGTTGGATGCATGGAGTATGCATCGGAAGGGACCGATATTGAACTTTGACTTAGATTTATTAAACTTACCGTAATATCTATTCAAGTCAATATCGCCTAGTTGATCCTAGATCAAATGATCTTAATCCTGATATGATTAGGCTCAATCTCGAGAGGCTATTCATGTTCTTTGATTTGTTAGTTAAGCCTACTTTTAGGTCAGGGTGATACGTACATTTTGGGAACACGGTAGTGCAATTGAGTGGGAGCGCTAGCATAAACATGGAATCTATAGCTTCTATCTGGCGAATAGTAAGCAAAGGATGATCTCCTTCGAGCTTGACCAAACGAACATAAATGGTGGAGTACTCATTTCACATAAGCTGAAATATCATTTATACGGGGTCAAGTGTTTTAAGGATAAAATACATAGTAGGGTGTAACGGTAATCTAATCCCTTTACAGTGCAGATCATTCATATAGAGGATCATTGATCACATTAGGATTATAACAATGGATAACTAATGATGCATCTATATGGTGGAACATGTAGAGCATTCTATATACTGAGAGTGCAATTCTAAGTTCTATGCGTGGATTTAACGAAGAATTAATAAGTTAGTGAATTTTAGTGCTAAATTCTTGATCTACTTATTGGAAGCTCGGTTATATAGACCCATGGTCCCCGCACTAGTTGAGATAATATTGCTTGTAAGACTCATGTAATTGGTTTTGATTAATCAATTATAATTCTCAAATTAGACTATGTCTATTTGTGAATTTTTCACTAAGTAAGGGCGAAATTGTAAAGAAAGAGTTTTAGGGGCCTATTTGTTAATTATGATACTTTGTATGGATCAATTAATAAATATGATAAATGACAATATTATTTAATAATTATTTATAGTTATTAAATAGTTAGAATTGGCATTTAAATGGTTGAATTAGAAAATTGGCGTTTTTGAGAAAATCAGATGCAGGAAAGATAAAACTGCAAAATTGCAAAAAGTGAGGCCCAAATCCACTAAGTAGGGCCGGCCACTTTTATAGGAATTTACCTCTGATATTTTCATTATTTTAATGCCAAATAATTCAAACCTAACCCTAGTGGAATGCTATAAATAGATAGTGAAGGCTTCAGGAAAATAACACTTTTCTTCTGACACTTCTGATCCAGAAAAAACTGAGCCTTCTCTCTCCCTATCTTTGGCCGAACCCACTCTCTTTCTCTTCCTCTTGAATTTCGAAATCCTTAGTGTATGAGTAGTGCCCACACACAGCAAGTGATACCTCAATCATAGTGAGGAAGATCGTGAAGAAAGACTTTCAGCAAGAAGGAGTTTCAGCATCAAAGATTCAGAGAAAGAGATCCAGGTTCAGATATTGATAATGCTCTGCTACAGAAAGGAATCAAGGGCTAGATATCTGAACGGAATGAGTCATTTAATTTCGCTGCACCCAATGTAAGGTTTCTTAACTTTATATGTGTTTAATTTATCGTTTTAGAAAGTTCATATTTAGGGTGTTAATCAACATACTTGTGAGTAGATCTAAGATCCTGGTAAAATAATTTCCAACACAAATATCAATAAATAGAAGTAAATCATTTGGTTAAATAATAAATACACAAATTCAGAAAATAACAAGTATAGCAAATATGTTTGCAAAAATACCAAAAACTAAACATATTTATTATTTTCCAAGGTTTCCAACATAATAAAATACAATGTCCCGGTAGGCAAGAGTCAAAGATAACATTAGTTGAATAGAGTAGTCAGCTCATCTAAAATGAACACCATTTTAGCAACTTTTTATTCGATCAAAATGAGAATCTAACGTTTTCCGGGTAGGCGAGAGTCAAGGTTATTCTCATTTTATGAGCTTCTACTATTGTTTCATGTTCTGTAAATTTATCTCTAAGTAGTCACCGTAGGGGATAGTCTAATAGAGACGAAAACTTACAAAACACGTATCATATGAGATCTTATGGTGTTAAATGCTTTCAACGAATAACCATCCATAAGGGGGACGAAGTCTAGCGTCTCGAGGTTATATTGAAAACATTTAACTATTGTAATACCAACAATAAAGATTGAATATCTCTTAATTAAAGCTCATTATTTAAAATAATGTGTTATCCCAAATTTTGCACTCTGACGTGGCATCACGTAAATGGTGACACCTGGAGTCCACTTGGAGCATCTACTCAGGAAGATAGGCCGAGTAGGATGCCTCGCTGGCATGGCCTGAGTAAGATATTCAGCGATCCGTGCAGAGCAATCAACACTTAGCAAATTCAGCTTTCACATCATGAGTCATCAGCTCAATCCCTATAACTCAGGGATCAATTTATGTGGATACGGCATACACACGATCCCACTATCAGTGTACTCAGCCTCAATCCCACGATCCTTGCATTCAGCATTGATCCCACGATCTTTTTGTTTATGCGCATTGTAACGAGAGAGGAAACTCTTCCTCCTCAAGTTTTCCAGCCCTATAAATAGTGATGTATGTTCACTGGGCATGGGGACTGAGAGATTGAAAGTCGATACGCAGCTAAGCTAAGACTATATTATTATCAAAGAATTATATATTTAGAGATACTGTTGTAAGAGCTATAAGAAAAGGAATCTTCTTCCTTGTTCTTAAGTCAATACAAATAACGAGGATTAGGCTATTACCGAACTGCTCGGGGCTGAACCTCTATAAAATTCCTGTGTCTTATTATTGCTTTATTATATATATATATCGTTACGACATATCGTTTATCGCTTATAAAATAGACTCATTGTCGTTGGCTAAAAGCGAAGTCAACATAATGTATTTTTAATTAACCATTTATTTTAATCCATATATTTTAATAATGAAAATTAATTAATTTAATGTTGGTCTAAAATTAATTAAAAATTAATTTTCAACTTTAATTTAATTTTCAATATTTAATTTTCGAAAAAACATAATATAATAATATATAAAATTTCAAAAATTATAAAATATAATAAAATAAATGCTTGAAAAATATCTAATTTAAGTTGTTCTAAAATAACAAAATTTTCAACTTAAATTATTTTTCAAAATTTAATTAAATAACAAATTAAGTTACTAACCATTTAATTTGAAAAATATTCCATTTTAAGTTGATCCAAAATTAACAAACTTTCAACTTAAAAAATAATATTCCAAGAATCTCTCAATAACTAATTCCTAGAATTCCTCAACTTAATTTGAATTTCAAAAATATTCAAATTCAAGTTGATCCAAAATTAGTTATAAATAACTTATTTTCAACTTAAATATATTTTAATGAAATATTAAACAATTAAGCTTCAGAAGAATCTAATCAGTTATAATTCTATATTTAATTAAATACAAGAAAAATACATATAATTTATCTTGAATTAGTTTCATTAAAATAAGTGTGTTTTTCTTAAATTAATTTCAAAATATTCAAATGAAAAATTAATTTCATATAATTTGAAATTAATTATGTTGTTAATCAATTTTTATTAGGTTAAACTAATTTAATTAACCTAGTACAGTTATTCAAATTAGGTAAATGGGCCTTCATAGTTGGGGTTGTTCATGTGAGGGAGGGTTGGGTTTAGTATGTCGTACCCACTGCTATGGCTCCCTAACTCTCACACAAGGCCCAAAAGAGAGGAATTTAACCTTAAAATGAACAACTATTATTAATTGAATAGGCCCAAACACTAATTTCTTTAGCAACCTTTAATTACAAAATCAAATGGGCTACCTATATGCATCTAAGCCCAAACCAAACATACAGGCTCACACAGGCACACAAATTTGGATGGATCCTATCATGTTACTAGGTTATACACAGATGAAAGAAGAATGTAAAATTTACTTGTTACAAATTATTTGTTCGACCTATTGACAATTGAACCATGGGTTAAAATCAGATCATTGGATCTGTCAACAAGTTAACCATGACAATTTAGATCAAAACATAATAAGTTATATAAAACTTGTTTTGATAATCAAACAATGTAAAACACATAAACCTCGAACAAGTTGGATAGTTGGATATAGGGTTTACTTAATTTTAAATTAATTAATTTATTTAATAATTTCGAAAAAAAAATAAAATAAAAAAATCGAAATATAATTAAATAAATAAAATTTAAAATTAAACCTATAAATTTGAAAAATTAGGTTTCAACTAGCCTAAATATCTTTTTCAAAAAAAATGCTAACAACTTTTCAAATTTCATTTTATTTAAAATAAAATTAAATTTTCAATAAAATAAAATGATAATTTAATATCATTTTTCTGATTTTACAAGTTAATTTAAATAAAAAATAACAAAATTTAAAAGTTAGCAAAATATCTTATTTCAATTTAAAATTTCATGATTAAAATAATCTTATTCTAAATTTCAAATAAGGTCACTTTATTATAAAAAAAATTAAATAATTTAAAATAGTAAATATCTGACCTTAAATTTAAAAATAAGATAAAATAATCAAATTTTAAAAAATAAGATAATAAACTAAGCAAAAAGATAGCTTTTTACCTATTTTCAAATTCAAATTTCACTAATATCTTAAATTAATTTAAAAATTTATTAATTAATTTAATTCTGATAATTAGATTTAAAATTTAAAAAATAAAATCAAAATACAAAACTACACAAAAAATTCATAATTAATTCCATGAAAAAACATGAAAAATTAAAAAAAATTGAAAACAAAAAATGTATTTGGTGTGGATGGTATGCATTGCATACCATCCCCACGCGCACAAAGAGGATCTGGTCAAGAAAACACGGCCCTGGAGGCTGTACGCAGCCTTTCCACGCGCGGATGGGGGGATTCAGACAACTCCCTGCGTGTTTCTTCGGACAAGCAGTGTCCGAACACGCATCTGACCGAGTGAAATCGGTGTCCGCGCACGTGTGTGGTGCACACGATTTCTGATTTTTTTCCAATTTTCAAAAAATCATAACTACTTCAAATAAAATCAAAATTGAGTTCTGTAAAAAAGTGAATTGCTTAATTTTTTCCAAGCTATCCAACAAAAATAATTCTAGAACGATAATTCAATTATTTTTTGTAAAAAATTCGCAAACATCAAACAACCATCAAATAACACATAAATCAACATGAAACCATCCAAATCACACATAAATCGTTTTAAGTCCAAATTTCTTGAAAGTAAATCAATTACCATGGCTCGAGGCCAGTTGTTGGATAATAGGATCTAGATTTACTAACAAGTATGTTATTAACATCCTAAATATGAACTTCTAAAACGATATGAAATAAACACATATAAAGTATCAGGAACCTTACAGTGGTTGCAGCGAAGTATAATGTCTCCTTCCACTCAGATCTCTAACCCTTGTATCCTTTCTGTAGCAGAGTATCACCAAGATCTGAGCCCGAATCTCCTTCTCTTGAAACTGGATTCTTCACAGCCTTACACATTATGATTGAGTACCACTTGATGTGTGTGGGCACTCACTCTTTCACTATAGGCTTCGGTTTTGAAGAGAGGAAGAGAGAGAGAGAGAGAGAGAGAGAGAGAGAGAGAGAGAGGTTTCGACTAGGGTATAGGAGAGGAGGCTAAAATTTTTACTGAAAATATGAGATGCATCATCTTTTCCCTTTAGCCATCACTACCTATTTATAGGAAACCACTTAGGGTTAGGCTAGATTTATTTGGCATAAAATAATGAATCAATTAAATGGTAAATTGCTATAGAGTGGCGGGCAATGGATAGTGGGCCCCACTTTGCCATTTTTCTCATTTTTCATCTTATTTTCTCAAAAATGCCATTTTTTCTAATTTAACAACTTAAATGCCAATCCTAATTATCTAAAAATTAATTATTAAATACTATTTTCATTTAATATATTTATTAATTAGACTTAACAAAGTCTCTTAATTAACAAATAAACCCTAGAATCTCTTTTCTTCACAATTAAGCCATTACTTAGTGAAAATTCATAAACTAGACATAGTCTAATTTTAGAATTATAATTGATTAATTAAAATCAATTAACTGAGTCTTACAAGTAGTATTGTCTCAACTAGTATGGGGACCATGGGCCTATATATTTGAGCTTCCAATAAGCAGAACTAGAATTTACCAAGTAAATTCACTGACTTATTAATTCCTCGTTGCATCCACCATAGAACTTGGAATTGCACTCTCAGTTATATAGAACGCTCTATATGTTCCACGATATAGATACGCTATTAGTTATACATTGTTATAATCCCAATAATCAATGATCCTTTATAGATGATTTACATTGCATAGGGATTAATTTACCGTTACACCCTTCAATGTATTTTATCATTAAAACACTTAGCCACCTAAAAATGATATTTCAGTGAACTAACATAATCACTGAAATGAGTACTCAACCATTTATCTCTGTTTAGCTAAGCTCGAAGGAAATCATCATTTCACTTTTATGTCCTGATAGAAGCTATAGATTCCATATTTATGACTAGCGCTCCCACTCAATTGCACTACCATATTCGCAAAATGTTCGTATCACCCTGACAAAAGCAGGCTTAACTAACAAATCAAAGAACATGTATAATACTCTTGAGATCGAACCTAACCATGTCAGGATTAAGATCATTTGATCTAGGATCAACTAGGTGATATTGAATCGAATAGATATTACGGTAAATTTATCATATCTGATCCATGTTCAATATCAGTCCCTTCCAATGCATACTCCATACATCCAACCCAAGCTTTACTTTAACCAATGCCCTGGAAAGGACAAAGCACTTATCCAAGGTGCAAGTAAACTATGTTGTAGATTATCATATCAGTTAAACCCAGTGTACTGATAAATCTAGGAGTACATATTTAATCACACAATCTTGATTACTTTCCACTGTGCTGACGACACAATAAACAAGAACATAAATGTGATAAGGGTTTGGATGAATTTATAAATGTAACGCCCCAATATTTTGCCTTATTTTACAAAGTGCTAATTTTGATGCATTAATTAAAAAGATTCAAAGCTGTTTAAAAATACACAGTGGGTTAAATATGCAAAAAGGTGAATGATCATTCATATCAAAACAAAATAAGTAGTTGAGTGTATTTTTCTAAAAAAAAATAAAATAAAATAAATTTCTAACATCCCACTGAGCTCAGATTACTTTATTATAAAAAAAAAAAAACAAAACCAAGGCTCCACCGGCGTTCTAGACCGTTTACTCGTCCATAGCCCCTCGCCGTATACATACCAGAACTGACCCAGCTCATCAAACTTACATTCAATGTTTCCTGTCTATTGCCTGTAGGGGGAAAAGTAAGGGGGTGAGCTAAAAGCCCAGTAAGGAAATGCTTAACATACAATAGCATTCAATACACTAAACATATCTTAAAATTCACAATAATACGATTCTTCATAACATTAACGTATCCAGTCTTAACAAAATTATATGCCTTAGCTCATAATTGTAATTTAAATAACTCTAGATATGGAAAGCTATATCATATACCGTATATTTGTACTAACCGAAACCATTACATATATGTAGGGATCACAACCCTGACACCATACTCATAGCACAATCATAGCAATAACATATAGAAATTATTTCAATCATATCATGTCTTTACCATAACATTGGCATATCATAGCCATTACTTACATAACCTGGGCCTAGCCTGGCCCTACAATATCCTGGGCCTAATCTGCCCATATAATAACCTGGGCCTATGTAGCCCTACCATTGTTATAGGATAGGGTATCTCTATATTCAACAGTACATCACTGTATCATACCCCACCATAACAATGTCATACACGAATCAGACAAATGTAGGGTAGGGTATCTCTACATTCAACGGCCTTACCCCGTATCATACCCCACCATGGCCCCTCATTTGTACCTGAGACGTTAGCATACAACATACAACATACAACATACAACATACAACATACAGCACACCACATACATCATACAACATACAACATACAAATCGTACCAACCATAATATATATCGATTCACAAACTCATATTGTGTCCATACCACACATTCTCAGTACTATATACACATTCATAATAATACATCATAAATAATATTTCAATAGACAAATAATTTAAATTATGCAGTTCAACACGTAAAAACTACTTAATTTCCTTACCTCAAATCCCGCTGCTTAAGACTTGTTATCTCGTCACTACTACCTATAATAATACATGGGTCAAGGCCCTAATATTAAAATTCGTACTCTTACAGTACAGCAGAAAGATCACTATTTTTGACCAACAACTACACTAATTCAGTAAAAGTTGTCTTCATAAAAATTATAGGAAATTCCATTATCTTTCTAATGATATAAAGATCATTAAAAATGTATTAAAACTGAGGGAGTTATGATTGTTTTACTGAAACTATTTCTGAGAAGGAATATGGAGTAACGAATTATATGACTTAGCGAAAATACAAACTTTTGGCATTGAAAAGTTCAGAACTAGAAGATAATATCTTCATGAAAGTTTTAGGAAATTAAATTCCCTTTCTAATGATACCAAAATCTTTGAAATTGGAATTATATTCAGAGAGATATTGTAATTTTACTAAAACAGTTTTGCAAGAACATTATTAGAAACGAAGCAAATGATATAGAAGGAAAATAACTTTTTGACACAGTATAACTCCGAATTAACGAAATGTTTCTTCATGAAACTTATGGAAAATCGAATAAGCTTTGAAACCATATATAGATCATTAAAATGGATGAGAATTGAGAGAGTTATGGTATTTTAAGTGAAAGTACTTTTTCTGAGAATATGAAAAAAAATGATTTACAACAACATCAGAAAGATTATAGTTTTCGACATAGAATAATACCGAAATGGTGAATAGTTTCTTCATAAAAATTTTAGATAATTGAATAAGCTTTCTAACGATACAAAAATCGCTAGAAATGGATCAATATTGAGAGAGATGTGACTATTTTACTAAGACAATAATTTTCAGAAAAAAATAAAAAACGAGATTTCATAGTTTTAACCTAAAAGTTCACAACAATAAGCGGAAGAACTCTCTTACCTCTTGATGACTCTTCTTAATCAGTGCTAGATCTTGAAATCTCAAATTATTAGAATGGTGATGATGATCTCAATCTTATGTTGATGAAAATCATGAGTGTTGTTTGGCGAAGAGAACGAAACAAGAAGGAAAATTATAAATCTTTGATAGATAGCGAGATGAATAACTTGTAGGGTATAGGATTTTATGAGTGTATTCTCTAAGAATTGTGTTCATGCTAAAATTGGTTTAGGCTGAAAGAAAGAGATTGAGATTGAGTTTTATTTTTCTTAGGGTTAGAGGCTCTGCATATTACGTATCAAGAATGTGATAGATTTAGGTTTTATAATCTAATTAAACCTATAAAAGAAAATAATAAAATAACTCCTTTAATCTGATACTAATTCAACTTTAAATAGAATAATTAAATAAAAATCTTATTTGTTAGATATAAGTTTTAAATTTGAATTTTAAAACTTAGGGTTTCTATACTAAACTTAACAGGTCTTCACTTTGTAGCTTAATTTTGACCCCAATAAAGTTAAAATTACGATAAATCTATTTCTACATAATTGATAGATCTTTGAATTATCTTTCCAAAGTCACTAAAATCACCTCAATCCGAGCTCTAGAACTCCAGATATGATCGTTTTAGTAAAACAGTTTTTAATCCTGCGAATTTATCCAAACCTACGAATTTATAACATTAATTCTATAATGATGTTATTTGATATCACTTATACCATTCATTAAAATCCACTAAATAATTTATAAAACCCTAATAAACTTTCATATTGGGCTTTAATTAAATGATTACCTACGTTGTAAAAATACCATAATATTTTACTTTCGTAGTTAATATAACTTTCACTCTCTCTAGAAAATTGGTACAACTACTCTAAGCAATAATATCAACTCACTAACAACACAAAGAAATAAGATAATTATCCTCGCACAATTAATATCCGAAGGAGAAAAAAAATTAAATACTATTTTAATCTGGATATTACATTCTACCCTCCTTAAAAGAAATTTCGTCCTCGAAATTTAACTTACCAACACTCGGGGTGTTGAGTCTTCATGTCTTTCACCACTTACTGCATTACCTCATTATCTACCATATATATGGACCCAATAAACATGCATTTAACCTATGTCTTATCGGTCAATCCATAACACATAAAATATACACAACTTAATTAAGTATTATTATTTCTCTATACATTACTTAAATACCAAAATGTACTCCATCACAATAATGTACATATACATGCTTTAAATACATAAGTTTTGCAATAACATGCTCGTAATTTTATAAAAATTTCTTCTCTTATGAACATCCTTACATGTCATTAAGAGTTAAACCATTTATTCTCTAATGAACATCCTTACATGCCATCAAGAGTAAAACTATTTATTCTCTCATGAACATCCTTACATGTCACTTGAGAACACATTATATAATACAAAAAAAAAAACAAACACAAAGAGTAGGGTAAAAGATCTTATGCAAACTTCTCTTTAATTATTCACATTCTCTCATTGAATGTTATTACAGACTAAAATCGTACTCTCTCTCTCTCTCTCTTTTTTCCACTGTAAAGCTACGGTGTCATTCTTGCAGTTTCATAGTTGTTACTCATCGATAGATACTTTTTCCATGGCACTTGGAAATAAACATGGAATCTCTTTAAAAGGTCTTCTATATATAAACATTTAATGATCCATTTCGACCACCTTTTTGTCTAACATTCACTTCTTGATATCTTTTATCCATGTATTCATTGCACTTGTCACGCCTTCCCATTTTCCTAGGTAACCGCTGTCGGTTTCTTTTGTAGTCTCTTTCTTGTATCACTCTATTGTATTTTCTTTGCTAATCTCTCCTATGGTGCTTGGTCCTCCATTACCCCCTTCAATCAAGTTGACTTGATTATGAGATTAGCTAGTTTTCTATACTAACTTTTATCTACTTTGGTATTATCTTGCTATAGTGGTGAAGTTTGAATCTGTAATGCCGATAGATTCCGATAGTTATGTTCAATGATTGCTTCTTCTAATATACTAGCCATCTGAGGTATCACATAACTTCATACTTATCATAGCATTGATTATTCCAGCCATATTCAGACCCTATATATTGTAGCCTTCTTTAATTCAAAAAAAAAAAAAAAATCTCAACTTCTTAATTGTACTTCTAAAACTTTTAAATCTCTTAAACATACATTCCAATATTGATTATTTACTTAAGACTAATACCATATATGTATTAAAACATAGAAAGCACACTAATAACCCCTTTAAAATAAGTTCAACCCTACCATGGCTTATCGTAGCCTAACTATTTATTATCTGTTGACTTTTAACAATAAGTCAACCATACCAATCTCATAATGTATTGATAAGCCAAGTTATCAGGGTAAGGATACTATATATAATTGGCAAACCATGTCGAACAGACCTTACTTTGTCCATCACTATTATACCTCCTATACCCCCACTTGTATTTGATTTACTACTAGAGACTCAGTATTTATAATTCCTTAGTGAGGGATCTTGACTCTTATTTTCTAAACTACCTTTAAAAATAAATTTATAATTCACTTAAGCATTTTATTCCATATTTGAATGCAATTATGTTATCAATATATCAATTCCTTTCCTTATAAGTTCCTTACTTTCAATTAGATGAACTTTAGTTATTTTTCAGATAATGGCTATTGTCTCATTCCAGCTTAGATGTTGTCTTCAAGGATTCTCCATTACTAGCCCTCTAGGTCGGAAAAAATATCTATATTTATAAAAATTCATTCCTCTCAATAATTTTAACTTTTGTCAGATCCATTGTCATTCTCTTCTCGAGCGATGTAAGGCGTAGAAATACGATCACTTTTAATCAAAGTTGCACTCTTTGTGAGTTTTTTTTTTCTTAGTTGACTCTTATGATGACACTCCAACATACTTATACTATTGTCCATAAAGCAAATTGTGAGTGGATTGTAGTTTTGTTTGCTTACGATGTGCCTTGAATCCATTTACGTTTCATGAGCATTTTCTAATCCCAACACTTCTCAAAGACTCGTATGGCCCTTGTCATGCCATGAAATTCTTTAAGATACGTCACTTTGGCCTTATATGTGTCTCACTTTTCCCATGTCTCTAATATTAGGGAGTCTTTCCTAACGTTTTCTCCTCAAGCTATGCACTACCCTTCTATTGTTGTGTCGATGGGTATGTAGAATCTAAGTATGTCACTCGTGAAAGTTAATTTCCCTTCTTCCTCTTTTGAATTTGTGATCTCCTCTCTATAATTGTTTGTTGTACCACCCACCACAACATTGTATCCACAATGTATTAGATGTGAAATTGTGACTTGTTCCAAGTAGTTGTCCTCTTGTAGTCTCTCATTCATGTTATTGTACCCAAATTGTTAGTCGTGCCTAGACTCTATTGTCCCCTCCACCAAGTAGATGACCTTGAGTTTAAAGTTTACAACTTTCTTTCGGTAATCTAATATTTGTTGATCCTCTGTTTATCTCTTAATGTTTAAGATACCTTCATAAGCTATTACCTCAAGCAATTTTTCTAACTTCTTATTTTTGGATTCTATTCAGCACACTACACTCCTTTCTATATGATGGCATCGTCCTCTCCTGACTCATTTCTATAACAGACTTCTCTCTAAAGTTTTTGCATACACTATTCATACGTCTTACCATCTAACTTAGGAGTGTGTAACTTATGGAATATCCAACAAGATAGTACTTGCTCCTTAAAGATCTATTCTTTCATCCTTCTTAATATGTGGGTTTCGTAAAATATACTGTCCCAGTCTGGTATAACGTCTACTATTCTAAGTCATCCCTACTTCCTATATGTTAGGCGTCCATTCATAGCTAGGTGCAGAGACCGCTTCTTCAACCATTCATAGATAGGTGAAAATATATGCGTAGTTGGCTATTGGTACATTTCATTATGTGCTTCAAGTTCCACTACTAGTGTTGGTGATCTATTGCGCTGAGCCTGTGAAAACTTCTTCAACAAATCATCTTAATCATGCTCGTAGTCCTTCCAATGCCTCTATTAGATCGTTAGCCTTACTATTACTGGGTTCTCTGGAACATCAACCATTTGTGGGTCAACGGAACACACATCCTTAGCCCCCACCTCTATTGGTCGTTCCTTTCACATTGATTCTAACTGATCTTCTAGTTGCATGTGTGAGCTCTTACAAGAAAGGTTGATTTAATAGAAACAAAAGAGTTCAATTATTGAAAGAGAAGATTTCATGTACATATCTAAACTTAATGTTGTCAAGCTTAACTAGTAATATTCTATTTATCAAACAAAGTCTTATGAATTCCTAATATAATTTATTCTAAATTTTCAAGAAAGGAACATTGTCTTACCTAGTTTAAATTCAAGACAATAAAGAAATATAAAATTTATTCATCTTCTTCGTAAAAGTGTAATCAATCATAAGAGGTAATATACTCTTAATTTCTCTAAGCACCCACTACAGATGAGGCTCTAATTTTAGGAAACACATTTTAACAAAAATCTATGTATCACATATAAAACTATTAATGGCAATACTAAGCATATTAAAACTAACACTTACATTATAGTGAGAGGGATCTTTTCAGTCTTCTGTATGTATACTGTGAGTATCATTTGGGCTAAGGAACGAACCAAGAAGGAAAATTATAAATCTTTGATAGATAGAGAGATGAATAACTTGTAGGGTATAGGATTTTATGAGTGTATTCTCTAAGAATTGTGTTCAGGCTAAAATTGGTTTAGGCTGAAAGAAAGAGATTGAGATTGAGTTTTATTTTTCTTGAGGTTAGAGGCTCTGCATATAACGTATCAAGAATGTGATAGATTTAGGTTTTATAATCTAATTAAACCTATAAAAGAAAATAATAAAATAACTCCTATAATCTGATACTAATTTAACTTTAAATAGAATAATTAAATAAAAATCTTATTTGTTAGATATAAGTTTTAAATTTGAATTTTAAAACTTAGGGTTTCTATACTAAACTTAACAGGTCTTCACTTTGTAGCTTAATTTTGACCCCAATAAAGTTAAAATTACGATAAATCTATTTCTACATAATTTATAGATCTTTGAATTATCTTTCCAAAGCCACTAAAATCACCTCAATCCGAGCTCTAGAACTCCAGATATGATCGTTTTAGTAAAACAGTTTTTAATCCTGCGAATTTATCCAAACCTACGAATTTTTAACATTAATTCTATAATAATGTTATTTGATATCACTTATACCATTCACTAAAATCCACTAAATAATTTATAAAACCCTAATAAACTTTCATATTGGGCCTTAATTAAATGATTACCTACGTTGTAAAAATACCATAATATTTTACTTTCGTAGTTAATATAACTTTCACTCTCTCTAGAAAATTGGTACAACTACTCTAAGCAATAATATCAACTCACTAACAACACAAAGAAATAAGATAATTATCCTCGCACAATTAATATCCCAAGGAGAAAAAAATTAAATACTATTTTAATCTGGATATTACAATAAATCAAATAAACATATAAATGATAACATGAACCAAAAGACACATTAAATAAGTGAAGAAAATACTTTTGTCTCTTTATTGATATTTAAATGATAGAGATTACATTGAAATAGAGTTTTTATTTAGGGTATAAAGCCCAACATTATCCCCTCATGACTGATGTGATTCCTCATAATGTAGCCGTCACTAAACTCATCGATTGTAGTGTAATCGCCGTAGAAGGGGCTTACGCCATTTGTCATGTCATTTATGGAGGTTTCAATACATCTTCCCCCATGCGGCATTAAATGCGAAGTGAAGTTTCAAGTAATCTCTATACCTCCCAGAACTGCCTTAGCATGGCTCTAGCCTCCCGAAGAGTAAAGATGTGCCTTATGCTCTCCTCCGAGAGGCACCTTCCCTGAGGTGTTCCTTTTTTGTCTAAGACTTAGTTGATTTTCATGAGTGATGGTTCTTTCAGGTCCACGTGTCACATTTATCCGCGTCCACGTATTTTGGGAAAAGTCAAAAGCAACAATAGGGCTATGTGCTTGAGGGAAGGTTTCCCTTTTGTTTACAATGTCTATAATTGGTAAGATTATACATTAAATATATAGAATGCACTGATTGAGGGATTTGGACAGCTTGGCATATCTTTGTGATATGATCCTAGATTTATAGGGATTGTTTTTGTGATTCACGATGCAAGTGCTGAAGTTGCTAAGTGTTGATATGTTGTTCGGATTATCCACTACTCGGCTAGGAGGACCTCGTCTGTGCAGGTATATGTGGTGTTCTATTCGGCATATCTCCTTCGGGCAGATATGTGGAGTCGATTCCACGTGTCACCAGCATGTGATGCCACGTCAAAGTGCAAATATTGGGATAACAATATATTTTGTGTTTGTTATTTAATTTTTTTTTTATTAACATATTTGTTAGTTACTTGTTTACACACATTATTTTTTTCTAAGAAATTTTACATATTACTTTATATGTTGTACATATATATTTATGTGTGTTTTATGTATATATGTTGATATTGTCATGAAATTTTTTTTTATTATTTATTTTTTGTAGATAAAATGGCTCGTTTAAGTTTAGCAAGAAAACAAAAGTTAATTATTGTGGTGCAGAATTTAATTGTGATTTTAGATATTATTTTAACTGTATGTACTATTGTGAGTGCTTATGCATGGATAAATTCTAGAAGATGCCTCAATCAACCATTATCCATAATGAGAGTCTACAAATAGTTAGAAAACTTGCATGATTTAGTATTTGCAAGTGATGTCAATTGTGTTTCACAATTGAGAATGGATAGAGAAACATTTCAAAGGTTATGTAACATACTTAGCACTAGGGGAAATTTAAGAAAAACAAGAAATGTCTCTGTCGAGGAGATGGTAGCAATGTTCCTATACATTCTAGCACACCACCATAAGAATCGAGTTGTTGGTCATAGTTTCAAAAGATCAGGAAAAACTATTAGCAAATATTTTCATGAATGTTTAAATGCAATGATTTTTTGCCAAAAAGAATTTTGGAAAACGCCTGGGCCAATATTCGAGACCTCAATCAATCCAAGGTGGAAATGGTTTAAGGTGAGAATTATAGATTCAAAATTATAGTTGTTGATTGTTAAATTTAATAATTTCTAATTAGTGCAATAAATGTAATGTAGAATTGCCTGGGAGCATTAGATGGAACCTATGTAAGAGTTTGGGTACCCGAAGCTGATAAACCAAGGTATAGAACAAGAAAAGAAGAGATTGCAACTAACGTTTTAGGAGTTTGTTCACATGACATGCAATTTATATATGTCCTACCGGGTTGGGAAGGCTCAGCACATGATGGACGTGTATTGAGAGATGCTTTATCTAGAAGAAATGGTTTAATAGTCCCTAATGGTAAAATCAATTGTAGAAAATTTATAGAAGTTTGATCTCATCAAACTAAAAATATTATACAGTTTTTGAGTAAATAACATAATTCATTTTATGTTGTTGATAGGTTATTATTATTTAGTTGATGTTGGGTACACCAATGGTCAAGGTTTTCTTGCACCTTTTAGAGGGACACGTTATTATCTTAATGATTGGAATGATGGACACCTTCCAAACACAGCAGAAGAGTTCTTTAATATGAAGCATTCAAGTGCTAGGAATGTAATTGAGCGTTATTTTGGATTATTGAAAATGCAATGGGATATTCTCAGAAGTCCATCCTTTTATGACATGAAAACACAACGATGTATAATTTCTGTTTGTTGTATGCTGCATAATTTTATTCGAAGAGAAATGAGCATTGATCCAGTGGAGAATGAGATGAACAGTGTATTAGGAAATCATCCCATCACAGATAATAATTATATTAATAATATCAAGTCCTCAAATTTATGGACTACTTGGAGACAAAATTTGGCAGAAAAAATGTAGAATACATGGCTAGCAAATAGATGATTAGAATACTAGTATTTATATTTTAACAATTCTAAATATGATTTGATGTATGAAAGACATATGCTTATGTGTTTGCTTTAGTAACTTTTTTTTTTGTTTTTTAATATTAATTTATGAGTATTTTAAATTATCAAATTTATGCTTTGATGTGCTTATGCATAGATTAATTTATGATTTTATTTTTATAATGAGAATTTTTAAATGAATGTACAGGATGAGTACAAACTCTAATGTTGATCAAAGAGGAAGAGGTAAAAATAAGATTAATTTACAAAATTTAACTAAAAAGTTGTTTTTTAACTTTTTTTATTGGGATTCGCATTTTTTATTTTATTTTTATTATTTTTCTTTTCTTATTTACATTTTTACGAGGTCAGGTTCTTTGAGAAATGGAGACCTAATGGGTGGGGGCTCACTTTGTCCTGGTGTGAGAAGGATGTGCCATTTGGCACTTTCAAAATTTTTTTTTTATTTTTTTTATAAACTATTGTGACATTTTTTCTTTGTTTATCTTTTATTTATTAAAAATTGAAAAAGTAAAAGTAACATAAAATAATATTAATTAAATAATTTTATTTTTATTGAAAAAATTATATTAGTTATTTAAAAAAGAATGAGAGAGATAATTTGTGAATATACTCACTTATGTTTTTTTAAAAAAAAAATACTTTGCTTTTACTATTTTTTTAATTTTTTTTCCAATAATATTTACAAATTAAACCCAATATTAAAATATTGTCTAATATAAACAAATCGTATTAATTTCATACAAAAATGTTATATCGAATTAATTTTTATTGTTATTTTCACTCATATAAATTCTTATAAATATCTTTAAGGTAATGTACAACTTATTTTATTTTATTATTTTATGTATATTTTTTTCAATATTTATTTTGAGCTTTCACATAATTTTTGGTGTCTAATTAATTTTTCATATAAAAATTGGATTATTATCTAATTTTTTGTTAGTTGTTATCTAGTTGTTCAACAAGAAAAAAATATGTAAGCTTACTTTTTCAGGATACATACATACTTTTAAGTTAGTATATAAGTATTTTGTAATTATTTTAAAGTTTTTATATTATTATTATTATTGTTGTTGTTGTTGTTGTTGTTGTTATTATTATTAGGGTAAATTGCGGCATAACTACCTAATGTTTTGGGTTTGTAAGCGACAAGTACCCATTGTTTATATTTAGCGGGTAAACTACCCAATGTTTACAAAACATTAATTCCGTCCCATTCCATTTAAAAATTCCTGTTAGTCAACTTAGGTGGCCACGTGTAAGGCTAAGATCACACCAATTTATTTTTTTTCTCTTTAAAATGAATATCATATATCTAAATAATTTTTTATTACGTTTTTTATTTAATTCACAGGCTTTTCACTTTCCAGATTTAAATCTTAAAATCAAACTTAAAAATAAACTAAATAAAAGTAAGAACCCTTAAGTTTATATTTCACAAGTTATAAAAAAAAATTACATTTCACAAACCTTAATACATGCTGCCTTTGGTGTTTTTACTGGTGGAAAGTCAATTTTTTTCCGGTAAACAACGCCGGAGAAGAAGATAATGTCTTGGTGGGATCTAGACCCAACTCATGTATATTGTAAGCTTCTTATTTTTCTTTCTTTTTTTTTTTATTACTTTTCAGACCCAAACCATACTTTCTCTTCTTTATTTTACGGTAGTTTCAAGACTTTGTTATCTGCTCTGGTTAAATATTTTTGGGACCACATGTTATTGTATTAGATTGGATGGATTGATTTCATAGAATTTTATATTCACTTGATATTATTTCTTTTCTTTTAAAGTAATAGACTGAATGGTGGCTTTGTATTTACATGCGTGGATTTATATACTATATTATTATTTTTTTAATAAAAATATATTATAATATTGTTGGGTCAATTATAAAAGTGATTTTTCGTGGCTGGCCCAATTACAGTGTTTTATGGAATCTTTGCATTGGTTTTGGATTATGGTTTATTTTGACATTGAAAAGTTTCAGAGTAAGTGGGATACATCAAATTATAATAGCAGAAAGGATTTAGCTAGCTAGTTTGGACTCTCTCTTAAATTATCATGTTATTCATGAAATTAAGTTGAGTGAGTGGTAAAAGTATAGTATTACCATGTTTTGGTTAATATATTACAGTTTTTATTTAACAATAATTGAGAAATAATATGAAGATATTAATTTGAACAACCTTACTATATTGTATTTGGTGAAATTAGTTACTTTGTATTTTAAAATTTTAATCACATACATATATATAAGTGAACCTTATCACATCTTTTGTGGCTTTGTATGGTAGGTCAAAGTGAGTCCCAAAGTGCCTTTGATTGGGAACACAACCAAGTTTCAAATGTTATCCAAAATGTCCCTGATTTGGCCCACAATGAAGCTGCAAATGAGGTCCAAGCAGAAGCTGATTTGGGGCAAAGTGAGGCCCAACAAGATGATGAATTGGGCCATAATGTCCCTGTTGAGGAGGTTGAATTTCTTGAAGATGAGTATATCCTAGATGAAGATGATGAAATAGAACTTGAAGTAAACACAAGTGAACCTAGTAAATGGTGGGCATGTGTTGATGACTTTTGCAATCAAGATGATTTAGAGAACTCATATAGTGGATATGAGAATGATGATGATTTGCAGAGCTTAGATAGTGAAGATGAATATGGTGAAAGCAAAGTTAAGAGAAGTAGAAAGCAATTTATACCAACAAATGAATGGTCAAATTTTGAATTTAGTCTTGGATTGGAGTTTGCTAGTGTGGCTCAACTAAGAGAAGCTCTAAAGGAGTATTTTATAGCCACAGATAAAGAATTTATCTACATCTTCAATCACCCTACAAAGGTTCAAGTAGTTTGTAAGGCTAAAGGATGTGGTTGGTCCTTATATGCTAGGGTACAAAAAAGGGACCACTTAACTTTTAGAGTTAACTCACTTAATAATGTTCATGATTGTGGAATTGTATTTGATAACTGTTGGAAATTATTTTACCAGGAACTTAGATCTACTCACAAGTATGTTGAATTAACAACCTAAATATGAACTTCTAAAACGATGGAAAATTAAACACATAAAAGTATCAGAAATCTTACATTGGGTGCAGCGGAATATATGTCTCCTCCCACTCAGATCTCTAACCCTTGATTCCTTTCTGTAGCAGAGTATAATCAAGATCTGAGCCCGATAGTCCTTCTTTGTTGTTTCTAAATTCTACACAGCCTTCCTCACTATGATTGAGGTATTACTTGATGTGTGTGGGCACTACTCTAATACTTATAGATTTCGAAACAGTGAAGGAATAGAGAGAGAGAGAGAGGGTGGCGGCTCAGAGAGAAAATTCTGTCAGAATAATGTTATGAATGTGTTTTTGAAAACTGAAGCCTTTGCCTTCTATTTATAGAAGACCACCCAGGGCTATGATTGAATTAATTGACATTTAAAATTGAAAAAATCAAAGAGAAAAGGAAGCTTAAGTGGCCGGCCTAGGCATTGTGGAAACAAGGCTTGCCACTTTTCCAACTTTCCTTTTCCTACATTGATAATTTCCTGTTTTGTCAAAAACTGCCAATTCCTTTGTTCAACCACATAAATGTCAAATCTAATTATTTAATAATTAAAATTAATTATCAAATAATATATTGTCATTTATTTTATTAATAATAAAACTAATTAAAGTTTCCTAATTAATAAATCTGCCCTTCAAAATCGTTATTTACTGTTTTGCCCTTAATAAGTGATAAATTCTCAAATAGACACAATCTATCTTGAGAATTATAATTGATTAATTAAAATCAATTAAATGAGTCTTACAAGTAATATTATCTCAACTAGTGGGGGGACCATGGGTCTATATATCCGAGCTTCCAATAAGCAGATCTAGAATTTACCACTTAAATTCACTGACTTATTAATTCTTCGTTGAATCCACACATAGAACTCAGAATTGCACTCTCAGTATATAGAATGCTCTATATGTTCCACCATATACACACATCATTAGTTATCCATTGTTATAATCCTAATGTGATCAATGATCCTCTATATGGATGATTTACAATCTAAAGGGACTAAATTACCGTAACACCCTACAATGTATTTTATCCTTAAAACACTTAACCCTGTATAAATGATATTTCAACTAAGTGAAATGAGTACTCAATCATTTATCTCGTTTGGTTAAGCTCGAAGGAAATCACCCTTTGCTTACTATTCGCCAGATAGAAGCTATAGATTCCATATTTATGTTAGCGCTCCCACTCAATCGTACTACCGTGTTCCCAAAATGTATGTATTGCCCTGACCAAAAATTAGGCTTAACTAACAAATCAAAGAACACGAATAACACTCTTGAGATTGAGCCTAACCATATGAGGATTTCGATCATGTGATCTAGGATCAACTTATGATATTGAATTGAATAGATATTTACGGTAAGTTTCATAAATTTATTTCAAAGTTCAATATCGGTCCATTCCGATGCATTCTCCATGCATCCAACCTGAGCTTTACCTTAACCTATGTTCTGGAAAGAACATAGCATTTCTCCAAATGCAAGTAAACTCTGTTGTAGATTGTCATATCAGTAAAATCCAGTGTTCTGATAAATCTAGGAATACTTTATTCACATAGTCATGTTTACTTTCCACTGTATTGACAACACAATAAACATGATCAAGTATGTGAAAGGGGTTTGGATGAATTTATAAATCAAATAGACAAACAATTGATTAAGTGAACCAAAACATACACAAATGAATGAAAAATACTTCTGTTACTTTATTGATATTGAATAATCTGGATTACATTGAAATAGAGTTTTATTTAGGGCCTAAAACCCAACAATAACAAGCATGTGGATGCAACTTGGCTAGCTAAGCATTTCGAAAATGAGTTTAGAATGAATCCCAACATACACTATACTCAATTCATGGAGCTGACCGCCAACAGTAATTTCTCTAACACAAAAAGGCATGTGTTTTACAATGCAAAAAAGAAGGCAAGGCACACACTTGAGGGCTCGGTGGCACAACATGTTAACTCAAACTTTTCGATCTCCTTGTTTTGATGATTAGCAAATATTTGATTATTATTTGTTACTAATGATTTATTGATTTTGTAGCAAATTTAAAAGAGAAAATAAATATTTTGGTATCTTTACCAAACTTTTAAAAGCAACACTAAATGGACTCAACAAGCATATCAAGAGCAAAAGATTCATCAAGGGATCAACAACTCAAGACCCTATTCAAAAGAGGTCTTCAAAATCCCAAAGTCAAAAAGTCAACCCGAAAGTCAAAGTCAAAGTCAAAGTCAAGGTCAACTCTCGGGAAAAATCAACTTGGGATCAAAAACATGCAAATCAAGCTAGGAGGCTCATCTACATCAAGACTACTCAAAATTAAATGGTATAAATCTAATTTAGTCTTGTTAAAGTGATTTGCATAGCACACTAAGTTTTTATAAATTTGAATTTTGGCCCATTCACTAACTTGTGCAACAAGTTTTCTCACACGATAGTTCAAAAAATTTTTTGATTGAATTTCTAAATTACATTTTGTTTAACTAAGAGAACAAAGTTGGAATTTCTGAAATCGGATAATCGAGTAAGAAGTTATGCGCGTTTAAGTCCCGAAAATTGGCACTTTTGCCCTTTGGTCGGTCATCCGGAATTCGGATGGCAACCGAATTCCGGTTGCAATCAATCCGGAATTCCGGTTCCCATCCGGACTTCCGGTTCATGGCTGACCCCACCTCGGGAAACGTGCTAACGGCTATAAACGGCTAGTTTTTCATCAAACACTATATAAACTCGATTTTTCTTTCAAAAAATAAGTTGGTTGAGCATTTATTACATATATCTAACCTATCTAAGTGAGATCAAGGAGCTTCTAAGTTTGAAATCCAAACCAACACATTTCACACACTTTGAGCCAAAATTTGATTTTATTCATCTTAAGTGTGCTTGCTTTTCACTCTAGGTTTCCATTGTATCATCATATTTCTAGAGTGATTTTAGCTTGTATATCAAACACATTTCCATATTGTGATTGAGGTGAGGTTGGCACCGGTTTTGTAAACAACCCGGAAATAGTGAGATTGGCACTTTAACAATCCGAGAAAGAGGTTAATAGTCCTCGGGGGTGCGAAACTATTGTAAGAGGTTTGGAAATACCTTGGTGAAAATTTCCCGGTTGTAAGGGTTAGTCAAGCCCGTTAACTTGGCTCGATATTGGAACTCAAAGCTAGGTCCATAGCTTTGAAGACCAAGGACGTAGGTGGCATAGTTCTACCGAACCTTGTAAAAATCGAGAGTTTGCATTTTCTAATCCTTAAACTCTTTACTTTACAAGTTTAATTATTTGTCTTAATATATTGCTTGCCATACTACTTGCTTTTACTTGATTAATTGACTAATTGCGTAATTTTGTGTTAAAAGTTTTAATTTTCCGAAATTAGTTTAAATTTCCAATTCACCCCCCCTCTTGGAAACATATCTTGGGCTAACAATTGGTATCAGAGCAAGGGCTCAAATTATTTGATTAGATTTCACAATCTAGAGCATGGCGTTTCCAAGTAATTCACAAAATAACATGTTAGAAGGTTTTAGCACAAATAGAGCACCATACTTCAATGGAGTAGATTTTCCTTATTGGAAAATTAGAATGGAAACTTACCTTCAATCTATTGACTATGATTTGTGGCATATTGTGTCTAGTGGTCCTTATGTTGCTAAACATGTCATAAATGGTGTTGAAGTAATTAAGACTTATGAAGCATATGATGAAAATGATAAGAAAATGCTTTCTAAAAATGCTAAAGCTAAATATGCTCTTATATGTGGTTTGGATAGAGATATTTTTAAAAATATTGAACAAGCCTCTACCGCTTATGACATGTGGAAAATGCTTGAAGTTACTCATCAAGGAACTAGTGCTATGAAGGAAACTAAAATTCAAATTTATTCCACTCAATATGAGAACTTTAAGATGAAATCGGATGAAACCATTGCTAATATGTATACTCGCTTCACTACAATTACTAATGGTTTGAACTCTCTTGGCAAGGTACTTACTCAAAAGGATATGGTGACCAAGATTTTGAGAAGTCTCACCAAGGCTTATCAAGGAAAGGTGGTTGCTATTCAAGAAGCCAAGGATCTCTCAACACTTCCCTTGGAAGAACTAATTGGCTCACTCATGAACCATGAAATTTTCATGAGTGCACAAGAAGAAGAGGAAGTTGAGAAGAAAAAGAAGACTATTGCATTCAAGTCTTCATCCTCCCATGCCATTAGTGAAGAAGATGAGGAAAGCTTATGTAGTGACATGGAGGATTTGGCACTCTTCTCTAAGAAATACAAAAAGTTCATGAAATTCAAAAAGAACTTTGGGAAGAAGCCACAAAGAGGGAGTGACTCAAAAGAAAGAAAAGCAAAGATGATCCACCAATTTGCTTTGAGTGCAAGAAGCCCGGACATATGAAGATGGATTGTCCAATGAGAAAGAAGAACAAATACAAAGGAAGGGCAATGTTGGCGGATTGGCTCAATAGTGACGAAGAGGACTCCGAAGAAGAAGGAAAGAATGAAGTGGCAAACATGTGCATGATGGCACTTGATGATGGGGTAAGCATTTCTAACCAAAATGATTGTGATAGCGAAAATGATGATGATAACTTAGATATGTCATATGATGAGTTGTCTAATTCATTTAAGGAACTATTTGATGATTTTGGTAAATTGCTTGTTAAAAACCAAACCCTTAGAGAGAAGACCAACATGCTTTTAAAAGAAATTGAGATTTTGAAAATAAATGAAAAAGAACTTATAGCTAAATCTCAATGTGCTACATGTGCTTCACATAAGAAAGAAATTATTGATTTGAAAGCCCATGTGAGAAGCCTAAAAAATGACATATATACCTTCACTAGAGGTAAGGAAGGCTATGATCTCATGGTGGGAAACCAATCATGTGGTTTTTCAAAAAATGGTATTGGTTATGATCCTAGTAAGAAACAAAAATTTTTGAGAAACTTTTTTGTGAAATCATCTAGTCTACCTCACTTTACATGCACATATTGTAACCGAGATGGTCATACTATTTCCTATTGTCATGTAAAGAAATTTGCATATCTAGGCAAGACTAAATGGGTACCAAAGGGTTCTAGAACTAACATGAATGGACCCAAAGTTATATGGGTACCAAAAGCCAACAAATGAACTTGTTTTTGTAGGAATCAACAAGAAAGAGCCAAAGCTTATGGTTCTTGGATAGTGGATGTTCAAAGCATATGACCGGTGATCCATCAAGATTTTCAAGCTTTAAAAGCAAGGAAAGTGGCTTTGTCACTTTTGGAGACAATTCAAAAGGAAAAATCTTGGGCATTGGTGATATCGGTAACGTATACTCTCCATGTATTAAAAATGTGCTTCTTGTTGATAATCTTAAACATAACTTGCTTAGTATTAGTCAATTATGTGATATAGGTTTTCGTGTTGTGTTTGAATCCTCAAAATGCTCTATTGAAAATGTTTCAACCAATGAAGTTATTTTCCTTGGAGTAAGGAAGGATAATGTGTATGTTATTGATGTTGATTCTTTTGATAGTAAAAATAAATGTTTAACCGTTATGAATGATAATTCTTGGTTGTGGCATAGAAGATTAGGACATGCTAGTATGGATTCTATTTCAAAATTGGTTAGAAAAGATCTTGTTATTGGTTTGCCATCTATTCCGTTTGTTAAAGATAAACTTTGTGATGCATGCCAATTTGGAAAACAAATTAAAACATCTTTTCATTCCAAGAAAGAAATTTCAACTACTAGACCTTTGCAATTGCTTCATATTGATTTATTTGGTCCTTCTAGAATTGCTAGTCTTGGTGGTAAATACTATGCATTTGTAATTGTTGATGATTTTTCAAGATTTACTTGGGTTATTTTCTTGACTCTTAAAAGTGATGTTTTGGAAAACTTTGTCAAATTTTGTAAAAATGTGCAAAATGAAAAAGGATATTCTATTACCTCCGTTAGGAGTGACCATGGTGGTGAGTTTGACAATGATGCCTTAGAATTGTTTTGTGATGATCATGGTTTTAACCATAACTTTTCGGCACCAAGAACTCCCCAACAAAATGGAGTTGTCGAAAGGAAGAATAGAACAATTCAAGAAATGGCTAGGTCAATGCTAAATGAAATTTCATTACCAAAATATTTTTGGGCCGAGGCCGTTAATACCTCTTGCTATATTTTGAATCGTGTTTTCATTAGGCCCAACATGAATAAAACCCCTTATGAGCTTTGGAAAGGAAGAAAACCCAACATTGGCTATTTTAAAGTTTTTGGATGCAAATGTTACATTTTAAACACCAAGGACAACCTTGGAAAATTTGATGCTAAATCCGATGTTGGAATTTTTATAGGGTATTCAACACATAGTAAAGCTTATAGAATTTATAACAAAAGAACTAATGTTGTTGAAGAATCTATTCATGTTGCTTTTGATGAGACTAACCCGCCTACAAGCAAAAGTTTAGATGATGATGTTGTAGGTTTGGGAGATGATGTTCAAAATCTCGAAATTGGAGAGACTTCTAATGCTCCTTCACAAACTCCCAAAGAGGAACCACCCGTGGAAAAGGTAAATGAAAGCCAAGGTATGAACTCTAACCTTCCACATGAGTGGAAATTCAAAAGTGCTCATCCTATAGACCAAATTCTAGGTGATCCTTCTCAAGGTGTCACTACTAGAAACTCCCTTAGAAACTTGTGTAATTTCATTGCTTTTATTTCTCAAATTGAACCAAAGAATTTTAAAGAGGCCGAAGTTGATGAATTTTGGCTTCTAGCTATGCAAGAAGAAATAAATCAATTTATAAGAAATAATGTTTGGGAGTTAGTTCCAAGACCGTCACATCAATCGGTGATTGGAACAAAATGGGTCTATAGAAATAAGGTAGATGAGCATGGGGTCATTGTGCGTAACAAGGCTAGATTAGTGGCCCAAGGTTACAATCAAGAAGAAGGAATTGATTATGAGGAAACCTTTGCCCCGGTAGCAAGACTTGAGTCCATTAGAATGTTGTTAGCTTTTGCATGCCACAAGAATTTTATCTTGTATCAAATGGATGTAAAAAGTGCATTCTTAAATGGGTACATTATGGAAGAGGTTTATGTCTCTCAACCACCCGGTTTTCAAAATCATAAATACCCTAACCATGTTTACAAATTGAAAAAGGCTTTATATGGTTTAAAGCAAGCTCCTAGAGCTTGGTATGAAAGATTAAGCACTTTTCTTATTTCAAATGGTTTTTCAATGGGTAAAGCGGATAATACACTTTTTATAAAAAGAAAATCTAAAGACATTATTATAGTACAAATTTATGTTGATGATATTATTTTTGGTGCTACTAATGATGCTCTTTGTGAAGAATTTTCTAAGTGTATGCATAGTGAGTTTGAGATGAGCATGATGGGAGAACTCAATTTTTTTCTTGGACTTCAAATCAAGCAACAAAAGGATGGCATATTCATAGGTCAAACTAAGTACATTAAGGATCTTCTTCAAAAGTTTGACTTGGCAAATGCAAAGTCCATGAATACACCCATGAGCACATCCATAAAGATGGACAAAGATGAAAGCGGTAAGAATGTAGACATCACCAAGTATCGAGGTATGATTGGCTCTTTATTATATTTAACCGCTAGTAGACCGGATATTTTGTTTAGTGTTGGTCTTTGTGCTAGGTACCAATCTTGTCCTAAAGAATCCCACTTAAGTGCCGTTAAAAGAATATTTAGATACTTGATAGGCACAATGAATCTAGGACTTTGGTACCCCAAGAACTCAAACTTTGACATAGTTAGCTACTCGGATGCCGACTTTGCCGGTTGTAAGACGGATAGAAAAAGTACTAGTGGAACTTGTCACTTTTTAGGAAATTCCTTAGTGTCATGGTTTAGCAAGAAACAAAACTCGGTAGCTCTATCCACAACCGAAGCCGAATATATAGCCGCGGGTAGTTGTTGTGCACAAATACTTTGGATGAAACAAACTCTTAAGGATTTTGATATTGATTTTGAATGTACACCCATAAAGTGTGATAACACTAGTGCCATTAACCTCTCTAAGAATCCAATATTGCATTCTAGAGCCAAGCATATTGACATAAGGCACCACTTCCTTAGAGATCATATCCAAAGAGGTGATATTATGCTAGACTTTGTAAGCACCGAATTCCAATTAGCGGATATATTCACCAAGCCTCTTAGTGATGAGAGATTTAGTTTCATTAGAAGAGAGCTAGGAATGACCAACTTAGATGAAATATAAGGTTTGCTAGCTATGAAAAATTTTATATCTCTTTACTTACTTATTTATGCATAATTGTTCCAAATATGATATTAATGAGATTTATATGCATAGATGAGAAAATTTATTGATACTTGACCTATATGAACTCTCCTTGTTGAAAAACTTAAAATAGGTCAAAATGTGGATTTTTGGTGAACTTTGGACTTGTTTTTAAACAAGTGAACATGTGAATTTTTGCATATTTGATTTTCTTATGTGTCTATATGCTTGAATATGTGAAATAGAGTGTATTTAGTATGCCTATAGGTTTGCCTTGATTGAAATTTGCATGAAACAAATTTTTGGTACCTCACTTGTTGAATTTTTAGATTTTTAGGCCTAAAAGGAGTGTTTTTCGCCAAACTCTCTCATTTTTCAACATTTTTCGATTCCGTAAGTTTGTACACCTCACATTTTATTTTAGAAAACTGCTGGAAAAAGAATTTTTCAATTTCGTTGCATAAAACTCATTTTTGGTACGGTTCTAGTTTTCTTGGCAATTTTCGAAAAACTTACCGTAAATCGTCATTTTTCATTATTTTTCAGATTTTCTTGTTTGAGCAGTTTTGTTTTATCATATTAAAGGTATTAGAATTGGTTTGGGGTCATTTGGGTCAAAATTGGATTTTTTAGCCCATTTTTAGAAACTTTTTTTGCTGATCCTGTACCAACCGGAATTCCGGTTGTACCATCCGGAATTCCGGATGGCACAGGATCAGCAAAAAGGGGCAGTTTTGTCATTTTCATGCGATTTTTTCCCTTTTTAAACCCTACCACCGAATTTTTCTTCCCCCATTCAGATATTTCAACCCTAATACAGCAGCCACTCTTTTCTTCTCTCTAAAATTCTCTCTTTCAAAGCCTCACTCTCATCTTCCAAATAATTTAAAAAAAAAAAGGAAGTGTGTTCTTCAATGGCTTCCTCCTCAAGAGCTCCCAAGCAAATGGCTAGTGCACTTCAACAAAGGGAAATAAGGGCAAAAGCAAGGCAAGAGCCCACTCTCTTCTTCAATGATGAAGATCACCACAAGTTTGTCAATGATTTCTCCTCTAGGAAAATTCTCAAAGGTAAAATTTGTGATCTCCCTAGCCTTGATTGTGTTGATTTTAGTCATCATTTTGATACCCTAGGATGGACATCTTTTATTCAAATTAACACTCCATTGTATCCTAGGCTAGTTCAAGGTTTTTATGCTTGTATTAAACCTACATTACAACCTTTAGGTGTTAGAGGAACCCTTAGAGGAGTAGCTTTTGAACTCAATGTAGCATCCCTTAATGACATGTTAGGAGCACCTAATGGTGGCATATTACTTGAACCCAAACTTTCTCTCAAAAATGATGCCATTTTTAACTTTGATGAGTGTTCTAGGAATATTTGTGGTGATGGCCCTTTTATTATGAGACCAAAAAGACACCAACTCACTTTAGAGGCTAAAATCCTCCACAAATTTATTGTTGCAAATCTTGCTCCTAGAAGTGGCCACCAAGATGAGATCAATTCCATTGATCAATTACTCATGCATCTCATTATAGCCAAAACCACACCCATCAACCTAGGCTATCTTATTTTAAAATTCATACTTGATGTGGACAAGCCTAATATGATTAAAGCACTTCCCTTTGGTTTTCTTCTTAGCTACCTTTTTCCTCTCTTAGGAATTCCTACCCTACATGAAAAGAAAAATGATCCTACCTCTAGTGACATTCTAGGATCCAAAACTTTCAAGGCTATGGGTTACAAATTCCTTAACAATGAATGGGTGTTCACACCCAAAAGAGGGCAAAGAATGCAAATTGATTTGGAGAGTGATGATGAAGAAATCAATTTGCCCGCAAGTGAAAGTGAAGAAGAAGAAGAAGAAGAAGAAGAAGAAGACATGCCTCCTCAAGCTCCTCCCATGCCTACTTTTCCCCAATTCAACCTTGAGGAAGCTTTCACTCGTCTTCACACTTCGGTTGACAACCAATTTCAAACCTTGCGAAATGATCTCAACTCACAATTCTCCAACCTCAACAATGACATCAACACCATGAGGAGTGACATGGTTCATGGGTTTGCTAATGTGCAAGAGGAGATGGCACAATGGAGGGCATACATGGATCGCTTTGGCCCCCCACCAAACTAGTTCTTGCATTATTTTTTTTTTTGGCTTATTTAGTTTCCTTTTATTTTATTTTTTGGTTGTGTGCAAAGGCTTCATGCCTTTTGACTTTGTGTTAGTTTTTTTTTTATTTGTTGTTTGTTTGGTGTGTTGAATGTTATTTTGGATGTTATGTTTTTTTAATGCATTGGCATGTTGCTTTGTTTTTATTTTTATTATTTTTTTTCTTTTCTTTTCTTTTATATTTTGTGAATTCCTTGCCACCCTTTTTGATGAATCAAAAGGGGGAGAACAATATTGATTAATTTTTTTTTTTTTTTGGCATCACCTCAAATTTTTTTGGTATCTAATCTTTTATCATAAGTAAAAATTGAGGGGGAGTTTACAACTTCATGCAAGGTAAAATTAAAAGGTAAATTTTTTTTCTTGCACACATTAAGGGGGAGCTAATCCAATTTACTTTGTTTAAATTTTTCTTTCCCTTTAAAAAATAATCAAATATTTGATATCATCAAAAAGGGGGAGATTGTTAACTCAAACTTTTCGATCTCCTTGTTTTGATGATTAGCAAATATTTGATTATTATTTGTTACTAATGATTTATTGATTTTGTAGCAAATTTAAAAGAGAAAATAAATATTTTGGTATCTTTACCAAACTTTTAAAAGCAACACTAAATGGACTCAACAAGCATATCAAGAGCAAAAGATTCATCAAGGGATCAACAACTCAAGACCCTATTCAAAAGAGGTCTTCAAAATCCCAAAGTCAAAAAGTCAACCCGAAAGTCAAAGTCAAAGTCAAAGTCAAGGTCAACTCTCGGGAAAAATCAACTTGGGATCAAAAACATGCAAATCAAGCTAGGAGGCTCATCTACATCAAGACTACTCAAAATTAAATGGTATAAATCTAATTTAGTCTTGTTAAAGTGATTTGCATAGCACACTAAGTTTTTATAAATTTGAATTTTGGCCCATTCACTAACTTGTGCAACAAGTTTTCTCACACGATAGTTCAAAAAATTTTTTGATTGAATTTCTAAATTACATTTTGTTTAACTAAGAGAACAAAGTTGGAATTTCTGAAATCGGATAATCGAGTAAGAAGTTATGCGCGTTTAAGTCCCGAAAATTGGCACTTTTGCCATCGGTCGATCATCCGGAATTCGGATGGCAACCGAATTCCGGTTGCAATCAATCCGGAATTCCGGTTCCCATCCGGACTTCCGTTCATGGCTGACCCCACCTCGGGAAACGTGCTAACGGCTATAAACGGCTAGTTTTTCATCAAACACTATATAAACTCGATTTTTCTTTCAAAAAATAAGTTGGTTGAGCATTTATTACATATATCTAACCTATCTAAGTGAGATCAAGGAGCTTCTAAGTTTGAAATCCAAACCAACACATTTCACACACTTTGAGCCAAAATTTGATTTTATTCATCTTAAGTGTGCTTGCTTTTCACTCTAGGTTTCCATTGTATCATCATATTTCTAGAGTGATTTTAGCTTGTATATCAAACACATTTCCATATTGTGATTGAGGTGAGGTTGGCACCGGTTTTGTAAACAACCCGGAAATAGTGAGATTGGCACTTTAACAATCCGAGAAAGAGGTTAATAGTCCTCGGGGGTGCGAAACTATTGTAAGAGGTTTGGAAATACCTTGGTGAAAATTTCCCGGTTGTAAGGGTTAGTCAAGCCCGTTAACTTGGCTCGATATTGGAACTCAAAGCTAGGTCCATAGCTTTGAAGACCAAGGACGTAGGTGGCATAGTTCTACCGAACCTTGTAAAAATCGAGAGTTTGCATTTTCTAATCCTTAAACTCTTTACTTTACAAGTTTAATTATTTGTCTTAATATATTGCTTGCCATACTACTTGCTTTTACTTGATTAATTGACTAATTGCGTAATTTTGTGTTAAAAGTTTTAATTTTCCGAAATTAGTTTAAATTTCCAATTCACCCCCCCTCTTGGAAACATATCTTGGGCTAACACAACAGTATATTGTCCTTGATGATTATTGCAAACAACTAGTGGAATTGAATCCTGGGAGCACAACGATAATTAAAAGCAAGATGATTGATCATAAAAGGTTGTTTGAGAGGGTCTACATATGCCTTAAAGCTTGCAAGGATGAATTCAAAGCATGCAGACCATTAATCGGTTTAGATGGTTGTTTCTTAAAAGGGTATTGCAAAGGTATGTTGTTGGCTGCTATTGGTATTGATCCTGATAACTCTATATTTCCTATTGCATATGCTGTATGTGAAAAAGAGAATATAGATACTTGGACTTGGTTTCTTAATTTGTTGAAAGAGGATTTGGAACCAATTGACGTTACAAAAATCACTATGATGAGTGATAGATAAAAAGGTTTAGAGAAGGCTCAAGCTTCGTTTTTGGTTAATGAGCAGGAGATGTGTTAAACGAGAAAGTGTTTCGAAATGGGTGAATCCAGTTGAAAAGAGGGTGACGAAAATCATCGAGAAGAACAAGCAAGTGGCCAGGCGTTGTTCTTGTACTCGAGCAGATTCACACACATTTGAAGTAAGTCGGAGTGGCATAGAAAAGTTCTCAGTGGATTTGGTTGCTAAGAAGTGTACTTGTAGAGGTTACCAACTCACTGGAATACCTTGTGGGCATGCCTTATCTGCTATTTGTAGCTTTGGATTGAGTGAGTATGATTTTGTGGATGATGTTTACAAAAAAGAAGCTTATATAGCTCAATACGTCGGAGTAATTTACCCAATGCCATCACCTGATAAATGGCCTAACCCAGGACAAAATCCAATATACCCTCCTACTAATTCTGTCTTACCTGGTAGACCAAAAAAGGCACAAAATAGAGATGCCGATGAACCTCCTGCCCCAAATGCAACTAAGATGAGAAGATTTGGACAGGTAAACACTTGCGGTAACTGTGGAAAACAAGGTCACTCTCGCCGTACTTGTAAAATTTCAATAATAGTACAGGTACAAAATTATAATTTGAAACCTATATAGCTTGTAGTATTTCTTTATAGAGCTCTATTATTTTGGTTTATGTTCACAATTGACTTGTGAGTTAAAAATTTTGCAGCCTACTACTCAAAAGAATAAAGGAGGAAGACCACTTAAGAAAAGTCCAACAGAAGAAACAGTGAAAAGAAAAAAGCGGAGAGCAAAGCAAAAGGCAAGAGAGGCATTACAAGCTTCCACATCTCAGGGACAACCACCATCTCAGCAACAAAATTAGCCTTTGTTTTGGCTAAAATTAATTTCTTTTTGATATATAGGGTAGAATCAGACTTTCTTTTGATATGTTGTTTTGATGTATACCATTAGTACAGATGATAGTTAATGGGAACTGCTACTAGTGGTGTTGCTGAACTCAAAATATCCATGATTTGAAACTTTGGAATATTTTGTACTTATGCTTTGATTCTATGAGCAATATGCCTACTCTATTTTATTATAGTTATGAATTTAAAAAAGTTTACTATTTATTATCTAATGTACACTCAAGCTCTCCTATAGCTTTTAATCTGCTCCTCACATTTTGTTTTATCAACTCGTCTCAATTGATTTTAAAAAACATGTGCTATCTCTCACCTTAATAAAGATTACTTGTTCAATAAAGATGAAAGATTCTTTCTTTGTTTCATCACCTTGTTAAATATGTTGTTGAAATAAAAAAAAACTTGTTTCATTGATGGGTTGGCAAATTATATTATGAAAATTGCAACAATGAAAATACTAGTTTCATTTCCTTTTAATTGTCACATAAATATTGTAGCCAAATTGCAAAACTTCAGCAACTAAATCACAATAATATAAGTTAATTTTTCATTCAAATTGCACCAAACCAACACTACTTCAATAGCCAAACTATTAAAACCACACATTAATACAATAAAAAATAATTTCACCCAACAGATATTAAGTAAGAAAATATATTTGGATTAGCATATGATATTATTGCCCAAATTTCATATCACCCAATTTTTTTACCCACAGTGAATACTAAATTTTCATGCCTCTAGTCACCTTCATTCTTCTCAACCAATTTGGAATCAATTCCTTTCCGATTTCAAAAGTTTACAAATACACCCAACTGAAAAATTCACTCACCCTCCATCTGTCTATAGTGCAAAAAACAGCACTACAATTCATTTATAATTATCATAACTAAGAATACAAATTTACAAACGCTTACTCTCATTCTAAAGTATATTTTGAACCTTCAGGCAGAATTTTTTACGGTCCAAGAAATTTTTTGACACTCACCCACAATCACAAGTTATACCATCAAACCTCCCTCTCCCTCTACCCCTTCCTTGATACCCCACCAGACCTTCCTCCAATTGGATTAGAGCTAGAAGAATAGAATGATCATTCACTTTTCATCATATACCCACCCCTAGTCATACCCTTCTACTACCATTGGATCTTTGAAAATAGATTCTTCACAAGTTCTTCGTCTCCTCTCTTGTTAGTTCAGAGATGAGTTTTCATTTTTATTGTTATGCTTTACTTAGTTTTAAGATTTAACTTATATAAAATGAATAAATATAATTTATGATATTTATTTTAAAGAGAAAAAGAAATAAAATAAAATAGTGTGATCTTAGCCTTACACATGTCCACTTAAGTTGACTAACAGAAATTTTAAAACGGAATGAGACGGAATTACTATTTTGTAAACATTGGGTAGTTTACCCACTAAATATAAACAATGGGTACCTATCGCTTACAAACCCAAAACATTGGGTAGTTATGTCGCAATTTACCCTTATTATTATTATATTTGTAAGATATTAGTGTGTTGTTTTACAATTTTTATTTTTGTTGTCACAACATGGTGATGTATATTAAGTTAGATCATTACACAATTATTTATGTGTTGTTATTTTTTTGATGAAATATCAACTTCATTAAATTAACATTCTGAGTACAAAACATCCAGAATAGCAACTGGAGCATTAGACACAGAAATATTACAACCAGATAAGTACCGTGACATTCTAGCTACAACATGTGCTAGACGGTTTGCTGATCGTTTAACAAAACAGATTTTTATTGAAGGCATAGAAAACAAAAGGGAACGACAGTCTTGAGCTAGATTTTCGAAAATGGAACAAAGAGGCAAAGAGCTACGAATAGCTTGAATAGAGACTAGGTTGTCAGATTCCAGAACCACATGTTGCCAACCGTTTCGTTTGATCCAACTTAGAGCCTCTTTGATACCCATGATCTCAACAACTTCTGGAGTGAAGGCACCATTAGAGCAGTGAGCTGTAGCATCAATAAGGGACCCGGAGTTGTTTCTGGCAACCATTCCATAACCATATTGGTTTTCACTAGCAAATATCGCAGCATCAACATTGACCTTGATTGTATTAGTTTCTGGTTTAGTCCATAGCTCAGCTCCATCATCAGAACTACCAAAGTAGATATGAGAAAGAGAGGTGTTATCCTGAGCTTTACGCCAGTGATCAAGAGCAATGCGGGCTGAAGATAGAACATTTGCAACAGTAAGAACCTTATCTTTCCACACAATTGAGTTTCTCGCCTTCCATAAGGACCACGCAACCATAGCCAACGAACAAACCCGATTAGAATCAAGAGACTGAAAAAGGCTATCCAGCCAGCTAGCAAAGGAGAGGTCAAGAGAGACTCCAGCAGGTAGAAAAAAATTAGTGTTGTTATTAGTTGTACAAATAGTACAAAAATTAAAATATTTAGTTTTTTTCCATGAGTACATGTATTATGATTGTTTTTGTGTTGTGTTTATATTTTTTTAAGGTTGTCACCAATATATTTTGATGTCTAATTAATTTACATATTTAATTAGTGTTGTTTTCTAGTTGTATTTTTGCTGTATATTTTATTAATTTTTCTCGCAAAATTGTAATACACCAACAAAATAACTATATAATTCAAACGACAGATACAACTACATTATTAATATGTAACAACACACATGCAACTACATTATCAAGTTAAAAAGCTCTACTCACTATTAAAAATCAAGTATGACAGAAGCCTCGTGCTTTATATGCAATCGAAAACTAATATTTTGTAGTAACATTGTTTGTTGCTTTATAGTTGTTGTAAAGTTGTAATCACGTTGTTTGATTTCATTACTTTTTTAAACACATTTATTTCATGTTGTTTATATGTTGAACTTCAGTAGTTAAAATTTGTAGAATCTTTAAATTTTATATACTCTTGTTTTCATGTTTTTATATAGATGTTAACAATTATAACAAAGAATTACTAAAGTTTATGTATCAAGTATTAGTTTAATTGTAATAGTTAATGTTTGTTTATATTTTTTTGCCTTCAATATATATATTTATATGGGTGACTATTCAATGGTTACATTTTTATTGTAACCATATGGTTACATTTTTCTTTGACCTGTAATAGCATGTTATTAATAGGTAAACATTCCCTTTTTATAATTAATTAATTATAATTAACTATTTTCTTAAAATAATTAATTAAATATTTAACAAGACCTCATTTAGCAATTAATATTTATAAATAATTTTTTTATTTATATTTAAATCCTTTCTCTAATTATTTTAACAATTAAGCCATTTAATTATAATATTTACAATAAAATTTATTTTTTTACAAAAATTAAACTTCTTTTTAGACAAATTAATAAAATTCTCTTCTTATAATAAATTTTTAATTAATTAATTATTTTTAAATAATATTTAATTATTTTGTTACAATTAGATGAACTAAGTATGAAGCCTCAAGCTAGTCAATCGATAACAAGTGTAGCCATTTTTTTCTAAAAAATTCTTCAACTTATTTCACTTTTTACTTTTTAAATATTTAAATAAAAAAAATAAATAATTAAGTGTAATAATTTAAAATTAAGATTACAAGTATAATAAAATTAAAATTATGAAATTTATGTGTATAATTTTAAATTATAAAGAGTTTTGCTATAAAATTTTAAATAATTTAAGTGCAAAAAAATAAATTGCTGAAAGATCCTTATATAGTAATAAATTGCAAAAACTTAATTAATAATTATAATTAATTTAATTTTAAAATATAAGTAATCTTAATTAAAATTTTATAAGGAAATAAATTATTAGGTAACTTTCAGGTTACAAGTTATTTATTATTTATTTTTATTTAATTTCCAAATTAATCACAACCATTAAATAGTAATTCAATGACTTAAAAAAATGTATCTGAAATTCCGTATTTTAATATTCCCAGTTTGATTATTTAATTAAATGATTAATTAAATGCGGAAATAATAGAACTGGTACTGAAAACAGTTTTCTGTAGTTACAGAATGCAACTCCGTAACTCCAGAGAAACCCAGAAAAACAAACAGTGCATAAAAGTAAAAACACACAAGATTTTTGTACGTGGTTTCAACAATCCTTTCAGATTGTTACTAGTCCACGGGGCCACGCCCAGAGATAAGATTCATTAGATCGGTATCAAAAATACAAAGTAATTGACTTATGCATAAATAGACTCCCTCTTATTGTATGCCGCAAGCTTGATGTATTCCACCTACTAACCGAATCTTGATAAAACTCCAAGTGCTCGAACTCCCTTCGATCACCTTGAAGAGTGCTTGAATCCTCCCGATTCAAGGCTTAAAGGCTATCTCCCGAAAGCCTATACAACCATCTCCCGAAGGTTGTGTGCTTGTATCCTCCCGATGCAAGACTTCAAAAAGCAATCTCCCGAAAGCTTGTAAATACCCTTCTCCCGAAGGTGCACTGATGTTCTTCTTCGTTGTAGACTTGAATACAGACTCAAGACAATACAAACAACAAATAAACAGAGTAAGAGTAGAACAACTCTTCTCTACAAATCAAAGACTCTCTTTTCTAAAGATATGAATGAAATTCAAAGATACAAGAGAGGTACCAAGAGAGGTACTAAACAAAGACACTCTTTCCTTAAGATATGAAAGCAATTCTAAGTGTATGAAAGAGATACAAAACCTAGCAGCTATAGGATGTATTTATAATGAATATACATCTCATAGACAGCTTACATTCGGTCTGAACAAGACCTCAACCCACTAGAAACTTCCCTAAAATAATTCTTCAATCAGTCCAGGAATTTCCGTTTCTGTACATACAGAATCGTGGGCAGTAACTACAACTTTCCTTTTATAGAAAAGGAAAGTTTAGCTCCGGTTTTCTCTTCAAGAAACCTGATCTTAGAAAATGGGAAACTCAACACAAGATCAGAATAACAGCTGGTTAGCAAAGAATCAATGTGTAATCAAAACTTACCATTTTTACCTCAATTTCCATAAATAGGAAAGCTAGTCAACTTTCCTTCCAAGTTTAGATTTACACAAATATGGAAACCATATCACTATATGCCAGCCGAAATATACATTAAATAATAAAATATTTTTGTCAATTAAATATGCCAAAAATGGAATTAACAATCTCCCCCTTTGGCACTTTGATTGACAAAACATTTTATTATGAGAAAACCTGCATCAAGTGTTAGAAACCAAAGCAAATAGCTTTTTAAAGATACAAGAGTATAGAAAATACTCCCCCTGCGTGAAAGCTCTCTAACACATAAAACAGAGAACTTTTTTTGGACGGAAAAGCTTGCAAACCGAAGAACACAACTTTTTAAATGGAAAAGTGTTAAACCACAAACAAGCAACTCCCCCTAAAACCAAGGGTCCAGAGTTGTAACAAAGAGTTCAATGAATCCAAAAAAATATGACTACTCCCCCTTTTTGTCTATCAAGGAGCCAAAGATAACAAAAACAAACATGAACAAAGTCATAAATTCAAATAAACATTAATAAAAAGCAAAAGATAAAAGATTGAACCACTTATTCATCATCATTGGGTCGGAAGTATTTCATGATGCTGTCCATGTTCCTAAGAAGCAAGGCCTGACTTGTCTCCATTCTTCCCAAACGCAAGTTGAATTCTGCCATTTCTGTAGGAGCAGAAGTGGAAGCAGATCCAACAGCAGGATCATTTGTAAGACCAGGGGAAGCAGACCGAGCCTTTCTTTGAGCAGTTTTTCCTTGAGGAGGCTTCTCAGGAATTTTAAAAGTGGTTCCAACAGGAGGCATCTCAATTGATTCATTCTCAAGAATCAATTCCTCTTGATCAGATAAAATTTTATAGATTAAGTGAGGAAAAATAAGATTGAGCCTAGGTTTCTTACCCTTTCGAAGAGAGACAATTTGCTCCCAAATCATGTCAGCCAAATCAATTTTAGCACCAATTGAAACTTTATACAAAAAGAAAGCAAGTTCATTTGAAACATTTACCGGATTGGAGCAAGGAAACCAATTGGATAGGGCAAACCTCATGAGAGCAGCATGTTGATAGGTGAGTTGAGACATATGCATGGTGTCGGAGAGTTCAATTTCATTATCACCAGAGAGATAACCGAACACCTTTTGACGATCAAACTCCACATCAGTTGGCTCAATTCCCATAGGCAAATTGAGAGCCTCAGCAACATCCTTCACAGTAAAGGAATACCAGTGTCCTCTGACAAAAACTTTGCCAAACATGAAAGAGTCCTCATCGAGAAACTCATCAGTGATGTTAGCATAAAATTCCTTCACAATTCTATCCACATACCCATCAAAACCGATCAAGGTATCTACCCATTGTCTTTCTTTCAACATGTTATACACTCCAAAAGGCTTATGAGCAATAACATTAAAATTTTTCTCCACAGTAAAATTCCTATTCTCATAGAATTTCATATCTCTAGCATGATCATTATAACAAAAATAATGAGAGTGGGGTTTGAAGTTATCAAGAGAAATACCAGAGGGCCTCTTTCTTTTCTGTGGAAGAACAGGATTAGAGACAATGGGCCTTTTTCCTTTGTCCTTCTTTGCAACAGCAGGAGGGACTGGAACAGATTCTGTAGTGACAGGCTCAGTTTCTGGTTCTTCACTCTCAGATCCAGAATCATCAACTGCAGGAAGATCTTTGGGCACAAATTCTTCACTTGAATCGGACAAGCCCTCTGAATCATGATCCTCCTCACTTTCTTCTGGTTCAGAATCCGAGGAAGAGACCGAAGGGGGATTCTCCTTGAGATTTTTGGCCTTTGAAGATGAAGAAACCACCTTTTTCCCTTTGGATGCAATTTTAGGTTTAACCACTTCAGGCTTAGAAGGAGTGGAAACCTTGGACCTTGTTCGAGAACTCACCGTGGGCAAAGTCACCAAAGCTTGGTCGACATTAGGAGCACCATTCGAAGAAGAGGACTTCGACAATGTGTGATCGGATGAATGGGATTCATCATGATCACCCAACCCAGGTGTTGGAGAAGCAATAGGAGAGGCACCAACAAGAGGAGATGAGAATTTTGCCACTGATTTTCGAGCTTGGGTCTTCGATTTCTTGGCAGACTTCGTCGGAGCAGAAGACGAACCAGAAGCTCCGGTTGCTGGAGCAGGCGGCGCAGGCGGAGACACCGGTGAAGCAGAAGCAGATCCACGAGTGGGCTTCTTGGATGGTTGGGCATTCTTAGTTTTGGCCATTTTTTTCTTTGAAACCCTAGAACACAAACCCTCTTACTTTGAACAATGTTAGACCTTTGAGAGAAAACAATAAAAAGGGAAGAGAGAGATGTGATCGTGGGATAATGGGAAGTTGAGAATATATAACTTCCAATTTTAAAAGCCCAAATTTAAAAAAAAAAAGAAAACTGAAAAGGAAGGTAACTTCCTTACCTTTGACCCACGTGTGGAAAGAAAAAAGGAAACCAAAGAAGTTTTTCAAATATAGTCAATGTTTCCTTAAATGGAAAAAAAGTAACCAATTATTCCCACAAAATCTAAGAAATAATAACCCCACCAAATCCGAAAATGCCACCAACAAGGAAACCAAAAATAAAATTAATTATTTAAGAACAAGTTTCCAAAAAGACCAAATCTCCACAAATAAAGGAAACATTCTAAAAAGATAAATACAATTAAAACATGTTTCGATAAAATAAAAAAAAATAAAAGAAAAAATATATACAAGGATTCGAAAATGAATTCGAAAAAAATATGCCCCCCTTTTTCTTTTATTTTTTCAGAAAATGCCCCCCAAAGAAAAAATTGCAAATAAGGAACAAGAGAACACACCAAGACACAAAAGCACTAATCACCACTTAAGAGCAAAAATTGTGTCTAAGAACATAATGAAACATAACAAAAAATAACAAAATTTGTAACAAAGCTCACTTGACAACTCGATCACGAACCTTTTTTTTTTTTATTTATTTTTTTGATTAAAAGACAGAAAAATAAAATAACCTTGATATTTTTGCAACTAGAATTCACAATGTCCATTTGTCTTTGTCCCTGATGAAAAAATCAAACTCATAAGAATAATCAGAAATTATTTTATCAAACTAATGAAGTAATAGAATGAGGTCATACCGGTTCACAGGAAAAATTGACTCCATCACCAAGAATATTAAAGCACATCAAACAGTATGTAATAGCTTTATAACACCATTTTCGAGAATAAACAAATTTTACCACAAACTGTGTCAAGCATTAGTGTGTGAAAGTGTAAGCAGGGAACATTGCCCAATTTGTCAAAAAGACTTTTTCTGATAAATTGTACCCATAGGAGACGCTGTCACACTACCTCAATGGTAGCCCTTTTCAATGGTAGCGTATCTTCTACATAACTCCTAATTACATAGTTCCAACTTACTCAGAGATGGCTTTCACACATTGAGATAGGTAGCTCTATTCATCCAATGGAGCTTGAACACACAGTTTTTTGAACAACATCATTCGAAAATGGTAGCTTACATAACACTGTTTGATGAACCTGAATATTCCTGTGAGGAGTGGACAATTTTCCTGACAAACCTGTATGACATCATAATATTACAACATTAGCAATAAAATAATGACTGAAATTCTTATAAGGTTGAAAATTTCTTCTAGGACAAAGACAAGACATTATGAACTCTAAGACAACTCAAATATCAAGGACTATGGAAAAATAAAAGCATTAAACAGTACAAACCCCTAAGGATTTCCTTAGAGAAATAAATCGGACCGAGTCAAGAGCTTTAGTAAAAATATCTGCAATTTGTTTGCTAGTTTCAACATATTCTAAGACAAGAATTTTATTTTCCACAAGCTCTCTAATAAAGTGATGACGAATGTCTATGTGCTTAGTGCGAGAGTGTTGAACAGGATTCTTAGAAATGTTTATAGCACTAGTGTTATCACAAAAGATGGTTAAAGTTTTCAAATCAAACCCATAATCTGCCATCATTTGTTTCATCCATAACAATTGGGTACAACAACTACCCGCAGCAATGTACTCAGCCTCGCTTGTGGACGAGAGAGATTGAGTTTTGCTTCTTGCTATGCCATGAAACCAAATTGTTTCCAAGATAGAAACATCCACCACTAGTACTTTTTCTATCATCTGCATTACCTGCCCAATCAGCATCACTAAAGCAAACAAGGTTAGAATTAGTGTCTTTTGAAAACCAAATCCCAAAATCAATAGTGCTATTTACATAGCGAATGATTCTTTTCACAGCAGAAAGATGGGATTCCATGGGATTAGCCTGATAACGTGCTCAAACACCAACACTATAGCAAATGTCAGGACGACTAGCAGTAAGATAAAGCAAACTTCCTATCATACTTCGATACAAAGTTTGATCTACCTTTACTCCTTGTTCATCTTTGCTTAATTTCAAAGTTGTGCTCATGGGAGTGTTGGTATGTTTGGCTTTTTCAAGGCCAAATTTTTTCACCAAATTCTTTGCATACTTGCTTTGTGTGACAAAAGTTCCCTCATCTGATTGCTTCACTTGAAGACCGAGAAAATAAGTGAGTTCACCTACCATACTCATTTCGAACTCCTTTTGCATTTGGGAAACAAAAACATGCACTTCAGAGTTAGAAGTAGAGCCAAACACAATATCATCAACATATATTTGAGCAACAATCACATCAGAATTAATGTTTTTGATGAAAAGTGTTTTATCAACATTTCCTCTCTTGTAATCATGAGAAAGCAAGAATTCAGTTAGACGCTCATACCAAGCACGTGGTGCTTGTTTTAGACCATACAATGCCTTGTCTAACTTATAAACATGATCAGGAAAATGTGGATCCTCAAACCCTTTAGGTTGTTCCACATACACTTCTTCTTTTAACAGCCCATTCAAAAAAGCGGATTTGACATCCATTTGATACAATTTAATACCAAGAATGCAAGCTATGGAAAGAAGTAACCTGATCGATTCCAGTCTAGCTACTGGAGCAAATGTTTCATCAAAGTCAACACCCTCAACTTGAGTGTATCCTTGGGCGACCAACTTTGCCTTGTTTCGAATGATAGTGCCAAACTCATCACTCTTATTTTTGAAGATCCACTTGGTTCGAATGATGTTCACAAACGGTGGTCTTGGAATCATTTTCCAGACTTTGTTTCGAACAAACTGATGAAGCTCATCCTGCATAGCTAAAAACCAATCTTCATCCATTAAAGCTTCTTTTACAGATTTAGGTTCTAAAGAAGAAACAAAACATAAAAATTGAATTATATTGGCATATTTTCTTCTTGTAACCATGCTCTCATCCAAGTTTCCAAGGATGAGATCTGAAGGATGATTCTTTTTAACCCTGGAGGATGGTTCCCTCTGTATTGGATCAGTGATTGAATTTAAAGGATACTCGGATTCTTTTGTTGTTGGATTTTCTGTAGCAACAGATTCTGCACGATAACCTCGACGATCGCTTCGAAGCTTCGTCGTTCCTTTTCCTCAGCAGCAGGTTTCTCAAGCAAATCTTCAATCTGTTCTTCTGTGGAAAACTCAGAAAAATCTTTTAGATCATCAACAACAACATTAGCAGATTCCATAACAGTTTGGGTTCTCATGTTATACACACGATATGTCCTACTATTTGTGGAATATCCTAAGAAAACACCTTCATCACTTTTAGAATCAAATTTACCAATGTAATCACGATCTCGTAAAATATAACACTTACATCCGAACACATGAAAGTGACTTACATTTGGTTTCTTACCTTTCCAGATTTCATATGGTGTTTTGTGAGTACCTGGGCGCAAGAATACTCTGTTGATGGTATAGCAAGCAGTGTTAATGGCTTCAGCCCAAAGACGCTTTGTGAGCTTCTTGCTATTCAACATTACTCTAGCCATTTCTGCTAGAGTACGATTCTTTCTTTCAACCACTCCATTTTGTGGAGGAGTTTTAGGAGCAGAAAATTCATGAGAAATACCGTTAGCTTTACAAAATTCATCATATACGGTATTTTCAAATTCCTTACCATGATCACTCCTAATCCTAACAATTTTGCCAATGTTACAATCTTTTTCAACTTGTAATTTCAAACACAGAGTTTGGAAAGCTTCAAAAGTATCAGATTTTTCTCTCAAAAAATCCACCCATGAGAATCGAGAAAAATTATCAACACAAACAAAAATATATCTTTTACCATTTAAGCTTTCTACCTGGATTGGACCCATTAAGTCCATGTGCAAGAGTTCGAGAACTCTGGAAGTATTCACATCTGGGACACTCTTGTGAGAAATTTTCAGCTGCTTACCTAACTGGCATGGACCACATTTTCCCAATGACTCTTTACCTAATTTAGGTAATCCTCGAACAATCCCTGAAATAGATAATTTTTTCAGATTTTTAAAGTGAATGTGACCAAGTTTTTCATGCCATAGGTCAGTAAGATTTTCAATGACAGAATGACAAGTGGCATGCGTAGTGAGAGTATAACAATTATCACTAGATCGCAGCCCTTGTAACACAATTTCATCAAGAATATTATATACATAGCAATGATTGCTATCAAAGCTCACAGTATAACCCTGATCACAGATCTGACTAATGCTAAGTAGATTAGCTTTTAGTCCTTCAACCAACATGACATTCTTTAGTTTAGGAAGCCCTTCGAACTTGAGAGTTCCCATTCCTATGACTTTACCAGTAAGACCGTTACCAAATGTAACTTCTCCACAGTGCATTGGTCTTATGTTCACAAGAAATTCTTTTTCACCTGTCATGTGTTTGGAACAACCACTATCAAAATACCACATGTTAGAAGCAACAGTTTTAAAACAAGTAGAACCTACCAAGCATTTGTTTTTGACAACCCATTTTTGTTTTTGTAAAACATGTTTATTTCCAATGTAATTAGATTTAAACATGTTATGCATGGTTATGCATTTAGGTCGAATGTGACCTTTTACTCCACAAAAATGGCAAATAGGAATGAAACGTCTTCCTTTCCCTTTGAAGTTGTCAAACTTACCGTGCTGCTTCTTTTCTGTAACAACAGAGTGCTTTGCTGTCGAGACAGAGACCTGCGAGGTAGAAACAGTTCTTCCAGAAACAAAACTATTAGTGGTATTAGACACAGGTTGATTTGGAACATAACCCAGCCAAGCATGATTGGTTTGGCCAGATTTTTGAATTTTTTCAAAGATGGTGGAACCTGGATTTAACATTTTAACATTCTTTTTAATGTTATCAATTTCCTTGGTTAAAGAAATAATTTTTGACTCTTTTAAAGACAATTCAGATTCACAACATTTGAGTTTATCTTCCAACTCATTAATGTTGTTACACAAAATTTTATTATCTTTAACCAAGGAGCGATTTTCAGCACTAGTTTCCAACCACTTACCAAACATTACCTTGTAGGATTCAATCATGGAATCCTCATCAATTTCTGACTCATCTGATTCGGATCTGGATTCTTCCTTGTTGTCATTGATCAGGATATTGTTCAAGCAAATGCTTTTTCCTTTTTCCTGCAAATTTCTTGACAAAACACTTGTTAGGACAACTTTTTCTTTTTCATCCTCACTACTCTCAGAATCATCACTCCAAGTAACATTCAATCCCTTTTTATTTTTCTTTAAGGTATTAGCACATTCAGATTGAGTGTGACCAAAACCTTCACATTCTCTGCATTTAATACCTTTTTTAATGTTAGATGGAAAAGGTTTAGAGGGAATGTTACCAGAAATGTTACCTTTTGGGTTCTTTGAAAAGAACTTTTTATTTCCACCAGATTTCAAGAATTTTTGGAAATTTTTTGCCAATAGAGCCATTTCATCATCATTTTCATCATCAGAAACAATATTTTCAGAAGCATTAAAGGCAATACCTTTGCTTTTCTCATTTGAGAGATTTTGCTTACTCTTTTTCTTGATTTGTTGATTCAACTCAAAGGTTCTTAAAGATCCCATGAGTTCCTCAACCTTCATTTTGCCAAAATCTTTCGCCTCTTCCATTGCAAGCAATTTTGTATCAAACCTGTCAGGAAGAACTCGAACAATTTTTCGAACCAAGACAAATTCATCTAGTTTTTCTCCCAAGGCAAAAAACTCATTAGAGATGTCAGATAATCTTTCATAGAAATCATTTAAAGTTTCAGTATCTGACATTCTCAATTCATCAAATCTAGTTTGAAGCATGGTAAATCGTGATCTTTTTACATCAGCAGTACCTTCAAATTGAATTTGAAGGATTTCCCATGCTTCTTTTGCAGATTCACAAGATGATATTAATTTAATAAAACCTTCACCAACACCATTAAAAATAGCATGTAAAGCCTTATTATTATAACTGCATGCTTTTTCATCTTCAGTGGTCCAACTGAGTTCAGATTTTACCTGAGTATTACCTTTTTCATCATTTTCAGTAGGTTGAGACCAACCTGTAAGAATAGCTCTCCATGCTCTCTCATCTTGCGATTTGATGAAAGCTCTCATCCTGACCTTCCAATAAGGATAATTCGACTCATTCAATAGAGGAGGTCTAGAGATAGAACTTCCTTCTGCAAACAAAGACATCTCACACAAAACAAGTTAAACGGAATAACCTCAAGATCTCACTAAGAATTTAGTGACTTGCTCTGATACCAATTGAAATTCCGTATTTTAATATTCCCAGTTTGATTATTTAATTAAATGATTAATTAAATGCAGAAATAATAGAACTGGTACTGAAAACAGCTTCGTAGTTACGTAATGCAACTCTGTAACTCCAGAGAAACCCATAAAAACAAACAGTGCATAAAAGTAAAAACACACAAGATTTTTGTACATGGTTTCAACAATCCTTTCAGATTGCTACTAGTCCATGGGGCCACGCCTAAAGATAAGATTCATTAGATCGGTATCAAAAATACAAAGTAATTGACTTATGCATAAATAGACTCCCTCTTATTGTATGCCGCAAGCTTGATGTATTCCACCTACTAACCGAATCTTGATAAAACTCCAAGTGCTCGAACTCCCTTCGATCACCTTGAAGAGTGCTTGAATCCTCCCGATTCAAGGCTTAAAGGCTATCTCCCGAAAGCCTATACAACCATCTCCCGAAGGTTGTGTGCTTGTATCCTCCCGATGCAAGACTTCAAAAAGCAATCTCCCGAAAGCTTGTAAATACCCTTCTCCCGAAGGTGCACTGATGTTCTTCTTCGTTGTAGACTTGAATACAGACTCAAGACAATACAAACAACAAATAAACAGAGTAAGAGTAGAACAACTCTTCTCTACAAATCAAAGACTCTCTTTTCTAAAGATATGAATGAAATTCAAAGATACAAGAGAGGTACCAAGAGAGGTACTAAACAAAGACACTCTTTCCTTAAGATATGAAAGCAATTCTAAGTGTATGAAAGAGATACAAAACCTAGCAGCTATAGGATGTATTTATAATGAATATACATCTCATAGACAGCTTACATTCGGTCTGAACAAGACCTCAACCCACTAGAAACTTCCCTAAAATAATTCTTCAATCAGTCTAGGAATTTCCGTTTCTGTAAATACAGAATCGTGGGCAGTAACTACAACTTTCCTTTTATAGAAAAGGAAAGTTTAGCTCTGGTTTTCTCTTCAAGAAACCTGATCTTAGAAAATGGGAAACTCAACACAAGATCAGAATAACAGCTGGTTAGCAAAGAATCAATGTGTAATCAAAACTTACCATTTTTACCTCAATTTCCATAAATAGGAAAGCTAGTCAACTTTCCTTCCAAGTTTAGATTTACACAAATATGGAAACCATATCACTATATGCCAGCCGAAATATACATTAAATAATAAAATATTTTTGTCAATTAAATATGCCAAAAATGGAATTAACAGTATCCATGATGGTTACAATAAAAATGTAACCATTAAAACCTCTTCCATATTTATATATATATTGACAAAACAATAGTTATGTAATAGTTAAATTTAAGAAATTTTTGAATTTTGACAACTAAAATTCAACGTAAAAACAACACGAAAGCAACATATTTTTAAAATAAATAAAAGCATACAACGTGTTTACAACTCTACAACAACTACTAAACAATTTTTTTTATTTGATACTAATTTTCAACTGCATGTAAAATATGAGGGTTATGACATCCTCGATTTTCAATGGTGGTTAATGTTTTTTTTTCTTTATAATTTAAATTAAGATTTCTATAAAAAATAATTATCTTATTTTGTTAATAAATTTAAATAATTATTTAAGTTATATTTAATAAATAAATTGAATTTAGATATTTAAAACTATTTTATTTTTTAAAAAAAATAATAATAATTAATTGATTGATTTAAACGGTGTTAATTTTAATCGTTAACTTTAATGGAAAAGTAAAAATAAACCGTTAAACCAACAATTTTCATGATATAGCCACATTTAATATAAAAGAGATATGTTTGTGATTGCTATCTACTTGAGTGCATTTTTTTTATTAATCAATTTAAATTTTCTTAAAATATTAATTCTGGTGTAATTTATATACCTTTTTTTAGTTTATGTGTTTCATAATTTTTTATATTTATTACAAAGAATTTCTAATTTTTTTATATGTTCATTTAGTTGCTTTTTTAACGGTGTTGTTGTTTTATTTATAAATTTTAATTGTGTTAAAATAATATGTTAATGTTTAATAATTTTTTTTTTGAAGTTTGGTTGTTGTCAAGTCGTTTTTGTGTTGCTATTTAGTTATTTTTGCATAACTATTGTATTGAGAAAAAGCAGTCCAACACGCTCAAGGTCACTTCATCAAAACTGTCACGTGGCAGCGACATAGTCGCTGTCGCATTTCTGATGCTACAGTTATGCGTGAGTCAGCCAATGACTTTGGCCTTCACTTGCGTCCCACTTGCGTGTGAGTCTCACTCGCCTATATTGTCTATATGTGTATCTCACTCTCCCCTTTTGCACATGGGATTCATATCTCTACAGTATTTTTGTAATAAAAAACTTTATAAATAGTATTTTTGAAATTAGTAAAAAGTATAAATGTTTATTTTTGATTGGAATAGTATAAATGTTTATTTTAGGTTATTTTAGCATAAAATAGAAAAATCCCTAAAAATAAATATTATTGGACCTAGAACAAGATAATGCATCGATCGACTGCCTTCTAGAGTTGAGGCGAAATCCTATATGGCGACCTGATTGTGGATTTAAAAATGGTTATTTGCAACAAATGAAGAGTATGCTAGAGGAAAAATTACCAGGTTCTAACTTGAAGACATCACCTCATATTGAATCACGTATTAAGACTTTGAAGGAAAAATATTCTTGTTTGGCAGAACTATTATTATTAAGTGGTTTTAATTGGGATGAAGTACGTAGTACGTTAGTGTGTGAGAAAAGTGTATTTGATGAGTATGTGAAGGTACTATGATTATAAATATATATATATATATATATGTAAATATGTGAATATTACTTATTTATGAGAACTGTTAGAATTATTTTACCAGGATCTTAGATCTACTCACAAGTATGTTGTTTAACATCTTAAATTTTGACTTCTAAAATGATATGAAATAAACACATATAAAGTATGAGAAACCTTACAGTGATTGCAGCGGAATAATATGTCTCCTTCCACTCAGATCTCTAACCCTTATATCCTTTCTGTCGCAGAGTATTATCAAGATCTGAGCCCGAATGTCCTTCTTTTTGAATCTGGATTGTTCACGATCTTCCACACTATGATTGAGGTACCACTTGATGTGTGTGGGCACTACTCATTCACTCAAGGGGTTCGAATCAATAATGAAGAATAAAGAGAGATAAGTGGCGGCTAGGTTAGGTAGAAGACACTCAGGTTTTTCTCTGAAAGGAACAAGATGCATCTTATTTTTCTGAAGCCATCACTACCTATTTATAGTATACCACCTAGGGTTAGGCTTGAATTATTTGGCATTAAAATAATGAAAATATTAAATGATAATCCCTACATAAGTGGCCGGCCATGGCTTGTGGATATGGGCCCCACTTTTGCAATTTGCTGTTTTATCATTTCTGCATCCCATTTTCTCAAAAATGCTAATTTTTAAATTCAAACATTTAAATGTCAATTTCAACTATTTAATAACTATAATTAATTATTAAATAATATTGTCATTTATTATATTTATTAATTAGACTAACCAAAGTCTCGTAATTAACAAATATACCTTGAAAACTCTTTCTTTACAGTTTCGCCCTTACTTAGTGATAAATTCACAAATAGACATGGTCTAATTTGAGAATTATAATTGATTAATCAAAACCAATCAAATGAGTCTTACAAGTAGTATTGTCTCAACTAGTGTGGGGACCATGGGCCTATATATCCGAGCTTCCAATAAGTAGATCAAGAACTTACCACTTAAATTCACTCACTAATTAATTCTTTGTTGCATCCACGCATAGAACTCAGAATTGCACTCTCAGCTATATAGAACCCTCTATATGTTCCACCATATAGACATGCTATTAATTATCCATTGTTATAATCCTAATTTGATCAATGATCCTCTATATAGATGATTTACACTATAAAGGGATTAAGTTACCGTAACACCCTACAATATATTTTATCCTTAAAACACTTAACCCCGTATAAATGATATTTCAGCTAAGTGAAATGAGTACTCCACCATTTATTTTCGTTTGGTCAAGCTCAAAGGAAATCATCTTTTACTTTCTATTCGCCAGATAGAAGTTATAGATTCCATATTTATGTTAGCGCTCCCACTCAATTGCACTACCGTGTTCCCAAAATGTACGTATCACCCTGACCCAAAAGTAAGCTTAAATAACAAATCAAAGAACACGAATAACAATCTTGAGATTAAACCTAATCATATCAGGATTAAGATCATTTGATATAGGATCAACTAGGTGATATTGAATCGAATAGATATTACGGTAAGTTTAATAAATCTATATCAAAGTTCAATATCGGTCCCTTCCGATGCATACTCCATGCATTCAACCCAAGCTTTACTTTAACCAATGCTCTGGAACGAACATAGCATTTCTCCAAATGCAAGTAAACTCTGTTGTAGATTTTCATATCAATAAAACCCCAGTGTTCTGATAAATCTAAAAATCTTTAATCACATAGTCATGTTTACTTTCCACTGTGTTGACGACACAATAAACAAGAACAAGTATGTGAAAAGGGTTTGGATGAATTTATAAATCAAATAGACAAATAATTGATAAGGTGAACCAAAACATACACAAATGAATGAAAAATACTTCTGTTCTTTTATCGATATTGAATAATTCAAATTACATTGAATTTGAGTTTTATTTAGGGCATAAAACCCAACAAACTCCCACTTCCACTAATATAAAACCAATCAGTACATCTCAATTAATCCTAAATTCTGACGTTGCTTTTCAAATGCAGTCACTGCGAAGACTTTGGTGAATGGATCAGCTAAGTTGTCTTCTGTGTGCACTTTTTCCACCAGTACATCCCCTCTTGCCACATATTCTCTAATGATGTGATACCTCCTTTCTATATGCTTGCTCCTTTTGTGGCTTCGAGGCTCCTTACTGTTGGCTATGGCTCCAGTGTTATCACAAAGCAAAACTAGATGCTTTTTCATTCCATGCACGACACTAAGCCCAGTGAAGAACTTTCTGAGCCAGAAAAGTTCTTTGGCAGCCTCTGCAGCAGCTATGTATTCTGCCTCCATGGTAGAGTCTGAAATCGCGGTTTGTTTAGCACTTCTCTAAACCACTGCTCCACCCCAAGAGTAAACACCATCCCAGATGTAGATTTCTTGTCATCAAGACATGCTTGGAAATCTGAGTCGGTATAGCCTATGGGATTTAAAGCACTACCTTTGTAGACTAACACGTAATCTCTTGTACTCTTCAAGTATTTTAGAATATACTTAACAGCATTCCAATGTTCCTGACCTGGATTTGTCTGATACCTGCTCACGATTCCAACTGCATTCAAGTCTAGTGCATAACATTGCATACATTAGACTTCCAACTGCATAAGCATAAGGAACTTTTCCCATGTCCTTAATCTCTTGAGGATCAGTAGGACACTGTTCCTTAGATAGACGGATACCATATCTAGAAGGCATAGTCGCCCCTTTGGTGTTGGTCATGGAGAATGTCTCTAAAACTTTGTCAATGTAAGTTGTTTGAGAGAGAGCGGCTGCGATGGAGAGAAGAATTCGGATAGATTTGAGCATGGCGACAGGACTAAAAGTTTCCTCATAGTCCACACCTTCTCTTTGGGTGTAACCCTTGGCGACCAGTCTAGCTTTAAAAGTTTCAACTTCGCCTCCAGCGCCTCTTTTCTTCTTATAGACCCACTTACATCCGATTGGACGATAGTCATCGGGTGCGGCTACATATTCCCAGACGTTGTTCTTTTTCATGGAATCCATTTCTGAATCCATGCCGGCTGACCAACGTTTCCGTTCTGGACTTGCCATTGCCTGTTTATAGGTTAATGGGTCGTCATCAATACCGTCACCAACGACCATATTGATTTCACCATCCAAGCCATAACGAGATGGTTTAGTAAAAACCCTCCCACTACGACGAGGAGCGGTGATCTTCTGAACAGGAACTTTAGTGGTAGTTCTTTCGATTGTATCAACATGTAAAGGTTCAACCGAGGAAGTGGGATTATCCTCTACTTGAGTAGAAGAGGATGGAACATTAGAAGGACTTAAATCTGCAAGCATTTCCTCCAACACTACTTTACTTTGTGGTTTGAAATTCTTAATATAGTCATCTTCAAGGAAAGTGGCGTTTGTGGAAACAAACACTTTATCATCCTTGCGACTATAAAATAGTCCACCACTAGTCTTTTTAGAATTTCCAACAAACATGCAAACCTCAGTTCGCTTTTCAAGTTTGCCCTCTTTCTTTCTTAAGACATGAGCAGGGCACCCCCAGATTCTATAATGGCGTAAACTAGGTGTACGACCGTTCCATAGTTCTAAAGGTTTCTTAGGGACTGATTTAGATGGAACAACATTTAAAATGTCGGTTGCCATCTGAATTGCATATCCCCAGAAGGACGTAGGTAGAGTTTAGTAGCTAAGCATGGACCTAACCATTTCTAAAAGCGTGCGATTTCTTCTTTCTGCAACTCCATTTTGTTGTGGAGTGCTAGGGGCAGTTAATTGGGATTCAATGCCAAGTTCGATCAAATGATCTTTGAACTGCATATCCATATACTCTCCACCCCTATCAGTTCGCAAGATCTTTAACGTTTTACCCAATTAGTTTTGAGCCAATGCAAGAAATTCCTGAAACTTTTCAAACGTTTCAGATTTCTTATGCATAAGGTAAATATGACCATATCTAGAGTAATCGTCAATGAAAGTGACAAAGTACTCATAACCACCTCTAGCTTTGACATTCAGTGGTCCACATAGATTTGAATGTACTATGCCTAGTGGTTCTTTGGCACGCTCTCCCTTTGCATAGAAAGAACGTTTGGTCATCTTTCCATCTAGGCAAGACTCGCAAACAGGTAATTCACCTAAGACGACATTTTTCAATGGACCGTCTTTGGTTAGCCTATTTAGTTTGTCATAGCCTATATGACCTAAACGTAAATGCCATAGATATGTTTCATTATCATTATCGATTTTTTTGCTTTTTGTGGTTTCTTGGTTTAACTACTTTAAACAGTTCGTTATGTAGGGCAAATGGTTCGTCTGGTCTTAGAACATAAAGCCCTTGTTCCATGGATGCAACACAAATATGAATGTCATTTCGAGAAATGGTAGAACCAAAACTCGAAAAATCTAATTTGTATTGTTGCAATTGTAAGCATGAAACAAAAAATTTTGAATGTATAAGACATTGTCTAATTCCAAAATTCTGCTTTGAAACTTGAGTTTGGCTTTTCCTCTAGCTCTAACCATACCATTTCGCCATTACCAACCTTAAGTTTCAACTCTCCGGATTTCAAATAATTCCATTTTTCAAGCAATTGCAATGAACAACTTACATGGTTTGTAGACCCAGAATCAAGAATCCAAATGGATTTATCATTCTCTGAAACACATGATTCGAAGACTAAAGCATCACTGCTTAATTATTTTCGAATTTGTGGTTCTATCTGTTGTGAAGTATAATTTGAGGAAGTGGAATCACTTTCTCTAATCTTCTCAACTGAGCTTGAATTAGTAGGATTGATGGAGCTATGAACTATTTGCTTTTTAGAGTGAACAATTCCCAGCTTATCTGCTTTCTAGAATTTCATGTTCATCATGAGCACATGTGAAGTATTACTCTGACCAGGAGTCTTATTCACATCTTCAAGTTCATTCCTAAAGGCAATCTCTAGATGAGTGTTGGGATGTGGGTTGTACATTTCGGCACTACAAATATCAATAAACAGAAGTAAGTTTTTGGTTCAAAATTCATACACAAGTTTAGAAAACAACAAGTAATCAGATATGTTTGCAAAAATACTAAAACTCTAAGATATTTATTTTCCAAGGTTTCCAACATAATGAAATACAGTGTCTCGGTAGGCGAGAGTCAAAGATAACATTATTTGAATAGAGTAGTCAGCTCATCTAAAATAAAACCATTTTAGCAACTTTTTATTCGATCAAAATGAGAATCCAACGTTGTCCCGGTAGGCGAGAGTCAAGGTTATTCTCATTTTATGAGCTTCCACTATTGTTTCATGTTTTATAAGTTTATCTCTAAGTAGTCACCGTAGGGGAGAGTCTAATAGAGACGAAAACTTACAAAATACTTATCAAATGAGATCTTACGGTGTTAAATACTTTCAACGAATAACCGTCCATAAGGGGGACGAAGTCTAGCGTCTCGAGTTTATATTGAAAATATTTAACTATTGTAAGACCAACAATGGAGATCGAATGTGTTTTGATTAAAGCTCATTATTTAAAAGAAATATGTATTTTATTTAATCATTTATTTTAATATATATTTTAATAATGAAAATTACAAATTAAAGTTGGTTAAAAAAAATTTAAAATTTTAAAAAAAATTTCCAACTTCAATTAAATTTTCAATTATTTAATTTTTGAAAAATAAATTTGAAATTAAATAAATAATTAAAATATATTAAAATAAAATTTGAAAAAATATCTTATTTAAGTTGTTATAGATAAAAAATCTAAAATTTTCAACTTAAATATTTTTCAAATAAATTTTAATTAAATATTAGAATTAAGTTGTAACCACTTAATTTTTTTTAAAAAAATATTCCATTTTAAGTTTATCCATATTTAAAGGAAATATCAACTTAAAAAATATCTAAAAAATCTTAATAACTAATTCCTAAAATTCCTCAACTTAATTTTGAAATTTAAAATTCAAAAGATATTAAGATTTTAGTTGATTAGTTAGAATTAACTAATTTTCAACTTAAATAGGAATATTTAATGAAATAATAAAATTAAGCTTCAGAAGGAATCTAGTTGGTTATAATTCTATATTTAATTAAAATACAAGAAAAATACATATAGTTTATCTAGAATATAATTCATTAAACTATGTTTTTCTTAAATTAATTTCAAAATAAATGAAATTATTTATGTTGCTAATCAATTTTATTAGGTTAAACTAATTTAATTAACCTAGCACAGTTATCTAAATTAGGCAAATGGGCCTTCACAATTGGGGTTGTTCGTGTGAGGGAGGGCTGGGTTCAGTATGTCGTACCCACTTCTATTGGCCCCCTAACTCTCACACAAGGCCCAAAAGAGAGGAATTTAACCTTAAAATGAACAACTGTTATTAATTGAATATGCCCAAAAACTAAATGGGCCTAAATAAAATCTATCATGGTGTGATATTTTATTTAGCAACAACAACCTATATGCATCTATAACAAAAGTAAACATATATGCTCACACAGGCACACAGATTTGGATGGATCCTATCATATTACTAGGTCATACACAGATGAAAGAAGAATGTAAAATTTACCTGTTATAAATTATTTACTTGACCTATTGACAATTGAACCATGGGTTAAAATCTGGTCATTGGATCTGTCAACAAGTTAACCATGGCAATTTAGATCAAGCAATAATAGGTTTTAAAAAACTTACACACAAGCTAAAACACATACTCTTGCAACAAGTTGAATTGGATAGTTGGATGTAGGATTTATTTAATTTAAAATAATTAATTTCGAAAATAATAAATAAATTGAAAAAATATTTTCGGTTTTTAAATAAAATAAAATAATATTTAAAATTAAACCTACAATTTTGAAAAATTAAGTTTCAACTAACCTAAATATCATTTCAAAAAAATTTGCTAACCACCTTTTAAATTTTCATGTTATTTTATAAATTAAATATTCAATAAAATTAAAAAAAATAAATACCCTTTTTCTAATTTTATAATTTGAAAAAAAATAACAAAATTTAAAAGTTAGCAAAATATCTTATATCTATTCTAAATATCATGATTATAGTTATCTTATTTTAAATTTAAATATGGTCAAATAATTTAAAAAAATAATTTTAAAAAAAATTTAATATCTGACCTTAAATTTAAAAATAATATCAAAATAATCAAATTTAAAAATAAGATAGATAATTAAGTAAAAAATAGATATTTACCTATTTACAAGTTCAAATTACACTAATATCATAAATTAATTTTAAAAAATTCAATTAATTTAATTATGATAATTAGAATTGAAATAGGAATAGTAAATATCTAAATACAAAACTACACAAAAAATCGAAAGTTAATTCCATGAAAAAACATGAAAAATCGAAGAAAACGAAAAAATTTGTAAGTGGTATGGACAGTATGCATTGCATATTGTTCGCGCGCGCACGAGAGGGTGTCTGGCCGAAATTTCTCGGCACTGGAGGCTGCAAGCAGCCATTTCGCGCGCGCACCAGGTGGATTTCAGAAAGGCACCCATGTCTGACCGAGAAAACTCGGACACAAGCCTGTCCGAAGCCCACGCGTCCGAGGAATGAGGCTCATCCACGCGCGTGAGTGGGGTGATGCACCCCTGATATTTTCCGATTTTCAAAAATTCATAACTAATTCAAATAAAATCTAAATTAAGTTCTGTAAAAAAGTAAATTGCTTAATTTTTTCTAAACTATCCAATAAAAATAATTCAGAAACAAAAATTCAATTATTTTTCACAAAATTTTACAAACATCAATCAATCATCAATGCAACACACAAAACAACATGATACCATCCAAATCACAAACAAATCGTTTTAAGTCCAAATTTCTTGCAAGCAAATCAGTTACCATGGCTTTGAGGCCAGATGTTGGAATTATTTTACCAGGATCTTAGATCTACTCACAAGTATGTTGTTTAACATCCTAAATATGAACTTCTAAAACGATATGAAATAAATACATATAAAGTATGAGAAACCTTACAGTGATTGCAGCGGAATAATATGTCTCCTTCCACTCAGATCTCTAATCCTTGTATCCTTTCTGTCACAGAGTATTATCAAGATCTGAGCCCGAATGTCCTTCTTGTTGAATCTGGATTCATCACGATCTTCCACACTATGATTGAGGTACCACTTGATGTGTGTGGGCACTACTCATTCACTCAAGGGGTTCGAATCAATAATGAAGAATAAAGAAAGATAAGTGGCGGCTAGGTTAGGTAGAAGGCACTCAAGTTTTTCTCTGAAAGGAATAAGATGCATCTTATTTTTCTACAGCCATCACTACCTATTTATAGTATACCGCCTAGGGTTAGGCTTGAATTATTTGGCATTAAAATAATGAAAATATTAAATGATAATCCCTACATAAGTGGCCGGCCATGGCTTGTGGATATGGGCCCCACTTTTGCAATTTGCTTTTTTATCATTTCTGCATCCCATTTTCTCAAAAACGCTAATTTTTAAATTCAAACATTTAAATGTCAATTTCAACTATTTAATAACTATAATTAATTATTAAATAATATTGTCATTTATTATATTTATTAATTAGACTAACCAAAGTCTCGTAATTAACAAATATACCCCGAAAACTCTTTCTTTACAATTTCGCCATTGCTTAGTGATAAATTCACAAATAGACATAGTCTAATTTGAGAATTATAATTGATTAATCAAAACTAATCAAATGAGTCTTACAAGTAGTATTGTCTCAACTAGTGTGGGGACCATGGGCCTATATATCCGAGCTTCCAATAAGCAGATAAAGAGTTACCACTTAAATTCACTAACTTATTAATTCTTTGTTGCATCCACGCATAGAACTCAGAATTGCACTCTCAGCTATATAGAACGCTCTATATGTTCCACCATATAGACACGCTATTAATTATCCATTATTATAATCCTAATTTGATCAATGATCCTCTATATAGATGATTTACACTATAAAGGGATTAAATTACCGTAACACCCTACAATGTATTTTATCCTTAAAACACTTAACCCCGTATAAATGATATTTCAGCTAAGTGAAATGAGTACTCCACCATTTATTTTCGTTTGGTCAAGCTCGAAGGAAATCATATTTTACTTTCTATTCGCCAGATAGAAGTTATAGATTCCATATTTATGTTAGCGCTCCCACTCAATTGCACTACCGTGTTCCCAAAATGTACGTATCACCCTGACCCAAAAGTAGGCTTAACTAACAAATCAAAGAACACGAATAACAATCTTGAGATTAAACCTAATCATATCAGGATTAAGATCATTTGATCTAGGATCAACTAGGTGATATTGAATTGAATAGATATTACTGTAAGTTTTAATAAATCTATATCAAAGTTCAATATCGGTCCCTTCCGATGCATACTCCATGCATCCAACCCAAGCTTTACTTTAACCAATGCTCTGGAAAGAACATAACATTTCTCCAAATGCAAGTAAACTCTGTTGTAGATTGTCATATCAGTAAAACCCCAGTGTTTTGATAAATTTAATAAATTTTAATCTCATAGTCATGTTTACTTTCCACTGTGTTGACGACACAATAAACAAGAACAAGTATGTGAAAAGGGTTTGGATGAATTTATAATTCAAATAGACAAATAATTGATAAGGTGAACCAAAACATACACAAATGAATGAAAAATACTTATGTTCCTTAATTGATATTGAATAATAGGCCGGAACATAAAAACCGCTAAACCGTAGGAACCGCCTAACCCATTAGAATCCGCCCGTATGGAAACCGCCCATTAAAAACCCGCAAAAATTGGATTGGGTTGAATTTTAACCCGCTGTTTGGCGGGCGGGTACGGTTTAGCCTAAAAACGGGCGGGTTCAACCCGACCCGTAATATATTATTTTTTTTTTTTTTAAATTTAATTTATACTATTACGGTAATGCCTAAATTGAAAAACTAAAACAAAAAACCCTAAATCTAAATAACCCTTCTTTCTTCACAGCCGCCAACAGCATCGCCCCCCACCCCCACCTTCTTCTCCGGTCGTCGTCGCCCCTCCCCCCTTCTTCTCTGCTCGTCGAGCCACCACCTAGCCAAGACTCTGTTATAATCGTATTGATTTCGGGTAATGTTTGATGTGGTTAATCGACTTTCAACTACACCATTATACTTAATCTTTACTATCTTGAAAACTTTATGGCTTCTTTTTAAAGATTTTGTTTTCTTTGTACTTGCAGAGTAAGCATTTAGTAGTGTTTACAGGTGCAGGAATATCAACTTCCTGTGGTATTCCAGATTTTCGAGGCCCGAAGGGAATTTGGACTCTTCAGGTGAGAGTCACATGTCTGATTTTTTTGAAGTTTAACTGCTAGTGCTTCTCTTGCTATGCATTATAATGAAATGACAACTGAGAATGGATTTTTGATTCCTTGAGACTAATTAATACAAAAAAGAAAATTCTGAAAATTCCTTGAGACAACCGAACCACTACAGGATCTTGTACATTTCCGAAATTTAATAACAAAAATCGTGATGTCTAATGATGTCTAATAGTCGACATAATCCTGAAAATTCTGAATTCAATGTATTCTACTATTTCTTTGAATTTTATATTTTGTGTGCTGTTAATGATGATGATGTTAATGATAATGATAAAAATGATATTGGTTATTGTTGATTGTTGATTTGAGATGGGTTACCTTATAGTGTTAATGTGTATACATACAATCATAGACAACTAGTATCTCATCAATAGAAGAGAACACCCTATATTCAATTATAAATGATGAATCATACTAATAATTCTCAAAGGTTTTCTATTTATTAAAATGTTTGTCAATCTAATAAAAAAAATATATTGGAGGAGCAATAATGGCCATTTCAATTTAATTGCAGATATCATAATTAACTCTTATGTAGTCAATGAGTTTGGTTTGATCTTCAGTGATATTATTGAAATATTTCTTGAAATTTGTAGGGGTGTGCGTGGTAGTCAATTTTTTTTTTTTTTGGGATAGAACTCTGTTGTTCATTGATTATAAAGGAAAAGGTGTTGTGGTCAACTTAAAAGTTAAAATAAAGATTTGACTTGGAAGAAATGGGGTAGAATTCAAACGAATTTTAACCACAATCACTTATATACTGATCTTTGTTTAAACATTTATTGTTTTGTCATTATAATTAAAAAATTATTTTTTTGTTTTTTTTTAAAAAAAATTATTTTTAAAAATAATTAGGTTTGTTGGCTTGAAAACAATTTTCAAAAAACAAAATTACAAAAAATAAGAATTTTAAAAACAGCAAAATGTTATTTTTTAAAAAAAACAATTTACTTTTGATCAATATCATTTTTAAAAAACACTAACCAAACGCGACTTGTATTTTAAAAACTTCAAAAAATATTTTTTGTTCTCATTTTTAAACACACTTTTTTGAAAACAAAAAACAAAAAACAATATCAAACATGCTTTTGGATGATCATCACATCTTTGTCTTGAATTAATTAAAGATTGTGTTTGAATAACTGAAATTTTTGTTTTTATTTTTTATTTTTGATCTTGTTTGTTTTGATTATTTTTGTGTATGAAATTTATTTTGTCATAGTCTAAAATTAATTTAATTATTAGGTGGAGTTATGGATATTAATATAGAAATACAAGATGTGGTTATAGAAGATAATGATATGCCTAATATTGAAGTGGAAGAGGAAGTAGAAAATGATAAAGAGGAAATGGGGAATGAGAAAAATAAGAAGCCTAAGGGGAAGTCAGATATTTGGCAGTTTTTTACTAGAATTGTGGGTGGTAATCTTGAGGATCCTAGGGCAGCATGTAATTTTTGTGGGAAGGATTATGCTGCTCACCCTAAAAATTGCGGAACTAGTACTTTATGGAATCACTTGAATCGGTGTCCAAAGAATCCTAATAGGGTGAACAAACAAAAGATCTTGTGTTTCGAACCTAAGAAAGAGGGAGAGGGTGGTGCTATCGCGAACTTGATTGCGGTGCAATTTGATAAACAAAAGTGTAGGCAGTCTATTGCAAAATACATTTTGTTGGAGGAGTTGCCTTTTAGGCATGTGGAGAGTGAAGGGTTTAGGCAATTGATTCGTCAGTTAGAACCGAGACTTGAAACTATATCCCGTATGACAATTGCTAGAGACATTTATCAACTGTACTTGGATGAAAAAGAAGTAATTAGAGGTGTTTTGAAAAAAGTAAGGGTTTCTCTTACTACTGACACATGGACTTCTATCCAAAATATAAACTATATGTGTCTCACTGCACATTGGATTGATAGTGATTGGAAGTTACAAAAAAGGATCATTAACTTTTGTCAAATCACTGATCATAAAGGGGAGACAATAGGGACTGAGATTGAAAGTTGTCTTAATCAATGGGGGATTCATAAGATTTTCACAATTACAGTTGATAATGCTAGTACAAATAGCACTGCGATTGAGTATGTTTTGAGAAAATTCAAGAGCAAAAGGCATGCTATAATTTTGGATGGAGAGTTCTTGCATTTAAGATGTTGTGCACATATTGTCAATCTGATAGTAACTGATGGGCTAAAGGAGAAAAATGAGTCAATTGCTGCCATAAGAAATGCTGTGAAATATGTAAGATCATCACCATCAAGGTTGTTGGCATTTAAAGAATGTGTCAAAGCTGAAGATATTGAGTGTAAGGGGCTATTGTGTTTAGATGTGCCTACAAGATGGAACTCTACTTATTTGATGTTAGAGTGTGCTCTTAAGTTCCAAAAGGCATTTGACAGGATAAAGACTGACAAAAATTATAGGTATTATTTCACTGAGGAGGATAATGGAAAGAGTAAGGAAGGACCACCTAATGAAGATGATTGGGAAAATGCAAGGATCTTTGTGAAGTTTTTAAAAACGTTTTATGAAGTCACTTTGAAATTTAGTGGGTCTTCTTATGTGACCTCTAACTTGTATTTTCAAGAGATCTGCGAAATTCAGAATGAGTTGATAACTTTGTCAAAGGAAAGAGATGGAATGCTATCCTCCATGGCTGCTAATATGAAGAGAAAATTTGATAAATATTGGGGAGAGTCAAAGGCAGCTAATGGTGCATTAATCATTGCTACTGTTCTTGATCCTAGGTACAAGTTACAATTTGTGGTTGACTGTTATGAAACTTTCTATGATATATCATTGCAGTCAAAGTTGATTAAGAAAATTGAAGAGAATTTGCGCAAGCTGTTTGATTTTTACAATGAGATGCACTTTGGTGTGGGCCCAAGTTCAACTACAAGTTCTAATTTATCAGTTTCTGTTGAAGGAGATACAACTAAACCTGGGGGACTTGTCTCCAAGTTTATGTCTAAAAAACGACAACATGATGGTGAAAGAAATAGAAATGAGATTGACAAATATTTGGCTGATGATACTGAAGATTTTGTTGTGGGTCAGCGTTTTGATATCTTGAAGTGGTGGACGGGACAATCGAATAGGTATCCGGTATTATCTTTGATTGCTCAAGATGTTTTGGCCATTCCTGTTACCACTGTGCCATCAGAGTCTGCATTTTCAATTGGGGGCGTATTCTTGATCCATTTCGAAGCTCATTACTACCAAAGACAGTGGAGGGTCTAATATGTTTGAAGAATTGGTATAGTGAAAGCAACCAACCAATTATTGTCAAGGAATACATGGATGAAGAAGAATTACTAAATACTTCTGAACAACTTGAAAATGGTAAAATATACTATTTGATCTTGAAAACTCCTTATACATAAATTTTATTATTACTGTTACGCTAAAAAAAATTATCTTGTTATGATATATATTTCATTCGTTTGCAGATATTATTGCTAGCGAGCATCCTAAATGATATATAGCGTTGTTGCAAGTTTGAAATGGTTTCATTAGAGATTAAGGTTGGTTATTATAATTATGTATTGTAATTTAATCAATATCAAGTTGTTATTTATATGGTAATTAAATTTTTTTATTATTTTGCAGAGTTGCATTTCATTTGGAGCCAACTTTTGAAGTCACTTTTGTTTTAATTATGGAGACTTTATGAATTATTATGAACTTAGATTGTGTTATGGACTTAAATTATGGACTTTTTTTTGGATTGTTATGAACTTGTATGGACTTTTTAAGGACCTTTTCTAGATTGTTACGAAATTTTCATGGATTATTATTATGCCTTGTTATGGAGTTTATAAAGATTGATATGAATTTTTTAAGGACTTTTATGCATTGTTATTAACAGGTATAAATTTTTAGTTAATTTTTTTTTTTTTCTTGTGACAATATACTTTGGAAGTTTTGATTTTTAAGCAACCCAAACCGCCCAAAAAACCGCATAAAACCGCCCCTTAAAAAACCGCCCAACCCAAACTTTTATTGGGCAGGTATGGGTTGTGATTTTAAAAAACCGCCAAATAAAAAAACCGCCAAACCGCCCAAAAACCGCCCAACCCAACCCATGTGCAGGCCTATTGAATAATACGGATTAAATTGAATTTGAGTTTTATTTAGGGCATAAAACCCAACAAATAAATATTATTGGACCCTAGAACAGGATAATGCATCGATCGACTGCCTTCTAGAGTTGAGTCGAAATCCTATATGGCGAGCTGATTGTGGATTTAAAAATGGTTATTTGCAGCAAATGGAGAGTATGCTAGAGGCAAAATTACCAGGTTCTAACTTGAAGGCATCACCTCATATTGAATCACGTATTAAGACTTTGAAGGAAAAGTATTCTTGTTTGGCAGAACTATTATTATTAAGTGGTTTTAATTGGGATGAAGTACATAGTACGTTAGTGTGTGAGAAAAGTGTATTTGATGAGTATGTGAAGGTACTATGATTATAAATATATATATATTGTTGCCCCTGATTTCGCCCAAAATACGTGGACCAGTTAAACAGGGACACGTGGATCAGATAACTTGTAAATATTTGATAAGTCTTTGCATGCCACAAGGAAGCACCCTGGGCATAGGTCCCGGAGGGGGCACCCGGAGTACAAGGTACTCCCGGAAGCTCGCATAGCATGAAGCCTCTCCGGGATGTGTCAGGCCTCTCCTGAGCAATCAAGTCGCATTTAATGCTGCATGGGAGGAAGCGTGTTGGGACTGCAACACGCAATAAAGTCTGACGGCACAATCCCCAAACAGCAGCGCCACAGTAATGATCATTTAAGTCTAGCGACGGCTACTCTGCGAAGAGTCACGTCAATCACAAAGCAAAAAGGACATTCCTCATAAAAACCCTACAGCACCTAGGGATTTGACCATGCATTACCCATGGTATATTCATTGGGAATACCCAACTTTATGGATACTTACAGATACGTTTGTAAGAACAATTCTAAGGATTACCCCACCAAAACACTATAAATACCCCCTCAAAGCTCATTTAGTGAGGAGGGAGAATCTTGGGTTGCATATGAGCAAGAAGAGTAAATACTCACCAAGAACATTCTCTGTATTTATAAGGGTAACATTCCCTCAAGTGTGGAATCTGTATTAAATACATCCATTAATAACAAAGACTCGTGGACTAAGGCTCATTAACGCCCCAACCACGTAAAAATCCTCATCTCACTTTCTTACAGCTCAATTTTATAATTATATTTTAATAGTTGCCGAAAATCTCGGTCAACATATATATATGTAAATATGTGAATATTGCTTATTTATGAGAACATAGTCTTAATATGCTTTAATTTGTGAATGTACAGAAACGAAAAGATGCAAGTGGTTTATATAGAAAATCATTCCCTTACTACCACAAAGCTAGCAGAAATATATGGACGAGATCGTTCTACTGGGGCAAATGCTGGTAATGCAGATGATGATGAAGAAGAAATACGCCATGATGATGCAACTGGTGTGGAATTTGGAGTTGATGATAACATAAATGATGGTGGAGATGATGAAGAAATAGATGAGTTTGATGGTATCTCAAATACTTAACAACCAACTAATATGCGTCGATGTAGATCTACTGAGAGTACTTGCAATAATCAAAAGTCTGGTAAGAATAAAAAATCTAAGGTTATCGATAGTATTTCCACAAATATTAGTGCATTGGCAGAATCTATATCTAAAATTGTCCCGAAGCTTCAAGGATTGACAGATGCATTATCAGATAAGAATGTAACTGAGATGCAAGACAATTTATACACAGAAATAAGCAAGATCGAAGGTCTTACTATAATGCAGTGTATTCGAGCAACCAACATATTGGTTAAAGAACCTGCATTGATGGCAATATCAGATGAGATAAAAATGCAGTATATTATAAAATTGTTGCAAAACGATACATAATCATTTAATCATTAGATATTTGCATTTTTGTTGAACAAATTAGAACATCATTATTTTTTTTTCTGTAAGGAGCTTATTTTAATATTTAGTTATATTTTTTATTCTAATAAAATGTTTATGGTTTTTTTTTTCTCGAGTAATATTATGTTTGTTTATAAAATATATTAAATTTTTAATACATATTTTTTAGTTATATTTTATATTGTCAATTGTAATATTATTAATTAAAAAATAAATATTAATTATAGTATATATTTATTTCGGAATTTATTTACTTAATTTTATAATAAATAAATTAAAATTAAATATTTATATTTAGTATTTCTATTACTTAATCTAATTATCTAAACAAAATTAAATGATTCTCATTGACTTTCTAGTCAATTAAGTTTACAATTACAATTTAGTAACCGTGGCATAAGTGAATGCTCAATTTTTATTCTTTTTGATTTCTCCATTTCATTTATTCCCATTCGAATTACAATTATTAACCGTGGCATAAGTGAATCCTCAATTTTTATGGCTTGCTTTCTGAAACTCTGATCAAATCCGGGCAGTTAAAACCCTTACATTAGCGTCGTCCGATCCGATCTCGACAATGGAGCCCGGCGTGAGTATCGAGACGAGTTCCATGATCCGTGTGGCGGTGCTGCCGATCGGCGAGGTACCACCTACCCTTTTGCGGGACTACTTCTCCATGCTGCTCCGCTATCAGACAATCCTACTCTCAGCCATAAGCTCCTTCTACACGGAGCACCAGAAGTCGCCCTTCGCTCATCAGCCATGGGATTCCGGCAGCCTTCGATTCAAGTTTATCCTCGGTGGTGCTCCACCCTCACCTTGGGAGGATTTCCAATCCAATCGCAAGATCCTTGCCATTATTGGTATCTGCCACTGCCCTTCCTCCCCGGATCTGGACACCGTTGTCAGCCAGTTCAGTGCCGCTTGCAAGGGTTTCTCTTCGGCACTTGTGGAGCGTTGCTTTGCTTTCTGCCCTGGGGATTCACAGGTTCGATTATACTTTTTTTTTCTTTTTCCTGTCATAATTCGTTGAGGGAAACTCAGATTTTCCAATTTCGAATTTGATGTTGTAGTTGGAGGATGGGAGTAGGAAAGGGGGTAACCTGATGCTGTTTCCGCCAGCTGACCGCGATACGCAGGAGTTGCACTTGCAGACAATGATGCAGGACATTGCCGCGTCTCTGCTGATGAAGTTTGAGAAATGGGTTCTTCAGGCAGAGTCTACTGGGACTATTCTCAAGACGCCTTTAGATTCCCAGTCTAGTCTCAGCTCAGAGGAGGTTTATTTTTAGGTGTTCTAAAGCATTTGAATAATTTTAGTCTGATTTTTCTTTTTCCTTTTTCTTCTTTTTCTTAAATGTCTATTTAGATACTTACTGGGACTTCATTGATAGTTTAAATAGTCTTTGAGTTAGATGTTACTTATTCATCTTAATAACTGCTCCAAGTAACATTCGGATTTGCAAATGCCAGGTTATCAAGGCCAAAAAACGAAGACTTGGCCGTGCACAGAAGACCATAGGTGATTATTGTCTGTTGGCAGGATCACCTGTTGATGCCAATGCACATTACACCACTGCTTTAGAACTTTCAAGGTTGACTGGGGATTTTTTCTGGTTGGCTGGGGCACTGGAGGGCGGTGTGTGTGCATTACTGGTAGTTTTTCTCTATATGATATATCTATAATGTTCCATCCCAGCTTGAACGACTAAATTCCCTTGTATGTTAGGATGGGCTAAACAGCAATATGTGATAATAATATGGTGTGCTTTTGGGGTTTTGCTTTAAGAGCAATCTTTATGACTGAAATGGAGATTTGCAGTTGAGAGTGACTTATTGCTTAGGGTAATTAGTATATGAGTTCTTATTTTTTTGTGAATTTGAGTTGTCCTTGGGTCGGTACGTAGCTAAAAAGTATGAGTTTTTTGTGTTGCTAGAAACTGTGGAATTCCATGAGGAACCCTTTAGGTAAGCAATGCAGAGGCTGTATTCTTTTGTAATTGCTTCTTAAGTTTTGAATAGATATAATTTCAGGTCTCTTTATGTTTCGACATGATGGTTATTCTTGTGTTCCACCTTCAATGCTCTAATTTTTACTGGAAGATGACAATTGATCACATTTATTTTTGACACCTGCTTGTGCTTATACCTTATAGATTGATCGAATGGGCCAACGGGACTCAGTTTTGGAAGATGAGGTTAGGTATCGGTACCAAAGTGTCATTGTACACTACAGGAAGTCATTTATACAAGAAAATGCTCAGAGGCAAGCTTTTTCCTAAAAAATGATTTATTGACTGATTGTTTTTTCTCTGAATGATGTACTGTATCTGATTATCTTTTCCCTCTTAAATCTTGTAATGTAATGTTGTAATCTACAATGCTAGAGCCTGAAATTTGGACACTGACTGCCAATAAAAGAGAATTTTTACCTCCTCCACTTCATTTTCTTTCTATTGGTAAAATCTTAATTGAGTTATGTCTCAAGTGTACTCATGTTTCATTCATTACTATGCCCTGATTCATTTGGTGTGTGTGTCTTTTATTACATTAAATCAAAAGCTCTTATAGTTCTGTGTAGAATCTCTCCCATAACCTTTAAGCTTGAGGCTACTTTGTGTGTGTGCGTTTCTTTAATAAATGATTAAGATTATGATTTCACTTTCATTACATTAATCCAGAAGCTCTTATAGTTCTGTATTTTGTTCTGTGCAGAGTCTCACCCATAACCTTTGAACTTGAGGCTACTTTGAAATTAGCAAGGTTTCTTTGCAGGTAAATTTTGTTATAAACTATTTCTGTTATATGTTATATGTTTTTCTCGTAGCAGGTAAATTTTGTCATAAGCTCTTATATATATAGATATATTTTAAAAAGAGGCAGAGGAAACATGTCCATGAGCGACTTCCTCTCAACTCTTATTTATTCAGATAATGACAATATCTTACGTAATACTTTTCTTCTTTAATTGTTTCTTTTCTCAGAGGGGGCATTTATCTTCTGTTGCTTGTATTATTTCACAATGTTTACTATATTAATACAAGTTGAGGTGTTGTTTCAAATTTATAGTAGTATTAGTAACAATGCTGAAAGTACTATTACTGTATTTTGTGCTTTAATTTCTTATGTTTATTGTTACCATGGTTTTCCTCTGTGATAAGTGAGGCTCCTTAATAAACTTGGGAGGTCAGTTTAAGACAAGTGACATATGTCTCTTTTTCAAAAAATGAAAAAAAATAGTAGCAATATGTGTTTGTCAAACAAATGAACCAAGTTGGGAAATTCTTTAGTAGACTTTAGGTGAGCAGAGAATACAAACTATTATTCTTCTTTGGTTCATTGGTTTTCAATTTTTTAATTTTATTGGAAACACACTCAAAAAGATATGTTTCAAGTCTTATATGAGAGGAAAGAGATTCATATCCCAAAATACTTATAAAAAAAATCAAAATATGGATCTTAAGTATTTAGTTTTCTCCTATCTTTTTATGGCTTAAGTCTTTTCACCTTTCCATTTGGTCATTTTTTGATGTGTTTGATCTGTTTTAACCTTCATTTTTAGCAGAAATTATGAACTAAGTTAAAGTACTGAGCAATATGCTTGAGATCCTACCAAGGATTGTTGGATATACTTTTTTGAGCTGACCAAGGGTTTATAGGGTTGGTGCAACGGCCCATTATGATATAATCAATGTTCAGCTTGAATAATGTTTATTAGCTTATATATGTAATATTTTTTTTAAGATTTCATACATTTGCTTGTATTTAATTTTAGGAATATTTCTTATTATCGTTGTTGAGATTATTTTTGTTATTTATCATTTTATACTGTTAACATTTTATTGTGTTTTTGCAGAAGAGAGCTGGCTAAGGAAGTAGTTGATCTCTTGACCACTGCTGCAGATGGTGCTAAATCCTTGATTGATGCTAGTGATAGGCTTATATTATATGTTGAATTAGCTCGTTTATATGGTACTCTTGGTTATGAGCGTAAGGCGGCATTCTTTTCAAGGCAGGTAGCTCAGTTATATTTGCAACAAGAAAATAGGTTGGCTGCTATTAGCGCTATGCATGTTTTGGCATTGACAACAAAAGCATATCGTGTTCAGAGTACAGCATCTGTTTCAAAAGTGAGTATATAAATATTAACTAGGAGATGGTTTTATTTTTTGGGGATCTTATGTCTTAAGCACCAGTAATTGCTTATACGATCCAATTGACATGAGGAGATGGTCTAATTTGATTATTGGTGGACTCTCATGTTTCTTATAGTTATCTTAGAGATCTTTTATCAGTATCTGCCATTTATTTAACATTCTTTTATTTCACGGACCAGATCCTCTTGTTTTGTTGAACATATCATGTGAATATGCTGTTAACAAGTTTATTTGCCTTTATCTTACTTGGAACTTTACAGAACGAGACTGGATCAGGTCTTGCTGATAACACAAAAATGCTGCACCAGTCCGTAGTCTCTCTTTTCGAGTCTCAGTGGAGTACCCTGCAAATGGTTGTGCTGAGAGAGATTCTGCTATCTGCTCTCCGTGCTGGAGATCCTCTTGCTGCCTGGAGTGCAGCTGCACGGTTACTTAGGTCATATTATCCTTTAATTACACCTGCAGGGCAAAATGGCCTCGCCAGTGCACTTTCAAATTCAGCCGATAGGCTGCCTTCTGGAACACGCTCTGCTGATCCTGCTCTACCCTTTGTTAGGTAAGTATATGATATCTTTATTAGGCTATTTCAACAATATATTTTTTTGTGCTGTACATGTACAGATACAGAATGCATAATGTTCAAGCAAAGTAGTGCCTTTTTTACTCTTGTGTATTGTGAATTGCTGAACTGATAGACAGATTGAAGCTTAAGTTAAAGCTTTCCATGCTTTGTAAAATAAAAAGATTTCATGGTGTTTATCTTGCACTGATAATACATTTTGATTTATTTTCTTGATTGTTGATTTTTATAATTCAGGATCACACTAATTGATACCAACTTTCATGTGAATATTTCCTTCACTATATTGAACTCTCAACGGTTGCTTTTGCTTGATTCACTTGTGCACATTACTAAATGTAGGTTATTATTAGAGATGGTACTCTTAAATAAGATAGTATGACATAAATGCCGATAGCATTGTGTTCTTCCCAAAAATAAAATGTTATGGATGGTAGATGTTTTCCTTGCATATATATATATTTGTTTTTTCTTACTTATTTTCTACTCAAAATTTCCAGCTGCAGTATCTCAACTAATTATTTACTAATCTACTGTTTTAATTTTCCTAGGTGGATAAATTCACTCTTAGAGCTCTACTTTTATCACCATACTATTACTCTTGTCTGCAGTTCTCAATTTATGGCATGTTTACTAATTGGGAATGGGGATCACGTGTTATAATCGTTCATTTGTTTACTTTTATTTAGTAACAATGGGAATACTTAATGGGGCCACATGAATTTAGGAGAAAACACCGGGATTACTTCCAATCCCATTTTCTTAAGTAATACTTCTACCGGTAATGGAATTTAAAAATAAAAATAAATTAAATGACAAATTTACCAAAAAAATCTCTCTTACAATATACATTTTCTATAGGGCAATTTAGTTAAATTAAAGCATTTTGATTAACTTTCCTAGTTGTGTAACTGTAAACAAAAATAAAATAATTATGATTCTCTGTCTGGCCAGCCAGTTTTCTAACAACAAATAAATTCATAATTTCGATTCTTTAATATTTTATTTCCATTCATTTCTCTCATTGATTTATTCTAATTGCAATTACAGTTTAGTAAACGTGTCATTATTCCAGATTGCATTCTTTTCCACTTCGTCAATCACAAATGGACATTGTTAAGCGGAATTCAGCTAAAGAAGATTGGTGGGCTGGATCAGCTCCTTCTGGACCTTTTATTTATACACCATTCACCAAAGGAGAGCCAAATAACAACAGTAAACACGAGTTGATTTGGGTTGTTGGGGAACTTGTTGAAGTTTTGGTTGAGTTGGCAAACCCGTGTGGCTTTGATTTGAGGGTCGATAGTATTTATCTATCAGTGAATTCAAGAAATTTTGATCCTTTCCCTGTTACCGTTAATCTTCCAACTAATTCCTCAAAGGTTATCGCCTTGTCTGGGATTCCAACGGCAGTGGGGCCTGTCACAATTCATGGGTGCACTGTCCACTGCTTTGGTGTTATTACAGAACACCTGTTTAAGGATGTTGACAATCTGCTCCTTGGAGCAATGCAAGGACTTGTGCTCTCTGATCCTTTTAGATCTTGTGGTTCTGGGAAATTGAAGAATGTATCTGTTCCAAATATTTCTGTGGTACCGCCACTACCTTTACTGGTATCCCATATTGTTGGTGATGGTGCAATTATTCTACATGAAGGTGAAATTCGTGATGTATGGATACATCTGGCAAATGCTGGCACAGTTTCAGTTGAGCAGGTCCATATTTCACTATCCGGGAAGAACCAAGATTCTGTTATCTCATTTGCAAGTGAAACCTTAAAATCTGCATTGCCTTTGAAACCTGGTGCAGAAGTGACAATACCTGTGACCTTAAAGGCATGGAGGCTTGGTGTAGGGGATGCTGATATTGCTGGTGGGAAGAGTGCCTTTGGGAGTATAGTGAGACATTCTAAGGATGGACACAGTCCTGCATTGCTGATCCATTATTCAGGTGCCTTGTTTGTTGTACACCTCTTTTACTTTCGATTTTGGTTCATTAAACTTACATTGTAATGTCAGGCGACTGGAATCGGGATGAATTTGATTTTTTCTCCCCCTCTCTTTCTAAGATCACTGGTTTGTTAGTTTCTTCCCTAGGCAATTGTAATTCAGTGTTGAAGGTTCTCAGCTTAATCCCTGTTTGATTCATGTGAAAGCAGGAAGTATAGAATCCAAGTAAACTAGGAAGGTGATGTTGAGTAGTTTAGTTGTACAAGATAGCTAATAAGGTTGCTCTGTTTTTTTTTTTTTTTGGTACTAAACTTAGTGGACGGGTTAGTTTTAGGTTCAGTTGGAATTAATTAGGAAGTTGTCATTTACAAGAGTGAGCCAGGCTAATTTTGGTGCTCAGACCATTATTGTTTGGGGGAGAGCATGTTTTCCGTCAAACATGTGTATTATCTAGTGTTTTTATCTCAATATCAAATTTATCCATAAAGATTGTTTACCTTCCAGTGCTTTATCACCTGAGCAACGACAAAGGTTTTTACAAAGTGTAAAAGGAAGCACAACAGAAAATGTAACTATTATAGACTATGCGCACTTGCCAGTTAGGAGCTGTCTCTAGAGACATGTAAAGTTCAATAAAGAGCTCATAATAATTGATAGAGTGCTTCTACAATACACCCCATCAAAATTGGTGTATTGATGCAACCCCTAACTGTTTCAGTAGCTATAAGAAGTTTTTAGTCTAAATTTTTTCATAGTCGTGTACGTTATAGTTATTTAAGACATCTTGTAAAATTTTGAGAAATTTGGAATAATTTACAATATAGATATCAATGTTTAAACCGTTTATTTCACACGCGTATAAAATAAAAAAGTCACGCGTGCAACAGACTCTTTGAACACTGTTTTCAACGTGTTAAATTTTTCTAAATTTCTCAAAATTTTGTCAGTTGTCTTAAATAAGTATAATGTATACGACCATAAAAAAAATTGGACTAAGTAGTTTTTTAGATATCGAAGTAGATAAGGGTGCATTGATACACCCATTTTAAAAGGGTGTAGTATAGAATTTTTCTAATTGATATTGTATTTTATATTTTCAGTGATTAGAAGTGGATCTAATTTTCAGTTAATATTATTGCTAAATTATATCAAGCATTCACAAGTTGTCTTTTGGTTATGTTAGCAAAGTCATTGCTTATACTCGTATATACGGACATCTTTTATTGTGATATCGAACTATGTTATTTATGATTGAGCAGAAAGCAGTGTTTATCTGTTTGTTGTTATCCCCTAGCAGCATTTAGTTTTTCACAACTTCTAGTATGACACTTATTTTGTTCTTCTCTTCAGGGCCTCTATCAAATTCTAAAGATCCTCAAACAAATGAAACTATTCCCCCTGGCAAGCGTCTGGTTGTTCCTCTGCAGATTTGTGTCTTGCAGGGTTTATCTTTTGTAAAGGCTCAATTGCTATTAATGGAGATTCCTGCACACGTGGGTGAAAGCCTTCCTCAATTGGCTCATGTGAATAGTCACTGTTCTGAAGACGCTGTTGGCTCTAACAGTGAAATAGATAAATTGGTGAAAATTGATCCATACAGGGGAAGTTGGGGACTCCGATTTCTTGAGTTAGAGTTGTCTAATCCAACTGATGTTGTGTTTGACATAACCGTTTCTGTTCAACTGGACAGTTCCAGCAATGATGATAGTCATTCTGTTGACAAAGATACTTCCGAGTATGGTTATCTTACAACAAGAATCGATAGGGATCTCTCTGCTAGGGTACTTATACCGCTGGAGCATTTTAAATTACCTATTCTTGATGCTTCCTTTTTTGCGAAGGATGACCAGACAGATGGGGTTGGCAGTTGCAGAAGTGCAATCTTTTCAGAAAAGAACACCAATGCTGAACTGAATGCTTCTATCAAAAACCTCATTTCTAAAATCAAGGTGTGGTGGAAATCTGGGCGGAATAGCTCTGGAGAACTAAACATCAAGGATGCCATACATGCTGCTCTCCGGTCATCTGTTATGGATGTATTGCTCCCAGATCCGTTGACATTTGGATTCAGGCTTCTTAGAAGCTGTTCTGAGCCAGAAGATTTCACTGCTCAAGCTCACCCTTTTACGTCTAAGGGTTCTGTTCTGGCACATGACATGACTCCGATGGAAGTTACAGTACGTAATAACACAAAGGACATGATCAAGATGAATCTTAGCATTGCATGCAGAGATGTAGCTGGAGAGAGCTGTGTGGAGGGTGCCAAAGCAACTGTTTTATTAGCTGGTGAGATCATATTATCACTCTTTTCTACTTTTCTTTTTCTTTCCTTTGTATTATTTGATGCTATACTTTTTGAGCACTCATTGCTATTTGGTTATGAAAATTTAAAATATTTCATTACCTGCCGACTTTTTGTTTACTTTGTTAGTGTTGGTGTGATCTCAACTGTAGTTTTCAAGGGCTCGAGTCAAATTTGCTTATGCATATCTTCCTCCCCAATAGCTGATTTTGAATTTTAATACAGGTGTTTTGGGTGGAATCGCCATGGAGGTTCCTCCTTTGCAAGAAATTAAGCATTCTTTCTCTTTGTATTTTCTTGTTCCGGGTGAGTATTCTCTGGTAGCTGCTGCAATGATTGATGATGCCAACGACCTCCTCAGAGCTCGTGCTAGAACTGATTCACCTGATGAGCCAATCTTATGTCGTGGGCCTCCTTTTCACGTTCGTGTAGTTGGAACTCTCTAACCTTTTCAATTCACAGGCTCAACCGGATTTGATTAAAGCATAACTGATTCGCATTGCATTTTTATGGACTTCTCGAGAGCCCTTCATTTTATTTGACAATTGGAGTGGAGTGACTAGAAATTTATTGGCTGCAATGCAATACTATATCTCATTTGTCTTGTAATCTTGTTTTGGCATTTTGAAATGAGTTCTTACTGTCCAAAGTTATATTTTATTGTGAAATTTATACGAAATACCAATTTTTCTCTAAACTAATTTTTACACTTTCCATACCTATTTCTTTTCTTTTTAACAGGTTTGTTTTTGTTTTTGTTTTTTTTTTTAATTTTTTAATTACTAAAAAAAAACAAAATTTATATTTTTAAAATTTGTTTTTTTTTTTTTTAAAATAAAAATAAAAATACGTTCTATACTTTTGTTTTATGTTTTAAAAATAGAAAATAAAAGTGTTCTATAATTTTTATTTTTATTTATTTATTTTATTTAAGTCGGGTTTAAGTTTGGGTTTGGATTTTGGGTTGGGGTTGGAGTTTGTGTTCTAAGGTCTAGAATAGAGTTGGAGTTTAAAATATTGATTAAAATAATTGTTTTAAAAAAAATAAAAGTGATTTTCTTTTATTTAAAAATTTTGATTCTCAATTTAAAAATTAATAAATGAAAATATTTTGATAGAGCGAGCATTATTTTTAGAAGATATTGATAAAAGACAAATCATTAATTTTATGTTCTTAACATACTCAAATAATTATTTCATCCTTCATTATTGCCACTTTTAATCAAATCATCATTTTATTCACAAAACAAAAGATAAGCCTCCTTCCACTATCAACCTCCTCGAAGAAAAACCAAAAAGCCACCTTCATTCGTTCATATTCAAAACCCATTGGAAGAGATTTTCTTAAAATAATTTTTTTTTAGTCATGGTATTCTTTTGAAAACCAATCATAAACCAACAACAACAACGACCCAACTGGACATTTTGCTTATTCGTGCTATTTGGTCAATTGGGTCGGTTTCCAAATGGATTTTTATTAGAAAACTTTAGAGAAAAAAAATTGTTTTCATTGATTTAGAATAATGGTACAGATGAGATATATATAGTACAAAGCTAGTTGGAGTAACAAACACCTAACTAATCTTATAACTGAATAGATCAAATGTAACAAACTTAACAGTCTCTCTCAAGATAGAGTGTAAAGATTCTTTACACCCATCTTAAATAGAATTTCATTGAAAGGAGCAGGAAAAAGTAGCTTCGTTAGGATGTCTCCAAGGTTGACTTTGGATGAAACGTGACTCAACTTCAGGGTACCATTTGTGATTTTCTCCCTGTCTATGTGATAATCAATCTCGACATGTTTTGTTCTTTCATGGAAAATTGTGTTCTCTAATATATGGATGGTAGCATTGTTGTCGCAAAATAGTATTGAAGGGAGATTGATGTCTGAGTTCTTGGAGAATGGAAGTGAGCCATGTGAGTTCACATGTAGCATTGGCAATGGCGCGATAATCTGCTTCAGCAGAAGACCGTGAGACAGTTGGTTGCTTCTTTGATTTTCATGAGATGTGTGATTTGCCTAAGAAAACATAATAGCCAGAGATTGATTGTCTTGTGTCGACGCAAGCTCCCCAATCTGCATCAGCAAAGGCTTAGAGCTAGAGTTTAGGTGGAGGGGAAGCATAAAAAAAGAGTCATTGTCTTGGTGAATTTTTAAGTAGTGGAGTACTCTTGTTGCAGCAAGCATGTGAGGTTGTCAAGGATTTTGGAGATATTGGCTTAGTTTATTTACAGCAAAGCTTATATCAGGCCGTGTTATTGTAAGATAGAGTAATTTGCCAATGAGACTCCTATGTTGAGTTAGATTTTGGAGGAGGTCCCCTGAGTTGTTGCTTAGTTTAGTATTAGGTTCCATAGGAGTGGAGACTGGTTTGGAACCAAGGCAGCCAACTTCTTTGAGAAGTTGTAATGTGAATGGCCTTTGAGAAATAGATATGCCTTTTGAACATCGAGCTATTTCAAGGCCAAGGAAGAAGCGAAGGGTGCCAAGATCTTTGAGTTTAAACCTGGAATCAAGTGTTGATATGAATGGCTTTAGAGCAGTTATGTCATTGGTGGCTACAATTATGTCATTAACATATATAAGGAGAGCAAGGAAGACACCATATTAGTGTCTTGTGAATAGAGAAGGATCATTTTTAGCTTGTTTGAAATTGTGATGCAATAAGGTAGTGTTGAGTTTGGCCTACCATTGACGCAAGAAATGTTTAAGCCCATACAAGCTTTTGTTTAATTTACAAACTACATTTGTTGGCAGGTCTCCTTTAGGAAAGTAGCCTTGGGAAAGTTTCATGTAGACATCCTCATTTAAATCACCATGCAAGAAAGCATTATTGATGTCCATGTGGTGTAAGTGCCAATTTTTGATGGCAGCAAGAGCAAAGAGGAGTTTTAGGGTGTTGAATTTTGCTACAGGAGCTTATGTTTTGAAATAGTCAATTCCTGGTTTTTGAGCATACCCTTTGGCAATTAAACGTGCTTTAACTTTTTTCACTGATCCATCAGGATTATGTTTAATCCTATATACCCATTTGTTTCCAATGACATGTTGGTTTGGTGGTAAAGGCACCACAATCCATGTGTCGTTCTTTTTGAGAGCATCTATTTCCACATCCTAAACTTTGTGTTTGGAAGCTTTCTTAAATGAAGTTGGTGTGGAAAATAAATCGAGGAATCTGTCATATGATAAGAAGTTGGTGAGAGGATATTGAGTGCTGGAATGAGTAACCATGTCACAATTGTAATCTTGAAGATGGGATGGTATGTGATGAACACGACCTGATCTGGTGCAAGTGTTGGTGACTAGTTTTTGTGTGTTTATATCAGCAGTGTGAAGTGGAGGTTTGGGAGCTGGAATGGATTCAGGAATGAGGATTTGAGTTTTATTTTCCTCATGCATGTTGGTTGGAGAAGTGGTGGAACACTGATGAAAGAAGTCATCAATGTTCTGATTATGAGGGATGTTTATGTTCATAAAATACAACATTTAATGAATGGAAAATGTTGTTAGTTTGAATGGAAAATGAAAACACATGGTCTAGCTCGAGGTGAAAATTTAGGTTTGGTGGTGAAAAATGAAGCATATGTTCGACAGCCAAAATTTCAAAGGTGTGTGTAGAGTGGTGGCTTTTGATGCAACAACTCATAAGATGTTTTATCATTAAGTAAAACAGAAGAAGTTATGTTTAATAGGTACACTACAATGGTCACCATATAACTTCAATAAGCTAGGGGTAAATTGGATTGAAATGCTAGTGCATGAGCTACATTGAGTATATGTTATTGCTTTCTTTCAACTACAATATTTTGTTGTGGTGTACCAACACAAGAGTTGTAATGGAAGACTCCTTTTGTGGCATAGAAAGTAGTGAGATGTAATTATTTGGCATTATCACTGTGGACAGCTTTGATATTTACCTAAAATTGAGTATGAATGAAAGTAAAGAAATTTTGTATGGCTAACATGGCATCTGATTTTGCTTTTAAAAAGTATAACTAAGTGTGCCTTGAATGGTCATCAACTATGGTTAAAAATTATCGTAGCCTTCAACTAAAGGGATTGAATCTGGTCCACAAATGTTCATATGAATGAGGTCAAAGAAAAGGTAGTTTCTTTTGCTTTGCAAAAGAGTGAAAATTTTAGAGAAATGTAAATGTTTATTAATTTTATTAGTACCAAGTACCATGAATGTCCAAGGCGAGTATACCATTAGAGATTAGTAATTTGAACATTACAAGTATTGATTGATAAAGCATGCTTGGGGAGGGTCTACTGTTGCAGGTAGTATAGATTCCTAATTTGTTTAGCTATCCCAATCTTCAATGTCTGAGAATGGTCCTGGATATAACAGTGGTAAGAAGTGAAATGCATGGAATTTTTACTGTTTTGTAAGAGAGCGTGTACAGATAAAAGATTAAAGTCAAACTTTGGTACAAAGAGAACATTATACAGAGTAATGTGAGAGTTTATTTGAATAGTACCAATTTTTTTGATCTGTACTTTAGTGCCATTAGGAAGAGTGACAAATTTAGCCATTGTATTATGAGTTAGAGCAAAAAAATAATTTTTACCACATCAAACATGATGTGTTGCTCCACTGTCTATAATCCAAGCGAAAAGAGTGGTCGTACCTAAGAAGTTGTTCAACTGCATTGTCATTGGATGTTGAAGCATCTGTGGAAGGTTATAATTGTTATGTCAACATAGAGATTAGTTGTTGACACAGAGCTAAGGTGAGTTGTGAAGGATTGATGTTAGATATGGTGCTTGAAACTTGGGATGTTTATGGCATGTTCTTGTGTGGTAAACCAAGATCAGATTTGCGAGTGGCAGCAGGATCAGTTGGTTTTTGATTGCCATAACTAGGTGGAAAACCTATTAGAAAATAGCATTTGTCTTTATAATCACCTAGTTTTTGGCAATTGGTTCAATGAGGACGAGGCCTTTTGTTTCTTGAAGCTGCATGCGCATTAGCAGCTTGGACAACTTCAGATGGCATGGTGGATGTATTGGTTGTAGTAGCAACTGGTGGAATTGTTTTGTTACCTAATGTTCTTTGTCTTTCTTGATGTATGACCATAAAAAGAACTTTATTTATTGAAGGACATGGATCAAAAAGGAGAATTTGGTCACAAATGGCATGGTAGGATTAATTTAGGCCATTGAGAAATTGAAGAACCTGATCACAATTATGATGATCTTGTGTCTGTATTGCTGCAGCACCAGTACAAGGGATTCTAGGCCTTAATTGATTAGTTTCATCTCACATAGCATTGAGTTTTGCAAAATAGGCACTCACTGATTCATTGAATCACCTGGATGAAGGTATGTCAAGGATTCATTCAATTCAAAAATTCTTGGACCATTTCCTTAATTGGATCGAATATTCAATATGGTCCACATTTCAGATGCAGTATCAAGATACATGATGCTGTTTTTTATTTTAGAAGAAACAGAGTGTAAGATGTTGAGAATATTTTACAAGGATCTAGGGTTTAGGGTTTAACAATGTGTAACACCCTAATTATTATAGGCGTGTTAGCATGATTTTTAACGTACTGTGCAACTCGTTGCTAATCAACGAGGTTATTGAAAATCGTGAATAATTAAAATTTGCTTATTTAATTAAAACATAAAGTAATACATTTATAAAATTTCGGGATCCCGCTTACAAAATACAGTTAGAAAAGTTTACTATTCATATACAAAATATTTGTCGCCTAGCGACTAAATAGCAAAAGCCCTGTTGTCTCGAGGATCGTACGCTCCAGGCCTAACCGCCCCGACATGTACAATCTTCATCTGCTCATCCTCACGGTTCCTCAGCTTTGGCCTTGCCCTTACCTACACGTAAACATAGCACTGTGAGTCGACAGACTCAGTAAGAAAAGCATAACATAAAAACATACTAATGTCCCGGGTGATAATCAGGCGCCCATACAACTAACCATAACCCTAAAGTCAGGAACATCCTTGAAAAAGTATGACTAACTGCGAATCCAGCCTATACTCAGTACTCTAATCGTACCGATGTGGTAGCAGTTAACTCATACTATCTGATAGCCTAGCATATATCTGTTGGCATCTCGGTGCATCTCTATGTACACCTCCTCGATGCCCTGATATGCTAATTTGAGGGCTATAGATTTGCCTATTCTGACGCTAACTAACATTTATGCTAAACATGTATAAACATATGCATAACATTATACTAATCTTACCTTGATTTCGAATTCAGGTGTGCCGGCCAACCTGAGTGGAACAACTACTCGGCGAATAACAGGCTCCTAAATCACATCAATCACAACATACGTAAGTGACACGCTAAATCACTTTCCGGGGACTTAAACTTGAAACTAAAAGTTTCCCTATCGATGAATAACATGGCAATACCCTAAACATCACAAAAATGGGAAAAAACTAGGGTTCCCAAAACTACCCCAACCGAAATTTCGGTTCCGCGGGGTTTCCTGGGGACCAACCGGAATTCTTGTTCCTACAGGTCCCCCTGAACCGGAATTCCGATTCTGCGCAGGAATCCAACAAAAATTCATAACTCAACCAATTCAACCCCAAACTCAATGAAACCTTGCAGACCTGCTATTTAGACCTCAAAGAACAATATCAAAGCAATAAAACACCTCAACATGAATAGAATTAAAATCCACCATGTGAGAGCAAAGTTTGAGCTTGTAAGCTCAAACCTTGAACAAACCTCAAAAACAACCATCAAACTAGCTCTAAACATTAATTCTAATCATAATTTAACTTCAAAAACATCATCAAACAACAGCAGCAATAACAACAACCAAACACAATCCATTACTTGTTTAAACTAATAATGGATTTTAAATCACAAGTGTCTCCCAAGTCATAACAGGGTGAGTTCCTTGAAACCCTCCCACTACAACAAGGTGCCATGACTTTCTGTCTAAGAACATAAGTGATATTGTCCTCTTCAATTGTGTCAATACAATAAAGGCAATGGGACCATCTTAGATAGAATAAGATGATAAAACACTTTGGAATCAAGAAAAAATATCTCTTCTACTTTGCTATTTTGTTTTCAGACTTGGTCATTTTCTTAGAAAATTAGTATTTATTGTAACAAACACTTTGTTATCTTAATGACAATAGGATGGTCCACTCCTAATCATTTAGAATAGCTATAAAACATGTAAAGTTTAGTTAACACTTCTATCTTTTCATAAGATCACGATTAGGTCAATCATGAATCTAGTAATGGTTTACACTAAGTATACAACCATTCCATCATTCTAAAATATTCCTATCACTTGGGTATTCCCTAGAAGGACTTAGGCAACTGGTAGTAACTAATCATAGACCTTATACTATCATCAATATACAAATCGAATTTCTGGGGAGATAAGTTTGAATACAATTCAAAATTTAACTTAATGATCTTTGAACTGCATATCCACCAAATTTTCTCCACCCCTATCAGTTTGGAAGATCCCTAACCACTTACCTTAATGTTTTTCAACATTGCTAGAAATTCATGAAATTTTTCATACATTTCAAATTTCTTTGCACTAACGTAAAATCTAGAGTGATCTTCTAAAGAATATAACGAAAACTCATACCCACCCCTGAATGTACATCCATATTTGAATATAGATGATCTTACTTTCAAGTGGATATAGGCATATTTTCTCTTTGCAGGGAATCATCTTGTCAAAACCACTATGAACAAGATGCAAATGCCATAGATATATTAAACTATGGTTATGGTCTTTTGATGAAAAAGGTTTAGTTATAACAAAGAGTTCTTAGAATAGTCCAAGTGGATCCTGGTCACAGAATACAAAACTCTTATTCCATACATAAACATATAGTTTGGATCCATTGATAGAAAATGGATATTAATAACTTGTGAAAGTCATACTGTATTGTCCAATGTATTCTAGGAACAGAAATTGAAATTTCTATTTGGAATCTAAAATTTAAAGTCAAAGACTTAAATTTATACCAAAAATTTCTTGAGTTATTATTCTAGCTTGGACCACCACTACTAATCTAACTCTAAGTCTAATTTTCCTAAAATAAACATATACAAGTTGGAGATTTCTAAGATCGAGGATTTATATCATTTCGGGATAGAATGTCAAGAATATAATCTTCTGCGTCATCCATTTCATAAGAGAAATTAGAGTGACATCATAAGCAGATGATGTATTAACCTTCTGTCCATGATATACTTTATAAGTAATAAGCTAAGAGGAAACTAAATGATAATTTCGATTAAAATAAGAATCCAACGATGTCCCGTTTAGGTGAGAGTCAAAGTTATTCTTATTTTATGAATCTCTTCATTGTTTCATATTGTAAACAGTAATCTAAGTTGTAATCTTTGGATGTACAACTAGATATTGCATTTATAAATACTTATCTGTTGAGATCTAACACTACTATGTTTGTCTAATAGATGACAATCCTTTGGGATTTGTCCCATTAAAAACAACAAGCTAAGTTAGACCAACAATGAAGATCAAAATTATACTACAATTAATAATAGAAAACAACATAGATTTAATATAAATTCATACACATTCAAAAATTATCATACAAGTAGCAAGTAAGAAAGACATGTGAAAATATAAAATAAACACATCTTAAATAATTTCCAAGGTATCCAACAAACTGATACAGTGTCCCATTTAAGCGAGAGTCAAAGATATCATTAATTGAATAGAGTAGTCAACTCATCTAAAATAGAGACCATTCTAGCAACCTTTTATTCGATCAAGACTAGAATCCGGCGTTGTCCCGTTTAGGCGAGAGTCAAGGCCATTCTATCTTATGAGCTTCCACCATTGTTTCATTCTTCGTAAATTTATCTCTAAGTAGTCACCGTATGGGAGAGTCTAATAGAGACAAAAACTTACAAAATACTTATCTTTCGACATCTTTACGGTGTTAAATGCTTCAATGAATAGCCATTCATAAGGGAGACGAAGTCTAGCGTCTCGAGATTATATTGAAAACAATTAACCATGTAGGACCAACAATGGAGATCGAATATCCTTATAACAAAAGCTCATTATTTTAAAGGAGTTGTATTTCTTTTGATACTTATTTTAATCTATTTATTTTAACATATATTTATTTAATTAAAATTACTAATTTAGATAACTCTAAATATAAATTTTAATTAATATTTATAAATTTATACCCTAGGAAGATCGAAAAAATAAAAATCCATCCTCAGTATTACTTTTCCAATAAATGTTGTGAAAATTACTTTTAAGTTGGTCCAAAATTAATTAAATAATTAATTTTCAACTCAAATTTAATTTTTTCTAAAAATATATAATTGAATTCGAAATCTAATGTATAAAAATACATTTTCGAAATCACTTAAAAATAAAATAAAATAAAATTGGAAAAATTATTCTAATTTATGTTGGTCTAAAATTAAATAAATCAATTTTCAACATAAATATAATTTTTCTATTTAATTAAATCTCTTAAGAAAAATATCAAATATTTAAGTGTCTAGAACATAATTAACTTAAATATTAATTTTCTTATTTAATTGAATATATCTAGAAAAATACCAAAGGTCTACCTAGAAAAAATCTATCTAGATAATTCATAAACTAATTACTTATTTTCTAATTAAAATTTAATATATTTTAGTCTATTTATTTTAATTAATTATTAATAAAAATTACTTGATTTAAAGTGTTATACTCGAAATTCGGTAAGCACATCAAAGGAAGACACGTGTCGAGCTGGGAAGAACAAAGAACTAAAATACACAAAAAAAAAAACACACTTAGCATGGAACAACTCGTTGGAAATATAATTCGCAGGGTATGTTCATAATTCTGCTGGCTGAATAGCCTTTTGCGAGACAGAAACGTACGAACTGGTAACTTATGTATTGACGAGAAATCATGTGGGTGCTGTTGGAAATTATTTTACCAGGATCTATTTACTATCATGTATGTTGGATTAACAACCTAATATGAATTCTAAAACAATGAAAATAAACACATATGAAGTTAGAAAACCTTACAGTGGGTGCAGCGGAATAATATGACTCCTTCCGTTCAGATCTCTAGCCCTTGATTCCTTTCTGTAGCAGAGCATCACCAAGATCTGAACCTGGATCTTCTTTTCTCCTTCTTTGATGCAGAAATTCCATAGTCTTACATACTATGATCGAGGTACCACTTGATGTGTGTGGGCACTACTCATCTCACAAGGATTTCGAAATTTTCTCTCTTTTTCTCTCTTAATTTCGTGGTCTTAAGTATATAAGAGAAGAGAACAAAGGTTGCTTTATATAGGGAGAAGGGAGAGCACAACTTTCCAAATAAAACAGTTCCCTTAATTACTGTGTAATCAATTAACTGCATTATTTAGTGTGATCTACCACTTTCCTATTTTTGTTAGGCTTTGATTAGCAATTACATGGCAATTAAAATTAAAAATAATAATTGGGAAAATCACAAAGAGGTGGCCGGCCATAGGGTGATATGGGCCTCACTTGGATTTTGCAGTTTCCTCAATTTTATTTCTATTTCTCCAAAAATGCCATTTTTCCAATTCTAATCATTTAAATGCCAAAACTAAATATTTAATAACTACAAGACTATTAAATAATATTGTCATTTAAAATGATTATTAATTAGACATACAAAGTCTCTTAATTAATAATTAAACCTATAAACCCTTTTCTTTACGATTTCATCCTTAAACTGTGAGAATTCATAAAGTAGACATAGTCTAACTTTTAGAATTATAATTGATTAATTAAAATCAATTAACTGAGTCTTACAAGCAGTATGGTCTCAACTAGTATGGGGACCATGGGTGTATATAACCGAGCTTCCAATAAGTCGAACCGAATTTACCAAGTAAATTCCCTAACTTCTTAATTCCTCATTGAATCCACACATAGAACTTGGAATTGCACTCTCAGTCATATAGAACGCTCTATATGTTCCACGATATAGACACGTCATTAGTTATCCACTGTTATAACCCTAATGTGATCAATGATCCTCTATATAGATGATCTACATTGAAAAGGCACTACTGTTACCGCTACACCTTCAATGTATTTTATCCTTAAAACACTTAACCCTGTATAAATGATATTTCAGCTAAGTGAAATGAGATCTCCACCATTTATCTTCGTTTGGTTAAGCTCGAAGGAAATCATCCTTTACTTCTATTTGCCAGATAGAAGCTATAGATTCCATATTTATGTTAGCGCTCCCACTCAATTACATTACCGTGTTCCCAAAATGTACGTATCACCCTGACCCAAAAGTAGGCTTAACTTAACAAATCAAAGAACACGAGTAACACTCTTGAGATTGAACCTAACCATATCAGGATTAAGATCATTTGATCTAGGATCAACAGGTGATATTGAATTGAATAGATATTACGGTAAATTTTAATATATCTAATCAAAGTTCAATATCGGTCCCTTCCGATGTATACTCCATACATCCGATACTGGTAAACTTTGCCAATGTCCTGGAAAGGACATAACACTTTTCCAAGGTGTAAGAATACCTATCGCTGATTATGCCATGTCAGTCTAAATCCAGTGTTCTGACAAATCAGGGAATAAACTTTTTTTTTTTGAACATATAATAAAGATTATATTCCACTGTGCTGACAACACTATAATCTTTAACCAACTCATATGTTCTGGACTTAAAAAGAATTCATGCATTATATACACATATAATCATGAAATAAATCATGTGAACCATGCAACATAAAATGTTATTTCTGATCTTTATTAATAAGTAAATCTGATTATATGAAATGAGTTTTATTTAGGGCATAAAACCCAAAAGGTGCACGTGTGCATAACGAGGCCTCAACCTCGCTGCGTGAAAGAGAAACGATAACACTAAAAACACTTAGCGTATATTATACGATATATAAACTGAGTATAGATAGTGTGGCGAGTCAAGATAGCAGACAGCGAGGCATTTATCTCACTAGAAGATGGTATGCATGCAAGGAAGATCATCTCGACACCAGAAAATATAGTTATTGAAGTTAAAACAATATTAGTCTCGAGAAGTCAAATGACAAGCAACTGCTCACCATCAAAGTTAACTTGGCTCCATTCTCGGTTTGATTCACCTTATTCTCCCTATAATGGATTGTGCAAATTTCTTTCTTGTGAGCCTGAAGAGAGGATTGGCGATTTTTGTCTGATGTTCCACGTATCTCGGGCTGTGTCTCCAAATTTTCCTCAGTTTCCTTAGGTTGCATCTCCTGAGAGTTTTGAGTATATCTCTAAATTGTTGCCTGCCTCTTGGTTTGCGAGCTGCGAGGTTTACCTAGTGAATCTCTTCTCCCAAGGTCAGGTTGATTTTGGATACAATTCTCCTGCGCTGCCCTTACCGTGGCTATTTCAAGCTCTAACTCGGTATTACGCTGGTTTGCTTCCTTCAATCGACGCCTAAGATGTCGATTTTCTAATTCCACGATTGGTATGTATCTGGTTGGGTCATAGGCGCCATCCTCATCATCTTGGTTAGGAAGTGGTCGATTGTTGTTTATCCAAGGTCCGTCAAGCTAAGGACCCCAATACTGGGTTTTCTTAGTATTTGCAGTCTGTTCAGGCGATGAGTCAATAGATCCCTGAGGAATCAATGGTTGTTTTCTAGGTCGATGATTGATTCCTTCTTGAGGATTATTATCTTTGGTGTCATCCATCACTTTTATGTCAAGAGGTCTTTTTTGAGCTTTTTCACAGAGGCTCTCAATGAAAACACTAAACTGTGAACGCAGATTTTCGTTAATTAAATTTGAGCCTCACAGTAATAATTCCACACAGAAAAAATAAAAGCTATTATTACATCCAACCTAGTACATGTCTTGGGCAGACACTCCGTAAGACTCTTTTCTCCGCTTAGGCTTAATATGATGATACGTGTCACCCAAAGAAACATACCACGTGATCCAAATAAAATTTGAGATAACAAATAAAATTAATTCTAATCCAATATTTATTATAAGTATCTAATCACTAAAACGCAAACATAAGAACCAAATAATTAGCTATTTTTATATTACGATAATAATGATTTAAAAAAAAAAAAAAAAGCTATAGATGCACTAGCACGTGTAGCCTAAAGTTCCGACCTTTTTACCTCTGCAAATAAGAACATATTCGTCTTGTCATTGAAGAATCTAGGCTGCCGACAATTCTCAGTCTCTACACTTTCAGAAATAAAGGTGTCAAATTTTACATAAAATTAATAAAATTAAGTCATTTCTTCAGCACCCGTTTATTTAAAATATTTATATACGTATCTTTAGTTACTAGTTGGCTGTGATATGATATATAATGTGAAGAACAAGCACTAGCAAGATAAATCAAAGGGTTGTTGAGATGTCAATTAGAAACTGGTAACAGCACAGCTTGGCAAAATTTTGGACATTTGGGATTAAGAAGATTCTTAATGTCGTTTGTGTAATTTTATATACACAATATTTATTTATTCTTCAAGTATATTCAACGTAATAGTTGTTGGGTCATCTTTACTCTAAACAAATTCCAACCACCATAGCTTCTTGAAGACCCAGCTTTTTTTTTTTTTTTTTTTTTGGTGGGTAAAAAGCTTGAGGACCCGTTTGCAGTTGGTGTTGTACCGTTGAGTTTCTTCACAATAACTTGGTTATTTCGATCTGGGTTTGTGGAAATCGACTTGGCATTGGTCATGGGTATTGTTCTGATTTAGCTTTTTTGTTCTGGAATTGGGTCAAAAGAGAAGAGCTTCACCATGTCTTGGAAGAACAGAGGAGTAGAGTCAGCTTCAAAGGGTGTGGTGTCTCGGAAATGGACTCTTTTGCTTTGTATTGGATGCTTTTGCGTTGGGATGCTCTTCTCTGACAGGTAACTTTTCCCCTGTAAAGCTTGAAACACTCCTTTGCTCTTCCAATCAATTGTTAAGCAGCCTAGAAAATTTGGGATTGTTCACTCTCTAATGTACAAGAAAAATATTTTGATTCTTTGCATAAAGGATCTGTGGGTTTTAGAGAAGATATTGACCTATTGTCTATCGAGTATAGGTTTTAGCTGTTTAGGAGTGCCATGAGTAATTTGGGTACTTGTAGTTTGACCATGAAGCTGGTTTTACGGAAGCTTTTCTCACTGTCTTACTCCTCTATTTCCTGTTCTTTATGGACCTTACTGTACAATCAAATATAGTTTTGAGTTTATGGTTGATCTTAAATTTGCACAGAATAGTCCTAAACTATTAAAGTTTAGCTGGACTTGGGAACTTTTATGGCGTTGATGTTTAAATTCAGTTACACCTCTAATTTAGATGCAATAGAAATGTAGTTCCAAATTTTTAACACCTGTATAATTTTGTTTTGGAAGCTTTAAATTTCTCTGGTTTCTTTATTTTTATGCTAGTTCTGTTTTTCTTTTTGCTGGCTTCTCCATTTTCCAAGCACATGAATATCGAAAGTGTTATAAAATATACCATCACATTTATCAGAATGATCATTACGAATTTACGATGATTTCATTCTGTGGCCTTGCTTTGGTTTCTTCTTTTTTATGCTTATATTTTCTCCTATGGAATTTGAATACGATCTCTCATTCTTTTCTTTTTAACTCTTTATGTGTTATGTCTTCTCCAAAACAAAGAACTCAGTGCCCTGTGTTTGCCTTACTGAGTAAGCTATTTGGTTTGTAGAATGTCAATACTACCTGAGGCGAAAAGCATATCAAGGACAAGGGTGGATGATGAAATGCAGAAGTTGGTTTCAGGTTGTGATCCCAAAATTGTGAGTATTTTATTTTTATTGCTTGGTTTTTAAGTGTGTTATTCTTCATTGTTGTGCTCTGACATGGTCATGGTTAGTAACTTCCTGATTTGTTTATGTTTTGCTTACTTGAAGAATGGAGAACATGAAGCCAAGGACATTTATGGAGAAGTTACAAGGACTCATGATGCTATACAGTAGGCCAACTATTGTACTACCAATATTTATATTTCTACTAAAACGCTCAGATGTAAATTATTTATGTTACTTTCAAACTGCAGAACCCTGGATAAGACAATTTCAAATTTAGAGATGGAATTAGCAGCAGCAAGGGCAGCTCAGGAATCAATCCTCAATGGCTCACCTGTGGATGACAACCTAAGATTATCTGAATCAATAAAGAGGAGAAAATATTTGATGGTCGTTGGGATCAATACTGCTTTCAGTAGCCGGAAATGAAGAGATTCTGTCCGTGCAACTTGGATGCCTCAAGGCATGTGGACTTTAAATATCTATATATTCACACTTAGAAGCATGCATGTTTAGTACACTGAATGATTTTAATATTATTACTTTTCTGAAGAATCTTTTTATTTTGTAATTAGGTGACAAGAGAAAGAAGCTTGAGGATGAAAAGGGCATAATAATGCGGTTTGTGATAGGTCATAGGTAAGTACTTCGTGAGAGCTAAAACCTACTTCAGTTAATGCATTCTCGAATTTCATTGTAACTTTCTTTTTTCAAATTTTTCCTACTTTAGAACATACAACTTATACTACGTGGTTAGAACTTGTATTGTTTCTCCTTTTACCTGTCACATGACAAACCTCACAACTTTGAAATATAGCATTGTTCTAGTGTAGAATTGTCACTTTCTAATCCTGTACTTATCTTTTTTCTGTTGGTAGTGCTACATCAGGTGGTATCCTTGATAAAGCTGTTGAAGCAGAGGATCAAAAGCATGGTGATTTTTTGAGATTGGTAAAACCATTTTTCTTCTAATATGCTTAAGTAACATATATTTTATCTTCGAACTACAACCTTAAACAAGTCATCTTTAAATCTTTATTTGTATTATGGTTTTAGAGTAAATATAATTAAAAATCAACTAACCATGCGAATGTTTTGCACAAATCATGGAAACAGGAGCATGTGGAAGGTTATCTAGAGTTGTCAGCCAAGACAAAGACATACTTTGCAACGGCTGTTGCTTTATGGGATGCAGACTTCTATGTCAAAGTTGATGATGATGTACATGTAAATATAGGTATTAGATATGATATGTCATACCTTCCTCATGGTGCTCCAGTGAATGCTTGTACTTTTCATCATCTTTCCCCATTTTTTCCTTCACTAATTCATTTTTGGTAAATTTACAGCAACACTTGGTGCAACTTTGGCTACACATAGGGACAAATCCAGAGTCTACATTGGCTGTATGAAATCTGGGCCGGTCCTAGCTCAAAAGTGAGATAATGCTATGTGCTCTTAAAGTTACCTGTTTCAGATCATAGCATGAATCATACTTTTACTTACTTTCCCTTTCTTTTTCATAATCAGAGGAGTAAGATATCATGAACCCGAACATTGGAAGTTCGGCGAGGATGGTAACAAGTATTTCCGTCATGCGACTGGCCAGCTATATGCTGTCTCAAAAGACTTGGCTACGTACATATCAATTAACCAGTAAGTTGTCAGTCTGCTGCAAGTTGATTTTCTTTTTCTTTTCATTCCGTCTCTTAACAATTCTATTACTTTTTCTCCTTGTTATGGATCATCTAGGCATGTGCTACACAGATATGCAAATGAGGATGTTTCTCTGGGATCATGGTTTATAGGATTGGACGTGGAGCATATTGACGACCGAAGATTATGCTGTGGAACACCACCTGGTAATCTCATATTTTCACTTCGTGATTTATAAATTATAAAATTTTGAGTTCTAAGGAAATTTGATGAGAATTAACTCCCTGATTGACTCATCTTTTAACTAACTATTTGATGTTGTTAAATGGAAGATAGAAAAACAAAATCTCTTGTGCTGTAGAAATGAAACAACATAAGTTTTTTACTCAAACTATATATGTGTGTTTAAGTAAATAAAATAAAATAAGGGGACAGTCCTATTATAATTTAATAATTTTAAATATAATATTTTGTGCTCTTCTACCTTTTTTTCTACCCTCTCCAATCAACCCCTTGTTTTTAACCTTTTGTTTTTGTCTCGCGTATATATTCTTTCCCTCGTTCTTTTTTTTTTCTCTGTTATTTTGATGGAGAGAAAATTAAAGTGGAAAGTAAAAGGGAGAAAAAAGTGAGTTGTTGTGGTTTATGAAGCGGAACAAATGTAAAAATATTGAGTTATTTATAAGAAACATGAGTAACTCCACTTATCACTAGAACCTCCATGATTCTTGTCATGAACCAAATTCCTAGGGGCTCAAGATTGGTGAGAAAAAAAAAGTCTATCTTCAAGATTGGAACAAGTTTTAATTTTAAAGTAGAATCCCATGATTCTTGTCATGGTTGAAGAAAAATGGAGATGGTGATAAAAGTCCGAAAAATAAAAATAAGATTGAACAAAACAGATATTTCACTGAAGAAAAATAAATAAATAAATAAAATTTCCTTTTTTTGTCCATATTTTTAGTATCTCTTACATTATTTTTTGTCTTGTATTTATCTTTTTCCTAGTTTTTTTTTTTCCTGTCTCACCGTCTTCACTTTTGAGCTATGAAGAGGATGTTTTTGCATTTGCTTCTTTAAAATATTTGCACACAACACTCACAAGAGGGGAAAACATGAAAATGAAATTATGAACAATGGGCATTGGCTTGTTGCATGTGTAAAAATAAGATCATTACTAATTTGACCAACTCTAATCTTACCACAGATTGTGAGTGGAAGGCTCAAGCAGGCAACGTCTGTGTTGCTTCCTTTGACTGGAGCTGCAGTGGGATTTGCAAATCGGTGGAGAGGATGAAGGAGGTACACCGAAGATGCGGGGAAGGCGAGAATGCCTTGTGGAGTGCAGAATTTTAAAGTGAAGCCCTTCTGTCTCCTCCTGTACAACAAAGGAAGAAGGATCGCCTATGCTGCTCCTTCTACCGGTGGAACTTGTTTTGTAACATGTCCGTACAGATACATGTTTTTTTGGTAACAACTTACAAGTGTAAAATGAGAGCTAAAACAAGCTTGAAATTGTTGATGTTTCTTTGGGGATTTCCGCTCCAGTTTAGATGAGAACACACAAAAAGGAACTCCACAAAACAAAAAGAGTGTATTGTAGTGAGAAGAAAAAAAAAATTATTCTTTTTTTCAAGTGTTTGGGAAGAGACATTTTGTTAGTGTGCCCTGGCATGACTGATGAAGGTCCACAAACACAATAAGTGCCACCATTTGCGTGCCATTTGTTCCTTAATTTTAAATATAAAAAGAAAAGCAGATAAAACCTTTTTGTAGGGTTTAGAGTTATTTTCAGTCTTGTTGTTTTTCAGGTTTATTGTATAACTAAATGATGATTTATCATTATACAATATGTCGATTTTAGTTACAATTACCATTTTTTTTATTGGTCTCATGTATAATGACATATTCCTTCCCGACAATAAAAGGGGGAATTATCAAGAATACCAAATATTGACTTGTTATTTTTTCGGGGATAATAGCGGTAAAGCTATTTAAATTTTATATTTTTAATACTTAACTACGAAATTGATATTTTAGAGGTAAAATTACCTAAGTTTTCATTTCGTTTTGCTCTGTATCCCTCCGTTCAAAAATTACAATTAAGTGTCACAGTGAACTGTTTACGTGTACACACTTGTATAAGTGAAATTTTTAGTGGCTTATGTAATATTAATTATTAAAATTTTATAAAAATAATTTAAAAATTATGAAAATAAAAAATTATGAAAAAATTATTTATTTTATTTTTGCTCTCTCTTTTTCCTTTTTCTTTTCTTCTTCTTAGCTGAAAAAATCCTAACACCCAGCCGCCTACCCCATGATCAAATCTTCTCTGACCCCCCTCTCATACACACTCTCTCACAGTGCACAACGCCAGCCTTCTCCGACCACCCCATGCCAGATCGGCCACAGAACTAAACCTCACGACCCAGAAAATTTCGACCCCGATTTGCCCTCTTCTCTCTCTCCTTCGATCTTTCTCTCGTCCTTTTAAGTGTTTTTTTTTTTGTTCAGTTCGAAGAAGAAGAAGAATAAAGGAAAATGAAAATAAAAGGGAAGAGCTAGAGACCTCAGGATCTCGATTCCCACTTTGAGAATGACTTCTAGACCACCGGTGGTCCCCACAGTGGTACTCACCGGACTGGCACTGTGAACGACGAGGGTGTTGGAAATATTTTACCAGGATCTAGATTTACTACCAAGTATGTTTTATTAACATCCTAATATGAATTCTAAAACAATGAAATAAACACATAAGAGTTTAAGAAAACCTTACATTGGGTGCAGCGGAATATTATGACTCCTTCCATTCAGATCTCTAGCCCTTGATTCCTTTCTGTAGCAGAGCATTATCAAGATCTGAATCTGGATCTCTTTCTCTCCTTCTTTGATGCTGATTTTTCATAGTCTTACATACTATGATTGAGGTACCACTTGATTGTTGGGTTTTATGCCCTAAATAAAACTCTTTACAATCTGATTAGTTATCAATATAAGAAATTTGAAGTGATTTACATTTACATGAATTTTACATGCTAATGGTTTAATATGTTTATTACATTTACACACAAAATTAGTTAAATCCAGATCATATGTTTATTCACAATTACAGTATTGTCAACACACTGGAATGTGATTGTGATCATATGAATCAAAAGACTAAGTCCCTGTTTCATCAGTGTTTTGGATTTACACTAATGTGATAATCAGCGATGATGTGTACTTACACTTGGAGTAAGTGTTATGTTCTTTCCAGGACATTAGTAAAGTATACTAGTTTCGAATGTATGGAGTATACATTGGACTGGACCGATATTGCAACTTAGTTAAGATATTAAAAACTTACCGTTATATATCTTTCCAAGTCAATATCAGTAGTTGATCTTAAGATTAAGAGAATCTAAATCCTGATATGCTTAGGCTCAACTCAGGAGTACTATTCATGTTCTTTGATTTATTAGTTAAGCCTACTTTTGGGTCAGGGTGATACGTATATTTTGGGAACATGATAGTATGATTGAGTGGGAGTGCTGAACATAAATATGGAATCTATAGCTTCTACTGGTGTATAGAAGTCAAGTGATGATTCCCTTCGAGCTTAGCAAATAGAAGTAAATGGATGAGCTCTTGTTTAACTGACTAATTATTAGATCACTAAACACCATTTACAGGTAGCTAAGTGTTTTAAGGGGCAAAATATATTGAGGGGTGAGAACGGTAAAATTATCCCATCTCGATGTAAATCATCTATATAGAGGATCTTTGATCACAATAAGATTATAACAATGGTTAAATGAGATAGCATATCTATATCGTGGAACATATAATATGCTCTATATAAGTCTGAGAGTGCAATTCTAAGTTCTAAGAGTGGATTCAACGAAAAATTAATAAGTAGAAATTTACTTGGTAAATTCGGTTCACTTATTGGAAGCTCAGCATATAGATCCATGGTCCCCTTTCTAGTTGAGAACATACTGCTTGTAAGACTCAATAATTGATTCGTGATTAGTCAATTATAATTCTAAAGTTAGACTATGTCTAATTTGTGAATTTTCACTAAGCAGGGGCGAAATTGTAAAGAAAAGAGATTCTAGGTTTATTTATTAATGGACTTTATATATGTCTAGTTAATAATTAAATTAAATGACAATATTATTTAATAATCTATTTTAGTTATTAAATAATTAGTTTTAGCATTTAAATGGTTAGAATTGGAAAATTGGCATTTTTGAGAAAATAGAAATAAAATTTGTTAAAACTGCAAAATAAAGTGGGGCCCATTATCTACACCTTGGCCGACCACTTTATGTGGTATTTCAAATTGATATTTTCATTATTTTAATGCCAAATAATTCCTAACCTAAACCTAGTAGTTGCCTATAAATAGAAAGTGATGGCTCAGTCAAAATCACAACTTTGAATAGCCTTTTCTGTCAGAAAAGTTTCTCTTTAGAAAAACTGAGCCTTCCCTTTTTTCTATACCATGGCCGAAACCCCTCTCTCTCTCTCTCTTTTCTTCTTCTATATTTCGAACCCTAGTGAAAGAGTGAGTGCCCACACACAGCAAGTAGTAACTCAATCATTGATTGGAAGACTGTGAAGGATCAAACTCAAAGAGAAGGACATTCGGGCTCAGATCTTGATTATACTCTGCGACAGAAAGGATACAAGGGTTATAGATCTGAGTGGAAGGAGACATTAATTCCTTTGCATCAATGTAAGGTTTTCTTAACTTTATATGTGTTTATTTTATCGTTTTAGAAAGTTCATATTTAGGGTGTTAAACAATATACTTGTGAGTAGATCTAAGATCCCGGTAAAATAATTTCCAACAATTGGCCTCAAAGCCATGGTAATTGATTTGCTTGGAAGAAATTTGGACTTTAAAACGATTGTTTGTTGTTTGGATGGTTTCATGTTGTATTGAGTGTTATATGATGATTGATTGATGTTTGTGAATTTTCGTGAAAAATAATTGAAATTTTGTTTCTGGAATTATTTTTATTGGATAGTATGGAAAAAATTAAGCAAGTTACTTTTTTACGGAACTCAATTTTGATTTAATTTTAATTAGTTATGATTTTTTGAAGATTCGAAAAAAAAGATAGGGATGCTGAATCACCCACGCGCGAGCGGAACCGAGTGCACCTCGGTCACACGCGTGTTCGGACAACATTTTGTCCGAGCAACACGCGCGAGTGTCTAAAGACACCCTCCTGCGCGTGCAGAAATCCTGCGTGACACCCTTTTCGCCGAGGTTTCTCGGCCCAGCTCCTAACCTGCGCGCGCGGATGGGTATGCACTGCATCCCGTCCTTACAGCTCGTAATTTTTTCATTTTTCTTCGGTTTTTCATGCTTTTTCATGGATTTAAGTTCCGATTTTTTGTGTAGTTTTGTATTTAGACATTTACTATTCCTATTTCAATTCTAATTATCATAATTAAATTATTTAATATTTTTTTAATTTAATTAATGATATTAGTGTAATTTGAATTTAAAAATAGTAAATATCTATCTTTTTTGCTTAATTATCTATCTTATTTTTAAATTTGATCATATCTTATCTTATTTTTAAATTTAAGGTCAGATATTAAATTTTTTTTTAAATTAAACATTTTTTTTTAAATTATTTGACCTTATTTAAATTTAAAATAAGATAACTATAATCATGTAATTTTAAATAGATGTAAGATATTTTGCTAACTTTTAAATTTTGTTATTTTATTTATTTAAATTAAATTTAAAATCTGAAAAAGATATTTAATTTATCTTTTTTAATTTTTATTTAATTTTTTATTTATAAAATAACATTTAATTTTTTAAAAGTAATTAGCAAATTTTGAAATGATATTTAGATTAGTTGAAACCTAATTTTTTTTCAAAATTGTAGGTTTAATTTTAAATATTTAATTTATTATTTTCGAAAATAAATAATTTTTTATTTTAATTTTTCGAAAATTAAATATTAATTTTATTTATTTATTTAATTATTTTATTTTCGAAATTAATTTATTTAAAATAAATAAATCCTACTTCCAATTATCGAGCTAACCTTGTTGCAGGAGTATATGGTTTTAGCTTGCTTGTAAGTTTTCAAAACCTATTATTACTTGATTGCAAATAGCCATGGTTAACTTGTTGACAGATCCAATGATCTGATTTTAACTCTTGGCTCCCTTGGTCAAGTTAATAATTTGTAACAGGTAAATTTTACAATCTTCTTTCATCTGTGTATGACCTAGCAACATGATAGGATCCATCCAAGTGTGTGCCGGTGTGAGCCTATATGTTTATTTTATTCTATAGATGCATATAGGTTGTTGCTAAATAAAATGTCACACCATGATAGATTTTATTTAGGACCATTTAGTTTTTGGACTTATTCAATTAATAACAGTTATTTATTTTAAGGTTAAATTCCTCTCTTTTGGGCCTTGTGTGAGAGTTGGGAGCCATAGAAGTGGGTACGACATACTGAACCCAACACCCCCTCACATGAACTACCCCAATTGTGAAGGCCCATTTGCCTTATTTGAATAACTGTACTAGGTTAATTATATTAGTTTGACCTAATAAAATTGAATTAGCAACATAATTAACTTTTAAAATATATGAATTTTTTTTTTCATTTTAATATTTTAAAGTTAATTTTAAGAAAAACACTTTTAGTTTTAGATATTATTTCTAGACAAACTATTTGTATTTTTCTTGTATTTAATTAAATAAAGAATTTTAACTAACTAGATTCTTTCTGGAACTTATTTAATTAAATATTCCTATTTAAGTTATAAATTGGTTATTTTAACTAATTTTTCATATCTAACTTAAATTTGAATATTTTATTTAAATTTAAAATTAAGTTGAGGAATCCTAGACATTAGTTATTAAAGATTCTTAAGATATTTTTTAAGTTAGTTTTAAACTTAAAATGGAATATTTTTCAAATTAAGTGGTTATAACTTAATTTTTGACATTTAATTAAATCTAAATTTGAAAATATTTAAGTTTTAGATTTTTCTATACAACTTAAATTAGATATTCTTCAAATTTTTGTTGAAAAAGATACTTAGTCAAATAAGATATTTTCTAGATAGTTATTTCTAGACTACTTATTAATTCTAATATTTAAATAGGAAAATATTATACATTGTGAAATTAATTATTTAAATAATTAATTTTGGTACAATTTTATTTAAGTATATTTTTCCTAGTATTAAACTAGAAATTAATAATTAAGCCTTCTCTACACTTAATTATTTATTTCTTCAATTTAATACATTTAATTAAATTGAAAAATTTAAATATCTAAGTTGATTCTCATCATGATACTTAAATATTTATTTTTCATGACACTTAATTAAATAAAAATTTATTTTTAGGTTGAAATTTAATTTTTCAACTTAAATTTAAATAATTTTCAAAATATATTTTTCTTTATTTTATTAATCAATTTCGAAAATTGCATTTTAATTATGCAATATTTTTGAATTTATCTTGAAAAATAGATTGAGTTGTAAATTAATTATTTATTAATTCATGGACCAACTTAAATCAATGATTTTTTCATCTATTGATTAATTTAAAATAAATGAATTTAAATATATTATTAGAAATTGAATTAACTAGTCAAAAGAAAATCTAGATAGGTGATATTTTTGCTTGAAGTATTTTTTTTTCTAAGTATTTATTACTTAAGTATTTTCTAAAATTTGTATGGTTTATACTTTATTTTTCGAATACAATAAATATATTCTTATGGAAATTTTTAAGTTGCTAATTAATTTAAATTAATACAACTTAAATTAATTTCCTTAATATTTATATTTAAAATTACTACTAAGATGGAAATTGTTGACCGAGGTTTTTGGCAACCAATAAAATAATATAAGATTAGAGAACTGTAAGAAAATTAGAGAAGGATTTTTACGTGGTTGGGGCGTTAATGAGCCTTAGTCCACGAGTCTGTGTTATTTATGGATGTATTTAAATACAGAGAATGTTCTCGGTGAGTATTTACTCTTATAAATACAGAGAATGTTCTTGGTGAGTATTTACTCTTCTTGCACTTATGCAACCCAAAATTCTCGACCCCATTTAATGAGCTTTGAGGGGGTATTTATAGTGTTTTTGGTGGGGTAATCCCCAGGATTATTGTACATGTGTATCTGTAAAATCCATAAAGATGGGTATTCCCAATGAATATATCATGAGTAATGCATGGTCAAGTCTCTAGATGCAGTAGGGCTTTTATGTGGAATGTCCTTACTGTCTTTTGACTGATGTGACCCTTAACAGTGTAGCCGTCAATAGACTTAAATGATCATTACTTCACAGCTGCAGATTGGGGGTTGAGCTGTCAGACTTTATTGCGTGTAGCCGTCCCAACACGTTTCCTCTCATGCGGCATTAAATGCGAATTGACTGCTCAAGGGAAGCCTGACACTTCGCGAAGATGCCTTGATGTCAATTGGGCTTCCGGGAGCATAAGGGGCTCCGTATGCCTTCTCCGGGAGGCATGTCCTGGATGCTGCCTTATTACATAAAGACTTAGCAAATAATTCAAGTATTAAGATGTTTCGATTCACGTGTCCCTGTCTAGTTGGTCCACGTATATTGGGCAAAATCAGGGGCAACATTTACCCCCCAAGCCTTGTTTATTTGAAAAATATAACAAGGCTTGTTCAAGTGCCTCCGGTTGACTCCTCGGTTTCTTGGCACAAGCCTTGAGCACGTGAAGGTGCATTTAATGATCGCCATTAATGCAGCGATTCACTTTTTGCACGCGTCGATTCGTTTCGTGCCCATTGATTGATAAGGCGCATTAATGGTGTCAGACGGATACTCAAACGTTTCCACCGCCTTAATTACGAACCAATCCAACCGTTGATTCTTGGGAACTCGAATCGTGCGCCTCCCCAGCCGTTCGATTGGTAGGTGATAGCGCATGTTCCTCATGCACTTTGGCCTATAAAAGCCACCACCTTTCCTTCATTTTGGTTACTTTCCATTTTTCGCCAACTCTGTTCGAGTTTTCCAGAGAGAAAAGAATCCTCAGACCAAAAAACCTTCAAACACTTTACAACTTTCTTTGCCAACCTTTGCTCATTACTGTTAGCCTTCATTTCTTTATTTTATCAACATCAAACCCCCAGTTCTAACACTTCATTGTAAGTATCTCGCATCCCTCACTTTACTGTTTGTGTTTATGGCATGCTTTACTATCTGTTTGTTTTTCTGGGTTTGTGTTTGAAGTTTCTGGGAATGTATTCTCTTAGTACGTCTAGGTTTCCCTTTTCTGGTGTTAGGGTTACTCTTGTCACGTACTTGTCGTTATATTTTGTAAAGGACCATACACTCTTCGTGTGATGACCTTCAAGGGCATAGAGAAGACTTCATTTTTCTCGATTTTCTGCACTTCTTTCTTTTTTTTTACGCACAATATCACCTTCTGTGAGATTTTTGCACCTGACTTTTGTCCAGGAAATCCTTCTAAGGCTTTCTTGTTGACAGATGTCTGGAGGGGGCCTCTTTGCAGCGGTTAGGGGACCTCCATTCCCTTTTTGATTTAGGGTTTGGTACGGGGCCTAATTGCTGGAATTTTAACTCTTTTCTCAGAATCAAAAATGTCTGCATCTGGCTCGAAATCTTCCAAGAAGGGGGTAAGCGTCTGGCTACCCTAGAGGATGTCATGATGGGTCCCGTTGCCCAGGAGGGGTACAAACCTCGGGCTACGGGATGGGAGGCGGCTGAGCTTCACTCCACTCTAATTGCCCTCACCAGCTGGAGAACATCGTGGAGGTGGCTGGAATTAAGCCCTCGACATCCGGGACGTACCAGCGGCCGCCCCGAGATGCGGAGACGCCCAACCATAACTACAGCGACTTCGGGGCTTGGAGCCAGACGCACCTGATGTCCGGGGCCATGCTTCCCCGTCAAGATTATTTTATTAACTTTCTTGTATTTGTCGGCCTTGCGCCATACCAACTAATTCCCCAAGCTTACCGCCTGCTTTCAGGCTTATTCATTTTTTACTCCGCCCGGGGATGGGGCTCTCCCAGTCCGGCGGAGATTTTTTTATTTTTATGAACTTGTTTCTGTCCGCAAAAAGGGGGACAAACTTAAAGACGGTTTTTATGGTTTCCGGGCCCACCCTTCAAATGATGGGGTGGTCCCTTACAATTGGCAAACTCATGTTAAGGAGTATCGCCATTGCTTCTTCTTCTCCTCCAGGTTCCGAGCTGTGGAGCACCCGGAGCTTCTCACAGAGTGGGTCAGGATTCCCCCCTACGAGCGGACCGCGCCTACTGAGATCTTTCTTCGGCGGGCCCAGGTCTTTGCGACTTACGACCGGGCGGATCTCGACTTCGGGGGCTTTGTCACGACGGAGAACTACCGGAAGGCCAAGCTGATCCTGCCGCACCAATCAGTGGAGGACTGTAACCTTTCTAAGGTTATCTGTCCGAATGTGAGGGTGCCTGCCACGGAGAAGACCTTCCGGGATGAACTCATCGCCACCGCGGAGAAGAAGTACCAGGAGTATCTCTACCGGAAGGCCTAGGAGAAGGCTTATTCCAAGGCTCAGGCCGCTTCCGGGAGGCCCCTTCGCGTTGGGAGCCCGGTCGAGAGGAGAAGCCAGGCGATTGCTGGGAGATCCCTTTGCATTAGGAGCCCGACTGAGAGGAGGGCTCCAAGGCCAAAGCCTTCGGTTCAGGTGCCGAACACAGGGGCTCCCGATGCCAGTAGTTCCGGCTCCGGTAAGTCTCCTTTAGCAGTACATTACGTTCCTTCCATTAACGAATATGCCAGCCTTAGGCCTGTAGGGTTCGATGAGCGTCTCCTTAGGTTTAGGATGCCCTCGACCCGGTGGGGAGACCATATGAAGGATTATTATTTTTCCAACTTAGGAGATTTCCTAGGTCGGTCTCGGACGGGTTCTGGTCCTCCAGAACCCGTTCCCTTGGACCCTTCGGCCTACATTTCTTCCAGCTGGTTCTGGCCATCGGACAGCTATCTCGAGGATGATGCAGCCAGCGTTAAAATTCAGAACTTTGCTAGGGCCGAATTAGAGAGTCAGGGTAGGACTAGCTTGATTGCTTTATTCGAGTGTTTACTGTTTCCACGGATATTCCAACACTTGCCTCTTTTCTTTTGTTGTAGCAGGTAATTCCATGGATGCCATTTTGGCCGCACTTGCCGGAGCTCACACTCCTGACGCTCCCCTTCTTTTAACTTCTTCCCAAGTGGCCACTTCCTTGAAAGCTTCTTCCAGTGCCCCTCCAGACACTATTGACTTAGTGGATGAGGAGGAGGCGCTTCCTGAGGAAGCTAAAGAAGGTCAAGAAGAGCAATGGGCTCTTCCTGAGGAAGTTGAAGAAAGTGAAGAAGAGCAAGAAGTTGCTCTGATTCGCAAGCGCAAGGGCAAGATGGTTGCCGAGGAGGTGCCCAAACGGCAGCGGAGAGCTAATACTCCGGCCCCTGGCCCTGATTTCGGGATCCCTTCCGAGGCGAAGGAATACACAGTGCCTCCCAACATAGTGCTGACTCCGGTTCCTAGAGATGAGGCGAGGCAGGAGCTCCGGATAGCCAAACACAACTACGCCATGGACTAGTACTCCCGGGGGCATGCTGACGTGGAGGCTTTGAGGAGGGTTTCGCGAGTTGAAATGCAAAATACCCTTAACGATCAGAACTATCAAAATCCGTGGGATCTAAATTTGCACCCCCTGTCGGATTGGTTCAATCGTTTCCTCGGGCCTACCTTGGCTCCCTTTGCCGCGGAGATGACCGGTATGTTTGTGTCTCAGCTTACCCGGGGTGCGCCCAAGCGGTTCGCTGCTTGTGCGTCCTTGAACTCTATCTTTCAAGTTCAGGATCTCAGCCACTCCCTGACTGTGGTAAGTATTTTGTAGTTTACTTTTTTCCTCATTATTTTTTCTTAAGGACTTTACTCATTCTTGCATCCTTTTCCAGCTTGCTGCCGAGGCCGACCGCCTTTCCAAGAACATAATCAACCATGGCTTCGTCTTGTCCGAATTTGGGGGCATGGACGAAGTCATGAAGATCCTTCAGGATCTGACTGCTGAAAGGCGGACGTACCAGGAGGATGCTGAGCGCTGGTAGGCCCTTGCCAAGGCCAAGTTCGAGGAAGAGGCCAGGCGGAGGGAGGCACAAGCAGAGGCGATGATCCAGGATGAGGCCCTTTGGAGGGATAGGCTGGAGGCCAAGCACCAGGAGGAGCTGAGGGCGGAGGGCAAGGCTACTGCCAAGGCCAGACGTGAGCTTCGGGAGGCTAGGGAAGCCTTAGATGAAATGGCTGCCAAGGTGAAGTCCCTAGAGGAAGTTCACCAGGCAGACTTGGAGTCTAGGGCCAACTTGGCCGCGGAGCTGAAGGAGCTCAAGGACTTCAAAGACCAAGCCTTGAAGAAGGCTAAGAAAGATGAGCTCCTTTCTCCCGTCTCTTGCAGCCGGTGCGTCAAGCGTTTCGACGATGGCGTCTACATGGCCTGGTCTACAAATGGCCAGAACATCAAGCTCAACTTCTACCCCAAACTCGCAGAGATGATTGCTAAATTCCGGGAGAAGAAGAAGAAACTTGACGCTATGCTGGAGGCGCGCGTTGGTCCTCGCCTTCCTCCGCGAATTGACTAGGCCATTGTGAATTTGACCCAGATTTTTCTTATCTTTTTTTTCTTTTATTTACAGCCAATTCTCTTACATTTAAGACAATTTTATTTATATAGCTGTTTTTATTTAAGGGAAAACAATGGTTAAGGCCTGTCCCCGGGCCCTTTGTATATATTTTTTGACCTGCCCTGAGGGCCAGGATTTTTTATATATATATATATGATCTTATTCGATGCACATATCTTTCTTTTGAACCTGCCCTGTGGGTCAGGATGTTTATATATGCTTTTTTCTTTTTTGTGCATACTTTTTTTTTGACCTGCCTTTTGGGTCAGGATGTTTTACTTAGCCTGTTTTTTGTCTGTTCGTGTGGTATACCTTAGTACCCCCTGAGTGGCATAGAAACTTTGTTTTTAAGGCACTCAGTTTTATTTAACAAGCGGAGGCTGTATACACTTAGACGGTACAAACTCTTTAAACAAAGCCTAAGTTACATTTTTGGACTATTGGTAATATTTTCTGAGGTGATCGGCGTTCCAGGCCCTTGGCACAATGGTTCCGTCCATCCTTTTTAGCTTATAAGTGCCTGAACCGATTTCGTCCTCGATTTCATATGGTCCTTCCCAATTTGGCCCAAGTACCCCCACTTCGGGCTCCTGGGTGGCTGGGAAGACTCTTCTTAAGACAATATCCCCAATAGAAAATTTTCTATTTTTAACTTTGGAGTTAAAATATTTGGTCACCTTCTTTTGATAAGCTGCCATCCGTATTTGAGACTCGTCCCGGAGCTCTTCAACTTGATCCAGAGCTTTTTGAAGTAAAGCTTTATTTGTAGCTGGATCGTAAGTCGTTCTCCTGTGGGACGGGAATAACGTTTCTACCGGGACCATTGCTTCACAACCGTACGCCATTGAAAAAGGCGAGTGGCCGATCGTGGTTCTGGGGGTCGTCCGGTAGGCCCATAACACTCTTGGCAACTCTTCGGGCCAGTTGTTTTTGCAGGCCAGCAGCTTTTTCTTTAGGGTAACCTTTAGGATTTTATTGACTGCTTCTGCTTGTCCGTTTGTTTGCGGCCTTGCCACCGCGGAGAAGCTTTTTACTACTGCGTGTTGGTTGCAGAAGTAAGTAAATTCTTCGCAATCAAATTGCTTTCCATTGTCAGAGACTATTTTGTGCGGCAAGACATATCGACACACTATGTTTTTGATAACAAAGTCTAGTGCTTTTTTAGCAGTTATAGTCTTCATGGGCTCAGCCTTTGTCCATTTGGTGAAGTAGTCTACTGCTACTATTGCATATTTCACTCCTCCCTTTCCTATTGGCAGGGACCCAATAAGATCTATTCCCCAAACCGCGAAGTGCAAGGGACTAGTCATCAGGGTAATTCCATTGGGAGGAGCTCTCGGTATGTTCGCGAACCTCCTGCATGATCTCCACAGAACCCTTCGTGGACCTCTAGCATGATTTGTCTAGCTTCAGGGTCCAATACACACCTTAAATAAGGCATGCTAAGTCCTCTTCGGTAGAGAATTTGATCCATCATTACATAATGATGAGCCTGATACTGAATCTTTCGAGACAGTGCCCTTTCTTGGGGCAACTCACCTTTTGTTATGTATTCTATGATGGGGACCATCCAGCTGGGTTCTTGCCCAACCGTTATTATGGCCTCTTTTACTTTAATGCTTGGCTCTGCCAAGCGTTCCACTGGTACTACCCCCAGCCCTTCGATTTCACTATCTGAAGCTAACTTAGCCAGACAGTCCGCGTGAGCGTTCTTTTCCCGGGGGATTCTTTCTACTTTGTAGTCCGTGAACTCGTGGAGCAGCTCCCGGACTATTGTTACATACGCGGCCATTCGCTCGCCACGCGTTTGGTACTCTCCCGATATCTGATTTACGACCAGCTGGGAGTCACTGTAGACTTCCACTCTTTTGGCCCCTACGGCCTTCGCTAGCCTTAGCCCGGCTATCAAGGCCTCATATTCGGCCTCGTTGTTTGAAGCTGAGAAGTCGAACCGTAGGGCTGCCTGGAGTCGAAGTCCGGTCGGGGATATCATTGCCACCCCCGCTCCGGATCCATTTTCATTGGAGGCTCCGTCCACAAACACTGTCCATGTGGGGATCGATGGTGTTGGCGCATTTGCGGTTGCTTCGGCTTCATTGCATTCGGTGATGAAGTCTGCCAAGGCTTGGCCTTTTATGGAGATTCGGGGAACGTTGTGTAAGTCGAACTGACTTAACTCCATTGCCCACTTGAGGAGGCTACCGGATGCTTCTGGTTTTTGCTTGGAAATATGGCCTTAGTTTTCCGGAGGCCATCAGGAGGCAGAAAACCAGTTTTTCGATGATGGGGTACTGCGTCTCCGCTCCTATCATGCTCTTGCTAACATAGTACACGGGATGTTGAGTTTTCTCTTCTTCCCGGACTAGGGCAGCGCTGACCGCGTGCTCGGAGACGGCCAAATATAGTAAGAGGTCCTCTCCGAGAATGGGTTTTGATAGGATGGGAGGTTTGGCCATATGTTCTTTCAATTTTTTGAATGCCTCCTCACACTCGTCCGACCATTCAAACTTTTGACACTTCTTCAATATGTTGAAGAAGGGGATGCACTTGTCTGTAGACCGGGAGATGAAACGGCTCAGGGTAGCAACCTTTCCGGTTAGGCTCTGCACGTCTTTATACTTCTTGGGAGATGGCATGCTCAGGAGAGCTTGGATTTTTTCTGGGTTTGCCTCAATCCCCCTCTGGCTGACGATGAAGCCCAGGAATTTTCCTGATTTGACCACAAAGGTGCATTTCTTTGGGTTGAGCTTCATGCCGTATCTCCGGACTACCTCAAAACACTATTCTAAGTCGTCCGCATGGCTATTGCATGCTTTAGACTTGACGAGCATATCGTCCACGTATACCTCCATGTTTCGCCCCAGGAGGCCTTTGAACATTCGGTTGACCATTCTTTGGTAGGTCGCTCCAGCGTTCTTCAATCCGAAAGGCATGACCAGGTAGCAGTATACCCCCTTATCGGTCCTGAAGCTAGTGCACTCTTGGTCCACCGTGTGCATCTTTATTTGGTTATACACGGCGTAGGCGTCCATGAAGGATAGTAATTTGAATCCTGAAGTGGCATCTACCATCTGGTCGATCCTGGGCAGCGGGAAGCAGTCCTTCGGACAAGCTTTGTTTAGATCGGTGAAATCTATACAAACTCGCCATGTTTCGTTCAGCTTGGGCACCAGGACCGGATTGGCTAGCCATTCCGGATAGTATACGTCGTGGATCACGCTGTTCGTCAGAAGCTTGTCCACCTCTTTCTCTAGGGCCTCGGCCTTTACCGAGTCGAGGGGGCGTCGCTTTTGTTGGGCTGGTGGCATGTCCGGGTTGACGTTGAGGACGTGGGTGATGACATGTGGAATCATGCCGGTCATGTCCTCTTGGCGCCATGCAAAAATGTCAATGGCGCCCTTCACTGTTTTTATTATTCTTTCTTTTTCCTTCGGATCTAGGCTTTTTCCTAGCCGGAGTACTTTGGTGGAGTCGAGGTCACACACTGATATTTCCTCGACATCCTCCATTGGTTCCACAATTTTTTCCGACCCCACTCGGGGGTCCAACTCATCTTCTTCAGCCATTCCTGGCTCGATGGTTTCCCAGACCATCAATACTGGCAGGTGGGTTGCAACATTGTAACATTGCCTTGCCTCCCCCTGATTTCCTCTCACCGTCCCTATTCCAGCTTCCTGGGTAGGGAAGTTTAAGCACAGGTGCCGAATGGATGTGACTGTGCCAAAATCTACCAGGGCCGGTCGGCCGAGGATCGCGTTATAGGCGGTCGGGCAGTCCACCACCACAAAAGTGCAGTATTTGAACGTGCTTTGGGGGGGTGTCCGGGCACAAAGTGACGAGAAGCCTCACTTTTCCCATTGGGATAAGCGTTGTTCCGTTAAACCCTGTAAGTTGGGAACCGCTGGGTGAGAGGTCTCGGTCCGTCAGGCCTATTGCAATGAAGGCCTCCTTGAAAAGTAGGTTCACGGAACTTCTGTTGTCAATCAAGACTCTGGCCACCACTTTATTGGCGATGGGGGTCTCAATGACCAACGGATCATGATGAGGGAAGCGCACCGCCTTGGCGTCTTCTTCCGTGAACGTGATGGGTTGATCCATCAGCCGGGGCCTTTGAGCTGGGAGTTGAGTAACCTCCCAGACCTCATTGTGTTTTACGGCCCCTGCATACCGCTTTAGTTCTTTGCGGGTGGTTCCTCCAATGTGGGGTCCTCCGGAGATCATGGGTACTTTCCCGTTGGGTCTGGGTGGCAGACCGGGGATGTGCTGGGCATCGCTAGCGGGAGCAACTGGAGCCAATACTCCTGCTGCAGTCCCTGGTGTTCCCTGCGGTACAACCCCTATCGCCTGACCCGGATTGAGGTGAGGCAGCCGATTCTTGATCCACTCATAGAGGTGGCCCAATCGGATCAGGTTTTCAATCTCATCCTTGAGATTCTTGCATTCGTTGGTGCTATGCCCAATGTCGTTGTGGTACTCACATCTTTTGTTTGGATCTCTCCGGGAGCTGTCCATGTACAAGGGAGGTGGTCTCCGGTAGTGCGTATTTTGCCTAGTAGCAAAGTACACACGTTCTTGGGAGTCCGTCAGCTCCGTGTACTGGGTGTATTGTGGAGTGTACCCCCTCTTTTGGCGTTTCTCCTCCGTCAGGGTGCTGCCGTTGGAGGATCGTTTACTCCTTGAGCCCTAGGAAGGGCCTGCCAGGCTAGCGGTTGGAGCAGAGTGCGAGGGAGCTTGTCCATTTATCCCTGAGGGATTTCCAAAATGGGACGATGCGGGTGCCAAGGCCTGGCCCTGACTATATCCGGGAGTAGCAGAGAACTGTATGCCGCTAATTGGTGGAGCCGCGGTCGGGACAGTACCCGAGGGCGGTGCTCCGGGCATGTACCCTGCTATCCCGGTGGGATAGTATCCTCCATAGGCCACTATTTAGGCCTCTTCACGGTTGATATATTTTTGGACTCTCTTCTGGAAGTCTTGAATGTTGGAAATTATTTTACCAGGATCTAGATTTACTAACAAGTATGTTGGATTAACAACCTAATATGAATTCTAAAACAATGAAAATAAACACATATAAAGTTAGAAAACCTTACAGTGGGTGCAGCGGAATAATATGACTCCTTCCGTTCAGATCTCTAGCCCTTGATTCCTTTCTGTAGCAGAGCATCACCAAGATCTGAACCTGGATCTTCTTTTCTCCTTCTTTGATGCAGAAATTCCATAGTCTTCCATACTATGATTGAGATACCACTTGATGTGTGTGGGCACTACTCATCTCACAAGGATTTCGAAAATTCTCTCTCTTTTCTCTCTTAATTTCGTGGCTGATAGCATGCAAGAGAAGAGACACAAAGGTTGCTTTATATAGGGAGAAGGGAGAGCACAACTTTCCAAATAAAACAGTTTCCTCTTTTACTGTGTAATTGATTAACTGCCTTATTTAGTGTGATCCACCACTTTCCTATTATAGCTAGGCTTTGATTAGCAATTACATGGCAATTAAAAATGAAAATAATAATTGGGAAACACAAAGGGAGTGCTCGGCCATAGAGGGAAATGGGCCTCACTTGGATTTTGCAGTTTCCTCAATTTTATTTCTATTTCTCCAAAAATGCCATTTTTTCAATTCTAATCATTTAAATGCCAAAACTAATTATTTAATAACTAAAATAGATTATTAAATAATATTGTCATTTAAAATAATTATTAATTAGACATGCAAAGTCTCTCAATTAATAATTAAACCTAGAAACCCTTTTATTTACGATTTCATCCTTAAACTGTGAGAATTCATAAAGTAGACATAGTCTAACTTTTAGAATTATAATTGATTAATTAAAATCAATTAACTGAGTCTTACAAGCAGTATGGCCTCAACTAGTATGGGGACCATGGGTCTATATAACCGAGCTTCCAATAAGTCGAACCAAATTTACCAAGTAAATTCCCTAACTTATTAATTCCTCATTGAATCCACAGTTAGAACTTGGAATTGCACTCTCAGTCATATAGAAACGCTCTATATGTTCCACGATATAGACACGTCATTAGTTATCCATTGTTATAACCCTAATGTGATCAATGATCCTCTATATAGATGATTTACACTGTACAGGGATTAAATTACCTTAACACCCTACAATGTATTTTATCCTTAAAACACTTAACCCTGTATAAATGATATTTCACCTAAGTGAAATGAGATCTCCACCATTTATCTTCGTTTGGTTAAGCTCAAAGGAAATCATCCTTTACTTCTATTTGCCAAATAGAAGCTATAGATTCCATATTTATGTTAGCGCTCCCCCACTCAATTGTATTACCGTGTTCCCAAAATGTACGTATCACCCTGATACAAAACTAGGCTTAACTAACAAATCAAAGAACACGAATAATACTCTTGAAATTGAGCCTAACCATATCAGGAATTCGATCATGTGATCTAGGATCAACTTATGATATTGAATTGAATAGATGTTTACGGTAAGTTTCAAAATCTAATTCAAAGTTCAATATCGGTCCATTCCAATGTATACTCCATACATCCGATACTGGTAAACTTTACCAATGTCCTGGAAAGGACATAACACTTTTCCAAGGTGTAAGAATACCTATCGCTGATTATACCATGTCAGTCTAAATCCAGTGTTCTGACAAATCAGGGAATCAACTTTTGAACATATAATAAAGATTATATTCCACTGTGCTGACAACACTATAATCTTTAACCAACTCATATGTTCTGGACTTAAAAAGAATTCATACATTATATACACATATAATCATGAAATAAATCATGTGAACCATGCAACATAAAATGTTATTTCTGATCTTTATTAATAAGTAAATCTGATTATATGAAATGAGTTTTATTTAGGGCATAAAACCCAACATTGAATGCTTGCAACTCCTTCCTATTGTAGTTCGTTTTAGAAGGGAGTCCCGGTACGGATGCCTGCTTGGAGAAGGGCAAGTTGTTTTCCGTCATCAACTTTCTTGGTCTTCGAGGCTTCCTCTCGGAACCTCTTTACGTAGTTTTTCAAGGTCTCGGTGGGCAGTTGCTTTATGTTAGTCAAGGCACTGACCTCCAGGTTGACCTTTCGTGCGGCGAAAAACTATCTCCGGAAGTTGGTCTGCAACTTGTTCCAATAGCCCACGGATCCTGGCTCCAGCTTCTTGAACCATTCCTTCGCGGACCCGCTTAGAGTAAGCGGGAAGCACAAACATTTCGCGTCATTGCTGACTCTCATGACTGTCATGACACGGTTAAACCGCGACAAGTGGTCGCTTGGATCGGAGTTCCCGGTATAAGCTACCATTTCGGGCATCTTAAAGTTCTTGGGGAGCTCTGCTTCCAGGATGTGCTTAGCACATGGCTCTCGGTCCTCACAGTCTGAGTCTGAGTCGTCCCCTTTTGGTCTCCGAAAGACTCGGGCGATATCTTTTCGGAGTATGGCAAGCTCCGCCATGATTCCTTCATTTAACGTTCCCGTGGAGACTGCGGGCTCGTATTTCTTTTGATCAAGGTGATCCCGGAGGTCACCTTGATTCCTATTGATTTGATTTCTCAAATCAACGGGAGGACATCTCTGTCCTCTTCTTCCTCTACCTCCGGGCTCCTGCTGCACGGAAACGCTTTTTCGGTCCTCTCGATCCTGAGGGCCAAGACTCCCTTTTTGGAGCTTGCCCCTCTGCGGACCTTTCCCTTTCGCGAAATCTGAGCGGACCTTTCGCGGATCCTGCGCCTTTTTCTTTCGCCCAGGGGTAGAGGTAGGGTTTTTCTTTTGGTTCCCTTCAACGTGATATCTTATGGGGCTAGGTTCCCTAGACTTTTGCTGTTGGGTGCTAGGCAAAGATTCCTCTGGTTCCTTGCCAAGTCCAGCAATCATTGCCTTGGGATGCACGTGGATGCCAGCTGCCTCCATGCCATTTTGAATGGCCAGCATAACCTCTTGCATTTTTTGGTTTTGTGCTTTTTGGGCTTCGATCTCAGCTTCGTGATCGATAGCTTTTTGCCTTAGAAGCACCAACTCTGAGTAGCTACCTTCATCGTAGGCATACTCATCGAGGTTTCCTTCGTAGTCATCGTCAGGAAACTTTTCGAAAATTTGTATGGTTTTATACTTTATTTTTCGAATACAATAAATATATTCTTATGGAAATTTTTAAGTTGCTAATTAATTTAAATTAATACAACTAAATTAATTTCCTTAATATTTATATTTATAATTACTACTAAGATGGAAATTATTGACCGAGGTTTTCGGCAACCAATAAAATAATATAAGATTAGAGAACTGTAAGAAAATTAGAGAAGGATTTTTAAGTGGTTGGGGCGTTAATGAGCCTTAGTCCACGAGTCTTTGTTATTTATGGATGTATTTAATACAGAGAATGTTCTGGGTGAGTATTTACTCTTATAAATACAGAGAATGTTCTTGGTGAGTATTTACTCTTCTTTCACTTATGCAACCCAAAATTCTCGACCCCATTTAATGAACTTTAAGGGGGTATTTATAGTGTTTTTGGTGGGGTAATCCCCAGGATTATTGTACATGTGTATCTGTAAAATCCATACAGATGGGTATTCCCAATGAATATATCATGAGTAATGCATGGTCAAGTCTCTAGGTGCAGTAGGGCTTTTATGTGGAATGTCCTTATTGTCTTTTGACTGATGTGACCCTTCACAGTGTAGCCGTCAATAGACTTAAATGATCATTACTTTGCAGCTGCAGATTGGGGGTTGAGCCGTCAGACTTTATTGCATGTAGCCGTCCTAACACGTTTCCTCTCATGCGGTGTTAAATGCAAATTGACTGCTCAGGGGAAGCCTGATACCTCGCGGAGATGCCTTGATGTCAATTGGGCTTCCAGGAGCATAAGGGGCTCTGTATGCCTTCTCCGGGAGGCATGTCCCGGATGCTGCCTTATTACATAAAGACTTAGCAAATAATTCAAGTATTAAGATGTTTCGATCCACGTGTCCCTGTCTGGTTGGTCCACGTATATTGGGCAAAATCAGGGGCAACAGAAATAATTCATTTTATTTCAATCACCATCAAAGTATAATTTTATAAATATTATATTAATTTCTTATTTTGAATTCTAATTCTAAATTCGAATTTAATAAAGAATGAGCTTTATTATTATTAAGATATTCGATCTCCATTGTTGGTTTTACATCGCGTTTGTTTTAGTGAGTAATCCTCCATAATGGAGGAACGTTCATTAGCAATTTCGCACCGTTTAATCTCGAAAGAAAAGTAGTTTGTAAGTATTTTATATGGTATGGATCACCCTAATGGTGGCAACCATATTTGACTTGCAAATTGCGAAATAATGGTAGAAGCTCATAAGATAGAATAGCCTTGACTCTCGCCTAAACGGGACAACGCTGGATTTCAATCTGGATCGAATAAAAGGTTGCTAGAATGTTTAACATTTTAGATGAACTGACAACTCTATTCAATAGATGGTAGCTTTGACTCTCGCCTAAACGGGACACTGATATCAGTTTGTTGAAAAACCTTGGAAATTATTTAGGATTGAATTTTTTTCAAGTATTTTCTCATATCATTCCTACTTGCTATGTGCTTATAATTTCTGAATTAATTTTGTGTTAAACCATTATTGATTTCTATTTGTTGATTTCTATTATTTTGTAGTATCCTGTATTATCATGATGAATTCCATGTTATCACTGTTGACTGAAAAATAAGCTAAATGGATCTAACTTTCCCAAATGGAATGAGAACATTAACATTTCTCTCATAGGAGAAAGTGCCTTGTTTGTTTTAACTGAGCCGTCACCTGAAGTGCCTGGGGATAATGCATCCAAAGCTGTGAAAGAAAAGTATGAGCGTTGGCAGAAAGCAAATGACAAATCTCTATACTTTATGCTTTCCAGCATGGTTGACACCCTCAAAACTCGATTTTCTAAAACCGAAAAGGCTACTGAAGTAATGACGAAGTTAAATGAGCTATTCGGTAAGGCATCACTTCAGTCTCACTTTGACGCGACTAAGAAGTACATCAATGCACGGATGGAACCCCATCAAAACGTGCGTGATCATGTTCTCCTCATTGCAAGTTATTTCCAAGAAGCCCAGGATCATGGTGCTGAAATGGATAGTACTACTCAAGTAAGCCTTATCTTGAATAGTCTAACTCCAGCATTTCTACCATAGACATCAAATTATGTCATGAATAAGAAGGACATAGACTTTCATGAGTTAGTCAATGACCTTCAAACTTATGAAAATTTGATTGGAGGACCCAAGAAGAAAGGGAGTAAACCTCACAATCCTGGGAATGGTAATGGGACAATAAAACCTGAAGCAAATATTGCATCTGCTTCAAAACCCAAATCAAAGAAGAAGTGGAAGAACACCAAGAAGCGTGCAAAAGTCATGAAAAACAAAAAGGCTGCTGCTTCTGGTGATGCTACACTTAAAGGAAAGTGTTTCTACTGCAATGAAAAAGGTCATTGGAAACCCCAGTGTCCTAAACTTCTTGCAAAGAAACAAGGTATTTCTATTTATAAACTTTAAGAGTTTTAGTGAATTATTATCCAATTGGATTTATGATTCTGGACTAACTTTGTTTATTTGTTTTCTTCTTCTTATAGGCCAAGCTACTTGAACTCAGATGAGTTGGATCGGAAAGCTGGACCAAGGGTGAAATCGTCCAGATGAAAATGAAGCTCTTCAATCTATTTTGAATTAATTGTTTTAGTTTAAAGACAATTTGGATTTCAAATTTTAGTTAGGGATATTTATCCCTGTTTTTCTCATATTGTTGCAATTTTTTTTTTATTATTAATAAAGTTTATTTTAATTTTTGAATTCAAAACCAATTGCAATTTATGAGATTGAGCTTCATTTACTTTATCTTAATCAACAATTACCACATTATATTTATATGTTTGTATGTGTAAGTGTTTTTATTATTGATGCAAATTCTATGATATTTACAACTCTTCATAGAGTTATATTAAATAAACACTAGAAACTATTTCTATGTTTATTAATAATTGTTAATTCTAATACAATTATTAAGAATTTGTTTAATAAAAGGATCTTTTGATCTGATAGGGGTGGAGAAAAGTTAAGAAAACTATGCAGTTCAATGATCTTTTATATCTAATGAACTCTGAATAGTATTCAACTCCACATAAACTCTATCACACTTAGAGAATCATGATCTTTACAACCTTTAGGGGTGGATTGTAACACCCTAACTAACTTAGGCGTATTACGTGATTTTTAAACGTACTGTGCAGCTCGTTGCTAATAAACGAGGTTTATGGAAAAACGTGATTAATTAAAATTTTGCTTTTTAATTAAACTTATAAACCATATTACAAAAGACTCGGGATCCCGATTATAAAATCATTTACAAAAAGTTTTAACTGTTTAACTGTTACATAAAATAAAAGTCGTCTAACGACCAGTTACAAAAATTCAGCCTTGCTGTCCCGAGGATCGTACGCTCCAGGCCTAACCGCCCCGACATGTACAATCTCATAAGCTCGCTCACGGTCCATCAGCTATAGCCTTGCCTTTACCTACACATAAACGTAAACTGTGAGTCGACAGACTCAGTAAGAAAAGCATAATAATACTCATACATAATTCTAACTGCCGTGTCCAACACGATACTGAGTCCTGCTACTGCCGTGTCCAACACGGTACTGAGCCACTACTGCCATGTCCAACATGGTACTGAGTTTTGAATGTTCACAGGGACGGTACTATTGACAAGTATCCTCCTGATCGGTCGAACCGGTCATACTCCGGCTGCTGGTCATACTCCAGCCTGTACCGATGGGATAGGTCAATAGCACGTAACCACCAACCAAATGTCAGCCTGATCGGTCGAACCGGTCATACTCCGCCGTCGGTCATACTCCAGCCTGTACCGACGTGACAGGGTTGGATGGTTTGAAGCCTATATACATAACTAATGTAATCTAGCAGGCTTCCTACATGCACGCTAAACATGTAATCTACATATGCATACTGTTATACTAATCTTACCTGGATTCCAAATTCAGGTGTGCCGGTCAACCTGACTGGAACTGAAGCTGAGCGGTGGATTACTGGCTCCTAAACCATAAAAATCACAACGCTATAAGTGACACACTAAATCACTTCCCGGGGACTAAAACTAGGAACTAAAAGTTTCCCTATCGATAAAAAGCATGGCAATACCCCCTAAAACATAAAAACGAGGAAAACTAGGGTTTCTGAAAATTCCCCAACCGGTAGACCGGTTGCCCAACCGGAATTCCGGTTCTGGGAAATTCAGGACCCCCATCCGGAATTCCGGATGCACAACCGGAATTCCGGTTCCTCGCAGGCAGCAACATCAAATTTTCATAACTTGCACAATTCAACCCCAAATCACCTCAAACTTTCCAGACCTGTTCTATACCTTCCCTAGAACATATCCAAGGCATCAAAACAACCCAGAAACCTCAAACACGAAAAATGCCATTGGAGCTCAAGCTTTGAGTTCTAAACTCAAACTTGAGCAAAAACACCTAATCATGCATTTCACTAGCTTAATTCTAGTTAATCAAGCTTATCTAAACCTCTGAAAACAATTAAAAACAACAGCAACATCACAGAAACAGATTCACAATATTTTCACCAAAAATCACATTTTTGCATAGAAAACTCAAAGCTTTAAACAACCTAGCTAACATGCTTCAAACAGTTCATTTTACTTCAATTAGGCATGCTTTATACCACAGAAATCAACAACAAAACTCAGCAATAACAACAGCCACAAAAAGGATGCATTTACTCAATATTTCACCATTTTTTCCAAGAAAACAAAGGAGAACAATTAGGAAATACATACCACAATCAAGAGTACCCAAAGCTATGAAGAATCTAGCTAGAAATTGATGGAAAAACCCAGCTTTTGAATCCCATGCACCAGCCGAAATAGAGAGAGAGAAAAGAGAGTGTTTTCCTTTTTCAAAGTTTTCTAATTTTTTACTAAGTGTAGAAATGAGAAAAATAAGAGAATAATGCCACTTAAACCATTTCATTTCAGCCACTAAAATAAACAAATAACATTTATTTTTTAAATAAACAAGTCACTAAAAGACAAAAAGTCATTGGGGCAAAAAGACCATTTTGCCCCTCCATACTAAAATCACATAAATCATACTAAAGGGGTATTTTTGGGAAATTCTAAATTCCCGGCCATTCCCGACATTCCCAATGTCTAAAACCCGTCCCCAAACTACTAGCATACTAAGTTGTGATTTCTACTAAGCCAAACGCCGAGTTCCAAAATACCGGGCACCGGAATTACAAAATATGCAAGCTACTGAATAACATAAATAACAGTATAATAAATTATTTAAATAGCTATAAATAATTCCATAATTAATCATAAACAACGGCTAATTTCCAAATTAACTAAGCGGGCTTTACATGGATCATAATCTCTATATACTTAGGGGTGGAGTTTATCCACAATACCCTATATGTATATACTGAGGGGTGGAGTCTATTCCACAATTCCCTATGTAACACATATCTTCTTTAAACATGGAAGTAATATAATGACTTAGCTATTATCAATATAAATGCTTGATCTTGATTGTATGTTCCATTTCGTTTTACTATTGTAGTAAAACTTTGATACCTATAAAAGTTCTTTGATAAAGTTTCACACTACCTTAATTGAGTGGGAGAATTTTAAAATTCTATACCCATCAGAATTATGAGAATAAGATAAAGAACTCTAGTTCAGTCTATTCGAATGACTTGAACCAAGAATTCTTAATCCTCATAAAATTTAATGGTATCTTAATTTTGATTTCTTAATCTCTGGTATGTATTTTTCACTTTAAATACTAGTCTGCTATGTTGATGACTTAGTCTTAACTTAAAGTTTCAGACTAATACAAAAGTCACAACTAGATAACTCTCCAAACAATAAGAGGTTAAAAGTATTATTTAACCAGACATCTGCTATTGAGTGGGAGCTATCTGAGATGTAATCAAATAAGGAACATTAGAAGATATTCAAGAAAGATTTATGAAAGTGATCTATACGTTAGATATTAAGGAACTGTGTATCAGTTGTCCTTGTATCTCACCAACTCATTTCGAAATTCTATGAGATGGTGGTTACTTTGGGGGTGGAGGAATTATTCTATAATAATTCAAGGTCTACCAGAGAACAATTATAACTTTGTAAATTCGAAAATACCAGAAAGTTATATTACTGAAGAAAAGTCTACACTGTATTATCTCAAATACATATTTTAAAATATGAGAGACATGTCTTCTGTTAATTCGGATGTACTTTTAAAACAGTAAAGATTTCAGTATCCCTTGATGACTATAACATATAGTAAAGGATGTTTCATAAGTGTATTTATGAACTAGTTTCCAGAAGTTTGGGTGGATTCAAATATACTACACTGGATCTGAAGATCAAGACATCAGATTGACCTATTTGCATACCTTGTTTTATATTAGTGCAAGTGAAAGTTTGTTAGGTTTTATGCCCTAAATAAAACTCTTTACAATCTGATTAGTTATCAATATAAGAAATTTGAAGTGATTTATGTTTGCATGAATTTTACATGCTAATGGTTTAATATGTTTATTACATTTACACACAAAATCAGTTAAATCCAGATTATATGTTTATTCACAATTACAGTATTGTCAACATAGTTGAATGTGATTGTGATCATATGAATCAAAAAACTAAGTCCCTGTTTCATCAGTGTTTTGGATTTGCACTAATGTGATAATCAGCGATGATGTGTACTTACACTTGGTTTAAGTGTTATGTTCTTTCCAGGAAATTAGTAAAGTATACTAGTTTCGAATGTATGGAGTATACATTGGACTGGACCGATATTGCAACTTAGTTAAGATATTACAAACTTACCGTTATATATCTTTCCAAGTCAATATCAGTAGTTGATCTTAAGATTAAAAGAATCTAAATCCTGATATGCTTAGGCTCAACTCAGGAGTACTATTCATGTTCTTTCATTTATTAGTTAAGCCTACTTTTGGGTCAGGGTGATACGTATATTTTGGGAACATGATAGTATGATTGAGTGGGAGTGCTGAACATAAATATGGAATCTATAGCTTCTACTGGTGTATAGAAGTCAAGTGATGATTCCCTTCGAGCTTAGCAAATAGAAGTAAATGATGAGCTCTTGTTTAACTGACTAATTATTATATCACTAAACACTGAAGGGGCAAAATACATTGAAGGGTTAGAACGGTAAAATTATCCCATCTCGATGTAAATCATCTATATAGAGGATCTTTGATCACAAAAGGATTATAACAATGGTTAAATGAGATAGCATATCTATATCGTGGAACATATAATATGCTCTATATAAGTCTGAGAGGGCAATTCTAAGTTCTAAGAGTGTATTCAACGAAGAATTAATAAGTAGGAATTTACTTGGTAAATTCGATTCACTTATTGGAAGCTCAGCATAAAGATCCATGGTCCCCATTCTAGTTGAGAACATAATGCTTGTAAGACTCAATAATTGATTCGTAATTAGTCAATTATAATTCTAAAGTTAGACTATGTCTAATTTGTGAATTTTCACTAAGCAGGGGCGAAATTGTAAAGAAAAGAGATTCTAGGTTTATTTATTAATGGACTTTATATATGTCTAGTTAATAATTAAATTAAATGACAATATTTTTTAATAATCTATTTTAGTTATTAAATAATTAGTTTTGGCATTTAAATGGTTAGAATTGGAAAATTGGTATTTTTGAGAAAATAGAAATAAAATTTGTTAAAACTGCAAAATAAAGTGGGGCCCATTATCTACACCTTGGCCGGCCACTTTATGTGGTATTTCAAATTGATATTTTCATTATTTTAATGCCAAATAATTCCTAACCTAAACCTAGTAGTTGCCTATAAATAGAAAGTGATGGCTCAGTGAAAATCATAACTTTGAATAACCTTTTCTGTTAGAAAATTTTCTCTTCAGAAAAACTGAGCCTTCCCTTTTTTCTATACCTTGGCCGAAACCCCTCTCTCTCTTTTCTTCTTCTATATTTCGAACCCTAGTGAAAGAGTGAGTGCCCACACACAGCAAGTAGTAACTCAATCATAGATTGGAAGACTGTGAAGGATCAAACTCAAAGAGAAGGACATTCGGGCTCAGATCTTGATTATACTCTGCGACAGAAAGGATACAAGGGTTAGAGATCTGAGTGGAAGGAGACATTAATTTCGCTGCATCAATGTAAGGTTTTCTTAACTTTATATGTGTTTATTTTATCCTTTTAGAAAGTTCATATTTAGGGTGTTAAACAACATACTTGTGAGTAGATCTAAGATCCTGGTAAAACAATTTCCAACATTGATGTGTGTGGGCACTACTCATTCACTCAAGGGATTTTGAAATTTAGAGAAGAAAAGAGAGAGGAAAGTGGCGCTCAGGAATTCTCTCTGAAAAGAATGAGATGCAATTGTGTGTTGTTTCCTGAAACCATTACTTTCTATTTATAGAATGCCCTCTAGGTTTAGCTTAGAATTGTGTGTCATTAAAATAATAGAAAAAATAAAATGGTAAACCTCTTGCATAGTGGGCGGCCCATATAAGGAAATTGGGCCTCACTTTGCAACTTTCCCATTTTGTTATTTTTCATTCCCATTTTCTCAAAAATGCCAATTTTCTGATTTAACATTTTAAATGTCAATTCTAATTATTTAATAACTTAAAAATAATTATTAAATAATATTGTCATTTAATATATTTATTAATTTAGACATATAAAGTATCTTAATTAATAAATAAATCTAGAATCTCTTTTCTTTACAATTTCGCCCGTTGCTTAGTGAAAATTCATAAAGTAGACATAGTCTAACTTTAGAATTATAATTGATAAATTAAAATCAATTAACTGAGTCTTACAAGCAGTATGGTCTCAACTAGTACGGGGACCATGGGTCTATATAACCGAGCTTCCAATAAGTCAAACAGAATTTACCAAGTAAATTCCCTAACTTATTAATTCCTTATTGAATCCACTCTTAGAACTTGGAATTGCACTCTCAGTCATATAGAACGCTCTATATGTTCCACGATATAGATACGCCATTAGTTATCCATTGTTATAATCATAATTTGATCAATGATCCTCTATATAGGTGATTTACACTATAAAGGGATTAAATTACCGTAACACCCTACAATGTATTTTATCCTTAAAACACTTAACCCTGTATAAATGATCTTCAAATAGAAGCTATAGATTCCATATTTATATTAGCGCTCCCACTCAATTGCACTACCGTGTTCCCAAAATGTACGTATCACCCTAACCCAAAAGTAGGCTTAACTAAGAAATCAAAGAACACGAATAACACTCTTGAGATTGAACCTAATCATATCAGGATTAAGATCATTTGATCTAGGATCAACAGGTGATATTGAATTGAATAGATATTACGGTAAATTGCAATATATCTAATCAAAGTTCAATATCGGTCCCTTCCGATGTATACTCCATACATCCGATACTGGTAAACTTTGCCAATGTCCTGGAAAGGACATAACACTTTTCCAAGGTGTAAGAATACCTATCGCTGATTATACCATGTCAGTCTAAATCCAGTGTTCTGACAAATCAGGGAATTAACTTTCGAACATATAGTTAAGATTATATTCCACTGTGCTGACAACACTATAATCATTAACAAATTCATATGTTCTGGACTTAAATAGAATTCATACATTATATATATAATCATGAAATAAATCATGTGAACCATGCAACATAAAATGTTATTTCTGATCTTTATTAATAAGTAAATCTGATTATATTGAAATGGGTTTTATTTAGGGCATAAAACCCAACAAACTCCCACTTGCACTAATATAAAACAAAATGTGCATTTCAAATAATCTCAACACCTTGACATACAAATCAAGTGTAATAGAAGTGAACTCCTCGTAATAGGATCTGACAGGTTGAATTAAACACAACCTCTTCTCCACCATTACTCTTCCTTAATCACAAAATCCTTGATAATGTGAAATTCCTCTCTATATGTCTACTCTCTTGGAATACTGGATTCTATACTTTTGGCAACTACTTCTTGGTTATTCAGGAAGTAACACTAGTAGTTAAGGCAAGTTGGAATGGTGCCACAAATGTATAGAACTTTCCTTAGACTGAATAAGTACCTTTCCTGCAACTTTAACATTCAGTCTCTTTCTGGTAGACTAAGAGACTTCAGATAGGTTTTTACACTTCTCCAAAATCACTATTCCACCCCAAGAGTAATCACAATTTTATCAGCAGACTTTCTAGCACAAAGGCAAGTCTTGAAATCTGATGTGGTGTAGTCTAAAAGTTTTAAACACACCCTTATTGACTAACATATAGTTCCTCTTCTTAATCTTAAGATTTACTTGATTGTCTTCCAATGTTCTTCTCCTAGATTAATCTGATACCTACTCATTACTCCCACTCAACAGCAGGTGTCTGGTCTAAGGCATACTAAAGCATATCTGAGACCTCTCACTGTTGATTTAAGAAATTCTTTCATGGCTTTATCTTTTCTGGAATAGTTGAGACTTTTCCTTAGATAAATAAAATCTATGCCTAGAAGTTGTGAAGCTTCTATAGATTGCTATTGGAAAGAAAATGCTTCAGCATCTTACTAAGTAAGTTGCTTGCATTAGAGTAAGTAATTACCAGGTATACCACAAGCCATAGGTTTAGATAAACACAAACCTATAATACTAGGAACAGGAACTTTTGTTGAGTCCATTGAATAGACTTATTAATGAAAATTTCCTTTTATGTCCTTGTAATAGAAAACTTTAGGTTACTCCATGTGAATGGATTAAACCATAGTTCTCTTGGCTTTCTTCTTAGTTTCTTATCTTGACAATCCATTACTTGTTTAAACTCACAATGGATTTTAATCACTAGTGTCTTCCAAGTCACAATAAGGTGGATTCTTAGAAACCCTCCCACTACGACAAGGTACCGTGAATTATGACTAAGAAAACTAAATGGTATTGACCTTTGCGGTTGTGTCATGACAACAGAGGCAGTGGGATCATCATATGTCAAATAAGATGATAGAACACTTTTGGAATCAAGAAAAAAATTATCTCCTTTATTTGCTACTTTATTTTTCAGACTTAGTCATTTTCTTAGAAAAGTAGTATTTGTTTAAACAAACACTTTCTTATCTAATGACTATGGGATGGTCCACCCCTAATCACTTAGAATAGCTAACAAACATGCAAACCAAGGTTAGCAGTTCTAGCTTTTCTTAAGATTTTGATTAGGTCATCCATGAATCTAGTAATGATTTACATTAAGTATACAACCATTGCATCATTCTGAACTTATATTACCATAGAAGGATTTAGGCAACGACTAGTAACTAATTATCAATATGCATATTGAATTTCTGGGGAGGTAAGTTTGGATATAATTCAAAAATCAAATTAATCATCTTTGAACTGCATATCTACTAACTATTTCTCCACCCCTATCAGTTCGCAAGATCTTTAACCACTTACCTTAATGGTTTTAACCATTGCTAGAAATTAATGAAATTTTTCAAACATTTCAAATTTGTTTGCTAAAAGGTATAATCTAGAGCGATCCTTTTAAGAATACAACGAAAACTCATATCCACCCCTGAATGTACATCCATCTGCGAATGAGATGAACTTACTTTCAGTGGATATAGGCATATTAACTATTTGCAGAGAATGATCTTGTCAAAACCACTATGAACAAGATACAAATGCCATAGATTTATTTGGTTCTGTCTCTTGATGACTTGTTTTAGTTACATCAAAGAGTTCTTAAAATAGTGCAAGTGGATTATGGTCACAGAATACTCAACTCATACAGTTTGAATCCATTGATAGAAAATGGTTATTAAACACTTGTGAAAGTGTAACTTTATGATGAGTAATTCTTTCTTGGACCACCACTACTAATTTAACTCTAAGTTTATTTGCCCATACAAGTAGGAGATTTCTAAGATTGAGGATTTATATCATTTCGGGATAGAATTTCGGGAATATAACCATATTCGTCATTTAATTTCTTAAGAGAAAATATAGAATGACTTTATATAATTTATAGACCATTCATCCAATGATATGTCATTAAGTTAATTCGAAATGAATAAGCTAAGAGGAATTAGGATAATTTAATTTTAAATAAGAATCCAACGTTGCTCCGATTAGTGAGAGTCAAAGTAATCTTATTTATACAATCTTCTTGTTTCATATTGTAAAATACTAGTCTAAGGTGTCATCATTTGATGAATAGCTAGATGTTGCATTTACAATATTTATCTTTCGAGATCTAACACTATTATGTTTGTCTAATGGTGAAAATCCGTTAGGGATTTATCTCATTAGAAAAACAAACCAAGCTAGACCAACAATGAAGATTCGAAATTAAACTATAATTTAATAACAAAAAATAACATGGTTCAATATAAATTCATACACAATTCAGAAATTATTAAGCATATAGCGAGTAGAAATGACAAGTGAAAATACTAAAACATACAATCTTAAATAATTTCCAAGGTCTTCAAAAAACTGATATCAGTGTCCCATTTAGGCAAGAGTCAAAGCTACCATCCATTGAATAGAGTTGTCAACTCATCAAAAACGATAAACATTCTAGTAACCTTTTATTCGATCAAGATTGGAATCTGCGTTGTCCCGTTTAGGCAAGAGTCAAGCCTATTCTATCTTATGAGCTTCCACCATTGTTTCATATTCTTGCAAGTCTTATACAGTCGCCACCATTAGGGTGATCAATACTATATAAAAATGTTCGGTTTTATGCCCTAAATAAAACTCATTTCAATATAATCAGACTTACTTATTAATAAAGATCAGAAATAACATTTTATGTTGCATGGTTCACGTGATTTATTTCATGATTATATGTATCTAATTTATGAATTCTTTTTAAGTCCAGAACATAGGAGTTTGTTAAAGATTATAGTGTTGTCAGCACAGTGGAATATAATCTTAATTATAAGTTCAAAAGTTTATTCCATGATTTGTCAGAACACTGGATTTAGACTGACATGGTATAATCAGCGATAAGTATTCTTACACCTTGGAAAAGTGTTATGTCCCTTCCAGGACATTTGCAAAGTTTACCAGTATCGGATGTATGGAGTATAATTCGGAAGAACCGATATTGAACTTTGATTAGATATATTAAAACTTACCGTAATATCTATTCAATTCAATATCACCTGTTGATCCTAGATCAAATGATCTTAATCCTGATATGGTTAGGTTCAATCTCAAGAGTGTTATCCATGTTCTTTGATTTGTTAGTTAAGCCTACTTTTGGGTCAGTGTGATACGTACATTTTGGGAACACGGTAGTGCAATTGAGTGGGAGCGCTAACATAAATATGGAATCTATAGCTTCTATCTGGCGAATAGAAAGTAAAGGATGATTTCCTTCAAGCTTAACCAAACGAAAATAAATGGTGAAGATCTCATTTCACTTAGCTGAAATATCATTTATACAGGGTTAAGTGTAAAAAGGATAAAATACATTGTAGGGTGTTACGGTAATTTAATCCATTTACAGTGTAAATCATCTATATAGAGGATCATTGATCACATTAGGGTTATAAAAATGGATAACTAATGACGTGTCTATATCATGGAACATATAGAGCGTTCTATATGACTGAGAGTGCAATTCCAAGTTCTAAGTGTGGATTCGATGAGGAATTAATAAGTTAGGGAATTTACTTGGTAAATTCTGTTCGACTTATTGGAAGCTCGGTTATATAGACCCATGGTCCCCATACTAGTTGAGACCATACTGATTGTAAGACTCAGTTAATTGATTTTAATTAATCAATTAAAATTCTAAAAGTTAGACTATGTCTGTAAAGACCGCTTAGTTTAATTTGGAAATTAGCAGTTAATCATGATTAATTATGAGAATTATTTATAGCTATTTAAATAATTATTATACTGTTATTATTGAATTCAGAGATGCATTTTTATGTCATTTAGTAGTTTTCATAATTTTGCATTTTCGGTGCCCGGTGTTTTGGAACTCGGTGTTTGGCTCAGTAAAATCACAACTTAGTATGTTAGTAGTTTGTGACGGTTTATTAGACATTGGGAATGTCGGGAATGGCCGGGAATTTAGAATTCCCAAAAATACCCCCTTTAGTGTTATTTATGTTAGTTTAGTGTGGAGGGGCAAAATGGTCATTTTGCCCCATGGTTAGTTTGTCTTTTAGTGGATTTTAATTGGTGGAATTATGTGGTTTAATAGAGTATATGTTGGCTGAAGTAAAATGAATTAAGTGGCTTTTATTTCATTTAGTCAAAAATTTCAAAGTTAGAAAATTGGTATTCAAAGGCTCTCTTTCTTTCTCTCCTCTTCGGTTTTGAGCAGCTGGGTTTGGGGGGGATTTCTCTTGGATTTCAAGCTGATTTTAGCATAGATTTGGACCTCAAGTTGTTGGTAAGATCCTTGTAGCTCTCCCTTTTAGTTTCTTAAAGAATTTTGATGAATTGATGATGTTTGCATGCATAGTTTAAGTTGTTATTGTTGCTGTGATTTTATAGTTATTTCCAGAGGTTTAAGCTTGATTAATTGTTGTTATTAAGCTGCTTGTAATGCTTGATGGTTAGGTTGTTAGAGTTGTGGAGTTTTTAGTGTAAAAGTTTAAGGTTTTCAAAGAGAAATTGGAATTTTAGTGGCTGTAGTTGTTGCATGAGCTAGGGTTTGATTTCTGCAGTTGTTAAATGCTTGAATATATGAGTTTGATCAAGGTTTAATGCATGTTATGTTGTTTAGTCAAGTTTTGAGTTTTAGAACTCAATCTTTGACCTTTAATGGTGAATTGAGTTTCAGTGTGTGAAGCTCGGTTTTATTGCTTTAGAAATGTTCTAGGGGTTATTTAGAACAGGTTTGGAAGGTTTGAGGTGATTTGGGTTGGATTTGAAAGAGTTATGAATTTTTGGGTGTTTCCTGCGAGGAACCGGAATTCCGGTTGTGCAACCGGAATTCCGGATGAGTGTAAGGCCCGCTTAGCTAATTTGGAAATTATCAGTTAATTGGGATTAATTATGAAATTATTTATAGCTATTTAAATAATTTATTACTGTTATTTATGGAATTCAGAAATGCATGATTATGCCATCAGTAGTTTTTATATTTCGCATTTCCGGTGTCCGGTATTTTGGAACTCGGCGTTTGGCTCAGTAGAAATCACAACTTAGTATGTTAGCAGTTTGGGGATGGGTTTTAGACATTGGGAATGTCGGGAATGGCCGGGAATTTAGAATGTCCCAAAAATACCCCTTTTGTATGATTTATGTGGTTTTATGGTGGAGGGGCAAAATGGTCTTTTTGCCCCATTAGTGTTTTGTTTAATGTGATTTATTAAATGGATTAAATGGTTATTTTATTTTAAATTGTTGGCTGAAATAAAATATGAATTTTGGCTTATATTCCCTTTTTCCACAAAATTCAACACTTAATCAAATTAAAAGAAATTTCAAAAACTCACACACACAAAACTCTCTCTCTTTTTCGGCCAAAGCTTGGGCTGCTAGGGCTAGGATTTTTCTGCTCAAAGCTTGTGATTTTCAGCTCATCCTTGTGTAATTCTAGTCAAGGTGTGATCTCTTGTAAATTCCCTCTTGTGTTTTCTTGAATTTATGTGAAATTGATGTAATGCATGCATGCTTTTGTGGTTGTTATTATGGCTGTGTTTAGTTGTTATTTTCTAAGGTTCAAAGCATGTTTAATTGATGTTAATTGAGTTGGTTGAAGCATGATTAGTTAGGTTGTTCAAGCCTTGAGTTTTCTATGTAAAAATGTAGTTTTTGGAAGGAAAATGTTGTGAATCTGTTCTGTGATGTTGCTGTTGTTTCTGTTTGTTTTCAGAGGTGTTATTATGCTTATTTGAGTAGAATTAAATAGGTTTGGATGCATGTTAGGTGGATTTGCTCAAGCTTGAGTTTGGAACTCAAAGCTTGAGCTCCAATGGTGATTTTTGTATATGTGGTTTCTGGGTGGTTTTGATGCTTTGGATTTGTTCTAGGGATAGTTTAGAACAGGTCTGGGAAGTTTGGGACCAATTGGGGTTGAATTGGTCGAGTTATGAATTTTTGAAGTTCTTGCTGCGAGGAACCGAATTCGGTTGTGCATCCGGAATTCGGATGGGGGTCCCGAATTTCCCGTAACCGGAATTCCGGTTGGGCAACCTGGCCTACCGGTTGGGGAATTTTTCCGAACCCTAGTTTTCCTCGTTTTTAGGTTTTTAGGGGTATTGCCATGCTTTTTATCGATAGGGAAACTTTTAGTTCCAAGTTTTAGTCCCCGGGAAGTGATTTAGCGTGTCACTTATAGCGTTGTGATTTTTATGGTTTAGGAGCCGATGTCCGCCGCTCGGCTTCGGTTCCGATCGGGTTGACGGCACACTGAAATCGGAATCCAGGTAAGATTAGTATAACAGTATGCATATGTAGATTACATGTTTAGCGTGCATGTAGGAAGCCTGCTAGATTACATTAGTTATGTATTTAGGCTTCGAACCATCCAACCCTGTCACGTCGGTACAGCCGGAGTATGACCGACGGCGGAGTATGACCGGTTCGACCGATCAGTCGACACTTGGTTGGTGGTTCGGTGCTATTGACCTATCCCGTCGGTACAGCTGGAGTATGACCAGCGGCGGAGTATGACCGGTTCGACCGATCAGGAGGATACTTGTCAATAGTACCGTCCCCTGAACGTTCAAAACTCAGTACCATGTTGGACATGGCAGTAGTGGCTCAGTACCATGTTGGACATGGCAGTAGCGGGACTCAGTATCGTGTTGGACACGACAGTTAGTTTTATGTATGATATTATTATGCTTTTCTTACTGAGTCTGTCGACTCACAGTTTATATTCATGTGTAGGTAAAGGCAATGCTGTAGCTGATGGACCGTGAGCGAGCTTATGAGATTGTACATGTCGGGGCGGTTAGGCCTGGAGCGTACGATCCTCGGGACAGCAAGGCTGAGATTTTTGTAACTGTCGTTAGACGACTTTATTTTGATGTAAAAGTTAAACAGTTAAAACGTTTGTAAATGATTTTATAAATCGGGATCCCGAGACTTTTATAATATGGTTTATAAGTTTAATTAAAAAGCAAAATTTTAATTAATCACGTTTTTCCATAAACCTCGTTGATTAGCAACGAGCTGCACAGTACGTTTAAAAATCACGTAATACGCCTAAGGTAGTTAGGGTGTTACAATTTGGTATCAAAGCCGCCAGGTTGTCTTCCGAAGATCGTCACGACATGTACAATCATCATCAGCAGTTAGCTCGGTTCACGGTTCAGTAAGCCTTTATTGCTTTAGTAGTTTATTTTATTCAGTTATGAAAAAGAAAAGCCTGTTAGGAAGCATGTTAGTAGCCTGATAGTAGAGTAGGCGCATGTTTCATTTCTAATTTCCAAATTAAGCGGCATTAGTAAGCTCGCCTTGAATACGACCTGATATGCCAACTCTTGGTTTCGCAGGCGGTTCTAACTAGATGGACGCCAGGCGGACTACCAGGAGTCAGGGCAACTCCGTAGGGTCGAATCAGGGACAGGGAGCTCAGTTTCCCCCACCTGCCCGGGGCCGAGGTAGAGGTCCCCGAGGCAGGGCTCGTGGCCGGGGTGATGAGAACCCGCCACAGGCTGCCCAGGCTCCCCCAGCCGATCAGGGAGCCCCGACGTGGGAGTTACGGTTTGCGGAGATGCAAGCCGGATCGAAGAACAAGACCTCGAGATCCGAGAGGTTGAGACGGCGGGGTGCTCTGCGGTTCCAAAGTGCCTATAGTTCCGGCGGCACCGCCCCCCGCCGCCTGTGCCGAGATAGTGGTGGCGGCCCACAGATTGGAACCTTTATATGAGCGGTTCCGGAAGCAAGCACCTCCGGTATTCCTGGGAGGTCCGGACGTGATGAAAGCCGAACAGTGGCTGACGGTGATTACCAGAATCCTGAATTTCATGGGTGTCACCGGTAACGACAGAGTGGTGTGCGCCACGTTTCAGTTCCAGGAGGACGCCCTGGTATGGTGGGACATGGTGTCTCAGATTCACGATGTCACCACCATGACCTGGGAAAGGTTCCAAGAACTCTTTAATGCGAAGTACTATAATGAGGCGGTCAGAAGCGCCAAGAGGAAAGAGTTCGTTCACCTGACCCAGCGGGAGAACATGAGCGTCACTGAGTATACTACTCAGTTTGATCGGTTGGCGAGGTTAGCCTGGGGAATTGTGCCGACCGACTTCAGCAAGAAGGAGAAGTATCTGGACGGGTTGAATCCCAAGATCAGGCATGATCTGATGATTACCACCGACGACAGCACCACCTATGCTCAGATGGTGGAGAAGGCACTGCGAGCTGAGGGCGCAGTGGGGTGTATGTCAGAACCAGCCAGTACTCCGGTTAGTGGCGGGGCTCCTACCCCTCCTGCATCAGGCTTTAGCAGGGGGAGTAGTGGTTCGGCCATTGATCAGAGGAAGAGAGCACCCACTGCTTCCGGCGGCTTGAGTCAGAACAAGAGGTTCGGGGGAACCGAACGAGAGGAGTCGTCCCGGTGGTAATGAGACCCGATTCTCCTATCCCGAGTGCCCTAGCCGCAAGAGGCATCATCGGGGTGAGTGCAAGGGGCGGGGATGCTTTCATTGTGGCATGCCCGGACACTTCAAGAGGGAATGTCCCCGGCCCGACCGGAGGCACCGAGAGCTCCGGCCGATACCCACTCCGGCCGGGGTATTCGCTATCACGCAGCCGATGCGGATGCCGGCCCATCGGTTGTTACAGGTCGGCTTTTTATTAACAACTCGCTTTATTCGATCTTGTTTGATTACGGGGCTACACATTCTTATGTGGCGGCCGAGTCTTTAGTAAGTTGGGTAGACCCTTTGATAGATATGAATCGGGGTTTGGAACCCCGTTACAGCGGAGAATTGGTTATCTCCAATAGGTGGATTAGGTCTATGCCGATCGGGATAGATGGTAGAGAGTTAAGCGGCGATCGATAGAGATGAGCTTAGTCGAATTTGATATTATTTTAGGAATGGATTTCCTATCTAAATATTCGGCGAGCATTGATCGTAAGAGGAAGATGGTGGTCTTCCAACCGGAAAGTGAAGAACCGTTTGTATTTGTGGGTTCGGTTCGGGGATCTCGGATCCGGTGATCTCGGCTATGTCGGCGAGAGAATTATTGCACGGTGGGTGCTTAGGGTTTACGGCCGTGGTGGTGGACACCACTCGGCCGTATACCATTCGGCCGAGAGGACATCGAGTGGTTCGGGAATTTTTGGACGTCTTTCCCGAAGAACTTCCAGGGTTACCACCTCAGCGGGAGATCGATTTCGTGATTGACTTGGCACCAGGGGTGGATCCGGTTTCCAAAGCCCCGTATAGGATGGCTCCGGCTCGAACTTAAGGAATTAAAGATTCGGCTCCAAGGGTTGCTTGACATAGGGTTCATTCGGCCCAGTGTGTCACCACAGGGAGCCCGGTTTTGTTCGTCAAAAAGAAGGATGGATCTATGAGGATGTGCATCGACTACGAGAGTTGAACAAGCCGACGGTGAAGAATAAATATCCATTACCTAGGATCGATGACTTGTTCGATCGGCTTCGGGGAAGACGGTCTTTTCTAAGATTGATCTCCGTTCGGGTTATCATCGGTTGAGAATCCGAGAGGAGGACATTCCAAAGACGGCTTTCCGCACTAGGTATGGACACTACGAGTTTACGGTTATGTCATTCGGACTAACCAATGCTCCCGCGGCATTCATGGACACGATGAATAGAGTATTCAAGGATTTCCTCGATATACCGTGTGATTGTGTTTATCGACGACATCCTCGTGTACTCTCAATCGAAGAGGAGCATGAGTTACATCTTCGGATGGTACCGCAACGACTTCGAGAACATAAGCTCTACGCCAAGTTCAAGAAATGTGAGTTACGGTTGTCTCGTGGTGTCCTTCCTAGGGCACATTGTGAGTAAAGATGGGATCAAGGTGGATCCCGGGAAGATTGAATCCGTCGGGGATTGGCCGAGACCGAAGACGGTGACGAGAGATCGAAGCTTTTTGGGATTAGCCGGGTACTACCGTAGGTTCGTGGAGGGGTTCTCCAAAATCTCAATGCCCCTAACCGAGCTTACAAAGAAGAATCGGCGATTTATCCGGTCGGATAAATGCGAAGCTAGTTTTCAGGAGCTGAAACAGAGGTTGATTACTGCTCCGGTACTAGCTTTGCCTTCGGACAAGGAGAAGTTCGTAGTCTACTGTGACGCATCCAAACAGGGTTTGGGGTGTGTATTGATGCAGGCCGATCGGGTTATCGCTTATGCCTCCCGTCAGTTAAAGGATTATGAACAGCGATACCCGACTCATGATTTAGAATTGGCCGCAGTGGTTTTTGCACTGAAGATTTGGCGGCATTACCTGTATGGAGAGAAGTGTGAGATCTATACCGACCATAAGAGTCTCAAGTATTTCTTTACTCAGAAAGATTTGAACATGAGACAAAGGCGTTGGTTGGAATTAGTGAAGGACTACGATTGCGAGATCCTCTATCATCCCGGAAAAGCCAATGTAGTGGCCGATGCCCTGAGTAGAAAGGGTCCCGGGCAAGTAGCTAGCATGGTTCAGATCTCACCTCAGCTAGCAGAGGATATGGTTAGATCCAGCATTGAGTTTGTGGTAGGTCAGCTTCACAACTTAACGCTGCAATCTGATCTATTGGAAAGAATAAAGGTCGCTCAGATGACAGATCCGGAGTTAGTGAAAATCCGAGATGAGGTATTGGCTGGTCAAGCCAAAGACTTTTCAGTGTCAGACAGTGGGATGCTTTTGTATAAAGCCAGGGTTTGTGTTCCGAACAGTGTGGAACTTAGAAACGAGATCTTTGAGGAGGCTCATTCTACTCCATATTCTCTGCATCCCAGCACCACCAAGATGTACCAAGATTTGAAACCGTACTTCTGGTGGAGCGGTATGAAGAAGAATTTGGTAGAATTCGTATCGAGATGCCTCACTTGTCAGCAGATCAAGGCTGAACATCGAGACCCGGCGGGGTTGTTGCGGCCTCTAACCCTACCGTAATGGAAATGGGAGGATATTACGATGGATTTTGTGGTCGGGTTACCTAGGACCACGGGTATGTATGATTCCATACCGGGTAGTGGTGGATCGATTTACGAAATACGCTCATTTTACGGTTAGAACAACATTTACAGTAGATCAGTTGGCAGAGTTATATGTCAGGGAGATAGTGAGACTTCACGGGGTACCGAAGTCTATAGTTTCTGACAGGGATCCGAAGTTCACCTCCAAATTTTGGCAAAGTTTGCAACGGGCAATGGGTACAAAGCTAAAATTCAGTACAGCATTCCATCCTCGGACGGATGGTCATCCGAAAGGACAATTCAGATATTGGAGGATATGTTGAGAGCCTGTGTTATGGACTTTGAGGGTTCATGGAGTAAATATCTACCGTTAATAGAATTTTCATACAACAACAGTTATCAGAGTACGATAGGGATGGCTCCCTATGAACTGTTGTACGGTAGGAAATGTAGATCCCCTATCCACTGGGATGAGACAGGGGAGAGAAAATACCTAGGTCCGGAGTCAGTTCAGCGGACCAATGAGGCAATAAAAAAGATAAAAGCTAGAATGCTTGCCTCACGGAAAGACGAAGAGTTACGCAGATCCGAAACGTAGAGATGTTGAGTTCAGAGTAGGGGACCATGTGTTTTTGCGAGTATCTCCGATGAAGGGGATTAAACGTTTCGGGAAAAGAGGCAAGTTATGCCCTAGGTTTACAGGACCTTTCGAGATTCTCGAGAAGATAGGTCAAGTGGCATATCGGTTAGCATTGCCTCCAGCCTTATCAGCAGTGCACAACGTATTCCATGTCTCAATGTTGAGAAAATACGTTTCAGACCCCTCTCATATACTCAGTTATGAGAGTCTTCAGCTTCAGCCAGACATGTCATATGAAGAACAGCCAGTGCAGATCCTGGATAGAAAGGATAAAGTCCTTCGGAATAAGACCATAGCATTGGTCAAGGTTCTCTGGAGAAACAGCAAGGTGGAGGAAGCCACCTGGGAGCTAGAGTCAGATATGAGAGCTCAATATCCAGAGTTATTCAGGTTAGATTTCGGGGACGAAATCCTTTTAAGGGGGGGATAGTTGTAAAGCCCGCTTAGCTAATTTGGAAATTATCAGTTAATTGGGATTAATTATGAAATTATTTATAGCTATTTAAATAATTTATTACTGTTATTTATGGAATTCAGAAATGCATGATTATGCCATCAGTAGTTTTTATATTTCGCATTTCCGGTGTCCGGTATTTTGGAACTCGGCGTTTGGCTCAGTAGAAATCACAACTTAGTATGTTAGCAGTTTGGGGATGGGTTTTAGACATTGGGAATGTCGGGAATGGCCGGGAATTTAGAATGTCCCAAAAATACCCCTTTTGTATGATTTATGTGGTTTTATGGTGGAGGGGCAAAATGGTCTTTTTGCCCCATTAGTGTTTTTTTTAATGTGATTTATTAAATGGATTAAATGGTTATTTTATTTTAAATTGTTGGCTGAAATAAAATATGAATTTTGGCTTATATTCCCTTTTTCCACAAAATTCAACACTTAATCAAATTAAAAGAAATTTCAAAAACTCACACACACAAAACTCTCTCTCTTTTTCGGCCAAAGCTTGGGCTGCTAGGGCTGGGATTTTTCTGCTCAAAGCTTGTGATTTTCAGCTCATCCTTGTGTAATTCTAGTCAAGGTGTGATCTCTTGTAAATTCCCTCTTGTGTTTTCTTGAATTTATGTGAAATTGATGTAATGCATGCATGCTTTTGTGGCTGTTATTATGGCTGTGTTTAGTTGTTATTTTCTAAGGTTCAAAGCATGTTTAATTGATGTTAATTGAGTTGGTTGAAGCATGATTAGTTAGGTTGTTCAAGCCTTGAGTTTTCTATGTAAAAATGTAGTTTTTGGAAGGAAAATGTTGTGAATCTGTTCTGTGATGTTGCTGTTGTTTCTGTTTGTTTTCAGAGGTGTTATTATGCTTATTTGAGTAGAATTAAATAGGTTTGGATGCATGTTAGGTGGATTTGCTCAAGCTTGAGTTTGGAACTCAAAGCTTGAGCTCCAATGGTGATTTTTGTATATGTGGTTTCTGGGTGGTTTTGATGCTTTGGATTTGTTCTAGGGATAGTTTAGAACAGGTCTGGGAAGTTTGGGACCAATTGGGGTTGAATTGGTCGAGTTATGAATTTTTGAAGTTCTTTGCGAGGAACCGGAATTCCGGTTGTGCATCCGGAATTCCGGATGGGGGTCCTGAATTTCCCAGAACCGGAATTCCGGTTGGGCAACCGGTCTACCGGTTGGGGAATTTTTCCGAACCCTAGTTTTCCTCGTTTTTAGGTTTTTAGGGGTATTGCCATGCTTTTTATCGATAGGGAAACTTTTAGTTCCAAGTTTTAGTCCCCGGGAAGTGATTTAGCGTGTCACTTATAACGTTGTGATTTTTATGGTTTAGGAGCCGATGTCCGCCGCTCGGCTTCGGTTCCGGTCGGGTTGGCGGCACACCTGAAATCGGAATCCAGGTAAGATTAGTATAACAGTATGCATATGTAGATTACATGTTTAGCGTGCATGTAGGAAGCCTGCTAGATTACATTAGTTATGTATTTAGGCTTCGAACCATCCAACCCTGTCACGTCGGTACGACAGCCGGAGTATGACCAGCCGGAGTATGACCGGTTCGACCGATCAGCCGACACTTGGTTGGTGGTTCGGTGCTATTGACCTATCCCGTCGGTACAGCCGGAGTATGACCACACGGCGGAGTATGACCGGTTCGACCGATCAGGAGGATACTTGTCAATAGTACCGTCCCCTGAACGTTCAAAACTCAGTACCATGTTGGACATGGCAGTAGTGGCTCAGTACCATGTTGGACATGGCAGTAGCGGGACTCAGTATCGTGTTGGACACGGCAGTTAGTTTTATGTATGATATTATTATGCTTTTCTTACTGAGTCTGTCGACTCACAGTTTATATTCATGTGTAGGTAAAGGCAAGGCTGTAGCTGATGGACCGTGAGCGAGCTTATGAGATTGTACATGTCGGGGCGGTTAGGCCTGGAGCGTACGATCCTCGGGACAGCAAGGCCGAGATTTTTGTAACTGTCGTTAGACGACTTTATTTTGATGTAAAAGTTAAACAGTTAAAACGTTTGTAAATGATTTTATAAATCGGGATCCCGAGACTTTTATAATATGGTTTATAAGTTTAATTAAAAGCAAAATTTTAATTAATCACGTTTTTCCATAAACCTCGTTGATTAGCAACGAGCTGCACAGTACGTTTAAAAGTCACGTAATACGCCTAAGGTAGTTAGGGTGTTACAATGAGGGTCCAGGAATTCTCAGAACCGGAATTCCGGTTGCAGAACCGGTCTACCGGTTGGGGAATTTTTCAGGAACCCTAGTTTTCCTCGTTTTTATGTTATTTGGGGTATTGCCATGCTTTTTATCGATAGGGTAACTTTTTGTTCCTAGTTTAAGTCCCCGAAAAGTGATTTAGCGTATCACTTATAGTGTTGTGATTTTTATGGTTTAGGAGCCTGTAATCTGCCGCGCAGATAGTTCCAGTCAGGTTAACCAGCACACCTGAATTTGGAATCCAGGTAAGATTAGTATAACAGTATGCATATGTAGATTACATGTTTAGCGTGCATGTAGGAAGCCTGTTAGATTACATTAGATATGTATGTTGGCTTCGAACCATCCAACTGTGTCACGTCGCACTGCCGGAGTATGACCAGCAGCCGGAGTATGACCAGTTCGACCGATTAGGCTGACACTGTATCACGTCGGTACAGGCTGGAGTATGACCAGCAGCCGGAGTATGACCGGTTCGACCGATTAGGCTGATACTTAGGTTGGTGGTTCCGTACTATTTGACGTATCACGTCGGTACAGGCTGGAGTATGACCAGCAGCCAGAGTATGACCGGTTCGACCGATCAGCCGATACCGTAACACGCCAGACAGCCGGAGTATGACCAGCAGCGAGAGTATGACTGGTTCGAGCGATCAGGCTGTTACTTGTCAATAGTACCGTCCCTATGAACGTTCAGAACTCAGTACCGTGTTGGACACGACAGTTAGGGGGACTCAGTATCGTGTTAGACACGACAGTTAGGGTTATGGTCAGGGGTATGGGCGTCTGATCATGACCGGGATTTATGTATGAGTATTATTATGCTTTTCTTACTGAGTCTGTCGACTCACAGTGCTATGTTCATGTGTAGGTTTGGGCAAGATCAAAGCTGTGGAACCGTGAGGACGAGCCTATGAAGATTGTACATGTCGGGGCGGTTAGGCCTGCAGCGTACGATCCTCGGGACAGCAAGGCTATTTTTGTAACTAGTCGCTAGGCGACAATTATTTTGTATGAACAGTAAACTTTTGTAAATGATTTTGTAATCGGGATCCCGAGTCTTTTGTATAAATATTTTATAAGTTAATTAAAAAGCAAAAATTTTAATTAATCACGTTTTCCATAAACCTCGTTGATTAGCAACGAGCTGCACAACATGTTTAAAAATCACGTAATACGCCTATGTTAGTTAGGGTGTTACAATGTCTACTTTATGAATTTTCACTAAGCAAGGGAGAAATTGTAAAGAAAAGAGATTTTAGGTTTATTTATTGATTAAGAGACTTTATATGTCTAAATTAATAAATATATTAAATGGCAATATTATTTAATAATTATTTTAAAGTTATTAAATAATTAGAATTGGCATTGAAAAGGTTAAATTGGAAAATTAGCATTTTTGAGAAAATGGGAATGGAAAATAACAAAATGGGAAAGTTGCAAAGTGAGGCCCAATCCCTTTGTATGGCCGGCCACTATGCATGAGAATTGCCATTTCTAGTTTTCATTATTTTAATGCCATACAATTCTAACCTAAACCTAGAGGATTTTCTATAAATAGAAAGTGTTGGCTTCAGGAAACACACACACAACCTTGAACATCAGTTTCCTTCTGTAAAGGTCACACGCCACCTTGTCTCTTTTCTTCTCTCTAAATTTTCAAAATTCCTTGAGTGATGAGTAGTGCCCACACACATCAAGTGGTATCTCAATCATAGTATGTAAGACTATGGAAATTCTGCATCAAAGAAGGAGAAAAGAAGATCCAGATTCAGATCTTGATTATGCTCTGCTACAGAAAGGAATCAAGGGCTAGAGATCTGAATGGAAGGAGTCATATTATTCTGCTGCACCCACTGTAAGGTTTTCTTAACTTTATGTGTGTTTATTTTCATTGTTTTAGAATTCATATTAGGATGTTAATCAAACATACTTGTTAGTAAATCTAGATCCTGGTAAAATAATTCCAACAACTGGCACCAGAGCCATGTTAATGATTTACTTTCATGTAATATGAATTAAAACGATGTTTTTATATGTTTTGTGTTGATTTGGATGGTTTCATGTTGGTTTATGTGTTTATGTGATGAAAGTTTGTGTTGTACGAATTTTTTCCATGAAAGATATTTTTTTTTTAAATTTTTCAAAATATTTTATTTGGATTTTTTGTAAAAAATTGAGCAATTTTCGTTTTTACGAAACTCGATTCCGATAAAAATTGAAAGAGTTATGATTTTTGGAAAATCGGGGTTCAATGGTGTCCCTACAAATTGCGATTTTTTGGTTTTTTTTTTCCAAAAAATCCAATTTTTCATGGGATTGTTTCCCAAAATTTATTTTTCCATTTTTAAATATTTATAAATTGAAATATTTCCCATATTAAAATATTTTCAATTTGGAATTTTTTCCAATTTTAAATATTTCTATTTTGGAATGTTTCTAATTTTAAATATTTCCTATTATGGTCAGATTTAAAATTTTGTTAACTTCTTTAATATTTATTTATTATTTAATTATAAGATTAGATATTTTGATATTTAACATATTTTAAATTTAAAGATAACTTTGTCTTTTTATTTAAAATATTATATTAAAATTATCTTATATGACAAATTAAATAATTAATAAATTTGAAATTAACATAGATATTTTTATAGATATACTTACCATAATCTTTTCAAATTCAAAAATTTGTTATTTTGTTAAATATTTAATTATTTATAAATTATAAGTTTAAAAATGATATTTTTTCTATATATATCATTTTTTCCTTATTAGAAATTTATAAATCATATCTTAAATATTTAAATAACATAGATATTTTTGTAGAGATTTGAATATTCCTTAATTTGAGATATTTTGACATATAATTATGATAATTATTATTCATTTATTATTTTATTCCCAAAATAATAATTATCTAACCAAATCTATTTTAAAATTGGTTTATTTTATTAAATTATAAGATCTGAAAGTGATATTGAAGATTCTTTCCTTTCAAATCATTGATCTTATTAGATATTTAATTTAATTTGATTCAAATAAACCTAGATATTTTAAAATTAGTTTCCTTTATTTGGTTAGTTTTAGAATAATAATTTAATTATATTAATATCTTATTTCACATTTGTTACATGGACAATGTTTGTTTATTTTATATTGTTTATTCAAAACTTTTTCTTAACAAACCTATTATTCATCTGATCTAAATTGCTATGATTAACTTGTTGACAGATCCAATGATCTGATTTTAATCATAGTGCAATTGTAAATAGATCTTATAAATAATTTGTAACAGGTAAATTTTGTATTTCTTTCATCTGTGTAAACCTAGTAACATGATAGGGCCCATCCAAATCATTTGACCTGTGTGAGCCTATATGTTTGCTATTGGGCTTAGATGCATATAGGAAGCCCATTTAAGTTTTACTAAGCAAATGGACTAGGTTGCTAAAATAAATTTTGACATAAGGAAATTTATTTAGGTCCAATTAGATTTGGGCTTATTTAATGAATAACAATTGTTTATTTAAAGGTTAAATTCCTCTCTTTTGGGCCTTGTGTGAGAGTTGGGGGCCAATAGAAGTGAGTACGACATACTGAATCCAGCTCCCCCTCACATGAACTACCCCAATTGTGAAGACCCATTTGCCTTATTTAAATAATTGTATTAGGTTAATTATATTAGTCTAACCTAATTAAAATTGAATTAGCAACATAATTAACTTTTAAAATATATGAAATTTATTTTTCATTTTAATATTTTAAAGTTAATTTTAGAAAAACACTTAGTTAATGATATATATTCTAGATAATTATTTCTAGTACTAATTATTATTTCTAATATTAAATAGGAAAATATCATTGATTGTGAAATTAATTGTTTAATAATTAATTTTGGTACAACCTAAGTTTAGTATATTTTCCTAGTATTAAACTATAATTAATAATTAAGTTTCCTCTATACTTAATTATTTATTTCTTGAATTTAATACATTTAATTAAATTGAAAATTCAATACCTAAGTTGATTTTCATCATGATACTTAAATATTGTTATTTTCATGTTATTTAATTAAAGTTGAAAATTATCTTAAGTTTGGAATCTTATTTCAGAATAACTTAAAGCTGAATAATTTTCAAAATATATTTATTTTATTTTATGAATCATTTCCCAAAATTTCGAAATTACATTTCTTTAATGTAGAAATTTCGAATTTTATTTGAAAAATAGATTAAAGTTGAAAATTATTTATTTAGTTTTTGACCAACTTAAATCAATAATTTTTTCATTTAAGGATTAATTAAAATAAATGAACTAAAATATATTATAATTAGAAATTGAATTAATTAGTCTATGAAAGTCTAGATAGATATTATCTGTTTTGCTTGAAGTATTTTTCTAGTATATTTAATTAAATAGAAAATTAATATTATAAGTTGATTTTTAATCATAATACTTAAATATTTGAAATTTTTCTTAGATAGTTAATTTAATAGGAAAAGTATATTTTTTGTTGAAAATTAATTTTTATTAATTTTGGGCCAACATAAAATTAGAATAATTTTTCAGGATTTATTTTTATTTTATTTTAAAGCATTTTCAAAATGCAATATATATTTATAGAAAATTAAATTTGAAGTTGTAAATTAATTTAAATTAATTTTGAAACAACTTAAATTGAATAATTTTCTAAAATATTTATGGAAATTATTACTAAGATGGAAATAATTAATATTATTTTCATATCCATCTAATTGTAATTTATAAATATTACATTAAAATTTATATTTAGAATATTTTATTCTAAATTAGAATTTTTAATTAAATAAATATATATTTAAAATAAATTGATTAAAATAAATATTAGAAGAAAACACAACCTTCATTAAATAATGAGCTTTATTATTATTAGGATATTCTATGTCCATTGTTGGTTTTACATAGCTATTGTTTTAGTGAGTAATCCTCCCTAATGGAGGAACGTTCATTAGCAAGTTAGCACCGTTTAATCTCGAAAGATAAGTAATCTTGTAAGTTTTTTATATAGTATTGATCACCCTAATGGTGGCAACTGTATAAGACTTGCAAGAATATGAAACAATGGTGGAAGCTCATAAGATACAATAGTCTTGACTCTCGCCTAAACAGGACAACGCGGATTCCAATCTTGATCGAATAAAAGGTTGCTAGAATGTTGATCACTTTAGATGAGCTGACAACTCTATTCAATGGATGGTAGCTTTGACTCTCGCCTAAACGGGACACTGATATCAGTTTGTTGAAAACCTTGGAAATTATTTAGGATTGTATGTTTTAGTATTTTCACTTGTCATTCGTACTTGCTATGTGCTTCATAATTTCTGAATTGTGTATGAATTTGTATTGAACCATGTTATTTTCTGTTATTAAATTGTAGTTTAATTTCGAATCTTCATTGTTGGTCTAACTTGGTTTTGTTTTCTAATGAGATAAATCCCTAATGTATTTTCACCATTAGACTAACATAATAGTGTTAGATCTCGAAAGATAAATATTGTATATGCAACATCTAGCTATTCATCAATTGATGACACCTTAGACTAGTATTTTACAATATGAAACAAGAAGATTGTATAAATAAGATTACTTTGACTCTCGCTAATCGGAGCATCGTTGGATTCTTATTTTAAACGAAATTATCCTAATTCCTCTTAACTTATTCATTTCGAATTAGCTCAATGACATATCATTGGATGAATAGTCTATATGTAAAGACCGCTTAGTTTAATTTGGAAATTAGTAGTTAATCATGTTTAATTATGGAAAATTATTTATAGATATTTAAATAATTATTTATACTGCTATTGTTGAATTCTGAAATGCATTTTATGTCATTTAGTGATTTTCATAATTTTGCATTTCCGGTGCCCGGTAACATAGAACTCGGTGTTTGGCTCAGTTAAATCACAACGTAGTATGTTAGTATTTTTGGGGACAGTTATTTAGACATTGGGAATGTCAATATTGGTCGGGAATTTAGAATTTCCCAAAATACCCCTTTAGTGCTCTTTATTCTATTTTAGTGGGAAGGGGCAAAATGGTCATTTTGCCCCATTGTTATTTTGTCCTTTAATGGACTTTATATGGTGTAATTGTATAAGTTTGTAGCATTTCTTTTGGCTGAAGTAAAGTGATAAAATAGCATTTCATTTTCTCATTATTCAAAAACAATTTCAAACTTAGAAAAGTTAGAATTTCAAGCTCTTTCTCTCTCTCTCTCTTTTCGGCCAAGCTTGGGGGGCTGCTAGGGCTGTGATTCTTTGCAAAATTCAAGTGTTTTTCTCAAGTGTAGAGTGATTTTAGTGAAGGTAATCCTTGTCTAGTTTTTCTTCTTTTATTTTCTTGAATTTTTGATGAAAAGATGATGTTTGCATGCTAGTTTTTATGTTGTTGCTGCTGTTAGTTGTTGTTGTTGTTGTTGTTTTTGTGTTTAAAATACTGAATAAAATGTGATTGGATAGGTTGAAATGCATGCTAGTTATCCTTGTTCTAGTTTGAGAATTTGTAGTTCGAAAGCTATGGTTTTTTTTTCAAGTGAAATTGTGAGTTTTGTTGCTGTGTTTGTTGAGGTCGAATTCCTGTGTTTTCAGAGGTTATAATATGCATGTTTAAGTAGATTTGAACTGATTTGGATGCATGTTAGTTAGATTTAACCAAGTTTGAGTTTCGAACTCAATGCTTGGAGCTTTAATGGTGATTTTCGATTCTGTGTTTTCTAGGCTGTGTAGATGCTTTAGAATTGTTCTTTGGGGTATTTAGAACAGGTCTGGAAGTTTTGGTATGGTTTGGATTTGTTTTGAGCAAAGTATGAATTTTTGAAAATTCCTGCGAGGAACCGAAATTCCGGTTGTGCATCCGGAATTCTTGATGGGGTTTTGAAATTCCCAGAACCGGAATTTCGATTGGGCAAGCGGTTTGCCGGTTGGGTGATTTTCAGGAACCCTAGATTTTCTCGTTTTTATGTTATTTGGGGTATTGCCATGCTTTTTATCGATAGGGAAACTTTTAGTTTCTAGTTTAAGTCCCCGGGAAGTGATTTAGCGTATCACTTATAGTGTTGTGATTGTTATGGTTAGGAGCCTGTAAACCGCCGCGCAGTTCGTTCCAGTCAGGTTGACCGACACACCTGAATTCGAAATTGAGGTAAGATTAGTATAACAGTATGCATATATATTACATGTTTAGCGTGCATGTAGGAAGCCTGTTAGATTACATTAGATATGTATGTTGGCTTCGAACCATCCGACTATGTCACATTGGTACAGGCTAGAGTATGACTAGCAGCTGGAGTATGACCAGTGTACCGAGTATAGGCTCACACTGTATCACATCGGTGCAGGCTAGAGTAGGACTAGCAACTGGAGTATGACCAGTGTACCGAGTATAGACTGATACTAGGGTTGGTGGTTCTGTACTATTTGACGTATCACATCGGCACAGGCTAGAGTATGACTAGCAACTTGAGTATGACCATTGTGCCGAGTATAGGCTGATACTGTAACACATCGGTACAGGCTAGAGTATGACTAGCAGCTGGAGTATGACCAGTGTACCGAGTGTAGGCTGTTACTTGTCAATAGTACCGTCTTATGAACGTTCAGGACTCAGTATCGTGTGGGACACGGCAGTTAGGGTTATGGTCAAGGGTATGGGCGTCTGACCATAACTCGGGATTTATGTATGATATTTGATTACGTTTTTCTTACTGAGTCTGTCGACTCACAGTGCTTTGTTTATGTGTAGGTAAGGGCAAGGCTAAGGCTGAAGGACCGTGAGAGCGAGCCGGTGAAGATTGTACATGTCGGGGCGGTTATGCCTGGAGTGTATGATCCTCGGGACAACAAGGCTATTTTTGTAATTAGTCGCTAAGCGACAAGTATTTTGTATAGTCAGAGAACTTTTGTAAAATGTTTTGTAATCGGGATCCCGAGTATTTTTGTATAAATATTTTATAAGTTTAATTAAAAAGCAAAATTTTTAATTAATCACAATTTTCATAAACCTCGTTGATTAGCAACAAGCTGCACAATATGTTTAAAAATCATGTAATACGCCTATTCTAGTTAGGGTGTTACAATTTGGTATCAGAGCCACCAGGTTGTCTTCCAAAGATCGTCACGACATGTACAATCATCATCAGCAGTTAGCTCGTTCTACGGTTTAGTAAGCTTTTATTGCTTTAGTACCTTATTATTTATTATGAAATAAGAAAAGCCTGATAGGAAGCATGTTAGTAGCCTGATAGTAGAATAGCCGCATGCTTTGTTTTTAATTTCCAAATTAAGCGACATTAGTAAGCTCTCTTTGATCATGACCTGACGTGCCAACTCTTTGTTTCGCAGGCTGTTCAGACTAGATGGACGCCAGGCGGAATACCAGGAGCCAGGGCAACTCAGTATGGTCAAATCAAGGTCAGGGAGCCCAGTTTCCCCCGCATGCTAGGGGCCGTGGTAGAGGTCCCAGGGGCAGGGCTTGTGGTCGGGGTGATGAGAACCCGCCACAGGTTGCCCAGGCTGCCCAAGCCGATCAGGAAGCCCAGAATTGGGAGACTAGGTTTGCTGAAATGCAAGCCAGGATAGAGGAACAAGATCTTGGGATACAGAGATTGAGGTAGAAGGGGGCTCCTGCAGTGCCTGTGCAAGAAGTTCCAGTGGCACCCGTGTTAGGCTAAAATTAGTCTAAGTTTCGGGTCATATTTTCGGTTAGTTTTCACTCTTTGTTTCTAGTTTTAGGGCTATATTACGCTTGATTCTTTTGTTTCAGGTCCTCAGGCATTTAAAGAAAGTATGTACAAGAATTGAGGAAAAACGGTGAAAGAATCGAGAAGAAAAACCAAGAATGGTGTCGCTGCCTGTTCCAGTCGCGACGGGGAATTTGCCAGTCGCGACGGGAACTGGCAGAAAGTTTTCAAGAAGTTGGAGTTGAACTCCCGTCGCGACGGGGGCTTTGCCAGTCGCGACGGGGACCCTAATGACGGGATTTTTGGGCAGTTTCGTAATTTCATGAGTTTTAAAGATGAGAATTGGTTTAAATAGTGAGAGTTCGTGAAAATTAGGGATTATTCAGATTTGGAGCCCTAGAAACAAAGGAGGAGGCTAGAAGAGCGGCTTGTGGCGACCCGGATCTATTGCTTCAACTAGTTCTTTCTCTTCTCTTTAATTTTTCTATGTTCTTTTCTATTTCAATGTTAATTATGGATTTGATTATGGATGTTTTGAACTAAACTCCTATTTAGGGAGAATGATGAATGTTGTTTTAAGTTTTTTCCTAGTTATTGAATAATTGTCATTCCTCCATCTTGATTGTGAACACTATTCATATTTGTGTTTAATTTCCATGTGCAAGATTGATCACCTTTTACATGTTTTATGATCTCAATTCAAAATCTGAAAAGTGAGAATTGAGAATGCTAAAATTGGATAGTCTAGGTTTAGATGTGAAACGAAAGTATTTACATAGCCTTTGTGACATTTAGATTATTGCTTAATGCTGATTTCATGTTAGTTTAATTAAGAGATTAATTAGAGAGCATGAGATTTAGAACCTAGAAGATCTGAAAAGAGCTAGGTTAATTTATAATCTGTCATTCACTTCAAGAGAAGGATAGCAATTAGACATTAACATTGGTAACTTAACAACAGGATTCGTCTCCCTAATCTCTCATCTTGATTAATATTCACTTGTCTCTTTAAGTTTCTTGAATTTCTTTCTTCCTTTTTCAATCATAAATACTTTTGATTTGCCAAATAGAATTATAAGTATAGTTTAGTAGTAATTAATCCAATTCCCTGTGGTTCGACCTCACTCCTTGTGAGTTTTACTACTTGAAACGATACGTACACTTGCGTGTGCAAAATATCGCAACAACCCGCCCCTGCTGCTCAGGCCGAGATAGTGGTAGCGGTAAACACAATGGAACCCTTGTATGAAAGGTTTCGGAAGCAAGCACCTCCGGTTTTTCTGGGAGGTCCAGATGTCATGAAAGCTGAACAGTGGCTAACGGTGATAACCAAGATACTGAACTTTATGGGTGTCACCGGTAATGACAGGGTGGTGTGTGCCACCTTCCAGTTCCAAGAAGACGCTCTAGTCTGGTGGGACATGGTGTCTCGGATTCACGATGTCACCACCATGACCTGGGAAAGGTTCCAGGAACTCTTCAATGCCAAGTATTATAACGAGGCAGTTAGAAGTGCCAAGAGGAAAGAGTTCACTCACCTGACCCTGCGGGAAAATATGAGCGTGACTGAGTATACCACCCAGTTCGATCGGTTGGCGAGGTTGGCCTCGGGAATAGTGCCAATCGATTTCAGTAAGAAGGAAAAGTATCTGGACGGATTAAATGTGAAGATCAAACATGACCTTATGATCACCACCGACGAAAAGACCACCTATGCTGAGATGGTGGAGAAGGCACTGCGAGCTGAGGGCGCAGTTGGATGTATGTCGGAGTCGGCTAGTACTCCAGTGAGTGGCGGGGCTCCTACCCCTCCTGCATCTGGCTTTAGCAGGGGAGGTAGTGCTTCGGCCATGGACAAGAGTCAGAACATCCACTGCATCCGGTGGCTCGAGTCAGAACAAGAGGTTCCGAGGGAACCAGAGTAGAGGTAGCCGTCAGGGTGGTGCAAAGACCCGGTTTTCTTATCCTGAGTGCCCCAGTTGTAAAAGGCACCATCAGGGTGAATGCAGAGGTCAGGGATGCTTTCAGTGTGGCATGACCGGACATTACAAGAGGGATTGTCCCCAGCTCCGATCAGAGGCACCTAGGGCTCCGGCGAGACCCACTCCAGCTAGGGTGTTCACCATCACGCAGGCTGATGCAGATGCCAGCCCCTCAGTTGTAACAGGTCAGCTTTCGGTTAATAACTCGTATTACTCAGTACTGTTTGATTCTGGGGCTACACATTCTTATGTGGCAGCCAGAATCTTTAGTAAGTTGGGTAGACCGTTTGATAGTTATGAATCAGGGTTTGGAACCCTATTACCTGGTGGAGAGTTAGTTATCTCCAAAAGGTGGATTAGGTCTATGCCGATCAGAATAGATGGTAGAGAGTTAAGTGCTGACTTGATAGAGATGAGCTTAGTAGATTTCGATATTATTTTAGGAATGGATTTCCTATCTAAATACTCGGCTAGTATTGATTGCAAGAGGAAGATGGTGATCTTCCAACCAGAAAGTGAAGAACCATTTGTGTTTGTTGGTTCAGTTCGGGGATCTCGGATCCCGGTGATTTCGGCCATGTCAGCTAAGGAATTACCGCATGGAGGTTGTTTAGGGTTTCTGCCCGTGGTGATGGACACCACTCGGCCAGATACCATTCGGCCAGAAAACATCAAGGTGGTTCGGAAATTTCTAGATGTTTTTCTAGAAGAACTTCCAGGGTTACCACCTCAGCGGGAGATTGATTTTGTTATAGACTTGGCACTAGGAGTGGAACCGGTTTCCAAGGCTTCGTATAGAATGGCCCCAGCTGAACTTAAGGAATTAAAGATTCAGCTTCAGGGATTGCTTGACATAAGGTTTATTCGGCCTAGTGTGTCACCCTGGGGAGCTCCGGTTTTATTCGTTAAAAAGAACGATGGAACTATGAGGATGTGTATCGATTATCGAGAATTAAACATGCTAACAGTGAAGAATAAATATCCACTACCTAGGATCGATGATCTGTTCGATCAACTCCAGGGGAAGACGGTCTTTTCCAAGATTTATCTCCGATCGGGTTATCATCAGTTGAAAATCCGAGAGGAGGACATTCCGAAGACGGATTTCCGTACTTGGTATGGACATTACGAATTCTTGGTTATGTCGTTTGGACTAACCAATGCTCCTGCAGCGTTTATGGATTTGATGAATAGAGTATTCAAGGATTTCCTCAAAATCTGTGTGATTGTGTTTATCAACGACATCCTTGTGTACTCTCAGTCAGAAGAGGAGCGTGAGTTACATCTTCAGATTGTATTGCAACGGCTTCGGGAACACAAGCTTTACGCCAAATTCAAGAAATGTGAATTCTGGCTATCCCAGGTGTCCTTCTTAGGGCACATCGTTAGCAAAGATGGGATCAAGGTGGATCCCGGGAAGATAGAATCCGTCAGGGATTGGCCGAGACCGAAGACAGTGATAGAAATTAGAAGCTTCTTGGGTTTAGCCGGGTATTACCGTAGGTTCGTGGAAGGGTTTTCTAAGATATCAACACCCTTAACCGAACTTACAAAGAAGAATCAGCGGTTTGTCTGGTCAGACAAGTGCGAAGCTAGTTTTTAGGAGCTGAAACAGAGATTGATTACCGCTCCAGTACTAGCTTTGCCTTCAGACAACGAGAAATTTGTAGTTTATTGCGATGCATCCAGACAAGGTCTGGGGTGTTTGTTGATGCATGCCGATCGGGTTATCGCTTATGCCTCCCGTCAGTTAAAGGATTATGAACAGCGATACCCGACTCATGATCTAGAATTGGCCGCGGTGGTTTTTGCATTGAAGATCTGGCGGCATTACCTTTACGGAGAAAGGTGTGAAATCTATACCGACCATAAAAGTCTCAAGTATTTCTTTACTCAGAAAGATTTGAATATGAGACAGAGACGTTGGTTGGAGTTAGTGAAAGATTATGATTGTGAGATTCTCTATCACCCTGGGAAGGCCAATGTAGTGGTCGATGCCCTGAGCAGGAAGGGTCCCAGGCAGGTAGCTAGCATGATTCAGATCTCACCTCAGTTAGCAGCGGACATGGTTAGATCCAGCATTGAGTTTGTGGTAAGTCAGCTTCACAACTTAACACTGCAATCTGATCTGTTGGAAAGAATTAAAGCCGCTCAGATTGCTGATCCAGAGTTAGTGAAAATCAGAGATGAGGTTTTGGCTGGTCAAGCCAAGGATTTTTCAGTGTCAGACAACGGGATGCTTCTGTATAAAGCTAGGATTTGTGTTCCGAGTAGTGTGGAACTCAGGAATGAGATTTTTGAAGAGGCTCATTCTACCCCTTATTCTCTGCATCCCGACACCACCAAGATGTACCAGGATCTTAAACCGTACTTCTGGTTGTAAAGCCCGCTTAGTTAATTTGGAAATTAGCAGTTATTTATGTTAATCAGGAAATTATTTATAGCTATTTAAATAATTTATCATTAATATTTATGGAATTCAGATATGCATATTTATGTCATCAGCAGTTTTTATATTTCGCATTTCCGGTGTCCGGTATTTTGGAACGCGGCGTTTGGCTCAGTAGAAATCACAACTTAGTATGTTAGTATTTTGGGGACGGGTTTAGACATTGGGAATGTCGGGAATGGCCGGGAATTTAGAATGTCCCGAAAATACCCCCGTTAGTATGAATTATGTGATTTTATGGTGGAGGGGCAAAATGGTCTTTTTGCCCCATTAGTACTTTGTCTTATATGAGTTAATAAATGAATTAAATGTTTGTTTCTAATTAATCTTTTTGGCTGAAATAGATTTAGATAAAATGATACTTTAAGCTTGAAAATCCTTTTCTCTCATTTTTACACTTAGCCAATTTTAAAAAGTTTAAAAAAAATTAGAAAAGCTCTCTCTCTCTTTTCCTCTCTTTCGGCTGAGATTGGAAGGTTCAAGGCTGGGATTTTTGTGGGTGATTTCTAGTGTTTTAGCAAGATCAAAGTGTATTTTCTTCAAGGTAAATCTTGTCTTGCTTTTTCTATTTAGTTTTCTTGAGATTTCAAGTGAAAAATGTTGAAAATGCATGTGTTTGTGAAATGTTCTTGCTGCTGTAATCTTGTTGTTAGTTTATGGATTCAAAGCATAATTTTTGATGATAAATGAGTTATTTGAAGCATGAGTAGCTAGGTTGTTCAAGTTTTTAATTTATATGTGAAAATTGATGATTTTTGTGAGAAAATGCTATGTTTAGTTTCTGTGTAATTACTGGATGTTGTTGTTTGTTTTCTGAGGTAAGTCTATGCTAGTTTAAGGTGAATTAAGCTAGTGGATTGCTTAGTTAGTTGGTTTTGCTCAAGCTTGAGTTTGAAACTCAAAGCTTGAGCTTTAATGGTGAATTTTGCATGTGGGATTTCTGGGTAGGTTTGATGCTCTAGAATTGTTATTTGGGACCTATGAAAGAGGTCTGGAAAGTTTGGGATCAATTGGGTTCGAATTGGTCAAGATTTGAGAATTTTTGGTTCTTCTGCGAGGAACCGGAATTCGGTTGAGCATCCGGAATTCGGATGGGGGTTCGATTTTCCCGAGCCGAATTCGGTTGGGCAACGGACTTCGGATGGGGGATTTTTCGAACCCTAGTTTTCCTCGTTTTTGGGTTTTTAGGGGTAGTGCCATGCTTTTTATCGATAGGGAAACTTTTAGTTTCGAGTTTTAGTCCCCGGGAAGTGATTTAGCGTGTCACTTATAGCGTTGTGGTTTTTATGGTTTAGGAGCCGATGTCCGCCGTTCGGCTTCGATTCCGGTCGGGTTGGCCAAGCACACTGAAATCGGAATCCGGGTAAGATTAGTATAACGGTATGCATATGTAGATTACATGTTTAGCGTGCATGTAGGAAGCTGTTAGATTACATTAGATATGTATTTAGGCTTCGAACCACCCAACCCCGTCACGTCGGTACGAGATGTTTGGGAGTATGACCGGCGGCGGAGTATGACCGGTTCGACCGATCAGTGACACCGGTTGGTGGTTCGGTGCTATTGACCTATCCCGTCGGTACAGTGGAGTATGACCAGCGGCGGAGTATGACCGGTTCGACCGATCAGGAGGATACTTGTCAATAGTACCGTCCCCTGAACGTTCAAAACTCAGTACCATGTTGGACATGGCAGTAGTGCTCAGTACCATGTTGGACATGGCAGTAGCGGGACTCAGTATCGTGTTGGACACGGCAGTCAGTTTTATGTATGATATTATTATGCTTTTCTTGCGAGTCCGTCGACTCACGGTTTACGTTGCATGTGTAGGTAAAGGCAAGGCGATTCTTGATGGACCGTGAGCGAGCTTATGGGATTGTACATGTCGGGGCGGTTAGGCTGGAGCGTACGATCCTCGGGACAGACCAGGCCGAGATTTTTGTAACGGTCGTTAGATGACCTCATTTTGATGTAAAAGTTGAATAGTAAAAACGTTGTAAATATTTTTATAAATCGGGATCCCGAGACTTTTTGGTAAAATGGTTTATAAGTTTAATGAAAAAGCAAAATTTTAATTAATCACGTTTTTCCATAAACCTCGTTGATTAGCAACGAGCTGCACAGTACGTTTAAAAATCACGTAATACGCCTAAGATAGTTAGGGTGTTACAATTTGGTATCGTAGCCGCGGGTTGTCTTCCGAAGATCGTCACGACATGTACAATCATCATCGGCGGTTAGCTCGGTTCACGGTTCGGTAAGCCTTTATTGCTTTAGTAGTTTATTTTATTCGGTTATGAAAAAAAAAAAAAAGAGGCTGTTAGGAAGCATGTTAGTAGCCTGATAGTAGAATAGGCGCATGTTTCATTTCTAATTTCCAAATTAAGCGGCATTAGTAAGCTCGCCTTGAATACGACCTGATATGCCAACTCTTAGTTTCGCAGGCGGTTCTAACTAGATGGACGCCAGGCGGACTACCAGGAGTCGAGGCAACTCAGTGGGGTCGAATCAGGGAGAGGGAGCTCGGTTTCCCCCACCTGCTAGGGGCCGAGGTAGAGGTCCCCGAGGCAGGGCTCGTGGTCGGGGTGATGAGAACCCGCCACAGGCTGCCCAGGCTTCCCGGCCGATCGGGGAGCCCCGAATCGGGAGTTGCGGTTTGCGAGAGATGCAAGCCGGGATCGAAGAGCAAGACCTCGAGATTCGAGAGGTTGAGACGACGGGGTGCTCCTGCAGTTCCAGTGCCAGTAGTTCCAGCGGCACCAGCCCCTGCTGCCCAGGCCGAGATGGTAGTGGCGGCCCATAGATTGGAGCCTTTGTATGAGAGGTTCCGGAAACAAGCACCTCCGGTATTCCTGGGAGGTCCAGATGTGTCGAAAGCCGAGCAGTGGCTTACGGTGATCACCAGGATTCTTAACTTTATGGGTGTCACCGGCAACGACAGAGTGGTGTGCGCCACATTCCAGTTTCAGGAGGATGCCCTGGTATGGTGGGACATGGTGTCTCAGATTCATGATGTCACCACCATGACTTGGGAGAGGTTCCAGGAACTTTTCAACGCGAAGTACTACAACGAGGCGGTTAGAAGCGCCAAGAGAAAGGAATTCGTTCACCTGACCCAGCGGGAGAACATGAGTGTCACCGAGTATACTACTCGGTTTGACCTATTGGCGAGGTTAGCCTCGGGAATTGTGCCGACCGACTTCGGCGAAAGGAGAAGTATGCGGACGGGTTGCATCCCAAGATCGAGGCATGACCCGATGATTACCACGAGACGACGGCACCACCTACGCTCGGATGGTGGAGAAGGCCTTGCGGGCCGAGGGCGCGGTGGGGTGCATGTCGAGTCGGCTAGTACTCGGTTGGTGGCGGAGCTCCTACCCCTCTGCATCGGGCTTCGGCGGGGAGTAGTGGTTCGGCCATTGATCAGAGGAAGAGGGCACCCACTGCTTCCGGCGGCTCGAGTCAGAACAAGAGGTTCCGGGGGAACCAGAGCAGAGGGAGTCGTCCTGGTGGTAATGAGACTCGCTTCTCCTACCCCGAGTGCCCTAGCTGCAAGAGGCACCATCGGGGAGAGTGCAAGGGGCAGGGATGCTTTCATTGTGGCATGCCCGGGCACTTCAAGAGGGAATGTCCCCAGCTCCGGCCGGAGGCACCGAGAGCTCCGGCGATGCCCACTCCGGCCCGGGGTATTCGCGATCACGCGAGCCGATGCAGATGCCAGCCCATCAGTTGTTACAGGTCAGATTCTTATTAACGACTCGTTTTATTCAGTGCTGTTTGATTCTGGGGCTACACGTTCTTATGTGGCGGCCAGAGTCTTTAGTAAGTTGGGTAGACCCTTTGATAGATATGAGTCAGGGTTTGGAACCCTGTTACCTGGCGGAGAATTGGTTATCTCCAATAGGTGGATTAGGTCTATGCCGATCAGGATAGATGGTAGAGAGTTGAGCGCTGATCTGATAGAGATGAGCTTAGTCGAATTTGATATTATTTTAGGAATGGATTTCCTATCTAAATATTCGGCGAGCATTGATTGCAAGAGGAAGATGGTGGTCTTCCAACCAGAAAGTGAAGATCCGTTCGTATTTGTGGGTTCAGTTCAGGGATCTCGGATCCCGGTGATCTCGGCTATGTCAGCGAGAGAATTATTGCACGGTGGGTGCTTAGGGTTTCTGGCCGTGGTGGTGGACACCACTCGGCCAGACACCATTCGGCTAGAGGACATCAGCGTGGTTCGGGAATTTTTGGACGTTTTTCCCGAAGAACTTCCAGGGCTACCACCTCAGCGGGAGATTGACTTTGTGATTGACTTGGCACCAGGGGTGGATCCGGTTTCTAAAGCCCCGTATAGGATGGCTCCAGCTGAACTTAAGGAGTTAAAGATTCAGCTCCAGGGGTTGCTTGACATAGGGTTCATTCGGCCCAGTGTGTCACCCTGGGGAGCCCCGGTTTTGTTCGTGAAGAAGAAGGATGGATCGATGAGAATGTGTATCGACTACAGAGAGTTGAACAAGCTGACGGTGAAGAATAAATATCCATTACCTAGGATCGATGATTTGTTCGATCAGCTTCAGGGGAAGACGGTCTTTTCTAAGATTGATCTCCGTTCGGGTTATCATCAGTTGAGAATCCGAGAGGAGGACATTCCAAAGACGGCTTTCCGCACTAGGTATGGACACTACGAGTTCCTGGTTATGTCATTCGGACTAACCAATGCTCCTGCAGCATTCATGGACCTGATGAATAGAGTATTCAAGGATTTCCTCGATATCTGTGTAATTGTGTTTATCGACGACATCCTCGTGTACTCTCAGTCAGAAGAGGAGCATGAGTTAGATCTTCAGATGGTACTGCAACGACTTCGAGAACATAGACTCTACGCCAAGTTCAAGAAATGTGAGTTCTGGTTGTCTCAGGTGTCCTTCCTAGGGCACATAGTGAGTAAAGATGGGATCAAGGTGGATCCCGGGAAGATCGAATCCGTCAGGGATTGGCCGAGACCGAAGACAGTGACAGAGATCAGAAGTTTCTTGGGGTTAGCTGGGTACTACCGTAGGTTCGTGGAGGGGTTCTCCAAAATTTCAATGCCCCTAACCGAGCTTACAAAGAAGAATCAGCGATTTATCTGGTCAGATAAATGCGAAGCTAGTTTTCAGGAGCTGAAACAGAGGTTGATTACTGCTCCGGTACTAGCTTTGCCTTCGGACGAGGAGAAGTTCGTGGTCTATTGTGACGCATCCAAACAGGGTTTGGGGTGCGTATTGATGCAGGCCGATCGGGTTATCGCTTACGCCTCCCGTCAGTTAAAGGATTATGAACAGCGATACCCGACTCATGATTTAGAATTGGCCGCAGTGGTTTTTGCACTGAAGATTTGGCGGCATTACTTGTATGGTGAGAAGTGCGAGATCTATACCGACCATAAGAGTCTCAAGTATTTCTTTACTCAGAAAGATTTGAACATGAGACAAAGGCGTTGGTTGGAGCTAGTAAAGGATTATGATTGTGAGATCCTTTACCATCCCGGGAAAGCCAATGTTGTGGCCGATGCCCTGAGCAGAAAGGGTCCCGGGCAAGTGGCTAGCATGGTTCAGATCTCACCTCAGCTAGCAGAGGATATGGTCAGGTCCAGCATTGAGTTTGTGGTAGGTCAGCTACACAACTTAACGCTGCAATCTGATCTGTTAGAAAGAATAAAAATTGCTCAGACGACAGATCCGGAGTTAGTGAAGATCCGAGATGAGGTATTGGCTGGTCAAGCCAAGGACTTTTCAGTGTCAGATAGTGGGATGCTTTTGTATAAAGCCAGGGTTTGCGTCCCGAACAGTGTGGACTTGAGGAACGAGATCTTTGAGGAGGCTCATTCTACTCCATATTCTCTGCATCCCGGCACCACCAAGATGTACCAAGACTTGAAACCGTACTTCTGGTGGAACGGTATGAAGAAGAATTTGGTAGAATTCGTATCGAGATGCCTCACGTGTCAGCAGATCAAGGCTGAACATCAGAGACCCGGCGGGGTTGTTGCAGCCTCTAACCCTACCAGAATGGAAATGGGAGGATATTACTATGGATTTTGTGGTCGGGTTACCTAGGACCACGGGTATGTTTGATTCCATCTGGGTAGTGGTGGACCGATTTACGAAATCTGCTCATTTTCTGCCGGTCAGAACAACATTTTCAGTGGATCAGTTGGCAGAACTGTACGTCAGGGAAATAGTGAGACTTCACGGGGTACCGAAGTCTATTGTTTCGGACAGGGATCCGAAATTCACCTCCAAATTTTGGCAGAGTTTGCAACGGGCAATGGGTACGAAGCTAAAATTCAGTACAGCATTTCATCCTCAGACAGATGGTCAGTCCGAAAGGACAATTCAGATATTGGAGGATATGCTGAGAGCCTGTGTTATGGACTTTGAGGGTTCATGGAATAAATACCTACCGTTAATAGAGTTTTCATACAACAACAGTTACCAGAGTACAATAGGGATGGCACCCTACGAACTGTTGTACGGTAGGAAATGTAGATCCCCTATCCACTGGGATGAGACAGGGGAGAGGAAATACCTAGGTCCAGAGTCAGTTCAGCGAACCAATGAGGCAATAGAGAAGATTAAAGCTAGAATGCTTGCCTCCCAGAGCAGACAGAAGAGTTACGCAGATCCGAAACGTCGAGATGTTGAGTTCCGAGTAGGGGACCATGTGTTTTTGCGAGTATCTCCGATGAAGGGGATTAAACGTTTCGGGAAAAGAGGCAAGTTATGCCCTAGATTTACAGGACCTTTCGAGATTCTCGAGAAGATAGGTCAAGTGGCATATCGGTTAGCATTGCCTCCAGCTTTATCAGCAGTGCACAACGTATTTCATGTCTCAATGTTGAGAAAATACGTTTCAGACCCCTCTCATATAATCAGTTATGAGAGCCTTCAGCTTCAGTCAGATATGTCCTATGAGGAACGGCCCGGTGCGGATCCCGGATAGAAAGGATAAAGTCCTTCGGAATAAGACCATAGCGTTGGTCAAGGTTCTCTGGAGAAACAGTAAGGTGGAAGAAGCCACCTGGGAGCTAGAATCAGATATGCGAGCTCAATATCCAGAGTTATTCAGGTTAGATTTCGGGGACGAAATCCTTTTAAGGGGGGGATAGTTGTAAAGCCCGCTTAGTTAATTTGGAAATTAGCAGTTATTTATGTTAATCAGGAAATTATTTATAGCTATTTAAATAATTTATCATTAATATTTATGGAATTCAGATATGCATATTTATGTCATCAGCAGTTTTTATATTTCGCATTTCCGGTGTCCGGTATTTTGGAACGCGGCGTTTGGCTCAGTAGAAATCACAACTTAGTATGTTAGTATTTTGGGGACGGGTTTAGACATTGGGAATGTCGGGAATGGCCGGGAATTTAGAATGTCCCGAAAATACCCCCGTTAGTATGAATTATGTGATTTTATGGTGGAGGGGCAAAATGGTCTTTTTGCCCCATTAGTACTTTGTCTTATATGAGTTAATAAATGAATTAAATGTTTGTTTCTAATTAATCTTTTTGGCTGAAATAGATTTAGATAAAATGATACTTTAAGCTTGAAAATCCTTTTCTCTCATTTTTACACTTAGCCAATTTTAAAAAGTTTAAAAAAAATTAGAAAAGCTCTCTCTCTCTTTTCCTCTCTTTCGGCTGAGATTGGAAGGTTCAAGGCTGGGATTTTTGTGGGTGATTTCTAGTGTTTTAGCAAGATCAAAGTGTATTTTCTTCAAGGTAAATCTTGTCTTGCTTTTTCTATTTAGTTTTCTTGAGATTTCAAGTGAAAAATGTTGAAAATGCATGTGTTTGTGAAATGTTCTTGCTGCTGTAATCTTGTTGTTAGTTTATGGATTCAAAGCATAATTTTTGATGATAAATGAGTTATTTGAAGCATGAGTAGCTAGGTTGTTCAAGTTTTTAATTTATATGTGAAAATTGATGATTTTTGTGAGAAAATGCTATGTTTAGTTTCTGTGTAATTACTGGATGTTGTTGTTTGTTTTCTGAGGTAAGTCTATGCTAGTTTAAGGTGAATTAAGCTAGTGGATTGCTTAGTTAGTTGGTTTTGCTCAAGCTTGAGTTTGAAACTCAAAGCTTGAGCTTTAATGGTGAATTTTGCATGTGGGATTTCTGGGTAGGTTTGATGCTCTAGAATTGTTATTTGGGACCTATGAAAGAGGTCTGGAAAGTTTGGGATCAATTGGGTTCGAATTGGTCAAGATTTGAGAATTTTTGGTTCGCTGCGAGGAACCGGAATTCCGGTTGAGCATCCGGAATTCGGATGGGGGTTCGATTTTCCCGAGAACCGGAATTCCGGTTGGGCAACCGGACTTCCGGATGGGGGATTTTTCAGAACCCTAGTTTTCCTCGTTTTTGGGTTTTTAGGGGTATTGCCATGCTTTTTATCGATAGGGAAACTTTTAGTTTCGAGTTTTAGTCCCCGGGAAGTGATTTAGCGTGTCACTTATAGCGTTGTGGTTTTTATGGTTTAGGAGCCGATGTCCGCCGTTCGGCTTCGGTTCCGGTCGGGTTGACCGCACACACGAAATCGGAATCCGAGTAAGATTAGTATAACAAGGTATGCATATGTAGATTACATGTTTAGCGTGCATGTAGGAAGCCCGTTAGATTACATTAGATATGTATTTAGGCTTCGAACCACCCAACCCTGTCACGTCGGTACGAGCCGGAGTATGACCGACGGCGGAGTATGACCGGTTCGACCGATCAGGCTGACACTGGTTGGTGGTTCAGTGCTATTGACCTATCCCGTCGGTACAGGCTGGAGTATGACCAGCAGCCGGAGTATGACCGGTTCGACCGATCAGGAGGATACTTGTCAATAGTACCGTCCCCTGAACGTTCAAAACTCAGTACCATGTTGGACATGGCAGTAGTGCTCAGTACCATGTTGGACATGGCAGTAGCGGGACTCAGTATCGTGTTGGACACGGCAGTCAGTTTTATGTATGATATTATTATGCTTTTCTTACTGAGTCTGTCGACTCACAGTTTACGTTGCATGTGTAGGTAAAGGCAAGGCAGTTGCTGATGGACCGTGAGCGAGCTTATGGGATTGTACATGTCGGGGCGGTTAGGCCTGGAGCGTACGATCCTCGGGACAGCAGGGCTGAGATTTTTGTAACGGTCGTTAGATGACCTCATTTTGATGTAAAAGTTGAATAGTAAAAACGTTGTAAATATTTTTATAAATCGGGATCCCGAGACTTTTTGGTAAAATGGTTTATAAGTTTAATGAAAAAGCAAAATTTTAATTAATCACGTTTTTCCATAAACCTCGTTGATTAGCAACGAGCTGCACAGTACGTTTAAAAATCACGTAATACGCCTAAGATAGTTAGGGTGTTACACTGGTGGAGCGGTATGAAGAAGAATTTGGTAGAATTCGTATCGAGATGCCTCACCTGTCAGCAGATTAAGGCTGAACATCAGAGACCAGCAGGGTTGTTGCAGCCTTTAACCCTACCTGAATAGAAGTGGGAAGATATCACGATGGATTTCGTGGTTCGGTTACCTAGAACCACGGGCTTATTTGATTCCATCTTGGTAGTGGTGGATCGATTCACGAAATCTGCTCATTTTCTGCCTATTAGAACAACCTTTACAGTGGATCGGTTGGCAAATTGTATGTTGGAGAGATTGTAAGACTTCACGGGGTACCGAAGTCTATAGTTTTGGATAGAGATCCGAAGTTCACCTCCAAGTTTTGGTAGAGTTTGCAACGAGCAATGGGTACAAAACTGAAATTTAGTACAGCATTCCATCCTCAGACAGTTGGTCAGTCCGAAAGGATAATTCAGATATTGGAGGACATGTTACGAGCCTGTGTTATGCATTTCGAAGGCTCTTGGAATAAATATCTACCGTTGATAGAATTTTCTTACAACAACAGTTATCAGAGTACGATAGGGATGGCTCCCATCCACTGGGATGAGACAGGGGAGAGGAAATACCTTGGTCCAGAGTCAGTGCAGCGGACCAATGAGGCAATTGAGAAAATACAAGCTAGAATGCTTGCCTCACAGAGTAGACAAAAAAGTTACGCAGATCCGAAACGCAGTGATGTTGAGTTCCGAGTAGGGGACCATGTGTTTTTACGGGTGTGTCCAATGAAGGGGATCAAACGTTTCAGGAAAAGAGGCAAGTTATGCCCTAGGTTTACAGGACCTTTCGAGATTCTCGTGAAGGTAGGTCAAGTGGCATACCGGTTAGCGTTGCCTCCAGCTCTATTAGCAGTTCACAACGTATTCCATGTCTCTATGTTGAGAAAGTACATTTTAGATCCCTCTCATATACTCAGTTATGAGAGCCTTGAACTGCAGCCAGATATGTCTTATGAAGAACTGCAAGTGCAGATCCTGGATAGAAAGGATAAAGTCCTTCGGAATACGACCATGGCATTGGTCAAAGTACTCTGGAGAAACAACAAGGTGGAGGAAGCCACATGGGAGCTAGAATCAGACATGAGACCTCAATATCCAGAGTTATTCAGGTTAGATTTTGGGGACGAAATCCTTTTAAGGGGGGAATAGTTGTAAAGACCGCTTAGTTTAATTTGGAAATTAACAGTTAATCATGTTTAATTATGAAAAAATATTTATAGATATTTAAATAATTATTTATACTGTTATTGTTGAATTCTGAAATGCATTTTATGTCATTTGGTGATTTTCATAATTTTGCATTTCCGGTGCCCGGTAACATGGAACTCGGTGTTTGGCTCAGTAAAATCACAACGTAGTATGTTAGTATTTTTGGGGACCGTTATTTAGACATTGGGAATGTCGGGATTGGTCGGGAATTTAGAATTTCCCAAAATACCCCTTTAGTGCTCTTTATTCTATTTTAGTGGGAAGGGGCAAAATGGTCATTTTGCCCCATTATTATTTTGTCCTTTAGTGCACTTTATATGGTGTAATTATATGTGTTTGTAGCATTTCTTTTGGCTGAAGTAAAGTGATAAAATAGCATTTCATTTTTGCATTATTCAAAAAAAATTTCAAAGTTAGAAAAGTTAGAATTTCAAGCTCTTTCTCTCTCTCTCTCTCTCTCTCTCTCTTTTCGGCCAAGCTTGGGAGACTGCTAGGGCTGTGATTCTTTGCAAAATTCAAGTGTTTTTCTCAAGTGTAGAGTGATTTTAGTGAAGGTAATCCTTGTCTAGTTTCTCTTCTTTTACTTTCTTGAATTTTTGATGAAAAGATGATGTTTGCATGCTAGTTTTTATGTTGTTGCTGCTGTTAGTTGTTGTTGTTGTTTTTGTGTTTAAAATACTGAACTAAATGTGATTGGATAGGTTTAAATGCATGCTAGTTATCCTTGTTCTAGTTTGAGAATTTGTAGTTCAAAAGCTATGGTTTTTTCAAGTGAAATTGTGAGTTTTGTTGCTGTGTTTGTTGAGGTCGAATTCCTGTGTTTTCAGAGGTTATAATATGCATGTTTAAGTAGATTTGAACTGATTTGGATGCATGTTAGTTAAATTTAACCAAGTTTGAGTTTCGAATTCAAAGCTTGGAGCTTTAATGGTGATTTTCGATTCTGTGTTTTCTGGGCTCTGTAGATGCTTTAGAATTGTTCTTTGGGGTATTTAGAACAGGTCAGGAAGTTTTGGTATGGTTTGGATTTGTTTTGAACAAAGTATGAGTTTTTGAAAATTCCTGCGAGGAACCGAAATTTCGGTTGTGCATCCGGAATTCCGGATGGGGTTCTGAAATTCCCAGAACCGGAATTCCGGTTGGGCAACCGGTCTGCCGGTTGGGTGATTTTCAGGAACCCTAGATTTTCTCGTTTTTATGTTTTTTGGGGTATTGCCATGCTTTTTATCGATAGGGAAACTTTTAGTTTCTAGTTTAAGTCCCCGGGAAGTGATTTAGCGTATCACTTATAGTGTTGTGATTGTTATGGTTAGGAGCCTGTAAACCGCCGCGCAGTTCGTTCCAGTCAGGTTGACCGGCACACCTGAATTCGGAATTGAGGTAAGATTAGTATAACAATATGCATATATATTACATGTTTAGCGTGCATGTAGGAAGCCTGTTAGATTAGATTAGATATGTATGTTGGCTTCGAACCATCCGACTGTGTCACATCGGTACAGGCTAGAGTATGACTAGCAGCTGGAGTATGACCAGTGTACCGAGTATAGGCTGACACTGTATCACAGCGGTACAGGCTAGAGTAGGACTAGCAACTGGAGTATGACCCGTGTACCGAGTATAGGCTGATACTAGGGTTGGTGGTTCTGTACTATTTAACGTATCACATCGGCACAGGCTAGAGTATGACTAGCAACTGGAGTATGACTAGTGTGCCGAGTATAGGCTGATACTGTAACACATCTGTACAGGCTAGAGTATGACTAGCAGCTGGAGTATGACCAGTGTACCGAGTATAGGCTGTTACTTGTCAATAGTACCGTCTTATGAACGTTCAGGACTCAGTATCGTGTGGGACACGACTGTTAGGGTTATGGTCAGGGGTATGGGCGTCTGACCATAACTCGGGATTTATGTATGATATTTGATTATGCTTTTCTTACTGAGTCTGTCGACTCATAATGCTATGTTTATGTGTAGGTAAGGGCAAGGCTAAGGCTGAAGGACCGTGAGAGCGAGCCGGTGAAGATTGTACATGTTGGGGCGGTTAGGCCTGGAGCGTACGATCCTCGGGACAGCAAGGCTATTTTTGTAATTAGTAGCTAGGCGACAAGTATTTTGTATAGTCAGAGAACTTTTGTAAAATGCTTTGTAATCGGGATCCCGAGTATTTTTGTATAAATATTTTATAAGTTTAATTAAAAAGCAAAAATTTTAATTAATCACGATTTCCATAAACCTCGTTGATTAGCGACGAGCTGCACAATATGTTTAAAAATCACGTAATACGCCTATGCTAGTTACGGTGTTACACTAAAAATCATATAAAGTCATTCTATATTTTCTCTTAAGAAATAAAATGACGCATATGATTATATTCTCGAAATTCTATCCCAAAGTCATTCTATATTTTCTCTTAAGAAATATTTTATAAGTTGCAAGAAAGGTACTTATTCAGTCTAAGGAAAGTTCTATACATTTGTGGCACTGTTCCAACTTTCCTTAACTACTAGGGTTACTTCCTGAATAACCAAGAAGTAGTTGCCAAAAGTATAGAATCCAGTATCCCAACAGAGTAGACATATAGAGAGTAATTTCACATTATCAAGGATTTTGTGATTAAGGAAGAGTAATGGTGGAGAAGAGGTTGTGTTTAATTCAACCAGTCAGATCCTATTACAAGGAGTTTACTACTATTACACTTGATTGGTATATCAAGGTGTTAATGATTATTTGAAATGAACATTTTGTTTTATATTAGTGCAAGTGGGAGTTTGTTGGGTTTTATGCCCTAAATAAAACTCATTTCAATATAATCAGACTTACTTATTAATAAAGATCAGAAATAACATTTTATGTTGCATGGTTCACGTGATTTATTTCATGATTATATGTATATAATGTATGAATTCTTTTTAAGTCCAGAACATATGAGTTTGTTAAAGATTATAGTGTTGTCAGCAAAATGGAATATAATCTTAATTATATGTTCAAAAGTTTATTCCCTGATTTGTCAGAACACTGGATTTAGACTGACATGGTATAATCAGTGATAGGTATTCTTACACCTTGGAAAAGTGTTATGTCCTTTCCAGGACATTGGCAAAGTTTACCAGTATTGGATGTATGGAGTATACATCGGAAGGGACCGATATTGAACTTTGATTAGATATATTAAAACTTACCGTAATATCCATTCAATTCAATATGACCTGTTGATCCTAGATCAAATGATCTTAATCCTTATATGGTTAGGTTCAATCTCAAGAGTGTTATCCGTGTTCTTTGATTTGTTAGTTAAGTCTACTTTTGGGTCAGGGTGATACGTACATTTTGGGAACACGGTAGTGCAATTGAGTGGGAGCGCTAACATAAATATGGAATCTATAGCTTCTATCTGGTGAATAGAAAGTAAAGGATGATTTCCTTCGAGCTTAACCAAACGAAAAGAAATGATGGAGTACTCATTTCACTTAGCTGAAATATCATTTATACAGGGTTACGTGTTTTAAGGATAAAATACATTGTAGGGTGTTACGGTAATTTAATCCATTTACAGTGTAAATCATCTATATAGAGGATCATTGATCACATTAGGGTTATAACAATGGATAACTAATGACGTGTCTATATCATGGAACATATAGAGCGTTCTATATGACTAAGAGTGCAATTCCAAGTTCTAAGTGTGGATTCAATGAGGAAATAATAAGTTATGGAATTTACATGGTAAATTCAGTTCGACTTATTGGAAGCTCGGTTATATAGACCCATGGTCCCCATACTAGTTGAGACCATACTGCTTCTAAGACTCAGTTAATTGATTTTAATTAATCAATTAAAATTCTAAAAGTTAGACTATGTCTACTTTATGAATTTTCACTAAGCAAGGGTGAAATTGTAAAGAAAAGAGATTTTAGGTTTATTTATTGATTAAGAGACTTTATATGTCTAAATTAATAAATATATTAAATGGCAATATTATTTAATAATTATTTTCAAGTTATTAAATAATTAGAATTGGCATTTAAAAGGTTAAATTGGAAAATTGGCATTTTTGAGAAAATGGGAATGGAAAATAACAAAATGGGAAAGTTGCAAAGTGAGGCCCAATCCCTTTGTATGGCCGGCCACTATGCATGAGAATTCCCATTTGTAGTTTCCATTATTTTAATGCCATACAATTCTAACCTAAACCTAGAGGGTTTTCTATAAATAGAAAGTGTTGGCTTCAGGAAACACACACACAACCTTGAACATCAGTTTCCTTCTGTAAAGGCCACATGCCACCTTCTCTCTTTTCTTCTCTCTAAATTTTCAAAATTCCTTGAGTGATGAGTAGTGCCCACATACATCAAGTGGTATCTCAATCATAGTATGTAAGACTATGAAAATTCTGCATCAAAGAAGGAGAAAAGAAGATCTAGATTCAGATCTTTATTATGCTCTGCTACAGAAAGGAATCAAGGGCTAGAGATCTGAATGGAAGGAGTCATATTATTCCGCTGCACCCACTGTAAGGTTTTCTTAACTTTATATGTGTTTATTTTCATTGTTTTAGAATTCATATTAGGATGTTAATCAAACATACTTGTTAGTAAATCTAGATCCTCGTAAAATAATTCCAACAAAGAAAACTTACAAGATTACTTATATTTCGAGATTAAACGGTGCTAACTTGCTAATGAACGTTCCTCCATTAGGGAGGATTACTCACTAAAACAATAGCTATGTAAAACAAACAATTGAGATCGAATATCCTAATAATAAAGCTCTGATTAATGAAAGTTGTATTTTCTTCTGAAACTTATTTTAATTTATTTATTTTAAATATATATATTTATTTAATTAAAATTTCCAATTTAGAATGTAAAATTCAAGATATAAATTTTAATGTAATATTTATAAATTATACTTAGATGGATACGAAAATAACGTGAATTATTTCTATCTTAGTAATAATTTCCAATAAATATTTAGAAAATTATTCAATTTAAGTTGTTTCAAAATTAACTTAAATTAATTTACAACTCAAATTTAATATTCTATAAATATATATTGCATTTCGAAAAATGACGTGTATAAGAATACTACTTTCGAAAATACTTTAAAATAAAATAAAATAAATCCTGGAAAAATTCTCTTAATTTTATGTTGGCCCAAAATTAATTAATAAAATTAATTTACAACAAAAAATATAATTTTCCTATTTAATTAAATATTTAAGAAAAACTTCAAATATTTAAGTATCATGATTAAGAATCAACTTAAATATTAATTTTCTATTTAATTAAATACACTAGAAAAATACTTCAAGCAAAACAGATAATAACTATCTAGACTTTCATTGACTAATTAATTCAATTTCTAATAATAATATATTTTAGTTCATTTATTTTAATTAATCATTAAATGAAAAAATCATTGATTAAAGTTGGTCAAAAACTAAAATAAATCATTTTCAACTTTAATCTATTTTTCAAATAAAATTCAAAATTTCTGCATTAAAGAAATGCAATTTCGAAATTGTGGGAAAAAGATTAATAAAATAAAATAAAATATATTTTGAAAATTATTCAAACTTAAGTTATTCTGAATTAAGATTCCAAACTTAAAATAATTTCCAATTTTAATTAAATAACATGAAAATAACAATATTTAAGTATCATGATGAAAATCAATTTAGATATTGAAATTTTCAATTTAATTAAATGTATTAAATTCAAGAAATAAATAAGTAAGTCTAGAGGAAACTTAATTATTAATTCTAGTTTAATACTAGGAAAATATACTAAACTTAGATTGTACCAAAATTAATTAATAAACAATTAATTTCATAATCAATGATATTTTCCTATTTAATATTAGAAATAATAACTAGTATAGAAATATCTATCTAGAATATATATCATTAACTAAGTATTTTTCTAAAATTAACTTTAAAATATTAAATTAAAAATAAATTTCATATATTTTAAAAGTTAATTATGTTGCTAATTCAATTTTAATTAGGTTAGACTAATATAATTAACCTAATACAATTATTTAAATAAGGCAAATGAGCCTTCACTTTTGGGGTAGTTCATGTGAGGGGGAGCTGGGTTCAGTCTGTCGTACCCACTTCTATTGGCCTCCAACTTATAATTGTTATTCATTGAATAAAAAATAAAATTGAATAAGCCTAAATCTAATTGGGCCTAAATAAAATTACTTATGTCAAATTTTATTGTAGCATTCTAGTCCATTTACTTAGTAAAACTTAAATGGGCTTCCTATATGCATCTAAGCCCAATAGCAAACATATAGGCTCACACATGTCAAATGATTTGGATGGGCCCTATCATGTTACTAGGTTACACAGATGAAAGAAGTACAAAATTTACATGTTACAAATTATTTATAAGATCTATTGACAATTAGACTATGATTAAAATGAGATCATTGGATCTGTCAACAAGTTAATCATAGCAATTTATATCAAATGAATAATAGGTTTGTTTAATTATTTTTTTTTTTGAATAAACAATATAAATAAATAAACAAACATTGTCCATGTAACAGATGTGAAATAAGATATTAATATAATTAAATTATTATTCTTAAACTAACCAAATAGATTTTGAAAATTTAGGGTTGTTAAAACAAACCTTAAAATCTCAAAAATAAAGGAAACTAATTTTAAAATATCTATGTTTATTTGAATAAAATTAAATTAAATATCAAATAAGATCAATGATTTGAAAGAAAAAATCTTCAATATCACTTTGAAATCTTATAATTTAATAAAATAAACTAATTTTAAAATAGATTTGGTTAGATAATTATTATTTTAGGAATAAAATAATAAATAAATAATAATTACCATAATTATATGTCAAAATATCTCAAATTAAGCAATATTCAAATTTCTACAAAAATATCTAAGTTATTTAAATATTTAAGATATGATTTATAAATTTCCAATAAGGAAAAAATGATATACATATATATAGAAAAATATCATTTTTAAACTTATAATTTCTAAATAATTAAATATTTAACAAAATAAAAAATTTTGAATTTGAAAATATTATGGTAAGTATACCTATAAAAATATCTATGTTAATTTCAAATTTATTAATTATTTAATTTATTATATAAGATAATTTTAATATAATATTTCAAATAAAAACATAAAGTTATCTTTTAATTAAAAATATGTTAAATATAAAAATATCTAATCTTATAATTAAATAATATATAAATATTAAAGAAGTTAACAAATTTTTAAATCTGACCATAATAGAAAATATTCCAAATCAGAAATATTTGAAAAAAGAAAATATTTCAAATTGGAAGAATCTAAAATTGGAAAAATCAGATTTTGGGAAACAATCCCATGAAAAATTGGATTTTTAGGGAAAAAAAACCAAAAAATCGCAATTTGTGGGGGACACCATTGAACCCCGATTTTCCAAAAATCATAACTCTTTCAATTTTTATCGGAATCGAGTTCCGTAAAAACAAAAATTGCTCAATTTTTCTGAAGGAATCCAAATAAAATATTTTCAAAAATTGAAAAAAATATTTTTCATGGAAAAAATTCATACAACACAAACTTTCATCACATAAACACATAAACCAACATGAAACCATCCAAATCAACACAAAACATATAAAACATTTTAATTCATATTACATGAAAGTAAATCATTACCATGGCTCTGGTGCCAGTTGTTGGAAATATTTTACCAGAATCTAGATTTACTACCAAGTATGTTTTATTAACATCCTAATATGAATTCTAAAACAATGAAATAAACACATAAGAGTTTAAGAAAACCTTACATTGGGTGCAGCGAAATATTATGACTCCTTCCATTCAGATCTCTAGCCCTTGATTCCTTTCTGTAGCAGAGCATTATCAAGATCAGAATCTGGATCTCTTTCTCTCCTTCTTTGATGCTGATTTTCCATAGTCTTACATACTATGATTGAGGTACCACTTGGTGTGTGTGGGCACTACTCATTCACTCAAGCGATTTCAAAATTTAGAGAAGAAAAGAGAGAGGAAAGTGGCGCTCAGGAATTCTCTCTGAAAAGAATGAGATGTAATTGTGTGTTGTTTCCTGAAGCGATTACTTTCTATTTATAGAATGCCCTATAGGTTTAGGTTAGAATTGTGTGGCATTAAAATAATAGAAAAAATAAAATGGTAAACCTCTTGCATAGTGGGCGGCCCATATAAGGAAATTGGGCCTCACTTTTCAACTTTTCCATTTTGTTATTTTTCATTTCTATTTTCTCAAAAATGTCAATTTTCCAATTTAACCTTTTTAATGTCAATTCTAATTATTTAATAACTTAAAAATAATTATTAAATAATATTGTCATTTAATATATTTATTAATTTAGACATATAAAGTATCTTAATTAATAAATAAATCTAGAATCTCTTTTCTTTACAATTTTGCCCGTTGCTTAGTGAAAATTCATAAAGTAGACATAGTCTAACTTTAGAATTATAATTGATTAATTAAAATCAATTAACTGAGTCTTACAAGCAGTATGGTCTCAACTAGTATGGGGACCATGGGTCTATATAACCGAGCTTCCAATAAGTCGAACCAAATTTACCAAGTAAATTTCATAACTTATTAATTCCTTATTGAATCCACTCTCAGAACTTGGAATTGCACTCTCAATCATATAGAACGCTCTATATGTTCCACGATATAGATATGTCATTAGTTATCCATTGTTATAATCCAAATTTGATCAATGATCCTCTATATAGATGATTTACACTGTAAAGGGATTAAATTACCGTAACACCCTACAATGTATTTTATCCTTAAAACACTTAACCCTGTATAAATGATATTTCAGCTAAGTGAAATGAGTACTCCATCATTTATTTTCGTTTGGTTAAGCTCGAAGGAAATCATCCTTTACTTTCTATTCACCAGATAGAAGCTATAGATTCTATATTTATATTAGCGCTCCCACTCAATTGCACTACCGTGTTCCCAAAATGTACGTATCACCCTGACCTAAAAGTAGGCTTAACTAACAAATCAAAGAACACGAATAACACTTTTGAGATTGAACCTGATCATATCAGGATTAAGATCATTTGATCTAGGATCAACAGGTGATATTGAATTAAATAGATATTACGGTAAATTCTATTATATCTAATCAAAGTTCAATATCGGTCCCTTCCGATGTATACTCCATACATCCGATACTGGTAAACTTTGCCAATGTCCTGGAAAGGACATAACACTTTTCCAAGGTGTAAGAATACTTATCACTAATTATACCATGTCAGTCTAAATCAAGTGTTTTGACAAATCTGGGAATTAACTTTCGAACATATAGTTAAGATTATATTCCACTGTGCTGACAACACTATAATCATTAACAAATTCATATGTTCTGGACTTAAATAGAATTCATACATTATATATATAATCATGAAATAAATCATTTGAACCATGCAACATAAAATGTTATCTCTGATGTTTATTAATAAGTAAATCTGATTATATTGAAATGGGTTTTATTTAGGGCACAAAACCCAACAGAGGGAGCTACTGAGCTTGAGAGAGAGAGGAGGCAGCTGGGTACTAGGGTTTTTTTCAGTTAAGAGGGAGAGGCGGCTGGGGTGGATGGATGAGCTAGTTTTATTTTCTTTTTTCCAGTTCAGAAGAAGAAGTAAAAGAAAAGGAAAAGAAAAAAAAAAGAAAAAGGAAAAAACATATTTTTTTTTATGATTTTTAAATTAATTTTTATAATATTTTAATATTTAATATTACGTGGGCTACTAAAAATTTGTCACGTGTACAAGTGTGTACACGTGGGTAGTCCACTATGGCAATTAATTGTGATTTTTGGATAGAGGGTTATAGAGCAAATTTAAATGGGAGTTTAGGTAGTTTTCCCCCAAAAATTTAAATTTTATGGTTAAGTGTTAGAAGATTTAAAATTTGGGTGGTTTTGTTGCTAATATCCCTTTCTTCGGAGCTATTAGGGTTTTTGTAGTGGCTACATCTCTTGTAATTGACTAGGGCTGATGTCATATTCGTATTTGTATTATGTAACTTGACATATTTAGTTGGTCAACCCTAACTGGACTTGTATATATTTCTTATCAAGAAATCACAACATCTGTCCTGTTGACTCATTTAAATAATATACTTATTAAAAATATATAAAGTTGCAATATATATAAGTTGACACTTTTATTACTAATATATCTTCACACGGTTTGACTAACTTATTTAACTTTAGTATTATTTTATTTACAAAAATACCATTACACACACTCTTTGCATGCATGTTGTCATTTGACAAGTTTAACACTCAACCAATTTTCTCTCTTTTTGTAATCATTTTCCTTTTTATTTTCAGTTTCCATTTTATTTTCTCATTTTTGGTTTCTGTTTGAAATAATATCTCACAATCAAAACAATCTTTTGATTCAAAAAAAATTGATCTCCTCCATCACCTCTAACTTCTTTCCTCCATCAACTGCCCATGTTTTTTCCGTTATTTTCTTCTTTAAATTGTTATATATAGCTATTACTCAGTCTTCATCTTTCCCATCACCATTGCTGAAAAAACCTTAAAAAATAGGTGTTAAATCTCTCGCCAACAAAGCTAAAGGCAAACGCCCCACTGTTGAAGATGATGATTCTGACTTTTCTCCGCTAGTGACTAAACGCGATCGTCGACCTGTTAAGAAGAAATTGAAGAGTAATGTAGTTGAAAATATTTCCCTCCATGAAATCAAGAAAGGGAAGAACTAAGCAGATGGAAGTCCGAAGGTTTCCTTTTGGTTTTATTTTTCGTTTTGCCCTAACTTTGAAATTTTATTTCTGTTTTGGGTTGTGTATATTCTATTAATTTAATTCTAGGATTTAGATTGTTTATTTGTTTTGATGTTTTTGTAGTGTTATTTTCTTGGTTTTGATGGCTAAAAACATTTCCCTCCATGAAATTAGCGTGTTTTTTTGGGTATTTATTTCTAATTTTTTGTTTATTATTTTATATTAATCAATTCATGTCATTCTTATTTATTTATTTTTGTTTATGTATTTTTATGTTTATTGTTGGTATTAGCCTGATTTGTAACCTATGTTGTTGGTTTGATATTTTGTGGTATTTTTATAGTTTGTTAATAGTTGCATTCTCCATCTTCTAGGATTGTCCTTCCAATATTTCCCCATCTTCTAGGGTTGTCCACTAGTTTTGCATAGTCAATGAAGTCAAATATTATTTTCTCATCTTCCAAGGTTGTCCCTGTTAGAACTTATTTTACCATGATCTAAATTTACTAATATGTATGTTGATTATAGAACTATAATCTAACACTCTAAATATGAATTTCCTAAAATAATGAAATAAACACATAACATTACAAAAAATCTTACATTGGTGGCAGCAAACTATAATGTGTCCTTCCATTTAGATCTCTAACCCTTGATCCTTTCTGTTACAGAGTATGCTCAATATCTAAACATGCATCTCCTTTTATTGTTTGAATTCTTCATAATCTTCCACAAAGGCCTGAGTATTGGCTTGAATTGTGTGGACAATTTCTCAACTCACTAAGGGTTCAAAAATTTCAGAAGAGGAAGAAGAGGGTTTTGAAATCTGATAGGCTCTCTCTTTATTTTCTAAGTTGGCTTACAAAGTGAAAACTAGGTTAAGTTATTAGGTTAAAAATAAGAGTCATCTCTTTCTATTTATAGGATTTCATCTAGGGTTAGGATTAGAATTATATAGAATTAAAAAAGATAAAATAATGACTTAAATAAACCTCAAGTGGCCGAACCCTATAGTGGGCCCTACAGGTTTCAATTTTTCTATTTTATTTCAGAACTTATCTTTTCTTTCATAAAAGTCATATTTTAATTATAACTCTATAAATGTCAAATATATCTATTTAATAATTATTATTAATTATAAAAAAAATTACCATTTAATTTATTTATTAATTAGACCTTACAAAGTGTCTTAATAAATAAATAAACCCTAAATCCTCTCTTCTTTTTAAATAAGCCCTTGCTTAGTGAAAATTCATAAACAACACATAGTCTTATTTAGAATTCTAATTAATTGAGTCTACAAGATAATATTATCTCAAACAATGTGGGGACCATGGGCCTATGTAACCAAGCTCCCAATAAGTACACCTGAAATTTATTCATTACTGAGTAAATTTCAGTAAATTTCCTAACTTATTAATTCTTCCTGACTCCACTATAAATTCAGAATTGCACACCTAATTACATAGAACACTCTATATATACACTATGAATTATCTATTGTTTCAATCCAAATAATAAAGATCCACTATAGATAATTTACATCGAGTAAGGACAAATTTACTGTTCTATCCCTCAATGTGTTTTATCCTTAAAACACTTAGCTCCCTATAAATGATATTTCAGTAAACTAATATAATTACTGAAATGAGAGCTCTTCTATTTATGTCTGTTAAGCCAAGCTCAAAGGAAATTGTCATTTCACTTCTATATAATTATAGAAGCTATAGATTCCGTATGTATGATTAGCGCTCCCACACAATTGCACTATCATGTTCCCAAGATGTAATTATTGGTTGATTCATTTGGTTAGCTTTAACGAACAAGTCAAAGAACACGAATGATATAGTTAAGCTATAACCTTATCTCAGGATTAAGATCTATTGACCTAAGATCAACTAAGTGATATTGACTTAGAAAGATATAAGGGTAAGTTTATGATATCTTTTCCACTTTCAATATCGGTCAGTCCGATGTATACTCTATACATCTAATACTAGCATACTTTGCTAATTTCCTGGAAAGAACATGTGGGGACCATGGTGTTGGAAATTATTTTACCAGGATCTTAGATCTACTCACAAGTATGTTTATTGACATCCTAAATAAGAACTTTCTAAAACGATAAATTAAACACATATAAAGTTTAAGAAACCTTACATTGGGTGCAGCGGAATAATATGACTCCTTCCGTTCAGATATCTAGCCCTTGATTCCTTTCTGTAGCAGAGCATTATCAATATCTGAACCTGGATCTCTTTCTCTAAATCCTTGATGCTGAAACTCCTTTGTTGATGATCTTTCTTCACGATCTTCCTCACTATGATTGAGGTATCACTTGATGTGTGTGGGCACTACTCTAATCACTAAGGATTTCAAAATATTGAAGAAGAAGAGAGGGAGTGGTCAGCCAGATAGGGAGAGAGAAGGCTCAGTTTTTCTGATTCAGAAAGTGTCAGAAGAAAAGTCTTATTTTTCTGAAGCCTTCACTATCTATTTATAGCATTCCACTAGGGTTAGATTCTAATTATATGACATTAAAATAATGAAAAAATCAACTTAAAAACCTACAATAGGTGGCCGGCCAAGCATTAGTGGATTGGGCCTTGGGTTTTGCAATTTTGCAATTTTAACACCTTTTGTATCTGATTTTCTCAAAAATGCCAATTTCTTAATTCAACTATTTAAATGCCAATTCTAACTATTTAATAACTATAAATAATTATTAAATAATATTGTCATTTATCATATTTATTAATTGAACCATACAAAGTATCATAATTAACAAATATGCCCCAATAAGCTCTTTCTTTACAATTTCGCCCTTACTTAGTGAAAATTTCACAAATAGACATAGTCTAATTTGTGAATTATAATTGATTAATCAAAATCAATTACATGAGTCTTACAAGCAATATTATCTCAACTAGTGGGGGGACCATGGGTCTATATAACCGAGCTTCCAATAAGTAGATCAAGAATTTAGCACTAAAATTCACTAACTTATTAATTCTTCGTTGAATCCACGCATAGAACTTAGAATTGCACTCTCAGTATATAGAATGCTCTATATGTTCCACCATATAGACACATCATTAGTTATCCATTGTTATAATCCTAATGTGATCAATTATCCTCTATATGAATGACCTACACAGTAAAGGGATTAAATTACCGTAACACCCTACTATGTATTTTATCCTTAAAACACCTGACCCCGTATAAATGATATTTCAGCTTATGTGAAATGAGATCTCCACCATTTATTTTCGTTTGGTCAAGCTCGAAGGTGATCATCCTTTGCTTACTATTCGCCAGATAGAAGCTATAGATTCCATGTTTATGATAGCACTCCCACTCAATTGCACTACCGTGTTCCCAAAAAGTACGTTTCACCCTGACCTAAAAGTAGGCTTAACTAACAATTCAAGGAACACGAATAGCCTTTCAAGATTGAGCCTAATCATAACAGGATTAAGATCATTTGATCTAGGATCAACTAGGCGATATTGACTTGAATAGATTTTACGGTAAGTTTAATTAAATCTAAGTCAAAGTTCAATATCGGTCCCTTCCGATGCATACTCCATGCATCCAACTTGAGCTTTACTTTAACCAATGTTCTGGAAAGAACATAGTATTTCTCCAAATACAAGTAAACTCTTGTTGTAGATTATCAGATCAGTAAAACCCTGTGTCTGATAAATCTAGAAAACTTTATTCACATAGTCATGTTTACTTTCCAATGTGTTGACGGCACAATAAACAGGATCAAGTATGTGAAAAGGGTTTCAGATGAATTTATACATTATGTACATACAATCATGAAATAAATCATGTGAACCATGCAACATTAAATGTTATTTCTGATCTATATTAATAAGTAAATCTGATTATATTGAAATGAGTTTTATTTAGGGCATAAAACCCAACACATGGGCCTATGTAACCAAGCTCCCAATAAGTAGATCTGAAATTTACTAAGTAAATTTTCTAACTTATTAATTCTTCCTGACTCCAATATAGATTCGAAATTACACTCCTGATTACATAGAACACTCTATATGCTCCAAAATGTTATACACTTTGAATTATCCATTGTTTCAATTTAATTAATGAAAGATCCTCTGTAGATAATTTATATTGAGCAGGGATAAATTTACCGTTCTACCCCTCAATGTATTTTATCCTTAAAACACTTAGTTTTCTATAAATGATATTTTAGTAAACTAATATAATTACTGAAATAAGAGCTCCCACATATATGTCTGTTAAGCCAAGCTCAAAAGAAATCATTATTTCACTTCTATATAATTATAGAAGCTATAGATTTCGTATCTATGATTAGCGCTCCCACTCAATTGCACTACCATGTTCCTAAGATGTAAGTATTCGGCTAATCGATTTGGTCAACTTTAACGAATAAGTGAAAGAACACGAATATTAAAGTTAAGCTAGAACCTAACTGTAATGACTGCTTTAGTAATTTGGATTAGTAAAGGTAATTAGCACTAATTTCTGCCATTTTTATAATTATTTATGAATTTAATTATCTGTGGGCCCCATTGTTAGAAATGGGCATTAGAGTTATAATTTCTCAATTCCTGAGATTTATTAAACTCTAGGGGTATTATTTGTCTTAATGTGAAATATGTTATTTTTGTAATTTTTGCTCGGCAACAACGAAAAATGCAATGGATGGCTAGTTTAATCAAATGGGTAAGTTTAGAACCTTATTTCTTAGTGTGAAATATTTTAGAGGAAATTAAATACCGGGATTATGCGGGGTTATGGTTTTTGACCATTTTACCCCTAGGTTGGAAATAAGCTAGAATTAATCCTTAAGGGCATTTTAGTCTTTTTCCAAGGTTAATGTTTTGGTGGCTGCCTTGTATGGTGACACCTAGCAGATGTTATTCAACAAAGGATTAATAGGAATCCTTTTCATTTAGTAAAAATATAATTAAAGGAAGAAAAGCCAAAATTCAAGAAAACACTCTCTCTCTTTCCCTTCCTCTATCTCTTCGAACTAGCCAAAACCAGGGATTTTTGCTGTTGATCTTAAGTGATTTCAGCAAGGGGTTCAAGGAGGATCAAGCTAAGGTAACCCTAGAACCATAGTCTTATGTTTTGAAGCTTTAAAATTTAGTTTGAGCATGTGATTTTTGTTAACTCAAACTTTCAGATCTTCTTGTTTTGATGATTAACAAATATTTGATTATTATTTGTTACTAATGATTTGTTGATTTTGTAGCAAAATTAAAAGAGAAAATAAACCTTTCATGATAAATTGGTATTTTTACCAAACTTTTTGAAAGCAACCCTAAATGGATTCAACAAGCATATCAAGAGCAAAAGATTCATCAAGGGATCAACAATTCAAGACCCTATTCAAAAGAGGTCCTCAAAAGCGCAAAGTCAAAAGTCAACCCGAAAGTCAAAGTCAAAGTCAAAGTCAACTCTCGAGAAAAGTCAACATGGGATCAAAAACATGAAATCAAGCTAGGAGGCTCATCTACATCAAGAATACTCAAAATCAAATGGTATAAATTTACTTTAGTCTTGTTAAAGTGATTTGCATAGGACACTAAGTTTTATAAATTTAAATTTTGGCCCATTCACTAACTTGTGCAACAAGTTTTCTCACACGATAGTTCAAAATTTTTTTTGATTGAATTTCTAAATCTCATTTTGTTTAACTAAGAGAACAAAAGTGGAATTTTTGAAATCGGATAATCGAGTAAAGAGTTATGCGCATTTTAGTGGCAATAAATGCAAGTTTTTGAACCTGCTTGATTTTCGCCCTACGTATTGAAAACAGGTAGTCCGTTTTTCGTAGATAGGTAGTTTGTTTTTCCCAGAATTTGTTTTGAAATGCGTGCTAACAGCTATAAACGGCTACTTTTCACCCCAACTCTGTATGAACTTGATTTTTACTCAAAAATACAAGTTGGTTGAGCATTTATTTCAAATATCTAACCTATCTAAGTGAGATTAATGAGCTTCCAAGTTTGAAATCCAACAAACATTTTTCACACACTTTGAGCCAAAATTTGATTTTATTCATCTTGAGTGTGCTTGCTTTTCACTGTAGGTTTCCATTGTATCATCATATTTCTAGAGTGATTTTGCTTGTAATATAAAACACATTTCCATATTATGATTGAGGTGAGGTTGGCACCGGTATTGTAAACAACCCGGTTATAGTGAGATTGGCACTTCAACAATCCGAGAAAGAGGTTAATAGTCCTCGGGGGTGCAAAACTATTGTAAGAGGTTTGGAAATACCTTGGTGAAATTTTCCCGGTTGTAAGGGTTAGTCAAGCCCGTTAACTTGGCTCGATATTGCAACTCAAAGCTAGGTCCATAGCTTTGAAGACCAAGGACGTAGGTGGCATAGATCTACCGAACCTTGTAAAAATTGAGAGTTTGCATTTTCTAATCCTTAAACTCTTTACTTTACAAGTTTGATTATTTGTGTTAATATATTGCTTGCCATATTACTTGCTTTTATTAATTTAATTGACTAATTGCATAATTTTGTGTTAAACGATTTAATTTACCGAAATTAGTTTAAATTTCCAATTCACCCCCTCTTGGAAACATATATTGGGCTAACAATTGGTATCAGAGCAAGGGCTCAAATTATTTGATTAGATTTCACAATCTAGAGCATGGCGTTTCCAAGTAATTCACAAAATAACATGTTAGAAGGTTTTAGCACAAATAGAGCACCGTACTTCAATGGAGTAGATTTTCCTTATTGGAAAATTAGAATGGAAACTTACCTTCAATCTATAGACTATGATTTGTGGCATATTGTGTCTAGTGGTCCTTATGTTGCTAAACATGTCATAAATGGTGTTGAAGTAATCAAGACTTATGAGGCATATGATGAGAATGATAAGAAAATGCTTTCTAAAAATGCTAAAGCTAAATAGGCTCTTTCATGTTGTTTGGATAGAGACATACTTAAAAATATTGAACAAGCCTCTACCGCTTATGATATGTGGAAAATGCTTGAAGTTACTCATCAAGGAACTAGTGCCATGAAAGAAACTAAAATTCAAATTTATTCCACTCAATATGAGAACTTTAAGATGAAAGCGGATGAAACCATTGCTAACATGTATACTCGCTTCACTAAAATTACTAATGGTTTGAATTCTCTTGGCAAGGTTCTTACTCAAAAAGATATGGTGACCAAGATTTTGAGAAGTCTCACCAAGGCTTATCAAGGAAAGGTGGTTGCCATTCAAGAAGCCAAGGATCTCTCAACACTTCCCTTGGAAGAATTAATTAGCTCACTCATGAACCATTAAATTTTCATGAGTGCTCAAGAAGAAGAGGAAGTTGAGAAGAAAAAGAAGACTATTACATTCAAGTCTTCCTCCTCCCATGCCATTAGTGAAGAAGATGAGGAAAGCTTATGTAGTGACATGGAGGACTTGGCATTCTTCTCTAAGAAATACAAAAAGTCCATGAAATTCAAAAAGAACTTTGGGAAGAAGCCACAAAGAGGGAGTGACTCAGAAGAAAGAAAGATCAAAGATGATCCACCAATTTACTTTGAATGCAAGAAGCCCGGACATATGAAGATGGATTGCCCAATGAGGAGGAAGAACAAATACAAAGGAAGGGCAATGTTTGAGGATTGGCTCAATAGTGATGAAGAGGACTCTGAAGAAGAAGGAAAGAATGAAGTAGCAAACATGTGCATGATGGCACTTGATGATGGGGTAAGCCTTTCTAGCCAAAATGATTATGATAGCGAAAATGATGATGATAACTTAGATATGTCATATGATGAGTTGTCTAATTTATTTAAGAAACTATTTGATGATTTTGGTAAATTGCTTGTTAAAAACCAAACCCTTAGAGAGAAGACCAACATGCTTTTAAAAGAAATTGAGATTTTGAAAATAAATGAAAAAGAACTTTTAGCTAAATCTTAATGTGCTACATGTGCTTCACATAAGAAAGAAATTGTTGATTTAAAAGCCCATGTGAAAAGCCTAAAGAATGACATATATACTTTCACTAGAGGCAAAGAAGGCTATGATCTCATGGTAGGAAGCCATCATGTGGTTTTTCAAAAAGTGGTATTGGTTATGATCCTAGTAGAAAACAAAAGTTCTTGAGAAACTTTTTTGTGAAATCATCTAGTCTACCTCACTTTACATGCACATATTGTAATCGAGATGGTCATACTATTTCCTATTGCCATGTGAAGAAATATGCATATCTAGGAAAGACTAAATGGGTACCAAAGGGTTCTAGAACTAACAAGAATGGACCCAAAGTTATATGGGTACCAAAAGCCAACAAATGAACTTGTTATTGTAGGAATCAACAAGAAAAAGACAAAGCTTATGGTTCTTGGATAGTGGATGTTCAAAGAATATGATCGGTGATCCATCAAGACTTTCAAGCTTTAAGAGCAAGGAAAGTGGCTTTGTCACCTTTGGAGACAATTCAAAAGGAAAAATCTTGGGTATTGGTGATATCGGTAACATATACTCTCCATGTATTAAAAATGTGCTTCTTTTTGATAATCTTAAACATAACTTGCTTAGTATTAGTCAATTATGTGATATAGGTTTTCGTGTTGTGTTTGAAACCTCAAAATGCTCCATTGAAAATGTTTCAACCAATGAAGTTATTCTCCTTGGAGTAAGGAAGGATAATGTGTATGTTATTGATGTTGATTCATTTGATAGTAAAAATAAATGTTTAACCATTATGAATCATAATTCTTGGTTGTGGCATAGAAGATTAGGACATGCTAGTATGGATTCTATCTCAAAATTGGTTAGAAAAGATCTTGTTATTGGTTTGCCATCTATTCCTTTTGTCAAAGATAAACTTTGTGATGCATGCCAACTCGGAAAACAAATTAAAACATCTTATCATTCCAAGAAAGAGATTTCAACTACTAGACCTTTGTTGGAAATTATTTTACCAAAATCTATTTACTATCATGTATGTTGGATTAGAAACCTAATATGAATTCTAAAACAATGAAAATAAACACATATAAAGTTAGAAAACCTTACAGTGGGGGCAGCAGAATAATATGACTCCTTCCATTCAGATCTCTAACCCTTGATTCCTTTCTGTAGCAGAGCATCACCAAGATCTAACCTGGATCTTCTTTTCTCCTTCTTTGATGCAGAATTTCCATAGTCTTACATACTATGATTGAGATACCACTTGATGTTTGTGGGCACTACTCATTCACTCAAAGGTTTCGAAAATTGGAGAGAAGAAAAGAGAGAGAGGCGGGTGAGGCATTTTCTGAGGGAAACAAAGTGATCAAAGATTTGTGTGTGTTTCCTCAAGCCAACACTTTCTATTTATATAAAATCCTCTAGGTTTAGGTTAGAATTGTATGGCATTAAAATAATGGAAACTACAAATGGAATTTCCTATGCATGTGGCCGGCCATACAAAGGTATTCGGCCTCACTTTTGCAACTTTCCCATTTTGTTATTTTCCATTCCCATTTTCTCAAAAATGCCAATTTTCCAATTTAACCTTTTAAATGCCAATTTTATTTATTTAATAACTTGGAAATAATTATTAAATAATATTTCCATTTAATATATTTATTAATTTAGACATATAAATTCTCTTAATCAATAAATAAACCTAAAATCTCTTTTCTTTACAATTTTGCCCTTGCTTAGTGAAAATTCAAAAAGTAGACATAGTCTAACTTTTAGAATTATAATTAATTAATCAAAATCAATTAACTGAGTCTTACAAGCAGTATGGTCTCAACTAGTATGGGGACCATGGGTCTATATAACCGAGCTTCCAATAAGTCGAACCGAATTTACCAAGTAAATTCCCTAACTTATTAATTCCTCATTGAATCCACACTTAGAACTTGGAATTGCACTCTCAGTCATATAGAACGCTCTATATGTTCCATGATATAGACACGTCATTAGTTATCCATTGTTATAACCCTAATGTGATCAATGATCCTCTATATAGATGATTTACACTGTAAAGGGATTAAATTACCGTAACACCCTACAATGTATTTTATCCTTAAAACACTTAACCCTGTACAAATGATATTTTAGCTAACTGAAATGAGATCTCTACCATTTATCTTCGTTTGGTTAAGCGCGAAGGAAATCATCCTTTACTTTCTATCTGCCAAATAGAAGCTATAGATTCCATATTTATGTTAGCGCTCCCACTCAATGGCATTACCGTGTTCCTAAAATGTACGTATCACCCTGACCCAGAAGTAGGCTTAACTAACAAATCAAAGAACACGAATAACACTCTTGAGATTGAACCTAACCATATCAGGATTAAGATCATTTGATTTAGGATCAACAGGTGATATTGAATTGAATAGACCTTACGGTAAATTTTAATATATCTAATCAAAGTTCAATATCGGTCCCTTCCGATGTATACTCCATACATCCGATACTGGTAAACTTTGCCAATGTCCTGGAAAGGACATAACACTTTTCCAAGGTGTAAGAATACCTATCGCTGATTATACCATGTCAGTCTAAATCAAGTGTTCTGACAAATCAGGGAATAAACTTTTCAACATATAATAAAGATTATATTCCACTGTGCTGACAACACTATAATCTTTAACAAACTCATATGTTCTGGACTTAAAAAGAATTCATATATTATATACATATAATCATGAAATAAATCATGTGAACCATGCAACATAAAATGTTATTTCAGATATTTATTAATAAGTAAATCTGATTATATGAAATGAGTTTTATTTAGGGCATAAAACCCAAAAAACTCCCACTTGCACTAATATAAAACAAAAAGTGCATTTCAAATAATCATTAACACCTTGATATACCAATCAAGTGTAATAGTAGTAAACTCCTCGTAATAGGATCTGACAGGTTGAATTAAACACAACCTCTTCTCCACCATTACTCTTCCTTAATCACAAAATCCTTGATAATGTGAAATTCCTCTCTATATGTCTACTCTCTTGGGATACTGGATTCTATACTTTTGGCAACTACTTCTTGGTTATTCAGGAAGTAACCCTAGTAGTTAAGGCAAGTTGGAACGGTGCCACAAAAGTATAGAACTTTCCTTAGACTGAATAAGTACCTTTCCTGCAACTTTAACATTCAGTCTCTTTCTGGTAGACCAAGAGATTTCAGATAAGTTTTTACACTTCTCCATAATCACTACTCCACCCCCAAAGTAATCACCATCTCATCAGGAGACTTTCTAGCACACAGGCAAGTCTCGAAATCTGATGTGGTGTAGTCTAAGAGTTTCAAAACCACCCTTATTGACTAACATATAGTTCCTCTTCTTAATCTTAAGATTTACTTGATTGTCTTCCAATGTTCCTCTCCTGGATTTATCTGATACTTACTCATTACTCCCACTCAACAGCAGGTGTCTGGTCTAAGGCATACTAAAGCATATCTGAGACCTCTCACTGTTGATTCAAGAAATTCTTTCATGGCTTTATCTTTTCTAGAATAGTTGAAACTTTTCCTTATATAACTAAAATCTATATCTAAGAAGTTATGAAGCTTCTATAGATTTCCATTGGAAAGAAAATGCATCAGCATCTCATGCTTGCATTAGAGTAAGTAAATACCAGGTATACCACAAGCCATAGTTCTCTTGGCTTTCTTCTTAGTTTCTTATCTTGACAATCCATTACTTGTTTAAACTCACAATTAATTTTAATCACTAGTGTCTTCCAAGTTATAAGAAGGTCAGTTCCTAGAAACTCTTCCACTACAACAAGGTACCGTGAACTATGTCTAAGAAAACTAAATGGTATAGACCTCTTCAGTTGTGTTAAGACAACAGAGGCAGTGGGATCATCTTGTAACGAATAAGATGATAGAACACTTATGGAATCAAGAAAAAAATATCTCCTTTATTTGCTACTTTATTTTCAGACTTAGTCATTTTCTTAGAAAAGTAGTATTTGTTTAAACAAACACTTTCTTATCTAATGACTATGGGATGCTCCACCCCTAATTAATTAGAATAGCTAACAAACATGCAAACCAAGGTTTGCAGTTCTAGCTTTTCTTAAGATTTCGATTAGGTCATCCATGAATCTAGTAATGATTTACATTAAGTATACAACCATTGCATCATTTTGAAATTTTATTTCCATAGAAGGATTTAGGCAACGACTAGTAACTAATCATCAATATGCAACTCGAATTTCTAGGGAGGTAAGTTTGGATATAATTCAAAAATCAAATTAATGAACTTTGAACTGCATATCTACTAACTTTTTCTCCACCCCTATCAGTTCGCAAGATCTTTAACCACTTACCATTGCTAGAAATTCATGAAATTTTTCAAACATTTCAAATTTCTTTTGCTTAAGGTAAAATCTAGAGTGATCGTTTTAAGAATACAACGAAAACTCATATCTACCCCTGAATGTGCATCCATCTGCGAATGAGATGAACTTAATTTAAGTGGATATAGGCATATTAACTCTTTGCAGAGAATGATCTTGTCAAAACCACTATGAACAAGATACAAATGCCATAGATTTATAAAATATGTGGTTGTATCTTTTGATGACTTCAGTTTAGTTACATCAAAGAGTTCTTAGAATAGTGCAAGTGGATTCTGGTCACAGAATACTAAACTCATACAGTTTAAATCCATTGAAAGAAAACGGCTAGAAACACTTGTGAAAGTGTAACTGTATAATTAGTAATTCTTTCTTCGACCACCACTACTAATCTAACTCTATGATTTGCCTATACAAGTAGGAGATATCTAAGATTGAGGATTTATATAATTTTGGGATAGAATTCCGGGAGTATAATCATATGCGTCATCTAATTTCTTAAGAGAAAATAAGACTTTATATGATTTATAGACCATTCATCCAATGATATGTCATTAAGCTAATTCGAAATGAATAAGCTAAGAGGAATTAGGATAATTTCGTTTTAAATAAGAATCCAACGATGCTCCGATTAGCGAGAGTCAAAGTAATCTTATTTATACAATCTTCTTGTTTCATATTGTAAAATACTAGTCTAAGGTGTCATCAATTGATGAACAACTAGATGTTGCATATACAATATTTATCTTTCGAGATCTAACACTATTATGTTAGTCTAATGGTGAAAATCCATTAGGGATTTATCTCATTAGAAAAAACAAAACAAGTTAGACCAACAATGAAGATTCAAAATTAAACTACAATTTAATAACAGAAAATAACATGGTTCAATACAAATTCATACACAATTCAGAAATTATTACAGCATATAGCAAGTAGGAATGACGAGTGAAAATACTAAAACATACAATCCTAAATAATTTCCAAGGTTTTCAACAAACTGATATCAGTTTCCCGTTTAGGCGAGAGTCAAAGCTACCATCCATTGAATAGAGTTGTCAGCTCATCTAAAATGATCAACATTCTAGCAACCTTTTATTCGATCAAGATTGGAATCCGCGTTGTCCCGTTTAGGCTAGAGTCAAGGCTATTCTATCTTATGAGCTTCCACCATTGTTTCATATTCTTGTAAGTCTTATACAGTTGCCACCATTATGGTGATCATAAACTATATAAAAAACTTACAAGATTACTTATCTTTCGAGATTAAACGGTGCTAACTTGCTAATGAACGTTCCTCCATTAGGGAGGATTACTCACTAAAACAATAGCTATGTAAAACCAACAATGGAGATCGAATATCCTTATAATAATAAAGCTCATTATTTAATGAAGGGTTGTATTTTCTTCTAATATTTATTTTAATCCATTTATTTTAAATATATATTTATTTAATTAAAATTTCCAATTTAGAATGAAAAATTCCAAATATAAATTTTAATTTGATATTTATAAATTATACTTAGATGGATATTAAAATAACGTGAATTATTTCCATCTTAGTAATAATTTCCATAAATATTTAGAAAATTATTCAATTTAAGTTGTTTCAAAATTAATTTAAATTAATTTACAACTTCAAATTTAATTTTCTATAAATATATATACATATTGCATTTTCGAAAATGCTTTAAGATAAAATAAAAATAAATCCTGGAAAATTACCCTAATTTTATTTTGGCCCAAAATTAATAAAATTAATTTTCAACAAAAAATATAATTTTCCTATTTAAATAAATATCTAAGAAAATTTTCAAAGATTTAAGTATCATGATTAAAAAATCAACTTAAATATTAATTTTCTATTTAATTAAATACACTTGAAAAATACTTCAAGCAAAACAGATAATATCTATCTAGACTTTCATACACTAATTAATTCAATTTCTAATTATTATATATTTTAGTTCATTTATTTTAATTAATCATTAAATGAAAAAAATCAATGATTTAAGTTGGTCCAAAATTAAATAAATAATTTTCAACTTTAATCTATTTTTCAAATAAATTCGTAATTTCTGCATCAAGGTGATGCAATTTCGAAATTTTGGGAAATGATTAATAAAATAAAATAAAATATATTCTGAAAATTATTCAGCTTTAAGTTATTCTGAAATAAGATTCCAAAGTTAAAATAATTTTTCAACTTTAATTAAATAACATGAAAGTAATAATATTTAAGTATCATGATAGAGAATCAACTTAGATATTGAATTTTCAATTTAATTAAATGTATTAAATTCACGAAATAAATAATTAAGTAAAGAGGAAACTTAATTATTAATTCTAGTTTAATAGTAGGAAAATATTCTAAACCTAGATTGTACCAAAATTAATTAGGAAACAATTAATTTCACAATCTATGATATTTTCCTATTTAATATTAGAAATAATAACTAGTACTAGAAATGACTGTCTAGAATATATACCATTAATTAAGTGTTTTTCTAAAATTAACTTTAAAATATTACAATGAAAAATAAATTTCATATATTTTAAAGGTTAATTATGTTGCTAATTCAATTTTAATTAGGTTAGACTAATATAATTAACCTAATACAATTATTTAAATAAGGCAAATGGGCCTTCACAATTGGGGTAGTTCATGTGAGGGGGAGTTGGGTTCAGTATGTCGTACCCACTTCTATTGGCCCCCACTCTCACACAAGGCCCAAAGAGATGAATTTAACCTTAAAATAAACAATTGTTATTCATTGAATAAGCCCAAATCTAATTGGGCCTAAATAAATTTCCTTATGTCAAAATTTATTTTAGCAACCTAGTCCATTTACTTAGTAAAAACTTAAATGGGCTTCCTATATGCATCTAAGCCCAATAGCAAACATATAGGCTCACACAGGTCAAATGATTTGGATGGGCCCTATCATGTTACTAGGTTTACACAGATGAAAGAAGTACAAAATTTACCTGTTACAAATTATTTATAAGATCTATTGTCAATTGGACTATGATTAAAATCAGATCATTGGATCTGTCAACAAGTTAATCATAGCAATTTAGATCAGATAGATAATAGGTTTGTTTAAAGAATTTTGAATAAACAATATTAATAAACAAACATTGTCCATGTAACAGATGTGAAATAAGATATTAATATAATTAAATTATTATTCTTAAACTAACCAAATAAAGGAAACTAATTTTAAAATATCTAGGTTTATTTGAATCAAATTAAATATCTAATAAGATCAATGATTTGAAAGGAAAGAATCTTCAATATCACTTTCAGATCTTATAATTTAATAAACCAATTTTAGAATAGATTTGGTTAGATAATTATTATTTTAGGAATAAAATAATAAATGAATAATAATTACCATAATTATATGTCAAAATATCTCAAATTAAGCAATATTAAATCTCTAAAAAAATATCTATGTTATTTAAATATTTATGATATGATTTATAAATTTCTAATAAGGAAAAATGATATATATATATATATAGAAAAAATATCATTTTTATACTTATAATTTATAAATAATTAAATATTTAACAAAATAACAAATTTTGAATTTGAAAATATTATGTTAAGTATATCTATAAAATTATCTATGTTAATTTCAAATTTATTAATTATTTAATTTGTCATATAAGATAATTTTAATATAATATTTTAAATAAAGAGACAAAGTTATCTTTTAATTTAAAATATCTTAAATATCAAAATATCTAATCTTATAATTAAATAATAAATAAATATTAAATAAGTTAACAAATTTTTAAATCTCACCATAATAGAAAATATTTAAAATTGGAAACATTCCAAAATAGAAATATTTAAAAATTGGAAAAATTCCAAATTGAAAATATTTAAAATTGGAAACATTTCAATTTAGAAATATTTAAAAATGGAAAACTGAATTTTGGGAAACAATCCCATGAAAAAATTGGATTTTTGGGGAAAAACCCCAAAAATAGCAACTTTTTGGGAAACTGCCACTAGGGCTGCATGTGCAGCCCAGATAGGCTGCAAAACCAGCCTTGCGCGCGCGGAGGAGGAGTTGACGCCGAGAAACATCGGCGTTTGTAAGGTCCCTGACCAAGAAACCTCGGTCAGCTGCTGGGTGATGGGCGCGCGCGTGCCTGGCTCGTCCGAGTGCCTGGTGCACTCGATGCACCCACTCGACAGCCATGGCATCCAAAATTCAAAAATTCATAACTTTCTCAATTTTTATCGGAATCGAGTTCCGTAAAAAACAAAATTACTGAAATTATTCACAAGGAATCCAAATAAAATATTTTCAAAAGTCGAAAAAATATTTTTTTTTTATGGAAAACAAAACTGTACAACATATACATTCATCAACTAACACATAAACCACATGAAACCATCCAAATCAACACAAAAACATATCAATCATTGTTTTAATTCATATTACATGAAAGTAAATCATTACCATGGCTCTGGTGCCAGTTGTTGGAAATTATTTTACCAGGAACTATTTACTATCATGTATGTTGGATTAACAACCTAATATGAATTCTAAAACAATGAAAATAAACACATATAAAGTTAGAAAACCTTACAGTGGGTGCAGCGGAATAATATGACTCCTTCCGTTCAGATCTCTAGCCCTTGATTCCTTTCTGTAGCAGAGCATCACCAAAATCTGAACCTGGATCTTCTTTTCTCCTTCTTTGATGCAGAATTTCCATAGTCTTACTTACTATGATTGAGATACCACTTGATGTGTGTGGGCACTACTCATTCACTCAAAGGTTTCGAAAATTAGAGAGAAGAAAAGAGAGAGAGGCGTGTGAGGCATTTTCTGAGGGAAACAAAGTGATCAAAGATTTGTGTGTGTTTCCTCAAGCCAACACTTTCTATTTATAGAAAACCCTCTAGGTTTAGGTTAGAATTGTATGGCATTAAAATAATGGAAACTACAAATGGAATTTCCTATGCATGTGGCCGGCCATGCAAAGGGTATTGGGCCTCACTTTTGCAACTTTCCCATTTTGTTATTTTCCATTCCCATTTTCTCAAAAATGCCAATTTTCCAATTTAACCTTTTAAATGCCAATTCTAATTATTTAATAACTTGGAAATAATTATTAAATAATATTGCCATTTAATATATTTATTAATTTAGAAATATAAAGTCTCTTAATCAATAAATAAACCTAAAATCTCTTTTCTTTACAATTCCGCCCTTGCTTGGTGAAAATTCATAAAGTAGACATAGTCTAACATTTAGAATTATAATTGATTAATCAAAATAAATTAACTGAGTCTTACAAGCATTATGGTCTCAACTAGTATAGGGACCATTGGTTTATATAACCGAGCTTCCAATAAGTCGAACCAAATTTACCAAGTAAATTCCCTAACTTATTAATTCCTCATTGAATTCACGCTTAGAACTTGGAATTGCACTCTCAGTCATATAGAACGCTCTATATGTTCCATGATATAGACACGTCATTAGTTATCCATTGTTATAACCCTAATGTGATCAATGATCCTCTATATAGATGATTTACACTGTAAAGGGATTAAATTACCGTAACACCCTACAATGTATTTTATCCTTAAAACACTTAACCCTGTATAAATGATATTTCACCTAACTGAAATGAGATCTCTACCATTTATCTTCGTTTGGTTAAGCTCGAAGGAAATCATCCTTTACTTTCTATTTGCCAAATAGAAGCTATAGATTCCATATTTATGTTAGCGCTCCCAGTCAATTGCATTACCGTGTTCCCAAAATGTACGTATCACCGTGACCCAAAAGTAGGCTTAACTAACAAATCAAAGAACACGAATAACACTCTTGAGATTGAACCTAACCATATCAGGATTAAGATCATTTGATCTAGGATCAATAGGTGATATTGAATTGAATAGATATTACGGTAAACTTTAGTATATCTAATCAAAGTTCAATATCGGTCCCTTCCAATGTATACTCCATATATCCGATACTGGTAAACTTTGCCAATGTCCTGGAAAGAACATAACACTTTTCCAAGGTGTAAGAATACCTATCGCTGATTATACCATGTCAGTCTAAATCCAGTGTTCCGACAAATCAGGGAATAAACCTTTCAACATATAATAAAGATTATATTCCACTGTGCTGAGAACACTATAATCTTTAACAATTTCATATGTTCTGGACTTAAAAAGAATTCATACATTATATACATATAATCATGAAATAAATCATGTGAACCATGCAACATAAAATGTTATTTCTAATCTTTATTAATAAGTAAATCTGATTATATGAAATGAGTTTTATTTAGGGCATAAAACCCAACAACCTTTGCAATTGCTTTATATTGATTTATTTGCTCCTTATAGAATTGCTAGTATTGGTGGTAAATACTATGCATTTGTAATTGTTGATGACTTTTCAAGATTTACTTGGGTTATTTTCTTGACTCTTAAAAGTGATGTTTTGGAAAACTTTGTCAAATTTTGTAAAAGTGTGCAAAATGAAAAAGGATATTCTATTACCTCCGTTAGGAGTGACCATGGTGGTGAGTTTGACAATGATGCCTTAGAATTGTTTTGTGAAGAACATGGTTTTAACCATAACTTTTTGGCACAAAGAACTCCACAATAAAATGGAGTTGTCGAAAGGAAGAATAAACAATTCAAGAAATAGCTAGGTCAATGCTAAATGAAATCTCATTGCCAAAATATTTTTAGGCCGAGGCCGTCAATACTTCTTGTTATATTTTGAATCGTGTTTTCATTAGGCCCAACATGAATAAAACCCCTTATGAGCTTTGGAAAGGGAGAAAACCCAACATTGGCTATTTTAGAGTTTTTGGATGCAAATGCTACATTTTAAACACCAAGGACAACCTTGGAAAATTTGATGCAAAATCCAATGTTGGAATTTTTATAGGGTATTCAACACATAGTAAAGCTTATAGAATTTATAACAAAAGAACTAATGTGTTGAAGAATCTATTCATGTTGATTTTGATCAGACTAACCCGCCTGCAAGCAAAAGTTTAGATGATGATGTTGTAGGTTTGGGAGATGAGGTTCAAAATCTTAAAATTTGAGAGACTTTCAATGCTCCTTCACAAACTCCCAAAGAGGAACAACCCATGGAAACGGTAAATGAAAGCCAAGGTATGAACTCTAACCTTCCACATGAGTGGAAATTAAAAAGTGCTCATCCTATAGACCAAATTCTAGGTGATCCTTCTCAAGGTGTCACTACTAGAAACTCCCTTAGAAACTTGTGTAATTTCATTGCTTTTATTTTTCAAATAGAACCAAAGAATTTTAAAGAGGCCGAAGTTGATGAATTTTGGCTTCTAGCTATGCAAGAAGAAATAAATCAATTTATAAGAAATAATGTTTGGGAGTTAGTTCTAAGACCGTCACATCAATCGGTGATTGGAACAAAATGAGTCTATAGAAATAAGGTAGATGAGGATGCTGTCATTGTGCGTAACAAGGCTAGATTAGTGGCCCAAGGTTACAATCAAGAAGAAGGAATTGATTATGAGGAAAACCTTTGCCCCGGTAGCAAGACTTGAGTCCATTAGAATGTTGTTAGCTTTTGCATGCCACAAAAATTTTATCTTGTACCAAATGGATGTAAAAAGCGCATTCTTAAATGGGTACATTATGGAAGAGGTTTATGTCTCTCAACCACCCGGTTTTCAAAATCATAAATACCCTAACCATGTTTACAAATTGAAAAGGGCTTTATATGGTTTAAAGCAAGCTCCTAGAGCTTGGTATGAAAGATTAAGCACTTTTCTTATCTCAAATGGTTTTTCAATGGGTAAAGCGGATAATACACTTTTCATAAAAAGAAAATCGAAAGACATTATTATAGTACAAATTTATGTTGATGATATTATTTTTGGTGCTACTAATGATACTCTTTGTGAATAATTCTCTAAGTGTATGCATAGTGAGTTTGAGATGAGCATGATGGGAGAACTCAACTTCTTCCTTGGACTTCAAATCAAGCAACAAAAGGATGGCATATTCATAGGTCAAACTAAGTACATCAAGGATCTTCTTCAAAAGTTTGACTTAGCAAATGCAAAGTCCATGAATACCCCCATGAGCACATTTATAAAGATGGACAAAGATGAAAGCGGTAAGAATGTGGACATCACCAAGTATCGAGGTATGATTGGCTCTTTATTATATTTAACCGCTAGTAGACCAGATATTTTGTTTAGTGTTGGTCTTTGTGCTAGGTACCAATCTTGTCCTAAAGAATCCCACTTGAGTGTCGTTAAGAGAATATTTAGATACCTGATAGGCACAATGAATCTAGGACTTTGGTACCTCAAGAACTCAAATTTTGAAATAGTTAGCTACTCGGATGCCGACTTTGCCGGTTGTAAGACGGATAGAAAAAGTACTAGTGGAACATGTCACTTTCTAGGAAATTCCTTAGTGTCATGGTTTAGCAGGAAACAAAACTCGGTAGCTCTATCCACAACCGAAGCCAAATATATAGTCGCGGGTTGTTGTTGTGCACAAATACTTTGGATGAAACAAACTCTTAAGGATTTTGATGTTGATTTTGAATGTACACCCATAAAGTGTGACAATACTAGTGCCATTAACCTCTCTAAGAATCCAATATTGCATTCTAGAGCCAAGCATATTGACATAAGGCACCACTTCCTTAGAGACCATATCCAAAGAGGTGATATTATGCTAGACTTTGTGAGCACCGAATTCCAATTAGCGGATATATTCACCAAGCTTCTTAGTGATGAGAGATTTAGTTTCATTAGAAGAGAGCTAGGCATGACCAACTTAAATGAAATATAAGGTTTGCTAGCTATAAAATATCATATCTCTTTACTTATTTATGCATAATCATTCCAAATATGATATTAATGAGATTTATATGCATAGATGAGAAAATTTCTTGATACTTGACCTATATGAACTATACTTGTTGAAAACTCAAGATTATAGGTCATAATGTGAATTTTCGGTGAACTTTGGACTTGATTTTAAACAAGTGAACATGTGACTTTTTGCATATATGATTTTCTTGTGTATCTATATGTTTGAATATGTGAAATTGAGTGTATTTAGTGTGCTTATAGGTTTGTCTTGACTGAAATTAGCAGGAAACAAATTTTTCGCACCTCACTTGTTGAATTTATAGATTTTTAGGCCTAAAAGAGTGTTTTTTGCCAAACTTTCTCATTTTCAACATTTTTTGATTCTGTAAGTTTGTACATCTCACATTTTACTTTATCAAACTGCTGGAAAAAGAATTTTTCAATTTCGTTGCGTAAAACTCATTTTTGGTAAGGTTCTAGTTTTCTTGGCAATTTTCGAAAAGCTTACTGTAAATCGTCATTTTTCATCATTTTTCAGTTTTTCTTGTTTGAGCATTTTCATTTTATCATATTTGAGATATTAGAAAAGATTTGAGATCAAACGGACTTTTAAAACCCGAGTTATGACCCTTTTTTGCCCACTGTGCTGAGAAAACGGCAGTCCGTTTTTCCCAGTACCAGAGAAAACGGACTACTGTTTTCTACAGGAAACGTGGGGATGGGCCTTTTTGTCTTTCCAAACTCGATTTTTCTCTCCATAAAACCATTCCAAACCTTTTTCTAACTTCATTTCTGATTTCCTAACCCTAGTTGGCAGCCTTCTACCCTCTTCTATCAACATTTCTCTTACCAAATCGTAATCCCTCTTTTCTCTTTTCAAAATCCTATCTCTCTCCAAATTCAATTATCTCCAATGGCTTCAGCATCAAGACAAGGAAAGAGGACAAGGACTTCCATGCAACAAGAAGAGCTAAGGAGCAAGGCTAGGCATGAAGTCTTCTCCCATGGAAAATGGGCAAAAAAAAATTCAAGAGGATTTCTCAAAGAGGGACATACTCATTGGTAATAAATGTGATTTGAATGCCCTTAACTTTAACAATTTTAGCACTCTTTTTAAAGAGATTGGTTGGGAAACTTTGATAGGAATTAACACTTATATCTATCCTAGGCTAGTGAGGCCTTTCTTTGCTTGCATTGAAATTTCTTGTGATCCTTATTGCATTAAGGGAACCCTTAAAGGAGTTAGATTTACCATCACCGTTGATTCCTTAAATGAACTCCTAAATGCCCCTAATGAAGGTCTTTTACTTGATCCTAGGCCTAGACTTAAGAATGATGCCTACTATAACCATGCCTCATTTACTAGTATAATTTGTGTAGGAGAAGATGTCCTTGACAAACCAAAACGCCATAACCTTACTCTTCAAGGAAAACTCATCCACTCCTTTATTTGCAACAATATAGTACCTAGGAAGGGCCATAAAGATAGAGTTAATGCTCTTGACCAAATTCTCCTTTTCAATATCATTGTCCAAAGTAAGAGTATAAAATTAGGCTATCTTATAATTCGAACCATCAATGAAGTGTTTAAGCCTAGACAAAAAAAGGCCTTACCCTTTGGTGCTCTTCTTAGTTACCTATTTCCTCTTCTAGGCATTCCTACCAATGATGAAACCGAAGTGCTAGAATTTAAGGATTCCGATATTTTAGGAAAAATCACTATCAAGGGTATGTCCTAATACCGATGAAGAAAGATAGATTTACACCAAGCAAGATTCCCAAGCTCAAGGAGGGGGCCAAGCAATTCCTAGTGCTAGTGAAGAAGAAGAAGAAGAAGAGGAAGATGAAGAAGAAGTGCATCCTCAAGCGCCTCCAATGCCTCAATTCAATATTGAGGAGGCTTTTGCTCAACTTCACACATCTCTTGACACTCAATTTTAAACTTTGAGGAATGATATCAACACCATGAGGAGTGACATGGTCCAAGGATTTGAAAAAGTTCAAGATGAGATGGCACAATGGAGGGCTTACATGAATCATTTTGGCCCTCCACCAAACTAGTTTTCTTGCATTTTTTTTCTTTTGCCTATTTACTCTTGTTTTTCATTTTGTTTTTGGTTGTGTGCAAAGGCTTCGTGCCTCTTGACTTTGTGTTGGATGGTATTTTTTTGTTGTTTGTTGAATGTTATTTTGTTGGATGTTGTGGTTTTATTATTTTATGCATGGGTAATGTTGCTTTATTTTTTTTTCTCTATATTTTGTGAATTCCTTGCCATCCTTTTTGATGAATCAAAAGGGGAGAAAATCTGTTGATTATTTTTTTTTTGGCATAACCTCAATTTTTTTTAGCATCTAATCTTTTAATCATAAGTAAAAATTGAGGGGGAGTTTACCAAAACATACAAGGTAAAATTAAAAGGTAAATTTTTTTTTTCTTGCACACGTTAAGGGGGAGCTAATCCAATATACATTGTTTAAATTTTTCTTTCCCTTTCAAAATAATCAAATATTTGATATCATCAAAAAGGAGGAGATTGTTAACTCAAACTTTTAGATCTCCTTGTTTTGATGATTAACAAATATTTGATTATTATTTGTTACTAATGATTTGTTGATTTTGTAGCAAAATTAAAAGAGAAAATAAACCTTTCATGATAAATTGGTATTTTTACCAAACTTTTTGAAAGCAACCCTAATTGGATTCAACAAGCATATCAAGAGAAAAAGATTCATCAAGGGATCAGCAATTCAAGACCCTATTCAAAAGAGGTCCTCAAAAGCCTAAAGTCAAAAGTCAACCCGAAAGTCAAAGTCAAAGTCAAAAGTCAACACTCGGGAAAAGTCAACATGGGATCAAAAACATGCAAATCAAGCTAAGAGGCTCATCTACATCAAGACTACTCAAAATCAAATGGTATAAATTTACTTTAGTCTTGTTAAAGTGATTTGCATGGCACAATAAGTTTTATAAATTTAAATTTTGGCGCATTCGATAACTTGTGCAACAAGTTTTCTCACACGATAGTTCAAAATTTTTTTTATTGAATTTCTAAATCTCATTTTGTTTAACTAAGAGAACAAAAGAGGAATTTTTGAAATCAGATAATCGAGTAAAGAGTTATGCGCATTTTAGTGGCGATAAATGCAAGTTTTTGAACCTGCCTGATTTTCGGCCTACATATTGAAAACAGGTAGTCCGTTTTTCGTAGATAGGCAGTTCGTTTTTCCCAGAATTTGTTTTGAAATGCGTGCTAACGGCTATAAACGGCTACTTTTAACCCCAACTCTATATAAACTTGATTTTTACTCAAAATTACAAGTTGGTTGAGCATTTATTTCAAATATCTAACCTATCTAAGTGAGATTAATGAGCTTCCAAGTTTGAAATCCAACAAAAACTTTTCACACACTTTGAGCCAAAATTTGATTTTATTCATCTTGAGTGTGCTTGCTTTTCACTCTAGGTTTCCATTGTATCATCATATTTCTAGAGTGATTTTGCTTGTAATATCAAACACATTTTCATATTGTGATTGAGGTGAAGTTGGCACCGGTATTGTAAATAACCCGGTTATAGTGAGATTGGTACTTCAACAATCCGAGAAAGAGGTTAATAGTCGTCGGGGGTGCAAAACTATTGTAAGAGGTTTGGAAATACCTTGGTGAAAATTTCCCGGTTGTAAGGGTTAGTCAAGCCCGTTAACTTGGCTCGATATTGCAACTCAAAGCTAGGTCCATAGCTTTGAAGACCAAGGACGTAGGTGGCATAGATCTACCGAACCTTGTAAAAATTGAGAGTTTGCATTTTCTAATCCTTAAACTCTTTACTTTACAAGTTTGATTATTTGTGTTAATATATTGCTTGCCATATTACTTGCTTTTATTTGTTTAATTGACTAATTGCATAATTTTGTGTTAAAAGATTTAATTTACCGAAATTAGTTTAAATTTCCAATTCACCCCCCTCTTGGAAACATATATTGGGCTAACAATTAATATCAGAGCAAGGGCTCAAATTATTTGATTAGATTTCACAATCTAGAGCATGGCGTTTCCAAGTAATTCACAAAATAACATGTTAGAAGGTTTTAGCACAAATAGAGCACCGTACTTCAATGGAGTAGATTTTCCTTATTGGAAAATTAGAATGGAAACTTACCTTCAATCTATAGACTATGATTTGTGGCATATTGTGTCTAGTGGTCCTTATGTTGCTAAACATGTCATAAATGGTGTTGAAGTAATCAAGACTTATGAGGCATATGATGAAAATGATAAGAAAAAGCTTTCTAAAAATGCTAAAGCTAAATATGCTCTTTTATGTTGTTTGGATATAAACATATTTAAAAATATTGAACAAGCCTCTACCGCTTATGATATGTGGAAAATGCTTGAAGTTACTCATCAAGGAACTAGTGCCATGAAAGAAACTAAAATTCAAATTTATTCCACTCAATATGAGAACTTTAAGATGAAAGCGGATGAAACCATTGCTAACATGTATACTTGCTTCACTACAATTACTAATGGTTTGAATTCTCTTGGCAAGGTTCTTACTCAAAAGGATATGGTGACCAAGATTTTGAGAAGTCTCACCAAGGCTTATCAAGGAAAGGTGGTTGCCATTCAAGAAGCCAAGGATCTCTCAACACATCCCTTGGAAGAATTAATTGGCTCACTCATGAACCATGAAATTTTCATTAGTGCTCAAGAAGAAGAGGAAGTTGAGAAGAAAAAGAAGACTATGACATTCAAGTCTTCCTCCTCCCATGCCATTAGTGAAGAAGATGAGGAAAGCTTATGTAGTGACATGGAGGACTTGGCACTCTTCTCTAAGAAATACAAAAAGTTCATGAAATTCAAAGAGAACATTGGGAAGAAGCCACAAAAAGGGAGTGACTCAAAAGAAAGAAAGAGCAAGATGATCCACCAATTTGCTTTGAATGCAAGAAGCCCGGACATATGAAGATGGATTGCCCAATGAATAAGAAGAACAAATACAAAGGAAGGGCAATGTTGGCGGATTGGCTCAATAGCGATGAAGGGGACTCCAAAGAAGAAGGAAAGAATGAAGTAGCAAACATGTGCATGATGGCACATGATGATGGGGTAAGCATTTCTAGCAAAAATGATTGTGATAGCGAAAATGATGATGATAACTTAGATATGTCATATGAGGAGTTGTCTAATTCATTTAAGGAACTATTTGATGATTTCGGTAAATTGCTTGTTAAAAACCAAACCCTTAGAGAGAAGACCAACATGCTTTTAAAGAAATTGAGATTTTGAAAATAAATGAAAAATAACTTTTAGCTAAATCTCAATGTGCTACATGTGCTTCACATAAGAAAGAAATTGTTGATTTAAAAGCCCATGTGAAAAACCTAAAGAATGACATATATACTTTGACTAGAGGCAAAGAAGGCTATGATCTCATGGTAGGAAGCCAATCATGTGCTTTTTCAAAAAGTGGTATTGGTTATGATCCTAGTAGAAAACAAAAGTTCTTGAGAAACTTTTTTGTGAAATCATCTAGTCTACCTCACTTTACATGCACATATTGTAACCGAGATGATCATACTATTTCCTATTGCCATGTGAAGAAATATGCATATCTAGGAAAGACTAAATGGGTACCAAAGGGTTCTAGAACTAACAAGAATCGACCCAAAGTTATATGGGTACCAAAAGCCAACAAATGAACTTGTTTTTGTAGGAATCAACAAGAAAAAGCCAAAGCTGATGGTTCTTTGATAGTGGATGTTCAAAGCATATGACCGGTGATCCATCAAGATTTTCAAGCTTTAAGAGCAAGGAAAGTGGCTTTGTCACCTTTGGAGACAATTCAAAAGGAAAAATCTGGTGTATTGGTGATATCGGTAACATATACTCTCCATGTATTAAAAATGCGCTTCTTGTTGATAATCTTAAACATAACTTGCTTAGTATTAGTCAATTATGTGATATAGGTTTTCGTGTTGTGTTTGAAACCTCAAAATAAGTTTTTGAACCTGCCTGATTTTCGGCCTACCTATTGAAAATAGGTAGTCCGTTTTTCGCAGATAGGTAGTCTGTTTTAAAATAGGCAGTCCGTTTTTCCAAAAATTTGTTTTGAAATGCATGCTAACGGCTATAAACGGATACTTTTCACCCCAACTCTATATAAACTTAATTTTTACTCAAAAATATAAGTTGGTTGAGCATTTATTTCAAATATCTAACCTATCTAAGTGAGATTAATGAGCTTCCAAGTTTGAAATCCAACAAACACTTTTCACACACTTTGAGCCAAAATTGATTTTATTCCTCTTGAGTGTGCTTGCTTTTCACTCTAGGTTTCCATTGTATCATCATATTTCTAGAGTTATTTTACTTGTAATATCAAACACATTTCCATATTGTGATTGAGGTGAGGTTGGCACTGGTATTGTAAACAACCCGGTTATAGTGAGATTGGCACTTCAACAATCCGAGAAAGAGGTTAATAGTCCTCGGGGGTGTGAAACTATTGTAAGAGGTTTAGAAATACCTTGGTGAAAATTTCCCGATTGTAAGGGTTAGTCAAGCCCGTTATCTTGGCTTGATGTTGTAACTCAAAGCTAGGTCCATAGCTTTGAAGACCAAGGACGTAGGTGGCATAACTCTACCGAACCTTGTAAAAATCGAGAGTTTGCATTTTCTAATCCTTAAACTCTTTACTTTACAAGTTTGATTATTTGTCTTAATATATTGCTTGCCATATCACTTGCTTTTATTTTATTAAGTGACTAATTGCATAATTTTGTGTTAAAAGATTTAATTTACCGAAATTAGTTTAAATTTCCAATTCACCCCCCTCTTGGAAATATATCTTGGGCTAACAATTTTGTGATATAGGAGCTGTTAGGGTTTGATTCTTGTTCAGTTCAAATTCTAGGGTTAATTTTGGTTGATTTTAGCTTCTAGTAGCTGATTTGGTGGTGTTATGTTGAATTTATGCAAGTTTGAGCTTTGAACTAAAAGCTTTTGTCTTTAATGGCAAGTTGAGTTTCATTGGGTATTTTTGTGATTTTCTGGTTGGAATATGTTGTGTATACATTGTTTAGGTACTCTGAAAAGTTTTGTGGCAGTTGGACAAGTTTTGAGCAAATTGGCGAGTTTTCGTGGAGATTGGTATAAAATCTGGTTTATCGATTTTACCAGTTTCTGTCAAACCGGTATACCGGTTTTGGCAAGGTTCCCCGAAAAATCAGTTTTCTCAATTCTCGTCCATTTCAGTGCCCTAGTTGGGTGTTTCCCTATTTCATGAGTTAGAGTAATCCCAAGAGAGTATAATAGAACCTAGGGTTGTGGGTTCGGGTTTCCCATTTTAGTGTTTTGACCATGTGATTTACCCAGTTTTATTATGTGATTAGGACATCCATCTAGCGCGAGACTTTCCATTCAGGTCGGCCAGCACACTTGAATCTGGAAAGAAGGTAAGAACTGTATATAATGTGTGATATGGATATGTGAATGTATGTATATGTTTAGTGTATATGCATGCTTATATGTTGTGATTCATACACTACCAACACTTGTACGGTTGCGGTACAGAGTGCATTGGTAAGGTGTATGATGTCTGAAAGTACATCGTCGTGTTACCAGCACCTGTACGGTTCGGTCCATACCCTACCTACACTAGTACGGAGGTATACTGAGTGCATGTGGTACATGGTACATGGTCGTATCCTAGTTGGAACCTTCTTACTCATCTGTTGAGCCTTGTAAATAGGTGTATGGGCGCCTAAATACAAGTTGGAAATTATATGATACGTTATATGCTTTTCTTACTGAGTCTGTCGACTCACAGTTCTGCTTCCATGTGTAGGTAAAGGAAAGGCAAAAGCTGAACAGGAGTGAGCCTGGCTTGGATGGGATTGTGCATGTCGTGGCAGCGTGACCTGGAGTGTTCGGTCTCGGGACATCTGGGAGTATTATTTTGTAGTCGGTGTGCGACCAGATTTATATTTTGGTATATTTTGTATAAAAGTTTAAAAACAGGATCCCGGTACTTGTAAACAGTTTTGTAAATTATAAGTTTAGTATTTATTATAAAAAGTTTTAATTTGACAAGTTTTTCGAGAAAAATCTTTGATTAGCAAGGATAGCACTGTCATTAAAAAAATACTGTAGCGTGTCTTAGCATTCGAGCGTTACACTAACTATCTCAGGATTAGAATCTATTGACCTAAGATCAACTAAATGATATTGACTTAGAAAGATATAACAGTAAGTTTATGATATCTTTTCTACTGTCATTATCAGTCCAGTCTGATGTATAATCCATACATCTGATACTAGCATATTTTGCTAATGTCCTGGAAAGAACATTCCACTTATACAAGTGTCAGTGTAAATCTAGTGCACTAATAAATCATAGGACTAAGAACTTTGAAACATATAATCATACTTACTTTTCACTGTGATGACATCACTGTGATTGTAAATAACTATATGTTATGGATTTAACAGAAATTGTATATTAAACAAATAATAACATGAAAACTACATGTAAACTTAAATGACTTCTAATCTTCTATTGATAGAAAATAAATTATATTGAACTGGGTTTTATATAGGGCATCAAAACCCAATAGTCCCTTCCATGTTTTGTTTGTGTGTTGTTGATTCTTCTATTGGTGGTGCATTTCCAATCAGTTTTCTGTTGTATATCTTTGTTTAACTAATGTGTTGCTCATTTCAAAGAAGAATGGATTGTTGGTTGTTGTTGTGTTGCTAACCACGCTCACACACAATGGATACCTTATAAAGTTAGGTTCTTTCAGTTTTAGTTCTATGTAGAAGAATAAGCTTGGATCGCCTTTATCATCAATGGTTGGTGTTATCCCAATTTTTTCCCACCTGATGTGGCATGTCCACGTGGCCAACATCCATGACACGTGAGAATACAACTCTCCAATAAGAAGAACAAGCCATCTACTCAACACTTCAACCAACGAGGGGTCTGAGTACTTAGAAGGGATGATGAAATGACAAGCCTGTTGGAAATTATTTTACCAGGATCTTAGATCTACTCACAAGTATGTTGATTAACACCCTAAATATGAAATTCTAAAACGATTATGAAATAAACACATATAAAGTATGAGAAATCTTACATTGGGTGCAGCGGAATAATATGGCTCCTTCCGTTCAGATCTCTAACCCTTGTATCCTTTCTGTCGCAGAGTATTATCAAGAAATGAATCTGGATCTCTTTCTCTCCTTCTTTAGTATTGAAACTCCTTCTTGTTGAAAGTCTTTCTTCACGATCTTCCTCACTATGATTGAGGTATTAGTTGCTGTGTGTGGGCACTACTCTAATCACTAAGTTGTTCGAAATTTCAAGGAAGAAGAGAGAGAGAGAAGTGGCGTCTAGGGTTTAGAAAAGAGAAGGCTCAGGTTTTTCTCTGAATGAAAGTGTAATTTTCCTGAATTATTTATAGCATTCCACTAGGGTTAGGTTTGAATTATTTGGCATTAAAATAATGAAAATATCAGATGATAAAGCCTATTAAAGTGGCCGGCCATGGCTATATGGATTTGGGCCTCACTTTTTGCAATTTTACAGTTTTATCATTTCTGCATCTCATTTTTACCAAAACGCCAATTTTCAAATTCAACCATTTAAATGCCAATTCTAACTATTTAATAACTATAAATAATTATTAAATAATATTGTCATTTATCATATTTATTAATTGAACCATACAAAGTATCATAATTAACAAATATGCCCCTAAAACTCTTTCTTTACAATTTCGCCCTTACTTAGTGAAAAATTCACAAATAGACATAGTCTAATTTGAGAATTATAATTGATTAATCAAAACCAATTATATGAGTCTTACAAGCAATATTATCTCAACTAGTGGGGGGACCATGGGTCTATATAACCGAGCTTCCAATAAGCAGATCAAGAATTTATAGCCTAAATTCACTGACTTATTAATTCTTTGTTGAATCCACGCATAGAACTTAGAATTGCACTCTCAGTATGTAGAATGCTCTATATGTTCAACCATATAGACACATCATTAGTTATCAATTGTTATAATCCTAATTTGATAAATGATCCTCTATATGAATGATCTAAACTGTAAAGGGATTAGATTACCGTTACACCCTACTATGTATTTTATCCTTAAAACACTTAACCCCGTATAAATGATATTTCAGCTTATGTGAAATGAGTACTCCACCATTTATTTTCGTTTGGTCAAGCTCGAAGGAGATCATCCTTTACTTACTATTCGCCAGATAGAAGCTATAGATTCCAAGTTTATGTTAGTGCTCCCACTCAATTGCACTACCGTGTTTCCAAAATGTACGGTATCACCCTAACCTAAAAGTAGGCTTAACTAAAAAATCAAAGAACACGAATAGCCTCTTGAGATGGAGCCTAATCATAACAGGATTAAGATTATTTGATCTAGGATCAACTAGGCGATATTGACTTGAATAGATATTACGGTAAGTTTAATAAATCTAAGTCAAAGTTCAATATCGGTCCCTTCCTATGCATACTCCATGCATCCAACCTGAGCTTTACTTTTACCAATGCTCTGGAAAGAACATAGCATTTCTCCAAATGCAAGTAAACTTCGTTGTAGATTATCATATCAGCAAAACCCTGTGTCTGATAAATCTAGGAAACTTTATTCACATAGTCATGTTTACTTTCCAAAGTGTTGATAACACAATAAACAGGATCAAGTATGTGAAAAGGGTTTCAGATAAATTTATAAATCAAATAGACAAGCAATTGATAACATGAACCAAAACATACACAAACGAATAAAAAATACTTCTGTTTCTTTATTGATGTTGAATAAAATGGATTACATTGAAATGGAGTTTTATTTAGGGCATAAAACCCAACAAAGCCAACCACCTTAAGGGGGCTAGCTGGCCAATACTGGCTGGCCCTATGGCTAGGATAGGCTGGCCAGCTTCCAAGTACTATGTGTCTAGCCAGCATGCACTCAGGCAAGTGCATGGTCAACCAGCTTTTTTCCTGGCAGGTTTCATCGGTGCGTAGCTTTCATCAGTGGACAGCAAGTCAAGCAGTAAATTGGTAACAAAAATAGAGGCAAAATATCAGCAACTTCCCTATTTTTGAGGGACCATTTAGTCATTTGAACTTTATTAATTTATTATGTAAATACTAGATTTCCTTACCTATTTTAAGGGATATTATAGGAATGTAAGTTCTACTATATAAAGAGCATTAGTCAAACCCTAACTCTCTAGGTCTTACGCTCTCAATTCTAACTCTCAAGCTCTATGTTTAATATTCATCTCTTCACTCTCTCTCTCTCTCACACACACTCAAAGGCTGGTCTCTCCGTCACTTGAGAGTTGCCAACTCCATTCTCATATTGTAATCTTAAGAGAGCTACTACAGATTCCACAACACTTGTGATCTGAGTAGTATTATCTCTGGTGTCAATACAACTAAAAAGGAGTAGGTCATTACCCACTAACTAAGGGGGCCAAACCTCTATGAAATCTCATGTCTTATTTACTTTTCTATTCTTATTGTGGAACACGTGGTAAGCATTAGTAATAAATATGACTCCACCATCGGTTGGACAACTCTGAGGTCAATAGTTTGGTGCTTTCATTGAGAGCGATTTGTTAATTTATCTGATCAAACGCCATTGTTAATAGAAGGAGAACTCTGACTATGACATCTACGTCCTCAGGTCCTCCTCGAGATCCGATGGCAGCTGATCCTGATGTTCATGTTCCAGTCACAATTGGAATCTCCATGAACTCGACAAATGTGGCTACTCCTGCCACCTCGAAAGGGCACCACGAACCTGGCCACAAAAACTAGCTAGGTCAACACAACCATTCGTGTAGGTCTAAATAAGCTATCTATGCCGCCAAGGGAAAACACTCCACTGGCGTCTCCTGGTGAAGGAAGAACCCATGTGGAGTAACCCATAGGCACCACAACTGGATTTGGTCCCCGGTATTATGTTGGGGAGATGGGGCCAGGAATTGGTGAGCCCCATGTAGACTTGGGAGAAGATCTCGAGTAGGCTAGACTTAGAGAGGTAGTATGTCAAGTTGGCAAAATTGAAGCACCACACACTATTAGATATGATGTAATCGCACAATAGAGATGCAGATTTTGGAGATGGATGGATGACCAAGAGTACATCCTCCGATCTCACTAGGCGGAGTTGGACCACCGTTATAGAGAAGTTGGCAGCCTGATAAGGCATTTCAATGAGAGAACTATTGGAAGAGGTCAGGATCCCATTAGAGATCCTCTCCAAGGAAGACTAGTTGACATATCAGGGAGGGTCTACCGATAAATTTTCCAACCATGTTCCCCAAGAACTAGGACAAACCTTCCCCTACCCAAAGGAGGACAAGTCTTGCCACAAATATTTGTTGGTGAGAACAGTGAGATCTCAGCAACCAGCAGTCTAGGGGCTAGCCAAGGATCTCAAACTTAACAACACCCTTAATTGGCCAGCCTCTGGCTAGCCAAACCCTTAGTTGTACACCTCTGGCTGAGCAGTAGGGTGAACTCACATCTCGAGGCCTCTACGAGAGAGTAACCTAGAGGCCAATCTTCAACTGGCTAAGTTCGAGACTTGAGAAGCAAGTCTAGTCACTTCAAATACCTAGATCCACCAAACTTTAGCAACTGGTGTGATCTACCCCTTGTCAATGCACATACTACACCAACAAATCATGGGAGAACAAGTGGCCAGACCCTACACAACATAGGGTTGGATTGCCATGAACAGCTGCCCATAAGGGGTTTGGCTGGACAATGCCAGACCACCTTTCCAGTAGTGGCCGACCAGACCTGGCCCATTAATTAATTATGTAAATAATAGATTTATTACCTAGCAGGCCCAAAACCTTCAGACCTTGAACCGGATAGGTCATCGGGATCACTATTCTTAGCATATATCAATGCCTTGCTCATACCCAAGTTCAAGATGCCGGTATGGAAGATGTATACCTGGCAAGAACACCCACTAGCTCACATTAAGTACTTCAAGATGCAACTCGATCTTTAAAAGATCACTAGTGATGTGCGATGTCAAATTTTCCTGGCAACCTTGTTAGAAATAGCTCAACAATGGTACTTTAAGCTAGCTCCAAGAAGATTCAATTCTTGGAATGAATTTTCTTGAGAATTCTACACACAGTTCTAATCCGTACGGCTAATACCATTGCAGCTGGAAGACCTTGTTAAGGTCAAAAAGCAACAAGGAGAAGATTTCAAGGATTATATCCAAAGGTTCATGAGAACGCCAGTATACGACAATATTGGGTGTATCCTTCCACTAAGTGACTTTTGGAAAGATATCCAAAAGATCTCAACTAACAATATAAAAGAGTTCCTTGACAGAGCTGACAACATTATCAAGATGGAGGAGGCTGTTTGACAAGCCCAGTTAGGGCAAGTCAGTAATAGGCAATCTCAGGGTGCCCTGTGCCCCACGACTTGCCAAATGTGCATGCAGGCGCTAACACTTTTGAACAGACCTCTAGTGGCAAGAATACTAGGGGCAAGCGCAACAACAATAACTCTAGAAGAAATAGTGGTAAAAAAGGGAAGTACAACACTTCCCCATGCCACAAAACTAAAAAGATAAGGAGGAGAAGATCACTTGCTTCCCCCTCCGAATGGGGAAGCCTGAGGCCATCTACATGTCCACTTAGGGAACTATCCCATACAAGAAGTGTTGGGTTTTGTGCCCTAACTAAAACTCATTTCAATATAATCAGATTTACTAATTAAGAAAGATCAGAAATCGTTTTATGTTGCATGGTTGACATGATTTATTTCATGGTTATGTTTAATGTATAAATTCTATTATGTCTAGAACATATATACATATGTATATATTTGTTCATGATTATAGTGTCTTCGTCACCACAGTGCAATATAATTATGATTTTATGTTCAAAAGTTTAATTCCCATGATTTGTCAGTTCAATGGATTTAGACTGACATGATAATCGGCGATAAGGTATACTTACACCTTGGATAAGTGTTATGTCCTTTCCAGGGCATTGGCAAAGTTTACCAGTATCGGATGTATGGAGTATACATTGGAAGGGATAGATATTAATCTTGGATAAGATATCATAAACTTAGCGTTATATCTTTCTAAGCCAATATTAATGGTTGATCTTAGGTTTATGGATCTTAATCTTGATATGGTTAGGTTCAGCTTAGTTGTATTATTTATGTTCTTCAAGTTTGTTCGTGGATGCTAACCTATGGTTCTGACGGATATTTACATCTTGAGAACATGATAGTTCAATTGAGTGGGAGCGCTGATCATGGATATGGAATCTATATCTTCTATAATTATTTAGAAGTGAAACAATGATTTCCTTTGAGCTTGGCTGAATAGAGATAAATGATTAAGATCTCATTTCAGTAATTATATTAGTTTATTGAAATATCATTTATAGGTAGCTAAGTGTTTTAAGGATAAAATACATTAAAGGGTAGAACGGTAAATTTGTCATTATTCAATGTAGAGCATATATAGAGGATCTTTGACTATTAGGATTGTAATAATGGATAATCATAACATATCTATATCGTGGTACATATAGAGTGTTCTATATAATTGAGAGTGCTATTCAATTCCAAATCTATAGTGGTGCAAGGCGAAATTAATAAGTTAGAGAATTTACTTAGTGAATTCTAGATCTACTTATTGAAAGCTTAGTTATAAAGGCCCATGGTCCCCTCACTAGTTGAGATAATACTGCTTGTAGACTCAGTCAATTGACTTTAATTAATCAATCATAATTTTAAAATTAGACTAGGTCTTATTTAATAATTTTCACTAAACAAGGGTTTAATTGTGAAGAAAAGAGGTTTTGGGGTCAATTTATTAATTAAGAGACTTTTCATGGTCTAATTAATAAATAATATAAATGATAATTTTATTTAATAATTAATTATAATTATTAAATAAATAGTTTGGCATTTATAGGATTGAATTAGAAAATATGATATTATTGAAAGAAGAATAAGTGATTAAAAAAAGTGGCAAAATTGTAACTAGAGATTCGTCCTTTGTATGACCGGCCTAGTGTTGATTTTTGCCCAATATTTTATTCTTTTTTAATCCATATAGTTCAGCCCTAAGCCCTAGTTGAAACATTATAAAAGGAATATGATGCTCTCATCTCATCCTCTTGTCGACTTGACTATTCAACCTACCAAATCTAGTTTTCATTCTTTGACAACTAGTAGATGAGAGACACCTTCAATAGTGATTTTAAGCCTCCTTCATTCTTTATCCAATTTGAAACTTTAAGTAAAAGAGTGCCATGCCCACACATAGCAAGTCAAGTACTCAATCATAGTGAGTAAGATTGTGGTAATTAAACCCGAAGGAGAGAAAGAGATGCAAGTTTAGATCTTGATAATGCTCTGCGACAGAAAGGAATCATGGGCTAGAGATCTTGAATGGAAGGAGTCATTATATTTCGCTGCAACCAACGTAAGGTTTTCTAAAACTCTTATGTGTTTAATTTCATTGTTTTAGAGATATTCATATTTAGGATGTTAATAAACATACTTGTTAGTAAATCTAGATCCTGGTAAAATATTCCCAACAACTGGCCTCAATGCCATGGTAATGATTTACTTTCATTAAATATGGATTTAAAACGATGAATATTGTTTACTGTGTTGATTTGGATGTGTTCATGTTGGTTTATGTGTTATTTGATGAATGTATATGAATTACCAAATTTTTCCATAAAAATAATTTTATTTTCGTTCTGAAATTATTTTATTTGGATTCTGTTATTTCAATTTTCGCAATTTGACGTGGCATCACATAATGGTGACACAGAATCCACTTGGAGTATTTGGTCGGAGGGAATAGTCCGAGCAGGATGCGTGGCTGGCATGCCTAGAGCAAAGCAATCAACAATCCGCACAGAGCAACCAACACTTAGCAAATTTAGCTTTCGCATTGTGAGTCATCAACAAAATCCCTAGAACTTGGGGATCAGATTACAGGGATATGGCATACACACGATCCCACGATCAGTGTATTCAACATCAATCCCATGATCTTTGTACTCAGCATTGATTCCACGATCTTTCTGTTTATACACATTGTAACGAAAGGGGAAAGACTTCCTCTCCAAGCTTACTAGCCCTATAAATAGTGATGCATGTTCAATGGGCAAAGGATCAGTCAAAAATAGTTCAGTTGACACTATACCCTAAATATATTATCTAAGAATTATATATTCAGAGATACTGTTGTAAGAGCTATAAGAAAAGGAATCTTTCTCCTTCTTCTTAAGTCAATACAAGTAACGAGGATTAGGCTATTACCGAATTGCTCGGGGCTAAACCTCTATAATATTCCTGTGTCTTTACATTGCTTTATTATATATCGATTGCTATAAATCACTTATCGCTTATTAAATTAGGCTCATTGTCGTTGGCTAAAAGCGAGGTCAACATTTTGGTGCTTTCATTGAGAGCAGGATCACGAATCGCTCTTTATTCAACATCTAACCACAAAAACGATTGTGCATACTCGTAGAGGCCTAACTGATCCAGCAAATTGACAGACGGTGGATCCTGCATTGCAGAACCCAAGAAACACAAGGGTTCCGTCAGCTGTTAATCCTGGACAGTCGGTGAACGTGGGGAATGGTGTAACAACTGCTATAGATGAAATCGCGCCTGGTGTGCAAGAGACTGGGAATAACAGCTCCGCACCCAACTAGGGCATTCATAACACAACTATTTTGCCTAGAACCAACACCCAGACGACAATCGGAGATGCCACTGAGTTACAAAATCTCTGCGACGCTCTTGGACTCATGCAGGGTCACAACAATACCCTACATCATCATCAGGACGAATTCCGCACTGTAGTAAATCTCGCATTCGAAGAACAAAGGCGTATGTTTATCGAGTGGAGGGATAGAAAGATGGAGGCATTAAGGGCTCATCATGGAGAGATTGAAAACCGTAGTCGGTAAGCTACCATGCTGATACGAAAGGCCTACCAAACTGTAGGTCAGCAACCGCCGAACGTTATTCCCTTGGGTGACACGGACAAAGATCTAGCATTGAATACTTCTCAGACTTCAAATGGTCAGCCGCCCAGTCCCCGGTCACGAGTTCCACTCGTGGGCCTAGCGGTAGGCGGGCAGACCTTGTCTAGTAATTGATCAGGAGAAGTCATACCTGATGGTTCCAACCAGATCAATGGTGCCATTCCACCCGTCAACCAAGCGAATCAATCGCTAAGAAAGCCAGACACTTCTGTATTCGAAAGGTTGGGGGCGACACATGACCTAAGGAATGATCTGAACAAAAGGAGGGGAGTAGACGATCAGAATGTTACGATGATCGTGCAGCCCAGAGCCCGTGCTCAAATCCCCGCTCAGGAAGATGCTGACGTAATTCAAATTGACCAGAATGCCGAGAAGGTTAGCCCAGTCGTATAGGCACAGCTAGACCAACTGAAGAACATGTTTCACAGCATGGTTGTACAAAGGAACAATGATCTTGAGCTGGACTGAGCACGCGGAACTCCTTTCTCGCCTGAGATCAATCTCCTGTCGTTGCCCCACAAGTTTAAAATGCCAACGTGGAAGATGTACATCGGGAGAGAAGATCCCATTTCCCATCTCAAGTACTTCGAAATGCAAATGGATTTGCAAGGGGTATAAGGAGATGTATGTTGCAGAATCTTTCCTGCTACTCTGTCGGAAGCCGCTCAACAATGGTATTTCAAGTTGGCTCCTAGAAAGTTTAATTCATGGAAAACCTTCTCTTCGGAATTCCATGCACAATTCTCCTCCTCACACCAACTTCCATTGCATTTGGGAGACTTGGTCAAACTTAAGCAACGACCAGGTGAGCCTGTCCGGGCATACATCAGTAGATTCATGACAAAGGCAACCAAAGTTTCACGGGTGATTGAAGATGGAAAGTTATCCATGATACTGGGCGACATCGAAGTCCTCGGTGAACTTTGGAAGGATATAAGGAAGAACAGGCTGGTAGACTCAATGAGTGATTTTCTTGACCGTGCCGAAGACTTCATCAAGCTCGAAGATGCCATTCAACGAGCGGAAGGTGAGCAAAATCCTGGCAAGTCAAAGGATCTTTCTACTGGAGCATCCGCCCAACTTCCCCACTACCCAAGTAATTCAAGCTCAAGTGGTAAACGTTCCAACAACAGCCACAAGCAAGGGAACAGGAAAAAAGGAAAATTCACCGGCAAATCCGAACAAGGTCCCCGGGAGAATCATGCCAAATACACTGCATTAAATATTCTGACTGAAGATATAGAAAGTGTGTACATGGCAACTCAGTCGCTGGCCGCACGTAAGAAGCCCGGGCCCATGAAGAAAGATGCTGGCAACAGGGACATGACAAAGTTTTGTCGGTTCCACGGAGACTACGGCCACGACACTAACAAATACAACAACTTGAAGCGAGAAATTGAATTCCTCATAAGCAAAAACAATCCACACCTGCATAAGTATGTTAAGACCAATCAGGGTCAAAGAGACGACAATAACCAAGATTTGCTACCTCTACCTGTAGATGGGCATCTACAAGTTATTGTTGGAGGCCCACACATTGCTGGAGATTCGGGCAAAGCTTGGGAAAGGTGTGCCCGAACAGCACAACACGAGCAAGAAGAAGTTATCCTGGCTGCGGAAGAAAGGAAGCCCAAAGTTTAGCGAGCAGGAGAGCCAACCATAACCTTCAACGATGAAGACGCTGTCAAAATTAAATTTCCGCATAACGACCCACTGGTCGTGGAAGTCCAGATAGCTATTAAAATGGTGGCCAGAACCATGATCCATAATGGAGCCTCTTCCAACATCTTGTTCAAAACCGCTTATGAAAATATGGGACTTCAACTCAAGGATCTAACCCCATGCCTCCAGCCTGTCTATGGTTTGTCCGGTCAAGGAGTTGCACCTCTAGGAAAAATTCGCCTACCCCTAACTGTTGGACAAGCTCCTTTGAGAATGACTATCATTGCACAATTCTTGATATTAGATGTTCCTTCAGCTTTTAACGTAATGCTAGGTCGACCAGCCTTGTATGACTTAAAGGCTGTTACATTAATATTTCACTCATGCCTAAAGTTTCCAACAAAGAATGGGGTAGGGTGTCTCAGAGGAAACTAGCAGTCTGCTCGGGAATGTTATAACCTTGTAGTTGTTGGGTTTTGTTCCCTAAATAAAACCCATTACAATCTGATTAGTTATCAATTTAAGAGTTTCGAAGTGATTTATGTTAACATGTATTTTACATGCTTATGGTTTAATATATGCACAAAATCAGTTAAGTCCAGAACATATATCTATTCACAATTACAGTATTGTCAACACAGTGGAATGTTATTGTGATTATATGATTCAAAAGACTAAGTCCCTGTTTCATCAGTGTTTTGTATTTACACTGATGTGATAATCAGCAATGAAGTATACTTACACTTGGAGTAAGTGTTATGTTCTTTCCAGGACATTGGTAAAGTATACTAGTTTCTAATGTATGGAATATACATTGGACTGGACCGATATTGAACTTAGTCAAGATATTATAAACTTACTGTTGTATCTTTCCAAGTCAATATCCCTAGTTGATCTTAGATTAAAAGAATCTAAATCCATATATGCTTAGGCTCAATCTCAGGAGTGCTATTCATGCTCTTTCATTTATTAGTTAAGCCTAATTTTGGGTCAGGGTGATACGTATATTTTGGGAACATGATAGTATGACTGAGTGGGAGCGCTGAACATAAATATGGAATCTATAGCTTCTACTGGTGTATAGAAGTCAAGTGATGATTCCCTTCGAGCTTAGCTAAATAGAAGTAAATGGATGAGCTCTTGTTTCAGTGACTATATCTTAGATCACTAAAAGATCATTTACAGGTAGCTAAGTGTTTTAAGGGGCCAAATACATTGAGGGGTGAAAACGAGAAATTTATCTCATCTCGATGTATATCATCTATGAAGAGGATCTTTGATCACATTAAGATTATAACGATGGTTAAATGAGATAGCATATCTATATCATGGAACATATAGAATGCTCTATATAAGTTTGAGAGTGCAATTCCAAGTTCTAAAAGTGGATTCAACAAGGAATTAATAAGTTAGGGAATTTACTTGGTAAATTTGGTTCGACTTATTGGAAGCTCAGTAATATAGTGTTGGGTTTTATGCCCTAAATAAAACTCATTTCAATATAATCAGATTTGTTTATTAATATAGATCAGAAATAACATTTAATGTTGCATGGTTCACATGATTTATTTCATGATTATATGTACATAATGTATAAATTCATCTGAAACCCTTTTCACATACTTGATCCTGTTTATTGTGTCGTCAACACATTGGAAAGTAAACATGACTATGTGAATAAAGTTTCCTAGATTTATCAGACATAGGGTTTTACTGATATGATAATCTACAACAAGAGTTTACTTGTATTTGGAGAAATACTATGTTCTTTCCAGAGCATTGGTTAAAGTAAAGCTCAGGTTGGATGCATGGAGTATGCATCGGAAGGGACCGATATTGAACTTTGACTTAGATTTATTAAACTTACCGTAATATCTATTCAAGTCGATATCGCCTAGTTGATCCTAGATCAAATGATCTTAATCCTGATATGTTTAGGCTCAATCTCGAGAGGCTATTCGTGTTCTTTGATTTGTTAGTTAAGCCTACTTTTAGGTCAGGGTGATACGTACATTTTGGGAACACGGTAGTGCAATTGAGTGGGAGCGCTATCATAAACATGGAATCTATAGCTTCTATCTGGCGAATAGTAAGCAAAGGATGATCTCCTTCGAGCTTGACCAAACGAACATAAATGGTGGAGTACTCATTTCACATTAGCTGAAATATCATTTATACGGGGTCAAGTGTTTTAAGGAATAAATACATATTGTAGGGTGTAACGGTAATTTAATCCCTTTATAGTGTAGATCATTCATATAGAGGATCATTGATCACATTAGGATTATAACAATGGATAACTAATGATGTGTCTATATGGTGGAACATATAGAGCATTCTATATACTGAGAGTGCAATTCTAAGTTCTATGCGTGGATTCAACGAAGAATTAATAAGTTAGTGAATTTTAGTGCTAAATTCTTGATCTACTTATTGGAAGCTCGGTTATATAGACCCATGGTCCCCCCACTAGTTGAGATAATATTGCTTGTAAGACTCATGTAATTGGTTTTGATTAATCAATTATAATTCTCAAATTAGACTATGTCTATTTGTGAATTTTTCACTAAGTAAGGGCGAAATTGTAAAGAAAGAGTTTATAGGGGCATATTTGTTAATTATGATACTTTGTATGGTTCAATTAATAAATATGATAAATGACAATATTATTTAATAATTATTTATAGTTATTAAATAGTTAGAATTGGCATTTAAATGGTTGAATTAGGAAATTGGCATTTTTGAGAAAATCAGATACAAAAGGTGTTAAAATTGCAAAATTGCAAAAAGCAAGGCCCAATCCACTAAGTTTAGGGCCAGCCACTTTTGTAGGAAATTTAAACTGATTTTTTCATTATTTTAATGCCATATAATTCAAATCTAACCCTAGTAGGAATGCTATAAATAGATAGTGAAGGCTTCAGGAAAATTACACTTTTCTTCTGACCACTTTCTGAATCAGAAAAACCTGAGCCTTCTCTCTCCCTATCTTTAGCTGACCACTCTCTCTCTTCTTCCTTGATAATTTCGAAATCCTTAGTGTATGAGTAGTGCCCACACACATCAAGTGATACCTCAATCATAGTGAGGAAGATCGTGAAGAAAGATCATCAGCAAAGGAGTTTCAGCATCAAAGATTCGAGAAAGAGATTCAGGTTCAGATATTGATAATGCTCTGCTACAGAAAGGAATCAAGGGCTAGATATCTGAACGGAAGGAGTCATTATATTCCGCTGCACCCAATGTAAGGTTTCTTAAACTTTATATGTGTTTATTTCATCGTTTTAGAAAGTTCATATTTAGGATGTTAATAAACATACTTGTGAGTAGATCTAAGATCCTGGTAAAATAAATTCCAACAACTGGCCTCAGAGCCATGGTAATTGATTTACTTGCAAGAAATTTGGACTTTAAAACGATTGTTTGTATGTTCTTTGGATGGTATCATGTTGTATTGAGTGTTATTTGATGATTGATTGATGTTTGTGAAATTTTCGTGAAAAATAATTGTGATTTCGTTTCTGGAATTATTTTTATTGGATAGTATGGAAAAAATTAAGCAAGTTAGCCTTTTACAGAACTCAATTTGGATTTTATTTGAATTAGTTATGATTTTTTGAAGATTTGACAAAATCGGAAATTTGTCTTGATAGTTTCCTGCGATCGCAGAACTGTCCGTACAGTTTCGGATTTTTTCCTTTTTCTTCAATTTTTCATACTTTTTCATGGAATTAACTTCCAATTTTTTGTATGGTTTTGTATATATACTATTACTATTCCTAATTCAATTCTAATTATCATTTTGAATTAATTTAATTTTTTTAATTTAATTCAAGATATTAGTGTAATTTGAATTTGAATAGAATTAGTATTTATCTTTTTGCTTAAAAATCTATCTTATTTTTAAATTTGATTATATTTTTTTTAAATTTAAGGTCAGATTTTTTAAGATATTTAAAAATATCTTATCTTTTAAAGATATTTATAATATCTTTTAAGATATTTTAAAAATATCTTATCTTTTAAGATTTTTTAATTAAATCTTTTTAGATATTTTGACCATATTTAAATTTAAAATAAGATATTTATAATCATGTAATTTTAAATAGATATAAGATATTTTGCTAATTTTTTAAATTTTGTTATTTTATTTATTTAAATTATATTTAAAAATTTGAAAAAGATATTTATTTATCTTTTCTAATTTTTATTTAATTTTTATTTATAAAATAACATTTAAAATTTAAAAGTAGTTAGCAAATTTTTGAAATGATATTTAGGTTGGTTGAAACCTAATTTTTCAAAAATTGTAGGTTTAATTTTAATTTTTTTTTAAATTTCGAATTTTTTTTAATTTTTTAAAAATTTTCGAAATTTTTTTTAATTTTTTTTTATTTATTTAATTAATTAATTTCGAAATTAAATATTTATTTAAAATTAAATAAATCCTACATCCAACTATCCAGCTAACCCTGTTGCAGGAGTATGTGTTTTAGCTTGTTTGTAAGTTTTTTAAAACCTATTATTACTTGATTGCAAATAGCCATGGTTACTTTTTGCCAGATCTAATGATCTGATGGCTCCCTTGGTCAAGATAATAATTTGTAACAGGTATATTTACAATCTTCTTTCATCTGTGTATGACCTAGCAACATGATAGGACCCATCCAAAGTGTGCCTGTGTGAGCCTATGTGTTTAATTTTATTATAGATGCATATAGGTTAATGTTGCTAAATAAAATGTCATAGTCATTGATAGATTTTATTTAGGCCCATTTAGTTTTGGGCTTATTCAATTAATAACAGTTGTTCTTATTAAGGTTAAATTCCTCTCTTTTGGGCCTTGTGTGAGAGTTGGGAGCCATAGAAGTGGGTACGACATACTGAACCCAGCACCCCCTCACACAAACCACCCCAATTGTGAAGGCCCATTTGCCTGATTTGAATGACTGTACTAGGTTAATTAAACTAGTTTAACCTAATAAAATTGATTAGCAACATAATTAATTTCATTTATTTTGAAATTAATTTAAGAAAAATATAGTTTAAGGAATTTTATATTCTAAGCTAAACTATATGTATTTTCTTGTATTTAATTAAATATAGAATTATAACCATCTAGATTCTTTCTGGAACTTAATTTAAATTTTTCATTAAATATTCCTATTTAAGTTGATATTTAGTTATCTTCAACTAACCAACTTAAATCTGAATATCTTTTGAATTCAAAATTTCAAAATTAAGTTGAGGAATTTTAGGCATTGGTTATTAAGATTCTTTAGATATTTTTTTAAGTTAATATCTTTTCAAATATTAACTTAAAATGGAATATTTTCAAATTAAGTGGTTACAACTTAATTTTTGATATTTAATTAAATTTAAATTTGAAAATATTTAAGTTCTAGATTTTTCTAGTACAACTTAAATTAGATATTTTTTCAAATTTTGTGGAAAAGATACTTAGTCAAATAAGATATTTTCTAGATAGTTATTTATAGACTACTTATTATTTCTAATATTAAATAGGAAAATATTATAAATTGTGAAATTAATTATTTATTAATTAATTTTGGTACAATTTATTTTAAATATATTTTTTCCTAGTATTAAACTAGAGATTAATAATTAAGCCTTCTCTACACTTAATTATTTATTTCTTGAATTTAATACATTTAATTAATTTGAAAATTAAATATCTAAGTTGATTTTTATCATCATACTTAAATATTTCTTTTTCATGACATTTAATTAAATAGAAAATTATTTTTAGTTGAAATTTATTTTTTTCAACTAAATTTAAATAATTTTCAAAATATATTTTTTCTTTATTTTATTCATCAATTTTCGAAATTGTATTTCTTAAATGCTAGAATTTCGAATTTTATCTTGAAAAATAGATTAAGTTGTAAATTAATTATTTTAATTAATTCTTGGATCAACTTAAATCAATGATTTTTTCATTTATTGATTAATTTAAAATAAATTGAATTAAAGTATATTATTAGAAATAGAATTAATTAGTCAAAGGAAAATCTAGATAGGTGATATTTTTGCTTGAAGTATTTTTCTAGTGTATTTAATTAAATAGAAAATTAATATTTAAGTTGATTTTCATCATCATACTTAAATATTTGTAATTTTTCTTATATATTTAATTAAATAGGAAAATTATATTTTTTGTTGTAAATTAATTTTATTAATTAATTTTGGGCCAACATTAAATTAGAATAATTTTTCCAGGATTTATTTTTTATTTTAATATGCATTTTTCGAAAATTGTATTCTTATATACTTTAATTTTTCGAAATGCAATATATATTTATAGAAAATTAAATTTGAGTTGTAAATTAATTTAAATTAATTTTGTAACAACTTAAATATTTTTTCTAAATATTTATTGGAAATTATTACTAAGATGGAAATAATTCATGTTATTTTCATATCCATCTAAGTAAAATTTATAAATATTAAATTAAAATTTATATTTAGAATTTTTCATTCTAAATTGGAAATTTTAAATAAATAAATATATATTTAAAATAAATAGAATAAATAAAGAGAATAAAAGAAAATACAACTCTTTTTAAATAATGAGCTTTATTATCAAGAGACATTCGATCTCCATTGTGGGTTTTACACCGCGTTTGTTTTAGTGAGTAATCCTCCCTAATGGAGGAACGTTCATTAGCAATTTCGCACCGTTTAACCTCGCATGATAAGTAGTTTGTAAGTGTTTTGTATGGTATGGATCACCCTAATGGTGGCGACCATACTTGACTTGCAAATTATGAAACAATGGTGGAAGCTCATAAGATAGAATTGCCTTGACTCTCGCCTAAACGGGACAACGCCGAATTCCAATCTTGATCGAATAAAAGGTTGCTAGAATGTTTAACATTTTAGACGAGCTGACAACTCTATTCAATGAATGGTAGCTTTGACTCTCGCCTAAACGGGACAACGATATCGGTTGTTGAAAACCTTGGAAATTATTTAGGATTGTAAGTTTTAGTATTTTCACTTGTCATTCCTACTTACTATATGTTTATAATTTACGAATTGTGTATGAATTTATATTGAACCATGTTATTTTCTCGTTATTAAGTTGTAGTTTAATTTCGAATCTTCATTGTTGGTCTAACTTGGCTTGTTTATCTAATGAGATAAATCCCTAGTGGATTTTCACCATTAGACATACATAATAGTGTTAGATCTCGAAAGATAAATATTGTATATGCGACATCTAAATTTGTTCATCAATTGATGACACCTTAGACTAGTATTTTTACGATATAAAACAAGAAGATTATATAAATAAGATTACTTTGACTTTCGCTAATCGAAGCATCGTTGGATTCTTATTTTAAACGAAATTATCCTAATTCCTCTTAGCTTATTCATTTCGAATTAGCTTTCAAATATATCATTGGATGAATGGTCTATGAATCATTTCATGTCATTATATTTTCTCTTAAGAAATTAAATGACGCATATGATTATAACCCCGAAATTCTATTCCCAATTGATATAAATCCTCAATCTTAGAAATCTCCTACTTGTATGGGCAAATCTGACTTAGAGTTTGTATTAGTAGTGGTGGTCCAAGAAAGAATTACTCATTAAATTTGGTTGAATTTAAGTCTTTGACTTTAATTTTAGATTCCAAATAGAAATTTTCTTAAATTTCTAATTCCAGAATACAATACAGTTACACTTTCTCAAGTGTTTAATATCCATCTTTTATTAATGGATTAAAGCTGTATGGAATGTGAGTTAGGTATTCTGTGACCAGGATCCACTTGAAGTATTCTAAGAACTCTTTGATGTAACTAAACCTATGTCATCATAGACACTACCACATTTTCTTAATCTATGGCATTTGTATCTTGTTCATAGTGGATTTGACAAGATCAATCTCTGCAAAGAGTTAATATGCCTATATCCACCGAAAGTAGTTCATCTCATTCGCAGATGGATGTACATTCAGGGGTGGATATGAGTTTTTCGTTGTATTCTTAAAACGATAACTCTAGATTATACCTTATGCAAAGAAATTTGAAATGTTTGAAAAATTTCATTAATTTCTAGCAATGGTTAAACACCATTAAGGTAAGTGGTTAAAGATCTTGCGAATCGATAGGGGTGGAGAAATAGTTAGTAGATATGCGAGTTCAAAGATCATTAAATTGATTTTTGAATTATATCCAAACTTACCTCCCCGTAAATTTCGAGTTGCATGTTGATGATTAGTTACTTAGTCGTTGCCTAAATCCTTCTATGGTAATACAATTTCAGAATGATGTAATGGTTTTATACTTAATGTAAATCATTACTAGATTCATGGATGACCTAATCAAAATCTTAAGAAAAGCTAGAACTGTTAACCATGGTTTCTTAGCTATTCTAAGTGATTAGGGGTGGACCATCCCATTGTCAATAGATAAGAAAGTGTTTGTTCAAACAAATACTACTTTTCTAAGAAAATGACTAAGTCTGAAAAACAAGTAGCAAATAAAGGAGATACTTAATTCTTGATTCCAAAAGTGTTCTATCATCTTATATGACATATGATGATCCCACTGCCTCTGTTGTCTTGTCACAACCGAAGAGATCAATACCATTTAGTTTTCTTCGACATAATTCACGGTACCTTGTCGTAGTGGGAGAGTTTCTAGGAACTCACCTTCTTATGACTTGGGAGACACTAGTGATTAAAATCCATTGTGAGTTTAAACAAGTAATGGATTGTCAAGATAAGAAACTAAGAAGAAAGCCAATAGAACTATGGTTTAATCCATTCACATGGAATGACCTAAAGTTTTCTATTACAAGGACATAAAAGGAAATTTTCGTTAATAAGTCTATTCTATGGACTTAACAAAACTTCCTGTTCCTAGTATTATAGGTTTGAGTTTATCTAAACCTATGGCTTGTGGTATACCTGGTAATTACTTACTCTAATGTAAGCAACTTACTTTAGTAAGATGCTGAAGCATTTTCTTTCTAATGGCAATCTATAGAAGCTTCACAACTTCTTAGGTATAGATTTTATTTATCTAAGGAAAAGTCTTAACTATTCCAGAAAAGATAAAGCCATGAAATAATTTCTTACATCAACAGTGAGAGGTCTTAGATATGCTTTTTGTATGCCTTAGACCAGACACCTGCTGTTGAGTGGGAGTAATGAGTAGGTATCAGATTAATCCAGGAGAAGAACATTGGAAGACAATCAAGTAAATCTTAAGATTAAGAAGAGGAACTATATGTTAGTCTATAAGGGTGTGTTTAAAACTCTTAGACTACACCATATCAGATTTCGAAATTTGCCTTTGTGCTAGTAAATCTTTCTGATAAGATGGTGGTTACTCTGGGGGTGGAATAGTGATTTTGGAGAAGTGTAAAAACCTATCTGAAGTCTCTAGGTCTACCAGAGATAGACTGAATGTTAAAGCTGCAGGAAAGTTACTTATTCAGTCTAAGGAAAGTTCTATACATCTTTGGCACCATTCCAAATTGCCTTAAACTACTAGTGTTAATTTCCTGATTAACCAAAAGTAGTTGCCAAAGGTATAGAATCCAGTATCCCAAGAGAGTAGACATATAGAGAGGAATTTCACATTATCAATGATTTTGTGATTAAAGGAAGAGTAATGGTGGAGAAAAGGTTGTGGTTAATTCAACCTTTCAGATCCTATTACGAGGAGTTTACTACTACTACACTTGATTTGCATATCAAGGTGTTGAGATTATTTGAAACGCACTTTTTGTTTTATATTAGTGCAAGTGGGAGTTTGTTGGGTTTTATGCCCTAAATAAAACTCATTTCAATATAATCAGATTTGTTTATTAATATAGATCAGAAATAACATTTAATGTTGCATGGTTCACATGATTTATTTCATGATTATATGTACATAATGTATAAATTCATCTGAAACCCTTTTCACATACTTGATCCTGTTTATTGTGTCGTCAACACATTGGAAAGTAAACATGACTATGTGAATAAAGTTTCCTAGATTTATCAGACATAGGGTTTTACTGATATGATAATCTACAACAAGAGTTTACTTGTATTTGGAGAAATACTATGTTCTTTCCAGAGCATTGGTTAAAGTAAAGCTCGGAGTTGGATGCATGGAGTATGCATCGGAAGGGACCGATATTGAACTTTGACTTAGATTTATTAAACTTACCGTAATATCTATTCAAGTCGATATCGCCTAGTTGATCCTAGATCAAATGATCTTAATCCTGATATGTTTAGGCTCAATCTCGAGAGGCTATTCGTGTTCTTTGATTTGTTAGTTAAGCCTACTTTTAGGTCAGGGTGATACGTACATTTTGGGAACACGGTAGTGCAATTGAGTGGGAGCGCTATCATAAACATGGAATCTATAGCTTCTATCTGGCGAATAGTAAGCAAAGGATGATCTCCTTCGAGCTTGACCAAACGAACATAAATGGTGGAGTACTCATTTCACATTAGCTGAAATATCATTTATACGGGGTCAAGTGTTTTAAGGAATAAATACATATTGTAGGGTGTAACGGTAATTTAATCCCTTTATAGTGTAGATCATTCATATAGAGGATCATTGATCACATTAGGATTATAACAATGGATAACTAATGATGTGTCTATATGGTGGAACATATAGAGCATTCTATATACTGAGAGTGCAATTCTAAGTTCTATGCGTGGATTCAACGAAGAATTAATAAGTTAGTGAATTTTAGTGCTAAATTCTTGATCTACTTATTGGAAGCTCGGTTATATAGACCCATGGTCCCCCCACTAGTTGAGATAATATTGCTTGTAAGACTCATGTAATTGGTTTTGATTAATCAATTATAATTCTCAAATTAGACTATGTCTATTTGTGAATTTTTCACTAAGTAAGGGCGAAATTGTAAAGAAAGAGTTTATAGGGGCATATTTGTTAATTATGATACTTTGTATGGTTCAATTAATAAATATGATAAATGACAATATTATTTAATAATTATTTATAGTTATTAAATAGTTAGAATTGGCATTTAAATGGTTGAATTAGGAAATTGGCATTTTTGAGAAAATCAGATACAAAAGGTGTTAAAATTGCAAAATTGCAAAAAGCAAGGCCCAATCCACTAAGTTTAGGGCCAGCCACTTTTGTAGGAAATTTAAACTGATTTTTTCATTATTTTAATGCCATATAATTCAAATCTAACCCTAGTAGGAATGCTATAAATAGATAGTGAAGGCTTCAGGAAAATTACACTTTTCTTCTGACTTTTTCTATTCAGAAAAAACTGAGCCTTCTCTCTCCCTATCTTTAGCTGACCACTCTCTCTCTTCTTCCTTGATAATTTCGAAATCCTTAGTGTATGAGTAGTGCCCACACACATCAAGTGATACCTCAATCATAGTGAGGAAGATCGTGAAGAAAGATCATCAGCAAAGGAGTTTCAGCATCAAAGATTCAGAGAAAGAGATCCAGGTTCAGATATTGATAATGCTCTGCTACAGAAAGGAATCAAGGGCTAGATATCTGAACGGAAGGAGTCATTATATTCCGCTGCACCCAATGTAAGGTTTCTTAAACTTTATATGTGTTTATTTCATCGTTTTAGAAAGTTCATATTTAGGATGTTAATAAACATACTTGTGAGTAGATCTAAGATCCTGGTAAAATAAATTCCAACATATAGATCCATGGTCCCCATTCTAGTTGAGACCATACTGCTTGTAAGACTCAATAATTGATTTATGATTAATCAATTATAATTCTAAAGTTAGACTATGTCTAATTTATGAATTTTTCACTAAGTAGGGGTGAAATTGTAAGGAAGAGAGATTCTACGTTTATTTATTAAATAAGAGACTCTATATGTCTAAATTAATAATTATATTAAATGAAAATATTATTTAATAATCTATTTTAGTTATTAAATAATTAGTTTTGGCATTTAAATGGTTAAAATAGGAAAGTTGGCATTTTTGGGAAAATAGAAATAGAAATTATGAAAACTGCAAAATCCAAGTGAGGCCCAACAACACCCATGGACGGCCACTTATGCATGCATTTTCCAATTATTATTTTCATTATTTTAATGCCAATTAATTACTAACCTAAACCTAGCAGTTGTCTAAAAAATAGAAAGTGAAGGCTCACACCAAATAAGGCAGTTAAGCAATTATTCAGTAATTCAGGAAACTGCCTCTTTTAGAAAGTTGAGCCTTCCCTTTTCTCTTTATATATAGCCGACCCTCTTCTTCTTCTTCTTCTTCAGAGAAGAGCGATACAATTTCGAAATACCTAGTGAAAGAGTAGTGCCCACACGCAGCAAACAGTACCTCAATCATAGTTTGGAAGACTGTGAAGGATCCAAATCCAAGAGAAGGACATTCGGACTCAGATCTTGATAATACTCTGCAACAGAAAGGATTCAAGGGTTAGAGATCTGAGTGGAAGGAGACATATTATTCTGCTGCACCCAATGTAAGGTTTCTCATACTTTATATGTGTTTACTTATTATCGTTTTAGAAAGTTCATATTTAGGTTGTTAATCAACATACTTGTGAGTAGATCTAAGATCCTGGTAAAATAATTCCAACAGCAGTGGCCAAGGCTAAGAAGGAAACATCCTCTAGCAAGAGCTCAGACAAGGGGAAAAACATTCCCAAGTAGGGAACTTCCCAAGGCGGGGATGAAGATGTGGATCCTCGACTTGGGGACCCAAGCAGCAATGTTGGACCTGTAGAACAATTAGAAGAGATCGAGATCGATCCAGATATCCCGACCAGAAAGCTAAAAATCGAAAAAGGTTTGTTGCTCGAAGTAAAATCAGAATTGATAAAATTTCTAAGAGCAAACCTAGACGTTTTTGCCTGGTCACATGCAGATATGGTTGGAATTGATCCTTCTATTATTTCACATGTTCTAAATATCGATCCCAACTTCCGGCCAGTTCAACAAAAATGAAGGCTTTTGGACAAAGAACGAGCAGTAGCCCTGAAGGAAGAAGTTGAAAAGTTGCGCAACAACAACTTCATAATTGAAGCTTTCTACCTAGCTTGGGTCGCGAATCCCGTATTAGTGCTCAAGCTGAACAAGAAATGGCGAGTGTGTATTGATTTTACAGACCTCAACAAGGCATGCCCTAAAGACTGTTTTCCACTTCCAAGAATCAATCAGCTCGTAGATGTAACAGCAGGGCATGAAATATTAAGCTTCATGACGCTTACTCAGGCTACAATCAAATCAAAATGCATCCACCAGACCAAGAACATACAAGTTTCCAAACAGATATGGGTCTATATTGCTACAAAGTAATGTCGTTTGGTCTAAAAAATGCTGGAGCTACGTACCAAAGATTGGTAAACAAAATGTTTAAAGACCAGATCGTGCGAAATATGGAAGTGTATGTGGATGACATGCTCGTCAAATGCAGAAAGGTTGGGGGCCACATAGACGACCTGGACGAATGCTTCAAAGTCCTCAGAAAGTATAATATGAAACTAAATCCCTTAAAGTGTTCCTTTGGACTCAGCTCAGGAAAGTTTCTAGGCTTCATCGTCAATGCCCGAGGAATGGAAGCTAATCCAGAGAAGATTCAAGCCCTCCTGGATATGAACATACCAACAAAAACCAAAGAAGTGCAAAGCCTAACTGGTCAGATCGCCGCGCTCAGCCGATTTGTTTCAAAATCAACAGATAAGTGTGTCCCATTCTTCAACATTCTACGAGGAAACAAGAAGTTCGAGTGGACAGAGGAGTGTGAAAAAGCTTTCCAAGAGCTAAAAGAAAAACTTGCAAAACCTCCTGTGCTCTCAAAACCTCTGGACGGAGAGGAACTGGGAATATATTTAGCTGTCACGAAACATGTCATGAGTGTCGTACTAATTAGAGAAGGGAACAGCATACAACACCCAGTCTATTACATCAGTAAAAGACTCATTGAGGCCGAGAGCCGATACCTGTTGATAGAAAAACTCGCCTACTGCCTTATTCTAGCAACAAGGAAATTGAGGCCTTATTTTCAAGCTCATCCTATTCAGGTATACACCGACCAGCCACCACGCCAAATACTGCAAAAACCAGATGCTTCTGGACAGCTACTCAAGTGGGCGGTAGAGTTGGGCCAGTATGAAATCACAACCTCGAACAGCAATCAAAAGCCAAGTCTTGGTAGACTTTGTGGTAGAATGCACAGGCAAGAAAGAAAGCATACCAGAAAGCAACCCCGAGCCATTACAAACACCTCAGCCAAGTAATAATGAAGACAAGCTGACCTGGAAACTACATGTAGACAGGTCGGCTACTGATCAACTATCTGGTGCACGAATTGTTGTTGTCACACCTGGGGAGCAACACCTGCATGCTGCAGTCAAGTTTGGATTGAAAGCATCTAACAACAAAGCCGAGTACAAAGCTCTAATTGCTGGGCTAAGACTAGCCTAGGAGATGAAGGCCGAACACATTGAAATCTGCAGTGATTCACAGCTGGTGGTAAATCATGTATCCGGAGAATACGAGGATTGGAGAGAAAAGATGATAGCATATCTGAGCAAAATACATGATCTGCTTGCACAATTCAAAATCTACGGTCTCAGACAAATTCCAAGGGAAGAAAACACAACTGTAGACGCGTTAGCTCGATTGGAAGGCAGCAATGTAAGTGACAAGGAAAACTTGGCTCCTATCCAGTTCCTCGAAGAGCCTAACATCACTGGCACGGAAGAAATCAAAATGATTGATACATCCCCAAACTAGATGACACCAATAGTAGCCTACCTCGACTCTGGGAAACTCCCAGATAATCGGAATGAAGCTCGGAAAATGAGAAGGAAAGTTGCATGGTATATCATAGTAGAGGGAATTACGTACAGAAGAGGATTCTCGATGCCATTGCTCAGATGTGTCACTCAAGAAGAAGCTGCACAACTCCTATCTGAAGTTCACAATGGATTCTGTGGAAATCATGCCGCCGGACAAAGCTTATCTAAGAAAATTCTTAGGCAAGGTTACTTCTGGCCAACGATGATTGAAGATTCAAAAGCCTATGTTAAGAAGTGTGACAAATGCCAGAGATTTTCAAAGATACCACGAGCTCCACCCATCGAGTTAACACAGATCCAAAGTTCGTGGCCCTTTGCCATTTGGGGGATTGACCTAATCGAACAATTACCCAAAGGTAAAGGCAGAGTGCAGTATGCAGTGTTAGCGGTTGATTACTTTACTAAGTGGACTGAAACCGAACAACTCGCAACCATTACATCATAGAAAGTTCAAGACTTTATTGTGAAGAACATAATATGCTAGTTCGGACTACCGTAGAAGATAGTTTCAGACAATGGCAAGCAGTTCGACAGCCAATCCTTTGCTAATTTTTGTGCAAACCATTATTTTGGTCAAAAACAGTCACTATTTGTTCTGTTGTGGATTCTCTCTTTTTCCAGTTCCTAATCCCTTTTTCTTTACTTGGTCCTTCTCTATTTATATGGTACATCCTTTTGATTGCATGGATGATCAATCGTATCCGTGTTTTCCTTCTCTATTCTTTTTTCCATGCTACGTATCCGTGTTTCAACGGGTAGCTTTAATGCTACTGCTTTCCTTCGATCTGACGGCACCATATCCTTGGAAATATTGATTTTTCCCTTTGTACCGAGAATCTTCTTCTCCCGTCGGAACTCCTATTTGAAATGATCTGAGTTTCCTTTCGTCGGGGGTGTTTGCCCTAATCACGGTACTATCCTGCTGTTCCTCGTTTTTGTTGTATTTTAGATACCTCCCTCGTCAGCAGGTTATCTGGGGATCGTCATTGGATTCTCATTTGTAATACCTCCGACAATCGAATTTTTGTTCCGTCAGCCAATTATTCTATTCCTTTCTTCCTTCAACTTCCGTCGGTGCAAACTTATTTTCTTTGTCGTTTAGCGCTTCCTTTTCGTTTTTGTCCGTATTGTTCTCTTGAGGCTCAATATTTGGGCCACACCGTGTTCGGCCTTCCCTGATGTTCTTTCTGATCTTGAGATTTTATGCATTCAACCTATGTGGGCCTTTTGACATTTTCATTTTAGTCTATTGGGCCTTTTGCTTCCGTGCTTGATTTTTACCTCCCAAACACTACTCCCCCCAGTTCCAGTTACAATTTTATAACCTAGAACTGTTTTTCATAACTACTCCCTCTCTTTTTCTTTTTAAGACAGGGAAATCTATGTGTATAGTTTTATTTTATTTACCTTGTGTGTCTATATATATATATATATTTTTTGTACTTGTCACTTCTTATAGCAGTTTTTATGTCAGTTTTCGTTCATCATTACTAGTTTTATAACTATTATTATATACATATTTTTTGCTTTTGAATTTTTCAGTTTGATAGGAAGTGGCGGTTTTTCTCGATGTGATGGTGGTTCCTCGAGAATTGCTCCTTCTTATAAATGCCCTACTAATCCTCTATCTTCCCTTTGTGTTTTAGCGGCGCACTCTCGAGTATAAGACCCTCAATTTCGAAAATCCATTACATGCTTTTCTCTCTGCTGGTCATTTTAACTTCTCTGTGCTAGATCTCATTGCCTTCATGTATATATGCTCTGCTCCTTTAACTTAATTATATTTCTTTCCATCCTCTTTTTTTTAATCTCTCTCTTTTTTTATATATACCCTCTCTATATATGTTATATTTATTTTTTGTATTTTCGTCCTTCCCACTATTTTCCCTCCCTCATATTTTTCTCTAGGATCTTCTTTTCTTTTCCCTCTTCTTCTTCTTCTTTCCTTTGGGTTAGCGTTCCGATACTTAGGGTTTCATGATAATTGGGGTATAATCCCTATTTCTAGGTCCACCTTTCCTTTGCCACCTGCTTTAACTTTGGCATTCCCCCTACTACACCCTTTCCGAGGTTGCGGTCTCACACTTCCCTTGTTATGATTAGGTAGAGGGGGAGGTTGTTTTTAGGATCAGCCCTCTTTCCTTGCGTAGATTCTGGGTCCCAAATATTACTTTGTTCGTAGTATAATGGCGAATGTGGATTGTCCAGGCGTCTCTCCTTCGGTTTCTGACTCTCTTTCTTCAAGTATTGCTCTTGGGTTTGTTGAGTCCCTGCTTATTTCTAACACTCCTCCCATGGAGGCCGAGAATGCCGATGTCCCTGATGACCTAGCGGTGGAGTGTTTAGGTAGTATCTCCAACATTCCCCGCTCTTGCTCCGGGGGCGAAGCGGGTGTTAGTGGTCAAGCCGTCCCTTCCGAGGGGGTTACTCTGGCGGTTCCCCCGTTGAAGAAATTTAAGAGGAAAAAAAGGCCCTGGGGAGTTCCTATTTGGACGTTAAGTCAAGTTGTCCGGCGGTTCTGACTCAGCATAAGCTCAATTCCCTAGTTTCGTCCTGCGGTTTTCCGTCGGGGGTCGAAATTAGACTTCCCAAACCGCATGAGAGGGTAGATTCCTCTCAGGATGAGTGGGTGTGTCTACATTCTTATTGGTTCGAATCGAAAATCAGACTGAGGCTACCCATCCCTAAATTAATCAAGGAATTCCTTCTACAATACTCAATTGCTCCTGCCCAGTTACTTCCTAGCGTGTGGGCTATCCTTTTAGGTCTGATTGTTTTAGGGGATAAGGCGGGTGTTCAGTGGGAGGTATCTGACGCCATCCATTTCTATTCTTTGATGGAGAAAGAACCCCGGGCGTTATCATCTTTGCCCCAGGAAGAATCGGGCTCTCATCACTGACCTAGAGACCTCTCATAAAGGATGGAAGGGAAAGTTCTTTTTTGCCAGAGGCCCCATTGAATTTTTTTCCGACGACCCTACGGCCCCGTTTATTATCCGGAGCTGGGGGGCTCCTGGTAATTCTCTTACCTCTATTGTTAGGGCGCCCTTCTACTCGACTGTCTTCGCTTTTCTATTTTCAATTATTCAGGTGTATTATTATTTTTATTATATATATATATTCTCTTGTTGTTGTTTATTCTTTTTTTTTTTTTTGAATGTATTGATGTTGATTTTAACGGGGGTACTTTTGTGCAGCTACCACCAACAACGAGGATACCGTTATCGGGGATATTTTTTCTGAGAAGGTCCGCAAAGTCACAGCCCTAGACCCCAAGCTTCGATCAATCAAGTTCCTTGTTTCTCGTGAAGCCTTAATCGAATCCTCCGCCTGGCCTTGCGAACTCAGGATCCCCCTAGGTATCCCCACTCCTTATCCTTCTTACTTTATTTGGCCTAATTTCTTAAAATGCGCTCTGAAACACTTAAATCAAACACCCGAGCTGATTTTAATAGAGTTTTCTTAGGATCATTCCTGCCTTGCAGAGACCTATCCCCATCATCTTCCCAAAATGAGGCTATCTGAAATGACCGTTGAGGAGATCGAGGCCTAAAACGCTGCCCGACAGAAGAGGCTTATGTCGAAGTCCCTTAAGCGCAAAAGCAAAAAGAAGAAGAGCAGCGCAGCGAGGCTTGAGGAAGCTACTCAGTCGGACTTTGGCATGTCATCTCAGCATGATTCGGCCACTGACGATGCCATTGGTACCCTGCTTAACGCCCTCCTCGAGATTTCATCAGGCGTTGGTGAGGGCAAGTGTAACTCCGCAGGGTTGGCCTCGACGGGGCCTCCCAATCTGGAGGGACTTTCTCAGCCCGAGAATCTCTCGACTGCCACGGTAGGCCAAAATCTGGGTCCTTCGTCTACCTCTCATGCTCGGACTTCTTCTTCTCTTCTTGGAGCGTCGTCGTCTTCCCATCTCGCCATTTCTCCTATTTTGGCGCACCCCTCAACCTTTTCTCCAGATCGAGGCTCCCCGCCCTTGTCCAGCCATCCCCCGCGGGCCAAGACTGAATGGGATGAGATCCCTGCTTTTAGGATTAAGAAAGATGTCCCGTTTGAGGAGTTGGTTGAGAATTACTTCAAGTCTCTTCTGGATGCCGTCAGAAAACTTGATGATGATTTTTATATCTCCCAAGGGCGTGACTCCATTCTGAAGGACACTGCTATCTCAGGGATAAAGGTAATCCATCTCCTACTTGTATTTTATTTTACTTTATTTTTGTTACTATTTCACTTACTATTGTTTTATTTATATTATATGTATATATATTTTCTTTAAAACGAGTATCAGACGACTTTGAGGTGCGCCCATGCTATGAAATTTGCCCCGCAGACTGATAGGGAGAGGGAAAGCTTGGCTAAGGGCTATTCTCGTTATAAGAAAAATTACGAGGCAGCTGCTGCCGCAAAGGCGGTTGCCCTCACTAATGTTAGTGCCTTAGAAGTTGATATCAAGCGTTTGAAGAGTAAGGTCGATAGTCTTGAGTCGGAGAAGAGGGGCTGGGACCTTACTCGTTCGGCTCTAGAATTAGAGAAAAAGGATCTAAGTGACAAGGTTGCTTCCTTAGAGACTAGTTTGTCTGCGGTGAATCTGGAAAAGGCCGCCTTGTTGCAAGAGTGCGATACCTTCCGTTCAGAGGCCGAGGCAACGAAGGACAAACTCTCTTCCTTAAGTTACAAATTGTCTGAGGCCGAAAAGGTGACAGCCCAGGCCCAAAAAGCTTTGGCCGACGAGAAAGGGTCCCTGACTAAGGAGATTAAAGTTCTGACGAGCCAAGTTAAGAAGGCGTTCCTTAGTGGAAGTTATTAGTTGGCCTTCAAGCTGTTTACCGAGTTTAGAGAGGGTAAATCTGCTACTTGGGACCTGGACGAGTTTTTCAAGAAGTATTCCAAGTTCAAGAAGAACGAGGATCTTGTGGAATCTTCTACGGAGTCGGATGAAGCTAGTGACGATGAGGATGCCGACGGGGCCTGAGGAGCTGGGAGGGAATTTTTATCCTATTTTTTATTTTATATTTTTATATCTTTTATATGCACGTGTGGAACAATTTTAAAGAACAGTTTCTATTTTTACGGTTTATTTTTATTTTTATGGTTTTGTAAGGATTTCGTGTTTAATTGATATTTTTAATTTATTTCCCTTACTATCGTTATTCATACGTGTATGGCTTTTCTTGATGCGTCTCGACACTTGGGGATGCATATTTAATGGCATTGCCTTAGATGTTGGTGGACTTACCCCTTTGTCTTCCCTTTATCTTCTTTTAGCTTTTTAACCTATTTATACATGTATCCTCCTTTGTTAATGGTATTGTTTTTGTGAAGTTTCTAAGTTTCCTTTTTACGCGTATATTTCTTACTTTTCTTCCCTCTGCCTTAGAGATGTCAAACCCTCCAGGTTCTCGTCTCCCTCAGTCTTTGAGTGGGGACGAATTCCATTCGGACGTTGGGGATAGATCTCCCCCTAGCCCTGTGATTTTCTCTCGTTACTACCGACCTAGTGGCGAAGCTATTGTTGGGAGAATGATGCGGGCTTATAGGGCTAGGCGTGATGATGCGTCTTCGTCTTCTGACGAGGAGTGGCTTTAGAATTTCTTTGAGAATGAGGGACGTAACGTTTCAGCTACCACAAGGGTCCCTGCTGAATTCCATACCCTTTGTTTGCACGCCAAGCGTCATCGTGACTACCGTCACATGCAGGCCCACAACCGGCGGGCCTGGGACGCGGACTTGGAGAGGGAGCATTTAGCTAACAAGAGGCGGATGGAGGAATGTTTGAGAGAGGGGGCTCCTTTCTACCCCCTGGTTTTCCTACAGGCTACCGCCGGTGCTCGAGGAGGGTGGTACGGGGGTCCATTGTGATTCCTGGTTCTTTATGCATACTTTGTTGGCACCACCCTAACCGCGAGCACTTCTTGTAAAGACCGCTTAGTTTAATTTGGAAATTAGCAGTTAATCACGTTTAATTATGAAATTATTTATAGCTATTTAAATAATTATTTATACTGTTATTTATTGAATTCAGAGATGCATTTTTATGTCATGTAGTAGTTTGCATAATTTTGCATTCCGGTGCCCGGTATTTTTGGAACTCGGTGTTTGGCTCAGTAAAAATCACAACTTAGTATGTTAGTAGTTTGGGACCGTTTTTTTAGACATTAGGAATGTCGGGAATGGCCGGGAATTTAGAATTTCCCAAAAATACCCCTTTAGTGTTATTTATGTTATTTTAGTGTGGAGGGGCAAAATGGTCTTTTTTCCCCAATGATATTTTGTCTTTTAGTGAATTTATTAATTGAAAAATAAATGTTTATTTTAATTGTTTGTTGGCTGAAAAGAATTCCTTTTATTTCAAGTTACTCTTCAAAGTTTCTTTCATTTTCAACACTTAGAAAAAATAGAAAAAAATTTGGAAAAGCTCTCTCTTTTTCCTCTTCATTTTCGGCCATCTTGGAGCAGCAAGGAGCTAGCCTTTTCCTTGAATTTTTGCTTGTGATTTCATCTCTCCTTAAGGTTCAATTCAAGCTAGGTTAGCCTTCTTCTTTTCTTTTAAAAATTGTGGAATTTTGATGAAAAAAAAGTGTTATGCATGCATGATTATTTGATATTGTTGCTGCTGTGAGTTTGTTGTTATTTTCTGGGATTTGAGCATGTTAAATTAAGGTTATTTGAGTTGTTTTTGAAGAATGATTCTTAGATTGAGGAAGCTATGGTTTTTCTATGCAAAATATATGATTTTTGAAAGAAATGTCTATGTTCTGTTGCTGTGATGTTGTTGATGTTTGTAGTTGTTTTCAGAGGCTTAATTATGCATGATTAAGTAGATTTATGTTGGTTTGATTGCATGTTAGCTAGGTTTACTCAAGTTTGAGTTTAGAACTCAAAGCTTGAGCTTTAATGGTGATTTATGATTATGTGCAATCTGGGTGGTTTTGAAGCTTTAGAAATGTTCTAGGGGATATATAGAACAGGTCTGGAAGGTTTCATGTGAATTGGAGTTGATTTGGTTGAGTTATGATTTTTTTGATGTTGCTGCCTGCGAGGAACCGGAATTCCGGTTGTGCATCCGGAATTCCGGATGGGGTTCTGAAATTTCCCAGAACCGGAATTCCAGTTGGGCAACCGGTCTACCGGTTGGGAAAAATTCAGGAACCCTAGTTTTCCTCGATTTTATGTTTTTGGGGGTATTGCCATGCTTTTTATCGATAGGGAAACTTTTAGTTCCTAGTTTAAGTCCCCGGGAAGTGATTTAGCGTGTCACTTATAGTGTTGTGATTTTTATGGTTTAGGAGCCTGTAATCCGCCGCGCAGTTAAGTTCCAGTCAGGTTGACCGACACACCTGGATTCGGAATCCAGGTAAGATTAGTATAACAGTATGCATATGTAGATTACATGTTTAGCGTGCATGTAGGAAGCCTGTTAGATTACATTAGTTATGTATGTTGGCTTCGAACCATCCAACCCTGTCACGTCGGTACAGGCTGGAGTATGACCAGTAGCCGGAGTATGACCGGTTTGACCGATCAGGCTGACACTTAGGTTGGTGGTTCCGTACTATTGACGTATCCCGTCGGTACAGGCTAGAGTATGACCAGCAGCCGGATTATGACCGGTTCGACCGATCAGGCGGATACTGTAACACGTCGGTACAGGCTGGAGTATGACCAGCAGCCGGAGTATGACCGGTTCGACCGATCAGGCTGTTACTTGTCAATAGTACCGTCCCTATGAACGTTCAGAACTCAGTACCGTGTTGGACACGGCAGTTAGGGGACTCAATATCGTGTTGGACACGGCAGTTAGGGTTATGATCAGAGGTATGGGCATCTGATCATGACCGGGTTTTATGTATGAATATTATTATGCTTTTCTTACTGAGTCTGTCGACTCACAGTCTAACACCCTAACTACCTTAGGCGTATTACGTGATTTTTAAACGTATTGTGCAGCTCGTTGCTAATCAACGAGGTTTATGGAAAAACGTGATTAATTAAAATTTTGCTTTTTGATTAAACTTATAAACCATATAATAAAAGTCTCGGGATCCCGATTTATAAAATCATTTACAAACGTTTTAACTGTTTAACTATTACATCAAAATAAAAGTCGTCTAACGACAGTTACAAAAATCTCAGCCCTGCTGTCCCGAGGATCGTACGCTCCAGGCCTAACCGCCCCGACATGTACAATCTCATAAGCTCGCTCACGGTCCATCAGCTACAGCCTTGCCTTTACCTACACATGAACATAAACTGTGAGTCGACAGACTCAGTAAGAAAAGCATAATAATATCATACATAACTAACTGCCGTGTCCAACACGATACTGAGTCCCGCTACTGCCATGTCCAACATGGTACTGAGCCACTACTACCATGTCCAACATGGTACTGAGTTTTGAACGTTCAGGGGACGGTACTATTGACAAGTATCCTCCTGATCGGTCGAACCGGTCATACTCCATTCTTGGTCATACTCCACATGTACCGACGGGATAGGTCAATAGCCCTGAACCACCAACCAAGTGTCGGCTGATCGGTCGAGCCGGTCATACTCCGCTTCTTGGTCATACTCCGGCTGTACCGACGTGACGGGGTTGGATGGTTCGAAGCCTAAATACATAACTAATGTAATCTAGCGGGCTTCCTACATGCACGCTAAACATGTAATCTACATATGCATCTTGTTATACTAATCTTACGGATTCCGATTTCGGGTGTGCGGTCAACTTTGGACCTGAAGGCGAGCGGGGGTTTACTGGCTCCTAAACCATAAAAATCACAACGCTATAAGTGACACGCTAAATCACTTCCCGGGGACTAAAACTTGGAACTAAAAGTTTCCCTATCGATAAAAAGCATGGCAATACCCCTAAAAACCTAAAAACGAGGAAAACTAGGGTTCGGAAAAATTCCCCAACCGGTAGACCGGTTGCCCAACCGGAATTCCGGTTCTGGGAAAATTCAGAACACTCATCCGGAATTCCGGATGCACAACCGGAATTCCGGTTCCTCGCAGGCAGCAAACATAAAAAATTCATAACTTGCACAATTCAACCCCAAATCACATGAAACCTTCCAGACCTGTTCTATACCTCCCCTAGAACATTTCTAAGGCAACAAAACCACCCAGATTGCACGAATTCAAAAATCACCATTAGAGCTCAAGCTTTGAGTTCTAAACTCAAACTTGAGCAAACCTAGCTAGCATGCAATCAAATCCATCTAAACTTACTTAAACAAGCTTAACTAAGCCTCTGAAAACAATCAAAAACATCAACAATATCTCAGCAACAGAACATAGACATTTCTCTTTGAAAACCATATTTTTGAGCTAAAAATCAAAACTTTGAACAACACAACTAGCATGCATCATAACCAGCTCTATTCTACTCAATTGAACAAGATTTAAACCTCAGAAATCATATCACAAACACAGCAGCAACAACACCTCAAGTAAGCATGCATTTACTCATATTTTCACCATTTTTATTCAAGAAAATAAAGGGAAAGAGTTAGAGATTACATACCACAACCTAGAGTTCACAATTAGGTTGAATTTAGCTTTGAAAATTGAAGAAAAACCCAGCTTTTGCACCCCAAATACCCAGCCGAAAGTGGAGAGGAAAAGAGAGAGTTTTTTGGAAAATTCTATTTTCTTTTCTAAGTGTTTTTTTGTAAAATGAAAGAAATAATATAAACCCACTTAACATAACCATTTATTAACTCCATTTCAGCCAAAAACAATTAAATAAATAAACATTTAATTTCCAAATAAAAGTCACTAAAAGACAAAAAGTCATTGGGGCAAAAAGACCATTTTGCCCCTCCATCATAAAATCACATAAATCATACTAAAGGGGTATTTTTGGGAAATTCTAAATTCCCGGCCATTCCCGACATTCCCAATGTCTAAAACCCGTCCCCAAAATACTAACATACTAAGTTGTGATTTCTACTGAGCCAAACGCCGAGTTCCAAAATACCGGACACCGGAAATGCGAAATATAAAAACTACTGATGACATAATCATGCATTTCTGAATTCCATAAATAACAATAATAAATTATTTAAATAGCTATAAATAATTTCATAATTAATCCCAATTAACTGATAATTTCCAAATTAGCTAAGCGGGCTTTACACACAGTGCTACGTTTATGTGTAGGTAAAGGCAAGGCTAAAGTTGATGGACCGTGAACGAGCTTATGAAGATTGTACATGTCGGGGTGGTTAGGCCTGGAGCGTACGATCATCGGGACAGCAAGGCTAATTTTTGTAACTAGTCGCTAGGCGACAATTATTTTGTATGAACAGTAAACTTTTGTAAATGTTTTTTTGTAATCGGGATCCCGAGTCTTTTGTATAAATATTTTATAAGTTTAATTAAAAAGCAAAAATTTTAATTAATCACGTTTTCCATAAACCTCGTTTACGAGCTGCACAGCATGTTTAAAAATCACGTAATACGCCTATATTAGTTAGGGTTTTACAATTTGGTATCAGAGACGCCAGGTTGTCTTCCGAAGATCGTCATGACATGTACAATCATCATCAGCAGTTAGCTCGTTTCACGGTTCAGTAAGCCTTTATTGCTTTAGTAGTTTATTTATTTATGAATAAGAAAAGCCTGATAGGAAGCATGTTAATAGCCTGATAGTAGAATAGGCGCATGTTTCGTTTTTAATTTCCAAATTAAGCGGCATTAGTAAGCTCTCCTTGAATACGACCTGATATGCCAACTCTTGGTTTCGCAGGCGGTTCTAACTAGATGGACGCCAGGCGGACTACCAGGAGTCAGGGCAACTCAGTGGGGTCGAATCAAGGTTAGGGAGCTCAGTTTCCCCCGCCAGTTAGGGGCCGAGGTAGAGGTCCCCGAGGTAGGGCTCGTGGTCGGGGTGATGAGAACCCGCCACAGGCTGCCCAGGCTCCCCTAGCCGATCAGGGAGCCCAGAATTGGGAGGTTTGGTTTGCTGAGATGCAAGCCTGGATAGAAGAGCAAGACCTCGAGATTCAGAGGTTGAGACAGCAGGGTGCTCCTGCAGTTCCGGTGCCAGTAGTTCCAGTAGCACCTGCCCCTGCTGCTCAGGCCGAATTAGTGGTGGCGGCCAATAGATTGGAACCTTTGTATGAGCGGTTCCGGAAGCAAGCACCTCCGGTTTTCTTGGGAGGTCCAGACGTGATGAAGGCCGAACAGTGGCTGACGGTGATTACCAAGATCCTGAACTTCATGGGTGTCACCGGTAAAGTTCTAGGAGGACGCTCTGGTCTGGTGGGACATGGTGTCTCAGATTCATGACGTCACCACCATGACCTGGGAAAGGTTCCAGGAACTCTTCAACGCCAAGTACTATAATGAGGCGGTCAGAAGCGCCAAGAGGAAAGAGTTCGCTCACCTAACCCAGCGTGAGAACATGAGCGTGACAGAGTATACTACTCAGTTGGACCGGTTGGCGAGGTTAGCCTCAGGAATTGTGTCGACCGATTTCAGCAAGAAAGAGAAGTACCTAGATGGGTTGAATGCGAGAATCAAACACGATTTGATGATCACCACGGACGACCACACCACCTATGCTGAGATGGTGGAGAAGGCACTACGAGCTGAGGGCGCAGTTTGGTGTATGTCAGAGTCAGCTAGTACTGCGGCGAGTGGCGGGGCTCCTACCCCTCCTGCATCAGGCTTTAGCAGGGGGAGTAGTGGTTCGGCCATTTATCAGAGGAAGAGAATGTTGGATATTATTTTACCAGGATCTTAGATCTACTCACAAGTATGTTTATTAACATCCTAAATAAGAACTTTCTAAAACGATAAATTAAACACATATAAAGTTTAAGAAACCTTACATTGGGTGCAGCGGAATTAAATGACTCCTTCCATTCAGATATCTAGCCCTTGATTCCTTTCTGTAGCAGAGCATTATCAATATCTGAACCTGGATCTCTTTCTCTGAATCTTTGATGCTGAAACTCCTTTGCTGATGATCTTTCTTCACGATCTTCCTCACTATAATTGAGGTATCACTTGCTGTGTGTGGGCACTACTCATACACCAAGGATTTCGAAATTCAAGAGGAAAGAGAAAGAAGAAGTGGCAGCTAAAGATAGGGAGAGAGAAAGGCTCAGGTTTTTCTCTGAAGGAAAAATAGAAAATTTAAGTGTAATTTTCCTGAAGCCTTCACTATCTATTTATAGCATTCCACTAGGGTTAGGTTTGAATTATTTGGCATTAAAATAATGAAAATATCAGTTTAAATTTCCTACAAAAGTGGCTTGCCCTATACTAGTGGATTTGGGCCTCACTTTTTGCAATTTTGCAGTTTTACCTTTTCTGCATCTGATTTTCTCAAAAACGCCAATTTTCTAATTCAACCATTTAAATGCCAATTCTAACTATTTAATAACTATAAATAATTATTAAATAATATTGTCATTTATCATATTTATTAATTGAACCATACAAAGTATCATAATTAACAAATATGCCCCAATAAACTCTTTCTTTACAATTTCGCCCTTACTTAGTGAAAAATTCACAAATAGACATAGTCTAATTTGAGAATTATAATTGATTAATCAAAACCAGTTACATGAGTCTTACAAGTAATATTATCTCAACTAGTGGGGGGCCATGGGTCTATATAACCGAGCTTCCAATAAGTAGATCAAGAATTTAGCACTAAAATTCACTAACTTATTAATTCTTCGTTGAATCCACGCATAGAACTTAGAATTGCACTCTCAATATATAGAATGCTCTATATGCTCCACCTTATAGACACATCATTAGTTATCCATTGTTATAATCCATATTTGATCAATGATCCTCTATATGAATGATCTACACAGTAAAGGGATTAAATTACCGTAACACCCTACTATGTATTTTATCCTTAAAACACTTGACCCCGTATAAATGATATTTCAGCTTATGTGAAAGGAGATCTCCACCATTTATTTTTGTTTTGTCAAGCTCGAAGGAGATCATCCTTTGCTTACTATTCGCCAGATAGAAGCTATAGATTCCATGTTTATGCTAGCGCTCCCACTCAATTGCACTACCGTGTTCCCAAAATGTATGTATCACCCTGACCTAAAAGTAGGCTTAACTAACAAATCAAAGAACACGAATAGCCTTTCAAGATTGAGCCTAATCATAACAGGATTAAGATCATTTGATCTAGGATCAACTTGGCGATATTGACTTGAATAGATTTTACGGTAAGTTTAATAAATCTAAGTCAAAGTTCAATATCGGTCCCTTCCGATGCATACTCCATGCATCCAACCTGAGCTTTACTTTAACCAATGTTCTGGAAAGAACATAGTATTTCTCCAAATACAAGTAAACTCTTGTTGTAGATTATCATATCAGTAAAACCCTGTGTCTGATAAATCTAGGAAACTTTATTCACATAGTCATGTTTACTTTACAATGTGTTGACGGCACAATAAAAGGGTTTCAGATGAATCTATACATTATGTACATATAATCATGAAATAAATCATGTGAACCATGCAACATTAAATGTTATTTCTGATCTATATTAATAAGTAAATCTGATTATATTGAAATGAGTTTTATTTAGGGCATAAAACCCAACAGAGAACACCCACTGCATTCGGTGGCTCGAGTCAGAACAAGAGGTTCCGGGGGAACCAGAATAGAGGTAGTCGTTCCAGTGGTACGGAGACCTGATTCTCCTATCCCGAGTGCCCTAGCTGCAAAAGGCACCATCAGGGTGAGTGCAAAGGTCAGGGATGCTTTCACTGTGGCATGCCCGGACACTTCAAGAGGGACTGTCCCCAGCTCCGTTCAGAGGCACCGAGAGCTCTGGCGATGGCCACTCCAGCCAGGGTGTTCGCCATCACTCAGGCTGATGCAGATGCCAGCCCATCAGTTGTAACAGGTCAGCTTTCTGTTAATAACTCGCTTTATTCAGTGCTGTTTGATTCTGGGGCGACACATTCTTGTGTGGCAGCCAGAGTCTTTAGTAAATTGGATAGACCATACGATAGATATGAATCAAGGTTTGGAACCCTATTACCTGGCGGAGAATTGGTTATCTCCAACAGGTAGATTAGGTCTATGCCGATCAGGATAGATGGTAGAGAGTTAAGTGCTGACTTGATAGAGATGAGTTTAGTAGAGTTCGATATTATTATAGGAATGGATTTCCTATCTAAATATTTGGCGAGCATTGATTGTAAAAGGAAGATGGTGATCTTCCAACCGGAAAGTGAAGAACCATTTGTGTTTGTTCGTTCAGTTCAGGGATCTCGGATCCCGGTGATTTCGGCCTTGTCAGCTAGAGAATTGATACATGGCTGATGCTTAGGGTTTCTGGCCGTGGTGGTGGACACCACTCGGCCAGATACCATTCAGCCAGAGGACATTAAGGTGGTTCGGGAATTTTTGGATGTTTTTCCCGAAGAACTTCCAGGGTTACCACCTCAGCAGGAAATTGACTTCGTGATAGACTTGGCACCAGGGGTGGAACCGGTTTCCAAAGCCCCGTATAGAATGGCTCCAGCTAAACTTAAGGAATTAAAGATTCAGCTCCAAGGGTTGTTTGACATAGGGTTTATTCGGCCCAGTGTGTCACCCTGGGGAGCCCCAGTTTTATTCGTCAAGAAGAAAGATGGATCTATGAGGATGTGCATCGACTACAAAGAATTGAACAAGCTGACGGTGAAGAATAAATATCCATTACCTAGGATCGATGATTTGTTCGATCAACTTCAGGGGAAGACGGTCTTTTCTAAGATTATTCTCCGTTCGGGTTATCATCAGTTGAGAATCCGAGAGGAGGACATTCTGAAGACGGCTTTCCGAACTAGGTATGGACATTACGAATTTCTGGTTATGTCGTTCGGACTAACCAATGCTCCTGCAGCATTCATGGACTTGATGAATAGAGTATTCAAGGATTTCCTCGATATCTGTGTGATTGTGTTTATCGACGACATCCTCGTGTACTCTCAATCAGAAGAGGAGCATGAATTACATCTTCAGATGGTATTGCAACGGCTTCGAGAACACAAGCTTTATGCCAAGTTCAAGAAATGTGAATTCTGGCTATCTCAGGTGTCCTTCTTAGGGCACATTGTGAGCAAAGATGGGATCAAGGTGGATCCCAGGAAGATCGAATCCATCAGGGATTGGCCGAGACCGAAGACAGTGACAGAGATCAGAAGCTTCTTGGGTTTAGCTGGGTACTACCGTAGATTCGTGGAAGGGTTCTCTAAAATTTCAATGCCCCTAACCGAACTTACAAAGAAGAATCAGCGATTTGTTTGGTCAGACAAATGCTAAGCTAGTTTTCAGGAGCTGAAGCAGAGGTTGATTACCGCTCCAGTGCTAGCTTTGCCTTCAGACAATGAAAAGTTTGTAGTTTATTGTGATGCCTCCAACAGGGTCTGGGGTGTGTGCTGATGCAAGCCGATCGAGTCATCGCTTATGCTTCCCGACAGTTAAAGGATTATGAACAGCGATACCCGACTCATGATCTAGAGTTGGCCGCAGTGGTTTTTGCATTGAAGATTTGGCGACATTACCTTTACGGAGAAAGATGTGAAATCTATACCGACCATAAAAGTCTCAAGTATTTCTTTACTCAGAAAGATTTGCACATGAGGCAGAGACGTTGGTTGGAATTAGTGAAAGATTACGACTGTGAGATCCTCTATCACCCTGGGAAGGCCAATGTAGTGGCCGATGCCCTGAGCAGAAAGGGTCCCGGGCAAGTAGCTAGTATGGTTCAGATCTCACCTCAGCTAGCAGAGGATATGGTTAGATCCAGCATTGAGTTTGTGGTAGGTCAGCTTCACAACTTAACGCTGCAATCTGATCTGTTGGAAAGAATAAAAGTCGCTCAGATGACGGATCCAGAGTTAGTGAAGATCAGAGATGAGGTGTTGGCTGGTCAAGCCAAGGACTTTTCAGTGTCAGATAATGGGATGCTTCTGTATAAAGCTAGGGTTTGTGTTCCGAATAGTGTGGAACTTAGGAATGAGATCTTTGAGGAGGCTCATTCTACCCTGTATTCTTTGCATCCCGGCACCACTAAGATGTACCAAGATCTGAAACCGTACTTCTGGTGGAGCGGTATGAAGAAGAATTTGGTAGAATTCGTATCGAGATGCCTCACCTATCAGCAGATTAAGGCTGAACATCAGAGACCAGCAGGGTTGTTGCAGCCTCTAACCCTACCAGAATGGAAGTGGGAAGATATCACGATGGATTTTGTGGTCGGGTTACCTAGGACCACGGGTTTATTTGATTCCATCTGGGTAGTGGTAGATCGATTTACGAAATCTGCTCATTTTCTGCCGGTCAGAACAACATTTACAGTGGATCAGTTGGCAGAGTTATATGTCAGAGAGATCGTAAGACTTCACAGGGTACCGAAGTCTATAGTTTCAGACAGGGATCCGAAGTTCACCTCCAAATTTCGGCAAAGTTTGCAACGAGCAATGGGTACAAAGCTGAAATTCAGTACAGCATTCCATCCTCAAACAGATGGTCAGTCCGAAAGGACAATTCAGATATTGGAGGACATGTTGCGAGCCTGTGTTATGGATTTTGAAGGCTCATGGAATAAGTATCTACCGTTGATAGAATTTTCTTACAACAACAGTTATCAGAGTACGATAGGGATGGCTCCCTACGAACTGTTATACTGTAGGAAATGTAGATCTCCCATTCATTGGGATGAGACAGGGGAGAGGAAATACCTAGGTCCAGAGTCAGTGCAGCGGACCAATGAGGCAATAGAGAAGATAAAAGCTAGAATGCTTGCCTCACAGAGCAGACAGAAGAGTTACGCAGATCCGAAACGCAGAGATGTTGAGTTCCAAGTAGGGGACCATGTGTTTTTACGGGTATCTCCGATGAAGGGGATCAAACGTTTCGGGAAAAGAGGCAAGTTATGCCCTAGATTTACAGGACCTTTCGAGATTCTCGAGAAGATAGGTCAAGTGGCATACCGGTTAACATTGCCTCCAGCTTTATCAGCAGTTCACAACGTATTCCATGTCTCGATGTTGAGAAAATACGTTTTAGATCCCTCTCATATACTCAGTTATGAGAGCCTAGAACTGCAGCCAGACATGACTTATGAAGAACAGCCAGTGCAGATCCTGGATAGAAAGGATAAAGTCCTTTGGAATAAGACCATAGCTTTGGTCAAGGTTCTCTGGAGAAACAGCAAGGTGGAGGAAGCCACCTGGGAGCTAGAGTCAGATATGAGAGCTCAATATCAAGAGTTATTCAGGTTAGATTTCGGGGATGAAATCCTTTTAAGGGGGGGATAGTTGTAAAGACCGCTTAGTTTAATTTGGAAATTAGCAGTTAATCACGTTTAATTATGAAATTATTTATAGATATTTAAATAATTATTTATACTGTTATTTATTGAATTGAGAGATGCATTTTTATGTCATGTAGTAGTTTGCATAATTTTGCATTCCGGTGCCCGGTATTTTCGGAACTCGGTGTTTGGCTCAGTAAAAATCACAACTTAGTATGTTAGTAGTTTGGGACGGTTTTTTTAGACATTGGGAATGTCAGGAATGGCCGGGAATTTAGAATTTCCCAAAAATACCCCTTTAGTGTTATTTATGTTATTTTAGTGTGGAGGGGCAAAATGGTCTTTTTGCCCCAATGATATTTTGTCTTTTAGTGAATTTATTAATTGAAAAATAAATGTTTATTTTAATTGTTTGTTGGCTGAAAAGAATTCCTTTTATTTCAAGTTACTCTTCAAAGCTTCTTTCATTTTCAACACTTAGAAAAAATAGAAAAAAATTTGGAAAAGCTCTCTCTTTTTCCTCTTCATTTTCGGCCATCTTGGAGCAGCAAGGAGCTGGCCTTTTCCTTGAATTTTTGCTTGTCATTTCATCTCTCCTTAAGGTTCAATTCAAGCTAGGTTAGCCTTCTTCTTTTCTTTTAAAAATTGTGGAATTTTGATGAAAAAAAGTGTTATGCATGCATGATTATTTGATATTGTTGCTGCTGTGAGTTTGTTGTTATTTTTTGGGATTTGAGCATGTTAAATTAAGGTTATTTGAGTTGTTTTTGAAGCATGATTCTTAGATTGAGCAAGCTATGGTTTTTCTATGCAAAATATATGATTTTTGAAAGAAATGTCTATGTTCTGTTGTTGTGATGTTGTTGATGTTTGTAGTTGTTTTTCAGAGGCTTAATTATGCATGATTAAGTAGATTTATGTTGGTTTGATTGCATGTTAGCTAGGTTTACTCAAGTTTGAGTTTAGAACTCAAAGCTTGAGCTTTAATGGTGATTTATGATTATGTGCAATCTGGGTGGTTTTGAAGCTTTAGAAATGTTCTAGGGGATATATAGAACAGGTCTGGAAGGTTCATGTGAATTGGAGTTGATTTGGTTGAGTTATGATTTTTTTGATGTTGCTGCCTGCGAGGAACCGGAATTCCGATTGTGCATCCGGAATTCCGGATGGGGTTCTGAAATTTCCCAAAACCGGAATTCCGGTTGGGCAACCGGTCTACCGGTTGGGAAAAATTCAGGAACCCTAGTTTTCCTCGATTTTATGTTTTTGGGGGTATTGCCATGCTTTTTTATCGATAGGGAAACTTTTAGTTCCTAGTTTAAGTCCCCTGGAAGTGATTTAGCGTGTCACTTATAGTGTTGTGATTTTTATGGTTTAGGAGCCTGTAATCCGCCGCGCAGTTAAGTTCCAGTCAGGTTGACCGGCACACCTGAATTCGGAATCCAGGTAAGATTAGTATAACAGTATGCATATGTAGATTACATGTTTAGCATGCATGTAGGAAGCCTGTTAGATTACGTTAGCTATGTATGTTGGCTTCGAACCATCCAACCCTGTCACGTCGGTACAGGCAGCAGCCGGAGTATGACCGGTTCGACCGATCAGGCTGACATTTAGGTTGGTGGTTCCGTACTATTGACGTATCCCGTCGGTACAGGCTGGAGTATGACCAGCAGCCGGAGTATGACCGGTTCGACAGATCAGGCGGATACTGTAACACGTCGGTACAGGCTGGAGTATGACCAGCAGCCGGAGTATGACCGGTTCGATCGATCAGGCTGTTACTTGTCAATAGTACCGTCCCTATGAACGTTCAAAACTCAGTACCGTGTTGGACACGGCAGTTAGGGGGACTCAGTATTGTGTTGGACACGGCAGTTAGGGTTATGATCAGAGGTATGGGCGTCTGATCATGACCGGGTTTTATGTATGAATATTCTTATGCTTTTCTTACTGAGTCTGTCGACTCACAGTGCTACGTTTATGTGTAGGTAAAGGCAAGGCTAAAGCTGATGGACCGTGAACGAGCTTATGAAGATTGTACATGTCGGGGCGGTTAGGCCTGGAGCGTACGATCATCGGGACAGCAAGGCTAATTTTTGTAACTAGTCGCTAGGCGACAATTATTTTGTATGAACAATAAACTTTTGTAAATGTTTTTTTGTAATCGGGATCCCGAGTCTTTTGTATAAATATTTTATCAGTTTAATTAAAAAGCAAAAATTTTAATTAATCACGTTTTCCATAAACCTCGTTGATTAGCTACGAGCTGCACAGCATGTTTAAAAATCACGTAATACGCCTATATTAGTTAGGGTGTTACACTTCTGACCCTTAAGTTTAAGTTTTTATTTGTTGTTTGTTTTTGTTTTTTTTTTTATGCATGGCTCTTTTTGTACGTAATATATATTATGTTATTATATCCTTGTCTTGTAACCCTTGCTTGGGTTTTAACCTTTCAATGAGTATGTATTTATTACTTTTGGTGTCCCTTTCTATGTTTCGTATTGTTCCATATAAGGTTGGGAAAACTGCGGCTCCGTTAAGTGCAATTATTATTTATGATTTTTATATGTTTATTATTATCATTATTTCTTTTTGAATGGGGTGCTTTGGAAAGTGGAAAGACATATATGCTCTTCAAGCCGCTTCTTGCAATTCGGGTGCACGTGTTTGCTTGACACGTGTTCTGATTTTAATGCTAAAGTGGCTCTTTGTTTCCGTTTTCGTAGCATCCTTATTAACTGCATGCAAGCTTCTGTATATAAATAAGTCTTTAGTTTAGCCATTTTCTTCTAAGAATCCTTTCGACATTTTTCTGAGTAAGCATTTCCTTCTTGTTCATCCCTTTTGCATTATGGCTTCCTCACTAAAAGACCAAGTTCCTCACTCAGGAGATCATTCTTCTTTTTCTAACATTTTTCAGGCTTACAACCTCTGGACCCTGCTTTCCTTTCCCTGGGTCCTTTTTCAAGTTTTCGCAACTTTGAACCCATTACGTTTCCCCCACTGCACTTCTCGGAGGTCTGCAGCTGTCCATGCTTTGAGCAGGCTGCATTAGGCTTGGGGACCTTGCTTTCCTTTTCCTGGATCCTTTTTCAAGTTTTTCTGTATAGGGGGCCTATTTGTTTTACATTTATATATTTTTTAGCAATTTGTAAGTTCGCGTTTGTCCTTCGATATGGGTATTTTGGCAGGCCACTACTCCCCCAATTTTTGAAATAGAGTGAACACTCTTTTCACAAACTTTTAATTTTTGTAAGGAAGCAATGGTCGTCTGTTTTTGTAGCTCAACTTCCTCTTTTATTAATGTCCGTTTTACTTATTTTCCTAGCTTTTTGGCGAGTACTGTTATTTATGGACTCAAACTTTATACTGATTTTTACTTTTGCCATCGTGTGATTTGTTTTGTATGTATGCTTTATTTGCTGCTTGTCACCTTACGCTTTACGTGGTTCGCGTATTTTCATATAGATTGCCTTTCGTAAAAGGTCTTAGTTATGTATTCATGTCGTGAAAGGTCTTAAGTATCACAGATTTTGCCTTTCGTAAAAGGTCTTAAAACAATTATGGTTTTGCCTTTCGTAAAAGGTCTTTAGAACATCCGCTCTTGCCTTCCGTGGAAGGTCTTTGAACGATTATAGTTTTGCCATTCGTGAAAGGTCTTAAAACAATTATGGTTTTGCCTCTCGTAAAAGGTCTTCAGAACATCTGCTCTGTGGTATTTCATCTGATGGTTGTTTCCAATTTTTTCTGGAAATATTTGAGTAGTAAATAATTTCATTGATTATTTAAAACTATTGTATTCACTTCAGGGAATGACGTTAAACAAGTAGAACATTATTATAAATTTCTTAAACATTTATTAAATGTTGATATATAAAAATATAAGAAAATATTCAGCAATTTCTTTTACAATATATGAATATAATTTTTGCATAATCTTCAAGATGTATGCAAAATCTGATCTTTAATATATGTCACATGCAATAATTTTTAAGATAAATATTGTAAGTAATAACAATGTACAATAACATGACTGATATATAGAATACGAGCACTCTTTAAAATTAATTGAATTCAATTTGTATCATTCTCTGTCGAGAATGATGAACAATAAATACATGTCTCAGGTATTTAAAAAACATTAGTGATGTTCATTGTTATTCTTATAATTTGATCTATTTTCTTAACATTCTTTTTTGAGTATTCAAAACTCACTATAAAATTGCATCAATAATAATAAGTTTTAATGATTCTTTAGTTGTATTCACATAAATACAACATTTTTCACAAATAGAAAATTTTTACTTTAGGAAATATTTGCCAAAATCTATATATCGATATTAGATGCATAATCTTTAGGATATATGCAATATTTTATCGATGATACATAATCTTCTGGATATATGTATAATTTATATAAATTTACTCTATCATATCATAGATGAACAATAAGAGATACAATATGTATATGTATATGAATTCAACATATAAAAACATATACATGCATATATAATATATAGATAAAAAAAGAAAAAGAAAAAAAAAGTTCTTGAAATTATATCAGTCAAAAAAGTATATATATATATATATATAAATTTATATTTAGTGTATTGTGACTTTGAAACAACTCAAGAACTTCAATAAAATATTTACCTTGAAGTTTGGACAGAGACTCGTGCTGATAACGTGTTATAAAATAATATAAAATAGATAAGAAGAAAATAAGAAGAAGAAGATGATGAAGAGATAAAAATAAAGTGAATGAGAATTTTTCAGTTGTTTATTTTAATGAGCTGAACCCTTATTTATATAAAAACATGAATAAAAAAATAGAAAACTAAATCAATGTAAGAAAAGAAAATACAACCAAATATTAATGGTGATAATTAATTTAATGATTTAAACATTCATAAATAATATTTAATAACAAATATCTAAATTTTCACATATAGTATAATAACCATAAAGAATGAACAAAGCCAATTTTTTTTAATAAATCTATAACTCTATTAAAAGAGAGAATGTTGCTTTTGGGCTTTCTTAAAGTAATTGACAAAAATGTCATTGATTTTCTTGATTAATTAATATTATATCTTTTTATTATTTTTTTTTTTTGAGAAAGAATTAAATCCTTCTATTTAATGGGATGATAATTATAGTTTCTTTAAATATATTTTGTTTACACAAAAAGAAGACTATAGGGCATAGATTAATGAGCTACGTTTTTATTATTATCTATTAATAATATTTTTTTAATAATATCATTTTGTAATAGATATATTTCACATTTGATAATACAAACCTATATATATCTATTTGAAGAAAGAAATTCTAAAAAAAGTGAAAAGAAACATAATGTATATCCTAATTTATAGAGTTACTACATTTTTTTTTATTATTTTATAAGATGTAAATAATTTAATTTTAATAGGCTTGTATTATCTAATTTGAATTTTAATTTTAAATAATTTAATTTTAATAGATTTAAACCTATAAGATTTACTACAAACCTATATTTTTCACCTTCGATAATGAAGAGAGGTGAAACTAAAGATATGTAGGAAATTAATGGCAGCCGAAACTGCCCCTACACCCAACACCCCAATAGTCAAAAACCAGGGGTAAAAAAGTCTTTCTCCCTTTGTGCGGATCACAAGGGAATATTCCCTTTTCAAAACCCGATCGCCTTTTTCAAAGCCCTACTGCATTTATGACAGTATAAAAGCAATCTTTATTGCTGAAAACCCTAGCAACAACAAACCCTTCTCTTCTCTAACCCTAGTACCCGGCCCTTCCCTTTCTCCTTCCTTTTCTCTTTGAAACTTTGCTTTCTTGCTAGAAAACCCTAGCCGCACCTCCTTCAAGTTTTGTGTTGCAGCAGTCACCTTCGACTCTCCTCCTCTTCTTTTTTCTACAAAATAACACCAGCCGAAAACACCTTGTTTTCTCCTTCTTCTTCGAGCTACAACAGTAGCTTTTATGGACAAGTCCTTGTTTCCCTTCAAATCTGTAGCAAACATACAAAACCGAGATACAAAATAGTAGCAACAAAGATCTAAAACGATCTTTGTTGGTTTAGCAGAGAAAAGCCAAAAACCACAACAGAAAAATAATGAAGAACACTAAGGATTTGATTTCGGAGTTCCCCTTAAAATCAAGGGTACATCTCCGTCAAGCTTCCCTCAAAGACGCTTCAATCTCCGCTATGAATGTCAAAACTGGTTACAAGTTCATGGAGATTCCATGCTACAAACCAGCAGGTAATCCCAACCTTTTCCTCTCTTTTCTTCACTTTATTTCTCTTGGTTTATCTTACAATATCTCTCACCAACTCTCTCTCTATTTTTCTCTCTTGTTTCTGAGGTGATTTTACAAAGAAAACACTGCTGCCATTTTCTCTCTGCTGGGGCCGAAAGCTTCACTTGTGAAAGTGGAAGGTTGTACATCTATTTATATTGTTAATGTTGGCTGTTATTGTGTTTGTTTCTGAGCTGAGAAATAGTTGTAATTTGTTGTTGATATTTTCCTTGTAAAGCTGAAAGTTTGTTAGAGTCTGGAGATATTTATTTACGTCTTTATATTGTAAAGAAATAAAAGATCTAGGCCTATGAAAACAGAACCGACAACTCTATGAGTTATAATGGTCTGTTGAGGCTTTGTAAAAGGTCTTATTTATTTTCCTTGTAACTTATTTTATGTGACAGATAGTATGGGAAATTATCCAACAATTTCCACCTAAATTTCCATACTAGCAGTCCAAAAAATATCTGCCTTTGCTTTATTTACTTGTTGCTGTCTTTGAGGGTCATTGCTTGATTATGTGTCCATTTACCATCCTGTGTCAACTCCCAACAGGTTCATACAATGTTTGAACTTGTTGAGAGTCACCACCATAGTTCCCATATCAGCTGGGTGTTGGAATTTATTTTACCAGGATCTTAGATCTACTCACAGGTATGTTTATTAACATCCTTAATAAGAACTTTCTAAAACGATGAAATAAACACATATAAAGTTTAGGAAACCTTACATTGGGTGCAGCGGAATATAATGACTCCTTTCGTTCAGATATCTAGCCCTTGATTCCTTTCTGTAGCAGAGCATTATCAATATCTGAACCTGGATCTCTTTCTCTGAATCTTTGATGCTGAAACTCCTTCTTGCTGAAAGTCTTTCTTCACGATCTTCCTCACTATGATTGAGGTATCACTTGCTGTGTGTGAGCACTACTCATACACTAAGAATTTCGAAATTTAAGGAAGAAGAAAGAGAAGTGGGTTTGGCCAAAGATAGGGAGAGAGAGAGGCTCAGTTTTTTTTTCTGATTCAGAAAGAGTGAAATTTAAGTGTAAATTTCCTGAAGCCTTCACTATCTATTTATAGCATTCCACTAGGGTTAGGTTTGAATTATTTTGCATTAAAATAATGAAAATATCAGTTTAAATTTCCTACCAAAGTGGCCGGCCCTATACTAAGGGATTTGGGCCTCACTTTTTGCAATTTTGCAGTTTTATCTCTTCTGCATCTGATTTTCTCAAAAACGACAATTTTCGAATTCAACCATTTAAATGCCAATTCTAACTATTTAATAACTATAAATAATTATTAAATAATATTGTCATTTATCATATTTATTAATTGAACCATACAAAGTATCATAATTAACAAATATGCCCCTAAAACTCTTTCTTTACAATTTCGCCCTTACTTAGTGAAAAATTTCACAAATAGACATAGTCTAATTTGAGAATTATAATTGATTAATCAAAACCAATTATATGTGTCTTACAAGAAATATTATCTCAACTAGTGCGGGGACCATGGGTCTATATAACCGAGCTTCCAATAAGTAGATCAAGAATTTAGCACTAAAATTCACTAACTTATTAATTCTTCGTTGAATCCACGCATAGAACTTAGAATTGCACTCTCAGTATATAGAATGCTCTATATGTTCCACCATATAGATGCATCATTAGTTATCCATTGTTATAATCCTAATGTGATCAATGATCCTCTATATGAATGATCTACACTGTAAAGGGATTAGATTACCGTTACACCCTACAATGTATTTATTCCTTAAAACACTTGACCCAGTATAAATGATATTTCAGCTTATGTGAAATGAGTACTCCACCATTTATGTTCGTTTGGTCAAGCTCGAAGGAGATCATCCTTGCTTACTATTCGCCAGATAGAAGTTATAGATTCCATGTTTATGCTAGCGCTCCCACTCAATTGCACTACCGTGTTCCCAAAATGTACGTATCACCCTAACCTAAAAGTAGGCTTAACTAACAAATCAAAGAACACAAATAGCCTTTCAAGATTGAGCCTAATCATAACAGGATTAAGAACATTTGATCTAGGATCAACTAGGCGATATTGACTTGAATAGATATTACGGTAAGTTTAATAAATCTAAGTCAAAGTTCAATATCGGTCCCTTCCGATGCATACTCCATGCATCAAACATGAGCTTTACTTTAACCAATGCTCTGGAAAGAACATAGCACTTCTCCAAATGCAAGTAAACTATGTTGTAGATTATCATATCAGTAAAACCCTATGTCTGATAAATCTAGGAAACTTTATTCACATAGTCATGTTTATTTTCCAATGTGTTGACGGCACAATAAACAGGATCAAGTATGTGAAAAGGGTTTCAGATGAATTTATACATTATGTACATATAATCATGAAATAAATCATGTGAACCATGCAACATTAAAGGTTATTTCTGATCTATATTAATAAGTAAATCTGATTTTATTGAAATGAGTTTTATTTAGGGCATAAAACCCAACAAACTCCCACTTGCACTAATATAAAACAAAAAGTGTGTTTCAAATAATCTCAACACCTCGATATACAAATCAAGTGTAGTAGTAGTAAACTCCTCCTAATAGGATCTGAAAGGTTGATAATGTGAAATTCCTCTCTATATGTCTACTCTCTTAGGATACTGGATTCTATATCTTTGGCAACTACTTTTGGTTAATCAGGAAATTAACACTAGTAGTTTAGGCAATTTGGAATGGTGCCAAAAAATGTATAGAACTTTCCTTAGACTTAATAAGTACCTTTCCTGCAACTTTAACATTCAGTCCCTTCCTGGTAGACCTAGAGACTTCAGATAGGTTTTTACACTTCTCCAAAATCACTATTCCACCCCCAGAGTAACCACCATCTTATCAGAAAGATTTTCTAGCACAAAGGCAAATTTTGAAATCTGATATGGTGTAGTCTAAGAGTTTTAAACACACCCTTATAGACTAACATATAGTTTCTCTTCTTAATCTTAAGATTTACTTGATTGTCTTCCAATGTTCTTCTCCTAGATTAATCTGATACCTACTCATTACTCCCACTCAACAACAGGTGTCTGGTCTAAGGCATTCAAAAGCATATCTAAGACCTCTCCTAGACTTATAAACGAAAATTTCCTTTTATGTCCTTGTATTAGAAAACTTTAGGTTATTCCATGTGAATGGATTAAACGATAGTTCTATTGGCTTTCTTCTTAGTTTCTTATCTTGACAATCCATTACTCGTTTAAACTCACAATGGATTTTAATCACTAGTGTCTTCCAAGTCATAAGAAAGTAAGTTCCTAGAAACTCTCCCACTACGACAAGGTACCGTGAATTATGTCTAAAAAAACTAAATGATAGAACATTTTTGGAATCAAGAAAAATATCTCCTTTATTTGCTACTTGTTTTCAGACTTAGTCATTATCCTAGAAAAGTAGTATTTGTTTGAACAAACACTTTCTTATCTATTGACAATGGGATGGTCCACCCCTAATCACTTAGAATAGCTAACAAACCATGGTTAACAGTTCTAGCTTTTCTTAAGATTTTGATTAGGTCATCCATGAATCTAGTAATGATTTACATTAAGTATACAACCATTACATCATTCTGAAATTGTATTACCATAGAAGGAATTAGGCAACGACTAGTAACTATTCGTCAACATGCAACTCGAAATTTCTGGGGAGGTAAGTTTGGATAGAAATTAATGAAATTTTTCAAACATTTCAAATTTCTTGCTTAAAGGTATAATCTAGAGTTATCGTTTTAAGAATACAAGGAAAAACTCATATCCACCCCTGAATGTACATCCATCTACGAATGAGATGAACTACTTTCAGTGGATATAGGCATATTAACTCTTTGCAGAGATTGATCTTGTCAAATCCACTATGAACAAGGTACAAATGCCATAGATTAAAAAAAATGTGGTAGTGTCTTTTGATGACATAGGTTTAGTTACATCAAAGAGTTCTTAGAATACTGCAAGTGGATCCTGGTCACAGAATACCTAACTCATATTCCATACAGTTTTAATCCATTAATAGAAGATGGATGTTAAACACTTGAGAAAGTGTAACTGTATTGTATTCTGGAATTAGAAATATAAGAAAATTTCTATTTGGAATCTAAAATTAAAGTCAAAGACTTAAATTTATACCAAATATTATGAGTAATTCTATCTTAGACCAGCACTACTAATACAAACTCTAAGTCAGATTTGCCCATACAAATAGGAGATTTCTAAGATTGAGGATTTATATCAATTGGGAATAGAATTTCGGGATTATAATCATATGCGTCATTTAATTTCTTAAGAGAAAATATAATGACATGAAATGATTTATAGACCATTCATCCAATGATATATTATTGAGCTAATTCGAAAAGAATAAGCTAAGAGGAATTAGGATAATTTCGTTTATAAATAAGAATCCAACGATGCTTCGATTAGCGAAAGACAAAGTAATCTTATTTATGTAATCTTCTTGTTTCATATTGTAAAAATACTAGTCTAAGGTGTCATCAATTGATGAACAGCTAGATGTTGCATATACAATATTTATCTTTCGAGATCTTACACTATTATGTATGTATAATGGTGAAAATCCATTAGGGATTTATCTCATTAGAAAAACAAACATGTTAGACCAACAATGAAGATTCGAAATTAAACTACAATTTAATAACAGAAAATAATATAGTTCAATATAAATTCATACATAATTCAGAAATTATTAAACATATAGCAAGTAGGAATGACAAGTGAAAATATTAAAACATACAATCCTAAATAATTTCCAAGGTTTCCAACAAACTGATACAGTGTCCCGGTAGGCGAGAGTCAAAGTATCATTTATTGAATAGAGTTGTCAGCTCATCTAAAATAGAAATCATTCTAGCAACCTTTTATTCGATCAAAATAAGAATCCAACGTTGTCCCGGTAGGCGAGAGTCAAGGTTATTCTCATTTTATGAGCTTCCACCATTGTTTCATGTTTTATAAGTTTATCTCTAAGTAGTCACCGTAGGGGAGAGTCTAATAGAGACGAAAACTTACAAAACACTTATCAAATGAGATCTTACGGTGTTAAATGCGTTCAACGAATAACCATCCATAGGGGGACGAAGTCTAGCGTCTCGAGGTTATATTGAAAACATTTAACTATTGTAAGACCAACAATGGAGATCGAATATCTTAATAATAATAAAGCTTATTATTTAAAGTGAGTTGTATTTTCTTTGATTCTCTTTATTTAATCTATTTATTATAAATATATATTTATTTAATTAAAATTTCCAATTTAGAATGAAAAATTCTAAATATAAATTTTAATTTAATATTTATAAATTTTACTTAGATAGATATGAAAATAATATAAATTATTTCCATCTTAGTAATAATTTCCAATAAATATTTAGAAAAATATTCAATTTAAGTTGTTACAAAATTAATTTAAATTAATTTACAAGTAAAATTTTATTTTCTATAAATATATATTGCATTTCGAAAAATTAAAGTATTTAAGAATACAATTTTCGAAAAATGCATCTTAAAATAAAAAATAAATCCTGGAAAAATTATTCTAATTTAATGTTGGCCCAAAATTAATTAATAAAATTAATTTACAACAAAAATATAATTTTCCTATTTAATTAAATATATATAAGAAAAATTTCAAATATTTAAGTATGATGATGAAAATCAACTTAAATATTAATTTACAATTTAATTAAATACACTAGAAAAATACTTCAAGCAAAAATATCATCCATCTAGATTTTCCTTTGACTAATTAATTCAATTTCTAATAATATATTTTAATTCATTTATTTTAAATTAATCAATTAATGAAAAAGTCATTGATTTAAGTTGGTCCAAAATAAAATAAATAATTTACAACTTTAATCTATTTTTCAAATAAAATTCGAAATTCCAGCATTTAAGAAGTGCAATTTCGAAATTTGATTAATAAAATAAAGAAAAAATATATTTTGAAAATTATTTAAATTTAGTTGAAAAATTAAATTTCAACTAAAAATAATTTTCTATTTAATTAAGTGTCATGAAAAAGAAATATTTAAGTATCATGATGAAAATCAACTTAGATATTTAATTTTCAAATTAATTAAATGTATTAAATTCAAGAAATAAATAATTAAGTGTAGAGAAGGCTTAATTATTCATTTCTAGTTTAATACTAGGAAAAATATACTTAAAATAAATTGTACCAAAATTAATTATATAAACAATTAATTTCACAATGTATAATATTTTCCTATTTAATATTAGAAATAATAAGTAGTCTAGAAATAACTATCTAGAAAATATCTTATTTGACTAAGTATCTTTCCACACAATTTGAAAAAATATCCAATTTAAGTTGTATTAGAAAAAATTTAGAACTTAAATATTTTCAAATTTAAATTTAATTAAATATCAAAAATTAAGTTGTAACCACTTAATTTAAAAATATTCCATTTTAAGTTAATATTCAAAAAGATATTAACTTAAAAAAAATATCTAAAGAATCTTAATAACCAATGCCTAAAATTCCTCAACTTAATTTTAAAATTTTAAATCCAAAAGATATTCAGGTTTAAGTTGGTTAGTTGTAGATAACTAAATATCAACTTAAATAGGAATATTTAATGAAAAATTTAAATTAAACTTCAGAAAGAATCTATATGGTTATAATTCTATATTTAATTAAATACAAGAAAATACATATAGTTTAGCTTAGAATAAAAATTCTTTAAACTATATTTTTCTTAAATTAATTTCAAAATAAATGAAATTAATTATGTTGCTAATCAATTTTATTAGGTTAAACTAATTTAATTAACCTAGTACAGTTATTCAAATTAGGCAAATGGGCCTTCACAATTGGGGTGGTTCATGTGAGGAGGTGCTGGGTTCAGTATGTCGTACCCACTACTATGGCTCCCAACTCTCACACAAGGCCCAAAAGAGAGGAATTTAACCTTAAAATGAACAACTGTTATTAATTGAATAGGCCCAAAAACTAAATGGGCCTAAATAAAATATATCAAGAACTATGATATTTTATTTAGCAACAACAACCTATATGTATCTATAATGAAATTAAACACATAGGCTCACACAGGCACACTTTGGATGGGTCCTATCATGTTGCTAGGTCATACACAGATGAAAGAAGATTGTAAATATACCTGTTACAAATTATTTACTTGACCAAGGGAGCCATCAGATCATTAGATCTGGCAAAAAGTAACCATGGCTATTTGCAGTCAAGTAATAATAGGTTTTGAAAACTTACACACAAGCTAAAACACATACTCCTGCAACAAGGTTAGCTGGATAGTTGGATGTAGGATTTATTTAATTTTAAATTAAATAATTAATTTCAAAATTAAAAAATTAATTTAAAAAAAAAATCGAAAAAATTAAAAAAAAATTGAAATAAAAATTTTGAAATTAAATTAAAATTTAAATTTAAAATTAAACTTACAATTTTGAAAAAATTAGGTTTCAACCAACCTAAATATCATTTCAAAATTTGCTAACTACTTTTAAAATTTAAATGTTATTTTATAAATAAAAATTAAATAAAAAATTAAAAAAGATAAATGAATATCTTTTTCAGATTTTAAATGTAATTTAAATAAATAAAATAACAAAATTTAAAAGTTAGCAAAATATCTTACATCTTTTTAAAATTACATGATTATAGTTATCTTATTTTAAATTTAAATAAGGTCAGATTATTTAAAAAAAAATAATTTAAAATATTTAAAATCTGACCTTAAATTTAAAAATATGATAAGATATAATCAAATTTCAAAATAAGATAGATTATTAAGCAAAAAAGATAGATACTAACTATTTTAATATTCAAATTACACTAATATCTTGAATTAAATTTAAAAAATATTAAATTAATTCAAAATGATAATTAGAATTGAATTAGGAATAGTAATAGTATAAATACAGAACTACACAAAAAAATCGGAAGTTAATTCCATGAAAAAGCATGAAAAAACGAAGAAAAACGAAAAAATTGTGAGCTGCACGGACAGTTTTCGCGATCGCAGGAAAATTTCAGCAAAACTTCGATTTTTTCGAATCTTCAAAAAATCATAACTAATTCAAATTAAATCGAAATTGAGTTCTGTAAAAAAGTAACTTGCTTAATTTTTTCTACACTACCAAATAAAAATAATTCCAAAAACAGATATTCAATTATTTTTAACGATAATTCACAAACACCAATCAATCATCAAATAACACTCAATACAATATGATACCATCCAAAAACAAACAAACAATTGTTTTAAAGTACAAATTTCTTGCAAGTAAATCAATTACAATGGCTCTGAGGCCAGTTTTTGGAATTTATTTTACCAGGATCTTAGATCTACTCACAAGTATGTTGATTAACATCCTAAATAAGAACTTTCTAAAACGATGAAATAAACACATATAAAGTTTAGGAAACCTTACATTGGGTGCAGTGGAATATAATGACTCCTTCCGTTCAGATATCTAGCCCTTGATTCCTTTCTGTAGCAGAGCATTATCAATATCTGAACCTGGATCTCTTTCTCTGAATCTTTGATGCTGAAACTCCTTTTTGCTGAAAGTCTTTCTTCACGATCTTCCTCACTATGATTGAGGTATTACTTGCTGTGTGTGGGCACTACTCATACACTAAGAATTTTGAAATTTAAGGAAGAAGAAAGAGAGAGTGGGTTCGGCCAAAGATAGGGAGAGAGAGAGGCTCAGTTTTTTTTTCTGATTCAGAAAGTGTGAAATTTAAGTGTAAATTTCCTGAAGCCTTCACTATCTATTTATAGCATTCAACTAGGGTTAGGTTTGAATTATTTGGCATTAAAATAATGAAAATATCAGTTTAAATTTCCTACAAAAGTGGCCGGCCCTATACTAGGGGATTTGGGCCTCACTTTTTGCAATTTTGCAGTTTTATCTTTTCTGCATCTGATTCTCTCAAAAACGCCAATTTTCTAATTCAACCATTTAAATGCCAATTCTAACTATTTAATAACTATAAATAATTATTAAATAATATTGTCATTTATCATATTTATTAATTGAACCATACAAAGTATCATAATTAACAAATATGCCCCTAAAATTCTTTCTTTACAATTTCGCCCTTACTTAGTGAAAAATTTCACAAATAGACATAGTCTAATTTGAGAATTATAATTGATTAATCAAAACTAATTATATGAGTCTTACAAGTAATATTATCTCAACTAGTGCGGGGACCATGGGTTTATATAACCGAGCTTCCAATAAGTAGATCAAGAATTTAGCACTAAAATTCACTAACTTATTAATTCTTCGTTGAATCCACGCATAGAACTTAGAATTGCACTCTCAGTATATAGAATGCTCTATATGTTCCACCATATAGATGCATCATTAGTTATCCATTGTTATAATCCTTATGTGATCAATGATCCTCTATATGAATGATCTACACTGTAAAGGGATTAGATTACCGTTACACCCTACAATGTATTTATTCCTTAAAACACTTGACCCCGTATAAATGATATTTCAGCTTATGTGAAATGAGTACTCCACCATTTATGTTCGTTTGGTCAAGCTCGAAGGAGATCATCCTTTGCTTACTATTCGCCAGATAGAAGCTATAGATTCCATGTTTATGCTAGCGCTCCCACTCAATTGCACTACCGTGTTCCCAAAATGTACGTATCACCCTGACCTAAAAGTAGGCTTAACTAACAAATCAAAGAACACGAATAGCCTTTCAAGATTGAGCCTAATCATAACAGGATTAAGAACATTTGATCTAGGATCAACTAGGCGATATTGACTTGAATAGATATTACGGTAAGTTTAATAAATCTAAGTCAAAGTTCAATATCGGTCCCTTCCGATGCATACTCCATGCATCCAACATGAGCTTTACTTTAACCAATGCTCTGGAAAGAACATAGCACTTCTCCAAATGCAAGTAAACTCTGTTGTAGATTATCATATCAGTAAAACCCTATGTCTGATAAATATAGGAAACTTTATACACATAGTCATGTTTACTTTCCAATGTGTTGACGGCACAATAAACAGGATCAAGTATGTGAAAAGGGTTTCAGATGAATTTATACATTATGTACATATAATCATGAAATAAATCATGTGAACCATGCAACATTAAATGTTATTTCTGATCTATATTAATAAGTAAATCTGATTATATTGAAATGAGTTTTATTTAGGGCATAAAACCCAACACTGGGTTCTCCTCAGTAGGGACTTTTTCCACTTGTATCTAACCTTGAGTCACCTTGTCCCTTATAAAGTGGTACTTAATCTCTATATGTTTAGTTCGGTCATGGAACACAGGGTTCCTACACAAGTGTACACAACTTTGACTTTCTGAGTACCCTCTAGGAACCTCCTTAAGTAACTTGATCTCTGTCAAGAGTCCTTTCATCCATATGGCTTCCTTAATAGCTTCTGTGGTTGATATGTACTCCGATTCTGTTGTTGAAAGTGAAACCACGGGTTGGAGTTGGGCTTTCCAACTCACACAGTTTCCTCCTAGTAGAAACATTTAAGATGAAGTAGACTTTCTGCTGTCTCTATCCCTGGCATAGTCGGCATCGCTGTATCCTTCTATGAGTCCAACCTTAGGTGTCCCTACTAGGTACTTGAAAATCCATTTCATTGCAAGCCAATGAATCTTTCCTGGGTTTGCCATGTATTTGCTCAAGGTACTTATGGCAAAGGCCAGATCTGGTCTTTTACAAACCATCAAGTATATAATAGTCCCAACAGCACTTGAGTAAGGCACTTTACTCATTGCTTCCTTCTCTGCTTCAGTCTTAGGACATTATTCCTTTGTTAAAGTGTACTGGCTGGTTATTGGCTGAGAAGTTTTCTTTGAATCTTTCATTGAAAACTTCTCTATAATCTTTTGAATGTAGTCCTCTTGTGTCAAGAATAGTTTTCCCAACTTTCTATCCCTCTTTATAGTGATACCCAGTATCTTAGATGCTATTCCCAAGTCTTTCATCTCAAACTCAGCCTTGAGTTGCCTCTTCATCTCATCCACTTGAGATCTCTCCTTGCTTATAATAAGCATGTCATCTACATAAAGTAACAAGTAGATGACCGTGTTGATGTCAGTTCCCTTGTGATAGAAACATGCATCATAGTAACTCCTTGAAAACCTTGTTATCATAAAGGTGTCAAACCTTTTATTCCACTGCCTAGGATTGCTTGAGTCCATACAAGGACTTAACCAGTTTACAAACATGGTTCGGTTTTCCCTTCTCTACATACCCTTCTGGCTGGGTCATGTATATTTCTTCTTCCAATTCCCCATGGAGAAAGGCAGTGGTAACATCCATCTGATCTATCTCCATGTCAAACTGTGTAGCTAAGCTTAGGACCACTCTAATCATTTTATACTTCACCACCGGAGAGAAAATCTCATTGAAAGCGATACCTTCTTTTTGTGTGAAGCCTTTAGCGACTAGCCTAGCCTTGTACCTTATAGGCTCATCTTTAGATCTTCCTTCCTTGTGCTTGAACAACCACTTACAAGACACAATACTTTTACCCTCGGGTCTTGGTACCACAATCCAAGTCTTATTCTTCTTGAGAGATCCCATCTCATCATCCATGGCATTATTCCACTCCTTAGAATTCTTTCCATTAACTGCCTCATTATAAGTCTTGGGTTCCATATCATCCATTTCCAAATCTGTTAGAAGAGCATAAGCCAATTCTTCACTCCAAATGTTGTAGCTGTATTTCTGATTAGGCTTCGGAGTCCTCTTAGATCTATCCCTTGTCAACTGATAGTTTGTAAGGTCCTCTTCGGTGCCTTCATCCCTGATCTCTTGTTGAGCATCAGTTCCTCCCCCTTGACCATTGTTCATGGGCTGCCGATTTTGGTTAGGTTCCACTTGAACCATTCCCGGTGTGTCTCCATATTGTTCCACCTGATTAGAACCTGTTTTAACTTCTAGGTTTGTACCTGCAGGGTTAGTGTCTTCCATTCATGCAATAGACTTTTCATTAGGTAAACAAGGAAAAATATTTTCTTGGAATATAACATCTCTACTATTCATAGTTTTAAATCCCCCTTTTTCTTTTACCCAAAGTCTATACCCTTTTACCCCTTCGGGGTACCCTAAGAAAACATACTTTAAAGCCTTAGGTTCAAGTTTTCCTATGCTTTGATGTGCATAAGCAGCACATCCAAAAACTTTTAAATGAGAAAGGCTTGGAGGTTTACCTGACCATTTCTCCTCGGGTGTTTTACCTTCAGTTGCTCTTGATGGGCTTCTATTGATTAGGTGAACTGCTGTCAAGGCAGCTTCTCCCTAAAATCCCTGAGATAATCCTGACTGAAGTAGCATACATCTTAATTTGTTCAGTATGGTGCGGTTCATTCTTTCAGCCACCCCATTTTGCTGAGGTGTAATCCTCACTGTTCTATGTCGCTGCAAGCCATTTTCTTTACAATAGAGGTCAAATTCATTGTTACAAAATTCCAAACCATTATCAGTTCTTAAAGTTTTCAGCTTTTCATTAGTTAAGTTCTCCACCAATAATTTCCAATGTTTGAATTTTGTAAAAGCATCATTTTTATTCTTAAGTAGATATATCCATACCTTCATAGAATAATCATCTACTATAGATAAAAAATAAGAACAGCCACCATGAGTACTGATTTTTTCAGGATCCCATAAATCAGAATGTACATACTCAAGTATTCTTTTAGAGTTGTGAGTACGTGTTGTGAACTTTAATCTGTGATGCTTTCCAAGTATGCAATGTTCACAAAAATCTAGTTTACTCACTTTATCCTTACCCAACAGTTGTTGCTCACTCATGAGTTGTAAGCCTCGCTCACTTATATGCCCTAATCTTCAGTGCCATAGAGTAGCTATCTCATCTTCTTTGTTGTTGTGAGTTGTAATGTTACAGCTTGAAATATGAGAGCCTTGTAGGTAGTAAAGTCCACAATTTTTGATTCCTTTCATGATTGTTAATGCTCCTCTATTAAGCTTCATATGACCTGCCTCTACCTTACTCACAACACCCAAATCATCAAGCACACTAATAGAAATTAGATTTCTAGAGAGATTAGGCACATACCTCACTGCTGTTAGGGCTCTTACTATCCCATCATACATTTTAAATCTGATAGATCCCGACCCTTTAATCTCACATGTCTGATTGTTTCCTAGGATCACTTTTTCTCCTTTAGATTCCCTGTAATCAAACATATAATTTTTGTCATTAGTCATATGAAAAGTACAACCTGAATCTAAAATCCAATCATCTTTAAAAGATGATGCAACAATGTATACTTCACCACTATCAACACTTTCATAACCATCACCATAATTAGCTTGGTTGTTTTTAGAAAAATTACGTCTAGAGTTAGAATTTTCTCCCTGTCCTTTATATTTATTTGGTTTGCCTTTGTTTAGAAAATAGCAATCTCTCTTGAAATGCCCTGGCTTGCCACAGTTGTAGCACCCCGTAGGATCAGGTGGTTCTTTTGAGTTTGATCTTCCCTTGTTGTGACTCTTTCCTTTGTGGTGATCTCTGCTGTGACTTTTACTTTTGTAGTGTCCATGTTTTCTTTGATTTGGTCTTCCTCTACTGAAGTTTACTTCTCCATTAGAACCTCCATGCTTCTCATTCTTGATCTCCAAGTCTTTTGACTTCAAGGCTGAAATCACTTCTTCTAAAGTAATTTCTGTCCTACCATATTTAATGGCATTCTTCACTTCTTTGTAGGATTCGGGTAATGAGTTTAAGATGATGATGGCTTGGTTCTCATCACTTAATGCCTCATTTTCACCAGAATTAGCCAATTCAATATGTAACCTTAGAAATTCATCTAGGTTTTCATCAAGAGTCTTGCTAGTGCTCATCTTGAAACCAAAGATCCTTTCTTTAAGAAAGATCTTGTTGATTAAAGATTTCTTTTGAAACTGATCTTCAAGCTTTTTCCATATTTTTGCTGGTGTATCTTCTTTGTCAACTAACCTGATAATAGCATCAGACAAATTAAAAATAATTAAACCAGTAGCAGTTTCAAGAAGTTCTTCTTGTGTAGATTTAGAAGTATTTTCTGGCCATTCTATAGGTTCACTAAGAACCCTAAGTAATTTGTTATGAGCAAGAAGAGCTCTAATCTTCTTCCTCCAAATCCTATAGTCCCCCGATCCATCAAACTTGTCAACATCCACTCTAATATTACTCATGTTTAATTATTATAACAAGATAATAAAAGCAAGAATGTAACAAGACAAAGTTTAGGTTAGAGTTTTCCTTTTAATCAATTTCTTGATAATTTCAGATTTGGCTTCTTCAATGTTTTGAAGATTTTTCTTGTTTCTTGACGTTGTTTCCAGGTGTTGTTGAATCTTCTTGCTTCCCCGAGCTCTGATACCACTGTAGGAAATTAATGGCAGCTGAAATTGCCCCTACACCCAACACCCCAACAGTCAAAAACCAGGGGTAAAAAAGTCTTTCTCCCTCTGTGCGGATCACAAGGGAATATTCCCTTTTCAAAACCTGATCTCCTTTTTCAAAGCCCTACTACATTTCTGGCATTATAAAAGCAATCTTTATTGCTGAAAACCCTAGCAACAACAAACCCTTCTCTTCTCTAACCCTAGCATCCGACCCTTCCCTTTCTCCTTCCTTTTCTCTTTAAAACTTTGCTTTCCTGCTAGAAAACCCTAGTCGCACCTCCTTCAAGTTTTGTGTTGCAGCAGTCACCTTCGACTCATCCTCCTCTTCTTTTTTCTGCAGAATAACACCAGCCGAAAACACCTTGTTTTCTCCTTCTTCTTCGAGCTACAACAGTAGCTTTTATGGACGAGTCCTTGTTTCCCTTCAAACCTACAACACACATACAAAACCGAGATACAAAATAGTAGCAACAAAGATCTAAAATGATCTTTGTTGGTTTAGTAGAGGAAAGCCGAAAACCACAACAGAAAAATAATGAAGAACACTACGGATTGGATTTTGGAGTTCCCCTTAAAATCAAGGGTACATCTCCGTCAAGCTTCCCTCAAAGACGCTTGAATCTCCACTATAAATGTCAAAACCGGTTACAAGTTCATGGAGATTTCATGCTACAAACCAGCAGGTAATCTCAACCTTTTCCTCTTTTTTCTTCACTTTATTTCTCTTGGTTTATGTTACATTATCTCTCACTAACTCTCTCTATTTTTCTCTCTTGTTTCTGAGGTGACTTTACAAAGAAAATACTGCTGCCATTTTCTCTCTGCTGGGGCCGAAAGCTTCACTTGTGAAAGTGGAAGGTTGTACATCTATTTATATTGTTATTGTTGGCTATTATTGTGTTTGTTTCTGAGCTGAGAAATAGTTGTAATCTGCTGTTGATATTCTCCTTGTAAAGCTGAAAGTTTGTTAGAGTCTTGAGATATTTATTTACTTCTTTATATTGTAAAGAAATAAAAGATCTAGGCCTATGAAAACAGAACCGACAACTCTATGAGTTATAATGGTCTGTTGAAGCTTTGTAAAAGGTCTTATTTATTTTCCTTGTAACTTATTTTATGTGACAGATAGTATGAGAATTTATCCAACAAGATACATATTTTCAATGCTATGCAATTTTTTGATAAATTTTGAATAATTTATTATACAAAAAATTAAAAATAGGCACGCATCTTGATTGTGTTTATATAGGTATGATATTATTTTTATAAATAATTACCTATATTGTATATTCATTTAAAATATTTTATAATTTTGTTTTTTAGAATTTTAAGTAATTTATATTTTTAAAATAATATTTAAATAATTTGTTGTACAAATTATTCAAAATAACAAGTATAAGTGTAACAAAATTATATCTTATTGAGATTATTTAGATTTTTTTTAAAAAAAAATATAAAATGTAAATAATTAAAGTGTGCACTATCATTTAAAAATAATAGACCGAAAACTTATTATATGCTTAAAATATGATAACGATGTACATTGTATTATATAGCGATATATATAATATCTTGTAGTAGTATTGAATACCAATTGTATTTTTTCATAAATATTTTATTTCACATACGTGTAGCGCGTGTTATTTTCACTAGTGAAATAAAAAGGTAGAATCTAAAATTTATCATCATCACAATGTAATGGTGCACTACGAAATAATATTTTATAGTGGAATCTTCTATTGGAGTTTGGATTTTCAGACGCACTCGTTAAGAGGAAGATGTGTCAACGACGATGTGTGTAACAAAACTAAAGTTGGAATTTTGAATTAATTAATAAGAATTACTAAGATGTATTATTGGTAATAATTATGTATCGGATGTTATATAATTTTTAAAAAGAAATTAAAAAATATAACGAATAAATAATGAAGTGCAAATTTAAAAAAATACTGACCATTAATAACAATGGCTAGAGAAAAAAAAAAAAACTAATTTAATGATTTAGTAATACAAAAGCTGACATCATAATGATGATTGCTGTACCGAACACGCTAAGCTAGTAGAGTGTTTCCACTAAAAAAGCAACACGTGTTCTTTCAAGCATTTCTGTCACGAGAGGGGAGAAGTAGGTCCACTCAAATCTTTATTTCTAATCTTTGTTTAAGCCATAATTATTATATATATTCCACGATTCGGCTTTCGGTTATGGATATGTGTTGTTACTTACTTCAGCCATAGTGCCATAGTGCTCCAGTGGGTCTTGCTTGCTTAATTCGAAAATGAGGAGGAACTCAGATGAGAATATTTCTAATGATTCAAACAAACACATACCATTTCTTAAGCTCATTGATTCTTCTCTTAGAATCACAGTCATTCCTCTCAGTATTGTAACGATATGGCTAACCGTGACAGACCACCAAGATAACACTCTTTACGGAAATCTTAAGTTCACCAATCTTACTGGTCTCAAGTAAGAGCTCCAGCTCTTTTATTTTTATTTTCTTCTACTACTTCTTCTAGTCGTTTTTGGAGTAAAGGGCTGAATTGTATCACAGGTACATGGTTTTTATCAGCTTCGTTTCAGCAGTGTATGCTGTTGTTGCTGCTGTGTCTTCATGGGTCAGATCCTTAGCTTCCAAAGCTTGGTTATTCTTTGTCTCTGACCAGGTTTGTATTTGCACTCTCAACATAGCTTCATCATTATTGTACCAAATATTGGTATGGTTAGTAAAGTTAGGTGACTATTATCACTATATTAATTGTTCCTGCAGAGATGGGTATAATGGGAAATATATTTTTTATATTTTTTTTCCCAATTATCATCTTACCACTACTCACCAAAGCAAATTTATTTTATTTAATTTTATTTTATTTTAAGTCACTTAAGCTTAATTTGTTCTTAACATGGGGTGCCATAACTTTCCCTTTACTTGTAAGTTTCTGTAACGCTCATAATAACAATATTTAATTTGATAAATAAATATATTACATATAATTATAAATATATAACCTTAGATTTAAAAGAATACCTTTGTTGATTCAAAGGGAAGAAGCGAAATAGCGGAAGCTTACCTTAATTTATACATAGTCATGATCTTAATCCATCTTGTAGAGATAATCTTTGTGGTAATTTTGGGTAATAATCTTTCAAGAAAACAAGACTTAGGGTTGTCTAATTTTCTCTCTCGACGGGGGAAGATGAGAATAGAAATTGACTCTTATTTCTTGGGGACCACTATCAATCTATAACCTCGGTTATTAATTTTAAGTATTTCTAATTTAGCCCCTCAATAAATTAGAAATATCGCTTAACCTGATAGCTAGGTTATTAATTTTAAGTATTTCTAATTGAGCCCCTCAATAAATTAGAAATATCGCTAAGGGTATTTACACATTTAGCTCATGACACTTTAATAACCAATGACCCACAATTACTAAAATGATCACTTTATTTTGGGTCAAACTTGAAATAGCAATACACTAATATACATATGAGCCCTTGACAATTTTAATCCAACATTACTTTATCATAGTTTGGCTAATTGGATGACCGTTTTTGCTGCTTCTATTTTGTATTGATTTCCAATATTATTGATTTGATATGTGCAGATTGCAGCATACCTAATGGTCACATCCGGGGCTGCTGTTCTCGAAATAGTATATCTATCTTACAACGGGGATAAAGAAGTGTCATGGAGTGAGGCCTGTAATTCATATGGAAGATTTTGCCATAGATTAAAGTTGGCCTTGGTTTTACATGCCATAGCTCTTTGCTGCTTCCTTGTTTTGGCTCTCATTTCCGCTTACAGGGCTTTTCGCATGTTTGAGCCCCCTTCTCTTCCTAATAAGGAAATGGAAGAACCAAGATCTTGAATGCTTATAAAGGGGTTTCTTTATCAGCTGTAACTTCAAGGTCTTTGTATTTTATTATCTTATTTCCCTTCCAAGTTAGTTTGTTCTGATGGGTTTACGATGTTAGAAACCGAATTAGTGGGCAATCATAAAATGATCTTTTTCGGTTAGCAAAGGCTGTACGTGAAGCTGCATTTAAGACGCAAAACCCCCATGAGTTATAAATTTCTTCCTTGCCTTGTATTTATTGAGCCCTATAAATATTAAATATATATAGACTGTTTAGTTAAATGCTTGTAACTATTCTTTTTTAGTATTAGTGTTTTATATAAGCACATTTTGATTTGGTCTTTTAAATCTCATAGAAAAATTATTTAAATACGGACAAACACCTAACTGAGTAATGAAGTTAGTTTAGTTTGATTACATATTTATTAAATATTTCAACTTTGATTTAAATAAATCTGCTTCTTTATTTGTTTTGGTGGGGTTGGTTTTAACATTTTCAATTTCCTCACCTACCAACTCGGCATGGTTGATAACAATAATATATAGTATAGCCTCACCTACTTGTCACTAGAAGCTTAATGATCACCAAAAGACAGCCCTTCATTTTGTTCTTCCTCTTCTCGTCATGGCACCTTGCCCAGGCTAAAATTGGAATAGTGAGACTGCAAGCTTATCCTTATAAACTTATAATTTTACTTCACCTTTAACCAGAAACAAAGAAAAAAATTTACGAATTTCTTTTAACAAAAATTATAATTTAAGAAAAAATATCAATTAGGATAATTATTTCAGAAAAATAACTGATAAAGATTAAATAAATGCAGAGACTGTAGAAATTGGGATTTCATTCAATTAGAAAGTCAAAAGTAAAGTAATAAAATTAAGAATGATTAGCATGTTTTTCCCTAAACTTCCAGCACTACCTGATTTTGCCCTCTAAAATATACCGCTTGTTAAAAGTTTTCTTTAAAATATAACAATTACATAATTATGTTCCTTTATTTTGAGTTCTGTTTATTTTACCGTTAAAAATTAGCATTTTTATCCCCTGAATTTTGACTAATACAATATTTTGCCCATATTTTTTTTAAAAAAATAATTTTAAAAATTATAATACTTTATTTTTCAAAAATAATTATAATATTCTATTAACTAGGTAATATAGTCGTTTTTCCCGCGGCTATTATAATATTTTTTTAGTATAATAATAAAAAAAATATCAATATAATAAACAATAAATTAAAAATTTATTCTAATATGTAATAATATTTAAATTGCTTGTTGTTGCCCTTAATTTTGCCCAAAATACGTGGACCAATGCGACTACGACACGTGGATCTGAAAAATATGACTGTGAGATGAATCAACTAAATCTTTTTGGATCAAGAGTATCAACAAGAAAATACCTCCCGAAGAAGATATGGGAGCTCCACATACTCCCGGAAGTCAGAGCCATGATAAGGCACCTCCGGGAGGTACTAGACTCTATTTAAACAGTCACCTCGCATTTAATGCCGCATGGGAGAAGACGTATTGAAACTGCCATAAGTAATAAGTCTGACGGCGAAACCCCTCTGCTGCAGCTATTACGCTATGATTAATAAGCCTAGTGACAGCTACTTTATGAGGAATCACATCAATTAAGAAGGGATAAAGGATTATATCCACCTAACCCCAAAGATACCTATGGTATAGGTCATGCATTTCCTATTTTGTATCTGCTAGGAATATGTGTGTTGGATATTATTTTACCAGGATCTTAGATCTATTCACAAGTATGTTGTTTAACACCCTAAATATTGTTAGAGATTTTATAACAATAGAAGAAAATCAAGACATTACAACACTATTGCAATATAATACAAGGATCAACAAAGAGATTAAATAAATGTTACAATACATAATATACAATATATAGATATTATATATATATATATACGAAAGGTAGAAGAGAAGATAGATTACACAATATTATATAACACATACATATATATAATATGAAGAAGAAAAAGAAGATCACTCACTCACAACCTTGAGTGTAGATTAGTGGGGATCACCATGGCTTGAACAAGGTATTACACCTTTGTCCAAAAGCTTATTTCCCCCTATCTCTAAGCACTAAGGGAACTCTCTAGGAAATAGCTTTGGGAATTATCAAGCCTTTTAGGGTTTTCTAGCAAAGTGCTTTCTTGATAGAAAACTTCATCTCAATGAGCACATTAGACTCCTTTATATAGTGTTTAGATGATCACTCTTAGGATTCAAAATACCACCTCATTCTCTCCCATAAATGAGTATTACATTTTGTAACAACTATATCATCATAATTTTGAAATCCTTAAACCAAATTGTGTAACAACCCTTTTATTACACTAATAATGTGTGATCAACACAAGAGTTACAAATGACAACAAATTGTAACTCCTCTCCAAGTTACTATGTAGGTTACAAAAGTGTAGGTTAAATTATAGGTTACACATTTATTTACCATACACTTAATATATATTATTCACATAATATTATATATTACCACATTTTAATCTACATATTATTATATTAAAAATAATATAACAAATATGAACTTTCTAAAACGATAAAATAAACACATATAAAGTTAAGAAAACCTTACATTGATGCAGCGAAATTAATGTCTCCTTCCACTCAGATCTCTAACCCTTGTATCCTTTCTGTCGTAGAGTATTATCAAGATGTGAGCCCGAATGTCCTTCTCTTTGAGTTTGATCCTTCACAGTCTTCCAATATATGATTGAGTTACCACTTGCTGTGTGTGGGCACTTACTCTATCACTAAGGTTCGAAATTTAGAAGAAGAAAAGAGAGAGAGGGGTTTCGGCCAAGGTATAGAAAAGGGAAGGCTCAGTTTTTCTGAAGAGAGAATTTTCTAAGAGAAAAGGTTATTATTGACTAAGCCATCACTTTCTATTTATAGGCAACTACTAGGTTTAGGTTAGGAATTATTTGGCATTAAAATAATAAAAATATCAATTTGAAAATCCACATAAAGTTGCCGGCCAAGGTGTATAGAATGGGCCCCACTTGATTTTGCAGTTTTCACAAATTTTATTTCTATTTTCTCAAAAACGCCAATTTTCCAATTCTAACCTTTTAAATGCCAAAACTAATTATTTAATAACTAAAATAGATTATTAAATAATATTGTCATTTAATTTTATTATTAACTAGACATATAAAGTCCATTAATAAATAAATAAACCTAGAATCTCTTTTCTTTACAATTTCGCCCCTGCTTAGTGAAAATTCACAAATTAGACATAGTCTAACTTTAGAATTATAATTGATTAATCACAAATCAATTATTGAGTCTTACAAGCAGTATGTTCTCAACTAGAATGGGGACCATGGATCTATATGCTGAGCTTCCAATAAGTGAACCGAATTTACTAAGTAAATTCCTACTTATTAATTCTTCGTTGAATCCACTCTTAGAACTTAGAATTGCACTCTCAGACTTATATAGAGCATATTATATGTTCCACGATATAGATATGCTATCTCATTTAACCATTGTTATAATCTTATTGTGATCAAAGATCCTCTATATAGATGATTTACATCGAGATGGGATAATTTTACCGTTCTCACCCCTCAATGTATTCTGCCCCTTAAAACACTTAGCTACCTGTAAATGGTGTTTAGTGATCTAAGAATTAGTCACTTAAATAAGAGCTCATCCATTTACTTCTATTTGCTAAGCTCGAAGGGAATCATCACTTGACTTCTATACACCAGTAGAAGCTATATATTCCATATTTATGTTCAGCACTCCCACTCAATCATACTATCATGTTCCCAAAATATACGTATCACCCTGACCCAAAAGTAGGCTTAATTAATAAATCAAAGAACATGAATAGTACTCCTGAGTTGAGCCTAAGCATATCAGGAATTAGATTCTTTTAATCTTAAGATCAACTACTGATATTGACTTGGAAAGATATAACGGTAAGTTTGTAATATCTTAACTAAGTTGCAATATCGGTCCAGTCCAATGTATACTCCATACATTCAAAACTAGTATACTTTACTAATGTCCTGGAAAGAACATAACACTTACTCCAAGTGTAAGTACACATCATCGCTGATTATCACATTAGTGTAAATCCAAAACACTGATGAAATAGGGACTTAGTCTTTTGATTCATATGATCACAATCACATTCCACTGTGTTGATGATACTGTAATTGTGAATAAACATATGATCTGGATTAAACTGATTTTGTGTGTAAATGTAATAAACATATTAAACAATTAGCATGTTAAATGTTGAAAATTATTTTACCAGGATCTTAGATCTACTCACAAGTATGTTGATTAACACCCTAAATATGAACTTTCTTAAACGATGAAATAAACACGTATAAAGTTTAGGAAACCTTACATTGGGTGCAGCGAAATTAAATGACTCCTTTCGTTCAGATCTTTAACCCTTGTATCCCTTCTATAACAGAGTATTATCAAGATCTGAACCTGGATCTCTTTCTCTGAATCTTTGATGTTGAAACTCCTTTGCTGATGATCTTTCTTCACGATCTTCCTCACTATGATTGAGGTGTTGCTTGCTGTGTGTGGGCACTACTCTAATCACTAAGGGGTTTCGAAATTATCAAGGAAGAAGAGAGAGAGAGGGTGGCGGCCAAGGTAGAGAGAGAAAGGCTCATGTTTTCTGAATCAGAAGTGTAATTTTCCTGAAGCCTTCACTACCTATTTATAGCATTCCACTAGGGTTAGGTTTGAATTATTTGGCATTGAAATAATGAAATATCAGTTTAAAATGCCTAAAAAAGTGGCCGGCCATGGCTTATTGGGTTTGGGCCTTACTTTTTGCAATTTTGCAATTTTAACACTTTTGTATATGATTTTCTCAAAAACGCCAATTTTCTAATTCAACCATTTAAATGCCAATTCTAATTATTTAATAACTATAAATAATTATTAAATAATATTGTCATTTATCATATTTATTAATTGAACCATACAAAGTATCATAATTAACAAATGTGCCCCTAATAACTCTTTCTTTACAAGTTCGCCCTTACTTAGTGAAAATTTCACAAATAGACATAGTCTAATTTGAGAATTATAATTGATTAACCAAAACCAATTACATGAGTCTTACAAACAATATTATCTCAACTAGTGCGGGGACCATGAGTCTATATAACCGAGCTTCCAATAAGTAGATCAAGAATTTAGCACTAAAATTCACTAACTTATTAATTCTTCGTTGAATCCAAGCATAGAACTTAGAATTGCACTCTCAGTATATAGAGTGCTCTATATGTTCCACCATATAGACGCATCATTAGTTATCCATTGTTATAATCCTAATGTGATCAATGATCCTCTATATGAATGATCTACACTGTAAAGGGATTAGATTACCGTAACACCCTACTATGTATTTTATCCTTAAAAAACTTGACCCCGTATAAATGATATTTCAGCTTATGTGAAACGAGTACTCCACCATTTATGTTTATGCTAGCGCTCCCACTCAATTGCACTACCGTGTTCCCAAAATGTACGTATCACCCTGACCTAAAAGTAGGCTTAACTAACAAATCAAAGAACACGAATAGCCTTTCAAGGTTGAGCCTAATCATAACAGGATTTAGAACATTTGATCTAGAATCAACTTGGCGATATTGACTTGAATAGATTTTACGGTAAGTTTAATTAAATCTAAATCAAAGTTTAATATTGGTCCCTTCCGATGCGTACTCCATGCATCCAACCTGAACTTTACTTTAACCAATGTTCTGGAAAGAACATAGCATTTCTCCAAATGCAAGTGAACTCTTGTTGTAGATTATCATATCAGTAAAACCCTGTGTCTGATAAATCTAGGAAACTTTATTCACATAGTCATGTTTACTTTCCAAAGTGATGACGACACAATAAACAGGATCAAGTATGTGAAAAGGGTTTAAGATGAATTTATAAATCAAATAGACAAGCAATTGATAAAGTGAACCAAAACATACACAAATGAATGAAAAATACTTCTGTTTCTTTATTGATGTTTAATAAAATAGATTACATTGAAATAGAGTTTTATTTAGGGCACAAAACCCAACATTAAATTCGTGCAAACATAAATCACTTCAAATTTCTTATATTGATAACTAATCAGATTGTAAAGAGTTTTATTTAGGGCATAAAACCCAACAAACTCCCACTTGCACTAATATAAAATAAAGTGTGCAAATAAGTCAATTTGATGTCTTGATCTTCAGATCAAGTGTAGTATATTTGAATCCACCCAAACTTCTGGAAACTAGTTCATATATACATTTATGAAACATCCTTTACTATATGGTTTACTCATCAAGGGATACTGAAATCCTTACTGTTTAAAAGTACATCTGAATAAACAGAAGACATATCTCTCATATTTTAAAATATGGAATTGAGATAATACAATGTAGACTTTTCTTCAGTAATGGTATTTTTGAATTTACAAAGTTATAATTCTTCTCTGGTAGAGCTTGAATTATTATAGAATAACTCCTCCACCCCCAAAGTAAGCACCATCTCATAATTTCGAATGAGTTGGTGAGATACAAGGATAACTGATACACAGTTCCTTAATATCTAACATATAGATCACATTCATAAATCTTTCTTGAATATCTTCTAATGTTTCTTATTTGTTTACATCTCAGATATCTCCCACTCAATAGCAGATGTCTGGTTAAATAATACTTTTAACCTCTTTATTGTTTGGAGAGTTATCTTGTTGTGACTTTTGTATTAGTCTGAAACTTTAAGTTAAGACTAAGTCATCAACATAGCAGACTAGTATTTGAAGTGAAAAATACATGCCAGAGATTAAGTAATCAAAATTAAGATACCATAAAATTTTATGAGGATTAAGAATTCTTGGTTCAAGTCATTCGAATAGACTGAACTAGAGTTCTTTATCTTATTCTCATAATTCTGATAAGTTATACCTATCCATGTGAATGGTTAGATTTGCTTTTCAGTAGTGTTCTTAAGTACCTATCACAAGTGTCAACCTAATGAAGATGGGTATAGAATTTTTAAAATTCTCCCACTCAATTAAGGTAGTGTGAAACTTTATCAAAGAACTTTTATAGGTATCAAATTTTTACTACAACAGTAAAACTAAATTGGAACATACAATCAAGATCAAGGATTTATATTGATAATAGCTAAGTCATTATATTACTACCATGTTTAAAGAAAATATGTGTTACATAGGGTAATGTGGAATAGACTCCACCCCTAAGTGTATACATATAGGGTGTTGTGGATAAACTCCACCCCTAAGTATATAGAGATTATGATCCACCCTTAAAGGTTGTAAAGATCATGATTCTCTAAGTGTGATAGAGTTTATGTGGAGTTGAATACTATCCAGAGTTCATTAGATATCAAAGATCGTTGAACTGCATAATTTTCTTAACTTTTCTCCACCCCTATCAGATCAAAAGATCCTTTTATTAAACAAATTCTTAATAATTGTATTAGAATTAACAATTATTATTAAACATAGAAATAATTTCTAGTGTTTATTTAATATATCTCTATGAAGAGTTGTAAATATTATAGAATTTGCATCAATAATAAAAACACTTACACATACAAACATATAAATATAATGTGGTAATTGTTGATTAAGATAAATTAAATGAAGCTCAATCTCATAAATTGCAATTGGTTTGAATTCGAAAATTAAAGAAACTTTATTATATTTTGCAACAATATGAGAAAAACAGGGATAAATATCCCTAACTAAAATTCGAAATCTAAATTGTCTTTAATCTAAAACAATTAATTCAAAAATAGATAGAAGAGCTTCATCTTCATCTGGACGATTTCACCCTTTGTCCAACTTTCCGATCCAACTCATCTGAGTTCAAGTAGATTAGCCTATAAGAAGAAGAAAACAAATAAACAAAGTTAGTCCAGAATCATAAATCCAATTGGATAATAATTCACTAAAACTCTTAAAGTTTATAAATAGAAATACCTTGTTTCTTTGCAAGAAGTTTAGGACACTGGGGTTTCCAATGACCTTTCTCATTGCAGTAGAAACACTTTCCTTTAACTGTAGCATCACCAGAAGCAGCAACCTTTTTGTTTTTCATGGCTTTTGCACGCTTCTTGGTGTTCTTCCACTTCTTCTTCGATTTGGGTTTTGAAGCAGATGCAATATTTACTTCAGGTTTTACCGTCCCATTACCATTCCCAGAATTTTGAGGCTTACTCCCTTTCTTCTTGGGTCATCCAATCAAATTTTCATAAGTTTGATGGTCATTGACTAACTCATGAAAGTCTATGTCCTTCTTATTCATGACATAATATTATGTATAGGGCAGAAATGCTGGAGTCAGACTATTCAAGATAAGTCTTACTTGAGTAGTGTGATCCATTTCAGCACCATGATCCTGAGCTTCTTGGAAATAACTTGCCATGAGGAGAACATGATCACGCACGTTTTGATGGGGTTCCATTCGTGCATTGATATACTTCTTTGTCGCGTCAAAGCGTGACTGAAGTGATGCCCTACCGAATAGCTCATTTAACTTCGTCATTACTTCAGCAGCCTTCTCGGTTTTAGAAAATTGAGTTTTTAGGGTGTCAACCATGCTGTAAAGCATAAAGTATAAAGCTTTGTCATTTGCTTTCTGCCAACGCTCATACTTTTCTTTCACAGCTTTGGATGCATTATCCCCGGGCACTTCAGGTGACGGCTCAGTTAAAACAAACAAGGCACTTTCTCCTATGAGAGCAATATTAATGTTCTCATTCCATTTAGGAAAGTTAGATCCATTTAGCTTATTTTCAGTCAACAATGATAACATGGAATTCATCATGATTATACAGGATACTACAAAATAATAGAAATCAACAAATAGAAATCAATAATGGTTTAACACAAAATCAATTCAGAAATTATAAGCACATAGCAAATAGGAATGATAAGAGAAAATAAAAAAAAAATTCAATCCTAAATAATTTCCAAGGTTTTTCAACAAACTGATGTCAGTGTCCCGTTTAGGCGAGAGTCAAAGCTACCATCCATTGAATAGAGTTGTCAGCTCATCTAAAATGTTAAACATTCTAGCAACCTTTTATTCGATCAAGATTGGAATCCAGTGTTGTCCCGTTTAGGCGAGAGTCAAGGCTATTCTATCTTATGAGCTTCTACTATTGTTTCGCAATTTGCAAGTCAAATATGGTCGCCACCATTAGGGTGATCCATACCATATAAAACACTTACAAACTACTTATCTTTCGAGATTAAACGGTGCGAAATTGCTAATGAACGTTCCTCCATTAGGCAGGATTACTCACTAAAACAAACGCGATGTAAAACATGTATTTTCTTTATTATTCTAATAAATATATTCATTAAATTCGAATTTATAATTAGAATTCAAAATAAGAATTAAATATAACATTTATAAAATTATACTTAGATGGTGATTGAAATAAAATGAATTATTTCTATCTTAGTAGTAATTTTAAATATAGATATTAAGAAAATTAATTTAAGTTGTATTAATTTAAATTAAATAGCAACTTAAAATAAATTTTCATAAGAATATATTTATTGTATTCGAAAAATAACGTATAAAATTATACAAATTTTCGAAAACATTTAAATAATAAATACTTAGATAAAAAATACTTCAAGCAAAAATATCACCTATCTAGATTTTTCTTTGACTAATTAATTCAATTTCTAATAATATATTTAAATTCAATTATTTTAAATTAATCAATAGATGAAAAATCATTGATTTAAGTTGGTCCAAGAATTAATTAAAATAAATAATAAATTTACAACTTAATCTATTCTTCAAGAAAAATTAAAAATTATTGCATAATTAAAATGCAATTTTTTCGAAATTGATTAATAAAATAAAGGAAAATATATTTTGAAAATTATTTAAATTTAAGTTGAAAAATTGAATTTCAACCTAAAAATAATTTTCTATTTAATTAAGTATCATGAAAAATAAATATTTAAGTATCATGATGAAAATCAACTTAGATATTCAATTTTTCAATTTAATTAAATGTATTAAATTCAAGAAATAAACAATTAAGTGTAGAGAAAGCTTAATTATTAATTTATAGTTTAATACTAGGAAAAAATATACTTAAAATAAATTGTACAAAAATTAATTATTGAAATAATTAATTTCACAATGTATAATATTTTCCTATTTAAATATTAGAAATAATAAGTAGTCTAGAAATTACTATCTAGAAAATATCTTATTTGACTAAGTATCTTTTCAACAAAAATTGGAAAAAATATCTAATTTAAGTTGTATAGAAAAAAAATCTAGAACTAAAATATTTTCAAATTTAAATTTAATTAAATATCCAAAAAATTAAGTCGTAATCACTTAATTTGAAAAATATTCCATTTTAAGTTTAAAAACTAACTTAAAAAATATCTTAAGAATCTTTCATAATTAATGCCTAGGTTCCTCAACTTAATTTTAAATTTAAAGAAAATATTCAAATTTAAGTTAGATATTAAAAATCAGTTAAAATAACTAATTTATAACTTAAATAGGAATATTTAATTAAATAAGTTCCAAAAAGAATCTAGTTAGTTAAAATTCTTTATTTAATTAAATACAAGAAAAATACAAATAGTTTGTCTAGAAATAATATCTAAAACTAAAAGTGTTTTTCTTAAAATTAACTTTAAAATATTAAAATGAAAATAAATTTTCATATATTTTAAAAGTTAATTATGTTGTTAATTCAATTTTATTAGGTCAAACTAATATAATTAACCTAGTACAGTTATTCAAATCAGGCAAATGGGCCTTCACAATTGGGGTAGTTCATGTGAGGGGGTGTTGGGTTCAGTATGTCGTACCCACTTCTATGGCTCCCAACTCTCACACAAGGCCCAAAAGAGAGGAATTTAACCTTAAAATAAATAACTGTTGTTAATTGAATAGGTCCAAAAACTAAATGGACCTTAATAAAATCTATCATGGTGTGACATTTTATTTAGCAACAACCTATATGCATCTATATAATAAAATAAACATATAGGCTCACACAGGCACACACTTGGATGGACCCTATCATGTTGCTAGGTCATACACAAATGAAAGAAGATTGTAAAATTTACCTGTTACAAATTATTTACTTGACCAAGGGAGTCATGAGTTAAAATCAGATCATCGGATCTGTCAACAAGTTAACCATGGCTATTTGCAATCAAGCAATAATAGGTTTTAAAAATTTACAACCAAGCTAAAATATATACTCCTGCAACAAGGTTAGCTGGATAGTTAGATGTAGGATTTATTTAATTTTAAATAATTAAATTTTGAAAATAAAATAATTAAATAAATAAATAAAAAATAATATTTAATTTTCGAAAAAAATATTTATTTATTTTTCGAAAATTAAACCTACAATTTTGAAAAAATTAGGTTTCAACTAACCTAAATATTATTTCAAAATTTGCTAACTACTTTTAAAAATTAAATGTTAATAAAAATTAAATAAAATTAAAAAAGATAAATAAATATCTTTTTCAGATTTTAAATTTAATTTAAATAAATAAAATAACAAAATTTAAAAGTTAAAAAAATATCTTCCATCTATTTAAAATATCATGGTTATAGTTATCTTATTTTAAATTTAAATAAGGTCAAATTATTTTAAAAAACAAATTTAAATTAAAAAATTAATATCTGACCTTAAATTTAAAAATAATATAAGATATAATCAAATTTAAAAATAACATAGATAATTAAGCAAAAAAGATAGATATTTACTGTTTTGAAATTCAAATTACACTAATATGATGAATTACATTAAAAAAATATAAATAATTTAATTATGATAATTAGAATTGAAATAGGAATAGTAAATGTCTACATACCAAACTACACAAAAAATCGGAAGTTAAATCCATCAAAAAGCATGAAAAAGCGAAAAAAAACGAAAAAAAATGTGAGCTGTACGGACGGTACGCAGTGCATACTCGTCCGCTCGCGCTCACAGGGGTGCAAGTCGAGAAACCTCGGCGCAGGGAGTGACGTGCAGGACTTACGCGTGCGGAGGGGGGTGTCTTCAGACACCCGTGCGTGTTGCTCGGACAAAATGCTGTCCGAACACGCGTATGACCGAGGTGCACTCGGTTCCGCGCGCGCGTGGGTGATGCAACATCCCTATCTTTTTTTGAATCATCAAAAAATCATATCTAATTCAAATTAAATCGAAATTGAGTTCTGTAAAAAAAGTAACTTGCTTAATTTTTTCCATACTATCCAATAAAAATAATTCCAGAAACAAAATTTTAATTAATTTTCACGAAAATTCAAAACATCAATCAATCATCATATAACACTCAATACAACATGAAACCATCCAAATAATAAACAATCGTTTTAAAGTCCAAATTTCTTGCAAGCAAATCAATTACCATGGCTCTGAGGCCAGTTGTTGGATATTATTTTACCAGGATCTTAGATCTACTCACAAGTATTTTGTTTAACACGCTAAATATGAACTTTCTAAAACGATAAAATAAACACATATAAAGTTAAGAAACCTTACATTGATGCAGTGGAATTAATATCTCCTTCCACTCAGATCTCTAACCCTTGTATCCTTTCTGTCGTAGAGTATTATCAAGATGTGAGCCCGAATGTCCTTCTCTTTGAGTTTGATCCTTCACAGTCTTCCAATCTATGATTGAGTTACCACTTGCTGTGTGTGGGCACTTACTGCTCAGTTTTTCTGAAGAGAGAATTTTCTGACAGAAAAGGTTATTCAAAGTTATTATTTTTGACTGAGCCATTACTTTCTATTTATAGGCTACTACTAGGTTTAGGTTAGGAATTATTTGGCAATAAAATAATGAAAATATCAATTTGAAAATCCACATAAAGTGGTCGGCCAAGGTGTATAGAATGGGCCCCACTTGATTTTGCAGTTTTCACAAATTTTATTTCTATTTTCTCAAAAGCGCCAATTTTCTAATTCTAACCTTTTAAATGCCAAAACTAATTATTTAATAACTAAAATAGATTATTAAATAATATTGTCATTTAATTTTATTATTAACTAGACATATAAAGTACATTAATAAATAAATAAACCTAGAATCTCTTTTCTTTACAATTTCGCCCCTGCTTAGTGAAAATTCACAAATGAGACATAGTCTAACTTTAGAATTATAATTGATTAATCACAAATCAATTATTGAGTCTTACAAGCAGTATGTTCTCAACTAGAATGGGGACCATGGATCTATATGATGAGCTTCCACTAAGCGAACCGAATTTACTAAGTAAATTCCTACTTATTAATTCTTTGTTGAATCCACTCTTAGAACTTAGAATTGCACTCTCAGACTTATATAGAGCATATTATATGTTCCACGATATAGATATGCTATCTCATTTAACCATTGTTATAATCTTATTGTGACCAAATATCTTCTATATAGATGATTTACATCGAGATGGGATAATTTTACCGTGCTCACCCCTCAATGTATTTTGCCCCTTAAAACACTTAGCTACCTGTAAATGGTGTTTAGTGATCTAAGAATTAGTCACTTAAACAAGAGCTCATCCATTTACTTCTATTTGCTAAGCTCGAAGGGAATCATCACTTGACTTCTATACACCAGTAGAAGCTATAAATTCCATAATTATGTTCAGCACTCCCACTCAATCATACTATCATGTTCCCAAAATATACGTATCACCCTGACCCAAAAGTAGGCTTAACTAATAAATCAAAGAACATGAATAGTATTCCTGAGTTGAGCCTAAGCATATCAGGATTTAGATTCTTTTAATCTTAAAATCAACTACTGATATTGACTTGGAAAGATATAACAGTAAGTTTGTAATATGTTAACTAAGTTATAATATCGGTCCAGTCCAATGTATACTCCATACATTCGAAACTAGTATACTTTACTAATGTCCTGGAAAGAACATAACACTTAATCCAAGTGTAAGTACACATCATCGCTGATTATCACATTAGTGTAAATCCAAAACACTGATGAAATAGGGACTTAGTCTTTTGATTCATATGATCACAATCACATTCCACTGTGTTGAAGATATTGTAATTGTGAATAAACATATGATCTGGATTTAACTGATTTTGTGTGTAAATGTGATAAACATATTAAACCATTAGCATGTTAAATTTATGCAAACATAAATCACTTCAAATTTCTTATATTGATAACTAATCACATTGTGAAGAGTTTTATCTAGGGCATAAAACCCAACAATGTGCTCCTACTGAAGCTACACAAAAAGACAAGTAGTTCTGTTCTAGGGATTACCCCAGAAAAACACTATAAATACCCCCAAACACACTAAGACAGGGGTCGGGAATTCTGAGCTTATGAGAATTAAAGAGAGAAAAACTACCAAGAACATTCTTTGTAATAAATACTCTCATAAATAAAAAAGACTCGTGGACTAAGGCTCATTAATGCCTCAACCACTTAAAAATTGTTGGGTTTTATGCCCTAAATAAAACTCATTTCATATAATCAGATTTACTTATTAATAGAGATCAGAAATAACATTTTATGTTGCATGGTTCACATGATTTATTTCATGATTATATGTATATAATGTATGAATTCTTTTTAAGTCCAGAACATATGAGTTGGTTAAAGATTATAGTGTTGTCAGCACAGTGGAATATAATCTTTATTATATGTTCAAAAGTTTATTCCCTGATTTGTCAGAACACTGGATTTAGACTGACATGGTATAATCAGCGATAGGTATTCTTACACCTTGGAAAAGTTATATGTCCTTTCCAGGACATCGGCAAAGTTTACCAGTATCGGATGTATGGAGTATACATCGGAAGGGACCGATATTGAACTTTGATTAGATATGTTAAAATTTACCGTAATATCTATTCAATTCAATATCACCTGTTGATCCTAGATCAAATGATCTCAATCCTGATATGGTTAGGTTCAATCTCAAGAGTGTTATTCGTGTTCTTTGATTTGTTAGTTAAGCCTACTTTTGTGTCAGGGTGATACGTACATTTTGGGAACACGGTAATGCAATTGAGTGGGAGCGCTAACATAAATATGGAATCTATAGCTTCTATTTGGCAAATAGAAGTAAAGGATGATTTCCTTCGAGCTTAACCAAACGAAGATAAATGGTGGAGATCTCATTTCACTTAGGTGAAATATCATTTATACAGGATTAAGTGTTTTAAGGATAAAATACATTGTAGGGTGTTACGGTAATTTAATCCCTTTACAGTGTAAATCATCTATATAGAGGATCATTGATCGCATTAGGGTTATAACAATGGATAACTAATGACGTGTCTATATCGTGGAACATATAGAGCGTTCTATATGACTGAGAGTGCAATTCCAAGTTCTAAGTGTGGATTCAATGAGGAATTAATAAGTTAGGGAATTTACTTGGTAAATTCGGTTCGACTTATTGGAAGCTCGGTTATATAGACCCATGGTCCCCATACTAGTTCAGACCATACTGCTTGTAAGACTCAATTAATTGATTTTAATTAATCAATTATAATTCTAAAAGTTAGACTACGTATACTTTATGAATTCTCACAGTTTAAGGATGAAATCGTAAAGAAAAGGGTTTCTAGGTTTATTTATTGATTAAGAGACTTTATAGGTCTAAATTAATAAATATATTAAATGGCAATATTATTTAATAATTATTTCAAAGTTATTAAATAATTAGAATTGGCATTTAAAAGGTTAAATTGGCAAATTGGCATTTTTGAGAAAATGGGAATGGAAAATAACAAAATGGGAAAGTTGCAAAGTAAGGCCCGATACCCTTTGTATGGCCGGCCCTATGCATGAGAAATACCATTTGTAGTTTCCATTATTTTAATTCCATACAATTCTAACCTAAACATAGAGGGTTTTCTATAAATAGAAGGTGTTGGCTTGAGGATACTAACACACACATCTTTGATCACTTTGTTTCTCTCAGAAAAAGCCTCACACGCATCTCTCTCTTTTCTTCTCTCTAAATTTCGAAACTTTGAGTGAATGAGTAGTGCCCACACACATCAAGTGGTATCTCAATCATAGTATGGAAGACTATGGAATTTCTGCATCAAAGAAGGAGAAAAGAAGATCCAGGTTCAGATCTTGGTGATGCTCTGCTACAGAAAGGAATCAAGGGCTAGAGATCTGAACGGAAGGAGTCATATTATTCCGCTGCACCCACTGTAAGGTTTTCTAACTTTATATGTGTTTATTTTCATTGTTTTAGAATTCATATTAGGTTGTTAATCCAACGTACTTGTTAGTAAATCTAGATCCTGGTAAAATAATTTCTAACAACTGGCACCAGAGCCATGGTAATGATTTACTTTCATGTAATATGAATTAAAACGATGATTGCATGTTTCTGTGTTGATTTGGATGGTTTCATGTTGGTTTATGTGCTTATGTGATGAATGTTAATGTTGTACGAAATTTTTCCATGAAATATATTTTTCAATTTTTGAAAATATTTTATTTGGATTCCTTGTGAAAAATAAGCAATTTTGTTTTTTACGAAACTCGATTCCGATAAAAATTGAGAAAGATATGAATTTTGGAAAATCGGGAATGATGGCAGTCGAAGCTAGGTACACACGTGCACCAGGTGCTTCGGACAACCTCCCATCCGCGCGCGTACCTCGGTCAATCACCCAGGAGCACGCCCGTGCATCTCGCTTGGGAACCCTGCAGCCCGCCGAGTTTTCTCGGTAGATGGGGTTGCAATTCCCCTCATCCGCGCGCGTAAGGCCCTTTTTGCAGCCTATCTGGGCTGCACATGCAGCCCTAGTGGCAGTTTCCCAAAAATTGCGATTTTTGGGGTTTTTTTTTTTCCAAAAATCCAATTTTTACATGGGATTGTTTCCCAAAATTTATTTTTCCAATTTTAAATATTTCTAAATTGAAATGTTTCCAATTTTAAATATTTTCAATTTGAAATTTTTCCAATTTTTAAATATTTCTATTATGGAATGTTTCCAATTTTAAATATTTCCTATTATGGTCAGATTTAAAAATTTGTTAACTTCTTTAATATTTATTTATTATTTAATTATAAGATTAGATATTTTGATATTTAAGATATTTTAAATTAAAAGATAACTTTGTCCTTTTATTTAAAATATTATATTAAAATTATCTTATATGACAAATTAAATAATTAATAAATTTGAAATTAACATAGATATTTTTATAGATATACTTACCATAATGTTTTCAAATTCAAAAATTTGTTATTTTGTTAAATATTTAATTATTTATAAATTATAAGTTTAAAAATGATATTTTTTTATATATATATCATTTTTTCCTTATTAGAAATTTATAAATCATATCTTAAATATTTAAATAACATAGATATTTTTGTAGAGATTTGAATATTGCTTAATTTGAGATATTTTGACATATAATTATGGTAATTATTATTCATTTATTATTTTATTCCTAAAATAATAATTATATAACCAAATCTATTTTAAAATCGGTTTATTTTATTAAATTATAAGATCTAAAAGTGATATTGAAGATTCTTTCCTTTCAAATCATTGATCTTATTAGATATTTAATTTAATTTGATTCAAATAAACCTAGATATTTTAAAATTAGTTTCCTTTATTTGGTTAGTTTAAGAATAATAATTTAATTATATTAATATCTTATTTTCACATCTGTTACATGGACAATGTTTGTTTATATTGTTTATTCAAAAACTTTTTTAACAAACCTATAATTTATCTGATCTAAATTGGTATGATTAAGTTGTTGACAGATCCAATGATCTGATTTTAATCATAGTCCAATTGTCAATAGATCTTATAAATAATTTGTAACAGGTAAATTTTGTACTTCTTTCATCTGTGTAAACCTAGTAACATGATAGGGCCCATCCAAATCATTTGGTCTGTGTGAGCCTATATGTTTGCTTTTGGGCTTAGATGCATATAGGAAGCCCATTTAAGCTTTTACTAAGTAAATGGACTAGGTTGCTATAATAAATTTTGACATAAGGAAATTTATTTAGGTCCAATTAGATTTGGGCTTATTCAATGAATAACAATTGTTTATTTTAAGGTTAAATTCCTCTCTTTTGGGCCTTGTGTGAGAGTTGGGGGCCATAGAAGTGGGTACGACATACTGAACCCAGCTCCCCCTCACATGAACTACCCCAATTGTGAAGGCCCATATGCCTTATTTAAATAATTGTATTAGGTTAATTATATTAGTCTTACCTAATTAAAATTGAATTAGCAACATAATTAACTTTTAAAATATGTGAAATTTATTTTTCATGTAATATTTTAAAGTTAATTTTAGAAAAACACTTAGTCAATGATATATTCTAGATAGGTATTTCTAGTACTAGTTATTATTTCTAATATTAAATAGGAAAATATCATTGATTGTGAAATTAATTGTTTCCTAATTAATTTTGGTACAATCTAAGTTTAGAATATTTTCCTAGTATTAAACTAGAATTAATAATTAAGTTTCCTTTATACTTAATTATTTATTTCTTGAATTTAAAACATTTAATTAAATTGAAAATTTCAATATCTAAGTTGATTTTCATCATGATACTTTAATATTGTTATTTTCATGTTATTTAATTAAAGTTGAAAATTATTTTAAGTTTGGAATCTTATTTCAGAATAACTTAAGTTTTGAATAATTTTCAAAATATATTTTATTTTATTTTATTAATCATTTCCCAAAATTTTGAAATTGCATTTCTTTAATGCAGAAATTTCGAATTTTATTTGAAAAATAGATTAAAGTTGAAAATTATTTATTTAATTTTGGACAACTTGAATCAGTGATTTTTTCATTTAATGGTTAATTAAAATAAATGAACTAAAATATATTGTAATTAGAAATTGAATTAATTAGTCCATGAAAGTCTAGATAGATATTATCTGTTTTGCTTGAAGTATTTTTCTAGTGATATTTAATTAAATAGAAAATTAATATTTAAGTTGATTTTTTAATCATGATACTTAAATATTTGAAATTTTTCTTAGATATTTAATTAAATAGGAAAATTATATTTTTGTTGAAAATTAATTTTTATTAATTTTGGGCCAACATAAAATTAGAGTAATTTTCCAGGATTTATTTTATTTTAGTTTAAAGCATTTTTGAAATGCAATATATATTTATAGAAAATTAAATTTGATTTGTAAATTAATTTAAATTAATTTGGAAACAACTTAAATTGAATAATTTTCTAAATATTTATGGAAATTATTACTAAGATGGAAATAATTCACGTTATTTATCTATCTAAGTATAATTTATAAATATTAAATTAAAATTTATATTTGGAATTTTTCATTCTAAATTGGAAATTTTAATTAAATAAATATATATTTAAAATAAATGGATTAAAATAAATATTAGAAGAAAATACAAACCTTCATTAAATAATGAGCTTTATTATAAGGATATTCGATCTCCATTGTTTGTTTTACATAGCTATTGTTTTAGTGAGTCATCCTCCCTAATGGAGGAACGTTCATTAGCAAGTTAGCACCGTTTAATCTCGAAAGATAAGTAATCTTGTAAGTTTTTTATATAGTTTATGCTCACCCTAATGGTGGCGACTGTATAAGACTTGCAAGAATATGAAACAATGGTGGAAGCTCATAAGATAGAATAGCCTTGACTCTCGCCTAAACGGGACAACGCGGATTCAAATCTTGATCGAATAAAAGGTTGCTAGAATGTTTGACATTTTAGATGAGCTGACAACTCTATTCAATGAATGATAGCTTTGACTCTCGCCTAAACGGGACACTGATATCAGTTTGTTGAAAACCTTGGAAATTATTTAGGATTGTATGTTTTAGTATTTTCACTTGTCATTCCTACTTGCTATGTGCTTCATAATTTCTGAATTGTGTATGAATTTGTATTGAACCATGTTATTTTCAGTTATTAAATTGTAGTTTAATTTGGAATCTTCATTGTTGGTCTAACTTGGCTTTTTTTTTTCTAATGAGATAAATCCCTAATGGATTTTCACCATTAGACTAACATAGTAGTGTTAGATCTCGAAAGATAAATATTGTATATGCAACATCTAACTGTTCATCAATTGATGACACCTTAGACTAGTATTTTACAATATGAAACAAGAAGATTGTATAAATAAGATTACTTTGACTCTCGCTAATCGGAGCATCGTTGGATTCTTATTTAAAACGAAATTATCCTAATTCCTCTTAGCTTATTCATTTCGAATTAGCTTAAAGACATAACATTGGATGAATGGTCTATAAATCATATAAAGTCTTATTTTCTCTTAAGAAATTAGATGACGCATATGATTATATTCCCGGAATTCTATCCCTAAATGATATAAATCCTCAATCTTAGATATCTCCTACCTATATAGGCAAATCATAGAGTTAGATTAGTAGTGGTGGTCCAAGAAAGAGTTACTAATTATACATTTACACTTTCACAAGTGTTTCATAACCATTTTCTATCAATGGATTCAAACTGTATGAGTTTAGTATTCTGTGACCAGAATCCACTTGCACTATTCTAAGAACTCTTTGATGTAACTAAATTTAAGTCATCAAAAGATACAACCACATATTTTATAAATCTATGGCATTTGTATCTTGTTCATAGTGGTTTTGACAAGATCATTCTCTGCAAAGAGTTAATATGCCTATATCCACTGAAATTAATTTCATCTCATTCGCAGATGGATGTACATTCAGGGGTGGATATGAGTTTTTGTTGTATTGTTAAAATGATCACTCTAGATTTTACCTTATGCAAAAGAAATTTGAAATGTTTGAAAAATTTCATGAATTTCTAGCAATGGTAAGTGGTGAAAGATCTTGCGAACTGATAGGGGTGGAGAAAAAGTTAGTAGATATGCAGTTCAAAGATCATTAATTTGATTTTGAATAATATCCAAACTTACCTCCCCAGAAATTCGAGTTGCATATTGATGATTAGTTACTAGTCGTTGCCTAAATCCTTATATGGTAATTTTAGAATGATGTAATGGTTGTATACTTAATGTAAATCATTACTAGATTCATGGATGACCTAATCGAAATCTTAAGAAAAGCTAGAACTGCTAACCTTGGTTTGCATGTTTGTTATCTATTCTAAGTGATTAGGGGTGGAGCATCCCATAGTCATTAGATAAGAAAGTGTTTGTTTAAACAAATACTACTTTTCTAAGAAAATGACTAAGTCTGAAAGTAAAGTAGCAAATAAAGGAGATATTTTTTCTTGATTCCATAAGTGTTCTATCATCTTATTCGTAACAAGATGATCCCAGTACCTCTGTTGTCTTAACACAACTGAAGAGGTCTATACCATTTAGTTTTCTTTGACATAGTTCACGGTACCTTGTTGTAGTGGGAGAGTTTCAAGGAACTTTACCTTCTTATGACTTGGAAGACACTAGTGATTAAAATCCATTGTGAGTTTAAAGAAGTAATGGATTGTCAAGATAAGAAACTAAGAAGAAAGCCAATAGAACTATGGTTTGATCCATTCACATGGAGTAACCTAAAGTTTTCTGTTACAAGGACATGAAAGGAAATTTTTGTTAATGAGTCTATTCAATGGAATTAACAAAACTTCCTGTTCCTAGTATAATAGGTTTGAGTTTATCTAAACCTATGGCTTATGGTATACCTGGAAATTACTTACTCTAATGCAAGCATGAGATGCTGATGCATTTTTCTTTCCAATGGCAATCTATAGAAGCTTTACAACTTCTTAGATATAGATTTTATTTATCTAAAGAAAAGTCTCAACTATTCCAGAGAAGATAAAGCCATGAAAGAATTTCTTAAATCAAAAGTGAGAGGTCTCAGATATGCTTTAGTATGCCTTAGACCAGACACCTGCTGTTGAGTGGGAGTAATGAGTAAGTATCATATTAATCCAGGAGAGAAACATTGGAAGACAATCAAGTAAATCTTAAGATTAAGAAGAGGAACTATATGTTAGTCGATAAGGGTGTGTTTAAAACTCTTAGACTACACCACATCAGATTTCAAGACTTGCCTTTGTGCTAGAAAGTCTACTGATGAGATGGTGATTACTTTGGGGGTAGAGTAGTGATTTTGGAGAAGTGTAAAAACCTATCTGAAATCTCCTGGTCTACCAGAGAGAGACTGAATGTTAAAAGTTGCAGGAAAGATACTTATTCAGTCTAAGGAAAGTTCTATACTTTTGTGGCACCGTTCCAACTTGCCTTAACTACTAGGGTTACTTCCTGAATAACCAAAGAGTAGTTGCCAAAAAGTATAGAATCCAGTATCCCAAGAGAGTAGACATATAGAGAGGAATTTCACATTATCAAGGATTTTGTGATTAAGGAAGAGTAATGGTGGAGAAAAGGTTGTGTTTAATTCAACCTATCAGATCCTATTACGAGAAGTTTACTACTATTACACTTGATTGGTATATCAAGGTGTTAATGATTATTTGAAATGCACTTTTAGTTTTATATTAGTGCAAGTGGGAGTTTGTTGGGTTTTATGCCCTAAATAAAACTCATTTCATATAATCAGATTTACTTATTAATAAAGATCAGAAATAACATTTTATGTTGCATGGTTCACATGATTTATTTCATGATTATATGTATATAATGTATGATTTCTTTTTAAGTCCAAAACATATGTGTTGGTTAAAGATTATAGTGTTGTCAGCACAATGAAATATAATCTTTATTATATGTTCAAAAGTTTATTCCCTGATTTGTCAGAACACTGGATTTAGACTAACATGGTATAATCATCGATAGGTATTCTTACACCTTGGAAAAGTTTTATGTCCTTTCCAGGACATTGGCAAAGTTTACCAGTATCGGATGTATGGAGTATACATCGGAAGGGACCGATATTGAACTTTGATTAGATATGTTAAAATTTACTGTAATATCTATTCAATTCAATATCACCTATTGATCCTAGATCAAATGATCTCAATCCTGATATGGTTAGGTTCAATCTCAAGAGTGTTATTCGTGTTCTTTGATTTGTTAGTTAAGCTTAGTTTTGTGTCAGGGTGATACGTACATTTTGGGAACACGGTAATGCAATTGAGTGGGAGCGCTAACATAAATATGGAATCTATAGCTTCTATTTGGCAAATAGAAGTAAAGGATGATTTCCTTCGAGCTTAACCAAACGAAGATAAATGGTGGAGATCTCATTTCACTTAGGTGAAATATCATTTATACAGGGTTAAGTGTTTTAAGGATAAAATACATTGTAGGGTGTTACGGTAATTTAATCCCTTTACAGTGTAAATCATCTATATAGAGGATCATTGATCGCATTACGGTTATAACAATGGATAACTAATGACGTATCTATATCGTGGAACATATAGAGCGTTCTATATTACTGAGAGTGCAATTCCAAGTTCTAAGTGTGGATTCAATGAGGAATTAATAAGTTAGGGAATTTACTTGGTAAATTCGGTTCGACTTATTGGAAGCTCGGTTATATAGACCCATGGTCCCCATACTAGTTCAGACCATACTGCTTGTAAGACTCAATTAATTGATTTTAATTAATCAATTATAATTCTAAAAGTTAGACTATGTCTACTTTATGAATTCTCACAGTTTAAGGATGAAATCGTAAAGAAAAGGGGTTCTAGGTTTATTTATTGATTAAGAGACTTTATATGTCTAAATTAATAAATATATTAAATTGCAATATTATTTAATGATTATTTCCAAGTTATTAAATAATTAGAATTTGCATTTAAAAGGTTAAATTGGAAAATTGGCATTTTTGAGAAAATGGGAATGGAAAATAACAAAATGGGAAAGTTGCAAAGTAAGGCCCAATACACTTTGTATGGCCGGCCCTATGCATGAGAAATACCATTTGTAGTTTCCATTATTTTAATGCCATACAATTCTAACCTAAACCTAGAGGGTTTTCTATAAATAGAAAGTGTTGGCTTGAGGAAACTAACACACACATCTTTGATCACTTTGTTTCTCTCAGAAAAAGCCTCACACGCCTCTCTCTCTTTTCTTCTCTCTAAATTTCGAAACTTTGAGTGAATGAGTAGTGCCCACAAACATCAAGTGGTATCTCAATCATAGTATGGAAGACTATGGAATTTCTGCATCAAAGAAGGAGAAAAGAAGATCCAGGTTCAGATCTTGGTGATGCTCTGCTACAGAAAGGAATCAAGGGCTAGAGATCTGAACGGAAGGAGTCATATTATTCTGCTGCACCCACTGTAAGGTTTTCTAACTTTATATGTGTTTATTTTCATTGTTTTAGAATTCATATTAGGTTGTTAATCCTACATACTTGTTAGTAAATCTAGATCCTGGTAAAATAATTTCCAACAAATATCTCATGCATTTAACTTCCTACAGCTTTCTCATATATATTATTAAGTTGGTTGCCGAAAAACTCGGTCAACATTTTGGTGCTTTCATTGAGAGCTGAAGGAAGCATCTGCAAATAGACAACCGTCTTATAAGCTAAAGCAACAATGGTGGAGACTGTTGGAAATATATTACCAGGATCTAGATTTACTAACAAGTATGTTTCATTAACATCCTAATATGAATTCTAAAACAATGAAATAAACACATATAAAGTTTAGGAAACCTTACATTGGGTGCAGCGGAATATAATGACTCCTTCCGTTCAGATCTCTAGCCCTTGATTCCTTTCTTTAGCAAAGCATTATCAAGATCTGAACCTGGATCTCTTTCTCTCCTTCCTTGATGCTGATTCTCCTTCTTGTTGATTGGATTCTTCACAATCTTCCAGACTATGATTGAGATACCACTTGATGTGTGTGGGCACTCATTCATTCACTTAAGGTTCGAAAATTTAAGAAGAAAAAAGAGGTAGAGAGTGGCGCCTAGGGTATAGGTAGAAGGCTTAGAATTTTCTCTGAAGGAATGAGATGCATCATCTTTTCCTGAAGCCATCACTACCTTGGAATTACCTATTTATTTGGCATTAAAATAATTAAAAAATAAATGGTAAATTAAATTCATAGTGGCCGGCCAGCCATGTATAGGATAATGGGCCCCACTTACAATTTTGCCATTTTGTCATTTTTCATCTCATTTTTCTCAAAAATGTCAATTTTCCAATTTAACCACTTAAATGCCAATTCCAATTATTTAATAGCTAAATATTAATTAGTAAATAATATTGTCATTTAATATTTTTATTAATTAGACATATAAGTCTCTTAATTAACAAATAAAACCTAGATCTCTTTTCTTCACAATTTTGCCCTTGCTTAGTGAAAATTCATAAACTAGACATAGTCTAACTTTAGAATTATAATTGATTAATTAAAATCAATTAACTGAGTCTTACAAGCAGTATGGTCTCAACTAATATGGGACCATGGTCCTATATAACCGAGCTTCCAATAAGCTGAACCGAATTTACCAAGTAAATTCCCTAACTTATTAATTCCTTGTTGAATCCACTCTTAGAACTTGGAATTGCACTCTCAGTCATATAGAACGCTCTATATGTTCCACGATATAGATACGCTATTAATTATCCATTGTTATAAACCTAATTTGATCAATAATCCTCTAATAGATGATCTACATAATATAGGGATTAAATTATCCTTACACCCTTCAATTTATTTTATCCTTAAAACACTTAGCTCCGTATAAATGATATTTCAGCGAAGTGAAATGAGTACTCAACCATTTATCTCTGTTTAGCCAAGCTCGAAGGAGATCATCGTTTCACTTCTAAATACCTAGAGAAGTTATAGATTCCATATCTATGTTTAGCGATCCCACTCAATTATACTATCATGTTCCCAAAATGTACGTATCACCCTGACCCAAAAGTAGGCTTAACTAACCAATCAAAGAACATGTATAATACTCTTTAGATCGAACCTAATCATATAAGGATTAACATCATTTGATCTAGGATCAACTAGGTGATATTGAATTGAATAGATATTACGGTAAATTTAACATATCTAATCAAAGTTCAATATCGGTCCCTTCCAATGTATACTCCATACATCCGATACTGGTAAACTTTGCCAATGCCCTAGACAGGACATAACACTTATCCAAGGTGTAAGAATACCTATCGCTGATTATCGTGCCAGTCTAAATCCAGTGAACTGACAAATCAGGGAATTAAACTTTCGAACATATTATCATGATTATATTCCACTGTGCTGACAACACTATAATCATTAACAAATACATATGTTCTGGACCTAATAAAATTTATACCTTAAACAATCATGAAATAAATCATGTGAACCATGCAACATAAAATTTTTATTTCTGATCTTTATTAATTAGTAAATCTGATTATATTAAAATGATTTTTATTTAGGGCACAAAACCCAACAAACTCCCACTTGCACTAATATAAAACAAAAAGTGTATTTCAAATAATCTCCACACCTTGATATACAAATAAAGTGTAGTATGTAGTATACTCTCCGTAATAAGATCTGACAGGTTGTATTAAACCCAACCTTTCCTCCACCATTACATTTCCTTAATCACAAAATTTTTGATATTGTGAAATTCCTCTCTATATGTCTACTCTCTTGGGATACTGGATTCTTTACTTTTTGGCAGCTAATTTTGTGTTAGTCAGGAAGTAACACTTGTAGTTAAGAAATGTTGGAACAGTGCCAAAAATGTATAGAACTTTCCTTAGACTGAATAAGTACCTTTCCTGCAACTTTAACATTCAGTCTCTCTCTCGTAGACTTAGCGAATTCAGATAGGTTTTTACACTTCTCCAAAATCACTACTCCACCCTCAGAGTAATCACCATATCATCAGCAGACTTTCTAGCACTAAGGCAAGTCTAGAAATCTGATGTGGAATAGTCTGAGAGTATTCAATAGACCCTTATCGACTAACATATAGTTCCTCTTCTTAATCTTAAGATTTACTTGATTGTCTTCCAATGTTCCTTTACTGGATTAATCTAATACCTACTCATTACTCCCACTCAACAGCAGGTGTCTAGTGTAAGGCATACAAAAGTTTATCTGAGACCTCTCACTGTTGATTTAAGGAATTCCTTCATGGCTTTATCTTTTCTGGAATAGTTAAGACTTTTCCTTAGATAAATAAAATCTATGTCTAGAAGTCGAGAAGCTTCTATAGATTTCCATTAGAAAAGAAAATGGTTCAGCATCTTACTAAAGTAAGTTGCTTGCACTAGAGTAAGTAAGTTACCAGGTATACCACAAGCCATAGGTTTAGATAAACTCAAACATACAATACTAGGAACAAGAAGTTTTGTTAAGTCCATTGAATAGACCTACAAACGAAAATTTCCTTTCTTTTCCTTGTAATAGAAAACTTTTGGTTATTCCACATGAATGGTTTTAACCGTAGTTCTCTTGGCTTTACTTCTTAGTTTCTTATTTTGACAATCCATTACTTGTTTAAACTCACAATGGATTTTAATCACTAGTGTCTTCCAAGTCATAATAAGGTGAGTTCCTAGAAACTCTCCCACTACGACAAGGTACCGTGAATTATGTCTAAGAAAACTAAATGGTATTGACTTCTTCGGTTGTGTTAAGACAACAGAGGCAATGGGATAATCATATGTAGAATAAGATGATAGAACACTTTTGGAATCAAGAAAAAAATATCTCCTTTATTTGCTACTTTGTTTTCAAACTTAGTCATTTTCTTAGAAAAGTTGTATTTGTTTAAACAAACACTTTCTTATCTAATGACTATGGGATGGTCCACCCCTAGTCACTTGGAATAGCTAGCAAACATGCAAACCTTGGTTAACCGTTCTAGCTTTTCTTAGGATTTTGATTAGTATCCATGAATTTAGTAATGGTTTACACTAAGTACACAACCATTCCATCATTCAGAAATTTTCTTTTCACTAGGGTATTACCTTAGAAGGACTCAAGCAACGACTAGTAACTAATCATCAATATGCAAATCGAATTTCTGGGGAGGTAAGTTTGGATATAATTCAAAAATCAACTTAATGATCTTTGAACTGCATATCTACTAACTATTTCTCCACCCCTATCAGTTCGCAAGATCTTTAACCACTTACCTAAATGGTTTTTCACCATTGCTAGAAATTCATGAAATTTTTCAAACATTTCAAATTTTTGTGCTTAAGGTAAAATCTAGAGTGATCGTTTTAAGAATATAACAAAAACTCATATCCACCCATGAATGTACATCCATTTGCGAATGAGATGATTATACTTTCAGTGGATATAGGCATATTGTCTCTTTGCAGAGAATGATCTCGTCAAAAACACTATGAACAAGATAGAAATGCCATAGATTTATCAGAATGTGGTTGTAGTCTTTTGATGACTTTGGTTTAGTTACATTAAATTGTTCTTAGAATAGTGCAAGTGGATTCTGGTCACAGAATACTAAACTCATATTCAATACTAACATACAGTTTGAACCATTGATAGAAAAATGGTTATTAAACACTTGTGAAAGTGTAACTGTATTGTATTCGGAATTAGAAATATAAATCTCTATTTAGAATCTAAAATTTAAAGTCAAAGACTTAAATTGATACTAAATATAATGAGTAATTCTTTCTTGGACCATCACTACTAATTTAACTCTAAGTCTGATTTGCCCATACAAGTAGGAGATTTCTAAGATTGAGGATTTATATCAATTTGCGATAGAATGTCGGGAATATAATCAAATGCGTTATTCAATTTCTTAAGAGAAAATAGAATGACATTATATAATTTATAAACCATTCATCCAATGATATATTATTTAAGCTAAGAAAAAAGAATAAGCTAAGTGGAATAAGGATAATTTCGAATTTGAAATAATAATCCAACGATGTCCCAATTAGCGAGAGCAAAGTTATTCTTACTTTATATAATCTTCTTATTTCATATTGTAAATACTAGTCTAAGGTGTCATCAAATGATGAACAACTAGATGTTGCATTTACAATATTTATCTATCGAGATCTAACACTATTATGTTTGTCTAATGATTGACAATCTATTAGGGATTTGTCCAATTAGAACATAAGACCAAGTTAGACCAACAATGAAGATTTGAAATTAAACTACAATTAATAACAGAAAATAACATGGTTATGTATAAATTCACACACAATTCAGAAATTATTAAACATATAGCAAGAAGGAATGACAATCGAAAATACTAAACAAACAATCCTAAATAATTTCTAAGGTCTTCAACAAACTGATATCAGTGTCCCATTTAGGCGAGAGTCAAAGATACCATCCATTGAATAGAGTTATCAGCTCATCTAAAATTATAAACATTTCTAGCAACCTTTTATTCGATCAAGATCAGAATCCAGCGTTGTCCCGTTTAGGCGAGAGTCAAGGCCATTCTATCTTATGAGCTTCCACCATTGTTTCATACTTTTGTAAGTCTATTAAAGTCGCTACCATTAGGGTGATCTATTTACTAAAATAAACACTTACAAATAGTACTTATCTTTCGAGATTCTACGACGTTAAATTGCTAATGAACGTTCCTCCATTAGGGAGGATTACTCACTAAAACAAGAACTATGTAGAACCAATAATGGAGATCGAATGTCCTAATCATAATAAAGCTCATTATTTAAAAAATGTATTTTCTTCTAATATTTATTTTAATCAATTTATTTTAAATATATATATTTATTTAATTAAATTTTCTAATTTAGAATGAAAAATTCTAAATATAAATTTTAATTTATTATTTATAAAATTATACTTAGACGGATATGAAAATAAAATGAATTATTTCCATCTTAGTAATAATTTCCATTAAATATTTAGAAAATTATTCAATTTAAGTTGTCTATAAATTAATTTAAATTAATTTACAACTCAAATTTTATTTTCTATAAATATACATTGCATTTCGAAAAATTGAAGTATATAAGAATATTATTTTCGAAAAATGCTTTTAAAATAAAATAAAAATAAATCATGGAAAAATCATTCTAATTTTATGTTTATTAATTAATTTTCAACAAAAATATAGTTTTCCAATTTAATTAAATATTAAGAAAACTTTCAAATATTTAAGTGTTATGATGAAAATCAACTTAAATATTAATTTTCTATTTAATTAAATACAATAGAAAAATACTTCAAGCAAAACAGATAATATCTATCTAGACTTTCATTGACTAATTAATTCATTTTCTACTAATAATATATTTTAATTCATTTATTTTAATTAATCATTAAATGAAAAAATCATTGATTTAACTTGGTCCAAAATTAAAATAAATAATTTTTAACTTTAATCTATTTTTCAAATAAAGTTCGAAATTTTTCTACATTTAAGAAATGCAATTTTGAAATTAAAAAAAAATGATTACTAAAATAAAATAAAATATATATTTTGAAAATTATTCAAATTTAAGTTATTCTGAAATAAGATTTTAAACTTCAAAAATAATTTTCTATTTAATTAAATATCATGAAAATAATAATATTTAAATATCAAGAATGAATTCAACTTAAATATTTAATTTTCAATTTAATTAAATGTATTAAATACAAGAATTAAATAATCAAGTATAAAAGAAACTTAATGTAAAGACCGCTTAGTTTAATTTGAAAATTAGCAGTTAATCATGTTTAATTATGAGAATTATTTATAGCTATTTAAATAATTATTTATACTGTTAATGTTGAATTCTGAGATGCATTTTATGTCATTTAGTAGTTTTTATAATTTTGCATTTCCGGTGCCCGGTAACATGGAACTCGGTGTTTGGCTCAGTAAAATTACAACTTAGTATGTTAGTAGATTGGGACGGTTTATTAGACATTGGGAATGTCGGGAATGGCCGGGAATTTAGAAATTCCCAAAATACCCCCTTCAGTGTTATTTATGTGATTTTAGTGTGAAGGGGCAAAATGGTCATTTTGCCCCATTATTGTTTTGTCCTTTTGTGGACTTTAATTAGTTGAATTATATGTTTATTAATGTTTTTGTTGGCTGAAATGAATAAGTGGAAATTTCTTATTTTTCATTTTACAAGTTTCAAAATTATAAAAAACTCTTAAAAGCTCTCTCTTTTCCTCTCTCTCTCTCTCGGCTGGTATGGAGCTTTAGGGCTGAGTTTTCCTTGACTTTCAAGCTATTTTCCTTCAATCTAGGTGTTCTTCAAGCATTGGTAAGGTTTCTAAACCTTTCCCTTTTCTAATTTATGGAAAATGTTTTAAAAGATGATTGTTGCATGTTGATTTGTGGTGATGCTTGCTGCTGTGGTTTGTTGTGGTTTTTAGAAGTTTAGTCTTGTTATTTTATGTAGGTTAGAGCTAGTTAATGCATCGTATTTGCTTTGATTCAAGATTGGAAGTTTTTAGCTCAAAAATATGGTTTTCAAATAAATGTGTTGAATCTGTTGCTTGCTTGCCGTAGATGTTTGCTGCTATTTTCAGAGGTTAAATTATGCTTGTTTATGTAGATTTGGGCTGAATTGAATGCATGTTAGTAGTGTTTGATCAATTTTTAATTTAGAACTCAAAGCTTGATGCTTTAATGGTGGTTTTGGTTTGGTTGCATGAAGCTTGGTTTTTACGCTTTGGAATTGTTCTTTAGGGTCTAAATAGCAGGTCTAGAAGTTTTGGTATTGTTTGGGTTGGATTTGAGCTATGTGTGAATTTTTGAAAAATTCCTGCGAGGAACCGGAATTCCGGTTGTGCATCCGGAATTCTGGATGGGTTTTGAAAATTTCTAGAACCGGAATTCCAGTTGGACAACCGGTCTACCGGTTGGGTGATTTTCAGAAACCCTAGTTTTCCTCGTTTTTATGTTATTTGGGGTATTGCCATGCTTTTTATCGATAGGGAAACTTTTAGTTCCTAGTTTAAGTCCCCGGGAAGTGATTTAGCGTATCCGTTATAGTGTTGTGATTTTTATGGTTTAGGAGCCTGTAATCCGCCACGCAGTTCGTTCCAGTCAGGTTGACCGGCACACCTGAATTCGGAATTGAGGTAAGATTAGTATAACAGTATGCATATATAGATTACATGTTTACCGTGCATGTTAGGAAGCCTGTTAGATTACATTAGATATGTATGTTGGCTTCGAACCATCCGACTGGGTCACATCGGTACAGGCTAGAGTATGACTAGCAGCTGGAGTATGACCAGTTTGACCGAGTATAGGCTGACACTATATCACATCGGCAGAGGCTAGAGTATGACTAGCAGCTGGAGTATGACCAGTATGCCGAGTATAGGCTGATACATAGGTTGGTGGTTCCGTACTATTTGACGTATCACCTCGGTACAGGCTAGAGTATGACTAGCAGCTGGAGTATGACCAGTTTGACCGAGTATAGGCTGATACTGTAACACATCGGTACAGGCTAGAGTATGACTAGCAGCTGGAGTATGACTAGTTCGACCGAGTATAGGCTGTTACTTGTCAATAGTACCGTCCCTATGAACGTTCAGGACTCAGTATCGTGTTGGACACGGCAGTTAGGGTTATGGTCAGGGGTATGGGCGTCTGATCATGACTCAGGATTTATGTATGATTATTATTATGCTTTTCTTATTGAGTCTGTCGACTCACAGTGCTATGTTTATGTGTAGGTAAGGGCAAGGCTAATGCTGATGGACCGTGAGAATGAGCCGGTAAAGATTGTACATGTTGGGGCGGTTAGGCCTGGAGCGTACGATGATCGGGACAGCAAGGCTATTTTTGTAATTAGTCGCTAGGTGACAAGTATTTTGTACAGAGAGTAAACTTTTGTAAATGATTTTGTAATCGGGATCCCGAGTATTTTGTATAAATATTTATAAGTTTAATTAAAAAGCAAAATTTTTAATTAATCACATTTTCCATAAACCTCGTTGATTAGCAACGAGCTGCACAGTATGTTTAAAAATCACGTAATACGCCTATGCTTAGTTAGGGTGTTACAATTTGGTATCAGAGCCGCCTTGTTGTCTTCCGAAGATCGTCACAACATGTACAATCATCATCAGCAGTTAGCTCGTTCTACGGTTCAGTAATCTTTTATTGCTTTAGTAGTTTATTTAATTTTTATGAAATAAGAAAAGCCTGATAGGAAGCATGTTAGTAGCCTGATAGTAGAATAGGCACATGTTTTGTTTTTAATTTCCAAATTAAGCGGCATTAGTAATCTCTCCTTGAACACGACCTGATATGCCAACTCTTGGTTTCGCAGGCGGTTCCGACTAGATGGACGCCAGGCGGAAAACCAAGAGCCAGGGCAATTCAGTAGGGTAGAATCAGGGACAGGGAGCTCAATTTCCCCCGAAAGCTAGGGGCCGAGGTAGAGGTCCCAGGGCCAGGGCTCATGGTCGGGGTGATGAGAACCCGCCACAGGCTGCCCAAGCCGATCAGGGAGCCCAGAATTGGGAAGTTAGGTTTGCTGAAATGCAAGCCAGAATTGAAGAGAAAGACCTTGAGATACAGAGATTGAGGCAGCAGGGTGGTCCTACAGTGCCTGTGCCACAAGTTCCAATGGCACCTGCCCCTGCTGCCCAGGCCGAATTGGTAGTAGCGGCAAACAGAATGGAACCTTTGTATGAAAGGTTTCGGAAGCAAGCACCTTCGGTCTTTCTGGGAGGTTAAGATGTGATGAAGGCCGAACAGTGGCTAACGGTGATCACCAGAATTCTTAATTTTACGGGTGTCACCGGGAATGACAGAGTGGTGTGTGCCACCTTCCAGTTCCAGGAAGACGCTCTTGTCTGGTGGGACATGGTGTCTCAGATCCATGACGTCACTACCATGACCTGGGGAACCCTAATACCTGGCGGAGAGTTAGTTATCTCCAAAAGGTGGATTAGGTCTATGCCGATCAGAATAGATGGTAGAGAGTTAAGTGCTGACTTGATAGAGATGAGCCTAGTAGAGTTCGATATTATTTTAGGAATGGATTTCCTATCAAAATATTCGGCTAGTATTGATTGCAAAAGGAAGATGGTGATCTTCCAACCCGAAAGTGAAGAACCTTTTATATTTGTTGGTTCAGTTCGGGGATCCCGGATCCCGGTGATTTTGGCCTTGTCAGCTAGAGAATTATTGCATGGTAGATGCTTAGGGTTTCTGGCTGTGGTGATGGACACCACTCGGCCAGAAACCATTTGGCCAGAAGATATCAGAGTGGTTCGGGAGTTTCTAGATGTTTTTCCCGAAGAACTTCCAGGGTTACCACCTCAGCGGGAGATTGACTTCGTAATAGATTTGGCACCAGGGGTGGAACCGGTTTCCAAGGCTCCATACAGAATGGCTCCAGCTAAACTTAAGGAATTAAAGATTCAGCTCCAGGGGTTGCTTGACATAGGGTTTATTCGGCCTAGTGTGTCACCCTGGGGAGCTCCGGTTTTGGTCGTCAAGAAGAAAGATGGAACTATGAGGATGTGCATCGATTACAGAGAATTGAACAAGTTAACAGTGAAGAATAAATATCCATTACCTAGGATCGATGATCTGTTCGATCAGCTTTAGGGGAAGACGGTCTTCTCCAAGATTGACCTTCGCTCGGGTTATCATCAGTTGAAAATCCGAGAGGAGGACATTCCGAAGATGGCTTTCCGTACTAGGTATGGACATTATGAATTTCTAGTTATGTCGTTTGGACTAACCAATGCTCCTACAGCGTTTATGGATTTGATGAATAGAGTATTCAAGGATTTCCTCGATATCTGTGTGATTGTGTTTATCGACGACATTGTTGTGTACTCTCAGTCAGAAGAGGAGCATGAGTTACATTTTCAGATGGTATTGCAACGACTTCGGGAACACAAGATTTATGCCAAATTCAAGAAGTGTGAATTCTGGCTATCTCAGGTGTCTTTCTTGGGACACATTGTTAGCAAAGATGGGATCAAGGTGGATCCCGGGAAGATAGAATCCGTCAGGGATTGGCCGAGACCGAAGACAGTGACAGAGATTAGAAGCTTCTTGGGTTTAGTTGGGTACTATCGTAGGTTCGTGGAAGGGTTTTCAAAAATTTCAACACCCTTAACCGAAATTACAAAGAAGAATCAGCGGTTTGTCTGGTCAGACAAGTGCGAAGCTAGTTTTCAGGAGCTGAGGCAGAGATTGATTACCGCTCCAGTGCTAGCTTTTCCTTCAGACAACGAGAAATTTGTAGTTTATTGCGATGCATCCAGACAAGGTCTGGGGTGTGTGCTGATGCAAGCCGATCAGGTCATCGCTTATGCCTCCCGTGAATTAAAGGATTATGAACAGCGATACCCGACTCATGATCTAGAGTTGCCCGCAGTGGTTTTTGCATTGAAGATCTTGCAACATTACCTTTACGGAGAAAGGTGTGAAATCTATACTGACCATAAAAGTCTCAAGTATTTCTTCACTCAGAAAGATTTGAATATGAGATTGAGACGTTGGTTGGAATTAGTGAAAGATTACGATTGTGAGATTCTCTATCACCTTGGGAAGGCCAATGTAGTGGCCGATGCCCTGAGCAGGAAGGGTCCCAGGCAAGTAGCTAGCATGGTTCAGATCTCACCTCAGCTAGCAGAGGATATGGTTAGATCCAGCATTGAGTTTGTAGTAGGTCAACTTCACAACTTGATGCTGCAATCTGATCTGTTGGAAAGAATCAAAGCCGCTCAGATGACTGATCTAGAGTTAGTGAAGATCAGAGCTGAGGTTTTGGCTGGTCAAGCCAGGGATTTCTCAGTGTCAGACAACGGGATGCTTTTGTATAAAGCTAGGGTTTGTGTTCCGAGTAGTGTGGAACTCAGGAATGAGATCTTTGAGGAGGCTCATTCTACCCCTTATTCTCTGCATCATGGCACCACTAAGATGTACCAAGATCTTAAACCGTACTTCTGGTGGAGCGGTATGAAGAAGAATTCGGCAGAATTTGCATCGAGATGCCTCACTTGTTAGCAGATTAAGGCTGAACATCAGAGACCAGCAGTGTTGTTGCCGCCTCTAACCCTACTTGAGTGGAAGTGGGAAGATATCACGATGGATTTCGTGGTCGGGTTACCTAGAACCACGGGTTTGTTGGATTGCATCTGGGTAGTGGTGGAGCGATTCACGAAATCTGCTCATTTTCTGCCTGTTAGAACAACATTTACAGTGGATCAGTTGGCAGAATTGTATGTTAGAGAGATTGTAAGACTTCACGGGGTACCGAAGTCTATAGTTTCGGATAGGTATCCGAAGTTCACCTCTAAGTTTTGGCAGAGTTTACAACGAGCAATGGGTACAAAACTGAAATTTAGTACAACATTCCATCCTCAGACAGATGGCCAGTCCGAAAGGACAATTCAGATATTGGAGGACATGTTGCGAGCCTGTGTTATGGATTTTGAAGGCTCTTGGAATAAATACCTACCGTTGATAGAATTTTCTTACAACAACAGTTATCAGAGTACGATAGGGATGGCTCCCTATGAACTGTTGTACGGTAGGAAGTGTAGATCTCCCATCCACTGGGATGAGACAGGGGAGAGGAAGTACTTAGGTCCAGAGTCAGTGCAGCGGACCAATGAGGCCATAGAGAAAATAAAAGCTAGAATGCTTGCCTCGCAGAGTAGACAGAAAAGTTACGCAGATCCGAAACGCAGAGATGTTGAGTTCCAAGTAGGGGACCATGTGTTTTTATGGGTATCTCCAAATGAAGGGGATCAAACGTTTCAGGAAAAGAGGCAAGTTATGCCCTAGATTTACAGGACCTTTCGAGATTCTCGAGAAGATAGGTCAAGTGGCATACCGGTTAGCATTGCCTCCAGCTTTATCAGCAGTTCACAACGTATTCCATGTCTCGATGTTGAGAAAATACGTTTCAGATCCCTCTCATATACTCAATTATGAGAGCCTTGAACTGCAGCCAGATATGTCTTACGAAGAACAGCCAGTGCAGATCCTGGATAGAAAGGATAAAGTCCTTCGAAATAAGACCATAGCATTGGTCAAAGTTCTCTGGAGAAACAACAAGGTGGAGGAAGCCACCTGGGAACTAGAGTCAGATATGAGAGCTCAATATCCAGAGTTATTCAGGTTAGATTTCGGGGACGAAATCCTTTTAAAGGGGGGATAGTTGTAAAGACCGCTTAGTTTAATTTGGAAATTAGCAGTTAATCATGTTTAATTATGAGAATTATTTATAGCTATTTAAATAATTATTTATACTGTTAATGTTGAATTCTAAGATGCATTTTATGTCATTTAGTAGTTTTCATAATTTTGCATTTTCGGTGCCCAGTAACATGGAACTTGGTGTTTGGCTCAATAAAATCACAACTTAGTATGTTAGTAGATTGGGACGGTTTATTAGACATTGGGAATGTCGGGAATGGCCGGGAATTTAGAAATCCAAAATACCCCCTTCAGTGTGATTTATGTGATTTTAGTGTGAAGGGGCAAAATGGTCATTTTGCCCCATTATTGTTTTGTCCTTTTGTGGACTTTAATGAGTTGAATTATATGTTTATTAATGTTTTTGTTGGCTGAAATGAATAAGTGGAAATTTCTTATTTTTCATTTTACAAGTTTCAAAATTAGAAAAAACTCTCAAAAGCTCTCTCTTTTCCTCTCTCTCTCTCTCTCTCTCGGCTGGTATGGAGCTTTAGGGCTGAGTTTTTCTTGATTTTCAAGCTATTTTCCTTCAATCTAGGTGTTCTTCAAGCATTGGTAAGGTTTCTAAACCTTTCCCTTTTCTAATTTATGCAAAATGTTTAAAAAGATGATTGTTGCATGTTGATTTGTGGTGATGCTCGCTGCTGTGGTTTGTTGTGGTTTTCAGAAGTTTAGTCTTGTTATTTTAAGTAGGTTAGAGCTAGTTAATGCATCGTATTTGCTTTGATTCAAGATTGGAAGTTTTTAGCTCGAAAATATGGTTTTCAAAGAAATGTGTTGAATCTGTTGCTTGCTTGCTGTAGATGTTTGCTGCTATTTTCAGAGGTTAAATTATGCTTGTTTATGTAGATTTGGGCTGAATTGAATGCATGATAGTAGTGTTTGATCAAGTTTGAGTTTAGAACTCAAAGCTTGATGCTTTAATGGTGGTTTTGGTTTGATTGCATGAAGCTTGGTTTTTATGCTTTGGAATTGTTCCTTAGGGTCTAAATAGCAAGTCTGGAAGTTTTGGTATTGTTTGGGTTGGATTTGAGCTATGTGTGAATTTTTGAAAAATTCCTGCGAGGATCCGGAATTTCGATTGTGCATCCGAAATTCCGAATGGGTTTTGAAAATTTCCAGAACCGGAATTCCACTTGGACAACCGGTCTGCCGGTTGGGTGATTTTCAGAAACCCTAGTTTTCCTCGTTTTTATGTTATTTGGGGTATTGCCATGCTTTTTATCGATAGGGAAACTTTTAGTTCCTAGTTTAAGTCCCCGGGAAGTGATTTAGCGTATCACTTATAGTGTTGTGATTTTTATGGTTTTGGAGCTTGTAATCCGCCGCGCAGTTCGTTCCAGTCAGGTTGACCGGCACACCTGAATTCGGAATTGAGGTAAGATTAGTATAACAGTATGCATATATAGATTACATGTTTAGCGTGCATGTTAGGAAGCCTGTTAGATGACATTAGATATGTATGTTGGCTTCGAACCATCCGACTGTGTCACATCGGTACAGGCTAGAGTATGACTAGCAGCTGGAGTATGACCAGTTTGACCGAGTATAGGCTGACACTGTATCACATCGGCACAGGCTAGAGTATGACTAGCACCTGCAGTATGACCAGTGTGTCGAGTATAGGCTGATACTTAGGTTGGTGGTTCCGTACTATTTGACGTATCACATCGGTACAGGCTAGAGTATGACTAGCAGCTGGAGTATGACCAGTTCGACCGAGTATAGGCTGATACTGTAACACATCTGTACAGGCTAGAGTATGACTAGTTCGACCGAGTATAGGCTGTTACTTGTCAATAGTACCGTCCCTATGAACGTTCAGGACTCAGTATCATGTTGGACACGGCAGTTAGGGTTATGGTAAGGGGTATGGGCGTCTGGTCATGACTCGGGATTTACGTATGATTATTATTATGCTTTTCTTAGTAAGTTTGTCGACTCACAGTGCTATGTTTATGTGTGGTAAGGGCAGGGCTAAAGCTGATGGACCGTGAGAACGAGCCGGTGAAGATTGTACATGTCGGGGCGGTTAGGCCTGGAGCGTACGATGATCGGGACAGCAAGGCTATTTTTGTAATTAGTCGCTAGGCGACAAGTATTTTGTACAGACAGTAATTTTTTGTAAATGATTTTGTTATCGGGATCCCGAGTATTTTGTATAAATATTTATAAGTTTAATTAAAAAGCAAAAATTTTAAGTAATCACGTTTTCCATAAACCTCGTTGATTAGCAACGAGCTGCACAGTATGTTTAAAAATCACGTAATACGCCTATGCTAGTTAGGGTGTTACACTTAATTATTAATTCTACTTTAATACTAGGAAAAATATTCTATAATTAAGTTTGTCCAAAATTAATTAAAATCAATAATTAATTTACAACTTAAAATATTTTCCTAATTAAATATTAGAAAATATAACTAGTACTAGAAATAACTATATAGAATATAATTCAATTAACTAAGTGTTTTTCTAAAATTTGAAAAAATATCTAATTTAAGTTGTTATAGAAAGAATCTAAAAAATCCAACTTAAAAAATATCTTAACAATCTTCAATAACCAATTTCTAGAATTCCTCAACTTAATTTTGAAATTTAAAATATATTCAAATTTAAGTTGATAAATAAAATTAGTTAGAAATAACTAATTTAAAACTTAAATAGGAATATTTAATGAAATAATTAAAATAAGCTTCAGAAAGAATCTAGTTAGCTATAATTCTATATTTAATTAAATACAAGAAAAATACATATAGTTTATCTAGAAATAATTTCATTAAACTAAGAGTGTTTTTCTTAAAATTAACTTTAAAATATTAAAATGAAAAGTAAATTTAATATATTTTAAAAGTTAATTATGTTACTAATCAATTTTATTAGGTTAAACTAATTTAATTAACCTAGTACAGTTATCTAAATCAGGCAAATGGGCCTTCACAGTTCGGGTTGTTTATGTGAGGGAGACTGGGTTCAGTATGTCGTACCCACTTCTATTGGCCCCCTAACTCTCACACAAGGCCCAAAAAAGATGAATTTAACCTTAAAATGAACAACTGTTATTAATTGAATAGACGCAAAAACTAAATGGGCTTAAATAAAATCTATCATGGTGAGACATTTTATTTAGCAACCTAGTTCGTCTTAATTAAAAAAAATTAAATGAACAACCTATATGCATCTAAACATAAAGTAAACATATAGGCTCACACAGGCATAAGATTTGGATGGATCCTATCATGTTACTAGGTCATACACAGATGAAAAAATAATATAAAATTTACCTGTTACAAATTATTTACTTGACCTGTTGACAATTCAACCATGGGTTAAAATCAGATCATTGGATCTGTCAACAAGTTAACCACGACAATTTAGATCAAGCAATAATAGGTTTTAGAAAACTTACAAACAAGCTAAAACACATACTCCTGCAACAAGTTGAATTTGTAGTTGGATGTAGGATTTATTTAATTTTAAATTAATTAATTTATTAAATAAAAATTTTGAAAAATAAATAAATAATAAAAAAAATATTTTCGGTTTTTAAAATAAAATTTGAATAAAAAAAAATTAAAATTAAAACCTACAATTTTGAAAAATTAGGTTTAACTAACCTAAATATAGTTTCAAAAAAAAAAAAATTGCTAACCATCTTTTAAATTTCATGTTATTTTATAAATTAAATATTCAATAAAATAAAATGATAATTAAATATCCTTTTTCTGATTTTATAATTTAATTTAATTAAAAAAAAAAATTTAAAAGTTAGCAAAATATCTTATTTCTATTCAAAATATCATGATTATAGTAATCTTATTTTAAATTTAAATAAGGTCAAATAATTTAAAAAAATAGAATAATTTAAAAAATATTAATATCTGACGTTAAATTTAAAAATAAGATAAAATAATCAAATTTAAAATACGATAAAAAAAATTAAGCAAAAAAGATAAATTTTAACCTCTTTTCAAGTTCAAATTACACTAATATCTTAAATTAATTTTAAAAAATCCAATTAATTTATTTCTGATAATTAGATTTGATATATGAAAATTAAAAATCAAAATACAAAACTACACAAAAAAAATCGGAAGTTAATTCCATGAAATAGCATGAAAAATCGAAGAAAACGAAAAAAATTGTGAGCTATATGGATGGTATGCACATCATACCACCCACGGGCGCACGAGAGGGAGTCTGGCCAAAGTTTCTCGGCACTGGAGGCTGCAAGAAGCCATTCCGTGAGCGGTGCCTGGCATTCAGACAAAACGAGAGACATCCGTCCGAGAAAATTCGGACATCTCTCTGTCTGATGCGCGAGTGACCGAGTGTACACTCGGATACGCGGGCATATGGGAAGTGACCTCTTCTGATTTTTCCGATTTTTCAAAAAATCATAACTAATTCAAATAAAATCGAAATTGAGTTCTGCAAAAAAATGAATTGCTTAATTTTTTTCAAACTATCCAATAAAAATAATTCTAGAAACGAAAATTCAACTATTTTTTATAAAAGTTCACAAGCATCAATCAATCATCATATAATACACAGATCAACATGAAACCATCCAAATCAACACATATCATCGTTTTAATTCATATTTCATGAAATTAAATCATTACCCTGGCTTTGAGGCCAGTTATTGGAAATATTTTACCAGGATCTAGATTTACTAACAAGTATGTTTCATTAACATCCTAATATGAATTCTAAAGCAATGAAATAAACACATATAAAGTTTAGGAAACCTTACATTGGGTGCAGCGGAATATAATGACTCATTCCGTTCAGATCTCTAGCCCTTTATTCCTTTCTGTAGCAGAGCATTATCAAGATCTGAACCTGGATCTCTTTCTCTCCTCCCTTGATGCCGATTCACCTTCTTGTTGATTGGATTCTACAAAATCTTCCACACTATGATTGAGATACAACTTGATGTGTGTGGGCACTCACTCATTCACTAAAGGTTCGAAAATTTAAGAAGAAAAGAGAGGTAGAGAGTGGAGTCTAGAGTATAGGTGGAAGGCTTAGAATTTTTTCTGAAGGAATGAGATGCATCATCTTTTCCTGAAGCCATCACTCCCTATTTATAGGTAACCACCTAGGTTTAGGTTAGATTTATTTGGCATTAAAATAATGAAAAAATAAATGGTAAATTAAATGCATAGTGGCCGGCCATGTATAGGATAATGGGCCCCACTTTCAATTTGCCATTTTGTCATTTTTTCATCCTATTTTTCTCAAAAACGCCAATTTTTGAATTTAACAACTTAAATGCCAATTCTAATTATTTAACAACTAAAAATTAATTATTAAATAATATTTTCATTTAATATATTTATTAATTAGACATATAAAGTCTCTTAATTAACAAATAAAACCTAGAATCTCTTTTCTTCACAATTTTGCCCTTGCTTAGTGAAAATTCATAAACTAGACATAGTCTAACTTTAGAATTATAATTGATTAATTAAAATCAATTAACTGAGTCTTACAAGCAGTATGGTCTCAACTAGTATCGGGACCATGGGCCTATATAATCGAGCTTCCAATAAGTTGAACCGAATTTACCGAGTAAATTCCCTAACTTATTAATTCCTTGTTGAATCCACTCTTAGAACTTGGAATTGCACTCTCAGTCATATAGAACGCTCTATATGTTCCACGATATAGATACGCTATTAATTATCCATTGTTATAAACCTAATTTGATCAATAATCCTCTAATAGATGATCTACATAATACAGGGATTAAATTACCGTTACACCCTTCAATTTATTTTATCCTTAAAACACTTAGCTCCGTATAAATGATATTTAACCGAAGTGAAATGAGTACTCAACCATTTATCTCTGTTTAGCCAAGCTCGAAGGAGATCATCGTTTCACTTCTAAATACCTAGAGAAGTTATAGATTCCATATCTATGTTTAGCGATCCCACTCAATTATACTATCATGTTCCCGAAATGTACGTATCACCCTGACCCAAAAGTAGGCTTAACTAACCAATCAAAGAACATGTATAATACTCTTGAGATCGAACCTAATCATATTAGGATTAACATCATTTTATCTAGGATTAACTAGGTGATATTTAATTGAATAGATATTACGGTAAATTTAACATATCTAATCAAAGTTCAATATCGGTCCCTTCCAATGTATGCTCCATACATCCGATACTGGTATACTTTGCCAATGCCCTGGTGTAAAGCCCGCTTAGTTAATTTGGAAATTAGCAGTTATTTATGTTAATCAGGAAATTATTTATAGCTATTTAAATAATTTATTATGGAATTCAGATATGCATGTGTATGTTATCAGCAGTTTTTATATTTCGCATTTCCGGTGTCCGGTATTTTGGAACGCGGTGTTTGGCTCAGTAGAAATCACAACTTAGTATGTTAGTATTTTGGGGACGGGTTTAGACATTTGGAATGTCGGGAATGGCCGGGAATTTAGAATGTCCCAAAAATACCCCTTTAGTGGTTATTATGTGGTTTTAGTATGGAGGGGCAAAATGGTCTTTTTGCCCCAATGATATTTTGTCTTATGTGATTTTTAAATGGAATTAAATGTTTATTTCTAATTAATCTTTTGGCTGAAATGGTTTTATTAAGATGGTATTAAATGACTTTTCTTTCATTTTATAACACTTAGAAAAATTCCAAAAAAGTTTCAAACTCTCTCTTTCTTTCTCTTCCATTTTCGGCCAGCCTTGAGCAGCTTGGAGAGGGTGTTTTTCCTTTGATTTTGGCTGGTTATTCTTCATCCTTTAAGGTCTATTGCAAGCTAGGTTGGTTCATGTCCCTTTCCCTCTTTAAATTCTTGAAGAAAATGTATGAAAATGTGAATTGCATGTTGGATTTTTATGTTGTTGTTGCTGCTGTAATCTGATGATCATTTTGTGTTTAAGCATGTTAGTTTAGGGTTGTTTTTGATGCTTGATTACTAGGTTGAACATGCTAGAGGTTTATATGTGAAAATATGTGATTTTGTGAGAAAATGCCATGTTTTGTTGCTGTGAAGTTGCTGGGTGTTTCTGTATATTTTCTGAGGTGATTATATGCTTAGTTAAGTAGAATTAACTAGGCTAGGGTGCATGCTAGTGAGTTTAACCAAGTTTGAGTTCTTGAACTCAAAGCTTGGTCTTCAATGGTGAAATTTGCTTGTGAGGTTTCTGGGTAGGTTTGAGGCCTTGAAATGGTCATTTGGGACCTATGTAGGAGGTCCGGAAAGTTTGGGACCATTTGGGTTCGAATTGGTCAAGATATGGGGATTTTTGGTTGTCGCTCGCGAGGAACCGGAATTCCGGTTGAGCATCCGGAATTCGGATGGGGGTTCGATTTTCCGTAACCGGAATTCCGGTTGGGCAACGGACTTCGGATGGGGGATTTTTCCGAACCCTAGTTTTCCTCGTTTTTGGGTTTTTAGGGGTATTGCCATGCTTTTTATCGATAGGGAAACTTTTAGTTTCGAGTTTTAGTCCGGGAAGTGATTTAGCGTGTCACTTATAGCGTTGTGATTTTTATGGTTTAGGAGCCCGATGTCCGCCGTTCGGCTTCGGTTCCGGTCGGGTTGACCGGCACACCCGAAATCGAATCCGAGGTAAGATTAGTATAACGGTATGCATATGTAGATTACATGTTTAGCGTGCATGTAGGAAGCCCGTTAGATTACATTAGATATGTATTAGGCTTCGAACCATCCAACCTGTCACGTCGGTACGGCTGGAGTATGACCGACGGCGGAGTATGACCGGTTTGACCGATCAGGCTGACACTTGGTTGGTGGTTCCGTGCTATTGACGTATCCCGTCGGTACAGGCTGGAGTATGACCAGCAGCCGGAGTATGACCGGTTCGACCGATCAGGAGGATATAGTAACACGTCGGTACAGTGGAGTATGACCGGCGGCGGAGTATGACCGGTTCGACCGATCGGGTTGTTACGTGTCAATAGTACCGTCCCCGAACGTTCAAAACTCGGTACCATGTTGGACATGGCGGTAGTGCTCGCACCATGTTGGACATGGCGATGGCGGGACTCGGTATCGTGTTGGACACGGCGGTCGGTTTTATGTATGATATTATTATGCTTTTCTTGCGAGTCCGTCGACTCACGGTTTACGTTGCATGTGTAGGTAAAGGCAAGGCGATTCTTGATGGACCGTGAGCGAGCTTATGGGATTGTACATGTCGGGGCGGTTAGGCCTGGAGCGTACGATCCTCGGGACAGCACGGCTGAGATTTTGTAATTGTCGTTAGACGACTTTATTTTGATGTAAAAGTTGAACAGTGAAAACGTTTGTAAATATTTTTATAAATCGGGATCCCGAGACTTTTTGCAAAATGGTTTATAAGATTAATGAAAAAGCAAAATTTTAATTAATCACGTTTTTCCATAAACCTCGTTGATTAGCAACGAGCTGCACAGTACGTTTAAAAATCACGTAATACGCCTAAGTTAGTTAGGGTGTTACAATTTGGTATCAGAGCCGCCAGGTTGTCTTCCGAAGATCGTCACGACATGTACAATCATCATCGCCAGCTAGCTCGGTTCACGGTTCGGTAAGCCTTTATTGCTTTAGTAGTTTATTTTATTCAGTTATGAAAAAGAAAAGCCTGTTAGGAAGCATGTTAGTAGCCTGATAGTAGAATAGGCGCATGTTTCATTTCTAATTTCCAAATTAAGCGGCATTAGTAAGCTCGCCTTGAATACGACCTGATGTGCCAACTCTTGGTTTCGCAGGCGGTTCTAACTAGATGGACGCCAGGCGGACTACCAGGAGTCGAGGCAACTCAGTGGGGTCGAATCAGGGAGAGGGAGCTCGGTTTCCCCCACCTGCTAGGGGCCGAGGTAGAGGTCCCCGAGGCAGGGCTCGTGGTCGGGGTGATGAGAACCCGCCAAAGGCTGCCCAGGCTCCCCCAGCCGATCAGGGAGCCCCGAATTGGGAGTTACGGTTTGCGGAGATGCAAGCCCGGATCGAAGAGCAAGACCTCGAGATTCAGAGGTTGAGACAGCAGGGTGCTCCTGCCGGTTCCGGTGCCGGTAGTTCCGGCGGCACTGCCCCTGCGCCCGTGCCGAGATGGTAGTGGCGGCCCAGATTGGAACCTTTATATGAGCGGTTCGGAAGCAAGCACCTCCGGTATTCCCGGGAGGTCCGGATGTGTCGAAAGCCGAGCGGTGGCTTACGGTGATCACCGAAATTCGAACTTTATGGGTGTCACCGGCAACGACGAGTGGTGTGCGCCACATTTCGGTTCCGGGAGGATGCCCCGGTATGGTGGGACATGGTGTCTCGGATTCACGATGTCACCACCATGACTTGGGAGAGGTTCCAGGAACTCTTCAACGCGAAGTACTACAATGAGGCGGTTAGAAGCGCCAAGAGAAAGGAATTCGTTCACACGACCCGGCGGGAGAACATGAGTGTCACTGAGTATACTACTCAGTTTGACCGGTTGGCGAGGTTAGCCTCGGGAATTGTGCCGACCGACTTCAGCAGAAAGGAGAAGTATCTGGACGGGTTGAATCCCAAGATCAGGCATGACCTGATGATTACCACTGACGACAGCACCACCTACGCTCAGATGGTGGAGAAGGCACTGCGAGCTGAGGGCGCAGTGGGATGTATGTCAGATTCGGCCCGGTACTCGGTTGGTGGCGGAGCTCCTACCCCTCCCCGCATCGGGATTTAGCGGGGAGTAGTGGTTCGGCCATTGATCGGAGGAAGAGGGCACCCATCAGCTTCCGGCGGCTCGAGTCGAACAAGAGGTTCGGGGGAACCGAACGAGGAAGTCGTCCGGTGGTAATGAGACTCGCTTCTCCTATCCCGAGTGCCCTATCCGTAAGAGGCATCATCGGGGAGAGTGCAAGGGGCGGGGATGCTTTCATTGTGGCATGCCCGGCACTTCAAGAGGGAATGTCCCCGGCTCGGCCGGAGGCACCGAGAGCTCCGGCGATGCCCACTCCGGCCGGGGTATTCGCGATCACGCAGCCGATGCGGATGCCAGCCCATCAGTTGTTACAGGTCAGATTCTTATTAACGACTCGCTTTATTCAGTGTTGTTTGATTCTGGGGCTACACGTTCTTATGTGGCGGCCAGAGTCTTTAGTAAGTTGGGTAGACCCTTTGATAGATATGAGTCAGGGTTTGGAACCTGTTACACGCGGAGAATTGGTTATCTCCAATAGGTGGATTAGGTCTATGCCGATCAGGATAGATGGTAGAGAGTTGAGCGCTGATCTGATAGAGATGAGCTTAGTCGAATTTGATATTATTTTAGGAATGGATTTCCTATCTAAATATTCGGCGAGCATTGATTGTAAGAGGAAGATGGTGGTCTTCCAACCGGAAAGTGAAGAACCGTTCGTGTTTGTGGGTTCGGTTCAGGGATCTCGGATCCCGGTGATCTCGGCTATGTCGGCGAGAGAATTATTGCACGGTGGGTGCTTAGGGTTTCAGGCCGTGGTGGTGGACACCACTCGGCCGTACACCATTCGGCCGGAAGGACATCGGTGTGGTTCGGGAATTTACGGACGTTTTTCCCGAAGAACTTCCGGGGTTACCACCTCGGCGGGAGATTGACTTCGTGATTGACTTGGCACTGTGGGTGGATCCGGTTTCTAAAGCCCCGTATAGGATGGCTCCAGCGAACTTAAGGAGTTAAAGATTCGGCTCCGGGGTTGCTTGACATAGGGTTCATTCGGCCCAGTGTGTCACCTTGGGGAGCCCCGGTTTTGTTCGTGAAGAAGAAGGATGGCTCTATGAGGATGTGCATCGACTACAGAGAGTTGAACAAGCTGACGGTGAAGAATAGATATCCATTACCTAGGATCGATGACTTGTTCGATCAGCTTCAGGGGAAGACGGTCTTTTCTAAGATTGATCTCCGTTCGGGTTATCATCAGTTGAGGATCCGAGAGGAGGACATTCCAAAGACGGCTTTCCGCACTAGGTATGGACACTACGAGTTTCTGGTTATGTCATTCGGACTAACCAATGCTCCTGCAGCATTCATGGACCTGATGAATAGAGTATTCAAGGATTTCCTCGATATCTGTGTGATTGTGTTTATCGACGACATCCTCGTGTACTCTCAGTCAGAAGAGGAGCATGAGTTACATCTTCAGATGGTACTGCAACGACTTCGAGAACATAGACTCTACGCCAAGTTCAAGAAATGTGAGTTCTGGTTGTCTCAGGTGTCCTTCCTAGGGCACATAGTGAGTAAAGATGGGATCAAGGTGGATCCCGGGAAGATCGAATCCGTCAGGGATTGGCCGAGACCGAAGACAGTGACAGAGATCAGAAGCTTTTTGGGATTAGCTGGGTATTACCGTAGGTTCGTGGAGGGGTTCTCCAAAATTTCTATGCCCCTAACCGAGCTTACAAAGAAGAATCAGCGATTTATTTGGACAGATAAATGCGAAGCTAGTTTTCAGGAGCTGAAACAGAGGTTGATTACTGCTCCGGTACTAGCTTTGCCTTCGGACAAGGAGAAGTTCGTGGTCTATTGTGACGCATCCAAACAGGGTTTGGGGTGCGTATTGATGCAAGCCGATCGGGTTATCGCTTATGCCTCCCGTCAGTTAAAGGATTATGAACAGCGATACCCGACTCATGATTTAGAATTGGCCGCAGTGGTTTTTGCACTGAAGATTTGGCGGCATTACTTGTATGGTGAGAAGTGCGAGATCTATACCGACCATAAAAGTCTCAAGTATTTCTTTACTCAGAAAGATTTGAACATGAGACAGAGGCGTTGGTTGGAATTAGTGAAGGATTATGATTGCGAGATCCTCTATCATCCCGGGAAAGCCAATGTAGTGGCCGATGCCCTGAGTAGAAAGGGGCCCGGGCAGGTAGCTAGCATGGTTCAGATCTCCCCTCGGCTAGCAGAGGATATGGTCAGGTCCAGCATTGAGTTCGTGGTAGGTCAGCTACACAACTTAACGCTGCAATCTGATCTGTTAGAAAGAATAAAAGTTGCTCAGACGACAGATCCGGAGTTAGTGAAGACCCGAGATGAGGTATTGGCTGGTCAAGCCAAAGACTTTTCAGTGACAGACAGTGGGATGCTTTTGTATAAAGCCAGGGTTTGTGTCCCGAACAGTGTGGACTTGAGGAACGAGATCTTTGAGGAGGCTCATTCTACTCCATATTCTCTACATCCCGGCACCACCAAGATGTACCAAGACTTGAAACCGTACTTCTGGTGGAACGGTATGAAGAAGAATTTGGTAGAATTCGTATCGAGATGCCTCACATGTCAGCAGATCAAGGCTGAACATCAGAGACCAGCCGGGTTGTTGCAGCCTCTAACCCTACCAGAATGGAAATGGGAGGATATTACTATGGATTTTGTGGTCGGGTTACCTAGGACCACGGGTATGTATGATTCCATCTGGGTAGTGGTGGACCGATTTACGAAATCTGCTCATTTTCTGCCGGTCAGAATGACGTTTACAGTGGATCAGTTGGCAGAGTTATACGTCAGGGAGATAGTGAGACTTCACGGGGTACCGAAGTCTATAGTTTCGGACAGGGATCCGAAATTCACCTCCAAATTTTGGCAAAGTTTGCAACGGGCAATGGGAACGAAGCTAAAATTCAGTACAGCATTTCATCCTCAGACAGATGGTCAGTCCGAAAGGACAATTCAGATATTGGAGGATATGCTGAGAGCCTGTGTTATGGACTTTGAGGGTTCATGGAATAAATACCTACCGTTAATAGAGTTTTCGTACAACAACAGTTATCAGAGTACAATAGGAATGGCACCCTATGAACTGTTGTACGGTAGGAAGTGCAGATCCCCTATCCACTGGGATGAGACAGGGGAGAGGAAATACTTAGGTCCGGAGTCAGTTCAGCGGACCAATGAGGCAATAGAAAAGATTAAAGCTAGAATGCTTGCCTCCCAGAACAGACAGAAGAGTTACGCAGATCCGAAACGTAGAGATGTTGAGTTCCGAGTAGGGGACCATGTGTTTTTGCGAGTATCTCCGATGAAGGGGATTAAACGTTTCGGGAAAAGAGGCAAGTTATGCCCTAGATTTACAGGACCATTCGAGATTCTCGAGAAGATAGGTCAAGTGGCATATCGGTTAGCATTGCCTCCAGCTTTATCAGCAGTGCACAACGTATTTCATGTCTCAATGTTGAGAAAATACGTTTCAGACCCCTCTCATATACTCAGTTATGAGAGCCTTCAGCTTCAGTCAGATATGTCTTACGAGGAACAGCCAGTGCAGATCCTGGATAGAAAGGATAAAGTCCTTCGGAATAAGACCATAGCGTTGGTCAAGGTTCTCTGGAGAAACAGTAAGGTGGAAGAAGCCACCTGGGAGCTAGAATCAGATATGCGAGCTCAATATCCAGAGTTATTCAGGTTAGATTTCGGGGACGAAATCCTTTTAAGGGGGGGATAGTTGTAAAGCCCGCTTAGTTAATTTGGAAATTAGCAGTTATTTATGTTAATCAGGAAATTATTTATAGCTATTTAAATAATTTATTATGGAATTCAGATATGCATGTGTATGTTATCGGCGGTTTTATATTTCGCATTTCCGGTGTCCGGTATTTTGGAACGCGGCGTTTGGCTCAGTAGAAATCACAACTTAGTATGTTAGTATTTTGGGGACGGGTTTAGACATTTGGAATGTCGGGAATGGCCGGGAATTTAGAATGTCCCAAAAATACCCCTTTAGTGGTTATTATGTGGTTTTAGTATGGAGGGGCAAAATGGTCTTTTTGCCCCAATGATATTTTGTCTTATGTGATTTTTAAATGGAATTAAATGTTTATTTCTAATTAATCTTTTGGCTGAAATGGTTTTATTAAGATGGTATTAAATGACTTTTCTTTCATTTTATAACACTTAGAAAAATTCCAAAAAAGTTTCAAACTCTCTCTTTCTTTCTCTTCCATTTTCGGCCGGCCTTGAGCGACTTGGAGAGGGTGTTTTTCCTTTGATTTTGGCTGGTTATTCTTCATCCTTTAAGGTCTATTGCAAGCTAGGTTGGTTCATGTCCCTTTCCCTCTTTAAATTCTTGAAGAAAATGTATGAAAATGTGAATTGCATGTTGGATTTTTATGTTGTTGTTCTTTGTAATCGATGATCATTTTGTGTTTAAGCATGTTAGTTTAGGGTTGTTTTTGATGCTTGATTACTAGGTTGAACATGCTAGAGGTTTATATGTGAAAATATGTGATTTTGTGAGAAAATGCCATGTTTTGTTGCGTGAAGTTGCTTTGGGTGTTTCGTATATTTTACGAGGTGATTATATGCTTAGTTAAGTAGAATTAACTAGGCTAGGGTGCATGCTAGTGAGTTTAACCAAGTTTGAGTTCTTGAACTCAAAGCTTGGTCTTCAATGGTGAAATTTGCTTGTGAGGTTTCTGGGTAGGTTTGAGGCCTTGAAATGGTCATTTGGGACCTATGTAGGAGGTACGGAAAGTTTGGGACCATTTGGGTTCGAATTGGTCAAGATATGGGGATTTTTGGTTCTTTCGCGAGGAACCGGAATTCGGTTGAGCATCCGGAATTCGGATGGGGGTTCGCATTTTCCCGGAACCGGAATTCGGTTGGGCAACCGGACTTCGGATGGGGGATTTTTCCGAACCCTAGTTTTCCTCGTTTTTGGGTTTTTAGGGGTATTGCCATGCTTTTTATCGATAGGGAAACTTTTAGTTTCGAGTTTTAGTCCCCGGGAAGTGATTTAGCGTGTCACTTATAGCGTTGTGATTTTTATGGTTTAGGAGCCGCAATCCGCCGTTCGGCTTCGGTTCCGGTCGGGTTGACCGCACACCCGAAATCGGAATCCGTGTAAGATTAGTATAACGGTATGCATATGTAGATTACATGTTTAGCGTGCATGTAGGAAGCCCGTTAGATTACATTAGATATGTATTAGGCTTCGAACCATCCAACCCCGTCACGTCGGTACGGTGGAGTATGACCAACGGCGGAGTATGACCGGTTTGACCGATCAGCCGACACTTGGTTGGTGGTTCCGTGCTATTGACGTATCCCGTCGGTACAGTGGAGTATGACCAGCGGCGGAGTATGACCGGTTCGACCGATCGGAGGATATAGTAACACGTCGGTACAGTGGAGTATGACCAACGGCGGAGTATGACCGGTTCGACCGATCAGGTTGTTACGTGTCAATAGTACCGTCCCCTGAACGTTCAAAACTCAGTACCATGTTGGACATGGCAGTAGTGCTCAGTACCATGTTGGACATGGCAGTAGCGGGACTCAGTATCGTGTTGGACACGGCAGTCAGTTTTATGTATGATATTATTATGCTTTTCTTACTGAGTCTGTCGACTCACAGTTTACGTTGCATGTGTAGGTAAAGGCAAGGCAGTTGCTGATGGACCGTGAGCGAGCTTATGGGATTGTACATGTCGGGGCGGTTAGGCCTGGAGCGTACGATCCTCGGGACAGCACGGCTGAGATTTTGTAATTGTCGTTAGACGACTTTATTTTGATGTAAAAGTTGAACAGTGAAAACGTTTGTAAATATTTTTATAAATCGGGATCCCGAGACTTTTTGCAAAATGGTTTATAAGATTAATGAAAAAGCAAAATTTTAATTAATCACGTTTTTCCATAAACCTCGTTGATTAGCAACGAGCTGCACAGTACGTTTAAAAATCACGTAATACGCCTAAGTTAGTTAGGGTGTTACACCTGGAAAGGACACAACACTTATCCAAGGTGTAAGAATACCTATTGCTGATTATCATGCCAGTCTAAATCTACTGAACTAACAAATCAGGGAATTAAACTTTCGAGGAAAATATCATTGATTGTGAAATTAATTGTTTAATAATTAATTTTGGTAGAATTCAATTAAGGATATTTTTCCTTGTATTAAATTGGAAATTAATGATTAAGCCTTCTCTATACTTAATTATTTATTTCCTGAATTTAATACATTTAATTAAATTGAAAATTGAATATCTGAGTTGATTTTCATAATGATACTTAGATATTATTATTTTCATGATATTTAATTAAATAAGAAAATTATTTTAAGTTGGGTATTTCCATAACAACTTAAATTTGAATAATTTTCAAAATATATTCTGTTTATTTTATTAATCATTTTTTCAAAATTGCATTAAATTATGCAAGATGATTTTGAATTTATCTTGAAAGATAGATTGAAGTTGTAAATTAATTATTTTAATTAATTTTGAATCAACTTAAATCAATGATCTTTTCATTTAATGATTAATTTAAAATAAAGGAACTGAAATATATTGTTAGAAATTGGATTAATTAGTCAAGAAAATCTAGATAGATAATATTTTTGCTTGAGGTATTTTTTCTAAGTAAAGTTTGATTTATTTTAAATGTATTTCAAAAATTGTATATTTTTGGAAATACAATATATATATTTGTAGAAAATTTGAATTTGAGTTGCAAATTAATTTAAATTAATACAACTTAAATTAAGTAATTTTCTTAATATTTGTTGGAAAATTAACACTAAGATGGAAATAATTCATTTTATTTTCTTAACCATCTAAGTTTAATTTTTACAGATATTAAATTAAATTTTTTATTTAGATTCTATTCTAAATTTAAAATTTAATAAATATATATATAGATTTAAAATAAATAAATAATAGAAGAAAATACAATTTAACTAATGAGCTTTATTATTTTGAGATATTCGATCTCCATTGTTGGTTTTACATAGCTATTGTTTTAGTGAGTAATCCTCCCTAATGGAGGAACGTTCATTAGCAAGTTAGCGCCGAATAATCTCGAAAGATAAGTATGTATGTAAGTGTTTTATATTGGTATTAATCACCCTAATGGTGGATACTGTATAAGAATTACAAACATATGAAACAATGGTAGAAGCTCATGAAATAAGAATGACCTTGACTCTCGCCTAAACGGGACAACGTCGGATTCTCTTTTCGATCGAATAAAAGGTTGCTAGAATGTTTGCCATTTTAGATGAGCTGACAACTCTATTCGATGAATGATATCTTTGACTCTCGCCTAAACGCGACACTGATATCAGTTTGTTGAAAACCTTGGAAATTATTTAGGATTGAATTTTTTTTTTTGTATTTTCTCTAGTCATTCCTACTTGCTGTGTGCTAATAATTTCTAAATAAGATTTTGTGATAAACCATAATTGATATCTATGTGTTATCTTGTAGTATCCTGAATTTCATATGTCAAATCCCATGTTGTCACTCTTAACTGAAAATAAGCTAAATGGGTATAACTTCCCAAAGTGGAGAGAGAACATTCATATTGCTCTCATAGGTGAAAGTGCCTCGTTTGTGTTGACTGAGCCGTCCCCTGAGCAGCCAAGTGACAATGCAACCAAAACTGTGAAAGAGAAGTTTGAGCGTTGGCATAATGCTAACAATAAAGCTCGTTACTTCATGCTTTCCAGCATGGTTGACACCTTGAAAACAAGGTTTGCAAACACTGTCACGGCTGCAGAAATCATGACGCAGTTAACTGAGCTATTCGGTATGGCATCTATTCAGTCTCGTTTTGACGCGACTAAGAAATTAATCAACGCACGGATGGAACCCCATCAGAATGTGCGTGATCACCTTCTCCAGATGGCTAGTTATTTCCAGGAAGCCCAGAATCATGGTGCTGAAATGGATCAGACTACTCAAGTGAGTCTCATCTTGAATAGTCTGACTCCAGATTTTCTGCCCTACACATCAAATTATGTCATGAATAAGAAGGAGCAAGACTTTCATACTTTAGTCAATGACCTTCAGACATATGAAAATTTGATTGGAGATCCCAAGAAAAGAGGGAATAAACCTCAATATTCTGGAAATGGTAATAAGACAAGTAGTCCTGAGGCACTAACAAAAATGCTGGAGCTTCTGGCAATACTCCAAAAGGAAAGTGTTTCTACTGCAATGAGAAAGGCCATTGGAAATCCCAATGTCCTAAGTATCTCGCAAAGAAACAAGGTATTTTCTTTATAACCTGATGAGTTTTTAGTGAATTATTATCCTTTTGGATTAATAATTCTGGACTACTAACCCTGTTTATTATTCTGCTTATAGCTAAAGCTTCTTAAACTCGGGTGCTGTCTTAGCGAGTTGGATTAGAAAGCTGGATGGTGGATGGAGATTGTCTACAATAAAGAAGAAGCTCTTTCATTTGAATTAATTGTTTAGTTTTTTCAAACAATTTGGATTTCAAGTTTTGGGATCTTAATTCCCTGTTTGGTTCTCATAAATATTGCAAACAATTTTTTTGGGTTTATAATAAAATATCTTTTTCAATTATATTGCAATTTATGAGTTGAGCTTCAGTTCTTTATTTTATCTATTACCGATTATTATATTTATTATGTTTGAATGTGTATGTGTTTTTATTATTGATGCAAATTCAAAAGGTATTTAAACTCTTTACACAGTTATTACTACATAAACACTAGAAGTTATTTCTATGTTTATGAATAATTGTTAGTTCCAAAAACAATTATTTGAGAATTTGTTTAATAAAAAGATCTTTTGATTTGATAGGGGTGTAGAAAAGTTAAGAATAATATGCAGTTTAAACGATCTTTTATATCTAATGAACTCTGGATTATATTCAACTCCACAGACTCTCTATCACACTTAGAGATTTACAACCTTTAGGGGTGGACCATAATCTCTATAAACTTAGGGGTGGACTTTATTCTACAGTACCCTTTGTGACACATATTTTTAAACATGGAAATAATATAATAAATTAGCTATTATCAGAATAAATCCTTGATCTTGATCATATGTTCCAGTTTAGATTTACTGTTGTAATAGTTATTGATACCATTAAAGTTCTTTGATAATGTTTCACATTACCTTGGTTGAGTGGGAGAATATTAAAATTCTTTACCCATCTTCGTTTGGTTGATAATTGTGATAGGAACTTAAGAACACCTCTGATAAAAACAAGTCTAACCATTCACATGGATAGAAACAACTTATCAGAATTATGAGAGTAAGATAGAAGAATTCTTGCACAGTCTATTCGAAAGACTTGATTCAAGATGTCTATTTCTCATAACATTTTATGGTATCTTGATTTGATTGCTTAAATCTCTAGCAAGTATTTTACACTTCAAATACTAAACTGCTATGTTGTTGACCTAATCTTAAAGGAACTTACAGTTTCAGCTTAAGATAATAAGTCACAATGAGATGTTCCCAGAAACAATAGTAAAAGGTTAAAAGTTTCTAACCATATATCTGCTATTGAGTGGGAGCCATCTGAGATGTAATCAAATGGGAACATTAGGGGACAATCAAGAAAGATTTACAAAAGTGACGTATATGTTATTAAGGAACTATGCATTAGTGATCCGTATATGCACACCGACTCATTGTGAGATGGTGGTCACTCTGGGGGTGGAGGAATCATTATAGAAGAGTGTTAAAACCCATCTATAATAATTCAAGCTTCATCAGAGAAGATATAACTTTGTAAATTCAAAATTACCAGAAAGTTATTTTATTGAAGAAAATTCTACACTACTTTATCTCAATTCCAAATTTTAAAATTTGAGAGATATGTCTTCTGGTCATTCAGATGTACTTAATGGGCAGTAAGGATTTCAGTATCCCTTGATGAGTAAAGCATAAGTTAGGAAGGTTTGATGTGTCTTATGAACGTGGTTCCAGATATATGGGTGGATTCAAATATACTACACTTGATCAGAGGATCAAGACAAAAGATTGATTGTAATGCACAACTTGTTTTCTGTTAGTGCAAGTGGGAGTTTGTTGGGTTTTATGTCCTAAATAAAACTCATTACAATCTGATTAGTTATCAATTTAGAAGTGAAGTATGATTACATGTATGTTACATGTTTATGGTTTAATACATATACTTGATATATGCACAAAATCAGTTAAATCCAGAACATATAGTTATTCACAATTACAGTATCGTCAATACAGTGGAATGTGATTGTGATTATATGATTCAAAAGATTTGGTCCCTGTTCATCAGTGTTTTGGATTTACACTGATGTGATAATCCGCGATGAAGTATACTTACACTTGGAGTAAGTGTTATGTTCTTTCCAGAACATTGGCAAAGTATACTGGTTTCGAATGCATGGAGTATGCATTGGACTGGACCGATATTGAACTTGGTTAAAGATATTGTTAACTTACCGTTGTATCTTTCCAAGTCAATGTCAGAAGTTGATCTTAGAATAAGAGAATCTAAATCCTGATATGCTTAGGCTCAATCTCAGGAGTGCTATTCTTGTTCTTTGATTTATTAGTTAAAGCCTACCTTTGGGTCAGGATAATACATATATTTTGGGAACATGATAGCATAACTGAATGGGAGTGCTAAACATAAACATGGAAATCTATAGCTTCTACTGGTGTATAGAAGTATGTGATGATTCCTTTTGAGCTTAGTTAAATAGAAGTAAATGGATGAGCTCTTGTTTCAGTGACTATATATTAGATCACTAAAACATCATTTACAGGTAACTAAGTGTTCAAAGGTGCAAAATACATTGAGGGGTGTAAACGGTAAATTGGTCCCGTCTCGATGTAAATCATCTATATAGAGGATCTCTAAATCACATTAAGATTATAACAATGGTTAAATGAGATAGCATATTAATATCGTGAAACATATGATATGCTCTATATAAGTCTGAGAGTGCAATTCCAAGTTCTAAGAGTGGATTCAACGAGGAATTAATAAGTTAGGGATTTACTTGGTAAATCGGTTCAACTTATTGGAAGCTCAGAATATAGATCCATGGTCCCCATTCTAGTTGAGACTATACTGTTTGTAAGACTCTATAATTGATTTATGATTAATCAATTATAATTCTAAAAGTTAGACTATGTCTAATTTGTGAATTCTCACAGTTTAGGGATGAAATTGTAAATAAGAGGGTTTCTAGGTTTAATTATTAATTATGAGACTTTGCATGTCTAAATTAATAATTAATTTTAAATGCAAATATTATTTAATAATCTATTTTAGTTATTAAATAATTAGTTTTGGCATTTAAATGATTAGAATTGGAAAAATTGCATTTTTGGAGAAATAGAAATAAAATTGAGGAAACTGCAAAATCCATGTGAGGCCCATACACACCATGGCCGGCCACATGATTGCATATTTCCCAATTATTATTTTCAATTTAATTTGCCATATAATTGCTAATCAAAGCCTAGCCTAAATAGGAAAGTGGTGAATCACACTAAATAAGGCAGTTATTCAATTACACAGTAAAAGAGGAAACTGTTTATTTGGAAAGTTGTGGTCTTCCATTTTCCTATTTATAGCCGCCCCCTCTCTTCTCTTGTTGTGCTTGTGCTTGAGAAATTTTTCTTTGCATTGTGTATCACACGAAATCAAGAGAGAAAACAAGAGAGAAAATTTCGAAATTCCAAGTGAGAGAGAAGTGCCCACACACATCATTCAGTACCTCATTATAGTTTGGAAGACTGTGAAGGATCACATCCAACTGAAGAACTTTCGGGCTCAGATCTTGATTATACTCTGCTACAGATAGGAATCAAGGGTTAGAGATCTGAGTGGAAGGAGACATTAATTCCGCTGCAATCACTGTAAGTTATTCTTAACTTTTATGTGTTTAGTTCATCGTTTTAGAAGTTCAATATTAGGTTGTTAAATTAACATACTTGTAAGTAGATCTAAGATCCTGGATAAATATAATACCAACATTTATACATTAAACAATCATGAAATAAATCATGTGAACCATGCAACATAAAAATGTTATTTCTGATCTTTATTAATTAGTAAATCTGATTATATTGAAATGGGTTTTATTTAGGGCAGAAAACCCAACAGAGACTCGTAACACACTTCAGCCACGTCCTCCTCAAGACGCCTAAAACCCTAAAGATGAGGAAGTGGCCTCAAGAGTCAACGTGGACTCTGAGGTACGGGGAGAGACCAACGATGACGAATACAAAGGAAACTTCGACGAGTACGACACCTACGACGAAGGTAGTTACACAGAACTACTCTTGAGACAAAAGGCTGCTGATCATGAAGCCGAAATCATAGCCCAAAAAGAGCAAAACAAAAGGATGCAAGAGGTGACGGTCGCCATGAAGAAAGCCATGGAGGCAGCAACGATCCACGTACACCCTAAAGCCATCCCTGCAGGACTTGAAGAAACACTAGAAGAGTCCTCACGAAGCACCCAAAGGCGTAAGTCCAGGGAGCATAGCCCCATACGGTATCCCTCTGAAGGGAACCAGTGGAAAAATCCTACTTCCACCCCGGGGAAAAAGAAAAAGGTGCAGGATCCGCGAAAGGTCCGCTTAGATTTCCCGAAAGGGAAAGGTCCGCTGAGGGGCAAGCTCTAAAAAGGGAGTCTTGGCCCTGAGGATCGAGAGGACCAAAAAAGCGTTTCTGTGCACCAGGAACCCGGAGAGAAAGGAAGAAGGAACCAGAGATACCCTCCCGTCGATCTAAGAAATCAAATCAACGGAAAACATGGTGACCTATGGGATCACCTAGACCAAAATAAACATACACCGGCGGTCTCCACGGGAAAGCTGAATGAGGGAATTATGGCTGAGCTTGCCATACTACGCAAGGATATTGCTCGAGTCTCTCGGAGACAAAAAAGGGATGACTCAGACTCTGACTGTGAGGACCGGGAACTGTGCGCCCGACACATTTTGGAGGCAGATTTCCCCAAAAACTTTAAGATGCCTGAAATGGCAGCTTATATCGGGGACTCGGACCCCAGCGATCACTTATCTCTGTTCAACCGAGTAATGACGGTCATGAGAGTCAGCAATGACGCCAAATGTTTATGCTTCCCACTAACGTTAAGTGGATCCCCGGAGGAATGGTTCAAGAAGTTGGAACCAGGATCAGTGGACTGCTGGAACAAGTTGCAAGTTAGTTTCCAGAGATAATTTGTCGCTGGGAGAAAGATTAATCTCGAAGTCAATGCTCTGACTAACATCAAGCAACTACCCACGAAGACATTTAAAAATTTCATAAAGAGGTTTAAAGAAGAAGCCTTGAAGACTAAGAAAGTTGACGACGGATAGCAGCTTGCACTTCTTCAAGCAGGGATCCGTACAGGGACTCCATTCCGGAACGAATTATTGAAGGAAGGAGCTTCGAACCTCCAAGATTTCCAGAAGAGAGTCCAAAAGTACATCAACTTAGAAGAGGCCCAAATAGTGGCTTATGGGGGATACTATCCGACCGGAGTAGCGGGTGTTGGATATTATTTTACCAGGATCTTAGATCTACTCACAAGTATGTTTATTAACATCCTAAATATGAACTTTCTAAAACGATAAATTAAACACATATAAAGTTTCAGAAACCTTACATTGGGTGCAGCGGAATTAAATGACTCCTTCCGTTCAGATCTCTAACCCTTGAATCCTTTCTGTAGCAGAGTATTATCAAGATCTGAACCTGGATCTTCTTCTCTGAATCCTTGATGCTGAATCTCCTTTACTGATGATCTTTCTTCACGATCTTCCTCACTATGATTGAGGTATTGCTTGATGTGTGTGGGCACTACTCTAATCACTAAGAGAGGTTCGAAATATTAAGGAAGAATAGAGAGAGAGAGTGGCGGCTAGAGAAGAGAGTGGAGGCTCAGGTTTTTCTGATTCAGAAAGTGTAATTTTCCTGAAGCCTTCACTATCTATTTATAGCATTCCACTAGGGTTAGATTTGAATTATATGGCATTAAAATAATGAAAAAATCAATTTAAAAAGATACAATAGGTGGCGGCCATGGCTTTAGTGGACTGGGCCTTGCTTTTGCAATTTTGCAATTTTAACACCTTTTGTATCTGATTTTCTCCAAAATGCCAATTTCCTAATTCAATCATTTAAATGCCAATTCTAACTATTTAATAACTATAAATAATTATTAAATAATATTGTCATTTATCATATTTATTAATTGAACCATACAAAGTATCATAATTAACAAATATGCCCCTATTAACTCTTTCTTTACAATTTCGCCCTTACTTAGTGAAAATTTCACAAATAGACATAGTCTAATTCGTGAATTATAATTGATTAATAAAAACCAATTACATGAGTCTTACAAACAATATTATCTCAACTAGTGGGGGGACCATTGGTCTATATAACCGAGCTTCCAATAAGTAGATCAAGAATTTAGCACTAAAATTCACTAACTTATTAATTCTTCGTTGAATCCACGCATAGAACTTAGAATTGCACTCTTAGTATATAGAATGCTCTATATGTTCCACCATATAGACACATCATAAGTTATCCATTGTTATAATCGTAATGTTATCAATGATCCTCTATATGAATGATCTACACAGTAAAGGGATTAAATTACCGTAACACCCTACTATGTATTTTATCCTTAAAACACTTGACCCCGTATAAATGATATTTCAGCTTATGTGAAATGAGATCTCCACCATTTATTTTCGTTTGGTCAAGCTCGAAGGAGATCATCCTTTGCTTACTATTCTCCAGGTAGAAGCTATAGATTCCATGTTTATGCTAGCGCTCCCACTCAATTGCACTACCGTGTTCCCAAAAAGTATGTATCACCCTGACCTAAAAGTAGGCTTAACTAACAATTCAAAGGAACACGAATAGCCTCTCAAGATTGAGCCTAATCAAAAAGGATTAAGATCGTTTGATCTAGGATCAACTTGGCGATATTGACTTGAATAGATTTTATGGTAAGTTTAATTAAATCTAATTCAAAGTTCAATATCGGTCCCTTCCGATGCATACTCCATGCATCCAACCTGAGCTTTACTTTAACCAATGTTCTGGAAAGAACATAGTATTTCTCCAAATACAAGTAAACTCTTGTTGTAGATTATCATATCAGTAAAACCCTGTGTCTGATAAATCTAGGAAACTTTATTCACATAGTCATGTTTACTTTCCAATGTGATGACAACACAATAAACATGATCAAGTATGTGAAAAGGGTTTAAGATGAATTTATAAATCAATTAGACAAGCAATTGATAAAATGAGCCAAAACATACACAAATGAATGAAAAATACTTCTGTTTCTTTATTGATGTTGAATAAAATAGATTACATTGAAATGGAGTTTAATTTAGGGCATAGAACCTAACAGCGGGATACGTGCCTAGAGTCCAACTCTCGGTAACCCTACCTTCAGCTACTCCACCAATGAACGGTATGAGCGGACAGGTCCCGTCTCACTCCACTCCTGCTGCAAGCCTAGCAGGACCTTCTCACGGCTCCCGGAGCAAGAGGTCCTTGAAAGGTAGCAACTGGACGGAGGACAAGCGATAGGAAAGGGGGGATACTAGCCAATACACCCAGTACACGGAGCTGTGGGACTCCCAAGAACGTGTGTATTTCGCCACCAGGCAAAATACGCACTACCGGACACCGCCTCCTCTGCATAGAGATAGCTCCCGAAGGGATCCCAACAAAAGATGCGAGTACCACAACGACATTAGACACAACACCAATGAATGCAAAAACCATAAAGATGAGATCGAGTGGATCAAGAACTGGCTGCCCCATCTGAACCCGGTTCTGGCAGTAGGACCTTTGCCCCAAGGAACGCCAGGGGGTGCGCCCGGAGCGTTAGCACCGGTCGCTCCCCCGGGGAATCTCAGTAGACTCCTGGCCTGCCACCGAGACCCAATGGAAGAGTGGCTATGATCTTTGGAGGGCCCCATATGGGAGGGACCATTCGAAAGGAATTAAAGCGCTACGCCGGGGCCGTTAAACACAGCGAGGTTTCGGAAGTTACTCAGCTCCCAGCTCAGAGGCCCCGACTCATGGATCAACCAATTACATTCACGGAAGAAGACGCAAAGATGGTGCATTTTCCTCACCATGACCCCCTTGTCATAGAGACTCCCATCGCCAACAAGATTGTGGCTAGAATACTGATCGACAATGGGAGTTCTGTAAATTTATTATTTAAAGAAGCCTTCACGGTGATAGGCCTCACAGACCGGGATCTTTCATCTAGTTGTTCCCAACTCATGGGATTCAATGGAAGTACGCTTATCCCAATGGGAAAGGTGAGGTTGCCAGTCACATTATGTCCGAACTGTTGGAAATATTTTACAAGGATCTAGATTTACTAACAAGTATGTTTCATTAACATCTTAATATGAATTCTAAAACAATGAAATAAACACATATAAAGTTTAGGAAACCTTACATTGGGTGCAGCGACTCCTTCCGTTCAGATCTCTAGCCCTTGATTCCTTTCTGTAGCAGAGCATGACCAAGATCTGAACCTGGATCTCTTTCTCTCCTTCATTGATGCTGATTCTCCTTCTTGTTGATTGGATTCTTCACAATCTTCCACACTATAATTGAGATACCACTTGATGTGTGTGGGCACTCATGTAGGAAATTATTTTACCAGGATCTTAGATCTACTCACAAGTATGTTGATTAACACCCTAAATACGAACTTTCTAAAACGATGAAATAATCACATATAAAGTTTAGTAAACCTTACATTGGGTGCAGCAGAATTAAATGTCTCCTTCTGTTCAGATATCAAGCCCTTGATTCCTTTCTGTAGCAGAGCATTATATATATCTGAACCTGGATCTCTTTCTCTGATTCTTTGGTGCTGAAACTCCTTCTTACTCAAAGTCTTTCTTCACGATCATCCTCACTATGATTGAGGTACCACTTGCTGTGTGTGGGCAGTACTCTAACAATAAGAATTTCGAAATCTTTAGGAAGAAGAGAGAGAGGGAGTGGTCGGCCAAAGATAGGGAGAGAGAGAGGCTCAGTTTTTTCTGAATGAAAAGTCAGAAGAAACGTGTTAATTTCCTGAGGCCTTCACTATCTATTTATAGCATTCCACTAGGGTTAGGTTTGAATTATTTGGCATTAAAATAATGAAAATATCAGTTTAAAAATTCATTCCAAGTGGCCGACCATGTAGTGTAATGGACCTTACTTGGATTTTGCAGTTTTCTCAATTCTGCATCTGATTTTCTCAAAAACGCCAATTTTCTAATTCAACCATTTAAATGCCAATTCTAACTATTTAATAACTATAAATAATTATTAAATAACATTGTCATTTATCATATTTAATAATTGAACCATACAAAGTATCATAATTAACAAATATGCCCCTAAAACTCTTTCTTTATAATTTCGCCCTTACTTAGTGAAAAATTCACAAATAGACATAGTCTAATTGGAGAATTATAATTGATTAATCAAAACCAATTATATGAGTCTTACAAGTAATATTATCTCAACTAGTGGGGGGACCATGGGACTATATAACCGAGCTTCCAATAAGTAGATCAAGAATTTATTACTAAAATTCACTAACTTATTAATTCTTCGTTGAATCCACGCATAGAACTTAGAATTGCACTCTCAGTATATAGAATGCTCTATATGTTCCACCTTATAGACACATCATTAGTTATCCATTGTTATAATCCTAATTTGATCAATGATCCTCTATATGAAAGATCTACACTGTAAAGGGATTAGATTACCGTTACACCCTACAATGTATTTAATCCTTAAAACACTTAACCCCGTATAAATGATATTTCAACTTATGTGAAATGAGATCTCCACCATTTATTTTCGTTTGGTCAAGCTCGAAGGAGATCATCCTTTACTTACTATTCGCCAGATAGAAGCTATAGATTCCATGTTTATGTTAGTGCTCCCACTCAATTGCACTACCGTGTTCCCAAAATGTACGTATCCCCCTGACCCAAAAGTAGGCTTAACTAACAAATCAAAGAACACAAATAGCCTCTTGAGATTGAGTGTAATCATAACAAGATTAAGATCATTTGATCTAGGATCAACTAGGCGATATTGACTTGAATAGATATTACGGTAAGTTTAATAAATCTAAGTCAAAGTTCAATATCAGTCCCTTCCAATGCATACTCCATGCATCCAACCTGAGCTTTACTTTAACCAATGCTCTGGAAAGAACATAGCATTTCTCCAAATGCAAGTAAAATCTGTTGTAGATTATCAAATCTGTAAAACCCTGTGTCTGATAAATCTAGGAAACTTTATTCGCATAGTCATGTTTACTTTCCAATGTGTTGACAACACAATAAACAGGATCAAGTATGTGAAAAGGGTTTCAGATGACTTTATACATTATGTACATATAATCATGAAATAAATCATGTGAACCATGCAACATTAAATGTTATTTCTGATCTATATTAATAAGTAAATCTGATTATATTGAAATGAGTTTTATTTAGGGCATAAAACCCAACAAACTCCCACTTGCACTAATATAAAACAAAATGTGCATTTCAAATAATCTCAACACCTTGATATACAAATCAAGTGTAGTTGTACTAAACTCCTCGTAATAGGATCTGAAAGGTTGAATTAAACACAACCTTTTCTCCACCATTACTCTTCCTTAATCACAAGATCGTTAATAATGTGAAATTCCTCTCTATATGTCTACTCTTCTTGAGATACTGGATTCTATACCTTTGGCAACTACTTTTGGTTAATCAGGAAATAACACTTGTAGTTAAGGCAATTTGGAATGGTGCCAAAGATGTATAGAACTTTCCTTTGACTGAATAAGTACCTTTCCTGCAACTTTAACATTCAGTCCCTTTCTGGTAGACCTAGAGACTTCAGATAGGTTTTTACACTTCTCTAAAATCACTATTCCACCCCCAGAGTAATCACCATCTTATCAGAAAGATTTTCTAGCACAAAGGCAAATTTCGAAATCTGATGTGGTGTAGTCTAAGAGTTTTAAACACACCCTTATAGACAAACATATAGTTCCTCTTCTTTATCTTAAGATTTACTTGATTGTCTTCCAATGTTCTTCTCCTGGATTAATCTGATACCTACTCATTACTCCCACTCAACAGCAGGTGTCTGGTCTAAGGCATACAAAAGCATATCTAAGACATCTCACTGTTGATTTAAGAAATTCTTTCATGGCTTTATCTTTTTTGGAATAGTTGAAACTTTTCCTCACATAAATAAAATCTATGCCTAGAAGTCGAGAAGCTTCTATAGATTGCCATTAGAAAGAAAACGCTTCAGCATCTTACTAAAGTAAGTTGCTTGCATTAGAGTAAGTAATTACCAGGTATACCACAAGCCATAGGTTTAGATAAACTCAAACCTATAATACTAGGAACAAGAAGTTTTGTTAAGTCCATTGAATAGACTTATTAACGAAAATTTCCTTTTATGTCCTTGTAATAGAAAAATTTAGGTTACTCCATGTGAATGGATTAAACCATAGTTCTATTGGCTTTTCTTCTTAGTTTCTTATCTTGACAATCCATTACTTGTTTAAACTCACAATGGATTTTAATCACTAGTGTCTTCCAAATCATAAGAAGGCGAGTTCCTAGAAACTCTCCCACTACGACAAGGTACCGTGAATTATATCTAAGAAAACTAAATGGTATTGACCTCTTCGGTTGTGACAAGACAACAGAGCCAGTGGGATCATCATATGTCATATAAGATGATAGAACACTTTTGGAATCAAGAAAAAAAATATCTCCATTATTTGCTACTTTTCAGACTTTGTCATTTTCTTAGAAAAATAGTATTTGTTTAAACAAACACTTTCTTATCTATTGACTATGGGATGGTCCACCCCTAATCACTTAGAATAGCTAACAAACCATGGTTAACAGTTCTAGCTTTTCTTAAGATTTTGATTAGGTCATCCATGAATCTAGTAATGATTGACATTACGTATACAACCATTACATCATTCTGACATTGTATTACCATAGAAGGATTTAGGCAACGACTAGTAACTAATCATCAATATGCAACGACTAGTAACTAATCATCAATATGCAACTCGAATTTCTGGGGAGGTAAGTTTGGATATAATTCAAAAATCAATTTAATGATCTTTGAACTGCATATCTACTAACTATTTCTCCACCCCTATCAGTTCGCAAGATCTTTAACCACTTACCTTAATGAAATTTTTAAACATTTCAAATTTCTTTGCATAAGGTATAATCTAGAGTTATCGTTTTAAGAATACAACGAAAAACTCATATCCACCCCTGAATGTACATCCATCTGCGAATGAGATGAACTACTTTCAGTGGATATAGGCATATTAACTCATTGCAGAGATTGATCTTGTCAAAACCACTATGATCAAGATACAAATGCCATAGATTAATAAAAATGTGGTTGTGTCTTTTTGATGACTTAGGTTTAGTTACATCAAAGAGTTCTTAGAATAGTGCAAGTGGATCCTGGTCACAGAATGCTAAACTCATATTCCATAGAGTTTGAATTTATTAATAGAAAATGGTATTAAACACTTGTAAAAGTGTAACTGTATTGTATTCTGGAATTAGAAATATAAGAAAAATTTTGTTTGGATTCTAAAATTAAAGTCAAAGACTTAAATTTATACCAAATGTAATGAGTAATTCTTTCTTGGACCACCACTACTAATTTAAACTCTAAGTCAGATTTGCCCATACAAGTAGGAGATTTCTAAGATTGAGGATTTATATCATTGTGGAATAGAATTTCGGGATTATAATCATATGCGTCATTTAATTTCTTAAGAGAAAATATAGTGAAATGAAATGATTTATAGACCATTCATCCAATGATATGTTATTGAGCTAATTCGAAATGAATAAGCTAAGAGGAATTAGGATAATTTCGTTTATAAATAAGAATCCAACGATGCTTCGATTAGCGAGAGTCAAAGTAATCTTATTTATACAATGTTCTTGTTTCATATCGTAAAAATATTAGTCTAAGGTGTCATCAATTGATGAACAGCTACATGTTGCATATACAATATTTATCTTTTGAGATATAACACTATTATGTATGTCTAATGGTGAAAACCCATTAGGGATTTATCTCATTAGATAAACAAACCATGTTAGACCAACAATGAAGATTCGAAATTAAACTACAATTTAATAACAGAAAATAACATGGTTCAATATAAATTCATACACACTTCAGAAATTATTAAATATATAGCAAGTAGGAATGACAAGTGAAAATACTAAAACATACAATCCTAAATAATTTCCAAGGTTTTCAACAAACTGATACAGCGTCCCGTTTAGGCGAGAGTCAAAGCTACCATCCATTGAATAGAGTTGTCAGCTCATCTAAAATGTTAAACATTCTAGCAACCTTTTATTCGATCAAGATTGGAATTCAGCGCTGTCCCGTTTAGGCGAGAGTCAAGGCAATTCTATCTTATGAGCTTCCACCATTGTTTCATAATTTGCAAGTCAAGTATGGTCGCCACCATTAGGGTGATCCATATCATATAAAACACTTACAAACTACTTATCTTTCACGATTAAACGGTGTGAAATTGCTAATGAACGTTCCTCCATTAGGGAGGATTACTCACTAAAATAAACACGATGTAAAACCAACAATGGAGATCGAATATCTTAATAATAAAGCTCATTATTTAAAGAGAGTTTTATTTTCTTTGATTCTCTTTATTTAATCTATTTATTTTAAATATATTTATTTAATTAAAATTTCCAATTTAGAATGAAAAATTCTAAATATAAATTTTAATTTAATATTTTTAAATGTTACTTAGATGGATATGAAAATAACATGAATTATTTCCATCTTAGTAATAATTTCCAATAAATATTTAGAAAAATATTCAATTTAAGTTGTTACAAAATTAATTTAAATTAATTTACAACTCAAATTTAATTTTCTATAAATATATATTGCATTTCGAAAAATTAAAGTATTTAAGGATACAATTTTCGAAAATGCATGTTAAAATAAAAAATAAATCCTAGAAAAATTATTCTAATTTAATGTTGGCCCAAAATTAATTAATAAAATTAATTTACAACAAAAAATATATAATTTTCCTATTTAATTAAATATATAAGAAAAATTTCAAATATTTAAGTATGATGATAAAAATAAACTTAAATATTAATTTTCTATTTAATTAAATACACTAGAAAAATACTTCAAGCAAAAACAGATAATATCTATCTAGATTTTCATGGACTAATTAATTCATTTTCTTATTAAATATATTTTACTTCATTTATTTTAATTAATCATTAAATGAAAAAATCATTGATTTAAGTTGGTCCAAAATTAAAATAAATAATTTACAACTTTAATCTATTTTTCAAATAAAATTCAAAATTCCAGCATTTAAGAAATGCAATTTCGAAATTTGATTAATAAAATAAAGAAAAAAATTTATTTTGAAAATTATTTAAATTTAGTTGAAAAAATAAATTTCAACTAAAAATAATTTTCTATTTAATTAAGTGTCATGAAAAAGAAATATTTAAGTATCATGATGAAAATCAACTTAGATATTTAATTTTCAAATTAATTAAATGTATTAAATTCAAGAAATAAATAATTAAGTGTAGAGAAGGCTTAATTATTAATCTCTAGTTTAATACTAGGAAAAATATACTTAAAATAAATTGTATCAAAATTAATTATTTAAATAATTAATTTCACAATGTATAATATTTTCCTATTTAATATTAGAAATAATAAGTAGTCTAGAAATAACTATCTAGAAAATATCTTATTTGACTAAGTATCTTTTCCACAAAATTTGAAAAAATATCTAATTTAAGTTGTATTAGAAAAAATAGAACTTAAATATTTTCTGTTGCTCCAGAATTCGCCCAAAATACGTGGACCAGTCGAGAGGGGACACGTGGATCAGATAACTTGTAAACATTTACTAAGTCTTTGTGCGCCACAAGGAAGCGCTGTTAGCATGGGTCCCGGAGGAGGCACCCGGAGTACAAGGTATTCCGGGAAGCTAGTGTAGCGTGAAGGCTCTCCGGGATATGTCAGGTCTCTCCCGAACAATCAAGTCGCATTTAATGCTGCATGGGAGGAAGCGTGTTGAGACTGTAACACGCAATAAAGTCTGACGGCACAACCCCCGAACAGAAGCGCTACAGTAATGATCATTTAAGTCTAGCGACGGCTACTCTGCGAAGAGTCACGTCAATCACAAGGCAAAAAGGACATTCTTCATAAAAGCCCTACAGCACCTAGGGATTTGACCATGCATCACCCATGGTATATTCATTGGAAATGCCCAACTTTATGGATACTTACAGATACATGTGTAAGAACAATTCTAGGGATTACCCCACCAAAACACTATAAATACCCCCTCAAAGCTCATTTAATGGGGTCGAGAATCTTGGTTTTGCAAAAGAGCAAGAAGAGAAAATACTCACCAAGAACATTCTCTGTATTTAAGAGAAAGACATTCTCTCAAGTGTAGAATCTGTATTAAATACATCCATTAATAACAGAGGCTCGTGGACTAAGGCTCATTAACGCCCCAACCACGTAAAAAATCTTCATCTCACTTTCTTACAGCTCTTTATTATAATCATATTTTAATAGTTGCCGAAAACCTCGGTCAACATTTTGGTGCTTTCATTGAGAGCTGAGGAAAGCTGCTACATAACAAGCATTTGACTTCACAACAATGGTGGAGACAAGAGCTACACGTCATCCTCGCCCTCTAGAAGACGCTCAAGATCCCAATGAGGAAGATGTAGCCTCGAGGCGGCGAGAGGAGTCCGAGGAAGAAGAAGAAGAGATAGTTCCCGACGAGAACTACGAGGAACACCTCGACGAGTATGCCTATGACGGAGGAAGCTACTCGGAGTTGGTGCTCCTTAGACAAAAAGCTATCGATCATGAAACTGAGATCAAAGCTCAGAAAGTGCAAAATCAAAAAATGCAGGAAGTGATGCTAGCCATGCAGAAAGCCATGGAGGCAGCTGGTATTCACGTGCATCCCAAGGCGATGGCAGCTGGGCTCGACGGGGAGCCAGCGATGTCCTCGCCTAACTCCCAGCAGCAAAGACCTAGGGAACCTAGCCCTATAAGGCACCCTGCTGAGGAAAACCAAACAAAAAACCCTACTTCTACCCCCTGGGCGAAAGAAAAAGGTGCAGGATCCGCGAAGGGTCCGCTCAGATTTCCCTAAAGGGAAAGGTCCGCAGAGGGGCAAGCCCCAAAGAGGGAGTCTTGGCCCTCAGGATCGAGGGGACCGGAAAAGCGTTTCCGTGCACCAGGAACCAGGGGGTAGAGGAAGAAGAGGACAGAGATGTCCTCCCATTGATCTGAGAAATCAAATCAATGGGAATCAAGGTGACCTCCGGGATCACCTTGACCAAAAAAGATACAGGCCCGTGGTCTCCTCGGGTACTGTAAACGAAGGGATTATGGCGGAACTTGCCATACTTCGAAAAGATATTGCTCGAGTCTCCCGGAGGCAGAAGGGAGACGACTCTGACTCGGACAGTGAGGATCGGGAGCCTTGTGCCAAACATATCCTGGAGGCGGAGCTCCCTAAAAATTTCAAGATGCCCGAAATGGCGGCATATACTGGGAACTCCGACCCCAGTGATCACTTGTCACGGTTCAACCGTGTCATGACAGTCATGCGGGTCAGCAATGACGCCAAGTGCTTGTGCTTCCCCCTCACTTTGAGCGGATCAGCAGAGGAATGGTTCAAAAAATTTGAACCAGGATTGGTGGGTTGCTGGAACAAACTCCAAACCAACTTCCGGAGACAATTTGTTGCTGCCAGGAAGGTCAACTTGGAGGTTAGTGCCTTGACCAACATCAAGAAACTGCCCACCGAGACCTTGAAGAATTACATCAAGAGGTTCCGAGAGGAAGCCTCGAAGACCAAGAAGGTCGACGACGGACAACAGCTTGCGCTTCTCCAAGCAGGAATCCGTACTGGGACTCCCTTCTGGAACGAGTTGCAGCAAGAAGGCGCTGCTAGCCTTTAGGACTTCCAGAAGCGAGTCCAAAAATATATTAACCTCGAAGAAGCCCAGATCGTGGCTTACGGAGGCTACTATCCCACCGGGATAGCAGGATACATGCCAGGAGTGTCGCCCTGCACCGTCCCGACCGCAACTCCACCCGCAAGTGGCATACGCTTCTCCGCTACTCCCGGATACGCCGTGGTCAAGCTTTGGCACCGCATCTTCCCATTACGCAACCCGTCCGGGGTGAATGGACGAACTCCTTCACAGCTGCCCCGATCGCTAGCTTAACCGCCCTACCTGTGGGTCGAGGAGCAAAAGGTCCTCCAAGGGCAGCACCCGAACGGGAGAGAAGCGCCAAAAGAAGGGGTACACACCCCAATATACTCAGTACACAGAGCTCACGGACTCTCAGGAACGTGTATATTTTGCCACTAGGCAAAATACGCACTACCGGAGGCCCCAGCCGTTGTACAACGATAGCTCCCAGAGAGATCCGAGTAAAAGATGCGAGTACCACAACGACATTGGTCATAGCACCAATGAGTGTAAAAATCTCAAAGACGAGATTGAAAATTTGATCCGTTTGGGCCACCTCTATGAGTGGATCAAAAATAGGTTGCCCCACCTTAATCCAGGGCAGGTGGTCGGGGGTATGCCTCCGGGAACGCCAGGGGGTACAGCAGGAGTATTGCCTCCAGCTGCTCCCGCAGGTGACACCCAGCATATCCCCGGACTACCGCCCCGGCCTAATGGACGGGTAGCCATGATCTCCGGAGGTCCCCATATCGGAGGAAACACTCGGAAGGAGCGAAAAAGATATGCCGAGGCCGCAAGACACTACGAGGTGTGGGAGGTTACTCAACTCCCGACTCAAAGGCCCCGGCTAATGGACCAGCCCATAACGTTCACAGAGGAAGACGCCAAGACGGTGCGTTTTCCTCACCACGACCCGCTGGTCATAGAGACCCCCATCGCAAATAAGGTGGTGGCTAGGGTCCTGATTGACAATGGGAGTTCCGTGAACTTGCTCTTCAAAGAAGCCTTCACTGCGATAGGGTTGACCGACCGGGACCTCTCGCCTAGTGGATCACAGCTCACAGGGTTTAACGGGACGACGCTAATCCCGATGGGAAAAGTCAGGCTCCCAGTTACCCTATGCCCGGATACCCCCCAGAGCACATTTAAGTATTGCACCTTCGTGGTGGTAGACTGTCCAACAGCCTACAACGCAATCCTAGGCCGACCGGCCCTCGTCGACTTTGGTGCAGTTACTTCAATCCGACACCTATGCCTAAAATTCCCTACCCAGGAAGCCGGAGTCGGAATGGTGAGGGGAAATCAGGGAGAGGCCAGGCAATGTTACAATGTTGCCACCCACTTACCAGTACTCATGGTCCGGGGGCCCCCTGAGATAGAGAAGGTTGAAGAGGATGAGTTGGATCCTCGCATAGGGTCCGAAAGGGTCGTGGAACCAATGGAGGACGTCGAAGAAATACCAGTGTGCGACGACGACTCCACCAAAGTACTCCGGATAGGGAAGAGCCTGGATCCGGAGGAAAAAGATAAAATAATAAAAACACTGAAGGGCGCCATCGACATCTTTGCATGGCGCCAAGAAGACATGACCGGCATCAGCCCTCATGTCATCACCCATGTACTCAATGTCAACCCGGACATGCCCCATATACAGCAAAAGAGACGCCCGCTCGACTCGGTGAAAGCCGAGGCCTTAGAAAAAGAGGTGGACAAACTCTTGTCCAATGGCATGATCCGCGACGTGTATTATCCGGAATGGCTGGCCAATCCGGTCCTCGTGCCCAAGCCGAACGGGACTTGGCGGGTTTGTATAGATTTCACAGATCTAAACAAAGCCTGCCCAAAGGACTGCTTTCCGCTGCCCAGGATCGACCAGATGGTAGACGCCACGTCCGGATTTAAGCTGCTGTCTTTCATGGATGCCTATGCTGGGTACAACCAAATAAAAATGCATACGGCAGACCAGGAGTGCACTAGCTTCAGGACCGATAAGGGGGTATACTGTTACCTAGTCATGCCTTTCGGACTGAAAAACGTCGGAGCAACCTATCAAAGAATGGTTAACCGGATGTTTAAAAGCCTCCTGGGACGAAACATGGAGGTATATGTAGACGACATGCTCGTCAAATCCAAAGCATGCAACAGCCATGCAAGCGACTTAGAAGAATGTTTCGAAGTCGTCCGGAGATATGGCATGAAGCTCAACCCGAAAAAATGCACCTTCGGGGTCAAGTCGGGAAAATTCCTGGGCTTCATAGTCAGCCAAAGGGGGATCGAAGCAAACCCGGAGAAAATCCAAGCTCTCCTGGACATGCCATCCCCCAAGAAACATAAGGACGTGCAGAGCTTGACCGGAAAGGTAGCCGCACTGAGCCGTTTTATCTCACGATCCACGGACAAGTGCATACCCTTCTTCAACATACTGAAGAAATGCCAAAAGTTCGAATGGTCGGATGAATGCGAGGAGGCATTCAAAAGGTTAAAAGACCACATGGCCAAACCTCCTATCCTATCAAAACCCGTCCTTAGAGAAGACTTGTTCCTTTACTTGGCCGTATCCGAGCATGCGGTCAGCGCTGCACTGGTCCGGGAGGAAGAAAAAATTCAGCACCCCGTGTACTATGTTAGTAAGCGCATGATAGGGGCCGAGACAAGGTACCCGGTCATTGAAAAATTAGTATTCTGCCTCCTGATGGCATCAAGGAAGTTGAGACCGTACTTCCAAGCCCATCCAATCAGAGTCCTGACCAATCATCCGCTCCGGCAAGTTCTCCAAAAACCTGAAGCATCCGGAAGACTCCTCAAGTGGGCAATGGAGCTAAGTCAATTCGACTTACAGTATGTACCCTGGATTTCCATAAAAGGCCAGGCCTTGGCAGACTTCATCACCGAATGCAATGAAGCCGAGGCAACAACCAATACACCGGAACCACCGATCCCCACTTGGAGAGTATTTGTAGACGGAGCTTCTAAGGAAAACGGTTCGGGAACCGGAGTGGCTATGATATCACCTACTGGATTGCGGCTCCAGGCAGCACTCCGATTCAACTTCACAGCTTCGAATAATGAAGCCGAATATGAGGCCCTGATAGCAGGACTAAAATTGGCTAAAGCTGTAGGAGCCAAGAGAGTGGAAATCTACAGTGACTCTCAGCTGGTTGTAAACCAGGTCTCTGGAGAATACCAAACTCGCGGCGAACGGATGGCCGCGTACGTAGCAATAGTCCGAGAACTGCTCCACGAGTTCACGGACTATAAAATAGAAAGAATCCCCCGAGAGAAGAACGCTCATGCGGACTGTCTGGCTAAGTTAGCCTCGGACAGTGAAATCGAAGAACTGGGGGTAGTACCAGTGGAACGCTTGGCAGAGCGGAGCATCAAAATAAAAGAGACCACACTAACGGTTGGGCAAGAACCCAGCTGGATGGTCCCCATCATAAAGTACATAACCACAGGTGAGTTGCCCCAAGAGAGGGCACTGTCTCGAAAGATTCAGTATCAAGCTCATCGTTATGTAATGATGGACCAAATTCTCTACCGGAGAGGACTCAGCATGCCTTATTTAAGGTGTGTATCGGACCCTGAAGCTAGACAAATCATGCTGGAGGTCCATGAAGGGTTCTGTGGAGATCATACGGGAGGACCCAGCCTCTCAAAGAAAATATTGAGGCAAGGGTACTTCTGGCCAACAATGAAAAGAGATTGTATAGACTATGTCCAAAAGTGTGACTCGTGCCAAAGGTACGCGAACATACCGAGAGCTCCTCCAAATGAGATCACTTTGATGACCAGCCCCTGACCCTTCGCGGTCTGGGGAATAGATCTCATCGGGTCTCTACCTACGGGAAAAGGAGGGGTAAAGTATGCAATAGTGGCAGTGGACTACTTCACCAAATGGACAGAGGCTGAGCTTATGAAGACAATAACTGCTAAGAAGGCATTGGACTTTGTTATCAAAAACATAGTGTGTCGATACGGCTTGCCTCACAATGGAAAGCAATTTGATTGCGAGGAATTTACTGACTTTTGCAACCAACACGGAGTGGTAAAAAGCTTCTCCGCGGTAGCCCGGCCTCAAACAAACGGCAAGGCGGAAGCAGTCAATAAAATCCTAAAGGTCACCTTGAAAAAGAAGCTACCGTCCGTAAAAATAGCGGCCTGAAGAATTGCCAAGGGTATTGTGGGCCTACCGGACGACCCCCAGAACCACAACCGGTCACTCGCCGTTCTCAATGGCGTACGGTTGCGAAGCAATGGTCCCGGTGGAAACATTATTCCCATCCCACAGGAGGACGACTTATGATCCGGCCACCAATCAGGCACTGCTCCAAGAGGCTTTGGATCAAGTCGAAGAACTCCGGGATGAGTCTCAAATACGGATGGCTGCTTATCAAAAGAAGGTGACCAAATATTTTAACTCCAAGGTTAAAAGTAGAAAATTCGCTATTGGGGATATGGTCCTAAGAAGGGTTTTTCCAGCCACCCAAGAACCCGGAGTGGGGGTACTTGGACCAAATTGGGAAGGACCATATGAAATCGAGGACGAAATCGGTTCTGGCACTTACAAACTGAAAAGAATGGACGGAACTACTGTCCCAAGAGCCTGGAATGCCGATCACCTCAGAAAATATTACCAGTAGCGAATTAAACTTAGATTTTGTTCAAAGGGTTTGTACCGTCCAAATGTATACCTCCTCTATATTAAATAAAACTGAGTGCCTTAAAAACAAAGTTTCTATGCCACTCAGGGGGGTACTAGGGTATACCGCACGGACAAACAAAAAACAAACTAAGTAAAATATCCTGACCCAAAGGGCAGGTCAAAAAGTATACACAAAAATAAAAAGCATAAGTATAAAAACCCTGAGCCAAAGGACAGGTTAAAATATATAAGTGTGACAAATAAAGATCGCATATATAAAAAAAATATCCTAGCCCAAAGGGCAGGTCATATACATATAAATGGCCCGGGGACAGGCCTTAAAATATAATTGTCTCCCCTTCAAATGAAAGCTGCCACCTACATGTAAATTGTTCTAAGGCAGCAGCAAGTATGTACAAACAAAAAGAAAGTTATAAAAGAAATGGGTAGAAACCGGGTCAATAATACGGCAGCTCAGTCAGCCCGCGGAGGAAGACGAGGTCCAATCCGTGCCTCAAGCACGGCATCAAGCTTCTTCTTCTTTTCCCGAAATCTGGCAATCATCTCCTCGGGTTTGGGATAAAAAGTAAGCTTGATACTCTGATCGTTGGTGGCCCAAGCCATATAGACACCATCATCAAAGCGCTTCGGGCACCGGGCGCAGGAAACAGGAGAAAGGAGCTCGGCCCTCTTGGCCTTCCTGGTGGATTGTTCTTTGAAGTCCCTAAGCTCCTTCAACTCCGCAGCTAGAGCGGCCTTGGATTCAATGTCCGACTGGTGAGTCTCCTCTAGAGATCTCACCTTGGCGACCATTTCATCCAAAGCCTCCCTGGCCTCCCGGAGATCTCGCCTGGCCTTCTCAGCAGCCTCGGTTTGAGCCCTTAGTTCCTCCTGGTGCTGGGCCTCCATCCTGTCTCTCCGCTGAGCCTCATCCCGGATCATGGCCTCCGCCTGAGCCTCCCTCCGTTTGGCCTCCTCTTCCTTGGCCTTGGCCGCTGCCTCCTGGCGCTCGGCAGCCTCCTGGTAGATCTGCCTCTCCGCTGTGAGGTCCTGGAGGACCTTCCTGACGTCATTCATGTCCCCAAAATCGGACAGAGTGAAGCCATGATTTATGATGTTCTTGGAGAGGCGGCCAGCCTCAGCAGCAAGCTGAACCATAACGAAGTATAAGGAAAAATTTCTCAAAGGAAGAAAACAAAATACAAACAACAAAAGGAAACGCAAAAATTGCAAAGTACTTACCACCGTGAGAGAATGGCTGAGGTCCTGGACCTGGAAGATGGAGTTCAGGGAAGCGCAAGTGGCAAACCGCTTGGGCGCGCAGCGTGTGAGCTGAGAAGCGAACTCACCGGTCATCTCCGCGGCAAAGGGAGTCAAGGTAGGCCCTAGCAAGGGACGGAACCAGTCCGATAAGGGGTCCAGATTAAGGTTCCACGGATCCTGGTATTCCGGGTGGTTGATGCTCGCCTCAACCTCAGCTCGCAGAATCCTCCTAAGGGCCTCCACTTCGGCATACCCCCGGGAGTACTCATTCATAGCATAGTTGTGTTTGGCTATGCGAAGCTCCTGCCTCACCTCATCCCCCGGAATTGGGGTAAGCTCGATGTGGGGAGGAGCAGGATTTTCCTCCATCGGAGAGACCCCGCCGTCCAGGCCATGGGCAGGAGTGTCGACCCTCCGAGGCCTCTTCGGCTCGTCCTGGGCAACCATCTTGCCCTTACGCTTGCGAATCAGAGCCGCTTCAGGCTCCTCCTCGTCCTCCTCTGCTACCTCCGGAAGGGCTTGAGGCTCTCCTGCACCCTCAACGGCTTCCTCCGAGAAGTCCCACCTTTTCCCTTGGCCTTCTCCCGGAAGCACCTCCTCGTCATCCACTAAGTCAATGGTTTCGGGGGGAGCGCCGGAAGAAACCTTCAAGGAAGAGGCCGGGGGAGAGGGGGTGAAGGCCGGAGGAGCCACGGGAGTATGAACCCCGGCGAGCTGTTCCAGGATGGCATCCATGGAGATACCTGTTTCAAAAGATAAGAAAGTGTTAGAAGTCCGTGAGGAACCGCTTATACGAGATACATCAAATAAGCTACTCCTACCCGAACTTCCTAATTCGGCCCTAGCAAAGTCCTGTACTTTAATGCTGGCGGCGTCATCTCCAAGATAACTGTCCGAGGGCAGAAACCAGCTGGACGTTATGTAAGCTGATGGACCTAAGGGAATAGGTTCCGGAGGGCCGGAGCCCATCCGGGACCGACCTAGGTAATCTCCTAAGTTCGTAAAATAAAATTCCTTCAAACGATCCCCCCACCGGGTCAACGGCATCTTGAATCTACAAAGACGCTCGTCGAACCCTACGGGCCTATGACTGGTGTATTCATCAACGGAAGGAACATAGCGAATTATCAAGGGAGACTTACCGCCGGCACCGGAAGTGCTAGCACCGGGAGCACCCGAGTTTGGTTCGGGGGCTGAAGGCTGTGGCCGGGAAGTCTGCTTCTCGGAAGAATCTTCAAGACGAAGGGGCCTCCCGGCGGGACGATCCCCAATCTCTTCTTGAAGTATCTTGTCAAAAAATTTAGCTTCGGACTTCCCGCCAATGGCTTGGCTCCTTCGCACCACCGGACTCCCCACGCGAAGCCCTCTCCCAGAGGCAGCCTGGGCCTTAGAGTACGCCTTCTCCTGGGCCTTCCGGTAGAGATAATATTGGTACTTCTTCGCTGCCGTAGCAATGAGCTCATCCCGGAAGGCCTTCTCCGCAACCGGCGCCCTCACATTGGGGCAGATGACCCGTGAGAGGTTGGAGTCATCCACGGATTGGTGAGAAAGGATAAGTTTGGCCTTCCTACAATTCTCCGTGGTGACTAGGCCCCCGACATCAAGATCGGCGTGGTCATAGGAGGCGAAGGCTTGGGCCCTTCGAAGAAAAGCTTGAGTGGGAAGCGTCCGCTGGTAAGGTGGGATCCGCACCCACTCCGTGAGAAGCTCCGGGTGGTCCACGGCCCTGAACCCGGACGAAAAGAAAAAGCGGTGGCGGTACTCCTTAACGTGAGTCTGCCTATTATACGGAACCACCCCCTCGTTAGCAGGGTGGATCCGGAACCCATAAAAACCATCCTTAAGTTTGTCCCCTTTCTTGGGGACGGATACAAGTTCATAAAAGTATAAAATTTCCGCCGGGCTGGGAGACCCCCAGCCACGGGCGGTGTAAAAAATAAATAAGCCTGAGAGCAGGCGGTAAGCGTGAGGAATAAGTTGGTATGGCGCAAGGCCGACAAATACAAGAAAATTAACAAAGTAATCTTGGAGCGGGAGCATGGCACCGGTCATCAAATGGGTCTGACTCCAAGCCCCGAAGCCGTCATAGTTATGATTAGGCGTCTCCGAGTCACGAGGAGGCCGGTGGAAGGTCCCTGAGGTGGAGGGTTTGATCCCTGCCACATTAATAATGTTCTCCAGCTGGTGAGGACAAGTCAAGGTGGATCGAAGCTCAGCCGCTTCCCAACCAGTTGCACGGGATTTATACACCTCCTGGGCAACGGGTCCCAGAGAAACCTCTTCTAGCGTGGCCATGCCTTTCCCTTTCTTCTTCGAAGATTTTGAGCCAGAAGCAGACATTTTGTGTTCTGAGAAAAACAAAAAGGGAAAAAGAAAAGTCCAGCAGTTAGGTCCCATACCAAACCCTAAATCAAGAAAAAGGGAGTGGGGGTCCCCTAACCGCTGGAAAGAGGCCCCCTCCGGACACGTGTCACATGAGAAACTCTGGAGAGAATCCCTGAACAAGTGTCGGGTGCAGTGAAATCGCAGAAAGTGGTTTTGTAAAAAGAAAAAGAAAAGAGAAAAGCCATCCTATGCCCTAAGCAACTGTTAAACGAAGAATGCATGGCCCTCTTCAAACAAAGCTGTATGGCTACAACAGGGGCATGATAATGGCGATTCTACAACTAACGCAGTAAACATAAAGCAGAACTCGAAGAACTTAAACACTCACGCACCCAGAAGCCTCTAAGTGCGATCCCAGAAAACGAACGAAGTAAATATAAGCATGTTATTATTTAAGGATGCAAGAAACTTACAGTAGATCGTTGAACTGGGGGTACTGAATGTGGTTGAGTGAAAGTTGAGGAGAACTGGCGAAGTCGAACACTGGAAAACTGGATGAAGTGTCTATGTATTAAGACAGTTCGTGCTACTTTGAGGAATTTTCTCTTTGGGGAAATTCGAGCAGAAATGGCAAGGAATGGAAAGTAACCGAAATGAAGGAAAGGTGGTGGCTTTTATAGGCAAAAAACGCATGAGGAACAGGTGTCATCACCTACCAATCGCACGGTGGGGGAGACGCACGATTCGAATTCCCGAAAATCAACGGATCAGATCAATCTACCATTAAGGCGGTGGAAACGTTTGAGTATCCGTCTGACACCATTAATGCGCCGCATCAATCATGGGGCGTGAAACGAATCGACCTCTGCAAAAGCGAATCGCTGCATTTAATGCCATTATCAGACGCACCTCCACGCGCCCCAAGTTCGTATCAGGAGACCGAGGAGGCGGCTGGAGACATTCCTGCAAAAAGCAAATCGCTGCATTAAATGACATCATTAAATTTGCCCCCACGCGCTCGAAGCTTGAGCTAGGGAAACGAGGAGTCAACCGGAGACACTTGAACAAGCCTTGGTTTATTTTCACTAAGTAAACAAGGCTTGGGGGGTAAATGTTGCTACAGAATTCGCCCAAAATACGTGGACCAGTCGAGAGGGGACACGTGGATCAGATAACTTGTAAACATTTACTAAGTCTTTGTGCGCCACAAGGAAGCGCTGTTAGCATGGGTCCCGGAGGAGGCACCCGGAGTACAAGGTATTCCGGGAAGCTAGTGTAGCGTGAAGGCTCTCCGGGATATGTCAGGTCTCTCCCGAACAATCAAGTCGCATTTAATGCTGCATGGGAGGAAGCGTGTTGAGACTGTAACACGCAATAAAGTCTGACGGCACAACCCCCGAACAGAAGCGCTACAGTAATGATCATTTAAGTCTAGCGACGGCTACTCTGCGAAGAGTCACGTCAATCACAAGGCAAAAAGGACATTCTTCATAAAAGCCCTACAGCACCTAGGGATTTGACCATGCATCACCCATGGTATATTCATTGGAAATGCCCAACTTTATGGATACTTACAGATACATGTGTAAGAACAATTCTAGGGATTACCCCACCAAAACACTATAAATACCCCCTCAAAGCTCATTTAATGGGGTCGAGAATCTTGGTTTTGCAAAAGAGCAAGAAGAGAAAATACTCACCAAGAACATTCTCTGTATTTAAGAGAAAGACATTCTCTCAAGTGTAGAATCTGTATTAAATACATCCATTAATAACAGAGGCTCGTGGACTAAGGCTCATTAACGCCCCAACCACGTAAAAAATCTTCATCTCACTTTCTTACAGCTCTTTATTATAATCATATTTTAATAGTTGCCGAAAACCTCGGTCAACATTTTCAAATTTAAATTTAATTAAATATTAAAAAATTAAGTTGTCACCACTGAATTTGAAAATATTCCATTTTAAGTTAATATTCGAAAAGATATCAACTTAAAAAATATCTAAAGAATCTCAATAACCAATGCCTAAAATTCCTCAACTTAATTTTGAAATTTTAAATCCAAAAGATATTCAGATTTAAGTTGATTAGTTAGAGATAACTAAATATCAACTTAAATAGATATATTTAATGAAAAATTTAAATTAAGCTTCAGAAAGAATCTAGATGGTTATAATCTTATATTTAATTAAATACAAGAAAATACATATAGTTTAGCTTAGAATAGAATTCTTTAAATTATGGTTTTCTTAAATTAATTTCAAAATAAATGAAATTAATTATGTTGCTAATCAATTTTATTAGGTTAAACTAATTTAATTAACCTAGTACAGTTATTCAAATCAGACAAATGGGCCTTCACAATTGGGGTAGTTCATGTGAGGGGGTGATGGGTTCAATATATCGTACCCACTACTATGGCTCCCAACTCTCACACAAGGCCCAAAAGAGAGGAATTTAACCTTAAAATGAACAACTGTTATTAATTGAATAGGCCCAAAACTAAATGGGCCTAAATAAAATCTATCAAGAACTATGATATTTTATTTAGCAACCACAACCTATATGCATATATAATTAAAATTCAACACATAGGCTCACACAGGCATACAATTTGGATGGATCCTATCATATTGCTAGGTCATACACAGATGAAAGAAGATTGTAAATATACCTGTTACAAATTATTTACTTGACCAAGGGAGCCATGAGTTAAAATCAGATCATTGGATCTGTCAACAAGTTAACCATGGCTATTTGCAATCAAGCAATAATAGGTTTTAAAAACTTACAAACAAGCTAAAACATATACTCCTGCAACAAGGTTAGCTGGATAGTTGGATGTAGGATTTATTTGATTTTAAATAAATAATTTTGAAATATTAATTAAATAAAAAAAAATTATTTTCGAAAATAATAAAATAGAATAAAATTTAAAAAAATTTCGAAATTAAAATAAAAAAAATATTAAAAATTAAACCTATAATTTTGAAAAATTAAGTTTCAACCAACCTAAATATCATTTCAAAATTTGCTAACTACTTTAAAAATTTAATATTATTTTATAAATTAAATATTCAATAATAATTAAAAAAGATAAATAAATATCTTTTTTAGATTTTAAATGTAATGTAATTTAAATATCTTACATCTATTTAAAATTACATGATTATAGTTATCTTATTTTAAATATAAATAAGGTCACATTATTTAAAAAAAAAATTAATTTAAAATTTTAATATTTGACGTTAAATTTTAAAAAAAAGATAAGATATAATCAAATTTAAAAATAAGATAGATAATTAAGCAAAAGAAAAAATAGATATTTACTATTTTCAATATCAAATTACACTAATATCATGAATTAAATTTTAAAAAAATAATTAATTTAATTATGATAATTAGAATTGAATTAGGAATAGTAAATGTATAAATACAGAACTACACAAAAAATCAGAAGTTAAATCCATAAAAAAGCATGAAAAATCAAAGAAAAACGAAAAAATTACGAGCTGTACGGACGGGATGCTGTGCATACCCGTCCGCACGCGTGCTTGAGTGTGCTGCCGAGGTTTCTCGGCGCTGGAGGGCCACCAGCATGATTTCCGCACGCGGATGCTGGTTGCCCGATTCCAGGATTTTTTCGAAACTTCAAAAATTCATAACTAAGTCAAATTAAATCGAAATTGAGTTCTGTAAAAAAGTAACTTGCTTAATTTTTTCCATAATATCCAATAAAAATAATTCTAGAAACAGATATTCAATTATTTTTCACGAAAATTCACAAACATCAATCAATCATCAAATAACACTCAATACAACATGATACCATCCAAAACATCAAACAATCGTTTTAAAGTCCAAATTTCTTGCAAGCAAATCACTTAACATGGCTCTGATACCAGTTGTAGGAAATTATTTTACCAGGATCTTAGATCTACCCACAAGTATGTTGATTAACACCCTAAATACGAACTTTCTAAAACGATGAAATAAACACATATAAAGTTTAGTAAACCTTACATTGGGTGCAGCGGAATTAAATGTCTCCTTCCGTTCAGATATCTAGCCCTTGATTCCTTTCTGTAGCAGAGCATTATATATATCTGAACCTGGATCTCTTTCTCTGATTCTTTGGTGCTGAAACTCCTTCTTGCTGAAAGTCTTTCTTCACAATCTTCCTCACTATGATTGAGGTATCACTTGCTGTGTGTGGGCACTACTCTAACACTAAGAATTTTTAAATCTTTAGGAAGAAGAGAGAGAGGGAGTGGTCGGCCAAAGATAGGGAGAGAGAGAGGCTCAGTTTTTTTTTTGAATGAAAAGTCAGAAGAAAAGTGTTAATTTCCTGAAGCCTTCACTATCTATTTATAGCATTCCACTAGGGTTAGGTTTGAATTATTTGGCATTAAAATAATGAAAATATCAGTTTAAAAATTCATTCCAAGTGGCTGGCCATGTAGTGTAATGGGCCAATTTTGCAGTTTTCTCAAATCTGCATCTGATTTTCTCAAAAAGGCCAATTTTCTAATTCAACCATTTAAATGCCAATTCTAACTATTTAATAACTATAAATAATTATTAAATAATATTTTCATTTATCATATTTATTAATTGAACCATAGAAAGTATCATAATTAACAAATATGCCCCTAAAACTCTTTCTTTACAATTTCGCCCTTACTTAGTGAAAAATTCACAAATAGACATAGTCTAATTTGAGAATTATAATTGATTAATCAAAACCAATTATATGAGACTTACAAGTAATATTATCTAAACTAGTGGTGGGACCATGGGTCTATATAACCGAGCTTCCTATAAGTAGATCAAGAATTTATTACTAAAATTCACTAACTTATTAATTCTTCGTCGAATCCACGCATAGAACTTAGAATTGCACTCTCAGTATATAGAATGCTCTATATGTTCCACCATATAGACACATACTTAGTTATCCATTGTTATAATCCTAATTTGATCAATGATCCTCTATATGAATGATCTACACTGTAAAGGGATTAGATTACTGTTATACCCTACAATGTATTTAATCCTTAAAACACTTAACCCCGTATAAATGATATTTCAGCTTATGTGAAATGAGATCTCCACCATTTATTTTTGTTTGGTCAAGCTTGAAGGAGATCATCCTTTACTTACTATTCTCTAGATACAAGCTATATATTCCATGTTTATGTTAGCGCTCCCACTCAATTGCACTACCGTGTTCCCAAAATGTACGTATCACCCTGACCCAAAAGTAGGCTTAACTAACAAATCAAAGAACACGAATAGCCTCTTGAGATTGAGCGTAATCATAACAGGATTAAGATCATATGATCTAGGATCAACTAGGCTATATTGACTTGAATAGATATTACGGTAAGTTTAATAAATCTAAGTCAAAGTTCAATATCGGTCCCTTCCGATGCATACTCCATGCATCCAACCTGAGCTTTACTTTAACCAATGCTCTGGAAAGAACAAAGCATTTCTCCAAATGCAAGTAAACTCTGTTGTAGATTATTATATCAGTAAAACCCTGTGTCTGATAAATCTAGGAAACTTTCCAATGTGTTGACAGCACAATAAACAAGATCAAGTATGTGAAAAGGGTTTCAGATGAATTTATACATTATGTACATATAATCATGAAATAAATCATGTGAACCCTGCAACATTAAATGTTATTTCTGATCTATATTAATAAGTAAACCTTATTATATTGAAATGAGTTTTATTTAGGGCATAAAACCCAACAACTCACTCATTTACTCAAGGTTCGAAATTGTTGAAGAAGAAAAGAGAAGGGAATGGTTTCGGCTATAGAGAAAGAAGGCTTAAAATTTTACTGAAAAATTGTGAGGTCTGATCAATCACTTTCTCTTAAGCCATCACTATCTATTTATAGGTAACCACCTAGGTTTAGGTTAGACTTATTTGGCATTAACATAATAGAAAAATAAATGGTCATTGCTTAGTGTGGCCGGCCATAGGATGTGGATTGGGCCCCACTTTGCAATTTTGCAATTTTGTCATTTTTCCATCTCACTTTCTCAAAAATGCTAATTTTCCAATTTAATGACTTAAATGCCAATTCCAATTATTTAATAACTAAAAATTAATTATGAATTAATATTGTCATTTAATATATTTATTAATTAGACATATAAAGTCTCTTAATTAATAAATAAAACCTAGAATCTCTTTTCTTTATAATTTTGCCCTTGCTTAGTGAAAATTCATAAACTAGACATAGTCTAACTTTAGAATTATAATTGATTAATCAAAATCAATTAACTGAGTCTTACAAGCAGAATGGTCTCAACTAGTATGGGGACCATGGGCCTATATAACCGAGCTTCCAATAAGCAGATCAAGAATTTACCAAGTAAATCCACTAACTTATTAATTCCTTGTTGAATCCACGCATAGAACTTAGAATTGCACTCTCAGTCATATAGAACGCTGTATATGTTCCACGATATAGATACGCTATTAATTATCCATTGTTATAACCCTAATTTGATCAACGATCCTCTAATAGATGATCTACATTGAATAGGGACTAAATTACCGTTACACCGTTCAATGTATTTTATCCTTAAAACACTTAGCTCCGTATAAATGATATTTAAGCGAAGTGAAATGAGTACTCAACCATTTTTCTTTGTTTAGCCAAGCTCGAAGGAAATCACCGTTTCACTTCTAAATACCTATAGAAGTTATAGATTCCAGATCTATGTTTAACGCTCCCACTCAATTATACTATCATGTTCCCAAAATGTACGTATCACCCTAACTCAAAAGTAGGCTTAAGTAACAAATCAAAGAACATGTATAATACTCTTGAGATCGAACCTAATCATATTAGGATTAAGATCATTTGATCTAGGATCAACAAGGTGATATTGAATTGAATCGATATTACGGTAAATTTTAACTTATCTAATCAAAGTGCAATATCGGTCCCTTCCAATGTATACTCCATACATCCGATACAGGTAAACTTTGCCAATGCCCAAGAAAGGACATACCACTTATCCAACGTGTAAGAATACCTATCGCTAATTATCATGCCAGTCTAAATCTAGTGAACTGACGAATCAGGGAATAAACTTTCAAACACATAATCAAGATTATATTCCACTGTGTTGACAACACTATAATCATTAACAAATACATATGTTCTGGAGTTAATATAATTTATACATTATATATAATCATAAAATAAATTATGTGAACCATGCAACATAAAATGTTATTTCTTATCTTTATTAACTAGTAAATCTGATTATATTGAAATGGGTTTTATTTAGGGAACAAATCCCAACAAACTCCCACTTGCACTAATATAAAACAAAAAGTGCATTTCAAATAATCTCAACACCTTGATACACAAATCAAGTGTAGTATGTAGTATACTCTCCGTAATAGTATCTGACGGATTGTACTAACCACAACCTTTTCTCCACCATTACATTTCCTTAATCACAAAACTTTGATATTGTTAAACTCCTCTCTATATGTCTACTCTCTTGGGATACTGGATACTTTACTTTTGGCAACTACTTTTTGAGTTAGTCAGGAAGCAACACTAGTAGTTAATAAATTTTGGAACAATGCCAAAAATGTATAGAACTTTCCTTAGACTGAATAAGTACCTTTTCGGCAACTTTAACATTTAGTCACTCTCTGGTAGACTTAAAGACTTTAGATAGGTTTTTACACTTCTCCAAAATCACTACTCCATCCCCAGAGAAATCACCATCTCATCAGCAGACCTTCTAGCACTAAGGCAAGTCCAGAAATCTGATTCGGTGTAGTCTAAGAGTATTAAATACACCCTTATCTACTAACATATAGTTCCTCTTCTTAATCTTAAGATTTACTTGATTGTCTTCCAATGTTCCTTTCCAGCATTAATATGATACCTACTCATTACTCCCACTCAACAGCAGCTGTCTGGTCTAAGGCATACTAAAGCATATCTAAGACCTTTCACTGTTGATTTAAGGAATTCTTTCATGGCTTTATCTTTTCTGGAATAGTTGAGACTTTTCCTTAGATAAATAAAATCTATGTCTAGAAGTCGAGAAGCTTCTATAAATTTCCATTAGAAAAGAAAATGCTTCAGCATCTTACTAAAGTAGGTTGCTTGCACTAGAGCAAGTAATTAACCAGGTATACCATAAGCCATAGGTTTAGATAAACTCGAACCTATAATACTAGGAATAGGAATTTTTGTTAGGTCCATTGAATAGTCTTACAAACGAAAATTTCCTTTCTCGTCCTTGTAATAGAAAACTTTTGGTTACTCAATATGAATGGTTTTAACCATAGTTCTCTTGGCTTTTTTTCTTAGTTTCTTATTTTGACGATCCATTACTTGTTTAAACTCACAATGGATTTTAATCACTAGTGTCTTCCAAGTCATAATAGGGTGAGTTCCTTGAAATTCTCCCACTACGACAAGGTACCGTGAATTATGTTTAAGAAAACTAAATGGTATTGACCTCTTCGGTTGTGTTAAGACAACAGAGGAAGTGGGACCATCTTATAAAGAATAAGATGTTAGAAAACACTTTTGGAATCAAGAAAAATATCTCCTTTATTTGCTACTTTATTTTCAGACTTAGTCATTTTCTTAGAAAAGTAGTATTTGTTTAAACAAATGCTTTCTTATCTAATGACTATGGGATGGTCCACCCCTAATCACTTAGAATAACTAACAAACATGCAAACCATTGTTAACAGTTATAGCTTTTCTTAAGATTTCGATTAGGTCATCCATGAATCTAGTAATGGTTTACACTAAGTACACAACCATTCCATCATTCTAAAATTATCCTATCACTAGTGTATATCCCTAGAAGCACTTAGGCAACGACTAGTAACTACTCATCAAGATGCAAATCGAATTTCTAGGGAGGTAAGTTTGGATATAATTCAAAATCAACTTAATGATCTTGGAACTGCATATCTACTAACTATTTCTCCATCCCTATCAGTTCGCAAGATCTTTAACCACTTACCTTAATGGTTTTTCACCATAGCTAGAAATTCATGAAATTTTTCAAACATTTCAAATTTCTTTTGCATAAGGTAAAATCTAGAGTTATCGTCTTAAGAATATAACGAAAACTCATATCCACCCCTCAATGTACATCCATCTGCGAATGAGATGAACTTAATTTCAGTGGATGTAGGCATATTAACTTTGTGCAGAGATTGATCTTGTCAAACCACTATGAACAAGATACAAATGCCATAGATTTATCAGAATGTGGTTGTAGTCTTTTGATGACTTAGGTTTAGTTACATCAAAGAGTTCTTAGAATAGTGCAAGTGGATCCTGGTCACAGAATACTAAACTCATATTCCATACTAACATACAATTTGAATCTATTGATAGAAAAATGGTTATTAAACACTTGTGAAAGTGTAATTGTATTGTATTATGGAAATAGATATATAAAATCTCTATTTGGAATCTGAAATTTATAGTTAAAGATTTAAACTTATACAAAATATAATGAGTAATTTTTCTTTCTTGGACCACCACTACTAATTTAACTCTATGTCTGATTTGCCCATACAAGTAGGAGATTTTTAAGATTGAGGATTTATATCATTTCGGGATAGAATGTCGGGAATATAATAAAAAATTGTAACACCCTACCTAGCATAGGCGTATTACGTGATTTTTAAACATACTGTGTAGCTCGTTGCTAATCAACGAGGTTTATGGAAAACATGATTAATTAAAATTTTTGCTTTTTAATTAAACTTGTAAAATGTTTATACAAAATACTCGGGATCCCGATTACAAAACCATTTACAAAAGTTTACTGTCTATACAAAATACTTGTCGCCTAGCGACTAATTACAAAAATAGCCTCGCTGTCCCGATGATCGTACGCTCCAGGCCTAACCGCCCCGACATGTACAATCTTCACCAGCTCGTTCACGGTCCATCAGCCTTAGCCTTGCCCTTACCTACACATAAACATAGCACTGTGAGTCGACAGACTCAGTAAGAAAAGCATAATAATACTCATACATAAATCCCGGTCATGATCAAACGCCGATACCTCTGACCATAACCCTAACTGCCGTGTCCAACACGATACTGAGTCTTGAACGTTCATAAGGACGGTACTATTAACAAGTAACAACCTATACTCGGTCGAACTGGTCATACTCCAGCTGCTGGTCATACTCCAGCCTATACCGATGTGTTACAGTATCAGCCTATACTCGGTCGAACTGGTCATACTCCAGCTGCTAGTCATACTCTAGCCTGTACCGATGTGATACGTCAAATAGTACGGAACCACCAACCTAAGTATCAGCCTATACTCGGTCATACTGGTCATACTCCAGCTGCTGGTCATACTCCAGCCTATACCGATGTGATATAGTGTCAGCCTATACTCGGTCATACTGGTCATACTCCAGCTGCTGGTCATACTCCAGCCTATACCGATGTGACACAGTCAGATGGTTCGAAGCCAACATACATATCTAATGTAATCTAACAGGCTTCCTAACATGCACGCTAAACATGTAATCTACATATGCGTATTGTTATACTAATCTTACCTCAATTCTGAATTCAGGTGTGCCGGTCAACCTGACTGGAACTATCTGCGCGGCGGATTACAGGCTCCTAAACCATAAAAATCACATCACTATAAGTGATACGCTAAATCACTTCCCGAGAACTTAAACTACGAACTAAAAGTTTCCCTATGAATAAAAAGCATGGCAATACCCCAAATAACATAAAAACGAGGAAAACTAGGGTTTCTGAAAATCACCCAACCGGCAGACCGGTTGTCCAACCGGAATTCCGGTTTTGAGAATTTTCAAAACTCATCCGGAATTTTGGATGCACAACCAGAATTCCGGTTCCTCGCAGGCAGAATATCAAAAATTCATAACTCAACCAAATCAAATCCAAATCACACAAAACCTTCGAGACCTGTTCAATATAACCCCTAGAACATTTCTAAAGCAACAAAACCGAGCTTCACACACAGAAACTCATTTACCCATTAAAGGTCAAAGATTGAGTTGTAAACTCAAAACTTGACTAAACAACATAACAAGCATCAAACCTAGATTAAAACTACCTAAACATGCATACTAAAGCTGCAGAAAACCAAAACAAACTAATGCAATAATTCTCTTTGAAAACTAAACTTTTGCATAGAAAAACCATAACTCTAATCAACCTAACTATCATGCATCACAAGCAGCTCAAATCAACTCAAATAAACATGCTTAAATCTTTGTAAACATCAACAAAATCCTAGCAACAACAACAACCTAAAACTAAGCATGCAACATCATCTTTTTCATCAAAATTCATCAAGAAAACTTAAAAGGAAGCTAGAGGAAACATACCAACAACAAGAGATCAAAATCAATGCAAAAACCAGCTTGAAATCCAAGAGGAAATCCTCTTTTCTTGCTGCTCAAAGGGCCGAATAGAGAGAGGAAAAGAGAGAGCTTTCTTTCTTTAAAATTTTGTAATTTTCTAAGTTTTGAAAAAAAAATGAAAAGAGATGCCACTAAATCCTTTTTACTTCAGCCAACACTTAATAAAATAAAACATATAATTCAATTAAATAAAGTCCACTAAAGGACAAAATATCATTGGGAAAAAAAGACTATTTTGCCCCTCCACACTAAAATAACATAAATAACACTAAAGGGATATTTTTGGGAAATTCTAAATTCTCGGCCATTCCCGACATTCCCAATGTCTAATAAACCGTCCCAAACTAGTAACATACTAAGTTGTGATTTTACTGAGCCAAACACCGAGTTCCATGTTATCGGGCACCGAAAATGCAAATTTATGAAAACTACTGAATGACATAAAATGCATCTCAGAATTCAATAATAACAGTATAAATAATTATTTAAATAGCTATAAAGAATTTTCATAATTAAACATGATTAACTGCTAATTTCCGAATTAAACTAAGCAGTCTTTACAACTATTCCCCCCTTAAAAGGATTTCGTCCTCGAAATCTAACCTGAATAACTCTGGATATTGAGCTCTCATATCTGACTCTAGCTCCCAGGTGGCTTCCTCCACCTTACTGTTTCTCCAGAGAACTTTGACCAATGCTATGGTCTTATTCCGAAGGACTTTATCCTTTCTATCCAGGATCTCCACTGGCTGTTCTTCATAAGACATATCTGGCTGCAATTCTAGGCTCTCGTAACTGAGTATATGAGAGGGATCTGTAACGTATTTTCTCAACATCGAGACATGAAATACGTTGTGAACTGATGATAAAGTTGGAGGCAACGCTAACTGGTATGCCACTTGACCTATCTTCTCGAGAATCTCGAAAGGTCCTGTAAAACTAGGGCATAACTTGCCTCTTTTCCCGAAACGTTTGATCCCCTTCATTGGAGACACTCTTAAAAACACATGGTCCCCTACTTGGAACTCAACATCTCTGCGTTTTGAATCTGCATAACTTTTCTGTCTACTCTGTGAGGCAAGCATTCTATCTTTTATTTTCTCTATTGCCTCATTAGTCCGCTGCACTAACTCTGGACCTAAGTATTTTCTCTCCCCTGTCTCATCCCAGTGGATGGAAGATCTACACTTCCTATCGTATGACAGTTCATACGGAGCCATCCCTATCGTATTTCTGATAACTGTTGTTGTAAGAAAATTCTATCAACGGTAGATATTTATTCCAAGAGCCTTCAAAATCCATAACACAGGCTCGTAACATGTCCTCCAATATCTGAATTGTCCTTTCGGACTGACCATCTGTCTGAGGATGGAATGCTGTACTAAATTTCAGTTTTGTACCTATTGCTCGTTGCAAACTCTGCCAAAACTTGGAGGTGAACTTCGGATCCCTATCCGAAACTATAGACTTTGGTACCCCGTGAAGTCTTACAATCTCTCTAACAGACAATTCTGCTAACTGATCCACTGTAAATGTTGTTCTAACAGGTAGAAAATGAGCAGATTTAGTGAATCGATCCACCACTACCCAGATGGAATCGAATAAACCCGTGGTTCTAGGTAATCCAACCACGAAATCCATCGTGATATCTTCCCACTTCCATTCAGGTAGGATTAGAGGCTGCAACAACCCTGCTGGTCTCTGATGTTCAGCCTTAATCTGCTGACAAGTGAGGCATCTCGACACGAATTCTACCAAATTCTTCTTCATACCGCTCCACCAGAAGTATGGTTTAAGATCTTGGTACATCTTAGTGGTGCCGGGATGCAGAGAATACGGGGTAGAATGAGCCTCCTCAAAGATCTCATTCCTGAGTTCCACACTATTCGGAACACAAACCCTAGCTTTATACAGAAGCATCCCGTTGTCTGACACTGAGAAATCCCTGGCTTGACTAGCCAAAACCTCATCTCTGATCTTCACTAACTCTGGATGAGTCATCTGAGCGACTTTAATTCTTGCTAATAGATCAGATTGCAGCGTTAAGTTATGAAGCTGACCTACCACAAACTCAATGCTGGATCTAACCATATCCTCTGCTAGTTGAGGTGAGATCTGAACCATGCTAGCTACCTGCTCGGGACCCTTCCTGCTCAGGGCATTGGCCACTACATTGGCCTTCCCAGGGTGATAGAGAATCTCACAGTCGTAATCTTTCACTAATTCCAACCAACGCCTCTGTCTCATATTCAAATCTTTTTGAGTAAAGAAATACTTGAGACTTTTATGGTCGGTATAGATTTCACACCTTTCTCCGTAAAGGTAATGCCGCCAAATCTTCAATGCAAAAACCACCGCGGCCAACTCTAGATCATGAGTCGAGTATCGCTGTTCATAATCCTTTAACTGACGGGAAGCATAAGCGATGACCCGATCGACCTGCATCAGCACACACCCCAGACCCTGTCTTGATGCATCGCAATAAACTACAAATTTCTCGTTGTTTGAAGGCAAAACTAGCATTGGAGCGGTAATCAACCTCTGCTTCAGCTCCTGGAAACTAGCTTCGCACTTATCTGACCAGATAAACCGCTGATTCTTCTTTGTAAGTTCAGTTAAGGGTGCTGAAATTTTTGAAAACCCTTCCACGAACCTACGATAGTATCCAGCTAAACCCAAGAAGCTTCTAATCTCTGTCACTGTCTTCGGTCTCGGCCAATCCCTGACGAATTCTATCTTCCCGGGATCCACCTTGATCCCATCTTTGCTCACAATATGCCCTAAGAAGGACACCTGAGATAGCCAAAATTCGCATTTCTTGAACTTGGCATAAAGCTTGTGTTCCCGAAGCCGTTGCGAAACCATCTGAAGATGTAACTCATGCTCCTCTTCTGACTGAGAGTACACAAGGATGTCGTCGATAAACACAATCACACTGATATCGAGGAAATCCTTGAATACTCTATTCATCAAATCCATAAACGCTGCAGGAGCATTGGTTAGTCCAAACGACATAACCAGAAATTCATAATGTCCATACTTAGTACGGAAAGCCGTCTTCGGAATGTCCTCCTCTTGGATTTTCAACTGATGATAACCCGAGCGGAGATCAATCTTAGAAAAGACTGTCTTCCCCTGAAGCTGATCGAACAAATCATCGATCCTAGGTAATGGATATTTATTCTTCACTGTCAGCTTGTTCAATTCTCTGTAATCGATGCACATCCTCATAGTTCCATCTTTCTTCTTAACGAATAAAACCGGGGCTCCCCAGGGTGACACACTAGGCCGGATAAACCCTATGTCAAGCAACCCTTGGAGCTGAATCTTTAATTCCTTAAGTTCAGCTGGACCCATTCTATATGGAGCCTTGGAAACCGGTTCCACCCCTGACGCCAAATCTATTACAAAGTCAATCTCCCGCTGAGGTGGTAACCCTGGAAGTTCTTCAGGAAAAACATCTTAAAATTCCCAAACCACCTTGATGTCCTCTGGCCGAATGGTATCTGGCCGAGTGGTGTCCACCACCACAGCCAGAAACCCCAAGCATCCACCATGCAATAATTCTCTAGCTGACATGACCGAAATCACCGGGATCCGAGATCCCCGAACTGAACCAACAAACACAAATGGTTCGTCACTTTCCGGTTGGAAGATCACCATCTTCCTTTTGAAATCAATACTCGTCGAATATTTAGATAGGAAATCCATTCCTAAAATAATATCGAACTCTACTAGTCTCATCTCTATCAAGTCAGCACTCAACTCTCTACCATCTATTCTGATCGACATAGACCTAATCAACCTTTTGGAGATAACTAACTCTCCGCCAAGTAAAAGGGTTCCAAACCCTGATTCAAATCCATCATACGGTCTATCAAATTTACTAAAGATTCTGGCTGCCACATAAGAATGTGTAGCCCCAGAATCAAACAACACTGAGTAATATGAGTTATTAACAGAAAGCTGACCTGATACAACTCATGGGCTGGCATCTGCATCAGCCTGAGTGATGGCGAATACCCTAGCTGGAGTGGGTCTCGCCAGAGCCCTCGGTGCCTCTGATCGGAGCTGGGGACAATCCCTCTTGAAATGTCCGGGCATCCCACAGTGAAAGCATCCCTGACCTTAGCACTCACCCGGAGGATGCCTCTTACTAATGAGACACTTCGGGTGGAAATAACGGGTCTCAACACTACCCTGACGACCGCCTCGATTCTGGTTTCTGCGGAACCTCTTGTTCTGCCCCGAGCCACCGGATGCAGTGGATGATTTCCTCCTCTGGTCCACGGCCGAACCACTACCTCCCCTGTTGAAACCTGATGCAGGAGGGGTAGGAGCCCCACCACATACTGGAGTCCTAGTTGACTCCGACATACATCCAACTGCGCCCTCAACTCGCACTGCCTTCTCCACCATCTCAGCATAGGTGGTCTTGTCGTCGATAGTAATCATAAGGTCATACTTGATCTTCACATTAAGTCCATCATGATATTTTTCTTTCTTACTGAAATCGGTTGGCATAAATCCCGAGGCCAGCCTCGCCGACCGATCAACTACGTAGTGTATTCCATCACACTCATAAAATTAAATATTTTCGTAATCACTGTTAGCCACTGCTTGGCTTTCACGACATCTGGACCTCCCAGAAAATCGGAGGTGCTTACTTCCGGAACCTTTCATACAAGGGTTCCATTCAGTTTGCCGCTACAGGAGCACCATGCTGCCTGAATCCCTAAATCTCATTATCTTGCTCCTCTATTTTGGCTTGCATTTCAGCAAACCTAACTTCTCAATTCAGGGCTTCCTGATTGACTTGGGCAGCCTGTGGCAAGTGAACATCACCCCGACCACGAGCCCTGCCCCTGGGACCTCTACCTCGGCCCATAACACTTGGGGAAAAAACTGAGCTCCTCGACCTTTATCTGACCCGACCGAGATGCCCTGACTCCTAATATTTCGTCTAGCGTCCATCTAGTCTGAACAGCCTCGAAACCCCGAGTTGGCACTTCAGGTCACGATCAACGAGAGCTTACTAATGCCGCTTAATTTGGAAATTAAAAACGAAACATGCGCCTATTCTACTATCAGGCTACTAACATGCTTCCTATCAGGCTTTTTCTTATTTCATAAAAATAAATAAACTACTAAAGCAATAAAAGCTTACTGAACCGTAGAACGAGCTAACTGCTGATGATGATTGTACAGGTCGTGACGATCTTTGGAAGACAACCTGGCGCCTCTGATACCAAATTGTAACACCCTAACTAGCATAGGTGTATTACGTGATTTTTAAACATACTGTGCAGCTCGTTGCTAATCAACAAGGTTTATGGAAAACGTGATTAATTAAAATTTTTTCTTTTTAATTAAACTTGTAAAATGTTTACACAAAATACTCGGGATCCCGATTACAAAACCATTTACAAAAGTTGACTGTCTAGACAAAATACTTGTCGCCTAGCGACTAATTACAAAAATAGCCTCGCTGTCCCGATGATCGTACGCTCCAGGCCTAACCGCCCCGACATGTACAATCTTCACTGGCTCGTTCACGGTCCATCAGCCTTAGCCTTGCCCTTACCTACACATAAACATAGCACTGTGAGTCGACAGACTCAGTAAGAAAAGCATAATAATACTCATACATAAATCCCGGTCATGATCAGACGCCCATACCCCTGACCATAACCCTAACTGCCGTGTCCAACACGATACTGAATCTTGAACGTTCATAAAGACGGTACTATTGACAAGTAACAGCCTATACTCGGTCGAACTGGTCATACTCCAGCTGCTGGTCATACTCCAGCCTGTACCGATGTGTTACAGTATCAGCCTATACTCGGTCGAACTGGTCATACTCCAGCTGCTAGTCATACTCTAGCCTGTACTGATGTGATACGTCAAATAGTACGGAACCACCAACCTAAATATCAGCCTATACTCGGTTATAATGGTCATACTCCAGCCTATACCGATGTGATACAGTGTCAGCCTATACTCGGTCATACTGGTCATACTCCAGCTGCTGGTCATACTCCATCCTGTACCGATGTGACACAGTCCGATGGTTCGAAGCCAACATACATATCTAATGTAATCTAACCCCTAGAACATTTCTAAAGCAACAAAACCGAGCTTCACACACAGAAACTCATTTCACCATTAAAGGTCAAAGAATGAGTTCTAAACTCAATACTTGACTAAACAACATAACAAGCGTCAAACCTAGATTAAAACTACCTAAACATGCATACTAAAGCTGCAGAAAACCAAAACAAACTCATGCAATAATCACAGCCACCAAAATCTCAATTTTCTCTTTGAAAACTAAACTTTTGCATAGAAAAACCATAACTCTAATCAACCTAACTATCATGTATCACAAGCAGCTCAAATCAACTCAAATAAACATGCTTAAATCTCTGTAAACATCAACAAAATCCCAGCAACAACAACAACCTAAAACTAAGCATGCAACATCATCTTTTTCATCAAAATTCATCAAGAAAACTTAAAAGGAAGCTAGAGGAAACATACCAACAACAAGAGATCAAAATCAATGCAAAAAACCAGCTTGAAATCAAAGAGGAAATCCTCTTTTCTTGCTGCTCAAAGGGCCGAATAGAGAGAGGAAAAGAGAGAGCTTCCTTCTTTAAAATTTTGTAATTTTCTAAGTTTTGAAAAAAAATGAAAAGAGATGCCACTAAATCCTTTTTACTTCAGCCAACACTTAATAAAATAAAACATATAATTCAATTAAATAAAGTTCACTAAAGGACAAAATATCATTGGGGCAAAAAGACCATTTTGCCCCTCCACACTAAAATAACATAAATAACACTAAAGGGGTATTTTTGGGAAATTCTGAATTCCCGGCCATTCCCGACATTCCCAATGTCTAATAAACCGTCCCAAACTACTAACACACTAAGTTGTGATTTTACTGAGCCAAACACCGAGTTCCATGTTACCGGGCACCGGAAATGCAAATTTATGAAAACTACTGAATGACATAAAATGCATCTCAGAATTCAATAATAACAGTATAAATAATTATTTAAATAGCTATAAATAATTTTCATAATTAAACATGATTAACTGCTAATTTCCAAATTAAGCTAAGCGGTCTTTACAAACGCTATTCAATTTCTTAAGAGGAAATATAATCACATTATATGATTTATAAACCATTCATCCAATGATATATTATTGAGCTAATTCGAAATGAATAAGCTAAGAGGAATAATGATAATTTTGAATTTCAATAAGAATCCAACGATGCTCCGATTAGCGAGAGTCAAAGTTATTCTTATTTATATAATCTTCTTGTTTCATATTGTAAATACTAGTCTAAGGTGTTATCAATTGATGAACAGCTAGATGTTGCATTTACAATATTTATCTATCGAGATCTAACACTATTATGTTTGTCTAATGGATGACAATCCATTAGGGATTTGTCCCATTAAAACAACAAGCCAAGTTAGACCAACAATCAAGATTCGAAATTAAACTACAATGAATAACAGAAAATAACATGGTTCAATATAAACTCACACACAATTCAAAAATTATTAAACATATAGCAAGTAGGAATGACAAGCAAAAATACCAAAACATACAATCCTAAATAATTTCCAAGGTCTTCAACAAACTGATATCAGTGTACCGTTTAGGCGAGAGTCAAAGATACCATCCATTGAATAGAGTTGTCAGCTCATCTAAAATGAGAAACATTCTAGCAACCTTTTATTCGATCAAGATCAGAATCCAGCGTTGTCCAATATAGGTGAGAGTCAAGGCCATTCTATCTTATGAGCTTCCACCATTGTTTCATACTTTTGTAAGTCTATTAAAGTCCCCACCATTAGGGTGATCCATACTAAAATAAACACTTACAAATAGTACTTATCTTTCGAGATTCTACGGCGTTAAATTGCTAATGAACGTTTCTCCATTAGGGAGGATTACTCACTAAAACAAGAACTATGTAGAACCAACAATGGAGATCGAATGTCCTAATAATAATAAAGCTCATTATTTAAAAAATATATTTTCTTCTAATATTTATTTTAATCAATTTATTATAAATATATATATTTCTTTAATTAAATTTCGAATTTAGAATAAAAAATTCTAAATATAAATTTTAATTTAATATTTATAAAATTATACTTAGACGGATATGAAAATAAAATAAATTATTTCCATCTTAGTATTAATTTCCAATAAATATTTAAAAAATCATTCAATTTAAGATGTTTCTAAATTAATTTAAATTAATTTACAACTCAAATTTTATTTTCTATAAATATATATTGCATTTCGAAAAATTGAAGTATATAAGAATACTATTTTCGAAAAATGCTTTTCAAATAAAATAAAAACAAATCCTGGAAACAATATTCTAATTTTTTGTTGGCCAAAATTAATTAATAAATATTAATTTTCAACAAAAATATAATTTTCCTATTTAATTAAATATTAAGAAAAATTTAAATATTTCATTATCATGATGATAATCAACTTAAATATTAATTTTCTATTTAATTAGATACACTAGAAAAATACTTCAAGAAAAAGAGATAATATCTATCTAGACTTTCATTGACTAATTATTTCATTTTCTAATTATAATATATTTTAGTTCATTTATTTTAATTAATCATGAAATGAAAAAATCATTGATTTAAGTTGGTCCAAAATTAAAATAAATAATTTTCAACTTTAATCTATTTTTCAAATAAAATTCGAAATTTTTTTGCATTTAAGAAATGTAATTTTGAATTATAAAAAAAAATTGATTAATAATATAAAATAAAATATATTTTGAAAATTATTCAAATTTAAGCTGCTTGAAATTAAAATTTCTAACTTAAAATAATAATATTTAAGTATCATGAATGAAATCAACTTAAATATTTAATTTTCAATTTAATTAAATGTATTAAATACAAGAATTAAATAATCAAGTATAAAAGAAACTTAATTATTAATTCTAATTTAAAACTAGGAAAAATATTCTATAATTAAGTTTGTCCAAAATTAATTAAAATAAATTATTAATTTACAACTTAAAATATTTTCCTAGTTAAATATTAGAAAATATAACTAGTACTACAAATTATTATCTAGAATATATATCATTAACTAAGTGTTTTTCTAAAATTAACTTTAAAATATTAAATGAAAAATAAATTTCATATATTTTAAAAGTTAATTATGTTGCTAATTCAATTTTAATTAGGTTGGAATAATATAATTAACCTAATACAATTATTTAAATAAGGCAAATGAGCCTTCACAATTGGGATAGTTCATGTGAGGGAGAGATGTGTTCAGTATGTCGTACCCACTGCTATTGGCCCCCTAACTCTTACATAAGGCCCAAAAGAGAGGAATTTAACCTTTAAATAAACAATTGTTATTCATTGAATAAGCCCAAATATAATTGGGCCTAAATAAATTTACTTATGTCAAAATTTATTTTAGCAACCTACTCCTTTACTTAGTAAAACCTAAATGGGCTTCCTATGTGCATCTAAGCCCAAAAGCAAACATATAGGCTCACACAAGTCAAATGATTTGGATGGGCCCTATCATGTTACTAGATTTACACAGATGAAAGAAGTATAAAATTTACCTGTTACAAATTATTTATAAGATCTATTAACAATTGGACTATGATTAAAATCAGATCATTGGATCTGTCAACAAGTTAATCATATCAATTTAAATCAAATAAATAATAGGTTTGTTAAAAAAAGTTTTGAATAAACAATATAAAATTAAACAAACGTTGTCCATTTAACAAATGTGAAATAAGATATTAATATAATTAAATTATTATTGTTGAACTAACTAACTAAATTTTGATAATTTAGGGTTGTTAAAAACAACCCTTAAAAATCTCAAAATTTAAATTCAAAAATGAAAACTAATTTTAAAATATCTAGGTTTATTTGAATTATTTTTATCAAATTAAATGAAATATTAAATAAGATCAATGATTTGAAAAAATATCTTTAATCATTTTCAAATCTTATAATTTAATAAAATTAAAATAATAAAATAAACCAATTTTAAAATAGATGTGGTTAGATAATTATTATTTTAAGAATAAAATAATAATTATCCTAATTAGATGTCAAAATATCTCAAATTAAGCATTATTGAAATTTCTACAAAAATATCTAAGTTATTTAAATATTTAAAATATAATTTATAAATATCTAATAAGTAAAATGATATAAAAAAGTAAAATATTATTTTTGAACTTATAATTTATAAATAATTAAATATTTAACAAAATAACAAACTTTTGAATTTAAAAATATTATGGTTAAAATATCTATAAAAATATCTAGGTTAATTTCAAATTTATTAATTATTTAATTTGTCATATAAGATAATTTTAATATAATATTTCAAATAAAAAAGATAAAGTTATCTTTTAATTTAAAATATGTTAAATATCAAAATATCTAATCTTATAATTAAATAATATATAAATATTAAAGAAATTAACAAATTTTTAAATCTCACAATAATTTAAAATAATCATTTTTTAAATTTAAACCTCAAAATAACAAAATTAATAATAATCTATTAAAAAATAATTATTATTAATTTAAAATATGATATTTAAGTTCAAATATATTTAAAAATAATATTTTATTTTGAAATTTGGGGTTTGAAAAATGGAAAAATCAGATTTTTGGGAAAAATCCCATGAAAATTGCAACTTTGGGAGTGTGCTGCCCAGGAGGCTGCACGCAGCCTTGGGCGCGCGCGGACGAGGGGATGCCAGCCGAGTAACCTCGGCATTTGCAAGGTGTCAAGGGCACGGGCAGCAGGGTCCTGAGGTGTCTGAGCGAGTGACATGATTGGTTCAGACAATGAATTTCCCTTGTCACGCACGCGGATGTGGGGCTTGTGCGAGTGACTGGTGCACTCGATGCACCCACTCGACATAGTTTCAACCCGAAACTTCCAAATTCATAACTTTTGCAATTTTTCTCGGAATCGAGTTCCGTAAAAAATAAAATTGCTTAATTTTTCACAAGGAATCCAAATAAAGTATTTTTCGTTGAAAAATTTTGTACAACACATACATTCATCACATAAGGACATAAACCAACATGAAACCATCCAAATCAGCATATACCATCGTTTTAATTCATATTTCATGAAAGTAAATCATTACCATGGCTTTGAGGCCAGTTGTTGGAAATATTTTACCAGGATCTAGATTTACTAACAAGTATGTTTCATTAACATCCTAATATGAATTCTAAAACAATGAAATAAACACGTATAAAGTTTAGGAAACCTTACATTGGGTGCAGCGGAATATAATGACTCCTTCCGTTCAGATCTCTAGCCCTTTATTCCTTTTTGTAGCAGAGCATCACCAAGATCTGAACTTGAATCTCTTTCACTCCTTCCTTGATGCTGATTCTCCTTCTTGTTGATTGGATTCTTCACAATCTTCCACACTATGATTGAGATACCACTTGATGTTTGTGGGCACTCACTCACTCACTCAAGGTTCGAAATTGTAGAAGAAGAAAAGAGAAGGAAATGGTTTCGGCTATAGAGAAATAATAGAAAAATAAATGGTAATTGCTTAGTATGGCCGGCCATAGGACGTGGATTAGGCCCCACTTTGCAATTTTGCCATTTTGTCATTTTTCCATCCCATTTTCTCAAAAATGCCAATTTTCCAATTTAACCACTTAAATGCCAATTCCAATTATTTATTAACTAAAAATTAATTATTAAAAAATATTATCATTTAATATATTTGTTAAATAGACATATAAAGTCTCTTTTATTCATAGTGAAAATTCATAAACTAGACATAGTCTAACTTTAGAATGTCCTACAAGCAGTATGGTGTCAACTAGTATGGGGACCATGGGCCTATATAACCGAGCTTCTAATACGAAGATCAAAAATTTATCAAGTAAATAAACTAACTTATTAATTCCTTCTTGAATCCACGCATAGAACTTAGAATTGCACTCTTAGTCATATTGAACGCTCTATATGTTCCATGATATAGATACGCTGTTAATTATCCATTGTTATAACCCTAATTTGATCAATGATCCTCTAATAGATGATCTACATTGAATAGGGACTAAATTACCGTTACACCCTTCAATGTATTTTATCCTTAAAACACTTAGCTCCGTATAAATGATATTTTAGCAAAGTGAAATGAGTACTCAACCATTTATCTCTGTTTAGCCAAGCTCAAAGGAAATTATTGTTTCACTTCTAAATACCCATAGAAGTTATAGATTCCATATCTATGTTTAGCGCTGCCACTCAATTATACTATCATATGTTCCCAAAATGTACGTATCACCCTGACCCAAAAGTAGGCTTAACTAACAAATCAAAGAACATGTATAATACTCTTGAGATTGAACCTAATTATATCATGATTAAGATCATTTGATCTAGGATCAATAAGGTGATATTGAATTGTATAGATATTATGGTAAATTTTAACATATCTAATCAAAGTTCAATGTCACTCCCTTCCAATGTATACTCCATACATCCGATACTGGTAAACTTTGCCAATGCCCTGGAAAGGACATACCACTTATCCAAGGTGTAAGAATACCTATCGCTTATTATCATGCCAGTCTAAATCCAGCGAACTGACAAATCAGGGAATAAACTTTCGAACATATAATCAAGATTATATTCCACTGTGCTGACAACACTATAATCATTAACAAATACATATGTTCTGGACTTAATAGAGTTTATACATTATATATAATGATGAAATAAATCATGTGAACCATGCAACATAAAATGTTATTTCTGATCTTTATTAACTAGTAAATCTGATTATATTGAAATGGGTTTTATTTAGGGCACAAATCCCAACACGAATACACCCTAGTGCTCTTTCAAATATTGCACGTTCGTGGTGGTAAACTGCCCAACTGCTTACAACGCAATCCTCGGCCGACCAGCCCTAGTGGACTTTGGCGCAGTTACGTCAATCTGGTACTTGTGTCTAAAATTCCCTACTCAGGAAGCTGGAGTAAGGACCCTGAGGGGTAACCAAGGAGAGGCCAGGCAGTGTAATAATGTTGTCGCCAACCTACCAATATTGATGGTCTGTGAAGTTATTGAGTCGGGAACGGTGGAAAAAGATGAGTTGGATCCCCATGTGGGATCCAAAAAAATTGTAGAACCTATGGAGGACGTCGAGGATGTATCAGTATGTGACCTTGACCTTACCAAGGTCCTCCAGCTGGGAAAAAGCCTAGAGCCGGAGGAAAAAGAAAAAATAATTAAAGCACCAAGGGCAGCCACATATGTTTTTGCGTGGTGCCATGGAGACATGACCGACATAAGTCCCCATGTCATAACTATTGGAAATATTTTACCACGATCTAAATTTACTACCATGTATGCTTCATTAACATCGTAATATGAATTCTAAAACAATGAAATAAACACATATAAAGTTTAGAAAACCTTACATTGGGTGCAGCGGAATATAACGACTCCTTCCGTTTAGATCTCTAGCCCTTGATTCCTTTCTGTAGCAGAACATAATCAAGATCTGAACCTGGATCTCTTTCTCTCCTTCTTGGATGGTTGGATTTTACACAATCTTCCACACTATGATTGAGATACAACTTGATGTGCTTGGGCACTACTCTATCACTTAGGGTATTTCGAAAATTGAAGAGAAGAAAAGAGAAGAAGAGTGGAGGCTCAGGTTTTTCTCTCAAAAGAATAAGATGCAATCTCATAGTTTCCTGAAGCCATCTATTTATAGAAAGCCATCTAGGTTTAGGTTAGAATTGTATGGCATTAAAATAATGAAAAATATAAATGGTAAAATTAATCATAGTTGCCGGCCATGATAAGGATAATGGGCCTCAATTTGCAATTTTGCCATTTTGTCATTTTTCAATCTCATTTTCTCAAAAATGCTAATTTTCCAATTTAACCATTTAAATGTCAATTCTAATTATTTAATAACTAAAAATTAATCATTAAATAATATTGGCATTTAATATATTTATTAATTTAGACATATAAAGTCTCTTAATTAATAAATAAACCTAGAATCTCTTTTCTTTACAATTTCGCCCTTGCTTAGTGAAAATTCATAAACTAGACATAGTCTAACTTTAGAATTATAATTGATTTATCAAAATTAATTAACTGAGTCTTACAAGTAGTATGGTCTCAACTAGTATGGGGACCATGGGCCTATATTACCGAGCTTCCAATAAACCGAATTTACCAAGTAAATTCCCTAACTTATTAATTGCTTATTGAATCCACACTTAGAACTTGGAATTCTACTCTCAGTTATATAGAACGCTCTATATGTTCCACGATTTAGATACGCTATTAATTATCAATTTTTATAATCCTAATTTGATCAATGACCCTCTAATAGATGATCTACATTGAATAGGAACTAAATTACCGTTACACCTTCAATGTATTTTATCCTTAAAACACTTAGCTCCGTATAAATGATATTTCAGCGAAGTGAAATGAGATCTCAACCATTTATCTCTGTTTAGCCAAGCTCAAAGGATGTCATCGTTTCACTTCTAAATTCCTATAGAAGTTATAGACTCCATATTTATGTTAGCGCTCCCACACAATTATACGATCATGTTCCTAAAATATACGTATCACCCTAACCAGAAAGTAGGCTTAACTAACAAATCAAAGAACATGTATAATACTCTTGAGATCGAACCTAATCATATCTGGATTAAGATCATTTGATCTAGGATCATTAAAAAATACATATGTTCAATATCGCTCCTAATCATATCTGGATTAAGATCATTTGATCTAGGATCGAACCTAATCATATCTGGATTAAGATCATTTGATCTAGGATCAACTGGTGATATTGTATTGAATAGATATTACGGTAAATTTTAACAAATCTAATCAAAGTTCAATATCGCTCCCTTTCCGATGTATACTCCATACATCCGATACTGGTAAACTTTGCAACATAAATCCAGTCTAAATCCAGTGAACTGACAAATCAGGGAATAAACTTTCGAACATATAATTGAATATATTCCACTATGCTGAGAACACTATAATCATGAAATAAATCATGTGAACCATGCAATATAAAATGTTACTTCTGATCTTTATTAATAAGTAAATCTGATTATATTGAAATGGGTTTTATTTAGGGCACAAAACCCAACAAACTCCCACTTGCACTAATATAAAATAAAATGTGCATTTCAAATAATTTCAACACCTTGATTTACAAATCAAGTGTAGTAGTAGTATACTCCTCGTAATAGGATCTGACAGGTTGAATTAAACACAACCTTTTCTCCACCATTACTCTTCCTTAATTACAAAATCCTTGATATTGTGAAATTCCTCTCTATGTGTCTACTCTCTTGGGATACTTGATTCTATACTTTTGGCAACTACTTTTTGGTTATTCAGGAAGTAACACTAGTAGTGTAATGACCGCGTTAGTAAATTGGATTAGAAAAGGAAATTAGCACTAATTTCTGTTATTTTATAATTATTTATGAAATTAATTATTTGTGGACCCCAATATTTAGAAATAAATATTAGAGTTATAATTTCTCAATTCTGGAGATTTTATTAAACTCTAGGGGTATTATTTGATTAATATGTGAAATATGCAATTTTTATAATTTTTGCTTGGCGACAACGGAAAATGCGATGGATGGCTAGTTTGATCACATGGGTAAGTTTAGAACCTTACTTCTTAGTGGGAAATATTTTAGAGAAAATTAAATATCAGGATTGAGCGGGGTTATAGAATTTGACAATTTTACCCCTAGCTTTTGAAATACCTATGTTTTAAGTCTAAGGGCATTTTAGTCATTTCCTTTGGTTTGGGGTTAGGTGGCTGCCTTGTATGGTGACACCTAGCATGATAATTCAGCAAGAGTTAAGTTGAATTAACTCATTTCATTTTGGAGGAAAAACAAAGAAAAAGAAAAATTTTGAAAAAAGAGAGACTTTTCTCTTGAATTCTCTCTCTCTCTCTCTGTCTCTCTCTCTCTCTCTCTCTCTCTCTCTCTCTCTCTCTCTCTCTCTCTCTCTCCCTCTCGCTCTCTCTTTCGGCTGAGGCAAAACCAGGGCAAGGACAACCTTCCTTCCTAATTCTCTGTGATTTAGCTAGGGATTCAAGGAGGAGCAATCAAAGGTAACCCTAGACCTTTAGTTTCATGTCTTTTAAGCTTTTTGCTTAGTTTGAACTTGTGATTTTGTGTAATAGTGCCTGTTAGGTTTAGGTATGCTTAGGGCTTGAATTCTAAGTTTATTTTAAGTTGATTTTGAGTTCAGGATGTTAGTTTTGAACTTTGATGATGGGTTTGAGCAAACTTGAGTTTTGAAACTCAAGTTTAGGTCTTTAATGGCAAGTTGAGATTCATTGGTTTGTTCTGTGATTTTTCTGGTTGAATTATGTTGTAAATGCATTGTACAGGTATACTGGAAAGTTTGGTAGAGTTTGGTTGGATTTTGAGGTCATGGGGGTATTTTTTCGGGTTCCGAGCACAGAACTGGAATTCCAGTTCTAGGGGACCTTTACCAAACGGTTGACCGGTTGGTGACCCAGAACCGGACTTCCGGTTGGGAACCGGTTTGCCGGTTGGGGGAGTTTTTGGAACCCTAGTTTTTCCCATTTTTGAGATTTTTAGGGTATTTCCATGTTATTTATCGATAGGGAAACTTTTAGTTTCAAGTTGAAGTCTCCGGAAGGTGATTTAGCGAGTCACTCATTTATGTTATAATTAATGTGATTAGGGCATCCATCTAGCACGAGACTTTCCGTTCAGGTCGGCCAGCACACTTGAATTTGGAAAGAAGGTAAGAACTGTATATAATGTGTGATATGAATATCTGAGTGTATGTATATGTTATGTGTATATGCATGCTTAAAATATTAATTGCACTACCAACACTTATACGGTTATAGTATAGAGTGTATTAGTATAGTGAATGTTATGTGAGAGTACCGTGATACCAGCATAAGTATAGAGAGGTACTGGGAGTACGTGGTATATCACTCAGGGGTACTCAGGGTATGAACAAACCCTACCAACACTCGTACATTGAGGTACGTAGTGTATGTGGTATAGTGGCTATACCCTAGTATGGAACGTTTGTACTCATCTGTTAAGGCTTGTAAATAGGTGTATGGGCGCCTAAGTACAAGTCGGAAATTATATGATATGTTATATGCTTTTCTTATTGAGTCTGTCGACTCACAGTTCTACTTCCATGTGTAGGTAAAGGAAAGGCGAAGGCTGAATAGGAGTGAACTTGAGCTAGGGTGAGATTGTACATGTCGAAGCGGCGGGACGTGGAGTGTTCGGTCTCGAGACATCTGGGGATTATATTTTATAGTCGCTGTGCCACCTGAATTATATGTATTTTGAGATATTAAGTTTAAAAGATTGAAAACGGGATCTTGGCACTTGTAAATATTTTAATATAATATAAAGTTTACTAATTAATGTAAAAGTTTTAATTTGACACGTTTTTCAAGAAAATTCTTTGATTAGCAAAGATTGCACTGTAATTTAAAAAGCACTGTAGCGTGCCTTAGTATTAGGGCGTTTCAATTTTGGTATCAGAGCCGCCAAGTTTGTCTACCGAAGCTTGCTAAGACATGTACAATCTGTTGGGTTTTATGCCCTAAATAAAACTCCAATTCAATGTAATCCATTTTATTCAACATCAATAAAGAAACAGAAGTATTTTTCATTCATTTGTGTATGTTTTGGTTCATCTTATCAATTGCTTGTCTATTTGATTTATAAATTCATCTGAAACCCTTTTCACATACTTGATCCTGTTTATTGTCTTGTCAACACAGTGGAAAGTAAACATGACTATGTGAATAAAAAAGATTCCTAGATTTATCAGACACAAGGTTTTACTGATATGATAATCTACAACAGAGTTTACTTGCATTTAGTATAATGCTATATTCTTTATAGAGCATTGGTTAAAGTAAAGCTCAGGTTGGGTGCATAGAGTATGCATCGGAAGGGACCGATATTGAACTTTGAACTAGATTTAATCAAACTTACTGTAATATCTATTAAAGTCAATATCGCCTAGTTGATCCTAGATCAAATGATCTCAATCTTGATATGATTAGGTTCAATCTCAAGAGTGTTATTCGTGTTCTTTGATTTGTTAGTTAAGCCTACTTTTGGGTCAGGGTGATACGTACATTTTGGGAACACGGTAGTACAATTGACTCGGAGCGCTAATATAAATATGGAATCTACAGCTTCTATCTGGCGAATAGAAAGTAAAGGATGATTTCCTTTGAGCTTGACCCAACGAAAATAAATGGTTGAGTACTCATTTCACATAGCTGAAATATCATTTATACGGGGTCAAGTGTTTTAAGGATAAAATACATTGTAGGGTGTTACAGTAATCTAATCCCTTTACAGTGTAGATCATTCATATAGAGGATCATTGATCAAATTAGGATTATAACAATGGATAACTAATGACGTGTCTATATGGTGGAACATATAGAGCGTTCTATATACTGAGAGTGCAATTCTAAGTTCTATGGGTGGATTCAACGAAGAATTAATAAGTCAGTGAATTTAGGTTATAAATTCTTGAGATAATATAGACCCATGGTCCCCCCACTAGTTGAGATAATATTACTTGTAAGACTCATTTAATTGGTTTTGATTAATCAATTATAATTCTCAAATTAGACTATGTCTATTTGTGAATTTTTCACTAAGTAAGGGCGAAATTGTAAAGAAAGAGTTTTTAGGGCATATTTGTTAATTAAGATACTTTGTATGGTTCAATTAATAAATATGATAAATGCCAATATTATTTAATAATTATTTATAGTTATTAAATAGTAAGAATTGGCATTTAAATGGTTGAATTTGAAAATTGGCGTTTTTGAGAAAATGAGATGCAGAAATGATAAAACAGCAACAATTGCAAAAAGTGAGGCCCAAATCCATATAGCCTTGGCCGGCCACTTTAATAGGGTTTATCATCTGATATTTTCATTATTTTAATGCCAAATAATTCAAAGCTAACCCTATGTGGTATGCTATAAATAAATAGTGAAGGCTTCAGGAAATACAGACTTTCACATCTTGTTTCCTTCAGAGAAAAACCTCAGCCTTCTCTCTCTTAGCCTAGCCGCCACCTTCACCCTCTTCTTCTTCCTTGAATAATTTCGAACCTCTTAGTGATAGAGTAGTGCCCACACACAGCAAGTGATACCTCAATCATAGTGAGGAAGATCGTGAATAAAGACATTCAACAAGAAGTAGATTCAACACTAAAGAAAGGAGAGAAATAGATCCAGGTTCAGATCTTGATAATACTCTGCGACAGAAAGGATACAAGGGTTAGAGATCTGAATGGAAGGAGACATATTATTCTGCTGCACCCAATGTAAGGTTTCTCATACTTTATATGTGTTTAATTTATTATCGTTTTAGAAGTTCATATTTAGGGTGTTAATCAACATACTTGTGAGTAGATCTAAGATCCTGGTAAAATAATTTCCAACACAATCTTCATCAGAAAAAGCTCGGTTCACGGTTCAGTAAGCCCGTACTTGTTTAGTATTTTAAATAATTGTGAATGTGAAAGCATGTTAGGAAGCATATTAGATTTTAAAATTAATTAATTTAAAGTGTGTTTCCTTTAAGTCCTTAAGAGCGGTGTTAAGTTTTGATCGCTGTCTAACCTGCCTGGCTTATGGATTCTTAGGCTAAGTCCTATAAAATGGACGCCCCGCGAAATACAAGAAGTCAGGGTGATATGGTTGAGATTGAAGGCGGTCAGAGAAATCCCCAAAACCCTCATGGTCGCGGCCGTGGCCATGGCAGAGCTCAGGGTGGTCGCCCTGTAAATCCACCACAAGCTCCTCCGGATTGGGAGCAGATATTTGCAGAAATGCAAGATCGGATTCGCCAACAAGATGAAGAGATTCAGAGGTTGAGGCAGCAGGGTCCTCCTGCTGAGACTTCTCAACAAGTTGCTCAGGCCGTTGCAGTTCCAGTGGTGCCAGCAGGACAACCTGTTGTTGGCAACCGTATGGAGCCGTTATACGAAAGGTTTCGAAAGCAGGCACCTCTAGTGTTTTTGGGAGGTCCAAATGTAATGAAGGCTGAGCAGTGGCTCACAGTGGTCGAACGCATCCTTATTTTATGGGAGTGGTTGGTAATGATCGGGTGACCTGTGCCACTTTCCAGTTTCAGGAGGACGCTCTCGTGTGGTGGGAGTTGATAACCCTCACTCGGGACGTCACAGTGATGACCTGGGAAGAATTCAAGGAGTTGTTTAACTCTAAATATTACAACGAAGCTATTCGCAGTGCTAAGCGGAAAGAGTTTATTGAGTTGGTACAAACCGAGGGGATGTCGGTTACGGAGTATACTACTAAGTTTGACAGTCTGGCCAAGCTCGCTGCGGGAATCGTGCCAACTGACTTTACAAGAAAGAGAAATGTTTGGCCGGTTTGAGTGCAAAGATTAGGCACGATTTGGTGATCACTACTACCGAAGCAACCACATATGCTGAAATTGTTGAAAAGGCTTTGAGAGACGAGGGTGCGGTGAAATTTGTGCAGGAGCCCCGAGTGACTCCGAGTGTTGGTGGAACCCCCACTATTCCTACTCCTGTCTATGGTAGGGATGGTGGTGACTCCACCACTAAACAGAAAAGGAAAGTTATCGTAGCTTCTGGTGGTTCAGGGCAGAGCAAGCGGTTCCGTGGGAACCAAGGCAGAGGTGGATGCCAGGGTTACTCTTACCCTGAGTGTCCTCGGTGCAAGAAACATCTTCTGCGAGAGTGTAACCGGAAGACATGCTTTTTGTGTGGCATGGTGGGGCATTTCAAGAAACATTGCCCTCAGGCAAAGAAAGAGGAGCCGAAAGCTGAGGCAAGACTGGTTCCTGCTCTCTATTACCCAAGCTGATGCTGCAGCCAGTCCTTCTGTTCTAACAGGTCAGCTACCCATCAACAACTCCTTGTTTACAGTCTTATTTGATTCGGGAGCTACACGTTCATATGTAGCTACAAGAGTAATTGATCTTTTGGGTAGGCCTTACGATATTTTAGAAAGAGGGTTTGGAACCCTAATGCCTAGTGGGGAGTTGGTTATCTCTAATAGGCGCATTAGGTTTATGCCGCTTAGGATTGAAGATAGGGAGTTGAGCGCTGACCTTATAGAACTAGAACTAACTGAGTTTGACATTATATTGGGGATGGATTTTCTGTCCAAGTATTCGGCCACTATAGATTGTAAGCGGAAAATGGTGACTTTTCAGTAAGAAGGGGAAGATCCATTTGTCTATGTTTGTAACACCCTAATGCTAAGGCACGCTACAGTGATTTTTCAATTACAGTGCAATCTTTGCTAATCAAAGAAATTTCTTAAAAAAATGTGTCAAATTAAAACTTTTATATTAATTATTAAACTTTATAATATATTAAAATATTTACAAGTGTCGTGATCCCGTTTTCAAACTTTTTAGAGTTAACATTCTAAAATACATATATTACAGGTCGCACAGCGACTATCAAAATACAATCTCCAGATTTCCTGAGACCGGACACTCCAAGTCGCGCTGCCTTGACATGTACAATCCCATCCGAGCTCGGGTTCACTCCTGTTCAGCCTTCGACTTTCCTTTACCTACACATGGAAGGAGAACTGTGAGTCGATAGACTCAGTAAGAAATGCATATAACATATCACATAATTTCCGACCTGTAATTAGGCGCCCATACACCTATTTACAGGGCTTAACAGATGAGCATGAACGTTCTAACTGCTTGTGCTATTGATCATGATATCACTCCTACAAGCACTATGGTCGTGCTGCAGGACAGACACTATGTTCATGCCGCTATGATAGCGTCATTAGCATCCAAAAGTGTAATTGGCCATGATATCACTCTTAACCAGTACGATGCCTGCACTGCTGAACCGACACAATGGTTGTGTCGCTATGATAGTACCAATTCATACTAATGGGGGTGAATATCACTCTTAACCAGTACGATGCCTGAACTGCTAAACCGACACAATGGTTGTGTCGCTATGATATCACCCAAACATATACAATGATACACACAGCATGCATATATATCATACATATACATACACCCACATATTCATATCCCACGTTATATTCAGTTCTTACCTTATTTCCGAATTCAAGTGTGCTGGCCGACCTGAACGGAAATCTTGTGCTAGATGGATGCCCTTGATTGGTCCTCCTTGAATCCCTAGCTTAATTTTAGAGAATTTGGAAGGAAAAACTGATGCTTGCTCTGGTTTTTGTCTCAGTCGAAAGAGAGAAAGAGAGAGTTCTCAAGAGAAATGCAATTTTCTTTTAATTTTGACTTTTTCCTTCAAATGAAAAGAATTAACCTAATCTAATAGCTTGCTGAATAAAATGGACAGGTGTCCCCACCCTAGGCAGCCACCAAATCACTTAGTAACAAATGACAAAAATACCCTTAAGCCTACACTAAAGCATAACCAAAACTAGGGGTAAAATGGTCAAACTCCATAACCCCCTCTAATCCCAGTATTTTATTTTCTCTAAAATATTTCCCACTAAGAAATAAGGTTCTAAACTTACCCATGTGATCAAACTAGTCATCCATCGCATTTTTCGTTGTCGCCAAGTAAAAATTACAAAAATTGCATATTTCACCTATAAGCCAAATAATACCCCTAGAATTTAATAAAATCTACGAAATTTAGAAATTATAACTCCAATATTCATTTCTAAATATTGGGGTCCACAAATAATTAATTCATAGATAATTATAAAATAATCGAAATTAGAGCTAATTGCCTTTACTAATCCAAATTACTAAAGCGGTCATTACAATGTTGGATCAGTTTAGGGGTCTCGGATCTCGGTTATCTCTGTCCTGAGGGCTAGAGATTTACTACACAGTGGTCGTGTAGGATTTTTAGCAGTGGTAATTGACTTCAGCAGACCTGAACCATTTGAGCCTGAGGCAGTCAGGGTGTAAAAGATTTTCTCGACGTGTTTCTTGACGAGTTGTCGGGATTGCCACCGCAACGAGAAATTGATTTCGTAATTGATTCGCACCTGGAGTCGAGCCTATTTCTAAAGCTCCATATAGGATGGCTCCAGCAGAACTCAAGGAGCTTAAATTACAACTTCAGGGAATGCTTGACATTGGGTTTATCCGACCCAGTTTATCGCCCTGGGGAGCTCCGGTTCTGTTTGTGAAAAAGAAAGATGGTTCCCTCAGAATGTGTATTGATTATCGGGAACTAAGCAAGTTGACGATTAAGAACAAGTACCGGTTGCCCAGAATCGATGATTTATTCGATCAGCTTCAAGGAAAGACAGTGTTCTCAAAGATTGATTTGCGATCTGGTTATCATCAACTCAGAATTCGAGAGGTGGACATACCAAAGACTACTTTTAGAACCAAATATGGGCACTATGAGTTCCTGGTAATGTCATTCGGATGACTAATGCTCCTGCGGCCTTTATGGATCTCATGAATAGGGTATTCAAGGATTTCCTAGATAACTGTGTCATAGTGTTTATCGACGACATTCTTGTATACTCTCAGTTAGAAGAGGAGCATGAGCATCATCTTCGAATGGTATTGCAGCGACTTAGAGATCATAAGTTGTATGCAAAATTTAAAAAGTGCGAGTTCTGGTTGTCTGAGGTATCTTTTCTAGGGCATATCGTCGAGAAGAATGGGATTATGGTTGATCCAAACAAGATTGAGACAGTGAAGAATTGGCCGAGGCCAAAATATGTGACGGAAATTCGAAGTTTCCTCGGCTTAGCAGGGTATTATCGACGTTTCTTTGAGGGATTCTCTAAAATCTCTATGCCCCTAACCGAATTGACCAAGAAAAAATAGAGATTTGTGTCGTCAGACAAGTGTGAAACAAGTTTCTAGGAGTTGAAGCAACGTTTGATAACAGCTCCGGTGCTAGCTTTGCCATCAGATCAAGAAAAATTTGTCATTTATTGTGATGCATCCAGACAGGGTCTGGGATGTGTCCTGATGCAAGCTGACAGAGTCATAGCCTATGCCTCTCGTCAACTAAAAGATTATGAGCAGCGCTATCCAACTCGTGACCCAGAGCTCGCTGCTGTGGTTTTTGCTTTGAAGATATGGCGACATTATCTTTATGGTGAGAAGTGTGAGATTTATACTGATCATAAGAATCTCAAATACTTTTTCACCCAAAAAGATTTGAACATGAGGCAGAGGAGGTGGCTGGAGTTGGTTAAAGATTATGATTGTGAGATTTTGTATCAACCCGGGAAGGCCAATGTTGTAGCTGATGCTTTGAGTAGGAAGGGTCCCGGGCAAGTTTGTACTACGGTTCTGATAGCCCCTCAGCTAGCCTCTGAAATGGTTAGTGTAGGGATTGAGTTTGTAGTTTGAAAGTTGCACAATTTGACACTTTAATCTGATCTATTAGAGAGGGTCAGAAGAGCTCAACTTGAGGATCCTGAGCTACTTAAAGTTCGAGATGAGAGTATGGCTGGTCGGCCTAGAGACTTTTCAGTCTCGAACAGTGGAATGTTGTTATATAAAGATCGAGGTTGTGTTCCTGTTGTTAATGAGCTTAAGAAGGAGATAATTGATGAAGCTCACACCACACCCTATTCACTACATCCGGGAACCACCAAAATCTATCAGGATTTGAAGCCCTACTTCTGGTGGTATACGATGAAAAGAGATGTGGTGGACTGCGTGTCCAAATGCTGAACCTGGCAGCAAATCCAGGCTGAACATCAAAAGCCGGCAGGGTTATTGCAACCTTTGGTCCTTCCTGAGTGGAAGTGGGAGGAAATTACAATGGATTTTGTAACGTGGTTGCCTAATGTTGGAATTTATTTTACTAGGATCTTAGATCTACTCACAAGTATGTTTATTAACATCCTAAATATGAACTTTCTAAAACGATCAAATAAACACGTATAAAGTTTAAGAAACCTTACATTGGATGCAGCGGAATTAAATGACTCCTTCCGTTCAGATCTGTAACCCTTGTATCCTTTCTGTAGCAGAGTATTATCTAGATCTGAACCTGGATCTCTTTCTTTGAATCCTTGATGCTGAAACTCCTTTGCTGATGATCTTTCTTCACGATCTTCCTCACTATGATTGAGGTATTGTTTGTTGTGTGTGGGCACTACTCTAATCACTAAGGTAATTTCGAAATATGAAGGAAGAAGAGAGAGAGAGAGTGGCGGCCAAGGAAGAGAGAGAAGGCTCAGGTTTTTCTAATTCAGAAGTATAATTTTCCTGAAGCCTTCACTATCTATTTATAGCATTCAACTAGGGTTAGGTTTGAATTATTTGGCATTAAAATAATGAAAATATCAGTTTAAAATGCCTACAAAAGTGGCCGGCCATGGCTTGGTGGATTTGGCCCTTGTTTTTTGCAATTTTGCAATTTTAACACTTTTGTATCTGATTTTCTCAAAAAATACCAATTTCTTAATTCAACCACTTAAATGTCAATTCTAACTATTTAATAACTATAAATAATTATTAAATAATATTGTCATTTATCATATTTATTAATTGAACCATACAAAGTATCATAATTAACAAATATGCCCCTATTAACTCAACTAGTGCGGGGACCATGGGTCTATATAACCGAGCTTCCAATAAGTAGATCAAGAATTTAGCACTAAAATTCACTAACTTATTAATTCTTCTTTGAATCCACGCATAGAACTTAGAATTGCACTCTCAGTATATAGAATGCTCTATATGTTCCACCATATAGACGCATCATTAGTTATCCATTGTTATAATCCTAATTTGATCAATGATCCTCTATATGAATGATCTACACTGTAAAGGGATTAGATTACCGTAACACCCTACTATGTATTTTATCCTTAAAACACTTGACCCCTATAAATGATATTTCAGCTTATGTGAAATGAGTACTCCACCATTTATGTTCATTTGGTCAAGCTCGAAGGAGATCATCCTTTGCTTACTATTCTATATAGAAGCTATAGATTCCATGTTTATGCTAGCGCTCCCACTCAATTGCACTACCGTGTTCCCAAAATGTACGTATCACCCTGACCTAAAAGTAGGCTTAACTAACAAATCAAAGAACACGAATAGCCTTTCAAGATTGAGCCTAATCATAAAAGGATTAAGAACATTTAATCTAGGATCAACTTGGCGATATTGACTTGAATAGATTTTACGGTAAGTTTAATTAAGTCTAAGTCAAAGTTCAATATCGGTCCCTTCCGATGCATACTCCATGCATCCAACCTGAGCTTTACTTTAACCAATGTTCTGGAAAGAACATAGCATTTCTCCAAATGCAAGTAAACTCTTGTTGTAGATTATCATATCAGTAAAACCCTGTGTCTGATAAATATAGGAAACTTCATTCACATAGTCATCTTTACTTTCCAATGTGTTGACGGCACAATAAACAGGATCAAGTATGCGAAAAGGGTTTAAGATGAATTTATAAATCAAATAGAAAAGCAATTGATAAAGTGAACCAAAACATACACAAATGAATGAAAAATACTTCTGTTTCTTTATTGATGTTGAATAAAATAGATTACATTGAAATGGAGTTTTAATTAGGGCATAAAACCCAACACCTAAAACCGCAGGAATGTATGATTGAGTCTGGGTCATAGTGGATAGATTCACAAAATCAGCTCACTTTCTGCGAGTGAAAGTTAAATATTCAGTGGATCAGTATGCAAAACTATATGTAAAGGAGATAGTTCGTCTCCATGGAGCCCCTAAATCTATTATTTCAGATAGGGATCCAAAATTTACATCAAAGTTTTGGGTGAGTCTTCAGAAGGGTATGGGTACCAAGTTAAAGTTTAGCACAGCCTTTCACCCTCACACTGATGGTCAGTCAGAAAGAACAATTCAAATATTGGAAGATTTACTGCGAGCCTGTGTCATGGACTTTGAGGGTTCATGGAGTAAGTACTTTCCTTTGAATGAATTTTCCTACAACAATAGCTACCAGAGTACAATAGGGATGGCACCCTATGAGATGTTATATGGTAGGAAATGTCGTTCTCCTATTCATTGGGACGAAACTGGAGAAAGGAAGTACTTGGTGTTGGAAATTATTTTACCAGGATCTTAGATCTACTCACAAGTATGTTTATTAACACCCTAAATATGAACTTTCTAAATCGATAAAATAAACACATATAAAGTTTAGGAAACCTTACATTGGGTGCAGCGGAACATAATGACTCCTTCCGTTCAGATATCTAGCCCTTGATTCCTTTCTGTAGCAGAGCATTATCAATATCTGAACCTGGATCTCTTTCTCTGAATCTTTGATGCTGAAACTCCTTCTTGCTGAAAGTCTTTCTTCACGATCTTCCTCACTATGGTTGAGGTATCTGTGTGGGAACTACTCATACACTAAGAATTTCGAAATTTAAGAGGGAAGAAAGAGAGAGGGAGTGGTCGGCAGATAGGGAGAGAGAAGGCTCAGGTTTCTCTGAATCAGAAGTGTCAGAAGAAAAGTGTAATTTTCCTGAAGCCTTCACTATCTATTTATAGCATTCCACTAGGGTTAAGTTTGAATTATTTGGCATTAAAATAATGAAAATATCAGTTTAAATTTCCTACAAAAGTGGCCGGCCCTATACTAGTGGACTTGTGTAACACCCCGATTTCCCGAGATGTCACATAGGATAGTCCGTATAAAACAATTTAATAAGATAAAGACAAACAAATACTTCTTTATTGAAAAATATCCAAGCATGAGATCTCATTGTTTAAAACAAAATACTTTTAGTACTGTAAACTTAAATAAGAACTAGTTAAGTCAAAATAATAGTTCCAAAATGTTTAGCAGTTAAAAACATTAAAAACAAAATACTGTGCCAGCCCCCCTAACATGCAGTCCACGCCTCGAGCTCTTCAATCTCACTGCTTGGCCTTACCCTTACCTGCACACAGAGTACCCGTGAGCTAACGCCCAGTAAGAAGAGCTTTGTAGGACATAACCCTCCTAACTAGTTACTTGACATAAATTACTCTTTAATATTAATCAACAGTAATTCACATTCCATAAATATATCCACAACGCATGTTGTTCTCACATGCAAAAATCATGTCTCATATCGCACATTATACTCACATACAATGATCAACTATACACTCATGTTGATCAGACATGAGGTAAACTGCCCTGCCTTGTGTTATTCTCACACTTGGCATCCAACAGGGCAATTAATTACCATAAGTTGTACTCACCCATCATAAAGTTATAACCTGCAAGTGTTATGCTCACACAAGCAGCAAGACCCTAATATCATTCTCATGCTAACGATGCTCATAAAATATAAAGAAATCATAACACAATCAAATTAAATAGCAAACCAACCTAAGTTGTATGCATAGCATACACCCTGTGCACAGATGTCCACTCTTCTTACCTCAGTTGCTAAGACCACACTTGCTACCTCGAGCACCTCAACGAATTTCCTTGTTGAGAACAAGATCCTAAACATTCATTAACACAACAATACACTCAAAATACATTCAAGTATGAATCTCTAAACCCATACAGAAACTTACGTAAAAATACGTAACACATAGGTCCATTTCACTTGCATGACACACCATACATAAGCATTTATTATTTTGATTCTCACAAACATATTTCATGCACTCAAAAAAATATTTTTAACGTAAAACATGAATTCATACAACACCTTTTTACGTAAAATTTACTAAAATACTATTTATTCTCATGAAAACACAAATAAATAGTTAATTAATCACCAATAATTATAATAAATACCTACAGCAACCAATAAATAATAAAACCTATTCCATTTGATATCATAAACAGTAAATGGTATTTCAAAAATAAATTTTACTATTTTCACAACACTTATCCATTTTTCATAATTAACTTAAGCATTAATTAAGTAAATTCATGAAAAATACCAAAATTGATTAAAAACCTAAGCTAACTCTTCTAACAGAGTTTATAATCTGTACTAAGTCATAAATAATTTTCTTTGAATTTTCTAAGCAACCTAGGTATTTTTCATAATTAAAATAAGAAATAACATCAATAATTCATGAAAAATACAAAATCGCCTGAAAATTCAGTCTACCAATTTTATAACAGTTTATATATCATAGTCCATCATATAAAATAAATCTAGATTTTTCTGAGCAACCTTAGTATTTTTCATAATTAATCTATGAATTATACTAAATAATTCACAATAATTCCAAATAAATTCAGAAAATTATAAAACTTCACCAAGCACCTTAGAATAAAATAAGGAATCAAAATATACAAAAATATCTAAGAAAAACACCTCAGAAACAGTCAGAACGCGGTCGCCGGTGTTCTCGTTGGTTTCGTCGCCGGTAAAGTGTAACTTTGTCTCCGATTGCTCTTGAAGCGTCCTTTCGACTGGGGAAGCTCTCCACAATGCTCAGGACCTCAAAACCATCAAGAAAAGTGGTCCGAGAAGGCAGATCGGGGTCGTCTTCTTCGTTGGCGGTGTACCGTCTTTAATGGAGTCAAAATGTTAGATTTTCGTTTTGGACGTTAAAGCTTCGTTTTCTTACGTCAAAAACAATCCTTAAGGTCCCATGCACTCAAATATAACCTCCCTTGACCCAAGAAAAAGCTTAAACACGTTCGAATTCGAGTCCGTAACTAAGTCGCACCTTTGAAGCTTCAAAAATGGCGAATCTTAAAACGACGACTTCCGCCCCTTATACCACGTTAAAAAGCTTCCTTAGGTCGTATATAAGCGATCCCAAACCCCCACTTTCACCCAGGTTGCGCTCCGCTTGAAGAAACGAAAATTTTCGGTATCGTATACGCCGTATATTTCACTCTCTCTCTCTCGTTCGTTCTCTGTTTTTGGTGTACGAAAATAGAGTTCAAAACCTAATTTCTATCGTGTTTAAACTCAAGCAGAGAGATCGCTTTGAACCGAAGTGGAACGATTCTCATTCCACCAAAATCTCGGTTCGGTTCGTGCATATATACGTACCACCACATCATATTCTGTTTCGTATTAACAACCTCAACTTATTAATAATAATAATAATAATAATAATAATAACGTTAAATTTAAATATAATAACATTAATAATAATAATAATAATGATAATAATTATAATGATAATAATAATGTTAAATATACCCTTTAACACTATAATAATATTTACCCATATTATTAGACCAAAATAATAATCCCAATATTATTATAAGTTAACATTCATCATTATTATTATTCCTACACTAATAATAATATGTACCAAAATCAAACAATTCACACACCCATATAATAATAGCCAGATATGTATATTTATTAGGCATTATGCACATGCCTATAATATCATATCATCACAAAGAAAAATTTTCATACATATTTAAATTCATAAATATGTAAAATAATAAAAAAAAAATACTCTCAACTAAATAAAATTACAAAAATACCCTTTCGAAGTTAGCAGATATTACAATTATCCCCCTCTAAAAGAAAATTTCGTCCCGAAATTTTACTCAAATAATTCTGGATATTGTTCTCGCATATCAGACTCTAGCTCCCAGGTAGCTTCCTCAACCACGTTGTTTCTCCATAGGACTTTCACCAGGGTAATTGTCTTATTTCTCAAAATCCTATCCTTTTGATCAAGAATCTTTACCGGACGTTCATTGTAGGACAAACCTTCCTGCAAACCCAGTGTTTCATAGCTCAAAACATGTGATGGGTCTGACACATATTTTCGAAGTTGGGATACATGAAATACATTGTGCACCCCAGATAATGATGGCAGTAAAGCTATTCTATAAGCTACACTGCCTACTTTGTCCAATATCTGAAATGGACCAACATATCTGGGACTTAGTTTCCATCTCTTGCCAAATCTCTTCACTGAGAGTCCTTTTCGTGGTGTCACTCGAAGAAACACATGATCACCCACTTTGAACTCAATGTCCCTCCGCTTCAGGTCTGCATAAGATTTCTGTCTGCTCTGAGCTGTGATCATTCTAGCCCTGATCCTCTGAATAGCTTCGTTGGTGTGTTGAACCGCATCTGGCCCTAAGAGTTTGTTCTCTCCCAACTCATCCCAATGTAGTGGAGACCTGCATTTTCTTCCATACAACATCTCATAGGGTGCTACCCCGATAGTAGACTGATAGCTGTTGTTGTAAGAAAATTCAATCAAAGGCAAGTATTTGCTCCATGATCCTTGGAAATCTATCACACATGCCCTCAACATATCTTCCAAGATCTGATTTGTTCTCTCAGTCTGACCATCTGTCTCTGGATGATATGCAGTACTGAACTTCAATCGAGTTCCCATTGCTCTCTGTAAGCTTCCCCAAAAAGATGAAGTAAACCGAGCATCTCGATCACAAACAATAGAATACGGCGCCCCATGTAATCTCAAAATCTCATTCACATAAAGTTCAGCAAATGGTCCATGGAGTAAGTCATGCGTACTGGTAGAAAATGAGCAGACTTTGTATACCTATCCACAATTACCCAAATGGCGTCATGCTGCTTTGTAGTCTTAGGTAACCCAGTCACAAAATCCATGGAAATCTCTTCCCACTTCCATTCAGGGAGTTTCAGTGGTTGTAATAATCCTGCTGGTCTTTGATGCTCTGCTTTAACTTGTTGACATGTTAAGCATTTTGCCACAAATTCAACTACATCCTTTTTCATACCAGGCCACCAATACAATGCTTTCAGGTCATGGTACATTTTAGTGGTCCCGGGGTGAACTGAATAAGGTGTAGTATGAGCTTCTACCAATATCCCCTTCTTGAGCTCATCATTATCGGGCACATAAATTTGTCCCTTGAACCGAATTAATCATGTGTCTGATATTTCATAATCTTTGGCGTTACTATTAAAAATTTCTTGCTTTAGTTCACTGAGCTTTTGATCTGTCGTCTGTCCCTCCTTAATTCTTTCTAACAAAGTGGATTGAAGTGTGACCTTTGCAAGTTGCCCTGTAATAAACACTATACCAGCTCGTTCCATGTCTTCCACTAATTCCCTTGATACTCCTTGTAAAGTGGAAACTAGTCCGGGACCTCTACGGCTGAGTGCATCCGCTACCACATTGGCTTTACCGGGATGGTACATTATCTCGTAGTCGTAGTCTTTGACCAATTCCAACCATCTCCTCTGCCTCATGTTTAACTCCCTCTGGGTGAAAAAGTACTTTAAACTCTTATGATCAGTGTAGATTTCACATTTCACTCCATAGAGATAATGACGCCAAATTTTTAGTGCAAAAACCACTGCGGCTAACTCTAGGTCATGTGTCGGGTATCTCTGTTCGTATTCTTTTAATTGCCTTGAAGCGTAAGCAATTACCTTCCCTTCTTGCATTAGAACACAACCCAACCCTTGTTTAGATGCATCACAATATACCGTAAATTGCCCCTCTTCTGTTGGTAAACTGAGGATTGGTGCTGAAATAAGTCTATTCTTCAACTCTTGGAAGCTTTGCTCACACTTGTCTGACCAGGAAAATTTTAGATTTTTCCTAGTTAATTCTGTTAAGGGTGTGGCTATCTTTGAGAACCCCTCAACAAACCTTCTATAATAGCATGCTAAACCCAAAAAGCTTCGAACCTCTGAGGCGATCTTTGGTCTAGGCCATTCTTTCACTGCAGCAACCTTGGCAGGATCTACTTTTATTCCCCCGCTAGTGACAATGTGGCCCAAAAATGCAACCTCGGACAACCAGAACTCACATTTTTTGTACTTGGCATACAATTGATGTTCTCTCAGTCGTTGCAAGGTCAAGCGTAAGTGCTCCTCATGTTCCTCCTCTGTCTTAGAATAAATCAGTATATCATCTATGAATACAATGACAAACTGATCCAGATATTCCTTGAAGACTCGGTTCATGAGGTCCATAAAAGCTGCTGGGGCATTTGTAAGTCCAAATGACATCACCATGAACTCGTAATGCCCGTATCTTGTTCTGAAGGCTGTCTTCGGTATGTCTTCATTTTTGATTCTTAGCTGATGGTATCCTGAACGAAGATCAATCTTAGAAAACACCTTTTTCCCTTGAAGTTGGTCAAACAAGTCGTCAATCCTCGGTAATAGGTACCGATTCTTTATAGTCACCTTGTTCAGTTCTCGGTAATCTATGCACATTCTCATAGTACCGTCTTTCTTTTTAACAAATAGAACTGGTGCGCCTCACGGAGAGTAGCTAGGTCTGATAAACCCTAACTTAAGCAATTCTTCCAACTGTATTTTGAGTTCTTTCAATTCAGATGGTGCCATTCTATATGGTGCGCGAGAAACTGGTGCTGTCCCAGGCACTAATTCTACCACAAATTCGATTTCTGTGTGTGGTGGTAACCCGGGTAACTCCTCTGGAAATACATCAAGGAACTCAGCAACTACCCGTGTTTCCTCCGACTTTCTTTCAATTTTCTTGGTGTCATCAACCACATTAACTAGATACCCTAAGCACCCACGCTACAATAGTTGCCCAGCCTTCATTGCCGAAATAATAGGGGTGCGAGGTTTCTTTCCTACCCCTCTGAACTCGAATGTCTCTCCATCTTCTGGTGTGAAAAAAACTTTCTTTTGCTTGCAGTCAATTGATGCTCCATATTTGGTAAGAAAATCCATGCCCAAGATTACATCAAAATCAAATAAATCTAATACAATCAGGTCTACAAATAATTCTCTACCATCTATCCTGACAGGTATTCCCCTAAGCCAATTTCTAGAGATTACAACCTCCCCAGATGGTAACATGGTCCCAAACCCCACAGTAAATAATTCACTCGGTGCATTTATATGATTAACAATTGTGCTAGCAATAAAGGAATGAGTTGCACCAGAATCAAACAAAACTTTACAAGTGGTGTTGGCCATAGGAATCTGACCTGATACAACCGAAGGACTGGCTTCAGCCTTAGCTTGAGTGATGGCAAAAACTCGGGCCGGAACATACTTGTCATCTTTCTTAGGTTCTCGCTCTCGTTCCCGCCTCCGTCCCCACAGTGGGCAATTGCGTTTGATGTGTCCTTCTTTTCCACATTTGTAGCATGCTTTTGCGCGACACTCGCCGAGATGACATTTGGTACATTTAGGGCATTCTGGAATATTTCGCCCACTGCTGCCATTAAATCGTTGGTCGTTATCACTTTTGTACCTCTTGTCTTGACTTGGCCGCCCGGACTGGTCCTGTCCCCGTTTCTTGTGGTCATTAGAATTGGCTCCACCTTTCTTAGATTCTCTCCTGGCAGTATTTTCCTTCCAAATTTTGTTTTCACTCCGCTCAGCCGTAAGAGCCATTTCGACAACTTGAGCATAACTGAATTGACCCCTTGACACAATTTCCACATCTCGAGCAACCATTGGTTTCAAGCCTTCCACAAATCGATGTGCTCGCACTCTATCAGTAGGTACCAGATCTGGAGCGAATTTCGCCAATCTATCAAATTTTTGTGCATACTCAGTCACAATAAGACTCCCTTGGACTAATCCAGTAAATTCATCGACCTTTGCTGCTAGAACTGCTGAGTTATAATACTTCTCATTAAAGAACCTTCTGAAATCATCCCAGTTCATGGTATCTACATCCTTTGTTTGTTCCACCACCTCCCACCAGATACGAGCATCTTTTCTCAGCATGTAAGATGCACACCTCACTCGGTCATTCCCATCGACCCTTAGCATCTGCAAAATGCTTTCTATGCGACTTATCCACTCCTCAGCCACTACCGGGTCTATGCCTCCCTCAAATTCAGGTAGGTGTTGTTTATGAAATCTCTTTGCTAACAACTCATGTCTAGCCTCTGTAGCAGGATATACCACTGCAGCTGGTGGGTCTCTATTTTCTGCATCCTGCCTTATTTGGACTGGCAGCTCCGGTTGACGTCTCAGCTCACGAAGTTCTTCATCCTGCCTATGAATGATTCCTTCCAGTGCGGCAATGCGCTCTTCCCATCCCTGTGGTGCTTGAGGTGGTTCATTGATCCCTCCATCATCTCGGGCTTGGCCTTGGCCTTGGCCTCGACCTCGACCTCGACCTCGACCCACTCTAACTGACCTTCTAGGAGGCATTTCTAAACTCCTGAACCACACAAACCAAAACACATCAAGATCATTTTGATCATCAATTTTACATGAAAAAAATGTTACCATCTCGCTTGCAGAAATTTAAGGCAACTAAATTATAAGTAATAACCACTTACAGTACAGTGAGTCGAGCTCGTCTCATGGCGGTGAACTTTACATGTTAGGGCTAACCACATTCTTTAGGACCGTATTGCCCTGATACCATATTGTAACACCCCGATTTCCCGAGATGTCACATAGGATAGTCCGTATAAAACAATTTAATAAGATAAAGACAAACAAATACTTCTTTATTGAAAAATATCCAAGCATGAGATCTCATTGTTTAAAACAAAATACTTTTAGTACTGTAAACTTAAATAAGAACTAGTTAAGTCAAAATAATAGTTCCAAAATGTTTAGCAGTTAAAAACATTAAAAACAAAATACTGTGCCAGCCCCCCTAACATGCAGTCCATGCCTCGAGCTCTTCAATCTCACTGCTTGGCCTTACCCTTACCTGCACACAGAGTACCCGTGAGCTAACGCCCAGTAAGAAGAGCTTTGTAGGACATAACCCTCCTAACTAGTTACTTGACATAAATTACTCTTTAATATTAATCAAAAGTAATTCACATTCCATAAATATATCCACAACGCATGTTGTTCTCATATGCACAAATCATGTCTCATATCGCACATTATACTCACATACGATGATCAACTATACACTCATGTTGATCAAACATGAGGTAAACTGCCCTGCCTTGTGTTATTCTCACACTTGGCATCCAACAGGGCAATTAATTACCATAAGTTGTACTCACCCATGATAAAGTTATAACCTGCAAGTGTTATGCTCACACAAGCAGCAAGACCCTAATATCATTCTCATGCTAACGATGCTCACAAAATATAAAGAAATCATAACACAATCAAATTAAATAGCAAACCAACCTAAGTTGTATGCATAGCATACACCCTGTGCACAAATGTCCACTCTTCTTACCTTAGTTGCTAAGACCACACTTGCTACCTCGAGCACCTCAACGAATTTCCTTGTTGAGAACAAGATCCTAAACATTCATTAACACAACAATACACTCAAAATACATTCAAGTATGAATCTCTAAACCCATACAGAAACTTACGTAAAAATACGTAACACATAGGTCCATTTCACTTGCATGACACACCATACATAAGCATTTATTATTTTAATTCTCACAAACATATTGCATGCACTCAAACAAATATTCTTAACGTAAAACATCAATTCATACAACACCTTTTTACGTAAAATTTACTAAAATACTATTTATTCTAATGAAAACCCAAATAAATAGTTAATTAATCACCAATAATTATAATAAATACCTACAGCAACCAATAAATAATAAAACCTATTCCATTTCAAAAATCAATTTTACTATTTTAACAACACTTATCCATTTTTCATAATTAACTTAAGCATTAATTAAGTAAATTCATGAAAAATACCAAAATTGATTAAAAACCGAATCTAACTCTTCTAACACAGTTTATAATCTGTGCTAAGTCATAAATAATTTTCTTTGAATTTTCTAAGCAACCTAGGTATTTTTCATAATTAAAATAAGAAATAACATCAATAATTCATGAAAAATACATAATCGCTTAAAAATTCAATCTACCAATTTTATAACAGTTTATATATCATAGTCCATCATATAAAATAAATCTAGATTTTTCTGAGCATCCTAAGTATTTTTCATAATTAATCTATGAATTATACTAAATAATTCACAATAATTCCAAATAAATTCAAAAAATTATGAAACTTCACCAAGAACCTTAGAATAAAATGAGGAATCAAAATATACAAAAATATCTAAGAAAAACACCTCAGAAACAGTCAGAACGCGGTCGCCAGCGTTCTCGTCGGTTTCGTCGCCGGTAAAGTGTAACTTTGTCTCCGATTGCTCTTGAAGCGTCCTTTCGATTGGGGAAGCTCTTGACAATGCTCAGGACCTCAAAACGATCAAGAGAAGTGGTCCAAGAAGGCAGATCAGGGTCGTCTTCTTCGTTGGCGGTGTACCGTCTTTAATGGAGTCAAAATGTGGGATTTTTGTTTTGGACGTTAAAGCTTCGTTTTCTTACGTCAAAAACAATCCTTAGGGTCCCATGCACTCAAATATAACCTCCCTTGACCCAAGAAAAGGCTTAAACACGTTCGAATTCGAGTCCGTAACTAAGCCGAAACTTTGAAGCTTCAAAAATGGCGAATCTTAAAACGACGACTTCCGCCCCTTATACCACGTTAAAAAGCTTCCTTAGGTCGTATATAAGCGATCCCAAACCCCCACTTTCACCCAGGTTGCGCTCCGCTTGAAGAAACAAAAATTTTTGGTATCGTATACGCCGTATATTTCACTCTCTCTCTCTCTCGTTCGTTCTCTGTTTTTGGTGTACGAAAATAGAGTTCAAAACCTAATTTCTATCGTGTTTAAACTCAAGTAGAGAGATCGCTTTGAACCGAAGTGGAACGATTCTCATTCCACCAAAATCTCGGTTCGATTCGTGCGTATATACGTACAACCACATCATATTCTGTTTCGTGTTAACAACCTCAACTTAATAATAATAATAATAATAATAATAATAATAATAATAATAATAATAATAATAATAATAATAATAATAATAATAATAATAACGTTAAATTTAAATATAATAACATTAATAATAATAATAATAATAATGTTAAATATACCCTTTAACACTATAATAATATTTACCCATATTATTAGACCAAAATAATAATCCCAATATTATTATAAGTTAACATTCACAATTATTATTATTCCTACACTAATAATAATATGTACCAAAATCAAACAATTCACACACCCATATAATAATAGCCAGATATATATATTTATTAGGCATTATGCACATGCCAATAATATCATATCATCACAAAGAAAAATTCTCATACATATTTAAATCCATAAATATGTAAAATAATAAAAAAAAATACTCTCAACTAAATAAAATTACAAAAATACCCTTTTGGAGTTAGCAGATATTACAATTTGGGCTTCACTTTTTGCAATTTTGCAGTTTTATCTTTTCTGCATCTGATTTTCTAAAAAACGCCAATTTTCTAATACAACCATTTAAATGCCAATTCTAACTATTTAATAACTATAAATAATTATTAAATAATATTGTCATTTATCATATTTATTAATTGAACCATACAAAGTATCATAATTAACAAATATGCCCCTATTAACTCAACTAGTGCGGGGACCATGGGTCTATATAACCGAGCTTCCAATAAGTAGATCAAGAATTTAGCACTAAAATTCACTAACTTATTAATTCTTCGTTGAATCCACGCATAGAACTTAGAATTGCACTCTCAGTATATAGAATGCTCTATATGTTCCACGATATAGACACATCATTAGTTATCCATTCTTATAATCCTAATTTGATCAATGATCCTCTATATGAATGATCTACACTGTAAAGGGATTAGATTACCGTTACACCCTACAATGTATTTTATCCTTAAAACACTTGACCCCGTATAAATGATATTTCAGCTTATGTGAAATGAGTACTCCACCATTTATGTTCGTTTGGTCAAGCTCGAAGGAGATCATCCTTTGCTTACTATTCGCCAGATATAAGCTATAGATTCCATGTTTATGCTAGCGCTCCCACTCAATTGCACTACCGTGTTCCCAAAATGTACGTATCACCCTGACCTAAAAGTAGGTTAACTAACAAATCAACGAACACGAATAGCCTTTCAAGATTGAGCCTAATCATAACAGGATTAAGAACATTTGATCTAGGATCAACTAGGCGATATTGACTTGAATAGATATTACGGTAAGTTTAATAAATCTAAGTCAAAGTTCAATATCGGTCCCTTCCGATGCATACTCCATGCATCCAACCTGAGCTTTACTTTAACCAATGCTCTGGAAATAACATAGCACTTCTCCAAATGCAAGTAAACTCTGTTGTAGATTATCATATCAGTAAAACCCTATGTCTGATAAATCTAGGAAACTTTATTCACATAGTCATGTTTACTTTCCAATGTGTTGACGGCACAATAAACAGGATCAAGTATGCGAAAATAGTTTTAGATGAATTCATACATTATGTACATATAATCATGAAATAAATCATGTGAACCATGCAACATTAAATGTTATTTCTGATCTATATTAATAAGTAAATCTGATTATATTGAAATGAGTTTTATTTAGGGCATAAAACCCAACAAACTCCAACTTGCACTAATATAAAACAAAAAGTGCGTTTCAAATAATCTCAACACTTTGATATACAAATCAAGTATAGTAGTAGTAAACTCCTTGTAATAGGATCTGAAAGGTTGAATTAACCACAACCTTTCCTCCACTATTACTCTTCCTTAATCACAAAATCATTGATAATGTGAAATTTCTCTCTGTATGTCTACTCTCTTGGGATACTGGATTCTTATACCTTTGGCAACTACTTTTGGTTAATCAGGAAATTAACACTAGTAGTTTAGGTAATTTGGAATGGTGCCAAAAATGTATAGAACTTTCCTTAGACTGAATAAGTACCTTTCCTGCAACTTTAACATTCAGTCCCTTCCTGGTAGACCTAGAGACTTCAAATACGTTTTTACACTTCTCCAAAATCACTATTCCACCCCAAGAGTAATCACCATCTTATCAGAAAGATTTTCTAGCACAAAGGCAAATTTCGAAATCTGATGCGGTGTAGTCTAAGAGTTTTAAACACACCCTTATAGACTAACATATAGTTCCTCTTCTTAATCTTAAGATTTACTTGATTGTCTTCCAATGTTCTTCTCCTGAATTAATCTGATACCTACTCATTACTCCCACTCAACAGTAGGTGTCTGGTCTAAGGCCTACAAAAGCATATCTAAGACCTCTCACTGTTGATTTAAGAAATTCTTTCATGGCTTTATCTTTTCTGGAATAGTTGAGACTTTTCCTTAGATAAATAAAATCTATGTCTAAGAAGTTGTGAAGCTTCTATAGATTGCCGTTAGAAAGAAAAATGCTTCAGCATCCTACTAAAGTAAGTTGCTTGCATTAGAGTAAGTAATTACCAGGTATACCACAAGCCATAGGTTTAGATAAACTTAAACCTATAATACTAGGAACAGGAAGTTTGTTAAGTCCATTGAATAGACTTATTAACTAAAATTTCCTCCTATGTCCTTGTAATAGAAAACTTTAGGTTATTCCATGTGAATGGATTAAACCATAGTTCTATTGGCTTTCTTCTTAGTTTCTTATCTTGACAATCCATTACTTGTTTAAACTCACAATGGATTTTAATCACTAGTGTCTCCCAAGTCATAAGAAGGTGAGTTCCTAGAAACTCTCCCACTACGACAAGGTACCGTGAATTATGTCTAAGAAGACTAAATGGTATTAACCTCTTTGGTTGTGACAAGACAACAGAGGCAGTGGGATCATCATATGTCAAATAAGATGATAGAACACTTTTGTAATCAAGAATTAAATATCTCCTTTATTTGCTACTTTATTTTCAGACTTAGTCATTATCTTAGAAAAGTAGTATTTGTTTGAACAAACATGTAACGCCCTGTCCGACAGGGACGCCACGTGTGTGTAATTTATTAAAATACTGATAATTATATAATATGTAATTATACTAAAAGTGTGGGTAATTAAATTTTGATAATTAAAATTCAACTTTTAAACTGTTTAACAAAAGATAAGTAAATATGGATTACGGGGTCCCCCTGTTTTTAAAATATTTACAAACTGATTTCAAAGTATTTTACAACATAAGCTTTATATTTCCCAAAATACAATCAAAATAGAGCATCCTGTTTACTGGGCTGTGCCACCGCGGCTGGTATGTACATTGCTGCTGCGACCACAAACTCATGGTTGCTCGACTTTAGCCTTCCCTTTACCTGCACCATAAAGCACCCGTGAGTCACAGAGACTCAGCAAGAAAGTGATCAAAACAATAATTGAAAGAAAATGATTATCAACTTAATCTCATGCAATTATGTTTTCTCACTATTCGATATAATAAGCATTCCTTTAAACACCACACATTCCTGGTACTTAATAAAGTACCACTTTTTACCACTCGTCACATACGAGCTGAATATGTCACTATCGTTGCCCGATAAAGCAAACGATAAGTAAGAAACCTAACCGCGGTTTCAAGAGTAATTACTCATAACGGTAATAACCGTTTCCAACCCTAGGTCATAACCTAGGCTTAATAAACATTTAATCAACACCATGATAATAATTAAGGCCACTTTCATTCATCCATTAATCTTTAACCACATACGGTGCTTACCACTTTTCTTACCTTAATTCAGAAGTCAAGAATATGGCCGACCTAAGTGGAAGAACACACTAGGCAATCCCGGTCCTATGTCACGACAATTGAAACACAATAAATACCTTAACTCAAAATTCCGGATTAAAACCCTAGTTTAGAAATCAAACATAACCTATCTCCCAACAACCCTAAATTAGGTCAAGCATCCCATATTTAATTTAAAACAGATAGTACACAACTCCCTGGGTCAAAATTGAACATAAAGCAAACCCGAAAAATTTCCCCTGTAAGCAACCGGTCGACCGATTCTGGTACACCAGAACCAATCCTGTCGACCGGTTCTGGCAGACCAGGAACAAAAGTTCCTCTTCACAAAATTCGAACCATAAATTCTCCAAACCTAACCAAACTTTCCAGAACAGTATAATAACATAAATATGGCATAACCCAAGCTGTAAAATACAGTAATTCAATCTCTAGCTTAAAATCATACACTCAAGTGAAGAAAACTAAATTCTTTTAGCTTCCTCACTCACAAACCAATTCCAACAGCCATGAATTCAATTTAAACATACACCAACAGACCTAATTCAACTAAGATAACATACCTTAACCTCATCTAAACCTACAGCCCTGATTACTTCCAAAAAGAATAACAAAACCTAGCTTAGAAACCTAAAAAATGCACTAAAACATAAGGAAGAACTTACCTTAAGGTTCAAGGTTGGCTTGAAGTTAGAGTTTAGCTCTGAAAATAGGAGATGGCTGAAGAAAATAATCCCCCTAATGGCTGGGTGCAGCTGCTCGAAGGAAGAGGAGGAACGAAAGTTTGAAAATTGATTCTTTCTTGCCTTGGAAGAAAGCTTTTAAATAGGGTTGTGTTTTGTTTTTTTTTTTTTAAAAAAAATATAGGCAGCTACAAAAAGAAAAACCCAGCACCTAAATTACTAATCTACCCCTCTTTAATAATCAATTCTTTAAAAAAACCCTAGGGGCATTTCGGTAATTTTACTAATTCCCCAATCTGACATTCTAATAAAATTCTAACTTAATCTGGGATATTCTCAAAATAATTCTTTCATTTAATGTCGTGACATTGCTAACCACATAGCTAAATTTCCACAATTGCCGGCCCCAAAAATAACATATTTCATTAAATAATTTCTCAACCATTTACCTAAGTAAGATCATAATCCTACTTCATTTCCCAAGTAATTACATATTTAATAAAATATGTCCATTTAAATATTATTTATTTTTTGGGATATTACAACTATCCCCCACTTATAGGAATTTCGTCCTCGAAATTTACCTGAAAAGCTCGGGATACAACTCTCGCATCTGCGACTCTAACTCCCAAGTCGCTTCTTCAACTTCGCTGTTCCGCCACAGCACTTCGACTAGTGGAATAGTCTTGTTCCGCAATACCTTTTCTTTCCTATCTAAGATCTGTCTGGTTGTTCTTCATACGACAGGTCGGTTTGAAGCTCAATGTCTTCATAACTTAAGATATGAGTCGTATCAGATACATATTTCTGAAGCATCGAGACATGAAACACGTTATGAACCCCAGATAAAGCAGAAGGTAAAGCCAACCGATAAGCTACCTGACCTACTTTCTCAAGAATCTCAAATGGACCAATAAATCTGGGACTCAACTTTCCTTTCTTCCCGAACCTTCGAATTCCTTTCATTGGGGATACCCGAAGAAAAACAAAATCCCCAACTTGGAATTGAACATCTCTACGCTTTGGATCTGCGTAGCTTTTCTGTCTACTTTGGGAAGCAAGCATACGAGCTCGAATCTTTTCAATAGCCTTGCTCGTTCTTTGGACAGCTTCAGGTCCAAGGTACCTACATTCACCAGCCTCATCCAGTGAATAGGTGATCGACATTTCCTTCCATAAAGCATCTCATACGGAGCCATGCCAATGGTACTCTGATAACTATTGTTATAAGAAAACTCAATCAGAGGTAGGTACTTGTTCCAAGAACCTTCAAAGTCCATTACACATGCCCTCAACATATCCTCAAGTATCTGGATAGTCCTTTCAAATTGACCATCGGTTCGAGGAAGAAAAGCTATACTGAATTTCAACTTAGTACCCATTGCTTGCTGTAAACTTTCACAGAATTTGGATGTAAATTTTGGATCTCGATCTGAAACTATCGACTTTGGGGCACCATGAAGTCGAACTATCTCCTTGATATACAAATCAGCATATTGATCCACTGTATACGTTATCCTCACCGGGAGAAAGTGAGTAGACTTCGTATATCGATCCACTATCACCCAAATAGAATCATAATACCCTACTGTTCTGGGCAATCCCACTACAAAATCCATGGTGATGTCTTCCCATTTCCATTCAGGAATCTTTAGAGGTTGAAGCAAACCTGCCGGCCTTTGATGTTCTGCTGTAATTTGTTGAAAGGTTAAACATTTTGACACATATTCAACAATATCCCTCTTCATACCCGGCCACCAGTATAAAGCTTTCACATCATGATACATCTTGGTTGTTCCCGGGTGTAAGGAGTACGGTGAAGTATGAGATTCATCAAGAATCTCCTGTCTGATCTCTTTATCAACAGGTACACAGATTCTGTTTTTGTATCGCAACAACCCATCAGATAAACACAAAAAGTCTCTTGCCAATCCAGCCTCTAACTTCTCCTTATGTCCCTGTAGCTCAAGATCACCTTGTTGAGCTACTCTAATTCTTTCCAATAGATCAGACTGTGTGGTGATATTAGCAAGTTTTCCAATTACAAATTCAATTCCCGCTCTCGTCATATCCTCAGCCAAGTTTGCTGAGATTTCCTTTAGTTCACAAACTTGCCCTAGTCCTTTCCGACTTAGAGCATCCGCTACCACATTTGCTTTACCAGGGTGGTAGAGAATCTCGCAGTCATAATCTTTGACCAGTTCTAACCATCGTCGTTGCCTCATATTTAAATCCTTCTTAGTGAAAAAGTACTTGAGGCTTTTGTGATCTGTATAAATTTCACACTTCTCACCGTACAGATAGTGACGCCAAACTTTTAGTGCAAAAACAACCGCTGCTAATTCAATATCATGGGTAGGATATCGTTGTTCATACTCCTTCAGTTGCCTAGATGCATAAGCAATCACTTCCCCTGACTGCATAAGAACACAACCTAACCCTTGTTTGGATGCATCACAATAAATCACAAACTTTTCATCACTTTTTGGTAAAGTCAACACAGGAGCGGTAATCAACCTTTGCTTCAATTCCTGGAAACTACCTTCACACTTGTCAGTCCAAACAAACTTACAATTCTTTCGGGTCAATTCAGTTAAAGGCGTAGAAATCTTTGCAAAGCCCTCAACAAATCTTCGATAATACCCTGCTAACCACATGAGACTTCTAACTTCGGTTGCTGACTTAGGTCGAGGCCAGTCACGTACTGCTTCGATCTTTACTGGGTGCACTAAAATACCATCTTTACTTACCACATGCCCCAAGAAACTCACCTGAGGTAACCAAAATTCACATTTCTTAAACTTGGCATACAACTTATGCTCCCTGAGACGTTGTAATACCATTCGAAGATGTCTTTCGTGAGTCTCTTCTGAGTCTGAATAAATTAGAATATCATCAATAAGGACAATAACAAAATCATCCAGAAAGTATTTGAACACTCGGTTCATCAAGTCCATAAATGCTGCCAGGGCATTTGTTAATCCAAAGGACATTACCAGGAATTCATAATGACCATAGCGGGTCCGAAAAGCTGTCTTAGGAATGTCCTCTTCTCGAAATCTCAGTTGGTGATAACCAGACCGAAGATCAATCTTAGAAAAGACAGTCTTACCTTGCAGCTGATCAAATAAATCATCTATTCTTGGTAAAGGGTACTTGTTCTTCACTGTCAATTTGTTTAACTCCCGATAATCTATACACATTCGTAACGTTCCATCTTTCTTTTTCACAAATAAAACTGGTGCACCCCAAGGTGAAGTACTAGGTCTAGTAAATTTTAAATCCATCATCCCCTGTAATTGAACTTTTAACTCTTTCAGCTCTGCAGGTGCCATCCTGTAGGGAGCTTTCGATACAGGCTCAGCTCCTGGTATTAGATCAATCTCAAAATCAATTTCACGCTTTGGCGGCAACCCTGGTAACTCTTCTGGGAACACATCCAGAAATTCTCGAACCACTGGGACATGCTCCGGTTCCGCTAGTGGTTCCCTGGTAATATCCACAACACTTGCCAAAAAACCAATGCACCCCTCACACAACAAATCCCTTGCCTTAAGGGTTGAAATTAAGGGAATCCGAGATCCCTGCATCTTACCCACAAATACAAAGGGGTCGTCGCCCTCAGGCTGAAATGTTACCATCTTTCTTTTACAATCAATGGTGGTGTTGTATTTAGCAACCAATCCATTCCCAAAATAACATCAAAATCCTCCAGATTTAATTCTATCAGATCAACTGATAACTCTCTTCCTTCCACAATTACTGGAAGGGATCAAACCCACCTGCTAGAGATAACCAACTCCCCAGTAGGCAACAAGGTTCCAAAACCTCTAGAAAGCACATCACTAGGTCTATTCAGCTTCTCAATTATTCTACTTGAAATATAAGAATACGTCGCACCAGAATCAATTAGCACAGTCAATAAAAAACCAGCAACAGAAAGCTGACCTGTCACAGTAGAAGGACCAGCATCAGCCTCAGCTTGAGTCAGGGCAAACACTCGGGCAGGAGCGGGTGTATCATCCTGCTTTTGCTCTAGCCGTAGCAATTGTGGACAATTTCTCTTCATATGACCCACCATTCCACAGTGGAAACAGGCCTTGGCCTGACACTCGCCCAGGTGATGCCTTTTACACCTCGGACATTCAGGAAAAGTCCGCCAGTTTTCGTTTCCACTACGACGGAAACCTTGGTTACCCTGGAATCTTTTGTTTGGGCCTGCCGCTGATGATTCACTAGGTCTTTTCTTGCGGTCACCGGGATCAGTACCCCTACCCGAACCAGCACCTGCTGTTTGCTTCCATCAATCTCTTCTGGCAATATTTTTCTTTCGTATCTGAGCTTCTGCACCCTCAGAAACTAAGGCCAACTCAACTATTTGAGCATAAGTTCGGGCAACCCCCGGTTGTTTAGAGGCAACAATCACATCCCGGGCGATGTGTTCATCCAGCCCCCGAATGAACTTTGCTTTCCTAGCAGCTTCAGTAGCCACCTCATCTGAGGCAAACTTTGCCAGTCGATCAAACTTAGTAGCATACTCTGTCACAGTCATACTACCCTGAGTTAACCGTGTAAACTCTTCTGCCTTTGCTGCCTTAATAGATTCATTATAATACTTCTCATAAAATCAGGCCCGAAAGGTTTCCCAGGTCATGTTATTCAGATCATGGCCCTGAGATACAATCTCCCACCAAATACGGGCATCATCTCGTAGCATATAAGTAGCACACCTGACCCGGTCATTGTCTTCAACTCGCATAAAATCAAAAATAGATGTTATCATACTCATCCATTGCTCCGCCTTGAGTGGATCAGCACCACCCTCAAACACTGGCGGGTTCTGCTTCCTGAACCGCTCATACAATGGTTCCAAACGATTCCCTGCATCCGGTGGCACTACCAGAGGTGCCGGAGGATCAGGATTAAGGTTTAGAGCAGGCTGAGCTCGCTGCTCTCTTAATTCTCTGATTTGCTCACCCTGCTGCCGAATAGTTTCTTGCATTGCAGCATATAACGCTTCCCAGTTAGGTGGTGGTAAAGGGTTCTCACCCTCACCGGCAGCCCCGAGCCCAGCTAGCTCGTGGGTACCCCTACCAGTCCACCTCGGGTGCATAACTATACACCTGCGATCACATTCCAAGTAATAACAATACTGATAAGTATTTCCATATATTATAATTCTTCCCACACCATTCCGATATCAACATAATTCAAATAATCAGGTAATCAGAAAATTAACAAGCTATCTTTTAACTTAAAGCTTACTAAACCATGAGTCGATCAGGTCCTTGCAGCCAATGTACATATCAAACCAGTCTTCAGGATCTAAAAACCTTGGCGCTCTGATACCATGTTGTAACGCCCTGTCCAACAGGGACGCCAAGTGTGTGTAATTTATTAAAAGACAGATAATTATATAATATGTAATTATACTAAAAGTGTGGGTAGTTAAATTTTGATAATTAAAATTCAACTTTTAAACTTTTTAACAAAAGATAAGTAAATATGGACTACGGGGTCCCCCTGTTTTCAAAATATTTACAAACTGATTTCAAAGTATTTTACAACATAAGCTTTATCTTTCCCAAAATACAATCAAAATAGAGCATCCTGTTTACTGGGTTGTGCCACCGCGGCTGGTATGTACATTGCTGCTGCCACCACAAACTCATGGTTGCTCGACTTTAGCCTTCCCTTTACCTGCACCATAAAGCACCCGTGAGTCACAGAGACTCAACAAGAAAGTGATCAAAACAATAATTGAAAGAAAATGATTATCAACTTAATCTCATGCCATTATGTTTTCTCACTATTCGATATAATAAGCATTCCTTAAAACACCACACATTCCTGGTACTTAATAAAGTACCACTTTTTACCACTCGTAACATACGAGCTGAATATGTCACTATCGTTGCCCGCTAAAGAAAACGATAAGTAAGAAACCTAACCGCGGTTTCAAGAGTAATTACTCATAACGGTAATAACCGTTTCCAACCCTAGGTCATAACCTAGGCTTAATAAACATTTATTCAACACCATGATAATAATTAAGGCCACTTTCATTCATCCATTAACCTTTAACCACATACGGTGCTTACCACTTTTCTTACCTTAATTCAGAAGTCAAGTGTATGGCCGACCTAAGTGGAAGAACACGCTAGGCAATCATGGTCCTATGTCATGACAATTGAAACACAATAAATACCTTAACTCAAAATTCCGAATTAAAACCCTAGTTTAGAAATCAAACATAACCTATCTCCCAACAACCCCAAATTAGGTCAAGCATCCCATATTTAATTTAAAACAGATAGTACACAACTCCCTGGGTCAAAACTGAACATAAAGCAAACCCAAAAAATTTCCCCTGCAAGCAACCGGTCGACCGGTTCTGGTACACCAGATGCCATCCGGTCGACCGGTTCTGGCAGACACGGAACAAAAGTTCCTCTTCACCAAATTCGAACCAAAACTCCTCCAAACCTAACCAAAATTTCCAGAACAGTATAATAACATAAATATGGCATAACCCAAGCTGTAAAACACAGTAATTCAATCTGTAGCTTAAAATCATACACTCAAGTGAAGAAAACTAAATTCTTTTAGCTTCCTCACTCACAAACCAATTCCAACAGCCATGAATTCAATTTAAACATACACCAACAGACCTAATTCAACTAAGATAACATACCTATACCATATCTAAACCTACAGCCCTGATAACTTCCAAAAAGAATAACAAAACCTAGCTTAGAAACCTAAAAAAATGCACCAAAACATAAGGAAGAACTTACCTTAAGGTTCAAGGTTGGCTTGAAGTTAGATTTTAGCTCTGAAAATAGGAGATGGCTGAAGAAAATAATCCCCCTAATGGCTGGGTGCAGCTGCTCGAAGGAAGAGGAGGAAGGAAAGTTTGAAAATTGATTCTTTCTTGCCTTGGAAGAAAGCTTTTAAATAGGGTTGTTTTTGTTTTTTTTTTAAAAAAAAAAAATATAGGCAGCTACAAAAAGAAAAACCCAGCACCTAAATTACTAATCTACCCCTCATTAATAATCAATTCTTAAGAAAAACCCTAGGGGCATTTTGGTAATTTTACTAATTCCCCAATCCGACATTCTAATAAAATTCTAACTTAATCAGGGTTATTCTCAAAATAATTCTTTCATTTAATGTCGTGACATTGCTACCCACATAGCTAAATTTCCACAATTGTCGGGCCCAAAAATAACATATTTCATTAAATAATTTCTCAACAATTTACCTAAGTAAGATCATAATCCTACTTCATTTCCCAAGTAATTACATATTTAATAAAATATGTCCATTTAAATATTATTTATTTTCTGGGATATTACAAAACACTTTCTTATCTATTGACTATGGGATGGTCCACCCTTAATCACTTAGAATAGCTAACAAACCATGGTTAATAGTTCTAGCTTTTCTTAAGATTTTGATTAGGTCATCCATGAATCTAGTAATGATTTACATTAAGTATACAACCATTACATCATTCTAAAATTCTATTACCATAGAAGGAATTAGGCAACGACTAGTAACTAATCATCAACATGCAACTTGAAATTTCTGGGGAGGTAAGTTTGGATATAATTCAAAAATCAATTTAATGATCTTTGAACTGCATATCTACTAACTATTTCTCCTATCCGTTCGCAAGATCTTTAACCACTTACCTTAATGGTTTTAACCATTCCTAGAAATTAATGAAATTTTTAAACAGTTCAAATTTCTTTGCTTAAGGTATAATCTAGAGTTATCGTTTTAAGAATACAACGAAAAACTCATATCCACCCCTGAATGTACATCCATCTTCGAATGAGATGAACTACTTTCAGTGGATATAGGCATATTAACTCTTTATAGAGATTGATCTTGTCAAATCCACTATGAACAAGATACAAATGCCATAGATTAAAAAAAAATGGTAGTGTCTTTTGATGACATAGGTTTAGTTACATCAAACAGTTCTTAGAATACTGCAAGTGGATCCTGGTCACAGAATACCTAACTCATATTCCATACAGTTTTAATCCATTAATAGAAGATGGATATTAAACACTTGAGAAAGTGTAACTGTATTGTATTCTGGAATTAGAAATATAAGAAAATTTCTATTTGGAATCTAAAATTAAAGTCAAAGACTTAAATTTATACCAAATATAATGAGTAATTCTATCTTGGACCAGCACTACTAATACAAACTCTAAGTCAGATTTGCCCATACAAGTAGGAGATTTCTAAGATTGAAGATTTATATCAATTGGGAATAGAATTTTGGGATTATAATCATATGCATCATTTAATTTCTTAAGAGAAAATATAGAATGACATGAAATGATTTATAGACCATTCATCCAATGATATGTTATTGAACTAATTCGAAATGAATAAGCTAAGAGGAATTAGGATAATTTCGTTTAAAATAAGAATCCAACGATAATTTGATTAGCGAAAGTCAAAGTAATCTTATTTATACAATCTTCTTGTTTCATATCGTGAAAATACTAGTCTAAGGTGTCATCAATTGATGAACAGCTAGATGTTGCATATACAATATTTATCTTTTGAGATCTAACACTATTATGTATGTCTAATGGTGAAAATCCACTAGGGATTTATCTCATTAGATAAACAAGTCAAGTTAGACCAACAATGAAGATTCGAAATTAAACTACAACTTAATAACAGAAAATAACATGGTTCAATATAAATTCATACACAATTAAGAAATTATAAACATATAGCAAGTAGGAATGAGAAGTGAAAATACTAAACCTTACAATCCTAAATAATTTCTAAGGTTTTTCAACAAACTGATACAGTGTCCCGTTTAGACGAGAGTCAAAGCATCATCCATTGAATAGAGTTGTCAGCTCATCTAAAATGATAACCATTCTAGCAACCTTTTATTCGATCAAGATTGGAATTCAGCGTTGTCCCGTTTAGGCGAGAGTCAAGGCAATTCTATCTTATGAGCTTCCACCATTGTTTCATAATTTGCAAGTCAAGTATGGTCGCCACAATTAGGGTGATCTGTACCATACAAAAGACTTACAAACTACTTATCATTCGAGACTAAACGGTGCGAAATTGCTAATGAACGTTCCTCCATTAGGGAGGATTACTCACTAAAACAAACGCAGTGTAAAACCCACAATGGAGATCGAATGTCTTTTGATTAAAGCTCATTATTTAAAACGAGTTGTATTTTCTTTGATTCTCTTTATTTATTCTCTTTATTTTAAATATATATTTATTTAATTAAAATTTCCAATTTAGAATGAAAAATTCTAAATATAAATTTTAATTTAATATTTATAAATTTTACTTAGATGGATATGAAAATAACATGAATTATTTCCATTTTAGTAATAATTTCCAATAAATATTTAGAAAAATATTCAATTTAAGTTGTTACAAAATTAATTTAAATTAATTTACAACTCAAATTTTATTTTCTATAAATATATATTGCATTTCGAAAAATTAAAATATTTAAGAATACAATTTTCGAAAAATGCATATTAAAATAAAAAATAAATCCTGGAAAAATTATTCTAATTTAATGTTGGCCCAAAACTAATTAATAAAATTAATTTACAACAAAAAATATAATTTTCCTATTTAATTAAATATATATATAAGAAAAATTTCAAATATTTAAGTATGATGATGAAAATCAACTTAAATATTAATTTTCTATTTAATTAAATACACTAGAAAAATACTTCAAGCAAAAATATCACCTATCTAGATTTTTCTTTGACTAATTAATTCAATTTCTAATAATATACTTTAATTCAATTTATTTTAAATTAATCAATAAATGAAAAAAGTCATTGATTTAAGTTGATCCAAGAATTAATTAAAATAAATAATTAATTTACAACTTAATCTATTTTTCAAGATAAATTCAAAATCATCTTGCATTTCGAAATTTGATTAATAAAATAAAAAAAATATATTTTGAAAATTATTTAAATTTAGTTAAAAAAATAAATTTCAACTAAAAATAATTTTTCTATTTAATTAAGTGTCATGAAAAAGAAATATTTAAGTATCATGATGAAAATCAACTTAGATATTTAATTTTCAAATTAATTAAATGTATTAAATTCAAGAAACAAATAATTAAGTGTAGAGAATGCTTAATTATTAATATCTAGTTTAATACTAGGAAAAATATACTTAAAATAAATTGTACCAAAATTAATTATTTAAATAATTAATTTCACAATGTATAATATTTTCCTATTTAATATTAGAAATAATAAGTAGTCTAGAAATAACTATCTAGAAAATATCTTATTTGACTAAGTATCTTTTCCACAAAATTTGAAAAAAATATCTAATTTAGGTTGTATTAGAAAAAATCTAGAACCTAAATATTTTTCAAATTTAAATTTAATTAAATATCAAAAATTAAGTTGTAACCACTTAATTTGAAAATATTCCATTTTAAGTTAATATTCGAAAAGATATTAACTTAAAAAAATATCTAAAATATTTCATTTTAAGTTAATATTCGAAAAGATATTAACTTTAAAAAAATATCTAAAGAATCTTAATAACCAATGCCTAAAATTCCTCAACTTAATTTTGAAATTTTAAATCCAAAAGATATTCAAATTTAAGTTGGTTAGTTGTAGATAACTAAATATCAACTTAAATAGGAATATTTAATGAAAAATTTAAATTAAGCTCCAGAAAGAATCTAGATGGTTATAATTCTATATTTAATTAAATACAAGAAAATACATATAGTTTAGCTTAGAATAAAAAATTCTTTAAACTATAATTTTCTTAAATTAATTTCAAAATAAATGAAATTATTTATGTTGCTAATCAATTTTATTAGGTTAAACTAGTTTAATTAACCTAGTACAGTTATTCAAATAAGGCAAATGGGCCTTCACAATTGGGGTGGTTCATGTGAGGGGGTGCTGGGTTCAGTATGTCGTACCCACTACTATGGCTCCCAACTCTCACACAAGGCCCAAAAGAGAGGAATTTAACCTTAAAATGAACAACTGTTATTAATTGAATAGGCCCAAAAACTAAACGGGCCTAAATAAAATCTATCAAGAACTATGATAATTTATTTAGCAACAACAACCTATATGCATCTATAATGAAATTAAACACATAGGCTCACACAGGCACACTTTGGATGGGTCCTATCATGTTGCTAGGTCATACACAGATGAAAGAAGATTGTAAATACACTTGTTACAAATTATTAACTTGACCAAGGGAGCCATCAGATGATTAGATCTGGCAAAAACTAACCATGGCTATTTGCAATCAAGTAATAATAGGTTTTGAAAACTTACACACAAGTTAAAACACATACTCCTGCAACAAGGTTAGCTGGATAGTGGGATGTAGGATATATTTAATTTTAAATTAAATAATTCATTTCGAAATTAAATAATTTTCGAAAATTTAAAAAAAATTGAAATAAAAATTTCGAAATTAAATTAAAATTTAAATTTAAAATTAAACCTACAATTTTGAAAAATTAGGTTTCAACCAACCTAAATATCATTTCAAAATTTGCTAACTACTTTTAAAATTTAAATGTTATTTTATAAATAAAAATTAAATAAAAAATTAAAAAAGATAAATGAATATCTTTTTCAGATTTTAAATGTAATTTAAATAAATAAAATAACAAAATTTAAAAGTTAGCAAAATATCTTACATCTTTTTAAAATTACATGATTATAGTTATCTTATTTTAAATTTAAATAAGGTCAAATTATTTAAAAAAAGATTTAATTTAAAAATTTAAAATCTGACCTTAAATTTAAAAATAAGATAAGATATAATCAAATTTAAAAATAAGATAGATTATTAAGCAATAAAGATAGATACTAACTATTTTTAAATTCAAATTACACTAATATCTTGAATTAAATTTAAAAAAAATATTAAATTCATTCATTATGATAATTAGAGTTGAATTAGGAATAGTAATAGTATAAATACAGAACTACACAAAAAACCGGAAGTTAATTCCATGAAAAAGCATGAAAAAACGAAGAAAAACGAAAAAATTGTGAGCTGTACGGACAGTATGCCAAGCATACTGTCCCTGGGCGCACTTGGGGCTGCGTGGGTGTGAAACGTAGGCGCAGGGGGCTGCTTGCAGCCTCTCCGCGCGCGCACGTGGTGCAGCGACACAACCCGATTTTTTTGAAACTTCAAAAAATCATAACTAATTCAAATTAAATCGAAATTGAGTTCTGTAAAAAAGTAACTTGCTTCATTTTTTCCATACTATTCAATAAAAATAACTCCAGAAACAGATATTATATTATTGTTTACGAAAATTCACAAACATCAATCAATCTTCAAATAACACTCAATACAACATGGTACCATCCAAAAACAAACAAACAATCGTTTTAAAGTCCAAATTTATTTCAATTAAATCAAATAACATGGCTCTGATACCAGTTGTTGGAAATTATTTTACCAGGATCTTAGATCTACTCACAAGTATGTTTATTAACACCGTAAATATGAACTTTCTAAAACGATGAAATAAACACATATAAAGTTTAGGAAACCTTACATTGGGTGCAGCGGAACATAATGACTCCTTCCGTTCAGATATCTAGCCCTTGATTCCTTTCTGCAGCAGAACATTATCAATATCTGAACCTGGATCTCTTTCTCTGAATCTTTGATGCTGAAACTCTTTCTTGCTGAAAGTCTTTCTTCACGATCTTCCTCACTATGGTTGAGGTATCACTTGTTGTGTGTGCGAACTACTCATACACTAAGAATTTCGAAATTTAAGAGGGAAGAAAGAGAGAGGGAGTGGTCGGCCAGATAGGGAGAGAGAAGGCTCAGGTTTTTCTGAATCAGAAGTGTCAGAAGAAAAGTGTAATTTTCCTGAAGCCTTCACTATCTATTTATAGCATTCCACTAGGGTTAGGTTTGAATTATTTGGCATTAAAATAATGAAAATATCAGTTTAAATTTCCTACTATTGGAGATGTAGGTGGTTAAATCAGTTAGTTAGTCTTGTTAAGCTTACTGTACCTAACTAACTTTTGCTCTGTTAAGTTAGTTATCTGATTCTGTTATTCTTGTACAACTATGCTTGTAACTAACCTACTGTATTAATCCACCAGTATATATAATAAGAGATCATAAAGCCAATCGATTGATTGAGCTTCACCTTTTCATTCCATCTGTTTTTCTCTCTGTCCATCTCATCTTCTCTCAGCTCAAGAACTCTGAGTTTCAGAGTTCCTTCATGGTATCAGAGCAATGTCTGATAATGGCGATCAACCAGCAAGAAGAGCCCCACCTGCTGATGAAAGAATGGCTCAGCAAAATCCTGCTGATGCAAGAATGGCTCAGCAAAATCCACAAATCGAAATACAACCTCCTCTTCCCAACAACAATCTTTTACCCTTAACCATCAGATTGGATCGATCAAACTACACCATATGGCGATCTCTTGCTCTTGCTGCTGTTCGAGCCTATGATCTAGATCGGTTCATTCTTGGCCAAAATCCACCACCACCAACTCTTCTTGCAGGTAATGTTCCTAATCCCGCTCATCAACAATGGCTTCGTTTTGACCAGTTTTTAATGCACTGGCTAATGAATTCCGTTTTTGAAAACATGCTTGGACATGTTGTAAATTGCCAAACATCGGCTGAGATCTGGGCTACCTTCTCCCAACTGTTTGCTACTCGATCCAGAGCTAGACTTTTACAGCTTCGAAATCTCCTTCAGACCACCAAGAAGGGCTCACAATCCATTGAAGAATACACACTCAAAATGAAACAATATGCAGATTCTCTGTCAGCTGCTGGACAACCCCTCTCCGATGATGATCTTGTTCTTTACATTCTTGGAGGACTCGGTTCTGAGTATGAAGCTGTTGTAGTGAATCTCACATCTCGAACAGAGCCTCTCACTCTTCAAGAAGTGCAATTTATGCTTCAAAGTCAAGAGATGCGCATACAACAACTCACTTCTGATTCGCTTGTCAATATTCAAGCCAACATAGCTTCCACAAACTTAAATAATGGAGGCAGAGGGTCCTATAATAATCGTGGATTTCGAGGACCATACAGAGGAGGAAGGGGCAATTACAACAATAAAGGAGGCAGAGGAAATCGGCCCATTTGTCAATTGTGTGGGAAAGCTGGACATGTTGTTGTTAAGTGCTATCACAGATTCGATATTGCATTCACTAGACCTCCCCCAAATTCGAATCCCCCATCACAACCCTCTACAAATGAACCACAAGCCTATCTCACTGAAGCAGGTCCCTCCTCCACCACACCAGATCTCACTAATGCCTGGTTTCTTGATACTGGTGCAACGCACCACATGACAAACAACACCCAAAACTTGTCCACAGCTGCTGATTACAAGGGAAAAGCTAAGGTTGTTGTAGGTAATGGCTCAACTTTACCAATTCATCATATAGGTCATAGTTTAGTCTCAACAACATTTCCCTCTAAAAACTTAGTCTTGCAAGATATTCTCCATGTCCCATCCGTTACAAAAAATTTAATTAGCATATCTCAATTCACAAAAGACAATAATGTAATTCTTGAATTTGATGATTTGTGTTGTCTTATTAAGGACAAGACTTCCAAGAAGGTCCTTCTTCAGGGCAATCTCAGTGAAGGCCTATACAAACTTGAAGTATCATCTCTCAAGCATAAAGACTCACCACCATCCAGTAACAATTCATCTCAGTCCAATCCCCAGGCTTACAACTTCACTACCACAAGCAACCTTGTCCGTGACCAATCTCAGATTGCTTCCACTTGGCATTCAAGACTTGGTCACCCATCTCAAGTTGTGCTCAATAAAGTCTTGTCTATTGTTGTTCCAAACCAGAAATGTAAACAAATTCCCTTTTGTGATGCCTGCCAATTAGGCAAATTACATCACTTTTCCTTTAAGCCTTCTATGAATAATACTACTATGCCTTTCGAACTTGTTTTCTCTGATGTGTGGGGTCCCTCCTTTTATAGTTCTAGTGAAGGCTACAAATATTACTTAAGCTTTGTTGATGATTTTACCAAGTTTGTTTGGATTTTTCCCATGAAAACCAAATCTGAAACCACCAATCTGTTTTTACAGTTTAATGCCTTTGTTGAAAGACATTTTCAAGCCAAAATAAAAAGCATCCAACTTGATCTTGGCAAGGAATATGAACCTTTATACCAAACACTTAACAATATGGGAATTTTAAAAAGAAACTCTTGTCCCCACACTCACCAACGACAAGGGAGAGTTGAAAGGAAAGATAGGCATGTGGTTGACATGGGTCTTACTCTTCTTGCCCAAGCCCACATGCCCTTATCCTTTTGGTGGGAAGCCTTTACCTCTGCTGCCTATCTCATAAATAGGCTTCCTACACCCACAAATAACCTGCTCTCTCCCTATGAAAAGTTGTTTCACTCCAAACCAGATTACAATATGCTTAAAGTGTTTGGCTGTTCCTGTTTTCCCTTGCTACGGCCATATGAAAATCACAAGGTGTCTTTTAGGTCATCCAAGTGCTTGTTTATAGGCTATAGCATTTCTTCCAAAGGGTATCGTCGCCTTCATCCAAGTGGTAGGATATATGTTGCTCGAAGTGTCACCTTCAATGAGCAAGAATTTCCCTACCCTCATCTATTTCCCACATCACAATCTGCATCCTCCTCACTGCCTGTAGTCATTGATTCTGCAGCCTATACTTTCCCTTACAGTACTTATGTTCCACCAAGTACCAACAGCCAAGATCATGTCTGCCAACATAATCAAGATCCTCCCACTCCCACTTCTGTGTCCATACTCCCTGATGTCAACTCAGCCATCAATAATTCTTCATTTAACAACACACCAACCTCTCCTCCTATTATATCTGGTGCTGACAGTAACCCCACTACCACAATTCCCACAAATATTCACCCTATGGTTACTCGATCTAAACATGTAATATTTAAACCAAAGTCATATCTTGCAAGTACTAATATTGAGACTGAACCAAAGTCCCTAAAGGCTGCCTTAGCTAGTCCCATTTGGAATGCAGCAATGTCTACAGAAGTTACAGCTTTGAAAAGAAAGAAAACTTGGGTTCTTGTGCCTCCTACTTCAGACATGACAATTGTCCACAACAAATGGGTATATCGGGTTAAATTCAACAAGGATGGGTCTGTTGATCGACACAAAGCCCGTCTTGTTGCAAAACGCTTTCAACAACTCCCTGGTATTGATTTCTTTGAAACTTACAGTCCTGTGATTAAACCTTGTACTATTCGAGTTATTTTTACTCTTGCAGCAACATTTGGCTGGGATATTCAGCAAGTAGACATCAATAATGCTTTCTTGAATGGTGAACTTAAAGAAGATGTCTATATGTATCAACCACAAGGTTTCATTGATCCGGACTACCCAAATCATGTTTGCAAATTGAACAAGGCTATCTATGGCCTTAGACAAGCTCCTCGCGCTTGGTTTGATAAGCTCAAAACATCTCTACTGCAGTGGGGTTTTCACAACAGTAAATCGGACACCAGTTTGTTCTACACCAGAAAAAGTGGCCAACTTTTACTCCTCCTTGTGTATGTTGATGATATTCTCATCACAGGAGAAAACATCACACACATCCAGCAAGTAATCACCCAGTTACATGACAGTTTTGCTCTTAAAAAGCTCGGGTCTGTGAGCTACTTTTTGGGTTTTGAAGTTCATCGATCCCAGGATTCTATTACCTTGACTCAGCAAAAATATACAAGAGATCTTCTCACCAACACTCAGTTACTGGATTCAAAGCCCCAAACCACGCCTATGTGTTCTACCACTAAATTGTCTGCTACAGTCGGCACCCCAATGCAAAACCCAACTACATATAGAAGTGTGATAGGGGCATTGCAATATCTCACCATGTCTAGACCTGATATTGCATTCCCTGTGAATAAGCTCAGTCAATTTATGCAATCCCCAACCTCTGAACATTGGAGCGCTTGCAAACGCATCCTCCGATATCTTGCAGGCACATTGGACAGAGGTTTAACCTTCAAAGCTGCTACACAACTTGACTTACAAGGGTTTACTGATGCCGATTGGGCCGGCTGTTACGATGACAGAAAATCCACTTCAGGGTACTGCATTTTTCTTGGAGGTAATCTTGTCAGCTGGTGTTCAAATAAACAAAGTGTTGTAGCAAGGTCAAGTACCGAGTCTGAGTATCGTGCACTTGCTTTGGCCACAACTGAACTCATATGGATACAGTCCCTGCTCTCAGAAATTAAAATTCCAGTTCCAAATTGTCCCATTCTGTGGTGTGATAACTTAGGAGCAGGGTCCTTAGCCTCCAATCCAGTGTTTCATGCCCGCACAAAACATATCGAAATAGACATTCACTTCGTGCGAGACAAAGTCCTAGCTCAAGAACTTGATGTTCGATATGTAGACTCGCAACACCAACTCGCTGATCTCTTCACAAAGCCTCTGGCAGCATCTCCCTTTCTATTTTTTCGAGACAAATTAACACTTGGTCTTACCCAGTGTCATTTGAGGGGGGATATTGGAGATGTAGGTGGTTAAATCAGTTAGTTAGTCTTGTTAAGCTTACTGTACCTAACTAACTTTTGCTCTGTTAAGTTAGTTATCTGATTATGTTATTCTTGTACAACTATGCTTGTAACTAACCTACTGTATTAATCCACCAGTATATATAATAAGAGATCATAAAGCCAATCGAATGATTGAGCTTCACCTTTTCATTCCATCTGTTTTTCTCTCTGTCCATCTCATCTTCTCTCAGCTCAAGAACTCTGAGTTTCAGAGTTCCTTCACCTACAAAAGTGGCCGGCCCTATACTAGTGGATTGGGGCCTCACTTTTGCAGTTTCATCTTTTTTGCATCTCATTTTCTCAAAAACGCCAATTTTCTAATTCAACCATTTAAATGCCAATTCTAACTATTTAATAACTATAAATAATTATTAAATAATATTGTCATTTATCATATTAATTAATTGAACCATACAAAGTATCATAATTAACAAATATGCCCCTAAAACTCTTTCTTTACAATTTCGCGCTTACTTAGTGATAAATTCACAAATACACATAGTCTAAATTGAGAATTATAATTGATTAATCAAAACCAATTATATGAGTCTTACAAGTAATATTATCTCAACTAGTGCGGGGACCATGGGTCTATATAACCGAGCTTCCAATAAGTAGATCAAGAATTTAGCACTAAAATTCACTAACTTATTAAATCTTCGTTGAATCCACGCATAGAACTTAAAATTGCACTCTCAGTATATAGAATGCTCTATATGTTCCACCATATAGACACATCATTAGTTATCCATTGTTATAATCCTAATTTGATCAATGATCCTCTATATGAATGATCTACACTGTAAAGGGATTAGATTACCGTTACACCTTACAATGTATTTTATCCTTAAAACACTTGACCCTGTATAAATGATATTTCAGCTTATGTGAAATGATTACTCCACCATTTATGTTCATTTGGTCAACCTCGAAGGAGATCATCCTTTGCTTACTATTCGCCAGATAGAAGCTATAGATTCCATGTTTATGCTAGCGCTCCCACTCAATTGCACTACCGTGTTCCCAAAATGTATGTATCACCCTGACCTAAAAGTAGGCTTAACTAACAAATCAAAGAACACGAATAGCCTTTCAAGATTGAGCCTAATCATAACAGGATTAAGAACATTTGATCTAGGATCAACTAGGCGACATTTACTTGAATAGATATTACGGTAAGTTTAATAAATCTAAGTCAAAGTTCAATATCGATCCCTTCCGATGCATACTCCATGCATCCAACCTGAGCTTTACTTTAACCAATGCTCTGGAAAGAACATAGCACTTCTCCAAATGCAAGTAAACTCTGTTGTAGATTATCATATCAGTAAAACCCTGTGTCTGATAAATCTAGGAAACTTTATTCACATAGTCATGTTTACTTTCCAATGTGTTGACGACACAATAAACAGGATCAAGTATGCGAAAATGGTTTCATATGAATTCATACATTATGTACATATAATCATGAAATAAATCATGTGAATGTTATTTCTGATCTATATTAATAAGTAAATCTGATTATATTGAAATGAGTTTTATTTAGGGCATAAAACCCAACACTTGGGTACTGAGTTAGTGCAGAAGACCAATGAGGCTATTGATAAGATCAAAGCTCGGATGCTTGCTTCTCAAAGCAGGTAGAAAAGTTATGCTAATCCGAAGCGCAGGGATGTCACATTTCAGGCAGGGGAACATGTTTTTCTGCGGGTTTCACCCATGAAGGGTGTTAGGCGCTTCGGGAAGAAGGGTAAGTTGAGCCCTAGGTTCATTGGGCCATTTCAAATACTTGAGAAGGTCGGGCAGGTAGCATATCGGCTACCCTTACCACCAGCATTATTAGCTGTTCATGACGTATTTCACATTTCTATGTTGAGGAAATACGTGTCAGACCCGACTCATATCTTGAGTTATGAAGCCCTTGAACTGCAATCAAACTTATCCTATGAAGAGCAGCCTGTGCAGATTCTTGATAGAAAAGAAAAGGTTCTTCGGAACAAGACTATTACTCTAGTTAAGGTGCCCTAGAGGAACAGTAAGGTGGAAGAAGCCACCTAGGAATTGAAGTCTGATATGAGGACTCAACATCCAGAGCTATTCAGGTTAGATTTCAAGGACGAAATCCTTTTAACGGGGGGATAATTGTAATGACCGCTTTAGTAAATTGGATTAGAAAAGGCAATTAGCACTAATTTCTGTTATTTTATAATTATTTATGAAATTAATTATTTGTGGACCCCAATATTTAGAAATAAATATTAGAGTTATAATTTCTCAATTCCGGAGATTTTATTAAACTCTAGGGGTATTATTTGATTAATATGTGAAATATGCAATTTTTGTAATTTTTGCTTGGGGACAACGGAAAATGCGATGGATGGCTAGTTTGATCACATGGGTAAGTTTAGAACCTTACTTCTTAGTGGGAAATATTTTAGAGAAAATAAAATATCGGGATTGAGCGGGGTTATGGAATTTGACCATTTTACCCCTAGCTTTTGAAATACCTATGTTTTAAGTCTAAGGGCATTTTAGTCATTCCCTTTGGTTTGGGGTTAGGTGGCTGCCTTGTATGGTGACACCTAGCATGATAATTCAGCAAGAGTTAAGTTGAATTAACTCATTTCATTTTGGAGGAAAAACAAAGAAAAAGAAAAATTAGAAAAAGAGAGACTTTTCTCTTGAATTCTCTCTCTCTCTCTCTCTCTCTCTCTCTCTCTCTCTCTCTCTCTCTCTCTCTCTCTCTCTCTCTCTCTCTCTCTCTCTCTCTCTCTCTCTCTCTCTCTCTCTCTCTCTCTCTCTCTCTCTCTCTCTCTTTCGGCTGAGGCAAAACCAGGGCAAGGACAACCTTCCTTCCTAATTCTCTGTGATTTAGCTAGGGATTCAAGGAGGAGCAATCAAAGGTAACCCTAGACCTTTAGTTTCATGTCTTTTAAGCTTTTTGCTTAGTTTGAAATTGTGATTTTGTGTAATAGTGCTTGTTAGGTTCAGGTATGCTTAGGGCTTGAATTCTAAGTTTATTTTAAGTTGATTTTGAGTTCAGGATGTTAGTTTTGAACTTTGATGATGGGTTTGAGCAAACTTGAGTTTTGAAACTCAAGTTTAGGTCTTTTATGGCAAGTTGAGATTCATTGGTTTGTTCTGTGATTTTTCTGGTTGAATTATGTTGTAAATGCATTGTACAAGTATACTGGAAAGTTTGGTAGAGTTTTGTTGGATTTTGAGGTCACGGGGTCATTTTTTAGGGTTCTCAGCATAGAACCGGAATTCCGGTTCTGGGGAACCTGTACCAACCGGTGGACCGGTTGGTGACCCAGAACCGGACTTCCGGTTGGGAATCGATTTGCCGGTTGGGGGAGTTTTTCGAACCCTAGTTTTTCCCATTTTTGAGATTTTTAGGGTATTACCATTTTATTTATCGATAGGAAAACTTTTATTTTCAAGTTGAAGTCCCCGGAAAGTGATTTAGCGAGTCACTCATTTATGTTACAATTAATGTGATTAGGGCATCCATCTAGCACGAGACTTTCCGTTCAGGTCGGCCAGCATACTTGAATTCAGAAAGAAGCTAAGAACTGTATATAATGTGTCATATGAATATCTGAGTGTATGTATATGTTATGTGTATATGCATGCTTAAAATGTTCATTGCACTACCAACACTTATACGGTTATAGTATAGAGTGTATTGGTATAGTGAATGTTATCTGAGAGTACCGTGATACCAGCATAAGTACGGAGATGTACTGGGAGTGCGTGGTATATCACTCAGGGGTACTCAAGGTATGAACAAACCCTACCAACACTCGTACATTGAGGTACGTAGTGTATGTGGTATAGTGGCTATACCCTAGTATGGAATGTTCGTACTCATCTGTTAAGCCATGTAAATAGGTGTATGGGCGCCTAAGTACAAGTCGGAAATTATATGATATGTTATATGCTTTTCTTACTGAGTCTGTCGACTCACAGTTCTACTTCCATGTGTAGGTAAAGTAAAGGCGAAGGCTGAACAGGAGTGAACCTGAGCTAGGGTGAGATTGTACATGTCGAAGCTGCGCGACCTGGAGTGTTCGGTCTCGGGACATCTGGGGATTATATTTTGTAGTCGCTGTGCGACCTAGATTATATGTATTTTGAGATATTAAGTTTAAAAGTTTGAAAACGGGATCCCAACACTTGTAAATATTTTAATATAATATAAAGTTTACTAATTAATGTAAAAGTTTTAATTTGACACGTTTTTCAAGAAAATTCTTTGATTAGCAAAGATTGCACTGTAATTTAAAAAGCATTGTTGCATGCGTTAGTATTATGGCGTTACAAGTAGTTAAGACAAGTTGGAATGGTGCCACAAATGTATAGAACTTTTATTACACTGAATAAGTACCTTTCCTGCATCTTTAACATTCAGTCTCTCTCTGGTAGACTAATAGACTTCAGATAGGTTTTTACACTTCTCCAAAATCACTACTCTGCCCCCAGAGTAATCACCATCTTATCAGCACACTTTCTAGCACAAAGGCAAGTCTCGAAACGTGATGTGGTGTAGTCTAAGAGTTTTAAACACACCCTTATCGACTAACATATAGTTCCTCTTCTTAATCTTAAGATTTACTTGATTGTCTTCCAATGTTCCTTTCCTGGATTAATCTGATACCTACTCATTACTCCCACTCAACAACAGGTGTTTGGTCTAAGGCATACTAAAGCATGTTTGAGACCTCTCACTGTTTATTTAAGAAATTCTTTCATGGCTTTATCTTTTATGGAATAGTTGAGACTTTTCCTTAGATAAATAAAATCTATGCCTAGAAGTCGAGAAGCTTCTATAGATTGCCATTAGAAAGAAAATGCTTCAGCATCTTACTAAAGTAAGTTGCTTGCATTAGAGTAAGTAATTACCAGGTATACCATAAGCCATATGTTTAGATAAACTCAAACCTATAATAATAGGAACAGGAAGTTTTGTTAAGTCCATTGAATAGACTTATAAACGAAAATTTCCTTTCATGTCCATGTAATAGAAAACTTTAGGTTACTCCATGTGAATGGATTAAACCATAGTTCTCTTGGCTTTCTTCTTAGTTTCTTATTTTTGACAATCCATTACTTGTTTAAACTTATAATGGATTTCAATCACTAGTGTCTTCCAAGTCATAAGAAGGTGAGTTCCTAGAAACCCTCGAACTACGACAAGGTACCCTGAATTGTGTCTAAAAAAACTAAATGGTATTGACCGCTTTAGTTGTGTCAAGACAACAGAGGCAGTGGGATCATCATATGGAATAAGATGATAGAACATTTTTGGAATCAAGAAAAAATATCTCCTTTATTTGCTACTTTATTTTCAAACTTAGTCATTTTCTTAGAAAAGTACTATTTGTTTAAACAAACACTTTCTTATCTAATGACTATGGGATGTTCCAACCCTAATCACTTAGAATAGCTAAAAAACATGCAAACCATGGTTAACAGTTCTAGCTTTTCCTAAGATTTGATTAGGTCATCCATGAATCTAGTAATTGTTTACACTAAGTACCCAACCATTTCATCATTCTGAAATTGTATTACCATAGAAGGACTTAGGCAACGACTAGTAACTAATCAATATGCAACTCGAATTTCTGGGGAGATAAGTTTGGATATAATTCAAAATCAACTTAATGATCTTTGAACTGCATATCTACTAACTATATCTCCACCCCTATCAGTTCGCAAGATCTTTAACCACTTACCTTAATGGTTTTCACCATTGCTAGAAATTCATGAAATTTTTCAAACATTTCAAATTTCTTTTGCATAAGGTAAAATCTAGAGTGATCATTTTAAGAATACAACGAAAACTCATATCCACCCCTGAATGTACATCCATCTGCGAATGAGATGAAATTAATTTCAGTGGATATAGGCATATTAACTCTTTGCAGAGATGGATCTTGTCAAAAACACTATGAACAAGATACAAATGCCATAGATTTTAAAAAATGTGGTTGTAGTCTTTTGATGACTTAGGTTTAGTTACATTAAAGAGTTCTTAGAATAGTGCAAGTGGATCCTGGTGACAGAATACTAAACTCATATTCCATACAGTTTGAATCCATTGATAGAAAATGGTTATTAAACACTTGTGAAAGTGTAACTGTATAATGAGTAATTCTTTCTTGGACCACCACTACTAATCTAACTCTAAGTTTTATTTGCCCATACAAGTGAGAGATTTCTAAGATTGAGGATTTATATCAATTCGGGATAGAATTTCGGGAATATAATCAAATGCGTCATTAAATTTTTAAGAGAAAATATAGAATGACATGAAATGATTTATAGACCATTAATCCAATGATACGTTATTGAGCTAATTCGAAATGACTAAGCTAAGAGGAATTAGGATAATTTCGTTTTTAAGTAAGAATACAACGATGCTTCGATTAGCGAGAGTCAAAGTAATCTTATTTATACAATCTTCTTGTTTCATATTGTAAATACTAGTCTAAAGTGTCATCAATTGATGAACAGCTAGATGTTGCATTTACAATATTTATGTTTCGAGATCTAACACTATTATGTTTGTCTAATGTTGACAATCCATTAGGGATTTGTTCCATTAAAAAAAACAACAAGCCTAGTTAGACCAACGATGATGATTCGAAATTAAACTACAAATAATAACAGAAAATAACATGGTTCAATATAAATTCATACACAATTCAGAAATTATCAAACACATGTGAAAATACAAAACAAGAATATCTTAGATAACTTCTAAGGTTTTCAACAAACTGATACAGTGTCCCGGTAGGCGAGAGTCAAAATATCATTCATTGAATAGAGTTGTCAGCTCATCTAAAATGCAAACCATTCTAGCAACCTTTAATTCGATCAAAATAAGAATCCAACGTTGTCCCGGTAGGCGAGAGTCAAGGTTATTCTCATTTTATGAGCTTCCACTATTATTTCATGTTTTATAAGTTTATCTCTAAGTAGTCACCGTAAGGGAGAGTCTAATAGAGACGAAAATTCACAAAACACTTATCAAATGAGATCTTACGGTGTTAAATGCATTCAACGAATAACCATCCATAAGGAGGACGAAGTGTAGCGTCTCGAGGTTATATTGAGAATATTTAACTATTGTAAAACCAACAATGGAGATCGAATATTCTTATAACTAAAAGCTCATTATTTTAGAGAGTTGTATTTTCTTTGATACTTATTTTAATCTATTTATTTTAAATATATATTTATTTAATTTAAAATTTCCAATTTAGAATGAAAAATTCTAAATATAAATTTTAATTTAATATTTATAAAATTATACTTAGATGGATATGAAAATAACATGAATTATTTCCATCTTAGTAATAATTTCCAATAAATATTTAGAAAATTATTCAATTTAAGTTGTTTCTAAATTAATTTAAATTAATTTACAACTCAAATTTAATTTTCTATAAATATATATTGCATTTCGAAAAATTAAAGTATATATAAGAATACAATTTTCGAAAATACTAGTTAAAATAAAATAAAAATAAATCCTGGAAAAAAATTATTCTAATTTTATGTTTGCCCAAAATTAATTTACAACAAAAAATATAATTTTCCTATTTAATTAAATATTAAAGAAAAATTTCAAATATTTAAGTATAATGATGAAAATCAACTTAAATATTAATTTTCTATTTAATTAAATACACAAGAAAATACTTCAAGTAAAAATAATATCCATCTAGACTTTCATTGACTAATTAATTCAATTTCTAATTATAAAATATTTTAGTTCATTTATTTTAATTAATCATTAAATGAAAAAATCATTGATTTAAGTTGGTCCAAAAATAAATAATTTTCGACTTTAATCTATTTTTCAAATAAAAAAAACGAAATTTCTGCATTAAAATGATGCAATTTCGAAATTGTGGGAAAAAGATTAATAAAATAAAATAAAATATATTTTGAAAATTATTCAAATTTAAGCTGTTATGAAATTTTAGAGAAAATTTCCAACTTAAAATAATTTTCTATTTAATTAAATATCATGAAAATAATAATATTTAAGTATCATGATGAAAATCAACTTAGATATTGAAATTTTCAATTTAATTAAATGTATTAAATTCAAGATATATAATTAATTAAGTATAGAGGAGACTTAATTATTAATTCTAGTTTAATACTAGTAAAATATACTTAACTTAGATTGTACCAAAATTAATTATTAAACAATTAATTTCACAATCAATGATATTTTCCTATTTTAATATTAGAAATAATAACTAGTATAGAAATAACTATCTAGAAAATATCTCAATTTAACTAAGTATCTTTTCAAAAAATGGAAAATATCTAATTTAACGTGTTATAGAAAGAATCTAAAATAACCAACTTAAAAATTTCCAAATAAAATTTAATTAAATATCAAAATTATGTTGTAACTACCTAATTTAAGAATATTCTATTTTAAGTTTAATAACTTAAAAAATTTCTCTAGAATCTTCAATAACCAACTCCTAGAATTCCTCAACTTAATTTAAGTTCAAAAGATATTCAAATTTAAGTTGATAAGAGAAATTAGTTAGTAATAACTAATTTATAACTTAAATAGAAATATTTAATGAAATAATTAAAATAAGCTTCAGAAAGAATCTAGTTAGTTAAAATTCTTTATTTAATTAAATACAAGAAAAATACAAATAGTTTATCTAGAAATAATATCTTAAACTATGAATGTTTTTCTTAAAATTAACTTTAAAATATTAAAATGAAAAAAAAAATCATATATTTTAAAAGTTAATTATGCTGCTAATCAATTTTATTAGGTTAAACTAATTTAATTAACCTAACACAGTTATTCAAGTCAGGCAAATGGGCCTTCACAAATGGGGTAGTTCATGTGAGGGGGAGCTGGGTTTAGTATGTCGTACCCTCTTTTATTGGTCCACAACTCTCACACAAGGCCCAAAAAAGAGGAATTTAACCTTAAAATGAACAACTCTTATTAATTGAATAGGCCCAAAAACTAAATGGGCCTAAATAAAATCTATCATGGTGTGACATTTTATTTAGCAACAACCTATATGCATCTAAACATAAAGCAAACATATATGCTGACACAGGCACACAGATTTGAATGGATCCTATCATGTTACTAGGTCATACACAGATGAAAGAAGAATGTAAAATTTACCTCTTACAAATTATTTACTTGACCTATTGACAATTGAACCATGGGTTAAAATCAGATCATTGGATCTGTCAACAAGTTAACCATGGCAATTTAGATCAAGCAATAATAGGTTTTAGAAAACTTAGAAACAAGCTAAAACACATACTCCTGCAACAAGTTGAATTTGATAGTTGGATGTAGGATTTATTTAATTTTAAATTAATTAATAAAAAAAATCAAAAATAATATTTAAATAAAAAAATTTCGATTTTAAAATAAAATAAATTTAAAATTTAAAATTAAACCTACAATTTTGAAAAATTAGGTTTCAACTAACCTAAATATCATTTAAAAAAAAAATTGCCAACCATCTTTTAAATTTTCATGTTATTTTATAAATTAAATATTCAATAAAATAGAATGATAATAAATATCTTTTCTGATTTTATAACTTAATAAAAAAAATAACAAAATTTAAAAGTTAGTAAAAATATCTTATTTTTATTTCAAATATCATGATTATAGTAATCTTATTTTAAATTTAAATAAGGTCAAATAATTTAAAAAATAGAATAATTTAAGAAAGGTAATATCTGACCTTAAATTTAAAATAAGATAAAATAATCAAATTTAAAAATAAGATAGATAATTAAGCAAAAAAGATAGATATTTACCTATTTTCAAGTTCAAATTACACTAATATCATAAATTAATTTTTTTAAAAAAATTTAATTAATTTAATTCTGATAATTAGAATTGAAATAGGAATAGTAAATATCTAAATACAAAACTACACCAAAAATTAGAAGTTAATTCCATGAAATAGCATAAAAAATCGAAGAAAAACAAAAAAATTGTGAGCTGTTTGGATGGTCTGCAAAGCACACCATCCTGGGGCACATTCTTGGGCGCAAGGGATTGCTTTGGCGCACAAAGGGTGCTGCCAGCAGCCAGCCACGCACACAAGGGTGTGTCACCACCCCTGATTTTTTTCAAAACTTCAAAAAATCATAACTAATTCAAATAAAATTGAAATTGAGTTCTGTAAAAAAAGGAAATTGCTTAATTTTTTCCAAACTATCCAATAAAAATAATTCCAGAAACAAGAATTCAATTATTTTTCATAAAATTTCACAAGCATCAATCAATCATCATATAACACACAGATCAACATGACACCATCCAAATCAACACATATCATCGTTTTAATTCATATTTCATGAAAGTAAATCATTAGCATGGCTCTGATACCAGTTGTTGGAAATATTTTACCATGATCTAGATTTACTACCATGTATGTTTCATTAACATCCTAATATGAATTCTAAAACAATGAAATAAACACATATAAAGTTTAGAAAACCTTACATTGGGTGCAGCGGAATATAATGACTCCTTCCGTTCAGATCTTTAGCCCTTGATTCCTTTCTGTAGCAGAACATAATCAAGATCTGAACCTGGATCTCTTTCTCTCCTTCTTTGATGGTTGGATTCTACACAATCTTCCACACTATGATTGAGATACCACTTGATGTGTGTGGGCACTACTCTATCACTTAGGGTATTTCGAAATTGAAGAGAAGAAAAGAGAAGAAAAGTGGAGGGTCAAGTTTTTCTTTTAAAAGAATAAGATGCAATCTCATAGTTTCCTGAAGCCATCACTTTCTATTAATAGAAAGCCATCTAGGTTTAGGTTAGATTTGTATGGCATTAAAATAATGAAAAATATAAATGGCAAAATTTAATCATAGTGGCCGGCCATGATAAGGATAATGGGCCTCACTTTGTAATTTTGCCATTTTGTCATTTTTCAATCCCATTTTCTCAAAAATGCCAATTTTCCAATTTAACCATTTAAATGTCAATTCTAATTATTTAATAACTAAAAATTAATCATTAAATAATATTTTCATTTAATATATTTATTAATTTAGACATATGAAGTCTCTTAATTAATAAATAAACCTAGAATCTCTTTTCTTTACACTTTCGCCCTTGCTTAGTGAAAATTCATAAACTAGACATAGTCGAACTTTAGAATTATAATTGATTTATCAAAATCAATTAACTGAGTCTTACAAGCAGTATGGTTTCAACTAGTATGGGGACCATGGGCCTATATTACCGAGTTTCCAATAAGTCGAACCGAATTTACCAAGTAAATTCCCTAACTTATTAATTCTTTATTGAATCCACACTTAGAACTTGGAATTGCACTCGCAGTTATACAGAACCCTCTATATGTTCCACGATATAGATACGCTATTAATTATCCATTGTTATAATCCTAATTTGATCAATGACCCTCTAATAGATGATCTACATTGAATATGAACTAAATTACCGTTACACCTTCAATGTATTTTATCCTTAAAACACTTAGCTCCGTATAAATGATATTTCAGTGAAGTGAAATGAGATCTCAACCATTTATCTCTGTTTAGCCAAGTTCGAAGGATATCATCGTTTCACTTTTAAATTCCTATAGAAGTTATAGACTCTATATTTATGTTAGCGCTCCCAATCAATTATACTATCATGTTCCCAAAATGTACTTATCACCCTGACCAGAAAGTAGGCTTAACTAACAAATCAAGGAACATGTATAATACTCTTGAGATCGAACCTAATCATATCAGGATTAAGATCATTTGATCTAGGATCAACTGGTGATATTGAATTGAATAGATATTACGGTAAATTTTAACAAATCTAATCAAAGTTCAATATCGGTCCCTTCCGATGTATACTCCATACATCCGATACTGGTAAACTTTGCCAATGCCCTGGAAAGGACATAACACTTATCCAAGGTGTAAGAATACCTATCGCTGATTATACCATGCCAGTCTAAATCCAGTGAACTGACAAATAAGGGAATAAACTTTCGAACATATAATTAAGATTATATTCCACTGTGCTGACAACACTATAATCATTAACAAATTCATATGTTCTGGACTTAAATAGAGTTCATACATTATATATATAATCATGAAATAAATCATGTGAACCATGCAACATAAAATGTTAATTCTGATCTTTATTAATAAGTAAATCTGATTATATTGAAATGGGTTTTATTTAGGGCACAAAACCCAACAATAAACCTTGTCCACAACGTTAACCCGGATATGCCACCAGTTCACAGAAGCGGCGTCCCCTCGACCCAGTAAAGGCAAAGGCCCTGGAGAGACAGGTGGACAAACTACTAACAAGTGGCATGATCCGGGATGTGTATTATCCCGAATGGTTGGCCAATCCGGTGATGGTGCCTAAACCAAATGGGACATGGTGGGTATGTATAGAATTTACCGATCTAACCAAGGCATGCCCAAAAGACTGCTTCCCCCTACCAAGGATCGACCAAATGGTGGATGCTACCTCTGAATTCAAGCTATTGTCCTTCATGGACGCCTATGCCGGCTACAACCAGATCAAGATGCACATTGCAAACCAAGAATGTACTAGCTTCAAGACCGATAAGGGAGTATACTGCTACCTAGTCATGCCTTTCGGACTAAAAAATGCTAGTGCAACATATCAACGGATGGTTAGCCGGATGTTTAAAGTCCTTTAGGGACGAAACATGAAGGTGTACGTGGACGACATGTTGGTCAAGTCAAAGGCATGTGCAAGCCATGCAGATGACCTCCAAGAATGTTTTGAAGTGGTTCAGAGATACGAAATGAAGCTTAACCAAAAGAAGTGCACTTTTGGGGTCAAATCAGGGAAGTTTCAGGGATTTATTGTCAGCCAAAGAGGGATTGAGGCAAACCCGGAAAAAAATCCAAGCTCTCCTGAATAAGCCTTATCCCAAGAAGCACAAAGATGTACAAAGCTTAACCGAAAAGGTTGCCGCCCTGAGCCGGTTTATCTTCCGATCCATAGACAGGTGCCTTCCATCTTCAACATCCTGAAGAAATGCCAAAAATTCGAATGGTCCGACGAATGCAAGGAGGCATTCAAAAAACTAAAAGAACACATGGCTAAATTTCCAATCCTATCAAAACTTGTCCTCGAAGAAGACTTGTTTCTATACTTGGCCGTCTCCGAGAATGCGGTTAGCGCGGCCTTAGTTCGGGAAGAGAAAAAACTCAGCACCCCGTGTACTATGTTAGCAAACGCATGATAGGGGCGGAGACGCGATACCCAGTGATCGAAAAGCTAGTTTTTTGCCTCCTAGTAGCCCCAAGAAATTTATGACCATACTTTCATGCTCACCCAATCATAGTACTAACCCACCATCTGCTCCGACCAGTCCTACAGAAACGGGAGGCGTCCGAGAGACTTCTCAAATGGGCCATGGAATTAAGCCAGTTTGATCTACATTACATACCACGCACTTCCATAAAAGGACAAGCGCTAGCAGACTTCATAACGAAGTGCCATGAGGCAGAGGCTAGCGCAAGCGTGCCCACACCACAAACCCCAGCGTGGAAAGTCTTTGTGGACGGTGCCTCCAACGAAAATGGATCCGGAGTAGGGGTAGCAATGATATCCCCTAATGGACTTCGACTCCAGGCGGCCCTACGTTTCGAATTCACAGCTTCTAATAATGAGGCTGAATACGAAGGCTTGATTGCAGGGCTGAGGTTAGCAAAAGCCGTGGGGGCACAAGAGTAGAAGTCTTCAGTGATTCACAACTGGTAGTAAACCAAGTGTCGGGGGAATATCAAACGCGTGGAGAAAAAATGGCCGCGTATGTCGAAATTGTTCGGGAGCTGCTCCATGACTTCACGGACTACAAAGTGGAAAGAATCCCCAGAGAAAATAACGCTCATGCAGTCTGTTTGGCTAAGTTAGCATCAGACAGCGAAATTGAGAAACTGGGGGTGGTGCCCGTTGAACGCCTCTCGAAAGCCAGCATTAAAGCCAAAAGTATTGCGACAGTTGAACAAGAGCTCAACTGGATGATCTCCATCATCGAATACATAACCAAAGGCGAGTTGCCCCAAGAAAAGGCATTATCAAGAAGGATACAGTAAAGGCCCTGGAGAGAGAGGTGGACAAACTACTAACAAGTGGCATGATTCGGGATGTGTATTGTCTAGAATGGTTGGCCAATCCGGTGCTGGTGCCTAAACCAAATGGGACATGGCGGGTATGTATAGATTTTACCAATCTAAACAAGGCATACCCAAAAGACTGCTTCCCCCCACCACGAATCGACCAAATGGTGGATGCTACCTCTGAATTCAAGCTATTGTCCTTCATGGATGCCTATGCCAGGTACAACCAGATCAAGATACACATTGCAAACCAAGAATGCACTAGCTTCAAGACCGATAAGGGGGTATACTGCTACCTAGTCATGCCTTTCGGACTAAAAAATGCTAGTGCAACATATCAACGGATGGTTAGCAGGATGTTTAAAGGCCTTCAGGGACGAAACATGGAGGTGTACGTGGACGACATGTTGGTCAAGTCAAAGGCATGTGCAAGCCATGCAGATGACCTCGAAGAATGCTTTGAAGTGGTTCAGAGATTCAAAATGAAGCTTAACCAAAAGAAGTGCACTTTTGGTGTCAAATCAAGGAAGTTTTTGGGATTTATTGTCAGCCAACGAGGGATTGAGGCGAACCCGAAAAAAATCCAAGCTCTCCTGAATACGCCTGATCCCAAGAAGCACAAAGATGTACAAAGATTAACCGAAAAGGTTGCCGCCCTCAACCGGTTTATCTTCGATCGATAGACAGGTGCCTTCCCTCTTCAACATCCTGAAGAAATGCCAAAAATTCGAATGGTCCCACGAATGCGAGGAGGCATTCAAAAAACTAAAAGAACACATGGCTAAATTTCCAATCCTATCAAAAGCTGTCCTCGAAGAAGACTTGTTTCTATACTTGGCCGTCTCCGAGAATGCGGTTAGCGTGGGCTTAGTTCGGGAAGAGAAAAAACTCAGCACCCCGTGTACTATGTTAGCAAACGCATGATAGGGGCGGAGACGCGATACCCGGTGATCGAAAATCTAGTTTTTTGCCTCCTAGTAGCCCCAAGAAAGTTAAGACCATACTTTCATGCTCACCCAATCAAAGTACTAACCCACCATCTGCTCCGACCAGTCCTGCAGAAACTGGAGGCGTCCGAGAGACTTCTCAAATGGGCCATGGAATTCAGCCAGTTTGATCTACATTACAGACCACGCACTTCCATAAAAGGACAAGCGCTAGCGGACTTCATAACGGAGTTCCATGAGGCAGAGGCTAGCGCAAGCGTGCCCACAGCACAAACCCGAGCGTGGAAAGTCTTTGTGGACGGTGCCTCCAACGAAAATGAATCTGAAGCGGGGGTAGCAATGATATCCCCAAATGGACTTCGACTCCAGGCGGCCCTACGTTTCGAATTCACAGCTTCTAATAATGAGGCCGAATACGAAGCCTTGATTGCAGGGCTGAGGTTAGCAAAAGCCGTGGGGGCACAAGAGTAGAAGTCTTCAGTGATTCACAACTGGTAGTAAACCAAGTGTCGGGGGAATATCAAACGCGTGGAGAAAAAATGGCCGCGTATGTAGAAATTGTTCGGGAGCTGCTCCATGAGTTCACGGACTACAAAGTGGAAAGAATCCCCAGAGAAAATAACGCTCATGCAGTCTGTTTGGCTAAGTTAGCATCAGACAGCAAAATTGAGAAACTGGGGGTGGTGCCCGTTGAACGCCTCTCGAAAGCAAGCATTAAAGCCAAAAGTATTGCGATAGTTGAACAAGAGCTCAACTGGATGATCCCCATCATCGAATACATAACCAAAGGCGAGTTGCCCCAAGAAAAGGCACTATCCAGAAGGATACAGTAAAGGCCCTTGAGAGAGAGGTGGACAAACTACTAACAAGTGGCATGATCCGGGATGTGTATTACCTAGAATGGTTGGCCAATTTGGGGCTGGTGCCTAAACCAAATGGGACATGGCAGGTATGTATAGATTTTACCGATCTAAACAAGGCATGCCCAAAAGACTGCTTCCCCCTACCACGAATCGACCAAATGGTGGATGCTACCTTTGAATTCAAGCTATTGTCCTTCATGGACGCCTATGCCGGCTGCAACCACATCAAGATGCACATTGCAGACAAAGAAAGCACTAGCTTCGAGATCGATAAGGGGGTATACTGCTACCTAGTCTTGCCTTTCAGACTAAAAAACGCTAGTGCAACATATCAACGGATGGTTAGCCGGATGTTTAAAGGCCTTCAGGGACGAAACATGGAGGTGTACGTGGAGGACATGTTGGTCAAGTCAAAGGCATGTGGAAGCCATGTAGATGACCTCGAAGAATGCTTTGAAGTGGTTCAGAGATACGAAATGAAGCTTAACCAAAAGAAGTGCACTTTTGGTGTCTAATCAGGGAAGTTTCTGGGATTTATTGTCAGCCAACAAGGGATTGAGGCGAACCCAGAAAAAATCCAAGCTCTTTTGAATATGCCTTATCCCAAGAACCACAAAGTTGTACAAAGCTTAACCTAAAAGGTTGCCGCCCTGAGCCGGTTTATCTTCCGATCCATAGACAGGTGCCTTCCCTCTTCAACATCCTGAAGAAATGCCAAAAATTCGAATGGTCCCACGAATGCGAGGAGGCATTCAAAAAACTAAAAGAACACATGGCTAAATTTCCAATCCTCTCAAAAGCTGTCCTCGAAGAAGACTTGTTTCTATACTTGGCCGTCTCCGAGAATGCGGTTAGCGCGGCCTTAGTTCGGGAAGAGAAAAAACTCAGCACCCCGTGTACTATATTAGCAAACGCATGATAGGGGCGGAGACGCGATACCCAGTGATCAAAAAGCTAGTTTTTTGCCTCCTAGTAGCCTCAAGAAATTTATGACCATACTTTCATGCTCACCCAATCATAGTACTAACCCACCATCTGCTCCGACCAGTCCTACAGAAACTGGAGGCGTCCGAGAGACTTCTCAAATGGGCCATGGAATTAAACCAGTTTGATCTACATTACATACCACGCACTTCCATAAAAGGACAAGCGCTAGCAGACTTCATAACGGAGTTCCATGAGGCAGAGGCTAGCGCAAGCGTGCCCACACCACAAACCCCAGCGTGGAAAGTCTTTGTGGACGGTGCCTCCAACGAAAATGGATCCGGAGCGGGGGTAGCAATGATATCCCCTAATGGACTTTGACTCCAGGCGGCCCTACGTTTCGAATTCACAGCTTCTAATAATGAGGCCGAATAGGAAGCCTTGATTGCAGAGCTGAGGTTAGCAAAAGCCTTGGAGGCCACAAGAGTAGAAGTCTTCAGTGATTCAAAACTGGTAGTAAACCAAGTGTCGGGGGAATATCAAACGCGTGGAGAAAAAATGGCCGCGTATGTAGAAATTGTTCGGGAGCTGCTCCATGAGTTCACGGACTACAAAGTGGAAAGAATCCCCAGAGAAAATAACGCTCATGCAGTCTGTTTGGCTAAGTTAGCATCAGATAGCGAAATTAAGAAATTGGGGGTGGTGCCCGTTGAACGCCTCTCGAAAGCAAGCATTAAAGCCAAAAGTATTGCGACAGTTGAACAAGAGCTCAACTGGATGATCCCCATCATCGAATACATAACCAAAGGCGAGTTGCCCCAAGAAAAGGCACTATCCAGAAGGATACAGTAAAGGCCCTTGAGAGAGAGGTGGACAAACTACTAACAAGTGGCATGATTCGGGATGTGTATTGTCTAGAATGGTTGGCCAATCCGGTGCTGGTGCCTAAACCAAATGGGACATGGCGGGTATGTATAGATTTTAGCCATCTAAACAAGGCATACCCAAAAGACTGCTTCCCCCTACCACGAATCGACCAAATGGTGGATGCTACCTCTGAATTCAAGCTATTGTCCTTCATGGATGCCTATGCCGTCTACAACCAGATCAAGATACACATTGCAGACCAAGTATGCACTAGCTTCAAGACCGATAAGGGGGTATACTGCTACCTAGTCATGCCTTTTGGACTAAAAAATGCTAGTGCAACATATCAACGGATGGTTAGCAGGATGTTTAAAGGCCTTCAGGGAAGAAAAATGGAGGTGTACGTGGACGGCATGTTGGTCAAGTCAAAGGCATGTGCAAGCCATGCAGATGACCTCGAAGAATGCTTTGAAGTGGTTCAGAGATTCGGAATGAAGCTTAACCAAAAGAAGTGCACTTTTGGGGTCAAATCAGGGAAGTTTCTAGGATTTATTGTCAGCCAACAAGGGATTGATGCAAACCCGAAAAAAATCCAAGCTCTCCTGAATATGCCTTATCCCAAGAAGCACAAAGATGTACAAAGATTAACCGAAAAGGTTGCCGCCCTCAGCCGGTTTATCTCCGATCCATAGACAAGTGTATTCCCTCTTCAACATCCTGAAGAAATGCCAAAAATTCGAATGGTCCGACGAACGCGAGGAGGCATTCAAAAAACTAAAAGAACACATGGCTAAATTTCCAATCCTATCAAAAGCTGTCCTCGAAGAAGACTTGTTTCTATACTTGGCCGTCTCCGAGAATGCAGTTAGCGCGGCCTTAGTTCGGGAAGAGAAAAAACTCAGCACCCCGTGTACTATGTTAGCAAACGCATGATAGGGGCGGAGACGCGATACCCAGTGATCGAAAAGCTAGTTTTTTGCCTCCTAATAGCCTCAAGAAAGTTAAGACCGTACTTTCATGCTCACCCAATCAAAGTACTAACCAACCATCTGCTCCGACCAGTCCTACAGAAACTAGAGGCGTCCGAGAGACTTCTCAAATGGGCCATGGAATTAAGCCAGTTTGATCTACATTACATACCACGCACTTCCATAAAAGGACAAGCACTAGCAGACTTCATAAAGGAGTTCCATGAGGCAGAGGCTAGCGCAAGCGTGCCCACACCACAAACCCCAGCATGGAAAGTCTTTGTGGACGGTGCCTCCAACGAAAATGGATCTGGAGCGGGGGTAGCAATGATATCCCCAAATGGACTTCGACTCCAGGGGTCCCTATGTTTCAAATTCACAGCTTCTAATAATGAGGCCGAATACGAAGCCTTGATTGCAAGGCTGAGGTTAGCAAAAGCCGTGGGGGCCACAAGAGTAGAAGTCTTCAGTGATTCACAACTGGTAGTAAACCAAGTGTCGGGGGAATATCAAACGCGTGGAGAAAAAATGGCCGCGTATGTAGCAATTGTTCGGGAGCTGCTCCATGAGTTCACGGACTACAAACTGGAAAGAATCCCCAGAGAAAAGATCGCTCATGTAGACTGTTTGGCTAAGTTAGCATCAGACAGCGAAATTGAGAAACTGGGGGTGGTGCCCGTTGAATGCCTCTCGAAAGCAAGCATTAAAGCCAAAAGTATTGCGACAGTTGAAAAGGAGCTCAACTGGATGATCCCCATCATGGAATACATAACCAAAGGCGAGTTGCCCCAAGAAAAGGCACTATCCAGAAGGATACAGTAAAGGCCTTGGAGAGAGAGGTGGACAAACTACTAACAAGTGGCATGATCCGGGATGTGTATTACCTAGAATGGTTGGCCAATTTGGTGCTGGTGCCTAAACCAAATGGGACATGGCAGGTATGTATAGATTTTACCGATCTAAACAAGGCATGGCCAAAAGACTGCTTCCCCCTACCACGAATCGACCAAATGGTTGATGCTACCTCTGAATTCAAGCTATTGTCCTTCATGGACGCCTATGCCGGCTACAACCACATCAAGATGCACATTGCAGACAAAGAAAGCACTAGCTTCGAGATCGATAAGGGGGTATACTGCTACCTAGTCATGCCTTTCAGACTAAAAAACGCTAGTGCAACATATCAACGGATGGTTAGCCGGATGTTTAAAGGCCTTCAGGGACGAAACATGGAGGTGTACGTGGACGACATGTTGGTGAAGTCAAAGGCATGTGCAAGGCATGCAGATGACCTCGAAGAATGCTTTGAAGTGGTTCAGAGATACGAAATGAAGCTTAACCAAAAGAAGTGCACTTTTGGTGTCAAATTAGGGAAGTTTCTGGGATTTATTCTCAGCCAACGAGGGATTGAGGCGAACCCGGAAAAAATCCAAGCTCTTTTGAATATGCCTTATCCCAAGAACAACAAATGTGTACAAAGCTTAACCTAAAAGGTTGCTGCCCTGAGCCGGTTTATCTTCCGATCCATAGACAGGTGCCTTCCCTCTTCAACATCCTGAAGAAATGCCAAAAATTCGAATGGTCCAACAATGCGAGGAGGCATTCAAAAAACTAAAAGAACACATGGCTAAATTTCCAATCCTACCAAAAGCTGTCCTCGAAGAAGACTTGTTTTTATACTTGGCCGTCTCCGAGAATGCGGTTAGCGCGGCCTTAGTTCGGGAAGAGAAAAAACTCAGCACCCCGTGTACTATGTTAGCAAACGCATGATAGGGGCGGAGACGCGATACCCAGTGATTGAAAAGCTAGTTTTTTGCCTCCTAGTAGCCCCAAGAAATTTATGACCATACTTTCATGCTCACCCAATCATAGTACTAACCCACCATCTGCTCCGACCAGTCCTACAGAAACTGGAGGCGTCCGAGAGACTTCTCAAATGGGCCATGGAATTAAGCCAGTTTGATCTACATTACATACCACGCACTTCCATAAAAGGACAAGTGCTAGCAGACTTCATAACGGAGTTCCATGAGGCAGAGGCTAGCGCAAGCGTGCCCACACCACAAACCCCAGCATGGAAAGTCTTTGTGGACGGTGCCTCCAACGAAAATGGATCTGGAGCGGGGGTAGCAATGATATCCCCAAATGGACTTCGACTCCAGGCGGCCCTATGTTTCAAATTCACAGCTTCTAATAATGAGGCCGAATACGAAGCCTTGATTGCAAGGCTGAGGTTAGCAAAAGCCGTGGGGGCCACAAGAGTAGAAGTCTTCAGTGATTCACAACTGGTAGTAAACCAAGTGTCGGGGGAATATCAAACGAGTGGAGAAAAAATGGCCGCGTATGTAGCAATTGTTCGGGAGCTGCTCCATGAGTTCACGGACTACAAACTGGAAAGAATCCCCAGAGAAAAGAACGCTCATGTAGACTGTTTGGCTAAGTTAGCATCAGACAGCGAAATTGAGAAACTGGGGGTTGTGCCTGTTGAACGCCTCTCGAAACCAAGCATTAAAGCCAAAAGTATTGCGACAGTTGAAAAGGAGCTCAACTGGATGATCCCCATCATGGAATACATAACCAAAGGCGAGTTGCCCCAAGAAAAGGCATTATCCAGAAGGATACAGTAAAGGCCCTGGAGAGAGAGGTGGACAAACTACTAACAAGTGGCATGATCTGGGATGTGTATTACCTAGAATGGTTGGCCAATTTGGTGCTGGTGCCTAAACAAAATGGGACATGGTAGGTATGTATAGATTTTACCGATCTAAACAAGGCATGCCCAAAAGACTGCTTCCCCCTACCACGAATCGACCAAATGGTGATGCTACCTCTGAATTCAAGCTATTGTCCTTCATGGACGCCTATGCCGGCTACAACCACATCAAGATGCACATTGCAGACAAAGAAAGCACTAGCTTCGAGATCGATAAGGGGGTATACTGCTACCTAGTCATGCCTTTCAGACTAAAAAACGCTAGTGCAACATATCAACGGATGGTTAGCCGGATGTTTAAAGGCCTTCAGGGACGAAACATGGAGGTGTACGTGGACGACATGTTGGTCAAGTCAAAGGCATGTGCAAGCCATGCAGATGACCTCGAAGAATGCTTTGAAGTGGTTCAGAGATACGAAATGAAGCTTAACCAAAAGAAGTGCACTTTTGGTGTCAAATTAGGGAAGTTTCTGGGATTTATTGTCAGCCAACGAGGGATTGAGGCGAACCCGGAAAAAATCCAAGCTCTTTTGAATATGGCTTATCCCAAGAACCACAAAGTTGTACAAAGCTTAACCTAAAAGGTTGCTGCCCTGAGCCGGTTTATCTTCCGATCCATAGACAGGTGCCTTCCCCCTTCAACATCCTGAAGAAATGCCAAAAATTCGAATGGTCCCACGAATGCGAGGAGGCATTCAAAAAACTAAAAGAACACATGGCTAAATTTCCAATCCTATCAAAAGCTGTCCTCGAAGAAGACTTGTTTCTATACTTGGTCGTCTCCGAGAATGCGGTTTGCGCGGCCTTAGTTCGGGAAGAGAAAAAACTCAGCACCCCGTGTACTATGTTAGCAAACGCATGATAGGGGCGGAGACGCGATACCCAGTGATCGAAAAGCTAGTTTTTTGCCTCCTAGTAGCCCCAAGAAATTTATGACCATACTTTCATGCTCACCCAATCATAGTACTAACCCACCATCTGCTCCGACCAGTCCTACAGAAACTGGAGGCGTCCGAGAGACTTCTCAAATGGGCCATGGAATTAAGCCAGTTTGATCTACATTACATACCACGCACTTCCACAAAAGGACAAGCGCTAGAAGACTTCATAACGGAGTTCCATGAGGCAGAGGCTAGCGCAAGCGTGCCCACACCACAAACCCCAGCGTGGAAAGTCTTTGTGGAAGGTGCCTCCAACGAAAATGGATCCGGAGCGGGGGTAGCAATGATATCCCCTAATGGACTTTGACTCCAGGCGGCCCTACGTTTCGAATTCACAGCTTCTAATAATGAGGCCGAATAGGAAGCCTTGATTGCAGGGCTGAGGTTAGCAAAAGCCTTGGAGGCCACAAGAGTAGAAGTCTTCAGTGATTCACAACTGGTAGTAAAGCAAGTGTCGGGGGAATATCAAACGCGTGGAGAAAAAATGGCCGCATATGTAGAAATTGTTCGGGAGCTGCTCCATGAGTTCACGGACTACAAAGTGGAAAGAATCCCCAGAGAAAATAACGCTCATGCAGTCTGTTTGGCTAAGTTAGCATCAGACAACGAAATTGAGAAATTGGGGGTTGTGCCCGTTGAACGCGTCTCGAAAGCAAGCATTAAAGCCAAAAGTATTGCGACAGTTGAACAAGAGCTCAACTGGATGATCCCCATCATCGAATACATAACCAAAGGTGAGTTGCCCCAAGAAAAGGCACTATCCAGAAGGATACAGTAAAGGCCCTTGAGAGAGAGGTGGACAAACTACTAACAAGTGGCATGATTCGGGATGTGTATTGTCTAGAATGGTTGGCCAATCCGGTGCTGGTGCCTAAACCAAATGGGACATGGCGGGTATGTATAGATTTTACCGATCTAAACAAGGCATACCCAAAAGACTGCTTCCCCCTACCACGAATCGACCAAATGGTGGATGCTACCTCTGAATTCAAGCTATTGTCCTTCATGGATGCCTATGCCGTCTAAAACCAGATCAAGATACACATTGCAGACCAAGAATGCACTAGCTTCAAGACCGATAAGGGGGTATACTGCTACCTCGTCATGCCTTTTGGACTAAAAAATACTAGTGCAACATATCAACGGATGGTTAGCAGGATGTTTAAAGGCCTTCAGGGACGAAACATGGAGGTGTACGTGGACGACATGTTGGTCAAGTCAAAGGCATGTGCAAGCCATGCAGATGACCTCGAAGAATGCTTTGAAGTGGTTTAGAGATTCGGAATGAAGCTTAACCAAAAGAAGTGCACTTTTGGGGTCAAATTAGGGAAGTTTCTAGGATTTATTGTCAGCCAACGAGGGATTGATGCAAACCCGAAAAAATTCCAAGCTCTCCTGAATATGCCTTATCCCAAGAAGCACAAAGATGTACAAAGATTAACCGAAAATGTTGCCGCCCTCAGCCGGTTTATCTCTGATCCATAGACAATTGTATTCCCTCTTCAACATCCTGAAGAAATGCCAAAAATTCGAATGGTCCGACGAATGCGAGGAGGCATTCAAAAAACTAAAAGAACACATGGCTAAATTTCCAATCCAATCAAAAGCTGTCCTCGAAGAAGACTTGTTTCTATACTTGGCCGTCTCCAAGAATGCGGTTAGCGCGGCCTTAGTTCGGGAAGAGAAATAACTCAGCACCCCGTGTACTATGTTAGCAAACGCATGATAGGGGCGGAGACGCGATACCCAGTGATCGAAAAGCTAGTTTTTTGCTTCCTAATAGCCTCAAGAAAGTTAAGACCGTACTTTCATGCTCACCCAATCAAAGTACTAACCAACCATCTGCTCGGACCAGTCCTACAGAAACTGGAGGCGTCCGAGAGACTTCGCAAATGGGCCATGGAATTAAGCCAGTTTGATCTACATTACATACCACGCACTTCCATAAAAGGACAAGCGCTAGCAGACTTCATAACGGAGTTCCATGAGGCAGAGGCTAGCGCAAGCGTGCCCACACCACAAACCCCAGCATGGAAAGTCTTTGTGGACGGTGCCTCCAACGAAAATGGATCTGGAGCGGGGGTAGCAATGATATCCCCAAATGGACTTCGACTCCAGGCGGCCCTACGTTTCGAATTCACAGCTTCTAATAATGAGGCCGAATACGAAGCCTTGATTGCAAGGCTGAGGTTAGCAAAAGTCGTGGGGGCCACAAGAGTAGAAGTCTTCAGTGATTCACAACTGGTAGTAAACCAAGTGTCCGGGGAATATCAAACGCGTGGAGAAAAATGGCCGCGTATGTAGCAATTGTTTGGGAGCTGCTCCATGAGTTCACGGACTACAAACTGAAAAGAATCCCCAGAGAAAAGAACGCTCATGCAGTCTGTTTTGCTAAGTTAGCATCAGACAGCGAAATTGAGAAACTCGGGGTGGTGCCCGTTGAACGCCTCTCGAAACCAAGCATTAAAGCCAAAAGTATTGCGACAGTTGAAAAAGAGCTCAACTGGATGATCCCCATCATCGAATACATAACCAAAGGCGAGTTGCCCCAAGAAAAGGCACTATCCAGAAGGATACAGTAAAGGCCCTGGAGAGAGAGGTGGACAAACTACTAACAAGTGGCATGATTCGGGATGTGTATTGTCTAGAATGGTTGGCCAATTTGGTGTTGGTGCCTAAACCAAATGGGACATGACGGGTATGTATAGATTTTACCGATCTAAACAAGGCATGCCCAAAAGACTGCTTCCCCCTACCACTAATCGACCAAATGGTGGATGCTACCTCTGAATTCAAGCTATTGTCCTTCATGGATGCCTATGCCGGGTACAACCAGATCAAGATACACATTGCAGACCAAGAATGCACTAGCTTCAAGACCGATAAGGGGGTATACTACTACCTAGTCAAGCCTTTCGGACTAAAAAATGCTAGTGCAACATATCAACGGATGGTTAGCAGGATGTTTAAAGGCCTTCAGGGATGAAACATGGAGGTGTACGTGGACGACATGTTGGTCAAGTCAAAGGCATGTGCAAGCCATGCAGATGACCTCGAAGAATGCCTTGAAGTGGTTCAGAGATTCGGAATGAAGCTGAACCAAAAGAAGTGCACTTTTGGGGTCAAATCAGGGAAGTTTCTAGTATTTATTGTCAGCCAACGAGGGATTGATGCAAACCCGAAAAAAATCCAAGCTCTCCTGAATATGCCTTATTCCAAGAAGCACAAAGATGTACAAAGATTAACCGAAAAAGTTACCGCCCTCAGCCGGTTTATCTCCGATCCATAGACAAGTGTATTCCCTCTTCAACATTCTGAAGAAATGCCAAAAATTCGAATGGTCCGACGAATGCGAGGAGGCATTCAATAAACTAAAAGAACACATGGCTAAACCTCCAATTCTATAAAAAGCTGTCCTCGGAGAAGACTTGTTTCTATACTTGGCCGTCTCTGAGAATGCGAGGAGCCAGTTTGATCTACATTACATACCACACACTTCCATAAAAGGACAAGCGCTAGCAGACTTCATAACGGAGTGCCATGAGGCAAAGGCTAGCGCAAGCGTGCCCACACAACAAACCCCAGCATGGAAAGTCTTTGTGGACGGTGCCTCCAACAAAAATGGATCCGGAGCGGAGGTAGCAATGATATCCCCAAATGGACTTCGACTCTAGGCGGCCCTACGTTTTGAATTCACAGCTTCTAACAATGAGGCCAAATACGAAGCCTTGATTGCAAGGCTGAGTTTAGCAAAAGCCCTGGGGGCCACAAGAGTAGAAGTCTTCAGTGATTCACAACTGGTAGTAAACCAAGTGTCAGGGGAATATCAAACACGTGGAGAAAAAATGGTCGCGTAGGTAGCAATTGTTCGAGAGCTGCTCCATGAGTTTACGGACTACAAAGTGGAAAGAATCCCCAGAGAAAAGAACGCTCATGCAGACTGTTTGGCTAAGTTAGCATCAGACAGCGAAATTGAGAAACTGGGGGTGGTGCCCGTTGAACGCCTCTCGAAAGCAAGCATTAAAGCCAAAAGTATTGCGACAGTTGAACAAGGGCTCAACTGGATGATCCCCATCATCGAATACGTAACCAAAGGAAAGTTGCCCTAAGAAAAGGCACTATCCAGAAGGATACAGTATCAAGCGGACCATTATGTGATGATGGATAACATTCTCTATCGAAGAGGACTTGGCATGTCGTACCTATGTTGTGTATCAGACCATGAAGCTAAGAAAATTATGCTAGAAGTCCATGATGGGTTCTGCGGAGATCATACAGGAGGCCCAAGTCTGTCAAAGAAGATGCTGAGACAGGGGTATTTCTGGCCAACCATGAAAAAAGATTGTATAGACTACGTCCAAATATGTGATTCGTGCCAAAGGTTCGCGAACATACCAAGAGCCCCCCCCCCCCAACGAGATTACCCTCATGACTAGTCCCTCGCCCTTTGCGGTCTGGGGAATAGATCTTATTAGGTCCCTACTGACGGGAAAGGGAGGGGTAAAGTATGCCATAGTAGCAGTAGACTACTTCACAAAGTGGACGGAGGCTGAGCCAATGAAGACTATAACTGCTAAAAAAGCACTAGACTTTGTTATCAAAAACATAGTGTTTCGATATGGCTTGCCTCACAAGATAGTCTCAGACAATGGAAAGCAATTTGACTATGAAGAATTTACCGACTTCTGCAACCAACACAGAGTCGTCAAAAGCTTCTCCGCGGTGGCAAGGCAACAAACGAACGGGCAAGCAGAAGCGATCAATAAGATCCTAAAAGTCACTCTAAAGAAAAAACTGCTGGCTTGCAAAAACAATTGGCCCGAAGAATTTCTAAGAGTGTTATGGGCCTACCGGACAATCCCAAGAACCACGACCGGCGACTCGCCATTTTCAATGGCATACGGTTGTGAGGCAATGGTCCTGGTGGAAACGCTATTCCCATCCCACAGGAGAACGACTTATGATCCAACAACAAATAAGGCTTTATTACAGGAAGCGTTGGATCAGATTGACAAACTCCGGGATGAGTCTCAAATATGAATGACAGCTTATCAAAAGAAAGTGGCTAAACACTTTAACTCAAAAGTTAAAGGTAGAAAATTCGCTATTGATGATCTAGTCTTAACACGGATCTTCCCAGCCACTCAAGAACCCGGAGTGGGGGTACTTGGGCCTAATTGGGAAGGACCATATGAAATTGAAGACAAAATCGGCTCCGGGACCTACAAGCTCAAAAGAATGGACGGAACCATGGTGCCTAGGGCCAGGAACGCCGATCACGTCCGAAAGTATTACCGATAGTCAAGAAACATAAACTTATGCTCTGTAAAGTAAATTTGTACCAGACAAGTATATGCATCCTCCAAATAAATATTTGTAAAGCTGAGTGCCCTAAAAATAACTTTCATGACACTCAGGGGGGTAATAAGGCATACTACATGGACAAATGTAAAACAGGCCAAAAGTTTAATGAGGTTAAAAAGAAAAGCAAAGTATGTATTTAAACATAAATATATGATGTTCAGACCCAGTAGCAAGCTCTAAAAATATATTAAGGGCCTGGGGACGGGCCTTAAAATTGTCTCCCCTTAAAGAAAAAAGATGAAATGGTCTGAAAGAAGGGAAAATATACTGCAAATGTAAGAAAAAAACAAGATAGTAATAAAAGCAGTAATGGATGATAGTTGGCTTAATCAATACGGGGTGGAAGACTGTTGGGTTTTGTGCCCTAAATAAAACCCATCTCAATATAATCAGATTTACTATTTAACAAAGATCAGAAATAACATTTTATGTTGCATGGTTCACATGATTTATTTCATGATTATATTAAATGTACAAATTCTATGAAGTCCAGAACATATGTATTTGTTAATGATTATATTATTGTCAGCACAGTGGAATATAATCTTAATTATATGTTCGAAAGTTTATTCCCTGATTTGTCAGTTCATTGGATTTAGACTGGCATGATATAATCAGCGATAGGTATTCTTACACCTTGGATAAGTGTTATGTCCTTTCCAGGGCATTGGCAAAGTTTACCAATATCTGATGTATGGAGTATACATCGGAAGGGACCGATATTGAACTTTGATTCGATATGTTAAATCTACCGTAATATCTATTCAATTCAATATCACCTAGTTGATCCTAGATCAAATGATCTTAATCCTGATATGGTTAGGTTCAATCTCAAGAGTATTATATGTTGGGTTTTATGCCCTAAATAAAACTCATTTCAATATAATCAGATTTACTTATTAATATAGATCAGAAATAACATTTATTGTTGCATGGTTCACATGATTTATTTCATGATTATATGTATATAATGTATAAATTCATCTGAAACCCTTTTCACATACCTGATCCTGTTTATTATGCTGTCAACACATTGGAAAGTAAACATGACTATGTGAATAAAGTTTCCTACATTTATCAGACACGGGGTTTTATTGATATATGATAATCTACTACAGAGTTTACTTGCATTTGGAGAAATGCTATGTTCTTTCTAGAGCATCGATTAAAGTAAAGCTCAGGTTGGATGCATGGAGTATGCATCGGAAGGGACCGATATTGAACTTTGACTTAGATTTATTAAACTTACCGTGATATCTATTCAAGTTAATATCGCCTAGTTGATCCTAGATCAAATGATCTCAATCCGGTTATGATTAGGCTCAATCTCAAGAGGCTATTCGTGTTCTTTGATTTATTAGTTAAGCCCACTTTTGGGTCAGGGTGATACGTACATTGCGGGAACACGGTAGTGCAATTGAGTGGGAGCGCTAACATAAACATGGAATATATAGCTTCTATCTGGCGAATAGTAAGTAAACGGTGATCTCCTTCGAGCTTGACCAAACGAAAATAAATGGTGGAGATCTCATTTCACATAAGCTGAAATATCATTTATACGGGGTTAGGTATTTTAAGGATTAAATACATTGTAGGGTGTAACGGTAATATAATCCCTTTACAGTGTAGATCATTCATATAGAGGACCATTGATCAAATTAGGATTATAACAATGGATAACTAATGATGTGTCTATATGGTGGAACATATAGAGCATTCTATATACTGAGAGTGCAATTCTAATTTCTATGCGTGGATTCAACGAAGAATTAATAAGTTAGTGAATTTTAGTAATAAATTCTTGATCTGCTTATTGGAAGCTCGGTTATATAGACCCATGGTCCCCGCACTAGTTGAGATAATATTGCTTGTAAGACTCATATAATTGGTTTTGATTAATCAATTATAATTCTCAAATTAGACTATGTCTATTTGTGAATTTTTCACTAAGTAAGGGCGAAATTGTAAAGAAAGAGTTTTAGGGGCATATTTGTTAATTATGATACTTTGTATGGTTCAATTAATAAATATGATAAATGACAATATTATTTAATAATTATTTATAGTTATTAAATAATTAGAATTGGCATTTAGATGGTTGAATTAGAAAATTGGCGTTTTTTAGAAAATCAGATGCAGAAAAGATAAAACTGCAAAATTGCAATAAGTGAGGCCCAAATCCACTATGCATGGCCGGCCACTTTTGTAGGGAATTTAAACTGATATTTTCATTATTTTAATGCCAAATAATTTTCTAGTTTTTCCTTCAGAGAAAAACCTGAGCCTTTCTATCTCCCTATCTTTAGCCGCCACTTCTTCTTTTCTTCCCTCTTCAATTTCGAAATTCTTAGTGTGAGAATAGTGCCCACACACAGCAAGTGATACCTCAATCATAGTGAGGAAGATCGTGAAGAAAGACTTTCAGCAAGAAGGAGTTTCAGCACTAAAGAAAGGAATCAAGGGCTATAAATCTGAACGGAAGGAGTCATTATATTCTGCTGCACCCAATGTAAGGTTTCCTAAACTTTATATTTGTTTATTTCATCGTTTTAGAAAGTTCATATTTATGGTGTTAATCAACATACTTGTGAGTAGATCTAAGATCCTGGTAAAATAATTTCCAACAACTGGCCTCAGAGCCATGGTAATTGATTTTCTTGCAAGAAATTTTGACTTTAAAACGATTGTTTGTTGTTTTGGATGGTATCATGTTGTATTGAGTGTTATATGATGATTGATTGATGTTTGTGAATTTTCGTAAAACCTAATTGAATATCTGTTTCTGGAATTATTTTTATTGGATAGTATGGAAAAAATTAAGCAAGTTACTTTTTTACAGAACTCAATTTCGATTTAATTTGAATTAGTTATGATTTTTTGAAGTTTCGAAAAAAAATCGGGTTGTGTCGCTGCACCACGTGCGCGCGCGGAGAGGCTGCTAGCAGCCCCCTACACCACAGCTCGCAATTTTTTCGTTTTTCTTCGTTTTTTCATGTTTTTTGTCATGGAATTAACTTCTGATTTTTTGTGTAGTTTGGTATTTATACATTTACTATTCCTAATTCAATTCTAATTATCATAATTAAATTGATTAATATTTTTTAAATTTAATTCATGATATTAGTGTAATTTGAATTTGAAAATAGTAAATATCTATCTTTTTGCTTAATTATCTATCTTATTTTTAAATTTGATTATATCTTATCTTATTTTTAAATTTAAGGTCAGATATGAAATTTTTTAAAAATTAAATAATTTGACCTTATTTTAATTTAAAATAAGATAATTATAATCATGTAATTTTAAATAGATGTAAGATATTTTGCTAACTTTTAAATTTTGTTATTTTATTTATTTAAATTACATTTAAAATCTGAAAAAGATATTCATTTATCTTTTTTAATTTTTTATTTAATTTTTATTTATAAAATAACATTAAATTTTTTAAAAGTAGTTAGCAAATTTTGAAATGATATTTAGGTTGGTTGAAACCTAATTTTTCAAAATTGTAGGTTTAATTTTAAATTTAATTTTTTTTTAATTACGAAATTTTTTCAAATTTTTTTTAAAAAAAATTTCGAAAATGTTTTTTTTATTTTTTTTATTTAATTAATTATTTTTTGAAATTATTTATTTAAAATTAAATAAATCCTACATCAAACTATCCAGCTAACATTATTGCAGGAGTATATGTTTTAGCTTATTTGTAAGTTTTCAAAACCTATTATTGCTTGATTGCAAATAGCCATGGTTAACTTTTTGCCAGATCAAATGATCTGATGGCTCCCTTGGTCAAGTCAATTGTAAAGCCCGCTTAGTTAATTTGGAAATTAGATGTTATTTATGTTAATCAGGAAATTATTTATAGCTATTTAAATAATTTATCATGGATATTTATGGAATTCAGATATGCATATTTATGTCATCAGTAGTTTTTATATTTCGCATTTCCGGTGTCCGGTATTTTGGAACGCGGCGTTTGGCTCAGTAGAAATCACAACTTAGTATGTTAGATTTTGGGGACGGGTTTTAGACATTGGGAATGTCGGGAATGGCCGGGAATTTAGAATGTCCCAAAAATACCCCTTTAGTATGGTTTTAGTGATTTTATGGTGGAGGGGCAAAATGGTCTTTTTGCCCCATTAGTGTTTTGTTTTATGTGATTTATTAAATGGAAAATTAGGTATTTATTTTATTAAATATTGGCTGAAATGAGTTAATTAAATGGTTTTATTAGGTTGGTATTAAATGACTTTCTTTTATTTTACAACACTTAGAAAAAAATTCCAAAAAAAGTTTCAAACTCTCTCTTTCTTTCTCTTCCATTTTCGGCCAGCCTTGAGCAGCTAGGAGAAGGTGTTTTTCCTTTGATTTTGGCTAGTTATTCTTCATCCTTTAAGGTCTATTGCAACTAGGTTGGTTCATGTCTCTTTCCCTCTTTAAATTCTTGAAGAAAATGTGTGTAAATGTGAATTGCATGTTGGATTTTTATGTTGTTGTTGCTGCTGTAATCTAGTGATTATTTTGTGTTTAAGCATGATGAGTTTAGGGTTGTTTTGATGCTTGATTACTAGGTTGAGCATGCTAGAAGTGAATATGTGAAATTATGTAATTTTGAGAGAAAATGCCATGAATTGTTTCTGTGAATTGCTGGATGTTGTTGTTTGTTTTCAGAGGCTATATTATGCTAGTTTAGGTTGATTTTAGCTGGTTTGCAGGCTTGTTTTGTGGTTTTGCTCAAGCTTGAGTTTGGAACTCAAAGCTTGAGCTCCAATGGCAAAATTTGTGTATGTGGTTTCTGGGTAGGTTTGATGCCTTGGAAATGTTTATTAGGACCTATGTAGGAGGTCTGGAAAGTTTGGGACCATTTGGGTTCGAAATGGTCAAGATATGGGAATTTTTGGTTCTCGCTGCGAGGAACCGGAATTCGGTTGAGCATCCGGAATTCGGATGGGGGTTCGAATTTTCCCGAACCGGAATTCGGTTGGGCAACCGGACTTCGGATGGGGGATTTTTCCGAACCCTAGTTTTCCTCGTTTTTGGGTTTTTAGGGGTATTGCCATGCTATTTATCGATAGGGAAACTTTTAGTTTCGAGTTTAAGTCCCCGGGAAGTGATTTAGCGTATCACTTATAGCGTTGTGGTTTTTATGGTTTAGGAGCCGCAATCCGCCGTTCGCCTTCGGTTCCGGTCAGTTGACCGCACACCCGAAATCGGAATCCGTAAGATTAGTATAACGGTATGCATATGTAGTTTACATGTTTAGCGTGCATGTAGGAAGCCCGTTAGATTACATTAGATATGTATTTAGGCTTCGAACCACCCAACCCCGTCACGTCGGTACAGTGCCGGAGTATGACCGACGGCGGAGTATGACCGGTTCGACCGATCAGCCGACACCGGTTGGTGGTTCGGTCTTATTGACCTATCCCGTCGGTACAGTGGAGTATGACCGGCGGCGGAGTATGACCGGTTCGACCGATCGGGAGGATACTTGTCAATAGTACCGTCCCCCGAACGTTCAAAACTCGGTACCATGTTGGACATGGCGGTAGTGCTCGCACCATGTTGGACATGGCGGTAGCGGGACTCGCATCGTGTTGGACACGGCGATCGGTTTTATGTATGATATTATTATGCTTTTCTTGCGGAGTCCGTCGACTCACGGTTTACGTTGCATGTGTAGGTAAAGGCAAGGCGATTCTTGATGGACCGTGAGCGAGCTTATGGGATTGTACATGTCGGGGCGGTTAGGCCTGGAGCGTACGATCCTCGGGACAGCACGGCTGAGATTTTGTAATTGTCGTTAGACGACTTTATTTTGATGTAAAAGTTGAACAGTGAAAACGTTTGTAAATATTTTTTTATAAATCGGGATCCCGAGACTTTTTGGTAAAATGGTTTATAAGTTTAATGAAAAAGCAAAATTTTAATTAATCACGTTTTTCCATAAACCTCGTTGATTAGCAACGAGCTGCACAGTACGTTTAAAAATCACGTAATACGCCTAAATTAGTTAGGGTGTTACAATTTGGTATCAGAGCCGCCAGGTTGTCTTCCGAAGATCGTCACGACATGTACAATCATCATCAGCAGTTAGCTCGGTTCACGGTTCAGTAAGCCTTTATTGCTTAGTAGTTTATTTTATTCAGTTATAAAAAAAAAAGAAAAGCCTGTTAGGAAGCATGTTAGTAGCCTGATAGTAGAATAGGCGCATGTTTCATTTCTAATTTCCAAATTAAGCGGCATTAGTAAGCTCGCCCTGAATACGACCTGATATGCCAACTCTTGGTTTCGCAGGCGGTTCTAGCTAGATGGACGCCAGGCGGACCACGAGGAGTCAGGGCAACTCAGTGGGGTCGAATCAGGGAGAGGGAGCTCGGTTTCCCCCACCTGCTAGGGGCCGAGGCAGAGGTCCCCGAGGCAGGGCTCGTGGTCGGGGTGATGAGAACCCACCACAGGCTGCCCGAGCTCCCCACCGATCAGGGAGCCCCGAACTGGGAGTTACGGTTTGCGGAGATGCAAGCCAGGATCGAAGAGCAAGACCTCGAGATTCAGAGGTTGAGACAGCAGGGTGCTCCTGCAGTTCCAGTGCCAGTAGTTCCAGTGGCACCTGCCCCTGCTGCCCAGGCCGAAATGGTAGTGGCGGCCCATAGATTGGAGCCTTTGTATGAGAGGTTCCGGAAGCAAGCACCTCCGGTGTTCCTGGGAGGTCCAGATGTGTCGAAAGCCGAGCAGTGGCTTACGGTGATCACCAGAATTCTGAACTTTATGGGTGTCACCGGCAACGACAGAGTGGTGTGTGCCACATTTCAGTTCCAGGAGGATGCCCTGGTATGGTGGGACATGGTGTCTCAGATTCACGATGTCACCACCATGACTTGGGAGAGGTTCCAGGAACTTTTCAACGCGAAGTACTACAACGAGGCGGTTAGAAGCGCCAAGAGAAAGGAATTCGTTCACCTGACCCAGCGGGAGAACATGAGTGTCACTGAGTATACAACTCAGTTTGACCGGTTGGCGAGGTTAGCCTCGGGTATTGTGCCGACCGACTTCAGTAGGAAGGAGAAGTATCTGGACGGGTTGAATCCCAAGATCAGGCATGACCTGATGATTACCACTGACGACAGCACCACCTACGCTCAGATGGTGGAGAAGGCACTGCGAGCTGAGGGCGCAGTGGGGTGCATGTCAGAGTCAGCTAGTACTCCGATTGGTGGCGGAGCTCCTACCCCTCCTGCATCAGGATTTAGCAGGGGGAGTAGTGGTTCGGCCATTGATCAGAGGAAGAGGGCACCCACTGCTTCCGGCGGCTCGAGCCAGAACAAGAGGTTCCCGGGGAACCGAACGAGAGGAGTCGTCTGGTGGTAATGAGACTCGCTTCTCCTACCCCGAATGCCCTACTGCAAGAGGCATCATCGGGGAGAGTGCAAGGGCGGGGATGCTTTCATTGTGGCATGCCCGGCACTTCAAGAGGGAATGTCCCCGGCTCGGCCGGAGGCACCGAGAGCTCCGGTGATGCCCACTCCGGCCCGGGGTATTCGCGATCACGCAGCCGATGCGGATGCCGGCCCATCGGTTGTTACGGAGTCGATTCTTATTAACGACTCATTTTATTCAAGGTCTTTGTTTGATTACGGGGCTACACGTTCTTATGTGGCGGCCGCAGTCTTTAGTAAGTTGGGTAGACCCTTTGATAGAGATGAGTCAGGGTTTGGAACCCCGTTACACAGCGGAGAATTGGTTATCTCCAATAGGTGGATTAGGTCTATGCCGATCAGGATAGATGGTAGAGAGTTAAGCGCTGATCTGATAGAGATGAGCTTAGTCGAATTTGATATTATTTTAGGAATGGATTTCCTATCTAAATATTCGGCGAGCATCGATTGCAAGAGGAAGATGGTGGTCTTCCAACCAGAAAGTGAAGAACCGTTCGTATTTGTGGGTTCGGTTCAGGGATCTCGGATCCCGGTGATCTCGGCTATGTCAGCGAGAGAATTATTGCACGGTGGGTGCTTAGGGTTTCTGGCCGTGGTGGTGGACACCACTCGGCCAGACACCGTTCGGCCAGAGGACATCAGAGTAGTTCGGGAATTTTTGGACGTTTTTCCCGAAGAACTTCCAGGGTTACCACCTCATCGGGAGATTGACTTTGTGATTGACTTGGCACCAGGGGTGGATCCGGTTTCTAAAGCCCCGTATAGGATGGCTCCAGCTGAACTTAAGGAATTGAAGATTCAGCTCCAGGGGTTGCTTGACATAGGGTTCATTCGGCCCAGTGTGTCACCTTGGGGAGCCCCGGTTTTGTTCGTGAAGAAAAAGGATGGATCTATGAGGATGTGCATCGACTACAGAGAGTTGAACAAGCTGACGGTGAAGAATAAATATCCATTACCTAGGATCGATGACTTGTTCGATCAGCTTCAGGGGAAGACGGTCTTTTCTAAGATTGACCTCCGTTCGGGTTATCATCAGTTGAGGATCCGAGAGGAGGACATTCCAAAGACGGCTTTCCGCACTAGGTATGGACACTACGAGTTCCTGGTTATGTCATTCGGACTAACCAATGCTCCTGCAGCATTCATGGACCTGATGAATAGAGTATTCAAGGATTTCCTCGATATCTGTGTAATTGTGTTTATCGACGACATCCTCGTGTACTCTCAGTCAGAAGAGGAGCATGAGTTACATCTTCAGATGGTACTGCAACGACTTCGAGAACATAGACTCTACGCCAAGTTCAAGAAATGTGAGTTCTGGTTGTCTCAGGTGTCCTTCCTAGGGCACATTGTGAGTAAAGATGGGATCAAGGTGGATCCCGGGAAGATTGAATCCGTCAGGGATTGGCCGAGACCGAAGACAGTGACAGAGATCAGAAGCTTCTTGGGGTTAGCTGGGTACTACCGTAGGTTCGTGGAGGGGTTCTCCAAAATTTCAATGCCCCTAACCGAGCTTACAAAGAAGAATCAGCGATTTATCTGGTCAGATAAATGCGAAGCTAGTTTTCAGGAGCTGAAACAGAGGTTGATTCTTGCTCCGTACTAGCTTTGCCTTCGGACGAGGAGAAGTTCGTGGTCTATTGTGACGCATCCAAACAGGGTTTGGGGTGCGTATTGATGCAAGCCGATCGGGTTATCGCTTACGCCTCCCGTCAGTTAAAGGATTATGAACAGCGATACCCGACTCATGATTTAGAATTGGCCGCAGTGGTTTTTGCACTGAAGATTTGGCGGCATTACTTGTATGGTGAGAAGTGCGAGATCTATACCGACCATAAAAGTCTCAAGTATTTCTTTACTCAGAAAGATTTGAACATGAGACAAAGGCGTTGGTTGGAGTTAGTGAAGGATTATGATTGCGAGATCCTCTATCATCCCGGAAAAGCCAATGTAGTGGCCGATGCCCTGAGTAGAAAGGGTCCCGGGCAGATAGCTAGCATGGTTCAGATCTCACCTCAGCTAGCAGAGGATATGGTCAGGTCCAGCATTGAGTTTGTGGTAGAACAGCTACACAACTTAACGCTGCAATCGATACGTTAGAAAGAATAAAAGTTGCTCGGACGACGGATCCGGAGTTAGTGAAGATCCGAGATGAGGTATTGGCTGGTCAAGCCAAAGACTTTTCAGTGTCAGATAGTGGAGTGCTTTTGCATAAAGCCAGGGTTTGTGTCCCGAACAGTGTGGACTTGAGAAACGAGATCTTCGAGGAGGCTCATTCTACTCCATATTCTCTACATCCCGGCACCACCAAGATGTACCAAGATTTGAAACCGTACTTCTGGTGGAGCGGTATGAAGAAGAATTTGGTAGAATTCGTTTCGAGATGCCTCACGTGTCAGCAGATCAAGGCTGAACATCGTAGACCGGCGGGGTTGTTGCGGCCTCTAACCCTACCGGAGTGGAAATGGGAGGACATTACGATGGATTTTGTGGTCGGGTTACCTAGGACCACGGGTATGTATGACTCCATCTGGGTAGTGGTGGATCGATTTACGAAATCTGCTCATTTTCTGCCGGTTAGAACAACGTTTACAGTGGATCAGTTGGCAGAGTTATACGTCAGGGAGATAGTGAGACTTCACGGGGTACCGAAGTCTATAGTTTCGGACAGGGATCCGAAATTCACCTCCAAATTTTGGCAAAGTTTGCAACGGGCAATGGGTACAAAGCTAAAATTCAGTACAGCATTCCATCCTCAGACAGATGGTCAGTCCGAAAGGACAATTCAGATATTGGAGGACATGTTGAGAGCCTGTGTTATGGACTTTGAGGGTTCATGGAATAAATACCTACCGTTAATAGAGTTTTCATACAACAACAGTTATCAGAGTACGATAGGGATGGCACCCTATGAACTGTTGTACGGTAGGAAGTGCAGATCCCCTATCCACTGGGATGAGACAGGGGAGAGGAAATACCTAGGTCCGGAGTCAGTTCAGCGGACCAATGAGGCAATAGAGAAGATTAAAGCCAGAATGCTTGCCTCCCAGAGCAGACAGAAGAGTTACGCAGATCCGAAACGTCGAGATGTTGAGTTCCGAGTAGGGGACCATGTGTTTTTGCGAGTATCTCCGATGAAGGGGATTAAACGTTTCGGGAAAAGAGGCAAGTTATGCCCTAGATTTACAGGACCTTTCGAGATTCTCGAGAAGATAGGTCAAGTGGCATATCGGTTAGCATTGCCTCCAGCTTTATCAGCAGTGCACAACGTATTTCATGTCTCAATGTTGAGAAAATACGTTTCAGACCCCTCTCATATACTCAGTTATGAGAGCCTTCAGCTTCAGTCAGATATGTCCTATGAGGAACAGCCAGTGCAGATCCTGGATAGAAAGGATAAAGTCCTTCGGAATAAGACCATAGCGTTGGTCAAGGTTCTCTGGAGAAACAGTAAGGTGGAAGAAGCCACCTGGGAGCTAGAATCAGATATGCGAGCTCAATATCCAGAGTTATTCAGGTTAGATTTCGGGGACGAAATCCTTTTAAGGGGGGGATAGTTGTAAAGCCCGCTTAGTTAATTTGGAAATTAGATGTTATTTATGTTAATCAGGAAATTATTTATAGCTATTTAAATAATTTATCATGGATATTTATGGAATTCAGATATGCATATTTATGTCATCAGTAGTTTTTATATTTCGCATTTCCGGTGTCCGGTATTTTGGAACGCGGCGTTTGGCTCAGTAGAAATCACAACTTAGTATGTTAGATTTTGGGGACGGGTTTTAGACATTGGGAATGTCGGGAATGGCCGGGAATTTAGAATGTCCCAAAAATACCCCTTTAGTATGGTTTTAGTGATTTTATGGTGGAGGGGCAAAATGGTCTTTTTGCCCCATTAGTGTTTTGTTTTATGTGATTTATTAAATGGAAAATTAGGTATTTATTTTATTAAATATTGGCTGAAATGAGTTAATTAAATGGTTTTATTAGGTTGGTATTAAATGACTTTCTTTTATTTTACAACACTTAGAAAAAATTCCAAAAAAGTTTCAAACTCTCTCTTTCTTTCTCTTCCATTTTCGGCCAGCCTTGAGCAGCTAGGAGAAGGTGTTTTTCCTTTGATTTTGGCTAGTTATTCTTCATCCTTTAAGGTCTATTGCAACTAGGTTGGTTCATGTCTCTTTCCCTCTTTAAATTCTTGAAGAAAATGTGTGTAAATGTGAATTGCATGTTGGATTTTTATGTTGTTGTTGCTGCTGTAATCTAGTGATTATTTTGTGTTTAAGCATGATGAGTTTAGGGTTGTTTTGATGCTTGATTACTAGGTTGAGCATGCTAGAAGTGAATATGTGAAATTATGTAATTTTGAGAGAAAATGCCATGAATTGTTTCTGTGAATTGCTGGATGTTGTTGTTTGTTTTCAGAGGCTATATTATGCTAGTTTAGGTTGATTTTAGCTGGTTTGCAGGCTTGTTTTGTGGTTTTGCTCAAGCTTGAGTTTGGAACTCAAAGCTTGAGCTCCAATGGCAAAATTTGTGTATGTGGTTTCTGGGTAGGTTTGATGCCTTGGAAATGTTTATTAGGACCTATGTAGGAGGTCTGGAAAGTTTGGGACCATTTGGGTTCGAAATGGTCAAGATATGGGAATTTTTGGTTCTTTGCTCGCGAGGAACCGAATTCGGTTGAGCATCCGGAATTCGGATGGGGGTTCGTATTTTCCCGAACCGGAATTCGGTTGGGCAACCGGACTTCCGGATGGGGGATTTTTCCGAACCCTAGTTTTCCTCGTTTTTGGGTTTTTAGGGGTATTGCCATGCTATTTCTCGATAGGGAAACTTTTAGTTTCGAGTTTAAGTCCGGGAAGTGATTTAGCGTATCACTTATAGCGTTGTGGTTTTTATGGTTTAGGAGCCGCAATCCGCCGTTCGGCTTCGGTTCCGGTCGGGTTCAAAGTTGACCTAAGACACCCGAAATCGGAATCCGTGTAAGATTAGTATAACAGTATGCATATGTAGTTTACATGTTTAGCGTGCATGTAGGAAGCCTGTTAGATTACATTAGATATGTATTTAGGCTTCGAACCACCCAACCCTGTCACGTCGGTACAGCCGGAGTATGACCGACGGCGGAGTATGACCGGTTCGACCGATCAGCCGACACCGGTTGGTGGTTCGATCTTATTGACCTATCCCGTCGGTACAGCCGGAGTATGACCGGCGGCGGAGTATGACCGGTTCGACCGATCAGGAGGATACTTGTCAATAGTACCGTCCCCTGAACGTTCAAAACTCAGTACCATGTTGGACATGGCAGTAGTGCTCAGTACCATGTTGGACATGGCAGTAGCGGGACTCAGTATCGTGTTGGACACGGCAGTCAGTTTTATGTATGATATTATTATGCTTTTCTTGCGAGTCCGTCGACTCACGGTTTACGTTGCATGTGTAGGTAAAGGCAAGGCGATTCTTGATGGACCGTGAGCGAGCTTATGGGATTGTACATGTCGGGGCGGTTAGGCCTGGAGCGTACGATCCTCGGGACAGCACGGCTGAGATTTTGTAATTGTCGTTAGACGACTTTATTTTGATGTAAAAGTTGAACAGTGAAAACGTTTGTAAATATTTTTTTATAAATCGGGATCCCGAGACTTTTTGGTAAAATGGTTTATAAGTTTAATGAAAAAGCAAAATTTTAATTAATCACGTTTTTCCATAAACCTCGTTGATTAGCAACGAGCTGCACAGTACGTTTAAAAATCACGTAATACGCCTAAATTAGTTAGGGTGTTACATCAATAATTTGTAACAGGTATATTTACAATCTTCTTTCATCTGTGTATGACCTAGCAACATGATAGGACCCATCCAAAGTGTGCCTGTGTGAGCCTATGTGTTTAGTTTCATTATATATGCATATAGGTTGTTGTTGATAAATAAAATGTCATAGTTCTTGATAGATTTTATTTAGGCCCATTTAGTTTTTGGGCCTATTCAATTAATAACAGTTGTTCATTTTAAGGTTAAATTCCTCTCTTTTGGGCCTTGTGTGAGAGTTGGGAGCCATAGAAGTGGGTACGACATACTGAACCCAGCACCCCCTCACATGAACTACCACAATTGTGAAGGCCCATTTCCCTGATTTGAATAACTGTACTAGGTTAATTAAATTAGTTTAACCTAATAAAAATTGATTAGCAACATAATTAATTTCATTTATTTTGAAATTAATTTAAGAAAACCATAGTTTAAAGAATTTTTATTCTAAGCTAAACTATATGTATTTTCTTGTATTTAATTAATTATAGAATTATAACCATCTAGATTCTTTCTAAAGCTTAATTTAAATTTTCATTAAATATTCCTATTTAAGTTGATATTTAGTTATCTACAACTAACCAACTTAAATCTGAATATCTTTTGGATTTAAAAATTTCAAAATTAAGTTGACGAATTTTAGGCATTGGTTATTAAGATTCTTTAGATATTTTTTAAGTTAATATCTTTTCGAATATTAAATTAAAATGGAATATTTTAGATATTTTTTAAGTTAATATCTTTTCGAATATTAACTTAAAATGGAATATTTTTAAATTAAGTGGTTACAACTTAATTTTTGATATTTAATTAAATTTAAATTTGAAAATATTTAAGTTCTAGATTTTTTCTAATACAACTTAAATTAGATAGTTTTTTCATATTTTGTGGAATAGATACTTAGTCAAATAAGATATTTTCTAGATAGTTATTTCTAGACTACTTATTATTTTTAATATTAAACAGGAAAATATTATACATTGTGAAATTAATTATTTAAATAATTCATTTTGGTACAATTTATTTTAAGTATATTTTTCCTAGTATTAAACTAGAGATTAATAATTAAGCCTTCTCTACACTTAATTATTTATTTCTTGAATTTAATACATTTAATTAATTTGAAAATTAAATATCTAAGTTGATTTTCATCATGATACTTAAATATTTCTTTTTCATGACACTTAATTAAATAGAAAATTATTTTTAGTTGAAATTTATTTTTTTGACTAAATTTAAATAATTTTCAAAATATATATATTTTTTTATTTTATTAATCAAATTTCGAAATTGCATTTCTTAAATGCATTAATTTCGAATTTTATTTGAAAAATAGATTAAAGTTGTAAATTATTTATTTTAATTTTCGACCAACTTAAATCAATGATTTTTTCATTTATTAATTAATTTAAAATAAATTGAATTAAAGTATATTATTAAAAATTGAATTAATTAGTCAAATGAAAATCTAGATAGATATTATCTGTTTTTCCTTGAAGTATTTTTCTAATGTATTTAATTAAATAGAAAATTAATATTAAAGTTGATTTTCATCATCATACTTAAATATTTGAAATTTTTCTTATATATTTAATTAAATAGGAAAATTATATTTTTTGTTGTAAATTAATTTTATTAATTAATTTTGCGCCAACATTAAATTAGAATAATTTTTCCAGGATTTATTTTTTATTTTAACATGCATTTTCAAAAATTGTATTTTTAAATACTTTAATTTTTTGAAATGCAATATATATTTGTAGAAAATTAAATTTGAGTTGTAAATTAATTTAAATTAATTTTGTAACAACTTAAATTGAATATTTTTCTAAATATTTATTGGAAATTATTACTAAGATGGAAATAATTCATATTATTTTCATATCCATCTAAGTAAAATTTATAAATATTAAATTAAAATTTATATTTAGAATTTTTCATTCTAAATTGGAAATTTTAATTAAATAAATATATATTTAAAATAAATAGATTAAATAAAGAGAATCAAAGAAAATACAACTCTCTTTAAATAATGAGCTTTATTATTAAGATATTCGATCTCCATTGTTGGTTTTACATCGCGTTTGTTTTAGTGAGTAATCCTCCCTAATGGAGGAACGTTCATTAGAAATTTCGCACCGTTTAATCTCGAAAGATAAGTAGTTTGTAAGTGTTTTATATGGTATGGATCACCCTAATGGTGGCGACCATATTTGACTTGCAAATTGCAAAACAATGGTGGAAGCTCATAACATAGAATTGCCTTGACTCTCGCCTAAACGGGACAACGCTGAATTCCAATCTTGATCGAATAAAAGGTTGCTAGAATGTTTAACATTTTAGATGAGTTGACAACTCTATTCAATGGATGGTAGCTTACTCTCGCCTAAACGGGACACTGATATCAGTTTATTGAAAACCTTGGAAATTATTTAGGATTGTATGTTTTAGTATTTTCACTTGTCATTCCTACTTGCTATATGTTTATAATTTCTGAATTGTGTATGAATTTATATTGAACCATGTTATTATCTGTTATTAAGTTGTAGTTTAATTTCGAATCTTCATTGTTGGTCTAACTTGGTTTGTTTATTTAATGAGATAAATCCCTAGTGGATTTTCACCATTAGACATACATAATAGTGTTAGATCTCGAAAGATAAATATTGTATATGCGACATCTAGTTGTTCATTAATTGATGACACCTTAGACTAGTATTTTTACGATATGAAACAAGAAGATTATATATAAATAAGATTACTTTGACTCTCGCTAATCAAAGCATCGTTGGATTCTTATTTATAAACGAAATTATCCTAATTCCTCTTAGCTTATTCATTTCGAATTAGCTCAATAACATATCATTGGATGAATGGTCTATATATCATATCATGTCATTCTATATTTTCTCCTAAGAAATTAAATGATGCATATGATTATAATCCCGAAATTCTATTCCCAATGGATATAAATCCTCAATCTTAGAAATCTCCTCCTTGTATGGGAAAATCAGACTTAGAGTTAAATTAGTAGTGGTGGTCCAAGATAGAATTACTCATTATATTTGGTATAAATTTAAGTCTTTGACTTTAATTTTAGATTCCAAACAGAAATTTTCTTATATTTCTAATTCCAGGATGCAATACAGTTACACCTCCACAAGTATTTAATATCCATCTTCTATTAATGGATTCAAACTGTATGGAATATGAGTTTAGTATTCTGTGACCAGGATCCACTTGCACTATTCTAAGAACTCTTTGATGTAACTATACCTAAGTCATCAAAAGACTCAATCACATTTTTTATTAATCTATGGCATTTGTATCTTGATCATAGTGGTTTTGACAAGATCAATCTCTGCAATGAGTTAATATGCCTATATCCACTGAAAGTAGTTCATCTCCTTCACAGATGGATGTACATTCAGGGGTGGATATGAGTTTTTCGTTGTATTCTTAAAACGATCACTCTAGATTTTACCTTATGCAAAAGAAATTTGAAATATTTGAAAATTTTCATTAATTTCTAGCAATGGTTAAACACCATTAAGGTAAGTGATTAAAGATCTTGCGAATTGATAGGGGTGGAGAAATAGTTAGTAGATATGCAGTTCAAAGATCATTAAATTGATTTTTGAATTATATCCAAACTTACCTCCCTAGAAATTTCGAGTTGCATGTTGATGATTAGTTACTAGTCGTTGCCTAATTCCTTCTATGGTAATACAATTTCAGAATGATGTAATGGTTGTATACTTAATGTAAATCATTACTAGATTCATGGATGACCTAATCAAAATCTTAAGAAAAGCTAGAACTGTTAACCATGGTTAGTTAGCTATTCTAAGTGATTAGGGGTGGACCATCCCATAGTCAATAGATAAGAAAGTGTTTGTTCAAACAAATACTACTTTTCTAAGATAATGACTAAGTCTGAAAACAAGTAGCAAATAAAGGAGATATTTTTCTTGATTCCAAAAGTGTTCTATCATCTTATTTGACATATTATGATCCCACTGCCTTTGTTGTCTTGTCACAACCAAAGAGGTTAATACTATTTAGTTTTTTTAGACATAATTCACGGTACCTTGTCGTAGTGGGAGAGTTTCTAGGAACTCACCTTCTTAGAAGACACTAGTGATTAAAATCCATTGTGAGTTTAAATAAGTAATGGATTGTCAAGATAAGAAACTGAGAAGAAAAGCCAATAGAACTACGGTTTAATCCATTCACATGGAATAACCTAAAGTTTTCTATTACAAGGACATAAAAGGAAATTTCAGTTAATAAGTCTATTCTATGGACTTAACAAACAACCTGTTCCTAGTATTATAGGTTTGAGTTTATCTAGACCTATGGCTTGTGGTATACCTGGTAATTACTTACTCTAATGCAAGCAACTTACTTTAGTAAGATGCTGAAGCATTTTCTTTCTAATGGCAATCTATAGAAGCTTCACAACTTCTTAGGTATAGATTTTATTCCAGAAAAGATAAAGCCATGAAAGAATTTCTTATATCAACAGTGAGAGGTCTTAGATATGCTTTTGTATGCCTTAGACTAGACACCTGCTGTTGAGTGGGAGTAATGAGTAAGTATCAGATTAATCCAGGAGAAGAACATTGGAAGACAATCAAGTAAATCTTAAGATTAAGAAGAGGAACTATATGTTAGTCTATAAGGGTGTGTTTAAAACTCTTAGACTGCACCATATAAGATTTCGAAATTTGCCTTTGTGCAAGAAAATCTTTCTGATAAGATGGTGATTACTCTGGGGGTGGAATACTGATTTTGGAGAAGTGTAAAAACCTATCTGAAGTCTCTAGGTCTACCAGAGAGGGACTGAATGTTAAAGTTACAGGAAATGTACTTATTCAGTCTAAGGAAAGTTCTATACATCTTTGGCACAATTCCAAATTGCCTTAACTACTAGTGTTACTTCCTGAATAACCAAGAAGTAGTTGCCAAAGGTTTAGAATCCAGTATCCCAAGAGAGTAGACATATAGAGAGGAATTTCACATTATCAATGATTTTGTGATTAAGGAAGAGTAATGGTAGAGAAAAGGTTGTGTTTAATTCAACCTTTCAGATCCTATTACGAGGAGTTTACTACTACTACACTTGATTTGTATATCAAGGTGTTGAGATTATTTGAAATGCACTTTTTGTTTTATATAAGTGCAAGTGGGAGTTTGTTGGGTTTTATGCCCTAAATAAAACTCATTTCAATATAATCAGATTAACTTATTAATATAGATCAGAAATAACATTTAATGTTGAATGGTTCACATGATTTTTTTCATGATTATATGTATATAATCTATGAATTCATCTGAAACCCTTTTCACATACCTGATCCTATTTATTGTGCTGTCAACACATTGGAAAGTAAACATGACTATGTGAATAAAGTTTCCTAGATTTATCAGACATAGGGTTTTACTGATATGATAATCTACAATAGAGTTTACTTGCATTTGGAGAAGTGCTATGTTCTTTCCAGAGCATTGGTTAAAGTAAAGCTCAGGTTGGATGCATGGAGTATGCATCGGAAGGGACCGATATTGAACTTTGACTTAGATTTATTAAACTTACCGTAGTATCTATTCAAGTCAATATCGCCTAGTTGATCCTAGATCAAATGATCTTAATCCTGTTATGATTAGGCTCGATCTCGAGAGGCTATTCATGTTCTTTGATTTTTTAGTTAAACCTACTTTTAGGTCAGGGTGATACGTACATTTTGGGAACACGGTAGTGCAATTGAGTGGGAGTGCTAACATAAACATGGAATCTATAGCTTCTATCTGGCGAATCGTAAGTAAAGGATGATCTCCTTCGAGCTTGACCAAACAAAAATAAATGGTGGAGATCTCATTTTACATAAGCTGAAATATCACTTATACGGGGTTAAGTGTTTTAAGGATTAAATACATTATATGGTGTAACGGTAATCTAATCCCATTACAGTGTAGATCATTCATATAGAGGATCATTGATCAAATTAGGATTATAACAATGGATAACTAATGATGTGTCTATATGGTGGAACATATAGAGCATTCTATATACTGAGAGTGCAATTCTAAGTTCTATGCGTGGATTCAACGAAGAATTAATAAGTTAGTGAATTTTAGTAATAAATTCTTGATCTGCTTATTGGAAGCTCGGTTATATAGACCCATGGTCCCCGCACTGGTTGAGATAATATTGCTTGTAAGACTCATATAATTGGTTTTGATTAATCAATTATAATTCTCAAATTAGACTGTCTATTTGTGAATTTTTCACTAAGTATGGGCAAAATTGTAAAGAAAGAGTTTTAGGGGCATATTTGTTAATTATGATACTTTGTATGGTTCAATTAATAAATATGATAAATGACAATATTATTTAATAATTATTTATAGTTATTAAATAATTAGAATTGGCATTTAATTGGTTGAATTAGAAAATTGGTGTTTTTGAGAAAATCAGATGCAGAAAAGATAAAAGTGCAAAATTGCAAAAAGTAAGGCCCAAATCCACTATGCATGGCCGGCAACTTTTGTAGGGAATTTAAACTGATATTTTCATTATTTTAATGTCAAATAATTCAAACCTAACCCTAGTGGATTGTATAAATAGATAGTGAAGGCTTCAGGAAATTTACACTTAAATTTTCTACTTTTTCCTTCAGAGAAAAACCTGAGCCTTTCTCTCTCCCTATCTTTAGCCGCCACTTCTTCTTTCCTTCCCTCTTCAATTTCGAAATTATTAGTGTGAGAATAGTGCCCACACACAGCAAGTGATACCTCAATCATAGTGAGGAAGATCGTGAAGAAAGACTTTCAGCAAGAAGGAGTTTCAGCACTAAAGAATCAGAGAAAGAGATCCAAGTTCAGATATTGATAATGCTCTGCTACAAAAAGGAATCAAGGGCTAGATATCTGAACGGAAGGAGTCATTATATTCTGCTGCACCCAATGTAAGGTTTCCTAAACTTTATATGTGTTTATTTCATCGTTTTAGAAAGTTCATATTTAGGGTGTTAATCAACATACTTGTGAGTAGATCTAAGATCCTGGTAAAATAATTTCCAACATTATACATGTTCTTTGATTTGTTCACTACTACAAAAACCCCCTTTAGAGGCGGTTTTTAAGCCCTTTCAGCGTCGGTTTTTGCGAAATTCGCTACCGACGCTGATCAGGGCGACGCTAAAGGGTTTATATGAACCGACGCCATAGGTACCCCTATGGCGTCGGTTATTAGCTTATAACCGACGCCATAGGGGTACCTATGGCGTCGGTTATTAGCTAATAACCGACGCCATAGGGGAATTACCAACCGACGCCAAAAGCAAGCGATTTTCAGTTTTTTCAACTAACTCTGTTCTTCATCGTTGATCCCATGCACTGTGAGAAGCTCTGGGTCGTAAAACTTGAAAATTTTTCTCAGACCGTTGATGCTCTCCCATATGTGCCTGCCAAAAAAAGTGTTAGTGCCTTATAATAATTTAACTATAATTTGATATAAGGTTAATTAGATTAAAGAAGAGTATACATCATTCCAAACAGCATTCCCTGGTTGCCGATGTAGTCACACGTAGCAACCTGCTGCAAATCCTCTCCAGATAACGTGATCTGGGTGCGCGGTGCAATGAATCCTCGGGGGACAGGAATTGTGATTATATCACGTTTATCTTTGAGCCTTAGGAATTCATGAATCATCCATTTTAGCGAATTAGGGATCAACGCCATCTTCTCTTCCGTGAACAAGTCATCTTCCCGTGCACCACGACCTTGTGGAGAAAGCATCGGAGCTTTCCCCTTTGACGCATCACGTCTTGAGGGCGGTTGAGCCAGTGGACCCTACACAAAACAGAACATAATATATATATATATATATATATCAAATTAAATCCAAATTCTACCGAAATTTCGGCAGCATAACGGTTGTAATTGAATGACCCCAAAAATTTTGAACATAGCTGTATAATGACAAATAACACATATATAACAGTAGTTTTTTCATCCATCCCACCGCAGCACATATATTCGCAGAACCTACTTCACTACGGATGAATATTTAAGATATTCAAACTCCACTAATCATTAATAATTAATTTGAGTTGAGAAGTTACCTCGGTTGTTAAAATTAAGTGTTTAGGCCAAGGAAGGAACATCTGGTATACGTCCCTAACATATCTGCACTCTTCAATTGGGACTGGGATTTCAGCGTCCTCTTGCAGGATTTCCGAAACCATGATCCGGGCATGTGAATCATCGTAATCCTGGCAGTGAACTTTGATCGTACCCACATGCTCGTACAAATACCCTCGGGCCACAATATTGTCGATGTTGTCAGAGCAGAGATGTACTTGCTGATTAAGGGCCGCATGGTCATCAAAATTGTATAGGATACCTTGGTCGTTGAGGGAAATAAACTCCTCAGCATAAATTTGTGGTTGTACCTCATCCTGAGGAGCGTATGGTTGTGGAACATACGCCTCACCAGCCACCTCTCCTTCTTCCTCTTGTTCGGCAGCGTTCCTCTGCTGCTTAAGGGATTGGACTTCGGCTTTTAATTTTTCAATCTCCTTCGCTTGCCGAGCCACAACATCAGACACTTCCCTTTTCTTCCTGCCGAACAGTTGAGATGCCCTGGTCAGGAACCTACAAATCATAAAAAGCAAATTAGCAACGATTTTATTTGTGTAACTAAATAAATAACATTTGAACTAATAGCATACCCAGCAGCCCTGACACGTCCAGGATGCTCTGGTGTCCCGAGCGCCTGCGTCAGGATATCGTTTTGGCCCTGGACCTGAATTTGTCCCTGACTAAGCTTCTCTTCTAATTGAGCCTAATGCACGCATATATTCAAGCAATTAGTATATGAATTATATACACTAACTCATGAGTAGAACTCAATTAAGGATTAATATATACTTACTATCTTCTCTGCAATTTCCTTGTCGTAATCAGTGACAAGTTTTCTACTCTTGGTGCGAGATTTAATCCAAACACGGTGGCGGGGGGGATCTGCAACTTCGAGGTCCTTTTTCTACATAACATTATAACAATGAAATGAGTACCAATTAAATTGTATAGCACATTATAGCACATTAAATTTTAAGTATTACTTACCACAACTTCCCGTACGTTCACCATTCCACTCCGACCACTTCGATGTCTGGATTGAATTTTTGAGGAACGTTCACGTTGTACCTTACTCAATTCCTACAATGCCAAAAAAATACATTAGATACATGTACTTGTATTTAAGAGTTTATCTTAGTGTTAATATAATTAGCGTACCAGAAATTCAGGAGTTAGTCGACTTTCAACAAATTTGCACCAATCAGCAGCGTCGATCTCGGGGTGCTTTTCAGGGACTTGTGCCAGTCGTCCCAGATCATTTTCTTTCAATGCGGGCATTATGATGTCTTTTGTCATCCTATTCTTGAAGTCTTTCATTAACTTCCCAGCTAGGATGAGACAATCATGTTTGAAGGTGTCCGGCACAATGAACCCCGTCTATTTTGAAGGAAAACAAACACGGTTAGAGTCAACATTTGGAGTAATAGAAAAACAAATCAAAATTCTAACAAATAATAGCTTACCTGAATGTCTTTCCAAACTTTATTTTTCAAAGTCGGGTTGACTTCTTTCCAGTTTTTATAAGCCAACCCTATTGTCTGCCGACATCTGACTCCTAGAGTGGATACGAGCTTCGCATAGCTTTTTCCACAGTATTGACCTTTATCATTAACTTCGAGGGCCACTCTTTTGCCCTGATCCATTAGTTTGGATATTTCATTCATTTGCGTCGGCCCTCGTGTAGGTATTGTGGTTGGACACTCTGCCTCTGGGTCTGAATCAGATCCCGAACTCGAGTTGGCCATATCTACACCATTAACAAACAAAATTGAATATCATGCTACTAATAACACTAAATTCTACCGAAATTTGATCCAAATTCTACCGAAATTTTGGCAGCATAACGGCTGTAATTGGACGTTCCCAAAATTTTTAAAAGTGCCTAAAGTAACAAACAAAACAAATATAACAATACAGAACAAAGAAACTAACATAAACAATACAAAATTTATCCACCAATCCGACCGCAGTACATGTATTCGCCGAACCTACTTCACTACGGATGAATATTTAAGATATTCAAACTCAACTAAGCATACATTGATAATTAATTATACTAACAAAAGGTTAGCGGATGGATATACCTATTGCAAATCAGATCAACACCGAAATATGTCGATCGACTCTCAAATATTAGCACACAACCCATAACATAATGCAATATACAACCAAATTAAAATTTTAATTATTAAATTACTTACTAGTTATTAAACAAAGTAGCAAGTTACTAGTTACTAATTTCCATAATTTTTTTTAAAAATAACATATACATATATATACATATATAATCAACTAAATATCACACTACCATTATTTTAAAAACTTTAACTCTAAACTAATTAAATTCCTACTACCTCTCATTCTCATTCACAACAAATATATATACAATACAAATACACAAAATACACAAATAGTATATACACAATATATATACACACAACATATATATAAACACATATTCAATAATAAAATACAAAATATATACATATATATTATATATCAAGTAAATAAATATTTACCTTATAAACGCAATTCGGCGACAAATTGCGACCGAAAATCCGGCCACCTATAGCACACACAATATAATATTAATAAAATGAAAAAATCCTAAAAAAAATTTACAAAAACGAAATAAAACCAATGTACATTAATAAAATGAACAGAATTCATATTTATACCTTAATGAACGTTGAGATTGAACGATTTCTCCGCTAAAAGCGGTGGTCGGAGTTAAACCACCACCTTTTTTTAAAATAGGTTCGGGTACAGTGTAAATGGGTGAAAAAACAAAACTTTTTTAGTGTATGGGATTAGATATTGAAAATAGAAACTTTTAAGACAAAAATGAGGTGAAATGGTGAAGAAATGAGAGAGATATGTGGATTTTTAGAGGTGGTTGGCGAGGGTTTTCGTGGGTTTTTCGTGGGTTTCTCTCTGCTGTAAGTGGCTGGGTAGGCTGGAGAAGAAGAAGTGAGGAAGAAGAAGACGATGCAGAGGGTTATAGAGGGGAGACCCTATGCCGTCGGTTCCTAGCACAGAACTGACGGCATAGGTGCACACGTGTCAATAAAGTGTGCACCTATGCCGTCGGTTCTTTGCTAGGAACCGACGGCATAAGGTCTCCCAAAAACCCTTAAAAAATCCCAATTTTCAACCGACGGGATAGGGTTTAGTAATATATATACCTACGGTTTTTACCAAAAAACCGCCTCTAAATGTCAATTTCGAATCTGGTGGGTGTTCTCACACCCTTTAGCTTCCCTTTTTATAAAATGGGTTAAAAAAAGGGAAGCTAAAGGCCCATATTGTAGTAGTGGTTAGTTAAGCCTACTTTTGGGTCAGGGTGATACGTACATTTTGGGGAACATGGTAGTACAATTGAGTGGGAGCGCTAAACATAGATATGGAATCTATAACTTCTATAGGTATTTAGAAGTGAAATGATGATTTCCTTCGAGCTTGCCGAAACAGAGATAAATGGTTGAGTACTAGTTTCACTTCGCTGAAATATCATTTATACGGAGCTAAGTGTTTTAAGGATAAAAATACATTGAAGGGTGTAACGGTAATTTTGTCCCTATACAATGTAGATCATCTATTAGAGGATCATTGATCAAATTAAGATTATAACAATGGATAATTAATAGCGTATCTGTATCGTGGAACATATAGAGCGTTCTATATGACTGAGAGTGCAAATCCAAGTTCTATGCGTGGAAGCAACAAGGAATTAATAAGTTAGTGGATTTACTTGGTAAATTCTTGATCTGCTTATTGCAAGCTCGGTTATATAGGTCCATGGTCCCCATACTAGTGGAGACCATACTGCTTGTAAGACTCAGTTAAGTGATTTAATTAATCAATTATAATTCTGAAATTAGACTATATCTAGTTTATGAATTCTTCACTAAGCAAGGCCAAAATTGTGAAGAAAAGAGATTCTAGGTTTTATTTGTTAATTAAGAGACTTTATATGTCTAATTAATAAATATATTAAATGAAAATATTATTTAATAATTAATTTTTCATTATTAAATAATTAGAATTGACATTTAAATGGTTGAATTTGAAAATTGGCGTTTTTGAGAAAATGAGATGCAGAAATGAGAAAACAGCAAAATCGCATAAGTGGCTCCCAATATCCAAAGCCTAGGCCGACCACTAGTGTACTCTTTTAACATTTATTTTTTCATTATTTTAATGCCAAATAAATCTAACCTAAACCTTGGTAGTTACCTATAAATAGGTAGTGATGGCTTCAGGAAAAAGATGATGCTTCTCATTCCTTAAGAGAAAATTCTAAGCCGCCACTTCCCTTCTCTTTTCTTCCTAAAATTTTTGAACCTTGAGTGAATGAGTGAGTTCCCACACACATCAAGTGGTATCTCAATCATAGTGTGTAAGACTGTGAAGAATCCAATCAACAAGAAGGAGAATCCGCATCAAGGAAGGAGAGAAAGAGATCCAGGTTCAGATCTTGGTGATGCTCTGCTATAGAAAGGAATCAAGGGCTAGAGATTTGAACGGAAGGAGTCATTATATTCCGCTGCACCGAATGTAAGGTTTTCTTAAACTCTTATGTGTTTATTTTATTGTTTTAGAATTCATATTAGGATGTTAATGAAACAAATTTGTTAGTAAAGCTAGATCCTGGTAAAATATTTCTAACAACTGGTCTCAGAGCCATGGTAATGATTTACTTTCATGAAATATGAATTAAAACGATGTTATGTGTTGATTTGGATAGTTTTATGTTGGTTTATGTGCTTATGTGATGAATGTATGTGTTGTACGAAATTTTTCCATGAAACATATTTTTTCTGTTTTTGAAATATTTTACTTGGATTCCTTATGAAAATTAAGCAATTTTGGTTTTACGGAACTTGATTCCGATAAAAATTGAAAAAGTTATGAATTTTGAAAATTTTGGATGCATGGCTGTCGAGTGGGTGCATCGAGTGCACAAGTCACTCGGACAAGCCACACATCCGCGCGCGTGACAACAAAATGACCCTGTTGTCTGCCCGCATCTGCCGCACCTGGGACCCTGCAAAGTCCCTCATCCGCACGCGCAAGGCTGTTTTTGCAACCTATCTAGGCAGCATGTGCAGCCCTACTGGCAGCACACCCATAAAATCTTATTTTTATGGGATTTTTCCCAAAAATCCATTTTTTCCGATTTTCAAACCCCAAATTTAAATTAAAATATTATTTTTAAATATATTTGAACTTAAATATAATTTTTTCAATTAATAATATTTATTTTTCAATAGATTATTAATAATTTTGATATTTTGAAGTTTAAATTTAAAAATCGATTATTTTATTTTTTAAATTATGATCAGATTTGATTATAAGATTAGATATTTTGATATTTAACATATTTTAAATTAAAATATAACTTTATCTTTTTTTATTTGAAATATTATATTAAAATTATCTTATATGACAAATTAAATAATTAATAAATTTGAAATTAACCTAGATATTTTTATCGATATTCTAACCGTAATATTTTCAAATTCAAAAATTTGTTATTTTTTGTTAAATATATAATTATTTATAAATTATAAGTTTAAAAATGATATTTTACTATTTTATATCATTTTACTTATTAGAAATTTATAAATTATATTTTAAATATTTAAATAACTTAGATATTTTTGTAGAAATTTGAATATTTCTTAATTTGAGATATTTTGACATATGATTAGGATAATTATTATTTATTAATTATTTTATTCTTAAAATAATAATTATCTAACCATATCTATTTTAAAATTAGTTTATTTTATTATTTTAATTTTATTAAATTATAAGATTTGAAAATGATATTGAAGATATTTTTTTTTTCAACTCATTGATCTTATTAGATATTTAATTTAAATTGATAAAAATAATTCAAATAAACCTAGATATTTTAAATTAGTTTTCATTTTTGAATTTTAAATTTTGAGATTTTTAAGGTTGTTTTAACAACCCTACATTTTCAAAATTTAGTTTGTTAGTTTAAAATAATAATTTAATTATATTAATATCTTATTTGACATTTTTTACATGGATAATGTTTGTTTAATTTTATATTGTTTATTCAAATTTTTTTTATCAAACCTATTATTTATTTGATCTAAATTGCTATGATTAACTTGTTGACAGATCCAATGATCTGATTTTAATCATAGTCCAATTGTCAATAAATCTTATAAATAATTGTAACAGGTAAATTTTGTACTTCGTTCATTTGTGTAAACCTAGTAACATGATAGGGCCCATCCAAATCTTTTGACTTGTGTGAGCCTATATGTTTTCTATTGGGCTTAGATGCATATAGGAAGCCCATTTAAGTTTTTACTAAGTAAATACTAAGTTGCTAAAATAAAATTTGACTTAAGTAATTTTATTTAGGCCCAATTAGATTTGTGGCACCATTCCAACTTGCCTTAACTACTAGTGTTACTTCCTGAATAACCAAAAAGTAGTTGCCAAAAGTATAGAATCCAGTATCCCAAGAGAGTAGACATATAGAGACGAATTTCACATTATCAAGGAATTTGTGATTAAGGAAGAGTAATGGTGGAGAAGAGGTTGTGTTTAATTCAACCTGTCAGATCCTATTACGATGAGTTTACTACTATTACACTTGATTTGTATATCAAGGTGTTGAGATTATTTGAAATGCACATTTTGTTTTATATTAGTGCAAGTGGGAGTTTGTTGGGTTTTGTGCCCTAAATAAAACCCACTTCAATATAATCAGATTTAATTATTAATAAAGATCAGAAATAACATTTTATGTTGCATGGTTCACATGATTTATTTCATGATTATATATATAAAGTATGAATTCCATTTAAGTCCAGAACATATGAATTTGTTAATGATTATAGTGTTGTCAGCACAGTGGAATATAATCTTAATTAAGTTTATTCCCTGATTTGTCAGAACACTGGAATTAGACTGACATTGTATACTCAGCGATAGGTATTCTTACACCTTGGAAAAGTGTTATGTCCTTTCCAGGACATCGGTAAAGTTTACCAGTATCGGATGTATGGAGTATACATCAGAAGGGACCGATATTGAACTTTGATTAGATATATTAAAATTTACCGTAATATCTATTCAATTCAATATCACCTGTTGATCCTAGATCCAATGATCTTAATCCTGATATGATTAGGTTCAATCTTAAGAGTGTTATTCGTGTTCTTTGATTTGTTAGTTAAGGCTACTTTTGGGTCAGGGTGATACGTACATTTTGGGAACACGGTAGTGCAATTTAGTGGGAGCGCTAACATAAATATGGAATCTATAGCTTCTATCTGGCGAATAGAAAGTAAAGGATGATTTCCTTCGAGCTTAACCAAACAAAAATAAAAGGCGGAGTACTCATTTCACTTAGCTGAAATATCATTTATAAAGGGTTAAGTGTTTTAAGGATAAAATACATTGTAGGGTGTTACTGTAATTTAATCCCTTTACAGTGTAAATCATGTTGGGTTTTATGCCCTAAATAAAACTCATTTCAATATAATCAGATTTACTGATTAATATAAATCAGAAATAACATTTAATGTTGCATGGTTCACATGATTTATTTCATGATTATATGTACATAATGTATAAATTCATCTGAAACCCTTTTCACATACTTGATCCTGTTTATTGTGCCGTCAACACATTGGAAAGTAAACATGACTATGTGAATAAAGTTTCCTAGATTTATCAGACATAGGGTTTTACTGATATGATAATCTACAACAGAGTTTACTTGCATTTGGAGAACTGCTATGTTCTTTCCAGAGCATTGGTTAAAGTAAAGCTCAGGTTGGATGCATGGAGTATGCATCGGAAGGGACCGATATTGAACTTTGACTTAGATTTATTAAACTTACCGTAAAATCTATTCAAGTCAATATCGCCTAGTTGATCCTAGATCAAATGATCTTAATCCTGTTATGATTAGGCTCAATCTTGAAAGGCTATTCGTGTTCCTTGAATTGTTAGTTAAGCCTACTTTTAGGTCAGGGTGATACGTACTTTTTGGGAACACGGTAGTGCAATTGAGTGGGAGCGCTAGCATAAACATGGAATCTATAGCTTCTATCTGGCGAATAGTAAGCAAAGGATGATCTCCTTCGAGCTTGACCAAACGAAAATAAATGGTGGAGATCTCATTTCACATAAGTTGAAATATCATTTATACGGGGTCAAGTGTTTTAAGGATAAAATACATAGTAGGGTGTTACGGTAATTTAATCCCTTTACTGTGTAGATCATTCATATAGAGGGTCATTGATCACATTAGGATTATAACAATGGATAACTAATGATGTGTCTATATGGTGGAACATATAGAGCATTCTATATACTGAGAGTTCAATTCTAAGTTCTATGCGTGGATTCAACGAAGAATTAATAAGTTAGTGAATTTTAGTGCTAAATTCTTGATCTACTTATTGGAAGCTCGGTTATATAGACCCATGGTCCCCGCACTAGTTGAGATAATATTGCTTGTAAGACTCATGTAATTGGTTTTGATTAATCAATTATAATTCTCAAATTAGACTATGTCTATTTGTGAATTTTTCACTAAGTAAGGGCGAAATTGTAAATAAAGAGTTTATAGGGGCATATTTGTTAATTATGATATTTTGTATGGTTCAATTAATAAATATGATAAATGAAAATATTATTTAATAATTATTCATAGTTATTAAATAGTTAGAATTGGCATTTAAATGGTTGAATTAGAAAATTGGCGTTTTTGAGAAAATCAGATGCAGAAAAGGTAAAACTGTAAAATTGCAAAGAGTGAGGCCCAAATCCACTAGTATAGGGCCAGCCACTTTTGTAGGAAATTTAAACTGATTTTTTCATTATTTTAATGCCAAATAATTCAAACCTAACCCTAGTGGAATGCTATAAATAGATAGTGAAGGCTTCAGGAAATTTACACTTAAATTTTCTATTTTTCCTTCAGAGAAAAACCTGAGCCTTTCTCTCTCCCTATCTTTAGCTGCCACTTCTTCTTTCTCTTCCCTCTTGAATTTCGAAATCCTTAGTGTATGAGTAGTGCCTACACACAGCAAGTGATACCTCAATCATAGTGAGGAAGATCGTGAAGAAAGATCATCAGCAAAGGAGTTTCAGCATCAAAGATTCAGAGAAAGAGATCCAGGTTCAGATATTGATAATGCTCTGCTACAGAAAGGAATCAAGGGCTAGATATTTGAACGGAAGAAGTCATATTATTCCGCTGCACCCAATGTAAGGTTTCCTAAACTTTATATGTGTTTAATTTATCGTTTTAGAAAGTTCTTATTTAGGATGTTAATAAACATACTTGTGAGTAGATCTAAGATCCTGGTAAAATAATTTCCAACAACTGGCCTCAGAGCCATGGTAATTGATTTACTTGCAAGAAATTTGGACTTTAAAACGATTGTTTGTATGTTCTTTGGATGGTATCATATTGTATTGAGTGTTATTTGATGATTGATTGATGTTTGTAAATTTTCGTGAAAAATAATTGCGATTTTGTTTCTGAAATTATTTTTATTGGATAGTATGGGAAAAATTAAGCAAGTTAGCCTTTTACAGAACTCAATTTCGATTTTATTTGAATTAGTTATGAATTTTTGAAGATTTGAAAAAATCGAGTACATCTTGAAATTTTCCTGCGATCGCGAAACTGTCCGTACAGTTCACAATTTTTTTCGTTTTTCTTCGATTTTTCATGCTTTTTAATGGAATTAACTTCCGATTTTTGGTATAGTTTTGTATTTATACTATTACTATTCCTAATTCAATTCTAATTATCTTTTTGAATTAATTTAATATTTTTTAAATTTAATTCAAGATATTAGTGTAATTTGAATTTGAATAGAATTAGTATTTATCTTCTTGCTTAAAAATCTATCTTATTTTAAAATTTGATTATATCTTATCTTATTTTAAATTTAAAAATAAGATATTTATAATCATGTAATTTTTAAATGATATAAGATATTTTGCTAATTTTTTTTTTTAAATTTTGTTATTTTATTTATTTAAATTACATTTAAAATTTGAAAAAGATATTTATATATCTTTTCTAATTTTTTATTTAATTTTTATTTATAAAATAACATTTAAAATTTAAAAGTAGTTAGCAAATTTTTGAAATGATATTTAGGTTGGTTGAAACCTAATTTTTCAAAAATTGTAGGTTTAATTTTAAATTTAAATTTTTTAAAATTTTTTCGAATTTTTCAATTTTTTTTTTTAATTTTCGAATTTTTTTTATTATTTAATTAATAATTTTCGAAATTAAATATTTAATTTAAAATTAAATAAATCCTACATCCAACTATCCAACTAACCTTGTTGCAGGAGTATGTGTTTTAGCTTATGTGTAAGTTTTCAAAACCTATTATTACTTGATTGCAAATAGCCATAGTTACTTTTTGCCAGATCTAATGATCTGATGGCTCCCTTGGTCAAGATAATAATTTGTAACAGGTATATTTACAATCTTCTTTCATCTGTGTATGACCTAGCAACATGATAGGACCCATCCAAAGTGTGCCTGTGTGAGCCTATGTGTTTAATTTTATTATAGATGCATATAGGTTAATGTTGCTAAAATAAATTATCATAGTTCTTGATAGAATTTATTTAGGCCCATTTAGTTATTGGGTTTATTCAATTAATAACAGTTGTTCTTATTAAGGTTAAATTCCTCTCTTTTGGGCCTTGTGTGAGAGTTGGGAGCCATAGAAGTGGGTATGACATACTGAACCCAGCACCCCCTCACATGAACCACCCCAATTGTGAAGGCCCATTTGCCTGATTTGAACAACTGTACTAGGTTAATTACACTAGTTTAACCTAATAAAATTGATTAGCAACATAATTAATTTCATTTATTTTGAAATTAATTTAAGAAAATTATAGTTTAAAGAATTTTTTATTCTAAGCTAAACTATATGTATTTTCTTGTATTTAATTAAATATAGAATTATAACCATCTAGATTCTTTCTGGAACTTAATTTAAATTTTTCATTAAATAATCTTATTTAAGTTGATATTTAGTTATCTACAACTAACCAACTTAAATCTGAATATCTTTTGAATTTCAAATTTCAAAATTAAGTTGAGGAATTTTAGGCATTGGTTATTAAGATTCTTTAGATATTTTTTAAGTTAATATCTTTTCGAATATTAACTTAAAATGGAATATTTTTAGATATTTTTTAAGTTAATATCTTTTCGAATATTAACTTAAAATGGAATATTTTCAAATTAAGTGGTTACAACTTAATTTCTGATATTTAATTAAATTTAAATTTGAAAATATTTAAGTTCTAGATTTTTTCTAATACAACTTAAATTAGATATTTTTTCAAATTTTGTGGAAAAGATACTTAGTCAAATAAGATATTTTCTAGATAGTTATTTCTAGACTACTTATTATTTCTAATATTAAATAGGAAAATATTATACATTGTGAAATTAATTATTTAAATAATTAATTTTGGTACAATTTGTTTTAAGTATATTTTTTCCTAGTATTAAACTAGAGATTAATAATTAAGCCTTCTCTACACTTAATTATTTATTTCTTGAATTTAATACATTTAATTAATTTGAAAATTAAATATCTAAGTTGATTTTTATCATCATACTTAAATATTTCTTTTTCATGACATTTAATTAAATAGAAAATTATTTTTAGTTGAAATTTATTTTTTCAACTAAATTTAAATAATTTTCAAAATATATATTTTTTTCTTTATTTTATTAATCAATTTTCGAAATTGCATTTCTTAAATGCTAGAATTTCGAATTTTAACTTGAAAAATAGATTAAGTTGTAAATTAATTATTTATTTTAATTAATTCTTGGATCAACTTAAATCAATGATTTTTTCATTTATTGATTAATTTAAAATAAATTGAATTAAAGTATATTATTAGAAATTGAATTAATTAGTCAAAGGAAAATCTAGATAGGTGATATTTTTGCTTGAAGTATTTTTCTAGTGTATTTAATTAAATAAAAAATTAATATTTAAGTTGATTTTCATCATCATACTTAAATATTTGAAATTTTTCTTATATATTTAATTAAATAGGAAAATTATATTTTTTGTTGTAAATTAATTTTATTAATTAATTTTGGGCCAACATTAAATTAGAATAATTTTTCCAGGATTAATTTTTTTATTTTAACATGCATTTTCGAAAATTGTATTCTTAAATACTTTAATTTTTCGAAATGCAATATATATTTATAGAAAATTAAATTTGAGTTGTAAATTAATTTATATTAATTTTGTAACAACTTAAATTGAATATTTTTCTAAATATTTATTGGAAATTATTACTAAGATGGAAGAAATACATGTTATTTTCATATCCATCTAAGTAAAATTTATAAATATTAAATTAAAATTTATATTTAGAATTTTCAATTCTAAATTGGAAATTTTAAATAAATATATATTTAAAATAAATAGAATAAATAAAGAGAATCAAAGAAAATACAACTCACTTTAAATAATGAGCTTGATTATTATTAAGATATTTGATCTCCATTGTTGGTCTTACAAAAGTTAAATGTTTTCAATATAACCTCGAGACGCTAGACTTCGTCCCCCTATGGATGGTTATTCGTTGAACGCATTTAACACCGTAAGATTTCATTTGATAAGTGTTTTGTAAGTTTTCGTCTCTATTAGACTCTCCCCTACGGTGACTACTTAGAGATAAACTTATGAAACATGAAACAATGGTGGAAGCTCATAAAATGAGAATAACCTTGACTCTCGCCTACCGGGACAGCGTTGGATTTTTATTTTGATCGAATAAAAGGTTGCTAGAATGGTTTCTATTTTAGATGAGCTGACAACTCTATTCAATAAATGATGCTTTGACTCTCGCCTACCGGGACACTGTATGAGTTTGTTGAAATCCTTGGAAATTATTTAGGATTGTATGTTTTAGTATTTTCACTAGTCATTCCTACTTGCTATATGTTTATAATTTCTGAATTGTGTATGAATTTATATTGAACCATGTTATTTTCTGTTATTAAGTTGTAGTTTAATTTCGAATCTTCATTGTTCGTCTAACATGTTTGTTTTTCTAATGAGATAAATCCCTAATGGATTTTCACCATTAGACATACATAATAGTGTTAGATCTCGAAAGATAAATATTGTATATGCAACATCTAGCTGTTCATCAATTGATGACACCTTAGACTAGTATTTTTACAATATGAAACAAGAAGATTACATAAATAAGATTACTTTGTCTTTCGCTAATCGAAGCATCGTTGGATTCTTATTTATAAACGAAATTATCCTAATTCCTCTTAGCTTATTCATTTCGAATTAGCTTTAAAAACATATCATTGGATGAATGGTCTATAAATCATTTCATGTCATTATATTTTCTCTTAAGAAATTAAATGACGCATATGATTATAATCCCGAAATTCTATTCCCAATTGATATAAATCCTCAATCTTAGAAATCTCCTACTTGTATGGGCAAATCTGACTTAGAGTTTGTATTAGTAGTGGTGGTCCAAGAAAGAATTACTCATTATATTTGGTTGAATTTAAGTCTTTGACTTTAATTTTAGAATCCAAACAGAAATTTTCTTATATTTCTAATTCAAAAATACAATACAGTTACACTTTCTCAAGTGTTTAATATCTATCTTCTGTTAATGGATTAAAAATGTATGGAATATGAGTTAGGTATTCTGTGACCAGGATCCACTTGCAGTATTCTAAGAACTCTTTGATGTAACTAAACCTATGTCATCAATAGACACTACCATTTTTTTTAATCTATGGCATTTGTATCTTGTTCATAGTGGATTTGACAAGATCAATCTCTACAAAGAGTTAATATGCCTATATCCACTGAAAGTAGTTCATCTCATTCGCAGATGGATGTACATTCAGGGGTGGATATGAGTTTTTCGTTGTATTCTTAAAATGATAACTCTAGATTATACCTTTTAGCAAAGAAATTTGAAATGTTTGAAATATTTCATTAATTTCTAGCAATGGTTAAAACCATTAAGGTAAGTGGTTAAAGATCTTGCGAACTGATAGGGGTGGAGAAATAGTTAGTAGATATGCAGTTCAAAGATCATTAAATTGATTTTTGAATTATATCCAAACTTACCTCCCTAGAAATTTTGAGTTGCATATTGATGATTAGTAACTAGTCGTTGCCTAAATCCTTCTATGGTAATACAATTTCAGAATGATGTAATGGTTGGGTACTTAGTGTAAATCATTACTAGATTCATGGATGACCTAATCAAAATCTTAAGAAAAGCTAGAACTGTTAACCATGGTTTCTTAGCTATTCTAAGTGATTAGGGGTGGACCATCCCATTGTCAATAGATAAGAAAGTGTTTGTTCAAACAAATACTACTTTTCTAAGAAAATGACTAAGTCTGAAAAACAAGTAGCAAATAAAGGAGATATTTAATTCTTGATTCCAAAAGTGTTCTATCATCTTATATAACATATGATGATCCCACTGCCTCTGTTGTCTTGTCACAATCGAAGAGATCAATACCATTTAGTTTTCTTAGACATAATTCACGGTCCCTTGTCGTAGTGGGAGAGTTTCTAGGAACTCACCTTCTTATGACTTGGGAAACACTAGTGATTAAAATCCATTGTGAGTTTAAACAAGTAATGGATTGTCAATATAAGAAACTAAGAAGAAAGCCAATAGAACTATGGTTTAATCCATTCACATGGAATAACCTAAAGTTTTCTATTACAAGGACATAAACGGAAATTTTAGTTAATAAGTCTATTCTATGGACTTAACAAAACTTCCTGTTCCTAGTATTATAGGTTTGAGTTTATCTAAACCTATGGCTTGTGGTATACCTGGTAATTACTTACTCTAATGCAAGCAACTTACTTTAGTAAGATGCTGAAGCATTTTCTTTCTAATGGCAATCTATAGAAGCTTCACACCTTCTTAGACATAGATTTTATTTATCTAAGGAAAAGTCTCAACTATTCCAGAAAAGATAAAGCCATGAAAGAATTTCTTATATCAACAGTGAGAGGTCTTAGATATGCTTTTGTATGCCTTAGACCAGACACCTGCTGTTGAGTGGGAGTAATGAGTAGGTATCAGATTAATCCAGGAGAAGAACATTGGAAGACAATCAAGTAAATCCTAAGATTAAGAAGACGAACTATATGTTAGTCTATAAGAGTGTGTTTAAAACTCTTAGACTACACCACATCAGATTTCGAAATTTGCCTATGTGCTAATAAATATTTTTGATAAGATGGTGGTTACTCTGGGGGTGGAATAGTGATTTTGGAGAAGTGTAAAAACCTATCTGAAGTCTCTAGGTCTACCAGAGAGGGACTGAATGTTAAGGTTGCAGGAAAGGTACTTATTCAGTCTAAGGAGAGTTCTATACATTTTTGGCATCATTCCAAATTGCCTTAAACTACTAGTGTTAATTTCCTGATTAACCAAATGTAGTTGCCAAAGATATAGAATCCAGTATCCCAAGAGAGTAGACATATAGAGAGGAATTCACATTATCAATGATTTTGTGATTAAAGGAAGAGTAATAGTGGAGAAAAGGTTGTGGTTAATTCAACTTTTCAGATCCTATTACGAGGAGTTTACTACTACTACACTTGATTTGTATATCAAGGTGTTGAGATTATTTGAAACGCACTTTTTGTTTTATATTAGTGCAAGTGGGAGTTTGTTGGGTTTTATGCCCTAAATAAAACTCATTTCAATATAATCAGATTTACTTATTAATATAAATCAGAAATAACATTTAATGTTGCATGGTTCACATGATTTATTTCATGATTATATGTACATAATGTATAAATTCATCTGAAACCCTTTTCACATACTTGATCCTGTTTATTGTGCCGTCAACACATTGGAAAGTAAACATGACTATGTGAATAAAGTTTCCTAGATTTATCAGACATAGGGTTTTACTGATATGATAATCTACAACAGAGTTTACTTGCATTTGGAGAACTGCTATGTTCTTTCCAGAGCATTGGTTAAAGTAAAGCTCAGGTTGGATGCATGGAGTATGCATCGGAAGGGACCGATATTGAACTTTGACTTAGATTTATTAAACTTACCGTAAAATCTATTCAAGTCAATATCGCCTAGTTGATCCTAGATCAAATGATCTTAATCCTGTTATGATTAGGCTCAATCTTGAAAGGCTATTCGTGTTCCTTGAATTGTTAGTTAAGCCTACTTTTAGGTCAGGGTGATACGTACTTTTTGGGAACACGGTAGTGCAATTGAGTGGGAGCACTAGCATAAAGATTGAATCTATAGCTTCTATCTGGCGAATAGTAAGCAAAGGATGATCTCCTTCGAGCTTGACCAAACGAAAATAAATGGTGGAGATCTCATTTCACATAAGCTGAAATATCATTTATACGGGGTTAAGTGTTTTAAGGATAAAATACATAGTAGGGTGTTACGGTAATTTAATCCCTTTACTGTGTAGATCATTCATATAGAGGGTCATTGATCACATTAGGATTATAACAATGGATAACTAATGATGTGTCTATATGGTGGAACATATAGAGCATTCTATATACTGAGAGTGCAATTCTAAGTTCTATGCGTGGATTCAACGAAGAATTAATAAGTTAGTGAATTTTAGTGCTAAATTCTTGATCTACTTATTGGAAGCTCGGTTATATAGACCCATGGTCCCCGCACTAGTTGAGATAATATTGCTTGTAAGACTCATGTAATTGGTTTTGATTAATCAATTATAATTCTCAAATTAGACTATGTCTATTTGTGAATTTTTCACTAAGTAAGGGCGAAATTGTAAAGAAAGAGTTTATAGGGGCATATTTGTTAATTATGATACTTTGTATGGTTCAATTAATAAATATGATAAATGACAATATTATTTAATAATTATTCATAGTTATTAAATAGTTAGAATTGGCATTTAAATGGTTGAATTAGAAAATTGGCGTTTTTGAGAAAATCAGATGCAGAAAAGGTAAAACTGCAAAATTGCAAAGAGTGAGGCCCAAATCCACTAGTAGGAAATTTAAACTGATTTTTTCATTATTTTAATGCCAAATAATTCAAACCTAACCCTAGTGGAATGCTATAAATAGATAGTGAAGGCTTCAGGAAATTTACACTTAAATTTTCTATTTTTCCTTCAGAGAAAAACCTGAGCCTTTCTCTCTCCCTATCTTTAGCTGCCACTTCTTCTTTCTCTTCCCTCTTGAATTTCAAAATCCTTAGTGTATGAGTAGTGCCCACACACAGCAAGTGATACCTCAATCATAGTGAGGAAGATCGTGAAGAAAGATCATCAGCAAAGGAGTTTCAGCATCAAAGATTCAGAGAAAGAGATCCAGGTTCAGATATTGATAATGCTCTGCTACAGAAAGGAATCAAGGGCTAGATATCTGAACGGAAGGAGTCATATTATTCCGCTGCACCCAATGTAAGGTTTCCTAAACTTTATATGTGTTTAATTTATCGTTTTAGAAAGTTCTTATTTAGGATGTTAATAAACATACTTGTGAGTAGATCTAAGATCCTGGTAAAATAATTTCCAACAAATCATCTATATAAAGGATCATTGATCAAATTAAGATTATAACAATGGATAACTAATGACGTATCTATATCGTGGAACTTAGAGCGTTCTGTATGACTGAGAGTGCAATTCCAAGTTCAAAGTGTGGATTCAATAAGGAATTAATAAGTTAGGGAATTTACTTAGTAAATTCGGTTCGACTTATTGGAAGCTCGGTTATATAGACCCATGGTCCCCATACTAGTTGAGACCATACTTTTGTAAGACTCAGTAAATTGATTTTAATTAATCAATTATAATTCTAAAGTTAGACTATGTCTACTTTATGAATTTTCTCTAAGCAAGGGCAAAATTGTAAAGAAAAGAGATACTAGGTTTATTTATTAATTAAGATTCTTTATATGTCTAAATTAATAAATATATTAAATGGCAATATTATTTAATAATTATTCTTAAGTTATTAAATAATTAGAATTGGCATTTAAAAGGTTAAATTAGAAAATTGGCATGTTTGAGAAAATGGGAATGAGAAATAACAAAATGGGAACGTTGCAAAGTGAGGCCCAATTTCCTTATTTGGCCGCCCACTATGCAAAGCCTTTTATCATTTTATTTTTTCATTATTTTAATGTCATACAATTCTAACCTAAACCTAGAGGGCATTCTATAAATAGAAAGTGTTGGCTTCAGGAAACTCATGACTTTGCACATTTGTTTCTTTCAGAAAAAGCCTAGCCGCCCCTCTCTCTCTTTTCTTCTCTTCTATTTTCGAAATTCCCTTGAGTGATAGAGTAGTGCCCACACACATCAAGTGGTACCTCAATCATAGTATGTAAGACTGTGGAAAATCAGCATCAAAGAAGGAGAGAAAGAGATCCAGATTCAGATCTTGATAATGCTCTGCTACAGAAAGGAATCAAGGGCTAGAGATCTGAATCGAAGGAGTCATTATGTTCCGCTACACCCAATGTAAGATTTTCTTAAACTCTTAATTGTTTATTTCATTGTTTTAGAATTCATAGTAGGATGTTAATGAAACATACTTGGTAGTAAATCTAGATCCTGGTAAAATATTTCCAACAAATAGTTGTAGCGTTTCTTAAGATTTCGATTAGGTCATCCATGAATCTAGTAAAGATTTACACTAAGTACACAACCATTCCATCATTTTGAAATTTTCCTTTCAGTAGGGTATTACCTTAGAAAGACTTAGGCAACGACTAGTAACTAATTATCAATATGGAAATCAAATTTCTTGAGAGGTAAGTTTGGATATAATTCAAAAATCAACTTAATGATCTTTGAACTGCATATCTACTAACTATTTTTCCACCTCTATCAGTTCGCAAGATCTTTAACCACTTACCTTAATAGTTTTCACCATTGCTAGAAATTCATGAAATTTTTCAAAGATTTCAAATTTCTTTGCATAAGGTAAAATCTAGAGTGATCATCTTAAGAATATAACAAAAACTCATATCCACCCCTGAATGTACATCCATCTGTGAATGAGATGATTATACTTTCAGTGGATATAGACATATTGTCTCTTTGTAGAGAATGATCTTGTCAAAACCACTATGAACAAGATACAAAGGCCATAGATTTACAAAATATGTGGTTGTGGTCTTTCGATGACTTAGGTATAGTTACATTAAAGAGTTCTTAGAATAGTCCAAGTGGATCCTGGTCACAGAATACTAAAGTCATATTCCATACTAACATACAATTTGAATCCATTGATAGAAAATTGTTATTAAACACTTGTGAAAGTGTAACTGTATTGTATTCTGGAAAAAGAAATATAAGACATTTCTATTTGGAATCTTAAATTTAAAGTCAAGGACTTAAATTTATACCAAATATGCATGAGTAATTATTCTTTGTTGCACCACCACTACTAATCTAACATTAAGTCTGATTTGCCTAAAGTAAGCATATATATATATACAAGTAGGAGATTTCTAAGATTGAGGATTTATATCATTGCGGGATAGAATATTAGGAATATAACCATATTGGTCATTCAATTTCTTAAGAGAAAATATAGAATGACATATATGTGATTTATAAACCATTCATCTAATGATATATTATTGACCTAATTCGAAAAGAATAAGCTAAGAGGAATTATGATAATTTCGTATTTAAATAAGAATCCAATGATGCTCCGATTAGCGAGAGTCAAAGTTATTCTTATTTATATAATCTTCTTGTTTCATATGTAAATACTAGTCTAAGGTGTCATCAATTGATGAACAGCTAGATGTTGCATTTACAATATTTATCTATCGAGATCTAACACTATTATGTTTGTTTAATGGATGACAATTCATTAGGGATTTGTCCCATTAAACAACAAACCAAGTTAGACCAACAATGAAGATTCGAAATTAAACTACAATTAATAGCAGAAAATAACATGGTCTAATATAAATTCACACACAATTTAGAAATTATTAAGCATATAGCAAATAACAAAGACATGTGAAAATACAAAACAAGCATATCTTAAATAATTTCTAAGGTTTCCAACAAACTGATACAGTGTCCTAGTAGGCGAGAGTCAAAATATCATTCATTGAATGGAGTTGTCAGCTCATCTAAAATGCAAACCATTCTAGCAACCTTTTATTCGATCAAAATAAGAATTGAACGTTGTCCCGGTAGGCGAGAGTCAACGTTATTCTCATTTTACGTGCTTCCACCATTATTTCATGTTTTATAAGTTTATCTCTAAGTAGTCACCGTAGGGGAGAGTCTAATAGTGACGAAAACTTACAAAACACTTATCAAATGAGATCTTATGGTGTTAAATGCATTCAACAAATAACCATCCATAAGGGGGACGAACTCTAGCATCTGGAGGTTATATTAAAAACATTTAATTATTGTAAGACCAACAATGGAGATCGAATATCTTATAACTAAAAGCTCATTATTTTAGAGAGTTGTATTTTCTTTGATACTTATTTTAATCTATTTATTTTAATATATATTTATTTAATCAAAATTACCAATTTAGAATAAAATTCTAAATATAAATTTTAATTTAATATTTATAAAATTATACTTAGATGGGTATGAAAAATAAAATGAATTATTTTCCATCTTAGTAATAATTTCCAAAAAATATTGGAAAATTATTCAATTTAAGTTGTTTCAAAATTAATTCAAATTAATTTACAACTTAAATTTAATTTTCTATAAATATATATTGCATTTCGAAAAATTGAAGTATATAAGAATAAAATTTTCGAAATTGCTCTTAAAATAAAATAAAAATAAATCCTAAAATTTTTTTTCTAATTTTATGTTGGCCCAAAATTAATTAATAAAAATATAATTTTCCTATTTAATTAAATATTAAAGAAAATTTCAAATATTTAAGTATCATGATTGAGAATCAACTTAAATATTAATTTTCTATTTAATTAAATATCACTAGAAAAATACTTCAAGCAAAACAGATAATATCTATGTAGACATTCATTGACTAATTAATTCATTTACTAATTATAATATATTTTAGTTCATTTATTTTAATTAATCATTAAATGAAAAAAAAATCATTAATTTAAGTTGGTCTAAAATTAAAATAAATAATTTTCAACTTTAATCTATTTTTCAAATAAAATTTGAAATTTCTGCATTTAAGAAATGTAATTTCGAAATATAAAAAAAATTGATTAACAAAATAAAATAAAATATATTTTGAAAATTATTCCAATTTAAGTTATTCTGAAATAAGATTTCAAACTTAAAATAATTTTCTATTTAATTAAATATCATGAAAATAATAATATATAAGTATCAAGAATGAGATCAACTTAAATCTTTAATTTTCAATTTAATTAAATGTATCAAATATAAGAATTAAATAATTAAGTATAAAAGAAACTTAATTATTAACTCTAATTTAATACTAGTGTTGACCGAGGTTTTCGGCAACTATTAAAATATGATTATAATAAAGAGCTGTAAGAAAGTGAGATGAAGATTTTTTACGTGGTTGGGGCGTTAATGAGCCTTAGTCCATGAGCCTCTGTTATTAATGGATGTATTTAATGGAGATTCTACACTTGAGAGAATGTCTTTCTCATAAATACAGAGAATGTTCTTGGTGAGTATTTTCTCTTCTTGCTCTTTTGCAACCCAAGATTCTCGACCCCATTAAATGAGCTTTGAGGGGGTATTTATAGTGTTTTTAGTGGGGTAATCCCTAGAATTGTTCTTACACATGTGTCTGTAAGTATCCATAAAGCTGGGCATTTCCGATGAATATACCATGGGTGATGCATGGTCAAATCCCTAGGTGCTGTAGGGCTTTTATGAAGAATGTCCTTTTTGCCTTGTGATTGACGTGACTCTTCGCAGAGTAGCCGTCGCTAGACTTAAATGATCATTACTGTAGCGCTGCTGTTTGGGGGTTGTGCCGTCAGACTTTATTGCGTGTTACTGTCCCAACACGCTTCCTCCCATGCAGCATTAAATGCGACTTGATTTCTCGGGAGAGACCTGACATGTCCCGGAGAGCCTTCACGCTATACTAGCTTCCTGGAGTACCTTGTACTCCGGATGCCTCCTCCGGGACCCATGCTAACAGCGCTTCTTGGTGGCGCACAAAGACTTAGCAAATCTTTCCAAGTTATCTGATCCACGTGTCCCCTCTCGACTGGTCCACGTATTTTGGGCGAATTCTGGAGCAACATTTACCCCCCAAGCCTTGTTTACTTAGTAAAAATAAACCAAGGCTTGTTCAAGTGTCTCCGGTTGACTCCTCGTTTCCCTAGCTCGAGCCTCGAGCGCGTGGGGGCAAATTAAATGATGTCATTTAATGCAGCGATTTGCTTTTTGCAGGAATGTCTCCAGCCGCCTCCTCGGTCTTCAGATACGAACCTGGGGGCGCGTGGAGGTGCGTCTGATAATGGCATTAAATGCAGCGATTCGCTTTTGCAGAGGTCGATTCGTTTCACACCCCATGATTGATGCGGCGCATTAATGGTGTCAGACGGATACTCAAACGTTTCCACCGCCTTAATGGTAGATTGATCTGATCCGTTGATCTTTGGGAATTCGAATCGTGCGTCTCCCCCACCGTGCGATTGGTAGGTGATGACGCCTGTTCCTCATGCATTTTTGCCTATAAAAGCCACCACCTTTCCTTCATTTCGGTTACTTTCCATTCCTTGCCATTTTTGCTCGAATTTCCTAGAGAGAAAATTCCTCAAAGTAGCACGAACTGTCTTAATACCCAGACACTTCATTCAGTTTTCCGGTGTTTGACTTTGCCAGTTCTTCTCAACTCTCACTCAACCACATTCAGTACCTCCAGTTCAACGATCGACTGTAAGTTTCTTGCATCCTTAGATAATAACATGCTTATATTTACTTCGTTCGTTTTCTGGGTTCGTACTTAGAGGCTTCTGTGAGTGTTTAAGTTCTTCGAGTTCTGCTGTATGTTTACTGCGTTAGTTGTAGAATCTCCATTATCATGCCCCTGTTGTAGTTATACAGTTCTGTTTGAAGAGGGCCATGTGTTCTTCGTTTAACAGTCGCTTAGGGCATAGGATGGCTTTTCTCTTTTTTTTTCTTTTTTTCTTTTTGCAAAACCACTTTCTGCGATTTCACTGCACCCGACACTTGTTCAGGGATTCTCTCCAGAGTTTCCCATGTGACACGTGTCCGGAGGGGGCCTCTTTCCAGCGGTTAGGGGACCCCCACTCCCTTTTTCTTGATTTAGGGTTTGGTATGGGACCTGACTGCTGGACTTTTCTTTTTCCCTTTTTATTTTTTCTCAGAACACAAAATGTCTGCTTCTGGCTCAAAATCTTCGAAGAAGAAAGGGAAAAGTATGGCCACGCTGGAGGAGGTTTCTCTGGGACCCGTTGCCCAGGAGGGGTACAAGCCCCGTGCAACTGGTTGGGAAGCGGCCGAGCTTCGATCGACCCTGACTTGTCCTCACCAGCTGGAGAACATTATTAATGTGGCTGGGATCAAACCCTCTACCTCAGGGACCTTCCACCGGCCTCCTCGTGACTCGGAGACGCCTAATCACAACTATGACGGCTTCGGGGCTTGGAGTCAGACCCATTTGATGACCGGTGCCATGCTCCCGCTCCAAGATTACTTTGTGAATTTTCTTGTATTTGTCGGCCTTGTGCCATACCAACTTATTCCTCAAGCTTACCGCCTGCTCTCAGGCTTATTTATTTTTTACACCGCCCGCGGCTGGGGGTCTCCCAGCCCGGCGGAAATTTTATATTTTTATGAACTTGTATCCGTCCCCAAGAAAGGGGACAAACTTAAGGATGGTTTTTATGGGTTCCGGATCCACCCTGCTAACGAGGGGGTGGTTCCGTATAATAGGCAGACTCATGTTAAGGAGTACCGCCACCGCTTTTTCTTTTCTTCCGGGTTCAGGGCCGTGGACCACCCGGAGCTTCTCACGGAGTGGGTGCGGATCCCACCTTACCAACGGACGCTTCCCACTCAGGCTTTCCTTCGAAGGGCCCAAGCCTTTGCCTCCTACGACCACGCCGATCTTGATGTCGGGGGCCTAGTCACCACGGAGAATTGTAGGAAGGCCAAACTTATCCTTTCTCACCAATCCGTGGATGACTCCAACCTCTCACGGGTCATCTGCCCCAATGTGAGGGCGCCGGTTGCGGAGAAGGCCTTCCGGGACGAGCTCATTGCTACGGCAGAGAAGAAGTACCAAGATTATCTCTACCGGAAGGCCCAGGAGAAGGCGTACTCTAAGGCCCAGGCTGCCTCTGGAAGAGGGCTTCGCGTGGGGAGTCCGGTGGTGCGATGGAGCCAAGCCATTGGCGGGAAGTCCGAAGCTAAATTTTTTGACAAGATACTTCAAGAAGAGATTGAGGATCGTCCCGCCGGGGGGCCCCTTCGTCTTGAAGATTCTTCCGAGAAACAGACTTCCCGGCCTCAGCCTTCAGCCCCCGAACCAAACTCGGGTGCTCCCGGTGCTAGCACTTCCGGTGCCGGCGGTAAGTCTCCCTTGATAATACGCTATGTTCCTTCTGTTGATGAATATACCAGTCATAAGCCCGTAGGGTTCGACGAGCGTCTTCGTAGATTTAAGATGTCGTTGACCCGGTGGGGGGATCGATTGAAGGAATTTTATTTTACGAACTTAGGAGATTACCTAGGTCGGTCCCGGATGGGCTCCGGCCCTCCGGAACCTATTCCCTTAGGTCCATCAGCTTACATAGCATCCAGCTGGTTTCGGCCCTCGGACAGTTATCTTGGAGATGATGCTGCCAGCATTAAAGTTCAGGACTTTGCTAGGGCCGAATTAGGAAGTTCGGGTAGGAGTAGCTTATTTGCTGTATCTTTTATAAGCGGTTCCTCACGAACTTCTAACACTTGCTTATTTTTTGGAACAGGTACCTCCATGGATGCCATCCTGGAACAGCTTGCCGGGGTTCATACTCCCGTGGCTCCTCCGGCTTTCACCCCCTCTCCCCCGGCCCCTTCCTTGAAGGTTCCTTCCGGCGCTCCTCTCGAAACCATCGACTTAGTGGATGACGAGGAGGTGCTTCTGGGAGAGGCCGTTGAGGGTGCAGGAGAGCCTCAAGCCCTTCCGGAGGTAGCAGAGGAGGACGAGGAGGAGCCTGAAGTGGCTCTGATTCGCAAGCGTAAGGGCAAGATGATTGCCCAGGACGAGCCGAAGAGGCCTCGGAGGGCCGACACTCCTGCCCATGGCCTAGACGGCGGGGTCTCCCCGATGGAGGAAAATCCTGCTCCTCCCCACATCGAGCTTACCCCGATTCCGGGGGATGAGGTGAGGCAGGAGCTTCGCATAGCCAAACACAACTACGCTATGGACGAGTACTCCCGGGGGTATGCTGAAGTGGAGGCCCTTAGGAGGATTCTGCGAGCTGAGGTTGAGGCGAGCATCAACCACCCGGAATACCATGATCCGTGGAACCTCAATCTGGACCCCTTAACGGACTGGTTCCGTCCTCTCCTAGGGCCTACTTTGGCTCCCTTTGCCGCGGAGATGACCGGCGAGTTCGCTTCTCAGCTTACACGTTGTGCGCCCAAGCGGTTTGCCACTTGTGCTTCCCTGAACTCCATCTTCCAGGTCCAGGACCTCAGCCATTCTCTCACGGTGGTAAGTACTTTGCAATTTTTTGCGTTTCCTTTTTGTTGTTTGTATTTTGTTTTCTTCCTTTGAGAAATTTTTCCTTATACTTCGTTATGGTTCAGCTTGCTGCTGAGGCTGGCCGCCTCTCCAGGAACATCATAAACCATGGCTTCGCTCTGTCCGACTTTGGGGACATGAATGACGTCAGGAAGGTCCTCCAAGACCTCACAGCGGAGAGGCAGATCTACCAGGAGGCTGCCGAGCGCCAGGAGGCAGCGGCCAAGGCCAAGGAAGAGGATGCCAGACGGAGGGAGGCTCAGGCGGAGGCCATGATCCGGGACGAGGCTCAGCGGAGAGACAGGATGGAGGCCCATCATCAGGAGGAACTAAGGGCTCAAACCGAGGCTGCCGAGAAGGCCAGGCGAGATCTCCGGGAGGCCAGGGAGGCTTTGGATGAAATGGCCGCCAAGGTGAGATCTCTAGAGGAGACTCACCAGTCGGACATTGAATCCAAGGCCGCTCTAGCTACGGAGCTGAAGGAGCTTAGGGATTTCAAAGAACAGTCCACCAGGAAGGCCAAGAGGGCCGAGCTCCTTTCTCCTGTTTCCTGCGCCCGGTGCCCGAAGCGCTTTGATGATGGTGTCTACATGGCTTGGGCCACCAATGATCAGAGTATCAAGCTTACTTTTTATCCCAAACCCGAGGAGATGATTGCCAGATTTCGGGAAAAGAAGAAGAAGCTTGATGCTGCGCTTGAGGCACGGATTGGACCTCGTCTTCCTCCACGGGCTGACTGAGCTGCCGTATTATTGACCCAGATTCTACCCGTTTCTCTTATAACTCTTTTTTTTTTGTTTGTACATATTTGCTGCTGCCTCAGAACAATTTACATATAGGCGGCAGCTTTCATTTGAAGGGGAGACAATTATATTTTAAGGCCTGTCCCCGGGCCATTTATATGTATATGACCTGCCCTTTGGGCTAGGATATTTTTTTTTTTATATATATGCGATCTTTATTTGTCACACTTAGATATTTTAACCTGTCCTTTGGCTCAGGGTTTTTATACTTATGCTTTTTATTTTTGCGCATATTTTTTGACCTGCCCTTTGGGTCAGGATATTTTACTTAGTTTGTTTTTGTTTGTCCGTGCGGTATACCCTAGTACCCCCCTGAGTGGCATAGAAACTTTGTTTTTAAGGCACTCAGTTTTATTTAATATAGAGGAGGCATACATTTGGACGGTACAAACCCTTTGAACAAAATCTAAGTTTAATTCGCTACTGGTAATATTTTCTGAGGTGATCGGCATTCCAGGCTCTTGGGACAGTAGTTCCGTCCATTCTTTTCAGTTTGTAAGTGCCAGAACCGATTTCGTCCTCGATTTCATATGGTCCTTCCCAATTTGGTCCAAGTACCCCCACTCCGGGTTCTTGGGTGGCTGGAAAAACCCTTCTTAGGACCATATCCCCAATAGCAAATTTTCTGTTTTTAACCTTGGAGTTAAAATACTTGGTCACCTTCTTTTGATAAGCGACCATCCGTATTTGAGACTCATCCGGAGTTCTTCGACTTGATCCAAAGCCTCTTGGAGCAAAGGTGCACGATTAGTGGCGGATCATAAGTCGTCCTCCTGTGGGATGGGAATAATGTTTCCACCGGGACCATTGCTTCACAACCGTACGCCATTGAGAACGGCGAGTGACCAGGTTGTGGTTACGGGGGTCGTCCGTAGGCCCACAATACCCTTGGCAATTCTTCAGCGCAGTTATTTTTACAGACGTAGCTTCTTTTTCAAGGTGACCTTTAGGATTTTATTGACTGCTTCCGCCTGGCCGTTTGTTTGAGGCCGGGCTACCGCGGAGAAGCTTTTTACCACTCCGTGTTGGTTGCAGAAGTCAGTAAATTCCTCGCAATCAAATTGCTTTCCATTGTCTGAGACTATTTTATGAGGCAAGCCGTATCGACACACTATGTTTTTAATAACAAAGTCCAATGCCTTCTTAGCAGTTATTGTCTTCATAGGCTCAGCCTCTGTCCACTTAGTGAAGTAGTCCACTGCTACTATTGCATACTTTACCCCTCCTTTTCCCGTAGGTAGAGACCCGATGAGATCTATTCCCCAGACCGCGAAGGGCCAGGGGCTGGTCATCAAAGTGATCTCATTTGGAGGAGCTCTCGGTATGTTCGCGTACCTTTGGCACGAGTCACACTTTTGGACATAGTCTGTACAATCTTTTTTCATCGTTGGCCAGAAGTACCCTTGCCTTAATATTTTCTTTGAGAGGCTGGGTCCTCCCGTATGATCTCCACAGAACCCTTCATGGACCTCCAGCATGATTTGTCTAGCTTCAGGGTCCGATACACACCTTAAATAAGGCATGCTGAGTCCTCTCCGGTAGAGAATTTTATCCATCATTACATAACGATGAGCCTGATACTGAATCTTTCGAGACAGTGCCCTCTCTTGGGGCAACTCACCTGTGGTTATGTACTTTATGATGGGGACCATCCAGCTGGGTTCTTGCCCAACCGTTTGTGTGGTCTCTTTTATTTTGATGCTTGGCTCCGCCAAGCGTTCCACTGATACTACCCCCAGCTCTTCGATTTCGCTGTCCGAGGCTAACTTAGCCAGACAGTCCGCATGAGCATTCTTCTCTCGGGGGATTCTTTCTATTTTGTAGTCCGTGAACTCGTGGAGCAATTCTCGGACTATGGCTACGTACGCGGCCATCCGCTCGCCGCGAGTTTGGTATTCTCCGGAAACTTGGTTTACGACCAGCTGAGAATCACTGTAGACTTCCACTCTCTTGGCTCCTACAGCTTTAGCCAATTTTAGCCCTGCTATCAGGGCCTCATATTCGGCTTCGTTATTCGAGGCTGTGAAGTTGAATCGGAGTGCTGCCTGGAGCCGCAATCCAGTAGGTGATATCATAGCCACTCCGGCTCCTGAACCGTTCTCATTAGAAGCTCCGTCCACAAATACTCTCCAAGTGGGGATTGGTGGCTCCGGTGTATTGGCTGTCGCCTCGGCTTCATTGCATTCGGTGATGAAGTCTGCCAAGGCTTGGCCTTTTATGGAAATTCGGGGCACGTAATGTAAGTCGAACTGACTCAGCTCCATCGCCCACTTGAGGAGTCTTCCGGATGCTTCAGGCTTCTGGAGAACTTGCCGGAGTGGATGATTGGTCAAGATTCTGATCGGATGGGCTTGGAAGTATGGTCTCAACTTCCTTGATGCCATCGGGGAGGCGTAATACTAATTTTTCAATAACCGGGTACCTTGTCTCGGCCCCTACCATGCGCTTACTAACATAGTACACGGGGTGCTGAATTTTTTCTTCCTCCCGGACCAGTGCAGCACTGACCGCATGCTCGGAGACGGCCAAGTAAAGGAACAAGTCTTCTCCAAGGACGGGTTTTGATAGGATAGGAGGTTTGGCCATGCGGTCTTTTAACCTTTTGAATGCCTCCTCGCTTTCATCTGACCATTCGAAATTTTGGCATTTCTTCAGCATGTTGAAGAAGGGTATGCACTTGTCCGTGGATCGTGAGATAAAGCGGCTCAGTGCGGCTACCTTTCCGGTCAAGCTCTGCACGTCCTTATGTTTCTTGGGGGATGGCATGTCCAGGAGAGCTTGGATTTTCTCCGGGTTCACCTCGATCCCCCTTTGGCTGACTATGAAGCCCAGGAATTTTCCCGACTTGACCCCGAAGGTGCATTTTTTCGGATTGAGCTTCATGCCGTATCTCCGGACGACTTCGAAACATTCTTCTAAGTCGCTTGCATGGCTGTTGCATGCTTTGGATTTGACGAGCATGTCGTCTACATATACCTCCATGTTTCATCCCAGGAGGCTTTTAAACATCCGGTTAACCATTCTTTGATAGGTTGCTCCGGCGTTTTTCAATCCGAAAGGCATGACTAGGTAACAGTATACCCCCTTATCGGTCCTGAAGCTAGTGCACTCCTGGTCTGCCGTATGCATTTTTATTTGGTTGTACCCAGCATAGGCATCCATGAAAGACAGCAGCTTAAATCCGGACGTGGCGTCTACCATCTGGTCGATCCTGGGCAGCGGAAAGCAGTCCTTTGGGCAGGCTTTGTTTAGATCTGTGAAATCTATACAAACCCGCCAAGTCCCGTTCGGCTTGGGCACCAGGACCGGATTGGCCAGCCATTCCGGATAGTATACGTCGCGGATCATGCCATTGGACAAAAGTTTGTCCACCTCTTTCTCTAAGGCCTCGGCTTTCACCGAGTCGAGCGGGCGTCTCTTTTACTGTACAGGGGGCAAGTCCGGGTTGACATTGAGTACATGGGTGATGACATGAGGGCTGATGCCGGTCATGTCTTCTTGGCGCCATGCGAAAATGTCGATGGCGCCCTTCAGTGTTTTTATTATTTTATCTTTTTCCTCCGGATCCAGGCTCCTCCCTATCCGGAGTACTTTGGTGGAGTCGTCGTCGCACACTGGTATTTCTTCGACGTCCTCCATTGGTTCCACGACCCTTTCGGACCCTATGCGAGGATCCAACTCGTCCTCTTCAGCCTTCTCTATCTCAGGGGGCCCCCGGACCATGAGTACTGGCAAGTGGGTGGCAACATTGTAACATTGCCTGGCCTCTCCTTGATTTCCCCTCACCGTTCCGACTCCGGCTTCCTGGGTAGGGAATTTTAGGCATAGATGTCGGATTGAAGTAATTGCACCAAAGTCGACGAGGGCCGGTCGACCTAGGATTGCGTTGTAGGCTGTTGGACAGTCTACCACCACGAAGGTGCAATACTTGAATGTGCTTTTGGGGGTATCTGGGCACAGGGTAACTGGGAGCCTGACTTTTCCCATCGGGATTAGCGTCGTCCCGTTAAACCCTGTGAGCTGCGATCCACTAGGCGAGAGGTCCCGGTCGGTCAACCCTATCGCAGTGAAGGCTTCTTTGAAGAGAAAGTTCACGGAACTCCCATTGTCAATCAGGACCCTAGCCACCACCTTATTTGCGATGGGGGTCTCTATGACCAGCGGGTCGTGGTGAGGAAAACGCACCGTCTTGGCGTCTTCTTCCGTGAACGTTATGGGCTGGTCCATTAGCCGAGGCCTTTGAGCCGGGAGTTGAGTAACCTCCCACACCTCACTGTGTCTTGCGGCCTCGGCATATCTTTTTCGCTCCTTGCGAGTGTTTCCTCCGATATGGGGACCTCCGGAGATCATGGCTACCCGTCCATTAGGCCGGGGCGGTAGTCCGGGTATATGCTGGGTGTCACCTGCGGAGCGGAGGCAATACTCCCGCTGTACCCCCCGGTGTTCCGGAGGCATACCCCCCGCCACCTCGCCCCGGATTAAGGTGGGGCAACCTATTTTTGATCCACTCATAGAGGTGGCCCAAACGGATCAAATTCTCAATCTCGTCTTTGAGATTTTTACACTCATTGGTGCTATGACCAATGTCGTTGTGGTACTCGCACCTTTTACTCGGATCTCTCCGGAGCCGTCTTTGTACAATGGCCGGGGTCTCCGGTAGTGTGTATTCCGCCTTGTGGCAAAATATACACGTTCCCGAGAGTCCGTGAGCTCGTGTCTTGGGTGTATTGAGGTGTGTACCCCTTCTTTGGCGCTTCTCTCCCGTTCGGGTGCCGCCCTTGGAGGACCTTTTGCTCCTCGACCCACGGGTAGGGCTCGTTAAGCTAGCGATCGGGGCAGCCCGTGAAGGAGTCCGTCCATTCACCCCGGACGGGTTGCCGTAATGGGAAGATGCCGGGGCCAAAGCTTGACCCCAGTCGTATCCGGGAGTGGCAGAGAACCGTATGCCACTTACGGGGAGTCGCGGTCGGGACAAGCACCCGAGGGCGACACTCCCGGCATGTATCCCGCTATCCCGTGGGATAATAGCCTCCGTAAGCCACGATCTGGGCTTCTTCGAGGTTAATATATTTTTGGACTCGCTTCTGGAAGTCCTGAAGGCTAGCAGCGCCTTCTTGCTGTAATTCGTTCCAGAAGGGAGTCCCAGTGCGGATTCCTGCTTGGAGAAGCGCAAGCTGTTGTCCGTCGTCGACCTTCTTGGTCTTCGAGGCTTCCTCTCGGAACCTCTTGATGTAATTCTTCAAGGTCTCGGTGGGCAGTTGCTTGATGTTGGTCAAGGCACTAACCTCCAAGTTGACCTTCCTGGCAGCGACAAATTGTCTCCGGAAGTTGGTTTGGAGTTTGTTCCAACAACCCACCGATCCTGGTTCCAATTTTTTGAACCATTCCTCTGCCGATCCGCTCAGAGTGAGGGGGAAGCACAAGCATTTGGCGTCATTACTGACCCTCATGACTGTCATGACTCGGTTGAACCGTGACAAGTGATCACTGGGGTCGGAGTTCCCAGTATATGCTGCCATTTCGGGCATCTTGAAGTTTTTAGGGAGCTCCGCCTCTAGGATATGTTTGGCACAAGGCTCCCGATCCTCACTGTCCGAGTCGGAGTCGTCTCCCTTCTGCCTCCGGGAGACTCGAGCAATATCTTTTCGAAGTATGGCAAGTTTCGCCATAATCCCTTCGTTTACAGTACCCGAGGAGACCACGGGCCTGTATCTTTTTTGGTCAAGGTGATCCCGGAGGTCACCTTGATTCCCATTGATTTGATTTCTCAGATCAATGGGTGGACATCTCTGTCCTCTTCTTCCTCTACCCCCTGGTTCCTGGTGCACGGAAACGCTTTTCCGGTCCCCTCGATCCTGAGGGCCAAGACTCCCTCTTTGGGGCTTGCCCCTCTGCGGACCTTTCCCTTTAGGGAAATCCGACCGGACCCTTCGCGGATCCTGCACCTTTTTCTTCCGACCAGGGGTAGAAGTAGGGTTTTTTGTTTTGTTTTCCTCAGCAGGGTGCCTTATAGGGCTAGGTTCCCTAGGCCTTTGCTGCTGGGAATTAGGCGAAGACGTCGCTGGCTCCCCGTCAAGCCCAGCGGTCATCGCCTTGGGATGCACGTGAATACCAGCTCCCTCCATGGCTTTCTGCATGGCTAGCATCACTTCATGCATTTTTTGATTTTGCGCTTTCTGAGCTTCGATCTCAGCTTCATGATCGATAGCTTTTTGTCTAAGGAGCACCAACTCCGAGTAGCTTCCTCCGTCATAGGCATACTCGTCGAGGTGTTCCTCGTAGTTTTCGTCGGGAACTATTTCTTCTTCTTCTTCCTCGGACTCCTCTGCTGCCCTTGAGGCTACATCTTCCTCATTGGGGTCTTGAGCGTCTTCTAGAGGGCGAGGATGACGTGTAGCTCTTGTCTCCACCATTGTTGTGAAGTTAAATGCTTGTTGTGAAGCAGCTTTCCTCAGCTCTCAATGAAAGCACCAAAATGTTGACCGAGGTTTTCGGCAACTATTAAAATATGATTATAATAAAGAGCTGTAAGAAAGTGAGATGAAGATTTTTTACGTGGTTGGGGCGTTAATGAGCCTTAGTCCACGAGCCTCTGTTATTAATGGATGTATTTAATGGAGATTCTACACTTGAGAGAATGTCTTTCTCATAAATACAGAGAATGTTCTTGGTGAGTATTTTCTCTTCTTGCTCTTTTGCAACCCAAGATTCTCGACCCCATTAAATGAGCTTTGAGGGGGTATTTATAGTGTTTTTAGTGGGGTAATCCCTAGAATTGTTCTTACACATGTGTCTGTAAGTATCCATAAAGCTGGGCATTTCCGATGAATATACCATGGGTGATGCATGGTCAAATCCCTAGGTGCTGTAGGGCTTTTATGAAGAATGTCCTTTTTGCCTTGTGATTGACGTGACTCTTCGCAGAGTAGCCGTCGCTAGACTTAAATGATCATTACTGTAGCGCTGCTGTTTGGGGGTTGTGCCGTCAGACTTTACTGCGTGTTACTGTCCCAACACGCTTCCTCCCATGCAGCATTAAATGCGACTTGATTTCTCGGGAGAGACCTGACATGTCCCGGAGAGCCTTCACGCTATACTAGCTTCCTGGAGTACCTTGTACTCCGGATGCCTCCTCCGGGACCCATGCTAACAGCGCTTCTTGGTGGCGCACAAAGACTTAGCAAATCTTTCCAAGTTATCTGATCCACGTGTCCCCTCTCGACTGGTCCACGTATTTTGGGCGAATTCTGGAGCAACAACTAGGAAAAATATTCTATAATTAAGTTGGTCCGAAATTAATTAAAATAAATAATTAATTTACAACTTAAAATATTTTCCTAATTAAATATTAGCAAATATAACTAGTACTAGAAATAACTATCTAGAATATATATCATTAACTAAGTATTTTCTAAAATTAATTTTAAAATATTAAATGAAAAATAAATTCATATATTTTAAAGTTAATTATGTTGCTAATTCAATTTTAATTAGGTTAGACTAATATAATTAACCTAATACAATTATTTAAATAAGGCAAATGGGCCTTCACAATTAAGGTAGTTCATGTAAGGGAGAGCTGGGTTCAGTATGTCGTACCCATTGCTATTGGCCCCCTAACTCTCACATAAGGCCCAAAAGAGAGGAATTTACCCTTTAAATAAACAATTGTTATTCATTGAATAAGCCCAAATCTAATTGGGCCTAAATAAATTTACTTATGTCAAAATTTAATTATTTTAGCAACCTAGTCCATTTACTTAGTAAAACTTAAATGGGTTTCCTATATGTATCTAAGCCCAATAGCGAACATATAGGCTCACACAGGTCAAATGATTTGGATGGGCCCTATCATGTTACTAGGTTTACACAGATGGAAGAAGTATAAAATTTACCTGTTACAAATTATTTATAAGATCTATTGACAATTGGACTATGATTAAAATCAGATCATTGGATCTGTCAACAAGTTAATCATAGCAATTTAGATCAAATAAAGAATAGGTTTGTTAAAAAAAAGTTTTGAATAAACAATATAAAATTAAACAAACATTGTCCATGTAACAAATGTGAAATAAGATATTAATATAATTAAATTATTATTTTAAACTAACCAACTAAATTTTAAAAATTTAGGGTTGTTAAAACCAACCCCAAAACTCTCAAAATGTAAAATTCAAAAATGAAAACTAATTTAGAAATATCTAGGTTTATTTGAATTATTTTTATCAAATTAAATTAAATATCTAATAAGATCAATGTTTAAAAAAAAATTATCTTCAATTTCATTTTCAAATCTTATAATTTAATAAAATTAAAATAAACTTATTTTAAAATAGATATGGTTAGAAAATTATTATTTTAAGAAAAAATAATAAATAAATAATAATTATCCTAATTATATGTCAAAATATCATAAATTAAGAAATATTTAAATTTCTACAAAAATATCTAAGTTATTTAAATATTTAAAATATAATTTACAAATATCTAATAAGTAAAATGATATAAAATAGTAAAATATAATTTTTAAACTTATAATTTATAAATAATTAAATATTTAACAAAATACAAACTTTTGAATTTGAAAATATTATGGTTAAAATATCTATAAAAATATCTAGGTTAATTTCAAATTTATTAATTATTTAATTTGTCATATGAGATAATTTTAATATAATATTTCAAATAAAAAAGATAAAGTTATCTTGTAATTTAAAATATGTTAAATATCAAAATATCTAATCTTATAATTAAATAGTATATAAATATTAAAGAAATTAACAAATTTTTAAATCTTACCATAATTTAAAAAATAAAATAATTATTTTTTAAATTTAAACCTCAAAACATCAAAATTAATAATAATTTATTGAAAATTAAATATTATTAATTTAAAATATGATATTTAAGTTCAAATATATTCTAAAATAATATTTTATTTTAAATTTAGGGTTTGAAAATTGGAAAAATCGGAATTTGGTAAAAAATCCCATAAAAATCGGATTTTATGGTGAAGGATGCTCGCTGCCCAGGAGACAGGCTGCATGCAGCAGCCCAGGAGACTGCAAAATCCCATTACGCCCGCGGAATGGAGGGGAACGTGCGAGATAGCTCGGCGGATGCAGGCTTCGTTTGGGCAGATTGCAGCATCTCGTGTCTGAAGACAAGGGCGTGACACGCCTTCAGACAGGCAGCATCCTCTGTTTTCCGCGCGCGTGTGCTTGGTTTTTTCGAGTGCCTAGTGCACTCGATGCACCCACTCGACAGCCATGGAACCCAAATTTCAAAAATTAATAACTTTTGCAATTTTTATTGGAATCGAGTTTCGAAAAAAAGAAAATTGTTTAATTTTTTACAAGGAATCTAAATAAAATATTTTCAAAAATAAAAAAAAATATTTTTCATGGGAAAAAATTCTGTACAGCACATACATTCATCAAATAACACATAAACCACATGAAGCCATCCAAATAACACATATCATCGTTTTAATTCATATTTCATGAAAGTAAATCATTACCATGGCTCTGAGGCCAGTTGTTGGAAATATTTTACCAGGATCTAGATTTACTGACAAGTATGTTTCATTAACATCCTAATATGAATTCTAAAATAATGAAATAAACACATAAGAGTTTAAGAAAACCTTACATTGGGTGTAGCGGAATATAATGACTCATTCCGTTCAGATCTCTAGCCCTTGATTCCTTTCTGTAGCAGAGCATCACCAAGATCTAAACCTGGATGTAACGCCTTGACCCTCAGAGACGCCACGTGTGTGCTTTTATAAACTAATTATTACTAATCTACAAATTTTGGAAAAGTGTGGTTTAATTAAAACCTTTAATTAAATTCAACATAAAGACTTTCATTTTTAAATACTGTCGTAATATGGGGATCCCTTGCTAATAAAATTCTTTTATAACTAATTACAAATCCATTAGTACAAGAATAAGTTATACATCCAATCATAGAAAAGGGTTGATCATGCTTCATGAAAGTCAAGACAACACAGTTGATATGTACACTGCTGAGATACCTCTGACCCATGGTCGAACAGAACTGCTAATCTTCTTACCTGCACCATGAAGCACCCGTGAGTTACAGGGACTTAGCAAGAAAAGCTACTAGATAAAGAAAATAATGAAAAATAATAGCAAATTATAGTACCACAGATTATACATACCAAGAGATCATGCTCTTTCAACGTCTATACGAGCAAACTTGTTACAAAATTAAGAGTATTGATAGTTATACATAATCAATAACCTCAGTGTTTCGTAAAATACCCTAATCATATAGTATTGTAAACACTTACTTTCAATGCTTCATAAAGCACTCCAGTTCACACATTAACATATCCACTCAATTTCAGTACTTCATAAAGCACTCTAATCATGCATCATTATAATCTAGTATTCTTACATTCCTAGGCCACTGAGATTACAAGAAAAGTGATTAACTTCACAGGCAATATAACCTTCATTCAATCACACTATTACATAATGTATTCAATTACAGCTCATCATATAACAACACACTTAATCCATCTCACAACCTCGTAATCACACAATCCTGGTAGTTCATGAAGTACCATTACCACTCGTTAACCACGAGCTATATATGTCACTATCGTTGCCCGATACAGCAAACGATAAGTAAAAAACCTATCCGCGGTTTCAGGAGTAATTACTCATAATGGTAATGACCGTTTCTTTTACTCGATCATAATCTAGTTACAATGATAAGAATCATTTCATATCATTACCCTCGATTATAATCGAGTCATAACGATGATAATCATTTCCTATTATTTTTCCCTCAATCATAATCGAGTCACAATGATAATAATCGTTTCCTATCATTTCCCTCGATCATAATCGAGTCACAACCAATACATATCGTTAATCTAAATTGAGATTATGTTACAATAAACATATATCGAGATCTCGATCATAATCGAGTCATAATTATCATAACATTAGCCATATATGGTGCTTAATGCTCTTCTTACCTCAAGTTCTATTTTAGGTATGTTGACCGACCTACTTGGAGAACGATCGATCATCCCGGGCCCTATGTCATAACAATGATAAACCAATAAGTGTTTATCCCAAAACACTGATTAATAACGGTAAAGGAACACCTAAGGTTTCCTACCAAACCTCGAGGTAAAAGTTCACTAAAATGAAAATTATATTTTGGCTCTAAAATATACACCATATCATAGAGCTCGTCACAAGCTTCGAAATGGTATATAGAACATCCAAAATGGACACCCGAGTGAAAAGTTATGGCCAAAATACAAAATTCAACTTTTCCGAAAATTAACCAAACGGAATTCCGGTTGGTACATCCGGAATTCCGGTTCTGAACTGCCAGGAACACGATTTTCCTCAACTTTAAACTCTCCAAACTAAATCCAAACCTAACCAATTGCAATGAAACTTCACAGAATAGTTCTAGTGTATCAAAATAACATTTTCTAATAGATAGAACTCAAAATCAAATCATAACATGAAAAATGTTGGGTTTTGTGCCCTAAATAAAACTCATTTCAATATAATCAGATTTACTTATTAATTAAGATCAGAAATAACATTTTATGTTGCATGGTTCACATGATTTATTTCATGATTATATATATACAATTTATGAATTCTATTTAAGTCCAGAACATATGAATTTGTTAATGATTATAGTGTTGTCAGCACAGTGGAATATAATCTTAATTATACGTTCGAAAGTTTATTTCTTGATTTTTCAGTTCACTGGATTTAGACTAACATGATAATCAGCGATAGGTATTCTTACACATTGGATAAGTGTTATGTCCTTTCCAGGGCATTGGCAAAGTTTACCAGTATCAGATGTATGGAGTATACATCGAAAGGGACCGATATTGAACTTTGATTAGATTTGTTAAAATTTACTGTAATATTTATTCAATTCAATATCACCCGTTGATCCTAGATCAAATGATCTTAATCCTGATATGGTGAGGTTCAATCTCAAGAGTATTATACATGTTCTTTGATTTGTTAATTAAGCCTACTTTTGGGTCAGGGTGATACGTACATTTTGGGAACGTGATAGTATAATTGAGTGAGAGCGCTAACATAAATATGGAGTCTATAACTTCTATAGGAATTTAGAAGTGAAACGATGATATCCTTCGAGCTTGGCTAAACAGAGATAAATGGTGGAGATCTCATTTCACTTTGCTGAAATATCATTTATACAGAGCTAAGTGTTTTAAGGATAAAGTACATTGATGGTGCAACGGTAATTTAGTTCCTATTCAATGTAGATCATCTATTAGAGGGTCATTGATCAAATTAGGATTATAACAATGGATAACTAATAGCGTATCTATATCGTGGAACATATAGAGCGTTCTATATGACTGAGAGTGCAATTCCAAGTTCTAAGTGTGGATTCAATAAGGAATTAATAAGTTAGAGAATTTACTCAGTAAATTCGGTTCGACTTATTGGAAGCTCGGTTAATATAGGCCCATGGTCCCCGTATTAGTTGAGACCATACTGCTTGTAAGACTCAGTTAATTGATTTTGATTAATCAATTATAATTCTAAAGTTAGACTATGTCTAGTTTATTAATTTTCACTAAGCAAGGGAGAAATTGTAAAGAAAAGAGATTCTAGGTTTATTTATTAATTAAGAGACTTTATATGTCTAAATTAATTAATATATTAAATGACAATATTATTTAATAATTAATTTTCAGTTATTAAATAATTAGAATTGGCATTTAAATGCTTAAATTAGAAAATTGGAATTTTTTGAGAAAGTGGGATTGAAAAATAACAAAAAGGGAAAGTTGCAAAGTGAGGCCCATTTCCCTTATATGGCTGGCCACTATGCAAAGGGTTTACCATTTATATTTTTCATTATTTTAATGTCATTCAATTCTAACCTAAACCTAGATGGCATTCTATAAATAGAAAGTGTTGGCTTCAGGAAACTATGCACTAGCATCTCATTCCTTTCAGAGAAAACTTTCTAGCCACCACTTTCTCTTTTTTCTTTTTCCTCTCTTCAATTTCGAAATCCTTGAGTGTTAGAGTAGTTCCCACACACATCAAGTTGTATGTCAATCATATTGTGTAAGACTGTGAAGAATCTAAACAACAAGAAGGAGAATCAACATCAAAGGAAGGAGAGAAAGAGATCCAGGTTCAGATCTTGATTATGTTCTGCTACAGAAAGGAATCAAGGGCTAGAGATCTTAATGGAAGGAGTCATTATATTCCGCTGCACCCAATGTAAGGTTTCTTAAACTCTTATGTGTTTATTTCATTGTTTTAGAATTCATATTAGGATGTTAATGAAACATACTTGGTAGTAAATCTAGATCCTGGTAAAATATTTCCAACAACTAGTATCAGAGCCATGGTAATGATTTACTTTCATGAAATATGAATTAAAACGATGATTTGTATTGATTTGGATGGTTTCATGTGGTTTATGTGTTAGTTGATGAATGTTTGTGTTGTACAGAAATTTTTTTCCATGAAAAATATTTTTTCTATTTTTGAAAATATTTTATTTTGATTCCTTGTTAAAAATTAAGCAATTTTGTTTTTTACGGAAGTTGATTTCGATAAAAATTGAAAAAGTTATGAATTTGGGAAAATTGGGATTCAAGGTTGTCGAGTGGGTGCTCGTGAGCACCAGGCACTCGAACTGGAAGCCCATCCGCGCGCGTGAGCCTCGGTCACGCTCCCTGCCATCCACCCAGACGACCCTGCACGACGCTGAAGAATGCTGCACAGCCACCCTGCAGCTCTCCATTTTCCGCGCGGGGAAGGCTGATTTGCAGCCTGTCTGGGCTGCACGTGCAGCCCTAGTGGCAGCCAACCCACAATTGCGATTTTTGTGGGATTTTTCCCCAAAAATCTGATTTTTAGGATTTTTTTCCCAAAATTTAGTTTATTCCAATTTTAAATATTTCCAATTATGGTCAGATTTAAAAATTTTGTTAATTTCTTTAATATTTATATATTATTTAATTATAAGATTAGATATTTTGATATTTAACATATTTTAAATTAAAAGATAACTTTATCTCTTTATTTGAAATATGATATTAAAATTATCTTATATGACAAGTTAAATAATTAATAAATTTGAAATTAACCTAGATATTTTTATAGATATTTTAACCATAATATTTTCAAATTCAAAAATTTGTTATTTTGTTTAATCTTTAATTATTTATAAATTATAAGTTTTAAATGGTATCTTACTATTTATATCATTTGTTTACTTATTGGAAATTTATAAATCATATCTTAAGTATTTAAATAACTTAGATATTTTTGTAGAAATTTGAATATTGCTTAATTTGAGATATTTTGACATATAATTATATAACAAAATCTATTTTAAAATTTGTTTATTTTATTCTTTTAATTTTATTAAATTATAAGATTTGAAAGTGATATTGAAGATTCTTTCTTTTAAATCATTGATCTTATTAGATATTTAATTTAATTTGATAAAAATAATTCAAATAAACCTAGATATTTTAAAATTTAAATTTTTTGAGATTTTTAAGGTTTGTTTTAACAACCTTAAATTTTCAAAAAAAAAAATTGGTTAGTTTAAGAATAATAATTTAATTATATTAATATCTTATCTCGCATTTGTTACATGGACAATGTTTGTTTAATTTTAAATTGTTTATTCAAATTTTTTTTAGCAAACCTATTATTTATTTGATCTAAATTGCTATGATTAACTTGTTAATAGATCTTATAAATAATTTGTAATAGGTAAATTTTGTACTTCTTTCATCTGTGTAAACCTAGTAACATGATAGGGCCCATCCAAATCATTTGACCTGTGTGAGCCTATACGTTTGCTATTGGGCTTAGATGCATATAGGAAGCCCATTTAAGTTTTACTAAGTAAATAGAGTAGGTTGCTAAAATAAAATTTGACTTAAGTAATTTTATTTAGGCCCAATTAAATTTGGGCTTATTCAATGAATAACAATTCTTTATTTAAAGGTTAAATTCCTCTCTTTTGGGCCTTGTGTGAGAGTGTTGGAAATATTTTACCAGGATCTAGATTTACTACCAAGTATGTTTCATTAAAATCCTAATATGAATTCTAAAACAATGAAATAAGCACATAAGAGTCTAAGAAAACCTTACATTGGGTGCAGCGAAATATAATGACTCCTTCTATTCAGATCTCTAGCCCTTGATTCCTTTTTGTAGCAGAGCATTATCAAGATCTGAATCTGGATCTCTTTCTCTCCTTCTTTGATGTTGATTTTCCATAGTCTTACACACTATTATTGAGGTACCACTTGATGTGTGTGGGCACTACTCTATCACTCAAGGGAATTTCGAAATTTTAGAGAGGAAAAGAGAGAGAGGGGCGGCTAGGCTTTTTCTGAAAGAAACCAATGTTCAAAGTCATGAGTTTCCTGAAGGCAACACTTTCTAATTATAGAATGCCCTCTAGGTTTAGGTTTGAATTGTATGACATTAAAATAATGAAAAAATAAATGGTAAAGGCTTTTGCATAGTGGACGACCATTTAAGGAAGTTGGGCCTCACTTTGCAACTTTCCCATTTTTTATTTTGCATTCCCATTTTCTCAAAAATGCTAATTTTACAATTTAACCTTTTAAATGTCAATTCTAATTATTTAATAACTTAAAAATAATTATTAAATAATATTGCAATTTAATATATTTATTAATTTAGACATATAAAGTGTCTTAATTAATAAATAAACCTAGAATCTCTTTTCTTTACAATTTCGCCCTTGCTTAGTGAAAATTCATAAAGTAGACATAGTCTAACTTTAGAATTATAATTGATTAATCAAAATCAATTAACAGAGTCTTACAAGCAGTATGTTCTCAACTAGTATGGGGACAATGGGTCTATATAACCGAGCTTCCAATAAGTCCAACCGAATTTACTAAGTAAATTCTCTAACTTATTAATTCCTTATTGAATCCACACTTAGAACTTGGAGTTGCACTCTCAGTCATATAGAACGCTCTATATGTTCCAGGATATAGACACGTCATTAGTTATCCATTATTATAATCCTAATTTGATCAATGACCCTCTAATAGATAATCTACATTGAATAGGCACTAATTTACCATTATACCTTCAATGTATTTTATCCTTAAAACACTTAGCTCCGTATAAATGATATTTCAGCAAAGTGAAATGAGATCTCCACCATTTATCTCTATTTAGCAAAGCTCGAAGGATATCATCGTTTCACTTCTAAATTCCTATAGAAGTTATAGACTCCATATTTATGGTAGCGCTCTCACTCAGTTATACTATCATGTTCCCAAAATGTACGTATCACCCTGACCCAAAAGTAGGCTTAACTAACAAATCAAAGAGCATGTATAGTACTCTTGATATCGAACCTAACCATATCAGGATTAAGATCATTTGATCTAGGATCAACATGTGATATTGAATTGAATAGATATTACGGTAAATTTTAATATATCTAATCAAAGTTCAATATCGGTCCCTTCGGATGTATACTCCATACATCCGATACTTGTAAACTTTGCCAATGTCTTGGAAAGGACATAACACTTTTCCAAGGTGTAAGAATACCTATCGCTGATTATCATGTCAGTCTAAATCTAGTGAACTGACAAATCAGGGAATAAACTTTTGAACATATAATTAAGATTATATTCCACTGTGCTGACAACACTATAATCATTAACAAATTCATATGTTCGGGACTTAAATAGAATTCATACATTATATATATAATCATGAAATAAATCATGTGAACCATGCTACATAAAATGTTATTTCTGATCTTTATTAATAAGTAAATCTTATTATATTGAAATGAGTTTTATTTAGGGCACAAAACCCAACAAACTCCCACTTGCACTAATATAAAACAAAATGTGCATTTCAAATAATCTCAACACCTTGATATACAAATCAAGTGTAATAGTAGTAAACTCATCGTAATAGGATCTGACAGTTTGAATTAACCACAACCTTTTCTCCACCATTACTATTCCTTAATCACAAAATTCTTGATATTGTGAAATTCCTCTCTATATGTCTACTCTCTTGGGATATTGGATTCTATACTTTTGGCAACTACTTTTGGTTAATCAGGAAAATAACACTAGTAGTTAAGACAAGTTGGAACGGTGCCACAAATGTATAGAACTTTCCTTAGACTGAATAAGTACCTTTCCTGCAACTTTAACATTCAGTCTCTCTCTGGTAGACTAAGAGATTTCAGATAGGTTTTTACACTTCTCCAAAATCACTACTCCACCCCAGGGTAATCACCATCTTATCAGCAGACTTTCTAGCACAAATAGGGGTGTTCATTGGATCACATCCAAAGTTTTTAGGCCTATCTAGATCCAATCCAATTATATATTGGATGTAAGATTTTATCATCCGATCCGATCCAATTGATTTCAGTCATCCAATCGATCTGACATCCATTGGATGTTGGATTGGATCGATTCTATCCGTTGGATGTATTTTATATATATTTATTGGTTTAATTTGGATTTATTCAATATTTTAGACTAATATTTTTTGGATATCGGATTGGATCCATCCAATATTTTAGGTCCAATATGTATGGGTTAGACTGGATCCATCCAATCTAAGAAAAAAAAAGAGTAAAACTTTAATGTTAATTTTTATGTATACATATATATTTTACATATAACATTATAAAATCTAATTACTCTTCCAAACTAAATGAAAATACTAATTAGTTTAATTGGATGTATTGGAGTTTTAGACACTCCATCCAACATCCGATCCAATCCAATTGGATATTCAAAAATAACATCCAATCCGATCCGATTACAATTGGATATCCAATGTTTGGTGGTCGGTTGTGATTGGATCGGTCAGTTGTCATTGGATTGGATCGATTTATGCACACCCCTAAGCACAAAAGCAAGTCTCGAAATCTGATGTGGTGAAGTCTAAGAGTTTTAAACACACCCTTATTGACTAACATATAGTTCCTCTCCTTAATCTTAAGATTTAATTGATTGTCTCCAATGTTCTTCTCCTGGATTAATCTGATACCTACTCATTACTCCCACTCAACAGCAGGTGTCTAGTCTAAGGCATACTAAAGCATATCTGAGACCTCTAACTGTTGATTTAAGAAATTCTTTCATGGCTTTGTATTTTCTGGAATAGTTGAGACTTTTCCTTATATAAATAAAATCTATGCCTAGAAGTCGAGAAGCTTCTATAGATTGCCATTAGAAAGAAAATGCTTCAGCATCTTACTAAAGTAAGTTGCTTGCATTAGAGTAAGTAATTACCAGGTATACCACAAGCCATAGGTTTAGATAAACTAAAACCTATAATAATAGGAACAGGAAGTTTTGTTAAGTCCATTGAATAGACTTATTAACGAAAATTTCCTTTTATGTCCTTGTAATAGAAAACTTTAGGTTACTCCATGTGAATGGATTAAATCATAGTTCTCTTGGCTTTTCTTCTTAGTTTCTTATCTTGACAATCAATTACTTGTTTAAACTCACAATGGATTTTAATCACTAGAGTCTTCCAAGTCACAATAAGGTGGATTCCTAGAAACCCTCCCACTACGACAAGGTACTGTGAATTATGTCTAAGAAAACTAAATGGTATTGACCTCTTCGGTTGTGTTAAGACAACAGAGCCAGTGGGATCATCTTGTAGAATAAGATGATAGAACACTTTTGGAATAAAAAAATATCTCCTTTATTTGCTACTTTATTTTCAGACTTAGTCATTTTCTTAGAAAAGTAGTATTTGTTTAAACAAACACTTTCTTATCTAATGAATATGGGATGGTCCACCCCTAATCACTTAGAATAGCTAACAAACATGCAAACCATGGTTAACAGTTCTAGCTTTTCTTAAGATTTTGATTAGGTGATCCATGAATCTAGTAATGATTTACATTAAGTATACAACCATTGCATTATTCTGAAATTATATTACCATAGAAGGATATAGGCAACGATTAGTAACTAATCATCAATATGCAAATCGAATTTCTGGGGAGGTAAGTTTGGATACAATTCAAAAAATCAATTTAATGATCTTTGAACTCCATATCTACTAACTATTTCTCCACCCCTATCAGTTCGCAAGATCTTTAACCACTTACCTTGATGGGTTTTCACCATTGCTAGAAATTCATGAAATTTTTCAAACATTTCAAATTTCTTTTGCATAAGGTAAAATCTAGAGTAATCGTTTTAAGAATACAACGAAAACTCATATCAACCCCTGAATGTACATCCATCTACGAATGAGATGATTATACTTTCAGTGGATATAGGCATATTAACTCTTTGCAGAGGTTGATCTTGTCAAAACCACTATGAACAAGATACAAATGCCATAGATTAAAATAAAATATGGTTGTATCTTTTAATGACTTAGGTTTTAGTTACATCAAAGATTTCTTAGAATAGTTCAAGTGGATTCTGGTCTCAGAATACTAAACTCATACAGTTTGAATCCATAGATAGAAAATGGTTATTAAACACTTGTGAAAGTGTAACTGTATAATGAGTAATTCTTTCTTGGACCACCACTACTAATTTAACTCTAAGTTGATTTGCCCATACAAGTAGGAGATTTCTAAGATTGAGGATTTATATCATTTTGGGATAGAATTTCGGGAATATAATCATATGCGTCATTTAATATCTTAAGAGAAAATATAAAATGACATGAAATGATTTATAGACCATTCATCCAATGATATGTTATTGAGCTAATTCGAAATGAATAAGCAAAGAGGAATTAGGATAATTTTGTTTTTAAATAAGAATCCAACGATGCTTCGATTAGCGAGAGTCAAAGAAATCTTATTTATACAATCTTCTTGTTTCATATTGTAAATACTAGTCTAAGGTGTCATCAATTGATGAACAGCTAGATGTTGCATTTACAATATTTATCTTTCGAGATCTAACACTATTATGTTTGTCTAATGGTGAACATTCATTAGGAATTTATCTCATTAGAACAACAAACCTAGTTAGACCAACAATGAAGATTCGAAATTAAACTACAATTCAATAACAGAAAAATAACATGGTTCAATATAAATTCATACACAATTCAGAAATTATTAAACATATAGCAAGTAGGAATGACAAGTGAAAATACTAAAACATACAATCCTAAATAATTTCCAAGGTCTTCAACAAACTGATATCAGTGTCCCGTTTAGGGGAGAGTTAGTGATACCATCCATTGAATAGAGTTGTCAGCTCATCTAAAATGATAAACATTCTAGCAACCTTTTATTCGATCAAGATTGGAATCCAGCGTTATCCCGTTTAGGCGAGAGCCAAGGCTATTCTATCTTATGAGCTTCCACCATTGTTTCATACTTTTGTAAGTCAAATACAGTCGCCACCATTAGGGTGATCAATACTATATAAAAAACTTACAAATAATATTATCTTTCGAGATTCTACGGCGTTAAATTGCTAATGAACGTTTCTCCATTAGGGAGGATTACTCACTAAAACATGAACTATGTAGAACCAACAGTGGAGATCGAATATCCTAATAATAATAAAGCACATTATTTAAAGAAAGTGTATTTTCTTCTAATATTTATTTTAATCAATTTATTTTAAATATATATTTATTTAATTAAAATTTCCAATTTAGAATGAAAAATTCTAAATATAAATTTTAATGTAATATTTATAAATTATACTTAGATGGATATGAAAATAACATGAATTATTTCCATCTTAGTAATAATTTCCAATAAATATTTACCAAATTATTCAATTTAAGTTGTTTCAAAATTAATTTAAATTAATTTACAACTCAAATTTGATTTTCTATAAATATATTGCATTTCGAAAAATTGAAGTATATAAGAATACTACTTTCGAAAATACTTTAAAATAAAATAAAAATAAATCCCGGAAAAATTATCTTAATTTTATGTTGGCCCAAAATTAATAAAAATTAATTTACAACAAAAATATAATTTTCCTATTTAATTAAATATGAAGAAAAATTTCAAATATTTAAGTATCATGATGAAAATCAACTTAAATATTAATTTTCTATGTAATTAAATACACTAGAAAAATACTTCAAGCATAACAGATAATCACTATCTAGACTTTCATTGACTAATTAATTCAATTTCTAATTATAATATATTTTAGTTCATTTACTTAATTAATCATTAAATGAAAAAATCATTGATTTAAGTTGGTCCAAAATTAAAATAAATAATTTTCAACTTTAATCTATTTTTCAAATAAAATTCGAAATTTCTGAGTTAAAGAAATGCAATCTCGAAATTTTGGGAAAAAGATTAATAAAATAAAATAAAATATATTTTGAAAATTATTCAGATTTAAGTTATTCTGAAATAAGATTCCAAACTTAAGATAATTTTCAACTTTAATTAAATAACATGAAAATAACAATATTTAAGTATCATGATGAAAATCAACTTAGATATTGAATTTTCAATTTAATTAAATGTATTAAATTCAAGAAATAAATAATTAAGTATAGAGGAAACTTAATTGTTAATTCTAGTTTAATACTAGAAAAATATACTAAACTTAGATTGTACCAAAATTAATTATTAAACAATTAATTTCACAATCAATGATATTTTCCTAATTAAATATTAGAAAATATAAATAGTACTAGATATAACTATCTAGAATATATATCATTAACTAAGTATTTTTCTAAAATTAACTTTAAAATATTAAATGAAAAATAAATTTCATATATTTTAAAAGTTAATTATGTTGCTAATTCAATTTTAATTAGGTTAGACTAATGTAATTAACCTAATACAATTATTTAAATGAGGCAAATGGGCCTTCACAATTGGGGTAGTTCATGTGAGGGGGAGCTGGGTTCAGTATGTCGTACCCACTTCTATTGGCCCCCGACTCTCACACAAGGCCCAAAAGAGAGGAATTCAACCTTTAAATAAACAATTTTTATTCATTGAATAAACCTAAATCTAATTGTGCCTTAATAAAATTACTTATGTCAAATTTTATTTTAGCAACCTAGTCCATTTACTTAGTAAAACTTAAATGGGCTTCCTATATGCATCCAAGCCCAATAGCAAACATATAGGCTCACACAGGTCAAATGATTTCGATGGGCCCTATCATGTTACTAGGTTTACACAGATGAAAGAAGTACAAAATTTACCTGTTACAATTTATTTATAAGATCTATTGACAATTGGACTATGATTAAAATCAGATCATTGGATCTGTCAACAAGTTAATCATAGCAATTTAGATCAATTAAATAATAGGTTTGTTAAAAATTTTTGAATAAACAATATAAATAAATAAACAAATATTGTCCATGTAACAGACGTGAAATAAGATATTAATATAATTAAATTATTATTCTTAAACTAACCAAATAAATTTTTGAAAATTTAGGGTTGTTAAACCTTAAAAATCTCAAAAAAAAGAAAACTAATTTTAAAATATCTAGGCTTATTTGAATTAAATTAAATATCAAATAAGATCAATGATTTGAAAGAAAGAATCTTCAATATCACTTTCAAATCTTATAATTTAATAAAATAAACAAATTTTAAAATAGATTTGGTTAGATAACTATTATTTTAGGAATAAAATAATAAATAAATAATAATTACCATAATTATATGTCAAAATATCTCAAATTAAGCAATATTCAAATTTCTACAAAAATATCTAAGTTATTTAAATATTTAAGATATGATTTATAAATTTCCAATAAGAAAAAATGATATATATAGAAAAAAATATCATTTTTAAACTTATAATTTATAAATAATTAAATATTTAACAAAATGACAAATTTTGAATTTGAAAATATTATGGTAAGTGTATCTATAAAAATATCTATGTTAATTTCAAATTTATTAATTATTTAATTTGTCATATAAGATAATTTTAATATAATATTTTAAATAAAAAGACAAAGTTATCTTTTAATTTAAAATATGTTAAATATCAAAATATCTAATCTTATAATTAAATAATATATAAATATTAAAGAAGTTAACATATTTTTAAATCTAACAATAATAGGAAATATTTAAAATTAGAAATATTCCAAATTGGAAATATTTAAAAAAAGGAAATATTTCAAATTGGAAATATTTAAAATTGGAAATATTTCAAATTGGAAAAATCTAAAATTGGAAAAACTAAATTTTGGGAAACAATCTCATAAAAAATTGGATTTTTGGGGAAAACCCCAAAAATCGCAATTTTTGGGTTGGCTGCCAGGACAGGCTGCACGTGCAGCCCAGGAAGGCTACACGCAGCCTCGGGCGTGCGTGGAGCTGGAGGGAACGCCGAGTAAACTCGACACCTGCAGCATGCCTCATCGAGAAAACTCGGTCAGCTGCAGGGTGCGTCACGGGCGTGTTGCAGGATTCACACATGCGGATGGGGCTTCTAGACCGAGTGCCTGGTGCTCACGAGCACCCACTAGACAGCGTTGAATCCCGATTTTCCAAAATTCATAACTTCCTCAATTTTTATCATAATCGAGTTCCGTAAAAACAAAATTGCTTAATTTTAAACAAGGAATCCAAATAAAATATTTTCAAAAATAGAAAAAATATTTTTCATGGAAAATATTCCTACAACACATACATTCATCACATAAGCACATAAACCAACATGAAACCATCCAATTCATATTTCAGGAAAGTAAATCATTACCATGGCTTTGGTGCCAGTTGTTAGAAATATTTTACCAGGATCTAGATTTACTACCAAGTATGTTTCATTAACATCCTAATATGAATTGTAAAACAATGAAATAAACACATAAGAGTTTAAGAAAACCTTACATTGGGTGCAGCAGAATATAATGACTCCTTCCCTTCAGATCTCTAGCCCTTGATTCCTTTCTGTACCAGAGCATTATCAAGATCTGAATCTGGATCTCTTTCTCTCCTTCTTCGATGCTGATTTTCTATAGTCTTACACACTATGATTGAGGTACCACTTGATGTGTGTGGGCACTACTCTATCACTCAAGGGAGAGGAAAAGAGAGAGAGGGGCGGCTAGGCTTTTTCTGAGAGAAACCAATGTTCAAAGTCATGAGTTTCCTGAAGCCAACACTTTCTATTTATAGAATGCCCTCTAGGTTTAGGTTAGAATTGTATGGCATTAAAATAATGAAAAAATAAATGGTAAAGGATTTTGCATAGTGGGCGGCCATTTAAGAAAATTGGGCCTCACTTTGCAACTTTCCTATTTTTTTATTTTTCATTCCCATTTTCTCAAAAATGACAATTTTCCAATTTAACCTTTTAAATGACAATTCTAATTATTTAATAACTTAAAAATAATTATTAAATAATATTTTCATTTAATATATTTATTAATTTATACATATAAGGTATCTTAATTAATAAATAAACTTAGAATCTCTTTTCTTTACAATTTCGCCCTTGCTTAGTGAAAATTCATAGAGTAGACATTGTCTAATTTAAGAATTATAATTGATTAATCAAAATCAATTAACTAAGTCTTACAAGAAGTATGGTCTCAACTAGTATGAGGACCATGGGTCTATATAACCGAGCTTCCAATAAGTCGAACCGAATTTACCAAGTAAATTCCCTAACTTATTAATTCCTTATGGAATCCACACTTAGAACTTGGAATTGCACTAAATTACCGCTACACCTTCAATGTCTTTTATCCTTAAAACACTTAGCTCCATATAAATGATATTTCAGCATAGTGAAATGAGATCTCCACCATTTATCTCTGTTTAGCCAAGCTCGAAAGATATCATCGTTTCACTTCTAAATTCCTATAGAAGTTATAGACTCCATATTTATGGTAGCGCTCCCACTCAATTATACTATCATGTTCCCAAAATGTACGTATCACCCTAACCCAAAAGTAGGCTTAACTAAAAAATCAAAGAACATGTGTAGTACTCTTGAGATCGAACCTAACCATATCAGGATTACGATCATTTGATCTAGGATCAACAGCTGATATTGAATTGAATAGATATTACGGTAAATTTTAATATATCTAATCAAAGTTCAATATCGGTCCCTTCCGATGTATACTCCATACATTCGATACTGGTAAACTTTGCCAATGTCCTTGAAAGGACATAACACTTTTCCAAGGTGTAAGAATACATATCGCTGATTATCATGTCAGTCTAAATTAAGTGAACTGACAAATTAGGGAATAAACTTTTTACATATAATTAAGATTATATTCCACTGTGCTGACAACACTATAATCATTAAGAAAATCATATGTTCTGGACTTAAATAGAATTCATACATTATATATATAATCATGAAATAAATCATGTGAACCATACAACATAAAATGTTATTTCTGATCTTTATTAATAAGTAAATCTGATTATATTGAAATGAGTTTTATTTAGTGCGCAAAACCCAACAGAGAGTTGGGGGCCAATAGAATTGGGTACAACATACTGAACCCAGCTCTCCCTCACATGAACTACACCAATTGTGAAGGCCCATTTTTCTTATTTAAATAATTGTATTAGGTTAATTATATTAGTCTAACCTAATTAAAATTGAATTAGCAACATAATTAACTTTTAAAATATATGAAATTTATTTTTCATTTAATATTTTAAAGTAAATTTTAGAAAAGCACTTAGTTAATGATTATATTCTAGATAGTTATTATCTGTTTTGCTTGAAGTATTTTTCTAGTGATATTTAATTAAATAGAAAATTAATATTTAAGTTGATTCTTCATCATGATACTTAAATATTTGAATTTTTTCTTAAATATTTAATTAAATTAGAAAATTATATTTTTGTTGAAAATTAATTTTTATTAATTAATTTTGGGCTAACATAAAATTAGAATAATTTTTCCAGGATTTATTTTATTTTATTTTAAAGCATTTTTCGAATATAGTATTTTTATATACTTCAATTTTTCGAAATGCAATATATATTTATAGAAAATTTAATTTGTGTTGTAAATTAATTTTGAAACAACTTAAATTGAATAATTTTCTAAATATTCATTAGAAATTATTACTAAAATGGAAATAATTCATGTTATTTTCATATCCCTCTAAGTATAATTTTATAAATATTAAATTAAAATTTATGTTTAGAATTTTTTATTCTAAATTGGAAATTTTAATTAAATAAATATATATTTAAAATAAATTGATTAAAATAAATATTAGAAGAAAATACACTTTAAATAATGAGCTTTATTATTAGGACATTCAATCTCCATTGTTGGTTCTACATAGTTCTTGTTTTAGTGAGTAATCCTCCCTAATGGAGGAACGTTCATTAGCAATTTAATGCCGTAGAATCTCGAAAGATAATATTATTTGTAAGTGTTTTATATAGTATTGATCACCCTAATGGTGGCGACTGTATTTGACTTACAAAAGTATGAAACAATGGTGGAAGCTCATAAGATAGAATAGCCTTGACTCTTTCCTAAACGGGACAACGCTGGATTCCAATCTTGATCGAATAAAAGGTTGCTAGAATGTTTATCATTTTAGATGAGCTGACAACTCTATTCAATGGATGGTAGCTTTAACTCTCGCCTAAACGGGACCCTGATATCAGTTTGTTGAAGACCTTGGAAATTATTTAGGATTGTATGTTTTAGTATTTTCACTTGTCATTCCTACTTGCTATATGTTTAATAATTTCTGAATTGTGTATGAATTTATATTGAACCATGTTATTTTTTGTTATTAAATTCTAGTTTAATTTCAAATCTTCATTGTTGGTCTAACTTGGTTTGTTGTTCTAATGGGATAAATCCCTAATGGATTATAAACATTAGACAAACATAATAGTGTTAGATCTCGAAAGATAAATATTGTAAATGCAACATCTAGCTGTTCATCAATTGATGACACCTTAGACTAGTATTTACAATATGAAACAAGAAGATTGTATAAATAAGATTACTTTGACTCTCGCTAATCGAAGCATCGTTGGATTCTTATTTAAAAACGAAATTATCCTAATTCCTCTTAGCTTATTCATTTCGAATTAGCTCAATAACATATCATTGGATGAATAGCCTATAAATCATTTCATGTCATTCTATCTTTTCTCTTAAGAAATTAAATGACGCATTTGATTATATTCCCGAAATTCTATCCCAAAATTATATAAATCCTCAACCTTAAAAATCTCCTACTTGTATGGGAAAATCAGACTTAGAGTTAAATTAGTAGTGGTGGTCCAAGAAAGAATTACTCATTATACAGTTACACTTTCACAAGTGTTTAGTAACCATTTTCTATCAATGGATTCAAACTGTATGTTAGTATGGAATATGAGTTTAGTATTCTGTGACCAGAATCCTCTTGCACTATTCTAAGAACTCTTTGATGTAATTAAACCTGAGTCATCAAAAGATACAACCACATATTTTATAAATCTATGGCATTTGTATCTTGTTCATAGTGGTTTTGACAAGATCAATCTCTGCAAAGACTTTATATGCCTATATCCACTGAAAGTAAGTTTATCTCATTCGTAGATGGATGTACATTCAGGGGTGGATATGAGTTTATCGTTATATTCTTAAAACGATCACTCTAGATTTTACCTTAAGCAAAAGAAATTTGAAATGTTTGAAAAATTTCATGAATTTCTAGCAATGGTAAAAATCCATTAAGGTAAGTGGTTAAAGATCTTACGAACTGATAGGGGTGGAGAAATAGTTAGTACATATGCAGTTCAAAGATCATTAAATTGATTTTTTAATTATATCCAAACTTACCTCCCCAGAATTTCGATTTGCATATTGATGATTAGTTACTAGTCGTTGCCTAATTCCTTCTATGGTAATACAATTTCAGAATGATGCAATGGTTGTATACTTAATGTAAACCATTACTAGATTCATGGATGACCTAATCGAAATCTTAAGAAAAGCTAGAACTGTTAACCATGATTTGCATGTTTGTTAGCTATTCTAAGTGATTAGGGGTGGACCATCCCATAGTCAATAGATAAGAAAGTGTTTGTTTAACCATGAGATATTTTTTCTTGATTCCAAAAGTGTTCTTGTTGGGTTTTATTGCCTAAATAAAACTCATTTCAATATAATCAGATTTACTTATTAATTAAGATCAGAAATAACATTTTATGTTGCATGGTTCACATGATTTATTTCATGATTATATGTATATAATGTATGAATTCCTTTTAAGTCCAGAACACATGAGTTTGTTAAAGATTATAGTGTTGTCAGCACAGTGGAATATAATCTTTATTATATGTTGTTCAAAAGTTTATTCCCTGATTTGTTAGAACACTGGATTTAGACTGACATGGTATAATCAGCGATAGGTATTCTTACACCTTGGAAAAGTGTTATGTCCTTTCCAGGACATTGGCAAAGTTTACAAGTATCGGATGTATGGAGTATACATCAGAAGGGACTGATATTGTACTTTGATTAGATATATTAAAATTTACCGTAATATCTATTCAATTCAATATCACCTGTTGATCCTAGATCAAATGATCTTAATCCTGATATGGTTAGGCTCAATCTCAAGAGTGTTACTCGTGTTCTTTGATTTGTTAGTTAAGCCTACTTTTGGGTTAGGATGATACGTACATTTTGGGAACACGGTAGTATAATTGAATGGGAGCGCTAACATAAATATGGAATCTATAGCTTCTATTTGGCAAATAGAAAGTAAAGGATGATTTCCTTCGAGCTTAACCAAACGAAGATAAATGGTGGAGATCTCATTTCAGTTAGCTGAAATATCATTTATACAGGGTTAAGTGTTTTAAGGATAAAATACATTGAAGGTGTAGCGGTAACAGTAGTGCCTTTTCAATGTATATCATCTATATAGAGGATCATTGATCACATTAGGGTTATAACAATGGATAACTAATGACGTGTCTATATCATGGAACATATAGAGCGTTCTATATGACTGAGAGTGCAATTCCAAGTTCTAAGTGTGGATTCAATGAGGAATTAATAAGTTAGGGAATTTACTTGGTAAATTCGGTTTGACTTATTGGAAGCTCGGTTATATAGACCCATGGTCCCCATACTAGTTGAGACCATACTGCTTGTAAGACTCAGTTAATTGATTTTAATTAATCAATTATAATTCTAAAAGTTAGACTATGTCTACTTTATGAATTTTCACTAAGCAAGGGCGAAATTGTAAAGAAAAGAGATTTTAGGTTTATTTATTAATTAAGAGACTTTATATGTCTAAATTAATAAATATATTAAATGGCAACATTATTTAATAATTATTTTCAAGTTATTAAATAATTAGAATTGGCATTTAAATGGTTAAATTGGAAAATTAGCATTTTTTAGAAAATGGGAATGAAAAATAACAAAATGGTAATATTGCAAAGTGAGGCCCAATATCCCTTGTTTGGCCGCCCACTATGCATAGCAATTACCATTTATAGTTTTCATTATTTTAATGCCATACAATTCTAACCCAAACCTAGAAGGAATTCTATAAATAGAAAGTGTTGGCTTCAAGAAACTGATCACTTTGCATATTGTTTCCTTGAGAGAAAAAGCCATGCATCACTCTCCTCTCTCTTTTCTTCTCTCTAGATTTCGAAACCTTGAGTGTATGAGTAGTGCCCACACACATCAAGTGGTACCTCAATCATAGTATGTAAGACTATGGAATTTCTGCATCAAAGAAGGAGAAAAGAAGATCCAGATTCAGATCTTGATTATGCTCTGCTATAGAAAGGAATCAAGGGCTAGAGATCTGAATGGAAGGAGTCATAATATTCCGCTGCACCCACTGTAAGGTTTTCTAACTTTATATATGTTTATTTTCGTTGTTTTAGAATTCATATTAGGTTGTTAATCCAACATACTTGTTAGTAAATCTAGATCCTGGTAAAATATTTCCAATAAATAGTTCTAGCGTTTCTTAAGATTTCGATTAGGTCATCCATGAATCTAGTAAAGATTTACACTAAGTACTCAATTTAGACTATGTCTATTTGTAAATTTTTCACTAAGTAAGGGCGAAATTGTAAAGAAAGAGTTTTAGGGGCATATTTGTTAATTATGATACATTGTACGGTTTAATTAATAAATATGATAAATGACAATATTATTTAATAATTATTTACAGTTATTAATGTTGGGTTTTGTGTCCTAAATAAAACTCATTTCAATATAATCAGATTTACTTATTAATATAGATCAGAAATAACATTTAATGTTGCATGGTTCACATGATTTATTTCTTGATTATATGTACATAATGTATGAATTCATCTGAAACCCTTTTCACATACTTGATCCTGTTTATTGTGCTGTCAACACATTGAAAAGTAAACATGACTATGTGAATAAAGTTTCCTAGATTTATCAGACATAGGGTTTTACTGATATGATAATCTACAACAGAGTTTACTTGCATTTGGAGAAATGCTATGTTCTTTCCAGAGCATTGGTTAAAGTAAAGCTCAGGTTGGATGCATGGAGTATGCATCGGAAGGGACCGATATTGAATTTTGACTTAGATTTATTAAAGTTACCGTAATATCTATTCAAGTCAATATCGCCTAGTTAATCCTAGATCAAATGATCTTAATCCTGTTATGATTAGGCTCAATCTCAAGAGGATATTCGTGTTCTTTGATTTGTTAGTTAAGCCTACTTTTGGGTCAGGGTGATACGTACATTTTGGGAACACGGTAGTGCAATTGAGTGGGAGTGCTAACATAAACATGCAATCTATAGCTTCTATCTGGCGAATAGTAAGCAAAGGATGATCTCCTTCGAGCTTGACCAAACGAAAATAAATGGTGGAGATCTCATTTCACATAAGCTGAAATATCATTTATACGGGGTTAAGTGTTTTAAGGATTAAATACATTGTAGGGTGTAACGGTAATCTAATCCCTTTACAGTGTAGATCATTCATATAGAGGATCATTGATCAAATTAGGATTATTACAATGGATAACTAATGATGTGTCTATATGGTTGAACATATAGAGCATTCTATATACTGAGAATGCAATTCTATGTTCTATGCGTTGATTCAACGAAGAATTAATAAGTCAGTGAATTTAGGTTATAAATTCTTGATCTGCTTATTGGAAGCTCGGTTATATAGACCCATGCTCCCCCCACAAGTTGAGATAATATTGCTTGTAAGACTCATATAATTGGTTTTGATTAATCAATTATAATTCTCAAATTAGACTATGTATATTTGTGAATTTTTCACTATGTAAGGGCGAAATTGTAAAGAAAGAGTTTTAGGGGCATATTTGTTAATTATGATACTTTGTATGGTTCAATTAATAATTATGATAAATGACAATATTATTTAATAATTATTTGAAAATTGGCGTTTTTGAGAAAATTAGATGCAGAAATGATAAAACTGCAAAGTTGCAAAAAGTGAGGCCCAAATCCACATTGCCTAGGCCGGCCACTTTTATATGGTTTATCATCTGATATTTTCATTATTTTAATGCCAAATAACTCAAACCTAACCCTAGTGGAATGCTATATCAGTTTGTTGAAAACCTTGGAAATTATTTAGGATTGTATGCTTTAGTATTTTCACTTGTCATTCCTACTTGCTATATGTTTAATAATTTCTGAATTGTGTATGAATTTATATTGAACCATGTTATTTTCTGTTATTACGTTGTAGTTTAATTTCGAATCTTCATTGTTGGTCTAACTTTGTTTGTTTATCTAATGAGATAAATCCCTAGTGGATTTTCACCATTAGTCATACATAATAGTGTTAGATCTCGAAAGATAAATATTGTATATGCAACATCTAGCTGTTCATCAATTGATGACACCTTCGACTAGTATTTTTACAATATGAAACAAGAAGATTATATAAATAAGATTACTTTGACTCTCGCTAATGGAAGCATCGTTGGATTCTTATTTATAAACGAAATTATCCTAATTCCTCTTAGTTTATTCATTGCGAATTAGCTCAATAACATATCATTGGATAAATGGTCTATAAATCATTTAACGTCATTCTATTTTCTTTTAAGAAATTAAACAACACTTTTCATTATATTCCTAAAATTCTATCCCAAAATGATATAAATCCTCAATCTTAGAAATCACCTACTTGTATGGCAAATCTGACTTAGAGTTTATATTAGTAGTGGTGGTCCAAGATAGAATTACTCATTTTATTTGGTGTAAATTTAAGTCTTTGGCTTTAATTTTAGTTTCCAAACGGAAATTTTCTTATATTTCTATTTTCAGAATACAATACAGTTACACTTTCACAAGTGTTTAATATCCATCTTCAACCAATGGATTCAAACTGTATGGAATATGAGTTTAGTATTCTGTGACCAGGATCCACTTGCAATTATTTAAGAACTCTTTGATGTAACTAAACCTAAGTCATCAAAAAGACACAACCATTTTTTTATCTATGGCATTTGTATCTTGTTCATAGTTGTTTTGAAAAGATCAATCTCTGCAAAGAGTAAATATGCCTATATCCACTTAAAATAAGTTCATCTCATTCGCAGATGGATGTACATTCAGGGGTGGATATAAGTTTTTCGTTGTATTCTTAAGACGATAACTCCAGATTGTACTTTATGCAAAGAAATTTGAAATGTTTAAAAAATTTCATTAATTTCTAGCAATGGTAAAACACCATTAAGGTAAGTGGTTAAAGATCTTGCGAACAAATAGGGGTGGAGAAATAGTTAGTAGATATGCTGTTCAAATATCATTAAATTGATTTTTGAATTATATCCAAACTTACCTCCCCAGAAATTCGATTTGCATATTGATGATTAGTTACTAGTCGTTGCCTAAATCCTTCTATGGTAATACAATTTCAGAATGATGCAATGGTTGTATACTTAATGTAAACCATTACTAGATTCATGGATGACCTAATCGAAATCTTAAGAAAAGCTAGAACTGTTAACCATGATTTGCATGTTTGTTAGCTATTCTAAGTGATTAGGGGTGGACCATCCCATAGTCAATAGATAAGAAAGTGTTTGTTTAAAAAAATACTACTTTTCTAAGAAAATGACTAAGTCTAAAAATAAAGTAAAAAATAAAGGAGATATTTTTTCTTCATTCCAAAAGTGTTCTATCATCTTATTTGACATATGATGATCCCACTGCCTCTGTTGTCTTGTCACAACCGAAGAGATCAATACCATTTAGTTTTCTCAGATATAATTCACGGTACCTTGTTGTAGTGGGAGAGTTTCTAGGAACTCACCTTCTTATGACTTGGAAGACACTAGTGATTAAAATCCATTATGAGTTTAAACAAGTAATGGATTGTCAAGATAAGAAACTAAGAAGAAAAGCCAAGAGAACTATGGTTTAATCCATTCACATGGAGTACCCTAAATTTTTCTATTATAAGGACATAAAAGGAAATTTTTCGTTTATAAGTCTATTCTATGGACTTAACAAACTTCCTGTTCCTAGTATTATAGGTTTGAGTTAATCTAAACATATGGCTTGTGGTATACCTGGGAATTACTTACTCTAATGCAAGCAACTTACTTTAGTAAGATGCTCAAGCATTTTCTTTCTAATGGCAATCTATAGAAGCTTCACAACTTCCTAGGCATAGATTTTATTTATCTAAGGAAAAGTCTCAACTATTCCAGAAAAGATAAAGCCATGAAATAATTTCTTATATCAACAGTGAGAGGTCTCAGATATGCTTTAGTATGCCTTAGACCAGACACCTGCTGTTGAGTGGGAGTAATGAGTAGGTATCAGATTAATCCAGAAGAAGAACATTGGAAGACAATCAAGTAAATCTTAAGATTAAGAAGAGGAACTATATGTTAGTCTATAAGGGTGTATTTAAAACTCTTAGACTACACCACATAATATTTCGAGATTTGCCTTTGTGCTATAAAATCTTCCTGATAAGATGGTGATTACTCTGGCGGTGGAATAGTGATTTTGGAGAAGTGTAAAAACCTATCTGAAGTCTCTAGGTCTACCAGGAAGGGACTGAATGTTAAAGTTGCACGAAAGGTACTTATTCAGTCTAAGGAAAGTTCTATACATTTTTGGTACCATTCCAAATTGCCTTAACTACTAGTATTATTTCCTTATTAACCAAAACTAGTTGCCAAAGGTATAGAATCCAGTATCCCAAAAAGAGTAGACATATAGAGAGGAATTTCACATTATCAATGATTTTGTGATTGAGGAAGAGTAATGGTGGAGAAAAGGTTGTGTTTAATTCAACTTTTTAGATCCTATTACGAGGAGTTTACTACTACTACACTTGATTTGTATATCAAGGTGTTGAGATTATTTGAAATGCACTTTTTGTTTTATATTAGTGCAGGTGGGAGTTTGTTGGGTTTTATGCCCTAAATAAAACTCATTTCAATATAATCAGATTTACTTATTAATATAGATCAGAAATAACATTTAATGTTGCATGGTTCACATGATTTATTTCATGATTATATGTACATAATGTATAAATTCATCTGAAACCTTTTCACATAATTGATCCTGTTTATTATGTTGTCAACATATTGGAAAGTAAACATTACTTTGTGAACAAAGTTTCCTAGATTTATCAGACACACGGTTTTATTGATATAATAATCTACAACAGAGTTTACTTGCATTTGGAGAAATGCTATGTTCTTTCCAGAGCATTGGTTAAAGTAAAGCTCAGGTTGGATGCATGGAGTATGCATCAGAACGGACCGATATTGAACTTTGACTTAGATTTATTAAACTTACCGTAATATCTATTCAAGTCAATATCGCGTAGTTGATCCTAGATCAAATGATCTCAATCCTGTTATGATTAGGCTCAATCTCAAGAGGTTATTCGTGTTCTTTGATTTGTTAGTTAAGCCTACTGTTGCGTCAGGGTGATACGTACATTTTGGGAACACGGTAGTGCAATTGAGTGGGAGCGCTAACATAAACATGGAATCTATAGCTTCTATCTGGCGAATAGTAAGAAAAGGATGATCTCCTTTGAGCTTGACCAAACGAAAATAAATGGTGGAGTACTCATTTCACATAAGCTAAAATATCATTTATACGAGGTTAAGTGTTTTAAGGATAAAATACATTGTAGGGTGTAACGGTATGTTGGAATTTATTTTACTAGGATCTTAGATCTACTCACAAGTATGTTGTTTAAACACCCTAAATATGAACTTTCTAAAACGATAAATTAAACACATATAAAGTTAAGAAAGCCTTACATTGCTACAGCGGAATTAATGTCTCCTTCCACTCAGATCTCTAACCTTGTATCCTTTCTGTAGCAGAGTATAATCAAGATCTAAGCCCGAATGTCCTTCTTCTTCAAGTTTGATCCTTCATAGTCTTCCAATCTATGATTGAGTTACTGCTTGCTTTGTGTGGGCACTTACTCTTTCACAAGGGTCGAAATTTATGAAGAAGAAAAGAGAAGAGGGATTTCGGCCAGGTATAGAAAGTGGGGAAGACTCAGTTTTTCTGAAGAGAGAAATTTCTATCAGAAAATTAATGAAAGCATGTGGTTTGACTGAGCCATCACTTTCTATTTATAGGCAACTACTAGGTTTAGGTTAAGAATTATTTGGCATGAAAATAATGAAAATATTAATTTGAAATCCCACAATAAGTGGCCGGCCATGGTGTGTTAGTGGGCCCCACTTGATTTTGCAGTTTTATCAAATTTTATTTCTATTTTCTCAAAAAAGCCAATTTTCCAATTCTAACCTTTTATATGCCAAAACTAATTATTTAATAACTAAAATAGATTATTAAATAATATTGTCATTTAATTTAATTATTAACTAGACATATAAAGTCCATAATAAATAAATAAACCTAGAATCTCTTTTCTTTACAATTTCAACCCTGCTTAGTGAAAATTCACAAATTAGACATAATCTAACTTTAGAATTATAATTGATCAATCACGAATCAATTAATGAGTCTTAGAAGCAGAATGTTCTCAACTACAATGGGGACCATGGATCTATATGCTGAGCTTCCAATAAGTGAACCAAATTTACCAAGTAAATTCCTACTTATTAATTATTCCTTGAATCTACTCTTAGAACTTAGAATTTCACTCTCAGACTTATATAGAGCATATTATATGTTCCACGATATCAATATGCTATTTCATTTAACCATTGTTATAATCTTATTGTGATTTAAAGATCCTCTATATAAAAGATCTACATCGAGATGGGATTTCTTTACCGTTCTCACCTCTCAATGTATTTTGCCCCTTAAAACACTTAGCTACCTGTAAATGGTGTTTAGTGATCTAATAATTAGTTAGCTAAACAAGAGCTCATCCGTTTACTTCTATTTGCTAAGCTCGAAGGGAATCATCACTTAACTTCTATACACCAGTAAAAGCTATAGATTCCATATTTATGTTCAACACTCCCACTCAATCATACTATCATGTTCCCAAAATATACGTATCACCCTGACCTAAAAGTAGGCTTAACTAATAAATCAAAGAACATGAATAGTACTCCTGAGTTGAGCCTAAGCATATCAGGATTTAGATTCTTTTAATCTTAAGATCAACTACTGATATTGACTTGGAAAGATATATATAACGGTAAGTTTGTAATATCTTAACTTAGTTGCAATATCGGTCCAGTCCAATGTATACTCCATACATTCGAAACTAGTATACTTTACTAATGTCCTGGAAAGAACATAACACTTACTCCAAGTGTAAGTATACATCATCGCTGATTATCACATTAGTGTAAATCCAATAACACTGATGAAACAGGGACCAAGTCTTTTGATTCATATGATCACAATCACATTCCACTGTGTTGACGATACTGTAATTGTGAATAAACATATGATCTAGATTTAACTGATTCTGTGTGTAAACATAATAAACATATTAAAGCATAAGCATGTAAAATTCATGCAAACATCAATCACTTCAAATTTCTTATATTGATAACTAATCAGATTGTAAAGAGTTTCATTTAGGGCATAAAACCCAACAAACTCCCAATTGCACTAACATAAAACAAAGTATGCAAATAGGTCAATCTGATGTCTTGATCTTCAGATCAAGTGTATTATTTTTGAATCCACCCAAACTTTTCGAAACTAGTTCATAAATACACTTATGAAACATCCTTTACTATATACTTTACTCATCAAGGGATACTGAAATCTTTACTGTTTTAAAGTACATCTCAATTAACAGAAGACATATCTCTCATATTTTAAAATATGTAATTGAGATAATACAGTGTAGACTTTTCTTCAGTGATATAACTTTCTTGGATTTTCGAATACACAAAGTTATAGTTCTTCTCTGGTAGAGCTTGAATTATTATAGAATAATTCCTCCTTCCCCAAAGTAAGCACCATCTCAAAGATCTCGAAATTAGATGGTGAGATACAAGGACAACTGATACACAGTTCCTTAATATCTAACATATAGATCACTTTCATAAATCTTTCTTGAATATCTTCTAATGTTCCCTATTTGATTACATCTCAGATAGCTCCCACTCAATAGCAGATGTCTGGTTAAATAATACTTTTAACCTCTGATTGTTTGGAGAGTTACCTAGTTGTGACTTTTGTATTAGTCTGAATCACTAAGATAAGACTAAGTCATCAACATAGCAGACTAGTATTTGAAGTGAAAAATACATGCCAGAGATAAAGTAATCAAAAATAAGATACCATCAAATTTTATGAGGATTAAGAATTCTAGGTTCAAGTCATTCGAATAGACTGAACTACAGTTCTTTATCTTATTCTCATAATTCTGATAAGCTATTCCTATCCATGTGTATGGTTAGATTTGCTTTTCAGTAGTGTTCTTAAGTACCTATCACAAGTATCAACCTGATGAAGATGGGTATAGAACTTTAAAATTCTCCCACTCAATTAAGGTAGTGTGAAACTTTTCCAAAGAACTTTCATAGGTATCAAACTTTTACTTGCAACAGTAAAACGAAATGGAACATACAATCAAGATCAAGAATTTATATTGATAATAGCTAACTCATTATATTACTTCCATGTTTAAAGAAAATATGTGTCACATAGGGAATTTTGGAATAGACTCCACCCCTAAGAATATACATATAGGGTACTTATGGATAACCTCCATAGAGATTATGATCCATAGGGTATTGTGGAATAGACTCCACCCCTAAAGGTTGTAAAGATCATTATTCTCTAAGTGTGATAGAGTTTATGTGGAGTTGAATACTATCAAGAGTTCATTAGATATAAAAGATCGTTGAACTGCATAGTTTTCTTAACTTTTCTCCACCCCTATCAGATCAAAATATCCTTTTATTAAACAAATTCTTAATAATTGTATTAGAATGAACAATTATTAATAAACATAGAAATAGTTTCTAGTGTTTATTTAATATAACTCTATGAAGAGTTGTAAATATTATAGAATTTGCATCAATAATAAAAACACTTACACATACAAACATATAAATATAATGTGGTATTAGTTGATGAAGATAAAATAAATGAAGCTCATTCTCATAAATTGCAATTGTTGAATTTCGAAAATTAAGAAACTTTATTAAAAAAAATGTATTGCAACAATATGAGAGAAACAGGGATAAATATCCCTAACTAAAATTTGAAAACTAAATTGTCTTTAAACTAAAACAATTAATTCAAAAATAAATTGAAGAGCTTCATCTTCATCTGGACGATTTCACCCTTGGTCCAACTTTCTGATCCAACTCATCTGAGTTCAAGTAGCTTGGCCTAGAAGAAGAAAACAAATAAACAAAGTTAGTCCAGAATCATAAATCCAATTGGACAACAATTCACTAAAACTCTTAAAGTTTATAAATAGAAATACCTTGTTTCTTTGCAAGAAGCTTACGACACTGGGGTTTCTAATGGCCTTTTTCATTGCAGTAGAAACACTTTCCTTTAAGTGTAGCATCACCAGAAGGAGCAGCCTTTTTATTTTTCATTGCTTTTGTTCGCTTCTTGGTGTTCTTCACTTCTTCTTCGATTTGGGTTTCAAAGCAGAGACAACATTTGCTTCAGGTTTGTTCGTCCCATTACCATTCCCAGGATTGTGAGGTTTAGTCCCTTTCTTATTGGGTCCTCCAATCAAATTTTCATAAGTTTGAAGGTCATTGACTAATTCATGAAAGTCAATTTCCTTCTTATTCATGACATAATTTGATGTGTATGGTAGAAATGCTGGAGTCAGGCTATTCAAGATAAGACTTACTTGAGTAGCACTGTCCATTTCAGCACCATGATCCTGGGCTTCTTGGAAATAACTTGACATTAGGAGAACATGGTCACGCACGTTTTGATGAGGTTCCATCTGTGCATTAATGTACTTCTTAGTCACGTCAAAGCATGACTCAAGTGATGTCTTACCGAATAGCTCATTCAACTTCGTCATAACTTCAACAGCCTTCTCGGTTTTAGAAAACCAAGTTTTGAGGGTGTCAACCATGCTAGAAAGCATAAAGTATAGAGCTTTGTCATTTGCTTTCTGCCAATGCTCATACTTTCCTTTCACAACTTTGGATGCATTGTCCCCAGGCACTTCAGGTGACGGCTCAGTTAAAACAAACAAGGCACTTTCTCCTGTGAGAGTAATATTAATGTTCTCATTCCACTTAGTAAAGTTAGATCCATTCAGCTTATTTTCAGTCAATAGTGATAATATAGGATTCATTTTGATAATTCAGGATACTACAAAATAATAGAAGTCAACAAATAGAAATTAATAATGGTTTAACACAAAATCAATTCAGAAATTATAAGCACATAGCAAGTACGAATGATATGAGAAAATATTTAAAAATTTCAATCCTATATAATTTCCAAGGTTTTTCAATAAACCGATATCAGTGTCCCGTTTAGGCGAGAGTCAAAGCTACCATCTATTGAATAGAGTTGTCAGCTCATCTAAAATGTTAAACATTCTAGCAACCTTTTATTCGATCAAGATTGGAATCCAGTGTTGTCCCGTTTAGGCGAGAGTCAAGGCTATTATATCTTATGAGCTACTACCATTGTTTCGCAATTCGCAAGTCAAATATGGTCGCCACCATTACGGTGATCTATACCATATAAAACACTTACAAACTACTTATCTTTCGAGATTAAACGGTGCAAAATTGCTAATGAACGTTCCTTCATTAGGGAGGATTACTCACTAAAACAAACGCGATGTAAAACTAACAATGGAGATCGAATATCTTAATAATAATAAAGCTCATTTTAAAATGTTTTTTCTTTATTATTCTAATAAATAAATTCTCATTAAATTCGAAATTTAGAATTGAAATTCAAAAATAAGAATTTAATATAATATTTATAAAATTATACTTAGATGGTGATTTGAAATAAAATTAATTATTTCCATCTTAGTAATAATCTTAAATATAAATGTTAAGGAAATTAATTTAAGTTGTATTAATTTAAATTAATTAGCAACTTAAAAATTTTCTTGAGAATATATTTATTGTATTCGAAAAATAAGTATAAAAAATTATACAAATTTCGAAAAATAAATAATTAAACTTAGAAAAGAAATACTTCAAGCAAAAATATCACCTATCTAGATTTTATTTTGACTAGTTAATTCAATTTCTAATATTATATACATATATATATTTTAATTCATTTATTTTGAATTAATCAATATATGAAAAAATCATTTATTTAAGTTAGTCCAAGAATTAATTAAAATAAATAATTAATTTACAACTCAATCTATTTTTCAAAAAAAATTCAAAATATTGCATAATTAAAATGCAATTTTCGAAATCGATTAATAAAATAAAAAAAAATATATACATATTAAAAATTATTTAAATTTAAGATGAAAAATTAAATTTCAACCTAAAAATAATTTTCTATTTAATTAAGTGTCATGAAAAATAAATATTTAAGTATCATGATGAAAATCAACTTAGATATTTAAATTTTTCAAGTTAATTAAATGTATTAAATTCAAAAAATAAATAATTAAGTGTAGAGAAGGCTTAATTATTAATTTCTAGTTTAATACTAGGAAAAATATACTTAAATAAAATTGTACCAAAATTAATTATTTAAATAATTAATTTCACAAAGTATAAAATTTTCCTATTAAATATTAGAAATAATAAGTAGTCTAGAAATAACTATCTAGAAAATATCTTATTTGACTAAGTATCTTCTCAACAAAAAATTTGAAAAATATCTAATTTAAGTTATATAGAAAAAAAATCTAAAACTTAAATAATTTCAAATTTAGATTTAATTAAATATCAAAAATTAAGTTATAACCACTTAATTTGAAGATATATTTTTCAGTTAATATTCGAAAAGATATTAACCGAAAAAATATCTAAAAGATTCCATTTTAAGTTAATATTCGAAAAGATATTAACTTAAAAAATATCTTAAGAATCTTTAATAACTAATGCCTAGGATTCCTCAACTTAATTTAAAATTTAAATAAAATATTCAAATTTAAGTTAGATAAGAAAAATCAGTTGATACAACTAATTTATAACTTAAATAGGAATATTTAATTAAATAAGCTCGAGAAAGAATCTAGTTAGTTAAAATTCTATATTTAATTAAATACAAGAAAAATACAAATAGTTTGTCTAGAAACAACATCTAAAACTAAAAGTGTTTTTCTTAAAATTAACTTTCAAATATTAAAATGAAAATAAATTTTCATATATTTTAAAAGTTAATTATGTTGCTAATTCAATTTTATTAGGTTAAACTAATATAATTAAACTAGTACAGTTATTCAAATCAGGGAAATGGGCCTTCACAATTGGGGTAGTTCATGTGAGGGGGTGCTGGGTTCAGTATGTCGTACCCACTTCTATGGCTCCCAACTCTCACACAAGGCCCAAAAGAGAGGAATTTAACCTTAAAATAAATAACTGTTATTAATTGAATAGGTCCAATAACTAAATGGACCTAAATAAAATCTATCATGGTGTGACAATTTATTTAGCAACAACCTATATGTATCTATATAAAATAAACACATAGGCTCACACAGGTACACACTTGGATGGATCGTATCATGTTGCTAGGTCATACACAGATGAAAGAAGATTGTAAAATTTAACTGTTACAAATTATTAACTTGACCAAGGGAGCCATGAGTTAAAATCAAATCATTGGATCTGTCAACAATTTATCCATGGCTATTTGCAATCAAGTAATAATAGGTTTTGAAAACTTACACATAAGCTAAAACCATATACTCCTGCAACAAGGTTAGCTGGATAGTTGGAAGTAGGATTTATTTAATTTTTAATAAATAAATTTCAAAAATTAATGTAATTAAATAAATAAATAAAATAAATATTTAATTTTGAAAAATAAAATAAATAATAATATTAATTTATTTTTCAAAAAAATAAAATGAAATTAAAATTTAATTTTAAAAAAAAATAAATAATTATTTAAAATTAAACCTACAATTTTGAAAAATTAGGTTTCAACTAACCTAAATATCATTTCAAAAAATTGCTAACTACTTTTAAAAATTAAATGTTATTTTATAAATAAAAATTAGAAAAGATAAATTAAATATCTTTTTCAGATTTTAAATTTTAATTTAAATAAATAAAATAACAAAATTTTAAAGTTAGCAAAATATCTTACATCTATTTAAAATTTCATGATTATAGTTTTCTTATTTTAAATTTAAATAAGGTCAAAATATTTTTTTAAAAAATTAATTTAAAAAATTTAATATCTCACTTTAAATTTAAAAATAAGATAAGATATAATCAAATTTAAAAATAAGATAAATAATTAAGCAAAAAGATTGATATTTACTAATTTCAAGTTCAAATTACACTAATATCATGAATTAAATTTAAAAAATATTAAATTAATTCATTATGATAATTAGAGTTGAATTAGGAATAGAAAATATATAAATACAAAGCTACACAAAAAATCGGAACTTAAATCCATGAAAAAGCATGAAAAAACGAAAATTTTGGGAGATGTACCGACAGTATGCCAAGCATACTGTCCGCGAGCGCAGGATGGATGCTTGGGCCGAGAAACCTCGGCGGACAGGGAATCCTGCAGCATTTCTGCGTGCGTAGGTGGGGCTTCAGACACTGATCTGCGCGCGCAAGAGGAAATTCAGACAGCAATGCACGGTCGTGCTTGTCTCAATCCGCGGGCGCGTGGGTGATGCTCAGCATCCCTATCTTTTTTCGAATCTTCAAAAAATCATAACTAATTCAAATTAAATCAAAATTGAGTTCTGTAAAAAAGTAACTTGCTTAATTTTTTTTATACTATCCAATAAAAATAATTACAGAAATAAAATTTTAATTATTTTTCACGAAAATTCACAAACATCAATCAATCATCATATAACAGTCAATACAACATGAAACCATCCAAATAACAAATAATCGTTTTAAAGTCCAAATTTCTTGCAAGTAAATCAATTACCATGGCTCTGATACCAGTTGTTGGAATTTATTTTACCAGGACCTTAGATCTACTCACAAGTATGTTGCTTAAATACCCTAAATATGAACTTTCTAAAACGATAAATTAAACACATATAAAGTTAAGAAAACCTTACATTGATGCAGCGGAAATAATGTCTCCTTCCACTCAGATCTCTAACCCTTTTATCCTTTCTATAGCAGAGTATAATCAAGATCTGAGCCCGAATGTCCTTCTTCTTCAAGTTTGATCCTTCACAGTCTTCCAATCTATGATTGAGTTACTACTTGCAGTGTGTGGGCACTTACTCCTTCACTAGGGTCAAAATTTATGAAGAAGAAAAGAGAAGAGGGATTTCGGCCAGGTATAGAAAGTGGGGAAGGCTCAGTTTTTCTGAAGAGAGAAATTTCTGTCAGAAAATTAATGAAAGCATGTGATTTGACTGAGCCATCACTTTCTATTTATAGGCAACTACTAGGTTTAGGTTAAGAATTATTTGGCATTAAAATAATGAAAATATTAATTTTAAATCCCACAATAAGTGGCCGGCCATGGCGTGTTAGTGGGCCCCACTTGATTTTGCAGTTTTGTCAAATTTTATTTCTATTTTCTCAAAAACGCCAATTTTTTAATTCTAACCTTTTAAATGCCAAAAATAATTATTTAATAACTAAAATAGATTATTAAATAATATTGTCATTTAATTTAATTATTAACTAGACATATAAAGTCCATTAATAAATAAATAAACCTACAATCTCTTTTCTTTACAATTTCACCCCTGCTTAGTAAAAATTCACAAATTAGACATAGTCTAACTTTAGAATTATAATTGATCAATCCCACATCAATTAATGAGTCTTACAAGGAGAATGTTCTCAACTAGAATTGGGACCATGGATCTATATGCTGAGCTTCCAATAAGTGAACCAAATTTAACAAGTAAATTCCTACTTATTAATTCTTCGTTGAATCCACTCTTAGAACTTAGAATTGCACTCTCAGACTTATATAGAGCATATTATATGTTCCATGATATCAATATGCTATCTCATTTAACCATTGTTATAATCTTATTGTGATTTAAAGATCCTCTATATAGATGATCTACATCGAGATGGGATTTCTTTACCGTTCTCACCTCTCAATGTATTTTGCCCCTTAAAACACTTAGCTACCTGTAAATAGTGTTTAGTAATCTAATAATTAGTCAGTTAAACAAGAGCTCATCCATTTACTTCTATTTGCTAAGCTCGAAGGGAATCATCACTTAACTTCTATACACCAGTAGAAGCTATAGATTCCATATTTATGTTCAGCCCTCCCACTCAATCATACTATCATGTTCCCAAAATATACGTATCACCCTGACCTAAAAGTAGGCTTAACTAATAAATCAAAGAACATGAATAGTACTCCTGAGTTGAGCCTAAGCATATCAGGATTTAGATTCTTTTAATTTTAAGATCAACTACTGATATTGACTTGGAAAGATATATATAACGGTAAGTTTGTAATATCTTAACTTAGTTGCAATATCGGTCCAGTCCAATGTATACTCCATACATTCGAAACTAGTATACTTTACTAATGTCCTGGAAAGAACATAACACTTACTCCAAGTGTAAGTAGACATCATCGCTAATTATCACATTAGTGTAAATCCAATAACACTGATGAAACAGGGACCAAGTCTTTTGATTCATATGATCACAATCACATTCCACTATGTTGACGATACTTTAATTGTGAATAAACATATGATCTGGATTTAACTGATTCTGTGTGTAAACATAATAAACATATTAAACCATAAGCATGTAAAATTCATGCAAACATCAATCACTTCAAATTTCTTATATTGATAACTAATCAGATTGTAAAAAGTTTTATTTAGGGCATAAAACCCAACACGGTAATCTAATCACTTTACAGTGTAGATCATTCATATAGAGGATCATTGATCAAATTAGGATTATAACAATGGATAACTAATGATGTAACACCATAACTAACATAGGCGTATTACGTGATTTTTAAACATGTTGTGCAGCTCGTTGCTAATCAACGAGGTTTATGGAAAAACGTGATTAATTAAAAATTTTGCTTTTTAATTAAACCTATAAAATAATATTACAAAAGACTCGGGATCGCGATTATAAAATCATTTACAAAAAGATTTAACTGTTTAACTGATACACAAAATAAATGTCGCCTAGCGACCCATAAAATCAGCCTCGCTGTCCCAATGATCGTACGCTCCAGGACTAACCGCCCCGACATGTACAATCTTCACAAGCTCGCTCACGGTCCATCAGCTCTAGCCTTGCCTTTCCCTACACATAAATGTAGAACTGTGAGTCGACAGACTCAGTAAGAAAAGCATAATAATATTCATACATAATCCCGGTCATGATCAGACGCCCATACCCCTGATCATAACCCTAACTGTCGTGTCCAACACGATACTGAGTCCCGCCATCGCCGTGTCCAACACGGTACTGAGCCACTACTACGATGTCCAACATGGTACTGAGTTCTGAACGTTCATAGGGACAGTACTATTGACACGTAACAGCCTGATCGGTCGAACCGGTCATACTCCGGCTGCTGGTCATACTCCAGCCTGTACCGACGTGTTACTATATCCACCTGATCGGTCGAACCGGTCATACTCCAGCCGCTGGTCATACTCAAGCCTGTACCGATGGGATACGTCAATAGTACGGAACCACCAACCAAGTGTCAGCCTGATCGGTCGAACCGGTCATACTCCGTTCTTGGTCATACTCAAATTTCGTACCGACATGACAGGGTTGGATGGTTCGAAGCCAACATACATAACGAATGTAATCTAACAGGCTTCCTACATGCTCGCTAAACATGTAATCTACATATGCATACCGTTATACTAATCTTACACGGATTCCGAATTCGGTGTGTGCCGTCAACCCGACCGGAACTTTAGCCGACGGCGGATTACATGTGCTCCTAAACCATAAAAATCACAACGCTATAAGTGACACGCTAAATCACTTCCCGGGGACTAAAACTAGAAACTAAAAGTTTCCCTATCGATAAAAAGCATGGCAATACCCCCTAAAACATAAAAACGAGGAAAACTAGGGTCCCTGAATTTTCCCCAACCGGTAGACCGGTTGCCTAACCGGAATTCCGATTCTGGAAAATTCAGAACCCTCATCCAGAATTCCGGATGCACAACTAGAATTCCGGTTCCTCGCAGGCAGCAAACCCAAATTTTCATAACTTGCACAAATCAACCCCAAATCACATGAAACCTTCTAGACCTGTTCTATACCTCCCCTAGAACATTTCCAAGGCATTAAAACAACCCAGAAACCACAGATACGAAAAATGCCATTGGAGCTCAAGCTTTGAGTTCTAAACTCAAACTTGAGCAAAACCACCTAACATGCATTCAAACTAGCTTTAAAATCAAAAATTCCAGCCCTTGGAACACCCTCCAGCCGAGAGAGAAAGAGAGGAAAAGAGAGAGAGTTTTTGAATTTCTAACTTTGAGATTTTTTTTGTAAAAATGAAGAAATGAAATAAAATACACATATAATATTCATTTCAGCCAATTAATAAATAATTAAATATTTAATTTCAATTAATAAACTCACAAGAAGACAAAATACTAATGGGGCAAAAAGACCATTTTGCCCCTCCGCACTAAAACCACATAAATCACACTAAAGGGGTATTTTTGGGAAATTCTAAATTCCCGGCCATTCCCGACATTCCCAATGTCTAACAAACCGCCCCAAACTGCTAACATGCTAAGTTGTGATTTCTACTGGGCCAAACACCGAATTCCAAAAATACCGGGCACCAAAAATGCAAAATATGAAAACTACTGAATGACATAGCAATGCATTTCTGAATTCCATAAATAACAGCATAATAAATTATTTAAATAGCTATAAATAATTTTCATAATTAATCATAATTAACTGCTAATTTCCAAATTAAACTAAGCGGGCTTTACAAATGATTTGTCTATATGGTGGAACATATAGAGCATTCTATATACTGAGAGTGCAATTCTAAGTTCTATGCGTGGATTCAACGAAGAATTAATAAGTCATTGAATTTAGGTTATAAATTCTTGATCTGCTTATTGGAAGCTCGGTTATATAGACCCATGGTCCCCCCACTAGTTGAGATAATGTTTCTTGTAAGACTCATATAATTGGTTTTGATTAATCAATTATAATTCTCAATTTAGACTATGTCTACTTGTGAATTTTTCACTAAGTAAGGGCGAAATTGTAAAGAAAGAGTTTTACGGGCATATTTGTTAATTACGATACATTGTATGGTTCAATTAATAAATATGATAAATGACAATATTACTCAATAATCATTTATAGTTATTAAATAGTTAGAATTGGCATTTAAATGGATGAATTAGAAAATTGGCATTTTTGAGAAAATGAGATGCAGAAATGACAAAAATGCAAAATTGCAAAAAGTGAGGCCCAAATCCATACTGTATAGGGCCGGCCACTTTTATAGGGTTTTTCATCTGATATTTTCATTATTTTAATGCCAAATAATTCAAACCTAACCCTAGTGAAATGCTATAAATAGATAGTGAAGGCTTCAGGAAATTTACACTTAACTTTCTACTTTTTCCTTCAGAGAAAAACCTGAGCCTTCTCTCTCTATACCTAGCCGCAACCTTCTTCTCTTTCTTCTTCCTTGAAATTTCAAACCACTTAGTGATTAGAGTAGTGCCCACACACAACAAGTGATACCTCAATCATAGTGAGGAAGATCGTGAAGAAAGACTTTCAACAAGACGGAGTTTCAGCACTAAAGAAGGAGAGAAAGAGATCCAGGTTCAGATCTTGATAATACTCTGCGACAGAAAGGATACAAAGGTTAAAGTTCTGAATGGAAGGAGTCATTATATTCTGCTGCACCCAATGTAAGGTTTCTGATACTTAATATGTGTTTATTTCATAATTGTTTTAGAAGTTCATATTTAGGGTGTTAATCAACATACTTGTAAGTAGATCTAAGATCCTGGTAAAATAATTTCCAACACTGGCACCGTTCTAACTTGTCTTAACTACTAGTGTTATTTCCTGATTAACCAAAAAGTAGTTGCCATATAAAGAGGAATTTCACAATATTAAGTATTTTGTGATTAAGGAAGAGTAATGGTGGAGAGAAGGTTGTGTTTAATTCAACCTGTCAGATCCTATTACGAGGAATATACTACTACTACACTTCATTTGTATATCAGGGTGTTGAGATTATTTGAAATGCAAATTTTGTTTTATATTAGTGCAAGTGGGAGTTTGTTGGGTTTCTTGCAAGTAAATCATTTACCATGGCTCTGATACCAGTTGTTGGAATTTATTTTAACAGGACCTTAGATCTACTCACAAGTATGTTGCTTAAATACCCTAAATATGAACTTTCTAAAACGATAAATTAAACACATATAAAGTTAAGAAAACCTTACATTGATGCAGCGGAAATAATGTCTCCTTCCACTCAGATCTCTAACCCTTTTATCCTTTCTGTAGCAGAGTATAATCAAGATCTGAGCCCGAATGTCCTTCTTCTTCAAGTTTGATCCTTCATAGTCTTCCAATCTATGATTGAGTTACTGCTTACAGTGTGTGGGCACTTACTCCTTCACTAGGGTCAAAATTTATGAAGAAGAAAAGAGAAGAGGGATTTCGGCCAGGTATAGAAAGTGGGGAAGGCTCAGTTTTTCTGAAGAGAGAAATTTCTGTCAGAAAATTAATGAAAGCATGTAATTTGACTGAGCCATCACTTTCTATTTATAGGCAACTACTAGGTTTAGGTTAAGAATTATTTGGCATTAAAATAATGAAAATATTAATTTTAAATCCCACAATAAGTGGTCGGCCATGGCGTGTTAGTGGGCCCCACTTGATTTTGCAGTTTTGTCAAATTTTATTTCTATTTTCTCAAAAACGCCAATTTTTTAATTCTAACCTTTTAAATGCCAAAAATAATTATTTAATAACTAAAATAGATTATTAAATAATATTGTCATTTAATTTAATTATTAACTAGACATATAAAGTCCATTAATAAATAAATAAACCTACAATCTCTTTTCTTTACAATTTCACCCCTGCTTAGTGAAAATTCACAAATTAGACATAGTCTAACTTTAGAATTATAATTGATCAATCCCACATCAATTAATGAGTCTTACAAGCAGAATGTTCTCAACTAGAATTGGGATCATGGATCTATATGCTGAGCTTCCAAAAAGTGAACCAAATTTAACAAGTAAATTCCTACTTATTAATTCTTCGTTGAATCCACTCTTAGAACTTAGAATTGCACTCTCAGACTTATATAGAGCATATTATATGTTCCATGATATCAATATGCTATCTCATTTAACCATTGTTATAATCTTATTGTGATTTAAAGATCTTCTATATAGATGATCTACATCGAGATGCGATTTCTTTACCGTTCTCACCCCTCAATGTATTTCTCCCCTTAAAACACTTAGCTACCTGTAAATAGTGTTTAGTAATCTAATAATTAGTCAGTTAAACAAGAGCTCATCCATTTACTTCTATTTGCTAAGCTCGAAGGGAATCATCACTTAACTTCTATACACCAGTAGAAGCTATAGATTCCATATTTATGTTCAGCCCTCCCACTCAATCATACTATCATGTTCCCAAAATATACGTATCACCCTGACCTAAAAGTAGGCTTAACTAATAAATCAAAGAACATGAATAGTACTCCTGAGTTGAGCCTAAGCATATCAGGATTTAGATTCTTTTAATCTTAAGATCAACTACTGATATTGACTTGGAAAGATATATATAACGGTAAGTTTGTAATATCTTAACTTAGTTGCAATATCGGTCCAGTCCAATGTATACTCCATACATTCGAAACTAGTATACTTTACTAATGTCCTGGAAAGAACATAACACTTACTCCAAGTGTAAGTAGACATCATCGCTAATTATCACATTAGTGTAAATCCAATAACACTGATGAAACAGGGACCAAGTCTTTTGATTCATATGATCACAATCACATTCCACTATGTTGACGATACTTTAATTGTGAATAAACATATGATCTGGATTTAACTGATTCTGTGTGTAAACATAATAAACATATTAAACCATAAGCATGTAAAATTCATGCAAACATCAATCACTTCAAATTTCTTATATTGATAACTAATCAGATTGTAAAAAGTTTTATTTAGGGCATAAAACCCAACACGGTAATCTAATCACTTTACAGTGTAGATCATTCATATAGAGGATCATTGATCAAATTAGGATTATAACAATGGATAACTAATGATGTAACACCCTAACTAACATAGGCGTATTACGTGATTTTTAAACATGTTGTGCAGCTCGTTGCTAATCAACGAGGTTTATGGAAAAACGTGATTAATTAAAAATTTTGCTTTTTAATTAAACCTATAAAATAATATTACAAAAGACTCGGGATGGCGATTATAAAATCATTTACAAAAAGATTTAACTGTTTAACTGATACACAAAATAAATGTCGCCTAGCGACCAGTTACAAAATCAGCCTCGCTGTCCCGATGATCGTACGCTCCAGGACTAACCGCCCCGACATGTACAATCTTCACAAGCTCGCTCACGGTCCATCAGCTCTAGCCTTGCCTTTCCCTACACATAAATGTAGAACTGTGAGTCGACAGACTCAGTAAGAAAAGCATAATAATATTCATACATAATCCCCGTCATGATCAGACGCCCATACCCCTGATCATAACCCTAACTGTCGTGTCCAACACGATACTGAGTCCCGCTACTGCCGTGTCCAACACGGTACTGAGCCACTACTACGATGTCCAACATGGTACTGAGTTCTGAACGTTCATAGGGACAGTACTATTGACACGTAACAGCCTGATCGGTCGAACCGGTCATACTCCGCCATTGGGTCATACTCCACCGTACCGACGTGTTACTATATCCACCCGATCGGTCGAACCGGTCATACTCCATTGCTTGGTCATACTCAAGCCCGTACCGATGGGATACGTCAATAGTACGGAACCACCAACCAAGTGTCACTGATCGGCCGAGCCGGTCATACTCCGGCCTTGGTCATACTCCACTCGTACCGAGCATGACAGGGTTGGATGGTTCGAAGCCAACATACATAACGAATGTAATCTAACAGGCTTCCTACATGCTCGCTAAACATGTAATCTACATATGCATACTGTTATACTAATCTTACGGATTCCGAATTCAGTGTGCCGTCAACTCCGATCGGAACTTTAGCTGAGCGGCGGATTACAGGCTCCTAAACCATAAAAATCACAACGCTATAAGTGACACGCTAAATCACTTCCCGGGGACTAAAACTAGAAACTAAAAGTTTCCCTATCGATAAAAAGCATGGCAATACCCCCTAAAACATAAAAACGAGGAAAACTAGGGTCCCTGAATTTTCCCCAACCGGTAGACCGGTTGCCTAACCGGAATTCCGGTTCTGGAAAATTCAGAACCCTCATCCAGAATTCCGGATGCACAACTAGAATTCCGGTTCCTCGCAGGCAGCAAACCCAAATTTTCATAACTTGCACAAATCAACCCCAAATCACATGAAACCTTCTAGACCTGTTCTATACCTCCCCTAGAACATTTCCAAGGCATTAAAACAACCCAGAAACCACAGATACGAAAAATGCCATTGGAGCTCAAGCTTTGAGTTCTAAACTCAAACTTGAGCAAAACCACCTAACATGCATTCAAACTAGCTTTAAAATCAAAAATTCCAGCCCTTGGAACACCCTCCAGCCGAGAGAGAAAGAGAGGAAAAGAGAGAGAGTTTTTGAATTTCTAACTTTGAGATTTTTTTTGTAAAAATGAAGAAATGAAATAAAATACACATATAATATTCATTTCAGCCAATTAATAATTAATTAAATATTTAATTTCAATTAATAAACTCACAAGAAGACAAAATACTAATGGGGCAAAAAGACCATTTTGCCCCTCCGCACTAAAACCACATAAATCACACTAAAGGGGTATTTTTGGGAAATTCTAAATTCCCGGCCATTCCCGACATTCCCAATGTCTAACAAACCGCCCCAAACTGCTAACATGCTAAGTTGTGATTTCTACTGGGCCAAACACCGAATTCCAAAAATACCGGGCACCAAAAATGCAAAATATGAAAACTACTGAATGACATAGCAATGCATTTCTGAATTCCATAAATAACAGCATAATAAATTATTTAAATAGCTATAAATAATTTTCATAATTAATCATAATTAACTGCTAATTTCCAAATTAAACTAAGCGGGCTTTACAAATGATTTGTCTATATGGTGGAACATATAGAACATTCTATATACTGAGAGTGCAATTCTAAGTTCTATGCGTGGATTCAACGAAGAATTAATAAGTCATTGAATTTAGGTTATAAATTCTTGATCTGCTTATTGGAAGCTCGGTTATATAGACCCATGGTCCCCCCACTAGTTGAGATAATGTTTCTTGTAAGACTCATATAATTGGTTTTGATTAATCAATTATAATTCTCAATTTAGACTATGTCTACTTGTGAATTTTTCACTAAGTAAGGGCGAAATTGTAAAGAAAGAGTTTTACGGGCATATTTGTTAATTACGATACATTGTATGGTTCAATTAATAAATATGATAAATGACAATATTACTCAATAATCATTTATAGTTATTAAATAGTTAGAATTGGCATTTAAATGGATGAATTAGAAAATTGGCATTTTTGAGAAAATGAGATGCAGAAATGACAAAAATGCAAAATTGCAAAAAGTGAGGCCCAAATCCATACTGTATAGGGCCGGCCACTTTTATAGGGTTTTTCATCTGATATTTTCATTATTTTAATGCCAAATAATTCAAACCTAACCCTAGTGAAATGCTATAAATAGATAGTGAAGGCTTCAGGAAATTTACACTTAACTTTCTACTTTTTCCTTCAGAGAAAAACCTGAGCCTTCTCTCTCTATACCTAGCCGCAACCTTCTTCTCTTTCTTCTTCCTTGAAATTTCAAACCACTTAGTGATTAGAGTAGTGCCCACACACAACAAGTGATACCTCAATCATAGTGAGGAAGATCGTGAAGAAAGACTTTCAACAAGACGGAGTTTCAGCACTAAAGAAGGAGAGAAAGAGATCCAGGTTCAGATCTTGATAATACTCTGCGACAGAAAGGATACAAAGGTTAAAGTTCTGAATGGAAGGAGTCATTATATTCTGCTGCACCCAATGTAAGGTTTCTGATACTTTATATGTGTTTATTTCATAATTGTTTTAGAAGTTCATATTTAGGGTGTTAATCAACATACTTGTAAGTAGATCTAAGATCCTGGTAAAATAATTTCCAACACTGGCACCGTTCTAACTTGTCTTAACTACTAGTGTTATTTCCTGATTAACCAAAAAGTAGTTGCCATATAAAGAGGAATTTCACAATATTAAGTATTTTGTGATTAAGGAAGAGTAATGGTGGAGAGAAGGTTGTGTTTAATTCAACCTGTCAGATCCTATTACGAGGAATATACTACTACTACACTTCATTTGTATATCAGGGTGTTGAGATTATTTGAAATGCAAATTTTGTTTTATATTAGTGCAAGTGGGAGTTTGCTGGGTTTTGTGCCCTAAATAAAACCCATTTCAACATAATCAGATTTACTTATTAATACAGATCAGAAATAACATTTTATGTTGCATGGCTCACATGATTTATTTCATGATTATATATAATGTATGAATTCTATTTAAGTCCAAAACATATGAATTTGTTAATGGTTATAGTATTGTCAGCACAGTGGAATATAATCTTAATTATATGTTCAAAAGTTTATTCCCTGATTTGTCAGGTCAGTGGATTTAGATTGACATGATAATCAGCGATAGGTATTCTTACACCTTGGATAAGTGTTATGTCCTTTCCAGGACATTGGCAAAGTTTACCAGTATCGGATGTATGGAGTATACATCGCAAGGGACGGATATTGAACTTTGATTAGATTTGTTAAAATTTACCGTAATATCTATTCAATTCAATATCACTCGTTGATCCTAGATCAAATGATCTTAATCTTGATATGGTTAGGTTCGATCTCAAGAGTATTATACATGTTCTTTGATTAGTTAGTTAAGCCTACTTTTGGGTCAGGGTGATACGTACATTTTGGGAACATGATAGTATAATTGAGTGGGAGCGCTAACATAAATATGGAGTCTATAACTTCTATAGGAATTTAGAAGTGAAACGATGATATCTTTGGAGCTTGGCTAAACAGAGATAAATGGTGGAGATCTCATTTCACTTTGCTGAAATATCATTTATACAGAGCTAAGTGTTTTAAGGATAAAATACATTGAAAGAGTAATGGTAATTTAGTTCCTATTCAATGTAGATCATCTATTAGAGGGTCATTGATCAAATTAGGATTATAACAATGGATAACTAATGACGTATCTATATCGTGGAACATATAGAGCGTTCTATAGGACTGAGAGTGCAATTCCATGTTCTAATTAAGTGTGGATTCAATAAGGAATTAATAAGTTAGAGAATTTACTTGGTAAATTCGGTTGGACTTATTGGAAGCTCGGTTAATATAGGCCCATGGTCCCCGTACTAGTTGAGACCATAATGCTTGTAAGACTCAGTTAATTGATTTTGTTTAATCAATTATAATTCTAAAGTTAGGCTATGTCTAATTTATGAATTTTCACTAAGCAAGGGCGAAATTGTAAAAAAAAAAGAGATTCTAGGTTTATTTATTAATTAAGAGACTTTATATTTCTAAATTAATAAATATATTAAATTACAATATTATTTAATAATTAATTTTCAGTTATGAAATAATTAGAATTGGCATTTAAATGGTTAAATTAGAAAATTGGTATTTTTGAGAAAATGAGATTGAAAAATAACAAAATGGGAAAGTTAAAAAGTGAGGCCCATTTCCCTTATATGGACGGCCACTATGCAAAGGGTTTACCATTTATATTTTTCATTATTTTAATGTCATACAATTCTAACCTAAACCTAGATGGCATTCTATAAATAGAAAGTGTTGGCTTCAGGAAACTATGCACTAGCATCTCATTTCTTTCAGAGAAAACTTTCTAGCCACCACTTTCTCTTTTTTCTTTTTCCTCTCTTCAATTTCGAAATCCTTGAGTGTTAGAGTAGTGCCCACACCAATCAAGTGGTATCTCAATCATAGCGTGTAAGATTGTGAAGAATCTAAACAACAAGAAGGAGAATCAGCATCAAAGGAAGGAGAGAAAGAGATCCAGGTTCAGATCTTGATTATGTTTTGCTATAGAAAGGAATCAAGGGCTAGAGATCTGAATGGAAGGAGTCATTATATTCTGCTGCACCCAATGTAAGGTTTCCTAAACTCTTATGTGTTTATTTCATTGTTTTAGAATTCATATTAGGATGTTAATGAAACATACTTGGTAGTAAATCTAGATCCTGGTAAAATATTTCCAACAAAAAATACCATTAGAGTTCAAGCTTTGAGTTCAACAAACTCAAGCTTGACTCTCACCTTCACTATTGCTGCAAACCTACTGGTTTGAACATCAAGAACACATCTATTTTATCCTGGAATCATAACAAAATCCTGCTAAACCCACAACAATTACAACACAAAAACTCACCCTCCAAAACCTATAGTTTCCATGGAAAAGGAAAGGAGGAGAAGCTAAGGTCATTACCTTGATGTTCCCTTCCAACAAGAGTCTTCTCCTAGCTGCAACTTATGATGAAAAATGATGAAATTGGATAGAAAATGCTAATGGTACTTGGTCTCTTGGCTGGCTTTTTCTTGCTTGAGAGAAAGAGAAGGAGAAGTAAGGGTTTGCTTCTTTTTTAATGCTTACCAATAAGTATATATATATATAAAAACTTTATATATATAAAAAATAAACAACAACAACAACAATACTAGTAGTAGTAATAATAATAATAATAATAATAATAATAATAAAAAAAGGATAATAATAATCATAATAATAATAAAAGATTATTTTATTATTTCTTAGTCAATAAGAAATTTCTAACCGTAGAGTATTTGGTCAATCCTGAGTATCCCAAAATACCCCAGTAATTCTATAATCAACTTATCTTAATAATTCCATCAACATTACTAACTAATACCGTTGTGACATTTTTAGCCCCCGATCGAGTTTCTAAGGTCGCCAAACCTGAAAATATTTATATTCCACAAATATCTCATATTACATTCACACATGCTATATAAATCTCCGTAATTTATAAATTACGCTTTATTTGTTCATTTACTAAAAATCCACTAATCAACTCGTAATTGTTTAAGTAAGATTATAATCTTACTTTAATATTCATATAATTACATATTTAATAAAATATGTCCAAATAAATATTATTATATTTTCTAGGATATTACAACTATCCCCTCCTTGTAGAAATTTCGTCCTCGAAATTTATCTGAACTATCCGGGGAAACAGTTCCCCCAAGTGGGACTCTAACTCCCAAGTCGCATTTTAGACCTGTTGTTTTTTTTTTCACAGTACTTTAACTAGCGATAAAGTCTTCGCTGTAAACTCTAGGTAAAATAGGAAGTATGGCTAGCTAATAAGCTACCCAACCTACCCCTTCCAGAAACTCAAACGAACCGGTAATTCTAGGAGTTAACCTTTCTTCCATTTCAATTTTCGAGTTCGATTCACTAAAAAAAAACACCTGAAGAAAGGCAAAATTCCCAACCTAGAATTCAATATCACTATGCTTGGAATCAGCATAGCTCTTCTGTCTATTCTGTTAAGCAATCATACGATCTTGAATCTTTCTTATGACCTTACTCGTTCCTTGGACCGCATCAGGGCCAAGGTACCTCCATCCACCGAATTTCTGCAAAGGATTTCGTACGGTACCACACCAATAGTACCCTGATAATTATTATTGTATAAAACTTCATCAAGGAAAAAAAATACTTATTCCAAGAACCATCAAAATCTAATACACACACCCATAACATAACCTCAGATATCTGAATAGTTCTCTCAGATTGACCTTCAGTCTAAGGGTGAAAAGCTATACCGAATTCTAACTCGATATTCATAGCACGTTGCAAACTCTCCCAACCCTGGGATGTGAGTTATAGATCTCGATCTGAGACGATCGACCTTGGGAGCACCACGAAGTCAAACTATTTCCTTGATGTATAGATCAACATATTGATTCACCGTATACGTAGTCCTCCTAGGTAAAAGTGTGTTGACTTTGTATATTCATTTGTAATGTCTAAAATTACCTAGATAAAATCATAGAACTCTACTATTCTTGATAATCCAACCAAGAAGTCTATGGCTACTTCCGAGTTTAGAAAAGTATGATGTAATATGAAACTCATTTAGAACCTATTATTCAGTATCCTTATCTGACTGATACACCAACCTTGTCTTTATATCGTAAAAGTGTTGGAATTATTTTACCAGGATCTTAGATCTACTCACAAGTATGTTGATTAACAACCTAAATATGAACTTCTAAAACGATAATAAATAAACACATATAAAGTATGAGAAACCTTACAGTGGGTGCAGCGGAATAATGTGTCTCCTTCTACTCAGATATCTAACCCTTGATTCCTTTCTGTTGCAGAGTATAATCAAGATCTGAGTCCGAATGTCCTTCTCTTGAATGTGATCCTTCACAGTCTTCCAATCTATGATTGAGGTACTGTTTGTTGTGTGTGGGCACTACTCTCTCACTAGGATTCGAAATTGTATCTCTCTTATATTGTTGTGTATTGTTCAAGCACATAAGAAGAAGAGAATGGGCGGCTATATATAGAGAAAAGGGAAGCTCAACTTTCTGAAAGAGGCAGTTTCCTGAATTACAGAGTAATTGCTTAATTGCCTTATTTGGTGTGAGCCACCACTTTCCTTTTATAGATAGCTGCTAGGTTTAGGTTAGTAATTATTTGGCATTAAAAAATTGAAAATAATAATTTGAATATACACACAAGTGGGCAGCCATGGGTGTGATTGGCCTCACTTGGATTTTGTAGTTTCCACAATTTTATTTCTATTTTCCCAAAAATGCCAATTTTCCAATTCTAACAATTTAAATGCCAAAACTAATTATTTAATAACTAAAATAGATTATTAAATAATATTGTCATTTAATATAATTATTAATTAGACATATAGAGTCTCTTAATTAATAAATAAACCTAGAATCTCTTTTCTTTACAATTTCACTCCTGCTTAGTGAAAATTCACAAATTAGACATAGTCTAACTTTTAGAATTATAATTGGTTAAACATAAATCAATTATTGAGTCTTACAAACAGTATGGTCTCAACTAGAATGGGGACCATGGATCTATATTGCTGAGCTTCCAATAAGTCGAACCAAATTTACCAAGTAAATTCCCTAACTTATTAATTCCTTGTTGAATCCACTCTTAGAAATTGGAATTGCACTCTCAGACTTATATAGAGCATTCTATATGTTTCACGATATAGATATGCTATCTTATTTAACCATTGTTATAATCTTAATGTGATGAAAGATCCTCTATATAGATAATTTACATCGAGATGGGATAAAATTTACCATTTTCACCCCTCAATGTATTTGGCCCCCTAAAACACTTAGCTACCTGTAAATGATGTTTAGTGATCTAAGATATAGTCACTGAAACAAGAGCTCATCCATTTACTTATATTTAGCTAAGCTCGAAGGGAATCATCACTTGAATTCTATACACCAGTAGAAGCTATAGATACCATATTTATGTTCAGCGCTCCCACTCAGTCATACTATCATGTTCCCAAAATATACGTATCACCCTGACCCAAAAGTAGGCTTAACTAATAAATCAAAGAACATGAATAGTACTCCTGAGATTGAGCCTAAGCATATCAGGATTTAGATTCTTTTAATCTAAGATCAACTGGTGATGTTATATTGGAAAGATACAACAGTAAGTTTATAATATCTTTACTAAGTTCGATATCGGTCCAGTCCATTGTATACTCCATACATATGAAACTAGTATACTTTACCAATGTCCTACAAAGAACATAACACTTACTCCAAGTGTATGTATACTTCATCGCTAATTATCACATCAGTGTAAATCCAAAACACTGATGAAACAGGGACTTAGTCTTTTGAATCATATAATCACAATCACATTCCACTGTGTTGACAATACTGTAATTGTGAAAAAATATATGTTCTGGACTTAACTGATTCTGTGTGTAAACATAATAAACATATTAAACCATAAGCATGTAAAATTCATGCAAACATCAATCACTTCAAATTTCTTATATTGATAACTAATCAGATTGTAAAAAGTTTTATTTAGGGCATAAAACCCAACACGGTAATCTAATCACTTTACAGTGTAGATCATTCATATAGAGGATCATTGATCAAATTAGGATTATAACAATGGATAACTAATGATGTAACACCCTAACTAACATAGGCGTATTACGTGATTTTTAAACATGTTGTGCAGCTCGTTGCTAATCAACGAGGTTTATGGAAAAACGTGATTAATTAAAAATTTTGCTTTTTAATTAAACCTATAAAATAATATTACAAAAGACTCGGGATGGCGATTATAAAATCATTTACAAAAAGATTTAACTGTTTAACTGATACACAAAATAAATGTCGCCTAGCGACCAGTTACAAAATCAGCCTCGCTGTCCCGATGATCGTACGCTCCAGGACTAACCGCCCCGACATGTACAATCTTCACAAGCTCGCTCACGGTCCATCAGCTCTAGCCTTGCCTTTCCCTACACATAAATGTAGAACTGTGAGTCGACAGACTCAGTAAGAAAAGCATAATAATATTCATACATAATCCCGGTCATGATCAGACGCCCATACCCCTGATCATAACCCTAACTGTCGTGTCCAACACGATACTGAGTCCCGCTACTGCCGTGTCCAACACGGTACTGAGCCACTACTACGATGTCCAACATGGTACTGAGTTCTGAACGTTCATAGGGACAGTACTATTGACACGTAACAGCCTGATCGGTCGAACCGGTCATACTCCGGCTGCTGGTCATACTCCAGCCTGTACCGACGTGTTACTATATCCACCTGATCGGTCGAACCGGTCATACTCCAGCTGCTGGTCATACTCAAGCCTGTACCGATGGGATACGTCAATAGTACGGAACCACCAACCAAGTGTCAGCCTGATCGGTCGAACCGGTCATACTCCGGCTGCTGGTCATACTCCAGCCTGTACCGACATGACAGGGTTGGATGGTTCGAAGCCAACATACATAACTAATGTAATCTAACAGGCTTCCTACATGCTCGCTAAACATGTAATCTACATATGCATACTGTTATACTAATCTTACCTGGATTCTGAATTCAGGTGTGCCGGTCAACCTGACTGGAACTTTAGCTGAGGTTACGGACATGTGCTCCTAAACCATAAAAATCACAACGCTATAAGTGACACGCTAAATCACTTCCCGGGGACTAAAACTAGAAACTAAAAGTTTCCCTATCGATAAAAAGCATGGCAATACCCCCTAAAACATAAAAACGAGGAAAACTAGGGTCCCTGAATTTTCCCCAACCTAGGTAGAGCCAGGTTGCCTAACCAGAATTCGGTTCGGAAAATTCAGAACCCTCATCCGAGTCGGATGCACAACTAGAATTCGGTTCCTCGCAGCGACAAACCCAAATTTTCATAACTTGCACAAATCAACCCCAAATCACATGAAACCTTCTAGACCTGTTCTATACCTCCCCTAGAACATTTCCAAGGCATTAAAACAACCCAGAAACCACAGATACGAAAAATGCCATTGGAGCTCAAGCTTTGAGTTCTAAACTCAAACTTGAGCAAAACCACCTAACATGCATTCAAACTAGCTTTAAAATCAAAAATTCCAGCCCTTGGAACACCCTCCAGCCGAGAGAGAAAGAGAGGAAAAGAGAGAGAGTTTTTGAATTTCTAACTTTGAGATTTTTTTTGTAAAAATGAAGAAATGAAATAAAATACACATATAATATTCATTTCAGCCAATTAATAATTAATTAAATATTTAATTTCAATTAATAAACTCACAAGAAGACAAAATACTAATGGGGCAAAAAGACCATTTTGCCCCTCCGCACTAAAACCACATAAATCACACTAAAGGGGTATTTTTGGGAAATTCTAAATTCCCGGCCATTCCCGACATTCCCAATGTCTAACAAACCGCCCCAAACTGCTAACATGCTAAGTTGTGATTTCTACTGGGCCAAACACCGAATTCCAAAAATACCGGGCACCAAAAATGCAAAATATGAAAACTACTGAATGACATAGCAATGCATTTCTGAATTCCATAAATAACAGCATAATAAATTATTTAAATAGCTATAAATAATTTTCATAATTAATCATAATTAACTGCTAATTTCCAAATTAAACTAAGCGGGCTTTACAAATGATTTGTCTATATGGTGGAACATATAGAACATTCTATATACTGAGAGTGCAATTCTAAGTTCTATGCGTGGATTCAACGAAGAATTAATAAGTCATTGAATTTAGGTTATAAATTCTTGATCTGCTTATTGGAAGCTCGGTTATATAGACCCATGGTCCCCCCACTAGTTGAGATAATGTTTCTTGTAAGACTCATATAATTGGTTTTGATTAATCAATTATAATTCTCAATTTAGACTATGTCTACTTGTGAATTTTTCACTAAGTAAGGGCGAAATTGTAAAGAAAGAGTTTTACGGGCATATTTGTTAATTACGATACATTGTATGGTTCAATTAATAAATATGATAAATGACAATATTACTCAATAATCATTTATAGTTATTAAATAGTTAGAATTGGCATTTAAATGGATGAATTAGAAAATTGGCATTTTTGAGAAAATGAGATGCAGAAATGACAAAAATGCAAAATTGCAAAAAGTGAGGCCCAAATCCATACTGTATAGGGCCGGCCACTTTTATAGGGTTTTTCATCTGATATTTTCATTATTTTAATGCCAAATAATTCAAACCTAACCCTAGTGAAATGCTATAAATAGATAGTGAAGGCTTCAGGAAATTTACACTTAACTTTCTACTTTTTCCTTCAGAGAAAAACCTGAGCCTTCTCTCTCTATACCTAGCCGCAACCTTCTTCTCTTTCTTCTTCCTTGAAATTTCAAACCACTTAGTGATTAGAGTAGTGCCCACACACAACAAGTGATACCTCAATCATAGTGAGGAAGATCGTGAAGAAAGACTTTCAACAAGACGGAGTTTCAGCACTAAAGAAGGAGAGAAAGAGATCCAGGTTCAGATCTTGATAATACTCTGCGACAGAAAGGATACAAAGGTTAAAGTTCTGAATGGAAGGAGTCATTATATTCTGCTGCACCCAATGTAAGGTTTCTGATACTTTATATGTGTTTATTTCATAATTGTTTTAGAAGTTCATATTTAGGGTGTTAATCAACATACTTGTAAGTAGATCTAAGATCCTGGTAAAATAATTTCCAACACTGGCACCGTTCTAACTTGTCTTAACTACTAGTGTTATTTCCTGATTAACCAAAAAGTAGTTGCCATATAAAGAGGAATTTCACAATATTAAGTATTTTGTGATTAAGGAAGAGTAATGGTGGAGAGAAGGTTGTGTTTAATTCAACCTGTCAGATCCTATTACGAGGAATATACTACTACTACACTTCATTTGTATATCAGGGTGTTGAGATTATTTGAAATGCAAATTTTGTTTTATATTAGTGCAAGTGGGAGTTTGCTGGGTTTTGTGCCCTAAATAAAACCCATTTCAACATAATCAGATTTACTTATTAATACAGATCAGAAATAACATTTTATGTTGCATGGCTCACATGATTTATTTCATGATTATATATAATGTATGAATTCTATTTAAGTCCAAAACATATGAATTTGTTAATGGTTATAGTATTGTCAGCACAGTGGAATATAATCTTAATTATATGTTCAAAAGTTTATTCCCTGATTTGTCAGGTCAGTGGATTTAGATTGACATGATAATCAGCGATAGGTATTCTTACACCTTGGATAAGTGTTATGTCCTTTCCAGGACATTGGCAAAGTTTACCAGTATCGGATGTATGGAGTATACATCGCAAGGGACGGATATTGAACTTTGATTAGATTTGTTAAAATTTACCGTAATATCTATTCAATTCAATATCACTCGTTGATCCTAGATCAAATGATCTTAATCTTGATATGGTTAGGTTCGATCTCAAGAGTATTATACATGTTCTTTGATTAGTTAGTTAAGCCTACTTTTGGGTCAGGGTGATACGTACATTTTGGGAACATGATAGTATAATTGAGTGGGAGCGCTAACATAAATATGGAGTCTATAACTTCTATAGGAATTTAGAAGTGAAACGATGATATCTTTGGAGCTTGGCTAAACAGAGATAAATGGTGGAGATCTCATTTCACTTTGCTGAAATATCATTTATACAGAGCTAAGTGTTTTAAGGATAAAATACATTGAAAGAGTAATGGTAATTTAGTTCCTATTCAATGTAGATCATCTATTAGAGGGTCATTGATCAAATTAGGATTATAACAATGGATAACTAATGACGTATCTATATCGTGGAACATATAGAGCGTTCTATAGGACTGAGAGTGCAATTCCATGTTCTAATTAAGTGTGGATTCAATAAGGAATTAATAAGTTAGAGAATTTACTTGGTAAATTCGGTTGGACTTATTGGAAGCTCGGTTAATATAGGCCCATGGTCCCCGTACTAGTTGAGACCATAATGCTTGTAAGACTCAGTTAATTGATTTTGTTTAATCAATTATAATTCTAAAGTTAGGCTATGTCTAATTTATGAATTTTCACTAAGCAAGGGCGAAATTGTAAAAAAAAAAGAGATTCTAGGTTTATTTATTAATTAAGAGACTTTATATTTCTAAATTAATAAATATATTAAATTACAATATTATTTAATAATTAATTTTCAGTTATGAAATAATTAGAATTGGCATTTAAATGGTTAAATTAGAAAATTGGTATTTTTGAGAAAATGAGATTGAAAAATAACAAAATGGGAAAGTTAAAAAGTGAGGCCCATTTCCCTTATATGGACGGCCACTATGCAAAGGGTTTACCATTTATATTTTTCATTATTTTAATGTCATACAATTCTAACCTAAACCTAGATGGCATTCTATAAATAGAAAGTGTTGGCTTCAGGAAACTATGCACTAGCATCTCATTTCTTTCAGAGAAAACTTTCTAGCCACCACTTTCTCTTTTTTCTTTTTCCTCTCTTCAATTTCGAAATCCTTGAGTGTTAGAGTAGTGCCCACACCAATCAAGTGGTATCTCAATCATAGCGTGTAAGATTGTGAAGAATCTAAACAACAAGAAGGAGAATCAGCATCAAAGGAAGGAGAGAAAGAGATCCAGGTTCAGATCTTGATTATGTTTTGCTATAGAAAGGAATCAAGGGCTAGAGATCTGAATGGAAGGAGTCATTATATTCTGCTGCACCCAATGTAAGGTTTCCTAAACTCTTATGTGTTTATTTCATTGTTTTAGAATTCATATTAGGATGTTAATGAAACATACTTGGTAGTAAATCTAGATCCTGGTAAAATATTTCCAACAAAAAATACCATTAGAGTTCAAGCTTTGAGTTCAACAAACTCAAGCTTGACTCTCACCTTCACTATTGCTGCAAACCTACTGGTTTGAACATCAAGAACACATCTATTTTATCCTGGAATCATAACAAAATCCTGCTAAACCCACAACAATTACAACACAAAAACTCACCCTCCAAAACCTATAGTTTCCATGGAAAAGGAAAGGAGGAGAAGCTAAGGTCATTACCTTGATGTTCCCTTCCAACAAGAGTCTTCTCCTAGCTGCAACTTATGATGAAAAATGATGAAATTGGATAGAAAATGCTAATGGTACTTGGTCTCTTGGCTGGCTTTTTCTTGCTTGAGAGAAAGAGAAGGAGAAGTAAGGGTTTGCTTCTTTTTTAATGCTTACCAATAAGTATATATATATATAAAAACTTTATATATATAAAAAATAAACAACAACAACAACAATACTAGTAGTAGTAATAATAATAATAATAATAATAATAATAATAAAAAAAGGATAATAATAATCATAATAATAATAAAAGATTATTTTATTATTTCTTAGTCAATAAGAAATTTCTAACCGTAGAGTATTTGGTCAATCCTGAGTATCCCAAAATACCCCAGTAATTCTATAATCAACTTATCTTAATAATTCCATCAACATTACTAACTAATACCGTTGTGACATTTTTAGCCCCCGATCGAGTTTCTAAGGTCGCCAAACCTGAAAATATTTATATTCCACAAATATCTCATATTACATTCACACATGCTATATAAATCTCCGTAATTTATAAATTACGCTTTATTTGTTCATTTACTAAAAATCCACTAATCAACTCGTAATTGTTTAAGTAAGATTATAATCTTACTTTAATATTCATATAATTACATATTTAATAAAATATGTCCAAATAAATATTATTATATTTTCTAGGATATTACAACTATCCCCTCCTTGTAGAAATTTCGTCCTCGAAATTTATCTGAACTATCCGGGGAAACAGTTCCCCCAAGTGGGACTCTAACTCCCAAGTCGCATTTTAGACCTGTTGTTTTTTTTTTCACAGTACTTTAACTAGCGATAAAGTCTTCGCTGTAAACTCTAGGTAAAATAGGAAGTATGGCTAGCTAATAAGCTACCCAACCTACCCCTTCCAGAAACTCAAACGAGCTTAGGTAATTCTAGGAGTTAACCTTTCTTCCATTTCAATTTTCGAGTTCGATTCACTAAAAAAAAACACCTGAAGAAAGGCAAAATTCCCAACCTAGAATTCAATATCACTATGCTTGGAATCAGCATAGCTCTTCTGTCTATTCTGTTAAGCAATCATACGATCTTGAATCTTTCTTATGACCTTACTCGTTCCTTGGACCGCATCAGGGCCAAGGTACCTCCATCCACCGAATTTCTGCAAAGGATTTCGTACGGTACCACACCAATAGTACCCTGATAATTATTATTGTATAAAACTTCATCAAGGAAAAAAAATACTTATTCCAAGAACCATCAAAATCTAATACACACACCCATAACATAACCTCAGATATCTGAATAGTTCTCTCAGATTGACCTTCAGTCTAAGGGTGAAAAGCTATACCGAATTCTAACTCGATATTCATAGCACGTTGCAAACTCTCCCAACCCTGGGATGTGAGTTATAGATCTCGATCTGAGACGATCGACCTTGGGAGCACCACGAAGTCAAACTATTTCCTTGATGTATAGATCAACATATTGATTCACCGTATACGTAGTCCTCCTAGGTAAAAGTGTGTTGACTTTGTATATTCATTTGTAATGTCTAAAATTACCTAGATAAAATCATAGAACTCTACTATTCTTGATAATCCAACCAAGAAGTCTATGGCTACTTCCGAGTTTAGAAAAGTATGATGTAATATGAAACTCATTTAGAACCTATTATTCAGTATCCTTATCTGACTGATACACCAACCTTGTCTTTATATCGTAAAAGTGTTGGAATTATTTTACCAGGATCTTAGATCTACTCACAAGTATGTTGATTAACAACCTAAATATGAACTTCTAAAACGATAATAAATAAACACATATAAAGTATGAGAAACCTTACAGTGGGTGCAGCGGAATAATGTGTCTCCTTCTACTCAGATATCTAACCCTTGATTCCTTTCTGTTGCAGAGTATAATCAAGATCTGAGTCCGAATGTCCTTCTCTTGAATGTGATCCTTCACAGTCTTCCAATCTATGATTGAGGTACTGTTTGTTGTGTGTGGGCACTACTCTCTCACTAGGATTCGAAATTGTATCTCTCTTATATTGTTGTGTATTGTTCAAGCACATAAGAAGAAGAGAATGGGCGGCTATATATAGAGAAAAGGGAAGCTCAACTTTCTGAAAGAGGCAGTTTCCTGAATTACAGAGTAATTGCTTAATTGCCTTATTTGGTGTGAGCCACCACTTTCCTTTTATAGATAGCTGCTAGGTTTAGGTTAGTAATTATTTGGCATTAAAAAATTGAAAATAATAATTTGAATATACACACAAGTGGGCAGCCATGGGTGTGATTGGCCTCACTTGGATTTTGTAGTTTCCACAATTTTATTTCTATTTTCCCAAAAATGCCAATTTTCCAATTCTAACAATTTAAATGCCAAAACTAATTATTTAATAACTAAAATAGATTATTAAATAATATTGTCATTTAATATAATTATTAATTAGACATATAGAGTCTCTTAATTAATAAATAAACCTAGAATCTCTTTTCTTTACAATTTCACTCCTGCTTAGTGAAAATTCACAAATTAGACATAGTCTAACTTTTAGAATTATAATTGGTTAAACATAAATCAATTATTGAGTCTTACAAACAGTATGGTCTCAACTAGAATGGGGACCATGGATCTATATTGCTGAGCTTCCAATAAGTCGAACCAAATTTACCAAGTAAATTCCCTAACTTATTAATTCCTTGTTGAATCCACTCTTAGAAATTGGAATTGCACTCTCAGACTTATATAGAGCATTCTATATGTTTCACGATATAGATATGCTATCTTATTTAACCATTGTTATAATCTTAATGTGATGAAAGATCCTCTATATAGATAATTTACATCGAGATGGGATAAAATTTACCATTTTCACCCCTCAATGTATTTGGCCCCCTAAAACACTTAGCTACCTGTAAATGATGTTTAGTGATCTAAGATATAGTCACTGAAACAAGAGCTCATCCATTTACTTATATTTAGCTAAGCTCGAAGGGAATCATCACTTGAATTCTATACACCAGTAGAAGCTATAGATACCATATTTATGTTCAGCGCTCCCACTCAGTCATACTATCATGTTCCCAAAATATACGTATCACCCTGACCCAAAAGTAGGCTTAACTAATAAATCAAAGAACATGAATAGTACTCCTGAGATTGAGCCTAAGCATATCAGGATTTAGATTCTTTTAATCTAAGATCAACTGGTGATGTTATATTGGAAAGATACAACAGTAAGTTTATAATATCTTTACTAAGTTCGATATCGGTCCAGTCCATTGTATACTCCATACATATGAAACTAGTATACTTTACCAATGTCCTACAAAGAACATAACACTTACTCCAAGTGTATGTATACTTCATCGCTAATTATCACATCAGTGTAAATCCAAAACACTGATGAAACAGGGACTTAGTCTTTTGAATCATATAATCACAATCACATTCCACTGTGTTGACAATACTGTAATTGTGAAAAAATATATGTTCTGGACTTAACTGATTTTGTGCATACATATTAAACCATAAACATGAAAAATACATGTTAACATAAATAACTTCAAATCTCTTAAATTGATATCTAATCAGATTGTAATGGGTTTTATATAGGGCACAAAACCCAACAAAAAGCCCTTCAAATGAAATCAAAAAGTCCTTTGTCATTCTAGTTTTAAGCCTTTCCTTGTACCTCTGATCTGTATTAATAAGTAAATCTGATTATGTTGAAATGGGTTTTATTTAGGGCACAAAACCAGACAAACTCCCACTGGCACTAATATAAAACAAAATGTGCAGTTCAAATAATCTCAACACCTTGATATAAAAATCAAGTGTAGTAGTAGTATACTCCTCGTAATAGGATCTGACAGGTTGAATTCAACACAACCTTTTCTCCACCATTACTCTTCCTTAATCACAAAATCCTTGATATTGTGAAATTCTTCTCTATATGTCTACTCTCTTGGGATACTGGATTCTATACTTTTGGCAACTACCTTTGGTTAATCAGGAAATAACACTAGTAGTTAAGAGAAGTTGGAACGGTGCCACAAATGTATAGAACTTTCCTTAGACAGAATAAGTACCTTTCCTGCAGCTTTAACATTCAGTCTCTCTCTTGTAGACTTAGATACTTCAGATAGATTTTTACACTTCTCAAAAATCACTACTCCACCCCCAGTGTAAAGCCCGCTTAGTTAATTTGGAAATTAGCAGTGTTTATGATTAATTATGAAAATTATTTATAGCTATTTAAATAATTTAGTATGCTGTTATTTATGGAATTCAGAAATGCATGGTTATGTTATTCAGTAGTTTTCATATTTTGCATTTCCGGTGCCCGATATTTTGGAACTCGGTGTTTGGCTCAGTAGAAATCACAATTTAGTATGTTAGTAGTTTGGGACGGGTTTTAGACATTGGGAATGTCGGGAATGGCCGGGAATTTAGAATTTCCCAAAAATACCCCTTTAGTGATTTTTATGTGACTTTAGTGTGGAGGGGCAAAATGGTCTTTTTGCCCCAATGACTTTTTGTCTTTTAGTGGCTTGATTATTTGAAAAATAAATGTTGTTTGTTTTAGTGCCTTGGAAATGTGATGTGGGGTATATGGAATAGGCTGGAAGGTTTGAATCAATTTGGGGTTGATTTGAGCAAGATATGAAAATTTGATTGTTGCTGCCTGCGAAGAACCGGAATTCCGGTTGTGCATCCGGAATTCCGGATGAGGGTCCTGAATTTCCCAGAACCGGAATACCGGTTGGGCAACCGGTCTACCGGTTGGGGAATTTTCAGAACCTGTGTTTTAGCTCGTTTTTATAGTTTAGGAGGTATTGCCATGCTTTTTTTCGATAGGGAAACTTTTAGTTCCTAGTTTTAGTCCCCGTGAAGTGATTTAGCGTGTCACTTATAGTGTTGTGATTTTTATGGTTTAGGAGCCTATAATCCGCCACTCAGCTAAAGTTCCAGTCAGGTTGACCGGCACCCTTGAATTCGGAATCCAGGTAAGATTAGTATAACAATATGCATATGTAGATTACATGTTTAGCGAGCATGTAGGAAGCCTGTTAGATTACATTAGTTATGTATGTTGGCTTCGAACCATCCAACCCTGTCACGTCGGTACAGGCTGGAGTATGACCTGCAGCCGGAGTATGACCGGTTCGACCGATCAGGCTGACATTTGGTTGGTGGTTCCGTACTATTGACGTATCCCGTCGGTACAGGCTGGAGTATGACCAGCAGCTGGAGTATGACCGGTTCGACCGATCAGGAGGATATAGTAACACATCGGTACAGGCTAGAGTATGACCAGCAGCCGGAGTATGACCGGTTCGACCGATCAGGCTATTACGTGTCAATAGTACCGTCCCTATGAACGTTTAGAACTCAGTACCATGTTGGGCATGGCAGTAGTGGCTCAGTACCATGTTGGACATGGCAGTAGCGGGACTCAGTATCGTGTTGGACACAGCAGTTAGGGTTATGATCAGGGGTATGGGCGTCTAATCATAACCGGGATTATGTATGAGTATTATTATGCTTTTCTTACTGAGTCTGTCGACTCACAGTTCTACGTTTACGTGTAGGTAAAGGCAAGGCTAGAGCTGATGGACCGTGAGCGAGCTTATGAAGGTTGTACATGTCGGGGCGGTTAGGCCTGGAGCGTACGATCATCGGGACAGCGAGGCTGATTTTGTAACTGGTCGCTAGGCGACATTTATTTTGTATAAACAGTTAAATCTTTTGTAAATGATTTTGTAATCGGGATCCCGAGTCTTTTTGTAATTATATTTTTACAAGTTTAATTAAAAAGCAAAATTTTAATTAATCACGTTTTTCCATAAACCTCGTTGATTAGCAACGAGCTGCACAACATGTTTAAAAATCACGTAATACGCCTATGTTAGTTAGGGTGTTACAATTTGGTATCAGAGCCGGCAGGTTGTCTTCCGAAGATCGTCACGACATGTACAATCATCATCAGCATTAGCTCGTTTCACGGTTCAGTAAGCTTTTATTGCTTTAGTAGTTTATTTTGTTCGGTTATGAAAAAGAAAAGCCTGATAGGAAGCATGTTAGTAGCCTGATAGTAGAATAGGCGCATGTTTCGTTTTTAATTTCCAAATTAAGTGGCGTTAGTAAGCTCTCGATGATCGTGACCTGAAGTGCCAACTCGGGATTTCGAGGCGGTTCAGACTAGATGGACGCCAGACGAAATATTAGGAGTCAGGGCATCTCAGTCGGGTCAGATAAAGGTCGAGGAGCTCAGTTCCCCTCAAGTGTTATGGCCCGAGGTAGAGGTCCTAGGGGCAGGGCTCGCGGTCGGGGTGATGTTAACTCGCCGCAGTCTGCCCAAGTCAATCAGGAAGCCCAGAATTGGGAAGTTGGGTTTGCTGAAATGCAAGCCAGAATAGAGGAGCAAGATAATGAGATTCAGGGATTGAGGCAGCAGGGTACTTCTGCAGAGCCGGTGCCAGAAGTTCCAGTGGCACCCGCCCCTGCTGCTCAGGCTGAGGTAGTGGTAGCGGCAAGGTGAATGGAACCTTTGTATGAACGGTTCTGGGAGCAAGCACCTCCGGTTTTCTTGGGAAGTCCGGACGTGATAAAGGCCGAACAGTGGCTGACGGTGATTACCAAGATCCTGAATTTCATGGGTGTCACCGGTAATGACAGAGTGGTGTGTGCCACTTTCCAGTTTCAAGTAGACACTCTGGTCGGGTGGGACATGGTGTCTCAGATCCATGACGTCCTCACTATGACCTTGGAAAGGTTCTAGGAACTCTTCAGCAATAAATATTATAACAAGGCAGTCAGAAGCACCAAGAGGAAAGAGTTCGCCCACCTGACCCAGCGAGAGAATATGAGCATGACGGAATATATTACTCAGTTCGAGCGGTTGGCGAGGTTGGCCTCGGGATTTATGTCAATCGATTTCAGTAAGAAAGAAAAATGTCTTGATGGACTTAATGTGAATATCAAGTATGACCTTATGGTTGCTACCGACGACAAGACCACCTATGCTGTGATGGTGGAGGAGACAGTGCAAGCTGAGGGCGCAGTTAGATGTATGTTGGAATCAGTTAGGACTCCGGAATGTGGCGGGGCTCCTACCCCTCCTGCGTCAGGTTTTTGCAGGGGAGGTAGTGGCTCGACCATGGAATGGAGGAGGAAATCATCCACTGCATCCGGGGGCTCGAGGCAGAACAAGAGGTTCCGAGGGAACCAGAATCAAGGTGGTCGTCAGGGTAGTGTTAAGACCTGTTTTTCCTACTGGAGTGTCTCATTAGTAAGAGGCATCCTCCGGGTGAGTGCTTGGGTCAAGGTTGTTTTTGTGTGGCTGCTAGAATCTTTAGTAAATTGGGTAGACCGTATGATAGATATGAATCAGGGTTTGGAACCCTATTACCTGGCGGAGAATTGGTTATCTCCAATAGGTGGATTAGGTCTATGCCGATCAGGATAGATGGTAGAGAGTTAAGTGCTGATCTGATAGAGATGAGTCTAGTCGAATTCGATATTATTTTAGGAATGGATTTCCTATCTAAATATTCGGCGAGCATTGATTGTAAAAGGAAGATGGTGGTCTTCCAACCGGAAAGTGAGGAAGCATTTGTGTTTGTTGGTTCAGTTCAGGGATCTCGGATCCCGGTGATCTCGGCTATGTCAGCTAGAGAATTATTGCACGGCGGTTGCTTAGGGTTCCTGGCCGTGGTGGTGGACACCACTCGGCCAGATACCATTCGGCCAGAAGACATCAAAGTGGTTCGGGAATTTTTGGATGTTTTTCCCGAAGAACTTCCAGGGTTACCACGTCAGCGGGAGATTGACTTCGTGATAGATTTGGCACCAGGGGTGGAACTAGTTTCAAAAGCCCCGTATAGAATGGCTCCAGCTGAACTTAGGGAATTAAAGATTCAGCTCCAAGTGTTGCTTGACATAGGGTTCATTCGGCCCAGTGTGTCACCCTGGGGAGCCCCGGTTTTATTCGTCAAGAAGAAGGATGGATCTATGAGGATGTGCATCGACTATAGGGAATTGAACAAGCTGACGGTGAAGAATAAATATCCATTACCTAGGATCGATGATTTGTTCGATCAGCTTCAGTTCAGGGGAAGACGGTCTTTTCTAAGATTGATCTCCGTTCGGGTTATCATCAGCTGAGAATCCGAGAGGAGGACATTCCGAAGACGGCTTTCCGCACTAGGTATGGACATTACGAATTTCTGGTTATGTCATTTGTACTAACCAATGCTCCTGCAGCATTCATGGACCTGATGAATAGAGTATTCAAGGATTTCCTCGATATCTGTGTGATTGTGTTTATCGACGACATCCTCATGTACTCTCAATCAGAAGAGGAGCATGAGTTACATCTTCGAATGGTACTGCAACGGCTTCGAGAACATAAGCTTTATGCCAAGTTCAAGAAATGTGAGTTCTGGCTATCTCAGGTGTCCTTCTTAGGGCACATTGTGAGCAAAGATGGGATCAAGGTGGATCCCGGGAAGATTGAATCCGTCAGGGATTGGCCGAGACCGAAGATAGTGACAGAGATTAGAAGCTTCTTGGGTTTAGCTGGGTACAACCGTAGGTTCGTCGAAGGGTTCTCTAAAATTTCAATGCCCCTAACCGAGCTTACAAAGAAGAATCAGCGATTTATTTGGTCAGACAAGTGCGAAGCTAGTTTCCAGGAGCTAAAGCAGAGGTTGATTACCGCTCCAGTGCTAGCTTTGCCTTCGGATAAAGAGAAGTTCGTAGTTTATTGTGACGCATCCAAACAGGGTTTGGGGTGTGTATTGATGCAAGCCGATCGGGTCATTGCTTATGCCTCCCGTCAGTTAAAGGATTATGAACAGCGATACCCGACTCATGATCTAGAGTTGGCCGCGGTGGTTTTCGCATTAAAGATTTGGCGGTATTATCTTTACGGGGAAAAGTGTGAAATCTATACCGACCATAAAAGTCTCAAGTATTTCTTTACTCAAAAGGATTTGAATATGAGACAAAGGCGTTGGTTGGAATTAGTGAAGGATTACGAGTGTGAGATCCTCTACCATCCCAGAAAAGCCAATGTAGTGGCCGATGCCCTGAGCAGAAAGGGTCCCGGGCAAGTAGCTAGTATGGTTCAGATCTCACCTCAGCTAGCAGAGGATATGGTTAGATCCAACATTGAGTTTGTGGTAGGTCAGCTTCACAACTTAACGCTGCAATCTGATCTGTTGGAAAGAATAAAAGTCGCTCAGATGACAGATCCAGAGTTAGTAAGGGTCCGAGATGAGGTGTTGGCTGGTCAAGCCAAGGACTTTTCAGTGTCAGACAGTGGGATGCTTTTGTATAAAGCCAGGGTTTGTGTTCCGAATAGTGTGGAACTTAAGAATGAGATCTTTGAGGAGGCTCATTCTACCCCGTATTCTCTGCATCCCGGCACCACTAAGATGTACAAGGATTTGAAACCGTACTTCTGGTGGAACGGTATGAAGAAGAATTTGGTAGAATTCGTATCGAGATGCCTCACTTGTCAACAGATTAAGGCTGAACATCAGAGACCAGCAGGGTTGTTGCAGCCTCTAACCCTACCAGAATGGAAGTGGGAGGATATTACGATGGATTTTGTGGTCGGGTTACCGAGGACCACGGGTTTATTTGATTCCATCTGGGTAGTGGTGGATCGATTTACGAAATCTGCTCATTTTCTGCCGGTTAGAACAACATTTTCAGTGGATCAGTTGGCAGAACTGTATGTCAGAGAGATAGTAAGACTTCACGGAGTACCGAAGTCTATCGTTTCGGACAGGGATCCGAAGTTTACCTCCAAATTTTGGCAAAGTTTGCAACGAGCAATGGGTACAAAGCTGAAATTTAGTACAGCATTCCATCCTCAGACAGATGGTCAGTCCGAAAGGACAATTCAGGTATTGGAGGACATGTTGAGAGCCTGTGTTATGGACTTTGAAGGCTCATGGAATAAGTATCTACCGTTGATAGAATTTTCTTACAACAACAGTTATCAGAGTACGATAGGGATGGCTCCCTATGAACTGTTATACGGTAGGAAATGTAGATCCCCTATCCACTGGGATGAGACAGGGGAGAGGAAATACCTAGGTCCAGAGTCAGTACAGCGGACCAATGAGGCAATAGAGAAGATAAAAGCTAGAATGCTTGCCTAACAGAGCAGACAGAAGAGTTACGCAGATCCGAAACGCAGAGATGTTGAGTTCCAATTAGGGGCCCATGTGTTTTTACGGGTATCTCCGATGAAGGGGATTAAACGTTTCGGGAAAAGAGGCAAGTTATGCCCTAGATTTACAGGACCTTTCGAGATTCTCGAGAAGATAGGTCAAGTGGCATATCGGTTAGCATTGCCTCCAGCCTTATCAGCAGTTCACAACGTATTCCATGTCTCAATGTTGAGAAAATACGTTTCAGATCCCTCTCATATACTCAGTTATGAGAGCCTTGAGCTACAGCTAGACATGACTTATGAGGAACAGCCAGTGCAGATCCTGGATAGAAAGGATAAAGTCCTTCGGAATAAGACCATAGCATTGGTCAAGGTTCTCTGGAGAAACAGTAAGGTGGAGGAAGCCACCTGGGAGCTAGAGTCAGATATGAGAGCTCAATATCCAGAGTTATTCAGGTTAGATTTCGGGGACGAAATCCTTTTAAGGGGGGGATAGTTGTAAAGCCCGCTTAGTTAATTTGGAAATTAGCAGTGTTTATGATTAATTATGAAAATTATTTATAGCTATTTAAATAATTTAGTATGCTGTTATTTATGGAATTCAGAAATGCATGGTTATGTTATTCAGTAGTTTTCATATTTTGCATTTCCGGTGCCCGGTATTTTGGAACTCGGTGTTTGGCTCAGTAGAAATCACAATTTAGTATGTTAGTAGTTTGGGACGGGTTTTAGACATTGGGAATGTCGGGAATGGCCGGGAATTTAGAATTTCCCAAAAATACCCCTTTAGTGATTTTTATGTGACTTTAGTGTGGAGGGGCAAAATGGTCTTTTTGCCCCAATGACTTTTTGTCTTTTAGTGGCTTGATTATTTGAAAAATAAATGTTGTTTGTTTAATTTATTGGCTGAAGTGAAATATTATATGTGGCTTTGTTTCTATTTATTCATTTTTACAAAAAAATACAAGTTAGAAAAATAGAATTTTCAAACACTCTCTCTCTTTCTTTCCTCTCATTTCGGACAAGCCTTGGAGCAGCAAGGAGCTGATTTCTCCATTGATAATTGCTTGATAATTCATGTCTTCTTAAGGTCCATTGCAAGCTAGGTTAGCTCTTGTTCTTCCTTCTTTAATTTCTTGGAAAAAAATGATGAAATTGGTGATGCATGCATGATGTTTTTAGTTGTTGTTGCTGCTTTATGTTGTGGATATTTTCAGATGTTTAAAGCATGTTTTTAGTTGTTAATGAAGCTTCTTGTAGTACTTGATTGTTAGGTTATTTAAGGTTATGGTTTTTATGCAAAAATATGTGATTTTGATGGAAATGTAGTGAATCTGTTTCTGTGTTGTTGTTATTGTTTTTAATTGTTTTCAGAGGCTTAGTTAAGCTTGATTAAGTAGAATTAAGCTAGTGGAATGCATGATTAGGTGGTTTTGCTCAAGTTGTAGTTTAGAACTCAAAGCTTGAGCTCCAATGGCATTTTTCGCGTTTGAGGTTTCTGGGTTGTTTTAGTGCCTTGGAAATGTTATGTGGGGTATATGGAATAGGTCTGGAAGGTTTGAATCAATTAGGGGTTGATTTGAGCAGGATATGAAAATTTGATTGTTGGTGCCTGCGAGGAACCGGAATTCCGGTTGTGCATCCGGAATTCCGGATGAGGGTCCTGAATTTCCCAGAACCGGAATACCGGTTGGACAACCGGTCTACAGGTTGGGGGATTTTCAGAACCCGTGTTTTTCCTCGTTTTTATGTTTTAGGGGGTATTGCCATGCTTTTTATCGATAGGAAAACTTTTAGTTCCTAGTTTTAGTCCCCGGGAAGTGATTTAGCGTGTCACTTATAGTGTTGTGATTTTTATGGTTTAGGAGCCTATAATCCGCCACTCAGCTAAAGTTCCAGTCAGGTTGACTGGCACCCTTGAATTCGGAATCCAGGTAAGATTAGTATAACAGTATGCATATGTAGATTACATGTTTAGCGAGCATGTAGGAAGCCTGTTAGATTACATTAGTTATGTATGTTGGCTTCGAACCATCCAACCCTGTCACGTCGGTACAGGCTGGAGTATGACCAGCAGCCGGAGTATGACCGGTTCGACCGATCAGGCTGACATTTGGTTGGTGGTTCCGTACTATTGACGTATCCCATCGGTACAGGCTGGAGTATGACCAGCAGCCGGAGTATGACCGGTTCGACCGATCAGGAGGATATAGTAACACGTCGGTACAGGCTAGAGTATGACCAGCAGCCGGAGTATGACCGGTTCGACCGATCAGGCTGTTACGTGTCAATAGTACCGTCCCTATGAACGTTCAGAACTCAGTACCATGTTGAACACGGCAGTAGTGGCTCAGTACCATGTTGGACATGGCAGTAGCGGGACTCAGTATCGTGTTGGACACGGCAGTTAGGGTTATGATCAGGGGTATGGGCGTCTAATCATAACCGGGATTATGTATGAGTATTATTATGCTTTTCTTACTGAGTCTGTCGACTCACAGTTCTACGTTTACCTGTAGGTAAAGGCAAGGCTAGAGCTGATGGACCGTGAGCGAGCTTATGAAGGTTGTACATGTCGGGGCGGTTAGGCCTGGAGCGTACGATCATCGGGACAGCGAGGCTGATTTTGTAACTGGTCGCTAGGCGATATTTATTTTGTATAAACAGTTAAATCTTTTGTAAATGATTTTGTAATCGGGATCCCGAGTCTTTTTGTAATTATATTTTTACAAGTTTAATTAAAAAGCAAAATTTTAATTAATCACGTGTTTCCATAAACCTCGTTGATTAGCAACGAGCTGCACAGCATGTTTAAAAATCACGTAATACGCCTATGTTAGTTAGGGTGTTACACCCAGAGTAATCACCATCTTGTCAGTAGACTTTTTAGCATAAAGGCAAGTCTCGAAATCTGATGTGGTGTAGTCTAATAGTTTTAAACACACCCTTTTCGACTAACATATAGTTCCTCTTCTTAATCTTAAGATTTACTTGATTGTCTTCAAATGTTCTTCTCCTGGATTAATCTGATACCTACTCATTACTACCACTCAACAGCAGGTGTCTGGTCTAAGGCGTACTAAAGCATATCTGAGACCTCTCACTGTTGATTTAAGAAATTCTTTCATGGCTTTATCTTTTCTGGAATAGTGGAGACTTTTCCTCAGATAAATAAAATTTATGCCTAGAAGTTGTGAAGCTTCTATAGATTGCCACTGGAAAGAAAATGCTTCAGCATCTTACTAAAGTAAGTTGCTTGCATTAGAGTAAGTAATTACCAGGTATACCACAAGCCATAGGTTTAGATAAACTCAAACCTATAATACTAGGAACAAGAAGTTTTGTTAAGTCCATTAAATAGACTTATAAACTAAAATTTCCTTTTATGTCCTTGTAATAGAAAACTTCAAGTTACTCCATGTGAATGGATCAAACCATAGTTCTATTGGCTTTTCTTCTTAGTTTCTTATCTTGACAATCCATTACTTGTTTAAACTCACAATGGATTTTAATCACTAGTGTCTTCCAAGTCATAATAAGGTGAGTTCCTAGAAACTCTCCCACTACGACAAGGTACCGTGAACAATGTCTAAGATAACTAAATGGTATTGACCTCTTCGGTTGTGTTAAGACAACAGAGGCAGTGGGATCATCTTGTAACGAATAAGATGATAGAACACTTATGGAATCAAGAAAAAAATATCTCCTTTATTTGCTACTTTATTTTTCAGACTTAGTCATTTTCTTAGAAAAATAGTATTTGTTTAAACAAACACTTTCTTATCTATTGACTATGCGATATTCCACCCCTAATCACTTAGAATAGGTAACAAACATGCAAACCATGGTTAACAGTTCTAGCTTTTCTTAAGATTTCGATTAGGTCATCAATGAATCTAGTAATGATTCACATTAAGTATACAACCATTGCATCATTCTGAAATTGTATTACCATAGAAGGACTTAGGCAATGACTAGTAACTAATCAACAATATGCAAAACGAAATTTCTGGAGAGGTAAGTTTGGATATAATTCAAAAATCAAATTAATGATCTTTGAACTGCATATCTACTAACTATTTCTCCACATCTATCAGTTCGCAAGATCTATAAATATATATTGCATTTCAAAAATTGAAGTATATATAAGAATACAATTTTCGAAAATGCTTATTAAAATAAAATAAAAATAAATCTAGGAAAAATTATTCTAATTTTATGTTGGCCCAAATTAATTTACAACAAAAACTATAATTTTCCTATTTAATTAAATATTAAAGAAAAATTTGAAATATTTAAGTATCATGATGAATATCAACTTAAATATTAATTTTCTATTTAATTAAATACACTAGAAGAATACTTCAAGCAAAACCGATAATATCTATCTAGACTTTCATAGACTAATTAATTAAATTTCTAATTATAATATATTTTAGTTCATTTATTTTAATTAATCATTAAATGAAAAAATCATTGATATAAGTTGGTCCTAAATTAAAATAAATAATTTTCAACTTTAATCTATTTTTCAAATAAAATTCGAAATTTCTACATTAAAGAAATGCAATTTCGAAATTAAGGGAAAAATATTAATAAAATAAAAAAAATATATTTTAAAAAATTATTCAGATTTCAGTTATTCTGAAATAAGATTCCAAACTTAAGATAATTTTCAACTTTTAATTAAATAACATGAAAAATAACAATATTTAAGTATCATGATGAAAATCAACTTAAGATATTGAAATTTTCAATATAATTAAATGTATTAAATTCAAGAAATAAATAATTAAGTATAGAGGAAACTTAATTATTAATTCTAGTTTACTACTAGGAAAATATACTTAACTTAGATTGTACCAAAATTAATTATTAAACAATTAATTTCACAATCAATGATATTTTCCTATTTAATAATAGAAATAATAACTAGTATAGAAATAACTATCTAGAATATATATATCATTAACTAAGTGTTTTTCTAAAATTAACTTTAAAATATTAAAATGAAAAATAAATTTCATATATTTTAAAAGTTAATTATGTTGCTAATTCAATTTTAATTAGGTTAGACTAATATAATTAACCTAATACAATTATTTAAATAAGGCAAATGGGCCTTCATAATTGGGGTAGTTCATGTGAGGGGGAGCTGGGTTCAGTATGTCGTACCCACTTCTATTGGCCCCCAACTCTCACACAAGGCCCAAAAGAAAGGAATTTGAAAGTGCAACTAGTAGATTTTAATGATTCAAGTTACCAAGTTGTACATCTTTAGATTGATCGATTTCAAGATATGAGTTATGAACAAGAATTAAGCTTTAAGCAGTAAATCACACATCAATTTACAAGCTTCATCTGCACTGAGAACACATCTCAGCCGACTAGTGCTTGGGTTCCCCGAACCAGGGTAAATTCATCCACTATTAATCAAAGGTTCATATTACAATTTCCAATTCTCTCTAAAGGAATCAAATACAACCTTTTCAGCAAATAGTAATGAATTACCAACGACAATCAAGAACACTGATTGTTAATGCACAATCCCTTGTGCAGCAACTGAGCTCCTCTTCAACATGTCTTCAATCTGAAATCCCTTCAGATCTGATGATGAAGATGACACTGAAATCCCTTCAGTTTGAACTCAACAATTCCAGATTCAGATCATTCCGCCATTGACGAACACTCTCAAGCTTCAAGATCTAACCTGTAATCACAATCACAAGAAACAAGATACGACTATCTCTCTAAAAAAACAACCGAAATAACTGTCTGAATGATTAAATGGATAACCACTTTACTAACAGAAACTGATTATATATATGACCACAACGATAAGCCCAGCTGGCACTAACTAACACTTAAAATAGACTCTCGTAAACAAACGTTAGTCCAGATATAACAGTCTAAAAATCCAGATACGACTAGACATTGAACAGAACATACACTGTCACAAAATAATAACACTAACATTCTCACCCTTGACAGGTTATGTTCAATGACTAACACACAAAACTAAAGACCAGAAAATATTAATAAACCAGATATAAAAGTTTTTAGGAATATAAACAAAGCCAGTACACAAGCAAAACGGATGACATATATCTCCCCCTTCATTGAATATGATCTGTAGGTTCCTGTGCTGTGCCAGACTCCCCCTGGGAAGGTGGTCCTGTCGACACAAAGGGTGTTGCAGTGTCAGCTGGAGGATCTAGATCAGGTTGTGCTGAACTAGTGACTGGATCCAAGGCTGAAGGCTCCCCCTGCATATGTGCATTATTCCCAGATGTGTCTGATGAGGCGCCAAACGAATCACGATGAAACTCAGGCAGAGAGATGTCAGGCAGAGAATCCCCAGGAAAATGGTGCAAAAGAGTGGACTTGATAGAGCAAACCATTTGATACATTGAGGCCTCAAAGGCAAGCTGACGCTTTTGATCCTTCTTATAGTGTTTGGCAAAAGATCGAAACTCAGTAAACATTTGTACCTGCCAGCTGGAATCCGAGAGCCCTTTGAACATAGGAGACTTGCCTTTACTCACTGTGGTTGCTGAGGGAGTGGTTGAAGAAGGCTTCCTGTTGACCACCGAGAGAAAGCTCTTACTGAGAATCGGATTCTGAACTTGATAATCATGCGTGGTGAGTGGAGGGTGAACATCCATGAGAACCCGTTGAACTAAACTTTGAAATGGTAGCTTGTTACGAGTGCCAGTGGATTCAGATGCTTCCAGTACCCGGTCAAAGATGAGCAAGGGCAGATCAATGGACACATTAGTGCCTACAGCATACAAGAACTTGCCAATCTCAAGGGTAACAGCAGACAAATGAGAATTAGGAAACCAATTGTACAAGGCTACTCGATGAAGAACCCTATAGAATGGAGTCAAGTGAGTAACCGCATTTCTGTTTGTCCCAAATATAGTCATCCCTGCCAGTTAGCACTCGACCCATCAAAGATTGATCTGGATTGAAGTGTTTCCCATATGTTGGATTCCTGATAGACTCAACTTGCAATAAGGAAGCAATAGTGGAAGGACCAAAAGGAACTCTATGACCCCTAACAAAGGCACTCACACACCCTGGATGGCCCTCAGAAATAACAGTTCTATCCAGATTGGCATAGAATTCTCGAACTAATATGGGGTGGGGAGCAGACAAGTTAGTGACCGTGTTGACCCATTTCCTATGTTTTAAAAACTCATGTAGTTCAGGAAAATCATCTAAAATGACCACTTGTTCGAACCAAAGCTCACGACTACCAAACCACCGTTGATAGACAGAGGCTTTAGATGCATCAACAAAGCATTGTACTGTTGCAGGGTCGACAGTTGATATAGGAACTTTGGGAAGTTTGGACTTTTTAGAACCTCTAGACGACCGTTTGGGAGATGACTCTGTAGAGGCAACTGGAGTGGGTTTTTTCTTGGATTTCTTTTCAGGTGGATGATACGTGGTGTCAGCAGAGGATTTTCTTTTCGGTTGAACACGTTCACTGGTTGGGGTAGGAATAGAGACCTTAGATGGAGGACGAGGAGGGCCTATAGGTTTCGAGGGAGACTGGTGACTTGACGAAGAACGAGTGACACGTTTGGACACAGGTGGGGAAGGAGATGAAAGAGAAGGACGAACCTTTTTAGAGATAGGAGGAGCCTTACCTTGAAATGTACGAGGTTTCTGACTGACCGGAGGTGAGGGAGGAGACGGAGTTGACTCTGAACTCGGGAAAGGTGCAGAACCACCAGCCTTCGACTGGTAAAGGACAATGTCACGACAGGGATTAGGCAATGCAGATGCGACAGTAGGAGGCACTAGAGGATCATCAGGCGACTCCATGGATGGAACAACCATAGCAACAGGGGTTACTGCAATGGGTGTGATATTCTCCATGATAGAGAGAAAAGAATTTGGATGAGGCAGAGCTTAGGGTTTCGGAGACGAAAGTGAAGAAGTGAGACTGATCACTTTCCGTAGGCCTTAAGTATAGGCACCCTGACACAACTGACCAGGCAAAAAAAATGATGATGATTTTTTTTAAAATTTGATTTTTGCCAAATAAACCGTACGCGCCCAAATTGAATATTTACTACCACATCATACGGCACACTAAACGAAACAAACCAACGTCATCAGGCAATGAGTGTATCAAAGAAACCAGAATTGTGAAAAATATACCAACAATATATGCATTTAGCCCACACTTAGACAAAACAGAAAAATAACAAAAAAACTTCAAGATACTCAACTTTTAAGTCAAAAAAAATATATCAGCTGATCAAGGAACAGTGTTTCTGAGAGCACACGAACTGCACAACTAGAGCAACAGATCATTCCCCTTCCCCAGCGACAATGATACTTACAAGAGCACTACACATTGAATCTCCATTCGTGTGTGAACAGTGATCTCATGTGGTCCAAGAAGAGTGAAATTCAGCTGGACCACTCTCTCAATTAAGAACCAACTGATAGTTGGAAAATAACGATTTTTGTATTGTGTTTTTTTTTTTGAAGCCTTTTTTTTGATATATCACTCTGCCTTTTGCTTTAGTACCCAGACATGGCTTTCACTCTCTTCCAGAGATGTAGCCGTCCTCTTTGAGTACCAAGAACTAATATAGAAGGAGCATACTACTTATTAGAACCAGGTGTATGAGAGCTCTTCCCATTGCATCTGGAAGAGGTAGCCTTTTTGACTGGGGAAGATCCAAGTGTAGTAGCAATCAAAGTAGTATATAGTAGATGGGGAAGGACAGAAGAACCATTGTTGAAGAACTGTGACATACATGCATACTCATAGGCAAAAAAAATGATCAGATGACACTAAGAACAGTTTAGATGGTACAGAGACCAATACATGTTCTTAAATGAGTAAAAGTTTGAGTATCTAAAGCTTTAGTGAACAAATCTGCTAATTGATTTGTTGTGGGCACATGAGATATTGACAGCATATTTGACTCAACTAGTTCTCGGATAAAGTGGTACCTGATGTCGATGTGTTTGATCCGAGAGTGCTGCACAGGGTTTTTAGAGATGTTGATGGCGCTTGTACTGTCACAAAAGATGGTCAGTGTGTGTTGAGGATACCCATAATCAGTAAGCATTTTATTCAGCCATATCAATTGAGTGCAACTTGCCCGTCGCAATATATTCTCGCTTCGCAAAGTGGAAAGGGAGATGGACTGCTGTTTTTTGCTATACCACGAGACAAGGTTATTCCCAATGTAAAAGCAACCCCCTGAAGTGCTTTTCCTATCATCTATACATCCTGCCCAATCAGAGTCACTATATCCGACCAAAGAGGTATTCGTGTCACAACTATACCAAAGACCATAGTTAACCGTCCCAGCTAGATATTTGAAAATTCTTTTGACGGCAGAGAGATGAGACTGTTTAGGATTGGCTTGATACCTGGCACATAAACCTACACTAAAGGATATATCAGGGTGACTTGCTGTGAGATACAATAAGCCACCTATCATACTTCTGTATAGAGTGGGGTCAACAGGGTCACCAGACTCATCTCGTGACAATTTGGACGTGGTGCCTATTGGTGTGTGTGCATGCTTGACCTGAGAGAAGCCAAACTTATCTAACATAGACTTGACATATTTAGACTGTGAAATGAATGTGCCATGATCTAGTTGTTTTATTTGGAGTCCTAGAAAGAAAGTAAGGTCACCTATTAAACTCATTTCAAACTCATTAGTCATTAAAGTGACAAATGTTTGGACTTCAGTATCACAAGTTGAGCCAAAAATGATATCATCCACATATATTTGGGCAACAAAGATTCCTTTGTCAATATGTTTAATGAATAGAGTGCTATCTGCAGTACCTCGAGTGAAGCCATGAGAGATGAGAAATGAGGTGAGTCTATCATACCACGCACGTGGGGCCTGCTTCAGTCCATATAAGGCTTTATTGAGCTTGTACACATGGTGTGGATGATGTGGATCTTCAAACCCCTGTGGTTGTTTGACATAGACTTCCTCTTGAATTACCCCATTGAGAAAGGCACTCTTGACGTCCATTTGAAAGAGTTTGATCTTCAAAAAACATGCAATGATAAGAAGTAGCCGAATGGATTCTAATCGAGCCACAGGTGCAAATGTTTCATCAAAGTCGATGCCTTCGACCTGACTATATCCTTGAGCCACAAGTCGTGCTTTATTTCGAGTCACTGTCCCAAATTCATCAGACTTGTTTTTAAACAACCATTTTGTCCCTATAACATTTGCACCATCTGGTCGAGGGACCATTATCCAGACACCCAGACTCTTGAAATTTCCCATTTCATCCCGCATGGCAGCCAACCAGAACTCATCTAATAATGCATCTCGAACACTTTTGGGCTCAATCTGTGACAGATAGCAGGCAAAGGCTAACAAATTCTGCAGTTTACGTCTAGTGACCACTGTATCATTCGGATTTCCTATGACAGTGGCTTGAGGATGAGCTTTCTCAACCCAGGATGGGGGCCCGTTTTTATGAACTTTGACCTGTTGGGGTTCATTGGTTAGGGCACTATCAACTTCATTTCCTCTTCATGGACCACTGGCACTGGCTTGATTGTCACCTGATATGCCTGATGCTGTATTTAGAGACTCTGTAGAAGTATCAGGGTACACTTGAGGTTGTCTAGTGAAGACTGGTCTAGAGCCTGAGAGAACAGGAGAGTCATCTTCGATCCACGCATCTTCATGTCCTTCTAAATCATCAAATTTCACATTCATTGATTCAACTACAGTGAGAGTCCGTTTGTTGAATACTCTGTAAGCCCGACTGTTGGTGGAGTACCCCAAAAATGTTCCTTCATCACTCCTGGGATCAAACTTGGTCAAGTGATCCCGATCGTTCAGGACATAACACGTACATCCGAAGATATGCATGTGGCTCACGTTAGGAGGTCTTCCTTTCCATAGCTCATAGGCAGTTTGAGAGGTACCAGTGCGAAGATGAACTCTATTGCACACGTAACAGGCAGTATTGACAGCTTCAGCCCAAAATCGTTTTGAAATATCCTTGGCCTGCATCATGACCCGAGCCATTTCCTGTAGTGTTCTGTTTTTTCGTTCAACAACTCCATTCTGCTGAGGAGTTTTTGGGGCTGAAAACTCATGGTGAATTCCCATCCCATTACAGAACTCTGAGAATATGGAATTTTCGAACTCTTTTCCATGGTCACTTCTTAGTCGAAAAACTTTTCCAACTTTGGAGTCTTTCTCAGTTTGCAATCTCAGTATCAAGGCAGAGAATGATCCAAAAGTGTCAGACTTGTCTCTCAGAAATTCAACCCAGGTAAACCGAGAGTAGTCATCCACCAAGACCATTACATATCTTTTCCCACTGATACTTTCATTCTGCATTGGCCCCATTAAGTCAACATGCATTAGTTCCAACACACGAGAGGTGATAAGTCTATTAATTGTGGGATGAGATGCCTTATGCTGTTTTCCAAGCTGACATGGAGCACATACTCTTTCCTTGGAAACTTTCATGTCAGGAATTCCCTTTATAGCTTGAAGCTTCACCAATCTTTGGAGATCTCTGTAGTTCAAGTGTCCCAGCCTATAGTGCCATAAGTCAGGTTTGTCCAAGAAGGTCCTGTTGCACACTATGGTATTGCATACAGCATAGCACTGGTCTACAGTTCTGTTTCCTGTTAAGACAACACACCCATCAGATGAAACTAAACATTGAGTTTTAGTAAAACTTACAGAGAGATTGTCGTCACACAATGGACCGATGCTGATGAGATTTGCTTTGAGTCCTCTCACATATAAGACATTTGTCAGTTGAGCTGCTCCATTCACATTTACATCACCTCTCCCAGCAATCTGTCCTTTGTTGCCATCCCCAAAAGTGACAGATCCTCCTTTTTCATCTTTGAAGTTAACTAGCAATTTCTTATTTCCAGTCATGTGACGCGAACATCCACTATCGAAGTACCACTGACCTTCAACAAAGGCAGACAGAGATAGCTTTGCAACCAAACCAACATCAGAATTTGGTTTGGACTTTATTTTCCATTCTCGACGAGGTTTGCGTCCATGTGACTTATTTGGTGGAGGGAAACTATTTGGTCGATTGATCATGGCTTTCAAGTAGTTCTGCAATTTGTAACACTTAGATCGAATGTGACCTCTCCTATTACAGAAATGACATGTAGGAATGAAATTGTCATTCTGTGGAAAGTTGTCAGCATCAGTCCTCCTTCCTTCAAATTTGAGTTTGGTGGGTCCAGTTGGAACCTGTCTCCTCTCAGATGAGTCAGATTCATTAATGGTGATTGAGGTGTCAGGAGACCCATCTTCCTTCTTTGATGAATTGACATTGGAGGGTAAGGAATGCTCAACAGACAATTCATTCCCTTGCTTGTAAAGCATCTTATATCCTAATGAAGTTCGATCACCATAGGGCTTCTGAAGCTGTAGGGTTTGATTGATGGCAAGAAGTGCTCGGGGGAATGAACTCGTAAAGCTTGCTTGGTTCGGATTAGATCGAGTTTGTGAGTTTGTAGATCTCATTCTCCTTTTCATCAAGAAGTCGGTTGAGATTTTTGACAGAGTCTTCTAACTTTCCTTTTTCAGTCTCCACTTGCTCAAGGGAGTTCTTTAGGGCACGAATCTGTTTAGTCATGTACTCCCATTGTGCAAACATTTCTTCATAAGCATGTTGACGACCTGTGCTGTCTGCTTCTGATGAGGTGGAGACTACATCATCTTCAGATTCAACTGGATTACAGCTTTGGGCCATGAATGCAAGTACCTGCTTCTCGTCTTCTGATCCTTCACTGGTTGTGGAGTTCTTTTCCTCATCACTATCACTCCAAGTTGCTGCAAGGGCCTTTTTCTTTTTTAGTGTGTTGGCACACTCAGCCTGAATGTGACCATATCCATCACATTCTCTGCACTTAATCCCTCGCCCCTTTTGATCAGTTGAGGCTTGTCCTGGTTTGAAATTTACTCCTTTGTTTCTCTTGAGCAGATTTTCTTTGTCAGCTGGTGAATTTTTCCTGTAGTAATTTTTCAAGAACTTTGCATAGTTTCTTGTTAACATGGCAACAGTTTCATCTGTAATGCCATTTAAGTCCTCCAGAACAGGTTTTTTGTTTTCTTGGTAAATAAGTGCAACGCCAACCTCTGATTTTTCTTTCACCATCTCCTTTTGTTTCTTGGTTTTCTTCCACCTAGACAGTGATAGCTCATAGTTTTGTAATGACCCGATGAGTTCGTCAAGATCGAGTTCCTCAATGTTTCTCATTTCTTCGATAGAGGTAACTTTGGACATGAATCTTCTGGGGAGGACACCAAGCACCTTTCGAACCAGTTTCGAGTTAGAGTAAGTTTTCCCCAGAGCATATGATTCATTAGAGATGTCACAAAGTTTTGCATGGAATTCAGCCACAGACTCATCCTCCTCCATGGTGAGATTTTCGAACGCCTTTGCCAAGGCACGCAGCCTTGATTTCTTGACAGCATCAGTTCCCTCGTTCTTAATCTTTAGCTTCTCCCAAGCTTCCTTACCAATTTCACAATTGGCTATAACCTTCAACTGGTTAGTGGAGACAGCGTTGAACAAGGCATGAAGAGCCTTTGAGTTGAAATTCGCTCTTTCCATTTCAACAGTGGTCCATTGACTCATTAGTTTGGGTATGACGATTTCATTCTCCATCATCGTTGGTTTCCACCACCCTTCTTCTATGGACATCCAGACTCTTTCATCAACAGCTCTCAAGAAAGCACGCATCTTGGTTTTCCAGTATGGATAGTTGGCTCCTTCCAGCATAGGAGGTCTCGAGGTGGAGCCTCCTTCTCTGAACATTTCCATCCTGCACACAGAAGTGATAAACAGACACACAAATGTTCTGTAGTTCTTTGAGAGAGAACTCAGAGGAGGTTAGTTGCAACAGAATCGATCGTCAAGGTTGATTCAAGAATCAACGATCAAGAATCATACAGTAGTAGGATCTAACACAAATTTTTATAAAATTTCAGGCTCTGATACCAATTGAAAGTGCAACTAGTAGATTTTAATGATTCAAGTTACCAAGTTGTACATCTTTAGATTGATCGATTTCAAGATATGAGTTATGAACAAGAATTAAGCTTTAAGCAGTAAATCACACATCAATTTACAAGCTTCATCTGCACTGAGAACACATCTCAACCGACTAGTGCTTGGGTTCCCCGAACCAGGGTAAATTCATCCACTATTAATCAAAGGTTCATATTAAAATTTCCAATTCTCTCTAAAGGAATCAAATACAACCTTTTCAGCAAATAGTAATGAATTACCAACGACAATCAAGAACACTAATTGTTAATGCACAATCCTCAGGCAAAGAATCGAGCTCCTCTTCAACATGTCTTCAATCTGAAATCCCTTCAGATCTGATGATGAAGATGACACTGAAATCCCTTCAGTTTGAACTCAACAATTCCAGATTCAAGATCTAACCTGTAATCACAATCACAAGAAACAAGATACGACTATCTCTCTAAAAAAACAACCGAAATAACTGTCTGAATGATTAAATGGGTAACCACTTTACTAACAGAAACTGATTATATATATGACCACAACGATAAGACCAGCTGGCACTAACTAACACTTAAAAGAGACTCTCGTAAACAAATGTTAGTGCAGATATAACAGTCTAAAAATCCAGATACGACTAGACATTGAACAGAACATACACTGTCACAAAATAATAACACTAACAGAATTTAACCTTTAAAAAAACAATTGTTATTCATTGAATAAGCCCAAATATAATTAGGCCTAAATAAAATTACTTATGTCAAATTTTATTTTAGCAACCTAGTCCATTTACTTAGTAAAACTTAAATGGGCTTCCTATATGCATCTAAGCCCAATAGCAAACATATAGGCTCACACAGGTGAAATTATTTGGATGGGCCCTATCATGTTACTAGGTTTACACAGATGAAAGAAGTACAAAATTTACCTGTTACAAATTATTTATAAGATCTATTGACAATTGGACTATGATTAAAATCAGATCATTGGATCTGTCAACAAGTTAATCATAGCAATTTAGATCAAATAAATAATAGGTTTGTTAAAAAAAAATTGAATAAACAATATAATATTAAACAAACATTGTCCATGTAACAAATATGAAATAAGATATTAATATAATTAAATTATTATTCTTAAACTAACCAAATAAATTTTGAAAAATTTAGGGTTGTTAAAACAAACCTTAAAATCTAAAAATAAAGAAACTAATTTTAAAATATCTAGGTTTATTTGAATCAAATTAAATTAAATATCAAATAAGATCAATGATTTGAAAGAAAGAATCTTCAATATCACTTTCAAATCTTATAATTTAATAAAATAAACCAATTTTAAAATAGATTTGGTTAGATAATTATTACTTTAGGAATAAAATAATAAATAATAATTACCATAAATATATGTCCAAATATTTCAAATTAAGCATTATTCAAATATCTACAAAAATATCTAAGTTATTTAAATATTTAAAATATAATTCATAAATTTCCAATAAGGAAAAAAATGATATATATATATAGAAAAATATCATTTTTAAACTTATAATTTATAAATAATTAAATATTTAACAAAATAATAAACTTTTGAATTTGAAAATATTATGGTTAAAATATCTATAAAAATATCTAGGTTAATTTCAAATTTATTAATTATTTGATTTGTCATATAAGATAATTTTAATATCATATTTCAAATAAAAGGATAAAGTTATCTTTTAATTTAAAATATGTTAAATATCAAAATATCTAATCTTATAATTAAATAATATATAAATATTAAAGAAATTAACCAATTTTTAAATCTGACCATAATTGAAAATATTTAAAAATGGAAATATTTCAAATTGGAAATATTTATAATTGGAAAAATCGAATTTTGGGAAACAATCCCAAAAATCGGATTTTTGGGGAAAAATCCCACAAAAATTGCAATTGTGGGTTGGCTGCCAAGAGGCTGCAGCTGCAGCCTAGGAGAGGCTGCTAGCAGCCCCAAACGCGCGCGGAAGGAGGGATTGCAGCCCTATCTGCCGAGAAAACTCGGCGGGCTGCATGGTTCCCAAGCGAGACGCACGGGCGCAGATGCAGGGTTCTGGGCGAGGCTCACGCGCGCGCATCCTGCTTGTCCGAAGCACCTGCTGCATACATGCACCTAGCTTTGACAACCATGATTTCCAATTTTCAAAAATTCATATCTTCTTAGTTTTTCATCGGAGTTAAGTTCTGTAAAAACAAAAATTGCTCAATTTTTCACAAGGAATCCAAATAAAATATTTTCAGAAATAGAAAAAAATATTTTTCATGGAAAAAGGTTCTGTACAACACAAACATTCATCAAGTAACACATAAAACACATGTAACCATCCAAATCAACACAAAACATCGTTTTAATTCATATTTCATGAAAGTAAACCATTACCATGGCTCTGATACAAGTTGTTGGAAAAATATTTACCAGGATCTAGATTTACTACCAAGTATGTTTCATTAACATCCTAATATGACTTCTAAAACAATGAAATAAACACATATAAAGTTTAGTAAACCTTACATTGGGTGCAGCGGAATATAATGAGTCCTTCCATTCAGATCTCTAGCCCTTGATTCCTTTCTGTACCAGAGCATAATCAAGATCTGAATCTTGATCTCTTTCTCTCCTTCTTTGATGTTGATCATTCTCCATAGTCTTACACGCTATGATTGAGATACCACTTGAAGTGTGTGGGCAGTACTCTATCACTCAAGGCAATTTCGAAATTGAAGAGAGGAAAAGAGAAGAGAGGGTGGCGCATGGCTTTTTCTTGAAAGGAACAATATGCAGAGTCATGAGTTTCCTGAAGCCAACACTTTCTATTTGTAGAATGCCATCTAGGTTTAGGTTAGAATTGTATGGAATTAAAATAATGAAAAAATAAATGGTAAAAGCCTTGCATAGTGGCCGGCCATATAAGGAAATTGGGCCTCACTTTGTAACTTTCCCATTTTGTTATTTTTTCAATCCCGTTTTCTCAAAAATGCCAATTTTCCAATTTAACCATTTAAATACCAATTGATTTCATAACTTAAAAAAATAATTATTAAATAATATTACCATTTAATATATTTATTAATTTAGACATATAAAGTCTCTTAATTAATAAATAAGCCTACAACCTTTTTTCTTTACAATTTCGCTCTTGATTAGTGAAAATTCATAAAGTAGACATAGTCTAACTTTAGAATTATAATTGATTAATCAAAATCAATAAACTGAGTCTTACAAGCAGTATGGTCTCAACTAGTATGGGGACCATGGGTCTATATAACCGAGCTTCCAATAAGTCGAACAGAATTTACCAAGTAAATTCCCTAACTTATTAATTCCTTATTGAATCCACACTTAGAACTTGGAATTTCACTCCCAGTCATATAGAACGCTCTATATGTTCCACGATATAGATACGCCATTAGTTATCCATTGTTAAAATCCTAATTTGATCAATGACCCTCTAATAGATCATCTACATTGAATAGGCACTAAATTACCGTTACACCTTCAATGTATTTTATCCATAAAACACTTAGCTCTATATAAATGATATTTCAGCGAAGTGAAATGAGATCTCCACCATTTATCTCTGTTTAGCCAAGCTCGAAGGATATCATCGTTTCACTTCTAAATTCCTATAGAAGTTATAGGCTCCATATTTATGTTAGCGCTCCCACTCAATTATACTATCATGTTCCCAAAATGTACGTATCACCCTGACCCAAAAGTAGGCTTAACTAACAAATAAAAGAACATGTATAATACTCTTGAGATCGAACCTAAACATATCAGGATTAAGATCATTTGATCTAGGATCAACAGGTGATATTCAATTGAATAGATATTACGGTAAATTTTAATATAGCTAATCAAAGTTTAATATCGGTCCCTTCCGATGTATACTCCATACATTCGATACTGGTAAACTTTGCCAATGCCCTGGAAAGGACATAACACTCCATACATGATAATCAGCGATAGGTATTCTTACACCTTGGATAAGTGTTATGTAACACCCTAATGCTAAGGCAGGCTACAGTGCTTTTTCAATTACAGTGCAATCTTTGCTAATCAAAGAATTTTTCTCGAAAAACGTGTCAAATTAAATTTTTTATATTAATTAATAAACTTTATAATATAATAAAATATTTACAAATGTCGGGATCCCGTTTTCAAACTTTTTAGAGTTAACATTCCAAAATACATATATTATAGGTCGCACAGCGACTATCTATAATCCCCAGATGTCTCGAGACCGAACACTCCAGGTCACGTTGCTTTGACATGTACAATCCCATCTGAGCTCAGGTTCACTCTTGTTCAGCCTTCACCTTTCCTTTACCTATACATGGAAGCAGAACTGTGAGTCGACAAACTTAGTAAGAAATGCATATAACATATCATATAATTTCTGACCTGTAATTAGGCGCCCATACACCTATTTACAGGGCTTAACAGATGAGCATGAATGTTCTAACTGCTTGTGCTATTGACCATGATATCACTCCTACCAGCACTATGTTCGTGCCGCTATGATAGCATCAATAGCACAAAAAAGTATAATTGGCCATGATATTACTCTTAACCAGTACGATGCGTGTACTGCTGAACTGACACAATGGTTGTGTCGCTATGATTGTACCAATTCATACTTTCTAGGGTGAATATCACTCTTAACCAGTACGATGCCTGTACTGTTGAACTGACACAATGGTTGTGTCGTTATGGTATCACCCGAACATATACAATGATACACATAGCATGCATATATATATCATACATATACATAAACCCAGATATTTATATCACACGTTATATTCAGTTCTTACCTGATTTTTGAATTCAATTGTGCTGGCCGACCTGAACGGAAATCTTGTGCTAGATGGATGCTCTATTCACATTTTAAAATCGGGTAAGTGACATGATTAAAACCCTAATCCTGGGGAACCCAAAATTAAAACCCTAGGTTCTGCTACACTCTCAGAGGGTTATTCTAACTCTGGAAATGGGGAAACACCCAACCGAGGCACCGCAAAGACGAAAATTGAGAAAATGAAAGGCCTGGGGAACCCTACCAAAACCGGCTAGCCGATTTTTGTGACACTGCAAACCAGCTAGCCGGTTTGCACCAGGTCTCCCAAAGTCCTTCATTTTTGGCTCAATTCTCCACCAAATGCAATGAAACCTTCCAGAGTACCTAATAAGGGCATACACAACATTTTCCAACCAACAAATCAAAGAACAAACCATTAACACTCAAGTTGCCATTAAAGCTCAAAGCTTTGAACTCAAAGCTCAAAGTTGCATAAAACTCAAACCAATCAACAATACCAGCTGCTAGGAACTTAAATCAACTCAAATAAACTGTAAAATTCAAACCCTAAGCATAAGGAAACCTAACAACCCCTAAACCTAGAAATCACATGTTGAAATTAATATACAACTTCAAGAACTTAAGGGGAAAAGAAGCTAGGGTTACCTTTGATTGATCCTCTTTAATTCCCTTGCTGCAAACACCAACAATCCACAACAAAACCCCCTGGTTTTGGCTGCTTCGAAGAGAAAGAAAGGAGGGAGAGACTTGTTCTTACTTTTTTTTGGTATTTTTCTCTTTAATTTTATAAAATGAAATAAAATAAATTAGGGGAAATAAATTTCCCTTGGCTGAAGGTATTGGCTTACTAGGTGTCAAGGTACTAGGTTGCCACCTAACTTCTCCCTTGAAAATTTACTAAAATGCCCTTACTCATAAAACTAGGGTATTTTCAAGACTAGGGGTAAAATGGTCAAATTTTATAACCCCGCTCAAACCCGATAATTTATTTCCTCTAAAATATTTCCCACTAAGAAATAAGGTTCTAAAATTACCCATGTGATCAAACTAGCCATCCATCGCATTTTCCGTTGTCGCCGTGCAAAAATTACAAAAATAGCATATTTCACATATAAGCTAAATAATACCCCTAGAGTTTAATAAAATCTCCGGAATTGAGAAATTATAACTCTAATATTTATTTCTAAATATTGGGGTCCACAATAAAATAAATTTATAAATAATTATAAAATAACATAAATTAGTGCTAATTACCTTTACTAATCCAAATTACTAAAGCGGTCATTACAATTATCCCCCCATTAAAATGATTTCGTCCTCGAAAATCTATCCTGAATAGCTCTGGATGTTGAGTCCTCATATCAGACTCCGACTCCCAGGTGGCTTCTTCCATCTTACTGTTCCTCCAGAGTACTTTAACCAGAGAAATAGTCTTGTTCCGAAGAACCTTTTCTTTTCTATCCAAAATCTGTACAGGTTGCTCTTCATAGGATAAGTCTGATTGCAGTTCAAGGGCTTCATAACTCAAGATATGAGTCGGGTCTGACACGTATTTCCTCAACATAGAAATGTGAAATACGTCATGAATAGCCGATAACGCTGGTGGTAAGGCTAGCCGATACGCTACCTGCCCGACCTTCTCAAGTATCTGAAATGGCCCAATGAACCTAGGGCTTAACTTACCCTTCTTCCCGAAGCGCCTAACACCCTTCATTGGTGAAACCCGTAGGGAAACATGTTCCCCTGCCTGAAATGTGACATCTCTGCACTTCGGATTAGCATAACTTTTCTGCCTGCTTTGAGAAGCAAGCATCCGAGCCTTGATCTTATCAATAGCCTCTTTGGTCCTCTACATTAACTCTGGACCCAAGTACTTCCTTTCTCCTGTTTCATCCCAATGAATAGGAGAACGGCATTTCCTACCATATAACATCTCGTAGGGAGCCATCCCTATTGTACTCTGGTAGTTATTGCTGTAGGAGAATTCAATTAAAGGCAAGTACTTACTTCATGAATCTACAAAGTCCATGACACAGGCTCGCAATAAGTCCTCCAATATCTGAATTGTTCTTTTTGACTGACCATCAGTCTGAGGGTGAAAAGTTGTGCTTAACTTTAACTTGGTACCCATAGCCTTCTGAAGACTCACCCAAAATTTCGATGTAAACTTTGGATCCCTATCTGACACAATAGATTTAGGGGCTCCATGGAGACGAACTATCTCCTTTACATACAATTCAGCGTGCTGATCCGCTGAATATGTAACTTTCACTGGCAGAAAGTGAACTGATTTTGTGAATCTGTCCACTATGACCCATACTGAATCATACATTCCCGTAGTTCTAGGCATGCCAGTTACAAAATCCATTGCAATGTCCTCCCACTTCCACTCAGGAAGGAACAAAGGTTGCAGTATCCCTGCCGGCCTCTGATGTTCAGCCTTGATTTGCTGGCAGGTTAAACATTTGGACACGTAGTCCACCACATCTCTTTTCATCCCATACCACCAGAAGTAGGGCTTCAAATCCTGGTACATTTTGGTGGTTCCCGGATGCAGTGAATAGGATGTGGTATGAGCTTCATTAAGTATCTCTTTCTTAAGCTCATCAACAGTAGGAACACAAACTCGAGCTTTGTATAATAACATTCCACTGTTTGAGACTGAAAAGTTTCTAGGCCAACCAGCCATTACTTCATCTCGAACCTTAACTAGCTCGGGATCTTCTAGTTGTGCCTTCCTGATTCTTTCCAATAGATCAGATTGAAGTATCAAATTATGTAATTTCCCAACTACAAACTCAATCCCTACACTAACTGTAAAGCCCGCTTAGTTAATTTGGAAATTATCAGTTGTTTATGATTAATTATGAAATTATTTATAGCTATTTAAATAATTTATTATACTGTTATTTACGTTATTCAGTAGCTTGCATATTTTGTAATTCCGGTGCCCGGTATTTTGGAACTCGGCGTTTGGCTCAGTAGAAATCACAACTTTGTATGTTAGTAGTTTGGGGACGGGTTTTAGACATTGGGAATGTCGGGAATGGCCAGGAATTTAGAATTTCCCAAAAATACCCCTTTAGTTTGATTTATGTGATTTTAGTGTGGAGGGGCAAAATGGTCTTTTTGCCCCAATGACTTTTTGTCTTTTAGTGACTTTTTATTTGAAAATTAAATGTTTATTTTAATTGTTATTTGGCTGAAGTAAATGAGATAAATGGCTTTGTTTTATTCTCAAACTTTTACAAAAAATTACTAAGTAAAGGAAAAATAGAATTTTCAAAGAAACTCTCTCTTTCTTTCCCTTCCATTTTCGGCCAAGCATTGAGCAGCAAGGAGTGGGTTTTCTCCTTTGATTTTGGCTTGTTAATTCATCTTCTCTTAAGGTCCTTTGCAAGCTAGGTTAGCTCACCTTCTTCCTTCTTTAATTTCTTGAGATTTTGATGAAAAAGTTGAGTAAAATGCATGATTATTTGAGTATGTTGTTGCTGTGTTTAATTGTTGTTTACAGAAGCTTAATTATGTTTAATTTAGATGGATTATCTAGGTTGTAATGCATGCTAGTTGTGTTGTTCAAGGTTTGGAATTTTTAAGCTTAAATATGTGATTTTGGTGAAAATATTGTGAATCTATTGCTGGGTTGTTGTGTATGATTTTACTTGATTTCAGAATCTATTTTAAGCATGTTTAAGTAGAATTAAGCTGCTTGGTATGCATGTTGTTTAGATTTGCTCAAGTTTGAGTTTAGAACTCAAAGCTTGAGCTCCAATAGTGATTTTTGTTTCTGTGATTTCTGGGTTAGTTTGATGCCTTAGATTTGTTCTTTGGGGTATTTAGAGCAGGTCTGGAAGGTTTGGAACCAATTGGGTTTGATTTGGTTAAGTTAGGAATTTTTGAAAAATTCCTGCGAGGAACCGGAATTCCGGTTGTGCAACCGGAATTCCGGATGAGGGTTCAGTAATTCCCAGAACCGGAATTCCGGTTGGGCAACCGGTCTGCCGGTTGGGGAATTTTTCGGAACCCGTGTTTTCCTCGTTTTTGTGTTTTAAGGGGTATTGCCATGCTTTTTATCGATAGGGAAACTTTTAGTTCCTAGTTTAAGTCCCCGGGAAGTGATTTAGCGTGTCACTTATAGCGTTGTGATTTTTATGGTTTAGGAGCCGATGTCCGTAGCTCGGCTTCGATTCCGGTCGGGTTGACCTAAGACACCTGAATTCGGAATCTAGGTAAGATTAGTATAACAGTATACATATGTAGATTACATGTTTAGCGTGCATGTAGGAAGCCTGTTAGATTACATTAGATATGTATGTTGGCTTCGAACCATCCAACCCTGTCACGTCGGTACAGGCTAGAGTATGACCAGCAGCCGGAGTATGACCGGTTTGACCGATCAGGCTGACACTTGGTTGGTGGTTCCGTACTATTGACGTATCCCGTCGGTACAGGCTGGAGTATGACCAGCAGCCGGAGTATGACCGGTTCGACCGATCAGGAGGATATAGTAACACGTCGGTACAGGCTGGAGTATGATCGGTTCGACCGATCAGGTTGTTACGTGTCAATAGTACCGTCCCTATGAACGTTCAGAACTCAGTACCATGTTGGACATGGCAGTAGTGGCTCAGTACCATGTTGGACATGGCAGTAGCGGGACTCAGTATCGTGTTGGACACGGCAGTTAGAATTATGTATGAGTATTATTATGCTTTTCTTACTGAGTCTGTCGACTCACAGTTCTACGTTGATGTGTAGGTAAAGGCAAGGCTAGAGCTGATGGACCGTGAGCGAGCTTATGAAGGTTGTACATGTCGGGGCGGTTAGGCCTGGAGCGTACGATCATCGGGACAGCGAGGCTGATTTTGTAACTGGTCGTTAGACGACATTTATTTTATGTATCAGTTAAACAGTTAAATCTTTTTGTAAATGATTTTATAATCGGGATCCCGAGTCTTTTGTAATATTGTTTTATAAGTTTAATTAAAAAGCAAAATTTTAATTAATCACGTTTTTCCATAAACCTCGTTGATTAGCAACGAGCTGCACAACATGTTTAAAAATCACGTAATACGCCTATGTTAGTTAGGGTGTTACAATTTGGTATCAGAGCCGCTGGTTGACTTCCGAAGATCGTCACGACATGTACAATCATCATCAGCAGTTAGCTCGTTTCACGGTTCAGTAAGCCTTATCGCTTTAGTAGTTTATTTTATTCAGTTATGAAAAAGAAAAGCCTGTTAGGAAGCATGTTAGTAGCCTGATAGTAGAATAGGCGCATGTTTCGTTTTTAATTTCCAAATTAAGCGGCATTAGTAAGCTCTCGATGATCGTGACCTGAAGTGCCAACTCGGGATTTCAAGGCGGTTCAGACTAGATGGACGCCAGACGAAATATTAGGAGTCAGGGCATCTCAGTCGGGTCAGATCAAGGTTGAGGAGCTCAGTTCCCCTCAAGTGTTTTGGGCCGAGGTAGAGGTCCCAGGGGCAGGGTTCGCGGTTGGAGTGATGTTAACTCGCCGCAGGCTGCCCAAGTCAATTAGGAAGCCCAGAATTGGGAAGTTACGGTTTGCGGAAATGCAAGCCCGGATAGAAGAACAAGACCTCGAGATTCAGAGGTTGAGACAGCAGGGTGCTCCTGTAGTTCCTATGCCCGTAGTTCAAGTGGCATCTGCCCCTGCTGCCCAGGCCGAGATAGTGGTGGCGGCCCATAGATTGGAACCTCTGTATAAGCGGTTCCGGAAGCAAGCACCTCCGGTTTTCCTGGGAGGTCCGGACGTGATGAAAGCAGAGCAGTGGCTGACAGTGATCACCAAGATTCTGAACTTTATGGGTGTCACCGGGAACGACAGAGTGGTGAGTGCCACTTTTCAGTTTTAAGAAGACGCTATGGTCTGGTGGGACATGGTGTCTCAGATCCATGACGTTATCACTATGACCTGGGAAAGGTTTTAGGAACTCTTCAGCGTTAAATGTTATAACGAGGCGGTCAGAAGCGCCAATAGGAAAGAGTTCGCCCACCTGACCCAGCGAGAGAATATGAGCATGACGGAATATATTACTCAGCTCAGCCAGTTGGCAAGGTTAGCCTCGGGATTTGCGCCAACCGATTTCAGTAAGAAAGAAAATATCTCGATGGACTTAATGTAAAGATCAAGTATGACCTTATGATCACTACCGACGATAAGACCATCTAAGTTGAGATGGCGAAGAAAGCATGGTGAGCTGAGGGCGCAGCTAGATGTATGTGGAATCAGTTAGGACTCCGGAATGTGGCGGGGCTCCTACCCCTCCTGCGTCAGGTTTCAGCAGGGGAGGTAGTGGTTCCGCCATGGACTGGAAGAGGAATCATCCACTGCATCCGGTGGCTCGAGGCAGAACAAGAGGTTCCGAGGGAACCAGAATCAAGACGATCGTCAGGGTAGTGTTGAGACCCATTGTTCCTACTGGAGTGTCTCATTAGTGAGAGGCATCCTCCGGGTGAGTGCTTGGGTCAAGGTTGTTTTTGTGTGGCTGCTAGAATCTCTAGTAAATTGGATAGACCGTGTGACAGATATGACTCAGGGTTTGGAACCCTATTACCTGGCGGAGAATTGGTTATCTCCAATAGGTGGATTAGGCCTATGTCGATCAGGATAGATGGTAGAGAGTTAAGCGCTGATCTGATAGAGATCAGTTTAGTCGAATTCGATATTATTTTAGGAATGGATTTCCTATCTAAATATTCGGCGAGCATTGACTGTAAAAGGAAGATGGTGGTCTTCCAACCGGAAAGTGAAGAACCGTTTGTATTTGTTGGTTCAGTTCAGGGATCAAGGATCCCGGTGATCTCGGCTATGTCAGCGAGAGAATTGTTGCACGGCGGTTGCTTAGGGTTTCTGGCCGTGGTGGTGGACACCACTCGGCCAGATACCATTCGGCCAGAGGACATCAGGGTGGTTCGGGAATTTTTGGATGTTTTTCCCGAAGAACTTCCAGGGTTACCACCTCAGCGGGAGATTGATTTCGTGATTGACTTGGCACCAGGGGTGGAACCGGTTTCCAAAGCCCCGTATAGAATGGCTCCAGCTGAACTTAAGGAATTAAAGATTCAGCTCCAAGGGTTGCTTGACATAGGGTTCATTCAGCCCAGTGTGTCACCCTAGGGAGCCCCGGTTTTGTTCGTCAAGAAGAAGGATGGATCTATGAGGATGTGCATTGACTACAGGGAGTTGAACAAGTTAACGGTGAAGAATAAATATCCATTACCTAAGATCGATCTCCGTTCGGGTTATCATCAGTTGAGAATCCGAGAGGAGGACATTCCGAAGACGGCCTTCCGCACTAGGTAAGGACATTACGAGTTTCTGGTTATGTCATTCGGACTAACCAATGCTCCTGCAGCATTCATGGACCTGATGAATAGAGTATTCAAGGATTTCCTCGATATCTGTGTGATTGTGTTTATCGACGACATCCTCGTGTACTCTCAATCAGAAGAGGAGCATGAATTACATCTTCAGATGGTACTGCAACGACTTCGAGAACATAAGCTTTATGCCAAGTTCAAGAAATGTGAATTCTGGCTATCTCAAGTGTCCTTCCTAGGGCACATTGTGAGCAAGGATGGGATCAAGGCGGATCCCGGGAAGATTGAATCCGTCAGGGATTGGCCGAGACCGAAGACAGTGACAGAGATCAGAAGCTTCTTGTGTTTAGCTGGATACTACCGTAGGTTCGTGGAAGGGTTCTCCAAAATTTCAATGCCCCTAACCGAGCTTACAAAGAAGAATCAGTGATTTATTTGGTCAGACAAGTGCGAAGCTAGTTTTCAGGAGCTAAAACAGAGGTTGATAACCGCTCCAGTGCTAGCTTTGCCTTCGGACAAGGAGAAGTTCGTAGTATACTGCGACGCATCCAAACATGGTTTGGGGTGTGTATTGATGCAAGCCGATCGGGTCATCGCTTATGCTTCCCGTCAGTTAAAGAATTATGAACAGCGATACCCGACTCATGATCTAGAGTTGGCCGCGGTGGTTTTCGCATTGAAGATTTGGCGGCATTACCTTTACGGGGAAAAGTGTGAGATCTATACCGACCATAAAAGTCTCACGTATTTCTTTACTTAGAAGGATTTAAACATGAGACAAAGGCGTTGGTTGGAATTAGTGAAGGATTACGATTGCGAGATCCTCTATCATCCCGGAAAAGCCAATGTAGTGGCAGATGCCCTGAGCAGAAAGGGTCCCGGGCAAGTAGCTAGTATGGTTCAGATCTCACCTCAGCCAGCAGAGGATATGGTTAGATCCAGCATTGAGTTTGTGGTAGGTCAGCTTCACAACTTAACGCTGCAATCTGATCTGCTGGAAAGAATAAAAGTCGCTCAAACGACGGATAGAGAGTTAGTAAAGGCCCGAGATGAGGTGTTGGCTGGTCAAGCCAAGGACTTTTTAGTGTCAGACAGTGGGATGCTTTTGTATAAAGCCAGGGTTTGTGTTCCGAATAGGGTGGAACTTAGGAATGAGATCTTTGAGGAGGCTCATTCTACCCCGTATTCTCTGCATCCCGGCACCACTAAGATGTACCACGATTTGAAACCGTACTTCTGGTGGAGCGGTATGAAGAAGAATTTGGTAGAATTCGTATCGAGATGCCTCACTTGTCAGCAGATTAAGGTTGAACATCAGAGACCAGCAGGGTTGTTGCAGCCTCTAACCCTACCAGAATGGAAATGGGAAGATATTGCGATGGATTTTGTGGTCGGGTTACCTAGGACCACGGGTTTATTTGATTCCATCTGGGTAGTGGTGGATCGATTTACGAAATCTGCTCATTTTCTGCCGGTTAGGACAACATTCACAGTGGATCAGTTGGCAGAATTGTACGTTAGAGAGATTGTGAGACTTCACGGGGTACCGAAGTCTATAGTTTCGGACAGGGATCCGAAGTTCACCTCCAAATTTTGGCAAAGTTTGCAACGGGCAATGGGTATGAGGCTGAAATTTAGTACAGCATTCCATCCTCAGACAGATGGTCAGTCCGAAAGGACAATTCAGATATTGGAGGACATGTTGAGAGCCTGTGTTATGGACTTTGAAGGCTCATGGAATAAGTATCTACCGTTGATAGAATTTTCGTACAACAACAGTTATCAGAGTACGATAGGGATGGCTCCCTATGAACTGTTATACGGTAGGAAATGTAGATCCCCTATCCACTGGGATGAGACAGGGGAGAGGAAATACCTAGGTCCTGAGTCAGTACAGCGGACCAATGAGGCGATAGAGAAGATAAAAGCTAGAATGCTTGCCTCACAGAGCAGATAGAAGAGTTACGCAGATCCGAAACGCAGAGATGTTGAGTTCCGAGTAGGGGAACATGTGTTTTTACGGGTATCTCCGATGAAGGGGATTAAACGTTTCGGGAAAAGAGGCAAGTTATGCCCTAGATTTACAGGACCTTTCGAGATTCTCGAGAAGATAGGTCAAGTGGCATATCGTTTAGCATTGCCTCCAGCCTTATCAGCAGTTCACAACGTATTCCACGTCTCGATGTTGAGAAAATACGTTTCAGACCCCTCTCATATACTCAGTTATGAGAGTCTTCAGCTTCAGCCAGACATGACTTATGAGGAACAACCAGTGCAGATCCTGGATAGAAAGGATAAAGTCCTTCGGAATAAGACCATAGCATTGGTCAAGGTTCTCTGGAGAAACAGTAAGGTGGAAGAAGCCACCTGGGAGCTAGAGTCAGATATGAGAGCTCAATATCCAGAGTTATTCAGGTTAGATTTCGGGGACGAAATCCTTTTAAGGGGGGGATAGTTGTAAAGCCCGCTTAGTTAATTTGGAAATTAACAGTTGTTTATGATTAATTATGAAATTATTTATAGCTATTTAAATAATTTATTATACTGTTATTTACGTTATTCAGTAGCTTGCATATTTTGCAATTCCGGTGCCCGGTATTTTGGAACTCGGCGTTTGGCTCAGTAGAAATCACAACTTAGTATGTTAGTAGTTTGGGGACGGGTTTTAGACATTGGGAATGTCGGGAATGGCCGGGAATTTAGAATTTCCCAAAAATACCCCTTTAGTTTGATTTATGTGATTTTAGTGTGGAGGGGCAAAATGGTCTTTTTGCCCCAATGACTTTTTGTCTTTTAGTGACTGTTTATTTGAAAATTAAATGTTTATTTTAATTGTTATCTGGCTGAAGTAAATGAGATAAATGGCTTTGTTCAAAGAAACTCTCTCTTTCTTTCCCTTCCATTTTCGGCCAAGCATTGAGCAGCAAGGAGTGGGTTTTCTCCTTTGATTTTGGCTTGTTTATTCATCTTCTCTTAAGGTCCTTTGCAAGCTAGGTTAGCTCACCTTCTTCCTTCTTTAATTTCTTGAGATTTTGATGAAAAAGTTGAGTAAAATGCATGATTATTTGAGTATGTTGTTGCTGTGTTTAATTGTTGTTTACAGAAGCTTAATTATGTTTAATTTGAATGGATTATCTAGGTTGTAATGCATGCTAGTTGTGTTGTTCAAGGTTTGGAATTTTTAAGCTTAAATATGTGATTTTGGTGAAAATATTGTGAATCTGTTGCTGGGTTGTTGTGTATGATTTTACTTGATTTCAGAAGCTATTTTAAGCATGTTTAAGTAGAATTAAGCTGCTTGGTATGCATGTTGTTTAGATTTGCTCAAGTTTGAGTTTAGAACTCAAAGCTTGAGCTCCAATGGTGATTTTTGTTTCTGTGATTTCTGGGTTAGTTTGATGCCTTAGATTTGTTCTTTGGGGTATTTAGAGCAGGTCTGGAAGGTTTGGAACCAATTGGGTTTGATTTGGTTGAGTTAGGAATTTTTGAAAAATTCCTGCGAGGAACCGGAATTCCGGTTGTGCAACCGGAATTCCGGATGAGGGTTCAAGATCCCTTAACCGGAATTCGGTTGGGCAACCTGGCCTCATTGGGGAATTTTTCGGAACCCGTGTTTTCCTCGTTTTTGTGTTTTAAGGGGTATTGCCATGCTTTTTATCGATAGGGAAACTTTTAGTTCCTAGTTTAAGTCCCCGGGAAGTGATTTAGCGTGTCACTTATAGCGTTGTGATTTTTATGGTTTAGGAGGCAGTAATCCGCCGCTCGCCTTCGGGCTCCAGTCAGTTGACCCAAGCACACCTGAATTCGGAATCTAGGTAAGATTAGTATAACAGTATGCATATGTAGATTACATGTTTAGCGTGCATGTAGGAAGCCTGTTAGATTACATTAGATATGTATGTTGGCTTCGAACCATCGAACCCTGTCACGTCGGTACAGGCTGGAGTATGACCGGTTTGACCGATCAGGCTGACACTTGGTTGGTGGTTCCGTACTATTGACGTATCCTGCGCATGTGCCGGAGTATGACCAGCAATGAGTATGACCAGCGCGGAGTATGACCGGTTCGACCGATCGGGAGGATATAGTAACACGTCCAGACAGCCGGAGTATGACCAAGAAGCGGAGTATGACCGGTTCGACCGATCAGGTTGTTACGTGTCAATAGTACCGTCCCTATGAACGTTCAGAACTCAGTACCATGTTGGACATGGCAGTAGTGGCTCAGTACCATGTTGGACATGGCAGTAGCGGGACAAAGTATCGTGTTGGACACGGCAGTTAGAATTATGTATGAGTATTATTATGCTTTTCTTACTGAGTCTGTCGACTCACAGTTCTACGTTTACGTGTAGGTAAAGGCAAGGCTAGAGCTGATGGACCGTGAGCGAGCTTATGAAGGTTGTACATGTCGGGGCGGTTAGGCCTGGAGCGTACGATCATCGAGACAGCGAGGCTGATTTTGTAACTTGTCGTTAGACGACATTTATTTTATGTATCAGTTAAACAGTTAAATCTTTTTGTAAATGATTTTATAATCGGGATCCCGAGTCTTTTGTAATATTGTTTTATAAGTTTAATTAAAAAGCAAAATTTTAATTAATCACGTTTTTCCATAAACCTCGTTGATTGGCAACAAGCTGCACAACAAGTTTAAAAATCACGTAATACGCCTATGTTAGTTAGGGTGTTCACTAACCATCTCAGAGGCTAGTTGAGGGGCTATCAGACATGGTGCAAACTTGCCTGAGGACCCTTTATACTTAAAGCATCAGCCACAACATGGGCCTTCCCAGGGTGATACAGAATTTCACAGTTGTAGTCCTTAACCAATTCCAACCACCTTCTCTGCCTCATATTCAAATCCTTCTGGGTGAAAAAGTATTTGAGACTCTTATGATCAGTATAAATCTCGCACTTCTCACCGTAAAGATAATGTCGCCATATCTTTAGAGCAAAAACCACAGCAGCAAATTCTAAGTCATGAGTTGGATAGCGCTGCTCATAATCTTTCAGTTGTCGAGAGGCATAAGCTATGACTCTGTCAGCTTGCATCAGAACACATCCCAGACCTTGTCTGGATGCATCACAATAAACCACAAACTTCTCTTGATCTGATGGCAAAGCTAACACTGGAGCTGTTATCAAACGTTGCTTCAACTCCTAAAAGCTTGTTTAACACTTATCTGACCACACAAATCTCTGACTTTTCTTAGTCAATTCGGTTAGGGGCATAGAAATTTGAGAAAATCCCTCGGAAAAACGTCGATAATACCCTGCTAAACCGAGAAAATTTCGAACTTCCGTCACAGACTTTGGCCTCGGCCAATTCTTCACTGATTCAACCTTGTTTGGATCAACCATAATCCCATTCTTCCCAACAATATGACCTAGAAAGACACCTCAGACAACCAGAATTCGCACTTTTTAAACTTTGCATACAACTTGTGATCCCTAAGTCGCTACAATACCATTCGAAGATGATGCTCGTGCTCCTCTTCTGACTGAGAGTATACAAGAATGTCATCGATAAACACTATGACGCAGTTATCGAGGAAATCCTTGAATACCCTATTCATAAGATCCAAAAAGGCCGCAAGAGCATTAGTCAATCCGAATGACATTACCAGAAACTCATAGTGCCCATATCTGGTTCTTAAAGCAGTCTTCGGTATGTCCTCCTCTCGAATTCTAATTTGTTGATAACCAGATCGTAAATCAATCTTCGAAAACACTATTTTTCCTTGAAGCTGATCGAATAAATCATTGATTCTGGGTAACGGATACTTATTCTTAATTGTTAACTTATTAAGCTTCCGATAATCAATACACATTCTGAGGAAACCATCCTTCTTTTTCACAAAAAGAACCAGAGCTCCCCAGGGAGATACACTAGGTGGGATAAATCCAATGTCAAGCATCCCCTGAAGTTGTAACTTAAGCTCCTTAAGTTTTGTTGGAGCCATCCTATATGGAGCTTTAAAAACAGGTTCGACTCCATGTACCAAATCAATTACAAAATCAATTTCTTGATGCGACGGCAATCCCCACAACTCCTCAGGAAACACGTCGAGAAAATCTTTTATCACCCTGACTGCCTAAGGCCCAAATGTTTCAGGTCTGCTGGAGTCAATTACCACCGCTAATAATCCTACACCTCAAATGTGTAGTAAGTCTCTTGCCCTCAGTACAGAAATAACTGGGATCCCAGGCCCCTGAACTGATCCATTATAAACAAATGGATCTTCACCTTCTGGCTCAAAAGTCACCATTTTCCGCTTACAATCTACACTGGCCGAATACTTAGACAGAAAATCCATCCCCAGTATAATGTCAAACTCAGTTAATTCCAATTTTATAAGGTTAGCACCCAACTCCCTTCCCTCGATCTTAACCGGCATAAACCTAATGTGCCTATTAAAGATAACAAATTCCCCGCTAGGCCTTAGGGTTCCAAACCTTCTTTCTAAAATATCACAAGGCCTACCCAAAAAGATTAATTATTCTCATAGCTACATATGAACGTGTAGCTCACGAATCAAACAACACGATATAAAAGAAGTCGTTTACAGGGAGCTGACCTGCCACTACAAAAGGGCTCGCTGCATCATCAGCTTGAGCATTAGCATACACTGGAGTAGGAACAAATATCTCTTCCTGCTCTTGATCTTCTTTCTCCACCTGTGGGCAATCTTTCTTAAAATGACCAACCATGCCACATTGAAAACACACTTTTCGGTTACATTCTCCGGGATGGTGTTTCATGCAACGTGGGCACTCAGGGTAAGAATAACCCTGGCATCCTCCTTTGCCTTGAAACCTTTGGAACCGCTTGTTCTGTCTTAAATGCACCACTGATGACGTAGGTTTCCTCTTTCGCTCAATCATGGAGCTCCTTCCACTTCCACCATAATCTGGAATCAGGCAGGTGATATCCTTACCGTCTGCCATAATCTCGTGAGGTCTCGGAATAAATTTCTCAGGGCTTTCAGCCCAAAAAGCGTTCTTCATATTTGAATCTCCCTGAAAGACTGAAGGTTCATGCATCCAAATCTTTCCATGCAATGGTTCCACTTGATTACCAGCCATTCCATGCTTTGCTGGTAATACCGAATCAAAAATGATTGGCATATGTGGTAAAGATACTACAGGAGACCTTTGTTCTTTCAAACTCTGAATCTCTTCTTCATGTCGTTGAATCACAGCTTCCATTTTTGCAAACCTTTGCTCCAAATCCAACGGAGCCTGTGACGGATAACCATCACTCCCGTCAAAAGCCCTCCAAAGGCTTTCACCTTGGTTACGGGGACAACTTGGACTCCAGTCTGTCCAACCGTTACTAGCCCTGGCCACTTTACTCTGACTCTCCATATTGCACCAGGTGTCCATTCTATAAGACTAACCTGTCAATTAGTAAGTCCGCCTGGTCAGGCAACGGCCTATTTACATACTTACTATCCCACTTACAGATTTTAAGGCAATGCACTTAACATAAGTAATTATAACCTAATATTCTTCCTAACATCCTTTAATAATCTTTTGAGATACTAAACAAGTACAGGCTTACTGAACCGTCAACCGAGCTTTCTCTGATGAAGATTGTACATGTCTTAGCAAGCTTCAGTAGACAAACCTGGCAGCTCTGATACGAAAATTGTAACGCCCTAATGCTAAGGCACGCTACAGTGCTTTTTCAATTATAGTGCAATCTTTGCTAATCGAAGAATTTTTCTCGAAAAACGTGTCAAATTAAAACTTATATATTAATTAAACTTTTTACAGAGCAATCTTTACAAATGTTGGGATCCCGTTTTCAAACTATTTAAAGTTAACGTTCCAAAATACATATATTGCAGGTCGCACAGCAAATATCAAAATATAATCCCCATATGTCCTGAGACCGAACACTCCAGGTCGCGCTGCTTTGACATGTACAATCCCATCCGAGCTCAGGTTCACTCATGTTCAGCCTTCACCTTTCATTTACCTACACATGGAAGCAAAACTGTGAGTTGACAGACTTAGTAAGAAACGCATATAACATATCATATAATTTCCGACCTGTAATTAGGCGCCCATACACCTATTTATAGGGCTTAATAGATGAGCATGAACGTTCTAACTGCTTGTGCTATTGACAATGATATCACTCCTACCAGCACTATGATCGTGCTGCAGAATCGGCACTATGTTCCTACCGCTCTGATAGCATCAATAGCACCCAAAAGTATAATTGGCCATGATATCACTCTTAACCTGTACGATGCATGTACTGCTGAACCGACACAATCGTTGTGTCGCTATGATAGTACCAATTCATACTTTCTGGGGTGAACATCACTCTTAACCAGTACGATGCCTGTACTGCTGAACCGACACAATGGTTGTGTCGTTATGATATCACCCGAACATATACAATGATACACACAGCATGCATATATATCATACATATACATACACCCAGATATTTATATCACACGTAATATTCAGTTCTTACCAGATTTCCGAATTCAAGTGTGCTGGCCGACCTGAACGGAAATCTTGTGCTAGACGGATGCCCTATTCACATTTTAAAACCGGGTAAGTTACATGATTAATACCCTAATCTCGGGGAACCCAAAACCAAAACCCTAGGTTCTGCTACACTCTCAATGGGTTATTCTAACTCTAGAAATGGGGAAACACCCAACCGAGGCACCGCAAAGACGAAAATTGAGAAAATGAAAGGCCCGGGGAACCCTGTCAAAACTGGCTAGCAAGTTTTTGTGGCACTGCAAATCGGCTAGCCGATTTGCACCAGGTTTCCTAAAGTCCTTCATTTGTTGCTCAATTCTCCACCAAATGCAATGAAACCTTCCAGAGTACCTAATAAGGGCATACACAACATTTTCCAACCAACAAATCATAGAACAAACCATTAACACTCAAGTTGCCATTAAAGCTCAAAGTTGCATAAAACTCAAACCAATCAACAATACCAGCTGCTAGGAACTAAAATCCACTCAAATAAACTCTAAAATTTCAACCCTAAGCATAAGCAAACCTAACAGCCCCTAAACCTAGAAATCACATGTTGAAACTAACATACAACGTCAAGAAATTAAGGGGAAAAGAAGCTAGGGTTACCTTTGATTGATCCTCTTGAATTCCCTTGCTGCAAACACCAACAATCCACAACAAAACCCCCTGGTTTTGGCTGCTTCGAAGAGAAAGAAAGGAGGGAGAGACTTGTTCTTACTTTTTTTTTTGGTATTTTCCCTTTAATTTTACAAAATAAAATAAAATAAATTAGGGGAAATCAATTTCCCTTGGCTGAAGGTATTGGCTTACTAGGTGTCAAGTTACTAGGCTGCCACCTAACTTCTCCCTTGGCAATTTACTAAAATTCCCTTACTCATAAAATTAGGGTATTTTCAAGATTAGCGGTAAAATGGTCAAATTTTATAACCCCGCTCAAATCCGATAATTTATTTCCTCTAAAATATTTCCCACTAAGGAATAAGATTCTAAACTAACCCATGTGATCAAACTAGCCATCCATCGCATTTTCCGTTGTCACCGAGCAAAAATTACAAAAATAGCATATTTCACATATAAGCTAAATAATACTCCTAGAGTTTAATAAAATCTCTGGAATTGAGAAATTATAACTCTAATATTTATTTCTAAATATTGGGGTCCACAATAAAATAAATTCATAAATAATTTTAAAATAACAGGAATTAGTGCTAATTGCCTTTAATAATCCAAATTACTAAAGCGGTCATTACATGTTATGTCCTTTCCAGGGCCTTAGCAAAGTTTACCAGTATCGGATGTATGGAGTATACATCGGAAGGGACCGATATTGAACTTTGATTAGATATATTAAAATTTACTGTAATATCTATTCAATTCAATATCACCAGTTGATCCTAGATCAAATGATCTTAATCCTGATATGGTTAGGTACGATCTCAAGAGTATTATACATGTTCTTTGATTTGTTAGTTAAGCCTACTTTTGGGTCAGGGTGATACGTACATTTTTGGAACATGATAGTATAATTGAGTGGGAGCGCTAACATAAATATGGCGTCTATAACTTCTACAGGAATTTAGAAGTGAAATGATGATATCCTTTGAGCTTGGCTAAACAGAGATAAAATGGTGGAGATCTCATTTCACTTTGTTGAAATATCATTTATACAGAGCTAAGTGTTTTAAGGATAAAATACATTGAAGGTGTAACGGTAATTTAGTGCCTATTCAATGTAGATCATCAATTAGAGGGTCATTGATCAAATTAGGATTATAACAATGGATAACTAATGACGTATCTATATCATGGAACATATAGAGCGTTCTATATGACTGAGAGTGCAATTCCAAGTTCTAAGTGTGAATTCAATAAGGAATTAATAAGTTAGGGAATTTACTTGGTAAATTCAGTTCGACTTATTGGAAGCTCGGTTATATAGACCCATGGTCTCCATACTAGTTGAGACCATACTGCTTGTAAGACTCAGTTAATTGATTTTAATTAATCAATTATAATTCTAAAGTTAGACTATGTCTACATTATGAATTTTCACTAAGCAAGGGCGAAATTGTAAAGAAAAGAGATTCTAGGTTTATTTATTAATTAAGTTACTTTATATGTCTAATTAATAAATATATTAAATGATAATATTATTTAATAATTATTTTTTTAGTTATTAAATAATTAGAATTGGCATTTAAATGGTTAAATTGAAAAATTGGCATTTTTGAGAAAATGGGAATGAAAAATAACAAAATGGGAAAGTTGCAAAGTGAGGCCCAATTTCCTTATATGGCCGGCCACTATGCAAGCCTTTTACCATTTTATTTTTCATTATTTTAATGCCATACAATTCTAACCTAAACCTAGATGGCATTCTATAAATAGAAAGTGTTGGCTTCAGGAAACAATGAGACTTTGCATATTGTTCCTTTCAAAAAAAGCCATGCGCCACCCTCTCTTCTCTTTTCCTCTCTTCAATTTTGAGATAGCCTTGAGTGATAGAGTAGTGCCCACACACATCATGTGGTATCTCTATCATAGTGTGTAAGACTGTGGAGAATCAGCATCAAAGAAGGAGAGAAAGAGATCCTGATTCAGATTTTGATAATGCCCTGCTACAGAAAGGAATCAAGGGCTAGAGATCTGAATGGAAGGAGTCATTATATTCCGCTGCACCCAATGTAAGGTTTTCTTAAACTCTTATGTGTTTATTTCATTGTTTTAGAATTCATATTAGGATGTTAATGAAACATACTTGGTAGTAAATCTAGATCCTGGTAAAAAAAAATTCCAACAACTGGCACCAGAGCCATGGTATTGATTTACTTTCATGAAATATGAATTAAAACGTTGTTTTGTGTTTATTTGGATGGGTTCATGTTGGTTTATGTGCTTATGTGATGAATGTATGTGTTGTACGAAATTTTTCCATGAAAAATATTTTGTATTTTTGAAAATATTTTATTTGGATTCCTTGTGAAAAATTAAGCAATTTTGTTTTTTATAGAACTCGATTCCGATAAAAATTAAGAAAGTTATGAATTTTGGAAAATTCGAAGCCATGGCTGTCGAAGCTAGGTGCACGCATGCACCAGGTGCTTCAGACAACCAGGGACACGCGCTCGTGAGCCTCGGTCACGCACCCTGCAATCCGCCCGTGTGACCCTGCAATCCGCTGAGCCTGATCCTACAAGCGCCGAGGTTTCTCGGCGCCTCTTCTTGCTCCGTGCACGTATTGGAGCTTTTGCAACCTCTTGGGCTGCTGCATGCAGCCTCTCCTGGCACCCAACCCACAAATTGCGATTTTTGTGGGTTTTTCCCCAAAAATCCAATTTTTTATGGGATTGTTTCCCAAAATCCGATATTTCCAATTTTAGATTTTTCCAATTTGGAATATTTCCAATTTTAAATATTTCCTATTATGGTGAGATTTAAAAATTTGTTAATTTTTTTAATATTTATAAATTATTTAATTATAAGATTAGATATTTTGATATTTAACATATTTTAAATTAAAAGATAACTTTATCTTTTTATTTGAAATATGATATTAAAATAATCTTATATGACAAATTAAATAATTAATAAATTTGAAATTAACATAGATATTTTTATAGATACACTTACCATAATATTTTCAAATTCAAAATTTGTTAAATATTTAATTATTTGTAAATTATAAGTTTAAAAATGATATTTTTCTATATATATATATATATATATCATTTGTTTCCTTATTGGAAATTTATAAATCATATCTTAAATATTTAAATAACTTAGATATTTTTTAGAAATTTGAATATTGCTTAATTCGAGATATTTTGACATATAATTATTGCAATTATTATTCATTTATTATTTTATTCCTAAAATAATAATTATCTAATCAAATCTATTTTAAAATTGGTTTATTTTATTAAATTATATGATTTGAAAGTGATATTGAAGATTCTTTCTTTCAAATCATTAATCTTATTAGGTATTTAATTTAATTTGATTCAAATAAACCTAAATATTTTAAATTTAAATTTTTTGAGATTTTTAAGGTTTGTTTTAACAACCCTTAATTTTCAAAATTTATTTGGTTAGTTTAAAAATAATAATTTATATATATTAATATCTTATTTCATATCTGTTACATGGACAATGTTTGTTTATTTATTTATATTGTTTATTCAAAATTTTTTTACAAACCTATTTATTTGATCTAAATTGCTATGATTAACTTGGTGACAGATCCAATGATCTGATTTTAATCATAGTCCAATTGTCAATAGATCTTATAAATAATTTGTAACAGGTAAATTTGGCACTTCTTTCATCTGTGTAAACCTAGTAACATGATAGGGCGCATCCAAATCATTTGACATGTGTGAGCCTATATGTTTGCTATTGGGCTTAGATGCATATAGGAAGCCCATTTAAGTTTTACTAAGTAAATGGACTAGATTGCTAAAATAAAATTTGACATAAGTAATTTTATTTAGCCCGAATTAGAATTGGGCTTATTCAATGAATAACAATTGTTTATTTAAAGGTTAAATTCCTCTCCTTTGGGCCTTGTGTGAGAGTTAGGTGGCCAATAGCAGTGGGTACGACATACTGAACCCAACCCTCCCTCACATAAATTACCACAATTGTGAAGGCTCATTTGCCTTATTTAAATAATTGTATTAGGTTAATTATATTATTCTAACCTAATTAAAATTGAATTAGCAACATAATTTACTTGTAAAATATGTGAAATTTATTTTTCATTTTAATATTTTAAAGTTAATTTTAGAAAAATACTTAGTTAATGATATATATTGTAGATAGTTATTTCTATACTAGTTATTATTTCTAATATTAAAATAGGAAAATATCATTGATTGTGAAATTAATTGTTTAATAATTTATTTTGGTACAGTCTAAGTTTAGTATAGTTTCCTAGTATTAAACTAGAATTAATAATTAAGTTTCCTCTATACTTTATTATTTATTTCTTGAATTTAATAGATTTAATTAAATTGAAAATTTCAATATCTAAGTTGATTTTCATAATGCTACTTAAATATTGTTATTTTCATGTTATTTAATTAAAGTTGAAAATTATCTTAATTTTGGAATCTTATTTCAGAATAACTTAAATCTGAATAACTTTCAAAATATATTTTATTTTATTTTATTAATCTTTTTCCCACAATTTCGAAATTGCATTTCTTTAATGCAAAAATTTCGAATTTTATGTGAAAAATAGATTAAAGTTGAAAATTATTTTTTTTAATTTTGGGCCAACTTAAATCAATGATTTTTTTATTTAATGATTAATTAAAATAAATGAACTAAAATATATTATAATTAGAAATTGAATTACTTAGTCAATGAAAGTCTAGATAGATATTATCTGTTTTGCTTGAAGTATTTTTCTAGTGATATTTAATTAAATAGAAAATTAATATTTAAGTTGATATTCATCATGATGCTTAAATTTTTGAATTTTTTTCTTAAATATTTTATTAAATAGAAAAATTATATTTTTGTTGTAAATTAATTTTATTAATTAATTTTGGGCCAACATAAAATTAGAATAATTTTTTTTAGCATTTATTTTTATTTTATTTTAACAAGCATTTTCGAAAATTGTATTCTTATATATACTTCAATTTTTGGAAATGCAATATATGTTTATAGAAAATTAAATTTGAGTTGTAAATTAATTTAAATTAATTTTGGAACAACTTAAATTGAATAATTTTCTAAATATTTATTGGAAATTATTACTAAGATGAAAATAATTCATGTTATTTTCATATCCATCTAAATATAATTTATAAATATTCAATTAAAATTTATATTTAGAATTTTTCATTCTAAATTGGAAATTTTAATGAAATAAATATATATTTAAAATAAATATTAGAAGAAAACACACCTTAAATAATGAGCTTTATTATTAGGATATTCGATCTCCATTGTTTGTTTTACATAGCTATTGTTTTAGTGAGTAATCCTCCCTAATGGAGGAACGTTAATTAGCAAGTTAGCATCGTTTAATCTCAAAAGATAAGTATTCTTGTAAGTTTTTTATATAGTATTGATCACCCTAATGGTGGCGACTGTATAAGACTTGCAAGAGTATGAATTAATGGTGGAAGCTCATAAGATAGAATAGCCTTGACTCTCGCCTAAACGGGACAATGCTGGATTCCAATCTTGATCGAATAAAAGGTTGCTAGAATGTTTATCATTTTAGATGAGCTGACAACTCTATTCAATAGATGGTATCACTGGCTGTAAAGCCCGCTTAGTTAATTTGGAAATTAGCAGTTATTTATGTTAATCAGGAAATTATTTTTAGCTATTTAAATAATTTATCATGGATATTTATGGAATTCAGATATGCATAATTATGTTATCAGCAGTTTTTATATTTCGCATTTCCGGTGTCCGGTATTTGGAACGCGGCGTTTGGCTCAGTAGAAATCACAACTTAGTATGTTAGTATTTTGGGGACGGGTTTTAGACATTGGGAATGTCGGGAATGGCCGGGAATTTAGAATGTCCCAAAAATACCCCTTTAGTGATTTTTATGTGATTTTAGAAAGGAGGGGCAAAATGGTCTTTTTGCCCCAATGACTTTTTGTCTTTTGTGACTTGTAAATGGAATTATATGTTGATTTTATTTATTCTTTTCTTGGCTGAAAGTAAATGAATAATATGTGAATAAATCCTTTTTTTTTCTCTCATTTCAAACACTTAGTTAATTTTAAAGAAAATAGAAAAAACACTCTCTCTCTCTCTCTTTTTCCTCTCTTTCGGCTGAGGCTTGGGGGTTCAAAGGGCTGGTTTTCTTTGGTGATTCAAGCTCTAACTTGCTACTTTGTGATCCCTTGTTGTGGTATGTGCTTCCTTGTTCATTTCTCTTTAAATTTCTTGGAAAAATTTGATGAAAAGTGTTGAAAATGCATGTGAATTTTGAGAGTTGTTTCTGCTGTATTTTGTTGTTGAGTTATGTTGTTCAAAGCATGATTTTTGATGTTAAATGAGTTGTGTGAAGCATGAGTAGCTAGATTGTTCAAGCTTTTTATTATATATGAAAATTGATGATTTTTGTGAGAAAATGCATGTTTTGTTTCTGTATAATTGCTGGGTGTTTTTGTTAGTTTGCAGAGGGTTTTTCTTGCTTAGTTAAGTAGAATTAACTAGGCTAGGGTGCATGCTAGTGGGTTTAACCAAGTTTGAGTTCTTGAACTCAAAGCTTGGTCTTTAATGGTGAATTTTGCATGTGGGATTTCTGGGTAGGTTTGATGCTCTAGAATTGTTATTTGGGACCTATAGAGGAGGTCTGGAAAGTTTGGGATCATTTGGGTTCGAATTGGTCAAGATATGGGAATTTTTGGTTCTGCTCGCGAGGAACCGAATTCGGTTGAGCATCCGGAATTCGGATGGGGGTTCGTATTTTCCCGAACCGAATTCGGTTGGGCAACCGACTTCCGGATGGGGGATTTTTCAGAACCCTAGTTTTCCTCGTTTTTGGGTTTTTAGGGGTATTGCCATGCTTTTTATCGATAGGGAAACTTTTAGTTTCGAGTTTTAGTCCCCGGGAAGTGATTTAGCGTGTCACTTATAGCGTTGTGGTTTTTATGGTTTAGGAGCCGATGTCCGCCGTTCGCCTTCGATTCCGGTGTTGACGGCACACCCGAAATCGAATCCGTAAGATTAGTATAACAGTATGCATATGTAGTTTACATGTTTAGCGTGCATGTAGGAAGCCTGTTAGTTACATTAGATATGTATTAGGCTTCGAACCATCCAACCCTGTCACGTCGGTACAGGCTGGAGTATGACCAGGCGGAGTATGACCGGCTTGACCGATCAGCCGACACTTGGTTGGTGGTTCCGTGCTATTGACGTATCCCGTCGGGACAGCCGAGTATGACCAAGCCGGAGTATGACCGGCTCGCCCGATCGGGAGGATATAGTAACACGTCGGTACAGCCGTGGAGTATGACCAAGCGGCGGAGTATGACCGGCTCGACCGATCGGGTTGTTACGTGTCAATAGTACCGTCCCCCGAACGTTCAAAACTCGCACCATGTTGGACATGGCGGTAGTGCTCGCACCATGTTGGACATGGCGATGGCGGGACTCGCATCGTGTTGGACACGGCAGTCAGTTTTATGTATGATATTATTATGCTTTTCTTACTGAGTCTGTCGACTCACAGTTTACGTTGCATGTGTAGGTAAAGGCAAGGCAGTTGCTGATGGACCGTGAGCGAGCTTATGGGATTGTACATGTCGGGGCGGTTAGGCCTGGAGCGTACGATCCTCGGGATAAAGACGGCTGAGATTTTGTAATTGTCGTTAGACGACTTTATTTTGATGTAAAAGTTGAACAGTGAAAACGTTTGTAAATATTTTTATAAATCGGGATCCCGAGACTTTTTGGTAAAATGGTTTATAAGTTTAATGAAAAAGCAAAATTTTAATTAATCACGTTTTTCCATAAACCTCGTTGATTAGCAACGAGCTGCACAGTACGTTTAAAAATCACGTAATACGCCTAAGTTAGTTAGGGTGTTACAATTTGGTATCGTAGCCGCTGTGTTGTCTTCCGAAGATCGTCACGACATGTACAATCATCATCGCCAGCTAGCTCGGTTCACGGTTCAGTAAGCCTTTATTGCTTTAGTAGTTTATTTTATTCAGTTATGAAAAAGAAAAGCCTGTTAGGAAGCATGTTAGTAGCCTGATAGTAGAATAGGCGCATGTTTCATTTCTAATTTCCGAATTGAGCGGCATTAGTAAAGCTCTCGATGATCGTGACCTGAAATGCCAACTCGGAATTTCGAGGCAGTTCAGACTAGATGGACGCCAGGCGAATATTAGGAGTCAGGGCATCTCAGTCGGGTCAGATCAAGGTCGAGGAGCTCAGTTTCCCCCCAAGTGTTTTGGGCCGAGGTAGAGGTCCCAGGGGCAGGGTTCGCGGTTGGAGTGATGTTAACTCACCGCAGGCTGCCCAAGTGAATCAGGAAGCCCGGAATTGGGAAGTTGCAGTTTGCGAAAATGCAAACCCGGATAGAAGAGCAAGATCTCGAGATTCGCAGGCCGAGACAACAGGTGCTCTTGGCAGCCCAAAGGCTCCGTAGTTCCCGGTGGCACCGCCCCTGCCGCCTGTGCCGAGATAGTGGTAGCGGCCATTAGATTGGAACCTTAGTATGAGCGGTTCGGAAGGTGCACCTCCGGTTTTCTGGGAGGTCCGACGTGTTGAAAGCCGAGTAGTGGCTGACGGTGGTCACCAAGATTCAAAACTTTATGGGTGTCACCGGGAACGACAGAGTGGTGAGTGCCACTTTTCAGTTTAAAGAAGACGCTCTGGTCTGGTGGGACATGGTGTCTCAGATCCATGACGTCATCTCTATGACCTGGGAAAGGTTTTAGGAACTCTTCAGCGTTAAAGGTTGTAACGAGGCGGTCAGAAGCGCCAAGAGGAAAGAGTTCGCCTACCTGACCCAGCGAGAGAATATGAGCATGACGGAATATATTGCTCAGTTTAGCCGGTTGGCGAGGATAGCCTCGGGATTTGCGCTAACCGATTTCAGTAAGAAAGAAAATTTCTCGATGGACTTAATGTGAAGATCAAGTATGACCTTATGATCACTACCGACGATAAGGCCATCTAGGTTGAGGTGGCGAAGAAAGCATGGTGAGCTGAGGGCGCAGCTAGATGTATGTGGAATCAGTTAGAACTCCGGAATGTGGCGGGGCTCCTACCCCTTCTGCGTCAGGTTTCAGCAGGGGAGGTAGCGGTTCGGCCATGGACTGGAGGAGGAATCACCCACTGCATCTGGTGGCTCAAGGCAGAACAAGAAGTTCCGAGGGAACCAGAATCAAGACGATCGTCGGGGTAGTGTTAAGACCCGTTATTCCTACTGGAGTGTCTTATTAGTAAGAGGCATTCTCCGGGTGAGTGCTTGGTTCGGGGTTGTTTTGTGTGGCTGCTAGAATCTCTAGTAATTTGAGTAGACCATTTGATAGATATGAATCAGGGTTTGGAACCCTGTTACCTGGCGGAGAATTGGTTATCTCCAATAGGTGGATTAGGTCTATGCCGATCAGGATAGATGGTAGAGAGTTAAGCGCTGATCTGATAGAGATGAGCTTAGTCGAATTTGATATTATTTTAGGAATGGATTTCCTATCTAAATATTCGGCGAGCATTGATTGCAAGAGGAAGATGGTGATCTTCCAACCGGAAAGTGAAGAACCGTTCGTATTTGTGGGTTCGGTTCAGGGATCTCGGATCCCGGTGATCTCGGCTATGTCAGCGAGAGAATTATTGCTCGGTGGGTGCTTAGGGTTTCTGGCCGTGGTGGTGGACACCACTCGGCCAGACACCATTCGGCCAGAGGACATCAGCGTGGTTCGGGAATTTTTGGACGTTTTTCCCGAAGAACTTCCAGGGTTACCACCTCAGCGGGAGATTGACTTCGTGATTGACTTGGCACCAGGGGTGGATCCGGTTTCTAAAGCCCCGTATAGGATGGCTCCAGCTGAACTTAAGGAGTTAAAGATTCAGCTCCAGGGGTTGCTTGACATAGGGTTCATTCGGCCCAGTGTGTCACCCTGGGGAGCCCCGGTTTTGTTCGTGAAGAAGAAGGATGGATCGATGAGGATGTGCATCGACTACGGAGAGTTGAACAAGCTGACGGTGAAGAATAAATATCCATTACCTAGGATCGATGACTTGTTCGATCAGCTTCAGGGGAAGACGGTCTTTTCTAAGATTGATCTCCGTTCGGGTTATCATCAGTTGAGGATCCGAGAGGAGGACATTCCAAAGACGGCTTTCCGCACTAGGTATGGACACTACGAGTTCCTAGTTATGTCATTCGGACTAACCAATGCTCCTGCAAAGATTCATGGACCTGATGAATAGAGTATTCAAGGATTTCCTCGATATCTGTGTGATTGTGTTTATCGACGACATCCTCGTGTACTCTCAGTCAGAAGAGGAGCATGAGTTACATCTTCAGATGGTACTGCAACGACTTCGAGAACATAGACTCTACGCCAAGTTCAAGAAATGTGAGTTCTGGTTGTCTCAGGTGTCCTTCCTAGGGCACATAGTGAGTAAGGATGGGATCAAGGTGGATCCCGGGAAGATCGAATCCGTCAGGGATTGGCCGAGACCGAAGACAGTGACAGAGATCAGAAGCTTTTTGGGATTAGCTGGGTATTACCGTAGGTTCGTGGAGGGGTTCTCCAAAATTTCAATGCCCCTAACCGAACTTACAAAGAAGAATCAGCGATTTATCTGGTCGTATAAATGCGAAGCTAGTTTTCGTGAGCCGAAACGAGAGGTTGATTACCGCTCCGTACTAGCTTTGCCTTCGGACGAGGAGAAGTTCGTGGTCTATTGTGACGCATCCAAACAGGGTTTGGGGTGCGTATTGATGCAAGCCGATCGGGTTATCGCTTACGCCTCCCGTCAGTTAAAGGATTATGAACAGCGATACCCGACTCATGACTTAGAATTGGCCGCAGTGGTTTTTGCACTGAAGATTTGGCGGCATTACTTGTATGGTGAGAAGTGCGAGATCTATACCGACCATAAGAGTCTCAAGTATTTCTTTACTCAGAAAGATTTGAACATGAGACAAAGGCGTTGGTTGGAATTAGTGAAGGATTATGATTGCGAGATCCTCTATCATCCCGGAAAAGCCAATGTAGTGGCCGATGCCCTGAGTAGAAAGGGTCCCGGGCAAGTGGCTAGCATGGTTCAGATCTCACCTCAGCTAGCAGAGGATATGGTCAGGTCCAGCATTGAGTTTGTCGTAGGTCAGCTTCACAACTTAACGCTGCAATCTGATCTGTTAGAAAGAATAAAAGTTGCTCAGACGACAGATCCGGAGTTAGTGAAGATCCGAGATGAGGTATTGGCTGGTCAAGCCAAGGACTTTTCAGTGTCAGATAGTGGGATGCTTTTGTATAAAGCCAGGGTTTGTGTCCCGAACAGTGTGGACTTGAGGAACGAGATCTTTGAGGAGGCTCATTCTACCCCGTATTCTCTGCATCCCGGCACCACCAAGATGTACCAAGATTTGAAACCGTACTTCTGGTGGAGCGGTATGAAGAAGAATTTGGTAGAATTCGTTTCGAGATGCCTCACATGTCAGCAGATCAAGGCTGAACATCAGAGACCAGCAGGGTTGTTGCAGCCTCTAACCCTACCAGAATGGAAATGGGAGGATATTACTATGGATTTTGTGGTCGGGTTACCTAGGACCACGGGTATGTATGATTCCATCTGGGTAGTGGTGGACCGATTTACGAAATCTGCTCATTTTCTGCCGGTCAGAACGACGTTTACAGTGGATCAGTTGGCAGAATTATACGTCAGGGAGATAGTGAGACTTCACGGGGTACCGAAGTCTATTGTTTCGGACAGGGATCCGAAATTCACCTCCAAATTTTGGCAGAGTTTGCAACGGGCAATGGGTACGAAGCTAAAATTCAGTACAGCATTTCATCCTCAGACAGATGGTCAGTCCGAAAGGACAATTCAGATATTGGAGGATATGCTGAGAGCCTGTGTTATGGACTTTGAGGGTTCATGGAATAAATACCTACCGTTAATAGAGTTTTCGTACAACAACAGTTACCAGAGTACGATAGGGATGGCACCCTATGAACTGTTGTACGGTAGGAAATGTAGATCCCCTATCCACTGGGATGAGACAGGGGAGAGGAAATATCTAGGTCCGGAGTCAGTTCAGCGGACCAATGAGGCAATAGAGAAGATTAAAGCTAGAATGCTTGCCTCCCAGAGCAGACAGAAGAGTTACGCAGATCCGAAACGTCGAGATGTTGAGCTCCGAGTAGGGGACCATGTGTTCTTGCGAGTATCTCCGATGAAGGGGATTAAACGTTTCGGGAAAAGAGGCAAGTTATGCCCTAGATTTACAGGACCTTTCGAGATTCTCGAGAAGATAGGTCAAGTGGCATATCGGTTAGCATTGCCTCCAGCTTTATCAGCAGTGCACAACGTATTTCATGTCTCAATGTTGAGAAAATACGTTTCAGACCCCTCTCATATAATCAGTTATGAGAGCCTTCAGCTTCAGTCAGATATGTCCTATGAGGAACAGCCAGTGCAGATCCTGGATAGAAAGGATAAAGTCCTTCGGAATAAGACCATAGCATTGGTCAAGGTTCTCTGGAAAAGCAGTAAGGTGGAAGAAGCCACCTGGGAGCTAGAATCAGATATGCGAGCTCAATATCCAGAGTTATTCAGGTTAGATTTCGAGGACGAAATCCTTTTAAGGGGGGGATAGTTGTAAAGCCCGCTTAGTTAATTTGGAAATTAGCAGTTATTTATGTTAATCAGGAAATTATTTTTAGCTATTTAAATAATTTATCATGGATATTTATGGAATTCAGATATGCATAATTATGTTATCAGCAGTTTTTATATTTCGCATTTCCGGTGTCCGGTATTTGGAACGCGGCGTTTGGCTCAGTAGAAATCACAACTTAGTATGTTAGTATTTTGGGGACGGGTTTTAGACATTGGGAATGTCGGGAATGGCCGGGAATTTAGAATGTCCCAAAAATACCCCTTTAGTGATTTTTATGTGATTTTAGAAAGGAGGGGCAAAATGGTCTTTTTGCCCCAATGACTTTTTGTCTTTTGTGACTTGTAAATGGAATTATATGTTGATTTTATTTATTCTTTTCTTGGCTGAAAGTAAATGAATAATATGTGAATAAATCCTTTTTTTCTCTCATTTCAAACACTTAGTTAATTTTAAAGAAAATAGAAAAAACACTCTCTCTCTCTCTCTTTTTCCTCTCTTTCGGCTGAGGCTTGGGGGTTCAAAGGGCTGGTTTTCTTTGGTGATTCAAGCTCTAACTTGCTACTTTGTGATCCCTTGTTGTGGTATGTGCTTCCTTGTTCATTTCTCTTTAAATTTCTTGGAAAAATTTGATGAAAAGTGTTGAAAATGCATGTGAATTTTGAGAGTTGTTTCTGCTGTATTTTGTTGTTGAGTTATGTTGTTCAAAGCATGATTTTTGATGTTAAATGAGTTGTGTGAAGCATGAGTAGCTAGATTGTTCAAGCTTTTTATTATATATGAAAATTGATGATTTTTGTGAGAAAATGCATGTTTTGTTTCTGTATAATTGCTGGGTGTTTTTGTTAGTTTGCAGAGGGTTTTTCTTGCTTAGTTAAGTAGAATTAACTAGGCTAGGGTGCATGCTAGTGGGTTTAACCAAGTTTGAGTTCTTGAACTCAAAGCTTGGTCTTTAATGGTGAATTTTGCATGTGGGATTTCTGGGTAGGTTTGATGCTCTAGAATTGTTATTTGGGACCTATAGAGGAGGTCTGGAAAGTTTGGGATCATTTGGGTTCGAATTGGTCAAGATATGGGAATTTTTGGTTGCTGCCTGCGAGGAACCGGAATTCCGGTTGAGCATCCGGAATTCCGGATGGGGGTTCAGATTTTCCCAGAACCGGAATTCCGGTTGGGCAACCTGGACTTCGGATGGGGGATTTTTCGTAACCCTAGTTTTCCTCGTTTTGGGTTTTTAGGGGTATTGCCATGCTTTTTATCGATAGGGAAACTTTTAGTTTCGAGTTTTAGTCCCCGGAAGTGATTTAGCGTGTCACTTATAGCGTTGTGGTTTTTATGGTTTAGGAGCCGCAATCCGCCGTTCGGCTTCGATTCCGATCGGGTTGACCGGCACACCTGAAATCGGAATCCAGGTAAGATTAGTATAACAGTATGCATATGTAGTTTACATGTTTAGCGTGCATGTAGGAAGCCTGTTAGTTACATTAGATATGTATTAGGCTTCGAACCATCCAACCCTGTCACGTCGGTACAGGCTGGAGTATGACCAGCAGCCGGAGTATGACCGGTTTGACCGATCAGGCTGACACTTGGTTGGTGGTTCCGTGCTATTGACGTATCCCGTCGGGACAGGCTGGAGTATGACCAGCTGGAGTATGACCGGTTCGCCCGATCAGAGGATATAGTAACACGTCGGTGACAGCCGGAGTATGACCAGCCGGAGTATGACCGGTTCGACCGATCAGGTTGTTACGTGTCAATAGTACCGTCCCCTGAACGTTCAAAACTCAGTACCATGTTGGACATGGCAGTAGTGCTCAGTACCATGTTGGACATGGCAGTAGCGGGACTCAGTATCGTGTTGGACACGGCAGTCAGTTTTATGTATGATATTATTATGCTTTTCTTACTGAGTCTGTCGACTCACAGTTTACGTTGCATGTGTAGGTTAAGGCAAGGCAGTTGCTGATGGACCGTGAGCGAGCTTATGGGATTGTACATGTCGGGGCGGTTAGGCCTGGAGCGTACGATCCTCGGGACAGCACGGCTGAGATTTTGTAATTGTCGTTAGACGACTTTATTTTGATGTAAAAGTTGAACAGTGAAAACGTTTGTAAATATTTTTATAAATCGGGATCCCGAGACTTTTTGGTAAAATGGTTTATAAGTTTAATGAAAAAGCAAAATTTTAATTAATCACGTTTTTCCATAAACCTCGTTGATTAGCAACGAGCTGCACAGTACGTTTAAAAATCACGTAATACGCCTAAGTTAGTTAGGGTGTTACACTGGCTCTCGCCTAAACGGAACACTGATATCAGTTTGTTGAAGACCTTGGAAGTTATTTAGGATTGTATGTTTAGTATTTTCACTTGTCATTCCTACTTGCTATGTGATTAATAATTTCTGAATTGTGTATGAATTTATATTGAACCATGTTATTTTCTATTATTAAATTGTAGTTTAATTTTGAATCTTCATTGTTGGTCTAACATGGTTTGTTGGTCTAACTTGGTTTGTTGTTCTAATGAGATAAATCCCTAATGGATTTTCACCATTAGACAAACATAATAGTGTTAGATCTCGAAAGATAAATATTGTAAATGCAACATCTAGTTGTTCATCAATTGATGACACCTTAGACTAGTATTTACAATATGAAACAAGAAGATTGTATAAATAAGATTACTTTGACTCTCGCTAATCGGAGCATCATTATATTCTTATTTAAATACGAAATTATCCTAATTCCTCTTAGCTTATTCATTTCGAATTAGCTCAATAACATATCATTGGATGAATGGTCTATAAATCATTTCATGTCATTCTATATTTTCTCTTAAGAAATTAAATGACGCATATGATTATATTCCCGGAATTATATCCCAAAATGATATAAATCCTCAATCTTAGAAATCTTCTACTTGTATGGGCAAATCAACTTAGAGTTAAATTAGTAATGGTGGTCCAAGAAAGAATTACTCATTATACAGTTACACTTTAACAAGTGTTTAATAACCATTTTCTATCAATGGATTCAAACTGTATGAGTTTAGTATTCTGTGACCAGAATCCACTTGCACTATTCTAAGAACTCTTTGATGCAACTAAATCAAGTCATCAAAAGACACAACAATATTTTATAAATCTATGACATTTGTATCTTGTTCATAGTTGTTTTGACAAGATCATTCTCTGCAAAAAGTTAATATGCCTATATCCACTAAAATTAAGTTCATCTCTTTCACAGATGGATGTACATTCAGGGGTGGATATGAGTTTTCATTGTATTCTTAAAAAGATCACTCTAGATTTTACCTTAAGCAAAAGAAATTTGAAAAATTTCATGAATTTCTAGCAATGGTGAAAAACCATTATGGTAAGTGGTTAAAGATCTTGCGAATTGATAGGGGTGGAGAAATAGTTAGTAGATATGCAATTTAGAGATCATTAAATTGATTTTTTGAATTATATCCAAACTTACCTCCCCACCAATTCGATTTGCATATTGATGATTAGTTACTAGTCGTTGCCTAAATCCTTCTATGGTAATACAATTTCAGAATGATGCAATGGTTGTATACTTAATGTAAATCATTACTAGATTCATGGATGACCTAATCGAAATCTTAAGAAAAGCAAGAACTATTAACCCTGGGTTGCATGTTTGTTAGCTATTCTAAGTGATTAGGGGTGGAACATCCCATATTCAATAGATAAGAAAGTGTTTGTTTAAACGAATACTAATTTTCTAAGAAAATGACTAAGTCTGAAAATAAAGTAGCAAATAAAGGAGATAATTTTTCCTTGATTCCAAAAGTGTTCTATCATCTTATTTGACGTATGATGATCCCACTGCCTCTGTTGTCTTGACACAACCGAAGAGGTCAATACCATTTAGTTTTCTTAGACACAATTCAAGGTACCTTGTCGTAGTGGGAGGGTTTCTAGGAACTCACCTTCTTATGACTTGGAAGACACTAGTGATTAAAATCCATTGTGAGTTTAAACAAGTAATGGATTGTCAAAAATAAGAAACTAAGAAGTAAAGCCAAGAGAACTATGGTTTGATCCATTCACATGGAGTAACCTAAAGTTTTCTATTACAAGGACATAAAAGGAAATTTTCGTTAATAAGTCTATTCAATGGACTTAACAAAACTTCATGTTCCTAGTATTATAGGTTTGAGTTTATCTAAACCTATGGCTTGTGGTATACCTGGTAATTACTTACTCTAATGCAAGCAACTTACTTTAGTAAGATGCTGAAGCATTCTCTTTTTAATGGCAATCTATAGAAGTCTCTCGACTTCTAGGCATAGATTTTATTTATCTAAGGAAAAGTCTCAACTATTCCAGAAATGATAAAGCCATGGAAGGATTTCTTGAATCAATAGTGAGAGGTCTCAGATATGCTTTAGTATGCCTTAGACCAGACACCTGCTGTTGAGTGGGAGGAACGAGTAGGTATCAGATTAATCCAGGAAAGGAACATTGGAAGACAATCAAGTAAATTATAACATTTCAGGATAGAATTTCGGGAATATAATCATATGCGTCATTCAATTTTTTAAGAGAAAGTAGAATGACATTATTAGCAAATGATTTATAAACCATTCATCCAATGATACATTATTTAAGCTAATTCGAAATGAATAAGCTAACAGGAATAAAGGATAATTTTGAATTTTAAATAAGAATCCAACGATGTCCCGGTAGGCGAGAGTCAAAGTTATTCTTATCTATATAATCTTCTTGTTTCATATTTTAAATACTTGTCTAAGGTGTCATCAATTGATGAACAGCTAGATATTGCATTTACAATATTTATCTATCGAGATCTAACACTGTTATGTTTGTATAATGGTGACAATTCATTAGGATTTGTCCCATTAAAAACAACAAGCTTAGTTAGACCAACAATGAAGATTCGAAATTAAACTACAATTAATAACAGAAAACTTGGTTCAATATAAATTCACACACAATTCAGAAATTATCAAGCATTTAGCAAATAACAAAGACATGTGAAAATACAAAATAGGCACATCTTAAATAATTTCCAAGGTTTCTAACAAACTGATACAGTGTCCCGGTAGGCGAGAGTCAAAGTACCATTCATTGAATATAGTTGTCAGCTCATCTAAAATGGAAACCATTCTAGCAACCTTTTATTCGATCAAAATAAGAATCCAACGTTGTCCCGGTAGGCGAGAGTCAAGGTTATCTTATTTTATGAGCTTCCACCATTGTTTCATACTTTGTAAATTTATCTCTAAGTAGTCACCGTAGAAGAGAGTCTAATAGAGACGAAAACTTACAAAATACTTATCATATGAGATCTTACAGTGTTAAATGCTTTCAACGAATAACCATCCATAAGGGGGACGAAGTCTAGCGTCTCGAGGTTATATTGAAAACATTTAACTATGGTAAGACCAACAATGGAGATCGAACATCCTTATAACTAAAACCTCATTATTTTAAAGAGTTGTATTTTCTTTGATACTTATTTTAATCTATTTATTTTAATATATATTTATCTAATTAAAATTACCAATTTAGAATAAAATTCTAAATATAAATTTTAATTTAATATTTATAAAATTATACTTAGATGGATATGAAAAAAATAAAATGAATTATTTTCCATGTTAATAATAATTTCCAATAAATATTTAGAAAATTATTCAATTTAAGTTGTTTCAAAATTAATTTAAATTAATTTACAACTCAAATTTAATTTTCTATAAATATATATTGCATTTTGAAAAATTAAAGTATCTAAGAATACAATTTTCGAAAATGCTTTTAAAATAAAATAAAATAAATCTTCAAAAATTATTCCAATTTATGTTGGTCCAAAATTAATTAAAAAATAATTTTCAACACAAATATAATTTTTCTATTTAATTAAATCTTTAAAAAAAATTAAATATTTAAGTATCATGATGAAAATCAACTTAAATATTAATTTTCTATTTAATTAAATACACTAAAAAAATAATTCAAGCAAAACAGATAATATCTATCTAGAGTTTCATTGACTAATTAATTTATTTTCTAATTATAATATATTCTAGTTCATTTATTTTAATTAATCATTAAATGAAAAATATAATGATTTAAGTTGGTCCAAAATTAAAATAAATAATTTTAAACTTTAATCTATTTTTCAAATAAAATTAAGAAAAAATTCTGCATTTAAATAAAAAATGCAATTTCAAAAAAAAAAATGATTAATAAAATAAAATAAAATATATTTTGAAAATTATTCAAATTTAAGTTGTTCTGAAATTAAAATTTCCAACTTAAAATAATTTTATATTTAATTAAATATCATGAAAATAATAATATTTAAGTATCAAGAATAAAATCAACTTAAATATTTAATTTTCAATTTAATTAAATGTATTAAATACAAGAATTAAATAATCAAGTATACTTAATTATTAATTCTAATTTAATACTAGGAAAAATATTCTATAATTAAGTTGGTCCAAAATTAATTAAAATAAATAATTAATTTTCAACTTAAAATATTTTCCTATTTGAATATTAGAAAAAAAAATAACTAGTCACTAGAAATAACTATCTACAATATATATCATTAACTAAGTGTTTTTCTAAAATTAACTTTAAAATATTAAATGAAAAATAAATTTCATATATTTTAAAAGTTAATTATGTTGCTAATTCAATTTTAATTAGGTTAAACTAATATAATTAACCTAATAAAATTATTTAAATAAGGCAAATGGGCATTCACAATTGTGGTAGTTTATGTGCGGGAGGGCTGGGTTCAGTATGTCGTACCCACTACTATTCGCCACCTAACTCTCACACAAGGCCCAAAAGAGAGGAATTTAACCTTTAAATAAACAATTGTTATTCATTGAATAAGCCCAATTCTAATTCGACCTAAATAAAATTACTTATGTCAAATTTTATTTTAGCAATCTAGTCCATTTACTTAGTAAAACTTAAATGGGCTTCCTATATGCATCTAAGCCCAATAGCAAACGTATAGGCTCACACAGGTCAAATGATTTGGATGGGCCCTATCATGTTACTAGGTTTACACAGATGAAAGAACTACAAAATTTACATGTTACAAATTATTTATAAGATCTATTGACAATTGGACTATGATTAAAATCAGATCATTGGATCTGTCAACAAGTTAATCATAGTAATTTAGATCAAATAAATAATAGGTTTGTCAAAAAAAAAATTGAATAAACAAAATAAATAAACCAACATTGTCCATGTAACAAATGTGAAATAAGATATTAATATAATTAAGTTATTATTTGCAACTAACCAACTAAATTTTGAAAATTTAGGGTTGTTAAAACTAACCCTTAAATATGTCACAGGCTCACCTTTTTAGGCAGCAGAACACCCGTGCGGCACCTTGACTTCTCTAAGCCAAGGTCAGCCTTCCAACCATCCGAGTAACAATGGGCTCATTTTTCGCGCGACCGTGTGCCTCGTGCACACTTCCGTCTCTCGAACAACTCCCGCCGAGTCATGCTCGCAAGCATCCATGAGTGCATCCATGCATCGAGGCTCTCTAGCCAAGATACTCACACTGTCCATAGGTTCCCACCACGGTAAGACAAATTCCAACACCGATGCTCACCTTGTCACTCGTGAGCAGGGTAACATGTGTGGCAAGATGCCAACACCAAGTCAATGTGCCAACGCTTCTATCATGCCCCATTCGATACTGTTCGAACAGTCTCTCTCGTCGCGCAAGGACTCCCATACGTCCATGGACCAATCCTTAAGACGCCATGCCTCCACGCATGTTGGCAGGCCCTCAAGACAGCCCACCAAACTAATTGCATACATTAGACCTCTGTCCCTTTCCAACATGGTGCATCCGTCCCATGCATGTATGCCAACTAGCCCACAAATGACTAGCCGTGGCATCTCGTATTGAGACTCGTGGCCTAGGCGCACCACAACATCTCTTGGAGGATCTAGGCCACGTCCCATGCAAGCGGCATACCGGCAGGCCAAGGGAAACGTACCAGTGAACCTCTGGCGGCATTCTTCGACACACTATCGGGTCGGCCCGATAATGTGCATGAGTACTCCAACTCATGGAGACATATGAGTCCCCTCGTGGTCCTCATATGCCCTCCCTACTAGTCCCCACTGACTAGTAGTAGCTCACTTAGCACCAAGGTGCAAGGGGTGGTGGAGAGCTGACACCAGGGTACCCCCTTAAAGAGCATTCTAAGCTTTTAGCCATCTACGAGGAACATAGATGATTTTTGCTCTGTAGACATATGGGAAGCACCATATACCAAATCACCTAGTTTCGCCAAACCGATTGCACCATTCTATTTGTAGACCCAAATAAATGGCGAATACCAAGTCCCGTCCCGATCCGGACAATATTGAAGATATTTACGAAAATGCCACTGCATACAAACTAAGCATCAGCATGCCACCTGCATGCACCACAACATGCGCCACCACTTGGCCAACTTGTGGGCATCACTTAGCTCGTAACGTGCCATCTTAGACTGCACGTAACACTGTGCACACACAGGCTGCGTGCAGCCTCATCCGCGCGCACAGGAGGCTGCATTGCAGCCTTCGTGTGTGCCTGCAAGGGGTGCTTTGGGCGTTCAGACACGTTCACGCCCTTCAAACACGTAGGGTTCAGGCACAGGAGGACTCTCCTTGTCCGAGTGCCTGTGTGCGTGTGGTGTCGAGTGACGACACCATATGCACCCGAAACTTCAAACCTTCATAACTTCTTCGTTTTTCATCGGAATTGAGTTCCGTAAAAACAAAAATTGCTTAATTTTTCACAAGGAATCCAAATCAATATTTTCAAAAAGAAAAAAATATTTTCGTGGAAAAAATTCTTACAACACATACATTCATCAAATAAGCACATAAACCAACATGAAACCATCCAAATCAACACACATCATCGTTTTAATTCATATTTCATGAAAGTAAATCATTACCATGGCTCTAAGGCCAGTTGTTGGAAATATTTTACCAGGATCTAGATTTACTAGCAAGTATGTTTCATTAACATCCTAATATGAATTCTAAAATAATGAAATAAACACATAAGGGTTTAAGAAAACCTTACATTTGGTGCAGTGGAATATAATGACTCATTCCGTTCAGATCTCTAGCCCTTGATTCCTTTATGTAGCAGAGCATTATCAAGATCTGAACCTGGATGTCTTTCTCTTCTTCTTGAGCCTAATTCTCCTTCTTGTTGATGGATTCTTCATAGTCTTCCACACTATGATTGAGATACCACTTGATGTGTCTGGGCACTCACTCTATCACTAATGGCTGAATAATATTTGTGAAGAGAGGCTATAGTGTTTTCGAAATTGAAGAAGAAAGAAGGAAGAGGTCTCATCTAGGTTCTTATCTTTGGAGGCATTAGAGGCAAAATTTGCATTAGTTGGATGATGAGACCATAGCCTTCCTTTTATACTATTCTTCAATAGGGTTAGGGTTGAATTAAATGGATTAAAAAAGAATAAAATATTTGGCAAAAATACCTTGTTGGTCGTACAAGATAGTCGACCAATCTCTAGTTAACATTTTGCCACTTTATTTCAACCACTTATTCTTCTTTTCAATAATACCATATTTTCCAATTCAAACCTACAAATGTCAAAACTATTTATTTAATAATTAAAATAATTATCAAATAAAATTGTCATTTATAATATTTATTAATTAGACTCCATAAAGTCTCTTAATTAACAAATAAACCCTAAAACACTATTTCTTCACAATCAAGCCATAACATAGTGAAAAATATATAAACTAGACATAGTCTAATTTTAGAATTATAATTGATTAATCAAAATCAATTAACTGAGTCTTACAAGCAGTTTGTCTCAACTAGTATGGGGACAATGGGCCTATATAACCGAGCTTCCAATAAGCAGTTCTAGAATTTACTAAGTAAATCCACTGACTTATTAATTCTTTGTTGCATCCACGTATAGAACTTGGAATTACACTCTAAGTCATATAGAACGCTCTATATGTTCCAAGATATAGATACGCTATTAATTATCCATTGTTATAATCCCAATAATCAATGATCCTCTATAGATGATTTTGTTGGGTTTTATGCCCTAAATAAAACTCCATTTCAATATAATCCATTTTATTCAACATCAATAAAGAAACAGAAGTATTTTTCATTCATTTGTGTATGTTTTGGTTCATCTTATCAATTGTTTGTCTATTTGATTTATAAATTCATCTGAAACCCTTTTCACATACTTGATCCTGTTTATTGTGTTGTCAACACATTGGAAAGTAAACATGACTATGTGGATAAAGATTCCTAGATTTGTCAGACACAGGGTTTTTACTGATAGGATAATCTACAACAGAGTTTACTTGCATTTGGAGAAATGCTATGTTCTTTCCAGAGCATTGGTTAAAGTAAAGCTCAGGTTGGGTGCATGGAGTATGCATCGGAAGGGACCGATATTGAACTTTGACTTAGATTTATTAAACTTACCGTAATATCTATTCAAGTCAATATCGCCTAGTTGATCCTAGATCAAATGATCCTAATCCTTTTATGATTAGGCTCAATCTCAAGAGTGTTATTCGTGTTCTTTGATTTGTTAGTTAAGCCTACTTTTGGGTCAGGGTGATACGTACATTTTGGGAACACGGTACTGCAATTGAGTGGGAGCGCTAACATAAACATGGAATCTATAGCTTCTATCTGGCGAATAGTAACTAAAGGATGATCTCCTTCGAGCTTGACCAAACGAAAATAAATGGTGGAGTACTCATTACACATAGCTGAAATATCATTTATACGGGGTTAAGTATTTTAAGGATAAAATACATTGTAGGGTGTAACGGTAATGTAATCCCTTTACAGTGTAGATCATTCATATAGAGGATCATTGATCAAATTAGGATTATAACAATGGATAACTAATGACGTGTCTATATGGTGGAACATATAGAGCGTTCTATATACTGAGAGTGCAATTCTAAGTTCTATGCATGGATTCAACGAAGAATTAATAAGTCAGTGAATTTAGCTTATAAATTCTTGATCTACTTATTGGAAGCTCGGTTATATAGACCCATGGCCCCCCACTAGTTGAGACAATATTACTTGTAAGACTCATTTAATTGGTTTGGATTAATCAATTACAATTCTCAAATTAGACTATGTCTATTTGTGAATTTTTCACTAAGTAAGGGCGAAATTGTAAAGAAAGAGTTTTTAGGGCATATTTGGTAATTATGATACTTTGTATGGTTCAATTAATAGATATGATAAATGACAATATTATTTAATAATTATTTATAGTTATTAAATAGTTAGAATCGGCATTTAAGTAGTTGAATTTGAAAATTAGCGTTTTTGAGAAAATGAGATGCAGAAATGATAAAACTGCAAAATTGCAAAAAGTGAGGCCCAAATCTACATAGCCATGGCCGGCCACTTTTATAGGGTTTATCATCTGATATTTTCATTTTTTAATGCCAAATAATTCAAACCTAACCCTAGCGGAATGTTATAAATAGATAGTGAAGGCTTCAAGAAAATTACACTTTCACTTCTGATTTCCTTCAGAGAAAAACCTGCCCCTTCTCTTTCTAAACCCTAGCTGCCACCTTCATACTCTTCTTCTTCCTTGAATAATTTCGAACCACTTAGTGTTAGAGTAGTGCCCACACACAGCAAGTGATACCTCAATCATAGTGAGGAAGATCGTGAAGAAAGATATTCAACAAGAAGGAGTTTCAGTACTAAAGAAAGGAGAGAAAGAGATCCAGGTTCAGATCTTGATTATACTCTGCGACAGAAAGGATACAAGGGTTAGAGATCTGAACGGAAGGAGACATTTTATTCCGCTGCACTCAATGTAAGGTTTCTCATACTTTATATGTGTTTATTTTATAATCGTTTCAGAAGTTCATATTTAGGATTTTAATCAACATACTTGTTAGTAGATCTAAGATCCTAGTAAAATAATTTCCAACAACTGGCCTCAGAGTCATGGTAATTGATTTTCTTGCAAGAAATTTGGACTTAAAACGATTTGTTTGTGTTTTGGATGGTATAATGTTGTTTTGAGTGTTGTTTGATGATTGATTGATGTTTGTTTAATTCTCATGAAAAATAATTGAATATCTGTTTCTGAAATTATTTTTATTGGATAGTATGGAAAATATTAAGCAATTTACTTTTTTATAGAACCCACTTTTGATTTAATTTGAATTAGTTATGATTTTTTGAAGTTTCGAAAAATATCAGGGTGGTGCAACTACCCAAGTGCGAGGATGAGGGGCATCCCTCGGACAGCACGCGCACAGACAAGATTTTGTCTGAAACCGAGCCTCGCGCGCGCGGAGAGGCTGCATGCAGCCTCCTGCGCCGAGTTTTCTCGGCCGTGCAACCTGTCTTGCGGGCGCGGACAGTATGCACAGCATATTGTCCGTACAACTCGCAATTTTTTCGTTTTTCTTCGATTTTTCATGCTGTTTCATGGATTTAACTTCCAATTTTTTGTGTTGTTTTGTATTTTGATTTTTACTTTTCAATTTTCAAATCTAATATCAGAAATAAATTAATTTGAATTTTTTAAATTTAATTTTAGATATTAGTGTAATTTGAATTTGAAAACAAGTAAAAATCTATCTTTTTGCTTGATTTTATATCTTATTTTTAAATTTGATTATTTTATCTTATTTTTTAAATTTAAAGGTCAGATATTAAATATTTTTTTAAATTAATTTTTTTAAAAAAAATTATTTGACCTTATTTAAATTTAAAATAAGATTACTATAATCATGTAATTTTAAATAGAAGTAAGATATTTTGCTAATTTTTAAAATTTTGTTATTTTATTTAAATTAAATTATAAAATCTGAAAAATATCTATTTATTTGTATTTTTTTTATTTTATATTTAATTTATAAAATAACTTTAAAAATTTAAAAGGTAGTTAACAATTATTTTTAAAATGATATTTAGGTTAGTTGAAACCTAATTTTTCAAAAATTGTAGGTTTAATTTTAAATTATTTTTTTATTATTATTTTATTTTTAAAAATCGAAATATTTTTTTTATTTATTTAAATATTTTTGAAAATAATTATTTAAAATTTAATAATTCCGACATCCAACTATCCAATTCATCTTGTTGAAGGAGTATGTGTTTTAGCTTGTTTGTAAGTTTTATAAAACCTATTATTGCTTGATCTAAATTGCCATGGTTAACTTGTTGACAGATCAAATGATCTGATTTTAACCCATGGTTCAATTGACGATAGGTCAAGTAAATAATTTGTAACAGGTAAATTTTATAATCTTCTTTCATCTGTGTATGACCTAGTAACATGATAGGATCCATCCAAATGTGTGCCTGTGTGAGCCTATATGTTTAATTTTGTTATAGATGCATATAGGTTGTTGTTGCTAAATAAAATATCATAGTTTTTGATAGATTTTATTTAGGTCCATTTAGTTTTTGGGCCTATTCAATTAATAACGGTTATCCATTTTAAGGTGAAATTCCTCTCTTTCGGGCCTTGTGTGAGAGTTGGGGGCCAATAGAAGTGGGTACGACATACTGAACCCAGCTCCCCCTCACATGAAGTACCCCAATTGTGAAGGGTCATTTGCTTGATTTGGATAGCTGTACTAGGTTAATTAAATTAGTTTAACCTAATAAAATTGATTAGCAACATAATTATTTTCATTTATTTTGAAATTAATTTAAGAAAACCATATTTTAAAGACTAATATTCTAAGCTAAACTATATGTATTTTCTTGTATTTAATTAAATATAGAATTATAACCAACTAGATTCTTTCTGAAGCTTAATTTAAATTTTTCAATAAATATTCCTATTTAAGTTGAAAATTAGTTATCTCTATCTAATCAACTTAAATCTGAATATCTTTTGAATTTCAAATTTCAAAATTAAGTTGAGGAATTTTAGGAATTGGTTATTAAGATTCTATAGATATTTTTTAAGTTGATATTTTTTCAAATATTAACTTAAAATGGAATATTTTAAAATTAAGTGGTTACAACTTAATTTTATATTTAATTAAATCTAATTTGAAAGATATTTATGTTGATTTTTTTTAGATTCTTCTAAACAACTTAAATAAGATATTTTCAAATTTTTTCCATTATTTTTTTATTTTTTTTTCCAATTTAAATAATAATTGAAATTTAATTAAAATTGTTTTTTTTTTATTTAAACAAACTTTAATTTGTAATTTTTCATTATTAAAATATGGAACTCATGATTAAATAAAATACAATTTTTTTTTTAAATAATGAGCTTTAATCAAATGATATTCGATCTCCATTGTTGGTCTTACAATAGTTAAATTTTTTCAATATAACCTCGAGACTCTAGACTTCGTCCCCCTTATGGATGGTTATTCGTTGAAAACTTTTAACACCGTAAGATCTCATTTGATTAGTTTTTTGTGAGTTTTCGTCTCTATTAGACTCTCCCCTACGGTGACTACTTAGAGATAAACTCATAAAACATGAAACAATGTTGGAAGCTCATAAAATAAGAATAACTTTGACTCTCACCTACCGGGACAACGTTGGATTCTCATTTTGATCGAATAAAAGGTTGCTAAAATGGTTTTATTTTAGATGAGCTGACTACTCTATTCAACTAATGTTATCTTTGACTCTCGCCTACCGGGACACTGTATTTCATTATGTTGGAAACCTTAGAAAATAAACTATGTTAGATTTAATTTTTATAACATATGTGATTATTCGTTATTTTCTGAACTTGTGTATGAATTTGAACCAAAACCTTACTTCTGCTTTATTGATGTGTTGTAGTGCCAATAACCCTCATCCCATTCCACTCCTAGTTAATATCTTAGTATATGAACTTGAAGTTATAAACTCCTTGTCAGAGTAATACTTCCCATATGCTCATGATGAACATAAAATTTCAGAAAGCAGGTAAGCTAGGAATTGTTCACTCTGAAGAGCAAATAGTTCATAACTCCATAAATCCTACTATTTCAAGCTTAGTTGAGAAGATAAGAGAAAGTGATTCCACTTCCTCAAGTTATACTTCGCAACAAAATGAAGCAGCAAGAACAACAAATCACAAACGAATAAGCAGTGATGCTTTAGTCTTCGAATCATGTGTTTTAGAGAATGATAAATCCATTTGGATTCTTGATTCTGGCTCTACAAACCATGTAAGTTGTTCATTGCAATTGCTTGAGAATTGGAATTATTTGAAATCCGGAGAGTTTTGTTAGCCCAAGATATGTTTCCAAGAGGGGGGGGGGTGAATTGGAAATTTAAACTAATTTCGGTAAATTAAAACTTTTAACACAAAATTATGCAATTAGTCACTTAATCAAATAAAACCAAGTAGTATGGCAAGAAATATATAAAGAAAAATAATTAAACTTGTAAATTAAAGAGTTTAAGGATAAGAAAAAGCAAACTCTCGATTTTTACAAGGTTCGGTAGAGCTATGCCACCTACGTCCTTGGTCTTCAAAGCTATGGACCTAGCTTTTAGTTCCAATATCGAGCCAAGTTAACGGGCTTCACTAACCCTTATAACTGGGAAATTTTTACCAAGGTATTTCCAAACCTCTTACAATAGTTTCGCACCCCCGAGGACTATTAACCTCTTTCTCGGATTGTTGAAGTGCCAATCTCACTATTACCGGGTTATTTACAATACCCGTGCCAACCTCACCTCAATCACAATATGGAAATGCGTTTGATATTACAAGCTAAAATCACTCTAGAAATATGATGATACAATGGAAACCTAGAGTGAAAAGCAAGCACACTCAAGATGAATAAAATCAAATTTTGGCTCAAAGTGTGTGAAAAGTGTTTGTTTGGATTTCAAACTTGGAAGCTCATTAATCTCACTTAGATAGGTTAGATATTTGAAATAAATTCTCAACCAGCTTATTTTTTGAAAGAAAAATCGAGTTTATATAGTGTTGAAGAGAAAAATAGTCGTTTATAGCTGTTAGCACGTTTCCCGAGGTGAGGTCAGCCGTGAACCGAAATTCCGAATTGATGACAACCGGAGAATTCCGGATGCCAACCGGAATTCTGGATGACTGACCAGAGGCAAAAATGCCATTTTTCGGGACTTAAACGCGCATAACTTCTTACTAGATTGTGCGATTTCAGAAATTCCAACTTTGTTCTCTTAGTTAAACAAAATGTGATTTAGAAATTCAATCAAAAAAAATTTTGAACTATCGTGTGACAAAACTTGTTGCACAAGTTAGTGAATGGGCCAAAATTTAAATTTATAAAACTTAGTGTGCTATGCAAATCACTTTAACAAGACTAAAGTAAAATTATACAATTTTATGTTGAGTAGTCTTGATATAGATGAGCCTCCTAGCTTGATTTGCATGTTTTTGATCCCCTGTTGACTTTTCCCGAGAGTTGACCTTGACTTTGACTTTGACTTTGACTTTCAGGTTGACTTTTGACTTTGGGCTTTTGAAGACCTCTTTTGAATACGGTCTTGAGTTGTTGATCCCTTGATGAATCTTTTGCTCTTGATATGCTTGTTGAATCCATTTAGTGTTGCTTTCAAAAGTTTGGTAGAAATACCAAAATGTTTATTTTCTCTTTTCAATTTGCTACAAAATCAATAAATCATTAGTAACAAATAATAATCAAATATTTGTTAATCATCAAAACAAGGAGATCTAAAAGTTTGAGTTAACAAGTTGAAACTTAAGGTTGGTAATGGCGAAATGGTTTCGGTTAGAGCTAGAGGAAATGCCAAACTCAAGTTTCAAAATAGAATTTTGGAAATAGACAATGTCTTATACATTCCAAATTTCAGTAGAAACTTGGTTTCTGTTTCATGCTTACAATTGCAACAATACAAATTAGATTTTTCGAGTTTTGGTTCTACCATTTCTCGAAATGACATTCATATTTGTGTTGCATCCATGGAACAGGGGCTTTATGTGCTTAGACCAGAAACACCATTTGCCCTACATAACGAACTTTTTAAAGTAGCTAAACCTAGAAACCACAAAAAGCAAAAGATCGATGATGATAATGAAACATATCTATGGCATTTACGTTTAGGTCACATAGGCTATGACAAACTAAATAGGCTAACCAAAGACGGTCCATTGAAAAATGTCGTCTTAGGTGAATTACCTGTTTGTGAGTCTTGCCTAGAAGGAAAGATGACTAAACGTTCTTTCTCTGCAAAGGGAGAGCGTGCCAAACAACCCTTAGGGTTTGTGCATTCAGATGTTTGCGGACCTTTGAATGTAAAAGCCCGAGGTTGTTATGAGTACTTGTTGGAAATTATTTTACCAGGATCTAGATTTACTAACAAGTATGTTGGATTAACAACCTAATATGAATTCTAAAACAATGAAAATAAACACATATCAAGTTAGAAAACCTTATAGTGGGTGCAGCGGAATAATATGACTCCTTCCGTTCAAATCTCTAGCCCTTGATTCCTTTCTGTAGCAGAGCATCACCAAGATCTGAACCTGGATCTTCTTTTCTCCTTCTTTGATGCAGAAATTCCATAGTCTTACATACTATGATTGAGATACCACTTGATGTGTGTGGGCACTACTCATCTCACAAGGATTTCGAAATTTCTCTCTACTTTTCTCTCTCAATTTCGTGGCTTATGAAGCATACAAAGACATGCAAGAGAAGAGAACAAGGCTTGCTTTATATAGGGAAAAGGGAGAGCACAACTTTCCAAATAAACAGTTTCCTCTTTTACTGTGTAATTGATTAACTGCCTTATTTAGTGTGATCTACCACTTTCCTATTATTGCTAGCTTTGATTAGCAATTACATGGCAATTAAAAATTGAAAATAATAATTGGGAAAATCACAAAGAGGTGGCCGCCCATAGGGTGATATGGGCCTCACTTGGATTTTGCAGTTTCCTCAATTTTATTTCTATTTCTCCAAAAATACCACTTTTCCAATTCTAATCATTTAGATGCCACAACTAATTATTTAATAACTAAAATAGATTATTAAATAATTATTAATTAGACATACAAAGTCTCTTAATTAATAATTAAACCTAGAAACCCTTTTCTTTACGATTTCATCCTTAAACTGTGAGAATTCATAAAGTAAACATAGTCTAACTTTTAGAATTATAATTGATTAATTAAAATCAATTAACTGAGTCTTACAAGCAGTATGGTCTCAACTAGCATGGGGACCATGGGTCTATATAACCGAGCTTCAATTAAGTCGAACCGAATTTACCAAGTAAATTCCCTAACTTATTAATTCCTCATTGAATCCACACTTAGAACTTGGAATTGCACTCTCAGTCATATAGAACGCTCTATATGTTCCACGATATAGACACGTCATTAGTTATCCATAGTTATAACCCTAATGTGATCAATGATCCTCTATATAGATGATCTACATTGAAAAGGCACTATTGTTTCCGCTACACCTTCAATGTATTTTATCCTTAAAACATTTAACCCTGTATAAATGATATTTCACCTAAGTGAAATGAGATCTCCACCCTTTATCTTCGTTTGGTTAAGCTCGAAGGAAATCATCCTTTACTTCTATTTGCCAAATAGAAGCTATAGATTCCATATTTATGTTAACGCTCCCACTCAATTGCACTACCGTGTTCCCAAAATGTAAGTATCACCCTAACCCAAAAGTAGGCTTAACTTAACAAATCAAAGAACACGAATAACACTCTTGAGATTGAGCCTAACCATATCAGGATTGAGATCATTTGATCTAGGATCAACAGGTGATATTGAATTGAATAGATATTACGGTAAGTTTTAATATATCTAATCAAAGTTCAATATCGGTCCCTTCCGATGTATACTCCATACATCCGATACTGGTAAACTTTGCCAATGTCCTGGAAAGGACATAACACTTTTCCAAGGTGTAAGAATACCTATCGCTGATTATACCATGTCAGTCTAAATCCAGTGTTCTGACAAATCAGGGAATAAACTTTTGAACATTTGATTAAGATTATATTCCACTGTGCTGACAACACTATAATCTTTAACCAACTCATATGTTTTGGACTTAAAAAAAATTCATACATTATATACATATAATCATGTGAACCATGCAATATAAAATGTTATTTCTGATCTTTATTAATAAGTAAATCTTATTATATGAAATGAGTTTTATTTAGGGCATAAAACCCAACAAACTCCCACTTGCACTAATATAAAACAAAAAGTGCATTTCAAACAATCAATAACACCTTGATATACAAATCAAGTGTAATAGTAGTAAACTCCTCGTAATAGGATCTGACAGGTTGAATTAAACACAACCTTTTCTCCATCATTACTCTTCCTTAATCAGAAAATCTTTGATAATAAGAAATTCCTCTCTATATGTCTACTCTCATGGGATACTGGATCCTATACTTTTGGCAACTACTCTTTGGTTATTCAGGAAGTAACCTTAGTAGTTAAGGCAAGTTGGAACAGTGCCACAAATGTATAGAACTTTCCTTAGACTGAATAAGTATCTTTCCTGCAACTTTTAACATTCAGTCTCTCTCTGGTAGACCAAGAGATTTCAGATAGGTTTTTACACTTCTGAAAAATCACTACTCCACCCCCAAAGTAATCACCATCTCATCAGCAGACTTTCTAGCGCACAGGCAAGTCTCAAAATCTAATGTGGTGCAGTCTAAGAGTTTTAAAACCACCCTTATTGACTAACATATAGTTCCTCTTCTTAATCTTAAAATTTACTTGATTGTCTTCCAATGTTCCTCTCCAGGATTAATCTGATACTTACTCATTACTCCCACTCAACAGCAGGTGTCTGGTCTAAGGCATACAAAAGCATATCTGAGACCTCTCACTGTTGATTTAAGAAATTCTTTCATGGCTTTATCTTCTCTGGAATAGTTGAGACTTTTCCTTAGATAAATAAAATCTATATCTAAGAAGTTGTGAAGCTTCTATAGATTTCCATTGGAAAGAAAATGCATCAGCATCTCATGCTTGCATTAGAGTAAGTAATTTCCAGGTATACCACAAGCCATAGGTTTAGATAAACTCAAACCTACAATACTAGGAACAAGAAGTTTTGTTAAGTCCATTGAATAGACTTATACACATAAATTTCCTTTCATGTCCTTGTAACAGAAAACTTTAGGTTACTCCATGTGAATGGATCAAACCATAGTTCTCTAAGCTTTCTTCTTAGTTTCTTATCTTGACAATCCATTACTTGTTTAAACTCACAATGGATTTTAATCACTAGTGTCTTCCAAGTTATAAGAAGGTGAGTTCCTAGAAACTCTCCCACTACAACAAGGTACCGTGAATTATGTCAAAGAAAACTAAATGGTATTGACCTCTTCAGTTGTGTTAAGACAACAGAGGCAGTGTGATCATCTTGTAAAATAAGATGATAGAACACTTTTGGAATCAAGAAAAAATATCTCCTTTATTTGCTACTTTATTTTCAGACTTAGTCATGTTCTTTGAAAAAAGTGGCATTTGTTTAAACAAACACTTTCTTATTTAAGGACTATGAGATGCTCCACCCCTAATCACTTAGAATAGCTAACAAACATGCAAACCAGGGTTAGCAGTTCTAGTTTTTGTTAAGATTTCGATTAGGTCATCCATGAATCTAGTAATGATTTACATTAAGTATACAACAATTACATCATTCTGAAATTTTATTACCATAGAAGGATTTAGGCAACTACTAGTAACTAATCATCGATATGCCACTCGAATTTCTGGGGAGGTAAGTTTGGATATAATTCAAAATCAAATTAATGATCTTTGAACTGCATATCTACTAACTTTTTCTCCACCCCTATCAGTTCGCAAGATCTTTAACCACTTTCCATTGCTAGAAATTCATGAAATTTTTCAAACATTTCAAATTTCTTTTGCGTAAGGTAAAATCTAGAGTGATCGTTTTAAGAATACAACGAAAACTCATATCCACCCCTGAATGTACATCCATCTACGAATGAGATGAAATTACTTTCAGTGGATATAGGCATATTAACTCTTTGCAGAGAATGATCTTGTCAAAACCACTATGAACAAGATACAAATGCCATAGATTTATAAAATTTGTGGTTGTATCTTTTGATGACTTACTTTAGTTACATCAAATAGTTCTTAGAATAGTGCAAGTGCATTCTGGTCACAGAATACTAAACTCATACAGTTTGAATCCACTGAAAGAAAATGGTTATTAAACACTTGTGAAAGTGTAACTGTATAATTAGTAACTCTTTCTTGGACCACCACTACTAATCTAACTCTATGATTTACTTATACAAGTAGGAGATATCTAAGATTGAGGATTTATATCATTTAGGGATAGAATTCTGGGAATATAATCATATGCGTCATCTAATTTCTTAAGAGAAAATAAGACTTTATATGATTTATAGACCATTCATCCAATGATATGTCATTAAGCTAATTCGAAATGAATAAGCTAAGAGGAATTAGGATAATTTCGTTTTAAATAAGAATCCAACGATGCTCCGATTAGCGAGAGTCAAAGTAATCTTATTTATACAATCTTCTTGTTTCATATTGTAAAACACTAGTCTAAGGTGTCATCAATTGATGAACAGCTAGATGTTGCATATACAATATTTATCTTTCGAGATCTAACACTATTATGTTAGTCTAATGGTGAAAATCCATTAGGGATTTATCTCATTAGAAAAACAAATCAAGTTAGACCAACAATGAAGATTCGAAATTAAACTACAATTTAATAACAGAAAATAACATGGTTCAATACAAATTCATACACAATTCAGAAATTATGAAGCACATAGCAAGTAGGAATGACAAGTGAAAATACTAAAACATACAATCCTAAATAATTTCCAAGGTTTTCAACAAACTGATATCAGTGTCCCGTTTAGGCGAGAGTCAAAGCTACCATTCATTGAATAGAGTTGTCAGCTCATCTAAAATGTCAAACATTCTAGCAACCTTTTATTCGATCAAGATTTGAATCCGCGTTGTCCCGTTTAGGCGAGAGTCAAGGCTATTCTATCTTATGAGCTTCCACCATTGTTTCATATTCTTGCAAGTCTTATACAGTCGCCACCATTAGGGTGAGCATAAACTATATAAAAAACTTATAAGAATACTTATCTTTCGAGATTAAACGGTGCTAACTTGCTGATTAACGTTCCTCCATTAGGGAGAATTACTCACTAAAACAATAGTTATCTAAAACCAACAATGGAGATCGAATATCCTTATAATAATAAAGCTCATTATTTAATGAAGGGTTGTATTTTCTTCTAATATTTATTTTAATCCATTTATTTTAAATATATATTTATTTAATTAAAATTTCCAATTTAGAATGAAAAATTCCAAATATAAATTTTAATTTAATATTTATAAATTATACTTAGATGGATATGAAAATAACGTGAATTATTTCCATCTTAGTAATAATTTCCATAAATATTTAGAAAATTATTCAATTTAAGTTGTTTCAAAATTAATTTACAACTCAAATTTAATTTTCTATAAATATATATTGCATTTTCGAAAATGCTTTAAAATAAAATAAAAATAAATTCTAGAAAATTACTCTAATTTTATGTTGGCCCAAAATTAATAAAAATTAATTTTCAACAAAAAATATAATTTTCCTTTTTAATTAAATATCTAAGAAAAATTTCAAATATTTAAGTATCATGATTTAAAAAAATAAAATCAACTTAAATATTAATTTTCTATTTAATTAAATACAATAGAAAAATACTTCAAGCAAAACAGATAATATCTATCTAAGCTTTCATAGACTAATTAATTCAATTTCTAATTATAATATATTTTAGTTCATTTATTTTAATTAATCATTAAATGAAAAAATTATTGATTTAAGTTGGTCCAAAATAAATAATTTTCAACTTTAATCTATTTTTTAAATAAAATTCGAAATTTCTGCATTAAAGAAATGCAATTTCAAAATTTTTGGAAATGATTAAAAAAATAAAATAAAACATATTTTGAAAATTATTCAAACTTAAGTTATTCTGAAATAAGTTTCCAAACTTAAAATAATTTTCAACTTTAATTAAATAACATGAAAATAACAATATTAAAGTATCATGATGAAAATCAACTTAGATATGGAAATTTTCAATTTAATTAAATGTATTAAATTCAAGAAATAAATAATTAAGTATAGAGGAAACTTAATTATGAATTCTAGTTTAATACTAGGAAAATATACTAAACTTAGATTGTACCAAAATTAATTATGAGACAATTAATTTCACAATCAATGATATTTTCCTATTTAATATTAGAAATAATAACTAGTACTAGAAATAACTGTCTAGAATATATCATTGACTAAGTGTTTTTCTAAAATTAACTTTAAAATATTACATGAAAAATAAATTTCATATATTTTAAAAGTTAATTATGTTGCTAATTCAATTTTAATTAGGTTAGACTAATATAATTAACCTAATACAATTATTTAAATAAGGCAAATGGGCCTTCACAATTGGGGTAGTTCATGTGAGGGGAAGCTGGGTTCAGTATGTCGTACCCACTTCTATGGCCCCCAACTCTCACACAAGGCCCAAAAGAGAGGAATTTAACCTTAAAATAAACAATTGTTATTCATTGAATAAGCCCAAATCTAATTGGGCCTAAATAAATTTCCTTATGTCAAAATTTATTTTAGCAACCTAGTCCATTTACTTAGTAAAAACTTAAATGGGCTTCCTATATGCATCTAAGCCCAAAAGCAAACATATAGGCTCACACTACAGGTCAAATGATTTGGATGGGCCCTATCATGTTACTAGGCTTACACAGATGAAAGAAGTACAAAATTTACCTGTTACAAATTATTTATAAGATCTATTGACAATTGGACTATGATTAAAATCAGATCATTGGATCTGTCAACAAGTTAATCATACCAATTTAGATCAAATAAATAATAGGTTTGTTAAAAAAAATTTTGAATAAACAATATAAATAAACAAACATTGTCCATGTAACAGATGTGAAAACAAGATATTAATATAATTAAATTATTATTCTTAAACTAACCAAATAAGGGAAACTAATTTTAAAATATCTAGGTTTATTTGAATCAAATTAAATTATATATCTAATAAGATCAATGATTTGAAAGGAAAGAATCTTCAATATCACTTTCAGATCTTATAATTTACTAAAATAAACCAATTTTAAAATAGATTTGGTTAGATAATTATTATTTTAGGAATAAAATAATAAATGAATAATAATTACCATAATTATATGTCAAAATATCTCAAATTAAGCAATATTCAAATCTCTACAAAATATCTATGTTATTTAAATATTAAAGATATGATTTATAAATTTCTAATAAGGAAAAAATGATATATATAGAAAAAATATCATTTTTAAACTTATAATTTATAAATAATTAAATATTTAACAAAATAACAAATTTTGAATTTGAAAATATTATGGTAAGTATATCTATAAAAATATCTATGTTAATTTCATATTTATTAATTATTTAATTTGTCATATAAGATAATTTTAATATAATATTTTAAATAAAAAGACAAAGTTATCTTTTAATTTAAAATATCTTAAATATCAAAATATCTAATCTTATAATTAAATAATAAATAAATATTAAAGAAGTTAACAAATTTTTAAATCTGACCATAATAGGAAATATTTAAAATTGGAAACATTCCAAAATAGAAAATATTTAAAATTGGAAAGAATTCCAAATTGAAAATATTTATAATTGGAAACATTTCAATTTAGAAATATTTAAAATTGGAAAAGTAAATTTTGGGAAACAATCCCATGAAAAAATTGGATTTTTGGGAAAAAAAACCCCAAAAATCGCAATTTTTGGGAAACTGGCACTAGGGCTGCATGTGCAGCCTAGATAGGCTGCAAAAAGGGCCTTACGCGCGCGGATGAGGGGAATTGCCAGGATAGGCTGCATGTAGCAACCATGATTTCCAATCTTCCAAAATTCATATCTTTCTCAATTTTTATCGGAATCGAGTTCCGTAAAAACGAAAATTGCTCAAATTTTTCACAAGGAATCCAAATAAAATATTTTCAAAAATTGAAAAAATATATTTCATGGAAAAATTTCGTACAACACATACATTCATCACATAAGCACATAAACCAACATGAAACCATCCAAATCAACACAAAAATATGCAAATAATCGTTTTAATTCATATTACATGAAAGTAAATCATTACCATGGCTCTGGTGCCAGTTGTTGGAAATTATTTTAACAGGATCTAGATTTACTAACAAGTATGTTGGATTAACAACCTAATATGAATTCTAAAACAATGAAAATAAACACATATAAAGTTCGAAAACCTTACAGTGGGTGCAGCGGAATAATATGACTCCTTCCGTTCAGATCTCTAGCCCTTGATTCCTTTCTGTAGCAGAGCATCACCAAGATCTGAACCTGGATCTTCTTTTCTCCTTCTTTGATGCAGAAATTCCATAGTCTTACATACTATGATTGAGATACCACTTGATGTGTGTGGGCACTACTCATCTCACAAGGATTTCGAAATTTCTCTCTACTTTTCTCTCTCAATTTCGTGGCTTATGAAGCATACAAAGACATGCAAGAGAAGAGAACAAGGGTTGCTTTATATAGGGAAAAGGGAGAGCACAACTTTCCAAATAAACAGTTTCCTCTTTTACTGTGTAATTGATTAACTGCCTTATTTACTGTGATCTACCACTTTCCTATTATTGCTAGGCTTTGATTAGCAATTACATGGAAATTAAAAATTGAAAATAATAATTGGGAAAATCACAAAGAGGAGGCCGGCCATAGGTTGATATGGGCCTCACTTGGATTTTGCAGTTTCCTCAATTTTATTTCTATTTCTCCAAAAATACCACTTTTCCAATTCTAATCATTTAAATGCCACAACTAATTATTTAATAACTAAAATAGATTATTAAATAATATTGTCATTTAAAATAATTATTAATTAGACATACAAAGTCTCTTAATTAATAATTAAACCTAGAAACCCTTTTCTTTACGATTTCATCCGTAAACTGTGAGAATTCATAAAGTAGACATAGTCTAACTTTTAGAATTATAATTGATTAATTAAAATCAATTAACTGAGTCTTACAAGCAGTATGGTCTCAACTAGCATGGGGACCATGGGTCTATATAAACGAGCTTCCAATAAGTCGAACCGAATTTACCAAGTAAATTCCCTAACTTATTAATTCCTCATTGAATCCACACTTAGAACTTGGAATTGCACTCTCAGTCATATAGAACGCTCTATATGTTCCACGATATAGACACGTCATTAGTTATGCATTGTTATAACCCTAATGTGATCAATGATCCTCTATATAGATGATCTACATTGAAAAGGTACTACTGTTACCGCTACACCTTCAATGTATTTTATCCTTAAAACACTTAACCCTGTATAAATGATATTTCACCTAAGTGTAATGAGATCTCCACCATTTATCTTCGTTTGGTTAAGCTCGAAGGAAATCATCCTTTACTTCTATTCGCCAAATAGAAGCTATAGATTCCATATTTATGTTAGCGCTCCAACTCAATTGCACTACCGTGTTCCCAAAATGTAAGTATCACCCTGACCCAAAAGTAGGCTTAACTTAACAAATCAAAGAACACGAATAACACTCTCGAGATTGAGCCTAACTGTTTACCCAAATTTTGACGACGATGACGTGTCAAAGATAGCACCGCGTGGCACAAAAATACCGGGACTAAATTAATGAAGAAGGTGTAAAGTCATGACTGTTGAGATGCCCCCTTAACTTGGGTGGTTGTTCTTCTCCCCCCAAAAGAAAGCTTGGGTTTTGGGGGGGGGGGTCCCCACTTGGGTTTAAGGGGGGGACCCCCCCCTAACTTGGGTTTAAGGGGGGACCCCCCCCCCCCAACTTGGGTTTAAGGGGGGGACCCCCCCCCTCCCCAACTTGGGTTTAAGGGGGGGACCCCCCCTCTCTCAAGTTGGATCATGGGGGAGTCACCTAACTATGATGGTGGTCACCCCCCTTAGCGAGAGTCTCGAGGGTGTTACCCCCAAGTATGGGCTTAATCCTCAAAGGTGGTTGACGACCATGTCACACCCATAAGGGACCCTTGTCATCAGTGACTCCTTCAAATGTTCAAATCCCGCAAAAGGCTCAAAGACAGTTGTCAACCCACGAAAATAGCGGGATATTATCCTAAATATCAGACTCCGACCGCCTCCAAAAATCAAGGAGACGGTTGAGATAACTCCGCGTTGGTCGCGTCTCTTGAAGCGAGAAGCACCGACCCCCTCCCCTATATAAGCGGTCACCCATGACCTGGGAAGGGGATCCACAATTGGAAACACTTAGAGAAATAAACACTTCTCAGTCTTTGCAATCAAGAGCCTGTTCTTGACTTTTGCAACTCAGATCAATAAAACTCAAGGGGAGTAGGCTATTACCGACATCCGGGGCCGAACCTCTTTAAATTCCGGTGTCTTTTATTTACATTTATTGCGAATTCCGGTGTTATTAACTGCATTTATAATTGTGATTTTGGTTTAAATCTCATTTATTACGACTCCACGTCGGTTGGCTAAAAATTCAGTCAACATTTTGGTGCATTCATTGAGAGCTTAGGCCAAAATCTTCAAGTTTTTTGCCGGAAAAAATGGTGTTAACCCGAAGATCTCAAGTGCGACCTGACGAAGAGATGGAAAGTGCCCACCAAGTTCCATCAGCGAGTAACCTCGCCGAAAAAAATTGAGAACAAACCCCACGTCCGGGGAACGACGGCACTACCACCACCGTTCAAACCGCTGGCGATGGAGCAACTGGTCAAACTACAGTCACTGGACAGACAACTACTGGGCGTACCACCAATGCCACTGCCGTAGGAGGCAGCGCTACTAATGGCACCACCGGAAGAGGTTATACTAGAAATTTTGTCCCACCTACTGACGGTGCGGGCCAAGCTCAGACTGGCCGCGGCCCTGGCATCTTTACGCCGCGGAATGAACCCCATGTTGACATCGAGGGAATTGACCCCGAGATGGATCAACTGCGAGATGCGATAGGCCAGATGCAAGGCCAGTTTCAAACTGTGCACCAAGAGCAAAATCAAGCTCGAGAGGCCCTGACTGAAAGTCTTGCTAATCAAAGGAGAGAATTCCAATCTTGGCTGGAAGATCATGCTCGTGAGATGAGGAGGCGCCAAGACGACCTAGATCGTCGCACCCAAGAGGTTGCCGACTTAATACGAAGCTACTTCAACCAAAACACTCAAGGGATGGGTACTGATGCCAACAATCAACAGATACCTCAAACCTACCCTCGGGAGGTCCCTACCCCAAGGAACCAGAGGGAGAGGGTGGTCTATGGACCTGAAGAGCACCCAAGGAACCAAGAAAAGACTAAGAGTCACCCCTCCAACAGGGTTCCCCGCAATAATAATCGACCACCCCCGACTGATGAGCAAGTCCTACCCGGTCATCATATGGGACACGATGACTCCCACAATGTCCGTCTAAGGCGGAGTGGTGGATCTAAAAACAATAATAGTGATCGTGACAGAAATAGTGGGAGGACACCCCAACGTAGGGAGTGGCAACCCCGGGATCAACGTGGCCAACCACGAGATGGCAATGATCGCCCAAGAAATAGTAGGTCGAGAGGGAGAAGAGAAGACCCTGAGGTCAACAGTGACTACCATCCAAACTACCTTGACGGTCATGGTGATGATGAAGCTGAAAGTCGGGCTAACAACCAGCCAAATCCTGAGCTGGGGGGTTATCAAGCCAGAGGGCCGTATGCCCCTAATAGGCAACATCAACCTGAAAATCCACCCCAAAGGGGTAGGAATGACCAAGTACCACCCCCGGCTGATGGAAGGGCTGATAGTCAGAACGCTGGAGGAAGGCCAAGAACTGGGTTAGTTTTTGAACGGGTAGGCCCCCGAGGGGGTAGAGACCTGCGGGACGCCCTCAACAGACATAGAGACAATCGTGGTTCCAACATAGTTAACCCACCTGAGCCAGACCAAGGGGACCAAGCGAATGTTGGTGCCAATATTGCTCAACCTCAAACAGCAACAGATCCGGTGATCCAGGCTCGGTTGGACGAGTTAAGCCGATTGGTCAAGGACCTTACCGCACCAAAACCCACTAATTTGGACCTGGAAAGGAGGAGAGGGTCTGCCTTCTCCCAAATGATTAATGACCTCCCTATTCCAGCAAAGTTCAAGATGCCCACTTGCAAGTACACGGGTAGTGAAGACCCACTAACTCATGTGGAGAACTTCAAAATCCAAATGGACCTTCAAGGAATTAGGGATGACCTTAGGTGTCAAATTTTCCCTGCAACCCTCACGGACACGGCGCAACAATGGTTTACTAAACTACCCCCAGGAAGAATTACTTCTTGGGATGAGTTTGAGGGGTTATTCTACACCCAATTCTCTTCAGCCCGACAGATACCAGCAGAGTTGGGTGACTTGGTCGCCATCAAGCAGAAGCCCGATGAGCCACTAAAAGACTACATTCAACGCTTTATGCAGGAGGGAACCAAAGTAAAAAATCTGAGCGATGATGGCAAGCAGGCCGCCATCATGGGGGGCATCCTTGTGGGAAGTCGGCTGTGGAAGGATACGAGGCGGAAACCAACCCATACTATGAGAGACTTTCTTGATAGAGCTGATGAGTTTATTAAATTGGAAGAAGCCGAGCGAAACGCTTAAAGCTTCAACCACACTAAGAATAAAAAGAATGGAACAAGCTCAAATAGTTAAAGCTCTCAAGGGGGTAATGGTAAGAATGGCTCCAACAATGGCAAGAGAGGGAACAACGATAATGGTGGAAACCACTTTATTAACAACAAAAAGCCAAACAAAGCATCCTCATGAATGACTATGTCCTCTTAATTGATACAATCTTTAGCCACGTGCGACATTCCCCTTGTCCTTACCTATGGGTATGATAACCCATCATCCTGCCAAAGGGTGACTTACCACCGAGTATGGAGTAGTTGGGATCATCCCACCTGGAATATACAAGTTAGCATGTTATGGTGCCAACACAAAGCTAGTACTAGTGTCTTGCCATTAAAATGCAGAGCACCTACAAAAGTACTACCAATATAAGTTGCTTTTCAGCAATGACTTAGGCTGGTTGGTGTACCCGCAAAGTGTATTTTCATAGCTGGTCGTCATACCTACCAACAAAGTTTGATAATGTAAAGGCACAAATTGCCCACTTTTGATGTAATAAGGCATATTTGCCCATTTTATTCATCAAGAAAAATTGCAAGTTATTTTTCATATAACGACGCAGCTTGTATGATTGTTATTGAATCAAATTACAAGCCTAACTAAGGTCAAGAGTGTATGAAATTATAATGGCAAACCCGTGAGAATAACGGTTCCTATGTGAAAGCCCTGATTACTTAACAAGTGATCAAGAGGTGAACCTACCTAGTCACTTGTGGGGCAACCACGCTCATACATGGACTAGTAAGCATAAAACACACTCACTTAAATAGATTTTACAATTTTGAAACTTTCTCTTCAAATTCTAAAGTGTTTGTGCATTGCTCAATGTCTTGAGCAACTTACATGTTGAACATGGTTAACTATAAAAAAAAATGCTTACGCATAGTGTGGTACATGCCAGACAAGTGAACACATAGTAGCATATAGTAATAGAGTCACATAGCTTCAAAGTAAAAAAGAAAGCATACATCTATGACATTCATAGACCCTCAAGGGTCCAAGCTAGGGGTACCACCCCGATCCACAAGGGTCCAAGCTAGGGGTACCACCCCGACCCCTAAGGGTCCAAGCTAGGGGTACCCCCCCGACCCTCAAGGGTCCAAGCTAGGGGTACCACCTCGACCCCCAAGCGTCCAAGCTCGGGGTACACCCCCGACCCTTCATAGGGTGTGGCGGTTGATGGTCAACAAAGTGTGTTCAAGCCTACAAATCATCCAAGTTTATCACACCCCCACAAGTACCTTTTTGCCAATTTCATGAAAATAAAGTTGGGAAAATGGAGGGAATTTGAAATTTTGCATGTTCATAATGTTCTTCAATATTCAAGAACACAATCACCCAAAAGTTTCAAAGTTATTCATTTTCTCACCAAATTACATTAGACCAGAGCCAAAAACACATTACCATAGCCTATGCTACAAAACCCAATCGTCAAACACTCACATTTTATCAAAAACTCAAAAATCCCAAGGATTCAATGCCATTTCCGGCCATGGAGAAAACTACCAAAAAGAAGTGCTAAAAATTTCATCAAATTTTAAATTTCAAGTAAGAAGTTTGCAAGAGGAAGTGTGGATAGCCTACCCACTATGAAGATGGAAACCTCAAAGCTTCCAAGGATTATTATAATTTTTTCTTTGTAAATATTTAGATTATTTCTTTTGAAAATAATTTATTTGTAATTTAATTTTGCTTGTAAAGGGAAAAATTATCATTGGGATATGTTGTTAAATGTGAAAAAAGTAACGGTTGGGTAAAATATTTTTGGGTTTTTGGAATGTAATTTTAGTATAGGCGTAGTATTTTTGGTGCCGCTGTGCCAAGCCGTCAACAACAGAAGTAAGACCCGAACAACACAAGAAAGTTCCTACCGTATGGTCATACCGCTAGAAACTTGGGGGGCAAATGTTTACCCAAATTTTGACGACGATGACGTGTCAAGGATAGCACCGCGTGGCACGAAAATACCGGGACTAAATTAATGAAGAAGGTGTAAAGTCATGACTGTTGAGATGCCCCCTTAACTTGGGTGGTTGTTCTTCTCCCCCCAAAAGAAAACTTGGGTTATAGGGGGGGGGACCCCCCCCCAACTTGGGTTTAAGGGGGGGACCCCCCCCCCCCCAACTTGGGTTTAAGGGGGGGGACCCCCCCCCCCCCTCTCTCAAGTTGGATCATGGGGGAGTCACCTAACTATGATGGTGGTCACCCCCCCTTAGCGAGAGTCTCGAGGGTGTTACCCCCAAGTATGGGCTTAATCCTCAAAGGTGGTTGACGACCATGTCACACCCATAAGGGACCCTTGTCATCAGTGACTCCTTCAAATGTTCAAATCCCACGAAAGGCTCAAAGAAAGTTGTCAACCCACGAAAATAGCGGGATATTATCCTAAATATCAGACTCCAACCGCCTCCAAAAATCAAGGAGACGGTTGAGATAACTCCGTGTTGGTCGCGTCTCTTGAAGCGAGAAGCACCGACCCCCTCCCCTATATAAGCGGTCACCCATGACCTGGGAAGGGGATCCACAATTGGAAACACTTAGAGAAATAAACACTTCTCATTCTTTGCAATCAAGAGCTTGTTCTTGACTTTTGCAACTCAGATCAATAAAACTCAAGGGGAGTAGGCTATTACCGACATCCGGGGCCGAACCTCTTTAAATTCTGGTGTCTTTTTTTTACATTTATTGCGAATTCCGGTGTTATTAACTGCATTTATAATTGTGATTTTGGTTTAAATCTCATTTATTACGACTCCGCGTCGGTTGGCTAAAAGTTCAGTCAACACTAACCATATCAGGATTGAGATCATTTGATCTAGGATCAACAGGTGATATTGAATTGAATAGATATTACGGTAAGTTTTAATATATCTAATCAAAGTTCAATATCGGTCCCTTCCGATGTATACTCCATACATCCGATACTGGTAAACTTCGCCAATGTCTTGGAAAGGACATAACACTTTTCCAAGGTGTAAGAATACCTATCGCTGATTATACCATGTCAGTCTAAATCCAGTGTTCTGACAAATCAGGGAATAAACTTTTGAACATATGATTAAGATTATATTCCACTATGCTGACAACACTATAATCTTTAACCAACTCATATGTTCTGGACTTAAAAAAAATTCATACATTATATACATATAATCATGAAATAAATCATGTGAACCATGCAACATTAAATGTTATTTCTGATCTTTATTAATAAGTAAATCTGATTATATGAAATGAGTTTTCTTTAGGGCATAAAACCCAACAGTACTTTGTCACTTTCATTGACGAATACTCTAGATATGGACATATTTACCTTATGCATAAGAAATCTGAAACATTTGAAAAGCTTCAGGAATTTCACGCATTCCCTCAAAACTAATTAGGTAAAACATTAAAGATCTTGCGAACTGATAGGGGTGGAGAATATATGGATATGCAGTTCAAAGATCATTTAATTGAACTTGGAATTGAATCCCAATTAACCGCCCCTAGCACTCAACAGCAAAATGGAGTTGCAGAAAGACGGAATTGCACGCTTTTGGAAATGGTTAGGTCCAGGCTTAGTTATTCAACTCTACCTACGTCCTTCTAGGGATATGCAATTCAGATGGCAACTGACATTTTAAATGTTGTTCCATCTAAATCAATCCCTAAGACACCTTTAGAACTATGGAATGGTCGTACACCTAGTTTACGCCATTACAGAATCTAAGGGTGCCCTACTCATGTCTTAAGAAAGAAAGATGGCAAACTTGAGTCACGAACTGAAGTTTGCATGTTTTTCGGAAATTCTAAAGAGACTAGGGGTGGACTATTTTATAGTCGCAAGGATGATAAAGTGTTTGTTTTTACAAACGCCACTTTCCTTGAAGATTATTATATTAAGAATTTCAAACCACAAAGTAAAGTAGTGTTGGAGGAAATGCTTTCAGATATAAGTCCTTCCAATGTTTCGTCCTCTTCCACTCGAGAAGAGGATAATCCCACTCCCTCAGTCGAACCAACTGAGAAAACTACTACCAAAGTTCTTGTTCAGAAGATCACCGCTCCTCGTCGTAGTGGGAGGGTTTCAACAAAACCAGCTTGTTATGGCTTGGATGGTGAAATCAATGAGGTCGTTGCTGACGGTATTGAAGACGACCCATTAACCTATAAACAGGCAATGGCTAATCCGCAACGGAAACGATGGTCAGCCGGCATGGATTCAGAAATGGATTCCATGAAAAGAACAAAGTCTGGGAATATGTAGACGCACTTGATGACTATCATCCAATCGGATGTAAGTGGGTTTACAAGAAGAAAAGAGGAGCTGGAGGCGAAGTCGAAACTTTTAAAGCTAGACTTGTAGCCAAGGGTTATACCCAAAGAGAAGGTGTGGACTATGAGGAAACTTTTAGTCCTGTACCCATGCTCAAATCCATCCGAATTCTTCTCTCCGTAGCTGATGCTTTCGATTACTAAATCTGGCGAATGGATGTCAAGACTGTTGGGATTTATGCTCTAAATAAAACTCCATTTCAATGTAATCCATTTTATTCAACATCAATAAAGAAACAGAAGTATTTTTCATTCATTTGTGTATGTTTTGGTTCATCTGATCAATTGCTTGTCTATTTGATTTATAAATTCATCTGAAATCCTTTTCACATACTTGATCCTGTTTATTATGTTGTCAACACATTGGAAAGTAAACATGACTATGTGAATAAAGATTCATAGATTTATCAGACACAGGGTTTTACTGATATGATAATCTACAACAGAGTTTACTTGCATTTGTAGAAATACTATGTTCTTTCCAGAGCATTGGTTAAAGTAAAGCTCAGGTTGGGTGCATAGAGTATGCATCGGAAGGCACCGATATTGAACTTTGACTTAGATTTATTAAACTTACCGTAATATCTATTCAAGTAAATATCGCCTAGTTGATCCTAGATCAAATGATCTTAATCCTGTTATGATTAGGCTCAATCTCAAGAGGTTATTCATGTTCTTTGATTTCTTAGTTAAGCCTACTTTTGGGTAAGGGTGATACGTACATTTTGGGAACACGATAGTGCAATTGAGTGGGAGCGCTAACATAAACATGGAATCTATAGCTTCTATCTAGCGACTAGTAAGTAAAGGATGATCTCCTTCGAGCTTGACCAAGCGAAAATAAATGGTGGAGTACTCATTTCACATAAGCTGAAATATCATTTATACGGGGTTAAGTGTTTTAATGATAAAATACATTGTAGGGGTAATCTAATCCCTTTACAGTGTAGATCATTCATATAGAGGATCGTTGATCAAATTAGGATTATAACAACGGATAACTAATGATTTGTCTATATAGTGGAACATATAGAGCATTCTATATACTAAGAGTGCAATTCCAAGTTCTATGCGTGGATTCAACGAAGAATTAATAAGTCATTGAATTTAGGTTATAAATTCTTGATCTGCTTATTGGAAGCTCGGTTATATAGACCCATGGTCCCCCCACTAGTTGAGATAATATTGCTTGTAAGACTCATATAATTGGCTTTGATTAATCAATTATAATTGTCAAATTAGACTATGTGTATTTGTGAATTTTTCACTAAGTAAGGGCGAAATTGTAAGGAAAGAGTTTTTAGGGCATATTTGTTAATTATGATACTTTGTATGGTTCAATTAATAAATATGATAAATGACAATATTATTTAATAATTATTTATAGTTATTAAATAGTTAGAATTGGCATTTAAATGGTTGAATTTGAAAATTGGCGTTTTTGAGAAAATGAGATGCAGAAATGATAAAACTGCAAAATTGTAAAAAGTGAGGCCCAAATCCATATTGCCTAGGCCGGCCACTTTTATAGGATTTATCATCTGATATTTTCATTATTTTAATGCCAAATAATTCAAACCTAACCCTAGTGGAATGCTATAAATAGATAGTGAAGGCTTCAGGAAAATTACACTTTTCATTCAGAGAAAAATCTGAGCCTTCTCTTTATAAACCCTAGCCGCCACTCCTTGCTCTTCTTCTTCCTTGAAATTTCGAAACCACTTAGTGATTAGAGTAGTGCCCACACACAGCAAGTGATACCTCAATTATTGTGAGGAAGATCGTGAAGATAGATATTCAACAAGAAGGAGATTCAGCATCAAATTGGAAGGAGAGAAAGAGATACATGTTCAGATATTGATAATGCTCTGCTACAGAAAGGAATGAAGGGCTAGATATCTGAATGGAAGGAGTCATTATATTCCGCTGCACCAAATGTAAGGTTTCCTAAACTTTATATGTGTTTATTTCATAATCGTTTTAGAAGTTCATATTTAGGGTGTTAATCAACATACTTGTGAGTAGATCTAAGATCCTGGTAAAATAAATTTCAAACAACTGGCCTCAAAGCCATGGTAATTGATTTGCTTGCAAGAAATTTGGACTTAAAACGATTTGTTTGATGTTTTGGATGGTATCATGTTGTTTTGAGTGTTGTTTGATGATCGATTGATGTTTGTGAATTTTTGTGAAAAATAATTGAATATCTGTTTGTGGAATTATTTTTATTGGATTGTATGGAAAAAATTAAGCAATTTACTTTTTTACAGAACTCAATTTCGATTTAATTTGAAGTAGTTATGATTTTTTTGAAGTTTCGAAAAATATCAGGGTCACATCACTAAGACACGCGCACGCGAATGGCCTATTTCCTCGGCTAGACGCGTGTTAGGACAAGTTTTGTCCAAAGAACACGCGCATGGGGTGTCTGAAACCCCATTCCGCGCTCGGAAATCCTGCGGGACTCCTCCAGCGCCGAGCTTGCTCAGCCGTGCACCCTCCCTAGCGCGCGCGGACAGTATGCAATGCATACTGTCCGTACAGCTCGCAATTTTTTCGTTTTTCTTCGATTTTTCATGCTATTTCATGGAATTAACTTTCGATTTTTTGTGTAGTTTTGTATTTTGATTTTTACTTTTCAATTTTCAAATCTAATATCAGAAATAAATTAATTTGATTTTTTTTTTAAAATTTAATTTTAGATATTAGTGTAATTTGAATTTGAAAACAAGTAAATATCTATCTTTTTGCTTGATTTTATATCTTATTTTTAAATTTGATTATTTTATCTTATCTTTTAAATTTAAAGGTCAGATATTAAATATTTTTTCTTAAATTAAATTTTTTTTAAAAATATTTGACCTTATTTAAATTTAAAATAAGATTATTATAATCATGTAATTTTAAATAGAATTAAGATATTTTGCTAATTTTTTAAATTTTGTTATTTTATTTAAATTAAATTATAAAATCTAAAAAATATTTATTTTTTTATTCTATATTTAATTTATAAAATAATTTTAAAAATTTAAAAGGTAGTTAGCAATTATTTTTGAAATGATATTTAGGTTAGTTGAAACCTAATTTTTCAACAATTGTAGGTTTAATTTTAAATTTTTTTTATTTAATTTTTTTAAAACCGAAATATTATTTAATTATTTAAATATTTTCGAAAATAATTATTTAAAATTAAATAATTCATACATCCAACTATCCAATTCGTCTTGTTGCAGGAGTATGTGTTTTAGCTTGTTTGTAAGTTTTATAAAACCTATTATTGCTTGATTGCAAATAGCTATGGTTATCTTGTTGACAGATCCAATCATCTGATTTTAACTCATGGTTCCATTGGTCAAGTAAATAATTTGTAACAGGTAAATTTTACAATCTTCTTTCATCTGTGTATGACCTAACAACATGAGAGGATCCATCCAAATGTGTGCCTGTGTGAGCCTATATGTTTAATTTTATTATTGATGCATATAGGTTGTTGTTGCTAAATAAAATATCATAGTTTTTGACAGATTTTATTTAAGCCCATTTAGTTTTTGGGCCTATTCAATTAATAACAATTGTTCATTTTAAGTTTAAATTCCTCTCTTTTGGGCCTTGTGTGAGAGTTGGGAGCCATAGTAGTGGGTACGACATACTGAACCCAACACCCCCTCACATGAACCACCCCAATTGTGAAGGCCCATTTGCCTGATTTGAATAACTGTACTAGGTTAATTAAATTAGTTTAACCTAATAAAATTGATTAGCAACATAATTAATTTCATTTATTTTGAAATTAATTTAAGAAAACCATAGTTTAAAGAATTTTATTCTAAGCTAAACTATATGTATGTTCTTGTATTTAACGAAATATAGAATTATAACCAACTAGATTCTTTCTAAAGCCTAATTAAAATTTTTCATTAAATATTCTCATTTAAGTTGAAAAATTAGCTATCTTGTAACGTCCCCGCTTCAAGCCTCCATTGGGCCCTTACACCCACGGACTAATGACTCTTATACACAAGTACGCCACTCTGGCTGCTTCCTGGATTGATGACTGACCCTACAGACCAACACAAGTGTTTCCAGCATGCTTTGTCCTCACTCACACACATCCTGGGAAAACTTCCCAGGAGGTCACCCATCCTTGAAATTGCTCCAAGCCAAGCACGCTTAACTGTAGAGTTCTTTTGAGATGGGCTACCGAAAACCAAAGATGCACCTTGTTGACATAGGTAGTACCAATCAATCCATTTAAGCCCTCTTCAACTGTATAGTCCCATACCTACACAGTCTCAGAATCATCCCACTTGACCTTCCCCAGGCGGTGTGGGATTGCAAGCTTACCCGGTATTTCCCCTTACGGATCACGGGACTACAGACTATCACAATCACCACCCCTTAGGGGGTCTGACGTCCTCGTCGACCACACTTCCGACTGGGTCAAGGCTCTGATACCATTTGTAACGTCCCCGCTTCAAGCCTCCATTGGGCCCTTACACCCACGGACTAATGACTCTTATACACGAGTACGCCACTGCGTCGCTTCCTGGATTGATGACTGACCCTACAGACCAACACAAGTGTTTCCAGCATGCTTTGTCCTCACTCACACACATCCTGGGAAAACTTCCCAGGAGGTCACCCATCCTTGAAATTTCTCCAGGCCAAGCACGCTTAACTATGGAGTTCTTTTGAGATGGGCTACCGAAAAACAAGATGCACCTTGTTGACATAGGTAGTACCAATCAATCCATTTAAGCCTTCTTCAACTGTATAGTCCCATACCTACACAGTCTCAGAATCATCCCACTTGACCTTCCCCAGGCGGTGTGGGATTGCACAGCTTACCCGGTATTTCCCCTTACGGATCACGGGACTACAGACTATCACAATCACCACCCCTTACGGGGTCTGACGTCCTCGTCGACCACACTTCCGACTGGGTCAAGGCTCTGATACCATTTGTAACGTCCCCGCTTCAAGCCTCCATTGGGCCCTTACACCCACGGACTAATGACTCTTATACACGAGTACGCCACTCTGGCTGCTTCCTGGATTGATGACTGACCCTACAGACCAACACAAGTGTTTCCAGCGTGCTTTGTCCTCACTCACACACATCTTGGGAAAACTTCCCAGGAGGTCACCCATCCTTGAAATTGCTCCAGGCCAAGCACGCTTAACTGTGGAGTTCTTTCGAGATGGGCTACCGAAAAACAAGATGCACCTTGTTGACATAGGTAGTACCAATCAATCCATTTAAGCCCTCTTCAACTGTATAGTCCCATACCTACACAGTCTCGGAATCATCCCACTTGACCTTCCCCAGGCGGTGTGGGATTGCACAGCTTACCCGGTATTTCCCCTTACGGATCACGGGACAACTGACTATCACAATCACCACCCCTTACGGGGTCTGACGTCCTCGTCGACCACACTTCCGACTGGGTCAAGGCTCTGATACCATTTGTAACGTCCCCGCTTCAAGCCTCCATTGGGCCCTTACACCCACGGACTAATGACTCTTATACACGAGTACGCTACTCTGGCTGCTTCCTGGATTGATGACTGACCCTACAGACCAACACAAGTGTTTCCAGCGTGCTTTGTCCTCACTCACACACATCCTGGGAAAACTTCCCAGGAGGTCACCCATCCTTGAAATTGCTCCAGGCCAAGCACGCTTAACTGTGGAGTTCTTTCGAGATGGGCTACCGAAAAACAAGATGCACCTTGTTGACATAGGTAGTACCAATCAATCCATTTAAGCCCTCTTCAACTGTATAGTCCCATACCTACACAGTCTCAGAATCATCCCACTTGACCTTCCCCAGGCGGTGTAGGATTGCACAGCTTACCCGGTATTTCCCCTTACGGATCACGGGACTACTGACTGTCACATATCTCTAACTAATCAACTTAAATCTGAATATCTTTTGAATTTCAAATTTCAAAATTAAGTTGAGGAATTTTAGGAATTGGTTATTAAGATTCCTTAGATATTTTTTTTAAGTTGATATTTTTTCAAATATTAACTTAAAATGGAATATTTTCAAATTAAGTGGTTACAAATAAATTTTTGATATTTAGTTAAATTTAAATTTGAAAATATTTAAGTTCTAGATTTTTTCTAATACAACTTAAATTAGATATTTTTTCAAATTTTGTGGAAAAGATATTTAGTCAAATAAAAATTTTTCTAGATAGTTATTTCTAGACTACTTATTATTTCTAATATTAAATAGGAAAATATTATACATTGTGAAATTAATTATTTAAATAATTAATTTTGGTACAATATATTTTAAGTATATTTTTTTCCTAGTATTAAATTAGAGATTAATAATTAAGCCATCTCTACACTTAATTATTTATTTCTTGAATTTAATACATTTAATTAAATTGAAAATTAAATATCTAAGTTGATTTTCATCATGATACTTAAATATTTCTTTTTCATGAAACTTAATTAAATAGAAAATTATTTTTAGTTGAAATTTATTTTTTCAACTTAAATTTAAATAATTTTCAACATATATATTTTTTCTTTATTTTATTAATCAATTTTCGAAATTGCATTCCATAATGCAAGATGATTTTGAATTTATCTTGAAAAATAGATTAAGTTGTAAATTAATTATTTATTTTAATTAATTCTTGGACCAACTTAAATCAATGATTTTTTCATTTATTGATTAATTTAAAATAAATGAATTAAAGTATATTATTAGAAATTTAATTAATTAGTCAAAGGAAAATCTAGATAGGTGATATTTTTACTTAAAGTATTTTTCTAAGTAATTATTATTTAGGTATTTCGAAAATATAAAGTTTTTATACTTTCTTTTTCAAAATACAATAAATATATTCTCATGAAAATTTATTTTGAGTTGCAAATTAATTTAAATTAATACAACTTAAATAATTTTCTTAATATTTATATATCAAAATTACTACTGAGATGGAAATAATTCAATTTATTTCAATCACCATCTAAGTATAATTTTATAAATATTAAATTGAATTCTAATTTAGAATTTTAATTCTAAATTCGATCATTAATGAATATATTTTATTATAAATAATAATAAAAATAAATTTTAAAGAATGAGCTTTATTATTATTAAGATATTCGATCTCCATTGTTGGTTTTACATAGCGTTTGTTTTAGTGAGTAATCCTCCCTAATGGAGGAACGTTCATTAGCAAGTTCGCACCGTTTAATCTCGAAAGATAAGTAGCTTTGTAAGTGTTTTATATGGTATGGATCACCCTAATGGTGGCGACTGTATTTGACTTGCAAAATATGAAACAATGGTAGAAACTCATAAGATAGAATAGCCTTGACTCTCGCCTAAACGGGACAACGCTGGATTCCAATCTTGATCGAATAAAAGGTTGCTAGAATGTTTAACATTTTAGATGAGCTGACAACTCTATTCAATGGATGGTAGCTTTGACTCTCGCCTAAACGGGACACTGACATCAGTTTGTTGAAAACCTTGGAAATTATTTAGGATTGTATGTTTTAGTATTTTCACTTGTCATTCCTACTTGCTATATGTTTAATAATTTTTGAATTGTGTATGAATTTCTATTGAACCATGTTATTTTCTGCTAAGAAATTGTAGTTTAATTTCGAATCTTTATTGTTGGTCTAACTTGGTTTGTTTATCTAATGAGATAAATCTCTAATAGATTTTCACCATTAGACATACATAATAGTGTTAGATCTCGAAAGATAAATATTGTATATGGAACATCTAGCTGTTCATCAATTGATGACACCTTAGACTAGTATTTTTACAATATGAAACAAGAAGATTGTATAAATAAGATTACTTTGACTCTCTCTAATCGAAGCATCGTTGGATTCTTATTTACAAACAAAATTATCCTAATTCCTCTTAGCTTATTCATTTCGAATTAGCTCAATGACATATCATTGGATGAATGGTCTATATATCATTTCATGTCATTCTATTTTTTCTCTTCAGAAAATAAATGACGCATATGATTATAATCCCGAAATTCTATTCCGCAATGATATAAGTCCTCAATCTTATAAATCTCCTACTTGTATGGGCAAATCTGACTTAGAGTTTAAATTAGTAGTGGTGGTCCAAGAAGAATTACTCATTATATTTGGTATAAATTTAAGTCTTTGACTTTAATTTTAGATTCCAAACAGAAATTTTCTTATATTTCTAATTCCAGAATACAATACAGTTACACTTTCACAAGTGTTTAATAACCATTTTCTATCAATGGATTCAAACTGTATGGATGATGAGTTTAATATTCTGTGACCAGGATCCACTTGCACTATTCTATGAACTCATTGAAGTAACTAAATCTAAGTCATCAAAAAGACAAAACCACATTTTTATTAATCTATGGCATTTGTATCTTGTTCATAGTTGTTTTGACAAGATCAATCTCTGCAAAGAGTTAATATGCCTATATCCACTGAAAGTTGTTCATCTCATTAGTAGACGGATGTACATTCAGGGGTGGATATGAGTTTTTTCGTTGTATTCTTAAAACGATAATTCTAGATTATACCTTATGCAAAGAAATTTGAAATGTTTGAAAAATTTCATTAATTTCTAGCAATGGTGGAAAACCATTAAGGTAAGTGGTTAAAGATCTTGCGAACTGATAAGGGTGGAGAAATAGTTAGTAGATATGCAGTTCAAAGATCATTAATTTGATTTTTGAACTATATCCAAACTTACCTCCCCAGAAATTTCGATTTCATATTGATGATTAGTTACTAGTCGTTGCCTAAATCCTTCTATGGTAATACAATTTCAGAATGATGCAGTGGTTGTATACTTAAAGTAAATCATTACTAGATTAATGGATGACCTAATCAAAATCTTAAGAAAAGCTAGAACTGTTAACCATGGTTTGTATGTTTGTTAGCTATTCTAAGTGATTAGGGGTGGACCATCCCGTAGTCTATAGATAAGAAAGTGTTTGTTTAAACAAATACTACTTTTCTAAGAAAATGACTAAGTCTGAAAATAAAGTAGCAAATAAAGGAGATATTTATTTCTTGATTCCAAAAGTGTTCTATCATCTTATTTGACATATGATGATCCCACTGCCTCTGTTGTCTTGTCACAACCAAAGAGGTTAATACCATTTAGTTTTCTTAGACATAATTCACGGTACCTTGTTGTAGTGGGAGAGTTTCTAGGAACTTCACTTCTTATGACTTGGAACACACTAGTGATGAAAATCCATTGTGAGTTTAAACAAGTAATGGATTGTCAAGACAAGAAACTAAGAAGAAAAGCCAATAGAACTATGGTTTAATCCATTCACGCGGAATAACCTAAAGTTTTCTATTACAAGGACATAAAAGGAAGTTTCATGTATAAATCTATTCAATGGACTTAACAAAACTTCCTGTTCCTAGTATTATAGGTTTGAGTTTATCTAAACCTATGGCTTGTGGTATACCTGGTAATTACTTACTCTAATGCAAGCGACTTACTTTAGTAAGATGCTGAAGCATTTTCTTTCTAATGGCAATCTATAGAAGCTTCTCGACTTCTAGGCATAGATTTTATTTATCTAAGGAAAAGTCTCAACTATTCCAGAAAAGATAAAGTCATGAAAGAATTTCTTAAATCAACAGTGAGAGGTCTCAGATATGCTTTAGTATGCCTTAGACCAGACACCTGCTAATGAGTGGGAGTAATGAGTAGGTATCAGATTAATCCAGGAGAAGAACATTGGAAGACAATCAAGTAAATCTTAAGATTAAGAAGAGGAACTATATGTTAGTCAATTAGGGTGTATTTAAAACTCTTAGACTACACCACATCAGATTTCGAGATTCGCCTTTGTGCTAGAAAATCTTTCTGATAAGATGGTGATTACTCTGGGGGTGGAATAGTGATTTTGGAGAAGTGTAAAAACCTATCTGAAGTCTCTAGGTCTACCAGAAAAGGACTAAATGTTAAAGTTGCAGGAAATGTACTTATTCAGTCTAAGGAAAGTTCTATACAACTGTGGCACAGGTCCAACCAGCCTTAACTACTAGTGTTAATTTCCTGATTAACCAAAAGTAGTTGCCAAAGGTATAGAATCCAGTATCCCAAAAGAGTAGACATATAGAGAGGAATTTCACATTATCAATGGTTTTGTGATTAAGGAAGAGTAATGGTGGAGAAAAGGTTGTCTTTAAATCAACCTTTCAGATCCTATTACGAGGACTTTACTACTACTACACTTGATTTGTATATCAAGGTGTTGAGATTATTTGAAATGCACTTTTTGTTTTATATTAATGCAAGTGGGAGTTTGTTGGGTTTTATGCCCTAAATAAAACTCCATTTCAATGTAATCCATTTTATTCAACATCAACAAAGAAACAGAGGTATTTTTCATTCATTTGTGTATGTTTTGGTTCATCTTATCAATTGCTTGTCTATTTGATTTATAAATTCATCTGAAATCCTTTTCACATACTTGATCCTGTTTATTGAGTTGTCAACACATTGGAAAGTAAACATGACTATGTGAATAAAGATTCCTAGATTTATCAGACACAGGGTTTTACTGATATGATAATCTACAACAGAGTTTACTTGCATTTGGAGAAATGCTATGTTCTTTCCAGAGAATTGGTTAAAGTAAAGCTCAGGTTGGGTGCATGGAGTATGCATCGGAAGGGACCGATATTGAACTTTGACTTAGATTTATTAAACTTACCGTAATATCTATTCAAGTTAATATCGCCTAGTTGATCCTAGATCAAATGATCTTAGTCCTGTTATGATTAGGCTCAATCTCAAGAGGTTATTCGTGTTCTTTGATTTGTTAGTTAAGCCTACTTTTGGGTCAGGGTGATATGTACATTTTGGGAACACGGTAGTGCAATTGAGTGGGAGCGCTAACATAAACATGGAATATATAGCTTCTATCTAGCGAATAGTAAGTAAAGGATGATCTCCTTCGAGCTTGACCAAACGAAAATAAATGGTGGAGTACTCATTTCACATAAGCTGAAATATCATTTATACGGGGTTAAGTGTTTTAAGGATAAAATAAATTGTAGGATGTAACGGTAATCTAATCCCTTTACAATGTAGATCATTCATATAGAGGATCATTGATCAAATTAGGATTATAACAATGGATAACTAATGATGTGTCTATATGGTGGAACATATAGAGCATTCTATATACTGAGAGTGCAATTCTAAGTTCTATGCGTGGATTCAACGAAGAATTAATAAGTCATTGAATTTAGGTTATAAATTCTTGATCTGCTTATTGGAAGCTCGGTTATATAGACCCATGGTCCCCCCACTAGTTGAGATAATATTGCTTGTAAGACTCATATAATTGGTTTTGATTAATCAATTATAATTCTCAAATTAGACTATGTCTATTTGTGAATTTTGCACTAAGTAAGGGCGAAATTGTAAGGAAAGAGTTTTTAGGGCATATTTGTTAATTATGATACTTTGTATGGTTCAATTAATAAATATGATAAATGACAATATTATTTAATAATTATTTATAGTTATTAAATAGTTAGAATTGGCATTTAAATGGTTGAATTTGAAAATTGGCGTTTTTGAGAAAATGAGATGCAGAAATGATAAAACTACAAAATTGCAAAAAGTGAGGCCCAAATCCATATTGCCTAGGTCGGCCACTTTTATAGGATTTATCATCTGATATTTTCATTATTTTAATGCCAAATAATTCAAACCTAACCCTAGTGGAATGCTATAATTAGATAGTGAAGGCTTAAGGAAATTTACACTTTTCATTCAGAGAAAAATCTGAGCCTTCTCTTTCTAAACCCTAGCCGCCACTCCTTGCTCTTCTTCTTCCTTGAAATTTCGAAACCACTTAGTGATTAGAGTAGTGCGCACACATAGCAAGTGATACCTCAATTATAGTGAGGAATATCGTGAAGAAAGATAACAAGAAGGAGATTCAGCATCAAAGGAAGGAGAGAAAGAGATCCAGTTATGAATTACAAACAATGTTGAAAAACATTAAGGTAAGTGGTTAATTTGGAAATTATCAGTTAATTGTGATTAATTATGAAATTATTTATAGCTATTTAAATAATTTATTGCTGTTATTCATGGAATTCAGAAATGCATGTTATGTTATTTAGTAGTTTTCATATTTTGCATTTCTGGTGCCCGGTATTTTGGAACTCGGCGTTTGGCTCAGTAGAAATCACAACTTAGTATGTTAGTAGTTTGGGGACGAGTTTTAGACATTGGGAATGTCGGGAATGGCCGGGAATTTAGAATGTCCCAAAAATACCCCTTTAGTTATTTTTATGTGATTTTAGTATGGAGGGGCAAAATGGTCTTTTTGCCCCAATGACTTTTTGTCTTTTAGTGAATTGATTATTTGAATTTAAATGGTTATTTTAATTTATTTTGTTGGCTGAAATGAGTATATGGTTTAAGTGGCATTATTCTTTTATTGTTTTCTCATTTCAACACTTAGAAAAATTTTAAAGGAAAAACACTCTCTCTTTCTTTCCCCTCCATTTTCGGCCAAGCATTTGAGCAGCAAGGAGCTGGTGTTCTCCTTTGATTTTTGGCTTGTTAATTCATCTCCTCTTAAGGTCCTTTGCAAGCTAGGTTAGCTCATCTTCTTCCTTCTTTAATTTCTTGAGATTTTGATGAAAAAAGTTAAGTAAATGCATGATTATTTGAGTATGTTGTTGCTGTGTTTAATTGTTGTTTACAGAAGCTTAATTATGTTTAAATTGAATGGATTATCTAGGTTGTAATGCATGCTAGTTATGTTGTTCAAAGTTTGGAATTTTTAAGCTTAAAAATGTGATTTTGAAGAAAATGAAGAAATTGGTTGCTGTGTTTGTGGTGGTTGTTTTCTATTGTTTGCAGAGGCTTATTTATGCTTGTTTTAGTATATTCTAGCTTGTTTGAATGCATGTTTGTGGGATTTGCTCAAGTTTGAGTTTAGAACTCAAAGCTTGAGCTTTAATGGCAATTTTAGTATCTGTGAATTCTGGGTTAGTTTGATGCCTTGGATTTGTTCTTTGGGGTATTTAGAGCAGGTCTGGAAGGTTTGGAATAAATTGGGTTTGATTTGGTTGAGTTAGGAATTTTTGAAAAATTCCTGCGAGGAACCGGAATTCCGGTTGTGCAACCGGAATTCCGGATGAGGGTCCAAGAATTCCTTTAACCGGAATTCGGTTGGGCAACCGGTCTGCCGGTTGGGGAATTTTCAGAACCCGTGTTTTTCCTCGTTTTTATGTTTTTAGGGGTATTGCCATGCTTTTTATCGATAGGGAAACTTTTAGTTCCTAGTTTAAGTCCCCGGGAAGTGATTTAGCGTGTCACTTATAGCGTTGTGATTTTTATGGTTTAGGAGCCAGTAATCCGCCGCTCAGCTTCAGTTCCAGTCAGGTTGACCGGCACACCTGAATTCGGAATCCAGGTAAGATTAGTATAACAGTATGCATATGTAGATTACATGTTTAGCGTGCATGTAGGAAGCCTGTTAGATTACATTAGTTATGTATATAGGCTTCGAACCATCCAACCCTGTCACGTCGGTACAGGCTGGAGTATGACCAGCAACCGGAGTATGACCGGTTCGACCGATCAGGCTGACATTTGGTTGGTGGTTCCGTGCTATTGACCTATCCCGTCGGTATAGGCTGGAGTATGACCAAGAATGGAGTATGACCGGTTCGACCGATCGGAGGATACTTGTCAATAGTACCGTCCCTGTGAACGTTCAAAACTCAGTACCATGTTGGACATGGCAGTAGTGGCTCAGTACCATGTTGGACATGGCAGTAGCGGGACTCAGTATCGTGTTGGACACGGCAGTTAGAATTATGTATGAGTATTATTATGCTTTTCTTATTGAGTCTGTCGACTCATAGTTTACGTTTATGTGTAGGTAAAGGCAAGGCTAAAGCTGATGGGCCGTGAGCGAGCTTGAGAAGATTGTACATGTCGGGGCGGTTAGGTCTGGAGCGTACGATCCTTGGGACAGCAAGGCTGAATTTTTGTAACTGGTCGTTAGACGACCTTTATTTTATGTAACAGTTAAACAGTTAAAACTTTTTGTAAATAATTTTATAATCGGGATCCCGAGTCTTTTGTAATATTGTTTTATAAGTTTAATTAAAAAGGAAAATTTTAATTAATCACGTTTTTCCATAAACCTCGTTGATTAGCAACGAGCTGCACAGTACGTTTAAAAATCACGTAATACGCCTATGGTAGTTAGGGTGTTACATTTACACCTTTCATTCAGAGAAAAATCTGAGCCTTCTCTTTCTAAACCCTAGCCGCCACTCCTTGCTCTTCTTCTTCCTTGAAATTTCGAAACCACTTAGTGATTAGAGTAGTGCCCACACACAGCAAGTGATACCTCAATCATACTGAGGAAGATCGTGAAGAAAGATATTCAACAAGAAGGAGATTCAGCATCCAAGGAAGGAGAGAAAGAGATCCAGGTTCAGATTTTGATAATGCTCTGCTACAGAAAGGAATCAAAGGCTAGATATCTAAACGGAAGGAGTCATTATATTCCGCTGCACCCAATGTAAGGTTTCCTAAACTTTATATGTGTTTATTTCATAATCGTTTTAGAAGTTCGTATTTAGGGTGTTAATCAACATACTTGTGAGTAGATTTAAGATCCTGGTAAAATAAATTTCGAACATTATGTTCTTAGACCAGAAACACCATTTGCCTTACATAACGAAATTTTTAAAGTAGCTAAACCTAGAAACCACAAAAAGTAAAAGATCGATGATGATAACGAAACATATCTATGGCATTTACGTTTGGGTCACATAGGCTATGACAGACTAAATAGGCTAACCAAATACGGTCCATTGAAAAATGTCGTCTTAGGTGAATTACCTGTTTGCGAGTCTTGCCTAGAAGGAAAGTTGACCAAACGTTCTTTCTCTGCAAAGGGAGAGCTTGCCAAACAACCCCTAGGGTTAGTGCATTCAGATGTTTGCGGACCTTTGAATGTAAAAGCCCGAGGTGGTTATGAGTACTTTGTCACTTTCATTGACGATTACTCTAGATATGGACATATTTACCTTATGCATAAGAAATCTAAAAAGTTTGAAAAGTTTCAAGAATTTCATCCTTTGGCTCAAAACCAATTGGGTAAAACATTAAAGATCTTGCGAACTGATACGGGTGGAGAATATATGGATATGCAGTTCAAAGATCATTTAATTGAACTTAGAATTGAATCCCAATTAACCGCCCCTAGCACTCCACAGCAAAATGGAGTTGCAGAAAGACAGAATCGCACGCTTTTGGAAATGGTTAGGTCCATGCTTAGTTATTCAACTCTACCTACGTCTTTTTGGGGATATGCAATTCAGATGGCAACCGACATTCTAAATGTTGTTCCATCTAAATCAATCCCTAAGACACCTTTAGAACTATGGAATGGTCGTACACCTAGTTTACGCCATTACAGAATCTGGGGGTGCCCTGCTCATGTCTTAAGAAAGAAAGACGGCAAACTTTAGTCACGAACTTAAGTTTGCATGTTTGTCGAAAATTCTAAAGAGACTAGGGGTAGACTATTTTATTGTCGCAAGGATGATAAAGTGTTTGTTTCCACAAACGCCACTTTCCTTGAAGATGACTATATTAATAATTTCAAATCACAAAGTAAAGTAGTGTTGGAGGAAATGCTTTCAGATATAAGTGTTGGGTTTTATGCCCTAAATAAAACTCTTTACAATCTGATTAGTTATCAATATAAGAAATTTGAAGTGATTGATGTTTGCATGAATTTTACATGCTAATGGTTTAATATGTTTAATATGTTTATTACATTCATACACACAAAATCAGTTAAATCCAGATCATATGTTTATTCACAATTACAGTATCGTCAACACAGTGGAATGTGATTGTGATCATATGAATCAAAAGTTTTGGTCCCCGTTTCATCAGTGTTATTGGATTTACACTAATGTGATAATCAGCGATGATGTGTACTTACACTTGGAGTAAGTGTTATGTTCTTTCCAGGACATTAGTAAAGTATACTAGTTTCGAATGTATGGAGTATACATTGGACTGGACCGATATTGCAACTAAGTTAAGATATTACAAACTTACCGTTATACATATCTTTCCAAGTCAATATCAGTAGTTGATCTTAAGATTAAAAGAATCTAAATCCTGATATGCTTAGGCTCAACTCAGGAGTGCTATTCATGTTCTTAGATTTATTAGTTAAGCCTACTTTCGGGTCAGGGTGATACGTATATTTCGAGAACATGATAGTATGATTGAGTGGGAGTGCTGAACATAAATATGGAATCTATAGCTTCTACTAGTGTATAGAAGTCAAGTGATGATTCCCTTCGAGCTTAGCTAATAGAAGTAAATGGATGAGCTCTTGTTTAACTGACTAATTATTAGATCACTAAACACCATTTACAGGTAGCTAAGTGTTTTAAGGGGCAAAATACATTGAGGGGTGAGAACGGTAAAGAAATCCCATCTCGATGTAGATCATCTATATAGAGGATCTTTTAAATCACAATAAGATTATAACAATGGTTAAATGAGATAGTATATTGATATCGTGGAACATACAATATGCTCTATATAAGTCTGAGAGTGCAATTCTAAGTTCTAAGAGTGGATTCAACGAAGAATTAATAAGTAGGAATTTACTTGGTAAATTTGGTTCACTTATTGGAAGCTCAGCATATAGATCCATGGTCCCCATTCTAGTTGAGAACATTGTGCTTGTAAGACTCATTAATTGATTTGTGATTGATCAATTATAATTATAAAGTTAGACTATGTCTAATTTTATGAATTTTCACTAAGCAGGGGTGAAATTGTAAAGAAAAGAGATTCTAGGTTTATTTATTTATTAATGGACTTTATATGTCTAATTAATAATTAAATTAAAGGAAAATATTATTTAATAATCTATTTTAGTTATTAAATAATTAGTTTTGGCATTTAAAAGGTTCGAATTGGAAAATTGGCGTTTTTCGAGAAAATAGAGATAAAATTTGATAAAATTGCAAAATTGAGTGAGGCCCATTACAACACCATGGCCGGCCACTTAAGTTGATTTTTCAAATTAATATTTTCATTATTTTAATGCCAAATAATTATAAACCTAAACCTAGTAGTTGCCTATAAATAGAAAGTGATGGCTCAGTCAAATACACATCTTTGAATAACCTTTTCTGACAGAAATTTCTCTCTTCAGAAAAACTGAGCCTTCCCCACTTTCTATACCTGGCCGAAATCCCTCTCTCTTTTCCCTTCATCTTTTTTCGTGACCCTAGTGAAAGAGTAAGTTCCCACACACAACAAGCAGTAACTCAATCATAGATTGGAAGACTGTGAAGGATCAAACTTGAAGAAGAAGGACATTCAGGCTCAGATCTTGATTATACTCTGCTACAGAAAGGAATCAAGGGTTAGAGATCTGAGTGGAAGGAGACATTAATTTCGCTGCATCAATGTAAGGTTTTCTTAACTTTATATGTGTTTATTTATCGTTTTAGAAAGTTCATATTTAGAGTGTTGAAACAACATACTTGTGAGTAGATCTAAGATCCTGGTTAAATAATTCCCAACAACTAGCCTCAAAGCCATGGTAATTGATTTACTTGCATGAAATTTGGACTTTAAAACGATTGTTTGTATGTTCTTTGGATGGTATCATGTTGTATTGAGTGTTATTTGATGATTGATTGATGTTTGTGAAATTTTTCGTGACAAATAATTGCGATTTCATCTCTGAAATTATTTTAATTGGATAGTATGGAAAAAATTAAGCAAGTTAGCCTTTTACAGAACTCAATTTCGATTTTATTTGAATTAGTTATGATTTTTTGAAGATTTGAAAAATCGGGGCTGTGCTGATATTTTCCTGCGATCATAAATCTGTCCGTACAGTTTCGAATTTTTTTGTTTTTCTTCGATTTTTCATACTTTTTCATGGAATTAACTTCCGATTTTTTGTATAGTTTTGTATATATACTATTACTATTCCTAATTCAATTCTAATTATAATTTTGAATTAATTTAATATTTTTTAAATTTAATTCAAGATATTAGTGTAATTTGAATTTGAATAGAAATAGTATCTATCTTCTTGCTTAAATATCTATCTTATTTTTAAATTTGATTATATCTTATTTTTTTTTAAATTTAAGGTCAGATTTTACAAGATATTTATAAAATCTTTTAAGATATTTTTAAGATATCTTATCTTTTAAGATATTTTTTAATTATATCTTATCTTTTAAGATTTTTTTTTAAAAAAAATTAAATCTTTTTAGATATTTTGACCTTATTTAAATTTAAAATAAGATATTTATAATCATGTAATTTTAAATAGATGTAAGATATTTTGCTAACTTTTAAATTTTGTTATTTTATTTATTTAAATTAAATTTAAAATTTGAAAAGATATTTCATTTATCTTTTCTAATTTTTATTTAATTTTTATTTTTAAAATAACATTTAATTTTTTAAAAGTAGTTAGCAAATTTTTTTTTGAAATGATATTTAGGTTGGTTGAAACCTAATTTTTTCAAAAAGTAGGTTTAATTTTAAATTTTTTTTTATTTTCGAAATTTAAATTTAAATTTTTTTTATTTCTGAAATAAATATTTTTTTTATTTAATTTTTCGAAAATTAAATTAATTTTTTTTTTAATTATTTAATTATTTATTTTTCGAAATTATTTATTTAAAATTAAATAAATCCTACTTCCAACTATCCAGCTAACCTTGTTGCAGGAGTATATGGTTTAAACTTGTGTGTAAGTTTTTCAAAACCTATTATCACTTGATTGCAAATAGCCATGGTTACCTATTGCCAGATCTAATGATCTGATGGCTCCCTTGGTCAAGTTAATAATTTGTAACAGGTAAATTTTACAATCTTCTTTCATCTGTGTATGACCTAGCAACATGATAGGATCCATCCAAAGTGTGCCTGTGTGAGCCTATGTGTTTATTTTATTATATAGATGCATATAGGTTGTTGCTAAATAAAATGTCACACCATGATAGATTTTATTTAGGTCCATCTAGTTTTTAGACCTATTCAATTAATAACAGTTATTTATTTTAAGGTTAAATTCCTCTCTTTTGGGCCTTGTGTGAGAGTTAGGAGCCATAGAAGTGGGTACGACATACTGAACCCAGCACCCCCTCACATGAACTACCCCAATTGTGAAGGCCCATTTGCCTGATTTGAATAACTGTACTAGGTTATTATATTAGTTTGACCTAATAAAATTGAATTAGCAACATAATTAACTTTTAAAATATATGAAAATTTATTTTTCATTTTAAGATTTTAAAGTTAATTTTAAGAAAAACACTTTTAGTTTAGATATTAATTCTAGACAAACTATTTGTATTTTTCTTGTATTTAATTAAATATAGAATTTTAACTAACTAAGATTCTTTCTAGAACTTATTTAATTAAATTTTCCTATTTAAGTTATAAATTAGTTGTATCAACTGATTTTTATTATCTAACTTAAATTTGAATATTTGATTTAAATTTTAAATCAAGTTGAGGAATCCTAGGCATTAGTTATTAAAGATTCTTAAGATATTTTTTAAGTTAATATCTTTTCAAATATTAACTTAAAATGGAATATTTTAGATATTTTTTTTTTGGTTAATATCTTTTCAAAAATATTAACTTTAAAAAGATATCTTCAAATTAAGTGGTTACAACTTAATTTTTGATATTTAATTAAATCTAAATTTGAAATTATTTAAGTTTTAGATTTTTTCCACCTAACTTAATTTAGATATTTTTCAAATTTCTGAAAAGATACTTAGTCAAATAAGATATTTTCTAGATAGTAATTTCTAGACTACTTATTATTTCTAATATTTAAATAGGAAAATATTATACTCTATGAAATTAATTATTTAAATAATTAATTTTGGTACAATTTTATTAAGTATATTTTCCTAGTATTAAATAGAAATTAATAATTAAGCCTTCTCTACACTTAATTATTTATTTCTTGAATTTAATACATTTAATTAACTTGAAGAATCTAAATATCTAAGTTGATTTTCATCATGATACTTAAATATTTATTGATTTTTTCATGACACTTAATTAAATAGAAAATTATTTTTAGGTTGACATTTAATTTTTCAACTTAAATTTAAATAATTTTCAATATATATATTTTTCTTTATTTTATTAATCAATTTCGAAATTTGCATTTTATTTATGCAATATTTTTGAATTTTTTATTTTGAAAAATAGATTGGGTTGTAAATTAATTATTTATTTTAATTAATTCTTGGGCCAACTTCAATCAATGATTTTTTCATTTAATTGATTAATTTAAAATAAATGAATTTAAAATATATATATTATTAGAAATTGAATTAACTAGTCAAAGAATATCTAGATAGGTGATATTTTTGCTTGAAGTATTTCTTTTATATTTTATTATTTTCGAAAATAGTATTTTTATATACTTTAAATTTTCGAACACAATAAATATATTCTCAAAGGAAATTTTTAAGTTGCTAATTATTTATTTAATTCAACTTAAATTAATTTCCTTAATATTTATATTTAAGATTATTACTAATATGGAAATAATTTATTTCAATGACCATCTAAGTATAATTTTATAAATATTATATTAAATTCTTACTTTTGAATTTTAATTCTTAATTTAGAATTTAATGAGATCTATTTATTAGAATAATAAAGAAAATAGATTTTAAACAATGAGCTTTATTATTATTAAGATATTCGATCTCCATTGTGGGTTTTACACCGCGTTTGTTTTAGTGAGTAATCCTCCCTAATGGAGGAACGTTCATTAGCAATTTCGCACCGTTTAATCTCGCATGATAAGTGGTTTGTAAGTGTTTTATATGGTATAGATCACCCTAATGGTGGCGACCATATTTGACTTGCAAACTGCGAAACAATGGTAGAAGCTCATAAGATAGAATAGCCTTGACTCTCGCCTAAACGGGACAACGCTGGATTCCAATCTTGATCGAATAAAAGGTTGCTAGAATGTTTAACATTTTAGATGAGCTGACAACTCTATTCAATGGATGGTAGCTTTGACTCTCGCCTAAACGGGACACTGATATCAGTTTGTTGAAAATCTTGGAAATTATTTAGGATTGAATTTTTAAGTATTTTCTCATATCATTCCTACTTGCTATGTGCTTGTAATTTCTGAATTGATTTTGTGTTAAACCATTATTAATTTCTATTTGTTGATTTCTATTATTTTGTAGTATCCTGTTTTGTCAAAATGAATCCCATGTTATCGCTGTTGACTGAAAATAAGCTGAATGGATCTAACTTTAATAAATGGAATGAGAACATTAATATTGCTCTCATAGGAGAAAGTGCCTTGTTTGTTTTAACTGAGCCGTCACCTGAAGTGCCTGGGGACAATGCTTCCAAAGCTGTGAAAGAAAAGTATGAGCGTTGGCAGAAAGCAAATGACAAAGCTCTATACTTTATGCTTTCTAGCATGGTTGACACCCTCAAAACTCGGTTTTCTAAAACCGAAAAGGCTGCTGAAGTTATGACGAAGTTAAATGAGCTATTCGGTAAGGCATCACTTCAGTCACGCTTTGACGCGACTAAGAAGTACATTAATGCACGGATGGAACCTCATCAAAACGTGCGTGACCATGTTCTCCTCATGTCCAGTTATTTCAAAGAAGCCCAGGATCATGGTGCTGAAATGGACAGTGCTACTCAAGTTAGTCTTATCTTGAATAGCCTGACTCCAGCATTTCTACCATACACATCAAATTATGTCATGAATAAGAAGGAAATTGACTTTCATGAATTAGTCAATGACCTTCAAACTTATGAAAATTTGATTGGAGGACCCAAGAAGAAAGGGAGTAAACCTCATAATCCTGGTAATGGTAATGGGACGATAAAACCTGAAGCAAATGTTGCCTCTGCTTCAAAGCCCAAATCGGAGAAGAAGTGGAAGAACACCAAGAAACGAAAGCCATGAAAAAGGCTGCTCCTTCTGGTGATGCTGCACTTAAAGGAAAGTGTTTCTACTGCAATGAGAAAGGTCATTGGAAACCCCAGTGTCCTAAACTTCTTGCAAAGAAACAAGGTATTTCCATTTATAAACTTTAAAAGTTTGTGAATTATTATCCAATTGGATTTATGATTCTGGACTAACTTTGTTTATTTGTTTTTCTTCTTCTTATAGGCCAAGCTACTTGAACTCATATGAGTTGGATCAGCAAGCTGGACCAAGGGTGAAATCGTCCGGATGAAGATGAAGCTCTTCAATTTTTTGAATTAATTGTTTTAGTTTAAAGACAATTTGGATTTCAAATTTTAGTCAGGGATATTTATCCCTGTTTCTCTCATATTGTTGCAATACATTTTTTTTTTATTGTTAATAAATTTTTTTTCGAAATTCCCTATTGCAATTTATGAAATTGAGCTTCATTTAATTTTATCTTCATCACTTATTACCACATTATATTTGTATGTTTGTTTGTGTAAGTGTTTTTATTATTGATGCAAATTCTTTAATATTTACAACTCTTCATAGAGTTATATTATATAAACACTAGAAAGTATTTCTATGTTTATTAATAATTGTTCATTCTAATACAATTATTAAGAATTTGTTTAATAAAAGGATCTTATGATCTGATAGGGGTGGAGAAAAGTTAAGAAAACTATGCAGTTCAACGATCTTTTATATCTAATGAACTCTGGATAGTATTCAACTCCACATAAACTCTATCACACTAAGAGAATCATGATCTTTACAACCTTTAGTGGTGGATCATAATCTCTATATACTTAGGGGTGGAGGTTATCCATAGTACCCTATATGTATATTCTTAGGGGTGGAGGTTATCCATAGTACCCTATATGTATATTCTTAGGGGTGGAGTCCATTCCACAATTCCCTATGAAACACATATCTTGTTTAAACATAGAAGTAATATAATGAGTCAGCTATTGTCAATATAAATTCTTGATCTTGATTGTATGTTCCATTTCGATTTTACTGTTGTAAGTAAAAGTTTGATACCTTTGAAAGTTCTTTGTTAAAGTTTCACACTACCTTAATTGAGTGGGAGAATTTTAAAGTTCTATACCCATCTTCATTAGGTTGATAATTGTGATAGGTACTTAAGAACACTACTGAAAAGCAAATCTAACCATTCACATGGATAGGTATAGCTTATCAGAATTATGAGAATAAGATAAAGAACTCTAGTTCAGTCCATTCAAATGACTTGAACCAAGAATTCTTAATCCTCATAAAATTTGATGGTATCTTAATTTTGATTACTTTATCTCTGGCATGTATTTTTCACTTCAAATACTAGTCTGTTATGTTGATGACTTAGTCTTAACTTAAAGTTTCAGACTAATACAAAAGTCACAACTAGGTAACTCTCTAAACAATCAGAGGTTAAAAGTATTATTTAACCAGACATCTGCTATTGAGTGGGAGCTATCTGAGATGTAATCAAATAGGGAACATTAGAAGATATTCAAGAAAGATTTATGAAAGTGATCTATATGTTAGATATAAGGAACTGTGTATCATTTTTCCTTGTATCTCACCATCTAATTTCGATTTATATAAGATGGTACTTACTTTGGGGGTGGAGGAATTATTGTATAATAATTCAAGCTCTACCAGAGAAGAACTATAACTTGGTGTCTTCGAAATCCAAGAAAGTTATATCACTGAAGAAAAGTCTACACTGTATTATCTCAATTACATATTTTAAAATATGAGAGATATGTCTTCTGTTTATTCAGATGTACTTTTAAAACAGTAAAGATTTCAGTATCCCTTGATGAGTAAAGCATATAGTAAATGATGTTTCATAAGTGTATTTATCAACTAGTTTCCAGAAGTTTGCGTCGATTCAAATATACTACACTTGATCTGAAGATCAAGACATCAGATTGACCTATTTGCACAGTCTGTTTTATATTAGTGCAAGTGGGAGTTTGTTGGGTTTTATGCCCTAAATAAAACTCTTTACAATCTGATTAGTTATCAATATAAGAAATTTGAAGTGATTGATGTTTGCATGAATTTTACATGCTAATGGTTTAATATGTTTATTACATTCATACACACAAAATAAGTTAAATCCAGATCATATGTTTATTCACAATTACAGTATCGTCAACACAGTGGAATGTGATTGTGATCATATGAATCAAAAGTTTTGGTCCCTGTTTCATCAGTGTTATTGGATTTACACTAATGTGATAATCAGCGATGATGTGTACTTACACTTGGAGTAAGTGTTATGTTCTTTCCAGGACATTAGTAAAGTATACTAGTTTCGAATGTATGGAGTATACATTGGACTGGACCGATATTGCAACTAAGTTAAGATATTACAAACTTACCGTTATACATATCTTTCCAAGTCAATATCAGTAGTTGATCTTAAGATTAAAAGAATCTAAATCCTGATATGCTTAGGCTCAACTCAGGAGTGCTATTCATGTTCTTAGATTTATTAGTTAAGCCTACTTTCGGGTCAGGGTGATACGTATATTTCGAGAACATGATAGTATGATTGAGTAGGAGTGCTGAACATAAATATGGAATCTATAGCTTCTACTGGTGTATAGAAGTCAAGTGATGACTCCCTTCGAGCTTAGCAAATAGAAGTAAATGGATGAGCTCTTGTTTAACTGACTAATTATTAGATCACTAAACACCATTTACAGGTAGCTAAGTGTTTTAAGGGGCAAAATACATTGAGGGGTGAGAACGGTAAAGAAATCCCATCTCGATGTAGATCATCTATATAGAGGATCTTTTAAATCACAATAAGATTATAACAATGGTTAAATGAGATAGTATATTGATATCGTGGAACATACAATATGCTCTATATAAGTCTGAGAGTGCAATTCTAAGTTCTAAGAGTGGATTCAACGAAGAATTAATAAGTAGGAATTTACTTGGTAAATTTGGTTCACTTATTGGAAGCTCAGCATATAGATCCATGGTCCCCATTCTAGTTGAGAACATTGTGCTTGTAAGACTCATTAATTGATTCGTGATTGATCAATTATAATTCTAAAGTTAGACTATGTCTAATTTTATGAATTTTCACTAAGCAGGGGTGAAATTGTAAAGAAAAGAGATTCTAGGTTTATTTATTTATTAATGGACTTTATATGTCTAATTAATAATTAAATTAAAGGAAAATATTATTTAATAATCTATTTTAGTTATTAAATAATTAGTTTTGGCATTTAAAAGGTTCGAATTGGAAAATTGGCGCTTTTCGAGAAAATAGAGATAAAATTTGATAAAATTGCAAAATTAAGTGAGGCCCATTACAACACCATGGCCGCCCACTTAAGTTAATTTTTCAAATTAATATTTTCATTATTTTAATGCCAAATAATTCTAAACCTAAACCTAGTAGTTGCCTATAAATAGAAAGTGATGGCTCAGTCAAATACACATCTTTGAATAACCTTTTCTGACAGAAATTTCTCTCTTCAGAAAAATTGAGCCTTCCCCACTTTCTATACCTGGCCGAAATCCCTCTCTCTTTTCCCTTCATCTTTTTTGGTGGCCCTAGTGAAAGAGTAAGTGTCCACACACAGCAAGCAGTAACTCAATCATAGATTGGAAGACTGTGAAGGATCAAACTTGAAGAAGAAGGACATTCGGGCTCAGATCTTGATTATACTCTGCTACAGAAAGGAATCAAGGGTTAGAGATCTGAGTGGAAGGAGACATTAATTCCGCTGCATCAATGTAAGGTTTTCTTAACTTTATATGTGTTTATTTATCGTTTTAGAAAGTTCATATTTAGGGTGTTTAAACAACATACTTGTGAGTAGATCTAAGATCCTGGTAAAATAATTCCCAACAATAGGTCCTTCCAATGTTCCGTCCTCTTCCACTCGAGAAGAGGACAATCCTACTCCCTCAGTCGAACTAACTAAGAGAACTACCGCTAAAGTTCCTGTTCAGAAGATCACCACTCCTCGTTGTAGTGGGAGGGTTTCAACAAAACCAGCTCGTTATGGCTTGGATGGTGAAATCAATATGGTCGTTGGTGACGGTATTGAAGACGACCCATGAACCTATAAACAGGCAATGGCTAGTGCGTGACGGAAACGATGGTCAGCCGGCATGGATTCAGAAATGGATTCCATGAAAAAGAACAAAGTCTGGGAATATGTAGACGCACCCGATGACTATCGTCCAATCGGATGTAAGTGGGTTTACAAGAAGAAAAGAGGAGCTGGAGGCGAAGTCGAAACTTTTAAAGCTAGACTTGTAGCCAAGGGTTATACCCAAAGAGAATGTGTGGACTATGAGGAAACTTTTAGTCCTGTCGCCATGCTCAAATCCATCCGAATTCTTCTCTCCATAGCTGTTGCTTTCGATTATGAAATCTGGCAAATGGATGTCAAGACTGCCTTCCTTAATGGGGTCCTTGAAGAAACCATCTATATGGAGCAACCAGAAGGTTTACAAATTAAATAAGTCTATCTATGGACTCAAGCAAGCTTCTCGCTCATGGAATAAAAGGTTTGATGAAATCATCCAGACCTACGGCTTTCTTCAGAATGAAGATGAACCTTATGTTTACCAACTCAAGGAAGACCAAGTAATAGTATTCCTGGTCCATTATGTTGACGACATTTTGATTATTGGAAACAATATCAAGAAAATGACTCACATCAAGGAATGGCTTAACACTCAATTCGATATGAAAGATTTGGGTGAAGCATCCTATGTTCTTGGTATTCAGATTATCAGAAACCGGAAGAACAAATCTCTTGCTCAATCTCAAACAACCTATATTGACAAAGTTTTAGAGAGATTCTCCATGAACAACACCAATGGGGCGAATATGCCTTCTAGATATGGTATCCGTCTATCTAAGGAATAGTCTCCTACTGATCCTCAAGAGATAGAGGACATGGCAAAAGTTCCCTATGCCTCTGCAGTTGGAAGTCTAATGTATGCAATGTTATGCACTAGACCTGACATCTGCTATGCAGTTGGAATCGTCAGCAGGTATCAGTCTAATCCGTGACATGAACATTGGAATGCAGTTAAGTATATTCTGAAATACTTAAAGAGTACAAGGAATCTTGTGTTAGTCTACAAGGGTGGTGCTTTAAATCCCATAGGCTATACTGATTCAGATTTCCAGGCATGTCTTGAAGACAGGAAATCTACATCTGGGATGGTGTTTACTCTTGGGGTGGAGCAGTGGTTCGGAGAAGTGCAAAACAAACCGCGATGTCAGACTCGACGATGGAAGCCGAATACATAGCTGCAGCAGAAGCTGCTAAAGAGCTTGTCTGGCTAAGAAAGTTCTTCACCAGTATCGGTGTTGTGCCTGGAATGGAAAAGCCTCTGGTCCTACTTTGTGATAATAATGGAGCAATAGCCAATAGTAAGGAACCTCGAAGCCACAAGAGAAGCAAACACATAGAAAGGAAGTATCACATAATCAGAGAATATGTGGCAAGAGGGGATGTACTAGTTGAGAAAGTCGACACAGAAGACAACTTAGCTGATCCATTCACCAAAGTCTTGGTCGTGACTGCATTTGAAAAGCACCGTCAGAATTTAGGATTAATTGATATGTACTGATTAGTTTTATATTAGTGCAAGTGGGAGTTTGTTGGGTTTTATGGCCTAAATAAAACTCCATTTCAATGTAATCCATTTTATTCAACATCAATAAAGAAACAGAAGTATTTTTCATTCATTTGTGTATGTTTTGGTTCATCTTATCAATTGCTTGTCTATTTGATTTATAAATTCATCTGAAACCCTTTTCACATACTTGATCTTGTTTATTGTGTTGTCAACACATTGGAAAGTACACATGACTATGTGAACAAAGTTTCCTAGATTTATCAGACACAGGGTTTTACTGATATGATAACCTACAACAGAGTTTACTTGCATTTGGAGAAATGCTATGTTCTTTCCAGAGCATTGGTTAAAGTAAAGCTCAGGTTGGGTGCATGGAGTATGCATCGGAATGGACCGATATTGAACTTTGACTTAGATTTATTAAACTTCCCGTAATATCTATTCAAGTCATATCGCATAGTTGATCCTAGATCAAGTGATCTTAATCCTGTTATGATTAGGCTTAATCTCAAGAGGTTATTCGTGTTCTTTGATTTGTTAGTTAAGCCTACTTTTGGGTCAGGGTGATACGTACATTTTGGGAACACGGTAGTGCAATTGAGTGGGAGCGCTAACATAAACATGGAATCTATAGCTTCTATCTGGCGAATAGTAAGTAAAGGATGATCTCCTTCGAGCTTGACCAAACGAAAAATAAATGGTGGAGTACTCATTTCACATAAGCTGAAATATCATTTATACAGGGTTAAGTGTTTTAAGGATAAAATACATTGTAGGGGGTAACGGTAATCTAATCCCTTTACAGTGTAGATCATTCATATAGAGGATCATTGATCTTAGGATTATAATAATGGATAACTAATGATGTGTCTATATGGTGGAACATATAGAGCATTCTATATACTGAGAGTGCAATTCTAAGTTCTATGCGTGGATTCAACGAAGAATTAATAAGTCAGTGAATTTAGGTTATAAATTCTTGATCTGCTTATTGGAAGCTCGGTTATATAGACCCATGGTCCCCCCACTAGTTGAGATAATATTACTTGTAAGACTCATTTAATTGGTTTTGATTAATCAATTATAATTCTCAAATTAGGCTATGTCTATTTGGGACTTTTTCACCAAGTAAGGGCGAAATTGTAAAGAAAGAGTTTTTAGGGCATATTTGTTAATTATGATACTTTGTATGGTTCAATTAATAAATATGATAAATGAAAATATTATTTAATAATTATTTATAGTTTTTAAATAGTTAGAATTGGCATTTAAATGGTTGAATTTGAAAATTGGCGTTTTTGAGAAAATGAGATGCAGAAACGATAAAACTGCAACATTGCAAAAAGTGAGGCCCAAATCCACATAGCCATGGCCGGCCACTTTTATAGGATTTATCATCTGATATTTTCATTATTTTAATGCCAAATAATTCAAACCTAACCCTAGTGGAATGCTATAAATAGATAGTGAAGGCTTAAGGAAATTTACACTTTTCATTCAGAGAAAAATCTGAGCCTTCTCTTTCTAAACCCTAGCCGCCACTCCTTGCTCTTCTTCTTCCTTGAAATTTCGAAACCACTTAGTGATTAGAGTAGTGCGCACACATAGCAAGTGATACCTCAATTATAGTGAGGAATATCGTGAAGAAAGATAACAAGAAGGAGATTCAGCATCAAAGGAAGGAGAGAAAGAGATCCAGTTATGAATTACTAGCAATGTTGAAAAACATTAAGGTAAGTGGTTAAAGATTTTGCGAACTGATAGGGGTGGAGAAATATTTTGTAGATATGCAGTTCAAAGATCATTAAGTTGATTTTTTGAATTGTATCCAAACTTACTTCCCCAAAAATTGTATTTGCATATTGATGATAGTATAAGGTCTATGATTAGTTACTAACAGTTGCCTAAGTCCTTCTAGGGAAATACCCTAGTGATAAGAAAATTTCAGAATGATAAAATGGTTGTGTACTTAGTGTAAACTGTTACTAGATTCATGGATGACCTAATCGTGATCTTAAGAAAAGCTAAAACTATTAAGCAAGGTTTGCATGTTTGATAGCTATTATAAGTGATTAGAGGTGGACCACCAAAAGTCATTAAAATAAGAAAGTGTTCGTTTCAACAAATACCACTTTTCTAAGAAAATGACTAAGTCTGAAAACAAAGTAGTAAAGTAAAGGAGATATTTTTTTCTTGATTCCAAAAGTGTTCTATCATCTTATTCGATATAAGATGGTCCCACTGCCTCTATTGTCTAGACACAACCAAAGAGGATAATACCACTTACGTTCTTAGACAAAAGTCACTGTACCTTATCGTAGTAATGAATTGTTATGACTTGGAAGACACTTGTGAGGAAATCCATTGTTAGTTTAAACAAGTAATGAATTATTAGAATAAGAAATTGTGTAGCAAAGTGAAGAGAACTATGGTTAAATCCATTCATGTGGAACAACCAAAACTTTTCTATTACAAGGACAAGAAAGGAAATTTCGTTAGTAAGTCTATTCAATGGACTTAACAAAACTTCCTGTTCCTAGTATTAAAGGTTTGAGTTTATCTAAACATATGGCTTGTGGTATACCTGGTAATTTACTTACTCTAGTGCAAGCAACTTACTTTAGTAAGATGCTGGAGCATTTTTCTAATGGCAATCTATAGAAGCTTCTCGACTTCTAGACATAGATTTTATTTATCTAAGGAAAAGTTTCATCTATTCCAGAAAAGATAAAGGCAAAAGAAAGAATTCCTTGAATCAACAGTGAGAGGTCTCAGATATGCTTTGCTATGCATTAGACCAGACACCTGCTGTTGAGTGAGAGTAATGAGTTGGTATCAGATTAATCCAGGGAATGAACATTGGAAGACAATCAAGTAAATCTTAAGATCAAGAAGAGGAACTATATGTTAGTCGATAAGGGTGGTATTAAATACTCTTAGACTACACCAAATCAGATTTTTAGACTTGCCTTAGTGCTAGAAAGTCTGTTGATGAGATGGTGATTTCTCTGGGGGTGGAGTAGTGATTTTGGAGAAGTGTAAAAACCTATCTGAAGTCTCTTAGTCTACCAAAGAGACTGAATGTTAAAGTTGCAGGAAAGATACTTATTCAGTTTAAGGAAAGTTCTATACATTGTTTTTGGCATTGTACTAACATTTATTAACAAATAGTGTTACTTCATGACTAACACAAATGTAGGTGCCAAAAAGTAAAGAATCTAGTATCCCTAGAATAGTAGACATAACTTCATGACTAACACAAATGTAGTTGCCAAAAAGTAAAGAATCCAGTATCCTTAGAGGAGTACACATATAGAGAGGAATTTCACAATATCAAGGATTTTATGATTAAGGAAATGTAATGGTGGAGGAAGGGTTGTATTGAATACAACCTGTCAGATCCTATTACCGAGAGAATACTACATACTACACTTGATCTGGATATCAAGGTGTTGCGATTAATTGAAATGCATTTTTTGTTATATTAGTGCAAGTGAGAGTTTGTTGGGTTTTGTGCCCTAAATAAAACCAATTTAGATATAATCATATTTACTAATTAATAAAGATCATAAATAATTTTATGTTGCATGGTTCCCATGATTTGTTTATGATTATGTTTAATGTATAAATTCTGTTAAGTCCAGAACATATGTATTTGTTCATGATTATAGTGTTGTCAGAACAATGGAATATAATCATGATTATATGTTCAAAAGTTTAATTCCCTGATTTGTCAGTTCACTGGATTTAGACTGGCATGACAATCAGGAATACGTATACTTACACCTTGGATAAGTGTTATGTCATTTCCAGGGCATTGACAAAGTTTACCAGTATCGGATGTATGGAGTATACATTGGAAGGGACCGATATTGATCTTAGATAAGATATCCTAAACTTACCGGTATATCTTTCTAAGTCAATATCAATGGTTGATCTTAGGTCTTTGGATCTTAATCCTGACATGGTTAGGTTCGTTCTCAAGAGTGTTATTTGTGTTCTTTGATTTGTTAGTTAAGCCTACTTTTTGGTATGGGTGATACGTACATTTTGGGAACATGATATTACAATTGAGTGGGAGCGTTAATCATAAATATGGAATCTATAGCTTCTATAGGTATTTATAAGTGGAACGATGATTTCCTTCGAGCTTGGCTGAATAGAGATAAATGATTGAGATCTCATTTCAATAATTATATTAGTTTACTAAAATATCATTTATCGGTAGCTAAGTGTTTTAAGGATAAAGTACATTCAATGGTGGAACGGTAAATTTATCCCTATGAAGTGTAGATCATCTATAGAGGATCCTTGACTATTAGGATTATAACAATGGATAATCTTAACGTATATATATCATGGTACATATAAAGCGTTTTATATAACTGAGAGTGTATTCAATTCCAAATCTATAGTGGAGCAAGGCAGAATTAGTAAGTTGAGAATTTACTTGGTAAATTCTAGATCTGCTTATTGGAAGCTCGGTTATATAGGCCCACAGTCCCCTCACTAGTTGAGATAATACTGCTTGCAGACTCAGTTAATTGATTTTAATTAATCAATTATAATTCTAAAATTAGACTATGTCTTATTTATGAATTTTCACTAAGCAAGGGCTTAATTGTGAAGAAAAGAGGTTTTGGGGTTAGTTTGTTAATTAAGAGACTTTGTATGGTCTAATTAATAAAATACATAAATAGCAATTTTATTTAGTAATTAATCATAATTATTAAATAAACAGTTTTGGCATTTATAGGTTTGAATTGGAAAATATGGTATCTTTGAAAAGAAGAATAAGTGGTTGAAATAAAGTGGCAAAATTGTAACTAGAGATGGGTCCCTTTGAACTGTACGACCATATAGTATTTTTGCCCAATATCTTATTCTTTTTTAATCCATATAATTCAACCGTAAGCCCTAGTTGAAACACTATAAAAGGAACATGATACTCTTACTCATCCAATTAATGTTAACTTGACTATTCAACCAAACCTAGATGAGAGAGTTCCTTCTATAAAGATTTCACCTTTTTCATTGTTCTTCACCATATTCGAAAGCCTAAGTGATGAGTGACGTGCCCACACATAGCAAGTCAAGTACTCAATCATAGTGAGTAAGACGGTGGTAACCAGACCCAAAGGAGAAAAGAGATCCAGGTTCAGATCTTGATAATGCTCTGCTACAGAAAGGAATCAAGGGCTAGAGATTTTGAACGAAAGGAGTCATATTATTTCGCTTTACCCAATGTAAGGTTTTCTTAAACCCTTATGTGTTTATTTCATTGTTTTAGAGAATTTATATTTAGGATGTTAATTCAACATACATGTTAGTAAATCTGGATCCTAGTAAAATATTCCCAACAGTACTTTTGCCACTTTCAGGGCGACAAATTCTTGAAGAAGTTGAGAAAATAGACTTCAAGTATGGAAATGGCAAGAAAAAAAGGCTAATGGATGTTTTCAAAGAAAATTGATTTTCTTCAGGCCATGTTCTTTGAATTTATGAGAGTAAAAGGTCAAAATGAGTACGTCAGAGTTCCTGTTAACCCATCCTTTTTACCGACTTTACATCTACATAAATTCCAAGAGATGTCATAAAGTGGCCACCCAAGATGAACTTACGGGTTCAACTATGTTATTTGGACTAAAGTATCTCTTTAACTTTTACCAATATATCATATATATATTATGTTAGTGGAGTTTGAGTATCTTAGATATTCATTTGTAGTGAAGTAGATTCTAAGTTTGATGGACTGTGGAGATATAAGAAAAAACTTTATGTGTTGTTTATTGTATTGATATGTACTTAAAAAATTTCAGGGAATGTTATGGAGACAGAGGAAACTCTGTCCATTTTTTTTAGGACTCTATTTGATTTTTTTTCTGTTTTTTTTTTAAACATGTGCATTTGGAAAATTTTAAATCAAAAACAAAAAGAGTTATACAAGCTTTATGATGTTGAGCTTCTTAATTATAATAATGAGCAAGACAATGTGATAGCCATCAATTAATTGTCAATATGGTTAAACAATATGACTCAAGTAGGACCATATTTTTCCCTCAAAAACAAAAGGTAGGGCAATATTTTTTTATACTATGGAACATAGGGTAAGACCCACACCATTATTTCACTTTCACTATAATATTTTATTTTTATATTAATATAACATTGTTACTTTTTTCAACAAGAATTGGATGTTGATTATAGCAAGGACATCGGGAAGAATTATATTCTTAAACTCGCTTAAATCTAAAGTCCCGCCAATCATTGCTGAGATGATAAAAAGGTAAGTTTAGAACTTTAAGCTATTCATTCTAATATAATAATCAATTACTAAATTTCAATAGCTTCACTTATAATTTTTTTTATGTCTTTAACTGCTCATACACAAATATTAGCTCAAATACTATCGTATTTGGCGCAAAGGAACCGCGAATATATACTTTTGTTTGTCCAAAATAACCATAAAATTACGAATGTGGTTACTATGTACAAACTTACTGATAACTCTATGAAAATAGAGTTATTTATATCTTTTAATTTTGAGCATTAAATTAGCTTTGTTCTCAAGTATTTTAGTTTATTTTAGTATCTTTTATTTGGTTTTATTTAGTTTTGCATAAATATTAATTTTAGTATCTTTAGATTAATTTTTAACTAATTTTGTAATATTTTATCAATTTTATTTAGTTTCTCATTTTATAAGTGTTAATCTCAATTTTGTGTATTTTTGTAAAAAGATCAATTGTAAAATTTGGACTTATAAAGGTGCCGTTTGGTAACACTTTTGTTTTCTAATTTTTTAATTACAAAATGAAAGAAAATTTTTTGTTTTTAAAAATTTTGTTTTAGAAAAACAAAAATGCGTTCTATAACTACTTTTATTTTTCAATTTTAAAAACAGAAAACAAAAGTGTGTTCTGTAAAGTTCATTTTCATTTTTATTTTTTGATTTTATTTAAGTCGGGTCTACGTTCGGGGTCGGATTTGGATTCAGCTCAAAGGCTGGGTTTAGCGCCAGGACGGTGGGAGGGGGATTTGGGTCCGGTCTGGTCAGAGTTTAAATATTGATTAAGAAAAAAAAAACTGTTAAAAAAAATATTGAAAGTGACTTTTTTAAAAAAAAAAAAACTGATTCGTAATTAAAAAATTAAAAAGTGAAAACAGTTTTATAGAACATGTTTTTGAAAAATATTTTCACTTTTCTAATTTTAAAAACAAAAAACTAATTAAAAAAGTGTTACCAAACGTCACCAAAGTGTCAAAATGGTCAAAATAGAGAACAATTTGAATTATGTGATTGATGTAGTTGATTAATTTACTAAAGTCTAATTGAAGCCCAAATATCTTTTTCAAAGTCCATTTTATTTGTTAATGGGCTGGGATGTTTTTAGTGTGATAAGGATTTAACAAAAAATAAATAAAGAAAAAAAAACCAAATGAAAAAATGGGCTCATCACTAAAATATCAATTATATCTCCATTTTTTTTACCAAGTGATTAATGTGTTTTTTTTTATTGGGCCTTTTTGTAAAAAAAAATTCACAAAAGGTGAAAAGAGACCATGGGCCACGTTAGGAGGGTTTTTATTGGCAAGAAATCAATTTGGAAGAGTTGATATATTTGTGATTGTTGGAAATTATTTTACCAGGATCTTAGATCTACTCACAAGTATGTTGATTAACACCCTAAATATGAACTTTTTACAACGATGAAATAAACACATATAAAGTTTGAGAAACCTTACATTGGGTGCAGCAGAATATAATGACTCCTTCCGTTCAGATATCTAGCCCTTAATTCCTTTCTGTAGCAGAGCATTATCAATATCTGAACCTGGATCTCTTTCTCTGATTCTTTAGTGTTGAAACTCCTTCTTGCTGAAAGTCTTTCTTCACGATCTTCCTCACTATGATTGAGGTATCACTTGCTGTGTGTGGGCACTACTCTAACACTAAGAATTTTGAAATCTTTAGGAAGAAGAGAGAGAGGGAGTGGTCGGCCAAAGATAGGGAGAGAGAGAGGCTCAGTTTTTTCTGAATGAAAAAGTAGAAAATTTAAGTGTGTTATTTTCCTCAAGCCTTCACTATCTATTTATAGCATTCCACTAGGGTTACATTTGAATTATTTGACATTTAAAATAATGAAAATATCAGAGGGAAAACCCTACAAAAGTGGCCGGCCATGCCATGTGGATTTGGGCCTCACTTTTTGCAATTTTACAGTTTTATCTTTTCTGCATCTGATTTTCTCAAAAACGCCAATTTTCAAATTCAACCATTTAAATGCCAATTCTAACTATTTAATAACTATAAATAATTATTAAATAATATTGTCATTTATCATATTTATTAATTGAACCATACAAAGTATCATAATTAACAAATATGCCCTAAAAACTCTTTCTTTACAATTTCGCCCTTACTTAGTGAAAAATTCACAAATAGACATAGTCTAATTTGAGAATTATAATTGATTAATCAAAACCAATTATATGAGTCTTACAAGCAATATCATCTCAACTAGTGGGGTGACCATGGGTCTATATAACCGAGCTTCCAATAAGCAGATCAAGAATTTATAACCTAAATTCATTGACTTATTAATTCCTCGTTGAATCCACGCATAGAACTTAGAATTGCACTCTCAGTATATAGAATGCTCTATATGTTCCACCATATAGACACATCATTAGTTATCCATTGTTATAATCCTAATTTGATCAATGATCCTCTATATGAATGATCTACACTATAAAGGGATTAGATTACCGTTACATCCTACAATTTATTTTATCCTTAAAACACTTAACCCCGTATAAATGATATTTCAGCTTATGTGAAATGAGTACTCCACCATTTATATTCGTTTGGTCAAGCTCGAAGGAGATCATCCTTTACTTACTATTCGCCAGATAGAAGCTATAGATTCCATGTTTATGTTAGCGCTCCCACTCAATTGCACTACCGTGTTCCCAAAATGTACGTATCACCCTGACCTAAAAGTAGGCTTAACTAACAAATCAAAGAACACGAATAGCCTTTCGAGATTGAGCCTAATCATAACAGGATTAAGATCATTTGATCTAGGATCAACTATGCGATATTGACTTGAATAGATATTACGGTAAGTTTAATAAATCTAAGTCAAAGTTCAATATCGGTCCCTTCCGATGCATACTCCATGCATCTAACCTGAGCTTTACTTTAACGAATGCTCTGGAAAGAACATAGCAATTCTCCAAATGCAAGTATACTCTGTTGTAGATTATCATATCAGTAAAACCCCGTGTCTGATAAATTTAGGAAACTTTATTCACATAGTCATGTTTACTTTCCAATGTGTTGACAACACAATAAACAGGATCAAGTATGTGAAAAGGATTTCAGATGAATTTATACATTATGTACATATAATCATGAAATAAATCATGTGAACCATTCAACATTAAATGTTATTTCTAATCTATATTAATAAGTAAATCTGATTATATTGAAATGAGTTTCATTTAGGGCATAAAACCCAACAGTTATATATACTCAAGAAGGCAGGCGTGGGTGACGGGAATTGAAGGAGCGGGCGGCTGCTACAGTCAGCTCCACACCAATGAGAAAAATGAAGAAAAAGAAGAAAAAGAAAAAGAGAGAGAGTTTTATTTTGGGTTTTAATTTAATATTTTTATTTTGGAGAATGGCAAATATTCAAAGGAAGAAGAAGAGAATTTTGGCAAAGAAAGCTTGGAGTATTGTGACAACTCCAATATGAGTTTTTCTTTTTCTCTTTCTCTTATTTTAAACTTTGTAATTTTTGCACAATTTATTATGAGTTAATTTTTCTTTTGCTAAAATTATTTTGTTGACTTAAATTGTGATTTGGTATTTTATTGCTATGTTTAGTGAATTGATTTTCTTCATTCAAGAGTGTTTATTGTGCAATTGCTTACTTTTGCTTGATCACCATTAGAAAGTAGTAGCTAATAGGGTTGGTGGAATTGCTTAAATGATGCATGAAAATCACCTTAGAAAAGTGTGATTTGTAAATGGCATAGTAATATGTTATTTACCTTGTATGACTTGAAGGAATTGTGCTTAAATTGGTATTCTTAAAATTAATTGGGCATATAAATATGTTAATTAATTAGAGAATGAAACCATAAATACTTTGAAAAAAAGATTATGACATTTTAAATTACTAGTTGACATTATTAATTTACAACAATACTCATTTGCACAATTATATCAACTTTACATTTTTAGGCCAATTTAATAATTCTAGCTTGTTTTCTTCAAAGTTTGTGTTTGTTAAATTTTATATATTCTCGTCACTTCATTTTATTTTTGTTTAAACCAATTTGTGAGTAATTCGTTTTACAAATTAATTTCTAATTTTCAATCACTGTGGAGACGATACTCGATTTATGATCATTTTATTACTTGTTCCGATTCCGTACACTTGCGTATACAAATTTTTACAACACTTACATTTGTGATATGCTTCAACATTCAAATCCTATTGAAGTCATAAAAGAAAAAGTAAGTATATTCTCATTTTCTCTATAAATACAAACATATAAAAATATTTTCCTTTTAATTAGTTTTAATTAGTTATAAAAAAAAAAAAAAGATGAATGAAATGTAATAAAATTAAAAGAAAAAAAAAATAGAAAACCTATGTATTTGCAAAATTAGATCAAAATTAAGGTGACCTTTTCATCCAACTTTTTATTAAAAAAAAAAAAAAAGTTGGATAAATCTCAATTTTTTCATGAAAAGTGGCATGGAAAGTACACTTTTATCTCACTTTTTTCAAATAACCGGGATAAAAGGGGTACTTTTTATCCCGCTTTTATGAAAAAATTGGGATAAACAGGTAGTTTTTATCCTTTTTTTTTTGTCATAAAAATCGGGTTAAAAAGTGTACTTTTTATCTCGATTTTTTAAATACTTTTATCCCACTACCAAATATCCCAGATTTTATTTTAGTAAAAATAGGGATAAAAAAACTTAAAAACTGAGATAAAAAGCTTTTTCCTGTAGTAGTGTCAGTTTTGCCATTATATTTCAATAATGATTAAATGACACTTAATCTATTTTGGATACTAAGAAAAGGGCGGTGCTATGGGGTACCAAGATATCTAACACCATGATGAGATGACGTCCTATAATTAGTTAACAGTTTTCGATAATCCTTATTGAAATTAAATAAGTGAAACCTAATATTTAATTATAGTAATATTACAATTTACAAGAATATTAGGTACTATATTTGGTCTTTAGCATTTCACTTAAAAAAACAAATCCGAAAATTTACATATTATCACGTATATTTTATATATCTAGAATTGATTTGTAAAAGGCAGATTCATCAGCATCATATGACATTATATTACACCCAAAATCTAATTCTATTAATTTTATGTCAGGAAAAACTGTGTTTCCCCTTAATCATATGGTATACGAAAGGATTAAATGCATTTAATTTCTTTATAGAAGAATCAAATTTGCTAATATCTATCTACAGAGAAATGCTAAGCGCTAATTATGGTGCCTATGAGGTGTAATCTCTCTATTTGTATAATTTAACATAGGTCACATTTACTTTAATTTAAAAAACATTATAAAGAACCACTAACTAATTATAATAACCTATAACATAGAAATCTCAGGCACCCTGGTGCCCATAGCAAATGGGGATCCGAATTACATAAACATTATGATATTGTAATAAACAAAGTAATACATAATACCCTTTTGTATGGCTGTATGTAGGCTTCACTTTGCAGTGTCTTTCTCCACATCATTCACTTGAAACTACAAAATTTTGCCTAGAATATTGGAGGTAGTGACGGTTATGCACTAAGATTTTTTCATTGAAAGAAGGCTCATAGATATTCCAACGCTTTGCTTCCTCTTATACTTAGAACTTTTATTGACGATGGCATTTTGTTTCGGATTTCTTAGAACACAAACATCTCCGTCGCATATGTATCGTTTGGGCTGGGAAGAGAAGCACCCAAAGATGTTTGAGAGCAAAGCCATATTGGACCTTTAAACGAGAGAGAATATCAGAAGACGACTCTTCTGTTCTTGTGTTGTATTTGATTTTGTGTTTTTCAGCCAAATGCATGTTAGAAAAACCAGACATATATATTGGTTATGACAATGAGAATAGAGTCAATGTTGGTGGGTTTAATTCGTACGAAGATTGATGTGACACGCTTCAAATTATGGACTTTTCAACCAGACCAAACGTGTCGGTATCCACTTCTGGATGCTCTATAAAACTATTGTATCATAATAATATGTTATTTATTTTATTTTTTTGAAACGGAATAATATATGTTATTTCATTGACCCATGTTTTAAGAATTTTATTCTAACTTTATAATTAATCAACGTTAATTTTCAAAAAAAGAACACAAAATTTATAATAATAATAATAATAATCTATATATCTATATATATACTAGCAAAAAGTTACGTGTATACTAAATTTTATGCTAGTTTTTTTCTACGCTATTAAAAAGTGATACAATTAAAAATTAAAAAAATATATATATTATTAATTATTAGGTTCAACATCATTACCCTGTGTTCATTTTTAAGGAAAAAAAATATATTTATGAAATAAAAATTTGTTGCAACGCGTGTACAGGCAAAATTCGAAAAATATATTTATTAGTAGAGTATTGACAATTTCAACAGTAAATTAATTGATTGTATATTTTTTTTGTCTGCTAACATTAAGCTTTTGATATTTCAGTGGTGAACTCTTATTTGTCCGCTTTTCAAATTTTTCTAACACTCTCATTTTATGCTTCCAACATTCTGTACGTAGTTGGAGTGATGTCCTTAATTGTTCTATATAGTGTAGTCATTTATTCACATGTTTTCAAATAAAAGAATAGATATACAAAATAAAAAATATAATTAAGCTCATATTAAAATCAATCTCACCTTTTAATATAGTGAAAGGTTTTTAAATTGATTCATTCTCACTTAATAATTGTGACAGACCTAACGAATAATAATATTATGTTACCTCATAACAAAATAGGAATCCACCAAACAACATTATCAAAATTTATTTCAGGTATAGTTATATAAATCTATTACTCATTGAAGCCTATTAGAAACTCTAAAAAGCTCACAATACGAAATTTTACATCAAAAATCTAAAAAATGATCAACTATGTAGCAAGAATGATAACACAATAACCAAAATTGTCTAGTCATATACAGTCTTAAAATTTAAAAGAGTGGCATTATTGATTCAAGTTTCGACTAAGTATTTCTGAGTTTGAGTTATAATATATTGTGTCCTGTGTTTATGTCCAAATGTTGTGTGTCTGGCTAATCTAGTGAAGAAGATTGAAGTTTTGATTCTCAATAAATAGAATGAATATAAGTGTATACTTTGTAGTAGGTCATTATTGTATCATTTTTAAGTTAATGTGTCAACTTGAAAATAATTCATTTAATAAACGGAATAGAGGAGTCAATCTCAAAATATTTTTCTACATTAATAAGTAGAGCTATAGAAAACAAACTCGGTAACTTTTTTAGTGTTAAAAAATTGTAAATGGTTATAAATTCAGAGTAAGTAACTTTTTACACTAATATATTGCATTTAGTATTTACTTTTAATTTGCAACACCATTATTTAGATTAATTAAATATACGTAAAAATAATTTTAAATAAGAACTAACAATATTTTTTTTTCTTCAATTAATTATTGTATTAAATAACTATTGATTTTTAATATTATTTTATTAGATATATATATATATATATATGTGGGTTTTTTTTTTTTTTTGAAATGGATGATAATCTGTTTTTAACAAAATTAAAGTGTAAATGTTGATGGTGCGATTACGATCTTTCCGTCTGAAGGATCGATGGTTTGGGGCTAGGTGTAGCTCGGGATGGTGTGCGTACATTAATTCACATATTATTGTTAAAATAATTTTATATTGAATGGAATTTTAATTAAGTAACAAAACCCCATATTTTTTGGATTTAATAGGATTTATTTTATTATATATAAATAAAAAGTTACCATGAATTTCTCATAAACTATTTATTTTCATTAATAAACCATTTTATTTTTAATATAAATAAAAACTCACCCATGAATTTCTCATAAACCAAGAATTCTGTTATATAGGCACACTTTATATAGAATAGATATAAAGGAGAAATATGTGGCAGTGATGTGGCGGTACAAAATCACTTCAAATAACACTATCTCTTCTCTCCTTGATTCTCTCATTTTTTAATTTTTTATTAATTTTATAAATATTAATTAATGTAAAATATATTTTTATATATAAAACATAACTCTAAATTTAAATCAATCGTCACGTTATTGTTTTTTAGTTTAAAAAGGATATTTTTTTTTAAAAAAATTAATATATATATAAATATATATTGTTAAATTTATAATAATATGTTATTAATTAATTAAAAAATAAAAATGTGAATTGAAAAAAAAAACTACACACGTGTATTTATTATTTTTTTAAAATGATATTTTTTTTAAAAAAAATTATATATATTATTAAGTTTATTATATTATGTTATTAATTAGTTAAAAAATAAAAATTTAAATTGAAAAAAAAACTACACACGTATATATATATAAAGGAGAAGTATGAGACGGTGATGTGGTGGTACAAAGTCACTTCAAATAGCACTATCTCTTCTTTCCTTGATTCTCTCATTTTTTTAATTTTTTATTAATTTTATAAATATTAATTAATCTAAAATATATTTTTATATATAAAACATAACTTTAAATTTAAATCAATTGTGACGTTTTGGTTTTTTTTTAGTTTAAAAAGGATATATTTTTTTAAAAAAATCAATATATATATAAATATATATTATTAAATTTAAAATAATATGTTATTAATTAATTAAAAAATGAAAATTTGAATTGAAAAAAAAAACTACACACGTGTAGTTATTATTTTTTTTAAATAATATCTTTTAAAAAAAAAATTGTATATATTATTAAGTTTATAATATTATGTTATTAATTAATTAAAAAATGAAAATTTAAATTGAAAAAAAAAAACTATCCATACGTGTAGTTATGATTTTTTTATTATTATAAATATCTATTATAATCAATATATTCTAAAATCACTCTAAACTATTTTTCTCTCTCTCCTTAATACTCTCAATTTTAATATTTTATTAAAGAATAAATCTATAAATTGATATTTTAATAAATCTCAATTGTTAGAATTTTTTTACTAAAATTAGACAAAAGTCCTTAAATTTAACAATCTCAATAGTTCGGGGGAATTTCTAACGGCAAAAAAAGTTCAGGGGGCACAATTTAGTATATGTCAAAGTTCGGCGAGAAAAATTACTATTTATTAAAGAATATTAATTAATTTTTAACAAAAGCCTACTTTACGTCTTTTTTTGAAATGATAATTTTAATGTCAAGTATTCCATAAACTTTTTACTAATATTTTTCAATCAATGAAGTGAACAGATAAACTTTAATTCCCGTATGAAAAATCAAACTCTCAATCCCAATAATCAATAGAAACAACATCAAATTTCATGTTCTTAAAATCTATAAAAATAAATACAAACTCAAACATTAGAACCCCATAAAATTTTAAAACTCAAACATTAAAAACACACACAATAAAATTCAAACTCAGAACTTAGCACACACATTAGAAAAAAAATTAAACCATAAATGAAGATTTATGGTACTATTTTTCAAATTTCGGTATTTATTAGTAACAAACTTAATATTTTAAGTATTTATGTAACAAATTTTTTAATAGTAAAATAAAAATTTTAATATAATTTTACTAAGTAATTATTATTAATTAAAATAAACGATTTATTTTTTTATATATAATTTAAAATATTTTATATATCCGCCGCAAAGCGTGGGATGTTTACTAGTAATAATAATAAGGGAAACGATTCAGTCACGTATACTATACGGCGGAACTTGTTCCGTGTATGCCACGTGGCTAATCATGAGCTCATTTTTTATATATTAATTTTACAATAAAATATTTTCTAACCCCATATTAAAAAAAAAAAAAAACAGGCTTTTTATAATAGGGGTATCCTATTACTTAGTTTTTTTTTTTCAATAAACTAAGGTGTCGTTTGGTAACACTTTTGTTTTTAAATTTTTTAATCACAAAATGAAAGTAAAATTTTTGTTTTTAAAAAATTTATTTTTGAAAAATAAAAATGCGTTCTGTAACAGCTTTTGTTTTTCAATTTTAAAAACATAAAACAAAAGTGTGTTCTGTAAAGTTCATTTTTTATTTTTATTTTTTGATTTCATTTAAGTCGGGTCTAGGTCCGGAGTCGGATTCGGGTTCAGATCAGAAGCCGGGTTCAGCTCCAGGGCCTTGGGGAGGAGATTTGGTCCGGATCTGGTCGTAATCCAAAAGATTGATTATGAAAAAAAACTGTTTAAAAAAATATTAAAAGTGATTTTTTTTTTTTGTTTTTAAAATTTTGATTTCTAATTGTAAAATTGAAAAGTAAAAACTGTTTTATAGAACATGTTTTTGAAAAATATTTTCACATTTCCACTTTTAAAAACAGAAAACTGATTAAAAAAGTTGTAACACCCTAACTAACTTAGGCGTATTACGTGATTTTTAAACGTACTGTGCAGCTCGTTGCTAATCAACGAGGTTTATGGAAAAACGTGATTAATTAAAATTTTGCTTTTTAATTAAACTTATAAAACAATATTACAAAAGACTCGGGATCCCGATTATAAAATCATTTACAAAAAGATTTAACTGTTTAACTGATACATAAAATAAATGTCGTCTAACGACCAGTTACAAAATCAGCCTCGCTGTCCCGATGATCGTACGCTCCAGGCCTAACCGCCCCGACATGTACAACCTTCATAAGCTCGCCCACGGTCCATCAGCTCTAGCCTTGTCTTTACCTACACATCAACGTAGAACTGTGAGTCGACAGACTCAGTAAGAAAAGCATAATAATACTCATACATAATACTAACTGCCGTGTCCAACACGATACTGAGTCCCGCTACTGCCATGTCCAACATGGTACTTAGCCACTACTGCCATGTCCAACATGGTACTGAGTTCTGAACGTTCATAGGGACGGTACTATTGACACGTAACAACCTGATCGGTCGAACCGGTCATACTCCGCTTCTTGGTCATACTCCGGCTGTACCGACGTGTTACTATATCCTCCCGATCGGTCGAACCGGTCATACTCCGCCGCTGGTCATACTCCAGCCTGCACCGACGGGATACGTCAATAGCATGGAACCACCAACCCAGTGTCAGCCTGATCGGTCAAACCGGTCATACTCCGCCTTGGTCATACTCCCGGCACTGTACCGACGTGACGGGGTTGGATGGTTCGAAGCCAACATACAACTAATGTAATCTAATAGGCTTCCTACATGCTCGCTAAACATGTAATCTACATATGCATCTTGTTATACTAATCTTACTCGAATTCCGAATTCGGGTGTCTTGCCGTCAACTTGATAGGCCGAAGTGACGGCGGATTGCGGCTCCTAAACCATAAAAATCACAACGCTATAAGTGACACGCTAAATCACTTCCCGGGGACTAAAACTTGGAACTAAAAGTTTCCCTATCGATAAAAAGCATGGCAATACCCCCTAAAACATAAAAACGAGGAAAACTAGGGTCCCTGAATTTTCCCCAACCGGTAGACCGGTTGCCCAACCGGAATTCCGGTTCTGGAAAATTCAGAACCCTCATCCGGAATTCTGGATGCACAACCGGAATTCCGGTTCCTCGCAGGCAGCAAACCAAATTTTTCATAACTCGACCAATTCAACCCCAATTGGTTCCAAACTTTCCAGACCTGTTCTATACCCTCCCTAGAACATTTCTAAGGCCTCAAACTAACCCAGAAATCACAGATTCAAAAATCACCATGTGAGCTCCAAGCTTTGAGTAAAAACTCAAACTTGGCTAAAGCTCACTCACAAGCCTCAAAGCTAGCCTAGAATTACATAATCAAGCATAAAAACATAGCAGAAGACAAAACCTAGTTCATGCAACAACTACAGCCACCAATTGTCAATTATTTACTTTGAAAACCAAAATTTTGCATAAGAAAATTCTAGCATGCTCAACCTAGGAATCATACACCACAAGTAGCTTAATTAACATCTAAAAATCATGATTTAACCTCAGAAATCAACAATCAAACTCAGCAGCAACAACATTCAAATTAACATGCATTTACTCATTTTTTTATCAAAATTCCAAGAAAACAAAGAAGGACAAGTAAGAGATACATACCACAATCAAGAGTTCCTAACAATGTGATGAATCAAGCTTGAAAAACCCAACCTTTGAATCCCCAAAACCCAGCCGAAAATGGAGAGGAAAATAGAGCTTTTCTTTTAAATTTCTAATTTTCTAACTTAGTGTTTTTTTTTTGTAAAAATGAATAAATGAAACAAGTCACATATATTAATACATTTCAGCCATAAATAATCCATTAAATTAAACATTTATTCCATTTAAAACTCACATAAGACAAAGCACTAATGGGGAAAAAAGACCATTTTGCCCCTCCACCATAAAACCACATAAATCATACTAACGGGGTATTTTTGGGACATTCTAAATTCCCGGCCATTCCCGACATTCCCAATGTCTAAAACCCGTCCCCAAACTACTAACATACTAAGTTGTGATTTCTACTGAGCCAAACGCCGAGTTCCAAAATACCGGACACCGGAAATGCAAAATATGCAAGATACTGAATAACATAAATAACAGTAGAATAGATTATTTAAATAGCTATAAATAATCTCATAATCAACATAAACAACTGCTAATTTCCAAATTAACTAAGCGGGCTTTACAACTATTCCCCCCTTAAAAGGATTTCGTCCCCGAAATCTAACCTGAATAACTCTGGATATTGAGCTCTCATATCTGACTCTAGCTCCCAGGTGGCTTCTTCCACCTTACTGTTTCTCCAGAGAACCTTGACCAATGCTATGGTCTTATTCGAAGGACTTTATCCTTTCTATCCGGGATCCGCACCGGTTGTTCCTCATATGACATGTCCGGCCGAGCTGAAGACTCTCATAACTGAGTATATGAGAGGGGTCTGAAACGTATTTTCTCAACATTGAGACATGGAATACGTTGTGCACTGCTGATAAGGCTGGAGGCAATGCTAACCGATATGCCACTTGACCTATCTTCTCGAGAATCTCGAAAGGTCCTGTAAATCTAGGGCATAACTTGCCTCTTTTCCCGAAACGTTTAATCCCCTTCATCGGAGATACCCGTAAAAATACATGTTCCCCTACTTGGAACTCAACATCTCTGCGTTTCGGATCTGCGTAACTCTTTAGTCTGCTCTGTGAGGCAAGCATTTTAGCTTTTATCTTTTCTATTGCCTCATTGGTCCGCTGAACTAACTCTGGACCTAGGTATTTCCTCTCCCCTGTCTCATCCCAGTGGATAGGGGATCTACATTTCCTACCGTACAACAGTTCATAGGGAGCCATCCCTATCGTACTCTGATAACTGTTGTTGTACGAAAATTCTATCAACGGTAGATATTTACTCCATGAACCCTCAAAGTCCATAACACAGGCTCTCAACATATCCTCCAATATCTGAATTGTCCTTTCGGACTGACCATCTGTCTGAGGATGGAATACTGTACTGAATTTCAGCTTCGTACCCATTGCCCATTGCAAACTTTGCCAAAATTTGGAGGTGAACTTCGCATCCCTGTCCGAAACTATAGACTTCGGTACCCCGTGAAGTCTTACTATCTCTCTGACGTACAGTTCTGCCAACTGATCTACTGAAAATGTTGTTCTGACCGGCAGAAAGTGAGCAGATTTCGTAAATCGGTCCACCACTACCCAGATGGAATCATGCAAACCCGTGGTCCTAGGTAACCCGACCACAAAATCCATCGTAATATCCTCCCATTTCCATTCTGGTAGGGTTAGAGGCTGCAACAACCCTGCTGGTCTCTGATGTTCAGCCTTAATCTGCTGACACGTGAGGCATCTCGATACGAATTCTACTAAATTCTTCTTCATACCGTTCCACCAGAAGTACGGTTTCAAATCTTGGTACATCTTGGTGGTGCCGGGATGCAGAGAATATGGAGTAGAATGAGCCTCCTCAAAGATCTCATTTCTAAGTTCCGCACTGTTCGGAACACAAACCCTGGCTTAATACAAAAGCATCCCACTATCTGACATTGAAAAGTCTTTGGCTTGACCAGCCAATACCTCATCTCGGATCTTCACTAACTCCAGATCTGTCATCTGAGCGACTTTTATTCTTTCCAACAGATCAGATTGCAGCGTCAAGTTGTGAAGCTGACCTACCACCAACTCGATGCCGGATCTAACCATATCCTCTGCTAGCTGAGGTGAGATCTGAACCATGCTAGCTACTTGCCCGGGACCCTTTCTGCTCAGGGCATCGGCCACTACATTGGCTTTTCCGGGATGATAGAGGATCTCACAATCGTAATCCTTCACTAATTCCAACCAACGCCTTTGTCTCATGTTCAAATCTTTCTGAGTAAAGAAATACTTGAGACTTTTATGGTCGGTATAGATCTCACACTTCTCCCCATAAAGGTAATGCCGCCAAATCTTCAGTGCAAAAACCACTGCGGCCAATTCTAAATCATGAGTCGGGTATCGCTGTTCATAATCCTTTAACTGACGGGAGGCATAAGCGATAACCCGATCGGCTTGCATCAATACACACCCCAAACCCTGTTTGGATGCGTCACAGTAGACTACGAACTTCTCCTTGTCCGAAGGCAAAGCTAGTACGGAGCGGTAATCAACCTCTCGTTTCGGCTCCCGAAAACTAGCTTCGCATTTATCTGACCAGATAAATCGCTGATTCTTCTTTGTAAGCTCGGTTAGGGGCATTGAAATTTTGGAGAACCCCTCCACGAACCTACGGTAGTACCCAGCTAATCCCAAGAAGCTTCTGATCTCTGTCACTGTCTTCGGTCTCGGCCAATCCCTGACGGATTCAATCTTCCCGGGATCCACCTTGATCCCATCTTTACTCACAATGTGCCCTAGGAAGGACACCTGAGACAACCAGAACTCACATTTCTTGAACTTGGCGTAGAGCTTATATTCTCGAAGTCGTTGCAGTACCATCTGAAGATGTAACTCATGCTCCTCTTCTGATTGAGAGTACACGAGGATGTCGTCGATAAACACAATCACACAGATATCGAGGAAATCCTTGAATACTCTATTCATCAGGTCCATGAATGCTGCAGGAGCGTTGGTTAGTCCGAATGACATAACCAGAAACTCGTAGTGTCCATACCTAGTGCGGAAAGCCGTCTTTGGAATGTCCTCCTCTCGGATTCTCAACTGATGATAACCCGAACGGAGGTCAATCTTAGAAAAGACCGTCTTCCCCTGAAGCTGATCGAACAAGTCATCGATCCTAGGTAATGGATATTTATTCTTCACCGTCAGCTTGTTCAACTCTCTGTAGTCGATGCACATCCTCATAGATCCGTCCTTCTTCTTGACGAACAAAACCGGGGCTCCCCAGGGTGACACACTGGGCCGAATGAACCCTATGTCAAGCAACCCTTGGAGCTGAATCTTTAGTTCCTTAAGTTCAGCTGGAGCCATCCTATACGGGGCTTTGGAAACCGGATCCACCCCTGGTGCCAAGTCAATCACGAAATCGATCTCCCGCTGAGGTGGTAACCCTGGAAGTTCTTCGGGAAAAACGTCCAAAAATTCCCGAACCATTCTGATGTCTTCTGGCCGAATGGTATCTGGCCGAGTGGTGTCCACCACCACGGCCAGACACCCTAAGCAACCGCCGTGTAACAATTCTCTCGCTGACATAGCCGAGATCACCGGGATCCGAGATCCCTGAACTGAACCAACAAATACAAACGGTTCTTCACTTTCCGGTTGGAAGAAAACCATCTTCCTTTTATAGTCAATGCTCGCCGAATATTTAGATAGGAAGTCCATTCCTAGAATAATATCGAATTCGACTAAACTCATCTCTATCAGATCAGCACTTAACTCTCTACCATCTATCCTGATCGGCATAGACCTAATTCACCTATTGGAGATAACCAATTCTCCGCAAAGTAATAGGGTTCCAAACCCTGATTCATATCTATCATACGATCTTTCCAATTTTCTAAAAACTCTGGCTGCCACACCAGACATCCTTGACCTAAACACTCATCCATAGGGTGCCTCTTACTAATGAGACACTCCAGTAGGAATAACGGGTCTCAACACTACCCTGACGACCGTCTTGATTCTGGTTCCCTCGGAACCTCTTGTCCTGTCTCGAGCCACCGGATGCAGTGGATGATTTCCTCCTCCAGTCCATGGCCGAACCACTACCTCCCCTGCTGAAACCTGACGCAGGAGGGGTAGGAGCCCCGCCACATTCCGGAGTCCTAACTGATTCCACATACATCTAACTGCGCCCTCAGCTCACCATGCTTTCTCCGCCATCTCAGCATAGATGGTCTTATCGTCGGTAGTGATCATAAGGTCATACTTGATCTTCACATTAAGTCCATCCCGATATTTTTCTTTCTTACTGAAATCGGTTGGCACAAATCCCGAGGCTAACCTCACCAACCGGCTGAACTGAGTAATATATTCCGTCATGCTCATATTCTCTCGCTGGGTCAGGTGGGCGAACTCTTTCCTCTTGGCGCTTCTGACCGCCTCGTTATAACATTTAACGCTGAAGAGTTCCTAAAACCTTTCCCAGGTCATAGTGATAACGTCATGGATCTGAGACACTATGTCCCACCAGACCAGAGCGTCTTCTTAAAACTGAAAAGTGGCACTCACCACTCTGTCGTTCCCGGTGACACCCATAAAGTTCAGAATCTTGGTGATCACCGTCAGCCATTGCTCGGCTTTCACTACATCCGGACCTCCCAGGAAAATCAAAGGTGCCTGCTTCCGGAACCGTTCGTACCAAAGTTCCAATCTATTGGCCGCCACCACTATCTCGGCCTGGGCAGCAGGGGCAGGTGCCACTGGAACTACGGGCACTGGAACTGCAGGAGCACCCTGCTGTCTCAACCTCTGAATCTCGAGGTCTTGTTCTTCTATCTGGGCTTGCATTTCCGCAAACCGTAACTTCCCAATTCTGGGCTTCCTCATTGACTTGGGCAGCCTGCGGCGAGTTAACATCCTCCAACCGCAAACCCTGCCCCTGGGACCTCTACCTCGGCCCGAAACACTTGAGGGGAACTGAGCTCCTCGACCTTGATCTGACCCGACTGAGATGCCCTGACTCCTAATGTTTCGTCTGGCGTCCATCTAGTCCGAACCGCCTCGAAATCCCGAGTTGGCACTTCAGGTCACGATCATCGAGAGCTTTACTAATGCCGCTTAATTTGGAAATTAAAAACGAAACATGCGCCTATTCTACTATCAGGCTACTAACATGCTTCCTAACAGGCTTTTCTTTTTCATAACTGAATAAAATAAACTACTAAAGCAATAAAGGCTTACTGAACCGTGAACCGAGCTAACTGCTGATGATGATTGTACATGTCGTGACGATCTTCGGAAGACAACACAGCGGCTACGATACCAAATTGTAACACCCTAACTAACTTAGGCGTATTACGTGATTTTTAAACGTACTGTGCAGCTCGTTGCTAATCAACGAGGTTTATGGAAAAACGTGATTAATTAAAATTTTGCTTTTTAATTAAACTTATAAAACAATATTACAAAAGACTCGGGATCCCGATTATAAAATCATTTACAAAAAGATTTAACTGTTTAACTGATACATAAAATAAATGTCGTCTAACGACCAGTTACAAAATCAGCCTCGCTGTCCCGATGATCGTACGCTCCAGGCCTAACCGCCCCGACATGTACAACCTTCATAAGCTCGCCCACGGTCCATCAGCTCTAGCCTTGTCTTTACCTACACATCAACGTAGAACTGTGAGTCGACAGACTCAGTAAGAAAAGCATAATAATACTCATACATAATACTAACTGCCGTGTCCAACACGATACTCAGTCCCGCTACTGCCATGTCCAACATGGTACTGAGCCACTACTGCCATGTCCAACATGGTACTGAGTTCTGAACGTTCATAGGGACGGTACTATTGACACGTAACAACACGATCGGTCGAACCGGTCATACTCATTCTTGGTCATACTCCGGCTGTCGTACCGACGTGTTACTATATCCTCCTGATCGGTCGAACCGGTCATACTCCGGCTGCTGGTCATACTCCAGCCTGCACCGACGGGATACGTCAATAGCACGGAACCACCAACCAAGTGTCAGCCTGATCGGTCAAACCGGTCATACTCTGGCTGCTGGTCATACTCCAGCCTGTACCGACGTGATAGGGTTGGATGGTTCGAAGCCAACATACAACTAATGTAATCTAATAGGCTTCCTACATGCTCGCTAAACATGTAATCTACATATGCATACTGTTATACTAATCTTACTTGGATTCCGAATTCAGGTGTGCCGGTCAACCTGACTGGAACTGAAGCTGAGCGGCGGATTACTGGCTCCTAAACCATAAAAATCACAACGCTATAAGTGACACGCTAAATCACTTCCCGGGGACTAAAACTTGGAACTAAAAGTTTCCCTATCGATAAAAAGCATGGCAATACCCCCTAAAACATAAAAACGAGGAAAACTAGGGTCCCTGAATTTTCCCCAACCGGTAGACCGGTTGCCCAACCGGAATTCCGGTTCTGGAAAATTCAGAACCCTCATCCGGAATTCCGGATGCACAACCGGAATTCCGGTTCCTCGCAGGCAGCAAACCAAATTTTTCATAACTCGACCAATTCAACCCCAATTGGTTCCAAACTTTCTAGACCTGTTCTATACCCTCCCTAGAACATTTCTAAGGCCTCAAACTAACCCAGAAATCACAGATTCAAAAATCACCATGTGAGCTCCAAGCTTTGAGTAAAAACTCAAACTTGGCTAAAGCTCACTCACAAGCCTCAAAGCTAGCCTAGAATTACATAATCAAGCATAAAAACATAGCAGAAGACAAAACCTAGTTCATGCAACAACTACAGCCACCAATTGTCAATTATTTACTTTGAAAACCAAACTTTTGCATAAGAAAATTCTAGCATGCTCAACCTAGGAATCATACACCACAAGTAGCTTAATTAACATCTAAAAATCATGATTTAACCTCAGAAATCAACAATCAAACTCAGCAGCAACAACATTCAAATTAACATGCATTTACTCATTTTTTTATCAAAATTCCAAGAAAACAAAGAAGGACAAGTAAGAGATACATACCACAATCAAGAGTTCCTAACAATGTGATGAATCAAGCTTGAAAAACCCAACCTTTGAATCCCCAAAACCCAGCCGAAAATGGAGAGGAAAAGAGAGCTTTTCTTTTAAATTTCTAATTTTCTAACTTAGTGTTTTTTTTTGTAAAAATGAATAAATGAAACAAGTCACATATATTAATACATTTCAGCCATAAATAATCCATTAAATTAAACATTTATTCCATTTAAAACTCACATAAGACAAAGCACTAATTGGGCAAAAAGACCATTTTGCCCCTCCACCATAAAACCACATAAATCATACTAACGGGGTATTTTTGGGACATTCTAAATTCCCGGCCATTCCCGACATTCCCAATGTCTAAAACCCGTCCCCAAACTACTAACATACTAAGTTGTGATTTCTACTGAGCCAAACGCCGAGTTCCAAAATACCGGACACCGGAAATGCAAAATATGCAAGATACTGAATAACATAAATAACAGTAGAATAGATTATTTAAATAGCTATAAATAATCTCATAATCAACATAAACAACTGCTAATTTCCAAATTAACTAAGCGGGCTTTACAAAAGTATTACCAAACGCCACCTAAATTACTAATTCTTTCTGCTTATAGCTATCTCATGTAAATGTTTTTAACTTTTTTTACTACCACTTTTTATTTAATATACTGATAATAACCAAAAAAATATAATTACTTTATTTTTTTTTCTTGTTCTTGTCTGAATCAGTATTTTTTTTATTAACTCTAAATTAGTATTTTTTTAAAAATTAATATAATTTCAATGTCAAAAAAATAGTAATATATTTTGATAGAAAATTTACGATGCATCTATTTCAAAAGAAAGGGTCATGCACTACTATTTGTTTCGCCATTTGAGAGAGTTTTTTAGTTTATTTTTTTTTTATAGTTATGTACGTGGTATTTAAGATATCCTGTAAAATTTTAAGAAATTTGAAAAATTTAAACACGCCGAAAATAGGATTCAAATTAGGGGTGTTCATCGAATTCAATCCGTAGTTTTTTGTTCATATTACATTTGATCCTCAATAAGTGCGAATTTCATATTTTAGATCTAATCCAATCTACATAATACCTCAAATCCAATCTGTAAAAATGTGGATTGGATCAGTTATTTTAGATAAATTACTTTTTTATATTAAATTATTTAATATTTTTTAAAAGATATTTTTTTTTCATATAACTAATAATAAAATAAAACAAAATATTATTGATTTATGTCTCCAACAACATATTAAAATAAAAATAATAAACAATAAATTCACAGAAAAAGGAAAAAAAAATGTATAAAGAATAAACTTCATTTAAGTAATTAAAAACAAAAATAAATTTAAAATTAAAGTGAAAATTACATCAATTTTGAGTTCATCACCTTCTTGGGGTTCATTAGTGTTGGCATAAACTATATTAGGGCTGAGCATCGATTGGTTTGGTCGGTTTTTTTCTATATAAAAATCTAGAATTGGGTTTTCGGTCTTTGTTGCCCCTGATTTTGCCCAATATACGTGGACCAACCGGACAGGGACACGTGGACCAAAAGATCTTAACATGAATTAATTGCTAAGTCTTTATGAAGAAAGGCAGCATCCGGGACCTGCCTTTCGGAGAAGGCATACAAAGTCCCCTACGCTCCCGGAGGCCTAAGTAACATCAAAGCATCTCCGCGAGGTGTCAGGCTTCCCCTGAGCAGTCGTCTCGCATTTAATGCCGCATGGGAGGAAACGTGTTGGGACTGCCACACGCAATAAAGTCTGAGGACACAACCCCCGATCTGCACCTACGAAGTTATGATCACTTAAGTCTATTGACGGCTACACTGCGAAGAGTCAAGTTAGTCAAAAGGCAATAAGGACATTCCAAAACCCTACAGCACCTAGGGATTTGACCATGCATTACCCATGGTATATTCATTGGGAATACCCAACTTTATGGATAATTACAGAAATACATGTACTATAATCCTGGGGATCATCCCACCAAAAACACTATAAATACCCCCTCAAAGCTCATTAAATGGGGTCGAGAAGTTTTGGTTGCATAAGTGCAAGAAGAGTAAATACTCACCAAGAACATTCTCTGTATTTAATACACTCATAAAAATACAGACTCGTGGACTAACGCTCATTAAAGCCCCAACCACGTAAAAATCCTTCTCTTAATTTCTTACAGCTCTTTAATCTTCTATTATTTTATTGGTTGCCGAAAACCTCAGTCAACATTTTGGTGCTTTCATTGAGAGCTGAAGAAAGCTTCTGTAAACAAATTTTACATTACAACAATGGTGGAAACTAGAAGCACTCGTCAACCTCGCCCTCTAGAAGATGCTCAAGACCCGATTGAGGAAGACGTAGCCTCAAGAGCAGCTGAGGGCTCTGAGGAAGAAGAAGGAATTCTTGATGATGATTACGAGGGAAACCTCGATGAGTACGCCTATGATGAAGGTAGTTACTCAGAGCTGGTGCTTCTAAGACAAAAGGCTGTCGATCATGAAGCTGAGATCGCAGCCCAAAAAGCACAAAACCAAAAAATGCAAGAGGTAATGCTTGCCATGCAGAAAGCCATGGAGGCGGCAGGCATCCACGTGCATCCCAAGGCAATGACTGCTTGACTTGGCAAGGAACCAGAGGAATCCTCGCCTAGTACCCAACAGCAAAAGTCTAGGGAACCTAGCCCTATAAGGTATCCCACTGAAGGGAACCAAAAGAAAAATCCTACCTCTACCCCTGGGAGAAAGAAAAAGGCACAGGATCCGTGAAAGGTCCGCTCTGATTTTTCGAAAGGGAAAGGTCCGCAGAGGGGCAAACTCCAAAAAGGGAGTCTTGGCCCTCAGAATCGAGAGGACCGAAAAAGCGTTTCCGTGCAACAGGAGCCCAGAGGTAGAGGGAGAAGAGGACAGAGATGTCCTCCCGTTGATTTGAGAAATCAAATCAATGGGAATCAAGGTGACCTCCGGGATCACCTTGACCAAAAGAAATACGGACCCGCGGTCTCCACGCGAACGTTAAATGAAGGAATCATGGCCGAACTCACCATACTCCGAAAAGATATCGCCCGAGTCTCCCGGAGACAGAAAGGTGACAACTCCGACTCAGACTGTGAGGACCGAGAGCCGTGTGCTAAGCACATCCTAGAAGCAGAGCTCCCCAAGAACTTTAAGATGCCCGAAATGGCAGCTTATACTGGGAACTCCGATCCAAGCGATCACTTGTCGCGGTTTAACCGTGTCATGACGGTCATGAGAGTCAACAATGACGCAAAATATCTGTGCTTCCCGCTTACTCTAAGCGGGTCCGCGGAGGAATGGTTCAAGAAGCTGGAACCAGGATCCGTGGGCTGTTGGAACAAGTTACAGACCAACTTCCGGAGATAGTTTGTCGCCGCAAGAAATGTCAACCTGGAGGTCACTGCCTTGACTAACATCAAGAAACTGCCCACAGAGACCTTAAAGAATTATATAAAGAGGTTCCGAGAGGAAGCCTCGAAAATTAAGAAAGTTGATGACGGACAATAGCTTGCCCTTCTCCAGGCAGGCATCCGTATAGGGACTCCATTCTGGAATGAACTACAACAGGAAGGAGCTGCAAACCTTCAGGACTTCCAGAAAAGAGTCCAAAAATACATCAACCTTGAAGAGGCCCAAATAGTGGCCTATGGAGGATACTATTCCACCGGGATAGCAGGGTATATGCCCGGAGCCCCGCCGTTGGGTACTGTCCCGACCGCGGCTCCACCAATGAGCGGCATACAATTCTCTGCTACTCCCAGATAAAGTCAGGGCCAGGCCTTGGCCCCCGCATCGTCCCATTTTGGAAATCCCTCGGGGATAAATGGACAAGCTCCCTCGCACTCCGCTCCAACCGCCAGCCTGGCAGGTCCTTCCCAGGGCTCAAGGAGTAAGCGATCCTCCAAAGGCAGCACTCGGAAGGAGGAGAAGCGACAAAAAAGGGGATACACTCCGCAGTACACCCAGTAAACGGAGTTGACAGACTCCCAAGAGCGTGTGTACTTTGCTACTAGGCAAAACACCCACTACCGGAGACCACCTCCCCTGTACAAAGATAGCTCCCGGAGGGACCCCAACAAAAGATGCGAGTACCACAACGACATTGGGCACAACACCAATGAATGCAAAAATCTCAAGGATGAGATTGAAAACCTAATCCGATTGGGGAACCTCTATGAGTGGATCAAGAATCGGCTGCCTCACCTTAATCCGGGTCAAGCGACAGGGGCTTTTCCACAGGGAACACCAGGGGGTGCAGCGGGAGTATTGGCTCCAGGTTCTCCCACCGGAGATGCCCAGCATATCCCCGGTCTGCCTCCCAGACCCAATGGGAGAGTGACCATCATCTCAGGAGGACCTCATATTGGAGGAACCACCCGCAAAGAATTGAAGCGGTATGTGGGGGCCGTAAAGCACAATCAGGTTTGGGAGGTCACTCAACTCCCAGCGCAAAGGCAGCGGCTGATGGATCAACCCATCACATTCACGGAAGAAGACGCCAAGACGGTACGTTTTTCCCACCATGATCCATTGGTCATAGAGACCCGCATCGCCAATAAAGTGGTGGCCAGAGTCTTGATTGACAACGAAAGTTCTGTAAATCTACTTTTCAAAGAGGCCTTCACTGCAATGAGCCTGACGGACCGAGACCTCTCACCCAGTGGTTCCCAACTCACAGGGTTTAACGGAACGACGCTCATCCCAATGGGGAAAGTGAGACTTCCCGTCACCTTGTGCTCGGACACCCCCCAAAGCACATTCAAATACTACACTTTTGTGGTGGTAGACTGCCCGACCGCTTACAATGCGATCCTCAGCCGACCGGCCCTGGTAGATTTCGGTGCAGTCATGTCTATATGACACTTGTGCTTAAAGTTTCCTACCCAGGAACCTAGAATAGGGACGGTGAGAGGAAATCACGGGGAGGCAAGGCAATGTTACAACGTTGCAACCCACCTGCCCGTACTGATGGTCCGGGAAACCATTGAGCCAGAAATGGCTGAAGAAGATGAGTTGGATCCCCGAATGGGGTCCGAAAAAATTGTAGAACCAATGGAGGATGTCGAGGAGATATCAGTGTGTGACGTCGACTCCACCAAAGTACTCCGGCTGGGAAAGAGCCTAGATCCAGAGGAAAAAGAAAAAATAATAAAAACACTAAAGGGCGCCATCGACATTTTTGCATGGCGCCAAGAGGACATGACTGGCATAAGTCCCCATGTCATCACCCACGTCCTCAACATCAACCCGGACATGCCGCCAGTCCAACAAAAGCGACGCCCCCTCGATTCAGTAAAGGCCGAGGCCCTAGAGAAAGAGGTGGACAAGCTTTTGACAAACATCATGATCCGCGACGTATACTACCCGGAATGGCTAGCCAATCCTGTCGTGGTGCCGAAGCCTAACGGGACTTGGCGAGTTTGTATAGATTTCACTGATCTAAACAAAGCTTGTCCAAAAGACTGTTTTCCTCTGCCCAGGATCGATCAGATGGTAGACGCCACTTTCAGATTCAAACTACTGTCCTTCATGGACGCCTACGCCGGGTACAACCAGATAAAAATGCACGCGGCGGACCAAGAGTGCACTAGCTTCTGGACCGATAAGGGGGTATACTGCTACCTGGTCATGCCTTTCAGACTGAAGAACGACGGTGCGACCTACCAGAGAATGGTCAACTGGATGTTCAAAGGCCTCTTAGGGAGAAACATGGAGGTGTACGTGGACGATATGCTCGTCAAGTCTAAAGCATGCAATAGCCATGCAGACGACTTTGAAGAGTGTTTTGAAGTAGTCCGGAGATACAGAATGAAGCTCAACCCAAAGAAATGCACCTTTGGGGTCAAGTCAGGAAAGTTCCTGGGCTTCATTGTCAGCCAGAGGGGGATTGAGGCAAACCCAGAAGAAATCCAAGCTCTCCTGAGCATGCCATCCCCCAAGAAGCATAAAGACGTGCAAAGCCTAACCGGAAAGGTTGCTGCCCTGAGCCGTTTTATCTCCCGGTCCACAGACAAGTGCATCCCCTTCTTCAACATATTGAAGAAGTGCCAAAAATTTGAATGGTCGGATGTGTGTGAGGAGGCATTCAGAAAATTGAAAGAACACATGGCCAAGTCTCTGTTCCTGTCAAAACCCGTTCTCAGAGAGGACCTATTCCTATATCTGGCCGTCTCCGAGCACGCGGTCAGCGCTGCCCTAGGGGCGGAGACGCGGTACCCATCATCGAAAAACTAGTTTTCTGCCTCCTAATGGCCCCAAGAAAATTAAGGCCATATTTTCAAGCGCACCCAATTAAGGTGCTGACCAATCACCCACTCCGGCAAGTCCTACAAAAGCCAGAAGCATCCGGAAGGCTCCTCAAATGGGCAATGGAGTTAAGTCAATTCAACTTACACTACATCATCCGCATCTCCATAGAAGGCCAAGCCTTGGCGGACTTCATCAACGAATGCAATGAAGTCGAGGCAACCGCGAATGCGCCGATACCGTCGATCCCCACATGGAAAGTGTTCGTGGACGGAGCCTCCAATGAAAATGGATCCGGAGCGGGGGTTGCGATGATATCCCCGACCGGACTTCGACTCCAGGCAGCCCTATAGTTCGACTTCTCAGCTTCAAACAACGAGGCCGAATATGAGGCCTTGATAGCAGGGCTGAGATTAGCGAAGGCCGTAGGGCCAAAAGAGTAGAAGTCTACAGCGACTCCCAGCTGATCGTAAATCAGATATCAGGAGAGTACCAAACACGCAATGAGCGAATGGCCGCACACGTAACAATAGTCCGGGAGCTGCTCCACGAGTTCACGGACTACAAAGTAGAAAGAATCCCCCAGGAAAAGAACGCTCACGCGGACTGTCTGGCTAAGTTAGCTTCAGATAGTGAAATTGAAGGGCTGGGGGTGGTACCCGTGGAACGCTTGGCAAAGCCAAGCATCAAAGTAAAAGAGGCCATAATAGCGGTTGGGCAAGAACCCAACTGGATGGTCCCCATCATAGAATACATACGAAAGGTGAGTTGCCCCAAGAAAGGGCACTGTCTAGAAAGATTCAGTATCAGGCTCATCGTTATGTAATGATGGATCAAATTCTCTATCGAAGAGGACTCAGCATGCCTTATTTAAGGTGTGTATCGGACCCTGAAGCTAGACAAATTATGCTAGAGGTCCACGAAGGGTTCTGTGGAGATCACACAGGAGGACCCAGTCTCTCAACGGAAATATTGAGACAGGGATACTTCTGGCCAACAATGAAAAAAGATTGCATAGACTACGTCGAAAAATGTGATTCGTGCCAAAGGTTCGCGAACATACCGAGAGCTCCTCCCAATGAAATTACCCTGATGACTAGTCCCTGGCCCTTCGCAGTTTGGGGAATAGATCTTATTGGGTCCCTGCCAACAGGAATGGGAGGAGTAAAGTATGCAATAGTAGCAGTAGACTACTTCACCAAATGGACGGAGGCTGAGCTCATGAAGACTATAACTGCTAAAAAAGCACTAGACTTTGTTATCGTAAAAAAAAGTGTGTGGATATGGCTTGACTCACAAAATAGTCTCTTACAATGGAAAGCAATTTGATTGCGAAGAATTTACTGACTTCTGCAACCAACACGGAGTAGTAAAAAGCTTCTCCGCGGTGGCAAGGCCGCAAACGAACGGACAAGCAGAAGCAGTCAATAAAATCCTAAAGGTCACCTTAAAGAAAAAGCTGCTGGCCTGCAAAAACAACTGGAAGAGTTGCCAAGAGTGTTATGGGCCTACCGGACGACCCCCAGAACCACGACCGGCCACTCGCCTTTTTCAATGGCGTACGATTGTGAAGCGATGGTCCCGGTAGAAACGTTATTCCCGTCCCACAGGAGAACGACTTACGATCCAGCTACAAACCAAGCTTTACTACAAGAGGCGCTGGATCAAGTTGAAGAGCTCCGGGACGAGTCACAAATACGGATGGCAGCTTATCAAAAGAAGGTGACCAAATATTTTAACTCCAAAGTTAAAAACAGAAAATTTGCTATTGGGATATGGTCTTAAGAAGAGTCTTCCCAGCCACCCAAGAACCCGGAGTGGGGGTACTTGGGCCAAATTGGGACGGACAAAATGAAATCGAGGACAAAATCAGTTAGGGCACTTATAAGCTAAAAAGGATTGATGGAACCATTGTGCCAAGGGCCTGGAACGCTGATCACCTCAGAAAATATTACCAATAGTCCAAAAGTGTAACTTAGGTTTTGTTTAAAGGGTTGTACCGTCTAAGTGTATGCAGCCTCTGTATTTTAAATAAAACTGAGCGCCTTAAAAACAAAGTTTCCATGCCACTCAGGGGGGTACTAGGGCATACCACACGGACAGACGAAAAACAGGCCAAAAGTAAAACATCCTGACCCAAAGGGCAGGTCGAAAAAAAAAAAAAAGGAGTATGCATGAAAGAAAAAAAAAAGCATATGTATAAACATCCTGACCCAAAGGGCAGGTCCAAAAAAGAAAAATATGTGCATCAAGAAGGATCATATATATATAAAAATCCTAGCCCTAAGGGCAGGTCAAAATATAATTATAAATGTATACAAAGGGCCCAGGGAAAGGCCTTAACTGTTGTTTCCCCTCAAAAAATAAAACATCTATGTAAATAGGAATTGTCTTAAATAAAAGAGAATTAGCTGTAAATGAAAAAAAAGAGATAAGAAAAATCTGGGTTGTATTCAGAACGGCCTAGTCAATTCGAGGAGGAAGGCAAGGACCAATGCGCGCCTCCAGCATGGCATCAAGCTTCTTCTTCTTCTCCAAGAATTTGGCAATCATCTTCGTGGGTTTTGGGTAGAAGTCGAGCTTGATACTCTGGCGATTTGTTGACCAGGCCATATAAACGCCATCGTCGAAGCGCTTAATGCATCGGTTGCAGGAGACGGGAGAAAGAAGCTCATCTTTCTTAGCCTTCTTCAAGGCTTGGTCTTTAAAGTCCTTAAGCTCCTTCAGCTCCACGGCAAAGTTTGCCCTTGACTCCAAGTCCGCCTGGTGCAATTTCTCTAAAGACTTCACCTTGGCAGCCATTTCGTCTAAGGCCTCCCTAGCCTCCCGAAGCTCACGCCTGGCCTTGGCAACAGCCTCACCCTCCGCCCTCAGTGCTTCCTGGTGCTTGGCTTCCAGCCTGTCCCTCCAAAGGACCTCCTCTCTAATCATCGGCTCCGCTTGGGCTTCCCTTTGCTTAGCCTCTTCCTCGAACTTGGCCTTAGCAAGGGCCTCCTGCCGCGCCGCCTCCTCTTGGAACGTCCGCCTTTCAGCAGACAGGTCCTGTAGGGTCTTCACGACTTCGTCTATGCCCCCAAATTCGGAAAAGACGAAGCCGTGATTGATTAGGTTCTTGGAAAGGCGGCCGGCCTCTGCAGCAAGCTGGAAAAGGATGCAAGAGTGAGTAAAGTCCTTAAGAAAAATAATGAGGAAAGAAGTAAACTACGGAATACTTACCACAGTCAAGGAATGGCTGAGATCCTGAACTTGAAAGACGGAGTTCAAGGATGCACAAGCAGCGAACCGCTTAGGGGCGCACCGGGTTAGCTGGGAGACAAACTCGCCGGTTATCTCCGCAGCAAAAGGAGCCAAGGTAGGCCCGAGGAAACGATTAAACCAGTCCTACAGGGGGTCCAGGTTTAGATCCCACGGGTTCTGGTAGCTCTGATCGTTAAGGGTATTTTGCATTACATCTCGCAAAACCCTCCTAAAGGCCTCCACCTCAGCATACCCCCGAGAGTACTCGTCCATGGCGTAATTGTACTTGGCTATCCGAAGCTCCTGCCTCGCCTCATCTCTGGGAACCGGAGTCAGCACTATGTTGGGAGACACTGTAAATTCCTCCACCTCGGGAGGGATCCCGGAATCATGGCTCAGGGCCGGAGTGTCCACTCTCCGCGGCCGTTTAGGTACCTCCTCAGCTACCATTTTGCCTTTGCGCTTGCGAATCAAAGCAACCTCTTGCTCTTCTTCACCTTCTTCAACTTCCTCAGGAAGAGCCCATTGCTCTTCTTGACCTTCTTTAGCTTCCTCAGGAAGTACCTCCTCCTCAGGAAGGGCACTGGAAGAAGCCTTCGCAGGGGTAACCATCTGGGAAGAAGTTGGAGGAAGGGGAGCATCAGGAAGTGTGAGCTCTAGCAACGGTGGCTAAAATTGCCTCCATGGAATTGGCTGTTGCAACAAAAGAAAAGAGTTAAGTGTTAGAATATCTGTGAAAGCAGCAAACACTTAAAAAGCAATCAAAATAGTCCTACCATGACTCTCTAATTCGGCCCTAGCAAAGTTCCGAATCTTAATGCTGGCTGCATCATCCCCGAGATAGCTCTCCGAGGGGCGGAACCAGCTAGAAGAAAGATAGGCCGAAGGGTCTAAGGGAACGGGCTCCGGAGGTCCAGAACCCATCCGGGACCGACCTAGATAATCTCCTAAGTTGGAGAAATAATAATCCTTGGCATGATCCCCCCACCGGGTCGAGGGCATCCTAAACCTAAGGAGACGTTCATCGAACCCTACAGGCCTAAGGCTAGCATATTCGCTAACAGGAGGGACATAATGTATTGCTAAAGGGGACTTACCAGAGCCGGAAGTGCTGGCATCAGGGGCCCCTGTATTCGGCACCTGGACGATAGGCCTTGGCCCAGGAGCTCTCTTCTCAACCAGACTCCCAATACGAAGGGATCTCCCGGCAGCCATCTGGCTCCTTCTCTCCACTGGGCTCCCAACGCGAAGAGGCCTCCCGGAAGCCGCCTGGGCCTTAGTATAAGCCTTCTCCTGGGCCTTCCGGTAGAGGTAATCTTGGAACTTCTTTTTCGCGGTGGCAATAATCTCATCCCGGAAGGTCTTCTTCGCGGCCGGAACCCTCACGTTCGGGCAGATGACCTTAGAAAGGTTGGAGTCCTCCACCGACTTATGCGCCAGGATCAGCTTGGCTTTTCGGCAGTTCTCCGTCGTGACTAATCCCCCGACGTTGAGATCTGCCTTGTCATAAGTCGCGAAGGTCTAGGCCCGCTGAAGAAAGATCTGAGTAGGTGCGGTCCGCTCGTACGGAGGGATCCTAACCCACTCCGTAAGGAGCTCCGGGTGCTCCACAGCTCGGAACCCGGAGGAGAAGAAAAAGCAATGGCGGTACTCCTTGACGTGTTTTTGCTGGTTATAAGGGACCACGCCATCATTCGAAGGGTGGGCCCGGAAGCCGTAAAATCCATCCTTAAGTTTGTCCCCCTTCTAGGGGACAGAAATAAGTTCGTAAAAATACAAAGTCTCTGTCGGACTGGGAGAACCCCATCCCAGTGCGGAGTAAAAAATAAATAAGCCTGAAAGCAGGCGGTAAGCTTGAGGAATAAGTTGGTATGGCGCAAGGCCGACAAATACAAGGAAATTAATGAAATAATCTTGAAGGGGAAGCATAGCCCCGGTCATTAAATGCATCTGGCTCCAAGCTCCGAAGCCTCCGTAATTGTGGTTGGGCGTCTCTGCATCACGGGGCGGCCGGTGGTACATCCGGGACGTCGCGGGTTTGATACCGGCCATCTCCACAATATTCTCCAGTTGGTGGGGGCAAGTCAAAGTAGAGTGAAGCTCGGCCGCTTCCCATCCCGTAGCACGAGGTCTATACCCCTCCTGGGCAACGGGACCCACCATAACCTCTTCCAAGGTGGCCAGACGCTTTCCTCCCTTCTTGGAAGATTTGGAACCGGATGCAGACATTTTGGCTCTGAAAAAGAGTTAAATTTCCAACAATTAGGCCCCATACCAAACCCTAAATCAAAAAAGGGAATGGGGGTCCCCTAACCGCTGGATAGAGGCCCCCTCCGGACGACTGTCAACAAGAAAGCCCTAGAAGGATTTCCTGGACAAAAGTTGGGTGCAAAAATCTTAGAGATAGTTACATTGCGCATAAAAGAAAAAGGAAGAGGAGGGGTAGAAAATCAAGAAAGACAAAGTCTTCTCTATGCCCTTGAAGGCCATCACACAAAGAGTATATGGGCCTTTACAAAAAATAATAATAATGTGTAAGAAGAGTGACCCTAACACCAGAGAAGGAAAATCTAGACGTATTACGTGAAAACTCAAGGTGAAACATTCCCAGAAACTTCAAACACTAAACCCAGAAAAATAAATGAACAGTAAAGCATGCCATGTACACAAACAGCAAAGTGAGGGATGCGAGAAACTTACATGAAGTGTTGGAACTGGGGGTTTCTGTTGATCGACGAATAAAAATAGACTGACAGTAATGAACAAAGGTTAAACAAAGAAATCTATAAGTGTTTGAAGGTTTTCTGGTCTGAGGATTTTTTCTCTCTGGAAAACTCGAAGAAACTTGGCGAAAGGATGAAAGTAACCAAATGAAGGAAAGGTGGTGGCTTTTGTAGGCGAAGGTGCATGTGGAACAGGCACAATCACCGACCAATCGAACGGCTGGGGAGGCGCGCGATTCGAGTTCCCAAGAATCAACAGTTAGATTGATTCGTAATTAAGGCGGTGGAAACGCTTGAGTATCCGTCTGACACACATTAATGCGCCGTATCAATCAATGGGCATGAAACGAATCAACGCTTGCAAAAAGTGAATCGTTGCAATAATGGTGATCATTAAATGCACCTTCACGCGCCCAAAGCACGTGCCAGGAAACCGAGGAGTCAACCGGAGGCACTTGAACAAGCCTTGATTCATTTTTCAAATAAACAAGGCTTGGGGGTAAATGTTGCCCCTGATTTTGCCCATTATACGTGGACCAACAGGACAGGGACACGTGGACCAAAAGATCTTAACATTTGAATTAATTGCTAAGTCTTTATGAAGAAAGGCAGCATCCGGGACCTGCCTCCCGGAGAAGGCATACGAAGTCCCCTACGCTCCTGGAGGCCTAAGTAACATCAAAGCATCTCCGCGAGGTGTCAGGCTTCCCCTGAGCAGTCATCTCGCATTTAATGTCGCATGGGAGGAAACGTGTGGGGACTGCCACACGCAATAAAGTCTGAGGACACAACCCCCGATCCGCACCTACGAAGTTATGATCACTTAAGTCTATTGACGGCTACACTGCGAAGAGTCACGTCAGTCAAAAGGCAATAGGGACATTCCACATAAAAACCCTACAACACTTAGGGATTTGACCATGCATTACCCATGGTATATTCATTGGGAATACCCAACTTTATGGATAATTACAGAAATACATGTACTATAATCCTGGGGATCACCCCACAAAAAATACTATAAATACCCCCTCAAAGCTCATTAAATGGGGTCGAGAATTTTGGGTTGCATAAGTGCAAGAAGAGTAAATACTCACCAAGAACATTCTCTGTATTTAATACACTCATAAATACACAGACTCCTGGACTAAGGCTCATTAACGCCCCAACCACGTAAAAATCCTTCTCTTAATTTCTTACAGCTCTTTAATCTTCTATAATTTTATTGGTTGCCAAAAACCTCGGTCAACAGTCTTTATTGGTGCAACTTGAAAACCGACCGACCAATCCAAAACTTATCTCAAAACCGACCGTTTTGAATCATGGTTTGGTGGGATTTTATGCTCAACCCTAAACTACATCATCAAGGTGAAATCGATATTAAATGAGATTAAAAGGCAATAAAACGGTAACAAAGAAAACTAAAACCTAATAATGTGAATCACAGTGAAGGAATTGTATAAAAAGTATAATTATTGTGTACTAAATTTAGGTTTGTTGAGGCTCATTTTTCTTCAATTTCGTCAAGTGATTCTTCTAGGAGAGCATGATTAGCTTCTTGATCATAAGTCAATCAAGTCAATCTTCTATGAGACGGAGGTTCTAGTTCTATGGGCAACATAGCTTCATATCCATATGCCATTGCGAATGGAGTCTGTCCAATTGTTGTTTTTTTAGTTGAGCGATACGACCATAAGACTTTTGGAAGTTCCTCCGGCTAGTTCCCCTTAGCTTCTTCAAGTTATTTTTTCAAAGTTTCTTTAAGTGTTTTATTGACTATTTCGACATGACCATTTGATTAAGGTGTGCCACAGCGAAGAAACTTTTTATGATTCCATGGTTCGTGCAGAAATCTATGAACAATTGACTGTCAAACTATGTGCCATTGTTTGAGACTATTTTGTGCGGGAGTCCGAACTGAAATATTATGTTTTTCACCACGAAATCCAATGGCTGATTAGCAACTTGATAGGCTCTCCGTATCAGTACGGTAGCCTACCTTGCGTGGTCATCAATGGCTGCTTGTTGAGCCTTCAATGCTTCCATCTCCCTATCCCTCCACTCAATGAACTGATGTCGCTGCTCATCGAATGCAAGGTTTATAGCAGCAAGAAGATCCTCCTGATCATGATGCAAGGCGTTATTATGGCCTTGCATGAGTCCAAGGGCATCACGGAGGTTTTGGATCTCAGTGTCATCCCCCACTATTGTAATATCCAGAGTAAAATAGCATTTAATTTTTTTGGAATATTAATTGTGCGAGAATAATTATCTCAGTTATTTGTGTTGTTAGTGAGTTGATATTATTGCTTAGAGTAGTTGTACCAATTTTTTGGAGAGTTAAAGTTGTATTAACTACGAAAGTAAAATATTATGGTATTTTTACGTAATTGTTTAATTAAAGCCCAATATGAAGGTCCATTAGGATTTTATAATATATTTAGTTGGTAAAATTAATTGTATAAGTGATATCAAATAACGTTATTATAGAATTAATGTTAAAAATTCGTAGATTTGGATAAATTCGTAGAATTAAAAATTGTTTTACTAAAACAATCACATCTAGAGTTCTAGAGCTCGAATTTAGGTGATTCTAGTGGCATTAGAAAGATAATTAAAAAATCTATAAAATTTTGTAGAAATAGTCATATCATAATTCGGAAGTTTCCTAGGTCAAAACTGAGCCAAAAGTTACGAGGTAGAGGTCTTATTACTTTTAAAATTCAAAAGTTAGATATTTGTTGATTTAATGATGTTTTAGCATTTTATTTTTATTATTAGTTAACCTAAACCTATTACAATACGATAGTTCATAATCTTGATTTTTATCAAATCCTAAACTATCATAGTTTTATTTTTCTCTGCAAACCAGTCAAAGCCTCATTCTTCATCATGGTTGCTCATCTCAACCCTTCAATACTTCTTCTTATTTTTCTACCTTCATTCTTAAACTTTTGGATTTCTAATCAAGGCTTGTGGGCTTCAGACATCACATTGAAAGTTATAAAGAGGTAGGAAATATTTTCTTGCTCAATAATGCTAGATGTAATTTAGGGTTCAAACATATTATGTTTTTTCGTTTTCAGAAAAACAAGTTTCAGTAAAGTTCTCATATCTCTCTCGATATTGATCCGTTTTTAGCGATTTTTGTATTGTTGGAAAGCGGATGTACTACTTGAAGTCTGTTTGGGATATTCATCTCCGTCCAGGTGCAAATAATATTGGATACATATCACTTGAATATGTTGCCACGTCATAGTGTAAAAAATGGGATAACATATATATATTGTTTTATTTTTTTCTAAAAAAAATCAAATAATTTTTTTATTTTAATTTATTTGTCATAGTATTTAAAATACAATTTAATTTTCTTTGATAGGTATATTTTTTAAGAATATGAATTGGAAGAAAAAAGTTAAAAAACTTAATACAATTAAAGATATAAATTTTATATAAAATAAAAATTATTAAAATAAGGTGTCTTTAAAAAATTTTGGGGTGTAAATAAAATTTGCCTTAAAAAAAGAAAAAGATAAAAGTGAAAAAACACTTAAGAAACTCGATTTTTTAAGAAAAAATATTTTTAAAAAAAAAACAACAAAGTAATGTGAATATTTTAAGAAGTATTGTGTGTTTTAAGATGGTTATTGTGTATTGCATGATATCAGGGTATAAGAAATGGACAAAACTATGTTTCACAATAAAAAACAACGTTTATATTATAAAATTATTAAATTGTCCAATATAACCTTAATAATAAATGACAAACCCCCAGAACAGGTCCTTTGTGATGCCACAAACTACCTTCACCAATACTCGGGCTGCAATCAGAAGACCATCATCTCTCCACAAGTCCATGAAGATCAACCGTTACCCACTGCTTGCCGCACAGCTGCTCCAACCTTCAACTTTCGGCTTTATGTTGATGCTGCCCAAGATTTAGAGCTTCTCAAAATGGGGTATGGCATGACTATCCATTCCAAAACAGGAGATGTTCTTTAGAATTTGGCATCACCTAAAAGTGGCATAACAACCCCTTTATTAATGGAAGCACAAGCCCTCCATTTGGCTCTTTCTTGGTGTCATGTATTAGAATATTTTATTTATGGAAATTATTTTCTAATTAAGGAAATGATTTTCTATTTAAGGAAATATATAAATAATTGATTTTCTGTTAAATGAATATTTTATATTCATTGAATCTGGACAAAATCAATTATGTAATATTCTATATATGGTCAGATTTCTATATTCATTACCTGATTTGATTTCCTGAATTAATTGTCAAAATATTCTGACAATTAATGTGGCGCAGATACTGATGGAGTATCTCACCTATAAATATAGGGTCTCGGTCCCCGAGCTCCTCACTCATTCTGTTCATAACAGCAAAATCCATCTAAAGAGAGTTGAGAGAGCGAGGAAGTCCGATTACCCACATCAATCGGTTTCTTTTGCAGATCAAGCTTATGTGGGATTAATGCTCAAAGAATCAATGGCTGGAGGTATTTCGATCCTTATATTCATATAGTGTATATGTTTATTTATTCCGCATGTTATATACACATCATATATTTTATATTATACATATAGATGTCTAACAGTTGGTATCAGAACGGATTATATATCTCTGCCTTGATTTATTTTGAGTTTCATATATATATATATACACATACATTTACGGGGTTCTTCATTTATAATATAATATATATTTTATATATATATTTTCATATTATATAATTCCCGATTATATATATATTCATATACTCAATTTTTTAATATATACATATATATATATTCATCTTCATATTTACGTTCATATATATATTATATACATTCATTTATACCGTATAATATATATATATGTTTCTGAGTATACACTTTCATATTATATTCATTGATTTCTTTCCATATAATTGATTATCATATTCTTTTATATATCTTTATGATATTTTATATGGTTTAATGTGTATATGTAAGTCTATATGTATATATATACATATCCAGTATTGGTTTTTGTTTGTATATATATTTTATATACATTTTCTTTTCATTTACGTATATATATTCATATTTATATATATACTTTTATATTAATATTTCATAATCTATATGTTCATATATATATGCACATTCATATTTATATTCATATACTGTGTGTATACATATAATTTTCATGTATATATGTTTATGTATAATACTCAATGCTTTCATATTTTTGTTGCATAAAATTGTATGTAATACTCTCTTTCATACATTAATGATGATTTTATGCAGTATATATACATTGTATACGAGTATATATATACATGAAAGTTTTATTTTTCGGTCTATAATTTTTCCGTTTTCATTTTCGGTATTTATTTTAAATCCTCTATTCATTACTATATTCATATAATATTTTAGATCGATTTTATGAATGAAAAGGATTTAAAACCCATCTGAAAACTGAAAAAAAAATTCTCTTAAGAACACGATTGGACCTGAAAGAATTTTTTATGAAATTAAAGTCTACATTTTACGTGTTTTCGATGCTTGAAATCAATATGGATCTCTTAATTTATTCATTTAGATCATTTTGGAATTGGTTTCATGAATTTTGGTCATCGGTGTTGTTTTTCATGGCAGTTTTTCAAAAAAAAAAAGGAAAATTAAGAAAAATTTAAGAAAATTCCGAAATTTTGTTACTTTGATTTATTTTTGGAATTTTATTTTATTTCCTTATTTTCGTTGATTTAGTCAATTAAATTACATTTGTTTAACTTTCCATTCTTATTTAACATATATCTTCATATATTATATGTTATTTAGTAATAAATTATTATGGAAAGTTTTTAATTTGATAAATTAATTACATGTTTTATTTTTTCATGTAATTACAATAATTGTGATATTTTAAGAATGTGAATATTTAATTATTCTACAATTAAGTGCGCAATTATTGTATTTATTTACCAATTAAGTAATTTATTGATTAAATTAATTGATAATCTGCCATTAAGTATATTCTTTAATTTTGCATTTAATTCATTCCATATAATTAATTGTACTAATTTGTATATTTACCTTATTTATACAAATTAATTATTAGTATAAATATTTAAGATATTATATGGTTATAAATGCATAATTAATTACATGTCATGGAATTAAGCATTTAATTTATTATCATACAATAATTGTTTTAATTTGTATTTATTTGGCAAATTTATTTTTAATACAATTAAATTTGATTTGTATGATTTAAATGGTATAAATAAATTCCTTTTATAGTGCTAGATATATTTAGCAATATTCAAACATTAAGATAGGTTGAATATTTTATTATAGCACATTAAGTTTCATAAAAATTCATAAAATTATTCATAAAATATTCATAAAACTTCCTAAAATGAATAAAATATGAATAAAATGTAAGTAATTTTATGGTTTGACATAAGAAAACATGAACTTGGGACAAATGCTCATATCTAGAACGGTTCTTAATGATCTTCGGACGACCACACTAGGAGCACTAATCTCAGTGATTGTTTATTATGTTAACAACGAAATTACTTTTAGGTAGAGCTCAATACCTAATGTCAAAGTGAAAATATAATTTTATATAATTAGGGAGTAGCCACAGCATCCTTATTTGTATAAAATTATACATTAATTAAAATTCACCTTAATGGACATAACTTGTAATTAATTATATAGGTATAATAATTTTACCCCACAGGGATTTTATTATATTTGTATAATTAATTAGGATAATATGTTAAATTAATTTCTCTTAATTTACCCCACAGAGAGTTATGGGGATTTAATTTAATAGTGTTATCACAAATTTAATTAAAGATAGATAATAATCCTTCATTTTCCTAAACTAATTGTTTAATTAAATCTATCATAAGGTTCATCTAATTTTATTAAATTTAAAATTTAGCCCACAGGCAATTTTAGATTTAGTAAAATTTTAATCTTCAGTTTATACTTTGGTGTCTAGTGAACCACATAATTTTAAATAATTAGGGAGTAGCCACATCATCCTTAATTATATAAAATTATATATATTAAGTGGATTAAGATCACATAATGGACATGAATTATGTGAACATAATAATCTTACCCTACAGGGATTTTATTATTTTTACATAATTAATATGTTAAATTAAATTCTCTTAATTTATCCCACAGGGAATTATGTAGATTTAATTTAATAATTTTATCAAAAAATATAAAATTTTGAAACATTTATAAATAATTAAGTGTTTCATACCTTTCATTGAGATAGAAATATTAAACTTTAAGTTTTCATAAATTATGTAAATCTATCATAATCTACATCTAAATCTAATCTTATTAAATTAAAAATTTAGCCCACAGGCAATTTTTGTTTTATAAGATTTCATATGTAAGCATGTTTATTCATTGGTAAAAACATGATTCATTTAAACCTCAAAACTATATATGTAATTTTATTACATCACTATTCATAAATTTCTTCCATACCAGTAGAAATTTTCAAAATTTATTCTGATAACTTCATTTAGAATATACAGTTTTTACTGTATAATTAAGAAAAATAAATCACTTTATTATCACCAATAAATTTTAATTTATTGTGTATGAATTCATTCTAATATAGTTAATGTGATTATTAACACATAGTGGATTATTTTCAATTGTTATTCCACATTCATAATTTCTTGCAAGGTTTACAATAAACCTAAGAAAGTCAGTAACTGTGAGAAAATCTTATCCACAGACAAGATAAGTTCTCACATTTAGAAGTTTAAGGAACAAGCAATATAGTAGTGGCTTTGTTTTAAAATTGGCAAAGACCTTTATGTTCCAAGATTCTATTGAAACTTGATTTAGACACATTTAGAGGTCTTTACTACAAATGATGTCAGTCATAAAGATATGCAAGTTCAATCTGACAATAAGAAATGTGTTATTAATAAGAATTCTTCTACATTATAGCACCAAAAATTATGGAACATATCTCCATAAATAGAATAAATGTTAGTAAATGGTGGGGATCTTCGTTACACTAGATTTTACAAACTTTATTTAGAACTTGTGTGAATTTCATTAAGAATATGTATTCCAACAAGTCAAAATTGGTGCATACTAGAATTCTATCATATTAGAAATCATACAAGTCAATTAATTTTGAAGACATGGACTCAAATTTTGCATCTCTTTTTTAACGATTACTCACATAAATAATTTTTCTACAAAAGTATAGATTTATATGTTTCAAAGACATTTAAATCTTAAGTAGAGAAATGGTGCATTTTTCATATTAAGATAGTGAGATCAAATATAAAATGGAGAATACTACATTAAAATTCGTGAGTATGGATAAACTCCTAGTCTATTTGCAAAGTTTCTTTAAAAGCATGGGTTCATTGCCCGATACATATGCTTGGTACACCTAAATTATAGTGTGTAACAGATTTAAGAAACTAAGCATTTTTTGGACATGGGGTGGAGCCTACATAGCAAACTCCAATCTTTCCTAAATCTTTCTCTATTGATACTCTTCAATGGGGTGTACATATCGAATCGTGTTCTAACCAAAGTTGTTTCTCAAACATATTTTGAGTTGTGATAAGGTTGAAAACCGACTTGATGACATGTACACATTTTATAAATACCCATTAATAGTTAGAGTAAAATTGTCAAAGAAAAGATCTGGGCCCAAAACCATAAATGAGCATATTTCATTTGAAAAGCTATAAGGTTTAAGGGTTACATATTTTATTATCCATCTCACAACACTAGAATTGTGGAATTAAGAATTGACTTGATCAGTGGGAGTGATCAATCTAGGAACCTAGTTTCCGAGAAAGATCATTCATATTTTCTCAAACTTCCACCTCAAGTGTTAGATTAATTATGATTCACAACAACCCTTAAGATTACTGGTTATTGAGAATTCATAACTAATCATTAATAATATACAAGTCATTGGTAAAATTCTAATAAGTTATGTTATTTAGTAATTGCTTACAATTTCTAAAATAACATGCTATTGAACCATTTGCTCTTTTAAGAGTTTGTTGGTCCATCCTTAAGATGACTTATTAGAACAGTAAGATCAATGTATTCTAGTGATCACATTTTGTACAATAAGAGTTCAACTACAATATTAATTTGAGACACAAATTAAATTATAGAATGATAAAGAATTGAAGTTGTAGTACAATATGCCATGAATGAAGAAATGAATATCTTAAATAGCAATAAAGTTTATCTTTAGTAAAGTTGCCTAATGGGGTGGAGAACATTAATTAAGCATAGGTTTTTTCACCAATAATATTCATTAGGCAACATTGAGAAACATAAAGATATAAAAGAATATTCATTGCTAAGAAGTTCATTTTGAACTAAGAATCAATAACAAAGGAGATTTACATTCTCAATTATTTTTATAAAAGATTCTATTATAGACCTTGGCATTTGTTGCTTGTTTTAATTCATTAATCAATTCCAAATAGTGAACTAGAGGAGAAGGTATATAGACTGCCATAAAGATTTTCCTCTAATAGTGGTGAACATATGCAAGCTTAAAGTGTCTACCTATAGATTAAAACAAACATCTCACAAATTGGTATTATATCATCTTTTCCTTTAGGTTTGAAAAGAGAATTATGGAAATAATTATATACCAGAAAGTTAGTGGGAGTAATATTTGTTTTATACGTCGACAATATGTTACTTGCAAATGATGATAAAAGTTTTCTATATAAGTTGAAATCATTCATATCTTAAATTATTATTTTGAGATAAGGAATATAAATAATATATATAATTTTAATTAATTAGAGAGTAGCCACAGCATCTCTGATTAAATAAAATTATGTATTATTCATCATATATAACTTTTATCTTTAAGTGTGATAAATTCAACTCGAACCAGCATCTGAAAAATGATCTGGAGTGAGAATAAATTAAGAACATTCATTTGCTTCTATTTTAGAAGCCTAATGTATGCCTAAGAGTCTGAATAAGACTTTGCATTACATTTGTTTCAGGATTGTTAAGTAGTATCAGAATAACTAAAGTTAAGACCACTTTATTTTTCATACAAAGTGATGAGGTATCTTTAAGATACTAAAAATTATATTCATACATATTTTAAGATGAATTGACCATCTGGAAATATAGTTAACCAATTAGATTCTAACATACGTCACTGGTTGTATTTATTCACGTAAATCAATATTTTATTACGTCCTTAAGATTACCAGTAAGTTATATTGTAGAGAATCTTGATTGTTATTTCCACTATAGAAGTCAGATTCATTTATTGTTTTTAGGATACATCTCGTATGATGTATTATAGAGTTTCATAGTAGGCCTAGAGTTCAGAATTATAGTTTCATTAGGCCATTAAGAAAATTTTGCGATAAATTCAGCTACAATATTTATGGCTAATAACTATAAGAGTACTGGTCGAAGCTAGCATATCGACATTAAGTATTTAGCCATAAAATGGTGTGATAAGTGGTCATTAATCACGCAAACTGAATTAGGTGATCGCATATCCTTGACTAAAGGCATGCCACAACACAAATTCAAGGATCATAAAGTAAATATGGGATTCAATTAACCCATATGCGGTTTTTTATTTGTACAACCAAAAATTATTTCATGAAACTCTAATTTCGATATTTTCTCATATTTATGTGCACCTTAATTTCATCTGAGAAAATTATCGTAAGAGGACCTGAATAAACATAAGGGTTAGGGTTTATTCACTTAAGTACATTGCCACATAAAGTACATTGTTATATAATAAATATATCGTAATACATAGAAGATAATACTCGACTTATAATGAGGACATGTCGCTATGATTCGTATGTCTATTATATAAAGAGGAACGTTTGGGTTTGAATGTTTTAGTCTAAATGCTGACCAAGTGGGAGAATATTAGAATATTTTATTTATGGAAATTATTTTCTAATTAAGGAAATGATTTTCTATTTAAGGAAATAAATAAATAATTGATTTTCTGTTAAATGAATATTTTATATTCATTGAATCTGGACAAAATCAATTATGTAATATTCTATATATGTTCAGATTTCTATATTCATTACCTGATTTGATTTCCTGAATTAATTGTCAAAATATTCTGACAATTAATGTGGCGCAGATACTGATGGAGTATCTCACCTATAAATATAGGGTCTCGGTCCTCGAGCTCCTCACTCATTCTGTTCATAACAGCAAAATCCATCTAAAGAGAGTTGAGAGAGCGAGGAAGTCCGATTACCCACATCAATCGGTTTCTTTTGCAGATCAAGCTTATGTGGGATTAATGCTCAAAGAATCAATGGCTGGAGGTATTTCGATCCTTATATTCATATAGTGTATATGTTTATTTATTCCGCATGTTATATACACATCATATATTTTATATTATACATATAAATGTCTAACATCATGATCATTCCTTTTACCCTGATAGTGTTGTTTCAGATTGCAAGGTTTTGGTTGATTATATTTGTAAAAATAGCACTCATAATTTGCATCTTAATCCTTTTGCTACTGAAATTAAAAGCTTGCTCTCTTACTTCCCTAAGATTTCTCTTAGCTACATCCCAAAGAGGGGCAAATAATGCAGCCCACTGTTTAGCTAGAACAGCTTTAGGACTAGAGCAGGAAGCTTTATGGAGGAATTCATCTTTCCACTCATAACTGTATCTTGTACTTGTTTGATTGTTATAATGGAATCAGGTTCATTCTCAAAAAAAAAAAGTAAATAATCCAGTTCAAGTTGGTATAAATTATATTAATAGGTCATAATATATAAAACTGGAATTTAAAAATATTACGTTTTTTATTATTGTATGACAGACTACTTTAATTGAGCTACATTATATATCACATTATATTATTAATATATGGTGCGTGACTTCTTCCCCAGCTAGTACAAGCGGGAGAGTATCGTTGCCTAATAATAATAATAATAATAATAATAATTAAAATTCTGTTTTTAACATTACAAAGGAAAAAGGGGCATCTGCCGTAAGGGTTGGACTTGGCGTGAGGCTTCTTCTTGGTATTGTCGTCACTGTTCTTGTTCTTTTTCTTGGTGCTCTTCTTCTATGATCCAAGCCTCACCATTGACACGACGAAATTGGGTAACCTCAGCGAAAATGGTGACAAATCCCGATGAGGAGTGGAATTGGGGTTGGCAGAGGGAGAATGTGTAAGAGGAAACGAATAGGGTTTTGCAAGGCCTTACGAAGGTGGAGATGATAGAGATCCAAATCAGTACAATGGTCAAGAGAAGACGTTGACTCTTGGAAGCTATGGTAGACATTTCCCATCTCTCTCTGGTGAGGATGAAGCAGGGATTAGTGTCTCAAGTTTTGGAGATTGGGATTATATTTCATTCTGTGATTATTGGGGTGACCATGGGAATGTCTCAAAATTAGTGCACCATTAGACCTTTGATCGTTGCAGTTGCTTTTCATCAGATTTTTGAAGGCATGGGTCTAGGCGACTGCATTACAGTTAGAAATTTCATATTGTTCCTGTAATATTTGTGGTAAATATCGCGATCATGTACGGGGGATACAGCCACTGCCGATCAACGTCAAAGGAGGGGATTGTAATCCACTGCCGATCAACTGGTGCGAGATCGGCTGTCGGATGGCCGTTTATTGAGGCCTCGGTATAAATTGGTAACAGTTAAATTAGTTTTTAATTATTATTTAATTTTATTTTTATTTGTCAAAAAAGTGGCTAGTAATTTTTATTATTATTATTATTATTATTATTATTATTATTATTATTATTATTAATAATTAAATTGTAACTGTTATTTTACTTTCATAATTTTTAAGTATTTAACTTTCATTATTATTATTTTAAAAGTAATATTATTGTATTAACTAAAATGATGAGAGTTATGTTAATATTTATATGAGTTTTTTTTTCAAAAAAAAAATTATTATTATTATTTGTTGACCGAGATTTTCGGCAACTATTAAAATATGATTATAATAAAGAGCTGTAAGAAAGTGAGATGAAGGTTTTTTACGTGGTTGGGGCGTTAATGAGCCTTAGTCCACGAGTCTCTGTTATTTATGGATGTATTTAATACAGATTCCACACTTGAGAGAATGTCTTTCTCTTAAATACAGAGAATGTTCTTGGTGAGTATTTTCTCTTCTTGCTTGTTTACAAAACCAAGATTCTCGACCCCATTAAATGAGCTTTGAGGGGGTATTTATAGTGTTTTGGTGGGGTAATCCCTAGAATTGTTCTTACACATGTATCTGTAAGTATCCATAAAGTTGAGCATTTCCAATGAATATACCATGGGTGATGCATGGTCAAATCCCTAGGTGCGATAGGATTTTTATGGAGAATGTCCTTTTTGCCTTGTGATTGACGTGACTCTTCGCAGAGTAGCCGTCGCTAGACTTAAATGATCATTACTGTAGCGCTGCTGTTTGGGGGTTGTGCCGTCAGACTTTATTGCGTGTTACAGTCCCAACACGCTTCCTCCCATGTAGCATTAAATGCGACTTGATTGCTCGGGAGAGACCTGACACATCCCGGAGAGCCTTCATGCTATGCACGCCTCCTGGAGTACCTTGTACTCCGGGAGCCTCCTCCGGGACCCATGCTAACAGTGCTTCCTTGTGGCGCGCAAAGACTTAGCAAATGTTTACAAGTTATCTGATCCACGTGTCCCCTCTCGACTGGTCCACGTATTTTGGGCGAATTCTGGAGCAACATTTACCCCCCAAGCCTTGTTTACTTAGTAAAAATAAACGAAGGCTTGTTCAAGTGCCTCCGGTCGACTCCTCGTTTCCCTGGCTCAGGCCTCGAGCGCGTGGGGGCACATTTAATGATGACATTTAATGCAGCGATTCGCCTTTTGCAGGAATGTCTCTAGCCGCCTCCTCGGTCTTCTGACACGAGCTTGGGGCGCGTGAAGGCGTGTCTAATGATGGCATTGAATGCAGCGATTCGCTTTTGCAGAGGTCGATTCGTTTCACGCCCTTTGACTGATGCGGCGCATTAATGGTGTCAGACGGATACTCAAACGTTTCCACCGCCTTTATGGCAGATTGATCTGATCCGTTGATCTTCGGGAATTCGAATCGTGCATCTCCCCCCACCGTGCGATTGGTAGGTGATGACGCCTGTTCCTCATGCGTTTTTGCCTATAAAAGCCACCACCTTTCCTTCATTTCGGCTAATTTTCATTCTTTGCCATTTCTGCTCGAATTTCCCAGAGAGAAAATTCCTCAAAGTAGCACGAACTGCCTTAATACTTAAACACTTCTTTCAGTCTTCCAGTGTTCGACTTCGCCAGTTCTTCTAAACTTTTACTCAACCACATTCAGTACCCCCAGTTCAACGATCTACTGTAAGTTTCTTGCATCCTTAAATAATAACATGCTTATATTTACTTCGTTCGTTTTCTGGGTTCGCACTTAGAGACTTCTGGGTGTGTGAGTGTTTAAGTCCTTTGAGTTCTGCTTTACGTTTACTGCGTTAGTTGTAGAATCGCCATTGTCATGCCCCTGTTGTAATCATACAGCTTTGTTTGAAGAGAGCCATGCATTCTTCGTTTAACAGTTGCTTAGGGCATAGGATGGCTTTTCTTTTTTTTTTCTTTTTTGCAAAACCACTTTCTGCGATTTCACTGCACCCGATACTTGTTCAGGGATTTTCTCCAGAGTTTCTCATGTGACACGTGTCCGGAGGGGGCCTCTTTCCAGCGGTTAGGGCACCCCCACTCCCTTTTTCTTTATTTAGGGTTTGGTATGGGACCTAACTGCTGGGATTTTCCTTTTCCTTTTTGTTTTTCTCAGAACACAAAATGTCTGCTTCTGGCTCAAAATCTTCGAAGAAGAAAGGAAAAGATATGGCCACGTTGGAGGAGGTTTCTCTGGGACCCGTTGCCCAGGAGGGGTATAAATCCCGTGTGACTGGTTGGGAAGCGGCCGAGCTTCGATCCACCCTGACTTGTCCTCACCAACTGGAGAACATTATTAATGTTGCTGGGATCAAACCCTCCACTTCAGGGACCTTTCACCGGCCTCCTCGTGACTCAGAGACGCCTAATCATAACTATGACGGCTTCGGGGCTTGGAGTCAGACCCATTTGATGGCCGGTGCCATGCTCCCGCTCCAAGATTACTTTGTTAATTTTCTTGTATTTGTCGGCCTTGCGCCATACCAACTTATTCCTCAAGCTTACCGCCTTCTCTCAGGCTTATTTATTTTTTACACCGCCCGTGGCTGGGGGTCTCCTAGCCCGGCGGAAATTTTATATTTTTATGAACTTGTATCCGTCCCCAAGAAAGGGGACAAACTTAAGGATGGTTTTTATGGGTTCCGGATCCACCCTGCTAACGAGGGGGTGGTTCCGTATAATAGGCAGACTCACGTTAAGGAGTACCGCCACCGCTTTTTCTTTTCGTGCGGGTTCAGGGCCGTGGACCACCCGGAGCTTCTCACGGAGTGGGTGCGGATCCCACCTTATCAGCGGACGCTTCCCACTCAGGCTTTTCTTCGAAGGGCCCAAGCCTTCACCTCCTATGACCACGCTGATCTTGATGTCGGGGGCCTAGTCACCACGGAGAATTGTAGGAAGGCCAAACTTATCCTTTCTCACCAATCCGTGGATGACTCCAACCTCTCACGGGTCATCTGCCCCAATGTGAGGGCGCCGGTTGCGGAGAAGGCCTTCCGGGATGAGCTTATTGCTACGGCAGAGAAGAAGTATCAAGATTATCTCTACCGGAAGGCCCAGGAGAAGGCGTACTCTAAGGCCCAGGCTGCCTCTGGGAGAGGGCTTCGCGTGGGGAGTCCGGTGGTGCGAAGGAGCCAAGCCATTGGCGGGAAGTCCGAAGCTAAATTTTTTGACAAGATACTTCAAGAAGAGATTGGGGATCGTCCCGCTGGGAGGCCCCTTCGTCTTGAAGATTCTTCCGAGAAGCAGACTTCCCGGCCACAGCCTTCAGTCCCCGAACCAAACTCGGGTGCTCCCGGTGCTAGCACTTCCGGTGCCGGCGGTAAGTCTCCCTTGATAATTCGCTATGTTCCTTCCGTTGATGAATACACCAGTCATAGGCCCGTAGGGTTCGACGAGCGTCTTTGTAGATTTAAGATGCCGTTGACCCGGTGGGGGGATCGTTTGAAGGAATTTTATTTTACGAACTTAGGAGATTACCTAGGTCGGTCCCGGATGGGCTCCGGCCCTCCGGAACCTATTCCCTTAGGTCCTTCAGCTTACATAACGTCCAGCTGGTTTCGGCCCTCGGACAGTTATCTCGGAGATGACGCCGCCAGCATTAAAGTACAGGACTTTGCTAGGGCCGAATTAGGAAGTTCGGGTAGGAGTAGCTTATTTGCCGTATCTTGTATAAGCGGTTCCTCACGGACTTCTAACACTTGCTTATTTTTTGAAACAGGTATCTCCATGGATGCCATCCTGGAACAGCTCGTCGGGGTTCATACTCCCGTGGCTCCTCCAGCCTTCACCCCCTCTCCCCCGGCCCCTTCCTTGAAGGTTTCTTCTAGCGCTCCCCCCGAAACCATTGACTTAGTGGATGACGAGGAGGTGCTTCCGGGAGAAGGCCAAGGGAAAAGGTGGGACTTCTCGGAGGAAGCCGTTGAGGGTGCAGGAGAGCCTCAAGCCCCTCCGGAGGTAGCAGAGGAGGACGAGGAGGAGCCTGAAGCGGCTCTGATTCGCAAGCGTAAGGGCAAGATGGTTGCCCAGGATGAGTCGAAGAGGCCTCGGAGAGCCGACACTCCTGCCCATGGCCTAGACGGCGGGGTCTCCCCGATGGAGGAAAATCCTGCTCCTCCCCACATCGAGCTTACCCCGATTGCGAGGGACAAGGTGAGGCAGGAGCTCCGCATAGCCAAACACAACTATGCTATGGATGAGTACTCCCGGGGGTATGCTGAAGTGGAGGCCCTTAGGAGGATCCTGCGAGCTGAGGTTGAGGCGAGTATCAACCACCCAGAATACCAGGATCCGTGGGACCTTAATCTGGACCCCTTATCGGACTGGTTCCGTCGCTTCCTAGGGCCTACCTTGGCTCCTTGTCCCCTTCTCAGCTCACACGTTGCGCGCCCAAGCATTTTGCCACTTGCGCTTCTATGAACTCTATCTTCCAGGTCCAGGACCTCAGCCATTCTCTCACGGTGGTAAGTACTTTGCAATTTTTGCGTTTCCTTTTATTGTTTGTATTTTGTTTTCTTCCTTTGAGAAATTTTTCCTTATACTTCGTTATGGTTCAGCTTGCTGCTGAGGCTGGCCGCCTCTCCAAGAACATCATAAACCATGGCTTCACTCTGTCCGATTTTGGGGACATGAATGACGTCAGGAAGGTCCTCCAGGACCTCACAGCGGAGAGGCAGATCTACCAGGAGGCTGCCGAGCGCCAGGAGGCAGCGGCCAAGGCCAAGGAAGAGGAGGCCAAACGGAGGGAGGCTCAGGCGGAGGCCATGATCCGGGACGAGGCTCAGCGGAGAGACAAGATGGAGGCCCATCACCAGGAGGAACTAAGGGCTCAAACCGAGGCTGCTGAGAAGGCCAGGCGAGATCTCCGGGAGGCCAGGGAGGCTTTGGATGAAATGGTCGCCAAGGTGAGATCTTTAGAGGAGACTCACCAGTCGGACATTGAGTCCAAGGCCGCTCTAGCTGCGGAGTTGAAGGAGCTTAGGGATTTCAAAGAACAATCCACCAGGAAGGCCAAGAGGGCCGAGCTCCTTCTCCTGTTTCCTGCGCCCGGTGCCCGAAGCGCTTTGATGATGGTGTCTATATGGCTTGGGCCACCAATGATCAAAGTATCAAGCTTACTTTTTATCCCAAACCCGAGGAGATGATTGCCAGATTTCGGGAAAAGAAGAAGAAGCTTGATGCCGCGCTTGAGGCACGGATTGGACCTCGTCTTCCTCCGCGGGCTGACTGAGCTGCCGTATTATTGACCCAGATTCTACCCATTTCTTTTATAACTCTTTTTTTTTTGTTTTTGTTTGTACATATTTGCTGCTGCCTTAGAACAATTTATATATAGGTGGCAGCTTTCGTTTGAAGGGGAGACAATTATATTTTAAGGCCTGTCCCCGGGCCATTTATATGTATATGACCTGCCCTTTGGGCTAGGATATTTTTTATGCGATCTTTATTTGTCACACTTATATATTTTAACCTGTCCTTTGGCTCAGGGTTTTTATACTTATGCTTTTTATTTTTGTGCATACTTTTTGACCTGCCCTTTGGGTCAGGATATTTTACTTAGTTTGTTTTTTTTTTTTGTCTGTGCGGTATACCCTAGTACCCCCCTGAGTGGCATAGAAACTTTGTTTTTAAGGCACTCAGTTTTATTTAATATAGAGGAGGTATACATTTGGACGGTACAAACCCTTTGAACAAAATCTAAGTTTAATTCGCTACTAGTAATATTTTCTGAGGTGATCGGCATTCCAGGCTCTTGGGACGGTTGTTCCGTCCATTCTTTTTAGTTTGTAAGTGCCAGAACCGATTTCATCCTCGATCTCATATGGTCCTTCCCAATTTGGTCCAAGTACCCCCACTCCGGGTTCTTGGGTGGCTGGAAAAACCCTTCTTAGGACCATATCCCCAATAGCAAATTTTCTGCTTTTAACCTTGGAGTTAAAATATTTGGTCACCTTCTTTTGATAAGCAGCCATCCGTATTTGAGACTCATCCCGGAGTTCTTCGACTTGATCCAAAGCCTCTTGGAGCAGTGCCTGATTGGTGGCCGGATCATAAGTCTTCCTCCTGTGGGATGGGAATAATGTTTCCACCGGGACCATTGCTTCACAACCGTACGCCATTGAGAACGGCGAGTGACCGGTTGTGATTCTGGGGGTCGTCCGGTAGGCCCACAATACCCTTGGCAATTCTTCAGGCCAGTTATTTTTACAGGCCAGTAGCTTCTTTTTCAAGGTGACCTTTAGGATTTTATTGACTGCTTCTGCCTGGCCGTTTGTTTGAGGCCGGGCTACCGCGGAGAAGCTTTTTACCACTCCGTGTTGGTTACAAAAGTCAGTAAATTCCTCGCAATCAAATTGCTTTCCATTGTCTGAGACTATTTTGTGAGGCAAGCCGTATCGACACACTATGTTTTTGATAACAAAGTCCAACGCCTTCTTAGCAGTTATTGTCTTCATAAGTTCAGCCTCTGTCCACTTGGTGAAGTAGTCCACTGCTACTATTGCATACTTTACCCCTCCTTTTCCCGTAGGTAGAGACCCGATGAGATCTATCCCCCAGACCGCGAAGGGCCAGAGGCTGGTCATCAAAGTGATCTCATTTGGAGGAGCTCTCGGTATGTTCGCGTACCTTTGCCACGAGTCACACTTTTGGACATAGTCTATACAATCTTCTTTCATTGTTGGCCAGAAGTACCCTTGCCTCAATATTTTCTTTGAGAGGCTGGGTCCTCCCGTATGATCTCCACAGAACCCTTCATGGACCTCCAGCATGATTTGTCTAGCTTCAGGGTCCGATACACACCTTAAATAAGGCATGCTGAGTCCTCTCCGGTAGAGAATTTGGTCCATCATTACATAACGATGAGCTTGATACTGAATCTTTCGAGACAGTGCCCTCTCTTGGGGCAACTCACCTGTGGTTATGTACTTTATGATGGGGACCATCCAGCTGGGTTCTTGCCCAACCGTTAGTGTGGTCTCTTTTATTTTGATGCTTGGCTCTGCCAAGCGTTCCACTGGTACTACCCCCAGTTCTTCGATTTCACTGTCCGAGGCTAACTTAGCCAGACAGTCCGCATGAGCGTTCTTCTCTCGGGGGATTCTTTCTATTTTATAGTCCGCGAACTCGTGGAGCAGTTCTCGGACTATTGCTACGTATGCGGCCATCCATTCGCCACGAGTTTGGTATTCTCCGGAGACCTGGTTTACGACCAGCTGAGAGTCACTGTAGATTTCCACTCTCTTGGCTCCTACAGCTTTAGCCAATTTTAGCCCTGCTATCAGGGCCTCATATTCGGCTTCATTATTCGAAGCTGTGAAGTTGAATCGGAGTGCTGCCTGGAGCCGCAATCCAGTTGGTGATATCATAGCCACTCCGGCTCCTGAACCGTTCTCATTAGAAGCTCCGTCTACAAATACTCGCCAAGTGGGGATTGGTGGTTCCGGTGTATTGGCTGTTGCCTCGGCTTCATTGCATTCGGTGATGAAGTCTGCCAAGGCCTGGCCTTTTATGGAAATCCGGGGCACGTAATGTAAGTCGAATTGACTCAGCTCCATCGCCCACTTGAGGAGTCTTCCGGATGCTTCAGGCTTCTGGAGAACTTGCCGGAGCGGATGATTGGTCAGGATTCTGATCGGATGGGCTTGGAAGTACGGTCTCAACTTCCTTGATGCCATCAGGAGGCAGAATACTAATTTTTCAATGACCGGGTACCTTGTCTCAGCCCCTATCATGCGCTTACTAACATAGTACACGGGGTGTTGAACTTTTTCTTCCTCCCGGACCAGTGCAGCGCTGACCGCGTGCTCGGAGACGGCCAAGTAAAGGAACAAGTCTTCTCCAAGGACGGGTTTTGATAGGATAGGAGGTTTGGACATGTGGTCTTTTAACCTTTTGAATGCCTCCTCGCATTCATCTGACCATTCGAACTTTTGGCATTTCTTCAGTATGTTGAAGAAGGGTATGCACTTGTCCGTGGATCGTGAGATAAAGCGGCTTAGTGCGGCTACCTTTCCGGTCAAGCTCTGCACGTCTTTATGTTTCTTGGGGGATGGCATGTCCAGGAGAGCTTGGATTTTCTCCGGGTTTGCTTCGATCCCCCTTTGGCTGACTATGAAGCCCAGGAATTTTCCCGACTTGACCCCGAAGGTACATTTTTTCGGGTTGAGCTTCATGCCATATCTCCGGACGACTTCGAAACATTCTTCTAAGTTGCTTGCATGGCTATTGCATGCTTTGGATTTGACGAGCATGTCGTCTACATATACCTCCATGTTTCGTCCCAGGAGGCTTTTAAACATCCGGTTCACCATTCTTTGATAGGTTGCTCCGGCGTTTTTCAGTCCGAAAAGGCATGACTAGGTAGCAGTATACCCCCTTATCGGTCCTGAAGCTAGTGCACTCCTGGTCTGCCGTATGCATTTTTATTTGGTTGTACCCAGCATAGGCATCCATGAAAGACAGCAGCTTAAATCCGGACGTGGCGTCTACCATCTGGTCGATCCTGGGTAGCGGAAAGCGGTCCTTTGGGCGAGCTTTGTTTAGATCGTGAAATCTATACAAACCCGCCAAGTCCCGTTCGGCTTGGGCACCGGGGTGGATTGGCCAGCCATTCCGGATAGTACACGTCGCGGATCATGCCATTGGACAAGAGTTTGTCCACCTCTTTCTCTAAGGCCTCGGCTTTCACCGAGTCGAGCGGGCGTCTCTTTTGCTATACAGGGGGCATGACCGGGTTGACATTGAGTACATGGGTGATGACATGAGGGCTGATGCTGGTCATGTCTTCTTGGCGCCATGCAAAGATGTCGATGGCGCCTTTCAGTGTTTTTATTATTTTATCTTTTTCCTCCGGATCCAGGCTCTTCCCTATCCGGAGTACTTTGGTGGAGTCGTCGTCGCACACTGGTATTTCTTCGACGTCCTCCATTGGTTCCACGACCCTTTCGGACCCTATGCGAGGATCCAACTCATCCTCTTCAGCCTTCTCTATCTCAGGGGGCCCCCGGACCATGAATACTGGTAAGTGGGTGGCAACATTGTAACATTGCCTGGCCTCTCCCTGATTTCCCTTACCGTTCCGACTCCGGCTTCCTGGGTAGGGAATTTCAGGCATAGATGTCGGATTGAAGTAATCGCACCAAAGTCGACGAGGGCCGGTCGGCCTAGGATCGCGTTGTAGGCTGTTGGACAGTCTACCACCACGAAGGTGCAATACTTAAATGTGCTCTGGGGGGTATCCGGGCACGGGGTAGCTGGGAGCCCGACTTTTCCCATCGGGATTAGTGTCGTCCCGTTAAACCCTGTGAGCTGTGACCCACTAGGCGAGAGGTCCCGGTCGGTCAACCCTATCGCAGTGAAGGCTTCTTTGAAGAGCAAGTTCACGGAACTCCCATTGTCAATCAGGACCCTAGCCACCACTTTATTTGCGATGGGGGTCTCTATGACCAGCGGGTCGTGGTGAGGAAAACGCACCATCTTGGCGTCTTCTTCCGTGAACGTTATGGGCTGGTCCATTAGCCGAGGCCTTTGGGCTGGGAGTTGAGTAATCTCCCACACCTCACTGTGTTTTGCGGCCTCGGCATATCTTTTTCGCTCCTTGCGAGTGTTTCCTCCGATATGGGGACCTCCGGAGATCATGGCTACCCGTCCATTAGGCCGGGGCGGTAGCCCGGGGATATGCTGGGTGTCACTGCGGAGCGGTGGAGGCAATACTCTGCTTGTACCCCACGGCGTCCCCGGAGGCATACCCCCGGCCACCTGCCCTGGATTAAGGTGGGGCAACCTATTTTTGATCCACTCGTAGAGGTGGCCCAAGCGGATCAAATTTTCAATCTCGTCTTTGAGATTTTTACACTCGTTGGTGCTATGACCAATGTCATTGTGGTACTCGCATCTTTTACTCGGATCTCTCCGGGAGCTGTCTTTGTACAACGGCTGGGGTCTCCGGTAGTGCGTATTCTGCCTTGTGGCAAAATATACACGTTCCTGAGAGTCCGTGAGCTCTGTGTACTGGGTGTATTGGGGTGTGTACCCCTTCTTTTGGCGCTTCTCTCCCGTTCGGGTGCTGCCCTTGGAGGACCTTTTGCTCCTCGACCCCTGGGTAGGGCCTGTTAAGCTAGCAGTCGGGGCGGCCTGTGAAGGAGTTCGTCCATTCACCCCGGACGAGTTGCCGTAATGGGAAGATGCCGGTGCCAAAGTTTGGCCCTGGCTGTATCCGGGAGTAGCGGAGAACTATATGCCACTTACTTGTGGAGTTGCGGTCGGGACAGTACCCGAGGGCGACACTCCCGGCATGTATCCTGCTATCCCGGTGGGATAGTAGCCTTCGTAAGCCACGATCTGGGCTTCTTCGAGGTTAATATATTTTTGGACTCTCTTCTGGAAGTCCTGAAGGTTAGCAGCGCCTTCTTGCTGCAACTCGTTCCAGAAGGGAGTCCCAGTGCGGATTCCTGCTTGGAGAAGCGCAAGCTGTTGCCCGTCGTCGACCTTCTTGGTCTTCGAGGCTTCCTCTCGGAACCTCTTGATGTAATTCTTCAAGGTCTCGGTGGGCAGTTGCTTGATGTTGGTCAAGGCACTAACCTCCAAGTTAACCTTCCTGGCGGCGACAAATTGTCTCCGGAAGTTGGTTTGGAGTTTGTTCCAGCAACCCACCGATCCTGGTTCCAGTTTTTTGAACCATTCCTCTGCTGATCCGCTCAGAGTGAGGGGGAAGCACAAGCATTTGGCGTCATTGCTGACCCGCATGACTGTCATGACACGGTTGAACCGTGACAAGTGATCACTGGGGTCGGAGTTCCCAGTATATGCCGCCATTTCGGGATCTTGAAGTTTTTAGGGAGCTCCGCCTCCAGGATATGTTTGGCACAAGGCTCCCGATCCTCGCTGTCCGAGTCGGAGTCGTCTCCCTCTGCCTCCGGGAGACTCGAGCAATATCCTTTCGAAGTATGGCAAGTTCCGCCATAATCCCTTCGTTTACTGATGCAGGAGACCACGGGCCTGTATCTTTTTTGGTCAAGGTGATCCCGGAGGTCACCTTGATTCCCGTTGATTTGATTTCTCAGATCAATGGGAGGACATCTCTATCCTCTTCTTCCTCTACCCCCTGGTTCCTGGTACACGGAAACGCTTTTTCGGTCCCCTCGATCCTGAGGGCCAAGACTCCCTCTTTGGGGCTTGCCCCTCTGCGGACCTTTCCCTTTAGGGAAATCCGAGCGGACCCTTCGCGGATCCTGCACCTTTTTCTTTCGACCAGGGGTAGAAGTAGGGTTTTTTGTTTGGTTTTCCTCAGCAGGGTGCCTTATAGGGCTAGGTTCCCTAGGTCTTTGCTGCTGGGAATTAGGCGAAGACGTCGCTGGCTCCCCGTCGAGCCCAGCGGCCATCGCCTTGGGATGCACGTGAATACCAGCTGCCTCCATGGCTTTTTGCATGGCTAGCATCACTTCCTGCATTTTTTGATTTTGCGCTTTCTGAGCTTCGATCTCAGCTTCATGATCGATAGCTTTTTGTCTAAGGAGCACCAACTCCGAGTAGCTTCCTCCGTCATAGGCATACTCGTCGAGGTTTTCCTCGTAGTTCTCGTCGGGAACTATCTCTTCTTCTTCTTCCTCGGACTCCTCTGCTGCTCTTGAGGCTACATCTTCCTCATTGGGATCTTGAGCATCTTCTAGAGGGCGAGGATGACGTGTACTTCTTGTCTCCACCATTGTTGTGAAGTCAAATGCTTGTTATGTAGCAGCTTTCCTCAGCTCTCAATGAAAGCACCAAAATGTTGACCGAGATTTTCGGCAACTATTAAAATATGATTATAATAAAGAGCTGTAAGAAAGTGAGATGAAGGTTTTTTACGTGGTTGGGGCGTTAATGAGCCTTAGTCCACGAGTCTCTGTTATTTATGGATGTATTTAATACAGATTCCACACTTGAGAGAATGTTTTCTCTTAAATACAGAGAATGTTCTTGGTGAGTATTTTCTCTTCTTGCTTGTTTACAAAACCAAGATTCTCGACCCCATTAAATGAGCTTTGAGGGGGTATTTATAGTGTTTTGGTGGGGTAATCCCTAGAATTGTTCTTACACATGTATCTGTAAGTATCCATAAAGTTGAGCATTTCCAATGAATATACCATGGGTGATGCATGGTCAAATCCCTAGGTGCGATAGGGTTTTTATGGAGAATGTCCTTTTTGCCTTGTGATTGACGTGACTCTTCGCAGAGTAGCCGTCGCTAGACTTAAATGATCATTACTGTAGCGCTGCTGTTTGGGGGTTGTCTTAGTCGGACTTTATTGCGTGTTACAGTCCCAACACGCTTCCTCCCATGCAGCATTAAATGCGACTTGATTGCTCGGGAGAGACCTGACACATCCCGGAGAGCCTTCACGCTATGCACGCCTCCTGGAGTACCTTGTACTCCGGGAGCCTCCTCCGGGACCCATGCTAACAGTGCTTCCTTGTTGCGCGCAAAGACTTAGCAAATGTTTACAAGTTATCTGATCCACGTGTCCCCTCTCGACTGGTCCACGTATTTTGGGCGAATTCTGGAGCAACAGTTACCTTTGACTCTCGCCTACCGGGACACTGTATTTCATTATGTTGGAAACCTTGGAAAATAAACTATGTTAGATTTAGTATTTTTATAACATATGTGATTATTTGTTATTTTCTGAACTTGTGTATGAATTTTGAACCAAAACCTTACTTCTGTTTTATTGATGTGTTGTAGGGCCAATAACCCTCTTCCCATTCCACTCCTAGTTAATATCTTAGCAATTGAACTTGAAGTTATAAACTCCTTGTCAGAGTAATACTTCACATATGCTCATGATGGACTTTAAATTCCAGAAAGCATGTAAGCTGAGAATTGTTCACTCTGAAGAGCAAATAGTTCATAACTCCATAAATCCTACTACTTCAAGCTTAGTTGAGAAGATAAGAGAAAGTGAATCCACTTCCTCAAGTTATACTTCACAACAAATTGTACAATCAAGAACAACAAATCACAAACGAATAAGCAGTAATGCTTTAGTCTTCGAATCATGTGTGTTAGAGAATGATAAATCCATTTGGATTCTTGATTTTGGGTCTACAAACCATGTAAGTTGTTCATTGTAATTGCTTGAGAATTGGAATTATTTGAAACTCGGAGAGTTGAAACTTAAAGTTGGTAATGGCGAAATGGTTTCGGTTAGAGCTAGAGGAAAAGCCAAACTCAAGTTTCAAAACAGAATTTTGGAATTAGACAATGTCTTATACATTCCAAATTTCAATAGAAACTTGGTTTCTGTTTCATGCTTACAATTGCAACAATACAAATTAGATTTTTCGAGTTCTGGTTCTACCATTTCTCGAAATGACATTCAAATTTGTGTTGCATCCGTGGAACAGGGGCTTTATGTTCTTAGACTAGAAACACCATTTGCCCTACATAACGAACTTTTCAAAGTAGCAAAACCTAGAAACCACAAAAAGCAAAAGATCGTTGATGATAATGAAACATATCTATGGCATTTACGTTTAGGTCATATAGGCTTTGATAGACTCAATAGGCTAACCAAAGACGGTCCATTGAAAAATGTCGTCTTAGGTGAACTGCCAGTATGCGAGTTCTGCCTAGAAGGAAAAATGACTAAACGTTCTTTCTCTGCAAAGGGAGAGCGTGCCAAACAACCCTTAGGGTTAGTGCATTCCGATGTCTGCAGACCTTTGAATGTAAAAGCCTGAGTGGTTATGAGTATTTTATCATTTTCATTGACGATTACTCTAGATATGGACATATTTACCTTATGCATAAGAAATCTGAAACATTTGCAAACTTTCAGGAATTTCACGCATTGGCTCAAAACCAATTGGGTAAAACATTAAAGATCTTGCGAACTGATAGGGGTGGAGAATATATGGATATGCAGTTCAAAGATCATTGAATTGAACTTGGAATTGAATCCTAATTAATCGCCCCTAGCACTCCACAGCAAAATGGAGTTGCAGAAAGACGGAATCGCACGCTTTTGGAAATGGTAAGGTCCATGCTTAGTTTCTCAACTCTACCTACGTCCTTCTGGGGATATGCAATTTAGATGGCAACCGACATTTTAAATGTTGTTCCATCTAAATCAATCCCTAAGACACCCTTAGAACTATGGATTGGTCGTACACCCAGTTTACGCCATTACAGAATCTGGAGGTGCCCTGCTCATGTCTTAAGAAAGAAAGACGACAAACTTGAGTCACGAACTGAAGTTTGCATGTTTTTCGGAAATTCTAAAGAGACTAGGGGTGGACTATTTTATAGTCGCAAGGATGATAAAGTGTTTGTTTCTACAAACGCAACTTTCCTTGAAGATGACTATATTAAGAATTTCAAATCACAAAGTAAAGTAGTGTTGGAGGAAATGCTTTCAGATATAAGTCCTTCCAATGTTCCGTCCTCTTCCACTCGTGAAGAGTGATGGAAATTATTTTACCAGGATCTTAGATCTACTCACAAGTATGTTGATTAACACCCTAAATATGAACTTTCTAAAACGATAAATTAAACACATATAAAGTTTAAGAAACCTTACATTGGGTGCAGCGGAATATAATGACTCCTTCCGTTCAGATATCTAGCCCTTGATTCCTTTCTGTAGCAGAGCATTATCAATATCTGAACCTGGATCTCTTTCTCTGAATCTTTGATGCTGAAACTCCTTTGCTGATGATCTTTCTTCACGATCTTCCTCACTATGATTGAGGTATCACTTGATGTGTGTGGGCACTACTCTAATCACTAAGGACTTCGAAATTCAAAGGAAGAAGAAAGAAGTGGCAGCTAAAGATAGGGAGAGAGAAGGCTCAGTTTTTCTGAATCAGAAGAAGTCTGAAGAAAAGTGTTATATTTCTGAAGCCTTCACTATCTATTTATAGCATTCCACTAGGGTTAGATTTGAATTATATGTCATTAAAATAATGAAAAAATCAACTTAAAATATACATATAGGTGGCCGGCCATATATAAGTGGATTGGGCCTTGGGTTTTGCAATTTTGCAATTTTAACACCTTTTGTATCTGATTTTCTCAAAAATGCCAATTTCCTAATTCAACCATTTAAATGCCAATTCTAACTATTTAATAACTATAAATAATTATTAAATAATATTGTCATTTATCATATTTATTAATTAAACCATACAAAGTATCATAATTAACAAATATGCCCCTATAAACTCTTTCTTTACAATTTCGCCCTTACTTAGTGAAAAATTCACAAATAGACATAGTCTAATTTGAGAATTATAATTGATTAATCAAAACCAATTACATGAGTCTTACAAGCAATATTATCTCAACTAGTGGGGGGACCATGGGTCTATATAACCGAGCTTCCAATAAGTAGATCAAGAATTTATTACTAAAATTCACTAACTTATTAATTCTTCGTTGAATCCACGCATAGAACTTAGAATTGCACTCTCAGTTATATAGAATGCTCTATATGTTCCACCATATAGACACATCATTAGTTATCCATTGTTATAATCCTAATGTGATCAATGATCCTCTATATGAATGATCTACACTGTAAAGGGATTAAATTACCGTTACACCCTACAATGTATTTATTCCTTAAAACACTTGACCCCGTATAAATGATATTTCAGCTTATGTGAAATGAGTACTCCACCATTTATGTTCGTTTGGTCAAGCTCGAAGGAGATCATCCTTTGCTTACTATTCTCCAGATAGAAGCTATAGATTCCATGTTTATGCTAGCGCTCCCACTCAATTGCACTACTGTGTTCCCAAAATGTACGTATCACCCTGACCTAAAAGTAGGCTTAACTAACAAATCAAAGAACACGAATAGCCTCTCGAGATTGAGCCTAATCATATCAGGATTAAGATCATTTGATCTAGGATCAACTAGGCGATATTGACTTGAATAGATATTACAGTAAGTTTAATAAATCTAAGTCAAAGTTCAATATCGGTCCCTTCCGATGCATACTCCATGCATCCAACTGTTGGATATTATTTTACCAGGATCTTAGATCTACTCACAAGTATGTTTATTAACACCCTAAGTATGAACTTTCTAAAACGATAAATTAAACACATATAAAGTTTAGGAAACCTTACATTGGGTGCAGCGGAATATAATGACTCCTTCCGTTCAGATATCTAGCCCTTGATTCCTTTCTGTAGCAGAGCATTATCAATATCTGAACCTGGATCTCTTTCTCTGAATCTTTGATCTTTGAAACTCCTTTGCTGATGATCTTTCTTCACGATCTTCCTCACTATGATTGAGGTATCACTTGATGTGTGTGGGCACTACTCATACACTAAGGATTTCGAAATTATCAAGGAAGAAGAGAGAGAGTGGTCAGCTAAAGATAGGGAGAGAGAAGGCTCAGTTTTTCTGAATAGAAAAAGTCAGAAGAAAAGTGTAATTTTTCTGAAGCCTTCACTATCTATTTATAGCATTCCACTAGGGTTAGATTTGAATTATATGGCATTAAAATAATGAAAAAATCAATTTAAAAAAGCTACAAAGGTGGTCGGCCATACACTTAATGGATTGGGCCTTGGGCTTTGCAATTTTGCAATTTTAACACCTTTTGTATCTGATTTTCTCAAAAATGCCAATTTCCTAATTCAATCATTTAAATGCCAATTCTAACTATTTAATAAATATAAATAATTATTAAATAATATTGTCATTTATCATATTTATTAATTGAACCATACAAAGTATCATAATTAACAAATATGCCCCTATAAACTCTTTCTTTACAATTTCGCCCTTACGAAAATTTCACAAATAGACATAGTCTAATTTGAGAATTATAATTGATTAATCAAAACCAATTACATGAGTCTTACAAGCAATATTATCTCAACTAGTGGGGGGACCATGGGTCTATATAACCGAGCTTCCAATAAGTAGATCAAGAATTTAGCACTAAAATTCACTAACTTATTAATTCTTCGTTGAATCCACGCATAGAACATAGAATTGCACTCTCAGTATATAGAATGCTCTATATGTTCCACCATATAGACACATCATTAGTTATCCATTGTTATAATCCTAATGTGATCAATGATCCTCTATATGAATGATCTACACTGTAAAGGGATTAAATTACCGTTACACCCTACAATGTATTTATTCCTTAAAACACTTGACCCCGTATAACTGATATTTCAGCTTATGTGAAATGAGTACTCCACCATTTATGTTCGTTTGGTCAAGCTCGAAGGAGATCATCCTTTGCTTACTATTCGCCAGATAGAAGCTATAGATTCCATATTTATGATAGCGCTCCCACTCAATTGCACTACCGTGTTCCCAAAATGTACGTATCACCCTGACCTAAAAGTAGGCTTAGCTAACAAATCAAAGAACACGAATAGCCTTTCAAGATTGAGCCTAATCATATCAGGATTAAGATCATTTGATCTAGGATCAACTAGGCGATATTGACTTGAATAGATATTACGGTAAGTTTAATAAATCTAAGTCAAAGTTCAATATCGGTCCCTTCCGATGCATACTCCATGCATCCAACCTGAGCTTTACTTTAACCAATGTTCTGGAAAGAACATAGTATTTCTCCAAATACTCTTGTTGTAGATTATCATATCAGTAAAACCCTGTGTCTGATAAATCTAGGAAACTTTATTCACATAGTCATGTTTACTTTCCAATGAGTTGACGGCACAATAAACAGGATCAAGTATGTGAAAAGGGTTTCAGATGAATTTATACATTATGTACATATAATCATGAAATAAATCATGTGAACCATGCAACATTAAATGTTATTTCTGACCTATATTAATAAGTAAATCTGATTATATTGAAATGATTTTTATTTAGGGCATAAAATTCAACAAACTCCCACTTGCACTAAGATTAAACAAAAAAATGCATTTCAAACAATCTCAACACCTTGATATACAAATCAAGTGTAGTAGTAGTAAACTCCTCGTAATAGGATCTGAAAGGTTGAATTAACCACAACCTTTTCTCCACCTTTACTCTTCCTTAATCACAAAATTATTGATAATGTGAAATTCCTCTCTATATGTCTACTCTCTTGGGATACTGGATTCTATAATTTTGGCAACTACTTTTGGTTAATCAGGAAATTAACACTAGTAGTTTAAGGCAGTTTGGAATGATGCCAAAATGTAGAGAACTTTCTTAGACTGAATAAGTACCTTTCCTGCAGCTTTAACATCCAGTCTCTCTCTGGTAGACCTAGAGACTTCAGATAGGTTTTTACACTTCTCCAAAATCACTATTCCACCCCCAGAGTAATCACCATCTTATCAGAAATATTTACTAGCACAAAGGCAAATTTCGAAATCTGATATGGTGTAGTCTAAGAGTTTTAAACACACCCTTATAGACTAACATATAGTTCATCTTCTTTATCTTAGGATTTACTTGATTGTCTTCCAATGTTCTTCTCCTGGATTAATCTGATACCTACTCATTACTCCCACTCAACAGCAGGTGTCTGGTCTAAGGCATACAAAAGCATATCTAAGACCTCTCACTGTTGATGTAAGAAATTCTTTCATGGCTTTATCTTTTCTGGAATAGTTGAGACTTTTCCTTAGATAAATAAAATCTATGTCTAAGAAGTTGTGAAGCTTCTATAGATTGCCATTAGAAAGAAAATGCTTCAGCATCTTACTAAAGTAAGTTGCTTGCATTAGAGTAAGTAATTACCAGATATACCACAACTCATAGGTTTAAATAACTCAAACCTATAATATTAGGAACAGGAAGTTTTGTTAAGTCCATTGAATGGACTTATAAACAAAAATTTCCTTTTATGTCCTTGTAATAGAAAACTTTAGGTTATTCCATGTGAATGGATTAAACCATAGTTCTATTGGCTTTCTTCTTAGTTTCTTATCTTGACAATCCATTACTTGTTTAAACTCACAATGGATTTTAATCACTAGTGTCTCCCAAGTCATAAGAAGGTGAGTTCCTAGAAACTCTCCCACTACGACAAGGTACCGTGAATTATGTCGAAGAAAACTAAATGGTATTAACCTCTTTGGTTGTGACAAGACAACAGAGGCAGTGGGATCATCATATATCAAATAAGATGATAGAACACTTTTGGAATCAAGAATTAAATATCTCCTTTATTTGCTACTTGTTTTTCAGACTTAGTCATTTTCTTAGAAAAGTAGTATTTGTTTGAACAAACACTTTCTTATCTATTGACAATGGGATGGTCCACCCCTAATCATTTAGAATAGCTAACAAACCATGGTTAACAGTTCTAGCTTTTCTTAAGATTTTGATTAGGTCATCCATGAATCTGGTAATGATTTACGTTAAGTATACAACCATTACATCATTCTGAAATTGTATTACCATAGAAGGAATTCGGCAACGACTAGTAACTAATCATCAATATGCAACTCGAAATTTCTGGGGCGGTAAGTTTGAATATATTTCAAAAATCAATTTAATGATCTTTGAACTACATATCTACTAACTATTTCTCCACCCCTATTGTAAAGCCCGCTTAGCTAATTTGGAAATTATCAGTTAATTGTGATTAATTATGAAATTATTTATAGCTATTTAAATAATTTATGATACTGTTATTTATGTTATTCAGTAGCTTGCATATTTTGCATTTCCGGTGTCCGGTATTTGGAACTCGGCGTTTGGCTCAGTAGAAATCACAACTTAGTATGTTAGTAGTTTGGGGACGGGTTTTAGACATTGGGAATGTCGGGAATGGCCGGGAAATTAGAATTTCCCAAAAATACCCCTTTAGTATGATTTTCATGATTTTAAGGTGGAGGGGCAAAATGGTCTTTTTGCCCCATTAGTATTTTTGTCTTTTGTGATTTTGTGAAATGGAATTAAGTGTTTATTTGATTAATTGTTGGCTGAAATGAGTATATGTAAATGGCTTTATTCACTTATTTATTTTTACAAACATTACACTTAGAGAAAATTTACAAAAAACTTTCAAACACTCTCTCTCAAGCCTCTCTCTCTTTCGGCCCTCTTTGAGCAGCAAGGAGGAGGAGTTTTCCTTGGTGATTCAAGCCCTTGTTGTGTTGATTTTATGATCCATAGTTACTTGTAAGTGGTTCTCAACTATTCTTTTTGTTCTTGATGTTTTTGAGGTGAAAATGGTAGGTTGCATGTTAGTTTGTAAAGCTGAATGTTGCTGTGTTTAATTGTTGTTTCCAGTAGCTTAATTAGGTTTTAAATGGATGGATTATATAGGTTTTAATGCATGCTAGTGGTGTTGTTCAAAGCTTTGAATTTTCTATGCAAATATGTGATTTTTGAGAGAAAAGGTTCTATGTTGTTGCTGTGATGTTGAGGATGTTTGCTTGAGTTTCCAGATGTTATTTAAGCTTGATTATGCAGAATTAAGTTGGTTTGATTGCTTGTTAGGTGGATTTGCTCAAGTTTGAGTTTAGAACTCAAAGCTTGAGCTCCAATGGTGATTTTTGTATATGTGTTTTCTGGGTGGTTTTGAGGCCTTAGATTTGTTCTTTGGGGTGTTTAGAGCAGGTCTGGAAAGTTTGGAACCAATTGGGGTTGAATTGGTCGAGTTATGAAAATTTTAGTTGGCTGCCTGCGTGGAACCGGAATTCCGGTTGTGCATCCGGAATTCCGGATGAGGGTTCTGAATTTTCCAGAACCGGAATTCCGGTTGGGCAACCTTAGGTCTGGTTGGGGAAAATTACGGGACCACTAGTTTTCCTCGTTTTTATGTTTTTAGGGGTATTGCCATGCTTTTTATCGATAGGGAAACTTTTAGTTCCTAGTTTTAGTCCCCGGGAAGTGATTTAGCGTGTCACTTATAGCGTTGTGATTTTTATGGTTTAGGAGCCGATGTCCGCCACTCGGCTTCGGTTCCGGTCGGGTTGTGGCACAGAAATCGGAATCCGGGTAAGATTAGTATAACGGTATGCATATGTAGATTACATGTTTAGCGTGCATGTAGGAAGCTGCTAGATTACATTAGTTATGTATTTAGGCTTCGAACCATTCAACCTGTCACGTCGGTACAGTGGAGTATGACCGGCGGTGGAGTATGACCGGTTCGGCCGATCAGTGACATTTGGTTGGTGGTTCGGTGCTATTTACCTATCCGTCGGTACGGTGGAGTATGACCGGCAACGGAGTATGGCCAGGTTCGGCCGATCGGGAGGATACTTGTCAATAGTACCGTCCCTATGAACGTTCAAAACTCAGTACCATGTTGGACATGGCAGTAGTGGCTCAGTACCATGTTGGACATGGCGGTAAGCGGGACTCGGTATCGTGTTGGACACGGCGGTTAGTATTATGTATGATATTATTATGCTTTTCTTGCGAGTACGTCGACTCACAGTTTATGTTCATGTGTAGGTAAAGGCAAGGCTATAGCTGATGGACCGTGAGCGAGCTTATGAGATTGTACATGTCGGGGCGGTTAGGCCTGGAGCGTACGATCCTCGGGACAGCAAGGCTAAATTTTTGTAACTGGTCGTTAGACGACTTTTAATTTTATGTAATAGTTAAACAGTTAAAACTTTTGTAAATGATTTTATAAATCGGGATCCCGAGTCTTTTGTAATATGGTTTATAAGTTTAATTAAAAAGCAAAATTTTAATTAATCACGTTTTTCCATAAACCTCGTTGATTAGCAACGAGCTGCACAGTACGTTTAAAAATCACGTAATACGCCTAAGTTAGTTAGGGTGTTACAATTTGGTATCGTAGCGCCGGGTTGTCTTAGAAGATCGTCACGACATGTACAATCATCATCAGCAGTTAGCTCGGTTCACGGTTCAGTAAGCCTTTATTGCTTTAGTAGTTTATTCTATTCAGTTATGAAAAAGAAAAGCCTGTTAGGAAGCATGTTAGTAGCCTGATAGTAGAATAGGCGCATGTTTCGTTTTTAATTTCCAAATTAAGCGGCATTAGTAAGCTCGCCTTGAATATGACCTGATATGCCAACTCTTGGTTTCGCAGGCGGTTCTAACTAGATGGACGCCAGGCGGACTACCAGGAGTCAGGGCAACTCCGTAGGGTCGAATCAAGGACAGGGTGCTCAGTTTCCCCCACCTGCTCGGGGCCGAGGTAGAGGTCCCCGAGGTAGGGCTTGTGGCCGGGGTGATGAGAACCCGCCACAGGCTGCCCAGGCTCCCCCAGCCGATCAGGGAGCCCCGAATTGGGAGTTGCAGTTTGCGGAGATGCAAGCCCGGATCGAAGAGCAAGACCTCGAGATTCAGAGGTTGAGACGACGGGGTGCTCCTGCCGGTTCCGGTGCCCATAGTTCCGGTGGCACACCTTCTTTGCCCGAGCCGAGATAGTGGTGGCGGCCCATAGATTGGAACCATTGTATGAGCGGTTCCGGAAGCAAGCACCTCCGGTATTCCTGGGAGGTCCGGACGTGATGAAAGCCGAACAGTGGCTGACGGTGATCACCAAGATTTTGAACTTCATGGGTGTCACCGGTAACGACAGAGTGGTGTGCGCCACATTTCAGTTCCAGGAGGACGCCCTGGTATGGTGGGACATGGTGTCTCAGATCCATGACGTCACCACCATGACCTGGGAAAGGTTCCAGGAACTCTTTAACGCAAAGTATTACAATGAGGCGGTCAGAAGCGCCAAGAGGAAAGAGTTCGTTCACCTGACCCAGCGGGAGAACATGAGCGTCACTGAGTATACTACTCAGTTTGATCGGTTGGCGAGGTTAGCCTCGGGAATTGTGCCGACCGACTTCAGCAAGAAGGAGAAGTATCTGGACGGGTTGAATCCCAAGATCAGGCATGATCTGATGATTACCACCGACGACAGCACCACCTATGCTCAGATGGTGGAGAAGGCACTGCGAGCTGAGGGCGCAGTGGGGTGCATGTCAGAATCAGTCAGCACTCTGGTTAGTGGCGGAGCTCCTACCCCTCCTGCATCAGGCTATAGTAGGGGGAGTAGTGGTTCGGCCATTGATCAGAGGAAGAGGGCACCCACTGCTTCCGGCGGCTCGAGTCAGAACAAGAGGTTCCGGGGGAACCAGAACAGAGGGAGTCGTCCAGGTGGTACTGAGACCCGATTCTCCTATCCCGAGTGCCCTATCTACAAGAGGCACCATCGGGGTGAGTGCAAAGGTCAGGGATGCTTTCATTGTGGCATGCCCGGACACTTCAAGAGGGAATGTCCCCAGCTCCGACCAGAGGCACCGCGAGCTCCAGCGATACCCACTCCAGCCAGGGTGTTCGCTATCACGCAGGCTGATGCAGATGCCAGCCCATCAGTAGTCACAGGTCAGCTTTCTATTAACAACTCGCTATATTCAGTGCTGTTTGATTCTGGGGCTACACATTCTTATGTGGCGGCCAGAATCTTTAGTAAATTGGGTAGACCCTTTGATAGATATGAATCAGGGTTTGGAACCCTGTTACCTGGCGGAGAATTGGTTTTCTCCAATAGGTGGATTAGGTCTATGCCGATCAGGATAGATGGTAGAGAGTTAAGCGCTGATCTGATAGAGATGAGCTTAGTCGAATTTGATATTATTTTAGGAATGGATTTCCTATCTAAATATTCGGCGAGCATTGATTGTAAAAGGAAGATGGTGGTCTTCCAACCGGAAAGTGAAGAACCATTTGTATTTGTTGGTTCGGTTCAGGGATCTCGGATTCCGGTGATCTCGGCTATGTCAGCGAGAGAATTGTTGCACGGCGGGTGCTTAGGGTTTCTGGCCGTGGTGGTGGACACCACTCGGCCAGACACCATTCGGCCAGAGGACATCAGAGTGGTTCGGGAATTTTTGGACGTTTTTCCCGAAGAACTTCCAGGGTTACCACCTCAGCGGGAGATTGATTTCGTGATTGACTTGGCACCAGGGGTGGATCCGGTTTCCAAAGCCCCGTATAGGATGGCTCCGAATTTGAACTTAAGGAATTAAAGATTCAGCTCCAAGGGTTGCTTGACATAGGGTTCATTCGGCCCGGTGTGTCACCACAGGGAGCCCCAGTTTTGTTCGTCAAGAAGAAGGATGGATCTATGAGGATGTGCATCGACTACAGAGAGTTGAACAAGCTGACGGTGAAGAATAAATATCCATTACCTAGGATCGATGACTTGTTCGATCAGCTTCAGGGGAAGACGGTCTTTTCTAAGATTGATCTTCGTTCGGGTTATCATCAGTTGAGAATCCGAGAGGAGGACATTCCGAAGACGGCTTTCCGCACTAGGTATGGACATTACGAGTTTCTGGTTATGTCATTCGGACTAACCAATGCTCCTGCAACATTCATGGACCTGATGAATAGAGTATTCAAGGATTTCCTCGATATTTGTGTGATTGTGTTTATCGACGACATCCTCGTGTACTCTCAATCAGAAGAGGAGCATGAGTTACATCTTCAGATGGTACTGCAACGACTTCGAGAACATAAGCTCTACGCCAAGTTCAAGAAATGTGAGTTCTGGTTGTCTCAGGTGTCCTTCCTAGGGCACATTATGAGTAAAGATGGGATCAAGGTGGATCCCGGGAAGATTGAATCCGTCAGGGATTGGCCGAGACCGAAGACAGTGACAGAGATCAGAAGCTTCTTGGGATTAGCTGGGTACTACCGTAGGTTCGTGGAGGGGTTCTCCAAAATTTCAATGCCCCTAACCGAGCTTACAAAGAAGAATCAGCGATTTATCTGGTCAGATAAATGTGAAACTAGCTTTCGGGAGCTGAAACAGAGATTGATTACTGCTCCGGTGCTAGCTTTGCCTTCGGACAAGGAGAAGTTCGTAGTCTACTGTGACGCATCCAAACAGGGTTTGGGGTGTGTATTGATGCAAGCCGATCGGATTATCGCTTATGCTTCCCGTCAGTTAAAGGATTATGAACAGCGATACCCGACTCATGATCTAGAATTGGCCGCAGTGGTTTTTGCACTAAAGATTTGGCGGCATTACCTTTATGGGGAGAAGTGCGAGATCTATACCGACCATAAAAGTCTCAAGTATTTCTTTACTCAGAAAGATTTGAACATGAGACAAAGGCGTTGGTTGGAATTAGTGAAGGATTACGATTGTGAGATCCTCTATCATCCCGGGAAAGCCAATGTAGTGGCCGATGCCCTGAGCAGAAAGGGTCCCGGGCAAGTAGCTAGTATGATTCAGATCTCACCTCAGCTAGCAGAGGATATGATTAGATCCAGCATTGAGTTTGTGGTAGGTCAGCTTCACAACTTGACGCTGCAATCTGATCTGTTGGAAAGAATAAAAGTCGCTCAGATGACAGATCCGGAGTTAGTGAAAGTCCGAGATGAGGTATTGGCTGGTCAAGCCAAGGACTTTTCAGTGTCAGACAGTGGGATGCTTTTGTATAAAGCCAGAGTTTGTGTTCCGAACAGTGTGGAACTGAGAAATGAGATTTTTGAGGAGGCTCATTCTACCCCGTATTCTCTGCATCCCGGCACCACCAAGATGTACCAAGATTTGAAACCGTACTTCTGGTGGAGCAGCATGAAGAAGAATTTGGTAGAATTCGTATCGAGATGCCTCACGTGTCAGCAGATTAAGGCTGAACATCAGAGACCAGCAGGGTTGTTGCAGCCTCTAACCCTACCAGAATGGAAATGGGAAGATATTACGATGGATTTTGTGGTCGGGTTACCTAGGACCACGGGTTTATTTGATTCCATCTGGGTAGTAGTGGATCGATTTACGAAATCTGCTCATTTTCTGCCGGTCAGAACAACATTTACAGTGGATCAGTTGGCAGAGTTATATGTCAGAGAGATAGTGAGACTTCACGGGGTACCGAAGTCTATAGTTTCGGACAGGGATCCGAAATTCACCTCCAAATTTTGGCAAAGTTTGCAACGGGCAATGGGTACAAAGCTGAAATTCAGTACAGCATTCCATCCTCAGACAGATGGTCAGTCCGAAAGGACAATTCAGATATTGGAGGATATGTTGAGAGCCTGTGTTATGGACTTTGAAGGCTCATGGAGTAAGTATCTACCGTTGATAGAATTCTCTTACAACAACAGTTATCAGAGTACGATAGGGATGGCTCCCTATGAACTGTTGTACAGTAGGAAATGCAGATCCCCTATCCACTGGGATGAGACAGGGGAGAGAAAATACCTGGGTCCAGAATCAGTTCAGCGGACCAATGAGGCGATAGAGAAGATAAAAGCTAGAATGCTTGCCTCACAGAGCAGACAGAAGAGTTACGCAGATCCGAAACGCAGAGATGTTGAGTTCCAAGTAGGGGAACATGTGTTTTTGCGAGTATCTCCGATGAAGGGGATTAAATGTTTCGGGAAAAGAGGCAAGTTATGCCCTAGATTTACAGGACCTTTCGAGATTCTCGAGAAGATAGGTCAAGTGGCATATCGGTTAGCATTGCCTCCAGCCTTATCAGCAGTTCACAACGTATTCCTTGTCTCGATGTTGAGAAAATACGTTTCAGACCCCTCTCATATACTCAGTTATGAGAGTCTTCAGCTTCAGCCAGACATGTCATATGAGGAACAGCCAGTGCAGATCCTGGATAGAAAGGATAAAGTCCTTCGGAATAAGACCATAGCTTTGGTCAAGGTTCTCTGGAGAAACAGTAAGGTGGAAGAAGCCACCTGGGAGCTTGAGTCTGATATGCGAGCTCAATATCCAGAGTTATTCAGGTTAGATTTCGGGGACGAAATCCTTTTAAGGGGGGGATAGTTGTAAAGCTCGCTTAGCTAATTTGGAAATTATCAGTTAATTGTGATTAATTATGAAATTATTTATAGCTATTTAAATAATTTATGATACTGTTATTTATGTTATTCAGTAGCTTGCATATTTTGCATTTCCGGTGTCCGGTATTTGGAACTCGGCGTTTGGCTCAGTAGAAATCACAACTTAGTATGTTAGTAGTTTGGGGACGGGTTTTAGACATTGGGAATGTCGGGAATGGCCGGGAAATTAGAATTTCCCAAAAATACCCCTTTAGTATGATTTTCATGATTTTAAGGTGGAGGGGCAAAATGGTCTTTTTGCCCCATTAGTATTTTTGTCTTTTGTGATTTTGTGAAATGGAATTAAGTGTTTATTTGATTAATTGTTGGCTGAAATGAGTATATGTAAATGGCTTTATTCACTTATTTATTTTTACAAACATTACACTTAGAGAAAATTTACAAAAAACTTTCAAACACTCTCTCTCAAGCCTCTCTCTCTTTCGGCCCTCTTTGAGCAGCAAGGAGGAGGAGTTTTCCTTGGTGATTCAAGCCCTTGTTGTGTTGATTTTATGATCCATAGTTACTTGTAAGTGGTTCTCAACTATTCTTTTTGTTCTTGATGTTTTTGAGGTGAAAATGGTAGGTTGCATGTTAGTTTGTAAAGCTGAATGTTGCTGTGTTTAATTGTTGTTTCCAGTAGCTTAATTAGGTTTTAAATGGATGGATTATATAGGTTTTAATGCATGCTAGTGGTGTTGTTCAAAGCTTTGAATTTTCTATGCAAATATGTGATTTTTGAGAGAAAAGGTTCTATTTTGTTGCTGTGATGTTGAGGATGTTTGCTTGAGTTTCCAGATGTTATTTTGAGCTTGATTATGCAGAATTAAGTTGGTTTGATTGCTTGTTAGGTGGATTTGCTCAAGTTTGAGTTTAGAACTCAAAGCTTGAGCTCCAATGGTGATTTTTGTATATGTCTTTTCTGGGTGGTTTTGAGGCCTTAGATTTGTTCTTTGGGGTGTTTAGAGCAGGTCTGGAAAGTTTGGAACCAATTGTGGTTGAATTGGTTGAGTTATGAAAATTTTAGTTGGCTGCCTGCGTGGGCAGGATTCGGTTGTGCATCCGGAATTCCGGATGAGGGTTCTGAATTTTCCAGAACCGGAATTCCGGTTGGGTAACCGGTCTACCGGTTGGGGAAAATTCTGGGACCCTAGTTTTCCTCGTTTTTATGTTTTTAGGGGTATTGCCATGCTTTTTATCGATAGGGAAACTTTTAGTTCCTAGTTTTAGTCCCCGGGAAGTGATTTAGCGTGTCACTTATAGCGTTGTGATTTTTATGGTTTAGGAGCCGATGTCCGCCACTCGGCTTCGAGTTCCGGTCGGGTTGGCCAAGCACACCGAAATCGGAATCCAGGTAAGATTAGTATAACAGTATGCATATGTAGATTACATGTTTAGCGTGCATGTAGGAAGCCTGCTAGATTACATTAGTTATGTATTTAGGCTTCGAACCATTCAACCCTGTCACGTCGGTACAGGCTGGAGTATGACCAGCAGCCGGAGTATGACCGGTTCGACCGTCAGTGACATTTGGTTGGTGGTTCGGTGCTATTGACCTATCCGTCGGTACGAGTTTGGAGTATGACCAGCGGCGGAGTATGGCCGGTTCGGCCGATCGGGAGGATACTTGTCAATAGTACCGTCCCTATGAACGTTCAAAACTCAGTACCATGTTGGACATGGCGGTAGTGGCTCGGTACCATGTTGGACATGGCAGTAGCGGGACTCAGTATCGTGTTGGACACGGCAGTTAGTATTATGTATGATATTATTATGCTTTTCTTACTGAGTCTGTCGACTCACAGTTTATGTTCATGTGTAGGTAAAGGCAAGGCTATAGCTGATGGACCGTGAGCGAGCTTATGAGATTGTACATGTCGGGGCGGTTAGGCCTGGAGCGTACGATCCTCGGGACAGCAAGGCTGAATTTTTGTAACTGGTCGTTAGACGAATTTTAATTTTATGTAATAGTTAAACAGTTAAAACTTTTGTAAATGATTTTATAAATCGGGATCCCGAGTCTTTTGTAATATGGTTTATAAGTTTAATTAAAAAGCAAAATTTTAATTAATCACGTTTTTCCATAAACCTCGTTGATTAGCAACGAGCTGCACAGTACGTTTAAAAATCACGTAATACGCCTAAGTTAGTTAGGGTGTTACACCTATCAGTTCGCAAGATCTTTAACCACATACCTTAATGGTGTTTAACCATTGCTAGAAATTAATGAAATTTTTCAAACATTTCAAATTTCATTGCATAAGGTATAATCTAGAGTTATCGTTTTAAGAATACAACGAAAAACTCATATCCACCCCTGAATGTACATCCATCTGCGAATGAGATGAACTACTTTCAGTGGATATAGGCATATTAACTCTTTGCAGAGATTGATCTTGTCAAATCCATTATGAACAAGATACAAATGCCATAGATTAAAAAAAAGTGGTAGTGTCTATTGATGACATAGGTTTAGTTACATCAAAGAGTTCTTAGAATACTGCAAGTGGATCCTGGTCACAGAATACCTAACTCATATTCCATACAGTTTTAATCCAATAATAGAAGATGGATATTAAACACTTGAGAAAGTGTAACTGTATTGTATTCTGGAATTAGAAATATAAGAAAATTTCTGTTTGGATTCTAAAATTAAAGTCAAAGACTTAAATTCAACCAAATATAATGAGTAATTCTTTCTTGGACCACCACTACTAATACAAACTCTAAGTCTGATTTGCCCATACATGTAGGAGATTTCTAAGATTGAGGATTTATATCAATTGGGAATAGAATTTCGGGATTATAATCATAAGCGTCATTTAATTTCTTAAGAGAAAATATAGAATGACATGAAATGATTTATAGACCATTCATCCAATGATATGTTTTGAAGCTAATTCAAAATGAATAAGCTAAGAGGAATTAGGATAATTTCGTTTATAAATAAGAATCCAACGATGCTTCGATTAGCGAAAGTCAAAGTAATCTTATTTATACAATCTTCTTGTTTCATATCGTAAAAATACTTAGTCTAAGGTGTCATCAATTGATGAACAGCTAGATGTCGCATATACAATATTTATCTTTCGAGATCTAACACTATTATGAATGTCTAATGGTGAAAATCCACTAGGGATTTATCTCATTAGATAAACAAGCCAAGTTAGACCAACAATGAAGATTCGAAATTAAACTACAACTTAATAACAGAAAATAACATGGTTCAATATAAATTCATACACAATTCAGAAATTATAAACATATAGCAAGTAGGAATGACAAGTGAAAATACTAAAACTTACAATCCTAAATAATTTCCAAGGTTTTCAACAAACTGATATCAGTGTCCCGTTTAGGCGAGAGTCAAAGCTACCATTCATTGAATAGAGTTGTCAGCTCGTCTAAAATGTTAAACATTCTAGCAACCTTTTATTCGATCAAGATTGGAACTCAGCGTTGTCCCGTTTAGGCGAGAGTCAAGGAAATTCTATCTTATGAGCTTCCACCATTGTTTCATAATTTGCAAGTCAAGTATGGTCGCCACCATTAGGGTGATCCATACCATACAAAACACTTACAAACTACTTATCATGCGAGGTTAAACGGTGCGAAATTGCTAATGAACGTTCCTCCATTAGGGAGGATTACTCACTAAAACAAACGCGGTGTAAAACCCACAATGGAGATCGAATGTCTCTTGATAATAAAGCTCATTATTTAAAAAAAATTTGTATTTTCTTTTATTCTCTTTATTTATTCTATTTATTTTAAATATATATTTATTTAATTAAAATTTCCAATTTAGAATAAAAAATTCTAAATATAAATTTTAATTTAATATTTATAAATTTTACTTAGATGGATATGAAAATAACATGAATTATTTCCATCTTAGTAATAATTTCCAATAAATATTTAGAAAAAATATTTAAGTTGTTACAAAATTAATTTAAATTAATTTACAACTTAAATTTAATTTTCTATAAATATATATTGCATTTCGAAAAATTAAAGTATATAAGAATACAATTTTCGAAAAATGCATATTAAAATAAAAAATAAATCCTGGAAAAATTATTTTAATTTAATGTTGGCCCAAAATTAATTAATAAAATTAATTTACAACAAAAAATATGATTTTCCTATTTTATTAAATATATAAGAAAAATTTCAAATATTTAAGTATGATGATGAAAATCAACTTAAATATTAATTTTCTATTTAATTAAATACACTAGAAAAATACTTCAAGGAAAATATTACTCACTAGATTTTCCTTTGACTAGTTAATTCAATTTCTAATAATATACTTTAATTCAATTTATTTTAAATTAATCAATAAATGAAAAAATCATTGATTTAAGTTGATCCAAGAATTAATTAAAATAAATAATTAATTTACAACTTAATCTATTTTTTAAGATAAAATTCGAAATTCTAGCATTTAAGAAATGCAATTTCGAAAAATTGATTAATAAAATAAAGAAAAAATATATTTTGAAAATTATTTAAATTTAGTTGAAAAATTAAATTTCAACTAAAAATAATTTTCTTTTTAATTAAATGTCATGAAAAAGAAATATTTAAGTATGATGATTAAATCAACTTAGATATTTTATTTTCAAATTAATTAAATGTATTAAATTCAAGAAATAAATAATTAAGTGTAGAGAAGGCTTAATTATTAATTTCTAGTTTAATACTAGGAAAAATATACTTAAAATAAATTGTACCAAAATTAATTATATAAATAATTAATTTCACAATTTATAATATTTTCCTATTTAATATTAGAAATAATAAGTAGTCTAGAAATAACTATCTAGAAAATATCTTATTTGACTAAGTATCTTTTCCACAAAATTTGAAAAAATATCTAATTTAGGTTGTATTAGAAAAAATCTAGAACCTAAATATTTTTCAAATTTAAATTTAATTAAATATCAAAAATTAAGTTGTAACCACTTAATTTGAAAATATTCCATTTTAAGTTAATATTCGAAAAGATATTAACTTAAAAAATATCTAAAGAATCTTAATAACCAATGCCTAAAATTCCTCAACTTAATTTTGAAATTTGAAATTCAAAAGATATTCAGATTTAAGTTGGTTAGTTATAGATAACTAAATATCAACTTAAATAGGAATATTTAATGAAAAATTTAAATTAAGTTCCAGAAAGAATCTAGATGGTTATAATTCTATATTTAATTAAATACAAGAAAATACATATAGTTTAGCTTAGAATATAAAATTCCTTAAACTATATTTTTCTTAAATTAATTTCAAAATAAATGAAATTAATTATGTTGCTAATCAATTTTATTAGGTTAAACTAGTTTAATTAACCTAGTACAGTCATTCAAATCAGGCAAATGGGCCTTCACAATTGGGGTGGTTTGTGTGAGGGGGTGCTGGGTTCAGTATGTCGTACCCACTTCTATGGCTCCCAACTCTCACACAAGGCCCAAAAGAGAGGAATTTAACCTTAATAAGAACAACTGTTATTAATTGAATAAGCCCAATAACTAATTGGGCCTAAATAAATTCTATCAATAACTATGATAATTTATTTTAGCAATATTAACCTATATGCATCTATAATAAAATTAAACACATAGGCTCACACAGGCACACTTTGGATGGGTCCTATCATGTTGCTAGGTCATACACAGATGAAAGAAGATTGTAAATATACCTGTTACAAATTATTATCTTGACCAAGGGAGTCATCAGATCATTAGATCTGGCAAAAAGTAACCATGGCTATTTGCAATCAAGTAATAATAGGTTTTAAAAACTTACACATAAGCTAAAACACATACTCCTGCAACAAGGTTAGCTGGATAGTTGGATGTAGGATTTATTTAATTTTAAATAAATATTTAATTTCGAAAATGATTAATTAAATAAATAAAAAATATAAAAAAAATTCGAAAATTTTTAAAAATTTTAAAAAAAAATTCGAAATTTAAAAAAAAATTTAAAATTAAACCTACAATTTTTGAAAAATTAGGTTTCAACCAACCTAAATATCATTTCAAAAATTTGCTAACTACTTTTAAATTTTAAATGTTATTTTATAAATAAAAATTAAATAAAAAAAATTAGAAAAGATAAATAAATATCTTTTTCAAATTTTTAAATGTAATTTAAATAAATAAAATAACAAAATTTAAAAAAAAAATTAGCAAAATATCTTATATCTATTTAAAATTACATGATTATAAATATCTTATTTTAAATTTAAATATGGTCAAAATATCTAAAAATATTTAATTAAAAAATCTTAAAAGATAAGATATTTTTAAAATATCTTAAAAGATATTATAAATATCTTTAAAAGATATTATAAATATCTTAAAAGATAAGATATTTTTAAATATCTTAAAAGATAAGATATTATAAATATCTTAAAAGATATTATAAATATCTTAAAATATCTGACCTTAAATTTAAAAAAAATATAATCAAATTTAAAAATAAGATAGATTTTTAAGCAAAAAGATAAATACTAATTCTATTCAAATTCAAATTAAACTAATATCTTGAATTAAATTAAAAAAAATTAAATTAATTCAAAATGATAATTAGAATTGAATTAGGAATAGTAATAGTATATATACAAAACCATACAAAAAATTGGAAGTTAATTCCATGAAAAAGTATGAAAAATTGAAGAAAATTGAAAAAATTCGAAACTGTACGGACAGTTCTGCGATCGCAGGAAACTATCAGCACAGCCCCGATTTTGTCAAATCTTCAAAAAATCATAACTAATTCAAATAAAATCCAAATTGAGTTCTGTAAAAGGCTAACTTGCTTAATTTTTTCCATACTATCCAATAAAAATAATGCCAGAACCGAAATAACAATTATTTTTCACGAAAATTTCACAATCATCAATCAATCATCAAATAACACTCAATACAACGTGATACCATCCAAAGAACATACAAACAATCGTTTTAAAGTCCAAATTACATGTAAGTAAATCAATTACCATGGCTCTGAGGCCAGTTGTTGGATATTATTTTACCAGGATCTTAGATCTACTCACAAGTATGTTTATTAACACCCTAAATATGAACTTTCTAAAACGATAAATTAAACACATATAAAGTTTAGGAAACCTTACATTGGGTGCAGCGGAATATAATGACTCCTTCCGTTCAGATATCTAGCCCTTGATTCCTTTCTGTAGCAGAGCATTATCAATATCTGAACCTGGATCTCTTTCTCTGAATCTTTGATGCTGAAACTCCTTTGCTGATGATCTTTCTTCACGATCTTCCTCACTATGATTGAGGTATCACTTGATGTGTGTGGGCACTACTCATACACTAAGGATTTCGAAATTATCAAGGAAGAAGAGAGAGAGTGGTCAGCTAAAGATAGGGAGAGAGAAGGCTCAGTTTTTCTGAATAGAAAAAGTCAGAAGAAAAGTGTAATTTTTCTGAAGCCTTCACTATCTATTTATAGCATTCCACTAGGGTTAGATTTGAATTATATGGAATTAAAATAATGAAAAAATCAATTTAAAAAAGCTACAAAGGTGGCCGGCCATACACTTAATGGATTGGGCCTTGGGCTTTGCAATTTTGCAATTTTAACACCTTTTGTATCTGATTTTCTCAAAAATGCCAATTTCCTAATTCAATCATTTAAATGCCAATTCTAACTATTTAATAACTATAAATAATTATTAAATAATATTGTCATTTATCATATTTATTAATTGAACCATACAAAGTATCATAATTAACAAATATGCCCCTAAAAACTCTTTCTTTACAATTTCGACCTTACTTAGTGAAAAGTTCACAAATAGACATAGTCTAATTTGAGAATTATAATTGATTATTAAAAACCAATTACATGAGTCTTACAAGAAATATTATCTCAACTAGTGGGGGAACCATGGGTCTATATAACCGAGCTTCCAATAAGTAGATCAAGAATTTATTACTTAAATTCACAAACTTATTAATTCTTCGTTGAATCCACGCATAGAACTTAGAATTGCACTCTCAGTATATAGAATGCTCTATATGTTCCACCATATAGACACATCATTAGTTATCCATTGTTATAATCCTAATGTGATCAATGATCCTCTATATGAATGATCTACACTGTAAAGGGATTAAATTACCGTTACACCCTACAATGTATTTATTTCTTAAAACACTTGACCCCGTATAAATGATATTTCAGCTTATGTGAAATGAGTACTCCACCATTTATGTTCGTTTGGTGAAGCTCGAAGGAGATCATCCTTTGCTTACTATTCGCCAGATAGAAGCTATAGATTCCATGTTTATGATAGCGCTCCCACTCAATTGCACTACCGTGTTCCCAAAATGTACGTATCACCCTGACCTAAAAGTAGGCTTAACTAACAAATCAAAGAACACGAATAGCCTTTCAAGATTGAGCCTAATCATATCAGGATTAAGATCATTTGATCTAGGATCAACTAGGCGATATTGACTTGAATAGATATTACGGTAAGTTTAATAAATCTAAGTCAAAGTTCAATATCGGTCCATTCCGATGCATACTCCATGCATCCAACCTGAGCTTTACTTTAACCAATGTTCTGGAAAGAACATAGTATTTCTCCAAATACAAGTAAACTCTTGTTGTAGATTATCATATCAGTAAAACCCTGTGTCTGATAAATCTAGGAAACTTTATTCACATAGTCATGTTTACTTTCCAATGAGTTGACGGCACAATAAACAGGATCAAGTATGTGAAAAGGGTTTCAGATGAATTTATACATTATGTACATATAATCATGAAATAAATCATGTGAACCATGCAACATTAAATGTTATTTCTGATCTATATTAATAAGTAAATCTGATTATATTGAAATGAGTTTTATTTAGGGCATAAAACCCAACAAACTCCCACTTGCACTAATATAAAACAAAAAGTGCGTTTCAAATAATCTCAACACCTTGATATACAAATCAAGTGTAGTAGTAGTAAACTCCTCGTAATAGGATCTGAAAGGTTGAATTAACCACAACCTTTTCTCCATCATTACTCTTCCTTTAATCACAAAATCATTGATAATGTGAAATTCCTCTCTATATGTCTACTCTCTTGGGATACTGGATTCTATACCTTTGGCAACTACTTTTGGTTAATCAGGAAATTAACACTAGTAGTTTAAGGCAGTTTGGAATGATGCCAAAATGTATAGAACTTTCCTTAGACTGAATAAGTACCTTTCCTGCAGCTTTAACATCCAGTCTCTCTCTGGTAGACCTAGAGACTTCAGATAGGTTTTTACACTTCTCCAAAATCACTATTCCACCCCCAGAGTAATCACCATCTTATCAGAAATATTTACTAGCACAAAGGCAAATTTCGAAATCTGATATGGTGTAGTCTAAGAGTTTTAAACACACCCTTATAGACTAACATATAGTTCATCTTCTTTATCTTAGGATTTACTTGATTGTCTTCCAATGTTCTTCTCCTGGATTAATCTGATACCTACTCATTACTCCCACTCAACAGCAGGTGTCTGGTCTAAGGCATACAAAAGCATATCTAAGACCTCTCACTGTTGATGTAAGAAATTCTTTCATGGCTTTATCTTTTCTGGAATAGTTGAGACTTTTCCTTAGATAAATAAAATCTATGTCTAAGAAGTTGTGAAGCTTCTATAGATTGCCATTAGAAAGAAAATGCTTCAGCATCTTACTAAAGTAAGTTGCTTGCATTAGAGTAAGTAATTACCAGGTATACCACAAGCCATAGGTTTAGATAAACTCAAACCTATAATATTAGGAACAGGAAGTTTTGTTAAGTCCATTGAATGGACTTATAAACGAAAATTTCCTTTTATGTCCTTGTAATAGAAAACTTTAGGTTATTCCATGTGAATGGATTAAACCATAGTTCTATTGGCTTTCTTCTTAGTTTCTTATCTTGACAATCCATTACTTGTTTAAACTCACAATGGATTTTAATCACTAGTGTCTCCCAAGTCATAAGAAGGTGAGTTCCTAGAAACTCTCCCACTACGACAAGGTACCGTGAATTATGTCGAAGAAAACTAAATGGTATTAACCTCTTTGGTTGTGACAAGACAACAGAGGCAGTGGGATCATCATATATCAAATAAGATAATAGAACACTTTTGGAATCAAATTAAATATCTCCTTTATTTGCTACTTGTTTTTCAGACTTAGTCATTTTCTTAGAAAAGTAGTATTTGTTTGAACAAACACTTTCTTATCTATTGACAATGGGATGGTCCACCCCTAATCATTTAGAATAGCTAACAAACCATGGTTAACAGTTCTAGCTTTTCTTAAGATTTTGATTAGGTCATCCATGAATCTGGTAATGATTTACGTTAAGTATACAACCATTACATCATTCTGAAATTGTATTACCATAGAAGGAATTCGGCAACGACTAGTAACTAATCATCAATATGCAACTCGAAATTTCTGGGGCGGTAAGTTTGGATATAATTCAAAAATCAATTTAATGATCTTTGAACTGCATATCTACTAACTATTTCTCCACCCCTATCAGTTCGCAAGATCTTTAACCACATACCTTAATGGTGTTTAACCATTGCTAGAAATTAATGAAATTTTTCAAACATTTCAAATTTCATTGCATAAGGTGTAATCTAGAGTTATCGTTTTAAGAATACAACGAAAAACTCATATCCACCCCTGAATGTACATCCATCTGCGAATGAGATGAACTACTTTCAGTGGATATAGGCATATTAACTCTTTGCAGAGATTGATCTTGTCAAATCCATTATGAACAAGATACAAATGCCATAGATTAAAAAAAAGTGGTAGTGTCTATTGATGACATAGGTTTAGTTACATCAAAGAGTTCTTAGAATACTGCAAGTGGATCCTGGTCACAGAATACCTAACTCATATTCCATACAGTTTTAATCCAATAATAGAAGATGGATATTAAACACTTGAGAAAGTGTAACTGTATTGTATTCTGGAATTAGAAATATAAGAAAATTTCTGTTTGGATTCTAAAATTAAAGTCAAAGACTTAAATTCAACCAAATATAATGAGTAATTCTTTCTTGGACCACCACTACTAATACAAACTCTAAGTCTGATTTGCCCATACAAGTAGGAGATTTCTAAGATTGAGGATTTATATCAATTGGGAATAGAATTTCGGGATTATAATCATATGCGTCATTTAATTTCTTAAGAGAAAATATAATGACATGAAATGATTTATAGACCATTAATCCAATGATATATTATGGAGCTAATTCGAAATGAATAAGCTAAGAGGAATTAGGATAATTTCGTTTATAAATAAGAATCCAACGATGCTTCGATTAGCGAAAGACAAAGTAATCTTATTTATGTAATCTTCTTGTTTCATATCGTAAAAATACTAGTCTTAGGTGTCATCAATTGATGAACAACTAGATGTCGCATATACAATATTTATCTTTCGAGATCTAACACTATTATGAATGTCCAATGGTGAAAATCCACTAGGGATTTATCTCATTAGATAAACAAACATGTTAGACCAACAATGAAGATTCGAAATTAAACTACAACTTAATAACAGAAAATAACATGGTTCAATATAAATTCACACACAATTCAGAAATTATAAACATATAGCAGGTAGGAATGTCTAGTGAAAATACTAAAACATACAATCCTAAATAATTTCCAAGGTTTTCAACAAACTTATACAGTGTCCCGGTAGGCGAGAGTCAAAGCATCATTTATTGAATAGAGTTGTCAGCTCATCTAAAATAGAAACCATTCTAGCAACCTTTTATTCGATCAAAATAAGAATCCAACGTTGTCCCGGTAGGCGAGAGTCAAGGTTATTCTCATTTTATGAGCTTCCACCATTGTTTCATGTTTCATAAGTTTATCTCTAAGTAGTCACCGTAGGGGAGACTCTAATAGAGACGAAAACTTACAAAACACTTATCAAATGAAATCTTACGGTGTTAAATGCGTTCAACGACTAACCATCCATAGGGGGACGAAGTCTAGCGTCTCGAGGTTATATTGAAAACATTTAACTTTTGTAAGACCAACAATGGAGATCGAATATCTTAATAATAATCAAGCTCATTATTTAAAGTGAGTTGTATTTTCTTTGATTCTCTTTATTTAATTTATTTATTTTAAATATATATTTATTTAAAATTTTCAATTTAGAATGAAAAATTCTAAATATAAATTTTAATTTAATATTTATAAATTTTACTTAGATGGATATGAAAATAACATGTATTTCTTCCATCTTAGTAATAATTTCTAATAAATATTTAGAAAAATATTCAATTTAAGTTGTTACAAAATTAATATAAATTAATTTACAACTCAAATTTAATTTTCTATAAATATATATTGCATTTCGAAAAATTAAAGTATTTAAGAATACAATTTTCGAAAATGCATGTTAAAATAAAAAATTAATCCTGGAAAAATTATTCTAATTTAATGTTGGCCCAAAATTAATTAATAAAATTAATTTACAACAAAAAATATAATTTTCCTATTTAATTAAATATATAAGAAAAAATTCAAATATTTAAGTATGATGATGAAAATCAACTTATATATTAATTTTCTATTTAATTAAATACACTAGAAAAATACTTCAAGCAAAAATATCATCTATCTAGATTTTCCTTTGACTAATTAATTCAATTTCTAATAATATACTTTAATTCAATTTATTTTAAATTAATCAATAAATGAAAAAATCATTGATTTAAGTTGATCCAAGAATTAATTAAAATAATTAATTTACAACTTAATCTATTTTTCAAGATAAAATTCGAAATTCTAGCATTTAAGAAATGCAATTTCAAAAATTGATTAATAAAATAAAGAAAAAATATATTTTGAAAATTATTTAAATTTAGTTGAAAAATTAAATTTCAACTAAAAATAATTTTCTAATTAATTAAATGTCATGAAAAAGAAATATTTAAGTATGATGATAAAAATCAACTTAGATATTTAATTTTCAAATTAATTAAATGTATTAAATTCAAGAAATAAATAATTAAGTGTAGAGAAGGCTTAATTATTAATTTCTAGTTTAATACTAGGAAAAATATACTTAAAATAAATTGTACCAAAATTAATTAAATAATTAATTTCACAATTTATAATATTTTCCTATTTAATATTAGAAATAATAAGTAGTCTAGAAATAACTATCTAGAAAATATCTTATTTGACTAAGTATCTTTTCCACAAAATTTGAAAAAATATCTAATTTAAGTTGTATTAGAAAAAATCTAGAACTTAAATATTTTTCAAATTTAAATTTAATTAAATATCAAAAATTAAGTTGTAACCACTTAATTTGAAAATATTCCATTTTAAGTTAATATTCGAAAAGATATTAACTTAAAAAATATCTAAAGAATCTTAATAACCAATGCCTAAAATTCCTCAACTTAATTTTGAAATTTGAAATTCAAAAGATATTCAGATTTAAGTTGGTTAGTTGTAGATAACTAAATATCAACTTAAATAAGAATATTTAATGAAAAATTTAAATTAAGTTCCAGAAAGAATCTAGATGGTTATAATTCTATATTTAATTAAATACAAGAAAATACATATAGTTTAGCATAGAATAAAGAATTCTTTAAACTATAATTTTCTTAAATTAATTTCAAAATAAATGAAATTAATTATGTTGCTAATCAATTTTATTAGGTTAAACTAGTTTAATTAACCTAGTACAGTTGTTCAAATCAGGCAAATGGGCCTTCACAATTGGGGTGGTTCATGTGAGGGGGTGCTGGGTTCAGTATGTCGTACCCACTTCTATGGCTCCCAACTCTCACACAAGGCCCAAAAGAGAGGAATTTAACCTTAATAAGAACAACTGTTATTAATTGGATAAGCCCAATAACTAAATGGGCCTAAATAAATTCTATCAAAAACTATGATAATTTATTTTAGCAACAACAACCTATATGTATCTATAATCAAATTAAACACATAGGCTCACACAGACACACTTTGGATGGGTCCTATCATGTTGCTAGTGTTGGAATTTATTTTACCAGGATCTTAGATCTACTCACAAGTATGTTTATTAACATCCTAAATATGAACTTTCTAAAACGATAAATTAAACACATATAAAGTTTAGGAAACCTTACATTGGGTGCAGCGGAATATAATGACTCCTTCCGTTCAGATATCTAGCCCTTGATTCCTTTACGTAGCGAGCATTATCAATATCTGAACCTGGATCTCTTTCTCTGAATCTTTGATGCTGAAACTCCTTTGCTGATGATCTTTCTTCACGATCTTCCTCACTATGATTGAGGTATCACTTGATGTGTGTGGGCACTACTCATACACTAAGGATTTCGAAATTATCAAGGAAGAAGAGAGAGAGTGGTCAGCTAAAGATAGGGAGAGAGAAGGCTCAGTTTTTCTGAATAGAAAAAGTCAGAAGAAAAGTGTAATTTTCCTGAAGCCTTCACTATCTATTTATAGCATTCCTACTAGGGTTAGATTTGAATTATATGGCATTAAAATAATGAAAAAATCAGTTTAAATTTCCTACAAAAGTGGCTGGCCCTAAACTTAGTGGATTGGGCCTTGCTTTTTGCAATTTTGCAATTTTAACACCTTTTGTATCTGATTTTCTCAAAAATGCCAATTTCCTAATTCAACCATTTAAATGCCAATTCTAACTATTTAATAACTATAAATAATTATTAAATAATATTGTCATTTATCATATTTATTAATTGAACCATACAAAGTATCATAATTAACAAATATGCCCCTATAAACTCTTTCTTTACAATTTCGCCCTTACTTAGTGAAAAATTCACAAATAGACATAGTCTAATTTGAGAATTATAATTGATTAATCAAAACCAATTACATGAGTCTTACAAGCAATATTATCTCAACTAGTGGGGGGACCATGGGTCTATATAACCGAGCTTCCAATAAGTAGATCAAGAATTTAACACTAAAATTCACTAACTTATTAATTCTTCGTTGAATCCACGCATAGAACTTAGAATTGCACTCTCAGTATATAGAATGCTCTATATGTTCCACCATATAGACACATCATTAGTTATCCATTGTTATAATCCTAATTTGATCAATGATCCTCTATATGAATGATCTACACTGTAAAGGGATTAAATTACCGTTACACCCTACAATGTATTTATTCCTTAAAACACTTGACCCCGTATAAATGATATTTCAGCTTATGTGAAATGAGTACTCCACCATTTATGTTCGTTTGGTCAAGCTCGAAGGAGATCATCCTTTGCTTACTATTCGCCAGATAGAAGCTATAGATTCCATGTTTATGATAGCGCTCCCACTCAATTGAACTACCGTGTTCCCAAAATGTACGTATCACCCTGACCTAAAAGTAGGCTTAACTAACAAATCAAAGAACACGAATAGCCTTTCAAGATTGAGCCTAATCATAACAGGATTAAGATCATTTGATCTAGGATCAACTAGGCGATATTGACTTGAATAGATATTACGGTAAGTTTAATAAATCTAAGTCAAAGTTCAATATCGGTCCCTTCCGATGCATACTCCATGCATCCAACCTGAGCTTTACTTTAACCAATGCTCTGGAAAGAACATAGCACTTCTCCAAATGCAAGTAAACTCTTGTTGTAGATTATCATATCAGTAAAACCCTGTGTCTGATAAATCTAGGAAACTTTATTCACATAGTCATGTTTACTTTCCAATGTGTTGACGGCACAATAAACAGGATCAAGTATGTGAAAAGGGTTTCGGATGAATTTATACATTATGTACATATAATCATGAAATAAATCATGTGAACCATGCAACATTAAATGTTATTTCTGATCTATATTAATAAGTAAATCTGATTATATTGAAATGAGTTTTATTTAGGGCATAAAACCCAACAAACTCCCACTTGCACTAATATAAAACAAAAAGTGTGTTTCAAATAATCTCAACACCTTGATATACAAATCAAGTGTAGTAGTAGTAAACTCCTCATAATAGGATCTGAAAGGTTGAATTAACCACAACCTTTTCTCCACCATTACTCTTCCTTAATCACAAAATCATTGATAATGTGAAATTCCTCTCTATATGTCTACTCTCTTGGGATACTGGATTCTATACCTTTGTCAACTACTTTTGGTTAATCAGGAAATTAACACTAGTAGTTTAAGGCAATTTGGAATGGTGCCAAAGATGTATAGAACTTTCCTTAGACTGAATAAGTACCTTTCCTGCAGCTTTAACATTCAGTCTCTCTCTGGTAGACCTAGAGACTTCAGATAGGTTTTTAAACTTCTCCAAAATCACTATTCCACCCCCAGAGTAACCACCATCTTATCAGAAAGATTTTCTAGCACTAAGGCAAATTTCGAAATCTGATATGGTGTAGTCTAAGAGTTTTTAAACACACTCTTATAGACTAACATATAGTTCCTCTTCTTTATCTTAAGATTTACTTGATTGTCTTCCAATGTTCTTCTCTTGGATTAATCTGATACCTACTCATTACTCCCACTCAACAGCAGGTGTCTGGTCTAAGGCATACAAAAGCATATCTAAGACCTCTCACTGTTGATGTAAGAAATTCTTTCATGGCTTTATCTTTTCTGGAATAGTTAAGACTTTTCCTTAGATAAATAAAATCTATGCCTAAGAAGTTGTGAAGCTTCTATAGATTGCCATTAGAAAGAAAATGCTTCAGCATCTTACTTAAGTTGCTTGCATTAGAGTAAGTAATTACCAGGTATACCACAAGCCATAGGTTTAGATAAACTCAAACCTATAATACTAGGAACAGGAAGTTTTGTTCAGTCCATTGAATTGACTTATAAACGAAAATTTCCTTTTATGTCCTTGTAATAGAAAACTTTAGGTTATTCCATGTGAATGGATTAAACCATAGTTCTATTCGCTTTCTTATTAGTTTCTTATCTTGACAATCCATTACTTGTTTAAACTCACAATGGATTTTAATCACTTGTGTCTCCCAAGTCATAAGAAGGTGAGTTCCTAGAAACTCTCCCACTACGACAAGGTACCGTGAATTATGTCGAAGAAAACTAAATGGTATTGATCTCTTCGGTTGTGACAAGACAACAGAGGCAGTGGGATCATCATATGTTATATAAGATGATAGAACACTTTTGGAATCAAGAATTAAATATCTCCTTTATTTGCTACTTGTTTTTCAGACTTAGTCATTTTCTTAGAAAAGTAGTATTTGTTTGAACAAACACTTTCTTATCTATTGACAATGGGATGGTCCACCCCTAATCACTTAGAAAAGCTAACAAACCATGGTTAACAGTTCTAGCCTTTCTTAAGATTTTGATTAGGTCATCCATGAATCTAGTAATGATTTACATTAAGTATACAACCATTACATCATTCTGAAATTGTATTACCATAGAAGGACTTAGGCAACGACTAGTAACTAATCATCAATATGCAAATCGAAATTTACGGGAGGTAAGTTTGGATATAATTCAAAAATCAATTTAATGATCTTTGAACTGCATATCTACTAACTATTTCTCCACCCCTATCAGTTCGCAAGATCTTTAACCACTTACCTTAATGGTTTTAACTATTGCTAGAAATTAATGAAATTTTTCAAACATTTCAAATTTCTTTGCTAAAAGGTATAATCTAGAGTTATCGTCTTAAGAATACAACGAAAAACTCATATCCACCCCTGAATGTACATCCATCCGCGAATGAGATGAACTACTTTTAGTGGATATAGGCATATTATCTCTTTGCAGAGATTGATCATGTCAAATTCACTATGAACAAGATACAAATGCCATAGATTAAAAAATGTGGTAGTGTCTTTTGATGACATAGGTTTAGTTACATCAAAGAGTTCTTAGAATAGTGCAAGTGGATCCCGATCACGGAATACCTAACTCATATTCCATACGGTTTGAATCCATTAATAAAAGATGGACATTTAAACACTTGAGAAAGTGTAAGCGTATTGTATCTGGAATTAGAAATATAAGAAAATTTCTGTTTGGATTCTAAAATTAAAGTCAAAGACTTAAATTCAACCAAATATAATGAGTAATTCTTTCTTGGACCACCACTACTAATACAAACTCTAAGTCAGATTTGCCCATACAAGTAGGAGATTTCTAAGATTGAGGATTTATATCAATTGGGAATAGAATTTCGGGATTATAATCATATACATCATTTAATTTCTTAAGAGAAAATATAATGACATGAAATGATTTATAGACCATTCATCCAATGATATGTTTTGAAGCTAATTCGAAATGAATAAGCTAAGAGGAATTAGGATAATTTCGTTTATAAATAAGAATCCAACGATGCTTCGATTAGAGAAAGACAAAGTAATCTTATTTATGTAATCTTCTTGTTTCATATTGTAAAAATACTAGTCTAAGGTGTCATCAATTGATGAACAGTTAGATGTCGCATATTACAATACTTATCTTTCGAGATCTTACACTATTATGTATGTCTAATGGTGAAAATCCATTAGGGATTTATCTCATTAGAAAAACAAACATGTTAGACCAACAATGAAGATTCGAAATCAAACTACAACTTAATAACAGAAAATAACATGGTTCAATATAAATTCATACACAATTCGTAAATTATAAGCATATAGCAAGTAGGAATGACTAGTGAAAATACTAAACCATACAATCCTAAATAATTTCCAAGGTTTTCAACAACCGATACGTTGTCCCGGTAGGCGAGAGTCAAAGCATCATTTATTGAATAGAGTTGTCAGCTCTTCTAAAATAGAAACCATTCTAGCAACCTTTTATTCGATCAAAATAAGAATCCAACGTTGTCCCGGTAGGCGAGAGTCAAGGTTATTCTCATTTTATGAGCTTCCACCATTGTTTCATGTTTCATAAGTTTATCTCTAAGTAGTCACCGTAGGGGAGAGTCTAATAGAGACGAAAACTTACAAAACACTTATCAAATGAAATCTTACGGTGTTAAATGCGTTCAACGAATAACCATCCATAGGGGGACGAAGTCTAGCGTCTCGAGGTTATATTGAAAACATTTAACTTTTGTGAGACCAACAATGGAGATCGAATATCTTAATAATAATCAAGCTCATTATTTAAAGTGAGTTGTATTTTCTTTGATTCTCTTTATTTAATCTATTTATTTTAAATATATATTTATTTAAAATTTCCAATTTAGAATGAAAAATTCTAAATATAAATTTTAATTTAATATTTATAAATTTTACTTAGATGGATATGAAAATAATATGAATTATTTCCATCTTAGTAATAATTTCCAATAAATATTTAGAAAAATATTCAATTTAAGTTGTTACAAAATTAATTTAAATTAATTTACAACTCAAATTTAATTTTCTATAAATATATATTGCATTTCGAAAAATTAAAGTATTTAAGAATACAATTTTCGAAAAATGCATATTAAAATAAAAAATAAATCCTGGAAAAATTATTCTAATTTAATGTTGGCCCAAAATTAATTAATAAAATTAATTTACAACAAAAAATATAATTTTCCTATTTAATTAAATATATAAGAAAAATTTCAAATATTTAAGTATGATGATGAAAATCAACTTAAATATTAATTTTCTATTTAATTAAATACACTAGAAAAATACTTCAAGCAAAAATATCATCTATCTAGATTTTTCTTTGACTAATTAATTCAATTTCTAATAATATACTTTAATTCAATTTATTTTAAATTAATCAATAAATGAAAAAATCATTGATTTAAGTTGATCCAAGAATTAATTAAAATAATTAATTTACAACTTAATCTATTTTTTAAATAAAATTCGAAATTCCAGCATTTAAGAAATGCAATTTCGAAATTTGATTAATAAAATAAAAAAAATATTTTGAAAATTATTTAAATTTAGTTGAAAAAAATAAATTTCAACTAAAAATAATTTTCTATTTAATTAAATGTCATGAAAAAGAAATATTTAAGTATGATGATAAAAATCAACTTAGATATTTAATTTTCAAATTAATTAAATGTATTAAATTCAAGAAATAAATAATTAAGTTTAGAGAAGGCTTAATTATTAATCTCTAGTTTAATACTAGGAAAAATATACTTAAAATAAATTGTACCAAAATTAATTAAATAATTAATTTCACAATTTATAATATTTTCCTATTTAATATTAGAAATAATAAGTAGTCTAGAAATAACTATCTAGAAAATATCTTATTTGACTAAGTATCTTTTCCACAAAATTTGAAAAAATATCTAATTTAAGTTGTATTAGAAAAAATCTAGAACTTAAATATTTTTTAAATTTAAATTTAATTAAATATCAAAAATTAAGTTGTAACCACTTAATTTGAAAATATTTCATTTTAAGTTAATATTCGAAAAGATATTAACTTAAAAAATATCTAAAGAATCTTAATAACCAATGCCTAAAATTCCTCAACTTAATTTTGAAATTTTGAATTCAAAAGATATTGATTTAAGTTGGTTAGTTGTAGATAACTAAATATCAACTTAAATAAGAATATTTAATGAAAAATTTAAATTAAGTTCCGAAGAATCTAGATGGTTATAATTCTATATTTAATTAAATACAAGAAAATACATATAGTTTAGCTTAGAATAAAAAATAATTCTTTAAACTATATTTTTCTTAAATTAATTTCAAAATAAATGAAATTAATTATGTTGCTAATCAATTTTAATTAGGTTAAACTAGTGTAATTAACCTAGTACAGTCATTCAAATTAGGCAAATGGGCCTTCACAATTGGGGTGGTTTGTGTGAGGGGTCGGGTTCAGTATGTCGTACCCACTTCTATGGCTCCCAACTCTCACACAAGGCCCAAAAGAGAGGAATTTAACCTTAATAAGAACAACTGTTATTAATTGAATAGGCCCAAAAACTAAATGGGCCTAAATAAATTCTATCAATAACTATGATAATTTATTTTAGCAACATTAACCTATATGCATCTATAATAAAATTAAACACATAGGCTCACACAGGCACACTTTGGATGGGTCCTATCATGTTGCTAGGTCATACACAGATGAAAGAAGATTGTAAATATACCTGTTACAAATTATTATCTTGACCAAGGGAGCCATCAGATCATTAGATCTGGCAAAAGGTAACCATGGCTATTTGCAATCAAGTAATAATAGGTTTTAAAAACTTACAAACAAGCTAAAACACATACTCCTGCAACAGGGTTAGCTGGATAGTTGGATGTAGGATTTATTTAATTTTAAATTAAATAATTAATTTCGAAATATTATTAAAAAAAAATTTCGAAAAAAAAAATTAAAAAAAAATTAAAAAAAAATTTCGAAAATTAATTAAATATTTAAATTTAAAATTAAACCTACAATTTTGAAAAATTAGGTTTCAACCAACCTAAATATCATTTCAAAAATTTGCTAACTACTTTTAAATTTTAAATATTATTTTATAAATAAAAAATTAGAAAAGATAAATAAATATCTTTTTCAAATTTTAAATGTAATTTAAATAAATAAAATAACAAAATTTAAAAAAAATTAGCAAAATATCTTACATCTATTTAAAATTACATGATTATAAATATCTTATTTTAAATTTAAATAAGGTCAAAATATCTAAAAAAATTTAATTAAAAAATCTTAAAAGATAAGATATTTTTAAAATATCTTAAAAGATAAGATATTTTTAAAATATCTTAAAAGATATTATAAATATCTTAAAAGATAAGATATTTTTAAATATCTTAAAAGATATTATAAATATCTTAAAAGATATTATAAATATCTTAAAATATCTGACCTTAAATTTAAAACAAATATAATCAAATTTAAAAATAAGATAGATTTTTAAGCAAAAAGATAAATACTAATTCTATTCAAATTCAAATTACACTAATATCTTGAATTAAATTAAAAAAAAATTTAAATTAATTCAAAATGATAATTAGAATTGAATTAGGAATAGTAATAGTATATATACAAAACCAAACAAAAAATTGGAAGCTAATTCCATGAAAAAGTATGAAAAATTGAAGAAAATAGGAAAAATTCGAAACTGTACGGACAGTTCTGCGATCATGCAAAACTATCAAGACAAATTTCCGATTTTATCAAATCTTCAAAAAATCATAACTAATTCAAATAAAATCCAAATTGAGTTCTGTAAAAGGCTAACTTGCTTAATTTTTTCCATACTATCCAATAAAAATAATTCCAGAAACGAAATAACAATTATTTTTCACGAAAATTTCACAATCATCAATCAATCATCAAATAACACTCAATACAACATGATACCATCCAAAGAACATACAAACAATCGTTTTAAAGTCCAAATTTCTTGCAAGTAAATCAATTACCATGGCTCTGAGGCCAGTTGTTGGAATTTATTTTACCAGGATCTTAGATCTACTCACAAGTATGTTTATTAACATCCTAAATAAGAACTTTCTAAAACGATAAATTAAACACATATAAAGTTTAGGAAACCTTACATTGGGTGCAGCGGAATATAATGACTCCTTCCGTTCAGATATCTAGCCCTTGATTCCTTTCTGTAGCGAGCATTATCAATATACGAACACGGATCTCTTTCTCCGAATCTTTGATGCCGAAACTCCTTTGTTGATGATCTTTCTTCACGATCTTCCTCACTATGATTGAGGTATCACTTGATGTGTGTGGGCACTACTCATACACTAAGGATTTCGAAATTATCAAGGAAGAAGAGAGAGTGGTCAGCTAAAGATAGGGAGAGAGAAGGCTCGGTTTTCGAATAGAAAAAGTCGAAGAAAAGTGTAATTTTCCTGAAGCCTTCACTATCTATTTATAGCATTCCTACTAGGGTTAGATTTGAATTATATGGCATTAAAATAATGAAAAAATCAGTTTAAATTTCCTACAAAAGTGGCTGGCCCTAAACTTAGTGGATTGGGCCTTGCTTTTTGCAATTTTGCAATTTTAACACCTTTTGTATATGATTTTCTCAAAAATGCCAATTTCCTAATTCAACCATTTAAATGCCAATTCTAACTATTTAATAACTATAAATAATTATTAAATAATATTGTCATTTATCATATTTATTAATTGAACCATACAAAGTATCATAATTAACAAATATGCCCCTATAAACTCTTTCTTTACAATTTCGCCCTTACTTAGTGAAAAATTCACAAATAGACATAGTCTAATTTGAGAATTATAATTGATTAATCAAAACCAATTACATGAGTCTTACAAGCAATATTATCTCAACTAGTGGGGGGACCATGGGTCTATATAACCGAGCTTCCAATAAGTAGATCAAGAATTTAACACTAAAATTCACTAACTTATTAATTCTTCGTTGAATCCACGCATAGAACTTAGAATTGCACTCTCAGTATATAGAATGCTCTATATGTTCCACCATATAGACACATCATTAGTTATCCATTGTTATAATCCTAATTTGATCAATGATCCTCTATATGAATGATCTACACTGTAAAGGGATTAAATTACCGTTACACCCTACAATGTATTTATTCCTTAAAACACTTGACCCCGTATAAATGATATTTCAGCTTATGTGAAATGAGTACTCCACCATTTATGTTCGTTTGGTCAAGCTCGAAGGAGATCATCCTTTGCTTACTATTCGCCAGATAGAAGCTATAGATTCCATGTTTATGATAGCGCTCCCACTCAATTGAACTACCGTGTTCCCAAAATGTACGTATCACCCTGACCTAAAAGTAGGCTTAACTAACAAATCAAAGAACACGAATAGCCTTTCAAGATTGAGCCTAATCATAACAGGATTAAGATCATTTGATCTAGGATCAACTAGGCGATATTGACTTGAATAGATATTACGGTAAGTTTAATAAATCTAAGTCAAAGTTCAATATCGGTCCCTTCCGATGCATACTCCATGCATCCAACCTGAGCTTTACTTTAACCAATGCTCTGGAAAGAACATAGCACTTCTCCAAATGCAAGTAAACTCTTGTTGTAGATTATCATATCAGTAAAACCCTGTGTCTGATAAATCTAGGAAACTTTATTCACATAGTCATGTTTACTTTCCAATGTGTTGACGGCACAATAAACAGGATCAAGTATGTGAAAAGGGTTTCAGATGAATTTATACATTATGTACATATAATCATGAAATAAATCATGTGAACCATGCAACATTAAATGTTATTTCTGATCTATATTAATAAGTAAATCTGATTATATTGAAATGAGTTTTATTTAGGGCATAAAACCCAACAGCTAGGTCATACACAGATGAAAGAAGATTGTAAATTATACCTGTTACAAATTATTATCTTGACCAAGGGAGCCATCAGATCATTAGATCTGGCAAAAAGAAACCATGGCTATTTGCAATCAAGTAAACATAGGTTTTGAAAACTTACACATAAGCTAAAACCACATACTCCTGCAACAAGGTTAGCTGGATAATTGGAAGTAGGATTTATTTAATTTTAAATAAATAATTTCGAAAAATAAATAATTTAAAAAAAAATATTTAATTAATTTCGAAAATAAAGTTTAAAAAAAATATTTAAAATTAAACCTACTATTTTGAAAAATTAGGTTTCAACCAACCTAAATATCATTTCAAAATTTGCTAACTACTTTTAAAAATTAAAAGTTATTTTAAAAATAAAAATTAAATAAAAATTAGAAAAGATAAATGAAATATCTTTTCAGATTTTAAATTTAATTTAAATAAATAAAATAACAAAATTTAAAAAAAAATTAGCAAAATATCTTATATCTATTTAAAATTACATGATTATAAATATCTTACTTTAAATTTAAATAAGGTCAAAATATCTAAAAAGATTTAATTTTTTTAAAAAAAATCTTAAAAGATAAGAAATAATTAAAAATATCTTAAAAGATAAGATATCTTAAAAATATCTTAAAAGATTTTATAAATATCTTATAAAATCTGACCTTAAATTTAAAAAAAAATAAGATATAATCAAATTTAAAAATAAGATAGATTTTTTAAGCAAGAAGATAGATACTAATTCTATTCAAATTCAAATTACACTAATATCTTTGAAATAAATTTAATAAATATTAAATTAATTCAAAATGATAATTAGAATTGAATTAGGAATAGTAATAGTATATATACAAAACCATACAAAAAATCGGAAGTTAATTCCATGAAAAAGCATGAAAAATCGAAGAAAAACAAAAAAATTCGAAACTGTACGAACAGATTTGCGATCGCAGGAAAATATCAGCACAGCCCCGATTTTTTCAAATCTTCAAAAAATCATAACTAATTCAAATAAGATCCAAATTAAGTTCTGTAAAAGGCTAACTTGCTTAATTTTTTCCATACTATCCTATAAAAATAATTCCAGAGATGAAATCGCAATTATTTTTCACGAAAATTTAACAAACATCAATCAATCATCAAATAACACTCAATACAACATGATACCATCCAAAGAACATACAAACAATCGTTTTAAAGTCCAAATTTCCTTCAAGTAAATCAATTACCATGGCTCTGAGGCCAGTTGATGGAAATTATTTTACCAGGATCTTAGATCTAGTCACAAGTATGTTGATTAACACCCTAAATATGAACTTTCTAAAACGATAAATTAAACACATATAAAGTTTAAGAAACCTTACATTGGGTGCAGCGGAATATAATGACTCCTTCCGTTCAGATATCTAGTCCTTGATTCCTTTCTGTAGCAGAGCATTATCAATATCTGAACCTGGATCTCTTTCTCTGAATCTTTGATGCTGAAACTCCTTTGCTGATGATCTTTCTTCACGATCTTCCTCACTATGATTGAGGTATCACTTAATGTGTGTGGGCACTACTCTAATCACTAAGGATTTCGAAATTCAAAGGAAGAAGAAAGAAGTGGCAGCTAAAGATAGGGAGAGAGAAGGCTCAGTTTTTCTAAATCAGAAGAAGTCTGAAGAAAAGTGTTATTTTTCTAAAGCCTTCACTATCTATTTATAGCATTCCACTAGGGTTAGATTTGAATTATATGGCATTAAAATAATGAAAAAATCAACTTAAAATATACATATAGGTGGCCGGCCATATATAAGTGGATTGGACCTTGGGTTTTGCAATTTTGCAATTTTAACACTTTTTGTATCTGATTTTCTCAAAAATGCCTATTTCCTAATTCAACCATTTAAATGCCAATTCTAACTATTTAATAACTATAAATAATTATTAAATAATATTGTCATTTATCATATTTATTAATTGAACCATACAAAGTATCATAATTAACAAATATGCCCCTATAAACTCTTTCTTTACAATTTCACCCTTACTTAGTGAAAAATTCACAAATAGACATAGTCTAATTTGAGAATTATAATTGATTAATCAAAACCAATTACATGAGTCTTACAAGCAATATTATCTCAACTAGTGGGGGGACCATGGGTCTATATAACCGAGCTTCCAATAAGTACATCAAGAATTTATTACTAAAATTCACTAACTTATTAATTCTTCGTTGAATCCACGCATAGAACTTAGAATTGCACTCTCAGTTATATAGAATGCTCTATATGTTCCACCATATAGACACATCATTAGTTATCCATTGTTATAATCCTAATGTGATCAATGATCCTCTATATGAATGATCTACACTGTAAAGGGATTAAATTACCGTTACACCCTACAATGTATTTATTCCTTAAAACACTTGACACCGTATAAATGATATTTCAGCTTATGTGAAATGAGTACTCCACCATTTATGTTCGTTTGGTCAAGCTCGAAGGAGATCATCCTTTGCTTACTATTCGCCAGATAGAAGCTATAGATGCCATGTTTATGCTAGCGCTCCCACTCAATTGCACTACCGTGTTCCCAAAATGTACATATCAACCTGACCTAAAAGTAGGCTTAACTAACAAATCAAAGAACACGAATAGCCTCTCGAGATTGAGCCTAATCATATCAGGATTAAGATCATTTGATCTAGGATCAACTAGGCGATATTGACTTGAATAGATATTACGGTAAGTTTAATAAATCTAAGTCAAAGTTCAATATCGGTCCCTTCCGATGCATACTCCATGCATCCAACCTGAGCTTTACTTTAACCAATGCTCTGGAAAGAACATAGTATTTCTCCAAATACAAGTAAACTCTTGTTGTAGATTATCATATCAGTAAAACCCTGTGTCTGATAAATCTAGGAAACTTTATTCACATAGTCATGTTTACTTTCCAATGTGTTGACGGCACAATAAACAGGATCAAGTATGTGAAAAGGGTTTCAGATGAATTTATACATTATGTACATATAATCATGAAATAAATCATGTGAACCATGCAACATTAAATGTTATTTCTGATCTATATTAATAAGCAAATCTGATTATATTGAAATGAGTTTTATTTAGGGCATAAAACCCAACAAAGAGGACAATCCCACTCCCTCAGTCGAACCAACTGAGAGAACTACTGCTAAAGTTTCTGTTTAGAAGATCACCGCTCCTCGTCGTAGTGGGAGGGTTTCAACAAAACCAGCTCGTTATGGCTTGGATAGTGAAATCAATATGGTCGTTGGTGACGGTATTGAAGACGATCCATTAACCTATAAACAGGCAATGGCTAGTCCGCAACGGAAACGATGGTCGGGCGGCATGGATTCAAAAATGGATTCCATGAAAAAGAACAAAGTCTGGGAATATGTAGATGCACCTGACGACTATCATCCGATAGGATGCAAGTGGGTTTACAAGAAGAAAAGAGGAGCTGGAGGCGAAGTCGAAACTTTTAAAGCTAGACTTGTAGCCAAGGGTTATACCCAAAGAGAAGGCGTGGACTATGAGGAAACTTTTAGTCCTGTTGCCATGCTCAAATCCATCTGAATTCTTCTCTCCATAGCTGCTGCTTTCGATTATGAAATCTGGCAAATGGATGTCAAGACTGCCTTCCTTAATGGGGTACTTGAAGAAACCATCTATATGGAGCAACCAGAAGGCTATGTTCTTCCAGGGCAAGAAAATAAAGTTTGCAAATTAAATAGGTCTATCTATGGACTTAAGCAAGCTTCTCGCTTATGGAACAAAAGGTTTGATGAAATCATCAAGACCTACGGCTTTCTTCAGAATGAAGATGAACCTTGTGTTTACCAACTCAAGGAAGACCAAGTAGTAGCATTCCTGGTCCTTTATGTTGATGACATTTTGATTATTGGAAACAATATCAAGAAAATGACTCACATCAAGGAATGGCTCAACACTCAATTCGATATGAAAGATTTGGGTGAAGCAACCTATGTTCTTGGTATTCAGATTATCAGAAACCGGAAGAACAGATCTCTTGCTCTCTCTCAAACAACCTACATTGACAAAGTTTTAGAGAGATTCTCCATGAATAACACCAATGGGGCAAATATGCCTTCTAGATATGGTATTCGTCTATCTAAGGAACAGTCTCTGACTGATCCTCAAGAGATAGAGGACACGGCGAAAATTCCCTATGCTTCTGCAGTTGGAAGTCTAATGTATGCAATCTAATGCACTAGACCTGACATCTGCTATGCAGTGGGAATCGTGAGCAGGTATTAGTCTAATCCAGGACAGGAACATTGGAATGCAGTTAAGTATGTTCTGAAATACTTAAAGAGTATAAGGAATCTTGTGTTAGTCTACAAGGGTGGTGCTTTAAATCCTATAGGCTACACTGATTCAGATTTCCAGACAAGTCTTGAAGACAGGAAATCTACATCTGGGATGGTGTTTACTCTTGGGGGTGGAGCAGTGGTTTGGAGAAGTGAAAAACAAACCGCGATATCGGACTCGACTATGGAAGCTGAATACATAGCTGCAGCTGAAGCTGCTAAAGAACTTGTCTGGCTAAGAAAGTTCTTCACCAGCATCGGTGTCGTCCCTGGAATGGAAAAGCCTCTGGTCCTACTTTGTGATAATAATGGAGCGATAGCTAACATTAAGGAACCTCGAAGCCACAAGAGAAGCAAACACATTGAAAGGAAGTATCACATTATCAGAGAATACGTGGCAAGAGGGGATGTACTAGTTGTGAAAGTGGACACAGAGGACAACCTAGCTGATCCATTCACCAAAGTCTTGGCCGTGACAGCATTTGAAAAGCACCGTCAGAATTTAGGATTAATTGATATGTACTGATTAGTTTTATATTAGTGCAAGTGGGAGTTTGTTGGGTTTTATGCCCTAAGTAAAGCTCTATTTCAATGTAATCTATTTTATTCAACATCAATAAAGAAACAGAAGTATTTTTCATTCATTTGTGTATGTTTTGGTTCACTTTATCAATTGCTTGTCTATTTGATTTATAAATTCATCTAAAACCCTTTTCACATACCTGATCCTGTTTATTGTGTTGTCAACACTTTGGAAAGTAAACATGACTATGTGAATAAAGTTTCCTAGATTTATCAGACACAGGGTTTTACTGATATGATAATCTACAACAAGAGTTTACTTGCATTTGGAGAAATGCTATGTTCTTTCTAGAACATTGGTTAAAGTAAAGCTCAGGTTGGATGCATGGAGTATGCATCGGAAGGGACCCATATTTAACTTTGACTTAGATTTATTAAACTTACCGTAAAATCTATTCAAGTCAATATCACCTAGTTGATCCTAGATAAAATGATCTTAATCCTGTTATGAATAGGCTCAATCTCAGGAGGCTATTCGTGTTCTTTGATTTGTTAGTTAAGCCTACTTTTAGGTCAGGGTGATACGTACATTTTGGGAACACGGTAGTGCAATTGAGTGGGAGCGCTAACATAAACATGGAATCTATAGCTTCTATCTGGCGAATAGTAAGCAAAGGATGATCTCCTTCGAGCTTGACCAAACAAAAATAAATGGTGGAGTACTCATTTCACATAAGCTGAAATATCATTTATACGGGGTCAAGTGTTTTAAGGATAAAATACATAGTAGGGTGTAACGGTAATCTAATCCCTTTACAGTGTAGATCATTCATATAGAGGATCAGTGATCAAATTAGGATTATAACAATGGATAACTAATGATGTGTCTATATGGTGGAACATATAGAGCATTCTATATACTGAGAGTGCGATTCTAAGTTCTATGCGTGGATTCAACGAAGAATTAATAAGTTTGTGAATTTAAGTAATAAATTCTTGATCTACTTATTGGAAGCTCGGTTATATAGACCCATGGTTCCCCCACTAGTTGAGATAATATTTCTTGTAAGACTCATGTAATTGGTTTTTAATAATCAATTATAATTCTCAAATTAGACTATGTCTATTTGTGAACTTTTCACTAAGTAAGGTCGAAATTGTAAAGAAAGAGTTTTTAGGGGCATATTTGTTAATTATGATACTTTGTATGGTTCAATTAATAAATATGATAAATGACAATATTATTTAATAATTATTTATAGTTATTAAATAGTTAGAATTGTCATTTAAATGGTTGAATTAGAAAATTGGCGTTTTTGAGAAAATCAGATGCAAAAGTGATAAAACTGCAAAATTGCAAAAAGTGAGGCCCAAATCCATACTGCCATAGCCAGCCACTTTTATAGGAATTATCCTCTGATATTTTCATTATTTTAATGCCAAATAATTCAAACCTAACCCTAATGGAATGCTATAAATAGATAGTGAAGGCTTCAGGAAAATTACCCTTTTCATTCAGAAAAACCTGAGCCTCTCTCTCTACCTTGGCCGACCACTCCCTCTCTCTCTTCTTCCTTAAGATTTCGAAACACTTAGTGATTAGAGTAGTGCCCACACACAGCAAGTGATACCTCAATCATAGTGAGGAAGATTATGAAGAAAGACTTTTAGCAAGAAGGAATTTCAGCACTAAAGAATCAGAGAAAGAGATCCAGGTTCAGATCTTGATAATACTCTGCGACAGAAAGGATACAAGGGTTAGAGATCTGAACGGAAGGAGTCATATTATTCCGCTGCACCCAATGTAAGGTTTCCTAAACTTTATATGTGTCTATTTCATCGTTTTAGAAAGTTCATATTTAGGGTGTTAATCAACATACTTGTGAGTAGATCTAAGATCCTGGTAAAATAATTTCCAACAAATAGAACACCTCAGAGCCTGCGAGCTCGTGTGTTTGGAAAATAGAAAGTCAAGCTAGAACTTGACAGGTCGCACACGTTTAGGCAATCAATCAAGAATAGTCAAAATTGGTTTTATATTTATTCTTTAAACATTTGTATTAATTAAATTATGTAATTATTGTAACAAATGGTCATGTCTGACCAGTTATGTAAGATCAAATGACACTTGCTTTCTATTTAAAGTGGTGATTCAAATCAAATAAACGAATTTGAAACTATTTGCAAAAGTAGACGAAGCAAACCGAGCTCTGATTGAACCATTATACATCTTTGTCTTATTTACTGTTTACTGTCTTTGTTTGTCTATTTCATAGTCAATTCTTTAAGTATTCGCCATTCTAGGTGAATACTCGTGTATCTGCTAGTGTGTGTTCTTACTCTGCTGGAATACTCGCTATTTTTAGTGTTGTCTAATTTTCTCTGACAACATTTGGCATTGTTTGTGGGAAACACTTTCTGATATACCTGAGATTTTGGAGGAGAATCGCAATGACTACAAACCATATGAACACAAATGAGAACAATGGGACCAACAGTGGAGGCACGTCTGGTACTCTGATCGTCAACAGTAGAACTGCCCCTGCTAAGGTCACATTTAGAGGAGTGGGGCATACCACTACGACTCCCTTGAATCTTTTCTCGCAATTTTTAGGCCTGGCTGGAGAAGCTCGACGCCAGTAGTAATTGTTTGCAACTTTCACCAATAAGGCCTATCCCAGTATGCAACGATGTAGGAACACATGCAATGCTAAAATTGCAGGAAGGAATCGAAACCAAGTTGGTCGTCCACCGCGAGTTCCTCCTAGCCAATGACGCACGGATAACCAGGTAAATAACACTACTAGATGTCATAGTAACCATACCCATGTTTTTTTATGGTCTCATGTATAACGAAAGGGAGCGATCCGATGAGAACAATCCAAACAAGCCTGATTTGAACTAGCCTCCCCGCGACCCTACACGAGGAAAAGGACCCACTATTCCAAACTCGAGCCAGCAACGTAGTCGTAAAGAAGAAAGATCGCGCCAATCGATGCCATCCTCACAGTCGTGCACAACAATAAGATGAGGTAAATCCCCCTGATACTTTTTCCACTTCCTACAGGTTTAACAACCTTTCTCTCGATTTCTATACCAGGCCAGGTTCAGTCTGAACTAGAGTAATATGAGACTGTCTGAACGAGGCATTTCTTGCTCGATCCCTAACTCCAAGAGATCGTAGAATTGAGGAGGAACCCATTGATGCTCATGTGGCTGATCAAGGTATCCCTCTTGCTGAACAACCCTCTGCATTTTTCAATAATGCAGTTATGTAGCCAACCCAACATCGACAATAGCCCGACTCACAGCCACAGACAATTTGGTCATACCTACAAACATAACAGTCGTAGCTGCCACACCTAGCAATCAGATCGCACATGTTAACAATTCTAACATCGTAGAGGGAGGAATTGATCAGGAGAATCTTTTGCAAGCTCTTTGCATGATCGAGCAACATAGGAAGCCAATTTATAAGTTGCATGGGACGTCATCTTTCACAGAAGAAATGCGACAAGCCCAACTCTCAAAAGTCTTCCGACTCTCTGAGTCCCTGAAAGACAAAGGTTCGACTAACCCCATAGATTACTTAGATAAGTTTAATACTATCATCGAAGTTGACTAGGTACTACAACTGACAAAGTGTTGTATTCTCGCTGCAACTTTGGAAGATGATGCACACGATTGGTTCAGCCAATTGCCAGAGGCATCGATCCTGATGTGGGAGACATTTGTAGACCTGTTTCTAACACACTTTTAGGCAACAATGGCATATAAACTGTCTCATGTAAGGCAGACTATCCAACATCAAACAAGAGTAAGGTAAGACTTTCAGTCGTGAATATTGGAGGTTATAATGTCCATTGTGTTTTAGTTGATAATGGTAGCACTGTAAATGTACTAAACTTCCAGGCATTTAAGCAAATGGGATTGCACAAGAAAGATCTCAAACCTGTAACCCCGAGCATCTATGGATTCACTGGAGATACCATACAACTAAAAGGCATGGTAAAGTTACCCATCACCTTGGGAACAACACCGATAGTGGCAAAGTCTATGGTAGACTTTGTAGTGATTGACCAATATTCCACTTACAACGCGATTATAGGAAGATCAATTCTGAAAGAAGGAGATGAAGATGGTAACATCGATCCATCATCTTACCATGAACTTTCACACATCCGTAGGTGTAGGTTCGGTCCGAGGGATCCGGTTCGACTCACATGAATGTTATAACACTGCAGTCAAAATTACAGAGAAAAAGAAGTCTTGTAATATGATTTATATGCTCGAGGCTCCCCCGCCTCGACATGAATCATTCTGGAATGAAGAAGTTCCCCATGTGGAAAAACCCAATCTTGATCCCAGGATCCTCGACTACATAAACACGGCATAGGGACCTAAAGAAACCATTGAGGTACTATTGATCCCCTTGATATTTCTAAAATTTAAAAAGTTGGTTCTAAACTAATTGTACAACAACGAGAAAGGCTACTCACCTTCCTCAAACAAAACCTAGATGTTTTGCGTGGAAACATTCAGACATGATCAGAATTCCACCCAAGATCATGTATCACCAACTAAACATTAATCCTGACGTGTAAGGAGTACGATAAAAGCACCGTAAAAATTGACCATGTGAGGTACCAAGCGCTAAAAGAATAAGTCGACTACCTACTCTTATGTGGCTTCATAAGGAGTCATTTTACCCAAACTGGTTAGCCAATCCCATCTTAGTTCCAAAACCTAATGGTTTATGGTGCACATGGGTTGATTATATGGATTTAAATAAAGATTGTCCAAAAGATAGTTTTCCATTACCGAATATTGGCCAACTTGTCGATGCAACCGCAGGTCATGAACTTCTCAACTTCATGGATGCGTACTCGGGGTACAACCAGATCCTAATGTATGAGCCCAATCAGTAACATACCTCCTTCATCATAGACAGAGGTTTGTACTATTACAAAGTAATGCCTTTTGGCTTGATAAACGCATGTGCCACATATCAACTACTTATTAGCATGATGTCCGTAGATCTATTAGGAAAAACAATAGAGGTTGTTGATCTCAGATTTGGCCAACCGACAACATAGTCATATTTATTACTAATGCTTACCACATGTACACAATGAGAATAGGAAAGTAAAAAGGCACAATATATTTATAGAGGTTTGATCCCCTTAATTAGCGAGTAACGACCTACTCCCCTTTTGGTTGTATTAATACCAGAGATAATACCACTCTGACCACAAGGGTTGTGGATTCTGAAGTGGCTCTCTTAGGATTATAATATGAGAATCAAGTTGGGAAATCTCATGTGAGATAGAAACCTTGGGTGTGTAAGAGATAGAGAGGTAGAGCTAGAGTTTCAGGCATAGAGCTTCAGAGCTTTAGGGAGCTTAAGACTTAGAAGAATTAGGGTTAGGTTAATGCTCTTGGAATGCTTTCTTACACTCCCCTGTCCACTCAAATTTTTTGTTTCCTCTGAGAATATTGGAGAAGGGTATGCACTTGTCCGTGGATTTGGACACAAATCTGCTTAGTACAGCAATACATTTCATCAAGATTTGTACTTCTTTGACTGCTGTGGGGGACTTCATGTCCAAAAGGGCTTGGATCTTTTCTGGGTTTGCTTATATCCCTTGCATTGAATATGAACCAAGGAATTTGCCTAAGCTTACTAATAAAGAACATTTGAGGGGGTTGAGCTTCATGTTATACTTTTGGAGGATTTGGAAGCATTCAACTAGATCCTCTACATGCCCCCAGCCTTTTTGGACTTGAACAGAATGTTGACCACATACACCTCTATATTGCAGCCAATGGGATCTTTAAAAATTTTGTTCACAAGCCTCTAATAGGTGGCCCTTACATTTTTCAGCCCAAAGGGCATGACTTTGTAGCAGTATAGGCTTAGGTGTGTCATGAAGCTTATGTGCTCTTGATTTGGTGGGTGCATTTTGATTTGGTTGTAACCCAAGTAAGCATCCATGAAGCTTAAGATCTCATGCTTAGTTGTAGCGTCTACCAGTTGGTCGATCCTTGGAAGCAAAAAGTAGTCCTTTGGACATGCTTTATTCCGGTTGGTGAAATCTATGCACACCCTCCACTTGTTGTTTGGTTTTGGCACCAACACGGGGTTGGATACCCAAAGTGGATGGAATGCTTCGGTGATATAGTCATGAGCACTCAACCTTTCAACTTCATCTCTAAGAGCTTGGGTGCGCTCTTTGTCTAAAAACATCTTTTTCTATTGCACAGGTTAGAAGTTTGGATCAATGTTGAGGGCATGGGTCATCACAGAGGGGTCTATTCTGACCATGTCTCCATGTGACCATGCGAAGAGTTCCAGGTTTACCTTTAGAAATTTTGTAACGCCCTAACAATTAGGCATGCTACACTAATCGATTAAGAAACACTAATCCCCCAATCCAGGATTACTAGAAGGATAAGCGCGGATAATTTAAAATTTATTTGAAACAGAATGAAAATTAAACTTGTAACAACTTTAAACTTTACCACCAAAAGTTACATGTTTTGGGATCCCGAAAATATTTTTACAAAATATTGCAAGTCTTTTTCACGAGCCGACCTAAGCGGCAAAATTAGAGTTACAAAATACATCACTAGTAGACCCTAATCCACTTGGTCTAGTGTGGCCCAAACATGTACAAGCACAGCCAAGCCCTCGCACTCATGGCTGATCACAAACTGATTTACCCTTTCCTGCAATGTAGAGCACCCGTGAGCCAAGCCCAGAAAGACGCTAAAAGATATCGATAATCACAATTAACGTACCACACATATAATAATAATGCCATTTCACATTTGTCTATTAAATATAGACCCGCGTGATACTCTCACACGCCCATTTATGTCTATATGGCATAGACCCACGTGTTACGCTCACACGTCTAAATACAATAAGGCCTTAGAACGGTTCATCTCGGTTCTAGTTACCGAGTCCAACCAGATTATGCCTTGAACGCATAATCCTTAATCGCAATACATATATAGCATGGTATATCATTTACACATTAAGAATTACTAGGGTAATAACCCTAGACCATTAAACTGTTCACTTTAGGGTAAAAACCCTAAACCAAGTTTCTAATTACTCACAAATATCACATTCAGCATAAGGGCCACCGCGCATAACTCTACGCGCTAGCTACTGTCTTACCTCATGTCCCAAGTAAGTGGAGATTCCAAATCCCCGAGTGCTTTTGAACAAGTGTCGGTAATCCTAGTCACAATTCTAAAGATTTCACAAATAGGTTTAATCCCAAAATTCACTTTCAATAATCACATAATGTGTTGGGAATATTTTACCAGGATCTAGATTTACTAACAAGTATGCTGAATTAACATCCTAAATATGAATTCTCTAAAACAATGAAATAAACACATAAAGATTAAGAAAACCTTACATTGATTGCAGTGGAATATAATGACTCCTTCCGTTCAAGATCTCTAGCCTTTGATTCCTTTCTGCAGCAGAGCATTATCAAGATCTGAACCTGGATCTCTTTCTCTCCTTCGGTTTTGGTTACCACCGTCTTACTCACTATGATTGAGTACTTGACTTGCTATGTGTGGGCATGGCACTCATCACTCAAGGTTCGAATAGATGAAGAACAATGAAGGAGGTTTTGAAATCACTAAGGAAGGAACTCTCTCATCTAGTTTGGTTGAAGGCATTAATTTGATAAAGTGTCAAAAGTTGGATGAGATGAGAGCATCATGTTCGTTTTATAGTGTTTCAACTAGAGCTTAAGATTGAATTATATGGATTAAAACATATTAAAATACTCGGCAAAATAAACTTAAGTGCCATACACATAAGTGGACCACTTTCTAGTTACAGTTTTGCCACTTTATTTCAACCACTTATTCTTCTTTTCAATAATACCATATTTTCCAATTCAAACCTATAAATGCCAAAAATATTTATTTAATAGTTATAATTAATTACTAAATAAAATTGTCATGTGTGTAATTTATTAATTAGACCATCCCAAGTCTCTTAATTAACAAATTGACCCCAAAACTCTTTTCTTCACAATTAAGCCCTTGCTTAGTGAAAATTCATAAATAAGACATAGTCTAATTTTAGAATTATAATTGATTAATTAAAATCAATTGACTGAGTTTGCAAACAGTATTATCTCAACTAGTGAGGGGACCATGTGTTGGGTTTTGTACCCTAAATAAAACCCATTTCAATATAATCAAATTTACTAATTAGTAAAGATCAGAAATTGCATTTTATGTTGCATGGTTCACATGAATTATTTCATGATTATGTTTAATGTATAAATTTTATTAAGTCCAGAACATATGTATTTGTTCATGGTTATAGAGTTGTCAGCACAGTGGAATATAATCATCATGATTATATGTTCAAAAGTTTAATTCCCTGATTTGTCAGTTCACTGGATTTAGACTGGCATGATAATCAGCCATAGGTATACTTACACCTTGGATAAATGTTATGTCCTTTCTAGGGCATTGGCAAAGTTTACCAGTATCGGATGTATGGAGTATACATTGAGAGGGACCGATATTGATCTTAGATGAGATAGCCTAAACTTACCGTTATATCTTTCTAAGTCAATATCAATGGTTGATCTTAGGTTTATGGATCTTAACCCTGACATGGTTAGGTTCGATCTCAAGAGTGTTATTTGTGTTCTTTGATTTGTTAGTTAAGCCTACCTTTTTGGTATGGGTTATACGTACATTTTGGGAACATGTTAGTACAATTGAGTGGGAGCACTAATCATAGATATGGAATCTATAGCTTCTATTAGAACATAGAAGCGAAACGATGATTTCCTTCGAGCTTGGCTGAATAGAGATAAATGATTGAGATCTCATTTCAGTAATTATATTAGTTTACTGAAATATCATTTATAGGTAGCTAAGTGTTTTAAGGATAAAATACATTGAAGGGTAGAACGGTAAATTTGTCCCTATTCAGTGTAGATCATCTATAGAGGATCCTTGAGTATTAGGATTGTAACAATGGATAATCATAAATGAGAGAGTTCCTTCTATAGAGATTTCACCTGCTTCATTGTTCTTCCTATTTCGGCCTATAGTGAGTGAGTGTCATGCCCACACATAGCAAGTCAAGTACTTAATCATAGTGAGTAAGATGGTGGCAACCAAACTCGAAGGAGAGAAAGAGATCCAGGTTAAGATCTTGATTATGCTCTGCTACATAAAGGAATCAAAGGCTAGAGATCTTGAACGGAAGGAGTCATTATATTCCACTGCAAACAATGTAAGGTTTTCTTAAACCTTTATGTGTTTATTTTCATTGTTTTAGAGAATTCATATTTAGGATGTTAATCAACATACTTGTTAGTAAATTTAGATCCTGATGAAATATTCCCAACAACTGGCCTCAGAGCCATGGTAATGATTTACTTTCATGAAATATGGATTTAAAACGATGAATATTGTTTGTATGTTGATTTGGATGTGTTCATGTTGGCTTATGTGTTAATTTGATGATTGAATGTGAATTATAAAATTTTTCCATGAAAATAATTTTATTTTCAATCTGAAAATATTTAATTTTGATTCCTTGTGAATAATTAAGCAATTTTGGTTTTTACGGAACTCGATTCCGATAAAATTGAGAAAGTTATGGTTATTTGAAAAATCGGATGCCATGGGTGGCGAAGTATGGTGCTCGCACGCACCAGGTACTTCGGACAAGGAGGAGATGCACGCGAATTCAGACATGCACTGTCTGAATTCCTTGGTCAGGTGCCTTTAGACACCACGCCATGCGCCCAGGACCCTGCACCCCGCTCGTGTCACATGCTGCATATGCCGAGAAAGCTCGGCTGGGAGGCTGCATCTTGTTGGGTTTTGTGCCCTAAATAAAACCCATTTCAATATAATCAGATTTACTTATTAATAAAGATCAAAAATAAAATTTTATGTTGCATGGTTCACATGATTTATTTCATGATTATACATATAATGTATGAATTCCATTTAAGTCCAGAACATGTGAATTTGTTAATGATTATAGTGTTGTCAGCACACTGGAATATAATCTTAATTATATGTTCGAAAGTTTATTCCCTGATTTGTCAGAACACTGGATTTAGACTGACATAGTATAATCAGCGATAGGTATTCTTACACCTTGGAAAAGCGTTATGTCCTTTCCAAGACATTAGTAAAGTTTACCAGTATCGGATGTATGGAGTATACATCGGAAGGGACCGATATTGAACTTTGATTAGATATATTAGAGTTTACCGTAATATCTATTCAGTTCAATATCACCTGTTGATCCTAGATCAAATGATCTTAATCCTGATATGATTAGGTTCAATCTCAAGAGTGTTATTCGTGTTCTTTGATTTGTTAGTTAAACCTACTTTTGGGTCAGGGTGATATGTACATTTTGGGAACACGATAGTGCAATTGAGTGGGAGCGCTAACATAAATATGGAATCTATAGCTTCTATCTGGCAAATAGAAAGTAAAGGATGATTTCCTTCGAGCTTAACCAAACAAAAATAAATGGTGGAGTACTCATTTCACTTAGCTGAAATATCATTTATACAGGGTTAAGTCTTTTAAGGATAAAATACATTGTAGGGTGTTACGGTAATTTAATTTCTTTAAAGTGTAAATCATCTATATAGAGGATCATTGATCAAATTAGGATTATAACAATGGATAACTAATGACGTATCTATATCATGGAACATATAGAGCGTTCTATATGACTGAGAGTGATTCCAAGTTCTAAGAGTGGATTCAATAAGGAATTAATAAGTTAGGGAATTTACTTGGTAAATTCGGTTCGACTTATTGGAAGCTCAGTTATATAGACCCATGGTCCCCATACTAGTTGAGACCATACTGCTTGTAAGACTCAGTTAATTGATTTTAATTAATCAATTATAATTCTAAAAGTTAGACTATGTCTACTTTATGAATTTTCACTAAGCAAGGGCAAAATTGTAAATAAAAGAGATTCTAGGTTTATTTATTAATTAAGAGACTTTACATGTCTAAATTAATAAATATATTAAATGGTAATATTATTTAATAATTAATTTTAAGTTATTAAATAATTAGAATTGGCATTTAAATGATTAAATTGGAAAATTGGAATTTTTGAGAAAATGGAAATGAGAAATAACAAAATGGGAAAGTTGCAAAGTGAGGCCCAGTTTCCTTATATGGGCCGCCTACTATGCATATGCTTTTACCATTTTATATTGGGAAATTTACATGGTATACTAACTTTTGCCATTTTTTTACAAAAATACTGCCAGGCAGTATTTTTTACTTTTTCACTGTGTTTTTTTATAAGTTTCATACTACAATATACTGTGTCAAGTTTTCACTGGTGTTTTACTAGTGTTTTACTAGTGTTCTACTGTTGTTTTGAGTTGTTCTGCTTTGTGTTTTACTGGTGTTTTATAAAAACATAGTATTTTTGAAAAAAAAATCGTGTGATAGTATTTTTGTAAAAGTTAACCAAAATTCAAGTATTTTTTGGAATTTCCCTTTGATATTTCCATTATTTTAATGCCACACAATTCTAACCTAAACCTAGAGGGCATTCTATAAATAGAAAGTAATGGCTTCAGGAAACAACACACAATTGCATCTCATTCTTTTCAGAGTGAATTCCTGAGCCACCACTTTCCTCTCTCTTTTCTTTTCTTCTAAATTTCGAAAATTCCTTGAGTGATAGAGTAGTGCCCACACACATCAAGTGGTACATCAATCATAGTATGTAAGACTATGGAAAATCAGCATCAAAGAAGGAGAGAAAGAGATCCAGATTCAGATCTTGATAATGCTCTGCTACAGAAAGGAATCAAGGGCTAGAGATCTGAATGGAAGGAGTCATAATATTCCGCTGCACCCAATGTAAGATTTTCTTAAACTCTTATGTGTTTATTTTCATTGTTTTAGAATTCATATTAGAATGTTAATCAAACATACTTGGTAGTAAATCTAGATCCTGGTAAAATATTTCCAACACATCTGCCCTACGTCCGCGCGTGCCCAAGGCTGCGTGCAGCCTTCTTGGGCTATACGTGCAGCCTCCTGGGCAGTAAGCCATCTTATCCGATTTTTGTGGGATTTTTCCCCAAATTTCGAATTTTCGCAATTTTCAAACCCTAAAATTAAAATAAAATATTATTTTTAATATATTTAAACTTAAATATCTATTTTAAATTAATAATATTTAATTTTAATATATTATTATTAATTTTTGATATTTTGAGGTTTAAATTTGAAAATTGATTATTTTTTTTTAAATTATGGCTAGATTTTAAAAATTTGTTAATTTCTTTAATATTTATATATTATTTAATTATAAGATCAGATATTTTAATATTAGCCATATTTTAAATTAAAAGATATCTTTATCTTTTTTTTTTTTTTAATTTGAAATATTATATTAAAATTATCTTATATGATAAATTAAATAATTGATAAATTTGAAGTTAACCTAGATATTTTTATAGATATTCTAACCATAATATTTTAAAATTCAAAATTGGTTATTTTGTTAAATATTTAATTGTTTATAAATTATAAGTTAGAAAAATAATATTTTATATCATTTTACTTCTAAGAAATTTATAAATATTATTTTAAATATTTAAATAATATAGATATTTTTGTAGAAATTTGAAAAATGCTTAATTTGATATATTTTGACATATAATTAGGATAATTATTATTTGTTTATTATTTTTTTAAAAAATAATAATTACCTAACCATATCTATTTTAAAATTAGTTTATTTTGTTATTTTAATTTTATTAAATTATAAGATTATAAAATAATATTGAAAATATCTATTTACTTATTTTCAAATCATTTATCTTATTAGATATTTAATTTACTTTTAAAAAAATAATTTAAATAAACTAGATATTTTAAATTAATTTCATTTTTAATATTAAATTTTGATGAGATATTTAAGGTTGTTTTTAATAACCCTAAATTTTCAAAATTTAGTTGGTTAGTTTAAAATAATAATTTAATTATATTAATATCTTATTTCACATATTGTTACATGAATATTGTGTTTGTTTTGTTTAATTGTTTATTCAAAACTTTTTTTTAACAAACCTATTATTTATTTGATCTAAATTGCTATGATTAACTTGTTGATAGATTCAATGATCATATTTTAATCATAGTTTAATTATAAATAGATCCTTTAAATAATTTGTAACAGGTCAATTTTGTACTTCTTTCATCTGTATAAAACCAGAAACATGATAGGGCCCATCCAAATTAATTTGACCTGTGTGAGCCTATATATTTGCTTTTGCGCTTAGATGCATATAGGAAGCCCATTTATTTCTAGATATTTTGATAACTCTAGAAACTAGAGTTATTTTTCACATTTTTTTTACTAAAAATTGGTTTAGTTCTTAAGTTTTTAATTAATTTAGTAAGTTTTTAATTATTTTTGAATTTATTAGCTTTATTGTAATTTTATATGTTTTTGTGTGTTTTTATAATTATTTTATTATAATATGTTATGTAGTATTTATTTTTAATTTTATTTTAGTTTTTAATTAATTTTATGTATTTTTAGGTGTATTTGGTGGAAAAAGTAGGGATTAAATTGAAGAACATATGAAGAATTTGGGGTTAAAATGCAATTTTACAAGTAAAATCAGATCAGCCCTGTTTCAAGACCCACTCTCGGTCAGAAAAGTTGACTCAATCCGAGCCATCCAAAGTCAGATCTGAGGGCTGCCATTTGTGCGTGTGGTGCACACCCGACCAAGGCAAGTGTACCTGCCAACCGCCTGCAGGTGTGGTCCCCAGCAAAGACGCCCTCTCCAACAGCAGCTTGCCACGCGTCCCCTGGTCCCCACTTCCGTCAGCGCCCAGCCTACCAGCAAGCGCCACGTCCCGCCTCGTCAGCCTTCCCAACGAACCAGCTCGCGCCAAGTGGCACCTGCAGAAGAAAAAGAAGAAGAAAGAAATGAAGTGTTAATTGATTTATTTTATCTGAAAATTATATTCCCAAACACCAAAAATTGCATTTTCTCCCACATATTACACATAAATACTCTATTTACTCTTCCCAATTTATTTCACCTAAATAAACATTCCTATTTTATTTTTTACCCTATCCTTTCACTACTTTTACATCCTTACAAAACATTTATTTTTTCCAATACTCTTACACATACTCTATTTATCCATTCTCTTCCCAACACTAATTAAATTAATCATTTTATTTATTTATTTTGATTAATTTAATTCTCTAATTTTGCCTATAAATATGGTGTTGGAAGACCATTTCAAAACACATCTCTTCACCCTCCTAAACATCTCTTCACCCTCCTAAACATCTCTTCACCCTCCTAAACACCTCTTCAACCCAAAACACTTCTCCATTCCACACTCTTCATTTTTACCATTTTCTTTCTACCATTTTTACACTTTGAAGAGCATGTCAAGTATGTTTATCTTTTGTAATTTTTATCTAGTTATGAGCTTCTAATCTTTTTTCAAGATTATTATGATGATGATGAAGCAAAATGTAACTAGATAGTGTTTATGTTTGTATGTTGATTTCCCATTTGTGCTATAAAGTTCATGGATTTTTCTATCAAAAATATGTCTTTTTTTTCTTCAATATCATGTATTTTTGATTGTTAAAGCATATTTCTACTTAGTTCTTCATTATGCCAAAATATAATACTCTTTGATTAAATGTCTTTCATTAAATTGTTTACATCTAATTCTTAGAATATAAGTGTTATATTTTGCCTAAACATAGTTTCTTTGATTTTGTGTAGTTTCATTAAATTGTAACACATTTAATGCTTAGAAATTATACATTTTATAGTGAAGAAAAATCCTACCTTTTTGAAAATAACTTGTACTTAAATGAAAAATATATTTTGGAAAATATGGTGAGATTTATTTCAACTATATCTAAAACTTGGGAATCAATATACTTATAAATATTATTGAACTTGCATTTTGTGGATTCTAATATCTTAATAATCTTATTTTACACATCTTATTTGAAAATCATTTTCATACTCACTCATCTTTAATCTTAAGTATTTTAGTTACTTGTCTTTATTTTATTTTGCAAAACTAAAATCCCATCAAATATTTGGAGCTAGGTTAGAATATTCTTACTTTGTTTGAAATAGTTTCTTTTGATGTTAGTCAACTCCCATGGGTTCGACCTTGCACTTACATGAACACTATATTCCGAAACGATTCGTGCACTTGCGAGTATAAATATTAAAACACTCACTTTTGAGGACAACAAGTTTTTGGCGCCGTTGCCGGGGAGTTGCAAGAAAGAAACGATCTTTCTACAAGGTAAGTAATATTCTTCTACTAGTTATTTTTTTTTTCTTTTCTCATTTTCATCAAAAAAAAAAAAAAGTTAAAAAAAATATATCGAAAAAAAAAGTTGAAAAAAAAGGGAAGTTATACATATATATTGTTATATATTATATATTATATATTATACTATATATACATATTTATTGGTAGTTGATGGCATTTTGTGCCTCCTACCTATTTGTTAGTTGAGTGCATTTTTGCCTCCTAACCCTTTTTTTTAGTAGTTGAGTGCATTTTGTGCCTCCTACATACTTGATAGTTGAGTGCATTTTTGCCTCCTATTATATCTCCTCTAGTGATGGCATTAGTGCCTCCTAGCTTTTATTTTTGTTTATCATTTTAGTTGATGGCATCTTGTGCCTCCTAAAATCTTATTATTATTACTACTACTACTACTATTATTATTATAGTTAGTTGATGGCATTTTGTGCCTCCTAACTTTAATATAATTATCTATCGTTATTATTGTCATTTTTTTTTATTGTATTTATTTAGTTGTAATTTATTTACTTTGCTTAAGAAAATACTTGAAAAAAAAAATTTAAAAACAAAGCTTGTTCTTTCAACATAAGCAATTTTTGCTTAAAGGAAATTTGGCAAAGTTCCCATCCACACTTAATAATTAACCCCGGGGAGTTGTTATTAAGTCGTGAGTAAGTGGAATCAAATAGGCCTGGGAACAAGTCAAACCAAAAAAAAAAAATTGAAAAATTAAAAATTAACAAAAAAATCATAATCTCTTTGTGTTATAAGTATGCTCTGTGGTTGCGGTTTATAACTGATCTTCCACATCAGAAATTTGTCTTCTTGAGATTATTGTGTGTTATTTGTGTTTCTTTGTGAAATTTGTGACATTGCATGCATCATTGGCAACGTGATTCTAAAAATCGTTTGGTAAAAAGAGTAGTAACTTTAGGTGAAATTGAAAGTGCTTTTGAAAAATTAAGCATAATGGAACAAGAACCTAATATTGCGCAAGAAAAAACACTACTTGAATATTTTTCACCTATTTCATCTAATGCTCCATCATGCATTGTTTTGCCTACTACTAATGCCACTCATTTTGAACTTAAACCATCAATCATTCAATTGTTGCCTTCTTTTTATGGTTTAGAAAGAGAAGATCCTTATATGCATGTAAAAGATTTCTTAGAAATTTGCTCAACTTTTCGTTTTCAAAATTTTTCGGATGAATCGGTTAAGCTTAGGTTGTTTCCTTTTTCTTTAAAAGATAAAGCCAAAGCTTGGTTAAACTCACTTCCAACCGGAACCATAACAACTTGGGATCAACTTTTTAATAAATTTCTTGCCAAATTTTTCCCCATGTCCAAAACTGATAATTTAAGAAGAGAAATCTCCGAATTTTATCAAAAAGATAATGAAGAATTTTATGAATGTTGGGAAAGATTTAAAGATTTATTATTAAAATGTCCCCACCATGGTTTTGAAAAATGGAGACTTGTAAAATATTTTTATGATGGTTTAACCCCTTCAAACCGACAAATGATTCAATCTATGCATACCGGAAAATTTTTGAAATTACAAGGGCAAGAGGCTTGGGAAGCTCTTGAAGAATTATCTGTTAATTCACAACAATGGAATTATTCTGAGCCTAGGTCTAGAGCAAATAATTCACCCAAAAGAGGAGGAAAATATGAAATTAAAGAAGAAACTGATTTGAGAACATCTTTTGAAAAATTAGCAAGAAAAGTAGAAGCCTTAGTCATAAGTCAAAATATGAATTCTCATGTTCAACCTAAAAAAGATGTTTTTGCTAGTACTTGTCATAATGATCAACATGTCCTTCTTTTCTTGAAACATTTTCCGAAGAGGCTAATGCATTACATTCATATGGTAAACCAAATGATAGCCCATTTTCAAACACATACAATCCTAATTGGAGAAACCATCCCAATTTTTCATGGAGACAAAACCAACCACAAATGAACCAAGGAAACCAATTCAACATGCCAAATCCGAATCATGCCCAACCAAGTCAAACTTACCCTCCACAAAGAAAGCCTTCCTTAGAAGACACTTTACAACAATTTATGCAATCCACCCAACAAATCATGCAAAATCAATCTCAATCCATTGCCAAACTTGAGACACAATTGGGTCAACTTGCCAATGCCGTAACTGAGAGAGAAAAAGGAAGATTTCCTAGCCAACCCGTCCCAAATCCTAAAGGCCAATATGAAGTAGGAGTTCCTAGTCATAAAGAAGAAGCCAAGTCTATTTCAACTCTTAGGTCCGGAAAACAAATTGTCAAACCCGATTACATACCTCAAGTTGAAAAAGACCAAAGCCAACCTCAAAGTTCCAACACAAATGACTTGTTAAAAGATAATGATCAAATTCTTCCTTCCATTCCAAAAGCTCCTTTTCCACAAAGATTACTTCCACTCAAAAAGGGCAATCAATATAGTGACATCTTAGAAGTGTTCAAACAAGTAAGTATCAACATCCCATTCTTAGATGCCATTAAACAAATTCCTGCCTACTCCAAATTCTTGAAAGACCTTTGCACTGTTAAAAGAAACACTAATGTTCCAAAAAAGGCGTTTTTAACTGAACAAGTTAGCTCCATAATTCAATATAAAAGCCTTGTGAAATATAAAGATCCTGGTTGTCCAACAATTTCATGCATCATTGGTGATCATTTTATTAACAAAGCTTTACTTGATTTAGGAGCTAGTGTGAATTTATTGCCTTATTCTGTTTATAAGCAACTTGGTCTAGGAGAATTAAAACCAACTTCTATAACACTTCAATTAGCTGATCGTTCTGTGAAAATTCCTAGAGGTATTATAGAAGATGTTTTAATTAAAGTGGATAAGTTCTATTTTCCTGTTGATTTCATTGTTCTTGACACTCAACCTGTTGAAAATGCTCATGCTCAAATACCCATCATTTTAGGTAGACCATTTTTAGCTACATCTAATGCAATTATCAACTGTCGTAATGGTGTATTGAAATTATCTTTTGGAAACATGACTGTTGAATTGAATGTTTTTAATGTTGCTAAATCTGTTGAGTGTGAGGAAATACATGAAGTAAACATGATTAACACGGAAAATATGTTTGAAATGGACATGAATGAATCTTTTGAAGCTTATGCAAAAATGTTTGGAATGTGCTTAAATGTTGATGATTTTATTCATGATGTCAATTCTTTGCTTGAGTCTACCCCACTAATGGATACTGAAAAATGGAAAGCCAAAATTGAACCATGTATTCCATTAGAGCATGTTGAGTCAACTCCTGAACCACCAAAGTTAGATCTCAAACCTTTGCCCGACACTTTGAAATATGCATTTCTAGGAGAATCTAACACCTATCCTGTTATCATTGCATCTGATTTAAATGAAAAACAAGAAACAAAATTGTTAGATATCCTTAGAAAACATAAAAAGGCCATAGGTTGGACCATGGGAGACATTAAGGGAATTAGCCCTGCTGTGTGCATGCATAGAATTCATTTAGAAGAAAATGCTAAGCCCTCTCGAGAAAGTCAAAGAAGATTAAATCCAAACATGAAAGAGGTAGTAAGAGATGATGTAATTAAAATGTTAGATGTAGGGATCATTTACCCTATTTCTGACAGTCCATGGGTTAGTCCTGTTCAAGTTGTTCCAAAAAAGTCTGGGATCACTGTTGTTAAAAATGAACAAAATGAGTTAATCCCTACTAGAGTCCAAACTGGGTGGAGAGTGTGTATAGACTATAGAAAGTTGAATAGTGTCACTAGGAAAGACCACTTCCCATTACCCTTCATTGACCAAATGCTTGAACGATTAGCTGGCCATGCTTATTATTGCTTTCTTGATGGGTATTCGGGATATAACCAAATCCCCATTGCCCCCGAAGATCAAGAAAAGACTACCTTTACTTGCCCTTTTGGAACCTTTGCATATCGTCGCATGCCTTTTGGTCTTTGTAATGCCCCTGCAACATTTCAAAGATGTATGATTGCAATATTTTCTGATATGGTTGAAAGAAATCTTGAAGTGTTTATGGATGATTTTTCTGTGTTTGGAAATTCTTTTGATGATTGTTTGCACCATCTTTCTCTTGTTTTAATTCGTTGCAAAGAAATGAATTTAGTTCTTAATTGGGAAAAATGTCATTTCATGGTTAAAAAGGGAATTGTCTTAGGTCATGTGATTTCATCTCAAGGAATAGAAGTTGATAAAGCAAAAGTAGATCTTATTTCAAAACTTCCTCCACCTAAGACAGTAAAAGAAATTAGATCATTCTTAGGCCATGCCGGTTTTTATAGAAGATTCATAAAAGACTTTAGCAAAATTTCACGCCCTTTATGTCATTTACTTGGAAAAGAAAATGCTTTTGTCTTTGATAATGATTGCCATGTTGCCTTTGAAAAATTGAAATCCCTTTTAACTAGTGCACCCATTATTCGCCCTCCTGATTGGAATGTTCCTTTTGAAATAATGTGTGATGCTTCTGATTATGCAATTGGTGCTGTTTTAGGACAAAGAATTAACAAGTTACCTCATGTAATATACTATGCTAGCAAAACTTTAAATGAAGCTCAATTGACTTACACTACAACTGAAAAAGAATTGCTTGCTGTTGTGTTTGCATTAGAGAAGTTTAGGTCTTATTTGTTAGGATCTAAAATAATTGTCTATTCTGATCATGCTGCATTGAAATATCTCTTGTCAAAAAAAGATGCTAAATCTCGTTTAATTCGTTGGATCTTGCTTTTACAAGAATTTGATTTAGAGATACGTGATAAAAAAGGTTCTGAAAATGTTGTAGCTGATCATTTGTCTAGAATTGTTGTTGAAACTAATCATGATTCCACCACTATCATTGAAACTTTTCCTGATGAACAACTCATGCATGTATCTTCTTTTCCTTGGTATGCTGATATTGTCAATTATTTGGTCACTAGTGAAATTCCTTCTCATTGGTCTAAACAAGATAAATCTAAATTTTATGCTGAAGTGAAAAATTTCATGTGGGATGATCCTTATTTGTTTAAATATTGCCCTGATCAAATAATAAGAAGATGCATTCCAAACTGTGATCAACCTAAAATCATATCTTTTTGTCATGATCATGCATGTGGTGGCCATTTTAGTGGTAAGAAAACTGCTTTGAAAATTTTACAATGTGGATTTTATTGGCCTACTATTTTTCATGACACTTATATATATTGCAAATCTTGTGAACGTTGTCAAAAATTAGGAAGTGTAACTAGGAGAAACATGATGCCTTTGAATCCTATTCTTATTGTTGAAATATTTGATGTTTGGGGCATTGATTTTATGGGTCCATTTCCTAATTCTTTTGGTAATTTATACATTCTTGTTGGTGTTGATTATGTGTCTAAATGGGTAGAAGCTATTGCATGTCACACTAATGACCACAAAGTTGTGCTTAAGTTTTTGAAAGAAAATATTTTCTCACGATTTGGTTCACCACGGGCCATCATTAGTGATAATGGTACACACTTTTGTAATAGGCCTTTTGAACATTTAATGAAACAATATGGCATTACACATAAAGTCACTACACCTTATCACCCACAAACTAGTGGTCAAGTTGAAATATCAAATAGGGAGATTAAGCACATCTTAGAGAAAACTGTCAACCCCACTAGGAAAGATTGGTCCCTGAGACTCATTGATGCATTATGGGCATATCGTACTGCATACAAAACGCCCATTGGAATGTCTCCCTATAGACTTGTTTATGGGAAGGCATGCCACTTACCCGTTGAGTTAGAACATAGAGCCTATTGGGCTATTAAGCAACTAAATTTTTCCTTAGACAAAGCGGGTGAGAAAAGAAAGCTTCAATTGAATGAGTTAGAAGAGCTTAGGCATGATGCATATGACTATTCGAAAAAGTATAAGGACCGAATGAAATTTTACCATGACAAAAATATTTTGAGAAAAGATTTTTCTCCCGGTCAAAAAGTCCTTTTATACAATTCTCGTTTGCATCTCTTTCCGGGAAAGTTACGCTCTAGGTGGGTAGGTCCATACATTATTCGCACTGTTTTTCCACATGGAGCCATTGAAGTTGAAAATCCTAATAATGGTAATGTATTCAAAGTTAATGGACAAAAATTGAAACCATTTTTAGAATTGAAAAATGTTGAAGTGGATGAAATCCTCCTTGAGGATCCAAATTACCATGATCCTTGATTGCTCTTATCAATTCTTGGTAATGTGTGTTTTTCTTTATGTTTTAGATTAACTTTTTGTTTTGATTTTTGTTATCTTTTTGTTGCTCTTGACATGCTCCAAGATGAGGTATGACCATTCTAAACTCTCAACTCTTTCACTTTCAATTTATATTTGTATTTTGATACATTGAGGACAATGCATAAATTAAGTTTGGGGTGGTGAGTTCCTATGATTATTTCTTTCATGTGCTTAGAAATGGTAGAGTATTTTTCACTAAAAAAAAAAAAAAAAAAAAAACCAAAAAAATTATTGTTTGGATGCTAAAGTAGTAATATTATATATTTTTATATAAAAAAAATGTTTATTATTATTTTTCTAGTAAAAAAAAAACAAAAAAATTATATATATATTAATTTTCTATATATATATATATTTATGCCTTAAAAAAAAGAAAAAAAAAAAAAAAAAAAAAAAAAACCTTTGGTGATATCCCTTTTTCCTATGATAATACCCTTGATTGAGTTTGATTTTAGTTTATACAAATATGAATCTCTTTTAAGCTTTATTTTTAATTCTTGGGTCAATTTTGCTAAAAAATCAAATTTTGAAAAAAAAGTATTCATCTTGTTATGTGAAATAAATATTTTGTTGCAACAATTTTTCCAAAATTCACATAATAATTTGATGAATAGATTTTAGATTTAGAATTTAAAATATATTTTTAAAGCAAGATTGACTATTGAATTAATTACATGAGTTTAATTTTTATTCATATTTTATATAAGCTATTTTCAATGTGCAATTTTTGAGGACATTTTTGATATCACCAAAATAAAAAAAAAAAATGTGTGTTTTTAATTTTTCTTTTGCTTGAGGACTAGCAAAATTTTAAGTTTGGGGTTGTGATAACTCTAGAAACTAGAGTTATTTTTCACATTTTTTTTACTAAAAATTGGTTTAGTTCTTAAGTTTTTAATTAATTTAGTAAGTTTTTAATTATTTTTGAATTTATTAGCTTTATTGTAATTTTATATGTTTTTGTGTGTTTTTATAATTATTTTATTATAATATGTTATGTAGTATTTATTTTTAATTTTATTTTAGTTTATAATTAATTTTATGTATTTTTAGGTGTATTTGGTGGAAAAAGTAGGGATTAAATTAAAGAACATATGAAGAATTTGGGGTTAAAATGCAATTTTACAAGTAAAATCAGATCAGCCCTGTTTCAAGACCCACTCTCGGTCAGAAAAGTTGACTCAATCCGAGCCATCCAAAGTCAGATCTGAGGGCTGCCATTTGTGCGTGTGGTGCACACCCGACCAAGGCAAGTGTACCTGCCAACCGCCTGCAGGTGTGGTCCCCAGCAGCATCAGCCCTCTCCAACAGCAGCTTGCCACGCGTCCCCTGGTCCCCACTTCCGTCAGCGCCCAGCCTACCAGCAAGCGCCACGTCCCGCCTCGTCAGCCTTCCCAACGAACCAGCTCGCGCCAAGTGGCACCTGCAGAAGAAAAAGAAGAAGAAAGAAATGAAGTGTTAATTGATTTATTTTATCTGAAAATTACATTCCCAAACACCAAAAATTGCATTTTCTCCCACATATTACACATAAATACTCTATTTACTCTTCCCAATTTATTTCACCTAAATAAACATTCCTATTTTATTTTTTACCCTATCCTTTCACTACTTTTACATCCTTACAAAACATTTATTTTTTCCAATACTCTTACACATACTCTATTTATCCATTCTCTTCCCAACACTAATTAAATTAATCATTTTATTTATTTATTTTGATTAATTTAATTCTCTAATTTTGCCTATAAATATGGTGTTGGAAGACCATTTCAAAACACATCTCTTCACCCTCCTAAACATCTCTTCACCCTCCTAAACATCTCTTCACCCTCCTAAACACCTCTTCAACCCAAAACACTTCTCCATTCCACACTCTTCATTTTTACCATTTTCTTTCTACAATTTTTACACTTTGAAGAGCATGTCAAGTATGTTTATCTTTTGTAATTTTTATCTAGTTATGAGCTTCTAATCTTTTTTCAAGATTATTATGATGATGATGAAGCAAAATGTAACTAGATAGTGTTTATGTTTGTATGTTGATTTCCCATTTGTGCTATAAAGTTCATGGATTTTTCTATCAAAAATATGTCTTTTTTTTCTTCAATATCATGTATTTTTGATTGTTAAAGCATATTTCTACTTAGTTCTTCATTATGCCAAAATATAATACTCTTTGATTAAATGTCTTTCATTAAATTGTTTACATCTAATTCTTAGAATATAAGTGTTATATTTTGCCTAAACATAGTTTCTTTGATTTTGTGTAGTTTCATTAAATTGTAACACATTTAATGCTTAGAAATTATACATTTTATAGTGAAGAAAAATCCTACCTTTTTGAAAATAACTTGTACTTAAATGAAAAATATATTTTGGAAAATATGGTGAGATTTATTTCAACTATATCTAAAACTTGGGAATCAATATACTTATAAATATTATTGAACTTGCATTTTGTGGATTCTAATATCTTAATAATCTTATTTTACACATCTTTTTTGAAAATCATTTTCATACTCACTCATCTTTAATCTTAAGTATTTTAGTTACTTGTCTTTATTTTATTTTGCAAAACTAAAATCCCATCAAATATTTGGAGCTAGGTTAGAATATTCTTACTTTGTTTGAAATAGTTTCTTTTGATGTTAGTCAACTCCCATGGGTTCGACCTTGCACTTACATGAACACTATATTCCGAAACGATTCGTGCACTTGCGAGTATAAATATTAAAACACTCACTTTTGAGGACAACATATTTAAATGGACTAGGTTGCTAAAATAAAATATCACCATTGATAGTTTTATTTAGGCCCAATTATATTGGGCTTATTCAATGAATAACAATTATTTAATGAAAGGTTAAATTCCTCTCCTTTGGGCTTCTATGAGAGTTAGGGGGCCATTAGTAGTGGGTACAACATACTGAACCCAACCCAACCCATATTGTGAAGGCTCATTTGCCTTATTTAAATAATTGTATTAGGCTAATTATACAAGTTTAACCTAAGTAAAATTGAATTATCAACATAATTAATTTTAAAATAAATAAAATTAATTTTTCATTGGATTATTTTAAAATTAATTTAGATAAATACACTTAGTTTAATGAAATATTCTAGATAGTGATTTCTAGTAACTAATTTATATTTTCTAATATTTAATTAAGTAGAAAAATATATTTAAGTTGAAAATTAATCAATTAATTTTAGACCAACTTAAATTAGAATATTTTTCTTAGAACTTAGAATTTAAATTTGAATTAATAATTAAGTTGATTTTATTTATGATACTTAATTATTTCTATTTTAATGAATTTAATTAAATAGAAAATTATATTTAAGTTGGATTTTTTTTTTTTTTAATTTCAGATCATCTTAAATTAGAATAATTTTCAAAATAGATTTTATTTTATTTTAATAATCATTTTTCCACCTAATTTTGAATTGCATTTATTCATTTTAAATGCAGATATTTCGAAAAATTTTCAATTTTGAAAGTTAGATTAAAGTTGAAAATTAGTTTATTAATTAATTTTAGATTAACTTAAATCAAGTAATTTTCATTAATGATTTAATTAAATAAATAGATTAAAATTTATTATTTTAATTAGAAAATTAGTAATTAATTTATAAATTATCTAGATAGATATTTTCTAGGTAGACGTTTTGGTATTTTTCTAGATATATTTAATTAAATTAAAAAATTAATATTTAAGTTGATTTTATTAAAGACACTTAAATATTTGATATTTTTCTTAAGAGATTTAATTAAATAGAAAATTATATTTATGTTGAAAATTAATATATTTAATTTTAGACCAACATGAATTAGAATAATTTTTCCAGTTTTATTTTATTTTATTTTAATGAATTTTCAAAAATGTATTATCCTCAATACATTAAATTTTGAATTCTGTCATATATATTTAGAGAAAATTAAATTTGAGTTGAAAATTAATTTTGGACCAACTTAAATTAAGTAATTTTTCATAATATTTATTGAAAAATTAATACTAAGCATGGAAAATAAATATTTTATTTTTCAGATCTTCCTAAAGTATAATTTTTATAAATATTAAATTAAAATTTAAATTTAGATTTATCTATATTAGTAATTATAATTAAAGAAATATATGTTAAAATAAATAGATTAAAATAAGTATCAAATGAAAATACAACTCTTTTAAAATAATGAGCTTTAGTTATAAGGATATTCGATCTCCATTGTTAGTCCTACATGGTTAATTTGTTTTCAATATAACCTCGAGACGCTAGACTTCGTCCCCCAAATGGATGGTTATTTGTTGAAGCATTTAACACCGTAACGATCTCTTATGATAAGTATTTTGTAAGTTTTCGTCTCTATTAGACTCCCCCTTACGGTGACTACTTAGAGATAAATTTACGAAATATGAAACAATAGTGGAAGGTCATAAAATAAGAATAACCTTGACGCTCGCCTACTGGGACAAACATTGGATTCTTATTTTGTTCGAATTAAAGGTTTCTAGAATGGTGTCCATTTTAGATGAGCTGACAACTCTATTCAATGAATGATACTTTGACTCTCGCTTACTGGAACACTGTATAAGTTTATTGGAAACCTTAGAAATTATTTAAGCTATGATAGTTTTGTATTTTCACATGTCTTTGTTGTTTGCTAAATGCTTAATAATTTCTAAATTGTGTATGAATTTATATTGAACCATGTTATTTTCTATTATTAATTGTAGTTGTAAATTTCGTGTAAAAATAAGAATAACTTTGACTCTCGCCTACCGAGACATCGTTGGATTCTTATTTTAAATTCAAAATTATCCTTTAATTTTTTCTCGTAGCTTATTCATTTTGAATTTTCTTACATAGTAAATCATTGGATGAATGGATTATAGATCATTTGCTTATGATGTCATTCTATATTCTCTTATGAAATTGAATGGCACAGATGACTATATTCCTGACATTCTATTCCTAAATGATATAAATCATCGATCTTAGAAATCTCCTACTTGTATATGTTTATTTTAGGAAAATTAGACTTAGAGTTAAATTAGTAGTGGTGGTCCAAGAGAGAATAATAACTCAAGAAATATTTGGTATAAATTTAAGTCTTTGACTTTAAATTTTAGAATCCAAATTGAAATTTTAAATTTCAGTTTCCAGAATACAATACAGTACAACTTTCACAAGTTATTAATATTCATTTTCTATCAATGGATTCAAAATGTATGTTTATGTATGGAATTTGAGTTTAGTATTCTGTGACCAGGATCCACTTGGACTATTCTAAGAACTCTTTAGTGTAACTATACCTAAGTCATCAAAAGACCACAACCACATTGTTATATATCTATGACATTTGAATCTTGTTCATAGTAGTTTTGACAAGATCATTCTCTACAAAGAGTCCATATGCCTATATCCACTTGAAAATAAGATCATCTATATTCGAATATTGATGTACATTCAAGGGTGGATATGAGTTATCGTTAAATTCTTAAGACGATCACTCTAGATTTTACCTTATGCAAAGAAATTTGAAATGTTTGAGAAATTTCATGAATTTCTAGCAATGTTGATAAACATTAAGGTAAGTGGTTAAAGATCTTGCAAACTGATAGGGGTGGAGAAATATTTGGATTGACAATTCAAAGATCATTAAGTTGAATTTTGAATTGTATTCAAACTTACCTCCCCAGAAATTCGATTTGCACATTGATGATAGTATAAGGTCTATGATTAATAACTAGCCGTTGCCTAAGTCCTTCTAGGGAAATACCCTAGTGATAGGAAAATTTCAGAGTGATGGAATGGTTGTGTACTTAGTGTAAACCATTACTAGAGTCATGAATGTCGTTAAGAAAAGCTAGAACTATTAACCAAGGTTTGCATGTTTGATAGCTATTCTCAGTGATTAGGGGTGGACCATCCCATAGTCATTAGATAAGAAAGTATTTGTTTCAACAAATACTACCTTTCTAAGAAAATGACTGAGTCTGAAAACAAAGTAGCAAAATAGAGGAGATATTTTTTTCTTGATTCCAAAAGTGTTCTATCATCTTATTCGAAATAAGATGGCCCCACTGCCTCTGTTGTTTTGACACAACCGAAGAGGTCAATACCATTTAGTGTTCTTAGACAGAAAGTCACGGTACCTTGTCGTAGTGGGAGGGTTTCAAGGAACTCACCATGTTACGATTTGGAAGACACTTGTGATGAAATCCATTGTTAGTTTAAACATGTAATGGATAGTCAGAATAAGGAACTAAAAAGTTAAGCCAAGAGAACTATAGTTAAACCATTCATATAGAATAACCAAAAGTTTTCTATTAAAAGGACAAGAAAGGAAGTCTTTTTAATTAAGTCTATTCAATGGACTTAACAAAACTTCTTGTTCCTAGTATTATTAAACGTTTGAGTTTATCTAAACCCATGACTTGTGTTATACCTGGTTAATTAATTACTCTAGTGCAAGCAACTTACTTTAGTAAGATGCTAGAGCATTTTTCTAATGGCAATCTATAGAAGCTTCTCAACTTCTAGACATAGATTTTATTTATCTAAGGAGAAGTTTCATCTATTCCAGAAAAAGATAAAGGCCAAAGAAAGAATTCCTTAGAATCAACAGTGAGCGGTCTCAGATATGCTTTGTTATGCATTAGACCAGACACCTGCTATTGAGTGGGAGTAATGAGTAAGTATCATATTAATCCAGGAAAAGAACATTGGACGACAATCAAGTAAATCTTAAGATCAAGAAAAGGAACTATATGTTAGTCGATAAGGGTGGTATTTAATACTCTTAGACTACACCAAATCAGGTTTCTAGACTTGCCTTAGTGTTAGAAAGTCTACTGATAAGATGGTGATTACTCTGGGGGTGGATTAGTGATTTTGGAGAAGTGTAAAAACTCATCTGAAGTCTCTAAGTCTACCAGAGAGACTGAATGTTAAAGTTGCAGGAAAGATACTTATTCATTCTAAGGAAAGTTCTATACATTTTTGGCATTGTACAAACATTTATTAATTACTAGTGTCACTTCCTGACTAACGCAGAAGTAGTTGCCAAAAAGTAAAGAATCCAGTATCCCTAGAGGAGTAGACATATAGAGAGGAATTTAAAAATATCAATGATTTTGTGATTAAAGAAATGTAATGGTAGAGGAAAGGTTGTATTGAATACAACCTATCAGATCCTATTACGGAGAGAATATTACATACTACACTTGATATGGATATCAAGGTGTTGAGATTAATTGAAATGCACTTTTTGTTTTATATTAGTGCAAGTGGGAATTTGTTGGATTTTGTGCCCTAAATAAAATCTATTTCAATATAATCAGATTTACTACTTAATAAAGATCAGAAATTGCATTTTATGTTGCATGGTTCACATGATTTATTCATGATTATGTTTAATGTATAAATTCTATTAAGTCCTGAACATATGTATTTATTCATGGTTATAGTGTTGTTAGCCCAGTGGATACATATGTTCAGGACATAACACTTATCCAATGATGCTCTCATCTCATCCACTACTTGACACTTTGTCAAATTAATGCCTTCAACCAAACCTAAATGAGAGAGTTCCTCTATAGAGATTTCACCTCCTTCATTATTCTTCCTATTTTGGCCTATGGTGAGTGAGTGCCATGCCCACACAGAGAAAGTCAAGTACTCAATCAGAGTGAGTAAAACAGTGGTAACCAAACCCGAAGGAGAGAAAGAGATCCAGGTTCAGATCTTGATTATGCTCTGCTATAGAAAGGAATCAAGGGCTAGAGATCTTGAACGGAAGGAGTCATTATATTCCGCTGCAATCAATGTAAAGTTTTCTTAAACCCTTATGTGTTTATTTTCGTTGTTTTGGAAAATTCATATTTAGGATGTTAATCAACATACTTATTAGTAAAACTAGATCCTAGTAAAATATTCCCAACACCATGGGCCTATATAACCGAGCTTTCAATAAGTAGATCTAGAGTTCACCAAGTAAATTCTCAACTTATTAATTCCTCATTGAACCACTATAAAACTTGGAATTAAATACACTCTCAGTTATATAGAACGCTCTATATGTACCACGATATAGATACATTATGATTATCCATTGTTACAATCCTAATAGTCAAGGATCCTCTATAGATGATCTACACTGAATAGGGACAAATTTACCGTTCTACCCGTCAATGTATTTTATCCTTAAAACACTTAGCTACCTATAAATGATATTTGAGTAAACTAATATAATTACTGAAATGAGATCTCAATCATTTATCTCTATTCAGCCAAGCTTGAAGGAAATCATCGTTTCACTTCTATGTCCAGATAGAAGCTATAGATTCCATATTTATGTTTAGCGCTCCTACTTAATTGTACTATCATGTTCCCAAAATGTACGTATCACCTAGACCAAAAGTTAGGCTTAACTAACAAATCAAAGAACACAAATAACACTCTTGAGATCGAACCTAACCATGTCAGGATTAAGATCCATAGACCTAAGATCAACCATTGATATGGACTTAGAAAGATATAAGGGTAAGTTTAGGATATCTTATCTAAGATCAATATCAGTCCCTTCCAATGTATACTCCATACATCCGATACTGGTAAACTTTGTCAATGCCTTGGAAAGGACGTAACACTTATCCAAGGTGTAAGTATACCTATGGCTGATTATCATGCCAGTCTAAATCCAGTGAACTGACAAATCAGAGAATTAAACTTTTGAACATATAATCATGATTATATTCCACTGTGCTGACGACACTATAATCATGAACAAATACATATGTTCTGGACTTAATAGAATTTATACATTAAACATAATCATGATATAAATCATGTGAACCATGCAATATAATACGATTTTTGATTTTTATTAATTAGTAAATCTGATTATATTGAAATGGTTTATTTAGGACACAAAATCAAACATAATTATAATTCCATTTACAAATTAACATATAGAGCTTGAAAAAAGATTTCTAACGATATAAAGATCCAAAACGGAACCCCGAGTCAAAAGTTATGGCCCAAACAAAATCGAGAAAATGGGATGGCTCTCTGCTAGGTTTTGGCTGCGGCGACCGAAAATTCGACCGTGGCCACATTGTTCGAAAAACCCAGATAACAAAATTTTAAGGTCTAAAAATGCCAACTTTTTCATATTTTTGAACCTCAACCAAAACATACCCAAAACTCAAACAAAACCATACAAAATCCAATCTTTCAACTAAAACCAAACCAATCTAACATTGGTATTCATTTGAGCATCACACAAAGCTCAAAATCAAAAACAACAACAAAATCAAGCATTTATCACAAACACCATAGATGCACACAATTGCACAAGCTTAAAAATCCAAAGCTTCAAAGCGAACATCCCAGAAATTAGCAACATGATTCAACCCTAAAATCATCCAAAATTAACCTAGATGCAATATACACAATTCTAATAGCTCAAAACTCACAACAAACACCCAAATCACCTTCAATTTCACAAACATGCAACTCAAGAACACATTTCATGATCCCACACATATTTTCATTTCAAAATTACAACAACAAAAATTTAGTAACAAAAGATGGAAACTACCTCAAGATCTTCCCCACACAAGCACCAAAATCCTAAGCTCCAAGCACACCCCAAAAATCCAATTGAAAGCAAATATTCAAGTGAAGAAAATTTTGAGAAAGAGAGAGGGGAAAGGAGGGTCAGTTAGGGCTGATCAAAACCATAAATGCATTTCAATTTCTCTAAAATTCATTTTGTTGCAAAAGTGAGTCAAATGGTCAAAATGACAAAATTGCCCCTAGGCCTAAATGAAGTATATGCATGAAACAAGGGTAAGAATGTCATTTTCATCACATACACATTACTCAAATAAATTTAGATTATTCATATATCAATAACATGCCAATATCAAATCCCGAAAATTTATTTTGACCCCGAACCCAGTTCGGCCCGAAATACCCGATTGTGTCTATACCGTGCCGACTTGTCAAAAAATACTAAAAAGGACAAAACAAGTATACTATATAATAATATAGTCCCATAGGCACGCAAGTAAATTAAATTTACAGTTTTACCCTTCTCGGGTCAAAACTACAAAAATGCCCCTGGCTCACCAATGGGGTCTTAACATGTTATAAATCAGATTAATTCACATATAATAATTTATATAATAATATAAATCCATAATAAATACACACCAAAAATCCAATAGAAAGCAAATATTCAAGTGAAGAAAATTTTGAGAAAGAGAGAGGGGAAAGGAGGGTCAGTTAGGGCTATGTTAATTTCTTTCATCTTTCTTCATGTGTTGTTCTTGACTTCCTATTTGGAACAAGCACCTCCTAGGAGTTCTCAGTTTTGGATAGTTTGTCTAGTTGGGACCTCTCCAAGCAGTTTATGGCAAAGGACCCCCAACTCCCTTTCTATGCTAGGTAGTTAGGGTGGCTAACTGCTTGGATTCTCTTCTCTTTATATAGAAACTATGCCTAAGGGACCTTGTTGAAAAGAGGTTGACCCAGAAAAGGAAGCAATGGAGCACTGAGATGCTCCCAAGTTGGTCCTGAATGATAGTCCATGGGAATTTGACTAGCACATCATTCTGTTCAAGAACTATAACAATCTAACGAAGTACGAGACCCTACACAGACTTGAAAGTGTTCCATGACTGTTCGGGAATAGACTCTCTATACTCAGGGAGAGGCCTAGAAAGTGCACGAAAGGAGGCTTCAATGTCTGGAGTTGGGCTCACATTGAAGTGGGGGCACATTTGCCTTGAGGTGCTATTTCGCTGAATTTTGTGTTGTAGCTAGAATAGAACCTTTCCAGCTTATTCCACAAGCATACCGCTTACTATCAAGGTGGTATGTCTTCTATGTTAAACATGGCAAATTTGTGCCGATGATGGAGGAAATCTTGTATTTCTACAAGATCAAGTCCCAACTAATGAGAGGGCACAAGGAGAAGGTGGGCTTCTACAGGTTGGAGCAATACAGGAGGAGCATTCCTTGCCCCACTAGCTACACAAAGTACACCCATGACTTCAGGGATTATTACTTTTTCACCTCCAACTTCCCGTTGAAGAGGGTTCCTAACCTCAGTTTGGATTTTAATCTTGCAAGTAAGTCTCATCCTCACCTTTGGATTTTAAAGTTCTATTTTTCCTTCTGTTTATTACATTCTAATCTCCTACCTTTTGTATTTGCTAGACTGTCTTACCCAGTCACCTCTGACTCCAGAGTTAGAAGAGAGGGTGAATTTTTATTAATCCTTCTCACCTATAGAGCTGTAAGTGGAAGTCGGTCTCACCACAAAGAACCTTTGGGAAGTCGGTCTTATCGCCTCACATGAGGATGTGGATCACCTTTTGGTGAAGGATACAGTCCAGGATGCCCTACGGGGGGACCTAAACGAAGTTAGAGAGGCCATCACAGTTATTTTTGTTGAGGAGGCTGATAACTCTATGCTATAGAGTTATTGTTAGTGCCTTTAAACTGAAATTATCATGAAAAGAGTAATGAAAGTGTGTTTATTTACTTAACTTTAACTAGTTTTTATGTTCAATTTCTATTTAGTAAGCTAGCTTTTAAGTCTTGTAAAATTGTTATTTTAGTTGTGTTTATTTAATTAAATGTTGCTTTTGTGCTGTTGAGAAAGAAAAAGAATTAAATTGTTAGGGAAAAGAAAAGGATGCGACGACATGATGGGCATATAAGCTGAAATGGGCTTAATTGGTGAAGCATTGCTGCAACGAATTTAGCATTCTGGGAAGTGACGTGGAAAAAAATGTTGCAGAACAAATTTAATTCGTCCACATCAGCACATACGTATCAGCCACTCAAAATTACGCCAACTGGCTATTTTGGAAGAAGGAGACCAAACTTAGTGGGCGAAGATTGGAAAGGATTGAGCTTCTATTTTTAAGGTATTACATTGTACCCTAATGAGGGAGCAAAGCAACTAAGTACAACAACCTTCTTCTACACATGAGATCAGCTGCCATTTTTGGAGGAAATTAAATGCAGAAGAAAAAAGTACCAAAAAGGAAGTGATTAAAGAGGAAACCATTAGAAAAGAAGAAGGAGGACACAAGCCCTACTCGTTTGAATTTCTTTTTCCCTTTCTTCTATTTTTTCTCTTTGATATTGTTGACCTCGCTTTTATCCAACGACAGTGACTCAAATTTAGTAAGCGATAAGTAGTTTATAACGATCGAAATATAATAAAGCAATATAAAGACACAGGAATTTTATAGAGCTTCAGCCCCGAGCAGTTCGGTAATAGCCTAATCCTCGTTATTTGTATTAACTCAAGAACAAGGAGAAAGGTTCCTTTTCTTATATCTCTTACAGCAATATCTCTGAATACGAATTCTTACATAATATCTCTCAAGTAAAAATCCTTCGACCCTTTTCCAGTGAATATGCATCACTATTTATAGGGCTATGAGCTTGGAGAGGAAGTATTTCCCTTCTCGTTACAATGGATATAAGCAGAAAGATTGCATAGTAAATACGGAATACACCAATTGTGGGATTCGGACAACTTGCCATATCTGTGCAATCTGATCCCCAAGTTATAGGGATTTCCTTGATGACTCACGATGCAAAAGCTGAATTCGCTAAGTGTTGGTCGCTCTGCCCGGATTGCTGATTGCTTTACTTCGAGCATGCATATGAGGTATCCTGTTCTGATTATATCTTGCGAACAGATACTCGGAGTCGATTCCACGTGTCACCATCATGCGATGCCACGTCAGGGTGCAAAAATTGGAATAAAATTTGCCCCCCATGTCTGGACGGGACTTTTGAAGTTGCGTGTAGACTTCATCCGAGCTGTCTTTGCGTTTAAATAGGTGACACGTGTCAGGTGCGCCTCTTCGCGACTCGATGTGAGGCTGACTGGGCCTCCCTTCTTTTTTTGACTAGTAAATGCTCTGACAATTAATATTTCGATATCCGATTTTCTCTCACCACGGTTGACGGCTACACTTGATTACTTTTGATTTCCCATATTCGCTTTTAGGGGGGAACCGAGGTGTTTGAGGTTCTTTTGAAATGATTACCCCTTTTCGTTGTCTGCCTATAAATACCAGTGAGCATTTGTCCACAAACTCATATTCACCAACTTTCCTTGCTAAGTAAGTTCAGAGCGAAAAGAGAGGTTTTTAGCTTCAAGTTTGCTGAAGTGCTTTCATCAAAACTGCTCGTTTGGCTTGACGTAACTTGAACCCAGACGCTTGATTCCTTAAGTAAGTTCTCGATTTCCTTTATGTGTACTTTTCACATTTGCTTTCTGAATGCACTTTCGATTTCGCCGTAGAAGATATGTAGGAAACCCTAAGTTTAGAAACTTTGCGATTTTCCTTTGTTACGGTTCATGCGATTTCATCGTCCATAATGCTTGCTTTTTAAACTGCATAATGCTTGTCTTTCATCTTGCTTATTCTAATCTTCATGACAATCTTTTTCCCTAACTCGCCAAAATTCCAAACTTCCTGAGATTTGACCTTTCGTTGAGTATTCTTACTCTTTAATCTGTTGAGTACTCCTGGTCGGCATATTTGCCTGTTTTAACGTTTGATATTCCGACCAAGCACTCATCTTGTGTGTTGTCTTTTGTAGATGAACCCTGGTGAGTTTTGGGGAAACATACACCAAATCGACCAGGATCTGCTTCAACTCTTGCACGAGGATCATCCTCGTCTTTGTTCTAGTCCAACTTCTTCGAGTGACAGTCATTCTTCCTTAAGTCTTCTGTCCAGCCATAGGATGATGGCTTGTACCAAAAAGACAATGCGTAGTATTGACGCATCAACACTCAAGTGGCCCAGCACGCCACCATACCCAGCGCCGAACAAGATCCAGCCATCCAGGAGGAGGAGGATCAAGAAGGGGACGCTGAGGTCCAAGAGATTGAGGAGCAGGACGATGTCTGTCCTAGCAATCCCTCCGAGGCGAAGGAAGAGGAGGAGGTTGGACCTCCAACTATGGGGGATACAATGAGGTCGGGGAGCCAATTGATGCTGATGGCGACGTCCTGGTTGAGGGCGTGGACTACGCCAGTGAGGAACTTACTGCTGCGGTTCCTCATAGAAGGCAAGGTACCTTATGTGCCAGGTGGGTGAGCCCTCCGTCCAAGGTTACTGAGGCGCGTCTGCGAGATCTCGACCAGTATGGCTACCTGGGCGAATTGGACTGTTACATTCCTGCCCATAATAATCGGGCCACAAACACTGAAAGGGGAATGTGCACCTGGTCGGGTGCTCATACCCAGCAAGGGGCATTGTTGCCTTTGCACTCGTACTTTAGGAATGTGGCAGACTTCTTCTGCCTCTACCCGACTCAATTTACTCCCAAGAGCATTAAGTATTTGTCCACCCTCTTCGTTCTCTATGCCTCCCAGAAATGGGATATGCCCTCTCTGTTGGAAATTATTTTACCAGGATCTAGATTTACTAACAAGTATGTTGGATTAACAACCTAATATGAATTCTAAAACAATGAAAATAAACACATATAAAGTTAGAAAACCTTACAGTGGGTGCAGTGGAATAATATGACTCCTTCCGTTCAGATCTCTAGCCCTTGATTCCTTTCTGTAGCAGAGCATCACCAAGATCTGAACCTGGATCTTCTTTTCTCCTTCTTTGATGCAGAAATTCCATAGTCTACCATACTATGATTGAGATACCACTTGATGTGTGTGGGCACTACTCATCTCACAAGGATTTCGAAATTTTCTCTCTTTTTCTCTCTTGAATTTCGTGGCTTATGGCTTACCATGCATATATATGCAAGAGAAGAGAACAAGGGCTGCTATATATAGGGAGAAGGGAGAGCACAACTTTCCAAATAAACAGTTTCCTCTTTTACTGTGTAATTGATTAACTGCCTTATTTAGTGTGATCCACCAATTTCCTATTATAGCTAGGCTTTGATTAGCAATTACATGGCAATTAAAATTGAAAATAATAATTGGGAAACACAAAGGGAGTGGCCGGCCATAGAGGGAAATGGGCCTCACTTGGATTTTGCAGTTTCCTCAATTTTATTTCTATTTCTCCAAAAATGCCATTTTTCCAATTCTAATCATTTAAATGCCAAAACTAATTATTTAATAACTAAAATAGATTATTAAATAATATTGTCATTTAAAATAATTATTAATTAGACATACAAAGTCTCTTAATTAATAATTAAACCTAGAAACCCTTTTCTTTACGATTTCATCCTTAAACTGTGAGAATTCATAAAGTAGACATAGTCTAACTTTTAGAATTATAATTGATTAATTAAAATCAATTCACTGAGTCTTACAAGCAGTATGGTCTCAACTAGTATGGGGACCATGGGTCTATATAACCGAGCTTCCAATAAGTCGAACCGAATTTACCAAGTAAATTCCCTAACTTATTAATTCCTCATTGAATCCACACTTAGAACTTGGAATTGCACTCTCAGTCATATAGAAACGCTCTATATGTTCCACAATATAGACACGTCATTAGTTATCCATTGTTATAACCCTAATGTGATCAATGATCCTCTATATAGATGATTTACACTGTAAAGGGATTAAATTACCGTAACACCCTACAATGTATTTTATCCTTAAAACACTTAACCCTGTATAAATGATATTTCACCTGAGTGAAATGAGATCTCCACCATTTATCTTCGTTTGGTTAAGCTCGAAGGAAATCATCCTTTACTTCTATTCGCCTCACCGCCCTTAGATTTCTTGGCCGAAGGAGATGAGCTTGAGCTTCCTCCAACCCTCTTCTTCAGAGCATCGAGCATCTTCTGAGACATGTCTGAAAGAAACAAAAACAGCATGGTTAGAGGAAAAAGGCATCAGAAGCATAAAGCATGATAGTCAAAAAGTTTAAAAACAAGATGAAATATCCTGCAAAGCGATTGTTCGAGTAAGACTCGAGAGTCCATCATCACCTAATAAGTCTCTCGCCTCTACCAGGGCGGCCTTCACTTTTCTTAGCACGGGGAAGGTGGCCGAGCAAGTGAACTAGGCTCCCTATTCTGAATGGCATGTTCAATGGGCCTAGGCTGGGCCAGAAGTTTCTTCCTTCTTTTGAGCAGAGTCACCCGCTCTTCCTCAACCTCATCTTTAGGATGCAAGGGCTGATGAGCATACTGTTTGGCCCTTGCACCTCCCTTCAACTTAGCTTCACACTTGAGTTGAATGAGTTCATTCTCCTTATGAGCTCCCTCAGCCCGTCCAGCACCAGATTTCCTCTTCCTCTCCTTCACTGGCTTAGGAATGAAATCCTTCGAATAGAGCCCGTACTTCACAAAGTTGTCCTCGGAGGTCAACTAAATGATATTTCGATCGTCCCCCGGCAGTCAAGCAAGCTTTTGAGCTCTATCTCTAAGATCAAGAGTGAAGGGAGGGCGGTGATATGTGGGGATCTACTGGAACCGAGTATGGGTGGTGCCCATGCTTTCCACCATGAAGTACTCGTCAACAAAACGCCCAATTTTGCTAACGGCCTTATCCTCGGTGCCCGTCAACCACTTGAAGTCTGGTTGAGAGAAATAGAAGTACCCCGACATGCCTTGCTTAAGGGTGGACTTCAAATCAAAAAACTAGCTTACCTCATGGGGAGAGTGTAACACCCTAACTACCTTAGGCGTATTACGTGATTTTTTTAAACATACTGTGCAGCTCGTTGCTAATCAACGAAGTTTATGGAAAAACGTGATTAATTAAAATTTTGCTTTTTAATTGAACTTATAAAACAATATTACAAAAGACTCGGGATCCCGATTATAAAATCATTTACAAAAAGATTTAATTGTTTAACTGTTACATAAAATAAAAGTCGTCTAACGACCAGTTACAAAATTCAGCCTTGCTGTCCCGAGGATCGTACGCTCCAGGCCTAACCGCCCCGACATGTACAATCTCATAAGCTCGCTCACGGTCCATCAGCTATAGCCTTGCCTTTACCTACACGTAAACATAAACTGTGAGTCGACAGACTCAGTAAGAAAAGCATAATAATACTCATACATAATTCTAACTGCCGTGTCCAACACGATACTGAGTCCCGCTACTGCCATGTCCAACATGGTACTGAGCCACTACTGCCATGTCCAACATGGTACTGAGTTTTGAACGTTCACAGGGACGGTACTATTGACAAGTATCCTCCTGATCGGTCGAACCGGTCATACTCCGCCGCTTGGTCATACTCCAGCTCGTACCGACGGGATAGGTCAATAGCACTGAACCACCAACCAAATGTCAGCCTGATCGGTCGCACCGGTCATACTCCGGCTGGCTGGTCATACTCCAAATTTCGTACCGACGTGACAGGGTTGGATGGTTCGAAGCCTATATACATAACTAATGTAATCTAGCAGGCTTCCTACATGCACGCTAAACATGTAATCTACATATGCATACTGTTATACTAATCTTACCTGGATTCCGAATTCAGGTGTGCCTGGCCAACCCGACCGGAACCGAAACCGAGCGGCGGACATCGGCTCCTAAACCATAAAAATCACAACGCTATAAGTGACACGCTAAATCACTTCTCGGGGACTAAAACTAGGAACTAAAAGTTTCCCTATCGATAAAAAGCATGGCAATACCCCTTAAAACATAAAAACGAGGAAAAATACGGGTTCTGAAAATTCCCCAACCGGCAGACCGGTTGCCCAACCGGAATTCCGTTCGGGAATTATCGAACCCTCATCCGAATTCCGTTGCACAACCGAATTCCGGTTCGCAGAATTTTTTCAAAAATTCCTAACTCAACCAAATCAAACCCAATTGGTTCCAAACCTTCCGTACCCGCTCTAAATACCCCAAAGAACAAATCTAAGGCATCAAACTAACCCAGAAATCACAGAAACAAAAATCACCATTGGAGCTCAAGCTTTGAGTTCTAAACCCAAACTTGAGCAAATCTAAACAACATGCATACCAAGCAGCTTAATTCTACTTAAACATGCTTAAAATAGCTTCTGAAATCAAGTAAAATCATACACAACAACCCAGCAACAGATTCACAATATTTTCACCAAAATCACATATTTAAGCTTAAAAATTCCAAACCTTGAACAACACAACTAGCATGCATTTCAACCTAACTAAACATAATTAATCCAACATTTTGAACATAAAAACAACAACAATCACAAGCAGCAGCAACAACATCCAAATTAACATGCATTTACTCATATTTTTCATCAAAAACTCAAGAATTTAAGGAAGGGAGAAGATGAGCTAACCTAGCTTGCAAAGGATCTTAAGATGAGATGAATCAACAAGTAAAAATCAATGGAGAAATCAGCTCCTTGCTGCCCAAAGCTTCAGCCGAAAATGAGAGGAAAAGAGAGAGCTTTTCTTTTTCAAAGTTTTTTCTAATTTTTTTACTAAGTGTAGAAATGAGAAAAATAAAAGAATAATGCCACATATATCATATTATTTCAGCCATCAAATAACACTTAAACATTTATTTTTCCATTTAATAAACTCACATAAGACAAAACACTAATGGGGCAAAAAGACCATTTTGCCCCTCCACCATAAAATCACATAAAAATCACTAAAGGGGTATTTTTGGGAATTCTAAATTCCCGGCCATTCCCGACATTCCCAATGTCTAAAACCCGTCCCCAAATTACTAACATACTAAGTTGTGATTTCTACTGAGCCAAACGCCGAGTTCCAAAATACCGGGCACCGGAAATGCAAAATATGCAAGCAACTGAATAACATAAATAACAGTATAATAAATTATTTAAATAGCTATGAATAATTTCATAATTAACCATAAACAACTGCTAATTTCCAAATTAACTAAGCGGGCTTTACAACTATCCCCCCCTTAAAAGGATTTCGTCCCCGAAATCTAACCTGAATAACTCTGGATATTGAGCTCTCATATCTGACTCTAGCTCCCAGGTGGCTTCTTCCACCTTACTGTTTTTCCAGAGAACCTTGACCAACGCTATGGTCTTATTCCGAAGGACTTTATCCTTTCTATCCAGGATCTGCACTGGCTGTTCCTCATATGTCATATCTGGTTGTAGCTGAAGGCTCTCATAACTGAGTATATGAGAGGGGTCTGAAACGTATTTTCTCAACATTGAGACATGGAATACGTTGTGAACTGCTGATAAGGCTGGAGGCAATGCTAACCGATATGCCACTTGACCTATCTTCTCGAGAATCTCGAAAGGTCCTGTAAATCTAGGGCATAACTTGCCTCTTTTCCCGAAACGTTTAATCCCCTTCATCGGAGATACCCGTAAAAACACATGTTCCCCTACTTGGAACTCAACGTCTCTGCGTTTCGGATCTGCGTAACTCTTCTGTCTGCTCTGTGAGGCAAGCATTCTAGCTTTTATCTTCTCTATTGCCTCATTGGTCCGCTGAACTGACTCTGGACCCAGGTATTTCCTTTCCCCTATCTCATCCCAGTGGATAGGGGATCTACACTTTCTACCGTACAACAGTTCATAGGGAGCCATCCCTATCGTACTCTGATAACTGTTGTTGTACGAAAATTCTATCAACGGTAGATACTTACTCCATGAGCCTTCAAAGTCCATAACACAGGCTCTCAACATGTCCTCCAATATCTGAATTGTCCTTTCGGACTGACCATCTGTCTGAGGATGGAATGCTGTACTGAATTTCAGCTTTGTACCCATTGCCCGTTGCAAACTTTGCCAAAATTTAAAGGTGAACTTCGGATCCCTGTCCGAAACTATAGACTTTGGTACCCCGTGAAGTTTCACTATTTCTCTGACATACAATTCTGCCAACTGATCCACTGAAAATGTTGTTCTAACCGGCAGAAAATGAGCAGATTTCGTAAATCGGTCCACCACTACCCAGATGGAATCAAATAAACCCGTGGTCCTAGGTAACCCGACCACAAAATCCATCGTAATATCCTCCCATTTCCATTCTGGTAGGGTTAGAGGCTGCAACAACCCCGCCGGGTCTCTGATGTTCAGCCTTAATCTGCTGACAAGTGAGGCATCTCGATACGAATTCTACCAAATTCTTCTTCATACCGCTCCACCAGAAGTACGGTTTCAAATCTTGGTACATCTTAGTGGTGCCGGGATGCAGAGAATACGGGGTAGAATGAGCCTCCTCAAAGATCTCATTTCTAAGTTCCACACTGTTCGGAACACAAACCCTGGCTTTATACAAAAGCATTCAATTGTCTGACACTGAAAAGTCCTTGGCTTGACCAGCCAACACCTCATCTCGGATCTTCACTAACTCCGGATCTGTCATCTGAGCGATTTTTATTCTTTCCAACAGATCAGATTGCAGCGTTAAGTTGTGAAGCTGACCTACCACAAACTCAATGCTGGATCTAACCATATCCTCTGCTAGCTGAGGTGAGATCTGAATCATACTAGCTACTTGCCCGGGACCCTTTCTGCTCAGGGCATCAGCCACTACATTGGCTTTTCCGGGATGATAAAGGATCTCACAATCGTAATCCTTCACTAATTCCAACCAACGCCTTTGTCTCATGTTCAAATCTTTCTGAGTAAAGAAATACTTGAGACTTTTATTGTCGGTATAGATCTCACACTTCTCCCCATACAGGTAATGCCGCCAAATATTCAGTGGCAAAACCACTGCGGCCAATTCTAGATCATGAGTCGGGTATCGCTGTTCATAATCCTTTAACTGACGGGAGGCATAAGCGATGACCCGATCGGCTTGCATCAACACACACCCCAAACCCTGTTTGGATGCGTCACAATATACTACGAACTTCTCTTTGTCCGAAGGCAAAGCTAGCACCGGAGCAGTAATCAACCTCTGTTTTAGCTCCTGAAAGCTAGCTTCGCACTTATCTGACCAAATAAATCTCTGATTTTTCTTTGTAAGCTCGGTTAGGGGCATTGAGATTTTGGAGAACCCTTCCACGAACCTACGGTAGTACCCAGCTAATCCCAAGAAGCTTCTGATCTCTGTCACTGTCTTCGGTCTCGGCCAATCCCTGACGGATTCAATCTTCCCGGGATCCACCTTGATCCCATCTTTACTCACAATGTGCCCTAGGAAGGACACCTGAGATAGCCAGAACTCACATTTCTTGAACTTGGCATAAAGTTTATGTTCCCGAAGCCGTTGCAGTACCATCTGAAGATGTAACTCATGCTCCTCTTCTGACTGAGAGTACACGAGGATGTCGTCGATAAACACAATCACACAGATATCGAGGAAATCCTTGAATACTCTATTCATCAGGTCCATGAATGCTGCAGGAGCATTGGTTAGTCCGAATGACATAACCAAAAACTCGTAATGTCCATACCTAGTGCGGAAAGCCGTCTTCGGAATGTCCTCCTCTCGGATTCTCAACTGATGATAACCCGAACGGAGATCAATCTTAGAGAAGACCGTCTTCCCTTGAAGCTGATCGAACAAGTCATCGATCCTAGGTAATGGATATTTATTCTTCACCGTCAGCTTGTTCAACTCCCTGTAGTCGATGCACATCCTCATAGATCCATCCTTCTTCTTGACGAACAAAACCGGGGCTCCCCAGGGTGACACACTGGGCCGAATGAACCCTATGTCAAGCGTCCCTTGGAGCTGAATCTTTAATTCCTTAAGTTCAGCTGGAGCCATTCTATACGGGGCTTTGGAAACCGGTTCCACCCCTGGTGCCAAGTCAATCACAAAATCAATCTCCCGCTGAGGTGGTAACCCTGGAAGTTCTTCGGGAAAAACATCCAAAAATTCCCGAACCACCCTGATGTCCTCTGGCCGAATGGTATCTGACCGAGTGGTGTCCACCACCACGGCCAGAAACCCTAAGCAACCGCCGTGCAACAATTCTCTCGCTACATAGCCGAGATCACCGGGATCCGAGATCCCTGAACAGAACCAACAAATACAAACGGTTCTTCACTTTCCGATTGGAAGACCACCATCTTCCTTTTACAGTCAATGCTCGCCGAATATTTAGATAGGAAATCCATTCCTAGAATAATATCGAATTCGACTAAACTCATCTCTATCAGATCAGCGCTTAACTCTCTACCATCTATCCTGATCGGCATAGACCTAATCCACCTATTGGAGATAACCAATTCTCCGCCAGGTAACAGGGTTCCAAACCCTGATTCATATCTATCATAGGGTCTACCCAATTTACTAAAGACTCTGGCCGCCACATAGGAATGTGTAGCCCCAGAATCAAACAGAACTGAATATAGCGAGTTGTTAATAAAAAGCTGACCTGTGACAACTGATGGGCTGGCATCTGCATCAGCCTGCGTGATAGCGAACACCCTGGCTGGAGTGGGTATCGCTGGAGCTCTCGGTGCCTCTGGTCGGAGCTGGGGACAGTCCCTCTTGAAGTGTCCGGGCATGCCACAATGGAAGCATCCCTGTCCTTTGCACTCGCCCCGATGGTGCCTCTTGCAGCTAGGGCACTCGAGATAGGAGAATCGGGTCTCAGTACCACCAGGACGACTCCCTCTGTTCTGGTTCCCTCGGAACCTCTTGTTCTGACTCGAGCCACCGGAAGCAGTGGGTGCTCTCTTCCTCTGATCAATGGCCGAACCACTACTCCCCCTGCTATAGCCTGATGCAGGAGGGGTAGGAGCTCCGCCACTCACCGGAGTACTGGCTGATTCTGACATACACCCCACTGCGCCCTCAGCTCGCAGTGCCTTCTCCACCATCTGAGCATAGGTGGTGCTGTCGTCTGTGGTAATCATCAGATCATGCTTGATCTTGGGATTCAACCCATCCAGGTACTTCTCCTTCTTGCTGAAGTCGGTCGGCACAATTCCCGAGGCTAACCTCGCCAACCGATCAAACTGAGTAGTATACTCAGTGACACTCATGTTCTCTCGCTGGGTCAGGTGAGCGAACTCTTTCCTCTTGGCGCTTCTGACCGCCTCGTTGTAGTACTTCGCGTTGAAGAGTTCCTGGAACCTTTCCCAGGTCATGGTGGTGACGTCATGGATCTGAGACACCATGTCCCACCATACCATGGCGTCCTCCTGGAACTGAAATGTGGCGCACACCACTCTATCGCTACCGGTGACACCCATGAAGTTCAAAATCTTGGTGATCACCGTCAGCCACTGCTCGGCTTTCATCACGTCCGGACCTCCCAGGAAAACCGGAGGTGCTTGCTTCCGGAACCGCTCATACAGAGGTTCCAATCTATGGGCCGCCACCACTATCTCGGCCGGCGCGCAGGGCGGTGCCACCGGAACTATGGGCACCGGAACCGGCAGGAGCACCCCGCTCGTCTCAACCTCTCGAATCTCGAGGTCTTGCTCTTCGATCCGGCTTGCATTTCCGCAAACCGCAACTCCCGATTCGGGGCTCCCCGATCGGCCGGGGAGCCTGGGCAGCCTGTGGCGGGTTCTCATCACCCCGGCCACGAGCCCTGCCTCGGGGACCTCTACCTCGGCCCCTGGCAGGTGGGGGAAACTGAGCTCCCTGTCCTTGATTCGACCCTACGGAGTTGCCCTGACTCCTGGTAGTCCGCCTGGCGTCCATCTAGTTAGAACCGCCTGCGAAACCAAGAGTTGGCATATCAGGTCGTATTCAAGGAGAGCTTACTAATGCCGCTTAATTTGGAAATTAAAAACGAAACATGCGCCTATTCTACTATCAGGCTACTAACATGCTTCCTAACAGGCCTTTTTTTTCATAACTGAATAAAATAACTACTAAAGCAATAAAGGCTTACTGAACCGTGAAACGAGCTAACTGTTGATGGTGATTGTACATGTCGTGACGATCTTCGGAAGACAAACCTGGCGGCTCTGATACCAAATTGTAACACCCTAACTACCTTAGGCGTATTACGTGATTTTTTTAAACGTACTGTGCAGCTCGTTGCTAATCAACGAGGTTTATGGAAAAACGTGATTAATTAAAATTTTGCTTTTTAATTGAACTTATAAAACAATATTACAAAAGAGTTGGGATCCCGATTATAAAATCATTTACAAAAAGATTTAATTGTTTAACTGTTACATAAAATAAAAGTCGTCTAACGACCAGTTACAAAATTCAGCCTTGCTGTCCCGAGGATCGTACGCTCCAGGCCTAACCGCCCCGACATGTACAATCTCATAAGCTCGCTCACGGTCCATCAGCTATAGCCTTGCCTTTACCTACACGTAAACATAAACTGTGAGTCGACAGACTCAGTAAGAAAAGCATAATAATACTCATACATAATTCTAACTGCCGTGTCCAACACGATACTGAGTCCCGCTACTGCCATGTCCAACATGGTACTGAGCCACTACTGCCATGTCCAACATGGTACTGAGTTTTGAACGTTCACAGGGACGGTACTATTCACAAGTATCCTCCTGATCGGTCGAACAAATCATACTCCGGCTGCTGGTCATACTCCAGCCTGTACCGACGGGATAGGTCAATAGCACGGAACCACCAACCAAATGTCAGCCTGATCGGTCGAACCGGTCATACTCCGCCGTCGGTCATACTCCACTCGTACCGACGTGACAGGGTTGGATGGTTCGAAGCCTATATACATAACTAATGTAATCTAGCAGGCTTCCTACATGCACGCTAAACATGTAATCTACATATGCATACTGTTATACTAATCTTACCTGGATTCCGAATTCAGGTGTGCCGGTCAACCTGACTGGAACTGAAACTGAGCGGCAGATTACTGGCTCCTAAACCATAAAAATCACAACGCTATAAGTGACACGCTAAATCACTTCCCGGGGACTAAAACTAGGAACTAAAAGTTTCCCTATCGATAAAAAGCATGGCAATACCCCTTAAAACATAAAAACGAGGAAAAACACGGGTTCTGAAAATTCCCCAACCTACAGATCGGTTGCCCAACCGAATTTCCGGGAATTATCGAACCCTCATCCGAATTCCGTGCACAACCGAATTCCTGCTCGCAGGAATTTTTTCAAAAATTCCTAACTCAACCAAATCAAACCCAATTGGTTCCAAACCTTCCAGACCTGCTCTAAATACCCCAAAGAACAAATCTAAGGCATCAAACTAACCTAGAAATCACAGAAACAAAAATCACCATTGGAGCTCAAGCTTTGAGTTCTAAACCCAAACTTGAGCAAATCTAAACAACATGCATACCAAGCAGCTTAATTCTACTTAAACATGCTTAAAATAGCTTCTGAAATCAAGTAAAATCATACACAACAACCCAAAGAATGCATTCACAATATTTTCACCAAAATCACATATTTAAGCTTAAAAATTCCAAACCTTGAACAACACAACTAGCATGCATTTCAACCTAACTAAACATAATTAATCCAACATTTTGAACATAAAAACAACAACAATCACAAGCAGCAGCAACAACATCCAAATTAACATGCATTTACTCATATTTTTCATCAAAAACTCAAGAATTTAAGGAAGGGAGAAGATGAGCTAACCTAGCTTGCAAAGGATCTTAAGATGAGATGAATCAACAAGTAAAAATCAATGGAGAAATCAGCTCCTTGCTGCCCAAAGCTTCAGCCGAAAATGAGAGGAAAAGAGAGAGCTTTTCTTTTTCAAAGTTTTTTCTAATTTTTTTACTAAGTGTAGAAATGAGAAAAATAAAAGAATAATGCCACATATATCATATTATTTCAGCCATCAAATAACACTTAAACATTTATTTTTCCATTTAATAAACTCACATAAGACAAAACACTAATGGGGCAAAAAGACCATTTTGCCCCTCCACCATAAAATCACATAAAAATCACTAAAGGGGTATTTTTGGGAATTCTAAATTCCCGGCCATTCCCGACATTCCCAATGTCTAAAACCCGTCCCCAAATTACTAACATACTAAGTTGTGATTTCTACTGAGCCAAACGCCGAGTTCCAAAAATACGAGACATAGGAAATGCAAAATATGCAAGCAACTGAATAACATAAATAACAGTATAATAAATTATTTAAATAGCTATGAATAATTTCATAATTAACCATAAACAACTGCTAATTTCCAAATTAACTAAGCGGGCTTTACAACTATCCCCCCCTTAAAAGGATTTCGTCCCCGAAATCTAACCTGAATAACTCTGGATATTGAGCTCTCATATCTGACTCTAGCTCCCAGGTGGCTTCTTCCACCTTACTGTTTTTCCAGAGAACCTTGACCAACGCTATGGTCTTATTCCGAAGGACTTTATCCTTTCTATCCAGGATCTGCACTGGCTGTTCCTCATATGTCATATCTGGTTGTAGCTGAAGGCTCTCATAACTGAGTATATGAGAGGGGTCTGAAACGTATTTTCTCAACATTGAGACAGGGAATACTTTGTGAATCGTCGATAAGGCTGGAGGCAATGCTAACCGATATGCCACTTGACCTATCTTCTCGAGAATCTCGAAAGGTCCTGTAAATCTAGGGCATAACTTGCCTCTTTTCCCGAAACGTTTAATCCCCTTCATCGGAGATATCCGTAAAAACACATGTTCCCCTACTTGGAACTCAACGTCTCTGCGTTTCGGACCGCGTAACTCTTCCGTCCGCTTCCGTGAGGCAAGCATTCTAGCTTTTATCTTCTCTATTGCCTCATTGGTCCGCTGAACTGACTCTGGACCCAGGTATTTCCTTTCCCCTATCTCATCCCAGTGGATAGGGGATCTACACTTTCTACCGTACAACAGTTCATAGGGAGCCATCCCTATCGTACTCTGATAACTGTTGTTGTACGAAAATTCTATCAACGGTAGATACTTACTCCATGAGCCTTCAAAGTCCATAACACAGGCTCTCAACATGTCCTCCAATATCTGAATTGTCCTTTCGGACTGACCATCTGTCTGAGGATGGAATGCTGTACTGAATTTCAGCTTTGTACCCATTGCCCGTTGCAAACTTTGCCAAAATTTAAAGGTGAACTTCGGATCCCTGTCCGAAACTATAGACTTTGGTACCCCGTGAAGTTTCACTATTTCTCTGACATACAATTCTGCCAACTGATCCACTGAAAATGTTGTTCTAACCGGCAGAAAATGAGCAGATTTCGTAAATCGGTCCACCACTACCCAGATGGAATCAAATAAACCCGTGGTCCTAGGTAACCCGACCACAAAATCCATCGTAATATCCTCCCATTTCCATTCTGGTAGGGTTAGAGGCTGCAACAACCCCGTCGGGTCTCTCGATGTTCAGCCTTAATCTGCTGACAAGTGAGGCATCTCGATACGAATTCTACCAAATTCTTCTTCATACCGCTCCACCAGAAGTACGGTTTCAAATCTTGGTACATCTTAGTGGTGCCGGGATGCAGAGAATACGGGGTAGAATGAGCCTCCTCAAAGATCTCATTTCTAAGTTCCACACTGTTCGGAACACAAACCCTGGCTTTATACAAAAGCATTCCATTGTCTGACACTGAAAAGTCCTTGGCTTGACCAGCCAACACCTCATCTCGGATCTTCACTAACTCCGGATCTGTCATCTGAGCGATTTTTATTCTTTCCAACAGATCAGATTGCAGCGTTAAGTTGTGAAGCTGACCTACCACAAACTCAATGCTGGATCTAACCATATCCTCTGCTAGCTGAGGTGAGATCTGAATCATACTAGCTACTTGCCCGGGACCCTTTCTGCTCAGGGCATCAGCCACTACATTGGCTTTTCCGGGATGATAAAGGATCTCACAATCGTAATCCTTCACTAATTCCAACCAACGCCTTTGTCTCATGTTCAAATCTTTCTGAGTAAAGAAATACTTGAGACTTTTATTGTCGGTATAGATCTCACACTTCTCCCCATACAGGTAATGCCGCCAAATCTTCAGTGCAAAAACCACTGCGGCCAATTCTAGATCATGAGTCGGGTATCGCTGTTCATAATCCTTTAACTGACGGGAGGCATAAGCGATGACCCGATCGGCTTGCATCAACACACACCCCAAACCCTGTTTGGATGCGTCACAATATACTACGAACTTCTCTTTGTCCGAAGGAAAAGCTAGCACCGGAGCAGTAATCAACCTCTGTTTTAGCTCCTGAAAGCTAGCTTCGCACTTATCTGACCAAATAAATCTCTGATTTTTCTTTGTAAGCTCGGTTAGGGGCATTGAGATTTTGGAGAACCCTTCCACGAACCTACGGTAGTACCCAGCTAATCCCAAGAAGCTTCTGATCTCTGTCACTGTCTTCGGTCTCGGCCAATCCCTGACGGATTCAATCTTCCCGGGATCCACCTTGATCCCATCTTTACTCACAATGTGCCCTAGGAAGGACACCTGAGATAGCCAGAACTCACATTTCTTGAACTTGGCATAAAGTTTATGTTCCCGAAGCCGTTGCAGTACCATCTGAAGATGTAACTCATGCTCCTCTTCTGACTGAGAGTACACGAGGATGTCGTCGATAAACACAATCACACAGATATCGAGGAAATCCTTGAATACTCTATTCATCAGGTCCATGAATGCTGCAGGAGCATTGGTTAGTCCGAATGACATAACCAAAAACTCGTAATGTCCATACCTAGTGCGGAAAGCCGTCTTCGGAATGTCCTCCTCTCGGATTCTCAACTGATGATAACCCGAACGGAGATCAATCTTAGAGAAGACCGTCTTCCCTTGAAGCTGATCGAACAAGTCATCGATCCTAGGTAATGGATATTTATTCTTCACCGTCAGCTTGTTCAACTCCCTGTAGTCGATGCACATCCTCATAGATCCATCCTTCTTCTTGACGAACAAAACCGGGGCTCCCCAGGGTGACACACTGGGCTGAATGAACCCTATGTCAAGCAACCCTTGGAGCTGAATCTTTAATTCCTTAAGTTCAGCTGGAGCCATTCTATACGGGGCTTTGGAAACCGGTTCCACCCCTGGTGCCAAGTCAATCACAAAATCAATCTCCCGCTGAGGTGGTAACCCTGGAAGTTCTTCGGGAAAAACATCCAAAAATTCCCGAACCACCCTGATGTCCTCTGGCCGAATGGTATCTGACCGAGTGGTGTCCACCACCACGGCCAGAAACCCTAAGCAACCGCCGTGCAACAATTCTCTCGCTACATAGCCGAGATCACCGGGATCCGAGATCCCTGAACAGAACCAACAAATACAAACGGTTCTTCACTTTCCGATTGGAAGACCACCATCTTCCTTTTACAGTCAATGCTCGCCGAATATTTAGATAGGAAATCCATTCCTAGAATAATATCGAATTCGACTAAACTCATCTCTATCGTATCGCCGCTTAACTCTCTACCATCTATCCCGATCGGCATAGACCTAATCCACCTATTGGAGATAACCAATTCTCCGCTGTGTAACAGTGGTTCCAAACCCCGATTCATATCTATCATAGGGTCTACCCAATTTACTAAAGACTCGGCCGCCACATAGGAATGTGTAGCCCCGTAATCAAACGTAACCGAATATAGCGAGTTGTTAATAAAAAGCCGACTCCGTGACAACCGATGGGCCGGCATCCGCATCGGCTGCGTGATAGCGAACACCCCGGGCCGGAGTGGGTATCGCCGGAGCTCTCGGTGCCTCCGGTCGGAGCCGGGGACAGTCCCTCTTGAAGTGTCCGGCATGCCACAATGGAAGCATCCCTGTCCTTTGCACTCGCCCCGATGGTGCCTCTTGCAGCTAGGGAACTCGGGATAGGAGAATCGGGTCTCAGTACCACCAGGACGACTCCTCTCGTTCGGTTCCCTCGGAACCTCTTGTTCGACTCGAGCCACGGAAGCGATGGGTGCTCTCTTCCTCCGATCAATGGCCGAACCACTACTCCCCCGCTATAGCCCGATGCAGAGGGGTAGGAGCTCCGCCACTCACCGAGTACCGGGCCGATTCCCGACATACACCCCACCGCGCCCTCGCCTCGCAAAGGCCTTCTCCACCATCTGAGCATAGGTGGTGCTGTCGTCTGTGGTAATCATCAGATCATGCCTGATCTTGGGATTCAACCCATCCAGGTACTTCTCCTTCTTGCTGAAGTCGGTCGGCACAATTCCCGAGGCTAACCTCGCCAACCGATCAAACTGAGTAGTATACTCAGTGACACTCATGTTCTCTCGCTGGGTCAGGTGAGCGAACTCTTTCCTCTTGGCGCTTCTGACCGCCTCGTTGTAGTACTTCGCGTTGAAGAGTTCCTGGAACCTTTCCCAGGTCATGGTGGTGACGTCATGGATCTGAGACACCATGTCCCACCATACCATGGCGTCCTCCTGGAACTGAAATGTGGCGCACACCACTCTATCGCTACCGGTGACACCCATGAAGTTCAAAATCTTGGTGATCACCGTCGCCCATCGCTCGGCTTTCATCACGTCCGACCTCCCAGAAAACCGGAGGTGCTTGCTTCCGAACCGCTCATACAGAGGTTCCAATCTATGGGCCGCCACCACTATCTCGCCTCGGGCGCAGGGTGTGTGCCACTGGAACTATGGGCACTGGAACTGCAGGAGCACCCTGCTGTCTCAACCTCTGAATCTCGAGGTCTTGCTCTTCGATCCGGGCTTGCATTTCCGCAAACCGCAACTCCCAGTTCGGGGCTCCCTGATCGGCTGGGGGAGCCTGGGCAGCCTGTGGCGGGTTCTCATCACCCCGGCCACGAGCCCTGCCTCGGGGACCTCTACCTCGGCCCCTGGCAGGTGGGGGAAACTGAGCTCCCTGTCCTTGATTCGACCCTACGGAGTTGCCCTGACTCCTGGTAGTCCGCCTGGCGTCCATCTAGTTAGAACCGCCTGCGAAACCAAGAGTTGGCATATCAGGTCGTATTCAAGGAGAGCTTACTAATGCCGCTTAATTTGGAAATTAAAAACGAAACATGCGCCTATTCTACTATCAGGCTACTAACATGCTTCCTAACAGGCCTTTTTTTTCATAACTGAATAAAATAACTACTAAAGCAATAAAGGCTTACTGAACCGTGAAACGAGCTAACTGTTGATGGTGATTGTACATGTCGTGACGATCTTCGGAAGACAAACCTGGCGGCTCTGATACCAAATTGTAACACCCTAACTACCTTAGGCGTATTACGTGATTTTTTTAAACGTATCGTTGTACTCGTTGCTAATCAACGAGGTTTATGGAAAAACGTGATTAATTAAAATTTTGCTTTTTAATTGAACTTATAAAACAATATTACAAAAGAGTTGGGATCCCGATTATAAAATCATTTACAAAAAGATTTAATTGTTTAACTGTTACATAAAATAAAAGTCGTCTAACGACCAGTTACAAAATTCAGCCTTGCTGTCCCGAGGATCGTACGCTCCAGGCCTAACCGCCCCGACATGTACAATCTCATAAGCTCGCTCACGGTCCATCAGCTATAGCCTTGCCTTTACCTACACGTAAACATAAACTGTGAGTCGACAGACTCAGTAAGAAAAGCATAATAATACTCATACATAATTCTAACTGCCGTGTCCAACACGATACTGAGTCCCGCTACTGCCATGTCCAACATGGTACTGAGCCACTACTGCCATGTCCAACATGGTACTGAGTTTTGAACGTTCACAGGGACGGTACTATTGACAAGTATCCTCCTGATCGGTCGAACAGGTCATACTCCGGCTGCTGGTCATACTCCAGCCTGTACCGACGGGATAGGTCAATAGCACGGAACCACCAACCAAATGTCGACTGATCGGTCGAACCGGTCATACTCCGCCGTCGGTCATACTCCAGCCTGTACCGACGTGACAGGGTTGGATGGTTCGAAGCCTATATACATAACTAATGTAATCTAGCAGGCTTCCTACATGCACGCTAAACATGTAATCTACATATGCATACTGTTATACTAATCTTACCTGGATTCCGAATTCGTGTGTGCCGTCAACCCGACCGGAACCGAAACCGAGCGGCAGACATCGGCTCCTAAACCATAAAAATCACAACGCTATAAGTGACACGCTAAATCACTTCCCGGGGACTAAAACTAGGAACTAAAAGTTTCCCTATCGATAAAAAGCATGGCAATACCCCTTAAAACATAAAAACGAGGAAAAACACGGGTTCTGAAAATTCCCCAACCGGCAGATCGGTTGCCCAACCGGAATTCCGGTTCTGGGAATTACTGAACCCTCATCCGGAATTCCGGTGCACAACCGGAATTCCGGTTCCTCGCAGGAATTTTTTCAAAAATTCCTAACTCAACCAAATCAAACCCAATTGGTTCCAAACCTTCCAGACCTGCTCTAAATACCCCAAAGAACAAATCTAAGGCATCAAACTAACCTAGAAATCACAGAAACAAAAATCACCATTGGAGCTCAAGCTTTGAGTTCTAAACCCAAACTTGAGCAAATCTAAACAACATGCATACCAAGCAGCTTAATTCTACTTAAACATGCTTAAAATAGCTTCTGAAATCAAGTAAAATCATACACAACAACCCAGCAACAGATTCACAATATTTTCACCAAAATCACATATTTAAGCTTAAAAATTCCAAACCTTGAACAACACAACTAGCATGCATTTCAACCTAACTAAACATAATTAATCCAACATTTTGAACATAAAAACAACAACAATCACAAGCAGCAGCAACAACATCCAAATTAACATGCATTTACTCATATTTTTCATCAAAAACTCAAGAATTTAAGGAAGGGAGAAGATGAGCTAACCTAGCTTGCAAAGGATCTTAAGATGAGATGAATCAACAAGTAAAAATCAATGGAGAAATCAGCTCCTTGCTGCCCAAAGCTTCAGCCGAAAATGAGAGGAAAAGAGAGAGCTTTTCTTTTTCAAAGTTTTTTCTAATTTTTTTACTAAGTGTAGAAATGAGAAAAATAAAAGAATAATGCCACATATATCATATTATTTCAGCCATCAAATAACACTTAAACATTTATTTTTCCATTTAATAAACTCACATAAGACAAAACACTAATGGGGCAAAAAGACCATTTTGCCCCTCCACCATAAAATCACATAAAAATCACTAAAGGGGTATTTTTGGGAATTCTAAATTCCCGGCCATTCCCGACATTCCCAATGTCTAAAACCCGTCCCCAAATTACTAACATACTAAGTTGTGATTTCTACTGAGCCAAACGCCGAGTTCCAAAATACCGGGCACCGGAAATGCAAAATATGCAAGCAACTGAATAACATAAGTGACAGTATAATAAATTATTTAAATAGCTATAAATAATTTCATAATTAACCATAAACAATTGCTAATTTCCAAATTAACTAAGCGGGCTTTACAGAGAGTGTTGGGTTTTATGCCCTAAATAAAACTCATTTCATATAATCAGATTTACTTATTAATAGGATCAGAAATAACATTTTATGCTGCATGGTTCACATGATTTATTTCATGATTATATGTATATAATGTATGAATTCTTTTTAAGTCCAGAACATATGAGTTGGTTAAAGATTATAGTGTTGTCAGCACAGTGGAATATAATCTTAAATTATATGTTCAAAAGTTTATTCCCTGATTTGTCAGAACACTGGATTTAGACTGACATGGTATAATCAGCGATAGGTATTCTTAGACCTTGGAAAAGTGTTATGTCCTTTCCAGGACATTGGCAAAGTTTACCAGTATCGGATGTATGGAGTATACATCCAAAGGGACCGATATTGAACTTTGATTAGATATGTTAAAACTTACCGTAATATCTATTCAATTCAATATCACCTGTTGATCCTAGATCAAATGATCGAAATCCTGATATGGTTAGGTTCAATCTCAAGAGTGTTACTCGTGTTCTTTGATTTGTTAGTTAAGCCCTCTTTTTGGTCAGGGTGATACGTACATTTTGGGAACACGGTAGTGCAATTGAGTGGGAGCGCTAACATAAATATGGAATCTATAGCTTCTACTTGGCAAATAGAAGTAAAGGATGATTTCCTTCGAGCTTAACCAAACGAAGATAAATGGTGGAGATCTCATTTCACTTAGGTGAAATATCATTTATACAGGGTTAAGTGTTTTAAGGATAAAATACATTGTAGGGTGTTACGGTAATTTAATCCCTTTACAGTGTAAATCATCTATATAGAGGATCATTGATCACATTAGGGTCATAACAATGGATAACTAATGACGTGTCTATATTGTGGAACATATAGAGCGTTTCTATATGACTGAGAGTGCAATTCCAAGTTCTAAGTGTGGATTCAATGAGGAATTAATAAGTTAGGGAATTTACTTGGTAAATTCGGTTCGACTTATTGGAAGCTCGGTTATATAGACCCATGGTCCCCATACTAGTTGAGACCATACTGCTTGTAAGACTCAGTGAATTGATTTTAATTAATCAATTATAATTCTAAAAGTTAGACTATGTCTACTTTATGAATTCTCACAGTTTAAGGATGAAATCATAAAGAAAAGGGTTTCTAGGTTTAATTATTAATTAAGAGACTTTGTATGTCTAATTAATAATTATTTTAAATGACATATAGGAGTCGTGCAACTTCTTCTTGAGTAACACATCTTAGCAACGACATAGAGAATCCTCTTCGGTACATAATTCCCTCTACTATGATATACCGTGCAACCTCCCTTCTCATCTTTCGAGCTTCATTCTGATTATTTGGGAGTTCTCTAGTATTGAGGTAGGCGGTTATTGGTGTCATCCAGTTTGGGGAAGTATCAATTATTTGGATCTCTTCCGTGCTAGTGATGCTAGGCTCTTCGAGGAACTGGATAAGAACTGTGGGAAATTATTTTACCAGGATCTTAGATCTACTCATAAGTATGTTGATTAACACCATAAATATGAACTTTCTAAAACGATGAAATAAACACATATAAAGTTTAGGAAACCTTACATTTGGTGCAGCGGAATAATATGACTCCTTCCGTTCAGATATCTAGCCCTTGATTCCTTTCTGTAGCAGAGCATTATAAATATCTGAACCTGGATCTCTTTCTCTCCTTCTTTAGTGCTGAAACTCCTTCTTGCTGAAAGTCTTTCTTCACGATCTTCCTCACTATGATTGAGGTATCACTTGCTGTGTGTGGGCACTACTCTAACACTAAGTATTTCGAAATTCAAGGAAGAAGAGAGAGAGAGTGGGGTCGGCCAAAGATAGGGGGAGAGAGAGGCTCAGTTTTTTCTGAATGAAAAGTCAGAAGAAAAGTGTAATTTTCCTGAAGCCTTCACTATCTATTTATAGCATTCCACTAGGGTTAAATTTGAATTATTTGGCATTAAAATAATTAAAATACCAGAGGAAAAACCCTACAAAAGTGGCCGGCCATGCAAAGTGGATGTGGGCCTCACTTTTTGCAATTTTGCAGTTTTATCTTTTCTGCATCTGATTTTCTCAAAAACGCCAATTTTCTAATTCAACCATTTAATTGCCAATTCTAACTATTTAATAACTATAAATAATTATTAAATAATATTGTCATTTATCATATTTATTAATTGAACCATAAGTATCATAATTAACAAATATGCCCCTAAAACTCTTTCTTTACAATTTCGCCCTTACTTAGTGAAAAATTCACAAATAGACGTAGTCTAATTTGAGAATTATAATTGATTAATCAAAATCAATTATATGAGTCTTACAAGCAATATTATCTCAACTAGTGCGGGGACTATGGGTCAATATAACCGAGCTTCCAATAAGTAGATGAAGAATTTATTACTAAAATTCACTAACTTATTAATTCTTCGTTGAATCCACGCATAAAACTTAGAATTGCACTCTCAGTATATAGAATGCTCTATATGTTCCACCATATAGACACATCATTAGTTATCCATTGTTATAATCCTAATTTGATCAATGATCCTCTATATGAATGATCTACACTGTAAAGGGATTAGATTACCGTTACACCCTACAATGTATTTAATCCTTAAAACACTTAACCCCGTATAAATGATATTTCAGCTTATGTGAAATGAGATCTCCATCATTTATTTTTGTTTGGTCAAGCTCGATGGATATCATCCTTTACTTACTATTCGCCAGATAGAAGCTATAGATTCCATGTTTATGTTAGCGCTCCCACTCAATTGCACTACCGTGTTCCCAAAAGGTACATATCACCCTGACCTAAAAGTAGGCTTAACTAACAAATTAAAGAACACGAATAGCCTCCTGAGATTGAGCTTAATCATAACAGGATTAAGATCATTTGATCTAGGATGAACTAGGCGATATTGACTGGAATAGATATTACGGTAAGTTTCATAAATCTAAGTCAAAGTTCAATATCGGTCCCTTCCGATGCATACTCCATGCATCCAACCTGAGCTTTACTTTAACCAGTGTTCTGGAAAGAACATACCATTTCTCCAAATGCAAGTAAACTCTTGTTGTAGATTATCATATCAGTAAAACACTGTGTCTGATAAATCTAGGAAACTTTATTCACATAGTCATGTTTACTTTCCAAAGTGTTGACAACACAATAAACAGGATCAAGTATGTGAAAAGTGTTTCAGATGAATTCATACATTATGTACATATAACCATGAAATAAATCATGTGAACCATGCAACATTAAATGTTATTTTTGATTTATATTAATAAGTAAATCTGATTATATTGAAATGAGTTTTATTTAGGGCATAAAACCCAACAAACTCCCACTTGCACTAATATAAAACAAAAAGTGCATTTCAAATAATCTCAATACCTTGATATACAAATCAAGTGTAGTAGTAGTAAACTCCTCGTAATAGGATCTGAAAGGTTGAATTAAACACAACCTTTTCTCAACCATTACTCTTCCTTAATCACAAAATCATTGATAATGTGAAATTCCTCTCTATATGTCTACTCTTTTGGGATATTGGATTCTATACCTTTGGCAACTACTTTTGGTTAATCAGGAAATAACACTAGTAGTTTAGGCAATTTGGAATAGTGCCAAAGATGTATAGAACTTTCCTTAGACTGAATAAGTACCTTTCTTGCAACTTTAACATTCAGTGCCTTTCTGGTAGACCTAGAGACTTCAGATATGTTTTTACACTTTTCCAAAATCACTATTCCACCCCCAGAGTAATCACCATCTTATCAGCAGACTTTCTAACACAAAGGCAAGTCTTGAAATCTGATGTGGTGTAGTCCAAGAGTTTTAAACACACTCTTATTGACTAACATATAGTTCCTCTTCTTAATCTTAAGATTTACTTGATTGTCTTCTAATATTCTTAATCTGATACCTACTCATTACTCCCACTCAACAACAGGTGTCTGGTCTAAGGCATACTAAAGCATATCTGAGACCTCTCACTGTTGATATAAGAAATTCTTTCATGGCTTTATCTTTTTCTGGAATAGTTGAGACTTTTCCTTAGATAAATAAAATCTATGCCTAGGAAGTTGTGAAGCTTCTATAGATTGCCATTAGAAAGAAAATGCTTCAGCATCTTACTAAAGTAAGTTGCTTGCATTAGAGTAAGTAATTACCAGGTATACCACAAGCCATAGGTTTAGATAAACTAAAACCTATAATACTAGGAACAGGAAGTTTTGTTAAGTCCATTGAATAGACTTATACACGAAATTTCCTTTTATGTCCTTGTAATAGAAAGTTTATGTTACTTTATGTGAATGGATTAAACCATAGTTCTATTGGCTTTTCTTCTTAGTTTCTTATCTTGACAATCCATTACTTGTTTAAACTCACAATGGATTTTAATCACTAGTGTCTTCCAAGTCATAAGAAGGTGAGTTCCTAGAAACTCTCCCACTACGACAAGGCACCGTGAATTATGTCTAAGAAAACTAAATGGTATTGACCTCTTCGGTTGTGACAAGACAACATAGGCAGTGGGATCATCATATGTAAAATAAGATGATAGAACACTTTTGGAATCAAGAAAATTAATATCTCCTTTATTTGCTACTTTATTTTCAGACTTAGTCATTTTCTTAAAAAAGTAGTATTTGTTTAAACAAACACTTTCTTGTCTAATGACTATGGGATGGTCCACCCCTAATCACTTAGAATAGCTAACAAACCATGGTTAACAGTTCTAGCTTTTCTTAAGATTTTGATTAGGTCATCCATGAATCTAGTAATGATTTACATTAAGTATACAACCATTGCATCATTCTGAAATTGTATTACCATAGAAGGATTTAGGCAATGACTAGTAACTAATCATCAATATGCAAATCGAAATTTCTGGTGAGGTAAGTTTGGATACAATTCAAAAATCAATTTAATGATCTTTGAACTGCATATCTACTAACTATTTCTCCACCCCTATCAGTTCGCAAGATCTTTAGCCACTTACCTTAATGGTGTTCTACCATTGCTAGAAATTTAAGAAAATTTTCAAATATTTCAAATTTCTTTGCATAAGGTATAATCTAGAGTTATCGTTTTAAGAATACAACGAAAAAATCATATCCACCCCTGAATGTACATCTATCTGCGAATGAGATGAACTACTTTCAGTGGATATAGGCATATTAACTCTTTGCAGAGATTGATCTTGTCAAAACCACTATGAACAAGATACAAATGCCATAGATTAATAAAAATATGGTTGTGTCGTTTTGATGATTTAGGTTTAGTTACATCAAAGAGTTCTTAGAATAGTGCAAGTGGATCCTGGTCACAGAATACTAAACTCATATTCCATACAATTTGAATCCATTGATAGAAGATGGATATTAAGCACTTGTGAAAGTGTAACTGTAATGTATCCTGGAATTAGAAATATAAGAAAATTTCTGTTTGCAATAAAAAATTAAAGTCAAAGACTTAAATTTATACCAAATATAATGAGTAATTCTATCTTGGACCACCACTACTAATCTAACTCTAAGTCTGATTTGCCCAAACAAGTAGGAGATATCTAAGATTGAGGATTTATATCATTTTGGGATAGTATTTCGGGAATATAATCAAAAGTGTCATTTAATTTCTTAAAAGAAAATAGAATGACATTAAATGATTTATAGACCATTCATCCAAAGATATGTTATTGTGCTAATCCGAAATGAATAAGCTAAGAAGAATTAGGATAATTTCGTTGTTTAAATAAGAATCCAACGATGCTTCGATTAACGAAAGTCAAAGTAATCTTATTTATACAATCTTCTTGTTTCATATCGTAAAAATACTAGTCTAAGGTGTCATCAATTGATGAACAGCTAGATGTTGCATATACAATATTTATCTTTCGAGATCTAACACTATTATGTATGTCTAATGGTGAAAATCCAGTAGGGATTTATCTCATTAGATAAACAAACCAAGTTAGACCAACAATGAAGATTCCAAATTAAACTATAACTTAATAACAGAAAATAACATGGTTCAATATAAATTCATACACAATTCAGAAATTATTAAACATATAGCAAGTAGGAATGACAAGTGAAAATACTAAAACATACAATCCTAAATAATTTCTAAGGTTTTCAACAAACTGATATCAGTGTCCTGTTTAGGCGAGAGTCAAAGCTACCATCCATGGAACAGAGTTGTCAGATCATCTAAAATGTTAAACATTCTAGCAACCTTTTATTCGATCAAGATTGGAATTCAGCGTTGTCCTGTTTAGGCGAGAGTCAAGGCAATTCTATCTTATGAGCTACCACCATTGTTTCATAATTTGCAAGTCAAATATGGTCGCCACCATTACGGTGATCCATACCATATAAAACACTTACAAACTACTTATCTTTTGAGATTAAACGGTGCGAAATTGCTAATGAACGTTCCTCCATTGGGGAGGATTACTCACTAAAACAAACGCGATGTAAAACCAACAATGGAGATCGAATATCTTAATAATAAAACTCATTATTTAAAGAGAGTTGTATTTTCTTTGATTCTCATTATTTAATCTTTTTATTTTAAATATATATTTATTTAATTAAAATTTCCAATTTAGAATGAAAAATTCTAAATATAAATTTTAATTAAATATTTATAAATTTACTTAGATGGATATCAAAATAACATAAATTATTTCCATCTTAGTAATAATTTCCAATAAATATTTAGAAAAATATTCAATTTAAGTTGTTACAAAATTAATTTAAATTAATTTACAACTCAAATTTAATTTTCTATAAATATATATTGCATTTTGAAAAATTAAAGTATTTAAGAATACAATTTCGAAAATGCATGTTAAAATAAAAAATAAATCCTGGAAAAATTATTCTAATTTAATGTTGGCCCAAAATTAATTTATAACAAAAAATATAATTTTCCTATTTAATTAAATATATATAAGAAAAATTTCAAATATTTAAGTATGATGATGAAAATGAACTTAAATATTAATTTTCTATTTAATTAAATACACTAGAAAAATACTTCAAGCAAAAATATCACCTATCTAGATTTTCCTTTGACTAATTAATTAAATTTCTAATAAAATATATTTTACTTCATTTATTTTAATTAATCATTAAATGAAAAAATTATTGATTTAAGTTGATCCAAAATTAAAATAAATAATTTACAACTTTAATCTATTTTTCAAATAAAATTCGAAATTCCAGCCTTTAAGAAATGCAATTTCCAAATTTGATTAATAAAATAAAGAAAAAATAAATTTTGAAAATTATTTAAATTTAGTTGAAAAAATAAATTTCAACTAAAAATAATTTTCTATTTAATCAAGTGTCATGAAAAAGAAATATCTAAGTATCATGATGAAAAATAACTTAGATATTTAATTTCAAATTAATTAAATGTATTAAATTCAAGAAATAAATAATTAAGTGTAGAGAAGGCTTAATTATAAATCTCTAGTTTAATACTAGGAAAAATATACTTAAAATAAATTGTACCAAAATTAAATATATAAATAATTAATTTCACAATGTATAATATTTTCCTATTTAATATTAGAAATAATAAGTAGTTTAGAAATAACTATCTAGAAAATATCTTATTTGACTAAGTATCTTTTCCACAAAATTTGAAAAAATATCTAATTTAAGTTGTATTAGAAAGAATCTAGAACTTAAATATTTTCAAATTTAAATTTAATTAAATATCAAAAATTAAGTTGTAACCACTTAATTTGAAAATATTCCATTTTAAGTTAATATTCGAAAAGATATCAACTTAAAAAATATCTAAAGAATCTTAATAACCAATTCCTAAAATTCCTCAACTTAATTTTGAAATTTTAAATCCAAAAGATATTCAGATTTAAGTTGATTAGTTATAGATAACTAAATATCAACTTAAATAGGAATATTTAATGAAAAATTTAAATTAAGCTTCAGAAAGAATCTAGATGGTTATAATTCTATATTTAATTAAATACAAGAAATTACATATAGTTTAGCTTAGAATATAATATAATTCTTTAAACTATGATTTTCTTAAATTAATTTCAAAATAAATGAAATTAATTATGTTGCTAATCAATTTTTATTAGGTTAAACTAGTTTAATTAACCTAGTACAGTTATTCAAATCAGGCAAATGGGCCTTCACAATTGGGGTAGTTCATGTGAGGGGGTGCTGGGTTCAGTATGTCGTACCCACTACTATGGCTCCCAACTCTCACACAAGGCCCAAAAGAGAGGAATTTAACCTTAAAATGAACAACTGTTATTAATTGAATAGGCCAAAAAACTAAATGGGCCTAAATAAAATCTATCAAGAATTATGACATTTTATTTAGCAACAACAACCTATATGCATCTATAATGAAATTAAACACATACGCTCACACATGAACACTTTGGATGGGTCCTATCATGTTGCTAGGTCATACACAGATGAAAGAAGATTGTAAATATACCTGTTACAAATTATTTACTTGACCAAGGGAGCCATCAGATCATTAGATCTGGCAAAAAGTTAACCATGGCTATTTACAATCAAGCAATAATAGGTTTTAAAAACTTACAAACAAGCTAAAACACATACTCCTGCAACAAGGTTACCTCGATAGTTGGATGTAGGATTTATTTAATTTTAAATAAATAATTTCGAAAAATAATTAATTAAATAAAAAAATTATTTTTCGAAAAATTTAAAAAAAATTTCGAAAATTTAAATTAAAAAAAATTTAAAATTAAACCTACAATTTTGAAAAATTAGGTTTCAACCAACCTAAATATCATTTCAAAATTTGCTAACTACTTTTAAATATTTAATGTTATTTTATAAATAAAAATTAAATAAAAAATTAAAAAAGATAATTAAATATCTTTTTCAAATTTTAAATGTAATTTAAATAAATAAAATAACAAAATTTAAAAGTTAGCAAGATATCTTACATCTATTTAAAATTACATGATTATAGTTATCTTATTTTAAATTTAAATAAGGTCAAATTATTTAAAAAAAAATTAATTTAAAAAAATTTAATATCTGACCTTAAATTTAAAAATAAGATAAGATATAATCAAATTTAAAAATAAGATAGATAATTAAGCAAAAAAACGATAGATATTGACTATTTCAAATTCAAATTACACTAATATCTTGAATTAAATTTTAAAAATATTAATTAAATTAATTATGATAATTAGAATTGAATTACGAATAGTAATGTATAAATACAGAACTACACAAAAAATCAGAAGTTAATTCCATGAAAAAGCATGAAAAAACGAAGAAAAACGAAAAAATTGCAAGCTGTACGGACGGGATGCTGTGCATACCCGTCCGTGCGCGTGCATGGGTGATTTGGGCGTGCAACCTCGGCGGCAACATGATTTGCATGTAATCCGCGCGCGCAGGAGGCCTTCAGCTCAACCCTGATTTTTTTGAAACTTCAAAAAATCATAACTAATTCAAATTAAATCGAAATTGAGTTCTGTAAAAAAGTAACTTGCTTAATTTTTTCCATACTATCCAATAAAAATAATTCCAGAAACAGATATTCATATTTTTCATTAAAATTCAAAAACATCAATCAATCATCAAATAACACTCAATACAACATGATACCATCCAAAACTTCAAACAATCGTTTTAAAGTCCAAATTTCTTGCAAGCAAATCAATTACCATGGCTTTGATACCAGTTGTGGGAAATTATTTTACAAGGATCTTAGATCTACTCACAAGTATGTTGATTAACACCCTAAATATGAACTTTCTAAAACGATGAACTAAACACATATAAAGTTTAGGAAACCTTACATTGGGTGCAGCGAAATAATATGACTCCTTCCGTTCAGATATCTAGCCCTTGATTCCTTTCTGTAGCTGAGCATTATCAATATCTGAACCTGGATCTCTTTCTCTCCTTCTTTAGTGCTGAAAATCCTTCTTGCTGAAAGTCTTTCTTCATGATCTTCCTCACTATGATTGAGGTATCACTTGCTGTGTGTGGGCACTACTCTAACACTAAGTATTTCGAAATTCAAGGAAGAAGAGAGAGAGAGTGGGGTCGGCCAAAGATAGGGAGAGAGAGAGGCTCAGTTTTTTCTGAATGAAAAGTCAGAAGAAAAGTGTAATTTTCCTGAAGCCTTCACTATCTATTTATAGCATTCCACTAGGGTTAGGTTTGAATCATTTGGCATTAAAATAATGAAAATATTAGAGGGAAAACCCTACAAAAGTTGCCGGCCATGCAAAGTGGATTTGGGCCTCACTTTTTGCAATTTTGCAGTTTTATCTTTTCTGCATCTGATTTTCTAAAAAACGCCAATTTTCTAATTCAACCATTTAAATGCCAATTCTAACTATTTAATAACTATAAATAATTATTAAATAATATTGTCATTTATCATATTTATTAATTGAACCATACAAAGTATCATAATTAACAAATATGCCCCTAAAACTCTTTCTTTACAATTTTGCCCTTACTTAGTGAAAAATTCAGAAATAGATATAGTTTAATTTGAGAATTATAATTGATTCATCAAAACTTGTTGCCCCTGATTTTGCCCAATATACGTGGACCAACTGGAGAGGGACACGTGGATCAAAACGTCTTAATGCTTGAATTATTTGCTAAGTTTTTGTGATATAAGGCAGCATCCGGGACATGCCTCCCGGAGAAGGCATGTTGAGCCCCATACGCTCCCGGATGCCCAAGTAATACTAAGGCATCTCCGCGAGGTGTCAGGCTTCCCCTGAGCAGTCAATTCGCATTTAATGCCGCATGGGAGGAAGTGTGTTGGGACTGCTACACGCAATAAAGTCTGACGGCACAACCCCCAATCTGCAGCTACGAAGTAATGATCATTTAAGTGTATTGACGGCTACACTGTGAAGGGTCACATCAGTCGAAAGACAATAAGGACATTCCACATAAAAGCCCTACTGCACCTAGGGACTTGACCGTGCATTACTCATGGTATATTCATTGGGAATACCCATCTTTATGGATTTTACAGATACACATGTACCATAATCCTGGGGATTACCCCACCAAAAACACTATAAAAACTCCCTAAAAGCTCATTAAATGGGGTCGAGAATTTTGGGTTGCATAAGAGCAAGAAGAGTAAATACTCACCAAAAATATTCTCTGTATTTATAAGAGTAAACACTCACCAAAAACATTCTCTGTATTAAATACATCCATAAATAACATAGACTCGTGGACTAAGGCTCATTAACGCCCCAACCACGTAAAAATCCTTCTCTAATTTTCTTACAGTTCTCGAATCTTATAATATTTTATTGGTTGCCGAAAACCTTGGTCAACATTTTTGTGCTTTCATTGAGAGCTGAAGAAAGCTTCTACAAAAATACACTTCACGTTATAAAAATGGTGGAGACTAGAAGTACTCGTCAACCTCGCCCTCTAGAGGATGCTCAAGATCCAAATGAGGAAGACGTAGCCTCAAGAGCAGCTGAGGGCTCTGAGGAAGAAGAAGGAATTCCTGACGACGACCACGAGGGAAACCTCGATGAGTATGCCTACGATGAAGGTAGCTACTCAGAGTTAGTGCTTCTAAGGCAAAAAGCTATCGATCACGAAGCTGAGATCGAAGCCCAAAAAGCACAAAACCAAAAAATGCAAGAGGTGATGTTGGCCATGCAAAAAGCCATGGAGGCGGCTGGCATCCACGTGCATCCCAAGGCAATGACTGCTGGACTTGGCAAGGAACCAGAGGAATCCTCGCCTAGCACCCAACAGCAAAAGTCTAGGGAACCTAGCCCCATAAGATATCCCGTTGACGGGAACCAAAAGAAAAACCCTACCTCTACCCCTGGGCGAAAGAAAAAGGCGCAGGATCCGCGAAAGGTCCGCTTAGATTTCCCGAAAGGGAAAGGTCCGCAGAGGGGCAAGCTCCAAAAAGGGAGTCTTGGCCCTCAGGATCGAGGATACTATCCCACCGGGATAGCAGGGTACATGCCCGGAGCACCGCCCTCGGGTACTGTCCCGACCGCGGCTCCACCAATGAGTGGCATACAGTTCTCTGCTACTCCCGAATACAGTCAGGGCATGGACTTGGCACTCGCATCATCCCATTTTAGAAATCCCTCAGGGATAAATGGATAAGCTCCCTCGCACTCCGGTCCAACCGTTAGCCTGGCGGGCCCTTCCCAGGGCTCGAGGAGTAAACGATCCTCCAAAGGCAGCACCTGGATGGAGGAGAAACGCCAAAAGAGGGGGTACACTCCACAATACACCCAGTACACGGAGCTGACAGACTCCTAAGAGCGTGTGTACTTTGCTACTAGGCAAAATACGCACTACCAGAGACCACCTCCCTTATACAAGGACAGCTCCCGGAGGGATCCAAACAAAAGATGCGAGTATCACAACGACATTGGGCATAGCACCAACGAATGCAAGAATCTCAAGGATGAGATTGAAAACCTGATCCGATTGGGCCACCTCTATGAGTGGATCAAGAATCGGCTGCCTCACCTCAATCCGGGCCAGGCGACAGGGGTTGTGCCATAGGGAACACCAGGGGGTGCAGCAGGAGTATTGGCTCCAGTTGCTCCCGCCGGCGATGCCCAGCACATCCCCGGTCTGCCGCCCAGACCCAACGAGAGAGTAGCCATGATCTCCGGAGGACCCCATATTGGAGGAACTACCCGCAAAGAACTAAAGCGGTACGCGGGGGCCGTAAAGTACAATGAGGTTTGGGAGGTTACTCAACTCCCAGCTCAAAGGCCCCGCTGATGGATCAGCCCATCACGTTCACGGAAGAAGACGCCAAGACGGTGCGCCTCCCTCATCATGATCCGTTGGTCATTGAGACCCCCATCACCAATAAAGTGGTGGCCAGAGTCCTGATTGACAACGGAAGTTCCGTGAACCTACTTTTTAAGGAGGCGTTCATTGCAATAGGCCTGACGGACCGAGACCTCTCACCCAGCGGTTCCCAACTCACAGGGTTTAACGAAACAACGCTTATCCCAATGGGAAAAGTGAGTCTTCCAGTCACTTTGTGCCCGGACACCCCTCAAAGCACGTTCAAATACTGCACTTTTGTGGTGGTGGACTACCCGACCGCTTATAATGCGATCCTCGGCCGACCGGCCCTGGTAGATTTTGGCGCAGTCACATCCATTCGGCACCTATGCTTAAAGTTCCCTACCTAGGAAGCTGGAATAGGGACGGTGAGAGGAAACCAGTGGGAGGCAAGGCAATGTTACAATGTTGCAACCCACCTGCCCGTACTGATGGTCCGGGAAACCATCGAGCCAGGAATGGCTGAAGAAGATGAGTTGGACCCCCGGGTGGGGTCCGGAAAAATTGTGGAATTGATGGAGGATGTCGAGGAAATATCAGTGTGCGACCTCGACTCCACCAAAATACTCCGGCTGGGAAAAAGCCTAGATCCGGAGGAAAAAGAAAGAATAATAAAAACACTGAAGGGCGCCATCGACATTTTTGCATGGCGCCAAGAGGACATGACCGGCATAAGTCCACATGTCATCACCCACGTCCTCAACGTCAACCCGGACATGCCACCTGTCCAACAAAAGCGACGCCCCCTCGACTCGGTAAAGGCCGAGGCCCTAGAGAAAGAGGTGGACAAGCTTCTGACGAACAGCATGATCCGCGACGTATACTATCCGGAATGGCTAGCCAATCCGAAACTGGTGCCCAAGCCGAACGGAACTTGGCGAGTTTGTATAGATTTCACCGATCTAAACAAAGCTTGTCTGAAGGACTGCTTCCCGCTGCCCACGATCGACCAGATGGTAGATGCCACTTCCAGATTCAAATTACTATCCTTCATGGACGCCTACGCCGGGTATAACCAAATAAAGATGCACACGGCGGACCAAGAGTGCACTAGCTTCAGGACCGATAAGGGGGTATACTGCTACCTGGTCATGCCTTTCGGACTAAAGAACGCCGGAGCGACCTACCAGAGAATGGTCAACCGGATGTTCAAGGGCCTCCTGTGGCAAAACATGGAGGTATACGTGGAGGATATGCTCGTCAAGTCTAAAGCATGCAATAGCCATGCAGACAACTTAGAAGAGTGTTTTGAGGTAGTCCGGAGATACGGCATGAAGCTCAACCCAAAGAAATGCACCTTTGGGGTCAAATCAGGAAAATTCCTAGGCTTCATCGTCAGCCAGAGGGGGATTGAGGCAAACCCAGAAAAAATCCAAGCTCTCCTGAGCATGCCTTCTCCCAGGAAGCATAAAGACGTGCAGAGCCTAACCGGAAAGGTTGCTGCCCTGAGCCGTTTCATCTCCCAGTCTACAGACAAGTGCATCCCCTTCTTCAACATATTGAAGAAGTGTCAAAAGTTTGAATGGTCGGACGAGTGCGAGGAGGCATTCAAAAAATTGAAAGAACATATGGCCAAGCCCCCCATCCTGTCAAAACCCGTTCTCGGAGAAGACCTATTCTTGTATTTGGCCGTCTCCGAGCACACGGTCAGCGCTGCCCTAGTTCGGGAAGAAGAGAAAACTCAACATCCCGTGTACTATGTTAGCAAACGAATGATAGGAGCGGAGACGCGGTACCCCATCATCGAAAAACTGGTTTTCTGCCTCCTAATGGCCTCCAGAAAACTAAGGCCATATTTCCAAGCACACCCGATCAAGGTACTAACCAATCACCCACTCCGGCAACTCCTACAAAAACCAGAAGCATCCGGTAGGCTACTCAAGTGGGCAATGGAGTTAAGTCAGTTCGACTTAAACTACGTTCCCCGAATCTCAATAAAAGGCCAGGCCTTGGTAGACTTCATTACCGAATGCAATGAAGCCGAGGCAACCGCGAATACGCCAACACCATAAATCCCCACCTGGAGAGTGTTTGTTGACGGAGCCTCCAATAAAAATGGATTCGGAGTGGGGGTGGCAATGATATCCCCGACCGGACTTCGACTCCAGGCAGCCCTGCGGTTCGACTTCTCAGCTTAAAAAAATGAGGCCGAATACGAGGCCTTGATAGCAGGGCTGAGGCTAGCGAAGGCCGTAGGGGCCAAAAGAGTGGAAGTCTACAGTGACTCCCAACTGGTCGTAAATCAGATATCGGGAGAGTACCAAACACATGGCGAGCGAATGGCCGTGTATGTAACGATAGTCTGGGAGCTGCTCCATGAGTTCACGGACTACAAATTAGAAAGAATCCTCCGGGAAAAGAACGCTGACGCGGACTGTCTGGCTAAGTTAGCTTCATATAGTGAAATCGAGGGGCTGGGGTTAGTACCAGTGGAACGCTTGGCAGAGCCAAGCATCAAAGTAAAAGAGGCCATAACAACGGTTGGGCAAGAACCCAGCTGGATGGTCTCCATCATAGAATACATAACAAAAGGTGAGTTGCCCCACGAAAGGGCACTGTCTCGAAAGATTCAGTATCAGGCTCACCGTTATGTAATGATGGATAGAATTCTCTACCAAAGAGGACTCAGCATGCCTTATTTAAGGTGTGTATCGGACCCTGAAGCTAGACAAATCATGCTAGAGGTCCATGAAGGGTTCTGTGGAGATCATACAGGAGGACCCAGTCTCTCAAAGAAAATATTGAGACAGGGATACTTCTGGCCAACAATGAAAAAAGATTGTACAGACTACGTCCAAAAGTGTGATTCGAGCCAAAGGTTCGCGAACATACCGAGAGCTCCTACCAATGAAATTACCCTGATGACTAGTCCCTGGCCCTTCGCGATTTGGGGAATAGATCTTATTGGGTCCCTGCCAACATGAAAGGGAGGAGTAAAGTATGCAATAGTAGCAGTAGACTACTTCACCAAATGGACGGAGCCTGAGCCCATGAAGACTATAAATGCTAAAAAAGCACTAGACTTTGTTATCAAAAACATAGTGTGTCGATATGGCCTGCCTCACAAAATAGTCTCTGACAATGGAAAGCAATTTGATTGCGAAGAATTTACTGACTTCTGCAACCAACATGGAGTAGTAAAAAGCTTCTCCGCGGTGGCAAGGCCGCAAAAAAACAGACAAGCAGAAGCAGTCAATAAGATCCTAAAGGTTACCCTAAAGAAAATGCTGCTGGCCTGCAAAAACAACTGGCCCGAAGAGTTGCCAAGAGTGTTATGGGCCTACCGGACGACCCCTAGAATCACGACCGGCCACTCGTCGTTTTCAATCGCGTACGGTTGTGAAGCAATGGTCCCGGTAGAAATGTTATTCCCGTCCCATAAGAGAACGACTTACGATCCAGCCACGAATCAAGCTTTACTTCAAGAAGCTCTGGATCAAGTTGAAGAGCTCCGGGACGAGTCTCAAATACGAATGGCAGCTTATCAAAAGAAGGTGACCAAATATTTTAACTCCAAAGTTAAAAATAGAAAATTTTCTATTGGGGATATGGTCCTAAGAAGAGTCTTCCCAGCCACCCAGGAGCCCGGAGTAGGGGTGCTTGGGCCAAATTGGGAAGGACCATATAAAATCAAGGACGAAATCGGTTCAGGCACTTATAAGCTAAAAAGGATGGACGGAACCATTGTGCCAAGGGCCTGGAATGCCGATCACCTCAGAAAATATTACCAATAGTCCAAAAATGTAACTTAGGCTTCGTTTAAAGAGTTTGTACTGTCTAAGTGTATACAGCCTCCGCATGTTAAATAAAACTGAGTGCCTTAAAAATAAAGTTTTTATGCCACTCAGGGGGGTACTAAGGTATACCACACGGACAGACAAAAACAGGCCAAGTAAAACATCCTGACCCAAAGGGCAGGTAAAAAAAAAAGTATGCACAAAAAAGAAAAAAGCATATGTATAAACATCCTGACCTAAAAGGCAGGTCCAAAAGAAAGATATATGCATCAAATAAGATCATATATATATAAAAAAAATTCTAGCCCTAAGGGAAGGTCAAAAAATAATTACAAATATGTACAAAGGGCCCGGGGATAGGCCTTAACCAATGTTTCCCCTTGCAAAATAAAACAGCTATAAATAAAAATTGTCTTAAATGTAAGATAATTGGTTGTAAATAAAAAAAAAAAAAGAGATAAGAAAAATCTTGGTTGTAATGGGTTGAACTCAGAACGGCCTAGTCAATGCGAGGAGGAAGGCGAGGACCAATGCGCTCCTCCAACATGGCATCGAGCTTCTTCTTCTTCTCCCGGAATTTAGCAATCATATCTGCGGGTTTGGGGTAGAAGTCGAGCTTGATGTTCTGGCCATTTGTAGATGAGGCCATGTAGACGCCATCGTCGAAACGCTTGACGCACCGGCTGCAGGAGACGGGAGAAAGGAGCTCATCTTTCTTAGCCTTCTTCAAGGCTTGATCTTTGAAGTCCTTGAGCTCCTTCAGCTCCACGACAAGGTTTACCCTAGACTCCAAGTCTGCCTGGTGAACTTCCTCTAGGGACTTCACCTTGGCAGCCATTTCATCCAAGGCTTCCCTAGCCTCCCAAAGCTCACGTTTGGCCTTGGCAGTAGCCTCCAGCCTATCCCTCCGAAGGGCCTCATCCCAGATCATCGCCTCCGCTTGTGCTTCCCTCCGCCTGGCCTCTTCCTCGAACTTGGCCATGGCAAGGGCCTCCCGACGCTCAGCATCCTCCTGGTACGTCCGCCTTTCAGCGGTCAAATCCTGAAGGATCTTCATGACTTCGTCCATGCCCCCAAATTCGGACAAGATGAAGACATGGTTATTTAGGTTCTTCGAAAGGCGGCCGGCTTCGGCAGCGAGCTGGAAATGGATCCAAGTATGAGTAAAAGTCCTTAAGAGAAAATAATGAGGAAAAAAGTAAACTACGAAATACTTACCACAGTTACGGAGTGGCTGAGATCCTGGACTTGAAAGATGGAGTTCAAGGATGCATAAGCAGCGAACCGCTTGGGTGCACACCGGGTGAGCTGAGACACAAACTCGCCGGTCATCTCCGCGGCAAAGGGAGCCAAAGTAGGGCCGAGGAAACGATTGAACCAATCCGACAGGGGGTACAAATTTAGATCCCACGGATTTTGATAGTTCTTATCGTTGAGGGAATTTTGCATTTCAATTCGCCAAACCCTCCTCAAAGCCTCCACATCAGCGTGCCCCCAGGAGTACTCGTCCATGGCATAGTTGTGTTTGGCTATTCGAAGTTCCTGCCTCGCCTCATCTCCCGGAACCGGAGTCAGCACTATGTTGGGAGGCACTGTGTATTCCTCCGCCTCGGGAGAGATCTCAAAATCAGGGCCAGGGGTCGGAGTATCAGCTCTCCGCTGCCGTTTGGGCACCTCCTCGGCAACCATCTTGCCCTTGCGCTTGCGAATCAGAGCAACTTCTTGCTCTTGTTCACCTTCTTCAACTTCCTCAAGAAGAGCCCATTGCTCTTCTTGACCTTCTTTAGCTTCCTCAAGAAGCGCCTCCTCCTCATCCACTAAGTCAATAGTGTCTGGAGGGGCACTGGAAGAAGCTTTCAAGGGAGTGGCCACTTGGGAGGAAGTTAAAGGAAGGGGAGCGTCAGGAGTGTGAGCTCCGGCAAGTGCGGCCAAGATGGCATCCATGGAATTACCTGCTACAACAAAAGAAAAGAGGCAAGTGTTAGAATATCCATGGAAACAGTAAACACTCGAACAAAGCAATCAAGCTAGTCCTACCCTGACTCTCTAATTCGGCCATAGCAAAGTTCCTAATCTTAACGCTGGCTGCATCATCCTCGAGATAGCTGTCCGAACGCCAAAACCAACTGGAAGAAATGTAGGCTGAAGGGTCCAAGGGAACGGGCTCCGGAGGACCAGAACCCATCCGGGACCGACCTAGGAAATCTCTTAAGTTAGAAAAATAATAATCCTTCATATGGTCTCCCCACCGGGTCGAGGGCATCCTAAACCTATTGAGATGCTCATCGAACCCTACAGGCCTAAGGCTGGCATATTCGCTAACGGAAGGAACGTAATGTACTACTAAAGGAGACTTATCGGAGCCGGAAGTACTGGCATCAGGAGCCCCGGTGTTCGACACCTGAACCGAAGGCTTTGGCCTAGGAGTCCTCCTCTCAGCCAGGCTCCCAATGCGAAGGGACCTCCCAGTAATTGCCTGGCTCCTCCTCTCGACCGAGCTCCCCACGCGAAGGGACCTCCCGGAAGCTACCTGGGCCTTGGAATAAGCCTTCTCTTGGGCCTTCCGGTAGAGATACTCCTGGTACTTCTTCTCGGCAGTGGCGATGAGTTCATCCCGGAAGGTCTTCTCCGCGGCAGGCACCCTCACATTCGAACAAATAACCTTAGAAAGGTTAGAGTCCTCCACTGATTGGTGCGGCAGGATCAGCTTGGCCTTCCGGCAGTTCTTTGTCGTGACTAAGCCCCCGGCGTCAAGATCCGCCCGATCGTAAGTCGCAAAGACCTGGGCCCTCCGGAGAAAGACCTGAGTAGGCGCGGTCCGCTCGTAGGGGGGAATCCTGACCCACTCTGTGAGAAGCTCCGGGTGCTCCACAGCTTGGAACCCGGAGGAGAAGAAGAAGCGGTGGCGATACTCCTTAACATGAGTTTGCCGATTATAAGGGACCACCCCATCATTTGAAGGGTGGGCCCGAAATTCTTAAAAACTGTCTTTAAGTTTGTCCCCCTTTTTGGGGACGGAAACAAGTTCATAAAAATACAAAATCTCCGCCGGACTGGGAGAGCCCCATCCCCAGGCGGAGTAAAAAATAAATAAGCCTGAAAACAGGCAGTAAGCTTGGGGAATCAGTTGGTATGGCGCAAGGCCGACAAATACTAAATAATTAATAAAATCGTCTTGAAGAGGAAGCATGGCCCCGGCCATCAGGTGCGTCTGGCTCCAAGCCCCGAAGCCGCCGTAGTTATGGTTGGGCATCTCCGCATCTCGGGGCGGCCTGTGATACGTCCCGGATGTCGAGGGTTTGATCCCAGCCACCTCCACGATGTTCTCCAGCTGGTGGGGGAAGGTTAGGGTGGAATGAAGCTCAGCCGCCTCCCATCCTGTGGCCCGAGGTTTATACCCCTCCTTGGCAATAGGACCCAGCGTGACGTCTTCAAGGGTAGCCAGACGCTTACCGCTCTTCTTGGACGACTTTGAGTCAGACGCAGACATGTTTTGATTCTAAAAAAAGAGTTAAGATTCCAGCAATTAGGCCCCACACCAAACCCTAAATCAAAAAAGGGAACGGGGGTCCCCTAACCGCTGGAAAGAGGCCACTCTGGACATCTGTCAACCAGAAAACCTTAGAAGGATTTCCTGGGCAAAAGTTGTTGGAAATTATTTTACCAGGATCTTAGATCTACTCACAAGTATGTTGTTTAAACATCCTAAATATGAACTTTCTAAAACGATAAATTAAACACATATAAAGTTAAGAAAACCTTACATTGATGCAGCGGAATTAATGTCTCCTTCCACTCAGATCTCTAACCCTTAAATCCTTTCTGTAGCAGAGTATAATCAAGATCTGAGCCTGAATGTCCTTCTTCTTCAAGTTTGATCCTTCACAGTCTTCCAATCTATGATTGAGTTACTGCTTGCTGTGTGTGGGCACTTACTCTTTCACTAGGGTCACGAAAAAGATGAAGGAGAAAAGAGAGAGGGTTTCGGCCAAGGTGTAGAAAGTGGGGAAGGCTCAGTTTGACTGAGCCATCACTTTCTATTTATAGGCAACTACTAGGTCTAGGTTTAGAATTATTTGGCATTAAAATAATGAAAATATTAATTTGAAAAATCAACTTAAGTGGCCGGCCATGGTGTTGTAATGAGCCTCACTTAATTTTGCAATTTTATCAAATTTTATCTCTATTTTCTCAAAAACGCCAATTTTCCAATTCTAACCTTTTAAATGCCAAAACTAATTATTTAATAACTAAAATAGATTATTAAATAATATTGTCATTAAATTTAATTATTAATTAGACATATAAAGTCCATTAATAAATAAATAAACCTAGAAACTCTTTTCTTTACAATTTCACCCCTGAATAGTGAAAATTCATAAAATTAGACATAGTCTAACTTTAGAATTATAATTGATCAATCACGAATCAATTAATGAGTCTTACAAGCAGAATGTTCTCAACTAGAATGGGGACCATGGATCTATATGCTGAGCTTCCAATAAGTGAACCAAATTTACCAAGTAAATTCCTACTTATTAATTCTTCGTTGAATCCACTCTTAGAACTTAGAATTGCACTCTCAGACTTATATAGATCATATTGTATGTTCCACGATATCAATATACTATCTCATTTAACCATTGTTATAATCTTATTGTGATTTAAAGATCCTCTATATAGATGATCTACATCGAGATGGGATTTCTTTACCGTTCTCACCCCTCAATGTATTTTGCCCCTTAAAACACTTAGCTACCTGTAAATGGTGTTTAGTGATCTAATAATTAATCAGTTAAACAAGAGCTCATCCATTTACTTCTATTTGCTAAGCTCGAAGGGAATCATCACTTGACTTCTATACACCAGTAGAAGCTATAGATTCCATATTTATGTTTAGCACTCCCACTCAATCATACTATCCTGTTCTCGAAATATACGTATCACCCTGACCCGAAAGTAGGCTTAACTAATAAATCTAAGAACATGAATAGCACTCCTGAGTTGAGCCTAAGCATATCAGGATTTAGATTCTTTTAATCTTAAGATCAACTACTGATATTGACTTGGAAAGATATGTATAACGGTAAGTTTGTAATATCTTAACTTAGTTGCAATATCGGTCCAGTCCAATGTATACTCCATACATTCGAAACTAGTATACTTTACTAATGTCCTGGAAAGAACATAACACTTACTCCAAGTGTAAGTACACATCATCGCTGATTATCACATTAGTGTAAATCCAATAACACTGATGAAACAGGGACCAAAACTTTTGATTCATATGATCACAATCACATTCCACTGTGTTGACGATACTGTAATTGTGAATAAACATATGATCTGGATTTAACTGATTTTGTGTGTATGAATGTAATAAACATATTAAACATATTAAACCATTAGCATGTAAAATTCATGAAAACATCAATCACTTCAAATTTCTTATATTGATAACTAATCACATTGTAAAGAGTTTTATTTAGGGCATAAAACCCAACAAACCCCCACTTGCACTAATATAAAAAAAACTGTGCAAATAGGTCAATCTGATGTCTTGATCTTCAGATCAAGTGTAGTATATTTGAATCCACCCAAACTTCTGGAAACTAGTTCATAAATTCACTTATGAAACATCCTTTACTATATGCTTTACTCATCAAGGGATACTGAAATCTTTACTGTTTTAAAAGTACATTTGAATTAACAGAAGACATATCTCTCATATTTTAAAATATGTAATTGAGATATTACAGTGTAGACTTTTCTTCAGTGATATAACTTTCTGGTATTTTCGAATAGACCAAGTTATAGTTCTTCTCTGGTAGAGTTTGAATTATTATACAATAATTCCTCCACCCCCAAAGTAAGCACTATCTTATAGAAATCGAAATTAGATGGTGAGATACAAAGACAACTGATACACAGTTCCTTAATATCTGACATATAGATCACTTTCATAAATCTTTCTTGAATATCTTCTAATGTTCCCTATTTGATTACATCTCAGATAGCTCCTACTCAATAGCAGATGTCTGGTTAAATAATACTTTTAACCTCTAATTGTGTAGAGAGTTACCTAGTTGTGACTTTTGTATTAGTCTTAAACTTTAAGTTAAGACTAAGTCATCAACATAGCAGACTAGTATTTTGAAGTGAAAAATACATGCCAGAGATAAAGTAATCAAAATTAAGATACCGTCAAATTTTTTATGAGGATTAAGAATTCTTGGTTCAAGTCATTCGAATGGACTGAACTAGAGTTCTTTATCTTATTCTCATAATTCTGATAAGCTATTCCTATCCATGTGAATGGTTAGACTTGCTTTTCAGTAGTGTTCTTAAGTACCTATCACAATTATCAACCTAATGAAGATGGGTATAGAACTTTAAAATTCTCCCACTCAATTAAGGTAGTGTGAAACTTTAACAAAGAACTTTCAAAGGTATCAAACTTTTACTTACAACAGTAAAAACGAAACGCAACATACAATCAAGATCAAGAATTTATATTGACAATAGCTGACTCATTATATTACTTCCATGTTTAAACAAGATATGTGTTTCATAGGGAATTGTGGAATAGACTCCACCCCTAAGAATATACATATAGGGTACCTGTGGATAACCTCCACCCCTAAGTATATAGAGATTATGATCCACCCCTAAAGGTTGTAAAGATCATGATTCTCTAAGTGTGATAGAGTTTATGTGGAGTTGAATACTATCCAGAGTTCATTAGATATAAAAGATCGTTGAACTGCATAGTTTTCTTAACTTTTCTCCACCCCTATCAGATCATAAGATCCTTTTATTAAACAAATTCTTAATAATTGTATTAGAATGAACAATTATTGATAAACTTAGAAATAATTTCTAGTGTTTATATAATATAACTCTATGAAGAGTTGTAAATATTATAGAATTTGCATCAATAATAAAAACACTTACACATACAAACATACAAATATAATGTGGTAATAATTGATGAAGATAAAATTAAATGAAGCCCATTCTCATAAATTGCAATAGGGAATTTCGAAAATAAAACTTTATTAATAAAAAAAATATTGCAACAATATGAGAATAAATAGGGATAAATATCCCAAACTAAAATTTGAAATCCAAATTGTCTTTAAACTAAAACAATTAATTCAAAAAAAATTGAAGAGCTTCATCTTCATTTGGACGATTTCACCCTTGGTCCAGCTTTCTGATCCAACTCAATTGAGTTCAAGTAGCTTGGCCTATAAGAAGAAGAAAACAAATAAACAAAGTTAGTCCAGAATCATAAATCCAATTGGATAACAATTCACTAAAACTCTTAAAGTTTATAAATGGAAATGCCTTGTTTCTTTGCAAGAAGTTTAGGACACTGGGGTTTCCAATGACCTTTCTCATTGCAGTAGAAACACTTTCCTTTAAGTGTAGCATCACCAGAAGGAGCAGCCTTTTTCATGGCTTTTGTTCGCTTCTTGGTGTTCTTCCACTTCTTCTTCGATTTGGGCTTTGAAGGAGAGGCAACATTTGCTTCAGGTTTTATCGTCCCATTACCATTACCAGGATTGTGAGGTTTACTCCCTTTCTTCTTGGGTCCTCCAATCAAATTTTCATAAGTTTGAAGGTCATTGACTAACTCATGGAAGTCAATTTCCTTCTTATTCATGACATAATTTGATGTATATGGTAGAAATGCTGGAGTCAGGCTATTCAAGATAAGACTAACTTGAGTAGCACTGTCCATTTCAGCACCATGATCCTGGGCTTCTTGGAAATAACTGGACATGAGGAGAACATGATCACGCACGTTTTGATGAGGTTCCATCCGTGCGTTAATGAACTTCTTAGTCGCGTCAAAGCGTGACTGAAGTGATGCCTTACCGAATAGCTCATTCAACTTCGTCATAACTTCAGCAGCCTTCTCAGTTTTAGAAAACCGAGTTTCGTGGGTGTCAACCATGCTAGAAAGCATAAAGTATAGAGCTTTGTCATTTGCTTTCTGCCAACGCTCATACTTTTCTTTCACAGCTTTGGATGCATTATCCCCAGGCACTTCAGGTGACGGCTCAGTTAAAATAAACAAGGCACTTTCTCCTATGAGAGCAATATTAATGTTCTCATTCCATTTATTAAAGTTAGATCCATTCAGCTTATTTTCAGTCAACAGTGATAACATGGGATTCATTTTGATAAAACAGGATACTACAAAATAATAGAAATCAACAAATAGAAATTAAATAGTGGTTTAACACAAAATCAATTCAGAAATTATAAGCACATAGCAAGTAGGAATGATATGAGAAAATACTTAAAAAATTCAATCCTAAATAATTTCCAAGATTTTCAACAAACTGATATCAGTGTCCCGTTTAGGCGAGAGTCAAAGCTACCATCCATTGAATAGAGTTGTTAGCTCATCTAAAATGTTAAACATTCTAGCAACCTTTTATTTGATCAAGATCAGAATCCAGCGTTGTCCCGTTTAGGCGAGAGTCAAGGCTATTCTATCTTATGAGCTTCTACCATTGTTTCGCAATTTGCAAGTCAAATATGGTCGCCACCATTAGGGTGATCTATACCATATAAAACACTTACAAACCACTTATCATGCGAGATTAAACGGTGCAAAATTACTAATGAACGTTCCTCCATTAGGGAGGATTACTCACTTAAACAAACGCGGTGTAAAACCCACAATGGAGATCGAATATCTTAATAATAACAAAGCTCATTATTTAAAATGTATTTTCTTTATTATTCTAATAAATAAATCTCATTAAATTCTAAATTAAGAATTAAAATTCAAAAATAAGAATTTAATATAATATTTATAAAATTATACTTAGATGGTGATTGAAATAAAATTAATTATTTCCATCTTAGTAATAATCTTAAATTTAAATATTAAGGAAATTAATTTAAGTTGAATTAAATAAAATAATTAGCAACTTAAAAATTTCCTTTGAGAATATATTTATTGGGTTCGAAAATTTAAAGTATATAAAAATACAATTTTTGAAAATAATAGAAAAGAAATACTTCAAGCAAAAATATCACCTATCTAGATATTCTTTGACTAGTTAATTCAATTTCTAATAATATATATATTTTTAAATGCATTTATTTTAAACTAATCAATTAAATGAAAAAAATCATTGACTTGAGTTGGTCCAAGAATTAATTAAAATAAATAATTAATTTACAACTCAATCTATTTTTCAAGATAAAAAATTCGAAAATATTGCATAATTAAAATGCAAATTTCGAAATTGATTAATAAAATAAAGAAAAATATATATTTTGAAAATTATTTAAATTTAAGTTGAAAAATTAAATTTCAACCTAAAAATAATTTTCTATTTAATTAAGTGTCATGAAAAATCAATAAATATTTTAGTATCATGATGAAAATCAACTTAGATATTTAGATTTTTCAAGCTAATTAAATGTATTAAATTCTAGAAATAAATAATTAAGTGTAGAGAAGGCTTAATTATTAATTTCTATTTAATACTAGGAAAAATATACTTAATAAAATTGTACCAAAATTAATTATTTAAATAATTAATTTCACAAAGTATAATATTCCTATTTAAATATTAGAAATAATAAGTAGTCTAGAAATTACTATCTAGAAAATATCTTATTTGACTAAGTATCTTTTCAAAATTTGAAAAATATCTAATTTAAGTTATATAGAAAAAATCTAAAACTTAAATAATTTCAAATTTAGATTTAATTAAATATCAGAAATTAAGTTGTAACCACTTAATTTGAAGATATCTTTTTAAAGTTAATATTTGAAAAGATATTAACCAAAAAAAATATCTAAAATATTCCATTTTAAGTTAATATTTGAAAAGATATTAACTTAAAAAATATCTTAAGAATCTTTAATAACTAATGCCTAGGATTCCTCAACTTGATTTAAAATTTAAATCAAATATTCAAATTTAAGTTAGATAAGAAAAATCAGTTGATACAACTAATTTATAACTTAAATAGGAATATTTAATTAAATAAGTTCCAGAAAGAATCTTAGTTAGTTAAAATTCTATATTTAATTAAATACAAGAAAAATAAAAATAGTTTGTCTAGAAATAATATCTAAAACTAAAAGTATTTTCTTAAAATTAACTTTAAAATATTAAAATGAAAATAAATTTCATATATTTTAAAAGTTAATTATGTTGCTAATTCAATTTTATTAGGTCAAACTAATATAATTAACCTAGTACAGTTATTCAAATCAGGCAAATGGGCCTTCACAATTGGGGTAGTTCATGTGAGGGGGTGCTGGGTTCAGTATGTCGTACCCACTTCTATGGCTCCCAACTCTCACACAAGGCCCAAAAGAGAGGAATTTAACCTGAAGATAAATAACTGTTATTAATTGAATAGGTCCAATTGTTGGATATTATTTTACCAGGATCTTAGATCTACTCACAAGTATGTTTATTAACATCCTAAATATGAACTTTCTAAAACGATAAAATAAACACATATAAAGTTTAAGAAACCTTACATTGGGTGCAGCGGAATAATATGACTCCTTCCGTTCAGATATCTAGCCCTTGATTCCTTTCTGTAGCAGAGCATTATCAATATCTGAACCTGGATCTCTTTCTCTGAATCTTTGATGCTGAATCTCCTTTGCTGATGATCTTTCTTCACGATCTTCCTCACTATGATTGAGGTATCACTTGATGTGTGTGGGCACTACTCTAATCACTAAGAGAGGTTCGAAATATTGAGGAAGAAAAGAGAGAGAGTGGCGGCTAGAGAAGAGAGTGGAGGCTCAGGTTTTTCTGATTCAGAAAGTGTGTTATTTTCCTGAAGCCTTCACTATCTATTTATAGCATTCCTCTAGGGTTTGATTTGAATTATATGGCATTAAAATAATGAAAAAATCATTTAAAAAAGCTACAAAGGTGGCCGACCATACACTTAATGGATTGGGCCTTGGGCTTTGCAATTTTGCAATTTTAACACCTTTTGTATCTGATTTTCTCAAAAATGCCAATTTCCTAATTCAATCATTTAAATGCCAATTCTAACTATTTAATAACTATAAATAATTATTAAATAATATTGTCATTTATCATATTTATTAATTGAACCATACAAAGTATCATAATTAACAAATATGCCCCTATAAACTCTTTCTTTACAATTTCGCCATTACTTAGTGAAAATTTCACAAATAGACATAGTCTAATTCGTGAATTATAATTGATTAATCAAAACCAATTACATGAGTCTTACAAGCAATATTATCTCAACTAGTGGGGGGACCATGGGTCTATATAACCGAGCTTCCAATAAGTAGATCAAGAATTTAGCACTAAAATTCACTAACTTATTAATTCTTCGTTGAATCCACGCATAGAACTTAGAATTGCACTCTCGGTTATATAGAATGCTCTATATGTTCCACCATATAGACACATCATTAGTTATCCATTGTTATAATCCTAATGTGATCAATGATCCTCTATATGAATGATCTACCTTTGTAAAGGGATTAAATTACCGTTACACCCTACAATGTATTTATTCCTTAAAACACTTGACCCCGTATAAATGATATTTCAGCTTATGTGAAATGAGTACTCCACCATTTATGTTCGTTTGGTCAAGCTCGAAGGAGATCATCCTTTGCTTACTATTCGCCAGATAGAAGCTATAGATTCCATGTTTATGCTAGCGCTCCCACTCAATTGCACTACCGTGTTCCCAAAATGTACGTATCACCCTGACCTAAAAGTAGGCTTAACTAACAAATCAAAGAACACGAATAGCCTTTCAAGATTGAGCCTAATCATATCAGGATTAAGATCATTTGATCTAGGATCAACTTAGGCGATATTGACTTGAATAGATATTACGGTAAGTTTAATAAATCTAAGTCAAAGTTCAATATCGGTCCCTTCCGATGCATACTCCATGCATCCAACCCGAGCTTTACTTTAACCAATGCTCGGAAAGAACATAGTATTTCTCCAAATACAAGTAAACTCTTGTTGTAGATTATCATATCAGTAAAACCCTATGTCTGATAAATCTAGGAAACTTTATTCACATAGTCATGTTTACTTTCCAATGTGTTGACGACACAATAAACAGGATCAAGTATGTGAAAAGGGTTTCGTATGAATTTATACATTATGTACATATAATCATGAAATAAATCATGTGAACCATGCAACATTAAATGTTATTTCGATCTATATTAATAAGTAAATACGATTATATTGAAATGAGTTTTATTTAGGGAATAAAACCCAACAAACTCCCACTTGCACTAATATAAAACAAAAAGTGCGTTTCAAATAATCTCAACACCTTGATATACAAATCAAGTGTAGTAGTAGTAAACTCCTCGTAATAGGATCCGAAAGGTTGAATTAACCACAACCTTTTCTCCACCATTACTCTTCCTTTAATCACAAAATCATTGATAATGTGAAATTCCTCTCTATATGTCTACTCTCTTGGGATACTGGATTCTATACCTTTGGCAACTACTTTTGGTTAATCAGGAAATTAACACTAGTAGTTTAAGGCAATTTGGAATGGTGCCAAAGATGTATAGAACTTTCCTTAGACTGAATAAGTAACTTTCCAAGCCTTTAACATTCGGTCTATCTCCGGTAGACCTAGAGACTTCAGATAGGTTTTTACACTTCTCCAAAATCACTATTCCACCCCCAGAGTAACCACCATCTTATCAGAAAGATTTACTAGCACAAAGGCAAATTTCGAAATCTGATATGGTGTAGTCTAAGAGTTTTAAACACACCCTTATAGACTAACATATAGTTCCTCTTCTTAATCTTAAGATTTACTTGATTGTCTTCCAATGTTCTTCTCCTGGATTAATCTGATACCTACTCATTACTCCCACTCAACAGCAGGTGTCTGGTCTAAGGCATACAAAAAGCATATCTAAGACCTCTCACTGTTGATGTAAGAAATTATTTCATGGCTTTATCTTTTCTGGAATAGTTAAGACTTTTCCTTAGATAAATAAAATCTATACCTAAGAAGTTGTGAAGCTTCTATAGATTGCCATTAGAAAGAAAATGCTTCAGCATCTTACTAAAGTAAGTTGCTTACATTAGAGTAAGTAATTACCAGGTATACCACAAGCCATAGGTTTAGATAATCTCAAACCTATAATACTAGGGACAGGAAGTTTTGTTAAGTCCATAGAATAGACTTATTAACGAAAATTTCCTTTTATGCCCTTGTAATAGAAAACTTTAGGTCATTCCATGTGAATGGATTAAACCATAGTTCTATTGGCTTTCTTCTTAGTTTCTTATCTTGACAATCCATTACTTGTTTAAACTCACAATGGATTTTAATCACTTGTGTCTCCCAAGTCATAAGAAGGTGAGTTCCTAGAAACTCTCCCACTACGACAAGGTACCGTGAATTATGTCGAAGAAAACTAAATGGTATTGATCTCTTCGGTTGTGACAAGACAACAGAGGCAGTGGGATCATCATATGTTATATAAGATGATAGAACACTTTTGGAATCAAGAATAAATATCTCCTTTATTTGCTACTTGTTTTTCAGACTTAGTCATTTTCTTAGAAAAGTAGTATTTGTTTGAACAAACACTTTCTTATCTATTGACAATGGGATGGTCCACCCCTAATCACTTAGAAAAGCTAACAAACCATGGTTAACAGTTCTAGCCTTTCTTAAGATTTTGATTAGGTCATCCATGAATCTAGTAATGATTTACATTAAGTATACAACCATTACATCATTCTGAAATTGTATTACCATAGAAGGATTTAGGCAACGACTAGTAACTAATCATCAACATGCAACTCGAAATTTCTGGGGAGGTAAGTTTGGATATAATTCAAAAATCAATTTAATGATCTTTGAACTGCATATCTACTAACTATTTCTCCACCCCTATCAGTTCGCAAGATCTTTAACCAGTTACCTTAATGGTTTTAACCATTGCTAGAAATTTATGAAATTTTTCAAACATTTCAAATTTCTTTGCATAAGGTATAATCTAGAGTTATCGTTTTAAGAATACAACGAAAAACTCATATCCACCCCTGAATGTACATTCATCTGCGAATGAGATGAACTACTTTCAGTGGATATAGGCATATTAACTCTTTGCAGAGATTGATCTTGTCAAATCCACTATGAACAAGATACAAATGCCATAGATTAAGAAAATGTGGTAGTGTCTATGATGACATAGGTTTAGTTACATCAAAGAGTTCTTAGAATACTTCAAGTGGATCCTGGTCACAGAATACCTAACTCACATTCCATACAGTTTTAATCCATTAATAAAAGATGGATATAAACACTTGAGAAAGTGTAACTGTAATGTATTCTGGAATTAGAAATATAAGAAAATTTCTATTTGGAATCTAAAATTAAAGTCAAAGACTTAAATTTATACCAAATATAATGAGTAATTCTATCTTGGACCAGCACTACTAATATAACTCTAAGTCTGATTTGTTCATACAAGTAGGAGATTTCTAAGATTGAGGATTTATATCAATTGGGAATAGAATTTCGGGATTATAATCATAAGCGTCATTTAATTTCTTAAGAGAAAATATAGAATGACATGAAATGATTTATAGACCATTCATCCAATGATATGTATTGAAGCTAATTCAAAATGAATAAGCTAAGAGGAATTAGGATAATTTCGTTTATAAATAAGAATCCAACGATGCTTCGATTAGCGAAAGTCAAAGTAATCTTATTTATACAATCTTCTTGTTTCATATCGTAAAAATACTAGTCTAAGGTGTCATCAATTGATGAACAGCTAGATGTCGCATATACAATATTTATCTTTCGAGATCTAACACTATTATGTATGTCTAATGGTGAAAATCCACTAGGGATTTATCTCATTAGATAAACAAGCCAAGTTAGACCAACAATGAAGATTCGAAATTAAACTACAACTTAATAACAGAAAATAACATGGTTCAATATAAATTCATACACAATTCAGAAATTATAAGCATATAGTATGTAGGAATGACAAGTGAAAATACTAAAACTTACAATCCTAAATAATTTCCAAGGTTTTCAACAAACTGATATCAGTGTCCCGTTTAGGCGAGAGTCAAAGCTACCATTCATTGAATAGAGTTGTCAGCTCGTCTAAAATGTTAAACATTCTAGCAACCTTTTATTCGATCAAGATTGGAATTCAGCGTTGTCCCGTTTAGGCGAGAGTCAAGGCAATTCTATCTTATGAGCTTCCACCATTGTTTCATAATTTGCAAGTCAAGTATGGTCGCCACCATTAGGGTGATCCATACCATACAAAACACTTACAAACTACTTATCATGCGAGGTTAAACGGTGCGAAATTGCTAATGAACGTTCCTCCATTAGGGAGGATTACTCACTAAAACAAACGCGGTGTAAAACCCACAATGGAGATCGAATGTCTCTATAATAAAGCTCATTATTTGAAAAGAGTTGTATTTTCTTTTATTCTCTTTATTTATTCTATTTGTTTTAAATATATATTTATTTAATTAAAATTTCCAATTTAGAATGAAAAATTCTAAATTTAAATTTTAATTTAATATTTATAAATTTTACTTAGATGGATATGAAAATAATATGAATTATTTCCATCTTAGTAATAATTTCCAATAAATATTTAGAAAAAATATTTAAGTTGTTACAAAATTAATTTAAATTAATTTACAACTCAAATTTAATTTTCTATAAATATATATTGCATTTCGAAAAATTAAAGTATATAAGAATACAATTTTTCGAAAAATGCATATTAAAATAAAAAATAAATCCTGGAAAAATTATTCTAATTTAATGTTGGCCCAAAATTAATTAATAAAATTAATTTACAACAAAAAATATAATTTTCCTATTTAATTAAATATATAAGAAAAATTTCAAATATTTAAGTATGATGATGAAAATCAACTTAAATATTAATTTTCTATTTAATTAAATACACTAGAAAAATACTTCAAGCAAAAATATCACCTATCTAGATTTTCCTTTGACTAATTAATTCAATTTCTAATAATATACTTTAATTCAATTTATTTAAAATTAATCAATAAATGAAAAAATCATTGATTTAAGTTGATCCAAGAATTAATTAAAATAAATAATTAATTTACAACTTAATCTATTTTTCAAGATAAAATTCGAAATTCTAGCATTTAAGAAATGCAATTTCGAAAAAAAATTGATTAATAAAATAAAGAAAAAATATATTTTGAAAATTATTTAAATTTAGTTGAAAAATTAAATTTCAACTAAAAATAATTTTCTATTTAATTAAATGTCATGAAAAAGAAATATTTAAGTATGATGATAAAAATCAACTTAGATATTTAATTTTCAAATTAATTAAATGTATTAAATTCAAGAAATAAATAATTAAGTGTAGAGAAGACTTAATTATTAATCTCTAGTTTAATACTAGGAAAAATATACTTAAAGTAAATTGTACCAAAATTAATTAATAAATAATTAATTTCACAATGTATAATATTTCCTATTTAATATTAGAAATAATAAGTAGTCTAGAAATAACTATCTAGAAAATATCTTATTTGACTAAGTATCTTTTCCACAAAATTTGAAAAAATATCTAATTTAAGTTGACTAGAAAAAATCTAGAACTTAAATATTTTTCAAATTTAAATTTAATTAAATATCAAAAATTAAGTTGTAACCACTTAATTTGAAAATATTCCATTTTAAGTTAATATTCGAAAAGATATTAACTTAAAAAATATCTAAAGAATCTTAATAACCAATGCCTAAAATTCCTCAACTTAATTTTGAAATTTTGAATTCAAAAGATATTGATTTAAGTTGGTTAGTTGAAGATAACTAAATATCAACTTAAATAGGAATATTTAATGAAAAATTTAAATTAAGTTCCAGAAAGAATCTAGATGGTTATAATTCTATATTTAATTAAATACAAGAAAATACATATAGTTTAGCTTAGAATAAAAAATAATTCTTTAAACTATATTTTTCTTAAATTAATTTCAAAATAAATGAAATTAATTATGTTGCTAATCAATTTTAATTAGGTTAAACTAGTGTAATTAACCTAGTACAGTCATTCAAATCAGGCAAATGGGCCTTCACAATTGGGGTGGTTTGTGTGAGGGGGTGCTGGGTTCAGTATGTCGTACCCACTTCTATGGCTCCCAACTCTCACACAAGGCCCAAAAAAGAGGAATTTAACCTTAATAAGAACAACTGTTATTAATTGAATAAGCCCAATAACTAAATGGGCCTAAATAAATTCTATCAAGAACTATGATAATTTATTTTAGCAACAACAACCTATATGCATCTATAATGAAATTAAACACATAGGCTCACACAGGCACACTTTGGATGGGTCCTATCATGTTGCTAGGTTATACACAGATGAAAGAAGATTGTAAAATTTACCTGTTACAAATTATTAACTTGACCAAGGGAGCCATCAGATCATTAGATCTGGCAAAAAGTAACCATGGCTATTTGCAATCAAGTAATAATAGGTTTTAAAAACTTACACATAAGCTAAAACACATACTCCTGCAACAAGGTTAGTTGGATAGTTGGATGTAGGATTTATTTAATTTTAAATTAAATAAATATTTAATTTCGAAAATAATTAATTAAATAAATAAAAATAAATAAAAAAAAAATTTCGAAAATTTTTAAAAAATTTAAAAAAAAATAAATTCGAAATTTAAAAAAATTTAAAATTAAACCTACAATTTTTGAAAAATTAGGTTTCAACCAACCTAAATATCATTTCAAAAATTTGCTAACTACTTTTAAATTTTAAATGTTATTTTATAAATAAAAATTAAATAAAAAATTAGAAAAGATAAATAAATATCTTTTTCAAATTTTTAAATGTAATTTAAATAAATAAAATAACAAAATTTAAAAAATTAGCAAAATATCTTATATTTATTTAAAATTACATGATTATAAATATCTTATTTTAAATTTAAATATGGTCAAAATATCTAAAAAAGATTTAATTAAAAAATCTTAAAAGATAAGATATTTTTAAAATATCTTAAAAGATATTATAAATATCTTAAAAGATATTATAAATATCTTAAAATATCTGACCTTAAATTTAAAAAAAAATATAATCAAATTTAAAAATAAGATAGATTTTTAAGCAAAAAGATAAATACTAATTCTATTCAAATTCAAATTACACTAATATCTTGAATTAAATTAAAAAAAATTTAAATTAATTCAAAATGATAATTAGAATTGAATTAGGAATAGTAATAGTATATATACAAAACCATACAAAAAATTGGAAGTTAATTCCATGAAAAATTATGAAAAATTGAAGAAAATTGAAAAAATTCGAAACTGTACGGACAGTTCTGCGATCGCAGGAAACTATCAGCACAGCCCCGATTTTGTCAAATCTTCAAAAAATCATAACTAATTCAAATAAAATCCAAATTGAGTTCTGTAAAAGGCTAACTTGCTTAATTTTTTCCATACTATCCAATAAAAATAATGCCAGAACCGAAATAACAATTATTTTTCACGAAAATTTCACAATCATCAATCAATCATCAAATAACACTCAATACAACATGATACCATCCAAAGAACATACAAACAATCGTTTTAAAGTCCAAATTTCTTGCAAGTAAATCAATTACCATGGCTCTGAGGCCAGTTGTTGGATATTATTTTACCAGGATCTTAGATCTACTCACAAGTATGTTTATTAACATCCTAAATATGAACTTTCTAAAACGATAAAATAAACACATATAAAGTTTAAGAAACCTTACATTGGGTGCAGCGGAATAATATGACTCCTTCCGTTCAGATATCTAGCCCTTGATTCCTTTACGTAGCAGAGCATTATCAATATCTGAACCTGGATCTCTTTCTCTGAATCTTTGATGCTGAATCTCCTTTGCTGATGATCTTTCTTCACGATCTTCCTCACTATGATTGAGGTATCACTTGATGTGTGTGGGCACTACTCTAATCACTAAGAGAGGTTCGAAATATTGAGGAAGAAAAGAGAGAGAGAGTGGCGGCTAGAGAAGAGAGTGGAGGCTCAGGTTTTTCTGATTCAGAAAGTGTGTTATTTTCCTGAAGCCTTCACTATCTATTTATAGCATTCCTCTAGGGTTTGATTTGAATTATATGGCATTAAAATAATGAAAAAAATCATTTAAAAAAGCTACAAAGGTGGCCGACCATACACTTAATGGATTGGGCCTTGGGCTTTGCAATTTTGCAATTTTAACACCTTTTGTATCTGATTTTCTCAAAAATGCCAATTTCCTAATTCAATCATTTAAATGCCAATTCTAACTATTTAATAACTATAAATAATTATTAAATAATATTGTCATTTATCATATTTATTAATTGAACCATACAAAGTATCATAATTAACAAATATGCCCCTATAAACTCTTTCTTTACAATTTCGCCATTACTTAGTGAAAATTTCACAAATAGACATAGTCTAATTCGTGAATTATAATTGATTAATCAAAACCAATTACATGAGTCTTACAAGCAATATTATCTCAACTAGTGGGGGGACCATGGGTCTATATAACCGAGCTTCCAATAAGTAGATCAAGAATTTAGCACTAAAATTCACTAACTTATTAATTCTTCGTTGAATCCACGCATAGAACTTAGAATTGCACTCTCAGTTATATAGAATGCTCTATATGTTCCACCATATAGACACATCATTAGTTATCCATTGTTATAATCCTAATGTGATCAATGATCCTCTATATGAATGATCTACACTGTAAAGGGATTAAATTACCGTTACACCCTACAATGTATTTATTCCTTAAAACACTTGACCCCGTATAAATGATATTTCAGCTTATGTGAAATGAGTACTCCACCATTTATGTTCGTTTGGTCAAGCTCGAAGGAGATCATCCTTTGCTTACTATTCGCCAGATAGAAGCTATAGATTCCATGTTTATGCTAGCGCTCCCACTCAATTGCACTACCGTGTTCCCAAAATGTACGTATCACCCTGACCTAAAAGTAGGCTTAACTAACAAATCAAAGAACACGAATAGCCTTTCAAGATTGAGCCTAATCATATCAGGATTAAGATCATTTGATCTAGGATCAACTTAGGCGATATTGACTTGAATAGATATTACGGTAAGTTTAATAAATCTAAGTCAAAGTTCAATATCGGTCCCTTCCGATGCATACTCCATGCATCCAACCTGAGCTTTACTTTAACCAATGCTCTGGAAAGAACATAGTATTTCTCCAAATACAAGTAAACTCTTGTTGTAGATTATCATATCAGTAAAACCCTATGTCTGATAAATCTAGGAAACTTTATTCACATAGTCATGTTTACTTTCCAATGTGTTGACGACACAATAAACAGGATCAAGTATGTGAAAAGGGTTTCAGATGAATTTATACATTATGTACATATAATCATGAAATAAATCATGTGAACCATGCAACATTAAATGTTATTTCTGATCTATATTAATAAGTAAATCTGATTATATTGAAATGAGTTTTATTTAGGGCATAAAACCCAACACCAATAACTAAATGGACCTAAATAAAATCTATCATGGTGTGACATTTTATTTAGCAACAACCTATATGTATCTATATTAAAACAAAATAAACATATAGGCTCACACAGGCACACTTTGGATGGATCCTATCATGTTGCTAGGTCATACACAGATGAAAGAAGATTGTAAAATTTACCTGTTACAAATTATTAACTTGACCTAGGGAGCCATCAGATCATTAGATCTGGCAAAAGGTAACCATGGCTATTTGCAATCAAGTAATAATAGGTTTTGAAAAACTTACACACAAGTTTAAACCATATACTCCTGCAACAAGGTTAGCTGGATAGTTGGAAGTAGGATTTATTTAATTTTAAATAAATAATTTCGAAAAATAAATAATTAAATAAAAAATATTTTAATTTTCGAAAAAATAAAATTTTAAAAAAATATTTTAATTTCAGAAATAAAATAATTTAAATTTCGAAATTTTAAAATTAAACCTACTTTTTGAAAAATTAGGTTTCAACCAACCTAAATATCATTTCAAAAAAAATTTGCTAACTACTTTTAAAAATTAAATGTTATTTTAAAAATAAAAATTAAATAAAAATTAGAAAAGATAAATGAAATATCTTATCAGATTTTAAATTTAATTTAAATAAATAAAATAACAAAATTTAAAAGTTAGCAAAATATCTTACATCTATTTAAAATTACATGATTATAAATATCTTATTTTAAATTTAAATAAGGTCAAAATATCTAATAAATATTTGATTTTTAAAAAAAATATCTTTAAAAGATAAGATATAATTAAAAATATCTTAAAAGATAAGATATCTTAAAAATATCTTAAAAGATTTTATAAATATCTTATAAAATCTGACCTTAAATTTTAAAAAAATATAATCAAATTTAAAAATAAGATAGATATTTAAGCAAGAAGATAGATACTATTTCTATTCAAATTCAAATTACACTAATATCTTGAATTAAATTTAAAAAATATTAAATTAATTCAAAATGATAATTAGAATTGAATTAGGAATAGTGATAGTATAAATACAAAACTATACCAAAAATTGGAAGTTAATTCCATGAAAAAGCATGAAAAATCGAAGAAAAACAAAAAAATTCGAAACTGTACGGACAGATTTGCGATCGCAGGAAAATATCAGCACTGCCCCGATTTTTTTCATATCTTCAAAAAATCATAACTAATTCAAATAAAATCCAAATTAAGTTCTGTAAAAGGCTAACTTGCTTAATTTTTTCCATACTATCCAATAAAAATAATTCCAGAGATAAAATCGCAATTTTTTTTTTTATGAAAAATTTCACAAACATCAATGAATCATCAAATAACACTCAATACAACATGATACCATCCAAAAAACATACAAACAATCGTTTTAAAGTCCAAATTTCATGTAAGTGAATCAATTACCATGGCTCTGATACCAGTTGTTGGAAATTATTTTACCAGGATCTTAGATCTACTCACAAGTATGTTGTTTAAACATCCTAAATATGAACTTTCTAAAACGATAAATTAAACACATATAAAGTTAAGAAAACCTTACATTGATGCAGCGGAATTAATGTCTCCTTCCACTCAGATCTCTAACCCTTGAATCCTTTCTGTAGCAGAGTATAATCAAGATCTGAGCCCGAATGTCCTTCTTCTTCAAGTTTGATCCTTCACAATCTTCCAATCTATGATTGAGTTACTGCTTGCTGTGTGTGGGCACTTACTCTTTCACTAGGGTCACGAAAAAGATGAAGGAGAAAAGAGAGAGGGTTTCGGCCAAGGTGTAGAAAGTGGGGAAGGCTCAGTTTTTCTGAAGAGAGAAATTTCTGTCAGAAAGATGATCTGAAAACTTGTGTTTTGACTGAGCCATCACTTTCTATTTATAGGCAACTACTAGGTCTAGGTTTAGAATTATTTGGCATTAAAATAATGAAAATATTAATTTGAAAAATCAACTTAAGTGGCCGGCCATGGTGTTGTAATGGGCCTCACTTAATTTTGCAATTTTATCAAATTTTATCTCTATTTTCTCAAAAACGCCAATTTTCCAATTCTAACCTTTTAAATGCCAAAACTAATTATTTAATAACTAAAATAGATTATTAAATAATATTGTCATTTAATTTAATTATTAATAAGACATATAAAGTCCATTAATAAATAAATAAACCTAGAAACTCTTTTCTTTACAATTTCACCCCTGAATAGTGAAAATTCATAAAATTAGACATAGTCTAACTTTAGAATTATAATTGATCAATCACCAATCAATTATTGAGTCTTACAAGCAGAATGTTCTCAACTAGAATGGGGACCATGGATCTATATGCTGAGCTTCCAATAAGTGAACCAAATTTACCATGTAAATTCCTACTTATTAATTCTCCGTTGAATCCACTCTTAGAACTTAGAATTGCACTCTCAGACTTATATAGATCATATTGTATGTTCCACGATATCAATATACTATCTCATTTAACCATTGTTATAATCTTATTGTGATTTAAAGATCCTCTATATAGATGATCTACATCGAGATGGGATTTCTTTACCGTTCTCACCCCTCAATGTATTTTGCCCCTTAAAACACTTAGCTACCTGTAAATGGTGTTTAGTGATCTAATAATTAATCAGTTAAACAAGAGTTCATCCATTTACTTCTATTTGCTAAGCTCGAAGGGAATCATCACTTGACTTCTATACACCAGTAGAAGCTATAGATTCCATATTTATGTTCAGCACTCCCACTCAATCATACTATCATGTTCTCGAAATATACGTATCACCCTGACCCGAAAGTAGGCTTAACTAATAAATCTAAGAACATGAATAACACTCCTGAGTTGAGCCTAAGCATATCAGGATTTAGATTCTTTTAATCTTAAGATCAACTACTGATATTGACTTGGAAAGATATGTATAACGGTAAGTTTGGAATATCTTAACTTAGTTGCAATATCGGTCCAGTCCAATGTATACTCCATACATTCGAAACTAGTATACTTTACTAATGTCCTGGAAAGAACATAACACTTACTCTAAGTGTAAGTACACATCATCGCTGATTATCACATTAGTGTAAATCCAATAACATTGATGAAATAGGGACCAAAACTTTTGATTCATATGATCACAATCACATTCCACTGTGTTGACGATACTGTAATTGTGAATAAACATATGATCTGGATTTAACTGATTTTGTGTGTATGAATGTAATAAACATATTAAACATATTAAACCATTAGCATGTAAAATTCATGCAAACATCAATCACTTCAAATTTCTTATATTGATAACTAATCCGATTGTAAAGAGTTTTATTTAGGGCATAAAACCCAACAAAAGTCGGGTGCAAAGAACTCACAGAAGGCGACATTGCGCGTAAATGAAAAAGAAAGGGCAGAAAATTGAGAAAAACAAAGTCTTCTCTATGCCCTTGAAGGCCAGTACACGTAGAGTGTATGGTCCTTTGCAAAAAATAACAACAAGTACGTGACAAGAGCAACCTTAACACCAGAGAAGGTGAATCTAAACCTGTTACGTGAAAAACTCCAAAGATTACATTCCCAGAAACTTCAAATACCAAACCCAGAAAAAAAAAAACAGATAAGTAAAGCGTGCCATAAACAGTAAAGCAAGGGATGCGAGAAACTTACAGTGAAGTGTTGAAACTGGGGGTTCTGTTGTCGATCAAACTAAGGAAATATAGGCTGACAGTGGTGAATGAAGGATAGCAGGGAAATTTGTAGAGTGTTCAAAGTTTTTTTTTCTCTTGGTCTGGGGATTTCGCTCTGAAAAACTCAAACAAAAGTTTGCAAGAAATGGAAAGTAACCAAATGAAGGAAAGATGGTGGCTTTTATAGGCCAAAGTGCATGAGGAACAGGTGCTATCACCTACCAATCGAACGGCTGGGGAGGCGCACGATTCAAATTCCCAAAAATCAACGGTTGGATTGATTCGTAATTAAGGCGGTGGAAACGCTTGAGTATCCGTCTGACACCATTAATGCGACGTATCAATCAATGGGCATGAAACGAATCGACATCCGCAAAAAGTGAATCGCTGCATTAAAGGCGATCATTAAATGCACCTTCACGCGCTCAAAGCTCGTGCCAGGAAACTGAGGGGTCAACCGGAGGAACTTGAACAAGCCTTGTTTTCTCTTTCAAATAAGCAAGGCTTGTGGGGTAAATGTTGCCCCTGATTTTGCCCAATATACGTGGACCAACCGGACAGGGACACGTGGATCAAAACGTCTTAATGCTTGAATTATTTACTAAGTCTTTGTGATATAAGGCAGCATCCGGGACATGCCTCCCAGACAAGGCATGCTGAGCCCCATACGCTCCCGGATGCCCAAGTAATACTAAGGCATCTCCGCGAGGTGTCAGGCTTCCCCTGAGCAGTCAATTCGCATTTAATGCCGCATGGGAGGAAGCGTGTTGGGACTGCTACACGCAATAAAGTCGGATGGCACAACCCCCAATCGGCAGCTACGAAGTAATGATCATTTAAGTGTATTGACGGCTACACTGTGAAGGGTCACATCAGTCGAAAGACAATAAGGACATTCCACATAAAAGCCTTACTGGACCTAGGGACTTGACCATGCATTACTCATGGTATATTCATTGGGAATACCCATCTTTATGGATTTTATAGATACACATGTACAATAATCCTGGGGATTACCACACCAAAAACACTATAAAAATCCCCTAAAAGCTCATTAAATGGGGTCGAGAATTTTGGGTTGCATAAGAGCAAGAAGAGTAAACACTCACCAAAAAAATTCTCTGTATTTATAAGAGTAAACACTCACCAAAAACATTCTCTGTATTAAATACATCCATAAATAACACAGACTCGTGGACTAAGGTTCATTAACGCCCCGACCACGTAAAAATCCTTCTCTAATTTTCTTACAGCTCTCGAATCTTATAATATTTTATTGGTTGCCGAAAACCTCGGTCAACAAAACCAATTATATGAGTCTTACAAGCAATATTATCTCAGCTAGTGCGGGGACCATGGGTCTATATAACCGAGCTTCCAATAGTAGATAAAGAATTTATTACTAAAATTCACTAACTTATTAATTCTTCATTGAATCCACGCATAGAACTTAGAATTGCATTCTCAGTATATAGAATACTCTATATGTTCCACCATATAGACACATCATTAGTTATCCATTGCTATAATCCTAATTTGATCAATGATCCTCTATATGAATGATCTACACTGTAAAGGGATTAGATTACCGTTACACCCTACAATGTATTTAATCCTTGAAACACTTAACCCCGTATAAATGATATTTTAGCTTATGTGAAATGAGATCTCCACCATTTATTTTCATTTGGTCAAGCTCGAAGAAGATCATCCTTTACTTACTATTCGCCAGATAGAAGCTATAGATTCCATGTTTATGTTAGCGCTCCCACTCAATTGCACTACCGTGTTCCCAAAATGTACGTATCACCCTGACCTAAAAGTAGGCTTAACTAACAAATCAAAGAACACAAATAGCCTCCTGAGATTGAGCCTAATCGTAACAGGATTAAGATCATTTGATCTAGGATCAACTAGGCGATATTGACTTGAATAGATATTATGGTAAGTTTAATAAATCTAAGTCAAAGTTCAATATCGGTCCCTTCCGATGCATACTCCATGCATCCAACCTGAGCTTTACTTTAACCAATGCTCTGGAAAGAACATAGCATTTCTCCAAATGCAAGTAAACTCTGTTGTAGATTATCATATCAGTAAAACCCTATGTCTGATAAATCTAGAAAACTTTATTCACATAGTCATGTTTACTTTCCAATGTGTTGACAGCACAATAAACAGGATCAAGTATGTGAAAAGGGTTTCAGATGAATTTATACATTATGTACATATAATCATGAAATAAATCACGTGCACCATGCAACATTAAATGTTATTTCTGATCTATAATAAGTAAATATGATTATATTGAAATGAGTTTTATTTAGGGCATAAAACCCAACAGGAACCAAGTTCGCCTTATCACTTACATTACTGCTTGCCAATCGAGCTAACACGTATGCAGTTGTGTTTTCTTCCCTTGGAATTTGTCTGAGACCGTAGCTTTTGAACTGTTCCAGCAGGTTATGTATTTTGCTCAGATATGCTATCATCTTTTCTCCCCAAGCTTCGTATTCTCTGAATACGTGATTTAACACCAGCTGTGAATCACTACAGATTTCAATGTGCTCGGCTCTCATCTCTAGGGCTAACTTTAGGCCAGCGATTAGAGCTTCATACTCGGCTTCGTTATTAGATGCTTTGAATCTGAACTTGACTGCAGCATGCAAGTGTTGTCCCCCAGGCATGACAAGGAAAATTCCTGCACCAAATAGCTAATATGTAGCCGACCCTTCTACGTGTAGCTTCCAAGTCGGCTTATCTTCACTGTTATTTGGCGGAGGTTTTTGTACTGGCTCGGGGTTGCTTTTTGGTATGCTTTCTTCTTTGCCTGTGCATTCTACCACAAAGTCTGCTAAGGCCTGGCCTTTCATTGTTGTTCAGGTTTGGAAAGTAATTTCGTACTGACCCAACTCCACCGCCCACTTGAGTAATCGTCCAGAGGCGTCTGGCTTTTGTAATATTTGGCGTAATGGTTGGTCTGGGTACACCCGAACATGATGAGCTTGAAAATAGGGCCTTAACTTTCTTTTTGCTAGAATAAGGCAGTAAGCGAGTTTCTCTGTCAATGGGTATCGACCTTCGGCCTCAATGAGCCTTTTACTGATGTAATAGACCGGGTGTTGTATGTTGTTCTCTTCTCTGATTAGCACGGTGCTCATAGCGTGCTCCGTGACAGCTAACTATATTCCAAGCTCTTCTCTGTCAAGAGGTTTTGAGAGTACGGGAGGTTTTGCGAGTTGTGCTTTAAGCTCTTGGAAAGCTTTTTCACATTCCTCTATCCACTCGAACTGCTTGTTTCCTCACAGGATATTCAAGAATGGGACACACTTGTCTTTTGATTTTGAGACAAATCTACTGAGTGTCGCGATCCGACCAGTCAAACTTTGCACTTCCTTGGTTTTAGTTGGCGACTTCATATCCAAAAGGGCTTGAATCTTCTCTGGATTGGCTTCAATTCCTCGGGCATTGACAATGAAGCTCAGAAACTGTCCCGAGCTCACTCCAAAGGACCACTTTAAGGGATTTAGTTTCATGTTGTACTTCTTGAGGACTTTGAAGCATTCGTCCAGGTCATTCGTCTATGTGCCCCCTAGCCTTCCTGGATTTGACGAGCATGTCATCCACATATACTTCCATATTTCGCCTGATCTAGTGTTTAAACATTTTGTTTACCAATCTTTGGTATGGTTCTCCAGCGTTTTTTAAACAAAACTGCATTACTTTGTAGCAATATAGACCCATATCTGTTTGGAAACTTGTACGTTCTTGGTCTGGTGGTTGCATTTTGATCTGATTGTACCCTGAATAAGCATTCATGAAGCTTAATATTTCATGCCCTGCTATTGCATCCACAACCTGGTCGATTCTTGGAAGCGGAAAACAGTCTTTGGGGCATGCTTTGTTGAGGTCTGTGAAATCAATACACACTTGCCATTTCTTGTTCGGCTTGGGTACCAGTACGGGATTTGCAACCCAAGCTGGGTAGAAAGCTTCAATTATGAGATTGTTATTACGTAGCTTATCTACTTATTCTTTTAGGGCTAGTGCTCGCTCTTTGTCCAATAGCCTTTGCTTTTGTTGAACTGGTCAGAAGTTGGGATCAATATTTAGGATGTGCAAAATGATAGAAGGATCGATTTCGACCATATCCTCATACGACCAGGAAAAAACGTCTAGGTTTGCTCTCAGAAATTTTATCAATGCTAATTTTACTTCGAGTAACAAACCTTTTCTGATTTTTAACTTTCTAGCCGGGATATCTGGATCGATCTCAATCTCTTCTAATTCTTCTATAGGTCCAACATTGCTGCTTGGGTCCCCAAGTCGAGGATCCACATCGTGCTCTGGCTGGAGGATACTTCCTTCTTAGCCTTGGTCACTACAAGGTTATAACATTCTCGAGCAGTCTGCTGGTTTCCTCTCAGACACCCTACCCCATTCCTTGTTGGAAACTTCAGGCACGAGTGGAATATCGATGTGACAGCCTTTAAGTCATACAAAGTTGGTCGGCCTAGCATTACGTTAAAGGTTGAAGGAACATCTAATACCAGGAATTGTGCCATAATAGTCATGCTCGTCAGAGCTTGTCCAACAGTGAGGGGTAGACGAATTTGTCCTAGAAGTGCGACTCCTTAGCTAGAGAAACCATATACAGGTAGGAGACAGGGGGTTAGATCTTTAAGCTGGAGCCCCATCTTTTCATAGGCAGTTTTGAATAAGATGTTGGAAGAGGCTCTATTATCAATCGTGGTTCTGGCCACCATCTTGTTAGCTATCTGGACCTCCACAACCAACGGATTGTTGTGTGGAAACCTAATTTTGACAGCATCTTCATCATTGAAGGTTATGGTAGGCCCTCCTGCTCGTGGGATTTTAGGCTTCCTTTCTTCTACGGCCATGAACACTTCTTTTTGCTCGTGATGTGCTGTTCGGGCATACCTCTCCCGAGCTTTGCCTGAATCTCCAGCTATGTTTGGGCCTCCAATGATGATTTGCAGATGGCCATCTACCGGTGGAGGTAGCAAGTCTTGGTTATTGTCGTTCCTCTGATTCTGATCAGTCTTGACATATTTCAGTACATGTGGGTTATTTTTCCTTATTAGGAATTCAATTTCTCGCTTCAAATTGTTGCATTCATTGGTGTCGTGGCTGTAGTCTCCGTGGAGTCGACAAAACTGTTGGAAATTATTTTACCAGGATCTTAGATCTATTCACAAGTATGTTGATTAACACCCTAAATATGAACTTTCTAAAACGATGAAATAAACACATATAAAGTTTAGGAAACCTTACAGTGGGTGCAGCGGAATAATATGACTCATTCCGTTCAGATATCTAGCCCTTGATTCCTTTCTGTAGCAGAGCATTATCAAATTCTGAACCTGGATCTCTTTCTCTCCTTCTTTAGTGCTGAAACTCCTTCTTGCTGAAAGTCTTTCTTCACGATCTTCCTCACTATGATTGAGGTATCACTTGCTGTGTGTGGGCACTACTCTAACACTAAGTATTTCAAAATTCAAGGAAGAAGAGAGAGAGAGTGGGGTCGGCCAAAGATAGGGGGAGAGAGAGGCTCAATTTTTTCTGAATGAAAAGTCAGAAGAAAAGTGTAATTTTCTTGAAGCCTTCACTATCTATTTATAGCATTCCACTATGGTTAAATTTGAATTATTTGGCATTAAAATAATGAAAATATCAGAGGGAAAACCCTACAAAAGTGGCCGGCCATGCAAAGTGGATTTGGGCCTCACTTTTTGCAATTTTGCAATTTTATCTTTTCTCCATCTGATTTTCTCAAAAACGCCAATTTTCTAATTCAACCATTTAAATGCCAATTCTAACTATTTAATAACTATAAATAATTATTAAATAATATTGTCATTTATCATATTTATTAATTGAACCATACAAAGTACCATAATTAACAAATATGCCCCTAAAACTCTTTCTTTACAATTTCGCCCTTACTTAGTGAAAAATTCACAAATAGACATAGTCTAATTTGAGAATTATAATTGATTAATCAAAACCAATTATATGAGTCTTACAAGCAATATTATCTCAACTAGTCAGGGGACCATGGGTCTATAAAACCGAGCTTCCAATAAGCAGATCAAGAATTTATAACCTAAATTTATTGACTTATTAATTCTTCGTTGAATACACGCATAGAACTTAGAATTGCACTCTCAGTATATAGAATGCTCTATATGTTCCACCATATAGACACATCATTAGTTATCCATTGTTATAATCCTAATTTGATCCATGATCCTCTATATGAATGATATACACTGTAAAGGGATTAGATTATCGCTACACCCTACAATGTAATTTATCCTTAAAACACTTAACTCCGTATAAATGATATTTCAGCTTATGTGAAATGAGTACTCCACCATTTATTTTTGTTTAGTCAAGCTCTAAGGAGATCATCCTTTACTTACTATTTGCCAGATAGAAGCTATAGATTCCATGTTTATGTTAGCGCTCCCACTCAATTCCACTACCGTGTTCCCAAAATGTACGTATCACCCTGACCCAAAAGTAGGCTTAACTAACAAATCCAAGAACACGAATAGCCTCTTGAGATTCAGCCTAATCATAACAGGATTAAGATTATTTGATCTAAGATCAACTAGGCGATATTGACTTGAATAGATATTACTGTAAGTTTAATAAATCTAAGTCAAAGTTCAATATCGGTCCCTTCCGATGCATACTCCAGGCATCCAACCTGAGCTTTACTTTAACCAATGTTCTGGAAAGAACATACCATTTCTCCAAATGCAAGTAAACTCTTGTTGTAGATTATCATATCAGTAAAACCCTATGTCTGATAAATCTAGGAAACTTTATTCACATAGTCATGTTTACTTTCCAAAGTGTTGACAACACAATAAACAGGATCAAGTATGTGAAAAGTGTTTCAGATGAATTCATACATTATGTACATATAATCATGAAATAAATCATGTGAACCATGCAACATTAAATGTTATTTCTGATCTATATTAATAAGTAAATCTGATTATATTGAAATGAGTTTTATTTAGGGCATAAAACAAAAAGTGCATTTCAAATAATCTCAATACCTTGATATACAAATCAAGTGTAGTAGTAGTAAACTCCTCGTAATAGGATCTGAAAGGTTGAATTAAACACAACCTTTTCTCCACTATTACTCTTCCTTAATCACAAAATCATTGATAATGTGAAATTCCTCTCTATATGTCTACTCTCTTGGGATACTGGATTCTATACCTTTGGCAACTACTTTTGGTTAATCAGGAAATTAACACTAGTAATTTAAGGCAATTTCGAATGGTGCCATAGATGTATAGAACTTTCCTTAAACTGAATAAGTGCCTTTCCTGCAACTTTAACATTCAGTACCTTTCTGGTAGACCTAGAGACTTCAGATAGGTTTTTACACTTTTCCAAAATCACTATTCCACCCCCAGAGTAATCACCATCTTATCAGCAGACTTTCTAACACAAAGGCAAGTCTTGAAATCTGATGTGGTGTAGTCCAAGAGTTTTAAACACACTCTTATTGACTAACATATAGTTCCTCTTCTTAATCTTAAGATTCACTTGATTGTCTTCCAATGTTCTTCTCCTAGATTAATCTGATACCTACTCATTACTCCCACTCAACAGCAGGTGTCTGGTCTAAGGCATACTAAAGCATATCTGAGACCTCTCACTGTTGATATAAGAAATTCTTTCATGGCTTTATCTTTTCTGGAATAGTTGAGACTTTTCCTTAGATAAATAAACTCTATGCCTAGGAAGTTGTGAAGCTTCTATAGATTGCCATTAGAAAGAAAATGCTTCAGCATCTTACTAAAGTAAGTTGCTTGCATTAGAGTAAGTAATTACCAGGTATACCATAAGCCATAGGTTTAGATAAACTAAAACCTATAATACTAGGAACAGGAAGTTTTGTTAAGTCCATTGAATAGACTTATACAAGAAATTTCCTTTTATGTCCTTGTAATAGAAAGTTTAGGTTACTTTATGTGAATCGATGAAACCATAGTTCTATTGGCTTTTCTTCTTAGTTTCTTATCTTGACAATCCATTACTTGTTTAAACTCACAATGGATTTTAATCACTAGTGTCTTCCAAGTCATAAGAAGGTGAGTTCCTAGAAACTCTCCCACTACGACAAGGCACCGTGAATTATGTCTAAGAAAACTAAATGGTATTGACCTCTTCGGTTGTGACAAGACAACATAGGCAGTGGGATCATCATATGTCAAATAAGATGATAGAACCCTTTTGGAATCAAAAAAATTAATATCTCCTTTATTTGCTACTTTATTTTCAGACTTAGTCATTTTCTTAGAAAAGTAGTATTTGTTTAAACAAACACTTTCTTATATAATGACTATGGGATGGTCCACCCCTAATCACTTAGAATAGCTAACAAGCCATGGTTAACAGTTCTAGCTTTTCTTAAGATTTTGATTAGGTCATCCACGAATCTAGTAATGATTTACATTAAGTATACAACCATTGCATCATTCTGAAATTGTATTACCATAGAAGGATTTAGGCAATGACTAGTAACTAATCATCAATATGCAAATCGAAATTTTAGGGGAGGTAAGTTTGGATACAATTCAAAAATCAATTTAATGATCTTTGAACTGCATATCTACTAACTATTTCTCCACCCCTATCAGTTCGCAAGATCTTTAACCACTTACCTTAATGGTGTTCTACCATTGCTAGAAATTTATGAAATTTTTCAAATATTTCAAATTTCTTTGCATAAGGTATAATCTAGAGTTATCGTTTTAAGAATACAACGAAAAACTCATATCCACCCCTGAATGTACATCTATCTGCGAATGAGATGAACTACTTTCAGTGGATATAGGCATATTAACTCTTTGCAGAGATTGATCTTGTCAAAACCACTATGAACAAGATACAAATGCCATAGATTAACAAAAAAATATGGTTGTGTCGTTTTGATGATTTAGGTTTAGTTACATCAAAGAGTTCTTAGAATAGTGCAAGTGGATCCTGGTCACAGAATACTAAACTCATATTCCATACAGTTTGAATCCATTGATAGAAGATGGATATTAAACACTTGTGAAAGTGTAACTGTAATGTATCTTGGAATTAGAAATATAAGAAAATTTCTATTTGCAATAAAAAATTAAAGTCAAAGACTTAAATTTATACCAAATATAATGAGTAATTCTATCTTGGACAACCACTACTAATATAACTCTAAGTCTGATTTGCCCATACAAGTAGGAGATATCTAAGATTGAGGATTTATATCATTTTGGGATAGAATTTCGAGAATATAATCAAAAGTGTCATTTAATTTCTTAAAAGAAAATAGAATGACATTAAATGATTTATAGACCATTCATCCAATGATATGTTATTGTGCTAATTCGAAATGAATAAGCTAAGAAGAATTAGGATAATTTCGTTGTTTAAATAAGAATCCAACGATGCTTCAATTAGCGAAAGTCAAAGTAATCTTATTTATACAATCTTCTTGTTTCATATCGTAAAAATACTAGTCTAAGGTGTCATCAATTGATGAACAGCTAGATGTTGCATATACAATATTTATCTTTCGAGATCTAACACTATTATGTATGTCTAATGGTGAAAATCCACTAGGGATTTATCTCATTAGATAAACAAACCAACTTAGACAACCAATGAAGATTCGAAATTAAACTACAACTTAATAACAGAAAATAACATGGTTCAATATAAATTCATACACAATTCAGAAATAATTAAACATATAGCAAGTAGGAATGACAAGTGAAAATACTAAAACATACAATCCTAAATAATTTCCAAGGTTTTCAACAAACTGATATCAGTGTCCCGTTTAGGCGAGAGTCAAAGCTACCATCCATGGAACGGAGTTGTCAGCTCATCTAAAATGTTAAACATCCTAGCAACCTTTTATTCGATCAAGATTGGAATTCAGCGTTGTCCCGTTTAGGCGAGAGTCAAGGCAATTCTATCTTATGAGCTACAACCATTGTTTCATAATTTGCAAGTCAAATATGGTCGCCACCATTAGGGTGATCCATACCATATAAAACACTTACAAACTACTTATCTTTCGAGATTAAACGGTACGAAATTGCTAATGAACGTTCCTCCATTAGGGAGGATTACTCACTAAAACAAACGCGATGTAAAACCAACAATGGAGATCGAATATCTTAATAATAAAGCTCATTCTTTAAAATGTATTTTCATTATTATTTATAATAAAATATATTCATTAAATATCGAATTTAGAATTAAAATTTAATTTAATATTTATAAAATTATACTTAGATGGTGATTAAAATAAATTGAATTATTTCCATCTCAGTAGTAATTTATATAAATATTAAGAAAATTATTTAAGTTGTATTAATTTAAATTAATTTGCAGCTCAAAATAAATTTTCATGAGAATATATTTATTGTATTTTGAAAAAGAAAGTATAAAAACTTTATGTTTTTCGAAATATTTAAATAATAATTACTTAGAAAAATACTTCAAGCAAAAATATCACCTATCTAGATTTTCCTTTGACTAATTAATTCAATTTCTAATAATATACTTTAATTCATTTATTCTAAATTAATCAATAAATGAAAAAATCATTGATTTAAGTGTTGGGTTTTATGCCCTAAATAAAAGTCATTTCAATATAATCAGATTTACTTATTAATATAGATCAGAAATAACATTTAATGTTCCATGGTTCACATGATTTATTTCATGATTATATGTACATAATGTATAAATTCATCTGAAACCCTTTTCACATACTTGATCCTGTTTATTGTGCTGTCAACACATTGGAAAGTAAACATGACTATGTGAATAAAGTTTCCTAGATTTATCAGACATAGGGTTTTACTGATATGATAATCTACAACAAGAGTTTACTTGTATTTAGAGAAATACTATGTTCTTTCCAAAACATTGGTTAAAGTAAAGCTCAGGTTGGATGCATGGAGTATGCATCGGAAGGGACCGATATTGAACTTTGACTTAGATTTTATTAAACTTACCGTAATATCTATTCAAGTCAATATCGCCTAGTTGATCCTAGATCAAATGTTCTTAATCCTGTTATGATTAGGCTCAATCTTGAAAGGCTCTTCGTGTTCTTTGATTTGTTAGTTAAGCCTACTTTTAGGTCAGGGTGATACGTACATTTTGGAAACACGGTAGTGCAATTGAGTGGGAGCGCTAGCATAAACATGGAATCTATAGCTTCTATCTGGCGAATAGTAAGCAAAGGATGATCTCCTTCGCGCTTGACCAAACGAATATAAATGGTGGAGTACTCATTTCACATAAGCTGAAATATCATTTATACGGGGTCAAGTGTTTTAAGGAATAAATACATTGTAGGGTGTAACGATAATTTAATCCCTTTACAGTGTAGATCATTCATATAGAGGATCATTGATCGCATTAGGATTATAACAATGGATAACTAATGATGTTTCTATATGGTGGAACATATAGAGCATTCTATATACTGAGAGTGCAATTCTAAGTTCTATGCGTGGATTCAACGAAGAATTAATAAGTTAGTGAATTTTAGTGCTAAATTCTTGATCTACTTATTGGAAGCTCGGTTATATAGACCCATGGTCCCCCCACTAGTTGAGATAATATTGCTTGTAAGACTCATGTAATTGGTTTTGATTAATCAATTAAAATTCTCAAATTAGACTATGTCTATTTGTGAATTTTCACTAAGTAAGGGCGAAATTGTAAAGAAATAGTTTATATGGGGCATATTTGTTAATTATGATACTTTGTATGGTTCAATTAATAAATATGATAAATGACAATATTATTTAATAATTATTTATAGTTATTAAATAGTTAGAATTGGCATTTAAATGATTGAATTAGAAAATTGGCGTTTTTGAGAAAATCAGATGCAGAAACGGTAAAACTACAAAATTACAAAAAGTGAGGCCCAAATCCACTAGTATAGGGCCGGCCACTTTTGTAGGAAATTTAAACTGATATTTTCATTATTTTAATGCCAAATAATTTAAACCTAACCCTAGTGGAATGCTATAAATAGATAGTGAAGGCTTCAGGAAATTCACACTAAAATTTCTACACTTTTTCTGACACTTTTGATTCAGAAAAAACTGAGCCTTCTCTCTCCCTATCTTTGGCCGAACCCACTCTCTCTCTCTTCCTCTTAAGATTTCGAAATCCTTAGTGTATGAGTAGTGCCCACACACAGCAAGTGATACCTCAATCATAGTGAGGAAGATCGTGAAGAAAGACTTTCAGCAAGAAGGAGTTTCAGCATCAAAGATTCAGAGAAAGAGATCCAGGTTCAGATATTGATAATGCTCTGCTACAGAAAGGAATCAAGGGCTAGATATTTGAACGGAAGGAGTCATTATATTCCGCTGCACCCAATGTAAGGTTTCCTAAACTTTATATGTGTTTATTTCATCGTTTTAGAAAGTTCATATTTAGGGTGTTTAAACAACATACTTGTGAGTAGATCTAAGATCCTGGTAAAATAATTTCCAACAACTGGCCTCAGAGCCATGGTAATTGACTTACTTGCAAGAAATTTGGACTTTAAAACGATTGTTTGTTTGTTTTTGGATGGTATCATGTTGTATTGAGTGTTATTTGATGATTGATTGATGTTTGTGAATTTTCGTGAAAAATAATTGCGATTCTGTTTCTGTAATTATTTCTATTGGATAGTATGGAAAAAATTAAGCAAGTTACTTTTTTACAGAACTCAATTTCGATTTAATTTGAATTAGTTATGATTTTTTGAAGATTCGAAAAAATCGGTCCTGTGCTGAAATTTTCCTGCGATCGCGAAAACTGTCCGTACAGCTCACAATTTTTTTCTTTTCTTCGTTTTTTCATACTTTTTCATGGAATTAACTTCCGATTTTTTGTGTAGTTCTGTATTTATACTATTACTATTCCTAATTCAATTCTAATTATCATTTTGAATTAATTTAATATTTTTTAAATTTAATTCAAGATATTAGTGTAATTTGAATTTAAAAATAGTTAGTATCTATCTTTTTGCTTAATTATCTATCTTATTTTTAAATTTGATTATATCTTATCTTATTTTTAAATTTAAGGTCAGATTTTAAATTTTTAAATTAAATCTTTTTTTAAATAATTTGACCTTATTTTAAAGATAACTATAATCATGTAATTTTAAATAGATATAAGATATTTTGCTAACTTTTAAATTTTGTTATTTTATTTATTTAAAATCTGAAAAAGATATTCATTTATCTTTTTTAATTTTTTATTTAATTTTTATTTATAAAATAACATTTAAATTTTAAAAGTAGTTAGCAAATTTTGAAATGATATTTAGGTTGGTTGAAACCTAATTTTTCAAAATTGTAGGTTTAATTTTAAATTTTTTTTAAATTTCGAAATTTTTTTTAATTTTTTTTAAATTTTTTTTTACGAAAATAAATTTTTATTTATTTAATTAATTATTTTTCGAAATTATTTATTTAAAATTAAATAAATCCTACATCCAACTATCCAGCTAAACCTTGTTGCAGGAGTATGTGTTTTAGCTTGTTTGTAAGTTTTCAAAACCTATTATTACTTGATTGCAAATAGCCATGGTTACTTTTTGCCAGATCTAATGATCTAATGGCTCCCTTGGTCAAGTTAATAATTTGTAACAGGTATATTTACAATCTTCTTTCATCTGTGTATGACCTAGCAACATGATAGGACCCATCCAAAGTGTGCATGTGTGAGCCTATGGGTTTAATTTCATTATAGATGCATATAGGTTGCTGTTGCTAAAATAAATTATCATAGTTCTTGATAGAATTTATTTAGGCCCATTTAGTTTTTGGGCCTATTCAATTAATAACAGTTGTTCTTATTAAGGTTAAATTCCTCTCTTTTGGGCCTTGTGTGAGAGTTGGGAGCCATAGTAGTGGGTACGACATACTAAACCCAGCACCCCCTCACATAAACCACCCCAATTGTGAAGGCCCATTTGCCTGATTTGAATAACTGTACTAGGTTAATTAAACTAGTTTAACCTAATAAAATTGATTAGCAACATAATTAATTTCATTTATTTTGAAATTAATTTAAGAAAATTATAGGTTAAAGAATTTTTTATTCTAAGCTAAACTATATGTATTTTCTTGTATTTAATTAAATATAGAATTATAATCATCTAGATTCTTTCTGGAGCTTAATTTAAATTTTTCATTAAATATTCCTATTTAAGTTGATATTTAGTTATCTTCAACTAACCAACTTAAATCTGAATATCTTTTAGATTTAAAATTTCAAAATTAAGTTGAGGAATTTTAGGCATTGGTTATTAAGATTCTTTAAATATTTTTTAAGTTAATATCTTTTCAAATATTAACTTAAAATGGAATATTTTAGATATTTTTTAAGTTAATATCTTTTCGAATATTAACTTAAAATGGATTATTTTCAAATTAAGTGGTTACAACTTAATTTTTGATATTTAATTAAATTTAAATTTGAAAAATATTTAGGTTCTAGATTTTTTCTAATACAACCTAAATTAGATATATTTTCAAATTTTGTGGAAAAGATACTTAGTCAAATAAGATATTTTCTAGATAGTTATTTCTAGACTACTTATTATTTCTAATATTTAAAAGGAAAATATTATACATTGTGAAATTAATTATTTATATAATTAATTTTGGTACAATTTATTTTAAGTATATTTTTCCTAGTATTAAACTAAAGATTAATAATTAAGCCTTCTCTCACTTAATTATTTATTTCTTGAATTTAATTAACTTGAAAGTTAAATATCTAAGTTGATTCTCATCATCATACTTAAATATTTCTTTTTCATGACACTTAATTAAATAGAAAATTATTTTTAGTTGAAATTTATTTTTTCAACTAAATTTAAATAATTTTCAAAATATATTTTTTCTTTATTTTATTAATCAAATTTCGAAATTGCATTTCTTAAATGCTGGAATTTCGAATTTTATTTGAAAAATAGATTAAAGTTGTAAATTATTTATTTTAATTTTGGACCAACTTAAATCAATAATTTTTACATTTAATGATTAATTAAAATAAATTGAATTAAAGTATATTATTAGAAATTGAATTAATTAGTCAAAGGAAAATCTAGATAGATGATATTTTTGCTTGAAGTATTTTTCTAGTGTATTTAATTAAATAGAAAATTAATATTTAAGTTGATTTTCATCATCATACTTAAATATTTGAAAATTTTTTTATATATTTAATTAAATAGGAAAATTATATTTTTTGTTGTAAATTAATTTTGGGCCAACATTAAATTAAAATAAATTTTCCAGGATTAATTTTTTATTTTAACATGCATTTTCGAAAATTGTGTCCTAGAATACTTTAATGTTTTTGAAATGCAATATATATTTATAGAAAATTAAATTTGAGTTGTAAATTAATTTAAATTAATTTTGTAACAACTTCAATTGAATATTTTTCTAAATATTTATTGGAAATTATTACTAAGATGGAAATAATTCATGTTATTTTCATATCCATCTAAGTAAAATTTATAAATATTAAATTAAAATTTATATTTAGAATTTTTCATTCTAAATTGGAAATTTTAAATAAATATATATTTAAATAAATAAATTAAATAAAGAGAATCAAAGAAAATACAACTCACTTTAAATAATGAGCTTGATTGTTATTAAGATATTCGATCTCTATTGTTGGTCTTACAAAAGTTAAATGTTTTCAATATAACCTCGAGACGCTAGACTTCGTCCCCTATGGATGGTTATTCGTTGAACGCATTTAACACCGTAAGATTTCATTTGATAAGTGGTTTGTGAGTTTTCGTCTCTATTTAGACTCTCCTCTACGGTGACTACTTAGAGATAAACTCATAAAACATGAAACAATGGTGGAAGCTCATAAAATGAGAATAACCTTGACTCTCGCCTACCGGGACAACGTTGGATTCTTATTTGGATCGAATAAAAGGTTGCTAGAATGGTTTCTATTTTAGATGAGCTGACAACTCTATTCAATAAATGATACTTTGACTCTAGCCTACCGGGACACTGTATCAGTTTGTTGAAAACCTTGGAAATTATTTAGGATTGTATGTTTTAGTATTTTCACTAGTCATTCCTACTTGCTATATGTTTATAATTTCTGAATTGTGTATGAATTTATATTGAACCATGTTATTTTCTGTTATTAAGTTGTAGTTTAATTTCGAATCTTCATTGTTGGTCCAATATGTTTGTTTATCTAATGAGATAAATCCCTAGTGGATTTTCACCATTAGACATACATAATAGTGTTAGATCTCGAAAGATAAATATTGTATATGCGACATCTAGCTGTTCATCAATTGATGACACCTTAGACTAGTATTTTTACAATATGAAACAAGAAGATTACATAAATAAGATTACTTTGTCTTTCGCTAATCGAAGCATCGTTGGATTCTTATTTATAAACGAAATTATCCTAATTCCTCTTAGCTTATTCATTTCGAATTAGCTCAATAATATATCATTGGATGAATGGTCTATAAATCATTTCATGTCATTATATTTTCTCTTAAGAAATTAAATGACGCATATGATTATAATCCCGAAATTCTATTCCCAATTGATATAAATCCTCAATCTTAGAAATCTCCTACTTGTATGGGCAAATCTGACTTAGAGTTTGTATTAGTAGTGCTGGTCCAAGAAAGAATTACTCATTATATTTGGTATAAATTTAAGTCTTTGACTTTAATTTTAGATTCCAAATAGAAATTTTCTTATATTTCTAATTCCAGAATACAATACAGTTACACTTTCTCAAGTGTTTAATATCCATCTTCTATTAATGGATTAAAACTGTATGGAATATGAGTTAGGTATTCGTGACTGGGGATCCACTTGCAGTATTCTAAGAACTCTTTGATGTAACTAAACCTATGTCATCAAAAGACACTACCATTTTTTTTAATCTATGGCATTTGTATCTTGTTCATAGTTGATTTGACAAGATCAATCTCTTCCAAGAGTTAATATGCCTATATCCACTGAAAGTAGTTCATCTCATTCGCAGATGGATGTACATTCAGGGGTGGATATGAGTTTTTTGTTGTATTCTTAAAACGATAACTCTAGATTATACCTTATGCAAAGAAATTTGAAATGTTTGAAAAATTTCATTAATTTCTAGCAATGGTTAAAACCATTAAGGTAAGTGGTTAAAGATCTTGCGAACTGATAGGGGTGGAGAAATAGTTAGTAGATATGCAGTTCAAAGATCATTAAATTGATTTTTGAATTATATCCAAACTTACCTCCCGTAAATTTCGAGTTGCATGTTGATGATTAGTTACTAGTCGTTGCCTAATTCCTTCTATGGTAATACAATTTCAGAATGATGTAATGATTGTATACTTAATGTAAATCATTACTAGATTCATGGATGACCTAATCAAAATCTTAAGAAAAGCTAGAATTGTTACCCATGGTTTGTTAGCTGTTCTAAGTGATTAGGGGTGGACCATCCCATTGTCAATAGATGAGAAAGTGTTTGTTCAAACAAATACTACTTTTCTAAGAAAATGACTAAGTCTGAAAAACAAGTAGCAAATAAAGGAGATATTTAATTCTTGATTCCAAAAGTGTTCTATCATCTTACATATGATGATCCCACTGCCTCTGTTGTCTTGTCACAACCAAAGAGGTTTATACCATTTAGTTTTCTTCGACATAATTCACGGTACCTTGTCGTAGTGGGAGAGTTTCTAGGAACTCACCTTCTTATGACTTGGGAGACACTAGTGATTAAAATCCATTGTGAGTTTAAACAAGTAATGGATTGTCAAGATAAGAAACTAAGAAGAAAGCCAATAGAACTATGGTTTAATCCATTCACATGGAATAACCTAAAGTTTTCTATTACAAGGACATAAAAGGAAATTTTAGTTAATAAGTCTATTCAATGGACTTAACGAACTTCCTGTTCCTAGTATTATAGGTTTGAGTTTATCTAAACTTATGGCTTGTGGTATACCTGGTAATTACTTACTCTAACGCAAGCAACTTACTTTAGTAAGATGCTGAAACATTTTCTTTCTAATGGCAATCTATAGAAGCTTCACAACTTCTTAGACATAGATTTTATTTATCTAAGGAAAAGTCTCAACTATTCCAGAAAAGATAAAGCCATGAAAGAATTTTTTATATCAACAGTGAGAGGTCTTAGAAATGCTTTTGTATGCCTTAGACCAGACACCTGCTGTTGAGTGGGAGTAATGAGTAGGTATCAGATTAATCTAGGAGAAGAACATTGGAAGACAATCAAGTAAATCCTAAGATTAAGAAGAGGAACTATATGTTAGTCTATAAGGGTGTGTTTAAAATTCTTAGACTACACCATATCAGATTTCGAAATTTGCCTTTGTGCTAGTAAATCTTTTTTATAAGATGGTGGTTACTCTGGGGTGGAATAGTGATTTTGGAGAAGTGTAAAAACCTATCTGAAGTCTCTAGGTCTACCAGAAAGGGACTAAATGTTAAAGCTACAGGAAAGGTACTTATTCAGTCTAAGGAAAGTTCTATACATCTTTGGCACCATTCCAAATTGCCTTAAATTACTAGTGTTAATTTCCTGATTAACCAAAAGTAGTTGCCAAAGGTATAGAATCCAGTATCCCAAGAGAGTAGACATATAGAGAGGAATTTCACATTATCAATGATTTTGTGATTAAAGGAAGAGTAATGGTGGAGAAAAGGTTGTGTTTAATTCAACCTTTCAGATACTATTACGAGGAGTTTACTACTACTACACTTGATTTGTATATCGAGGTGTTGAGATTATTTGAAACGCACTTTTTGTTTCATATTAGTGCAAGTGGGAGTTTGTTGGGTTTTATGCCCTAAATAAAACTCATTTCAATATAATCAGATTTACTTATTAATATAGATCAGAAATAACATTTAATGTTGCATGGTTCACATAATTTATTTCATGATTATATGTACATAATGTATAAATTCATCTGAAACCCTTTTCACATACTTGATCCTGTTTATTGTGTTGTCAACACATTGGAAAGTAAACATGACTATGTGAATAAAGTTTCCTAGATTTATCAGACATAGGGTTTTACTGATATGATAATCTACAACAAGAGTTTACTTGTATTTGGAGAAATACTATGTTCTTTCCAGAACATTGGTTAAAGTAAAGCTCAGGTTGGATGCATGGAGTATGCATCGGAAGGGACCGATATTGAACTTTGACTTAGATTTTATTAAACTTACCGTAATATCTATTCAAGTCAATATCGCCTAGTTGATCCTAGATCAAATGTTCTTAATCCTGTTATGATTAGGCTCAATCTTGAAAGGCTATTCGTGTTCTTTGATTTGTTAGTTAAGCCTACTTTTAGGTCAGGGTGATACGTACATTTTGGGAACACGGTAGTGCAATTGAGTGGGAGCGCTAGCATAAACATGGAATCTATAGCTTCTATCTGGCGAATAGTAAGCAAAGGATGATCTCCTTCGAGCTTGACCAAACGAATATAAATGGTGGAGTACTCATTTCACATAAGCTGAAATATCATTTATACGGGGTCAAGTGTTTTAAGGAATAAATACATTGTAGGGTGTAACGGTAATTTAATTCCTTTACAGTGTAGATCATTCATATAGAGGATCATTGATCGCATTAGGATTATAACAATGGATAACTAATGATGTGTCTATATGGTGGAACATATAGAGCATTCTATATACTGAGAGTGCAATTCTAAGTTCTATGCGTGGATTCAACGAAGAATTAATAAGTTAGTGAATTTTAGTGCTAAATTCTTGATCTACTTATTGGAAGCTCGGTTATATAGACCCATGGTCCCCCCACTAGTGCTAAATTCTATAGTGCTAAGTGTTTTAAGGAGCTTTTGACTTGCCAAGCTTTTGTTCACCTTCTGCTCGCTAAATAGCCTCTTCAAGTTTGATGAAGCCTTCAGTTTCCTTTGGCATCTTTAAGTTTTTTCTTCAGTGTATCCTTCAAGGTTTTGTTGACTGCTTCAACTTGACCATTTGCTTGAGGATGCGCCACGGCGGAGAAACTTTTGATGATACCATGGTTTGCAGAGAAATCAGTGAAAGATTGGCTGTCGAACTGCTTGCCATTATCTGAGACTATTTTGTACGGTAGTCTAAATCGGCATATTATGTTATTCACAATAAAGTCTTGAACTTTCTTTGATGTAATGGTTGCGAGTGGTTCGGTTTCAGTCCACTTAGTAAAGTAATCAACCGCTACCACTGCATACTACACTCCGCCTTTACCTTTGGGTAATTGTTCGATCAGTTCAATCCTCCAAATGACAAAGGGCCACGGACTTTGCATCTGTGTTAACTCGTTGGGTGGAGCTCTTGGTATCTTTGAAAATCTCTGGCATTTGTCACACTTATTAACATAGACTTTTGAATCTTCAATCATCGTTGGCCAGAAGTAACCTTGGCTTAGAATTTTCTTGGATAAGCTCTTCCCGGCGGCATGATTTCCACAGAATCTGTAACACCCTAACTATCTTAGGCGTATTACGTGATTTTTAAACGTACTGTGCAGCTCGTTGCTAATCAACGAGGTTTATGGAAAAACGTGATTAATTAAAATTTTGCTTTTTCATTAAACTTATAAACCATTTTACAAAAAGTCTCGGGATCCCGATTTATAAAAATATTTACAAACGTTTTTACTGTTCAACTTTTACATCAAAATAAAGTCGTCTAACGACAGTTACAAAATCTCAGCCCTGTTGTCCCGAGGATCGTACGCTCCAGGCCTAACCGCCCCGACATGTACAATCTCATAAGCTCGCTCACGGTCCATCAGCAACTGCCTTGCCTTTACCTACACATGCACGTAAACTGTGAGTCGACAGACTCAGTAAGAAAAGCATAATAATATCATACATAAAACTGACTGCCGTGTCCAACACGATACTGAGTCCCGCTACTGCCATGTCCAACATGGTACTGAGCACTACTGCCATGTCCAACATGGTACTGAGTTTTGAACGTTCAGGGGACGGTACTATTGACAAGTATCCTCCTGATCGGTCGAACCGGTCATACTCCGGCCGCTGGTCATACTCCAGCCTGTACCGACGGGATAGGTCAATAGCACTGAACCACCAACCAGTGTCAGCCTGATCGGTCAAACCGGTCATACTCCGCCGTCTTGGTCATACTCCACCGTACCGACGTGACAGGGTTGGGTGGTTCGAAGCCTAAATACATATCTAATGTAATCTAACAGGCTTCCTACATGCACGCTAAACATGTAATCTACATATGCATACCGTTATACTAATCTTACTCCGGATTCCGATTTCGTGTGTGCGGTCAACCCGACCGGAATCGAAGCCGAACGGCGGACATCGGCTCCTAAACCATAAAAACCACAACGCTATAAGTGACACGCTAAATCACTTCCCGGGGACTAAAACTTGAAACTAAAAGTTTCCCTATCGATAAAAAGCATGGCAATACCCCTAAAAACCCAAAAACGAGGAAAACTAGGGTTCCGAAAAATCCCCCATCCGGAAGACCGGTTGCCCAACCTAATTAGGTTCGGGAAAATCTGAACCCCCATCCGGAATTCCGGATGCACAACCGGAATTCCGGTTCCTCGCAGGCAGCAACCATAAAATTCCATAACTCGACCAATTTAACCCCAATTGATCCCAAACTTTCCAGACCTGTTCTATATGCCCCAAATGACATTTCAAAGGCATCAAACCTACCCAGAAACCACACATGCAAAATTCACCATTAAAGACCAAGCTTTGAGTTCAAGAACTCAAACTTGGTTAAATCCACTAACATGCATCCTAGCCTAGTTAATTCTACTTAACTAAGCAAGAAAATACCTCTGCAAACTAACATAAACATCCAGCAATAACACAGAAACATATCATAGCATTTTCTCTCAAAAATCACATATTTTTCATAAAAACAACAAAGCTTTACTCCACCTAACTATCAAGCTTCAAAACAACCTAAATAGCCTTAATCTAACAAGCTTTAATCTCAGAAATTAACCTCAAATTACAAAGAGGCAAGAATCACATAGAAATCCAACATGCATCATCACATTTTCACACATTTTCTTCAAGAAAAGCAAGTAAGAACTAAAGCCAAGAATTACCTCAATTAAAATCACTATGATCTTGCTAAAAACAACTTGAAATTAACAAGAAACTCCAGCCCTAGCTGCTCCCCAAGCTTGGCCGAACAAGAGAGGAAAAGAGAGAGCTTTGTGTGTGTGTGAGTTTTTGGAATTTTCTTCAAAAATGACTAAGTGTTGGAATTTTAGAAAAAAGGAATATAACACATTTTATTTCAGCCAAATAATCACATAAATAATTATTTATTTTCCATTTAATAAATCATACAAGACAAAACACTAATGGGGCAAAAAGACCATTTTGCCCCTCCACCATAAAATCACTAAATTCATACTAAAGGGGTATTTTTGGGACATTCTAAATTCCCGGCCATTCCTGACATTCCCAATGTCTAAAACCCGTCCCCAAAATACTAACATACTAAGTTGTGATTTCTACTGAGCCAAACGCCGCGTTCCAAAATACCGGACACCGGAAATGCGAAATAAAAAAACTGCTGATGACATAATTATGCATATCTGAATTCCATAAATAACAATGATAAATTATTTAAATAGCTATAAATAATTTCCTGATTAACATAAATAACTGCTAATTTCCAAATTACTAAGCGGGCTTTACAATTATCCCCCCCTTAAAAGGATTTCGTCCCCGAAATCTAACCTGAATAACTCTGGAAATTGAGCTCGCATATCTGACTCAAGCTCCCAGGTGGCTTCTTCCACCTTACTGTTTCTCCAGAGAACCTTGACCAACGCTATGGTCTTATTCCGAAGGACTTTATCCTTTCTATCCAAGATCTGCACTGGCTGTTCCTCATAAGACATATCTGACTGAAGCTGAAGACCCTCATAACTGAGTATATGAGAGGGGTCTGAAACGTATTTTCTCAACATTGAGACATGAAATACGTTGTGCACTACTGATAAAGCTGGAGGCAATGCTAACCGATATGCCACTTGACCTATCTTCTCGAGAATCTCGAAAGGTCCTGTAAATCTAGGGCATAACTTGCCTCTTTTCCCGAAACGTTTAATCCCTTTCATCGGGGATACTCGCAAAAACACATGGTCCCCTACTCGGAACTCAACATCTCTACGCTTCGGATCTGCGTAACTCTTTTGTCTGCTCTGGGAGGCAAGCATTCTAGCTTTTATCTTTTCTATTGCCTCATTGGTCCGCTGAACTGACTCCGGACCTAGGTATTTCCTCTCCCCTGTCTCATCCCAGTGGATAGGGGATCTGCACTTCCTACCGTACAACAGTTCATAGGGTGCCATCCCTATCGTACTCTGATAACTGTTGTTGTACGAAAACTCTATTAACGGTAGGTATTTACTCCATGAACCCTCAAAGTCCATAACACAGGCTCTCAGCATATCCTCCAATATCTGAATTGTCCTTTCGGACTGACCATCTGTCTGAGGATGGAATGCTGTACTGAATTTTAGCTTCGTACCCATTGCCCGTTGCAAACTTTGCCAAAATTTGGAGGTGAATTTCGGATCCCTGTCCGAAACTATAGATTTCGGTACCCCGTGAAGTCTCACTATCTCCCTGACATATAACTCTGCCAACTGATCCACTGTAAACGTTGTTCTAACCGGCAGAAAATGAGCAGATTTTGTAAATCGATCCACCACTACCCAGATGGAGTCATACATACCCGTGGTCCTAGGTAACCCGACCACAAAATCCATCGTAATATCCTCCCATTTCCATTCTGGTAGGGTTAGAGGCTGCAACAACCCCGCCGGGTCTCTGATGTTCAGCCTTGATCTGCTGACACGTGAGGCATCTCGAAACGAATTCTACCAAATTCTTCTTCATACCGCTCCACCAGAAGTACGGTTTCAAATCTTGGTACATCTTGGTGGTGCCGGGATGTAGAGAATATGGAGTAGAATGAGCCTCCTCAAAGATCTCGTTCCTCAAGTCCACGCTGTTCGGGACACAAACCCTGGCTTTATACAAAAGCATCCCACCATCTGACACTGAAAAGTCTTTGGCTTGACCAGCCAATACCTCATCTCGGATCTTCACCAACTCCGGATCTGTTGTCTGAGCAACCTTTATTCTTTCTAACAGATCCGATTGCAGCGTTAAGTTGTGAAGCTGACCTACCACAAACTCAATGCTGGATCTAACCATATCCTCTGCTAGCTGAGGTGAGATCTGAACCATGCTAGCTACCTGCCCGGGACCCTTTCTGCTCAGGGCATCGGCCACAACATTGGCTTTCCCGGGATGGTAAAGGATCTCACAATCATAGTCCTTCACTAATTCCAACCAACGCCTTTGTCTCATGTTCAAATCTTTCTGAGTAAAGAAATACTTGAGACTTTTATGGTCGGTATAGATCTCGCACTTCTCACCATACAAGTAATGCCGCCAAATCTTCAGTGCAAAAACCACTGCGGCCAATTCTAAATCATGAGTCGGGTATCGCTGTTCATAATCCTTTAACTGACGGGAGGCGTAAGCGATAACCCGATCGGCTTGCATCAATACGCACCCCAAACCCTGTTTGGATGCGTCACAATAGACCACGAACTTCTCCTTGTCCGAGGGCAAAGCTAGTACCGGAGCAGTAATCAACCTCTGTTTCAGCTCCTGAAAACTAGCTTCGCATTTATCTGACCAGATAAATCGCTGATTCTTCTTTGTAAGCTCGGTTAGGGGCATTGAAATTTTGGAGAACCCCTCCACGAACCTACGGTAATACCCAGCTAATCCCAAGAAGCTTCTGATCTCTGTCACTGTCTTCGGTCTCGGCCAATCTCTGACGGATTCAATCTTCCCGGGATCCACCTTGATCCCATCTTTACTCACTATGTGCCCTAGGAAGGACACCTGAGACAACCAGAACTCACATTTCTTGAACTTGGCGTAGAGTCTATGTTCTCGAAGTCGTTGCAGTACCATCTGAAGATGTAACTCATGCTCCTCTTCTGACTGAGAGTACACGAGGATATCGTCGATAAACACAATCACGCAGATATCGAGGAAATCCTTGAATACTCTATTCATCAGGTCCATGAATGCTGCAGGAGCATTGGTTAGTCCGAATGACATAACCAGGAACTCGTAGTGTCCATACCTAGTGCGGAAAGCCGTCTTTGGAATGTCCTCCTCTCGGATTCTCAACTGATGATAACCCGAACGGAGATCAATCTTAGAAAAGACCGTCTTCCCCTGAAGCTGATCGAACAAGTCATCGATCCTAGGTAATGGATATTTATTCTTCACCGTCAGCTTGTTCAACTCCCTGTAGTCGATGCACATCCTCATCGATCCATCCTTCTTCTTCACGAACAAAACCGGGGCTCCCCAGGGTGACACACTGGGCCGAATGAACCCTATGTCAAGCAACCCTTGGAGCTGAATCTTTAATTCCTTAAGTTCAGCTGGAGCCATCCTATACGGGGCTTTAGAAACCGGATCCACCCCTGGTGCCAAGTCAATCACGAAGTCAATCTCCCGATGAGGTGGTAACCCTGGAAGTTCTTCGGGAAAAACGTCCAAAAATTCCCGAACCACACTGATGTCCTCTGGCCGAATGGTGTCTGGCCGAGTGGTGTCCACCACCACGGCCAGAAACCCTAAGCACCCACCGTGCAATAATTCTCTCGCTGACATAGCCGAGATCACCGGGATCCGAGATCCCTGAACCGAACCCACAAATACGAACGGTTCTTCACTTTCCGGTTGGAAGACCACCATCTTCCTCTTGCAATCGATACTCGCCGAATATTTAGATAGGAAATCCATTCCTAAAATAATATCAAATTCGACTAAGCTCATCTCTATCAGATCAGCGCTTAACTCTCTACCATCTATCCTGATCGGCATAGACCTAATCCACCTATTGGAGATAACCAATTCTCCGCCAGGTAACAGGGTTCCAAACCCTGATTCATATCTATCAAAGGGTCTACCCATCTTACTAAAGACTCTGGCCGCCACATAAGAACGTGTAGCCCCAGAATCAAACAGCACTGAATAAAGCGAGTCGTTAATAAAAATCTGACCTGTAACAACTGATGGGCTGGCATCTGCATCAGCCTGCGTGATCGCGAATACCCTGGCTGGAGTGGGTATCGCTGGAGCTCTCGGTGCCTCTGGCCGGAGCTGGGGACATTCCCTCTTGAAGTGCCCGGGCATGCCACATTGAAAGCATCCCTGCCCCTTGCACTCTCCCCGATGGTGCCTCTTGCAGATAGGGCACTCGGGGTAGGAGAATCGGGTCTCATTACCACCAGGACGACTCCCTCTGTTCTGGTTCCCCGAACCTCTTGTTCGACTCGAGCCGCCGGGCGTGGGTGCCCTCTTCCTCTGATCAATGGCCGAACCACTACTCCCCCTGCTAAAGCCTGATGCAGGAGGGGTAGGAGCTCCGCCACTAATCGGAGTACTAGCTGACTCTGACATGCACCCCACTGCGCCCTCAGCTCGCAGTGCCTTCTCCACCATCTGAGCATAGGTGGTACTGTCGTCGGTGGTAATCATCAGGTCATGCCTGATCTTGGGATTCAACCCGTCCAGATACTTCTCCTTCCTGCTGAAGTCGGTCGGCACAATTCCCGAGGCTAACCTCGCCAACCCACAACCGAGTAGTATACTCAGTGACACTCATGTTCTCCCGCTGGGTCAGGTGAACGAACTCTTTCCTCTTGGCGCTTCTAACCGCCTCATTGTAGTACTTCGCGTTGAAGAGTTCTTGAAACCTTTCCCAGGACATGGTGGTGACGTCGTGAATCTGAGACACCATGTCCCACCATACCAGGGCATCCTCCTGGAACTGAAATGTGGCGCACACCACTCTGTCGTTACCGGTGACACCCATAAAGTTCAGAATTCTGGTGATCACCGTAAGCCACTGCTCGGCTTTCGACACATCTGGACCTCCCAGGAATACCGGAGGTGCTTGCTTCCGGAACCGCTCATACAAAGGTTCCAATCTATGGGCCGCCACTACCATCTCGGCACAGGGCGGCAGGGGCGGTGCCACTGGAACTACGGCACCGGAACCGCAGGAGCACCCTGCTGTCTCAACCTCTGAATCTCGAGGTCTTGTTCTTCGATCCTGGCTTGCATCTCCGCAAACCGTAGCTCCCAGTTCGGGGCTCCCTGATCGGCTGGGGGAGCCTGGGCAGCCTGTGGCGGGTTTTCATCACCCCGACCACGAGCCCTGCCTCGGGGACCTCTGCCTCGGCCCCGAGCAGGTGGGGGAAACTGAGCTCCCTGTCCCTGATTCGACCCTACGGAGTTGCCCTGACTCCTCGTGGTCCGCCTGGCGTCCATCTAGTTAGAACCGCCTGCGAAACCAAGAGTTGGCATATCAGGTCGTATTCAGGGCGAGCTTACTAATGCCGCTTAATTTGGAAATTAGAAATGAAACATGCGCCTATTCTACTATCAGGCTACTAACATGCTTCCTAACAGGCTTTTCTTTTTCATAACTGAATAAAATAAACTACTAAAGCAATAAAGGCTTACTGAACCGTGAACCGAGCTAACTGCTGATGACGATTGTACATGTCGTGACGATCTTCGGAAGACAACCTCAGCGGCTACGATACCAAATTGTAACACCCTAACTATCTTAGGCGTATTACGTGATTTTTAAACGTACTGTGCAGCTCGTTGCTAATCAACGAGGTTTATGGAAAAACGTGATTAATTAAAATTTTGCTTTTTCATTAAACTTATAAACCATTTTACAAAAAGTCTCGGGATCCCGATTTATAAAAATATTTACAAACGTTTTTACTGTTCAACTTTTACATTAAAATAAAGTCGTCTAACGACGCTTACAAAATCTCGGCCCCTGTCGTCCCGAGGATCGTACGCTCCAGCCTAACCGCCCCGACATGTACAATCTCATAAGCTCGCTCACGGTCCATCAAGAATCGCCTTGCCTTTACCTACACATGCACGTAAACCGTGAGTCGACGGACTCGCAAGAAAAGCATAATAATATCATACATAAAACTGACTGCCGTGTCCAACACGATACTGAGTCCCGCTACTGCCATGTCCAACATGGTACTGAGCACTACTGCCATGTCCAACATGGTACTGAGTTTTGAACGTTCGTGGACGGTACTATTGACAAGTATCCTCCCGATCGGCCGAACCGGTCATACTTCGCCGTCGGTCATACTCCAGCCCGTACCGACGGGATAGGTCAATAGCATCGAACCACCAACCGGTTGTCACTGATCGGTCAAACCGGTCATACTCCGCCGCCGGTCATACTCCGGCTGTCGTACCGACGTGACGGGGTTGGGTGGTTCGAAGCCTAAATACATATCTAATGTAATCTAACGTGGCTTCCTACATGCACGCTAAACATGTAAACTACATATGCATACCGTTATACTAATCTTACTCCGGATTCCGATTTCGTGTGTGACGGTCAACCCGACCGGAATCGAAGCCGAACTACGGACATCGGCTCCTAAACCATAAAAACCACAACGCTATAAGTGACACGCTAAATCACTTCCCGGGGACTAAAACTTGAAACTAAAAGTTTCCCTATCGATAAAAAGCATGGCAATACCCCTAAAAACCCAAAAACGAGGAAAACTAGGGTTCCGAAAAATCCCCCATCCGGAAGACCGGTTGCCCAACCGGAATTCCGGTTCTGGGAAAATCTGAACCCCCATCCGGAATTCCGGATGCACAACCGGAATTCCGGTTCCTCGCAGGCAGCAACCATAAAATTCCATAACTCGACCAATTTAACCCCAATTGATCCCAAACTTTCCAGACCTGTTCTATATGCCCCAAATGACATTTCAAAGGCATCAAACCTACCCAGAAACCACACATGCAAAATTCACCATTAAAGACCAAGCTTTGAGTTCAAGAACTCAAACTTGGTTAAATCCACTAACATGCATCCTAGCCTAGTTAATTCTACTTAACTAAGCAAGAAAATACCTCTGCAAACTAACATAAACATCCAGCAATAACACAGAAACATATCATAGCATTTTCTCTCAAAAATCACATATTTTTCATAAAAACAACAAAGCTTTACTCCACCTAACTATCAAGCTTCAAAACAACCTAAATAGCCTTAATCTAACAAGCTTTAATCTCAGAAATTAACCTCAAATTACAGCAGCAAGAATCACATAGAAATCCAACATGCATCATCACATTTTCACACATTTTCTTCAAGAAAAGCAAGTAAGAACTAAAGCCAAGAATTACCTCAATTAAAATCACTATGATCTTGCTAAAAACAACTTGAAATTAACAAGAAACTCCAGCCCTAGCTGCTCCCCAAGCTTGGCCGAACAAGAGAGGAAAAGAGAGAGCTTTGTGTGTGTGTGAGTTTTTGGAATTTTCTTCAAAAATGACTAAGTGTTGGAATTTTAGAAAAAAGGAATATAACACATTTTATTTCAGCCAAATAATCACATAAATAATTATTTATTTTCCATTTAATAAATCATACAAGACAAAACACTAATGGGGCAAAAAGACCATTTTGCCCCTCCACCATAAAATCACTAAATTCATACTAAAGGGGTATTTTTGGGACATTCTAAATTCCCGGCCATTCCCGACATTCCCAATGTCTAAAACCCGTCCCCAAAATACTAACATACTAAGTTGTGATTTCTACTGAGCCAAACGCCGCGTTCCAAAATACCGGACACCGGAAATGCGAAATAAAAAAACTGCTGATGTAGGCTGCTATTAGTGTCCTTTAGTTTGGAGGTGTATCAATCATTTCGATTTATTCTATGCCAGTGATGCTAGGCTCTTCGAGGAACTGGATAGGAACCAAGTTTTCCTTGTCAATCGAGCTAACGCGTCCACAGTTGTATTTTCTTCTCTTTTAATCTGTCTGAGACTGTAGCTTTTGAATTGTGTGAGCAGATCATGTATTTTGCTCAGATATGCTATCATCTTTTCTCCCCGAGCCTCGTATTCTCCGAATACATGATTTACCACCAGCTGTGAATCACTACAGATTTTAATGTCTTCGGCCTTCATCTCCTGGGCGAGTCTTAGCCCAACGATTAGAGCTTCGTACTCGGCTTCGTTGTTAGATGCTTTGAATCCGAACTTGACTGTAGCGTGCAGGTGTTGACCCCCAGGCATGACAAGGCCAATTTCTGCACAAGATAGTTGATCTGTAGCCCACCCATCTACATGTAGTTTCCAGGTCGGTTTGTCCTCATTGTGACTTGGCTGAGGTGTTTGTACTGGCTCGGGGTTGCTTTCTGGTATGCTTTCTTTTTTGCCTGTACATTCTACCACAAAGTCTGCCAAGGTTTGGCCTTTGATTGTTGTTCGGGGTCGGAAAGTGATTTTTTACTGGCCCAACTCTACCGCACACTTGAGTAGCTATCCAGAAGCATATGGTTTTTACAGTATTTGGCGTAGTGGCTGGTCGGTGTATACCCGAACGGGATGAGCTTGAAAATAAGGCCTCAACTTCCTTTTTGCTGGAATGAGGCAGTACACGAGTTTTTCTATTAATGGGTATTGGCCCTCATCCTCAATGAGTCTTCTACTGATGTAATAGACTGGGTGCTCTACGTTATTCTCTTCTCTGATTAGTACGCCACTCACGGCATGTTCCGTGACAGCTAAGTATATTCCCAATTCCTCACCGTCTAGAGATTTTGAGAGTACGAGAGGTTTTGCAAGTTGTGCCTTTAGCTCTTGGAAAGCTTTTTCACACTCATCTGTCCACTCGAACTGCTTGTTTCCTCCCAGGATGTTGAAGAATGGGACACACTTGTCTGTTGATTTTGAAACAAATTTGCTGAGCGCAGCGATCCGACCAGTTAAGATTTGCACTTCTTTGGTTTTTGTTGGCGAGTTCATATCCAGGAGGGCTTGAATCTTCTCTAGATTAGCTTCAGTTCCTCGGGCATTGACGATGAAGCCTAGAAATTTCCTGAGCTGACTCCAAAGGAACACTTTAAGGGATTTAGTTTCATGTTGTATTTTCTGAGGACTTTGAAGCATTCATCCAAGTCATCTATGTGCCCCCATGCTTTCTGGATTTGACGAGCATATCATCCGCGTACACTTCCATATTTCGCCCGATCTGGTCTTTAAACATTTTATTTACCAATCTTTGGTACGTAGCTCTAGCATTTTTTAGACCAAACGACATTACTTTGTAGCAATATAGACCCGTATCTGTTCAAAAACTTGTATGTTCTTGGTCTGGTGGATGCATTTTGATTTGGTTGTAGCCTAAGTAAGCGTCCATGAAGCTTAATATTTCGTGCCTTGCTGTTGCATCTACGAGCTGATCGATTCTTGGAAGTGGAAAACAGTCTTTAGGGCATGCCTTGTTGAGGTCTGTGAAATCAATACAGTCTTTAGGGCTTCAATTATGAAGTTTTTATTGTGAAGCTTTGCAACTTCTTCCTTCAGGGCTACTGCTCGTTCTTTGTCCAAAAGCCTTCGTTTTTGTTTAACTGGCCGGAAGTTGGGATCGATATTCAGAACATGTGAAATAATAGAATGATCAATTCCAACCATATCCGCATGTGACCAGGAAAAAAAGTCTAGGTTTGCTCTCAGAAATGTTATCAACTCTGATTTTACTTCGAGCAACAAACCTTTTCCGATTTTTAGTTTTCTGGTCGGGATATCTGGATCGATCTCGATCTCTTCTAATTCTTCTACAGGTCTAACATTGCTTTTTGGGTCCCCAAGTCAAGGATCCACATCTTCATCCCCGCCTTGGGAAGTTCCCTACTTGGAAATGTTTTTTCCTCTTGTCTGTGCTCTGGCTGTAGGATACTTCCTGCTTAGCCTTGGCCACTGCAAGGTTATAGCATTCCCAAGCAGGTTGCTGGTTTCCTCTTAGACACCCTACCCCATTCTTTGTTGGGAACTTCAGGCAGGAGTGAAATATTGATGTGATAGCCTTTAAGTCATACAAGGCCGGTCAGCCTAGCATTACGTTAAAAGCTGAAGGAACATCTAATATCAGGAACTATGCCATTACAGTCATGCTCGTCAGAGCTTGTCCAACAGTACGCGGTAGACGAATTTGTCCTAGAGGTGCGACTCCTTTAACGGAGAAACCATAGACAGGCTGGAGGCATGGGGTTAGATCCTTGAGTTGAAGTCCCATCTTTTCATAAGCAGTTTTGAAAAAGATGTTGGAAGAGCCTCCATTATCGATCATGGTTCTGGCCACCATTTTATTGGCTATCTGGACTTCCACGACTAGGGGGTCATTGTGCAGAAATCTAATTTTGAAAGTGTCTTCATCGTTTAAGGTTATGGTCGGCTCTCCTGCTCGTGGAACTTTGAGCTTCCTTTCTTCCACGGCCAGGATAATCTCTTCTTGCTCGTGCTGCACTGTTTGAGCATACGATTCTCGAGCTTTGCCTAAATCTCCAGCAATGTGTGGGCCCCCAACAATAACTTGCAGATGCCCATCTATCGGTAGAGGCAGCAAATCTTGGTTATTGTCGTCTCTCTGACCTTGATTGGTCTCAACATACTTTTGTAGGTGCATATTGTTTTTCCTTATTAGGAATTCAATATCCCACTTCAAGTTGTAACATTCGTTAGTGTCGTGGCAATAGTCTCTGTGGAACCGAAAAAACGTTGTCATGTCCCTCTTGCTGGCATCTTTCTTCATGGGCCCGGGCTTCTTATACGGGGCCAGCGACTGAGTTGCCATGTACACACTTTCTATATCTTCAGTCAGAATAGTGAATGGAGTGTATTTGGCATGGTTCTCCCGGGGAGCTTGTTCGAATTTGCAAGTGAACTTTCCTTTCTTCCAATTCCCTTGCTTGTGGTTGTTGTTGGAATGCTTACCACTCGAGCTCAAATTACTTGGGTAGTGGGGAAGTTGGGCAGATGTTCCAGTAAGAGGAGCCTTTGACTTGCTAGGCTTTTGCTCACCTTCCGCTCGTTGAATGGCTTCTTCGAGCTTGATGAAGCCTTCGCCACAGTCAAGAAAATCACTCATTGAGTCTACTGTCCCGTTCTTCCTTATACCCTTCAAGAGTTCACCGAGGACTTCGATGCCCCCAGTATCGCGAATAACTTTCCATCTTCAGTTACCCGTGAAAATTTGGTCGCCTCCATCATGAATCTACTAATGTATGCCCGGAGAGGCTCGCCTGGTCATTGCTTAACTTCGACCAAGTCTCCCAAATGCAATGGAAGTTTGCGTGAGGAGGAGAATTGTGCATGGAATTCTGAAGAGAAGGTTTTCCATGAACTAAACTTTCCAGGAGCCAACTTGAAATACCATTACTGAGCGGCTTCTGACAGAGTGGTGGGGAAGATTCTACAGCATACATCTCCTCGTACCCCTTGCAAATCCATTTTCATTTTGAAGTACTTGAGATGGGAAAGGGGATCTTCTCTCCCGGTGTACATCTTCCATGTTGGCATTTTAAACTTGTGGGGCGACGGCAGGAGATTGATCTCAGGTGAGAAAGGAGTTCCGCGTGCTCGGTCCAGCTCAAGATCATTGTTTCTTTGTCCAGCCATGCCGTGAAACATATTTTTAGTTCGTCTAGCTGAGCCTGTACGGCTGGGCTAACCTGCTCGGCATTCTGGTCAATTTGAATTACATCAGCATCTTTCTGAGCGGGAATTTGAGTATGGGTTCCAAGCTGCGAGATTGTCATAACATTCTGATCGTCTACTCCCCTCCTTCTGTTTAGATCATTCCTTAGGTCATGGGTTGCCCCCAACCTTTCGAATACAGAAGTGCCTACCTGCCGCAGCGATTGATTCGCTTGGTTGATGGGGGGAATGGCACCATTTATCTAGTTGGAACCATCAAGTATGACTTCTCTTGATGAATTACTAGACAAGGTATGCCCGCCTACTGCTTGGCCCACGAGTGGAACTCGTAATCGGGGATTGCGCGGCTGACCATTTGCAGTCTCAGAAGTATTCATCATTGGATCTTCGTCCATCTCACCCAGGGGAATGATGTTTGGCAGTTGTTGATCTACAGTTTGGTAGGCTTTTTGTATCAACACGGTAGCCTATCGACTAGGATTTTCAATCTCTAGATGGTGAGCCCTTAATGCCTCCATCTCTCTATCCCTCCATTCAGCGAACATATGCCTTTGTTCGTCGAACGCGAGATTTACTGCAGCGCGTAGTTTGTCTTGATCATGATGTAGGGTATTGTTATGACCCTGCATGAGTCTGAGAGCGTCACGGAGATTTTGTAACTCAGTGGCATCTCTGATGGTCGTCTGGCTGTTGGTTCCAAGTAAAAACGTTGTGTTGTGAGTGCCCTGGTTGGGTGCGGAACTGTTATTCCCAGTCTCTTGCACACCATTTGCAGTCTCAGAAGTATTCATCATTGGATCTTCGTCCATCTCACCCAGGGGAATGATGTTTGGCGGTTGCTGATCTACAGTTTGGTAGGCTTCTCGTATCAACACGGTAGCCTATCGACTACGATTTTCGATCTCTGCATAGTGAGCCCTTAATGCCTCCATCTCTCTATCCCTCCATTCAGCGAAGATATGCCTTTGTTCGTCGAATGCGAGATTTACTGCAGCGCATAGTTCGTCTTGATCATGATGTAGGGTATTGTTATGACCATGCATGAGTCTGAGAGCGTCACGAAGATTTTGTAACTCAGTGGCATCTCTGATGGTCATTTGGGTGTTGGTACCAAGCAAAACAGTTGTGTTGTGAGTGCCCTGGTTGGGTGCGGAACTGTTATTCCCAGTCTCTTGCACACCAGGCGCGATTTCATCTATAAGAATTGTTACACCCTTCTCCACGTTCGTCGGTTGTCCAAGATTAACAGCTGGCGGAACCCTTGTGTTTCCTGTTCTGCAATGTAGGATCCACTGTTGGGTTTTATGCCCTAAATAAAACTCTATTTCAATGTAATCCAGATTATTCAATATCAATAAAGTAACAGAAGTATTTTTTCATTCATTTGTGTATGTTTTGGTTCACTTAATCAATTGTTTGTCTATTTGATTTATAAATTCATCCAAACCCCTTTTCACATACTTGATCATGTTTATTGTGTTGTCAACACAGTGGAAAGTAAACATGACTATGTGAATAAAGTATTCCTAGATTTATCAGAACACTGGGTTTTACTGATATGACAATCTACAACAGAGTTTACTTGCATTTGGAGAAATGTTATGTTCTTTCTAGAACATAGGTTAAAGTAAAGCTCAGGTTGGATGCATGGAGTATGCATTGGAATGGACCGATATTGAACTTTGAAATAGATTTTTGAAACTTAGCGTAAATATCTATTCAATTCAATATCATAAGTTGATCCTAGATCACATGATCGAAATCCTGATATGGTTAGGCTCAATCTCAAGAGTGTTATTCGTGTTCTTTGATTTGTTAGTTAAGCCTAATTTATGGTCAGGGCAATACATACATTTTGGGAACACGGTAGTGCGATTGAGTGGGAGCGCTAACATAAATATGGAATCTATAGCTTCTATCTGGCGAATAGTAAGCAAAGGGTGATTTCCTTCGAGCTTAACCAAACGTTATAAATGATTGAGTACTCATTTCACTTAGTTGAAATATCATTTATACAGGGTTAAGTGTTTTAAGGATAAAATACATTGTAGGGTGTTACGGTAATTTAGTCTCTTTACAGTGTAAATCATCCATATAGAGGATCATTGATCACATTAGGATTATAACAATGGGAAACTAATGATGTGTCTATATGGTGGAACATATAGAGCATTCTATATACTGAGAGTGCAATTCTGAGTTTTATGTTTGGATTCAACGAAGAATTAATAAGTCAGTGAATTTAAGTGGTAAATTCTAGATCTGCTTATTGGAAGCTCGGATATATAGACCCATGGTCCCCCCACTAGTTGAGACTCATTTAATTGATTTTAATTAATCAATTAAAATTCTCAAGATAGACTGTGTCTATTTGAGAATTTATCACTTATTAAGGGCAAAACAGTAAATAGAAATTTTGAAGGGCATATTTATTAATTAGGAAACTTTAATTAGTTTCATTATTAATAAAATAAATGACAATATATTATTTGATAATTAATTTTAATTATTAAATAATTAGATTTGACATTTATGTGGTTGAACAAAGGAATTGGCAGTTTTTGACAAAACAGAAAACTATCAGTGTAGGAAAAGGAAAGTTGGAAAAGTGGCAAGCCTTGTTTCCACAATGCCTAGGCCGGCCACTTAAGTTCCCTTTTCCCTTTGATTTTTTAAATATTAAATGTCAATTCATTCAATCATAGCCCTGGGTGGTCTTCTATAAATAGAAGGCAAAGGCTTCAGTATTCATAACAACTGATACACAACATTATTCTGACAGAATTTTCTCTCTGAAAATTCTCTCTGAGCCGCCACCCTCTCTCTCTCTATTCCTTCACTGTTTCGAAATCTATAAGTGCTAGAGTAGTGCCCACACACATCAAGTAATATCTCAATCATAGTGAGGAAGGTTGTGTAGAATTCAAAAACAACAAAGAAGGACTATCGGGCTCAGATCTTGATTATACTCTGCTACCGAAAGGAATCAAGGGTTAGAGATCTGAGTGGGAGGAGACATATATTCTGCTGCACCCAATGTAAGATTTCTGATACTCTTATGTGTTTAATTTTCTATCGTTTTAGAAGTTCATATTTAGGTTGTTAAATCAACATACTTGTGAGTAGATCTAAGTTCCTGGTAAAATAACTTCCAACATCCACCGTCTGTGAATTTGCTAGATTAGTCAGGCCTCTGCGAGTTTGTACCATCGAATTTGTGGTTAGATGTTGAATAAAGAGCGATTCGTGATCCTTCTCTCAATGAAAGCACCAGAATGTTGACCTCGCTTTTAGCCAACGACAACGAGTCGAATTTAGTAAGCAATAAGTGATTTATAGCAATAGATATATAATAAAGCAATATAAAGACAGTATCTCTAAGGAGAAAGGTTCAGCCCCGAGGAGTTTTGTAATAGCCTAATCCTCGTTATTTGTATTGACTTAAGATTAAGGAGAAAGGTTCCTTTTCTTATAGCTCTTACAACAGTATCTCTGAATGTATAATTCTTAGATAATATACTTAGGGTATAGTCTCAGCTCAACTGTTTTCGACCTATTGCCCAGTGAACATGCATCACTATTTATAGGGCTAGTAAGCTTGGAGAGGAAGAGTTTCCCCTCTCGTCACAATGCGTATACACAGAAAGATCGTGGGATCAATGCTGAATACAAAGATCGTGGGATTGAGGCTGGATACACTGATAGTGGGATCGTGTGTATGCCATATCTCTGTAATTTGATCCCTCGGTTATAGGGATTTCATTGATGACTCACAATGCGAAAGCTCAATCTGCTAAGTGTTGGTTGCTCTGCGCTGATTGGTAACTGCTTTGCTCTGGGCATGCCAGCGAGGCATCCTGCTCGGACTATGCTTCTCGAGCAGATGTTCGAAGTGGATTCCACGTATCACCATTCATGCGGTGCCACGGTAGAGTGAAAAAATCGGGATAACACTATTAAACCTACCAAATCTAGTTATCATTCTTTGACAACTAGTAGATGAAAGACACCTTCAATAGTGATTTCAAACCTCCTTCATTGTTCTTCATCATATTCGAACCGTTAGTGAAAGAGTGTCATGCCCACACATAGCAAGTTAAGTACTCAATCATAGTGAGTAAGATGGTGGTAACCAAACTCAAAGGAGAGAAAGAGATCCAGGTTCAGATCTTGATAATGCTCTGTGATAGAAAGGAATCAAGGGCTAGAGATCTTGAACGGAAGGAGTCATATTATTCCGCTGCAACCAATGTAAGGTTATTTAATCTCTTATGTGTTTAATTTCATTGTTTTAGAGATATTCATATTTAAATTGTGAATCAACATACTTGTTAGTAAATCTAGATCCTAGTAAAATATTTCTAACAGTGTTTTCTTTCTAGAGTCTGGCTTCCATACTCCAGTTTCTGTCTTGTCTTTTTGCGAGACTCTGCCTCTAGAATTGGTTTGGTCACAAGGCCTTGAGGCGTGGTTTCCTTTTCTCTTCTGTTGAGGTTGGTCAACAACTTTAGACTTCTTAGGCTGTTTCGCAGAAGGAGCCTTTTTTGGTTCTTCCACAGCGATTCCTTTACCCTTGTATTTCCAAGTGCATGAGGTTTCGAGGTTCTTTGGATCTGCTTTCTTAGGTGCGTCTATTGCTGGAGGAGCTAGTGCATCAAGAGATAATTTTGTCAGGGTAGTCATCACAGCCTCCATTCTGGTCATCTTGCGAAGTAGCAACTCGTTGAAGTGATCCTGCCGAGTTAATATGTTTTCATCCAGTTGAAGTTGTCGCGCCATGATGACCACGAGGTGTAACTCATCAGGCTAACGCTTCTCCTCAGCGTTGTCCTCAACAACTTTGTCTTGAGGCTCATATTTATGTTGGGTTTTGTGCCCCAAATAAAGCACATTTCAATATAATCAGATTTACTTACTAATAAAGATCAAAAATAACATTTTATGTTGCATGGTTCACATGATTTATTTCATGATTATATATATATAATGTATGAATTCTATTTAAGCCCAGAACATATGAATTTGTTAATGATTATACTATTGTCAGCACAGTGGAATATAATCTTAATTATATGTTCGAAAGTTTATTCCATAATTTGTCAGTTCACTGGATTTAGACTGACATCATAATCAGCGATAGGTATCCTTACACCTTGGATAAGTGTTATGTCCTTTCCAGGGCATTGGTAAAGTTTACTAGTATCGGATGTATTGAGTATACATCGGAAGGGACCGATATTGAACTTTGATCAGATATATTAAAATTTACCGTAATATCTATTCAATTCAATATCACCCGTTATATGGTTAGGTTCGATCTAAAGAGTATTATACATGTTCTTTGATTTGTTAGTTAAACCTACTTTTGGGTCAGGGTGATACGTACATTTTGGGAACATAATAGTATAATTGAGTGGGAGCGCTAACATAAATATGGAGTCTATAACTTCTATAAGAATTTAGAAGTGAAACAATGATATCCTTCGAGCTTGGCTAAACAGAGATAAATGGTGGAGATCTCATTTCACTTCGCTAAAATATCATTTATACGGAGCTAAGTGTTTTAAGGATAAAATACATTGAAGGTGTAATGGTAATTTAGTTCCTATTCAATGTAGATCATCTATTAGAAGGTTATTGATCTTATTAGGATTATAACAATGGATAACTAATAGCGTATCTATATCGTGGAACATATAGAACGTTCTATATGACTAAGAGTGCAATTCCAAGTTCTAAGTGTGGATTCAATAAGGAATTAATAAGTTAGGGAATTTACTTGGTACATTCGGTTCGACTTATTGGAAGCTCGGAAATATAGGCCCATGGTCCCCACACTAGTTGAGACCATACTGCTTGTAAGACTCAATTAATTGATTTTAATTAATAAATTATAATTCTAAAGTTAGACTATGTCTACTTTATGAATTTTCACTAAGTAAGGGCGAAATTGTTAAAAAAAGAGATTCTAGGTTTATTTATTAATTAAGAGACTTTATATGTCTAATTAATAAATATATTAAATGAAAATATTGTTTAATAATTATTTTTTAGTTATTAAATAGTTAGAATTGGCATTTAAATGGTTAAATTGGAAAATTGGCATTTTTGAGAAAATGGGATTGAAAAATAACAAAATGGGAAAGTTGCAAAGTGAGGCCCAATTTCCTTATATGGTCGGCCACTATGCAAGCTTTTACCATTTTATTTTTCCATTATTTTAATGCCATACAATTCTAACCTAAACCTAGATGGCATTCTATAAATAGAAAGTGTTGGCTTCAGGAAACCATGACTTGCACATTGTTTCTTTCAGAGAAAGCCATAGCCACTTTCCTCTCTCTCTTTTCTTCTCTTCAAATTTCGAAATTCCTTGAGTGAATGATTGGTGCCCACACACATCAAGTGGTATCTCAATCATAGTGTGTAAGATAATAGGAGAATCCAAACAACAAGAAGGAGAATCAGCATCAAAGGAAGGAGAGGAAGAGATCCAGATTCAGATCTTGATAATGCTCTGCTACAGAAAGGAATCAAGGGCTAGAGATCTGAATGGAAGGAGTCATTATATTCCGCTGCACCTAATGTAAGGTTTACTAAACTTTATATGTGTTTATTTCATTGTTTTAGAATTCATATTAGGTTCTTAATAAAACATACATGGTAGTAAATCTAGATCCTTGTAAAATATTTCCAACAACTGGCACCTGAGCCATGGTAATGATTTACTTTCATGAAATATGAATTAAAACGATGATATATGTTGATTTGGATGGTTTCATGTTGATCTGTGTGTTATATGATGATTGATTGATGCTTGTGAAATTTTATGAAAAACAATAGAATTTTCGTTTCTGGAATTATTTTTATTGGATATTTTGGAAAAAATTAAGCAATTTCCTTTTTTACAGAACTCAATTTCGATTTTATTTGAATTAGTTATGATTTTTTGAAGTTTTGAAAAAATCGGGGGTGGTGACACACCCTTGTGCGCGTGGCTGGCTGCTGGCAGCACCCTTTGTGCGCCCAAGCAGCCCCTTGCGCCCAAGGATGTGCACCTAGATGGTATGCTTTGCATACCGTCCGTACAGCTCAAAATTTTTTTCGTTTTTCTTCGATTTTTCATGCTATTTCATGGAATTAACTTCCGATTTTTTATGTAGTTTTGTATTTTGATTTTTACTTTTCATATTTCAAATCTAATTATCAAAAATAAATTAATTTGATTTTTTGAAAATTAATTTTAGTTATTAGTGTAATTTGAATTTGAAAATAGGTAAAAATCTATTTTTGCTTACTTGTTTTCTTATTTTTTAAAATTTGATTATTTTATCTTATTTTTTAAATCAAAGGTGAGATATTAAATTCTTTTTATAAAATATTCTATTTTAAGTCATTTGACCTTATTTAGATTTAAAATAAGATTACTATAATCATGGTATTTTAAATAGAAATAAGATATTTTTTCTAACTTTTAAATTTTTTTATTTTTACTTAAATTAAATTATAAAATCAGAAAAGGGTATGTATTTATCATTTTATTTTATTGAATATTTTATTTATAAAATAACATGAAATTTAAAAGGTGGTTAGCAAATTTTTTTTGAAATGATATTTAGGTTAGTTGAAACCTAATTTTTCAAAATTGTAGGTTTATTTTTTAAATTTTTTTTAACCGAAAATATTTTTATTTGAATATTATTTTTCGAATTTTTTTTATTAATTAATTTAAAGTTAAATAAATCCTACATCCAACTATCCAAATTCAACTTGTTGCAGGAGTATGTGTTTTAGCTTGTTCGTAAGTTTTCTAAAACCTATTATTGCTAGATCTAAATTGCCATGGTTAACTTGTTGACAGATCCAATGATCTGATTTTACCCGTGGTTCAATTGTCAATAGGTCAAGTAAATAATTTGTAACAAGTAAATTTTACATTCTTTTTTCATCTGTGTATGACCTAGTAACATGATAGGATCCATCCAAATCTGTGTGCCTGTGTGAGCCTATATGTTTACTTTACGTAATAGATGCATATAGGTTGTTGCTAAATAAAATGTCAGACCCTGATAGATTTTATTTAGGTCCATTTAGTTTTTGGACCTATTCAATTAATAACAGTTATTTATTTTAAGGTTAAATTCCTCTCTTTTGGGCCTTGTGTGAGAGTTGGGGGCCAATAGAAGTGGGTACGACATACTGAACCCAGCTCCCCCTCACATGAACTACCCCAACTGTGAAGGCCCATTTGCCTGATTTGGATAACTGTACTAGGTTAATTGAATTAGTTTAACCTAAGAAAATTGATTATCAACATAATTAATTTCAATTTTTTTTTAAATTAATTTAAGAAAACACACTTAGTTTAATGAATTAATTTTTAGATAAACTATTTATATTTTTCTTATATTTAATTAAATAAAAATTTTTAACTAACTAGATTCTTTTTGAAACTTACTTTAATTATTTCATTAAATATTCCTATTTAAGTTATAAATTAGTTATTTCTAACTAATTTTCCTTATTAACTTAAATTTGAATATCTTTTGAATTTAATATTAAGTTGAGGAATTCTAGGAATTGGTTATTGAAGATTCTTAAGATATTTTTTTAAGTTGATTTTAAACTTAAAATGAAATATTCTTAAATTAAAGTAGTTACCACTTAATTTTGATATTTAATTAAATTTCATTTGGAAACTTTTTAAGTTAGTTATTATAGATTCTTTCTATAACAACTTAAATTAGATATTTTCCAAATGTTGAAAAGATACTTAGTTAAATTGAGATATTTTCTAGATAGTTATTTCTATATTAATTATATTTTTTAATATTTAATAAGGAAAATATCATAGATTGTAAAATTAATTGTTTAATAATTAATTTTGGTACAATCTAAGTTAATTATATTTTTCCTAGTATTAAACTAGAATTAATAATTAAGTTTCCTCTATACTTAATTATTTATTTCTTGAATTTAATACATTTAATTAAATTGAAAATTAAATATCTAAGTTGATTTTCATCATGATACTTAAATATTGTTATTTTCATGACATTTAATTAAATAGAAAATTATTTTAAGTTGGAATTTTTTTTTTATAACAACTTAAATTTGAATAATTTTCAAAATATATTTTATTTTATTTTATTAATCTTTTTCCCACAATTTCGAAATTGTATTTCTTAAATGCAGAAATTTCGAATTTTATTTGAAAAATAGATTAAAGTTGAAAATTATTTATTTTAATTTTGGACCAACTTAAATCAATGATTTTTTCATTTAATGATTAATTAAAATAAATGAACTAAAATATATTATAATTAGAAAAAGAATTAATTAGTCAATGAAAGTCTAGATAGTTATTATCTGTTATGCTTGAAGTATTTTTCTAGTGATATTCAATTAAATAGAAAATTAATATTTAAATTGATATTCATGATGATACTTAAATATTTTAAATTTTTTTAATATTTAATTAAATAGGAAAATTATATTTTTGTTCAAAATTAATTTTTATTAATTAATTTTGGGCCAACATAAAATTAGAATAATTTTTTCAGGATTTATTTTTATTTTATTTTAATAAGCATTTTTCGAAAGTAGTATTCTTATATACTTCAATTTTCGAAATGCAATATATATTTATAGAAAATTAAATTTGTGTTGTAAGTTAATTTAAATTAATTTTGAAACAACTTAAATTGAATATTTTTCTAAATATTTATTGGAAATAATTCATGTTATTTTCATATCCATCTAAGTATAATTTATAAATATTAAATTAAAATTTATGTTTAGAATTTTTCATTCTAAATTGGAAATTTTAATTAAATAAATATATATTTAAAATAAATTGATTTAAATAAATATTAGAAGAAAATACACTTTAAATAATGAGCTTTATTATTTGGACATTCAATCTCCATTGTTGGTTCTACATAGTTCTTGTTTTAGTGAGTAATCCTCCCTAATGGAGGAACGTTCATTAGCAATTTAACGCCGTAGAATCTCGAAAGATAATATTATTTGTAAGTGTTTTATATAGTATTGATCACCCTAATGGTGGCGACTGTATTTGACTTATAAAGGTATGAAACAATGGTGCAAGCTCATAAGATAGAATAGTCTTGACTCTCGCCTAAACGGGACAACGCTGGATTCCAATCTTGATCGAATAAAATGTTGCTAGAATGTTTATCATTTTAGATGAGCTGACAACTCTATTCAATGGATGGTATCACTGACTCTTACCTAAACGGAACACTGATATCAGTTTGTTGAAGACCTTGGAAATTATTTAGGATTGTATGTTTTAGTATTTTCACTTGTCATTCCTACTTGCTCTATGTTTAATAATTTCTGAATTGTGTATGAATTTATATTGAACCATGTTATTTCCTGTTATTAAATTGTAGTTTAATTTCGAATCTTCATTGTTTGTCTAACTTGGTTTGTTGTACTAATGGGATAAACCCCTAATGGATTGTCAACATTAGACAAACATAATAGTGTTAGATCTCGAAAGATAAATATTGTAAATGCAACATCTAGCTGTTCATCAATTGATGACACCTTAGACTAGTATTTACAATATGAAACAAGAAGATTGTATAAATAAGATTACTTTGACTCTCGCTAATCGAAGCATCGTTGGATTCTTATTTAAAAACGAAATTATCCTAATTCCTCTTAGCTTATTCATTTCGAATTAGCTCAATAACATATCATTGGATGAATGGTCTATAAATCATTTCATGTCATTCTATATTTTCTCTTAAGAAACTAAATGACGCATATGATTATATTCCCAAAATTCTATCCCAAATTGATATAAATCCGCAATCTTAGAAATCTCCTACTTGTATGGGCAAATCATAGAGTTAAATTAGTAGTGGTGGTCCAAGAAAGAATTACTCATTATACAGTTTCACTTTCACAAGGGTTTAATAACCATTTTCTATCAACGGATTCAAACTGTATGTTAGTAAGGAATATGAGTTTAGTATTTTGTGACCAGAATCCACTTGCACTATTCTAAGAACTCTTTGATGTAACTAAAACTGAGTCATCAAAAGACACAACCATATTTTATAAATCTATGGCATTTGTATCTTGTTCATAGTGGTTTTGACAAGATCAAATCTCTGCAAAGAGTTAATATGCCTATGTCCACTGAAAGTAAGTTCATCTCATTCGTAGATGGATGTACATTCAGGGGTGGATATGAGTTTATCGTTATATTCTTAAAACGACCACTCTAGATTTTACCTTATGCAAAAGAAATTTGAAATGTTTGAAAAATTTCATGAATTTCTAGCAATGGTGAAAAACCATCAAGGTAAGTGGTTAAAGATCTTGCGAACTGATAGGGGTGGAGAAATAGTTAGTAGATATGCAGTTCAAAGATCATTAATTTGATTTTTGAATTATATCCACACTTACCTCCCCAGAAGTTTTGTTTTGCATATTGATGATTAGTTACCAGTCGTTGCCTAAATCCTTCTATGGTAATACAATTTCAGAATGATGAAATGGTTGTATACTTAATGTAAATCATTACTAGATTCATGGATGACCTACTCGAAATCTTAAGAAAAGCTAGAACTGTTAACCATAGTATCCATGTTTGTTAGCTATTCTAAGTGATTAGGGGTGGAACATCCCATAGTCATTAGATAAGAAAGGGTTGTTTTAAACAAATACTACTTTTTTAAGAAAATGACTAAGTCTGAAAATAAAGTAGCAAATAAAGGAGATATTTTTTTGATTGCAAAAGTGTTCTATCATCTTACTCTACATATGATGATCCCAATGCCTCTGTTGTCTTGACACAACTAAAGAGGTCAATACCATTTAGTTTTCTTATATACAATTCACAGTACCTTGTCGTAGTGGGAGGGTTTCTAAGAACTCACCTTATTATGACTTGGAAGACATTAGTGATTAAAATCCGTTGTGAGTTTAAACAAGTAATGGATTGTCAAGATAAGAAACTAAGAAGAAAAGTCAATAGAACTATGGTTTGATCCATTTACATGGAGTAACCTAAAGTTTTCTATTACAAGGACATAAAAGGAAATTTTCGTTAATAAGTCTATTCAATGGACTTAACAAAACTTCCTGTTCCTAGTATTATATGTTTGAGTTTATCTAAACCTATGGCTTGTGGTACACCTGGTAATTACTTATTCTAATGCAAGCAACTTACTTTAGTAAGATGATGAAGAATTTTCTTTTCTAATGGCAATCTATAGAAGCTTCTCGACTTCTAGGCATAGATTTTAGTTATCTAAGGAAAAGTCTCAACTATTCCAGAAAAGATAAAGTCATGAAAGAATTCCTTAAATCAACAATGAGAGGTCTCAGATATGCTTTAGTATGCCTTAGACCAGACACCTACTGTTGAGTGGGAGAAATGAGTAGGTATCAGATTAATCCAGGAAAGGAACATTGGAAGACAATCAAGTAAATCTTAAGATTAAGAAGAGGAACTATATGTTAGTCGATAAGGGTGTGTTTAAAACTCTTAGACTACACCACATCAAAATTTGAGACTTGCCTTTGTGCTAGAAAGTCTGCTGATAAGATGGTGATTACTCTGGGGTGGAGTAGTGATTTTGGAGAAGTGTAAAAACCTATCTGAAGTCTCTAGGTCAACCAGAGAGAGACTGAATGTTAAAGATGCAAGGAAAGGTACTTATTCAGTCTAAGGAAAGTTCTATACATTTGTGGCACCGTTCCAACTTGTCTTAACTACTAGTGTTATTTCCTGATTAACCAAAAAGTAGTTGCCAAAAGTATAGAATCCAGTATTCCAAGAGAGTAGACATATAGAGAGGAATTTCACGATATCAAGGATTTGGCGATTAAGGAAGAGTAATGGTGGAGAGAAGGTTGTGTTTAATTCAACCTGTCAGATCCTATTACGAGGAGTATACTACTACTACACTTGATTTGTATATCAAGGTGTTGAGATTATTTGAAATGCACATTTTGTTTTATATTAGTGCAAGTGGGAGTTTGTTGGGTTTTGTGCCCTAAATAAAACCCATTTCAATATAATCAGATTTACTTATTAATAAAGATCAGAAATAATATTTTATGTTGCATGGTTCACATGATTTACTTCATGATTATATATATATAATGTATGAATTCTATTTAAGTCCAGAACATATGAATTTGTTAATAATTATAGTGTTGTCAGCACAGTGGAATATAATATTAATTATATGTTCGAAAGTTTATTCCCTGATTTGTCAATTCACTGGATTTAGACTGACATGATAATCAGCGATAGGTATTCTTACACCTTGGATAAGTGTTATGTCCTTTCCAGGGCATTGGCAAATTTTACCAGTATCGGATGTATGGAGTATACATCGGAAGGGACCGATATTGAACTTTGATTAGATATATTAAAATTTACCGTAATATCTATTCAATTCAATATCACCTGTTGATCCTAGATTAAATGATCTTAATCCTGATATGGTTAGGTTCGATCTCAAGAGTATTATACATGTTCTTTGATTTGTTAGTCAAGCCTACTTTTGGGTCAGGGTGATACATACATTTTGGGAACATGATAGTATAATTGAGTGGGAGCGCTAACATAAATATGGAGTCTATAACTTCTATAGGAATTTAGAAGTGAAACGATGATATCCTTCGAGCTTGGCTAAACAGAGATAAATGGTGGAGATCTCATTTCACTTCGCTAAAATATCATTTATACGAAGCTAAGTGTTTTAAGGATAATTATTTAATAATTATTTTTTAGTTATTAAATATTTAGAATTGACATTTAAATGGTTAAATTGGAAAATTTGCATTTTTGAGAAAATGGGATTGAAAAATAACAAAATGGGAAAGTTGCAAAGTGAGGCCCAATTTCCTTATATGGCCGGCCACTATGCAAGCTTTTACCATTTTATTTTTCCATTATTTTAATGCCATACAATTCTAACCTAAACCTAGATTGCATTCTATATATAAAAAGTGTTGGCTTCAGGAAACCATGACATGCACATTGTTTCTTTCAGAGAAAGCCATAGCCACTTTCCTCTCTCTCTTTTCTTCTCTTCAAATTTCGAAATTCCTTGAGTGAATGATTAGTGCCCACACACATCAAGTGGTATCTCAATCATAATGTGTAAGACTGTAGGAGAATCCAAACAACAAGAAGGAGAATCAACATCAAAGGAAGGAGAGGAAGACATCTAGATTCAGATCTTGATAATGCTCTGCTACAAAAAGGAATCAAGGGCTAGAGATCTGAATGGAAGGAGTCATTATATTCCGCTGCACCTAATGTAAGGTTTACTAAACTTTAGATGTGTTTATTTCATTATTTTAGAATTCATATTAGGTTGTTAATAAAACATACCTGGTAGTAAATCTAGATCCTGGTAAAATATTTCCAACAATTTATACATATCCTCTGGTGTGTCATTGGCATTAATCTTGATGTCTTCAGAACTACTTTCTCCAGATTTCACGTCCTCTACAATTGGAGCATCTAGATTCAAGTCCTCGTCTCGATGGCTTTTCTAGCAACTAGTTACTTCCTGAGGGTCACTATAATTTCCAACTCATGTATTAGGACCAGTGAAACGAAGGCCAAATTTTGTTTGGGTGAGGGCTATGATTACTCGGAAGTAATCTTCAAGTGGTCTCTGTAAAGACCGCTTAGTTTAATTTGGAAATTAGCAGTTAATCATGTTTAATTATGAAATTATTTATACTGTTATTATTGAATTCTGAAATGCATTTTATGTCATTTAGTAGCTTTCATAATTTTGCATTTCCGGTGCCCGGTAACATGGAACTCGGTGTTTGGCTTAGTAAAATCACAACTTAGTATGTTAGTATTGTGGGACGGTTTTTTTTAGACATTGGGAATGTCGGGAATGGCCGGGAATTTAGAATTTCCCAAAAATACCCCTTTAGTGTTATTTATGTTATTTTAGTTTCGAGGGGCAAAATAGTCTTTTTGCCCCAATGATATTTTGTCCTTTAGTGGATTTCAAATGTGGAAATTATGTGTTTATTAAGTTAATTTTTGGCTGAAGAAAAAGGGTCATGTGGCATTTCTTTCATTTTTCCAAACTTGGGAATAGAATTTCGGGATTATAATCATAAGCGTCATTTAATTTCTTAAGAGAAAATATAGAATGACATGAAATGATTTATAGACCATTCATCCAATGATATGTTTTTGAGCTAATTCGAAATGAATAAGCGAAGAGGAATTAGGATAATTTCGTTTATAAATAAGAATCCAACGATGCTTCGATTAGCGAAAGACTAAGTAATCTTATTTATGTAATCTTCTTGTTTCATATTGTAAAAATACTAGTCTAAGGTGTCATCAATTGATGAACAGCTAGATGTCGCATATACAATATTTATCTTTCGAGATCGAACACTATTATGTATGTCTAATGGTGAAAATCCACTAGGGATTTATCTCATTAGATAAACAAACATGTTGGACCAACAATGAAGATTCGAAATTAAACTACAACTTAATAACAGAAAATAACATGGTTCAATATAAATTCATACACAATTCAGAAATTATAAGCATATAGCAAGTAGGAATGAGAAGTGAAAATACTAAAACATACAATCCTAAATAATTTCCAAGGTTTTTCAACAAACTGATACAGTGTCCCGTTTAGGCGAGAGTCAAAGCATCATCCATTGAATTTTTTAAAATGATAACCATTCTAGCAACCTTTTATTCGATCAAGATTGGAATTCAGCGTTGTCCCGTTTAGGCGAGAGTCAAGGCAATTCTATCTTATGAGCTTCCACCATTGTTTCATAATTTGCAAGTCAAGTATGGTCGCCACAAAACACTTACAAACTACTTATCATGCGAGGTTAAACGGTGCGAAATTGCTAATGAACGTTCCTCCATTAGGGAGGATTACTCACTAAAACAACGTGGTGTAAAACCCACAATGGAGATCGAATATCTTAATAATAATCAAGCTCATTATTTAAAGTGAGTTGTATTTTCTTTGATTCTCTTTATTTATTCTATTTATTTTAAATATATATTTATTTAATTAAAATTTCCAATTTAGAATGAAAAATTCTAAATATAAACTTTAATTTAATATTTATAAATTTTACTTAGATGGATATGAAAATAACATGAATTATTTCCATCTTAGTAATAATTTCCAATAAATATTTAGAAAAATATTCAATTTAAGTTGTTACAAAATTAATATAAATTAATTTACAACTCAAATTTAATTTTCTATAAATATATATTGCATTTCGAAAAAATTAAAGTATATAAGAATACAATTTTCGAAAAATGCATATTAAAATAAAAAATTATTCTAATTTAATGTTGGCCCAAAATTAATTAATAAAATTAATTTACAACAAAAAATATAATTTTTCTATTTAATTAAATATATAAGAAAAATTTCAAATATTTAAGTATGATGATGAAAATCAACTTAAATATTAATTTTCTATTTAATTAAATACACTAGAAAAATACTTCAAGCAAAAATATCATCTATCTAGATTTTCCTTTGACTAATTAATTCAATTTCTAATAATATACTTTAATTCAATTTATTTTAAATTAATCAATAAATGAAAAAAATCATTGATTTAAGTTGATCCAAGAATTAATTAAAATAAATAATTAATTTACAAGTTAATCTATTTTTCAAGATAAAATTCGAAATTCTAGCATTTAAGAAATGCAATTTCAAAAATTGATTAATAAAATAAAGAAAAAATATACTTTGAAAATTATTTAAATTTAGTTGAAAAAATAAATTTCAACTAAAAATAATTTCCTATTTAATTAAATGTCATGAAAAAGAAATATTTAAGTATCATGATGAAAATCAACTTAGATATTTAATTTTCAAATTAATTAAATGTATTAAATTCAAGAAATAAATAATTAAGTGTAGAGAAGACTTAATTATTAATTTCTAGTTTAATATTAGGAAAAATATACCTAAAATAAATTGTACCAAAATTAATTATTTAAATAATTAATTTCACAATGTATAATATTTTCCTATTTAATATTAGAAATAATAAGTAGTCTAGAAATAACTATCTAGAAAATATCTTATTTGACTAAGTATCTTTTCCACAAAATTTGAAAAAATATCTAATTTAAGTTGTATTAGAAAAAATCTAGAACTTAAATATTTTCAAATTTAAATTTAATTCAATATCAAAAATTAAGTTGTAACCACTTAATTTGAAAATATTCCATTTTAAGTTAATATTCGAAAAGATATTAACTTAAAAAATATCTAAAGAATCTTAATAACCAATGCCTAAAATTCCTCAACTTAATTTTGAAATTTGAAATTCAAAAGATATTCAGATTTAAGTTGGTTAGTTGTAGATAACTAAATATCAACTTAAATAAGAATATTTAATGAAAAATTTAAATTAAGTTCCAGAAAGAATCTAGATGGTTATAATTCTATATTTAATTAAATACAAGAAAATACATATAATTTAGCTTAGAATAAAAAATTCCTTAAACTATAATTTTCTTAAATTAATTTCAAAATAAATGAAATTAATTATGTTGCTAATCAATTTTATTAGGTTAAACTAGTTTAATTAACCTAGTACAGTTGTTCAAATCAGGCAAATGGGCCTTCACAATTGGGGTGGTTCATGTGAGGGGGTGCTGGGTTCAGTATGTCGTACCCACTTCTATGGCTCCCAACTCTCACACAAGGCCCAAAAGAGAGGAATTTAACCTTAATAAGAACAACTGTTATTAATTGAATAAGCCCAATAACTAAATGGGCCTAAATAAATTCTATCAAGAACTATGATAATTTATTTTAGCAACAACAACCTATATGTATCTATAATCAAATTAAACACATAGGCTCACACAGGCACACTTTGGATGGGTCCTATCATGTTGCTAGGTCATACACAGATGAAAGAAGATTGTAAATATACCTGTTACAAATTATTATCTTGACCAAGGGAGCCATCAGATCATTAGATCTGGCAAAAAGTAACCATGGCTATTTGCAATCAAGTAATAATAGGTTTTGAAAACTTACACATAAGCTAAAACACATACTCCTGCAACAAGGTTAGCTGGATAGTTGGATGTAGGATTTATTTAATTTTAAATTAATTTTTAATTTCGAAAATAATTAAATAAATAATAAAAAAAAATTCAAAAATTTAAAAAAAATTTGAAAAATTCGAAATTTTTAGAAAAAAATTTAAATTTAAAATTAAACCTACAATTTTTGAAAAATTAGGTTTCAACCAACCTAAATATCATTTCAAAAATTTGCTAACTACTTTTAAATTTTAAATGTTATTTTATAAATAAAAATTAAATAAAAAATTAGAAAAGATAAATAAATATCTTTTTCAAATTTTAAATGTAATTTAAATAAATAAAATAACAAAATTTAAAAAATTAACAAAATATCTTATATCATTTAAAAATTACATGATTATAAATATCTTATTTTTAAATTTAAAATAAGATAAGATATAATCAAATTTTAAAATAAGATAGATATTTTAAGCAAGAAGATAGATACTAATTCTATTCAAATTCAAATTACACTAATATCTTGAATTAAATTTAAAAAAATATAAAATTAATTCAAAATGATAATTATAATTGAATTAGGAATAGTAATAGTATAAATACAAAACTATACAAAAAATTAGAAGTTAATTCCATGAAAAAGCATGAAAAATTGAAGAAAAACGAAAAAATTGTGAACTGTACGGACAGATTTGCGATCGCAGGAAAATATCAGCAGAGCCCCGATTTTTTTCAAATCTTCAAAAAATCATAACTAATTCAAATAAAATCCAAATTAAGTTCTGTAAAAGGCTAACTTGCTTAATTTTTTCCATACTATCCAATAAAAATAATTCCAGAGATAAAATCGCAATTATTTTTCACGAAAATTTTACAAACATCAATCAATCATCAAATAACACTCAATACAACATGATACCATTCAAAGAACATACTAACAATCATTTTAAAGTCCAAATTTCTTGCAAGTAAATCAATTACCATGGCTCTGAGGCCATTTGTTGGAAATTATTTTACCAGGATCTTAGATCTACTCACAAGTATGTTTATTAACATCCTAAATAAGAACTTTCTAAAACGATAAATTAAACACATATAAAGTTTAAGAAACCTTACATTGGGTGCAGTGGAATAATATGACTCCTTCCGTTCAGATATCTAGCCCTTGATTCCTTTCTGTAGCAGAGCATTATCAATATCTGAACCTGGATCTCTTTCTCTGAATCTTTGATGCTGAAACTCCTTTGCTGATGATCTTTCTTCACGATCTTCCTCACTATGATTGAGGTATCACTTGATGTGTGTGGGCACTACTCTAATCACTAAGGATTTCGAAATATTGAAGAAGAAGAGAGAGAGTGGTCAGCTAAAGATAGGGAGAGAGAGAGAGGCTCAGTTTTTCTGAATCAGAAGAAGTGTTTTTCCTGAAGCCTTCACTATCTATTTATAGCATTCCACTAGGGTTAGATTTGAATTATATGGCATTAAAATAATGAAAAAATCAACTTAAAAACCTACAATAGGTGGCCAGCCAAGCATTAGTGGATTGGGCCTTGTTTTTGCAATTTTGCAATTTTAACACCTTTTGTATCTGATTTTCTCAAAAATGCCAATTTCCTAATTCAACCATTTAAATGCCAATTCTAACTATTTAATAACTATAAATAATTATTAAATAATATTGTCATTTATCATATTTATTAATTGAACCATACAAAGTATCATAATTAACAAATATGCCCCTATAAACTCTTTCTTTACAATTTCGCCTTTACTTAGTGAAAATTTCACAAATAGACATAGTCTAATTTGTGAATTATAATTGATTAATCAAAATCAATTACATGAGTCTTACAAGCAATATTATCTCAACTAGTGGGGGGACCATGGTTCTATATAACCGAGCTTCCAATAAGTAGATCAAGAATTTAGCACTAAAATTCACTAACTTATTAATTCTTCGTTGAATCCACGCATAGAACTTAGAATTGCACTCTCAGTATATAGAATGCTCTATATGTTCCACCATATAGACACATCATTAGTTATCCATTGTTATAATCCTAATGTGATCAATTATCCTCTATATGAATGATCTACACAGTAAAGGGATTAAATTACCGTAACACCCTACTGTGTATTTTATCCTTAAAACACTTGACCCCGTATAAATGATATTTTAGCTTATGTGAAATGAGATCTCCACCATTTATTTTCGTTTGGTCAAGCTCGAAGGTGATCATCCTTTGTTTACTATTCGCCAGATAGAAGCTATAGATTCCATGTTTATGCTAGCGCTCCCACTCAATTGCACTACCGTGTTCCCAAAATGTACGTATCACCCTGACCTAAAAGTAGGCTTAACTAACAAATCAAAGAACACGAATAGCCTTTCAAGATTGAGCCTAATCATAACAGGATTAAGATCATTTGATCTAGGATCAACTTGGCGATATTGACTTGAATAGATTTTACGGTAAGTTTAATTAAATCTAAGTCAAAGTTCAATATCGGTCCCTTCCGATGCATACTCCATGCATCCAACCTGAGCTTTACTTTAACCAATGCTCTGGAAAGAACATAGTATTTCTCCAAATACAAGTAAACTCTTGTTGTAGATTATCATATCAGTAAAACCCTGTGTCTGATAAATCTAGGAAACTTTATTCACATAGTCATGTTTACTTTCCAATGTGTTGACGGCACAATAAACAGGATCAAGTATGTGAAAAGGGTTTCAGATGAATCTATACATTATGTACATATAATCATGAAATAAATCATGTGAACCATGCAACATTAAATGTTATTTCTGATCTATATTAATAAGTAAATCTGATTATATTGAAATGAGTTTTATTTAGGGCATAAAACCCAACAGATACTTAGGTTGGTGGTTCCGTACTATTTGACAATGAAGAATAAATATCCATTACCTAGGATCGATGATTTGTTCGATCAGCTTCACGGGAAGACGGTCTTTTCTAAGGTTGATCTCCGCTCGGGTTATCATCAGTTGAAAATCCGAGAGGAGGACATTCCGAAGACGGCTTTCCGTACTAGGTATGGAAATTATGAATTTCTGGTTATGTCGTTTGGACTAACCAATGCTCCTGCAGCGTTTATGGATTTGATGAATAGAGTATTCAAGGACTTCCTCAATATCTGTGTGATTGTGTTTATCGACGACATCCTTGTGTACTCTCAGTCAGAAGAGGAGCATGAGTTACATCTTCAGATGGTTTTACAACGGCTTCGGGAACACAAGCTTTATGCCAAGGTCAAGAAATGCGAATTTTGGCTATCTCAGGTGTCCTTCTTAGGGCACATTGTGAGCAAAGATGGGATCAAGGTGGATCCCGGGAAGATAGCATCCGTCAGGGATTGGCTGAGACCGAAGACAGTGACAGAGATTAGAAGCTTCTTGGGTTTAGCTGGGTACTATTGTAGGTTCGTGGAACGGTTTTCAAAAATTTCAATGCCCTTAACCGAACTTACAAAGAAGAATCAGCGGTTTATCTAGTCAGACAAGTGCGAAGCTAGTTTTCAGGAGCTGAAGCAGAGATTAATTACCGCTCCAGTGCTAGCTTTGCCTTCAGAGAACGAGAAATTCGTAGTTTATTGCGATGCATCCAGACAAGGTCTGGGGTGTGTGCTAATGCAGGCCGATCAGGTCATCGCTTATGCTTCCCGTCAGTTAAAGGATTATGAACAGCGATACCCGACTCATGATCTAGAGTTGGCCGCGGTGGTTTTTACATTGAAGATCTGGCGGCATTACCTTTATGGAGAAAGGTGTGAAATCTATACCGACCATAAAAGTCTCAAGTACTTCTTTACTCAGAAAGATTTGAACATGAGACAGAGACGTTGGTTGGAATTAGTGAAAGATTACGACTGTGAGATTCTCTATCACCCTGGGAAGGCCAATGTAGTGGCCGATGCCCTGAGCAGGAAGGGTCCCGGGCAGGTAGCTAGCATGGTTCAGATCTCACCTCAGCTAGCTGAGGATATGGTTAGATCCAGCATTGAGTTTGTGGTAGGTCAGCTTCACAACTTAACGCTGCAATCTGATCTGTTAGAAAGAATTAAAGCCGCTCAGATGACCGATCCAGAGTTAGTAAAAATCAGAGAGGAGGTTTTGGCTGGTCAAGCTAGGGACTTTTCATTGTCAGACAACGGGATGCTTCTGTTTAAAGCTAGTGTTTGTGTTCCGAATAGTGTGGAACTCAGGAATGAGATCTTTGAGGAGGCTCATTCTACCCCTTATTCTCTACATCCTGGCACCACTAAGATGTATCAAGATCTTAAACCGTACTTCTGGTGGAGCGGTATGAAGAAGAATTTGGTAGAATTCGTATCGAAGTGCCTCACTTGTCAGCAGATTAAGGCTGAACATCAGAGACCAGCAGGGTTGTTGCAGCCTCTAACCCTACCGGAATGGAAGTGGGAAGATATCACAATGGATTTCGTGGTCGGGTTACCTAGGACCACGGGTTTGTTTGATTCCATCTGAATAGTGGTGGATCGATTCACGAAATCTGTTCATTTTCTGCCTGTTAGAACAACATTTACAGTGGATCAGTTGGCAGAATTGTATGTTAGAGAGATTGTAAGACTTCACGGGGTACTGAAGTCTATAGTTTCGGATAGGGATCCGAAATTCACCTAAAAGTTTTGGCAGAGTTTGCAACGAGCAATGGGTAAAAAACTGAAATTCAGTACAGCATTCCATCCTCAGACAGATGGTCAGTCCAAAAGGACAATTCAGATATTGGAGGACATGTTACGAGCCTGTGTTATGGATTTTGAAGGCTCTTTGAATAAATATCTACCGTTGATAGAATTTTCTTACAACAACAGTTATCTGAGTACGATAGGGATGGCCCCCTATGAACTGTTATACGGTAGGAAGTGTAGATCTCCCATCCACTGGGATGAGACAGGGGAGAGGAAGTACTTAGGTCCGGAGTCAGTGCAACGGACCGATGAGGCAATAGAGAAAATAAAAGCTAGAATGCTCGCCTCACATACTAGACAGAAAAGTTACGCAGATCCGAAACGCAGAGATGTTGAGTTCCAAGTAGGGGACCATGTGTTTTTACGGGTATCTCCAATGAAGGGGATCAAACGTTTCGGGAAAAGAGGCAAGTTATGCCCTAGATTTACAGGACCTTTCGAGATTCTCGAGAAGATAGGTCAAGTGGCATACCGGTTAGCGTTGCCTCCAACTTTATCTGCAGTTCACAACGTATTCCATGTCTCGATGTTGAGAAAATACGTTTCAGATCCCTCTCATATACTCAGTTATGAGAGCCTAGAACTGCAGCCAGATATGTCTTACGAAGAACAGCCTGTGCAGATCCTGGATAGAAAGGATAAAGTCCTTCGGAATAAGAGCATAGCATTGGTCAAAGTTCTCTAGAGAAACAGCAAGGTTAAGGAAGCCGCCTGGGAGCTAGAATCAGATAAGAGGGCTCAATATCCAGAGTTATTCAGGTTAGATTTCGGGGACGAAATCCTTTTAAGGGGGGAATAGTTGTAAAGACCGCTTAGTTTAATTAGGAAATTAGAAATTAATCATGTTTAATTATGAAATTATTTATACTGTTATTATTGAATTCTGAGATGCATTTTATTTCATTTAGTAGCTTTCATAATTTTGCATTTCCGGTGCCCGGTAACATGGAACTCGGTGTTTGGCTCAGTAAAATCACAACTTAGTATGTTAGTATTGTGGGACGGTTTTTTTTAGACATTGGGAATGTCGGGAATGGCCGGGAATTTAGAATTTCCCAAAAATACCCCTTTAGTGTTATTTATGTTATTTTAGTGTGGAGGGGCAAAATGGTCTTTTTGCCCCAATGATATTTTGTCCTTTAGTGGATTTCAAATGTGGAAATTATGTGTTGATTAAGTTATTTTTTGGCTGAAGAAAAAGGGTCATGTGGCATTTCTTTCATTTTTCCAAACTTAGTAAAAAATTAGAAAACATTTTCAAAAGGAAAACTCTCTCTCTTTTCCTCTCTCTTTCGGCCTCCTTGTGGAGCAAGGATTCTTGCCATTTTTTCTTGGATTTCAAGCTCACTTTGTTCAGATTTGGTGTTCACAAGTTGTTGGTATGAATTCTATAACTTTTCTTTAAGTTCTTGAAATTTTGGTGAATGTATGATCATTGCATGCTTTGAGTTTTGTGGCTGTAGTGTTGCTAGGTTTTTGATTATGTTTTCAGAAGCTTAATTATGTCTAAAATGAATGGATTAACTAGGTTATAATGCATGCTTGCTACCTTGTTTAAGTTTGTGTGATTTTAGCTCAAAAGTTTGGTTTTCAGAGCAAATTCTTGATTTTCGTTGCTATGGTTGCTGTTATGGTTAGGTAGGGTTTTCTGGTGTTAAATGATGTTGAAATATATTGAATTATGCATGTTTTAGTGGATGTTTGGGAGGATTAGTCAAGTTTTGAGTTTTGAACTCAATCTTGAACCTCCAATGATGATTTTTGATTTTGTGAGTTTTGGGTGGTTTTGTTGCTTTAGAAATGTTGTTTGGGTCATATAAAATAGGTCTGGAAGGTTTGAGGTTAATTGGATTTGATTTGGTTGAGTTATGAATTTTTGAATTTCTGCCTGCGAGGAACAGGAATTCCGGTTGTGCATCTGGAATTCCGGATGGGTTTTGAAAATTCCCAGAACCGGTCTGCCGGTTGGGTGATTTTCAGAAACCCTAGTTTTCCTCGTTTTGATGTTATTTGGGGTATTGCCATGCTTCTTATCGATAGGGAAACTTTTAGTTCCTAGTTTAAGTCCCCGGGAAGTGATTTAGCGTATCACTTATAGTGTTGTGATTTTTATGGTTTAGGAGCCTGTAATCCGCCGCGCAGATAGTTCCAGTCAGGTTGACCGGCACACCTGAATTCGGAATTGAGGTAAGATTAGTATAACAGTATGCATATGTAGATTACATGTTTAACGTGCATGTTAGGAAGCCTGTTAGATTACATTAGATATGTATGTTGGCTTCGAACCATCCGATTGTGTCACATCGGTATAGGCTGGAGTATGACCAGCAGCTAGAGTATGACCAGTATGACCGAGTATAGGCTGACACTGTGTCACGTCGGTATAGGCTGGAGTATGACCAGCAGCTGGAGTATGACCAGTATGACCGAGTATAGGCTGATACTTAGGTTGGTGGTTCCGTACTATTTGACGTATCACATCGGTACAGGCTAGAGTATGACTAGCAGCTGGAGTATGACCAGTTCGACCAAGTATAGGCTGATACTGTAACACATCCAGACAGCCGGAGTATGACCAAGTACCGGAGTATGACCAGTTCGACCGAGTATAGGCTGTTACTTGTCAATAGTACCGTCCTTATGAACGTTCAGGACTCAGTATCGTGTTGGACACGGCAGTTAGGGTTATGGTCAGGGGTATGGGCTGTTGGGTTTTATGCCCTAAATAAAACTCTTTACAATCTGATTAGTTATCAATATAAGAAATTCGAAGTGATTGATGTTTGCATGAATTTTACATGCTAATTGTTTAATATGTTTAATATGTTTATTACATTCATACACACAAAATCAGTTAAATCCAGATCATATGTTTATTCACAATTACAGTATCGTCAACACAGTGGAATGTGATTGTGATCATATGAATCAAAAGTTTTGGTCCCTATTTCATCAGTGTTATTGGATTTACACTAATGTGATAATCAACGATGATGTGTACTTACACTTGGAGTAAGTGTTATGTTCTTTCCAGGACATTAGTAAAGTATACTAGTTTCGAATGTATGGAGTATACATTGGACTGGACCGATATTGCAACTAAGTTAAGATATTACAAACTTACCGTTATACATATCTTTCCAAGTCAATATCAGTAGTTGATCTTAAGATTAAAAGAATCTAAATCCTGATATGCTTGGGCTCAACTCAGGAGTGCTATTCATGTTCTTAGATTTATTAGTTAAGCCTACTTTCGGGTCAGGGTGATACGTATATTTTGGGAACATGATAGTATGATTGAGTCGGAGTGCTGAACATAAATATGGAATCTATAGCTTCTACTGGTGTATAGAAGTCAAGTGATGATTCCCTTCGAGCTTAGCAAATAGAAGTAAATGGATGAGCTCTTGTTTAACTGACTAATTATTAGATCACTAAACACCATTTACAGGTAGCTAAGTGTTTTAAGGGGCAAAATACATTGAGGGGTGAGAACGGTAAAGAAATCCCATCTCGATGTAGATCATCTATATAGAGGATCTTTAAATCACAATAAGATTATAACAATGGTTAAATGAGATAGTATATTGATATCGTGGAACATACAATATGCTCTATATAAGTCTGAGAGTGCAATTCTAAGTTCTAAGAGTGGATTCAACGAAGAATTAATAAGTAGGAATTTACTTGGTAAATTTGGTTCACTTATTGGAAGCTCAGCATATAGATCCATGGTCCCCATTCTAGTTGAGAACATTCTGCTTGTAAGACTCATTAATTGATTCGTGATTGATCAATTATAATTCTAAAGTTAGACTATGTCTAATTTTATGAATTTTCACTAAGCAGGGGTGAAATTGTAAAGAAAAGAGTTTCTAGGTTTATTTATTTATTAATGGAATTTTTATGTCTAATTAATAATTAAATTAAATGACAATATTATTTAATAATCTATTTTAGTTATTAAATAATTAGTTTTGGCATTTAAAAGGTTAGAATTGGAAAATTGGCGTTTTTGAGAAAATAGAGATAAAATTTGATAAAACTACAAAATCAAGTGAGGCCCATTTATACACCTTGGCCGGCCACTATATGGAGTTTTTCAAATTAATATTTTTATTATTTTAATGCCAAATAAATCCTAACCTAAACCTAGTAGTTGCCTATAAATAGAAAGTGATGGCTCAGTCACAAGACATGCCTTGATAAGTTTTCAATAACCTTTTCTGACAGAAATTTCTCTCTTCAGAAAAACTGAGCCTTCCCCACTTTCTATACTTGGCCGAAATCCCTCTCTCTTTTCCCTTCATCTTTTTCGTGACCCTAGTGAAAGAGTAAGTGCCCACACACAACAAGCAGTAACTCAATCATAGATTGGAAGACTGTGAAGGATCAAACTTGAAGAAGAAGGACATTCGGGCTCAGATCTTGATTATACTCTGCTACAGAAAGGATTCAAGGGTTAGAGATCTGAGTGGAAGGAGACATTAATTCCGCTGCATCAATGTAAGGTTTTCTTAACTTTATATGTGTTTATTTTATCGTTTTAGAAAGTTCATATTTAGGGTGTTTAAACAACATACTTGTGAGTAGATCTAAGATCCTGGTAAAATAATTCCCAACATGGGCGTCTGATCATGACTGGGATTTATGTATGAGTTGTATTATGCTTTTCTTACTGAGTCTGTCGACTCACAGTGCTATGTTTATGTGTAGGTAAGGGCAAGTCTAAAGCTGTGGAACCGTGAGGACGAGCCTATGAAGATTGTACATGTCGGGACAGTTAGGCCTGGAGCGTACGATCATCGGGACAGCAAGGCTATTTTTGTAATTAGTCTCTAGGCGACAAGTATTTCGTATAGACAGTAAACTTTTGTAAATGGTTTTGTAATCGGGACCCCGAGTATTTTGTATAAATATTTTACAAGTTTAATTAAAAAGCAAAAATTTTACTTAATCACGTTTTCCATAAACCTCGTTGATTAGCAACGAGCTGCACAGTATATTTAAAAATCACGTAATACGCCTATGCTAGTTAGGGTGTTACAGTCTCACTGCTTTCTTCATCTCTCAATGAAAGCACCAAAATATTTATCGAGAATTTCAGAAACAGAATAAAAATAATAAGAACTTAAGAATAAATAAGCAATAGAGAAAGTATAAAATGAGACTAACAATTTCTAATGTGGTTGGGGCATGAGCTAGCCTTAGTCCACGAGTCAATGTGATTCAGTAAACTTTTGCTTGTAAATGCCCTGTGAAATACACAGAATGTGTAGTCTTGAGTTTGCGTAAGCCAAGTATATATATATATATATATATATATACAAGAGAGTTCAACCCTTAGTCCATGAAATTAATGGGGTTTTTATAGTAGTTTGAGAATTACATTGGGTTTTCTCTTTCCCTCTACTGGGGAGTTTACAGTAAAGAATATCTGTGGGCTTTCTCATGAAATCTAGCCCCTGGAGAAGATGATACGCTGACTAGGCAAATCGAATTGGGATTGACTTGGTCAACATCGCGTACACTGATTGTGGGCAATTAATCTGGATTAATTGCATAATATTTGTTATAGGAAGTTTCCCCTTTAATCTTGATTCAATGCACTATTATAATCTGGCAACTAGAGTTTCCTTATTTATATGCATGAATATAAAGGGAAACCAGAAGGGTCTTCTGGGAACGTGGTGCCAGACATGTCTTCCAGGCTTAGTTTGTTGAAGGCGGAAGACTTTGTGAAGGTAGAACTGCAACATGTTCTTGGAAGGTATCACCCAGATGGGCTTGGCCGATTTTGTCTTAAATGAGGGTCCCACTGATAGGTCCTGAAAGTTGATCTGCAGTCCCCGTGTCCAATACTGAAAATGCAAATAAGAATCTCGAATATACTTAATGGCTTCTGAAATCCCATTGTGTACCACTAAAGCCTTCATCTTGATTATCTATAATAAAAAATCATTGACTCCGTTAAACTTCTCAATCTCAAACTTTCCAGCCAACATCTTCTTGGTGATTCTTGAACCTTCAAACTTGAATCTTTATTTAGTTAATCCCATACTCTAGTACAACTTTTTATGATTGGATCGTTCATGACGATCAAGATTCACTTAATCTGTTGAGCTTTGTTAAACACAGTAACATTAAAAATAATGAACACTAAAAATGAACATGAAATAATAAGCTTTATTGGTGTACTCAATTCGGATTACAAGAATTATGTAAAACAATCTTGGAGAGATAAATAAACTCAAAATCTCAAGCTATAAGCTATAGAAGGCATTAACTAAAAGAATGAGTCTACAAGAGCTACTTATGGGCTTTTGGATAAAATTGAAAGGCTACTAGTTTTAACTATCAACCTAATTAGTCAGTGATGTGGTATGAGTGAGATCATACATAACATATGATTGTGTAGATAGAAGATTGATGCAGTTTCTTGTGAATACCCTATGATTAAAAAGATACAAGGGTTAGAGAAACTAAATGAAACTAAATGAACGAGATATTTTTTCACAGCATACAATGTAAGGTTTCATTTATGTTAAATATTGTGAAAATTATATTGATTTATAATTGCGCAAGTGTACACAATTACAAACAAGTAATACAATGATAAGTAATCAAGGTTTGTATCCACGGGGACTTTTACACTAAGTAATGCAAATCATCTAAAAGCAATTAAAAAAAATTACAAGTAAAAATAAAATAAAGTAACCAATTAATTCAAGAGAAAAATTCTGAACCTTAATTCTAGAGTTGAGAAATAATATTTTGAGCTAAATAAACTAAAAATAAGAAGTCAAAAGTAATTAAAGTTGTGATAATTTTGAATTTAGAAAATAGACAATTGGGTGGTTAATTTCTCCACTAGTATGTTCCAGTTGATACAACAATGACCCAACAATGACTTAGCAATCCTGGCAGAGCTAACAGATTTCAAAAAAAACCAGCAAACTTTTTCCAAAACTTGCAATATACCGTTCATAACCTCAACAATGCATTCCTACACCATATCAGGTCACAAACAGTCCACTATAGCATCAAATCCTTAGTTATGCAAGGTAGCAAAATATGCCTATTTCACTACTAGTTAATACCTAAAAGAGAGGTAAGAATCATGCATCAATTAGATGGGTTCAACTAGGTCTCACTTTTCCAATTAAGATCTAGCTTGCTAAATGTTAAAGCTGGCCAAAAATTAATATTCAATCAACATTTCATCGTATCTAATTAAACAAAGATAGGATTACTCAATCATTGCAAATCATAGCACTAGTTCATACAAGGGTTCATAACCACCCAAATCTCAAAGATCTTAGTTCATGTCTGAAACTAAAAACTTAAAACCAAGAAATAACATGTTCATGGAGCTAAAGAGAATAACAAAGAGTAGAAAATGATACAAAATGAAAGAGGAGAGCAAGAAAAATGAGTTGGTGAGCTCAAATCTTCTTTATTGAGGTTGCCTTCTTCTCCTTCTTCTTAGTCTTCTTCTTCTCTTCTTTGTACTCTCTTCCATTTCTTTTTTTTTTCTGTACTTCCTCTTAAAAATTCGTACTACCTCCTTTCTTAAAGTGCAGCCACAATTTTCTATCTCCTCTTTTTTTATTGGCTGCCTCCCAATTAGGGTACTAAAGTTTACCCTAATTGAAAATCCAAGTCATTGTCCACTTGCCCTTTTTTCTCCACATATTGGCTGAGTCATTGTACACATTTTCTCCACATAAGCATCATTTATTCTTCATTAATGCCAGCTGGAATTTCTGCCACAATACACTTACTGGGCTGGCCAATTGCTACACGATAATTGTTATAGCAATGACAATCAGCAACAAGCCTTTTCCTGCTCTTTTTCTTCTTGTCCCAAACATTTCCCAATACCCATTTCAGCATTTTTTCTGCTTAATACATATAAAAACAGCAACATAAGTCTATTTAACATTTAATAACACACACACACACACACACTTTCATTTATTACAAAGACACAATTACATAATATAGACACTAATTACTCTATTATTTAGTTTAAAATTCAAACTTAAAGATATCAAAATAACTCTAAATCTTAGAGTTATCATTAAACTCATATTAATTCAGTTAAAAACATGTTTTAGGATTTTGTATGTTAATAATATAGAAATATTTACATAATAGATCAAAAAACATTATAAAAATATGTTAATATAGAAAAAATTTCATTTTTACTCTTTAAATTTTTTTATTTATATAAATACTTCTTCAGTAAAAACATTAAACTTTTTTATTTTTAATTTTTTATAGTTTAATTATAGTTGCATTATATTTTTTATTAGATTATTTTTCTGGTTGTTTTTTTTTTCGTTATTTTATAAATTTATTTATCGTTGATTTATAGTTGTGATGATGTTGATTTCTCGTTGTTTTGTTAGATGTTTTCTTACTTTTTACTGAGTAAAATGTATTTTTATAATTTTATAACTTTACAAGCGTATTTTTATAAATATAAAATTTATACCGTAAAATTATAAATAAAACATAAAAAAAAAGTATTTTTGAAGACTCCCCTATATTTATGATATAGATTGCATGAAAATAATAAAAATCCTAGCATGTATGAGTATAATCAACACGACCGGTCATCATCAAATCACAATATCAATGGTCCACAATGCGTACTGCAGAGACACCCTCATAAAAAGAATGGAAAGAAATCACAACACCTTCATAATCACTCTCTAAACAAGAAACAAAAACTTAGCGACGAACAATTCTAGACAGGCCAGAGGGGATGGTCCAATTAGCATGGAGGTCAGGAGGTTGTGCTCATGAGAATTTACTCCCTCGAAAAAAAAAATTTAACTGCAAATAAACAAAATATACATTAGTGAGGAAAAAATAAAATAATAATCATAATAAATAAATAAATATTATTAAAAATTTTATAATACATATTTTACTACAAATTAATAATCATATTAAAAATTATTAACAATATTTTATCTATATAAAAAGAGAAAACTTATCTTGTCAAATCCAGTTGATGCCGTCATTTAATCCTTGACACTACATACTACTTCAAATAATTTAATAACTTGAAGAACTCAATAACTCTATTAATAACCAAAAAAATAAAATTCTAATGACTAATACTATTGATAGTCATAATAAAATCCACCTCATATATAATTAATAATTAATACAATTTAGTATGAGAATTTAAAAATTAACATAATAAGCTAATACAACAAAAAATTAACACCATTAATTATAATAATGTTGCTCCAGAATTCGCCCAAAATACGTGGACCAGTCGAGAGGGGACACGTGGATCAGATAACTTGTAAACATTTGCTAAGTCTTTGCGCGCCACAAGGAAGCACTGTTAGCATGGGTCCCGGAGGAGGCTCCCGGAGTACAAGGTACTCCAGGAGGCGTGCATAGCGTGAAGGCTCTCCGGGATGTGTCAGGTCTCTCCCGAGCAATCAAGTCGCATTTAATGCTGCATGGGAGGAAGCGTGTTGGGACTGTAACATGCAATAAAGTCTGACGGCACAACCCCCAAACAGCAGCGCTACAGTAATGATCATTTAAGTCTAGCGACGGCTACTCTGCGAAGAGTCACGTCAATCACAAGGCAAAAAGGACATTCTCCATAAAAACCCTATCGCACCTAGGAATTTGACCATGCATCACCCATGGTATATTCATTGGAAATGCTCAACTTTATGGATACTTACAGATACATGTGTAAGAACAATTCTAGGGATTACCCCACCAAAACACTATAAATACCCCCTCAAAGCTCATTTAATGGGGTCGAGAATCTTGGTTTTGTAAACAAGCAAGAAGAGAAAATACTCACCAAGAACATTCTCTGTATTTAAGAGAAAGACATTCTCTCAAGTGTGGAATCTGTATTAAATACATCCATAAATAACAGAGACTCGTGGACTAAGGCTCATTAACGCCCCAACCACGTAAAAAACCTTCATCTCACTTTCTTACAGCTCTTTATTATAATCATATTTTAATAGTTGCCGAAAATCTCGGTCAACAAATAATAATAATAATTTTTTTTTTGAAAAAAAAACTCATATAAATATTAACATAACTCTCATCATTTTAGTTAATACAATAATATTACTTTTAAAATAATAATAATGAAAGTTAAATACTTAAAAATTATGAAAGTAAAATAACAGTTACAATTTAATTAATAATAATAATAATAATAATAATAATAATAATAATAAAAATAAAAATTACTAGCAGGATACATGCCGGGAGTGTCGCCCTCGGGTACTGTCCCGACCGCAACTCCACAAGTAAGTGGCATACAGTTCTCCGCTACTCCCGGATACAGCCAGGGCCAAACTTTGGCACCGGCATCTTCCCATTACGGCAACCCGTCCGGGGTGAATGGACGAACTCCTTCACAGGCCGCCCCGACTGCTAGCTTAACAGGCCCTACCCAGGGGTCGAGGAGCAAAAGGTCCTCCAAGGGCAGCACCCGAACGGGAGAGAAGCGCCAAAAGAAGGGGTACACACCCCAATACAGCCAGTACACAGAGCTCACGGACTCTCAGGAACGTGTATATTTTGCCACAAGGCAGAATACGCACTACCGGAGACCCCAGCCGTTGTACAAAGACAGCTCCCGGAGAGATCCGAGTAAAAGATGCGAGTACCACAATGACATTGGTCATAGCACCAACGAGTGTAAAAATCTCAAAGACGAGATTGAAAATTTGATCCGCTTGGGCCACCTCTACGAGTGGATCAAAAATAGGTTGCCCCACCTTAATCCAGGGCAGGTGGCCGGGGGTATGCCTCCGGGGACGCCAGGGGGTACAGCAGGAGTATTGCCTCCAGCTGCTCCCGCAGGTGACACCCAGCATATCCCCGGGCTACCGCCCCGGCCTAATGGACGGGTAGCCATGATCTCCGGAGGTCCCCATATCGGAGGAAACACTCGCAAGGAGCGAAAAAGATATGCCGACGCCGCAAAACATAGTGAGGTGTGGGAGATTACTCAACTCCCGGCCCAAAGGCCTCGGCTAATGGACCAGCCCATAACGTTCACGGAAGAAGACGCCAAGACGGTGCGTTTTCCTCACCACGACCCGCTGGTCATAGAGACCCCCATCGCAAATAAAGTGGTGGCTAGGGTCCTGATTGACAATGGGAGTTCCGTGAACTTGCTCTTCAAAGAAGCCTTCACTGCGATAGGGTTGACCGACCGGGACCTCTCGCCTAGTGGGTCACAGCTCACAGGGTTTAACGGGACGACACTAATCCCGATGGGAAAAGTCAGGCTCCCAGTTACCCTGTGCCCGGATACCCCCCAGAGCACATTTAAGTATTGCACCTTCGTGGTGGTAGACTGTCCAACAGCCTACAACGCGATCCTAGGCCGACCGGCCCTCGTCGACTTTGGTGCGATTACTTCAATCCGACATCTATGCCTGAAATTCCCTACCCAGGAAGCCGGAGTCGGAACGGTAAGGGGAAATCAGGGAGAGGCCAGGCAATGTTACAATGTTGCCACCCACTTACCAGTATTCATGGTCCGGGGGCCCCCTGAGATAGAGAAGGCTGAAGAGGATGAGTTGGATCCTCGCATAGGGTCCGAAAGGGTCGTGGAACCAATGGAGGACGTCGAAGAAATACCAGTGTGCGACGACGACTCCACCAAAGTACTCCGGATAGGGAAGAGCCTGGATCCGGAGGAAAAAGATAAAATAATAAAAACACTGAAGGGCGCCATCGACATCTTTGCATGGCGCCAAGAAGACATGACCGGCATCAGCCCTCATGTCATCACCCATGTACTCAATGTCAACCCGGACATGCCCCCTATGACAAAGAGACGCCCGCTCGACTCGGTGAAAGCCGAAGCCTTAGAGAAAGAGGTGGACAAACTCTTGTCCAATGGCATGATCCGCGACGTGTACTATCCGGAATGGCTGGCCAATCCAGTCCTGGTGCCCAAGCCGAACGGGACTTGGCGGGTTTGTATAGATTTCACAGATCTAAACAAAGCCTGCCCAAAGGACTGCTTTCCGCTACCCAGGATCGACTAGATGGTAGACGCCACGTCCGGATTTAAGCTTCTGTCTTTCATGGATGCCTATGCTGGGTACAACCAAATAAAAATGCATACGGCAGACCAGGAGTGCACTAGCTTCAGGACCGATAAGGGGGTATACTGCTGCCTAGTCATGCCTTTCAGACTGAAAAACGCCGGAGCAACCTATCAAAGAATGGTGAACCGGATGTTTAAAAGCCTCTTGGGACGAAACATGGAGGTATATGTAGACGACATGCTCGTCAAATCCAAAGCATGCAACAGCCATGCAAGCGACTTAGAAGAATGTTTCGAAGTCGTCCGGAGATATGGCATGAAGCTCAACCCGAAAAAATGTACCTTCGGGGTCAAGTCGGGAAAATTCCTGGGCTTCATAGTCAGCCAAAGGGGGATCGAAGCAAACCCGGAGAAAATCCAAGCTCTCCTGGACATGCCATCCCCCAAGAAACATAAAGACGTGCAGAGCTTGACCGGAAAGGTAGCCGCACTGAGCCGCTTTATCTCACGATCCACGGACAAGTGCATACCCTTCTTCAACATACTGAAGAAATGCCAAAAGTTCGAATGGTCAGATGAATGCGAGGAGGCATTCAAAAGGTTAAAAGACCACATGTCCAAACCTCCTATCCTATCAAAACCCGTCCTTGGAGAAGACTTGTTCCTTTACTTGGCCGTCTCCGAGCACGCGGTCAGCGCTGCACTGGTCCGGGAGGAAGAAAAAGTTCAACACCCCGTGTACTATGTTAGTAAGCGCATGATAGGGGCCGAGACAAGGTACCCGGTCATTGAAAAATTAGTATTCTGCCTCCTGATGGCATCAAGGAAGTTGAGACCGTACTTCCAAGCCCATCCGATCAGAATCCTGACCAATCATCCGCTCCGGCAAGTTCTCCAGAAGCCTGAAGCATCCGGAAGACTCCTCAAGTGGGCGATGGAGCTGAGTCAATTCGACTTACATTACGTGCCCCGGATTTCCATAAAAGGCCAGGCCTTGGCAGACTTCATCACCGAATGCAATGAAGCCGAGGCAACAGCCAATACACCGGAACCACCAATCCCCACTTGGCGAGTATTTGTAGACGGAGCTTCTAATGAGAACGGTTCAGGAGCCGGAGTGGCTATGATATCACCTACTGGATTGCGGCTCCAGGCAGCACTCCGATTCAACTTCACAGCTTCGAATAATGAAGCCGAATATGAGGCCCTGATAGCAGGGCTAAAATTGGCTAAAGTTGTAGGAGCCAAGAGAGTGGAAATCTACAGTGACTCTCAGCTGGTCGTAAACCAGGTCTCCGGAGAATACCAAACTCGCGGCGAACGGATGGCCGCATACGTAGCAATAGTCCGAGAACTGCTCCACGAGTTCGCGGACTATAAAATAGAAAGAATCCCCCGAGAGAAGAACGCTCATGCGGACTGTCTGGCTAAGTTAGCCTCGGACAGTGAAATCAAAGAACTGGGGGTAGTACCAGTGGAACGCTTGGCAGAGCCAAGCATCAAAATAAAAGAGACCACACTAACGGTTGGGCAAGAACCCAGCTGGATGGTCCCCATCATAAAGTACATAACCACAGGTGAGTTGCCCCAAGAGAGGGCACTGTCTCGAAAGATTCAGTATCAAGCTCATCGTTATGTAATGATGGACGAAATTCTCTACCGGAGAGGACTCAGCATGCCTTATTTAAGGTGTGTATCGGACCCTGAAGCTAGACAAATCATGCTGGAGGTCCATGAAGGGTTCTGTGGAGATCATACGGGAGGACCCAGCCTCTTAAAGAAAATATTGAGGCAAGGGTACTTCTGGCCAACAATGAAAAAATATTGTATAGACTATGTCCAAAAGTGTGACTCGTGCCAAAGGTACGCGAACATACCGAGAGCTCCTCCAAATGAGATCACTTTGATGACCAGCCCCTGGCCCTTCGCGGTCTGGGGGATAGATCTCATCGGGTCTCTACCTACGGGAAAAGGAGGGGTAAAGTATGCAATAGTAGCAGTGGACTACTTCACCAAGTGGACAGAGGCTGAACCTATGAAGACAATAACTGCTAAGAAGGCGTTGGACTTTGTTATCAAAAACATAGTGTGTCGATACGGCTTGCCTCACAAAATAGTCTCAGACAATGGAAAGCAATTTGATTGCGAGGAATTTACTGACTTTTGCAACCAACACGGAGTGGTAAAAAGCTTCTCCGCGGTAGCCCGGCCTCAAACAAACGGCCGGGCGAAGCGTATCAATAAAATCCTAAAGGTCACCTTGAAAAAGAAGCTACTGGCCTGTAAAAATAACTGGCCTGAAGAATTGCCAAGGGTATTGTGGGCCTACCGGACGACCCCCAGAACCACAACCGGTCGCTCGCCGTTCTCAATGGCGTACGGTTGTGAAGCAATGGTCCCGGTGGAAACATTATTCCCATCCCACAGGAGGACGACTTATGATCCGACCACCAATCAGGCGTTGCTCCAAGAGGCTTTGGATCAAGTCGAAGAACTCCGGGATGAGTCTCAAATACGGATGGCTGCTTATCAAAAGAAGGTGACCAAATATTTTAACTCCAAGGTTAAAAGCAGAAAATTTGTTATTGGGGATATGGTCCTAAGAAGGGTTTTTCCAGCCACCCAAGAACCCGGAGTGGGGGTACTTGGACCAAATTGGGAAGGACCATATGAGATCGAGGACGAAATCGGTTCTGGCACTTACAAACTAAAAAGAATGGACGGAACCACCGTCCCAAGAGCCTGGAATGCCGATCACCTCAGAAAATATTACCAGTAGCGAATTAAACTTAGATTTTGTTCAAAGGGTTTGTACCGTCCAAATGTATACCTCCTCTATATTAAATAAAACTGAGTGCCTTAAAAACAAAGTTTCTATGCCACTCAGGGGGGTACTAGGGTATACCGCACGGACAAAAAAAAAACAAACTAAGTAAAATATCCTGACCCAAAGGGCAGGTCAAAAAGTATGCACAAAAATAAAAAGCATAAGTATAAAAACCCTGAGCCAAAGGACAGGTTAAAATATATAAGTGTGACAAATAAAGATCGCATAAAAAATATCCTAGCCCAAAGGGCAGGTCATATACATATAAATGGCCCGGGGACAGGCCTTAAAATATAATTGTCTCCCCTTCAAACGAAAGCTGCCACCTATATATAAATTGTTCTAAGGCAGCAGCAAATATGTACAAACAAAAAAAAAAGAGTTATAAAAGAAATAGGTAGAATCTGGGTCAATAATACGGCAGCTCAGTCAGCCCGCGGAGGAAGACGAGGTCCATTCCGTGCCTCAAGCGCGGCATCAAGCTTCTTCTTCTTTTCCCGAAATCTGGCAATCATCTCCTCGGGTTTGGGATAAAAAGTAAGCTTGATACTTTGATCATTGGTGGCCCAAGCCATATAGACACCATCATCAAAGCGCTTCGGGCACCGGGCGCAGGAAACAGGAGAAAGGAGCTCGGCCCTCTTGGCCTTCCTGGTGGATTGTTCTTTGAAATCCCTAAGCTCCTTCAACTCCGCAGCTAGAGCGGCCTTGGACTCAATGTCCGACTGGTGAGTCTCCTCTAAAGATCTCACCTTGGCGACCATTTCATCCAAAGCCTCCCTGGCCTCCCGGAGATCTCGCCTGGCCTTCTCAGCAGCCTCGGTTTGAGCCCTTAGTTCCTCCTGGTGATGGGCCTCCATCCTGTCTCTCCGCTGAGCCTCGTCCCGGATCATGGCCTCCGCCTGAGCCTCCCTCCGTTTGGCCTCCTCTTCCTTGGCCTTGGCCGCTGCCTCCTGGCGCTCGGCAGCCTCCTGGTAGATCTGCCTCTCCGCTGTGAGGTCTTGGAGGACCTTCCTGACGTCATTCATGTCCCCAAAATCGGACAGAGTGAAGCCATGGTTTATGATGTTCTTGGAGAGGCGGCCAGCCTCAGCAGGAAGCTGAACCATAACGAAGTATAAGGAAAAATTTCTCAAAGGAAGAAAACAAAATACAAACAATAAAAGGAAACGCAAAAATTGCAAAGTACTTACCACCGTGAGAGAATGGCTGAGGTCCTGGACCTGGAAGATAGAGTTCAGAGAAGCGCAAGTGGCAAAACGCTTGGGCGCGCAACGTGTGAGCTGAGAAGGGGACAAGGAGCCAAGGTAGGCCCTAGGAAGCGACGGAACCAGTCGGATAAGGGGTCCAGATTAAGGTCCCACGGATCCTGGTATTCCGGGTGGTTGATACTCGCCTCAACCTCAGCTCGCAGGATCCTCCTAAGGGCCTCCACTTCAGCATACCCCCGGGAGTACTCATCCATAGCATAGTTGTGTTTGGCTATGCGGAGCTCCTGCCTCACCTCGTCCCCCGGAATCGGGGTAAGCTCGATGTGGGGAGGAGCAGGATTTTCCTCCATCGGGGAGACCCCGCCGTCTAGGCCATGGGCAGGAGTGTCGGCTCTCCGAGGCCTCTTCGACTCATCCTGGGCAACCATCTTGCCCTTACGCTTGCGAATCAGAGCCGCTTCAGGCTCCTCCTCGTCCTCCTCTGCTACCTCCGGAGGGGCTTGAGGCTCTCCTGCACCCTCAACGGCTTCCTCCGAGAAGTCCCACCTTTTCCCTTGGCCTTCTCCCGGAAGCACCTCCTCGTCATCCACTAAGTCAATGGTTTCGGGGGGAGCACTAGAAGAAACCTTCAAGGAAGGGGCCGGGGGAGAGGGGGTGAAGGCCGGAGGAGCCACGGGAGTATGAACCCCGGCGAGCTGTTCCAGGATGGCATCCATGGAGATACCTGTTTCAAAAAATAAGCAAGTGTTAGAAGTCCGTGAGGAACCGCTTATACAAGATACGGCAAATAAGCTACTCCTACCCGAACTTCCTAATTCAGCCCTAGCAAAGTCCTGTACTTTAATGCTGGCGGCGTCATCTCTGAGATAACTGTCCGAGGGCCGAAACCAGCTGGACGTTATGTAAGCTGAAGGACCTAAGGGAATAGGTTCCGGAGGGCCGGAGCCCATCCGGGACCGACCTAGGTAATCTCCTAAGTTCGTAAAATAAAATTCCTTCAAACGATCCCCCCACCGGGTCAACGGCATCTTAAATCTACAAAGACGCTCGTCGAACCCTACGGGCCTATGACTGGTGTATTCATCAACGGAAGGAACATAGCGAATTATCAAGGGAGACTTACCGCCGGCACCGGAAGTGCTAGCACCGGGAGCACCCGAGTTTGGTTCGGGGACTGAAGGCTGTGGCCGGGAAGTCTGCTTCTCGGAAGAATCTTCAAGACGAAGGGGCCTCTCGGCGGGACGATCCCCAATCTCTTCTTGAAGTATCTTGTCAAAAAATTTAGCTTCGGACTTCCCGCCAATGGCTTGGCTCCTTCGCACCACCGGACTCCCCACGCGAAGCCCTCTCCCAGAGGCAGCCTGGGCCTTAGAGTACGCCTTCTCCTGGGCCTTCCGGTAGAGATAATCTTGATACTTCTTCTCTGCCGTAGCAATAAGCTCATCCCGGAAGGCCTTCTCCGCAACCGGCGCCCTCACATTGGGGCAGATGACCCGTGAGAGGTTGGAGTCATCCACGGATTGGTGAGAAAGGATAAGTTTGGCCTTCCTACAATTCTCCGTGGTGACTAGGCCCCCGACATCAAGATCGGCGTGGTCATAGGAGGCGAAGGCTTGGGCCCTTCGAAGAAAAGCCTGAGTGGGAAGCGTCCGCTGATAAGGTGGGATCCGCACCCACTCCGTGAGAAGCTCCGGGTGGTCCACGGCCCTGAACCGGACGAAAAGAAAAGCGGTGGCGGTACTCCTTAACGTGAGTACGCCTATTATACGGAACCACCCCCTCGTTAGCGGTGGTGGATCCGGAACCCATAAAAACCATCCTTAAGTTTGTCCCCTTTCTTGGGGACGGATACAAGTTCATAAAAATATAAAATTTCCGCCGGGCTAGGAGACCCCCAGCCACGGGCGGTGTAAAAAATAAATAAGCCTGAGAGAAGGCGGTAAGCTTGAGGAATAAGTTGGTATGGCGCAAGGCCGACAAATACAAGAAAATTAACAAAGTAATCTTGGAGCGGGAGCATGGCACCGGCCATCAAATGGGTCTGACTCCAAGCCCCGAAGCCGTCATAGTTATGATTAGGCGTCTCCGAGTCACGAGGAGGCCGGTGAAAGGTCCCTGAAGTGGAGGGTTTGATCCCAGCAACATTAATAATGTTCTCCAGCTGGTGAGGACAAGTCAGGGTGGATCGAAGCTCGGCCGCTTCCCAACCAGTCGCACGGGATTTATACCCCTCCTGGGCAACGGGTCCCAAAGAAACCTCCTCCAGCGTGGCCATATCTTTTCCTTTCTTCTTCGAAGATTTTGAGCCAGAAGCAGACATTTTGTGTTCTGAGAAAAACAAAAAGGAAAAGGAAAATCCCAGCAGTTAGGTCCCATACCAAACGCTAAATCAAGAAAAAGGGAGTGGGGGTCCCCTAACCGCTGGAAAGAGGCCCCCTCCGGACACGTGTCACATGAGAAACTCTGGAGAAAATCCCTGAACAAGTGTCGGGTGCAGTGAAATCGCAGAAAGTGGTTTTGCAAAAAGAAAAAAAAAAGAAAAGCCATCCTATGCCCTAAGCAACTGTTAAACGAAGAATGCATGGCTCTCTTCAAACAAAGCTGTATGATTACAACAGGGGCATGACAATGGCGATTCTACAACTAACGCAGTAAACGTAAAGCAGAACTCAGAGGACTTAAACACTCACACACCCAGAAGTCTCTAAGTGCGAACCCAGAAAACGAACGAAGTAAATATAAGCATGTTATTATTTAAGGATGCAAGAAACTTACAGTAGATCGTTGAACTGGGGGTACTGAATGTGGTTGAGTAAAAGTTGAGAAGAACTGGCGAAGTCGAACACTGGAAGACTGAAAGAAGTGTTTAAGTATTAAGGCAGTTCGTGCTACTTTGAGGAATTTTCTCTCTGGGAAATTCGAGCAGAAATGGCAAAGAATGAAAATTAGCCGAAATGAAGGAAAGGTGGTGGCTTTTATAGGCAAAAACGCATGAGGAACAGGCGTCATCACCTACCAATCGCACGGTGGGGGGAGATGCACGATTCAAATTCTCGAAGATCAACGGATCAGATCAATCTGCCATAAAGGCGGTGGAAACGTTTGAGTATCCGTCTGACACCATTAATGCGCCGCATCAATCGAAGGGCGTGAAACGAATCGACCTCTGCAAAAGCGAATCGCTGCATTCAATGACATCATTAGACACGCCTTCACGCGCCCCAAGCTCGTGTCAGAAGACCGAGGAGGCGGCTGGAGACATTCCTGCAAAAGGCGAATCGCTGCATTAAATGTCATCATTAAATGTGCCCCCACGCGCTCGAGGCCTGAGCCAGGGAAACGAGGAGTCGACCGGAGGCACTTGAACAAGCCTTGGTTTATTTTTACTAAGTAAACAAGGCTTGGGGGGTAAATGTTGCTCCAGAATTCGCCCAAAATACGTGGACCAGTCGAGAGGGGACACGTGGATCAGATAACTTGTAAACATTTGCTAAGTCTTTGCGCGCCACAAGGAAGCACTGTTAGCATGGGTCCCGGAGGAGGCTCCCGGAGTACAAGGTACTCCAGGAGGCGTGCATAGCGTGAAGGCTCTCCGGGATGTGTCAGGTCTCTCCCGAGCAATCAAGTCGCATTTAATGCTGCATGGGAGGAAGCGTGTTGGGACTGTAACACGCAATAAAGTCTGACGGCACAACCCCCAAACAGCAGCGCTACAGTAATGATCATTTAAGTCTAGAGACAGCTACTCTGCGAAGAGTCACGTCAATCACAAGGCAAAAAGGACATTCTCCATAAAAACCCTATCGCACCTAGGGATTTGACCATGCATCACCCATGGTATATTCATTGGAAATGCTCAACTTTATGGATACTTACAGATACATGTGTAAGAACAATTCTAGGGATTACCCCACCAAAACACTATAAATACCCCCTCAAAGCTCATTTAATGGGGTCGAGAATCTTGGTTTTGTAAACAAGCAAGAAGAGAAAATACTCACCAAGAACATTCTTTGTATTTAAGAGAAAGACATTCTCTCAAGTGTGGAATCTGTATTAAATACATCCATAAATAACAGAGACTCGTGGACTAAGGCTCATTAACGCCCCAACCACGTAAAAAACCTTCATCTCACTTTCTTACAGCTCTTTATTATAATCATATTTTAATAGTTGCCGAAAATCTCGGTCAACAATAATTAAGCAAAAAGATAGATATTTACTATTTTTCAAATTCAAATTACACTAATATCATGAATTAAATTTAAATAAAAATATTAATTAATTTAATTATGATAATTAGAATTGAATTAGGAATAGTAAATGTATAAATACAGAACTACACAAAAAATCGGAACTTAAATTCATGAAATAGCATGAAAAATCGAAGAAAAACGAAAAAAATGCGAGCTGTACAGACGGTATGCTGTGCATACCCGTCCGCGCGCGCATAGGAGTGCACTGCCGAGGTTTCTCGGCGCAGGAGGGTCACCAGCATGATTTCCGCGCGCGGATGCTGGTTGCCCAATTCCTAGATTTTTTTTGAAACTTCAAAAAATCATAACTAATTCAAATTGAATCGAAATTGAGTTCTGTAAAAAATAACTTGCTTAGTTTTTTCCATACTATCCAATAAAAATAATTCTAGAAACAGATATTCAATTATTTTTCACGAAAATTCACAAACATCAATCAATCATCATATAACACTCAATACAACATGATACCATCCAAAACATCAAACAATCATTTTAAAGTCCAAATTTCTTGCAATCAAATCAATTACCATGGCTCTGAGGCCAGTTGTTGGAAATTATTTTACTAGGATCTTAGATCTACTCACAAGTATGTTGATTAACACCCTAAATATGAACTTTCTAAAATGATGAAATAGACACATATAAAGTTTAGAAAACCTTACATTGGGTGCAGCGGAATAATATGACTCCTTCCATTCAGATTTCTAACCCTTGTATCCTTTCTGTCGCAGAGTATTATCACTTATTGTGTGTGGGCACTACTCTAATCACTAAATGTTTCGAAATCTTAAGGAAGAAGAGAGAGAGGGAGTGGTCGGCCAAGGTAGAGAGAGAGGCTCAGGTTTTTCTGAATGAAAAGTGTAATTTTCCTGAAGCCTTCACTATCTATTTATAGCATTCCACTAGGGTTAGATTTGAATTATTTGGCATTAAAATAATGAAAATATCAGAGGATAATTCCTATAAAAGTGGCCGGCTATGGCAGTATGGATTTGGGCCTCACTTTTTGCAATTTTGCAGTTTTATCACTTTTGCATCTGATTTTCTCAAAAACGCCAATTTTCTAATTCAACCATTTAAATGCCAATTCTAACTATTTAATAACTATAAAAAATTATTAAATAATATTGTCATTTATCATATTTATTAATTGAACCATACAAAGTATCATAATTAATAAATATGCCTCTAAAAACTCTTTCTTTACAATTTCGACCTTACTTAGTGAAAAATTCACAAATAGACATAGTCTAATTTGAGAATTATAATTGATTATTAAAAACCAATTACATGAGTCTTACAAGCAATATTATCTCAACTAGTGGGGGGACCATGGGTCTATATAACCGAGCTTCCAATAAGTAGATCAAGAATTTATTACTTAAATTCACTAACTTATTAATTCTTCGTTGAATCCACGCATAGAACTTAGAATTGCACTCTCAGTATATAGAATGCTCTATATGTTCCACCATATAGACACATCATTAGTTATCCATTGTTATAATCCTAATTTGATCACTGATCCTCTATATGAATGATCTACACTGTAAAGGGATTAGATTACCGTTACACCCTACTATGTATTTTATCCTTAAAACACTTGACCCCGTATAAATGATATTTCAGCTTATGTGAAATGAGTACTCCACCATTTATTTTCGTTTGGTCAAGCTCGAAGGAGATCATCCTTTGCTTACTATTCGCCAGATAGAAGCTATAGATTCCATGTTTATGTTAGTGCTCCCACTCAATTGCACTACCGTGTTCCCAAAATGTACGTATCACCCTGACCTAAAAGTAGGCTTAACTAACAAATCAAAGAACACGAATAGCCTCCTGAGATTGAGCCTAATAATAACAGGATTAAGATCATTTGATCTAGGATCAACTAGGCGATATTGACTTGAATAGATTTTACGGTAAGTTTAATAAATCTAAGTCAAAGTTCAATATCGGTCCCTTCCGATGCATACTCCATGCATCCAACCTGAGCTTTACTTTAACCAATGTTCTGGAAAGAACATAACATTTCTCCAAATGCAAGTAATCTCTTGTTGTAGATTATCATATCAGTAAAACCCTGTGTCTAATAAATCTAGGAAACTTTATTCACATAGTCATGTTTACTTTTCAAAGTGTTGACAACACAATAAACATGATCAAGTATGTGAAAAGGGTTTCAGATGAATTTATAAATCAAATAGACAAGCAATTGATAAAGTGAACCAAAACATACACAAATGAATGAAAAATACTTCTGTTTCTTTATTGGTGTTGAATAAAATAGATTACATTGAAATGGAGTTTTATTTAGGGCATAAAACCCAACACTATTCACATAACGGGCTTTCAGGCCAACTTGGTTAAGTAATGAATGTCTACGAGTTCACATCTAAATTGCATATTCAGAAATTCCTGTGTTGACAACTTAAAACTTACAAGTTCTTGTCGGGTCATCGAACACATTAGTCTTTCAGACCAAACCTATGTAAAGAAGCGGTCTTTACGTGTCACATGAGAGATATACTTACTCGTCGCATATAATCAATATATGCACAATTTGTACTAATTTTTATTGGTCTTGCTTATCTTTCAACTATGCTAGACATAGTGTACGACTAGACCCTATCTCATTCGTACTTTCTCGCAAGTTTACGTCATCCAGGTTAGCTCTACTAGAATTATTTATTAACACATCATTATTTTTCATCTAGAATCGAGTCCACATGTCAATTATTTACGAAGTTGTACTCGTATTTTTAGGCAAAAAATTTATACTATAACATTATATATATATATATGAAACTTAGAAGAGCAAAACATCCAACATTTGTATAGTAAAATATTTAATCTTTCAGCTTAATATTTTATTAACTCATCATGGCGTGTTTGGTTTGTTGTAATGGGAATGGTAATGGAATCAAATTATCCATTACAATGTTTGCTTTGCTTTTAAAAGTGATTGTTATAGTGAGATTTCTCTCACCTAGAAACTCGAGACCAGACTCCTATTTAAAGGACACGTGTATTCAGATTTCCAATGAAAGCTGAAATGTCCGTGAGAGACTTCTCGAAGTTTAGACCTCGCCCAGGATAAAACCAGCGAGGTACTGCGAGTACGACCTAAGTCGAACCACATAACCGTAATTCACATTATGCAGGATAGATCCAACTCGCATGTGTCAGGACATATGCGAGTATCCCCTCTATATTTCTGCGAAAAGCATAGAGACCAACTCTCTATGATGCAATTTGGTCCCAACGACCCAATAGCCCTGACAAACCGATATAAATTCGCATGTCTAGGTTCTACCAGCTCAACATGCGATGTCTATAAGAGGCGATTACCTAAGGGCGCAGACGTTCCAAACGTACTGATGGCCCTGCGAGCTCAACAAACGGAACATGAACAGTCAACTCGCAGATGCGGAAGACGCATACGTTGATGGACTTAGTAACTGTCACACATTTATTAATGTTAACGTTGTTTGGGTTTAATTATTGTAATTCAATATGTAAATAATGGATTAACAATGAATGTGATCCTTATGTAACCGATTGGACACCTACTTTGTATATAATGGGGTGATCCACCATGAAAATGGCACTTACGAATCCTTTGCTACAGTGGACTAAGCAGATCACAATCTGACTGAACCACTATAATTCTTTGTCTTATTGATATTTTCCAGCCTTGTTGTTTATTCTTGCATTCCCAGTCGAGTACTCGCCATTCTAGGTCGAATACTCGCACTTGTCACTTCCCTGAAAATTCTCCTTCATATTAATTAAATAATACATTTTGGTGTTGCGAAATTCACTCGACAACATTTGGCGCCGTCTGTGGGAATCTTCGACTAAAAGATTTCATTCACTTCAAAGAACACTATTCATCATGGCTGGAAATCACGCTAACGGAGCTAACAACGGGTCCATCAATATTGGAATGATGAGTGTACCACTGCCTGGAGCTGGAGTGCCACCTGTGGACGTCATCAATGGCGGAGTAGGGAGGAGCAATATCAGACCTCTCAACCTATTCCCAGAAACGACTGGCCCTCAAGTCGGGGACACGTCCACACCACCAGCAACCATGCATTTTCCCCCCGTCACTCCGGCGGTAGTATCCGAGGGAATGGTCCAGCTCACCACTGATCAATATGCTGCAATTCAGGATCAACTGCGGGCATTACAAGCCGAGGTAGATGGACAGAGTCGAGCTCGACGCCCTCCTCGAGTTCCTGCCATTCGCAACGATAACCCTCAGGTAACAACTTCTAGACGTCATACTAACCGTGTACGCAGGGAACGAAGAACTGATCCTGAAGCTCTGGACTTGAATCACCCGATGTCAAGAGATCAATCCGCAAGGTTTCCTAACCAGAGCACACATATTGACGAAGATCCTGAGCGCCGTAATCCTCGCAGTCGTCCATCGAGAGACAACGACGCAGAGTCATCCTCTTCGTCATCGCATGGACGCACTCCGAGCAGGTATACAAGGTCCGGCTCTGTACAGACACAACAGGGAGGACGTTATCAAGTACACCGAGGTGATCTACGTGATCATCTCAACGCAGTTTTCAGGGCACGCTCCCACGGGCCACATAATACTGAGACACTCCGTGATCCCCAGGCGGGCGATCAGGGTGTCAACGCAGGTAATAACCCGCCTATCGCGCCGATCGCGACCACTGGGATTAATATCCCAGCAAACCTTGCCGCAGTAGTTGCGAGCCCCGCAGTCGCAGCGACTCCAGCCCCTGCGATAGGAGGAATCGATCAAAGCATGCTTCTGCAAGCTTTAAAGATGCTCGAGCAGCAGCGCAAGCCTATATACAAGCTGCATGGCACCTCGCCTTTTACTGCAGAGGTGCGGCAGGCTCAACTTCCGAAAGGGTTTCGTTTATCCGAATCCCTCAAGTATAAAGGTACTTCTAACCCGATAGACTATTTAGAAAAATTCAATACTATAATGGAAGTAGACCAGGTACCGCAACTCGCGAAGTGCCGCATTCTTGCGGCAACACTCGAGGAAAATGCTCATGATTGGTTCACCCAATTACCTGAGGCATCAATATTGACGTGGGAAACCTTCGTCGACTTATTCCTCACGCATTTCCAGGCAACAATGACGTATAGACCACCCTATACGACTTTGGCCAACATCAAACAAGAACCTGGTGAGTCTTTACAAGACTATTTTAAGCGTTTTAACGCAGAAGTAACAAAGGTCGAGAATGCCCCCGAGTCTTCGCTTGTTTGTATGTTGATAACAGGTATCTTGCCGAGGACCGACTTTTGGAAGGAACTACAAGCTCGAAGGCCGTAGTCCTTAGTAGAGTTCTTCGCCATGGCCGAACCTCACAAAAGAATTGAGAACTCTCTGGCGGAGTTAGAGAAGGGGAAAGACAAACGTCGGTCACCCATACCGCGGTCACGATCTCGCAGTCCGCGAGGGAAGAACTCCAGGGGCCGAAGCCCGAGAAGACGTAGCCCGCGCAGACAGCGAAGTCCGAAGCTGGCTAAGTCACCCCCAAAGAAGGAGTCCTCGCCAAAAAGGAAGGGAGGACCTCGCTTCGTCAACTATACTGAACTCGCAGTACCTCGAGACCATATCTATGCGATTGAAGAAAGGAACGGAGTCTTCAAGAAGCCGCCCCCCATCAGGGGGAATCGCGACCGGAGGGATCCTAAAAAATTCTGTAAGTACCACAAGGACATTGGTCACACTACTCTAGAATGTTGGGTCTTGCAGGATGAAATAGAGGAGTTGATCCAGAGAGGGAAGTTCGACAAGTATAAAAGGAGCGAGGAAAGTCATCCCCAAGCGGATGGCAAAGGAGAAGCCCAGTACGCGAGTGGCTCCAGAACACCTCGCAATATTCTAACTATAATCGGAGGACCACACATCGCGGGCGACTCTCGCAAATCACAAGAACGGTATGCCAGAGAAGCCAAGGAGAAGCCGCTTACCAATGTGAATAATCTTGGTGAACGGCCTGAGAAGCTCTTTAAGAAAGAATGCGACGACATCATCTTTATGGAGAGCAGTGCGAGATGGGTCCATCACCCGCATTCTGATGCACTGGTAATAGTCGCCAATATTGGTGGGGACAATGTCCATCGTATACTGGTTGACAATGGGAGTTCAGTGAATTTGCTGAATTTCCAAGCCTTCAAGCAAATGGGGTTGCAAGAGAAGGATTTGCGACCTATGACATCAAGCATCTATGGCTTTTCGGGAGATGTCATAGCAATTAAAGGAATGATCAAGCTCCCAATCACTTTGGGAATCGCCAAGAATGCCCAAGTCGATGGCCGACTTCGCAGTAATTGACCAATACTCAGCGTATAACGCCGTAATTGGTCGACCAATCCTGAAGGAGATGAAGATCATAACCTCGATCTATCATCTGACGATGAAGTTCCCTACTCCCGCTGGAGTAGGTTCGGTGCGGGGAGTCCAATCCGACTCACGAGAATGTTATAACGCAGCCGTTAAACTCGCAGAAAAAAGGACGGTAAATGTTATCTACCTTTTGGATGCACCACCGCCTCGCCAGGAGATCCTCAGGATCGAGGAGGTGCCACACGTGGACGAACCAGACTTGGATCCAAGAATCCTCGATCACACCGCCGCAGCCCAAGCCGCGGAAGACACAATCGAGGTACCTATAGATCCTATAGATAATAACAAGGTTTTAAAAATTGGTTCTAAATTAAATTTACAGCTGCGAGAACAATTAACGACCTTTTTAAAGCAAAATCTTGATATCTTTGCCTGAAAACATTCAGATATGGTCGGGATATCTCCGCAGGTCATGTGTCATCGCTTGAACATTGACCCCGAAGTGCGAGGTGTCCGACAAAAGCGCCGCAAAATGGACCCCGCGAGGTACCAAGCGCTGAAAGAAGAAGTCGACCGCCTCCTTGCCTGCGGTTTTATACGGGAGTCATTTTACCCCAACTGGTTAGCAAACCCCGTACTCGTGCCAAAGCCTAATGGCTCATGGCGCACATGCGTTGACTTTACGGATCTAAACAAAGCCTGTCCCAAAGACAGCTTTCCTCTTCCTAGCATTGACCAGCTTGTCGATGCCACTGTAGGTCACACGCTTTTGAGCTTCATGGATGCGTACTCGGGATACAATCAAATCCCGATGTATGAACCAGACCAAGAACATACCTCGTTCATTACTGATCGAGGATTATACTGTTACAAAGTTATGCCTTTTGGTTTAATAAACGCAGGTGCGACTTATCAAAGGCTAGTGAATATGATGTTCGCATATCTCATTGGAAAGACAATGGAGGTATATGTTGACGATATGCTTGTAAAATCGCAACATGCGAAGGATCATATTGCCCACTTGCAGGCCATGTTCGACATATTGCGGCAATACAAGATGCGTTTAAATCCGTTGAAATGCATCTTTGGGGTCGGCTCTGGGAAATTCCTTGGTTTTATGGTAAATCAGCGAGGAATAGAAGCCAATCCTGCGAAGATCAGGGCATTGGTAGAGATGCCATCACCGACTAAGCCAAAGGAAGTTCAAAGCCTCACAGGTAAAGTCGCAGCTTTAAACCGCTTTATATCCAGATCTTCTGATAAGTGTAAGGAGTTTTTCCAGACTTTGAAAGGCAACAAAAGGTTCCATTGGAACGAAAAATGCGAGCAAGCCTTTCAAGCTTTAAAAACGCATTTGGGGCAACCGCCAATCTTATCGAAGCCGTTGTTCGGAGAAGTTTTGTCTATCTATTTGGCCGTCTCCGAATATGCGATTAGTTCAGTACTAATACGCGAGGACCAAGGACGCCAATACCCGGTGTATTACGTCAGTAAGCGATTACTAGACGCCGAGACGCGTTATCCTCAAATGGAGAAATTGGCTTTCGCCTTGATAATATCCTCAAGAAAATTGCGACCCTACTTCCAGGCTCACAGCATTGAAGTTTTGACAAACTTCCCCTTAAGACAAGTTTTAGCGAAACCAGAAGCATCGGGGAGATTGTTAAAGTGGGCGATGGAGTTGAGTCAGTTCGACATCAAGTATAAACCGAGAACTGCGATCAAGGGGCAAGCCTTGGCAGATTTTATACTTGAATTCCCAAGCACCGAGGTGGCAGTTGTAGAGGACAGAAATGACATTGTCATAGCAGGCAAAGAAGTATGGACATTGTACGTCGATGGAGCCTCAAATAACGAAGGTTCTGGCAGTGGGATCTTGTTAATCAGTCCCAATAATTTCAAGGTACACGCTGCTTTACGTTTTGAATTTTCTGCATCTAACAATGAAGCCGAGTATGAGGCTTTAATCGCAGGATTGAAACTGGCCCTCGAGATGAAAGTCAAGTATCTACAGGCTTTTAGCGACTCTCAAATCGTGGTATGCCAGGTGAATGGAGAATACCTAGCAAGAGGCGGAAGATTGGTTAAATACTTAGCCATCGTTCGCGAAATAATGCAGAAGTTCAAAAATGTAGTTGTATCTCGAGTACCGCGTGCTCAAAATGCCCACGCAGACGCATTGGCCCGTTTGGCCTCAACTAGAGAAGCCGAATTACTCGATGTGATTCCGGTAGACGTACTGGCTCACCCAACCATAGATCGAGAAGCAATCATGGAGATAGATGATATTCAGGAGATTACCTGGATGACTCCTATCCTCGCATACCTTAAAAAGGGGCTCCTACCTGATGATAAAGTAGAAGCAAGAAAATTGCGACAGCGAGCAGCCCGTTATGTAATATATGACCAAAGGTTGTATCGCAGAAGTTTTAGTCAACCGCTTCTCAAATGTATCAGTGGAGAAGACTGTGGTTACATACTTCGTGAAGTACACGAGGGGATTTGTGGCAATCACACCGGAGGTAATTCCCTTGCTTTAAAAATTATGCGGCAAGGATATTACTGGCCAACATTGCGACAAGATGCTCTCGCGTTTGCATAGAGGTGTGATAGATGTCAACGAATAGCCACTTACACCCATCAGCCTCCGAGTAACCTCCATTCTATCACAAGTCCATGGCCCTTTGTAATATGGGGAATCGATTTAATCGGCGAGTTACCCAAAGGAAAAGGCAGAGTCAAATATGCGGTAGTCGCAGTCGATTACTTCACGAAGTGGGCCGAAGCCAAAGCACTCGCAACCATCACAGCAACAAAATTGCGCGAGTTTGTCTATACCTCCATTATTTGTCGCTTCGGCATTCTGCATAAACTCATTTCAGATAATGGAAAACAGTTTGACTGTAAAGAGATGCGACAGCTATGCGACGATTTGGGGATTAAAAAGGCTTTTTCCGCAGTTGCTTACCCGCAGAGTAACGGACAAACTGAAGCCGTTAATAAAATAATCAAACACACCATAAAAGGGAAACTAGAAGATCGCAAAGGGGCTTGGCCAGACGAGTTATCGCAAGTCCTATGGTCCTATAATACGACCCCTCGATCTACAACTGGCGAAACACCCTTCTCACTTTCTTACGGGTGCGAGGTCATGTTGCCACTTGAAGTTGGGGCAGGTTCCCTACGTAGGGATATTTTCAACATCTCGCAGAACAACGAGAATCAGCTATTCTGCCTTGATCTTTTGGAGGAAAAGCGTGATAAAGCGCACCTAAAAAATGCGGCTTACCAGAAGCGAACTGCAAGATACTTTAACTCCAAAGTAAAAATAAAAGCCCTGCGAGCAGGAGACTTGGTCCTTAGAAGAGTAATGCCAAACACCAAAAACCCGTCGCATGGGGTCTTCGGGGATAATTGGGAAGGACCATACCTCATCGCAGACAAAATTGGTGATGCAACGTATCGACTCGCAACACTCGATGGAACTGCGATTCCACGAGCATGGAATAGCGAGAGCTTGAAATTTTATTATCAATAGTATTCGCATTATTCGACTATGTTCACTCTTGTACTTATACCTAGATATTTTTCATTCAACAAGGAAAAATCCTAAGTATAGGGGGATATATGCCCGAATGTACTATTGATTATATGAATAAAATTACTTGTTAAATTTTCAAAAATTTTACCAGCTTTGTAAATATTCCTACTTATTACACCAAGCTGTAATTGAAGTCGCAAATATATATATATAAAAAAACGCGAGTACCCGTGTACTGCGTAAATGTTAAAGGATAGCTATCCCCGCGAGGATATAAATTTGTCCAAAACAAAAAGAAAATTTGTCCAAGTACAAAAGCGCGAGTACCCTTGTACCGCATATAAAAAAGAAGAGAGAAGCAAAATTAAAAAACAACATAAATTACAGGATAACTAAGCATCTGGAGCAGCAGGAGTAAACTCATCCGGAGCAGTCTCATCCGCGACTTTGCTGATGACCTCGTTCTCGACTTCTTCAGCTTGTGCGCCCTCGACCTCGTCAAGAAGGTTCCCTCCCCCACCTTGAGTCTGAGTAGGCGACATGACGCGAAAAGCCTCAGCCATCTCAGCGGCTTCTGTTCCGAGAAGAGAAAAGTCGAAGTCTGGGACTTTGGAAAGAGTGGTATAGATATAATCAGACACTGCCTGATCATACTGCTTCTTCCCATTCTCTTTCTCAGCCTCCAAATCGCGGGCCATCTCCACGATCGTCGCTTGCGACTTCTTGACTTCAAGCTCCGCCTGTTCCTTCGCCTTGCTGAGTTCTTCGAGCTCCTTCTCCTTGGCCTTGATGAGTTCCTCGAGCTCTTTCTCCATCCTCGCCACTTCTTGCTTCAGCTTTTTTATGTTCTCCTGAAAATGAGCGTTCTGCCTCTTCAGCGAGTCGGCTCCCTTCGAAGGAGTAGCCGCAGCTTTTATGAACAAAGCCATCGACTGCGCTGCCAGTTCAGCAGATCGCGTAACAAGATCCTCATAAGGAATCTCAGCCAGGAACTTCTCTTGCATGGCCAGGAAGTCGCGAGCTCGAACAGGTGGATCAATTACGACTTTCTTCCCCTTGTCTTGTGTGGTCTTGGCCAGCTTTTTGGAAGAGTCTGCGACAAGTGTAGCCATCGCATCGCTCTTCCTCTTTTGGGCGACAACCGGCGAAGTCGTCGTTGTTCCACCCTTCGGTTTGATCTTCAGGACGGGGGCAGACTTCAGAAAAGTCATATCTGCGAACATAAATGAAAGATAAGTATAAGTCAAAATCCTACCTATTAGTTTATAACAAGAGACGAATTACCTAAAATTTGTCGAGGAGTTTGCTTAGAAAGACGCTTGTCTATTCGCTCTTGCTGCTTCTCGGATGGTTCTTTGTATACTGGCTCCCTTTGAAGACTTGTGTTCTCAAGAATCAGCTGATGTTCTCGCAACTTCGCAGTTGTACACAGTAATCGCCAGTCGCGATCTTGTACTGGAAGGCTCCCGAGGACTTCAGCTGTCTCCTTGCTAGTCGCGTCAAGGGTCGGTCGAGCTGGTCTATCTGCGATAACAACAAAGAGCGAGTAAGCAAAAAATCTCAAAAGTAATGCAAAAAAAAATGTCTAAGTCAAGAAATACGCGACATACTAGGTCTGCGATTAAAGTCAGTCCTAATCCCAGGAACTTTAAAGACATTAAACCACTTCGATTTCCAATCCCCCATGTTCGACACCATTCCTTCAACTCCGTTGATTTCAGAAGTCGCCCATTTGCTAAAGCAGTAGAAGCCATTATGAAGACCTACGCTTTTTATGTCGTAGAAATAGCTGAACTCTTCTACTGAGGGAGCTCTATGGACATACTCCATGTACATCGCATAGAAGGCTAGGGCAGTGCGGTAGCTGTTTGGAGTTAGCTGAAAGGGCGATACATCATATCGCCTGAGAATAGCTGCGATGAAGGGGTGAAAGGGGACCAATACCCCACACCGAAGAATGGGTATTGAGACTACCACATCCTCTGTGGGAATGATCGCAGTGTTAGTAAATAGTAGGTGCGCTCTCTGAGATGGCTTAGGTCGTTGAAACGCGAGTCGCAGCAAATTTAACCTCACAAAGGTAGTGAAGTCTGATTTGGAAACTCTCGAGATTAAATCCTCACACGCGAAGGGCTCATTTAGCTGGGAATCGTCGACCGAATCTGTCCCACTCCCTTCTGCCTCCTCCTCTTCCCCACCTGACTCGCGAACTGGAGTCGTCCATTCCTCGTCCATCTCCTCGACCTCGATGTCAGGAGCATGCCTCGAATGTATAAGATAGTTGCGTGCCGACACTGTGGACTCGCTGTCTCGAATATCGATGGTCCCAGGTTCTGCGAGTTCTTGCACCATCTTCTCGATGTCCACAGAAGACATCAGACCTAACTCTATTGGAGCGGCCTCCTCTTCAGAAAGCGAAGTGGGGAGAAAACTGTCCTCCTCCTAATCAGCTTCACCGTCAAATGCGTGGCCTCCCGAGCCGAGCTGTTGGCTATCCGATAAATTGCTCATCTGAAAGATAGAAGATCTTTTCAGCGTGATGGATGTGTGAAAAGCAAAGTAAGTGATCTCACCCGCATTAGATTATAAAGTCGCACTCGACAGAAATGGTCAGCCTCCTTGCGAATACTGACCATCTCCTCAATATGCGAGAAGAGATAAAACTATCTTGGGCAAAATAATTCACGCATCCTCGGCCAAGTGGTATACCTCCAGAAACGGCTGGGAGTTTCCCAGTGACTCAAGGGATGTGCATTTTTGAGCATAACCCTGAAGTTACTGGGAGACCCCCACCGTTCCGAGACTACCTATCAGCCAAAAAGTACGATCAATTGAGTATCATCGCATGTTACAAATGGCTGGGTGTACCTCAGTATCTCAAGGGGCATATAATCCCATATATGACCATTAGAATACTGAGATACACCCACCATTTGGAACGGCGATTGATGCCCTCGCAACTCAGCCCGCGACATATAAAAATCCTAAAAGATCTAGCTAACAGTCAAATGGAAGTAAAATCTTGGCAATATGCGAGTATTCAAGCTGTTCATCCGAATATCCGCGAGTATTCAAGATGTGAAACAGTGCCTATGAATTGTGTGCGGTTATGTCAGTTTACAGGTCATATTCTATGAATTTACCCAGGTTTACTTACCTAAAACACATAGCCTCATAAACACCCACTAGCATGCATTCCTAAAAAAGCCTTTAAATTACCCGAACCCAGAAAGTAAAGCATATTTTCTCCAAACAGAAAACAAAAAAAGCAATGACTTGAAAACTAACCTTTAGTTCTGATTTCTGCGATTGCTCTCGATCACTTCTGAGATTGAGAATGTTGTGGAAAAGTGGTAGAAAATCTGGGAATGGATTTTTTGAAGTGTCTGTAATGGAGGGAAAGAAGAAGTTAAGAGCAAGAGGGAAAAATGGGAGTTTTTGATTCGTATCAGGGTATTTAAATACCCATATCCCTTATTAATTGGGTTTGTGACACGTGGTAGCCAGAATGCCTAAGGTCGCCCAATCTAACGGCCAACGATGGCCACGCCTGCACAAAAACCGAGGAGTTTTGTGACGTGGCACCATAAATGTAATAAAAACTAATAATTACAGCCGTCATTTTTCGAAACCCTCGATGGGACAACCAAAAGGTCACCTCCTCGTGACAACCTTTCACCTGTCTCTCGAGTAATAGTTTCCCTCAGTGACCGCTCCTGTCACATTGCGAAACTAGGGGCATGTGTTATAGTGAGATTTCTCTCACCTAGAAACTCGAGACTAGACTCCTATTTAAAGGACACGTGTATTCAGATTTCCAATGAAAGCTGAAATGTCCGTGAGAGACTTCTCGAAGTTTAGACCTCGCCCAGGATAAAACCAGCGAGGTACTGCGAGTACGACCTAAGTCGAACCACATAACCGTAATTCACATTATGCAGGATAGATCCAACTCGCATGTGTCAGGACAAATGCGAGTGTCCCCTCTTTATTTCTGCGAAAAGCATAGAGACCAACTCTCTATGATGCAATTTGGTCCCAACGACCCAATAGCCCTGACAAACCGATATAAATTCGCATGTCTAGGTTCTACCAGCTCAACATGCGATGTCTACAAGAGGCGATTACCTAAGGGCGCAGACGTTCCAAACGTACTGATGGCCTTGCGAGCTCAACAAACGGAACATGAACAGTCAACTCGCAGATGCGGAAGACGCATACATTGATGGACTTAGTAACTGTCACACATTTATTAATGTTAACGTTGTTTGGGTTTAATTATTGCAATTCAATATGTAAATAATGAATTAACAATGAATGTGATCCTTATGTAACCGATTGGACACCTACTTTGTATATAAAGGGGTGATCCACCATGAAAATGGCACTTACGAATCCTTTGCTACAGTGGACTAAGCAGATCACAATCTGACTGAACCACTATAATTCTTTGTCTTATTGATATTTTCCAGCCTTGTTGATTATTCTTGCATTCCCAGTCGAGTACTCGCCATTCTAGGTCGAATACTCGCACTTGTCACTTCCCTGAAAATTCTCCTTTATATTAATTAAATAATACATTTTGGTGTTGCGAAATTCACTCGACAACAGTGATGTAATGGGATTACATTGTAATCATAATTACATTAAACAAGGGAATTCCCATTACATTAGAAAAGCTATGTAATGAGGATTACATTACAAAAGACTAAATAAAGTAAAGCTAAAATGACTATAATGCCTTTTTTTTTATATATATATATAAAAATATAAAAAGAGTAATTTGCGGCATAATCTCCTTATGTGGTCAGATTTTTACAACTAACCCCTAATTCTAAAATTTTGGTGGTAAAACCCCCTAAACTCGTGTTCTGTTAGCAATTTAACACTTCCACCCATTTTTAGCTGTTAACTGCCATGGTGGAATGTCCACGTGTACACAGTGTACACGTGGCACAATTTTATTGGTCCACGTAAATAAATATTTAAAAAAATTAATTATTTTAAAAATGCAAAATAAAAAAATTTATTTTTCTTTAAAAATTAAAAAAACAATTTTAAAAAAATAAAATTTTTAAAAAAACCCTAATTCTTTTTCTTCTCATTTCTTTCTTCTTCTTCTTCTATCTGACGCACTCCTCTTCCTCCTTCTTCTTCTTCTAGCCTCACCACAACTGCCCACCACCACCACTGCGTCTGCGATTCGGCCAGGTTTTGACCAATGGCCTGAAGCTTTGCATCGACGGAGGAGTGAAGAGGCTTGAAATCACCGAACTCGGTGGAGCCCTGGTGGCGGAGGTGTGGGAAATTAAGCCTAGCGAAATCACCTCTGAGCTTGTAGGCGGTACGGTCATAGGCCAAGGCGGCTTCCTTCGTTGTATCGAAGGTGCCAAGCCAAAGCCTAGTCCAATTCTTAGGGACACGGATCTTAGCGACCCATTTCCCCCAATGTCGTTGCCTAACCCCTTTGTAAAGCTTTGTGGGTTTCGGTGGAGAACCCACTTGCTTCATCGGGATAGGTTTCGGTCCCAAAAAGCTGAGGACATGGTGGCTAGGCTGAAAACCCATATGGGATTGTGGTTGTTGGTGGTTTTGGAACTGGATTTGTGCTTGAATCTAGTGGATTTGAGATGGGGTTAGGCTGTTGAGTCCAATTAAGCGGGAGTGGTAACGGAGAAGGCTTGAAAAAGGGGGGCGAATTAGCAGAGTGACTAGAAGAGACGAGAGAATCTTCGAAGCTGTCGTTGAAAGATGATGAAGAAGTCTCCGTTGCCATTGTAGAGCTCATCGAGTCGGAGGAACGACAACCATATTTACAGCAAAGAAGCTCTGGTGAAGCTCTTGCACTGGCATTTCGGGTATGCGAATTTTAAAGGCAAGCAATTAGACGCCATTTAAGCTATTTTGTCACGTCTGTAATTCATTGTTCCTCATTCACATGTGTGCTTAACATTGCCTATTTATTGTGGAATTTTGAAACCCATATATATGTTTTCTCTTTACCTACTGTAGTATTTGTAACATGATGATGATGATATATGGTAATCACCCAGAAAGTATTTTAGTGAATAATGACATGGATTATTATAAATTTTTTCAATTGTGAACTTTTCTTTTACATTGATATTATAGGGAGAGATTGCTTCTGTCTGATGCCAATTGGAGGGGGAAAAGAAAAAGAAAAAGAATTAAGGGTTTTTTTTATAATTTTTTTTAAATTGTTTTTTTTTATTTTTAAAGAAAAATATTTTTTTTTATTTTTTTCTTTTTAAAATTATTAATTTTTTTTTATTTTTTTAAATATTTATTTACGTGGACCAATAAAATTGTGTCACGTAGACATTCCACCATGGAAGTTAACAACTAAAAATGGATGGAAGTGTTAAACTGCTAACAGAACACGAGTTTAGGGAGTTTTACCACTAAAATTTTAGAATTAGGAGTTAGTTGTAAAAACCTGACCACTTAAAGAGGTTATCCCGCAAATAACTCATATAAAAATTAAAATAGGAGATAATTTTGTCAATTTATCATTTATTCCAATAATAAACCAAACATCTTAATCAATTCCCATTACTATTACTATTACTATTACTATTACTATTACTATTACTATTACATTCCACCAAACCAAATATCATATAATAATTATACTTATATATAAAGCAAATATAGACTCTTATTTATTGAAATGTGTATGTAGTTAAGTGTAAATATGTCTAATTATTTTTTTTAAATATTATTTTAGTTGTTATAACAAGTAATATGTATCTTTAAAGAAAATAAATATGCCTCACGTGCTAGTGCTCTAACTATAGTGCAGTGCAGAAATTATATTTTTTTAAAAATCTATTTTACTTAACTGCAATCGTAATAAAAAATTAACAATAACTACACCACACATAAAAATAAAATTAACGAGTTTCACAGTTAAAAATCTATTATAAGGTGAAAACACGCGCCATTTTGATAGAAGAACATTGAAAGACGTACTCCACCAAATAGAAAAGAAAAGGGGTAAAGTGATGGAAGCCAAAAAAAGCGGGCAGCAGGCAAAGCGACACGCAAGCCCCATTTGGGCAACGGGCAGTACCAAACGCTGTATTTCTTCGCCGTTTTTCTTTTTTGAAACCAAACAAATGAAAACAAACCATTGAAAATTATGTCAATTATTCATTTGACGAACCGAACCTGAGGCTCGGTGTGTGTAAAGGTCAGGTTCAGAGTTCACGAATCTGCCCTCGCTTTCGAAAAAAGCCAACCCAAGCCAACCATCCAAAATAATGGAACCCAAATCAAGAGAGAGAAAGAGAGAGACTGAAACCATTCTAGAGCGAGAAAGTGGAGTGAGATAGATAGAGAGAAAGAGAGGGGTTTTGAGGAGAGAGAAAGGGGGTGACTGACTGATGATGGGTCAGATCGTGAGGAGGAAGAAGAAAGGGCGTCCATCGAAGGCAGATCTAGCGGCTAGGAGGTCCGGCGAGTCGCCGGCGGCAGCGACGGAAGCTGACGTCCGGCGGAGTCACCGGCGCCGGAATGTGAGGTATAACATCGATTTTGATGATTATCTGGATGAGGACGAGGAGTTGGAGGACGATGAGGACGAGGGCGAAGGTGAAAACGAGAGGAGGAGAGAGAAGAAGCTAAAGCTGGTCGTGAAGCTCAACCAAGGCAGAGACGAAGGCTCCGATTCCCGTGGAGGACAACACGCGCTGGACGAGACTGCCTCCGATGATGACGAGGACGATGAGAGGAAGCGGAAGAAGAGGCGGATTAGCAGTGGCCGCGAAGACGAAGTGGTGGTTGATGATAACGACGATGACGATGGGGGCGGTGATGATGAAGAAGAAGAAGAGGTATGTAATCACCACTGGGATGGATCTAAAAATAAGAGCGAGTTGAGTAGAAATGGTGATATTTTGATTCACAGGTTTAATAATGGGGTGATTCAGCTCAGCTGATATCACTCAGGTTTTTTTGTTATTTTTTCCTTCCCCTAATTCTTTGTAACTTCTCTATTACTCTCTATCCAAATCCCTCTCTCTCTCTCTCTCTCTCTCTCTCTCTCTCTCTCTCTCTAAGTTCTCTGTGTGTGTCGCGAGTCAAACTGTCAAATAATAAAAATAAAAATAAAAACTAACAATACCCACAGAATCTTTGATCAGCTCCCCACCTTTCTCTCTCTTTCTCTCGCTCTCTCCCCCTCTCTATATCCTCCTATTTTCTCTCTCTACACACACACATATATATATACGTATTGTCTGTCCACCTTATTTGTCTCTGTCTATGTCACTTTCTCATGCTCACTAACGCAGCATTTGCTTGAGGCATTTATGTTTTCTGTACTATATTGGTGTGTATCTTTCTGTTTCGCTTCATGGGGACTTTTGATTTTGACAGGCAAGGAGTCGAAAAGTGGACTCAAAGAGGCTTGATTCGGTTCCCGGTTCGTTTTTGGTTAAAGGGCTCTGTTAATTTGGTTTAATTCTGAATCGGGTTTTGTTCAGTTCATTAATTTTGCTTGTTTTTGAGCAGGGACGCCATCAGATCCTCAGTCTGGAATTCCATTTCCCGAGAAGAAAACATTGGAGTTGATTCTTGATAAACTTCAAAAGTAATTTTTGTGTGTTATGGCATTATGCATTTCGTCACTGCTCTTAAATAAACTAAATTTTCATATTTCTAACGTCGACATCTAAATTTCTTGACAGGAAAGACACTTACGGTGTGTATGCAGAACCAGTTGATCTTGATGAGGTAACTCAAAGCTTACAAATTGTTCGCATTGTTTTCTAGAAGAGTATTTTTGTTGCATTAAGGATTAAGCCGCTTATGTTTAACTTTGTAGCTGCCTGACTATCTTGATGTGATTGATCATCCAATGGACTTCGCCACAGTAAGGAAGAACTTAGCGAATGGGTCATATTCTACTTTCGAGCAATTTGAGGTGGGTACGGATGTTTTTCTTTCTTGTAGATTCTGGTTCTTTGATTTCATAAATTTGGCTGAGACGCATTACTCTGCTACCTGACATTCCCCTTAATCACGTGTCTTGTTTCTCATAAGCAAATGATTGGTTGTTTAAGAGCGTTATGCAGATTTTGAACGAATTATTTGCTCCACTGAAGTTAATATTTCTCTTCTCTTAAATTCGTTTATGACTTGCTATTTGCAGTTCCTTCTTAGCTGAAAATGGTGGTCGTTAGGACACCTGTCATAGAATTTTAATTTCACTAGAATCTGAACGACTGGATATTTAAATGGTTCTCACAAAGAATTTGTTGTAGGCAGCTTGCCACTTGAGTCTAGCTCAAGTGAATGGGTTTGTGTTTGATTAGAAAAATTATTGAAATTGTTAGCCTTCTGGAATGGAGTTGACATGCTTTTTGCTGCATCTTCTGAATGCGGAGCACGTATGTCACCGACTATTTTATATAACTAATTCTTCCTGTCTGTCATATATATAAATATATTCACTTGCTGTTGTTGTTCACTCTTGGGTTATATTGAATTTTAAGTAAATGTATTTTCTCCAAGGGAGCTCTGGTTTCACTTGCGAAGAAAGCTAATCTGGTCTTTTTTGATGCAGAGTGATATCTTCTTGATATGCTCAAATGCAATGCAATACAATTCTCCGGAAACTATATACCACAAACAGGTATGATGTCCTTACATTTTTTGTTATTCAAACTTTGTTTTTCTGCCTTTCTTGGTTACATGTTGATATTTGTTCTCATTAATTTTAAAGGCACGCACTATACAAGAGCTAGCAAAGAAAAAATTTGAAAAGTTAAGGATCAAGTATGAGAACTCCGAGAAAGAGCTGAAAGTAGTACAGAAAATTAAATTAAATTCCATTATGAAGAAGCAGATAAAAAAGCCTTTGTACCGGACATCACAGGAAACTCTCGGTTCTGATTTCTCTTCAGGTGCCACCCTTGCCACTGCTGTAGAGATTCAAAATAATTTGAGCCCAACACAAGGTGGTGTTTCGGAGAAACCTGGCACTAATGATGGACATATTGAGGGTAATTCATCTTTGAATGATGCCAATCTAGAGAAGGCAGAAGAAACATTTTCAGGTATCTAAATTCTCTGAGTGGACTACATGTTATTCCCAACATAGCATTCCAAGCACTTTCTAAAGGCATCTGTTGTTGTAGTGTAAATTGCTAGTTACATGTTTCCCGTTATATATTTACACTGCATTGTTTCTGTGTATTCGTGGTGTCCTTTTTCTTGATGTCCTTGTGTGTGTGAATGTTGGAGAATTTACTCTCTTCTAATTGCTCATGTGATCTACCATTTCAGTGAAGGGTCTCCTGTCTAAATTGGGAAGGAAGTCTGTTGTTTTTGATGAGAACCGCCGTGCAACCTATAACATTTCCAATCAACCAGCTGTAAGATCAGAATCAGTACTCACGACCTTTGAGTGTGAAATCAAGCAGCTGGTTGCGGTATGTTCACAAATTTTTTAGTCTTCCTTTGAACTTGTCTACTGCACATGTTCCACTTATTTTTAATGTGTATTTCAAAATATGTTGGGATCAGGTTGGGCTTCATGCAGAGTACGCATATGCTAGAAGCCTGGCTCGTTTTGCTGCAACTCTTGGACCTGTTGCTTGGAAAGTTGCTTCGCAGAGGATTGAGCAGGCACTCCCTGGCGGGTGTAAATTTGGCCGTGGTTGGGTTGGAGAATATGAGCCACTTCCGACTCCAGTATTGATGCTTGAGAGCCATAACCAAAAGCAAAGTGGTTTGATTTCGATGTATACTTCTGCTGGTGAAATGAGGAAGGATGATAAAGCCTTTAAGACTCCAGTTATGAAGGAGCAAACTGTTAGCGGGTCTTTTTCAGAGAGAAGACAATCTAAGTTTGTTACCGCTAAGGGACCTCAATCAGAAACCAAACTGTCCACATTCAGCCCCACTGGGCCTCAGTCAGAAGCCAAACTATCTGCATTCAGTTCTACCGGCTTTCAATCAGAAGTCAAACAATCTGCATTCAGCTCTCATGGCACTCAGTCAGAAGCCAAACCATCTTCATTCAGCTGTAATGGAATGAAACCCAGTGGCAGTGTGAACGCCATTTTTCAGCAACAAAATGCACATTTGAAAAACTTCTGTAAGCCTGAGATCAATTTTCCCAAACAAGTGGAGTTGAACTCCTTACCCACAGCCAATCAAAGTAATGCTGAGCTAACTGCCGAAAAACAATTTTCCAGAAATCCTGAAGCAGCAGCTTCTAAATTGAGAGATACAGCACCAAAGCATGTGAATCTTAAACAATCATTACCTTTCAAGATGCCAGATAGTGATGTAGTTGTTACTGGAGGCTTACCTCATGGAAAAGACATGAGTGCTTCCCTAGATTCTCGAAGAAACAATCCCTCTGATAATGGTTCCGATCAAATAGTCAAAGGGGCAACCCACTTTCTGCATGGACAGGAGCCAGGTCTTAGGGATTCAGTACACTCAATGAATATAATGGAAGACAAGACACAGAAGCAACAGAAATCTTCAGATTTATCAGGAATTGGTACTCAACAAGTTATGCCATTGGCTCCTTCAGTTCGAAGAGAGGACTCAAACAATGCAGCAGCTGCTGCTGCTCGTGCGTGGATGTCCATTGGGGCTGGAGCGTTTAAACAATCAATGGAGAATCCATGCTCACTGTACAACCCAACTAGGGAATTTCAGTCCCAAGTTGCACAATCTAATGGTGATTATCCTGTTTCTGGTGCAATGCAATTCCAGCCTGAGAGAAATAGTACTCAAGTTCCAGGATTCCTCCCACAACCATTACGTATGGGGAATGAAGCGCACTTTCGTAATCGGCCTTTAGTTTTTTCTCAATTAGCTGCAGCTGATTTGCCCAGGTTCCAGATGCAGACCCAGTGGCGTGGTCTGAGTCCTCATGCCCCTGCAAGGCAGAAACAGGAAACCCTTCCTCCAGACTTGAATATCGGTTTCCAGTCCCCAGGGTCCCCAGTGAAACAGTCTTCTGGTGTTCTTGTTGAGTCCCAGCAGCCAGACCTGGCTTTACAACTCTGAATATGAACATGTATTCTGAGGATGTGGAAATGAGTAGGGCACAGTTACAGACCTGGGTTTCATGGCCGCTCCTGTCATGAGATGATGAATGTTTGATCTCCGATGTCTTCCAATGGTGAAAATTTGACTAGTCCTCCAACTGAATGCAATAAAGAGATTTGAATTCAATGAAGCATTTGTTCAAGACCATCAGTAGTCTTAGGTTTGTAAATGGAGGGAGTGCGTGAAAAGATCCTATTGGCCATTTGTGGTCATATGAGTTTACTCCACATGAAATGATTGACCATGAATTTGGTGGCTGGTAGCTCTTTTTCGAATTTCATAATTCCATCTATTCTAGAGAGTATCACCGGGTTTCAGCGGCATGTGTCTATATGTTCGAGCTTATGAATACAAAAACTTAGGAGTATTTCGGGAGACTTGCTGAGTTGATGATATAAAATACCAATTGCTTAGAAGTTTAAGCTGATAAGCTATGCTTAAAAGTCTACCTGAGGCTTTTGTACATCGTGACAGGTGATTGAGGAGTTAGTTTTATAGATGTTATTCACCTTTGCTGCCTTAATGTAATTGCATTGAAAATTCCACTTTATACCAATGGTATTATAGTGTACATGTCAACCATAAATCTGGAAAATTGAAAATTTTCTGCGGCCCCATTTTTGGTCTTAATTTCGTTTCAATGAGCTGTCTTTGGCAACGTTGCATTATTAATTTATTATGAACGAGTATCATACCCAAAATATGTATTTGAACATTGTAGCTAAGTAATGATCATAAAGATACGCATGTTACTTAAAAGGCCCCTTTGACATGCATGGACAATTTTTATTTTATTTTTTAAATAGTAAATAAGACAAATAAAATTTAAAAATATTTTAATAATAAATAATTATAATATAACAAGATCTGTAACCAAAGAAAAAACAAGAAATAATAGGTTACAAAGATCTAAGGATATCTGAAACACAATTATTCTAAACATGCCCTTGGCCAATTCCTAATGCAGCTTGGATAAGGTTATGTGCTAGAGTATTAGTGCTTCTAGGAGTGAATTTGATTGTTGCACTAGGAAAAGAGAACAAAGAGGAGATGATTTTCCATATTAGTCTAGACAGGCCTGATTGATCTCTCTGCTGCTTTATAATTCTTGAGACAAGGACTTGACATTTTGGTTCTTTAATGCGATATCTACACTCAATTTATACAAGGCAGCAGAGAAATCGATCCCAAATGGTCAGAGTTACTATCATGAAGAGTGTTATTTGGTGATGAGATGACTTTAGCTTGAGCTACCTCATAATCCTGCAAATATGAAATTATAAAAGGCTCTACATCCATAAATACAGTCTTTTTATTTGCAAAAGAAACTTATTACGATGATTCCAAATAGTCCATAATATACCAAAGAACACTGACAACTCATCTTTTTGAAACATTTCAAACCTTCTTAAAAGAAATTCTTTAATGTCACATGATTTATTATTGTAAAAAAAATTGGGAAAATGTGTAAACTTCTAATACTTACCTTTCCTGGAACATTGTAAAAGAGAATGAGTATTAGAGTCAATTTGGTTTAAATAAAAAGGCCAGTATGGGTTATCAGGATTTTTCTTGAAAAAAGATTTAGTTTAGAAGGAAGAAGGTGGTAGAATGTCTTCAAGATAAAATATTTTATCTTAGGAAGAATATTAGAAGACCATACAGACTTCCATCAAGACTTGAAAGTCTTAGGATTGGAGGAACTAGGATAGGGGTAATTGGAATTTGCAAGGTGATAGGCAGAATTGACCGTGAAAGTGCCAGAAGGATTGTGTCCCCAAATGAGACAGTCCTTACTCATGGGATCAGTTGGCACTTTGAGGACAGAGTTAACAAGGTCCTTATCAAAGTAATTATTGAGGTTATCAATATCCCATAGACCATCCTCCTTAATAAAATAAGAAACCGTAGTCTCAAGTGGAGGTGAATTGTTTTCAAAAGAGACAATGCTAGTATCTAGAAGCCAGTTAGGGCTAGTGATCTGAATAGATTTACCATCTCCCACTTTCCAAACTAAACCCTTAGTAAGAAGATCTCTACCCCAAAGGAGACTTCTCTAACAAGGAGGGATAATGTCCAATTGGCACATGAAGGAAATCATTATTCTTAAAGTATTTTGCTTTTAAGAGGGAAGCCACAACGGAGTCAAGGCTGGTATAAATACGCCAAGCTTGTTTAGCAGGCATAGCTTGATTGTGATGAACAATATCTTGAAAACCAAGACCCCCATAGAACTTGGATTTACAAACTTGGGTCCATTTTTTTCAGTGAATCTTGTGTTGCCTATTACCCAAAGATCCCCACCAAAAGTAGTACCGGCCCATAAGTTTTCCAAAATGTTTACAGATAGAAAGAGGGATCCTATAACAGGACATAGCATATGAGGGAATTTCTTGGATCACTGCCTTAAGCAAAATCTCTTTACCAGCTTTTGAAAAAAGTTTTTGACTCCAGACATATAATTTACTACCAGCCTTTTGGAGGAGGAAAAGAAAAGAAGATTTCTTAGAGGGAGAGAAACATTGGGGGGGATATCTAAGTATTTATCAATAAAAGGTTTATCTTCCATATTGAGAGAATGGAGGAAAGAACTCCTATCCATAGGATTAGTATTACGAGAGAAGAGAATGGAGGACTTAGCTAAATTTATAGTTTGGCCAGTAGCCTTATTATATATGCTAAGGATATCTTTTATAGTATCACACATAAAATTTTAATTTGAATCATAAAGTTAAATAATAAATTTTTGTAAAAAGTATTAATAAATCATATGTATTTGTTAAATAATTATTTAGAGTTATTTTAGTTTTTTTATATTAGTTGCCTAAAGCTTTCTTATTAGTTGTATTCTTTTATTTTTGATTTTGCAATTGAATGAAATCCTAGTTTCTATGTATCTCTTTTATTCTTTATTGATTATTCTTCTCAAATAATTATCATGGTATCACATCTAGGTTTATGATAGTGAATTTCTTAAGTGTAATCACAACTTTTGCAGTTTTTGTAGGCGTCCGTACAATTCGACATTCTAATTTATGTATTGATTTTTCCGAGTTTTTTCATGATTCACATAACAGTTGTGGGTATTCATTTTCGCAGCACAATTTTGAATTTTTATCATTTTTGTATTTGCAAATATTTGCAATTTGTTTTATTTCTACAATGGCTACCAATGAAGATGATTCCCTTCAAGCGATCAGTGTGAGATTAGATAGAAAGAATTATTCGTATTGGAATTATGTTATGAAAATTTTTTTCAAAGAAAAAAAGGACGCGAGGTTATATTTCTGGAACAAAGAGGAAACCAGCAGATGATAATGCAAATCTATTAGAAAATAGGAAGTAGACAATTCAAAATTCTCACATGGATAAATAACTCTGTTGAATAATCTATTGGTACCTAGTTAGCAAAGTATGAGACAACAAAAGAAGTATGTGACCATCTTGCGAGATTGTATACATTCTAATTTTGCAAAACAGTTTTAGTTGGAAACTGATATTAAAGTTATTGAATCGAAATATATGAGCATTCAAGAGTTTTATTTTGTAATGACACATCTTTGAGATCAATTGGAACTTACCGAATCAGTAGAGAACTATGTGCTTTTGCATCGTATATTGCTTGTAGAGAGGAATAATGATTGGTTTAATATTTAATGGCTCTTCATAGTGATTTTGAGGGACTTTGTGGTTCTATATTACATTGTTCTTTGCTCCTTCGATTGATTCAGTAGTCAATGACTTGTTACCAGATGAAAATTCATCTCAAGTCTTAGTTAGGGAAAGGCATTCTCTCAACCCTCAATTCTTCTATTTTGGCAGTCCCTCCTACTACATCGTTTCCTCCACAAGAGAACAAACCTCACACAAAGATGTTAGCCCAAGATATGTTTCCAAGAGGGGGGTGAATTGGAAATTTAAACTAATTTCGGTAAATTAAAACTTTTAACAAAAAATTAAGTAATTTATCACTTAATCAAATAAAAGAAAGTAATATGACAAGCAATATAGTATGACGAATAATCAAACTTGTAAAGTAAAGAGTTTAAGGATTAGAAAATGCAAACTCTCGATTTTTACAAGGTTCGGTAGAGCTATGCCACCTATGTCCTTGGTCTTCCAAGCTATGGACCTAGATTTGAGTTCCAATATCGAGCCAAGTTAACGGGCTTGACTAACCCTTACAACCGGGAAATTTTCACCAAGGTATTTTCAAATCTCTTACAATAGTTTCGCACCCCTGAGGACTATTAACCTCTTTCTCGAATTGTTGAAGTGCCAATCTCACTATAACCGGGTTGTTTACAATACCGGTGCCAACCTCACCTCAATCACAATGTGGAAATGTGTTTGATATTACAAGCTAAAATCACTCTAGAAATATGAAGATACAATGGAAACCTAGAGTGAAAAGCAAGCACACTCAAGATGAATAAAATCAAATTTTGGCTCAAAGTGTGTGAAAAGTGTTTGTTGGATTTCAAACTTGGAAGCTCATTAATCTCACTTAGATAGGTTAGATATTTGAAATAAATGCTCAACCAACATTCATTTTTGAGTGAAAAACAAGTTTATATAGTGTAGGAACAAAAACTAGCCGTTTATAGCCGTTAGCACATTTTTCAAAAAGAATCCTGGGAAAAACGGACTACCTATTTTAAAACGGACTACCTTTCTACGAAAAACGGACTACCTATTTTCAATAGGTATGCCGAAAATCAGGCACGTTCAAAACTTTCATTTTTCGGCACTAAAACGTGCATAACTCTTTACTCGATTATCCGATTTCAAAAATTCCAATTTTGTTCTCTTAGTTAAAAAAAATGTGATTTAGAAATTCAATCAAAAATTTTTTTGGACTATCGTGTGAGAAAACTTGTTGCACAAGTTAGTGAATGGGCCAAAATTTAAATTTATAAAACTTTGTGTGCTATGCAAATCACTTTAACAAGACTAAAGTAAATTTATACCATTTTATTTTGAGTAGTCTTGATGTAGATGAGCCTCCTAGCTTGATTTGCATGTTTTTGATCCCATGTTGACTTTTCCCGAGAGTTGACTTTTGACTTTGACTTTGACTTTCGGGTTGACTTTTGACTTTGGGATTTTGAATACCTCTTTTGAATAGGGTCTTGAGTTGTTGATCCCTTGATGAATCTTTTGCTCTTGATATGCTTGTTGAATCCATTTAGGGTTGCTTTCAAAAGTTTGGTAAAAATACCAATTTATTTATTTTCTCTTTTAATTTTGCTACAAAATCAACAAATCATTAATAACAAATAATAATCAAATATTTGTTAATCATCAAAACAAGGAGATCTAAAAGTTTGAGTTAACAATCTCCCCCTTTTTGATGATATGAAATATTTGATTATTTTGAAAGGGAAAGAAAAATTTAAATAATTTATATTGGATTAGCTCCCCCTTAATGTGTGCAAGAAAATAAAATTACCTTTTAATTTTACCTTTCATGTATTTGTAAACTCCCCCTCAATTTTTACTTATGATTAAAAGATTAGATACCAAAAAAAAAAATTTGAGGTTATGCCAAAAAAAGTAATCAATAGATAATTTCTCCCCCTTTTGATTCATCAAAAAGGGTGGCAAGGAATTCAAAAATTATAGAAAAAATAAAAACAAAGCAACAATACCCATGCATTAAAAATAAAGCCATATCATCCAAAATAACATTCAACACACTAAAAAAAAACATAAAAAAAAAATATGCAAGAAACTAGTTTGGTGGAGGGCCAAAACGATCCATGTAAGCCCTCCATTGTGCCATCTCATCTTGAAAATTTTCAAATCCTTGGACAATGTCACTCCTAATGGTGTTGATATCATTCCTCAAAGTTTGAAATTGAGTGTCAAGAGATGTGTGAAGTTGAGCAAAAGCCTCCTCAATATTGAATTGAGGCATGGGATGCGCTTGAGGATTGACTTCTTCTTCATCTTCCTCTTCTTCTTCTTTTTCTTCACTAGCACTAGGAATTGCTTGGCCCCCTCCTTGAGCTTGGGAATCTTGCTTGGTGTAAATCCATCTTTCTTCATCGGTATCAAATTTGTAGGACATACCCTTGATAGTGATTTCCCCTAAAATATCGGAATCCTTAAATTCTAGCACTTCGATTTCATCATTGGTAGGAATGCCTAGAAGAGGAAATAGGTAACTAAGAAGGGCACCAAAGGGTAAGGCCTTTTTTTGTCTAGGCTTAAACACTTCATTGATGGTTCGAATTATAAGATAGCCTAAGTTTATACTCTTACTTTGGACAATGATATTGAAAAGGAGAATTTAGTCAAGAGCACTAACGCTATCTTTATGGCCCTTCCTAGGAACTATATTGTTGCAAATAAAGGAGTGGATGAGTTTTCCTTGAAGAGTAAGGTTATGGCGTTTTGGTTTGTCAAGGACATCTTCTCCTACACAATTTATACTAGTAAATGAGGCATGGTTATAGTAGGCATCATTCTTAAGTCTAGGCCTAGGATCAAGTAAAAGACCTTCATTAGGGGCATTTAGGAGTTCATTTAAGGAATCAACAGTGATGGTAAATCTAACTCCTTTAAGGGTTCCCTTAATGCAATAAGGATCACAAGTAATTTCAATGCAAGCAAAGAAAGCCCCCACTAGCCTAGGATAGATATAAGTGTTAATTCCTATCAAAGTTTCCCAACCCATCTCTTCAAAAAGAGTGCTAAAATTAATAAAGTTAAGGGCATTCAAATCACATTTCTTACCAATGAGTATGTCCCTCTTTGAGAAATCCTCTTGAAATTTTTTTGCGATGCCTAGCCTTGCTCCTTAGCTCTTCTTGTTGCATGGAAGTCCTTGTCCTCTTTCCTTGTCTTGATGATGAAGCCATTGAAGATAATTGAATTTGGAGAGAGATAGGATTTTGAAAAGAGAAAAGAGGGATTAGGTTTTGGTAAGAGAAATGTTGATAGAAGAGGGTAGGAGGCTGCCAAATAGGGTTAGGAAATCAGAAATGGGATTAGAAAAAGGTTTGGAATGGTTTTATGGAGAGAAAATCGAGTTTGGAAAGACCGAAAGGCCCATGCCTACGTTTCCTGTAGAAAACGGTAGTCCGTTTTCTCTGGTACTGGGAAAAACGGACTGCCGTTTTCTCAGCATAGTGGGCGAAAAAGGGTCCTAACTCGGGTTTTAAAAATCTGTTTGATCTCAAATCTTTTCTAATATCTCAAATATGATAAAATAAAAATTCTCAAACAAGAAAAACTAAAAAATGATGAAAAATGACAATTTACGGTAAGCTTTTCGAAAATTGCCAAGAAAACTAGAACCTTACCAAAAATGAGTTTTACGCAACGAAATTGAAAAATTCTTTTTCCAGAAGTTTGATAAAGTAATATGTGAGGTGTACAAACTTACGGAATCGAAAAATATTGAAAAATGAAAAAGTTTGGCGAAAAACACTCTTTTAGGCCTAAAAATCTATAAATTCAACAAGTGAGGTGCCAAAAATTTGTTTCATGCTAATTTCAGTCAAGACAAACCTATAGGCACACTAAATACATTCAATTTCACATATTCAAATATATAGATACACAAGAAAATAAAATATGCCAAAATTCACATGTTCACTTGTTTAAAATCAAGTCCAAAGTTCACCAAAAATTCACATTATGACCTATAATCTTGAGTTTTCAACAAGTATAGTTCATATAGGTCAAGTATCAAGAAATTTTCTCATCTATGCATATAAATCTTATTAATATCATATTTGGAACGATTATGCATAAATAAGTAAGTAAAGAGATATGAAATTTTTCATAGCTAACAAACCTTATATTTCATTTAAGTTGGTCATGCCTAGCTCTCTTCTAATGAAACTAAATCTCTCATCACTAAGAGGCTTGGTGAATATATCTGCTAATTGGAATTCAGTGCTCACAAAGTCTAGCATAATATCACCTCTTTGGATATGGTCTCTAAGGAAGTGGTGCCTTATGTCAATATGCTTGGCTCTAGAATGCAATATTGGATTCTTAGAGAGGTTAATGGCACTAGTATTATCACACTTTATGGGTGTACATTCAAAATCAACATCAAAACCCTTAAGAGTTTGTTTCATCCAAAGTATTTGTGCATAACAACTACCCGCGGCTATATATTCGGCTTCGGTTGTGGATAGAGCTACCGAGTTTTGTTTCTTGCTAAACCATAACACTAAGGAATTTCCTAGAAAGTGACATGTTCCACTAGTACTTTTTCTATCCGTCTTACAACCGGCAAAGTCGGCATCCGAGTAGCTAACTATTTCAAAGTTTGAGTTCTTGGGGTACCAAAGTCCTAGATTCATTGTGCCTATCAAGTATCTAAATATTCTCTTAACGGCACTCAAGTGGGATTCTTTAGGACAAGATTGGTACCTAGCACAAAGACCAACACTAAACAAAATATTCGGTCTACTAGCGGTTAAATATAATAAAGAGCCAATCATACCTCGATACTTGGTGATGTCCACATTCTTACCACTTTCATCTTTGTCCATCTTTATAGATGTGCTCATGGGGGTATTCATGGACTTTTCATTTGCTAAGTCAAACTTTTGAAGAAGATCCTTGATGTACTTAGTTTGACCTATGAATATGCCATCCTTTTGTTGCTTGATTTGAAGTCCAAGGAAGAAGTTGAGTTCTCCCATCATGCTCATCTCAAACTCACTATGCATACACTTGGAGAATTCTTCACAAAGAGCATCATTTGTAGCACCAAAAATAATATCATCAACATAAGTTTGTACTATAATAATGTCTTTCGATTTTCTTTTTATGAAAAGTGTATTATCCGCTTTACCCATTGAAAAACCATTTGAGATAAGAAAAGTGCTTAATCTTTCATACCAAGCTCTAGGAGCTTGCTTTAAACCATATAAAGCCTTTTCAATTTGTAAACATGGTTAGGGTATTTATGATTTTGAAAACCGGGTGGTTGAGAGACATAAACCTCTTCCATAATGTACCCAATTAAGAATGCGTTTTTTACATCCATTTGGTACAAGATAAAATTCTTGTGGCATGCAAAAGCTAACAACATTCTAATGGACTCAAGTCTTGCGACCGGGGCAAAGGTTTCCTCATAATCAATTCCTTCTTCTTGATTGTAACCTTGGGCCACTAATCTAGCCTTGTTACGCACAATGACCCCATGCTCATCTACCTTATTTCTATAGACCCATTTTGTTCCAATCACCGATTGATGTGACGGTCTTGGAACTAACTCCCAAACATTATTTCTTATAAATTGATTGATTTCTTCTTGCATAGCTAGAAGCCAAAATTCATCAACTTCGGCCTCTTTAAAATTCTTTGGTTCAATTTGAGAAATAAAAGCAATGAAAATACACAAGTTTCTAAGGGAGTTTCTAGTAGTAACACCTTGAGAAGGATCACCTAGAATTTGGTCTATAGGATGAGCACTTTTGAATTTCCACTCATGTGGAAGGTTAGAGTTCATACCTTGGCTTTCATTTACCGTTTCCACGAGTGGTTCCTCTTTGGGAGTTTGTGAAGGAGCATTGGAAGTATCTCCAATTTCAAGATTTTGAACCTCATCTCCCAAACCTACAACATCATCATCTAAACTTTTGCTTGTAGGCGGGTTAGTCTCATCAAAAGCAACATGAATAGATTCTTCAACAACATTAGTTCTTTTGTTATAAATTCTATAAGCTTTACTATGTGTTGAATACCCTATAAAAATTCCAACATCGAATTTTGCATCAAATTTTCCAAGGTTGTCCTTGGTGTTTAAAATGTAGCATTTGCATCCAAAAACTCTAAAATAGCCAATGTTGGGTTTTCTCCCTTTCCAAAGCTCATAAGGGGTTTTATTCATGTTGGGCCTAATGAAAACACGAATCAAAATATAACAAGAAGTATTGACGGCCTCGGCCCAAAAATATTTTGCTAATGAGATTTCATTTAGCATTGACCTAGCCATTTCTTGAATTGTTCTATTCTTCCTTTCGACAACTCCATTTTATTGTGGAGTTCTTGGCGTCGAAAAGTTATGGTTAAAACCATGTTCATCACAAGACAATTCTAAGGCATCATTGTCAAACTCACCACCATGGTCACTCCTAACGGAGGTAATAGAATATCCTTTTTCATTTTGCACATTTTTACAAAATTTGACAAAGTTTTCCAAAACATCACTTTTAAGAGTCAAGAAAATAACCCAAGTAAATCTTGAAAAATCATCAACAATTACAAATGCATAGTATTTACCACCAAGACTAGCAATTCTAGAAGGACCAAATAAATCAATATGAAGCAATTGCAAAGGTCTAGTAGTTGAAATCTCTTTCTTGGAATGAAAAGATGTTTTAATTTGTTTTCCAAATTGGCATGCATCACAAAGTTTATCTTTGACAAAAGGAATAGATGGCAAACCAATAACAAGATCTTTTCTAACCAATTTTGAAATAGAATCCATACTAGCATGTCCTAATCTTCTATGCCATAACCAAGAATTATCATTCATAACGGTTAAACATTTATTTGTACTATCAAATGAATCAACATCAATAACATACACATTATCCTTCCTTACTCCAAGAAAAATAACTTCATTGGTTGAAACATTTTCAATGGAGCATTTTGAGATTTCAAACACAACACGAAAACCTATATCACATAATTGACTAATACTAAGCAAGTTATGTTTAAGATTATCAACAAGAAGTACATTTTTAATACATAGAGAGTATATGTTACTGATATCACCAATACCCAAGATTTTTCCTTTTGAATTGTCTCCAAAGGTGACAAAGCCACTTTCCTTGCTTTTAAAGCTTGAAAATCTTGATGGATCACCGGTCATATGCTTTGAACATCCACTATCCAAGAACCATAAGCTTTGGCTCTTTCTTGTTGATTCCTACAAAAACAAGTTCATTTGTTGGCTTTTGGTACCCATATAACTTTGGGTCCATTCTTGTTAGTTCTAGAACCCTTCGGTGCCCATTTAGTCTTGCTTAGATGTGCAAATTTCTTCACATGACAATAGGAAATAATATGACCATCTCGGTTACAATATGTGCATGTAAAGTGAGGTAGACTAGATGATTTCACAAAAAAGTTTCTCAAGAACTTTTGTTTTCTACTAGGATCATAACCAATACCATTTTTTGAAAACCACATGATTGGCTTCCTACCATGAGATCATAGCCTTCTTTACATCTAGTGAAAGTATATATGTCATTTTTTAGGCTTCTCACATGGGCTTTTAATTCAACAATTTCTTTCTTATGTGAAGCACATGTAGCACATTGAGATTTAGCTATAAGTTCTTTTTCATTTATTTTCAAAATTTCAATTTCTTTTAAAAGCATGTTGGTCTTCTCTCTAAGGTTTTGGTTTTTAACAAGCAATTTACCAAAATCATCAAATAGTTCCTTAAATGAATTAGACAACTCATCATATGACATATCTAAGTTATCATCATCATTTTCACTATCACAATCATTTTGGTTAGAAATGCTTACCCCATCATCAAGTGCCATCATGCACATGTTTGCTACTTCATTCTTTCCTTCTTCTTCGGAGTCCTCTTCATCACTATTGTGCCAATCCGCCAACATTGCCCTTACTTTGTATTTGTTCTTCTTCCTCATTGGACAATCCATCTTCATATGTCTGGGCTTCTTGCATTCAAAGAAAATTGGTGGATCATCTTTGCTTTTTCTTTCTTTTGAGTCACTCCCTCTTTGTGGCTTCTTCCCAAAGTTCTTTTTGAATTTCATGAACTTTTTGTATTTCTTAGAGAAGAGTGCCAAGTCCTCCATGTCACTACATAAGCTTTCCTCATCTTCTTCACTAATGGCATGGGAGGAGGAAGACTTGAATGCAATAGTCTTCTTTTTCTTCTCAACTTCCTCTTCTTCTTGAGCACTCATGAAAATTTCATGGTTCATGAGTGAGCCAATTAATTCTTCCAAGGGAAGTGTTGAGAGATCCTTGGCTTCTTGAATGGCAACCACCTTTCCATGATAAGCCTTGGTGAGACTTCTCAAAATCTTGGTCACCATATCCTTTTGAGTAAGTACCTTGCCAAGAGAATTCAAACCATTAGTAATTGTAGTGAAGCGAGTATACATGTTAGCAATGGTTTCATCCGCTTTCATCTTAAAGTTCTCATATTGAGTGGAATAAATTTGAATTTTAGTTTCCTTCATAACACTAGTTCCTTGATGAGTAACTTCAAGCATTTTCCACATATCATAAGCGGTAGAGGCTTGTTCAATATTTTTAAATATGTCTCTATCCAAACCACATATAAGAGCATATTTAGCTTTAGCATTTTTAGAAAGCATTTTCTTATCATTTTCATCATATGCCTCATAAGTCTTGATTACTTCAACACCATTTATGACATGTTTAGCAACATAAGGACCACTAGACACAATATGCCACAAATCATAATCTATAGATTGAAGGTAAGTTTCCATTCTAATTTTCCAATAAGGAAAATCTACTCCATTGAAGTATGGTGCTCTATTTGTGCTAAAACCTTCTAACATGTTATTTTGTGAATTACTTGGAAACGCCATGCTCTAGATTGTGAAATCTAATCAAATAATTTGAGCCCTTGCTCTGATACCAATTGTTAGCCCAAGATATGTTTCCAAGAGGGGGGCGTGAATTGGAAATTTAAACTAATTTCGGTAAATTAAAACTTTTAACATAAAATTAAACAATTTATCACTTAATCAAATAAAAGCAAGTAATATGACAAGCAATATATTATGACAAATAATCAAACTTGTAAAGTAAAGAGTTTAAGGATTAGAAAATACAAACTCTCAATTTTTACAAGGTTCGGTAGAGCTATGCCACCTACGTCCTTGGTCTTCAAAGCTATGGACCTAGCTTTGAGTTCCAATATCGAGCCAAGTTAACAGGCTTGACTAACCCTTACAACCGAGAAATTTTCACCAAGGTATTTCCAAACCTCTTACAATAGTTTCACACCCCCGAGGACTATTAACCTCTTTCTCGGATTGTTGAAGTGCCAATCTCACTATAACCGGGTTGTTTACAATACCGGTGCCAACCTCACCTCAATCACAATATGGAAATGTGTTTGATATTACAAGCTAAAATCACTCTAGAAATATGAAGATACAATGGAAACCTAGAGTGAAAAGCAAGCACACTCAAGATGAATAAAATCAAATTTTGGCTCAAAGTGTGTGAAAGGTGTTTGTTGGATTTCAAACTTGGAAGCTCATTAATCTCACTTAGATAGGTTAGATATTTGAAATAAATGCTCAACCAACATTCATTTTTGAGTGAAAAACAAGTTTATATAGTGTAGGAACAAAAACTAGCCGTTTATAGCCGTTAGCACATTTTTCAAAAAGAATCCTAGGAAAAACGGACTACCTATTTTAAAACGGACTACCTTTCTACTAAAAACGGACTACCTATTTTCAATAGGTAGGCCGAAAATCAGGCACGTTCAAAACTTGCATTTTTCGGCACTAAAACGTGCATAACTCTTTACTCGATTATCCGATTTTAAAAATTCCAATTTTGTTCTCTTAGTTAAACAAAATGTGATTTAGAAATTCAATCAAAAAAAATTTTGGACTATCGTGTGAGAAAACTTGTTGCACAAGTTAGTGAATGGGCCAAAATTTAAATTTATAAAACTTTGTGTGCTATGCAAATCACTTTAACAAGACTAAAGTAAATTTATACCATTTGATTTTGAGTAGTCTTGATGTAGATGAGCCTCCTAGCTTGATTTGCATGTTTTTGATCCCATGTTGACTTTTCCCGAGAGTTGACTTTTGACTTTGACTTTGACTTTCGGGTTGACTTTTGACTTTGGGCTTTTGAAGACCTCTTTTGAATAGGGTCTTGAGTTGTTGATCCCTTGATGAATCTTTTGCTCTTGATATGCTTGTTGAATCCATTTAGAGTTGCTTTCAAAAGTTTGGTAAAAATACCAATTTATTTATTTTCTCTTTTAATTTTGCTACAAAATCAACAAATCATTAGTAACAAATAATAATGAAATATTTGTTAATCATCAAAACAAGGAGATCTAAAAGTTTGAGTTAACAAAAGATTGGTATTGAGTGTAGCTTTTGCAAACCAAAAGATCATTGGAAAGCTCAATGTCCTAAGCTTGCAAATCGTGCTCTGGAACAATAGAGATATCAATCTAAGGGTAACCAACCACAGTTTAACAACCAAATTTAACCTCCACAATTTAGTACTGCTGTGAACATTCCTTCATTTTGCTCTTACAATTTTGTTGCTCTGCCAGAATAGTTTTTTGATTCATTTCTACTCAACCTAATGCCATGTCTATCTCTTCTTAGGTCAACCATCCAATAACACGTTAGGTATGTCACCTTCTAAATAGGTTTTGGACTCTAGTGCTTCACACTATATATTTTCGCATTCTGCATCCTTTATTTCCTTGAGTCTTACATCGTTTGTGCCTATCATGGCTGCTGATGGTAACCCCATGTTATTAGCTGGTATTGGTTCTATTGTTAGTTTAAATTTTTCGCTTCCTAATGTTTATCATATTCCTAATCTTTCATTGAATCTTATATCAATTGGTCAATTGTGAGATTATAGTTATTCAATATCTTTTCCTTCTACTTCTTGTCATGTGCAGGATCCACAGTCTCAAAAGCTGATTGGGACCAGTCCTAGGTGGGGGAGGGGGTGCAGGGGGGTTGTATATTTTGGATGAGTTGAGATTACCAGTATTTCCAACTCCTAGTGTTGATTTGTCTTCTTTTTGTTTGTCTCTTTCATCTTCTAGTTATTATTTGTGGCACTCTCGCCTTGGTCATGTTTTAGAGTCTCATTTAAAATTTTAGCTTCTAAAGAAATCTTAGGAAATTTGCAACCTCATGATATTTTTGATTGTAGTGGATGTAAACTTGCAAAATTTTTTGCTTTACTATTCAATAAAACTACATCTCGTTTAGTTGCACCATTTGATTTAGTACACTTTGATGTGTGGGGACTCTCTCCTATTGTTAAAAAATGGGGTTCTTGTCGGGATTTTATGGCCAAAATAAAATAAAATTTCATTGTAATCTTATTTACTTTTAATAAAGATCAGAAATCATATTTTGATCTTGTTATATGCTTTGTTCACATGTTTATTACGTGATTATAAATTTAATATATAAGTACTATTAAATCCCAAATATATAGTTATTCACAATTACAGTGATGTCATCATAGTGGAAAGTAATTGTGATTATATGCTTCAAATTTATTTAGTCCCACGATTTATTAGTGCACTAAATTTATACTAATGTGATAATCAACGATTAGATTTGCTTACACTTGGATAAGTGGAATGTCTTTTCCAAAATATTAGAAAGGTAAACTAGCATCAAATGTGTTATCCAATTTTGCCCACCTGACGTGGCATATCAACATAGTCAAAACAGAAGACACGTGGAATACATTCTGTCAACAACTGGACATGTACACTATGTGCAGCTTCCAAGTCAAGAACAAGACAGAGGTGCACAAGTATTGACAAGACCTTGACAGGATGACCAGTAGGTCAGACATCTTATAACCTACAGAAGATAAGTGTAAGACAACTCACCATGAATCGGGAAGGATAGTGCTGTACGGTTTATGAACTCTCAAGATGTCACGATTATAAGATAGAGTGAAACAAGACAAGTCTTTAGACCCTGCTCAGACCATAGCTAGCCGACCAAGGAGGTTTGTCTAACTAAGGAGGTATTTTCCAACCAAGGAGGCCTGGCCGACCAAGGAAGGTGGGTCGGCCAAGCTGAATAGCAAAGCTGTACGGATAACCCCCAAAGACAAGGCTGTAAAGACATCCTAGATAGCCCCCAAAGATAGGGCCGACCAGCCAAAACATGCATTCAACTCACAATAGGCTGAACAAGTCGCGGGGTCCACAACAAGCCTTTTAGAAGATTCTTAAGCTGACTTACCATTGCGAGATAGGTCCAATAGCCCATGAAGATAGGGATATTCCCTCATTATATTATTCCTATATATAATATAATGACTCTTCCTATTTGAATTAAAATATCTTGTAAGCCCTATACTATATAAAGGGCATTAGATCACATGAAAAGGATGTTCGGTTTTGTGCCCTAAAGAAAATCCATTTCAATATAATCAGATTTACCAATTAATATAAGATCAAAAATTACTTTTATGTTGCATGGTTCCCATGATTTATTTCATTATTATGTTAAATGTATAAATTCAATTAAGTCCAAAACATATATAAATATATATTTTCATGATTATAGTGTCGTCAACACAGTGGAATATAATCACGATTATATGTTCAAAAGTTTAATTCCCATGATTTATCAGTTCACTGGGTTTAGACTCACATGATAATCGACGATAAGCTATACTTACACCTTGGATAAGTGTTATGTCCTTTCAAGGGCATTGGCAAAGTTTACCAGTATCGAATGTATGAAGTATACATTGGAAGAGACCAATATTGATCTTGGATAAGATATCATAAACTTATCGTTATATCTTTCTAAGTCAATATCAATGGTTGATCCTATGGATCTTAATCTTGATATGGTTAGGTTCAACTTAGTTGTATTATTTATGTTCTTTGAGCTGTTCGTGGAAGCTAACTAATGGTTCTGGCAGATATTTACATCTTGGGAACATGGTAGTTCAATTGAGTGGGAGCGCTAAACATAGATATAGAATCTATAGCTTTTATAAGTATTTAGAAGTGAAACGATGATTCCCTTCGAGGTTGGCTGAATAGAGATAAATGATTGAGACCTCATTTCAGTAATTATATTAGTTTAATGAAGTATTATTTATAGGTAGCTAAGTGTTTTAAGAATAAAATACATTGAAGGGTAGAACGGTAAATTTGTCCTTATTCAATGTAGATCATCTATAGAGGATCTTTAACTATTAGGATTGTAACAATAGATAATCATAATGCATCTATATCGTTGTACATATAGAGCGTTCTATATAATTGAGAGTGCTATTCAATTCCAAATCTATAGTGGCACAAGGCGGAATTAATAAGTTAGAGAATTTACTTGGTAAATTTTAGATCTACTTATTGAAAGCTCGGTTATATAGGCCCTGGTTCCCTCACTAGTTGAGATAATACTGCTTGCAGACTCAGTTAATTGATTTAATTAATCAATTATAATTCTAAAATTAGACTATGTCTTATTTATGAATTTTCACTAAGCAATGGCTTAATTGTGAAGAAAAGAGATTTCGAGGTCAATTTATTAATTAAGATACTTTGTATGGTCTAATTAATAAATAATATAAATGGTAATTTTATTTGATAATTAATTATAATTATTAAATAAATAGTTTTGGCATTTATATGATTGTATTGGAAAATATGGTATTATTGAAAGAAAGATGAGTGGTTGAAATAAAGTGGTGAAATGGTAACTAGAGAATGGTCCTCTTGATGGCCGACCCTTGTGTTGATTTTTACCCAATATTTTTTTTTTAATCCATATAATTCAGCCCTAAGCCCTTGTTGAAACACTATAAAAGGAACATGATGCTCTCACTCATCTGATTGATTTTCAACCTGCCAAAAATCTAGTTTTCTTTGTCAGACAACTAGTAGATGAGAGACACCTTCTATAGTGATTCAAACCTCCTTCATTGTCCTTCATCATATTTGAACCCTTAGTGAAAGAGTGCCATGCCCACACATAGCAAGTCAAGTACTCAATCATAGTGAGTATGACGGTGGTAACTAAACCCGCAGGAGAGAAAGAGATCCAAGCTCAGATCTTGATAATACTCTACGACCATAAGGAATAAGAGTTAGAGATCTAAGCAAGGGTTTTTAAACTCTTATGTGTTTAATTTCATTATTTTAGAGATATTCATATTTAGGATGTTAATCGACATACTTGTTAGTAAATCTAGATCCTGGTAAAATATACCCAGCAAAGGACCCCAATCCTAAGCTACACGCCTATAACTCTCTCTCTGTCTCTCTGTCTCTCTCTTTAAGTTCCACACGCACCTAAGGCCTCTCAGACTCTAAGTCTATTTTCTTCATAAGTTTATCATATATTCTTACCAGTTCTTCATCTATAACACATTGTTCTCACAATTGTAATACTAAAGAGAGCCATAGCTAGAAATTGCAAGGTCTAAGCCTGTAATCTGCATGGTATTATCTCAAGAGTAAATACAACTAAAAAGGGAGTACATCATTTCCCTTTACTATTTATTATTCTTATTTACACATGGTGATAATCAGTAATTTATAAGGCTTTACTGTCAGTTGGCTAAAGTCATCATTTTGGTCCTTTCATCAAGAGCCTTTTTTAAGTTTCTTCATTTCATTTTGATCAATCACCATGGTTCAAACTAGAAGAACTGATCTCTCAGATCTTCCTCTAGAACCCATGGTGTGAGATCCCAATGTTCGTGTTCCTCCCACCATAGAAGGTCCTACTAATCTGGCTAATACTGTCAATCCATCCAATCTTGCGAATCCTGTTGACCTCACCATTCTTCTAAGGCTAAAGCCACCTACAAGATCTCATATAGAAGAATAGATCAACGTGGTGAAACCCATTCACAATAGTAATAAGAATTCCCTGCGAGTTTATGCAGGAGAAACTGGGGCAGGAGTTGGCCAAAGCTATTGGAAAACCTCGCTTGGACCTTGGGGATGATACTGAGCTGGTTAGGCTCAGAGAAGTTGTAGGCCACGTCACTCAAATAGGACAAGAAGAAACACACACTGCTATGCGCAATGCCTACACCCAGTAGAGACATGAATTCGCGACATGGATGGATGGCCAAGCAGCCACCCTACGAGCCCACCAGGAGGAACTGAACCGCCACGATCGAGAGGCCACTAAACTAATAAAGTAGTTCGATGAGAGAACATGCTTCAGAGGTGAGGCCTTGATAAGATATCGTTTACTAGAGAGCCACAAATGGGATGACCAGGGTCTACCAATAGGTAGAAAATGGACAAAAAATCTGTCCATGTCCCTCAAACAAGGGGCCAAACTCTATCCTACTTGAGGATGGACAAGTATTACCTAACAGACCATACGACCAGAATGACCAATTCATAACACCAAGGAATGACGGTAGGAGGGAGGACAATCCCAAATAGAGGACTGTGATAACTGACCATGGCATGCCCGAGAAGTACAACGATACCCTCCCCCTGAATGTCCAAGAATAGGTGGAACTGAGGCCTAGGGATACTGTTTTCAATAGGATAATTCTTAGGCTGAATGAAAACACACAAGGCAAAATTTCAGGAAGGGAGAACTGGAATGACATTTTTCCCCAAACCAATGACCTCAGATCAGTGGATCTACCCAATTCGAGTGGTTGGTATGTTCTTCCCTTAACCTATCCACCAACTAGCCTGACCGACCGTAGAGGTCTGGTCAGCCTGGCCGGTAAAGAAGGCCTAGCCGGTCAAGGTATGCTGGCCGACCAAGGATTGCTGGTTGGCCAAGGAGTGCTGCCTGGCTAAGGAGAGTTGTCTGGACAAGAGGTCACCAAAATAGATCCATCTGTGCAAACAAAATTGGATCAACTCAAAGACATGATCAAAGGCCTGTCTAGCCCAAAGTTAACAGACCTAGAGCTGGAAAGATCAAGGGGATCATCCTTCTCGGCATATATCAATGCATTGCCCCTACCAAAGTTCAAAATGTTAGCTTAGAAGATGTAGACCGGGAAAGAAGATCCTCTGACACACATAAAATACTTTAAGATCAAAACAAATCTCTAAAAATTAACTAGAGATGCGCGATGCCAGATCTTTCTGACAACCCTATTTAAAATAGCCCAATAGTGGTATTTCAACCTAGCTCGAGAAAGGTTCAACTCTTGGGAGGAATTCTCTCAAGAATTCTATACTTAGTTCTTGTCCTCGAGACAAATACCTTCATAGTTTGAAGACCTTGTCAAAATAAAAAAAGAGAAGGCAAACCCTTGAAAGACTACATTCAAAGGTTCATGGCCGAGGCCACTATGGCTAAAGGGATAACAGAAGAAGGTTGTTATATGACCATAGTTCGAGGTATCTTACCATTGAGTGACTTCTGGAAAGACATCAGAAGGATCTCAATGAACAACATGAAGGAGTTCCTTGAACGAGTTGATGGTTTCATAAACTTGGAAGAAGCTATCCAACAAGCCCAGACAGGAAGGCAGGTTAGTATTGGACAAAATCAAAATGGCGTACAACCCCCCAGTTTTGCCCTACATGCCAACCAACATAGGGAATACCGACAAACCCTCCAATAATAAGAATAATGGAGGCAAACACAACAACAATGGCTCTAGCCAAAATAATGGAAAAAAAGGGAAATTCAACAATTCCCCTACGCCATAAAACCCAAGGGAGAAGGAGAAGAAGTACACATGCTTCACTCTCCTGATAGAAACTCCTGAAACAATATACATGGTCACCCAAGATGCTATCCTATATAAGAAGCCTCCTCCCATCAAGAAGGACATCAACAAGAGGGACACCTCTAAATTTTACCGATTTCATAATGATTTCGGCCATGACACAAACGAATGAAAGAATTTAAAGATGGACATTAAATTCTTGATTAGGAAAAATAATCCTCATTTGTGTTGTTATTTGTAGAATGACCAAACTCAGGCACAGGATGCCAAAGGCAATGACCTAATGCCACCTCTAGTGGCAGGTCACCTAGGGGTCATAATTGACGGACCCCATATAGCAGGCAAAACTAGTAAGGCCATGGAGTGCTTGTTGGAAATATTTTACCAGGATCTAGATTTTCTACCATGTATGTTTCATTAACATCCTAATATGAATTCTAAAACAATGAAATAAACACATACAAAGTTTAGGAAACCTTACATTGGGTGCAGCGAAATATAATGACTCCTTCCGTTCAGATCTCTAGCCCTTGATTCCTTTCTGTAGCAGAGCATCACCAAGATTTGAACCTGAATCTCTTTCTCTCCTTCCTTTGATGCTGATTCTCCTTCTTGTTGATTGGATTCTTCACAATCTTCCACACTATGATTGAGATACCACTTGATGTGTGTGGGAACTCACTCATTCACTCAAGTTCGAAATTGAAGAGAAGAAAAGAGAAGAAGAGGGTGGCGGCTATAGTATAGAATAGGAGGCTCAACTTTCATCTGACAGAGTTAAGTGTGACTGAGAGCCATCACTATCTATTTATAGGTAACCACCTAGGTTTAGGTTAGAATTATTTGGCATTAAAATAATGAAAAAATAAATGATAAATGCCATTAAGTGTGGCCGGCCATGGGCTTTGGATATTGGGCCTCACTTATGCAATTTTGCTATTTTATCATTTCTGCATCTCATTTTCTCAAAAACGCCAATTTTCAAATTCAACCATTTAAATGTCAATTCTAATTATTTAATAACTAAAAATCATTATTAAATAATATTTTCATTTAATATATTTATTAATTAGACCTATAAAGTCTCTTAATTAACAAATAAAACCTAGAATCTCTTTTCTTACAATTTTGCCCTTGCTTAGTGAAAATTCATAAACTAGACATAGTCTAATTTTAGAATTATAGTTGATTAATCAAAATCAATTAACTAAGTCTTACAAGCAGTATGGTCTCAACTAGTATGGGGACCATGGGCCTATATAGCCGAGCTTCCAATAAGCCGAACCGAATTTACCAAGTAAATTCCCTAACTTATTAATTCCTTATTGAATCAACACTTAGAACTTGGAATTACACTCTCAGTCATATAGAACGCTCTATATGTTCCAAGATATAGATACACTATTAATTATCCATTGTTATAATCCTAATTTGATCAATGACCCTCTAATAGACGATCTACATTGAATAGGGACTAAATTACCGTTACACCTTCAATGTATTTTATCCTTAAAACACTTAGCTCTGTATAAATGATATTTCAGCAAAGTGAAATGAGATCTCAACCTTTTATCTCTATTTAGCCAAGCTCGAAGGATATCATCGTTTCACTTCTAAATTCCTATAAAAGTTATAGATTCCATATTTATGTTAGCGCTCCCACTCAATTATACTATCATGTTCCCAAAATGTAAGTGTCACCCTGACCCAAAAGTAGGGTTAACTAACAAATCAAAGAACATGTATAATACTCTTGAGATCGAACCTAACCATATCAGGATTAAGATTATTTTAACTAGGATCAACTAGGTGATATTGAATTGAATAGATATTACGGTAAATTTTAACATATCTAATCAAAGTTCAATATCAGTCCCTTCTGATGTATACTCCATACATCCGATACTGGTAAACTTTGCCAATGCCCTGGAAAAGACATAACACTTATCCAAGGTGTAAGAATGCCTATCGCTGATTATCATGCCAGTCTAAATCCAGTGAACTGACAAATCAGGGAATAAACTTTCGAACATATAATCAAGATTATATTCCACTGTGCTGACAACACTATAATCATTAACAAATACATATGTTCTGGACTTAAATAGAATTTATACATTATATATATAATCATGAAATAAATCATGTTGAACCATGCAACATAAAAGGTTATTTCTGATCTCTATTAGTAAGTAATCTGATTATATTGAAATGGGTTTTATTTAGGGCACAAAACCCAACAGTGCTATGCTTGGATCCTCTGTCATTTGCAAAAAACTGACATCCTTGCTATGGAGGAAAGAGATTCCAAGTAGCTTAAGCTTGGAGAGCCTGCCATCTCCTTCATAGAGGGAGATGTTGGCTAGGTCAGGTTCCCTCATCATGACCCCCTGTTCATAACTGCACAAATAAGAAACATGACAGTTTCTAGGTAAATGATTGACAATGGAGTTATGTCAATTTATCACCTTATGCCTAAATTTCCCAAAAAGGCATGGGGTAGGGGTGCCTAAAGGGAGATAAACAATTTACGCGACATTGCTACAACTTGGCTTTGTCCAAAGCCAAGAAAGAAAAGATGTTTGGAAAGAGCTCTAACTAAGAGCCTGACAAAGGGCAAGGAACTTGAGCTCAAGGTGGAGAGGAAAAATTAGATCATTACTTTGGGGATCCTACAGAAAGCTTTGGACTAGTAGAGGAGTTAGAAGAAGTAGAAATTGACCCCACTCTTCCAACCAGAAGATCAAAAATAAGGAAGGGTTTAGCGCCAGAAATAAAATCATAATTGATAAAATTTCTAAAGCCAAACCTCGATGTCTTTGCTTGGTCACATGAAGACATGGTGGGAATAGATCCATCGATAATTTTTCATGCCCTGAACATAGATCCAAACTTTTGACCTATACACAAAAAAGGAGGTTACTAGATAAAGAGCAAGCACAAGCTATAAAAGACAAAGTCAAAAGGCTGAGTGACGACAACTTCCTCATTGAAGCTTTCTTCTCGCTCTGGGTATCCAATACTGTCTTGGTGTCCAAACCAAGCAACAAGTGGAGAGTATACATATATTTTATTGACTTGAATAAGGTGTGTCCAAAGGACTGTTTCCCACTTCCAAGGATCGACAAGATGGTAGATGGTACAGCTGGTAATGAGATCATAAGCTTCATGGATGCTTATTCAGGTTACAATCAAATCATAATGTATCCACCAGACAAAGAACATACAAGTTTCCTAATGGACATGGGCCTGTACTACTACAAAGTCATGCCTTTTGGGCTGAAAAATATAGGGGCCACTTATTAGAGACTTGTAAATAAGATGTTCAAAGATCTTATTGGCCGTAACATGGAAGTCTATGTAGACGACATGTTGGTCAAGTCCAAAAGGGGTGGGGGCACATAGAGGATTTAAATGAATGCTTCGAGATCCTTTGAGAGTACAACATGAAGTTTAACCCCCTCAAATGTTCTTTGGAGTAGGCTCATGCATGTTCCTTGGAATTATTATGAATGTCAGGGGAATCGAAGAAAACCCTGAGAAGATCCAAGCCCTTTTGGACATGAAGTCTCCTACAAAGATAAAATAAGCAAGAGTAAGAGGAAAAGCAAGAGCAAGAAAATTTAGCCTGGAAGTTGCATGTTGACAGATGTTGTACTAACCACCTATATGGTGCCGGCATTGCCATCATTAAACATGGGGGAAATAAAGTTCAGTTTCGAAGCCTCCAAAAAAGAGGCTGAATATGAAGCTCTAATTTCTAGCCTCAAGTTAGAACACAAAGTGCGGGAAGATTACCTGGACGTATACAGCAACTCCCAGTTGGTCGTTAATCATGTCCTAGGTGAATATACAACCCAAGGTATAAAAATGACAGCCTATTTGAGCAAGTTTCAAGAATTATTAAGTCAGCTCAAAGGATATACTATAAGGTAAGTCTGCAAAGAAAAGAATGCAACAGTTGATGCACTCACTCGACTAGCCAGTAACACCTTGATAGACATGGCAAACTTGGTGTCCATTAAGTTCTTAAAAGAACTAAGCATCACTATTTCAGAAGAAATAGACATGTTGAATGACACCCCAACATGGATGACACCCATAACGGTATACCTCTAGACAGGAATCTTGCCAAAAAACAAAAATGAAGCAAGAAAAATAAGGAGGAAAGCTACTCAGTATCTAATCCTGAATAGGGTTATGTACAGACGTGGTTTCTCAATGCCACTTCTCAGATGTGTCACCAAGATAGAAGCTCAACGACTATAAATAAAAAAGGAATGAAGGCTTCTGTGGAAATCATGTCGGGGGGCAAAGCCTTTCCAAAAAGATACTCAGGCAAGGGTCTTTTTGGCCTACTATGATCGAGGATTCAATGGACTGTCAAAAAATGTGACAAGTGCCAAAGATTCTCAAAGATCCCGAGAGCTTCACCAAATGAGCTCATTCTAATACAGTCTCCTTGGCCCTTTACTGTGTGGGGGATAGACCTAATCAGTCAACTCCCTAAGGGAAAAGGAGGAGTACAATGTGCTGTGGTCGTAGATGACTATTTCACTAAATGGACAGAAGCTAAACCAATGATGACAATAACTTCCAAGAAAGTCCTTGACTTTGTTGTCAAGAACATCATATGTCAGTTTGGACTCCCATAGAAGATTGTATCAGACAATGGGAAACAATTTGATAGTGACATGTTCACTGACTTCTGCAACAAACAAGTCATTATTAAAAAGCTTCTCCGCAGTTGCGCACCCTCAAATGAATGGGCAAGTTGAAGCCTTAAATAAGACCCTCAAAGGACACTATGAAAAGGCATCTAGAAGAGGCAAAAGGCAATGGGTCTGACTTACTCCCATATGTACTTTGGTCACACAGGACCATCGAGAAGACAGCCACTGGGCAGACACCCTTTGCATTAACCTATGGCTATGAAGCAATGCTACCCATTGAATTGGAACCACCATCCCATTAGAGGATAGCCTATGACAAAGATGTAGACCACACAATGCTAGCAGAATCCCTTGACCAAATAGATGAAAAAACAGACCAAGCCAACTTAAAGCTGCATGCCTACCAACAAAAAGTTTCCAGGTATTTCAATAAACAAGTCAAGGAAAGAAAATTCTTTGTAGGAGACTTAGTGCTTCGAAGAGTATTCTTGAATACCAAAGACCCTGCAACAGGAGTGTTTGGACCAAACTGGGAAGGTCTGTACAAAGTTACAGAGATAACAAGCAAATGTGCGTACAAGCTTGGCAGGAACAATAAACACATGGAACTAGTTATCCTACCAAGATACTCGAATGATGAACATCTCAAAAAGTACTATCAATAACCAACTTGCAAAAACAACACTCTTCATTAGTGGTTCTTGTATAACTCACCGTACAAGAATTAGGATAAAAGAGCTAAGTTTCCACCACTCTTCAGTGGTGGCCCCTACCCGGCATGCCGCACAGGGGTAGCCAAAATGATGAATAAAAGAAGACTTTATAATTGTAAGCTTTTATAATCAAAAAAATGTACGTTGCACAAGAACAACACATATGTAAGACCAATTAATGAATAAAAACATTTTTTCAGTTCAAAATTGTGTCAAACAACTTGCTAACGGGTGAACTTCTTAAAGTTAATCTTTATTTTTTAGTTTAACATGCGTACAAATAGGTCCCTCTAAGAAAATACACAGGGAAAGGTCTATAGTATTTTGTGAATTTCAAGTGATCAAGAGACCATAAGTTTGCTCGATCACTTGGGGGCACCTACACCGTACAACATCAAACAAGCACTGCTAAACTTAAGCAAAATTTAAAGCCTTGTTAAGAAACAAATTGAAAGAAAAGTAAGTGCAAATGGCATACTTCTGATTAGACATAAAAAGCATATGTTCGAGATTAAAAGTTGCCCAGTTAGCTACATGTCTAACAAAAGATATTAAAGTCTGGATTTAAGACTCCCTGGTCGATCATCTGTTTAAAAGTACAAGGCTTTAAGGCCATACACGAACATTGTTTGAAAGTAAAGGGCCTTAAGGCCATACAAGAACAAAAAAGTATGCAAAATAAAAGCATAAAAACAAACAACAAAGTCCTGAATTGTCTTTAGAATAAAAACTTGAGATAGAGGGTTCAAAGTTGTATTAGAATGACTAGTTGTCCAGACTAAGTAAGTCTTTGCCAATCCATTTGTCACCTCCCTAAAAGTTGTGTGGGTTCATCTATGCAAAAAGGCAGAGGGAGGTGAACAACCAGAGAACATAAAAGACTTAAATAAAAAATAGGTTAACTGACCAAAACCCAAGGGTATTAACCATATAGCCTTGAAATACAAAGCTATTAATCGACAAAGTATAAAATTAAGACTCGTGAATCAAACAACCTATGTATCAAAGGCCATTGATCGGCAAGGGAAGATTTGGCCCGAGATGTACTAGACAAAGTTCCTACATAGGATCTAAGTGCTAGATAGATTTCCTAGCAAGGATTTAAGCACTGGATAGAGTTCTTAGACATGATTTAAGTACTAGGTAGAGTTCCAAGACAAGATCTATGAGCCAGATAGGGTCTCTAACAGACACAAAGTACTAGTCCAAGAATCGATCTTGTTCATCAAAAAGTCATACATTATGCATCCTAAAAGCTATCAAGTGGATTACAACGTATAAAGACTATCCTAAAATGTGAGAATAAAAAACTTTTCTAAAGCTTTAAAAATCTAGAAACTCATCAATGACAGATTCAAAGAAAGAGAGAAATTTCAAAGAAGAGAAAATGAGGAGAGTAAAAAGCACACATGGGAGAGAGAAGATCAAAGGTTTAAACATGGGAAAATGTACAACCATCACACACCCATAATTGATTGACAATAAAGTCTTTTTGTCATAAAAGCACGTCATCTAAAGAATCTAATACTTGGCCAAGTAAGGCTGAACGGTAAAGGCTTCAAGATCTAAGACAAGAGCTAAAAGGCCCCTATCCGTTCAGGCGTCCAAATAAGGACTTGGGGGAAAATGTTATCCTAGTTTTAGCCCACCTGATGTGGCATGTCCACATAGTCAAAACAGAAGACACATGGAATATAACCTTTCAACAACCAGACAGGTACACTCCATGCAGCTTAAAAGTCAAGAACAAGATAGAGGTCCACAAGTATTGACAAAACTCTGGTAGGATGACCAGCATGTCGGACAACTTACAGCCCGTGGAAGAAAAGTGTAAGATAACTCACCATGAACCAGCAAGGGTAGCGTTGTACAGTTCATGAACTCTCAAGATGTCATAATCACAAGATAGAGTCAAACAAGGGAAGTCTTTAGACCCTGGCCTAACCATAGATGGCCGGCCAAGGAGGTTTGTCTAACCAAGAAGGTCTATCCAACCAAGGAGGCCTGGCCAACCAAGGAAGGTTCGCTGGCCAAGCTGAACAAGAAAGCTGTATGAACATCCCCTAAAGATAGGGCTATACAAACATGTCGAACAACCCCCAAAGACAAGGCTAGTCAGCCAGAACGTGCAGACAGCTCCCAACAGGCTGAACAAATCATGGGGTCCACAATAAGCCTTCTAGAAGATTCGTAATTTCACCTACCATTGTTGGACAAGTTCAACAACCCATGAAGATAGGGATATTCCCTTAGGATATTAGTCCTATATTCTAGGGATTTAGTTATCCTTTTTTGTATTTCATACAAAAGATAAAAAAAGATATTAATATCCCTACTTTTGAGGGATAACTCTTCCTCTTTGAATTATAATATCTTGTGAGCCCTATACTATATAAAGGGCATTAGATCACATGAAAAACAACCCCAATCCTAAGCTACATGCCTATAGCTCTCTCTCTCCCTCTATGGTCCACACGCACCTAAGGCCTCATAGACTCTAAGTCTATTTTCTTCATAGAATCTTATCGGTTCTTCATCTGTAACACATTGTTATCACAATTGTAATAATGAAGAATTCCATAGCTAGAAATTATAAGCTCTAAGCCTGTAATCTGCATGGTATTATCTCAAGAGTAAATACAACTAAAAGGGGAGTAGGTCATTACTCATTCATCAAGGAGGCCGAACCTCTATAAATTTGTGTGTTATTTTTATGATTTATTATTCTTATTTACTCGTGGTGATAATCAAAAATTAATAAGGATCCGTTGTCAGTTGGCTAAATTTCAAGTCAACAAGAAGTATTGGCTATACATCTGATTGGACTGATATTGACCGTGGAAAATATATCATAAACTTGTAATTATATCTTTTCTAAGTCAATGTCACTTAGTTGATCATAGATCATTTGATCTCCATCTTGAGATTATTGAGCTCTTGCTTAATTGTATCTCATGGGTTCTTTGACTTATTCGTTACCAACTTACGTGTAGGACTAGCCCATGCTTACATCTTGGGAACTCAGTAGTGGAATTGAGTGGAGTGTTAATCATAGATATGGACATCTTAGCCTCTATGTTTATTAGAAGTGAAACGATAGTTTTCTTTGAGTTTGGATAAAGGCGTTAAATGGTTGAACGTTCATTTCAATAACTATATTAGTTTCGCAAAATATCATTTACAAGTAGCTAAGTGTTGCCATACAAGTTATAGAATATAAAGCTCAATTTCATAAAAGCAACTCATAATGAAATCCTTTTAAAGAGAAAAATTTAAATTAATACTTTCAAAAATGTCACAATGAATTATCTACAATAATATGAAATAGGGAATAAAATTCTCAAACTAAAATTGAAACTGAATTGTTCGAGAAATAAAACAACTAATTCAAAAATAATAAATCAAGCTTCATCTTTAAGCTTGGACAATCTCCACCCCTTTGTCCAACTATCCGTCACAACTCGCTAGGAGAATAACCCATGTTTAAGTAACTGGAGCTTAAATAAGAAGAACATAAACATGGTTAGTAGATCTAGAATTAATAATCCAAAGGGATAGTAACTCTCAAACACATGAATTCACAACAAAGTTAGAAATACCTTGATTCTTTGCCAAAAAGTTAAGACACTGAGGTTTCCAGTGGCCTTTTTCTTTGCAATAAAAGCATTTCTATTTTTCTTTTGCTTTTGGATTAGTAGCCTTTTTACCCTTATTAGCTGTGTTAATAGCTTTGAGAGGCTTTTTGTTGTTGTTCCACTTTTTTTTTTCTTTGCGGGTTTCGAAGTAGAGGTAATGTTTGTATCATGTTTTTTACGTACTAACTATAGAATTACTAGAACTTGTAGCTTTGTTACCTCCTTTCTATGGACCTCTGATCAAATTCTCAAACGTCTAAACATTGTTGATCAACTCGTGAAATTCAAAAGTCAACTTGTTCATGACGTAATCTGAAGTAAGGGGTAGAAAAGCTAGAGTTAAATTGTTCAAGATAAAACTCACTTGAGTTTCTTGATCAATGATATGATGAAGACACTAAGGCTAAGAGATTCAAAGAGGAACTTAACATCCTAGTCCACAAAATTCTAAAACAAGAGGAGATCGTGGTCAACACTAAAGGAGAACATAAATTTGTGCTTCTCATTAAAGTAGACTCAATTTAGACTCAACTTAGGAGTGATCTAAGGCTGATCACGTTTTTGATAGCTATGGGCAACTTTCCTTTTTTTAATTTTGTTTCCTTTATTCTCTTTATTTAATTTGGAAATTGTCTTTGTTTTAGTTTCCATTTTTCTTGGTTGTAAGTTGGCTATATAAAGCCTTGTAAACACTTTGAAAAATCAGATTGTTATGAATAAAAATTGAGAGGCTTTCTTCTTGAGTTTTTGAAAGAACTATTCAAATTCATAAAGGAGTATTCCTTGTGGCATTCAACCTGACTTATCAAATGGATTTCCATCACTGTTTATGGCATCTTCCTTCATACCAAGGTTCATGCTTAACTAAGCATCAGGTCGCGACTCCACATCCCAAAATTCAAGAGTTCTTGGATGCCAATATAATTGGTGTCGGGTTTCATCACAACTATTGGTGTGGTTCGTATCATTTGGTAACAGAGCTTAGGATCATCGAGTTTTGTCTATCTTTCATTTTTTTTTATTCAATTCATGTTCTATAAACATGTTAACTTCGTGATCTATATTCATGTTCAATTCATGTTTCGTGTTCTCTGTTTTTCCTTGTCAAATCTGAAACTACTAGAGCATTGACAATTCTCTAGTGTCTTTCTTTAGTTTCCCTTCTTTTCTTAAAAAAAAAAGTCCAAAATTAAAATTCTAGAGCCATAATTTGATTTTTGTTGATTTCTTGTTTCTATTTTTTTTTTCTTGTTTTCATTAGTTTCCCTTATTTTTCTTGAAATTCAAAAATTCAAAATTCTCAAGCTCCAATTTGTTAATGTTAAATTCTTTGTTTCGTTATTTGTGTCATAAATCACTTTCCTTGTTTTGTTTCACAAATCTTGTTTCTACAGTTTCCATAATTGTTTCACAGAGCTTGTCTAATTGGTTTCCTTTTTTGTGTCATTAGCTAGAAAGAATTGTCGAACTCCTTGATTTGTTTTCTTGAAAAAAAAGAAGAGAAAAGAAAGAAAAGGAAACTGAGAGAAAAAAAAAGCCTGGAAACCTCTCTTCAATTTTTTTTTGTCTCTTTTAGTTCCCATGGTCTAGAGGCCTGTTTGCCAAAACCCCACAAAAGTGCTCTAAAAATCATCATTTTTTTTTTTAGTTTTCATTGTTGTTTGTTTGGTTTGTTTGGTTGGTATTGCTACTTGAGTCTTCTCTTGTACCATTTGATTAGTTTTTAAAGATCTTAAAGAAGAATACGAGTGGAAAAAGACAGAGGTGTGAGCTTATTTAAGGGTAAAAGCCATCGAATTTAAGTGAAACACGGGTGTATTTGAGTGACAACTTTTTTTGAGTGAAGCCCGTGAGGGAGTGTGGTGTGGTATTTCTATATCTGTTCTAACTTTATTTTTGCAGAATTCAATCATGTCAGAAAATCTAGAAGAAAATATAGGCAATGAAACTACACCACCTACGGTTCCAAATCTACAAATTCAAGTTTTAATGGGAGATATGAGGATGATGATGAGAGAGGAGTGTGAAAAAATACATGAAGTAGATGGGGAAGGGGTAGTTTCTAATGAAGAGTTTGATAGGACGTCAGCAGGTAACCATAGGACGTATGGTCGAGATATAGAAGCTAGGAAGCAGCTACATAACTATTTAGGAAATATAAAGATGAAAATTCTTGCCTTTTAGGGGAAGAGTGAACCTGAAGCATACCTTGGTGGGAGAAGTGTTGGAAATTTATTTTACCAGGATCTTAGATCTACTCACAAGTATGTTTATTAACACCCAAAATATGAACTTTCTAAAACGATGAAATAAACACATATAAAGTTTAGGAAACCTTACATTGGGTGCAGCGGAATAATATGACTCCTTCCGTTCAGATTTCTAGCCCTTGATTCCTTTCTGTAGCAGAGCATTATCAATATCTGAACCTAGATCTCTTTCTCTGAATCTTTGATGTTGAAACCTCCTTCTTGCTGAAAGTCTTTCTTCACGATCTTCCTCACTATGGTTGAGGTATCACTTGCTGTGTGTGGGCACTACTCATACACTAAGAATTTCGAAATTGAAGGAAGAAGAGAGAGAAAGTGGGTTCGGCCAAAGATAGGGAGAGAGAAGGCTCAGGTTTTTCTGAATCAGAAGTGTCAGAAGAAAAGTGTAATTTTCCTGAAGCCTTCACTATCTATTTATAGCATTCCACTAGGGTTAGGTTTGAATTATTTGACATTAAAATAATGAAAATATCAGTTTCAAAATTCAAAACAAGTGCCCGGCCATGTACAGTAATGGGCCTTACTTGGATTTTGCAGTTTTCTCAATTTTGCATCTGATTTTCTCAAAAACGCCAATTTTTTAATTCAACCATTTAAATGAAAATTCTAACTATTTAATAACTATAAATAATTATTAAATAATATTTTCATTTATCATATTTATTAATTGAACCATACTAAGTATCATAATTAACAAATATGCCCCTATTAACTTTTTCTTTACAATTTTGCCCTTACTTAGTGAAAAATTCACAAATAGACAGTCTAATTTGAGAATTATAATTGATTAATCAAAACCAATTATATGAGTCTTACAAGCAATATTATCTCAACTAGTGCGGGGACCATGGGTCTATATAACCGAGCTTCCAATAAGTAGATCAAGAATTTAGTATTAAAATTCACTAACTTATTAATTCTTTGTTGAATCCACGCATAGAACTTAGAATTGAACTCTCAGTTATATAGAATGCTCTATATGTTCCGCCATATAGACACATCATTAGTTATCCATTGTTATAATCCTAATGTGATCAATGATCCTCTATATGAATGATCTACACTATAAAGGGATTAGATTACCGTTACACCCTACAATGTATTTATTCCTTAAAACACTTGACCCCGTATAAATGATATTTCAGCTTATGTGAAATGAGTACTCCACCATTTATGTTCGTTTGGTCAAGCTCGAATGAGATCATCCTTTGCTTACTATTCGCCAGATAGAAGCTATAGATTCCATGTTTATGCTAGCGCTCCCACTCAATTGCACTACCGTGTTCCCAAAATGTACGTATCACCCTGGCCTAAAAGTAGGCTTAACTAACAAATCAAAGAACACGAATAGCCTTTCAAGATTGAGCCTAATCATAACAGGATTAAGAACATTTGATCTAGGATCAACTAGGCGATATTTACTTGAATAGATATTATGGTAAGTTTAATAAATCTAAGTCAAAGTTCAATATCGGTCCCTTCCGATGCATACTCCATGCATCCAACCTGAGCTTTACTTTAACCAATGCTCTGGAAAGAACATAGCACTTCTCCAAATGCAAGTAAACTCTGTTGTAGATTATCATATCAGTAAAACCCTATGTCTGATAAATCTAGGAAACTTTATTCACATAGTCATGTTTACTTTCCAATGTGTTGACGGCACAATAAATAGGATCAAGTATGTGAAAAGGGTTTCAGATGAATTTATACATTATGTACATATAATCATGAAATAAATCATGTGAACCATGCAACATTAAATGTTATTTATGATCTATATTAATAAGTAAATCTGATTATATTGAAATGAGTTTTATTTAGGGCATAAAACCCAACAACAAGAAGATGGAATTAGTTTTTGATTGTCACAATTATGCCAAAATGAAAAAGATAAAACTTACTGGCATTGAATTTACTAACTATGCTATTGTTTGGTGGGAATAATTATTCATCAACATGAGGCAGAATGGAGAACGTGAGATTGACATTTGGAAGGCTATGAAGAGGGTGATGAGGCAACATATTGTACCATCTCACTATTATTGAGACTTGTACCTCGAGTTTCAAGGTCTTTGTCAAGGTTACAAGAGTGTTGATGTGTATTATAAGGAGATGGAGATGGCTATGATTAGAGCCAATGTGGAAGAGGATCAAGAGGCAACAATGGCAAGGTTTTTAAATGGATTGATCTAAGAGATTGCTAATACAATTGAATAACACCATTACGTGGAATTGGAAGATTTGGTGCATATGGCAATCAAAGGTGAAAGGCAGCTCAAGAAAGGTGGTTCAAGCTCAAAGCCAAGACCGAGTCCACACAATTCAAATACAACACCATGGAGGTCAAACTTTCCAAAGAAAGAAGACCAACCTAGTTCATTCTATACACCTAAACCGGCCACCACAACTACAATCCCTCAAGGAAAATAGCCCTTACTTACCCTGTTTTAGTGAGATAAAGTGTTTCAAATGTCAGGGGTGAGGACACATAACTAGCCAACGTCCAAACAAGAGAGTTATGGTGATTTGAGAAAATGGCGAGGTAGATTTGGAAGATGAAGAAGAGTTTGTTGATATGCCACCATTAGAAGATGCTGTTGGGTTTTGTGCCCTAAATAAAACCCATTTCAATATAATCAGATTTACTGGTTAATAAAGAATAGAAATAACATTTTATGTTGCATGGTTCACATGATTTATGTCATGATTGTTTAATTAATAAATTCTATTAAGTCCAGAACATATGTATTTGTTTGTGATTATAGTGTTGTCAGCACAGTGGAATATAATCTTGATTATATGTTTGAAAGTTTAATCCCCTGATTTGTCAGTTCACTGGATTTAGATTGGCATGATAATCAGCGAGAGGTATGCTTACACCTTGGATAAGTGTTATCTCTTTTCCAGGGCATTGGCAAAGTTTACCAGTATCGGATGTATGGAGTATACATTGGAAGGGACCGATATTGAACTTTGATTAGATATGTTAAATTTACTGTAATATCTATTCAATTCAATATCACCTAGTTGATCCTAGATCAAATGATCTTAATCCTGATATGGTTAGGTTCGATCTCAAGAGTGTTATTCGTGTTCTTTGATTTGTTAGTTAAGCCTACTTTTTGGTCAGGGTGATACGTACATTTTGGGAACATGGTAGTACAATTGAGTGGGAGCGCTAATCATAGATATGGAATCTATAACTTCTATAGGTATTTAGAAGTGAAACGATTATTTCCTTCGAGCTTGCTAAATTGAGATAAATGATAGAACGTTCATTTTATTGACTATATTAATTCACTAAAATGTCATTTATAAGTGACAAGTGTTTTAAGGATAAAATACATTGAAAGGGTGTAACGGTAATTTTATCCCTATGCAATGTAGATCATCTATAGAGGATAATTGATTATTGGGATTATAAGATTGGATAATTAATAGGGTATCTATATCGTGGAACATATAGAGTGTTCTATATGATTGAGAGTGCAATTCCATGTTCTATGCGTGGATGCAACAAGGAATTAATAAGACAGTGAATTTACCTAGTAAATTCTGGGTCTGCTTATTTGAAGCTCGGTTATATAGGCCCATGGTACCCATACTAGTTGAGACCATACTACTTGTAAGACTCAGTTAATTGATTTTAGTTAATCAATTATAATTCTAAAATTAGACTATGTCTAGTTTATTAATTTTCACTAAGCAAGGGCAAAATTGTGAAGAAGAGAGATTCTAGTTTTATTTATTAATTAAGAGACTTTATTAGTCTAATTAATAAATATATTAAATGACAATATTATTTAATAATTAAGTTTTAGTTATTAAATAATTGGAATTGGCATTTAAGTGGTTAAATTGGAAAATTAGTGTTTTTGAGAAAATAAGATGAGAAAATGACAAAATGGCAAAATTGCAAAGTGGGACCCAATCCAATACATGGCCGGCCACTTATTGTGGATTTTACCATTTAATTTTCTATTATTTTAATTCTAATTAAATCTAACCTAAACCTAGGTGGTAACCTATAAATAAATAGTGATGGCTCCCACTTAAGATTGATGAAATTTCACATTCAGAAAACTTTCCTGAGCTTTCTTTCTATTAGGCCGAAACCACCACCTCTCCTTTTCTTCTTCAAATTTTCATACCTTGAGTGATAGAGTGAGTGCCCACACACATCAAGTGTTATCTCAATCATAGTGTGGAAGATTGTGAAGAATCCAATCAACAAGAAGGAGAATCGGGCTCAAGAAGAAGAGAAAGAGATCCAGGTTCAGATCTTGATAATCCTCTGCTACAGAAAGGAATCAAGGGCTAGAGATCTGAATGGAAGGAGTCATTATATTCCGCTGCACCCAATGTAAGGTTTCCTAAACTTTATATGTGTTTATTTCATTGTTTTAGAAATTCATATTAGGATGTTAATGAAACATACTTGTTAGTAAATCTAGATCCTGGTAAAATATTTCCAACAGATGCTTCTATAGAAGATGAAGAGTATGGGCCAGATACAGTGACATGCTTGCACTAGTCACTAGACAAGCATCAAACTCGCAAGCAAAAGAAGATGAGGAAGAGGTACAACATGAGAACATTTTTCATACTCGTTGTCATGTGAAAGACGAGGTATGTAGTGTGATTATTAATGGGGGTAGCTGAAATAACGTTGCTAGTTTATCTATGGTTGAGAAGTCAGGGTTCCAACGCTTAAACATCCACGTCCTTACAAGTTACAATGGTTGAATGATAGTGGTGAAGTGCAAGTTACAAAACTAGTTTTGGTATCTTTTTGAATTTGGCAAATATGAGGATAAGGTATTGTGCAATGTGGTTCCAGTGCAAGTTGGACACCTCCTTCTAGGAAGGCCTTAGAAATTTGATCAGCGAGTCCAGCATGATAGTTTCACCAACAAATAATCATTCACATTCCGACACCGAACAGTCACTTTAGCTCCTTTGACATCAAAACAAGTCTATGAAGACAAAGTGAGGTTGCAAAATTTAAGTGATAAAAAGAATTTGAGTGATCAAAAGAATTTGAGTGATGAAAAGAAACTGAGTGATAAAAAGAACTTGAGTGAGTGAAAGAAAGAGAGTACAAAGATGAATGAGAGTGAGAAAAAAGAGAGCCAAAGAGAGAAAACAGTTGAAACCCGTGAGAGAGAAAAGAAATAGAAGAGTTCGATTAATGAGAAAAAATTAGAGGGAAAAAAATAATTTTTATGCAAAAAAAGTGAGATTGCGCAAGCATGGCGTACAAAACAACCAATGATTTTTTTTCATTTACAAGGAGGCTCTTTTAAACACTAACCAACTTGATTCTTCCCTGCCTAGTGTTGTTCATTCTACTTTTATAGGAGATCGAGGATGTGTTTCGTGAGGAGGTACCACATGGTGTGCCACCTATTTGAGGAATAGAACATCAAATTGATTTTATTCCAGGTGCTTCAATGCCGCATTGACCAGCATATAGAACTAATCCTAATGAAACCAAGGAAATACAAAGGCAAGTTGAAGGATTGATGACCAAAGGGCATGTGAGAGAAAGCATGAGCCCTTGTGCTGTTCTAGTAATTCTCGTTCCTAAGAAGGATGAAACATGGAGGATGTGTGTTGACTGTCGAGCCATCAACAATATAACAGTAAAATATCGACATCCCATTCCTCGATTAAATGATATGTTAGATGAGTTGCATGGTTCTTGTGTGTTCTCCAAGATTGATCTTAAGAGTGGGTATCATCAAATATGTATAAAAGAAGGAGATGAGTGGAAAACTACATTTAAAACTAAACATTGATTGTATGAATGGTTAGTCATGCCTTTTGGATTAACTAATGCGCCTAGGTGGGACTGCCCTTAATTACCCTACCTATGATAAAGAGTTGTATGCACTGTGTGAGCTTTAGAAACATGGCAACACTATTTGTGGCCCAAAGAATTTGTGATTCACACAAATCATAAATCCCTTAAACATTTAAAGGGGCAACAATAGCTCAACAGGAGACATGCACAATGGGTTACGTACATTGAGATATTTCCTTATGTCATTCGGTATAAACAAGGTAAGGAGAATGTGGTTGCTAATGCCCTTTCTCACAGGTATGCCATAATCTTTACTCTTGATTCTAAGTTACTTGATTTTGAACACATTACGGAACTTTATCCTGTTGACCATGATTTTGGGGAAATTTATGGAACTTGTGAAAAATGTGGTGAGGGGAAGTTTTATAGGCATGAGGGTTCTTGTCTTGGGAGTATAGGTTGTGTGTGCCTAATTGTTCTTTATGAGATTTGTTAGTTCAGGAATCCCACGGAGGAGGGTTGATGGGACATTTTGGAGTTGCTAAGACCTTAGTTGTATTGCAAGAACACTTCTTTTGGCCCAACATGAAAAGAGATATTGAGCGAATTTGTGGTAGATGTGTCACTTGTAAGCAAGCTAAATCGAGGGTTCAACCAAATGGTCTTTACACACCCCTACCTATTCCTAGTTCACCATGGGTTGATATTTCGTTTGATTTTGTGTTGGGTTTACCTAGGAGTATACATGGGAGGAATTCAATCTTTGTGGTGGTAGACAGATTTTCTAAGATGGATCATTTTATCCCTTGTCATAAAACGGATGATGCTTATAATGTTGCAGATTTATTTTTTAGGGAGATTGTGAGATTACATGGTATGCCTAGGACCATTGTATCAGATAGGGATGCTAAGTTCTTAAGTTACTTTTGGAAAATATTGTGGGGAAAACTTGGGACAAAAGTATTGTTTTCTACTACTTAGGTCAAACAGAAGTAGTTAATAGAACTTTATCCACTTTATTGAGGGCTATCATAAGTAAAAATATTAAGGCTTGGGAAGATTGTTTACCACATGTTGAGTTTCCTTATAATCGTTCCATGCATTTTGCCACTAAATTTTAACCTTTTGAAATTGTTTATGGTTTTAATCATTTGACTCCTTTGGACTTATCACCTTTACCTGTTTCTGAGCATTTGAATTTAGATGGAAAAAAGAAAGCAGAATTTGTGAAGCAAATCCATGAGAGGGCACGACTCAACATAGAGAGAGGACCAAGCAATACATTAAGCAAGCTAACAAGGGTCATCACAAGCAGGTTTTTGAGCTTGGTGATTGGGTATGGTTACACACGAGGAAAGAATGGTTCTTGGCCCAAAGACATTCCAAATTGCTTCCTCGAGGAGATGGACTATTTCAAGTGCTTGAAAGGATCAATGACAATGCGTACCGACTTGATTTACCTGGTGTTACAATGTTAATGCTACTTTTAATGTTTCTGATTTGAGCCCTTTTGATGCAAGTGATGATTTGAGGAAAAATCCTTCGTAAGAAGAGGGGAATGATGAGGACACTAAGGCTAAAGATACAAATCAAGTTCCAGTTGGTCTGGTGACAAGGACGCGAGCCAAGAGATTCAAAGTGGAACTTAGCATCCTAGTCCACAAAATTCTAAAACAAGAGGAGACCGTGGTCAACACTGAAAGAGAACATAAATTTGTGCTTCTCTTCATTCATAGTGACCAGGCAGGCCGTTCCATTATCAGGCTTAAACCATAGTGTTTGAGGCTCAAGAGACATTTTTTAGGACCGCTTTTTAACTTTCACACGAACAATGTGAAACATGTAAAAGTAGACTCAATTTAGACTCAACTTAGGAGTGATCTAAGGCTGATCACGTTTTTGATAGCTATTGGCAACTTTCCTTTTTAATTTTTTACCTTTATTCTATCTTTGTTTTATTTGGAAATTGTCTTTATTTTGGTTTCCCTTTTTCCTAGTTGTAAGTTGGCTATATAAAGTTTTGTAAACACTTTGGAAAATCAAATTGTTATGAAAATTAATTGAGGGGTTTTCTTCTTGAGTTCTTGAAAGAACTATTCAAACTCATCAAGGAGTATTCCTTCTGGTGTTCAACCTGACTTATCAAATGAATTTCCATCACCGTATGTGGCGTCTTCCTTCATACTAAGGTTCATGCTTAACTAAGCATCGTGTTGCAATTTCACATCCCAAAATTCGAGAATTCTTGGATGCTACCATAATTGGTGTCGGGTTTCTTCGCAACTATTGGTGTGGTTCATATATATGTGTGTGTATGATTAACTGAAATTCATCTAGAAATACATGACATATTGCAAACCAACTACACTGCTTTAAAATTTTTAAATTTTTAAAATTTTTCATTAAAGAACCTTTCTGTAAGAAAAGAAATTCAAAGGTAGCAGTTGTAAATGAGATATAACTCATAAAAACAACATTAAGCTACATGCAAAGCTGAATACTAACGACTCGCATTTTGCAGGAAAGTATTAAGCGAGACACCAAGATGCCTTGAAAAGATACTTAAACCTAAAATATGAATAGAAGGCCTAATTATTCATATAAGCAATCAAAAATATTCAAAGTGATGAATCATTAAAAGTATATTTAATTTTTCTTAAAACAGATTATAACTGTTTATGTGAAGCAGAATTTGCAATTGCTCGCAAATCGAAAGCATAGTAGATAATAACTGCTCGCGCACATAGTAGATTACTAACTACTTAAACAAGATTGAGGGAAAATACGAGCAATGGAAAGGCTTAAAGTATTTTAAATTTGATCAAAATATTATAGTTTAAATTGTGAATGAAAATACAAACAAACAAATATATCAAGTTCAAATATAAAAGTACGTGGCATTAAATAAAAGATAAAATAAAAGCAAAGTTGGCCGCCAACCTTACAAATTTTTCTTTACAAAAGTGCCACAAAGGGCAAACCATTGTCTCGACCTTATGGCCATTTTCCTAAAAATAAAAAAAGGTGAATTATTAAAAACCAAGCCTGCATAGTAGGAGACTTGGATGGTCCTTCTTTGATAACTTCTCCTGATACCTCGACTTCCTCTTTTGCCTTTTTCGCTTGCTCGCAGTAAGCAAGTGTTGGGTTTTATGCCCTAAATAAAACTCTTTACAATCTGATTAGTTGTCAATATAAGAAATTTGAAGTGATTTATGTTTGCATGAATTTTACATGCTAATGGTTTAATATGTTTATTACATTTACACAAAAAATCAGTTAAATCCAGATCATATGTTTATTCATAATTACAGTATCGTCAACACAATGGAATGTGATTATGATCATATGAATCAAAAGACTAGGTCCCTGTTTCATCAGTGTTTTGGATTTACACTAATGTGATAATCAACGATGATGTGTGCTTACACTTGGAGTAAGTGTTATGTTCTTTCCAGGACATTAGCAAAGTATACTAGTTTCGAATGTATGGAGTATACATTGGACTGGTCCGATATTGCAACTTAGTTAAGATATTACAAACTTACCGTTATATCTTTCCAAGTCAATATCAGTAGTTGATCTTAAGATTAAAAGAATCTAAATCCTGATATGCTTAGGCTCAACTCAGGAGTACTATTCATGTTCTTTGATTTATTAGTTAAGCCTACTTTTGGGTCAGAGTGATATGTATGTTTTGGGAACATGATAGTATGATTGAGTTGGAGTGCTTAACATAAATATGGAATCTATAGCTTCTACTGGTGTATAGAAGTCAAGTGATGATTCCCTTCGAGCTTAGAAAATAGAAGTAAATGGATGAGCTCTTGTTTAAGTGACTAATTCTTAGATCACTAAACACCATTTACAGGTAGCTAAGTGTTTTAAGGGGCAAAATACATTGAGGGGTGAGAACGGTAAAATTATCCCATCTCGATGTAAATCATCTATATAGAGGATCTTTGATCACAATAAGATTATAACAATGGTAAAATGAGATAGCATATCTATATCGTGGAACATATAATATGCTCTAGATAAGTCTGAGAGTCCAATTCTAAGTTCTAAGAGTGGATCCAACGAAGAATTAATAAGTAGGAATTTACTTGGTAAATTCGGTTCACTTATTGGAAGCTCAGCATATAGATCCATGGTCCCCATTCTAGTTGAGAACATATTTCTTGTAAGACTCAATAATTGATTCATGATTAGTCAATTATAATTCTAAAGTTAGACTATGTCTAATTTGTGAATTTTCACTAAGTAGGGGCGAAATTGTAAAGAAAAGAGATTCTAGGTTTATTTATTTATTAATGGACTTTATATGTCTAGTTAATAATTAAATTAAATGACAATATTATTTAATAATCTATTTTAGTTATTAAATAATTAGTTTTGGCATTTAAATGGTTAGAATTGGAAAATTGGCATTTTTGAGAAAATAGAAATAAAATTTGTTAAAACTGCAAAATCAAGTGGGCCCATTAAATACACCTTGGTCGGCCACTTTTTTAAGTCTTTCAAATTGATATTTTCATTATTTTAATGCCAAATAATTCCTAATCTAAACCTAGTAGTTGCCTATAAATATAAAGTGATGGCTCAACCAAACATAAGTTTTCAATAACCTTTTCTGTCAGAAAATTCTCTCTTCAAAAAAACTTAGCCTTCCCTTTTCTATACCTTGGCCGAAACCCCTCTCTCTCTTTTCTTCTTCTAAATTTCAAACCTTAGTGATAGAGTAAGTGCCCACACACAGCAAGTGGTAACTCAATCGTAGATTGAAAGACTGTGAAGGATCAAACTCAAAGAGAAGGACATTCGGGCTCAGATCTTGATAATACTCTGCGATAGAAAGGATACAAGGGTTAGAGATCTGAGTGGAAGGAGACATTAATTCCGCCGCATCAATGTAAGGTTTCTTAACTTTATATGTGTTTATTTTATCGTTTTAGAAAGTTCATATTTAGGGTGTTAAATAAAATACTTGTGAGTAGATCTAAGATCCTGGTAAAATAATATCCAACAACTGGCCTCAGAGCCATGGTAATTGATTTTCTTGCAAGAAATTTGGACTTTAAAACGATTGTTTGTTATTTGGATGGTTTCATGTTGTATTGAGTGTTATATGATGATTGATTGATGTTTGTGAATTTTCGTGAAAAATAATTGAAATTTTGTTTCTGGAATTATTTTTATTGGATAGTATGCAAAAATATTAAGCAAGTTACTTTTTTACAGAACTCAATTTCGATTTAATTTTAATTAGTTATGATTTTTTGAAGATTCGAAAAAGATAGGGCTGATGAATCACCCACGTGCGCGCGGAACCGAGTGCACCTCGGTCACATGCGTGTTCGAACAGCATTTTGTCCGAGCAACACGCACAGGTGTCTGAAGACACCCCCCCTCCGCACGCGGATTTCCTGCATGTCCCTCCCTACGCCGAGGTTTCTCGGCCAGCACTCCCCATTGCGCGCGCGGACGTGTATGCAACGGATACCGTCCGTACAGCTCGCAATTTTTTCGTTTTTCTTCGTTTTTTCATGCTTTTTCAAGGATTTAAGTTCCGATTTTTTTGTGTAGTTTTGTATTTAAACATTTACTATTCCTATTTCAATTCTAATTATCATAATTAAATTATTTAATATTTTTTTTATTTAATTAATGATATTAGTGTAATTTGAATTTAAAAATAGTAAATATCTATCTTTTTGCTTAACTATCTATCTTATTTTTAAATTTGATTATATTTTATCTTATTTTTTAAATTTAAGGTCAGATATTAAATTTTTTTAAAATTATTTGACCTTATTTAAATTTAAAATAAGATAACTATAATCATGAAATTTTAAATAGATGTAAGATATTTTGCTAACTTTTAAATTTTGTTATTTTATTTATTTAAATTAAATTTAAAATCTGAAAAAGATATTTAATTTATCTTTTTTTAAATTTTTATTTAATTTTTTATTTATAAAATAACATTTAATTTTTAAAAGTAGTTAGCAAATTTTGAAATGATATTTAGGTTAGTTGAAATCTAATTTTTCAAAATTGTAGGTTTAATTTTAAATATTTATTTTAAATAATTTCAAAATTAAATTTATATTATTTTATTTTTATTTTTTCGAAAATAAATTATATTTTTTTTTTATTTTTTCCGAAAAATTAAATATTATTTTTATTTATTTCTTTAATTATTTTATTTTCGAAATTTATTTATTTAAAATTAAATAAATCCTACTTCCAACTATCCAGCTAACCTTGTTGCAGGAGTATATGGTTTTAGCTTGCTTGTAAGTTTTCAAAACCTATTATTACTTGATTGCAAATAGCCATGGTTAACTTGTTGACAGATCCAATGATCTGATTTTAACTCTTGGCTCCCTTGGTCAAGTTAATAATTTGTAACAGGTAAATTTTACAATCTTCTTTCATCTGTGTATGACCTAGCAACATGATAGGACCCATCCAAATGTGTGCCTGTGTGAGCCTATATGTTTATTTTATTATATAGATGCATATAGGTTGTTGCTAAATAAAATGTCACACCATGATAGATTTTATTTAGGTCCATTTAGTTTTTGGACCTATTCAATTAATAACAGTTATTTATTTTAAGGTTAAATTCCTCTCTTTTAGGCCTTGTGTGAGAGTTGGGAGCCATAGAAGTGGGTACGACATACTGAACCCAGCACCCCCTCACATGAACTACCCCAATTGTGAAGGCCCATTTGCCTGATTTGAATAACTGTACTAGGTTAATTATATTAGTTTGACCTAATAAAATTGAATTAGCAACATAATTAACTTTTAAAATATATGAAATTTATTTTCATTTTAATATTTTAAAGTTAATTTTAAGAAAAACACTTTTAGTTTTAGATATTTTTTCTAGACAAACTATTTGTATTTTTCTTGTATTTAATTAAATAAAGAATTTTAACTAACTAGATTCTTTCTGGAGCTTATTTAACTAAATATTCCTATTTAAGTTATAAATCAGTTATATTACTGATTTTTAATATCTAACTTAAATTTGAATATTTTATTTAAATTTAAAATCAAGTTGAGGAATCCTAGGCATTAGTTATTAAAGATTCTTAAGATATTTTTTTAAGTTAGTTTTAAACTTAAAATGGAATATTTTTCAAATTAAGTGGTTACAACTTAATTTTTGATATTTAATTAAATCTAAATTTGAAATTATTTAAGTTCTAGATTTTTTCTAAACAACTTAAATTAGATATTTTTCAAATTTTTGTTGAAAAGAGACTTAGTCAAATAAGATATTTTCTAGATAGTCATTTCTAGACTACTTATTATTTCTAATATTTAAATAGGAAAATATTATACATTGTGAAATTAATTATTTAAATAATTAATTTTGGTACAATTTTATTTAAGTATATTTTTCCTAGTATTAAACTAGAAATCAATAATTAAGCCTTCTCTACACTTAATTATTTATTTCTTGAATTTAATACATTTAATTAAATTGAAAAATTTAAATATCTAAGTTGATTCTTATCATGATACTTAAATATTTATTTTTCATGACACTTAATTAAATAGAAAATTATTTTTAGGTTGAAATTTAATTTTTCAACTTAAATTTAAATAATTTTCAAAATATATTTTTTTTATTTTATTAATCAATTTCGAAAAATTGCATTTTAATTATGCAATATTTTTTGAATTTATGTTGAAAAATAGATTGAGTTGTAAATTAATTATTTATTTTAATTAATTCTTGGACCAACTTAAATCAATGATTTTTTCATCTATTGATTAATTTAAAATATATATTATTAGAAATTGAATTAATTAGTCAAAAGAAAATCTAGATATGTGATATTTTTGCTTGAAGTATTTTTTCTAAGCATTTATTATTTAAGTATTTTTGAAAATTTGTATGGTTTTAAACTTTATTTTTCGAATACAATAAATATATTCTTATGGAAATTTTTAAGTTGCTAATTAATTTAAATTAATACAATTTAAATTAATTTCCTTAATATTTATATTTAAAATTACTACTAAGATGGAAATAATTCATTTTATTTCAATCACTATCAAAGTATAATTTTATAAATATTATATTAAATTCTTATTTTGAATTCTAATTCTAAATTCAAATTTAATGAATATATTTATTAGAATAATAAAGAAAATACATTTTAAAGAATGAGCTTTATTATTATTAAGATATTCGATCTCCATTGTTGGTTTTACATCGCGTTTGTTTTAGTGAGTAATCCTCCTAATGGAGGAACGTTCATTAGCAATTTCGCACCGTTTAATCTCGAAAGATAAGTAGTTTGTAAGTGTTTTATATAGTATGGATCACCCTAATGGTGGCGACCATATTTGACTTGCAAATTGCGAAACAATGGTAGAAGCTCATAAGATAGAATAGCCTTGACTCTCGCCTAAACGGGACAACGCTGGATTCCAATCTTGATCGAATAAAAGGTTGCTAGAATGTTTAACATTTTAGATGAGCTGACAACTCTATTCAATGGATGATAGCTTTGACTCTCGCCTAAACGGGACACTGATATCAGTTTGTTGAAAAACCTTGGAAATTATTTAGGATTGATTTTTTTTTAAGTATTTTCTCATATCATTCCTACTTGCTATGTGCTTATAATTTCTTAATTGATTTTGTGTTAAACCATTATTGATTTCTATTTGTTGATTTCTATTATTTTTTAGTATCCTGTATTATCATGATGAATTCCATGTTATCACTGTTGACTGAAAATAAGCTAAATGGATCTAACTTTCCCAAATGGAATGAGAACATTAACATTGCTCTCATAGGAGAAAGTGCCTTGTTTGTTTTAACTGAGCCGTCACCTGAAGTGCCTGGGGATAATGCATCCAAAGCTGTGAAAGAAAAGTATGAGCGTTGGCAGAAAGCAAATGACAAAGCTCTATACTTTATGCTTTCCAGCATGGTTGACACCCTCAAAACTCGGTTTTCTAAAACCGAAAAGGCTGCTGAAGTAATGACGAAGTTAAATGAGCTATTCGGTAAGGCATCACTTCAGTCTCGCTTTGACGCGACTAAGAAGTACATCAATGCACGGATGGAACCCCATCAAAACGTGCGTGATCATGTTCTCCTCATGGCAAGTTATTTCCAAGAAGCCCAGGATCATGGTGCTAAAATGGATAGCACTACTCAAGTAAGCCTTATCTTGAATAGTTTGACTCCAGCATTTCTACCATACACATCAAATTATGTCATGAATAAGAAGGACATAGACTTTCATGAGTTAGTCAATGACCTTCAAACTTATGAAAATTTGATTGGAGGACCCAAGAAGAAAGGGAGTAAACCTCACAATCCTCGAAATGGTAATGGGACGGTAAAACCTGAAGCAAATGTTGCCTCTGCTTCGAAACCCAAATCGAAGAAGAAGTGGAAGAACACCAAGAAGCGTGCAAAAGCCATGAAAAACAAAAAGGCTGCTGCTTCTGGTGATGCTACACTCAAAGGAAAGTGTTTCTACTGCAATGAGAAAGGTCATTGGAAACCCCAGTGTCCTAAACTTCTTGCAAAGAAACAAGGCCAAGCTACTTGAACTCAGATGAGTTGGATCGGAAAGCTGGACCAAGGGTGAAATCGTCCAGATGAAGATGAAGCTCTTCTATCTATTTTTTGAATTAATTGTTTTAGTTTAAAGACAATTTGGATTTTGAATTTTAGTTAGGGATATTTATCCCTGTTTTTCTCATATTGTTGCAATTTTTTTTATTAATAAAGTTTATTTTAATTTTCGAATTCAAAACCAATTGCAATTTATGAGATTGAGCTTCATTTAATTTATCTTTATCAACAATTACCACATTATATTTATATGTTTGTATGTGTAAGTGTTTTTATTATTGATGCAAATTCTATAATATTTACAACTCTTCTTAGAGTTATATTAAATAAACACTAGAACTAATTCTATGTTTATTAATAATTGTTAATCCTAATACAATTATTAAGAATTTGTTTAATAAAAGGATCTTTTGATCTGATAGGGGTGGAGAAAAGTTAAGAAAACTATGCAGTTCAACGATCTTTTATATCTAATGAGCTCGGGATAGTATTCAACTCCACATAAACTCTATCACACTTAGAGAATCGTGATCCTTACAACCTTTAGGGGTGGATCATAATCTCTATATACTTAGGGGTGGAGTTTATCCACAATACCCTATATGTATATACTTAGGGGTGGAGTCTATTCCACAATTCCCTATGTAACACATATTTTCTTTAAACATGGAAGTAATATAATGACTTAGCTATTATCAATATAAATCCTTGATCTTGATTGAATGTTCCATTTCGTTTTACTATTGTAGTACAAGTTTGATACTTATAAAAGTTCTTTGATAAAGTTTCACACTACCTTAATTTGGTGGGAGAATTTTAAAATTCTATACCCATCTTCATCAGGTTGACACTTGTGATAGGTACTTAAGAACACTACTGAAAAGCAAATCTAACCATACACATGGATAGGTATAACTTATCAGAATTATGAGAATAAGATAAAGAACTCTAGTTCAGTCTATTCGAATGACTTGAACCAAGAATTCTTAATCCTCATAAAAGTTTATGGTATCTTAATTTTGATTACTTAATCTCTGGCATGTATTTTTCACTTCAAATACTAGTCTGCTATGTTGATGACTTAGTCTTAACTTAAAGTTTCGGACTAATACAAAAGTCACAACTTGGTAACTCTCCAAACAATAAGAGGTTAAAAGTATTATTTAACCAGACATCTGTTATTGAGTGGGAGCTATCTAAGATGTAATCAAATAAGGAACATTAGAAGATATTCAAGAAAGATTTATGAAAGTGATCTATATGTTAGATATTAAGGAACTGTGTATCAGTTATCCTTGTATCTCACCAACTCATTTCGAAATTCTTGAGATGGTGCTTACTTTGGGGGTGGAGGAGTTATTCTATAATAATTCAAGCTCTACCAGAGAAGAATTATAACTTTGTAAATTTGAAATTACCAGAAAGTTATATTGCTGAAGAAAAGTCTACGCTGTATTTTCTCAATTTCATATTTAAAAATATGAGAGATATGTCTTCTGTTTACTCAGATGTACTTTAAAACAGTAAAGATTTTAGTATCCCTTGATGAGTAAAGCATATAGTAAAGGATGTTTCATAAGTGTATTTATGAACTAGTTTCCAGAAGTTTGGGTGGATTCAAATATACTACACTTGATTTGAAGATCAAGACATCAGATTGACCTATTTGCAAACTTTGTTTTATGTTAGTGCAAGTGGGAGTTTGTTGGGTTTTATGCCCTAAATAAAACTCTTTACAATCTGATTAATTGTCAATATAAGAAATTTGAAGTGATTTATGTTTGCATGAATTTTACATGCTAATGGTTTAATATGTTTATTACATTTACACACAAAATCAGTTAAATCCAGATCATATGTTTATTCACAATTACAGTATCGTCAACACAGTGGAATGTGATTATGATCATATGAATCAAAAGACTAGGTCCCTGTTTCATCAGTGTTTTGGATTTACACTAATGTGATAATCAGCGATGATGTGCACTTACACTTGGAGTAAGTGTTATGTTCTTTCCAGGACATTAGCAAAGTATACTAGTTTCGAATGTATGGAGTATACATTGGACTGGACCGATATTGCAACTTAGTTAAGATATTACAAACTTACCGTTATATCTTTCCAAGTCAATATCAGTAGTTGATCTTAAGATGAAAAGAATCTAAATCCTGATATGCTTAGGCTCAACTCAGGAGTACTATTCATGTTCTTTGATTTATTAGTTAAGCCTACTTTTGGGTCAGGGTGATACGTATATTTTGGGAACATGATAGTATGATTGAGTAGGAGTGCTGAACATAAATATGGAATCTATAGCTTCTACTGGTGTATAGAAGTCAAGTGATGATTCCCTTCGAGCTTAGCAAATAGAAGTAAATGGACGAGCTCTTGTTTAAGTGACTAATTCTTAGATCACTAAACACCATTTACAGGTAGCTAAGTGTTTTAAGGGGCAAAATACATTGAGGGGTGAGAACGGTAAAATTATCCCATCTCGATGTAAATCATCTATATAGAGGATCTTTGATCACAATAAGATTATAACAATGGTAAAATGAGATAGCATATCTATATCGTGGAACATATAATATGCTCTATATAAGTCTGAGAGTCCAATTCTAAGTTCTAAGAGTGGATCCAACGAAGAATTAATAAGTAGGAATTTACTTGGTAAATTCGGTTCACTTATTGGAAGCTCAGCATATAGATCCATGGTCCCGATTCTAGTTGAGAACATACTGCTTGTAAGACTCAATAATTGATTCTCGATTAGTCAATTATAATTCTAAAGTTAGACTATGTCTAATTTGTGAATTTTCACTAAGCAGGGGCAAAAATTGTAAAGAAAAGAGATTCTAGGTTTATTTATTTATTAATGGACTTTATATGTCTAGTTAATAATTAAATTAAATTACAATATTATTTAATAATCTATTTTAGTTATTAAATAATTAGTTTTGGAATTTAAATGGTTAGAATTGGAAAATTGGCGTTTTTGAGAAAATAGAAATAAAATTTGTTAAAACTGCAAAATCAAGTGGGCCCATTAAATACACCTTGGCCGGCCACTTGTTTAAGTCTTTCAAATTGATATTTTCATTATTTTAATGCCAAATAATGCCTAACCTAAACCTAGTAGTTGCCTATTGTGACAGTCAGTAGTCCCGTGATCCGTAAGGGGAAACACCGGGTAAGCTGTACAATCCCACACCGCCTGGGGAAGGTCAAGTGGGATGATTCTGAGACTGTGTAGGTATGGGACTACACAGTTGAAGAGGGCTTAAATGGATTGATTGGTACTACCTATGTCAACAAGGTGCATCTTGTTTTTCGGTAGCCCATCTCGAAAGAACTCCAAAGTTAAGTGTGCTTGGCTTGGGGTAATTTAAGGATGGGTGACCTCCTGGGAGTTTTCCCAGGAAGCGTGCGAGTGAGGACAAAGCACGCTGGAAACACTCGTGTTGGTCTGTAGGGTCAGTCGTCAGTCCATGAAGCAGCCAGAGTGACGTACTCGTGTATAAGAGCCATTCATTCCGTGGGTGTAAGGACCCAATGGAGGCTTGAAGCGGGGACGTTACAAATGGTATCAGAGCCTTGACCCAGCCGGAAGTGTGGTCGACGAGGACGTCGAACCCCGTAAGGGGGGGTGATTGTGACAGTCAGTAGTCCCGTGATCCGTAAGGGGAAACACCGGTAAGGCCGTACAATCCCACACCGCACAGGGAAGGTCAAGTGGGATGATTCTGAGACTGTGTAGGTATGGGACTACACAGTTGAAGAGGGCTTAAATGGATTGATTGGTACTACCTATGTCAACAAGGTGCATCTTGTTTTTCGGTAGCCCATCTCGAAAGAACTCCACAGTTAAGCGTGCTTGGCTTGGGGTAATTTAAGGATGGGTGACCTCCTGGGAAGTTTTCCCAGGAAGCGTGCGAGTGAGGACAAAGCACGCTGGAAACACTCGTGTTGGTCTGTAGGGTCAGTCGTCAGTCCATGAAGCAGCCAGAGTGACGTACTCGTGTATAAGAGCCATTCATTCCGTGGGTGTAAGGACCCAATGGAGGCTTGAAGCGGGGACGTTACACCTATAAATAGAAAGTGATGGCTCAGTCAAACATAAGTTTTCAATAACCTTTTCTGTCAGAAAATTCTCTCTTCAGAAAAACTGAGCCTTCCCCTTTTCTATACCTTGGCCGAAACCCCTCTCTCTCTTTTCTCTTCTTAAATTTCGACCCTAGTGAAAGAGTGAGTTCCCACACACAGCAAGTAGTAACTCAATCATAGATTGGAAGACTGTGAAGGATCAAACTCAAAGAGAAGGACATTCGGGCTCAGATCTTGATAATACTCTGCGACAGAAAGGATACAAGGGTTAGAGATCTGAGTGGAAGGAGACATTAATTCCGTTGCATCAATTTAAGGTTTTCTTAACTTTATATGTGTTTATTTTATCGTTTTAGAAAGTTCATATTTAGGGTGTTAAACAACGTACTTATGAGTAGATCTAAGATCCTGGTAAAATAATTTCCAACAGCAAGGACTTCCTTAAATTTCAGATTCCAAATAGAAATTTCCTATATTTCTATTTCCAGAATACAATACAGTTACACTTTCACAAGTGTTTAATAACCATTTTCTATCAATGGACTCAAACTGTATGTTAGTATGGAATATGAGTTTAGCACTTGCACTATTCTAAGAACTCTTTGATGTAACTAAACCTAAGTCATCAAAAGACACAACCACATATTTTATGAATCTATGGCATTTGTATCTTGTTCATAGTGATTTTGACAAGATCCATCTCTGCAAAGAGTCAATATGCCTACATCCACTAAAAGTAAGTTCATCTCATTCGCAGATGGATGTACATTCACGGGTGCATATGAGTTTTTCGTTATATTCTTAACACGATCACTCTAGATTTACCTTATGCAAAGAAATTTGAAATGTTTGAAAAATTTCATGAATTTCTAGCAATGGTGAAAAACCATTAAGGTATGTGGTTAAAGATCTTGCGAAATGATAGGGGTGGAGAAACATTGGTTAGACATGCAATTCAAAGATCATTAAGTTGATTTTTGAATTATATCCAAACTTACCTCCCTAGAAATTCGATTTGCATATTAATGATTAGTTACTAGTCGTTGCCTAAGTCCTTCTAAGGTGATATCCTAGTGAAAGGAAAATTTCAGAATGATGGAATGGTTGTGTACTTAGTGTAAACCATTACTAGATTCATGGATGACCTAATCGTAATCTTAAGAAAAGCTATAACTGTTAACCATGGTTTGCATGTTTGTTAGCTATTCTAAGTGATTACGGTGGATCATCCCATAGTCATTATATAAGAAAGTGTTTGTTTAAACAAATACTACTTTTCTAAGAAAATGACTACGTTTGAAAACAAAGTAGCAAAGTAAAGGAGATAATTTTCTTGATTCCATAAGTGTTCTATCATCTTATTCTTATAAGATGGTCCCACTGCCTATGTTGTCTTGACACAACCGAAGAGGTCAATACCATTTAGTTTTCTTAGACTAAAGTCACAGTACCTTTTCGTAGTGGGAGGTTTTCAAGGAACTCAACCTGTTATGACTTGGAAGACACTAGTGATTAAAATCAATTGTGAGTTTAAACAAGTAATGGATTGTCAGAATAAGAAACTAAGAAGTAAAGCCAAGAGAACTATGGTTTAATCCATTCACATGGAGTATCCTAAATTTTTCTATTACAAGGACAAGAAAGGAAATTTTCGTTTGCAAGTCTATTCCATGGACTTAACAAAACTTCCTGTTCCTAGTATTAAAGGTTTGAGTTTATCTGAACCTATGGCTTGTGGTATACTTGGTTAATTACTTACTCTAGTGCAAGCAAGATACTTTAGTAAGATTCTGAAGCATTTTCTTTTCTAATGGCAATCTATAAAAGCTTCTCGACTTCTAGACATAGGTTTTATTTATCTAAGGAAAAGTCTCAACTATTCCAGAAAAGATAAAGCCATGAAAGAATTCCTTGAATCAACAGTGAGAGGTCTCAGATATGATTTAGTATGCCTTAGACCAGACACCTGCTGTTGAGTGGGAGTAATGAGTAGGTATCAGATTAATCCAGGAAAGGAACATTGGAAGACAATCAAGTGAATCTTAAGATCAAGAAAAGGAACTATATGTTAGTCGATAAGGGTGTATTAGTTGGGTTTTATGCCCTAAATAAAACTCATTTCAATATAATCAGATTTACTTATTAATATAGATCAGAAATAACATTTAATGTTGCATGGTTCACATGATTTATTTCATGATTATATGTACATAATGTATAAATTCATCTGAAACCCTTTTCACATACTTGATCTTGTTTATTGTGCCGTCAACACATTGGAAAGTAAACATGACTATGTGAATAAAGTTTCCTAGATTTATCAGACATAGGGTTTTACTGATATGATAATCTACAACAGAGTTTACTTGCATTTGGAGAAGTGCTATGTTCTTTCCAGAGCATTGGTTAAAGTAAAGCTCAGGTTGGATGCATGGAGTATGCATCGGAAGGGACCGATATTGAACTTTGACTTAGATTTATTAAACTTACCGTAATTTCTATTCAAGTCATTATCGCCTAGTTGATCCTAGATCAAATGATCTTAATCCTGATATGATTATGCTCAATCTCGAGAGGCTATTCAGTTCTTTGATTTGTTAGTTAAGCCTACTTTTAGGTCAGGGTGATACGTACATTTTGGGAACACGGTAGTGCAATTGAGTGGGAGCGCTATCATAAACATGGAATCTATAGCTTCTATCTGGCGAATAGTAAGCAAAGGATGATCTCCTTCGAGCTTGACCAAACGAACATAAATGGTGGAGTACTCATTTCACATAAGCTGAAATATCATTTATACGGGGTCAAGTGTTTTAAGGACTAAATACATTGTAGGGTGTAACGGTAATTTAATCCCTTTACAGTGTAGATCATTCATATAGAGGATCAGTGATCAAATTAGGATTATAACAATGGATAACTAGTGATGTGTCTATATCGTGGAACATATAGAGCATTCTATATAACTGAGAGTGCAATTCTAAGTTCTATGCGTGGATTCAACGAAGAATTAATAAGTTAGTGAATTTTAGTGCTAAATTCTTGATCTACTTATTGGAAGCTCGGTTATATAGACCCATGGTCCCCGCACTAGTTGAGATAATATTGCTTGTAAGACTCATATAATTGGTTTTGATTAATCAATTATAATTCTCAAATTAGACTATGTCTATTTGTGAATTTTTCACTAAGTAAGGGCGAAATTGTAAAGAAAGAGTTTATAGGGGCATATTTGTTAATTATGATACTTTGTATGGTTAAATTAATAAATATGATAAATGACAATATTATTTAATAATTATTTATAGTTATTAAATAGTTAGAATTGGCATTTAAATGGTTGAATTAGAAAATTGGCATTTTTGAGAAAATCAGATGCAGAAAAGGTAAAACTGCAAAATTGCAAAAAGTGAGGCCCAAATCCACTAAGCATGGCCAGCAACTTTTGTAGGCAATTTAAACTGATATTTTCATTATTTTAATGCCAAATAATTCAAACCTAACCCTAGTGGAATGCTATAAATAGATAGTGAAGGCTTCAGGAAAATTACACTTAAATTTTCTATTTTTCCTTCAGAGAAAAACCTGAGCCTTCTCTCTCCCTATCTTTGGCTGAACCCACTCTCTCTCTCTTCCTCATTGAGATTTCAAAATTCTTAGTGTAAGAGTAGTGCCCACACACAGCAAGTGATACCTCAATCATAGTGAGGAAGATCGTGAAGAAAGATCATCAGCAAAGGAGTTTCAGCATCAAGGATTCAGAGAAAGAGATCCAGGTTCAGATATTGATAATGCTTTGCTACAGAAAGGAATCAAGGGCTAGATATCTGAACGGAAGGAGTCATTATATTCCGCTGCACCCAATGTAAGGTTTCTTTAACTTTATACGTGTTTATTTCATCGTTTTAGAAAGTTCATATTTAGGGTGTTAATAAACATACTTGTGAGTAGATCTAAGATCCTGGTAAAATAAATTCCAACAACTGGCCTCAGAGCCATGGTAATTGATTTACTTGCAAGAAATTTGGACTTTAAAACGATTGTTTGTTTGTTTTTGGATGGTATCATGTTGTATTGAGTGTTATTTGATGATTGATTGATGTTTGTAAATTTTCGTGAAAAATAATTGCGATTCTGTTTCTGGAATTATTTTTATTGGATAGTATGGAAAAAAATTAAGCAAGTTAGCCTTTTACAGAACTCAATTTCGATTTTATTTGAATTAGTTATGATTTTTTGAAGATTCGAAAAAAATCGGAGCTGTGCTGAAATTTTCCTGCGATCGCGAAAACTGTCCGTACAGCTCACAATTTTTTCGTTTTTCTTCGTTTTTTCATGGAATTAACTTCCGATTTTTTGTGTAGTTCTGTATTTATACTATTACTATTCCTAATTCAATTCTAATTATCATTTTGAATTAATTTAATATTTTTTAAATTTAATTCAAGATATTAGTGTAATTTGAATTTGAAAATAGTTAGTATCTATCTTTTTGCTTAATTATCTATCTTATTTTTAAATTTGATTATATCTTATCTTATTTTTAAATTTAAGGTCAGATTTTAAATTTTTTAAATTAATTTTTTTTTTAAATAATTTGACCTTATTTAAATTTAAAATAAGATAACTATAATCATGTAATTTTAAATAGATATAAGATATTTTGCTAACTTTTAAATTTTGTTATTTTATTTATTTAAATTACATTTAAAATCTGAAAAAGATATTCACTTATCTTTTCTAATTTTTTATTTAATTTTTATTTATAAAATAACATTTAAATTTTAAAAGTAGTTAGCAAATTTTGAAATGATATTTAGGTTGGTTGAAACCTAATTTTTCAAAATTGTAGGTTTAATTTAAAATTTTTTTTTTTTTTTAAATTTTCGAAATTTTTTATTTTATTTTAATTTTTCGAAAATAAATATTTTATTTATTTAATTAATTATTTCGAAATTAATAATTTAATTTAAAATTAAATAAATCCTACATCCAACTATCTAGCTAACCTTGTTGCATGAGTATGTGTTTTAGCTTGTGTGTAAGTTTTCAAAACCTATTATTACTTGATTGCAAATAGCCATGGTTACTTTTTGCCAGATCTAATGATCTGATGGCTCCCTTGGTCAAGTTAATAATTTGTAACAGGTATATTTACAATCTTCTTTCATCTGTGTATGACCTAGCAACATGATAGGACCCATCCAAAGTGTTCCTGTGTGAGCCTATGTGTTTAATTTTATTATAGATGCATATAGGTTGTTGTTGCTAAAATAAATTATCATAGTTCTTGATAGAATTTATTTAGGCCCATTTAGATTTTGGGCTTATTCAATTAATAACAGTTGTTCATTTTAAGGTTAAATTCCTATCTTTTGGGCCTTGTGTGAGAGTTGGGAGCCATAGAAGTGGGTACGACATACTGAACCCAGCACCCCCTCACATGAACCACCCCAATTGTGAAGGCCCATTTGCCTGATTTGAATAACTGTACTAGGTTAATTAAACTAGTTTAACCTAATAAAATTGATTAGCAACATAATTAATTTCATTTATTTTGAAATTAATTTAAGAAAATTATAGTTTAAAGAATTTTTTATTCTAAGCTAAACTATATGTATTTTCTTGTATTTAATTAAATATAGAATTATAACCATCTAGATTCTTTCTGAAGCTTAATTTAAATTTTTTCATTAAATATTCCTATTTAAGTTGATATTTAGTTATCTACAACTAACCAACTTAAATCTGAATATCTTTTGGATTTAAAATTTCAAAATTAAGTTGAGGAATTTTAGGCATTGGTTATTAAGATTCTTTAGATATTTTTTAAGTTAATATCTTTTCGAATATTAACTTAAAATGGAATATTTTAGATATTTTTTAAGTTAATATCTTTTCGAATATTAACTTAAAATGGAATATTTTCAAATTAAGTGGTTAGAACTTAATTTTTGATATTTAATTAAATTTAAATTTGAAAAATATTTAGGTTCTAGATTTTTTCTAATACAACCTAAATTAGATATTTTTTTTTTCAAATTTTGTGGAAAAGATACTTAGTCAAATAAGATATTTTCTAGATAGTTATTTCTAGACTACTTATTATTTCTAATATTAAATAGGAAAATATTATAAATTGTGAAATTAATTATTTAAATAATTAATTTTGGTACAATTTATTTTAAGTATATTTTTTTCATAGTATTAAACTAAAGATTAATAATAAGCCTTCTCTACACTTAATTATTTAATTTCTTGAATTTAATACATTTAATTAATTTGAAACTTAAATATCTATGTTGATTTTCTTCATGATACTTAAATATTTCTTTTTCATGACACTTAATTAAATAGAAAATTATTTTTAGTTGAAATTTTTTTTCAACTAAATTTAAATAATTTTAAAAATATATTTTTTCTTTATTTTATTAATCAAATTTCGAAATTGCATTTCTTAAATGCTGGAATTTCGAATATTATTTGAAAAATAGATTAAAGTTGTAAATTATTTATTTTAATTTTGGACCAACTTAAATCAATGATTTTTCCATTTATTGATTAATTTAAAATAAATTGAATTAAAGTATATTATTAGAAATTGAATTAATTAGTCAAAGAAAAATCTAGATAGATGATATTTTCGCTTGAAGTATTTTTCTAGTGTATTTAATTAAATAGAAAATTAATATTTAAGTTGACTTTCATCATCATACTTAAATATTTGAAATTTTTCTTATATATTTAATTAAATAGGAAAATTATATTTTTTGTTGTAAATTAATTTTATTAATTAATTTTGGGCCAACATTAAATTAGAATAATTTTTCCAAGATTAATTTTTTATTTTAACATGCATTTTCGAAAATTGTATTCTTAAATACTTTAATTTTTCGAAATGCAATATATATTTATAGAAAATTAAATTTGAGTTGTAAATTAATTTAAATTAATTTTGTAACAACTTAAATTGAATATTTTTCTAAATATTTATTGGAAATTATAACTAAGATGGAAATAATTCATGTTATTTTCATATCCATCTAAGTAAAATTTATAAATATTAAATTAAAATTTATATTTAGAATTTTTTATTCTAAATTGGAAATTTTAAATGAATATATATTTAAAATAAATAAATTAAATAAAGAGAATCAAAGAAAATACAACTCACTTTAAATAATGAGCTTGATTATTATTAAGATATTCGATCTCCATTGTTGGTCTTACAAAAGTTAAATGTTTTTAATATAACCTCGAGACGCTAGACTTCGTCCCTCTATGGATGGTTATTCGTTGAACGCATTTAACACCGTAAGATTTCATTTGATAAGTGTTTTGTGAGTTTTCGTCTCTATTTAGACTCTCCCCTACGGTGACTACTTAGAGATAAACTCATAAAACATGAAACAATGGTGGAAGCTCATAAAATGAGAATAACCTTGACTCTCGCCTACCGGGACAATGTTGGATTCTTATTTTGATCGAATAAAAGGTTGCTAAAATGGTTTCTATTTTAGATGAGCTGACAACTCTATTCAATGAATGATACTTTGACTCTCGCCTACCGGGACACTGTATCAGTTTGTTGAAAACCTTGGAAATTATTTAGGATTGTATGTTTTAGTATTTTCACTAGTCATTCCTACTTGCTATATGTTTATAGTTTCTGAATTGTGTATGAATTTTTATTGAACCATGTTATTTTCTGTTATCAAGTTGTAGTTTAATTTCGAATCTTCATTGTTGGTGTAACATGTTTGTTTTTCTAATGAGATAAATCCCTAATGGATTTTCACCATTAGACATACATAATAGTGTAAGATCTCGAAAGATAAATATTGTATATGCAACATCTAGCTGTTCATCAATTGATGACACCTTAGACTAGTATTTTTACAATATGAAACAAGAAGATTACATAAATAAGATTACTTTGTCTTTCGCTAATCGAAGCATCGTTGGATTCTTATTTATAAACGAAATTATCCTAATTCCTCTTAGCTTATTCATTTCGAATTAGCTCAATAATATATCATTGGATGAATGGTCTATAAATTATTTCATGTCATTATATTTTCTCTTAAGAAATTAAATGACGCATATGATTATAATCCCGAAATTCTATTCCCAATTGATATAAATCCTCAATCTTAGAAATCTCCTACTTGTATGGGCAAATCAGACTTAGAATTAAATTAGTACTGGTGGTCCAAGAAAGAATTACTCACTGTATTTGGTATAAATTTTAAGTCTTTGACTTTAATTTTAGATTCCAAATAGAAATTTTCTTATATTTCTAATTCCAGATACAATACAGTTACACTATCTCAAGTGTTTAATATTCATCTTTTATTAATGGATTCAAACTGTATGGAATATGAGTTAGGTATTCTGTGACCAGGATCCCCTTGCACTATTCTAAGAATTCTTTTATAGACCTAAGTCATTAAAAGACACTGCCACATTTTTTTTAATCTATGGCATTTGTATCTTGTTCATAGTGGATTAGACAAGATCAATCTCTGCAAAGAGTTAATATGCCTATATCCACTGAAAGTAGTTCATCTCATTCGCAGATGGATGTACATTCAGGGGTGGATATGAGTTTTTCGTTGTATTCTTAAAATGATAACTCTAGATTATACCTTATAGCAAAGAAATTTGAAATGTTTGAAAAATTTCATTAATTTCTAGCAATGGTTAAAACCATTAAGGTAAGTGATTAAAGATCTTGCGAACTGATAGGGGTGGAGAAATAGTTAGTAGATATGCAGTTCAAAGATCATTAATTTGATTTTTGAATTATATCCAAACTTACCTCCGCAGAAATTTCAATTTTCACATTGATGATTAGTTACTAGTCGTTGCCTAATTCCTTCTATGGTAATACAATTTCAGAATGATGTAATGGTTGTATACTTAATGTAAATCATTACTAGATTCATGGATGACCTAATCAAAATCTTAAGAAAAGCTAGAACTGTTAACCATGGTTTGTTAGCTATTCTAAGTGATTAGGGGTGGACCATCCCATTGTCAATAGATAAGAAAGTGTTTATTCAAACAAATACTACTTTTCTAAGATAATGACTAAGTCTGAAAACAAGTAGCAAATAAAGGAAATATTTAATTCTTGATTCCAAAAGTGTTCTATCATCTTATTTGATATATGATGATCCCACTGCCTCTTTTGTCTTGTCACAACCAAAGAGGTTAATACCATTTATTTTCTTAGACATAATTCACGGTACCTTGTCGTAGTGGGAGAATTTCTTTGAACTCACCTTCTTATGACTTGGGAGACACTAGTGATTAAAATCCATTGTGAGTTTAAACAAGTAATGGATTGTCAAGATAAGAAACTAAGAAGAAAAGCCAATAGAACTATGGTTTAATCCATTCACATGGAATAACCTAAAGTTTTCTATTACAAGGACATAAAAGGAAATTTTAGTTAATAAGTCTATTCTATGGACTTAACAAACAACTTGTTCCTAGTATTATTGGTTTCAGTTTATCTAAACCTATGGCTTGTGGTATACCTGGTAATTACTTACTCTAATGCAAGCAACTTACTTTAGTAAGATGCTGAAGCATTTTCTTTCTAATGGCAATCTATAGAAGCTTCACAACTTCTTAGACATAGATTTTATTTATCTAAGGAAAAGTCTCAACTATTCCAGAAAAGATAAAGCCATGAAAGAATTTCTTATATCAACAGTGAGAGGTCTTAGATATGCTTTTGTATGCCTTAGACCAGACACCTGCTGTTGCGTGGGAGTAATGAGTAGGTATCAGATTAATCCAAGAGAAGAACATTGGAAGACAATCAAGTAAATCTTAAGATTAAGAAGAGGAACTATATGTTAGTCTATAAGGGTGTGTTTAAAACTCTTAGACTACACCATATCAGATTTTGAAATTTGTCTTTGTGCTAGTAAATCTTTCTGATAAGATGGTGGTTACTCTGGGGGTGGAATAGTGATTTTGGAGAAGTGTAAAAAACTATCTGAAGTCTCTAGGTCTACCAGAGAGGACTGAATGTTAAAGTTACAGGAAAGGTACTTATTCGGTCTAAGGAAAGTTCTATACATTTTTGGCATCATTCCAAATTGCCTTAAACTACTAGTGTAAATTTCCTGATTAACCAAAAGTAGTTGCCAAAGATATAGAATCCAGTATCCCAAGAGAGTAGACATATAGAGAGGAATTTCACATTATCAATGATTTTGTGATTAAAGGAAGAGTAATGGTGGAGAAAAGGTTGTGTTTAATTCAACCTTTCAGATCCTATTACGAGGAGTTTACTACTACTACTACACTTGATTTGTATATCAAGGTGTTGAGATTATTTGAAACGCACTTTTTGTTTTATATTAGTGAAAGTGGGAGTTTGTTGGGTTTTATGCCCTAAATAAAACTCATTTCAATATAATCAGATTTACTTATTAATATAGATCAGAAATAACATTTAATGTTGTATGGTTCACATGATTTATTTCATGATTATATGTACATAATGTATAAATTCATCTGAAACCCTTTTCACATACTTGATCCTGTTTATTGTGTCGTCAACACATTGGAAAGTAAACATGACTATGTGAATAAAGTTTCCTAGATTTATCAGACATAGGGTTTTACTGATATGATAATCTACAACAGAGTTTACTTGCATTTGGAGAAGTGCTATGTTCTTTCCAGAGCATTGGTTAAAGTAAAGCTCAGGTTGGATGCATGGAGTATGCATCGGAAGGGACCGATATTGAACTTTGACTTAGATTTATTAAACTTACCGTAATATCTATTCAAGTCAATATCGCCTAGTTGATCCTAGATCAAATGATCTTAATCCTGATATGATTAGGCTCAATCTCGAGAGGCTATTCGTGTTCCTTAATTTGTTAGTTAAGCCTACTTTTAGGTCAGGGTGATACGTACATTTTGGGAACACGGTAGTGCAATTGACTGGGAGCGCTATCATAAACATGGAATCTATAGCTTCTATCTGGCGAATAGTAAGCAAAGGATGATCTCCTTCGAGCTTGACCAAACGAACATAAATGGTAGAGTACTCATTTCACATAAGCTGAAATATCATTTATACGGGGTCAAGTGTTTTAAGAAATAAATACATTGTAGGGTGTAACGGTAATTTAATCCCTTTACAGTGTAGCTCATTCATATAGAGGATCAGTGATCAAATTAGGATTATAACAATGGATAACTAATGATGTGTCTATATGGTGGAACATATAGAGCATTCTATATAACTGAGAGTGCACTTCTAAGTTCTATGCGTGGATTCAACGAAGAATTAATAAGTTAGTGAATTTTAGTGCTAAATTCTTGATCTACTTATTGGAAGCTCGGTTATATAGACCCATGGTCCCCGCACTAGTTGAGATAATATTGCTTGTAAGACTCATATAATTGGTTTTGATTAATCAATTATAATTCTCAAATTAGACTATGTCTATTTGTGAATTTTTCACTAAGTAAGGGCGAAATTGTAAAGAAAGAGTTTATAGGGGCATATTTGTTAATTATGATACTTTGTATGGTTCAATTAATAAATATGATAAATGACAATATTATTTAATAATTATTTATAGTTATTAAATAGTTAGAATTGGCATTTAAATGGTTGAATTAGAAAATTGGCGTTTTTGAGAAAATCAGATGCAGAAAAGGTAAAACTACAAAATTACAAAAAGTGAGGCCCAAATCCACTAAGCATGGCCAACCACTTTTGTAGGCAATTTAAACTGATATTTTCATTATTTTAATGCCAAATAATTCAAACCTAACCCTAGTGGAATGCTATAAATAGATAGTGAAGGCTTCAGGAAAATTACACTTAAATTTTCTATTTTTCCTTCAGAGAAAAACCTGAGCCTTCTCTCTCCCTATCTTTGGCTGAACCCACTCTCTCTCTCTTCCTCATTGAGATTTCGAAATTCTTAGTGTAAGAGTAGTGCCCACACACAGCAAGTGATACCTCAATCATAGTGAGGAAGATCGTGAAGAAAGATCATCAGCAAAGGAGTTTCAGCATCAAGGATTTAGAGAAAGAGATCCAGGTTCAGATATTGATAATGCTCTGCTGCAGAAAGGAATCAAGGGCTAGATATCTAAACGGAAGGAGTCATTATATTCCGCTGCACCCAATGTAAGGTTTCTTTAACTTTATATGTGTTTATTTCATCGTTTTAGAAAGTTCATATTTAGGGTATTAATAAACATACTTGTGAGTAGATCTAAGATCCTGGTAAAATAAATTCCAACAGTATTTAATACTCTTAGACTACACCAAATCATATTTCTAGACTTGCATTAGTGCTAGAAGGTCTGCTGATGAGATAGTGATTACTCTGGTGGTGCAGTAGTGATTTTAGAGAAATGTAAAAACCTATCTGAAGTCTCTAAGTCTAACAGAGAGAGACTGAATGTTAAAGTTGCAGGAAAGGTACTTATTCAGTCTAAGGAAAGTTCTATACATTTTTGGCATTGTTCCAACATTTCTTAATTACTAGAGTTACTTCCTTACTAACAGAAAAGTAATTGCCAATAGTAAAGAATCCAGTATCCCAAGTGTGACAGTCAGTAGTCTCGTGATCCGTAAGGGGAAATACCTGGTAAGCTGTGCAATCCCACATCGCCTGGGGAAGGTCAAGTGGGATAATTCTGAGACTGTGTAGGTATGGGACTACACAGTTGAAGAGAGCTTAAATGGATTGATTGGTACTACCTATATCAACAAGGTGCATCTTGTTTTTCGGTAGCCCATCACGAAAGAACTCCACAGTTAAGCGTGCTTGGCTTGGAGCAATTTCAAGGATGGGTGACCTCTTGGGAATTTTTCCCAGGATGCGTGTGAGTGAGGACAAAGCACGCTGGAAACACTCGTGTTGGTCTGTAGGGTCAGTCATCAATCCATGAAGCAGCCAGAGTGACGTACTCGTGTATAAGAGCCATTCATTGTGGGTGTAAGGGCCCAATGGAGGCTTGAAGCGGGGACGTTACAAATGGTATCAGAGCCGCCAGGTTGTGTTCCGAAGATCGTCACGACATGTACAATCATCATCAGCAGTTAGCTCGTTTCACGGTTCAGTAAGCCTTTATTGCTTTAGTAGTTTATTTATTTATTTTATGAATAAGAAAAGCCTGATAGGAAGCATGTTAGTAGCCAGATAGTAGAATAGGCGCATGTTTCGTTTTTAATTTCCAAATGAAGCGGCATTAGTAAGCTCTCCTTGAATATGACCTGATATGCCAACTCTTGGTTTCGCAGGCGGTTCTGACTAGATGGACGCCAGGCGGACTACCAGGAGCCAGGGCAATTCAGTGGGGTTGAATCAAGGACAGGGAGCTCAGTTTCCCCCGCCAGTTAGGGGCCGAGGTAGAGGTCCCCGGGGCAGGGCTCGTGGTCGGGGTGATGAGAACCCGCCACAGGCTGCCCAGGCTCCCCCAGCCGATCAGGGAGCCCAGAACTGGAAGGTTAGGTTTGCTGAAATGCAAGCCCGAATAGAAGAGTTAGACCTCGAGATTCAGAGGTTGACACAGCAGGGTGCTCCTGCAGTTCCTGTGCCTGTAGTTCCAGTGGCACCTGCCCCTGCTGCTCAGGCCGAATTAATTGTGGCGGCCAACAGATAGGAACCTTTGTATGAACGGTTCCGGAAGCAAGCACCTCCGGTCTTTCTGGGAGGTCCAGACGTGATGAAGGTCGAACAGTGGCTGACGGTGATCACCAAAATTCTGAACTTCATGGGTGTCACCGGTAATGACAGAGTGGTGTGTGCCACTTTCAAGTTCCAGGAGGACGCTCTGGTCTGGTGGGACATGGTGTCTCAGATTCATGACGTCACCACCATGACCTGGGAAAGGTTTCAGGAACTCTTCAACGCCAAGTATTATAATGAGGCGGTTAGAAGGGCCAAGAGGAAAGAGTTCGCTCACCTGACCCAGCGAGAGAACATGAGCGTGACCGAGTATACTACTCAGTTCGACCGGTTGGCGAGGTTAGCCTCGGGTATTGTGCCAACCGACTTCAGCAAGAAAGAGAAGTACCTAGATGGGTTAAATGCGAAGATCAAACATGATTTGATGATCACCAACGACGACAAGACCACCTATGCTGAGATGGTGGAGAAGGCACTGCGAGCTGAGGGCGCAGTTGGGTGTATGTCGGAGTCAGCTAGTACTCCGGCGAGTGGCGGGGCTCCTACCCCTCCTGCATCAGGCTTTAGCAGGGGGAGTAGTAATTCGGCCATGGATCAGAGGAAGAGAGCATCCACTGCATCCGGTGGTTCGAGTCAGAATAAGTGGTTCCGGGGGAACCAGAATAGAGGTAGTCGTTCCAGTGGTACTGAGACCCGATTCTCCTATCCCGAGTGCCCTAGCTGCAAAAGGCACCATCGGGGTGAGTGCAAAGGTCAGGGATGCTTTCACTGTGGCATGCCCGGACACTTCAAGAGGGACTGTCCCCAGCTCCGCTCAGAGGCACCAAGAGCTCCGGCGATACCCACTCCAGCCAGGGTGTTTGCCATCACTCAGGTTGATGCAGATGTCAGCCCATCAGTTGTGACAGGTCAGCTTTCTGTTAATAACTCGCTTTACTCAGTGCTGTTTGATTCTGGGGCTACACATTCTTATGTGGCAGCCAGAGTCTTTAGTAAATTGGATAGACCGTACAATAGATATGAATCAGGGTTTGGAACCCTATTACCTGGCGGAGAGTTGGTTATCTCCAACAGGTGGATTAGGTCTATGCCGATCAGGATAGATGGTAGAGAGTTAAGTGTTGACTTGATAGAGATGAGTTTAGTAGAGTTCGATATTATTTTAGGAATGGATTTCCTAACTAAATATTCGGCGAGTATTGATTGCAAAAGGAAGATGGTGATCTTCCAACCGGAAAGTGAAGAACCATTTGTGTTTGTTGGTTCAGTTCAGGGATCTCGGATCCTGGTGATTTCGGCCATGTCAGCTAGAGAATTATTACATGATGGATGCTTAAGGTTTCTGGCTGTGGTAGTGGACACCACTTGGCCAGATACCATTCGGCCAGAGGACATCAAGGTGGTTCGGAAATTTTTAGATGTTTTTCCCGAAGAACTTCCAGGGTTACCACCTCAGCGGGAGATTGACTTCGTGATAGATTTGGCACTAGGAGTGGAACCGGTTTCCAAAGCCCCATATAGAATGGCTCCAGCTGAACTTAAGGAGTTAAAGATTCAGCTCCAAGGGTTGCTTGACATAGGATTTATTCGGCCCAGTGTGTCACCCTTGGGAGCCCCGATTTTATTCGTCAAGAAGAAAGATGGAACTATGAGGATGTGCATCGACTACAGGGAATTGAACAAGCTGACGGTGAAGAATAAATATCCATTACCTAGGATCGATGATTTGTTCGATCAACTTCAGGGGAAGACGGTCTTTTCTAAGATTGATCTCCGTTCGGGTTATCATCAGTTGAGAATCCGAGAGGAGGACATTCCGAAGACGGATTTCCGCACTAGGTATGGACATTATGAATTCCTGGTTATGTCATTCGGACTAACCAATGCTCCTGCGGCGTTTATGGATTTGATGAATAGAGTATTCAAGAAATGTGAATTTTGGCTATCTCAGGTGTCCTTCCTAGGGCACATTGTGAGCAAAGATGGGATCAAGGTAGATCCCGGGAAGATCGAATCCGTCAGGGATTGGCCGAGACCGAAGACAGTGACAGAGATCAGAAGCTTCTTGGGTTTAGCTGGGTACTACCATAGGTTCGTGGAAGGGTTTTCAAAAATTTCAATGCCCCTAACCGAACTTACAAAGAAGAATCAACGGTTTGTCTGGTCAGACAATTGCGAAGCTAGTTTTCAGGAGCTGAAGCAGAGATTGATTACTGCTCCAGTGCTAGCTTTGCCTTCAGACAACGAGAAGTTTGTAGTTTACTGTGATGCATCCAGACAGGGTCTGGGGTGTGTGTTGATGCAAGCCGATCGGGTCATCGCTTATGCCTCTCGTCAGTTAAAGGATTACGAACAGCGATACCCGACTCATGATTTAGAGTTGGCTGCGGTGGTTTTTGCTTTGAAGATTTGGCGGCATTACCTTTACGGAGAAAGGTGTGAAATCTATACCGACCATAAGAGTCTCAAGTATTTCTTTACTCAGAAGGATTTGAACATGAGACAGAGACGTTGGTTGGAATTAGTGAAAGATTATGACTGCGAGATTTTTTATCACCCTGGGAAGGCCAATGTAGTAGCCGATGCCCTGAGCAGAAAGGGTCCCGGGCAAGTAGCTAGTATGGTTCAGATCTCGCCTCAGCTAGCAGAGGATATGGTTAGATCCGGCATTGAGTTTGTGGTAGGTCAGCTTCACAACTTAACGCTACAATCTGATCTGTTGGAAAGAATTAAAGTCGCTCAGATGACTGATCCAGAATTAGTGAAGATCAGAGATGAGGTTTTGGCTGGTCAAGCCAGGGACTTTTCAGTGTCAGACAGCGGGATGCTTTTGTATAAAGCTAGGGTTTGTGTTCCGAATAGTGTGGAACTCAGGAATGAGATCTTTGAGGAGGCTCATTCTACCCTGTATTCTCTGCATCCCGGCACCACTAAGATGTACCAAGATCTTAAACCGTACTTCTGGTGGAGCGGTATGAAGAAGAATTTGGTAGAATTCGTATCGAGATGCCTTACTTGTCAGCAGATTAAGGCTGAACATCAGAGACCAGCAGGGTTGTTGCAGCCTCTAACCCTACCAGAATGGAAGTGGGAAGATATCACGATGGATTTTGTGGTCGGGTTACCTAGGACCACGGGTTTATTTGATTCCATCTCGGTAGTGGTAGATCGATTTACAAAATCTGCTCATTTTCTGCTGGTTAGAACAACATTTACAGTGGATCAGTTGGCAGAATTGTATGTCAGAGAGATAGTAAGACTTCACGGGGTACTGAAGTCTATAGTTTCGGATAGGGATCCGAAGTTCACCTCCAAATTTTGGCAGAGTTTGCAGTGAGCAATGGGTACAAAGCTGAAATTCAGTACAGCATTCCATCCTCAGACAGATGGTCAGTCCGAAAGGATAATTCAGATATTGGAGGACATGTTGCGAGCTTGTGTTATGGATTTTGAAGGCTCATGGAATAAATATCTACCGTTGATAGAATTTTCTTACAACAACAGTTATCAGAGTACGATAGGGATGGCTCCCTATGAACTGTTATACGGTAGGAAGTGTAGATCTCCCATTCACTGGGATGAGACAGGGGACAGGAAATACCTAGGTCCAGAGTCAGTACAGCGGACCAATGAGGCAATAGAGAAGATAAAAGCTAGAATGCTTGCCTCACAGAGTAGACAGAAAAGTTATGCAGATCCGAAACACAGAGATGTTGAGTTCCAAGTAGGGGACCATGTGTTTTTACGGGTATCTCCGATGAAGAGGATCAAACGTTTCGGGAAAAGAGGCAAGTTATGCCCTAGATTTACAGGACCTTTCGAGATTCTTGAGAAGATAGGTCAAGTGGCATACCGGTTAGCATTGCCTCCAGCTTTATCAGCAGTTCACAGCGTATTCCATGTCTCGATGTTGAGAAAATACGTTTCAGATCCCTCTCATATACTCAGTTATGAGAGCCTAGAGCTAACGACCGGACATGACTTACGAAGAACAGCCAGTGCAGATCCTGGATAGAAAGGATAAAGTCCTACGGAATAAGACCATAGCTTTGGTCAAAGTTCTCTGGAGAAACAAAGAGGTGGAGGAAGCCACCTGGGAGCTAGAGTCAGATATGAGAGCTCAATATCCAGAGTTATTCAGGTTAGATTTCGGGGACAAAATCCTTTTAAGGGGGGAATAGTTGTAAAGACCGCTTAGTTTAATTTGGAAATTAGCAGTTAATCACGTTTAATTATGAAATTATTTATAGCTATTTAAATAATTATTATACTGTTATTATTGAATTCAGAGATGCATTTCTATGTCATTCAGTAGTTTTCATATTTTTGCATTTCCGGTGCCCGGTAACATGGAACTCGGTGTTTGGCTCAGTAAAATCACAACTTAGTATGTTAGTAGTTTGGGACGGTTTATTAGACATTGGGAATGTCGGGAGTGGCCGGGAATTTAGAATTTCTCAAAAATACCCCTTTAGTGTTAATTATGTTATTTTAGTGTGGAGGGGCAAAATGGTCTTTTTGCCCCAATGATATTTTGTCCTTTAGTGGACTTAGTAAATGAACTTTATGTGTTTATTTTAATTATTTGTTGGCTGAAAAGAATCCCTTATTTTATTTCATTTTACTTTTCAAAGCTTCAAAATTTCAAAGTTAGAGAAAATAGAAAAAATTTGGAAAACACTCTCTCTTTTTCTCTCTCTCTCTCTCTCGGCTGGTTGTGTGGGTGCTAGGGCTGGATTTCCTTTGAGTTTCAAGCTATTTTTGGGTGATTCTATGCTCTTGGTAAGCCTTGAATCCTGCTCTTTAGTTTTCTTAGTTTTCAAGAAAAAAATGAAAATGGTTGCATGTTCAATTTTGATGTTGTTGCTGCTGTAGTTTTAGGTTGTTTTCTGTGATTTTCTATGCTTGAATTGAATGGAATTAAGTAGGTTTCATGCATGCTAGTTACTTGGTTCAAGTTTTGTGAAATTTTGTTCAAAAGCTATGATTTTCAAAGAAATGTGTTCGCTCTGTTAATTGCTTGCTGTAGATGATTGTTATTGTTTTCAGAGGTTATTCTAGGCTTGATTAAGTAGATTTGAGCTAGTTTGGATGCATGTTATCTAGGTTTAACCAAGTTTGAGTTTAGAACTCAAAGCTTGGGTTTTAATGGTGATTTTTGTTTATGTGCAATCTGGGTGAGTTTGATGCTTTAAAAATGTTCTAGGGGAGGTATAGAACAGGTCTGGAAGTTTTGGTTTGATTTGGAGTTGATTTGAGCATTGTGTGATTTTTTGAAGTTCTGTCTGCGAGGAACCGGAATTCCGGTTGTGCATCCAGAATTCCGGATGGGGTTCTGAAATTTCCCAGAATCGGAATTCCGGTTGGGCAACCGGTCTACCGGTTGGGGAAATTTCAGGAACCCTAGTTTTCCTCGATTTTATGTTTTTGGGGTATTGCCATGCTTTTTATCGATAGGGAAACTTTTACTTCCTAGTTTAAGTCCCCGGGAAGTGATTTAGCGTATCACTTATAGTGTTGTGATTTTTATGGTTTAGGAGCCTGTAATCCGCCGCGCAGATAGTTCCAGTCAGGTTGACCGGCACACCTGAATTCGGAATCCATGTAAGATTAGTATAACAGTATGCATATGTAGATTACATGTTTAGCGTGCATGTAGGAAGCCTGTTAGATTACATTAGTTATGTATGTTGGCTTCGAACCATCCAACTGTGTCACGTCGGTACAGGCTGGAGTATGACCAGCAGCCGGAGTATGACCGGTTCGACCGATCAGGCTGACACTTAGGTTGGTGGTTCCGTACTATTTGACGTATCACGTCGGTACAGGTTGGAGTATGACCAGCAGCCAGAGTATGACCGGTTTGACCGATCAGCCGATACCGTAACACGTCGGTACAGCCGGAGTATGACCAAGAATGGGAGTATGACCGGTTCGACCGATCAGGCTGTTACTTGTCAATAGTACCGTCCCTATGAACGTTCAGAACTCAGTACCGTGTTGGACACGCCAGTTAGGGGGACTCTGTATCGTGTTGGACACGGCAGTTAGGGTTATGATCAGGGGTATGGGCGTCTGATCATGACCGGGATTTATGTATGAGTATTATTATGCTTTTCTTACTGAGTCTGTCGACTCACAATGCTACGTTTATGTGTAGATAAAGGCAAGGCTAGAGCTGATGGACCGTGAGCGAGCCGGTGAAGATTGTACATGTCGGGGCGGTTAGGCCTGGAGCGTACGATCCTCGGGACAGCAAGGCTATTTTTGTAACTAGTCGCTAGGCGACAATTATTTTGTATGGACAGTAAACTTTTGTAAATGATTTTGTAATCGGGATCCCGAGTCTTTTGTATAAATATTTTATAAGTTTAATTAAAAAGCAAAAATTTTAATTAATCACGTTTTCCATAAACCTCGTTGATTAGCAACGAGCTGCACAACATGTTTAAAAATCACGTAATGCGCCTATGTTAGTTAGGGTGTTACACCAAGAGAGTAGACATATAGAGAGGAATTTCACAATATCAAGGATTTTGTGATTAAGGAAATGTAATGGTGGAGGAAAGGTTGTGTTCAATACAACCTGTCAGATCCTATTACGGAGAGTATACTACATACTACACTTGATTTGTATATCAAGGTGTTGAGATTATTTGAATTGCATTTTTTGTTTTATATTAGTGCAAGTGGGAGTTTGTTGGGTTTTGTGCCCTAAATAAAACCCATTTCGATATAATTAGATTTACTAGTTAATAAAGATCAGAAATAACATTTTATGTTGCATGGTTCACATGATTTATTTCATGATTGTTTAATGTATAAATTCTATTAAGTCCAGAACATATGAATTTATTAATGATTATAGTGTTGTCAGCACAGTGGAATATAATCTTGATTATATGTTCGAAAGTTTAATTCCCTGATTTATCAGTTCACTGGATTTAGACTGAAATGATAATCAGCGATAGGTATTCTTACACCTTGGATAAGTGGTATGTCCTTTCCAGGGCATTGAAAAAGTTTACCAGTATCGGATGTATGGAGTATACATCGAAAGGGACCAATATTGAACTTTGATTAGATATGTTAAATTTACCGTAATATTTATTCAATTCAATATCACCTAGTTGATCCTAGATCAAATGAGCTTAATCCTGATATGATTAGGTTCGATCTAAAGAGTATTATTCATGTTCTTTGATTTGTTAGTTAAGCCTACTTTTGGGTCAGGGTGATACGTACATTTTGGGAACATGATAGTATAATTGAGTGGGAGCGCTAAACATAGATATGGAATCTATAACTTCTATAGGTATTTAGAAGTGAAACGATAATTTCCTTCGAGCTTGGCTAAACAGAGATAAATGGTTGAGTACTCATTTCACTTCGCTGAAATATCATTTATACGAAGCTAAGTGTTTTAAGGATAAAATACATTGAAGGGTGTAACGGTAATTTGATCCCTATACAATGTAGATCATCTATTAGAGGATCATTGATCAAATTAGGATTATAACAATGGATAATTTATAGCGTATCTATATCGTGGAACAGATAGAGCGTTCTATATGACTGAGAGTGCAATTCTAAGTTCTATGCGTGGATTCAACAAGGAATTAATAAGTTAGTGGATTTACTTGGTAAATTCTTGATCTGCTTATTGGAAGCTCGGTTATATAGGCCCATGGTCCCCACACTAGTTGAGACCATACTCCTTGTAAGACTCAGTTAATTTATTTTAATTAATCAATTATAATTCTAAAGTTAGACTATGTCTAGTTTATTAATTTTCACTAAGCAAGGGCAAAATTGTAAGAAAAGAGATTCTAGGTTTTATTTATTAATTAAGAGACTTTATATGTCTAATTAATAAATATATTAAATGATAATATTATGTAATAATTAATTTTTAGTTATTAAATAATTGGAATTGGCATGTAAGTGGTTAAATTGGAAAATTGGCGTTTTTGAGAAAATGGGATGGAAAAATGACAAAATGGCAAAATTGCAAAGTGGGGCCCAAATACCATCCTATGGCCGGCCACACTAAGCAGCTACTATTTATTTTTCTATTATTTTAATGCCAAATAATTCTAACCTAAACCTAGGTGGTTACCTATAAATAGATAGTGATGGCTCACACTTAAAGTTGATAGAATTTCTTGCCTTTAGGAAAATTGAGCCATCTTACCTATACCATAGCCGAAGCTTCATTCTCTCTTTTCTTCTTCAGTTATTCAGCCTTGAGTGAATGAGTGAGTGCCCACACACATCAAGTGGTATCTCAATCATAGTGTGGAAGATTGTGAAGAATCCAACCAACAAGAAGGAGAATCAGACTCAAAGAAGGAGAGAAAGAGATCCAAGTTCAGATCTTGGTGATGCTCTGCTACAGAAAGGAATCAAGGGCTAGAGATCTGAACGGAAGGAGTCATTATATTCCGCTGCACCCAATGTAAGGTTTCCTAAACTTTATATGTGTTTATTTCATTGTTTTGGAATTCATATTAGGATGTTAATGAAACATACTTGTTAGTAAATCTAGATCCTGGTAAAATATTTCCAACAATTTGAACATACAATATAACATAAATGTTAAACCAATTGTGATAATTGAATAAAAATATTATGATTACCTTAGGTTTTCAAGATCCAAGAACAGAGGATTTTTCAATTGTAGTAGCTGAAAAGAAATGTTATGACTGAAAAAGAAAAACAACCAAGCAATTCAGGAGCTATTTACCCTTTCGATACTCACCTCCATAAACATCTCCATTACTATAAACACTCTCTCCCAATTGAAATTCTTACCTTATTTTGGATTTGACGGGAGAGATTTGAGTGATTGAAACTCACATTGAGATGATTTGGGGATGGGTCAGAGAGCTAAGCTCCGACAACTTCGCGATGATTGCAACGGAGCTCTGTTTCGTTTTCTTCTTTTTTAAGTTCAGGATACGCGATGATTTGGGAACGGGTCGATCGACTGGCGCAACTCGGAAAATGGCGATAATGGAGGTTCAGTTGTTGTCTCCAGAGCTTGTTTATTTTTCTTCTTTATTTTTGGTTCAAGATATACGTGACAAGGTAGAGAAGAAGCCCAACCACGTATTTTTGCAAAATATAATCTAATTGTGGTTAGTTTTTAATATTAACGTATTTTTGAAAATAAATTTCATTAAAAATACAAAAGTGAAAACACCCTTTAAAATATCTATACAACTGTAGGGAATAATCTATTCTTTCTTTTTTCATTTTAGATTTTTTAAAAAAAATATAAAGATCTTAACATAGTATGAAATATAATAATTTTTAATTATGATTTACGTTTGCAATTTTTTATTTACGTACTTGTAGGATTCATAATTATGTTCTTCTAACCCATTTCTTTCCTTTTTATAAGCGTTTAATTAAGGAATAATTACATTAGGCACTATTTTTTGTAAAATAATTACATTTTTACATTCAAAAAATGTTTTTTTTTACATTTTTACGGTTTTTCGAAAAATAACACGAAAATAATATAAAATTAACAAGAAAACTACATAAAAGTAACATGAAAATAACAACAAAAAATAACATACAAATAACAAAAAATCAACAACAAATTAACAAGATTACAACATAAAAAGACCGTATTTTCTGTAAATAAAATTAAAAAAATCGTAAAAATGTTTAAAATTCCGTGAAACTGTATTTTTATAATTTTTTTGTTATTTTTATGTTTTTGTGAAATAATACCTTTAATTAATTGGAGAAGTCTCAAGTTTGTCTCTTCCTTTCACTATAATAAATTTTTATATAAGTATTTGATATCATGGCTCAATTTAAATTATAAATATATATATATTTATTTTTTATAATTTTAGATCTCAATTTGGATATAATATACATATATATTTCAATTTTTAATCTTTATTTTTTTATAATTCTCTTTTTTTATTGGATTAGGTAATGGTAATATAAGTTTAGTTTTCTATAAATTATTTTTTAGATTAAGAATTATATGGTGAGTTTTAAGCAAACTGTACCGACTGCAAATGAGATACGATAATGATAACGAATTTTGAATGTAGTGATGACTACAAGTACGATGCGGTAATGATAACAATTTTAAAATGATATAATGAATTTTTTATAGATTTTTTTTTAAAAAAAAAAAATCTCTATTTTATATGAAGATTATTATGATAATTTTTATGCAGAGTAAAAAATTAAAAGTTTAGTAAAATAGTTATTTATACTATTAAAATTTAAAAATATACATCTATGTAAAACATTAAAATTTGAAATTTTATATAATTTTATAATTTAATTATCCTTGAATAAAATCCAAAGAACAGTTTGTTTTCTAGTTTTTGTATAGTTTTGATAATTGATGGTTAGAGTAGAGAAATCATATGACGCTAAAACTACACGCCAACACAATTATAGTGTTAAACTACAACGTATATATAGAGTCGTTCACGTTCAGACCATCTTTTATTGATAAAAGAAATGATCATACTGTTATTTTATTAAGTATAGTTTGGCCATATGGCTTCAACATTTAAAAGATTTGGACCAAACAAATTATAGTGTAGAGCTTTATTAATTACCATTTAAAATAATTTTATTTTATTCGTTAAATAATAATAATAGGTTTCATAATTCTCATCATTCAAGTATTTTTAAACCACCCTTTGCAAATGTCAGGCAAGTTGTCCCAAGAGGCAGGGTTTTGCCCACAGTCAGCTGCAGAGGCGATAGGGAATAGTGAAGCTAAATGCTGCATGTCGAGACAAAGATTATGATCTGTAACACCTAAACATTGACCACTGGAGTTTTCACTGTTATCACAATACCATTCTGGAGCCTGAAGATTAGCAGGCACGAAATTTAACAGCTTTGATAAGTCTTCTGGCAAGCAGTTGACCTGACCTTTAGACTCTTGCTTTGGCATTGTTTCTGCATTAAAAAGAAAAGAATGCACATTGTTATTTCCTTAATTCTATCCGAATCTATGAACAAGAAACGAAAAGTAGTATTTTCCTGTCATAATTTTGACCTTACATGCTATGCTATGCTATGCTATGCTATGCTATGTATTCTACATGTTTGAAAACAGAGTTAATGCGGGTAGTTCCCTGAAATCCATCATAAGAAATATGGTATATAGCAGTTGAAATTCACAGGCGTAGTGAAACAATCAACAATAACTAAGCTAAGCTTGAACTATTTGTAGACACAAGTTTAACTTAATTAGAAAAATTCATAATCACACATACTACGATTCACCTGAAGAGCTCTCAACAGACCTCTGGGCTTCCTCCAACAGATTCTCTAAAAGGTCCTCCAGCAACCCACCATTTCTCTGGGTTGTTGCTGAGCTTACAACCTTGGAGTTACAATTATTAATATTATTATTAGTATTGTTATTGTTGCTGTTGCTGTTGCTGTTATTATTATTACACGTAATTTCCGAATGAATTTGGGTAAATTGGCTTGAAGGGAGCTCCGACTTCACCGAGCGGATTGAACCAGAGGAATTCATAAGCTCAGAATCGAAATGGGTTCCAATATTTTGAGGTAAAGTTGGGTCAAAATTCAACGGAAACTGAAAACAACCAGAATCGCTCAACTGGTTCGGCGTGTACTGGTCAAGAGAAGGTGGACAAGGACTTTGTTGTTGGGTTTGGAGAGAAAACCCATTTGAGTCGCGAAACGACTTGAAACGAACAGGGGCACCGAGAACGGGAACAGGTCTTTGGAAAGTGAAGGATGAAGGGTTTGAGAAGGTGAAAGAAGAGTTGTTGTGTTCAAAAGAGGAAGGAGAGGTCAAACTAGGGAAAGGTTGGATTGGAGAAGACATAGGAGAATGGGATGGCGGAGTGGGCGAGAATGGGACATGGCCTTGGCTCTGGAAGGGAAACGATGGTGTCGTTGGTGTCGTTGGAGATTGGATTATTGGGGTGAGTGAGCTCGTTGGAGAGAGGTGTTGAATGTCGTGTGGATATAGAGGTAACCCTTGTCGTTTGCGCCTCTTCACCCTTGTGTTCCAATAGTTCTTGATTTCGTTGTCCGTTCGTCCAGGCAACTGGAAGAACAAAGAACAAAGTGCAATTGTCGTTCTCAATATAAGAACAACGAAACGACATCAAACAAAACATTACTAATGTATAAATAGTGTACATACTTGGGCGGCCATGCGAGCCCATTTGTTGCCATACTTGGCGTGAAGTTCAAGAATGAGTCTCTCCTCCTCAGGGGTAAAGGAACCCTTCTTCAAGTTTGGTCGAAGATGGTTGGCCCACCTGAGACGACAACTCTTGCCACAACGATTGAGCCCAGAATACTTCTGAACTGAATTCCAGTTCCCTTCGCCGTGTTTCTTTACATACTCCATTAGAACATGATCCTCCGCCGCTGTCCATGGTCCTTTCTTCAAAATGGCCCCGTCTGGCCCACTCACACACTTTCCTCCGCTTGAACCTGATGACCCACCTTCGCTCTGTGCACTGCCGTTGTTGTAAGGGGTCATTACAAGAAAGAAATACCAGAAAAAAAAAAAAAGAGAAACCCGACAAATAATCGATACCCAAATCCCAAAACTTGCCTAATCTTTTTATTATCTATGTCTCACACGCTTCACACTATTCTTCTTCCTCTTCTTCTTCTAAAATATCCCTTTAAGGCTCACTGGTCTTGGTAAGCCCCGGTGATATTTTTGTGTGTATTTTCCTTTTACATACTTAACTCACCTATTTCTCTCCCCCCTCTCCCAATCTCGATCTCCATCTCTGTCTTTTTCTCGCTATAATTCTTTTTATTTCACTCGTTCCGATACATTTTCGTTGAGTTCTTTATTGGGTATCTTTCTTTAATTTAGAATGATTTTATAAAATGTGCTTCCAAAGAAAAATAGAATCAAAAGAGAAATAAATAGTCAACAAATTTCAGAGATTGATGATAAGAGAGAAAGAGGGGGGAAGAAGGAGGGACGGTGGCTGGCCGGTTAGAAGAAGAAGAAGAAGCAAGAAAGCTGCAAAATGGTGGTGGTGATTGGAAGGTAAAAATATTGGGGGGCCTCTGAGAAGAAAGGGACCCGCAAGGGAAAATGGTAAGGAAGAGTGGGATGGTTTAAGAGGTGTGAAAATGCTATGTTTCCGAGTAATTCTCAAAGCCTAATGGCTTACCATTTTAAACGCTTTTGTTTTTTTTTTTAGGATAAATGAATTGTCCTAAAATCTATATATATCTATATAATGCTAATCACAAACCTTTAACCTGCTGAAGTGTCATCCTAAAGTTTTTACTTTCTTAATTATTTGTTCTCATTAATTTAAGTTTATTTATTTATGTATTTTATGTTAATTATTATATTAATTAAAATTATTAATTAATATTTCAGTTTTGTAGTCTATTTTTTTTTTTTATTTCCTATTAATTATAATATTTTTCGTAATAATAATAATTAAAATTAATTATTAAGCAAAAGATAAAACCTATTAAAAAAAATTGTAACAATTAATTTAGAAAAATTTACATTGATGCACGTTATTAATAATTTATTTATATAAATATTGTAATCTAAATTAATATAAAATAATAACGTTTTCTACACCGTTTGTATATTAATTATTTTGGTTTAAGTACATGTATGAATGGGCGTTTCTCTGTCAAGAGTGCTTATTGGTTGATGCAAAAGTCTTCGATACAACCAGAGAAAGAAATTTGGAAGAAACTTTGGAAGGTGAGAATGTTGAAATTATTTTACCAGAATCTAGATTTACTAACAAGTATGTTATAAACATCCCAAGCATGAACTTCTAAAACAATATGAAATAAACACATATAAAGTTTCAAGAACCTTACAGTGGTTGCAGCAGAATATAATGTCTCCTTCCACTCAGAACTCTAACCCTTGTATCCTTTCTGTAGCAGAGTATCACCAAGATTTGAATTTGAATCTCCTTCTCTTGAAACTGGACTCTTCACAGCCTTACACACTATGATTGAGTACCACTTGATGTGTGTGGGCACTTACTTTAATCACTCTAGGGTTTGAATTGAAGAGAGGAAGAGAGAGAGAGAGAGAGAGAGAGGTTTCGGTTTTGGTATAGGAAAGGAGGCTCAAAAGTTTTACTGAAGGAATGAGATGCATCATCTTTTTCTTTTAGCCATCACTTCCTATTTATAGGAAATCACTTAGGGTTAGGTTAGATTTATTTGGCATTAAAATAATGAAAAATTAAATGGTAAATTGCTATAGAGTGGCCGGCCATGGATTGATATTGGGTCCGACTTTGCAATTTTACCATTTTTCAAATTTTCCATCTTATTTTCTCAAAAGTGTCATTTTTCTAATTTAACTACATAAATTCCAATTCTAATTATTTTTAATAACTAAAAATTAATTATTAAATAATATTATCATTTAATATATTTATTAATTGGACTTAACAAAGTCTCTTAGTTAATAAATAAACCCTAGAATCTCTTTTCTTCACATTTAAGCCCTAGCTTAGTGAAAATTCATAAACTAGACATAGTCTAATTTTAGAATTATAATTGATTAATCAAAATCAATTAACTGAGTCTTACAAGTAGTATTGTGTAACACCCTAACTAGCACAGGCGTATTACGTGATTTTTAAACGTACTGTGCAGCTCGTTGCTAATCAACGAGGTTTATGGAAATCGTGATTAATTAAAATTTTTGTTTTTTAATTAAACTTATATAATATTTTATACAAAATACTTTGGGATCCCATTTACAAAATGCTTTACAAAAAGTTTACTGTCTAATACAAATACTTGTCACCCAGCGACTAATTACAAAAGCACTGTTGTCCCGAGGATCGTACGCTCCAGGCCTAACCGCCCCGACATGTACAATCTTCATCGGCTTGTCCTCACGGTTCCTCAGCCTTGGCCTTCCCTTTACCTGTTGGAAATTATTTTACCAGGATCTTAGATCTACTCACAAGTATGTTGTTTTACACCCTAAATATGAACTTTCTAAAACGATAAAATAAACACATATAAAGTTAAGAAAACCTTACATTGATGCAGCAGAATTAATGTCTCCTTCCACTCAGATCTCTAACCCTTGTATCCTTTCTGTCGCAGAGTATTATCAAGATCTGAGCCCGAATGTCCTTCTTCTTTGAGTTTGATCCTTCACAGTCTTCCAATCTATGATTGAGTTACTGCTTGCTGTGTGTGGGGACTCACTCTTTCACTAGGGTCCAAATTTAAGAAGAGAAAAGAGAAGAGAGGGGTTCGGCCAATAGAAGAGAATAGGGAAGGCTCGGTTTTTCTGAAGAGAGAAATTTCCGTCAGAAAAGGTTATTGAAAACTTGTATTTTGACTGAGCCATCACTTTCTATTTATAGGCAACTATTAGGTTTAGGTTAGGAATTATTTGGCATTAAAATAATGAAAATATCAATTTGAAAAAGTCAAACAAGTGGCCGGCCATGGTGTGATAATGGGCCCCACTTGATTTTGCAGTTTTCACAAATTTTATTTCTATTTTCTCAAAAACGCTAATTTTCTAATTCTAACCATTTAAATGCCAAAACTAATTATTTAATAACTAAAATAGATTATTAAATAATATTGTCATTTAATTTAATTATTAACTAGACATATAAAGTCCATTAATAAATAAATAAACCTAGAATCTCTTTTCTTTACAATTTCACCCCTGCTTAGTGAAAATTCATAAATTAGACATAGTCTAACTTTAGAATTATAATTGACTAATCACGAATCAATTATTGAGTCTTACAAGCAGAATGTTCTCAACTAGAATGGGGACCATGGATCTATATGCTGAGCTTCCAATAAGTGAACCAAATTTACCAAGTAAATTCCTACTTATTAATTCTTCGTTGAATCCACTCTTAGAACTTAGAATTGCACTCTCAGACTTATATAGAGCATATTATTGTTGGAAATTATTTTACCAGGATCTTAGATCTACTCACAAGTATGTTGATTAACATCCTAAATATGAACTTTCTAAAACGATAAATTAAACACATATAAAGTTAAAGAAACCTTACATTGGGTGCAGCGGAATATAATGACTCCTTCCGTTCAGATATCTAGCCCTTGATTCCTTTCTGTAGCAGAGCATTATCAATATCTGAACCTGGATCTCTTTCTCTGAATCTTTGATGCTGAAACTCCTTTGCTGATGATCTTTCTTCACGATCTTCCTCACTATGATTGAGGTATCACTTGATGTGTGTGGGCACTACTCAAATCACTAAGGATTTCGAAATTCTAAGAAAGAAGAGAGAGAGTGGTCAGCTAAAGATAGGGAGAGAGAAAGGCTCAGGTTTTTCTCTGAAGGAAAAATAGAAAATTTAAGTGTAATTTTCCTGAAGCCTTCACTATCTATTTATAGCATTCCACTAGGGTTAGGTTTGAATTATTTGGCATTAAAATAATGAAAATATCAGTTTAAATTTCCTACAAAAGTGGCTGGCCCTATACTAGTGGATTTGGGCCTCACTTTTTGCAATTTTGCAGTTTTACCTTTTACGCATACCGATTTTCTCAAAAACGCCAATTTTCTAATTCAACCATTTAAATGCCAATTCTAACTATTTAATAACTATAAATAATTATTAAATAATATTGTCATTTATCATATTTATTAATTGAACCATACAAAGTATCATAATTAACAAATATGCCCCTATAAACTCTTTCTTTACAATTTCGCCCTTACTTAGTGACAAATTCACAAATAGACATAGTCTAATTTGAGAATTATAATTGATTAATCAAAACCAATTACATGAGTACAAGCAATATTATCTCAACTAGTGGGGGGACCATGGGTCTATATAACCGAGCTTCCAACAAGTAGATTAAGAATTTAGCACTAAAATTCACTAACTTATTAATTCTTCGTTGAATCCACGCATAGAACATAGAATTGCACTCTCAGTATATAGAATGCTCTATATGTTCCACCATATAGACACATCATTAGTTATCCATTGTTATAATCCTAATGTGATCAATGATCCTCTATATGAATGATCTACACTGTAAAGGGATTAAATTACCGTTACACCCTACAATGTATTTATTCCTTAAAACACTTGACCCCGTATAAATGATATTTCAGCTTATGTGAAATGAGTACTCCACCATTTATGTTCGTTTGGTCAAGCTCGAAGGAGATCATCCTTTGCTTACTATTCGCCAGATAGAAGCTATAGATTCCATGTTTATGATAGCGCTCCCACTCAATTGCACTACCGTGTTCGCAAAAAGTACGTATCACCCTGACCAAAAGGTAGGCTTAACTAACAATTCAAGGAACACGAATAGCCTTTCAAGATTGAGCCTAATCATAACAGGATTAAGATCATTTGATTCTAGGATCAACTAGGCGATATTGACTTGAATAGATTTTACGGTAAGTTTAATTAAATCTAAGTCAAAGTTCAATATCGGTCCCTTCCGATGCATACTCCATGCATCCAACCTGAGCTTTACTTTAACCAATGCTCTGGAAAGAACATAGCACTTCTCCAAATGCAAGTAAACTCTTGTTGTAGATTATCATATCAGTAAAACCCTGTGTCTGACAAATCTAGGAAACTTTATTCACATAGTCATGTTTACTTTCCAATGTGTTGACAGCACAATAAACAGGATCAAGTATGTGAAAAGGGTTTCAGATGAATTTATACATTATGTACTTATAATCATGAAATAAATCATGTGAACCATGCAACATTAAATGTTATTTCTGATCTATATTAATAAGTAAATCTGATTATATTGAAATGAGTTTTATTTAGGGCATAAAACCCAACAAACTCCCACTTGCACTAATATAAAACAAAAAGTGCGTTTCAAATAATCTCAACACCTTGATATACAAATCAAGTGTAGTAGTAGTAAACTCCTCGTAATAGGATCTGAAAGGTTGAATTAACCACAACCTTTTCTCCACCATTACTCTTCCTTTAATCACAAAATCATTGATAATGTGAAATTCCTCTCTATATGTCTACTCTCTTGGGATACTGGATTCTATATCTTTGGCAACTACATTTGGTTAATCAGGAAATTAACACTAGTAGTTTAAGGCAGTTTGGAATGATGCCAAAATGTATAGAACTTTCCTTAGACTGAATAAGTACCTTTCCTGCAACCTTAACATTCAGTCCCTCTCTGGTAGACCTAGAGACTTTAGATAGGTTTTTACACTTCTCCAAAATCACTATTCCACCCCCAGAGTAACCACCATCTTATCAGAAATATTTACTAGCTCAAAGGCAAATTTTTGAAATCTGACATGGTGTAGTCTAAGAGTTTTAAACACACCCTTATAGACTAACATATAGTTCCTCTTCTTAATCTTAGGATTTACTTGATTGTCTTCCAATGTTCTTCTCCTGGATTAATCTGATACCTACTCATTACTCCCACTCAACAGCAGGTGTCTGGTCTAAGGCATACAAAAGCATATCTAAGACCTCTCACTGTTGAAATAAGAAATTCTTTCATGGCTTTATCTTTTCTGGAATAGTTGAGACTTTTCCTTAGATAAATAAAATCTATGCCTTAGAAGTTGTGAAGCTTCTATAGATTTCCATTAGAAAGAAAATGCTTCAGCATCTTACTAAAGTAAGTTGCTTGCATTAGAGTAAGTAATTACCAGGTATACCATAAGCCATAGGTTTAGATAAACTCAAACCTATAATACTAGGAACAGGAAGTTTGTTAAGTCCATTGAATGGACTTATAAACGAAATTTCCTTTTATGTCCTTGTAATAGAAAGCTTTAGGTTATTCCATGTGAATGGATTAAACCATAGTTCTATTGGCTTTCTTCTTATTTTCTTATCTTGACAATCCATTACTTGTTTAAACTCACAATGGATTTTAATCACTAGTGTCTCCCAAGTCATGAGAAGGTGAGTTCCTAGAAACTCTCCCACTACGACAAGGTATCGTGAATTATGTCTAAGAAAACTAAATGGTATTAATCTCTTCGGTTGTGACAAGACAACAGAGGCAGTGGGATCATCATATGTTATATAAGATGATAGAACACTTTTGGAATCAAGAAAAATATCTCCTTTATTTTCTACTTGTTTTCAGACTTACTCATTATCTTGGAAAAGTAGTATTTGTTTGAACAAACACTTTCTTATCTATTGACAATGGGATGGTCCACCCCTAATCACTTAGAATAGCTAACAAACCATGGTTAATGGTTCTAGCTTTTCTTAAGATTTTGATTAGGTCATCCATGAATCTAGTAATGATTTACATTAAGTATACAACCATTACATCATTCTGAAATTGTATTACCATAGAAGGAATTAGGCAACGACTACTAACTAATCATCAATATGCAACTCGAAATTTTTGGGGAGGTAAGTTTGGATATAATTCAAAAATCAATTTAATGATCTTTGAACTGCATATCTACTAACTATTTCTCCACCCCTATCAGTTCGCAAGATCTTTAACCACTTACCTTAATGGTTTTAACCATTGCTAGAAATTAATGAAATTTTTCAAACATTTCAAATTTCTTTGCTAAAAGGTATAATCTAGAGTTATCGTTTTAAGAATACAACGAAAAACTCATATCCACCCCTGAATGTACATCCATCTGCGAATGAGATGAACTACTTTCAGTGGATATAGGCATATTAACTCTTTGCAGAGATTGATCTTGTCAAATCCACTATGAACAAGATACAAATGCCATAGATTAAAAAAAAATGTGGTAGTGTCTATGATGACATAGGTTTAGTTACATCAAAGAGTTCTTAGAATACTGCAAGTGGATCCTGGTCACAGAATACCTAACTCATATTCCATACAGTTTTAATCCATTAATAGAAGATGGATATTAAACACTTGAGAAAGTGTAACTGTATTGTATTCTGGAATTAGAAATATAAGAAAATTTCTATTTGGAATCTAAAATTAAAGTCAAAGACTTAAATTTATACCAAATATTATGAGTAATTCTATCTTGGACCAGCACTACTAATACAAACTCTAAGTCAGATTTTCCCATACAAGTAGGAGATTTCTAAGATTGAGGATTTATATCAATTGGGAATAGAATTTCGGGATTATAATCATAGGCGTCATTTAATTTCTTAAGAGAAAATATAATGACATGAAATGATTTATAGTATATTCATCCAATGATATGTTTTGAAGCTAATTCGAAATGAATAAGCTAAGAGGAATTAGGATAATTTCGTTTATAAATAAGAATCCAACGATGCTTCGATTAGCGAAAGACATAGTAATCTTATTTATGTAATCTTCTTGTTTCATATTGTAAAAATACTAGTCTAAGGTGTCATCAATTGATGAACAGCTAGATGTTGCATATACAATATTTATCTTTCGAGATCTTACACTATTATGTATGTCTAATGGTGAAAATCCATTAGGGATTTATCTCATTAGAAAAACAAACATTTTAGACCAACAATGAAGATTCGAAATTAAACTACAACTTAATAACAGAAAATAACATGGTTCAATATAAATTCATACACAATTCAGAAATTATAAACAAATAGCAAGTAGGAATGACAAGTGAAAATACTAAAACTTACAATCCTAAATAATTCCCAAGGTTTTTCAACAAACTGATACAGTGTCCCGTTTAGGCGAGAGTCAAAGCATCATCCATTGAATAGAGTTGTCAGCTCATCTAAAATGATAACCATTCTAGCAACCTTTTATTCGATCAAGATTGGAATTCAGCGTTGTCCCGTTTAGGCGAGAGTCAAGGCAATTCTATCTTATGAGCTTCCACCATTGTTTCATAATTTGCAAGTCAAGTATGGTCGCCAGCATTAGGGTGATCCATACCATACAAAACACTTACAAACTACTTATCATGCGAGGTTAAACGGTGCGAAATTGCTAATGAACGTTCCTCCATTAGGGAGGATTACTCACTAAAACAAACACGGTGTAAAACCCACAATGGAGATCGAATGTCTTAATAATAATCAAGCTCATTATTTATAGTGAGTTGTATTTTCTTTGATTCTCTTTATTTATTCTATTTATTTTAAATATATATTTATTTAATTAAAATTTCCAATTTAGAATAAAAAATTCCAAATATAAATTTTAATTTAATATTTATAAATTTTACTTAGATGGATATGAAAATAACATGAATTATTTCCATCTTAGTAATAATTTCCAATAAATATTTAGAAAAATATTCAATTTAAGTTGTTACAAAATTAATTTAAATTAATTTACAACTCAAATTTAATTTTCTATAAATATATATTGCATTTCGAAAAATTAAAGTATATAAGAATACAATTTTCGGAAAATGCATATTAAAATAAAAAATAAATCCTGGAAAAATTATTCTAATTTAATGTTGGCCCAAAATTAATTAATAAAATTAATTTACAACAAAAAATATAATTTTCCTATTTAATTAAATATATATAAGAAAAATTTCAAATATTTAAGTATGATGATGAAAATCAACTTAAATATTAATTTTCTATTTAATTAAATACACTAGAAAAATACTTCAAGCAAAAATATCATCTATCTAGATTTTCCTTTGACTAATTAATTCAATTTCTAATAATATACTTTAATTCAATTTATTTTAAATTAATCAATAAATGAAAAAATCATTGATTTAAGTTGATCCAAGAATTAATTAAAATAAATAATTAATTTACAACTTAATCTATTTTTCAAGATAAAATTCGAAATTCTAGCATTTAAGAAATGCAATTTCGAAAATTGATTAATAAAATAAAGAAAAAATATATTTTGAAAATTATTTAAATTTAGTTGAAAAAAAAAAAATTTCAACTAAAAATAATTTTCTATTTAATTAAATGTCATGAAAAAGAAATATTTAAGTATGATGATAAAAATCAACTTAGATATTTAATTTTCAAATTAATTAAATGTATTAAATTCAAGAAATAAATAATTAAGTGTAGAGAAGGCTTAATTATTAGTCTCTAGTTTAATACTAGGAAAAAATATACTTAAAATAAATTGTACCAAAATTAATTATTTAAATAATTAATTTCACAATTTATAATATTTTCCTATTTAATATTAGAAATAATAAGTAGTCTAGAAATAACTATCTAGAAAATATCTTATTTGACTAAGTATCTTTTCCACAAAATTTGAAAAAATATCTAATTTAAGTTGTATTAGAAAAAATCTAGAACTTAAATATTTTTCAAATTTAAATTTAATTAAATATCAAAAATTAAGTTGTAACCACTTAATTTGAAAATATTCCATTTTAAGTTAATATTCGAAAAAATATTAACTTAAAAAATATCTAAAGAATCTTAATAACCAATGCCTAAAATTCCTCAACTTAATTTTGAAATTTCAAATTCAAAAGATATTCAGATTTAAGTTGGTTAGTTGTAGATAATTAAATATCAACTTAAATAAGAATATTTAATGAAAAATTTAAATTAAGTTCCAGAAAGAATCTAGATGGTTATAATTCTATATTTAATTAAATACAAGAAAATACATATAGTTTAGCTTAGAATAAAAAATTCTTTAAACTATAATTTTCTTAAATTAATTTCAAAATAAATGAAATTAATTATGTTGCTAATCAATTTTATTAGGTTAAACTAGTGTAATTAACCTAGTACAGTTGTTCAAATCAGGCAAATGGGCCTTCACAATTGGGGTAGTTTGTGTGAGGGGGTGCTGGGTTCAGTATATCGTACCCACTTCTATGGCTCCCAACTCTCACACAAGGCCCAAAAGAGAAGAATTTAACCTTAATAAGAACAACTGTTATTAATTGAATAGGCCCAAAAACTAAATGGGCCTAAATAAATTCTATCAATAACTATGATAATTTATTTTAGCAATATTAACCTATATGCATCTATAATAAAATTAAACACATAGGCTCACACAGGCACACTTTGGATGGGTCCTATCATGTTGCTAGGTCATACACAGATGAAAGAAGATTGTAAATTATACCTGTTACAAATTATTATCTTGACCAAGGGAGCCATCAGATCATTAGATCTGGCAAAAGGTAACCATGGCTATTTGCAATCAAGTAATAATAGGTTTTAAAAACTTAAATACAAGCTAAAACCACATACTCCTGCAACAAGGTTAGCTGGATAGTTGGATGTAGGATTTATTTAATTTTAAATAAATAATTTCGAAAAATAAATAATTAAAAAATATTTTAATATTCGAAAAATAAAATAAAATTTTAAAAAAATTTTAATTTCGGAAATAAAATTTAAATTTCAAAATTTAAAAAATATTCAAAATTAAACCTACTTTTTGAAAAATTGGGTTTCAACCAACCTAAATATCATTTCAAAATTTGCTAACTACTTTTAAAAATTAAATTTTATTTTCAAAATAAAAATTAGAAAAGATAAATAAAATATCTTTTCAGATTTTAAATTTAATTTAAATAAATAAAATAACAAAATTTAAAAGTTAGCAAAATATCTTACATCTATTTAAAATTACATGATTATAAATATCTTATTTTAAATTTAAATAAGGTCAAAATATCTAAAAAGATTTAATTTAAAAAAAATCTTAAAAGATAAGATATAATTAAAAATATCTTAAAATATCTTAAAAGATAAGATATTTTAAAAATGTATTAAAAGATTTTATAAATATCTTATAAAATCTGACCTTAAATTTAAAAAAAAAATAAGATATAATCAAATTTAAAAATAAGATAGATTTTTTAAGCAAGAAGATAGATACTAATTCTATTCAAATTCAAATTACACTAATATCTTGAATTAAATTTAAAAAATATTAAATTTATTCAAAATGATAATTAGAATTGAATTAGGAATAGTGATAGTATAAATACAAAGCTATACAAAAAATTGGAAGTTAATTACATGAAAAAGCATGAAAAATCGAAGAAAAACGAAAAAATTCGAAACTGTACGGACAGTTCTGCGATCGCAGGAAAATATCAGCACAGCCCCGATTTTTTCAAATCTTCAAAAAATCATAACTAATTCAAATAAAATCCAAATTAAGTTCTGTAAAAGGCTAACTTGCTTAATTTTTTCCATACTATCCAATAAAAATAATTCCAGAGATAAAATCGCAATTATTTTTCACGAAAATTTCACAAACATCAATCAATCATCAAATAACACTCAATACAACATGATACCATCCAAAGAACATACAAACAATCGTTTTAAAGTCCAAATTTCTTGCAAGTAAATCAATTACCATGGCTCTGAGGCCAGTTGTTGGAAATTATTTTACCAGGATCTTAGATCTACTCACAAGTATGTTGATTAACATCCTAAATATGAACTTTCTAAAACGATAAATTAAACACATATAAAGTTAAAGAAACCTTACATTGGGTGCAGCGGAATATAATGACTCCTTTCGTTCAGATATCTAGCCCTTGATTTCTTTCTGTAGCAGAGTATTATCAATATCTGAACCTGGATCTCTTTCTCTGAATCTTTGATGCTGAAACTCCTTTGCTGATGATCTTTCTTCACGATCTTCCTCACTATGATTGAGGTATCACTTGATGTGTGTGGGCACTACTCAAATCACTAAGGATTTCGAAATTCTAAGAAAGAAGAGAGAGAGTGGTCAGCTAAAGATAGGGAGAGAGAAAGGCTCAGGTTTTTCTCTGAAGGAAAAATAGAAAATTTAAGTGTAATTTTCCTGAAGCCTTCACTATCTATTTATAGCATTCCACTAGGGTTAGGTTTGAATTATTTGGCATTAAAATAATGAAAATATCAGTTTAAATTTCCTACAAAAGTGGCTGGCCCTATACTAGTGGATTTGGGCCTCACTTTTTGCAATTTTGCAGTTTTACCTTTTCTACATCTGATTTTCTCAAAAACGCCAATTTTCTAATTCAACCATTTAAATGCCAATTCTAACTATTTAATAACTATAAATAATTATTAAATAATATTGTCATTTATCATATTTATTAATTGAACCATACAAAGTATCATAATTAACAAATATGCCCCTATAAACTCTTTCTTTACAATTTCGCCCTTACTTAGTGAAAAATTCACAAATAGACATAGTCTAATTTGAGAATTATAATTGATTAATCAAAACCAATTACATGAGTCTTACAAGCAATATTATCTCAACTAGTGGGGGGACCATGGGTCTATATAACCGAGCTTCCAATAAGTAGATTAAGAATTTAGCACTAAAATTCACTAACTTATTAATTCTTCGTTGAATCCACGCATAGAACATAGAATTGCACTCTCAGTATATAGAATGCTCTATATGTTCCACCATATAGACACATCATTAGTTATCCATTGTTATAATCCTAATGTGATCAATGATCCTCTATATGAATGATCTACACTGTAAAGGGATTAAATTACCGTTACACCCTACAATGTATTTATTCCTTAAAACACTTGACCCCGTATAAATGATATTTCAGCTTATGTGAAATGAGTACTCCACCATTTATGTTCGTTTGGTCAAGCTCGAAGGAGATCATCCTTTGCTTACTATTCGCCAGATAGAAGCTATAGATTCCATGTTTATGATAGCGCTCCCACTCAATTGCACTACCGTGTTCCCAAAAAGTACGTATCACCCTGACCAAAAGGTAGGCTTAACTAACAATTCAAGGAACACGAATAGCCTTTCAAGATTGAGCCTAATCATAACAGGATTAAGATCATTTGATTCTAGGATCAACTAGGCGATATTGACTTGAATAGATTTTACGGTAAGTTTAATTAAATCTAAGTCAAAGTTCAATATCGGTCCCTTCCGATGCATACTCCATGCATCCAACCTGAGCTTTACTTTAACCAATGCTCTGGAAAGAACATAGCACTTCTCCAAATGCAAGTAAACTCTTGTTGTAGATTATCATATCAGTAAAACCCTGTGTCTGATAAATCTAGGAAACTTTATTCACATAGTCATGTTTACTTTCCAATGTGTTGACAGCACAATAAACAGGATCAAGTATGTGAAAAGGGTTTCAGATGAATTTATACATTATGTACTTATAATCATGAAATAAATCATGTGAACCATGCAACATTAAATGTTATTTCTGATCTATATTAATAAGTAAATCTGATTATATTGAAATGAGTTTTATTTAGGGCATAAAACCCAACAATTATATGTTCCACGATATAGATATGCTATCTCATTTAACCATTGTTATAATCTTATTGTGATTTAAAGATCCTCTATATAGATGATCTACATCGAGATGGGATAATTTTACCGTTCTCACCCCTCAATGTATTTTGCCCCTTAAAACACTTAGCTACCTGTAAATGGTGTTTAGTGATCTAATAATTAGTCAGTTAAACAAGAGCTCATCCATTTACTTCTATTTGCTAAGCTCGAAGGGAATCATCACTTGACTTCTATACACCAGTAGAAGCTATAGATTCCATTTTTATGTTCAGCACTCCCACTCAATCATACTATCATGTTCCCAAAATATACGTATCACCCTGACCCAAAAGTAGGCTTAACTAATAAATTAAAGAACATGAATAGTACTCCTGAGTTGAGCCTAAGCATATCAGGATTTAGATTCTTTTAATCTTAAGATCAACTACTGATATTGACTTGGAAAGATATATAACGGTAAGTTTGTAATACCTTAACTAAGTTGCAATATCGGTCCAGTCCAATGTATACTCCATACATTCGAAACTAGTATACTTTACTAATGTCTTGGAAAGAACATAACACTTACTCCAAGTGTAAGTACACATCATCGTTGATTATCACATTAGTGTAAATCCAAAACACTGATGAAACAGGGACTTATTCTTTTGATTCATATGATCACAATCACATTCCACTGTGTTGACGATACTGTAATTGTGAATATACATATGATCTGGATTTAACTGATTCTGTGTGTAAATGTAATAAACATATTAAACCATTAGCATGTAAAATTCATGCAAACATAAATCACTTCAAATTTCTTATATGTATAACTAATCAGATTGTAAAGAGTTTTATTTAGGGCATAAAACCCAACATTACCTACACATAAACATAGCACTGTGAGTCGACAGACTCAGTAAGAAAAGCATAAACCATAAAACATACATAAATCCCGGGTTATGATCAGACGCCCATACCCCTGACCATAACCCTAACTGCTGTGTCCCACACGATACTGAGTCCCGAACGTTCGTACGACGTTACTATTGACAAAGTAACAGCCTATACTCGGTACACTAGTCATACTCCAGCTGCTAGTCATACTCTAGCCTTACCGATGTGTTACAGTATCAGCCTATACTCGGTACACTAGTCATACTCCAGCTGCTAGTCATACTCTAGCCTTACCGATGTGATACGGTCAAATAGCACAGTACCACCAACCCTAGAATCAACCTATATTCGGTACACTGGTCATACTCCAGTTGCTAGTCATACTCTAGCCTAACCGATGTGATATGGTCGGATGGTACGAAGCCAACATACATATCTAATGTAATCTAACAGGCTTCCTAACATGCACGCTAAACATGTAATACATATGCATACTATTATACTAATCTTACCTCGATTCCGAATTCAAGTGTGCCGGTCAACCTGAGTGGAACGAACTGAACGGCAATTTATAGGCTCCTAACCATAACAATCACAACACTAGATAATTGATACGCTAAATCACTTCCTGGAGACTTAAACTAGAAACTAAAAGTTTCCCTATCGATAAAAAGCATGGCAATACCCTAAACAACATAAAAATGGGAAAAACAAGGGTTCCCAAAAATCCCCCAACCGGCAGACCGGTTCTGCAACCGGAATTCTGGTTCTGAGAATCCTGGAACACCATCCGGAATTCCGGTTGCACAACCGGAATTCCGGTTTTGAGTAGGAAATGAATAAAAAATTCATAACTTACTCAAAACGATCCCAAACCACACCAAATCCAGACCTATTCTAAATACCCCATTAAACAATTCCAAAGCAAGAAAACCAAGTTTCAGGCACAAAATCAAAAACCACCATTAAAGACCAAGCTTTGAGTTCAAAACTCAAACTTGGTTAAACTCCACAACATGCATTCAAACCTGGCTTAAAACTACTCAATCATGCATAATAAAACTGCAGAAAATGAACTCAAGCACAAACAATCTCTACAGCAACCATTACCTCAATTTTCCATAAAAATCATAATTTTGAGTAAAAAATTTCAAGCTTTAATCAAAGCAACTAACATGCATCATAATCAGCTCTAATCTACTCAAATTAACAAGTTTAAACTTTAGAAATTAACACACAAACACAACAGCAACAACACTCCAATTTAAGCATGCAATTAACCATCTTTTTCCTAAAAACTCAAGAAAACAAACAAGAACAAGATCAAGAACCTTACCAACAATTGAACTACACTTAGAATGGTTGAAAAGTGCTTGAAATTCTAAGGAAAACTCCAAGCCCTAGCAGCTCACACCAAGCCGAGAGAGAGAGAGAGAGAGAGAGAGAGAGAGAGAGAGAGAGAGAGAGAGAGAGAGAGAGAGAGAGAGAGAGAGAGAGAGAGAGAGAGAGAGCTTTGAGTGAAAAATGCAATTTTTGTTCTTTCTTTGATTTTTTTTTTTTGAAATGATAAAGTAATTAAATTACAACTATAATCAGCTTATTAACTTAAAATAGAGTCCACTAAAGGACAAACATAATTGGGGCAAAATGACCATTTTGCCCCTCCACACTAAAATAACATACAAGGGTACTAAAGGGTATTTTGGGAAATTCTAAATTCCCGACCACTCCCGACATTTCCAATGTCTAAATAACCGTCCCACAATACTAACATGTTAAGTTGTGATTTTATTGAGCCAAACACCGAGTTCCATGTTGCCGGCCACCGGAAATGCAAAATTATGAAATTCACTATATGACATAAAAATGCATTCGGAATTCTAAAATAATAGCATAAATAATTATTTAAATATCTATAAATAATTTTCATAATTAATCGTAATTAACTGCTAATTTCCAAATTAAACTAAGCGGTTTTTACATATTGTCTCAACTAGTATGGGGACCATGGGCCTATATATTTGAGCTTCCAATAAGTAGGTCTAGAATTTACCAAGTAAACTCACTAGCTTATTAATTTCTCATTGCATCCACCATAGAACTTGGAATTGCACTCTCAATTATATAGAACGCTCTATATATTCACGATATAGATACGCTATTAGTTATCCATTGTTATAATCTCAATAATCAATGATCTTCAATAGATGATTTACATTGTATAGGGATTAATTTACCGGTACACCCTTCAATGTATTTTATCCTTAATACACTTAGCCACCTATGAATGATATTTCAGTGAACTAACATAATCACTGAAATGAGTACTCAACCATTTATCACTGTTTAGCCAAGCTCGAAGGAAATCATCATTTCACTTCTATGTCCATATAGAAGCTATAGATTCCATATCTATGACTATCGCTCCCACTCAATTGCACTACAATGTTCCTAAAATGCACGTATCACCCTGACCAAAAAGTAGGCTTAACTAACAAATCAAAGAACATGTATAATACTCTTGAGATCGAACCTAACCATGTCAGGATTAAGATCATTTGATATAGGATCAACTAGGTGATATTGAATTGAATAGATATTACGGTAAATTTATCATATCTGATCCAAGTTTAATATCGTTCCCTTCTGATGCATACTCCATACATCCAACCCAAGCTTTACTTTAACCAATGCCCTGGAAAGGACATAGCACTTATCCACGGTGCAAGTAAACTATGTTGTAGATTATCATATCAGTTAAATGCAGTGTACTGATAAATCTAGGAATATATATTTAATCACACAATCTTGATTACTTTCCACTGTGCTGACGACACAATAAACAAGAACATAAATGTGATAAGGGTTTGGATGAATTTATAAATCAAATAAACATATAAATGATAACATGAACCAAATCACACATGAAAATACTTCTGTCTCTTTATTGATAGTTGAATAATAAAGATTACATTGAAATGGAGTTTTATTTAGGGTATAAAACCCAACAGAGAATCCATCCTAGACAAACTCTGCTAATTTGGAAGATACTATCTTGATGCTTACCGCTCCAATGGCGATGTTTCTCGCCTAGAATGGATCAACAATGCTGGTTGTGTGGGAGGAGTTGGAAACGGTTACTCATCTCTTTGAGGACTATCACTTTACCAGAAGTTTGTGGTTTAACAGCCCGTGGGGTATAAGAGTTGACGCCATTGCAAGTCTTTCTTTCGAGGTGAAAGAGCTTATCTATGCTAAAAATCTAACAGAATCCAATCTATGAGATTGCACTTCAAGACTAGCAAAAGCTAACTAGTCTTATGAAATGATTTCATTTATATAGGAGAGAATACAGAGAAGAAACAAGAATTAAAGCAACAGAAAAGTTGTTACAAAGAAACAGTTGTAACTGTTTTTAACTAACTAACTAATTAAACAGTTAGTTTAGGTAGAGTAGTAGTTGTATCATCCCCCCTCAAGCGAAAGGGGTTTGGACACACTTGAAGCTTTTGTTTGAGATGATGAAATCGATCAGTGGACAATGGCTTCGTTAGAATATCTGCAGTTTGGTCACAGGAGGGAACATATCGAACTTCGACCTGTTTTGCTAAGATTTGGTCTCAAATGAAGTGTAGGTCCATTTCGATATGCTTTGATAGAGCTTGAAAGATAGGATTTGCAGTTAGGGAAGAGCGTGAAAGTTGTCGACCCAGATCATTGGTGTTGTGGGAAGAGGGACTTTGAGTTCACTTAGAACAGAGCAGAGCCACCTTAATTCTGCTGCTGCGTTTGTGAGGGCCCTAAATTCACTTTCTGTACTCGATCTAGCAACAACAGATTGCTTTTTTGCAGACCAACACACTAGGTTTACCTTAAATAAAATTACTTAGCCACCTGTGGATCGTCGGTCATCTGGGCAACTTGCCCAATCTGCATCTGAGTATGCTTAAAGACAGAGTTGTGGTGCTGGTTTGATGAGAAGTCCCTCATGAATTGTGCCTTTAAGGTACCTGAATAACCTTTTACATGCCTCCCAATGGACTGTCGTTGGAGCTTGAATGAATTGACTTAACTTGTTGATAATGAATGCAACATCTGGCCTAGTTAAAGTCAAGTATTGTAAGGCCCCCAATGTGCTTATGTACAGTGTTTGATACATAAGTGGTTCTCCCTCGGATAGTGATAGTTCGTGTGTAGAGCTTGTGGGATTTGGAGAAGGCTTAGCACCCTCCATATGGAGTTTGACCAGCAAGTCAGAGACATATTTGGTCTGTGACAAGTACATTCCAGTGGCATTTCGAGCAATTTCCACCCCTAAAAAATAGTGTAATGGTCCAAGATTATTGATGGAAAAAACTTGATTCAATTCATCAATAAGACTGTTGATGATTGTGTTGTTTGGCCCTGTGATTATGATATCATCTACATATACGAGAAGCATAACTAAGTCATTTGCAGAGCCTCGGATAAACAAAGATGTATCTGATCGAGATGCAGAAAAATCTTTTTAAATAATGTCTGTTTCAGTGTATCATTCCAAGCACGTGGTGCTTGCTTTAGACCAGACAAGGCTTTGTGAAGTTTGCATACATGAGCTGGTTTCTCAGCATCTATAAAGCCAGGGGGCTGAGGCATGTACACAGTTTCTTGGAGTGAGCCATTTAAGAATGCATTCGAGACATCATGCTGGTTTATGGGCCAATTTTTTGTTACAGCAATGGTGAGTAGCAATCGAATTGTTGCTGGTTTGATAACCAGACTGAATGTGTCTGTGAAATCTATCCCTGGAGTATGAAGATAGCCTTTTGCTACAAGCCTAGACTTGAGCTTATTTACTGAACCATCAGAATTTAGCTTTATCCGATGCACCCATTTGTTGTCTACTAAAGTCATTGATGAATCATATGGAACCAGGGTCCATGTTCCATTTTTTTAGTGCTATCTTGCATGGCTTTAAACCATTTAGGATCGGCCAAGGCTTGTTTAAGTGTTTTGGGTTCAGTTGGGGTTAAAGATTCGGGTAAAGGGTGATTGGTGGAAAAGTATGCCTTTGGTTTATGGACTCCATTTTTGGATCTTGTTGTCATTGGAAGGGAATTTCTAGGTGGTTGACTAACTGGTAACTGACCAGGGGTTAGGATTGGGGTAGTTTGATTGGTATTTGTGTTTTGATTGGTGTCTGGTGATGGTACTGGTGCATGAGATATAGGATTTGTGGTGGCAATCATGGGTGGAATTACTGGCTCACGGGTTGGTGCATCTGGTGGATGTTCAACAGGCTGGGGATCAGTAGGGAGAGATGTTGGGCTTGTAGAAATAGCACCAGCAGCAGGTGTGTCAACAATAGTAGGATTTGAGTTAGATAAAATATTTTCCATAGGAGTAGTAAAGAGTGTAGTTGTTGGAAATAGTGTAGAGGGTGAGGATTGTACCTGTTGATGTGGTGATGTACATTTTGCTGGAAATTCTTGCTCATTAAAGATGACATTTCGAGCAATATATGCTCTCCCTGTTTGGCTTCTGCACAAATAGCCTTTGTGCTGCATAGAATATCCCACAAATGTGCATTTGTCTGATCGAATCTCTAGTTTGTGAGATTGATATGGCCATAAATGAGGATAGCAAGAGCATCCAAAAGGCTTGAGAAAGCTGTAATCAAGATGCTTGTGAAAGAGGCATTCATATGGTGAGAGATCACCAGGAATAGGTGTAGGAAGCTTGTTGATAACAAAGACAGTATGTTGAAAGGCTAGCCACCAGTATTCTAAGTCAAGACCAGATTCAGCAAGCAAAGTGAGTCCGGTTTCTGTGATATGTTGATGCTTTCTTTCGACCCCTCCATTTTGCTCATGGTCATGGGGACAGGGGTGTTGAAAAGCAATTCCATGCTGAGTAAGAAACTTAGCAAAGATCCTGTACTCACCTCCCCAGTCTGATTGGACAGTTTTTATGGGGAGATTAAACTGTTTCTCAACAAGCTTTTTGAACTCTAGGAATATGGAAAAAGCTTGGGATTTTACTATGAAAGGAAAAATCCAGGTGAACCTACTGAAATCATCAACAAAGATGATGTAATACTTGTGTCCTTCAAGTGAAGTAATATGGGAGGGGCCCCAAAGATTAGTGTGAAACAACTCAAGTGGCTGAGAAGCTCGAGAATTTGACATAGAATAAGGTAGTTTATGGCCTTTTCCCATTTTACATGGTTCACAGAATCTAAGAGTTTTTAAGTTGTGTGATATATTGATTTTAGACAAGATCTTGGCCAAAATTTTAGGTGATGGGTGACATAGTTTGGAGTGCCATATATTAACATCAGAGTTCATATCAGAACTAGTGTATAGGCAAACTGGAAAAATATTTTTATTAATACCAATAGTATTACAAGATGTTGCAGCTGGTGAAACAGCTGAAGTACAATGGGAAAGAAAACTCTTAGACTCTAAACTAGGAACATGTAACTTAGTAATGTCTGAGGCAGAAGCCATAGTAGTGGCCATGTGACATTGAAGCTCCAGATCAGATTCTGAAGTGGGTTGTTGGGGAAGCATGTAGAGACCATTTTTAACTCTCCCTTTGAGTAGGACATTCCCTGTGAGTTTGTCCTTAACAAAGCAAGATTTGGAATGGAATTCAAGAAAAACATTATTATCATTGGTTAGTTTTAAAACACTAACAAGGTTTTTCTTTATTTCAAGGACTTTAAGAATAGAATTAAGCTTTAGAGGTTGAGAAACAGTAGGAATTGAGTGAGTGCCAAGATGAGAGATAGTGAGTTTGTTACCATTACCAACTGTGAGAGACTCATGTCAAGAATAGGGTTGTTCATGGTCAAGATTTTCCATGCCAAGAGCAATGTAATTTGTAGCACCGGTATCAGCATACCATTCTTGATCAATAGCATAGTTAGGGAGCATCGAGGATGAGGAAGACTGATGTTCTTTAGAGTCATCAATCTCTGTCAGGAAAGCACGAGAATCACCAATTTTTCGGGTAACAAACCCTTTATCAAACCTGTAATGACACACAGTAGCCGTTTGCCCAAGTTTGTGACAAACTTGACAAATTAATCTTGGTGTGGTGGAGGCACCTCGGCCAAAGTTTCTGGGAGGGACACATTGGTTATACAGTGAATTTGATCCTCTTCCTGATGTATTGTAGCGATTTTGGGTCCCAGTTGCAGATCTAGCAGGACCAACAGCAAGATTTACTGAAATCTTGTTGCTGGAGTCAGCAATAGTGTAATGTCTTTCTAATCTGCCCCGATGAGTTAGTAATAAAGATTGAATAGATTCAAAGGAAAGATCATCAACAAGACTAGTAACATGAACAACAACAGGGTCGAATTCAGGGTCGAATCCATTAAGCAAGTGCATGATTAAGTCATTTTTGTCCATAGGAGTACCAGCAACTGAAAGAGAATCAGCAAGAATCTTTACCTTGTTAAGGTAGTCAGAAATGGAAAGATTACCTTTCTGAATTGTAGATAGTTGAGACTTGATCTATAAAATACGTGTTTTTAATTGACTGGCGTATCTCTGTTCCAGAGCGCGCCAGGCAAAGTAGGAGCTTTGGAATTGAGCTAGAGAGCCAAGAACAGATTCGGACATGGACGATCGAAGCCAACTAAGCAGAAGCTAATCCTTTCTCTTTCAGGTTGTGATTTCGGGATTGGTTTGGCCATTAACCAATCGTTCAGGTGGGGAAATACCTCCAAGAAGTATATCATCGAGACCGTGACCAATTATAGTTGGTATAACTTGTGATTTTCATGCTAAGAAATTTCATCGATCCAATTTTACGGTGAGAGAAGAGTGAAGTGAATTTTGGAACGGATTTCATGGAGGATTGGCCGGAGCTTGAGCAGCGGTGGCGAGTGTTTGAGTTGAAGAACGAGATGGATTTTCAGGATTACGGGGATCCATAGGAGACGGTAGTCAGGGGCAATCTAATACCATGAAAGAGCTTATCTATGCTAAAAATCTAACAGAATCCAATCTATGAGATTGCAATTCAAGACTAGCAAAAGCTAAGTAGTCTTATGAAATGATTTCATTTATATAGGGGAGAATACAGAGAGGAAACAAGAATTAAAGCAACAGAAAAGTTGTTACAAAGAAATAGTTGTAACTGTTTTTTAACTAACTAACTAACTAAACAGTTAGTTTAGGTACAGTAGTAGTTGTATCACGAGGAATTCTTTATTTGGTTATACAATCGTCACGACGAAGGTCTTATGATGCATGTTGCCTCCCTCTTTGAAGTTGTCTAGAACTGTAGAAATGAGATGGCGATTAAGGGACAAAAGCCGGATGTAACTAAGGCATCTTCTTTGATTTTGAAAAGAGTTGTGGAGTTTAGTGCAGTGCTGCTGCTAGATTCGTGGGTGCCACACATTGATATTTCGGAGGCTGGCAATGACCACCCCCTAAGAGATGGTTGGGACATACATTTCAAGGTTGATGCCTCGATAAAGGATGGGGAGGCTAGCATCGGGGCTTTGCAGTGTGATGTCGATGACGAGATAGCGGTGGTTTTACTTCAATTTTTCAAGGGAGTCAGTGTGCTGAAGGCTGAGCTTTTAGCTATCCATTCGGCTATGAATTTTGCTTCTCAACCGGGATATGGTGTAGTACTAATAGAATCATACTCGACTTTGGCTTGCAAAGAACTCCCTTATGTGTGGGGTCTGATCCAGTTTTTTTATGAATATTTATCTTTGTTTTCTAAGTTTGTGTGTTGTAGTGTTGTGTTTGTGCCTCGGAGTAAAAACTCTGTGGCGAACAGTTTGGCTCGTTGTGCCAGAGTTTTACGCTGTTGTAAGAGGACTATTCTGAGGGAGGTTGGTCCCCTTGTGACAATCACCTAGTTTCTTTGCTTTAAATAAATTCAGTTTACTTATAAAAAAAGTACATGTATGACATCAACAATTGATGAGATATTTATACTACCATATTTTTTACTTTTTTAAAAATTTGTTCAATTATTTAAAGTGAAAGAAAAATATTATTTTTATTTATTTATTTATTTTATATTTTGTAAGAATATATAGTTTACTCTTCTCATTTTTTTATCTTTTTATCTTTTCTTTTTTTTCGCTCTTATCTTTAACTTTAAAAAAAATTTCTAGTCACATCATTGCATAATCTACTCTTTAATGTGAATATTTTAAAATGTGAAAAATATTTTTTTTTTTGGTTATTTTTAGAATAAAAAAATCATTAACTTACTCATGATACTAATTAGGGGTGTTCATCCGATCCAATCCGCACTTTTTTGGTCAAACATTCAATCCGCACTAAGTGCGGATTTGATATTTTGGATCCAATCTGATCCGCATAATAGTTTAAATCCAATCCAATCCAATCCGTAAAAGTGCGGATTGGATCGGTTATTTTTTTAATGATAAATTATTTAATATTTCATAGAAAAAAAAAATTAAAAAAAACTATTGTTTCTTAATCTTCAATAATAATCTATTTCCATGTCCATTTATATATAAATCAAACCAATATACATATATGTCAATATATATATATATATACTCATCTTTAGATTTACACTAAAATATATATATGTATTCATTACTAAAATAAATAAGTTAGTATATATATTTAAATCTATGTGTATGTGTCTATGTGAATAACAATAATTTTTTAATATTTTTTATTATAAAACAAATAAAATACACCAACTCAATATATTACTAAAAAAGATTAAGAAATTAGAAGTTTGTGTCTTTTTTTCAATATTACTAGAAAATTAATATATATTATATATTATAATTTTATAAAAATATATATAATTAAGTGCGGATTGAATTAAATCGGTTACTTTTTGAAGTCAAACAACATCTAATCTGCACAAGTGCAAATTTTAGATTTTTCAATCGAATCCAATTCGCGCAAGTGCGGATATCTGCATTTTGTGAATTGAATTGGATCGTGCGGATTAGATTGGATCGGATACTTAGTGAACACCCCTTACTAATCATATACTAATTAGTTACCATTTTTTATTTTTTCTTAATCTTAGTTAACATTTATTTAAGAATTTATTTAATTAGATTATATTATACTATGATAACTAATTAGTTTCTACAATAAATTTAGATTACCAAAATATATATGCATGTTAGGAGTAGGAGGGATATTTTGAATATGAGAATCGAGTTCAAGGTAACATCATAAATATAAAAAAATTTCTAGCTAATATGCATGTTATATATCATTTAATTTTCAGTTTAAGAAAATCAAAAGTATAAATTTTATACAAATGGATAACTTCTTTGTTTATTTATGACGAGCTCATTTGTTTTTTTCATTCTTAGTGTGATAGAAACTATCAGGTTTTATTTTTGTTTCAATATGTCAAAATAAACTAATAAGTTTATTTGGCATATATTATTAGAATATTTTCTATTTAAGGCAATAAATAAATAATTGATTTTGTGATAAATGAATATTTATATTCATTGAACCTGGACAAAATTAATTACATAATGTTATACTCAAAATTCGGATGGAGGACACGTGTCAAGATAAAGAGAATGTGAATCTGTGTCGTATCTTTTTATGGAAAAACTCATTAATTGAGTAAGTACTAGAGTATATTTGCAACCTGTAACGTCCCCGCTTCAAGCCTCCATTGGGTCCTTACACCCACGGAATGAATGGCTCTTATACACGAGTACGCCACTCTGGCTGCTTCCTGGATTGATGACTGACCCTACAGACCAACACGAGTGTTTCTAGTGTGCTTTGTCCTCACTCGCACGCTTCCTGGGAAAACTTCCCAAGAGGTCACCCATCCTGAAATTGCCCCAGGTCAAGCACGCTTAACTGTGGAGTTCTTTCGTGATGGGCTACCAAAAAACAAGATGCACCTTGTTGATATAGGTAGTACTAATCAATTCATTTAAGCTCTCTTCAACTGTGTAGTCCCATACCTACACAGTCTCAGAATCATCCCACTTGACCTTCCCCAGGCAGTGTGGGATTGCACAGCTTACCCGGTATTCCCCCTTACGGATCACGGGACTACTGACTGTCACACAACCCGCTGACTGTAAAGTCTTAGGCAAGGAATCAATGTACGAACTCGTACGTATAGTATTAACGAGAAACTATATGTGGCTAAAGGAGAATAATGAGGCACCCGAGAAGAATAACGCATACCCTAACTTGCAACAAACAAACTAAGTGTAAAAGTCGAATCGGCTTGAAGAACAAGAATGCGAAATGGTCATCTCGCTACGAGGAAGCTCCCTATAGTCCACCCATCTAACAGAAGCAAGGCTTATAACCCTGACAAGTCAACAGATTTCCTTATATCTGCAATCGACATAAAACATATCTTGTTGATCTCGGATATAAGACTGGTTCCAGCTCGCCGTTGGGGTCACTACAATCAAGTTTCTACCGAGACATCTCCAGAATCAATAATTAAAGAAGTGTTTAATACACAATACTTCTGACCCAGTAAAAGCAGGAAAATTACAGTTGTATGGCTTCAAAATCATGTACTACATTTATATTTTGTAGTCGGATCCCACGATTTAAGGGATAATGTCTGTAATTACATTTTGGTCAGCTTTGTAATTAACTACCACTATGCAATTATAAATAGTGGTAGATAAGATTAGAAAAAGGAGAGGAGACTCTTATGCAAGAGGTCTTGAAAAAACATACTCAAAAATATGAATAAGATTGACTCGTGGACTATGCAGAATTTTAACTGCAAAACCACGTAAAAATTCGGTGTTCATATTTTTATAGTTATTTTGTGTTGAATCATATTCGTGAGGCTCAAATTTAGTTAACAAAAATCTGCATTAACACGTAATATTTATATATGGTCAGATTTCTATATTCATTACCTGATTTGATTTCCTGAATTAATTGTCAAAATATTCTCACAATTAATGTGGCGCGGATACTGATGGAGTATGTCACCTATAAATATAGGGTCTCGGTCCCCGATCTCCTCACTCATTCTGTTTATTCAGCAAAATGTCATCTAAAGGGAGTTGAGAGAGCGAGGAAGCCCGAACTCCAATACCGAAGCTATCGCAGGGATTGAAGCTCAATAATCAATGGCTGGAGGTATTTCGATCTTTCATTGCATATATGTTTTCGATATATTTATAGTATTTTCTGCATTACATATCGTTTACATATGTTGTATTTCATATTATACATTATAGTCTAACAGTTGGTATCTGAGCGGTTTAATTTCTGCCTTGATTTTGTTTGAGTTTCGTTTATATATATACACGTACATATACAATTTTTTAGTTTATATATATTTTATATATATACATTCATATTCATATTCATATAATCCTGATTATATACATACATTTTTATTTACGTATATACATATATATATTCTGTTCATATTCACAGGTTTATATATATTGTATACATTCATACGGTATAATATATATTTTTCTTGGTATATATGTGTATATATATTTATATATATTATACGTTAAATATATATTTGTATTGCATAATAATGATTATAATATTCTTCTTCATATATTTATAATATTTTATGCAATATATATTATAAACGTGCATATATATAAACATGGAGTTTTTCAGTCCGATTGTTTGTTTTTTCCATTTTTTATTTTTTTAGTGTTTACTTCGAATTCTATATGCATTACTATATTCGTATAGTATTATAGATCGATCTAAGCATATGAAAATGATTTGAAAAACTTAAAGATGGAAAAAAATTTCAGTAAAAACTTTTTCAAACCCGACTAAACTTTGTGATATTAAAGTCATATTTTTTCGTGTTTTCGTGCATAAAATCTATGTGGATCTTTTTATTATTCAATTTAGAACATTTTAGATTTGAAAACACGTAATTTTATCGTCGAAATTATCTTTTCCGATCGGGTTTGGGTCGGGTCCGTAGGACCCACGTGGCTTAAAACGGGTCAAATTTGACTCGACTGAAGGTTGAAGATACAGCTAAGCGACGTGTCATTTTTCTCTTGTTGAAAATGACGTGTCATTTTTAGGTTTAAAGCAGCCATCGTTTGTTGCAAACGACATGTCGTTTTCCACACTGTGAAAACGACATGTCATTTTTCGTCTTCTCAGTAGCCCTTCAGGTTGTTAAACGACGTTTTGTTTTTCATCTTGTGGAAAACGTGTCATTTTTTACATGCGTGATCAGCCTTTCTGTTTGAAAAATAACGTGTCGTTTTGCTTTTGCAAAAACGACATGTCGTTTAGGGAGTGTTATTTTCAAAAAAAAAAAGGAGGGAAATTTTTTTGAATTTTTTATATTTTTTATTTGGAATATTAATTATTTTCCTATTTTGTGTTAATTTATTCAATAAATTGTATATGGTCAATTTTCCATTTTTTATTTAATACATATATTTACTATAAATTGAAAGTAGAAATTTGTTTAATTTGGTAATTTATTGCATGATTTATTTAGGCATGTAATAATTGTGCTAATTTGTATAATTGTGCATTTAATTATATGTTACCAAATTTATGCAATGTATTGTCTAAATTAATTTTGAAAAATCTGCCATTAATTACATATTAAGGAATTTACATTTAATTAATTATCATATATTAATTGTATTAATTTATATTTATTTGGCAAATTTGTTTTTAATACAATTAATTTAGATTTGTATGATTTAAATACTATGCATAAATTTATTTTATAGTGCTAGATATATTTAAAAATATTCAAACATTAAGATAGGTTGAATATTTTATTTAGCACATTAAGTTTCATAACACTTCATAAAATTATTCATAAAATATTCATAAAACTTATTTAAAATGAATAAAATATGAATAAAACATAAGAAATTTTGTGGTTTGACATAAGAAAACATGAACCTGAGACAATGCTCATATGTAGAACGGATTTTAATGATCTTCGGAGGACCACACTAGGAGCACTAATCTTAGTGATTGTCTATTATGTTAATAACAAAATTACTTTTAGGTAGAACCCAATACCTAATGTCTAAGTGAAAATATAATTTTAAATATATAGGGAGTAGTCACAGCATCTTTAATTATATAAAATTATATAATAATTAAAATTCACCTTAATGAACATAACTTGTAATTAATTATATAAGTATAATAATTTTACCCCACAGGATTTTATTATATTTTTATAATTAATTAGGATAATATATTAAGTTAAACTCTCTTAATTTACCCCACAGGAAGTTATGAGGACTTAATTTAATAGTGTTATCACAAACTTAAATAAGATAGATTTCATTCCTCTATTTTCCTAAATTAAATATTTCATTAAATTTATCATAAAGTTCATATAATTTTATTAGATTTAAAATTTAGCCCACAAACAATTTTAGATTTAATAAAATTTTCATCTTCATCATGTTTCTACATTGGTAAAGCATGAATTCATTAAAGCCTCATTTTTTTAACATCTAAATTGTAATCTTATTCTTGCAGCTATTTCATCTACCTCTAAATACGCTGAAATCACTAGTGAAATCCCTGAGCTTAGGAGTGACAACTTCAAAATTTGGAAGGAACAAGTTCTTCTCCACCTTGCTTGCACTGACATGGACTATGCAATAAGGAAAGACGAATCAGCTGCTATCATTGAAGCTAGCACTGCTGCTGAGATTGCACTGCGTGAAAAGTGGGAGTAATCCAATCGTCTTTGCATCATGTTCATTATGTCCAGGATTCCTTTGGGAATGCGTAGATCGGTGGAGCCACCTAAGAAGGTTAAATATTTTATTAAAGTGATGGATGAAAGGTTTGGCACTTCAGATAAATCTTTGTTCAACAACCTCATCCAAGAGTTCTCGTCTACAAAACTCACCAGTGTTAAAGGAGTTCGAGAACACATTTCAAAGATGAGGGATATTACTGCTCATTTGAAGAAGCTCGATGTTATCATTCCTGATACCTTCCTGGTTCATTACATCCTTCACAATCTTCCTCCACAATATGGGCCTTTCAAAATTTCCTACAACACACATAAGGAAAAATGGAGCATCAATGAATTGATGACCATGTGTGCTCAAGAGGTAGCCAGGCTCCTACAAGAGCAAGGAGAAAGTGTTCACCTGACCACTCAACCCAAGAAACGCAAACCATTCAAGAAGAACAAAGGAAAAAAGCCCATAGCTCCCAAGGCTGCCATAAAGAAAGATTCCATCAATTTCTTTTGTAAACAAAAGGGAGATGCGAAAAAGGAGTGCAGCCAGTTCAAGAAATAGATGGACGACAAAGGTAATCCAATTTTTTTAGTATGTTATGAATTTAATATGGCTAATGTTAATCTTAACACATGGTGGATTGATTCCGATTCAATAATTCACATAACAAATTCCTTGCAGGATATTCAAAACTTAAGGAAGCTAGTGGCAAGTGACCAAAGCATCTTATTTGGAAACAAGATGGGCTCACGAGTGGAAGCTATTGGAACATGCAATTCAATTTTAAGCAGGGGTTTTATTTTAAAGTTAGAAAAGACTTTTTATGTACCAAGTTTCTCTAGAAACTTGATTTCAGTTTCAAGACTTATACCCTTTAGTTTTTCCTTTACATTTTCAGTTTCAAGCACCCTGTTGCCGCGGCGAGAGCCCGATTCCTACATACGATTTTTTTTTTTTAAAAAAAAAAAGATGAGCTATCTTTTCTTTTAGTGAGATATTTTCTAGTACTATAAATAGGACTTCTTAGGCTACGAATTTAATCATTCTAAAGCTACAAATTAGAGAGAGAGGAAGGAAGAAACGGAGATCGTCTTCGAAGTGTTCTTCATTCTTGTCTTTTCTTCTCCTTCTGCTTTTCCTAAATATTATGATTTTTGTTATAATGTCTAGTTCGCAGTAGTTTTCTTATAGTTAAGGATTATTTCAACACCCGAAATATGAATTCTTAATTTCATTATTGAATGTTAATTTTTAGTTTCCTTTATATCAAATTGCTTCTATTATTCTGTGTCAATGTTATGATTATTGTTTTAATCTTGTTTAGATGGCCACTAAATTAGGTTTTACTTTAATCTACCGTCATTTTCTATTCAACTAATAGTCTAGGACTCTAAGTGTTTGTGACAAATTGCAATTTTAATTGAGATGAAGAATAGAACCTAGGTTAAATGAATTATATGCTTCATTGATTTGTTGCCTAGATTAGTCTATCTCCATAAAACTCAAAGTTTTATCTAAGTTAAATAAATATCATGCTTTGTGGATTTATTGCTTAGGTAAAAAAGTTAATTATTGAGCGCTTCGTCTTAATTATATACAATAAGGAGATTAGGATAATTGACTGCTTCAACGTTATCTGCGGGATTAATAGTTTGATTGGAAACTAAAAATTACATTCTTTAATAGGAATTAAGAATGATTATTGAGGGTGGCGAATAACCTTTAACTAGTTTGTCATATCATAATGTCAATTTTAATTTGTTTGTTTTATTTTTATTTCTGCTATTTTAATCTCAATCTCAAAACCCTCTTTTCTAACTCTTGTCATTAATTTTTGAATAACTGAATAAACATAATCCTCGTGGGTTCGACCCGTACTTACTTTTCATAACAATGGTAAATTAGTAAACAATTTGACATGACCTATTTTAGGTCTTAAATTCATAACCAAAAGTTTACCTATCGATAGATAGCATGGAAATATTCTAAATATTGAGAAAACACGAAAAATAGGTGTTACGAAAATTTTGTTTATTACGCAAGTGTACGTATCAAGTAGTATCTCACGCAAGTGAGGTCGAACCACAGGGAATTGGATTAAGTACTACTAAACTATACTTATGATTCTATTTGGTAAAATAATAAGTTGCAATTTTAAAAGTAAATAACTCAGAAATTAAAGAGAAAATAAACGAAGATTAATCAAGATGAGAGATTAGGGAGGTGAATCCTATTGATAAGCCACCTATGTCAATACCTAATTGCTATCCTTATCTCAATGTGAAAGACAGATTATAAATTAACCTAACTCTTTTCAGATCTTTTAGGTTCTAAATAATATGTTCTCTAATTAACTCCTTAACTAGATCAACACAAAATCAGCATTAAGCAATAATCTATTAGTCACTAAGGCTATGTAAATACTTTCGTTTTACATCAAAACCTAGACTATCCAAATTTTAGCATTCCCAATTCTCACTTTTCAGATTTCGAATTAGGATCATAGAACATGTAAAAGGTGATCAAGCTTGCACATGAAATTAAACACAAATCAAGATAGTATTCACACATAAGATGAAGGAATGGCAATTATTTATTAACTAGGCATAAACTTAAACAACAATCATCATCCTCCCTTATTGGGAAATTTAGTTCATGATAACTCTAAAAACATCCATGATTGATTCAGAATTAAAAACAAACATAAAGAAGAATAAAAAGGGTAAAAGAAAGAAACTAGAAGGTGGTATCGCTCTGGGTCTTCAAGATAGCTTCCTCTCCACTTTGCCTCCACTATTAGGTCTGTTTTTGCTTGCCACTGACCTTCAATGTCGTATTCCTTATATAGGGATGAGTGGTGAGCCTCCAATTGAGTGAAAAATCAAAATTAGGTCAAATCTGCGATTTCCGTACCTAGTCGCGACTAGCATTTAAGCTGGTCGCGACTACAGGCAAAACTCGAAAAACCGAGTTTCTGCCAGACTCACGAAGTCGCGACCAGGGTCGCGACCAGGAAAAAGGGTCGCGACCTGGCTCTCTGGAGGTCGCGACTACTGATGCTTCTGGAACCGAATTTTCCAATTTTTCCAAGTTTGACCCAGTTTTTCGCCATTTGATTGAATTCGAACTTTAACACCCCGGGAACCTGAAATAAAGAAAATCAAGCGTAAAACTGCTCCAAAAGACACCAATAGACGAGATAATGCTAACTTTAAAGACCCGAAATATAGGTTAATTATAACCTAACAAAATCCCCCAAACTAGATTCTTACTCGCCCCCGAGTAAGATAAAAAAAAACTAACTACGCTATCAGATAATCACTACGTTGCTGACTCATGCTCTGTTTTCTTCCTTGCATAAACTAGAATTTTGATCCTACTAACTCTAACAATTAACTCGGATGCTCAATTAATAACACTATGTACAACTGCAATAATCTACTCAAATATGAAACATTGTTATAAAAGTTTTACTCTTTCCATTAGTTCCACAGCCCGATAACTCATAAGCTTGCATGCTTACCTTTCTCCACTAATGTTGACAGTATTCTTTGGAATCATTAGGTCTTTTCAAGGCTTAGGTAGTATGGCTCAGATATTCAGGGATAGACAAACGACAATTTTGGCTCAAGATATCATAAGCACACAAACAGAACCCCCAAGCTTTTTACTTTTCTTTTTCTAAAACCCCATACTGTTCCCAAGTTTACCAAGATTGAGAGAAGATATATTTCTTTATTTTCCAACATCACTGAAATCATATTCTTTACTTCTTTTTTTTTTCTCAATGCTTTGTTTTTTTCTTTTTTTTTTTCAGTGACATTGAATTACACAATTTTTTTCTATTCTTTCATCTCAATCTTACACAAATTTTTCTCCCTCTCACTATTTCGTCACACTAAATGTTTCTTTTCCCCCAAACTAATCATATAGCTTATGATATCATGGATAATCATGGTGAGAATAAAAATTAATAGTGTGGTTGCAAAATTTCAAATCAGTGGGTGAAAAACAAAACAGGTTTAGGCTCAAAAGGTTAACTAGGGATGCACATTATTATGGTAGGCTTGAAAGGCTCAAACTATCCAACGAATGCCTAAGTCATATTCCAATTGAACACTATCAAGGATTTCGCCTCAAAAGAATAAACATGCAAGTTCTAAACTATCCTGTCACTCTTACCACAAACCATAGTAAAACAGTTATAACAATTTTCACAAGTATTTGCAGAAAAACACAGGTTTCTAAGCATCCAAACTAATCCAAAGAGTTAACAAAATCAAGCACACAGTTATTTTACAGTTTCAGATCACATCACACTAATCAGCAGTATACAACTATCATCAAGCTTATTGCCATTCCTTAACTAAAACAAAAAACTAAAACATAAAATTAAAATGCAGAAATTAAAGTGCAGAATTTAAAATTTTTAAGTCTCTCCCCCCAAACTAAAATATGACATTGTCCCCAATGTATACAGTAAAATGCAGAGAGAAGAAACTTACCTGAGACCCTTTCAGAAAGGGTTAGGTGGTGGCGGCTGGTCATAGGGATAGAACCGAGGAGGTTGTGCCAAGTAGTTCGGGTCATCAATCCCAATGTTCATTCTGTTGATGAGAGAGTTGAGTTGCTGAACTTGTCCCTCATCATAGATACTCCTCTGCACCATGTATTGTTGCATGTGGTTGTTCTGCTGAATTATGTAACTCAGCTGTGCATGAGTGTATTGTGTTGTAGGATCGATGGGCCCAGGCAATTGTAGTGGTTGCTCCTCTTCTTCTTCTTCAGCACTAGGCTCACGTTGCCGCCTACGCCCTTGCGGTGCATCAGGTGGTGGCTGACCATAGGGGTGTGGCTCTTTCAGCCTGTTGACAAAGGCGATGTCCATCTTACGAAGTGGCAACACCGTGTTGTCAAACTCTAACTGGGGAACTTCATATGCCCCGCAGAGTTCTGTGATAACTCCCGCCAAACCGAAACCACCTCCCGTGGCTCCCTGCACGATTTGGTCAATGCTTTGCCTTATGACTTGTCCAATGTTAATGTTGTACCCCTTCATTATGGCGTACACATATTTTAGGCGATCCATTTGGACATCGGAAAAATACTTGTTGGGCACTAACCAAGCACTCACAAAGTACAGCCATGTTTTTGCCACCGGGTTCAGCTCACACCGGTATAGAATATTGGGCGACCCCTCGGTACCATCATTGTCATGGAACCTCAACCCAGGAAATCCCACTGTCTCCGCGACATCCACCATATCAAACTGCTCTTCCTCCTCAATAATTCGGAGGCGTTGTTCTTCCCTAGTGTAATCTGGGACAGAGAACATCACATTGAATGCGTCAGCAGTGGCGGGAACTTTCTTTCCACGAACCTTCACTTCCCCATTCCGGCGGTCGGGCCAATTCGCAAGGAATTCACAGGCCATAGTAACATTAGCCCGACCCCGAGTATCCACAAAACTACCCCACTTCATTCTCTCAATTTGCGCTCTGATCGTTTCAAACCGAGGTTGGCGCCTCAATGGATTTTCTGGGAATTCAATACCCCGATCTTCAATATAAGCTCTATTCTTCAACCTTACGAAGCGATTGTGAGCCTCAATACTGCCAAAGTGGGTTCTATCAAAACCCGTTGGTGGTGGGTTTGAAGACGAACCTTCCTCAACATTCCTAGTCCTCTTTGGTGCCATTTTTTTCTTTTTTTTCAAATTTGTTTTTTTTTTCGAATTTTTTTTTCTTTTTTTTTCTTTTTTTTTCTGAAACTTTTTCTAAAACTTTTTTTTTTCTAAGAAAAATTGGGCAGCACCTCCCCTTAAATTTTCTCTATCCCAAAAATAAAATTTCACTCAAACAATATTCCCAAACACTCAATACCACAATACAATAATAACAAACCCAATATCATCAATATTTGTGCACCACACACATTTATATCACTCAAAATCTAAAAGTAATTAATCAAATTCTTGAGAGAATGAAGAAAGTGATACTTACAAACCCGACAAAGCTTTACTCCTCCTCCATTGTTGAATGTTCTTGAAAGCTTGAGGTTGAGGGTGACAACAATGGTGATTTTTGGATTTGGGTAATTTTTTTTTTGTGTGGGTTTTGATGATATGTGTAGATTGTTGAGTGAAATTGGGTTTTTGATTAGATTGGGTTTAAGGAATTTGAGAAAAGATGAAAAGATTGAAGATTGGAGATGAAAAATTGAATTTTTGAGATAAAAATAGGGTAGGTTCGGCTGAGAGGTTTTGAAATTTGAATTTGGTTTGTGTAGGGTTGAATGAGGGGGAAAGTGTGAATTTATAGAAATTCTGGTCAGCAAGTCGCGACTTGGCCTAAGGCTAGTCGCGACTAGCTAACGAGGAAAATTCAGGCCTTTCTGGAAAATCAGCAAGTCGCGACTGAGGTCGCGACTTGAGAAATAGGTCGCGACTAGGCTTAATGCTAATCGCGACTACTGGGCTTCAGGTCGAAAATAAAATTTTTTTTTTCACGCTTTTCACGATTCAATTAAAAAGAAATAATGTCTGGTACTAATCTAAAAATTGAAAATACTAACAATATTAAAGCAGACTAAAACATAATCAAAAGTTTAACAAAATAATACTTGGGTTGCCTCCCAGAAGCGCTGTGTTTATCGTCATACAGCTAGACGTTGAGCCTTGCACTTCAAAGTGGCGCCAAGATCATGGCGGACTTGGCTTGGTCAAACTGACCTCCCAAGTAGAGCTTTAAACGCTGTCCATTGACTTTGAAAGTTGTTGGACTTTCACCTTTTAACTCCACCGCTCCATAAGGAAACACCTTGACCACCGTAAATGGTCCCGACCATCTTGATTTCAACTTTCCAGGAAACAGTTTCAGCCTTGAATTAAAGAGTAACACTTGCTGCCCTGGTTGAAACTCTTTCCGTATTAGACCTTGATCGTGCCACTTTTTAGTTCTCTCCTTGTATATCTTTGCGTTTTCATAGGCTTCGTTCCGAAACTCATCTAGCTCATTCAAATTCGTAATCTTTTCTTCCTATGACTTTTAGTTCCATGTTAAGAGTCTTCATGGCCCAAAAAGCTCTATGCTCTAACTCCACCGGTAAATGACAAGCCTTTCCAAACACCAACCGATATGGGGACATGCCAATCGGTGTTTTGAAAGCTGTTCTGTATGCCCACAGTGCGTCATCTAACTTCCTTGACCAATCATTCCTTGATCTTTGCACTGTTTTCTCCAGAATCATCTTAATCTCTCGGTTAGAGATTTTAGCTTGGCCATTACTTTGGGGATGGTATGGTAAAGCAGTTCGATGTCGGACACCATATCTTGAGAGAAGTGCTTCAAACTGCTTGTTACAGAAGTGGCTCCCTTCATTGCTTACTATTGCTCGAGGAGTACCAAACCGAGTAAAAATGTTCTTTTGTAAGAAGCGGAGAACTGTCTTTCCATCATTTTGAGGTGTAGCTGAAGCTTCAACCCATTTAGACACATAATCAACAGCCAAGAGAATGTACTGATTGCTAAAGGATGAAGGAAAAGGACCCATAAAGTCTATTCCCCATACATCAAACAATTCAACTTCTAAAATTCCTGTTAAAGGCATCTCGTTTCTTCTTGAGATATTACCTGTTCGTTGACAACGATCACATGCCTTTACAAAAGTAGTAGCATCCTTGAATAGCGTTGGCCAAAAGAATCCACTTTGCAACACCTTTGCAGCTGTTCTATTTCCACTAAAATGTCCCCCACATGGTAAAGCATGACAGTGATTTAGGATAGAATACATCTCCTCTTCAGGCACACATCTCCTTATGATCTGATCAGCGCAGTGCTTGTAGAGGATTGGTTCTTCCCAATAGTAATGTTTCACTTCAGAAAAGAATTTCTTCAATTGTTGACGCGAAAGCTCGGGTGGAGTTATTTTTGCAGCCAAGAAATTAACATAGTCAGCGTACCATGGTACGATCAAGTTTTCCCTCACACTAAAGAGTTGTTCATCAGGAAATTGCTCATTTATTTGTACCTCATTTGTATTCTGACTCTCTTGCAGCTCTAATCTTGACAAGTGGTCTGCTACCAGGTTCTCGGTGCCCTTTTTATCTTTTATCTCTAAGTCAAACTCTTGAAGTAAAAGTACCCACCGAATCAGTCTTGGTTTTGCATCCTTCTTGGTCATAAGGTATTTGATTGCTGAATGATCTGTGTAGACAATTACCTTATTTCCAATCAGGTAGGGTCGAAATTTGTCACAAGCAAACACTATTGCCAGCATTTCTTTCTCTGTGGTGGCGTAGTTTAATTGAGCATCATTCAGAGTTCTACTAGCATAGTAGATTGTGTGGAATACTGTTGGGTTTTATGCCCTAAATAAAACTCATTTCAATATAATCAGATTTACTTATTAATATAGATCAGAAATAACATTTAATGTTGCATGGTTCACATGATTTATTTCATGATTATATGTACATAATGTATAAATTCATCTGAAACCCTTTTCACATACTTGATCCTGTTTATTGTGCCGTCAACACATTGGAAAGTAAACATGACTATGTGAATAAAGTTTCCTAGATTTATCAGACACAGGGTTTTACTGATATGATAATCTACAACAAGAGTTTACTTGTATTTGGAGAAATACTATGTTCTTTCCAGAACATTGGTTAAAGTAAAGCTCAGGTTGGATGCATGGAGTATGCATCGGAAGGGACCGATATTGAACTTTGACTTAGATTTATTAAACTTACCGTAATATCTATTCAAGTCAATATCGCCTAGTTGATCCTAGATCAAATGATCTTAATCCTGATATGATTAGGCTCAATCTTGAAAGGCTATTCGTGTTCTTTGATTTGTTAGTTAAGCCTACTTTTAGGTCAGGGTGATACGTACATTTTGGGAACACGGTAGTGCAATTGAGTGGGAGCGCTAGCATAAACATGGAATCTATAGCTTCTATCTGGCAAATAGTAAGCAAAGGATGATCTCCTTCGAGCTTGACCAAACGAACATAAATGGTGGAGTACTCATTTCACATTAGCTGAAATATCATTTATACGGGGTCAAGTGTTTTAAGGAATAAATACATTGTAGGGTGTAACGGTAATTTAATCCCTTTACAGTGTAGATCATTCATATAGAGGATCATTGATCACATTAGGATTATAACAATGGATAACTAATGATGTGTCTATATGGTGGAACATATAGAGCATTCTATATACTGAGAGTGCAATTCTAAGTTCTATGCGTGGATTCAACGAAGAATTAATAAGTTAGTGAATTTTAGTGCTAAATTCTTGATCTACTTATTGGAAGCTCGGTTATATAGACCCATGGTCCCCCCACTAGTTGAGATAATATTGCTTGTAAGACTCATGTAATTGGTTTTGATTAATTAATTATAATTCTCAAATTAGACTATGTCTATTTGTGAATTTTTCACTAAGTAAGGGCGAAATTGTAAAGAAAGAGTTTATAGGGGCATATTTGTTAATTATGATACTTTGTATGGTTCAATTAATAAATATGATAAATGACAATATTATTTAATAATTATTTATAGTTATTAAATAGTTAGAATTGGCATTTAAATGGTTGAATTAGGAAATTGGCATTTTTGAGAAAATCAGATACAAAAGGTGTTAAAATTGCAAAATTGCAAAAAGCAAGGCCCAATCCACTAAGTTTAGGGCCAGCCACTTTTGTAGGAAATTTAAACTGATTTTTTCATTATTTTAATGCCAAATAATTCAAACCTAACCCTAGTGGAATGCTATAAATAGATAGTGAAGGCTTCAGGAAAATTACACTTAAATTTTCTATTTTTCCTTCAGAGAAAAACCTGAGCCTTCTCTCTCCCTATCTTTAGCTGTCACTTCTTCTCTTCCCTCTTGAGAATTTCGAAATCCTTAGTGTATGAGTAGTGCCCACACACATCAAGTGATACCTCAATCATAGTGAGGAAGATCGTGAAGAAAGATCATCAGCAAAGGAGTTTCAGCATCAAAGATTCAGAGAAAGAGATCCAGGTTCAGATATTGATAATGCTCTGCTACAGAAAGGAATCAAGGGCTAGATATCTGAACGGAAGGAGTCATATTATTCCGCTGCACCCAATGTAAGGTTTCCTAAACTTTATATGTGTTTATTTCATCGTTTTAGAAAGTTCTTATTTAGGATGTTAATAAACATACTTGTGAGTAGATCTAAGATCCTGGTAAAATAAATATTCCAACAACTGGCCTCAGAGCCATGGTAATTGATTTACTTACATGTAATTTGGACTTTAAAACGATTGTTTGTATGTTCTTTGGATGGTATCATGTTGTATTGAGTGTTATTTGATGATTGATTGATGATTGTGAAATTTTCGTGAAAAATAATTGTTATTTCGGTTCTGGCATTATTTTTATTGGATAGTATGGAAAAAATTAAGCAAGTTAGCCTTTTACAGAACTCAATTTGGATTTTATTTGAATTAGTTATGAATTTTTGAAGATTTGACAAAATCGGGAAATTTGTCTTGATAGTTTCGCACGATCTGAGAACTGTCCGTACAGTTTCGAATTTTTCCTATTTTCTTCAATTTTTCATACTTTTTCATGGAATTAGCTTCCAATTTTTTGTATGGTTTTGTATATATACTATTACTATTCCTAATTCAATTCTAATTATCATTTTGAATTAATTTAAATTTTTTTTTAATTTAATTCAAGATATTAGTGTAATTTGAATTTGAATAGTATTAGTATTTATCTTTTTGCTTAAAAAATCTATCTTATTTTAAAATTTGATTATATATTATCTTATTTTAAATTTTAAAAATAAGATATTTATAATCATGTAATTTTTAAATGATATAAGATATTTTGCTAATTTTTTAAATTTTGTTATTTTATTTATTTAAATTACATTTAAAATTTGAAAAAGATATTTATATCTTTTCTAATTTTTTATTTAATTTTTATTTATAAAATAACATTTAAAATTTAAAAGTAGCTAGCAAATTTTTGAAATGATATTTAGGTTGGTTGAAACCTAATTTTTCAAAAATTGTAGGTTTAATTTTAAATTTAAATTAAAAAAAAATAAACAAAAAAAAAAATTCGAATTTTTCAAATTTTTTTAAATTTTTCGAAAAATTATTTTTTTTATTTAATTAATTATTTTCGAAATTAAATATTTAATTTAAAATTAAATAAATCCTACATCCAACTATCCAACTAACCTTGTTGCAGGAGTATGTGTTTTAGCTTATGTGTAAGTTTTTAAAACCTATTATTACTTGATTGCAAATAGCCATGGTTACTTTTTGCCAGATCTAATGATCTGATGGCTCCCTTGGTCAAGTTAATAATTTGTAACAGGTAAATTTTACAATCTTCTTTCATCTGTGTATGACCTAGCAACATGATAGGACCCATCCAAAGTGTGCCTGTGTAAGCCTATGTGTTTAATTTTATTATAGATGCATATAGGTTAATGTTGCTAAATAAAATGTCATAGTCATTGATAGATTTTATTTAGGCCCATTTAGTTTTGGGCTTATTCAATTAATAACAGTTGTTCTTATTAAGGTTAAATTCCTCTCTTTTGGGCCTTGTGTGAGAGTTGGGAGCCATAGAAGTGGGTACGACATACCGAACCCGGCACCCTCACACAAACCACCCCAATTGTGAAGGCCCATTTGCCTGATTTGAATGACTGTACTAGGTTAATTAAACTAGTTTAACCTAATAAAATTGATTAGCAACATAATTAATTTCATTTATTTTGAAATTAATTTAAGAAAAATATAGTTTAAGGAATTTTATATTCTAAGCTAAACTATATGTATTTTCTTGTATTTAATTAAATATAGAATTATAACCATCTAGATTCTTTCTGGAACTTAATTTAAATTTTTCATTAAATATTCCTATTTAAGTTGATATTTAGTTATCTTCAACTAACCAACTTAAATCTGAATATCTTTTGAATTCAAAATTTCAAAATTAAGTTGAGGAATTTTAGGCATTGGTTATTAAGATTCTTTAGATATTTTTTTAAGTTAATATCTTTTCAAATATTAACTTAAAATGGAATATTTTCAAATTAAGTGGTTACAACTTAATTTTTGATATTTAATTAAATTTAAATTTGAAAATATTTAAGTTCTAGATTTTTCTAGTACAACTTAAATTAGATATTTTTTCAAATTTTGTGGAAAAGATACTTAGTCAAATAAGATATTTTCTAGATAGTTATTACTAGACTACTTATTATTTCTAATATTAAATAGGAAAATATTATAAATTGTGAAATTAATTATTTATTAATTAATTTTGGTACAATTTATTTTAAGTATATTTTTCCTAGTATTAAACTAGAGATTAATAATTAAGCCTTCTCTACACTTAATTATTTATTTCTTGAATTTAATACATTTAATTAATTTGAAAAATTAAATATCTAAGTTGATTTTCATCATGATACTTAAATATTTCTTTTTCATGACATTTAATTAAATAGAAAATTATTTTTAGTTGAAATTTATTTTTTCAACTAAATTTAAATAATTTTCAAAATATATTTTTCTTTATTTTATTAATCAATTTTTGAAATTGCATTTCTTAAATGCTAGAATTTCGAATTTTATCTTGAAAAATAGATTAAGTTGTAAATTAATTATTTATTTTAATTAATTCTTGGATCAACTTAAATCAATGATTTTTTCATTTATTGATTAATTTAAAATAAATTGAATTAAAGTATATTATTAGAAATTGAATTAATTAGTCAAAGGAAAACCTAGATAGATGATATTTTTGCTTGAAGTATTTTTCTAGTGTATTTAATTAAATAGAAAATTAATATTTAAGTTGATTTTCATCATCATACTTAAATATTTGAAATTTTTCTTATATATTTAATTAAATAGGAAAATTATATTTTTTGTTGTAAATTAATTTTATTAATTAATTTTGGGCCAACATTAAATTAGAATAATTTTTCCAGGATTAATTTTTTATTTTAACATGCATTTTCGAAAATTGTATTCTTAAATACTTTAATTTTTCGAAATGCAATATATATTTATAGAAAATTAAATTTGAGTTGTAAATTAATTTATATTAATTTTGTAACAACTTAAATTGAATATTTTTCTAAATATTTATTGGAAATTATTACTAAGATGGAAATAATTCATCTAAGTAAAATTTATAAATATTAAATTAAAATTTATATTTAGAATTTTTCATTCTAAATTGGAAATTTTAAATAAATATATATTTAAAATAAATAAATTAAATAAAGAGAATCAAAGAAAATACAACTCACTTTAAATAATGAGCTTGATTATTATTAAGATATTCGATCTCCATTGTTGGTCTTACAAAAGTTAAATGTTTTCAATATAACCTCGAGACGCTAGACTTCGTCCCCCTATGGATGGTTATTCGTTGAACGCATTTAACACCGTAAGATTTCATTTGATAAGTGTTTTGTAAGTTTTCGTCTCTATTAGACTCTCCCCTACGGTGACTACTTAGAGATAAACTTATGAAACATGAAACAATGGTGGAAGCTCATAAAATGAGAATAACCTTGACTCTCGCCTACCGGGACAACGTTGGATTCTTATTTTGATCGAATAAAAGGTTGCTAGAATGGTTTCTATTTTAGATGAGCTGACAACTCTATTCAATAAATGATGCTTTGACTCTCGCCTACGGGACACTTTGTATCGAGTTTGTTGAAAACCTTGGAAATTATTTAGGATTGTATGTTTTAGTATTTTCACTAGTCATTCCTACTTGCTATATGTTTATAATTTCTGAATTGTGTATGAATTTATATTGAACCATGTTATTTTCTGTTATTAAGTTGTAGTTTAATTTCGAATCTTCATTGTTGGTCTAACATGTTTGTTTATCTAATGAGATAAATCCCTAGTGGATTTTTACCATTAGACATACATAATAGTGTAAGATCTCGAAAGATAAGTATTGTATATGCAACATCTAACTGTTCATCAATTGATGACACCTTAGACTAGTATTTTTACAATATGAAACAAGAAGATTACATAAATAAGATTACTTTGTCTTTCGCTAATCGAAGCATCGTTGGATTCTTATTTTAAACGAAATTATCCTAATTCCTCTTAGCTTATTCATTTCGAATTAGCTCCATAATATATCATTGGATGAATGGTCTATAAATCATTTCATGTCATTATATTTTGTCTTAAGAAATTAAATGACGTATATGATTATAATCCCGAAATTCTATTCCCAATTGATATAAATCCTCAATCTTAGAAATCTCCTACTTGTATGGGCAAATCTGACTTAGAGTTTGTATTAGTAGTGGTGGTCCAAGAAAGAATTACTCATTATATTTGGTTGAATTTAAGTCTTTGACTTTAATTTTAGAATCCAAACAGAAATTTTCTTATATTTCTAATTCCAGATACAATACACTTACACTTTCTCAAGTGTTTAATATCCATCTTTTATTAATGGATTCAAACTGTATGGAATATGAGTTAGGTATTCTGTGACCAGGATCCACTTGCACTATTCTAAGAACTCTTTGCTGTAACTAAACCTATGTCATCAAAAGACACTACCACATTTTTTTTAATCTATGGCATTTGTATCTTGTTCATAGTGGATTTGACAAGATCAATCTCTGCAAAGAGTTAATATGCCTATATCCACTGAAAGTAGTTCATCTCATTCGCAGATGGATGTACATTCAAAGGTGGATATGAGTTTTTCGTTGTATTCTTAAAACGATCACTCTAGATTATACCTTATGCAAAGAAATTTGAAATTTTTGAAAATTTCATTAATTTCTAGCAATGGTTAAAACCATTAAGGTAAGTGGTTAAAGATCTTGCGAACTGATAGGGGTGGAGAAATAGTTAGTAGATATGCAGTTCAAAGATCATTAAATTGATTTTTGAATTATATCCAAACTTACCTCCCCAGAAATTTCGAGTTGCATGTTGATGATTAGTTACTAGTCGTTGCCTAAATCCTTCTATGGTAATACAATTTCAGAATGATGTAATGGTTGTATACTTAATGTAAATCATTACTAGATTCATGGATGACCTAATCAAAATCTTAAGAAAGGCTAGAACTGTTAACCATGGTTTGTTAGCTTTTCTAAGTGATTAGGGGTGGACCATCCCATTGTCAATAGATAAGAAAGTGTTTGTTCAAACAAATACTACTTTTCTAAGATAATGACTAAGTCTGAAAACAAGTAGCAAATAAAGGAGATATTTAATTCTTGATTCCAAAAGTGTTCTATCATCTTATATGACATATGATGATCCCACTGCCTCTGTTGTCTTGTCACAACCGAAGAGATCAATACCATTTAGTTTTCTTAGACATAATTCACGGTACCTTGTCGTAGTGGGAGAGTTTCTAGGAACTCACCTTCTTATGACTTGGGAGACACTAGTGATTAAAATCCATTGTGAGTTTAAACAAGTAATGGATTGTCAAGATAAGAAACTAAGAAGAAAGCCAATAGAACTATGGTTTAATCCATTCACATGGAGTAACCTAAAGTTTTCTATTACAAGGACATAAAAGGAAATTTTCGTTTATAAGTCCATTCAATGGACTTAACAAAACTTCCTGTTCCTAGTATTATAGGTTTGAGTTTATCTAAACCTATGGCTTGTGGTATACCTAGTAATTACTTACTCTAATGCAAGCAACTTACTTTAGTAAGATGCTGAAGCATTTTCTTTCTAATGGCAATCTATAGAAGCTTCACAACTTCTTAGGCATAGATTTTATTTATCTAAGGAAAAGTCTCAACTATTCCAGAAAAGATAAAGCCATGGAAAAATTTCTTATATCAACAGTGAGAGGTCTTAGATATGCTTTTGTATGCCTTAGACCAGACACTGCTTGTTGAGTGGGAGTAATGAGTAGGTATCGATTAATCCGGGAGAAGAACATTGGAAGACAATCAAGTAAATCTTAAGATAAAGAAGAGGAACTATATGTTAGTCTATAAGGGTGTGTTTAAAACTCTTAGACTACACCATATCAGATTTCGAAATTTGCCTATGTGCTAGTAAATCTTTACGATAAGATGGTGGTTACTGCGGGGGTGGAATAGTGATTTTGGAGAAGTGTAAAAACCTATACGAAGTCTCTAGGTCTACCGTAAAGTGGACCGAATGTTAAAGTTTGCGGGAAAGTTACTTATTCGGTCTAAGGAAAGTTCTATACATCTTTGGCACCATTCCAAATTGCCTTAAACTACTAGTGTTAATTTCTGATTAACCAAAAGTAGTTGCCAAAGGTATAGAATCCGGTATCCCAAGAGAGTAAACATATAGAGAGGAATTTCACATTATCAATGATTTTGTGATTAAAGGAAGAGTAATGGTGGAGAAAAGGTTGTGGTTAATTCAACCTTTCGGATCCTATTACGAGGAGTTTACTACTACTACACTTGATTTGTATATCAAGGTGTTGAGATTATTTGAAACGCACTTTTTGTTTTATATTAGTGCAAGTGGGAGTTTGTTGGGTTTTATGCCCTAAATAAAACTCATTTCAATATAATCGATTTACTTATTAATATAGATCGAAATAACATTTAATGTTGCATGGTTCACATGATTTATTTCATGATTATATGTACATAATGTATAAATTCATACGAAACCCTTTTCACATACTTGATCCCGTTTATTGTGCCGTCAACACATTGGAAAGTAAACATGACTATGTGAATAAAGTTTCCTAGATTTATCGGACACGGGGTTTTACCGATATGATAATCTACAACAAGAGTTTACTTGTATTTGGAGAAATACTATGTTCTTTCCGAACATTGGTTAAAGTAAAGCTCAGGTTGGATGCATGGAGTATGCATCGGAAGGGACCGATATTGAACTTTGACTTAGATTTATTAAACTTACCGTAATATCTATTCAAGTCAATATCGCCTAGTTGATCCTAGATCAAATGATCTTAATCCTGATATGATTAGGCTCAATCTTGAAAGGCTATTCGTGTTCTTTGATTTGTTAGTTAAGCCTACTTTTAGGTCAGGGTGATACGTACATTTTGGGAACACGGTAGTGCAATTGAGTGGGAGCGCTAGCATAAACATGGAATCTATAGCTTCTATACGGCAAATAGTAAGCAAAGGATGATCTCCTTCGAGCTTGACCAAACGAACATAAATGGTGGAGTACTCATTTCACATTAGCCGAAATATCATTTATACGGGGTCAAGTGTTTTAAGGAATAAATACATTGTAGGGTGTAACGGTAATTTAATCCCTTTACAAAGGTAGATCATTCATATAGAGGATCATTGATCACATTAGGATTATAACAATGGATAACTAATGATGTGTCTATATGGTGGAACATATAGAGCATTCTATATACTGAGAGTGCAATTCTAAGTTCTATGCGTGGATTCAACGAAGAATTAATAAGTTAGTGAATTTTAGTGCTAAATTCTTGATCTACTTATTGGAAGCTCGGTTATATAGACCCATGGTCCCCCCACTAGTTGAGATAATATTGCTTGTAAGACTCATGTAATTGGTTTTGATTAATTAATTATAATTCTCAAATTAGACTATGTCTATTTGTGAATTTTTCACTAAGTAAGGGCGAAATTGTAAAGAAAGAGTTTATAGGGGCATATTTGTTAATTATGATACTTTGTATGGTTCAATTAATAAATATGATAAATGACAATATTATTTAATAATTATTTATAGTTATTAAATAGTTAGAATTGGCATTTAAATGGTTGAATTAGGAAATTGGCATTTTTGAGAAAATCAGATACAAAAGGTGTTAAAATTGCAAAATTGCAAAAAGCAAGGCCCAATCCACTAAGTTTAGGGCCAGCCACTTTTGTAGGAAATTTAAACTGATTTTTTCATTATTTTAATGCCAAATAATTCAAACCTAACCCTAGTGGAATGCTATAAATAGATAGTGAAGGCTTCAGGAAAATTACACTTAAATTTTCTATTTTTCCTTCAGAGAAAAACCTGAGCCTTCTCTCTCCCTATCTTTAGCTGTCACTTCTTCTCTTCCCTCTTGAGAATTTCGAAATCCTTAGTGTATGAGTAGTGCCCACACACATCAAGTGATACCTCAATCATAGTGAGGAAGATCGTGAAGAAAGATCATCAGCAAAGGAGTTTCAGCATCAAAGATTCAGAGAAAGAGATCCAGGTTCAGATATTGATAATGCTCTGCTACAGAAAGGAATCAAGGGCTAGATATCTGAACGGAAGGAGTCATATTATTCACGCACCCAATGTAAGGTTTCCTAAACTTTATATGTGTTTATTTCATCGTTTTAGAAAGTTCTTATTTAGGATGTTAATAAACATACTTGTGAGTAGATCTAAGATCCTGGTAAAATAAATATTCCAACAAATACTCTATCAACTCTTTGACCCAGAACCGCTCCAATGGCATAGTCACTAGCATCACACATCAACTCAAACGGCAGTTCCCAATTTGGTGAAGTTACTATCGGTGTTGTAATCAATTTCTCCTTTAAAATCTTGAAAGCTTTTAAACAGTCTTCTCCGAACTCAAATGGAACTCCATTTACAAGTAAGCTCGATAAAGGTTTTGAGATTTTAGAGAAGTCCTTGATAAATCTGCGGTAGAAGCCAGCATGTCCCAGGAAACTCCTCACTCCTTTTACAGAAACTGGAGGTGGCAAATTTTCTATTGTTGAGACCTTTGCCTTATCCACCTCAATTCCTGCCTTTGAAATTTTGTGCCCAAGAACAATTCCTTCTGTTACCATAAAGTGACACTTCTCCCAGTTTAACACCAAGTTAGACTTCTCGCACCTTGTTAGTACTTTTTCCAGGTTTTCCAAACAATGATCAAAGGAAGAACCAAACACTGAGAAATCATCCATAAAAATTTCAATACAAGATTCAATCAAATCTGAAAAGATAGCCATCATACACCTTTGAAAAGTGGCAGGGGCGTTGCACAAGCCGAAGGGCATTCTTCTGAAAGCAAAGGTACCATAGGGACATGTGAAAGTAGTCTTCTCCTGATCTTCAGGTGCTATAGCTATCTGGTGGTATCCAGAATATCCATCAAGAAAACAGTAATATTCTTGCCCCGCTAATCTGTCTAGCATTTGATCAATGAAGGGCAAAGGGAAGTGATCTTTTCTTGTTGCTTTGTTGAGTTTCCTATAATCGATGCAGATCCTCCAACCAGTGACTGTTCTTGTAGGAATCAACTCATTCTTTTCATTCTTCATCACCGTCATTCCACCTTTCTTCGGGACCACTTGCACCGGGCTAACCCACTTACTATCGGAAATAGGATAGGCAACTCCAGCATCCAACCACTTAACTACTTCTTTTCTGACTACTTCTTTCATGGGTGGATTGAGTCTTCTTTGAGCATCAATAGTTGGTTTGGCATTGTCTTCCATGAGAATTCGATGCATCACTGTTGAAGGACTGATTCCTTTAACATCTCCTAGTGTCCAAGCGATGGCCTTGTTATGAGCTCGAAGTACCCTCAAAAGTCTATCAGTTTCCACATCAGAGAGAGAAGCTGAAACAATAACTGGCAGCTTTTTATCTTGACCCAAAAACTCAATGGCAGCTTGGCCATTACTTTGGGGATGGTATGGTAAAGCAGTTCGATGTCGGACACCATATCTTGAGAGAAGTGCTTCAAACTGCTTGTTACAGAAGTGGCTCCCTTCATCGCTTACTATTGCTCGAGGAGTACCAAACCGAGTAAAAATGTTCTTTTGTAAGAAGCGGAGAATTGTCTTTCCATCATTTTGAGGTGTAGCTGATGCTTCAACCCATTTAGACACATAATCAACAGCCAAGAGAATGTACTGATTGCTAAAGGATGAAGGAAAAGGACCCATAAAGTCTATTCCCCATACATCAAACAATTCAACTTCTAAAATTCTTGTTAAAGGCATCTCGTTTCTTCTTGAGATATTACCTGTTCGTTGACAACGATCACATGCCTTTACAAAAGTAGTAGCATCCTTGAATAGCGTTGGCCAAAAGAATCCACTTTGCAACACCTTTGCAGCTGTTCTATTTCCACTAAAATGTCCCCCACATGGTAAAGCATGACAGTGATTTAGGATAGAATACATCTCCTCTTCAGGCACACATCTCCTTATGATCTGATCAGCGCAGTGCTTGTAGAGGATTGGTTCTTCCCAATAGTAATGTTTCACTTCAGAAAAGAATTTCTTCAATTGTTGACGCGAAAGCTCGGGTGGAGTTATTTTTGCAGCCAAGAAATTAACATAGTCAGCGTACCATGGTACCATAAAGTTTTCCCTCACACTAAAGAGTTGTTCATCAGGAAATTGCTCATTTATTTGTACCTCCTTTGTATTCTGACTCTCTTGCAGCTCTAATCTTGACAAGTGGTACGCTACTGTGTTCTCGGTGCCCTTTTTATCTTTTATCTCTAAGTCGAACTCTTGAAGTAAAAGTACCCACCGAATCAGTCTTGGTTTTGCATCCTTCTTGGTCATAAGGTATTTGATTGCTGAATGATCTGTGTAGACAATTACCTTATTTCAAATCAGGTAGGGTCGAAATTTGTCACAAGCAAACACTATTGCCAGCATTTCTTTCTCTGTGGTGGCGTAGTTTAATTGAGCATCATTCAGAGTTCTACTAGCATAGTAGATTGTGTGGAATACTCTGTCAACTCTTTGACCCAGAACCGCTCCAATGGCATAGTCACTAGCATCACACATCAACTCAAACGACAGTTCCCAATTTGGTGAAGTTACTATCGGTGCTGTAATCAATTTCTCCTTTAAAATCTTGAAAGCTTTTAAACAGTCTTCTCCGAACTCAAATGGAACTCCATTTACAAGTAAGCTCGATAAAGGTTTTGAGATTTTAGAGAAGTCCTTGATAAATCTGCGGTAGAAGCCAGCATGTCCCAGGAAACTCCTCACTCCTTTTACAGAAACTGGAGGTGGCAAATTTTCTATTGTTGAGACCTTTGCCTTATCCACCTCAATTCCTGCCTTTGAAATTTTGTGCCCAAGAACAATTCCTTCTGTTACCATAAAGTGACACTTCTCCCAGTTTAACACCAAGTTAGACTTCTCGCACCTTGTTAGTACTTTTTCCAGGTTTTCCAAACAATGATCAAAGGAAGAACCAAACACTGAGAAATCATCCATAAAAATTTCAATACAAGATTCAATCAAATCTGAAAAGATAGCCATCATACACCTTTGAAAAGTGGCAGGGGCGTTGCACAAGCCGAAGGGCATTCTTCTGAAAGCAAAGGTACCATAGGGACATGTGAAAGTAGTCTTCTCCTGATCTTCAGGTGCTATAGCTATCTGGTGGTATCCAGAATATCCATCAAGAAAACAGTAATATTCTTGCCCCGCTAATCTGTCTAGCATTTGATCAATGAAGGGCAAAGGGAAGTGATCTTTTCTTGTTGCTTTGTTGAGTTTCCTATAATCGATGCAGATCCTCCAACCAGTGACTGTTCTTGTAGGAATCAACTCATTCTTTTCATTCTTCATCACCGTCATTCCACCTTTCTTCGGGACCACTTGCACCGGGCTAACCCACTTACTATCAGAAATAGGATAGGCAACTCCAGCATCCAACCACTTAACTACTTCTTTTCTGACTACTTCTTTCATGGGTGGATTGAGTCTTCTTTGAGCATCAATAGTTGGTTTGGCGTTGTCTTCCATGAGAATTCGATGCATCACTGTTGAAGGACTGATTCCTTTAACATCTCCTAGTGTCCAATCGATGGCCTTGTTATGAGCTCGAAGTACCCTAAAAAGTCTATCAGTTTCCACATCAGAGAGAGAAGCTGAAACAATAACTGGCAGCTTTTTATCTTGACCCAAAAACTCATACCTCAAGTGGCTAGGAAGCACCTTCAATTCAAGTTCTGGGGGCTTTTCAGTAGATGGCTTTAGCTCTTTTGGAACCGCTCCCAATTCCTCAAAATATCTTCTGTTCAAAGGCCCATAGGAATCAAGCCACTTCACATACCCCATGACCTCTTGTCCTTCTTGCTCCGTCAATTCATCTTCAGTTAGACTTAATTCAAGAGGATCATCTAGCAGCTTTTTCTCACTCACCATTTCATCAATCAAATCAATGAAGAAACAGTTATCACTTGCCTTTGGGTACGTCATGGCCTTTAGCACATTAAAGACCACTTCTTCTCCTTGGACTCTCAGCTTTAATTCACCCTTCTGAACATCGATTAAGGCTTGGCCAGTTGCCAAGAATGGTCTCCCAAGAATAATTGGGACATTGCTATCTTCTTCCATATCCAAAACGATGAAATCAGCTGGAAAGATGAACTTATCAACCTTAACTAACACATCCTCAATGACTCCTCTAGGATGGGCTAGTGATCGGTCCGCCAATTGGAGAGTTACTGTTGTTGGCTTTGCTTCACCCAACTGCAGTCTTTTAAACACCGATAGAGGCATCAAGTTAATGCTAGCTCCCAAGTCACAAAGTGCATTTATTCCCTCAATTTTTCCTATAGTACAAGGAATAGTGAAACTCCCTGGATCTCTGAGTTTAGGAGGGAGTTTCTTCTGTAGGATGGCGCTGCACTCTTCAGTTAGAGCAACTGTCTCATAATCCTCCATCTTTCTCTTCTTTGACAGGATTTCCTTCATAAACTTCACATAACTTGGCATCTGCTCTAAAGCTTCAGCAAAGGGAATGTTAATGTGAAGTCTTTTGAACACTTCCAGGAATTTGGTGAACTGCTTGTCTAAGCTTGACTTTCTAAGCGTTTGAGGGTATGGTATTTTTACATGGTGATCAATATTAGTTGGTGGAGACTGCTGTGGCTGTGTTTGACTATCAGTAGCCTTCGTTGGAGTGGGTGTTGGGGTTGACATCGGTTGCTCTTCATTCTCCTTTTCTCCATTCACTAGTTGTGGCATTTCAGGACCATCATAATTTTTACCGCTTCTCAGGGTAATTGCCTTGCAGTTTTCCTTGGGGTTTACTTCTGTTGTGCTAGGCAAATTCCCTTGAGGACGGGTCGCTACTTGAGTTGCTAGTTGGCCCATACGTGTACGGGTCTTTGATTGAAGATCTAGTTTCGATCATGAATTGAAGCGATAAATCTGTACGCAAACTAGAATTTCCACCGAGAGGTTTGTTCTTGATTAAACTCGTTGATTCGATTCGGTTCGATTTCGTTCTCGATAGAACCCACGTTTCTTCGGTTATTACCCCGGTTGAACCCATAGTTGTTGTTGTTGTTCTCGTGAATAGTTTCCAATGGCTTTAGCTTCATCCATTGGCAAATCATCCACATCAGCTTGGCATTCTGAAAAGTGATGGCTTCCCCCACATAACTCACACACAACTTGGGCTTGTTTAGCTTGCCCTGCAATTATCTTTGTCAATGCCTCAACTTTGTCTTGTCAACTTGGTGATGGCATCGACCTCTAACACACCAGCTACCTTCTTTGATTGACTCCTCTCAGTTGGCCACTGTTGATTGTTTAGAGCCATCTCCTCCAATAGATCATAAGCCTCATTAGCACTCTTCCTCATAAAGGCTCCTCCAGCTGCAGCATCTATTAAAGTTCTTGTATTTCCTACCAACCCATTGTAGAAGTTGTGGACCAGCATCCACTTCTCTATACCATGGTGAGGGCACTTTCTGATCAGATCTTTAAACCTCTCCCAAGCCTCATGGAGAGATTCATTATCTTGTTGGCAGAAGTTATTAATTTCTCCTCTCAGCTTTGCAGACTTGGCTGGAGGAAAGAACTTTGACAAGAATTTCGTTGCCAGATCATTCCAGGTGGCGATAGAGTTGGGTGGCAAGGAGTTTAGCCAACTCTTGGCTCGCTCTCTAAGAGAGAATGGGAACAGTCTCAGTCGAATAGCATCATCACTAACTCCATTAACTTTAAAGGTTTCACAAAGTTCCATGAAGTTAGAGAGATGCAGATTAGGATCTTCAGAAGGGAGGCCACCAACCGAACCGAAGACCGCACCATCCGAAGTATGGCGGGTTTGATCTCAAAGTTATTTGCATCCACCGCCGTGGCCCGATACACGACCGCACTCCCGTCGAGTAGGGAGAATGTAATCTCTCAAGCGCGGCCATTAGCTTGATCTTCTCTTGCGCCACCATTGTTACCGTTATTGCCTCCATTGTTTGCGGCATTGGCGGCCATGATGTACGAAGTTTCGGCGATTCTTTGAAACTCCTTCTTGCCTCTTGTTCTTTCGGTTTCTCCTACAAGTTTTCTCGATTTCGGGATCAACTGGTAATATCACTACTTGTCCTTGACGGCGCATACACTTATGATTCCTGAAATAGATCACGAAAATATTGCAAGAAAAATGTTAGAAAAATCAGCAAGAGAAAATATACCAAAGTAGAAGTTAGTATAATTTTGTGTAATATTAATCTTTAAACAATTCCCCGGCAACGGCGCCAAAAAAACTTGTTACGAAAATTCTGTTTATTACGCAAGTGTACGTATCAAGTAGTATCTCACGCAAGTGAGGTCGAACCACAGGGAATTGGTACTACTAAACTATACTTATGAATCTATTTGGTAAAATAATAAGTTGCAATTTTAAAAGTAAATAACTCAGAAATTAAAGAGAAAATAAACGAAGATTAATCAAGATGAGAGATTAGGGAGGTGAATCCTATTGATAAGCCACCTATGTCAATACCTAATTGCTATCCTTATCTCAATGTGAAAGACAGATTATAAATTAACCTAACTCTTTTCAGATCTTTTAGGTTCTAAATAATATGTTCTCTAATTAACTCCTTAACTAGATCAACACAAAATCAGCATTAAGCAATAATCTATTAGTCACTAAGGCTATGTAAATACTTTCGTTTTACATCAAAACCTAGACTATCCAAATTTTAGCATTCCCAATTCTCACTTTTCAGATTTCGAATTAGGATCATAGAACATGTAAAAGGTGATCAAGCTTGCACATGAAATTAAACACAAATCAAGATAGTATTCACACATAAGATGAAGGAATGGCAATTATTTATTAACTAGGCATAAACTTAAACAACAATCATCATCCTCCCTTATTGGGAAATTTAGTTCATGATAACTCTAAAAACATCCATGATTAATTCAGAATTAAAAACAAACATAAAGAAGAATAAAAAGGGTAAAAGAAAGAAACTAGAAGGTGGTATCGCTCCGGGTCTTCAAGATAGCTTCCTCTCCACTTTGCCTCCACTATTAGGTCTGTTTTTGCTTGCCACTGACCTTCAATGTCGTATTCCTTATATAGGGATGAGTGGTGAGCCTCCAATTGAGTGAAAAATCAAAATTAGGTCAAATCTGCGATTTCCGTACCTAGTCGCGACTAGCATTTAAGCTGGTCGCGACTACAGGCAAAACTCGAAAAACCGAGTTTCTGCCAGACTCACGAAGTCGCGACCAGGGTCGCGACCAGGAAAAAGGGTCGCGACCTGGCTCTCTGGAGGTCGCGACTACTGATGCTTCTGGAACCGAATTTTCCAATTTTTCCAAGTTTGACCCAGTTTTTCGCCATTTGATTGAATTCGAACTTTAACACCCCGGGAACCTGAAATAAAGAAAATCAAGCGTAAAACTGCTCCAAAAGACACCAATAGACGAATAATGCTAACTTTAAAGACCCGAAATATAGGTTAATTATAACCTAACAATAGGGGTCCCAAACATCACCAAATACGATAGACTATTTTAAATACAGTAGGACATTTTCAGATTTCCTACCCAGAAATACTTACCAGTTTTCTACAAAAAACAACCCCCGAGTTTAGCTTGCTCTAAACACCCTCCAAACCTATTCAAATAGTCTCAAACTTCACAGAACGGTCCAACATCATTGTAACATTTTCAAATTAACAGAAACCAAAATTGAATCACCAAGCAAAACTTGTCATTAATGAACAAGCTTTGAGTTCCAAGTACTCAAGCTTGGTTCTACCCTTCTATCAGCTGCTATCTAAGCTTTTGAAACCTCAAAAAAATTTCATTTAATCCTAGAAACACTTCAGTAACTATTTTCTGAATACAAAGCTCTCTCTCTCATTCATTTTTACATCATTTTTATCACTCAATACTCAAGGTTTCTAGCCATAATATCGTTGACGAGTTCTTACCGTCAGTCAATAGCTAATGTCATTACACATAAATTATCAGTTCGTGCACTCAAAGTGGATAGGAGACTAGTTTAGATAAATGATTTTTGATATTTTTTCAATGTATTAAATTCTAATTATTTTCAATGAATGTTCATTATTCAAAAATAAAAATAACTGGTTACACTAGACATGTAAAGTACCTTTAATTCTGTAAAACGGTTTAACTAAATGGTGTTCTCTATATTGCAACTAGACACATTAATTACCTACAATTACTTAAAAATTGTATTATTACCTAGTTAAACCAACACATTAAATCTATTAATTAATGGTAATTACATCGAAATCCAATTATCGAGTGAGAGCACCTCAGATATGTAATGAATTGTAATTTAACTGTACTTTTAAGCTTAGTTTCATATATTTACTTATGTAAATGCTTCATTACATTCAAGTATTCATTCAAGATATATTTTAGAAATATTTTTTCAATTAAATATTTGAGACTTTTTACAATAGTTATGCCTCACAAAGACGAAAAATTTGGAGGTAAGTTGAGAAATACCACTTTTTTGTATTTATTAATCAAAATCACTTTCATATTATATTTCATTAAAATATACCCACATTTGTGAGTGGATTGCCCAATTACCTTCACCCTCCACTTAAGTCTTGCACATAATTTTTATTAATTTAAGAGGTATAATGGAACATCATCTATAAAAGTGTGTATATCTCAAAGAATATAGAAATAAAGGTAAAAATCAAAACATATAAAATAAAGTAGGTATACAATGTAATTTTCTCAAAAACTTGAGGCTTTAGGCCTGTTTGGCATAATGTTTAGAAAAGTTAAAAGTTATTTTTTTGAAAAAACTGTGGTAAAAATATATTTAGTAAACAATCATAAAATAACTTTCTAGAGAATTTATGAAGAAGCAAGCTCCTCCAACCCAACTTTCAAGAAAAATTGTTTTGATTAAAAAACTAATAAATTTATTTAGACTAAAATTATATTTATTTACTATATATTAAAAAAAATAAAAATATTTAAAATAAATTAAGTATAATAAAATAAATAATAATTAAATATATTGTTTTTTTTAAAAAAAAAAAAATATTTATGTTTTATTTTAATATTAAAAAATCACATTAACTTAGAGTTCGATTTCTAAATTATTTTTCTACATTTGATAAAACATAATATAATAATACATAAAAAAAAATATAAATTTATCAAATACATATAAATTTATATTTAAAAATATAAAAAATACATAAAAAAAAATAAAAATGTTATATAAAATAAATTTTTATATATTTGTCGTTATAATCAAATAGATTATAACATCATCATTATCATTATAATAGATTTGAACAGCTCACAGTACTTTGAAATTTATAATTTACCAAACACTCAGCTCAACTTTTTTCCACAAATTTGCTGAAGCTGCTTTTTCTTACAACACAATTACAATTGTTTTAACTAGCCCTTAATTTTTTTAAACATTGGGTCTATAACTTATTGAATATTAGGTTTTTAATTTCGCTTAAACAATATCATCACATTGCTTTGGGAAATGAAACTCTATTTTTTAATTGTCCGGCTATAAATTCTACTAAAATATTAGGGTGTCCGTAAACAGTGGCAGACCCAGGATTTAAGTTGAGGGGAACGACACTTTTTTTTTTCCGTAAGTGAGGGGAACATTTTTTTTCCTACATTGTATAACATGTTAAAAATTGATAGAAATTTATATTTTAATATTAAATGTAGTATAAAGTAAAAAAAAAATGACAATAAAAATATTTGGTTCAATAATTAAGACACTAAGTACAAGTCTTATTAGTAGAGGTTCAAAAAGTAAAATTTAAATACTAAAGTAAATATGCTTTTATTGGAATTAGAACTCATGACCTTCACTATATGCACAAAATAGCTTTTTTATTATACCAAAACTTGTATTATGTTTATTAATATTACTTCTATTTAGAAATATATATTGTAACTAGCTAAAATGCATATACATTTTTTTCTCAATTTTTTTTAAGGGGACGACTACCCCACCTCGCCTCTATGTGGGTCCGCCCTTGTCCATAAGGATTTGCTATTCTTGTAATAGCAATATTAAGTTTCCGGTTAATGTAGTTCTTTTTTTACATTCATCTGTATTTCTTCTATTTTTTTTCCAAGTCAAATGCAGTAGTGCTCAATTATCTGTATGCTAATTTTACTTTGATAAAATCAGCAATCAAAGTTGATACTACACATTAATTTTAGAAGCAAAAAAATCATTAGGCTAAACTAATGAAGCATTGAGTGCGCTTACTTTCAAGTGAGGGATGTATACTATTTACATTCTCTACCTGGTATATCTATTAGCATCTCCTTCAAAAGTTCCTTGAAGCCATCTTCAGTAATTCCCTTGCGAGATATGATTTGCAACTGAGAACAAAGTACCAAAACTTCAAAAGGATTCAGGTGCTTTAGAATATCTGGGTCTCTATCATAATCCTGAGAACAAGAAAAGACCCAAAGAAAAACAGGAATGAGAGGCAGCAGAAATTAAGGAATAATTTGTACACTAAGTCAATTAAAATATATAGCATCAGCATAATAAGTAACTAGTACCTTAAATGTGCAGAAGCATCATATTATATATAGAAAGCAAACATTTAACTACAATTAAATAAGACAGTGAGTTTTATATCTCCTACTGAATTAACAAAAATATAAAATTTGGCTAGTAGAGTGTACGAATTTGCATTTTTTTTCCTGGTAAAGTTGCCTTTACTAGTTACTATAAACAGTTACTTGTTTCTGACACTTGAAATAAATCTCCTTCGTAAGAGTATTGATTAAAATATATCTATAATGCAAATTTAACTAAAGTACAAGCTACCCCAAACCAGTGTATTTGAAAGTCAGTAATTACAAGATAACATATTACTAGGATATTATTTATACAGCATAAAGTCTATTTGTATACCAAGTAATAATTACATCTGAATTTTTATTTTCATATTTGAAAAAAGAGCTAATAATTAAACAAAAGAATAAAAATGTATAATGATTAACTATTTAAACAAAGTAATTATTTTTAACTACAATAATTATTTGCAATTACACAAAGTAATTGCAACACATTATGTCTGGTTTTTTGAATTGAGAATTAGAGTGTAATTGAAACACATCAATTACCACCAATTACATAATTACTTTGTAATTACCTAATTAAACAAACACTACAAATTTAATAATTACACTGAATTACATTAAAGTCAATATACAGTGTGGTTTTCCAAACACACCTTATATTGTCATATTCTAACCTTTTCTGTAACTACAACGATGGGCTTGGAACAAAATTTCTTCTCCAACTCTTCAAGTCTCTCTCTCACAATCTTGATATCCTGGATTAGGAAAGCCAAATAAAGTGAGCATGTATGAAGTTTATCAGCATTAACAAGTGATTAATAGACTTATGTAAGCTTGAAAAAAAGACGATATCGTACGGTGAGCTGAAACATGTGATGGTCGCTGAATTCAAGTTGATCAACATAAACTGCTCCCAACTGCAGCAAGTTATTAAATTCATCTAGTTAAGAGCACAAATAAAAGCGGGGAAGAAAATGGAAAATTATTAAATCACAAACTTGGAAGGACAAATACCTTCTTGATGCCCTGCACAAATGCATTTGCAGAACCAATGGCAGAGACACATAATACGATGGTGTTACACAATGTTTCCAAAGGTTTATTTGAGTTGAAATTTCTCACATCAGAAAAATGAGAAGGAGCCATTGTAGTGAAGAAAATGGGTAGAGATTCCTTTACATCTCGTACCATTAACTCAATGTCTTTGAGTTTTTTCTCCGAAAGCTGTGATTTTACCAATTTTACAAGTTTCGTATTACTAAATGAAAAACTTGCATAAATCTTCATTGATGGCAGAAATAAAGCAATTAATAATTTACTTTTCGTATACCAAGTCTGCATGATGGATGACAACAACATCTGCACGTTTAAGTGCAATCAAAGGTTCTCGTAAGGGTCCGAGAGGAAGTAAATGGCAATTTCCCCACAGCGTTACTCCATTAACCATTACAATCTCAATATTCCTTCGCAAGCTCCAATGCTATCTTCCATATAACATAAGAAATAAATTTCAACACAGCATGATCTATAAATTCGAACAAACCTCTTTTCTTTCATGAAATCATCAAATTGCATAAAATAGAATTTAACGAAAATCAAATGCAACTGAGTTTTAAAAAAACTCATATCACCTATATACATGTTAAGAATTAGGATTGTTGTACCCCCAGAATGTTGTTGAGAAAAGTACATACCTGCATTCCATCATCTAAAATGGCAACACCAATTTCTTCGGATCCAAAATGACTTGGTCCTTTTGCACCAACCCAAAGTCTTTCAGAGACTGTACTGGGATCAACATAACCATATTTTTCAAAGAAAGAAGAAGCAGTGGCTGCCCTATTTGCACCAACTCCAATACGCACAGGTCTTCCTAAAAGATGTCTTTGGAGCATTTTAGTTTCATCCCCACCAGCATAACCCTGAATAATAAATATTTATAGACAATTAGCCCATTAGACTTGAGTTAACCTAATTTTAGGCCTTTAAATAATCTAAGTGACTCTACTTTTTGTCAGACTTTCAGAAATATCCTAGATTAGGCATTCCTAAACTATGTGATAGACCTCCATTGACTTATATGCTAGGAAGAATAGGAAGTGTACGGGTGGTGGGGATGCAGCAGAGAATAATTCTGCTGTGTAGTAATTCTGTTATGGGGGTTTTGTTTGGGTAAAGCTGAGGTGCACAGCAGGCCTCTTGAGGTTTAGCTATAGATAAGGATTGTTTTTCTTTGTAAGCTTTTGTCTAGCATTTTATGAGAGTTGTAACTCTTTGACAGGAGGGACCAGGCTCTCGAATACCTGGGGTTATAATAAATACAGATTGCATTTTCATCTACTATTGCTCCTTTTATTTCTCTTGCTGCTGAAATTAATTTTGACAGGAAAATTCCTATCAAATTGGTATCAGAGCACTCACTTTTGATGGGACCCAAGAAGGATTCAGCGATAGAAGTTTTGGAAGATGTAGAGAATGGTGAATAGAATTATATGTTGTATTCCATAAAATAGTATATATTTAAATACAAAGTTAGGAGTACTAATCATAAAAAAGAAAACTACTAAATACAAATTACTCTAATTTTTACAACTAATATACTCCCCCTCATGCTGGAGCATAGATGTTAATAATGCCCAGCGTGTTACAAAGATAATCAACCCGCACCTCATTCAAAGCCTTTGTAAAAATATCTCCTATCTGTTCTCCGGTCTTCACATATCCTGTGGAGATCAAACCTTGTTGAATTTTCTCAATAACGAAATGACAATCAATCTCAATGTGCTTAGTTCGCTCGTGGAATACGGGATTTGAAGCAATATGAAGATCAGATTATCACACCACAATTTTGCTAGAATAGAAGTCTTAAACCCGAATTCTGTCCATATTACCTTACACATAAATTGTGTCATAGCCCTATATTTTGAGTCAGCACTGGATATAAACACAACATTTTGTTTCTTACTCTTCCAAGAAATCAGACTGCCCCAACAAATACACAATATCCTGAAGTGGATCATCTGTCTACCTTGGAGCCTGCCCAATCTGCATTAAACAAACACGCAATCCAGGTATGTCTATGATCTTTGTAAACTATATCTCGTCCTGGTGCTCCTTTCAAGTAACATAAAATTTGCTCTACTGCCGCCCAATGATGAATTGCTGGAGAAGACATAAACTGACTAATGACACTAACTGGGAATGCAATATCTGGACAAGTCACAGTTAGATAATTCAACTTTCCAACCAATCTGCGATATTTTGGGAAGAAGATTTCTAGTTCGCACGGATCAAAAGAGTTTGAAATATTTACCGGGGCAATGTTTAGTTTCGATGGAACATCTGAAATGGCTCACTAAAATTCTGGGGTATGACTTTGAAATTCAATATAAGTCGGGCTTGGAAAATAGAGATGTTGATGCTCTTTTGCGTGTTCATGGTGAGGTCTCTCTTGCTGCCATCTTTGTCCCAAGTGTGTTGTCTATCCCTGACTTGCAAGCTCGTAATGCAGCGAATCCAACGCTCTCTAAAGTCCTGAAAGAACTCGCAAATAACCATGATGGTGGGGGGTTTTCGCTAGTGCAAGGATGTCTCAAGTTTCGTGGTAGGCTGGTGTTACCTGCTGTGTCACCTTTTATTCCCTTGCTCTTAAGGGAATATTACAGCAACAATATTGGGGGACATTCAGGGGTTTTTAAGACATTTCATCGGCTGGTTGCAGAGTTTTATTGCGCAGAATGTACAAGAACGTTCAGAAGTTCGTAGTTGAGTGCTCCATTTGTCAACAAAACAAATATTTGGCTCAATCTCCTGCCAGCCTTTTACAAGCGCTGCCTATTAATATTTGGTGTTACCAAATAGCAAGTTTGTCATCACTCATCTTTCGGCATGACAACATTTCGTTCTTTGTACAATCGTAATCCCCCCCCCCTACTTCGAATTGAACAAGCTAGCACCAAGGCATTCGCTGTAGAACAAGCGCTCCAGGACCGTGATACTATTTTGAGTTTGTTGAAACAAAATTTGTTCTGAGCTCAACAACAAATGAAGACATGGTTTATGTCAAGCTCCGGCCTTACCGCAAGCGTCGTGATGTTCAATATTAAGTTGGGGACATGGTTTATGTTAAGCTCCAGCCTTACCGCCAGCATACTGTTGCTAAACGTCCTAATGAGAAGTTGTCTCCCCGAAATTGTGGTCTGTTTCAGGTGCTAGCTCACATTAGAACAATCGCATATTGGCTTCAGCTGCCTTCCGAAGCAACCATCCATCTCGTGTTCCATGTTTCCTTACTGCGTACTGCTTTAGGTCCCAACCAACAAGCCTCCCCTCTGCCTCCGGGGCTTACAGCTAACCTGGAGTGGATGTTGGAACCTGAGACTGTGCTTGGAATATGCCGTAAAACTCACAAGACCAGCCCCCAAGCTTTGATCAAATGGCAGAATTTACTGGAGTTAGAGGCAACTTGGGAAGATTTCTCTGTCATATACCTTCCTTTCACCTTGAGGATAAGTTGAAACTTCAAGTCGAGCGGTAGTGATAGACCTCCATTGACTTATGTCTATGCTAGGAAGACTAGGAAGTATAATGGTGGGGATGAATAATTCTGCTGTGTAGTAATTCTTTTATAGGGGTTTTGTTTGGGTAGAGCTGAGCAGTAGGCCTCTTCAGGTTTAGCTATAAATAAGGATTGTTATTTTTTGTAAGTTTTTGTCTAGCATTTTATGAGGGTTGTAACTTTTTGAGATAAGACCATCTCGAATGAAAAATGTAAAAATAGTGTTATATTTGACACAAAAAGTAGTTTTGTGGTTGATTTACATTAAATTTTAGTATTAATACACTAAAATTTAATATTTAATTAATGTTTTTATTAAAAAAAAATAAAAATTAATAACTTTATTATCAATTTTATTATTATTTTAATATGTAAAACAATAAAAAAATAATATAAACATTTCATAATTTAGTGATTTAGTTAAAAATATTAATAAAATAATGCAAATGGCATAAATATAAATAAAAAAATAGTGTATTAATTGTGATGTAAATTTTACATTATAGCAAATGTTGTGTCAAATTTGACACAAAATTTGCTATGTGTCAAATTTACATCACTTTTTGACACACTATTAAAGCACATTTTTTTATAAATGAGCTATATTTTAATTTTTCAACACTTATTTGATGGAGATGTTGTAAAGATGTTGAAAGGGACTCGAATATGGATTGCATTTTCATCTTCTATTGCTCCTTTATTTCTCTTGCTGCTGAATATTAATTTTGACAGGAAAATTCCTATCACTATGCTTTTGTTTCTTTCCCAGATTATTGCCCCTGAACATTAGAATTTCACATTATATTGTCTTAGAATTTGCTTTTCTTTGGCGCCAGATTCTTAAACCCTACAACTTTCATTAGAGTAGTGAGTTTCAATATAATTATTTGTTAAAGTGAGACAAAAAGATAGTTCGATACAGATTTTTCTTTCTTTTTTTCTAACAAAGTTCGATACAGAATTAACTACGGATTGTAGCAAATAAAAAAAGAAATAAAACAGAGAAATTAAGAATAGTACCCTACTAAGAATGAGAGGTGAAATTCCAGAATCGGCTAGCCAAAACGCAAGAAACTCCACCATGGGTGTCTTCCCATTACCTCCCCATGTCAAATTCCCAACACTAATTAACGGAACTGCCAACCTTGAAATCGAAAGAAAAACAAAACAGTCAGGACCAAAGTTAAAATAATAATACTAATAGGAAAGAAAGAAAGAAAAATGCATTAAGGATTCTTCTAAATCGAACGAAAAATTAAGCTACATCCAACAAACATTAGAGCACAATGTTTAGCGAAAGCATATAACATTCCAAACTTTTCTTTATAAAGCTAAAATTAGAGCATACTGCTTAGTGCGTACGGAAGAAGTGTTCGGTATGTAATAAGAGTTAACACGACACTCCAAGTTTTCTTTCTCTTCTCTTTTGTTTTCTGAGGATCCAAACAAAAAGAAAGGGGAGTGGAAAGGATCGTACCGATTGCGATGAATGAGGCCAGACTGGTAGAGAGAGCAGCGAAGAGAAAGAGCAACGCTGTAGAGAGCGGATGCGAATGAGAGCACAGGGACCAACGTACGATGTAGAGGAGAAAGCTTAGTGAGGTCCTTACAGTACGCGATCTCGTTCACTGCCTTCCTCAGTTTCTCCATTGACGATGAATGAACGAGATGAGACGGAGGACGAAAGGGCAGTACAATTTTCTTTTATTTTTTTTCTCATCAATATTTATGGGGACTTACTTATACCTAAACCTTTTATTTATGTTGTACATTTTAAGATAAATTTAGTCTAAAAGATAAATTATATTTAGTCTTTTATTAGTGCTCTAATATAAAAAGTGTAAATTAATTATAAAAGCTAATAATATATTATTTATTTATTTTTATTTTTTTTTGAATAAAAGTAAACTTTTATTAACCGGCAAAATCAACCAGTACAATATTACGCAATTCAGGACTTAACTGATAATCTTGAAAAGTACGACCTGGGTAAAAATAAGAGCTACGCGCCAAACAATGGGCGGCTTTGTTCACAGATCGTTCAACAAACTGAATAGCAACATGACTCAAAGAAGATAAAACAATTCTGCAATCATTAACCAGCAACCCAAACTCAGACGGCATATGCAACTCACTTGGATAGCCTGAACACAGACCAGCCTATTGTTGGAAATTATTTTACCAGGATCTTAGATCTACTCACAAGTATGTTTATTAACATCCTAAATAAGAACTTTCTAAAACGATAAATTAAACCCATATAAAGTTTAAGAAACCTTACATTGGGTGCAGCGGAATAATATGACTCCTTGGATTCGGATATCTAGCCCTTGATTCCTTTCTGTAGCAGAGCATTATCAATATCTGAACCTGGATCTCTTTCTCTGAATCTTTGATGCTGAAACTCCTTTGCTGATGATCTTTCTTCACGATCTTCCTCACTATGATTGAGGTATCACTTGATGTGTGTGGGCACTACTCTAATCACTAAGGTAGTTCGAAATTCAAAGGAAGAGAAAGAAGAAGTGGTAGCTAAAGATAGGGAGAGAGAGAGAGGCTCAGTTTTTTCTGAATCAGAAGAAGTAGAAATTTAAGTGTAAATTTCCTGAAGCCTTCACTATCTATTTATAGCATTCCACTAGGGTTATGTTTGAATTATTTGGCATTAAAATAATGAAAAAATCAGTTTAAATTTCCTACAAAAGTGGCTGGCCCTATACAAGTGGATTTGGGCCTCACTTTTTGCAATTTTGCAGTTTTATCTTTTCTGCATCTGATTTTCTCAAAAACGCCAATTTTCTAATTCAGCCATTTAAATGCCAATTCTAACTATTTAATAACTATAAATAATTATTAAATAATATTGTCATTTATCATATTTATTAATTGAACCATACAAAGTATCATAATTAACAAATATGCCCCTAAAACTCTTTCTTTACAATTTCGCCCTTACTTAGTGAAAAATTCACAAATAGACATAGTCTAATTTGAGAATTATAATTGATTAATCAAAACCAATTACATGAGTCTTACAAGCAATATTATCTCAACTAGTGGGGGGACCATGGGTCTATATAACCGAGCTTCCAATAAGTAGATCAAGAATTTAGCACTAAAATTCACTAACTTATTAATTCTTCGTTGAATCCACGCATAGAACTTAGAATTGCACTCTCAGTATATAGAATGCTCTATATGTTCCACCATATAGACACATCATTAGTTATCCATTGTTATAATCCTAATGTGATCAATGATCCTCTATATGAATGATCTACACTGTAAAGGGATTAAATTACCGTTACACCCTACAATGTATTTTATCCTTAAAACACTTGACCCCGTATAAATGATATTTCAGCTTATGTGAAATGAGTACTCCACCATTTATGTTCGTTTGGTCAAGCTCGAAGGAGATCATCCTTTACTTACTATTCGCCAGATAGAAGCTATAGATTCCATGTTTATGCTAGCGCTCCCACTCAATTGCACTACCGTGTTCCCAAAATGTACGTATCACCCTGACCTAAAAGTAGGCTTAACTAACAAATCAAAGAACACGAATAGCCTCTCGAGATTGAGCCTAATCATATCAGGATTAAGATCATTTGATCTAGGATCAACTAGGCGATATTGACTTGAATAGATTTTACGGTAAGTTTAATTAAATCTAAGTCAAAGTTCAATATCGGTCCCTTCCGATGCATACTCCATGCATCCAACCTGAGCTTTACTTTAACCAATGCTCTGGAAAGAACATAGCACTTCTCCAAATGCAAGTAAACTCTGTTGTAGATTATCATATCAGTAAAACCCTATGTCTGATAAATCTAGGAAACTTTATTCACATAGTCATGTTTACTTTCCAATGTGTTGACGACACAATAAACAGGATCAAGTATGTGAAAAGGGTTTCAGATGAATCTATATATTATGTACATATAATCATGAAATAAATCATGTGAACCATGCAACATTAAATGTTATTTCTGATCTATATTAATAAGTAAATCTGATTATATTGAAATGAGTTTTATTTAGGGCATAAAACCCAACAAACTCCCACTTGCACTAATATAAAACAAAAAGTGCGTTTCAATTAATCTCAACACCTTGATATACAAATCAAGTGTAGTAGTAGTTTACTACTCCTCGTAATAGGATCTGAAAGGTTGAATTAAACACAACCTTTTCTCCACCATTACTCTTCCTTTAATCACAAAATCATTGATAATGTGAAATTCCTCTCTATATGTCTACTCTCTTGGGATACTGGATTCTATACCTTTGGCAACTACTTTTGGTTAATCAGGAAATTAACACTAGTAGTTTAAGGCAATTTGGAATGGTGCCAAAGATGTATAGAACTTTCCTTAGACTGAATAAGTACCTTTCACGGACTTTAACATTCGGTCTCTCTGGTAGACCTAGAGACTTCAGATAGGTTTTTACACTTCTCCAAAATCACTATTCCACCCCCAGAGTAACCACCATCTTATCAGAAATATTTACTAGCACATAGGCAAATTTCGAAAATCTGATATGGTGTAGTCTAAGAGTTTTAAACACACCCTTATAGACTAACATATAGTTCCTCTTCTTAATCTTAAGATTTACTTGATTGTCTTCCAATGTTCTTCTCTTGGATTAATCTGATACCTACTCATTACTCCCACTCAACAGCAGGTGTCTGGTCTAAGGCATACAAAAGCATATTTAAGACCTCTCACTGTTGATATAAGAAATTCTTTCATGGCTTTATCTTCTGGAAAAGTAAAGACTTTTCCTTAGATAAATAAAATCTATGCCTAAGAAGTTGTGAAGCTTCTATAGATTGCCATTAGAAAGAAAATGCTTCAGCATCTTACTAAAGTAAGTTGCTTGCATTAGAGTAAGTAATTACCAGGTATACCACAAGCCATAGGTTTAGATAAACTCAAACCTATAATACTAGGAACAGGAAGTTTGTTAAGTCCATAGAATAGACTTATTAACTAAAATTTCCTTTTATGTCCTTGTAATAGAAAACTTTAGGTTATTCCATGTGAATGGATTAAACCATAGTTCTATTGGCTTTCTTCTTAGTTTCTTATCTTGACAATCCATTACTTGTTTAAACTCACAATGGATTTTAATCACTAGTGTCTCCCAAGTCATAAGAAGGTGAGTTCCTAGAAACTCTCCCACTACGACAAGGTACCGTGAATTATGTCGAAGAAAACTAAATGGTATTGATCTCTTCGGTTGTGACAAGACAACAGAGGCAGTGGGATCATCATATGTTATATAAGATGATAGAACACTTTTGGAATCAAGAAAAAAAATATCTCCTTTATTTGCTACTTGTTTTCAGACTTAGTCATTATCTTAGAAAAGTAGTATTTGTTTGAACAAACACTTTCTTATCTATTGACATTGGGATGGTCCACCCCTAATCACTTAGAATAGCTAACAAACCATGGTTAATGGTTCTAGCTTTTCTTAAGATTTTGATTAGGTCATCCATGAATCTAGTAATGATTTACATTAAGTATACAACCATTACATCATTCTGAAATTGTATTACCATAGAAGGAATTAGGCAACGACTAGTAACTAATTATCAACATGCAACTCGAAATTTCTGGGGAGGTAAGTTTGGATATAATTCAAAAATCAATTTAATGATCTTTGAACTGCATATCTACTAACTATTTCTCCACCCCTATCAGTTCGCAAGATCTTTAACCACTTACCTTAATGGCTTTACCCATTGCTAGAAATTAATGAAATTTTTCAAACATCTCAAATTTCTTTGCTAAAAGGTATAATCTAGAGTTATCGTTTTAAGAATACAACGAAAAACTCATATCCACCCCTGAATGTACATCCATCTGCGAATGAGATGAACTACTTTCAATGGATATAGGCATATTAACTCTTTGCAGAGATTGATCATGTCAAATTCACTATGAACAAGATACAAATGCCATAGATTAAAAGAAAAACATGTGGTAGTGTCTTTTGATGACTTAGGTTTAGTTACATCAAAGAATTCTTAGAATAGTCCAAGTGGATCCTGGTCACAGAATACCTAACTCATATTCCATACAGTTTTAATCCATTAATAGAAGATGGATATTAAACACTTGAGAAAGTGTAACTGTATTGTATTCTGGAATTAGAAATATAAGAAAATTTCTGTTTGGATTCTAAAATTAAAGTCAAAGACTTAAATTCAACCAAATATAATGAGTAATTCTTTCTTAGACCACCACTACTAATACAAACTCTAAGTCAGATTTGCCCATACAAGTAGGAGATTTCTAAGATTGAGGATTTATATCAATTGGGAATAGAATTTCGGGATTATAATCATATGCGTCATTTAATTTCTTAAGAGAAAATATAATGACATGAAATGATTTATAGACCATTCATCCAATGATATATTATGGAGCTAATTCGAAATGAATAAGCTAAGAGGAATTAGGATAATTTCGTTTATAAATAAGAATCCAACGATGCTTCGATTAGCGAAAGACAAAGTAATCTTATTTATGTAATCTTCTTGTTTCATATTGTAAAAATACTAGTCTAAGGTGTCATCAATTGATGAACAGTTAGATGTCGCATATACAATACTTATCTTTCGAGATCTTACACTATTATGTATGTCTAATGGTGAAAATCCATTAGGGATTTATCTCATTAGAAAAACAAACATGTTAGACCAACAATGAAGATTCGAAATTAAACTACAACTTAATAACAGAAAATAACATGGTTCAATATAAATTCATACACAATTTAGAAATTATAAACATATAGCAAGTAGGAATGACTAGTGAAAATACTAAAACATACAATCCTAAATAATTTCCAAGGTTTTCAACAAACTGATACAGTGTCCCGGTAGGCGAGAGTCAAAGCATCATTTATTGAATAGAGTTGTCAGCTCATCTAAAATAGAAACCATTCTAGCAACCTTTTATTCGATCAAAATAAGAATCCAACGTTGTCCCGGTAGGCGAGAGTCAAGGTTATTCTCATTTTATGAGCTTCCACCATTGTTTCATGTTTTTTGAGTTTATCTCTAAGTAGTCACCGTAGGGGAGAGTCTAATAGAGACGAAAACTTACAAAACACTTATCAAATGAAATCTTACGATGTTAAATGCGTTCAACGAATAACCATCCATAGGGGGACGAAGTCTAGCGTCTCGAGGGTATATTGAAAACATTTAACTTTTGTAAGACCAACAATGGAGATCGAATATCTTAATAATAATCAAGCTCATTATTTAAAGTGAGTTGTATTTTCTTTGATTCTCTTTATTTAATTTATTTATTTTAAATATATATTTATTTAAAATTTCCAATTTAGAATGAAAAATTCTAAATATAAATTTTAATTTAATATTTATAAATTTTACTTAGATGAATTATTTCCATCTTAGTAATAATTTCCAATAAATATTTAGAAAAATATTCAATTTAAGTTGTTACAAAATTAATATAAACTAATTTACAACTCAAATTTAATTTTCTATAAATATATACTGCATTTCGAAAAATTAAAGTATTTAAGAATACAATTTTCGAAAATGCATGTTAAAATAAAAAATTAATCCTGGAAAAATTATTCTAATTTAATGTTGGCCCAAAATTAATTAATAAAATTAATTTACAACAAAAAATATAATTTTCCTATTTAATTAAATATATAAGAAAAATTTCAAATATTTAAGTATGATGATGAAAATCAACTTAAATATTAATTTTCTATTTAATTAAATACACTAGAAAAAATACTTCAAGCAAAAATATCATCTATCTAGATTTTCCTTTGACTAATTAATTCAATTTCTAATAATATACTTTAATTCAATTTATTTTAAATTAATCAATAAATGAAAAAATCATTGATTTAAGTTGATCCAAGAATTAATTAAAATAATTAATTAATTTACAACTTAATCTATTTTTCAAGATAAAATTCGAAATTCTAGCATTTAAGAAATGCAATTTCGAAAATTGATTAATAAAATAAAGAAAAAAATATATTTTGAAAATTATTTAAATTTAGTTGAAAAAATAAATTTCAACTAAAAATAATTTTCTATTTAATTAAATGTCATGAAAAAGAAATATTTAAGTATGATGATGAAAATCAACTTAGATATTCAATTTTAAATTAATTAAATGTATTAAATTCAAGAAATAAATAATTAAGTGTAGAGAAGGCTTAATTATTAATCTCTAGTTTAATACTAGGAAAAATATACTTAAAATAAATTGTACCAAAATTAATTATTTAAATTATTAATTTCACAATGTATAATATTTTCCTATTTAATATTAGAAATAATAAGTAGTCTAGAAATAACTATCTAGAAAATATCTTATTTGACTAAGTATCTTTTCCACAAAATTTGAAAAAATATCTAATTTAAGTTGTATTAGAAAAAATCTAGAACTTAAATATTTTTCAAATTTAAATTTAATTAAATATCAAAAATTAAGTTGTAACCACTTAATTTGAAAATATTCCATTTTAAGTTAATATTCGAAAAGATATTAACTTAAAAAATATCTAAAGAATCTTAATAACCAATGCCTAAAATTCCTCAACTTAATTTTGAAATTTTGAATTCAAAAGATATTCAGATTTAAGTTGGTTAGTTGAAGATAACTAAATATCAACTTAAATAGGAATATTTAATGAAAAATTTAAATTAAGTTCCAGAAAGAATCTAGATGGTTATAATTCTATATTTAATTAAATACAAGAAAATACATATAGTTTAGCTTAGAATATAAAATTCTTTAAACTATGATTTTCTAAATTAATTTCAAAATAAATGAAATTAATTATGTTGCTAATCAATTTTATTAGGTTAAACTAGTGTAATTAACCTAGTACAGTCATTCAAATCAGGCAAATGGGCCTTCACAATTGGGGTGGTTTGTGTGAGGGGGTGCTAGGTTCAGTATGTCGTACCCACTTCTATGGCTCCCAACTCTCACACAAGGCCCAAAAGAGAGGAATTTAATCTTAATAAGAACAACTGTTATTAATTGAATAGGCCCAAAAACTAAATGAGCCTAAATAAATTCTATCAATAACTATGATAATTTATTTTAGCAACATTAACCTATATGCATCTATAATAAAATTAAACACATAGGCTCACACAGGCACACTTTGGATGGGTCCTATCATGTTGCTAGGTCATACACAGATGAAAGAAGATTGTAAATATACCTGTTACAAATTATTATCTTGACCAAGGGAGCCATCAGATCATTAGATCTGGCAAAAGGTAACCATGGCTATTTGCAATCAAGTAATAATAGGTTTTAAAAACTTACATACAAGCTAAAACCACATACTCCTGCAACAAGGTTACCTGGATAGTTGGATGTAGGATTTATTTAATTTTAAATTAAATATTTAATTTTAAATTAAATATTTAATTTCGAAAATAATTAATTAAATAAAAAAAAATCGAAAATTTTAAAAGAATTTGAAAAAATTCAAAAATTAAAAAAATTAAATTTAAAATTAAACCTACAATTTTGAAAAATTAGGTTTCAACCAACCTAAATATCATTTCAAAAATTTGCTAACTACTTTTAAAAATTAAATGTTATTTTAAAAATAAAAATTAAATAAAAATTAGAAAAGATAAATGAAATATCTTTTCAGATTTTAAATTTAATTTAAATAAATAAAATAACAAAATTTAAAAGTTAGCAAAATATCTTACATCTATTTAAAATTACATGATTATAAATATCTTATTTTAAATTTAAATAAGGTCAAAATATCTAAAAAGATTTTAAAAAAAAAAATCTTAAAAGATAAGATATAATTAAAAATATCTTAAAAGATAAGATATTTTAAAAAATATCTGAAAAGATTTTATAAATATCTTATAAAATCTGACCTTAAATTTAAAAAAAAGATATAATCAAATTTAAAAATAAGATAGATTTTTAAGCAAGAAGATAGATACTAATTCTATTCAAATTCAAATTACACTAATATCTTGAATTAAATTTAAAAAAAAATTAAATTAATTCAAAATGATAATTAGAATTGAATTAGGAATAGTAATAGTATATATACAAAACCATACAAAAAATTGGAAGTTAATTCGATGAAAAAGTATGAAAAATTGAAGAAAAAAGAAAAAATTCGAAACTGTACGGACAGTTCTGCGATCATGATAAAATATCAAGTATGCCGATTTTGTCAAATCTTCAAAAAATCATAACTAATTCAAATAAAATCCAAATTGAGTTCTGTAAAAGGCTAACTTGCTTAATTTTTTCCATACTATCCAATCAAAATAATTCCAGAAACGAAATCATAATTATTTTTCACAAAAATTTCACAAACATCAATCAATCATCAAATAACACTCAATACAACATGATACCATCCAAAGAACATACAAACAATCGTTTTAAAGTCCAAATTTCTTGCAAGTAAATCAATTACCATGGCTCTGAGGCCAGTTGTTGGAAATTATTTTACCAGGGGCTTAGATCTACTCACAAGTATGTTTATTAACATCCTAAATAAGAACTTTCTAAAACGATAAATTAAACCCATATAAAGTTTAAGAAACCTTACATTGGGTGCAGTGGAATAATATGACTCCTTCCGTTCAGATATCTAGCCCTTGATTCCTTTCTGTAGCAGAGCATTATCAATATCTGAACCTGGATCTCTTTCTCTGAATCTTTGATGCTGAAACTCCTTTGCTGATGATCTTTCTTCACGATCTTCCTCACTATGATTGAGGTATCACTTGATATGTGTGGGCACTACTCTAATCACTAAGGTAGTTCAAAATTCAAAGGAAGAGAAAGAAGAAGTGGTAGCTAAAGATAGGGAGAGAGAGAGGCTCAGTTTTTTCTGAATCAGAAGAAGTAGAAATTTAAGTGTAAATTTCCTGAAGCCTTCACTATCTATTTATAGCATTCCACTAGGGTTATGTTTGAATTATTTGGCATTAAAATAATGAAAAAATCAGTTTAAATTTCCTACAAAAGTGGCTGGCCCTATACAAGTGGATTTGGGCCTCACTTTTTGCAATTTTGCAGTTTTATCTTTTCTGCATCTGATTTTCTCAAAAACGCCAATTTTCTAATTCAGCCATTTAAATGCCAATTCTAACTATTTAATAACTATAAATAATTATTAAATAATATTGTCATTTATCATATTTATTAATTGAACCATACAAAGTATCATAATTAACAAATATGCCCCTAAAACTCTTTCTTTACAATTTCGCCCTTACTTAGTGAAAAATTCACAAATAGACATAGTCTAATTTGAGAATTATAATTGATTAATCAAAACCAATTACATGAGTCTTACAAGCAATATTATCTCAACTAGTGGGGGGACCATGGGTCTATATAACCGAGCTTCCAATAAGTAGATCAAGAATTTAGCACTAAAATTCACTAACTTATTAATTCTTCGTTGAATCCACGCATAGAACTTAGAATTGCACTCTCAGTATATAGAATGCTCTATATGTTCCACCATATAGACACATCATTAGTTATCCATTGTTATAATCCTAATGTGATCAATGATCCTCTATATGAATGATCTACACTGTAAAGGGATTAAATTACCGTTACACCCTACAATGTATTTTATCCTTAAAACACTTGACCCCGTATAAATGATATTTCAGCTTATGTGAAATGAGTACTCCACCATTTATGTTCGTTTGGTCAAGCTCGAAGGAGATCATCCTTTGCTTACTATTCGCCAGATAGAAGCTATAGATTCCATGTTTATGCTAGCGCTCCCACTCAATTGCACTACCGTGTTCCCAAAATGTACGTATCACCCTGACCTAAAAGTAGGCTTAACTAACAAATCAAAGAACACGAATAGCCTCTCGAGATTGAGCCTAATCATATCAGGATTAAGATCATTTGATCTAGGATCAACTAGGCGATATTGACTTGAATAGATTTTACGGTAAGTTTAATTAAATCTAAGTCAAAGTTCAATATCGGTCCCTTCCGATGCATACTCCATGCATCCAACCTGAGCTTTACTTTAACCAATGCTCTGGAAAGAACATGGCACTTCTCCAAATGCAAGTAAACTCTGTTGTAGATTATCATATCAGTAAAACCCTATGTCTGATAAATCTAGGAAACTTTATTCACATAGTCATGTTTACTTTCCAATGTGTTGACGACACAATAAACAGGATCAAGTATGTGAAAAGGGTTTCAGATGAATCTATATATTATGTACATATAATCATGAAATAAATCATGTGAACCATGCAACATTAAATGTTAATTCTGATCTATATTAATAAGTAAATCTGATTATATTGAAATGAGTTTTATTTAGGGCATAAAACCCAACACCTATCAACTTCCAGTAGAACATTTTGTCAATTATGATGCTGGATCAAGCTTAAGGCCTCCTTGATCCCGATGATTTCGGCAATCTCTGGCCTAACAATTTCCTCTTTGCTAATAATGAAGGCCTCGAGAACTTGACCAGCATGGTTATGGGCTAAGCAACCCATCCAAAAATGGCTAACATCATTAAATAGAGCACCGTCAACATTGACCTTGATTTGATCAGAAACTAGTGTAGTCCAAAGCACACGCGAAGACAGTCTTATCGAACTGTTAGACAACGAACTTGTCGTCCGTGACTGTGCAAAACGAAATTGATCAAGGAATGATCTTGCCAACAAAACCACTGATGCAGCAGTAGGATATTTTTGCTTCCAAACAACCTCATTACGGGCCTTCCAGATACTCCATGCAACCATCGCCGCTTCCTCCAATGCTTGAGAACTGATCCTTGCCGAAAGAGCTTGAAACCAAGAGCCAAAACTATCACCTGACCAACTACAAATACTAACCAAAGATCTATTCCAACAGGCTCGAGCAAAAGAGCAACCCACTAAAGCATGAAAAGTAGATTCCTCAGCCTCATGGCATACTGGACAAATGGGATTAATAACCACATGACGCTTGAGAAGTTGCAAACAAGTTGGGAGGATACCCGAAGCTGCTCTCCAAATAAAGTTACTAACCTTTGGGGGAATCTTTACTGTCCACATTTTCCTCCAAAAACTAGTGTTGTCATCGCCCACCCAATCATATTTGAGATTTTCCAAGAAACGATACGCACTTTTTACGGTAAATAGACCACTATTCTCGAACCTCTAAGACCAGCAATCACTATGATTGTTTGAGCTCAGCTGTATAGATGTAATAAGAGCCCTGTCTCGAGCAGAGAACAAGTCATTTATGATTTCCATGTCCCACACCTTATCATCCAATCGAAAGAGACTGTGAACTGTTTTGTCTTGTGACCCAGGGTGGTCCGAATACACATACGGATCTACAGGGCAAGGTAACCAAGGGTCATGTAAAATTGAGATCGTAAAACCATCTCCCACCATCCTTCGAGCACCCGCCCGAACAATAGACTGCGCCTCATGCACACTCCGCCAAACAAAGTTGGGATTATTACCCAATCTAGCATCCAAAAACGTTCTATTTGGATAGTAACGAGCCTTAAACACCTTTCCAATCAGAGAAGATTCATTTGTAAGGAGCTGCCACCCTTGCTTTCCTAGTAGAGATAAATTAAAATCATGAAGGCTTCGGAAGCCCAGTCCACCCGCATGTTTGTGTCTACACATACGCCCCCAGCTCATCCAACTAATACTCCTTGTAGTCGAAGAGCCTGTTTTCCACCAGAATTTAGCCATAATACCTTCTAAAGCCTTACAAGTTTCCACCAGAAGCAGAAAGACACTCATTGCATAGCTAGGAATAGCCTGTGCAACCGTTTTGAGAAGGACCTCCTTCCCTGCTCGAGAGAGTAAACGACCTCCCCACCCTTGAATACGCTTTTGTAATTTGTCCTTAAGAAAACCTAAAATGGCAGTCTTATTTCGGCCCATAATATTCGGCAGACCCAGATAGTGTTGGATTTTGTGCCCTAAATAAAAGCTTGCTAAATAGAGATAAATGATAGAGCGCTCATTTTAGTGATCATATTAGTTCACTATAATATCATTTATAGGTGGCAAGTGTTTTAAGGATAAAATACATTGAAAGGGTGTAACGGTAATTTTATCTCTATGCAATGTAAATCATCTATAGATGATCATTGATTATTGGGATTATAACAATGGATAATTAATAGCGTATCTATATCGTGGAACATATAGAGCGTTCTATATGACTGAGAGTGCAATTCTAAGTTCTATGCGTGGATTCAACAAGGAATTAATAAGTTAGTGGATTTACTTGGTAAATTCTTAATCTGCTTATTGGAAGCTCGGTTATATAGGCCCATGGTCCCCATATAAGAATATTTTTTATTTAAGGAAATATATTTCTATTTAAAGAAATAAATTTCTATTTAAGGAAATAAATAAATAATTGATTTTCTGATAAATGAATATTTTATATTCATTGAATCTGGACAAAATCAATTATGTAATATTCTATATATGGTCAGATTTCTATATTCATTACCTGATTTGATTTCCTGAATTAATTGTGAAAATATTCTGACAATTAATGTGGCGCAGATACTGATGGAGTATCTCACCTATAAATATAGGGTCTCGGTCCCCGAGCTCCTCACTCATTCTGTTCATAACAACAAATTCCATCTAAAGAGAGTTGAGAGAGCGAGGAAGCCCAATTACCCACATCAATCGATTTCTTTTACAGATCAAGCTTATGTGGGACTAAAGCTCAAAAATCAATGGCTGGAGGTATTTCGATCCTTAAGTTATATAGTGTATATATTTGTTTAATTCTGCATTTTATATACACATACATATATTTTATATTATACAAATAAATGTCTAACAGTTGGTATCAGAGCGGATTATATATCTCTGCCTTGATTTATTTTGAGTTTTATATATATACATACATTTACAGGGTTCTTCATTTATAATATAAATTATATATATTTTATATATATACTTTCATATTATATAATCTTGATTATATATATACATTCATACTCAATTCTTTTTTATACATATATATATTCATATTCATCTTCATATATATATATATACATATATATATTTATATCCATATACATCTTCATATATAATATATATACGTATATGATCGGTTCTTAATTTATATATATTATATATATATTCATATAATTCCGATCATATATATACATTTAATTCAATCTACGTATATACAAAATATATATTCATATTTTAATTTTGTTTATATATATTATATATACGGAAGTATTGTTGTATATATATACGTATATATATTTTATATATACTTTTATTGTATAAAATTGTATGTAATACTCTCTTCCATACATTAATGATGATTTTATGCAGTATATATTGTATACGAGTATATATATACATGAAAGTTTTATGCTTCGGTCCGTATTTTTTCCGTTTTCATTTTTGGTATTTATTTTGAATTCTATATGCATTACTATATTCATAAGATATTATAGATCGATTTTGTGCATCAAAATAATTTTAATACCTTAAAATCTGAAAACTTTATTGGAAAAATCCATGTTTTCGATGCTTGAAATCAATATAGATCTCTTAATTTTTTCATTTAGATCATTTTGGAATTGATTTCATGATTTTTGGAAGTTTAAGGAAAATTTATTATGTCGTTTTTCAGGGCAGATTGTTCAAAAAAAAAAAAAAAGGAAAATTAAGAAAAATTTAAGAAAATTCCAAAATTTTATAATTTTGATTTATTTTTGGAATTTTATTTTATTTCCTTATTTTGTTTATTTAGTCAATTAAATTACATTTGTTTAAACTTTCCATTCTTATTTAATATATTATATGTTATTTAGTAATAAATTATTATGGAAAGTTTTTAATTTGGTAAATTAATTACATGCTTTATTTTTACATGTAATTACAATAATTGTGATATTTTAAGAATGTGAATATTTAATTATTCTACAATTAAGTGCGCAATTATTATATTTATTTACCAATTAAGTAATTTATTGATTAAATTAATTGATAATCTGTCATTAAGTATATATATTTTTTAATTTTGCATTTAATTCATTTCATATAATAATTGTACTAATTTATATATTTACCTTATTTATACAAATTAATTATTAGTGTAAATATTTAAGATATTATATGGTCATAAATGCATAATTAATTATATATTATGGAATTAAGCATTTAATTATTATCATACAATAATTGTATAAGTTTGTATTCATTTGGCAAATTTATTTTTCAATACAATTAATTTTGATTTGTATGATTTAAATGCTATACATAAATTCTTTTTATAGTGCTAGATATATTTAGAAATATTCAAACATTAAGATAGGTTGAATATTTTATATAGCACATTAAGTTTCATAAAACTTCATAAAATTATTCATAAAATATTCATAAAACATTCCTAAAATGAATAAAATGTAAGTAATTTTGTGGTTTGACATAAGAAAACATGAATTTGGGACAAATGCTCATATCTAGAACGGTTTTTAATGATCTTCGGACGACCACACTAGGAGCACTAATCTCGGTGATTGTCTATTATCTTAATAACGAAATTACTTTTAGATAGAGCCTAATACCTAATGTCAAAGTGAAAATATAATTTTATATAATTAGGAAGTAGCCACAACATCTTTAATTATATAAAATTATATATTAATTAAGATTCACCTTAATGGACATAACTTGTAATTAATTATATAGACGTACTAATTTTACCCCACAGGGATTTTATTATATTTGTATAATTAATTAGGATAATATGTTAAATTAAATTCTCTTAATTTACCCCACAGGGAGTTATGGGGATTTAATTTAATAGTGTTATCACAAATTTAATAAAGATAGATAATAAACCTTCATTTTCCTAAACTAATTGTTTAATTAAATCTATCATAAAGTTCATCTAATTTTATTAATTTAAAATTTAGCCCATAGGCAATTTTGGATTTAGTAAAATTTTAATCTTCAGTTAATACTTTGGTGTCTAGTGAACCACATAATTTTAAATAATTAGGGAGTAGCCACAGCATCCTTAATTATATAAAATTATATATATTAAGTGGATTAAGATCACATAATGGACATGAATTATGAGAACATAATAATCTTACCCTACAGGGATTTAATTATATTTACATAATTAATATGTTAAATTAAATTCTCTTAATTTATCCCACAGGGAATTATGTAGATTTAATTTAATAAGTTTATCATAAAGTATAAAAACATTTATAAAAAATTAAGTGTTTCATACCTTTCATTGAGATAGAAATATTAAACTTAAAGTTTTTCATAAATTGTGTAAATCTATCATAATCTACATCTAAATCTAATCTTATTAAATTAAAAATCTAGCCCACAGGCAATTTTTGTTTAATAAGATTTCATATTTAAGCATGTTTATTCATTGGTAAAAACATGATTCATTTAAACCTCAAAACTATATATGTAATTTTATTACATAACTATTCATAAATTTTTTCTATACGAGTAGAAATTTCCAAAATTTATTCTGATAACTTCATCTAAAAGGTACAATTTTTACTGTATAATTAAGAAAAATAAATCACACTTTATTGTCACCAATAAATTTTAATTTATTGTGTATGAATTCATTCTAATATAGTTAATGTGATTATTAACACATAGTGGATTATTTTAGATTGTTATTCCACATTCATAATTTCTTGCAAGGTTTACAAATAAACCTAAGAAAGTCAGTAACTGTGAGCAAATCTTATCCACAGACAAGATAAGTTATCACATTTAGAAGTTTAAGGAACACGCAATATAGTAGTGACTTTGTTTTAAAATTGGCAAAGACCTTTATGTTCCAAGATTCTATTGAAACTTGATTTAGACACATTTAGGTCTTTACTACAAAATGATTGTTGGGTTTTATGCCCTAAATAAAACTCATTTCATATAATCAGATTTACTTATTAATAAAGATCAGAAATAACATTTTATGTTGCATGGTTCACATGATTTATTTCATGATTATATGTATATAATGTATGAATTCTTTTTAAGTCCAGAACATATGAGTTGGTTAAAGATTATAGTGTTGTCAGCACAGTGGAATATAATCTTAAATTATATGTTCAAAAGTTGATTCCCTGATTTGTCAGAACACTGGATTTAGACTGACATGGTATAATCAGCGATAGGTATTCTTACACCTTGGAAAAGTGTTATGTCCTTTCCAGGACATTGGCAAAGTTTACCAGTATCGGATGTATGGAGTATACATCGGAAGGGACCGATATTGTGTTGGGTTTTATGCCCTAAATAAAACTCATTTCAATATAATCAGATTTACTTATTAATATAGATCAGAAATAACATTTAATGTTGCATGGTTCACATGATTTATTTCATGATTATATGTACATAATGTATAGATTCATCTGAAACCATTTTCACATACTTGATCCTGTTTATTGTGCCGTCAACACATTGGAAAGTAAACATGACTATGTGAATAAAGTTTCCTAGATTTATCAGACATAGGGTTTTACTGATATGATAATCTACAACAGAGTTTACTTGCATTTGGAGAAGTGCCATGTTCTTTCCAGAGCATTGGTTAAAGTAAAGCTCAGGCTGGATGCATGGAGTATGCATCGGAAGGGACCGATATTGAACTTTGACTTAGATTTAATTAAACTTACCGTAAAATCTATTCAAGTCAATATCGCCTAGTTGATCCTAGATCAAATGATCTTCATCCTGTTATGATTAGGCTCAATCTTGAAAGGCTATTCGTGTTCCTTGAATTGTTAGTTAAGCCTACTTTTAGGTCAGGGTGAAACGTACTTTTTGGGAACACGGTAGTGCAATTGAGTGGGAGCGCTAGCATAAACATGGAATCTATAGCTTCTATCTGGCAAATAGTAAGCAAAGGACGATCACCTTCGAGCTTGACCAAACGAAAATAAATGGTGGAGATCTCATTTCACATAAGTTGAAATATCATTTATACGGGGTCAAGTGTTTTAAGGATAAAATACATAGTAGGGTGTTATGGTAATTTAATCCCTTTACTGTGTAGATCATTCATATAGAGGATCATTGATCAAATTAGGATTATAACAATGGATAACTAATGATGTGTCTATATGGTGGAACATATAGAGCATTCTATATACTGAGAGTGCAATTCTAAGTTCTATGCGTGGATTCAACGAAGAATTAATAAGTTAGTGAATTTTAGTGCTAAATTCTTGATCTACTTATTGGAAGCTCGATTATATAGACCCATGGTCCCCCCACTAGTTGAGATAATATTGCTTGTAAGACTCATGTAATTGGTTTTGATTAATCAATTATAATTCACAAATTAGACTATGTCTATTTGTGAAATTTTCACTAAGTAAGGGCGAAATTGTAAAGAAAGAGTTTATAGGGGCATATTTGTTAATTATGATACTTTGTATGGTTCAATTAATAAATATGATAAATGACAATATTATTTAATAATTATTTATAGTTATTAAATAGTTAGAATTGACATTTAAATGGTTGAATTAGGAAATTGACATTTTTAAGAAAATCAGATACAAAAGGTGTTAAAATTGCAAAATTACAAAAACAAGGCCCAATCCACTAATTGTATGGCCGGCCACCTTTGTAGGTATTTTAAATTGATTTTTTCATTATTTTAATGTCATATAATTCAAATCTAACCCTAGTGGAATGCTATAAATAGATAGTGAAGGCTTCAGGAAAAACACTTCTTCTGATTCAGAAAACGTGAGCCTTCTCTCTCCCTATCTTTGGCTGACCCTTCTCTTTCTACTTCCCTCTTCAATTTTGAAAATCTTAGTGTGAGAGTAGTGCCCACACACATCAAGTGATACCTCAATCATAGTGAGGAAGATCGTGAAGAAAGATCATCAGCAAAGGAGTTTCAGCATCAAAGATTCAGAGAAAGAGATCCAGGTTTCAGCATCAAAGATCATAGTGATAATGCTCTGCTACAGAAAGGAATCAAGGGCTAGATATCTGAACGGAAGGAGTCATATTATTCCGCTGCACCCAATGTAAGGTTTCTTAAACTTTATATGTGTTTTAGAAAGTTCTTATTTAGGATGTTAATAAACATACTTGTGAGTAGATCTAAGATCCTGGTAAAATAATTTCCAACAACTGGTATCAGAGCCATGGTAATTGATTTACTTGCAAGAAATTTGGACTTTAAAACGATTGTTTGCATGTTCTTTGGGTGGTATCATGTTGTATTGAGTGTTATTTGATGATTGATTGATTTTTGTAAATTTTCGTGAAAAATAATTGCGATTTTATCTCTGAAATTATTTTTTATTGGATAGTATGGAAAAAATTAAGCAAGTTAGCCTTTTACAGAACTTAATTTGGATTTTATTTGAATTAGTTATTATTTTTTGAAGATTTAAAAAAATCGGGGCTGTGCTGATATTTTCCTGCGATCGCAAATCTGTCCGTACAGTTCACAATTTTTTCGTTTTTCTTCGTTTTTTCATGCTTTTTCATGGAATTAACTTCCAATTTTTTGTATAGTTTTGTATTTATACTATTACTATTCCTAATTCAATTCTATTATCATTTTGAATTAATTTATATTTTTTAAATTTAATTCAAGATATTAGTGTAATTTGAATTTGAATAGAATTAGTATCTATCTTCTTGCTTAAAAATCTATCTTATTTTAAAATTTGATTATATCTTATCTTATTTTAAATTTAAAAATAAGATATTTATAATCATGTAATTTTTAAATGATATAAGATATTTTGCTAATTTTTTAAATTTTGTTATTTTATTTATTTAAATTACATTTAAAATTTGAAAAAGATATTTATTTATCTTTTCTAATTTTTTATTTAATTTTTATTTATAAAATAACATTTAAAATTTAAAAGTAGTTAGCAAATTTTTGAAATGATATTTGGGTTGGTTAAAACCTAATTTTTTAAAAATTGTAGGTTTAATTTTAAATTTAAATTTTTTTTAAAAATTTCGAATTTTTCAATTTTTTTTTTAAATTTTCGAAATTTTTTTTATTATTATTTAATTAATTATTTTCGAAATTAAATATTTAATTTAAAATTAAATAAATCCTACATCCAACTATCCAACTAACCTTGTTGCAGAAGTATGTGTTTTAACTTGTTTGTAAGTTTTCAAAACCTATTATTACTTGATTGCAAATAGCCATGGTTACTTTTTGCCAGATCTAATGATCTGATGGCTCCCTTGGTCAAGATAATAATTTGTAACAAGTATATTTACAATCTTCTTTCATCTGTGTATGACCTAGCAACATGATAGGACCCATCCAAAGTGTGCCTGTGTGAGCCTATGTGTTTAATTTTATTATAGATGCATATAGGTTGTTGTTGCTAAAATAAATTATCATAGTTCTTGATAGAATTTATTTAGGCCCATTTAGTTATTGAGCCTATTCAATTAATAACCGTTGTTCTTCTTAAGGTTAAATTCCTCTCTTTTGGGCCTTGTGTGAGAGTTGGGAGCCATAGAATTGGGTACTACATACTGAACCCAGCACCCACTCACATGAACCACCCCAATTGTGAAGGCCCATTTGCCTGATTTGAACAACTGTACTAGGTTAATTACACTAGTTTAACCTAATAAAAATTGATTAGCAACATAATTAATTTCATTTATTTTGAAATTAATTTAAGAAAAACATAGTTTAAAGAATTTTTTTTTTATTCTAAGCTAAACTATGTGTATTTTCTTGTATTTAATTAAATATAGAATTATAACCATCTAGATTCTTTCTGGAACTTAATTTAAATTTTTCATTAAATATTCTTATTTAAGTTGATATTTAGTTATCTACAACTAACCAACTTAAATCTGAATATCTTTTGAATTTCAAATTTCAAAATTAAGTTGAGGAATTTTAGGCATTGGTTATTAAGATTCTTTAGATATTTTTTTTTAAGTTAATATCTTTTCGAATATTAACTTAAAATGGAATATTTTCAAATTAAGTGGTTACAACTTAATTTTTAATATTTAATAAAAATTTAAATTTGAAAATATTTAAGTTCTAGATTTTTTCTAATACAACTTAAATTAGATATTTTTTCAAATTTTGTGGAAAAGATACTTAGTCAAATAAGATATTTTCTAGATAGTTATTTCTAGACTACTTATTCTTTCTAATATTAAATAGGAAATATTATACATTGTGAAATTAATTATTTATTAATTAATTTTGGTACAATTTATTTTAAGTATATTTTTTCCTAGTATTAAACTAGAGATTAATAATTAAGCCTTCTCTACACTTAATTATTTATTTCTTGAATTTAATACATTTAATTAATTTGAAAATTGAATATCTAAGTTGATTTTTATCATCATACTTAAATATTTCTTTTTTATGACATTTAATTAAATAGAAAATTATTTTTAGTTGAAATTTATTTTTTCAAGTAAATTTAAATAATTTTCAAAATATATTTTTTCTTTATTTTATTAATCAATTTTCGAAATTGCATTTCTTAAATGCTAGAATTTTGAATTTTATCTTGAAAAATAGATTAAGTTGTAAATTAATTATTTATTTTAATTAATTCTTGGATCAACTTAAATCAATAATTTTTTCATTTATTGATTAATTTAAAATAAATTGAATTAAAGTATATTATTAGAAATTGAATTAATTAGTCAAAGAAAAATCTAGATAGGTGATATTTTTGCTTGAAGTATTTTTCTAGTGTATTTAATTAAATAGAAAATTAATATTTAAGTTGATTTTCATCATCATACTTAAATATTTGAAATTTTTCTTATATATATTTAATTAAATAGGAAAATTATATTTTTTGTTGTAAATTATTTTTATTAATTAATTTTGGGCCAACATTAAATTAGAATAATTTTTCGAGGATTTATTTTTTATTTTAATATGCATTTTTCGAAAATTGTATTCTTATATACTTTAATTTTTCGAAATGCAATATATATTTATAGAAAATTAAATTTGAGTTGTAAATTAATTTAAATTAATTTTGTAACAACTTAAATTGAATATTTTTCTAAATATTTATTGGAAATTATTACTAAGATGGAAATAATTCATGTTATTTTCATATCCATCTAAGTAAAATTTATAAATATTAAATTAAAATTTATATTTGGAATTTTTCATTCTAAATTGGAAATTTTAATTAAATAAATATATATTTAAAATAAATAGAATAAATAAAGAGAATCAAAGAAAATACAACTCACTTTAAATAATGAGCTTGATTATTATTAAGATATTCGATCTCCATTGTGGGTTTTACACCGCGTTTGTTTTAGTGAGTAATCCTCCCTAATGGAGGAACGTTCATTAGCAATTTCGCACCGTTTAACCTCGCATGATAAGTAGTTTGTAAGTGTTTTGTATGGTATGGATCACCCTAATGGTGGCGACCATACTTGACTTGCAAATTATGAAACAATGGTGGAAGCTCATAAGATAGAATTCCCTTGACTCTCGCCTAAACGGGACAACGCTGAATTCCAATCTTGATCGAATAAAAGGTTGCTAAAATGGTTATCATTTTAGATGAGCTGACAACTCTATTCAATGGATGATGCTTTGACTCTCGCCTAAACGAGACACTGTATCAGTTTGTTGAAAAACCTTGGAAATTATTTAGGATTGTATGTTTTAGTATTTTCACTTGTCATTTCTACTTGCTATATGCTTATAATTTCTGAATTGTCTATGAATTTATATTGTGCCATGTTATTTTCTGTTATTAAGTTGTAGTTTAATTTCGAATCTTCATTGTTGGTCTAACATGTTTGTTTTTCTAATGAGATAAATCCCTAATGGATTTTCGCCATTAGACATACATAATAGTGTTAGATCTCGAAAGATAAATATTGTATATGCAACACCTAGCTGTTCATCAATTGATGACACCTTAGACTAGTATTTTTACAATATGAAACAAGAAGATTACATAAATAAAATTACTTTGTCTTTCGCTAATCGAAGCACCGTTGGATTCTTATTTATAAACGAAATTATCCTAATTCCTCTTAGCTTATTCATTTCGAATTAGCTCCATAATATATCATTGGATGAATGGTCTATAAATCATTTCATGTCATTATATTTTCTCTTAAGAAATTAAATGACGCATATGATTATAATCCCGAAATTCTATTCCCAATTGATATAAATCCTCAATCTTAGAAATCTCCTACTTGTATGGGCAAATCTGACTTAGAGTTTGTATTAGTAGTGGTGGTCCAAGATAGAATTACTCATTATATTTGGTATAAATTTAAGTCTTTGACTTTAATTTTAGATTCCAAACAGAAATTTTATTATATTTCTAATTCCATAATACAATACAGTTACACTTTCTCAAGTGTTCAACATCCATCTTCTATTAATGGATTAAAACTGTATGGAATATGAGTTAGGTATTCTGTGACCAGGATCCACTTGCAGTATTCTAAAAACTCTTTCATGTAACTAAACCTATGTCATCATAGACACTACCACATTTTTTTTAATCTATGGCATTTGTATCTTGTTCATAGTGGATTTGACAAGATCAATCTCTGCAAAGAGTTAATATGCCTATATCCACTGAAAGTAGTTCATCTCATTTGCAGATGGATATACATTCAGGAGGGGATATGAGTTTTTCGTTGTATTCTTAAAACGATAACTCTAGATTATACCTTTTAGCAAAGAAATTTGAAATGTTTGAAAAATTTCATTAATTTCTAGCAATGGTTAAAACCATTAAGGTAAGTGGTTAAAGATCTTGCGAACTGATAGGGGTGGAGAAATAGTTAGTAGATATGTAGTTCAAAGATCATTAAATTGATTTTTGAATTATATCCAAACTTACCTCCCCAGAAATTTCGAGTTGCATATTGATGATTAGTTACTAGTCGTTGCCTAAATCCTTCTATGGTAATACAATTTCAGAATGATGTAAATCATTACTAGATTCATGGATGACCTAATCAAAATCTTAAGAAAAGCTAGAACTGTTAACCATGGTTTGTTAGCTATTCTAAGTGATTAGGGGTGGACCATCCCATTGTTAATAGATAAGAAAGTGTTTGTTTAAACAAATACTACTTTTCTAAGAAAATGACTAAGTCTGAAAAACAAGTAGCAAATAAAGGAGATATTTTTCTTGATTCCAAAAGTGTTCTATCATCTTATATAACATATGATGATCCCACTGCCTCTATTGTCTTGTCACAACCGAAGAGATCAATACCATTTAGTTTTCTTAGACATAATTCACGGTGCCTTGTCGTAGTGGGAGAGTTTCTAGGAACTCACCTTCTTATGACTTGGGAGACACTAGTGATTAATATCCATTGTGAGTTTAAACAAGTAATGGATTGTTAAGATAAGAAACTAAGAAGAAAGCCAATAGAATTATGGTTTAATCCATTCACATGGAATAACCTTAAGTTTTCTATTACAAGGACATAAAAGGAAATTTTCGTTTATAAGTCCATTCAATGGACTTAACAAAACTTCATGTTCCTAGTATTATAGGTTTGAGTTTATCTAAACCTATGGCTTGTGGTATACCTGGTAATTACTTACTCTAATGCAAGAAACTTACTTTAGTAAGATGCTGAAGCTTTTTCTTTCTAATGGCAATCTATAGAAGCTTCACAACTTCTTAGGTATAGATTTTATTTATCTAAGGAAAAGTCTTAACTATTCCAGAAAAGATAAAGCCATGAAAGAATTTCTTATATCAACAGTGAGAGGTCTTAGATATGCTTTTGTATGCCTTAGACCAGACACCTGCTGTTGAGTGGGAGTAATGAGTAGGTATCAGATTAATCCAGGAGAAGAACATTGGAAGACAATCAAGTAAATCTTAAGATAAAGAAGAGGAACTATATGTTAGTCTATAAGGGTGTGTTTAAAACTCTTAGACTACACCATATCAGATTTCGAAATTTGCCTTTGTGCTAGTAAATCTTTCTGATAAGATGGTGATTACTCTGGGGGTGGAATAGTGATTTTGGAGAAGTGTAAAAACCTATCTGAAGTCTCTAGGTCTACCAGAGAGAGACTGAATGTTAAAGCTGCAGGAAAGGTACGTATTCAGTCTAAGGAAAGTTCTATACATTTTTGACATCATTCCAAATTGCCTTAAACTACTAGTGTTAATTTCCTGATTAACCAAAAGTAGTTGCCAAAGATATAGAATCCAGTATCCCAAGAGAGTAGACATATAGAGAGGGATTTCACATTATCAATGATTTTGTGATTAAAGGAAGAGTAATGGTGGAGAAAAGGTTGTGTTTAATTCAACCTTTCAGATCCTATTACGAGGAGTTTACTACTACTACACTTGATTTGTATATCAAGGTGTTGAGATTATTTGAAACACACTTTTTGTTTTATATTAGTGCAAGTGGGAGTTTGTTGGGTTTTATGCCCTAAATAAAACTCATTTCAATATAATCAGATTTACTTATTAATATAGATCAGAAATAACATTTAATGTTGCATGGTTCACATGATTTATTTCATGATTATATGTACATAATGTATAGATTCATCTGAAACCCTTTTCACATACTTGATCCTGTTTATTGTGCCGTCAACACATTGGAAAGTAAACATGACTATGTGAATAAAGTTTCCTAGATTTATCAGACATAGGGTTTTACTGATATGATAATCTACAACAGAGTTTACTTGCATTTGGAGAAGTGCTATGTTCTTTCCAGAGCATTGGTTAAAGTAAAGCTCAGGTTGGATGCATGGAGTATGCATCGGAAGGGACCGATATTGAACTTTGACTTAGATTTAATTAAACTTACCGTAAAATCTATTCAAGTCAATATCGCCTAGTTGATCCTAGATCAAATGATCTTCATCCTGTTATGATTAGGCTCAATCTTGAAAGGCTATTCGTGTTCCTTGAATTGTTAGTTAAGCCTACTTTTAGGTCAGGGTGAAACGTACTTTTTGGGAACACGGTAGTGCAATTGAGTGGGAGCGCTAGCATAAACATGGAATCTGTAGCTTCTATCTGGCGAATAGTAAGCAAAGGATGATCACCTTCGAGCTTGACCAAACGAAAATAAATGGTGGAGATCTCATTTCACATAAGTTGAAATATCATTTATACGGGGTCAAGTGTTTTAAGGATAAAATACATAGTAGGGTGTTACGGTAATTTAATCCCTTTACTGTGTAGATCATTCATATAGAGGATCATTGATCAAATTAGGATTATAACAATGGATAACTAATGATGTGTCTATATGGTGGAACATATAGAGCATTCTATATACTGAGAGTGCAATTCTAAGTTCTATGCGTGGATTCAACGAAGAATTAATAAGTTAGTGAATTTTAGTGCTAAATTCTTGATCTACTTATTGGAAGCTCGGTTATATAGACCCATGGTCCCCCCACTAGTTGAGATAATATTGCTTGTAAGACTCATGTAATTGGTTTTGATTAATCAATTATAATTCACAAATTAGACTATGTCTATTTGTGAAATTTTCACTAAGTAAGGGCGAAATTGTAAAGAAAGAGTTTATAGGGGCATATTTGTTAATTATGATACTTTGTATGGTTCAATTAATAAATATGATAAATGACAATATTATTTAATAATTATTTATAGTTATTAAATAGTTAGAATTGGCATTTAAATGGTTGAATTAGGAAATTGGCATTTTTGAGAAAATCAGATACAAAAGGTGTTAAAATTGCAAAATTGCAAAAACAAGGCCCAATCCACTAAGTGTATGGCCGGCCACCTTTGTAGGTATTTTAAATTGATTTTTTCATTATTTTAATGTCATATAATTCAAATCTAACCCTAGTGGAATGCTATAAATAGATAGTGAAGGCTTCAGGAAAAACACTTCTTCTGATTCAGAAAACCTGAGCCTTCTCTCTCCCTATCTTTGGCTGACCATTCTCTTTCTACTTCCCTCTTCAATTTAGAAAATCTTAGTGTGAGAGTAGTGCCCACACACATCAAGTGATACCTCAATCATAGTGAGGAAGATCGTGAAGAAAGATCATCAGCAAAGGAGTTTCAGCATCAAAGATTCAGAGAAAGAGATCCAGGTTTCAGCATCAAAGATCATAGTGATAATGCTCTGCTACAGAAAGGAATCAAGGGCTAGATATCTGAACGGAAGGAGTCATATTATTCCGCTGCACCCAATGTAAGGTTTCTTAAACTTTATATGTGTTTAATTTATCGTTTTAGAAAGTTCTTATTTAGGATGTTAATACACATACTTGTGAGTAGATCTAAGATCCTGGTAAAATAATTTCCAACATATTGAACTTTGATTAGATATGTTAAAACTTACCGTAATATCTATTCAATTCAATATCACATGTTGATCCTAGATCAAATGATCTCAATCCTGATATGGTTAGGCTCAATTTCAAGAGTGTTACTTGTGTTTTTTGATTTGTTAGTTAAGCCTAGTTTTGTATCAGGGTGATACGTACATTTTGGGAACACAGTAATGCAATTGAGTGGGAGCGCTAACATAAATATGGAATCTATAACTTCTATTTGGCAAATAGAAGTAAAGGATGATTTCCTTCGAGCTTAACCAAACGAAGATAAATGGTGGAGATCTCATTTCACTTAGGTGAAATATCATTTATACAGGGTTAAGTGTTTTAAGGATAAAATACATTGTAGGGTGTTACGGTAATTTAATCCCTTTACAATGTAAATCATCTATATAGAGGATCATTGATCACATTAGGGTTATAACAATGGATAACTAATGACGTGTCTATATCGTGGAACATATAGAGCGTTTCTATATGACTGAGAGTGCAATTCCAAGTTCTAAGTGTGGATTCAATGAGGAATTAATAAGTTAGGGAATTTACTTGGTAAATTCGGTTCGACTTATTGGAAGCTCGGTTATATAGACCCATGGTCCCCATACTAGTTGAGACCATACTGCTTGTAAGACTCAGTTAATTGATTTTAATTAATCAATTATAATTCTAAATGTTAGACTATGTCTACTTTATGAATTCTCATAGTTTAAGGATGAAATTGTAAAGATAAGGGTTTCTAGGTTTAATTATTAATTAAGAGACTTTGCATGTCTAATTAATAATTATTTTAAATGACAATATTATTTAATAATCTATTTTAGTTATTAAATAATTAGTTTTGGCATTTAAATGATTAGAATTGGAAAAATGGCATTTTTGGAGAAATAGAAATAAAATTGAGGAAACTGCAAAATCCAAGTGAGGCCCATTTTCCTCTATGGCCGGCCACTCCCTTTGAGTTTCCCAATTATTATTTTCAATTTTTAATTGCCATGTAATTGCTAATCAAAGCCTAGCAATAATAGGAAAGTGGTGGATCACACTAAATAAGGCAGTTAATCAATTACACAGTAAAAGAGGAAACTGTTTATTTGGAAAGTTGTGCTCTCCCTTTTCCCTATATAAAGCAACCTTTGTGTCTCTTCTCTGGTAAGCCATAAGCCACGAAATTCAAGAGAGAAAAAGAGAGAAAAATTCGAAATCCTTGTGAGATGAGTAGTGCCCACACACATCAAGTGGTATCTCAATCATAGTATGTAAGACTATGGAAAATCTGCATCAAAGAAGGAGAAAAGAAGGTCCAGGTTCAGATCTTGGTGATGCTCTGCTACAGAAAGGAATCAAGGGCTAGAGATCTGAACGGAAGGAGTGATATTATTCCGCTGCACCCACTGTAAGGTTTTCTAAACTTTATATGTGTTTATTTTCATTGTTTTAGAATTCATATTAGGTTGTTAATCCAACATACATGATAGTAAATAGATCCTGGTAAAATAATTTCCAACAATGATGTCACTCATAAAGATATGCAAGTTCAATCTGACAATAAGAAATGTGTTACTAATAAGAATTCTTCTACATTATAGCACCAAAAATTATGAAACATATATCCATAAATAGAATAAATGTTAGTAAATGGTGGGGATATTCATTACACTTGATTTTACTAACTTTATTTAGAACTTGTGTGAAATTCATTAAAAATTTGTATTCCAACAAGTCAAAATCGGTGCATATTAGAATTCTATCATATTAGAAATCATACAAGTCAATTAATTTTGAAGACATGGACTCAAATTTTGCATCTCTTTTTTAACGATTACTCACATAAATTATTTTTCTACAAAAGTATAGATTTATATGTTTCAAAGACATTTAAATCTTAAGTAGAGAAATAGTGCATTTTGCATATTAAGATAGTGAGATCAATTATAAAATGGAGAATACTACATTAAAATTCATGAGTATGGATAAACTCCCAGTCCATTTGCAAAGTTTCTTTAAAAGCATGGGTTCATTGCCCAATACATATGCCTGGTACACCTAAATCATAGTGTGTGACAAATTTAAGAAACTAAGCATTTTTTGGACATGGGGTGGAGCCTACATAGAAAACTCCAAACCTTCCTAAATCTTTGTCTATTGATACTCTTCAATGGGGTGTACATATCGAATCGTGTTCTAACCAAAGTTGTTTCTCAAATATATTTTGAGTTGTGATAAGGTTGAAAACCGACTTGATGACATGTTCACATTTTATAAATACCCATATACAGTTAGAGTACGATTGTCAAAGAAAAGATCTGGGCCCAAATACCATAAATAAGCATTTCATCATAAAAGGTATAAGGTCTAAGGGTTACATATTTTATTATCCATCTCACAATACTAGAATTGTGGAATTAAGAATTAACTTGATCAGTGGGAGTGATCAATCTAGGAACCTAGTTTCTGAGAAAGATCATTCATATTTTCTCAAACTTCCACCTCAAGTATTAGATTAATTATGATTTAGTACAACAACCCTTAAGGTTAATGGTTATTGAGAATTCATAACTAATCATTAATAGTCTGCAAGTCATTGATAAAATTCTAATAAGTTATGTTATTTAATAATTGCTTATAATTTCTAAAATAACATGCATATTGAACCATTTGCTCTTTTAAGAGTTTGTTGGTCCATCCTTAAGATGACTTATTAGAACAATAAGATCAATGTTTTCTAGTGATTACATTTTGTACAATAAGAGTTCAACTACAATATTAATTTGAGACAAAAATTAAATTATAGAATGATAAAGAATTGAAGTTGTAGTACAACATGCCATGAATGAAGAAATGAATATCTTAAAGAGCAATAAAGTTTATCTTTAGTAAAGTTGCCTAATGGGGTGGAGAACATTAATTAAGCATAAGTTTTTTCACCAATAATATTCATTAGGCAACATTGAGAAACATAAAGATATAAAAGAATATTCATTGCTAAGAAGTTCATTTTGAACTAAGAATCAATAACAAAAGAGATTTACATTCTCACTTGTCTTTATAAAAGATTCTATTATAGACATTGGCATTTGTTGCTCGTTTCAATTCATTAATTAATTCCAAACAGTAAACTAGAGGAGAAGGTATACAGACTACTATAAATATTTTCCTCTAATAGTGGTGAACATATGCAAGCTTAAAGTGTCTACCTATAGATTAAAACAAACATCTCACAAATTGGTATTATATCATCTTTTCCTTTAGGTTTGAAAAGAGAATTATGGAAATAATTATATACCAGAAGGTTAGTGGGAGTAATATTTGTTTTATACATAGACAATATGTTACTTGCAAATGATGATAAAAGTTTTCTATATGAGGTGAAATAATTCATATCTCAAATTATTATTTTGAGATAAGGAATATAAATAACATATATAATTTTAATTAATTAAAGAGTAGCCACATCATCTCTGATTAAATAAAATTATGTATTATTCATTTGATATAACTTTTATCTTTAAGTGTGATAAATTCAACTCAAACCAATATCTGAAAAATAATTTGGAATGAGAATAAATTAAGAACATTCATTTGTTTCTATTTTAGAAGCCTAATGTATGCCTATGAGTTTGAATAAGACTTTGCATTACATTTGTTTCAGGATCGTTAAGTAGTATCAGAATAACTAAAGTTCAGACCACTTTATTCTTCATACAAAGTGATGAGGTGTCTTTAAGATACTAAAAATTATATTCATACATATTTTGTTAAGATGAATTGACCATCTGGAAATGTAGTTAACCAATTAGATTCTAACGTACTTCACTGGTTGTATTGATTCGCGTAAATCAATATTTTATTACGTCCTTAAGATTACCAGTAAGTTATATTGTAGAGAATCTTTATTGTTATTTCCACTATAGAAGTCAGATTCATTTATTGTTTTGAGGATACATCTCGTATGATGTATTATAGAGTTTCATAGTAGGCCTAGAGTTCAGAATTACAGTTTCATTAGGCTATTAAGAAAATTTTGCGATAAATTCAGCTATAATATTTATGGCTAATAACTATAAGAGTACTAGTCGAAGCTAGCATATCGACATTAAGTATTTAGCCATAAAAAGGTGTGATAAGTGGTCATTAATCACGCAAACTAAATTGGGTGATCGCATATATCCTTGACTAAAGGTATGCCGCAACACAAATTCAAGGATTATAAAGTAAATATGGGATTCAGTTAACCTATATGCAATTTTTTATATTTGTACAACCAAAAATTATTCAATGAAACTCTAATTTCGATATTTTCTCATATTTATGTGCACCTTAATTTCATCTGAGAAAATTATCGTAAGAGGACCTGAATAAACATAAGGGTTAGGGTTTATTCGCTTAAGTACATTGCCACATAAAGTACATTGTTATATAATAAATATATCGTAATACATGGAAGATAATACTGGACTTATAATGTGGACATGTCGCTATGATTCGTATGTTTATTATATAATGAGGAACGTTTGGGTTTGAATGTTTTAGTCTAAATGCTGACCAAGTGGGAGAATATAAGAATATTTTTTATTTAAGGAAATATATTTCTATTTAAAGAAATAAATTTCTATTTAAGGAAATAAATAAATAATTGATTTTCTGATAAATGAATATTTTATATTCATTGAATCTTGACAAAATCAATTATGTAATATTCTATATATGGTCAGATTTCTATATTCATTACCTGATTTGATTTCCTGAATTAATTGTCAAAATATTCTGACAATTAATGTGGCGCAGATACTGATGGAGTATCTCACCTATAAATATAGGGTGTCGGTCCCCGAGCTCCTCACTCATTTTGTTCTTAACAGCAAATTCCATCTAAAGAGAGTTGAGAGAGCGAGGAAGCCCGATTACCCACATCAATCAGTTTCTTTTGCAGATCAAGCTTATGTGGGACTAAAGCTCAAAAATCAATGGCTGGAGGTATTTCGATCCTTAAGTTATATAGTGTATATATTTGTTTAATTCCGCATTTTATATACACATACATATATTTTATATTATACAAATAAATGTCTAACACCCCATACTAGTTGAGACCATACTGCTTGTAAGACTCAGTTAATTGATTTTAATTAATCAATTATAATTCTAAAATTAGACTATGTCTAGTTTATGAATTTTCACTAAGCAAGAGCAAAATTGTAAGAAAAGAGATTCTAGATTTTATTTGTTAATTAAGAGACTTTATATGTCTAATTAATAAATATATTAAATGATAATATTATTTTATAATTAATTTTTAGTTATTAAATAATTAGAATTTGCATTTAAGTGGTTGAATTGAAAAATTGGCGTTTTTGAGAAAATGGGATCGAAAAATGACAAAATGGCAAAATTACAAAGTGGGCCCAATCCACTATCCTATGGCCGGCCACACTTGTAGAATTTTACTATTTATTTTTCTATTATTTTAATGCCAAATAAATCTAGCCTAAACCTAGTGGTTGCCTATAAATAGATAGTGATGGCTCACACTTAAAGTTGATGAAATTTCTTGCCTTCAGGAAAAATTGAGCCACCTATTCTATACCTATAGCCGAACCATCTTCCCTCTCTTTTCTTCTTCAAATTTTCATACCCTTGAGTGATAGAGTGAGTTCCCACACACATCAAGTGGTATCTCAATCATAGTGTGGAAGATTGTGAAGAATCTAATCAACAAGAAGGATAATCGGGCTTAAGAAGGAGAGAAAGGAATCCAGGTTCAGATCTTGATAATGCTTTGCTACAGAAAAGAATCAAGGGCTAGAGATCTGAACGGAAGGAGTCATTATATTCTGCTGCACCCAATGTAAGGTTTCTTAAACTTTATATGTGTTTATTTTATTGTTTTAGAAATTCATATTAGGATGTTAATGAAACATTCTTGTTAGTAAATCTAGATCCTGGTAAATATTTCCAACAACTGGCCTCAGAGCCATGGTAATGATTTACTTTCATGAAATATGAATTAAAACGATGGTTTGTGTTGATTTGGATGTGTTCATGTTGGTTTATGTGATTACTTGATGATGTTATATGATTTACAAAATTTTTCCATGAAAATATATATTTTTTTATTTCTGAAAATATTTTATTTGGATTTCTTGTGAAAAATTAAGCAATTTTGGTTTTTACGGAACTCAATTCCGATAAAAATTACAAAAGTTATGAATTTTTGAAAAATCGGGTTTAAAGGGTGTCGAGGGGTGCACGACGCACGCACCAGTCACTCAGACAAGGTACTTGTGGGCGCGCGTGCTTCAGACATCTTCACTTTCTGAACCGTGTCCTGACCCTGAAGCACGCACACAAGAATCTTGCATCCCACTGAGGTTTCTCGGCAGATGGGGCTGCAAATCTCCACGTCCGCGTGCGCTGAGGCCTGCTAGCAGCCTCTCGTGGGCTGCAGCTGCAGCCTTGCTGGCAGCAACGATTTTTTCACCCAAAAATCTAAATTTTGTGGGATTTTTTCCCAATTTTGGATTTTTGCAATTTTCAAACCCTATTTTTAAAATAAAATATTATTTTTAATATATTTAAACTTAAATATCATTTTTTTAATTAATAATATATATTTTTAAATAGAATATTATTATTTTTGATATTTTGAGGTTTAAATTTAAAAATTGATTATTTTATTTTTTAAATTATGGTCAGATTCAAAAATTTGTTAATTTCCTTAATATTTATATATTATTTAATTATAAGATCAAATTATTTTGATATTTGACATATTTTAAATTAAAAGATATCTTTATCTTTTTTATTTGAAATATTATATTAAAATTATTTTATATGATAATTTAAATAATTAATAAATTTGATATTAACCTAGATATTTTTATAGATATTCTAACCATAAAATTTTCAAATTCAAAAATTTGTTATTTTGTTAAATATTTAATTGTTTATAAATTATAAGTTTGAAAAATGATATTTTACTATTTTATATCATTTTACTTATTAGAAATTTATTAATTATATTTTAAATATTTAAATAACTTAGATATTTTTGTAGAAATTTGAATAATGCTTAATTTGAGATATTTTGACATATAATTAGGATAATTATTATTTATTATTTTATTCTTAAAATAATAATTGTCTAACCACATCTATTTTTTAAAATTGGTTTATTTTATTATTTTAAATTTATTAAATTATTAGAAAATGATATTGAAAATATTATTTTTCAAATCATTTATCTTATTTGATATTTAATTTAATTTGATAAAAATAATTCAAATAAACCTAGATATTTTAAATTAGTTTTTCATTTTTGAATCTAAATTTTGATGAGATTTTTAAGGTTGGTTTTAACAACCCTAAATTTTCAAAATCTAGTTGGTTAGTTTAAAATAATAATTTAATTATATTAATATCTTATTTCACATCTGTTACATGGACATTGTTTGTTTAATTTTATTATTTATTCAAAAACTTTTTTTTTGACAAACCTATTATTTATTTAATCTAAATTGCTATGATTAACTTGTTGACAGATCCAATGATCTGATTTTAATCATAGTCCAATTGTCAATAGATCTTATAAATAATTTGTAACAGGTAAATTTTGTACTTCTTTCATCTGTGTAAACCTAGTAACATTAGGGCCCATCCAAATCATTTGACCTGTGTGAGCCTATATTTTGCTGTTAGGCTTAGATGCATATAAGAAGCCCATTTAAGTTTTACTAAGTAAATGGACTAGGTTGCTAAAATAAAATTTCACTTAGGTAATTTTATTTAGGCCCAATTAGAATTGGGCTTATTCAATTAATAACAATTATTTATTTAATGGTTAAATTCCCCTCCTTTGGGCCTTGTGTGAGAGTTAGGGGGCCAATAGCAGTGGGTACGACATACTGAACCCAGCCCTCACTCACATGAACCACCCCAATTGTGAAAGCCCATTTGCCTTATTTAAATAATTGTATTAGGTTAATTATATTAGTTTAACCTAATTAAAATTGAATTAGCAACATAATTAACTTTTAAAATATATGAAATTTTTTTTCATTGAATATTTTAAAGTTAATTTTAGAAAAATACTTAGTTAATTGAGATATATTCTAGATAGTTATTTCTAGTACTAGTTATATTTTCTAATATTTAATTAGGAAAATATTTTAAGTTGAAAATTAATTATTTTATTTTAATTAATTTTAGATCAACTTAAATAAAGAATATTTTCCTATATTAAATTAGAATTAATAATTAAGTTTCTTTTATACTTGATTATTTAATTCTTGTATTTAATACATTTAATTAAATTGAAAATTAAATATTTAAGTTGATTTGAATCTTGATACTTAAATATTATTATTTTCAGAATATTTAATAGAAAATTATTTTAAGTTGAAAATTTTAATTTCAGAACAACTTAAATTTGAATAATTTTCAAAATATATTTTATTTTTGTTTTATTAATCATTTTTTTTATAAATTTCGAAATTGCATTTTCTATTTAAATGCAGAAATTTGAATTTTTTGAAAAATAGATTAAAGTTGAAAATTAATTATTTTTTAATTAATTTTAGACCAACTTAAATCAATAATTTTTTTCATTAAATGATTAATTAAAATAAATGAATTAAAATATATTATTATTAGAAAATAAATGAATTAGTCAATGAAAGTCTAGATAGTTATTGTCTGTTTGCTTGAAGTATTTTTCTAGTGATATTTAATTAAATAGAAAATTAATATTTAAGTTGATTTTCATCATGATACTTAAACATTTGAAATTTTCTTAGTATTTAATTAAATAGGAAAATTATATTTGTGTTGAAAATTAATTTTTAATTAAATAGGAAAATTATATTTGTGTTGAAAATTAATTTTTAATTAATTTTGGATCAACATAAATTAGAATAATTTTTTTAGGATTTATTTTATTTTATTTTATAGCTTTTTTTTTTTTTTCGAAAATTGTATTTATTTTTTTTTTAAATACATTAGTTTTTGAAATGCAATATATATTTATAGAAAATTAAATTTGAGCTGTAAGTTAATTTAAATTAATTTTGATACAACTTAAATTGAATAATTTTCTAAATATTTATTGAAAATTATTACTAAGATGAAAAATAATTCATTTTATTTTTCATATCCATCTAAGCATAATTTTATAAATATTAAATTAAAATTTATATTTAGAGTTTTATTCTAAATTGGAAATTTTAATTAAATAAATATATTTTAAAATAAATTGATTAAAATAAACATCAAAGAAAATACAACTCTTTAAAATAATGAGCTTTTAGTTATAAGGATATTCGATCTCCATTGTTGGTCTTACAATAGTTAAATATTTTCAATATAACCTCGAGTCGTTAGACTTCGTCTCCCTTATGGATGGTTATTCGTTGAAAGCATTTAACACCGTAAGATCTCATATGATAAGTATTTTGTAAGTTTTCGTCTCTATTAGACTCTCCCCTACGGTGACTACTTAGAGATAAATTTACGAAGTATGAAACAATTGTGGAAGCTCATAAAATAAGATAACCTTGACTCTCACCTACCGGGACAACGTTGGATTCTTATTTTGATCGAATAAAAGGTTGCTAGAATGGTTTCCATTTTAGATGAGCTGACAACTCTATTCAATGAATAATACTTTGACTCTCGCCTACCGGGACACTGTATCAGTTTGTTGAAAACCTTAGAAATTATTTAAGATGTGCCTATTTTGTATTTTCACATGTCTTTGTTATTTGCTAAATGCTTGATAATTTATGAATTGTGTGTGAATTTATATTGAACCATGTTGTTTTCTGTTATTAATTGTAGTTTAATTTTGAATCTTCATTGTTAGTCTAATTTAGCTTGTTGTTTTTAATGGGACAAATCCTAATGAATTGTCATCCATTAGACAAACATAACAGTGTTAGATCTCGATAGATAAATATTTGTAAATGCAACATCTAGCTGTTCATCAATTGATGACACCTTAGACAAGTATTTACAATATCAAAACAAGAAGATTATACAAATAAGAATAACTTTGACTCTCGCCTACCGGGACATCGTTGGATTCTTATTTTAAATCGAAATTATCCTTTACTTATTCCTCTTAGCTTATTCATTACGAATTTGCTTACATAGTATATCATTGGATGAATGGTTTATGAATCATCTGCTTATAATGTCATTCTTTTTTTCTTTTATGAAATTGAATGGCACAGATGACTATAATCCCGAAATGATGTACCCGAAGCTGCTCTTTAAATAAAGTTACTAACCTTTGGGGGAATCTTTAATGTCCACATTTTCCTCCAAAAACTAGTGTTGTCATCGCCCACCCAATCATATTTCAGATTTTCCAAGAAACGATACGCACTTTTTACGGTAAATAGACCACTATTCTCGAACCTCCAAGACCAGCAATCACTATGATTGTTTGAGCTCAGCTGTATAGATGTAATAAGAGCCCTGTCTCGAGCAGAGAACAAGTCATTTATGATTTCCATGTCCCACACCTTATCATCCAATCGAAAGAGACTGTGAACTGTTTTGTCTTGTAACCCAGGGTGGTCCGAATGCACATACGGATTTACAGGGCAAGGTAACCAAGGGTCATGTAAAATTGAGATCGTAAAACCATCTCCCACCGTCCTTCGAGCACCCGCCCGAACAATAGACTGCGCCTCATGCACACTCCCCCAAACAAAGTTGGGATTATTACCCAATCTAGCATCCAAAAATGTTCCATTTGGATAGTAACGAGCCTTAAACACCTTTCCAATCAGAGAAGATTCATTTGTAAGGAGCTGCCACCCTTGCTTTCCCAGTAGAGATAAATTAAAATCATGAAAGCTTTGGAAGCCCAGTCCACCCGCATGTTTGTGTCTACACATACGCCCCCATCTCATCCAAGTAATACTCCTTGTAGTCGAAGAGCCTGTTTTCCACCAGAGTTTAGCCATAATACCTTCTAAAGCCTTACAAGTTTCCACCGGAAGCAGAACGACACTCATTGCTTAGCTAGGAATAGCCTATGCAACCGTTTTGAGAAGGACCTCCTTCCTTGCTCGAGAGAGTAAACGACCTTCCCACCCTTGAATACGCTTTTGTAATTTGTCCTTAAGAAAACCTAAAATGGCAGTCTTCTTTCGGCCCATAATATTCGGCAGACCCAGATAGTGTTGGGTTTTGTGCCCTAAATAAAACCCATTTTAAAATAATCAGATTTACTAATTAATAAAGATTAAAAATCATTTTATGTTGCATGGTTCACATGATTTATTTCATGATTATATTTAATGTATAAATTCTATTAAGACCAGAACATATGTATTTGTTTGTGATTATAGTGTTGTCAGCACAGTGGAATATAATCATGATTATATGTTCGAAAGTTTAATTCCCTGATTTTGTCAGTCACTGGATTTAGACTGGCATGATAATCAGTGATAGGTATACTTACTAGGGCTGTACAAAAAAATTGGTAAACCACCCAAACCGAACTGAAAAAATTGATAAAAATTACAAACCGAAATAACCCAAAAAAATTACAAACTGCCCAATTTGTTAATTGGGCGGGTTGAAAATAGGTCCAACCCACCTAATTAAACCGAATAACCTGACCAACCCGACTTTGCCTTTTTTCTTTTTTTTTACTTTTTTAATTTTTATTATATATAACATAAATGATTAAATATATAATAATATAAAGTTATATACTTAATTGTTAGTTTCAAAGTCATATATATTGTATTGTGCTTGTGTGGAATTTGTGTTGGGTTTTGTGCCCTAAATAAAATCCATTTCAATATAATTAGATTTACTAGTTAATAAAGATCAGAAATAACATTTTATGTTGCATGGTTCACATGATTTATTTCATGATTGTTAAATGTATAAATTCTATTAAGTCCAGAACATATATATAATTGTTCATGATTATAGTGTTGTCAGCACAGTGGAATATAATCATGATTATATGTTCGAAAGTTTAATTCCTTGATTTGTCAGTTCACTAGATTTAGACTGGCATGATAATCAGCGATAGGTATACTTACACGTTGGATAAGTGTTATGTCCTTTCCAGGGCATTGGCAAAGTTTACCAGTATCAGATGTATGGAGTATACATTGGAAGGGACCGATATTAAACTTTGATCAGATATGTTAAATTTACCGTAATATCTATTCATTTCAATATCACCTAGTTGATCCTAGATCAAATGATCTTAATCCTGATATGGTTAGGTTCGATCTCAAGAGTATTATACATGTTCTTTGATTTGTTAGTTAAGACTACTTTTTGGTCAGGAGGATACGTACATTTTGGGAACATGGTAGTATCATTGAGTGGGAGCGCTAATCATAGATATGGAATCTATAGCTTCTATAGGTATTTAGAAGTGAAACGATGATTTCCTTTGAGCTTGCTAAATAGAGATAAATGATAGAGCGCTCATTTTAGTGATCATACCCTAGTGATAGGAAAAATTTAGAATGATGGAATGGTAGTCTACTTAGTGTAAACCATTACTAGATTCATGGATGACCTAATCGTAATCTTCAGAAAAGCTAGAACTGCTAACTAAGGTTTGCATGTTTGTTAGCTATTCTAAGTGATTAGGGGTGGACCATCCCATAGTCATTAGATAAGAAAATGTTTGTTTTAACAAATATTACTTTTCTAAGAAAATGACTAAGTCTGAAAACAAAGTTGCAAATAAAGGAGATATTTTTACTTGATTCCAAAAGTGTTCTATCATCTTATTCTGCATAAGGTGATCCCACTGCCTCTGTTGTCTTGACACAACCAAAGAGGATAATTCCACTTATGTTCTTAGACGTAAGTCACGGTACCTTGTCGTAGTGGGAGGGTTTCAAGGAACTCACCCTGTTATGACTTGGAAGACACTTGTTGTAAAGACCGCTTAGTTAACTTGGAAATTAGCAGTTAATCACGTTTAATTATGAAATTATTTATAGCTATTTAAATAATTTATTATACTGTTATTATTGAATTCAGAGATGCATTTTTATGTCATGTAGTAGTTTTCATAATTTTGCATTCTGGTGCCCGGTATTTTGGAACTCGGTGTTTAGCTCAGTAGAAATCACAACTTAGTATGTTAGTAGTTTGGGACGGTTTATTTAGACATTGGGAATGTCGGGAATGGCCGGGAATTTAGAATTTCCCAAAAATACCCCTTTTGTGTTATTTATGTTGTTTTAGTGTGGAGGGGCAAAATGGTTTTTGTGCCCCAATGATATTTTGTCTTTTAGTGAATTTATTAAATGAGTAATAAATGTTTATTTTAATTGTGTATTTGGCTGAAATGAATTGATATAGGTTGAGTAGCTTGTTATTTCATTTTATTCAAAAAATACTAAGTTAGAAAAATAGAAAAAATTTCAAAACACTCTCTCTTTTTCGGCTCCTTGGTGCAGCAAAGGAATTGGATTTTTGTTTGTGATTTCATCCTCTTTGGTGTTCAATCTAAGCTAGGTTAGCTCCTATTCCTTTCTTCTTTAAAATTTTTGAATTTTGATGAATATAGTGTAGTGCATGCATGATTTTTGGTTGTTGTTGCTGCTGTATTTTGTGGATATTTTCAGAGGTTTAAAGCTTGTTAGATTAAGGTTATTTGAGTTGTTTTTGAAGCATGATTCTTAGGTTAAGCAAAGCTATGGTTTTTCTATGCAAAATATATGATTTTTGAAAGAAATGTCTATGTTCTGTTGCTGTGATGTTGTGGATGTTTGTAGTTGTTATCAGAGGCTTAATTATGCATGATTTAGTAGATTTAAGCTGGTTTGATTGCATGTTAGCTAGGTTTGCTCAAGTTTGAGTTTAGAACTCAAAGCTTGAGCTTTAATGGTGATTTTTGATTATGTGCAATCTGGGTGGATTTGATGCTTTAGAAATGTTCTAGGGGTTATATGGAATAGGTCTGGAAGGTTTGAGATGATTTGGAGTTGATTTGAGCAAAATATGAATTTTTGATGTTGCTGCCTGCGAGGAACCAGAATTCCGGTTGTGCATCCGGAATTCCAGATGGGGTTCTGAATTTTCCCAGAACCGGAATTCCGGTTGGGCAACCGGTCTACCGGTTGGGGAAAATTCTAAAACCATAGATTTCCTCGATTTTATGTTTTTAGGGGTATTGCCATGCTTTTTATCGATAGGGAAACTTTTAGTTCCTAGTTTAAGTCCCCGGGAAGTGATTTAGCGTGTCGCTTATAGTGTTGTGATTTTTATGGTTTAGGAGCCTATAATCCGCCGCGTATAGTTCCGATCGGGTTGGCCAAGACACCCGAATTCGGAATCCGTGTAAGATTAGTATAACAAGATGCATATGTAGATTACATGTTTAGCGTGCATGTAGGAAGCCTGTTAGATTACATTAGGTATGTATGTTGGCTTCGAACCATCCAACCCCGTCACGTCACGACAGCCGGAGTATGACCAGCTCGGTGTATGACCGGCTCGACCGATCAGCCGACACTTAGGTTTGTGGTTCCGTACTATTGACGTATCCGTCGGTACGGGTTGGAGTATGACCGGCCGGAGTATGACCGGTTCGACCGATCGGGCGGATATCGTAACACGTCGGTACAGGCTGGAGTATGACCAGCAGCCGGAGTATGACCGGTTCGACCGATCAGGCTGTTACTTGTCAATAGTATCGTCCCTATGAACGTTCAGAACTCAGTACCGTGTTGGACACGGTAGTTAGGGGGACTCAGTATCGTGTTGGACACGGCAGTTAGGGTTATGATCAGGGGTATGGGCGTCTGATCATGACCGGGATTTATGTATGAGTATTATTATGCTTTTCTTACTGAGTCTGTCGACTCACAGTTCTACATTTATGTGTAGGTAAAGGCAAGGCTAAAGCTGATGGACCGTGAACGAGCTTATAAAGATTGTACATGTCGGGGCGGTTAGGCCTGGAGCGTCCGATCCTCGGGACAGCAAGGCTAATTTTTGTAATTAGTCGCTAGGCGACAATTATTTTGTATGAACAGTAAACTTTTGTAAATATTTTTGTAATCGGGATCCCGAGTCTTTTGTATAAATATTTTATAAGTTTAATTAAAAAGCAAAAATTTTAATTAATCACGTTTTCCATAAACCTCGTTGATTAGCAACGAGCTGCACAACATGTTTAAAAATCACGTAATACGCCTATGTTAGTTAGGGTGTTACAATTTGGTATCAGAGCCGCCAGGTTGTCTTCCGAAGATCGTCACGACATGTACAATCATCATCAGCAGTTAGCTCGTTTCACGGTTCAGTAAGCCTTTATTGCTTTAGTAGTTTATATATTTATTTATGAATAAGAAAAGCCTGATATGGAGCATGTTAGTAGCCTGATAGTAGAATAGACGCATGTTTCGTTTTTAATTTCCAAATTAAGCGGCATTAGTAAGCTCTCCTTGAATACGACCTGATATGCCAACTCTTGGTTTCGCAGGCGGTTCTAACTAGATGGACGCCAGGCGGACTACCAGGAGTCAGGGCAACTCAGTGGGGTCGAATCAAGGTCAGGAAGCTCAGTTTCCCCCGCCAGTTAGGGGCCGAGGTAGAGGTCCCCGAGGCAGGGCTCGTGGTCGGGGTGATGAGAACCCGCCACAGCCGCCTGTGCTCCCCGCCCGATCGTAGAGCCCAGAAGTGGGAGGTTCGGTTTGCTGAGATGCAAGCCCGGATAGAAGAGCAGGACCTCGAGATTCGCAGGTTGAGACAGCAGGTGCTCCCGGCAGCTCCGGTGCCGCAATTCCAGCTTGCACCCGCTCGCCGCGCAGGCCGAGTTAGTGGTGTCGGCCAATAGATTGGAACCTTTGTATGAACGGTTGCGGAAGCAAGCACCTCCGGTTTTCCTGGGAGGTCCAGACGTGATGAAGGCCGAACAGTGGCTGACGGTGATTACCAAGATCCTGAACTTCATGGGTGTCAGCGGTAATGATAGAGTGGTGTGTGCCACTTTCCAGTTCCAGGAGGACGCTCTGGTCTGGTGGGACATGGTGTCTCAGATTCATGATGTCACCACCATGACCTGGGAAAGGTTCCAGGAACTCTTCAACGCCAAATACTACAATGAGGCGGTCAGAAGCGCCAAGAGGAAAGAGTTCGCTCACCTGACCCAGCGTGAGAATATGAGCGTAACTGAGTATACTACTCAGTTCGATCGGTTGGCGAGGTTAGCCTCGGGAATTGTGCCAACCGACTTCAGCAAGAAAGAGAAGTACCTCGACGGTTTAAATGCGAGGATCAAACACGATTTGATGATCACCACGGACGACAACACCACCTATGCTCAGATGGTGGAGAAGGCACTGCGAGCTGAGGGCACAGTTGGGTGTATGTCGGAGTCAGCTAGTACTCCGGCGAGTGGCGGGGCTCCTACCCCTCCTGCATCAGGCTTTAGCAGGGGGAGTAGTGGTTCAGCCATTGATCAGAGGAAGAGAGCACCCACTGCATCCGGTGGCTCGAGTCAGAACAAGAGGTTCCGGGGGAACCAGAATAGAGGTAGTCGTTCCGGTGGTACTGAGACCCGATTCTCCTATCACGAGTGCCCTAGCTGCAAAAGGCACCATCGGGGTGAGTGCAAAGGTCAGGGCTGCTTTTACTGTGGCATGCCCGGACACTTCAAGAGGGACTGTCCCCAGCTCCGCCCAGAGGCACCGAGAGCTCCGGCGATACCCACTCCAGCCAGGGTGTTCGCCATCACTCAGGCTGATGCAGATGCCAGCCCATCAGTTGTGACAGGTCAGCTTTCTATTAATAACTCGCTTTACTCAGTACTGTTCGATTCTGGGGCTACACGTTCTTATGTGGCGGCCAGAGTCTTTAGTAAATTGGATAGACCGTACGATAGATATGAATCAGGGTTTGGAACCCTATTACCTGGCGGAGAGTTGGTTATCTCCAACAGGTGGATTAGGTCTATGCCGATCAGGATAGATGGTAGAGAGTTAAGTGCTGACTTGATAGAGATGAGTTTAGTAGAGTTTGATATTATTTTAGGAATGGATTTCCTATCTAAATATTCGGCGAGCATTGATTGCAAAAGGAAGATGGTGATCTTCCAACCGGAAAGTTAAGAACCATTTGTGTTTGTTGGTTCAGTTCAGGGATCTTGAATCCCGGTGATTTCGGCCATGTCAACTAGAGATTTATTGCATGGCGGTTGTTTAGGGTTTCTGGCCGTGGTGGTGGACACCACTCGGCCAGATACCATTCGGCCAGAGGACATCAAGGTGGTTCGGGAATTTTTGGATGTTTTGAAGAACTTCCAGGGTTACCACCTCAGCGGGAGATTGACTTTGTGATAGACTTAGCACCAGGGGTGGAACCGGTTTCCAAAGCCCCATATAGAATGGCTCCAGCTGAACTTAAGGAGTTAAAGATTCAGCTTCAAGGGTTGCTTGACATAGGGTTTATTCGGCCTAGTGTATCACCCTGGGGAGCCCCAGTTTTATTCGTCAAGAAGAAAGATGGATCTATGAGGATGTGCATCGACTACAGAGAATTGAACAAACTGACGGTGAAGAATAAATATCCATTACCTAGGATCGATGATTTGTTCGATCAGCTTCAGGGGAAGACGGTCTTTTCTAAGATTGATCTCCGTTCGGGTTATCATCAGTTGAGAATCCGAGAGGAGGACATTCCGAAGACGGCTTTCTGCACTAGGTATGGACATTACGAATTTCTGGTTATGTCGTTTGGACTAACCAATGCTCCTGCAACATTCATGGACTTAATGAATAGAGTATTCAAGGATTTCCTCGATATTTGTGTGATTGTGTTTATCGACGACATCCTCGTGTACTCTCAATCAGAAAAGGAGCATGATTTACATCTTCAGATGGTATTGCAACGGCTTCGAGAACACAAGCTTTATGCCAAGTTCAAGAAATGTGAATTCTGGTTATCTCAGGTGTCCTTCTTAGGGCATATTGTGAGCAAAGATGGGATCAAGGTGGATCCCAGGAAGATCGAATCCGTCAGGGATTGGCCGAGACCGAAGACTGTGACAGAGATCAGAAGCTTTTTAGGTTTAGCTGGGTACTACCGTAGGTTCGTGGAAGGGTTTTCAAAAATTTCAATGCCCCTAACCGAGCTTACAAAGAAGAATCAGCGATTTATTTGGTCAGACAAGTGCGAAGCTAGTTTTCAGGAGCTGAAGCAGAGGTTGATTACCGCTCCAGTGCTAGCTTTGCCTTCAGACAACGAGAAGTTTGTAGTGTAATGTGATGCATCCAGACAGGGTCTGGGGTGTGTGTTGATGCAAGCCGATCAGGTTATCGCTTATGCCTCCCGTCAGTTAAAGGATTATGAACAGCGATACCCGACTCATGATCTGGAGTTGGCCGCGGTGGTTTTTGCATTGAAGATTTGGCGGCATTACCTTTACGGAGAAAGGTGTGAAATCTATACCGACCATAAAAGTCTCAAGTATTTCTTTACTCAGAAAGATTTGAATATGAGACAAAGGCGTTGGTTGGAATTGGTGAAAGATTACGACTGTGAGATCCTCTATCACCCTGGGAAGGCCAATGTAGTGGCCGATGCCCTGAGCAGAAAGGGTCCCGGGAAAGTAGCTAATATGGTTCAGATCTCACCTCAGCTAGCAGAGGATATGGTTAGATCCAGCATTGAGTTTGTGGTAGGTCAGCTTCACAACTTAACGCTGCAATCTGATCTGTTGGAAAGAATAAAAGTCGCTCAGATGACGGATCCAGATTTAGTGAAGATCAGAGATGAGGTGTTGGCTGGTCAAGCCAAGGACTTTTCAGTGTCAGACAGAGGGATGCTTTTGTATAAAGATAGGGTTTGTGTCCCGAATAGTGTGGAACTCAGGAACGAAATCTTTGAGGAGGCTCATTCTACCCCGTATTCTCTGCATCCCGGCACCACTAAGATGTACCAAGATCTTAAACCGTACTTCTGGTGGAGCGGTATGAAGAAGAATTTGGTAGAATTCGTATCGAGATGCCTCACTTGTCAACAGATTAAGGCTGAACATCAGAGACCAGCAGGGTTGTTGCAGCCTCTAACCCTACCAGAATGGAAGTGGGAAGATATCACGATGGATTTTGTGGTCGGGTTACCTAGGACCACGGGTTTGTTTGATTCCATCTGGGTAGTGGTGGATCGATTTACAAAATCTGCTCATTTTCTGCCGGTTAGAACAACATTTACAGTGGATCAGTTGGCAGAGTTATATGTCAGAGAGATCGTAAGACTTCACGGGGTACCGAAGTCTATAGTTTCGGACAGGGATCCGAAGTTCACCTCCAAATTTTGGCAAAGTTTGCAAAGAGCAATGGGTACAAAGCTGAAATTCAGTACAACATTCCATCCTCAGACAGATGGTCAGTCCGAAAGGACAATTCAGATATTAGAGGATATGTTGCGAGCCTGTGTTATGGATTTTGAAGGCTCATGGAATAAATATCTACCGTTGATAGAATTTTCTTACAACAACAGTTATCAGAGTACGATAGGGATGGCTCCCTATGAACTGTTATACGGTAGGAAGTGTAGATCTCCCATTCACTGGGATGAGACAGGGGAGAGGAAATACTTAGGTCCAGAGTTAGTGCAGCGGACCAATGAGGCAATAGAGAAGATAAAAGCTAGAATGCTTGCCTCACAGAGTAGACAGAAGAGTTACGCAGATCCGAAACACAGGGATGTTGAGTTCCAAGTAGGGGACCATGTGTTTTTACGGGTATCTCGGATGAAGGGGATCAAACGTTTCGGGAAAAGAGGCAAGTTATGCCCTAGATTTACAGGACCTTTTGAGATTCTCGAGAAGATAGGTCAAGTGGCATACCGGTTAGCATTGCCTCCAGCTTTATCAGCAGTTCACAACGTATTCCATGTCTCGATGTTGAGAAAATACGTTTCAGATCCCTCTCATATACTCAGTTATGAGAGCCTAGAACTGCAGCCAGATATGTCATACGAAGAACAGCCAGTGCAGATCCTGGATAGAAAGGATAAAGTCCTTCGGAATAAGACCATAGCATTGGTCAAAGTTCTCTGGAGAAACAGCAAGGTGGAGGAAGCCACCTGGGAGCTAGAGTCAGATATGAGAGCTCAATATCCCGAGTTATTCAGGTTAGATTTCGGGGACGAAATCCTTTTAAGGGGGGGATAGTTGTAAAGACCGCTTAGTTAATTTGGAAATTAGCAGTTAATCACGTTTAATTATGAAATTATTTATAGCTATTTAAATAATTTATTATATTGTTATTATTGAATTCAGAGATGCATTTTTATGTCATGTAGTAGTTTTCATAATTTTGCATTCTGGTGCCCGGTATTTTGGAACTCGGTGTTTAGCTCAGTAGAAATCACAACTTAGTATGTTAGTAGTTTGGGACGGTTTATTTAGACATTGGGAATGTCGGGAATGGCCGGGAATTTAGAATTTCCCAAAAATACCCCTTTTGTGTTATTTATGTTGTTTTAGTGTGGAGGGGCAAAATGGTCTTTTTGCCCCAATGATATTTTGTCTTTTAGTGAATTTATTAAATGAGTAATAAATTTTTATTTTAATTGTGTATTTGGCTGAAATGAATTGATATAGGTTGAGTAGCTTGTTATTTCATTTTATTCAAAAAATACTAAGTTAGAAAAATAGAAAAAATTTCAAAACACTCTCTCTTTTCCTCTCTCTTTTTCGGCTCCTTGGTGCAGCAAAGGAATTGGATTTTTGTTTGTGATTTCATCCTCTTTGGTGTTCAATCTAAGCTAGGTTAGCTCCTATTCCTTTCTTCTTTAAAATTGTTGAATTTTGATGAATATAGTGTAGTGCATGCATGATTTTTGGTTGTTGTTGCTACTGTATTTTGTGGATATTTTCAGAGGTTTAAAGCTTGTTAGATTAAGGTTATTTGAGTTGTTTTTGAAGCATGATTCTTAGGTTGAGCAAAGCTATGGTTTTTCTATGCAAAATATATGATTTTTGAAAGAAATGTCTATGTTCTGTTGCTGTGATGTTGTGGATGTTTGTAGTTGTTATCAGAGGCTTAATTATGCATGATTTGGTAGATTTAAGCTGGTTTGATTGCATGTTAGCTAGGTTTGCTCAAGTTTGAGTTTAGAACTCAAAGCTTGAGCTTTAATGGTGATTTTTGATTATGTGCAATCTGGGTGGATTTGATGCTTTAGAAATGTTCTAGGGGTTATATGGAATAGGTCTGGAAGGTTTGAGATGATTTGGAGTTGATTTGAGCAAAATATGAATTTTTGATGTTGCTGCCTGCGAGGAACCAGAATTCCGGTTGTGCATCCGGAATTCTGGATGGGGTTCTGAATTTTCCCAGAACCGGAATTCCGGTTGGGCAACTGGTCTGCCGGTTGGGGAAAATTCTGAAACCCTAGATTTCCTCGATTTTATGTTTTTAGGGGTATTGCCATGCTTTTTATCGATAGGGAAACTTTTAGTTCCTAGTTTAAGTCCCCGGGAAGTGATTTAGCGTGTCGCTTATAGTGTTGTGATTTTTATGGTTTAGGAGCCTATAATTCGCCGCGCAGATAGTTCCAGTCAGGTTGACCGGCACACCTGAATTTGGAATCCAGGTAAGATTAGTATAACAGTATGCATATGTAGATTACATGTTTAGCGTGCATGTAGGAAGCCTGTTAGATTACATTAGTTATGTATGTTGGCTTCGAACCATCCAACCCTGTCACGTCGGTACAGGCTGGAGTATGACCAAGCACGGAGTATGACCGGTTCGATCGATCAGGCTGACACTTAGGTTGGTGGTTCCGTACTATTGACGTATCCCGTCGGTACAGGCTGGAGTATGACCAGCAGCCGGAGTATGACCGGTTCGACCGATCAGGCGGATACCGTAACACGTCGGTACAGGCTGGAGTATGACCAGCAGCCGGAGTATGACCGGTTCGACCGATCAGGCTGTTACTTGTCAATAGTAAAGTCCCTATGAACGTTCAGAACTCAGTACCGTGTTGGACACGGCAGTTAGGGGGACTCAGTATCGTGTTGGACACGGCAGTTAGGGTTATGATCAGGGGTATTGGCGTCTGATCATGACCGGGATTTATGTATGAGTATTATTATGCTTTTCTTACTGAGTCTGTCGACTCAGAGTTCTACGTTTATGTGTAGGTAAAGGCAAGGCTAAAGCTGATGGACCGTGAACGAGCTTATGAAGATTGTACATGTCGGGGCGGTTAGGCCTGGAGCGTACGATCCTCGGGACAGCAAGGCTAATTTTTGTAACTAGTCGCTAGGCGACAATTATTTTGTATGAACAGTAAACTTTTGTAAATGTTTTTGTAATCGGGATCCCGAGTCTTTTGTATAAATATTTTATAAGTTTAATTGAAAAGCAAAAATTTTAATTAATCACGTTTTCTATAAACCTCGTTGATTAGCAACGAGCTGCATAGCATGTTTAAAAATCACGTAATACGCCTATGTTAGTTAGGGTGTTACACTTGTGATGAAAATCCATTGTGAGTTTAAACAAATAATGGATTGTCAGAATAAGAAACTAAGAAGCACAGCCAAGAGAACTATGGTTAAAACCATTTATATGGAACAACCAAAAGTTTTCTATTACAAGGACAAGAAAGGAAATTTTGAAAATAAGTCTATTCCATGGACTTAACAAAACTTACTGTTCCTAGTATTAAAGGTTTGAGTTTATCTAAACCTGTGGCTTTTGGTATACCTGGTTTACTTACTGTAGTGCAAGCAACTTACTTTAGTAAGATGTTGAAGCATTTCTTTTCTAATGGCAATCTATAGAAGCTTCTCGACTTCTAGACATAGATTTTATTTATCTACGGAAAAGTTTCAACTAATCCTGAAAAGATAAAGCCATGAAGGAATTTCTTGAATAAACAGTGAGAGGTCTCAAATAAGCTTTAGTATGCCTTAGACCAAACACCTGCTGTTGAGTGGGAGTAATGAGTAGGTATCAGATTAATCCAGGAAAGGAACATTGGAAAACAGTCAAGTGAATCTTAAGATCAAGAAGAGGAACTATATGTTAGTCGATAAGGGTGTATTTAATACTCTTAGACTACACCAAATCAGATTTCTTGACTTGCCTTAGTGCTAGAAAGTCTGCTGATGAGATGGTGATTACTCTAGGGGTGGACTAGTGATTTTGGAGAAGAGTAAAAACCTATCTGAAGTCTCTAAGTCTACGAGAGAGAGACTAAATGTTAAAGCTGCAAGAAAGATGCTTATTCAGTCTAAGGAAAGTTCTATACATTTTTGGCATTTGTTCCAACATTTATTAACTACTAGTCTTACTTCCTGACTAATGCAAAAGTAGTTGCCAAAAAGTAAAGAGTCCAGTATCCCTAGAGGAGTAGCCCTATAGAGAGGAATTTCACAATATCAAGGATTTTGTGATTAAGGAAATGTAATGGTGGAGAAAAGGTTTTATTGAATACAACCTGTCAGATCCTATTACGGAGAGTATACTACATACCACACTTGATTTGTATATCAAGGTGTTGAGATTATTTGAAAAGCACTTTTTGTTTTATATTAGTGAAAGTGGGAATTTGTTGGGTTTTGTGCCCTAAATAAAACCCATTTCAATATAATCACATTTACTAGTTAATAAAGATCAGAAATAACATTTTATGTTGCATGGTTCACATGATTTATTTCATGATTGTTTAATGTATAAATTCTATTAAGTCCAGAACATATATATAATTGTTCATGATTATAGTGTTGTTAACACAGTGGAATATAATCATGATTATATGTTCGAAAGTTTAATTACCTGATTTGTCAGTTCACTGGATTTAGACTGGCATGATAATCAGCGATAGGTATACTTACACCTTGGATAAGTGTTATGTCCTTTCTAGGGCATTGGCAAAGTTTACCAGTATCGGATGTATGGAGTATACATTGGAAGGGACCGATATTGAACTTTGATTAGATATGTTAAATTTACCGTAAAATCTATTCAATTCAATATCATCTAGTTGATCCTAGATCAAATGATCTTAATCCTGATATGGTTAGGTTCGATCTCAAGAGTATTATACATGTTCTTTGATTTGTTAGTTAAGCCTACCTTTTGGTCAGGGTGATACGTACATTTTGGGAACATGGTAGTATAATTGAGTGGGAGCGCTAATCATAGATATGGAATCTATAGCTTCTATAGGTATTTAGAAGTGAAACGATGATTTCTTTTGAGCTTGCTAAATAGAGATAAATGATAGAGCGCTCATTTTAGTGGTCATATTAGTTCACTATAATATCATTTATAGGTGGCAAGTGTTTCAAGGATAAAATACATTGAATGGGTGTAACGGTAATTTTATCCCTATGCAATGTAAATCATCTATAGAGAATCATTGATTATTGGGATGATAACAATGGATAATTAATAGCGTATCTATATCGTGGAACATATAGAGCGTTCTATATGATTGAAAGTGCAATTCGAAGTTCTATGCGTGGATGCAACAAGGAATTAATAAGTTAGTAGATTTACTTGGTAAATTCTAGGTCTTCTTATTGGAAGCTCGGTTATATAGGCCCATGGTTCCCATACTAGTTGAGACCATACTACTTGTAAGACTCAGTTAATTGGTTTTGATTAATCAATTATAATTTTAAAATTAGATTATGTCTAGTTTATGAATTCTCACTAAGCAATGGCTAAATTGTGAAGAAAAGAGATTCTAGGTTTTATTTGTTAATGATGAGATTAATAAATATATTAAATGACAATATTATTTAATAATTAATTTTTAGTTATTAAATAATTAGAATTGACATTTAAGTGGTTAAATTGGAAAATTAGCGTTTTTAAGAAAATAGGATAGAAAATGACAAAATGGCGAAATCGCAAAGTGGGGCCCATTATCCAACCCATGGCCGACCACTATGCATGGATTTGACCATTTATTTTTTTATTATTTTTATGCCAAATAAATCTAACCTAAACCTAGTGGTTGCCTATAAATAGATAGTGATGGCTCACACTTAAAGTTGATGAAATTTCTTGCCTTCAGGAAAAATTGAGCCACCTATTCTATACCTATAGCCGAACCATCTTCCCTCTCTTTTCTTCTTCAAATTTTCATACCATTGAGTGATAGAGTGAGTGCCGACACACATCAAGTGGTATCTCAATCATAGTGTGGAAGATTGTGAAGAATCCAATCAACAAGAAGGAGAATCGGGCTCAAGAAGGAGAGAAAGAGATCTAGGTTCAGATCTTGATAATGCTACACAAAGGAATCAAGGGCTAGAAATTTGAACGAAAAGAGTCATTATATTCTGCTGCACCCAATGTAAGGTTTCTTAAACTTTATATCTGTTTCATTGTTTAAGAAATTCATATTAGGATGTTAATGAAACATACTTGTTAGTATATCTAGATCCTGGTAAAATATTTCCAACAATTTGATATTTTTAATTTATATTTTTAATTATTATTGACCTTGAAACCAAAAAAAAAAAAAGTTTGGCCAGTTTGGGCAAGTTAACCCGACCAAACCGCCCAAACCGTTGGTCAGTTTACAATTTTTTTTTTTAAATTAGCCGGGTTGCACTTAAATTTTAGCAACTCAAACTTTAGATTGGGTCAGAAAATATATAGGATAAACCGCCCAAACCAATCGATGTACAACCCTAATACTTACACCTTGGATAAGTGTTATGTCTTCCAAGGCATCTGCAAAGTTTACTAGTATCGGATGTATGGAGTATACATTGGAAGGGAACGATATTGAACTTGGATTAGATATGATAAATTTACCGTAATATCTATTCAGTTCAATTTCACCTAGTTGATCATAGATCAAATGATCTTAATCCTGACATGATTAGGTTCGAACTCAAGAGTGTTATTCGTGTTCTTTATTTTGTTAGTTAAGCCTACTTTTTGGTCGGGTGATATGTACATTTTGGGAACACGATAGTACAATTGAGTGGGAGCGCTAATCATAAATATAGAATCTATAGTTTTTATCTAGACATAGAAGTGAAAAGATGATTTCCTTCGAGCAAGGCTAAATAGAAATAAATGATAGAGCGCTCATTTTAGTGATTATATTAGTTCACTAAAATATCATTTATAGGTGGCCGAGTGTTTTAAGGATAAAATATATTAAAAGGGTGTAACGGTAATTTTGTCCCTATGCAATGTAGATCATCTATAGAGGATCATTGATTATTGGGATTATAAGAATGGATAATTAATAGCGTATCTATATCGTGGAACATATAGAGCGTTCTATGTAACTGAGAGTGCAATTCCAAGTTCTGTGGTGGATGCAATGAGGAATTAATAAGTTAGTGAATTTACTTGGTAAATTCTAGATCTGCTTATTGGAAGCTCGGTTATATAGGCCCATGGTCCCCATACTAGTTGGACAAACTGCTTTTAAGACTCAGTTAATTGAATTTAACTAATCAATTATAATTCTAAAATTAGATTATGTCTAGTTTATGAATTTTTCACTAAGATATGGCTTGATTATGAAGAAATAGTGTTTTGGGGTTTATTTGTTAATTAAGAGTTTTTATGGAGTCTAATTAATAAATAATATAAACGAAAATTTTATTTGATAGTTTTTTTAATTATTAAATAAATAGTTTCGGCATTTATAGGGTTGAAGTTGCAAAAAGTGGTATTTATGAAAAATAGGTAAAATATTTAGGAAAAATGACAAAACCCAAACTTGTGTGGGCCCATTAAGTGGCCAGCGATCACGTGGTTTTTTACCCTATTTTATCATTTTTTTTTATTCCTAATAATTCAACCCTAACCCTATTGAAGATAGTATAAAAGGAAGGCTATGGTCTCATTATCCAACTAATGCCTCCAAAGCTAAAAACCTAGTTTTCTCTCTAAGTTTGATGAGACCTCTTCCTTCTTCTTCTTCTTCAATTCGAAACACCATAGCCTCTTCTTCACAAACCAAAATTCAGCCATTAGTGATTGAGAACATGCCCACACATAACAAGTTGGTCCTCAATCATAATGTGTAAGACTGTGAAGAATCCAAATACAAGGAAGGAGTTTCGGGCTCAGATCTTGGTGATACTTTTCTACAGAAAGGATACAAGGGTTAGAGATCAGAGTGGAAGGAGTCATTTAATTCCGCTGCAACCACTGTAAGGTTTCTAAAACTTTATATGTGTTTAAATTACATTGTTTTAAAAATTCATATTTAGGATGTTAAATAACATACATGGTAGTAAATCTAGATACTGGTAAAATATAATCCAACAGATAGGTGGTGTTATCATCGGCTTCATAAATCCCTAGCTGTCCATAGATCGAATCTCTAATAGCAACTTCAGTATTAGAACTGAAGAAAACAGATGATTTCTCAAAATTCACTCGTTGACCCGAAGCTTGCTCATAAAGATGGAGTAACTCCATAATAAAAACAACTTCCCGAGTTAGCTCTACAAAAGGCATAACTATCATCAGCGAAGAGCATATGGGAATTTACCGGAGCCCTACGAGCCACTTTACACCCATGAATCTTGCCATCAACCTCATATTTCCGCAGGACACCCGAAAAACCTTGAGCACAGAGAATAAAGAGATAACGAGATATAGGATCCCCCTTACGAATACCCCGTGTAGGAAGAACTTGATCCATCTCACGACCAGCATGCACAAAGTATAAGATACCGATTCCACACAATGGATAATCAAGTTCACCTATCTCCCATCAAAGCCCATCCTCAGCAGAACCGCGCGAAGGTAACCCCACTCCATTCTATCGTAAGCCTTACTCATGTCGAGCTTTAAAGCTATCAAGCCTTTCCTCCCATGGGGTTTCCTTTTTAATTAATGCATGATTTTGAAAGAAACCATGATATTGTTTGAGATAAGCCGACCTTGAAGAAAAGCTGTTTAAGTATCAGATATCACCGAAGGAAGCACAACCTTTAACATATTTGCTAGGACTTTTGTTATGACCTTGAGTAGCACATTACAAAGAGAAATAGGTCTTAAATCACCCATGATGCTAGGCTGCTTTTTCTTGGGGATAAGAACCACATTTGTATTATTGAGCCCACCAGGGAGAACCTGTGTCAGAAAGAAATTTTGTACTAGTGCAGCGACATCCCCGTCAACCACGTCCCAACATTTTTGGTAGAAACCAGGTGTCATGCCATCCGGACCCAGAGCCTTGTCAGGGTGCATTTGAAAAAGAGCTTTGCTAATTTCATCTGCTTCAACAGGTTTAAGCAAATCCTCATTTGGAGCAGCCGAGATACAAGGAGAAATACAGTCAGAAATATGAGACCAATCAGAGCCGCTGGAAGAGAACAAGCCTTGAAAATAACTCATCATTAACTCAGTCAGACCCGTGTCCCAATCATGCCAAATCCCATTCGAATCTTTGAGTTTGGCAATCAAATTGTTGCGACGACGGGAAGAAGTCGGCTTATGAAAAAACTTACTATTGCTATCTCTTGCTTGTAGCCATAATTGCTTGGAGCGCTGCCTCCAAAAAATCTCTCTCTGGGTAAACACCTCAAACAGATTCTTTCTTGCTTCTTTAAATTTTTGAACGAACAGAGCATCTCGATCGTCAATAGTTGGTGCCGGTTGAATAGTCTCCGAGAAAGCTAAAACATCTTCTTCTGCATCCTCCAAAACAATATTAGCTCCTTGTTTTGACAGATCAAGAGTTCCCATACTACTAGAATCCATAAAAGAAAACTAGGCAGAAACAAAACACAAAAACAAAACCCTTAAAACAATATGATCAAAACCAACGTGTCACAAAGACAAGACATAACTCATAATCTAAAAACTGTATAAAAAATATATTTTAGCGTATACATATAATTGTTATTAGTAGTTGATTATAGCTAATTTTTAATTTATATTCATTTTTAAAATGAAAGTCTTCTACGAATATTTCATCTTCCCTGACGTCTTTAACTTTTTGTTATTAATTTTGTATTATGACTCATATAAAGCTAATAATATTATTAATACTAATTGAAAATATACAAATAATTAATTTTATTTATATTATTTTAATAATTTATAAATATAAAAATATTTTTTATTAATGAATAGTATTAATAAGTGGCAAATAGATAATTAAAAAAAGTGATATATATCGTGGGCTAAAATTTGATATATATTATCTTTTGTACTAAATTTGATATAATTTTTAGCTTGAGTCAAATTTGGCACATATTTTACATCACTATTGAAGTTAGCTTTTAGCAAAATATTCTAAAAAATGGCAATACACCACATTTATAGTTCTCCATTAGAGATACTCTTAGTAACCTCACTTGCATTTGAGGTGTTACATACTTCAAATAAGACAATAAATAATTTACTATTGCAACAAGTAACTTTTGTTACTTTTATTTTAGGAAAAAACCTATTATTATAAATTAAACCAAAGAGTCATTTACAACAACAGGGTTTATAGGTGGAGGAGTACAATCCGACCAAAAACAATCTCCATCCACCTCTAGTGCAAACTTAGTCAGACCGTGGGCAACTATATTAACTGTACGTTTGACATGAGATACATTTACATTAGGAAAAAAATATAAAAGACTAGAAATATCCATAATAATATCTTGAAAAGTAGATAAGGCTGCTGATGGTTTGGATAAAGCAGTTTTGACCCACAGAGCATCAGTCTCGATTTGAAGTTGAGGAAGCTGAAGCTGTAGAGCATAATATAGACCATGAAACATAGCTAAAGCCTCCATTTCATGAGGATCAAAATTGCCAATTAGTTGCTTGGAGAAAGCAGCCATAACCATACCAGTAGAGTTACGTATCACAACACCTAAACCAGTCAGGTTTTTCGATCGATCCAAAGCAACGTCAATATTGAGCTTGAAAGTCCCCGCTGGTGGTGGTTTCCATCTAACCGGTTCGCATGATGGGGGAGGAGGTTGAGTTGCAGCAGGAATAGGCTGGCTGTATTTTAATTGTACAGAACGGAAGTTCAGCATATAGTTGGTTGCAAAAAATGACAGCTCCCTAGCTGGCTTGGCTTTTTGCCCATGAACTACTCGATTTCATTCCATCCAAATTGTCCAAAGAGTACAAATTATTTGTTCCACTTCAAACTGAGAGTGGATAGATGACAGATGGACCTCTACTTTCTCAGCTCCTACAGCCTTGGCCAATCTCAATCCTGCGATTAAGGCTTCATATTTGGCCTCATTGTTAGAGGCTGGGAACGTGAACCGCAAAGCGACTTGGAGTCGTAACCCATCTGATTAAAATCATTGTTATGCTGGAACCCGACCCTTTTTAATTAGACGACCCATCTACATATACCTTCCATGCTGGTATATTTTGGGTTGGCATATTGGCATTGGCCTCCATCTCGTTACACTCTACGAAGAAGTCAGGCAGTGCCTGGCCTTTTATCGAGATGCGTGGAACGTATTGTATGTCGAACTGGCTTAACTCCATGGCCCACTTGAGGAGCCTTCTTGAGGCCTCAGGCTTCTGCAGAACCTGCTGAAGCGGGTGGTTTGTAAATATTTTGATGGAATGGGCCTGGAAGTAGCGCCTGAGTTTTCTTGAAGCAATCAGGAGGCAGAAAGCTAGATTTTCAATTATAGGATGCTAAATTTCAGCTCCTATCATGCGTTTGCTAACATAATATACCGGGTGTTAAACTTTTTCCTCTTCTCGGACCAAGGCTGCACTGACTGCGTTCTCGAAGACGGCTAAATATAAAAACAAGTATTCTCCGTGAACTGGTTTTGACAGTATTGGTGGTTTGGCCATGTGCTCTTTCAATTTTTTGAATGCCTCCTCGCATTCTTTGGTCCATTCAAATTTCTGACATTTCTTTAAAATATTGAAGAACGAGATGCATTTGTTAGTCGAGCAGGAGATGAATCGACTTAAGGCAGCAACCTTCCCGGTCAAGCTTTGTACGCCCTTATGTGTTTTCAGGGAGGGCATGTTTATAAGGCTTGTATTTTTTAGGGTTCGCCTCTATCCTGCGCTGACTTATGATGAATCCTAGAAATTTTCCCAATTTGACGCCGAAAGTGCATTTCTTAGGATTAAGTATCATCCCATGTCCCAGACTACCTCAAAACACTCCATGAGGTCATCTGCATGGCCCATGCACTTTGTGGATTTGACCAGCATGTCGTCTACATATACTTTCATGTTCCGCCCCAGGAAGCCTTTGAACATTTAGTTGACCATGCACTAGTAAGTTGCTCCAGCGTTCTTTAATCTGAAGGGCATGACCAGGTAGCAGTACACCACCTTGTCAGTCCTGAAGCTATTACACTCTTGATCTGCGACATGCATTTTTATATGATTTTACCCTGAATAGGCGTCCATGAAGGATAGGAACTTGAAACCCGAGGTGGCGTCCACCATCTGATCGATTCGGGGGAGCGAGAAGCAATCCTTTGGACAAGCCTTGTTAAGATCGGTGAAATCTATACACACTCGCCATGTGCCATTCGGTTTAAGTACCAGAACTAGGTTGGCCAACCATTCTGGGTAGTACACGTCCCGAATGAAGCCGTTGGATAACAACTTATCCACTTCCTTCTCCAGGGCGTCAGCTTTTACTAGCTCTATCAAGCATTTTTTTTGTTGTACCGGAGGCATGTCTGGGTTGATGTTCAAGACATGAGTGATTACATAGGGGCTTATCCCAGTCATATCCCCATGGCACCAAGCAAAGACGTCCGTAGCTGCCTTTATAGTGTCTATGATCTTACTCCGCTCATCCAGTTCTAGATTTTTCCCTAGACGGATAACCTTAGAAGGGTCGAGGTCACACACTCTCACTTCCTTGACGTCCTCCATAGGTTCTAAAATCACTTCGGATCCAATACGGGGGTCCAATTCGTCCTGTTCTTCTGCCAAAGGTTCTTCACCCCTTCTTACCATCAGGACCGACAAATGTACTGCAGCGTTATAACATTGCCTTGCTTCTCCTTGGTTCCCCCTCACTGTTCCCACTCCTGCTTCCCGGGTAGGGAATTTAAGACACATGTGTCGAATGGAGGTAACTGATCCAAAGTCAACTAGGGCTGGCCTACTGAGGATGGCGTTATAGGCGGTAGGGCAATCCACCACCACGAAGGTGCAATGCTTAAAGGTATTTTGAGGGGTGTTAGGACACAAGGTAACTGGGAGTCTCACCTTTCCCATCAGGATGAGGGTCGTCCCGTTGAACCCTGTGCGTTGTGAACGGCTGAGAGAAAGGTCCCTGTCGGTGAGCCCAATGGCCGTGAAGGCATCTTTGAGCTGGAAGTTGAGTAACTTCCTGTTCGAATTTATTTTACCAGGATCTTAGATCTACTCACAAGTATGTTGTTTAACACCCTAAAATATGAACTTTCTAAAACGATAGATAAACACATATAAAGTTAAGAAAACCTTACATTGATGCAGCGGAATTAATGTCTCCTTCCACTCAGATCTCTAACCCTTGTATCCTTTCTGTCGCAGAGTATAATCAAGATATGAGCCCGAATGTCCTTCTCTTTGTGTGTGATCCTTCACAGTCTTCCAATCTATGATTGAGTTACAACTTGCTGTGTGTGGGCACTTACTCTATCACTAAAGGTTCGAAATTTATGAAGAAGAAAAGAGAGAGAATGATTTCGGCCAAAGAAGAGAAAGGGAAGGCTCAGTTTTTCTGAAGAGAGAATTTTCTGACAGAAAAGGTTATTCAAAGTTATGTCATTTGACTGAGCCATCACTTTCTATTTATAGGCAACTACAAGGTTTAGATTAGGAATTATTTGGCATTAAAATAATGAAAATATCAATTTGAAAATCCACTTTAAGTGGCCGGCCATGGTGTGTGTAATGGGCCCCACTTGGTTTTGCAGTTTTCACAAATTTTATTTCTATTTTCTCAAAAACGCCAATTTTCCAATTCTAACCATTTAAATGCCAAAACTAATTATTTAATAACTAAAATAGATTATTAAATAATATTGTCATTTAATTTAATTATTAATTAGACATATAAAGTCTATTAATAAATAAATAAACCTAGAATCTATTTTCTTTACAATTTCGCCCCTGCTTAGTGAAAATTCACAAATCAGACATAGTCTAACTTTAGAATGATAATTGATTAATCACAAATCAATTATTGAGTCTTACAAGCAGTATAGTCTCAACTAGAATGGGGACCATGGATCTATATGCTGAGCTTCCAATAAGTGAACCGAATTTACTAAGTAAATTCCTACTTATTAATTCTTCGTTGAATCCACTCTTAGAACTTAGAATTGCACTATCAGACTTATATAGAACATATTATATGTTCCACGATATGGATATGCTATCTCATTTAACCATTGTTATAATCTTATTGTGATCAAAGATCCTCTATATAGATGATTTACATCGAGATGGGATAATTTTACCGTTCTCACTCCTCAATGTATTTTGCCCCTTAAAACACTTAGCTACCTGTAAATGATGTTTAGTGATCTAAGAATTAGTCACTTAAACAAGAGCTCATCCATTTACATCTATTTAGCTAAGCTCGAAGGGAATCATCACTTGACTTCTATACACCAGTAGAAGCTATAGATTCCATATTTATGTTCAGCACTCCCACTCAATCATACTATCATGTTCCCAAAATATACGTATCACCCTGACCCAAAAGTAGGCTTAACTAATAAATCAAAGAACATGAATAGCACTCCTGAGTTGACCATAAGCATATCAGGATTTAGATTCTTTTAATCTAAGATCAACTAGTGATATTGACTTGCAATGATACAACGGTAAGTTTATAATATCTTGACTAAGTTCAATATTTGTCCAGTCAAATGTATACTCCATACATTCAAAACTAGTATACTTTACCAATGTCCTGGAAAGAACATAACACTTACTCCAAGTGTAAGTACACATCATCGCTGATTATCACATTAGTGTAAATCCAAAACACTGATGAAATAGGGACTTAGTCTTTTGATTCATATGATCACAATCACATTCCACTGTGTTGACGATACTGTAATTGTGAATAAACATATGATCTGGATTTAACTGATTTTGTGTTTATGTAATAAACATATTAAACCATTAGCATGTAAAATTCATGCAAACATAAATCACTTCAAATTTCTTATATTGATAACTAATCAGATTGTAAAGAGTTTTATTTAGGGCATAAAACCCAACAAACTCCCACTTGCACTAATATAAAACAAAGTGTGCAAATAAGTCAATCTGATGTCTTGATCATCAGATCAAGTGTAGTATATTTGAATCCACCCAAACTTCTTGAAACTAGTTCATAAATACATTTATGAAACATCCTTTACTATATGCTTTACTCATCAAGGGATACTGAAATCCTTACTATTTTAAAGTACATTTGAATAAACAGAAGACATATCTCTCATATTTTAAAATATGGAATTGAGATAATACAACATAGACTTTTCTTCAGTAATATAACTTTTTGGTAATTTTGAATTTACAAAGTTATAAATCTTCTCTGGTAGAGCTTGAATTATTATAGAATAACTCCTCCACCCCCAAAGTAACCACCATCTCATAGTTTCGAATGAGTTGGGGTAGATAGAAGGATAACTGATATACAGTTCCTTAATATCTAACATATAGATCACTTTCATAAATCTTTCTTGAATATCTTCTAATGTTCCATATTTGATTACATCTCAGATAGCTCCCACTCAATAGCAGATGTCTGGATAAATAATGCATTTAACCTCTTTATTGTTTGGAGAGTCATCTAGTTGTGACTTTTGTATTAGTCTGAAACTTTAAGTTAAGACTAAATCATCAACATAGCAGACTAGTATTTGAAGTGAAAAAAATACTTACTAGAGATTAAGTAATCAAAAATTAAGATACTATAAAATGTTATGAGAATTAAGAAATCTGGGTTCAAGTCATTCGAATAGACTGAACTAGAGTTCTTTATCTTATTCTCATAATTCTGACAAGTTATATCTATCCACATGAATGGTTAGATTTGCTTTTCAGTAGTGTTCTTAAGTTTCTATCATAAGTGTCAACCTAATGAAGATGGGTATAGAATTTTAAAATTCTCCCACTCAATTAAGGTAGTGTGAAACATTATCAAAGAACTTTATAGGTATCAATTTTTACTACAACAGTAAAACTAAATTGAAACATACAATCAAGATCAAGGATTTATATTGATAATAGCTAAGTCATTATATTACTTCCATGTTTAAAGAAAATATGTGCTGCATAGGGTATTGTGGATAAACTCCACCCCTAAGTATATAGAGATTATGATCCACCCCTAAAGGTTGTAAAGATCATGATTCTCTAAGTGTAATAGAGTTTATGTGGAGTTGAATACTATCCAGAGTTCATTAGATATAAAAGATCGTTGAACTGCATAGTTTTCTTAACTTTTCTCCACCCCTATCAGATCAAAAGATCCTTTTATTAAACAATTTCTTAATAATTGTATTAGAATTAACAATTATTAATAAACATAGAAATAATTTCTAGTGTTTATTTAATATAACTCTATGAAGAGTTGTAAATATTATAGAATTTGCATCAATAATAAAAACACTTACACATACAAACATATAAATATTATGTGGTAATTGTTGTGAAAGATAAAGTAAATGAAACTTAATCTCATAAATTGCAATTTGTTTGAAATAGAAAATAAAATAAACTTTATTAATAATAATAAAAAAATATTGCAACAATATGAGAAAAACAGGGATAAAAATCCCTAACTAAAATTCGAAATCCAAATTGTCTTTAAACTAAAACAATTAATTCAAAAATAGATAAAAGAGCTTCATCTTCATCTTGGACGATCTTCACCCTTGGTCCAGCTTTCCGATCCAGCTCATGAAGATAGCATTTAAGTTCAAGTAGCTTGGCCTATAAGAAGAAGAAACAAATAAACAAAGTTAGGACATTGGGGTTTCCAATGACCTTTCTCATTGCAGTAGAAACACTTTCCTTTGAGTGTATCACCAGAAGCAGCAACCTTTTTGTTTTTCATGGCTTTTGCACGCTTCTTGGTGTTTTTCAACTTCTTCTTCGATTTGGGTTTAGAAGCAGAGGCAACATTTGCTTCCGGTTTGACCGTCCCATTACCATTCCAAGAATTTTGAGGCTTACTCCCTTTCTTCTTGGGTCCTCCAATCAAATTTTCATAAGTCTGAAGGTCATTGACTAACTCATGAAAGTCTATGTCCTTCTTATTCATGACATAATTTGATGTATAGGGCAGAAATGCTGGAGTCAGACTATTCAAGATAAGGCTTACTTGAGTAGTATGATCCATTTCAGCACCATGATCCTGGGCTTCTTGGAAATAACTTGCCATGAGGAGAACATGATATTGAACATTTTGATGAGGTTCCATCCGTGCATTGATGTACTTTGTTAATTCCATTTTTGGCATATTTAATTGACAAAAATATTTTATTATTTAATGTATATTTCGGCTGGCATATAATGATATGGTTTCCATATTTGTGTAAATCAAACTTGAAAGGAAAGTTGTCTAGCTTTCCTATTTTTGGAAAAAAGGTAAAAATGGTAAGTTTGGTTACCCATTTCGTTTCTTTGCTAACCAGCTGTTATTCTGATCTTGTGTTGAGTTTCCCATTTTCTAAGATCAGGTTTCTTGAAGAGAAAACCGGAGCTAGACTTTCCTTTTCTATAAAAGGAAAGTTGTAGTAACTGCCCACGATTCTGTAGGTACAGAAACGGAAATTCCTGGACTGATTGAAGAATTACTTTAGGGAAGTTTCTAGTGGGTTGAGGTCTTGTTCAGACCGAATGTAAGCTGTCTATGAGATGTATATTCATTATAAATACATCCTATAGCTGCTAGGTTTTGTATCTCTTTCATACACTTAGAATTGCTTTCATATCTTAAGGAAAGAGTGTCTTTGTTTAGTACCTCTCTTGGTACCTCTCTTGTATCTTTGAATTTCATTCATATCTTTAGAAAAGAGAGTCTTTGATTTGTAGAGAAGAGTTGTTCTACTCTTACTCTGTTTATTTGTTGTTTGTATTGTCTTGAGTCTGTATTCAAGTCTACAACGAAGAAGAACATCAGTGCACCTTCGGGAGAAGGGTATTTACAAGCTTTCGGGAGATTGCTTTTGAAGTCTTGCATCGGGAGGATACAAGCACACAACCTTCGGGAGATGGTTGTATAGGCTTTCGGGAGATAGCCTTTAAGCCTTGAATCGGGAGGATTCAAGCACTCTTCAAGGTGATCGAAGGGAGTTCGAGCACTTGGAGTTTTATCAAGATTCGGTTAGTAGGTGGAATACATCAAGCTTGCGGCATACAATAAGAGGGAGTCTATTTATGCATAAGTCAATTACTTTGTATTTTTGATACCGATCTAATGAATCTTATCTCTGGGCGTGGCCCCGTGGACTAGTAACAATCTGAAAGGATTGTTGAAACCACGTACAAAAATCTTGTGTGTTTTTACTTTTATGCACTGTTTGTTTTTCTGGGTTTCTCTGGAGTTACAGAGTTGCATTACGTAACTACGTAAAACTTTTTCGATCAGCTTTATTATTCCGCATTTAATTAATCATTTAATTAAATAATCAAACTGGGAATATTAAAATACGGAATTTCAATTGGTATCAGAGCAAGTCACTAAATTCTTAGTGAGATCTTGAGGTTATTCCGTTTAACTTGTTTTGTGTGAGATGTCTTTGTTTGCAGAAGGAAGTTCCATCTCTAGACCTCCTCTATTGAATGAGTCGAATTATCCTTATTGGAAGGTCAAGATGAGAGCTTAAATCAAATCGCAAGATGAGAAAGCATGGAGAGCTATTCTTACAGGGTGGTCTCAACCTACTGAAAATGATGAAAAAGGTAATACTCAGGTAAAATCTGAACTCAGTTGGACCACTGAAGATGAAAAACTGTCTAGTTATAATAATAAGGCTTTACATGCTATTTTTAATGGTGTTGGTGAAGGTTTTATTAAATTAATATCATCTTGTGAATCTGCAAAAGAAGCATGGGAAATCCTTCAAATTCAATTTGAAGGTACTGCTGATGTAAAGAGATCACGATTTACCATGCTTCAAACTAGATTTGATGAATTGAGAATGTCAGATACTGAAACTTTAAATGATTTCTATGAAAGATTATCTGACATCTCTAATGAGTTTTTTGCCTTGGGAGAAAAACTAGATGAATCTGTCTTGGTTCGAAAAATTGTTCGAGTTCTTCCTGACAGGTTTGATACAAAATTGCTTGCAATGGAAGAGGCGAAAGATTTTGGCAAAATGAAGGTTGAGGAACTCATGGGATCTTTAAGAACCTTTGAGTTGAATCAACAAATCAAGAAAAAGAGTAAGCAAAATCTCTCGAATGAGAAAAGCAAAGGTATTGCCTTTAATGCTTCTGAAAATATTGTTTCTGATGATGAAAATGATGATGAAATGGTTCTATTGGCAAAAAATTTCCAAAAATTCATGAAATCTGGTGGAAATAAAAAGTTCTTTTCAAAGAACACAAAAGGTAACATTTCTGGTAACATTCCCTCTAAACCTTTTCCATCTAACAATAAAAAAGGTATTAAATGCAGAGAATGTGAAGGTTTTGGTCACACTCAATCTGAATGTGCTAATACCTTAAAGAAAAATAAAAAGGGATTGAATGTTACTTGGAGTGATGATTCTGAGAGTAGTGAGGATGAAAAAGAAAAAGTTGTCCTAACAAGTGTTTTGTCAAGAAATTTGCAGGAAAAAGGAAAAAGCATTTGCTTGAACAATATCCTGGTCAATGACAACAAGGAAGAATCCAGATCCGAATCAGATGAGTCAGAAATTGATGAGGATTCCATGATTGAATCCTACAAGGTAATGTTTGGTAAGTGGTTGGAAACTAGTGCTGAAAATCGCTCTCTGGTTAAAGATAATAAAATTTTGTGTAACAACATTAATGAGTTGGAAGACAAACTCAAATGTTGTGAATCTGAATTGTCTTTAAAAGAGTCAAAAATTATTTCTTTAACCAAGGAAATTGATAACATTAAAAAGAATGTTAAAATGCTAAATCCAGGTTCCACCATCTTTGAAAAAATTCAAAAATCTGGCCAAACCAATCATGCTGGGTCAATGGGTTATGTTCCAAATCAACTCCGTGTCTAATACCACTAATAGTTTTGTTTCGGAAGAACTGTTTCTACCTCGCAGGTTTCTGTCTCGACAACAAAGCACTCTGTTGTTACAGAAAAGAAGCAGCACGGTAAGTTTGACAACTTCAAAGGGAAAGGAAGACGTTTCATTCCTATTTGCCATTTTTGTGGAGTAAAAGGTCACATTCGACCTAAATGCATAACCATGCATAACATGTTTAAATATAATTACATTGGAAATAAACATGTTTTACAAAAACAAAAATGGGTTGTCAAAAACAAATGCTTGGTAGGTTCTACTTGTTTTAAAACTGTTGCTTCTAACATGTGGTATTTTGATAGTGGTTGTTCCAAACACATGACAGGTGAAAAAGAATTTCTTGTGAACATAAGACCAATGCACTGTGGAGAAGTTACATTTGGTAACGGTCTTACTGGTAAAGTCATAGGAATGGGAACTCTCAAGTTCGAAGGGCTTCCTAAACTAAAGAATGTCATGTTGGTTGAAGGACTAAAAGCTAATCTACTTAGCATTAGTCAGATTTGTGATCAGGGTTATACTGTGAGCTTTGATAGCAATCATTGCTATGTATATAATATTCTTGATGAAATTGTGTTACAAGGGCTGCGATCTAGTGATAATTGTTATACTCTCACTACGCATGCCACTTGTCATTCTGTCATTGAAAATGTTACTGATCTATGGCATGAAAAACTTGGTCACATTCACTTTAAAAATCTGAAAAAATTATCTGTTTCAGGGATTGTTCGAGGATTACCTAAATTAGGTAAAGAGTCATTGGGAAAATGTGGTCCATGCCAGTTAGGTAAGCAACTGAAAATTTCTCACAAGAGTGTCCCAGATGTGAATACTTCTAGAGTTCTCGAACTCTTGCACATGGACTTAATGGGTCCAATCCAGGTAGAAAGCTTAAATGGTAAAAGGTATATTTTTGTTTGTGTTGATGATTTTTCTCGATTCTCATGGGTGGATTTTTTGAGAGAAAAATCTGATACTTTTGAAGCTTTCCAAACTCTGTGTTTGAAATTACGAGTTGAAAAAGATTGTAACATTGGCAAAATTGTTAGGATTAGGAGTGATCATGGTAAGGAATTTGAAAATACCGTATATGATGAATTTTGTAAAGCTAACGGTATTTCTCATGAATTTTCTGCTCCTAAAACTCCTCCATAAAATGGAGTGGTTGAAAGAAAGAATCGTACTCTAACAGAAATGGCTAGAGTAATGTTGAATAGCAAGAAGCTCACAAAGCGCCTTTGGGCCGAAGCCATTAACACTGCTTGCTATACCATCAACAGAGTATTCTTGCGCCTAGGTACTCACAAAACACCATATGAAATCTGGAAAGAAGAACAGATTGAAGATTTGCTTGAAAAACCTGCTGTTGAGGAAAAGGAACCCGACGAAGCTTCAGAAGCAGTCGTCGAAGTTACTGTGCAGGAATCTGTTGCTACAGAAAATCCAACAACAAAAGAATCCGAGTATCCTTTAAATTCAATCACTGATCCAATACAGAGGGAACCATCCTCCAGGGTTAAAAAGAATCATCCTTCAGATCTCATCCTTGGAAACTTGGATGAGAGCATGGTTACAAGAAGAAAATATGCCAATATAATTCAATTTTTATGTTTTATTTCTTCTTTAGAACCTAAATCTGTAAAAGAAGCTTTAATGGATGAAGATTGGTTTTTAGCTATGCAGGATGAGCTTCATCAGTTTGTTCGAAACAAAGTCTGGAAAATGATTCCAAGACCACCGTTTGTGAACATCATTGGAACCAAGTGGATCTTCAAAAATAAGAGTGATGAGTTTGGCACTATCATTCGAAACAAGGCAAGGTTGGTTGCCCAAGGATACACTCAAGTTGAGGGTGTTGACTTTGATGAAACATTTGCTCCAGTAGCTAGACTGGAATCGATCAGGTTACTTCTTTCCATAGCTTGCATTCTTGGTATTAAATTGTATCAAATGGATGTCAAATCCGCTTTTTTGAATGGGCTGTTAAAAGAAGAAGTGTATGTGGAACAACCTAAAGGGTTTGAGGATCCACATTTTCCTGATCATGTTTATAAGTTAGACAAGGCATTGTATGGTCTAAAACAAGCACCACGTGCTTGGTATGAGGGTCTAACTGAATTCTTGCTTTCTCATGATTACAAGAGAGGAAATGTTGATAAAACACTTTTCATCAAAAACATTAATTCTGATGTGATTATTGCTCAAATATATGTTGATGATATTGTGTTTGGCTCTACTTCTAACTCTGAAGTGCAGGTTTTTGTTTCCCAAATGCAAAAGGAGTTCGAAATGAGTATGGTAGGTGAACTCACTTATTTTCTCGGTCTTCAAGTGAAGCAATCAGATGAGGGAACTTTTGTCACTCAAAGCAAGTATGCAAAGAATTTGGTGAAAAAATTTGGCCTTGAAAAAGCCAAACATACCAACACTCCCATGAGCACAACTTTGAAATTAAGCAAAGATGAACAAGGAGTAAAGGTAGATCAAACTTTGTATCGAAGTATGATAGGAAGTTTGCTTTATCTTACTGCTAGTCGTCCTGATATTTGCTATAGTGTTGGTGTTTGTGCACGTTATCAGGCTAATCCCATGGAATCCCATCTTTCTGCTGTGAAAAGAATCATTCACTATGTAAATAGCACTATTGATTTTGGGATTTGGTTTTCAAAAGACACTAATTCTAACCTTGTTCGCTTTAGTGATGCTGATTGGGCAGGTAATGCTGATGATAGAAAAAGTACTAGTGGTGGATGTTTCTATCTTGGAAACAATTTGGTTTCATGGCATAGCAAGAAGCAAAACTCAATCTCTCTGTCCACAGCAGAGGCTGAGTACATTGCTGCGGGTAGTTGTTGTACCCAATTGTTATGGATGAAACAAATGATGGCAGATTATGGGTTTGATTTGAAAACTTTAACCATTTTTTGTGATAACACTAGTGCTATAAACATTTCTAAGAATCCTGTTCAACACTCTCGCACTAAGCACATAGACATTCGTCATCACTTTATTAGAGAGCTTGTGGAAAATAAAATTCTTGTCTTAGAATATGTTGAAACTAGCAAACAAATTGCAGATATTTTTACTAAAGCTCTTGACTCGGTCCGATTTATTTCTCTAAGGAAGTCCTTAGGGGTTTGTACTGTTTAATGCTTTTATTTTTCCATAATCCTTGATATTTGAGTTGTCTTAGAGTTCATAATGTCTTGTCTTTGTCCTAGAAGAAAATTTCAACCTTATAAGAATTTCAGTCATTATTTTATTGCTAATGTTGTAATATTATGATGTCATACAGGTTTGTCAGGAAAATTGTCCACTCCTCACAGGAATATTCAGGTTCATCAAACAGTGTTATGTAAGCTACCATTTTCGAATGTTGTTGTTCAAAAACTGTGTGTTCAAGCTCCATTGGATGAATAGAGCTACCTATCTCAATGTGTGAAAGCCATCTCTGAGTAAGTTGGAACTATGTAATTGGGAGTTATGTAGAAGATACGCTACCATTGAAAAGGGCTACCATTGAGGTAGTGTGACAGCGTCTCCTATGGGTACAATTTATCAGAAAAAGTCTTTTTGACAAATTGGGCAATGTTCCCTGCTTACACTTTCACACACTAATGCTTGACACAGTTTGTGGTAAAATTTGTTTATTCTCGAAAATGGTGTTATAAAGCTATTACATACTGTTTGATGTGCTTTAATATTCTTGGTAATGGAGTCAATTTTTCCTGTGAACCGGTATGGCCTCATTCTATTACTTCATTAGTTTGATAAAATAATTTCTGATTATTCTTATGAGTTTGATTTTTTCATCAGGGACAAAGACAAATGGACATTGTGAATTCTAGTTGCAAAAATATCAAGGTTATTTTATTTTTCTGTCTTTTAATTAAAAAAAAAAAAAAAAGAGGTTCGTGATCGAGTTGTCAAGTGAGCTTTGTTAAAAATTTTGTTATTTTTTTTTTGTTATGTTTCATTTTGTTCTTAGACACAATTTTTGCTCTTAAGTGGTGATTAGTGCTTTTGTGTCTTGGTGTGTTCTCTTGTTCATTATTTGCAATTTTTCTTTGGGGGGCATTTTTTGCAAAAATAAAAGAAAAAGGGGGGCATATTTTTTTCGAATTCATTTTCGAATCCTTGTATATATTTTTTCTTTTATTTTATGGAAACATGTTTTAATTGTATTTATTTATTTAGAATGTTTCCTTTATTTGTGGAGATTTGGTCTTTTTGGTGTATATAGGAAACTTGTTCTTAAATAATTAATTTTATTTTTGGTTTCCTTGTTGGTGGCATTTTCGGATTTGGTGGGGTTATTATTTCTTAGATTTTGTGGGAATAATTGGTTTCCTTTTTCCATTTAAGGAAACATTGACTATGTTTGAAAATCTTTTTTGGTTTCCTCTTTTTCTCTCCACACGTGGGTCAAAGGTAAGGAAGTTACCTTCCTTTTCAGTTTATTTTTTTTAAATTTGGGCATTTAAAATTGGAAGTTATATATTCTCAACTTCCCATTATCCCACGATCACCTCTCTCTCTCTTCTCTTTTTATTGTTTTTCTTCAAAGGTCTAACATTGTTCAAAGTAAGAGGGTTTGTGTTCTAGGGTTTCAAAGAAAAAATGGCCAAAACTAAGAATGCCCAACCATCCAAGAAGCCCACTCGTGGACCAGCGTCTGCTTCACCGGTGACTCCGCCTGCGCCGCCTGCACCAGCAACCGGAGCTTCTGGTTCGTCTTCTGCTCCGACGAAGTCTGCCAAGAAATCGAAGACCCAAGCTCGAAAATCAGTGGCAAAATTCTCATCTCCTCTTGTTGGTGCCTCTCCTATTGCTTCTCCAACACCTGGGTTGGGTGATCATGATGAATCCCATTCATCCGATCACACATTGTCGAAGTCCTCTTCTTCGAATGGGGCTCCCAATGTCGACCAAGCTTTGGTGACCTTGCCCACGGTGAGTTCTCGAACAAGGTCCAAGGTTTCCACTCCTAAAAAGCCTGAAGTGGTTAAACCTAAAATTGCATCCAAAGGGAAAAAGGTGGTTTCTTCATCTTCAAAGGGCAAAAATCTCAAGGAGAATCCCCCTTCGGTCTCTTCCTCGGATTCTGAACCAGAAAAAAGTGAGGAGGATCATGATTCAGAGGGCTTGTCCGATTCAAGTGAAGAATTTGTGCCCAAAGATCTTCCTATTGTTGATGATTCTGGATCCGAGAGTGAAGAACCAGAAACTGAGCCTGTCACTACGTAACTGCTCCGTCCCTCCTGCTGTTCCAAAGAAGGACAAAGGAAAAAGGCCCATTGTCTCTACAAATCCTGTTCTTCCTCAGAAAAGAAAGAGGCCCTCTGGTATTTCTCTTGATAACTTCAAGCCCCACTCTCATTATTTTTGTTATAATGATCATGCTAGAGATATGAAATTCTATGAGAATAGGAATTTTACTGTGGAGAAAAATTTCAATGTTTTTGCTCATAAGCCTTTTGGAGTGTATAACATGTTGAAAGAAAGACAATGGGTAGATACCTTGATCGGTTTTGATGGGTATGTGGATAGAATTGTGAAGGAATTTTATGCTAACATCACTGATGAGTTTCTCGATGAGGACTCTTTCATGTTTGGCAAAGTTTTTGTCAGAGGACACTGGTATTCCTTTACTGTGAAGGATGTTGCTGAGGCTCTCAATTTGCCTATGGGAATTGAGCCAACTGATGTGGAGTTTGATCGTCAAAAGGTGTTCGGTTATCTCTCTGGTGATGATGAAATTGAACTCTCCGACACCATGCATATGTCTCAACTCACCTATCAACATGCTGCTCTCATGAGGTTTGCCCTATCCAATTGGTTTCCTTGCTCCAATCCGGTAAATGTTTCAAATGAACTTGCTTTCTTTTTGTATAAAGTTTCAATTGGTGCTAAAATTGATTTGGCTAACATGATTTGGGAGCAAATTGTCTCTCTTCGAAAGGGTAAGAAACCTAGGCTCAATCTCATTTTTCCTCACTTAATCTATAAAATTTTATCTGATCAAGAGGAATTGATTCTTGAGAATGAATCAATTGAGATGCCTGCTGTTGGAACCACTTTCAAAATTCCTGAGAAGCCTCCTCAAGGAAAAGCTGCTCAAAGAAAGGCTCGGTCTGCTTCCCCTGGTCTTACAAATGATCCTGCTGCTGGATCTGCTTCCACTTCTGCTCCTTCAGAAATGGCAGAATTCAACTTGCGTTTGGTAAGAATGGAGACCAGTCAGGCCTTGCTTCTTAGGAAGATGGACAGCATCATGAAATACTTCCGACCCAATGATGATGAATAAGTGGTTCAATCTTTTATCTTTTGCTTTTTATTCATGTTTGTTTGAACTTATGCATTTGTCCATGTTTGTTTTTGTTATCTTTGGCTCCTTGATAGACAAAAAGGGGGAGTAGTATTATTTTTTGGATTCATTGAACTTTTTGTTACAACTCTGGACCCTTGGTTTTAGGGGGAGTTGCTTGTTTGTGGTTTAACACTTTTCCGTTTAAAAAGTTGTTTGTGGTTTAACACTTTTCCATTTAAAAAGTTGTGTTCTTCGGTTTGCAAGCTTTTCCGTCCAAAAAAAGTTCTATGTTTTATGTGTTAGAGAGCTTTCATGCAGGGGGAGTATTTTCTATACTCTTGTATCTTTAAAAAGCTATTTGCTTTGGTTTCTAACACTTGATGCAGGTTTTCTCATAATAAAATGTTTTGTCAATCAAAGTGCCAAAGGGGGAGATTGTTAATTCCATTTTTGGCATATTTAATTGACAAAAATATTTTATTATTTAATGTATATTTTGGCTGGCATATAATGATATGGTTTCCATATTTGTGTAAATCAAACTTGAAAGGAAAGTTGTCTAGCTTTCCTATTTTTGGAAAAAAGGTAAAAATGGTAAGTTTGGTTACCCATTTCGTTTCTTTGCTAACCAGCTGTTATTCTGATCTTGTGTTGAGTTTCCCATTTTCTAAGATCAGGTTTCTTGAAGAGAAAACTGGAGCTAGACTTTCCTTTTCTATAAAAGGAAAGTTGTAGTAACTGCCCACGATTCTGTAGGTACAGAAACGGAAATTCCTGGACTGATTGAAGAATTATTTTAGGGAAGTTTCTAGTGGGTTGAGGTCTTGTTCAGACCGAATGTAAGCTGTCTATGAGATGTATATTCATTATAAATACATCCTATAGCTGCTAGGTTTTGTATCTCTTTCATACACTTAGAATTGCTTTCATATCTTAAGGAAAGAGTGTCTTTGTTTAGTACCTCTCTTGGTACCTCTCTTGTATCTTTGAATTTCATTCATATCTTTAGAAAAGAGAGTCTTTGATTTGTAGAGAAGAGTTGTTCTACTCTTACTCTATTTATTTGTTGTTTGTATTGTCTTGAGTCTGTATTCAAGTCTACAATGAAGAAGAACATCAGTGCACCTTCGGGAGAAGGGTATTTACAAGCTTTCGGGAGATTGCTTTTGAAGTCTTGCATCGGGAGGATACAAGCACACAACCTTCGGGAGATGGTTGTATAGGCTTTCGGGAGATAGCCTTTAAGCCTTGAATCGGGAGGATTCAAGCACTCTTCAAGGTGATCGAAGGGAGTTCGAGCACTTGGAGTTTTATCAAGATTCGGTTAGTAGGTGGAATACATCAAGCTTGCGGCATACAATAAGAGGGAGTCTATTTATGCATAAGTCAATTACTTTGTATTTTTGATACCGATCTAATGAATCTTATCTCTGGGCGTGGCCCCGTGGACTAGTAACAATCTGAAAGGATTGTTGAAACCACGTACAAAAATCTTGTGTGTTTTTACTTTTATGCACTGTTTGTTTTTCTGGGTTTCTCTGGAGTTACAGAGTTGCATTCTGCAACTACAGAAAACTGTTTTCAGTACCAGTTTTATTATTCCGCATTTAATTAATCATTTAATTAAATAATCAAACTGGGAATATTAAAATACGGAATTTCATACTTCTTAGTCGCGTCAAAGCGAGACTGAAGAGATGCCCTACCGAATAGCTCAGTTAACTTCGTCATTACTTCAGCAGCCTTTTCGGTTTTAGAAAACCGAGTTTTAAGGGTGTCAACCATGCTGGAAAGCATAAAGTATAGAGCTTTGTCATTTGCTTTCTGCCAACGCTCATACTTTTCTTTCACAGCTTTGGATGCATTATCCCCCGGCACTTCAGGAGACGACTCAGTTAACACAAACAAGGCACTTTCTCCTATGACAGTAATATTAATGTTCTCATTCCATTTTGGAAAGTTAGATCCATTTAGCTTATTTTAAGTCAAGAGTGATAACATGGAATTCATCATGATTATACAGGATACTACAAAATAATAGAAATCAATAATGGTTTAACACAAAATCAATTCAGAAATTATAAGCACATAGCATGTAGGAATGATAAGAGAAAATACAAAAAAAAAAAAAATTCAATCCTAAATAATTTCCAAGGTTTTTCAACAAACTGATATCAGTGTCCCGTTTAGGCGAGAGTCAAAGCTACCATCTATTGAATAGAGTTGTCAGCTCATCTAAAATGTTAAACATTCTAGCAACCTTTTATTCGATCAAGAATGGAATCCAGCGTTGTCCCGTTTAGGCGAGAGTCAAGGCTATTCTATCTTATGAGCTTCTACCATTGTTTCATAATTTGCAAGTCAAATATGGTCGCCACCATTAGGGTGATCCATACCATATAAAACACTTACAAACTACTTATCTTTCGAGATTAAACGGTGCCAAATTGCTAATGAACGTTCCTCCATTAGGGAGGATTACTCACTAAAACAAACGCGATGTAAAACCAACAATGGAGATCGAATATCTTAATAATAATAAAGCTCATTCTTTAAAATGTATTTTCTTTATTATTCTAATAAAATATATTCATTAAATTCGAATTTAGAATAAAATTCTAAATGAGAATTTAATTTAATATTTATAAAGTTATACTTAGATGGTGATTGAAATAAATTGAATTATTTCCATCTTAGTAGTAATTTTAAATATAAATATTAAGAAAATTAATTTAAGTTGTATTAATTTAAATTAAATTGCAACTTAAAATAAATTTTCATGAGAATATATATATTTATTGTATTTTGAAAAAGAAAGTATAAAACTATACAAATTTTCGAAAATACTAAATAATAAATACTTAGAAAAAATACTTCAAGCAAAAATATCACCTATCTAGATTTTCCTTTGACTAATTAATTCAATCTCTAATTATAATATATTTTAATTCATTTATTTTAAATTAATCAATAAATGAAAAAATCATCGATTTAAGTTGGTCCAAGAATTAATTAAAATAAGTAATTAATTTACAACTTAATCTATTTTTCAAGATAAATTAGAAATCATCTTGCATAATTAAAATGCAATTTTCGAAATTGATTAACAAAATAAAGAAAAAATATATTTTGAAAAATATTTAAATTTAAGTTGAAAAATTAAATTTCAACAATTTTTTTTTTCTATTTAATTAAGTGTCATGAAAAATAAATATTTAAGTATCATGATGAAAATTAACTTAGATATTTAATTTTTCAATTTTATTAAATGTATTAAATTCAAGAAATAAATAATTAAGTGTAGAGAAAACTTAATTATTCATCTCTAGTTTAATACTAGGAAAAAATATACTTAAAATAAATTGTACCAAAATTAATTATTTAAATAATTAATTTCACAATGTATAATATTTTCCTATTGAATATTAGAAATAATAAGTAGTCTAGAAATAACTATCTAGAAAATATCTTATTTGACTAAGTCTCTTTTCAACAAAAAATTTGAAAAATATCTAATTTAAGTTGTATAGAAAAAATCTAGAACTTAAATATTTCCAATTTAAATTTAATTAAATATCAAAAATTAAGTTCTAACCACTTAATTTGAAAAATATTCCATTTTAAGTTTAAAACTAACTTAAAATATCTTAAGAATCTTTAATAACTAATGCCTAGAATTTCTCAACTTAATTTTAAATTTAAATATAATATTCAAATTTAAGTTAGATGTAAAAAATCTGTTAAAATAACTAATTTATAACTTAAATCGGAATATTTAATTAAATAAGCTCCAGAAAGAATCTAGTTTGTTAAAATTCTTTGTTTAATTAAATACAAGAAAAATACAAATAGTTTGTCTAGAAATAATATCTAAAACTAAAAGTGTTTTTCTTAAAATTAACTTTAAAATATTAAAATGAAAATAAATTTCATATATTTTAAAAGTTAATTATGTTGCTAATTCAATTTTATTAGGTCAAACTAATATAATTAACCTAGCACAGTTATTCAAATCAAGCAAATGGGCCTTCACAATTGGGGTAGTTCATGTGAGGGGGAGCTGGGTTCAGTATGTCGTACCCACTTCTATTGGCCCCCAACTCTCACACAAGGCCCAAAAGAGAGGAATTTAACCTTAAAATAAATAACTGTTATTAATTGAATAGGTCCAAAAACTAAATGGACCTAAATAAAATCTATCATGGTGTGACATTTTATTTAGCAACAACCTATATGCATCTATATAATAAAATAAACATATAGGCTCACACAGGCACACATTTGGAAGGTCATACACAGATGAAAGAAGATTGTGAAAATTACTTGTTACAAATTATTTACTTGACCAAGGGAGCCATGAGTTAAAATCAGATCATTGGATCTGTCAACAAGTTAACCATGGCTATTTGTAATCAAGTAATAATAGGTTTTAAAAACTTACAAACAAGCTAAAACACATACTGCTGCAACAAGGTTAGCTGGATAGTTGGATGTAGGATTTATTTAATTTTAAATAATTAAATTTTGAAAATTAAATAAATAATAAAAAAATATTTATTTCGAAATTAAAAAATAAATATATATATTTCGAAATTAATTTAAAAATAATGTTTAAAATTAAACCTACAATTTTAAAAAATTAGGTTTCAACTAACCTAAATATCATTTCAAAATTTGCTAATTACTTTTAAAAATTAAATGTTATTTTATAAATAAAAATTAAAAAAGATAAATAAATATCTTTTTCAGATTTTATGATTTAATTTAAATAAATAAAATAACAAAATTTAAAAGTTAACAAAATATCTTACATATATTTAAAATATCATGATTATAGTTATTTTATTTTAAATTTAAATAAGGTCAAAATATTTTAAAAAAAAATTAATTTAAAAAATTTAATATCTGACCTTAAATTTAAAAATAAGATGAGATATAATCAAATTTAAAAAATAAGATAGATAATTATGCAAAAAGATAGATATTTACTATTTTCAAATTCAAATTACACTAATATCATGAATTAAATTAAAAAAATATTAATTAATTTAATTATGATATATAGTATTGAAATAGGAATAGTAAATGTCTAAATACAAAACTACACAAAAAATCAGAAGTTAAATCCATGAAAAAGCATGAAAAATCGAAGAAAAATGAAAAAAATGCGAGCTGTACGGACAGTATGCTGTGTATACATATCTGCGCGCGCTCAAGGGTTGCACTGCCGAGAAACCTCGGCGCAGGGGGAAGGTTGCATGATTTCCGTGCGCGGATGGGATGTGTTCAGACAGGCGCTCGGTCGAGCACTTGTCTGAACGCGTGCTGTCTGAGGGTGACACCCTCGTCCGCGCGCGTAAGTGAGTGCACCACCCCTGATTTTTTCGATTCTTCAAAATATCATAACTAATTCAAATTAAATCGAAATAGAGTTCTGTACAAAAGTAAATTGCTTAATTTTTTCCATACTATCCAATAAAAATAATTCCAGAAACAAAATTTCAATTATTTTTCACGAAAATTCACAAACATCAATCAATCATCATATAACACTCAACACAACATGAAACCATCCAAATAACAAACAATCGTTTTAAAGTCCAAATTTCTTGCAAGCAAATTAATTACCATGGCTCTGAGGCCAGTTGTTGGAATTTATTTTACCAGGATCTTAGATCTACTCACAAGTATGTTGTTTAACACCCTAAAATATGAACTTTCTAAAACGATAAATTAACACATATAAAGTTAAGAAAACCTTACATTGATGCAGCGGAATTAATGTCTCCTTCCACTCAGATCTCTAACCCTTGTATCCTTTCTGTCGCAGAGTATAATCAAGATTTGAGCCCGAATGTCCTTCTCTTTGTGTGTGATCCTTCACAGTCTTCCAATCTATTATTGAGTTACCACTTGCTGTGTGTGGGCACTTACTCTATCACTAAAGGTTTGAAATTTATGAAGAAGAAAAGAGAGAGAATGATTTCGGCCAAAGAAGAGAAAGGGAAGGCTCAATTTTTCTGAAGAGAGAATTTTCTGACAGAAAAGGTTATTCAAAGTTATGTCATTTGACTGAGCCATCACTTTCTATTTATCGACAACTACTAGGTTTAGGTTAGGAATTATTTGGCATTAAAATAATGAAAATATCAATTTGAAAATCCACTTTAAGTGGCCAGCCATGGTGTGTGTAAAGGGCCCCACTTGGTTTTGCAGTTTTCACAAATTTTATTTCTATTTTCTCAAAAACGCCAATTTTCCAATTCTAACCATTTAAATGCCAAAACTAATTATTTAATAACTAAAATAGATTATTAAATAATATTGTCATTTAATTTAATTATTAATTAGACATATAAAGTCTATTAATAAATAAATAAACCTAGAATCTCTTTTCTTTACAATTTCGCCCCTGCTTAGTGAAAATTCACAAATCAGACATAGTCTAACTTTAGAATTATGATTGATTAATCACAAATCAATTATTGAGTCTTACAAGCAGTATAGTCTCAACTAGAATGGGGACCATGGATCTATATGCTGAGCTTCCAATAAGTGAACCGAATTTACTAAGTAAATTCCTACTTATTAATTCTTCGTTGAATCCACTCTTAGAACTTAGAATTGCACTATCAGACTTATATAGAGCATATTATATGTTCCACGATATAGATATGATATCTCATTTAACCATTGTTATAATCTTATTGTGATCAAAGATCCTCTATATAGATGATTTACATCGAGATGGGATAATTTTACCGTTCTCACCCCTCAATGTATTTTGCCCCTTAAAACACTTAGCTACCTGTAAATGATGTTTAGTGATCTAAGAATTAGTCACTTAAACAAGAGCTCATCCATTTACATCTATTTAGCTAAGCTCGAAGGGAATCATCACTTGACTTCTATACATCAGTAGAAGGTATATATTCCATATTTATGTTCAGCACTCCCACTCAATCATACTATCATGTTCCCAAAATATACGTATCACCCTGACCCAAAAGTAGGCTTCACTAATAAATCAAAGAACATGAATAGTACTCCTGAGTTGAGCCTAAGCATATCAGGATTTAGATTCTTTTAATCTTAAGATCAACTACTGATATTGACTTGGAAAGATATAACGGTAAGTTTATAATATCTTAACTAAGTTGCAATATCGGTCCAGTCCAATGTATACACCATACATTCGAAACTGGTATACTTTACTAATGTCCTGGAAAGAACATAACACTTACTCCAAGTGTAGGTACACATCTCGCTGATTATCACATTAGTGTAAATCCAAAACACTGATGGAACAGGGACTTAGTCTTTTGATTCATATGATCACAATCACATTCCACTGTGTTGACGATACTGTAATTGTGAATAAACATATGATTTGGATTTAACTGATTTTGTGTGTAAATGTAATAAACATATTAAACCATTAGCATGTAAAATTCATGCAAACATAAATCACTTCAAATTTTTTATATTGATAACTAATCAGATTGTAAAGAGTTTTATTTAGGGCATAAAACCTAACACTTCCCATACCTCTTTGTCATGTTTTACGGCTCCAACTTAATGCTTTAACTCGTTCCTAGTGGTTCCTCCAATATGAGGTCCCCCGGAGATCATAGCGACTCTCATGTTAGGAAAGGGTGCCAGTTCGAGGTCTGCTAAAGGGGCACCCTTCCAGGAAGTACCTGACCCTCGAGCGTACCCAGTTCCTCCGTGAGGTAAGGGACCTTCAGTTTTGTTGTACCCGAAATTGGGCTGGAGGACACGTGTCAAGATAAAGGGAATGTGAATCGGTGCAATGTCTTTTTTGGAATAACTCATTAATTGTGTAAGTATCAGAGTATATTTGTAACCCGCTGACTGTAAGATTTTCGGCGAGGAATCAATGTACGAACTGGTACTTAGTGTATTAACGAGAAACCATAAGTCGCTAAAGGAGAATAGCGAGGCATCGGAGAAGAGTAACACATACCTTAGCTTACAATAAGCAAACTAAGTGTAAAAGTCGGATCACCTCGAAGAACAAGAATGCGAGATGACCATCTCGCTACGAGGAAACTCCTATAGTTTCATCCAACTAACGGAAGCGAGACTCATATCTCTGGCAAGTCAGAAAGTTTCCATATACCCACAATCGACGTAAAACATATCATGTCGACCTCAGAAAGAAGAATGGTTCCAGCTCGCCATTGGGATCACTACAATCAAGTTTTGATTGAGACATCTCAAGATTCAACAATTAAAGACGTGTTTAATACATGATATTCTTTATCCAGTGAAAGCGGGAAAATCACAGCTAACTAATTTTCAAAATCATACACCCCATTTACATTTCATGATATGTAATCAGATCCCACTATTTAAGGGATAATGACTGTAATTACATTTTGGTCAGCCTTGTAATTAACTACCACTATGCAATATAAATAGTGGCAAACAATCTCGAAAAAGGGACAAAAAAACTCTTATGCAAGAGGCCCGAAAAAAATACTCAGAAATCTAAATAAGATTGACTCGTGAACTATGCAGAATTTTAACTGCAAAACCACATAAAAAACCCGGTGTTCATATTTTATTTTTCTATAGTTATTATTTTTTCTGTGTTGAATTATCATCGTGAGGCTCAATTTTGGTTAACAAAAATCTACGTTAACAGTTTGGTGCTTTCTTTGAGAGCCTCTGTAAAAAAGCTCAGAAAAAGCCTTCCCTTCTTTTTAAAGAAAAACCTTCTCCTTTATGGCTTAAAATCCAGAGAATATTAACACCCCACATGAGGAAACTAACCGTCGTTCTGGGAAAGAGCCCATGGGCTCTAGAAGATCTACCAATCCGCAGTCCAGAAGGACCACCCGTTCCAGGAGAGCTCAACCTGAGGATGGCCCTAGTGCTCGGACCACGTGTCCCCGGAGAACTCAACCCGATGTTGTTCCTAGTACGCGGACAACACGCTCGAGGAGAACTCAGCGTGGGAATGGTCAGAATCTCGGGACAAGGGATGAAGTGTTCAACTGTGGAGGTACCCAATCTGTGGGAGAGAGAACTTATGAAATGAAAAGTCGCCGCCTGAGATGCCATCTGGAAGAGGCGCAGCATCAAAACGCTGAGTTAGAACGAGAGCCAGCTTCGGCCAGGGCGACGCAGGGGACGAATGCTCAAAATTAACCTGAACTTGGAGTGAGAAGACCGCGAGGCAGACCTCGTGGCTCACGAACCAAGAGACAAGAAAAGGCCCAGGAAGAATAACCCAGGGAAAATGAGACACCCCCTGAGAATCAGGATGAACAGCCAGAAAGGAGACAACCAAAAATTGATGAACGAGAAATCCCTCATGAAAATGAGGAGGATCTTGGAACTCAGCCGGGAGAACGGAGATCACCTGCTAGGAATCACCAGCGTTCTTCCCAAACACATAGAGCGAGGACTGGTACGTACCCTGATGGGGGAAATACGAAAAACCGCTCTCGAGAGGAAAGAATAGAGCGTGAAGAGGCAAGTATGACTTTGAGGCGATGCAGAACTCATAGCCAATCAACTCGAAGAGGAGAAAGTACTCAATGAGCTAATGATCGAGAGAGTATGGGAACAAATCCACTTAAAAACAAAGTCTGTAAGTAGGACGTGGTCAATGAGTAAGACGAGAACTGCCAGCTATTACTCCCAACCGGATCTGCGAGAGCACTTGAATCGGAAGAAACCTGACCTTTGCCAACAACTAGAGGATATGTTCAGGAGATATCAAGTGGGAGAATTAGGGAAATTGTCTACATACGACTCTGACGAGGAGCTTGAGCCGTATCATCCAGATATTATGAATACCCCTTTTCCTTTGGGATTCAAAAACCCGCATGTCTCGTCCTATGATGGAACCACAGATCCAGTCTCACATTTGAATAACTTTAACACAATAATGCGATCGAGTAACGTGACGAATAATTTAAGTTGTATTTTGTTCCCCACCTCGCTTGTTAAAGCAGCAAGTAGCTGGTTTAACAAGTTCACTCGTCATTCAATAATTTCCTGAGAGCAGCTGTCTAGGGATTTCAAGAAGCAATTTCAAGCCGCTAGGGATAGGAGACTTGAAGCGGCCTCGCTAACAAATATAAAGCAACAGCCTGACGAATCACTTAAGGCGTACTTAAGTCATTTTAGCACGGCTGCCGCTAAGGTTAGAAACTTGGATGACAGTACGCAACTTACATCTCTTCAGGCGGGGATCTCCACTAATCCCCTAACCGCTGGGAGCAAGTTGTGGGATGATTTACAAGGACGTCCGATAAGAAACATTACTGAGTTCAACGAGAGAGCTCAGGTGTTTGTCCGAAAGGAAGAAGCCCGAAAGCAAATGAACTTATTGAAAACAAGCTCGGGAGGTAAACCCAGCAATGTCTCAACAGGGACTGCTTCCACGAGAATTGATAACTCGGGGGCTTCTGGTCTGAAAAGAAAGGACAGAATCAGGAAATCGTCGAAGGATAGAAAGAAACCAAAGAAGCATGACAAATACGTGCAGTGTATACCATGTATATCGAGTGTAATGAAACTCAAGAAATTATTTACCTCGCACATGAGCAGAAGGTAACCTTTGGTAAACCTGAGCCTATGAAGAATTTGAGGAGCAAAAGAGATCCTAACAAATATTGTAAATTTCATAAAGATATTGGGCATACGACCGACGAATGTCGCCAATTGAAAAATGAGATAGAGAGTCTTATCGCTCGAGGCCATTTTAAGTAGTATGTGAGAAGACAGGGCCAGGGATACAACCAACCCCATCAGCGTGATAACCCAAATAACCAGGGATTACAACCTATTCTTGTGGAAGGAGAGGACATCCTGGTTATTTTGAGAGGGCCGCATATTGCAGGGGAAAGCAATAACACTCAGAAGAGATACCTGAAGGAGATAAAGAACGAGTAGTCGGTCTTTGCCCCAGAACCTTCCAAGAAGGTGAAAACAGAGGAACCCTCCATTACATTCACAGATGAAGATGAGAAGAACATGAGATACCCTCACGTCGATCTACTGGTCATAACCATTCAACTCGCCAATAAGATGATCAAGAGAGTGTTAATAGACAACGGGAGCTCAGTAAATATCATTTATAATGAGACTCTAAAGAAAATGGGGCTCGAAAAGGCCAAGTTAAGGCGTTGTATGGTAAATCTTTGCGGATTCACTAGGGATAGCATCACTAGCCTTGGCATAATCGAGCTCGCATTAACTGTAGGTGAGGCACCTTTAATTGCTACTGTTATGCAAGACTTTTTGGTTGTCGACCTGCCTTTGGCGTACAACATACTGTTGGGTCGTCTAGCACTGATCAGACTAGGGGCAGTCAACTCCATCAAGCACCTATCTTTAAAGTTCCAAACACCAGATGGTATGGGAGTGGTGCGTGGCAATCAGATGTTGGCTCGCAATTGTTATCGCATAGAGTTGCAGCATAGAAAGGCCAGTCATCAGCTGATGACGATCTTGGCAGAAGAAAACGAGAAGAAAGATGAAGATCTTGATCTTTGAGTTCAAGATGAAAGAACCTGCTAAAACCAATTGAATAATTGGAGGAGGTTATTCTCGACCCAGGAAATCCCACCAAATGTGTATACATTGGGAAGAACCTGGACGAGCAGCTCAAATAGCAATTAATAAGCTTTTTGAAGGCGAACCAGGATCAATTTGCCTAGAGTCATGGGGATATGATAGGGATCGACCCTAAGATTATCTGCCATCACTTAAATATTGATCCAAACTACCCGACGAAGAGACAAAAAGTAGGCCCTTGGATTTCGAGAGGCAAGTGGCACTAAAACAAGAAGTTGACAAGTTGTCAATCAACGATTTTATACGCGAGGTATTTTATCCTTCGTGGATAGCCAATCCTGTTCTCATCCCGAAACCTAACGGAACTTGGAGAACTTGTATTGACTTCTCCGATCTGAATAAGGCATGCCCAAAAGACTGTTTTCCACTGCCTAGGATTGACTAGTTAGTGGATGCAACTACTGGGCACGAGCTGATATCTTTTATGGACGCATATTCTTGATTTAACCAGATAAAAATGTATGTCCCAGATCAAGAACATACATGCTTCGTAACCAACATGGGACTCTATTGTTATAAAGTCATGCCGTTTGGACGAAACAACGCTGGGGTAACGTATCAACGACTAGTAAATGAAATGTTCGCAAATCAGAAAGGGCCAAACATGGAGGTTTACATCGACGATAAGTTGGTAAAATCGATAAAGAGTAAGGATCATACCTCAGACCTCGCTGAATGCTTTAAAAATTAAAAAAGTATAACATGAAGCTAAACGCAAAAAAATGTTCCTTTGGAGTCTCCTCGTGAAAGTTTTTGCGATTCATAGTTAACGCGAGGGGTATTGAGGAAAATCTTGAAAAAATAAAAGCATTGTTGACTTCGCTTTTAGCCAACGACAATGAGTCTTTTTGATAAGCGATAAACGATATGTCGTAATGAGAATATATAATAAAGCAATAGCAAGACACAGAAATTTTATAGAGGTTCAGCCCCGAGCAGTTCGGTAATAGCCTAATCCTCGTTATTTGTATTGACTTAAGAACAAGGAAGAAGTTTCCTTTTCTTATAGCTCTTACAATAGTATCTCTGAATATATAATTCTTAGATAGCCTTAGCTTACTGTGTTTCGGCTTATAATTTCTCGGTCCCTTTGCCCAGTGAACATTCCTCACTATTTATAGGGCTGGAAACTTGAGGAGGAAGAGTTTCCTCTCTCGATACAATGCGCATAAACAGAAAGATCGTGTGATCAATGCTGAATGCAAGGATCGTGGGATTGAGGCTGAATACACCGATAGTGGGATCGTGTGTGTGCCACATCCACGTAATTGATCCCTGAGGTATAGGGATTGAGCTGGTGACTCATGATGCGTTAAGCTGAATTCGCTAAGTGTTGATCATTCGGCACGGCTCGTTGAGTATTCCATTCTGGATGTGCCAGCGAGGCATCCTGCTCGGCATATTGTTTCGCACAGATGCTCCAAGTGGAGTTCACATGTCACCATTCTCGTGATGTCACGTTAGAGTGTCAAGTTTGGGATAACAAGCATTAATTGACATATCATCCCCGACAAAACCTAAGGAAGTACAGGCCCTGACAAGAAGAATGGCGGCACTAGATTCATTTCAAAGTCAACTTTTAAGTGTGTACTGTTCTTCAACATATTGCGAGGTAACAAAAAGTTTGAGTGGACAAAAGAGTGCGAAGAGGCCTTTCAGAGCATAAAAAGGCATCTCGCAACGCAAAACCAATAACTGGAGAGACGTTATTTCTATATTTAGCCATCTGGGAAGATGCTATTAGTGCAGCTATAGTGCAAGAAGTGGGTAAGCACCAACAATCTATTTACTACGTAAGTAACAGGTTACCGGGTAGAATCTAGGTATCCCCCTCTAGAAAAACTTGCGTTATGCCTAGTCCATACGTCTCGCAAACTACGACCATATTTCCAGGCTCACCCCACCATAAAAGTGTTAACCGATCAGCCCTTGAGACAAGTTTTATCAAAACTAGATGCTTCTGGATGATTGATAAAAAGGTCGATTGAACTGGGGCAACTCGACATAAGATACAATCCTCGAACATCCATCAAGGGTCCAACTTTAGCTGACTTCTTGATAGAAGGTATAAATCTAGAAGAAATCCCACTTGATCAGCGAGATGCAGAAACCTGGAAGTTATATGTGGATGGTATTGGAAATTATTTTACCAGGATCTTAGATCTACTCACAAGTATGTTTATTAACACCCTAAATATGAACTTTCTAAAACGATGAAATAAACACATATAAAGTTTAGGAAACCTTACATTGGGTGCAGCGGAATAATATGACTTCTTCCGTTCAGATATCTAGCCCTTGATTCCTTTCTGTAGCAGAGCATTATCAATATCTGAACCTGGATCTCTTTCTCTGAATCTTTGATGCTGAAACTCCTTCTTGCTGAAAGTCTTTCTTCACGATCTTCCTCACTATGACTGAGGTATCACTTGCTGTGTGTGGGCACTACTCTAACACTAAGTATTTCGAAATCTTTAGGAAGAAGAGAGAGAGGGAGTGGTCGGCCAAAGATAGGGAGAGAGAAGGCTCAGTTTTTTTCTGAATGAAAAGTGTGAAACTTTAAGTGTCAATTTCCTGAAGCCTTCACTATCTATTTATAGCATTCCACTAGGGTTAGGTTTGAATTATTTGGCATTAAAATAATCAAAATATCATACGATAATTCCTATAAAAGTGGTCGGCCATGCTATGTGGATTTGGGCCTCACGTTTTGCAATTTTGCAGTTTTATCTTTTCTGCATCTGATTTTCTCAAAAACGCCAATTTTCAAATTCAACCATTTAAATGCCAATTCTAACTATTTAATAACTATAAATAATTATTAAATAATATTGTCATTTATCATATTTATTAATTGAACCATACAAAGTATCATAATTAACAAATATGCCCCTAAAACTCTTTCCTTACAATTTCGCCCTTACTTAGTGAAAAATTCACAAATAGACATAGTCTAATTTTAGAATTATAATTGATTAATCAAAACCAATTATATGAGTCTTACAAGCAATATTATCTCAACTAGTGGGAGGACCATGGGTCTATATAACCGAGCCTCCAATAAGCAGATCAAGAATTTATAACCTAAATTCACTGACTTATTAATTCTTCGTTGAATCCACGCATAGAACTTAGAATTGTACTCTCAGTATATAGAATGCTCTATATGTTCCACCATATAGACACATCATTAGTTATCCATTGTTATAATTCTAATTTTATCAATGATCCTCTATATGAATGATCTACACTGTAAAGGGATTAGATTACCGTTACACCCTACAATGTATTTAATCCTTAAAACACTTAACCTCGTATAAATGATATTTCAGCTTATGTGAAATGAGATCTCCACCATTTATTTTTGTTTGGTCAAGCTCGAAGGAGATCATCCTTTACTTACTATTTGCCAGATAGAAGCTATAGATTCCATGTTGATGTTAGCACTCCCACTCAATTGCACTACCGTGTTCCCAAAATGTACGTATCACCCTGACCTAAAAGTAGGCTTAACTAACAAATCAAAGAACACGAATAGCCTTTCAAGATTGAGCCTAATCATATCAGGATTAAGATCATTTGATCTAGGATCAACTAGGCGATATTGACTTGAATAGATATTACGGTAAGTTTAATAAAATCTAAGTCAAAGTTCAATATCGGTCCCTTCCGATGCATACTCCATGCATCCAACCTGAGCTTTACTTTAACCAATGCTCTGGAAAGAACATAGCACTTCTCCAAATGCAAGTAAACTCTGTTGTAGATTATCATATCAGTAAAACCCTATGTCTGATAAATCTAGGAATCTTTATTCACATAGTCATGTTTACTTTCCAATGTGTTGACGGCACAATAAACAGGATCAAGTATGTGAAAAGGGTTTCAGATGAATTTATACATTATGTACATATAATCATGAAATAAATCATGTGAACCATGCAACATTAAATGTTATTTCTGATCTATATTAATAAGTAAATCTGATTATATTGAAATGAGTTTTATTTAGGGCATAAAACCCAACAAACTCCCACTTGCACTAATATAAAATAAAAAGTGCGTTTCAAATAATCTCAACACCTTGATATACAAATCAAGTGTAGTAGTAGTAAACTCCTCGTAATAGGATCTGAAAGGTTGAATTAAACACAACCTTTTCTCCACTATTACTCTTCCTTAATCACAAAATCATTGATAATGTGAAATTCCTCTCTATATGTCTACTCTCTTTGGATACTGGATTCTATACCTTTGGCAACTACTTTTGGTTAATCAGGAAATTAACACTAGTAGTTTAAGGCAATTTGGAATGATGCCAAAAATGTATAGAACTTTCCTTAGACTGAATAAGTACCTTTCCTGCAACCTTAACATTCAGTCCCTTTCTGGTAGACCTAGAGACTTTAGATAGGTTTTTACACTTCTCCAAAATCACTATTCCACCCCCAGAAAAACCACCATCTTATCAGAAAGATTTTCTAGCACAAAGGCAAATTTTAAAATCTCATATGGTGTAGTCTAAGAGTTTTAAACACACCCTTATAGACTAACATATAGTTCCTCTTCTTAATCTTAGGATTTACTTGATTGTGTTCCAATGTTCTTCTCCTGGATTAATATGATACCTACTCATTACTCCCACTCAACAGCAGGTGTTTGGTCTAAGGCATACAAAAGCATATCTAAGACCTCTCACTGTTGATATAAGAAATTCTTTCATGGCTTTATCTTTTCTGGAATAGTTAAGACTTTTCCTTAGATAAATAAAATCTATACCTAAGAAGTTGTGAAGCCTCTATAGATTGCCATTAGAAAGAAAATGCTTCAGCATCTTACTAAAGTAAGTTGCTTGCATTAGAGTAAGTAATTACCAGGTATACCACAAGCCATAGGGTTAGATAAACTCAAATCTATAATACTAGGAACAGGAAGTTTGTTAAGTCCATAGAATAGACTTATTAACTAAATTTTCCTTTTATGTCCTTGTAATAGAAAAGTTTAGGTTATTCCATGTGAATGGATTAAACCATAGTTCTATTGGCTTTTCTTCTTAGTTTCTTATCTTGACAATCCATTACTTGTTTAAACTCACAATAGATTTTAATCACTAGTGTCTCCCAAGTCATAAGAAGGTGAGTTCCTAGAAACTCTCCCACTACGACGAGGTACCGTGAATTATGTCTAAGAAAACTAAATTGTATTGATCTCTTCGGTTGTGACAAGACAACAGAGGCAGTGGGATCATCATATATCAAATAAGATGATAGAACACTTTTGGAATCAAGAATTAAATATCTCCTTTATTTGCTACTTGTTTTCAGACTTAGTCATTATCTTAGAAAAGTAGTATTTGTTTGAACAAACACTTTCTTATCTATTGACAATGGGATGGTCCACCTCTAATCACTTAGAATAGCTAACAAACCATGGTTAACAGTTCCAGCTTTTCTTAAGATTTTGATTAGGTCATCCATGAATCTAGTAAAGATTTACATTAAGTACCCAACCATTACATCATTCTGAAATTGTATTACCATAGAAGGATTTAGGCAACGACTAGTAACTAATCATCAATATGCAACTCGAAATTTCTGGGGAGGTAAGTTTGGATATAATTCAAAAATCAATTTAATGATCTTTGAACTGCATATCTACTAACTATTTCTCCACCCCTATCAGTTCGCAAGATCTTTAACCACTTACCTTAATGGTTTTAACCATTGCTAGAAATTAATGAAATTTTTCAAACATTTCAAATTTCTTTGCTAAAAGGTATAATCTAGAGTAATCGTTTTAAGAATACAACGAAAAACTCATATCCACCCCTGAATGTACATCCATCTGCGAATGAGATGAACTACTTTCAGTGGATATATGCATATTAACTCTTTGCAGAGATTGGTCTTGTCAAATCATCTATGAACAAGATACAAATGCCATAGATTAAAAAAAAAATGTGGTAGTGTCTATTGATGACATAGGTTTAGTTACATCAAAGAGTTCTTAGAATACTGCAAGTGGATCCTGGTCACAGAATACCTAACTCATATTCCATACAGTTTTAATCCATTAATAGAAGATGGATATTAAACACTTGAGAAAGTTTAACTGTATTGTATTCTGGAATTAGAAATATAAGAAAATTTCTATTTGGAATCTAAAATTAAAGTCAAAGACTTAAATTTATACCAAATATAATGAGTAATTCTATCTTGGACCAGCCCTACTAATACAAACTCTAAGTCAGATTTGCCCATACAAGTAGGAGATTTCTAAGATTGAGGATTTATATCAATTGGGAATAGAATTTTGGGATTATAATCATATGCGTCATTTAATTTCTTAAGAGAAAATATAATGACATGAAATGATTTATAGACCATTCATCCAATGATATATTATTGAGCTAATTCGTAATGAATAAGTTAAGAGGAATTAGGATAATTTCGTTTATAAATAAGAATCCAACGATGCTTCGATTAGCGAAAGACAAAGTAATCTTATTTATGTAATCTTCTTGTTTCATATTGTAAAAATACTAGTCTAAGGTGTCATCAATTGATGAACAGCTAGATGTTGCATATACAATATTTATCTTTCGAGATCTTACACTATTATGTATGTCTAATGGTGAAAATCCATTAGGGATTTATCTCATTAGAAAAACAAACATGTTAGACCAACAATGAAGATTCGAAATTAAACTACAACTTAATAACAGAAAATAACATGGTTCAATATAAATTCATACACAATTCAGAAATTATAAACATATAGCAAGTAGGAATGACTAGCGAGAATACTAAAACATACAATCCTAAATAATTTCCAAGGTTTTCAACAAACTGATACAGTGTCCCGGTAGGCGAGAGTCAAAGTATCATTTATTGAATAGAGTTGTCAGCCCATCTAAAATAAAAACCATTCTAGCAACCTTTTATTCGATCAAAATAAGAATCCAACGTTGTCCCGGTAGGCGAGAGTCAAGGTTATTCTTATTTTATGAGCTTCCACCATTGTTTCATGTTTTATGAGTTTATCTCTAAGTAGTCACCGTAGGGGAGAGTCTAAATAGAGATGAAAACTCACAAAACACTTATCAAATGAAATCGTACGGTGTTAAATGCGTTCAACGAATAACCATCCATAGGGGGATGAAGTCTAGCGTCTCGAGGTTATATTGAAAACATTTAACTTTTGTAAGACCAACAATGGAGATCGAATATGTTAATAATAATCAAGCTCATTATTTAAAGTGAGTTGTATTTTCTTTGATTCTCTTTATTTCATTTATTTATTTTAAATATATATTTCTTTAAAATTTCCAATTTAGAATGAAAAATTCTAAATATAAATTTTAATTTAATATTTATAAATTTTACTTAGATGGATATGAAAATAACATGAATTATTTCCATCTTAGTAATAATTTCCAATAAATATTTAGAAAAATATTCAATTTAGGTTGTTACAAAATTAATTTAAATTAATTTACAACTCAAATTTAATTTTCTATAAATATATATTGCATTTCGAAAAATTAAAGTATTCTAGGACACAATTTTCGAAAATGCATGTTAAAATAAAAAATTAATCCTAGAAAAATTATTCTAATTTAATGTTGGTCCAAAATTAATTAATAAATTAATTTACAACAAAAAATATAATTTTCCTATTTAATTAAATATATATAAGAAAAATGTCAAATATTTAAGTATGATGATGAAAATCAACTTAAATATTAATTTTCTATTTAATTAAATACTCTAGAAAAATACTTCAAGCAAAAATATCACCTATCTAGATTTTCCTTTGACTAATTAATTCAATTTCTAATAATATATTTTAATTCAATTTATTTTAAATTAATCAATAAATGAAAAAATCATTGATTTAAGTTGATCCAAGAATTAATTAAAATAATTAATTTACAACTTAATCTATTTTTCAAGATAGATTCAAAATCATCTTGCATTATGAAATGCAATTTCGAAAATTGATTAATAAAATAAAGAAAAACATATTTTACTTCATTTATTTTAATTAATCATTAAATGAAAAAAAATCATTGATTTAAGTTGGTCCAAAATTAAAATAAATAATTTACAACTTTAATCTATTTTTCAAATAAAATTCGAAATTCCAGCATTTAAGAAATGCAATTTCGAAATTTGATTAATAAAATAAAGAAAAAATATATATTTTGAAAATTATTTAAATTTAGTTGAAAAAATAAAAAAAAATTTCTCTGGGTTTTTTTCTCTCGCAGCTGTGAAGCTGGAGCTATGGCACGAACGAGATCGAGAGCTCAGGGGAAGATGAAATCGAGACCGAGTATTGCTAAAGGAAAGAGGAAGGGTGTGCGATTGGAGAAGGAAGCATCGTCTGCTGGTGCAGGATTGGAAGAAGGTGATGTAGATGAACTGGTATTGTCGGAGGAGGAGGAGATAGATGCTAAAACGCCTGCGATCGAGGGAGTTCAGGAGCCTTTGTCACCTGGAGCTTCGCTGAAGACGATTCAGAGGCAGGACGATATCAGAAAGAATTTTGGGTTTTTTCTCAAAAGGAATGAGCAATGTAACAGTGACATACGTCAAGGTAAAACCCCTATACCCCCTGTTCTGCACTCTGGATCTGTTGTGCGTAACTTAGAAAATTCATTTAAGGGTGATGATCTGAAACCTAAGGTGAAAATAACCTTAGAGGATATTGAGGATGAGGTATTGTTTTGGAAGCCATCCATTGTTTGCTATGTTTTGGGAGCAAACCCACCATTGCAGATAATGGAAGGCTTTGCAAAAAGGATGTGGGGTGATAAACTGGATAGGGTGAAGCTCTTATCATTTGGCATTTACATCATCCGATTTAGTAATGTGGAAGCAAGGGATCAAGTGCTTAATGGAGGGTTCATTTTCTTCAATAGGAGACCGGTTATCATGAAACCATGGAATCCTAATGAGAATTTCAGTAAAGAAGATGTGTCTAGAGTTCCAATTTGGATTCAATTGGAAGGATTAGAGCTAAAATACTGGGGAGAGAAATCGTTGTTTAAGATTGTTGGACAAATGGGGAAACCGATTATGGTAGATGCAATCACCAAAGAGAGGGAACGGTTGAGTTATCCTAGAATTCTAATTGAAGTGAGTATGAATCAAAAGCTCCCCGAGATGCTAGAATTTGAAGATGAACATGGGTGGAATTCATCTATAGGCGTGAAGTATGAATGGAAACCTTCCATTTGCACTCATTGTTCGGGGCTGGGGCATATAGCAGATGACTGCAGAAAGCGTACAGTTGGGAAAACAGAGTGGATTGTCAAGGCTGATAATAGGAAGAATATTCAAGTGGATGAGGAGGGTTTTACCAAGGTAGTGGGATCCAAAAAGAGTGAAAAAGTAAAGGAAAAGAGGGCTGAAACTATGGTCAGCAACACTTTTCAGGCCTTGGATACAGAGCAGAGTTTAGAGGAAGTTGAATCAACTCATATGGACAATATGGAAGAGGGGGGAGAACCCTCTTTCATCAATGGATAAGTTTATATGTTGGAATGTCCGAGGAGCTAATAATCAGCAGAAACAACACTTAATCAAACAATTTATTAATGTTCAAAAAGCTGATTTTGTTGGGCTCCTCGAGACAAGAGTCAAGGCCCCAAAGCTTGGGATCTTGTACTCCAATGTTTTTGAAGGTTGGTGCTTTTCATCGAATATTGCGTGGCACTCGGGAGGTAAGATAGTAATTGCTTGGAACCCTTTGAGATTTATTGTTGATATTCTTAGATGCTCAAGTCAATTTATGCATTTAAAAATAGCAACAATAGATGGGGTGTTTTCTAGTTACTTAACGGTGGTGTATGCTTCCAATAATCGGGATGATAGGAGAATACTTTGGAAGCATATTTGTGAGATGAATATTCAAGAGGAATGGTGTATAATGGGCGATTTTAATGATGTTCTAGCAAAGGAAGAAAGAATTGGAAACAAGGTGAGGTACTATCCTGATTCGGCATTTGGGGATTGTGTTCATCATTGTCAGTTGGATGCTATTAAAACTAGTGGGAATTTCTTTACTTGGTCAAACAAACAGCAAGGTGGAGACAGAATCTTCTCTAAGATTGATCGAGTATTAGCTAATCAGGCTTGGTTGAATAGGTATGAATTTGCTGAAGTGGTTTATTTGAATGAAGGGATTTTTGATCATTCCCCGGGGGTTATTACCATTCATCCGATTGCTAGTACTGGCAAGAAGCCTTTCAAATATTTTCGCATGTGGCGGTCTCACACAAAATATGAAAGTCTTCTTCGTGAGTGCTGGAGTCGAAATCTTAATGGCTCTCCCATGTTTCAACTTGTCTCAAAGCTCAAGCAGTTTAAACTGATGTTAAAGGAGCTGAATAAGGAGGGATTCAATAATTTGCAAGCAATAGTCACCAGATATCAGCATGAGCTTGATGGTGTGTAATTGGCAGTGCACCAGCAGCCTCTAAATTCTAATTTGCTTGCTCGGGAGAGTGAGATAAGGGTTCAATTGATCGAAGCACAGAAAAATTATGCCTCTTTCCTTCAGCAGAAAGCTAAATCGGCTTGGATTCAGGATGGAGATGCAAACACAGCTTTCTTTCATTCTAGTATCAAGCAGAGATTGAGGCAGAATAGAATTATTTCATTAGATCTGGAGGATGGATCTAGAACTCATGACCCGAATCATATTAGAGCAGCCGTTCTTGAGTTTTATAAAAGGTTGCTTGGATCAAAGGTGGACAATAGAAGGAAGGTGCATCCAGGGGTTCTTGCAAAAGGTCCTAGGCTCTCTGAGGAGCAGAAAAACTTGTTGCTTCAGGAATTTTCTAAAGAAGAAGTGAAAGCAGCTGTCTTTAGTATTCCTGGAAATAAATCGCCCGGACCGGATGGCTTCTCGAGCTTTTTCTATCAGGATAATTGGGACTACATTGGAGAGGAGGTTTCTAATGCTGTGCTGTCATTCTTGGAGTCAGGTAATATATTAAAAGAGATAAATTCTACAATTATTACTTTGATTCCTAAGATCAAATGCCCCAATAATGTTAAGGATTTTAGACCAATAGCTTGTTGCAATGTTATTTATAAGATTGCAACCAAGCTTTTGAGTTCTAGAATTCGAAACATTTTACCTCAAATAATCTCTCCTTCCCAAGGAGGTTTTATTAAGGGAAGATATATTGGGCATAATATCATGATTTGTCAGGACTTGGTTAGACATTATGAAAGGAAGGCAAATAAACCAAGTTGTATGATAAAATTAGACCTCCAGAAAGCGTATGACACTGTTGAATGGGACTTTCTTGAAGAAATGCTTGTTGGACTTGATTTTCCCTTCTCATTTGTGCAGATTATTATGCAATGTGTTAGAACTCCTAAATTCTCTCTTATGTTCAATGGATCTTTACATGGATTCTTTGAATCTAAGAGAGGACTTAGGCAAGGAGATCCTATGTCACCTCTTTTGTTTGTTCTAGGCATGGAATATCTGTCTAGATTGATGAAGAAGATTGGGGAGAAGAGTGACTTTAAATTTCATAAGGGCTGCTCAAAAATCAAACTTAATCACCTAGCTTTTGCGGATGATGTGCTATTATTTTGTAATGGAGACATGAGGAGTATCAACTATATGCTACAGGCATTGAAGCTATTCTCAAGAACATCTGGCTTATGCCCGAATGCTTCCAAAACGGCTTGCTACTGTAGTAATATGTCTCAAAGAGAAGTCCAACAATTGCTGGCTGTTTCGGGCTTCCAAAAGCAGGTATTACCTTTTACTTATTTGGGAATCCCAATCTCTTCTAAAAAGTTATCTGGGAAGGACTGTGAATTACTTGCTGAAAAAATGACAGCTAGAATCAAGAGTTGGAGTACGAGAAACTTGTCTTTTGCAGGTAGAATAACTCTAATAAACTCGGTACTCATTGCCATTCAAGCGTATTGGAGTCAAATGATGATTCTCCCAAAGAAGATTCTGAAAAACATTGAGGCTATTTGTAGAGCATTTCTTTGGAAAGGGCAAGCTACTTTCCAAGGAGGTGGTGCGGTAGCTTGGGATAGTGTTTGTCTCTCAAAAAAGGAGGGGGGCTTGGGTATTAAAAGACTTGAAGAGTGGAATAGGGCTGCTATGTGTAAGTACATATGGGCTATTGCAAACCAACAAGAAAGTTTGTGGTTGAGATGGGTACATAGTGTATATATCAAGAGAGAGCCTTGGTGGAGTTACAAAGCTTCAATCCATTCGAGTTGGTATTGGAGGAAGCTTGTAACTCTTAAGGATCATCTAAAATCCATCCAGAACCCGAGGGAGTTCCAAGAGAAACAATATGTGATTTCTGCAGGTTATGATTTGCTCAAGCCACAACATGATAAAGTTCCTTGGAGTAGAGAAGTTTGGGCAAGATTAAACATTCCTAAACATAGTGTGATTCTTTGGTTGGCTGTATTGAACAGATTAAAGACAAAGGAAAGGTTGGCCAAGTTTGGCATGCAAATTGAAAACAGGTGCCGTTTATGCAATGGTCATTCAGAGGATACACACCATTTATTTTTCATTTGTTCCTTTGCTGGAAAGTGTCTACAGGCAGCAAAAAAATGGCTGGTTTGGGGCATGGCTGCCAATGAGCTTCCTTTGATATTGAGATGGATAAGGAAAGCTAAGATAAGTAAGTTTAGGAAGAATGTTTTGGCTGCTGTAATTGCAGGTCTGGTGTATAGTATTTGGGAGGCTAGAAACAAGCTTGAATGGCAAAATGAGCAGCCGGATTGTGTGAAAATCATGGAGGCTGTTCGGTGGAGAATAAAGACTAGGGTGACTATGTTTTTGCCTAAGAAGTTGAGTTGTAAAGATAGGGATTGGTTTTATGGATTGTAATTTTGTAAATACAATATTTGTATAGATTAATTCATTGAGGCTCTTTCTTGGGGTGCTCTTAGGATGTAAAGTGTTTTGTGCAATATAATTTCCTCATTCATCAAAAAAAAAAAAAAAAATTCAACTAAAAATAATTTTCTATTCAATTAAGTGTCATGAAAAAGAAATATCTAAGTATCACGATGAAAATCAACTTAGATATTTAATTTTCAAATTAATTAAATGTATTAAATTCAAGAAATAAATAATTAAGTGTAGAGAAGACTTAATTATTAATTTCTAGTTTAATACTAGGAAAAATATACTTAAAATAAATTGTACCAAAATTAATTGTGTAAATAATTAATTTCACAATGTATAATATTTTCCTATTTAATATTAGAAATAATAAGTAGTCTAGAAATAACTATCTAGAAAAAAATTTCTTATTTGACTAAGTATATTTTCCACAAAATTTGAAAAAATATCTAATTTAGGTTGTATTAGAAAAAATCTAGAACCTAAATATTTTTCAAATTTAAATTTAATTAAATATCAAAAATTAAGTTGTAACCACTTAATTTGAAAATATTCCATTTTAAGTTAATATTCGAAAAGATATTAACTTAAAAAATATCTAAAATATTCCATTTTAAGTTAATATTCGAAAAGATATTAACTTAAAAAATATCTAAAGAATCTTAATAACTAATGCCTAAAATTCCTCAACTTAATTTTGAAATTTTAAATCCAAAAGATATTCAGATTTAAGTTGGTTAGTTGAAGATAACTAAATATCAACTTAAATAGGAATATTTAATGAAAATTTAAATTAAGCTCCAGAAAGAATCTAGATGGTTATAATTCTATATTTAATTAAATACAAGAAAATACATATAGTTTAGCTTAGAATAAAAAATTCTTTAAACTATAATTTTCTTAAATTAATTTCAAAATAAATGCAATTAATTATGTTGCTAATCAATTTTATTAGGTTAAACTAGTTTAATTAACCTAGTACAGTTATTCAAATCAGGCAAATGGGCCTTCACAATTGGGGTGGTTCATGTGAGGGGGTGCTGGGTTCAGTATGTCGTACCCACTACTATGGCTCCCAACTCTCACACAAGGCCCAAAAGAGAGGAATTTAACCTTAATAAGAACAACTGTTATTAATTGAATAGGCCCAAAAACTAAATGGGCCTAAATAAATTCTATCAAGAACTATGATAATTTATTTTAGCAACAACAACCTATATGCATCTATAATAAAATTAAACACATAGGCTCACACAGGCACACTTTGGATGGGTCCTATCATGTTGCTAGGTCATACACAGATGAAAGAAGTTTGTAAATACACCTGTTACAAATTATTATCTTGACCAAGGGAGCCATCAGATCATTAGATCTGGCAAAAAGTAACCATGGCTATTTGCAATCAAGTAATAATAGGTTTTGAAAACTTACACACAAGCTAAAACACATACTCCTGCAACAAGGTTAGCTGGATAGTTGGATGTAGGATTTATTTGATTTTAAATAAATAATTTCGAAAAAAAATAATTAATTAAAGAAATAAAAATTTATTTTTCGAAAATTTAAAATAAAATTTGAAATATTCGAAATTTAAAAAAAAATTAAATTTAAAATTAAACCTACAATTTTGAAAAATTAGGTTTCAACCAACCTAAATATCATTTCAAAATTTGCTAACTACTTTTAAAAATTAAATGTTATTTTATAAATAAAAATTAAATAAAAAAATTAAAAAAGATAAATTAATATCTTTTTTCAGATTTTAAATGTAATTTAAATAAATAAAATAACAAAATTTAAAAGTTAGCAAAATATCTTATATCTATTTAAAATTACATGATTATAGTTATCTTATTTTAAATTTAAATAAGGTCAAATTATTTTAAAAAAAAATTAATTTGAAAATTTAAAATCTGACCTTAAATTTAAAAATAAGATAAGATATAATCAAATTTAAAAATAAGATAGATAATTAAGCAAAAAAGATAGATACTAACTATTTTCAAATTCAAATTACACTAATATCTTGAATTAAATTTAAAAAATATTAAATTAATTCAAAATGATAATTAGAATTGAATTAGGAATAGTAATAGTATAAATACAGAACTACACAAAAAATCGGAAGTTAATTCCATGAAAAAGCATGAAAAAACGAAGAAAAACGAAAAAATTGTGAGCTGTACGGACAGTTTTCGCGATCGCAGGAAAATTTCAGCACAACTCCGATTTTTTTGAATCTTCAAAAAATCATAACTAATTCAAATTAAATCGAAATTGAGAATTGTAAAAAAGTAACTTGCTTAATTTTTTCCATACTATCCAATAAAAATAATTCCAGAAACAGAATCTCAATTGTTTTTCACGAAAATTTACAAACATCAATCAATCATCAAATAACACTCAATACAACATGATACCATCCAAAAACAAACAAACAATCGTTTTAAAGTCCAAATTTCTTGCAAGTAAATCAATTACCATGGCTCTGAGGCCAGTTGTTGGAAATTATTTTACCAGGATCTTAGATCTACTCACAAGTATGTTTATTAACACCCTAAATATGAACTTTCTAAAACGATGAAATAAACACATATAAAGTTTAGGAAACCTTACATTGGGTGCAGTGGAATAATATGACTCCTTCCGTTCAGATATCTAGCCCTTGATTCCTTTCTGTAGCAGAGCATTATCAATATCTGAACCTGGATCTCTTTCTCTGAATCTTTGATGCTGAAACTCCTTCTTGCTGAAAGTCTTTCTTCATGATCTTCCTCACTATGATTGAGGTATCACTTGCTGTGTGTGGGCACTACTCATACACTAAGAATTTCGAAATTCAAGAGGGAAGAGAAAGAAGAAGTGGCAGCTAAAGATAGGGAGAGAGAAGGCTCAGGTTTTTCTCTGAAGGAAAAATAGAAAATTTAAGTGTAATTTTCCTGAAGCCTTCACTATCTATTTATAGCATTCCACTAGGGTTAGGTTTGAATTATTTGGCATTAAAATAATGAAAATATCAGAGGGAAAAACCCTACAAAAGTGGCCGGCCCTACATAGTGGATTTGGGCCTCACTTTTTGCAATTTTGCAGTTTTATCTTTTGTGCATCTGATTTTCTCAAAAACGCCAATTTTCTAATTCAACCATTTAAATGCCAATTCTAACTATTTAATAATTATAAATAATTATTAAATAATATTGTCATTTATCATATTTATTAATTGAACCATACAAAGTATCATAATTAACAAATATGCCCCTAATAACTCTTTCTTTACAATTTTGCCCTTACTTAGTGAAAAATTCACAAATAGACATAGTCTAATTTGAGAATTATAATTGATTAATCAAAACCAATTACATGAGTCTTACAAGCAATATTATCTCAACTAGTGGGGGGACCATGGGTCTATATAACCGAGCTTCCAATAAGTAGATCAAGAATTTAGCACTAAAATTCACTAACTTATTAATTCTTCGTTGAATCCACGCATAGAACTTAGAATTGCACTCTCAGTATATAGAATGCTCTATATGTTCCACCATATAGACACATCATTAGTTATCCATTGTTATAATTCTAATTTGATCACTGATCCTCTATATGAATGATCTACACTGTAAAAGGATTAAATTACCGTTACACCCTACAATGTATTTTATCCTTAAAACACTTGACCCCGTATAAATGATATTTCAGCTTATGTAAAATGAGTACACCATCATTTATGTTCGTTTGGTCAAGCTCGAATGAGATCATCCTTTGCTTACTATTCGTCAGATAGAAGCTATAGATTCCATGTTTATGATAGCGCTCCCACTCAATTGCACTACCGTGTTCCCAAAATGTACGTATCACCCTGACCTAAAAGTAGGCTTAACTAACAAATCAAAGAACACGAATAGCCTTTCAAGATTGAGCCTAATCATATCAGGATTAAGATCATTTGATCTAGGATCAACTAGGCGATATTGACTTGAATAGATATTACGGTAAGTTTAATAAATCTAAGTCAAAGTTCAATATCGGTCCCTTCCGATGCATACTCCATATCCTGAGCTTTACTTTAACCAATGCTCTGGAAAGAACATAGCACTTCTCCAAATGCAAGTAAACTCTGTTGTAGATTATCATATCAGTAAAACCCTATGTGTGATAAATCTAGGAATCTTTATTCACATAGTCATGTTTACTTTCCAATGTGTTGACGACACAATAAACAGGATCAAGTATGTGAAAAGGGTTTCAGATGAATTTATACATTATGTACATATAATCATGAAATAAATCATGTGAACCATGCAACATTAAATATTATTTCTGATCTATATTAATAAGTAAATCTGATTATATTGAAATGAGTTTTATTTAGGGCATAAAACCCAATAGATGGTGCATCCAACAAACAGGGTTCGGGTGCAGGGGTAATATTAATATCGCCGGAAGGCTTTAAGTTTCACTATGCTTTGAGATTCCAATTTTATGCATCAAATAACGAGGCTGAGCATGAAGCCTTGATCGCCGGCTTAAAGATAGCAGAGGCCTTGAAAGTCAAAAATCTCATTTGTCATAGTGATTCGCAGCTAATCGTGAACCAGGTCCTCAGGGAATACAAGGCCAAAGGCTTGAAAATGGCGAAGTATTTAGAGAAATTTCGGAAGAACTTGGAAAGATTCGATTACTTTAAAATCAAACAAATTCTGAGAGAACAAAATTCCAATGTCGACACCTTAGCAAAGCTGACCTTGCAGAAAGACCTGGATGAATTGAATTTCGTTCCGGTAGAACTGCTGAGCAAGCCAAGTATATGTGAAACTGAAGACGCCGAGATGATAGATAGCTCTCCAACATGGATGATGCCTATTATCAACTATTTACTCGATGGGCAGCTTCCAAATGATAAAAACGAGGCACAAAAACTATTGTATACAGTGCCTCGCTACACAATAATCGAAGGCAAACTATATAGAAGAGGGTATTCAATGCCCCTACTTCGGTGTGTTCCTCCTGCAGAAGCAAACGAAATCATTAGAGAAATTCATGAAGGCTTCTGTGGGGATCCTGCGGGTTGGCAGAGTCTGTCTAAAAATATCATTAGGCAAGGATATTACTGGCCAACGATTAATAAGGACGCACATGAAATTGTCAAGAAATGTGATAAATGTCAAAGGTTATCACATATACCACGCGTACCGCCACCAGAACTTAGAATGATGACCTCGCCCTACCCATTTGCTATATGGGGGATCGACCTAATTGGGGCATTACCCACTGGGCGAGGAGGAGCTAAGTATGCGGTGGTAGCAGCCGACTTCTTCACTAAATGGACGGAGGTCGAGCCCCTCGTCACCATAACCTGCAAGAAAGTCCTTGACTTTGTCGCCAAGAACATTATCTGTACGTTTGGAATTCTCATGATATGATTGAACACCAACTTGCTATGCGTGGGCATGTACTCTATCACTAAGGCTCGAACTTTGATAGTGAAGAAAACTAAGAATTTCAAATTAGAGAAGAGAAAAGAAGAAGTCTCAAACTTTCTAGTTGTCAAATATAAAGAAAACTAGGTCAAGAGTCATTAGTTGGATTATGAGACCTTTCTCTTCTTTTTATACTAATTCTCTTAAGGTTAGGGTTGATTTATTTGGAATAAAAAAAATGATAAAAATAGAGCAAAAATAGGCACTAGTGGCCGGCCATGAAGTGGGCCCAACACTAGTTAGCTTTTTTGCCATTTTTTCTCAATAGTTTATCTATTTTTCATAAATACCACTTTTTGCACTTTCAACCCTATAAATGCCAAAACTATTTATTTAATAATTAAAATTAATTATCAAATGCAATTGTCATTTATATCATTTATTAATTAGACTTAATAAAGTCGCTTAATTAACAAATAAACCTTAAAATTCTATTTCTTCACAATCAAGCCATATCTTAGTGAAAATTCATAAACCCGACATCTTCTAACTTTAGAATTATAATTGATTAATTAAAATCAATTAACTGAGTCTTACAAGCAATATTGTCTCAACTAGTATGGGGACCATGGGCCTATATAACCGAGCTTCCAATAAGCAGATCTAGAATTTACCAAAAAAATTCCCTAATTTATTAATTCCTCCTTGCACCACTATAGATTTGGAATTGCACTCTCAATTATATAGAACGCTCTATATGTTCCACGATATAGATATGCTATAAAAATTAACCATCATTCTAATCCCAATAATCAAAGATCCTCTATAGATGATTTACACCGAGTAAGGATAAATTTACCGTTTTACCCCTGAATGTGATTTATCCTTAAAACACTTAGCTTCCTATAAATGATATTTCAGTAAACTAATATCATCACTAAAATAAGAGCTCTTCCATTTATCTCTATTAAGCCAAGCTCAAAGAAAATCATCATTTCACTTCTATCTCCAGATAGAAGCTATAGATTTCAAATCTATGATTAGCGCTCCCACTCAATTGTACTATCATGTTCCCAAAATGTACGTTCGACCCGAACCAAATGGTAGGCTTTAACTAAAAAATCAAAGAACACAATAACACTCTTGAGATTGAACCTAACCATGTGAGGATTAAGATCTTTTGATCTAAGATCAACTAATGATATTGACTTAGAAAGATACAACTGTAAGATTATAATATCTTTACTAAGATCAATATCAGTCTCAGTCCAATGTATACTCCATACAATCAATACTAGCATACTTTGCCAATGTTCTGTAAAGAACATAACACTTATCCAAGGTGTAAGTAAGCTTTGTTTCTGATTATCACATCAATATAAATCCAGTGCACTGATGAATCAATGGACATTAACTTTTGAAGCATATAATAACAATTACCTTCCACTGTGTTGACATCACTGTAATTGTGAATAACTATATGTTCTTGACTTAATAGAAATTTTATTCATCAAACCATAAACATGAAAACTACATGTAAACATAAATGACTTCTAATCTTTTATTGATAACAAATAAGATTATATTGAAATGGGTTTTATTTAGGGCATAAAATCCCAACAAACTCCCACTTGTACTGACATAAAACAAGTAGTGCATTTCAATCAATCCATTGTCTTGATATCCATATGAAGTGTAGTGTATTTAACAAAACCTAAATTACAGGAACTGTAAGTCTGTGGTAAGAAACTGCTTTCTCCACCATTACTTCCTTTGTGTTCATAAAAATATTATGCAACATCACTTTCTATATGCATTATTCATCTAGGGATACTGAATTCTATACTGCTTATAAGTGCATCTGAAGATACAGAAGACATATCTCTAATTCTATCCAAAAAATGGAATAGAGATAACACAGTTAAGAACTTTCTTTAATTGAATAACTTTCCAGTGCTTTTCGAAAACAACTAAGTTATGTAGCTTCACTGACGGAGCTTAAATTATTATAGATGAGTTTTTACATCCTTCTAGAATAATTCCTCCACCCCTAGAGTAACCACCATCTCTAATAGGATATGAGTTGGTGTAGATAAAAGGATTCTAATATACACCCCTATCAACTAACATATAGGTCACTTTCAAAGATTCTTCTTGACTGTCTCCTTGTGTTCCTTGTTTGATTACATCTTAGATGGCTCCCACTCAACAGTAGGAGTTTGGTTAAATTAATACATAGGAGTACATTTAACCTCTTACTATTAGTTCTTAGGGATATCTTGTTGTGACATAATGTCTTAGTCTGAAACTATAAGTTCCTTCTAGACTAAGTCATCAACATATCATTCAAGTATAAATAGTAATATAAAATACTTGCTTCAGAATAAGTAATCATTAAAGATACCATAAAACACTTCATGAGGATTAGGGATTTTGCCTAAGTCCTTCGAATAGACTTTGCAAAATTTTCTATCTTATCCTCATAATTCTGATAAGTTGTTTCTATCCATATGGATGGTTAGATTTACTTTCTCAGTTTTATTTAAAGTTCCTATCATGATCATAACATAGTAATTTATCACAAGTGTCATCCAAATAAAGATGGGCTTGGAATTTTAAAATTCTCCCACTTAGATAAGGTACTATGATACTATGTCCAAGAACTTAATGGTATCAATTTATATTACTACAGTAACATATTAATTGGTATAATTACAAGATCAAGAATAAGTTCTAATAGTCTGCTAATTTGTTCATTATTTTACATCCATCTCTAATCAAAATATGCGTGCCATAGAGATACTGTAGTGTATTGAGTATAGTCTAGAGTTCAAAATTAAAAAAAAAAATTGAACTGCATATATCAATAGCTTCTTCCACCCCTAAGTGTTATAGAGATCTTGGGGAGTTATGAATATAGTCTAGAATTTAAAAGATATAAAAGATCGTTAAACTGCATATATTACTTCTTAACTTCTTCCACCCCTATCAGATCAAAAGATCTTTTTATTAAACAAAATCTTAATAATTACTTAAGAAATAACAATTATTCATAAACATTGAATTTAAATTCTAAGTGTTTATGTGCTATTATCTCTTTGCAGAGAATAAAATACCAAGATTTTGTATCAATAATGAAACAGAAACACATACAAACATGATAAACATAAATTATAATTGGTATTGGCATACACAAGTTAAAGTAAATATGAAGCTCAATTTCATAAAAGCAATTCATAATGAAAATTTCTTAAAGAGAAAATTTTATCAACAATCTCAAAAATGTCAAAATGAATTGTCTGCATAAATATGAAATAGGGAATAAAATCCCGAACTAATAATTAAAAATAAATTGTTCATAAACTGAAACAATTAAATCTATAATAAAGAAGATTCGAGCTTCATCTTCACTTGGACAATCTCCACCCTTCTGTCCAACCATCCGACTCAACTCGCTAGGATAGCAATCAAAGTTTAAGCAGCTGGAGCTAAAATAAGAAGAAAGCAAACATGGTTAGTAGATCCAGAATTAATAACCCAAGGGGATAATAATTCTCTAAAACACATTATTTTATAACAAAATAGAAGGACCTTGTTTCTTTGCCAAAAACTTAGGACACTGGGGTTTCTAGTGGCCCTTCTCGTTGCAATAGAAGCACTTTCCCTTTTGCTTTGCATTGGGATTAGCAGCCTTTTTCTTATTAGCTGTGTTAACAACTTTAAGAGGCTTCTTGCTATTCTTCCATTTCATCTTCTTGGGTTTCGAAATAGAGGCAATGTTTGCCTCAGCCTTAGCCATACATTTAGCAGTGCCAGAACTAGGAGTTTTGTTTCCTCCTTTTTGTGATTCTCCAATCAAATTTTCAAATGTCTGAAGGTTGTTGATTAACTCGTGGAAGTCAAAAGTCAACTTATTCATTACATAATTTGAGGTGAAGGGCAAAAAAGCTGGAGTCAAACTATTCAAGATCAAACTCACTTGAGTTGTCTGATCAATAATAGCTCCATGATTCTCAGCCTCTTGGAAGTAACTAGTCATCTAGAGCAGGTGATCACGCACGTTCTGATGAGGTTTCATCCGTGCATTGATAAAATTCTTGGTCACCTCAAACCGAGCTTGATCTGACGCCATCCCAAACATTTAAGTGAGCTTTGTTGTTAGCATTCTGCCAATGCTCGAACTTTTCCTTGAATGCCTTGGTCGCATTCTCACCTGGCTGCTCAGGAGCCTCTTCAGTCAACACAAACATGGAATTTTCACCTATGAGAGCAATGTTAATGTTCTCTTTCCATTTGACAAAGTTAGCTCCAGAAAGCTTGTTGTCAGTCAACAGTGACACCATGGGGTTGTTCATAGTCATATTGGGTACTACACATATCAATAAATAGAATTCAAATAAGGTTTAATACAAAATCATACACATTCAGAAATTATTAGCACTTAGCAAGTAGGAATGGCAAGTGAAAATACAAAAAACAAACAATCTTAAATAATTTCCTGTGAATTTGGCAAAGCTTGAGTAAATGATTCTTTAAAAATAAATTACTTATTTCCAATAAGATTAGCCTGAACATAAAACATAAATTATTTATGTAATGACATATTGTAAAAATGCTACTTAGAAAATAAAAAGAAAACAAAAAATAACAAATTACATTATGTGTAGGTAACTTCTAGTATTGTACTTTCTCAAGAGCACTTTTAGGTCTTATATAAAGATTTATCACGAAATTTTCCGTTTAATTTCACTCCTTTAATATTGTTGATCTCTTCATCTCTTCGAGGAAGTTAATTCTCATTCTTTTGGGAACATACTTGGTCATTTGAACTACTATTCCCAATTTTAATTATTTTCAAGCCTTCCAAAATATTTCTAAAACTACTGATAGCATAATATTAATTTTTTTCATCCCCAGATGCCTTTGTTTCTATATGAGTTATAAATCTACAAATCTCTCGATAACGATTTTCCATGTTGACTTTAATTAGGATCTTTATTGTATATATGTTGCACATCATTATCTAATTCACCTCCAAATTTTGCATCTTTTGTCCATCTTTTTAAAATATAATGGAGAAGAATTTTCATTACATTTTTTGCAGACAAAACTTTAAGAGCATGTGAGCATAATATACCTGTAAACTCAAACTTTTTGCAAGAACATGTCACAATATTATTAGTTGAATCAAAGTGAACAATATGATGGAGATTCTTTTTCTTTACTAGGACTGTTGGGTTTTATGCCCTAAATAAAACTCCATTTCAATGTAATCCATTTTATTCAATATCAATAAAGAAACATAAGTATTTTTCATTCATTTGTATGTTTTGGTTCATCTTATAAATGGCTTGTCTATTTGATTTATAAATTCATCCAAACCCTTTTCACATACTTGATCCTGTTTATTGTGTTGTCAACACAGTGGAAAGTAAACATGACTATGTGAATAAAGATTCCTAGATTTATCATAACACAGGGTTTTACTGATATGATAATCTACAACAGAGTTTACTTGCATTTGGAAAATAGCTATGTTCTTTCCAGAGCATTGGTTAAAGTAAAGCTTGGGTTGGGTGCATGGAGTATGCATCGAAAGCGACCGATATTGAACTTTGACATAGATTTATTAAACTTATCGTAATATCTATTCAAGTCAATATCGCCTAGTTGATCCTAGATCAAATGATCTTAATCCTGATATGATTAGGTTCAATCTCAAGAGTGTTATTCATGTTCTTTGATTTGTTAGTTAAGCCTACTTTAGGTCAGGGTGATTACATTTCGGGAACACGGTAATGCAATTGAGTGGGAGCGCTAACATAAATATGGAATCTATAGCTTCTATCTGGAAAATAGAAAGTAAAGGATGATTTCCTTTGAGCTTGACCAAATGAAAATAAATGGTGGAGTACTCATTTCACTTAGCTGAAATATCATTTATACGGGGTTAAGTGTTTTAAGGATAAAATACATTGTAGGGTGTCACGGTAATCTAATCCCTTTACAGTGTAGATCATCTATATAGAGGATCATTGATCAAATTAGGATTAAAACAATGGATAACTAATGACGTGTCTATATGGTGGAACATATAGAGCGTTCTATATACTAAGAGTGCAATTCTAAGTTCTATGCGTGGATTCAACGAAGAATTAATAAGTCAGTGAATTTAGGATGTAAATTCTTGATTTGCTTATTGGAAGCTCAGATATATAGACCCATGGTCCCCCCACTAGTTGAGACAATATTACTTGTAAGACTCATTTAATTGGTTTTGATTAATCAATTATAATTCTCAAATTAGACTATGTCTATTTGTGAATTTTTCACTAAGCAAGGGCGAAATTGTTAAGAAAGAGTTTTTAGGGCATATTTGTTAATTAAGATACTTTGTATGGTCCAATTAATAAATATGATAAATGACAATATTATTTAATAATTATTTATAGTTATTAAATAGTTAGAATTGGCATTTAAATGGTTGAATTTGAAAATTGGCGTTCTTGAGAAAATGAGATGCAGAAATGATAAAACAGTAAAATTGCAAAAGTGAGGCCCAAATCTACTAGCCATGGCCGGCCACCTTTGTAGGATTTATCATTTAATATTTTTATTATTTTAATGCCAAATAATTCAAACCTAATCCTATGTGGCATGCTATAAATAGATAGTGATGGCTTCAGGAAAAAGTGACTTTCACATCTTGTTTCCTTTAGAGAAAAACCTGAGCCTTTCACTCTAACCTAGCTGCCACCTTCCTCTCCTTCTTCTTCATTGTAAATTTTGAACCTCTTAGTGATAGAGTTGTGCCCACACACAGCAAGTAGTACCTCAATCATAGTGAGGAAGATCGTGAAGAAAGACATTCAACAAGAAGGACATTCAGGCTCAGATCTTGATAATACTCTGCGACAGAAAGGATACAAGGGTTAGAGATCTCAGTGGAAGGAGTCATATTATTCCGCTGCACCCAATGTAAGGTTTCTCATACTTTATATGTGTTTATTTATAATCGTTTTAGAAGTTCATATTTAGGGTGTTAATCAACATACTTGTGAGTAGATCTAAGATCCTGGTAAAATAATTTCCAATAATTGGTATCAAAGCCATGGTAATTGATTTTCTTGCAAGAAATTTGGACTTAAAACGATTTGTTTGTGATTTGGATGGTATCATGTTGTTTTGTGTGTTGTATGATGATTGATTGATGTTTGTTAATTTTTGTGAAAAATAATTGAAAATCTATTTCTGGAGTTATTTTTATTGGATAGTTTGGGAAAATTAAGCAATTTACTTTTTTACAGAACTCAATTTCGATTTTATTTGAATTAGTTATGATTTTTTGAAAATCGGAAAAATATCAGGGAGGTGTCACTCACCAACGCGCGCAAATGAGGGGCATCCCTTGGACAACACGCGCTCAGACACGATTTCGTGTCTGAAACCGAGCCTTGCGCGCGCGGAGAGGCTGCATATAGCCTCCTGCATCGAGGTTTCTCGGTCAGACACCTTGTTGCACGCCCATGGACAGTACAACTCGTAAATTTTTTCGTTTTCTTCGATTTTTCATGCTATTTCATGGAATTAACTTCCGATTTTTAGTGTAATTTTGTATTTTGATTTTTATTTTTCAATTTTCAAATCTAATATCAGAAATAAATTAATTTGAATTTTTTAAATTAATCTTAGATATTAGTGTAATTTGAATTTGAAAACAAGTAAAAATCTATCTTTTTGCTTGATTTTATATCTTATTTTTAAATTTGATTATTTTATCTTATTTTTTAAATTTAAAGGTCAGATATTAAATATTTTTTAAATTAATTTTTTTTAAATAATTGACCTTATTTAAATTTAAAATAAGATTACTATAATCATGTAATTGTAAATAGAAATAAGATATTTTGCTAACTTTTAAATTTTGTTATTTTTATTTAAATTAAATTATAAAATCTGAAAAAAAAATTATTTTTTTTATTTTATATTTAATTTATAAAATAACTTTAAAAATTTAAAAGGTGTTAGCAATTATTTTTTGAAATGATATTTAGGTTAGTTGAAACCTATTTTTTAAAAAATTGTAGGTTTAATTTTAATTTTTTTTATTATTTTATTTCTTTTTAAATAACGAAAATATTTTTTATTTATTTAATTATTTTCAAAAATTATTATTTAAAATTAAATAATTCCTACATCCAACTATCCAATTCATCTTGTTGCAGGAGTATGTGTTTTAGCTTGTGTGTAAGTTTTATAAAACCTATTATTACTTGATCTAAATTGCCATGGTTAACTTGTTGACAGATCCAATAATCTGATTTTAACCCATGGTTCAATTGTCAATAGGTCAAGTAAATAATTTGTAACAGGTAAATTTTACAATCTTCTTTCATTTGTGTATGACCTAGCAACATGATAAGATCCATCCAAATGTGTGCCTGTGTGAGCCTATATGTTTATTTTTGTTATAGATACATATAGGTTGTTGTTGCTAAATAAATTGTCATAGATTTTCATAGATTTTATTTAGGCCCATTTAGTTTTTGGGCCTATTCAATTAATAACAGTTGTTCATTTTAAGGTTAAATTCCTCTCTTTTGGGCCTTGTGTGAGAGTTGGGGGCCAATAGAAGTGGGTACGACATACTGAACCCAGCTCCCCCTCACATGAACTACCCCAATTGTGAAGGCCCATTTGCCTGATTTGGATAACTATACTAGGTTAATTAAATTAGTTTAACCTAATAAAATTGATTAGCAACATAATTAATTTCATTTATTTTGGAATTAATTTAAGAAAACATAGTTTAATTTCATGTATTTTCTTGTTTTAATTAAATATAGAATTATAACCAAGTAGATTCTTTCTGAAGCTTAATTTAAATTATTTCATTAAATATTCCTATTTAAGTTGAAAATTAGTTATTTCTAGCTAATCAACTCAAATCTGAATATCTTTTGAATTTTAAATTTCAAAATTAAGTTGATGAATTTTAGGAATTGGTTATTAAGATTCTTTAGATATTTTTTAAGTTGATATTTTTTCAAATATAAACTTAAAATGGAATATTTTCAAATTAAGTGGTTACAATTTAATTTTTATATTTAATTAAATCTAATTTGAAAAATATTTAAGTTGGATATTTTTAGATTCTTCTAAACAACTTAAACAAGATATTTTCAAATTTGTTCCATTCTTTTCGAATTTAAATAATAATTGAAATTTAATTAAAGTTGGATATTTTTTATAAATTTTTTTAAAACCAACTTTAATTTGTAATTTTTCATTATTAAAATATGGAACAGATGATTAAATAAAATACATATATATATATTTTTTAAATAATGAGCTTTAATCAAAAGATATTCGATCTCCATTGTTGGTCTTACAATAGTTAAATTTTTTTAATATAACCTCGAGACGCTAGACTTCGTCCCCCTTATGGATGGTTGTTCGTTGAAAACTTTTTAACACCGTAAGATCTCATTTGATAAGTGTTTTGTGAGTTTTCGTCTCTATTAGACTCTCCCCTACGGTGACTACTTAGAGATAAACTCATAAAACATGAAACAATGGTGGAAGCTCATAAAATGAGAATAACCTTGATTCTCGCCTACCAAGACAACGTTGGATTCTCATTTGGATCGAATAAAAGGTTGCTAAAATTGTTTTATTTTAGATGAGCTGACTACTCTATTCAAATAATGTTATCTTTAACTCTCGCCTACCGGGACACTGTATTTCATTATGTTGGAAACCTTGGAAAATAAACTATGTTAGATTTAGTATTTATATAACATATGTGATTATTTGTTATTTTCTGAACTTGTGTATGAATTTATTGAACCAAAACTTACTTCTGTTTTATTGATATGTTGTAGTGCCAATAACCCTCATTCCAATCCACTCCTAGTTAATATCTTAGCAAATGAACTTGAAGATATAAACTCCTGGTCAGAGTAATACTTCACATGTGCTCATGATGAACATGAAATTTTAGAAAGCAGATAAGTTGGGAATTGTTCACTCTGAAGAGAAAATAGTTCATAACTCCATAAATCCTACTGATTCAAGCTCAGTTGAGAAGATAAGAAAAAGTGATTCCACTTCCTCAAGTTATACTTCACAACAAAATGAACCACCAAGAACAACAATTCAAAAACGAATAAGCAGTGATGCTTTAGTCTTCGAATCACAAGTTTTAGAGAATGATAAATCCATTTGGATTCTTGATTCTAGGTCTACAAACCATGTAAGTTGTTCATTGCAATTGCTTGAGAAATGGAATTATTTGAAATCGGAGAGTTGAAACTTAAGGTTGGTAATGGTGAAATGGTTTCGGTTAGAGCTAGAGGAAAAGCCAAACTCAAGTTTCAAAACAGAATTTTGGAATTAGACAATGTCTTATACATTCCAAATTTCAGTAGAAACTTGATTTCTGTTTCATGCTTATTGCAACAATACAAATTAGATTTTTCGAGTTTTGGTTCTACCATTTCTCGAAATGACATTCATATTTGTGTTGCATCCATGGAACAGGGGCTTTATGTTCTTAGACCAGAAACACCATTTGCCCTACATAACAAACTTTTTAAAGTAGCTAAACCTAGAAACCACAAAAAGCAAAAGATCGATGATGATAATGAAGTATATCTATGGCATTTACGTTTAGGTCACATAGGCTATGATAGACTAAATAGGCTAACCAAAGACGGTCCATTGAAAAATGTCGTCTTAGGTGAATTACCTGTTTGCGTGTCTTGCCTAGAAGGAAAGATGACAAAACGTTCTTTCTCTGCAAAGGGAGAGCGTGCCAAACAAACCCTAGGGTTAGTGCATTGAAATGTTTGCGGACCTTTGAATGTAAAAGCCCGAGGTGGTTATGAGTACTTTGTCACTTTCATTGACGATTACTCTAGATATGGACATATTTACCTTATGCATAAGAAATCTGAAACGTTTGAAAAGTTTCAGGAATTTCAAGCATTGGCTCAAAACCAATTGGGTAAAACGTTAAAGATCTTGCGAACTGATAGGGGTGGAGAATATATGGATACGCAGTTCAAAGATCATTTGATCAAACTTGGCATTGAATCCCAATTAACTGCCCCTAGCAGTCCACAACAAAATGGAGTTGCAGAAAGAAGGAATCACACACTTTTGGAAATGGTTAGGTCCATGCTTAGTTATTCAACTCTACCTACGTCCTTCTGGGGATATGCAATTCAGATGGCAACCGACATTTTAAATGTTGTTCCATCTAAATCAGTCCCTCAGACACCTTTAGAACTATGGAATGGTCGTACACCTAGTTTACGCCATTATAGAATCTGGGGGTGCCCTGCTCATGTCTTTAGAAAGAAAGATGGCAAACTTGAAAAGCGAACTGAAGTTTGCATGTTTGTCAGGAATTCTAAAGAGACTAGGGGTGGACTATTTTATAGTCGCAAGGATGATAAAGTGTTTGTTTCCACAAACGCCACTTTCCTTGAAGATGACTATATTAAAAATTTCAAACCATAAAGTTCATGTTCAGAAGATCACCGCTCCTTGTCGTAGTGGGAGGGTTTCAACAAAACTAGCTCATTATGGCTTGGATGGTGAAATCAGTAGGGTCGTTGGTGACGGTATTAATGACGACCCATTAACCTATAAACAGGCAATGGAAAGTCCGCAACGGAAACGATGGTCAGCCGGCATGGATTCAGAGATGGATTCCATGAAAAAGAACAAAGTCTGGGAATATGTAGAAGCACCTGATGACTATCGTCGAATCGGATGTAAGTGGGTTTACAAGAAGAAAAGAGCCGCTGGAGGCGAAGTCGAAACTTTTAAAGCTAGACTGGTAGCCAAGGGTTATACCCAAAGAGAAGGTCTGGACTATGAGGAAACTTTTAGTCCTGTTTCCATGCTCAAATCCAACCAAATTCTTCTCTCCATAGCTGCTGCTTTCGATTATGAAATCTGGCAAATGGATGTCAAGACTGCCTTTCTTAATGGGGTACTTGAAGAAACCATCTATATGGAGCAACCAAATACTATGTTCTTCTAGGGCAGGAAAAGAAAGTTTGCAAATTAAATAAGTCTATCTATGGACTTAAGCAAGCTTCTCGCTCATGGAACAAAAGGTTTGATGAAATCATCAAGACCTACGGCTTTCTTCAGAATGAAGATGAACCTTGGGTTTACCAACTCAAGGAAGACCAAGTAGTAGTATTCCTGGTCCTTTATGTTGACGACATTTTGACTATTGGAAACAATATTAAGAAAATGACTAACATCAAGGAATGGCTTGACACTCAATTCGATATGAAAGATTTGGGTGAGGCAGCCTATGTTCTTGGTATTCAGATTATTAGAAACCGGAAGAACAGATCTCTTGCTCTCTCTCAAACAACCTACATTGACAAAGTTTTAGAGAGGTTCTCCATGAACAACAGCAATGGGGCGAATATGCCTTCTAGATATGGTATTCGTCTCTCTAAGGAACAGTCTCCTACTGATCCTCAAGGGATAGAGGACATGGCGAAAATTCCTTATGCTTCTGCAGTTGGAAGTCTAATGTATGCAATGTTATGCACTAGACCTGACATCTGCTATGCAGTTGGAATCGTGAGCAGGTATCAATCAAATCCAGGTCAGGAACATTAGAATGCAGTTAAGTATATTGTGAAATACTTAAAGAGTACAAGAAATCTTGTGTTAGTCTACAAGGGTGGTGCTTTAAATCCCATAGGCTATACCGACTCAGATTTCCAGGCATGTTTTGAAGACAGGAAATCTACATCTAGGATGGTGTTTACTCTTGAGGGTGGAGCAGTGGTTTGGAGAAGTGCTAAACAAACCGCGATATCAGACTCTACGATGGAAGCAGAATATATAGCTGCAGCAGAAGCTGCTAAAGAGCTTGTCTGGCTAAGAAAGTTCTTCACCAGTATCGGTGTCATGCCTGGAATGGAAAAGCCTCTTGTCCTACTTTGTGATAACAATGGAGCGATAGTCAATAGTAAGGAACCTCAAAGCCATAAGAGAAGCAAACACATAGAAAGGAAATATCATATCATCAGAGAATATGTGGCAAGAGGGGATGTACTGGTTGAGAAAGTGGACACAGAAGACAACTTAGCTGATCCATTCACCAAAGTCTTGGCAGTGACTGCATTTGAAAAGCACTGTCAAAATTTAGGATTAATTGATATGTACTGATTAGTTTTATATTAGTGCAAGTAGGAGTTTGTTGGGTTTTATGCCCTAAATAAAACTCCATTTCAATGTAATCCATTTTATTCAATATCAATAAAGAAACAAAAGTATTTTTCATTCATTTGTATGTTTTGGTTCATCTTATCAATTGCTTGTCTATTTGATTTATAAATACATCCAAACCCTTTTCACATACTTGATCTTGTTTATTGTGTTGTCAACACAGTGGAAAGTAAACATGACTATGTGAATAAAGATTCCTAGATTTATCAGAACACGGGGTTTTACTGATATGATAATCTACAACAGAGTTTACTTGCATTTGGAAAATAGGTATCTTCTTTCCAGAGCATTGGTTAAAGTAAAGCTTGGGTTGGGTGCATGGAGTATGCATTGGAAGGGACCGATATTGAACTTTGACATAGATTTATTAAACTTACCGTAATATCTATTCAAGTCAATATCGCCTAGTTGATCCTAGATCAAATGATCTTAATCCTGATATGATTAGGTTCAATCTCAAGAGTGTTATTCGTGTTCTTTGATTTGTTAGTTAAGCCTACTTTTAAGTCAGGGTGATACATACATTTTGGGAACACGGTAATCCAATTGAGTGGGAGCGCTAACATAAATATGAAATCTATAGCTTCTATCTGGCAAACAGAAATAAATGGTGGAGTATTCATTTCACTTAGCAAAAATATCATTTATACGGGGTTAAGTGTTTTAAGGATAAAATACATTGTAGGGTGTCACGGTAATCTAATCCCTTTACAGTGTAGATCATCTATATAGAGGATCATTGATCAAATTAGGATTATAACAATGGATAACTAATGGCGTGTCTATATGGTGGAACATATAAAGCGTTCTATATACTGAGAGTGCAATTCTAAGTTCTATGCGTGGATTCAACAAAGAATTAATAAGTCAATGAATATAGGATGTAAATTCTTGATCTGCTTATTGGAAGCTCGGATATATAGACCCATGGTCCCCCCACTAGTTGAGACAATATTACTTGTAAGACTCATTTAATTGGTTTTGATTAATCAATTATAATTCTCAAATTAGACTATGTCTATTTGTGAATTTTTCACTAAGCAAGGGCGAAATTGTAAAGAAAGAGTTTTTAGGGCATATTTGTTAAGATACTTTGTATGGTCCAATTAATAAATATGATAAATGATAATATTATTTAATAATTATTTATAGTTATTAAATAGTTAGAATTGGCATTTAAATGGTTGAATTTGAAAATTGACGTTTTTGAGAAAATGAGATGCACAAATGATAAAACAGCAAAATTGCAAAAGTGAGGCCCAAATCCACTAGCCATGGCCGGCCACCTTTGTAGGATTTATCATTTAATATTTTCATTATTTTAATGCCAAATAATTCAAACCTAACCCTCTGTGGCATGCTATAAATAAATAGTGATGGCTTCAGGAAAAAGTGACTTTCACATCTTGTTTCCTTCAGAGAAAAACCTGAGCCTTTCACTTTAACCTAGCCGCCACCTTCCTCTCCTTCTTCTTCATTGTAAATTTCAAACCTCTTAGTGATAGAGTAGTGCCCACACACAGCAAGTAGTACCTAAATCATACTGAGGAAGATCGTGAAGAAAGACATTCAACAAGAAGGACATTCAGGCTCAGATCTTGATAATACTCTGCGACAGAAAGGATACAAGGGTTAGAGATCTGAGTGGAAGGAGTCATATTATTCCGCTGCACCCAATGTAAGGTTTCTCATACTTTATATGTGTTTATTTATAATCGTTTTAGAAGTTCATATTTAGGGTGTTAATCAACATACTTGTGAGTAGATCTAAGATCCTGGTAAAATAATTTCCAATAAGGACAACTTTGTACTTTGAAAATGTCTCATTCTCACCACATAGTCATTGCACAATCATAACTCTTACATACTTGAGTTTGAAACATATTTGTCATTGATGGTGTCTATAAGCTTGCCCCGTGCTTTAAAATTTCAACTTCAAATGATAATTTCATTTTAGTTTGCGTTGCTCTAAAATCAGCTTGCAACTCTTCATAGCGAAAACTCTCAAGCAATCATTCAAAGTTCTCAAAAAATCGTAAAAGATCATGTTTGTAGCTTACATAAACATAACCTTTTATTGCATTGTTCATACTCTCATTTCTCTGGCTAGTTGTCATATCCGCACAAAATGTCTATCTACCATACACCAAAGCTCATTTTTCTCTTAAAATTGTACATCTTTTTCAACCATTTATTTTCTTCAAGACTATATTTCTTTAGCATCTTATTCCAAGCCTCAAGAAATTCACTTTCTTCATCATAATTATATTTGCAGTTACTAAATTCTTTAAAAAATTCTCGAAATTGTTCAAATACAATACTAAGATTCTTTGCTGAATGCACAAGCGATGATATGTTTGTGGCTATTGAGAACCTAGTGCTTCAGCCATCGCAGGATCTTGATCAGTAAGAATTGTCTTTGGTTTCTTTCTTGATATTGTTGTAGCAAAGTATCAAACAACAACTCAAATGTTTGAGTGATTTCATCATAAAGGAGAGCAACACCAAATTAGTTGTTTGTTTATGATTATTAACTCCAAGAAACATTACAAAAGGTCTCCCATCTTGGTTTTTTTTATATGTAGTATCAAAGCTTACAACGTCGCCAAAATCAGAGTTTGATTGTATCATCTTTGTATCCGTCCAAAAAATAGTCGTGATCAAATCATCCACATCTACTTGTATAGCATAAAAAAAATTTGGATCTTGTATCTGCATTCATTAAAGATACTTTAGAACACCACCTGTATCTCTAATTTTTATTTGGGTCATTCTTTTTGTTCGAAGATAATTCTTGTAATTAATTGGAATCATACCAAGATTTTCTCAAACGCTGGCTCTCCTTACCATTAATTCACAACTTTCTTTAGGAGAAATTCCTAAGCGATAAACCATATCTATTTCAGCTGCTTGAGCTGTAGTCACTCGTCGATGTGATCTATGTAAATGACTCTTATTAAGGCTAGTTGTAACATGAGTATGCTCAACAATAAATTTAACAACACGATATTGATTAGTTTGTCAAGAGCAAATTTTCATCATTTCTAAACTATCAAATCTTGTTTTTGCTCTATGACGTATTACTTCCACATCGCGCTTATTTTTTTTGAGGTAATCTTGGCATGAACAACAAAAGATTCTATCTATCATTCTACTATTCTTGTTATCTTTTTGTTCTTTACTTTTACGAATACTAAATCCAACTTTATAAACGTAAGTATTGTAAAAATCATATGTGTTCTCTTCAGTTTAAAACTCCATACTCACTTTTGGTATTACCTCATCTAAAATTTTAGAAAGAATCAACTTTATTCTTGTTTTTCCATCCAAATCGCTACTACAATGTATTCTCCAATAAAAACTTAATTTGCACTATGACAAGTAAACTTATTTTTTTTTTTCACAATTCATATTTAATAAATTAATGATACAAATAACGTCAAATTAAAAATAAACAAAAACAATATTATATATACTGGAAAATTCATGTTCTATAACATAACTCTTTTCTTTTTCTTCTTTCAACTCAAAAGATTATCAAAATTGTGAAATAAGACTTCTTAGTGCCCATATATGTAGCCACTCCTTTAAACAGAAAAAAAAAAAACAAAAAAAAAAATTGATTTGTTGACATAGAAGAATAAAATGAACAGTGACATTTAGTATTTAAAAATAGATTGGTTCTGAAGTATATTGAATAATATTGATAAGGAAAAAAAGATTAAAAAGTTGATTTAAAATTAAAAAATGTATAGAATGGGTTTTTACAAAAATATTAGATTTTGGGTAAAATTTTTCAATTTTAATGCCACACGGCAGAAATTACATTTATACTCTCCTCTTTTTTTTTTATACTGTAAAGACAAAAAAAAAATACGAGGACTCCATCTTCCACACCCGTGGACGGAAACACTACAACAACACCAGGACAATTGGAAAACAACCATTAATTCCGGCGAGAATGAAAAAAATAGTAAAATTGACGTCAAATAAATAATCATGGCAAAACAACTGTAAAAAATACTAAAACAAATCAAACAAATGAAAAAGAAAAAAGATTAAAAAAACTAATAATCTTCTGCACAACCTCAACACCAGATGCAATAGCAGCTATATTTGCAAGCACAATCCTAGAAAGTCAGAATAAAAAAAGCACTTAAACAAAACTAAAACAACACAAAAACAAATGTAAACCAATAAGTAAATAAAACCACTAAGAAAAATATAAAAGAACCACACACCTTAAAACCCTTTTTCTAGTGAGCTCGTCAAATATATTTATAGGAGAACCAGAATCGAAAACCTCAAAACAACCATATATAAATGCACTTTATAGCCACCATCTTCCACACCTATAAATAGAACCACCACAGCAACACGAGAACACCCAGAAAATAACCATTAATTCTGGCGAGATGGGGCAAGAACAACAAAATCGACATTAAAAAAAATAAATCATGGAAAAACAACCGTAACACAACACTAAAACAAATAAAAAATAAAAGAATAAAAAATGATTAAAAAAACTAACCATCTTCTGCACAGCCTCAACACCAGATGCAATAAAGGCTATATTTGCAAGCTCAATTTTGAAAAATCAGAATAAAAAAAAGCACACTAACTCTTATCTTTTCCAAAAACATGACTAAGAACTTCAAAAGCTAAATAAAAGATGAAAAGAAGATAGAGAAGAAGAACTGAACAAGAAAAAAATTAAAAATTTTATATATTAATAGAGAAGATAGAGAGAACTTGAAGAAGCAAAAAGTGAAAAAAAAAGGAATAAGATAATGAATAGGAAGAGAGAACATAAGAAATCTTTCATATACAACAACTAAACTATCTTGGTGTGGAGGATTCACGAGAGCAATCCACAAGATTGGGATCACTCTCGCTTCCAAGAACACCATCTCAAATTATAATGCCCAATAGCAATCAATTTTAATTAAAGAAAAATATATGTATGTATATAAAAAATTGTCACTAAATCACATCACAATTTTATATTAGTTAAAATATAATGTAATTTTAATTTAAAAAAAAGATGTCACTAAAGTGACAACACAAAGTCACATTATATATTTATAACACTTAAAAAAAATGAAAAATGATTAATAAGTGCTCATGACATTACACAGTACACGACAATATACAAAAAATAACAAAAATAAGACAGTATAAAAGTAAATATTACCGTGTGATAGTAAAAAAAAAAAAGAAACAAAACAGTATGGAGTATAAATTTTCCGATATTAAAAAGGATTTGTTTTTTTTTCTCATAGGTATAATAAATAATGGGTCTCATTATTAATGGGATCTTTGAAAAAGTCTCTTTTTTTGAGGGAATTACTTCATATATTATTTTTTTAATTTTTTTTTTAAATTTACGGTTTGGGTTTTTAAAGTGGTTGCAGCGCTAGTTGCAATAGGGGTTTCTATACGATTTTTTGTTGCAATTTAGGTTGCAGCGCTAGTTGCAATAAGAGTTTCTATATAGAATTTTGTAAAAATGCAAAAAAAAAAATTATTTTGAAGTGTAAAAATAAAAAAAAAAAACTAATTATTTTATTATTATTATTATAAATATATATTTCATATAAGAAATGAAATTAACGGAATGAATATAGCAAGCAAGATTCTGTTAAGTCATTAATGACATGGGATGTTCTTATTGGTTGGAAATAGACAGAAAATTTTAAGAGATCATCTGCGTCCCAATGAATTATGAAAAATGTTCTCAATCATGTACTATAAAGAATATTATTTAATGGTTTAGGTAAATGTACAGCTACCTTTTCTCAAATAAATAAATAGATAAATGTACAATTACCCAAAAGATTTCCCATATCTAAAATAATTTGAATAGTAAATTTTATCTACAAATTAAATTAATAAACAATATGTGCATGGGAACGCACATTATTATTAAATAATGACATGTGCATAATGCTATGGATAGCTACTTAATTTATTAATATAATTGGCTTCTTGGTAGATGAGATCAATATCATCTCAACTATATAAAATCCCACCTCCGCTAGCTAACTCCATACACAAGCTATTACATCAATAAAGGTTCATTAATTAGGTTGGAGAAGAAATATCAAAGGTGTTGATATAGTGAAGACTAAAATGAGTATGATGAATATTATTGTGGTGATAGTGAGTGCTGCTTTGATGATTTCGGTTTGCAATAGTGCGATGAGTAATGAGGATGGAAAAGTGATGGGAAAGCGAATGGAGCACGAGGAATGTTTGAAGAAAGTGAGTGAGCTTTTCCATTTCGACGATGTGGAGACCCATCAAGTTTGCAGCCTGGCCGAGGACGATAGGGTTAGCACCAATGTCGAAACTTGCATCAAACAGGTGCTTGAGAATCTACCCAACCCAGCTGAATACTATGAGTCTGTCAAAAAGTCATGCACTGCTGTACATGATCTATTTACCTCTGCCTCGGTGGAAACTAGCTGATCCATCAGATTGGTCATTATTCATGATCTTCTATTGCGTTGTATCTGTTTATGTTAATTTTCCTTGTTGTAATGTGGTTGAGATTGCGCTAATAAAAACATTACATTTCTTTTTTCTTTAGTTCATTCCATATATCCCATCCTATATATAATATGGCTATTTACAAAAATATGAGAAATGAAAGATAAATTTTGATATATATGGCATCAAAATTTAATTATACGAAATATGGCTTTTTTTTATTTGCAGCTTTTTTATTTTTCTTGCCTCCTCTAGATGGAATTAAGGCTGAAAAATATACAACATTAAATCAATGCTCTCAAGGAGCCCACTTCCTGGAAGTTTATAGAGATTTGCTCTGAATTACCCTACACTTGCGTTTGTTTTCATTGCCAACGTAATGGATTCCTCAGGAATCAGTAATCTTTTCGAAGACTCTATACAGTTATCTCCCAATGACATTAGTTTCACCCTCAATCCGGGTGAGGTAGATGAACCACAAGAAACAAACCAAGTGCTCTTAGGAAAGATCATTAACAGATGCAAGTTTGGAAAAGCTGCAATACAAGGCTCATTGAACCTCTCTTGGAAGGCAGTTAAAGGCTGGAAATGGAAGGAAATAGAGGATGGCCTTCTCCAATTCACATTCGCCAGAAGGGAAGATGCAACGAACGTCCTAGCCCGCAAGCCCTGGTTCGGTGCGGTGCGCTCATGGTGCTCATGCCCTTGCCCGCCTGGCTCACACCAGCAGAGGTCCGTTTTGACAAAACTCCGTTGTGGGTTAATGTGGAGAGTATACCACCCTTCTACTGGAACCTTTCTAATCTTCAGGAGATGGCTGCCAAGGCCTCACCGGTCCACGAACTACCCGCAGGAATTGAAGATGCTGTGGGATCAAGTACCCTGAGATTCAGAGCAACCATTGACATCAATAAACCTATTTTCTGTGGCTTCTTCCTTCGGCGACAAAAACGGAAGGATCTTTGGATCCAATATAGATACGAGAAACTCCCAAAACTCTGCTTTCAAATGTGGTGTGCTCTCACATGGACAGAGTTCATGCTTTAAAGCTCCTACCGTCGTTAAAGACAGTCTAGGCAATTTCTACCCGTTATATGGAACTTGGCTATGGAATGATGTCAAAGAAAAATCCACGTTCACCACCCCCTTAGCTAAATGGTTCCAAGATTGGGTTTTGCAGAAGAGATTAGGGAAGGACCCTGTTCTACGCAACCAAGTTAAAGTCCAAAAAGCCATTCGAAATGGGGAGGAGGCGGAGATGCGTGAATGCAGAATGCAACTCCCGTAAAAGCGAAGAATAGTGGCCGAGTCCGATGAAGAACATGATGGGAAAGAGCCGGCAATGGTCATTACCCAACTGCCTATGGTTTATCTTCGGGTATAGGCGAAATATTCCCTTTTGGACAAAACTCAAAGCAAGTCAATGTCCAGGAGCTTATTGATGCTGCAACACCCTCTGAAGGCAAAAAGACAAAGATGTTTACCATAAAGGGTTCCAACTCAAAAGGCAATAATCTCCTCACAAAGCAAGACAATGATATTGCAATGATAAAAGAGGATCTTACCATTTCTGTGGGGAACAACAGGAAACCTTTGGAAAGGGGTATACAGAGTAACCATTTGGAGAAGAAGCGTGCCTCTGCTTCCTCTTCCTCGATTGATGCTAACACTACTACAATCTAAGCCTTTAGCTTTCCTTTTTTCAATCCAATTTATAAAAAGGGAAGCTAAAGGGGGTGAAAATATCTGCATTGACATTTAGAGGCAGTTTTTTGGTAAAAACCGTAGGTATAGAATGTATATATATCTATGCCGTCGGCTGGGGGTTGGCAAAAATCAGGGTTTTTTTATATAACCCTATGGCGTCGGTTAATACCTAATAACCGACGCCATAGGGTTATATATCAGACCCTTTCTGCTTCGTCTTCCTCACTTCCTCATTTCACACCTTGCTGAGCACGAAGAACAGCCACCCACAACAGCCCCAAACCCACAAAAAAACCCTCGCCAACCACCACTAAAACAACCTCATTCTCCCTCATTTCTTAACCATTTTACCCCATTTTTGTCTTAAAATCTTCTATTTTCTATACCTAAACCTATACTGTAAAAAAGTTTAGCTTTTTTCCCCTCTATATACCAAACCGAACCTATTATAAAGAAAGGTGGTGGGTATAACTTCGGCCACCGATTTTAGCGGAGAAAACGTTGAGTCACAACGTCCATTAAGGTATAAATATGCTTTCTATTCATTTTATTTATGTACATTGGTATTATTTCGTTTTTGTAAATTTTTTTAGAATTTTTTTATTTTATTAATATTATATTGTGTGTGTTCTAGAGGTGGTCGGATTTTTGTAGCATTTTATCGCCGGATTGCGTTTATAAGGTAAATATTTATTAACTTGATATATAATATATATGTATATATTTTGTGTTTTATTATTGAATATGTGTTTATATATATCTTGTGTGTATATACTATTTGTGTATTTTGTGTATTTGTATTGTATATATATTTGTTGTGAATGAGAATGAGAGGTAGTAGGAATTTAATTAGTTTAGAGATAAAGTTTTTAAAATAATGGTAGTGTGAATATATAATTGATTATATATGTATATATATTTATATGTTATTTTTTGAAAAATTAACTATGGAAATTAGTAACTAGCTAGTAACTTGCTACTTTGTTTAATAACTAGTAAGTAATTTAATAATTAAAATTTTAAATTGGTTGTATATTGCATTATGTTATTGGTTGTGTGCTAATATTTGAGGGTCGACATATTTCGGTGTTGATCGAATTTGCAATAGGTATATCCATCCACTAACCTTTTGTTAGTATAAATAATTATCAATGCATGCTTAGTTGAGTTTGAATATCTTAAATATTCATCCGTAGTGAAGTAGGTTCTGCGAATACATGTACTGCGGTCGGATGGGTGGATAAATTTTGTATTGTTTATGTTAGTTTCTTTGTTCTGTATTGTTATATTTGTTTTGTTTGTTACTTGAGGCACTTTTAAAACTTTTGGGAACGTCCAATTATCGCCGTTATGCTGCCTAAATTTCAGTAGAATTTGGATCAAATTTTATTATAAAAAACATAAATGTTAAAGGAAAAGTACATAACATAAATAACTAGGTTATTACTCGCTAGTTGTAAGAAATTAGGTGACATAACACATTCATATTTGACTCAAAACATGTTCGTGTTAGTAGGTCGACTTTATATTTGACTCAAAACATGTTCGTGAAATTAGGTGACATTTGTTTTGTTTGTTACTTTACGCACTTGTCTTGTATAATCTAATTGATGTGTCTATGCATTTATTATACTTAGTAGGTGTTTATATTTGACTCATAACATGTTCGTGTTAGTACCATGATTATCAATGTCAAAGTTCATATTTGAAAGGTTCTCAAATTTTGTTTATTAATGGTATTAGGAAAATGTTATTAATACATTTAAATTTTTTGGAAACGTTCAATTATAGCCGTTATGCTGACGAAATTTTGGTAGAATTAGGATAATATTTGATTTTCGTTTCTCTTAAACTTGGTTGTTAGGATTTTATCGGAAGTGACTTTATCGGAAGTCAAGTACATAATTTTTGGTATAAGGTATGTTTTCTTTAACTTACTTTTATAAGAATATTTTTTATATATATTTAGATAATCCTTAAATACTTAGAGTAATTTTCGAATAATATTAATACATAGGATAGATATTGTTGAGTGTTAATGATAGATATAGTAAGCTAAAAAAAATACAAAAATATTGGGATAATATACTAATTATTATACAAAACATAACTTAAAAAATTATAAAAATAATAATAATATACTAGAAAAATACAAACCCATATTATAAAATTTAAATGTATAGAAATATTAAATTACATAAAAATTAAAATATTACACATTATTTTAGTATTCAATAAACTAATTATTATACAAAACATAACTTAAAAAATTATAAAAATAATAATAATATACTAGAAAAATACAACCCCCTATTATAAAATTTAAATGTATAAAAATATTAAATTACATAAAAATTAAAATATTACACATTATTTTATTATTCAATAAACTAATTATTATACAAAACATAACTTAAAAAATTATAAAAATAATAATAATATACTAGAAAAATACAAACCCATATTATAAAATTTAAATGTATAAAAATATTAAATTACATAAAAATTAAAATATTACACATTATTTTAATATTCAATATACTAATTATTATATAAAACATAACTTAAAAAATTATAAAAATGATACTAAAATACTAGAATACAAACACATATTAATTATAAAATATAAAATATTAATAAAAAAAATACCTAATATACAAACATATAGAGCAATGTAAATTTGTATTTATTTAACTTTTTAATTTAATTTTATTTATGCTTTAATTTAATTTAATTAATAATACAAAAATAAATTTAGATTTTTAATAAATGTAAAAAAAATATATTAATGAAAGCTGAAAAAAAATTAGGAAACCCCTATGGAGTCGGTTATTTTATAAAAACCGACGCCATATGTACCCTTTATGGCGTCGGCTATTTAATAATAACCGACGCCATAGGGGTCCTATGGCGTCGGTTATTTCATAATGACCGACGCCATAGGGGTACATATGGCGTCGGTTTTTATAAACCCTTTAGCGTCGCCCTGATCAGCGTCGGTAGCGAATTTCGCGAAAACCGACGCTGAAAGAGCTTAAAAATCGCCTCTAAAGGGGGTTTTTGTAGTAGTGTAATCTGAACCATAACAGAATGGTCCCAACCAATGAAGTGAAGAAAGATTGCCTCTCTCCTTATAACGCCTCAATATTAGGCACTCATGCCCACACTACTACAAAAAGGGGTATTTTCGTCGTTTTATAAGTGACATATAAAGATTTTGCGTCGGTCTACAGAACCGACGTATAATCCGTAGACGTAAATAGTATTTTATTTGCGTCGTTTTTAAAAAGACGCAAAATACAATTTTCGTCATTTGAAAACCGACGCTAAAAAATTACTTTTCTATTTTATTTTAAGCGTCGGTTAAAAAATGACGCTAAATGTTTCATGGCATTTTAAAACTGTCACAAAAAACTTATTCCGTCGGTTTAAAAATGCCATATCTATTACAAAAATACTCTTTTTTTTTTACTTATTGCGTCACTTATAAAATGAAGCACAAATATAAGTAAGGGAAAATTGCAAATTTTTCATGCGATTTTCCCCACCTGCATTATCAAATTTTAGAATAACTCTATATAATATAGTAAATACATAATACAAAAAAAATTAAAATAACATTTCGAAAACTTATATAAAATTAGTAATCGATTCTATTAACTAATCACACAATACCAAAATTATTAATAAAATCGATTCTAAAACTTAAATTCCATGTATATCGTAAACTAAATATAAACTAATAATATATGCAAAAGATAACAATAATCATAAAACTTGTTACTCATGTATTATAAGAAAAGTGTAGTAACCTTAAGTACTTAATCTATAATCAAAGGCTTCACAAATTCGGCCCACTCATCCCGTACGACATTGATCTCCTCGTTACTATAAGGAGCATCTAACTTGAACTGTAAAACAAAAGATAAAAAAAACATTAATAATTATATTAAAAGTATATATAATTAAAATACAAACTAAATAAAGAAGAGTAGTTATTCATGTTTACATGATTTTTCAAAAAACTTGCAGGATTAACAATAGTCATGAAACTCTGGATAATCTTCATAACATAATAACCACATTGTACTCCATCCGGCTGCTGTCGACACGTGTATTGGTTGATTTTTACTGGACCCTTGTTTCGTATATTTTTTTCGATCCTGTACATGTCCACAGCACTAAACAAAAAGAAATTAATTAATGAATTGCTTTGTAACATAATCTAAATTTAAAAAATTATAACTTACTTTTGGATACATTTCATAATATCAGTTCGGATAAAGTCATTCGTCGAGTCAAGATATGCAACACTTTGAGTATTGGCATGAATCATAATTGTCAACCAGTGATCACTACAGAACAAAACATGTTAATTAAGTCAACTCACTAATCGATCCATTAGTTTGTTACATTTATTAATATAAAAGCATACTTACTCTGAATTCCACAGACATATCAACCATTGTTCAGGTTGCATACCCATCATTCGCTCACATAGATTCTCTGAACGTTGTTTGAGTTTACCAGCTTCAGTTGATACCGAAGCAGGATTATTAAATGCATATGTATTCCTCAACCCACCAAGATTAAGTGTGTTCTTGCAAATAACTAAATTAAAACAGATTATTAATAAACAGTTGTATATATAATTTTTAACTTAGATATTAACTTAGTTATTAACTATTATACCTGCACCAAAGAGACATAACAGTATTTCCAATCTTATGGAGCTCGCACACATCTTCCACCTCGTCAGCGCTGATCCAACACTCTTGGCATTCTCCGAACACTTCTGGTTTAATATAGTATCTCTTTGATTTCTTAGCAGGCCAATTCTTCACAATCTCTGAAAGTCCAGACAATAATTGTGTCTTTGCAGGCGGAATGTACCGTTTGGCAGACTGTTTATTAGGCCCCTTTGGGTTTCAGGACGAACTTGCGATTCAAACTCTGCTTCGTTAATCATCTCTACTATGTGATCATCTTCATACTCCACATTATTAACAATCTTATCCTTTCTAGAGGTTCCCTCGCCCGATCTTCTAATTTTTTCTCCGTGGTGATACCAAACCTTATAACTCCTGTCTATACCGTTCTTAAACAAATGTTCTCTTATTTGGAAAATTTTCATACGCTCCATGTTACCACATTTGAGACATGGGCAATGAACCAAATCAGGATTATCCGCATTCTTTGCAGAAAACTCCAAAAAGAAATCAACACCTTCCCTATATTTTACTGTTAACCTATTCGCACTCATCCAATCTCTATCCATTTCGAAACTTCTAACAAAACAACAAAACAACAATTTAATTAACCTAATTAATACAATAAAATAATTCTATTTCAACTTAACCTAATTAATTCAACACTATTTTGGTCTTATGAAAAGTGTTTTTTCATTAGAAATTTCGACAGCATAACATCTATAATTCAGACGTTCCCGAAAATTTTAAACATGCAATTAATCTATTAAAACATCCACAATAATACAAACTAACAAAACTATAATTAACAGTACAAATATTACCACCCATCCGACCGCAGTCATGCAATTCCAGAACTTACTTCACTATGGATGAATATCTAGGATATTCAAACTCTTCTAGGATTTATAAAATATAAAAAAATAAAGTTTGGATAGCTTACCAATTCCAAGCTAGCGTTCAAACAATTTCTGCGAAAGATACTACCACAATTGAAAAGCTGCATTGTGAATAAAAGTAGTGATGTGAAAAATTGTATATTTGGTCGAATAGCCAAAAATGCAAAAACAAAAGTACGTACATACAATATATATATCATACTAGACAAGAATGTTATTCGGATAGAAAATAACAATACAGAAACAAAGAATTATTTTCTCATTAAAAGTAGCCACAAAAGGTTTCAAGGTATCCAAAACCTTTGCCACTTATATTGAATAATAAAAAATTGAGTGTAACCTTAGAAGAATAGATAAATATTATAACATATAATAAATACTATTTATCACATCTCAAGAATGAAACCTCAAACTTAAGATCTAAAATTTGGAGTTGGCCCCACTGTGGCAGCACTTCGTTTTTCTTCAATAAAAATTTCACTTGCAGGAAAAAGAAAAGCCTAATTTCGAAGCTAAACCAAAAGCATAGCAAGATGGAAGTCTCAAAAACAGTTTCAATTTTTGTTTTTAATAACATAGAAATAAAAATCTTGCTTAAAGTTTAATTTGTTACTTGTTTGTTTGTGTTGATTGTTAATCATGATATCACAAAATGATAAGAAAACTAATGGCTTAACCAATTCACAAAAAGATAGTTAGGGTGTGATAAGGCTTATTAATGATCACTAGTGATACAAAAATATGTTATTTTCAATCCTTAACTCATATTCTTTTTATCAAAATAAACACAAGAGTTATAAGTTTTGTATTCATTCAAAAAATTTCACAAAATACCAGATATATATATTTTTTGAAGTGAGGATTTCTTCTAGGTAGTATGTAGGGACAAGTACAAAAAGACTCTTAAAGGGTCCAATCAGAGAAATGTTTAGAGCTGAAAACCATCAAAAGGAGAGAGCTTCAAGGTTGGTATTTTTGACTTTGGTTGGGACTTGAAAGTGTATTTCTAAATTTCTAACATTCAGAAAGCCCTAATTTTGGATTAAAAACTCTCAATAAAATGAGAAATTATCCATTGATGATGAAAATAGAGCATATATACTCTTTCTACACTTAATGGCCTTCAATCAACTAGATCATGCTTAATGACATTTGCATCTTACTTCTAATTACCATTTATCATAACAAAAAATTAGTTCCCAACCATCTTGCGTACACTCATTCCACCACTAGAACTGTAATTATAGATTTTAAATCTCTAATGAAATAATTTATTAATGATACTTTGTTGCCCATTAAATAAGAAAAACACTAAAGAGCATTACCAATGGTCAGCACTACACACATAAATAGATCTCACAGTATAAATTTTATGACTTTAGATAGCAATAAAATTTTAGTGCTGGGTACCAGTGATGCACAATGCTCTGATGAAATCATAATGACTTTTCATATGCACTCAAGTCTAAAATTGGCCTTAGTTCCTTAACTCCAGCTCAGGAAAAGAGGAAGGATGTTTAGCAGGTATATGAACATAAAGAGACTGTAAAAGTATAAATAAAGTAGTTTCATTTCAGACAATCAATTAATAATGTTAAGCAATAAACACATAGAAATTTAGAAATATTAAAAACAGGGTTATACTTGCAAAAAATTGAAATCCTATTTATTACAAATTTCCATCATACAACATGAAGATTGAATTGAACCATCCCATTTACCAAAGTATAAAACATTGAACCATCACAATAAAAATTCAAACAAATACAGATTGAGTTCATCTTTCCTCATATTTCCACAGAAACCTGAGAAACGAATGTCACATAGGGTGGATATAACTGAAAGATGATCTTGAAAACATAATGTAACAAAAAAATGAAGAAAATAATAAAAAATAACGCAATAGAAAAATGAAGAAGAAACATAAGAAAACTAGATCTCAATCAACTATAATCGTCTTCAATTCCTTGATAGGAAATTGCAGATAGATAACACAGTAATTTAAACATCATTCATCCAATATGCGTATACAAAGAAAAAAGAAAAGAAAAGAGAGAATAGTGAGAGAACGCAAGAGAGAAAGAGAGGGAAATAGAGAGACTTACGGAGGTGGCCGGCCGGTTCGAAATCGCAACCTTCAGAGCTAGGGCGAGAGCTGTTATAACACAGAGAGACTGAGCGAGAGAGAGAGAGAGAGAGAGAGAGAGAGAGAGAGAGAGAGAGAGAGAGAGAGAGAGAGAGAGAGAGAACCCAAGAGAAAAAGAGAGGGAAAGAGAGAGACTTACGGAGGTGGGAAAATCGCAGTTCGATTGACACCTTCAGACCTTCGAAATCGCAAGAGAGAAAGAGAGGGAAAGAGAGCGTTGTTCAGAGAAAAAGAGAGGGAAAAAGAAGCTCGAAATGAAAGTGTGATTCGACTGTTTGGGGGTAAGTGAACAATAGTAGGATTTGCGTCGTTTTCTCACACTCACAATATCTTTACCGTCGGTTTTAAAACGCCACACAAAATATGAGTGAGGCTTTTAAAACGACGCTAATAATGAACAAATTTTTTTAATTTTTTTACTTTTACCGTCGGTTGGGTTATTAGTGACGGACAAAGAACCGACGCAATTTCTTTATTTTTTGTGACATTTTAAAAATGACGAATATATTGAATATGGTACTATTCACGTCGGTCAACGCGATGAACAGTCGCGTTGACCGACGTGAATAGTGAATTTTGTAGTAGTGCCAAATTGTCCCATGGCCTTCAAAATAATGTTGGGCCCAAGATAAAGCCCAAGAACTCCTCTTTGGATCTCTAACCGTGGACAAATTCCACCGTGAGCCTCAACTCTTCAACCCCATCCTCAACATTGAGGATTTTAGGGTCCACAAATTAACACTTGAAGGGCCCACGGAAAAGGAAGGCCTCGGACGGTATCCTGCTCAGCCCAGCACCAATGCCAAATAATGATAAAAAGGCTTTTCCTCCCATCTCAGCAAACAAGAGTAATGAAGAAACCATTAATGAATCTCAAAATTCATTAACCTCGTACAGCGATCTATCTAGTAATCCCCAACCTACTGGCACTTTTGCCCTTGGTCAAGTCTCTGTAGAATCCACTCCCAGGCGTCGAGGAAGACCCAGGAAAGTAACCACACCTAATACTGAGACCAAAACCAGTCATACTCAGAAACGAAGAGGAAAAACGATTCCTACTACGGCTAAACTCTCCTCTACACCTAAGAAATTCAAAACGAAAGCATCTAAGGCGAAAGGAGGTTTCTTCTCTTCAATCAAGAACCAGTGGCGGGCACGGGCAAGATTTTGATCTGAAAATTGATTTAAATAATCACTTTGTGGTGATTGAGAAATCGGCTAACCCAACTTCTTCTTGCCGATTACAAGAACTGCCAGACAATGCTCACACTAGCGATGTGGATTTTCGTTTTGGGGCTTCGGAGACTTGCCCGCAAAAGTCTCTACAATCTCCATGAAAATCCTCGCTTGGAACAGTCGTGGTCTTGGGAGTTCCACGACAGTTCGTCAACTGACGGCTCTCATCTGTCAGCATCAACCCGATATGCTTCTCATCTCTGGAGCTCGCATTCCACAAAGTAAGTTCACTGTAATTTGTAATAAGCTGCATTTTACTGGGATTCATTATATCCCTCCTATTGGTTTATCTGGGGGCCTTGGTTTATGTTGGTTAAAAGGGATCCAATGCAAAATTCTATCAGCAAATAAGTTTGTTATTGTTGGAGAAATTAGTTCTGATCCCCTAGGAGAAAATTGGCTGGTCTTGGGTACCTACGGCCCCCCCTCATGCCACGGACAAAGAGGAATTCTAGCGTTCAATAGGAGACATGGTTCTACTAGCAACAACCCCAATACTTATTGTTGGCGATTTAAATGGCACCTTGCAAGATTCAGAATGTATCAACTACGCTAACAGCGGTAACGCCTCCCGCTATGCGTTTGACTTTAGAAGAATGGTGAATCGCACAGGCCTAATTGATTTGGGGTTCGTTGGTCCGGGTTACACTTGGTGTAGGGGCAATTCTCACTCCCCAGGTGCTGGGTCTCTCAAACGGGCCAGACTTGACCGAGGCCTTGCCTCCACGGATTGGCGAATGCTATTCTCGGCTGCCATTGTAAATCACCTCTCATCCTCGGTTTTGGATCATAGACCTATTTTATTTGACACAAACGGTGGAGTGATGTGCAAAGGCCGATTATTCAAGTATGAAAACATGTGGAATAGGGATCCTAGATGCTGCTGGGTAGTCAAGGAAGCCTGGATGAAAAGACTACATCCCCACTCCATGATCAACTTCCACCGTAAGACCAAAAACACCAGCTGTAGGCTGATGCGATGGAATAAAACTCATTTCAAGGATCTCAAGCAGCAAATCCATGAGGCCTCTTCCGCTCTCAGGGAATTGGAAACAAAATCTCCTCATAATATATCTCATATAGACACTGCAAGAAGAACCTGGCTGAAGCGCTCGTTAGAGATGAAATCCATTGGCGCCAAAAATCCCGAGTTCAATGGCTCTCCGAGGGAGACATGTGCTCCAAATTCTTCATGGCTTCTACCATTGTGAGAAGGAGGAGAAACTACATCCAATGCATTAAAAACCCGGACGATGGTGAGTGGATTAGAGACCAAGCCGAAATTGCAAAATGCTTCCTCAAATACTCTAATGATCTTTTCTCAAAGCAAGTCTCGCTCCAAATGCCTAGTCCGATTGAAATCTTCCCCTCCAAGGATCTGACCGATGGGGATAATTTGCTCCTACATGCCATACCCAATCTCGAAGAAATCACCGCGACAATCTCAAAAATGGGGAAGGATAAGGCACCGGGTCCGGATGGATTCCCCGCAAGCTTTTACTCACATCATTGGAATACCGTTTGTGAGGATGTGTTTGAAATGGTTACCCATTTTTTCACTCATTCAGAACTGTCAAGATTCATCAACGATACCTCCCTTGTCTTAATCCCAAAGAATGAAGCTCCTTTATCCACTAAAGACTACCGTCCAATTGCACTCTGCAATGTCTCCTACAAAATCATCTCCAAAATCATTGCTTCGAGACTACGTGGGGTACTCCCTAGAATTATTTCCCCGAACCAAGCGGCGTTCGTCAGAGGCAGAAGCATTGCTGAGAATTCGATGATTGCAAGACAGATAGTCCATTCTATGAAAAAGAGGAAAGGTAAGAGAGGCTTTATGATGATCAAGCTTGACTTAGAGAAAGCCTATGACAAAATGGATTGGGACTTCATTTTGCTAATTCTCTCGAATATGGGGTTTACTAATCCCTTCCTGGGATGGATCCGTGCCTGTATTTCTGTGCATGAAATCAAGCTCATTCTAAATGGTTCCACAGCGGGTAAGATCAAGCCTGAGCGAGGTCTTCGGCAAGGCGATCCGCTCTTCCCGACTCTGTTTATATTGGCGGTCAAAACACTTTCTCGCCTTCTTATGGATAAGGAAAAAAAGGCTTGATTAAAGGGATCAAGATGGGTAGACACGGCCCGGCCATCCATCACCTTATGTTCGCAGATGACATCATGCTCTTTGGGCAAGCCTCTATGAAGGAAGCTAAAGCCTTCAAGGAATGCTTGGCCACCTACTGCGAGTGGTCATGACAGTCAATTAACCTCCATAAATCTTCGGTCTTCTTCTCTTGTGGAGTGTCCCGAGGGCGGATCCAATCAATCAAGGAAATCTTGGGAATGAAGCAAATGACTGATAAGGCGACCTATTTAGGGCTGCCTCTATTCAATACTTCAAGAAGAACTAGTAACTACAACAACTTGGTCGACCGGGTTTTATTGCGTATCAAGGGTTGGAAAGCCAAACTCCTTTCTAGCGCGGGAAGAGATTGTCTTATCAAATCAGTCGGCTCAGCTCTGTCAAATTATGTTGCTTCCTCAGATGTTATTCCCACCACCACTGCCAACAAAATTGATAAAGCCCTTAGAGACTTCTGGTGGGGAGATACAGACGAAAATAGAGTCCTCCATTGTGTTGCTTGGGAGACCCTTTGCAAGCCGAAAACCCACGGGGGTCTTGGATTTAGAACTACGGAGGCAACCAACCAAGCTTTTCTCATGAAATGGGCTTGGAAAGTATTGTCGGATGACTCGAGCCTTTGGAAGCATGTCATGGATGCTAAATATCTCAAGAACCACAACTTCCTTGACCTTGACCCTCAAGCTTTCGACTCTGTGCTTTGGAAGGCTATACTCAAAGCTCGGAATCAACTTCACAAAGGTATATGCCGGAAAATTGGAAACGGTGAATCAACATCCATTTGGTTTCACCCTTGGGTTCCCGTAGGCAATCTCCAACCTCAACCGAGGCTTGAAGCAACTCAGGGCATCAGTTTAGTATGCAATTTCATCCATAACTCCACCTGGAGGGAGGACCTTGTCCACCAATGGTTCCAACTAGAAGACGCCAGAAGAATTTTGAATATCACCTTACCAAACCACCCAGTGGAAGACTCTTGGTTGTGGACACCCGAAAGCAATGGCAAATTCACTATCCGCTCAGCCTACCGAACCATAAAAAACCTTGATCAAAGAATCATTGGTAATGAAAAATGGCGAATTTTATGGGGGGCTAAGATGCACCCGAGACTGAAAATGCTTTGGTGGAGAATACTCTCAAATTGCCTATTAACCCGAGGTAAACTTCAACTTTTTGCTGGTATTAATGATCCCAATTGTCCTCTTTGTTCTATGGTAATAGAAGACTCGTTGCATATCTTTTGGAATTGCCATTTGGCTCGTTCCTTGTGGTTTGGCTGCTGTTGGAGTATTAGGACTTCCTCATTCAACTTCTCCAATTGGGAGGATTGGATAAATTGGTTCAAAATCTCCGATAACAGACCAAAAGAGACCAGCCTTCATGCATTCCTTGAGGGGGCTGCAATAATTTTCGAAAAAATTTGGAGCGAAAGAAACAAGGTGGTTCACCATCGTCAAAGCACGCCCACGAAGATAATCCTTCAGCTGATCGATAATCGGCTTCAGGAGGCTTTTCAGACCCTTCAAAGTGGCTCAGCTCCGATGAGGCAGTGGCTGCCTCCTCCTGAGGGATGGTACATATGCAACACCGATGTAGCGATCGGTCAAACCCAATCAGTTGGAGCGGCAATTTTCAGAAATGATAAGGGGGAGATCACAAGCATACACACAACCCGAATTCAGTATAGCGAGCCTCAAGCAGGGGAACTCGCAACTCTTTGCTGGGGAGCTGAAAACGCCTTTAATCTCGGCCACAAGAACATAATTTTTCAGTGTGACTCGGCTAGGGCTGTCTCTGCAATTTCAATAGATAGCAATGCATTGGACAAGCTCCACTACAACATCAAAGACATTGCCTCCAAGTTCAAAGACTTATCTTCTAAGTTTGACCTGTGGGAGATCAGTTAGATCCCCATAAATCACAATTGTGTGGCCCACAATGCGGCTCAAAGGGCCCTGCACTCTCAACTGTTTGGGAGTTTTGAGGCGCCCAGTTTTTTCGGTTTCGCACCTTCTCCCTTGGTGGATGGCTGACTCGGTTACTTATCCTTTTATTTTGTCTTTAAGTTTTAGTTTAGCTAGTTTAGTTGTTTTTCGGCTTGCTGCTTGTTTCTTCAGGCAAGTTTTTTTAAGTTTCTTTCTGTTTGCTGCTTGTTAGCAGTTTCTTTGTTCTCTGTTTGAGCGTTGCGCTCTTTGTTTGTTTTCTTTGGCTGTTATTAGGCCTCTTAATAAAAAAAATGGCATTTTTTAAAAAAAAAACTTAAAAATATAGGAAAAGTTCATTTTATTTAAAAAAGAATGTCATAAAAAACCTTTAAAATTGTGTTTATTTTTCTTTATCTTTTTTATCTTTTAAAAAATGAAACACTAAAAATAAAATATCAACTGTAGAAGCTGATTTTTTTTACTGCTATTTTTTTAAATTACTATTTTTTTTTTGTTTTTGTTTTTATTTTTTTATAGAAATTGATGCAATATTAAAATAATTTTATCAAGGTAATAAATTAATAAACTAATTAATTCTATATATTAAAATAAACTAATTATTTCAATAAAAGTAGTAGAAAAAAAATAAGTTTCATCAACAGTATAATGAAAAAAAAAACACAGTACAAAAAATTATAATCTAAAAATAATACAAACTTTAAAAATCAGTTTCATCAATATTTAAAAAACTAATAATTTCATTAAAAGAAGCAGAAAAAAAATAATTTCATCAATATTAAAAGAAGCAAAAAAAAAAGACCACTTTCATCAACAATGTAATGAAAAATACACAATGCCTAATAACTAACTAAACTTTTAAAAACAATACTAAATTTGAAAACCAGTTTCGAACATATAAATTTTATATCAATACCTAATAACCAAACTTCTAACTTCATTCATTATTTTGATATTTAATTTTTTATTTGCTTGCTCAAAAATAAGAGTTGATTTAAGCATACAAAATGGAACAAATATAACAAAAAGAATCAGAAACTAAAATCAGAGAGAAAAAAAGAAAACAAAAAAAATTAAAAAGACAAAAACTCAATAAAAACCATAAAAGAATAACAAAAAAAATAGTGGAAGGGGAAACCAGTTATTAATAAAGCAATCAAAATAAAAATTAACTAGTAAAACTAATTTCTTGAAATTACCAAATAAAAAACTGAAACTTAAAACTCAATTATGAACAACAATAATAAAAAAAATCCAGTTACGAAAACAATAAAATAATAAGTATGTCAGAAATTGGTTATTTAAAATAAAGCAGACATTTTTGTTCAAATATCAGACAATAATAAAACTAGTTTTATACAAACTAAAAAATATATAATAACATCATAAAAATAGAGCAACCTCATTACAGAACACTTAAACCCTGTGAAACTAATTTTGAGGCTGAAAAATCATAACAAAATATAAATGTTAAATAATAAAGCTAACTGAAACCAGTTTCACCAAACAACTAAACCAAATAAAAAATAAAAAAGAAAAAGAAAAATACGCACACAAAAATACAAAAAAAAAAATATTAATCACAAATATAACCAAAACAACACACAATACATACCAATAATTTGAAAGCTAAATATAAGTGTAAGTTCCTAACCTAGAAACAAAATAATAATTAAGTAACTTAAAATTAAAAATATGCAATAAATAATAACATAATACAATAGAGCATTACAGAACTCTCAAAACATGTGAAACCAATTTCGAACCTGTAAACCTGGTGAAACCAGTTTCGACTCTATGAAAAATCACAGAGCACATTTTAAATCTAAATAATTTTTAAACATAGGAGGTTAGGCCTGGCTCATTTTCTAAACAAATAAGTCACCAAAGACACAAGCATATTCTTTGACAGTTTGACTCGCTCAATCAACTAGTTAATAAGTTAAAATAAATATCTAAAAATGAGAAACACATTTTTTTTTTCGAAAATCAGAACCTTCATTGATATATGATTCTACCAAAAAATAATGGAACACTCGTCCAATATACTTTTAGGTAAAACTATCAGCAACCAGGGTCTACAAAGAAAAAAAAATATATAAATATATAAGAATATAAAAGACACACAGGGCTGGAAAGGAAATATATAATCTGTTAATTTGATAAAATCAAAAACTTACACTTCAATGACCATGACCAATTATTATACAAACTCTTCTAAACTATTGGGAACGGGAAAAGGGGGACAAAATGAGTTCCTATAATCCCAAAGAATAATACTAAGAGAAAAAGGGTCAATTGACTGTGCTACCATGGCTTCAAGTCACCAACAGGTCCAGCTGTCCAATTCAAGACTTTCTTAGCTGGCTTCAGGAAAATGCTTCGATCGTGCGACAACTTTCTTGCCAGTCCATTCAAAACTTGATGGAAGGAATCTCCTGATTGAACAGGCTGTGGGAATAAATTAGCTTGTTTCATTGAAAGGTTGGCAAGTAATCTCTGCTTTCTTAAAATCGGATCCAGTGGGATTGAAGGGTTGGCAAGTAATCGCACCTTGGCTTCCAACACCTTGACTTGCTCCCTGGCATTGACAGAACAAGTTTGAAGCAGCCCTTTTGAAGATCTCCCATGGTCATTGCAGTATGAAGAAGTCATTTTGATCTTGTGTTTGAGAACCTCGGTCTGTCTTGTCTGTCAACGGTAGAAATAGCTTCGTCGGAGCTAGTCGTGGTCGTACGAGGGACTAGATCGGTCACTGGAGCTAGCAAAGATTAGTCACTGGAAAGAGAAGAAAATGAGAGAGGCAGCCGACTAGAGAGAAAGAAGTTGAAAAAATTAGGACTGACTACACAAACTTAAAATATTGGATTTGAAAATTAAATTTACAAAAATGTGGCAAATAAAATACCATAAAAAACTTTAAATTTGAACAAATGCCATAGAAGGGTGGTAAAGTTTAAAATGCCATATTTATGAAACTTTTTTATGACATCCCATATTTAGTGTAATTTTCACTATATAATATAAACATTAATCACATTATTATTTATAGGATAATTCTAATATTTACTTCGAAACTTTTACATGTACTAAGTCGTGTCATTTAAATTTTTTTAGGTCGTTAATTTTTTTTTAAACTATTGAGATTGTTCGATTCAAGAACTTCTCTCTATTTTTACTAATGGATGCTTAACGTGGATGAAAGTTCAGAAGACACGATTTTGTCCATGCAAAGTTCGGGCACGATTTTGTATACATATAAAAGTTCGAAAGGTATGATTAAGTACATGGATGCCACGTCAGTAAAATTAAACGAAATTTAATAAAAGTTCTTAAATCCAATAATTTCAACATTTCATTTACATTTATACTTTCAACACTTCACTGTTTTTTACTATTTTATATTTGATAAATTACAATATATTGTAACACTTTTTTTACATTATTTCTCTCTCTTTTTTTGTCAAAAAAAAAACCTTTTCTCTTTCTCAACTTCTCACCTCCATAACCTATCACCGTCAACCACTCTGTTGCATAGTGCTTGCTGTCGCCAGTTGCTCCTTTATTCCCACCGGCATAGAGCCATCTTCGGGCCTCGATTGCTGCCTAGAACCCACTCCAACTACTTACCCTACATCTCCATCTTTAGTTTTTTTCTTCTTTATTTATTTAATTTTTGGGAAATAGATGCTTGGTTTTAGTTTCTTGTTAGATTAAGGATGATTTGAAATTTTATCCTGCATATATATATGTATAATCTGCCATGTGTTTGTTAAAATGCTTAAAGAGTTTGAGTTTTTACTATCGTAAAGAAAATCCCTTGAGCCTTAAATTTCCAAAAGTTTTTGACTGGATCCATTAACAAGAGAAATTTCACGCATAATAAGTATGAAAAAGATTAGATGATGATGAAGATTTTCATAGAGAGGAAGCTTCAAAAATGTTTGATTTACTATTGCTATTATATTATTTGTTGGATTTTGTGCCCTAAATAAAACTTATTATAATCAGATTTACTAATTAATAAAGATCAGAAATCATTTTATGTTGCATGGTTCACATGATTTATTTCATGATTATATTTAATGTATAAATTCTATTAAGTCCAGAATATATGTATTTGTTCGTGATTATAGTGTTGTCAGCATAATGGATTATAATCATGATTATATGTTCAAAAGTTTAATTCCCTGATTTGTCAGTTCACTGGATTTAGACTGGCATGATAATTAGCGATAGGTATACTTACACCTTGGATAAGTGTTATGTCCTTTCCAGGGCATTGGCAAAGTTTACCAGTATCGGATGTATGAAGTATACATTGGAAGGGACCGATATTGAACTTGGATTAGATATGATAAATTTACCGTAATATCTATTCAATTCAATATTACCTAGTTGATCCTAGATCAAATGATCTTAATCCTGACATGGTTAGGTTCGATCTCAAGAGTGTTATTTGCGTTCTTTGATTTGTTAGTTAAGCCTACCTTTTGGTCAGGGTGATAAGTACATTTTAGGAACACGATAGTACAATTGAGTGGGAGCGCTAATCATAGATATGGAATCTATAGCTTCTATTCGGACATAGAAGTGAAACGATGATTTATTTCGAGCTAGACTAAATAGAAATAAATGATAGAGCGCTCATTTTAGTGATTATATTAGTTCACTAAAATATCATTTATGGGTGACTAAGTGTTTTAAGGATAACATACATTGAAAGGGTGTAACGGTAATTTTGTCCCTATGCAATGTAGATCATCTATAGAGGATCATTGATTATTGGGATTATAATAATGGATAATTAATAGCGTATCTATATCGTGGAACATATAGAGCGTTCTATGTCACTGAGAGTGCAATTCCAAGTTCTATGGTGGATGCAATGCGGAATTAATAAGTTAGTGAATTTATTTGGTAAATTCTAGATCTGCTTATTGGAAGCTCCGTTTTATAGGCCCATGGTCCCCATACTGGTTGAGACAAACAACTTGTAAGACTCAGTTTATTGATTTTAGTTAATCAATTATAATTCTAAAATTAGACTATGTCTAGTTTATGAATTTTCACTAAGCTAAGGCTTAATAGTGAAGAAAAGATATTTTAAGGTTTATTTGTTAATTAAGAGACTTTAAAAAGTCTAATTAATAAATATATTAGACAATTTCATTTAATAATTAATTTTAATTATTAAATAATTAGTTTTGGCATTTTAGTGGTTGAATTTGAAAATGGCATTTTTTGAGAAAATAAGATGAATAGTTGAAAATATGGCAAAATTGTAAAGTGGGGCCCATATCCATGGCCGGCCATTTAATGGATAATTTACCATTTATTTTTTTCATTATTTTAATGCCAAATAATTCTAACCTAACCTTAGGTAGATTCCTATAAATAGGTAGTGATGGCCTCAAAGGAAAAGATGATGCAAACACTTTCCTTCAGTCAAAAACTTGAGCCATCTTCTCTACCAATTTCGAATTCTTCTATCTCTCTTTCTTCCTTCAATTTCGAACCCTATGGTGATAGAGTAAGTGCCCACACACATCCAGTGGTCCTCAATTATAGTGTGTAAACTGTGAAGAATCCAGATTCAAGAAAAGGAGAATCGGGCTCAGATCTTGGTGATACTATGCTATAGAAAGGATACAAGGGTTAGAGATCTGAGCAGAAGGAGTCATTTAATTCTGCTGCACCCACTGTAAGGTTTCTCAAACTTTATATGTGTTTAAATTACATTGTTCTAGAAATTCATATTTAGGATTTTAAATAACATACATGGTAGTAAGTCTAGATCCTGGTAAAACATATTCCAACATTATTTTCATGTTATTTTTATTTCAGAATTTGTGTTAGGGTTTCATCTTTATTGTTCACATATATGTGGATAGAGTGATTAATTATTGTTTTCATACATTAGTATTGATATTGATGTTTTTGCTGTTCATATGTACTTTTTTAGGTTATTGTTTTTTTTTTGTTTCATTTTTACTTATTTATTTTTAGTCAATTCAACAAAACTTATTCAATAATTTTAGGTCGGTGCCTTTATATTTTGTGGTTTTAATATATTTTGTTTTTTAATTTATATAATTTATGCTACTATATATATTAGGAAAAAATTATGTGCAATGCACGTATGCTGTTTAATTTTATTTAAATGATTTATGAAATTAATTTTTTCATATATTTTAATAGTTATGTATAATTTAATTAAATCAACATTGTAATCAACAAAAAAAAAATAGTTAACACAAAGTTGAAATAGAAATATAAAAATAATTCTTTAAAAGAAAATATTATTTATAGTTTCTAAAATAAAATGCTTAAAGAAATTGCTAAATTATATGAATAAATTTGTGCAACAGTGAATTTTAAGTTTGATTGAAACGAAACAACAACAACAACAACAATAATAATAATAATAATAATAATAATAATAATAATAATAATAATAATAATAATAATAATAATAATAGTAATAATAATAATAATAATTGATTGTCACCAATTTCACAACTATAATATACTAAGAACATACAATTTTTAACATTAATTTGACTCAGATTTATTAACAAAAAGTATTATAAAAATGATAGTGTATACTTATGTTGCCCCAGGTTTTTTCCAAAATATGTGGCCACGGCTATGTACGACACGTGGACCAAAAGGACACCTCACCCGAGAATTAGTTGAGACGTATACAGACGAACAAGTATAGTTCGGGGAGTGAGCCCCCAGAGAAGTAAAAAAAGCATGTCCTTCCTCTTCGGGAGCTAGAGATATGATAAAGCATCTCTGGGAGGAGGAGAACTTATTCGAACAATCACCTCGCATTTAACGCAGCATAGGGAAAACGTCTGGGAACGCCCATAACAGGACATGTCAGACAACGTAAGCCTCGTTTACGGTAATTACACGATAATCAAAGGGGCTGGTGACGGCTCCATTATGAAGAATCACATCAATCAAGGAAGGATAAAGATTAATCTCACCTAATTCCTAAGATACCTACGACATAGGTTATCAATGTCCTATTTTTGTATCTCCTGGGAACTTGTGCTCATACAATGTTGGCAATCAAAGACAAGTTATCCCTTTTGAACCATCCCCACCAATCTCTATAAATACCTCTGAGAAAAATGGGAATCGGGGATCGATCGAAGAGAGAGAGAAACTCACCAAGAATATTCTCTGTATAAGAACTCTCATTAATAACAAAGACTCTTGGACTACGGCTTATTAATGCACGAACCACGTAAAAATCATCTGCATTAATTATCCCAAAATCTCTCATCATTATCTCATTTGATTGGTTGGCGATAACCTCGGTCAACAATAATAATAATTAGACATTTCTTTTTAAAATTTGATATTAATCAAATTTTATTTTTATTTTTGGATGAGTTAATATTCAATTTCTTGAAAATGTGAAAAAAAAAAAGAAAAAAAAAAGAATAGAGTAGAATAAAATTATTTTGAAGCGTCATGTCAGCGCCTCATATCTCTCCTTTATATACATAGAGAATTAATATATATATATATATATAGATATTGATTTAGTATTATTAACTGGTGACGTAAATATAGATATATATATATTAATTCACTATGTCAATATTTAATTACTTTTAGTTTAAACATTGATATTTTATTATTACTATTATTATTATTTTTTTTAAATTAAAATATTTGATACAAATAATTAATAAGTTTTACCGTGAAGGTTAGTTTGCCATTTTATTATATACATGAATCTTTTTTAGAAAAAAACTATATACACCATTAGTTAGGGATTTTTTTAGTTGTTATATCAGTGATTATGCTTTATTTTTATTTCAATTATTTATTAATGTAGATTTTTTTTTAAAAAAAAAGTAATGTAGATTAAAATTGAGAAAAAAAATTAGAAAAAAAAATAGTGTAGAGCGTTTATGATGTTATGTCACCGCGTTCATCCTCAACTTTATTCTAATAGTCTTTTTATGATCTTTCACGAATCTCAAGGCCTATCATTAAAAAAATAACTTATCTACATCAAATAATTTATACTAATGAAAATCATGAATAATTCAAAATTACCGACAACCGTAAAGTTGTCATAAAGAAAAACCTATGTCTCTAAATTATCGGAAAATATTTTGAAGTGAGAGAAAGATTAAGAGTCTATACATACAAATATATGTAAGAAAAAAAGTACCAGAGAATATTGACAATAATTAACAATCTACCAAGAAATATATTATAAAATATTGAGAGAAAAGAAATATTAATAGAAAATCGAGCCTAATGAATAATACTATTAGGAGTGATTATAAAATGTCATGTCATCGCTTTATGTATATATTAATAATTTTTAAAAAATTAGAAAAAATATATGTGAAAATAAATAAATATTTATGAATCTGTTAAAAAAATTAAAAAATGAGATGATCAATTAGAGAACAAATAGTACTATTAGGAGTGATTATAGAGTCATGTCACTGTCTCATATCTCTCTTTTATATATATAGATATTGATAGACTCATGATTAATTTATATAAGTTGAAAAAATAGTAGTGAAAAAAAAAAGAATGGAGCAATTAAATTTATATATATACAAAAATGAGATAGATAGTAAAAGAGCATAAGTGAACAGAGATAATTTATAAAATTGAAATCAAAAAGGAAAAAGATAAAACAATTAATAAAAAATAAAAACTACATTTCATAAATATATGTGAGTAGCCAACAAGTAAAACTCTCCTATTCTATTGTTAAGAAGAGGAGGCAAGAGAGGGAGGAAAACTAATAAAAAAAAAAGAGAATTACCCCATATACTATTTTTTTTAACTTTTTTTTTCAAATTTACGGTTTGGGTTTCTGAAGTGATTGCAGCGCTAGTTGCAATAGGAGTTTCTATACGATTTTTTGTTGCAATTTAGGTTGCAGCACTAGTTGCAATAGGTATTTCTATATAAAATTCCGTAAAAATGTAAAAAAAAAACTGTTTTAAACTGTAAAATGAAAAAGTCCCTAAAAAAATCAATTAGTTTTAAAATAGTATATGGTATGTAGTTTAGGATGTTTATAATGATTTAAAATTAGTTTAGTTAGTGATATAATATTTTTTAAAATTTAAGAAAAAAAAGTGAAAAACGATGAATAATAAGTTAAAAAAGAGTTATTATTTTTCTAAAAAAGTAAAATTAAAAAAAAATAGAGAATTATGGAAAAAGTAAATAAAAACATATATTTTAAATTAATTAATATTTATAAAGTTAATAAAATATTTAAAAAAATGAGAAAATTATGGAAAAAATAAATAAAAATATATATTTTATATCAATTAATATTTAAAAAGTTAATAAAAAATTAAAAAAAAATAAGAGAATTAAGGAGAGAACAAATAAGACTATTAAGAGTAATTATAGAGTACCATGTGCCTAATATTCTGGAAAATAATATAGTATTAATTGGACATATTTTATTAAATATGTAATTATTTTGGTAATGGAGTAAGATTATGATCTTACTTAGAGTAATTAGTGTGAATATATTTAATGATTAAATAAAGCGTAATTTATTAATTACGGAGATTAATTTGAAAATGTGAGTATTTCAGGCCTGTCGACTGTTGAAATTTGACTGTGTGGTCAGTAATGTCATGACAATATGGGATGGATTATTTTGGAAGTATTCTGGACTGGTTTAGAATTTTAGAATGTTAGTTTTGTGGATTAGTTAAAATTACCAAATTACCCCTAGGATTTTATTTTAAGTTTAAAGGTGTGAAAAAGGCAAGGTGGACATTAAAGTGTTTGTTATTAGTCTTGTATTATTGAATAAATGCTAAATATAAGGTTTAATTAATAAGAATATATTATATATGCATAGTTATTAGATGAATAAAAAGAAAAATTACAAAAAATTACAAAACCTCTCTCTTTCTTTTCTTTCTTCTACCAGAACCCTAAGGAGCTACAATAGAGTTGATTTTCTTTGCTTGATTCTTCACGTCTTAAATCATTTTGGAAGGAGTAAAGGCTGGGCTAAGTATTGAGGTAAGTTCTTGATACTTTTCCTCTTGAAATTCTTGAGTTTTGGGATAATCTAGGTTAGGTTTTACTAGGAATTTTAAGGCTGTGGTGTTTCATTGATTTTAAACTGTGTTTACAGAATTTAATTAGGGAATCCTTGTGCATAGGTTATGTAATTGTTATGGTTGTTGGAATTAGAGTTGGGATTTTAGTTTAAGAACTTGATTTTCGGTTCTAACATGGTGTTTTGTATAAACTGATGAAATATGCTGAATTGATGTTTTAGATATGTTATTTTGGTGGAATTATACTGTTCTGGAAGGTTTCATTAGGTTTGGAGGAGTTTTTGTTCGGTTTTGGAGTAAAAACCAAGTTTTTCCCGTTTCTGCAGCAGGGAAAACTGGTTTACCGGTTTCACAGGTGATGTGAAACCGGTGAACCGGTTTTTGTAGCAGGGGAAGAAAACTTTGGTCTTTAGCCTTAAAACCAGTTTTGTTCCGGGTGTTTTTCAGAGCCTAGATTTGAATATTTTAGCAACGTATCTGCTATTTTGAACCAGTGGAGAGTTAGAATATGTCCGATTGCGAAGTTAGGGTTATTCCAAAGTTTGGAATAAGTTGTTTATTGAGCTTTGTTGTCGTGACATAGGACCCGGGATCGTCGAGCGTAGTTCCACTGAGGTCGGCCCGCATACATGACTACTGGACTGAGGTAAGAAAAGTATTAAGCACCGTATATTGTTAACGTTATGATTAGAACTTGGTATGTATTTGTTGTGACCCGGTTATGATCGAGGGAAAATGATATGAAACGATTATCATCGTTGTGACTCGATTATGATCGAGGGAAATAATAGGAAACGATTATTATTGTTGTGACTCGATTATGATCGAGGGAAATAATATGAAACGATTATTATCATTGTGACTCGATTATGATCAAGTAAAAGAAACAGACATTACCGTTATGAGTAATTACTCTTGAAACCGCGGATAGGTTTCTTACTTATCGTTTGCTGTATCGGGCAACGATAGTGACATATGTAGCTCGTGGTTAACGAGTGGTAAGGGTACCTTATGAAGTACCGGGATTGTGTGATTACGAGGTTGTGAGATGGATTAAGAATGTTATTATATGATGAGCTGTAATTGAATACATTATGTTATAGTGTGACTGAATGAATGTTAGGTTGCTTATAAAATTAGTCACTTTCCTTGCTGAGAACATGTGTTTATAGGGATGTAAGATTGAATACTTTATGAAGCCCTAAGAATGTGGGGTTATGTATTGATTAGATAATCATTTAGTATAACGATAAAGTTGTTCATTGTAAGGTGTTGTGATTTTCTCATAATGCGTAGTATGTGGGAACGTATAAATGTTAATGCTATATGGTTACGCAAGATGGATATGTGTGAGTCACATATATGTATATATATACATGTTTCTTATATTGAGATGTGAATATCTACGTTTACAATGCTTTAAATCTAATAACTTTTCTTGCTGAGTCATTGTGACTCACTGGTACTTCCTGGTGCAGATAAGAAGAATGGTAGATGTGTTCATCCATAAGCCTGAGGTCTCCCAGCAGTGTACATATCAGCCGTGGTGTCTTGGCTTCCGGAAAGTAGGATTGACTTCTTTTCTTTTATATTTGGGAATGTAACTTTATTTTAGTAATAACGGTTTTGAAATATGTTTTATAGAAATTTTATTAGCAGGGGATCCCCATATTACGATAGTACTCTGAATAAAAGTTTTTATTTTAAATTTTATTAAAGATTTTAATTAAACCACACTTTTTTTCCTAAACTAATAGATTAATGATAGTAAAATTGAAAAGCACACATGTAACACCCTAACTAACTTAGGCGTATTACGTGATTTTTAAACGTGCTGTGCAGCTCGTTGCTAATCAACGAGGTTTATGGAAAAACGTGATTAATTAAAATTTTGCTTTTTAATTAAACTTATAAACCATATTACAAAAGACTCGGGATCCCGATTTATAAAATTATTTACAAAAGTTTTAACTGATTAACTGTTACATAAAATAAAGGTCGTCTAACGACCAGTTACAAAAATCTGCCTTGCTGTCCCGAGGATCGTACGCTCCAGGCGTAACCGCCCCCGACATGTACAATCTCATAAGCTCGCTCACGGTCCATCAGCTTTAGCCTTGCCTTTACCTACACATAAACGTAGATCTGTGAGTCGACAGACTCAGTAAGAAAAGCATAATAATACTCATACATAATACTAACTGTCGTGTCCAACACGATACTGAGTCCCGCTACTGCCATGTCCAACATGGTACTGAGCCACTACTGCCATGTCCAACATGGTACTGAGTTCTGAACGTTCATAGGGACGGTACTATTGACACGTAACAACCTGATCGGTCGAACCAGTCATACTCCGCCGCTTGGTCATACTCCACTCGTACCGACGTGTTACTATATCCTCTCGATCGGTCGAACCGGTCATACTCCGCCGCCGGTCATACTCCAGCTCGTACCGACGGGATACGTCAATAGCACGGAACCACCAACCAAGTGTCACTGATCGGTCAAACCGGTCATACTCCGCCGCCGGTCATACTCCACTCGTACCGACGTGACAGGGTTGGATGGTTCGAAGCCAACATACAACTAATGTAATCTAAAAGGCTTCCTACATGCACGCTAAACATGTAATCTACATATGCATACTGTTATACTAATCTTACCTGGATTCCGAATTCAGGTGTGTCTTGGCCAACCCGACCGGAACCGAAGCCGAGCGGCGGACATCGGCTCCTAAACCATAAAAATCACAACGCTATAAGTGACACGCTAAATCACTTCCCGGGGACTAAAACTAGGAACTAAAAGTTTCCATATCGATAAAAAGCATGGCAATACCCCTAAAAACATAAAAACGAGGAAAACTAGGGTCCCTGAATTTTCCCCAACCGGTAGACCGGTTGCCCAACCGGAATTCCGGTTCTGGAAAATTCAGAACCCTCATCCGGAATTTCGGATGCACAACCGGAATTCCGGTTCCTCGCAGGCAGCAAACCCAAATTTTCATAACTCGACCAATTCAACCCCAAATCACCTCAAACTTTCCAGACCTGTTCTATACCTTCCCTAGAACATTTCTAAGGCCTCAAAACCACCCAGAAAACACATAAACAAAAATCACCATTGGAGCTCAAGCTTTGAGTTCTAAACTCAAACTTGAGCAAATCCACCTAACAAGCAATCAAACCAACTTAATTCTGCATAATCAAGCTTAGAATGACCTCTGGAAACTCAAGCAAACATCCTCAACATCACAGCAACAAAATATAACCTTTTCTCTCAAAAATCACATATTTTTACATAGAAACTTAAAGCTTTGCACAACCTATCTAACATGCTTTCAAAACAGCTCATTTAACTTCAATTAACATGCTTTAAACCACATAATTTAACAACAAAATCACAGCAGCAACAGCAACCAAAAATCATGCATGCATCACCATTTTCATCATTTTTTTCCAATAAATTAAAGAGAGAAAGTTAGAGATCACATACCACAAACAAGAGTTCACAAATATAGGTTGAATCAAGCTTGAATTTTGAAGAAAAACCCAGTCTTTGCACCCCAAGTACCCAGCCGAAATAGAGAGGAAAAGAGAGAGAGAGAGTTGGAAAAATTCTATTTTCTACACTTAGTGAATTTTTTGCAAAAGGCATAAATGAAATCAAAGCCACTATTAATAAATCATTTCAGCCATAAAACACTCAAATAAATATTTATTTTTCCATTTAATAAACTCACATAAGACAAAACACTAATGGGGCAAAAAGACCATTTTGCCCCTCCACCATAAAATCACATAAAAATCACTAAAGGGGTATTTTTGGGAAATTCTAAATTCCCGGCCATTCCCGACATTCCCAATGTCTAAAACCCGTCCCCAAACTACTAACATACTAAGTTGTGATTTCTACTGAGCCAAACGCCGAGTTCCAAAATACCGGGCACCGAAATTACAAAATAGGCAAGCTACTAAATAACATAAATAACAGTATAATAAATTATTTAAATAGCTATAAATAATTTCATAATTAATCATAAACATCTGCTAATTTCTAAATTAACTAAGCGGGCTTTACAACACACGTGACGTTCCTGAGGTTCAGGGCGTTACAATATGGTATCCGAGCGACCAAGATTTAAAGATCCTGAAGACTGGCTTGATATGTACATTGGCTGTGAAGACTCGTTAGACTCATGGCTTAGTAAGTGCTACTTGTTACTTGATTAGTAGATTATTTATTGATTGTTTGTATTATTTTCTTATGTGAAATGTGTAAGCTATTAGAGAAGCATGAAAATTTTGATATAAAACTGTTAAGCATGTTTATGCATGTATGGTAATGCTTATTAGCATTAATTCTGGTTGGAAAGATATTATGAGAAAGGAATAATCGCGAATGTACTAGAAGGTGTACCTGAAGCGATCTAGTAAGAATAATTGTGGGCTTATCAGGTTTGAAGTTGGTAGTGTGGGTATGAATCTTCTACTACCATAAGCTGGGGGAAAGTGTATGCTATAAAGTAAGAGATTATCTGAGTGGCAGGATAGTAAAACTTACACAATTGATCCCGGGTAGCATGGTGATGAAAAATGACATTAAATTGGACCGATTGGCAAACTTTTGTTTTAAGGAAACAGTTGCTAAGGCCGCTAAGGAGGCTAAATCTGATTGAAGGTGGAAATATTATATCGCTCGGAATGTCGATATAGTTGTTTATCAACTAGGGTTTGTCCAGTTCTAAGTTCAGGTTGTTAACCTAACCTCTTTTGCCAAAGGAGTAAGGGTTGTGATGCAAGAGATGCCATTAGGGTAAATGCTAAACTTGAGCTTGCTTTAATGTGGCATAGTAGGCCATTTAGAAAGAAGCTGCCTACCATTGCAGCGACCGAAATAGAGGGGTGATGGCATTTTCGTTCTTGTTTTGGTGTTTTCTTGACCTAAACTGAGACTGGTGCTGGTCTTTCTACCGTGATAAGTTGAACTTCTATTTATCATACTTTGTTGATAGCTTTAATTGATTCCGGTGCAACGTATTCCTATATTTCGAGAAGGGTGATTGGAAAGTTTGTATAAGATAATGATGTGTTACCAGGTGGTTCCGGTACCCTACTGTTTACTGGAGAACTAGTTATTTTCCAGCAGGTGGTTTAATCCCTTCCCGAGTTATGGGGGAAAGGGGATGGTTGGTTGTTTTAGTTGAGCTAAACTTAGAAGATTTTGAGGTAATGTTGGGAATTGGATTGACTTGTAAAGTATAATACAAACATTAATTGTGAATATAAGGTGGTATAACGCCCTAATGCTAAGGCACACTACAGAGCTTTTTCAATTACAGTGTTGTCTTTGCTAATCAAAGAATTTTCTTGAAAAAAAAAACGTGTTAAATTAAAACTTTTATATTAATTAATAAACTTTATAATTTACAAATTATTTACAAGTAACGGGATCCTGTTTTCAAACTTTTTAAACATAACACTCTAAAATACATAACATCCAGGTCGCACAGCGACTATAAAATATAACCCCAGATGTCACGAGACCGAACACTCCAGGTCGCGCTGCCTCGACATGTATAATCCCATCCAAGCCAGGCACACTCCTGTTCAGCCTTCGCCTTTCCTTTACCTACACATGGAAGCAAAAGTGTGAGTTGACAGACTCAGTAAGAAAAGCATATAACATATCATAAAATTTCCGACTTGCATTTAGGCGCCCATACACTTATTTACAAGGCTCAACAAATGAGTAAGAACGTTCTATACTAGGGTAAAGCCACTATACCACATACAAAACGTACCTCACTGTATGAGTGTTGGTAGGGTTTGTTTCGTACCCTGAGTACCACTGAGTGATATACCACACACCTCAAAACTTTCCCGTACTTGTGTTGGTATCACTGTACTGTACTCACACGCAATATTCACTATACCGATGCACTCCGTACCATAACTGTTTAAGTGTTGGTAGTGCAATTAACAATTTAAGCATGCATATACACATAACATATACATACACTCAGATATTGATATCACACATTATATACAGTTCTTACCTTCTTTCCAGATTCAAGTGTGCTGGCCGACCTTAAAAGAAAGTCTCGTGCTAGATGGATGCCCTAATCACATTATGAAACCGGGTAAGTTACATGATCAAAATCCTAATCTCGGGAAACCTGAACCCACAACCCTAAGTTCTATTATACTCCCTAGAGGTTACTCAAACTCTAGAAATAGGGAAACACCCAACCACGACACTGAAATGGACGAAAATTGAGAAAATGAAGCACTTGGGGACCCTGCCAAAACCGGCTAGCCGATTTTAGAGATACTGGTAAAACCGGCTACCGGTTTGCACCAGTTCACCCCAAACTTTCAATTTCTTGCTCAGTTTTCCACCAAATTCCACCAAACCTTCCAGAGTACCTAAACAATGCATAGACAATATTTTCCAGCTAGTATTTCATAGAAAAACTCAATGAATCAAATTATGCCATTAGAGGTCAAAGCTTTGAACTCAAAGCTCAAACTTGCACGAAACCTAAACCAAACACCAAAAACAGCTGCTAGGAACTAAATTCAACTCAATTGAACCCCAAAAATTCGAACCCTAAACATCTCTAACCCTAACAGCCCTTAAAACCTAAAACCACCACTCAAACCAAGTAAAAACTTGAAGAATTCCATAACAAAAGTTTCTAGGGTTACCTTAGCCTCAAGAATGCTCAATTCCTTAGCTTCAATCTAGAAAAATACCAAGCTTTGATGGTGAACCCCTCTGGTTTGCTTCAGCCGAAAGAGAGAAAGAGAGAGAGTTCTCTATTTTTAGGTTTTTCTCTAATTTTCCTCTTTTTCCTTGATTTCTTTTAATTTTCCCAACTAGAAAAGGATTTTTAGTTAATCCTTTGCTTAAACTAACTTTCCAAATGTCACTAAGCTAGGCAGCCACCTCAACCTTCACTTTACAAAATGACTATATTGCCCCTTTACTTATAACTTAACTATTTCTAAAGCTAGTGGTAAAATGGTCAAAATTTCATAACCCCGCTTAACCCCGATATTTTATTTTCTCTAAAATATTTCCCACTAAGAAATAAGATTCTAAACTTACCCATGTGATCAAAATAGCCATCCATCGCATTTTCCGTTGTCGCCGAGGAAAAATTACAAAAATTGCATAATTCACATATAAGACAAATAATACCCCTAGAGTTTAATAAAATCTCCAAAATTGAGAAATTATAACTCTAATGCTTATTTATAATATTGGGGTCCACAAATAATTGATTTCATAAATAATTATAAAAATAACAGAAATTAGCGCTAATTGCCTTTACTAATCTAAATTACTAAAGCGGTAATTATAATTATCCACCCGTTAAAAGGATTTCGTCCTCGAAATCTAACCTGAATAGCTCTGGATGTTGAGTCCTCATGTCAGACTCTAACTCTAAGGTGGCTTCTTCCACCTTACTATTCCTCGAGAGCACCTTAACTAAGGCAATGGTCTTGTTCCGAAGAACCTTTTCGTTCCTATCAAGGATCTGAATAGGTTGTTCTTCATAGGATAAGTTTGATAGCAGTTCAAGGGCTTCATAACTTAAGATATGAGCCTGGTCTGAAACATATTTCCTCAACATTGAAATATGGAATACATCATGAACAACCGACAATGCTGGTGGTAAGGCTAGCCGATACGCTACCTGCCCGACCCTCTCAAGTATCTGAAATGGCCCAATGAACCTAGGGCTCAACTTATCCTTCTTCCCGAAGCGCTTAATACCCTTCATTGGTGAAGGAAAACATGTTCCCCTGCCTGAAATGTGACATCTCTGCGCTTCGGATCAGCATAACTTTTCTGCCTGCTTTGAGAAGCAAGCATCCGAGCCTTGATCTTATCAATAGCTTCATTGGTCCTCTGAACAAATTCTGGACCCAAGTACTTCCTTTCTCCAGTTTTGTCCCAATGAATAGGGGAGCGATATTTCCTACCACATAACATCTCATAGGGAACCATCCCGATTACACTCTGGTAGCTATTGTTGTAGGAGAACTCAATGAAAGGCAAGTACTTACTCCATGAACCCTCAAAGTCCATGACACACGCTCGTAGTAAATCTTCCAGTATCTGAATTGTTCTTTCTGACTGACCATCAGTCTGAGGATGAAAGGCAGTGCTAAACTTCAGCTTGGTACCCATAGCCTTCTAAAGACTCACCCAAAGCTTTGATGTAAACTTTGGATCCCTGTCTGAAACACTAGACTTAGGGGCTCCATGGAGATGAACTATCTCCTTTACATACAGTTCAACGTATTAATCCACTGAATATGTAACTTTCACTGGCAGAAAGTAAGTTGATTTTATAAATCTATCAACTATGACCCATACCAAATCGTACATTCCTATGGTTCTAGGCAAACCAGTTACAAAATCCATTGCAATGTCCTCCCACTTCCACTTAGGAAGGACTAAAGGTTGCAATAACCCTGCCGGCCTTTGATGTTCAGCTTTAATTTGTTGGCAGGTTAAGCATTTGGACACGTAGTTCACCACATCTCTTTTCATCCCATAACACCAGAAGTAGGGTTTTAAATCCTGATACATTTTGGTGGTTCCTGGATGCAGTGAGTAAGGTGTTGTGTGAGCTTCATTAAGAATCTCTCTCTTAAGCTCGTCAACATGAGGAATACAAACTCGAGCTTTATACAACAACATTCCACTATTTGAGACTGAAAAGTCTCTAGGCCGACCAGCCATTACCTCATCTCGAACCTTGACTAGCTCATGATCTTCTAGTTGAGCTTTTCTAATTCTCTCTAACAGGTCAGATTGAAGTGTTAAGTTGTGCAACTTTCCCACCACAAACTCAATCCCTGCACTAACCATTTCAGAAGATAGTTGAGGGGCTTTTAAAACCGTGGTACAAACCTTCCCGGGACCCCTCCTAGTCAAAGCATCAGCCACAACATTGGCCTTCCCGGGGTGATACAGAATCTCACAGTCGTAATCTTTAACCAATTCTAGCCACCTCCTCTGCCTCATGTTCAAATCTTTCTGGGTGAAAAAGTACTTGAGACTCTTATGATCAGTATAAATTTTTCATTTTTCACCATAAAGGTAATGCCACCATATTTTTAGAGCAAAAAACACTCAGCAACAAGCTCTAGGTCATGAGTTGGGTAGCGCTGCTCATAATCTTTCAGTTGACGAGAGGCATAAGCTATGACTCTGTCAGTTGCATCAGAACACATCCCTGACCTTGTCTGGATGCATCACAATAAATAATGAATTTCTCTTGATCTGATGGCAAAGCTAAAACCGGAGCTGTTATCAAACGTTGCTTCAACTCCTGAAAACATGTTTCGCATTTGTTTGACCACACAAATCTCTGATTTTTCTTAGTCAACTCGGTGAGGGGCATAGAGATTTTAGAAAATCCCTCGACGAAACGTCAATAATACCCTGCTAAACCGAGAAAACTTCGAACCTCCGTCACAGATTTTGGCCTCGGCCAATTCTTCACTGACTCAATCTTACTTGGATCAACCATAATCCCATTCTTCCCGAAAATATGTCCCACAAAAGATACCTCAGACAACCAGAATTCACACTTTTTGAACTTTGCATACAACTTGTGATCGCTAAGTCGCTGCAATACCATTCAAAGATGATGCTCGTGCACCTCTTGTGGTTGAGAGTACACGAGGATGTCATTGATAAACACTATGACGTAGTTATCGAGGAAATCCTTGAATACCCTATTCATGAGATCCATAAAGGCCGTAGGAGCTTTAGTCAATCCGAATGACATTACTAGAAACTCATAGTGCCCATATCTTGTTCGAAATGCAGTCTTTGGTATGTCTTCTTCCCGTATTCTGAGCTGATGATAACCGGATCGTAGGTCGATCTTTGAAAACACTATCTTTCCTTGAAGTTGATCGAACAAATCATCGAGATTGGGTAATGGATATATGTTCTTAATTGTCAACTTGTTTAATTCCCGATAGTCAATACACATTCTGAGGGACCCATCTTTCTTTTTCACAAGCAGAACCGGAGCTCCCCAGGGCGATACACTGGGTCGGGTAAACCCAATATCAAGCATCCCCTGAAGCTGTAACTTAAGCTCCTTAAGTTTTGCTGGAGCCATCCTATATGGAGCTTTAGAAACAGGTTCAGCTCCAGGTACCAGATCAATCACAAAATCAATTTCTCGTTACGGCGGTAATCCCGGCAACTCCTTAGGGAACACGTCGAGAAAGTCTTTAACCACTCTGACTACCTCAAGCCCAAATGTTTCGGGTCTGCTGGAGTCCATCACCACTGTTAAAAATCCCACACATCCACTGTGTAGTAGATCCCTAACCCTCAGCACAGAAATAACTGGGATTCGAGACCCCTGAACTGATCCAACATAAACAAATGGATCCTCACCTTATGGCTGGAAAGTCACCATTTTCCGTTTACAGTCTATACTGGCCAGATACTTGGACAGAAAATCCTGTTGGATTTTATGCCCTAAATAAAACTCATTTCAATATAATCAAATTTACTTATTAATATAGATCAGAAATAACATTTAATGTTGCATGGTTCACATGATTTATTTCATGATTATATGTACATAATGTATAAATTCATCTGAAACCCTTTTCAAATACTTGATCCTGTTTATTGTGCCGTCAACTTATTGGAAAGTAAACATGACTATGTGAATAAAGTTTCCTCGATTTATCAGACATAGGGTTTTACTGATATGATAATCTACAACAGAGTTTACTTGCATTTGGAGAAGTGCTATGTTCTTTCCAGCGCATTGGTTAAAGTAAAGCTCAGGTTGGATGCATGGAGTATGCATCGGAAGGGACCGATATTGAACTTTGACTTAGATTTATTAAACTTACCGTAATATCTATTCAAGTCAATATCGCCTAGTTGATCCTAGATCAAATGATCTTAATCCTGTTATGATTAGGCTCGATCTCAAGAGGCTATTCGTGTTCTTTGATTTGTTAGTTAAGCCTACTTTTAGGTAAGGGTGATACGTTCATTTTGGGAACACGGTAGTGCAATTGAGTGGGAGCGCTAACATAAACATGGAATCTATAGCTTCTATCTGGCGAATAGTAAGTAAAGGATGATCTCCTTCGAGCTTGACCAAACGAAAATAAATGGTGGAGATCTCATTTCACATAAGCTGAAATATCATTTGTACGGGGTTAAGTGTTTTAAGGATTAAATACATTGTAGGGTGTAACGGTAATCTAATCCCTTTACAGTGTAGATCAGTCATATAGAGGATCATAGATCAAATTAGGATTATAACAATGGATAACTAATGATGTCTCTATACGGTGGAACATATAGAGCATTCTATATACTGAGAGTGCAATTCTAAGTTCTATGCGTGGATTCAACGAAGAATTAATAAGTTAGTGAATTTTAGTAATAAATTCTTGATCTACTTATTGGAAGCTCGGTTATATAGACCCATGGTCCCCGCACTAGTTGAGATAATATTGCTTGTAAGACTCATATAATTAGTTTTGATTAATCAATTATAATTCTCAAATTAGACTATGTCTATTTGTGAATTTTTCAAGTAAGGGCGAAATTGTAAAGAAAGAGTTTTAGGGGCATATTTGTTAATTATGATACTTTGTATGGTTCAATTAATAAATATGATAAATGACAATATTATTTAATAATTATTTATAGTTATTAAATAGTTAGAATTGGCATTTAAATGGTTGAATTTGAAAATTGGCGTTTTTGAGAAAATTAGACGCAGAAAAGATAAAACTGCAAAATTGCAAAAGTGAGGCCCAAATCCACATGTATAGGGCCGGCCACTTTTGTAGGGAATTTAAACTGATATTTTCATTATTTTAAATGCCAAATAATTCAAACCTAACCCTAGCGGAATGCTATAAATAGATAGTGAAGGCTTCAGGAAATTTACACACTAAAATTTCTACACTTTTTCTAACTTTTCATTCAGAAAAAACTGAGCCTCTCTCTCTCTCCCTATCTTTGGCCGACCCCACTCTTTATCTCTTCTTCCTTGAATTTTGAAATTCTTAGTGTTAGAGTAGTGCCCACACACAGCAAGTGATACCTCAATCATAGTGAGGAAGATCGTGAAGAAAGACTTTCAACAAGAAGGAGTTTCAACACTAAAGAATCAGAGAAAGAGATCCAGGTTCAAATATTGATAATGCTCTACTACAGAAAGGAATCAAGGGCTAGATATCTAAACGGAAGGAGTCATATTATTCCGCTGCACCCAATGTAAGATTTACTAAACTTTATATGTGTTTATTTCATCGTTTTAGAAAGTTCATATTTAGGGTGTTAATCAACATACTTGTGAGTAGATCTAAGATCCTGGTAAAATAATTTCCAACAACTGGTATCAGAGCCAGGTTAATTGATTTGCTTGCAAGAAATTTGGACTTTAAAACGATTGTTTGATGTTTTGGATGGTATCATGTTGTATTGAGTGTTATTTGATGATTGATTGATGTTTGTGAATTTTCCTGAAAAATAATTGAATATCTGTTTCTGGAATTATTTTCATTGGATATTATAGAAAAAAATTAAGCAAGTTACTTTTTTACAGAACTCAGTTTCGATTTAATTTGAATTAGTTATGATTTTTTGAAGTTTCGAAAAAATTGGGGTTGAGCTGAAGGCCTCCTGCGCGCGCGGATTTCATGGAAATCCTGCTACCGCCGAGGTTGCACGCCCAAATTACCCATGCACGCACGCGGACGGGTATGCACAGCATCCCGTCCATACAGCTTGCAATTTTTTCGTTTTTCATCGTTTTTTTATGCTTTTTCATGGAATTAACTTCCGATTTTTTGTGTAGTTCTGTATTTATACATTTACTATTCCTAATTCAATTCTAATTACCATAATTAAATTTATTAATATTTTTTAAATTATCTATCTTATTTTTAAATTTGAGTATATCTTATCTTATTTTTAAATTTAAGGTCAGATTTTAAATTTTTAAATTAAATCTTTTTTTTTAAAATAATTTGACCTTATTTAAATTTAAAATAACATAACTATAATCATGTAATTTTAAATAGATGTAAGATATTTTGCTAACTTTTAAATTTTGTTATTTTATTTATTTAAATTACATTTAAAATCTGAAAAAGATATTGATTTATGTTTTTCAATTTTTTATTTAATTTTTATTTATAAAATAACATTAAATTTTTAAAAGTAGTTAGCAAATTTTGAAATGATATTTAGGTTGGTTGAAACCTAAATTTTCAAAATTGTAGGTTTAATTTTAAATATTTTTTTAAATTTCGAAATTTTTAAATTTTTTTAAAATTTTCGAAAATAAAATTTTTATTTATTTAATTAATTAATTTTTCGAAATTATTTATTTAAAATTAAATAAATCCTACATCCAACTATCCAGCTAACCTTGTTGCAGGAGTATGTGTTTTAGCTTGTTTGTAAGTTTTTAAAACCTATTATTGCTTGATTGCAAATAGCCATGGTTAACTTTTTGCCAGATCTAATGATCTGATGGCTCCCTTGGTCAAGTAAATAATTTGTAACAGGTATATTTACAATCTTCTTTCATCTGTGTATGACCTAGCAACATGATAGGACCCATCCAAAGTGTGCCTGTGTGAGCCTATGTGTTTAATTTACAACTTTAATCTATTTTTCAAATAAAATTCGAAATTCCAGCATTTAAGAAATGCAATTTCGAAATTTGATTAATAAAATAAAGAAATATATATATATATATATATTTTGAAAATTATTTAAATTTAGTTGAAAAAATAAATTTCAACTAAAAATAATTTTCTATTTAATTAAATGTCATGAAAAAGAAATATTTAAGTATGATGATAAAAATCAACTTAGATATTTAATTTTCAAATTAATTAAATGTATTAAATTCAAGAAATAAATAATTAAGAGTAGAGAAGGCTTAATTATTAATCTCTAGTTTAATACAAGGAAAAATATACTTAAAATAAATTGTACCAAAATTAATTATATAAATAATTAATTTCATAATGTATAATATTTTCCTATTTAATATTAGAAATAATAAGTAGTCTGGAAATAATTATCTAGAAAATATCTTATTTCACTAAGTATCTTTTCCACAAAATTTGAAAAAATATCTGATTTAAGTTGTATAAGAAAAAATCTAGAACTTAAATATTTTCAAATTTAAATTTAATTAATATCAAAAATTAAGTTGTAACCACTTAATTCAAAAATATTCCATTTTAAGTTAATATTCGAAAAGATATTAACCTAAAAAATATCTAAAATATTCCATTTTAAGTTAATATTCGAAAAGATATTAACTTAAAAAATATCTTAAAGAATCTTAATAACCAATGCCTAAAATTCCTCAACTTAATTTTGAAATTTTGAAATTCAAAAGATATTCATATTTAAGTTGTTTGTTGAAGATAACTAAATATCAACTTAAATAGAAATATTTAATGAAAAATTTAAATTAAGCTCCAGAAAGAATCTAGATGGTTATAATTCTATATTTAATTAAATACAAGAAAATACATATAGTTTAGCTTAGAATAAAAAATTCTTTAAACTATAATTTTCTTAAATTAATTTCAAGATAAATGAAATTAATTATGTTGCTAATCAATTTTATTAGGTTAAATTAGTTTAATTAACCTAGTACAGTTATTCAAATCAGGCAAATGGGCCTTCACAATTGGAGTGGTTCATGTGAGGGGGTGCTGGGTTCAGTATGTCGTACCCACTACTATGGCTCCCAACTCTCACACAAGGCCCAAAAGAGAGGAATTTAACCTTAATAAGAACAACTGTTATTAATTGAATAGGCCCAAAAACTAAATGGGCCTAAATAAAATCTATCAAGAACTATGACATTTTATTTAGCAACAGCAACCTATATGCATCTATAATTAAATTAAACACATAGGCTCACACAGGCACACTTTGGATGGGTCCTATCATGTTGCTAGGTCATACACAGATGAAAGAAGATTGTAAATATACCTATTACAAATTATTAACTTGACCAAGGGAGCCATCAGATCATTAGACATGGCAAAAAGTAGCCATGGCTATTTGCAATCAAGTAATAATAGGTTTTGAAAACTTACACAGAAGCTAAAACACATACTCCTGCAACAAGGTTAGCTGGACAGTTGGATGTAGGATTTATTTAATTTTAAATTAAATAATTAATTTCGAAATTAAATAATTAATTAAAAAATATTTTCGAAATTAAATAAAAAATTTCGAAAATTTAAAAATAAAAAAAATTAAATTTAAAATTAAACCTACAATTTTGAAAAATTAGGTTTTAACCAATCTAAATATCATTTCAAAAATTTGCTAACTACTTTTAAAATATAAATGTTATTTTATATATAAAAATTAAATAAAAAATTAAAAAAGATAAATAAATATCTTTTTTAGATTTTAAATGTAATTTAAATAAATAAAATAACAAAATTTAAAAGTTAGCAAAATATCTTATATCTATTTAAAATTACATGATTATAGTTATCTTATTTTAAATTTAAATAAGGTCAAATTATTTAAAAAAAATTTAAATTTAAAATATATAAAATCTGACCTTAAATTTAAAAATAAGATAAGATATAATCAAATTTAAAAATAAGATAGATAATTAAGCAAAAAGATAGATACTAACTATTTTCAAATTCAAATTACAATAATATCTTGAATTAAATTTAAAAAATATTAAATTAATTCATAATGATAATTAGAATTGAATTAGGAATAGTAATAGTATAAATACAGAACTACACAAAAAATCGGAAGTTAATTCCATGAAAAAGCACGAAAAAACGAAGAAAAACGAAAAAATTGTGAGCTGTACGGACAGTTTTTGCGATCGCAGGAAAATTTCAGCACAACTCCGATTTTTTCGAATCTTCAAAAAATCATAACTAATTCAAATTAAATCGAAATTGAGTTTTGTAAAAAAGTAACTTGCTTAATTTTTTCCATACTATCCAATAAAAATAATTATAGAAACAGATATTCAATTATTTTTAACGAAAATTCACAAACACCAATCAATCATCAAATAACACTCAATACAACATGATACCATCCAAAAACAAACAAACAATCGTTTTAAAGTCCAAATTTCTTGCAAGTAAATCAATTACCATGGCTCTGATACCAGTTGTTGGAAATTATTTTACCAGGATCTTAGATCTACTCACATGTATGTTGATTAACACCCTAAATATGAACTTTTTAAAACGATAAAATAAACACATATAAAGTTTAGTAAACCTTACATTGGGTGCAGCGGAATATAATGACTCCTTCCGTTCAGATATCTAGCCCTTGATTCCTTTCTGTAGCAGAGCATTATCAATATCTGAACCTTGATCTCTTTCTCTGAATCTTTGATGCTGAATCTCCTTTGCTGATGATCTTTCTTCACGATCTTCCTCACTATGATTGAGGTATCACTTGATGTGTGTGGGCACTACTCTTACACTAAGAATTTCAAAATTCAAGAGGGAAGAGAAAGAAGAAGTGGCAGCTAAAGATAGGGAGAGAGAAAGGCTCAGGTTTTGCTCTGAAGGAAAAATAAAAAAAATTAAGTGTAATTTTCCTGAAGCCTTCACTATCTATTTATAGCATTCCACTAGGGTTAGGTTTGAATTATTTGGCATTAAAGTAATGAAAATATCAGTTTAAATTGCCTACAAAAGTGGCTGGCCATGCTTAGTGGATTTGGGCCTCACTTTTTGCAATTTTGCAGTTTTATCTTTTCTGCATCTGATTTTCTCAAAAATGCCAATTTTCTAATTCAACCATTTAAAATGCCAATTCTAACTATTTAATAACTATAAATAATTATTAAATAATATTGTCATTTATCATATTTATTAATTGAACCATACAAAGTATCATAATTAACAAATTATGCCCCTAAAACTCTTTCTTTACAATTTCGCCCTTACTTAGTGAAAAATTTACAAATAGACATAGTCTAATTTGAAAATTATAATTGATTAATCAAAACCAATTATATGAGTCTTACAAGCAATATTATCTCAACTAGTGCGGGGACCATGGGTCTATATAACCGAGCTTCCAATAAGTAGATCAAGAATTTAGCACTAAAATTCACTAACTTATTAATTCTTCGTTGAATCCACGCATAGAACTTAGAATTGCACTCTCAGTATATAGAATGCTCTATATGTTCCACCATATAGACACATCATTAGTTATCCATTGTTATAATCCTAATGTGATCAATGATCCTCTATATGAATGATCTACACTGTAAAGGGATTAGATTACCGTTACACCCTACAATGTATTTTATCCTTAAAACACTTGACCCAGTATAAATGATATTTCAGCTTATGTGAAATGAGTACTCCACCATTTATGTTCGTTTGGTCAAGCTCGAAGGAGATCATCCTTTGCTTACTATTCGCCAGATAGAAGCTATAGATTCCATGTTTACGCTAGCGCTCCCACTCAATTGCACTATCGTGTTCCCAAAATGTACGTATCACCCTGACCTAAAAGTAGGCTTAACTAACAAATCAAAGAACACGAATAGCCTTTCAAGATTGAGCCTAATCATAACAGGATTAAGAACATTTGATCTAGGATCAAGTAGGCGATATTAACTTGAATAGATATTACGGTAAGTTTAATAAATCTAAGTCAAAGTTCAATATCGGTCCCTTCCGATGCATACTCCATGCATCCAACCTGAGCTTTACTTTAACCAATGCTCTGGAAAGAACATAGCACTTCTCCAAATGCAAGTAAACTCTGTTTCAGATTATCATATCAGTAAAACCCTATGTCTGATAAATCTAGGAAACTTTATGCACATAGTCATGTTTACTTTCCAATGTGTTGACGGCACAATAAACAGGATCAAGTATGTGAAAAGGGTTTCAGATGAATTTATACATTATGTACATATAATCATGAAATAAATCATGTCAACCATGCAACATTAAATGTTATTTCTGATCTATATTAATAAGTAAATCTGATTATATTGAAATGAGTTTTATTTAGGGCATAAAACCCAACAGAACGTTCATTAGTAATTTCGCACCGTTTAATCTCGAAAGATAAGTAGTTTGTAAGTGTTTTATATGGTATGGATCACCCTAATGGTGGAGACCATATTTGACTTGCAAATTGCGAAACAATGTTGGAAGCTCATAAGATAGAATTGCCTTGACTCTCGCCTAAACGGGACAACGCTGAATTCTAATCTTAATCAAATAAAAGGTTGCTAGAATGATTAACATTTTAGATGAGCTGACAACTCTATTCAATGGATGGTAGCTTTGACTCTCGCCTAAACGGGACACTGATATCAGTTTGTTGAAAACCTTGGAAATTATTTAGGATTGTCTGTTTTAGTATTTTCACTTGTCATTCCTACTTGCTATATGTTTAATAATTTTTGAATTGTGTATGAATTTATATTGAACCATGTTATTTTCTGTTATTAAGTTGTAGTTTAATTTCGAATCTTCATTGTTGGTCTAACTTGGTTTGTTTATCTAATGAGATAAATCCCTAGTGGATTTTCACCATTAGACATACATAATAGTGTTAGATCTCGAAAAATAAATATTGTATATGCAACATCTAGTTGTTCATCAATTGATGATACCTTAGACTAGTATTTTTACAATATGAAACAAGAAGATTATATAAATAAGATTACTTTGACTCTCGCTAATCGAAGCATCGTTGGATTCTTATTTAAACAACGAAATTATCCTAATTCCTCTTAGCTTATTCATTTCGAATTAGCTCAATAACATATCATTGGATGAATGGTCTATAAATCATTTCATGTCATTCTATATTTTCTCTTAAGAAATTAAATGACGCATATGATTATAATCCCAAAATTCTATTTCCAATTGATATAAATCCTCAATCTTAGAAATCTCCTACTTGTATGGGAAAATCAGACTTAGAGTTAAATTATTAGTGGTGGTCCAAGATAGAATTAATCATTATATTTGGTATAAATTTAAGTCTTTGACTTTAATTTTAGATTCCAACAGAAATTTTCTTATATTTCTAATTCCAGAATACAATACAGTTACACTTTTACAAGTCTTTAATAACCATTTTCTATCATTGGTTTCATAATGTATGGAATATGAGTTTAGTATTCTGTGACCAGGATCCACTTGCACTATTCTAAGAACTCTTTGATGTAACTAAACCTAAGTCATCAAAAAGACACAACCACATTTTTTTAATCTATGGCATTTGTATCTTGTTCATAGTGTTTTTGACAAGATCAATCTCTGCAAAGAGTTAATATGCCTATATCCACTGAAAGTAGTTCATCTCATTCGCCGATGGATGTACATTCAGGGGTGGATATGAGTTTTTCGTTGTATTCTTAAAACAATAACTCTAGATTATACCTTATGCAAAGAAATTTAAAATGTTTGAAAAATTTCATTAATTTCTAGCAATGGTGAAACACCATTAAGGTAAGTGGTTAAAGATCTTGCGAACTGATAGGGGTGGAGAAATAGTTAGTAGATATGCAGTTCAAAGATCATTAAATTGATTTTTGAATTATATCCAAACTTACCTCCCCAGAAATTTCGAGTTGCATATTGATGATTAGTTTCTAGTCGTTGCCTAATTCCTTCTATGGTAATACAATTTCAGAATGATGTAATGGTTGGGTACTTAATGTAAATCATTACTAGATTCATGGACCTAATCAAAATCTTAAGAAAAGCTAGAACTGTTAACCATGTTTTGTTAGCTATTCTAAGTGATTAGGGGTGGACCATCCCATAGTCAATAGATAAGAAAGTGTTTGTTCAAACAAATACTACTTTTCTAAGATAATGACTAAGTCTGAAAATAAAGTAGCAAATATAGGAGATATTTTTCTTGATTCCAAAAGTGTTCTATCATCTTATATGACATATGATTATCCCACTGCCTCTGTTGTCTTGTCACAACCAAAGAGGTTAATACCATTTAGTTTTCTTAGACATAATTCACGGTACCTTGTCGTAGTGGGAGAGTTTCTAGGAACTCACCTTCTTATGACTTGGGAGACACTAGTGATTTAAAATCCATTGTGAGTTTAAACAAGTAATGGATTGTCAAGATAAGAAACTAACAAGAAAGCCAAAAGAACTATGGTTTAATCCATTCACATGGAGTAACCTAAAGTTTTCTATTACAAGGACATAAAAAGAAATTTTCGTTTATAAGTCTATTCAATGGACTTAACAAAACTTCATGTTCCTAGTATTATAGGTTTGAGTTTATCTAAACCTGTGGCTTGTGGTATACCTGGTAATTACTTACTCTAATGCAAGCAACTTACTTTAGTAAGATGCTGAAGCATTTTCTTTCTAATGGCAATCTATAGAAGCTTCAAAACTTCTTAGGCATAAATTTTATTTATCTAAGGAAAAGTCTCAACTATTCCAGAAAAGATAAAGCCATGAAAGAATTTCTTAAATCAATAGTGAGAGGTCTTAGACATGCTTTTGTACGCCTGAGACCAAACACCTGCTGTTGAGTGGGAGTAATGAGTAGGTATCAGATTAATCCAGGAGAAGAACATTGGAAGACAATCAATTAAATCCTAAGATTAAGAAGAGGAACTATATGTTAGTCTATAAGAGTGTGTTTAAAACTCTTAAACTACACCACATCAGATTTCGAATCCATTTTCTGAAAGATCCTGGCTTTCGTGCTTTGGTGGGTCTCCGAGATCCTTTCGATGACCTATGTTGTGTTGAAGGGATATCTATATGATCCGATATGATTCGATCGATTGCGTAAAGCCCGCGGTAGCAACGGAACCGCGGAAAGTATACAGAAAAGACAGTTCTTTTCTATTATATTAGTATTAGTTAGTGATCTCGGCTCAGTGAGTGCCTTTGTGCTAGAAAATCTTTCTGATAAGATGGTGATTACTCTGGGGGTGGAATAGTGATTTTGGAGAAGTGCAAAAACCTATCTGAAGTCTCTAGGTCTACCAGGAAGGGACTGAATGTTAAAGTTACAGGAAAGGTACTTATTCAGTCTAAGGAAAGTTCTATACATTTTTGGCACCATTCCAAATTGCCTAAACTACTAGTGTTATTTCCCTATTAATCAAAAGTAGTTGCCAAACGTATAGAATCCAGTATCCCAAGAGAGTAGTTTAATTCAACCTTTCAGATCCTATTACGAGGAGTTTACTACTACTACACTTGATTTGTATATCAAGGTGTTGAGATTATTTGAAATGCACTTTTTGTTTTATATTAGTGCAAGTGGGAGTTTGTTGGGTTTTATGCCCTAAATAAAACTCATTTCAATATAATCAGATTTACTTATTAATATAGATCAGAAATAACATTTAATGTTGCATGGTTCACATGATTTATTTCATGATTACTGAACTTTGACTTAGATTTATTAAACTTACTGTAATATCTATTCAAGTCAATATCGCCTAGTTGATCCTAGATCAAATGATCTTAATCCTGTTATGATTAGGCTCGATCTCAAGAGGCTATTCGTGTTCTTTGATTTGTTAGTTAAGCCTACTTTTAGGTCAGGGTGATACGTACATTTTGGGAACACGGTAGTGCAATTGAGTGGGAGCGCTAACATAAACATGGAATCTATAGCTTCTATCTGGCAAATAGTAAGTAAAGGATGATCTCCTTCGAGCTTGACCAAACGAAAATAAATGGTGGAGATCTCATTTCACATAAGCTGAAATATCATTTATACGGGGTTAAGTGTTTTAAGGATTAAATACATTGTAGGGTGTAACGGTAATCTAATCCCTTTACAGTGTAGATCATTCATATAGAGGATCATTGATCAAATTAGGATTATAACAATGGATAACTAATGATGTGTCTATATGGTGGAACATATAGAGCATTCTATATACTGAGAGTGCAATTCTAAGTTCTATGCGTGGATTCAACGAAGAATTAATAAGTTAGTGAATTTTAGTAATAAATTCTTGATCTACTTATTGGAAGCTCGGTTATATAGACCCATGGTCCCCGCACTAGTTGAGATAATATTGCTTGTAAGACTCATATAATTGGTTTTGATTAATCAATTATAATTCTCAATTTAGACTATGTCTATTTGTGAATTTTTCACTAAGTAAGGGTGAAATTGTAAAGAAAGAGTTTTGGGGGCATATTTGTTAATTATGATACTTTGTATGATTCAATTAATAAATATGATAAATGAAAATATTATTTAATAATTATTTATAGTTATTAAATAGTTAGAATTGGCATTTAAATGGTTGAATTGGAAAATTGGCGTTTTTGAGAAAATCAGATGCAGAAAAGATAAAACTGTAAAATTGCAAAAAGTGAGGCCCAAATCCACATGTATAGGGCCGGCCACTTTTGTAGGGAATTTAAACTAATATATCCACATGTATAATTCCAACCTTACCCTAGTGGAATGCTATAAATAGATAGTGAAGGCTTCAGGAAATTTACACACTAAAATTTCTACACTTTTTCTGACTTTTCATTCAGAAAAAACTGAGCCTCTCTCTCTCTCCCTATCTTTGGCCGACCCCACTCTTTCTCTCTTCTTCCTTGAATTTCGAAATTCTTAGTGTTAGAGTAGTGCCCACACACAGCAAGTGATACCTCAATCATAGTGAGGAAGATCGTGAAGAAAGACTTTCAACAAGAAGGAGTTTCAGCACTAAAGAATCAGAGAAAGAGATCCAGGTTCAGATATTGATAATGCTCTGCTATAGAAAGGAATCAAGGGCTAGATATCTGAACAGAAGGAGTCATATTATTCCGCTGCACCCAATGTAAGGTTTACTAAACTTTATATGTATTTATTTCATCGTTTTAGAAAGTTCATATTTAGGGTGTTAATCAACATACTTGTGAGTAGATCTAAGATCCTGGTAAAATAATTTCCAACAAATCCATCCCAAGTATGATGTCAAACTTCTTTAATTCCAGTTCTATAAGGTCAGCACTCAACTCCCTATCCTCAATCCTAACTGGCATAGACCTAATGCGCCTATTGGAAATAACCGACTCCCCGCTAGGCATTAAGGTCCCAAACCCTCTTTCAAGAATATCACAAGGCGTACCCAAAAGATCAATTACTCTCGTAGCCACATATGGACGTGTAGCTCCCAAATCAAATAATACAGTATACAAGGAGTTGTTGACAGGAAGCTGACCTATCACCACAGAAGGACTAGCTGCAGCATCAGCTTGGGTGATAGCAAACACCCGAGCAGGTATAGGCTTTGCCTCTGCTTTCGATTCTTCCTTCTTTGCGTGAGGGCAATCTTTCTTGAAATTCCCCACCATGCCACACAAAAAGCATGTCTTCTAGTTACATTCTCCTGGATGATGTTTCTTGCAACGTGGGCACTCAGGGTAAGAGTAACCATGGCGTCCACCTCTGCCTTGGTTTCCACGAAACTGCTTGCTTTGCCCTGAGCCACCAGATGCCTGCGAAACTTTCCTCTTCTGCTCTGTGGTGGAATCACCACCATCCCTACCATAGACAGGAGTAGGAAAAGTGGGGGTTCCACCAACATTCGGAGTCACCCGAGGCTCCTGAAGGAATTTTACCTCACCCTCAGCTCGCATGGCCTTTTCTACAATTTCAGCATAGGATGTTGCTATTGGAAATATTTTACCAGGACCTAGATTTACTAACAAGTATGTTTCATTAACATCCTAATATGAATTTCTAAAACAATGAAATAAACACATAAAGTTTAAGAAACCTTACATTGGGTACAGTGGAATATAATGACTCCTTCCGTTCAGATCTCTAGCCCTTGATTCCTTTCTGTAGCAGAGCATTATAAAGATCTGAACCTTGATCTCTTTCTCTCCTTCTTGAGCCCGATTCTCCTTCTTGTTGATTAGATTCTTCACAGTCTTCCACACTATGATTGAGATACCACTTGATGTGTGTAGGCACTCACTCTATCACTCAAGGTATGAAAATTTGAAGAAGAAAAGAGAGGGTATAGGTTCGGCTATAGGTAGGAGGCTCTATCTTCTGAAGGCAAGAAATTTCATCAATCTTTAAGTGTGAGCCCTCACTATCTATTTATAGGCAACAACTAGGTTTAGGTTAGATTTATTTAGAATTAAAATATGAAAAAATTAAATGGTAAAACCTACACTAAGTGGCCGGCCATGGGTATTGGATTGGGCCCCACTTTGCAATTTTGCCATTTTATCATTTTTCCATCTCATTTTCTCAAAAATGCCAATTTTCCAATTTAACCACTTAAATGCCAATTCTAATTATTTAATAACTAAAATTAATTATTAAATAATATTGTCATTTAATATATTTATTAATTAGACTAATCAAAGTCTCTTCATTAACAAATAAAACCTAGAATCTCTTTTCTGCACAATTTAACCCTTGCTTAGTGAAAAATTCATAAACTAGACATAGTCTAATTTTAGAATTATAACTGATTAACTAAAATTAATTAACTGAGTCCTACAAGCAGTATGGTCTCAACTAGTATGGGGACCATGGGCCTATATAACCGAACTTCCAATAAGCAGATCAAGAATTTACCAATTAAATCCATTAACTTATTAATTCCTCATTGCATCCACGCATAGAACTTGGAATTGAACTCTCAGTCATATAGAACGCTCTATATGTTCCACGATATAGATACGCTATTAATTATCTATTGTTATAATCCCAATAATCAATGATCTTCTATAGATGATCTACATTGTATAGGGTTAAAATTACCGTTACACCCTTTCAATGTATTTTATCGTTACAATACTTGGCCACCTATAAATGATATTATAGTGAACTAATATAGTCACTAAAGTGAGCGCTCTATCATTTATCTCTATTTAGCAAGCTCAAAGGAAATCATCATTTCACTTCTAAATACCTATAGAAGCTATAGATTCCATATCTATGATTAGCGCTCCCACTCAATTGCACTACCATGTTCCCAAATGTACGTATCACCCTGACCAAAAAGTAGGCTTAACTAACAAATCAAAAAACATGTATAATACTCTTGAGATCGAACCTAACCATATCAAGATTAAGATCATTTAATCTAGGATCAACTAGGTGATATTGAATTGAATAGATATTATGGTAACTTTATCATATCTAATCAAAGTTCAATATCGGTCCCTTCCAATGTATACTCCATACATCCGATACTGGTAAACTTTGCCGATGCCCTGGAAAGGACATAACACTTATCCAAGGTGTAAGCATACCTATCACTGATTATCATGCCAGTCTAAATCCAGTGAACTGACAAATCAGGGAATTAAACTTTCGAACATATAATCATGATTATATATTCCACTATGCTGACAACACTTATAATCATGTACAAGTACATATGTTCTGGACTTAACAGAATTTATACATTAAATATAATCTTGAAATAGATCATGTGAATCATGCAACATAAAATGTTATTTTTGATCTTTATTAACTAGTAAATCTGATTATACTGAAATGGATTTTATTTAGGCTACAAAACCCAACAGTTGCTTCATTGGTAGTGATCACCAGAGGATGCCTGATCTTTGCATTCAAACCGGCCAAGTACTTTTCTTTCTTACTAAATTCAGTTGGCACGATACCCACGACGAGCTTGGCCAGACGGTCAAACTTTGTAGTATACTCAGTAATTGACATCCCCTCGGTTTGCACTAATTCGCTGAACTCTTTCTGCTTAGCACTGCGGACGGCTTCATTATAATATTTTGCATTAAACAGCTCTCGAAACTCTTCCCAAGTCATAACAGTGACGTCCCGAGTGAGGGTTATCAACTCCCACCACACGAGAGCGTCCTCCTGGAATTGAAATCTGGCGCAGGTCACCCGATCATTACCAACCACCCCCATAAAGTTTAGAATTCGCTCAATTAGTGGGAGCCACTGCTCAGCCTTCATCACATCAGGACCTCCAAAAAACACTGGAGGTGCTTACTTACAGAATCTTTCGTATAACGGCTCCATACGGTTGCCAACAACAGGTTGTTCTGCTGGCACCGCTGGAACTACAACGGCCTGAGCAGCTTGTTGAGGAGGCACGACAGGAAGACCCTGCTGCCTTAACCTCTGAATTTCTTCATCCTGCTGGTGGATTTGATCTTGCATTTATGCAAACCTTTGCTCCCAATCTGGAGGAGCTTGAGGTGGATTTACAGGGCGACCACCCTGAGATCTGCCACGGCCACAGCCGCGACCACGGGATTCTGGGGATTTTGATTTCTCTGACCGCCTCCGGTCTCAACCATGTTACCCTTACTTCTTGTATTTCGCTGGGCGTCCATTTTATACGACTTAGCCTGCGAACCCATAAGCCAGACAGGTTAGACAACAATCATGAAACTTAATACTGCTCTTACGGACTTAAAGGTAACACACTTAAAATAAATAATTATAATCTAATATGCTTCCTAGCATACTTTAATAATCATTTAAAATACTAAATAAGTACTGGCTTACTGAACCGTGAACCGAGCTTTCTCTGATGAAGATTGTACATGTCTTGGCAAGCTTCGGTAGACAACCTGGCGGCTCTGATACCAAATTATAACGCCCTAATGCTAAGGCACACTACATTGCTTTTTCAATTAAAGTGCTGTCTTTGCTAATCAAAGAATTTTCTTGAAAAAAAAAGTATTAAATTAAAACTTTTATATTAATTAATAAAATTTATAATTTACAAATTATTTACAAGTAACGGGATCCCGTTTTCAAACTTTTTAAATATAACAATCTAAAATACATAACATCCAGGTCGCACAAGGACTACAAAATATAACCCCAGATGTCCTGAGACCGAACACTCCAGGTCGCGCTGCCTCGACATGTACAATCCCATCCAAGCTAGGCTCACTCCTGTGCAGCCTTCGCCTTTCCTTTACCTACACATGGAAGTAGAACTGTGAGTCGACAAACTCAGTAAGAAAAGCATATAACATATCATAAAATTTTTGACTTGTATTTAGGTGACCATACACCTATTTACAAGGCTCAACAGATGAGTAAGAACGTTCTATACTAGGGTACAACCACTATACCACATACAACGTACCTCACTGTACGAGTGTTGGTAGGGTTTGTTTCGTACCCTGAGTACCACTGAGTGATAAACCACACACCTCAGAACTTTCCCGTACTTGTGTTGGTATCACTGTACTGTACTCACAAACAATATTCACTATACCGATGCACTCTGTACCATAACTGTACAAGTGTTTGTAGTGCAATGAAACTGGGTAAGTTACATGATCAAAATCCTAATCCCGGGAAACCCGAACCCACAACCCTAGGTTCTGTTATACTCCCTAGAGGTTACTCAAACTCTGAAAATAGGGAAACACCCTACCACGTCACTGAAATGGACGAAAATTGAGAAAATGAAGCTTTTGGGGACCCTGCCAAAACCAGCTAGCCAGTTTTAGAGGTATTGGTAAAACCGACTAGCCAGTTTGCACCAGTTCACCCCAAACTTTCCATTTCTTGCTCAGTTTTCCACCAAATGCCACCAAACCTTCCAGAGTACCTAAACAATGCATAGAAAATATTTTCCAACCAGTATTTCACAGAAAAACTCAATGAATCAAATTATGCCATTAGAGATCAAAGCTTTGAACTTAAAGCTCAAACTTGCACAAAACCTAAACCAAACACCAAAACCAGCTGCTAGGAACTAAATTAAACTCAATTGAACCCAAAAATTTGAACCCTAAACATCTCTAACCCTAACAACCCTTAAAACCTAAAACCACCACTCAAACCAAGTAAAAACTTGAAGAATTCCATAACAAAAGGTTCTAGGGTTACCTTTGCCTCAAGAATGCTCAATTCCTTAGCTTCAATCCAGAAAAATACCAAGCTTTTAGGGTGAACCCCTCTGGTTTGCTTCAGCCGAAAGAGAGAAAGAGAGAGAGATAGAGTTCTCTATTTTTTAGGTTTTTCTCTAATTTTCCTTTTTTCCTTGATTTTTTCTAATTTTCCCAACTAGAAAAGGATTTCTAATAGATCCTTTGATGAAACTAACTTGCCAAATGTCACTAAGCTAAACAGTCACCTCAAACTTCACTTTACAAAATGACTATATTGCCCCCTTACTTATAACTTAAGTATTTCTAAAGCTAGGGGTAAAATGGTCAAATTCCATAACCCCGCTTAACCCCGATATTTTATTTTCTCTAAAATATTTCCCATTAAGAAATAAGGTTCTAAACTTACCCATGTGATCAAACTAGCCATCCATCGCATTTTCCGTTATCGCTGAGCAAAGATTACAGAAATTGCATAATTCACATATAAGACAAATAATACCCCTAGAGTTTAATAAAATCTCAAGAATTGAGAAATTATAACTCTAATGCTTATTTCTAATATTGGGATCCACAAATGATTAAATTCATAAATAATTATAAAAATAACAGAGATTAGTGCTAATTGCCTTTACTAATCTAAATTACTAAAGCGGTCATTACAGTGTAACTCTTGAACCATAAGGTGAGAACCCATTCATGTTTTTTGAGCAAGGTTCAAGGGTCCCGAATTCCATTAATCTCAATGCTTAAGTCAAGGGATTTGTTATGGGATGGAAGTATCGGTTTCTTAGCTAGTGTAGAAATATTACAAAGGGAACATCAGTGGGACCGGGACACAATCTTGTGGTCCAAGGGTTTTTACATGCCTTTTCAGAAGAGCCACCAGGGTTAATAACGAAGTGGGACATTGATTATGAATTGAATTGATATTAGAAGTAAAACCTGTATCTAAAGTTTTGGGTTGGATGGTAACTACAGAATTGAAAGAGTTAAAGGTTTAGTTACAAGGAATGTTGGGCTTTAAATTGCTAGATTGAGTACCTCAACCTGGAGTACGCCAGTTTTATTTCTGAAGAAAAAGGATGAAACTTTATAAGTGTGTATTGACCCTTGGAAGTTAAATAAATTCATGGTGAAGAATAAGTATTCTTTATCAAGGATAGAAGTTATGTTGATCAATTTTAGGGGAGAACCATCTTCTTTAAGATCGGTCTTTGATCTGGTTATTACCAGTTGAAGACTCAAGAGAAGGGTATTCCCAAAGTAGCTTTTCATAACCGATGACTTTGTGAATGTCTTCATTTATGGTATTTTGATTTCTTCTAACTCAAAGGACGGATTTTGAAAGGTATTATTGGATGGTGTTGTGATGTCTTGGAAGTCTAAGCTTCATGCTAAATACAAGAAATGTGAATTTTGTCGGCCCTAAGTAAGTTTCTTAGAGCATGAGATGGATATAGATAGTATCTTGATAGATTCAGCAATGATTACAACAGTTTAGAGTTGGCATCCACCCAAGTCTGTAACCGAGGTTAGAGGTTTTCTAGAATTAACAAGGATTAGAATATATTTTGATACAGTCTAGGAGAGTTATTGCCTGCGCTTCTAAATGATCGAAGAAGTGTGAGTAATGGTATTCCAGTCATAATATTGAAGTAATAGCAGTGGCTTCTGTCTTGGGAGTTTGGCACTTTTACCTGTCTGGGAAAAGTGCAAAGTCTATACAGATCACAAGAGCCTCAAATACTTTATTACTTGAAGGAATTTAATTATGAGGCAGTGACGATGGTTAGAATTGATTGAAGGTTATAACGGTGTGGTTCTCTACCACTCTGGGAAGCAAATTGGTAGTGGATGCTTTAAAACGAAGAGGACTAGGACAAGTTTGTAAAACCGAAAAAGGTCTCACCAAAAGTTGTTGGAGATAAAATCAGAACAGGAATTGAGTTCGTGGTTGGAGATGCCACAAAATAGTAAAAATACTATGAAAAAAATATGAGATGCCACATCATCACCTTTAAACTCTCCTTTATATTGATATATTGATGATTGTACGTTATTATTATTAAACAATATTAATTAGTTAAAGTATTTTAGATAAAAAATATTTATTAATAATAATGGATAATAAAATTAAAATAATTACATTATTGTATAATTTTGTTATTTTTGAATCTTTTAATGAGATCATGAGTATATTTTTTTTAATTAATTTTCCCTTTTATTAAATGGTATACTTGCTAATTAGATTTCCTTTATATATATATTGATATTGATTTTTGGAATGGTGTATGGTTTTACTTTTTTCTTTTTGGATAATGAATGATGTGTTTTAGTAATATAAGAAAATAATCATTATCATTTTTTTAAAAAAATTACAATTTAAAAAAGGTTTTTTTCTTTTGACAAAAATTTGTCATTATTATAAATAATAATTGTGCACTGTATTTAATTTAAAAATTACGGTGTCTTTTTCTCCTGGTATTTATTTCCTCGTGACTATCTATGTTGCTGGTTGAATTTTATATATCTCTTTTTCTATTATATTATATTGCATTTCATTTCTTTTTTAATGTTTAACACAAATACATATATATATATATATATATATACTATCACCTTTTCATAATTCCTTTATAAAAATTTATTATAAATACTATAGTTATAGTATTTTAGTTCACTTTTTTATTTTTTATTTTTAAAAAAAAAACTCCCAACACAACTAATAATTAATTGAAACCCAAGTGAGACAATAAAATATGAATTATTAATTTGATAAATAATATTACAAATCATTTAATAATAATATTAAGAATTGCAATCAGTATTATATAATATTTTTAAGGTTAAATCAAATAATAAAGTAAATTATCGTGGAAGGAAAATTACCTATCTTAAGATTTACATCTTTCCATTTCGAAAAAAGGAAGAAAAAAAAACAATAGATGGATAATTTTCTAATTTATTTATTGGTTAATGTAAATAAATTTATACTAACATTTATTCATAGTATAATAATATAATAATTAAGTTTCAAAATATCTTCTAATATGAATGGTTCAAGTATGGAGAATCTTTTTTCTTCATATATGCTTCTGTCAATTTCTATAAGCCTCGCGCATCTCATTCAATTTTTGGTGATCCAATATTTTTAGATTTTTTTACTCCAACCTACATCAATATATAACATTGTGAATAACAATTTAATCAAGATTATAAAAAAAAAATAGAAATAGAATGAGTCAAGTGTATAAAATAAAAAACTATAAAATGAATTTTATCAATATACCATCTAAAACACTTGGTTTATATTTCAATATGAGTATAAACCCTACATCAACATAAAAATACTTACCTCAACATTCCATTAATCAATGACAACATTAATAAGTGTTGATTCAGTGCTGACATGACAAAAAATAAAAGTTAAAATTTGTGATAATCAAACTTAATGGGAAAAAATTAAAAATTATAAATAAGAGATTAGTAAAAAAAAAAAAAAAAAAAGAGGTATAATGATAATGAAAAAAGAAAAAGATCTATTTATATAGAGCACTTAAATTACAAAAAATGAATAAGACCCCATAGGCATAGCAAAGGTCACATAATTAAATTAGAAGAGAAAGGAAAAGTCTCTATAGTTAGTTAATTAATTATTAAAAAATGAATAAAAACATAGCAAAGGTCACATATCAAATTGGAAGAGAGAAAAAAAGTCTATGTAGTTAATAATTAATTATTATTTTTATTAATTATTTTTTCAAAGAAAAGTAATAAACTAATTTAATTAAAGAAATATAAAATGAAAAAAAAAATAAAATATGTTAAAATCATTAAAATAATATATTTTTTTTTTTTTGATAAATTACTATTAAATTACAATGTACATAGTACAATAAAAACGTTATCAAATAGTTATTACTATAATCAACAAAAAGTCACTTATAAATTAATTAAAAAGTTGTTATGTAATAAAAAATAATTAATTAGCATAATATAGAAAGTTTTTTTGGCTATTACATAATTTTTGGTTGTTACATAACAATTAATAACTTGTGTGTTTTTTTATTGGACAGAATATGAAAACCTCAAAAAATTAGAAAAATAGAATAAAAAAGTTATAGAATGCCACATAAACTTGTTTGTGCATTTCTTTATATATATACTAGGCAATGATACCGCGCCTCGCGCGGTTGTTTAAAAACTATTTATTTATGTTGTAAAAAATAAAATTTAAATTTAATATATTAAAAGAAAAAAAAAATATTAATTAATTAATATGTTAATATTCTATAAGAAAAAATAAAGTTTATAATTTTAATATGTTAAAATATGTGAAAATTTTAATTTTTTTAAAATAAAATTACTTTAAATTAAATAAACCACAAAATAAATAATCTAAAATTGATAAATTTTAGAGAGTCAACTCATCATCTTTGTAATTTGCATTTATATATAAGGAGCATTGAAAAATAAAAACACAAAATCTAATAAGTAAAATAAATTTAGAAAAATAGGTTAAAAAATAAACATACCGTCAAATATATAAAACAATATAATCTCTCATATATATATATATTTATATGTATGAGATCAATTATTAAGTAAATATGTTAGAACAATAACAATAATAATAATAATAATAATAATAATAATAATAATAATAATAATAATAATAATAAGAGTTATAAAAATGAAAAATCACTATTAATAATGAATAATTAAAAAAAATACTAATACAAATATTAAATTTTAAGAATTAAAATGTAACAAATAATTAATTATCTTTCATTAGCAAATAATATGAAAAAATAGAGAAAATTAAATAAATTAAAAATAATAAAATAATAAAGAACATAAAATACAATGTATAAAAAGAATGTCATGTGACCTATGCTGTGCTTTCTTTTTTTTAAATATATATATGTATATATTTATATAGATAAATATGTAAAAAATTATTATTATTATTAGGAAAAGAATATAAATTCTTGACTACTTTTTATATAAATATATATATGTATATATATACATATGGGTGACTATTCAATGGTTACATTTTTATTGTAATCATATGGTTACATTTTTCTTTGACCTGTAATAGCAGGTTACTAATAGGTAGACATTTCCTTTTTAGAATTAATTAAATATAATTAACTATTTTCTTAAAATAATTAATTAAATATTTAACAAGACCTCTTTTAGCAATTAATATTTATATTTAAATCCTTCTTTAATTATTTTAATAATTAAGCCATTTAATTATAATATTTACAATAAAATTTATTATTTTTATAAAAATTAAACTTATTTTGACACAAATTAAAATTCTATTCTTATAATAAATTTTTAAATAATTACTTATTTTTAAATGATATTTAATTATTTTGTTACAATTAGATGAACTAAGTATAAGGCCTCAAGCTAATCAATCGATAACAAGTGCAGCTATTTTTTTTCTAAAAAATCCTTCAACTTATTTCACTTTTTACTTTTTAAATGTTTAAATAAAAATATTAAATAATTAAGTGTAATAATTTAAAATTAAGATTACAAGTATAATAAAATTTAAATTATGAAATTATATGTGTCTAATTTTAAATTATAAAAAGTTTTGCTATAAAATTTTAAATAATTTAAGTGTAAAAAAATAAATTGCTAAAAGATCTTTATATAGTAATAAATTGTAAGAATTAATTAATAATTTATAATTAATTTAATTTTAAAATATAAATAATCTTGATTAAAGTTTTGTATGGAAATAAATGATTAGATTACTTTCAGGTTACAAGCTATTTATTATTTATTTTTATTTAATTTCCAAATTAATCACAACCATTTAATAGTAATCCAATGACTTAAAAAATATATAACCATGATGGTTACAATAAAAATGTAACCATTGAAACCTCTTCCATACACATATATATATATATATATATTTATAGATATAGAATATTCATCTAAATAGCTTATGATATTTGCAAATAATTCTCTTAAAGGAATTTTTGTAAATAAAATTAATTTTAGGTATAAAATTGAAAAAATTCCTAAAAGTAATTAATAATAAATAATAAAATTAAATCTAAATTCCATTATAAGTTATAAAAATATGCAAAGACATATCTAAGAAAGAATAAATATGAATTAATATAGAATGTGGAATGTAAATGAAAAAAAAACGAAGCAAAAAAAAGAGATATTACAAAGAATATGGAAAAAAAATTCTACATAGAATGTCACTTTAACAATTGAAACTAATATGGCCTTACAATCTCTCACAAATATTTTTTCCTCCAATGAATGCATTAGGTACGGTTCTTCGGTGGTCCACTCGGTTAGAGCTAGCTCCTTGAATCACTTTTCTATCACCTATAAATTTATGATAAAATTTCTCATTAAACTGTGCACTAACCAACCATCATGTAAAACACATTATATTCTAAGATAGATGAGCAAAGAATTACAAGAGTATAATAGTTAAATGCTTCATCATACACATAAGTTAGTACCCAAAAATTACATCAATTTGTAAGTTTTTACTCCAAATTAACCAAAACAATAAGAGAGCATAATCAAAAAATGACATACCTATTTTCTTCATCCAATTCAAGGACTTTGTAAGAAGCTCCCTACTTGACACTTGCTTAACCTCTTATTATATTTGATGAATTGGATTGTGTTAAACACCATTTGAAGTACTTTCTTGCTCATTTTCGTTGGTGCCCACAACCAGGCCCATTGGTTAGATCAAATATATGAATTTATTACTATATATATATATATATATATATATAGAGAGAGAGAGAGAGAGAGAGAGAGAGAGAGAGAGAGAGAGAGAGAGAGAGAGAGAGAGAGAGAGAGAGAGAGAGATTTGAGTGGAGGTGTTGGAAGAAGATGAAAAGTAGATTGAAGACATTAATAAAGGAGTCATTAATTTTTTTTTCAATTGTTATATATTATAAAAATCTATATATTATAAAATGGGAGTTATGGAAATGAAAAGTTTGAATTAGAATGAAATGAGATTAAATTATTGGGTTATTAACTTAGCATATTATAACAATAATTATAAAATGGGAATTATCGAAATAAAAAGTTGGAATTAGAATGAAATGAGATTAAATTATTGGGTTATCAACTTATCATATTATAATAATAAAAAATACATTAATTTTATTATTCAATTGTCACATTGTAAAAATAAAATATTATTAAAATAAGAGTTATGAAAAAATAAATAGTCATTAAATAATAAATTACAGAAAATGATGAAAAAGGTAAAAAATGAGAGTGCAAAGAAATTAAAAGGAAGTTCATAGAAGATGCCACATCATCCTCAAAATGATGAAAAATATAAAAAAATAAGAGTGCAAAGAAATTAAAAGGAAGTTCACAGAATGCCACATCATTATCCCCAATAAAAGAATCATAAAGATATATCTTTATATATTAAAAGTGTCTATCTAACGGCAATTCTTGGTTTAACGATTCTTGGTTTAACAGAATATACTTAAAAATAAAAGAATATTCTGTTAAATTTAACGATTAGTTTGATCTCCCGTTAAAAAATAAACCCAATAATTAAACCAAAAAATTAAACAATCTTTTAAATAAATAATCTTTTAAATATTAATAATCTCTTTTTAAATTAAAAAAATCATTTTAGCCACATATCTCTCTAACAAACCTATCTTGGGAGAATATTAATAATTTTTTTATTTATTTTTTAAAAAAATAAATAAAAAAAAAAGATGAAATGGGCTGTAATTAGTATTTACCTTATATGTGCTTATTTTTAGTTTTATTTAATTTTACCACCAAGAGGAGAAGGTTGAAAAATATTAGAATATGAAAATATTATTAGTGCTTATTAGTAATTTGCAAAGAGTGTGAAAGTCTATAAATATATAGTTGTGTAGCTATTATTAGATATGAAATGAGATAATAGAACTTTTTTCAATTAGAAGATTATTAATGTACATTTTACTATTAATAGCATACATTATTATAACACAATTATGTTTTACTTACTAAATATACTGACACATATTTTATTTTTATAAAACAAATCGTTCAAATAATTATACTATTTTAATTATTAATTAAAATAAAAAACTAAAATATTAAATAAAACTAACACTACGTGGCTTGGCACGTAACAATCACCTAGTAGATATATATAGATAGATATTGATATTGATATTGATTGATTTTTCATTTTAATTAATTAGTAGATATATATAGATAGATATTGATATTGATATTGATTGATTTTTCATTTTAAATAATTAGTAATTTATTAATAATTAATTGATAAAAAAATAAAATATGAAAGAGTAATACTATGTGTACGACAATGACACATTATATTCGCTATGTTTTTATAAATTAGATAATAAATTGTATCAAAATAAGGTTGTTACATTTCTTTTCTTATACTAACATATTAATATTAATGTTAATATTAATTAAATGATATTTAGGCTAGCCTTTTTATTAGTCATTACTATCAATAGTGCAATTACTTTTCTTTTTCTTAGTATTTTCAATTAAAAAGTTTAGACAAATCCTAAATTAGAGAAATTGTAAGAATGAAAGGAGAAGATGCCACCTCACCTCTTCAAAAGCTTCGTTTATATATCTATTCTATATAAAGTGTGTCTATATAACTAAAATTCTTAGTTTATGAGAAATTTATGGCTCACTTTTAATTTTTATTTAATAAAATAATAAAATAATAATAAAACAAATCCTATTAATATTTGAACTGATATTTTAATTTTTATTTAATAAAATAATAATAAAACAAATCCTATTAATACAAATATATAAATATTTGAACTGATATATTTATAAATATTTATATATTAATATAAATATATAAATATATAATAAAACAAATCTTATTAATACAAATCCTATTAATCCTATTTAAAATGAAAACTCATTGGTAAACTTAACAGAGATTAACCCAACCGTTAACTTATATATAAATATAAATTAAACCCTTAAGCCGCTGTCAACATCAAATTATCAATCACATATTAAATTTACCTTCTTTTTTCTTCCCACTTCAAAATAAAAGTAATGGCCATCATATACAATATAACATAACCAATTGGTCCTTGGAATGCACTGAGGAATTTATTGTTATAGAATTTCGTTTTACTTTGAGAAATAATGGGATGCGTGCAGTTTTTCAGTTGCTCCTGGTATTTGAGGTAAACCCAATTGATATGTGCCGTCAGACTTTAATCATAGCTTAGTAGCTGGTAAACCCAATTTCTCATAAATCAACATAGGTTTCTACTAAGCTGTTATTCTTTTTGTAATTGTGGTAAACCCAATTGAAACAGGGACAAAGCTTTACATATCAATCTTGAAATATGGTGTTTCAAACGAGGATATTAAGGTTACTTTTCCCATTATTTCTAATTATATTTTTTTCCTTCATATATACATATATGTATTAGCTTTAAATAAACATTTTATATTATTCTTTGTTTATTCTGTGATCATATTATTACGATTATTACGTTCTGCAATTTATACTTTTTTAATTTTCTTTTTATCTTACCCCCATTTAAGTAATAGTTTAAGAATATATTTAAATCATTAAGTTTTCTTAAACACTAATATATTGCATTTAGTATTCAATAATAATCTCACTTTCAAATAACATAGAAAAAAACTAACATAAAATATACGTGCCTCGCACGTAATTTTTTGCTAGTATATATATATATATATATGGAACACTTCTTAATGGGTAATATGGAACTAAAAAAAATTAATAAGGTAATAATCTAATAACCTTTTTATGGCAAGTTTCTAAAAATTATTTTTTTTAAAAAAATTATATTTATTTTTTATAAAATTGGAAATAATAATTACAACTAATAATTTAAAAAAAATTATAAATTATTTTTAAAAATTATTTAAAATTATTACTTTATTATTTTATGAAATTATGAGTTTATTAATAATTTATTATTGTAAAACTAAAAGTCATTTACATGTATATTAATGTATTTTTTTTATTAGAAGAATAGGAGCTTGATTGTGGAATCCAATTGTCTTAATATTATTCATATTCTTAAAATTAAAACGCTACAATACTTCTTAGTTCTTACTTAGGCTATCATTGTTAGAAAAATATTATTACCATCCAATGATTTTTTTGATATTACCATGAATCATTCTCCTAGAATAACTAATGAGGTGTTGTTCATTATTTATATTTTTAGGATTGTAAGATGATAATCTTGTCTAGGGGTCAAATATCATTTTTTGTGCTGAAATTCTTGTGTTGGCAATTGCCATTATTCAATAATATTTATGACACTTTTTTCTTCCTTCATTTTTTTTTTGTTAAAATTTTCTTCACTGGTTTTGTTCTTATAGATTTGGTAAGCTCAAGTATTTTAAAAAAAAATAAAAACATATAAATAATTGTTAATTATTATAAAATTAAAGATTTTAGGTTTTAAAAAAAAAATCTTATACATTTTATGTGTATTACAGTTTAAAGCTTAAAATTATTATTTTTTTATTTTCATTAATGCAATTTAGAATTCTAGTATGAAGAAATTTTATAAAAAGATAAATATACACTTTTTTTTTTCTTTTTAATCTTTAAAATGATTTTTATTAAAAAAAAATAGTTTGTTAATTTTTTTTAGTATATTTTATTTTTTAAATAACAATTCTATTTATAAATTTATTATTTCTATTAATAGTTTTATCTATTTTAGGAATATAGAGAATTACAAAATAGGAAATATTAATTTTTTAATATTTAATTAATGATTATAAATATCAACCATTAGATATTTGATCCAATGGTCAAGAATAAAATATCCATATATGGGTAATACCCATTAAGAGCATACCCATATATATATATATAGAGATTAATTGATTGATTGGTTAATCTTGTTATAATTATATCACCATTTTATTATGTTATTAATAGATTAATTTTAGTCATCATTGTTAAAATTATATTTTTGACTAAATCAATTATATTAAGTATTGTGACAAAAAAAATTAATAATTTATTTTTTATTTTTTATTTTAAATAAAGTTAATGTAAAATATTTTATTGGCATATTTGATAAAATAGACAAAAATATTGTGTGTGGTATTTTCGAAATTGACTTTAATTGTTTATCATTTATTTTCAAAATTCTAGTTTCCTTTTCTTGTGTGAAAAGACTTTTCAAAATCAAATGCTATTCGTATTTGACTTTGGTCAAATAAATATGTGTTTTCCCTTTATATAATATTTGATTTTATTCTTTTCTTTTTAAGGAAACTCTTATTTATTTGTTATTTTTTATCTGATTTCTTGACCAAGAAACCGTGTACTGCTATGAGATTGAATGTTGTCAGAGTTGCCTCATTTATTTATGGAAACTTTGCTGAAAAACTATCTAGGTTTTTTGTATCCATTTGAACGGACTAACTATATGTTTAAATAGATTTTTTACTTTCCTTTTTGGGAACATTTTCATTTAATGACCTGATCGTTTTTTGGTTATTTGTCCACGACCTAGAGGGTTTCTAAATTGTATATATTCATTCTAAGGTCACTGGTCTTTTTGAGCTCTCTTGGTGTATCAATTCTATATTACTTTTCAAAGTTAGAGAGTATTTTTCAATGTTGTGTGAAGAACTTGAGTCCAATAAGTTCTTAGTATTTTATTATTGTGTACTCTGTATTGTTTCTTGTTGAAATTGTGCAGGTTGAACACCTAGGATATTGTTAATCAAGCTTTAGGAGAAGTCTTATTCGTGAGTCACCTTTTCGGAAGGAAAAAGTGCATGTGAGCCACTCTTCAGGAGGAAGATAGCAAGTGAGTCACTCTTCAGGAGGAAGATTGCAAGTTAGACACTCTTCGGGAGGAAAATTGCATGTGAGACACTCTTCGGGATGAAGTGTGCAAGTGCTACGAATTGAAGGAAGTTCAAGGTCTCTGCACTTCAAAAATTTGATTAGAAGAATTGGTTACAACAATTGCGGCAAATTCAAAGAGGGAGTCTTTATTTGTATAAGTCGATTTAGTTTTGTAAACACTTGTGATTCATCTAATAAATTTCTTTCTCTGGGCGTGGCCTCATGGACCAAGAGAAATTCGAAAGAGTTGCTGATACCACGTATAAAATGTTGTATCATTTAATTTTCTGTATTTTACTTTCTACAGTATATTTATGTTCTGTCAGAATTTGTGTCTGATATAATAGAGACAAATTCTGTTCAAATAATTTTACTACAATTTCACATTATTTAAATTGCAGAATTGTAGTAAGATTGTTTGATAATTTCACTTGATAATTATTAAAAACAGAATTTTAATTACATATAAAGTTTTTATAATAAATCTTAATAAATGAATACTAAATAATTATTCTTTAATAAAAAAAATAATTATTATATTTTGTTTTGTAAAAAAATTATTCTAACTATTTAATTAATTTTTGAAATTTTTTATTTTATTTTTTAATAACATGTGATATTATAATGATAAAAGTACATGTTGGTAAAAGAAAATTATAAAGTAATTACAGATATAAAATATGGAGATAATTGCGGTAAAAGTTTCCAAAAAACTTAGGGTTGATGCAGATTAATCTCCAACCTCAAAAATTAACAGTAATAGTCCCCAAGGTCACATTTTCTGTAAGTCAGTTGGTCCCTAACTTAAGTGATCCGTTAAACCCAAATAAAATGGCACGTGTCAATTTTTAATTGGTCAATAATAATTTAATTAAAAAATTTTAAAATAAAATAAAAAACTAAAAAATATATTTTAAAATTATAAATTTATTTTATTTTATTTTATTTTTCTTTTTTTTTCCTAGTCATCTTCTTCCTCCAACCACACCCGACTCCCCTCCCCATCTCATCTTCTTCCTCCAGCCACACTTCGACCCCCACCTCGTCTTCTTCCTCAACCCCTTTTTCTTCTCTCTGTGCGACGGTGTGTGCGGGTCTCACGTGGTGGTGTCTTCGACAGAGATCTCTGTCCAAAGCGAAGGGTAAATGTTGTTTTTCTTTTTCTATACTCTTAATTTTTCTAGGTTGGGGTTTTAGAATTAGGAGTTGGGTTCTATTGTGCTATTGGGGTTACGGTCGTGGGTTGTAGGATGAGTGGGTTGTGATGGATTTGAAGTTACCTTCCTTCATCATGTTTTTTCTTCATTTTTTAACTTCTTAAACATAATAACAACATGCCTTTCGATTGTTGATGTGGTTGTATATTTTTTCAGTGTGAATGGCGGAGAGAGACACCCATTAACAATCAAACTGAGTTTCTATTTTTCTAAGATTTGAATATATTGTTATTATATTGGGAATTTATATATATAACATGCAAACAAAGAATAAATTCCCAGAAAAAATGCATCTATTTCTAATTAATAAATTAACCCTTTTTTATCTTTCTATGCCGCCGACAAGGCCTCGTCGTCAAAAATGGAGGCCACTACAAGCCTCACCGTCGTTCTTTGGAGTCAGGCCACTATGACCTTCACTGTTGAGTCACCATTAAGAGTTCGCCGGAGTAAGTGTGGTTGGAATTGAGTGGGTGGGGGTGTGGCTGGAAGAAAAAGACGAGGTGGGGAGGGGGCTCGAGTGTGGCTAGAGGAAGAAGACGAAGAAGAATAAGAAGAAAAAAAAGAAAAAAAAAGAAAAGAACAAGTAAAATAAATTTATAATTTAAAATTTATTTTTTTGTATGGCATTAAAATAATGAAAAATATAAATTGTAAATCCTATACAAAGTGGCCGGCCATATTAGTGAATAATGGGCCTCACATTGCAATTTTGCCATTTTGTTATTTCTCAATCCCATTTTCTCAAAAATACCAATTTTCCAATTTAACCATTTAAATGTCAAGTCTAATTATATAATAACTAGAAAATAATTATTAAATAATATTGTCATTCAATATATTTATTAATTTAGACATATAAAGTCTCTTAATTAATAAATAAACCTAGAATCTTTTTTCTTCACAATTTTGCCCTTGCTTAGTGAAAATTCATAAAGTAGACATAGTCTAACTTTAGAATTATAATTGATTAATTAAAATCAATTAACTGAGTCTTACAAGCAGTATGGTCTCAACTAGAATGGGGACCATGGGCCTATATAACCGAGCTTCCAATAAGTCGAACCGAATTTACCAAGTAAATTCCCTAACTTATGAATTCCTTATTGAATCCACACTTAGAACTTGGAATTGCACTCTCAGTCATATCGAACGCTCTATATGTTCCACGATATAGATACGCTATTAATTATCCATTGTTATAATCCTAATTTGATCAATGACCCTCTAATAGATGATCTACATTGAATAGGGACTAAATTATCGTTACACCTTCAATGCATTTTATCCTTAAAACACTTAGCTCCGTATAAATGATATTTCAGCGAAGTGAAATGAGATCTCCACCACTTATCTCTGTTTAGCCAAGCTCGAAGGATATCATCGTTTCACTTCTAAATTCCTATAGAAGTTATAGATTCCATATTTATGTTAGCGCTCCAACTCAATTATACTATCATGTTCCCAAAATGTACGTATCACTCTGACCCAAAACTATTCTTAACTAACAAATCAAAGAACATGTATAATACTCTTGAGATCGAACCTAACCATATCAGGTTAAGATCATTTGATCTAGGATGAACGGGTGATATTGAATTGAATAGATATTACGGTAAATTTTAATACATCTAATCAAAGTTCAATATCGGTCCCTTCCGATGTATATTCCATACATCAGATACTGGTAAACTTTGCCAATGCCCTGGAAAGGAGATAACACTTATCCAAGATGTAAGAATACCTATCGCTGATTATATCATGCCAGTCTAAATCCAGTGAACTGACAAATCAAGGAATAAACTTTCGAACATATAATCAAGATTATATTCCACTGTGCTGACAACACTATAATCATTAACAAATTCATATGTTCTGGACTTAAATAGAATATATACATTATATATATAATCATGAAATAAATCATGTGAACCATGCAACATAAAATGTTATTTCTAATCTTTATTAATAAGTAAATCTGATTATATTGAAATGGGTTTTATTTAGGGCACAAAACCCAACAAACTCCCACTTGCACTAATATAAAACAAAATGTGCATTTCAAATAATCTCAACACCTTGATATACAAATCAAGTGTAGTAGTAGTATACTCCTTGTAATAGGATATGACAGGTTGAATTAAACACAACCTTTTCTCCACCATTACTCTTCCTTAATCACAAAATTCTTGATATTGTGAAATTCCTCTCTATATGTCTACTCTCTTGGGATACTGGATTCTATACTTTCGGCAACTACGTTTTGGTTAATCAGGAAGTAACACTAGTAGTTAAGAAATGTTGGAATGGTGCCAAAAATGTATAGAAGTTTCATTAGACTGAATAAGTACCTTTCTTGCAACTTTAACATTCAGTCTCTCTCTGGTAGACTTAGAGACTTGAGATAGCTTTTTACACTTCTCCAAAATCACTACTCCACCACCAGAGTAATCACCATCTTATCAGCAGACTTTCTAGCACAAAGGCAAGTCTAGAAATCTGATGTGGTGTAGTCTAAGAGTATTAAATACACCCTTATCGACTAACATACAGTTCCTCTTCTTAATCTTAAGATTTACTTGATTGTCTTCCAATGTTCCTTTCCTGGATTAATCTGCTACCTACTCATTACTCCCACTCAACAGCAGGTGTCTGGTCTAAGGCATACTAAAGCATATCTGAGACCTCTCACTGTTGATTTAAGAAATTCTTTCATGAATTTATCTTTTCTGGAATAGTTGAGACTTTTCCTTAGATAAATAAAATCTATGTGTAGAAGTTGAGAAACTTCTATAGTTTGCCATTAGAAAAAAATGCTTCAGCATCTTACTAAAGTAAGCTGCTTGCACTAGAGTAAGTAATTCTCTAATTCAACCATTTAAATGCCAATTCTAACTATTTAATAACTATAAATAATTATTAAATAATATTGTCATTTATCATATTTATTAATTGAACCATACAAAGTATCATAATTAACAAATATGCCCCTAAAACTCTTTCTTTACAATTTCGTCCTTACTTAGTGAAAAATTCACAAATAGACATAGTCTAATTTGAGAATTATAATTGATTAATCAAAACCAATTATATGAGGCTTACAAGAAATATTATCTCAACTAGTGGGGGGACCATGGGTCTATATAACCGAGCTTCCAATAAGCAGATCAAGAATTTATAACTTAAATTCACTGACTTATTAATTCTGTTGGGTTTTACGCCCTAAATAAAACTCATTTCAATATAATCAGATTTACTTATTAATATAGATCAGAAATAACATTTAATGTTGCATGGTTCACATGATTTATTTCATGATTATATGTATATAATGTATGAATTCATCTGAAACCCTTTTCACATACTTGCTCCTGTTTATTGTGCTGTTAACACATTGGAAAGTAAACATGACTATGTGAATAAAGTTTCCTAGATTTATCAGACACAGGGTTTTACTGATATAATAATCTACAACAGAGTTTACTTGCATTTGGAGAAATGCTATGTTCTTTCCAGAGCATTGGTTAAAGTAAAGCTCAGGTTGGATGCATCGAGTATGCATCGGAAGGGACCGATATTGAACTTTGACTTAGATTTATTAAACTTACCGTAATATCTATTCAAGTCAATATCGCCTAGTTGATCCTAGATCAAATGATCTTAATCCTGTTATGATTAGGCTCAATCTCAAGAGGCTATTCGTGTTCTTTGATTTGTTAGTTAAGCCTACTTTTATGTAACACCCTAACTAACTTAGGCGTATTACGTGATTTTTAAACGTACTGTGCAGCTCGTTGCTAATCAACGAGGTTTATGGAAAAACGTGATTAATTAAAATTTTGCTTTTTAATTAAATTTATAAACCACATTACAAAAGACTCGGGATCCCGATTATAAAATCATTTACAAAAAGTTTCAACTGTTTAACTGTTACATAAAATAAAAGTCGTCTAACGACCAGTTACAAAAATTCAGCCTTGCTGTCCCGAGGATCGTACGCTCCAGGCCTAACCGATCCGACATGTACAATCTCATAAGCTCGCTCACGGTCCATCAGCTATAGCCTTGCCTTTACCTACACATGAACATAAACTGTGAGTCGACAGACTCAGTAAGAAAAGCATAATAATATCATACATAATTCTAACTGCCGTGTCCAACACGATACTGAGTCCCGCTACTGCCATGTCCAACATGGTACTGAGCCACTACTGCCATGTCCAACATGGTACTGAGTTCTGAACGTTCATAGAGACGGTACTATTGACACGTAACAACCTGATCGGTCGAACCGGTCATACTCCGCCGCCGGGTCATACTCCACTGTACCGACGTGTTACTATATCCTCCCGATCGGTCGAGCCGGTCATACTCCGCCGCTTGGTCATACTCCGGCTGTACCGACGGGATACGTCAATAGCACTGAACCACCAACAAAGTGTCAGCCTGATCGGTCAAACCGGTCATACTCATTCTTGGTCATACTCCGGCTGTACCGACGTGACGGGGTTGGATGGTTCGAAGCCAACATACAACTAATGTAATCTAATAGGCTTCCTACATGCACGCTAAACATGTAATCTACATATGCATACTGTTATACTAATCTTACTCGGATTCCGAATTCGGTGTGCGGTCAACCCGACCGGAATCGAAGCCGAGCGGCGGACATCGGCTCCTAAACCATAAAAATCACAACGCTATAAGTGACACGCTAAATCACTTCCCGGGGACTAAAACTAGGAACTAAAAGTTTCCCTATCGATAAAAAGCATGGCAATACCCCTAAAAACATAAAAACGAGGAAAACAAGGGTCCCTGAATTTTCCCCAACCGGTAGACCGGTTGCCCAACCGGAATTCCGGTTCTGGAAAATTCAGAACCCTCATCCGGAATTCCGGATGCACAACCGGAATTTCGGTTCCTCGCAGGCAGCAAACCCAAATTTTCATAACTCGACCAAATCAACCCCAAATCACCTCAAACTTTCCAGACCTGTTCTAAACCTTCCCTAGAACATATCCAAGGCATCAAAACAACCCAGAAACCTCAAACACGAAAAATGCCATTGGAGCTCAAGCTTTGAGTTCTAAACTCAAACTTGAGCTAAACCACCTAATCATGCATTCCACTAGCTTAATTCAACTTAAACTAGCATAAAATCATCTCTGAAAACTATTAAAAACAACAGCAACATCACAGAAACAGATTACACAATTTTCATGTTGAAAACCAAACTTTTGCATAATAACACTCTAGCATGCTCAACCTAGGAATCATACTTCACAAATAGCTTAATTACCAACTAAAAATCATGCTTTTAACCTCAGAAAATAATCACAAAATACAGCAGCAACAACAACCAATCTCATGCATGCATCATCAATTTATCAAACTTTTCCTAAGAAAATAAGAGAAGAAAGCTAGAGGACACCTACCACAATCAAGAATTCACTAGAGTTTTGCAAACCAAGCTTGAATCACCACAAAAATCCAGCTCCAAGCACCCCCATGCATAGACGAAAATAGAGAGAAAAAGAGAGTGTTTTTTTGAAATTTTCTTTCTTTTCTTTACTTAGTGATTTTTTTGTAAAAATGAATGAATACACATAAAGCCACATATCAACTTACATTTCAGCCAATAAATAAATAAAATAACATTTATTTTTCAATTTAATAAAATCACAAAAGACAAAAAGTCATTGGGGCAAAAAGACCATTTTGCCCCTTCATGCTAAAATCACATAAAAATCACTTAAGGGGTATTTTTGGGACATTCTAAATTCTCGGCCATTCCCGACATTCCCAATGTCTAAAACCCGTCCCCAAACTACTAACATACTAAGTTGTGATTTCTACTGAGCCAAACGCCGAGTTCCAAAATACCGGACACCAGAAATGCAAAATATGCAAGATACTGAATAACATAAATAACAGTATAATAAATTATTTAAATAGCTATAAATAATTTCATAATTAATCATAAACAACTGCTAATTTCCAAATTAACTAAGCGGGCTTTACATTTTGGGTCAGGGTGATACGTACATTTTGGGAACACGGTAGTGCAATTGAGTGGGAGCGCTAACATAAACATGGAATCTATAGCTTCTATCTGGCGAATAGTAAGTAAAGGATGATCACCTTCGAGCTTGACCAAACGAAAATAAATGGTGGAGATCTCATTTCACATAAGCTGAAATATCATTTATACGGGGTTAAGTGTTTTAAGGATGAAATACATTGTAGGGTGTAACGGTGATCTAATCCCTTTACAGTGTAGATCATTCATATAGAGGATCATTGATCAAATTAGGATTATAACAATGGATAACTAATGATGTGTCTATATGGTGGAACATATAGAGCATTCTATATACTGAGAGTGCAATTCTAAGTTCTATGCGTGGATTCAACGAAAAATTAATAAGTCAGTGAATTTAGGTTATAAATTCTTGATCTGCTTATTGGAAGCTCGGTTATATAGACCCGTGGTCCCCCCACTAGTTGAGATAATATTGCTTGTAAGACTCATATAATTGGTTTTGATTAATCAATTATAATTCTCAAATTAGACTATGTCTATTTGTGAATTTTTCACTAAGTAAGGGCGAAATTGTAAAGAAAGAGTTTTAGGGGCATATTTGTTAATTATGATACTTTGTATGGTTCAATTAATAAATATGATAAATGACAATATTATTTAATAATTATTTATAGTTATTAAATAGTTAGAATTGGCATAAATGGTTGAATTAGAAAATTGGCGTTTTTGAGAAAATCAGATGCAGAAAAGATAAAACTGCAAAATTGCAAAAAGTGAGGCCCAAATCCACATTGCATGGCCGGCCACTTTTGTAGGGTTTTATCTCTGATATTTTCATTATTTTAATGCCAAATAATTCAAACCTAACCCTAGTGGAATGCTATAAATAGATAGTGAAGGCTTCAGGAAATTTACACTTAAATTTTACACTTTTTCATTCAGAGAAAAACCTGAGCCTTCTCTCTCTATACCTAGTCGCCACCTTCTTCTCTTTCTTCCCTCTTCAATTTCGAAATTTCTTAGTGTTAGAGTAGTGCCCACACACAGGAAGTGATACCTCAATCATAGTGAGGAAGATCGTGAAGAAAGACTTTCAGCAAGAAGGAGTTTCAGCACTAAAGAATCAGAGAAAGAGATCCAGGTTCGGATATTGATAATGCTCTGCTACAGAAAGTAATCAAGGGCTAGATATCTGAACGGAAGGAGTCATATTATTCCGCTGCACCCAATGTAAGGTTTACTAAACTTTATATGTGTTTATTTCATCCTTTCAGAAAGTTCATATTTAGGGTGTTAAACAACATACTTGTGAGTAGATCTAAGATCCTGGTAAAATAATTTCCAACAAATTTTTCGTTGAATCCACGCATAGAACTTAGAATTGCACTCTTAGTATATAGAATGCTCTATATGTTCCACCATAAAGATACATCATTAGTTATCCATTGTTATAATCCTAATTTGATCAATGATCCTCTATATGAATGATCTACACTGTAAAGTGATTAGATTACTGTTGCCCCTGATTTTGCCCAATATACGTGGACCAACCGGATGAGGACACGTGGATCAAACAGCTTAACATTTGAATTATTTTCTAAGTCTTTATTTAATAAGGCAGCATCCGGGACATGCCTCCCAGAGAAGACATAAGGAGCCCCAGACGCTCCCGAAAGCCCAAGTAATACTAAGGCATCTCCGCGAGGTGTCAGGCTTCCCCTAAGCAATCAAGTCGCATTTAATGCCACATGGGAGGAAACATGTTGGGGCGGCTACACGCAATAAAGTCTGATGGCACAACCCCCAATCTGCAGCTACAAAGTAATGATCATTTAAGTTTATTGACGGCTACACTGTGAAGAGTCACATCAGTCAAAAGACAATAAGGACATTCCACATAAAAGCCCTACAGAACCTAGGGATTTGACCATGCATTACTCATGGTATATTCATTGGGAATGCCAAACTTTATGGATACTTACAGATACACCTATACAATAATTCTGGGGATCACCCCACCAAAAACACTATAAATACCCCTTCAAAGCTCATTAAATGGGGTCGAGAATCTTGGGTTGCATAAGAACAAGAAGAGTAAATACTCACCAAGAACATTCTCTGTATTTAGAAGTGTAAACACTCACCAAAGACATTCTCTGTATTAAATACATCCATAAATAACACAGACTCGTGGACTAAGGCTAATTAACGCCCCAACCACGTAAAAATTCTTCTTTAATTCTCTTACAGCTCTCTAATCTTATAATATTTTATTGGTTGCCGAAAACCTCAGTCAATATTTTGGTGCTTTCATTGAGAGCTGAAGAAAGCTTCTACAAAAAAAAAACACTTCACGTTACAAAAATGGTGGAGACTAGAAGTACTCGTCAACCTCGCCCTCTAGAGGATGCTCAAGATCCAAACGAGGAAGACGTAGCCTCAAGAGCAGCTGAGGGTTCTGAGGATGAAGAAGGAATTCCTAACGATGACTACGAGGGAAACCTTGATGAGTATGCCCACGATGAAGGTAGCTACTCAGAGTTGGTGCTCCTAAGGCAAAAAGCTATCGATCACGAAGCTGAGATCGAAGCCCAAAAAGCACAAAACCAAAAAATGCAAGAGGCGATGCTGGCCATGCAGAAAGCCATCGAGGCGGCTGGCATCCACGTGCATCCCAAGGCAATGACTGCTGGACTCGGCAAGGAACTAGAGGAATCCTCGCCTAGCACCCAACAACAAAGTCTAGGGAGCCTAGCCCCATAAGATATCCTGCTGACGGGAACCAAAAGAAAAACCCTACCTCTACCCCCGGGCAAAAGAAAAAGGCGTAGGACCCACCAAAGGTCCCCTCAGATTTCCCTAAAGGGAAAGGTCCGCAGTGGGGCAAGCTCCGAAAAGGGAGTCTTGGCCCTCAGGATCGAGAGGATCGAAAAAGCGTTTCTGTGCGCCAAGAGCCCGGAGGTAGAGGAGGAAGAGGACAGAGATGTCCTCCCGTCGATTTGAGAAATCAAATCAATGGGAATCAAGGTGACCACCGGGATCACCTTGACCAAAAGAGATACGGACCCGCGGCCTCCACGGGAACGTTAAATGAAGGAATCATGGCGGAGCTCGCCATACTCTGAAAAGATATCGCCCGAGTCTCCCGGAGAGAAAAAGGGGACGACTCCGACTCAGACTGTGAGGACCGGGAGCCATGTGCTAAGCACATCCTGGAAGTAGAGCTCCCCAAGAATTTTAAGATGCCCGAAATGGCAGCTTATACCGGGAACTCCGATCCAAGCGATAACTTGTCGTGGTTTAACCGTGTCATGACGGTCATGAGAGTCAGCAATGACGCGAAATGTCTGTGCTTCCCGATTACTTTAAGCGGGTCCGCGGAGGAATGGTTCAAGAAGCTAGAACCAGGATCCGTGGGCTGTTGGAACAAGTTACAGACCAACTTCCGGAGAGAATTTGTCGCCGCACGAAAGGTCAACCTGGAGGTCAGTGCCTTGACTAACATCAAGCATCTGCCCACCGAGACCTTGAAAAACTACATAAAGAGGTTCCGAGAGGAAGCCTCGAAGACCAAGAAAGTTGATGACGGACAACAACTTGCCCTTCTCCAGGCAAGCATCCGTATAGGAACTCCCTTCTGGAACGAGCAACAACAAGAGGGGGCTGCTAGCCTTCAGGACTTCCAGAAGAGAGTCCAAAAATATATCAACCTTGAAGAGGCCCAAATAGTGGCCTATGGAGGATACTTTCCCACCGAGATAGCAGATTATATGCCCGGAGCACCATCCTCGGGTACTGTCCCGACCGCGGCTCCACCGATGAGCGGCATACAGTTCTCTGCTACTCCCGGATATAGTCAGGGCCAGGCCTTGGCACCCGCATCATCCCATTTTGGAAATCCCTCAGGGATAAATGGACAAGCTCCCCAGCACTCCGCTCCAACCGCTAGCCTAGCGGGCCCCTCCCAGGGCTCGAGGAGTAAACGATCCTCTAAAGGCAGCACCCGGACGGAGGAGAAACGCAAAAAGAGGGGGTACACTCCCCAGTACACCCAGTACACGGAGCTGACGGACTCCCAAGAGCGTGTGTACTTTGCTACTAGGCAAAATACGCACTACTGGAGACCACCTCCCTTGTACAAGGATAGCTCCCGGAGGGATCCAAACAAAAGGTGCGAGTACCACAACAACATTGGGCATAGCACCAACGAATGCAAGAATCTCAAAGACAAGATTGAAAACCTGATCCGATTGGGCCACCTCTATGAGTGGATCAAGAATCGGCTGCCTCACCTCAATACGGGCCAGGCGACAGGGGGTGTGCGACAGGGAACACCAGGGGGTGCAGCAGGAGTATTGGCTCCAGTTGCTCCCGCGAGCGATGCCCAACACATCCCCGGTTTGCCGCCCAGACCCAACGGGAGGGTAGCCATGATCTCTGGAGGACCCCATATTGGAGGAACCACCCGCAAAGAACTAAAGCTGTACGCGGGGCCGTAAAGCACAATGAGGTTCGGGAGGTTACTCAACTCCCATCTCAAAGGCCCTGGCTGATGGATCAGCTCATCACGTTCACGGAAGAAGACGCCAAGGGGGTCTGCTTCTCTCATCATGATCCGTTAGTCATTGAGACCCCCATTGCCAATAAAGCAGTGGCCAGAGCCTTCATTGACAATGGAAGTTCCGTGAACTTACTTTTCAAGGAGGCCTTCACTGCAATAGGCCTGACGGACCGAGATCTCTCACCCAGTGGTTCCCAACTCACAGGGTTTAACGGAACAACGCTTATCCCGATGGGAAAAGTGAGGCTTCCAGTCACTTTGTGCTGGGACACCCCCCAGAGCACGTTCAAATACTGCACCTTTGTGGTGGTGGACTGCCCGACCGCTTATAACGCGATCCTCAGCCGACCGGCCCTGGTAGATTTTGGCGCAGTCACATCCATTCGACACCTGTGCTTAAAGTTCCCTACCCAGGAAGCTGGAATTGGGATGGTGAGAGGAAATCAGGGGGAAGCAAGGCAATGTTACAATGTTGCAATCCACCTGCCCGTACTGATGGTCCGAGAAACGATTGAGCCAGAAATGGCTGAAGAGGATGAGTTGGACCCCCGAGTGGGGTCTGAAAAAATTGTGGAACTAATGGAGGATGTCGAGGAAATATGAATGTGCAACCTCGACTCCACCAAGGTACTCTGGCTAGGAAAAAGCCTAGATTCGGAGGAAAAAGAAAAAATAATAAAAACACTGAAGGGCGCCGTCGAAATTTTTGCATGGCGCCAAGAGGACATGACTGGCATAAGTCCCCATGTCATCACCCACGTCCTCAACGTCAACCCGGACATGCCACCTGTCCAACAAAAGCGACGCCCTCTCGACTCGGTAAAAGCCGAGGCCCTAGAGAAAGAAGTGGATAAGCTTCTGACGAACAGCATGATCCGCGACGTATACTATCCGGAATGGCTAGCCAATCCGGTCCTGGTGCCCAAGCCGAACGGAACTTGGCGAGTTTGTATAGATTTCATGATCTAAACAAAGCTTGTCCGAAGGACTGCTTCCCGCTACCCAGGATCGACCAGATGGTAGACGCCACTTCCGGATTCAAATTACTATCCTTCATGGACGCCTACGCCGGGTATAACCAAATAAAGATGCACACGGCGGACCAAGAGTGCACTAGCTTCAGGACCGATAAGGGGGTATACTGCTACCTGGTCATGCCTTTCGGACTGAAGAACGCTGGAGCGACCTACCAAAGAATGGTCAACCGGATGTTCAAAGACCTCTTGGGGCGAAGCATGGAGGTATACGTGGAAGACATGCTCGTCAAGTCTAAAGCATGTAATAGCCATGCGGATGACTTAGAGGAGTGTTTTGAGGTAGTCCGGAGATACGGCATGAAGCTAATTCCAAAGAAATGCACCTTTGGGGTCAAATCAGGGAAGTTCCTATTGGAATTTATTTTACCAAGATCTTAGATCTACTCACAAGTATGTTGATTAACACCCTAAATATGAACTTTCTAAAACGATGAAATAAACACGTATAAAGTTAAAGAAACCTTACATTGGGTGCAGCGGAATTAAATGACTCCTTCCGTTCAGATATCTAGCCCTTGATTCCTTTCTGTAGCAGAGCATTATCAATACTGAACCTGGATCTCTTTCTCTGAATCTTTGATGCTGAAACTCCTTCTTGCTGAAAGTCTTTCTTCACGATCTTCCTCACTATGATTGAGGTATCACTTGCTGTGTGTGGGCACTACTCATACACTAAGAATTTTGAAATTTAAGAGGGAAGAAAGAGAGAGGGAGTGGTCGGCCAGATAGGGAGAGAGAAGGCTCACTTTTTTCTGAATCAGAAGTGTCAGAAGAAAAGTGTAATTTTTCTGAAGCTTTCACTATCTATTTATAGCATTCCACTAGGGTTAGGTTTGAATTATTTGGCATTAAAATAATGAAAATATCAGAGGGAAAAACCCTACAAAAGTGGTCGTCCCTATACATGTGGATTTGGGCCTCACTTTTTGTAATTTTGCAGTTTTATCTTTTCTGCATCTGATTTTCTCAAAAACGCCAATTTTCTAATTCAACCATTTAAATGCCAATTCTAACTATTTAATAACTATAAATAATTATTAAATAATATTGTCATTTATCATATTTATTAATTGAACCATACAAAGTATCATAATTAACAAATATGCCCCTAAAACTCTTTCTTTACAATTTCGCCCTTAGTGAAAAATTCACAAATAGACATAGTCTAATTTGAGAATTATAATTGATTAATCAAAACTAATTATATGAGTCTTACAAGCAATATTATCTCAACTAGTGCGGGGACCATGGGTCTATATAACCGAGCTTCCAATAAGTAGATCAAGAATTTAGCACTAAAATTCACTAACTTATTAATTCTTCGTTGAATCCACGCATAGAACTTAGAATTGCACTCTCAGTTATATAGAATGCTCTATATGTTCCACCATATAGACACATCATTAGTTATCCATTGTTATAATCCTAATTTGATCAATGATCCTCTATATGAATGATTTACACTGTAAAGGGAATAGATTACCGCAACACCCTACTATGTATTTTATTGTTAAAACACTTGACCCCGTATAAATGATATTTCAGCTTATGTGAAATGAGTACTCCACCATTTATGTTCGTTTGGTCAAGCTTGAAGGAGATCATCCTTTGCTTACTATTCGCCAGATAGAAGCTATAGATTCCATGTTTATGCTAGCGCTCCCACTCAATTGCACTACCGTGTTCCCAAAATGTACGTATCACCCTGACCTAAAAGTAGGCTTAACTAGGCATGGCAAAAAGATCCATTTATTCGGATCGGGTCAGTGATCCGATCCGACGGATCATTACTGATCCGAAACATTTGGATACTTATTGGATCTTGGATCTGATCCGCTCCGCCCCGATCCGTTTTAAATATATTTTTTTTTTTTAAAAAAACATTTTTAGTTTTTAATATATTTTTTAAAAAAAGAAAATTTGAATCCATTACATTATTTAATGCTATTGTACATCTAATCTAATGATGATGGCAGAGTTGGCCCTTCTTTTTATTCGTACTTCTATTTTTTCTTTTCTTTCTTTTCCCAAATAGAAATTGTTATCAATTGTTTATTTGGACTTTCATACTAATGATTTTGAAATAACATTGACTAACTCTTAGTAACAACAATTTTCTTATATTGTAAAGTTTTTTTATTATTTATTTTATTTATCGTAGATAATATTAAGATTGTAAACAGGTATCATACCAGTAATAAGCTTAAATTTTTTCAATTTATGTTCTTTTTTTTTCTTTTCTTTAACTTATATGTATGTTCGTGGTCCTGTACATGCTATTTACACTGAATAAATAAATGATCGAAATACGCAAAATTTACATCTGTTACATAATTTAGTGAAATGGTTTCCTAAGAAAAAAATTTTGTTTAGTAAAAAAAAAAAACTTACATTAACATAAAATGTAATAGCAATAGTAAAAATGTACAGATATTGTATATTCAATTAAAAATAAAATAGAAGAATGTCAACATATAATCTATGACATTTTTTTTTCAGGAGCCGTACTTAGTAAATTGAAGACTAGAACAATATATAAAAAGTTTATAGTTAATTATTTCATGTATTTTTTTTAGAGAAAATTTATTTCATGTAATCATCATATTACATTATTATTGATGATAATATTAGTGGAATTTAAAAAAATTTGGTAAATTTTTAAACTTTTCTATAGTAAAATTACATTTTTATGTGATAAGAATTTCAGATTTTTTTTTTATTAATTTTAACAAATAAATAAAAATATATAGGAAAAAAATGATGCATTATTAGTTAAAAAAATAAATTTAGGAAAAAAAATGATAAATTTAAATATAAAATATATTTTTTTTAAAAGAAAAAATTGGGTCGGATCAGATCCGATCCGTATAAGGCGGGTCGGATCAGATCCGATCCGAGTACCTGATCTAGCGGGGCGGGGCGGGGCAGATCCTTATATGATATGGATGAAGTCGAATCATAGCCGGATCAGATCCAACCCGCCCCATTGACATTCCTAGGCTTAAGTAACAAATCAAAGAACACGAATAGCCTTTCAAGATTGAGCCTAATCATAACAGGATTAAGAACATTTGATCTAGGATCAACTAGCCGATATTGACTTGAATAGATATTACGGTAAGTTTAATAAATCTAAGTTAAAGTTCAATATCGGTCCCTTCCGATGCATACTCCATGCATCCAACCCGAGCTTTACTTTAACCAATGCTCTGGAAAGAACATAGCACTTCTCCAAATGCAAGTAAACTCTGTTGTAGATTATCATATCAGTAAAACCCTATGTCTGATAAATCTAGGAAACTTTATTCACATAGTCATGTTTACTTTCCAATGTGTTGACGGCACAATAAACAAGATCAAGTATGTGAAAAGGGTTTCAGATGAATTTATACATTATGTACATATAATCATGAAATAAATCATGTGAACCTTGCAACATTAAATGTTATTTCTGATCTATATTAATAAGTAAATCTGATTATATTGAAATGAGATTTATTTAGGGCATAAAACCCAACAGTTCCTAGGCTTCATCGTCAGCCAGAGGGGGATTGAGGCAAACCCAGAGAAAATCCAAGCTCTCCTGAGTATGCCGTCTCCCAAGAAGCATAAAGACGTGCAGAGCCTAACCGGAAAGGTTGCCGCCCTAAGCCGTTTTATCTCCCGGTCTACAGACAAGTGCATCCCCTTCTTCAACATACTGAAGAAGTGTCAAAAGTTTGAGTGGTCGGATGAGTGCGAGGAGGCATTCAAAAAGTTGAAAGAACATATGGCCAAGCCTACTATCCTATCAAAACCCATCCTCGGAGAGGACCTATTCCTATATTTGGCCGTCTGTGAGCACGCGGTGAGCGCTGCCCTAGTCCGGGAAGAAGAGAAAACTCAACATCCCGTGTACTATGTTATCAAGCGCATGATAGGAGCAGAGACAAGGTACCCCATCATCGAGAAACTGGTTTTCTGCATCCTGATGGCCTCAAGGAAATTAAGGCCATATTTCCAAGCACATCCGATCAAGGTACTGACCAACCACCCACTCCGGCAAGTCCTCCAAAAACCAGAAGCATCCGGAAGGCTCCTCAAGTGGGCAATGGAGTTAAGTCAGTTCGACTTACATTACGTTCCCCGAATCTCCATAAAAGGCCAAGCCCTGGCGGACTTCATTACCAAATGTAATGAAGCCGAGGCAACTGCGAATTCGCCAACACCATCGGTCCCCACATGGAGAGTATTTGTGGACGGTGCCTCCAATGAAAATGGATCCGGAGCAGGGGTGGCGATGATATCCCCGACCGGACTGCGACTCCAGGCAGCCCTACGGTTCGACTTCTCAGCTTCAAACAACGAGGCCGAATACGAGGCCTTGATAGCAGGGTTGAGGCTAGCAAAAGCCGTAGGGGCCAAGAGAGTAGAAGTCTACAGTGACTCCCAGCTGGTCGTAAGTCAGATATCGGGAGAGTACCAAACGCGTGGCGAACGAATGGCCGCGTATGTAACAATAGTCCGGGAACTGCTCCACGAGTTCACGGACTACAAAGTAGAAAGAATCCCCCGGGAAAAGAACGCTCACGCGGACTGTCTTGCCAAGTTAGCTTCAGATAGTGAAATCGAAGGGCTTGGGGTAGTACCAGTGGAACGCTTGGCAGAGCCAAGCATCAAAGTAAAAGAGGCCATAACAACGGTTGGGCAAGAACCCAGCTGGATGGTCCCTATCATAGAATACATAACAAAAGGTGAGTTGCCCCAAGAAAGGGCACTGTCTCGAAAGATTAAGTATCAGGCTCATCATTATGTAATGATGGATCAAATTATCTACCGAAGAGGACTCAGCATGCCTTATTTAAGGTGTGTATCGGACCCTGAAGCTACACAAATCATGCTAGAGGTCCACGAAGGGTTCTGTGCAGATCATACAGGAGGACCCAGTCTCTCAAAGAAAATATTGAGACATGGATACTTCTGGCCAACAATGAAAAAAGATTGTATAGACTACGTCCAAAAGTGTGATTCGTGCCAAAGGTTCGCGAACATACCAAGAGCTCCTCCCAATGAAATTACCCTGATGTCTAGTCCCTGGCCCTTCGCGGTTTGGGGAATAGATCTTATTGGGTCCCTGCCAACATGAAAGGGAGGAGTAAAGTATGCAATAGTAGCAGTAGACTACTTCACCAAATGGACGGAGGCTGAGCCCATGAAGACTATAACTGCTAAAAAAGCACTAGACTTTGTTATCAAAAACATAGTGTGTCGATATCGCCTGCCTCACAAAATAGTCTCTGACAATGGAAAGCAATTTGATTGCGAAGAATTTACTGACTTCTGCAACCAACACGGAGTAGTAAAAAGCTTCTCCGCGGTGGCAAGGCCGCAAACAAACGGACAAGCAGAAGCAGTCAATAAAATTCTAAAGGTTACCCTAAAGAAAAAGCTGCTGGCCTGCAAAAACAACTGGCCCAAAGAGTTGCCAAGAGTGTTATGGGCCTACCGGACGACCCCTAGAACCACGACCGGCCACTCGCCTTTCTCAATGGCGTACGGTTGTGAAGCGATGGTCCCGGTAGAAACGTTATTCCCGTCCCACAGGAGAACGACTTACGATCCAACCACGAATCAAGCTTTACTTCAAGAAGCTCTGGATCAAGTTGAAGAACTCCGGGATGAGTCTCAAATACGGATGGCAGCTTATCAAAAGAAGGTGACCAAATATTTTAACTCCAAAGTTAAAAATAGAAAATTTGCTATTGGGGATATGGTCTTAAGAAGAGTCTTCCCAGCCACCCAAGAACCCGAAGTGGGGGTACTTGGGCCAAATTGGGAAGGACCATATGAAATCGAGGACGAAATCGGTTCAGGCACTTACAAGCTAAAAAGGATGGACGGAACCATTGTGCCAAGGGCCTGGAACGCCGATCACCTTAGAAAATATTATCAATAGCCAAAAATGTAACTTAGACTTTGTTTAAAGAGTTTGTACCGTCTAAGTGTATACAGCCTCCGCATGTTAAATAAATCTGAGTGCCTTAAAAACAAAGTTTCTATGCCACTCAGGGGGGTACTAAGGTATACCACACGGACAGACAAAAAACAGGCTAAGTAAAATATCCTGACCCAAAGGCCAGGTCAAAAAAAAAAAAGAAAAGAAGTATGCATAAAAAAGAAAAAAAAGCATATGTATAAACATCCTGACCCAAAGGGCAGGTCCAAAAGAAAGATATGTGCATCAAATAAGATCATATATAAATATATATAAAAATCCTAGCCCTAAGGGCAGGTCAAAAAATATATACAAAGGGCCCGTGGACAGGCCTTAACAAATGTTTCCCCTTAAATAAAAACAGCTATGAAAATGAAAATTGTCTTAAATACAAGATAATTGGCTGTAAATAAAAAAAAAGTAGAAAAGTGAGATAAGAAAAATCTTGGTTGAACTCGGAGCGGCCTAGTCGATGCGAGGAGGAAGGCGAGGACCAATGCGCGCCTCCAGCATGGCATTGAGCTTCTTCTTCTTCTCCCGGAATTTTGCAATCATCTTCGCGGGCTTGGGATAGAAGTTAAGCTTGATATTCTGGTCATTTGTAGACCAGGCCATGTAGACGCCATCGTCGAAACGCTTGACGCACCGGCTGCAGGAGGTGGGAGAAAGGAGCTCATTTTTCTTAGCCTTCTTCAAGGCTTGGTCTTTGAAGTCCTTGAGCTCCTTCAGCTCCACAGCCAGGTTGGCCCTCGACTCCAAGTCTGCCTTGTGAACTTCCTCTAAGGACTTCACCTTGGCAGCCATTTCATCCAAGGCTTCCCTAGCCTCCAGAAGCTCACGCTTGGCCTTAGCAGCAGCCTCGCCCTCCGCCCTCAGCTCCTCCTGGTGCTTGGCCTCCAGCCTATCCCTCCGAAGGGCCTCCTCTCGGATCATCGCCTCCGCTTGAGCCTCCCTCTGCCTGGCCTCTTCCTCACTGGTCTTGGCAAGGGCCTCCCGGCGCTCGGTATCCTCCTGGTAAATCTGCCTTTCAGCAGTCAAATCCTGAAGGATCTTCATGACTTCGTCCATGCCCCCAAAGTCAGACAAGACGAAGCCATGGTTAATTAGATTCTTGGAAAGGTGACCGGCCTCGGCAGCAAGCTGGAAAAAGATACAAGTATGAGTAAAAGTCCTTAAGAGAAAATAATGAGGAAAAAAGTAAACTACGAAATACTTACCACGGTGAGGGAGTGGCTGAGATCCTGGACTTGGAAGATGGAGTTCAAGGATGCACAAGTAGCGAACCGCTTGGGTGCACACCGGGTAAGCTGAGACGCAAACTCGCCGGTCATCTCCGCGGCAAAGGGAGCTAGGGTGGGCCCGAGGAAACGACCGAACCAATCCGACAGGGGGTCCAAGTTTCGATCCCACAGATTCTGGTAGTTCGGATCGTTAAGGGTATTTTGCATTTCAACTCGCAAAACCCTCCTCAAAGCCTCCACGTGAGCATACCCCCGGGGGTACTCGTCCATGGCGTAGTTGTGTTTAGCTATCCGGAGTTCCTGTCTCGCCTCATCTCCAGGAACCGGAGTCAGCACTATGTTGGGAGGCACTGTATGTTCCTCCACCTCAGGAGAGATCCCGGAATCAAGTGCGGGGGCCAGAGTATCAGCTCTCCGTGGCCGTTTGGGTACTTCCTCGGCAACCATCTTGCCCTTGCGCTTGCGAATCAGAGCAACTTCTTGCTCTTCTTCACTTTCTTCAACTTCCTCAGGAAGAGCCCATTGCTCTTCTTTACCTTCTTCAACTTCCTCAGAAAGGCCCCATTGCTTTTCTTGACCTTCTTTAGCTTCCTCCGGAAGCGCCTCCTCCTCATCCACTAAGTCAATAGTGTCTGGAGGGGCACTGGAAGAAGCTTTCAAGGGAGTGGCCATCTGGGAGGAAGTTAAAGGAAGGGGAGAGTCAGGAGTGTGAGCTCCGGCAAGTTCGGCCAAAATGGCATCCATGGAAGTACCTGCTACAACAAAAGAAAAAAGGCAAGTGTTAGAATATCCATGGAAACAGTAAACACTCGAATAAAGCAATCAAGCTAGTCCTACCCTGACTCTCTAATTCGGCCCTAGCAAAGTTCTGAATCTTAACGCTGGCAGCATCGTCTCCGAGATAGCTGTTCGAAGGCCGGAACCAGCTGGAAGAAATGTAAGCCGAAGGGTCCAAGGGAACGGGCTCCGAAGGACCAGAACCCATCCGGGACCAACCTAGGAAATCTCCTAAGTTGGAAAAATAATAATCTTTCATATGGTCTCCCCACCGGGTCGAGGGCATCCTAAACCTATGAAGACGCTCATCGAATCCTACGGGCCTAAGACTGGCATATTTTCCAACGGAAGGAACGTAATGTACTGCTAAAGGAGACTTACCAGAGCCGGAAGTACTGGCGTCAGGAGCCCCGGTGTTCGGCACCTGAATCGAAGGCTTCGGCCTAGGAGCCCTCCTCTCAGCCGGGCTCCCAATGCGAAGGGGCTTCCCAGTGATCGCCTGACTTCTCCTCTCGACCGGGCTCCCCACGGGAAGGGGCCTCCCGGATGCTGCCAGGGCCTTGGAATAAGCCTTCTTCTGGGCCTTCCTATAGAGGTATTCCTAGTACTTCTTCTCGGCGGTGGCGATGAGTTCGTCCCGGAAGGTCTTCTCCGCGGCAGGCACCCTCACATTTGGAGAGATAACCTTAGAAAGGTTAGAGTCCTCCACTGATTGGTGCGGCAGGATAAGCTTGGCCTTCCGGCAATTCTCCGTCGTGACTAGGCCCCCAATGTCAAGTTCCGCCCGGTCGTAGGTTGCAAAGACCTGGGCCCTCCGGAGAAAGACCTGAGTATGCGCGGTCCGCTCATAGGGGGGAATCCTGACCCACTCTGTGAGAAGCTCCGGGTGCTCCACTGCTCGGAACCCGGAGGAGAAGAAGAAGCGGTGGCGATACTCCTTAACATTAGTTTGCCTATTATAAGGAACCACCCCATCATTGGAAGGGTGGGCCCAGAATCCGTAAAAACAATCTTTAAATTTGTCCCCCTTCTTGGGGACAGAAATAAGTTCATAAAAATACAAAATCTCCGCCGGACTGGGAGAGCCCCATCCCCGGCCAGAGTAAAAAATAAACGATGCTGAAAGCAGGCGGTATGCTTCAGGAATCAGTTGGTATGGCCCAAGGTCGACTAAAACTAAAAAATTAATAAAATAGTCTTGGAGAGGAAGCATGGCCCCGGCCATCAGGTGCGTCTAGCTCCAAGCCCTGAAGCTGCCATAGTTATGGTTGGGCGTCTCCGCATCACGGGGCGGCCGATGATACGTCCCGAATGTTGAGGGTTTGATTCCAGCTACCTCCACGATGTTCTCCAGCTGGTGGGGGCAGGTTAGGGTGGAATGAAGCTCAGCCGCCTCCCATCCTGTGGCCCGAGACTTATACCCCTCCTGGGCAACGGGACCCAGTGAGACGTCTTCGAGAGTAGCCAGACGCTTACCGCTCTTCTTGGACGACTTTGAACCGGATGCAGACATGTTTTGATTCTGAAAAAAGAGTTAAGATTCCAGCAGTTAGGCCCCATACCAAACCCTAAACCAAAAAAAGGGAATGGGGGTCCCCTAACCGCTGGAAAGAGGCCCCCTCCGGACATCTGTCAACCAGAAAACCCTAGAAGGATTTCCTGGACAAAAGTCGGGTGCAAAGAACTCACAGAAGGCAACATTGCGCGTAAAAGAAAAAGAAAGTGCAGAAAATCGAGAAAAACAAAGTCTTCTCTATGCCCTAGAAGACCAGTACACAAAGAGCGTATGGTCCTTTGCAAAAATAACAACAAGTACGTGACAAGAGTAACCCTAACACTAGAGAAGATGAATCTAGACTTGTTACGTGAAAAATTCAAAAGAATACATTCCCAGAAACTTCAGATACCAAACCCAGAAAAACAAACAGATAAGTAAAGCATGCCATGTACACAAATAGTAAAGCAAGGGATGCAAGAAACTTACAGTGAAGTGTTGAAACTGGGGGTTCTGTTGTCGATCAAACAAAGGAAAGGTAGATTGACAGTGGTGAATGAAGGTTAACAGGGAAATTTGTAAAGTGTTCGAAGGTGTTCTCTTGGTCGGAGGATTTTTTCTCTCTGGGAAACTCGAGCAAAGTTGGGAAGAAATGGGAAGTAACCGAAATGAAGGAAAGGTGGTGGCTTTTATAGGCAAAAATGCATGAGGAACAGGCACTATCACCTACCAATCGAACAGTTGGGGAGGCGCACGATTCGAATTCCCAAAGATCAACGGTTGGATTGATTCGTAATAAAGGCGGTGGAAACGTTTGAGTATCCGTCTGACACCATTAATGCACAGTATCAATGAATGGGCGTGAAACGAATCGACCTCTGCAAAAAGTGAGTCGCTGCATTAAAGGCTATCATTAAATACACCTTCACGCGCTCAAAGCTCGTGCCAGGAAACAGAGGAGTCGATCGGAGGCACTTAAACAAGCCTTGTTTTATTTTTCAAATAAACAAGGCTTGGGGGGTAAATGTTGCCCCTGATTTTGCCCAATATACGTGGACCAACCGGACGAGGACACGTGGATCAAACAGCTTAACATTTGAATTATTTGCTAAGTCTTTATGTAATATGGCAGCATCCGGGACATGCCTCCCGTAGAAGACATAGGGAGCCCCATACGCTCCCGGAAGCCAAAGTAATACTAAGGCATCTCCGCGAGGTGTCAGACTTCCCCTGAGCAATCAAGTCGCATTTAATGCCGCATGGGAGGAAACGTGTTGGGACTGCTACACGCAATAAAGTCTGACGGCACAACCCCCAATCTGCAGCTACGAAGTAATGATCATTTAAGTCTATTGACGGCTACACTGTGAAGAGTCACATCAGTCAAAAGACAATAAGGACATTCCACATAAAAGCCCTACAGCACCTAGGGATTTGACCATGCATTACTCATGGTATATTCATTGGGAATGCCCAACTTTATGGATACTTACAGATACACCTGTACAATAATTCTGGGGATCACCCCACCAAAAACACTATAAATACCCCCTCAAAGCTCATTAAATGGGGTCGAGAATCTTGGGTTGCATAAGAACAAGAAGAGTAAATACTCACCAAGAACATTCTCTGTATTTAGAAGTGTAAACACTCACCAAAGACATTCTCTGAATTAAATACATCCGTAAATAACACAGACTCGTGGACTAAGACTCATTAACGCCCCAACCATGTAAAAATCCTTCTCTAATTCTCTTACAGCTCTCTAATCTTATAATATTTTACTGGTTGCCGAAAACCTCGGTCAACAATTACCGTTACACCCTACTATGTATTTTATCCTTAAAACACTTGACCCCGTAAAATGATATTTCAGCTTATGTGAAATGAGTACTCCACCATTTATTTTCGTTTGGTCAAGCTCGAAGGAGATCATCCTTTACTTACTATTCGCCAGATAGAAGCTATAGATTCCATGTTTATGTTAGCGCTCCCACCCAATTGCACTACCGTGTTCCCAAAATATACGTATCACCCTGACCTAAAAGTAGGCTTAACTAACAAATCAAATAACACGAATAGCCTCTTAAGATTGAGCCTAGTCATAACAGGATTAAGATCATTTGATCTAGGATCAACTAGGCGATATTGACTTGAATAGATTTTACGGTAAGTTTAATAAATCTAAATCAAAGTTCAATATCGGTCTCTTCTGATGCATACTCCATGCATCCAACCTGAGCTTTACTTTAACCAATGTTCTGGAAAGAACATAGCATTTCTCCAAATGCAAGTAAACTCTTGTTGTAGATTATCATATCAGTAAAACCCTGTGTCTGATAAATCTAGGAAACTTTATTCACATAGTCATGTTTACTTTGCAAAGTGTTGACAACACAATAAACAGGATCAAGTATGTGAAAAGGGTTTCAGATGAATTTATAAATCAAATAGACAAGCAATTGATAAGGTGAACCAAAACATACACAAATGAATGAAAAATACTTCTGTTTCTTTATTGATGTTGAATAAAATAGATTACATTGAAATGGAGTTTTATTTAGGGCATAAAACCCAACAACAAGGTACCGTGAATTATGTCTAAGATAACTAAATGGTATTAACCTCTTTGATTGTGTCAAGACAATATAGGCAGTGGGATCATCTTGTATCAAATAAGATGATAGAACACTTATGGAATCAAGAAAAAATATCTCCTTTATTTGCTACTTTATTTTCAGACTTAGTCATTGTCTTGGAAAAGTAGTATTTGTTTAAACAAACACTTTCTTATCTATTGACTATGGGATGTTCCACCCCTAATCATTTAGAATAGCTAACAAACATGCAAACCATGGTTAACAGTTCTAGCTTTTCTTAAGGTTTCGATTAGGTCATCCATGAATCTAGTAATGATTTACATTAAGTATACAACCATTGCATCATTCTGAAATTGTATTACCATAGAAGGATTTAGGCAACGACTAGTAACTAATCATCAATATGCAACTCAAATTTCTGGGGAGGTAAGTTTGGATATAATTCAAAATCAACTTAATGATCTTTGAACTGCATATCTACTAACTATTTCTCCACCCCTATCAGTTCGTAAGATCTTTAACCACTTAAGTTAATGGTTTTTCACCATTTTTAGAAATTCATGAAATTTTTCAAACATTTCAAATTTCTTTTGCATAAGGTCAAATCTAGAGTGATCGTTTTAAGAATACAACGAAAACTCATATCCACCCCTGAATGTACATCCATCTGCAAATGAGATGAACTTACTTTCAGTGGATATAGGCATATTAACTTTTTGCAGAGAATGATCTTGTCAAAACCACTATGAACAAGATACAAATGCCATAGATTTATAAAATGTGGTTATAGTCTTTTGATGACTTAGATTTAGTTACATCAAAGAGTTCTTAGAATAGTGCAAGTGGATTCTGGTCACAGAATACTAAACTCATATTTCATACAGTTTGAATCCATTGATAGAAAATGGTTATTAATCACTTGTGAAAGTGTAACTATATAATGAGTAATTCTTTGTTAGACCACCACTACTAATTTAACTCTCAGTCTGATTTGCCCATACAAGTAGGAGATTTCTAAGATTGAGGATTTATATCATTTTGGGATAGAATTTCGGGAATATAATCATATGCGTCCATTAATTTCTTAAGAAAAAATATTGGATGACATGAAATTATTTATAGACCATTCATCCAATGATATGTTATTGAGCTAATTCAAAATGAATAAGCTAAGAGGAATTAGGATAATTTCGTTTTCAAATAAGAATCCAACGATGCTTCGATTAACGAGAGTCAAAGTAATCTTATTTATACAATCTTCTTGTTTCATATTGTAAATACTAGTCTAAGGTGTCATCAATTGATGAACAGCTAGATGTTGCATTTACAATATTTATCTATCGAGATCGAACACTATTATGTTTGTATAATGTTGACACTCCATTAGGAATTTATCCCATTAGAACAACAAACCAAGTTAGACCAACAATGACGATTCGAAATTAAACTATAATTTAATAACAGAAAATAACATGGTTCAATATAAATTCATACACAATTCAGAAATTATTAAACATATAGCAAGTACGAATGACAAGTGAAAATACTAAAACATACAATCCTAAATAATTTCCAAGGTCTTCAACAAACTGATATCAGTGTCCCGTTTAGGCGAGAGTCAGTGATACCATCCATTGAATAGAGTTGTCAGCTCATCTAAAATGATAAACATTCTAGTAACCTTTTATTCGATCAACATTCGAATCCAGCGTTGTCCCGTTTAGGCGAGAGTCAAGGCTATTCTATCTTATGTGCTTCCACCATTGTTTCATACTCCTGCAAGTCTTATACAGTCGCCACCATTAGGGTGATCAATACTATATAAAAAACTTACAAGAATACTTATCTTTCGAGATTAAACGGCGCTACCTTGCTAATGAACGTTCCTCCATTAGGGAGGATTACTCACTAAAACAATAGCTATGTAAAACCAACAATGGAGATCGAATATCCTAATAATAATAGAGCTCATTATTTAAAGTGTATTTTATTCTAATATTTATTTTAATCAATTTATTTTAAATATATATTTATTTAATTAAAATTTTCAATTTAGAATGAAAAATTCTAAATATAAATTTTAATTTGATATTTATAAATTATACTTAGATGGATATGAAAATAGCATGAATTATTTCCATCTTAGTACTAATTTCCAATAAATACTTAGAAAAATATTCAATTTAAGTTGTTTCAAAATTAATTTAAATTAATTTACAACTCAAATTCAATTTTCTATAAATATATATTGCATTTCGGAAATTGAAGTATTTAAGAATACAATTTTCGAAAAATTCTTTAAAATAAAATAAAAATAAATTCTGGAAAAAATTATTCTAATTTTATGTTGGCCCAAAATTAATTAATAAAAATTAATTTTCAACAAAAATATAATTTTCCTATTTAATTAAATATTTAAGAAAAATTTCAAATATTTAAGTATCATGATGAAGAATCAACTTAAATATTAATTTTCTATTTAATTAAATATCACTAGAAAAATACTTCAAGCAAAACAGATAATATCTATTTAGACTTTCATTGACTAATTAATTCATTTTCTAATAATAATATATTTTTGTTCATTTATTTTAATTAATCATTAAATAAAAGAATCATTGATTTAAGTTGGTCCAAAATTAAAATAAATAATTTTCAACTTTAATCTATTTTTCAAATAAAATTCAAAATTTCTGCATTAAAGAAATACAATTTCGAAATTGTGGGAAAAAGATTAATAAAATAAAATAAAATATATTTTGAAAATTATTCAAATATAAGTTATTCTGAAATGAGATTCCAAACTTAAAATAATTTTCAATTTAATTAAATAACATGAAAATAATAATATATAAGTATCGTGATGCAAATCAACTTAGATATTTAAATTTTCAATTTAATTAAATGTATTAAATTCAAGAAATAAATAATTAAATATAGATGAAACTTAATTATTAATTTTAGTTTAATACTAGGAAAAATATACTTAGATTGTACCAAAATTAATTATTAAACAATTAATTTCACAATCTATGATATTTTCCTAATTAAATATTAGAAAATATAATTAGTACTAGAAATAACTATCTAGAATATATATCAATTTAGTTAAGTATCTTTTCAAAATTTGGAAAATATCTAATTTAAGTTGTTATAGAAAGAATCTAAAATAAGCAACTTAAAAAAAAAATCCAAATAAAATTTAATTAAATATAAAAATTAAGTGGTAACTACCTAATTTAAGAATATTCCATTTTAAGTTTAACAACTTAAAAAAAAATATCTCTAGAATCTTCAATAACCAACTCCTAGAATTCCTCAACTTAATTTTGAAATTCAAAAGATATTAAAATTTAAGTTGATAAAAAAAAAAAGTTAGAAATAACTAATTTACAACTTAAGTAGGAATATTTAATGAAATAATTAAAATAAGTTTTAGAAAGAATCTAGTTACTTATAATTCTATATTTAATTAAATACAAGAAAAATACAATAGTTTATCTAGAAATAATTTCATTAAACTAAGAGTGTTTTTCTAACAATTAACTTTAAAATATTAAAATTAAAAAATAAATTTCATATATTTTAAAAGTTAATTATGTTCCTAATCAATTTTATTAGGTTAAACTAATTTAATTAACCTAGTACTGTTATCCAAATCAGGCAAATGGGCCTTCACAATTGGGGTAGTTCATGTGAGGGGGAGCTGGGTTCAGTATGTCGTACCCACTTCTATTGGCCCCCATCTCTCACACAAGGCCCAAAAGAGAGGAATTTAACCTTAAAATAAATAACTGTTATTAATTGAATAGACCCGAAAACTAAATGGCCCAAAATAAAATCTATCATGGTGTGACATTTTATTTAGCAACAACCTATATGCATCTAAACATAAAGTAAACATGCAGGCTCACACATGCACACAGATTTGGATGGATCCTATCATGTTACTAGGTCATACACAAATGAAAGAAGAATGCAAAATTTACCTGCTACAAATTATTTACTTGACCTATTGACAATTGAACCATGGGTTAAAAGCAGATCATTGGATCTGTCAACAAGTTAACCATGGAAATTTAGATCAAGCAATAATAGGTTTTAGAAAACTTACAAACAAGCTAAAACACATACTCCTGCAACAAGTTGAATTTGGATAGTTGGATGTAGGATTTATTTAATTTTAAATTAATTAATAAAAAAAATTCGAAAATAATATCTAAATTAAAAAAATATTTTCGGTTTTAAAATAAAATAAATTAAAATTTAAAATTAAACCTACAATTTTGAAAAATTAAGTTTCAACTAACCTACATATCATTCCAAAAATTTGCTAACCATCTTTTAAATTTTCATGTTATTTTATAAATTAAATATTCAATAAAATAGAATGATAATAAATATCTTTTCTGATTTTATAATTTAATTCAAAAAATAACAAAATTTAAAAGTTAGCAAAAATATCTTATTTCTATTTAAAATATCATGATTATAGTAATATTATTTTAAATTTAAATAAGGTCAAATAATTTAAAATAGAATATTTTAGAAAAAATTTAATATCGACCTTAGATTTAAAAATAAGATAAAATAATCAAATTTTTAAAAAATAAGAAAAAAAGTAAGTAAAAAAGGATTTTTACATATTTTCAAATTCAAATTATACTAATATCTAAATTAATTTAAAAATTCCAAATTAATTTATTTCTGATAATTAGATTTGAAATATGAAAAGTAAAAATCAAAATACAGAACTACACAAAAAATCGGAAGTTAATTCCATGAAATAGCATGAAAAATCGAAGAAAAGAGAAAAAATTGTGAGCTGTACGGATGGTTTGTACACCATCCTGGTGCACATTCTTGGGCGCAAGGGGCTGCTTGGGCGCACAAAGGGTGCTGCCAGCAGCCAGCCGCGCGCACAAGGGTGTGTCACCACCCCCGACTTTTTCAAAACTTCAAAAAATCATAACTAATTCAAATAAAATCGAAATTGAGTTCTGTAAAAAAGGAAATTGCGTAATTTTTCCAAACTATCCAATAAAATAATTGCAGAAATGAAAATTCAATTATTTTTCATAAAATTTCACAAGCATCAATCAATCATCATATAATACACAGATCAACATAAAACCATCCAAATCAACACATATCATCGTTTTAATTCATATTTCATGAAAGTAAATCATTACCATGGCTCTCGTGCCAGTTGTTGGAAATATTTTACCAGGATCTAGATTTACTACCATGTATGTTTCATTAACATCCTAATATGAATTCTAAAACAATGAAATAAACACATAAGGGTTCAAGAAAACCTTACATTGGTTGCAGCGGAATATAATGACTCCTTCCGTTCATATCTCTAGCCCTTGATTCCTTTCTGTAGCAGAGCATAATCAAGATCTGAACCTGGATCTCTTTCTCTCCTTCTTTTGATGCCAATTCTCCTTCTTGAATTCTACACAATCTTCCACACTATGATTAACATACAACTTGATGTGTGTGGGCACTACTCATTCACTCAAGGCTATTTCGAAATTGAAGAGAAGAAAAGAGAGAGAAGAGGGGCGGCTTGGAGGCTCAGGTTTTTCTCTGAGAGAAAATAAGATGCAAGTCATAGTTTCCTGAAGCCAACACTTTCTATTTATAGAATGCCATCTAGGTTTAGGTTAGAATTGTATGGCATTAAAATAATGAAAAATATAAATGGTAAATCCTATACAAAGTGTCCGGCCACATTAGTGAATAATGGGCCTCACTTTGCAATTTTGCCATTTTGTTATTTCTCAATCCCATTTTCTCAAAAATGCAAATTTTCCAATTTAACCATTTAAATGCCAATTCTAATTATTTAAGAACTAAAGAATAATTATTAAATAATATTGTCATTTAATATATTTATTAATTTAGACATATAAAGTCTCTTAATCAATAAATAAACCTAGAATCTCTTTTCTTCACAATTTTGCCCTTGCTTAGTGAAAATTCATAAAGTAGACATAGTCTAACTTTTGAATTATAATTGATTAATTAAAATCAATTAACTGAGTCTTACAAGCAGTATGGTCTCAACTAGTATGGGGACCATTGGCCTATATAACCGAGCTTCCAATAAGTCGAACCGAATTTACCAAGTAAATTCCCTAACTTATTAATTCCTTATTGAATCCACACTTAGAACTTGGAATTGCACTCTCAGTCATATAGAACGCTTTATATGTTCCACGATATAGATACGCTATTAATTGTCCATTGTTATAATTCTAATTTGATCAATGACCCTCTAATAGATGATCTATATTGAATAGGGACTAAATTACCGTTACACCTTCAATGTATTTTTTCCTTAAAACACTTAGCTCCGTATAAATGATATTTCAGCGAAGTGAAATGAGATCTCCACCATTTATCTCTGTTTAGCCAAACTCAAAGGATATCATCGTTTCACATCTAAATTCCTATAGAAGTTATAGATTCCATATTTATGTTAGCGCTCCCACTCAATTATACTATCATGTTCCCAAAATGTACGTATCACCCTAACCCAAAAGTAGGCTTAAGTAACAAATCAAAGAACATGTATAATACTCTTGAGATCGAACCTAACCATATCAGGATTAAGATCATTTGATCTAGGATCAACGGGTGATATTAAATTGAATAGATATTACGGTAAATTTTAAAATATCTAATCAAAGTTCAATATTGGTCCCTTCCGATGTAGACTCCATACATCTGATACTGGTAAACTTTGCCAATGGCCTGGAAAGGACATAACACTTATCCAAGGTGCAAGAATACCTATCGCTGATTATATTATGCCAGTCTAAATCTAGTGAACTGACAAATCAGGGAATAAACTTTCGAACATATAATCAAGATTATATTTAACTGTGCTGACAACACTATAATGATTAACAAATTCATATGTTCTGGACTTAAATAGAATTTATACATTATATATATAATCATGAATTAAATCATGTGAACCATGCAACATAAAATGTTATTTCTGATCTTTATTAATAAGTAAATCTGATTATATTGAAATGGGTTTTATTTAGGTCACAAAACCCAACAGGATAAACGTGCTCCACGCACAGTTAATGGAAGCTCGATTATTCCTTTACTGGCGACACTGTCACCAATAAATCCACACAGATTTACCATGGAAGGTTTTAGTTTGACTTTTTCAAGTCCCATTTTCTTCAGTGTGTCCTTATGAAGGATGTGCATTGAACACCCGTTGTCCACCAGCACCATTTTTATCCTTTTATTGGCGAGCTGGATGGGAACTACCAGTGAGTTGACGTGAGGATATCTCACGCATTTTTCATCTTCCTCGGGGAATACAATCAGAGGTTCTTCAGTCTTAGCTTTCTTAGAAGGTTTCGGAGAAAAAGCAGTCTGCTCGTTCTTCACTTCTTTTACATATCTCTTTCGGGCATTGTTACTTTCCCCTACAACATGTGGCCTTTGCGAGGTAACCAAAATATCCTCTCCTTCAAGAGGAGGAGGTTGTAATCCTTGGTTGCCTGGGTTATTGGGCGGATTTGGCTTGTTTTGTCCATTGCTTATCTTTTAACATATTTCCAGAAGTGACATCATGCGATGAGACTTTCTATCTCATCTTTCAGCTAACGACACTCGTCTGTCGTATGCCCAATGTCTTTGTGATACTTGTTAATTTTGGTTGCATCTCTCTTTTGTCTCGCATGCCTCATGGGCTCAGGTTTACGGAATGCGACCCTGTCCTCATGTGCGAGATAGATGTTTTCTCGAGTTTCATTAAGCTCAGTGTAAACGGTGTATATTGGCAAGTACTTGTCGTGCTTCTTTTGCTTTTCCTTGTCCTTGGCTAACTCCTTACAGTTATCTTTACTCTTTGAACTAGAGGCTCCTAGATTGTCAGCCTTGGTCGAGACGGTGCTTTTCGAGACAGTGCTGGGTTTACCTCCCGAGCCAGTCTTTAACAACTTCATCTTTTTTCTTGCTTCCTCTTTTCGAACAAACACTTGAGCTCTTTCATTTAACTCACTGATGTTTTTCACTGGGCGACCCTACACGTCATCCCATAGCTCGCCTCCAGCAGTGGAGAAATCAGTCGTGATCCCTGCTTGAAGAGCAGTAAGCTAGGTACAATCATCCAAATTTCTAACCCTCGTAGCATCTGTGCTAAAGCGACTTAGGTAGGCCTTAAGCATCTCGCCTGGTTGCTGCTTTATGTTAGTGAGGGAGGACGTCTCAGGTTGCCTATCCCTTGCTACTTGGAACTGTTTCTTAAAGTCCTTAGACAACTGTTCCCAAGAGTTGATTGAATTATGGGTAAATTTGTTGAACCAGCAGCTCACTGCTCCAACTAGCAAAGTGGAGAATAAAATACAACGTAAATTATTTGTAACATTGCAGTCTCGCATGATAGTATTAAAACTATTTAAATGCAAGACCGAATCTGTGGTTCCATCATATGACGAGACGTGAGGGTTCTTGAATCCCCGAGGGAATTCAGTATTCATAATGTTTGGATGGAAAGGCTCGAGTGTTGGGGATTATTTTACCAGGATCTAGATTTACTACCATGTAGGTTATTTAACATCTTAAATATAAATTTCTAAAACAATAGAATTTAAACACATATAAAGTTCAAGAAACCTTACATTGGTTGCAGCAGAATTAAATGACTCCTTCCACTCAGATCTCTAACACTTGTATCCTTTCTGTAGCAGAGTATCACCAAGATCTGAGCCCGATTCTCCTTCAGTGTAATGGATTCTTCACAGTCTTACATACTATGATTGGGTACCAACTTGCTATGCGTGGGCATGTACTCTATCACTATAAGGTTCGAAAATTGAAGAGATAAAGAGAGAGAGAAGGATTCAAATTTGAGAGAGATAGAAGACTCAAGTTTTGACTGAAGGAAAGTGTCACTTAGGTTGTCACTTTTGAGTCCATCACTATCTATTTATAGGAATCCTTCTAGGTTTAGGTTTGAACTATTAGGAATTAAAAAATTGATAAATAAATGGTAAAAACAAGCTTAAGTGGTCGGCCATAGGATGTGGGCCCACCACTTGCAATTTTGCCATTTTTCAACTATTTATCCTATTCTTTCACAAACGTCATATTTTCCAATACAACCACTTAAATGCCAAAACTATTTATTTAATAATTAAAATAAATTATCAAATAAAATTTGCATTTAACATATTTATTAATTAGACTTAACAAAGTCTCTTAACTAACAAATAAAACCTAGAATCTCTTTTCTTCACAATTAAGCCCTTGCTTAGTGAAAATTCATAAATAAGACATAGCCTAATTTTAGAATTATAATTGATTAATTAAAATCAATTAACTGAGCCATGCTGGAATATGTTTTACCAGGATCTAGATTTACTAACAAGTATGTTTTTAACATCCTAAACATAAACTTCTAAAACGATGTAAAATAAACACGTAAAAGGTATGAGAAACCTCACATTGGTTGCAGCGGAATTAAATGACTCATTTCGCTCAGATCTCTAACTCTTGTATCCTTTCTGTAGCAGAGTATCATCAAGATTTGAGCCCGAAACTCCTTCTGTTGTTTAGATTCTTTCACAGTCTTACACACTATGATTGAGGACTCACTTGATATGTGTGGGCATGCACTCAATCACCAAGGCTTGAATTTGGTTTGTGAAGAAGGCTATAGGAATTCGAAATTAGAAGAAGAAAGGAAGAAGATGAAGTCTCATAAAACCTAGAAAGAAAACTAGGTTTTTAGCTTTTGAAGCATCAGTTGGATAATGAGACCATAGCTTTCCTTTTATAATAATTTCACCTAGGGTTAGGGTTGATTTATTTGGAATAAAAAATTGATCAAAATAGAGCAAAAATAGCACCTAGTGGTCGGCCATGAAGTGGGCCCTACACTAGTTAGATTTTTGCTATTTTTCTCAACTATTTTATCTATTTTCACAAATACTACCTTTTGCACTTTCAACCCTATAAATGCAAAAACTATTTATTTAATAATTAGAATAATTATTAAATAAAATTGTCAATTATAATATTTATTAATTAGACTCCATAAATTGTCTTAATTAACAAGTAAACCCTAAAACCCTATTTCTTCACAATCAAGACATATCTTAGTGAAAAATTCAAAAAATCCTATTTATTTAGGGCAGAAAGCCCAACATGTCTTACAATCAGTATTGTCTCAACTAGTATGGGGACCATGGGCCTATATAACCGAGCTTCCAATAAGCAGATCAAGAATTTACCAAGTAAATTTCCTAACTTATTAATTCTTCCTTGCACAACTATCGATTTCGAATTGCACTCTCAATTATACAGAACGCTCTATATGTTCCACGATATAGATACGCTGTGAAAATTTAACCATCGTTGTAATCCCAATAATCAAAGATCCTCTATGGATGATTTACACCAAGTAGGGACAAATTTATCGTTTCACCCCTCAATGTGTTTTATCCTTAAAACACTTAGCTTCTTATAAATAATATTTAAGTAAACTAATATAATCACTGAAATAAGAGCTCTTCCATTTATCTATATTAAGCCAAGCTCGAAGGAAATCATCATTTCACTTCTATGTCCAGATAGAAGCTACAGATTTCATATCTATGTTTAGCGCTCCCACTCAATTGTACTATCATGTTCCCAAAATGTACGTTTGACCCAAACCAAATGGTAGGCTTTAACTAACAGCTCAAAGAACACAAATAACACTGTTGAGCTCAAACCTAACCATGTCAGGATTAAGATTTTTTGATCTAAGATCAACAAGTGATATTGACTTAGAATGATACAACGGTAAGATTATAATATCTTTACCAAGATCAATATCTGTCCCAGTTCAATGTATACTCCATACATCTGATACTAACATACTTTTTCAATGTTCTAGGAAGAGCATAACGCTTATCCAAGGTGTAAGTAAGTGCAATTGCTGACTATCACATTAGTGTAAATCCAGTGCACTGATGAATCATGGGACACTATCTTTTGAAGCATATAATCACAATTACCTTCCACTGTGTTGACATCACTGTAATTATGAATAACTATATGTTTTGGACTTGCGAGAAATTGTAACATTAAACAATAAACATGAAAACTACTTGTAAACATAAATGATTTCTAATCTTCTATTGATAACAAATCAGATTATATTGAAATGGATTTTATTTAGGGCATAAAATCCCAACAAACTCCCACTTGCACTAACATAAAACAAGTAGTGCATTTCAATTAATCTATTGTCTTGATATCAAGATCAAGTGTAGTGTATTTGACTAAACCCAAATTACAGGAACTGTAAGTCTGTGGTAAGCAACTGCTTTCTCCGCCAATACTTCGTATGTGTTCATAAAACATTATGCAATATCATTTTCTATATGCATTACTCCTCTAGGGATACTGAATTCTTTACTGCATATAAAGTGCATCTGAATATACAGAAGACATGTCTCTAATTCTATCCAAAATGGAATAGAGATAACACCATTAAGCACTTTCTTCAGTTTGAATAACTTTCTAGTGCTTTAGAAAACAACAAAGTTATTTAGCTTCACTGATGGAGCTTAAAATATTATAGATGGATTTTTACATCCTTCTAGAATAATTCCTCCACTCCAAGAGTTACCACCATCTCTAATATTTTGAGTTGGTGTAGATATAAGGATTTTAATATACACTTCTATGTATTTTGCGTAAGTCATTCGAATAGACTTAGCCAAAACTACCTATCTTATCCTCATAATTCTGATAAGTTATTTCTATCCATAAGAATGGTTAGATTTACTTTCTCAGCTATGTTCTAAGGTTCCTATCATGATCATATCATAGTAATTTATCACTAGTGTCATCCAAATAAAGATGGGCTAGAATTTTAAAATTCTCCCACTCAGATAAGGTAGTGTGATACTATGTCCAAGAACTTCATTGGTATCAATTTCTATTACTACAGTAACATGTTAATTGGAACAATTATAGGATCAAGAATAAGTTCTAATAATTTGCTAATTTATTTATTACCTTACATCCATGTCTAATCAAAATATGTGTGCCATAGAGATACTTTGGTGTATTGAGTATAGTGTATATATGACAACACTATTCTGACTGAAGATTTAGAAAGTGTATATATGACAACCCAGTCGTTGGCTCCGTACAAGAAGCCCGGACCCATGAAGAAAGATACCAACAAAAGAGACATGACAAAGTTTTGTCGGTTCCACGGAGACTACGACCACGACACTAACGAATGCTACAACTTGAAGCGGGAAATTGAATTCCTACTAAGGAAAAACAATCCACACCTGCAGAAGTATGTCAAGACCGACCAAGGTCAGAACAACCAAGATTTGCTACCTCCACTGGTAGATGGGCACTTGCAAGTCATTATTGGAGGCCCTCACATTGCTAGAGATTCGGGCAAAGCTCGGGAGAGGTATGCCCAAACAGTGCAGCACGAGCAAGAAGATGTCTTCCTGGCCGTGGAAGAAAGGAAGCCCAAAGTTCCACGAGCATGAGAGCCGACCATAACCTTCAACGATGAAGATGATGTCAAGATTAGATTTCCGCACAACAACCCGCTGGTCGTGGAAGTCAAGATAGCCAATAAAACGGTGGCCAGAACCATGATCGACAATGGAGCTTCTTCAAACATCTTTTTGAAGACTGCTTACGAAAAGATGGGACTCCAACTCAAGGATCTAACTCCGTGCCTCCAGCCTGTCTATGGTTTCTCTAGTTAAGGAGTTGCACCTCTAGGACAAATCCGACCCCTCAGTGTTGGACAAGCTCCGACGAGCATAACTATCATGTCACAGTTCCTAATATTGGATGTTCCTTCAGCTTTTAACGTAATGCTTGGCCGACCAGCTTTGTATGACTTAAAGGCTGTCACATCAATATTTCACTCATGCCTGAAGTTCCCAACAAAGAATGGGGTAGGGTGTCTAAAAGGAAACCAGCAGTCTGCTCGAGAATGTTATAACCTTGCAGTGGCCAAGGCTAAGAAGGAAGTATCGTCCAGCCAGAGCCTAGACAAGGGAAAAAACATTCCCAAGTAGGGAACTTCCCAAGGCGAGGATGAAGATGTGGATCCTCAACTTGGGGACCCAAGCAACAATGTTGGACCTGTGGAAGAATTATAAGAGATTGAGATCGATCCAGCTATCCCGACCAGAAAGCTAAAGATCGGAAAAGGTCTGTTACTCGAAGTAAAATCAGAATTGATAAAATTTCTGAGAGCAAACCTAGACGTTTTTTCCTGGTCACATGCGGATATGGTCGAAATCGATCCTTCTATTATTTCACATGTTCTGAATATCGATCCTAACTTCCGGCCTATTCAACAAAAACGAAGGCTGTTGGACAAAGAACGAGCAGTAGCCCTGAAGGATGAAGTTGAAAAACTGCGCAATAACAACTTCATAATTGAAGCTTTTTACCCGGCTTGGGTCGCGAATCCCGTACTAGCGCCCAAGTCGAACAAGAAATGGCGAGTTTTTATTGATTTCACAGACCTCAACAAAGCATGCCCTAAAGACTGTTTTCCACTTCCAAGAATCGATTAGCTCGTAGATGCAACAGCAGGGCATGAAACACTAAGCTTCATGGACGCTTACTCAGGCTACAATCAAATCAAAATGCATCCATCAGACCAAGAACATACTAGTTTCCTAATAGATATGGGTCTCTATTGCTACAAAGTCATGCCGTTTGGTCTAAAAAATGCTGGAGCTACGTACCAAAGATTGGTAAACAAAATGTTTAAAGACCAGATCGGGCAAAATATGGAAGTGTAAATGGATGACATGCTCGTCAAATCCAAAAAGGCTGGGGGCACATAGACGACCTGGACGAATGCTTTAAAGTCCTCAGAAAATACAACATGAAGCTAAATCCCTTAAAGTGCTCCTTCGGAGTCATCTCGGGAAAGTTTCTAGGCTTCATTGTCAATGCCCAAGGAATTGAACCTAATCCAGAAAAGATTCAAGCCCTCCTAGATATGAACTCACCAACAAAAACCAAAGAAGTGCAAAGCTTAACTCGTCGGATCGCCGCCCTCAACAGATTTGTGTCAAAATCAACGGACAAATGTGTCCCATTCTTCAACTTCCTGCGAGGAAACAAACAGTTTGAGTGGACAGAAGAATGTGAAAAAGCTTTCCAAGAGCTAAAGGCACAACTTGCTAAACCTCCCATACTTTCAAAACCTCTGGACGGCGAAGAGCTGGGAATATACTTAGCTGTCATGGAACATGTCGTGAGTATCGTGCTGTTCAGAGAAGAGAACAGCGTACAACACCCAGTCTATTACATCAGTAAAAGACTCATTGAGGCCGAGGGCCGAAATCCGTTGATAGAAAAACTCGCCTACTACCTCATTCTAGCAACAAGGAAGTTGAGGCCTTATTTCCAAGCTCATCCTGTTCGGGTATATACCGACCACCCACTACGACAAATACTGCAAAAGCCATATGCTTCTGGACGGTTACTCAAGTGGGCGATAGAGTTGGGTCAGTACGAAATCACTTTCCAACCCCGAACAGCAATCAAAGGCCAAGCCTTGGCAGACTTTGTGGTAGAATGCACAGGCAAAAAAGAAAGCGTACGAGAAAGCAACCACGAGCAAGCACCAATACCTTAGCCAAGCCACAATGAGGACAAACAGACCTGGAAACTACATGTGGATGGGTCAGCTACAAATCAACTATCTGGTGCAGGGACTGCCCTCGTCACGCCTGAGGAGCAACACCTACACACTGCAGTCAAGTTTGAATTCAAAGCATCTAACAATGAGGTCGAGTACGAAGCTCTAATCGCTGGACTAAGACTAGCCCGAGAGATGAAGGCCGAACACATTGAAATCTGCAGTGATTGACAGCTGGTGGTAAATCATGTATCTAGAGAATACAAAGCTTGGGGAGGATAGATGATAGCATATCTGAGCAAAATACATGATCTTCTTGCACAATTCAAAAGCTACGGTCTCAGACAAATTCCAAGAGAAGAAAATACAACTACAGACGCGTTAGCTCGATTGGCAAGCAGCAATGTGAGGGACAAGGCAAACCTGGTTCCCATCCAGTTCCTCAAAGAACCTAGCATCACTGGCACAGAAGAAATCAAAATGATTGACACATCCCCAAACTGGATGACGCCAATAGCAGCCTATCTCAACTCTGGGGAACTCCAAGATAACCAAAATGAAGCTCGGAAGATGAGAAGGAAAGCTGCGCGATATATCATAGTAGAGGGAGTCATGTACAGAAGAGGATTCTCAATGCCACTACTCAGATGTGTTACTCAAGACACAGCTGCACAACTCCTATATGAAGTTCACGATGGACTCTGTGGAAATCACGCCGCCGGACAGAGCTTATCCAAGAAAATTCTAAGGCAAGGTTACTTCTTGCTAACGATGATCGAAGATTCGAGAGCCTATGTTAAGAAGTGCGACAAATGCCAGAGATTTTCAAAGATACCAAGAGCTCCGCCCAACGAGCTAACATAGATGCAGAGTCCGTGGCCCTTTCCCATTTGGGGAATTGACCTGATCGAACAATTGCCTAAAGGTAAAGGTAGAGTGCAGTATGCAGTGGTAGCAGTTGACTACTTTACTAAGTGGACTGAAGCCGAACCACTCGCAACCATTACATTAAAGAAAGTTCAAGACTTTATTGTGAAGAACATCATATGTCGGTTCGGACTACCGTACAAAATAGTCTCAGACAATGGCAAGCAGTTGGACAACCAATCCTTCACTAATTTCTGTGCAAACCATGGTATCATCAAAAGTCTCTTCGCAGTGGCGCATCCTCAGGCAAATGGTCTAGTTGAAGAAGTCAACAAAACCTTGAAGGATACACTAAAGAAAAAACTTGAAGATGCCAAAGGAAACTGGCCAGAAGAGCTTCCTGAAGTTCTATGGTCATACCGTACAACGGAAAAAACGGCGACCGGACAGACACCATTTGCAATGGCGTACGGTTATGAAGCTATGCTGCCCGTCGAACTCGAGCCACCTTCCCTCAGAAGATTGACGTACCATCAAGGTACCAATCACATACTCCTTGCAGAATCACTTGATGAAATCGAAGAAAGACGAGCAACTGCAAACTTAAAGTTGATGGCCCATCAACCAAAAGTGGCTCGGTATTTCAACAAACAAGTGATGGCTCAAAAATTCTTCGTGGGAGATATGGTCCTGAGAAGGGTATTCCTAAACACTAAAGACAGTGCGGCAGGTGTACTAGGACCTAACTGGGAAGGACCATATCAAGTGGTCGAATTTCTCGACTCCGGAGCATACAAATTAGGTAAGTATGATGAAAAAATGCAACTTGTTCTAGTACCACGGTACTGGAATGGAGAACATTTAAGAAAATACTACCAATAAAGTACCAGGTCGGGTGACCACTTTAAGTACTAAATGAACATTTGTTTTTAAGTGAATGGCCTTCTAGGCGAACTACGCCCAAAGGTTTCGATAAAAGAAACAAAGTACTCAGGTCGGGTGACCACTTTAAAGTACAGTTTCTTATGTCTGCAATTTGTTTTATTTCATGTTAAGCTAAAAGATCAGATTAGATCAAATAGCTCTGATGTAAATTACTACGGTAACAAATACACTTTTCGATCAATACATGAATAAAGATAGTATTTAAAAATTCAATTGAGTCGAAAAAATTAGCATGTTTATAATTTACCATACAATGCGTACAAAAGGTTTGGTCAAACCCAAAATACCGAACAGATAAATAATATATTTGTAAAAGGCAAGTGACCAAGAGTCATGCGTCTGCTCGGTCACTTGGGGGGCAACTATACCTGCACAAAGCATTCGGTAAAAATAAAACAATCACAATTGCACCACAATTATAAACAGAGAATGAAATTCATTAAGGATGACAAAAGCACGTAATACCGGGATTAAAAGCTGCCCGGTCAGCCCGTTGTCAAAAAAATGAAAAATAATTCTAAGTTTAAAGACTGCTTGGCCGGTCATGATGTCTTAGAAAAGGCCTTGAGGCCGAATAAGATATATCAAATAAAAAGATAAAAAGAGAAGTGTTTAAGCAGCTGGAGTCCTAGGTTCTTGGTTCGGTTCTTTTGGGCCAACCGGAGCAGGAGGATCTGTTGTTTGAACAGGAGGTGCATCAGCGGCCTGGACGGAGGTTGAAGCAGCCACCTCGGTTCCACCATAAGCCACTTGGGATGCAGAGTACTAAAGGTACATGTCCTTAGCATCGCCCAAGTAGTCGAAGTTGGCCCGAGGATTAGCCTTCCAAAAATCAAAGAAGAGCTCGAGATCGGCTGTCTCTAAGGCATTGACCTTCTCGTTCAACCTGTCCACCTGGCCGAAAGCTCCCCCTCCTTGGCTTCCTTTTCCTCCTCATCTGATGAAGAACTGCTCGAAGAGAAGTCCTCTCGTCCTGAAGATTGTTCACCTCAGCAGATAAGGTCTCGATGGTCTCCTCAAAACGGTCAGCAGCATCGAGATCCTTAGTCAACACAGTGATTTTCTTCCGAGTAGCAAAATACTCCTTGTTAGCTTCACCTAGTTTCAACCGAACAGCTCCAGCTTCTGCCCTGGCTTCTTCAGCATCCTTCCTGGCCAAGTCTGCCTACACCCTTAGGGTGTCAGATAGAGCCGCGTTCTTCGAAGCAGCAGACTTAGCCCGAGAGTAAGTGTAAGCCAACTTCAGACCGGCCTGCACAAAAAGAAAAACTTTAGCATATTGAGCTAAGTATGGAAGATTAAGGGGAAGTATCAAGAAAGGCTTACCCTGGTGAACTCCTTCAAGACTCCGCCCACCAGCAAATCTAAAGAAGAGTCATTGTCAGCACCAGTCAGTTGCTCACTGTCCTCAGGAACCAGCCGGTTCATGTAATGGGCCAGCATCCCCTTGCCCTTTTTAGCCCTGGAAGCACTGGCAAAGGTGGAGTAGGTGCCCGCACCCGTTCAGGATCACTCCTGGCCAGTTCAGACCCAACCGTTAGTGGTCTAGTTTCCTTAGACTTGACAGTTTTTGGGGTAGAGGGGTTTGTAGCAGTCAGCTCCTCGGAAAGATCAACGACCACCCCGAAAGGCCGCTTTTCCTTAGTAGAAGACACCTCGCCGCCCTTAGGCTTCTTGGCTGGAGGAGAGGCGCTAGAGCTTACACCCATTCTCTTCTTCAAAGCCTCAAACATTGGCCGAGACATGTCTGCACAGAAAAAAAAAACAGTGTGGTTAGAAGACACCCATCAAAAACACAAGGCATGAAAGTCAAAAAGCTCAAAACAAGATAAAGTAATATGCAAGGTGACTGCCCAAAACAAGACTCAGAAGTCCATCGTCATCTGACATCGATCTTATTTCAGACATGGCAGCTTTCCCTTTTTTTGAACATGGGAGGGGATGGCCGAACATGTGAAATGGGCTCCCTTATGCGAATCGCATGTTTCTTCTTCCTCTTCAGAGGAGTCACCTGCTCTTCCTCAGCTTCATCTTCAGGATTCAAGGGCTCCTGAGCATACTGCTTGGCCCTTGCACCTCCCTTCAACTTAGCTTCGCGCTTAAGTTGAATGAGTTCATTCTCCTGATGAGCTCGTTCAGTCCGGCCAGCACCAGATTTCCTCTTCTTCCCCGCCACAAACTTAGGAGTATGTCCTCGAGATAGAGCCCGTACCTCATGAAGTTATCCTCGGAGGTCAACTTGATAATATTTCGGTCTTCCCCCAGCAGCTGGGCAAGTTTTTGAGCTCTATCCCTAAGAGCAAGAGTGAGGGGAGGACGGTGATATGTTGGAATCTGCTGGAACCGAGTCCGGGTAAGGCCCGCGTCCTTCACCATGAAGTACTCATCAACAAAATGCCCTATCTTACTGATGGTCTTGTCGTTCGTGCCGGTCAACCACTTGAAGCCTAGTTGAGAGAAATAGAAGTACCCCGACCTTCCTTGCTTAAGGGTGGACTTCAAATCAAAGAACCAGGCAACTTTGTGAGGAGAAGGAGTACCCCACCCTTGGGAAGCGTAAAGGATGAAGAGGGCAGATAAATACTTAATGCCCTTAGGAGTGAACTGGGCCGGGAAGAGACCGAAGAAGTCCGGCACATCCTTGAAGTATTTATGCAAGGGCCTCAACGCTCCTTGCTAACCATGGGCACCCGACCAGGTGCACATCCCCTTGTCAGGGTTTGTGGCACGATTGTTGTGGGCGGGAATGTAGCAGTCCAGCTCGCCTAGGTATACTCCCTGGTCAAGAGTTCGAAGGCGCGCCTTCGTAATCTTGGACGGAGGACTTACCCACCTGGCGCCCAAGGCACCCTGCTTTCTATGAGGAACTGCCACGGCAAGCTCCTCACTGACGTCGTCCACGCACTCAACTAGGACATCTCCGTCAGCATCAGCTGGCTCCCAAGCCTCGTTGTACTCCCCGTAATTTGGGGGTTCCACCTCTGCCTCTTCCTCCGCCTCGGAGGAACTGTCAGGACGTACATCGTCCTGCCCCTCAATCTCTTGGACCTCATTATCCCCTTCATGATCCTCCTCCATCTGGACGGTTGCATCCTGTTCGGCGTTAGGCAGAGCGGCGTGCCGAGCCACTTGGTGGTCAGACGCGTCAGCCAGACTCGTAGTTTTCTTTGTACGAGCCATAATTCTATGGCTGGGTACAGGGTTAGAAGAGTGTCGTTCGCTAGAGGAAGGAGGACTAGAACAAAGACGAGGATGATCCTCGTGCAGAAGTTGAAGCAAATCCTAGTCGATCCAATGTCCGAGTTCCCAAGACTCACCTGGGTTCATCTACAAAAGACAACACACGAGATGAGTGTTTGGTCGGAATATCGGACGATAAACAAGCAAATATGCCAACTAGGAGTACTCAACAGATTGAAGAACAACTATGTTTAAAGAAAAGTCAGAACTCAAGAAGTAGAAAATTTTCTTGAGTTAGGGAAAAAAAGCTCATGAAGCTTAGAATAAGCAAGATGAAAGACAGACGTTATGTAGTTTAGAAACAAGAATTATGGCTGTAAAACCGCACGAAGACATGATAAAGAAGAATCGCAGAGGTTTCTAAGCCTAGGGTTTCTTAAACATTTTTCTACAGTACAGTTGAAGGCACATTCAAAATGTAAACATGCAAAGATAAGCGTAAAGGGGAATCAAAAACTTACTCAAGATTCAAATGTCTGGGTTCGAGCAACATCAATCCAACGAGCATTTTTATGAAGGCACTTCGGTAACCTTAAAGCCAAGAATTTCTCTTTTCGCTCTGAGGCTTACTTAGCGAAGAAGGGTGATGAAATGAGTTTATGTGCCAATACTGATGGTATTTATAGGCAAGTCACGAAAAAAGGTAATTGTCTCAAAGGAACCTCAGACGCCTCAGCTTCCCGCCTTACAAATGAATATGGGAAATCAAAAGTAATCAAGTGCAGCCGTCAGCCGTGGAGAGCGAAAATTGGATTTCAAAATATTAATTGTCAGAGCATTTATTAGCCAAAAACTGAAGGGACGCCCAGTCAGCCTCACATCGAGTCTTAGACGGTCACGCTCAACACGTGTCCCCATCCAAAGGCAGAATCAGCTCGGATCAAGTCTACACGCAACTTCAGAAGTCCTGTACAGACTTGGGGGCAAATGTTATCCCAATTTTTTCACTCTAACATGTAATCATGTGAATGGTGATACGTGGAGTCCACTTGGAACATCTGCTCGGGAAGATAGGCCGAGCAGGATGCCTTGCTGGCATGCCTAGAGCAAGATATTCAACGAACCGCACAGAGCGACCAACACTTAGCGAATTCAGTTTTCGCATCATGAGTCATCAGCACAATCCCTATAACTCAGGGACCAATTTACGTGGATATGGCATACACACGATCCCACTATCAGTGTACTCAGCCTCAATCCCACGATCCTTGCATTCGGCATTGATCCCACGATCTTTCTATTTATACGCATTGTAACGAGAGGGGAAACTCTTCCTCCTCAAGCCTCTTAGCCCTATAAATAGTGATGCATGTTCACTGGGCAAGGGATCGATCGAAAAGCAGTTGAGCTAAGACTATACTATTATCTAAGGATTATATATTCAGAGATACTGTTGTAAGAGCTATAAGAAAAGGAATCTTTCTCCTTGATCTTAAGTCAATACAAATAACGATGATTAGGCTATTACCGAACTGCTCGGGGCTGAACCTCTATAAAATTCCTGTATCTTTTTATTGCTTTATCGTATATCTGTTATTATAAATCGTTTATCGCTTATAAAATAGACTCATTATCGTTGGCTAAAAGCGAAGTCAACACTAATATAATCACTGAAAGAAGAGCTCTTCCATTTATCTCTATTAAGCCAAGCTCGAAGGAAATCATCATTTCACTTCTATGTCCAGATAGAAGCTATAGATTTCATATCTATGTTTAGCGCTCCCACTCAATTTTACTATCATGTTCCCAAACTGTACATTTGACCCAAACCAAATGGTAGGCTTTAACTAACAGCTCAAAGAACACAAATAACACTCTTGAGATCGAACCTAACCATGTCAGGATTAAGATCTTTTGCTCTAAGATCAACTAGTGATATTGACTAAGAAAGATACAACAGTAAGATTATAATATCTTTACCAAGATCAATATCGGTCCAAGTCCAATGTATACTCCATATATCCGATATAGCATACTTTGCCAATGTTCTAGAAAGAAAATAACACTTATCCAAGGAGTAAGTAAGTTTTATAGCTGACTATCACATCAGTGTAAATCCAGTGCACTGATGAATCATGGGACATTATCTTTTGAAGAATATTATCACAATTACCTTCCACTGTGTTGACATCACTGTAATTGTGAATAACTATATGTTCTGGACTTAACAAAAAATGTAACATTAAACCATAAACATGAAAGTGTTGGGTTTTATGCCCTAAATAAAACTCCATTTCAATGTAATCTATTTTATTCAACATGAATAAAGAACAGAAGTATTTTTCATTCATTTGTGTATGTTTTTGTTCACTTTATCAATTGCTTGTCTATTTGATTTATAAATTCATCTGAAACCCTTTTCACATACTTGATCCTGTTTATTGTGTTGTCAACACTTTGGAAAGTAAACATGACTATGCGAATAAAGTTTCCTAGATTTATCAGACACAGGGTTTTACTGATATGATAATCTACAACAAGAGTTTACTTGCATTTGGAGAAATGCTATGTTCTTTCCAGAGCATTGGCTAAAGTAAAGCTCAGGTTGGATGCATGGAGTATGCATCAGAATGGATCGATATTGAACTTTGACTTAGATTTATTAAACATACCGTAAAATCTATTCAAGTCAATATCGCCTAGTTGATCCTAGATCAAATGATCTTAATCCTGTTATGATTAGGCTCAATCTTGAAAGGCTATTCGTGTTCTTTGATTTGTTAGTTAAACCGACTTTTAGGTCAGGGTGATACGTACATTTTGGGAACACGGTAGTGCAACTGAGTGGGAGCGCTAACATAAACATGGAATCTATAGCTTCTATCTAGCGAATAGTAAGCAAAGGATGATCTCCTTCGAGCTTGACCAAACGAAAATAAATGGTGGAGTACTCATTTCACATAAGCTGAAATATCATTTATACGGGGTCAAGTGTTTTAAGGATAAAATACATAGTAGGGTGTAACGGTAATCTAATCCCTTTACAGTGTAGATCATTCATATAGAGGATCATTGATCAAATTAGGATTATAATAATGGATAACTAATGATGTGTCTATATGGTGGAACATATAATGAATTCTATACACTGAGAGTGCAATTCTAAGTTCTATGTGTGGATTCAATGAAGAATTAATAAGTTACTGAATTTTAGCAATAAATTCTTGATCTACTTATTGGAAGCTCGGTTATATAGACCCATGGTCCCCCCCCCCCCCACTAGTTGAGATAATATTGCTTGTAAGACAAATGTAATTGGTTTTGATTAATCAATTATAATTCTCAAATTAGACTATGTCTATTTGTGAAATTTTCACTAAGTAAGGGCGAAATTGTAAAGAAAGAGTTTTAGGGGCATATTTATTAATTATGATTCTTTGTATGGTTCAATTAATAAATATGATAAATGACAATGTTATTTAATAATTATTTATAGTTATTAAATAGTTAGAATTGCCATTTAAATGGTTGAATTAGAAAATTGGCGTTTTTGAAGAAATGAGATGCAAAAGTGATAAAACTGCAAAATTGCAAAAAGTGAGGCCCAAATCCACACTTCCATGGCCGGCCACTTTTATAGGGATTATCCTATAATATTTTCATTATTTTAATGCCAAATAATTCAAACCTAACTCTAGTGGAATGCTATAAATAGATAGTGAAGGCTTCAGGAAAAATAACACTTTTCATTCAGAAAAACCTGAGCCTCTCTCTCTACCTTTGGCCGCCCACTCTCTCTCTGTCTTCTTCCGTAATATTTCGAAACACTTAGTGATTAGAGTAGTGCCCACACACAGCAAGTGATACCTCAATCATAGTGAGGAAGATCGTGAAGAAAGACTTTCAGCAAGAAGGAGTTTCAGCACCAAAGATTCAGAGAAAGAGATCCAGGTTCAGATCTTGATAATACTCTAGGATAGAAAGGATACAAGGGTTAGAAATCTGAACGGAAGGAGTCATTTAATTCCGCTGCACCCAATGTAAGGTTTCCTAAATTTTATATGTGTTTATTTCATTGTTTTAGAAAGTTCATATTTAGGGTGTTAATCAACATACTTGTGAGTAGATCTAAGATCCTAGTAAAATAATTTCCAACAACTGGCCTCAGAGCCATGGTAATTGATTTTCTTGCAGGAAATTTGGACTTTAAAACGATTGTTTGATGTTTTGGATGGTATCATGTTGTATTGAGTGTTATATGATGATTGATTGATGTTTGTGAATTTTCGTGAAAAATAATTGAATATCTGTTTCTGGAATTATTTTTTATTGGATAGTATGGAAAACATTAAGCAAGTTACTTTTTTACAGAACTCAATTTCGATTTAATTTGAATTAGTTATGATTTTTTGAAGTTTAAAAAAAAATCAGGAATCGGGCAACCAGCATCCGCGCGCGGAAATCATGCTAGTGACCCTCCTGCGCGGACGGGTATGCACAGCATCCCGTCCGTACAGCTCGCAATTTTTTCGTTTTTCTTCGATTTTTCATGCTTTTTCATGGATTTAACTTCTGATTTTTTGTGTAGTTCTGTATTTATACATTTACTATTCCTAATTCAATTATAATTATCATAATTAATTTAATTAATATTTTTTAAATTTAATTTATGATATTAGTGTAATTTGAATTTGAAAAATAGTAAATATCTATCTTTCTTTGCTTAATTATCTATCTTATTTTTAAATTTGATTATATCTTATCTTATTTTTAAATTTAAGGTCAGATATTAAATTTTAAAATTAATTTTTTTTTAAAATAATTTGACCTTATTAAAATTTAAAATATACTATAATCATATAATTTTAAATAGATGTAAGATATTTTGCTAACTTTTAAATTTTGTTATTTTATTTATTTAAATTACATTTAAAATCTGAAAAAGATATTTATTTATCTTTTTTAATTTTTTATTTAATTTTTATTTATAAAATAACATTAAATTTTTCAAAATAGTTAGAAAATTTTGAAATGATATTTAGGTTGGTTGAAACCTAATTTTCAAAATTATAGATTTAATTTTAATTTCGAATTTTTAAATTTTATTTTATTTTATAATTTTCGAAAATAAATTTTTTTTGTTTAATTATTTATTGGAAATTGTTTATTTAAAAAAAAATTAAATAAATCCTACATCCAACTATCCAGCTAACCTTGTTGCAGGAGTATATGTTTTAGCTTGTTTGTAAGTTTTTAAAACCTATTATTACTTGATTGCAAATAGCAATGGTTAACTTGTTGACAGATCCAATGATCTGATTTTAACTCATGGCTCCCTTGGTCAAGTAAATAATTTGTAACAGGTGTATTTACAATCTTCTTTCATCTGTGTATGACCTAGCAACATGATAGGATCCATCCAAAGTGTGCCTGTGTGAGCCTATGTGTTTAATTTCATTATAGATGCATATAGGTTGTTGTTGCTAAATAAAATATCATTATTTTTGATAGATTTTATTTAGGCCCATTTAGTTTTTGGGCCTATTCAATTAATAACAGCTGTTCATTTTAAGGTTAAATTCATCTCTTTTGGGCCTTGGGTGAGAGTTGGGAGCCATAGAAGTGGGTACGACATACTGAACCCAACACCCCCTCACCTAAGGGAAATTTACATGGTATACTAACTTTTGCCATTTTTTTACAAAAATACTGCCAGGCGGTATTATTTACTTTTTTACTGTGTTTTTTTATAAGTTTCATACTGCACTATACTGTGTTAAGTTTCACTGGTGTTCTACTAGTGTTTTACTAGTGTTCTATTGTTGTTTTGAGTTATACTGCTTTGTGTTTTACTGGTGTTTTATAAAAAACACAGTATTTTTGAAAAAAATTTCGTGTGACAGTATTTTTGTAAAAATTAACCAAAATTCCAGTATTTTTGTAAGTTTCCCTCACATAAACCACCCCACTTGTGAAGGCCCATTTGCCTGATTTGAATAACTGTACTAGGTTAATTAAATTAGTTTAACCTAATAAAATTGATTAGCAACATAATTAATTTCATTTATTTTGAAATTAATTTAAGAAAACCATAGTTTAAAGAATTTTATATTCTAAGCTAAACTATATGTATTTTCTTGTATTTGATTAAATATAGAATTATAACCATCTAGATTCTTTTTGAAGCTTAATTTAAATTTTTCATTAAATATTCCTATTTAAGTTGATATTTAGTTATCTATAACAAACTATCTTAAATCTGAATATCTTTTGAATTTAAAATTTCAAATTAAGTTGAGGAATTTTAGGCATTGGTTATTAAGATTCTTTAGATATTTTTAAGTTGATATTTTTTCAAATATTAACTTAAAATGGAATATTTTCAAATTAAGGGGTTACAACTTAATTTTAATTTAATTAAGTCTAATTTGAAAAATATTTAAGTTGATTTTTTAGATTCTTCTAAAACAACTTAAACAAGATATTTTCAAATTTGTTCCATTATATTCGAATTTAATTTTCGAATTTTAAATAATAATTGAAATTTAACTAAAGTTGATTTTTTATCTAAACCAACTTTAATTTGTAATTTTTCATTATTATATGGAACTTATTCCATTTTTATCGAATTTATTTTTCGAATTTAAATAATAATTGAAAATTAATCAAAGTTGATTTTTATTTAAACCAACTTTGATTTGTAATTTTTCATTATTATAATATGGAATAAATGATTATACAAAATACATATTTTAAAATAATGAGCTTTTAATCAATAGACATTCGATCTCTATTGTTGGTTTTACATCACGTTTGTTTTAGTGAGTAATGCTCCCTAATGGAGGAACGTTCATTAGCAATTTCGCACCGTTTCATCTCGAAAGATAAGTAGTTTGTAAGTGTTTTATGTGGTATGGATCACCCTAATGGCGGCGACCATATTTGACTTGCAAATTATGAAACAAGGGTGGAAGCTCATAAGATAGAATTACCTTGACTCTCGCCTAAACGGGACAACGCTGAATTCTAATCTTGATCAAATAAAAGGTTGCTAGAATGATTATCATTTTAGATGAGTTGACAACTCTATTCAATGGATGATGCTTTGACTCTCGCCTAAATGGGACATTGTATCAGTTTGTTGAAAGACCTTGGAAAATAAACTATGTTAGATTTAGTATTTTTATAACATATGTGATTATTTGTTATTTTCTGAACATGTGTGTGAATTTATGAACCAAAACCTTACTTCTATTTTATTGATGTGTTGTAGTGCCATTATGAATAACCCTCACCCCGATCCTCTCCTAATTAATATCTTAACAAAAGAACTTTATAGTGTGAAAATGCATCCTGGTAGTTGCATAAACTCGCACCTGTTGATGATGAATCTGAAGTTCCAAAAGGCAAATCTACTAGGAATTGATTTATCAAGAGAACAATGGGTCCAACTCATTCTTAATAGTCTTCCTCCGGAGTATAATGAATTTGTTATTTCATACATGATCAACAATTTCAACTCCTCCGACATGGACAAGCTCGAAGCAGAATTACGAGCCCATGAACAGAATCTTATTGCAATTGGGTCCCCCTGGGTTTGCAATTCATAATCAGAGGAAAAGGATTAAGCATGAAGGCTCTAGCAAGGCTGCTTCTTCAAGTACAATTATCAGACATAATCTTCTATGTTCGAATTGTAATGAAAAGGGACATCAAGAAGAACGATGTCCAACAATTCAAACGAAGGTAATGCTTTTGTCTTTGAATCATCTGTTTTAGAGAACGACAGATCCGTCTGGATTGTTGATTCTGGGTCTACTAACCATGTATTTTCTTCACTGCGGCTGCTTGAAACTTGGGAAAATCTGCTTCCAGGAGAGTTAAAGCTTAAAGTTGGCAATGGCGAGTTAGTGTCGGTCAAAGCTAGAGGAAAAGCCCGCATCAAGTTTCAACAAAGATTTTTAATTTTGGAAAATGTTTTATTTATTCCAAACTTTAGTAGAAACTTGATTAGTGTCTCATGTTTGCAAACACAATCTTATATATTAAATTTTTCGAGTACAAATTGTTCAATTTCTCGTAATGGATTTCAAATATGTGTTGCTACCATGGAACAAGGGCTTTATGTTTTAAGACCGAATACACAAATCTCATTAAACAGTGAACTTTTCAATGTAGCTAAACCTAGGAACCTCAAAAGAAAAGAGATTGATAATGATAATTAAACTTATCTATGGCATTTACGTTTATGTCATGTAGGATTTGATAGACTCAATAGGCTAACCAAAGGTGGTCCATTGAAAAATGTCGTCTTAGGTGAACTGCCAGTATGCGAGTCCAATGACTAAATGTTCTTTCTCTACAAAGGGAGAGCGTGCCAAAATCCCCCTAGGGTTAGTGCATTCCGATGTCTCCAGACCTTTGAATGTAAAAGCCCGAGGTGGTTATGAGTATTTTGTCACTTTCATTGACGATTACTCTAGATATAGTTTTCTTTACCTAATGCAAAAGAAATCTGAAACATTTGAAAAGTTTCAGGAGTTTCATGCTTTGGCTCAAAACCAATTAGGCAAATCATTAAAGATCTTGCAAACTGATAGGGGTGGAGAATATATGGATATGCAGTTTAAAGATCATTTAATTGAACTTGGAATTGAATCCCAATACACTGCCCCAGGTACTCCACAACAAAATGGAGTTGTAGAAAGAAGAAATCGCACTCTTTTGGAAATGGTTAGGTCTATGCTGAGTTATTCAACTCTGTCTACGTCCTTCTGGGGACATGCTATACAGATTGCAAATGACATTTTAAATGTTGTTCCATCTAAAGCAGTCCCTAAGATACCCGTCGAACTTTGGAATGGTCGTACACCTAGTTTACGCCATTACAGAATTTGGGGGTGCCCTGCTCATGTCTTAAGAAAGAAAGAAGGCAAACTTGAATCACGTACCGAAGTATGCATGTTTGTTGGAAATTCTAAAGAGACTAGGGGTGGACTATTTTATAGTCACAAGGATAACAAAGTGTTTGTTTCTACAAATGCTACTTTCCTTGAAGAGAACTATATTAAAGACAACAAACCGAAAAGTAAAGTTGTTCTAGAGGAATTGCTATCAGATATAAGTCCTTCCAATGTTCCGTCCTCCTCCACTCGCGAAGAGGAGAATCCCACTCCCTCAGTCGAACCAACTGAGACATCTACTACTAAAGTTTCTGTTCAGAAGATCACCGCTCCTCGTCGTAGTGGGAGGGTTTCAACAAAACCAGCTCGTTATGGCTTGGATGGTGAAATCAATATGGTTGTTGGTGACGGTATTGAAGATGATCCATTGACCTATAAACAGGCGATGGCTAGTCCGCAACGGAAACGATGGTCGGCCGGCATGGATTCAGAAATGGATTCCATGAAAAAGAACAAAGTCTGGGAATATGTAGACGCACCTGACGACTATCATCCGATAGGATGCAAGTGGGTTTACAAGAAGAAAAGAGGAGCGGGAGGCAAAGTCGAAACTTTTAAAGCTAGACTTGTAGCCAAGGGTTATACCCAAAGAGAAGGCGTGGACTATGAGGAAACTTTTAGTCCTCTTCCCATGCTCAAATCCATCCGAATTCTTCTCTCCATAGCTGTTGCTTTCGATTATGAAATGTGGCAAATGGATGTCAAGACTGCCTTCCTTAATGGGGTACTTGAAGAAACCATCTATATGGAGCAACCAGAAGGCTATGTTCTTCCTGGGCAGGAAAAGAAAGTTTGCAAATTAAATAGGTCTATCTATGGACTTAAGCAAGCTTCTCGCTCATGGAACAAAAGGTTTGATGAAATCATCAAGACCTACGGCTTTCTTCAGAATGAAGATGAACCTTGTGTTTACCAACTCAAGGAAGACCAAGTAGTAGTATTCCTGGTCCAGTATGTTGATGATATTTTGATTATTGGAAACAATGTCAAGAAAATGACTCACATCAAGGAATGGCTCAACACTCAATTCGATATGAAAGATTTGGGTGAAGCAGCCTATGTTCTTGGTATTCAGATTATCAGAAACCGGAAGAACAGATCTCTTGCTCTCTCTCAAACAACCTACATTGATAAAGTTTTAGAGAGATTCTCCATGAACAACACCAATGGGGCAAACATGCCTTCTAGATATGGTATTCGTCTATCTAAGGAACAGTCTCCGACTGATCCTCAAGAGATAGAGGACATGGCGAAAATTCCTTATGCTTCTGCAGTTGGAAGTCTAATGTATGCAATGTTATGCACTAGACTTGACATCTGCTATGCAGTGGGAATCGTGAGCAGGTATCAGTCTAATCCAGGACAGGAACATTGGAATGCAGTTAAATATATTCTGAAATACTTAAAGAGTACAAGGAATCTTGTGTTAGTCTACAAGGGTGGTACTTTAAATCCCATAGGCTACACTTGTAACGCCCTAATGCTAAGGCACGCTACAGTGCTATTTTAATTATTGTGCAATCTTTGCTAATCAAAGAATTTTCTCGAAAAACGTGTCAATTTAAAACTTTTATATTAATTATTAAACTTTATAATATTATAAAATATTTACATATATCGGGATCCCGTTTTCAAACTATGTAAAATTAACTTTTCAAAATATACATTTATTACAGGTCGCACAGCGACTACCAAAATACAAATCCCCAGATGTCCCGAGACCGAACACCTGTGTCGCGCTGCTTTGACATGTACAATCTCACCCGAGCTCAGGTTCACTCCTGTTCAGCCTTCGCCTTTCCTTTACCTACACATGAAGGTAGAAACTGTGAGTCGACAGACTCAGTAAGAAATGCATATAACATATCACATAAATTCCGACCTGTAAATAGGCGCCCATACACCTATGTACAGGGCTTAACAGATGAGCAAGAACGTTCTAACTGCTTGTGCTACTGACCATGATATCAGTCCTACTAGCACTATAATCGTGCTGTAGGACCGGCACTATGTTCGTGCCGCTATGATAGCATCAATAGCATCCAAAAGTATGATTGGCCATGATATCACTCTTAACCAGTACGATGCCTGTACTGCTGAACCGACACAATGGTTGTGTCGCTATGATAGTACCAAAACATACTTTCCAGGGTGAATAACACTCTTAACCAGTACGATGCCTGTACTGCTGAACCGACACAATGGTTGTGTCGCTATGATATCACCCAAACACATACAAGGATACACACAGCAGGCATATATATATCATACATATACATACACCCAGATATTTATATCACACGTTATATTCAGTTCTTACCTGTTTTCCGAATTCAAACGTGCTGGCCGACCTGAACGGAAATCTCGTGCTAGATGGATGCCCTAATCACATTTTGAAACCGGGTAAGTTACATGATTCAAAACCCTAATCCCGGGAAACCCAAAACCAAAACCCTAGGTTCTGCTATACTCTTAATGGGTTATTCTAACTCTGGACATGGGGAAACACCCAACCGAGGCATCGAAATGGCAAAAATTGAGAAAATGAAAGGCCCGGGGAACCATGCCAAAACCGGCTAGCCGGTTTTTGTGGCACTGCAAACTGGCTAGCCGGTTTGCACCAGTATTCCCCAAACTTTTCATTCAATGCTCAATCTTCCACCAAATGCCATGAAACCTTCCAGAGTACCTAATTAGGGCATAAACAATAAAATCCAGGCAGTATTTCACAGAACAAACCATTCAAAATCAATTTGCCATTAAAGCTCAAAGCTTTGAACTCACTATTCAAAGTTGCATAAAACCAATCAATAACCTCAAAACCAGCTGCTATGGGCTAAATTCAACTCAACCTAACCCTAGAATTCGAACCAAACTAACATCAAACTCTAACAGCTCCTCTAACACAATTTCACCATTTCAAAATAAGCAAAAACTTAAAAAACTAAAGAGGGGTTCACTAGGGCTTACCTTAACTCGAATCTTCCAAGGTTTCCTTGCTGAAATCACCAAAAATCAGCAGCCCCTACCCTTGTTCTTGCTGCCTTCGAAGAGAGAGAGAGAGAAGAAAGAGCTTCTCTTTCAAAATGACATTTTTCTAATTTTCCTTTCTTTCTTTGATTTTCTAAATTGAGAAAAAGGTTTAATTAAACCCTTTGCTGAAAGTTAAATGCTAGGTGTCAAATACCTAGGGCAGCCACCTATCTCCCATTTACTCAAATGACAAAAATGCCCTTAAAGTTATAACTTAGGTATTTCTAAAGCTAGGGGTAAAATGGTCAAATTCCATAACCCCGCTCAATCCCGATAATTATTTCCTTTAAAATATTTCTCACCAAGAAATAAGGTTCTAAACTTACCCATGTGATCAATCTAGCCATCCATCGCATTTTCCGTTGTCGCCGAACAAAAATTACAAAAATATTATATTCCACATATAAACTAAATAATACCCCTAGAATTTAATAAAATCTCCGGAATTGAGAACTTATAACTCTAATATTTATTTCTAAATATTGGGATCCATTATTAAATAAATTCACAAATAATAATAAAATAATAAAAATTAGTGCTAATTGCCTTTACTAATCCAAATTACTAAAGCGATCATTACAATTATCCCCCCGTTAATAGGATTTCGTCCTCGAAATCTAATCTGAATAGCTCTGGATGCTGAGTCCTCATATCCGTCTCCAATTCCCAGGTGGCTTCTTCCACCTTACTGTTCCTCCAGAGCACCTTAACCAGTTCAATAGTCTTGTTCCGAAGAACTTTTTCCTTTTTATCCAAAATCTGTACAGGTTTCTTCTCATAGAATAAATCTGGTTACAGTTCAAGGGCTTCATAACTCAAGACATGAGTCGGGTCTGATACGTATTTCCTCAACATAGATATGTGAAATACGTTATGAACAACCAATAACGCTGCTAGCCGATATGCTACCTGCCCGACCTTCTCGAGTATCTGAAATGGTCCAATGAATCTAGGGCTTAACTTACCCTTCTTCCCGAAGCGCCTAATACCCTTCATTGGTGAAACTCGCAGGAAAACATGTTCTCCTGCCTGAAATGTAACATTTCTACGCTTCGGGTCAGCATAACTTTTCTGCCTGCTTTGAGAAGCAAGCATCCGAGCCTTGATCTTATCAATAGCTTCATTGGTCCTCTGCACTAATTCTGGACCCAGGTACTTCCTTTCTCCTGTCTCGTCCCAATGAATAGGAGAACGACATTTTCTACCATATAACATCCCATAGGGAGCCATCCCTATTATTTTTTGGTAGCTGTTATTGTAGGAGAATTCAATTAAAGGCAAGTACTTACTCCATGAACCCTCAAAGTCCATGACACAGGCTCGTAGTAAGTTTTCCAAAATCTGGATAGTTCTTTCTGACTGACCATCAGTCTGAGGGTGAAAGGCGGTACTAAACTTTAACTTGGTACCCATAGCCTTCTGAAGACTCACCCAAAATTTCCATGTGAACTTTGGATCCCTACCTGAAACAATAGATTTAGGGGCTCCATGGAGACGAACTATCTCCTTCACATACAATTCAGCATACTGATCCACTGAATAGGTGACTTTCATTGGTAGAAAGTGAGCCGACTTTGTGAATCTGTCCACGATAACCCAAACAGAATGATACATTCCCGTAGTTCTAGGCAAACCAGTTACAAAGTCCATTGCGATGTCCTCCCACTTCCATTCTGGAAGGACTAAAGGTTGCAATAACCCTGCCGGCCTCTGATGTTCAGCCTTAATCTGCTGGCAGGTTAAACACTTGGACACGTAGTCCACCACATCTCTTTTCATCCCATACCACCAGAAGTAGGGTTTCAAATCCTGATACATCTTGGTGGTTCCCGGATGTAACGAATAAGGCGTGGTGTGAGCTTCATCCAGTATTTATTTCTTAAGCTCATCAACACTAGGAACACAAACTCGAGCCTTATATAACAACATTCCACTGCTTGAGACTGAAAAGCCTCTAGGCCGACCAGCCACTACTTCATCTCGAACTCTAACTAGCTCGGGATCTTCTAGTTGTGCCTTTTTGATTCTCTCCAACAGATCAGTTTTGTAACACCCTAACTACCTTAAACGTATTACGTGCTTTTTAAACATGCTGTGCAGCTCGTTGCTAACCAACGAGGTTTATGGAAAAACGTGATTAATTAAAATTTTGCTTTTTAATTAAACTTATAAAATAATATTACAAAAGACTCGGGATCCCGATAATAAAATCATTTACAAAAGATTTAACTGTTTAACTGATATACAAAATAAAAGTCGTCTAACGACCAGTTACAAAAATCAGCCTCGCTGTCCCGATGATCGTACGCTCCAGGCCTAACCGCCCCGACATGTACAATCTTCACAAGCTCGCTCACGGTCCATCAGCTTTAGCCTTGCCTTTACCTACACATAAACGTAGAACTGTGAGTCGACAGACTCAGTAAGAAAAGCATAATAATACTCATACATGATTCTAACTGCCGTGTCCAACACGATACTGAGTCCCGCTACTGCCATGTCCAACATGGTACTGAGCCACTACTGCCATGTCCAACATGGTGCGAGTTACGAACGTTCATAGGGACGGTACTAGTGACACGTAACAACCTGCTCGGTCGAATCGGTCATACTCATTCTTGGTCATACTCCGGCTGTACCGACGTGTTACTATATCCTCACGATCGGTCGAGCCGGTCATACTCCTGCTGGTCATACTCCGGCTGTACCAACGGGATACGTCAATAGCACGAAACCACCAACCAAGTGTCGGCTGATCGGTCAAACCGGTCATACTCCGGTCATTGGTCATACTCCACCGTACCGACGTGACGGGGTTGGATGGTTCGAAGCCAACATACAACTAATGTAATCTAATAGGCTTCCTACATGCTCGCTAAACATGTAATCTACATATGCATACTGTTATACTAATCTTACTCGGATTCCGAATTCGGGTGTGCTTGGTCAACCCGATTTGGAACCGAAGCCGAGCGGATTGACCGGCTCCTAAACCATAAAAATCACAACGCTATAAGTGACACGCTAAATCACTTCCCGGGGACTTAAACTAGGAACTAAAAGTTTCCCTATCGATAAAAAGCATGGCAATACCCCTTAAAACATAAAAACGAGGAAAAACACGGGTTCTGAAAAATCCCCAACCGGTAGACCGGTTGCCCAACCGGAATTCCGGTTCGGAAGTCGGGACCCTCATCCGGAATTCCGGATGCACAACCGGAATTCCGGTTCCTCGCAGGCAGCAACATCAAATATTCATATCTTGCTCAAATCAACCCCAAATCACCTCAAACTTTCCAGACCTGTTCTATACCTACCCTAGAACATATCCAAGGCATCAAAACAACCCAGAAACCTCAAACACGAAAAATGCCATTGGAGCTCAAGCTTTGAGTTCTAAACTCAAACTTGAGCAAAACCACCTAATCAAGCATTCCACTAGCTTAATTCTACTTAATCAAGCTTATCTAAGCCTCTGAAAACAATTAACAACAACAATAATAACTCAGAAACAGTTTCACAACATTTTCTTCCAAAAATCACATTTTTGCATAGAAAACTCAAAGCTTTAAACAACCTAACTAACATGCTTCAAAACAGCTCAATTAACATCAATTAACATGATTTAAACCTCAGAAATCAACAATCAAACACAGCAATATCAACAGCCACAAAAAGCATGCATTTACTCAACTTTTCACCATTTTCTTCAAGAAAATAAAGGAGGAAAAATAAGAAACACCTACCACAACAAGAGTTCCAAAGTTTTGATGAATCTAGCTTGAATTTTGATGAAAAACCCAGCCTTTGAACCACATGCACCCAGCCGAAAATGAGAAGGAAAAGAGAGAGGTTTTTGAAAGCTTTTCTTTGAAAAATTTCTAACTTTTCTAACTTATGATTTTTTTTGTAAAAATGACAATGAATAATGACACCTAGCATAAACCCATTTCAGCCAAATAACACTCAAATAAATATTTATTTTTCAAATAATAAACTCACATAAGACAAAACACTAATGGGGCAAAAAGACCATTTTGCCCCTCCACCATAAAATCACATAAATCATACTAGAGGGGTATTTTTGGGAAATTCTAAATTCCCGACCATTCCCGACATTCCCAATGTCTAAAACCCGTCCCCAAACTACTAACATACTAAGTTGTGATTTCTACTGAGCCAAACGCCGAGTTCCAAAATACCGGGCACCGGAAATGCAACAAGTGAAAACTACTGAATAACATAACCATGCATTTCTGAATTCCATAAATAACAGTACAATAAATTATTGAAATAGCTATAAATAATTTCATAATTAATCAAAATTAACTGATAATTTTCAAATTAACTAAGCGGGCTTTACAACTATCCCCCCCTTAAAAGGATTTCGTCCCCGAAATCTAACCTGAATAACTCTGGATATTGAGCTCTCATATCTGACTCTAGCTCCCAGGTGGCTTCCTCCACCTTGCTGTTTCTCCAGAGAACCTTGACCAATGCTATGGTCTTATTCCGAAGGACTTTATCCTTTCTATCCAGGATCTGCACTGGCTGTTCCTCATAAGTCATGTCTGGCTGAAGCTGAAGACTCTCATAACTGAGTATATGAGAGGGGTCTGAAACGTATTTTCTCAACATCGAGACGTGGAATACGTTGTGAACTGCTGATAAGGCTGGAGGCAAGGCTAACCGATATGCCACTTGACCTATCTTTTCGAGAATCTCGAAAGGTCCTGAAAATCTAGGGCATAACTTGCCTCTTTTCCCGAAACGTTTAATCCCCTTCATCGGAGATACCCGTAAAAACACATGTTCCCCTACTTGGAACTCAACATCTCTGCGTTTCGGATCTGCGTAACTCTTCTGTCTTCTCTGTGAGGCAAGCATTTTAGCTTTTATCTTCTCTATCGCCTCATTGGTCTGCTGAACTGACTCTGGACCTAGGTATTTCCTCTCCCCTGTCTCATCCCAGTGGATAGGGGATCTGCATTTCCTACCGTACAACAGTTCATAGGGAGCCATCCCTATCGTACTCTGATAACTGTTGTTGTAAGAAAGTTCTATCAACGGTAGATACTTACTCCATGAGCCTTCAAAGTCCATGACACAGGCTCTCAACATATCCTCCAATATCTGAATTGTCCTTTCGGATTGACCATCTGTCTGAGGATGGAAAGCTGTACTGAATTTCAGCTTGGTACCCATTGCCCGTTGCAAACTTTGCCAAAATTTGGAGGTGAATTTTGGATCCCTGTCCGAAACTATAGACTTCGGTACCCCGTGAAGTCTCACTATCTCTCTGACGTACAGTTCTGCCAACTAATCCACCACTACCCAGATGGAATCAAACAAACCCGTGGTCCTAGGTAACCCGACCACAAAATCCATCGTGATATCTTCCCATTTCCATTCTGGTAGGGTTAGAGGCTGCAACAACCCTGCTGGTCTCTGATGTTCAGCCTTAATCTGCTGACAAGTGAGGCATCTCGATACGAATTCTACCAAATTCTTCTTCATACCGCTCCACCAGAAGTACGGTTTCAAATCTTGGTACATCTTGGTGGTGCCGGGATGTAGAGAATACGGGGTAGAATGAGCCTCATCAAAGATCTCATTCCTAAGTTCCACACTATTCGGAACACAAACCCTGGCTTTATACAAAAGCATCCCAGCATCGACCGAAAAGTCCTTGGCTTGACCAGCCAATACCTCATCTCGGACCTTTACTAACTCTAGATCTGTCATCTGAGCGACCTTTATTCTTTCCAACAGATCAGATTGCAGCGTTAAGTTGTGAAGCTGACCTACCAAAATCTCAATGCTGGATCTAACCATATCCTCTGCTAGCTGAGGTGAGATCTAAACCATACTAGCTACTTGCCCGGGACCCTTTCTGCTCAGGGCATCGGCCACTACATTGGCTTTTCCGGGGTGATAGAGGTTCTCACAATCATAATCCTTCACTAATTTCAACCAACGCCTTTGTCTCATATTCAAATCCTTCTGAGTAAAGAAATATTTGAGACTTTTATGGTCGGTATAGATCTCACACTTCTCCCCGTAAAGGTAATGCCGCCAAATCTTCAGTGCAAAAACCACTGCGGTTAATTCTAAATCATGAGTCGGGTATCGCTGTTCATAATCCTTTAACTGACGGGAGGTATAAGCGATAACCCGGTCGGCTTGCATCAATACACACCCCAAACCCTGTTTGGATGCGTCACAGTAGACTACGAACTTCTCCTTGTCCGAAGGCAAAGCTAGCACTGGAGCGGTAATCAATCTCTGTTCCAGCTCCAGAAAACTAGCTTCACATTTATCTGACCAGATAAATCGCTGATTCTTCTTTGTAAGCTCGGTTGGGGGCATTGAAATTTTAGAGAACCCTTCGACGAACCTACGGTAATACCCAGCTAAACCCAAGAAGCTTCTGATCTCTGTCATTGTCTTCGGTCTCGGCCAATCCCTGACGGATTCAATCTTCCCGGGATCCACCTTGATCCCATCTTTACTCACAATGTGCCCTAGGAAGGACACCTGAGACAACCAAAACTCCCATTTCTTGAACTTGGCGTAAAGCTTATGTTCTCGAAGTCGTTGCAGTACCATCTGAAGATGTAACTCATGCTCCTCTTCTGATTGAGAGTACACGAGGATGTCGTCGATAAACACAATCACACAGATATCGAGGAAATCCTTGAATACTCTATTCATCAGGTCCATGAATGTTGTAGGAGCATTGGTTAGTCCGAATGACATAACCAGAAACTCGTAATGTCCATACTTAGTGCGGAAAGCCGTCTTTGGAATGTCCTCCTCTCGGATTCTCAACTGATGATAACCCGAACGGAGATCAATCTTAGAAAAGACCGTCTTCCCCTGAAGCTGATCGAACAAGTCATCGATCCTAGGTAATGGATATTTATTCTTCACCGTCAGCTTGTTCAACTCCCTGTAGTCGATGCACATCCTCATAGATCCATCCTTCTTCTTGACGAACAAAACTGGGGCTCCCCAGGGTGACACACTGGGCCGAATGAACCCTATGTCAAGCAACCCTTGGAGCTGAATCTTTAATTCCTTATGTTCAGCTGGAGCCATCCTATACGGGGCTTTGGAAACCGGTTCCACCCCTGGTGCCAAGTCAATCACGAAATCAATCTCCCCCTGAGGTGGTAACCCTGGAAGTTCTTCGGGAAAAACGTCCAAAAATTCCCGAACCACTCTGATGTCCTCTGGCCGAATGGTGTTTGGCCGAGTGGTGTCTACCACCACGGCCAGAAACCCTAAGCACCCGCCGCGCAACAATTCTCTCGCTGACATAGCCGAGATCACCGGGATCCGAGATCCCTGAACTGAACCCACAAATACAAACGGTTCTTCACTTTCCGGTTGGAAGACCACCATCTTCCTTTTACAGTCAATGCTCGCCGAATATTTAGATAGGAAGTCCATTCCTAAAATAATATCGGATTCGACTAAACTCATCTCTATCAGATCAGCACTTAACTCTCTACCATCTATCCTGATCGGCATAGATCTAATCCACCTATTGGAGATAACTAATTCTCCGTCAGGTAACAGGGTTCCAAACCCTGATTCATATCTATCATACGGTCTATCCAATTTACTAGAGATTCTAGCAGCCACACAAAAACAACCTTGACCCAAGCACTCACCCGGAGAATGCCTCTTACTAATAAGACACTCCAGTAGGAATAACGGGTCTTAACACTACCCTGACGATCGTCTTGATTCTGGTTCCCTCGGAACCTCTTGTTCTGCCTCGAGCCACCAGATGCAGTGGATGATTCCTCCTCCAGTCCATGGCCGAACCACTACCTCCCCTGCTGAAACCTGACGCAGGAGGGGTAGGAGCCCCGCCACATTCCGGAGTCCTAACTGATTCCACATACATCTAACTGCGCCCTCAGCTCACCATGCTTTCTCCGCCATCTCAGCATAGATGGTCTTATCGTCGGTAGTGATCATAAGGTCGTACTTGATCTTCACATTAAGTCCATCCCGATATTTTTCTTTCTTACTGAAATCGGTTGGCACAAATCCCGAGGCTAACCTCGCCAACCGGTTGAACTGAGTAATATATTCCGTCATGCTCATATTCTCTCGCTGGGTCAGGTGGGCGAACTCTTTCCTCTTGGCGCTTCTGACCGTCTCATTACAACATTTAGCGTTGAAGAGTTCCTAAAACCTTTCCCAGGTCATAGAGATGACGTCATGGATCTGAGACACCATGTCCCACCAGACCCGAGCGTCTACTCGAAACTGGAAAGTGGCACACACCACTCTGTCATTACCGGTGACACCCATGAAGTTCAGGATCTTGGTAATCACCGTCAGCCACTGCTCGGCTTTCATCACGTCCGGACCTCCCAGGAAAACTGGAGGTGCTTGCTTCGGAACCGCTCGTACAAAGGTTCCAATCTATGGGCCGCCACCACTATCTCGGCACAGGCGGCGAGGGGCGGTGCCACCGGAACTACGGCTTTGGGCTGCGGGAGCACCCTGCTGTCTCAACCTCTGAATCTCGAGATCTTGCTCTTCTATTCGGGCTTGCATTTCCGCAAACCGTAACTTCCCAATTCTGGGCTTCCTGATTGACTTGGGCAGCCTGCGGCGAGTTAACATCACTCCAACCACGAACCCTGCCCCTGGGACCTCTACCTCGGCCCAAAACACTTGAGGGGAACTGAGCTCCTCGACCTGGATCTGACCCGACTGAGATGCCCTGACTCCTAATATTTCGTCTGGCGTCCATCTAGTCTGAACCGCCTCGAAATCCCGAGTTGGCACTTCAGGTCACGATCATCGAGAGCTTACTAATGCCGCTTAATTTGGAAATTAAAAACGAAACATGCGCCTATTCTACTATCAGGCTACTAACATGCTTCCTAACAGGCTTTTCTTTTTCATAACTGAATAAAATAAACTACTAAAGCGATAAAGGCTTACTGAACCGTGTAACGAGCTAACTGCTGATGATGATTGTACATGTCGTGACGATCTTCGGAAGACAACCTGGCGGCTCTGATACCAAATTGTAACACCCTAACTACCTTAAACGTATTACGTGCTTTTTAAACATGCTGTGCAGCTCGTTGCTAACCAACGAGGTTTATGGAAAAACGTGATTAATAAAAATTTTGCTTTTTAATTAAACTTATAAAATAATATTACAAAAGACTCGGGATCCCGATAATAAAATCATTTACAAAAGATTTAACTGTTTAACTGATATACAAAATAAAAGTCGTCTAACGACCAGTTACAAAAATCAGCCTCGCTGTCCCGATGATCGTACGCTCCAGGCCTAACCGCCCCGACATGTACAATCTTCACAAGCTCGCTCACGGTCCATCAGCTTTAGCCTTGCCTTTACCTACACATAAACGTAGAACTGTGAGTCGACAGACTCAGTAAGAAAAGCATAATAATACTCATACATGATTCTAACTGCCGTGTCCAACACGATACTGAGTCCCGCTACTGCCATGTCCAACATGGTACTGAGCCACTACTGCCATGTCCAACATGGTACTGAGTTCTGAACGTTCATAGGGATGGTACTATTGACACGTAACAACCTGATCGGTCGAACCGGTCATACTCATTCTTGGTCATACTCCGGCTGTACCGACGTGTTACTATATCCTCCGATCGGTCGAGCCGGTCATACTCATTCTTGGTCATACTCCAGCCTGTACCGACGGGATACGTCAATAGCACGGAACCACCAACCAAGTGTCAGCCTTATCGGTCAAACCGGTCATACTCCGGCTGCTGGTCATACTCCAACCTGTACCGACGTGACAAGGTTGGATGGTTCGAAGCCAACATACAACTAATGTAATCTAATAGGCTTCCTACATGCTCGCTAAACATGTAATCTACATATGCATACTGTTATACTAATCTTACCTGGATTCCGAATTCAGGTGTGCCGGTCAACCTGACTGGAACTGAAGCTGAGCGGCGGATTACTGGCTCCTAAACCATAAAAATCACAACGCTATAAGTGACACGCTAAATCACTTCCCGGGGACTTAAACTAGGAACTAAAAGTTTCCCTATCGATAAAAAGCATGGCAATACCCCTTAAAACATAAAAACGAGGAAAAACACGGGTTCTGAAAAATCCCCAACCGGTAGACCGGTTGCCCAACCTAATTCCGGTTACGGGAAGTCGGGACCCTCATCCGGAATTCCGGATGCACAACCGGAATTCCGGTTCCTCGCAGGCAGCAACATCAAATATTCATATCTTGCTCAAATCAACCCCAAATCACCTCAAACTTTCCAGACCTGTTCTACCTACCCTAGAACATATCCAAGGCATCAAAACAACCCAGAAACCTCAAACACGAAAAATGCCATTGGAGCTCAAGCTTTGAGTTCTAAACTCAAACTTGAGCAAAACCACCTAATCAAGCATTCCACTAGCTTAATTCTACTTAATCAAGCTTATCTAAGCCTCTGAAAACAATTAACAACAACAATAATAACTCAGAAACAGTTTCACAACATTTTCTTCCAAAAATCACATTTTTGCATAGAAAACTCAAAGCTTTAAACAACCTAACTAACATGCTTCAAAACAGCTCAATTAACATCAATTAACATGATTTAAACCTCAGAAATCAACAATCAAACACAGCAATATCAACAGCCACAAAAAGCATGCATTTACTCAACTTTTCACCATTTTCTTCAAGAAAATAAAGGAGGAAAAATAAGAAACACCTACCACAACAAGAGTTCCAAAGTTTTGATGAATCTAGCTTGAATTTTGATGAAAAACCCAGCCTTTGAACCACATGCACCCAGCCGAAAATGAGAAGGAAAAGAGAGAGGTTTTTGAAAGCTTTTCTTTGAAAAATTTCTAACTTTTCTAACTTATGATTTTTTTTGTAAAAATGACAATGAATAATGACACCTAGCATAAACCCATTTCAGCCAAATAACACTCAAATAAATATTTATTTTTCAAATAATAAACTCACATAAGACAAAACACTAATGGGGCAAAAAGACCATTTTGCCCCTCCACCATAAAATCACATAAATCATACTAGAGGGGTATTTTTGGGAAATTCTAAATTCCCGGCCATTCCCGACATTCCCAATGTCTAAAACCCGTCCCCAAACTACTAACATACTATGTTGTGATTTCTACTGAGCCAAACGCCGAGTTCCAAAATACCGGGCACCGGAAATGCAACAAGTGAAAACTACTGAATAACATAACCATGCATTTCTGAATTCCATAAATAACAGTACAATAAATTATTTAAATAGCTATAAATAATTTCATAATTAATCACAATTAACTGATAATTTCCAAATTAACTAAGCGGGCTTTACAAGTTTGGAGGGTTAAATTATGTAATTTCCCGACCACGAACTCAATTCCTGCACTAACCATTTCCGAGGCTAGTTGAGGAGCTATCATAACCGTAGTACACACTTGACCGGGACCTTCTCTGCTTAGAGCATTGGCCACAACATTGGCTTTCCCGGGGTGATACAGTTTTTCACAATCGTAGTCTTTAACTAACTCCGACCACCTTCTCTGCCTCATATTCAAATCTTTTTGGGTGAAAAAGTATTTAAGACTTTTATGATCAGTATAAATTTCACACTTTTCACCGTAAAGATAATGTCGCCATGTCTTTAAAGCAAAAACCACAGCAGCGAGCTCTAAATCATGAGTTGGGTAACGCTGCTCATAATCCTTCATTGACGAGAGGCATAAGCTATGACTCTGTCAGCTTGCATCAGAACACATCCCAGACCCTGTCTGGATGCATCACAATAAACAACAAATTTCTCTTGATCTGATGGCAAAGCTAACACCGGAGCTGTTATCAAACGCTGCTTCAATTCCTGAAAGCTTGATTCACACTTATCTGACCACACAAATCTCTGATTTTTCTTGGTCAATTCGGTTAGGGGCATAGAAAGTTTAGAAAATCCTTCGACGAAACGTCAATAATACCCTGCTAACCCGAGAAAACTTCGAACTTCTGTCACAGACTTGGGCCTCGGCCAATTCTTCACTGATTCTATCTTGTTTGGATCGACAATAATTCCATTTTTCCCAACAATGTGAGCCAGAAAGGACACCTCGAACAACCAGAATTCACACTTTTTGAACTTGGCATACAGCTTGTGATCCCTAAGTCGCTGTAACACCATTCGAAGATGGTGCTCGTGCTCCTCTTCTGACTGAGAGTATACAAGGATGTCATCGATAAACACTATAACGCAGTTATCGAGGAAATCCTTGAACACCCTATTCATGAGATCCATAAAGGCCGCAGGAGCATTAGTCAATCCGAATGACATTACCAGAAACTCATAGTGCCCATATCTGGTTCTAAAAGCAGTCTTCGGTATGTCCTCCTCCCGAATTCTGAGTTGATGATAACCAGACCGTAAATCAATCTTCAAAAACACTGTCTTTCCCTGAAGCTGATCGAATAGATCATCGATCCTGGGCAACGGGTACTTGTTCTTAATCGTCAGCTTGTTTAGTTCCCGATAATCAATACACATTCTGAGGGAACCATCTTTCTTTTTCACAAAAAGAACCGGAGCTCCCCAGGGCGATACACTGGGTCGAATAAACCCAATGTCAAGCATCCCCTGAAGTTGTAACTTAAGCTCCTTGAGTTCCGCTGGAGCCATCCTATATGGAGCTTTAGAAATAGGTTCGACTCTAGGTGCCAAATCAATTACAAAGTCAATCTCTCGTTGTGGCGGCAATCCCGGCAACTCCTCGGGAAACACATCAAGAAAATCTTTCACTACCCGGACTACCTCAGGCCCAAATGTCTCAGGTCTGCTGGAGTCAAATACCACCGCTAGAAATCCTACACAACCATTGCATAGTAAATCCCTAGCTCTCAGCACAGAAATACCAACATAAACAAATGGATCTTCACCTCCCGGCTGAAAAATAACCATTCTCCGTTTACAATCTATACTGGCCAAATACTTGAACAGAAAATCCATTCCCAGTATAATGTCAAACTCAGTTAATTCCAATTCTATGAGGTCAGCGCTCAATTCCCTATCTTCGATCCTAATCGGCATAGACCTAATGCGCCTATTAGAGATAACCAATTCCCCACTAGCCATTAGGGTTCCAAACCCTCTTTCTAAAATATCCCAAGGCCTACTCAAAAATGAATTATTCTCATAGCTACATATGAACATGTAGCTTCCTAATCAAACAACACAATATAAAAGAAGTCGTTTACAGGGAACTAACCTGCCACTACAGAAGGGCTTGCTGCATCATCAGCTTGAGCATTAGCATACACCGGAGTAGGAACAAATACCGCTTCCTTCTCCACCTGTGGGCAATCTTTCTTAAAATGCCCAACCTTGCCACATTGAAAACATACCTTTCGGTTGCATTCTCCGGGATGGTGTTTCATGCAACGTGGGCATTCAGGGTAAGAATAACCCTGGCGTCCTCCCTTGCCTTGAAACCTTCGGAACCGCTTGTTCTGTCTTAAACCCACCACTGATGACGTAGGTTTCCTCTTTCGCTCAATCATGGAGCTCCTACCACTTCCACCATATTCTGGATTCAGGCAGGTAATATTATGACCCCCTACCATAATCTCCTGAGGTCTCATAATAATTTCCTCAGGGCTTCCAACCCAAGAAGCATTCTTCACATTTGAACCTCCCTGAAGGTCTGAAGGTTCTTGGATCCAAATCTTTCCATGCAATGATTCCACTTGATTACCAGCCATTCCATGCTTCGCTGGTAATACCGAATCAAAAATGATTGGCTTATGTGGTAAAGATATTACAGGAGACCTTTGCTGTTTCAACCACTGAATCTCTTCTTCATGTCGTTGAATCACAGCTTCCATTTTTGCAAACCTTTGCTCCAAATCCAACGGAGCCTGTGACGGATAACCATCACTCCCGTCGGAAGCCCTCCAAGGGATTTCACCTTGGTTACGGGGACAACTTGAACTCCATTCTCTCCAACCGTTACTAGCCCTGGCCACTTTATTCTGACTCTCCATAATGCACCAGGTGTCCATTCTATAAAACTAACCTGTCAATTAGTAAGTCAGCTTGGTCAGGCAACGGCCTATTTACATACTTACTACCGCACTTATGGATTTTAAGGCAATGCACTTAACATAAACAGTTATAATCTAATATGCTTTCTAACATGCTTTCACATTCTTAATTTTTAAAAGAAAATATTAAACAAGTACGGGCTTACTGAACCGTGAACCGAGCTTTCTCTGATGAAGATTGTACATATCTTAGCAAGCTTCGGTAGACAAACCTGGCGGCTCTGATACCAAAATTGTAACGCCCTAATGCTAAGGCACGCTACAGTGCTTTTTTAATTATTGTGCAATCTTTGCTAATCAAAGAATTTTCTCGAAAAACGTGTCAATTTAAAACTTTAATATTAATTGTTAAACTTTATAATATTATAAAATATTTACATATATCGGGATCCCGTTTTCAAACTATGTAAAATTAACTTTTCAAAATATACATTTATTACAGGTCGCACAGCGACTACCAAAATACAAATCCCCAGATGTCCCGAGACCGAACACTCCAGGTCGCGCTGCTTTGACATGTACAATCTCACCCGAGCTCAGGTTCACTCCTGTTCAGCCTTCGCCTTTCCTTTACCTACACATGAAGGTAGAAACTGTGAGTCGACAGACTCAGTAAGAAATGCATATAACATATCACATAAATTCTGACCTGTAAATAGGCGCCCATACACCTATCTACAGGGCTTAACAGATGAGCAAGAACGTTCTAACTGCTTGTGCTACTGACCATGATATCACTCCTACTAGCACTATAATCGTCTTGTAGGGGCCGGCACTCTGTTCGTGCCGCTATGATAGCATCAATAGCATCCAAAAGTATGATTGGCCATGATATCACTCTTAACCAGTACGATGCTGTCTTCTTGAACCGACACAATGGTTGTGTCGCTATGATAGTACCAAAACATACTTTCCAGGGTGAATAACACTCTTAACCAGTACGATGCCTGTACTGCTGAACCGACACAATGGTTGTGTCGCTATGATATCACCCAAACACATACAAGGATACACACAGCATGCATATATATATCATACATATACATACACCCAGATATTTATATCACACGTTATATTCAGTTCTTACCTGTTTTCCAAATTCAAACGTGCTGGCCGACCTGAACGGAAATCTTGTGCTAGATGGATGCCCTAATCACATTTTGAAACCGGGTAAGTTACATGATTCAAAACCCTAATCCCGGGAAACCCAAAACCAAAACCCTAGGTTCTGCTATACTCTTAATGGGTTATTCTAACTCTGGACATGGGGAAACACCCAACCGAGGCATCGAAATGGCAAAAATTGAGAAAATGAAAGGCCCGGGGAACCATGCCAAAACCGGCTAGCCGGTTTTTGTGGCACTGCAAACCGGCTAGCCGGTTTGCACCAGTATTCCCCAAACTTTTCATTCAATGCTCAATCTTCCACCAAATGCCATGAAACCTTCCAGAGTACCTAATTAGGGCATAAACAATAAAATCCAGGCAGTATTTCACAGAACAAACCATTCAAAATCAATTTGCCATTAAAGCTCAAAGCTTTGAACTCACTATTCAAAGTTGCATAAAACCAATCAATAACCTCAAAACCAGCTGCTATGGGCTAAATTCAACTCAACCTAACCCTAGAATTCGAACCAAACTAACATCAAACTCTAACAGCTCCTCTAACACAATTTCACCATTTCAAAATAAGCAAAAACTTAAAAAACTAAAGAGGGGTTCACTAGGGCTTACCTTAACTCGAATCTTCCAAGGTTTCCTTGCTGAAATCACCAAAAATCAGCAGCCCCTTCCCTTGTTCTTGCTGCCTTCGAAGAGAGAGAGAGAGAAGAAAGAGCTTCTCTTTCAAAATGACATTTTTCTAATTTTCCTTTCTTTCTTTGATTTTCTAAATTGAGAAAAAGGTTTAATTAAACCCTTTGCTGAAAGTTAAATGCTAGGTGTCAAATACCTAGGGCAGCCACCTATCTCCCATTTACTCAAATGACAAAAATGCCCTTAAAGTTATAACTTAGGTATTTCTAAAGCTAGGGGTAAAATGGTCAAATTCCATAACCCCGCTCAATCCCGATAATTATTTCCTTTAAAATATTTCTCACCAAGAAATAAGGTTCTAAACTTACCCATGTGATCCATCTAGCCATCCATCGCATTTTCCGTTGTCGCCGAACAAAAATTACAAAAATATTATATTCCACATATAAACTAAATAATACCCCTAGAATTTAATAAAATCTCCGGAATTGAGAAATTATAACTCTAATATTTATTTCTAAATATTGGGATCCATTATTAAATAAATTCACAAATAATAATAAAATAATAAAAATTAGTGCTAATTGCCTTTACTAATCCAAATTACTAAAGCGGTCATTACAACACTGATTCAGATTTCCAGGCAAGTCTTGAAGACAGGAAATCTACATCTGGGATGGTGTTTACTCTTGGGGGTGGAGCAGTGGTTTGGAGAAGTGCAAAACAAACCGCTATATCGGACTCGACAATGGAAGCTGAATACATAGCTGCAGTCGAAGCTGCTAAAGAACTTGTCTGGCTAAGAAAGTTCTTCACCAGCATCGGTGTCATCCCTGGAAAGGAAATGCCTCTGGTCCTACTTTGTGATAATAATGGAGCGATAGATAAAAGTAAGGAACCTCGAAGCCACAAGAGAAGCAAACATATTGAAAGGAAGTACCATATTATCAGAGAATACGTGGCAAGAGGGGATGTACTAGTTGAGAAAGTGGACACAGAGGACAATCTAGCTTATCCATTCACTAAAGTCTTGGCCGTGACTGCATTTGAAAAGCACCGTCAGAATTTAGGATTAATTGATATGTACTGATTAGTTTTATATTAGTGCAAGTGAGAGTTTGTTGGGTTTTATGCCCTAAATAAAACTTTATTTCAATGTAATATATTTTATTCAACATCAATAAAGAAACAGAAGCATTTTTCATTCATTTGTGTATGTTTTGGTTCACTTCATCAATTTCTTGTCTATTTGATTTATAAATTCATCTGAAACCCTTTTCACATACTTGATCCTGTTTATTGTGTTGTCAACACTTTGGAAAGTAAACATGACTATGTGAATAAAGTTTCCTAGATTTATCAGACACAGGGTTTTACTGATATGATAATCTACAACAAGAGTTTACTTGCATTTGGAGAAATGCTATGTTCTTTCGAGAACATTGGTTAAAGTAAAGCTGAGGTTGGATGCATGAAGTATGCATCGGAAGGGACCGATATTGAACTTTGACTTAGATTTATTAAACATACCGTAAAATCTATTCAAGTCAATATCGCCTAGTTGATCCTAGATCAAATGATCTTAATCCTGTTATGATTAGGCTCAATCTTGAAAGGCTATTCGTGTTCTTTGATTTGTTAGTTAAGCGTACTTTTAGGTCAGGGTGATACGTACATTTTGGGAACACGATAGTGCAATTGAGTGGGAGCGCTAACATCAACATGGAATCTATAGCTTCAATCTGGCGAATAGTAAGCAAAGGATGATCTCCTTCGAGCTTGACCAAACGAAAATAAATGGTGGAGTACTCATTTCACATAAGCTGAAATATCATTTATACGGGGTCAAGTGTTTTAAGGATAAAATACATAGTAGGGTGTAACGGTAATCTAATCCCTTTACAGTGTAGATCATTCATATAGAGGATCATTGATCAAATTAGGATTATAACAATGGATAACTAATGATGTATCTATATGGTGGAACATATAGAGCATTCCATATACTAAGAATGCAATTCTAAGTTCTATGCATGGATTCAATGAAGAATTAATAAGTTAGTGAATTTTAGTAATAAATTCTTTATCTACTTATTGGAAGCTCGGTTATATAGACCCATGGTCCCCCACTAGTTGAGATAATATTTCTTGTAAGACTCATGTAATTGGTTTTGATTAATCAATTATAATTCTCAAATTAGACTATGTCTATTTGTGAAATTTTCACTAAGTAAGGGTAAAATTGTAAAGAAAGAGTTTTAGGGGCATCTTTGTTAATTATGATACTTTGTATGGTTCAATTAATAAATATGATAAATTACAATATTATTTAATAATTATTCATAGTTATTAAATAGTTAGAATTCGCATTTAAATGGTTGAATTAGAAAATTGGCGTTTTTGAAGAAGTGAGATGCAAAAGTGATAAAACTGCAAAATTGCAAAAAGTGAGGCCCAAATCAACACTGCCATGGCCGACCACTTTTATAGGGATTATCCTCTGATATTTTTCATTATTTTAATGCCAAATAATTCAAACCTAACCCCTAGTGGAATGCTATAAATAGATAGTGAAGGCTTCAGGAAAAATAACATTTTTCATTCAGAAAAACCTGAGCCTCTCTCTCTACCTTTGGCCGCCCACTCTCTCTCTCGCTCTTCTTCCTTAATATTTCGAAACACTTAGTGATTAGAGTAGTGCCCACACACAGCAAGTGATACCTCAATCATAGTGAGGAAGATCGTGAAGAAAGACTTTCAGCAAGAAGGAGTTTGAGCACCAAAGATTCAGAGAAAGAGATCCAGGTTCAGATCTTGATAACACTCTGCGACACAAACGATACAAGGGTTAGAGATCTGAACGGAAGGAGTCATTTAATTCCGCTACACCCAATGTAAGGTTTCCTAAACTTTATATGTGTTTATTTCATCGTTTTAGAAAGTTCATATTTAGGGTGTTAATCAACATACTTTTGAGTAGATCTAAGATCCTGGTAAAATAATTTCCAACAGAAAGCTACATATAAACATAAATGATTTCTAATCTTCTATTGATAAGAGATCATATTATATTGAAATGGGTTTTATTTAAGGCATAAAATCCCCAACATCGAGTTCCTTGTCCGAGTCGTATCCAGACTGCTTTCCATGTTCCCCGACTTGATACCTCTTGAATTTGTCCTCCAACTCATCAATTCGCAATTGGATAGGATCCACTTGCTTTTGACTGAGCTGTTGGCGAAGGTCAAGAGTTTTTCTAGTTCAAATAATTACAAAGATCCGGTTGTTGCTGGTTATAATTACTAACGGACCTCGTCCTACTCATGGCCCTTGTCCTTAAGTAACTTTAAGTTCTACTTGTGCCTATACTCTCTCGATCAGTATTGCGATGAGTTCCGTCCCCTCCTCGCATTAATCTACTATGGGTTCTTGTGCATCCCGAGCTGGCACTCACCTCGTCACATCCCGACCTTCTCCCTTGGGTATGGTTCGTTGTATGCCCCCTGCTGGGGTTTGTACGTGCCCCTTCCTTGTTGGTTTGAGAAAGACGTTGACGATGCCTCGGTGGTGACCCACCTATCCTAGGTTAACTCCCAAGATTTCCCTCATTTTCATGAGGGATTTCCTGTTCCCTAGTCCCAGGTTGCCTCATGTTCTAATTTCTGTGAGAAGGATATGATTGATCATTTAGTTGTTCATTTTCAAGGGATACCTCAGTTTCCCCAGGTTGTTCTTCCTGAGCGTTCTAAGGGTTCTCATGGGTCGTCTCCTGCCTCCTAGTTCGTGAGCTACAAGGCCTCCCTCGTGGTCTCCTCACTCCAGGATTAGGCTTGTTTTGTGTGTTGTTTCCCTGTGCCGCTCTGTCTGCGGCTGCCTCCCATTCCAACTCAGCGTTTCTTCGATTTGCCTCTTCCAAACATCTCCTGAGGCGATAATTTTCCAACTTGACAATCGGTACGTATCTCGTGGGATCTTAGGCGCCATCACCCATAGGTTGACTACCACCAACACTTATGTTGGGATCTTCATTCACTGTTTTTGGGTTCTGGCCACCTTCACCGTGTAGATCGTGAATTGAGAGGCCTCCGTGAGCCCATTGGCTCTTTTCCAGGACGGTGAGTAGTCTCTTCAGGATGAGTATCAACATTTTCTCTGTTATCAGCCATGGAGAAAGATTTTTCTTTTGGCTAGGAGGATAGTCTATGAGTCAATCTTATTCAGAGTATTCTGATACAAACTAGGGTTCTTTTCTCTCAAGGATTTTTCATCCCTTTTTCAATACTTTCTTCCCCTATTTGTAGTAACATACGGTGGCAGTTAACTACAATCAGATACGAATCCCACAATAATATTTCCTCAAAATTGTGGGCTTTAATTACACCCCACGTAAATAAATACGATTATTATTATTTGATAATCATGCAGCTGTGATTTATCCACTTTTACTGGGTCAAGACTGACGTAAATTCAGATACGCTACAAGTTGCATCTCGTTAGGGCATCTCGCTGGGATAACAACAACAACCATGACAGGGAGCTGGAGCTTTTCCCATGTCTTTTCGAGGTTGATAATGTAAATATCGTTGTTTTTGTTGGAAATTATTTTACTAGGATCTTAGATCTACTCACAAGTATGTTGATTAACACCCTTAATATGAACTTTCTAAAACGATGAAATAAACACATATAAAGTTTAGTAAACCTTACATTGGGTGCAGCGGAATATAATGACTACTTCCGTTCAGATATCTAGCCCTTGATTCCTTTCTGTAGCAGAGCATTATCAATATCTGAACCTGGATCTCTTTCACTCCTTCTTTAGTGCTGAAACTCTAATCACTTGCTGTGTGTGGGTACTACTCAAATCCCTAAGTATTTCAAAATCTTAAGGAAGAAGAGAGAGAGAGTGTGGTCGGCCAAGAATAGTGAGAGAGAGGCTCAGATTTTTCTGAATGAAAAGTCAGAAGTAAAGTGTAATTTTCCTGAAGCCTTCACTATCTATTTATAGCATTCCACTAGGGTTAGGTTTGAATTATTTGGCATTAAAATAATGAAAATATTAGACGATAATCCCTATAAAAGTGGCCGGCCATGCAATGTGGATTTGGGCCTCACTTTGTGCAATTTTGCAGTTTTATCTTTTCTGCATCTGATTTTCTCAAAAACGCAAATTTTTAAATTCAACCATTTAAATGTCAATTCTAACTACTTAATAACTATAAATAATTATTAAATAATATTGTCATTTATCGTATTTATTAATTGAACCATACAAAGTATCATAATTAACAAATATGGCCCTAAAACTCTTTCTTTACAATTTCGCCCTTACTTAGTGAAAAATTCACAAATAGACATAGTCTAATTTGAGAATTATAATTGATTAATCAAAACCAATTATATGAGTCTTACAAGCAATATTATCTCAACTAGTGGGGGGACCATGGGTCTGTATAACCGAGCATCCAATAAGCAGATGAAGAATTTATTACCTAAATTTACGGACTTATTAATTCTTCGTTGAATCCACGCATAGAACATAGAATTGCACTCTCAGTATATAGAATGCTCTATATGTTCCACCATATAGAGACATCATTAGTTATCCATTTCTATAATCCTAATTTGATCAATGATCCTCTATATGAATGATCTACATTGTAAAGGGATTAGATTACCGTTACACCCTACAATGTATTTTATCCTTGTTTTGGCCGGAAAACAGTCAAGATTTCTTTTTAAGGGTTCTTCTTTTTTTCAGTTCCTAATCCCTTTTCTTTTACGTGATCCTTCTTTATATATCCTCTACGTCTTTTTTGCTTGCATGGGTTATTTTTCCTTTGGCATTATTTTGCTGACACGTGTTCTTTTTCTTTCATTCTTTTTGTCCTTTGCCACGTATTCATGTTTTAATAGCTTATCTTTCTTGCTACACGTGTTAGCACCTTTAGTGGATTTTTAGAGTTATTATTCTTTCTAACTTAGGTGTTGTGTCCGTCAGCATTATAGCCATGAATTTATTGGTTTCATATTTTGCGCTTCAGTTTTTCTCCGTCGGCGCTCTCAGGTATTTCTTCCGTCGGAAGGATATCCAGGTGCCTCTTCTAGTCCTGCTATACTATTTTTCCTTAGTTAATTCTTGGTCCGCCGGTGTCTCTTTCCTTCATGTTCCGTCTTATGCTTCCGTCGGCATTCCCTTTACTTGCTCCCTAGTTTTTGGCATTTTTCTCCTTCTTGTCCGTAGTGTCCCCTTATGGATTGACAATTGGTGGATTTGGTTATTTCGGGTCGGGCTTATATTCTTATATTCTTGGGCTTGGGTATATTTATTTTAATGGGCCCTTTTAATGTGGGCCTTTTAGCAGTCCTTTATTTTGTTTGGGCCATTTTATTTCCAAGTCCAGTTTTTCCCCCCCAAACACTACTCCCCCCAGTTCCAATTATAGTTTTAAAATCTGGAACTGACCCTGACAACTGCTTCTACAGTTTTAATGTCAGTTTTTGCTTATTTATTATTGATTTTTCATCACATATCTTGTTTAATGTATAGTTCCCTAATTTTGAATTTTTCAACTTCTTAAGAAGTGACGGTTACCCTTGATGTGATGGTGGAACCTCGAGAACCGTTTTTTCTTATAAATTCCCTATTAGTTCCCTAACCTCCCTCTGTATTTTGGCAGCGCACACTTGAGTATAAGACTACCAATTTCAAAAATTCACTTCGTGCTTTTCTTTCTGCTGCTCGTTTCAACTTCTCTGTGTTAGATCTTGCTGTCTTCAGGTATATATATTATGTTTCTCTATTTATCTTAAGTTTTATTTCTTCCCTCTTTTTTCTTATCCCTTTTTATTTTTCCCTCTCTCTTTTTTATATTTTCCTTTCATCCTTACCCTTTTTTTTATTTTTACCCTTTTTGTACATTTTGTTTTTAATTGCCGTGTATATTTTCGTATTTTCATCCTTCTGTTGTCTTCCCTCTCGTTTTTTTTCTGGGATCCTCCCCTTTCTTCTACCCTATTCTTCTATTTCCCCCCTTCTAGTCATGGCACTTCCTCGTTTCCTAAAGGCAGTCTTCTTCTTATGGTTAGCCTTTCTCCCTTCCGCTTTCTTTTTCTTGGGTAGGTTTTGGTTCTCGATTGTTGTTTTAGTGGTGGTGTAATGTCGAATACGGATTGTCCAGGTGTCTCTCCTTCGGTTTCCGATTCTCTTTCCTCGAGCATTGCTCCTGGATTTGTTGAATCATTGTTAGTTTTAGATACTCCTCCTATGGAGACTAAAAATGTTGAAGTCCCCGACGACCCGGATGTCGAATGTTTAGGCAGCGTATCCGTTATTCCCCGTTCTCGTTCTGGAGGCGAGGCGGGCGTCAGTGGCCAAGTGGCCCCGTTTGAAGGGGTTACTGTAGCAATTCCCGCGTTGAAGAAGGCCAAAAAGAAAAAACATGCTCTGGGTAGTTCTTATCTCGACGTTAAGTTGAGTTGTCCGTCGGTCCTCACCCAACGTGAGCTTGATTCCTTAGTTTTGTCGTGTGGTTTTCCGCCGGGGGTCGAAGTTAGGTGTAACACCCTAACTACCATAGGCGTATTACGTGAGTTTTAAACATACTGTGCAGCTCGTTGCTAATCAACGAGGTTTATGGAAAAACGTGATTAATTAAAATTTTGCTTTTTAATTAAACTTATAAACAATATTACAAAAGACTCGGGATCCCGATTATAAAATCATTTACAAAAATATTTTACTGTTTAACGGTTACATAAAATAAAAGTCGTCTAACGACCAGTTACAAAAATCAGCCTCGCTGTCCCGATGATCGTACGCTCCAGGCCTAACCGCCCCGACATGTACAATCTTCTCAAGCTCGCTCACGGTCCATCAGCTCTAGCCTTGCCTTTACCTACACATAAACGTAGATCTGTGAGTCGACAGACTCAGTAAGAAAAGCATAATAATACTCATACATAATTCTAACTGCCGTGTCCAACACGATACTGAGTCCCGCTACTGCCATGTCCAACATGGTGCGAGCCACTCTTGCCATGTCCAACATGGTGCCGAGTTACGAACGTTCATAGGGACGGTACTATTGACACGTAACAACCCGATCGGTCGAGCCGGTCATACTCATTCTTGGTCATACTCCGGCTGTACCGACGTGTTACTATATCCTCTGATCGGTCGAACCGGTCATACTCATTTCTTGGTCATACTCCGGCTGTCATGCAGACGGGATAGGTCAATAGCACGGAACCACCAACCAAGTGTCACTGATCGGTCAAGCCGGTCATACTCATTGCTTGGTCATACTCCGGCTGTCTGCAGACGTGACAGGGTTGGATGGTTCGAAGCCAACATACAACTAATGTAATCTAATAGGCTTCCTACATGCTCGCTAAACATGTAATCTACATATGCATACTGTTATACTAATCTTACCTGGATTCCGAATTCAGGTGCGCCGGTCAACCTGACTGGAACTTAGCTGAGCGGCGGATTACAGGCTCCTAAACCGTAAAAATCACAACACCGATAAGTGACACGCTAAATCACAACGGGGACAAAGGTTTTAAAACCAAACTTAACCTACTGCAACTTAATACAAAAATACCCCCAAACTAGCAGAGAACAAACTGTCTGAAAACCCGAAACTAGCACGAAACGACCAGTTGAGAAAAAAACCGGTTTCACACCTACTGCAAAATCCGGGTAACCGGTTTTACACGCAGTGTAAAACCGGTTAGCCGGTTTTACCCAGAAAAACCTCAAAAAACAATTCTCCAACCAAAACGTTTCCAAACTCAACCAAACTTTCCAGACCTGCTAATTAGACCCTAATAAACATTTTCCAAGTGATAAAACAAAGCTTCATGCACAAAATCAAAATCCACCATTAAAGCTCCAAGCTTTGAGTTCAAAACTCAAACTTGGTTAAATCTAACCAACAAGCATCCAAACCAACTCAAATCTACTTAAACATGCATAAAATCACCTCTGGAAACTACAACAAACATCACAAAACAGCAGCAACAGATTTCAACAATTTTCTTTGAAAACCATAGCTTTGAGCCAAAATTTCATAACTTAATAAACTCAAGAATTCATCAGCCCTAACATGCATGAATCAACATTTTAAATCAAAAATAAACCTCTGAAAACTACATCAAAATACAGCAGCAATCACAACTCAAAAATAAGCATGCAACATACCAATTTCATCATTTTTTCAACAAAACAAAGAAGGAAATAACAAAAGCTAACCTAGCTTGAAGTGGACCTTAAAAAGAGATGAATCAACAAGCAACTTCAATGGAGAAAAATCAGCTCCTTGCTGCTCCAAAGCTTGGCCGAAAGTGAGAGGAAAGAAAGAGAGAGTGTTTTGCAATTTCTATTTTTCCTTTACTTAGTAATTTTATAAAAATTTGGAATAAAGAATATACACTTAACATATAACACTTTCAGCCAAATAACATTAAAATAAACATTATTTTCCAATTCATCAAGTCACATAAGACAAAACACTAATGGGGCAAAAAGACCATTTTGCCCCTCCACCATAAAATCACATAAATCATACTAAAGGGGGTATTTTGGAAATTCTAAATTCCCGGCCATTCCCGACATTCCCAATGTCTAATAAACCGTCCCAAACTACTAACATACTAAGTTGTGATTTCTACTGAGCCAAACGCCGAGTTCCAAAATACGAGACATAGGAAATGCAAAATATGAAAACTACTGAATGACATAGTAATGCATTTCTGAATTCAATAAATAACAGTATAATAAATTATTTAAATAGCTATAAATAATTTCATAATTAATCATAATTAACTGATAATTTCCAAATTAACTTAGCGGGCTTTACAACTATCCCCCCCTTAAAAGGATTTCGTCCCCGAAATCTAACCTGAATAACTCTGGATATTGAGCTCTCATATCTTACTCTAGCTCCCAGGTGGCTTCTTCCACCTTACAGTTTCTCCAGAGAACTTTGACCAATTCTATGGTCTTATTCCGAAGGACTTTATCCTTTCTATCCAGGATCTGCACTGGCTGTTCCTCATAAGTCATGTCTGGCTGTAGCTGAAGGCTCTCATAACTGAGTATATGAGAGGGGTCTGAAACGTATTTTCTCAACATCGAGACATGGAATACGTTGAGAACTGCTGATAAGGCTGGAGGCAATGCTAGCCGATATGCCACTTGACCTATCTTCTCGAGAATCTCGAAAGGTCCTGTAAATCTAGGGCATAACTTGCCTCTTTTCCCGAAACGTTTAATCCCCTTCATCGGAGATACCCGTAAAACACGTGTTCCCCTACCTGGAACTCAATATCTCTGCGTTTCGGATCTGCGTAACTCTTCTGTCTGCTCTGTGAGGCAAGCATTCTAGCTTTTATCTTCTCAATCGCCTCATTGGTCCGCTGAACTGACTCTGGACCTAGGTATTTCTTCTCCCCTGTCTCATCCCAATGGATAGGGGATCTACATTTTCTACCGTACAACAGTTCATAGGGAGCCATCCCTATCGTACTCTGATAACTGTTGTTGTAAGAAAATTCTATCAACGGTAGATACTTATTCCATGAGCCCTCGAAGTCCATAACACAGGCTCTCAACATGTCCTCCAATATCTGAATTGTCCTTTCGGACTGACCATCTGTCTGAGGATGGAATGCTGTACTGAATTTTAGCTTTGTACCCATTGCCCGTTGCAAACTTTGCCAAAATTTGGAGGTGAACTTCGGATCCCTGTCCGAAACTATAGACTTCGGTACCCCGTGAAGTCTCACTATCATTCTGACATATAACTCTGCCAACTGATCTACTGTAAATGTTGTTCTAACCGGCAGAAAATGAGCAGATTTCGTAAATCGGTCCACCACTACCCAGATGGAATCAAATAAACCCGTGGTCCTAGGTAACGCGACCACAAAATCCATCGTAATATCCTCCCATTTCCATTCTGGTAGGGTTAGAGGCTGCAACAACCCCGTGGTCTGCGATGTTCAGCCTTAATCTGCTGACAAGTGAGGCATCTCGATACGAATTCTACCAAATTCTTCTTCATACCGCTCCACCAGAAGTACGGTTTTAAATCTTGGTACATCTTAGTGGTACCGGGATGCAGAGAATACGGGGTAGAATGAGCCTCCTCAAAGATCTCATTTCTAAGTTCCACACTATTCGGAACACAAACCCTGGCTTTATACGAAAGCATCCCACTGTCTGTCACTGAAAAGTCTTTGGCTTGACCAGCCAACACCTCATCTCGGATCTTTACTAACTCCGGATCTGTCATCTGAGCGACTTTTATTCTTTCCAACAGATCAGATTGCAGTGCTAAGTTGTGAAGCTGACCTATCACAAACTCAATGCTGGATCTAACCATATCCTCTGCTAGGCGAGGTGAGATGCGAACCATACTAGCTACTTGCCGGGACCCTTCTCGCTCGGGGCATCGGCCACTACATTGGCTTTTCCGGGATGATAGAGGATCTCACAATCGTAATCCTTCACTAATTCCAACCAACGCCTTTGTCTCATGTTCAAATCTTTCTGAGTAAAGAAATACTTGAGACTTTTATGGTCGGTATAGATCTCACACCTCTCCCCATAAAGGTAATGCCGCCAAATCTTCAGTGCAAAAACCACTGCGGCCAATTCTAAATCATGAGTCGGGTATCGCTGTTTATAATCCTTTAACTGACGGGAGGCATAAGCGATGACCCGATCGGCTTGCATCAACACACACCCCAACCCTGTTTGGATGCGTCACAATATACTACGAACTTCTCCTTGTCCGAAGGCAAAGCTAGCACTGGAGCGGTAATCAACCTCTGTTTCAGCTCCTGAAAACTAGCTTCACATTTATCTGACCAGATAAATCGCTGATTCTTCTTTGTAAGCTCGGTTAGGGGCATTGAAATTTTAGAGAACCCTTCCACGAACCTACGGTAGTACCCAGCTAAACCTAAGAAGCTTCTGATCTCTGTCACTGTCTTCGGTCTCGGCCAATCCCTGACGGATTCGATCTTCCCGAGATCCACCTTGATTCCATCTTTACTCACAATGTGCCCTAGGAAGGACACCTGAGATAGCCAGAACTCACATTTCTTGAACTTGGCATAAAGCTTATGTTCTCGAAGTCGTTGCAGTACCATCTGAAGATGTAACTCATGCTCCTCTTCTGATTGAGAGTACACGAGGATGTCGTCGATAAACACAATCACACAGATATCGAGGAAATCCTTGAATACTCTATTCATCAGGTCCATGAATGCTGCAGGAGCATTGGTTAGTCCGAATGACATAACCAGAAACTCGTAATGTCCACACCTAGTGCGGAAAGCCGTCTTTGGAATGTCCTCCTCTCGGATTCTCAACTGATGATAACCCGAACGGAGATCAATTTTAGAAAAGACCGTCTTCCCCTGAAGCTGATCGAATAAATCATCGATCCTAGGTGATGGATATTTATTCTTCACTGTTAGCTTGTTCAACTCCCTGTAGTCGATGCACATCCTCATAGATCCATCCTTCTTCTTGACAAATAAGACCGGGGCTCCCCAGGGTGACACACTGGGCCGAATGAACCCTATGCCAAGCAACCCTTGGAGCTGAATCTTTAATTCCTTAAGTTCAGCTGGAGCCATTCTATACGGGGCTTTGGAAACCGGTTCCACCCCTGGTGCCAAGTCAATCACGAAATAAATCTCCCGCTGAGGTGGTAACCCTGGAAGTTCTTCGGGAAAAACATCCAAAAATTCCCGAAGCACTCTAATGTCTTCTGGCCGAATGGTATCTAGCCGAGTGGTGTCCACCACCACGGCCAGAAACCCTAAGCAACCGCCGTGCAACAATTCTCTAGCTGACATAGCCGAGATCACCGGAATCCGAGATCCCTGAACTGAACCAACAAACACAAATGGTTCTTCCCTTTCCGGTTGGAAGATCACCATCTTCCTTTTACAATCAAAGCTCGCCGAATATTTAGATAGGAAATCCATTCCTAAAATAATATCGAATTCGACTAAACTCATCTCTATCAGATCAACATTTAACTCTCTACCATCTATCCTGATCGGCATAGACCTAATCCACCTATTGTAGATAACCAATTCCCCGCCAGGTAACAGGGTTCCAAACCCTGATTCATATCTATCATACGGTCTATCCAATTTACTAAAGATTCTAGCAGCCACACAAAAACAACCTTGACCCAAGCGCTCACTCGGGGGATGCCTCTTACTAATGAGACACTCCAGTAGGAACAATGGGTCTCAACACTACCCTGACGATCGTCTTGATTCTGGTTCCCCTGGAACCTCTTGTTCTGCCTCGAGCCACCGGATGCAGTGGATGATTTCCTCCTCCAGTCTATGGCCGAACCACTACCTCCCCTGCTGAAACCTGACGCAGGAGGGGTAGGAGCCCCGCCACATTCCGGAGTCCTAACTGATTCCACATACATCTAACAGCGCCCTCAGCTCACCATGCTTTCTCCGCCATCTCAGCATAGATGGTCTTATCGTCGGTAGTGATCACAAGGTCATACTTGATCTTCACATCAAGTCCATCAAGATATTTTTCTTTCTTACCGAAATCGGTTGGCACGAAACCCGAGGCTAACCTCGCCAACCGGTTGAACTGAGTAATATCTTCCGTCATGCTCATATTCTCTCGCCGGGTCAGGTGGGCGAACTCTTTCCTATTGGCGCGTCTGACCGCCTCGTTATAATATTTAGCGCTGAAGAGTTCTTAAAACCTTTTTCATGTCATAGTGATGACGTCATGGATCTGAGACGCCATGTCCCACCAGACCAGAGCGTGTACTTGGAACTGGAAAGTGGCACACACCACTCTGTCATTACCGGTGACACCCATGAAGTTCAGGATCTTAGTAATCACCGTCAGCCACTGCTTGGCTTTCATCACGTCCGGACCTCCCAGGAAAACCGGAGGTGCTTGCTTCCGGAACCGTTCATACAAGGGTTCCAATCTATTGGCCGCCACCACTATCTCGGCCTGGGCAGCAGGGGCAGGTGCCACTGGAACTACGGGCACTGGAACTGCAAGAGCACCCTGCTGTCTCAACCTCTGAATCTCGAGATCTTGCTCTTCTATCCGGGTTTGCATTTCCGCAAACCTAACTTCCCATTTCTGGGCTTCCTGATTGACTTGGGCAGCCTGCGGCGAGTTAACATCACTCCAACCGCGAACCCTGCCCCTGGGACCTCTACCTTGGCCCTAAACACTTGAGGGGAACTGAGCTCCTCGACCTTGATCTGACCCGACTGAGATGCCCTGACTCCTAATATTTCGTCTGGCGTCCATCTAGTCTGAACCGCCTCGAAATCCCGAGTTGGCACTTCAGGTCACGATCCTCGAAAGCTTTACTAATGCCGCTTAATTCGGAAATTAAAAACGAAACATGCGCCTATTCTACTATCAGGCTACTAACATGCTTCCTAACAGGCTTTTCTTTTTCATAACTGAATAAAATAAACTACTAAAGCAATAAAGGCTTACTGAACCGTGAACCGAGCTAACTGATGATGATGATTGTACATGTCGTGACGATCTTCGGAAGACAACCTGGCGGCTCTGATACCAAATTGTAACACCCTAACTACCATAGGCGTATTACGTGAGTTTTAAACATACTGTGCAGCTCGTTGCTAATCAACGAGGTTTATGGAAAAACGTGATTAATTAAAATTTTGCTTTTTAATTAAACTTATAAACAATATTACAAAAGACTCGGGATCCCGATTATAAAATCATTTACAAAAAGATTTTACTGTTTAACTGTTACATAAAATAAAAGTCGTCTAACGACCAGTTACAAAAATCAGCCTCGCTGTCCCGATGATCGTACGGTCCAGGCCTAACCGCCCCGACATGTACAATCTTCTCAAGCTCGCTCACGGTCCATCAGCTCTAGCCTTGCCTTTACCTACACATAAACGTAGATCTGTGAGTCGACAGACTCAGTAAGAAAAGCATAATAATACTCATACATAATTCTAACTGCCGTGTCCAACACGATACTGAGTCCCGCTACTGCCATGTCCAACATGGTACTGAGCCCTTCTTGCCATGTCCAACATGGTACTGAGTTCTGAACGTTCATAGGGACGGTACTATTGACACGTAACAACCTGATCGGTCGAACCGGTCATACTCCGGCTGCTGGTCATACTCCAGCCTGTACCGACGGGATACGTCAATAGCACGGAACCACCAACCAAGTGTCAGCCTGATCGGTCAAACCGGTCATACTCCGGCTGCTGGTCATACTCCAGCCTGTACCGACGTGACAGGGTTGGATGGTTCGAAGCCAACATACAACTAATGTAATCTAATAGGCTTCCTACATGCTCGCTAAACATGTAATCTACATATGCATACTGTTATACTAATCTTACCTGGATTCCGAATTCAGGTGCGCCGGTCAACCTGACTGGAACTTAGCTGAGCGGCGGATTACAGGCTCCTAAACCGTAAAAATCACAACACCGATAAGTGACACACTAAATCACAACGGGGACAAAGGTTTTAAAACCAAACTTAACCTACTGCAACTTAATACAAAAATACCCCCAAACTAGCAGAGAACAAACTGTCTGAAAACCCGAAACTAGCACGAAACGACCAGCTGAGAAAAAAACCGGTTTCACACCTACTGCAAAATCCGGGTAACCGGTTTTACACGCAGTGTAAAACCGGTTAGCCGGTTTTACCCAGAAAAACCTCAAAAAACAATTCTCCAACCAAAACGTTTCCAAACTCAACCAAACTTTCCAGACCTGCTAATTAGACCCTAATAAACATTTTCCAAGTGATAAAACAAAGCTTCATGCACAAAATCAAAATCCACCATTAAAGCTCCAAGCTTTGAGTTCAAAACTCAAACTTGGTTAAATCTAACCAACAAGCATCCAAACCAACTCAAATCTACTTAAACATGCATAAAATCACCTCTGGAAACTACAACAAACATCACAAAACAGCAGCAACAGATTTCAACAATTTTCTTTGAAAACCATAGCTTTGAGCCAAAATTTCATAACTTAATAAACTCAAGAATTCATCAGCCCTAACATGCATGAATCAACATTTTAAATCAAAAATAAACCTCTGAAAACTACATCAAAATACAGCAGCAATCACAACTCAAAAATAAGCATGCAACATACCAATTTCATCATTTTTTCAACAAAACAAAGAAGGAAATAACAAAAGCTAACCTAGCTTGAAGTGGACCTTAAAAAGAGATGAATCAACAAGCAACTTCAATGGAGAAAAATCAGCTCCTTGCTGCTCCAAAGCTTGGCCGAAAGTGAGAGGAAAGAAAGAGAGAGTGTTTTGCAATTTCTATTTTTCCTTTACTTAGTAATTTTATAAAAATTTGGAATAAAGAATATACACTTAACATATAACACTTTCAGCCAAATAACATTAAAATAAACATTATTTTCCAATTCATCAAGTCACATAAGACAAAACACTAATGGGGCAAAAAGACCATTTTGCCCCTCCACCATAAAATCACATAAATCATACTAAAGGGGGTATTTTGGAAATTCTAAATTCCCGGCCATTCCCGACATTCCCAATGTCTAATAAACCGTCCCAAACTACTAACATACTAAGTTGTGATTTCTACTGAGCCAAACGCCGAGTTCCAAAATACCGGGCACCGGAAATGCAAAATATGAAAACTACTGAATGACATAGTAATGCATTTCTGAATTCAATAAATAACAGTATAATAAATTATTTAAATAGCTATAAATAATTTCATAATTAATCATAATTAACTGATAATTTCCAAATTAACTAAGCGGGCTTTACAACTATCCCCCCATTAAAAGGATTTCGTCCCCGAAATCTAACCTGAATAACTCTGGATATTGAGCTCTCATATCTTACTCTAGCTCCCAGGTGGCTTCTTCCACCTTACAGTTTCTCCAGAGAACTTTGACCAATTCTATGGTCTTATTCCGAAGGACTTTATCCTTTCTATCCAGGATCTGCACTGGCTGTTCCTCATAAGTCATGTCTGGCTGTAGCTGAAGGCTCTCAAAACTGAGTATATGAGAGGGGTCTGAAACGTATTTTCTCAACATCGAGACATGGAATACGTTGAGAACTGCTGATAAGGCTGGAGGCAATGCTAGCCGATATGCCACTTGACCTATCTTCTCGAGAATCTCGAAAGGTCCTGTAAATCTAGGGCATAACTTGCCTCTTTTCCCGAAACGTTTAATCCCCTTCATCGGAGATACCCGTAAAACACGTGTTCCCCTACCTGGAACTCAATATCTCTGCGTTTCGGATCTGCGTAACTCTTCTGTCTGCTCTGTGAGGCAAGCATTCTAGCTTTTATCTTCTCAATCGCCTCATTGGTCCGCTGAACTGACTCTGGACCTAGGTATTTCTTCTCCCCTGTCTCATCCCAATGGATAGGGGATCTACATTTTCTACCGTACAACAGTTCATAGGGAGCCATCCCTATCGTACTCTGATAACTGTTGTTGTAAGAAAATTCTATCAACGGTAGATACTTATTCCATGAGCCCTCGAAGTCCATAACACAGGCTCTCAACATGTCCTCCAATATCTGAATTGTCCTTTCGGACTGACCATCTGTCTGAGGATGGAATGCTGTACTGAATTTTAGCTTTGTACCCATTGCCCGTTGCAAACTTTGCCAAAATTTGGAGGTGAACTTCGGATCCCTGTCCGAAACTATAGACTTCGGTACCCCGTGAAGTCTCACTATCATTCTGACATATAACTCTGCCAACTGATCTACTGTAAATGTTGTTCTAACCGGCAGAAAATGAGCAGATTTCGTAAATCGGTCCACCACTACCCAGATGGAATCAAATAAACCCGTGGTCCTAGGTAACGCGACCACAAAATCCATCGTAATATCCTCCCATTTCCATTCTGGTAGGGTTAGAGGCTGCAACAACCCTGCTGGTCTCTGATGTTCAGCCTTAATCTGTTGACAAGTGAGGCATCTCGATACGAATTCTACCAAATTCTTCTTCATACCGCTCCACCAGAAGTACGGTTTTAAATCTTGGTACATCTTAGTGGTACCGGGATGCAGAGAATACGGGGTAGAATGAGCCTCCTCAAAGATCTCATTTCTAAGTTCCACACTATTCGGAACACAAACCCTGGCTTTATACGAAAGCATCCCACTGTCTGTCACTGAAAAGTCTTTGGCTTGACCAGCCAACACCTCATCTCGGATCTTTACTAACTCCGGATCTGTCATCTGAGCGACTTTTATTCTTTCCAACAGATCAGATTGCAGTGCTAAGTTGTGAAGCTGACCTATCACAAACTCAATGCTGGATCTAACCATATCCTCTGCTAGCTGAGGTGAGATCTGAACCATACTAGCTACTTGCCCGGGACCCTTTCTGCTCAGGGCATCGGCCACTACATTGGCTTTTCCGGGATGATAGAGGATCTCACAATCGTAATCCTTCACTAATTCCAACCAACGCCTTTGTCTCATGTTCAAATCTTTCTGAGTAAAGAAATACTTGAGACTTTTATGGTCGGTATAGATCTCACACCTCTCCCCATAAAGGTAATGCCGCCAAATCTTCAGTGCAAAAACCACTGCGGCCAATTCTAAATCATGAGTCGGGTATCGCTGTTTATAATCCTTTAACTGACGGGAGGCATAAGCGATGACCCGATCGGCTTGCATCAACACACACCCCAACCCTGTTTGGATGCGTCACAATATACTACGAACTTCTCCTTGTCCGAAGGCAAAGCTAGCACTGGAGCGGTAATCAACCTCTGTTTCAGCTCCTGAAAACTAGCTTCACATTTATCTGACCAGATAAATCGCTGATTCTTCTTTGTAAGCTCGGTTAGGGGCATTGAAATTTTAGAGAACCCTTCCACGAACCTACGGTAGTACCCAGCTAAACCTAAGAAGCTTCTGATCTCTGTCACTGTCTTCGGTCTCGGCCAATCCCTGACGGATTCGATCTTCCCGAGATCCACCTTGATTCCATCTTTACTCACAATGTGCCCTAGGAAGGACACCTGAGATAGCCAGAACTCACATTTCTTGAACTTGGCATAAAGCTTATGTTCTCGAAGTCGTTGCAGTACCATCTGAAGATGTAACTCATGCTCCTCTTCTGATTGAGAGTACACGAGGATGTCGTCGATAAACACAATCACACAGATATCGAGGAAATCCTTGAATACTCTATTCATCGTGTCCATGAATCTTTGCGGGGAGCATTGGTTAGTCCGAATGACATAACCAGAAACTCGTAATGTCCACACCTAGTGCGGAAAGCCGTCTTTGGAATGTCCTCCTCTCGGATTCTCAACTGATGATAACCCGAACGGAGATCAATTTTAGAAAAGACCGTCTTCCCCTGAAGCTGATCGAATAAATCATCGATCCTAGGTGATGGATATTTATTCTTCACTGTTAGCTTGTTCAACTCCCTGTAGTCGATGCACATCCTCATAGATCCATCCTTCTTCTTGACAAATAAGACCGGGGCTCCCCAGGGTGACACACTGGGCCGAATGAACCCTATGCCAAGCAACCCTTGGAGCTGAATCTTTAATTCCTTAAGTTCAGCTGGAGCCATTCTATACGGGGCTTTGGAAACCGGTTCCACCCCTGGTGCCAAGTCAATCACGAAATAAATCTCCCGCTGAGGTGGTAACCCTGGAAGTTCTTCGGGAAAAACATCCAAAAATTCCCGAACCACTCTAATGTCTTCTGGCCGAATGGTATCTAGCCGAGTGGTGTCCACCACCACGTCCAGAAACCCTAAGCAACCGCCGTGCAACAATTCTCTAGCTGACATAGCCGAGATCACCGGAATCCGAGATCCCTGAACTGAACCAACAAACACAAATGGTTCTTCCCTTTCCGGTTGGAAGATCACCATCTTCCTTTTACAATCAAAGCTCGTCGAATATTTAGATAGGAAATCCATTCCTAAAATAATATCGAATTCGACTAAACTCATCTCTATCAGATCAACATTTAACTCTCTACCATCTATCCTGATCGGCATAGACCTAATCCACCTATTGTAGATAACCAATTCCCCGCCAGGTAACAGGGTTCCAAACCCTGATTCATATCTATCATACGGTCTATCCAATTTACTAAAGATTCTAGCAGCCACACAAAAACAACCTTGACCCAAGCGCTCACTCGGGGGATGCCTCTTACTAATGAGACACTCCAGTAGGAACAATGGGTCTCAACACTACCCTGACGATCGTCTTGATTCTGGTTCCCTTGGAACCTCTTGTTCTGCCTCGAGCCACCGGATGCAGTGGATGATTTCCTCCTCCAGTCTATGGCCGAACCACTACCTCCCCTGCTGAAACCTGACGCAGGAGGGGTAGGAGCCCCGCCACATTCCGGAGTCCTAACTGATTCCACATACATCTAACAGCGCCGTCAGCTCACCATGCTTTCTCCGCCATCTCAGCATAGATGGTCTTATCGTCGGTAGTGATCACAAGGTCATACTTGATCTTCACATCAAGTCCATCAAGATATTTTTCTTTCTTACCGAAATCGGTTGGCACGAAACCCGAGGCTAACCTCGCCAACCGGTTGAACTGAGTAATATCTTCCGTCATGCTCATATTCTCTCGCCGGGTCAGGTGGGCGAACTCTTTCCTATTGGCGCGTCTGACCGCCTCGTTATAATATTTAGCGCTGAAGAGTTCTTAAAACCTTTTTCATGTCATAGTGATGACGTCATGGATCTGAGACGCCATGTCCCACCAGACCAGAGCGTGTACTTGGGACTGGAAAGTGGCACACACCACTCTGTCATTACCGGTGACACCCATGAAGTTCAGGATCTTAGTAATCACCGTCAGCCACTGCTTGGCTTTCATCACGTCCGGACCTCCCAGGAAAACCGGAGGTGCTTGCTTCCGGAACCGTTCATACAAGGGTTCCAATCTATTGGCCGCCACCACTATCTCGGCCTGGGCAGCAGGGGCAGGTGCCACTGGAACTACGGGCACTGGAACTGCAAGAGCACCCTGCTGTCTCAACCTCTGAATCTCGAGATCTTGCTCTTCTATCCGGGTTTGCATTTCCGCAAACCTAACTTCCCATTTCTGGGCTTCCTGATTGACTTGGGCAGCCTGCGGCGAGTTAACATCACTCCAACCGCGAACCCTGCCCCTGGGACCTCTACCTTGGCCCTAAACACTTGAGGGGAACTGAGCTCCTCGACCTTGATCTGACCCGACTGAGATGCCCTGACTCCTAATATTTCGTCTGGCGTCCATCTAGTCTGAACCGCCTCGAAATCCCGAGTTGGCACTTCAGGTCACGATCCTCGAGAGCTTTACTAATGCCGCTTAATTCGGAAATTAAAAACGAAACATGCGCCTATTCTACTATCAGGCTACTAACATGCTTCCTAACAGGCTTTTCTTTTTCATAACTGAATAAAATAAACTACTAAAGCAATAAAGGCTTACTGAACCGTGAACCGAGCTAACTGCTGATGATGATTGTACATGTCGTGACGATCTTCGGAAGACAACACAGCGGCTACGATACCAAATTGTAACACCCTAACTACCATAGGCGTATTACGTGAGTTTTAAACATACTGTGCAGCTCGTTGCTAATCAACGAGGTTTATGGAAAAACGTGATTAATTAAAATTTTGCTTTTTAATTAAACTTATAAACAATATTACAAAAGACTCGGGATCCCGATTATAAAATCATTTACAAAAAGATTTTACTGTTTAATTGTTACATAAAATAAAAGTCGTCTAACGACCAGTTACAAAAATCAGCCTCGCTGTCCCGATGATCGTACGCTCCAGGCCTAACCGCCCCGACATGTACAATCTTCTCAAGCTCGCTCACGGTCCATCAGCTCTAGCCTTGCCTTTACCTACACATAAACGTAGATCTGTGAGTCGACAGACTCAGTAAGAAAAGCATAATAATACTCATACATAATTCTAACTGCCGTGTCCAACACGATGCCGAGTCCCGCTACCGCCATGTCCAACATGGTACCGAGCCACTACCGCCATGTCCAACATGGTACCGAGTTACGAACGTTCATAGGGACGGTACTATTGACACGTAACAACCTGATCGGTCGAACCGGTCATACTCCGGCTGCTGGTCATACTCCAGCCTGTACCGACGGGATACGTCAATAGCACGGAACCACCAACCAAGTGTCGACTGATCGGTCAAACCGGTCATACTCCGCCGTCGGTCATACTCCACTCGTACCGACGTGACGGGGTTGGATGGTTCGAAGCCAACATACAACTAATGTAATCTAATAGGCTTCCTACATGCTCGCTAAACATGTAATCTACATATGCATCTTGTTATACTAATCTTACTCGGATTCCGAATTCCAGTGCGCCGGTCAACCCGACCGGAACTTAGCCGAGCGGCGGACATGTGCTCCTAAACCGTAAAAATCACAACACCGATAAGTGACACGCTAAAACACAACGGGGACAACGGTTTTAAAACCAAACTTAACCTACTGCAACTTAATACAAAAATACCCCCAAACTAGCAGAGAACAACGTTCGAAAACCCGAAACTAGCACGAAACGACCCGAGTGAGAAAAAAACCGGTTTCACACCTACGCAAAATCCGGTAACCGGTTTTACACGCAAAGGTAAAACGGTTAGCCTGCTTTACCTTAAAAACCTCAAAAAACAATTCTCCAACCAAAACGTTTCCAAACTCAACCAAACTTTCCGACACTCGCTAATTAGACCCTAATAAACATTTTCCAAGTGATAAAACAAAGCTTCATGCACAAAATCAAAATCCACCATTAAAGCTCCAAGCTTTGAGTTCAAAACTCAAACTTGGTTAAATCTAACCAACAAGCATCCAAACCAACTCAAATCTACTTAAACATGCATAAAATCACCTCTGGAAACTACAACAAACATCACAAAACAGCAGCAACAGATTTCAACAATTTTCTTTGAAAACCATAGCTTTGAGCCAAAATTTCATAACTTAATAAACTCAAGAATTCATCAGCCCTAACATGCATGAATCAACATTTTAAATCAAAAATAAACCTCTGAAAACTACATCAAAATACAGCAGCAATCACAACTCAAAAATAAGCATGCAACATACCAATTTCATCATTTTTTCAACAAAACAAAGAAGGAAATAACAAAAGCTAACCTAGCTTGAAGTGGACCTTAAAAAGAGATGAATCAACAAGCAACTTCAATGGAGAAAAATCAGCTCCTTGCTGCTCCAAAGCTTGGCCGAAAGTGAGAGGAAAGAAAGAGAGAGTGTTTTGCAATTTCTATTTTTCCTTTACTTAGTAATTTTATAAAAATTTGGAATAAAGAATATACACTTAACATATAACACTTTCAGCCAAATAACATTAAAATAAACATTATTTTCCAATTCATCAAGTCACATAAGACAAAACACTAATGGGGCAAAAAGACCATTTTGCCCCTCCACCATAAAATCACATAAATCATACTAAAGGGGGTATTTTGGAAATTCTAAATTCCCGGCCATTCCCGACATTCCCAATGTCTAATAAACCGTCCCAAACTACTAACATACTAAGTTGTGATTTCTACTGAGCCAAACGCCGAGTTCCAAAATACCGGGCACCGGAAATGCAAAATATGAAAACTACTGAATGACATAGTAATGCATTTCTGAATTCAATAAATAACAGTATAATAAATTATTTAAATAGCTATAAATAATTTCATAATTAATCATAATTAACTGATAATTTCCAAATTAACTAAGCGGGCTTTACATTAGGCTTCCTAAACAGCACGAAAGGGCGGATTCCTCTCAAAACGAGTGGGTATGCCTACACTCATACTGGTTTGAGTCGAAGATTAGGCTGAGGTTGCCCATTCCTAGACTTATTAAGGAATTTCTTACACATTATTCGCTTGCTCCTGCCCAGTTACTCCCTAATGTGTGGGCTATTCTTTTGGGTCTGATTGTATTAGGGGATAAGGCGGGTGTTCAGTGGGAAGTGTCTGACGTCATCCACTTCTATTTTTTGATGGAAAAAGAGCCGGGGCGTTATCATCTTCGTCCTACGAGAAGTCGCTCCTTGTTGACTGACTTAGAGACTTCCCATAAAAGGTGGAAGGAGAAGTTCTTTTTCGCCCAGGGTCCTATTGAGTTTGTTTTCGACGATCCTATGGCCCCATTTATTAACCGGAGCTGGGGGGCTCCCAGTAATCTCCTTATCTCTATTACTATTTTGTGTTTGTTTGTTGTTTTTTTTTTATTTTACCTTTTTCTTCCATTCTCTTCGTTTATTCTTTGGTTATTCGGTCATACTACTTTTTATTGTCGTATGCATATTTTTGTGTATTTTCTCTCTTCCCTTATTTCTTTTACCTAACGACGTATTTGGTGTTGACTCCAATGGGAATGTTTTGGTGCAGCCGTTGCTGATAACGAGGAGACTGTCATTGGCGATATTTTTACTGAGAAGGTTCGGAAGGTCACAGCCTTAGATCCCAAGTTTCGATCAATCAAGTTCCTTCTATCCCGTGAGGCCTTAATCGAATCCTCTGCCTGGCCTCACGAACTCCGAATCCCCCTAGTGATCCCCACTCCTTATCCTCCTTACTTTATTTCGCTTGATTTTTTAAAATGTGCTTTAAGACACTTAAATCAAACACCTGAACCACTTTTGATAGAGTTTTTTGAGGATCACTCCCGCCTTGCAGAGACTTACCCCCGTCACCTTCCTAAAATGAGGCTGTCCGAGTTGACCATTGAGGAGATTGAGGCTCAGAATGCGGCCCGTCGGAAGAGGATGATGTCGAAGTCCCCCAAACGAAAAAGTAGGGCGAAGAAAAGTAAGGGAGCAAGGGTTGAGGAAAACGCCCCATCGGATCTCAGCATGTCGTCTCAGCATGACTCAGCTACTGAGGATGCCATTGGGGCCCTGCTTAGCGCCCTCCCCGAGGTCTCGTCGGGCGTGGGCGAAGGTGAAGGCAATTCCTAGGGGCTGGCCCCGGCGGGAGCCTCCAATTGTTGGAATATTTATTTTACCAGGATCTTAGATCTACTCACAAGTATGTTGTTTAAACACCCTAAATATGAACTTTCTAAAACGATAAATTAAACACATATAAAGTTAAGAAAACCTTACATTGATGCAGCGGAATTAATGTCTCCTTCCACTCAGATCTCTAACCCTTGTATCCTTTCTGTAGCAGAGTATAATCAAGATCTGAGCCCGAATGTCCTTCTTCTTCAAGTTTGATCCTTCACAGTCTTCCAATCTATGATTGAGTTACTGCTTGCTGTGTGTGGGCACTTACTCTTTCACTAGGGTCAAAATTGATCAAGGAGAAAAGAAGAGAGAGGGTTTCGGCCAGGTATAGAAAGTGGGGAAGGCTCAGTTTTTCTGGAGAGAGAAATTTCTGTCAGAAAACTAATGAAAGCTTATGAAACCATGTTATGTGACTGAGCCATCACTTTCTATTTATAGGCAACTACTAGGTTTAGGTTAGGAATTATTTGGCATTAAAATAATGAAAATATTAATTTGAAAATCCACAATAAGTGGCCGGCCATGGTGTTATAGTGCGCCTCACTTGATTTTCCAGTTTTATCAAATTTTATCTCTATTTTCTCAAAAACGCCAATTTTCTAATTCTAACCTTTTAAATGCCAAAACTAGTTATTTAATAACTAAAATATATTATTAAATAATATTGACATTTAATTTAATTATTAATTAGACATATAAAGTCCATTGATAAATAAATAAACCTAGAAACTCTTTTCTTTACAATTTCACCCCTGCTTAGTGAAAATTCATAAAATTAGACATAGTCTAACTTTAGAATTATAATTGATCAATCACGAATCAATTAATGAGTCTTACAAGCAGAATGTTCTCAACTAGAATGGGGACCATGGATCTATATGCTGAGCTTCAAATAAGTGAACAAAATTTACTAAGTAAATTCCTACTTATTAATTCTTCGTTGAATCCACTCTTAGAACTTAGAATTGCACTCTCAGACTTATATAGAGCATATTGTATGTTCCACGATATCAACATGCTATCTCATTTAACCATTGTTATAATCTTATTGTGATTTAAAGATCCTCTATATAGATGATCTACATCGAGATGGGATTTCTTTACCGTTCTCGCCCCTCAATGTATTTTGCCCTTTAAAACACTTAGCTACCTGTAAATGGTGTTTAGTGATCTAATGATTAGTCAGTTAAACAAGAGCTCATCCATTTACTTCTATTTGCTAAGCTCGAAGGGAATCATCACTTGACTTCTATACACCAGTAGAAGCTATAGATTCCATATTTATGTTCAGCACTCCCACTCAATCATACTATCATGTTCCCAAAATATACGTATCACCCTGACCCAAAAGTAGGCTTAACTAATAAATCAAAGAACATGAATAACACTCCTGAGTTGAGCCTAAGCATATCAGGATTTAGATTCTTTTAATCTTAAGATCAACTACTGATATTGACTTGGAAAGATATGTATAACGGTAAGTTTGTAATATCTTAACTTAGTTGCAATATCGGTCCAGTCCAATGTATACTCCATACATTCGAAACTAGTATACTTTACTAATGTCCTGGAAAGAACATAACACTTACTCCAAGTGTAAGTACACATCATCGCTGATTATCACATTAGTGTAAATCCAATAACACTGATGAAACAGGGACCAAGTCTTTTGATTCATATGATCACAATCTCATTCCACTGTGTTGACGATACTGTAATTGTGTATAAACATATGATCTGGATTTAACTGATTTTGTGTGTATGAATGTAATAAACATATTAAACATATTAAACCATTAACATGTAAAATTCATGCAAACATCAATCACTTCAAATTTCTTATATTGATAACTAATCAGATTGTAAAGAGTTTTATTTAGGGCATAAAACCCAACAAACTCCCACTTGCACTAATATAAAACAAACTGTGCAAATAGGTCAATCTGATGTCTTGATCTTCAGACCAAGTGTAGTATATTTGAATCCACCCGAACTTCTGGAAACTAGTTCATAAATACATTTATGAAACATCCTTTACTATATGCTTTACTCATCAAGGGATACTGAAATCTTTACTCTTTTAAAAGTACATCTGAATTAACAGAAGACGTATCTCTCATATTTTAAAATATGTAATTGAGATAATACAGTGTAGACTTTTCTTCAGTGATATAACTTTCTGGTATTTTTGAATAGACCAAGTTATAGTTCTTCTCTGGTAGAGCTTGAATTATTATACAATAATTCCTCCACCCCCAAGTAAGCACCATCTCATAGAAATCGAAATTAGATGGTGAGATACAAGGATAACTCATACACAGTTCCTTAATATCTAACATATAGATCACTTTCATAAATCTTTCTTGAATATCTTCTAATGTTCCCTATTTGATTACATCTCAGATAGCTCCCACTCAATATCAGATGTCTGGTTAAATAATGCTTTTAACCTCTGATTGTTTAGAGAGTTACCTAGTTGTGACTTTTGTATTAGTCTGAAACTTTATGTTAAGACTAAGTCATCAACATAGCAGACTAGTATTTTGAAGTGAAAAATACATGCCAGAGATAAAGTAATCAAAATTAAGATACCATCAAATTTTATGAGGATTAAGAATTCTTGGTTCAAGTCATTCGAATGGACTGAACTAGAGTTCTTTATCTTATTCTCATAATTCTGATAAGCTATACCTATCCATGTGAGTGGTTAGATTTGCTTTTCAGTAGTGTTCTTAAGTACCTATCACAATTATCAACCTAATGAAGATGGGTATAGAACTTTAAAATTCTCCCACTCAATTAAGGTAGTGTGAAACTTTATCAAAGAACTTTCAAAGGTATCAAACTTTTACTTACAACAGTAAAATCGAAATGGAACATACAATCAAGATCAAGAATTTATATTGATAACAGCTAACTCATTATATTACTTCCATGTTTAAAGAAGATATGTGTTACATAGGGAATTGTGGAATGGACTCCACCCCTAAGAATATACATATAGGGTACTATGGATAACCTCCACCCCTAAGTATATAGAGATTATGATCCACCCCTAAAGGTTGTAAAGATCATGATTCTCTTAGTGTGATAGAGTTTATGTGGAGTTGAATACTATCCAGAGTTCATTAGATATAAAAGATCGTTGAACTGCATAGTTTTCTTAACTTTTCTCCACCCCTATCAGATCAAAAGATCCTTTTATTAAACAGATTCTTAATAATTGTATTAGAATGAACAATTATTAACAAACATAGAAATAGTTTCTAGTGTTTATTTAATATAACTCTATGAAGAGTTGTAAATATTATAGAATTTGCATCAATAATAAAAACACTTACACATACAAACATATAAACATAATGTGGTAATAATTGATGAAGATAAAATAAATGAAGCTCATTCTCATAAATTGCAATGGTGATTTCGAAAATAAAGAGACTTTATTAATAATAAAAAAATAGTATTGCAACAATATGAGAAAAACAGGGATAAATATCCCTAACTAAAATTTGAAATCCAAATTGTCTTTAAACTAAAACAAATAATTCAAAAATAAATTGAAGAGCTTCATCTTCATCTGGACGATTTCACCCTTTCGTCCAGCTTTCTGATCCAACTCAATTGAGTTCAAGTAGCTTGGCCTATAAGAAGAAGGAAACAAATAAACAAAGTTTAGTCCAGAATCATAAATCCAATTGGATAATAATTCACTAAAACTCTTAAAGTTTATAAATGGAAATACCTTGTTTCTTTGCAAGAAGTTTAGGACACTAAGGGTTTCCAATGACCTTTCTCATTGCAGTAGAAACACTTTCCTTTAAGTGTAGCATCACCAGAAGGAAGAACCTTTTTATTCTTCATGGCTTTTGTTCGTTTCTTGGTGTTGTTCCACTTCCTCTTCGATTTGGGTCTGAAGTAGAGGCAACATTTGCTTCAGGTTTCATCGTCCCATTACCATTCCCAGGATTGTGAGGTTTACTCCCTTTCTTCTTGGGTCCTCCAATCAAATTTTCATAAGTTTAACGGTCATTGACTAATTCATGAAAGTCAATTTCCTTCTTATTCATGACATAATTTGATGTGTATGGTAGAAATGCTGGAGTCAGGCTATTCAAGATAAGACTTACTTGAGTAGAACTGTCCATTTCAGCACCATGATCCTGGGCTTCTTGGAAATAACTTGAGATGAGGAGAACATGGTCACGCACGTTTTGATGAGGTTCCATCCGTGCATTAATGTACTTCTTAGTCGCGTCAAAGCATGACTGAAGTGATGCCTTACCGAATAGCTCATTTAACTTCGCTATAACTTCAGCAGCCTTCTCGGTTTTAGAAAACCGAGTTTTGAGGGTGTCAACCATGCTAGAAAGCATAAAGTATAGAGCTTTGTCATTTGCTTTCTGCCAACGCTCATACTTTTCTTTCACAGCTTTGGAAGCATTGTCCCCAAGCACTTCAGGTGACGACTCAGTTAAAACAAATAAGGCACTTTCTCCTATGAGAGCAATATTAATGTTCTCATTCCACTTATAAAGTTAGATCCATTCAGCTTGTTTTCAGTCAACAGTGATAACATGGGATTCATTTTAATAATACAGGATACTACAAAATAATAGAAATCAACAAATAGAAATTAATAATGGTTTACACACAAAATCAATTCAGAAATTATAAGCACATAGCAAGTAAGAATGATATGAGAAAATACTTAAAAAATTCAATCCTAAATAATTTCCAAGGTTTTTCAACAAACTGATATCAGTGTCCCGTTTAGGCGAGAGTCAAAGCTACCATCCATTGAATAGAGTTGTCAGCTCATCTAAAATGTTAAACATTCTAGCAACCTTTTATTCGATCAAGATTGGAATCCAGTGTTTCCCGTTTAGGCGAGGGTCAAGGCTATTCTATCTCATGAGCTTCTACCATTGTTTCGCAATTTGCAAGTCAAATATGGTCGCCACCATTAGGGTGATCTATACCATCTAAAACACTTACAAACCACTTATCATGCGAGATTAAACGGTGCGAAATTGCTAATGAACGTTCCTCCATTAGGGAGGATTACTCACTAAAACAAACGCGGTGTAAAACCCACAATGGAGATCGAATATCTTAATAATAATAAAGCTCATTCTTTAAAATGTATTTTCTTTATTATTCTAATAAATAAATTCTCATTAAATTCGAAATTAAGAATTGAAATTCAAAAATAAGAATTTAATATAATATTTATAAAATTATACTTAGATGGTGATTGAAATAAAATAAATTATTTCCATCTTAGTAATAATCTTAAATATAAATATTAAGGAAATTAATTTAAATTGAATTAAATTAAATAATTAGCAACATAAAAATTTCCTTTGAGAATATATTTATTGAGTTCGAAAATTTAAAGTATATAAAAATACAATTTTCGAAAAAATTAAAAATAGAAAAGAAATACTTCAAGCAAAAATATCACCTATCTAGATTTTCTTTTGACTAATTAATTCAATTTCTATTATTATATATATATTTTAAATTCATTTATTTTAAATTAATCAATTAAATGAAAAAATCATTGATTGAAGTTGTCCCAAGAATTAATTAAAATAAATAATTAATTTACAACTCAATCTATTTTTCAAAATAAAAAATTCGAAAAAAAAAAATTGCATAATTAAAATGCAATTTTCGAAATTGATTAAGAAAATAAAGAAAAATATATATTGAAAATTATTTAAATTTAAGTTGAAAAATTAAATTTCAACCTAAAAATAATTTTCTATTTAATTAAGTGTCATGAAAAATCAATAAATATTTAAGTATCATGATGAAAATCAACTTAGATATTTAGATTTTTCAAGTTAATTAAATGTATTAAATTCAAGAAATAATAATTAAGTGTAGAGAAGGCTTAATTATTTATTTCTAGTTTAATACTAGGAAAAATATACTTAATAAAATTGTACCAAAATTAATTATTTAAATAATTAATTTCACAAAGTATAATATTTTCCTATTTAAATATTAGAAATAATAAGTAGTCTAGAAATTACTATCTAGAAAATATCTTATTTGACTAAGTATCTTTTCAAAAATTTGAAAAAATATCTAATTTAAGTTATATAGAAAAAATCTAAAACTTAAATAATTTCAAATTTAGATTTAATTAAATATCAAAAATTAAGTTGTAACCACTTAATTTGAAGATATCTTTTTAAGTTAATATTCGAAAAGATATTAACCTAAAAAATATCTAAAATATTCCATTTTAAGTTAACATTCGAAAAGATATTAACTTAAAAAATATCTTAAGAATCTTTAATAACTAATGTCTAGGATTCCTCAACTTGATTTAAAATTTAAATCAAATATTCAAATTTAAGTTAGATAAGAAAAATCAGTTGTTACAACTAATTTATAACTTAAATAGGAATATTTAATTAAATAAGCTCCAGAAAGAATCTTAGTTAGTTAAAATTCTATATTTAATTAAATACAAGAAAAATACAAATAGTTTGTCTAGAAATAATATCTAAACTAAAAGTGTTTTTCTTAAAATTAACTTTAAAATATTAAAATGAAAATAAATTTCATATATTTTAAAAGTTAATTATGTTGCTAATTCAATTTTATTAGGTCAAACTAATATAATTAACCTAGTACAGTTATTTAAATCAGGCAAATGGACCTTCACAATTGGGGTAGTTCATGTGAGGGGGTGCTGGGTTCAGTATGTCGTATCCACTTCTATGGCTCCCAACTCTCACACAAGGCCCAAAAGAGAGGAATTTAACCTTAAAATAATTAACTGTTATTAATTGAATAGGTCCAATAACTAGATGGACTTAAATAAAATCTATCATGGTGTGACATTTTTTTTAGCAACAACCTATATGCATCTATATAATAAAATAAACATATAGGCTCACACAGGCACACTTTGGATGGATCCTATCATGTTGCTAGGTCATACACAGATGAAAGAAGATTGTAAAATTTACCTGTTACAAATTATTAACTTGACCAAGGGAGCTATCAGATCATTAGATCTGGCAAAAAGTAACCATGGCTATTTGCAATCAAGAAATAATAGGTTTTGAAAACTTACACACAAGCTAAAACCACATACTCCTGCAACAAGGTTAGCTGGATAGTTGGAAGTAGGATTTATTTAATTTTAAATAAATAATTTCGAAAAATAAATAATTGAATAATTAAATTAAAAATAAAATTTAATTTAATTTTCGAAAAATAAATAAAAAAAATATTTATTTCGAAAATAAAAATTTAAATTTCGAGATTATTTATAAAATATTTAAAATTAAACCTAAATTTTGAAAAATTAGGTTTCAACCAACCTAAATATCATTTCAAAATTTGCTAACTACTTTTAAAAATTTAAATGTTATTTTATAAATACAAAAATTAAATAAAAATTAGAAAAGATAAATTAAATATCTTTTTCAGATTTTAAATTTAATTTAAATATATAAAATAACAAAATTTAAAAGTTAGCAAAATATCTTACATCTATTTAAAATTACATGATTATAGTTATCTTATTTTAAATTTAAATAAGGTCAAATTATTTAAAAAAAAATTAATTTTAAAAAAATATATATATAAAATCTACCTTTAAATTTAAAAATAAGATAAGATATAATCAAATTTAAAAATAAGATAGATAATTAAGCAATAAGATAGATATTTACTATTTAAAAATTCAAATTACACTAATATCTTGAATTAAATTTAAAAAATATTAAATTAATTCATAATGATAATTAGAATTGAATTAGGAATAGTAAATCTATTAATACAAAACTACACAAAAAATCGGAAGTTAATTCCATGAAAAAGCGAAAAACGAAAAAATTGTGAGCTGTACGGACAGTTTTCGCGATCGCATGAAAATTTCAGCACAGCTTCGATTTTTTCAAATCTTCAAAAAATCATAACTAATTCAAATTAAATCGAAATTGAGTTCTGTAAAAAAGTAACTTGCTTAATTTTTTTCATACTATCCATTAAAAATAATTTCAGAAATAGAATCGCAATTATTTTTCACGAAAATTTACAAACATCATTCAATCATCAAATAACACTCAATACATCCAAAATCAAACAAACAATCGTTTTACAGTCCAAATTTCATGCAAGTAAATCAATTACCCTGGCTCTGAGGCCAGTTGTTGGAAAATTTATTTTACCAGGATCTTAGATCTACTCACAAGTATGTTGTTTAAACACCCTAAATATGAACTTTCTAAAACGATAAATTAAACACATATAAAGTTAAGAAAACCTTACATTGATGCAGCGGAATTAATGTCTCCTTCCACTCAGATCTCTAACCCTTGTATCCTTTCTGTAGCAGAGTATAATCAAGATCTGAGCCTGAATGTCCTTCTTCTTCAAGTTTGATCCTTCACAGTCTTCCAATCTATGATTGAGTTACTGCTTGCTGTGTGTGGGCACTTACTCTTTCACTAGGGTCGAAATTGATCAAGGAGAAAAGAAGAGAGAGGGTTTCGGCCAGGTATAGAAAGTGGGGAAGGCTCAGTTTTTCTGAAGAGAGAAATTTCTGTCAGAAAACTAATGAAAGCTTATGAAAGCATGTTATGTGACTGAGCCATCACTTTCTATTTATAGGCAACTACTAGGTTTAGGTTAGGAATTATTTGGCATTAAAATAATGAAAATATTAATTTGAAAATCCACAATAAGTGGCCGGCCATGGTGTTATAGTGGGCCTCACTTGATTTTTCAGTTTTATCAAATTTTATCTCTATTTTCTCAAAAACGCCAATTTTCCAATTCTAACCTTTTAAATGCCAAAACTAATTATTTAATAACTAAAATATATTATTAAATAATATTGTCATTTAATTTAATTTTTAATTAGACATATAAAGTCCATTAATAAATAAATAAACCTAGAAACTCTTTTCTTTACAATTTCACCCCTACTTAGTGAAAATTCATAAAATTAGACATAGTCTAACTTTAGAATTATAATTGATCAATCACGAATCAATTAATGAGTCTTACAAGTAGAATGTTCTCAACTAGAATGGGGACCATGGATCTATATGCTGAGCTTCAAATAAGTGAACAAAATTTACTAAGTAAATTCCTACTTATTAATTCTTCGTTGAATCCACTCTTAGAACTTAGAATTGCACTCTCAGACTTATATAGAGCATATTGTATGTTCCACGATATCAACATGCTATCTCATTTAACTATTGTTATAATCTTATTGTGATTCAAAGATCCTCTATATAGATGATCTACATCGAGATGGGATTTCTTTACCGTTCTCGCCCCTCAATGTATTTTGCCCATTAAAACACTTAGCTACCTGTAAATGGTGTTTAGTGATCTAATGATTAGTCAGTTAAACAAGAGCTCATCCATTTACTTCTATTTGCTAAGCTCGAAGGGAATCATCACTTGACTTCTATACACCAGTAGAAGCTATAGATTCCATATTTATGTTCAGCACTCCCACTCAATCATACTATCATGTTCCCAAAATATACGTATCACCCTGACCCAAAAGTAGGCTTAACTAATAAATCAAAGAACATGAATAACACTCCTGAGTTGAGCCTAAGCATATCAGGATTTAGATTCTTTTAATCTTAAGATCAACTACTGATATTGACTTGGAAAGATATGTATAACGGTAAGTTTGTAATATCTTAACTTAGTTGCAATATCGGTCCAGTCCAATGTATACTCCATACATTCGAAACTAGTATACTTTACTAATGTCCTGGAAAGAACATAACACTTACTCCAAGTGTAAGTACACATCATCGCTGATTATCACATTAGTGTAAATCCAATAACACTGATGAAACAGGGACCAAGTCTTTTGATTCATATGATCACAATCACATTCCACTGTGTTGACGATACTGTAATTGTGAATAAACATATGATCTGGATTTAACTGATTTTGTGTGTATGAATGTAATAAACATATTAAACATATTAAACCATTAGTATGTAAAATTCATGCAAACATCAATCACTTCAAATTTCTTATATTGATAACTAATCAGATTGTAAAGAGTTTTATTTAGGGTATAAATTCCAACACCAATTTAGGGCCTCCTGGTCGGGAAAGTTTCCCTCAGCCTAAGATCCTCCCAATAGCTACGCCGGGTCTTCCATCTTCCTCCCTTGTTCGAACCTCTGCCTCTCTCCTTGGAGTGTCGTCGTCTTCCCAGCTTGCCCTTTCTCCTGCTTTAACTCTTCCTACATCCTTTTCTTCAGGCCGAGGCTCGCCGCCTCTACCCAGTCATCCCCCGCGGGTGTCGGCTGAATGGGACGAGATCCCCGCTTTTCAGATCAAGAAGGATGTTTCGTTCGAAGAATCGGCTGAGAATTATTTCAAAACTCTCCTTGATGCCGTCAGAAAACCTGATGATGACTTCTACATCTCCCACGGGTGTGATTCTATTTTAAAGGATACTGCTATTTCGGGAATAAAGGCATTTTATTATTTTGCGTGTGCCTCGATCCATTTTAGTTTTTGCTTTACTTGGTATTATTCATAAGTATGTTTACTTTTTCTAGACGGCTTTGAGGTGTGCCCATGCTATGAAGTTCTCCCCACAGACTGACAGAGAGAGAGATAGTTTGGCCAAGGGTTATTCTCGCTACAAGAAGAATTACAAAGCGGCCGCTGCTGCGAAGACGGCTGCTCTTGCCAAAATTAGTGCTTTGGAGGTCGACGTTAAGATTTTGAAGAGTAAGGCCGACAATCTTGAGTCGGAGAAGAGGAGCTGGGACCTTACTCGGTCGACCCTTGACTCAGAAAAGGGGACTCCAAGCAGCAAGGTAGCCTCCCTGGAAACTAGTCTGTCAGCGGTGAATTTGGAGAAGGCCACTTTGTTGCAAGAACGTGATGCTTCTCGTTCTGAGGCTGAGGCAACGAAGGACAAACTTTCTTCCTTGAGTGGTCGAGAAGGCGTCGGCTAAGGCCCAAAAGGCTCTGGTCGCTGAGAAGAAATCCTTGGCCAAGGAGGTTAAAATCTTGACGGGCCAAGTCAAAAAGGCGTTCCTTTGCGGGAGTTATCAGTCGTCCTTTAAGATGTACTCTTAGTTTAAGGAGGGCAAATCTGATGCCTGGAATATGGACGAATTCTTTGAGAAATACTCCGATTTTAAGAAGGATGAAGATTTGGTGGATTCTTCTTCAGAGTCCGACGAAGGCAGCTGGGGCGAGGATGACGACAGCGCCTAAAGAGATGGGCGGGATTTTTCCCTACTCAAATTTCAGTGATTTCCTTACTGTTCCCTTTTTATGCGTGTATGACAAGTTTTATGGACAATTTATTATGTTGTTATTATTATGTTTATCTCTTCTTTTTTTATTATCGTTTTTGTTCAAGGACAAATTTATGGAACAATCTTTTTATTTATTTATTTCGTTTATTGTTTAAAGGTTTGTAAGGATTTTTCCCTTGGATTTATGTTTTAATCTTATTTTCCTCATTATGGGCGTTTACAAGTGGGGGAGGGGGGTGGTATTATATTTACTTATTTATTTATTTATTTATTTTTTTGAAACGTTTTGACACCTGGGAATGTACATTTGTTTCCATTTAATGCCTTATATGTAGGCAGATTCACCTTTCCGCCTTCCACTTGCCTTTTCTTGGCCACCTTTTGTATTCTATTTAAACCAACACTTCCCTTTGTTCATTTCTAGCGTGGCTTCCAAGTTTATCTTTTGATACGAACACACACATTTTTTTTATATATATATCCTTTTTCCTACTTCAGAAATGTCGAATCTCCCAGGTTCTCCTCTTCCTGAATCTTCAAGCGGGGATGAGTTCCACTCCGACGTCAGGGATCGATCCCCCCCCCCAAGTCCCTCGATTTTTTCACGTTACTACCGGCCCAGTGGTGAAGCTATTGTTGGTAGGATGACGAGGGCTTACAGGGCTAGGCGCAACGATGCATCTTCGTCTTCTGATGAAGAATGGTTGTAGAATTTCATTGAGAATGAGGGACGTAACATCTCTGCTACCACTAGGGTTCCTGCGGAATTCCATGCTCTTCGCCTACGTGCTGAGCGACGCTGGGATAACCATCGGATGCAAGCTCGGAACGGGCGGGCCTGGGATGAGGACTCGGAGAGGGAGCGTTTAGCTAACGAGAGGCGGATGGAAGAGTGCTTAAGGGAGGGTGTTCCCTTTTACCCCGCGGGCTTCCCCACGGGCTGCCGCCGTTGTCTGAGGAGGGTCGTTCGAGGGTCTATTGTGATCCCTAGTTCTCTGTGCATACTCTACTGGCACCATCCCGACCGCGAACGTTTCTAACTTCCTAAGTTCTAGGTTTTATTAGATACTTGTCACTTTTGTGTGTAATTTTTTGCTATACTCGATTGTTGTTTAGTATGTCTTTCTATTCCTCCTTTTTTTTTTTTATGTAAATTGTATTTGCAATCCTTGAATAGACTTGTGTTTATTACTCTCCCTGTCTCTTCCTATGTCTTATGCCTACTTTAAGTAATGTTGGGGGAGTTATGGCTCCTTCAAGTGTATTTATTATCTATCACTTATGCATATAATCATTCGAATCCATTCCAAGAGTTTTTTTTTTTTTTTTTAAATAATAGGGTGTTTTGGGAAGTTGGACGACATATATACCCCTTCGAGATTTGAGAACACGTGCTTTAGTTGGCACGTGTTCTTTTTCTTTAAAACAACAAAGTGGCGACTCTTCGTTTCTCCCACTTTTTTTATGGTTATTATTTTGCATGTAATTTTTTATAAATAGGCTTCTCGTTGAGTTCCTTTTCTATCTCAGAATATTTTTCAACTCTCTTTTAGTTTTCTGGGTTAGTTTTTTGATTGTGTTCTTTGTTTGTCCTTCCTACATTATGTCTTCTCTACCCAAAAACCAGATACCCTACTCAAAAGGGCCTTCTTCTTCTAACATTTTCTCAGGATTACAGCCATTGGATCCTGCATTTCTTTCCTTGAACCTTTTTTCAAGCTTTCGTGATTTCGAGCCTACTACACTTCCTCCACTGCATTTTTCAGAGGTCTGCAGCTGTCCTTGTTTTGAACAAGCTGCATTGGGCCTTAGAACTTATGCTACTTCTCGTGTCGAGGTTGCACCACCTCTGGCTGTGTGTCCTTTCACTATTTTTCCTCCCATATTGACACCGGTTAAGACGGCTAAGGAGGAGCTTGAAGTATCGGCGGGAAGTTTGACTCAGACGACGGCGGCTTATTACCCCGAGATTGAGTCTACTGCCCAATCCGAGAACTTCGAAGAAGTACCTGTCCCAACGGATATCTCTCCCTCGAATTTTTGTATATATGCTTCTTCTTTCCCTCAAGAGTTACCTCGGGTGGCATCCGAGATAATACGCCCCCCTTCTTTTTCCAATTGTCGGGGGTGGCTTGCGATGCGGAGAACGTTTCAGCAGAGGGAGAGTTTCTCCGTGTAGGGGGTCTCCTTTCCTTCGCTTCTTTTTTATTTTCCTTGTAGGCTTATGTCAGCACCTTTCTATGTTTTGGGATTGCATTATGTGAATTTTGTAAATTTATGTCGTCGGCGGTTATTCAGTAATTTTGTAAGTTTATTCCGTCGGCGGTTAAGCAGTACCCTATTTTTTACGGGCCACTACTCCCCCTAGTTTTTTGAAAATAGAGTAAGTACTCTCTTTTCATAAAACTTTCTTTCTTTTTTGTTTCGTGCTCTTGCTGTACTTTATTAATGATAATTCTGTTATTTCTCAACGTGTTCTTGTTTGTTCATATGCTTTAATTTTGAATGGAGTTTTTGTTGTGGCGCCCCTTTTTTTTTTTTTTTTAAGTTGTACTTGTTGATTATCCTTTTTACAATTTTTGTGCTTTGTATATTATCGTATCGAATGATCTTACCCTTGCCTTTTGTAAAAAGGTCTTTTACGTTGCCTTTCATGAAAGGTCTTTGCATTGCCTTTCGTAAAAGGTCTTTTTTTTGTTGTTGCCTTTCGTGAAAGGTCTTTTTTGTTGCCTTTCGTAAAAGGTCTTTTTTGTTGCCTTTCGTAAAAGGTCTTTTTTGTTGCCTTCCGTAAAAGGTCTTTATTCCTTTTGTTTTTAACTTGGACAATACTTTCCGAATTCCCCTCCTTTTTATTTATTTTGAAGAGAAATTTTGATGATAGTTTCCATGTACTATGAAGTGCCCAACCTTTAATTTATACATAGAATTTTTTGAGGTACCTTGCATTCTAGCTTCTCGTGATGTCGGCCCCGTCCATGGTGGATAGCCTGTACGCACCCTTTCCCGTCGGGTTAACCACTCAGTACGGTCCTTCCCAGTTGGTGGACAATTTTCCCGCTCGGGTTTCTTCGGTGTTTTGAAAAACTTTCCGCAGGACCAATTCTCCCTGGAGGAAATTCCTCAGCCTTACTTTTTTATTATATTGTTTTGCCACGGCGGAGCAGTAATTCTGCATTCGGGTTAGGGCGCGCTCCCTTCTTTCTTAGATATCGTCGACGGCTTGTAGTCTTAGGGAAGTATTGTCTTCATCACTTAATTCTGATTGCAAAGTAGGTACTTGCGTTTCCGTCGGGATAACCGCTTCCATCCCGTATACAAGTGAGAACGGGGTCTCGCCCGTACTAGTCTGTGGCGTGGTTCGGTTGGCCGAGAGCACACCGGGCAATTCTTGGGCCCATCTTCCCTTAGCACTTTCAAGTCACTTTTTGATATTGCTTATGATGATTGTTGGAATTTATTTTACCAGGATCTTAGATCTACTCACAAGTATGTTTATTAACACCCTAAATATGAACTTTCTAAAACGATGAAATAAACACGTATAAAGTTTAGGAAACCTTACATTGGGTGCAGCGGAATATAATGACTCCTTCCGTTCAGATATCTAGCCCTTGATTCCTTTCTGTAGCAGAGCATTATCAATATCTGAACCTGGATCTCTTTCTCTGAATCTTTGATGCTGAAACCTCCTTCTCTGATGATCTTTCTTCACGATCTTCCTCACTATGATTGCGGTATCACTTGCTGTGTGTGGGCACTACTCTTACACTAAGAATTTAGAAATCTCAATGAGGAAGAGAGAGAGAGTGGGTTCGGCCAAAGATAGGGAGAGAGAAGGCTCAGTTTTTTCTGAATGAAAAAGGAGAAAATTTAAGTGTAATTTTCCTGAAGCCTTCACTATCTATTTATAGCATTCCACTAGGGTTAGGTTTGAATTATTTGGCATTAAAATAATGAAAATATCAGTTTAAAAATTCAAACCAAGTGGCCGGCCATGTACAGTAATGGGCCTTACTTGGATTTTGCAGTTTTCTCAATTCTGCATCTGATTTTCTCAAAAACGCCAATTTTCAAATTCAACCATTTAAATGCCAATTCTTACTATTTAATAACTATAAATAATTATTAAATAATATTGTCATTTATCATATTTATTAATTGAACCATACAAAGTATCATAATTAACAAATATGCCCCTAAAACTCTTTCTTTACAATTTTGCCCTTACTTAGTGAAAAATTCACAAATAGACATAGTCTAATTTGAGAATTATAATTGATTAATCAAAACCAATTACATGAGTCTTACAAGCAATATTATCTCAACTAGTGCGGGGACCATGGGTCTATATAACCGAGCTTCCAATAAGTAGATCAAGAATTTAGCACTAAAATTCACTAACTTATTAATTCTTCGTTGAATCCACGCATAGAACTTAGAATTGCACTCTCAGTTATATAGAATGCTCTATATGTTCCACCATATAGACACATCATTAGTTATCCATAGTTATAATCCTAATTTGATCACTGATCCTCTATATGAATGATCTACACTGTAAAGGGATTAGATTACAGTTACACCCTACAATGTATTTTATCCTTAAAACACTTGACCCCGTATAAATGATATTTCAGCTTATGTGAAATGAGTACTCCACCATTTATGTTCGTTTGGTCAAGCTCGAAGGAGATCATCCTTTGCTTACTATTCGCCAGATAGAAGCTATAGATTCCATGTTTATGCTAGCCCTCCCACTCAATTGCACTACCGTGTTCCCAAAATGTACGTATCACCCTGACCTAAAAGTAGGCTTAACTAACAAATCAAAGAACACGAATAGTCTCTCGAGATTGAGCCTAATCATTTCAGGATTAAGATCATTTGATCTAGGATCAACTAGGCGATATTGACTGGAATAGATATTACGGTAAGTTTAATAAATCTAAGTCAAAGTTCAATATCGGTCCCTTCTGATGCATACTCCATGCATCCAACCTGAGCTTTACTTTAACCAATGCTCTGGAAAGAACATAGCACTTCTCCAAATGCAAGTAAACTCTGTTGTAGATTATCATATCAGTAAAACCCTATGTCTGATAAATCTAGGAAACTTTATTCACATAGTCATGTTTACTTTCCAATGTGTTGACGGCACAATAAAGAGGATCTAGTATGTGAAAAGGGTTTCAGATGAATTCATACATTATGTACATATAATCATGAAATAAATCATGTGAACCATGCAACATTAAATGTTATTTCTGATCTATATTAATAAGTAAATCTGATTATATTGAAATGAGTTTTATTTAGGGCATAAAACCCAACAATGATTTTGTTTGATGACTCCGCCTGCCCATTGCTCTGTGTACTCATTGTTATTTCTCATTCCCAGTTGAGTACTCGCCATTCTAGGTCGAATACTCGCACTTGTTCTTTCACGTAAATTGTTCCTTATTACTAATAATATCATATAATTTGGTGTTGTGAAATTCACTCGACAACATTTGGCGCCGTCTGTGGGAATCGAGAACTGAGATTTTATTCATTTCAAGAAAAATACCATCATGGCTGGAAATCAAACAAACGGAGGAGCTAACAACGGGTCCATCAACATTGTGATGATGAATGTACCATTATCCGGAGCTGGAATGCCGCCTGTGGACGTTGTTAATGGCAGAGTAGGGAGGAGCAATATCAGACCTCTCAACCTGTTCCCAGAAACAACGGACCCTCAAGTCGGGGATACATCCACACCACTAGCAACCATGCATTTTCCCCCCGTCACTCCGGCAATGGTATCCGAGGGAATCATCCAGCTCACCACTGATCAATATACTGTGATTCAGGACCAACTGCATGCACTACAGGCCGAAGTGGATGGACAAAACCGGGCCCTACGCCCCCCTCGAGTCCCTACTACCTGCACGGACAACCCTCAAGTAACAAATTCTAGACGTCATACTAACCGTGTACGCAGGGAACGAAGAACCAACCCTGAAGGTTTGGACCTGAACCATCCAACGTCGAGGGACCAATCCGTAAGGTATCGAAACCAGGGCACACAGGTTGATGAAGACCCTGAATGACGCAGTCCTCACAGTCGACCATCAAGAGACAACGACGCAGAATCAGCCTCTTCATCATTGCATGGTCGTACACCGAGTAGATATACAAGGTCCGGCTCTGTAGAAACGCAGCAGGGAGGACGTTATCAGGTACATCGAGGTGATCTGAGTGATCACCTCAACGCAGTTTTTAGAGCGCGTTCTCGCGCCCCTCATAACGCAAAGACACTCTGTGATCCCCATGCGGGCAATCAGGGTGTGAACACTCACAATAATCCGCCTACCGCGCTGATCGCGACCACTGGGATCACTGTCCCAGCGAACCTCGCCGCAGTAGTTGCGACTCTCGCACTGCGACTGGAGGGATTGACCAAAGAATGCTTCTGCAGGCTTTGAAAATGCTGGAGCAGTAACGAAAGCCCATATACAAGTTGCATGGGACCTCACCCTTCACTACGGAAGTGCGACAAGCCCAACTTCCCAAGGGATTTCGTCTATCCGAATCCCTAAAGTATAAAGGTACTTCTAACCCCATAGATTATCTTGAAAAATTCAATACTATAATGGAGGTGGATCAGGTACCACAGCTTGCAAAATGCCGCATTCTTGCGGCAACACTCGAGGAAAACGCCCACGATTGGTTTTCCCAACTGCCTAAGGCATCAATATCGACATGGGAAACCTTCGTCGACTTATTCCTCACACATTTCCAGGCCACGATGACCTATAGGCCACCTTATACGACTTTGGCCAACATCAAGCAAGAACCCGGTGAGTCTTTACAAGACTATTTTAAATAGTTTAATGCAGAGGTAACAAAATTCGAGAAGGCTCCCGAGTCTTCGCTTGTTTGTATGCTGATAACAGGTATTTTGCCGAGGACCGACTTCTGGAAAGAGTTGCAACCTCGAAGACCAGAATCCTTAGTCGAATTCTTCGCCATGGCAGAACCCCACAAGATAATCGAGAATTCTTTGGCAGAGTTGGAGAAGGGCAAGGACAAGCGCAAATCGCCAATACCGCGTTCACGATCTCGCAGTCCCCATGGGAAGAACTCCAGGGGCCGAAGCCCAAGAAGACGCAGCCCGCGGAGACAGCGAAGTCCGAAGTTGGCCAAGTCTCCTCCCAAGAAGGAATCCTCGCCGAAGAGGAAGGGCGGACCTCGTTTCGTCAATTATACTGAACTCGCGGTACCCCAAGACCATATCTATGCAATCAAAGAGAGAAATGGAGTCTTCAAGAAGCCGCCCCCCATCAGCGGGAATCGTGACAGACGAGACCCCAAAAAATTCTGTAAGTACCACAAAGACATTGGTCATACTACCTTAGAATGTTGGGTCTTCCAGGATGAAATCGAGGAGCTGATTCGGAGAGGAAAGTTCGACAAGTATAAGAAGGGCGAGGAGAGTCATCCCCGAGCAGATGACAAAGGAGAAAACCAAAATGCGAGCGGTTCCAAAACACCTCGCAACATCTTAACTATCATTGGAGGACCCCATATCGCAGGAGACTCTCGCAAGTCACAAGAACGATATGCCAGAGAACCCAAAGAAAAGCCGTTCACCAATGTGAACAATCTTAGTGAGCGGCACTAGAAGCTATTTAAGAAGGAATGCGACGACATCCCCTTTATGGAGAGTGATGCGAGATGGGTCCATCACCCGCATTCCGATGCGCTAGTTATCATCGCCAATATTGGCGGGGATAACGTCCACCGCATACTCGTTGACAATGGAAGTTCAGTGAATCTGTTGAACTTCCAAGCCTTCAAACAAACGGGATTGTAGGAGAAGGACCTGCGGCCTGTGACGTCGAGCATCTATGGTTTTACTGGCGACGTCATATCATTAAAAGGAATGATCAAACTCCCAATCACCTTGGGAACCGCCCCAGTAACAGCCAAGTCAATGGCTGACTTCGCAGTAATCGACCAGTATTCTGCATATAATGCCGTGATTGGTCGATCGATCCTGAAGGAGATGAAGATCATAACCTCGATCTATCATCTGACAATGAAGTTCCCTACTCCCGTTGGAGTAGGTTCTGTGTGGGGAGTCCAAGCAGATTCGCGAGCATGCTACAACACAGTAGTCAAACTCGCGGAGAAAAGGACGGTAAATGTTATCTCCCTATTGAAGGCGCCACCTCCTCGCCAGGAGATCCTCAATATCGAGGAGGTGCTGCACATAGATGAACCAGATTTGGATCCAAGAATCCTCGATCACGTCGCCGCAGCCCAAGCCGCGGAAGACACCATTGAGATATGGTCGGGATATCTCCGCAAGTCATGTGTCATCGCTTGAACATTGACCCCGAGGTGCGAGGTGTCCGACAAAAGCACCGCAAAATGGACCCTGCGAGGTACCAAGCGCTAAAAGATGAAGTCGACCGCCTCCTTGTCTGCGGCTTTATACGGGAGTCGTTTTACCCCAACTGGTTAGCGAACCCCGTACTCGTGCCTAAGCCTAATGGCTCATGGCGCACATGCATTGACTTTAAAGACCTAAACAAAGCCTGTCCCAAAGACAGCTTTCCCCTTCCTAGCGTTGACCAGCTTGTTGATGCCACTGCAGGTCACGAACTCCTAAGCTTTATGGACGCATACTCGGGATATAATCAAATCTCGATGTATGAGCCCAACCAGGAACACACCTCGTTCATTACTGATTGAGGATTATACTGTTACAAAGTGATGCCCTTTGGTTTCATAAACGCAGGTGCGACTTATCAGAGGCTGGTGAACATGATGTTCACAAATCTCATTGGGAACACCATGGAGGTATATGTTGACGATATGCTCGTAAAATCTCAACATGCGAAGGATCATATTGCCCATTTACAGACCATGTTCGATATATTGCGACGGTATAAGATGCGGCTAAACCCTATGAAATGTGTCTTTGGAGTTGGCTCCGGGAATTTCCTTGGGTTCATGGTTAACCAGCGAGGAATAGAGGCCAATCCTGCGAAGATCAGGGCATTGGTGGAAATGCCATCACCAACCAAGCCAAAAGAGGTCCAAAGCCTCACAGGTAAAGTCGCTGCTTTAAACCGCTTTATATCGCAATCTTCTGATAAGTGCAAGGAGTTATTTCAGATTCTAAAAGGCAACAAAAGGTTCCACTGGACCGAAAAATGTGAGGAGGCTTTTCAAACCTTAAAAACGCACTTGGGGCAACCTCTGATCTTGTCAAAGCCAATGACCGGTGAAGTCTTGTCCATCTATTTAGCAGTGTCGGAATATGCGATTAGTTCAGTACTAATACACGAGGATCAAGGACGGCAATACCCGGTTTATTATGTCAGTAAGCGATTACTGGATGCCGAGACGCGCTACCCCCAAATGGAAAAGCTGGCGTTTGCCTTGATAACATCGTCAAGGAAATTGCGACCTTATTTCCAGGCTCACAGTATCGAAGTTTTGACAAACTACCCCTTAAGGCAAGTTTTGGCAAAACCAGAAACATCGGGGAGGTTATTGAAATGGGCGATGGAGTTGAGTCAATTCGACATCAAGTTTAAAACAAGAACTGCGATCAAGGGGCAAGCCCTAGCAGATTTTATCCTTGAATTCCCCAGCACCGAGGTTGCACTCATAGAGGACAAAAGCGACATTGCTATAACGAATAGAGAGGTGTGGACATTGTACGTCGACGGAGCCTCAAATAACGAGGGTTCTGGTAGGGGAGTCTTATTAATCAGTCCCAGCAATTTTAAGGTACATGCTGCATTACGTTTTGAATTTTCTGCATCTAACAATGAAGCCGAGTACGAGGCATTAATCGTAGGATTGAAACTCGCTCTCGAGATGAAAGTCGAGTATCTTTAGGCTTTTAGCGACTCCCCAATCGTGGTGTGTCAGGTGAATGGAGAATATCTAGCAAGAGGCGGGAGATTGGTTAAATATTTAGCCATTGTATGCGAGCTAATGCAAAAATTCAAAAATGTAATTGTGTCTCGAATACCGCGTGCTCAAAATTTACACGCAGACGCATTGGCCTGTTTGGCCTCAACCAGAGAAGCCGAATTGCTCGATGTAATTCCGGTAGATGTATTAGCTCACCCAACTATAAATCATGAAGAGATCATGGAGATGAATACCGTTCAGGAGGTCACCTGGATAACTCCAATCGTCGCATATCTGGAAAAGGGCGTCCTACTCGATGACAAGGTAGAAGCAAGAAAGCTGCGACAACGAGCCGCCCGTTATGTGGTGTATGATCAAAGGTTGTATCGCAGAAGTTTTAGTCAACCGCTACTCAAATGCATCAGCGGGGAAGATTGCGATTATATACTCCGTGAGGTACACGGGGGAATTTGCGGCAATCATACCACCGGTAACTCCCTTGCATTAAAAATCATGCGACAAGGGTATTACTGGCCAACCTTGCGACAAGATGCTCTCGCTTTTGCGAAGAAATGCGACAGGTGCCAACGAATAGCCACATATACCCACCAACCTCCGACTAACCTACATTCTATCACAAGTCCATGGCCCTTCGCAGTTTGGGGGATCGATTTAATAGGCGAGCTACCTAAAGGGAAAGGTGGAGTCAAATATGCGGTAGTCGCAGTAGATTACTTCACGAAATGGGCTGAAGCCAAAGCACTCGCAACCATCACAGCAACTAAATTGCGCGAGTTTGTCTATAACTCCATAATTTGTCGATTTGGTATTCCATACAAACTCATTTCAGACAATGGAAAACAGTTCGATTGTAAAGAGATGCGGCAATTATGTGACGATCTGGGAATCAAGAAGGCGTTCTCCGCAGTTGCTTACCCGCAAAGCAACGGACAGACCGAAGTTGTTAACAAAATAATAAAACACACCATTAAAGGGAGACTAGAAGAACGCAAAGGGACTTGGCCAGACGAGTTATCGCAAGTCCTGTGGTCTTATAATACAACTCCTTGATCCACAACTGGCGAAACACCCTTCTCGCTTTCCTACGGGTGCGAGGCCAAGGTGCCAGTTGAAATTGGGGCAGGTTCCCTACACAGAGATGTTTTCAACATCTCGCAGAACGAAGAAAAGCAGTCACTCTACCTTGATCTTCTGGAAGAAAAACGCGATCAAGCACACTTAAAAAATGCGGCTTACCAACGGCGAACTGCAAGATACTTTAATTCTAAGGTAAAAGCAAAAGTCCTGCGGACAGGAGAGCTGGTCCTTAGAAGAGTAATGCCAAACACCAGGAACCCAGCGCATGGGGTGTTTGGAGATAATTGGGAAGGACAGTATCTAATCGCGGAAAAAATAGGTGATGCTACATACCGACTCGTAGCACTCGATGGTACTGCGATTCCCCGAGCTTGGTATGGCGAAAGCCTAAAATTATATTATCAGTAGTACTCGAATTATTAAATTATGTCTGCTTTGTACTTATACTTAGTCATTTTTTATAAATAAAAAAATCCTAAGTATAGGGGAGTATACCATAATGTACTATTGATTATATAAAGGAAATGCCTCATATTTGTTAATTCTTCAATTTTAAGCAAGCGATTGTCAAGTCTTGTGAGATTTTCTACTTATTACACCAGGCTATAATTAAAACCGAATATATATTAAAACGCGAGTACCCGTGTACTGCGAAAATGTTAAACATTGATTATCCCCGCGAGGATATGAATTTATCCAAAATAAATTGCAAATTTGTCTAAGTACAGAGTGCGAGTACCCCTGTACCGCATAAAAAAAAACTAGCAAATTTAAAAGAAATATAGTTCAAACATAGAAAAAATCAAGCGTTGGGAGCAGCAGGAACAGAGTCATCCGCGACTTTACTGGCCACCTCGTTCTCAACCTCCTCCGCCTCCGCAACTTCAGTCTCCTCGAGAAGGATCCCTCTACCGCCTTCGGTTGGTGTGGGTGACCTAGCGCGAAAAGCCTCGGCCATTTTTGCAGCTTCCGCTCCAAGAATCGACAAGTCGAAGTCTGGAACTTTGGAAAGAGTAGTATAGATGTAGTCCGAGACCGCCTGGTCGTACTGTTTCTTGCCGTTCTCCGTCTCAGTTTCCAGGTCGCGAGACATCTCTTCAATCTTCGCCTTGGCTTCAAGCTCGACCTGCTCCTTGGCCTTGCGAAGTCCCTCTAATTCTTTGGCCTTGGAAGACGCATCTTGCTTCAGCTTCTTAACGTCTTCTTGAAGCTGAGCAATATGCTTCTTCGCGATTTCAAATTATCTGGGCCCTACAGCAAAAGCCTTCGGAAATGTAGCCATGAACTGCGAAGCTAACTCCGGAGTGCGAGGAAGCAGCTCCTCTGAAGATGACTTGTCAATCTTCGACAAAAACTCATCGCTGACAAACCTCTCCTGAAGGTACAGCACATGACGAGCTCGAGCCGCTGGATCGATCACGACCTTCTTCCCTTTCTCTTGAACACCCTTAGCAGGCCTCTTGGAGGAATCTACGACAGGAGTGACAACCACATCGATTTTCCTCTTCGGAGACGTAATGGGAGAGATCGCTGCTGTCCCAGGTTTTAGTTTGCGGTTGAGCATAGGAGCAGACTTTAGGAAAGTCATTTCTGCGATTAAAAAAAAAAACAAGGGTTAATATAACTAGGGATAAAATTCTAACACCTTAAGTTTGCGTATGCAATAAAATACCTGATGATGGTCGAGGAGTTTGCTTAGAAAGGTGTTTATCAATTCGCTCTTGCTACTTTTCAGAAGGTTCTTTATACACCGACTCTCTCCAAAGACTCGCGCTCTCAGGGATCAGCTTATGTTCGCGAAGTTTAGCAGTCGTACATAACAATCGCCAGTCGCGATCCTCTACAAGAAGGCTTCCAAGAATTTCTGCTGTTTCTCTGTGAGTCGCATCGAGTGTGGGACGAGACGGTCTATCTGCGAAAACCAAAAGAAAAGAGCAAGTCAGATTAAAACCTCAAAGCAACTCAGAAAAATGTCTAAGTCAGAAAACATGCGACGTACTAGGTCTGCTGTTAAAATAAGTTCTAATCCGTGGAACATTGAATATGTAGAACCACTTTGATTTCCAATCTCCCATAATAGATACCATCCCTTCTACCCCATTAATTTCAGAAGTCGCCCATTTGCTAAAGTAGTAGAAACCATTGTGAAGCCAAAATCACCGGGATCCGAGATCCACGCACTGAACCAACAAACACAAATGGTTATTCATTTTCCGGTTGGAAGATCACCATCTTCCTTTTGCAATCAATACTAGCCGAATATTTTGATAGGAAATCCATTCCTAAAATAATATCGAACTCTACCAGGCTCATCTCTATCAAGTCAGCGCTTAACTCTCTACCATGATCGGCATAGACCTAATCCACCTTTTGGAGATAACTAACTCTCCGCCAGGTAATAGGGTTCCAAACCATGATTCATATCTATCATACGGTCTATCCAATTTACTAAAGACTCTGGCTGCCACATAAGAATGTGTAGCCCCAGAATCAAACACCACTGAGTAATACGAGTTATTAACTGAAAGCTGACTTGTTACAACTGAGGGGTTGGCATCTGCATCAGCCTGAGTAATGGCGAACACCCTAGCTGGAGTGGGTCTCGCCGCAGCCCTCAGTGCCTCTGATCGGAGCTGGGGACAATCCCTCTTGAAGTGTTCGGGCATGCCACAGTGAAAGCATCCCTGACCTTTGCACTCACCCTGATGGTGCCTTTTGCAGCTGGGGCACTCAGGATAAGAAAACCAGGTCTCTGCACCACTATGACGACTACCTCTACTCTGGTTCCCCCGGAACCTCTTGTTTTGACTCGAGCCACCGGATGCAGTGGATGTCCTCCTCTTCTGGTCCATGGCCGAACCACTACTCTTCCTGCTAAAGCCTGATGTAGGAGGGGTAGGAGCCCCGCCACTCCCTGGAGTACTAGCTGACTCCGACATACATCCAACTGCGCCCTCAGCTCGCAGTGCCTTCTCCACCATCTCAGCATAGGTGGTCTTGTCGTCGGTGGTGATCATCAAGTCGTGTTTGATCCTCACATTTGACCCGTCCAGATACTTCTCCTTTTTGCTGATGTCGGTTGGCACTATTCCCGAGGTTAACCTCGCCAACCGGTCGAACTGAGTAGTATACACTGTCACGCTCATATTCTCCCGCTGGGTCAAGTGGGTGAACTCTTTCCTCTTGGCGCTTCTGACCGCCTCGTTATAATACTTGGCGTTGAAGAGTTCTTGGAACCTTTCCCAGGTCATGGTGGTGACGTCATGGATCTGAGACACCATGTCCCACCAGACAAGAGTGTCTTCTTGGAACTGGAAGGTGGCACACACCACTCTGTCATTCCCGGTGACACCCATAAAGTTCAGAATTCTGGTGATCACCGTTAGCCACTGTTCGGCCTTCATCACATCTGAACCTCCCAGAAAAACCGGAGGTGCTTGCTTCCGAAACCTTTCATATAAGGGTTCCATTCTGTTTACCGCTACTACCAATTCGGCCTTGGCAGCAGGGGCGGGTGCCACTGGAACTTCTGGCTCAGGCACCGCAGGAGCCCCCTGCTGCCTCAATCTCTGAATCTCTAAGTCTTGTTCCTCTATCCTGGCTTGCATTTCAGCAAACCTAATTTCCCAATTTTGAGCTCCTTGCTCGGCTTGGGCAGCCTGTGGCGGGTTCTCATCACCCCGACCACGAGCCCTGCTCCTGGGACCTCTACCTCGGCCCCTAGCTTGCGGGGGAATTTGAGCTCCCTGTCCCTGATTCGACCCTACTGAATTGCCCTGGCTCCTGGTTTTCTGCCTGGCGTCCATCTAGTCGGAACCGCCTGCGAAACCAAGAGTTGGCATATCAGGTCATGTTCAAGGAGAGCTTACTAATGCCGCTTAATTTGGAAATTAAAAACAAAACATGGGCCTATTCTACTATCAGGCTACTAACATGCTTCCTATCAGGCTTTTCTTATTTCATAAAAATTAAATAAACTACTAAAGCAATAAAAGCTTACTGAACCGTAGAACGAGCTAACTGCTGATGATGATTGTACATGTTGTGACGATCTTCGAAAGACAACCTGGCAGCTCTGATACCAAATTGTAACACCCTAACTAGCATAGGCGTATTACGTGATTTTTAAACACACTATGTAGCTCGTTGCTAATCAACGAGATTTATGGAAAACGTGATTAATTAAAAATTTTGCTTTTTACTTAAACTTGTAAAATATTTAAACAAAATACTCGGGATCCCGATTACAAAACCATTTACAAAAGTTTACTGTCTGTACAAAATACTTGTCGCCTAGCGACTAATTACAAAAATAGCCTTGCTGTCCCGAGGATCGTACGCTCCAGGCCTAACCGCCCCGACATGTACAATCTTCACCGGCTCGCTCTCACGGTCCATCAGCCTTAGCGTTGCCCTTACCTACACATAAATGTAGAACTATGAGTCGACAGACTCAGTAAGAAAAGCATAGTAATAATCATACATAAATCCCGAGTCATGATCAGACGCCCATACCCCTGACCATAACCCTAACTGCCGTGTCCAACACGATACTGAGTCCTGAACGTTCATAGGGACGGTACTATTGACAAGTAACAGCCTATACTCGGTCGAACTGGTCATACTCCAGCTGCTAGTCAGACTCTAGCCTGTACCGATGTGTTACAGTATCAGCCTATACTCGGTCGAACTGATCATACTCCAGCTGCTAGTCATACTCTAGCCTGTACCGATGTGATACGTTAAATAGTACGGAACCACCAACCTAAGTATCAGCCTATACTCGGCACACTGGTCATACTCCAGCTGCTAGTCATACTCTAGCCTGTGCCGATGTGATACAGTGTAAACCTATACTCGGTCAAACTGGTCATACTCCAACTGCTACTCATACTCTAGCCTGTACCGATGTGACACAGTCGGATTGTTCGAAGCCAACATACATATCTAATGTAATCTAACAGGCTACCTAACATGCACGCTAAACATGTAATCTGTATATGCATACTGTTATACTAATCTTACCTCAATTCTGAATTCAGGTGTGCCGGTCAACCTGACTGGAACTAACTGCGCGGTGGATTACAAGCTCCTAAACCATAACAATCACAACACTATAAGTGACACGCTAAATCACTTCCCGGGGACTTAAACTAGGAACTAAAAGTTTCCCTATCGATAAAAAACAATACCCCAAATAACATAAAAACGAGGAAAACTAGGGTTTTTGAAAATCACCCAACCGGCAGACCGGTTGTCCAACCGGAATTCCGGTTCTGGAAATTTTCAAAACCCATCCGGAATTCCAGATGCACAACCGGAATTCCGATTCCTCGTAAGCAGAACTCAAAAAATTCATAACTCTTTCAAATCAAATCCAAAACACACAAAACCTTCCAGACCTGTTCTAAACATCCCATATAACATATCTAAAGCAACAAAATCACCCAGAATTCACAGAATCAAAAAGTGCCATGTGAGCTCCAAGCTCTGAGTCTCAAACTCAAACTTGGCTAAAGCTCACCTACAAGCATCAAACAATGATTAAAACTACCTAAACATGCATAATAACACTGCAGAAAACAAACTCAAACTCATGCAATAATCACAGCAACAAAACTCACAATTTAACTTTGAAAACTCAAGCTTTTGCATAGAAAAACCATAACTCTAATCAACCTAACTATCAAGCATCACAAGCAACTTAATTAACCTCAATTTATCATGCTTTAACTTCAGAATTAACATCAAAAATCCAGCAGCAAGAACAACTCAAAACTAAGCATGCAACCTACCATTTCTCTTCAAAAATTCAAGAAAACATAAAGGAAAGATGTAGAAAACATACCAACAACTTATGAACACTAAATCTTACTAAGGAGAGCTTGAATCACCAAGAAAATTGGCTGGTTCTTGCTGCTCCAAGAGGGCCGAATAGAGAGAGGAAAAGAGAGAGAGTTTTCCAATTTTTTTCTAATTTTCTAACTTTGATTTTTGAATAAACAAAAAGAATAAATTATTTCCCTTATATCTCAGCCAATACAAACCAATTAAAGCCACATAAATTCACCATATAAATTCCACTAAAGGACAAACAATAATGGGGCAAAATAACCATTTTGCCCCTTCACACTAAAATCACATAAATAACACTAAAGGGGGTATTTTGGGAAATTCTAAATTCCCGGCCAATCCCGACATTCCCAATGTCTAATAAACCGTCCCACACTACTAACATACTAAGTTGTGAGTTTACTGAGCCAAACACCGAGTACCATGTTACCGGGCACCGGAAATGCAAAATTATGAAAACTACTAAATGACATAAAATGCATCTCAGAATTCAATAATAACAGTATAAATAATTATTTAAATAGCTATAAATAATTTTCATAATTAAACATGATTAACTCCTAATTTCTAAATTAAACTAAGCGGTCTTTACACTACAGTTGATTTGTATATTAAGGTGTTGAGATTATTTGAAATGCACTATTTGTTTTATATTAGTGCAAGTGGGAGTTTGTTGGGATTTATGCCCTATATAAAACCCATTTCAATGTAATCAAATTTACTAATTAATAAAGATCAGAAATAACATTTTTATGTTGCATAGTTCACATGATTTATTTCATGATTATTGTTTAATGTATAAATTCTATTAACTCCAGAACATATTTATTTGCTCATGATTATAGTGTTGTCAGCACAGTGGAATATAATCATGTTTATATGTTCAAAAGTTTAATTCCCTGATTTGTCAGTTCACTGGAGTTAGACTGGCATGATAATCAGCGATAGGTATTCTTACACCTTGGATAAGTGTTATGTCCTTTCTAGGGCATTGGAAAAGTTTACCAGTATCGAATGTATGTAGTATACAATTGAAGGGACGGATATTGAACTTTGATTAGATATGTTAAAGTTACCGTAATATCTATTCAATTCAATATCACCTAGTTGATCCTAGATCAAATGATCTTAATCCTGACATGATTAGGTTCAATCTCAAGAGTATTATACATGTTCTTTGATTTGTTAATTAAGCCTACTTTTGGGTCAGGGTGATGCGTATATTTTTGGGAACATGATAGTGCAATTGAGTGGGAGCGCTAATCATAGATACGGAATCTATAGCTTCTATAGGTATTTAGAAGTGAAACGATGATTTCCTTCGAGCTTGCTAAATAGAGATAAATGATTGAGATCTCATTTTAGTGATTATATTATTTCACAACAATATTATTTATAGGTGGCAAGTGTTTTAAGGATAAAATACATTGAAAGGGTGTAACGGTAATTTTATCCCTATGCAATGTAAATCGTCAATAGAGGATCATTGATTATGTGGATTATAACAATGGATAATTATAGCATATCTATACCGTAGAACATATAGAGCGTTCTATATAACTGAGAGTGCAATTAATTGATTTACTTGGTAAATTCTGGGTCTGCTTGTAAGACTCAATTAATTGATTTTAATTAATCAATTATAATTCTAAAATTATACTATGTCCACTTTATGAATTTTCACTAAGCAAGGGCAAAATTGGAAGAAAAGAGATTCTAGGTTTTATTTGTTAATTAAGAGACTTTATGTGTCTAATTAATAAATATATTAAATGACAATATTATTTAATAATTAATTTTTAGTTATTAAATAATTGGAATTAGAATTTAAGTGGTTAAATTGGAAAATTGGTGTTTTTGAGAAAATGGGCTAGAAAAATGACAAAATGGCAAAATTGCAATGTGGGCCCAATAACTATCCTATGGCCGGCCACACTTGTAGAATTTTACTATTATTTTGATGCCAAATAATTCTAACCTAAACCTAGGTGATTACCTAGAAATAGGTAGTGATGGCTTCAGGAAAAAGATGATGCATCTCATTCCTTCAGAGAAATTTCTAAGCCACCACTTCCCTTCTCTTTTTTTCCTAAAATTTTTGAACCTTGAGTGAATGAGTGAGTGCCCACACACATCAAGTTGTATCTCAATCATAGTGTTAAAGATTGTGAAGAATCCAACCAACAAGAAGGAGAATCAGCATCAAGGAAGGAGAGAAAGAGATCCAGGTTCAGCTCTTGATAATGCTCTGCTACAGAAAGGAATCAAGGGCTAGAGATCTGAACGGAATGAGTCATTATATTCCGCTGCACCCAATGTAAGGTTTTCTAAATTTATATGTGTTTATTTCATTGTTTTAGAAATTCATATTGGGATGTTAATGAAACATACTTGTTAGTAAATGTATGTCCTGGTAATATATTTCCAACAACGAGCTCACCTGATTAGGTGATGCTATTTTCCAGGCGACGTACTGGGCGTACGTATGGGCGTCAGTGATATATGATGAGTACGGAGCATAGGTACGAGCTCACCTGATTAGGTGATGCTATTTTTCTGGCAACATACTGGGCATAAGTACGAGCGTCAGTGATATATGATGAGTACCGAGCGTAGGTACGAGCTCACCTGAATAGGTGTTGCCATTTTCTTGGCGACGTATCGTGCATAGGTACGGGCGTCAGTGACAAATGATAAGTACCGGGCGTAGGTACGGGCTCGTCTGATTAGACGATGCGATATTGGTGCCAGATTATGGCACGGGCTCACCTGATTAGGGGATGCAATTTTATGATATATGGGTGCAGGTTTTTGGCACAGGCTCACCTGATTAGGTGATGCAGTTATGCGACATATGGGTGCCAGGCTATGGCTCAGGCTCGCCTTATTAGGCGATGCAATACAAGATTATCAGATTAAAGCATCGACTTGCCTGATTAGGCAGAGTGATGTTATGAAGATGATTGATTTATGAGGTAACATATATATTATTTATATGATTAAATGAATATGAATTCCATTATTGGTATAATAGTTTTGTATTACTAAATATTTGTATACTGATGTTTATTTGTGGCAGATGCTAGTAGTGATTTGGATTTCATGTTATGAACAAAGTGTGATGGTTTGATTCTTATTGTGTATAAATGACAATATTCAAATAATAAGCTATATGATTGTTATTATTACTTTTCTTGCTGAGTCCTTGTGACTCACGAGTGTTATGAGGTGCAGGTAAAGGCAAAAAAAAGCTAGATTAACCATGAGGTGGCAGTCTTCTTCAGCAATGTACATATTGACCTCACCGGCCTGCTTGCCGAGTTGCCAGAAGTTGTTTTGGACTAGCTGTATCTGCTATGTATTTTGATTTTATGTTTAAATGGTTGTCATAGATATTTTTTTAGCAAAACTTTATAACAGGGATTCATAGAACACAAATTTTATGCTTTTATAATGTCCGTTTTTAGTGTTTAATTTTAGTCAAGTTTCTAATATTATCACGGTTTTTAATAATTAATTATTTTATTAGTATTAAACTAGTTTATAAAATCATACACGTGGCGTCCTTATAGATAAGGGCGTTACAACTTGGTATCAGAGAAGCCATGGTTTTAAAGGTCTTGAAGACGGGTCGAATATGTACATTTGCTGCGAGGACAAGTCGACTCGTGGTATAGTAAGTGTTTTATATTATTTGCTATTGGATTACCTGCCTAGGCTATTATAAAGTATGTTGGAAAGTAGCATACAGATAATTTTGATAAGAATATGTGTATGGTATATGCATATTGATATTGATATCCGTCTGAGTTTTAAATAGTTAGAAGATATGGACTAAATATGTGATAAGTTATACAGTAAGGGAAATCAAATAGTCTGATTAGCGAGCTATTTGGGCTCAGGGCAAACAATATGGAAGAGAATTATTTATTGCCATAATGTTGGGAACATGTAAATTCTGTTATACAGGATATGATTAGACGACAAGGAGAAAAAAATAAATCTGAGGTTTGAAAAGATAGTAGGCTCATCTTGTGTCTGTTCTTATACTACCAACACTTCCTGTTGTATCACTGGATGTGGTGAAATATATGAACCCAACTTACAAGTAGATTAATAGGTGGAAACTAAATGAACGACCAATAATGGGATAGAACGAAAGGTTCTAGGGTGAAAATGATAGCGGTAAAAGTGAGTATAAGAAATGCTGACCTTATCCTGAATGTTCAAGATGCAAAAAGGCGCTGTTTGAGCCAATGTAGAGCCATATCTTATTTTTTATGGGGTAGTGGGTCATGTGAAAAGTGTTGGGTTTTGTGCCCTAAATAAAACCCATTTCAATATAATCAGATTTACTAATAAAGATCAAAAATAACATTTTATGTTGCATGGTTCACATGATTTATTTCATGATTCTTTAATGTATAAATTCTATTAAGTCCAGAACATATGTATTTCTTAATAATTATAGTGTTGTCAACATAGTGGAATATAATCTTGATTATATGCTGGAAAGTTTAATTCCCTGATTTGTCAGTTCACTGGATTTAGACTGGCATGGTAATCAGCGATAAGTATGCTTACACCTTGGATAAGTGTTATGTCCTTTCCATGGCCTTGGCAAAGTTTACCAGTATCGGATGTATGGAGTATACATTGGAAGAGACTGATATTGAACTTTGATTAGATATGTTAAATTTACCGTAATATCTATTCAATTCAATATCACCTAGTTGATCCTACATCAAATGATCTTAATCCTGATATGACTAGGTTTGATCTCAAGAGTATTATACATGTTCTTTGATTTGTTAGTTAAGCCTACTTTTGGGTCAGGGTGATACGTACATTTTGGGAACATGGTAGTGCAATTGAGTGGGAGCGCTAAACATAGATATGGAATCTATAACTTCTATAGGTATTTAGAAGTGAAACGATGATTTCCTTCAAGCTTGGCTAAATAGAGATAAATGGTTGAGTACTCATTTCACTTCCCTGAAATATCATTTATACGGAGCTAAGTGTTTTAAGGATATAATACATTGAAGGGTGTAACGGTGATTTAATCCCAATACAATGTAGATCATCTATTAGAGGATCATTGATCAAATTAGGATTATAACAATGGATAATTAATAGCGTATCTATATCGTGGAACATATAGAGGGTTCTATATGACTGAGAGTGCAATTCCAAGTTCTATGCATGGATGCAACAAGGAATTAATAAGTCAGTGAATTTACTTGGTAAATTCTTGGTCTACTTATTGGAAGCTCAGTTATATAGGCCCATGGTCCCCATACTAGTTGAGACCATACTGCTTGTAAGACTCAATTAATTGATTATAATTAATGAATTATAATTCTAAAGTTAGACTATGTCTAGTTTATGAATTTTCACTAAGCAAGGGCAAAATTGTGAAGAGAAAGAGATTCTAGGTTTTATTTGTTAATTAAGAGACTTTATATGTCTAATTAATAAATATATTAAATGACAATATTATTTAATAATTAATTTTTAGTTATTAAATAATTGGAATTGGCATTTGAGTGGTTAAATTGGAAAATTGGCATTTTTTAGAAAATGGGATGGAAAAATGACAAAATGGCAAAATTGCAAAGTGGGCCCAATCCACAATCCATGGTCGGCAACACTTAGTGTAATTTACCATTTATTTTTCTAATATTTTAATGACAAATAGTTCTAACCTAAACCTAGGTGGTTACCTATAAATAGGTAGTGATGGCTTCAGGAAAAGGATGATGCATCTCATTCCTTCAGAGAAAATTCTAAGCTTTCTTTCCTATACCCTAGCCGCCACTTTCCCTCTCCTTTTCTTCTTCAATTTTCGAACCTTGAGTGAATGAGTGAGTGCCCACACACATCAAGTTGTATCTCAATCATAGTGTGGAAGACTGTGAAGAATCCAATCAACAAGAAGCAGAATCAACATCAAGGAAGGAGAGAAAGAGATCCAGGTTCAGATCTTGATAATGCTCTGCTACAGAAAGGAATCAAGGGCTAGAGATCTGAACGGAAGGAGTCATTATATTCCGCTGCACCCAATGTAAGGTTTCCTAAACTTTATGTGGCCCAATTCTGCTACAGCATTCAACAATCTTCTGCAACAGGAATGAGTCCAGCGGATATTATCTTGGGAAGACAACCTCTGACGCCACATGAAGTGGCAAATCTGTGGAGTGAGTTTCAGCATATTTCTTCATCCTTCGTGAAGCTTTTCGCAGGTTGTCAATAGCAAATTCCTGCAACTCAGTTCTATCCCTCGCGAACCGATAAGATGCAGGACAAACCCCTTGAGATTTCTGTTTTGTCACTTCATGTGGCGTCAGAGGTTGTCTTCCCAAGACAATCTCTGCTGGACTCATTCCCGTTGCAGAAGATTGTTGAATGTTGTAGCAGAATTGGGCCACATCAAGCAACTCTTCCAGCAACTGATTCATTCTCTCCGTTTGACAATCAGTTTGGGGATGATTTGCTGTTGAAAACTTAAGGTCTGAACCAAGCATATTGAACAATGTCGTCCAAAGCTTCCCCGTGAATCTGGAATCCGAGTCACTTATAATGTCTTCGGGTAACCCAAAGTACTTGACCACATTCTTCATGATCAGTGATGCTGTCACATCTTCTGGACACGCATGAGGTGCAGGAATGAATATACCATATTTCGAAAATCGATCCACCACCACCAGGATAGACTGAAACCCTTTCACTTCTGGAAATCCCACAATGAAATCCATGCTTATTGACTGCCATGGTTTCTCTGGGATTGGCAGAGGTTGAAGCAACCGTGCTTCGTGCCTTCTTTCTGTCTTGTCTTGTTGACATACAAGCAATGTCCTCACATACACTTCTATATCTTGCTCCATTTTCGGCCAATAGTAAGACTTTGACAGCAAAGCTAGCATCCTAGCCACACCTGGGTGACCAGCCCACTTAGGATTGTGGGTTTCTTTAAGTAACTCTCTCCTCAAAGTTCCACTGTTCGGTACAAACAACCTGCCACCCTTGGCATAGAGAAGACCATCTTCTTCCCAGTACCTCACCAATTCTCCCTTTCTTGCTTCCTCAAGAAGCTTCTTATAACCAGGATCGAGCAAGGACTGCTCCCTCACCTGGTCGAAGAAAGTTGAACTCGCCTGAGTCAACGCACCAACAAAAACATGTACATGCTTTCGGCTAAGTGCATCAGCCACTTGATTCTGCTTCCCCGGTCTATGAACCCACACAAAATCAAATTCAGCCAAGTACTCTTGCCAACGAGCTTGCTTCGGAGTTAATTTCTTCTGAGATTTAAAGTATGTGTTCGAAACATTATCCGTCACCACTGTAAACTTTGTTCGCAAAACATAGTGCCTCCACACATCTAAACAATGCACCACTGCAGCCATTTCCTTCTCATGGGACGAGTACCTTTGCTCAGCATCCTTTAACTTCCGACTTTCAAAAGCTATTGGATGACCATCTTGCACCAGTACTCCCCCTAAGGCACGATCCGATGCATCAGTTTGGACTTCGAATGGTAAATCAAAATCAGGCAACTTTAGTATTGGTTCAATGGGAAGGTGAAGATGTAGTAGACACTACATGGGAAAAGGCTGTGACTTTGTGGCAGTTTGAAGACAAGGTCCAGTCCTATGTCAGAAGTATATCGACGAGGCCGTCGATTCCTTCTGGGGGGGGGTGGTTTGTGAGACCCTAACTTGGGTTCGCTCGGCGGACCTTGACATCACTTGATGCTTAGCTTGTGGGATGGCGGCATATGAGTGAAGTGCACCTGCCTTGGGGCAGCAGGCAGCAGCAGCATAGGCGCTCAGCAACATTGGGGGATGTTAGCTGAGCTTGGCTACGTGATGGGCTTAGATGGACGTGACTTTGCATGGGATTGCATGCAAACGGTTACTCAGACAGTGTGCATGGTGACACACGTGAATGACGGTTATCGGAAGTTACTTATGTCTATCCAAAGGCATGCACGTGGGCTTAAGTGATCTGTTGGAGGACAGATGCATTGAATCTAGGCGAGGGCTTGGATGGATGACACGCGGGTGTTAGTTAGTTTGCATAGATTATGCTGATGTGTAATGTGCTGGTGTGTCCAGCATGGCCAAGGCAGTTGGGGATGTCAACCACAACCTATTATTGTGTAATATAGCAGGCTTTGGGCGCTTGAGTCATCGGTGTGTTATGTCCAGCGTGAACAATGTGTAATCCTTGATATTGTGTGAATAACAAGGTTGGGAAAAGGGTTGGCAAAGTACGATGGCAAGAAGAAAGATGGTAATGGTGGGAATAACCAGAAAGGATCACAACCGAATGCTAAGAAAGGTGTGGGGTGTTTCATCTGCAGTGGTCCTCACACGGCGAGGGAATGTCCTAGTAGGGAGAAGTTAAATGCCCTGATGGCACAAGACGGAAGAAGCGGTAGTGAGCAAGAAACAACTTCTAGGATGAATCCTTTACAACTTCTCAATGCAATCACTACGGAGAAGTCGAATTTGTTCAAGGGCTTGATGTATGTGAAAGCATTTGTTAATGGAAGAGAAGTCACGGCCATGGTTGACTCGGGTGCAACAAATAATTTTGTGGCACAGAAGGAAGCAACCAGACTTGGTTTGGAAGTGATTGGGAGTTCAACTCGGTTGAAGGCAGTGAAATCAGAGGCAAAACCGATTCAAGGGTCTCCTACTGTAATGTTGAAGGTTGGGGCGTGGGAGTCTCAATCCAAACTCATGGTGGTCCCGTTGGATGATTTTGACATGATTCTTGGTGTGGAATTTTTGAGTGCAGCAAAGGCGATGGTGGCACCTCATTTGAGAGGGATTATGATTTGTGTGGAGGAGTGCCCATGCTTTGTTGAAGCAATCTCCTCAAATTAGAATAAAGAGGGCCGAGTACCTTTGCTCAGCATCCTTTAACTTCTCACTTTCAAAAGCTATTGGATGACCATCTTGCACCAGTACTCCCCCTAAGGCACGATCTGATCCATCAGTTTGGACTTCGAATAGTAAATCAAAATCAGGCAGCTTTAGTATTGGTTCTGAAGATACAGCCACTTTCAGCTTCTCAAATGCCTCATTGCATTCCTCGGACCAACACCATTTTTGATCCTTTTTAAGAAGATCAGTAAGAGCGCTCACCCTCTTTGAGTACCCTTTTATGAATTTCCGATAGTAATTAGCCAGCCCCAAGAATGATCGCAACTACGCTACTTTAGTGGGGATAGGCCAATCCATGATTGCCTTCACTTTACCTTCATCCATTCTCAATATCCCTTGACCAACCCAATGACCAAGGAATTTCACCTCCTTCCGAAAAAACTCACATTTCTCCTTTTTGATGTACAACTTTTCCTTTCTCAGCCTTGTCAACACCTTCCGTAGATGTTGAAAGTGTTCCTCTAACGAATTGCTATAGATCACAACATCATCAAGATATACTACAACGAATCTATCCAAAAACTCGTATAGCACATCATTCATCAGGTTGCAAAATGTTGCAGGAGCATTTGTCAAACCGAAAGGCATCACCAAAAATTCAAAAGACCCATACCTTTTTATACAGGTAGTCTTCGCTTCATCCCCCACTGCAATTCGAACCTGGCAGTACCCCGCCCGGAGATCAAATTTGGTGAAGTATGACGCCTTTGTCAGCCTATCGAACAAGTCTACCGCATTTGGCACCGGATACTTGTTCTTTACTGTCACTTTGTTCAAAACCCTATAGTCCACACACATTCTCAACGACCCATCTGATTTCTTTTGAAATAATACCAGAGCACCATATGGAGCTTTAGAAGGCACCATGTATCATGATTACACCATCCCGTTCAATTGTTTCCTGAGTTCTTCCAACTCCGAAGGACCCATCTTGTACGGCGCCTTTGTTGGCGGAACAGCTCCCGGTATCAACTCAATCTTGTGATCAATTGCCCTCCTAGCAGAATCAAGTGGCTAATGCACTTAGCCGAAAGGATGTACAAGTTTTTGTTGGTGCGTTGACTCATGTGAGTTCAACTTTCTTCGACCGGGTGAGGGAGCAGTCCTTGCTCGATCCTGGTTACAAGAAGCTTCTTGAGGAAGCAAGAAAGGGAGAATTGGTGCGGTACTGGGAAGAAGATGGTCTTCTCTATGCCAAGGGTGGCAGGTTGTTTGTACCGAACATTGGAACTTTGAGGAGAGACTTACTTAAAGAAACCCACGATCCTAAGTGGGCTGGTCACCCGGGTGTGGCTAAGATGCTAGCTTTGCTGTCAAAGTCTTACTATTGGCCGAAAATGGAGCAAGATATAGAAGTGTATGTGAGGACATGCCTTGTATGTCAACAAGACAAGGCAGAAAGAAGGCAAGAAGCAGGGTTGCTTCAACCTCTGCCAATCCCAGAGAAACCATGGCAGTCAATAAGCATGGATTTCAATGTGGGATTTCCAGAAGTGAAAGGGTTTCGGTCTATCCTGGTGGTGGTGGATCGATTTTCAAAATATGGTATATTCATTCCCGCACCTCATGCGTGTCTAGCAGATGTGGCAGCAGAACTGATCATGAAGAATGTGGTCAAGTACTTTGGGTTACCCGAAGACATTATAAGTGATCGGGATTCCAGATTCACGGGGAAGTTTTGGACGACATTGTTCAATATGCTTGGTTCAGACCTTAAGTTTTCAACAGCAAATCATCCCCAAACTGATGGTCAAACGGAGAGAATGAATGAGTTGCTGGAAGAGTACTTGAGGCACTATGTGACTGCTAGTCAGAGAAATTGGGTTGAGTTGCTTGATGTGGCCCAATTCTGCTACAACATTCTACAATCTTCTGCAACGAGAATGAGTCCAGCGGAGATTATCTTGGGAAGACAACCTCTGATGCCACATGAAGTGGCAAAATAGAAATCTTAAGGGGTTTGTCATGCAGCTTATCGGTTCGCGAGGGATAGAACTGAGTTGCTAGAATTGGCTAGGGACAGCATGGGAAAAGCTTCACGGAGGATGAAAAAATATGCTGATAAGCATAGGATGGATTTGGAATTTTCTGTTGGAGATCGAGTGTTGCTGAAACTCACTCCACAGATTTGGGAAAAGATAACCGATAAGAGGTATCATAAAGGCTTGGTCCAGAAATACGATGGTCCTTTCAAAGTTGTCCAGAAAGTGGGGGCTGTAGCATACAAAATGAAGCTGCCGGAACGTTTCATGCTACATCCGACTTTCCATGTTAGTTTCTTGAAGAAGTGTCATGAGGACAAAGAGGAAGGAAGACAGCAAGGGGTGAGGGCACCGCCTACTGTGAGGAAACAATTTTAGATGAAGTTGTCGAAGATCTTTGATCATCGCACTTTTGGAGCCAGCAAGAAGAACCAGAGAACTGAGTATTTGGTTCAATGGGAAGGTCACAAGGCTAATTTCTCACACTCAAATTTTCCCTGCGACGGCCTAGATTCACCCAAATCTAGTCAGCCAACCCAACAACCCGTTAGTATGCACCCACACTCACGGTCTAACAAGTATGTTTCATTAACATCCTAATATAAATTCTAAAACAATGAGTGTACGGGGTAGTGGGTCATCTAAAAAGAACCTACACGTAGCTAAGAAAAACTTATGTTAAAGGAGAAAAGTGTACGGGTCTTGCCAAAATGCTGGTTATGACTCAAGGGGATAGGGATATTGGTCCTTCGACCGACTCAAGTTAGAATTTATGGGCAATATTAGAATTACTATTGATATTAAACATTGTACATTTAGTTAGAGACATCAAGAAATCTGAATGGACTGTGAATGTATGTTATTTAGTAGTAACCCATTTAACAAGGTACACAGATTAGAAAGATGACAATATGAATTAAATTGTTGATATTCCCTAGTGGAATATAGAAAATGAGTAGTTAATGGAGGCATAGATCTAATTGATTCAAATAACAAAATCTTTTGTTTCGAAATGATCTAGCATTACCAAAGGTGGGACAATATATGAGTATTTTCTGGAATCCTAGATAAATTGAAGGTGACGATTGTGTAGTAATTTTGAGATTATGTAGGAGTGGGACTGCCTATGTTAGCAAGAAGCATCTTGTTTTGGTAGCTCACCATGATGGAACTCCATGGTTGAGTGTCCTTGACTTGGGGTGGTTTCATTTAAGAAATTTCCCCATGAAGTGTGGGAGTCAGAGCAAAGCACGTTATAAACACTTGGATTGGTCCGTAGGACCAGTCGTCAGTCTAGGAAACAGCTAGAGTGATGCAGTCATGTATAAGAGCCATAATTCTGTGGGCGTAAGGGCCCAATGGAGGCTTGAAGCGGGGACGTTACCGAGGTAACGTATAAAAGAACGTCAGGAAGAGTAGTTGTATCACTAAAGTAAAGAAGATTACCTAAATTACTTAAGGTGATACGGTAATGATGGAGAGTACTTTATAATTGACTGAATAGTCAATATGGTATATAAGGAGACCATTGACATTCTGGGAAAAGATTACTTTATTATTCAATTATGGAAAGGCATACTCAACCAGAATGGGGAAAAGCTTATGAATTGAGATGCAATTTAATAGACACGTAATTGAGTGATTGGTGGATGTTGAATCACAAAGTAGGTTGTTTATTAAACAACGAGTTATATAATTGAGTGTAGAATAAGTTTTAAAGTGGTTAACCAAATATGAAGATAGTGAAGATTGCAAGGAAGCAATGGTATCATATGAACCAGGGAGTGAAACCTTAGTGGTGATGATGGAGAAAAAAAAGGAACATGAGAATCTCAGATGTTGATGAATTAGCATCATCAACGGGAGACTCACTATGAGTTAGTATGGTAATTTGTACCAAGGGATTATCAATAAAACAAAGAATATACTTGAGGTATGTATTTTTCTAGATGTGCCTGAAAAGATTATCAATATTTCTACCAAACACAGAAAAGAAACTTCAGGATCAAGGAATGATCTTTCATTAATTGTTATTAGTTGAGAATTCAGGAAATGGATATTTCCAGTTTAGTTGTGGGTACCGGGTATGAGCAGTGTTGCCTCTACTGTATAGGTTTAATCAAATTACTTTATAATGGTGGTTAATCGTAAATGATTTGAAAAAAAATTAATTAAAAGTTGTGTTAATTCAAGGGAAATTGATACAAGTTAAAATAAGTGGAGATGAACAAGAATTAAGTTGACAATGAGATGGGAATTCCTCAAGTTTAAGTGAACAGAACCGATGAGGAATTGCAAGACGTTAATGAAGGGAGTGTGGGAATTGATTTTTTTTTTCTTTTTTAACACAGAATGAAAGCAAGAAATACAATTAAGAACGGCAAAAAAAAAGGCATCTACTTTCTGATAACCCACCATGAGCTTACCTTGGAGTTAAACATACTTAACTTGGGTAATCTCAAGATGGGAAATCTTTTGGGGAGTCATCCCAGAAAGCGTATGAGTGAGGACAAAGTACGCTAGAAAGATTCATATTAGGATGCAGAATCGATAGTCGTTTCAGAGAATTCTAAGAGGAAATAATGTGTTAACAAGTAAAGAATTACAAGGTATCAAGATGAGTTTATGTTAGTGGGTGGCAATAAGAAAGGCTTTAATTGAATACCTATTAGAAATGAATACTTAACTTGTTATTAAGTTAAGTCAGTAGGTCAGCTTAGGAGGTCCCATAAAAGGAATGGAAAGACATAATTATGAATTATGTATTGTGGGATCTTATGATTTTGACCGAGTAGTAACGATTGGACATACTGAGTTAATATGTTGTCTATCAGTATAGACAATTTATACAACAAATAAGGATATAGAATTTATACGAAGGAATATCTTGTGAAATTCCAAGGTTGATATCTTTGGCTATGATGTTAAGGAAAACAAAAGTTATTGAGAACAATGGAGGTTAAAGCGAAAATAGTATAATGTTTTATTCTTGAAAGGTGGGTAACCTGAGAGGATCAATGGAATATTAGAAACATGCTGAGAGCATATTTGATAAAGGTTAGATTATCTTAGAGTAATCTCTTTCCTGACGAGGTGTTTATTTAAAACTGATAATTAAATGTACCACTAGTTAGGTACCTTAACAAGTGTGGTACGAGATAAATACTAGATGCATGTTCACTGGAGTAAGTAGGCTAGGTAGCCTATTAGTTGGCCTTAACTCCTGCATTGTCGGATTTCATGTCTCCAAGTTGAGAAAATATGTATTGGATTCGACCCGTATTTTGAGTTGTGATGATGTTAAACTTCAGACAAATTTATTATATGGGAAAAACATCTTGTCCAGTTTTTGGGCTAGAAAAAGGAAGTATTATGAAATGAGACAATCCCACTAGTTAGGAAAGTGCTATAGAAAAACAGCAAGATAGAATCAGCAATTTGAGAATTAGAATCATAAATATGGGGGTAATATCCTGAATTGTTTAAATAAATTTCGATGACGAAATTCTTATAAGGAGGGGATGGTTGTAATATCCCGATAAGCCTAATGGTAAATAATTAGAGTTTATATTTATAATATGGGTTAATCAGGTAATTAGTGGGATTATGATCTTACTAATCTATTTCAGTATAAAATTTAAATTTTACTATAAGTGAGTAAATAAACGTAATTTGTTAATTATGGAGATTTATATAGCATGTGTGAATGTAATATGAGCTATATGTGGAATAAAAATATTTTCAGGTTCGGGGACCCTGAAGACTGAATCAGTGGATATATAAGCGTAATTTATTAATTACGGAGATTTATTTAATATACGTGGATATAATATGAGTTATTTGTGAAATAAAAATATTTTCATGTTCGGCGACCCTGGAGACCCGATTGGAGGCCGAAAATGTCACAACAGATTTAGTTAGAAATATTGATGGGATTATTAGGATAAGTTGATTTTAAAAATATCGAGATATTTTAGGGTACTCGAAGTTGGCCAAATACCTTAGAAATAAGATAACTATTAATAATAAAGTTTTTATTAATATTATATTATTATTAATAATATATTATGATAATATTATTTATATATATAAACTAAAGTTTATTTTAATATATATTAAGTTATCAGTAAAACAGAACAAACGAAGGAACGAAACTCTCGTTCTCTCCTTTGGACAAAACTTTCTCCTCCTATATCGATTTTCTTTCATTTTCAACCCGAAACCTAGTGATCTAAGCTCCGGTAGTAGCAGGATAGAAAATCTTTGAAAAGGGAAAGCTTAAGGTATGGTTTAATTTCGTTTTAAGTTTAAAAATAATTGGTTTCATATAGGGGTTTTGTGAATTAGAATAGTTATGAAGGTTCTGACCTTATAGGATAATTCTCGGGTAGTCATGGGACTAGTTCTGATGTTTACTTGTTGGATTTGAGGTAATTTTGAGTTAGAAATTGAGTTTTGAACTTTTTAAAGCTTAGTCCGAACGTTAATAGCGTTTTTCATTTAAGGGCTCGATTTTAATTTCTGTTAGGTAAGGATGGTAATATTTATGGCATACATGCACCCTGTGAAGTTTGCGGTAATTTGGATAAGTTTTTGTAGTGTTTTGGTGAGTGCGAAAATTGAAATTTTCGTATTTTATAGTTTTTAGAAATTCCTAAGAGATCAGAAATCGTATTTTTCTCATAACTTTTGACTCGGTGTCCGTTTTAGACATTCTATATACTGTTTTGAAGATTGCGACGAGCTCTACAATATGGTGTATAATTTAAAGCCAAAATATAAGTTTTATTTAATTTATTTATACCGCGGGGTTTGGTAGAAAACCCGTGATTGCCTTATATGAATATTAAGCAGTGTTTTGGGATAAACACTTATTGGTTTATGGTTGTTGTGACATAGGGCCGAGATCATTAAGGATAGTTCTCCACTTGGGTTGGCCGAAATATATGAACCTAAATTAAAGGTAAGAAAAGTATATTTTACTACATAGTACGTTGTATGTAATATAATTAGTATTGTTATGAATTGATTAATGAATTGATTAATATTGAGATATAGTTAATATTGTTATATAATGAAAAGACTAATTGGTTGAATATTGATAATGTGATGTTATTAATGGAAATTATTTTACCAGGATCTTAGATCTACTTACAAGTATGTTGATTAACACCCTAAATATGAACTTTTAAAATGGTGAAATAAACACATATAAAGTTTAGTAAACCTTACATTGGGTGCAGCGGAATAATATGACTCCTTCCGTTCAGATATCTAGCCCTTGATTCCTTTCTGTAGCAGAACATTATCAATATCTGAACCTGGATCTCTTTCTCTGATTCTTTAGTGCTGAAACTCCTTCTTGTTGAATGTCTTTCTTCACGATCTTCCTCACTATGATTGAGGTATCACTAGCTGTGTGTGGGCACTACTGTAATCACTAAGTGGTTCGAAATTTCAAGGAAGAAGAAAGAGAAGAAGGTGGCGGCTAGGTATAGAGAGAGAAGGCTCAGGTTTTTCTCTGAAGGAAAAGGTAGAAAGTTAAGTGTAAATTTCCTGAAGCCTTCACTATCTATTTATAGAATTCCATTAGGGTTAGGTTTGAATTATTTGGCATTAAAATAATGAAAATATCAGTTTGAAAAATCATTCCAAGTGGCCGACCATGTAGTGCAATGGGCCTTACTTGGATTTTGCAGTTTTCTCTTTTCTGCATCTGATTTTCTCAAAAATGTCAATTTTCTAATTCAACCATTTAAATGCCAATTCTAACTATTTAATAACTATAAATAATTATTAAATAATATTGTCATTTATCATATTTATTAATTGAACCATACAAAGTATCATAATTAACAAATATGCCCCTAAAACTCTTTCTTTACAATTTCGCCCTTACTTGGTGAAAAAATCACAAATAGACATAGTCTAATTTGAGAATTATAATTGATTAATCAAAACCAATTATATGAGTCTTACAAGCAATATTATCTCAACTAGTGGGGGGACCATGAGTCTATATAACCGAGCTTCCGATAAGCAGATCAAGAATTTATAACCTAAATTCACTGACTTATTAATTCTTCGTTGAATCCACGCATAGAACTTAGAATTGCACTCTCAGTATATAGAATGTTCTATATGTTCCACCATATAGACACATCATTAGTTATCCATTGTTATAATCCTAATTTTATCAATGATCCTCTATATGAATGATCTACACTGTAAAGGGATTAGATTACCATTACACCACACAATGTATTTTATCCTTAAAACACTTAACCCCGTATAAATGATATTTCAGCTTATGTGAAATGAGATCTCCACCATTTATTTTCGTTTGGTCAAGCTCGAAGGAGATCATCCTTTACTTACTATTCGCCACATAGAAGCTATAGATTCCATGTTTAGGTTAGCACTCCCTTTCAATTGCACTACCGTGTTCCCAAAATGTACGTATCACCCTGACCCAAAAGTAGGCTTAACTAACAAATCAAAGAACACGAATAGCCTCTTGAGATTGAGCCTAATCATAATAGGATTAAGATCATTTGATCTAGGATCAACTAGGCGATATTAACTTGAATAGATATTACGGTAAGTTTATTAAATCTAAGTCAAAGTTCAATATCGGTCCCTTCCGATGCATACTCCATGCATCCAACCTGAGCTTTACTTTAACTAATGTTCTGGAAAGAACATAGAATTTCTCCAAATGCAAGTAAACTCTTGTTGTAGATTATCATATCAGTAAAACCCTCTGGCTGATAAATCTAGGAAACTTTATTCACATAGTCATGTTTACTTTCCAAAGTGTTGACAGCAAAATAAACAGAATCAAGTATGTGAAAAGGGTTTCAGATGAATTCATACATTATGTACATATAATCATGAAATAAATCATGTGAACCATGCAACATTAAATGTTATTTCTGATCTATATTAATAAGTAAATCTGATTATATTGAAACTAGTTTTATTGAGGGCATAAAACCCAACAAACTCCCACTTGCACTAATATAAAACAAAAGGTGCATTTTAAATAATCTCAACACCTTGATATACAAATCAAGTGTAGTAGTAGTAAACTCCTCGTAATAGGATCTGAAAGGTTGAATTAAAAACAACCTTTTCTCCACCATTACTCCTCCTTTAATCAAAAAATCATTGATAATGTGAAATTCCTCTCTATATGTCTACTCTTTTTGGGATACTGGATTCTATACCTTTTGGCAACTACTTTTGGTTAATCAGGAAATTAACACTAGTAGTTTAGGCAATTTGGAATGGTGCCAAAGATGTATAGAACTTTCCTTAGACTGAATAAGTACCTTTCCTGCAACTTTAACATTCAGCCCCTTTCTGGTAGACCTAGAGACTTTAGATAGGTTTTTACACTTCTCCAAAATCACTATTCCACCCCCAGAGTAATCACTATCTTATTAGAAAGATTTTCTAGCACAAAGGCAAATTTCAAAATCTGATGTGGTGTAGTCTAAGAGTTTAAACACACCCTTATTGACTAACATATAGCTCCTCTTCTTAATCGTAAGATTTACTTGATTGTCTTCCAATGTTCCTCTCCTGGATTAATCTGATACTTACTCATTACTCCCACTCAACAGCAGGTGTCTGGTCTAAGGGATACAAAAGCATATCTAAGACCTCTCACTGTTGATTTAAGAAATTCTTTCATGGCTTTATCTTTTCTGGAATAGTTGAGACTTTTCCTTAGATAAATAAAATCTATGTCTAAGAACTTGTGAAGCTTCTATAGATTGCTATTAGAAAGAAAATGCTTCAGCATCTTACTAAAGTAAGTTGCTTGCATTAGAGTAAGTAATTACCAGGTATACCATAAGCCATAGGTTTAGATAAACTCAAACTTATAATACTAGGAACAGGAAGTCTTGTTAAGTCCATTGAATAGACTTATACACGAAATTTCCTTTTATGTCCTTGTGATAGAAAGTTTAGGTTACTCCATGTGAATGGATTAAACCATAGTTCTATTGGCTTTTCTTCTTAGTTTCTTATCTTGACAATCCATTACTTGTTTAAACTCACAATGGATTTTAATCACTAGTGTCTTCCAAGTCATAAAAAGGTGAGTTCCTAGAAACTCTCCCACTACGACAAGGTACCGTGAAGTATGTCTAAGAAAACTAAATGGTATTAACCTCTTCGGTTGTGACAAGACAACAGAGGCAGTGGGATCATCATATGTCATATAAGATGATAGAACACTTTTGGAATCAAGAAAAATATCTCCTTTATTTGCTACTTTATTTTCAGACTTAGCCATTTTCTTAGAAAAGTAGTATTTGTTTAAACAAACACTTTCTTATCTATTGAATATGGGATGGTCCACCCCTAATCACTTAGAATAGCTAACAAACCATGGTTAACAGTTCTAGCTTTTCTTAAGATTTTGATTAGGTCATCCATGAAGCTAGTAATGATTTACATTAACTATACAACCATTGCATCATTCTGAAATTGTATTACCATAGAAGGACTTAGGCAACGACTAGTAACTAATCATCAATATGCAAATTGAAATTTCTAGGGAGGTAAGTTTTGATATAATTCAAAAATCAATTTAATGATCTTTGAACTGCATATCTATTAACTATTTCTCCACCCCTATCAGTTCGCAAGATATTTAACCACATACCTTAATGGTTTTAACCATTGCTAGAAATTAATGAAATTTTTCAAACATTTTAAATTTCTTTGCATAAGGTATAATCTAGAGTGATCGTTTTAAGAATACAACGAAAAACTCATATCCACCCATGAATGTACATCCATCTACGAATGAGATGAACAACATTCAGTGGATATAGGCATATAAACTCTTTGCTGAGATTGATCTTGTCAAAACCACTATGAACAAGATACAAAAGCCATAGATTAATAATGTGTGGTTGTGTCTTTTGATGACTTAGGTTTAGTTACATCAAAGAGTTATTAGAATAGTGCAAGTGGATCCTGGTCACAGAATACTAAACTCATATTCCATACAGTTTGAATCCATTAATAGAAGATGGATATTAAACACTTGTGAAAGTGTAACTGTATTGTATCCTGGAATTAGAAATATAAGAAAACATTTGTTTGGATTCTAAAATTAAAGTCAAAGACTTAAATTTATACCAAATATAATGAGTAATTCTTTCTTGGACAACCACTACTAATTTAAACTCTAAGTCAGATTTGCCCATACAAGTAGGAGATTTCTAAGATTGAGGATTTATATCAATAGAATTTCGGGATTATAATCATATGCGTCATTTAATTTCTTAAGAGAAAATATAATGACATGAAATGATTTATAGACCATTCATCCAATGATATGTTATTGAGCTAATTCGAAATGAATAAGCTAAGAGGAATTAGGATAATTTCGTTGTTTAAATAAGAATCCAACGATGCTTCAATTAGCGAAAGTCAAAGTAATCTTATTTATACAATCTTCTAGTTTCATATTGTAAAAATACTAGTCTAAGGTGTCATCTATTGATGAACAGCTAGATGTCGCATATACAATATTTATCTTTCGAGATCTAACACTATTATGTATGTCTAATGGTGAAAATTCATTATGGATTTATCTCATTAGATAAACAAATCAAGTTAGACCAACAATGAAGATTCGAAATTAAACTACAATTTAATAAAAGAAAATGACATGGTTCAATATAAATTCATACACAATTCAGAAATTATTAAACATATAACAAGTAGGAATGACAAGTGAAAATACTAAAACATACAATCCTAAATAATTTCCAAGGTTTTCAACAAATTGATGTCAGTGTCCCGTTTAGGCGAGAGTCAAAGCTACCATCCATTGAATAGAGTTGTCAGCTCATCTAAAATGTTAAACATTCTAGCAACCTTTTATTCGATCAAGATTGGAATTCAGCGTTGTCCCGTTTAGGCGAGAATCAAGGCAATTATATCTTATGAGCTTCCACCATTGTTTCATAATTTACAAGTCAAATATGGTCGCCACCATTAGGGTGATCCATACCATATAAAACACTTACAAACTACTTATCTTTCGAGATTAAACGGTGCGAAATTGCTAATGAACGTTCCTCCATTAGGGAGGATTACTCACTAAAACAAACGCGATGTAAAACCAACAATGGAGATCGAATATCTTAATAATAATAAAGCTCATTATTTAAAGAGAGTTGTATTTTCTTTGAAACTTACTTAATCTATTTATTTTAAATATATATTTATTAATTAAAATTTCCAATTTAGAATGAAAAATTGTAAATATAAATCTTAATTTAATATTTATAAATTTTACTTAGATGGATATGAAAATAACAGGAATTTCTTCCATCTTAGTAATAATTTTCAATAAATATTTAGAAAAATATTCAATTTAAGTTGTTACAAAATTAATTTAAATTAATTTACAACTCAAATTTAATTTTCTATAAATATATATTGCATTTCAAAAAATTAAAGTATGTAAGAATACAATTTTCGAAAATGCATGTTAAAATAAAAAATAAATCCGGGAAAAATTATTCTAATTTAATGTTGGCCCAAAATTAATTAACAACAAAAAATATAATTTTCCTATTTAATTAAATATATAAGAAAAAATTCAAATATTTATGTATGATGATGAAAATCAACTTAAATATGAATTTTCTATTTAATTAAATACACTAGAAAAATACTTCAAGCAAAAACAGATAATATCTATCTAGATTTTGATGGACTAATTAATTCATTTTCTAATTAAATATATTTTACTTTATTTATTTTAATTAATCATTAAATGAAAAAATCATTGATTTAAGTTGGTCCAAAATTAAAATAAATAATTTACAACTTTAATCTATTTTTCAAATAAAATTCGAAATTCCAGCATTTAAGAAATGTAATTTCGAAATTTGATTAATAAAATAAAAAAAAATATATTTTGAAAATTATTTAAATTTAGTTGAAAAAATAAATTTCAACTAAAAATAATTTTCTATTTAATTAAGTGTCATGAAAAAGAAATATTTAAGTATCATGATGAAAATCAACTTAGATATTTAATTTTCAAATTAATTAAATGTATTAAATTCAAGAAATAAATAATTAAGTGTAGAGAAGGCTTAATTATTAATCTCTAGTTTAATACTAGGAAAAATATACTTAAAATAAATTGTACCAAAATTAATTATTTAAATAATTAATTTCACAATGTATAATATTTTCCTATTTAATATTAGAAATAATAAGTAGTCTAGAAATAACTATCTAGAAAACATCTTATTTGACTAAGTATCTTTTCCACAAAATTTGAAAAAATATCTAATTTAAGTTGTATTAAAAAAATAGAACTTAAATATTTTTAAATTTAAATTTAATTAAATATCAAAAATTAAGTTGTAACCACTTAATTTGAAAATATTCCATTTTAAGTTAATATTCGAAAAGATATCAACTTAAAAAAAAAATATCTAAAGAATCTTAATAACCAATTCCTAAAATTTCTCAACTTAATTTTGAAATTTTAAATCCTAAAGATATTCACATTTAAGCTGATTAGTTATAGATAACTAAATATCAACTTAAATAGGAATATTTAATGAAAAATTTAAATTAAGCTTCAGAAAGAATCTAGATGGTTATAATTCTATATTTAATTAAATACAAGAAAATACATATAGTTTAGCTTAGAATAAGAAATTCTTTAAACTATGGTTTTCTTAAATTAATTTCAAAATAAATAAAATTAATTATGTTGCTAATCAATTTTATTAGGTTAAACTAATTTAATTAACCTAGTACAGTTATTCAAATCAAGGAAATGGGCCTTCACAATTGGGGTGGTTCATGTGAGAGGGTGCTGGGTTCAGTATGTCGTACCCACTACTATGGCTCCCAACTCTCACACAAGGCCCAAAAGAGAGGAATTTAACCTTAAAATGAATAACTGTTATTAATTGAATAGGCCCAAAAACTAAATGGGCCTAAATAAAATCTATCAAGAACTATGATATTTTATTTAGCAACAACAACCTATATGCATCTATAATGAAATTAAACACATAGGCTCACACAGGCACACAATTTGGATGGATCCTATCATGTTGCTAGGTCATACACAGATGAAAGAAGATTGTAAATATACATGTTACAAATTATTAACTTGACCAAGGGAGCCATGAGTTAAAATCAGATCATTGGATCTGTCAACAAGTTAACCATGGCTATTTGCAATCAAGCGATAATAGGTTTTAAAAACTTACAAACAAGCTCAAATATATACTCCTGCAACAAGGTTAGCTGGATAGTTGGATGTAGGATTTATTTAATTTTAAATAAATAATTTCGAAAAATTAATAAAATAAAAAAATATTATTTTCGAAAATAATAAAATAAAATAAAATTTAAAAAAATTTCGAAATTAATGAAAAAAATATTTAAAATTAAACCTACAATTTTAAAAAATTAGGTTTCAACCAACCTAAATATCATTTCAAAATTTGCTAACTACTTTTTAAAAATTTAATGTTATTTTATAAATAAAATTTAAATAAAAAATTAAAAAAGATTAATAAATAACTTTTTCAGATTTTAAATGTAATTTAAATATATAAAATAACAAAATTTAAAAGTTAGCAAAATATCTTACATCTATTTAAAATTACATGATTATAGTTATCTTATTTTAAATTTAAATAAGGTCAAATTATTTAAAAATAATTAATATAAAAAATTTAATATCTGACCTTAAATTTAAAAATAAGATAAGATATAGTCAAATTTAAAAATAAGATAGATAATTAAGCAAAAAAGATAGATATTTACTATTTTTCAAATTCAAATTACACTAAAATCTTGAATTAAATTTAAAAAATATTAATTAATTTAATTATGATAATTAGAATTGAATTAGGAATAGTAAATGTATAAATACAGAACTACACAAAAAATCAGAAGTTAAATCCATGAAATAGCATGAAAAAACGAAGAAAAACGAAAAAAAAATGCGAGTTGTACGGACGGTATGCAGTGCATACACGTCCGCGCATGCTGGTGGGTGGCTTGGGCGAGGAGACACGGCGCAGGGAGGAATTTGTATGATTTCCGCGCGCGTGTCTCTGTTGCTCAATCCCGAAATTTTTTTCGAAACTTCAAAAAATCATAACTAATTCAAATTAAATCGAAATTGAGTTCTATAAAAAAGTAACTTGCTTAATTTTTTCCATACTATCCAATGAAATTAATTCCAGAAACAGATATTCAATTATTTTTACGAAAATTCACAAATATCAATCAATCATCATATAACACTCAATACAACATGATACCATCCAAAACATCAAACAATCGTTTTAAAGTCCAAATTTCTTGCAAGCAAATCAATTACCATGGCTCTGATACCAATTGATGGAAATTATTTTACCAGGATCTTAGATCTACTCACAAGTATGTTGATTAACACCCTAAATATGAACTTCTAAAACGATGAAATAAACACATATAAAGTTTAGTAAATCTTACATTGGGTGCAGCGGAATAATATGACTCCTTCCGTTCAGATATCTAGCCCTTGATTCCTTTCTGTAGCAGAGCATTATCAATATCTGAACCTGGATCTCTTTCTCTGATTCTTTAGTGCAGAAACTCCTTCTTGTTGAATGTCTTTCTTCACGATCTTCCTCACTATGATTGAGGTATCACTTGCTGTGTGGGCACTACTCTAATCACTAAGTGGTTCGAAATTTCAAGGAAGAAGAAAGAGAAGAAGGTGGCGGTTAGGTATAGAGAGAGAAGGCTCAGGTTTTTCTCTAAAGGAAAAAGTAGAAAGTTAAGTGTAAATTTCCTAAAGCCTTCACTATCTATTTATAGCATTCCACTAGGGTTAGGTTTGAATTATTTGGCATTAAAATAATGAAAATATCAGTTTGAAAAATCATTCCAAGTGGCCGGCCATGTAGTGTAACGGGCCTTACTTGGATTTTGTAGTTTTCTGTAACACCCTAACTATCTTAGGCGTATTACGTGATTTTTAAACGTACTGTGCAGCTCGTTGCTAATCAACGAGGTTTATGGAAAAACGTGATTAATTAAAATTTTGCTTTTTCATTAATTTATAAACCATTTTACAAAAGTCTCGGGATCCCGATTTATAAAAATATTTACAAACGTTTTAACTGTTCAACTTTTACATCAAAATAAAGTCGTCTAACGACAGTTACAAAATCTCAGCCCTGCTGTCCCGAGGATCGTACGCTCCAGGCCTAACCGCCCCGACATGTACAATCTCATAAGCTCGCTCACGGTCCATCAGCAACTGCCTTGCCTTTACCTACACATGAACGTAAACTGTGAGTCGACAGACTCAGTAAGAAAAGCATAAAAATATCATACATAAAACTGACTGCCGTGTCCAACACGATACTGAGTACCGCTACTGCCATGTCCAACATGGTACTGAGCACTACTGCCATGTCCAACATGGTACTGAGTTTTGAACGTTCAGGGGACGGTACTATTGACAAGTATCCTCCTGATCGGTCGAACCGGTCATACTCCGGCTGCTGGTCATACTCCACTCGTACCGACGGGATAGGTCAATAGCACCGAACCACCAACCAAGTGTCACTGATCGGTCGAACCGGTCATACTCCGCCGTCGGTCATACTCCACCGTACCGACGTGACGGGTTGGATGGTTCGAAGCATAAATACATATCTAATGTAATCTAGCAGGCTTCCTACATGCACGCTAAACATGTAATCTACATATGCATACTGTTATACTAATCTTACTCCGGATTCCGATTTCGTGTGTCGTCAACCCGACCGAACCGAAGCCGAACCGCATGACATCGGCTCCTAAACCATAAAAATCACAACGCTATAAGTGACACGCTAAATCACTTCCCGGGGACTAAAACTCGAAACTAAAAGTTTCCCTATCGAAAAAAAGCATGGCAATACCCCTAAAAACCCAAAAACGAGGAAAACTAGGGTTCTGAAAAATCCCCAACCGGCAGACCGGTTGCCCAACCGGAATTCCGGTTGCTCGGGAAATTTCGAACCCCCATCCGAATTCCGGATGCTCAACCGAATTCGGTTCCTCGCGAGCGACAACCATAAAATCTCATAACTTGACCAATTCGACCCCAATTGGTCCCAAACTTTCCAGACCTGTTCTATATGCCCCAAATAACAATTCCAAGGCATCAAATTCACCCAGAAAACACATATGCAAAATTCACCATTGGAGCTCAAGCTTTGAGTTCCAAACTCAAGCTTGAGCAAAACCACCTAACATGCATCCTAACCTATTTAATTCTACTCAAGTAAGCATATAATCATCTCTGAAAACATACAAGAACATCCAGCAATTCACAGAAACATAATCACACTATTTCACTCCAAAAACCACATTTTTGCATATAAAATTCAAACTTTAAACAATCAATCTAACATGCCTTCAACACAGCTCAATCAACAACAATAATCATGCTTTAATCCTCATAAATCAACAACAAAAACACAGCGGTAACATCTCTCAAAATCACATGCATTTACTCAACTATTTTCACTTAAATTTCAAGAAAACACAAAGGAAATTATAAGGGATCAAACCTTGACTTGAATTACACTTAGAGGAGAAGAAAATCACAAGCTTTAGGCAGAAAATTCCCAGCCCTAGCAGCCCAAGTCTCAGCCGAAAAGAGGGAGAAAGAGAGAGCTTTGAGTGTTTGATTTTTTTTGAGAAAAAATGATTTTATTTTCTAAGTTTGGAAAAATGAATAAAAGCTATACATATCATTATATTCAGCCAAATAAACACTTAAGTAATTATTTATTTTCCATTTAATAAATCACATAAGACAAAACACAAATGGGGCAAAAAGACCATTTTGCCCCTCCACCATAAAATCACTAAAATCATACTAAAGGGGTATTTTTGGGACATTCTAAATTCCCGGCCATTCCCGACATTCCCAATGTCTAAAACCCGTCCCCAAAATACTAACATACTAAGTTGTGATTTCTACTGAGCCAAACGCCGCGTTCCAAAATACCGGACACCGGAAATGCGAAATATAAAAACTGCTGATGACATAATTATGCATATCTGAATTCCATAAATATCAATACTAAATTATTTAAATAGCTATAAATAATTTCCTGATTAACATAATAATTGCTAATTTCCAAATTAACTAAGCGGGCTTTACATTTTCTCTTTTCTCCATCTGATTTTCTCAAAAACGCCAATTTTCTAATTCAACCATTTAAATGCCAATTCTAACTATTTAATAACTATAAATAATTATTAAATAATATTGTCATTTATCATATTTATTAATTGAACCATACAAAGTATCATAATTAACAAATATTCCCCTAAAACTCGTTATTTACAATTTCGCCCTTACTTAGTGAAAAAATCACAAATAGACATAGTCTAATTTGAGAATTATAATTGATTAATCAAAACCAATTATATGAGTCTTACAAGCAATATTATCTCAACTAGTGGGGGGACCATGGGTCTATATAACCGAGCTTCCAATAAGCAGATCAAGAATTTATAACCTAAATTCACTAACCTATTATTTCTTCGTTGAATCCACGCATAGAACTTAGAATTGCACTCCCAGTATATAGAATGCTCTATATGTTCCACCATATAGACACATCATTAGTTATCCATTGTTATAATCCTAATTTGATCAATGATCCTCTATATGAATGATCTACACTGTAAAGGGATTAGATTACCGTTACACCCTACAATGTATTTTATCATTAAAACACTTAACCCCGTATAAATGATATTTCAGCTTATGTGAAATGAGATCTCCACCATTTATTTTCGTTTGGTCAAGCTCGAAGGAGATCATCCTTTACTTACTATTCGCCACATAGAAGCTATAGATTCCATGTTTATGTTAGCGCTCCCACTCAATTGCACTACCGTGTTCCCAAATTGTACGTATCACCCTGACCCAAAAGTAGGCTTACCTAACAAATCAAAGAACACGAATAGCCTCTTGAGATTGAGCCTAATCATAACAGGATTAAGATCATTTGATCTAGGATCAACTAGGCGATATTGACTTGAATAGATATTACGGTAAATTTAATAAATCTAAGTCAAAGTTCAATATCGGTCCCTTCCGATGCATACTCCATGCATCCAACCTGAGCTTTACTTTAACTAATGTTCTAGAAAGAGCATAGCATTTATCCAAATGCAAGTAAACTCTTGTTGTAGATTATCATATCAGTAAAACCCTATGTTTGATAAATCTAGGAAACTTTATTCACATAGTCATGTTTACTTTCCAAAGTGTTGACAGCACAATAAATAGGATCAAGTATGTGAAAAGAGTTTCAGATGAATTCATACGTTATGTACATATAATCATGAAATAAATCATGTGAACCATGCAACATTAAATGTTATTTCTGATCTATATTAATAAGTAAATCTGATTATATTGAAATGAGTTTTATTTCGGGCATAAAACCCAACAGTTATTATGCGTGTGATATATGGGCTCACCTAATTAGGTGATGCAATTTTCCTGGCGACGTACTGGGCGTCAGTGATATATGATGAGTATCGAGCGTAGGTACGAGTTCACCCTATTAGGTGATGCCATTTTCCTGGCGATGTACTGGGCGTAAGTATGGGCGTCATTGATATATGATGAGTACCGAGCGTAGGTACGAGCTCACCTGATTAGGTGATGCAATTTTCCTAGCGACGTACTGGGCGTAAGTACGGACGTCAATGATATATGATAAGTACCGAGTGTAGGTATGAGCTCACCTGATTAGGTGATGCGATTTTCCTGGCGACGTACTGGGCGTACGTACGGGTGTCAGTGATATATGATAAGTACCGAGTGTAGGTACGAGCTCACCTGATTAGGTGATGCGATTTTCCTTGCGACGTAATGGGCGTAAGTACGGACGTCAGTGATATATGATGAGTACCGAGCATAGGTACGAGCTCACCTGATTAGGTGATGCGATTTTCCTGGCGACGTACTGGGCGTAAGTACGGGCATCAGTGATATATGATGAGTACCGAGCATAGGTACGAGCTCACCTGATTAGGTGATGCAATTTTACTGGGGACGTACTAGGCATAAGTATGGGCGTCAGTGATATATGATGAGTACCAAGCATAGGTACGAGCTCACCTGATTAAGTGATGCAATTTTCCTTGCGACGTATTGGGCATAGGTATGGGCATCAGTAACATATGATAAGTATCGGGCGTAGGTACGGGCTCATCTGATTAGACGATGCGATATTGGTGCCAGATTATGGCACGGGCTCACCTAATTTGGTCATGCAATTATATGATATATGGGTGCAGGTTTTTGGCACAGGCTCACTTGATTAGGTGATGCAGTTATGCGACATATGGGTGCCAGGCTATGGCACGGGCTCGCCTGATTAGGCGATACAATACAAGATTATCAAATTAAAGCATCGACTTGCCTGATTAGGCAACGTGATGTTATGAAGATGCGTGGTTGCTTTATGAGGTAACATATATATTATTTATAGGATTAAATGAATATGAATTATATTATTGGTATAATAGTTTTGTGTTACTAAATATTTGTATACTGATGTTGTTGGGTTTTATGCCCTAAATAAAACTCATTTCAATATAATCAGATTTACTTATTAATATAGATCAGAAATAACATTTAATGTTGCATGGTTCACATGATTTATTTCATGATTATATGTACATAATGTATGAATTCTTCTGAAACCCTTTTCAGATACTTGATCCTATTTATTGTGCTGTCAACACATTGGAAAGTAAACATGACTATGTGAATAAAGTTTCCTAGATTTATCAGACACAGGGTTTTACTGATATGATAATCTACAACAAGAGTTTACTTGCATTTGGAGAAATGCTATGTTCTTTCCAGAGCATTGGTTAAAGTAAAGCTCAGGTGGGATGCATGGAGTATGCATCAGAAGGGACCGATATTGAACTTTGACTTAGATTTATTAAACTTACCGTAATATCTATTCAAGTCAATATCGCCTAGTTAATCCTAGATCAAATGATCTTAATCCTTTTATGATTAGGCTCAATCTCAAGAGGCTATTCGTGTTCTTTGATTTGTTAGTTAAGCCTACTTTTAGGTCAGGGTGATACGTACATTTTGGGAACACGGTAGTGCAATTGAGTGGGAGCGCTAACATAAACATGGGATCTATAGCTTCTATGTGGCGAATAGTAAGTAAAGGATGATCTCCTTCGAGCTTGACCAAACGAAAATAAATGGTGGAGATCTCATTTCACATAAGCTGAAATATCATTTATACGGGGTTAAGTGTTTTAAGGATAAAATACATTGTAGGGTGTAACGGTAATCTAATCCCTTTACAGTGTAGATCATTCATATAGAGGATCATTGATCAAATTAGGATTATAACAATGGATAACTAATGATGTGTCCATATGGTGGAACATATTGAGCATTCTATATACTGAGAGTGCAATTCTAAGTTCTATGCGTGGATTCAACGAAGAATTAATAAAATAGTGAACTTTAGTAATAAATTCTTGATCTACTTATTGGAAGCTCGGTTATATAGACCCATGGTCCCCGCACTAGTTGAGATAATATTACTTGTAAGACTCATGTAATTGGTTTTGATTAATCAATTATAATTCTCAAATTAGACTATGTCTATTTGGGAATTTTTCACTAAGTAAGGGCGAAATTGTAAAGAAAGAGTTTTAGGGGCATATTTGTTAATTATGATACTTTGTGTGGTTCAATTAATAAATATGATAAATGACAATATTATTTAATAATTATTTATAATTATTAAATAGTTAGAATTGACATTTAAATGGTTGAATTAGAAAATTGTCGTTTTTGAGAAAATCAGATGCAGAAAAGATAAAACTGCAAAATTGCAAAAGTGAGGCCCAAATCCACATGTATAGGGCCGGCCACTTTTGTAGGGTTTTCCCTCTGATATTTTCATTATTTTAACGCCAAATAATTCAAACCTAACCCTAGTGGAATGCTATAAATAGATAGTGAAGGCTTCAGGAAATTTACACTTTCCTTCTGACTTTTCATTCAGAAAAAACTTAGCCTTTCTCTCTCCCTATCTTTAGCCGCCACTCTCTCTCTCTCTCTCTTCCTCATTGAGATTTCGAAATACTTAGTGTTAGAGTAGTGCCCACACACAGCAAGTGATACCTCAATCATAGTGAGGAAGATCGTGAAGAAAGACTTTCAGCAAGAAGGAGTTTCAGCACTTAAGAATCAGAGAAAGAGATCCAGGTTCAGATATTGATAATGCTCTGCTACAGAAAGGAATCAAGGGCTAGATATCTGAACGGAAGGAGTCATTATATTCCGCTGCACCCAATGTAAGGTTTCCTAAACTTTATATGTGTTTATTTCATCGTTTTAGAAAGTTCATATTTAGGGTGTTAATGAACATACTTGTGAGTAGATCTAAGATCCTGGTAATTAAATTTCCAACAACTGGTATCAGAGCATCACCAAGATCCAAAAGTAGGCTTAACTAAAAAATCAAAGAACATGTATAATACTCTTGAGATCGAACCTAAACATATGAGGATTAAGATCATTTGATCTAGGATCAACATGTGATATTGAATTAACCATATCATTGGATCTGTCAACAAATTAACCATGGCTATTTGCAATCAAGCAATAATAGGTTTTAAAAACTTACAAACAAGCTAAAACACATACTCCTGCAACAAGGTTAGCTGGATAGTTGGATGTAGGATTTATTTAATTTTAAATAAATAATTTCGAAAAAATAATTCATTAAATAAAAGAAAAAATTAATTTCGAAATTTTTTTTAATTTTTTTTTAAAATTTTCGAAAATAATTTTTTTTTTTATTTAATGAATTATTTTTTTCGAAATTATTTATTTAAAATTAAATAAATCCTACATCCAACTATCCAGCTAACCTTGTTGCAGGAGTATGTGTTTTAGCTTGTTTGTAAGTTTTTAAAACCTATTATTGCTTGATTGCAAATAGTCATGGTTAACTTGTTGACAGATCCAATGATCTGATTTTAAGTTATGGCTCCCTTGGTCAAGTAAATAATTTGTAACAGGTATATTTACAATCTTCTTTCATCTGTGTATGACCTAGCAACATGATATGATCCATCCAAATTGTGTGCCTGTGTGAGCCTATGTGTTTAATTTCATTATAGATGCATATAGGTTGTTGTTGTTAAATAAAATATCATAGTTCTTGATAGATTTTATTTAGGCCCATTTAGTTTTTAGGCCTATTCAATTAATAACAGTTGTTCATTTTAAGGTTAAATTCCTCTCTTTTGGGCCTTGTGTGAGAGTTGGGAGCCATAGTAGTGGGTACGACATACTGAACCCAGCACCCCCTCACATGAACCACCCCAATTGTGAAGACCCATTTTCCTGATTTGAATAACTGTACTAGGTTAATTAAACTAGTTTAACCAAATAAAATTGATTAGCAACATAATTAATTTTATTTATTTTGAAATTAATTTAAGAAAATCATTGTTTAAAGAATTTTATTCTAAGCTAAACTATATGTATTTTCTTGTATTTAATTAAATATAGAATTATAACCATCTAGATTCTTTCTGAAGCTTAATTTATATTTTTCATTAAATATTCCTATTTAAGTTGATATTTAGTTATCTCTAACTAATCAACTTAAATCTGAATATCTTTTGGATTTAAAATTTTAAAATTAAGTTGAGGAATTTTAGGTATTGGTTATTAAGATTCTTCAGATATTTTTTTGTAAGTTTATATCTTTTCGAATATTAACTTAAAATGGAATATTTTCAAATTAAGTGGTTACAACTTAATTTTTGATATTTAATTAAATTTAAATTTGAAAATATTTAAGTTCTAGATTTTTTCTAATACAACTTAAATTAGATATTTTTTCAAATTTTGTGGAAAACATACTTAGTCAAATAAGATATTTTCTAAATAGTTATTTCTAGATTACTTATTATTTCTAATATTAAATAGGAAAATATTATACACTGTGAAATTAATTATTTAAAAAATTAATTTTGGTGCAGTTTATTTTAAGTATATTTTTCCTAGTATTAAGCTAGAGATTAATAATTAAGCCTTCTCTATAGTTAATTATTTATTTCTTGAATTTAATACGTTTAATTAATTTGAAAATTAAATATCTAAGTTGATTTTCATCATGATACTTAAATATTTCTTTTTCATGACACTTAAATAAATAGAAAATTATTTTTAGTTGAAATTTATTTTTTCAACTCAATTTAAATAATTTTCAAAATATATTTTTTCTTTATTTTATTAATCAAATTTTGAAATTGCATTTCTTAAATGCTGGAATTTCGAATTTTATTTGAAAAATAGATTAAAGTTGTAAATTATTTATTTTAATTTTGGACCAACTTAAATTAATGATTTTTTCATTTAATGATTAATTAAAATAATAAAGTAATATATATTTTATTAGAAATTTAATTAATTAGTCAAAGGATAATCTAGATAGGTGATATTTTTGCTTGAAGTATTTTTCTAGTGTATTTAATTAAATAGAAAATTAATATTTAATTGATTTTCATCATCATACTTAAATATTTGAAATTTTTCTTATATATTTAATTAAATAGAAAAATTATATTTTTTGTTGTAAATTAATTTTATTAATTAATTTTGAGCCAACATTAAATTAGAATAATTTTTTTCAGGATTTATTTTTTATTTTAACATGTATTTTCAAAAATTGTACTTTAATTTTTCGAAATGCAATATATATTTATAGAAAATTAAATTTGAGTTGTAAATTAATTTAAATTAATTTTGTAACAACTTAAATTGAATATTTTTCTAAATATTTATTGGAAATTATTACTAAGATGGAAATAATTCATGTTATTTTCATATCCATCTCAGTAAAATTTATAAATATTAAATTAAAATTTATATTTAGAATTTTCCATTCTAAATTGGAAATTTTAATTAAATAAATATATATTTAAAATAAATAGATTAAATAAAGAGAATCAAAGAAAATACAACTCTCTTTAAATAATGAGCTTTATTATTAAGATATTCGATCTCCATTGTTAGTTTTACATCGCGTTTGTTTTAGTGAGTAATCCTCCCTAATGGAGGAACGTTCATTAGCAATTTCGCACCGTTTAATCTCGAAAGATAAGTAGTTTGTAAGTGTTTTATATGGTATGGATCACCCTAATGGTGGCGACCATATTTGACTTGCAAATTATGAAACAATGGTGGAAGCTCATAAGATAGAATTGCCTTGACTCTCGCCTAAACGGGACAACGCTGAATTCCAATCTTGATCGAATAAAAGGTTGCTTGAATGTTTAACATTTTAGATGAGCTGACAACTCTATTCTATGGATGGTAGCTTTGACTCTCGCCTAAACGGGACACTGATATCAGTTTGTTGAAAACCTTGGAAATTATTTAGGATTGTATGTTTTAGTATTTTCACTTGTCATCCCTACTTGCTATATGTTTAATAATTTCTGAATTGTGTATGAATTTATATTGAACCATGTTATTTTCTGTTATTAAGTTGTAGTTTAATTTCGAATCTTCATTGTTGGTCTAACTTTGTTTGTTTATCTAATGAGATAAATCCCTAATGGATTTTCACCATTAGACATACATAATAGTGTTAGATCTCGAAAGATAAATATTGTATATGCGACATCTAGTTGTTCATCAATAGATGACACCTTAGACTAGTATTTTTACATAATGAAACAAGAAGATTGTATAAATAAGATTACTTTGACTTTCACTAATCGAAGCATCGTTGGATTCTTATTTAAACAACGAAATTATCCTAATTCCTCTTAGCTTATTCATTTCGAATTAGCTCAATAACATATCATTGGATGAATGGTCTATAAATCATTTCATGTCATTCTATATTTTCTCTTAAGAAATTAAATGAAGCATATGATTATAATCCCGAAATTTTATTCCCAATTGATATAAATCCTCAATCTTAGAAATCTCCTACTTATATGGGAAAATCTGACTTAGAGTTAAATTAGTAGTGTCGGTCCAAGATTTGGTATAAATTTAAGTCTTTGACTTTAATTTTAGATTCCAAACAGAAATTTTCTTATATTTCTAATTTCAGAATACAATACAGTTACACTTTCTCAAGTGTTTAATATCCATCTTCTATTAATGGATTCAAACTGTATGGAATATGAGTTTAGTATTCTGTGACGAGGATCCACTTGCAGTATTCTAAGAACTCTTTGATGTAACTAAACCTAAGTCATCAAAAGACACAAACACATTTTTTTTAATCTATGGCATTTGTATCTTGTTCATAGTGGTTTTGACCAGATCAATCTCTGCAAAGAGTTAATATGCCTATATCCACTGAAAGTAGTTCATCTCATTCGCAGATGGATGTACATTCAGGGGTGGATATGAGTTTTTCATTGTATTCTTAAAACGATAACTCTAGATTATACCTTATGCAAAGAAATTTGAAATGTTTAAATTTCATTAATTTCTAGCAATGGTTAATACCATTAAGGTAAGTGGTTAAAGATCTTGTGAACTGATAGGGGTGGAGAAACAGTTAGTTGATATGCAGTTCAAAGATCATTAAATTGATTTTTTGAATTATATCCAAACTTACCTCCCCAGAAATTTCGAGTTGCATATTGATGATTAGTTACTAGTCGTTGCCTAATTCCTTCTATGGTAATACAATTTCAGAATGATGTAATGGTTGTATACTTAATGTAAATCATTACTAGATTCATGGATGACCTAATCTAAATCTTAAGAAAAGCTAGAACTGTTAACCATAGTTTTTTAGCTATTCTAAGTGATTAGGAGTTGACCATCCCATTGTCAATAGATAAGAAAGTGTTTGTTCAAGCAAATACTACTTTTCCAAGATAATGACTAAGTCTGAAAATAAAGTAGCAAATAAAGGAGATATTTATTTCTTGATTCCAAAAGTGTTCTATCATCTTATTTGACATATGATAATCCCACTGCCTCTGTTGTCTTGTCACAACTAAAGAGGTTAATACCATTTAGTTTTCTTAGACATAATTCACGGTACCTTGTCGTAGTGGGAGAGTTTCTAGGAACTCACCTTCTTATGACTTGGGAGACACTAGTGATTAAAGTCCATTGTGAGTTTAAACAAGTAATGGATTGTCAAAATAAGAAATTAAGAAGAAAAGCCAATAGAACTATGGTTTAATCCATTCACATGGAGTAACCTAAAGTTTTCTATTACAAGGAAATAAAAGGAAATTTTCGTTTATAAGTCTATTCAATGGACTGAACAAATTTCCTGCTCCTAGTATTATAGGTTTGAGTTTATCTAAACCTATGGCTTGTGGTATACCTGGTAATTACTTACTCTAATGCAAGCAACTTTCTTTAGTAAGATGCTGAAGCATTTTTCTTTCTAATGGCAATCTATAGAAGCTTCTCGACTTCTAGGCATAGATTTTATTTATCTAAGGAAAAGTCTCAAATATTCTAGAAAAGATAAACCCATGAAAGATTTCTTAAATCAACAGTGAGAGGTCTAAGTTATGCTTTTGTATGCCTTAGACCAGACACCTGCTGTTGAGTGGGAGTAATGAGTACCTATCAGATTAATCCAGGAGAAGAACATTGGAAGACAATCAAGTAAATCTTAAGATTAAGAAGAGGAACTATATGTTAGTCTGTAAGGATGTGTTTAAAACTCTTAGACTACACCTCATCAGATTTCAAAAATTGCCTTTGTGCTAGAAAATCTTTCTGATAAGATGGTGATTACTCTGGGGGTGGAATAGTGATTTTGGAGAAGTGTAAAAACCTATCTGAAGTCTCTAGGTCTACCAGGAAGGGACTGAATATTAAAGTTGCAGGAAAGGTATTTATTTAGTCTAAGGAAAGTTCTATACATTTTTGGCACCATTCCAAATTGCCTTAACTACTAGTGTTACTTCTTGAATAACCAAGAAGTAGTTGCCAAAGGCTGTGTTTAATTCAACCTTTCAGATCCTATTACGAGGAGTTTACTACTATTACACTTCATTTGTATATCAAGGTGTTGAGATTATTTGAAATGCACATTTTGTTTTACATTAGAGCAAGTGGGAGTTTGTTGGGTTTTATGCCCTAAATAAAACTCATTTCAATATAATCAGATTTACTTATTAATATAGATCAGAAATAACATTTAATGTTGCATAGTTCACATGATTTATTTCCTGATTATATGTACATAATGTATGAATTCTTTTGAAACCCTTTTCACATGCTTGATCCTGTTTATTGTGTTGTCAACACATTGGAAAGTAAACATGACTATGTGAATAAAATTTCCTAGATTTATCAGACACAAGGTTTTACTGATATGATAATCTACAACAAGAGTTTACTTGCATTTGGAGAAATGCTATGTTCTTTCCAGAGCATTGGTTAAAGTAAAGCTCAGGTTGGATGCATGGAGTATGCATCGGAAGGGACCGATATTGAACTTTGACTTAGATTTATTAAACTTACTGTAATATCTATTCAAGTCAATATCGCCTAGTTGATCCTAGATCAAATGATCTTAATCCTGTTATGATTAGGCTCAATCTCAAGAGGCTATTCGTGTTCTTTGATTTGTTAGTTAAGCCTACTTTTAGGTCAGGGTGATACGTACATTTTGGGAACACGGTAGTGCAATTGAGTGGGAGCCCTAACATAAACATAGAATCTATAGCTTCTATCTGGCGAATAGTAAGTAAAGGATGATCTCCTTCGAGCTTGACCAAATGAAAATAAATGGTGGAGATCTCATTTCACATAAGCTGAAATATCATTTATACGGGGTTAAGTGTTTTAAGGATTAAATACATTGTAGGGTTTAACGGTAATCTAATCCCTTTACAGTGTAGATCATTCATATAGAGGATCATTGATCAAATTAGGATTATAACAATGGATAACTAATGATGTGTCTATATGGTGGAACATATAGAGCATTCTATATATAGAGAGTGCAATTCTAAGTTCTATGCGTGGATTCAACGAAGAATTAATAAGTTAGTGAATTTTAGTAATAAATTCTTGATCTACTTATTGGAAGCTCGGTTATATAGATCCATGGTCCCCGCACTAGTTGAGATAATATTGCTTGTAAGACTCATGTAATTTGTTTTGGTTAATCAATTATGATTCTCAAATTAGACTATGTCTATTTGTGAATTTTTCACTAAGTAAGGGCGAAATTGTAAAGAAAGAGTTTTAGGGGCATATTTGTTAATTATGATACTTTTTATGGTTCAATTAATAAATATGATAAATGACAATATTATTTAATAATTATTTATAATTATTAAATAGTTAGAATTTGCATTTAAATGGTTGAATTAGAAAATTGGCGTTTTTGAGAAAATCAGATGCAGAAAAGATAAAACTGCAAAATTGCAAAAGTGAGGCCCAAATCCACATGTATAGGGCCGGCCACTTTTGTAGGGTTTTCCCTCTGATATTTTCATTATTTTAACGCCAAATAATTCAAACATAACCCTAGTGGAATGCTATAAATAGATAGTGAAGGCTTCAGGAAATTTACACTTTCCTTCTGACTTTTCATTTAAAAAAAACTAAGCCTTTCTCTCTCCCTATCTTTAGCCGCCACTCTCTCTCTCTCTCTCTTCCTCATTGAGATTTCGAAATACTTAGTGTTAGAGTAGTGCCCACACACAGCAAGTGATACCTCAATCATAGTGAGGAAGATCGTGAAGAAAGACTTTCAGCAAGAAGGAGTTTCAGCACTAAAGAATCAGAGAAAGAGATCCAGGTTCAGATATTGATAATGCTCTGCTACAGAAAGGAATCAAGGGCTAGATATCTGAACGGAAGGAGTCATTATATTCCGCTGCACCCAATGTAAGGTTTCCTAAACTTTATATGTGTTTATTTCATCGTTTTAGAAAGTTCATATTTAGGGTGTTAATCAACATACTTGTGAGTAGATCTAAGATCCTGGTAAAATAATTTCCAACAAATGTTTATTCGTGGCGGATGCCTGTAGTGATTTTGATTTCATCTTATGAACAAAGTGTGATGGTTTGATTCTTATTCCGTATAAATGACAATATTCAAATAATAAACTATATGATTGTTATTATTACTTTTCTTGCGGAGTCCTTGTGACTCACGGGTGCTATGTGGTGCAGGTAAAGGCAAAGAAAAGCTAGATCAACCATGAGGTGTCAGTCTTCTCCAGCAATGTACATATTGACCTCACCGGCCTGCGTGTCGAGTTGCCAGGAGTTGTTTTGGACTGGCTATATCTGCTGTGTATTTTGATTTTATGTTTAAATGGTTGTCGTATATATTTCTTTAGCAAAACTTTTTATAACAGGGATTCCCAGAACACACTTTTTATGCTGTTATAATGTCCATTTTTAGTGTTTTATTTTAGTCAAGTTTTTAATATTATCACGGTTTTTAATAATTAATTATTCTATTAGTATTAAACTAGTTTATAAAATCACGGACGTGGCATCCCTATAGATTAGGGCATTGCAGAATAGATGAAACATATGGACGATTATATAAGTCATTGATTATTTAAGCTTTAGTCCCACACCATTTTTGAATATAAAGAAGAAAAGGAAACTGATTAGTGTGCGTAATCAAACTTCTAAGCTCTCTCTACTCTCTTTACTTAGATTTACTGTGTTTCACAAAATAAGTAGTGAGCTCGAGGACCGAGACCCTATATTTATATAGGTGAGACCTTCCATCAAGATCTCTGCCACAATTAATTATTAGAATATTTTGACAATTAATTCTGAAAACGGATAATTGTGGCAAAAGTCTCCAAAAATATGAGTTGATACAGTTTAGTCCCCAACCTGAAAAATTGGTTGTAATAGTCCTCAAGGTCACGTTTTCTGTAATTATGTTGGTCCCTCTTTCTAACAGATCCGTTTACTAATTAAAAATGCCATGTGTCAACAATTTATTGGTCCAAATCATATTTTTAATTTAAAATAAATTATTTATAAAGTAAAACAGTTTAAATAATTAAAAGTTAAAAACTTTAATAATTCCTTGTAATTTTCTCTTTTCTTTTATTAAAATTAAGAAACTTTATCCAAAAATTAAAACTAAAACATATCATTAATCCCGAACCCGACCCACTCAATTTTCCTCCTTCTTCATCTTTAAACCATAGCTTTCTTCTTCTCCTATAGTTTCTCTTTAACAAGAACTACATCTATTGTTGGCATTTTAACTAGCATAAATTTCTCCAAACCACATCTGAACCTTCCAAACCACGTTGATCTTCCTCGCTCAAACGACTATGCATGCTTCACTCTCGATCTCCAAGGCCACAGCTGTAATATCCTAAAAAATATATTGATATTTTAATTGGACATATTTTATTAAATATGTGATTAAGTGGGCATTAAAGTAGAATTATAATCCTACTTAAAATAATTATGAGTGGATTAGGGAAATATGAATAATTAAAGCATATAATTTATTAATTATGGAGATTATATTAGAATATGTGGGTATCGTAGATACCATAATTTGAATAAAATAATTTCGGGTCTGGCAACTGTGGAACTTGACGGGGAGGTCAGAAATGTCACGACAATAAAAGATGAATTGAATTGAATTTTTATACCAGTCTAGTTTAGAATTTTTAAGTTATCGGTTAGGTGGATTAATTAAGGAATGACTAAAATACCCCTAGGATTTTCTAAAGTTTAAGTGTTAAGGGAAGGGGTAGAATAGTTTTTTTGTAAGGTGAAGCTTTTTTCTTTTAGTGCCTTTTTCTAGGCTGAGATATTACTAATAATAGGTTTATAGTTTATTTTAAGTCTTATGTGTTGATAAATAAAGATACAACTTAGAAAACTTAAGAAAAAGTCAACACAAGTTCCTTCTCTTCTACCCTCTTGCACGAGCCTAGGAGACCAGCTGCACTGAAGGGATTTTTATAACTTTTTCTTCAATTTCTTGGTAGAATTAACAAGTTCTAGGGTTTTTCCAAGCTTGAAGGTAAGTTTTTCACCCTTTTCTCCTAGTTTTATTCAAGTTTCAAGTTAGATATAAGTTAGGGTTTTTGTGATTTCGGGATTACGGTATTAAACTGAAGTTAGAATAAGTTTCTAGGCTTGAATTAGAGTTTATTTAAGATTGACTTGGTTAGAACCAGCTCAGTTAGGGTTGAGTTAGAGGAATTTAGGATTTATAAGCTTAAATTCTACTTGACTATGCTATATTGATTAAATTGATGAATTGCTGTGTATTAATGCTTGGGATGTGTTGTGTATATGATATTATTTTGATATGGAGTGGTTGGGCAGGTGTGGTTGAGTTTTGGTTTGAGTTTTGAGGAGAAAACTCAAGATTGCAACCCTGCCAGAACCGGTCGACCGGTTGGTTCTGGTGCAGTAGAACCGTCAACCGGTTTGCCTGCAGGTGAAATTTTTAGTTTTCTTCTAGGCTAGTTTTAGGGTTCGGGATGATTTCCGTGGCTAGTGTAGATTGTTTAAAAGTGGTAAAACCTATTTTGGAGCTAATAGAAGCTAAGGTTTACCAGTTATGGGAATTAGGGTTATTCCCAGAATTATTGATTAAGGTATTTATTGAATGTTGTTGTCGTGACATAGGACCCGGGAACGTCAAGCTTTGTTTTTCACTTAGGCCGGCACGCGCGCTTAATCTCTGGACTGAGGTAAGAAAAGTATTATGTACAGTTTATGGTTAACGATTATAATTTTGATAGTCTCGATTATGATTGAGATTCCGATATTTGATTGTTGTGACTCGATTATGATTGAGGGAAATGATATGAAATGATTATTATTGTTGTGACTCGATTATGATTGAGGGAAATGATATGGAACGATTATTATCGTTGTGACTCGATTATGATCGAGTAAAAGATACGGTTATTACCGTTATGAGTAATTACTCTTGAAACTGCAAATAGATTTCTTACTTATCATTTGGTGTATAGGGCAACGATAGTGACATACGTAGCTTGTGGTTAACGAGGGGTAAGGGTACTTTTTAAAGTACCGGGACTGTTTGACTACGATGCTGTGAAATTGATTAAGCATGTTATTATGTGATGAGATGTAATTGAATATATTTTGTTATAGTGTGACTAAATAAATTTATACTTCTTAAGGAGTTAGTCACTTTTCTTGTTGAGTCTATGTGACTCGCGGAATGTATGATTACGTGATTATAGGGATGTAAGATTAAAGTGCTTTATTTCTGATAATTAGATTTGAAATTTGAAAAACAAAAATCAATATACAAAACTACACAAAAAATCGGAATTTAATTCCATGAAATAGCATGAAAAATCAAAAAAATTGGAAAATTGGATGAACTGTACGGATGGCATGCTGTGCATGGCCATCCGCGCGCGGATATGGGGTGATTGGCCGAGAAATCACGGCGCAGGGAGGCTGCAAGCAGCCCTTCCGCGCGCGTGATGAAGTTGCTCGTCACCCCGATTTTTCCAATTTTCAAAAATTCATAACTAATTCAAATTAAATCGAAATCGAGTTCTGTAAAAAAGTAAATTGCTTAGAATTTTCCAAACTATCCAACAAAAATAATTACCGAATAAAAACAGTAACCATTTTTCCCAGAATTCACAAACAACATTCAAACATCAATATGACACTCAAAGCAACATGATACCATCCAAAAAACAAGCAAATCGTTTTAAGTCCAAATTTCTTGCAAGCAAATCAATTACCATGGCTCTGATACCAGTTGTTGGAAGTTATTTTACCAGGAGCTTAGATCTACTCACAAGTATGTTGATTTAACAACCTAAATATGAACTTCTAAAACGATATGAAATTAAACACATAAGAGTATCAGAAATCTTACAGTGATTGCAGCGGAATATATATGTCTCCTCCCACTCAGATCTCTAACCCTTGATTCCTTTCTGTAGCAGAGTATAATCAAGATCTGAGCCCGAAAGTCCTTCTTTGTTGTCTCTGAAATCTACACAGCCTTCCTCACTATGATTGAGGTATTACTTGATGTGTGTGGGCACTACTCTAGCACTCATATATTTCGAAACAGTGAAGGTATAGAGAGAGAGAGGGTGGCGGCTCAGAGAGAATTTTCTGAGAGAAAATTCTTTCAGAATAATGCTGTGGAAAGCTTTTCAGTTGTTGTATGAAACTCTGAAGCCTTTGCCTTCTATTTATAGAAGACCACCAAGGGCTATGATTGACATTTTGAACTGAGAAAATCAAGGGAAAAGGAAGGTAAAGGGGGCCGGCCTAGGCAATGTGGAACAAGGCTTGCCTCTTTTCCAACTTTCCTTTTCCTACACTTGATAGTTTCCCTTTTTGTGAAATATTGCCATTTCCATTGTTCAACCATATTAATGATAAATCTAATTACTTAAAAATTAAAAATAATTATCAAATAATATATTATCATTTATTTTATTAATAATGAAACTAATTAAAGTTTCTTAATTAATAAATATGCCCTTCAAAATCTCTATTTACTGTTTTGCCCTTAATGAGTGCTAAATTCTCAAACTGATAAGTTTATCTTGAGAATTCTTAATTGATTAATTAAAATCAATTAAATGAGTCCTACAAGTAATATCATCTCAACTAGTGAGGGGACCATGGGTCTATATATCTGAGCTTCCAATAAGCAGATCTTGAATTTACCACTTAAATTCACTGACTTATTAATTCTTCGTTGAATCCACACATAGAACTCAGAATTGCACTCTCAGTATATAGAATGCTCTATATGTTCCACCATATAGACACATTATTAGTTATCCACTGTTATAATCCTAATGTGATCAATGATCCTCTATATGGATGATCTACACTGTAAAGGGACTTAGATTACCGTAACACCCTACAATGTATTTTATCCTTAAAACACTTAACCCTGTATAAATGATATTTCAACTAAGTGAAATGAGTACTCAATCATTTATCTCGTTTGGTTAAGCTCGAAGGAAATCACCCTTTGCTTACTATTCGCCAGATAGAAGCTATAGATTCCATATTTATGTTAGCGCTCCCACTCAATCGCACTACCGTGTTCCCAAAATGTATGTATTGCCCAGACTACAGTTTTAGGCTTAACTAACAAATCAAAGAACACGAATAACACTCTTGAAATTAAGCCTAACCATATCAGGATTTAGATCATGTGATCTAGGATCAACTTCTGATATTGAATTGAATAGATGTTTACGGTAAGTTTCAAAATCTAATTCAAAGTTCAATATCGGTCCATTCCAATGCATACTCCATGCATCCAACCTGAGCTTTACTTTAACCTATGTTCTGGAAAGAACATAACATTTCTCCAAATGTAAGTAAACTCTGTTGTAGATTGTCATATCAGTGAAACCCAGTGTTCTGATAAATCTAGGAATACTTTATTCACATAGTCATGTTTATTTTCCACTGTGTTGACAACACAATAAATATGTTCAAGTATGTGAAAAGGGTTTGGATGAATTTATAAATCAAATAGACAAGCAATTGATTAAGTGAACCAAAACATACACAAGTGAATGAAAAATTACTTCTGTTACTTTATTGATATAGAATAATCTGGATTACATTGAAACAGAGTTTTATTTAGGGCATAAAACCCAACAAATATCTATTCAATACAATATCACCTAGTTGATCCTAGATCAAATGATCTTAATCTTGGCATGATTTGGTTCGATCTCAAGAGTATTATACATGTTCTTTGATTTGTTAGTTAAGCCTACTTTTTGGTCAGGGTGATACGTACATTTTGGGAACATGGTAGTGCAACTGAGTGGGAGCGCTAATCATAGATATGGAATCTATAGCTTCTATAGGTATTTAGAAGTAAAACGATAATTTCCTTCGAGCTTGCTAAATAGAGATAAATGACAGAGCGGTCATTTTAGTGATTATATTAATTCACTATAATATTATTTATAGGTGGCCAAGTGTTTTAAGGATAAAAAACATTAAAAGGGTGTAACGGTAATTTTATCCCTATGCAATGTAGATCATCTATAGAGGATCATTGATTATTGGGATTATAACAATAGACAATTAATAGCGTATCTATATCGTGGAACATATAGAGCGTTCTATATGACTGAGAGTGCAATTCCAAGTTGTTTGCATGGATGCAACAAGGAATTATTAAGTCAGTGAATTTACTAGGTAAATTCTAGGACTGCTTATTGGAAGCTCGGTTATATAGGCCCATGCTCCCCATACTAGTTGAGACCATACTGCGTGTAAGACTCAGATAATTGATTTTAATTAATCAATTATAATTCTAAATTAGACTATGTCTAGTTTATCAATTTTCACTAAGCAATGGCAAAATTGTGAAGAAAAGGGATTCTAGGTTTTATTTGTTAATTAAGAGACTTTGATTAGTCTAATTAATAAATATGTTAAATGACAATATTATTTAATAATTAATTTTTAGTTATTAAATAATTAGAATTGGCATTTGAGTGGTTAAATTTGAAAATTAGCGCTTTTGAGAAAATAAGATGGAAAAATGACAAAATGGCAAAATTGCAAAGTGGGGCCCATTATCCAACCCATGGCCGGCCACTTTGCATTGATTTTACCATTTATTTTTCTAATATTTTAATGCTAATTAAATCTAACCTAAACCTAGGTGGTTACCTATAAATAGATAGTGATGGCTCACACTTAAAGATTGATGAAATTTCTTGCGTTCAGGATAAATTGAGCCATCTTAAGTATACCATAGCCGAACCACCTTTTCTCCTTTTTCTTCTTCAAATTTTCATACGTTGAGTGATAGAGTGAGTGCCCACACACATCAAGTGGTATCTCAATCATAGTGTGTAAGAATGTGAAAAATCCAATCAACAAGAAGGAGAATCCGGCTCCAGAAGGAGAGAAAGAGATCCAGGTTCAGATCTTGATAATGCTCTCCTACAGAAAGGAATCAAGGGATAGAGATCTAAACAGAATGAGCCATTATATTCCACTGCACCCAATGTAAGGTTTTCTTAAACCCTTATGTGTTTATTTCATTGTTTTACAAATTCATATTAGGATGTTAATGAAACATACTTGTTAGTAAATCTAGATCCTTGTAAAATAATTCCAACAATAACATACTCACATGTATATTATGTTGTGAACGTTAGCACTTTCTATGTTCTTTATTTAGTAGCTGTTCTTGTTGAGTCACTATAACTCACGAGTGCTTCATGATGCTGGTAAGAAGAATAGCAGTCGTGTTTGGCCATGAGTCAGAGGTCTCCCAGCAATGTACATATCAGGCGTGGTGTATTGGCTTCCGAGCAGCAGAATCAAATCTTTTTCTTATGAATGGAAATGTAACCTTCTTTTGTAATAACAGTTTTGCAATTAGTTGTAAAAGAATTTTATTAGCAAGGGATCCCCATATTACGACAATATTGGGAATGAAAGTTTTTATTTTAAATTTAATCAAAATATTTAGTTAAACAACACTTAATCCTAAACTAATAAATTAGTAATAATAATATTGCAAAAGCCACACATGTAGCGTCCCTGAGAGTCAGGGCGTTACAACATGGTATCAGAGCGTCCAAGGTCTAAAGATCCTGAAGACTGGCTTGATATGTACATTGGATGTGAAGACTCATTCGACTCATGGCTTAGTAAGTGCTACTTGTTAGTTGATTAGTAGATTATTTATTGATTGTTTGAATTGTTTGTTTATCTGAAATGTGTAAGCTATTAGAGAAGTATGATAATTTAGATATAAAATTGTTAAGCATGTTAATGCATGTACGGTAATGCTTATTAGCATTAATTCTGGTTGGAAAGATGTTATGAAAAAAGAATGGTCGCGAGTGTCCTAAAAGGTGTACCTGAAGTAATTTAGTAAGAATAATTTTGAGCTTACCAGGCTCAAAGTTGGTAATGTGGGTATGAATATTCCACTACCACAAGACTCGGAGTAAATGTATGTTGTAAAGTAAGGGATTATCTGTGTGGCAAGGTAGAAAAACTTACACGATTGATCCAGGGCAGCGTGGTGATGGAGAATGACATTAAACTGGACCAATTGGCAAAGCTTTGTTTTGGGGAAGCGGCTGTTGGGTTTTGTGCCCTAAATAAAACCCATTTCAATATAATCAGATTTACTAATTAATAAAGATCAGAAATCATTTTATGTTGCATGGTTCACATGATTTATTTCATGATTATATTTAATGTATAAATTCTATTAAGTCCAGAACATATGTATTTGTTCATGATTATAGCGTTGTCAACACAGTGGAATATAATCATGATTATATGTTTAAAAATTTTATTCCCTGATTTGTTAGTTCACTGGATTTAGACTGGCATGATAATCAGCGATAGTTATACCTACACCTTGGATAAGTGTTATGTCCTTTCCAGGGCATTGGCAAAGTTTACAAGTATCGGATGTATGGATTATACATTGGAAGGGATCGATATTGAACTTGGATTAAATATGATAAATTTACCGTGATATCTATTCAATTCAATATCACCTAGTTGATCCTAGATCAAATGATCTTAATCCTGACATGATTAGGTTCGATCTCAAGAGTGTTATTCGTGTTCTTTGATTTGTTAGTTAAGCCTACTTTTTGGTCAGGGTAATGTTGGGTTTTATGCCCTAAATAAAACTCATTTCAATATAATCCGATTTACTTATTAATATAGATCAGAAATAACATTTAATGTTGTATGGTTCACATGATTTATTTCATGATTATATGTACATAATGTATAAATTCATCTGAAACCCTTTTCACATACTTGATCCTATTTATTGTGCCGTCAACACATTGGAAAGTAAACATGACTATGTGAATAAAGTTTCCTAGATTTATCAGACATAGGGTTTTACTGATATGATAATCTACAAAAGAGTTTACTTGCATTTGGAGAAGTGCTATGTTCTTTCCAGAGCATTGGTTAAAGTAAAGCTCAGGTTGGATGCATGGAGTATGCATCGGAAGGGACCGATATTGAACTTTGACTTAGATTTATTAAACTTACCGTAATATCTATTCAAGTCAATATCGCCTAGTTGATCCCAGATCAAATGATCTTAATCCTGATATGATTAGGCTCAGTCTTGAAAGGCTATTCGTGTTCTTTGATTTCTTAGTTAAGCCTACTTTTAGGTAAGGTTGATACGTACATTTTGGGAACACGATAGTGCAATTGAGTGGGAGCGCTAACATAAACATGGAATCTATAGCTTCTATCTGGCGAATAGTAAGCAAAGGATGATCTCCTTCGAGCTTGACCAAACGAACATAAATGGTGGAGTACTCATTTCACATAAGCTGAAATATCATTTATACGGGGTCAAGTGTTTTAAGGAATAAATACATTGTAGGGTGTAACGGTAATTTAATCCCTTTACAGTGTAGATCATTCATATAGAGGATCAGTGATCACATTAGGATTATAACAATGGATAACTAATGATGTGTCTATATGGTGGAACATATAGAGCATTCTATATACTGAGAGTGCAATTCTAAGTTCTATGCGTGGATTCAACGAAGAATTAATAAGTTACTGAATTTTAGAGCTAAATTCTTGATCTACTTATTGGAAGCTCGATTATATAGACCCATGGTCCCCCCACTAGTTGAGATAATATTGCGTGTAAGACTCATGTAATTGGTTTTGATTAATCAATTATAATTCTCAAATTAGACTATGTCTATTTGTGAATTTTTCACTAAGTAAGGGCGAAATTGTAAAGAAAGAGTTTTAGGGGCATATTTGTTAATTATGATACTTTGTATGGTTCAATTAATAAATATGATAAATGACAATATTATTTAATAATTATTTATAGTTATTAAATAGTTAGAATTGGCATTTAAATGGTTGAATTAGAAAATTGGCGTTTTTGAGAAAATCAGATGCAGAAAAGATAAAACTGCAAAATTGCAAAAAGTGAGGCCCAAATCCACTAGTATAGGGCCGGCCACTTTTATATGGTTTTCCCTCTCATATTTTCATTATTTTAATGCCAAATAATTCAAACCTAACCCTAGTGGAATGCTATAAATAGATAGTGAAGGCTTTAGGAAAAACACACTAAATTTTCCACACTTCTGACTCAGAAAAAACTGAGCCTTCTCTCTCCCTATCTTTGGCCGAACCCACTCTCTCTCTCTTCCTCATTGAGATTTCGAAATTCTTAGTGTGAGAATAGTGCCCACACACTGCAAGTGATACCTCAATCATAGTGACGAAGATCGTGAAGAAAGACTTTAGCAAGAAGGAGTTTCAGCATCAAAAATTCAGAGAAAGAGATCCAGGTTCAAATATTGATAATGCTCTGCTACAGAAAGGAATCAAAGGGCTAGATATCTGAACGGAAGGAGTCATATTATTCCACTGCACCCAATGTAAGGTTTCCTAAACTTTATATGTGTTTATTTCATCGTTTTAGAAAGTTCATATTTAGGGTGTTAATCAACATACTTGTGTGTAGATCTAAGATCCTAGTAAAATAATTTCCAACAACTGGCCTCAGAGCCATGGTAATTTATTTACTTGCAAGAAATTTGGACTTTAAAACGATTGTTTGTTTGTTTTTGGATGGTATCATGTTGTATTGAGTGTTATTTGATGATTGATTGGTGTTTGTGAATTTTTGTTAAAAATAATTGAATATCTGTTTCTGGAATTATTTTTATTGGCTAGTATGGAAAGGATTAAGCAAGTTACTTTCTTACAGAACTCAATTTCGATTTAATTTGAATTAGTTATGATTTTTTGAAGATTCGAAAAAATCGGAGTTGTGCTGAAATTTTCCTGCGATCGCGAAAACTGTCCGTACAGCTCACAATTTTTTCGTTTTTCTTCGATTTTTCATGCTTTTTCATGGAATTAACTTTCGATTTTTTTTGTGTAGTTTTGTATTTATAGATTTACTATTCCTAATTCAATTCTAATTATCATTATGAATTAATTTAATATTTTTTAAATTTAATTCAAGATATTAGTGTAATTTGAATTTTAAAATAGTAAATATCTATCTTTTTTGCTTAATTATCTATCTTATTTTTAAATTTGATTATATCTTATCTTATTTTTAAATTTAAGGTCAGATTTTAAATTTTTAAATTAAATCTTTTTTTTTTTTAAATAATTTGACCTTATTTAAATTTAAAATAAGATAACTATAATCATGTAATTTTAAATAGATGTAAGATATTTTGCTAACTTTTAAATTTTGTTATTTTATTTATTTAAATTACATTTAAAATCTAAAAAAGATATTCATTTATCTTTTTTAATTTTTTATTTAATTTTTATTTATAAAATAACATTTAAATTTTAAAAGTAGTTAGCAAATTTTGAAATGATATTTAGGTTGGTTGAAACCTAATTTTTGAAAATTGTAGGTTTAATTTTAAATTTTTTTAAATTTCGAATTTTTTTTTTAATTTTTTTTTTAAATTTTTTTTACGAAAATAAATTTTTATTTATTTAATTAAATATTTCGAAATTAATAATTTAATTTAAAATTAAATAAATCCTACATCCAACTATCCAGCTAACCTTGTTGCAGGAGTATGTGTTTTAGCTTATGTGTAAGTTTTCAAAACCTATTATTACTTGATTGCAAATAGCCATGGTTACCTTTTGCCAGATCTATTGATCTGATGGCTCCCTTGGTCAAGTCAATAATTTGTAACAGGTATATTTACAATCTTCTTTCATCTGTGTATGACCTAGCAACATGATAGGACCCATCCAAAGTGTACCTGTGTGAGCCTATGTGTTTAATTTTATTATAGATGCATATAGGTTATTGTTGCTAAAATAAATTATCATAGTTCTTGATAGAATTTATTTAGGCCCATTTAGTTTTTGGGCCTATTCAATTAATAACAGTTGTTCTTATTAAGGTTAAATTCCTCTCTTTTGGGCCTTGTGTGAGAGTTGGGAGCCATAGAAGTGGGTACGACATACTGAACCCAGCACCCCCTCACATGAACCACCCCAATTGTGAAGGCCCATTTGCCTGATTTGAATAACTGTACTAGGTTAATTAAACTAGTTTAACCTAATAAAATTGATTAGCAACATAATTAATTTCATTTATTTTGAAATTAATTTAAGAAAAATATAGTATACCGAATATTAACTTAAAATGGAATATTTTTAAATTAAGTGGTTACAACTTAATTTTTTTATATTTAATTAAATTAAAATTTGAAAATATTTAAGTTCTAGATTTTTTCTAATACAACTTAAATTAGATATTTTTTCAAATTTTGTGGAAAAGATACTTAGTCAAATAAGATATTTTCTAGATAGTTATTTCTAGACTACTTATTATTTCTAATATTAAATAGGAAAATATTATACATTGTGAAATTAATTATTTATATAATTAATTTTGGTACAATTTATTTTTTCCTAGTATTAAACTAGAGATTAATAATTAAGCCTTCTCTACACTTAATTATTTATTTCTTGAATTTAATACATTTAATTAATTTGAAAATTAAATATCTAAGTTGATTTTCATCATCATACTTAAATATTTCTTTTTCATGACATTTAATTAAATAGAAAATTATTTTTAGTTGAAATTTATTTTTTCAACTAAATTTAAATAATTTTCAAAATATATTTTTTCTTTATTTTATTAATCAAATTTTGAAATTGCATATCTTAAGTGCTGGAATTTCGAATTTTATTTGAAAAATAGATTAAGTTGTAAATTAATTATTTATTTTAATTAATTCTTGGATCAACTTAAATCAATGATTTTTTCATTTATTGATTAATTTAAAATAAATTGAATTAAAGTATATTATTAGAAATTGAATTAATTAGTCAAAGGAAAATCTAGATAGATGATATTTTTGCTTGAAGTATTTTTCTAGTGTATTTAATTAAATAGAAAATTAATATTTAAGTTGATTTTCATCATCATACTTAAATATTTGAAATTTTTCTTATATATTTAATTAAATAGGAAAATTATATTTTTTTGTTGTAAATTAATTTTTTTAATTAATTTTGGGCCAACATTAAATTAGAATAATTTTTCCAGGATTAATTTTTTATTTTAACATGCATTTTTGAAAATTGTATCCTTGAATACTTTAATTTTTCGAAATGCAATATATATTTATAGAAAATTAAATTTGAGTTGTAAATTAATTTAAATTAGCTTTGTAACAACTTAAATTGAATATTTTTCTAAATATTTATTGGAAATTATTACTAAGATTGAAATAATTCATATTATTTTCTTTTCCATCAAAGTAAAATTTATAAATATTAAATTAAAATTTATATTTAGAATTTTTTATTCTAAATTGGAAATTTTAATTAAATAAATATATATTTAAAATAAATAGATTAAATAAAGAGAATCAAAGAAAATACAACTCTCTTTAAATAATGAGCTTTATTATTAAGATATTCGATCTCCATTGTGGGTTTTACACCGCGTTTGTCTTAGTGAGTAATCCTCCCTAATGGAGGAACGTTCATTAGCAATTTCGCACCGTTTAACCTCGCATGATAAGTAGTTTGTAAGTGTTTTGTATGGTATGGATCACCCTAATAGTGGCGACCATACTTGACTTGCAAATTCTGAAACGATGGTGGAAGCTCATAAGAAAGAATTGCCTTGACTCTCGCCTAAACGGGACAACGCTGAATTCCAATCTTGATCGAATAAAAGGTTCCTAGAATGTTTAACATTTTAGACGAGCTGACAACTCTATTCAATGGATGGTAGCTTTGACTCTCGCCTAAACGGGACACTGATATTAGTTTGTTTAAAACCTTGGAAATTATTTAGGATTGCATGTTTTAGTATTTTCACTTATCATTCCTACTTGTTATATGCTTATAATTTCTGAATTGTGTATGAATTTATATTGAACCATGTTATTTTCTAATTAAGTTGTAGTTTAATTTCGAATCTTCATTGTTGGTCTAACTTGGCTTGTTTATCTAATGAGATAAATCCCTAGTGGATTTTCACCATTAGACATACATAATAGTGTTAGATCTTGAAAGATAAATATTGTATATGCGACATCTAGCTGTTCATCAATTGATGACACCTTAGACTAGTATTTTTACGATATGAAACAAGAAGATTGTATAAATAAGATTACTTTGACTTTCGCTAATCGAAGCATCGTTGGATTCTTATTTTAAACGAAATTATCCTAATTCCTCTTAGCTTATTCATTTCGAATTAGCTCAATAACATATCATTGGATGAATGGTCTATAAATCATTTCATGTCATTCTATATTTTCTCTTAAGAAATTAAATGACGTATATGATTATAATCCCGAAATTCTATTCCCAATTGATATAAATCCTCAATCTTAGAAATCTCCTACTTGTATGGGCAAATCTGACTTAGAGTTTGTATTAGTAGTGGTGGTCCAAGAAAGAATTACTCATTATATTTGGTTGAATTTAAGTCTTTGACTTTAATTTTAGAATCCAAACAGAAATTTTCTTATATTTCTAATTCCAGATACAATACAATTACACTTTCTCAAGTGTTTAATATCCGTCTTTTATTAATGGATTCAAACTGTATGGAATATGAGTTAGGTATTCTGTGACCAGGATCCACTTGCACTATTCTAAGAATTCTTTTATAAACCTATGTCATCAAAAGACACTACCACATTTTTTTTAATCTATGGCATTTGTATCTTGTTCATAGTGGATTTGACAAGATCAATCTCTGCAAAGAGTTAATATGCCTATATCCACTGAAAGTAGTTCATCTCATTCGCAGATGGATGTACATTCAGGGGTGGACATGAGATTTTCGTTGTATTATTAAAACGATCACTCTAGATTATACCTTTTAGCAAGAAATTTGAAATGTTTGAAAACTTTCATTAATTTCTAGCAATGGTTAAAACCATTAAGGTAAGTGGTTAAAGATCTTGCGAACTGATAGGGGTGGAGAAATAGTTAGTAGATATGAAGTTCAAAGATGATTAAATTGATTTTTGAATTATATCCAAACTTACCTCCCCAGAAATTTCGAGTTGCATGTTGATGATTAGTTGCTAGTCGTTGCCTAATTCCTTCTATGGTAATACAATTTCAGAATGATGTAATGGTTGTATACTTAATGTAAATCATTACGAGATTCATGGATGACCTAATCAAAATCTTAAGAAAAGCTAGAACTGTTAACCATGGTTTCTTAGCTATTCTAAGTAATTAGGGGTGGACCATCCCATTGTCAATAGATAAGAAAGTGTTTGTTCAAGCAAATACTACTTTTCTAAGATAATGACTAAGTCTGAAAACAAGTAGTAAATAAAGGAGATATTTTTCTTGATTTCAAAAGTGTTCTATCATCTTATATAATATATGATGATCCCACTGCCTCTGTTGTCTTGTCACAACCGAAGAGATCAATACCATTTAGTTTTCTTCGACATAATTCACGATACCTTGTCGTAGTGGGAGAGTTTCTAGGAACTCACCTTCTTATAACTTGGGAGACACTAGTGATTATTATCCATTGTGAGTTTAAACAAATAATGGATTGTCAAGATAAGAAACTAAGAAGAAAGCCAAAAGAACTATGGTTTAATCCAGTCACATGGAATAACCTAAAGTTTTTTATTACAAGGACATAAAAGGAAATTTTCGTTTATAAGTCTATTCACTGGACTTAACAAACTTCCTGTTCCTAGTATTATAGGTTTGAGTTTATCTAAACCTATGGCTTGTGGTATACCTGATAATTACTTACTCTAATGCAAGCAACTTACTTTAGTAAGATGCTGAAGCATTTTCTTTCTAATGGCATTCTATAGAAGCTTCACAACTTCTTAGGTATAGATTTTATTTATCTAAGAAAAAGTCTCAACTATTCCAGAAAAGATAAAGCCAGGAAAGAATTTCTTAAATCAACAGTGAGACGTCTTAGATATGCTTTTGTATGCCTTAGACCAGACACCTACTGTTGAGTGGGAGTAATGAGTAGGTATCAGATTAATCCAGGAGAAGAACATTGGAAGACAATCAAGTAAATCTTAAGATAAAGAAGAGGAACTATATGTTAGTCTATAAGGGTGTGTTTAAAACTCTTAGACTACACCATATCAGATTTCGAAATTTGCCTTTGTGCTAGTAAATCTTTCTGATAAGATGGTGATTACTCTGGGGGTGGAATAGTGATTTTGGAGAAGTGTAAAAACCTATCTGAAGTCTCTAGGTCTACCAGAGAGGGGCTGAATGTTAAGGTTGCAGGAAAGGTACTTATTCAGTCTAAGGAAAGTTCTATACATTTTTGGCATCATTCCAAATTGCCTTAAACTACTAGTGTTAATTTCCTGATTAACCAAAAGTAGTTGCCAAAGATATAGAATCCAGTATCCCAAGAGAGTAGACATATAGAGAGGAATTTCACATTATCAATGATTTTGTGATTAAGGAAGAGTAATGGTGGAGAAAAGGTTGTGTTTATTTCAACCTTTCAGATCCTATTACGAGGAGTTTACTACTACTACAGTTGATTTGTATATCAAGGTGTTGAGATTATTTGAAACGCACTTTTTGTTTTATATTAGTGCAAGTGGGAGTTTGTTGGGTTTTATGCCCTAAATAAAACTAATTTCAATATAATCAGATTTACTTATTAATATAGATCAGAAATAACATTTAATGTTGCATGGTTCACATGATTTATTTCATTATTATATGTACATAATGTATAAATTCATCTGAAACCCTTTTCACATACTTGATCCTGTTTATTGTGCCGTCAACACATTGGAAAGTAAACATGACTATGTGAATAAAGTTTCCTAGATTTATCAGACATAGGTTTTTACTGATATGATAATCTACAACAGAGTTTACTTGCATTTGGAGAACTGCTATGTTCTTTCCAGAGCATTGGTTAAAGTAAAGCTCAGGTTGGATGCATGGAGTATGCATCGGAAGGGACCGATATTGAACTTTGACTTAGATTTATTAAACTTACCGTAATATCTATTCAAGTCAATATCACCTAGTTGATCCTAGATCAAATGACCTTAATCCTGATATGATTAGGCTCAATCTTGAAAGGCTATTCGTGTTCTTTGATTTGTTAGTTAAGCCTACTTTTAGGTCAGGGTGATACGTACATTTTGGGAACACGATAGTGCAATTGAGTGGGAGCGCTAACATAAACATGGAATCTATAGCTTCTATCTGGCGAATAGTAAGCAAAGGATGATCTCCTTCGAGCTTGACCAAACGAACATAAATGGTGGAGTACTTATTTCACATAAGCTGAAATATCATTTATACGGGGTCAAGTGTTTTAAGGAATAAATACATTGTAGGGTGTAACGGTAATTTAATCCCTTTACAGTGTAGATCATTCATATAGAGGACCAGTGATGACATTAGGATTATAACAATGGATAACTAATGATGTGTCTATATGGTGGAACATATAGAGCATTCTATATACTGAGAGTGCAATTCTAAGTTCTATGCGTGGATTCAACGAAGAATTAATAAGTTAGTGAATTTTAGAGCTAAATTCTTGATCTACTTATTGGAAGCTCGGTTATATAGACCCATGGTCCCCCCACTAGTTGAGATAATATTGCTTGTAAGACTCATGTAATTGGTTTTGCTTAATCAATTATAATTCTCAAATTAGACTATGCCTATTTGTGAATTTTTCACTAAGTAAGGGCGAAATTGTAAAGAAAGAGTTTTAGGGGCATATTTGTTAATTATGATACTTTGTATGGTTCAATTAATAAATATGATAAATGACAATATTATTTAATAATTATTTATAGTTATTAAATAGTTAGAATTTGCATTTAAATGGTTGAATTAGAAAATTGGCGTTTTTGAGAAAATCAGATGCAGAAAAGATAAAACTGCAAAATTGCAAAAAGTGTGGCCCAAATCCACTAGTATAGGGCCGGCCACTTTTATAGGGTTTTCCCTCTGATATTTTCATTATTTTAATGCCAAATAATTCAAACCTAACCCTAGTGGAATGCTATAAATAGATAGTAAAGGCTTCAGGAAAAACACACTAAATTTTCCACACTTCTGATTCAGAAAAAACTAAGCCTTCTCTCTCCCTATCTTTGGCCGAACCCACTCTCTCTCTCTTCCTCATTGAGATTTCAAAATTCTTAGTGTGAGAATAGTGCCCACACACAGAAAGTGATACCTCAATCATAGTGAGGAAGATCGTGAAGAAAGACTTTCAGCAAGAAGGAGTTTCAGCATCAAAAATTAAGAGAAAGAGATCCAGGTTCAGATATTGATAATGCTGTACTACAGAAAGGAATCAAGGGCTAGATATCTGAACGGAAGGAGTCATATTATTCCACTGCACCCAATGTAAGGTTTCCTAAACTTTATATGTGTTTATTTCATCGTTTTAGAAAGTTCATATTTAGGGTGTTAATCAACATACTTGTGAGTAGATCTAAGATCCTGCTAAAATAATTTCCAACAGGTAATACTGTTGGAAATTGTTTTACCAGGATCTAGATTTACTACCATGTATGTTATTTAACATCCTAATATGAATTTGTAGAACAATTAAATTAAACACATATAAAGTTTCAGAAAACCTTACATTGGGTGCAACAGAATATTAATGTTTTATTCCGCTCAGATCTCTAACCCTTGTATCCTGTCTATCGCATAGTATCACCAACATCTGAGACCGAATGTCCTTCTCTTGAATGTGGATTCTTCAAAGTCTTCCACACTATGATTGAGATACCACTTGATGTGTGTGGGCACTCACTCTATCACTCAAGGGTATGAAAATATGAAGAGAGAAAGAGAAGAAGTGGTTCGGCTATGGGTATAGAATAGATGGCTCAATTTTTCCTGAAGGCAAGAAATTTCATTATCTTTTAAGTGTGAGCCATCACTATCTATTTATAGGCAACCACTAGGTTTAGGTTAGGAATTATTAGGCATTAAAATAATGAAATTATTAAATGAAAAATTCCATTTAAGTGGCCGGCCATAGTTAGTGGGCCCCACATGGGTATTTTTCCAATTTTGACAATTTTCTCTTATTTTCTAAAAAATGTCACTTTTCCAATTCTAACCATTTAAATGCCAAAACTAATTATTTAATAATTAAAATTAATTATCAAATAATATTTCCATTTAACATATTTATTAATTAGACATAATAAGGTCTTCCAATTAATAAATAAAACATAGATTCTCTTTTCTTCACAATTTAGCCCTTGCTTAGTGAAAATTCATAAACTAGACATAGTATAATTTTATCAATTATCTGAATCTTACAAGCAGTATGGTCTCAACTAGTGTGGGGACCATGGGCCTATAGAACCGAGCTTCCAATAAGCCGAACTAGAATTTACCAAGTAAATTCCCTAACTTATAAATTCCTTGTTGCATCCACTCATAGAACTTGGAATCGCACTCTCAGGCATATAGAACACTCTATATTTTCCACGATATAGATACGCTATCAACATTTAACCATCGTTCTAATCTCAATAATCAAAGATCCTCTATAGATGATTTACATCGAGTAGGGATAATGTAATGACCGCTTTAGTAATTTTGGATTAGTAAAGGCAATTAGCACAAATTTCTGTTAATTTTATAATTATTTATGAATTTATTTATTTGTGGACCCCAATATTAGAAATTAATATTAGAGTTATAATTTCCCAATTCTGGAGAATTTATTAAACTCTAGGGGTATTATATGGCTTATATATGAAATATGTTATTTTTGTAATTTTTGCTCGGCGACAACGGAAAATGCGAAGGATGGCTAGTTTGATCACATGGGTAAGTTTAGAACCTTATTTCTTAGTGAAAAATATTTGGGAGAAAATAAAATACCGGGATTAGACGAGGTTATGAAATTTGACCATTTTACCTTAGTTTTAGAAATGCCTAAGTTGTAGGCTTAAGGGTATTTTTGTAATTTGCTAAATAGGTGATTTGGTGGCTGCCTAGGGTGTGGACACCTGTCCATTTTATTCAGCAAGTAATTAATTGGGGATTATCGCTTTATCGTTTGAAGAAAATAGAGGAATAAGAAAAAAGTCAAAAATTCAAGAAAGCTATCTCTTTCTCTTTTTCTCTCTTTCGACTGAAGCAAACTAGGGGGGATTTCTTGCTGAAATTGGTATTTTCAGCAAGGTTGGAGGAGAATTCAAGCAAAGGTAAAACCCTAGAGCCCTTGAGCATGTTTTGAAGCTTTTTCTTTAGGTTGAATGTGTGAATTTTGTGAAATAGGGGCTATTAGGGTTAGGTTTGTTTAAGGTTTGATTTTCTAGGTTCATTTGAGTTGAGTATAGCATTGAGCAACTGGTTTCGATGTTTGGTTTTAGTTTTGTGGAAGTTTAAGCTTTGAGTTCAAAGCTTTGAACTCTAACAACATAAATTGATTCATTGGGTTTTTCTGTGAAATTCTGGTTGGAAAATATTGTCTATGCATTGTTTAGGTACTCTGAAAAGTTTGGTAGCATTTGGTGGAAAATTGAGCAAGAGGTGAAGGGTTTGGGGAGGACTGGTGCAAACCAGCTAGCCGGTTTTGCCAGACCTCTAAAACCAGCTAGCCAGTTTTGGCAGGATTCCAGAACACTTCATTTTCTCAATTTTCGTCCATTTCAGTGCCATGGTTGGGTGTTTCCCTAATTCCAGAGTTTGGGTAACCCGTATAAAGTGTAGAATAACCTAGGTTTATGGTTTTGGGTTTCTCGGGATTAGGGTTTTGTTCGTGTAACTTACCCGGTTTCATAATGTGATTAGGGCATCCATCTAGCGCAAGACTTTCCGTTCAGGTCGGTTAGCATTCTTGAATTCGGAAAGAAGGTAAGAACTGAATATAATGTGTGATATCAATATTTGAGTGTATGTACATGTTATGTGTATATGCATCCTTAAAATGTTAGTTGCACTACCAACACTTATACGGTTAAGGTATGGAGTGTATTGGTATAGTGATTGTTGTCTGAAAGTACCGTGATACCAGCATAAGTACAGAGAAGTACTGAGTATCTGTGGTACATCACTCAAAGGTACTCAGGGTATGAAATAAACCCTACCAACACTCATACAGAGAGGTACGTAATGTATGTGGTATAGTGGTTATACCCGAGTATAGAACGTTCTTACTCATCTGTTGAGCCTTGTAAATAGGTGTATGGGCGCCTAGATACAAGTCAGATATTATATGATATGTTATATGCTTTTCTTACTGAGTCTGTCGACTCACAGTTCTGCTTCTATGTGTAGGTAACGGAAATGCGAAAGCTGAACAGGAGTGAACCTGAGCTCGGATGAAGTTGTACATGTCGAAGCGGTGCGACCTGGAGTGTTCGGTCTCGGTACATCTGGGGTTATATTTTGTAGTCGCTGTGTGACCTGGATTATATGTATTTTGGGATATTTTATTTTAAAAGTTTGTAAACGAAATCCCAGTACTTGTAAATAGTTTTGTATATTATAAAGTTTATTAATTAATATAAAAGTTTTAATTTGACACGTTTTTCAAGAAAATTCTTTGATTAGCAAAGACAGCACTGTAATTGAAAAATCACGGTAGCGTGCCTTAGCATTAGGGCGTTACAATTTTGGTATCAGAGCTGCCAGGTTTGTCTACTGAAGCTTACCAAGACATGTACAATCTTCATCAGGGAAAGCTCGATTCACAAATTAGTATGCTCGTATTTGTTTAGTATTTTAAATAATTATTAAAGCATGATAGGAAGCATAATAGATTTTAATTATTCATTTTAAGTGTGTTGCCTTTAAGTCCTAAAGTGTGGTATTAAGTTTTATGATCGCTGTCTAACCTGCCTGACTTATGGGTTCGCACGCTAAGTCCTATAAAATGGACGCCAAGCGAAATACAAGAAGTCAGGGTAATATGGTTGAGACTGGAGGCGGTCAGGGAAATCAAAATCCTAAGAATCCCTGTGGTCGCGGCCGTGGCCGTGGTAGAGCTCAGGGTGGTCACCTTGTAAATCCACCACAAGCTCCTCCGGATTGGGAGGGGAGGTTTGCAAAAATGCAAGATCGAATCCGCCAGCAGGATGAAGAGATTCAGAGGTTGAGGCAGCAGGGTCCTCCTGTCGTGCCTCCTCAGCAAGTTGCTCAGGCTGTTGTAGCTTTAGCGATGCCAGTAGAACAACCTGTTGCTGGCAACCGTATAGAGCCATTGTATGAAAGATTCCGAAAGCAAGCACCTCCAATGTTTTTGGGAGGTCCTGATGTGATGAAGGCGCAACAGTGGCTCACAGTAATTGAGCGTATTTTAAATTTTATGGGAGTGGTTGGTATTGATCGGGTGACCTGCGCCACTTTTCAGTTCCAAGAGCACGCCCTTGTGTGGTGGGAGTTGATAACCCTCACTCGGGACGTCACTGTTATAACCTAGGAAGAATTTTGGGAGTTGTTTGACTCAAAATATTACAATGAAGATGTCCGCAGTGCTAAGTGGAAAGAGTTTACTAAGTTGGTGCAAACCAAGGGGATGTCGGTTACTAAGTATACTACCAAGTTTGACTGTGTGACCAAGCTCACCGTGGGAATCGTACCAACTTATTTTAGCAAGAAAGAAAAGTACTTGGCCGGCCTGAATGTGAAAATTAGGCATGATCTGGTGATCACTACTAGCGAAGCAACATCTTATGCCGAGATGGTTGAGAAAGCCCTGAGGGCCGAGGGCGCGGTAAAGTTTCTTCACGAGCTCCGAGTGACCCCGAATGTGTTGGAATTTATTTTACCAGGATCTTAGATCTACTCACAAGTATGTTGATTTAACAACCTAAATATGAACTTCTAAAACGATAAATAAAACACATAAAAAGTTAAGAAACCTTACAGTGATGGTAGCGGAATACTGTGTCTCCTTCCACTCAGATCTCTAACCCTTGATTCCTGTCCGTCGCAGAGTATAATCAAGATCTGAGCCCGAATGTCCTTCAGATGGATGTGATCCTTCACAGTCTTCCAATCTATGATTGAGGTACTGTTTGCTGTGTGTGGGCACTTCTCTCTGACAAAGGATTTCGAAATTCTCTCCCTTTTTCTCTCTTGATTTCGTGTGTTATGAAGCATTCGAAGGGAAGAGAGGAGGGCTGCTATATATAGGGAAAAGGGAAGCTCAACTTTCCAAAATAAACAGTTTTCTCTTTTACTGAGTAATTGATTAACTGTCTTATTTCGTGTGATCAACAACTTTCCTATTATTGCTAGGTTTAGGTTAGAAATTACTTGGCAATTAAAAACTGAAAATAATAATTGGGAAACACACAACATGTGGCCGGCCATGGTGTGAATGGGCCTCACATGGATTTTGAAGTTTCCACAATTTTATTTCTATTTCTCCAAAAATGCCATTTTTCCAATTCTAACCATTTAAATGCCAAAACTAATTATTTAATAACTAAAATAGATTATGAAATAATATTATCATTTAATATAATTATTAATTAGACATACAAAGTCTCTTAATTAATAAAAAAACCTAGAATCTCTTTTGTAAAGCCAGCTTAGTTTAATTTAGAAATTAGCAGTTAATTATGATTAATTATGAAAATTATTTATAGCTATTTAAATAATTTATTATACTGTTATTTAGTGAATTCAGAGATGCATTTTTATGTCATGTAGTAGTTTGCATAATTTTGCATTCCGGTGCCCGGTATTTTGGAACCCGGTGTTTGGCTTAGTTGAAATCACAACTTAGTATGTTAGTAGTTTGGGACGGTTTTTTTTTTAGACATTGGGAATGTCGGGAATGGCCGGGAATTTAGAATTTCCCAAAAATACCCCTTTAGTGTTATTTATGTGGTTTTAGTGTGGAGGGGCAAAATGGTCTTTTTGCCCCATTAGTATTTTGTCTTTAGTGATTTTAGTAATTGAAAATAAATGTTTATTTTATTGTTTATTTGGCTGAAATGAGTTATATGCTAGGTGGCTTTTATTCTTTTTACAAAATCAACACTTAGAAAAAAAAAATTAGAGAAAAATTTCAAAGAAACACTCTCTCTTTTCCCTCTCTCTTTTCGGCTGGTTGCATGGGATTCTAGGGCTGGGATTTTCATTAATTTTCAAGCTAGATTCAACATAAATTTGTGAACTCTTGATTGTGGTATGTGTTTCCTAATTTTCTTCCATTATTTTCTTGGAAAAATATGATGAAAATAGTTGATGCATGCATGATTGTTGGATATTGTTGCTGCTGTGAATTGGTTGTTAATTTCTGAGATGTAAGCATGTTAATTTGAAGTTAATTAAGTTGTTAGAAATGCATGTAAATTACTTTGTTTCAAGTTTGGAATTTCTAGCTCAAAAATGTGATTTTTGAAGGAAATGTTGTGAATCTGTTGCTGTGTTGTTGTTAATGTTTTTAATTGTTTTCAGAGGTTATAATATGCTTGTTTAAGAGGATTTGAGTTGGTTGGAATGCATGTTAGGTGATTGTACTCAAGTTTGAGTTTAGAACTCAAAGCTTGAGCTTTAATGGCACTTTTTGCTTTGGTGCAATCTGGGTGGTTTTGGTGCCTTAGAAATGTTCTTTGGGTCATATGGAATAGGTCTGGAAGGTTTGAATTGATTTGGAGTCGATTTGTGCGAGTTATGAATTTTTGAGTTTAGTGCCTGCGAGGAACCGGAATTCTGGTTGTTCATCCGGAATTCTGGATGGGGGTCCTGAATTTTCCAGAACCGGAATTCCGATTGGGCAACCGGTCTACCGGTTGGGGAATTTTCAGAAACCCTAGATTTCCTCGATTTTATGTTTTAGGGGGTATTGCCATGCTTTTTATCGATAGGGAAACTTTTAGTTCCTAGTTTAAGTCCCCGGGAAGTGATTTAGCGTGTCACTTATAGTGTTGTGATTTTTATGGTTTAGGAGCCTGTAATCCGCCCCGCAGTTAAAGTTCCAGTCAGGTTGACCGGCACACCTGTATTCGGAATCCAGGTAAGATTAGTATAACAGTATGCATCTGTAGATTACATGTTTAACGTGCATGTAGGAAGCCTGTTAGATTACATTGTTATGTATGTTGGCTTCGAACCATCCAACCCTGTCACGTCAAGACAGCCGGAGTATGACCAAGACGGCGGAGTATGACCGGTTCGACCGATCAGGCTGACACTTGGTTGGTGGTTCCGTACTATTGACGTATCCCGTCGGTACAGGCTGGAGTATGACCAGCAGCCGGAGTATGACCGGTTCGACCGATCAGGCTGACACTTGGTTGGTGGTTCCGTACTATTGACGTATCCCGTTGGTACAGGCTGGAGTATGACCAGCAGTCGGAGTATGACCGGTTCGCCCGATCAGGCTGTTACGTGTCAATAGTACCGTCCCTATGAACGTTCAGAACTCAGTACCATGTTGGACACGGCAGTAGTGACTCGATACCGTGTTGGACACGGCAGTAGTGGGACTCAGTATCGTGTTGGACACGACAGTTAGGGTTATGATCAGGGGTATGGGCGTCTGATCATGACCGGGATTATGTATGAGTATTATTATGCTTTTCTTACTGAGTCTGTCGACTCACAGTTCTACGTTTATGTGTAGGTAAAGGCAAGGCTAAAGCTGATGGACCGTGAACGAGCTTGTGAAGATTGTACATGTCGGGGCGGTTAGGCGTGGAGAGTACGATCCTCGGGACAGCGAGGCAGATTTTGTAACTAGTCGCTAGGCGACAATAATTTTGTTTAAATAGTTAAATCTTTTTGTAAATGATTTTTTAATCGGGATCCCGAGTCTTTTGTAATATTATTTTCATAAGTTTAATTAAAAAGCAAAAATTTTAATTAATCACGTTTTCCATAAACCTCGTTGATTAGCAACGAGCTGCACAACATGTTTAAAAATCACGTAATACGCCTATGTTAGTTAGGGTGTTACAATTTGGTATCAGAGCCGCCAGGTTGTCTTCCGAAGATCGTCACGACATGTACAATCATCATCAGCAGTTAGCTCGTTTCACGGTTCAGTAAGCCTTTATTGCTTTAGTAGTTTATTTATTTATTTATGAAAGAGAAAAGCCTGTTAGGAAGCATGTTAGTAGCCTGGTAGTAGAGTAGACGCATGTTTCGTTTTTAATTTCCAAATTAAGCGGCATTAGTAAGCTCTCCTTGAATACGACCTGATATGCCAACTCTTGGTTTCGCAGGCGGTTCTAACTAGATGGACGCCAGGCGGACCACCAGGAGTCAGGACAACTCAGTGGGGTCGAACCAAGGACAAGGAGCTCAGTTTCCCCCACCTATTAGGGGCCGAGGTAGAGGTCCCCGCGGCAGGGCTCGTGGTCGGGGTGATGAGAACCCGCCACAGGCTGCCCAGGCTCCCCCAGCCGATCAGGAGCCCAGAATTGGGAGGTTCGGTTTGCGGAGTTGCAAGCCCGGATTGAAGAACAAGACCTCGAGATTCAGAGGTTGAGACAACAGGGTGCTCCTGCAGTTCCAGTGCCCGTAGTTCCAGTGGCACCTGCCCCTGCTGCCCAGGCCGAGATAGTGGTGGCGGCCAATAGATTGGAACCTCTGTATGAGCGGTTCCGGAAGCAAGCACCTCCGGTTTTCTTGGGAGGTCCAGACGTAATGAAAGCCGAGCAGTGGCTGACGGTGATTACCAAGATCCTGAACTTCATGGGTGTCACCGGTAATGACAGAGTGGTGTGTGCCACTTTCCAGTTCCAGGAGGACGCTCTGGTCTGGTGGGACATGGTGTCTCAGATCCATGACGTCACCACCATGACCTGGGAAAGGTTCCAGGAACTCTTCAATGCGAAGTACTACAATGAGGCGGTCAGAAGCGCCAAGAGGAAAGAGTTCGCTCACCTGACCCAGCGTGAGAATATGAGTGTCACTGAGTATACTACTCAGTTTGATCGGTTGGCGAGGTTAGCCTCGGGAATTGTGCCGATCGACTTCAGCAAGAAAGAGAAGTACCTGGATGGGTTGAATGCGAAGATTATACACGACTTGATGATCACCACGGACGACAGCACCACCTATGCTCAGATGGTGGAGAAGGCACTGCGAGCTGAGGGCGCAGTTGGGTGTATGTCGGAGTCAGCTAGTACTCCAGCGAGTGGCGGGGCTCCTACCCCTCCTGCATCACGCTTTAGCAGGGGGAGTAGCGGTTCGGCCATTGATCAGAGGAAGAGAGCACCCACTGCTTCCGGTGGCTCGAGTCAGAACAAGAGGTTCCGGGGGAACCAGAACAGAGGGAGTCATCCTGGTGGTACTGAGACCTGATTCTCCTATCCCGAGTGCCCTAGCTGCAAAAGGCACCATCGGGGTGAGTGCAAAGGTCAGGGATGCTTTCACTGTGGCATGCCCGGACACTTCAAGAGGGACTGTCCCCAGCTCCGATCAGAGGCACCGAGAGCTCCGGCGATACCCACTCCAGCCAGGGTGTTCGCCATCACTCAGGCTGATGCAGATGCTAGCCCATCAGTTGTCACAGGTCAACTTTCTATTAATAACTCACTTTACTCAGTACTGTTTGATTCTGGGGCTACACATTCTTATGTGGCGGCCAGAGTCTTTAGTAAATTGGATAGACCATACGATAGATATGAATCAGGGTTTGGAACCCTATTACCTGGCGGAGAGTTGGTTATCTCCAACAGATGGATTAGGTCTATGCCGATCAGGATAGATGGTAGAGAGTTAAGTGCTCACTTGATAGAGATGAGTTTAGTAGAGTTCGACATTATTTTAGGAATGGATTTCCTATCTAAATATTCGGCGAGTATAGATTGTAAAAGGAAGATGGTGATCTTCCAACCGGAAAGTGAAGAACCATTTGTGTTTGTTGGTTCAGTTCAGGGATCCCGGATCCCGGTGATTTCGGCCATGTCAGCTAGAGATTTATTACATGGCAGATGCTTAGGGTTTCTGGCCGTGGTGGTGGACACCACTCGGCCAGATACCATTCGGCCAGAGGACATCAAAGTGGTTCGAGAATTTTTGGATGTTTTTCCCGAAAAACTTCCAGGGTTACCACCTCAGCGGGAGATTGACTTCGTGATAGATTTGGCACCAGGGGTGGAACCGGTTTCCAAAGCCCCGTATAGAATGGCTCCAGCTGAACTTAAGGAATTAAAGATTAAGCTCTAAGGGTTGCTTGACATAGGGTTTATTCGGCCCAGTGTGTCACCCTGGGGAGCCCCGGTTTTATTCGTCAAGAAGAAGGATGGATCTATGAGGATGTGCATCGACTACAGGGAATTGAACAAGCTGACGGTGAAGAATAAATATCCATTACCTAGGATCGATGATTTGTTCGATCAGCTTCAGGGGAATACGGTCTTTTCTAAGATTGATCTCCGTTCGGGTTATCATCAGTTGAGAATCCGAGAGGAGGACATTCCGAAGACGGCTTTCCGCACTAGGTATGGACATTACGAATTTCTGGTTATGTCATTCGGACTAACCAATGCTCCTGCAGCATTCATGGACTTGATGAATAGAGTATTCAAGGATTTCCTCGATATCTGTGTGATTGTGTTTATCGACGACATCCTCGTGTACTCTCAATCAGAAGAGGAGCATGAATTACATCTTCAGATGGTACTGCAACGGCTTCGGGAACACAAGCTTTATGCCAAGTTTAAGAAATGTGAGTTCTGGCTATCTCAGGTGTCCTTCCTAGGGCACATTGTGAGCAAAGATGGGATCAAGGTGGATCCCGAGAAAATTGAATCCGTCAGGGATTGGCCGAGATCGAAGACAGTGACAGAGATCAGAAGCTTCTTGGGTTTAGCTGGGTACTACCGTAGGCTCGTGGAAGGGTTTTCAAAAATTTCATTGCCCCTAACCGAGCTTACAAAGAAGAATCAGCGATTTATTTGGTCAGACAAGTGCGAAGCTAGTTTTCAAGAGCTAAAGCGGAGGTTGATTACCGCTCCAGTGCTAGCTTTGCCTTCAGACAAGGAGAAGTTCGTAGTTTATTGTGACGCATCCAAACAGGGTTTGGGGTGTGTGTTGATGCAAGCCGATCGGGTTATCGCTTATGCCTCCCGTCAGTTAAAGGATTATGAGCAGCGATACCCGACTCATGACCTAGAGTTGGTTGCGGTGGTTTTCGCATTGAAGATTTGGCGGCATTACCTTTACGGGGAAAAGTGTGAAATCTATACCGACCATAAAAGTCTCAAGTATTTCTTTACTCAGAAGGATTTGAATATGAGACAAAGGCATTGGTTGGAATTAGTGAAAGAATACGACTGTGAGATCCTCTATCACCCCGAAAAGGCCAATGTAGTGGCCGATGACCTGAGCAGAAAGGGTCCCGGGCAAGTAGCTAGTATGGTTCAAATCTCACCTCAGCTAGCAGAGGATATGGTTAGATCCAGCATTGAGTTTGTGGTAGGTCAGCTTCACAACTTGACGCTGCAATCTGATCTGTTGGAAAGAATAAAAGTCGCTCAGATGACGGATCCAGAATTAGTAAAGATCAGAGATGAGGTGTTGGCTGGTCAAGCCAAAGACTTTTCAGTGTCAGACAGCGGGATGCTTTTGTATAAAGCCAGGGTTTGTGTTCCGAATAGTGTAGAACTTAGGAATGAGATCTTTGAGGAGGCTCATTCTACCCCGTGTTCTCTGCATCCCGGCACCACTAAGATGTACCAAGATTTGAAACCGTACTTCTAGTGGAGCAGTATGAAGAAGAATTTGGTAGAATTCGTATCGAGATGCCTCACTTGTCAGCAGATTAAGGCTGAACATCAGAGGCCAGCAGGGTTGTTGCAGCCTCTAACCCTACCAGAATGGAAATGGGAAGATATCACGATGGATTTTGTGGCCGGGTTACCTAGGACCACGGGTTTATTTGATTCCATCTGGGTAGTGGTGGATCGATTTACGAAATCTGCTCATTTTCTGCCGGTTAGAGCAACATTTACAGTGGATCAGTTGGCAGAGTTGTATGTCAGAGAGATAGTAAGACTTCACGGGGTACCGAAGTCTATAGTTTCGGACAGGGATCCGAAGTTCACCTCCAAATTTTGGCAAAGTTTGCAACGAGCAATGGGTACAAAGCTGAAATTTAGTACAGCATTCCATCCTCAGACAGATGGTCAGTCCGAAAGGACAATTCAGATATTGGAGGACATGTTGAGAGCCTATGTTATGGACTTTGAAGGCTCATGGAATAAGTATCTACCGTTGATAGAATTTTCTTACAATAACAGTTATCAGAGTACGATAGGGATGGCTCCCTATGAACTGTTATACGGTAGGAAGTGTAGATCTCCCATCAACTGGGATGAGACAGGGGAGAGGAAATACTTAGGTCCAGAGTCAGTGCAGCGGACCAATGAGGCAATAGAGAAGATAAAAGCTAGAATGCATGCCTCACAGAGCAGACAGAAGAGTTACGCAGATCCGAAACGCAGAGATGTTGAGTTCCAAGTAGGGGACCATGTGTTTTTACGGGTATCTCCGATGAAGGGGATCAAACGTTTCGGGAAAAGAGGCAAGTTATGCCCTAGATTTACAGGACCTTTCGAGATTCTCGAGAAGATAGGTCAAGTGGCATATCGGTTAGCATTGCCTCCAGCCTTATCAGCAGTTCACAACGTATTCCATGTCTCGATGTTGAGAAAATACGTTTCAGATCCCTCTCATATACTCAGTTATGAGAGCCTAGAACTGCATCCAGACATGACTTATGAGGAACAACCAGTGCAGATCCTGGATAGAAAGGATAAAGTCCTTCGGAATAAGACCATAGCATTGGTCAAAGTTCTCTGGAGAAATAGCAAGGTGGAGGAAGCCACCTGGGAGCTAGAGTCAGATATGAGAGCTCAATATCCAGAGTTATTCAGGTTAGATTTCGGGGACGAAATCCTTTTAAGGGGGGGATAGTTGTAAAGCCCGCTTAGTTTAATTTGGAAATTAGCAGTTAATTATGATTAATTATGAAAATTATTTATAGCTATTTAAATAATTTATTATACTGTTATTTAGTGAATTCAGAGATGCATTTTTATGTCATGTAGTAGTTTGCATAATTTTGCATTCCGGTGCCCGGTATTTTGGAACCCGGTGTTTGGCTCAGTAGAAATCACAACTTAGTATGTTAATAGTTTGGGACAGTTTTTTTTTAGACATTGGGAATGTCGGAAATGGCCGGGAATTTAGAATTTCCCAAAAATACCCCTTTAGTGTTATTTATGTGGATTTAGTGTGGAGGGGCAAAATGGTCTTTTTTCCCCATTAGTATTTTGTCTTTAGTGATTTTAGTAATTGAAAATAAATTTTTATTTTATTGTTTATTTGGCTGAAATGAGTTATATGCTAGGTGGCTTTTATTCTTTTTACAAAATCAACACTTAGAAAAAAAAAATTAGAGAAAAATTTCAAAGAAACACTCTCTCTTTTCCCTCTCTCTTTTCGGCTGGTTGCATGGGATTCTAGGGCTGGGATTTTCATCAATTTTCAAGCTAGATTCAACATAAATTTGTGAACTCTTGATTGTGGTATGTGTTTCCTAATTTTCTTCCTTTATTTTCTTGAAAAAATATGATGAAAATACTTGATGCATGCATGATTGTTGGATATTGTTGCTGCTGTGAATTGGTTGTTAATTTCTGAGATGTAAGCATGTTAATTTGAAGTTAATTAAGTTGTTAGAAATGCATGTAAATTACTTTGTTTCAAGTTTGGAATTTCTAGCTCAAAAATGTGATTTTTGAAGGAAATGTTGTGAATCTGTTGCTGTGTTGTTGTTAATGTTTTAAATTGTTTTCAGAGGTTATAATATGCTTGTTTAAGAGGATTTGAGTTGGTTGGAATGCATGTTAGGTGATTGTACTCAAGTTTGAGTTTAGAACTCAAAGCTTGAGCTTTAATGGCACTTTTTGCTTTGGTGCAATCTGGGTGGTTTTGGTGCCTTAGAAATGTTCTTTGGGTCATATGGAATAGGTCTGGAAGGTTTGAATTGATTTGGAGTCGATTTGTGCAAGTTATGAATTTTTGAGTTTGCTGCCTGCGAGGAACCGGAATTCCGGTTCTGCATCCGGAATTCCGGATGGGGGTCCTGAATTTTCCAGAACCGGAATTCCGGTTGGGCAACCGGTCTACCGGTTGGAGAATTTTCAGAAACCCTAGATTTCCTCGATTTTATGTTTTAGGGGGTATTGCCATGCTTTTTATCGATAGGGAAACTTTTAGTTCCTAGTTTAAGTCCCCGGGAAGTGATTTAGCGTGTCACTTATAGTGTTGTGATTTTTATGGTTTAGGAGCCTGTAATCCGCCGCGCAGTTAAAGTTCCAGTCAGGTTGACCGGCACACCTGTATTCGGAATCCAGGTAAGATTAGTATAACAGTATGCATATGTAGATTACATGTTTAGCGTGCATGTAGGAAGCCTGTTAGATTACATTGTTATATAAGTTGGCTTCGAACCATCCAACCCTGTCACGTCGGTACAGGCTGGAGTATGACCAGCAGCCGGAGTATGACCGGTTCGACCGATCAGGCTGACACTTGGTTGGTGGTTCCGTACTATTGACGTATCCCGTCGGTACAGGCTGGAGTATGACCAGCAGCCGGAGTATGACCGGTTCGACCGATCAGGCTGACACTTGGTTGGTGGCTCCGTACTATTGACGTATCCCATCGGTACAGGCTGGAGTATGACCAGCAGCCGGAGTATGACCGGTTCGACCGATCAGGTGGATATAGTAACACGTCGGTACAGGCTGGAGTATGACCAGCAGCCGGAGTATGACCGGTTCGCCCGATAAGGCTGTTATGTGTCAATAGTACCGTCCCTATCAACGTTCAGAACTCAGTACCGTGTTGGACACGACAGTAGTGACTCAGTACCGTGTTGGACACGGCAGTAGTGGGACTCAGTATCGTGTTGGACACGGCAGTTAGGGTTATGATCAGGGGTATGGGCGTCTGATCATGACCGGGATTATGTATGAGTATTATTATGCTTTTCTTACTGAGTCTGTCGACTCACAGTTCTACGTTTATGTGTAGGTAAAGGCAAGGCTAAAGCTGATGGACCGTGAACGAGCTTATGAAGATTGTACATGTCGGGGCGGTTAGGCCTGGAGAGTACAATCCTCGGGACAACGAGGCTGATTTTGTAACTAGTCGCTAGGCGACAATTATTTTGTTTAAACAGTTAAATCTTTTTGTAAATAATTTTTTAATCGGTATCCCGAGTCTTTTGTAATATTATTTTCATAAGTTTAATTAAAAAGCAAAAATTTTAATTAATCACGTTTTCCATAAACCTCGTTGATTAGCAACGAGCTGCACAGCATGTTTAAAAATCACGTAATACGCCTATGTTAGTTAGGGTGTTACATCTTTTCTTTACAATTTAATCCCTGCTTAGTGAAAATTCACAAATTAGACATAGTCTAACTTTAGAATTATAATTGATTAATTATATATCAATTATTGAGTCTTACAAGCAGTATGGTCTCAACTAGAATGGGGACCATGGATCTATATGCTAATCTTCCAATAAGCGGACCGAATTTACTAAGTAAATTCCCTACTTATTAATTCCTTGTTGAATCCACTCTTAGAACTTGAAATTGCACTCTCAGACTTATATAGAGCATATTATATGTTCCACGATATAGATATGTGTTGGGTTTTATGCCCTAAAAAAACTCCATTTCAATGTAATCCATTTTATTCAACATAAATAAAGAAACAGAAGTATTTTTCATTCATTTGTGTATGTTTTGGTTCATCTTATCAATTGCTTGTCTATTTGATTTATAAATTCATCTGAAACCCTTTTCACATACTTGATCCTGTTTATTGTGCTGTCAACACATTGGAAAGTAAACATGACTATGTGAATAAAGATTCCTAGATTTATAAGACACAGGGTTTTACTGATATGATAATCTACAACAAGAGTTTACTTACATTTGGAGAAATGCTATGTTCTTTCTAGAGCATTGATTAAAGTAAAGCTCAGGTTGGGTGAATGGAGTATGCATCGGAAGGGACCGATATTGAACTTTGACTTAGATTTATTAAACTTACCGTAATATCTATTCAAGTCAATATCGCCTAGTTGATCCTAGATCAATTGATCTTTATCCTGTTATGATTAGGCTCAATCTCAAGAGTGTTATTCCTGTTCATTGATTTGTTAGTTAAGCCTACTTTTGGGTCACGGTGATACGTACATTTTGAGAACACGGTAGTGCAATTGAGTGGGAGCGCTAATATAAACATGGAATCTATAGCTTCTATCTGGCGAATAGTAAGTAAAGGATGATCTCCTTCGAGCTTGACCAAACAAAAATAAATGGTGGAGTACTCATTTCACATAAGCTGAAATATCATTTATATGCAGTTAAGTGTTTTAAGGATAAAATACATTGTAGGGTGTAACGGTAATCTAATCCCTTTACAGTGTAGATCATTCATATAGAGGATCATTGATCAAATTAGGATTATAACAATGGATAACTAATGATGTGTCTATATAGTGGAACATATAGAGCATTCTATATACTGAGAGTGCAATTTAAGTTCTATGAGTGGATTCAACGAAGAATTAATAAGTTAGTGAATTTTAGTAATAAATTCTTGATCTGCTTATTAGAAGCTCGGTTATATAGACCCATGGTCCCCCCACTGGTTGAGATAATATTCCTTGTAAGACTCATTTAATTGGTTTTGATTAATCAATTATAATTCTCAAATTAGACTATGTCTATTTGTGAATTTTTCACTAAGTAAGGGTGAAATTGTAAAGAAAGAGTTTTTAGGGCATATTTGTCAATTATGATAAATGACAATATTATTTAATAATTATTTATAGTTATTAAATAGTAAGAATTGGCATTTAAATGGTTGAATTTGAAAATTGGCGTTTTTGAGAAAATGAGATGTAGAAATGATAAAACTGCAAAATTGCAACAAGTGAGGCCCAAATCCACATAGCCATGGGCGGCCACTTTTATAGGGTTTATCATCTGATATTTTCATTATTTTAATGCCAAATAATTCAAACCTAACCCTAGTGGAATGCTATAAATAGATAGTGAAGGCTTCAGGAAATTTACACTTTTCCTTAAAAGAAAAACCTGAGCCTTCTCTTCTAAACCCTAGCCGCCACCTATACTCTCTTCTTTGCTCTTGAATTTTGAACCTCTTAGTGATAGAGTATTGCCCACACACAAGTGATACCTCAATCATAGTGAGGAAGATCGTGAAGAAAGACATTCAACAAGAAGGAGTTTCAGCACTAAAGAAGGAGAGAAAGAGATCCAGGTTCAGATTTTGATAATACTCTAAGACAGAAAGGATACAAGGGTTAGAGATCTGAACGGAAGGAGACATTTTATTCCGCTGCACCCAATGTAAGGTTTCTCATACTTTATATGTGTTTATTTCATAATCGTTTTAGAAGTTCATATTTAGGGTGTTAATCAACATACTCGTGAGTAGATCTAAGATCCTGGTAAAATAATTTCCAACAACTGGCCTCAGAGCAATGGTAATTGATTTGCTTGCAAGAAATTTGGACTTCAAACGATTTGTTTGTGTTTTGGATGGTATCATGTTGTTTTGAGTGTTGTATGATGATTGATTGATGTTTGTGAATTTTCGTGAAAAATAATTGAATATCTGATTCTGGAATTATTTTTATTGGATAGTTTGGGAAAAATTAAGCAATTTACTTTTTTACAGAACTAACTTTTGATTTAATTTGAATTAATTATGATTTTTTGAAGATTGGAAAAATATCAGGGTCGTGCAACCCTTCACGCGCGCAGATTGTTAGGTTTTATGCCCTAAATAAAACTCTTTACAATCTGATTAGTTATCAATATAAGAAATTTGAAGTGATTGATGTTTGCATGAATTTTACATGCTAATGGTTTAATATGTTTAATATGTTTATTACATTCATACACACAAAATCAGTTAAATCCAGATCATATGTTTATTCACAATTACAGTATCGTCAACACAGTGGAATGTGATTGTGATCATATGAATCAAAAGTTTTGGTCCCTGTTTCATCAGTGTTATTGGATTTACACTAATGTGATAATCAGCGATGACGTGTACTTACACTTGGAGTAAGTGTTATGTTCTTTCCAGGACATTAGTAAAGTATACTAGTTTCGAATGTATGGAGTATACATTGGAGTGGACCGATATTGCAACTAAGTTAAGATATTACAAACTTACCGTTATACATATCTTTCCAAGTCAATATCAGTAGTTGATCTTAAGATTAAAAGAATCTAAATCCTGATATGCTTGGGCTCAACTCAGGAGTGCTATTCATGTTCTTTGATTTATTAGTTAAGCCTACTTTTGGGTCAGGGTGATACGTATATTTTGGGAACATGATAGTATGATTGAGTGGGAGTGCTGAACATAAATATGGAATCTATAGCTTCTACTGGTGTATAGAAGTTAAGTGATGATTCCCTTCGAGCTTAGCAAATAGAAGTAAATGGATGAGCTCTTGTTTAACTGACTAATTATTAGATCACTAAACACCATTTACAGGTAGCTAAGTGTTTTAAGGGGCAAAATACATCGAGGGGTGAGAACGGTAAAGAAATCCCATCTCGATGTAAATCATCTATATAGAGGATCTTTAAATCACAATAAGATTATAACAATGGTTAAATGAGATAGTATATTGGTATCGTGAAACATACAATATGCTCTATATAAGTCTGAGAGTGCAATTCTAAGTTCTAAGAGTGGATTCAACGAAGAATTAATAAGTAGGAATTTACTTGGTAAATTTGGTTCACTTATTGGAAGCTCAGCATATAGATCCATGGTCCCCATTCTAGTTGAGAACATTCTGCTTGTAAGACTCATTAATTGATTCGTGATTGATCAATTATAATTCTAAAGTTAGACTATGTCTGATTTTATGAATTTTCACTAAGCAGGGGTGAAATTGTAAGGAAAAGAGTTTTCTAGGTTTATTTATTTATTAATAGACTTTATATGTCTAATTAATAATTAAATTAAATGACAATATAATTTAATAATGTATTTTAATTGTTAAATAATTAGTTTTGGCATTTAAAAGGTTAGAATTGGAAAATTGGCATTTTTGAGAAAATAGAGATAAAATTTGATAAAATTGCAAAATTAAGTGGGGCCCATTACAACACCAATGGCCGGCCACTTATAAGGATTTTTCAAATTATTATTTTCATTATTTTAATGCCAAATAATTCTAAACTTAAACCTAGTAAGTTGCCTATAAATAGAAAGTGATGACTCAGTCAAAACACAAGTTTTCAATAAGCCTTTCTGACAGAAATTTCTCTCTTCAGAAAACTGAGCCTTCCTCACTCTCTACCTTGGCCGAAACCTCTCTCCCTCTTTTCCTTCATCTTTTTCGTGACCCTAGTGAAAGAGTAAGTGCCCACACACAGCAAGCAGTAACTCAATCATAGATTGGAAGACTGTGAAGGATCAAAGCTTGAAGAAGAAGGAGATTCGGGCTCAAATCTTGATTATACTCTGCTACAGAAAGGAATCAAGGGTTAGAGATCTGAGTGGAAGGAGACATTTATTCCGCTGCATCAATGTAAGGTTTTCTTAACTTTATATGTGTTTATTTATCGTTTTAGAAAGTTCTTATTTAGGATGTTAATAAACATACTTGTGAGTAGATCTAAGATCCTGGTAAAATAATTCCCAACACAGATGAGGGTGATACCCTCGACCACACGCGCGCAGACATCCAGCTTGACCGAGCTACCTCGGTCAGACAAGATTGGCTGTCTGAAATCGTCCCATGCACGCGCGGATGAGACTGTGTGCAGCCTCCTGCGTCGAGGGACGTCGGTCACTCGTGGCTGCTTGTGCGTGTGGACAGTATGCAATGCATACTGTCCGTACCACTTGCAATTTTTTCGTTTTTCTTCAATTTTTCTTGCTATTTCATGGATATAACTTCCGATTTTTTGTGTAGTTTTGTATTTTGATTTTTACTATTCAATTTTCAAATCTAATATCAGAAATAAATTAATTTGAATTTTTTAAATTTAATTTTAGATATTAGTGTAATTTGAATTTGAAAACAAGTAAAAATATTTCTTTTTGCTTGATTTTATATCTTATTTTTAAATATTATTATTTTATCTTATCTTTTAAATTTAAAGGTCAGATATTAAATATTTTTTAAATTAATTTTTTTTAAATTATTTGACCTTATTTAAATTTAAAATAAGATCACTATAATCATGTAATTTTAAATAGAAGTAGAATATTTTGCTAATTTTTTAAATTTTGTTACTTTATTTAAATAAAATTATAAAATCTGAAAATATTTATTTTTTTATTTTATATTTAATTTATAAAATAACTTTAAAAATTTAAAAGGTACTTAGCAATTATTTTTGAAAAGATATTTAGGTTAGTTGAAACCTAATTTTTCAAAAATTGTAGGTTTAATTTTAAATTTTTTTATTATTATTTTATTTTTAAAAATCGAAATAATTTTTTTATTATTTAAATATTTTCAAAAATAATTATTTAAAATTAAATAAATCCTACATCCAACTATCCAATTCATCTTGTTGCAGGAGTATGTGTTTTAGCTTGTTTGTAAGTTTTATAAAACCTAGTATTGCTTGATGTAAATTGCCATGGTTAACTTGTTGACAGATCCAATGATCTGATTTTAACCCATGATTCAATTGAGGATAGGTCAAGTAAATAAATTGTAACAGATAAATTTTACAATCTTCTTTCATCTGTGTATCACCTAGCAACATGATAGGATCCATCCAAATGTGTGCCTGTGTGAGCCTATATGTTTAATTTTGTTATAGATGCATATAGGTTGTTGTTGCTAAATAAAATATCATAGTTTCTGATAGATTTTATTTAGGCCCATTTAGTTTTTGGGCCTATTCAATTAATAACAGTTATTCATTTTAAGGTTAAATTCCTCTCTTTTGGGCCTTGTGTAAGAGTTGGGAGCCATAGTAGTGGGTACGACATACTGAACCCAGCCCCCCCTCACATAAACTACCCCAATTGTGAAGGTCCATTTGCTTGATTTGGATAACTGTACTAGGTTAATTAAATTAGTTTAACCTAATAAAATTGATTAGCAACATAATTAATTTCATTTATTTTGAAATTAATTTAAGAAAACCATAGTTTAAAGAATTTTATATTCTAAGCTAAATTATATGTATTTTCTTGTATTTAATTAAATATAGAATTTTATATTCTAAGCTAAATTATATGTATTTTCTTATATTTAATTAAATATAGAATTTTATATTCTAAGCTAAATTATATGTATTTTCTTGTATTTAATTAAAGAATTTTATATTCTAAGCTAATTTAAATTTTTTATTAAATATTCCTATTTAAGTTGAAATTTAGTTATCTTTAACTAATCAACTTAAATCTTAATATCTTTTGAATTTTAAATTTCAAAATTAAGTTAAGGAATTTTAGGAGTTGGTTATTAAGATTCTTTAGATATTTTTTAAGTTGATATTTTTTCAAATATTAACTTAAAATGGAATATTTTCAAATTAAGTGGTTACAACTTAATTTTATATTTAATTAAATTAATTTGAAAGATATTTAAGTTGATTTTTTTTTAGATTCTTCTAAACAACTTAAATAAGATATTTTCAAATTCGTTCCATTATTTTAAAATTTATTTTTCGAATTTAATTAAAAATTGAAATTTAATTAAAGTTTATTTTTTATTTAAACCAACTTTAATTTGTAATTTTTCATTATTAAAATATGGAACAGATGATTAAATAAAATATATATTTTTTTTAAATAATGAGCTTTAATCAAAAAGATATTCGATCTCCATTGTTGGTCTTACAATAGTTAAATTTTTTCAATATAACCTCGAGACACTAGACTTCGTCCCCCTTATGGATGGTTGTTCGTTGAAAACTTTTAACACCGTAAGATCTCATTTGATAAGTGTTTTGTGAGTTTTCTTCTCTATTAGACTCTCCCCTACGGTGACTACTTAGAGATAAACTCATAAAACATGAAACAATGGTGGAAGCTCATAAAATGAGAATAACCTTGACTCTTGCCTACCGAGACAACGTTGGATTCTCATTTTGATCGAATAAAAGGTTGCTAAAATGGTTTTATTTTAGATGAGCTGACTACTCTATTCAACTAATGTTATCTTTGACTCTCGCCTACCGGGACACTGTATTTCATTATGTTGGAAACCTTGGAAAATAAACTATGTTAGATTTAGTATTTTTATAACATATGTGATTATTTGTTATTTTTCTGAACATTTGTATGAATTTATGAACCAAAACCTTACTTTTGTTTCATTGATGTGTTGTAGTGCCAATAACCCTCATCCCATTCCAATCCTAGTTAATATCTTAGCAAACGAACTTGAAGTTATAAACTCCTTGTCAGAGTAATACTTCACATATGCTCATGGTGAACATGAAATTCCAGAAAGCAGGTAAGCTGGGAATTGTTCACTCTTAAGGGCAAATAGTTCATAACTCCATAAATCCTACTATTTCAAGCTTAGTTGAGAAGATAAGAGAAAGTGATTCCACTTACTCAAGTTATACTTCACAACAAAATGAACCAGCAAGAACAACAATTCACAAACGAATAAGCAGTGATGCTTTAGTCTTCGAATCATGTGTTTTAGAGAATGATAAATCCATTTGGATTCTTGATTCTGGGTCTACAAACCATGTAAGTTGTTCATTGCAATTGCTTGAGAATTGGAATTATTTGAAATCCGGAGAGTTGAAACTTAAGGTTGGTAATGGCGAAATGGTTTCGGTTAGAGCTAGAGGAAAAGCCAAACTTAAGTTTCAAAACAGAATTTTGGAATTAGACAATGTCTTATACATTCCAAATTTCAGTAGAAACTTGATTTCTGTTTCATGTTTACAATTGCAACAATACAAATTAGATTTTTCGAGTTCTGGTTCTACCATTTCTCAAAATGACTTTCATATTTGTGTTGCATCCATGGAACAGGGGCTTTATGTTCTTAGACCAGAAACACCATTTTCCCTACATAACGAACTTTTTAAAGTAGCTAAACCTAGAAACCACAAAAAGCAAAAGATCGATGATAATAATGAAACATATCTATGGCATTTACGTTTGGGTCACATAGGCTATGACAGACTAAATAGGCTAACCAAATACGGTCCATTGAAAAATGTCGTCGTAGGTGAATTACCTGGTTGCGAGTCTTGCCTAGAAGGAAAGATGACCAAATGTTTTTTCTCTGCAAAGGGAGAGCGTGCCAAACAACCCCTAGGGTTAGTACATTCAGATGTTTGCGGACCTTTGAATATAAAAGCCCGAGGTGGTTATGAGTACTTTGTCACTTTCATTGACGATTACTCTAGATATGGACATATTTACCTTATGCATAAGAAATCTGAAACATTTGAAAAGTTTCAGGAATTTCACGCATTGGCTCAAAACCAATAGGGTAAAACATTAAAGATCTTGGGAACTGATAGGGGTGGAGAATATATGGATATGCAGTTCAAAGATCATTTAATTGAACTTGGAATTGAATCCCAATTAACCGCCCCTAGCACTCCACAGCAAAATGGAGTTGCAGAAAGACGGAATCGCACGCTTTTGGAAATGGTTAGGTCCATGCTTAGTTACTCAACTCTACCTACATCCTTCTTGGGATATGCAATTCAGATGGCAACCGACATTTTAAATGTGGTTCCATCTAAATCAATTCATAAGACACCTTTAGAACTATGGAATGGTTGTACACCTAGCTTACGCCATTACAGAATCTGGGGGTGCCCTGCTCATGTCTTAAGAAAGAAAGACGGCAAACTTGAGTCACGAACTGAAGTTTGCATGTTGGTCGGAAATTCTAAAGAGACTAGGGGTGGACTATTTTATAGTCGCAAGGATGATAAAGTGTTTGTTTCCACAAACGCCACTTTCCTTGAAGATGACTATATTAAGAATTTCAAACCACAAAATAAATTAGTGTTGGAGGAAATGCTTTCAGATATAAGTCCTTCCAATGTTCCGTCCTCTTCCACTCTAGAAGAGGACAATCCCACTCCCTCAGTCGAACCAACTGAGAAAACTACTGCTAAAGTTTCTGTTCAAAAGATCACCGCTCCTTGTCGTAGTGGGAGGGTTTCAACAAAACCAGCTTGTTATGGCTTGGATGGTGAAATCAATATGGTCGTTGGTGACGATATTGAAGACGACCCATTAACCTATAAACAGGCAATGGCTAGTCCGCAATTGAAACGATGGTCGGCCGGCATTGATTCAGAAATGGATTCCATGGAAAAGAACAAAGTCACGGAATATGTAGACGCACCTGATGACTATCATCCAATCGGATGTAAGTGGGTTTACAAGAAGAAAAGAGGTGCTGGAGGCAAAGTCGAAACTTTTAAAGCTAGACTTGTAGCCAAGGGTTATACCCAAAGAGAAGGCGTGGACTATGAGGAAACTTTTAGTCCTGTTGCCATGCTCAAATCCATCCGAATTCTTCTCTCCATAGCTGCTTCTTTCGATTATGAAATCTGGCAAATGGATGTCAAGACTGCCTTCCTTAATGGGGTACTTGAAGAAACCATCTATATGGAGCAACCAGAAGGCTATGTTCTTCCAGGGCAGGAAAAGAAAGTTTGCAAATTAAATAAGTCTATCTATGGACTAAAGCAAGCTTCTCGCTCATGGAACAAAAGGTTTGATGAAATCATCAAGACCTACGGCTTTCTTCAGAATGAAGATGAACCTTGTGTTTACCAACTCAAGGAAGACCAAGTAGTAGTATTCCTGGTCCTTTATGTTGACGACATTTTGATTATTGGAAATAATATCAAGAAAATGACTAACATTAAGGAATGGCTTAACACTCAATTCGATATGAAAGATTTGGGTGAAGCAGCCTATGTTCTTGGTATTAAAATTATCAGAAACTGGAAGAACATATCTCTTGCTCTCTCACAAACAACCTATATTGACAAAGTTTTAGAGAGATTCTCCATGAACAACACCAATTGGGCGAACATGCCTTCTAGATATGGTATCCGTCTATCTAAGGAGCAGTCTCCTACTAATCCTCAAGCGATAGAGGACATGGCGAAAGCTCCCTATGCTTCTACAGTTGGAAGTCTAATGTATGCAATGTTATGCACTAGACCTGACATCTGCTATGCAGTTGGAATCGTGAGCAGGTATCACTCTAATCCAGGACAGGAACATTGGAATGCAGTTAAGTATATTCTAAAATACTTAAAGAGTACAAGAAATCTGGTATTAGTCTACAAGGGTGGTGCTTTAAATCCCCTAGGCTATACTGATTCAGATTTCCAGGCTTGTCTTGAAGACAGGAAATCTACATCTAGGATTGTGTTTACTCTTGGGGGGTGGAGCAGTGGTTTGGAGAAGTGCAAAACAAACCGCGATATCGGACTCGACGATGGAAGCAGAATACATAGCTGCAGCAGAAGCTGCTAAAGAGCTTGTTTGGCTAAGAAAGTTCTTCACTAGTATCGGTGTCGTGCCTAGAATGGAAAAGCCACTCGTCCTACTTTGTGATAATAATGGAGCAATAGCCAATAGTAAGGAACCTCGAAGCCACAAGAGAAGCAAACACATAGAAAGGAAGTATCACATCATCAGAGAATATGTGGCAAGAGGGGATGTACTAGTTGAGAAAGTGGACACAGAAGACAACTTAGCTGATCCATTCACCAAAGTCTTGGTCGTGACTGCATTTGAAAAGCACCGTCAGAATTTAGGATTAATTGATATGTACTAATTAGTTTTATATTAGTGCAAGTGGGAGTTTGTTGGGTTTTATGCCCTAAATAAAACTCCATTTCAATGTAATCCATTTTATTCAACATCAATAAAGAAACAGAAGTATTTTTCATTCATTTGTGTATGTTTTAGTTCATCTTATCAATTGCTTGTCTATTTGATTTATAAATTCATCTGAAACAATTTTCACATACTTGATCCTGTTTATTGTGTTGTCAACACATTGGAAAGTAAACATGACTATGTGAATAAAGATTCCTAGATTTATCAGACACAGGGTTTAACTAATATGATAATCTGCAACAGAGTTTACTTGCATTTGGAGAAATGCTATGTTCTTTCCAGAGCATTAGTTAAAGTAAAGCTCAGGTTGGGTGCATGGAGTATGCATCAGAAGGGACCGATATTGAACTTTGACTTAGATTTATTAAACTTACCGTAATATCTATTCAAGTCAATATCGCCTAGTTGATCCTAGATCAATTGATCTTAATCCTGTTATGATTAGGCTCAATCTCAAGAGTGTTATTCATGTTCTTTGATTTGTTAGTTAAGCCTACTTTTGCGTCAGGGTGATACGTACATTTTCGGAACACGGTAGTGCAATTGAGTAGGAGCGCTAACATAAACATGGAATCTATAGCTTCTATCTGGCGAATAGTAAGTAAAGGATGATCTCCTTCGAGCTTGACCAAACGAAAATAAATGGATGAGTACTCATTTCACATAAGCTGAAATATCATTTATACGGGGTTAAGTGTTTTAAGGATAAAATACATTGTAGGCTGTAACGGTAATCTAATCCCTTTACAGTGTAGATCATTCATATAGAGGATCATTGATCAAATTAGGATTATAACAATGGATAACTAATGATGTGTCTATATGGTGGAACGTATAGAGCATTCTATATACTGAGAGTGAAATTCTAAGTTCTATGCGTGGATTCAACGAAGAACTAATAAGTCAGGGAATTTAGGTTATAAATTCTTGATTTGCTTATTGGAAGCTCGGTTATATAGACCCATAGTCCCCCCACTAGTTGAGATAATATTACTTGTAAGACTCATTTAATTGGTTTTGATTAATCAATTATAATTCTCAAATTAGACTATGTCTATTTGTGAATTTTTCACTAAGTAAGGGCAAAATTGTAAAGAAAGAGTTTTTAGGGAATATTTGTTAATTATGATACTTTGTATGGTTCAATTAATAAATATGATAAATGACAATATTATTTAATAACTATTTATAGTTATTAAATAGTGAGAATTGGCATTTAAATGGTTGAATTTGAAAATTGGCGTTTTTGAGAAAATGAGATGCAGAAATGATAAAACTGCAAAATTACAAAAAGTGAGGCCCAAATCCACATAGCCATGGCCGGCCACTTTTATAGGGTTTATCATCTGATATTTTTATTATTTTAATGCCAAATAATTCAAACCTAACCCTAGTGGAATGCTATAAATAGATAGTGAAGCCTTCAGGAAATTTACACTTTTCCTTAAAAGAAAAACCTGAGCTTTCTCTTCTAAACCCTAGCCGCCACCTATACTCTCTTCTTCTCTCTTGAATTTCGAACCTCTTAGTGATAGAGTAGTGCCCACACACAAATGATACCTCAATCATAATGAGGAAGATCGTGAAGAAAGACATTCAACTAGAAGGAGTTTCAGCACTAAAGAAGGAGAGAAAGAGATCCAGGTTCAGATCTTGATAATACTCTGCGACAGAAAGGATACAAGGGTTAGAGATCTGTACGGAAGGAGACATTTTATTCCGCTGCACCCAATGTAAGGTTTCTCATACTTTATATGTGTTTATTTCATAATCGTTTTAGAAGTTCATATTTAGGGTGTTAGTCAACATACTTGTGAGTAGATCTAAGATCCTGGTAAAATAATTTCCAACAATATGCTATCTCATTTAACCATTGTTATAATCTTAATGTGATTAAAGATCCTCTATATAGATTATTTACATCGAGATGGGATAAATTTACCGTTTCCACCCCTCAATGTATTTTGCTCCTTAAAACACTTAGTTACCTGTAAATGATGTTTTAGTGATCTAATATATAGTCACTGAAACAAGAGCTCATCCATTTACTTCTATTTAACTAAGCTCGAAGGCAATCATCGCTTGACTTCTATACACCACTAGAAGCTATAGATTCCATATTTATGTTCAGCGATCCCTCTCAATCATGCTATCATGTTTCCAAAATATACGTGTCACCCTGACCCAAAAGTAGGCTTAACTAATAAATCAAAGAACATGAATAACACTCTTGAGATTGAGCCTAAGCATGTCATGATTTAGATTCTTTTAATCTAAGATAAACTTCTGATATTGACTTGGAAAGATACAACGGTAAGTTTATAATATCTTTGACCAAGTTCAATATCGGTCCAAATGTATACTCCATACATTCGAAACTAGTATACTTTACCAATGTCCTGGAAAGAACATAACACTTACTCCAAGTGTAAGTATACTTCATCGCTGATTATCACATCAGTGTAAATCCAAAACACTGATGAACAGGGACTTAGTCTTTTGAATCATATAATTACAATCACATTCCACTGTATTGACAATACTGTAATTGTGAATGAATATATGTTCTGGAGTTAACTGATTTTGTGCATATATTAAATATGTATATTAAACCATAAACATGAAAAAGACATGTTAACATAAATCACTTCAAAATTCTAAATTGATAACTAATCAGATTGTAATGGGTTTTATTTAGGGCACAAAACCCAACAAACTCCCACTTGCACTAACATAAAACAAGTTGTGCATTACATTCAATCTTTTGTCTTGATCCTCTGATCAAGTGTAGTATATTTGAATCCACCCATATTTCTGGAACCAGGTTCATAAAACATTATAAAACATCCTTAACTATATGCTTTACTCATCAAGGGATACTGAAATCCTTACTGCTTATTAAGTACATCTGAACAAACAGAAGACGTATCTCTCAAATTTTAAAATTTGGAATTGAGATAATGCAGTGTAGAATTTTCTTCAGTAAAATAACTTTCTGGTAATTTTGAATTTACAAAGTTATGTATATCTTCTCTGATGAAGCTTGAATTATTATAGATGGGTTTTTACACTCTTCTACAATAATTCCTCCACCCCAAGAGTAACCACCATCTTAAATTCTTAATGAATTAGTGTGGATATTAGGATTACTAATGTATAGTTCCTTAATATCTAAACATATAGGTCACTTTCATAAATCTTTCTTGATTGTCCCCTAATGTTCCTTATTTGATTACATCTCAGATGGCTCCCACTCAATAGCAGATGTCTGAAATTCTAAGTTTCTTTAAGACTAGGTCATCAACATAGCAGTCTAGTATTTGAAGTGTAAAATACTTGCTAGAGATCAAGCAATCAAATTAAGATACCATAAAATTGTTATGAGGATTAGAAATCTTGACTCAAGTTATTCGAATAGACTATGCAAGAATTCTCTTATCTTAATCTCATAATTCTGATAAGTTATTTCTATCCATGTGAATGGTTAGATTTGTTTTATCAGAGGTGTTCTTAAGTTCCTATCACAAGTGTCAACCAAATGAGAATGGGTAAAGAATTTTAATATTCTCCGACTCAATTAAGGTAGTGTGATACATTATCAAAGAACTTTTATTGGTATCATTATTTATTACAACAGTAAATCTAAACTGGAACATATAATCAAGATCAAGGATTTATTCTGATAATAGCTAATTTATTATATCATTTCCATGTTTAAAATTATGTGTCACAAAGAGTACTGTGGAATAAAGTCCACCCCTAAGTATATAGAGATTATGATCCACCCCTAAAGGTTGTAGAGATCATGATTCTCAAAGTGTAATAGAGATTATGTGGAGTTGAATATAATCCAGAGTTCATTAGATATAAAAGATCGCTGAACTACATATTATTCTTAACTTTTTCTCCACCCCTATCAGATCAAAAGATCTTTTTATTAAACAAATTCTTAATAATTGTTTTAGAATTAACAATTATTCATAAACATAGAAATAATTTCTAGTGTTTATGTAGTAATAACTCTGTAAGGAGTTTAAATAACTATAGAATTTGTATCAATAATAAAAACAGATACACATACAAACATAATATAATAATTGGTAATTGATTTATAAGATAAAGTAATGAAGCTCAACTCATAGATTGTATTTTATTTGTAAAAAAAAACTTTATTATAAATAAAAAAAATGTTTGCAATATTATGAGAGCTGGGAATAAAATCCCAAACTTGAAATCCAAATTGTTTTAAAATTTAAACAATTAATTCAAAAGTAAATAAATGAACTTCTTCTTTATCTTGACGAACTCCATCCCATTATCCAGCTTTCAGATCCAACTCGCTAAGACAGCATCCGAGTTTAAGATGCTTGAGCTATAAGAAGAAAAATAAACAAGGTTAGTAGTCCAGAATTAATAATCCAAATGGATAATAATTCACTAAAACACATCAGTTTATTGAAAGGAATACCGTGTTTCTTTGGAAGAAGCTTAGGACATTGGGGTTTCCAATGGCCTTTCTCATTGTAGTAGAAACATTTTCCTTTTGTTCTTAGCTGCTTTCACAGCTTGAGCTCGCTTCTTGCCATTTTTCCACTTCTTCTTATTCTTGGATTTGGAAGTAGAGGCAACGTGTGCCTCAGGATTATTCGTCCTATTACCATTTCCAGAATTCTGAGGTTTACTCCCTCTCTTCTTGGGACCTCCAATCAAATTTTCATATGTCTGAAGGTCATTGACTAACGTGTGAAAGTCTTGTTCCTTCTTGTTCATGACATAATTTGATGTATAGGGCAGAAAATCTGGAGTCAGACTATTCAAGATGAGACTCAATTAAGTAGTCTGATCAATTTCAGCACCATGATTCTGGGCTTCCTAGAAATAACCTGCCATTTGGAGAAGGTGATCACGCACATTCTGATGGGGTTCCATCTGTGCATTGATAAATTTCTTAGTCGCGTCAAAGCGAGACTGGATAGATGCCATACTGAATAGCTCAGTTTACTGGGTCATGATTTCTGCAGCCGTGACAGCGTTAGCAAACCTTGTTTTCAAGGTGTCAACCATGCTGGAAAGCATGAAGTATCGAGCTTTATTGTTAGCATTCTGCCAATGCTCGAACTTCTCTTTAACATCTTTGGTTGCATTGTCACCTGACTGTTCAGGAGACGGCTCAGTCAACACAAACAGGGCACTTTCACCTATGAGAGCAATATTAATGTTCTCTCTCCATTTTGGGAAGTTAGATCCATTTAGCTTATTTTCAGTTAAGAGTGACAACATGGGATTCGACATGGCAATTCAGGATACTACAAGATAATTAATAGAAATCAATTATGGTTTAACACAAAATCTTATTCAAAAATTATTAGCACATAGCAAGTAGGAATGACTAGAGAAAATACTAAAAAATACAATCCAAAATAATATCCAAGGTTTTCAACAAACTAATATCAGTGTCCCGTTTAGGCGAGAGTCAAAGCTATCATCCATTGAATAGAGTTGTCAGCTCATCTAAAATGACAAACATTCTAGCAGCCTTTTATTCAATCAAAAAGAGAATCCGACGTTGTCCCGTTTAGGTGAGAGTCAAGGTCATTCCTATTTCATGAGCTTCCACCATTGTTTCATACGTTTGTAAGTCTTATACAGTCGCCACCATTAGGGTGATCAATACTAATATAAAAAACTTACAAATATACTTATCTTTCGAGATTAAACGGTGCTAACTTGCTAATGAACGTTCCTCCATTAGGGAGGATTACTCCCTAAAACAATAGCTATGTAAAACCAACAATGGAGATCAAATATCTTAATAATAATAAAGCTCATTATTTAAAGTGTATTTTCTTCTAAGCTTTATTTATTTTAAATATATGTATATATATTTATTAAATTTCAAATTTAGAATAAAACTCTAAATAAAATTTAATTTAATATTTATAAAATTAAACTTAGATGGTTAGGAAAATAAAATAAATTATTTCCATCTTAGTATTAATTTTCCAATAAATATTAAGAAGATTACTTAATTTAAGTTGTATTAATTTAAATTAATTAACAACTCAAATTAAAACTTTCTATAAATATATATATATTGTATTTCGAAAAATTAAAGTATAAAATTATATAATTTTCGAAATACATTGAAAAATAAATTAATCTTTACTAGAAAAAATACTTCAAGCAAGAATACTATCTATCTAGATTTTCTTGACTAATTAATTCAAGTTCTAATAATATATTTTAGTTCCTTTATTTTAAATTAATCATTAAATGAAAAAATTATTGAATTAAGTTGATTCAAAAATTACTTAAAATAATTAATTTACAACTTTAATCTATTTTTCTAGATAAATTCAAAGTCATCTTGCATAATTAAATGCAATTTCGAAAAATGATTAATAAAATAAATAAAATATATTTTGAAAATTATTCAAATTTAAGTTGTTATAAAAATATCCAACTTAAAATAATTTTCTATTTAATTAAATATCATCAAAATAACAATAATTAAGTATCATTATGAAAATCAACTTAGATATTTAATTTTTAATTTAATTAAATGTATTTAATTCAGGAAATAAATAATTAAGTATAGAGAAGGCTTAATTATTAATTTCAAGTTTAATACTTGGAAGAATATCCTTAACTTGAATTGTACCAAAATTAATTATTAAACAATTAATTTCACAATCAATGATATTTTCCTATTTTAAAATTAGAAATAATAATTAGTATATAAATAACTATGTATAAAATATCTTAATTTAACTAAGTATTTTTTTAAGATTTGGAAAATATCTGATTTAAGTTGTTATAAAAAGAATCTAAAATAAACAACTTAAAATTTTCCAAATAAAATTTAATTAAATATCAAAATTAAGTAGTAACTACCTAATTTAAGGATATTCCATATTAAGTTTAAAATCAACTTAAAAAATATCTTTTAAGAATCTTCAATAACTAATTCATAGAATTCCTCAACTTTATATTAAATTCAAAAGATATTCAAATTTAAGTTAATAAAGAAAATTAGTAATAACTAATTTATAACTTAAATAGGAATATTTAATGAAATAATAAAAGTAAGTTTCAAAAAGAATCTAGCTAGTTAAAATTCTTTATTTAATTAAATACAAGAAAAATACAAATAGTTTATCTAGAAACAATATCTTAAATTAAGAGTATTTTTCTTAAAATTAACTTTAAAATAATAAAATGAAAATAAATTTCATATATTTTAAAAGTTAATTATGTTGCTAATAAATTTTATTAAGTTAAACTAATTTAATTAGCCTAGTACAGTTATTCAAATCAGGCAAATGGGCCTTCACAATTCGGGTAGTTCATGTGAGGGGGAGCTGGGTTCAGTATGTCGTACCCACTTCTATTGGCCCCCATCTCTCACACAAGGCCCATAAGAGAGGAATTTCACCTTAAAATAAATAACTGTTATTAATTGAATAGGTCCAAAAACTAAATGGACCTAAATAAAATCTATCAGGGTGTGACATTTTATTTTGCAACAACCTATATGCATCTATAATAAAATAAACATATAGGCTCACACAGGCACACAGATTTGAATGGACCCTATCATGTTACTAGGTCATACACAGATGAAAGAAGAATGTAAAATTTACCTGTTACAAAATAATTAACTTGACCTATTGACAATTGAACCATGTGTTAAAATCAGATCATTGGATCTGTCAACAAGTTAACCATGGCAATTTAGATCAAGTAATAATAGGTTTTAAAAAAACTTACAAACAATCTAAAACACATACTCCTGCAACAAGTTAGATTTGGATAGTTGGATGTAGGATTTATTTAATTTTAAAATATTAAATATAATTCGAGAAAAAAAAAAAAAAAAATATTTTTGGTTTTAAAATGAAATAAAATAATATTTAAAATTAAACCTACAATTTTGAAAAATTAGGTTTCAAGTAACCTAAATATCATTTCAAAAAGAAATTTGCTAACTTACCTTTTAAACTTTATGTTATTTAATAAATTAAATATTCAATAAAATAGAAAATGATAAATACATACACTTTTCTCATTTTATAATTTAATTTAAGTAAAAATAACAAAATTTAAAAGTTAACAAAAAAAATTTTATTTCCCTTTTTAAAATACCATGATTATAGTAATCTTATTCTAAATAAGGTCAAATTACTTTAAAAGAAATATTTAATTTAAAAAATTTAATATCTGACCTTATATTTAAAATAAAATAAAATAATCGAATTTTAATGAAAATAAGAAAATAGGTAAGCAAAACTTGATTTTAACCTATTTCAAATTCAAATTAAACTAATATCTAAAATTAATTTTGAAAAATCAAATTAATTTATTTCTAATAATTAGATTTTAAATATGAAAAATAAAATCAAAATACAAAACTACACAAAAAATCGGAAGTTAATTTCATGAAATAGCATGAAAAATCGAAGAAAACAAAGAAAAATTACACGTTGTACGGATGGTCTGCATTACGCGCATGAGGGGTGTCAAGCCGTGTTTCCACGACGCTGGGAGGCTGCAAGCAGCCCTTCCGCGCGCGTGGGAGAGGTGATCACCACCCCGATTTTTCTGATTTTCAAAAATTCATAACTAATTCAAATAAAATCGAAATCGAGTTCTATAAAAAAGTAAATTGCTTAAAATTTTCCAAACTATCCAATAAAAATAATTTCAGAAACAGACAATCAATTATTTTTCCCATAATTCACAAACATCAATCAAACATCAATATGACACACTATGAAACCATCCAAATCACATACAAATCGTTTTAAGTCCAAATTTCTTGCAAGCAAATCAATTACCACGGCTCTGGTGTCGGTTGTTGGAATTTATTTTACCAGGATCTTAGATCTACTCAGAGGTATGTTGATTTAACAACCTAAATATGAACTTCTAAAACGATAAATAAAACACATAAAAAGTTAAGAAACCTTACAGTGATGGCAGCGAAATAATGTGTCTCCTTCCACTCAGATCTCTAACCCTTGATTCTTGTTTATCGCAGAGTATAATCAAGATCTGAGCCCGAATGTCCTTCATATGGATGTGATCCTTCACAGTCTTCCAATCTATGATTGAGGTACTGTTTGTTGTGTGTGGGCACTTCTCTCTCACAAAGGATTTTGAAATTCTCTCCCTTTTTCTCTCTTGATTTCGTGTGTTATGAAGCATTCAAAGGGAAGAGAGGAGGGCTACTATATATAGGGAAAAGGGAAGCTCAACTTTCCAAAATAAACAGTTTCCTCTTTTACTGAGTAATTGATTAACTGCCTTATTTGGTGTGATCCACCACTTTCCTATTATTGCTAGGTTTAGGTTAGCAATTACTTGGGATTTAAAAAATGAAAATAATAATTGGGAAACACACAACATGTGGCCAGCCATGGTGTGGATGGGCCTCACATGGATTTTGCAGTTTCCACAATTTTATTTCTATTTCTCCAAAAATGTCATTTTTCTAATTCTAACCATTTAAATGCCAAAACTAATTATTTAATAACTAAAATAGACTATTAAATAATATTGTCATTTAATATAATTATTAATAAGACATACAAAGTCTCTTAATTAATAAATAAGCCTAGAAACCCTTTTCTTTACAATTTCATCCTTACTTAGTGAGAATTCTAAAATTAGACATAGTCTAACTTTTAGAATTATAATTGATTAATCATAAATCAATTATAGAGTTTTACAAACAGTATTGTCTCAACTAGAATGGGGACCATGGATCTATATTGCTGAGCTTCCAATAAGTTGAACAGAATTTACCAAGTAAATCCCTAACTTATTAATTCCTTGTTGAATCTACTCTTAGAACTTTGAATTGCACTATCAGACTGATATAGAGCATATTATATGTTCCATGATATAGATATGCTATCTCATTTAACCATTGTTATAATATTAATGTGATTAAAGATCCTCTATATAGATAATTTGTTGGAAATTATTTTACCAGGGTCTTAGATCTACTCACAAGTATGTTAATTAACACCCTAAATATGAACTTTCTAAAATGATGAAATAAACACATATAAAGTTTAGGAAACCTTACATTGGGTGCAGCGGAATATAATGACTCCTTCCGTTAAGATATCTAGCCCTTGATTCCTTTCTGTAGCAGAGCATTATCAATATCTGAACCTGGATCTCTTTCTCTGAATCTTTGATGCTGAAACTCCTTCTTGCTGAAAGTCTTTCTTCACGATCTTCCTCACTATGGTTGAGGTATCACTTGCTGTGTGTGGGCACTACTCTTACTAAGAATTTCGAAATATTGAAGAAGAAAAGAAGAGGGAAGCGGCGGCTAAAGATAGGGAGAGAGAGAGAGGCTCAGTTTTTTCTGAATCAGAAGTGCAGAAGAAAAGTGTAATTTTCCTGAAGCCTTCACTATCTATTTATAGCATTCCACTAGGGCTAGGTTTGAATTATTTGGCATTAAAATAATAAAAATATCATTTTAAATTGCCTACAAAAGTGGCCGGCCATGCTTAGTGGATTTGGGCCTCACTTTTTGTAATTTTGCAGTTTTATCTTTTCTGCATCTGATTTTCGCAAAAACGCCAATTTTCTAATTCAACCATTTAAATGTCAATTCTAACTATTTAATAACTATAAATAATTATTAAATAATATAGTCATTTATCATATTTATTAATTGAACCATACAAAGTATCATAATTAACAAATATGCCGCTAAAACTCTTTCTTTAGAATTTCCCCCTTACTTGGTGAAAAATTCACAAATGGACATAGTCTAATTTGAGAATTATAATTGATTAATAAAAACCAATTATGTGAGTCTTACAAGCAATATTATCTCAACTAGTGCGAGGACCATGGGTCTATATAACCGAGCTTCCAATAAGTAGATCAAGAATTTAGCACTAAAATTCACTAACTTATTAATTCTTCGTTGAATCCACGCATAGAACTTAGAATTGCACTCTCAGTATATAGAATGCTCTATATGTTCCACCATATAGATGCATCATTAGTTATCCATTGTTATAATCCTAATGTGATCAATGATCCTCTATATGAATGATCTACACTATAAAGGGATTAGATTACCGTTACACCCTACAATGTATTTTCTCCTTAAAACACTTGACCCCGTATAAATGATATTTCAGCTTATATGAAATGAGTACTCCACCATTTATGTTCGTTTGGTCAAGCTCGAAGGAGATCACCCTTTGCTTACTATTCGCCAGATAGAAGCTATAGATTCCATATTTATGCTAGCGCTCCCACTCAATTGCACTACCGTGTTTCCAAAATGTACGTATCACCCTGACCTAAAAGTAGGATTAACTAACAAATCAAAGAACACGAATAGCCTTTCAAGATTGAGCCTAATCATAACAGGATTAAGAACATTTGATCTAGGATCAACTAGGCGATATTGACTTGAATAGATATTACGGTAAGTTTAATAAATCTAAGTCAAAGTTCAATATCGGTCCCTTCTGATGCATACTCCATGCATCCAACCTGAGCTTTACTTTAACCAATGCTTTGGAAAGAACATAGCACTTCTCCAAATGCAAGTAAACTCTGTTGTAGATTATCATATCAGTAAAACCCTATGTCTGATAAATCTAGGAAACTTTATTCACATAGTCATGTTTACTTTCCAATGTGTTGACGGCACAATAAACAGGATCAAGTATGTGAAAAGGGTTTCAGATTAATTTATACATTATGTATATATAATCATGAAATAAATCATGTGAACCATGGAACATTAAATGTTATTTCTGATCTATATTAATAAGTAAATCTGATTATATTGAAATGAGTTTTATTTCGGGCATAAAACCCAACAAACTCCCACTTGCACTAATATTAAACAAAAGGTGCGTTTCAAATAATCTCAAAACCTCGATATACAAATCAAGTGTAGTAGTAGTAAACTCCTCGTAATAGGATCTGAAAGGTTGAATTAACCACAACCTTTTCTCCACCATTACTCTTCCTTAATCACAAAATTATTGATAATGTGAAATTCCTCTCTATATGTCTACTCTCTTGGGATACTAGATTCTATACTTTTGGCAACTAATTTTGGTTAATCAGGAAATTAACACTAGTAGTTTAGGCAATTTGGAATGGTGCCAAAAATGTATAGAACTTTCCTTAGACTAAATAAGTACCTTTCTTGTAACTTTAACATTCAGTCCCTTCCTGGTAGACCTAGAGACTTCAGATAGGTTTTTACACTTCTCCAAAATCACTATTCCACCCCCAGAGTAACCACCATCTTATTAGAAAGATTTTCTAGCACAAAGGCAAATTTCAAAATCTGATGTGGTGTAGTCTAAGAGTTTTAAACACACCCTTATAGACTAACATATAGTTCCTCTTCTTAATCTTAGGATTTACTTGATTGTGTTCCAATGTTCTTCTCCTGGATTAATCTGATACCTACTCATCACTCCCACTCAACAGCAGGTGTCTGGTCTAAGGCATACTAAAGCATATCTGAGACCTCTCACTGTTGATATAAGAGATTCTTTCATGGCTTTATCTTTTCTGGAATAGTTGATACTTTTCCTTAGATAAATAAAATCTATGCCTAAGAAGTTGTGAAGCTTCTATAGATTTCCATTAGAAAGAAAATGCTTCAGCATCTTACTAAAGTAAGTTGCTTGCATTAGAGTAAGTAAATACCAGGTATACCACAAGCCATAGGTTTAGATAAACTTAAACCTATAATACTAGAAACAAGAAGTTTGTTAAGTCCATAGAATAGACTTATTAACTAAAATTTCCTTTTATGTCCTTGTAATAGAAAACTTTAGGTTACTCCATTACTTGACAATCCATTACTTGTTTAAACTTACAATGGATTTTAATCACTAGTGTCTCCCAAGTCATGAGAAGGTGAGTTCCTAGAAACTCTCCCACTACGACAAGGTACCGTGAATTATGTCTAAGAAAACTAAATGGTATTGATCTCTTCGGTTGTGACAAGACAACAGATGCAGTGGGATCATCATATGTCAAATAAGATGATAGGACACTTTTGGAATCAGGAATTAAATTACTCCTTTATTTTCAGACTTAGTCATTATCTTAGAAAAGTAGTATTTGTTTAAATAAACACTTTCTTATCTATTGACTATGGGATGGTCCACCCCTAATCACTTAGAATAGCTAACAAACCATGGTTAACAGTTCTAGCTTTTCTTAAGATTTTGATTAGGTCATCCATGAATCTAGTAATGATTTACATTAAGTATACAACTATTACATCATTCTGAAATTGTATTACCATAGAAGGATTTAGGCAACGACTAGTAACTAATCATCAATATGCAAATTGAAATTTCTGGGAAGGTTAGTTTTGGATATAATTCAAAAATCAATTTAATGATCTTTGAACTGCATATCTACTAATTATTTCTCCACCCCTATCAATTCGCAAGATCTTTAACCACTTACCTTATTGGTTGTAATTATTGCTAGAAATTAATGAAATTTTTCAAACATTTCAAATTTCTATGCATAAGGTATAATCTAGAGTGATCGTTTTAAGAATACAAGGAAAAACTCATATCCACCCCTGAATGTACATCCATCTGCGAATGAGATGAACTACTTTCAGTGGATATAGGCATATTAACTCTTTGCAGAGATTGATCTTGTCAAATCCCCTATGAACAAGATACTAATGCCATAGATTAATGAAAAATGTGGTTGAGTCTTTTGATGACTTAGGTATAGTTACATGAAAGAGTTCTTAGAATACTGCAAGTGGATCCTGGTCACAGAATACCTAACTCATATTCCATACAGTTTTAATCCTTTAATAGAAGTTGGATATTAAACACTTGAGAAAGTGTAACTGTATTGTATTCCGGAATTAGAAATATAAGAAAATTTCTATTTGGAATCTAAAATTAAAGTCAAAGACTTAAATTTATACCAAATATAATGAGTAATTCTATCTTGGACCACCACTACTAATACAAACTCTAAGTCAGATTTGCTCATACAAGTAGGAGATTTCTAAGATTGAGGATTTATATCAATTGGGAATAGAATTTCGGGATTATAATCATATGCGTCATTTAAATTTCTTAAGAGAAAATATAGAATGACATGAAATGATTTATAGACCATTCATCCAATGATATGTTATTGAGCTAATTCGAAATGAATAAGCTAAGAGGAATTAGGATAATTTCGTTTAAAATAAGAATCCAACGATGCTTCGATTAGCGAAAGTCAAAGTAATCTTATTTATACAATCTTCTTGTTTCATATCGTAAAGATACTAGTCTAAGGTGTCATCAATTGATGAACAGCTAGATGTCGCATATACAATATTTATCTTCCGAGATCTAACACTATTATGTATGTCTAATGGTGAAAATCCACTAGGGATTTATCTCATTAGATAAACAAGCCAAGTTAGACCAACAATGAAGATTCAAAATTAAACTACAACTTAATAACAGAAAATAACATGGTTCAATATAAATTCATACACAATTCAGAAATTATAAACATATAGCAAGTAGGAATGACAGGTGAAAATACTAAAACTTACAATCCTAAATAATTTCCAAGGTTTTCAACAAACTGATATCAGTGTCCCGTTTAGGCGAGAGTCAAAGCTACCATCCATTGAATAAAGTTGTCAGCTCATCTAAAATGTTAAACATTCTATCAACCTTTTATTCGATCAAGATTGGAATTCAGCGTTGTCCCGTTTAGGCGAGAGTCAAGGCAATTCTATCTTATGAGCTTCCACCATTGTTTCGCAATTTGCAAGTCAAATATGGTCGCCACCATTAGGGTGATCCATACCATATAAAACACTTACAAACTACTTATCTTTCGAGATTAAACGATGCGAAATTGCTAATGAACGTTCCTCAATTAGGGAGGATTACTCACTAAAACAAACGCGATGTAAAACAAACAATGGAGATCGAATATCTTAATAATAAAGCTCATTATTTAAAGAGAGTTGTATTTTCTTTGATTCTCTTTATTTAATCTATTTATTTTAAATATATATTTATTTAATTAAAGTTTCCAATTCATAATGAAAAATTCTAAATATAAATTTTAATTTAATATTTATAAATTTTACTTAGATGGATATGAAAATAACATGAATTATTTCCATCTTAGTAATAATTTCCAATAAATATTTATAAAAATATTCAATTTAAGTTGTTACAAAATTAATTTAAATTAATTTACAACTCAAATTTAACTTTCTATAAATATATATTGCATTTCGAAAAATTAAAGTATTTAAGAATACAATTTTCGAAAATGCATGTTAAAATAAAAAATAAATCCTGGAAAAATTATTCTAATTTAATGTTGGCCCAAAATTAATTAATAAAATTAATTTACAACAAAAAATATAATTTTTCTATTTAATTAAATATATAAGAAAAATTTCAAATATTTAATTATGATGATGAAAATCAACTTAAATATTAATTTTCTATTTAATTAAATACACTAGAAAAATACTTCAAGCAAAAATATCACCTATCTAGATTTTCCTTTGACTAATTAATTCAATTTCTAATAATATATTTTAATTCATTTATTTTAAATTAATCAATTAATGAAAAAAAAAAACATTGATTTAAGTTTGTCCAAAATTAAAATAAATAATTCACAACTTTAATCTATTTTTCAAATAAAATTCGAAATTCCAGCATTTAAGAAATGCAATTTCGAAATTTGATTAATAAAATAAAGAAAAAAATATATTTTGAAAATTATTTAAATTTAGTTGAAAAATTAAATTTCAACTAAAAATAATTTTCTATTTAATTAAGTGTCATGAAAAAGAAATATTTAAGTATCATGATGAAAATCAACTTAGATATTTAATTTTCAAATTAATTAAATGTATTAAATTCAAGAAATAAATAATTAAGTGTAGAGAAGGCTTAATTATTAATCTCTAGTTTAATACTAGGAAAAATATACTTAAAATAAATTGTACCAAAATTAATTATATAAATAATTAATTTCACAATGTATAATATTTTCCTATTTAATATTAGAAATAATAAGTAGTCTAGAAATAACTATCTAGAAAATATCTTATTTGACTAAGTATCTTTTCCACACAATTTGAAAAAATATCTAATTTAAGTTATATTAGAAAAAATCTAAAACTTAAATATTTTCAAATTTAAATTTAATTAAATAACAAAAATTAAGTTATAACCACTTAATCTAAAAAAATATTACATTTTAAGTTAATATTTGAAAAAGATATTAACTTTAAAAAATATTTAAAATATTCCATTTTAAGTTAATATTCGAAAAGATATTAACTTAAAAAATATCTAAAGAATCTTAATAACCAATGCCTAAAATTCCTCAACTTAATTTTGAAATTTTAAATCCAAAAGATATTCAGATTTAAGTTGGTTAGTTGTAGATAACTAAATATCAACTTAAATAAGAATATTTAATGAAAAATTTAAATTAAGTTCCAGAAAGAATCTAGATGGTTATAATTTTATATTTAATTAAATACAAGAAAATACATATAGTTTAGCTTAGAATAAAGAATTCTTTAAACTATAATTTTCTTAAATTAATTTCAAAATAAATAAAATTAATTATGCTGCTAATCAAGTTTATTAGGTTAAACTAGTGTAATTAACCTAGTACAGTTGTTCAAATCAGGCAAATGGGCCTTAACAATTGGGGTGGTTCATGTGAGGGGGTGCTGGGTTCAGTATGTCGTACTGTAATGACCGCTCTAGTAATATGGATTAGAAAAGGCAATTAGCACTAATTTTTATTATTTTATTATTATTTGTGAATTAAATTTAAATGTGGACCCCAATATTTAGAAATAAATATTAGAGTTATAATTTCTCAATTTCGGAGATTTTATTAAACTCTAGGGGTATTATTTAGCTTATATGTGTAATATGTTATTTTTGTAATTTTTGTTTGGCGACAACGGAAAATGCGATGGATGGCTAGATTGATCACATGGGTAAGTTTAGAACCTTATTTCATAGTGGGAAATATTTTAGAGAAAATATTTTATCGGGATTGAGCGGGGTTATGGAATTGACCATTTTACCCCTAGCTTTAGAATTAACCAAGTTATAACCTTAAGGGCTTTTTAGTCTTTTCTTAATTGGTGAGGGGTAGGTGGCTGCCCTTAGTGTTGACACCTATTTTATTTTGAATTTTAACTAAATGAAAAGGGGTTTTTATTTTGAAAAAGAGATTTAAAAAATTAAAGAAAATCAAGAACCATTTTCTCCTTTCTCTCTCTTGGGGTTCGGCTCTCTCAACCAGAAGGAAAAAACCCAGAATTTTCTTCATAATTTTCTGTATTTCCATCCAAGGATTCAAGGGAAAATATTTAAGGTAACCCTAGCTCCTTTCTCTTTCAAGTTCATGAAGTTGTAAGTTGGTTTTTGAGGTGATTTTGGGTAATAGGGTACATTAGGGTTTAAGGTTTGCTTAGTTCGAATTTTAGGGTTTGTTTAGCTTAATTCTAGTTCATGGTAGCTGGTTTAGAGATTGGTTGTTGGTTTTGAGCAATTCTAAGCTTTGAGTTCAAGCTTTAAGCTTTAATGGCAAGTTGTTATTTATTGTGAATTTACGTGAAATACCGGGCCGGGATTTATTGTGTATGCATTGTTTAGGAGCTGCGGAAAGTTTGGTATCATTTGGTGGAAAATTGAGCAAAGAAGGAAGTGTTTTGGGATTATCGGTGCAAACCGCAAACCGGTTTGCCATGCCCCAAAAACCGGTTTGCGGTTTTGGCAGATTCCCGAACACTTCGTTTTCTCAATTTTTGTCCATTTCAGTACCTCGGTTGGGTGTTTTCCCATTTCCAGAGTTAGAATAACCCCTTTAGAGTATTGCAGAACCTAGGGTTTTGGTTTTGGGTTTCCCGGGATTAGGGTTTTAATCATGTGACTTGCCCGGTTTCAAAATGTGATTAGGGCATCCATCTAGCACAGAAATTCCGTTCAGGTCGGCTAGCACACTTGAATTCGGAAAACAGGTAAGAACTGTGTATAATGTATGATGTGATTATCTGAATGTATGTATGTGTTAATTTGTATACATGCTTATTTATTGCGATTCATACACTACCAACACTTGTACGGTTGTGGTACGGAGTGCATTGGTAAGGTGTGTGATGTTTGGTAGTACATCATAGTGTTACCAGCACTTGTACGGGAAGGTACAAGGTGTTTGTGGTACAACACTAGATAGTACTCAGGGTGCGGTCATACCTTACCTATACTAATACGAAGGTATAATGAGTGTATGTGGTACATGGTACATGGTCGTGTCCCAGTTAGAACGTTCATACTCATCTGTTAAGCTCTGTAAATAGGTGTATGGGCGCCTATTTACAGGTCGGAAATTATATGATATGTTATATGCATTTCTTACTGAGTCTATTGACTCACAATTTCTGCTTCCATGTGTAGGTAAAGGAAAGGCGAAAGCTGAACAGGAGTGAACCTGAGCTCGGGTGAGATTGTACATGTCAAGCAGCGCGACCTGGAGTGTTCGGTCTCGGGACATCTGGGAGTTGTATTTTGAAAGTCGCTGTGCGACCTGTAAATCTGTATATTTTGGAATGTATGCTTAATAAGTAAAGTTTGTAAAGTTTTAAAAATCGGGATCCCGGCACTTGTAAATATTTCATTAAATTACAAAGTTTAATGTTTAATGCAAAAGTTTTAATTTGACACGTTTTTCGAGAAATTTCTTTGATTAGCAAAGATTGCATGATTATTAAAAAAAAGCACTGTAGCGTGCCTTAGCATTAGGGCGTTACAATTTTGGTATCAGAGCCGCCAGGTTTGTCTACCAAAGCTTGCTATGACATGTACAATCTTCATCAGAGAAAGCTCGGTTCACGGTTCAGTAAGCCTGTACTTGTTTAGTATCTTAAATAAATGTGAATGTGAAAGCATGTTAGGTAGCATATTAGATTTAAATTAAATATATTTTCTTAAAAGAAAAGAAAGTGTGTTGCCTTTAAGTTATTAAGAGCGGTGTTAATTTTGATCGCTGTCTAACCTTCCTGGCTTATGGATTCGCAGGCTAAGTCCTATTAAATGGACGCCCCGCGAAATACAAGAAGTCAGGGTGGCATGGTTGAGACCGGAGGCGGTCAGAGGAATCCTCAAAATCCTCGTGGTCGCGGCCGTGGCCGTGGCAGAGCTCAGGGTGGTCGCCCTGTAAATCCACCTCAAGCTCCTCCTGATTGGGAGCAAAGGTTTGCGGAGATGCAAGATAGAATCCGCCAGCAAGATGAAGAGATCCAAAGGTTGAGGCAGCAGGGTCCTCCTGCCGTGCCTCCTCAAGAAGTTCAGGCTGTTGCAGTTCCTGCAGTGCCAGCAGAACAACCTGCTGTTGGCAACCGTATGGAACCGTTGTACGAAAGATTTCGAAAACAGGCACCTCTAGTGTTTCTGGGAGGCCCTGATGTGATGAAGGCCGAGCAGTGGCTTTCGGTAATAGAACGCATCCTCAATTTTATGGGAGTGGTTGGAAATGACCGGGTAACCTGTGCCACTTTCCAGTTTCAGGAAGACGCTCTCGTGTGGTGGGAGTTAATAACCCTCACTCGAGACGTCACGCTGATGACCTGGGAAGAATTCAAGGAGTTGTTTAACTCCAAGTATTACAATGAAGCAGTCCGCAGTGCAAAGCGGAAAGAGTTCACTGATCTGGTTCAGACTGAGGGAATGTCGGTTACTGAATATACGACGAAGTTTGACCGGTTGGCCAAGTTGGCAGTGGGAATTGTGCCAACCGAGCTTCGCAAAAAGGAAAAATACTTGGCGGGTTTGAGTGCAAAAATTAGACATGATCTGGTTATTACTACTACTGAGGCAACCACTTATGCGGAGATGGTTGAAAAGGCTTTGAGAGCCGAGGGTGCGGTAAAATTCCTTCAGGAGGCCCGGGTGACTCCAAGTGTTGGTGGAACCCCCACTATTCCTACTCCTGTTTATGGTAGGGATGGTGGTGACTCCACCACCGAGCAGAAAAGAAAAGTTATTCCAGCTTCTGGTGCCTCGGGGCAAAGCAAGCGGTTCCGTGGGAACCAAGGCAGAGGGGGACGCCAGGGTTATTCTTATCCTGAGTGTCCAAGATGCAAGAAACATCATCCGGGAGAGTGTAACCGGAAGACATGCTTCCTGTGTGGCATGGTGGGGCATTTCAAGAAAGATTGCCCCTGTGCAAAGAAAGAGGAGCGGAAACCGAGGTGAAACCGGTTCTGCTCGTGTGTTTGCCATTACCCAAGCCGACGCCGCAGCCTACCTTCATAGTGACAGGTCAGCTTCCCGTCAACAACTTGTTATTTACAGTATTATTTGACTCGGGAGCTACACGTTCATATGTGGCTACAAGAGTGATTGATCTTTTGGGTAGGCCTTGTGAAATTTTAGAAAGAGGGTTCGGAACCCTAATGCCTAGCGGGGAATTGGTTATCTCTAATAGGCGCATTAGGTCTATGCCGATTAGGATCGAAGATAGGGAATTGAGTATTGATCTCATAGAATTGAAACTAACTGAGTTTGATATTATACTGGGAATGGATTTCTTATCCAAGTATTCGGCCAGTATAGATTGTAGGCGTAAAATGGTGACTTTTCAAATTTAAGGTGAAGATCCATTTGTTTATGTTGGATCGGTTCGGGGGTCTCGGATCCCGGTTATTTCTGTGTTGAGAGCTAGGGATTTACTATGCAATGGTTGTGTAGGATTTCTAGCGGTAGTATTTGACTCCAGCAGACCTGAAACATTTGGGCCTGAGGTAGTTCAGGTAGTGAAAGATTTTCTTGATGTGTTTCCCGAGGAGTTGCCGGGATTGCCGCCACAACGAGAGATTGATTTTGTTATTGATTTGGCACCTGGAGTCGAACCTGTTTCTAAAGCTCCATATAGGATGGCTCCAGCAGAACTCAAGGAGCTTAAGTTGCAACTTCAGGGGATGTTGGACATTGGGTTTATTCGACCCAGTGTATCGCCCTGGGGAGCTCCGGTTCTCTTTGTGAAAAAGAAAGATGGTTCCCTCAGAATGTGTATTGATTATCGGGAACTTAACAAGCTGACGATTAAGAATAAGTACCCGTTGCCCAGAATCGACGATTTGTTCGATCAACTTCAGGGAAAGACTGTGTTTTCAAAGATCGATTTACGGTCGGGTTATCACCAACTCAGAATTCGGGAGGAGGACATACCGAAGACTGCTTTTAGAACCAGATATAGGCACTATGAGTTTCTGGTCATGTCATTCGGATTGACTAATGCTCCTGCGGCCTTTATGGATCTTATGAATAGAGTATTCAAGGATTTCCTCGATAACTGCGTTATAGTGTTTATCGATGACATTCTTGTATACTCTCGGTCAGATGAGGAGCACGAGCATCATCTTCGAATGGTGTTACAGCGACTTAGGGATCACAAGCTGTATGCCAAGTTCAAAAAGTGTGAATTCTGGTTGTCCGAGGTATCCTTTCTGGGTCATATTGTGGGAAAGAATGGAATTATGGTTGATCCAAACAAGGTGGAATCAGTGAAGAATTGGCCGAGGCCTAAGTCTGTGACAGAAATTCGAAGTTTTCTCGGGTTAGCAGGGTATTATCGACGTTTCGTCGAAGGATTTTCTAAACTTTCTATGCCCTTAACCGAATTGACTAAGAAAAATCAGAGATTCGTGTGGTCAGATAAGTGTGAATCAAGCTTTCAGGAGTTGAAGCAGCGTTTGATAACAGCTCCGGTGTTAACTTTGCCATCAGATCAAGAGAAATTTGTTGTGTATTGTGATGCATCCAGACGAGTGCGGGATGTGTTCTGATGCAAGCTGACAGAGTCATAGCCTATGCCTCTCGTCAGCTGAAGGATTATGAGCAGCGTTATCCAACTCATGATTTAGAGCTCGCTGCTGTGGTTTTTGCTTTGAAGATATGGCGACATTATCTTTACGGTGAAAAGTGTGAAATTTATACTGATCATAAAAGTCTTAAATACTTTTTCACCCAAAAAGATCTGAATATGAGGCAGAGAAGGTGGTTGGAGTTAGTTAAGGACTACGATTGTGAAATACTGTATCACCCCGGGAAAGCCAATGTCGTGGCCGATGCTCTGCGAGAAAAGGTCCGGTCAAGTGTGTACTACGGTTATGATAGCTCCTCAACTAGCCTCGGAAATGGTTAGTGCAGGAATTGAGTTCGTGGTCGGGAAATTACATAATTTAACACTCCAATCTGATCTGTTGGAGAGAATCAGAAAGGCACAACTGGAAGATCCCGAGCTAGTTAAAGTTCGAGATGAAGTGATAGCTGGTCGACCTAAAGGTTTTACAGTCTCGAGCAGTGGAATGTTGCTATATAAAGCTCGAGTTTGTGTTCCTAGTGTGGATGAGCTTAAGAAAGAGATACTTGATGAAGCTCACACCACACCTTATTCGTTGCATCCGGGAACCACCAAGATGTATCAGGATTTGAAACCCTACTTCTGGTGGTATGGGATGAAAATAGATGTGGTGGACTACGTGTCCAAGTGTTTAACTTGCCAGCAGATTAAGGCTGAACATCAGAGGCCGGCAGGGTTATTACAGCCTTTAGTCCTTCCAGAATGGAAGTGGGAGGACATCACAATGGACTTCGTAACTGGTTTGCCTAGAACTACAGGAATGTATGATTCTGTTTGGGTCATCGTGGACAGATTCACAAAGTCAGCTCACTTCTTACCAGTGAAAATTACATATTCAGTGGATCAATATGCTGAATTGTATGTGAAGGAAATAGTTCGTCTCCATGGAGCCCCTAAATCTATTGTGTCAGACAGGGATCCAAAGTTCACATCGAAGTTTTGGGTGAGTCTCCAGAAGGCTATGGGTACCAAGTTAAAGTTTAGTACAGCCTTTCACCCTCAGACTGATGGTCAGTCAGAAAGAACTATTCAGATTTTAGAAGACCTATTGCGAGCCTGTGTCATGGACTTTGAGGGTTCATGGAGTAAGTACTTGCCTTTAATTGAATTCTCCTACAACAACAGCTACCAAAGTACAATAGGGATGGCTCCCTATGAGATGTTATATGGTAGAAAATGTCGTTCTCCTATTCATTGGGACGAGACAGGAGAAAGGAAGTACCTGGGTCCTGAGTTAGTGCAGAGGACCAGTGAAGCTATTGATAAGATCAAGGCTCGGATGCTTGCTTCTCAAAGCAGGCAGAAAAGTTATGCTGATCCGAAGCGTAGAGATGTTACATTTCAGGCAGGAGAACATGTTTTCCTGCGGGTTTCACCAATGAAGGGTATTAGACGCTTCGGGAAGAAGGGTAAGTTAAGCCCTAGGTTCATTGGGCCATTTCAGATACTTGAGAAGGTCGGGCAGGTAGCGTATCGGCTAGCCTTACCACCGGCATTATCGAGTACATTCATGACGTATTTCACATTTCTATGTTAAGGAAATACGTATCAGACCCGACTCATGTCTTGAGTTATGAAGCCCTTGAACTTCAACCAGATTTATCCTATGAAGAGCAACCTGTTCAAATTTTGGATAGAAAAGAAAAAGTTCTTCGGAACAAGACTATTGCACTGGTTAAGGTGCTCTGGAGGAATAGTAAGGTGGAAGAGGCCACCTGGGAGTTGGAATCAGATATGAGAACTCAACATCCAGAGCTATTCAGGTTAGATTTCGGGGACGAAATCCTATTAACGGGGGGATAATTGTAATGACCGCTCTAGTAATATGGATTAGAAAAGGCAATTAGCACTAATTTTTATTATTTTATTATTATTTGTGAATTAAATTTAAATGTGGACCCCAATATTTAGAAATAAATATTAGAGTTATAATTTCTCAATTTCGGAGATTTTATTAAACTCTAGGGGTATTATTTAGCTTATATGTGTAATATGTTATTTTTGTAATTTTTGTTTGGCGACAACGGAAAATGCGATGGATGGCTAGATTGATCACATGGGTAAGTTTAGAACCTTATTTCATAGTGGGAAATATTTTAGAGAAAATATTTTATCGGGATTGAGCGGGGTTATGGAATTGACCATTTTACCCCTAGCTTTAGAATTAACCAAGTTATAACCTTAAGGGCTTTTTAGTCTTTTCTTAATTGGTGAGGGGTAGGTGGCTGCCCTTAGTGTTGACACCTATTTTATTTTGAATTTTAACTAAATGAAAAGGGGTTTTTATTTTGAAAAAGAGATTTAAAAAATTAAAGAAAATCAAGAACCATTTTCTCCTTTCTCTCTCTTGGGGTTCGGCTCTCTCAACCAGAAGGAAAAACCCAGAATTTTCTTCATAATTTTCTGTATTTCCATCCAAGGATTCAAGGGAAAATATTTAAGGTAACCCTAGCTCCTTTCTCTTTCAAGTTCATGAAGTTGTAAGTTGGTTTTTGAGGTGATTTTGGGTAATAGGGGCTGTTAGGGTTTAAGGTTTGCTTAGTTCGAATTTTAGGGTTTGTTTAGCTTAATTCTAGTTCATGGTAGCTGGTTTAGAGATTGGTTGTTGGTTTTGAGCAATTCTAAGCTTTGAGTTCAAGCTTTAAGCTTTAATGGCAAGTTGTTATTTATTGTGAATTTCTGTGAAATACCGGGCCGGGATTTATTGTGTATGCATTGTTTAGGAGCTCTGGAAAGTTTGGTATCATTTGGTGGAAAATTGAGCAAAGAAGGAAGTGTTTTGGGATTACTGGTGCAAACCGGCAAACCGGTTTGCCATGCCCCAAAAACCGGTTTGCCGGTTTTGGCAGGATTCCCGAACACTTCGTTTTCTCAATTTTTGTCCATTTCAGTACCTCAGTTGGGTGTTTTCCCATTTCCAGAGTTAGAATAACCCCTTTAGAGTATTGCAGAACCTAGGGTTTTGGTTTTGGGTTTCCCGGGATTAGGGTTTTAATCATGTGACTTACCCGGTTTCAAAATGTGATTAGGGCATCCATCTAGCACAGAAATTCCGTTCAGGTCGGCTAGCACACTTGAATTCGGAAAACAGGTAAGAACTGTGTATAATGTATGATGTGATTATCTGAATGTATGTATGTGTTAATATGTATACATGCTTATTTATTGCGATTCATACACTACCAACACTTGTACGGTTGTGGTACGGAGTGCATTGGTAAGGTGTGTGATGTTTGGTAGTACATCATAGTGTTACCAGCACTTGTACGGGAAGGTACAAGGTGTTTGTGGTACAACACTAGATAGTACTCAGGGTGCGGTCATACCTTACCTATACTAATACGAAGGTATAATGAGTGTATGTGGTACATGGTACATGGTCGTGTCCCAGTTAGAACGTTCATACTCATCTGTTAAGCTCTGTAAATAGGTGTATGGGCGCCTATTTACAGGTCGGAAATTATATGATATGTTATATGCATTTCTTACTGAGTCTATTGACTCACAGTTTCTGCTTCCATGTGTAGGTAAAGGAAAGGCGAAAGCTGAACAGGAGTGAACCTGAGCTCGGGTGAGATTGTACATGTCAAGCAGCGCGACCTGGAGTGTTCGGTCTCGGGACATCTGGGAGTTGTATTTTGAAAGTCGCTGTGCGACCTGTAAATCTGTATATTTTGGAATGTATGCTTAATAAGTAAAGTTTGTAAAGTTTTAAAAATCGGGATCCCGGCACTTGTAAATATTTCATTAAATTACAAAGTTTAATGTTTAATGCAAAAGTTTTAATTTGACACGTTTTTCGAGAAATTTCTTTGATTAGCAAAGATTGCACGATTATTAAAAAAAAGCACTGTAGCGTGCCTTAGCATTAGGGCGTTACACGTACCCACTTCTATGGCTCCCAACTCTCACACAAGGCCCAAAAGAGAGGAATTTAACCTTAATAAAAACAACTGTTATTAATTGAATAAGCCCAATAACTAAATTGGCCTAAATAAATTCTATCAAGAACTATGATAATTTATTTTAGCAACAACAACCTATATGTATCTATAATCAAATTAAACACATAGGCTCACACAGGCACACTTTGGATGGGTCCTATCATGTTGCTAGGTCATACACAAATGAAAGAAGATTGTAAATATACGTGTTATAAATTATTAACTTGACCAAGGGAGCCATCAGATCATTAGATCTGGCAAAAAGTAATCATGGCTATTTGCAATCAAGTAATAAAAGGTTTTGAAAACTTACAAACAAGCTAAAACACATACTCCTGCAACAAGGTTAGCTGGATAGTTGGATGTAGGATTTATTTAATTTTAAATTAAATAATTAATTTCGAAATAATTAATTAATTAAAAAATAATTTTTCGAAAATTTAAAAAAAAAAAAAAATTGAATCATTCAAAATTTAAAAAAAAATTTAAATTTAAAATTAAACCTACAATTTTGAAAAATTAGGTTTCAACCAACCTAAATATCATTTCAAAATTTGCTAACTACTTTTAAAATTTAAATGTTATTTTATAAATAAAAATTAGAAAAGATAAGTTAAATATCTTTTTCAGATTTTAAATTTAATTTAAATAAATAAAATAACAAAATTTAAAAGTTAGCAAAATATCTTACATCTATTTAAAATTACATGATTATAATTATCTTATTTTAAATTTAAATAAGGTCAAAATATCTAAAAAAAATTTAATTTAAAAAATATATATAAAATCTGACCTTAAATTTAAAATTAAGATAAGATATAATCAAATTTAAAAATAATTAAGCAAGAAGATAGATACTAATTCTATTCAAATTCAAATTACACTAATATCTTGAATTAAATTTAAAAAATATTAAATTAATTCAAAATGATAATTAGAATTAAATTAAGAATAGTAATAGTATAAATACAAAACTAACCAAAAAATCGGAAGTTAATTCCATGAAAAAGCATGAAAAATCGAAGAAAAACGAAAAATTGTGAACTGTACGGACAGTTTTCGCGATCGCAGGAAAATTTCAGCACAGCTTCGATTTTTTCGAATCTTCAAAAAATCATAACTAATTCAAATAAAATCGAAATTGAGTTCTGTAAAAGGCTAACTTGCTTAATGTTTTCCATACTATCCAATAAAAATAATTTCAGAAACAGAATCGCAATTATTTTTTACGAAAATTTACAAACATCAATCAATCATCAAATAACACTCAATACAACATGATACCATCCAAAAACATACAAACAATCGTTTTAAAGTCCAAATTTCTTGCAAGTAAATCAATTACCATGGCTCTGAGGCCAGTTGTTGGAATTTATTTTACCAGGATCTTAGATCTACTCACAAGTATGTTGATTAACACCCTAAATATGAACTTTCTAAAACGATGAAATAAACACATATAAAGTTTAGGAAACCTTACAATGGGTGCAGCAGAATAATATGACTCCTTCCGTTCAGATATCTAGCCCTTGATTCCTTTTTGTAGCAGTGCATTATCAATATCTTAACCTGGATCTCTTTCTCTGAATCTTTGACGCTGAATCTCCTTTGCTGATGATCTTTCTTCACGATCTTCCTCACTATGATTGAGGTATCACTTGCTGTGTGTGGGCACTACTCATACACTAAGGATTTTGAAATTATCAAGGAAGAAGAGAGAGAGAGAGTGGCGGCTAGAGAAGAGAGAGGAGGCTCAGGTTTTTCTGATTCAGAAAGTGTCAGAAGAAAAGTGTGTTTTTCCTGAAGCCTTCACTATCTATTTATAGCATTCCACTAGGGTTAGGTTTGAATTATATGGCATTAAAATAATGAAAAAATCAACTTAAAATACCTACAATACGTGGCCAGCCATGCACTTAGTGGATTGGGCCTTGCTTTTTGCAATTTTGCAATTTTAACACCTTTTGTATCTGATTTTCTCAAAAATGCCAATTTCCTAATTCAACTATTTAAATGCCAATTCTAACTATTTAATAACTATAAATAATTATTAAATAATATTGTCATTTATCATGTTTATTAATTGAACCATACAAAGTATCATAATTAACAAATATGCCCCTATAAACTCTTTCTTTACAATTTCGCCCTTACTTAGTGAAAAATTCACAAATAGACATAGTCTAATTTGAGAATTATAATTGATTAATCAAAACCAATTACATGAGTCTTACAAGAAATATTATCTCAACTAGTGGGGGGACCATGGGTCTATATAACCGAGCTTCCAATAAGTAGATCAAGAATTTAGCACTAAAATTCACTAACTTATTAATTCTTCGTTGAATCCACGCATAGAACTTAGAATTGCACTCTCAGTATATAGAATGCTCTATATGTTCCACCATATAGACACATCATTAGTTATCCATTGTTATAATCCTAATTTGATCAATGATCCTCTATATGAATGATCTACACAGTAAAGGGATTAAATTACCGTAACACCCTACTATGTATTTTATCCTTAAAACACTTGACCCCGTATAAATGATATTTCAGCTTATGTGAAATGAGATCTCCACCATTTATTTTCGTTTGGTCAAGCTCGAAGAAGATCATCCTTTGCTTACTATTCGCCAGATAGAAGCTATAGATTCCATGTTTATGCTAGCGCTCCCACTCAATTGCACTACCGTGTTCCCAAAATGTACGTATCACCCTGACCTAAAAGTAGGCTTAACTAACAAATCAAAGAACACGAATAGCCTTTCAAGATTGAGCCTAATCATAACAGGATTAAGATCATTTGATCTAGGATCAACTAGGCGATATTGACTTGAATAGATATTACGGTAAGTTTAATAAATCTAAGTCAAAGTTCAATATCGGTCCCTTCCGATGCATACTCCATGCATCCAACCTGAGCTTTACTTTAACCAATGCTCTGGAAAGAACATAGCACTTCTCCAAATGCAAGTAAACTCTGTTGTAGATTATCATATCAGTAAAACCCTATGTCTGATAAATCTAGGAAACTTTATTCACATAGTCATGTTTTTCCAATTCTAATCATTTAAATGCCAAAACTAATTATTTAATAACTAAAATAGATTATTAAATAATATTGTCATTTAAAATAATTATTAATTAGACATACAAAGTCTCTTAATTAATAATTAAACCTAGAAACCCTTTTATTTACGATTTCATCCTTAAACTGTGAGAATTCATAAAGTGGACATAGTCTAACTTTTAGAATTATAATTGATTAATTAAAATCAATTAACTGAGTCTTACAAGCAGTATGGCCTCAACTAGTATGGGGACCATGGGTCTATATAACCGAGCTTCCAATAAGTCGAACCGAATTTACCAAGTAAATTCCCTAACTTATTAATTTCTCATTGAATCCACATTTAGAACTTGGAATTGCACTCTCAGTCATATAGAAATGCTCTATATGTTCCACGATATAGACACGTCATTAGTTATCCATTGTTATAACCCTAATGTGATCAATGATCCTCTATATAGATGATTTACACTGTACAGGATTAAATTACCGTAACACCCTACAATGTATTTTATCCTTAAAACACTTAACCCTGTATAAATGATATTTCACCTAAGTGAAATGAGATCTCCACCATTTATCTTCGTTTGGTTAAGCTCGAAGGAAATCATCCTTTACTTCTATTTGCCAAATAGAAGCTATAGATTCCATATTTATGTTAGCGCTCCCCCACTCAATTGTATTACCGTGTTCCCAAAATGTATATATTGCCCAGAGTAAAAATTAGGCTTAACTAACAAATCAAAGAACACGAATAATACTCTTGAAATTGAGCCTAACCATATCAGGATTTCGATCATGTGATCTAGGATCAACTTATGATATTGAATTGAATAGATATTTACGGTAAGTTTCAAAATCTAATTCAAAGTTCAATATCGGTCCATTCCGATGTATACTCCATACATCCGATACTGGTAAACTTTGCCAATGCCCTGGAAAGGACATAACACTTTTCCAAGGTGTAAGAATACCTATCGCTGATTATACCATGTCAGTCTAAATCCAGTGTTCTGACAAATCAGGGAATCTACTTTTGAACATATAATAAAGATTATATTCCACTGTGCTGACAACAATATAATCTTTAACCAACTCATATGTTCTGGACTTAAAAAGAATTCATACTTTATATACACATATAATCATGAAATAAATCATGTGAACCATGCAACATAAAATGTTATTTCTGATCTTTATTAATAAGTAAATCTGATTATACGAAATGAGTTTTATTTAGGGCATAAAACCCAACAAACTCCCCCTTGCACTAATATAAAACAAAAAGTGCATTTCAAATAATCATTAACACCTTGATATACCAATCAAGTGTAATAGTAGTATACTCCTCGTAATAGGATCTGATAGGTTGAATTAAACACAACCTCTTCTCCACCATTACTCTTCCTTAATCACAAAATCCTTGATAATGTGAAATTCCTCTCTATATGTTTACTCTTTTGGGATACTGGATTCTATACTTTTGGGCAACTACTCTTTTGTTATACAGGAAGTAACCCTAGTAGTTAAGGCAAGTTGGAACACTGCCACAAATGTATAGAACTTTCCTTAGACTGAAAAAGTATCTTTCCTGCAACTTTTAACATTCAGTCTCTTTCTGGTAGACTAAGAGATTTCAGATAGGTTTTTACACTTTTCCAAAATCACTACTCCACCCCCAAAGTAATCACCATCTCATCAGCCGACTTTCTAGCACAAAGGCAAGTCTTGAAATCTGATGTGGTGTAGTCTAAGAGTTTCAAAACCACCCTTATTGACTAACATATCGTTCCTCTTCTTAATCTTAAAATTTACTTGATTGTCTTCCAATGTTCTTCTCCTGGATTAATCTGATACTTACTCATTACTCCCACTCAACAGCAGGTGTCTGGTCTAAGGCATACAAAAGCATATCTGAGACCTCTCACTGTTGATTTAAGAATTCTTTCATGGCTTTATCTTCTCTGGAATAGTTGAGACTTTTCCTTAGATAAATAAAATCTATGTCTAAGAAGTTGTGAAGCTTCTATAGATTTCCATTGGAAAGAAAATGCATCAGCATCTCATGCTTGCATTAGAGTAAGTAATTTCCAGGTATACCACAAGCCATAGGTTTAGATAAACTCATACCTATAATACTAGGAACAAGAATTTTTGTTAAGTCCATTGAATAGACTTTCGAACGAAAATTTCCTTTCATGTCCTTGTAATAGAAAACTTTAGGTTACTCCATGTGAATGGATCAAACTATAGTTCTCTTGGCTTTCTTCTTAGTTTCTTATCTTGACAATCCATTACTTATTTAAACTCACAATGGGTTTTAATCACTAGTGTCTTCCAAGTCATAAGAAGAGTGAGTTCCTAGAAACTCTCCCACTACAAGAAGGTACCGTGAACTATGTCAAAGAAAACTAAATGGTAAAGACCTCTTCAGTTGTGTTAAGACAACAGAGGCAGTGGGATCATCTTGTAAAATAAGATGATAGAACACTTTTGGAATCAAGAAAAAAAAATATCTCCTTTATTTGCTACTTTATTTTCAAACTTAGTCATTTTCTTAGAAAGTAGTATTTGTTTAAACAAACACTTTCTTGTCTAATGACTATTGGATGCTCCACCCCTAATCACTAAGAATAGCTAACAAACATGCAAACCAGGGTTAGCAGTTCTAGCTTTTCTTAAGATTTCGATTAGGTCATCCATGAATCTAGTAATGATTTACATTAAGTATACAACCATTGCATCATTTTGAAATTTTATTTCCATAGAAGGATTTAGGCAACGACTAGTAACTAATCATCAATATGCAACTCGAATTTCTGGGGAGGTAAGTTTGGATATTATTCAAAATCAAATTAATGATCTTTGAACTGCATATCTACTAACTTTTTCTCCACCCCTATCAGTTCGCAAGATCTTTAACCACTTACCTTCACCATTGCTAGAAATTCATGAAATTTTTTTTTTAAACATTTCAAATTTCTTTTGCGTAAGGTAAAATCTAGAGTGATCGTTTTAAGAATACAACGAATACTCATATCCACCCCTGAATGTACATCCATCTGCGAATGAGATGAACTTAATTTCATTGGATATAGGCATATTAACTCTTTGCAGAGAATGATCTTGTCAAAACCACTATGAACAAGATACAAATGCCTTAGATTTATAAAATATGTGGTTGTATCTTTTGATGACTTAAGTTTAGTTACATCAAAGAGTTCTTAGAATAGTGCAAGTGGATTCTGGTCACAGAATACTAAACTCATACAGTTTAAATCCATTGATAGAAAATGGTTATGAAACACTTGGGAAAGTGTAACTGTATAATTAGTAATTCTTTCTTGGACCACCACTACTAATCTAACTCTATGATTTGCCTATACAAGTAGGAGATATCTAAGATTGAGGATTTATATCATTTTGGGATAGAATTCCGGGAATATAATCATATGTGTCATCTAATTTCTTAAGAGAAAATAAGACTTTATATGATTTATAGACCATTCATCCAATGATATGTCATTAAGCTAATTCGAAATGAATAAGCTAAGAGGAATTAGGATAATTTCGTTTTAAATAAGAATCCAACGATGCTCCGATTAGCGAGAGTCAAAGTAATCTTATTTATATAATCTTCTTGTTTCATATTGTAAAATACTAGTCTAAGGTGTCATCAATTGATGAACAGCTAGATGTTGCATATACAATATTTATCTTTCGAGATCTAACACTATTATGTTAGTCTAATGGTGAAAATCCATTAGGGATTTATCTCATTAGAAAAACAAATCAAGTTAGACCAACAATGAAGATTCGAAATTAAACTACAATTTAATAACAGAAAATAACATGGTTCAATTCAAATTCATACACAATTCAGAAATTATGAAGCACATAGCAAGTAGGAATGACAAGTGAAAATACTAAAACATACAATCCTAAATAATTTCCAAGGTTTTCAACAAACTGATATCAGTGTCCCGTTTAGGCGAGACTCAAAGCTATCATCCATTGAATAGAGTTGTCAGCTCATCTAAAATGTCAAACATTCTAGCAACCTTTTATTCGATCAAGATGTGAATCCGCGTTGTCCCGTTTAGGCGAGAGTCAAGGCTATTCTATCTTATGAGCTTCCACCATTGTTTCATATTCTTGCAAGTCTTATACAGTCGCCACCATTAGGGTGGTCATAAACTATATAAAAAACTTACAAGATTACTTATCTTTTGAGATTAAACGGTGCTAACTTGCTAATGAACGTTCCTCCATTAGGGAGGATTACTCACTAAAACAATAGCTATGTAAAACCAACAATGGAGATCGAATATCCTTATAATAAAGCTCATTATTTAATGAAGGGTTGTATTTTCTTCTAATATTTATTTTAATCCATTTATTTTAAATATATATTTATTTAATTAAAATTTCTAATTTAGAATGAAAAATTCCAAATATAAATTTTAATTTAACATTTATAAATTATACTTAGATGGATAAATAACGTGAATTATTTCCATCTTAGTAATAATTTCCATAAATATTTAGAAAATTATTCAATTTAAGTTGTTTCAAAATTAATTTGAATTAATTTACAACTCAAATTTAATTTTCTATAAATATATATTGCATTTCGAAAATGCTTTAAAATAAAATAAAAATAAATCCTGAAAAATTATTCTAATTTTATGTTGCCCAAAATTAATAAAATTAATTTTCAACAAAAAATATAATTTCCCTATTTAATTAAATATCTAAGAAAAATTTCAAATATTTAAGTATCATGATTAAAAAATTAACTTAAATATTAATTTTCTATTTAATTAAATACACTAGAAAAATACTTCAAGCAAAACAGATAATAACTATCTAGACTTTTCATAGACTAATTAATTCAATTTCTAATTATTATATATTTTAGTTCATTTATTTTAATTAACCATCAAATGAAAAAGTCACTGATTTAAGTTGGTCCAAAATTAAATAAATAATTTTCAACTTTAATCTATTTTTCAAATAAAATTCGAAATTTCTACATTAAAGAAATGTAATTTCGAAATTTTGGGAAATGATTAATAAAATAAAATAAAATATATTCTGAAAATTATTCATACTTAAGTTATTCTGAAATAAGATTCCAAACTTAAAATAATTTTCAACTTTAATTAAATAATATGAAAATAACAATATCAAAGTATCATGATGAAAATCAACTTAGATATTGAAATTTTCAATTTAATTAAATGTATTAAATTCAAGAAACAAATAATTAAGTAAAGAGGAAACTTAATTATTAATTCTAGTTTAATACTAGGAAAATATACTAAACTTAGATTGTACCAAAATTAATTAGGAAACAATTAATTTCACAATCAATGATATTTTCCTATTTAATATTAGAAATAATAACTAGTATTAGAAATAACTATCTAGAATATATCATTGACTAAGTGTTTTTCTAAAATTAACTTTAAAATATTACAATGAAAATAAATTTCATATATTTTAAAAGTTAATTATGTTGCTAATTCAATTTTAATTAGGTTAGACTAATATAATTAACCTAATACCATTATTTAAATAAGGCAAATGGGCCTTCACAATTGGGGTAGTTCATGTGAGGGGGAGCTGGGTTCAGTATGTCGTACCCACTTCTATGGCCCCCAACTCTCACACAAGGCCCAAAAGAGAGGAATTTAACCTTAAAATAAACAATTGTTATTCATTGAATAAGCCCAAATCTAATTGGACCTAAATAAATTTCCTTATGTCAAAATTTATTTTAGCAACCTAGTCCATTTACTTAGTAAAAACTTAAATGGGCTCCCTATATGCATCTAAGCCCAAAAGCAAACATATAGGCTCACACAGGTCAAATGATTTGGATGGATCCTATCATGTTACTAGGTTTACACAGATGAAAGAAGTACAAAATTTACCTGTTACAAATTATTTATAAGATCTATCGTCAATTGGACTATGATTAAAATCAGATCATTGGATCATGATCTGTCAACAAGTTAATCATAGCAATTTAGATCAGATAAATAATAGGTTTGTTAAAAAGTTTTGAATAAACAATATAAACAAACAAACATTGTCCATGTAACAGATGTGAAAACAAGATATTAATATAATTAAATTATTATTCTTAAACTAACCAAATAAAGGAAACTAATTTTAAAATATCTAGGTTTATTTGAATCAAAATTAAATTAAATATCTAATAAGATCAATGATTTGAAGGAAAGAATCTTCAATATCACTTTCAGATCTTATAATTTAATAAAATAAACCAATTTTAAAATAGATTTGGTTAGATAATTATTAAAATAATAAATGAATAATAATTACCATAATTATATGTCAAAATATCTCAAATTAAGCAATATTCAAATCTCCACAAAAATATCTATGTTATTTAAATATTTAAGATATGATTTATAAATTTCTAATAAGGAAAAAATGATATATATATATAGAAAAAATATCATTTTTATACTTATAATTTATAAATAATTAAATATTTAACAAAATAACAAATTTTTGAATTTGAAAACATTATGGTAAGTATATCTATAAAAATATCTATGTTAATTTCAAATTTATTAATTATTTAATTTGTCATATAAGATAATTTTAATATAATATTTTAAATAAAAAGACAAAGTTATCTTTTAATTTAAAATATCTTAAATATCAAAATATCTAATCTTATAATTAAATAATAAATAAATATTAAAGAAGTTAACAAATTTTTAAATCTGACCATTAGAGGAAATATTTAAAAATTGGAAACAATCCAAAATAGAAATATTTAAAATTGGAAAAATTCCAAATTGAAAATATTTAAAATTGGAAACATTTCAATTTAGAAATATTTAAAATTGGAAAAATGAATTTTTGGGAAACAAACCCATGAAAAAATTGGATTTTTAGGAAAAAATCCATAAAATCGCAATTTTGGGTTTTTGCTGCCAGTAGGCTGCAACTGCAGCCAAAATAGGCTGCATGACACCCAATACGCGCGCGGAGCAGGTGGTGACGCCGAGAAAACTCGGCGCTTGCAGGGACTTTGACCGAGAAGCCTCGGTCAGCTGCAGGGTGCACGCCCAGACTTACGCGCGCAGATGGAAAGGCTGATCCGAGGGTCTGGTGCGCATGAGCACCACCCTTGAGAGCCTTGAATCCCGATTTTCAAAAATTCATATCTTTCTCGATTTTTATCGGAATCGAGTTCCGTAAAAAATAAAATTGCTTAATTTTTCACAAGGAATCCAAATAAAATATTTTCAAAAATTGAAAAAATATTTTTCATTGAAAACGAAACTGTACAACATCAACATTCATCAAACAACACATAAACCAACATGAAACCATCCAAATCAACACAGAACATATCAATCATCGTTTTAATTCATATTACATGAAAGTAAATCATTACCATGGCTCTGGTGCCAGTTGTTGGAAATTATTTTACCAGGATCTAGATTTACTAACAAGTATGTTGGATTAACAACCTAATATGAATTCTAAAACAATGAAAATAAACACATATAAAGTTAGAAAACCTTACAGTGGGTGCAGCGGAATAATATGACTCCTTCCGTTCAGATCTCTAGCCCTTGATTCCTTTCTGTAGCAGAGCATCACCAAGATCTGAACCTGGATCTTCTTTTCTCCTTCTTTGATGCATAAATTCCATAGTCTTCCATACTATGATTGAGATACCACTTGATGTGTGTGGGCACTACTCATCTCACAAGGATTTCGAAAATTCTCTCTCTTTTCTCTCTTAATTTCGTGGCTTTTCATGCATACAAGAGAAGAGAGCAAGGTTCCTTTATATAGGAAAAAGGGAGAGCACAACTTTCCAAATAAAACAGTTTCCTTAATTACTGTGTAATCAATTAAATACCTTATTTAGTGTGATCCACCACTTTCCCATTATAGCTAGGCTTTGATTAGCAATTACATGGCATTTAAAAAATAAAAATAATAATTGGGAAACACAAAGGAGTGCTCAGCCATAGAGGGAATATGGGCCTCACTTGGATTTTGCAGTTTCCTCAATTTTATTTTAATTTCTCCAAAAATGCCATTTTTCCAATTCTAATCATTTAAATGCCAAAACTAATTATTTAATAACTAAAATAGATTATTAAATAATATTTTCATTTAAAATAATTATTAATTAGACATACAAAGTCTCTTCATTAATAATTAAACCTAGAAACCCTTTTATTTACGATTTCATCCTTAAACTGTGAGAATTCATAAAGTAGACATAGTCTAACCTTTAGAATTATAATTGATTAATTAAAATCAATTAACTGAGTCTTACAAGCAGTATGGCCTCAACTAGTATGGGGACCATGGGTCTATATAACCGAGCTTCCAATAAGTCGAACCGAATTTACCAAGTAAATTCCCTAACTTATTAATTCCTCATTGAATCCACACTTAGAACTTGGAATTGCACTCTCAGTCATATAGAAACGCTCTATATGTTCCACGATATAGACACGTCATTAGTTATCCATTGTTATAACCCTAATGTGATCAATGATCCTCTATATAGATGATTTACACTGTACATGATTAAATTACCGTAACACCCTACAATGTATTTTATCCTTAAAACACTTAACCCTGTATAAATGATATTTCACCTAAGTGAAATGAGATCTCCACCATTTATCTTCGTTTGGTTAAGCTCGAAAGAAATCATCCTTTACTTCTATTTGCCAAATAAGAGCTATAGATTCCATATTTATGTTAGCGCTCCCCCACTCAATTGTATTACCGTGTTCCCAAAATGTATATATTGCCCAGACTAAAAATTAGGCTTAACTAACAAATCAAAGAACACGAATAATACTCTTGAAATTGAGCCTAACCATATCAGGATTTCGATCATGTGATCTAGGATCAACTTATGATATTGAATTGAATAGATATTTACGGTAAGTTTCAAAATCTAATTCAAAGTTCAATATCGGTCCATTCCGATGTATACTCCATACATCCGATACTGGTAAACTTTGCCAATGCCCTGGAAAGGACATAACACTTTTCCAAGGTGTAAGAATACCTATCGCTGATTATACCATGTCAGTCTAAATCCAGTGTTCTGACAAATTAGGGAATCTACTTTTGAACATATAATAAAGATTATATTCCACTGTGCTGACAACACTATAATCTTTAACCAACTCATATGTTCTGGACTTAAAAAGAATTCATACATTATATACACATATAATCATGAAATAAATCATGTGAACCATGCAACAGAAAATGTTATTTCTGATCTTTATTAATAAGTAAATCTGATTATATGAAATGAGTTTTATTTAGGGCATAAAACCCAACATCTATACAGTATGTACATATAATCATGAAATAAATCATGTGAACCATGCAACATTAAATGTTATTTCTGATCTATATTAATAAGTAAATCTGATTATATTGAAATGAGTTTTATTTAGGGCATAAAACCCAACAAACTCCCACTTGCACTAATATAAAACAAAAAGTGCGTTTCAAATAATCTCAACACCTTGATATACAAATCAAGTGTAGTAGTAGTAAACTCCTCGTAATAGGATCTGAATGGTTGAATTAACCACAACCTTTTCTCCACTATTACTCTTCCTTTAATCACAAAATCATTGATAATGTGAAATTCCTCTCTATATGTCTACTCTCTTGGGATACTGGATTCTATATCTTTGGCAACTACTTTTGGTTAATCAGGAAATTAACACTAGTAGTTTAAGGCAATTTGGAATGATGCCAAAAATGTATAGAACTTTCCTTAGACTGAATAAGTACCTTTCCTGCAACCTTAACATTCAGTCCCTCTCTGGTAGACCTAGAGACTTCAGATAGGTTTTTACACTTCTCCAAAATCATTATTCCACCCCCAGAGTAATCACCATCTTATCAGAAAGATTTACTAGCACAAAGGCAAATTTCGAAATCTGATATGGTGTAGTCTAAGAGTTTTAAACACACCCTTATAGACTAACATATAGTTCCTCTTCTTAATCTTAAGATTTACTTGATTGTCTTCCAATGTTCTTCTCCTGGATTAATCTGATACCTACTCATTACTCCCACTCAACAGCAGGTGTCTGGTCTAAGGCATACAAAAGCATATCTAAGACCTCTCACTGTTGATTTAAGAAATTCTTTCATGGCTTTATCTTTTCTGGAATAGTTGAAACTTTTCCTTAGATAAATAAAATCTATACCTTAGAAGTTGTGAAGCTTCTATAGATTGCCATTAGAAAGAAAATGCTTCAGCATCTTACTAAAGTAAGTTGCTTGCATTAGAGTAAGTAATTACCAGGTATACCACAAGCCATAGGTTTAGATAAACTCAAACCTATAATACTAGGAACAGGAAGTTTTGTTAAGTCCATTGAATGGACTTATAAACGAAAATTTCCTTTTATGTCCTTGTAATAGAAAAATTTAGGTTACTCCATGTGAATGGATTAAACCATAGTTCTATTGGCCTTCTTCTTAGTTTCTTATCTTGACAATCCATTACTTGTTTAAACTCACAATGGATTTTAATCACTAGTATCTCCCAAGTCATAAAGGTGAGTTCCTAGAAACTCTCCCACTACGACAAGGTACCGTGAATTATGTCGAAGAAAACTAAATGGTATTGATCTCTTCGGTTGTGACAAGACAACAGAGGCAGTGGGATCATCATATGTTATATAAGATGATAGAACACTTTGGAATCAAGAAAAATATCTCGTTTATTTGCTACTTGTTTTCAGACTTAGTCATTATCCTAGAAAAGTAGTATTTGTTTGAACAAACACTTTCTTATCTATTGACAATGGGATGGTCCACCCCTAATCACTTAGAATAGCTAACAAACCATGGTTAACAGTTCTAGCTTTTCTTAAGATTTTGATTAGGTCATCCATGAATCTAGTAATGATTTACATTAAGTATACAACCATTACATCATTCTGAAATTGTATTACCATAGAAGGATTTAGGCAACGACTAGTAACTAATCATCAACATGCAACTCGAAATTTCTGGGTAGGTAAGTTTGGATATAATTCAAAAATCAATTTAATGATCTTTGAATTGCATATCTACTAACTATTTCTCCACCCCTATCAGTTCGCAAGATCTTTAACCACTTACCTTAATGGTTTTAACCATTGCTAGAAATTAATGAAATTTTTCAAACATTTCAAATTTCTTTGCTAAAAGGTATAATCTAGAGTTATCGTTTTAAGAATACAACGAAAAACTCATATCCACCCCTGAATGTACATCCATCTGCGAATGAGATGAACTACTTTCAGTGGATATAGGCATATTAACTCTTTGCAGAGATTGATCTTGTCAAATCTACTGTGAACAAGATACAAATGCCATAGATTAATGAAAAATGTGGTTGAGTCTTTTGATGACATAGGTTTAGTTACATCCAAGAGTTTTTAGAATACTGCAAGTGGATCCTGGTCACAGAATACCTAACTCATATTCCTTACAGTTTGAATCCATTAATAAAAGATGGATATTAAACACTTGAGAAAGTGTAACTGTGTTGTATCTCGAATTAGAAATATTAGAAAATTTCTGTTTGGATTCTAAAATTAAAGTCAAAGACTTAAATTCAACCAAATATAATGAGTAATTCTTTCTTGGACCACCACTACTAATACAAACTCTAAGTCTGATTTGCCCATACAAGTAGGAGATTTCTAAGATTGAGGATTTATATCAATTGGGAATAGAATTTCGGGATTATAATCATATGCGTCATATAAAATGACATGAAATGATTTATAGACCATTCATCCAATGATATGTTTTGAAGCTAATTCGAAATGAATAAGCTAAGAGGAATTAGGATAATTTCGTTTATAAATAAGAATCCAACGATGCTTCGATTAGCGAAAGACAAAGTAATCTTATTTATGTAATCTTCTTGTTTCATATTGTAAAAATACTAGTCTAAGGTGTCATCAATTGATGAACAGCTAGATGTTGCATATACAATATTTATCTTTCGAGATCTTACACTAATGGTGAAAATCCATTAGGGATTTATCTCATTAGAAAAACAAACATGTTAGACCAACAATGAAGATTCGAAATTAAACTATAACTTAATAACAGAAAATAACATGGTTCAATATAAATTCATACACAATTCAGAAATTATAAACATATAGCAAGTAGGAATGACTAGTGAAAATACTAAAACATACAATCCTAAATAATTTCCAAGGTTTTCAACAAACTGATACAGTGTCCCGGTAGGCGAGAGTCAAAGCATCATTTATTGAATAGAGTTGTCAGCTCATCTAAAATAGAAACCATTCTAGCAACCTTTTATTTGATCAAAATAAGAATCCAACGTTGTCCCGGTAGGCGAGCGTCAAGGTTATTCTCATTTTATGAGCTTCCACCATTGTTTCATGTTTTATGAGTTTATCTCTAAGTAGTCACCGTAGGGGAGAGTCTAAATAGAAACGAAAACTCACAAAACACTTATCAAATGAAATCTTACGGTGTTAAATGCGTTCAACGAATAACCATCCATAGGGGGACGAAGTCTAGCGTCTCGAGGTTATATTGAAAACATTTAACTTTTGTAAGACCAACAATGGAGATCGAATATGTTAATAATAATCAAGCTCATTATTTAAAGTGAGTTGTATTTTCTTTGATTCTCTTTATTTAATTTATTTATTTTAAATATATGTTTATTTAAAATTTCCAATTTAGAAAGAAAAATTCTAAATATAAATTAAAATTTAATATTTATAAATTTTACTTAGATGGATATGAAAATAACATGAATTATTTCCATCTTAGTAATAATTTCGAATAAATATTTAGAAAAATATTCAATTTAAGTTGTTACAAAATTAATATAAATTAATTTACAACTCAAATTTAATTTTCTATAAATATATATTGCATTTCTAATAATTAAAGTATTTAAGAATACAATTTTCGAAAATGCATGTTAAAATAAAAAATTAATCCTGGAAAAATTATTCTAATTTAATGTTGGCCCAAAATTAATTAATAAAATTAATTTACAACAAAAAAATATAATTTTCCTATTTAATTAAATATATAAGAAAAATTTCAAATATTTAAGTATGATGATGAAAATCAACTTAAATATTAATTTTCTATTTAATTAAATACACTAGAAAAATACTTCAAGCAAAAATATCATCTATCTAGATTTTCCTTTGACTAATTAATTTAATTTCTAATAATATACTTTAATTCAATTTATTTTAAATTAATCAATAAATGAAAAAATCATTGATTTAAGTTGATCCAAGAATTAATTAAAATAAATAATTAATTTACAACTTAATCTATTTTTCAAGATAAAATTCGAAATTCTAGCATTTAAGAAATGCAATTTCGAAAATTGATTAATAAAATAAAGAAAAAATATATTTTGAAAATTATTTAAATTTAGTTGAAAAAATAAATTTCAACTAAAAATAATTTTCTATTTAATTAAATGTCATGAAAAAGAAATATTTAAGTATGATGATAAAAATCAACTTAGATATTCAATTTTTCAAATTAATTAAATGTATTAAATTCAAGAAATAAATAATTAAGTGTAGAGAAGGCTTAATTATTAGTCTCTAGTTTAATACTAGGAAAAATATACTTAAAATAAATTGTACCAAAATTAATTATATAAATAATTAATTTCACAATGTATAATATTTTCCTATTTAATATTAGAAATAATAAGTAGTCTAGAAATAACTATCTAGAAAATATCTTATTTGACTAAGTATCTTTTCAACAAAATTTGAAAAAAATATCTAATTTAAGTTGTATTAGAAAAAATCTAGAACTTAAATATTTTTTCAAATTTATATTTAATTAAATATCAAAAATTAAGTTGTAACCACTTAATTTGGAAATATTCCATTTTAAGTTAATATTCGAAAAGATATTAACTTAAAAAATATCTAAAGAATCTTAATAACCAATGCCTAAAATTCCTCAACTTAATTTTGAAATTTGAAATTCAAAAGATATTCAGATTTAAGTTGGTTAGTTGTAGATAACTAAATATCAACTTAAATAAGAATATTTAATGAAAAATTTAAATTAAGTTCCAGAAAGAATCTAGATGGTTATAATTCTATATTTAATTAAATACAAGAAAATACATATAGTTTAGCTTAGAATAAAGAATTCTTTAAACTATAATTTTCTTAAATTAATTTCAAAATAAATGAAATGAATTATGTTGCTAATCAATTTTATTAGGTTAAACTAGTGTAATTAACCTAGTACAGTTGTTCAAATCAGGAAAATGGGCCTTAACAATTGGGGTGGTTCATGTGAGGGGGTGCTGGGTTCAGTATGTCGTACCCACTTCTATGGCTCCTAACTCTCACACGAGGCCCAAAAGAGAAGAATTTAACCTTAATAAGAACAACTGTTATTAATTGAATACGCCCAATAACTAAATGGGCCTAAATAAATTCTATCAAGAACTATGATAATTTATTTTAGCAACAACAACCTATATGTATCTATAATCAAATTAAACACATAGGCTCACACAGGCATACTTTGGATGGGTCCTATCATGTTGCTAGGTCATACACAGATGAAAGAAGATTGTAAATATACCTGTTATAAATTATTAACTTGACCAAGGGAGCCATCAGATCATTAGATCTGGCAAAAAGTAACCATGGCTATTTGATATCAAGTAATAATAGGTTTTGAAAACTTACAAACAAGCTAAAACACATACTCCTGCAACAAGGTTAGCTGGATAGTTGGATGTAGGATTTATTTAATTTTAAATTAAATAATTAAATTCGAAATAATTAATTAATTAAAAAATAATTTTTCGAAAATTTTTTTAAAAAAAAAATTTGAATCATTAAAAATAAAAAAAAAAAATTAAATTTAAAATTAAACCTACAATTTTGAAAAATTAGGTTTCAACCAACCTAAATATCATTTCAAAATTTGCTAACTACTTTTAAAATTTAAATGTTATTTTATAAATAAAAATGAAATAAAAATTAGAAAAGATAAGTTAAATATCTTTTTCAGATTTTAAATTTAATTTAAATAAATAAAATAACAAAATTTAAAAGTTAGCAAAATATCTTACATCTATTTAAAATTACATGATTATAATTATCTTATTTTAAATTTAAATAAGAACAAAATATCTAAAAAAGATTTAATTTAAAAAATCTATATAAAATCTAACCTTAAATTTAAAATTAAGATAAGATATAATCAAATTTAAAAATAAAATAGATTTTTAAGCAAGAAGATAGATACTAATTCTATTCAAATTCAAATTACACTAATATCTTGAATTAAATTTAAAAAATATTAAATTAATTCAAAATGATAATTAGAATTGAATTAAGAATAGTAATAGTATAAATACAAAATTATACAAAAAATTGGAAGTTAATTCCATGAAAAAGCATGAAAAATCGAAGAAAAACGAAAAATTGTGAATTGTACGGACAGTTTTCGCGATCGCAGGAAAATTTCAGCACAGCTCCGATTTTTTCGAATCTTCAAAAAATCATAACTAATTCAAATAAAATTGAAATTGAGTTCTGTAAAAGGCTAACTTGCTTAATGTTTTCCATACTATCCAATAAAAATAATTCTAGAAACAGAATCGCAATTATTTTTTACGAAAATTTACAAACATCAATCAATCATCAAATAACACTCAATACAACATGATACCATCCAAAAACATACAAACAATCGTTTTAAAGTCCAAATTTCTTGCAAGTAAATCAATTACCATGGCTCTGAGGCCAGTTGTTGGAATTTATTTTACCAGGATCTTAGATCTACTCACAAGTATGTTGATTAACACCCTAAATATGAACTTTCTAAAACGATGAAATAAACACATATAAAGTTTAGGAAACCTTACATTGGGTGCAGCGGAATAATATGACTCCTTCCGTTCAGATATCTAGCCCTTGATTCCTTTCTGTAGCAGAGCATTATCAATATCTGAACCTGGATCTCTTTCTCTGAATCTTTGACGCTGAATCTCCTTTGCTGATGATCTTTCTTCACGATCTTCCTCACTATGATTGAGGTATCACTTGCTATGTGTGGGCACTACTCATACACTAAGGATTTCGAAATTATCAAGGAAGAAGAGAGAGAGAGAGTGGCGGCTAGAGAAGAGAGAAGAGGGTCAGGTTTTTCTGATTCAGAAAGTGTCAGAAGAAAAGTGTGTTTTTCCTGAAGCCTTCACTATCTATTTATAGCATTCCACTAGGGTTAGGTTTGAATTATATGGCATTAAAATAATGAAAAAATCAACTTAAAATACCTACAATAGGTGGCCGGCCATGCACTTAGTGGATTGGGCCTTGCTTTTTGCAATTTTGTAATTTTAACACCTTTTGTATCTGATTTTCTCAAAAATGCCAATTTCCTAATTCAACCATTTAAATGCCAATTCTAACTATTTAATAACTATAAATAATTATTAAATAATATTGTCATTTATCATGTTTATTAATTGAACCATACAAAGTATCATAATTAACAAATATGCCCCTATAAACTCTTTCTTTACAATTTCGCCCTTACTTAGTGAAAAATTCACAAATAGACATAGTCTAATTTGAGAATTATAATTGATTAATCAAAACCAATTACATGAGTCTTACAAGCAATATTATCTCAACTAGTGGGGGGACCATGGGTCTATATAACCGAGCTTCCAATAAGTAGATCAAGAATTTAGCACTAAAATTCACTAACTTATTAATTCTTCGTTTAATCCACGCATAGAACTTAGAATTGCACTCTCAGTATATAGAATGCTCTATATGTTCCACCATATAGACACATCATTAGTTATCCATTGTTATAATCCTAATTTGATCAATGATCCTCTATATGAATGATCTACACATTAAAGGGATTAAATTACCGTAACACCCTACTATGTATTTTATCCTTAAAACACTTGACCCCGTATAAATGACATTTCAGCTTATGTGAAATGAGATCTCCACCATTTATTTTCGTTTGGTCAAGCTCGAAGAAGATCATCCTTTACTTACTATTCGCCAGATAGAAGCTATAGATTCCATGTTTATGCTAGCGCTCCCACTCAATTGCACTACCGTGTTCCCAAAATGTACGTATCACCCTGACCTAAAAGTAGGCTTAACTAACAAATCAAAGAACACGAATAGCCTTTCAAGATTGAGCCTAATCATAACAGGATTAAGATCATTTGATCTAGGATCAACTAGGCGATATTGACTTGAATAGATATTACGGTAAGTTTAATAAATCTAAGTCAAAGTTCAATATCGGTCCCTTCCGATGCATACTCCATGCATCCAACCTGAGCTTTACTTTAACCAATGCTCTGGAAAGAACATAGCACTTCTCCAAATGCAAGTAAACTCTGTTGTAGATTTTCATATCAGTAAAACCCTATGTCTGATAATTCTAGGAAACTTTATTCACATAGTCATGTTTACTTTCCAATGTGTTGACGGCACAATAAACAGGATCAAGTATGTGAAAAGGGTTTCAGATGAATCTATACATTATGTACATATAATCATGAAATAAATCATGTGAACCATGAAACATTAAATGTTATTTCTGATCTATATTAATAAGTAAATCTGATTATATTGAAATGAGTTTTATTTAGGGCATAAAACCCAACAGGGACCCCCACCTTTCCTACTCCTGTTTATGATAGGGATGGTGGTGATTCCACCACAGATCAGAAAAGGAAAGTTACTCCTGCATCTGGTGGCTCAGGGCAAAGCAAGTGGTTCCGTGCGAACCAGGGTAGAGGTGGACGCCAGAATTACTCTTACCCTGAGTGCCCACGCTGCAAGAAACATCACCTGGGAGAATGCAACTGGAAGACATGCTTTTTGTGTGGGATGATGGAGCATTTCAAGAAAGATTCCCCTCAGACAAAGAAAGAGGAGCCGAAAGCTGAGGTAAAACCGGTTCCTGCTCGAGTGTTTGCCATCACCCAAGCCGATGCTGCAGCCAGTCCTTCTGTTGTGACAGGTGAGCTTCCCGTCAACAACTCTTTGTATACTGTATCATTTGATTCGAGAGCTACACGTTCATATGTAGCTAAGAGAATAATTGACCTTTTGGGTAGGCCTTGCGATGTTTTAGAAAGAGGGTTTGGAACCCTAATGCCTAGCGGAGAGTTAGTTATCTCTAATAGGCGCATTAGGTCTATGCCGGTTAGGATCAAGGATAGGGAGTTGAGTGCTAACCTTATAGAACTGGAATTAACTGAGTTTGACATCATACTTGGGATGGTTTTTTCTGTCCAAGTATTCAGCCAGTATAGATTGTAAACGGAAAATGGTGACTTTTCAGCCAGAAGGTGAAGATCCATTTGTTTATGTTGGATCAGTTCAGGGGTCTCGGATCCCGATTATTTCTGTATTGAGGGCTAGAGATTTACTACACAGTGGATGTGTAGGATTTTTAGCAGTGGTGATAGACTCTACCAGACTCGAAACATTTGGGTCTGAGGTAGTCAGAGTGGTAAAAGACTTTCTTGACTGTTTCCCGAGGAATTACCGGGATTGCCGCCGCAACGAGAAATTGATTTCGTAATTGATCTGGCACCTGGAGCCAAACCTATTTCTAAAGCTCCATATAGGATGGTTCCAGCAGAACTCAAGGAGCTTAAGTTACAACTTTAGGGGATAATTGATATTTGGTTTATCCGACCCAGTGTATCGCCCTGGGGAGCTCCAGTTTTGTTCGTGAAAAAAAAAAGATGGTTCCCTTAGAATGTGTATTGATTATCGGGAGCTAAACAAGTTGACAATTAAGAACAAGTACCCATTACCCAGAATCGATGATTTGTTCGATCAGCTTCAGGAAAAGACAGTGTTTTTGAAGATTAATCTGCGATCTGGTTATCACCAACTCAGAATCCGGGAAGAAGACATACCAAAGACTGCTTTTCGAACCAGATATAGGCACTATGAGTTTCTGGTAATGTCATTCGGATTGACTAATGCTTCTGCGGCCTTTATGGATCTCATGAATAGGGTATTCAAGGATTTCCTCGATAACTACGTTATAGTGTTTATCGATGACATCCTTGTATACTCTCAGTCAGAAGAGGAGCACGAGCATCATCTTCAAATGGTATTGCAGCGACTTAGGGATCATAAGTTGTATGCAATGTTTAAAAAGTGCGAATTCTGGTTGTCTGAGGTATCTTTTTTGGGACATATTTTCGGAAAGAGTGGAATTATGGTTGATCCAAATAAGATTGAGTCAGTGAGGAATTGGCCGAGGCCAAAATCTGTGACGGAGGTTCGAAGTTTTCTCGATTTAGCAGGGTATTATTGACATTTCGTCGAGGGATTATCTAAAATCTCTATGCCCCTAACTGAATTGACTAAGAAAAATGAGAGATTTGTGTGGTCAAACAAGTGTGAAACAAGTTTTCAGGAGTTGAAGCAACGTTTGATGACAGCTCCAGTGTTAGCTTTGCCATCAGATCAAGAGAAATTCGTTGTTTATTGTGATGCATCCAGACAGGGTCTGGGATGTGTTCTGATGCAAGCTGACAGAGTTATAGCTTATGCCTCTCCTCAACTGAAAGATTATGAGCAGCGCTATCCAACTCATGACCTTGAGCTTGCTGCTGTGGTTTTTGCTTTGAAGATATGGCGGCATTATTTCTATGGTGAAAGATGTGAGATTTATACCGATCATAAGAGTCTCAAGTACTTTTTCACCAAGAAAGATTTAAATATGAGGCCAATGTTGTGGCTGATGGGTTGAGTAGAAGGGGTCCCGGGCAGGTTTGTAGCACGGTTTTGATAGCCCATCAACTAGCCTCTGAAATGGTTAGTGCAAGGATTGAGCTTGTAGTTGGGGAATTGCACAACTTGACACTTCAATCTGATCTATTAGAGAGAATCAGAAAAGCTCAACTAGAAGATCCTGATTTAGTTAAAGTTTGAGATGAAGTAATGGTTGGTCGGCCTAGAGACTTTTCAGTCTCAAATAGTGGAATGTTGTTGTATAAAGCTAGAGTTTGTGTTCCTGGTATTGAGGAGCTTAAGAAAGAGATACTTGATGAAGCTCACACCACACCTTATTCACTGCATCCGGGAACCACCAAAATGTATCAAGATTTGAAACCCTACTTCTGGTGGTATGGGATGAAAAGAGATGTGGTGGACTATGTGTCCAAATGCTTAACCTGCCAGCAAATCAAGGTTGAACATCAAAGGCCGGCAGGGTTATTGCAACCTTTGGTCCTTCCTGAGTGGAAGTGGGAGGACATTGCAATGGATTTTGTAACTGGATTGCATAAAACCACAGGAATGTATGATTCAATATGGGTTATAGTGGACAGATTCACAAAGTCAGCTCACTTTCTGCCAGTAAAAGTTACATATTCAGTGGATCAGTACGCTGAACCATATGTAAAGGAGATAGTTCATCTCCATGGAGCCCCTAAATCTATTGTTTCAGATAGGGATCCAAAGTTTACATCGAAGTTTTGGGTGAGTCTTCAGAAGGCTATGGGTACCAAATTAAAGTTCAGCACAGCCTTTCACCCTCAGACAGATGCTCAGTCAGAAAGAACAATTCAGATACTGGAAGACTTACTGCGAACCTGTGTTATGGACTTTGAGGATCATGGCATAAGTACTTGCCTTTGATTGAGTTCTCCTACAACAATAGCTACCTGAATACAATAGGGATGACTCCCTATGAGATTTTATATAGTAGGAAGTGTCGCTCCCCTATTCATTGGGACGAAACTGGAGAAAGGAAGTACTTGGGTCCAGAACTAGTTCAGAGGACCAATGAAGCTATTGATAAAATCAAGGCTCGGATGCTTGCTTCTCAAAGCAGGCAGAAAAGTTATGCTGATCCGAAGTGCAGAGATGTCGCATTTCAGGCAGGGGAACATGTTTTCCTGCGGGTTTCACCAATGAAGGGTATTAGGCGCTTCGGGAAGAAGGGTAAGATAAGCCCTAGGTTCATTGGGCCATTTAAGATACTTGAGAAGGTCGGGCAGGCAGCGTATCGGCTAGCCTTCCCACCAGCGTTGTCGGCTGTTCATGACGTATTTCATATTTCTATGTTGAGGAAATACGTGTCAGACCCGACTCATATCTTGAGTTATGAAGCCCTTGAACTGCAATCAGACTTATCCTATGAAGAGCAACCTGTACAGATTCTTGATAGAAAAGAAAAGGTTCTTCAGAACAAGACCATTGCTCTAGTTAAGGTGCTTTGGAGGAACAGTAAGGTGGAAGAAGCCACCTGGGAGTTGGAGTCTGATATGAGGACTCTACATCCAGAGCAATTCAGGTTAGATTTCGAGGACAAAATCCTTTTAACGGGGGGATATTTGTAATGACCACTTTAGTAATGTTGGATTAGTAAAGGCAATTAGCACTAATTTTTGTTAATTTTATAATTATTTATGAATTTATTTATTTGTGAACCTCAATATTATAAATGAATATTAGAGTTATAATTTCTCAATTCCGGAGATTTTATTAAACCCTAGGGGTATTATTTGGCTTATATGTGAAATATGTTATTTTTGTAAATTTTGCTCGGCGACAACGGAAAATGCGATGGATGGCTAGTTTGATCACATGGGTAAGTTTAGAACCTTATTTCTTAGTGGGAAATATTTGAGAGAAAATAAAATACCGGGATTAGACGGGGTTATAGAATTTGACCATTTTACCCCTAGTTTTGGAAATGCCTAAGTTGTAGGCTTAAGGTTATTTTTGTAATTTGCTAAATAGGTGATTTGGTGGCTGCCTAGGGTGTGGACACCTGTCCATTTTATTGAGCACGTAATTAATTGGGGATTATCTCTTTTTCATTTGAAGAAAATAGAGGAATAAGGAAAAAAAGTCAAAAATTCAAGAAAGCTATCTCTTTCTCTTTTTCTCTCTTTCCGCTGAAGCAAACCAGGGGGATTTGTTGCTAAAATTGGTATTTTCAGCAAGGTTGGAGGAGGATTCAAGCAAAGGTAAAACCCTAGAACTCTTGAGCATGTTTTTGAAGCTTTTTCTTTAGGTTGAATATGTGAATTTTGTTAAATAGGGGCTATTAGGGTTAGGTTTGTTTAAGGTTTGATTTTATAGGTTCATCTGAGTTGAGTATAGCATTGAGCAGCTGGTTTTGATGTTTGGTTTTAGTTTTGTCGAAGTTTAAGCTTTGAGTTCAAAGCTTTGAACTCTAATGGCATAAATTGATTCATTAGGTATTTCTGTGAAATTATGGTTGGAAAATATTGTCTATGCATTGTTTAGGTACTCTGGAAAGTTTAGTAGCATTTGGTGGAAAATTGAGCAAGAGGTGAAGGGTTTGGGGAGAACTGGTGCAAAACGGCTAGCCGGTTTTGCCAGACCTCTAAAACCTAGCCGGTTTTGGCAAGATTCCCAAACACTTCATTTTCTCAATTTTTGTCCATTTCAGTGCCATGGTTGGGTGTTTCCCTAATTCCAGAGTTTGGGTAACCCCTAGAAAGTGTTGCAGAACTTAGGTTTATGGTTTTGGGTTTCCCGGGTTTAGGTTTTTGTTCGTGTAACTTACCCAGTTTCATAATGTGATTAGGTTATCCATCTAGCGCGAGACTTTCTGTTCAGGTCGGCCAGCACACTTGAATTTGGAAAGAAGGTAAGAACTGAATATAATGTGTGATATCAATATCTGAGTGTATGTATATGTTATGTGTATATGCATGCTTAAAATTTTAGTTGCACTACTAATACTTATACGGTTAAGGTATGGAGTGTATTGGTATAGTGATTGTTGTCTGAAAGTACCGTGATACTAGCATAAGTACGGAGAAGTACTGAGTATGTGTGGTACATCACTCAGAGGTACTCAGTGTATGAAATAAACCCTACCAACACTCGTACAGAGAGGTACGTAGTGTATGTGGTATAGTGGTTATACCCTAGTATAGAACGTTCTTACTCATGTGTTGAGCCTTGTAAATAGGTGTATGGGCGCCTAGATACAAGTCATATATTATATGATATGTTATATGCTTTCTTACTGAGTCTGTCGACTCACAGTTCTGCTTCCATGTCTAGGTAAAGGAAAGGCAAAAGCTGAATAGGAGTGAACCTGAGCTCGGATGAAGTTGTACATGTCGAAGCGACCCGGCCTGGAGTGTTCGGTCTCAGGACATCTGGGGTTATATTTTGTAGTCGCTGTGCGACCTGGATTATATGTATTTTGAGATATTATATTTTAAAAGTTTGTAAACAGGATCTCGGTACTTGTAAATAGTTTTGTATATTATAAAGTTTATTAATTAATATAAAAGTTTTAATTTGACACGTTTTTCAAGAAAATTCTTTGATTAGCAAAGACAGCACTGTAATTGAAAAGGCACTGTAGCGTGCCTTAGCATTAGGGCGTTACAGATAAGTTTACCGTTTCACTCCTCAATGTATTTTATCCTTAAAACACTTAGCATCCTGTAAATGATATTTCAGTGAACTGAAATATAATCACTGAAACAAGAGCTCTTCCATTTACCTCTATTAAGCCAAGCTTAAAGGAAATCATCGTTTTACTTCTATGTCCTGATAGAAGCTATAGATTCCATATCTATGTTTAGCGCTCCCACTCAATCACACTACCATGTTCCCAAAATGTACGTATCACCCTGACCAGAAAGTAGGCTTAACAAACAAATCAAAGAACATGAATAGCACTCTTGAGATTGAACCTAAGCATGTCAGGATTAAGATCTTTTGATCTAAGATCAACTAGTGAATTGACTTAGAAAGATACAACGGTAAGATTATAATATCTTTACCAAGATCAATATCGGTCCCAGTCCAATGCATACTCCATACATTCGAAACTAGCATACTTTGCCAATGTTCTGTAAAGAACATAACACTTATGCAAAGTGTAAGTACACTTCATCGCTGATATCACATCAGTGTAAATCCAATGCACTGATGAAACAGGGACTTTGTCTTTTGAAGCATATAATCACAATCACATTCCAATGTGTTGACATCACTGTAATTGTAAATTACTATATGTTCTGGACTTAACAGATTTTGTATATATTAAACCATAAACATGAAAACTAAATGTAAACATAAATGACTTCTAATCTTTTATTAATAACAAATCAGATTAGATTGAAATTGGTTTTATTTAGGGCATAAAATCCCAAAAAACATAAAACAAGTAGTGCATTTCAATCAATCTATTGTCTTGATCTTCCGATCAAGTGTAGTATATTTGACTCAACCCAAATTTCTGGAACTGTAAGTCTGTGGTAAGCTACTGCTTTATCCACCATTACTTCCTTTGTGTTCATAAAACATTATGCAACATTATTTGTTATATGCATTACTCATCAAGGGATACTGAACTCCTTACTGCTTACAAAGTGCATATGAATAAACAGAAGACATATCTCTCATTCTTTTCAAGAATGAAATAGAGATAACAAAGTGTAGAATTTTCTTCAGTTGAATAACTTTCTGGTAATTTCAAATTTACAAAGTTATATATATCTTCACTGATGGAGCTTGAATTATTATAGATGAGTTTTAATACTCTTCTAGAATAACTCCTCCACCCCCAGAGTAACCACCATCTCAGATTCTTTATGAGTTGGTGTAGATATAAGGACTTCTAACATATACATCCCTATAATCTAACATATAGCTCACTTTCATAAATCTTTCTTGACTTTCCTTTACTGTTCCTTTTGATTACATTCCAAATGGCTCCCACTCAACAGTAGGAGTCTGGTTAAATTCATACATAGAAGTACATTTAACCTCTTACTATTGTTTTCAGGGATATCTTGTTGTGATGTTTATTTTAGTCTGAAACTGTAAGTTCCTTCTAGACTAAGTCAACAACATAGCAATGTTGTATTAACATTAATTTAAAATACTTGCTTAAGATTAAGTAATCATTTGAGATACCATAAAACATTTCATGAGGATTAGGAATTTTCTTGCCTAAGTCATTCGAATAGAGTATGCAAGAATTCTACTCTCTTATTCTCATAATTCTGATAAGTTATTTATATCCATATGAATGGTTAGATTTACTTTCTCAGTTGTAGTCTAAAGTTCCTATCACAAGTGTCAACCAAATGAAGATGGGTTTAGAATTTTAAAATTCTCCCACTCAAATATGGTAGTGTGATACAATGTCAAAGAACTTTGTTAGTATCAATTTCTATTACAACAGTAAATATTAATTGGAACATAAATTAAGATCAAGAATATACTCTGATAATTGGCTAATTTATTATATTTAATCCATGTTTAAAATATGTGTGCCATAGAGTACTGTAGTGTATTGAGTATAGTCTAGAGTTCAAAATGAACTACATATTTAAATAGTATAGTCCACCCCTAAGTATATAGAGATCATGATCCACCCCTAAGGGATATAGAGATCATGGTCCATCCCTTACTGATATAGAGATCATGTGGAGTTATGAATATAATCCAGAGTTCAATAGATATAAAAGATCGTTGAACTGCATATTATTCTTAACTTTTTCCACCCCTATAAGATCAAAAGATCTTTCTATTAAATAAATTCTTAATAATTGTTTTTAGAATTAGCACTTTTTCATAAACATAGAATTGAGATTCTAAGTGTTTGTGTAGTATTAACTCTTTGCAGAGTTGAATATACTATAGAATTTGTGTCAATAATAAAACACATACATATACAAATATTAAAACATATAAATATAATTGGAACTGGCATACACAAGATAAAGTAAATAAAGCTCAATTCATAAATGCAATTCATTTTAAAAATAGAAAACTTTATTATAAAATTCTCCAAAATAAAAAGAATTGTCTGCAATAATATGAAAAATAGGGAATAAAATCCCAAACTAATAATTGAAATCCAAATTGTTCTAAAAATAAAAAAAATTAATTCAAAAATAATAATTTTAAAAAATAGAAGATTCTGAGCTTCATCTTCGTCTTGGACTATCTCCACCCATTTGTCCAACCATCTGATTCAACTCGCTAGGATAGCATCCGAGTTAAAGCAGCTGTTGCTTGTTTCTTTGCTAGAAATTTAGGGCATTGGGGTTTCCAGTGGCCCTTTTCATTGCAATAGAAGCATTTTCCTTTTGGTTTATCACCTGGAGTAGCAGCCTTTTTCTTTTCAACTGTTTTCACATCTTGAACAGGCTTCTTGCTATTATTCCACTTCTTCTTGTTCTTGGGTTTGGAAGTAGAGGCAAAGTTTGCCTCAGCCTTAGCCGCCCCATTAGCATTCCCAGAATTATGAGCTTTAGATCCTCCTTTCTGTGGTCCTCCAATCAAATTTTAAAATGTCTGAAGGTCATTTGCCAACTCATGAAATTCTTGTTCCATCTTGTTCATGACATAATTTGAAGTGTAAGGTTGAAAGGCTGGAGTCAGACTTTTCAAGATCAGACTCACTTGAGTTGTCTGATCCATAACAGCTCCATCATTCTGAGCAACCTGGAAGTAACTCGCCATTTGGAGAAGGTGATCACGCACGTTCTGATGAGGTTTCATCCGTGCATTGATGAAATTCCTTGTCACTTGAAAGCAAGATTGAATTGATGCCATCCCGAATAGTTCAGTTAACTGGTTCATGATTTCTGCAGCCGTGTCAGTGTTAGCAAACCTTGTTTTCAAGGTGTCAACCATGCTAGAAAGCATGAAGTATCGAGCTTTTTTATTGGCATTCTGCCAACGCCCGTACTTCTTTTTTACTGCTTTGGTTGCATTATCACCCGACTGCTTAGGAGACGGTTCAATTAACACAAACATGGCATTTTCACCAATGAGAGCAATGTTAATGTTCTCTTTCCATTTTGGAATGTTAGATCCATTCAGCTTATTATCATTCAACAGTGACATCATGGGGTTGGTCATTGTCATGTTGGATATGTTGGAATATTTATTTTACCAGGATCTAAGATCTACTCACAAGTATGTTGTTTAAACACCCTAAATATGAACTTTCTAGAACGATAAATTAAACACATATAAAGTTAAGAAAACCTTACATTGATGCAGCGGAATTAATGTCTCCTTCCACTCAGATCTCTAACCCTTGTATCCTTTTTGTAGCAGAGTATAATCAAGATCTGAGCCCGAATGTCCTTCTTCTTCAAGTTTGATCATTCACAGTCTTCCAATCTATGATTGAGTTACTGCTTGCTGTGTGTGGGCACTTACTCTTTCACTAGGGTCGAAATTGATCAAGGAGAAAAGAAGAGAGAGGGTTTTGGCCAGGTATAGAAAGTGGGGAAGGCTCAGTTTTTCTGAAGAGAGAAATTTCTGTCAGAAAGCTAATGAAAGCTTATGAAAGCATGTTATGTGACTGAGCCATCACTTTCTATTTATAGGCTACTATTAGGTTTAGGATAAGAATTATTTGGCATTAAAATAATGAAAATATTAATTTGAAATCCCACATTAAGTGGCCGGCCATGGTGTTATAATGGGCCTCACTTGATTTTGCAGTTTTATCAAATTTTATCTCTATTTTCTCAAAAACGCCAATTTTCCAATTCTAACCATTTAAATGCCAAAACTAATTATTTAATAACTAAAATAGATTATTAAATAATATTGTCATTTAATTTAATTATTAATTAGACATATAAAGTCCATTAATAAATAAATAAACCTAGAAACTCTTTTCTTTACAATTTCACTCCTGCTTAGTGAAAATTCATAAAATTAGACATAGTCTAACTTTAGAATTGTAATTGATCAATCAAGAATCAATTAATGAGTCTTACAAGCAGAATATTCTCAACTAGAATGGGGACCATGGATCTATATGCTGAGCTTCCAATAAGTGAACCAAATTTACCAAGTAAATTCCTACTTATTAATTCTTCGTTGAATCCACTCTTAAAACTTAGAATTGCACTCTCAGACTTATATAGAGCATATTGTATGTTCCACGATATCAATACACTATCTCATTTAACCATTGTTATAATCTTATTGTGATTTAAAGATCCTCTATATAGATGATCTACATCGAGATGGGATTTCTTTACCGTTCTCACCCCTCAATGTATTTTGCCCCTTAAAACACTTAGCTACCTGTAAATGGTGTTTAGTGATCTAATGATTAGTCAGTTAAACAAGAACTCATCCATTTACTTCTATTTGCTAAGCTCGAAGGGAATCATCACTTGACTTCTATACACCAGTAGAAGCTATAGATTCCATATTTATGTTCAGCACTCCCACTCAATCATACTATCATGTTCCCAAAATATACGTATCACTTTGACCCAAAAGTAGGCTTAACTAATAAATCAAAGAACATGAATAGCACTCCTGAGTTGAGCCTAAGCATATCAGGATTTAGATTCTTTTAATCTTAAGATCAACTACTGATATTGACTTGGAAAGATATGTATAACGGTAAGTTTGTAATATCTTAACTTAGTTGCAATATCGGTCCAGTCCAATGTATACTCCATACATTCGAAACTAGTATACTTTACTAATGTCCTGGAAAGAACATAACACTTACTCCAAGTGTAAGTACACATCATCGCTGATTATCACATTAGTGTAAATCCAATAACACTGATGAAACAGGGACCAAGTCTTTTGATTCATATGATCACAATCACATTCAACTGTGTTGACGATACTGTAATTGTGAATAAACATATGATCTGGATTTAACTGATTTTGTGTGTATGAATGTAATAAACATATTAAATGTAACACCCTAACTATCTTAGGCGTATTACGTGATTTTTAAACGTACTGTGCAGCTCGTTGCTAGTCAACGAGGTTTATGGAAAAACGTGATTAATTAAAATTTTGCTTTTTTCATTAAACTTATAAACCATTTTGCAAAAAGTCTCGGGATCCCGATTTATAAAAATATTTACAAACGTTTTTACTGTTCAACTTTTACATCAAAATAAAGTCGTCTAACGACAGTTACAAAATCTCAGCCCTGCTGTCCCGAGGATCGTACGCTCCAGGCCTAACCGCCCCAACATGTACAATCTCATATGCTCGGTCACGGTCCATCAGCTACAGCCTTGCCTTTACCTACACATGAACATAAACTGTGAGTCGACAGACTCAGTAAGAAAAGCATAATAATAACATACATAAAACTGACTGCCGTGTCCAACACGATACTGAGTCCCGCTACTGCCATGTCCAACATGGTACTGAGCACTACTGCCATGTCCAACATGGTACTGAGTTTTGAACGTTCAGGGGACGGTACTATTGACAAGTATCCTCCTGATCGGTCGAACCGGTCATACTCCGCCGCCGGTCATACTCCGGCTGTCGTACCGACGGGATAGGTCAATAAAGATCGAACCACCAACCAAGTGTCGGCTGATCGGTCGAACCGGTCATACTCCGCTTCTTGGTCATACTCCAGCCTGTACCGACGTGACAGGGTTGAGTGGTTCGAAGCCTAAATACATATCTAATGTAATCTAGCAGGCTTCCTACATGCACGCTAAACATGTAATCTACATATGCATACTGTTATACTAATCTTACCTGGATTCCGATTTCAGGTGTGCCGGTCAACCTGACTGGAACTGAAGCTGAACGGCGGATTATTGGCTCCTAAACCATAAAAATCACAACGCTATAAGTGACACGCTAAATCACTTCCCGGGGACTAAAACTTGAAACTAAAAGTTTCCCTATCGATAAAAAGCATGGCAATACCCCTAAAAACCCAAAAACGAGGAAAACTAGGGTTCTGAAAAATCCCCAACCGTAGACCGGTTGCCCAACCGAATTCCGGTTCGGGAAATTACGAACCCCCATCCGAATGGGATGCTCAACCGGAATTCCGGTTCCTCGCAGGCAGCAACCATAAAATCTCATAACTTGACCAATTCGACCCCAATTGGTCCCAAACTTTCCAGACCTGTTCTATATGCCCCAAATAACAATTCCAAGGCATCAAATTCACCCAGAAAACACATATGCAAAATTCACCATTGGAGCTCAAGCTTTGAGTTCCAAACTCAAGCTTGAGCAAAACCACCTAACATGCATCCTAACCTATTTAATTCTACTCAAGTAAGCATATAATCATCTCTGAAAACATACAAGAACACCCAGCAATTCACAGAAACATAATCACACTATTTTACTCCAAAAAACCACATTTTTGCATATAAAATTCAAACTTTAAACAATCAATCTAACATGCCTTCAACACAGCTCAATCAACAACAATAATCATGCTTTAATCCTCATAAATCAACAACAAAAACACAGCAGTAACATCTCTCAAAATCACATGCATTTACTCAACTATTTTCACTTAAATTTCAAGAAAACACAAAGGAAATTATAAGGGATCAAACCTTGACTTGAATTACACTTAGAGGAGAAGAAAATCACAAGCTTTAGGCAGAAAATTCCCAGCCCTAGCAGCCCAAGTCTCAGCCGAAAAGAGGGAGAAAGAGAGAGCTTTGAGTGTTTGATTTTTTTTGAGAAAAAATGATTTTATTTTCTAAGTTTGGAAAAATGAATAAAAGCTATACATATCATTATATTCAGCCAAATAAACACTTAAGTAATTATTTATTTTCCATTTAATAAATCACATAAGACAAAACACAAATGGGGCAAAAAGACCATTTTGCCCCTCCACCATAAAATCACTAAAATCATACTAAAGGGGTATTTTTGGGACATTCTAAATTCCCGGCCATTCCCGACATTCCCAATGTCTAAAACCCGTCCCCAAAATACTAACATACTAAGTTGTGATTTCTACTGAGCCAAACGCCGCGTTCCAAAATACCGGACACCGGAAATGCGAAATATAAAAACTGTTGATGACATAATTATGCATATCTGAATTTCATAATTAACAATGATAAATTATTTAAATGGCTATAAATAATTTCCTGATTAACATAAATAACTGCTAATTTCCAAATTAACTAAGCGGGCTTTACAACTATCCCCCCCTTAAAAGGATTTCGTCCCCGAAATCTAACCTGAATAACTCTGGATATTGAGCTCGCATATCTGACTCAAGCTCCCAGGTGGCTTCTTCCACCTTACTGTTTCTCCAGAGAACCTTGACCAACGCTATGGTCTTATTCCGAAGGACTTTATCCTTCCTATCCAGGATCTGCACTGGCTGTTCCTCATAAGACATGTCTGACTGAAGCTGAAGGCTCTCATAACTGAGTATATGAGAGGGGTCTGAAACGTATTTTCTCAGCATTGAGACATGAAATACGTTGTGCACTGCTGATAAAGCTGGAGGCAATGCTAACCGATATGCCACTTGACCTATCTTCTCGAGAATCTCGAAAGGTCCTGTAAACCTAGGGCATAACTTGCCTCTTTTCCCGAAACGTTTAATCCCCTTCATCGGAGATACTCGCAAAAACACATGATCCCCTACTCGGAACTCAACATCCCTACGTTTCGGATCTGCGTAACTCTTCATGCCTTTCTGTGAGGCAAGCATTCTAGCTTTTATCTTTTCTATTGCCTCATTGGTCCGCCGAACCGACTCGGACCTAGGTATTTCCTCTCCCCTGTCTCATCCCAGTGGATAGGGGATCTACACTTTCTACCGTACAACAGTTCGTAGGGTGCCATCCCTATCGTACTCTGGTAACTGTTGTTGTACGAGAACTCTATTAACGGTAGGTATTTATTCCATGAACCCTCAAAGTCCATAACACAGGCTCTCAGCATATCCTCCAATATCTGAATTGTCCTTTCGGTCTGACCATCTGTCTAAGGATGGAATGTTGTACTGAATTTCAGCTTCGTACCCATTGCCCGTTGCAAACTTTGCCAAAATTTGGAGGTGAATTTCGGATCCCTGTCCGAAACTATAGACTTCGGTACCCCGTGAAGTCTCACTATCTCCCTGACGTACAGTTCTGCCAACTGATCCACTGAAAATGTTGTTCTGACCGGCAGAAAATGAGCAGATTTCGTAAATCGATCCACCACTACCCAAATGGAGTCATACATACCCGTGGTCCTAGGTAACCCGACCACAAAATCCATCGTAATATCCTCCCATTTCCATTCTGGTAGGGTTAGAGGCTGCAACAACCCCGTCGGTCTCGATGTTCGGCCTTGATCCGGCGACACGTGAGGCATCTCGAAACGAATTCTACCAAATTCTTCTTCATACCGCTCCACCAGAAGTACGGTTTCAAATCTTGGTACATCTTGGTGGTGCCGGGATGCAGAGAATATGGAGTAGAATGAGCCTCCTCAAAAATCTCATTCCTCAGTTCCACAATTCTCGGAACACAAACCCTAGCTTTATACAAAAGCATCCCACTGTCTGTCACTGAAAAGTCTTTGGCTTGACCAGCCAATACCTCATCTCGGATCTTCACTAACTCCGGATCTGTCGTCTGAGCAACCTTTATTCTTTCCAACAGATCAGATTGCAGCGTTAAGTTGTGAAGCTGACCTACCACAAACTCGATGCTGGATCTAACCATATCCACTGCTAGCTGAGGTGAGATCTGAACCATGCTAGCTACTTGCCCGGGACCCTTTCTGCTCAGGGCATCGGCCACTACATTGGCTTTCCCGGGATGGTAAAGGATCTCACAATCATAATCCTTCACTAATTCCAACCAACGCCTTTGTCTCATGTTCAAATCTTTCTGAGTAAAGAAATACTTGAGACTTTTATGGTCGGTATAGATCTCGCACTTCTCACCATACAAGTAATGCCGCCAAATCTTCAGTGCAAAAACCACTGCGGCCAATTCTAGATCATGAGTCGGGTATCGCTGTTCATAATCCTTTAACTGACGGGAGGCGTAAGCGATAACCCGATCGGCTTGCATCAATACGCACCCCAAACCCTGTTTGGATGCGTCACAATAGACCACGAACTTCTCCTTGTCCGAAGGCAAAGCTAGTACTGGAGCCGGTAATCAACCTCTCGTTTCGGCTCCCGAAAACTAGCTTCGCATTTATCTGACCAGATAAATCGCTGATTCTTCTTTGTAAGCTCGGTTAGGGGCATTGAAATTTTGGAGAACCCCTCCACGAACCTACGGTAGTACCCAGCTAATCCCAAAAAGCTTCTGATCTTTGTCACTGTCTTCGGTCTCGGCCAATCCCTGACGGATTCAATCTTCCCGGGATCCACCTTGATCCCATCTTTACTCACAATGTGCCCTAGGAAGGACACCTGAGACAACCAGAACTCACATTTCTTGAACTTGGCGTAGAGTCTATGTTCTCGAAGTCGTTGCAGTACCATCTGAAGATGTAACTCATGCTCCTCTTCTGACTGAGAGTACACGAGGATGTCGTCGATAAACACAATCACACAGATATCGAGGAAATCCTTGAATACTCTATTCATCAGGTCCATGAATGCTGCAGGAGCATTGGTTAGTCCGAATGACATAACCAGGAACTCGTAGTGTCCATACCTAGTGCGGAAAGCCGTCTTTGGAATGTCCTCCTCTCGGATTCTCAACTGATGATAACCCGAACGGAGATCAATCTTAGAAAAGACCGTCTTCCCCGAAGCCGATCGAACAAGTCATCGATCCTAGGTAATGGATATTTATTCTTCACCGTCGGCTTGTTCAACTCTTCGTAGTCGATGCACATCCTCATAGATCCATCCTTCTTCTTCACGAACAAAGCGGGGCTCCCCGGGGTGACACATCGGGCCGAATGAACCCTATGTCAAGCAACCCTTGGAGCCGAATCTTCAATTCCTTAAGTTCGTGGAGCCATCCTATACGGGGCTTTAGAAACCGGATCCACCCCCGGTGCCAAGTCAATCACGAAGTCAATCTCCGAGATGAGGTGGTAACCCCGGAAGTTCTTCGGGAAAAACGTCCAAAAATTCCCGAACCACACTGATGTCCTTCGGCCGAATGGTGTACGGCCGAGTGGTGTCCACCACCACGGCCGTAAACCCTAAGCACCCACCGTGCAATAATTCTCTCGGCCGACATCGCCGAGATCACGGGATCCGAGATCCCTGAACCGAACCCACAAATACGAACGGTTCTTCACTTTCCGGTTGAAAGACCACCATCTTCCTCTTACAGTCAATGCTCGCCGAATATTTAGATAGGAAATCCATTCCTAAAATAATATCGAATTCGACTAAGCTCATCTCTATCAGATCAGCGCTTAACTCTCTACCATCTATCCTGATCGGCATAGACCTAATCCACCTATTGGAGATAACCAATTCTCCGCCGAGTAACGGGGTTCCAAACCCTGATTCATATCTATCAAAGGGTCTACCCAACTTACTAAAGACTCTGGCCGCCACATAAGAGTGTGTAGCCCCAGAATCAAACAGCACTGAATAAAGCGAGTTGTTAATAAAAAGCTGACCTGTAACAACTGATGGGCTGGCATCTGCATCAGCCTGCGTGATCGCGAATACCCTGGCTGGAGTGGGTACCGCTGGAGCTCTCGGTGCCTCCGGCGGAGTTGGGGACATTCCCTCTTGAAGTGCCGGGCATGCCACAATGAAAGCATCCTGCCCTTGCACTCTCCCCGATGATGCCTCTTGCGGCTAGGGCACTCGGGTTAGGAGAATCGGGTCTCATTACCACCGGGACGACTCCTGCGTTCGGTTCCCCGGAACCTCTTGTTCTGGCTCGAGCCGCCGGAAGCAGTGGGTGCCCTCTTCCTCTGATCAATGGCCGAACCACTACTCCCCCTGCTAAAGCCTGATGCGGGAGGGGTAGGAGCTCCGCCACCAACCGAGATGCGGGCCGAATGCGACATACACCCCACCGCGCCCTCGGCTCGCGGTGCCTTCTCCACCATCCGAGCGTAGGTGGTGCGTCGTCGATGGTAATCATCGGGTCATGCACGATCTTGGGACTCAACCCGTCCGGATACTTCTCCTTCTGCTGAAATCGGTCGGCACAATTCCCGAGGCTAACCTCGCCAGCCGGTCAGGCGAGTAGTATACTCAGTGACGCTCATGTTCTCCCGCTGGGTCAGGTGAACGAACTCTTTCCTCTTGGCGCTTCTGACCGCCTCATTATAGTATTTCGCATTGAAGAGTTCTTGGCACCTCTCCCAAGTCATGGTGGTGACATCGTGAATCTGAGACACCATGTCCCACCATACCAGGGCATCCTCACAGAACCGAAATGTGGCGCACACCACTCGTCGTTACGGTGACACCCATAAAGTTCGAGTTCAGTGATCACCGTAAGCCCTTTGCTCGGCTTTCGACACATCCGGACCTCCCGGGAATACGGAGGTGCTTGCTTCGAACCGCTCATACAACGGTTCCAATCTATGGGCCGCCACCACTATCTCGGCACAGGCGGCGGGGGCGGTGCCACCGGAACTACGGCCTTGGGCTGCGGGAGCACCCCGCCGTCTCAACCTCTCGAATCTCGAGGTCTTGTTCTTCGATCCGGGCTTGCATCTCCGCAAACCGCAACTCCCGGTTCGGGGCTCCCCGATCGAGTGGGGAGCACGGGCAGCTGTGGCGGGTCCTCAACACCCCGACCACGAGCCCCGCCTCGGGGACCTCTACCTCGGCCACTAGCGGGTGGGGGAAACCGAGCTCCCTCTCCCTGATTCGACCCCACGGAGTTGCCCCGACTCCTGGTAGTCCGCCTGGCGTCCATCTAGTTAGAACCGCCTGCGAAACCAAGAGTTGGCATATCAGGTCGTATTCAAGGCGAGCTTACTAACGCCGCTTAATTTGGAAATTAGAAATGAAACATGCGCCTACTCTACTATCAGGCTACTAACATGCTTCCTAACAGGCTTTTCTTTTACATAACTGAATAAAATAAACTACTAAAGCAATAAAGGCTTACTGAACCGTGAACCGAGCTAACTGCTGATGATGATTGTACATGTCGTGACGATCTTCGGAAGACAACACAGCGGCTACGATACCAAATTGTAACACCCTAACTATCTTAGGCGTATTACGTGATTTTTAAACGTACTGTGCAGCTCGTTGCTAGTCAACGAGGTTTATGGAAAAACGTGATTAATTAAAATTTTGCTTTTTTCATTAAACTTATAAACCATTTTGCAAAAAGTCTCGGGATCCCGATTTATAAAAATATTTACAAACGTTTTTACTGTTCAACTTTTACATCAAAATAAAGTCGTCTAACGACAGTTACAAAATCTCGGCCGTCGTCCCGAGGATCGTACGCTCCAGGCCTAACCGCCCCAACATGTACAATCTCATATGCTCGGTCACGGTCCATCAGCTACAGCCTTGCCTTTACCTACACATGAACATAAACTGTGAGTCGACAGACTCAGTAAGAAAAGCATAATAATAACATACATAAAACTGACTGCCGTGTCCAACACGATACTGAGTCCCGCTACTGCCATGTCCAACATGGTACTGAGCACTACTGCCATGTCCAACATGGTACTGAGTTTTGAACGTTCAGGGGACGGTACTATTGACAAGTATCCTCCTGATCGGTCGAACCGGTCATACTCATTGCTGGTCATACTCCGGCTGTCTGCAGACGGGATAGGTCAATAGACGAACCACCAACCAAGTGTCGGCTGATCGGTCGAGCCGGTCATACTCCATTCTTGGTCATACTCCGGCTGTCGTACCGACGTGACGGGGTTGAGTGGTTCGAAGCCTAAATACATATCTAATGTAATCTAGCGGGCTTCCTACATGCACGCTAAACATGTAATCTACATATGCATCTTGTTATACTAATCTTACACGGATTCCGATTTCGGGTGTGCGGTCAACTTTGGGCCCGAAGCTGAACGGCGGATTATTGGCTCCTAAACCATAAAAATCACAACGCTATAAGTGACACGCTAAATCACTTCCCGGGGACTAAAACTTGAAACTAAAAGTTTCCCTATCGATAAAAAGCATGGCAATACCCCTAAAAACCCAAAAACGAGGAAAACTAGGGTTCTGAAAAATCCCCAACCGGCAGACCGGTTGCCCAACCGGAATTCCGGTTCTGGGAAATTCTGAACCCCCATCCGGAATTCCGGATGCTCAACCGGAATTCCGGTTCCTCGCAGGCAGCAACCATAAAATCTCATAACTTGACCAATTCGACCCCAATTGGTCCCAAACTTTCCAGACCTGTTCTATATGCCCCAAATAACAATTCCAAGGCATCAAATTCACCCAGAAAACACATATGCAAAATTCACCATTGGAGCTCAAGCTTTGAGTTCCAAACTCAAGCTTGAGCAAAACCACCTAACATGCATCCTAACCTATTTAATTCTACTCAAGTAAGCATATAATCATCTCTGAAAACATACAAGAACACCCAGCAATTCACAGAAACATAATCACACTATTTTACTCCAAAAAACCACATTTTTGCATATAAAATTCAAACTTTAAACAATCAATCTAACATGCCTTCAACACAGCTCAATCAACAACAATAATCATGCTTTAATCCTCATAAATCAACAACAAAAACACAGCAGTAACATCTCTCAAAATCACATGCATTTACTCAACTATTTTCACTTAAATTTCAAGAAAACACAAAGGAATTTATAAGGGATCAAACCTTGACTTGAATTACACTTAGAGGAGAAGAAAATCACAAGCTTTAGGCAGAAAATTCCCAGCCCTAGCAGCCCAAGTCTCAGCCGAAAAGAGGGAGAAAGAGAGAGCTTTGAGTGTTTGATTTTTTTTTTGAGAAAAAATGATTTTATTTTCTAAGTTTGGAAAAATGAATAAAAGCTATACATATCATTATATTCAGCCAAATAAACACTTAAGTAATTATTTATTTTCCATTTAATAAATCACATAAGACAAAACACAAATGGGGCAAAAAGACCATTTTGCCCCTCCACCATAAAATCACTAAAATCATACTAAAGGGGTATTTTTGGGACATTCTAAATTCCCGGCCATTCCCGACATTCCCAATGTCTAAAACCCGTCCCCAAAATACTAACATACTAAGTTGTGATTTCTACTGAGCCAAACGCCGCGTTCCAAAATACCGGACACCGGAAATGCGAAATATAAAAACTGTTGATGACATAATTATGCATATCTGAATTTCATAATTAACAATGATAAATTATTTAAATGGCTATAAATAATTTCCTGATTAACATAAATAACTGCTAATTTCCAAATTAACTAAGCGGGCTTTACATTAAACATATTAAACCATTAGCATGTAAAATTCATGCAAACATCAATCACTTCAAATTTCTTATATTGATAACTAATCAGATTGTAAAGAGTTTTATTTAGGGCATAAAACCCAACAAACTCCCACTTGCACTAATATAAAACAAACTGTGCAAATAGGTCAATCTGATGTCTTGATCTTCAGACCAAGTGTAGTATATTTGAATCCACCCAAACTTCTGGAAACTAGTTCATAAATACATTTATGAAACATCCTTTACTATATGCTTTACTCATCAAGGGATACTGAAATCTTTACTGTTTTAAAAGTACATCTGAATTAACAGAAGACATATCTCTCATATTTTAAAATATGTAATTGAGATAATACAGTGTAGACTTTTCTTCAGTGATATAACTTTCTGGTATTTTCGAATAGACCAAGTTATAGTTCTTCTCTGGTAGAGCTTGAATTATTATACAATAATTCCTCCACCCCAAAGTAAGCACCATCTCATAGAAATCGAAATTAGATGGTGAGATACAAGGATAACTGATACACAGTTCCTTAATATCTAACATATAGATCACTTTCATAAATCTTTCTTGAATATCTTCTAATGTTCCCTATTTGATTACATCTCAGATAGCTCCCACTCAATAACAGATGTCTGGTTAAATAATGCTTTTAACCTCTGATTGTTTAGAGAGTTACCTAGTTGTGACTTTTGTATTAGTCTTAAACTTTAAGTTAAGACTAAGTCATCAACATAGCAGACTAGTATTTTGAAGTGAAAAATACATGCCAGAGATAAAGTAATAAAAATTAAGATACCATCAAAATTTATGAGGATTAAGAATTCTTGGTTCAAGTCATTCGAATGGACTGAACTAGAGTTCTTTATCTTATTCTCATAATTCTGATAAGCTATACCTATCCATGTGAATGGTTAGATTTGCTTTTCAGTAGTGTTCTTAAGTACCTATCACAATTATCAACCTAATGAAGATGGGTATAGAACTTTAAAATTCTCCCACTCAATTAAGGTTGTGTGAAACTTTATCAAAGAACTTTCAAAGGTCTCAAACTTTTACTTACAACAGTAAAATCGAAATGGAACATACAATCAAGATCAAGAATTTATATTGATAACAGCTAACTCATTATATTACTTCCATGTTTAAAGAAGATATGTGTTACATAGGGAATTGTGGAATGGACTCCACCCCTAAGAATATACATATAGGGTACTATGGATAACCTCCACCCCTAAGTATATAGAGATTATGATCCACCCCTAAAGGTTGTAAAGATCATGATTCTCTTAGTGTGATAGAGTTTATGTGGAGTTGAATACTATCCAGAGTTCATTAGATATAAAAGATCGTTGAACTGCATAGTTTTCTTAACTTTTCTCCACCCCTATCAGATCAAAAGATCCTTTTATTAAACAAATTCTTAATAATTGTATGAGAATTAACAATTATTGATAAACATAGAAATAATTTCTAGTGTTTATTTAATATAACTCTATGAAGAGTTGTAAATATTATAGAATTTGCATCAATAATAAAAACACTTACACATACAAGTAACAAATATGATGTGGTAATAGTTGATGAAGATAAAATAAATGAAGCTCAATCTCATAAATTGCAATGGTGTTTTCGAAAAAAAAGAAACTTTATTAATAATAATAAAAAAAAAGTATTGCAACAATATGAGAATAACAGGGATAAATATCCCTAACTAAAATTTGAAATCCAAATTGTCTTTAAACTAAAACAATTAATTCAAAAATAAATTGAAGAGCTTCATCTTCATTTGAACGATTTCACCCTTGGTCCAGCTTTCTGATCCAACTCAATTGAGTTCAAGTAGCTTGGCCTATAAGAAGAAGAAAACAAATAAACAAAGTTAGTCCAGAATCATAAATCCAATTGGATAATAATTCACTAAAACTCTTAAAGTTTATAGATGGAAATACCTTGTTTCTTTGCAAGAAGTTTAGGACACTGGGGTTTCCAATGACCTTTCTCATTGCAGTAGAAACACTTTCCTTTAAGTGTAGCATCACCAGAAGGAGCAGCCTTTTTATTCTTCATGGCTTTAGTTCGCTTCTTGGTGTTGTTCCACTTCTTCTTCGATTTGGGCTTTGAAGCAGAGGCAACATTTGCTTCAGGTTTCATCGTCCCATTACCATTCCCAGGATTATGAGGTTTACTCCCTTTCTTCTTGGGTCCTCCAATCAAATTTTCATAAGTTTGAAGGTCATTGACTAATTCATGAAAGTCAATTTCCTTTTTATTCATGACATAATTTGATGTGTATGGTAGAAATGCTGGAGTCAGGCTATTCAAGATAAGACTTACTTGAGTAGCACTGTCCATTTCAGCACCATGATCCTGGGCTTCTTGGAAATAACTTGACATGAGGAGAACATGGTCACGCACGTTTTGATGAGGTTCCATCCGTGCATTAATTTACTTCTTAGTCGCGTCAAAGCGTGACTGAAGTGATGCCTTACCAAATAGCTCATTTAACTTCGTCATAACTTCAGCAGCCTTCTCAGTTTTAGACAACCGAGTTTTGAGGGTGTCAACCATGCTAGAAAGCATAAAGTATAGAGCTTTGTCATTTGCTTTCTGCCAACGCTCATACTTTTCTTTCACAACTTTGGAAGCATTGTCCCCAAGCACTTCAGGTGACGGCTCAGTTAAAACAAACAAGGCACTTTCTCCTATGAGAGCAATATTAATGTTCTCATTCCACTTATTGAAGTTAGATCCATTCAGCTTGTTTTCAGTTAGCAGTGATAACATGGGATTCATTTTGACAAAACAGGATACTACAAAATAATAGAAATCAACAAATAGAAATAAATAATGGTTTAACACACAAAATCAATTCAGAAATTATAAGCACATAGCAAGTAGGAATGATATGAGAAAATACTTAAAAATTCAATCCTAAATAATTTCCAAGGTTTTTCAACAAACTGATATCAGTCTCCCGTTTAGGCGAGAGTCAAAGCTACCATCCATTGAATAGAGTTGTCAGCTCATCTAAAATGTTAAACATTCTAGCAACCTTTTATTCGATCAAGATTGGAATCCAGCGTTGTCCCGTTTAGGCGAGAGTCAAGGCTATTCTATCTCATGAGCTTTTACCATTGTTTCGCAATTTTCAAGTCAAATATGGTCGCCACCATTAGGGTGATCTATACCATATAAAACACTTACAAACCACTTATCATGCGAGATTAAACGGTGCGAAATTGCTAATGAACGTTCCTCCATTAGGGAGGATTACTCACTAAGACAAACGCGGTGTAAAACCCACAATAGAGATCGAATATCTTAATAATAATAAAGCTCATTCTTTAAAATGTATTTTCTTTATTATTCTAATAAATAAAATCTCATTAAATTCGAAATTAAGAATTGAAAAATTCAAAAATAAGAATTTAATATAATATTTATAAAATTATACTTAGATGGTGATTGAAATAAAATTAATTATTTCCATCTTAGTAATAATCTTAAATATAAATATTAAGGAAATTAATTTAAGTTGAATTAAATTAGATTAATTAGCAACTTAAAAATTTCCTTTGAGAATATATTTATTGAATTCGAAAAATAAGTATATAAAAAATACAATTTTCGAAAATAATAAAAAATAGAAAAGAAATACTTCAAGCAAAAATATCACCTATCTAGATTTTCTTTTGACTAATTAATTCAATTTCTAATAATATATATATATTTTAAATTCATTTATTTTAAATTAATCAATTAAATGAAAAAATCATTGATTGTAGTTGGTCCAAGAATTAATTAAAATAAATAATTAATTTACAACTCAATCTATTTTTCAAAATAAAAAATTCGAAAAATATTGCATAAATTAAATGCAATTTTCGAAATTGATTAAGAAAATAAAGAAAAATATATATATTGAAAATTATTTAAATTTAAGTTGAAAAATTAAATTTCAACCTAAAAATAATTTTTTATTCAATTAAGTGTCATGAAAAATCAATAAATATTTAAGTATCATGATGAAAATCAACTTAGATATTTAGATTTTTCAAGTTAATTAAATGTATTAAATTCAAGAAATAATAATTAAGTGTAGAGAAGGCTTAATTATTTATTTCTAGTTTAATACTAGGAAAAATATACTTAATAAAATTGTAGCAAAATTAATTATTTAAATAATTAATTTCACAAAGTATAATATTTTCCTATTTAAATATTAGAAATAATAAGTAGTCTAGAAATTACTATCTAGAAAATATCTTATTTGACTCAGTATCTTTTCAAAAATTTGAAAAATATCTAATTTAAGTTATATAGAAAAAATCTAAAACTTAAATAATTTCAAATTTAGATTTAATTAAATATCAAAAACTAAGTTGTAACCACTTAATTTGAAGATATCTTTTTAAGTTAATATTCGAAAAGATATTAACCTAAAAAAATATCTAAAATATTCCATTTTAAGTTAATATTCGAAAAGATATTAATTTAAAAAATATCTTAAGAATCTTTAATAACTAATGCCTAGGATTCCTCAACTTGATTTAAAATTTAAATCAAATATTCAAATTTAAGTTAGATAAGAAAAATCAGTTGTTACAACTCATTTATAACTTAAATAGGAATATTTAATTAAATAAGCTCCAGAAAGAATCTAGTTAGTTAAAATTCTATATTTAATTAAATACAAGAAAAATACAAATAGTTTGTCTAGAAATAATATCTAAACTAAAAGTATTTTTCTTAAAATTAACTTTAAAATATTAAAATGAAAATAAATTTCATATATTTTAAAAGTTAATTATGTTGCTAATTCAATTTTATTAGGTCAAACTAATATAATTAACCTAGTACAGTTATTCAAATCAGGCAAATGGGCCTTCACAATTGGGGTAGTTCATGTGAGGGGTGCTAGGTTCAGTATGTCGTACCCACTTCTATGGCTCCCAACTCTCACACAAGGCCCAAAAGAGAGGAATTTAACCTTAAAATAAATAACTGTTATTAATTGAATAGGTCCAATAACTAAATGGACCTAAATAAAATCTATCATGGTGTGACATTTTATTTAGCAACAACCTATATGCATCTATATAATAAAATAAACATATAGGCTCACACAGGCACACTTTGGATGGATCCTATCATGTTGCTAGGTCATACACAGATGAAAGAAGATTGTAAAATTTACCTGTTACAAACTATTAACTTGACCAAGGGAGCCATCAGATCATTAGATCTGGCAAAAAGTAACCATGACTATTTGCAATCAAGTAATAATAGGTTTTAAAAACTTACAAACAAGCTAAAACCACATACTCTTGCAACAAGGTTAGCTGGATAGTTGGAAGTAGGATTTATTTAATTTTAAATAAATAATTTCGAAAAATAAATAATTAAATAAATAAATAAAAAATAAAAAAAATATTTTAATTTTCGAAAAAAAAATTTTAAAAAAAATATTTAATTTCGAAAATAAAAAAAATAAATTTAAATTTTGAAATTATTTAAAAAATAAATATTTAAAATTAAACCTACTATTTTGAAAAAATTAGGTTTCAACCAACCTAAATATCATTTCAAAAATTTGCTAACTACTTTTAAAAATTAAATGTTATTTTAAAAATAAAAAATTAGAAAAGATAAATGAAATATCTTTTCAGATTTTAAATTTAATTTAAATAAATAAAATAACAAAATTTAAAAGTTAGCAAAATATCTTACATCTATTTAAAATTACATGATTATAGTTATCTTATTTTAAATTTAAATAAGGTCAAATTATTTAAAAAGATTTAATTTAAAAAATAGTTAAAATCTGACCTTAAATTTAAAAATAAGATAAGATATAATCAAATTTAAAAATAAGATAGATAATTAAGCAATAAGATAGATATTTACTATTTAAAAAATTCAAATTACACTAATATCTTGAATTAAATTTAAAAAATATCAAATTAATTCATAATGATAATTAGAATTGAATTAGGAATAGTAAATCTATTAATACAAAACGACACAAAAAATCGGAAGTTAATTCCATGAAAAAGCATGAAAAAACGAAGAAAAACGAAAAAATTGTGAGTTGTACGGACAGTTTTCGCGATCGCAGGAAAATTTCAGCACAACTCCGATTTTGTTGAATCTTCAAAGAATCAGAACTAATTCAAATTAAATCGAAATTGAGTTCTGTAAAAAAGTAACTTGCTTAATTTTTTCCATACTATCCATTAAAAATAATTCCAGAAACAGAATCGCAATTATTTTTCACGAAAATTTACAAACATCAATCAATCATCAAATAACAATCAATACAACATGATACCATCCAAAAACAAACAAACAATCTTTTTAAAGTCCAAATTTCATGTAAGTAAATCAATTACCATGGCTCTGAGGCCAGTTGTTGGAATGTTTATTTTACCAGGATCTTAGATCTACTCACAAGTATGTTGTTTAAACACCCTAAATATGAACTTTCTAAAACGATAAATTAAACACATATAAAGTTAAGAAAACCTTACATTGATGCAGCGGAATTAATGTCTCCTTCCACTCAGATCTCTAACCCTTGTATCCTTTCTGTAGCAGAGTATAATCAAGATCTGAGCCCGAATGTCCTTCTTCTTCAAGTTTGATCCTTCACAGTCTTCCAATCTATGATTGAGTTACTACTTGCTATGTGTGGGCACTTACTCTTTCACTAGGGTCGAAATTGATCAAGGAGAAAAGAAGAGAGAGGGTTTCGTCCAGGTATAGAAAGTGGGGAAGGCTCAGTTTTTCTGAAGAGAGAAATTTCTGTCAGAAAGCTAATGAAAGCTTATGAAAGCATGTTATGTGACTGAGCCATCACTTTCTATTTATAGGCTACTACTAGGTTTAGGTTAAGAATTATTTGGCATTAAAATAATGAAAATATTAATTTGAAATCCCACATTAAGTGGCCGGCCATGGTGTTATAATGGGCCTCACTTGATTTTGCAGTTTTATCAAATTTTATCTCTATTTTCTCAAAAACGCCAATTTTCCAATTCTAACCTTTTAAATGCCAAAACTAATTATTTAATAACTAAAATAGATTATTAAATAATATTGTCATTTAATTTAATTATTAATTAGACATATAAAGTCCATTAATAAATAAATAAACCTAGAAACTTGTAAAGCCCGCTTAGTTAATTTGGAAATTAGCAGTTGTTTATGTTAATTATGAAATTATTTATAGCTATTTAAATAATTTATTACTGTTATTTATGGAATTCAGATATGCATGATTATGTCATCAGTAGTTTTTTATATTTCGCATTTCCGGTGTCCGGTATTTTGGAACTCGGCGTTTGGCTCAGTAGAAATCACAACTTAGTATGTTAGTATTTGGGGACGGGTTTTAGACATTGGGAATGTCGGGAATGGCCGGAAATTTAGAATGTCCCAAAAATACCCCTTTAGTATGATTTATGTGATTTTATGGTGGAGGGGCAAAATGGTCTTTTTGCCCCATTAGTGTTTTGTCTTATGTGAGTTTTTATTTGGAAATTAAATGTTTATTTTATTAAATGTTGGCTGAAATAATGTGTTATATGCCTTAAAACTCTTCTTTCCCTCACATTTTACACTTAGTCAAAATTAGAAGTTCATTTCCAAAAAAATCACACACCAACTCTCTCTCTCTCTTTCGGCCAAGCTTTGAGCAGCAAGGAGGGGGTGTTTTTCCTTTGATTTTGGCTGGTTATTCATCATCTTTTAAGGTCCATTGCAAGCTAGGTTGGTTCATGTCTCTCCTTCTTTAATTTCTTGAAAAATATGATGAAAAATGATGATGCATGCATGAGTTTTTAGTTGATTTTGCTGCTGTGTTTTTGTGGTTAATTTGTGTGATTCAAAGCATGATTATTGATGTTGATTGAGCTGTGTTGAAAGCATATTAGTTAGGTTGTTCAAGCTTGTAGTTTTTATGTGAAAAAGTTATGAATTTTGGAAAGAAATGTTATATTTTGTTTCTGTGAATTGCTGGATGTTCTTGTATGTTTTCAGAGGTGTTGTTATGCTTAGTTAAGTAGAATTAACTAGGCTAGGATGCATGTTAGTGGATTTAACCAAGTTTGAGTTTTTGAACTCAAAGCTTGGTCTTTAATGGTGAATTTTGTATATGTGCTTTCTGGGTGATTTTGAGGCTTTGGATTTGTTCTAGGGATAGTTTAGAACAGGTCTGGAAAGTTTGGGACCAATTGGGGTTGAATTGGTCGAGTTATGGGATTTTTAGTTGGTCGCTCGCGAGGAACCGAATTCGGTTGTGCATCCGGAATTCCGGATGGGGGTCCTGAATTTCCCAGAACCGGAATTCCGGTTGGGCAACCGGTCTTCCGGTTGGGGAATTTTTCCGAACCCTAGTTTTGCTCGTTTTTGGGTTTTTAGGGGTATTGCCATGCTTTTTATCGATAGGGAGACTTTTAGTTTCGAGTTTTAGTCCCCGGGAAGTGATTTAGCGTGTCACTTATAGCGTTGTGATTTTTATGGTTTAGGAGCCGATGTCCGCCACTCGGCTTCGGTTCCGGTCGGGTTGACGGCACCTGAAATCGGAATCCAGGTAAGATTAGTATAACAGTATGCATATGTAGATTACTTGTTTAGCGTGCATGTAGGAAGCCTGCTAGATTACATTAGTTATGTATTTAGGCTTCGAACCATCCAACCCTGTCACGTCGGTACGAGACAGCCGGAGTATGACCGACGGCGGAGTATGGCCGGTTCGGCCGATCAGTCGACACTTGGTTGGTGGTTCGGTGCTATTGACCTATCCCGTCGGTACAGTGGAGTATGACCAGCGGCGGAGTATGACCGGTTCGACCGATCGGGAGGATACTTGTCAATAGTACCGTCCCCCGAACGTTCAAAACTCGCACCATGTTGGACATGGCGGTAGTGCTCGGTACCATGTTGGACATGGCGATGGCGGGACTCAGTATCGTGTTGGACACGGCAGTCAGTTTTATGTATGATATTATTATGCTTTTCTTACTGAGTCTGTCGACTCACAGTTTATGTTCATGTGTAGGTAAAGGCAAGGTCATGGGCGATGGACCGTGAGCGAGCTTATGAGATTGTACATGTCGGGGCGGTTAGGCCTGGAGCGTACGATCCTCGGGACAGCACGGCTGAGATTTTTGTAACTGTCGTTAGACGACTTTCATTTTGATGTAAAAGTTAATCAGTTAAAACTTTTGTAAAGATTTTTGAAATCGGGATCCCGAGACTTTTGTAAAATGGTTTATAAGTTTAATGAAAAAGCAAAATTTTAATTAATCACGTTTTTCCATAAACCTCGTTGATTAGCAACGAGCTGCACAGTACGTTTAAAAATCACGTAATACGCCTAAGATAGTTAGGGTGTTACAATTTGGTATCAGAGCCGCCAGGTTGTCTTCCGAAGATCGTCACGACATGTACAATCATCATCAGCAGTTAGCTCGGTTCACGGTTCAGTAAGCCTTTATTGCTTTAGTAGTTTATTTTATTCAGTTATGAAAAAGAAAAGCCTGTTAGGAAGCATGTTAGTAGCCTGATAGTAGAATAGGCGCATGTTTCATTTCTAATTTCCAAATTAAGCGGCATTAGTAAGCTCGCCTTGAATACGACCTGATATGCCAACTCTTGGTTTCGCAGGCGGTTCTAACTAGATGGACGCCAGGCGGACTACCAGGAGTCAGGGCAACTCCGTATGGTCGAATCAGGGACAGGGAGCTCAGTTTCCCTCACCTGCTAGGGGCCGAGGCAGAGGTCCCCGAGGCAGGGCTCGTGGCCGGGGTGATGAAAACCCGCCACAGGCTGCCTGAGCTCCCCGCCCGATCGTGAGCCCCGAACCGGGAGTTACGGTTTGTGGAGATGCAAGCCGGGATCGAAGAGCAAGACCTCGAGATTCGGAGGTTGAGACGGCGGGGTGCTCCTCAGCCCGGTGCCTATTGTACCGCGGGCACCCGCCCCCGCCGCCTGTGCCGAGTTAGTGGTGGCGGCCCACAGATTGGAACCTTTATATGAGCGGTTCCGAAGCAAGCACCTACGGTATTCCCGGGAGGTCCGGATGTATCGAAAGCCGAGCCGGTGGGCGACGGTGATTACCGGAGTCGAATTTCATGGGTGTCACCGGTAATGACAGAGTGGTGTGCGCCACGTTTCAGTTTCAGGAGGACGCCCTGGTATGGTGGGACATGGTGTCTCAGATTCACGATGTCACCACCATGACTTGGGAAAGGTTCCAAGAACTCTTTAACGCGAAATACTATAATGAGGCGGTCAGAAGCGCCAAGAGGAAAGAGTTCGTTCACCTGACCCAGCGGGAGAACATGAGCGTCACTGAGTATACTACTCAGTTTGACCGGTTGGCGAGGTTAGCCTCGGGAATTGTGCCGACCGACTTCAGCAGGAAGGAGAAGTATCTGGACGGGTTGAATCCCAAGATCAGGCATGACCTGATGATTACCACCGACGACAGCACCACCTATGCTCGGATGGTGGAGAAGGCACTCCGAGCTGAGGGCGCAGTGGGGTGCATGTCAGATTCAGTCAGTACTCCGGTTGGTGGCGGGGCTCCTACCCCTCCCCGCATCGAGCTTTAGCAGGGGAGTAGTGGTTCGGCCATTGATCGGAGGAAGAGGGCACCCATCGCTTCCGGCGGCTCGAGTCGAACAAGAGGTTCGGGGGAACCGCAACGAGAGGGAGTCGTCCTGGTGGTAATGAGACCCGATTCTCCTATCCCGAGTGCCCTAGCTGCAAGAGGCATCATCGGGGTGAGTGCAAGGGGCAGGGATGCTTTCATTGTGGCATGCCCGGACACTTCAAGAGGGAATGTCCCCGGCTCGGCCGGAGGCACCGAGAGCTCCGGCGATACCCACTCCGGCCGGGGTGTTCGCTATCACGCAGCCGATGCGGATGCCGGCCCATCGGTTGTTACAGTCGGCTTTTTATTAACAACTCGCTTTATTCAGGTCTTTGTTTGATTACGGGGCTACACATTCTTATGTGGCGGCCGAGTCTTTAGTAAGTTGGGTAGACCCTTTGATAGATATGAATCGGGGTTTGGAACCTGTTACAGCGGAGAATTGGTTATCTCCAATAGGTGGATTAGGTCTATGCCGATCAGGATAGATGGTAGAGAGTTAAGCGCTGATCTGATAGAGATGAGCTTAGTCGAATTCGATATTATTTTAGGAATGGATTTCCTATCTAAATATTCGGCGAGCATTGACTGTAAGAGGAAGATGGTGGTCTTCCAACCGGAAAGTGAAGAACCGTTCGTGTTTGTGGGTTCGGTTCAAGGATCTCGGATCCCGGTGATCTCGGCTATGTCAGCGAGAGAATTATTGCACGGTGGGTGCTTAGGGTTTCTGGCCGTGGTGGTGGACACCACTCGGCCAGACACCATTCGGCCAGAGGACATCAGAGTGGTTCGGGAATTTTTGGACGTTTTTCCCGAAGAACTTCCAGGGTTACCACCTCAGCGGGAGATTGACTTCGTGATTGACTTGGCACCAGGGGTGGATCCGGTTTCCAAAGCCCCGTATAGGATGGCTCCAGCTGAACTTAAGGAATTAAAGATTCAGCTCCAAGGGTTGCTAGACATAGGGTTCATTCGGCCCAGTGTGTCACCTTGGGGAGCCCCGGTTTTGTTCGTGAAGAAGAAGGATGGATCTATGAGGATGTGCATCGACTACAGAGAGTTGAACAAGCTGACGGTGAAGAATAAATATCCATTACCTAGGATCGATGACTTGTTCGATCAGCTTCAGGGGAAGACGGTCTTTTCTAAGATTGATCTCCGTTCGGGTTATCATCAGTTGAGAATCCGAGAGGAGGACATTCCAAAGACGGCTTTCCGCACTAGGTATGGACACTACGAGTTTCTGGTTATGTCATTCGGACTAACCAATGCTCCTGCAGCATTCATGGACCTGATGAATAGAGTATTCAAGGATTTCCTCGATATCTGTGTGATTGTGTTTATCGACGACATCCTCGTGTACTCTCAATCAGAAGAGGAGCATGAATTACATCTTTAGATGGTACTGCAACGGCTTCGAGAACATAAGCTCTACGCCAAGTTCAAGAAATGTGAGTTCTGGTTGTCTCAGGTGTCCTTCCTAGGGCACATTGTGAGTAAAGATGGGATCAAGGTGGATCCCGGGAAGATTGAATCCGTCAGGGATTGGCCGAGACCGAAGACAGTGACAGAGATCGAAGCTTCTTGGGATTAGGCGGGTACTACCGTAGGTTCGTGGAGGGGTTCTCCAAAATTTCAATGCCCCTAACCGAGCTTACAAAGAAGAATCAGCGATTTATCTGGTCAGATAAATGCGAAGCTAGTTTTCAGGAGCTGAAGCAGAGATTGATTACTGCTCCGATACTAGCTTTGCCTTCGGACGAGGAGAAGTTCGTAGTCTACTGTGACGCATCCAAACAGGGTTTGGGGTGCGTATTGATGCAAGCCGATCGGGTTATCGTTTATGCCTCCCGTCAGTTAAAGGATTATGAACAGCGATACCCGACTCATGATCTAGAATTGGCCGCAGTGGTTTTTGCACTGAAGATTTGGCGGCATTACCTTTATGGGGAGAAGTGCGAGATCTATACCGACCATAAAAGTCTCAAGTATTTCTTTACTCAGAAAGATTTGCACATGAGACAAAGGCGTTGGTTGGAATTAGTGAAGGATTATGATTGTGAGATCCTCTATCATCCCGGAAAAGCCAATGTAGTGGCCGATGCCCTGAGCAGAAAGGGTCCCGGGCAAGTAGCTAGCATGGTTCAGATCTCATCTCAGCTAGCAGAGGATATGGTTAGATCCAGCATTGAGTTTGTGGTAGGTCAGCTTCACAACTTGACGCTGCAATCTGATCTATTAGAAAGAATAAAAGTCGCTCAGATGACAGATCCGGAGTTAGTGAAAATCCGAGATGAGGTATTGGCTGGTCAAGCCAAAGACTTTTCAGTGTCAGATAGTGGGATGCTTTTGTATAAAGCCAGGGTTTGTGTTCCGAACAGTGCGGAACTTAGAAATGAGATCTTTGAGGAGGCTCATTCTACCCCGTATTCTCTGCATCCCGGCACCACCAAAATGTACCAAGATTTGAAACCGTACTTCTGGTGGAGCGGTATGAAGAAGAATTTGGTAGAATTCGTATCGAGATGCCTCACTTGTCAGCAGATCAAGGCTGAACATCAGAGACCAGCAGGGTTGTTGCAGCCTCTAACCCTACCAGAATGGAAATGGGAGGATATTACGATGGATTTTGTGGTCGGGTTACCTAGGACCACGGGTTTGCATGATTCCATCTGGGTAGTGGTGGACCGATATACGAAATCTGCTCATTTTCTGCCGGTCAGAACAACATTTACAGTGGATCAGTTGGCAGAGTTATATGTCAGGGAGATAGTGAGACTTCACGGGGTACCGAAGTCTATAGTTTCGGACAGGGATCCGAAATTCACCTCCAAATTTTGGCAGAGTTTGCAACGGGCAATGGGTACGAAGCTAAAATTCAGTACAGCATTTCATCCTCAGACAGATGGTCAGTCCGAAAGGACAATTCAGATATTGGAGGATATGCTGAGAGCCTGTGTTATGGACTTTGAGGGTTCATGGAGTAAATATCTACCGTTGATAGAATTCTCTTACAACAACAGTTATCAGAGTACGATAGGGATGGCACCCTATGAACTGTTGTACGGTAGGAAATGTAGATCCCCTATCCACTGGGATGAGACAGGAGAGAGGAAATACCTAGGTCCAGAGTCAGTTCAGCGGACCAATGAGGCAATAGAAAAGATAAAAGCTAGAATGCTTGCCTCACAGAGCAGACAGAAGAGTTACGCAGATCCGAAACGTAGGGATGTTGAGTTCCGAGTAGGGGACCATGTGTTTTTGCGAGTATCTCCGATGAAGGGGATTAAACGTTTCGGGAAAAGAGGCAAGTTATGCCCTAGATTTACAGGACCTTTCGAGATTCTCTAGAAGATAGGTCAAGTGGCATATCGGTTAGCATTGCCTCCAGCCTTATCAGCGGTGCACAACGTATTCCATGTCTCAATGTTGAGAAAGTACGTTTCAGACCCCTCTCATATACTCAGTTATGAGAGTCTTCAGCTTCAGCCAGACATGTCATACGAGGAACAGCCAGTGCAGATCCTGGATAAAAAGGATAAAGTCCTTCGGAATAAGACCATAGCATTGGTCAAGGTTCTCTGGAGAAACAGTAAGGTGGAAGAAGCCACCTGGGAGCTAGAGTCAGATATGAGAGCTCAATATCCAGAGTTATTCAGGTTAGATTTCGGGGACGAAATCCTTTTAAGGGGGGGATAGTTGTAAAGCCCGCTTAGTTAATTTGGAAATTAGCAGTTGTTTATGTTAATTATGAAATTATTTATAGCTATTTAAATAATTTATTACTGTTATTTATGGAATTCAGATATGCATGATTATGTCATCAGTAGTTTTTTATATTTTGCATTTCCGGTGTCCGGTATTTTGGAACTCGGCGTTTGGCTCAGTAGAAATCACAACTTAGTATGTTAGTATTTGGGGACGGGTTTTAGACATTGGGAATGTCGGGAATGGCCGGAAATTTAGAATGTCCCAAAAATACCCCTTTAGTATGATTTATGTGATTTTATGGTGGAGGGGCAAAATGGTCTTTTTGCCCCATTAGTGTTTTGTCTTATGTGAGTTTTTATTTGGAAATTAAATGTTTATTTTATTAAATGTTGGCTGAAATAATGTGTTATATGCCTTAAAACTCTTCTTTCCCTCACATTTTACACTTAGTCAAAATTAGAAGTTCATTTCCAAAAAAATCACACACCAACTCTCTCTCTCTCTTTCGGCCAAGCTTTGAGCAGCAAGGAGGGGGTGTTTTTCCTTTGATTTTGGCTGGTTATTCATCATCTTTTAAGGTCCATTGCAAGCTAGGTTGGTTCATGTCTCTCCTTCTTTAATTTCTTGAAAAATATGATGAAAAATGATGATGCATGCATGAGTTTTTAGTTGATTTTGCTGCTGTGTTTTTGTGGTTAATTTGTGTGATTCAAAGCATGATTATTGATGTTGATTGAGCTGTGTTGAAAGCATATTAGTTAGGTTGTTCAAGCTTGTAGTTTTTATGTGAAAAAGTTATGAATTTTGGAAAGAAATGTTATATTTTGTTTCTGTGAATTGCTGGATGTTCTTGTATGTTTTCAGAGGTGTTGTTATGCTTAGTTAAGTAGAATTAACTAGGCTAGGATGCATGTTAGTGGATTTAACCAAGTTTGAGTTTTTGAACTCAAAGCTTGGTCTTTAATGGTGAATTTTGTATATGTGCTTTCTGGGTGATTTTGAGGCTTTGGATTTGTTCTAGGGATAGTTTAGAATGTGTCCGGAAAGTTTGGGACCAATTGGGGTTGAATTGGTCGAGTTATGGGATTTTTAGTTGGACTCGCGAGGAACCGGAATTCGGTTGTGCATCCGAATTCGGATGGGGTCCCGAATTTCCCGTAACCGGAATTCCGGTTGGGCAACCGGTCTTCCGGTTGGGGGATTTTTCAGAACCCTAGTTTTCCTCGTTTTTGGGTTTTTAGGGGTATTGCCATGCTTTTTATCGATAGGGAAACTTTTAGTTTCGAGTTTTAGTCCCCGGGAAGTGATTTAGCGGGTCACTTATAGCGTTGTGATTTTTATGGTTTAGGAGCCAGTAATCCGCCACTCAGCTTCAGTTCCAGTCAGGTTGACCGGCACACCTGAAATCGGAATCCAGGTAAGATTAGTATAACAGTATGCATATGTAGATTACATGTTTAGCGTGCATGTAGGAAGCCTGCTAGATTACATTAGTTATGTATTTAGGCTTCGAACCATCCAACCCTGTCACGTCGGTACAGCCGGAGTATGACCCGGCGGAGTATGACCGGCTCGACCGATCAGCCGACACTTGGTTGGTGGTTCGGTGCTATTGACCTATCCCGTCGGTACAGCCGGAGTATGACCAAGGCGGAGTATGACCGGTTCGACCGATCGGGAGGATACTTGTCAATAGTACCGTCCCCCGAACGTTCAAAACTCGCACCATGTTGGACATGGCGGTAGTGCTCGCACCATGTTGGACATGGCGGTAGCGGGACTCGCATCGTGTTGGACACGGCGATCATTTTATGTATGATATTATTATGCTTTTCTTACTGAGTCTGTCGACTCACAGTTTATGTTCATGTGTAGGTAAAGGCAAGGCTGTAGCTGATGGACCGTGAGCGAGCTTATGAGATTGTACATGTCGGGGCGGTTAGGCCTGGAGCGTACGATCCTCGGGACAGCACGGCTGAGATTTTTGTAACTGTCGTTAGACGACTTTCATTTTGATGTAAAAGTTAATCAGTTAAAACTTTTGTAAAGATTTTTGAAATCGGGATCCCGAGACTTTTGTAAAATGGTTTATAAGTTTAATGAAAAAGCAAAATTTTAATTAATCACGTTTTTCCATAAACCTCGTTGATTAGCAACGAGCTGCACAGTACGTTTAAAAATCACGTAATACGCCTAAGATAGTTAGGGTGTTACAAAACTCTTTTCTTTACAATTTCACCCCTGCTTAGTGAAAATTCATAAAATTAGTCATAGTCTAACTTTAGAATTATAATTGATCAATCACGAATCAATTAATGATTCTTACAAGCAGATTATCACATTTACCAAGTAAATTCCTACTTATTAATTCTTCGTTGAATCCACTCTTAGAACTTAGAATTGTACTCTCAGACTTATATAGAGCATATTGTATGTTCCACGATATCAATACAGTATCTCATTTAACCATTGTTATAATCTTATTGTGATTTAAAGATCCTCTATATAGATGATCTACATCGAGATGGGATTTCTTTACCGTTCTCACCCCTCAATGTATTTTGCCCCTTAAAACACTTAGCTACATGTAAATGGTGTTTAGTGATCTAATGATTAGTCAGTTAAACAAGAGCTCATCCATTTACTTCTATTTGCTAAGCTCGAAGGGAATCATCACTTGACTTCTATACACCAGTAGAAGCTATAGATTCCATATTTATGTTCAGCACTCCCACTCAATCATACTATCATGTTCCCAAAATATACGTATCACCCTGACCCAAAAGTAGGCTTAACTAATAAATCAAAGAACATGAATAGCACTCTTGAGTTGAGCCTAAGCATATCAGGATTTAGATTCTTTTAATCTTAAGATCAACTACTGATATTGACTTGGAAAGATATGTATAACGGTAAGTTTGTAATATCTTAACTTAGTTGCAATATCGGTCCAGTCCAATGTATACTCCATACATTCGAAACTAGTATACTTTACTAATGTCCTGAAAAGAACATAACACTTACTCCAAGTGTAAGTACACATCATCGCTGATTATCACATTAGTGTAAATCCAATAACACTGATGAAACAGGGACCAAGTCTTTTGATTCATATGATCACAATCACATTCCACTGTGTTAACGATACTGTAATTGTGAATAAACATATGATCTAGATTTAACTGATTTTGTGTGTATGAATGTAATAAACATATTAAACATATTAAACCATTAGCATGTAAAATTCATGCAAACATCAATCACTTCAAATTTCTTATATTGATAACTAATCAGATTGTAAAGAGTTTTATTTAGGGCATAAAACCCAATAGGACACTACAAATAACAATAAAAAGAAATCAAGTAAGGTCAACACAAAATCTCATTCAGAAATTATTAGCACATAGCAAGTAGGAATGACAAGCGAAAATACTAAAACATACAATCCTAAATAATTTCCAAGGTTTTCAACAAACTTATATCAGTGTCCCGTTTAGGCGAGAGTCAAAGCTACCATCCATTGAATAGAGTTGTCAGCTCATCTAAAATGATAAACATTCTAGTAACCTTTTATTCGATCAAGATGAGAATCCAGCGTTGTCCGATTTAGGCGAGAGTCAAGGCTATTCTATCTTATGAGCTTGTACCATTGTTTCATACTTTTGTAAGTCTTACTAATAGTCGCCACCATTTGGGTGATCCATACTAAAAATAAGACACTTACAAATAGTACTTATCTTTTGAGATTCTACAGCGTTAAATTGCTAATGAACGTTCCTCCATTAGGGAGGATTACTCACTAAAATAAGAACTATGTAGAACCAACAATGGAGATCGAATATCCTAATAATAATAAAGCTCATTATTTAAAATGTATTTTCTTCTAATATTTATTTCAATCTATTTATTTAATTAGAATTTCAAATTTAGAATAAAATTCTAGATATGAATTTTAATTTAATATTTATAAAATTATACTTAGATGGATATGAAAAATAAAATGAATTATTTTCCATCTTAGTAATAATTTTTCAATAAATATTTATAAAATTATTTAATTTAAGTTGTATCAAAATTAATTTAAATTAATTTACAACTCAAATTTAATTTTCTATAAATATATATTGCATTTCGAAAAATGTATTTAAAATAAATACAATTTTCGAAAATAATCTAAAATAAAATAAAATAAATGCTGAAAAAATTATTCTAATTTTATGTTGGTCCAAAATTAATTTTCAACAAAAATATAATTTTCCTATTTAATTAAATATTAAGAAAATTTCAAATATTTAAGTATCATGATGAAAATCAACTTAAATATTAATTTTCTATTTAATTAAATATTACTAGAAAAATACTTCAAGAAAAACACATAATAACTATCTAGACTTTCATTGACTAATTAATTTATTTTATAATTATAATATATTTTAGTTCATTTATTTTTGATTAATCATTTAGATGAAAAAATCATTGATTTAAGTTGGTCCAAAATTAATTAATAAAAAATAATTAATTTACAACTTTAATATATTTTTCTAAGAAAAATTCAAAATTTTCTACATTTAAAAAAAATGCAATTTCGAAAATGATTAACAAAATAAAAATAAAATATATTTTGAAAATTATTCAAGTTTAAATTGTTCTGAAATTAAAATCTCCAACTTAAAATAATTTTCTATTAAATGTCATGAAATAATAATATTTAAGTATCAAGAATGAAATCAACTTAAATATTTAATTTTTAATTTAATTAAATATATTAAATACAAGAATTAAATAATCAAGTATAAAAGAAACTTAATTATTAATTCTAATTTAATACTAGGAAAATATTTTTTATATAAATTGATCCAAAATTAATTAATAAATAATTAATTTTCAACTTAAAATATTTTCCTAATTAAATATTAGAAAATATAACTAGTACTAGAAATAACTATCTAGAATATATTTCAATTAACTAAGTGTTTTTCTAAAATTAACTTTAAAATATTAATGAAAAAAAAATTCATATATTTTAAAAGTTAATTATGTTGCTAATTCAATTTTAATTAGGTTAGACTAATATAATTAACCTAATACAATTATTTAAATAAGGCAAGTGGGCCTTCACAATTGGGGTGGTTCATTTGAGAGAGGGCTGGCGTACCCACTGCTATTGGCCCCCTAACTCTCACACAAGGCCCAAAGGAGAGGAATTTAACCATTAAATAAATAATTGTTATTAATTGAATAAGTCCAATTCTAATTGGGCCTAAATAAAATTACCTAAGTGAAATTTTATTTTAGCTACCTAGTCCATTTACTTAATAAACTTAAATGTGCTTCCTATATGCATCTAAGCCCAAAAGCAAACATATAGGCTCACACAGGTCAAATGATTTGGATGGGCCCTATCATGTTACTAGGTTTACACAGATGAAAGAAATTGCAAAATTTACCTATTACAAATTATTTATAAGATCTATTGACAATTGGACTATGATTAAAATCAAATTATTGGATCTGTCAACAAGTTAATCACAAAAATTTAGATCAAATAAATAATAGGTTTGTAAAAAAAACTTTTTGAATATATAATAAAATAATCAAACAATACAAACCATAACAAGTAACTGATCTAGAAAATCTGGAAAGTAGGCTAAAATATCTCAATTTTAAAATTTAAAAAAAAATAAAATTTTAAAAAAAAATATCTTAACCAGAATTTAAATTTAGGTTGTTAGAGAATATTTGAAAAAAATTCAAAAACCTAACAAACTCCTAAATTCCCTAAATTCTAACTAAATTCAAAAAATATCTAACCAATTTTTCAAATTTCAAGTTTATTCAAAATTTAAATTTATTTAAATTTCTAATAAGATAATATAATATTATATCTTGAATTTTAAATTTGGATATTCCTAATATTATATTCTAAGTCTTATAATTTAAATCCATTTATGGATTGAAGGAAGCCTCTAGATCTTGGAATATCACCTTTAATAAGACTATTAAAGAGTATGGCTTCAAACAAAATAAAGAAGAAGCCTGTGTATACAAATACATTAAGGGTAATGTAGTGGTATCTCTAGTTCCTTATGTTAATAATATTCTACTTATTAGGAATAATGTATAATGGTTATCAGATGTAAAGAAGTGGTTAGACAACAAATTCCAAATGAAGGATTTTTTTGGTAGATAAACTGGTTCGAACTTAAGGTTTTGCAGTGCAGATTTCTTAAGCTCACGACCAACAGGATAGAAATCCTTTACAGTGGCCTAACAAAATATAAAAAAAAAAAAAAAAAAAGTTAAAAAACCAGTTATAAAACAATAAGGATAAAAAAGGAAACCAGTTATAAAATTTAAAAATGCCTCAGGATTATTAAAAACCTCCGACACAAGTTCAGAATAACCTCCAGTTTCTTCTTGTTTGTACTCTCCTAGTTCAGCAATCGAGAATATGTATTAGCAATCCTCTTGTAGTACTTAGGACTAAGGCTAAGCAATATCTCAAACAACCAAATGAGAAAAGCAAACGGAAAACCTTGAAATTTAAAAGAATGACACTTATCATTTTCATCTTTGGCCTTCTAATCTTATAGAAAATATTGTCACCATCCTTAAAAGCCAAGTTCATGTAATGAAAAGTCCTGTCCCACAATAGTTTTCCAAATGTAATATTTCTCAAATCAGACATCTCCCTATCAACGAAACCAAACAACTTATTATCAACTTTCTTCCCATTCTCATACCTATATAAATAATGACTTAAAAGAAAAACAATATGTTCTGTAAAGAACATAACACTTATGCAAAGTGTAAGTACACTTCATCGCTGATTATCACATCAGTGTAAATCCAATGCACTGATGAAACAGGGACTTTGTCTTTTGAAGCATATAATCACAATCACATTCCACTGTGTTGACATCACTGTAATTATAAATGACTATATGTTCTGGACTTAACAGATTTTGTATATATTAAACCATAAACATGAAAACTACATGTAAACATTAATGACTTCTAATCTTTTATTGATAACAAATCAGATTAGACTGAAATGGGTTTTATTTAGGGCATAAAATCCCAATAGATACGTACATTTTGGGAACATGATAGTACAATTGTGTGGGAGCGCTAAACATAGATATGGAATCTATAGCTTCTATAGGTATTTAGAAGTGAAACGATGATTTCCTTCAAGCTTGGCTGAATAGAGATAAATGATTGAGATCTCATTTTAGTGATTATATTAGTTCACTAAAATATCATTTTTAGGTGGCCCAGTGTTTTAAGGATAAAATACATTAAAAGGGTGTAACGGTAATTTTATCCCTATGCAATGTAGATCACCTATAGAGGATCATTGATTATTGGGATTATAACAATGGATAATTAATAGTGTATCTATATCATGGAACATATAGAGCGTTCTATGTAACTGAGAGTTCAATTCCAAGTTCTATGGTGGATGCAATGAGGAATTAATAAGTTAATGAATTTACTTGGTAAATTCTAGATTTGCTTATTGGAAGCTTGGTTATATAGGCCCATGGTCCCCATACTAGTTGAGACAAACTGCTAGTAAGACTCAGTTAATTGATTTTAATTAATCAACTATAATTATAAGATTAGACTATGTCTAGTTTATGAATTTTTCACCAAGATATGGCTTGATTGTGAAGAAATAGTGTTTTGGGGTTTATTTGTTAATTAAGAGACTTTATGGAGTCTAATTAATAAATATTATAAATGACAATTTTATTTGATATTTATTTGAATTATTAAATAAATAGTTTTGGCATTTATAGGGTTGATAGTGCAAAAAGTGGTATTTGTAAAAAATGGATAAAATAGTTGAGAAAAATGACAAAGCCCAAACTAATGTAGGGTCCATCATATGGCCGGCCATTAGGAGGGATATTCACTCTATTTTTAACAATTTTTTATTCCTAATTCGACCCTAACTCTATTGGAGATAGTATAAAAGGAAGGCCATGGTCTCTTCATCCAACTAATGCCTCCAAAGCTAAAAACCTAGCTTTCTGATGAGACCTCTTCCTTCTTCTTCTTCGTCTTGAATTTTCAAAAATACTTAGCCTTTCTTCACAAAATATATTCAGCCATTAGTGATTGAGTAAGTGCCCACACACATCAAGTTGATCCTCAATCATAGTATGTAACACTGTGAAGAATCCAAACACAAGGAAGGAGTTTCGGACTCAGATCTTGGTGATACTCTGCTACAGAAAGGATACAAGGGTTAGAGATCTGAGTGGAAGGAGTCATTTAATTTCGCTGCACCCACTGTAAGGTTTCTCAAACTTTATATGTGTTTATTTACATTGTTTTAGAGATTCATATTTAGGATGTTAAATAACATATATGTTAGTAAATCTAGATCCTGGTAAAATAATTCCAACAGCGGCTGCTAAGGCCGCTAGGGAGGCTAAATCTAATTGAAAGTGGGAAGAGTATGTCGCTCGGAAATGTGGATATAGTTGTTTAGCAATGGGGATTGTCAGTTCTAAGCTCAAGCGGTTGATCTAATCTCTTTTGCCAAAGGAGTAAGGACTGAGATGTAAGAAATGGCATTAAGGTAAATGCTAAACTTGAGCCTGCTTTTAATGTGGCGTAGTAGGCCATTTAGAAAGAATATGCTTACTGTTGCAGCAACCGAAATGAAGGGGTGATGGCATTTTAGTTCTTGTTTGGGTGTTTGCTTGACCTAGACTGAGAAGTTCAACTTCTATGGAATATACTTTGTTGATAGTTTTAATTGATTTTGATGCAACGTATTCCTATATTTCGAGAAGAGTGATTGGAAAGTTTGTATAAAGTTAATGATGTGTTGCAAGTGGTTTCGGTACCTTACTATTTACTGGAGAACTAGTTATTCTCCAGCAGGTGGTTAAACTCCCTTCCTAAGTTGTGGGGAAAAGGGAATGCTTGGTTATGTTAGTTGAGCTAAAATTAGAGGATTTTGAGGATATATTAGGAATGGATTAATATGTAAAGTTTAATGCAATTATCGATTGTGAAAGAAAGATGGTAACTCTTGAACCAGAAGGTGAGGACCCATTCGTGTTCGTGGGCAAGGTTCAAGGATCCTGAATTCCATTAATTTCAGTGTTTAAGGCAAGAGATTTGCTGTGAGATGGATGTGTCAGTTTCTTAGTTAGTGAGGTAGATGTTATGAAGAACACCTATGGGACCGGAACACGCTCCAGTGGTCTAAGAGTTTTTGAATGCCTTTCCAAGGGAGTTACTGGGGTTGCTACAGAAGTGGGAAATTGACTTTGAAATGGATCTGGTACCTGGGGCAGAGTCTGTGTCTTAAACTCCATGTTAGATGAAATTTGTTGAGTTGAAATGGTTGAAGGTTTAATTACAGGGGATGCTAGATGTTGGGCTTTAAATTGTTAGACTGAGTACCCCATTCTGGAGTACGCCAGTTTTGTTTGTGAAGAAGAAGAATGGAACTTTACAAGTGTGTATTGATTGATTGGAAACTAAATAAAATCATGGTGAAGAGTAAGTATTCTTTTGTCAAGAATAGAAGTTATGATGATTAATTTTGGGGAAGGACTGTGCTCTCTAAGATCGGTGTTTGATCTGGTTATTGTTGGTATTGTGCCCTAAATAAAACCCTTTACAATCTGATTAGTTGTCAATATGAGAAATTTGAAGTGATTTATGTTTGCATGAATTTTACATGCTAATGGTTTAATATGTTTATTATGTTTATACACAAAATCTGTTAAGTCCAGATCATATGTTTATTCACAATTACAGTATTGTCAACACAGTGGAATGTGATTGTGATTATATGATTCAAAAGACTAAGTCCCTGTTTCATCAGTATTTTGGATTTACACTGATGTGATAATCAGCGATGATGTGTACTTACACTTGGAGTAAGTGTTCTGTTCTTTCCAGGACATTGGTAAAGTATACTAGTTTCGAATGTATCGAGTATACATCGGACTGGACCGATATTGAACTTAGTTAAGATATTATAAACTTGTCGTTGTATCTTTCCAAGTCAATATCAGTAGTTGATATTAAGATTAAAAGAATCTAAATCCCGATATGCTTAGGCTCAACTCAGGAGTGCTATTCATGTTCTTTGATTTATTAGTTAAGCCTACTTTTGGGTCAGGGTGATACGTATATTTTGGGAACATGATAGTATGATTGAGTGGGAGTGCTGAACATAAATATGGAATTTATAGCTTCTACTGGTGTATAGAAGTCAAGTGATGATTCCCTTCGAGCTTAGCTAAATAGAAGTAAATGGATGAGCTCTTGTTTAAGTGACTAATTCTTAGATCACTAAACATCATTTACAGGTAGCTAAGTGTTTTAAGGGGCAAAATACATTGAGGGGTGAAAACGGTAAAATTATCCCATCTCGATGTAAATCATCTATATAGAGGATCTTTGATCACAATAAGATTATAACAATGGTTAAATGAGATAGCATATCTATATCGTGGAACATATAATATGCTCTATATAAGTCTGAGAGTGCAATTCTAAGTTCTAAGAGTGGATTCAACGAGGAATTAATAAGTAGGGATTTACTTAGTAAATTCGGTTCACTTATTGGAAGCTCAGCATATAGATCCATGGTCCCCATTCTAGTTGAGACTATACTGCTTGTAAGACTCAATAATTGATTTGTGATTAATCAATTATAATTCTAAAGTTAGACTATGTCTAATTTGTGAATTTTCACTAAGCAGGGGTGAAATTGTAAAGAAAAGAGATTCTAGGTTTATTTATTAATTAAGAGACTCTATATGTCTAATTAATAATTAAATTAAATGACAATATTATTTAATAATCTATTTTAGTTATTAAATAATTAGTTTTAGCATTTAAAAGGTTAGAATTGAAAAATTGGCGTTTTTTTGAAAATAGAAATAAAAATTGTGAAAACTGCAAAATCCAAGTAAGGCGCATTAACACCTATGGCCGGCCACTTAGTGAGCTTTTTCCAATTAATATTTTCATTATTTTAATGCCAAATAATTGCTAACCTAAACCTAGTAGTTGCCTATAAATAGAAAGTGATGGGTCAGTCAAATAACAAATTTTCAACAAGTTTTTCAAGCCTTCTGTCAGAAAATTGCTTTTTTCAGAAAAACTGAGCCTTCCACTTCTCTCTCTATAGCCGACCCTATCCCTCTCTATTTTCTTCTTCTCAATTTCGAAACCTTAGTGATAGAGTAGTGCCCACACACAGCAAGTGGTACCTCAATCATAGATTGGAAGACTGTGAAGGATCACACACAAAGAGAAGGACATTCGGGCTCAAATCTTGATAATACTCTGCGACAGAAAGGATACAAGGGTTAGAGATCTGAGTGGAAGGAGACATTATTCCGCTGCATCAATGTAAGGTTTTCTTAACTTTATATGTGTTTAATTATCGTTTTAGAAAGTTCATATTTAGGGTGTTAAGCAACATACTTGTGAGTAGATCTAAGATCCTGGTAAAATAAATTCCAACAGTTATTACCTGTTGAAGACTCGAGAGAAGGGTATTCCAAAGTAGCTTTTTATACTCGATGACTTCGCGAATGTTTTTGTTAATGATATTCTGATTTCTTCCAACTGAAAGGAGGTATTTGAGAGTTATTTTTGAATGGAGTTGTAATGTTTTGGGATCCTAAGCTTCATGCTAAATACAGGAAATGCAAATTTTGCCGACCCTAAGTAGGTTTCTTAGAGCATGAGATGAATATAGATAGAATCTTGAATCTTGATAAATTCGGCAATGATTAAAGCAGTTTAGAGTTGACTTTAACCTAAGTCTACAACTGGATTAGAGGTTTTCGAGAATTAACAAGATGCTACAAAATATTTGTTGAGGGATGTTTACACTCTTAGTGGAATTAAGTCAAAAGAATTGAAAAGAGGTTAACTATTGTACCAGTGTTAACATTGTCGGTCATTGAGGAAAAATTTGTGATTTAGTGTGACACCTCTAAACAAGGATTATATTATATATTGATACATTCCAGGAGAGTTATTGCCTATGCTTCTAAACGATTAAAGAAGTGTGAGTAATAGTATTCCAATTATGATATTGAATTGATAGCAGTGGCTTCCGCTTTGGAAGTTTGGCACTTTTACCTGTTTAGAAAAAGTGCGAAGTGTATACGAATCATAAGAGCCTCAAATACTTTATCATTTGGAAAGATTTAATTAGGAGGCAGCGACGATGGTTAGAGCTGATTGAAAATTATAACGATTCTCTACCACTCTGGAAAGTAAATTAGTAGTGAATACTTTAAACTGAAGAGGTCTAGGACAAGTTTGTAAAATGAAAAAATTTCACCAAAGGTTGGTGGAAATGTAACCAGAATACGGATTGAGTTCGTGGTTGGAGAACTTGTTAATATTACATTGTGGTTTAATCTATTGGAAAGAATTAAAGTGGCCCAGCAAAGTGACTCTAAACTTTAGAAGTACAAGGAAAGGCTTGGAACTAGAATGACAAAGGACTTTTTGATTTCATTTGAAGGACTTTTACGATATAAAGGCAAGGTTGCTATATTAGTCAGATAAGGATGCTGAATAGTAGGTTCTAAATGAGTTTCATATTACATCATACTCTTTATACTCGGAAGTAGCCATAGACTTCTTGGTTGGATTACCAAGAACAGTAGGGCTCTGTGATTCTGTCTGGGTAATTAAGGATAGATATATAAGGTCAGTATAGTTTCTTTTTCAGAGCGGAATATGTTTTGTGACGGATTAGTGTGCTAATCTATTTATCAAGGGAATAGTTCAACCTTGTGATGCTCCAAAAGTAATATCCCGAATTGAGATTTAAAGTTTGCATCTAAGTGCTGAGAGAGTCTATGATAAGCATGTGTGATAGATTTTGAGAGTTCCTGAAATAAGCATCATTTTCTGAATGAATTTTCATATAATAACAGTTATTAGAATACTGTTAATGTGGCACTGATGCAGTTTAAAGATTCAAGTTTGTATATTGCTTATAATGGATGGAAGAGCTATGCTGATCCAAAGTGTAGAAATATTAAATTCCAAGTTAGGAATTTTATCTTCTTCATGTGGTTCTAATGAGGGGAATTCAGAAATTGGGAAGAAAGGAAAGTCAAGTCCTAGGTTAATCGGTCCGTTTGAGTTTCTAAAAAGGGTGGGTCGGGTAGCTTATTAGCTTGTCATACTCTCTACTTTATCTGGAGTTTCCAACATGTACTTCAATGTTTTCAGAAGTATGGGGTAGAAACGATCCATATACGGAGTTACGAGAATATTGAATTTCAAATAGACTTGTCATAGGAGTAACAATCGATACAGATTTTTTGACCAGAAAAGAGAAAGTGTTGTGGAATAAAGACTATATTGGTAGTTATAATGCTGTGAAAGAACAACAAGATTGAAAGGCAATTTGGGAGTTAAAATCGTAGTTGCGGGAGCTCTATCCCGAGTTGTTTGAATAAATTTCGAGGATGAAATTTCTATAAGGAGGGGATAGTTGTAATATTCCAAAAAAATATATTGATATTTTAATTGGACATATTTTATTAAATATGTGATTAAGTGGGCATTAGAGTAGGATTATAATCCTACTTAAACTAATTATGAGTTGATTAGTGAAATATAAACAATTAAAGCGTAATTTATTAATTATGGAGATTATATTAGAGTATGTAGGTATCGTAGATACCATAATTTGAATAAAATATTTTTGGGCCTGGCAACTGTGGAACTTGATGGGGAGGTCAGAAATGTTACGATAATAAAAGATGAATTGAATTGAATTTTTATACCGATCTAGTTTAGAATTTTAAGTTATCGGTTTGGTGGATTAATTAGGGAATAACTAAAATACACCTAGGATTTTCTAAAGTTTAAGTGTTAAGGGAAGGGGTAGAATAGTTTTTTTGTAAAATGAAGCTTTTGTCTTTTAGTGCCTTTTTCTAGGCTGAGATATTACTAATAGTAGGTTTATAGTTTATTTTAAGTCTTATGTGTTGATAAATGAAGATACAACTTAGAAAACGTAAGAAAAAGTCAACACAAGTTCCTTCTCTTCTACCCTCTTGCACGAGCCTAGGAGACCAGCTGCACTGAAGGGATTGTTATAACTTTTTCTTCAATTTCTTGGCATAATTAACAAGTTCTGGGGTTTGTTCAAGCTTGAAGGTAAGTTTTTCACCCTGTTCTCCCAGTTTTATTCAAGTTTCAAGTTAGATATAAGTTACGGTTTTGGTTCCGGGATTGGGGTATTAAACTGAAGTAAGAATAAGTTTCTAGGCTTGAATTAGAGTTTATTTAAGATTGACTTGGTTATAATCAGCTCAGTTAGGGTTGAGTTAGAGGAATTCAGGATTTCTAAGCTTAAATTCTACTTTATGCTATATTGATTAAATTAATGAATTGTTGTGTATTAATGCTTAGGATGTGTTGTGTATATGATATTAGTTTTATCTGGAGTGGTTGGGCAGGTGTGGTTGAGTTTTGGTTCGAGTTGGAGGAGAAAACTCAAGATTACAACTCTGCAGAACCGGTCAACCAGTTGGTTCTGGTGCAGCAGAACCAGTCGACCAGTTTGCTTGCAGGGGAAATTTTCAGTTTTCTTCACTATTACAAAAGGCCAAATTCGCGACGGTCCCAAAAATGTTTTTTTTGGGGACCCGTCGCTAAAAAAATTATCTGAGTGTTTAAAGCCGTCGCCTATATTGTACAATAGGCGACAGTTTTTAACACTCGTAAACAATAGGCGACAGCTAATAAATGTAGAGAAAAACGTGGCTCATTCTTTGCCCGACGGTTCAAAACCGTCGGGTATAAGGTTAAATAAAATTAGATTTTTGCTTTCCCCCATTTTGCCTTATTATTCCCTCCATTTATTTCCATCTATCAGACCCTCACCCACTCACTCACTCCATCTCACTCTCTTGATCTCACTCACTCTATCTCCCTCTCTCGATCTCACTCACTCTATCTCCCTCTCTCGATCTCACTCATCTATCTCCCTCTCTCTCTCTCTCTAACGGTGACAGAAATCACACCACCGGCGAAGCAGCTCCGCCACCCCTCCACTGCCGAGAGCCCCTCCTTCAACCTCAGATCCGATCATCGATTTCTGATTCAGCTCTTGATACTCTGGTATGCTCTATCTCTCTCTCTCTCTCTCTCTCTCTCTCTCTCTCTCTCTCTCTCTCTCTCTCTCTCTCTCTCTCTCTCTCTCTCTCTCTCTCTCTCTCTCTCTCTCTCTCTCTCTCTCTCTCTCTCTCTCTCTCTCTCTCTCTCTCTCTCTCTCTCTCTCTCTCTCTCTCTCTCTCTCTCTCTCTCTTTCAAATTTTTACAGATTTAGTTCCAATTTTTTGGCTAGTTTTCTATTCATGGTTCTTTAGTATAATGTCATCATATGACCTCATATTATTAGCATTGATTCATATTTTTTGAATAGAGTTAATTATGTTGGACTTCTTACTTCTGTTCTTGGTAGAAAATTGCTACCCATACAAAAAGAGTAATACCTGAAACTATTTGAGGAGAAATGTACTTTACAGAAACCAAGTAACTTTTATTGAAATTTCTTACCACATGTAGAATGTGTCAAGTTTGTATATAATGTGTGTACATATATATATTTATATACTTGTCTGTTATCAAATGGTATTTGACCTGGGAATTCTGTTTAGCAGGGTGCGGATTTATAACTATCGGAAAGGAAATGCTCTTGCCATATTGAAGTATCACCATTAGACGGTAAATCGATTTATACTTTTGGAGATAGAAAATGATTTTATGATATTAATGTACTCATATTTGATTTTTCATTTTTTGGTTTATTATTGCTTTAACACTTTCTTAATTATAATACCATATTGTTATCTCATATATGGTTTCATTACATATGTGAATATGTATAGTTTTCCAATCGAAGTACTGCGCATGTAATGGATATTTTTCTATTAAAACCTAATTAGTTGCCATTTAAATTTGATATTGATACATAGCACTATCAAGCAATAACTATATTAATGGGGAAATTAATATATATATATACATAAATAGATATAATTTCACATAATAAGATCAACTAATATTATTTATCCTAGTGGAAAGCACAACTTATAATATGCATTGCGGCTAACTAATATTATTTATCCTAGTTGCTTTCATAGGGATCAAATTGATATTGATAAAAGAAAAAGGGGAAAAAATATATTATTTGTAATTTTTAGATGAAAAACAATGCTACATCTAATGAAATGCACAAATAAATGTCAAAAATAGTTGTTGATATTATTTGATTATGTTAATTTTTTGTGTTTTAAAGTATTTAATCTATGTATATATATTCATTTTGGAGTTTATTATTTGAGTTGAGGCAAAATGTTGGATCTGTTGTTTAGTAGAATACAAAACCAATGCTTGTTTCAATTGTGGCTAAAGTTCTTGAAATTTTAATGGATGAATGACTTATTATTATTATTATTATTATTATTATTATTATTATTAATTTTTATTGGCAACAAAGATAAACCAAAACTACAATGTTTTCGACCAACTAATTTTGTATAGAAGAAAACAATACATTATTTTTGTACTAAGAAGATGTTTAAGATAAAATTGATCATCCTCTTGTAATTTTAAGCACAATATATATCTATTTAATATTATTTTCTGTTTGGTTAGGCAGGAGCTTTTGTTGTTTGTTTGGTTGTTACTTTCTATATTCTTGTTTTTGCCTAAATCGTATACTGTGCGATTTTTATATTTTTCTACTAGAAAGCAAAGCAAATAGCTGTCGTGAGTGACTTATAGCTAACTTTGAAGACTAGTTAGTTTAAACTTTTGATAAAAACACCATATTTATATCATGTAAACACAACACTCTCTTACAGAGATAGTATTTTTACTAATATATATATACACATATATACAGAGATAAAATTACATTGTGTTGTAGCAGAACCTCCATCAGAAGGTTTAAGATGAGCAACATGATCAACTGAGATTCTTTCTGCTTCTACTGTATATGAAAGAGGTCCAACAAAAAAAAAGTGTAAGTAACTCTGATCAATAATAGCTAAAAGAGTTAATAGCCCATGAAAAAGCAAATATTATTGATGCATATTTTAAATTTAATTTTTAGGTATCGAGTGCTTTGTGTTGATTGAAGAGTACACAAGTAGCTAACTTTATCGGAGAAAGGTATAATCACTAAAACTTTAAATTCTTAATTTAATGGAGTTTGAATATCTTAGATATTCATCCGTAGTGAAATAGGTTCTGTGAATATACATGTACTGTGGTCGGATGGGTGGATAGTTTTAATATTATTTTCTTAGTTTTGTATTATTTTGTGTGTTTGTTTTTTGTTTTTTGCATGTTTAAAATTTTTGGGAACGTCCAATTACAGTTGTTATGCTGTCGAAATTTTGGTCGAATTAGGATAAATTTCATTAAAAATACATAAATTTTAGATAAAAAATGTAAGAACTTAGTTAAAATTTATATGTGTGGTGATTAATAAATACACATATTCAAACAAATAATTTAATAAAGTTTTTTTTTTCTTTTTTAGAAGTTGCAAAATGGATAGAAATTGGATGAGTGCGAATAGATTATCAGCAGAGTATAAGGAAGGTGTTGACTTTTTTTTGGATTTTTGTCATAAGCATGCAAAAAATCCAAAGTTGATTCTTTGTCGTTGTCTTAAATGTGGTAACATGGAGCGTATGAATACTAGTAAAATAAAGGAGCATTTATTTAGGAACGGAATAGACAAGAGTTATAAGGTTTGGTGTTACTACGGGGAAAATATTAGAGTTCATGGCGAGGAAACGTCTAAGTCTAAGAAGGTTAAGAGTGTTAACTTGGATTATTAGGATGGTCACATTCCAGAAATGATAGGAGATGCACAATTTCAATCAAATGTCGATCCATTGGAATTTTAAAATTTTGTAGAGGATGCTGAGAAACCTATTTACCCTAATTGTAATAGGTTTACTAAATTGTCTACGCTTGTTAGATTATACAATATAAAAGCGAAACATGGGTGGAGTGATAAAAGTTTTACGGATTTACTAGCTTTCCTAGTAGAGTTATTACCTAAAGGTAATGTGATGCCTTTGTCTTTCTACGAGGCAAAGAAGACACTATCTTCCTTAGGTATGCAATATGAAAAGATACATGCATATCCTAACGATTGCATTCTTTATCGTAAGAGTTTTGTGGATGCAATATCGTGTCCCACGTGCGGTGAGTCTAGGTGGCAAAAGAAAAAGAATTTTGATGAGGTAAAGATTGGTGTCCCTGCAAAGGTATTATGGTACTTACCCCCAATACCTCGTTTGGTTCGATTCTTTCGAAATGTCAATCATGCAAAAAATTTGACTTGGCATGCCACCGATAGAAAATTAGATGGTAAGATGAGACATCCAGCTGACTCCCCCGCTTGGAAAACAATCGATGCTAGGTGGCCTGAATTTGCAAATGAACCTAGGAATATCCGTCTTGGTCTTTCTGCAGATGGAATTAATCCACATACCACCCTTAGTAGTAAGTATAGTTGTTGGCCAGTTTTGCTTGTGATGTATAATTTACCGCCTTAGTTGGTAATGAAGAGGAAGTTCACTATGCTCACATTGTTGATATCTGGCCCTTCACAGCCTGGTAATAACATTGATGTGTATTTAGCTCCTCTAGTTGATGATTTGAGTCAATTATGGTATGAGGGTGTTCCTGCATACGATGCCTTTAGGAATGAAGACTTTAATCTTAAGGCTATATTACTGTGGACCATAAATGATTTTCCAGCTTTTGGAAATCTTTCTGGATACAGTGTGAAAGGGTACAATGCATGCCCGATTTGTGAGGAGAGAACATGTTCTATGTGGTTAAAATACTCGAAGAAAATGAGTTATATGGGACACCGAAAGTTTTTGCCTACAGGACATGTATTTAGGACTTGGAAAAAAGCATTCGATGGTAAGCAGGACTTACAAATGCCGCCGTCACATTTGCAAGGAGAAGAATTGTTAGAAAAGTTGAATAAAGTTCAATTCCACCTTGGAAAGCAAAAATTGACTTCGAAGAAAAGAAAAGGTCAGTGTGAGAAAAGTGACGTTGCTGCAAGTGAACATCAGGGGCCATGGAAAAAGAAGTCAATATTTTTTGAGCTCGAATATTGGAAGCATTTGGCGTTGCGTCATAATCTAGACGTGATGCATATTGAGAAGAATGTGTCGAACTGACTTGCTTAATACCTTGTTCAATATTCCCGGGCGGAGTAAAGATGGAATTAAATCTCGCCTAGATTTGAAAGAATTAGGAATACGGGCCAATTTACACCCACAAGTTGTTGGTGGACGTACATTTTTACCACCGGCTTGTCATGCTCTGACTAAAGTAGAAAAACAATCTTTGTGTAGTTCTATCTCCAATGTGAAGGTACCGGAAGAGTACTCCTCAAATGTCTCTGACTGGGTAGATATGAGTAAGTTAATTTTGAGTGGTCTGAAATCTCATGATCATCATATATTAATTCAACACATTCTACCAGTGAGTATCCGTTCTGTGTTGCCTAAAAAAGTTTGATATGCAATCACAAGGTTGTGTTTGTTCTTCAAATCTCTTTGTTGTAAAGTGATTGATGTCACAAAGTTAGAGAACCTCGGGTTAGAAATCGTAGAAGTGTTGTGTTATTTGGAGCAATTTTTTCCGCCTTCTTTTTTTGACATAATGGTTCACCTAACAGTTCATTTGGTGAGAGAGGTGAAGTTGTGTGGACCAGTGTACATGAGGTGGATGTACCCATTTGAACGATACATGAAAATCTTAAAGGGTTATGTGAGAAATAGAAGTAGGCCCGAGGGTTGTATTGTTGAATCATACATTGTTGAAGAGACGATTGAATTCTATTCAGACTACTTGTCAGAGGTTACAACTATTGGCGCTTGTCCTACTCGGGTCAATAGTGAAATAAGTAAAGGGAGTAGGGGTGTTTCTGATTGCGGTGTAAGTCGAGCTGATCGTGAAGAAGCGCATCGTCTCGTCTTGCAAAATATTGACGAGGTCCAACCATACATTGAGTAAGATTAAATCAACTATTCATACTTAAAACAAATTAATAATATTCAATTGAAACTAAAATCAATCGAATGCTTTATTATGTTGAAGGGAACATTTTAATTGGATTAAGAATAATAATCCGACTAAGGCAAGGAATCAAAAATGGGTACAAGATGAACATTATCGAAATTTCAGTACATGGTTAAAAAAAGGTATTATATATTAATATTATTGTTTTGTTTCATATCTTATATATACACATGTGCTCACTATTTCATTGGTGCATATTAGGTATATGCCGAAAATTGTGAATCCTCAAGCAATGTATCCAACACACTGCTTTGCATATCACGAGGTCCTTCATGTGACGTACTCAAGTACCAATCGTACTATATAAATAGTACTAAATTTTGTACCAAAGATCGTGATAAATCTAGAAAAATACAAAATAGCGGTGTCATGATAGTTGCTAGAGCTTTCCAAATATCTAGTTCAAAAGATAAAAACCCAATTGAATGTAATATGTCTTTTTACGGTGTAATTCAAGAAATTTGGGAATTAGATTACAGTAGTTTTCAAATTCCTGTTTTTCTTTGTGATTGGGTTAGGAGTGATAATGGGTTAAAGACGATGAACTTGGATTCAAATTAGTGGACTTGAATCGAATAGGCCACAAGTCTGATAGGTTTGTAATGGCGTCTCAAGCCACTCAGGTGTTTTACATGAGTGACCCATTAGATGCACGCTGGTCAGTTGTCATGACAACGCAAACAAAAGACTATGCTAACCAAGAGCATAACGGCGATGATCTTATGATAAGTGAGCAAATTCATCAAATCACTCTACCACCTATTGATGTCACCGTTGGGGACGATGTCGTATCATCTCGTGATGATGGGGAGGGGTTATGGGTGAATGAAACTATCAAGCCATGAGATTTTGAACATGTGTTGGTATTCTTTTTAACATGTATTCTTTTGTGGCTATCAATTTGTATATTATTGTACATTCTAATGTAGATTTGTAAATTTGTGTAGGACTATTTATTATGGAACCAGCACCAAATGACGATGATGAGTGGGCTTAATATGAAGAATCATTCATGCCTGAAGAACATAATAATGAAGTTGAAGAACCTAATATTGAAGTTGAAGAACCTAATATTGAAGTTGAAGAACCCCCACCAAAGCAGAAAAATACTAGGGGTAGAACCAAAAGACTAGATATAACGAGGCTGGCAAGCGAGGGCAAAAAATTGGAAATTGAGTACAACAACCTCGGACAACAATGGGGAAAAGCAGCGACTGATTTAGTTTCCCGGATTGGGGTGTGGGTTCGAATTAACATACCACTTGTGAATAAAAAGTGGCCACAAATTGATAAGGAGCTGAAGAACAGATTATGGAATGATGTTAAGGTAATACTAATACTACTATTCTTGTTTTTTTTACTATTGATTATGATTTGTATCTATAACTATAATTGCCAAATTTTGCAGGGTAAGTTCGAGCTGGAAGAGGAGGCAAAGAGACGAACAATTCAAAAAGCTGGGGAGAGATGGCGGGATTGGAAAAACACCTTAACAAAAGGTATTTACAAGGTTAAAGATGTGGCTCCACAACTTCTTGAGAAGCCACCGAGATTGTACGAAGACATAATCGATGAGACCGAGTGGACAGAGTTTGTGGCTTTAAGATTAACTAAAGAATGGGGGGTGACGAGAAAGAAGCCCCAAGCTAGCAGGGCAAAAAATATTTACCCCCACCGCTCTGGACGAGGTGGTGCGAGGATGGTGGAGTTACAGATGGAGAAAGAGTTAGGCCATTAATTGGTCAAAATTGATAGAGTCGACTTATGGAAGAGACTTCGCACAAACAGTAAAGGCGAGTTGGAAGGCCCAGCTGTGGAAGTTGCCCAACGCATTGTAAGTTTAAAGTATAATTGCATTTATATTTTTATGTTTCATAATTTAATTTTAACTCTATTTATTTATTATGTTTGTAGGATGACTTGCGAAAGCAACTCGAAGAGGGAACAATAAGTGTGGAAGGGAAGAATGAGATCTTGACCATGGCCCTTGGGATAGATGAACATGGTGGTCGAGTCCGGGGCTTAGGTTATGGTGTCACTCGAACCCAATTTTTCCACACTCCACGCCCTACAAAGAGGAAGAATAAAGATGAGGATAATGAAGCATTGTCAGATATGGATAAGCGACTCCGTGAGACAGAGGAGAGTAATAGACAGCTTAAAGAACAAATGGCTGAACTCCGGCGTATAGTTCGTTCCCAGCATAGTGGTGTTGCGGGTACATCACATGCGTCTGGTTCGGGTGTTGGAGGAGAATCAAACAAACTAGCCCGTGATGATGACATTGTTTCTGCTCCTGAAGCACAACCACAAAGTCCTGCCTATGTCTGTGCTCCACGACAACCGAGTACACTGCATGCTGAGAAGGTAACCGCTCCACCAGCTCCACCGCCACATACCGATGGCATTTCAGAAAAGGTAATGTAACACCCTAACTATCTTAGGCGTATTACGTGATTTTTAAACGTACTGTGCAGCTCGTTGCTAATCAACGAGGTTTATGGAAAAACGTGATTAATTAAAATTTTGCTTTTTCATTAAACTTATAAACCATTTTACAAAAGTCTCGGGATCCCGATTTATAAAATCATTTATAAACTTTTTAACTGTTTAACTTTTACATCAAAATGAAAGTCGTCTAACGACAGTTACAAAAATCTCAGCCGTGCTGTCCCGAGGATCGTACGCTCCAGGCCTAACCGCCCCGACATGTACAATCTCATAAGCTCGCTCACGGTCCATCGCCCATGCCTTGCCTTTACCTACACATGAACATAAACTGTGAGTCGACAGACTCAGTAAGAAAAGCATAATAATATCATACATAAAACTGACTGCCGTGTCCAACACGATACTGAGTCCCGCTACTGCCATGTCTAACATGGTGCTGAGCACTACTGCCATGTCCAACATGGTGCTGAGTTTTGAACGTTCAGGGGACGGTACTATTGACAAGTATCCTCCTGATCGGTCGAACCGGTCATACTCATTCTTGGTCATACTCCGGCTGTACCGACGGGATAGGTCAATAGCCCCGAACCACCAACCAAGTGTCGGCTGATCGGTCGAGCCGGTCATACTCCGCCTTTGGTCATACTCCGGCTGTACCGACGTGACGGGGTTGGATGGTTCGAAGCCTAAATACATATCTAATGTAATCTAGCGGGCTTCCTACATGCACGCTAAACATGTAATCTACATATGCATACTGTTATACTAATCTTACCTGGATTCCGATTTCAGGTGTGCCGGTCAACCTGACTGGAACTGAAGCTGAGCGGCGGATTACTGGCTCCTAAACCATAAAATTCACAACGCTATAAGTGACACGCTAAATCACTTCCCGGGGACTAAAACTCGAAACTAAAAGTTTCCCTATCGATAAAAAGCATGGCAATACCCCTAAGAACCCAAAAACGAGGAAAACTAGGGTTCTGAAAAATCCCCCAACCGGTAGACCGGTTGCCCAACCGGAATTCCGGTTCTGGGAATTTCTGAACCCTCATCCGAAATTCCGGATGCACAACCGGAATTCCGGTTCCTCGCAGTGACTAACTAAAAATCCCATAACTCGACCAATTCAACCCCAATTGGTCCCAAACTTTCCAGACCTGTTCTAAACTACCCCTAGAACAAATCCAAGGCATCAAATTCACCCAGAAAACACATATTCAAAATTCACCATTAAAGACCAAGCTTTGAGTTCCAAAACTCAAACTTGGTCAAATCCACTAACATGCAACCTAACCTAGTTAATTCTACTTATCTAGGCATAATATCACCTCTGCAAACATACAAGAACATCCAGCAATTCACAGAAACAAAATATAACATTTTCTCTCAAAAATCACATATTTTACATAGAAAAACCAAAGCTTTACACAACCTAACTATCATGCTTCAAAACAACCTAAATAACTTTAATCTAACAAGCTTTAACCTCTGAAATTAAGAACTAAATCACAGCAGCAACAACATTCCATAATCATGCATGCATCAACTATTTTCTACATATTTTTCTAAGAAAACAAAGGAAAGGAACTAGGAAACACATACCACAACAAGAGATCACTAGAGTTGCAATTTAGGGCTTGAATCACCAAAGAAAATTCCAGCCTTTGCACTCCCACAACCAGCCGAGAGAGAGAGGAAAAGAGAGAGTGTGTGATTTTGAAGTTTTTTTCTATTTTTGACTAAGTGTAGAAAATGAAAGAATTAAAAGAAAATAGTCACTTAACTCATTTATTTCAGCCATGTACAATAAAAATAAACATTTATTTTTCCATCTCATAAAGCCACAAAAGACAAAACACTAATGGGGCAAAAAGACCATTTTGCCCCTCCACCATAAAATCACATAAATCATACTAAAGGGGTATTTTTGGGACATTCTAAATTCCCGGCCATTCCCGACATTCCCAATGTCTAAAACCCGTCCCCAAAATACTAACATACTAAGTTGTGATTTCTACTGAGCCAAACGCCGAGTTCCAAAATACCGGACACCGGAAATGCGAAATATAAAGACTACTGATGACATAATCATGCATATCTGAATTCCATAAATAACAGTACCATAACTTATTTAAATAGCTATAAATAATTTCATAATTAATCCCAATTAACTGATAATTTCCAAATTAGCTAAGCGGGCTTTACAACTATCCCCCCCTTAAAAGGATTTCGTCCCCGAAATCTAACCTGAATAACTCTGGATATTGAGCTCTCATATCTGACTCTAGCTCCCAGGTGGCTTCCTCCACCTTGCTGTTTCTCCAGAGAACCTTGACCAATGCTATGGTCTTATTCCGAAGGACTTTATCCTTTCTATCCAGGATCTGCACTGGCTGTTCCTCATATGACATGTCTGGCTGAAGCTGAAGACTCTCATAACTGAGTATATGAGAGGGGTCTGAAACGTATTTTCTCAACATTGAGACATGGAATACGTTGTGCACTGCCGATAAGGCGGGAGGCAATGCTAACCGATATGCCACTTGACCTATCTTCTCGAGAATCTCGAAAGGTCCTGTAAATCTAGGGCATAACTTGCCTCTTTTCCCGAAACGTTTAATCCCCTTCATCGGAGATACCCGTAAAAACACATGTTCCCCTACTCGGAACTCAACATCTCTACGTTTCGGATCTGCGTAACTCTTCTGTCTGCTCTGTGAGGCAAGCATTCTAGCTTTTATTTTCTCTATTGCCTCATTGGTCCGCTGAACTGACTCTGGACCTAAATACTTCCTCTCCCCTGTCTCATCCCAGTGGATAGGGGATCTGCACTTCCTACCGTACAACAGTTCATAGGGAGCCATCCCTATCGTACTCTGATAACTGTTGTTGTAAGAGAACTCTATCAACGGTAGATATTTGCTCCATGAACCCTCAAAGTCCATAACACAGGCTCTCAACATATCCTCCAATATCTGAATTGTCCTTTCGGACTGACCATCTGTCTGAGGATGAAATGCTGTACTGAATTTCAGCTGCGTACCCATTGCCCGTTGCAAACTTTGCCAAAATTTGGAGGTGAACTTCGGATCCCTGTCCGAAACTATAGACTTCGGTACCCCGTGAAGTCTCACTATTTCCCTGACGTACAATTCTGCCAGCTGATCCACTGAAAATGTTGTTCTGACCGGCAGAAAATGAGCAGATTTCGTAAATCGGTCCACCACTACCCAGATGGAATCATACATACCCGTGGTCCTAGGTAACCCGACCACAAAATCCATAGTAATATCCTCCCATTTCCATTCTGGTAGGGTTAGAGGCTGCAACAACCCTGCTGGTCTCTGATGTTCAGCCTTGATCTGCTGACACGTGAGGCATCTCGATACGAATTCTACCAAATTCTTCTTCATACCGTTCCACCAGAAGTACGGTTTCAAATCTTGGTACATCTTAGTGGTGCCGGGATGCAGAGAATATGGAGTAGAATGAGCCTCCTCAAAGATCTCGTTTCTCAAGTCCACACTGCTCGGGACACAAACCCTGGCTTTATACAAAAGCATCCCACTATCTGACATTGAAAAGTCTTTGGCTTGACCAGCCAATACCTCATCTCGGATCTTCACTAACTCCGGATCTGTCGTCTGAGCAACCTTAATTCTTTCTAACAGGTCAGATTGCAGCGTTAAGTTGTGAAGCTGACCTACCACAAACTCAATGCTGGATCTAACCATATCCTCTGCTAGCTGAGGTGAGATCTGAACCATGCTAGCTACTTGCCCGGGACCCTTTCTGCTCAGGGCATCAGCCACTACATTGGCTTTTCCGGGATGATAGAGGATCTCACAATCATAATCCTTCACTAATTCCAACCAACGCCTTTGTCTCATGTTCAAATCTTTCTGAGTAAAGAAATACTTGAGACTTTTATGGTCGGTATAGATCTCGCACTTCTCCCCGTAAAGGTAATGCCGCCAAATCTTCAGTGCAAAAACCACTGCGGCCAATTCTAAATCATGAGTCGGGTATCGCTGTTCATAATCCTTTAACTGACGGGAGGCATAAGCGATAACTCGGTCGGCTTGCATCAATACGCACCCCAAACCCTGTTTGGATGCGTCACAGTAGACTACGAACTTCTCCTTGTCCGAAGGCAAAGCTAGTACCGGAGCAGTAATCAATCTCTGCTTCAGCTCCTGAAAGCTAGCTTCACATTTATCTGACCAGATAAATCGCTGATTCTTCTTTGTAAGCTCGGTTAGGGGCATTGAAATTTTGGAGAACCCCTCCACGAACCTACGGTAGTACCCAGCTAATCCCAAGAAGCTTCTGATCTCTGTCACTGTCTTCGGTCTCGGCCAATCCCTGACGGATTCAATCTTCCCGGGATCCACCTTGATCCCGTCTTTACTCACAATGTGCCCTAGGAAGGACACCTGAGACAACCAGAACTCACATTTCTTGAACTTGGCGTAGAGCTTATGTTCTCGAAGTCGTTGCAGTACCATCTGAAGATGTAACTCATGCTCCTCTTCTGATTGAGAGTACACGAGGATGTCGTCGATAAACACAATCACACAGATATCGAGGAAATCCTTGAATACTCTATTCATCAGGTCCATGAATGCTGCAGGAGCATTGGTTAGTCCGAATGACATAACCAGAAACTCATAGTGTCCATACCTAGTGCGGAAAGCCGTCTTTGGAATGTCCTCCTCTCGGATTCTCAACTGATGATAACCCGAACGGAGATCAATCTTAGAAAAGACCGTCTTCCCCTGAAGCTGATCGAACAAGTCATCGATCCTAGGTAATGGATATTTATTCTTCACCGTCAGCTTGTTCAACTCTCTGTAGTCGATGCACATCCTCATAGATCCATCCTTCTTCTTCACGAACAAAACCGGGGCTCCCCAAGGTGACACACTGGGCCGAATGAATCCTATGTCAAGCAACCCTTGGAGCTGAATCTTTAATTCCTTAAGTTCAGCTGGAGCCATCCTATACGGGGCTTTAGAAACCGGATCCACCCCTGGTGCCAAGTCAATCACGAAGTCAATCTCCCGCCGAGGTGGTAACCCCGGAAGTTCTTCGGGAAAAACGTCCAAAAATTCCCGAACCACTCGATGTCCTTCGGCCGAATGGTGTACGGCCGAGTGGTGTCCACCACCACGGCCAGAAACCCTAAGCACCCACCGTGCAATAATTCTCTCGCTGACATAGCCGAGATCACCGGGATCCGAGATCCCTGAACCGAACCCACAAACACGAACGGTTCTTCACTTTCCGGTTGGAAGACCACCATCTTCCTCTTACAGTCAATGCTCGCCGAATATTTAGATAGGAAATCCATTCCTAAAATAATATCGAATTCGACTAAGCTCATCTCTATCAGATCAGCGCTTAACTCTCTACCATCTATCCTGATCGGCATAGACCTAATCCACCTATTGGAGATAACCAATTCTCCGCCAGGTAACAGGGTTCCAAACCCTGATTCATATCTATCATAGGGTCTACCCAACTTACTAAAGACTCTGGCCGCTACATAAGAGTGTGTAGCCCCAGAATCAAACAGCACTGAATAAAGCGAGTTGTTAATAAAAATCTGACCTGTAACAACTGATGGGCTGGCATCTGCATCGGCTGCGTGATAGCGAACACCCTGGCTGGAGTGGGTATCGCTGGAGCTCTCGGTGCCTCTGGCCGGAGCTGGGGACATTCCCTCTTGAAGTGTCCGGGCATGCCACAATGAAAGCATCCTTGCCCCTTGCACTCACCCCGATGATGCCTCTTGCAGCTAGGGCACTCGGGATAGGAGAATCGGGTCTCAGTACCACCAGGACGACTCCCTCTGTTCTGGTTCCCCCGGAACCTCTTGTTCTGACTCGAGCCGCCGGAAGCAGTGGGTGCCCTCTTCCTTTGATCAATGGCCGAACCACTACTCCCCCTGCTATAGCCTGATGCAGGAGGGGTAGGAGCCCCGCCACCAACCGGAGTACTGACTGAATCTGACATGCACCCCACTGCGCCCTCAGCTCGCAGTGCCTTCTCCACCATCTGAGCATAGGTGGTGCTGTCGTCGGTGGTAATCATCAGGTCATGCCTGATCTTGGGATTCAACCCGTCCAGATACTTCTCCTTCCTGCTGAAGTCGGTCGGCACAATTCCCGAGGCTAACCTCGCCAACCGATCAAACTGAGTAGTATACTCAGTGACACTCATGTTCTCCCGCTGGGTCAGGTGAACGAACTCTTTCCTCTTGGCGCTTCTGACCGCCTCATTGTAGTATTTCGCGTTGAAGAGTTCTTGGAACCTTTCCCAAGTCATGGTGGTGACATCGTGAATCTGAGACACCATGTCCCACCATACCAGGGCGTCCTCCTGGAACTGAAACGTGGCGCACACCACTCTGTCGTTACCGGTGACACCCATGAAATTCAGGATTCGGGTAATCACCGTCGGCCACTGCTCGGCTTTCGATACATCTGGACCTCCTAGGAATACCGGAGGTGCTTGCTTCCAGAACCGCTCATATAAAGGTTCCAATCTGTGGGCCGCCACCACTATCTCGGCACAGGCGTAGGGGCGGTGCCACTGGAACTACGGGCACTGGAACTGCAGGAGCACCCTGCTGTCTCAACCTCTGAATCTCGAGGTCTTGTTCTTCGATCCGGGCTTGCATCTCCGCAAACCGCAACTCCCAATTCGGGGCTCCACGATCGGCCGGGGGAGCTCGGGCAGCTGTGGCGGGTTCTCATCACCCCGGCCACGAGCCCTGCCTCGGGGACCTCTGCCTCGGCCCCTAGCAGGTGGGGGAAACTGAGCTCCCTGTCCCTGATTCGACCCTACGGAGTTGCCCTGACTCCTGGTAGTCCGCCTGGCGTCCATCTAGTTAGAACCGCCTGCGAAACCAAGAGTTGGCATATCAGGTCGTATTCAAGGCGAGCTTACTAATGCCGCTTAATTTGGAAACTAGAAATGAAACATGCGCCTATTCTACTATCAGGCTACTAACATGCTTCCTAACAGGCTTTTCTTTTTCATAACTGAATGAAATAAACTACTAAAGCAATAAAGGCTTACTGAACCGTGAACCGAGCTAACTGCTGATGATGATTGTACATGTCGTGACGATCTTCGGAAGACAACCTGGCGGCTCTGATACCAAATTGTAACACCCTAACTATCTTAGGCGTATTACGTGATTTTTAAACGTACTGTGCAGCTCGTTGCTAATCAACGAGGTTTATGGAAAAACGTGATTAATTAAAATTTTGCTTTTTCATTAAACTTATAAACCATTTTACAAAAGTCTCGGGATCCCGATTTATAAAATCATTTATAAACTTTTTAACTGTTTAACTTTTACATCAAAATGAAAGTCGTCTAACGACAGTTACAAAAATCTCAGCCGTGCTGTCCCGAGGATCGTACGCTCCAGGCCTAACCGCCCCGACATGTACAATCTCATAAGCTCGCTCACGGTCCATCAGCTACAGCCTTGCCTTTACCTACACATGAACATAAACTGTGAGTCGACAGACTCAGTAAGAAAAGCATAATAATATCATACATAAAACTGACTGCCGTGTCCAACACGATACTGAGTCCCGCTACTGCCATGTCCAACATGGTACTGAGCACTACTGCCATGTCCAACATGGTGCTGAGTTTTGAACGTTCAGGGGACGGTACTATTGACAAGTATCCTCCTGATCGGTCGAACCGGTCATACTCCGGCTGCTGGTCATACTCCAGCCTGTACCGACGGGATAGGTCAATAGCCCTGAACCACCAACCAAGTGTCAGCCTAATCGGTCGAACCGGTCATACTCATTCTTGGTCATACTCCAGCCTGTACCGACGTGACAGGGTTGGATGGTTCGAAGCCTAAATACATATCTAATGTAATCTAGCAGGCTTCCTACATGCACGCTAAACATGTAATCTACATATGCATACTGTTATACTAATCTTACCTGGATTCCGATTTCAGGTGTGCCGGTCAACTCCGACCGGAACCGAAGCCGAGCGGCGGACATCGGCTCCTAAACCATAAAAATCACAACGCTATAAGTGACACGCTAAATCACTTCCCGGGGACTAAAACTCGAAACTAAAAGTTTCCCTATCGATAAAAAGCATGGCAATACCCCTAAGAACCCAAAAACGAGGAAAACTAGGGTTCTGAAAAATCCCCCAACCGGTAGACCGGTTGCCCAACCGGAATTCCGGTTCTGGGAATTTCTGAACCCTCATCCGGAATTCCGGATGCACAACCGGAATTCCGGTTCCTCGCAGGCAGCTAACTAAAAATCCCATAACTCGACCAATTCAACCCCAATTGGTCCCAAACTTTCCAGACCTGTTCTAAACTACCCCTAGAACAAATCCAAGGCATCAAATTCACCCAGAAAACACATATTCAAAATTCACCATTAAAGACCAAGCTTTGAGTTCCAAAACTCAAACTTGGTCAAATCCACTAACATGCAACCTAACCTAGTTAATTCTACTTAACTAGGCATAATATCACCTCTGCAAACATACAAGAACATCCAGCAATTCACAGAAACAAAATATAACATTTTCTCTCAAAAATCACATATTTTACATAGAAAAACCAAAGCTTTACACAACCTAACTATCATGCTTCAAAACAACCTAAATAACTTTAATCTAACAAGCTTTAACCTCTGAAATTAAGAACTAAATCACAACAGCAACAACATTCCATAATCATGCATGCATCAACTATTTTCTACATATTTTTCTAAGAAAACAAAGGAAAGGAACTAGGAAACACATACCACAACAAGAGATCACTAGAGTTGCAATTTAGGGCTTGAATCACCAAAGAAAATTCCAGCCTTTGCACTCCCACAACCAGCCGAGAGAGAGAGGAAAAGAGAGAGTGTGTGATTTTGAAGTTTTTTTCTATTTTTGACTAAGTGTAGAAAATGAAAGAATTAAAAGAAAATAGTCACTTAACTCATTTATTTCAGCCATGTACAATAAAAATAAACATTTATTTTTCCATCTCATAAAGCCACAAAAGACAAAACACTAATGGGGCAAAAAGACCATTTTGCCCCTCCACCATAAAATCACATAAATCATACTAAAGGGGTATTTTTGGGACATTCTAAATTCCCGGCCATTCCCGACATTCCCAATGTCTAAAACCCGTCCCCAAAATACTAACATACTAAGTTGTGATTTCTACTGAGCCAAACGCCGAGTTCCAAAATACCGGACACCGAAAATGCGAAATATAAAGACTACTGATGACATAATCATGCATATCTGAATTCCATAAATAACAGTACCATAACTTATTTAAATAGCTATAAATAATTTCATAATTAATCCCAATTAACTGATAATTTCCAAATTAGCTAAGCGGGCTTTACAGGTAATCTCAATATTACTTTTTAATTTGTATTGTCAATTTACAAATTGTATTGATTCCTTTTTTTTTTTTAATTTGGAAATACAGAAATATCCATGTTGGATGCATGTTCGGTTGGAGCCTAGTGGATTGTCATTGAAAGTTGCTAAGGGATTCATGGTGAAGGAGCAATATTTGAAGAATGGCAAGTTCTCAGTCCAGGGTTCTGATTTCCTCTACAAGGATTATCGTCGAGTTTTCATCGATGAAGTCTATGTAGAAAATGCCCGTCTTCCATGTCCCATCGTTCAAAATGGATACACCACTGTAGGTCATGCTGTAGGACTTTATATAGCATGGCTAAATGACTACATTACGCCAGTTAGAGTAGAGTTGGTATGTTTTAATTAATTCCCTTAACTTAATATGTTTATTGATTAGTTAAAAACTCTAACTTAATTGTTTTGTCTTCCATATAGACGCAACGCCCCAATAACCAAATGCAGAAGAAGCAACATGTGAGTGGAAAAGGACAAGTATCTGAAGAATTACTTGGTCCTCGAACACAGCCTTAAAAAATACCAGAGAGACCAAGTAAAAAGGGTCGCTACGTTGCACCAAAAAGGACTTCAATAATCAACAACTTTTTTAAGTTACTCATCATGTGGCCAAAAACAACAACAATCCACTTTGAGGCCAGCAAGGATTTATTTGGGGTTGAAAACGACTCGATATGGCTTCCGACAATTGACATCAAGGAATTGTGCCAAATGAGATTTTTAGGAGCCCAACCTATTACAATCTGGTGCAAGTATGATATCCAATTCTTATTAAACTTGAAAATTTGTTTTGAGAGCTTGTTATTAATTGTGTGTTTTTAACAGGTTTTTGAAGGAACGGTTGCTAGATGTTAATGGATTAAGCAGACTATATGCATTTTTAAATCCTGGGGCCATTGCCTCTGATGCTGGGGATTATAATGCCCGTTCTCGAGAACTGCGCAAACGTATTCTTGAAATTGATAATCCGGCTAAATAGATTATTGCCCCCTACAACAATTAGTAAGTAAATTTAAAATTTATAGTTTCATAATTTATAACTCTACATAATTTATGGTTAATCTGACACGTTTGTTTGTGTAGTAATATGTATCATTGGATGGTTGTACTTATCCAACCAAGTACACATACAGTAGCGTACTTGGATTCCAACAATGGATATGTACCAGAAGGTTTAAAATACATTGTTAACACGTAAGTTCTATACATGCCTAAAATCTTAAGCAATCTGCTAACTTTATCCTTTTCTTTTGTTGTTGATTAGGACATAGTAACTGCATGTAGACATAGTAAATTTATCAACCAAGTGTTAAGAACCAATGCATATTTATTGTACTTAATATATGTGAAGATTGAATATGAAAAGTTTTGGAAAGAGAGAGTAAGAATGTTTGATTTCTTTTGTGGCTGTTTAATTATATATCGATTCCTCTAGTTATGAATGTGAGACTTATACAATACTCTATTTCTAAATTTGTAAGTAAAGACACATTAAATACCACCAAATTTGTTTTTTTTTTTCTTTCTTTTCCTTATATACATATTAAATACAATTATAGGTGTTCTGAATAAGTGTGCGATATTTTATATGCTAATTTCACTTTTTGTGTAGGTCGCTCAACATAGTTAATAAAAGCTTAACTAACCGCAATGATCGTCCCATTAAGTGGATAACTCCGATATGTCCACAACAACCAGACGGGAAGCAATGTGGATATTATGTCATGAAATTTATTGAGAGTTCCATGAACGAAGAAGATCCAATACACCGAGTGACAGAAATGGTAAAACTTATCTTCTCGTAGTCATTATATATTACACAATAATACGTAAACATAGTAATGATAGTCTATTGTAAGCTTCTCTTTCACTAATTTCGTGGTAGTTAGCTAGGACTTAGTATAATGTATAAGGTCTTTTACTAATTAATATGTAATTTCTTTCAATTTTTTTTTTGCAGGGTAAGAGAGATTCGTACTCAAATGACGAGATGAATATTTTGCGTGATCAGTGGATTGAATATGTTCGAGCATAAGCAGTGCGACAAGGGCTTTTATAATGATCAGTTTCTGTTTTTGTTTATACTTTATCCTAACTAATTAGTGACAATATACAGTAAAAATTAATTAATGTAGGGAAAATTTTACTATGTAAAACAGGATCTGTTTAACTTTCACTAATGACAATATATATACTTTATCTTAATTATTTTTTTCTTTTTTTTTTTACAATCCAATGACTGGCAAAAACCGTCGTTGAAAAATATAAAATTTATAATTAGATTGAAAACATTATATGCCACGGTTTAAATCTGTGCTTAAAACATTATATGCCACGGTTAAAAACAGTGGCCTATAGTATAGGCTATGATTTAAAAATGTGGCTTATACTAAAGGCCACAGTTTTTACTTGTGCCTACAACATTATAGGCCACGGTTTTAAACTGGGGCCTATACTATAGGCCACGGTTTTTAACCGTAGCCTATAGTATAGGCCACGGTTTTTAACCGTAGCCTATAGTATAGGCCACGGTTTAAAACTGTCGCCTATAGTGTTTGCTATAGGCGACAGTTTTAAACCGTCGCCCATACTATTTTCCCGACAGTTTTCAACCGTCGTTAATTTTACCCAGTTTTCGCGACGCTCGTATAGGCGACGGTTTTATGAACTGTCGGGAATTCTTTGGCCGACAGTGTAAAACTAACGGGAATTTGGGATTTTTTAGTAGTGCTTCAAGGCCAGTTTTAGTGTTCGGGATGATTTTCGTGGCTAGTGTAGATTGTTTAAAAGTGATAAAACCTATTTTGGAGCTAATAGAAGCTAAGGTCTACCGGTTATGGGAATTAGGGTTATTCCTGAAATTATTGATTAAGGTATTTATATAATGTTGTTGTCGTGACATAGGACCAGGATCGTCAAGTTTTGTTTTTCACTTAGGCCGGCACGCACGCTTAATCTCTGGACTGAGGTTAGAAAAGTATTATGTACCGTTTATGGTTAACGATTATAATTGTGATATTCTCGATTATGATTGAGATTCCAATATATGTTTGTTGTGACTCAATTATGATCGAGGAAAATGATATGAAACGATTATTATCATTGTGACTCGATTATGATCGAGGGAAATGATATGGATTGATTATTATCGCTGTGACTCGATTATGATCAAGTAAAAGATATGGTAATTACCGTTATGAGTAATTACTCTTGAAATCGCGGATAGGTTTCTTACTTATCGTTCGCCGTATCGGGCAACAATAGTGACATACGTAGCTCGTGGTTTACGAGTGGTAAGGGTACTTTATGAAGTACCAGGACTGTGTGACTACGATGTTGTAAAATTGATTAAGCATGTTATTATGTGATGAGGTGTAATTGAATACATTTTGTTATAGTGGACTAAATGAATTTTATACTGCTTAAGGAGTTAGTCACTTTTCTTGTTATATCTCTATGACTCACGAAATGTATGATTACGTGATTATAGGGATGTCAGATTGAGTGCTTTATGAAGCACTGAGAATATGTGATTATGTATTGAACGAATATCTATTTGGTATAACAATGAAGTGATTGACTATAAGATACTATGATTATTCTTATAATGTGTAATGAATGTGTTTGTATAGATGTTAAGGTATATATACATGCTGAGCATGTAATAACACACTAATATGTATATTATGTTGTGAATGTTAGCACTTTCTATGCTTTTTATTTAGTAGCTTTTCTTGTTGAGTCACTGTGACTCACGGGTGCTTCATGGTGCAGCTAAGAAGAATAGCAGTCGTGTTTGGCCATGAGTCAGAGGTCTCCCAGCAATGTACATATCAGCCATGGTGTCTTGGCTTCCGAGAAGCAGGATCAAATCTTTTTTTTTTTTAATGAATGGAAATGTAACCTTCTTTTGTAATAATAGTTTTGCAATTAGTTGTAAAAAAATTTATTAGCAGGGGATCCCCATATTACGGCAGTATTTTGAATGAAAGTTTTTATTTTAAATTTAATCAAAAATTTTAATTAAACCACATTTTTTCCTAAACCAATATATTAGTAATAATAATATTGTAAAAGCACACACGTGGCGTCCCTGAGAGTCAGGGCGTTACAACAGCAGTCTGACATTTTGAAATCCTTCGTCTCCTCCTTGATCTTGTCGTCGAAGATTGCCTCTCATTCTTCAATTACATTGAAAAATATCAAAATCAAAACCCCCAATTTCAAAAATTAGGATTTTAAAAAGCCTCTAATTTTCTCTACAAGAATCCATGGGAGGAGTGATTCGTCTCTTAATCCACCTCCCCGATCTGAGGGGCTTCGACGACGCTACTTTGGTGATGCCCACATGTAGAATTAGTGAGAAATTGAAACTCAAATGACCAGTTCCTCATATTTTGACTCAATTTGAAAAAAAAAAAAAATTAATCCTAACTGTGGTACCTCCTGAGGATTGATGCCCAAATCGGCTAGGATCGAGGAGAAGAAATTGCTGGCTGATTGGGATCTGATGAGGTACAGAAAAAAGCCTAGTTTTGGGACTGTTGTGGAGCTTTTGAGAGTGATTGAGTATATAGCTGATAAGTTGAAGGAAGTGAAGGTTCCATTAATTGTGGTTCATGGAGTGGTGATGGGTGACTGACCCTCAAGTGAGTTTAGCATTGGTTGAAGAAGCTAATAGTGAAGATAAGTGATTTTTTTTTTTTTATAGAAACTAAAATTTAGAAGATAAGCGCATAAAGATATATCATGGTATTGTCGAGATTGTTAGGATTCATCTTCATCATCAATCATTATTGATTGAATTATTTAATTATTTAAATGGAAAACGTAAACTGTTGTAGATGGTGGTCGTGGGTGGTGAGTTTTTTATATGGGTGGTTTCTCGGCAGTGAGGGTGAACAAAGAGATAGAAAAAAGAAAAAATAAAGAAATATTTTTTTTGATTATTATTAGTCTCAAGACAAAGGCCATGAATGGTCTCTCAATGTCTCAAGATTTTGTGGTGGTGTTCCAATTGAACTCTCGTGACTAGTTGGGTTCATGAAGAAGATGAACAAGAAAAAAAAAAGAAAGAAAAAATAAAATAAATTTATGATTTTAAAATGTATTTTTTAGTTTTTTATTTCATTTAAAAAATTTTTAATTAAAATTATTATTTGGACCAATAAAAAATTGACACGTGACATTTTATTTGGGTTTAACGGATCCATTAGAAAGAGGGACCAAAAGACGTACAAAAAATGTGACCTGAACTATTACTGTCAATTTTTAAAGTTGAGGACTAATCTACATTAACCCTAAGTTTTTGGAGACTTTTGCTGCAATTATATCTTTTAAAAATTAAATATATAAGTAAAATATTTAATAATTAAATTTGACCATAATTAAAATATTTTAATTAATTATTAAATAATAAATTATATTTTATAAATAAAATCAAATATAATATTTTATTTATTACTACATAAAAAAAACTATTTTAACATGGTGTACAACATTTCTTGAGTACAATAAGGACTAGTTTGACACAACTTTTGGAAAAGCTAAAAGTTGCTTTTCAAAAAAGTTGTGATAAAAAAGTGTTTGGTAAGTTGTTAAAATATAGCTTATTGAAGAATTTATGAAGAAACTACAGCTAAAAGCTAAAGCTAGTACAACTTAACTTTTAGAAAAAACTATTTTGATTAAAATACTCTATAATAAATTATTGTATACTAAAAATATATTTAATTATTTTATTATATATTACAAAAAATAAAAATATCTTTTTTGAAAGAAAAAATATTTAAAATAAATAATATTTGAATCTCATTTGAATATTATTTTGAGTTTTAGGCTAAAAAATAAAAACATTATTTTTTATGTTTTTTATGTTTTCAAATCATGAAATTCAAAAACTCTCCAATTATTTTCTTACTTTTTTATTTTGAAATTCTCAACCAATGACATATTAAATTTTTTAAAACTCAAAAATATTGAATCACACTATAACCAATCACATATTTAGAAACAATTTTTTAATTACAAAATTTAAATTTTTGTTTACAAAACACATTTTTAAAAAACACAATTTTTGAATCACAAACCAATCAACCTCTTATTATTTTATTTTGTTTTAAAAAGTACTTCATATTTATATTTTTTATTTTTATTATTAATAAACTACATCAACTTAGAGTTTCCCATAAACTACAAGTTATAAAATATAATTTAAATTATTATAAATTATTTTTATCAAATGTGTATAAATTTATACTGTAGAAAAAAATAATTAAAAATATATAAAATATAAAAAATTTATATAACATTATTTTTTTTATATAGATTTATGATTATAATTAATTAAATTATAACATTCTTATTATTACAGTAGAATCTTATAAATTTAAAATACTTTAAAATTTATATTTATTAAAGTTCAATTTTTTTTCTACCTGCTCCATATATTTTTTCTCACAATTATAGTTACTTTTCTCCGCAATACAAGCATACCAAACTAGCTTTAAGTTATCTGAATTTGCGCTTATTGCTGATAATTTCATCTTAAATTTTTGAGTGATTCCAATTATAAAAAAAATAAAAATAATAAAATAAATAACACAGTAAAACCATCATGAATTTTCCAATAAAAAAAAATGAGGAACACTACTTTTAACTGCACAAAATTCTCTTTCCCCGATGACATTGAGATTAGAATCAACGGTTATTATTGCTCATAAACTTTTCGTACAGTCATGGTCTTTTCCCCTGACATTGTACCAGGTGAATATATTCGCTCTGCATAGAGCCATATTGGTAGGTAAGCTTTTTATAAAACGTGTTCAACATTGTTTTCTTTTGAAACACTCATTATAATTACGAGGCTATTTATTGTGTCCTCAATTTTCTATTGGTTACAAAATTACAAATAATGAGAAATTTGAATGGGAAATTTGAATTTTCATACTTAAAATACTTTATAATTTTTCCCCTAGATGCATAGTTATTAAAATTCGTCATATATGACCACTTTATTAATTTTCCAAAACTACCCCTCACATTTCAAATCCCATCTCAGCCTCTCTCTTCCTCTCTCTCAACTACACTCACGGCAACCAACCCATGAAATCCCCAACCCGCAGCAGACGTCGTCGCTCAACCCACGGCCGTCCACGGTGAACCCAGGACCGTCGACGCTCAATCTTGCCTGTCAATGCTCAACCGGCGACCACTCCGAGGCGACCCGAAGCGAAAATGGGATTTGGATCCGTCCGTGAATGGAGAAGAGGCGTTTCGGATCTGGGGAAGAAGATGGTGAAGGTCCAATGGTCCGACTTAGGGGTCCGATGGTGTCCGTCCGATGGTTCGATTGTATGGTCCGATGGTCCGACTAGGGGTCAGATGCATTGGTCCGATTGATAGTGTGCATCGGACCATCACCATGTTTGAGTACTGCTCTATAGACAATGGCAAAACCTCCTTGCTCTATCACTTTCCACGAATCCACTTCATACTGATGAATACCAAAAGAAATCGAAATAAAGAAAAGAAACATGTTTTTACATATATATATATATATATATATATAACTCAGTACACATTTGTCTAAATAACAATTCACATTCATTTGAGGGAGTATTACAACAATTTATCTTTGTATGACAGAATACATCTTTTTGAAGGTAGAAAGGAACAAATGAAAGAATAATACATTCTTTGTTTGTGAGAAAGGATACATTTTTTTGTATGAATACAAAAGAAAACTATAATACAATAATAAAAAAAATACTAAACATTAGAAACAGTGAATGAACAAGGCAAGGTCTTGAGCTGCATTGGTCCGATGGTCCGATTGATAGTGTGCATCGGACCCCTAGTCGGACCATCGGACCATACAATCGGACCATCGGACGGACACCATCGGACCCTTAAGTCGGACCATCGGACCTTCACCATCTTCTTCCCCAGATCCGAAACGCCTCTTCTCCATTCAAGGACGGATCCGAATCCCATTTTCACTTCGGATCGCCTCGGAGTGGTCGCCGGTTGAGCGTTGACGGTCAGGGATGAGTGTCGACGGTCTTGGGTTCACCGTGGACGGCCGTGGGTTGAGCGACGATGTCTACTGCAGGTTGGGGATTTCATGGGTTGGTTGCCGTGAGTGTAGTTGAGAGAGAGGAAGAGAGAGGCTGAGATGGGATTTGAAATGTGAGGGGTAATTTTGGGAAATTAATAAAGTGGTTATATATGACCAATTTTAATAATTATGCATTTAGGGGAAAAATTATGGGGTATTTTAAGTATGGAAATTCAAATTTCTCATTTGAATTTACATCCATACATTTTATATTAAATTTTTGAACATAAACTTATTAAAATTAAAAAAAATATACACATTTATATTCATACTCATTATATTCTCTCTTTTATTAGTGATAGTGGTTAAGTCTGATGGTGGCCTGATGCTACCTTTTTTTTTTTTTTTTTTTAATGTTTTTGTACATAAAAAAGTAGCATCACGTGACCATCGAACTACCATCGGACCATATCTACATTTATAGATAATAAGCTCCATTCATTAAGCTCGTTAAGAAGGCATCAGACCACTATCGGACCATGTCATCGGGCTACCATCCGATCTTCATGTTCAACCTTTACTCATTTTAACAACAGGATGACATAAGACCACTATCAGGTCTGACAAAAAAGCCAATTTTTTTGTCCAAAACTCAGATCTGGCCATTTTTGACCCTAAATCTAACATCTACTAATAGATAATAAATATTAATCATACAATTTATTTATTTGACAACATTGTCGATGGTGAAGTTGTGGTTGATAGAGAAGTCCTTGGGTCCGAGGTAGTCATTAGGTCTGTGGGTCCTTGGGTTTGTGGTCATGGTGGTTGTAGGGAGAAGGAACTAAGGTTGTAGGTGGTGGGTTGTGGGTCGATTGTGCGTGTTTAGAGAGAGAGATGGTTGTTCAAATGAGAGGGATAGATTGAGATTTTAAGAAAAAATAACATATTCTACAAATATTGAATAGTTTAGGTTTAGAAAAAAAAATTGGTCCAATAAATGCATAATTAGTCAAATTTCCCTTGATAAATTGATTTTTTTGTCAAATTTTATCAAACGGTGTAAAACAAAATAATGACTTGATCATTTAATTAATTGCCATATTAAAGTATAATTAACATTTAGAAAAATTATACATTTTTTTAAAAAAATCAATAAACTAAAAATTAATTAATAATTGACAAAATTATATAAAGTTAAAATTAAAATAAATAAATTATTTTTTTTCAAATTAATTACTGTTGTTGACATGACACTGATGTGTCAATTGTCTAAGCAATCATATAATTATTTTATTTGTCACATATGATAAAATTTGACAAAAAAAACCAATTTACAATATTATAAATAGTTCATGTATTATTTTTAACAGACTAAAAAGTTCAAATAACACAATAATAAATAAATCACAGTTTAAGAGCAAAAATTTTAAATAACCTTATAATTAAAGTAATACATAACTTCCACTCAAGAAGGAATGTTTAAAATAAAAATGGAAATCCCCCTCCTTCTGTGTAACTTTTGTTACCGTTGTTATCTTAACCTTTATCGGTTATCCCAACAAAAAAAAAATAATAAAAATGGAAAAACACACTATTGCCAAACTCTTTATTTTTTCTAATAATGAGACTTAAATCTCCTATCAATTATTTAAGTAGCAAAATTATTTGTTCAATCAACACAAATTTGGACAGCAGCAGCACGATCCAGTAAAAGAAAATATGAACACACAAAAATAAGACATGTAAGCATGCACAAAAATATTTTAATTTCATATATATTCTTTTAAAAATAAAAATTTGAAAGTATATAAACATTTTCTTAAAAAATTTAAATTACTTAGAAAAAATACAACAATAATATTATTTATTTTCAAAAAATAAAAATTTGTTTGTAGAATGGGACAGAAGTACCATTTTTTTTTCCATAAACTCATATTATAACCATGTATTTTTCAACTACCATAAATTTGGCTCCCTCATAACACTAATTTATATTCTAGTACCATCCAAAATCAATTTCTCCTCACTCCTCCACTCCTAAAAAAATGCAACTAATATGACAAATTATTTACTTTGAAAAGGCAAATGCAAATTATAATTAAAAAAGAAAAAAAAAATAAAGCTAATTAGAATTTTTGTCGCCTAAAATTTAACATGTATTAAATCATGTTTCTTGAACTTTTTTTAGCCGTTCAAAATTCGCCCTGAACTATTGAAATTGTTAGATTTAAGGACTTTTGTCTAATTTTATTTAATTTTACTATTGTAGTGATTGTTTATATACTAAATTATGCTCCTCAAACTTTTATATCTACCAAATCATATCCCTCGACATATACTAAATCATACTCTCTCAACTTTCATTCATGTTAGACTTTTTCTACTAAAATTGCACAAAAATCTTTAAATTCAACTATATCAATAGTTTAGGGACATTTTAAATCAGAGGCCATGATTTGATTAGGACAAAAAATCCTAATTAGCATATAAAAAAGGAATCCCACTTTAATGTCCTGTTCATTATTGGCTTGCTTAGTCATCTCATCTAGATAAAGCCTCCTCCGCTCCTAGCTCTACACACAGACTATTCTATATATATAAGTATTATTAGGTTCAAGAAGAAACATCAAACTAAGCTGTTTATATAATGAAGATGAAAATGAGTGTGATGAATATTTTTGTGTTGATAGTGAGTGCTTCTTTGATGATATCGGTTTGCAATGGTGCGATGATTGAGAATGGTAATGTAATGGGAAAGCGAATGGAGCACGAGGAATGCTTGAAGAAAGTGAGTGAGCTTTTCCATTTCGACGAGGTGGAGATCCATCAGGTTTGCAGCCTGGCCGAGGACGATAGGGTCAGCACCGATGTGGACACTTGCATCAAACAAGTGCTTGAAAATGTACCCAACCCAGCTGAATACTACGATTCTGTCAAAAGATCTTGCACTGCTGTACATGATCTATTTTCCTCTGGATCGGTGCAATCTGGCTGAGCTGATCAATGATGGCCAGAAAATTTACACATTTCAGTAATCTATCTCACTTTTAAGTTTAAATAAAATGCGTTATTTGTGTGTTAGATTAGTAAAGTGATCATCATCATGTCGGCCTGTTAGTAGTGATCATCTTCGTGTCAAAATGTTGTGCTTTATTATTGTGTGTTGTATGTTGTGTTTGTTGATGGTTTAGGTTACCCATCAACTTGTTGAATTTATGCTAATTAGTAACAACTAACAAGAGTAGATTTCTCCTCTTTCCTTTTCATTGTAGGTTTGCTTTCAAGAACGCTTTTTATTTTCTTTTTTTTTTTACCTAAAAATAGGATTAAAAATTAACGAAGCAAAATCAATCAAAGAGAACATAGACAATTTTTGGTTTATATTTAAGAATAAACTGCAGTTGAAGGTGTGGGTGACTAAAAATGACTTTTTTTTTTTCAAAAATGCACATATAAAGTGATTAAAAAAATAGGTCAGCTAACACAACTTTAATTATACCGTTCCAGTTAACTAGTTTCATACATTTAAGAAATGAATTAGTAGCAAACTCAACATTAGGTAATATTTTGGCATTGTTTTAATTAATGTTTCTTTCTTCTCTCTTATTATAACTTCAAAAAATATTTGCACTATTCAATTGGCCTCAAAATTAGTATTATGGCTATTTATTTTAAGATGTGAGAGATGTATTTTATTACCATTTTTTTTTTCTTAAATCTGGAATTTTTTTAAATTGAACTAGAAAAATATGAACAATAAAAGATATATTTTAAAAGCTGAAAAAAAAACTAAATGGAAATAATAAGATACTTATAAAGTGGTATTTCCATATTTAAAATTCATTTGCCCAAACAACAAAGTAAATGGTTCACTCTTTCTTTGGCGATTATTTTCTCAACATTCTCTTCCTATGTTTTTTCACACCAATTACCTTTGGACAAATCTTCTTATTGTCTTCATGTTACTTCTGTCTAATGAAGCAAAATCAACAAAGATTCATTTGATATTAAAATATTGATTGATTTGTTCAAGCAATTGTAATTTTAATTTCTTTTGTTATTTCTACTATAGATACTCATACATCTATTTCAATTGTATTTTTTTCTTAACTTATGTGTTATTTTGAAAAATAACAAGGTACTTCAGTTTTAGGCTTTGATTTTGTTTATGAAAAGAACCTGGTAGATGTATCCTTGAATAAGGTTGAGTGTATTAAGATGTTCGAGCATTTTTGAATAATAAACCCTCCTATTTTTATAAAATCACACGGTCTTTGAATATATTAGGCTTTTATTATTCTTTTAAAAGTAACTTGGAACTTGCACTTTTGAATGTGGTTCATAAAATAGCCGATTTAATTCAATTTCCACGATTCAATCCAATTTGCAAAGTGCGGATTTGACATGTAAAAATAACTGATCCAATTCAGTCCACACATATTTATAAAAAAAATTAAAACATTATATATACAAATAACATTTTAATCTTAAGAAAATAGTTATTTAAAAATCTAATAAATATAATACAATTATATTTTAAAAGTGAATAGATTTCCATTCTTATATGTAATTTTTTTTTTTTTTTGATAAATCAATGAGTTGTATTGCACAAACAAAATTTTTACATCCTATTCGCACCCTAAGAGGGCCAAGAACTATGTACATCATGATCAATCTATACAAATAATTACATTTTGTATTGTATTATAATGCAAAGAACCATTCCTTATCATTGCCACTGATTTTCTGAGGCATGAAATACTCAATCCGAGTCTTGGTAGACCATTTTGTTTCTTCAACAATTGTAGTTGGGTTAACCACAATCTTTTGCCAAACAGAAGTATTCCTAGCTTTCCAAATATTGTATACCAATCCAGTTGTAGGAGCAGCTAGCACTCCCTTTTTAAATTTTGACATTTTAGCTCTACCAATCCAACGAATCAGCTGAGGGAGGCTGCTGGTTTGAGCATGCCATTCCAACCAATTCTTTAACTCAAGTAGTCACCTGCAATTTTACAATCAAAAAACAAGTGCTGGCTACTTTCAGGATCTGCATTACATAGACAGCAGCAACCTGGGACCTGAATACCAAACCGAATGAGTCTATCCTGAGTTTTCAGTCTATTAAGCATAGCCATCCAAGTGATTACACTATGCTTTGGAGTGTTGAGCCTTGACCAGACTTCTCTACTCCAGTTCAGTCGGTCCAAAGGAGGCAGAAACAGTTTGTAACCTGCAGCAATCGTGTATTTTTGTGTCTGGAACATAGTAGGATCAGTGAGGGTTTTGATTCGATCTTTGAGGGCAACCATCTTCATCCAATACCAGCTTGCATGTACTGAAGAAGAGTAGTCCCACCAATTTTGATTCTTGATATACACACTATGAACCCACCGAAGCCATAAGCTTTCTTTGTTGTTTGAAATTGCCCATATGTACTTACAAATGACAGCTTGGTTCCAAAGTTCACTATTCTTGATTCCTAATCCACCCAAGGCCTTTGATTGACACACATTATTCCAAGTTACTGAGCCTCCACCTTGGAAAAGAGCTTGTGCTTTCCACAAAAAAACCCTGCAAATGGCTTCAATTGATCTCAGTACTTTTTTTAGGCAAAATCATCATTTGACTCCAATAAATCTGTATAACAGTTAAAATAGAATTGATCAGCGTGATTCTCGCAGCAAAAGAGAGATTCCTGGAACTCCAGCTTTTAATTCTAGCAGTCATTCGCTCAGCTAACAAATCACATTCCTTCCTAGATATCTTTTTCCCACACATAGGAATCCCCAAGTAGGTAAAAGGCATGTCCTGCTTTGTGAAACCTGAAAGCTGAATAATATGGTTCACAACCTCATATTGCATGTTACTACAATATATGGCAGTTTTACTTGCATTAGGATGCAAACCAGATGTGAGTGAGAAAGTCTTTAGTGCCTGGAACATGTAGAGAATGCTCCTAAAATCACCATGACAAAATAAAAGGACATCATCAGCAAATGCTAGGTGATTGAGTTTCAGATCAGAGCATCTATCATGGAACTTAAAGTCCTCTTTTTCCCCAATTTTCAACATCAGTGTAAACAAGTATTCCATGCCCAAAACAAATAACAGAGGAGACATAGGGTCCCCTTGTCTTATCCCCCACTTAGATTCAAAGAAGCCATGAAGAGTGCCATTGAACATCAGAGAGAATCTAAGAGTAGTAATACAATTCATTACTAACTGAATGAACTTTTTGGGAAAATTCAGACCTGTTAACATCTCTTCAATAGACCCCCACTCAATTGTATCATAGGCTTTTTGGAGATCCAATTTTATCATGCAACAAGGCTTATTTGCCTTTCTACCATAGTGTCTCACCAAATCTTGACATATTAAGATATTATGTCCTATGAATCTTCCCTTAACAAAACCACCTTGGGAATGTGATATTATTTCAGGAAGAATATTATTGATTCTAGAACTCAATAGCTTAGTTGCATCTTGTAAATTTTATTACAACAAGCTATTGGTCTAAAATATTTAACAGAGCTAGGGCATTTAATCTTAGGCACTAGGGTAATGATGGTAGAGTTTATTTCTTTTAATATGTTACCTGAGTCCAAGAAGGTCAATACAGCTTCACATGTATCATCTCCAATAATCTCCCAATTGTCTTGAAAAAAACTACTAGAGAATCCATCAGGGCCCGGAGATTTGTTTGCAGGTATACTGAAGGCAACCTTTTTGATATCTTCTTTGTTGAATTGCTGAAGCAAGTAATCAGCTTGGTCCGGTGTCACCTTGGAACCTGTGGTAAGAAAGCTCTGCTCAACATGCTTCTTGTGCTCTAGTGTAGAGCCCAGTAAGCTTTTATAAAAATCCAGGAAAGCCACGGATATTAACTTTGAATCGGTAACTCTGGTACCTTCCTGATTTTCAATGGAGAGAATATGATTATGCCTCAATCTCTGCTTAATGCAAGCATGAAATAAGGCACTATTCGCATCCCCATGATGTATCCAATCAATCTTGGCCTTTTGCGAAAGGAAGGAATTGTAATCCTTTTGAACCTTCACAAGTCTTTTTCGAAGTTCTTTTTCCTGAACATGTAGTATACGATCCAAAGGTTGAATTTTTATCTGGTTCTGGACAGCTTCCAAACCAGATTTTGTCTCTTCAACCTGCTGCAGTAAATTGCAGTACCCATCTTTGTTCAGTAGCCGCAGTCTAGCCTTGAATTGCTTCATTTTGGAGACAACCTGAAACATCTTACTGCCCATACATTTCGAGTTCCATACTTCTTTGAGTTCGTCATCATACTTGGGGTGGGATTTCCACATCCGAAAATATTTGAAAGGCTTCTTTCCCCCTACCATTGCAGGATGCAAAGATGGAATAGCTGGGGAATGATCAAATAATCCCTCATTCAAGAATACTGCTTCAACAAACTCATATCTGTTGATCCAAGCTTAATTGGCCATTATTCTATCAAACTTGGAGAATATTCTATCTGTCCCAGGTTGCTTATTTTTCCAAGTGAAGAAGTTCCCACTACCCTTTACATCTTCTAGTTTACAAGAGTGCACACAATTCAGAAAATCCGAGTCCGGATAAGATCTTACCCGATGCCCAATTCTTTCTTCTTTGGCCAATATGTCATTAAAATCCCCCATTAAACACCACTTTTCATCTGAGTACAAGTCACAAATGTCCTTCCATAGAATCCTCCTTTCTCCTAGATTATTAGAAGCATAAACAATTGTGAGCAAGCTATTGAACCCCTCAACTGTTGAGATCCTCAAATGCATTAGTTGACTAGTACATTTGATGATATCAACAGTAAAACGAAATGGATTCCAAGCAATAGCAATCTTACCCCCAGCATGCCATGCAATATTGGATGAGAAACACCAACCATCAAATACATTTGAGTATAAGGCTCCAAGTTTTGGAGCCTTAACTCTAGTCTCGAGAAGCCCAATAAAATCAATCTTTTGAGAATTAATAAATTGCTTTATTAATTTCTATTTATCTTGATTGTTGGCTCCTCGGACGTTCCAACATAGGAGCTTATCCATTTGAGAGAGAGGGATCTCCACCCCCCCCCCCCTCCTGTGTTCACTCCATACTCAGCCATTGCCCCAACAACATCAGTTACAGATTCAGTTGAATGATTCTCAAGAGTATCAGTCTCTTCCAAGGAAAGAGGCTGAAATTTGTTTCTGATTACTGTTGCATTTGCACTATCTTTGGACTTCACCTCTCTGTCAATTTTCTTCCCATTTGAGACCTTAGTAAAGCCCTCGTCATCATGTTCTAAGGCCTTCCTATTATCCTTCTTAATCACCCACTGTTGTTTGACAACAGTAGTTTTCTTACAGCCAGTGGTGGCATGCCCAATGCCGAAGCAATTGGAACATGTAATTGGTTTTCACTCGTATTTAACTCCTACTGATGTATTCGAACCAAACTCATTTTCAAAATCCAACATACTCGGGAGATGTTGATCCATGATAACCTCAACTAGGACCCTAGGGTAGCTGAGCCTCTCCCTCTCTCTGGTGATAGAGTCCACCATGAGAGGTTTCCCAAGCTGTCCAACTATCTTGAAGAGTGATTTCCCCCCCCCCCCCCCCAATATTTCAATTCCAAGTCTTCAAGTTGAATCCAAATTGGCACACATTTAACATCTTCCTTTTTGAAATTGACATTAGGATCCCATGGCTTCATTATGACTGGCCTCCGGTTGAAGAAGATATATCCTCCATTAATGACCTGGTCTCTATATTCCATCGAGTGAAAACGAATGAGAAATATGCCATGTGACAGTACCTTCACTCTATCAACCTTATCCTTCCAAATCCTATTTGCAAAACCCTCAAGGATATGAAGAGGAGGATTAACTCCAAGAACATAACATACAATTGAGGGTTTCCAAAACAAGATTTCATCCTCAATATCATCCAGAGTTATCTTCACCCTATTACTCTGCTCAGTATCTCTAAAAGAATTCTCCAAGTTGCGCTTGACAGAGTTAGAACGCAATATAGGGGGAATCGAATTCATACCTTGTCAAAGGTTACTGTTACATTGATCATTGGCTTTAAGAAAGTGGATGAAGTCATTCCGAATTCCTTCCTGTCTGTGTATCGATTCCAAGGATGATTTGGGGGATAATGGGGGTTGAAAGACGTCTTTGAGAGCATCTTCTTCCTGCAGAACCTCCATATCCAGGACCTCCAAAGGCTCAATCTCCGTGATTTGATCAGAGCATCAGATCAGATCTCATCCGAAATTGCTTTTCCAGCTTTTTTCTTTGAATTTTTAGTAGCAGATTTAGGCTTTCCATGGTTTTTCGATCTTGTTTTAGCCATAGCACCAACCGAGAGAGCTGCAAGAGCCAGAACCAGAGAAAGCTTTTTTTTAATTGATTAATTAAAATCAATTAACTGAGTCTTACAAGTAGTATGGTCTCTATATGTAATTTTAAACAAAACTAAACATTTCTTTATACATTCAATTTTTTTTTTTCTTCCTTTGAATTTGTTATTTTATTTATTTTGATTTGATGTTGGAGGCATAAAATAACAATAATTCGTCTTATTTTGTTGCTATGTGAAAAAAAAATATATTTTTTTTTCATAAATATTAAATAATTTTATATTAAAAACTAGCCAATCTTAAGTAACCAATCCAATCCCCACTTTTGCGAATTGGATTTGAGCTATTGTGTAGATTGGATTGGATCCAAAAAATAAGATCCGCATTTAGTACGGATCAGATGCACTATGAAAAAAATAGTACCGATTGGATTGGATGAATACCCCTAGTTGAGCGTGTTTAGATTTGACTGGTGATGCGTATTGTAAGTCACAACAAATTTACTAATTATTTTTATTTTTATATTACTTTAGCATAAGATATATACAAGTCGATTTCATGAGGATTATTATCAATTTATTATTTAAAAATTAGTAACAAGAATTAGAAAATGGGAGTTTTGATTATGAGAATAAAATAACATAAATTATAAAAAAAATTAAAGGAGATACTACGATATGAAATAAATAATTAAAGATTATTCTTCACCCTCAACAATTATTCTTAATTATTATTAATAAATGTAATTTATGTTTTCCAGTCAAACTATTAATCTCGTAAAAAATGCTGAAGCAATCAAATTATCCCAATATCCATATTACATGTAATCAAGATCAAGCCCTCAATAATTAACTCTTTTACCTAAGCAGTAAATCCACGAAGCATGTTGTTATCCCAATTTTTGCACTCTGACGTGGTATCACATGATGGTGACACATGGAATTGACTCTGAGTATCTGCTCGCAAGATATAGTCCGAGCAGGATACTGCATATGCATACTCGAAGCAAAGCGATCAACAATCCGCACAGAGCGACCAACACTTAGCGAATTTAGCTTTCGCATCGTGAGTCATCAAATAAATCCCTATAACTTGGGGATCAGATTGCAAAGATATGGCAAGCTGTTCAAATTCCACGATCAGTGTATTCTGTATTTACTATGCAATCTTTCGGTTTATATCCATTGTAACAAGAAGAGGGAAATACTTCCTCTCCAAGCTCATAGCCCTATTGTTAGGATAAAATTAGTCTAAGTTTCGGGTCATATTTTTGGTTAGTTTTCACTCTTTGTTTCTAGTTTTAGGGCTATTTTACGCTTGATTGTAACACCCTAACTAATTTAGGCATATTACGTGATTTTTAAACGTACTGTGCAGCTCGTTGCTAATCAACGAGGTTTATGAAAAAATGTGATTAATTAAAATTTTTGCTTTTTCATTAACTTATAAACCATTTTGCAAAAAGTCACGGGATCCCGATTTATAAAATATTTACAAACGTTTTCACTGTTCAACTTTTACATCAAAATAAAGTCGTCTAACGACAATTACAAAATCTCAGCCGTGCTGTCCCGAGGATCGTACGCTCCAGGCCTAACCGCCCCGACATGTACAATCCCATAAGCTCGCTCACGGTCCATCAGCAACTGCCTTGCCTTTACCTACACATGCAACGTAAACTGTGAGTCGACAGACTCAGTAAGAAAAGCATAATAATACCATACATAAAACTGACTGCCGTGTCCAACACGATACTGAGTCCCGCTACTGCCATGTCCAACATGGTACTGAGCACTACTGCCATGTCCAACATGGTACTGAGTTTTGAACGTTCAGGGGACGGTACTATTGACACGTAACAACCTGATCGGTCGAACCGGTCATACTCCGGCTGCTGGTCATACTCCAGCCTGTACCGACGTGTTACTATATCCTCCTGATCGGGCGAACCGGTCATACTCCGCCGCTTGGTCATACTCCGGCTGTCCCGACGGGATACGTCAATAGCACGGAACCACCAACCAAGTGTCACTGATCGGTCGAGCCGGTCATACTCCGCCGCCGGTCATACTCCACCGTACCGACGTGACGGGGTTGGGTGATTCGAAGCCTATATACATATCTAATGTAATCTAACAGGCTTCCTACATGCACGCTAAACATGTAATCTACATATGCATACTGTTATACTAATCTTACCTGGATTCCGATTTCAGGTGTGCCGGTCAACCTGACTGGAACTGAAGCTGAACGGCGGATTACTGGCTCCTAAACCATAAAAACCACAACGCTATAAGTGACACGCTAAATCACTTCCCGGGGACTAAAACTCGAAACTAAAAGTTTCCCTATCGATAAAAAGCATGGCAATACCCCTAAAAACCCAAAAACGAGGAAAACTCGGGTTCCGAAAAATCCCCATCCGAAGTCCGGTTGTACAACCGGAATTCCGGTTCTGAAATTTCGAACCCCATCCGAATTCCGGATGCTCAACCGAATTCCGGTTCCTCGCAAAGAACCAAAATTTCCCATATCTCGACCAATTTAACCCCAATTGATCCCAAACTTTCCAGACCTCCTTAATAGGTCCCAAATAACAAAACCAAAGCATCAAACCTACCCAGAAACCTCATACACGAAATTCACCATTAAAGCTCAAGCTTTGAGTTCCAAACTCAAGCTTGAGCACAACCAACTAAACAAGCAATCCACTAGCTTAATCCACCTTAAACTAGCAATATATTACCCCAGAAAACAATCAAAAACATTAACAATAACCCAGCAACAGATTACACAATTCATCTTCAAAATCACACATTTTGCATAGAAAATTTCCAAACTTTGCACAACCTATCTAGCATGCATTCCAACCTAACTAAGCATAAATAATCCAGCATTTGAACATAAAAATAACAACAATCACAAGCGGCACAACACATTCAAAATTAACATGCATTTACTCATAATTTCATCAAAACTCAAGAATTTTAAGAAAGGAAGAGGATGAGCTAACCTAGCTTGCAAAGAGTCTCAAGAATGGATGAAAGTTGCTTGGAAAATCAAAGAGAATTCAGTTCATGCACTCCAAAAGCTTCAGCCGAAAGTTAGAGAGGAAAAGAGAGTGTTTCTTTTTGAAAATTTCTATTTTTCTCTAAGTGTGAAAAATGAAGGAACTTAAAATAGTAATGCCATTTAATTAAAATCATTTCAGCCAACATTTAATAAAATAAACACTTATTTTTCCATTTAATAAATCACATAAACAACACACTAATGGGGCAAAAAGACCATTTTGCCCCTCCACCATAAAATCATGCAAAACATACTAAAGGGGTATTTTTGGGACATTCTAAATTCCCGGCCATTCCCGACATTCCCAATGTCTAAAACCCGTCCCCAACATACTAACATACTAAGTTGTGATCTCTACTGAGCCAAACGCCGCGTTCCAAAATACCGGACACGGAAATGCGAAATATAAAAGCACGATAACATAATTATGCATATCTGAATTCCATAATAAATTATTTAAATAGCTATAAATAATTTCCTGATTAACATAAATAACTGCTAATTTCCAAATTAACTAAGCGGGCTTTACAACTATCCCCCCCTTAAAAGGATTTCGTCCCCGAAATCTAACCTGAATAACTCTGGATAATGAGCTCGCATATCTGATTCTAGCTCCCAGGTGGCTTCTTCCACCTTACTGTTTCTCCAGAGAACCTTGACCAATGCTATGGTCTTATTCCGAAGGACTTTATCCTTTCTATCCAGGATCTGCACTGGCTGTTCCTCATAAGACATATCTGACTGAAGCTGAAGGCTCTCATAACTGAGTATATGAGAGGGGTCTGAAACGTATTTTCTCAACATTGAGACATGAAATACGTTGTGCACTCGCCGATAAAGCCGGAGGCAATGCTAACCGATATGCCACTTGACCTATCTTCTCGAGAATCTCGAAAGGTCCTGTAAATCTAGGGCATAACTTGCCTCTTTTCCCGAAACGTTTAATCCCCTTCATCGGAGATACTCGCAAAAACACATGGTCCCCTACTCGGAACTCAACATCTCTACGTTTCGGACCGCGTAACTCTTCCGTCCGCTCCGGGAGGCAAGCATTCTAGCTTTAATCTTCTCTATTGCCTCATTGGTCCGTTGAACTGACTCTGGACCTAGGTATTTCCTCTCCCCTGTCTCATCCCAGTGGATAGGGGATCTACATTTCCTACCGTACAACAGTTCGTAGGGTGCCATCCCTATTGTACTCTGGTAACTGTTGTTGTATGAGAACTCTACTAACGGTAGGTATTTATTCCATGAACCCTCAAAGTCCATAACACAGGCTCTCAGCATGTCCTCCAATATCTGAATTGTCCTTTCGGACTGACCATCTGTCTGAGGATGAAATGCTGTACTGAATTTTAGCTTCGTACCCATTGCCCGTTGCAAACTCTGCCAAAATTTGGAGGTGAATTTCGGATCCCTGTCCGAGACTATAGACTTCGGTACCCCGTGAAGTCTCACTATCTCCCTGACATATAACTCTGCCAACTGATCCACTGTAAACGTCGTTCTGACCGGCAGAAAATGAGCAGATTTCGTAAATCGGTCCACCACTACCCAGATGGAATCATACATACCCGTGGTCCTAGGTAACCCGACCACAAAATCCATAGTAATATCCTCCCATTTCCATTCTGGTAGGGTTAGAGGCTGCAACAACCCTGCTGGTCTCTGATGTTCAGCCTTGATCTGCTGACATGTGAGGCATCTCGATACGAATTCTACCAAATTCTTCTTCATACCGTTCCACCAGAAGTACGGTTTCAAGTCTTGGTACATCTTGGTGGTGCCGGGATGCAGAGAATATGGGGTAGAATGAGCCTCCTCAAAGATCTCGTTCCTCAAGTCCACACTGTTCGGGACGCAAACCCTGGCTTTATACAAAAGCATCCCACTATCTGACACTGAAAAGTCCTTGGCTTGACCAGCCAATACCTCATCTCGGATCTTCACTAACTCCGGATCTGTCGTCTGAGCAACTTTTATTCTTTCTAACAGATCAGATTGCAGCGTTAAGTTGTGTAGCTGACCTACCACAAACTCAATGTCGGACCCGACCATATCCTCTGCTAGCTGAGGTGAGATCTGAACCATGCTAGCCACTTGCCCGGGACCCTTTCTGCTCAGGGCATCGGCCACTACATTGGCTTTCCCGGGATGGTAGAGGATCTCGCAATCATAATCCTTCACTAGTTCCAACCAACGCCTCTGTCTCATGTTCAAATCTTTCTGAGTAAAGAAATACTTGAGACTCTTATGGTCGGTGTAGATCTCGCACTTCTCACCATACAAGTAATGCCGCCAAATCTTCAGTGCAAAAACCACTGCGGCCAATTCTAAATCATGAGTCGGGTATCGCTGTTCATAATCCTTTAACTGCCGGGAGGCGTAAGCGATAACCCGATCGGCTTGCATCAATACGCACCCCAAACCCTGTTTGGATGCGTCACAATAGACCACGAACTTCTCCTTGTCCGAAGGCAAAGCTAGTACCGGAGCAGTAATCAATCTCTGTTTCAGCTCCTGAAAACTAGCTTCGCATTTATCTGTCCAGATAAATCGCTGATTCTTCTTTGTAAGCTCGGTTAGGGGCATTGAAATTTTGGAGAACCCCTCCACGAACCTACGGTAGTACCCAGCTAATCCCAAGAAGCTTCTGATCTCATCGTCACTGTCTTCGGTCTCGGCCAATCCCTGACGGATTCGATCTTCCCGGGATCCACCTTGATCCCATCTTTACTCACTATGTGCCCTAGGAAGGACACCTGAGACAACCAGAACTCACATTTCTTGAACTTGGCGTAGAGTCTATGTTCTCGAAGTCGTTGCAGTACCATCTGAAGATGTAACTCATGCTCCTCTTCTGACTGAGAGTACACGAGGATGTCGTCGATAAACACAATCACACAGATATCGAGGAAATCCTTGAATACTCTATTCATCGTGTCCATGAATGCGGGAGCATTGGTTAGTCCGAATGACATAACTAGGAACTCGTAGTGTCCATACCTAGTGCGGAAAGCCGTCTTTGGAATGTCCTCCTCTCGGATCCTCAACTGATGATAACCCGAACGGAGATCAATCTTAGAAAAGACCGTCTTCCCCGAAGCCGATCGAACAAGTCATCGATCCTAGGTAATGGATATTTATTCTTCACCGTCGCCTTGTTCAACTCTCCGTAGTCGATGCACATCCTCATAGATCCATCCTTCTTCTTCACGAACAAAACCGGGCTCCCTGTGGTGACACACCGGGCCGAATGAACCCTATGTCAAGCAACCCTTGGAGCTGAATCTTTAACTCCTTAAGTTCAGCTGGAGCCATCCTATACGGGGCTTTAGAAACCGGATCCACCCCTGGTGCCAAGTCAATCACGAAGTCGATCTCCCGATGAGGTGGTAACCCTGGAAGTTCTTCGGGAAAAACGTCCAAAAATTCCCGAACCACTCTGATGTCCTCTGGCCGAATGGTGTCTGGCCGAGTGGTGTCCACCACCACGGCCAGAAACCCTAAGCACCCACCGTGCAATAATTCTCTCGCTGACATAGCCGAGATCACCGGGATCCGAGATCCCTGAACCGAACCCACAAATACGAACGGTTCTTCACTTTCCGGTTGGAAGACCACCATCTTCCTCTTGCAATCAATGCTCGCCGAATATTTAGATAGGAAATCCATTCCTAAAATAATATCAAATTCGACTAAGCTCATCTCTATCAGATCAGCGCTCAACTCTCTACCATCTATCCTGATCGGCATAGACCTAATCCACCTATTGGAGATAACCAATTCTCCGCTGAGTAACGTGGTTCCAAACCCTGACTCATATCTATCATAGGGTCTACCCAACTTACTAAAGATTCTGGCCGCCACATAAGAACGTGTAGCCCCAGAATCAAACAGCACTGAATAAAACGAGTCGTTAATAAGAATCTGACCTGTAACAACTGATGGGCTGGCATCTGCATCAGCCTGCGTGATGGCGAATACCCTGGCTGGAGTGGGTATCGCCGGAGCTCTCGGTGCCTACGGCCGAGCCGGGGACATTCCCTCTTGAAGTGCCGGGCATGCCACAATGAAAGCATCCCCGCCCCTTGCACTCTCCCCGATGATGCCTCTTGCAGATAGGGCACTCGGGATAGGAGAAGCGAGTCTCATTACCACGGGACGACTCCTCTCGTTGCGGTTCCCCCGGAACCTCTTGTTCTGACTCGAGCCGCCGGAAGCAGTGGGTGCCCTCTTCCTCTGATCAATGGCCGAACCACTACTCCCCCTGCTAAATCCTGATGCAGGAGGGGTAGGAGCTCCGCCACCGACCGGAGTACTGGCTGAATCTGACATACATCCCACTGCGCCCTCAGCTCGCAGTGCCTTCTCCACCATCTGAGCGTAGGTGGTGCTGTCGTCAGTGGTAATCATCAAGTCATGCCTGATCTTGGGATTCAACCCGTCCAGATACTTCTCCTTTCTGCTGAAGTCGGTCGGCACAATTCCCGAGGCTAACCTCGCCAACCGGTCAAACTGAGTAGTATACTCAGTGACACTCATGTTCTCCCGCTGAGTCAGGTGAACGAATTCCTTTCTCTTGGCGCTTCTAACCGCCTCATTGTAGTACTTCGCGTTGAAAAGTTCCTGGAACCTCTCCCAAGTCATGGTGGTGACATCGTGAATCTGAGACACCATGTCCCACCATACCAGGGCATCCTCCTGGAACTGAAATGTGGCGCACACCACCCTGTCGTTGCCGGTGACACCCATAAAGTTCAAGATTCTGGTGATCACCGTAAGCCACTGCTCGGCTTTCGACACATCTGGACCTCCCAGGAATACCGGAGGTGCTTGCTTCCGGAACCGTTCATATAAAGGTTCCAATCTATGGGCCGCCACTACCATTTCGGCCTGGGCAGCAGGGGCAGGTGCCACTGGAACTACTGGCACTGGAACTGCAGGAGCACCCTGCTGTCTCAACCTCTGAATCTCGAGGTCTTGCTCTTCGATCCTGGCTTGCATCTCCGCAAACCGCAACTCCCAGTTCGGGGCTCCCTGATCGGCTGGGGGAGCCTTTGCAGCCTGTGGCGGGTTCTCATCACCCCGACCACGAGCCCTGCCTCGGGGACCTCTGCCTCGGCCCCTAACAGGTGGGGGAAACTGAGCTCCCTCTCCCTGATTCGACCCCACTGAATTGCCCTGACTCCTCGTGGTCCGCCTGGCGTCCATCTAGTTAGAACCGCCTGCGAAACCAAGAGTTGGCATATCAGGTCGTATTCAGGGCGAGCTTACTAATGCCGCTTAATTTGGAAATTAGAAATGAAACATGCGCCTATTCTACTATCAGGCTACTAACATGCTTCCTAACAGGCTTTTCTTTTTCATAACTGAATAAAATAAACTACTAAAGCAATAAAGGCTTACTGAACCGTGAACCGAGCTAACTGCTGATGACGATTGTACATGTCGTGACGATCTTCGGAAGACAACCTGGCGGCTCTGATACCAAATTGTAACACCCTAACTAATTTAGGCATATTACGTGATTTTTAAACGTACTGTGCAGCTCGTTGCTAATCAACGAGGTTTATGAAAAAATGTGATTAATTAAAATTTTTGCTTTTTCATTAACTTATAAACCATTTTGCAAAAAGTCACGGGATCCCGATTTATAAAATATTTACAAACGTTTTCACTGTTCAACTTTTACATCAAAATAAAGTCGTCTAACGACAATTACAAAATCTCAGCCGTGCTGTCCCGAGGATCGTACGCTCCAGGCCTAACCGCCCCGACATGTACAATCCCATAAGCTCGCTCACGGTCCATCAGCAACTGCCTTGCCTTTACCTACACATGCAACGTAAACTGTGAGTCGACAGACTCAGTAAGAAAAGCATAATAATACCATACATAAAACTGACTGCCGTGTCCAACACGATACTGAGTCCCGCTACTGCCATGTCCAACATGGTACTGAGCACTACTGCCATGTCCAACATGGTACTGAGTTTTGAACGTTCAGGGGACGGTACTATTGACACGTAACAACCTGATCGGTCGAACCGGTCATACTCCGGCTGCTGGTCATACTCCAGCCTGTACCGACGTGTTACTATATCCTCCTGATCGGGCGAACCGGTCATACTCCGGCTGCTGGTCATACTCCAGCCTGTCCCGACGGGATACGTCAATAGCACGGAACCACCAACCAAGTGTCAGCCTGATCGGTCGAACCGGTCATACTCCGGCTGCTGGTCATACTCCAGCCTGTACCGACGTGACAGGGTTGGGTGATTCGAAGCCTAAATACATATCTAATGTAATCTAACAGGCTTCCTACATGCACGCTAAACATGTAATCTACATATGCATACTGTTATACTAATCTTACCTGGATTCCGATTTCAGGTGTGCCGGTCAACCTGACTGGAACTGAAGCTGAACGGCGACCATCGGCTCCTAAACCATAAAAACCACAACGCTATAAGTGACACGCTAAATCACTTCCCGGGGACTAAAACTCGAAACTAAAAGTTTCCCTATCGATAAAAAGCATGGCAATACCCCTAAAAACCCAAAAACGAGGAAAACTCGGGTTCTGAAAAATCCCCCATCCGGAAGTCCGGTTGTCCAACCGGAATTCCGGTTCTGGAAATTTCTGAACCCCATCCGGAATTCCGGATGCTCAACCGGAATTCCGGTTCCTCGCAGGCAGCAACCAAAATTTCCCATATCTCGACCAATTTAACCCCAATTGATCCCAAACTTTCCAGACCTCCTCAATAGGTCCCAAATAACAAAACCAAAGCATCAAACCTACCCAGAAACCTCATACACGAAATTCACCATTAAAGCTCAAGCTTTGAGTTCCAAACTCAAGCTTGAGCACAACCAACTAAACAAGCAATCCACTAGCTTAATCCACCTTAAACTAGCAATATATTACCCCAGAAAACAATCAAAAACATTAACAATAACCCAGCAACAGATTACACAATTCATCTTCAAAATCACACATTTTGCATAGAAAATTTCCAAACTTTGCACAACCTATCTAGCATGCATTCCAACCTAACTAAGCATAAATAATCCAGCATTTGAACATAAAAATAACAACAATCACAAGCAGCAGCAACACATTCAAAATTAACATGCATTTACTCATAATTTCATCAAAACTCAAGAATTTTAAGAAAGGAAGAGGATGAGCTAACCTAGCTTGCAAAGAGTCTCAAGAATGGATGAAAGTTGCTTGGAAAATCAAAGAGAATTCAGTTCATGCACTCCAAAAGCTTCAGCCGAAAGTTAGAGAGGAAAAGAGAGTGTTTCTTTTTGAAAATTTCTATTTTTCTCTAAGTGTGAAAAATGAAGGAACTTAAAATAGTAATGCCATTTAATTAAAATCATTTCAGCCAACATTTAATAAAATAAACACTTATTTTTCCATTTAATAAATCACATAAACAACACACTAATGGGGCAAAAAGACCATTTTGCCCCTCCACCATAAAATCATGCAAAACATACTAAAGGGGTATTTTTGGGACATTCTAAATTCCCGGCCATTCCCGACATTCCCAATGTCTAAAACCCGTCCCCAACATACTAACATACTAAGTTGTGATCTCTACTGAGCCAAACGCCGCGTTCCAAAATACCGGACACCGGAAATGCGAAATATAAAAACTGCTGATAACATAATTATGCATATCTGAATTCCATAATAAATTATTTAAATAGCTATAAATAATTTCCTGATTAACATAAATAACTGCTAATTTCCAAATTAACTAAGCGGGCTTTACATTGATTCTTTTGTTTCAGGTCCTCAGGTGTTTAAAGAAAATATGTACAAGAATTGAGGACAAGTGGTGAAGGAATTGAGAAGAAAAACGAAGAAAATGTGTGCTGCCTAATCCCTTCGCGACGGGAAATGTCCCAGTCGCGACGGGGATTGGCAGAAAGAATTCGAGAAAAAAATGTTTAACCCTGTTGCGACGGGGGCATTGCCAGTCGCGACGGGGACCCCAATGACGGGATTTTTGGGCAGTTTCGTAATTTCACGAATTTTTAAGATGAGACTTGGTATAAATAGTGAGAACTCGTGAAAATTAGGGATTATTCAGATTGTGAGCCCTAGAAACAAAGAAGGAGGCTAGAAGAGCGGCTTGTAGCGACCCGGATCAATTGCTTCAATTAGTTCTTTCTCTTCTCTTTAATTTTTCTATGCTATTTTCTGTTTCAATGTTAATTATGGATTTGATTATGGATGTTTTGAACTAAACTCCTATTTAGGGAGAATGATGAATGTTGTTTTAAGTTTTTCCTAGTTAATGAATAATTGCCATTCCTTCATTCTTGATTTGTGAAATTATCTATATTTCTGCTTAATTTTATGTGTAAGATTGATCACCTCTTACATGTTTTATGATCTCAATTCAAAATCTGAAAAGTGAGAATTGAGAATGCTAAAATTGGATAATCTAGGTTTTGATGTGAAACGAAAGTATTTGCATAGCCTTTGTGATAATTAGATTATTGCTTAATGCTGATTTCATGTTAGTTTAATTAAGAGATTAATTAGAGAACATGTGATTCAGAACCTAAAAGATCTGAAAAGAGTTAGGTTGATTTATAATCTGTCATTCACTTCAAGAAAAGGATAGCAATTAGGCATTAACAATTTGGTGAACTAACAACAGGATTCTTCTCCCTAATCTCTCATCTTGATTAATATTCACTTGTTTCATTAAGTTTCTTGAATTTCTTTCTTCCTTTTTCAATCATAAATACTTTTGACTTGCCAAATAGAATTATAAGTATAGTTTAGTAGTAATTAATCCAATTCCCTGTGGTTCGACCTCACCTGTGTGAGTTTACTACTTGACTGCGTATACTTGCGTAGTGTTCATAATTTTCGTAACAAGTTTTTGGCGTCATTTCCGGGGAATTGTATAAAGATTGATATTACATAAAATTATACTAACTTCTACTTTGGTTAATTCTTTTTGCTTATTTCTAATCTGTTTCTTTTAGATTAAATTTTGTAATATTATTAAAAATTAAATTTTGTTCTAATTTGGTTTTCTTTTTAGTTTTAGTATTAATTTTGTTGTTTCAAATTTTTATCTTTTTAGTACTAATTTAGTTGTTGTTGTTGTTTTTTTTTTTTTTTTTTTTTTTTTTTAATTTTACTAATGTTTTACTTATGAGTTTGACCTGCAAGATAAATCCAGATGCTATATCTTGAGGATTTTGTCCAATAACACAATGAACCATTCTTTTCTGCTTGGAGGAGATTTAAAGAGCTTGGAGAGAGATGTTATCCCACTTTCTCAAGTGGATGTTTTACATGGCTCTATTATAATGGACTTAACGATGAAATAAGAAGCTGGGTTGATTATGGAGCAGAGGCAACTGGAGTGCCTCTATTAATGAGAGGCTATGATGTAATAAATCTGTTGAATTATATGGAAGATTTTGATTACGACTGGTATTGGGATCCATCACTTTAGGGTTGGAGTCACCAATACCCACCTTATTGCCCAAATTCATCCCAACAAACTGAAAAAGAGGAGCAACTACTATCACTTCTACAATCACTTCCAGGAGAGATTAATCGCTTAACTGACATGGTGAGATCCTTATGTGATAATTCAATGACTCATTGATAACTCTAGAAATTAGAGTTATTTTTCACATTTTTTTAACTAAAAATTGGTTTAGTTCTTAAGTTTTTAATTAATTTAGTAAGTTTTTAATTATTTTTGAATTTATTTGTTTTATTGTAATTTTATATGTTTTTATGTGTTTTTATAATTATTTTATTATAATATGTTATGTGGTATTTATTTTTAATTTTACTTTAGTTTTTTTAATTAATTTTATGTATTTTTAGGTGTGTTTAGAAGAAAAGGATTGAGATTAAATTGATGAAATATTAGAGAAATGGAGTTAAAAGTGCAATTTCTAAAAGAAAATCAGATCAGCCCTTTAGAAGGCCCACTCTCGGTCAGCCCTTTGACCCAATCCACGCCGTTCGTCATCTGATCCAATGGCCCCTACGCGTGCGTGAGATACACACCCGACAGCAGCAAGTGAAGCCTGCCAACTCCTTCCACACGGGTCCCAGCCGCCAGCCCTCTCTCTACCAGCTTGCGCCACCTGTCCCCCTGGTCCCCACTTCCGTCAGCGCCTCAGCGAATCAGCAAGCGCCATGCAACCGCCTCGTCAGCTTCTCCTCCAATCACAGCTCGCCAGCTACCACCTGCTGAGAACAAAGAAAAAGGTTGTTAAATTAACTGCTTTATTGTTAATTCTCATACACATAAAAGCCAAAAATCCATATTTTTCTCCCATAACTTACACCTAAATACCTATTCACTCTTTCCTACTTATTTCACCTTAATAAACATTCCTATTTTATTTTTACCCTACCTTTCACTACTTTTACATCCTTACAAAACATTTATTTTTTCCCATACTCTTACACATACTCTATTTATCCATTCTTTTCCCAACACTAATTAAATTAATCAATTTATTTATTTTATTTTGATTAATTTAATCCTTCAAATTTTTCCTATAAATATGGTGTTGGAAGACCATTTCAAAACACATCTCTTCACCCCCCTAAACACCTCTTCAACCCAAAACACTTCTCCATTCCACACTCTTCATTTTTACCATTTTCTTTCTACCATTTTTACATTTTGAAGAGCATGTCAAGTATGTTTATCTTTTGTAATTTTTATCTAGTTATGAGCTTCTAATCTTTTTTCGAAATTATAAAGATGATGATTTAAAGTTCATGGATTTTTCTATCAAAAATATGTCTTTTTCCTCTTCAATATCATGTATTTTTGATTGTTAAAGCGTATTTTCACTTAGTTCTTCATTATGCAAAAATATAATACTCTTTGATTAAATGTCTTTCATTAAATTGTTTACATCTAATTCTTAGAATATAAGTGTTATATTTTGCCTAAACATAGTTTCCTTGATTTTGTGTAGTTTCATTAAATTGTAACACATTTAATGCTTAGAAATTATACCTTTTATAAGTGAAGAAAAATCCTACATTTTTGAAAATAACTTGTACTTAAAAGAAAAATATATTTTGGAAAATATAGTGTGATTTATTTCAACTATACATATATGAACTTGGAAATCAATATACTTATAAATACTATTGAACTTGCATTTTGTGGATTCTAATATCTTAATAATCTTATTTTACACATCTTATTTGAAAATCATTTTCATACTCACTCATCTTTAATCTTAAGTATTTTAGTTACTTGTCTTTTATTTTATTTTGCAAAACTAAAATCCCATAAAATATTTGGAGCTAGGTTAGAATATTCTTATTTTGTTTGAAATAGTTTCTTTTGATGTTAGTCAACTCCCATGGGTTCGACCTTGCACTTACATGAACATTATATTCCGAAACGATTCGTGAACTTGTGAGTATATATATTAAAACACTCACTTTCGAGGACAACAAGTTTTTGGCACCGTGGCCGGGGAGTTGCAAGAAAGAAACGATCTTTCTATAAGGTAAGTAATATTCTTCTACTAGTTATTTCTTTTTTGTTCTTCTTTTCTCATTTTCATCAAAAAAAAAAGTTGAAAAAAAAATCGAAAAAAAAGAGAAAGTTATACATATTTATACATATATTGTTATATATTATATATATTATATAGTATACTATATTTATACATATTTATTGGTAGTTGATGGCATTTTGTGCCTCCTACATATATACTTGTTAGTTGAGTGCATTTTTGCCTCCTAACCTTTTTTTAGTAGTTGAGTGCATTTTGTGCCTCCTACATACTTGATAGTTGAGTGCATTTTTGCCTCCTATTATATCTCCTCTAGTGATGGCATTAGTGCCTCCTAGCTTTTATTTTTGTTTATTTTAGTTGATGGCATATTGTGCCTCCTAAAATCTTACTATTGCTACTAATATTATTATTACTACTACTACTACTATTGTTATAGTTAGTTGATGGCATTTTGTGCCTCCTAACTTTTATAACTATCTATTATTATTATTGTCATTTTTTTTATTGTATTTGGTTAGTGTAATTTGTTGGGTTTTATGCCCTAAATAAAACTCATTTCAATATAATCAGATTTACTTATTAATATATATCAGAAATAACATTTAATGTTGCATGGTTCACATGATTTATTTCATGATTATATGTACATAATGTATAAATTCATCTGAAACCCTTTTCACATACTTGATCCTGTTTATTGTGCTGTCAACACATTGGAAAGTAAACATGACTATGTGAATAAAGTTTCCTAGATTTATCAGACACAGGGTTTTACTGATATGATAATCTACAACAGAGTTTACTTGCATTTGGAGAAGTGCTATGTTCTTTACAGAGCATTGGTTAAAGTAAAGCTCAGGTTGGATGCATGGAGTATGCATCGGGAGGGACCGATATTGAACTTTGACTTACATTTATTAAACTTACCGTAATATCTATTCAAGTCAATATCGCCTAGTTGATCCTAGATCAAATGATCTTAATCCTGTTATGATTAGGCTCAATCTCATGATCCAATGATCTGATTTTAACTCATGACTCCCTTGGTCAAGTTAATAATTTGTAACAGGTCTACTTACAATCTTCTTTCATCTGTGTATGACCTAGCATCATGATAGGACCCATCCAAAGTGTGCCTGTGTGAGCCTATGTGTTTAATTTCATTATAGATGCATATAGGTTGTTGTTGCTAAATAAAATATCATAGTTCTTGATAGATTTTATTTAGGCCCATTTAGTTTTTGGGCCTATTCAATTAATAACAGTTGTTCATTTTAAGGTTAAATTCCTCTCTTTTGGGCCTTGTGTGAGAGTTGGGAGCCATAGTAGTGGGTACGACATACTTAACACAGCACCCCCTCACATGAACCACCCCAATTGTGAAGGCCCATTTGCCTGATTTGAATAACTGTACTAGGTTAATTAAACTAGTTTAACCTAATAAAATTGATTAGCAACATAATTAATTTCATTTATTTTGAAATTAATTTAAGAAAAATATAGTTTAAAGAATTTTTTATTCTAAGCTAAACTATATGTATTTTCTTGTATTTAATTAAATATAGAATTATAACCATCTAGATTCTTTCTGAAGCTTAATTTAAATTTTTCATTAAATATTCCTATTTAAGTTGATATTTAGTTATCTATAACTAATCAACTTAAATCTGAATATCTTTTGAATTTCAAATTTCAAAATTAAGTTGAGGATTTTAGGCATTGGTTATTAAGATTCTTTAGATATTTTCAGTTAATATTTTTTCGAATATTAACTTAAAATGGAATATTTTTAAATTAAGTGGTTACAACTTAATTTTTGATATTTAATTAAATTTAAATTTGAAAATATTTAAGTTCTAGATTTTTTTTCTAATACAACTTAAATTAGATATTTTTTCAAATTTTGTAGAAAAGATACTTAGTCAAATAAGATATTTTCTAGATACTTATTTCTAGACTACTTATTATTTCTAATATTAAATAGGAAAATACTATACATTGTGAAATTAATTATTTAAATAATTAATTTTGGTACAATTTATTTTAAGTATATTTTTTTCCTAGTATTAAACTAGAGATTAATAATTAAGCCTTCTCTACACTTAACTATTTATTTCTTGAATTTAATACATTTAATTAATTTGAAAATTAAATATCTAAGTTGATTTTCATCATGATACTTAAATATTTCTTTTTCATGACACTTAATTAAATAGAAAATTATTTTTAGTTGAAATTTATTTTTTCAACTAAATTTAAATAATTTTCAAAATATATTTTTTCTTTATTTTATTAATCAAATTTCGAAATTGCATTTCTTAAATGCTGGAATTTTGAATTTTATTTGAAAAATATATTAAAGTTGTAAATTATTTATTTTAATTTTGGACCAACTTAAATCAATGATTTTTTCATTTATTGATTAATTAAAATAAATGAAGTAAAATATATTTTTCTTTATTTTATTAATCAATTTTCGAAATTGCATTACATAATGCAAGATGATTTTGAATCTATCTTGAAAAATAGATTAAGTTGTAAATTAATTATTTATTTTAATTAATTCTTGGATCAACTTAAATCAATGATTTTTTCATTTATTGATTAATTTAAAATAATGAATTAAAGTATATTATTAGAAATTGAATTAATTAGTCAAAGGAAAATCTAGATAGATGATATTTTTGCTTAAAATATTTTTCTAGTGTATTTAATTAAATAGAAAATTAATATTTAAGTTGATTTTCATCATCATACTTAAATATTTAAAATTTTTCTTATATATATTTAATTAAATAGGAAAATTATATTTTTTATGTTGTAAATTAATTTTATTAATTAATTTTGGGCCAACATTAAATTAGAATAATTTTTCTAGAATTTATTTTTTCATGCATTTTCGAAAATTGTATTCTTAAATACTTTAATTTTTCGAAATGCAATATATATTTATAGAAAATTAAATTTGAGTTGTAAATTAATTTAAATTAATTTTGTAACAACTTAAATTGAATATTTTTCTAAATATTTATTGGAAATTATTACTAAGATGGAAATAATTCATGTTATTTTCATATCCATCTAAGTAAAATTTATAAATATTAAATTAAAATTTATATTTAGAATTTTTCATTCTAAATTGGAAATTTTAATTAAATAAATATATATTTTAAATAAATAGATTAAAATAAGTATCAATGAAAATACAACTCTTTTTTAAATAATGAGCATTATTATTATAAGACATTCGATCTCCATTGTTGGTCTTACAATAGTTAAATGTTTTCAATATAACCTCGAGACGCTAGACTTCGTCCCCCTATGGATGGTTATTCGTTGAACGCATTTAACACCGTAAGATCTCATTTGATAAGTGTTTTGTAAGTTTTCGTCTCTATTAGACTCTCCCCTACGGTGACTACTTAGAGATAAATTTATGAAACATGAAACAATGGTGCAAGCTCATAAAATGAGAATAACCTTGACTCTCACCTACCGGGACAACGTTGGATTCTTATTTTGATCGAATAAAAGGTTGCTAGAATGGTTTCTATTTTAGATGAGCTGACAACTCTATTCAATGAATGATACTTTGACTCTCGCCTACCGGGACACTGTATCAGTTTGTTGAAAACCTTGGAAATTATTTAGGATTGTATGTTTTAGTATTTTCACTTGTCATTCCTACTTGCTATATGTTTAATAATTTCTGAATTGTGTATGAATTTATATTGAACCATGTTATTTTCTGTTATTAAATTGCAGTTTAATTTCGAATCTTCAGTGTTGGTCTAACATGTTTGTTTTTCTAATGAGATAAATCCCTAGTGGATTTTCACCATTAGATACATAATAGTGTTAGGTCTCGAAAGATAAATATTGTATATGCGACATCTAGTTGTTCATCAATAGATGACATCTTAGACTAGTATTTTTACGATATGAAACAAGAAGATTATATAAATAAGATTACTTTGACTTTCGCTAATCGAAGAATCGTTGGATTCTTATTTAATCAACGAAATTATCCTAATTCCTCTTAGCTTATTCATTTCGAATTAGCTCAATAACATATCATTGGATGAATGGTCTATAAATCATTTCATGTCATTCTTTATTTTCTCTTAAGAAATTAAATGACGCATACGATTATAATCCCGAAATTCTATTCCCAATTGATATAAAACCTCAATCTTAGAAATCTCCTAATTGTATAGGCAAATCAGACTTAGAGTTATATTAGTAGTGGTGGTCTAAGATAGAATGACACATTATATTTGGTATAAAATTTAAGTCTTCGACTTTAATTTTAGATTCCAAACAGAAATTTTCTTATATTTCTAATTCTAGGATGCAATACATTTACACCTTCACAAGGGTTTAATATCCATCTTTTATTAATGGATTCAAACTGTATGGAAATATGAGTTAGGTATTCAGTGACCAAGATCCACTTGCACTATTCTAAGAACTTTTTGATGTAACTAAACCTAAGTCATCAAAACGACACAACCACATTTATATTAGTCTATGGCATTTGTATCTTGTTCATAGTGGATTTGACAAGATCAATCTCTGCAAAGAGTTAATATACCTATATCCACTGAAAGTAGTTCATCTTATTCGCAGATGGATGTACATTCAGGGGTGGATATGAGTTTTTCGTTGTATTCTTAAAACGATAACTCTAGATATACCTTTTAGCAAGAAATTTGAAATGTTTGAAAATTTTCATTAATTTCTAGCAATGGTTAAAACCATTAAGGTAAGTGGTTAAAGATCTTGCGAACTGATAGGGGTGGAGAAATAGTTAGTAGATATGCCGTTCAAAGATCATTAATTTGATTTTTGAATTATATCCAAACTTACCTCCCCAGAAATTTCGAGTTGCATATTGATGATTAGTTACTAGTCGTTGCCTAAATCCTTCTATGGTAATACAATTTCAGAATGATGTAATGGTTGTATACTTAATGTAAATCATTACTAGATTCATGGATGACCTAATCAAAATCTTAAGAAAAGCTAGAACTGTTAACCATGGTTTGTTAGCTATTCTAAGTGATTAGGGGTGGACCATCCCATAGTCAATAGATAAGAAAGTGTTTGTTCAAACAAATACTACTTTTCTAAGAAAATGACTAAGTCTGAAAATCAAGTAGCAAATAAAGGAGATATTTAATTCTTGATTCCAAAAGTGTTCTATCATCTTACATATGATGATCCCACTACCTCTGTTGTCTTGTCACAACCAAAGAGGTTAATACCATTTAGTTTTCTTTGACATAATTCACGGTACCTTGTCGTAGTGGGAGAGTTTCTAGGAACTTCACTTCTTATGACTTGGAAGACACTAGTGATTAAAATCCATTGTAAGTTTAAACAAGTAATGGATTTTCAAAATAAGAAACTAAGAAGAAAAGCCAATAGAACTATGGTTTAATCCATTCACATGGAATAACTTAAAGTTTTCTATTACAAGGACATAAAAGGAAATTTTAGTTAATAAGTCTATTCTATGGACTTAACAAACTTCTTGTTCCTAGTATTATAGGTTTGAGTTTATCTAAACCTATGGCTTGTGGTATACCTCATAATTACTTACTCTAATGCAAGCAACTTACTTTAGTAAGATGCTGAAGCATTTTCTTTCAAATGACAATCTATAGAAACTTCACAACTTCTTAGGCATAGATTTTATTTATCTAAGGAAAAGTCTCAACTATTCCAAAAAAAGATAAAGCCATGAAAGAATTTCTTAAATCAATAGTGAGAGGTCTCATATATGCTTTAGTATGCCTTAGACCAGACACCTGCTGTTGAGTGGGAGTAATGAGTAGGTATCAGATTAATCCAGGAGAAGAACATTGGAAGACACTCAAGTAAATCCTAAGATTAAGATGAGGAACTATATGTTAGTCTATAAGGGTGTGTTTAAAACTCTTAGACTACACCATATCAGATTTCGAAATTTGCCTTTGTGCTAGTAAATCTTTTTGATAAGATGGTGGTTACTCTGGGGGTGGAATAGTGATTTTGGAAAAGTGTAAAAACCTATCTGAAGTCTCTAGGTCTACCAGAGAGGGACTAAATGTTAAAGTTGCAGGAAAGGTACTTATTCACTCTAAGGAAAGTTCTATACATTTTTGGCATCATTCCAAATTGCCTTAACTACTAGTGTTAATTTCCTGATTAACCCAAAAGTAGTTGCCAAAGGTATAGAATCCAGTATCCCAAGAGAGTAGACATATAGAGAGGAATTTCACATTATTAATGATTTTGTGATTAAGGAAGAGTAATAGTGGAGAAAAGGTTGTGGTTAATTCAACCTTTCAGATCCTATTACGAGGAGTTTACTACTACTACACTTGATTTGTATATCAAGGTGTTGAGATTATTTGAAACGCACTTTTTGTTTTATATTAGTGCAAGTGGGAGTTTGTTAGGTTTTATGCCCTAAATAAAACTCATTTCAATATAATCAGATTTACTTATTAATTGTAACACCCTAACTACCATAGGCGTATTACGTGATTTTTAAACATACTGTGCAGCTCGTTGCTAATCAACGAGGTTTATGGAAAAACGTGATTAATTAAAATTTTGCTTTTTAATTAAACTTATAAAACAATATTGCAAAAGACTCGGGATCCCGATTATAAAATCATTTACAAAAAGATTTAACTGATTAACTGATACATAAAATAAAGGTCGTCTAACGACCAGTTACAAAAATCAGCCTCGCTGTCCCGACGATCGTACGCTCCAGGCCTAACCGCCCCGACATGTACAATCTTCACAAGCTCGCTCACGGTCCATCAGCTTTAGCCTTGCCTTTACCTACACATAAACGTAGAACTGTGAGTCGACAGACTCAGTAAGAAAAGCATAATAATACTTATACATAATTCTAACTGCCGTGTCCAACACGATACTGAGTCCCGCTACTGTCGTGTCCAACACGATACTGAGCCACTACTGCCATGTCCAACATGGTACTGAATTCTGAACGTTCATAGGGACGGTACTATTGACACGTAACAACCTGATCGGTCGAACCGGTCATACTCCGGCTGCTGGTCATACTCCAGCCTGTACCGACGTGTTACTATATCCTCCTGATCGGTCGAACCGGTCATACTCCGGCTGGTCATACTCCAGCTGTACCGACGGGATACGTCAATAGCACCGAACCACCAACCAAGTGTCGGCTGATCGGTCGAACCGGTCATACTGCGCCGGTCATACTCCGGCTGTCGTACCGACGTGACAGGGTTGGATGGTTCGAAGCCAACATACATATCTAATGTAATCTAATAGGCTTCCTACATGCACGCTAAACATCTAATCTACATATGCATACTGTTATACTAATCTTACCTGGATTCCAAATTCAGGTGTGCCGGTCAACCTGACTGGAACTTTAGCTGAGCGGCGGATTACAGGCTCCTAAACCATAAAAATCACAACGCTATAAGTGACACGCTAAATAACTTCCCGTGGACTAAAACTAAGAACTAAAAGTTTCCCTATCGATAAAAAGCATGGCAATACCCCTTAAAACATAAAAACGAGGAAAAACACGGGTTCTGAAAATTCCCCAACCGGTAGATCGGTTGCCCAACCGGAATTTCGGTTCTGGGAAATTCAGACCCCCATCCGGAATTCTGGATGCACAACCGGAATTCCGGTTCCTCGCAGGCAGCAACATCAAATTTTCATAACTCAACCAATTCAACCCCAAATTGATTCAAACTTTCCAGACCTGTTCTATACCTTCCCTAGAACATATCCAAGGCATCAAAACAACCCAGAAACCTCAATCCCAAAAAATGCCATTGGAGCTCAAGCTTTGAGTTCTAAACTCAAACTTGAGCAAAACCACCTAATCATGCATTTCACTAGCTTAATTCTACTTAATCAAGCTTAACTAAGCCTCTGAAAACAATTAAAAACAATAACAACATCACAGAAACAGATTCACTATATTTCTTCAAAAATCACATATTTTGCTTAGAAAAATCATGGCTTTAAACAAGGTGCTATACATGCATTAAAACCTAGATAATCCATTCATTTTAAACCTAATTAAGCTTCTGTAAACAACAATTAAACACAGCAACAAACAGCTATACAAACTAACATGCAACCTACCATTTTCACTTCAAAAACTTCAAGAACATAAGGAAAGGTTGAAGAAAAACTTACTAGCAACTAGGGATCACAAAATCTACACAAGATGTGCTTGAATCACCAAGGAAAATCCCTTTTTCCTTGCTGCACAACCCAGCCGAAAAGGAGAGGAAAAGAGAGAAAGAGAGCTTCCAATTTTCTATTTTCTAAACTTAGTATTTTTTTTGTGAAAAGAATAAATGAAATCAAAGCCACTACTAATATTTCCTTTCAGCCCATAATTAAATAAAATAACATTTATTTTCAAATAAACAAGTCACTAAAAGACAAAACACTAATGGGGCAAAAAGACCATTTTGCCCCTCCACCCTAAAACCACATAAATCATACTAAAGGGGTATTTTTGGGAAATTCTAAATTCTCGGCCATTCCCGACATTCCCAATGTCTAATAAACCGTCCCAAACTAATAACATGCTAAGTTGTGATTTTTACTGAGCCAAACGCCGAGTTCCAAAATACGAAGACATTAGGAAATGCAAAATATGAAAACTATTGAATAACATAACCATGCATTTCTGAATTCCATAAATAACAGTATAATAAATTATTTAAATAGCTATAAATAATTTCATAAATAATCATAATTAACTGATAATTTCCAAATTAACTAAGCAGGCTTTACAACTATCCCCCCTTAAAAGGATTTCGTCCCCGAAATCTAACCTGAATAACTCTGGATATTGAGCTCTCATATCTGACTCTAGCTCCCAGGTGGCTTCCTCCACCTTGCTGTTTCTCCAGAGAACCTTGACCAATGCTATGGTCTTATTCCGAAGGACTTTATCCTTTTTATCCAGGATCTGCACTGGCTGTTCCTCATAAGTCATGTCTGGTTGTAGCTCAAGGCTCTCATAACTGAGTATATGAGAGGGATCTGAAACGTATTTTCTCAACATCGAGACATGGAATACGTTGTGAACTGCTGATAAAGCTGGAGGCAATGCTAACCGATATGCCACTTGACCTATCTTCTCAAGAATCTCGAAAGGTCCTGTAAATCTAGGGCATAACTTGCCTCTTTTCCCGAAACGTTTAATCCCCTTCATCGGAGATACCCGTAAAAACACATGGTCCCCTACTTGGAACTCAACATCTCTGCATTTCGGATCTGCGTAACTCTTCTGTCTGCTCTGTGAGGCAAGCATTCTAGCTTTTATCTTTTCTATTGCCTCATCTGTCCGCTGCACTGACTCTGGACCTAGGTATTCCTTCTCCCCTGTCTCATCCCAGTGGATAGGGGATCTACATTTCCTACCGTATAACAGTTCATAGGGAGCCATCCCTATCGTACTCTGATAACTGTTGTTGTACGCAAATTCTATCAACGGTAGATATTTATTCCATGAACATTCAAAATCCATAACACAGGCTCTCAACATGTCCTCCAATATCTGAATTGTCCTTTCGGACTGACCATCTGTCTAAGGATGGAATGCTGTACTAAATTTCAGCTTTGTACCCATTGCCCGTTGCAAACTTTGCCAAAATTTGGAGGTGAACTTCGGATCCCTGTCCGAAACTATAGACTTCGGTACCCCGTGAAGTCTTACGATCTCTCTAACATATAATTCTGCCAACTGATCCACTGTAAATGTTGTTCTAACCGGCAGAAAATGAGCAGATTTCGTAAATCGATCCACCACTACCCAGATGGAATCAAATAAACCCGTGGTCCTAGGTAACCCGACCACAAAATCCATCGTAATATCTTCCCATTTCCATTCTGGTAGGGTTAGAGTCTGCAACAACCCTGCTGGTCTCTGATGTTCAGCCTTAATCTGCTGACACGTGAGGCATCTCGATACGAATTCTACCAAATTCTTCTTCATACCGCTCCACCAGAAGTACGGTTTCAAATCTTGGTACATCTTGGTGGTGCCGGGATGCAGAGAATACGGAGTAGAATGAGCCTCCTCAAAGATCTCATTTCTAAGTTCCACACTATTCGGAACACATACCCTGGCTTTATACAAAAGCATCCCACTATCTGACACTGAAAAGTCCTTGGCTTGACCAGCCAACACCTCATCTCGGATCTTCACTAACTCCGGATCTGTCATCTGAGCGACTTTTATTCTTTCCAATAGATCAGATTGCAGCGTTAAGTTGTGAAGCTGAACTACCACAAACTCAATGCTGGATCTAACCATATCCTCTGCTAACTGAGGTGAGATCTGAACCATACTAGCTACTTGCCCGGGACCCTTTCTGCTCAGGGCATCGGCCACTATATTGGCTTTTCCGGGGTGATAGAGGATCTCACAATCGTAATCTTTCACTAATTCCAACCAACGCCTTTATCTCATATTCAAATCCTTCTGAGTAAAGAAATACTTGAGACTTTTATGGTCGGTATAGATTTCACACTTTTCCCCGTAAAGATAATGTCGCCAAATCTTCAATGCAAAAACCACTGCGGCCAATTCTAGATCATGAGTCGGGTATCACTGTTCATAATCCTTTAACTGACGGGAGGCATAAGCGATGACCCGATCGGCTTGCATCAATACACATCCCAAACCCTGTTTGGATGCGTCACAATATACCACGAACTTCTCCTTGTCCGAAGGTAAAGCTAATACTGGAGCGGTAATTAACCTCTGTTTCAGCTCCTGAAAACTAGATTCACACTTGTCTGACCAAATAAATTGCTGATTCTTCTTTGTAAGCTCGGTTAGGGGCATTGAAATTTTAGAGAACCCTTCGACGAACCTACGGTAGTACCCAGCTAAACCCAAGAAGCTTCTGATCTCTGTCACTGTCTTCGGTCTCGGCCAATCCCTGACGGATTCAATCTTCCCGGGATCCACCTTGATCCCATCTTTTCTCACAATGTGCCCTAGAAAGGACACCTGAGATAGCCAGAACTCACATTTCTTAAACTTGGCATAAAGCTTATGTTCTCGAAGCCGTTGCAATACCATCTGAAGATGTAACTCATGCTCCTCTTCTAATTGAGAGTACACGAGGATGTCGTCGATAAACACAATCACACAGATATCGAGGAAATCCTTGAATACTCTATTCATCAGGTCCATGAATGCTGCTGGAGCATTGGTTAGTCCGAATGACATAACCAGAAACTCGTAATGTCCATACCTAGTGCGGAAGGCCGTCTTCGGAATGTCCTCCTCTCGGATTCTCAACTGATGATAACCCGAACGGAGATCAATCTTAGAAAAGACCGTCTTCCCCTGAAGCTGATCGAACAAATCATCGATCCTAGGTAATGGATATTTATTCTTCACTGTCAGCTTGTTCAACTCCCTGTAGTCGATGCACATCCTCATAGATCCATCCTTCTTCTTGACGAATAAAACCGGGGCTCCCCAGGGTGACACACTGGGCCGAATGAACCCTATGTCAAGCAACCCTTGGAGCTGAATCTTTAATTCCTTAAGTTTAGCTGGAGCCATTCTATACGGGGCTTTGGAAACCTGTTCCACCCCTGGTGCCAAGTCTATCACGAAATCAATCTCCCGCTGAGGTGGTAACCCTGGAAGTTCTTCGGGAAAAACATCCAAAAATTCCCGAACCACTCTGATGTCTTCTGGCCGAATTGTATCTGGCCGAGTGGTGTCCACCACCACGGCCAGAAACCTTAAGCAACCGCCGTGCAACAATTCCCTAGCTGACATAGCCAAAATCACCGGGATCCGAGATCCCTGAACTGAACCAACAAATACAAACGGTTCTTCACTTTCCGGTTGGAAGACCACCATCTTCCTTTTACAGTCAATGCTCGCCGAATATTTAGATAGGAAATCCATTCCTAAAATAATATCGAATTCGACTAAACTCATCTCTATCAGATCCGCACTTAACTCTCTACCATCTATCCTGATTGGCATAGACCTAATCCACCTATTGGAGATAACCAATTCTTCGCCAGGTAACAGGGTTCCAAACCCTGATTCATATCTATCATACGGTCTACCCAATTTACCAAAGACTCTGGCCGCCACATAAGAATGTGTAGCCACTGAATCAAACAGCACTGAATATAGCGAGTTGTTAATAAAAAGCTGACCTGTGACAACTGATGGGCTGGCATCTGCATCAGCCTGCGTGATAGCGAACACCCTGGCTGGAGTGGGTATCGCTGGAGCTCGCGGTGCCTCTGGTCGGAGCTGGGGACAGTCCCTCTTGAAGTGTCCGGGCATGCCACAATGAAAGCATCCCTGACCTTTGCACTCGCCCCGATGGTGCCTCTTGCAGCTAGGGCACTCGGGATAGGAGAATCGGGTCTTAGTACCACCAAGACGACTCCCTCTGTTCTGGTTCCCCCGGAACCTCTTGTTCTGACTCGAGCCACCGGAAGCAGTGGGTGCTCTCTTCCTCTGATCAATGGCCGAACCACTACTCCCCCTGCTATAGCCTGATGCAGGAGGGGTAAGAGCCCCGCCACTCACCGGAGTACTGGCTGATTCTGACATACACCCAACTGCGCCCTCAGCTCGCAGTGCCTTCTCCACCATCTGAGCATAGGTGGTGCTGTCGTCCGTGGTAATCATCAGATCATGCTTGATCTTGGCATTCAACCCGTCAAGATACTTCTCCTTCTTGCTGAAGTTGGTCGGCACAATTCCCGAGGCTAACCTCGCCAACCGGTCAAACTGAGTAGTATACTCAGTGACGCTCATATTCTCACGCTGGGTCAGGTGAGCAAACTCTTTCCTCTTGGCGTTTCTGACCGCCTCGTTGTAGTACTTTGCATTAAAGAGTTCCTGGAACCTTTCCCAGGTCATGGTGGTGACGTCATGGATCTGAGACACCATGTCCCACCATACCAGAGCTTGCATCTCGAGGTCTTGCTCTTCGATCCGGGCTTGCATCTCCGCAAACCGCAACTCCCAATTCTGGGCTCCCTGATCGGCTGGGGGAGCCTGGGCAGCCTGTGGCGGGTTCTCATCACCCCGACCACGAGCCCTGCCTCGGGGACCTCTACCTCGGCCCCTAACAGGTGGGGGAAACTGAGCTCCCTGACCTTGATTCGACCCCACTGAGTTGCCCTGACTCCTGGTGGTCCGCCTGGCGTCCATCTGATTAGAACCGCCTGCGAAACCCAGAGTTGGCATATCAGGTCGTATTCAAGGAGAGCTTACTAATGCCCCTTAATTTGGAAATTAAAAACGAAACATGCGCCTATTCTACTATCAGGCTACTAACATGCTTCCTAACAGGCTTTTCTTTTCATAACTGAATAAAATAAACTACTAAAGCAATAAAGGCTTACTGAACCGTGAACCGAGCTAACTGCTGATGATGATTGTACATGTCGTGACGATCTTCGGAAGACAACCTGGCGGCTCTGATACCAAATTGTAACACCCTAACTACCATAGGCGTATTACGTGATTTTTAAACATACTGTGCAGCTCGTTGCTAATCAACGAGGTTTATGGAAAAACGTGATTAATTAAAATTTTGCTTTTTAATTAAACTTATAAAACAATATTACAAAAGACTCGGGATCCCGATTATAAAATCATTTACAAAAAGATTTAACTGATTAACTGATACATAAAATAAAGGTCGTCTAACGACCAGTTACGAAAATCAGCCTCGCTGTCCCGACGATCGTATGCTCCAGGCCTAACCGCCCCGACATGTACAATCTTCACAAGCTCGCTCACGGTCCATCAGCTTTAGCCTTGCCTTTACCTACACATAAACGTAGAACTGTGAGTCGACAGACTCAGTAAGAAAAGCATAATCATACTTATACATAATTCTAACTACCGTGTCCAACACGATACTGAGTCCCGCTACTGTCGTGTCCAACACGATACTGAGCCACTACTGCCATGTCCAACATGGTACTGAGTTCTAAACGTTCATAGGGACGGTACTATTGACACGTAACAACCTGATCGGTCGAACCGGTCATACTCCGGCTGCTGGTCATACTCCAGCCTATACCGACGTGTTACTATATCCTCCTGATCGGTCGAACCGGTCATACTCATACTGGTCATACTCCTGTACCGACGGGATACGTCAATAGCACCGAACCACCAACCAAGTGTCGGCTGATCGGTCGAGCCGGTCATACTCATTCTTGGTCATACTCCCGGCTGTACTGGGACTGACAGGGTTGGATGGTTCGAAGCCAACATACATCTCTAATGTAATCTAATAGGCTTCCTACATGCACGCTAAACATGTAATCTACATATGCATACTGTTATACTAATCTTACCGGATTCCGAATTCGGGTGTGCTTGGTCAACTTTTGGAACTTTAGCCGAGCTACAGACATGTGCTCCTAAACCATAAAAATCACAACGCTATAAGTGACACGCTAAATCACTTCCCGGGGACTAAAACTAAGAACTAAAAGTTTGCCTATCGATAAAAAGCATGGCAATACCCCTTAAAACATAAAAACGAGGAAAAACACGGGTTCTGAAAATTCCCCAACCGGTAGACCGGTTGCCCAACCGGAATTCCAGTTCTGGGAAATTCAGGACCCCCATCCGGAATTCCGGATGCACAACCGGAATTCCGGTTCCTCGCAGGCAGCAACATCAAATTTTCATAACTCAACCAATTCAACCCCAAATTGATTCAAACTTTCCAGGCCTGTTCTATACCTTCCCTAGAACATATCCAAGGCATCAAAACAACCCAGAAACCTCAATCCCGAAAAATGCCATTGGAGCTCAAGCTTTGAGTTCTAAACTCAAACTTGAGCAAAACCACCTAATCATGCATTTCACTAGCTTAATTCTACTTAATCAAGCTTAACTAAGCCTCTGAAAACAATTAAAAACAATAACAACATCACAGAAACAGATTCACTATATTTCTTCGAAAATCACATATTTTGCTTAGAAAAATCATGGCTTTAAACAAGGTGTTATACATGCATTAAAACCTAGATAATCCATTCATTTTAAACCTAATTAAGCTTCTGTAAACAACAATTAAACACAGCAACAAACAGCTATACAAACTAACATGCAACCTACCATTTTCACTTCAAAAACTTCAAGAACATAAGGAAAGGTTGAAGAAAAACTTACTAGCAACTAGGGATCACAAAATCTACACAAGATGTGCTTGAATCACCAAGGAAAATCCCTTTTTCCTTGCTGCACAACCCAGCCTAAAAGGAGAGGAAAAGAGAGAAAGAGAGCTTCCAATTTTCTATTTTCTAAACTTAGTATTTTTTTTGTGAAAAGAATAAAGGAAATCAAAGCCACTACTAATATTTCCTTTCAGCCCATAATTAAATAAAATAAAATTTATTTTCAAATAAACAAGTCACTAAAAGACAAAACACTAATGGGGCAAAAAGACCATTTTGCCCCTCCACCCTAAAACCACATAAATCATACTAAAGGGGTATTTTTGGGAAATTCTAAATTCCCGGCCATTCCCGACATTCCCAATGTCTAATAAACCATCCCAAACTAATAACATGCTAAGTTGTGATTTCTACTGAGCCAAACGCCGAGTTCCAAAATACCGGGCACCGGAAATACAAAATATGAAAACTACTGAATAACATAACCATGCATTTCTGAATTCCATAAATAACAGTATAATAAATTATTTAAATAGCTATAAATAATTTCATAAATAATCATAATTAACTGATAATTTCCAAATTAACTAAGCGGGCTTTACATTGATATAGATCAGAAATAACATTTAATGTTGCATGGTTCACATGATTTATTTCATGATTATATGTACATAATGTATAAATTCATCTGAAACCCTTTTCACATACTAGATCATGTTTATTGTGGTGTCAACAAATTGGAAAGTAAACATGACTATGTGAATAAAGTTTCCTAGATTTATCAGACACAGGGTTTTACTGATATGATAATCTACAACAGAGTTTACTTGCATTTGGAGAAGTGCTATGTTCTTTCCAGAGCATTGGTTAAAGTAAAGCTCAGGTTGGATGCATGGAGTATGCATCGGGAGGGACAGATATTGATCTTTGACTTAGATTTATTAAACTTACCATAATATCTATTCAAGTCAATATCGCCTAGTTGATCCTAGATCAAATGATCTTAATCCTGTTATGATTAGGCTCAATCTCGAGACGCTATTCGTGTTCTTTGATTTGTTAGTTAAGCCTATTTTAGGTCAGGGTGATACGTACATTTTGGGAACACGATAGTGCAATTGAGTGGGAGCGCTAACATAAACATGGAATCTATAGCTTCTATCTGGCGAATAGTAAGCAAAGGATGATCTCCTTCGAGCTTGACCAAACGAACATAAATGGTGGAGTACTCATTTCACATAAGCTGAAATATCATTTATACGGGGTCAAGTGTTTTAAGGATAAAATACATAGTAGGGTGTTACGGTAATCTAATCCCTTTACAGTGTAGATCATTCATATAGAGGATCATTGATCACATTAGGATTATAACAATGGATAACTAATGATGCGTCTATATGGTGGAACATATAGAGCATTCTATATACTGAGAGTGCAATTCTAACTTCTATGCGTGGATTCAACGAAGAATTAATAAGTTAGTGAATTTTAGTAATAAATTCTTGATCTACTTATTGGAAGCTCAGTTATATAGACCCATGGTCCCCGCACTAGTTGAGATAATATTGCTTGTAAGACTCATATAATTGGTTTTGATTAATCAATTGTAATTCTCAAATTAGACCATGTCTATTTGTGAATTTTTCACTAAGTAAGGGCGAAATTGTAAAGAGAGAGTTTTTAGGGGCATATTTGTTAATTATGATACTTTGTATGGTTCAATTAATAAATATGATAAATGATAATATTATTTAATAATTATTTATAGTTATTAAATAGTTAGAATTGGCATTTAAATGGTTGAATTAGAAAATTGGCATTTTTGAGAAAATCAGATGCAGAAAAGATAAAACTGCAAAATTGCAAAAAGTGAAGCCCAAATCCACTTGTATAGGGCCAGCCACTTTTGTTGGAAATTTAAACTGATATTTTCATTATTTTGATGCCAAATAATTCAAACCTAACCCTAGTGGAATGCTATAAATAGATAGTGAAGGCTTCAGGAAATTTACACTTAAATTTTCTACTTTTTCATTCAGAAAAAGCTGAACCTTCTCTCTCCCTATCTTTGGCCGAACCCTCTCTCTCTCTCTTCCTCATTGAGATTTTGAAATTCTTAGTGTAAGAGTAGTGCCCACACACAGCAAGTGATACCTCAATCATAGTGAGGAAGATCGTGAAGAAAGACTTTCAGCAAGAAGGAGTTTGAACATCAAAGATTCAAAGAAAGAGATCCAGGTTCAGATATTGATAATGCTCTGCTACAGAAAGGAATCAAGGGCTAGATATCTGAACGGAAGGAGTCATTATATTCCGCTGCACCCAATGTAAGGTTTCCTAAACTTTATATGTGTTTATTTCATCGTTTTAGAAAGTTCATATTTAGGGTGTTAATCAACATACTTGTGAGTAGATCTAAGATCCTGGTAAAATAATTTCCAACATAATTTTCTTACTTTGCTTAAAAAATATACTTGAAAAAAAAAAAACTAAAAACAAAGCTTGTTCTTTCAACATAAGCAATTTTTGCTTAAAGGAAATTTGGCAAAGTTCCCATCCACACTTAATAATTAACCCCGGGGAGTTTTTATTAAGTTGTGAGTAAGTGGAATCAAATAGGCCTGGGAACAAGTCAAACCAAAAAAATTTGCAAAATTAAAATTTACAAAAAAAAAAAAAAATCATAATCTCTTTGTGTTATAAGTATGCTCTGTGGTTGCGGTTTATAACTGATCTTCCACATCAGAAATTTGTCTTCTTGAGATTATTTTGAGTTACTTGGTGTTTCTTTGTGAAATTTGTGACATTGCATGCATCATTGGCAACGTGATTCTAAAAATCGTTTGGTAAAAAGAGTAGTAACTTTAGGTGAAATTGAAAGTGTTTTTGAAAATCTAAGCATAATGGAACAAGAACCTAATATTGCGCAAGAAAAAACGCTCCTTGAATATTTTTCACCTATTTCATCTAATGCTCCATCATGCATTGTTTTGCCTACTACTAATGCCACTCATTTTGAACTTAAACCTTCAATCATTCAATTGTTGCCTTCTTTTTATGGTTTAGAAAGAGAAGATCCTTATATGCATGTAAAAGATTTCTTGGATATTTGCTCAACTTTTCGTTTTTCAAAATTTTTCGGATGAATCGGTTAAGCTTAGGTTGTTTCCTCTTTCTTTAAAAGATAAAGCCAAAGCTTGGTTAAACTCGCTTCCAACTAGAACCATAACCACTTGGGATCAACTTTTTAATAAATTTCTTGCCAAATTTTTCCCCATGTCCAGAACTGATAATTTAAGAAGAGAAATCTCCGAATTTTATCAAAAAGATAATGAAGAATTTTATGAATGTTGGGAAAGATTTAAAGATTTAGTATTAAAATGTCCCCACCATGGTTTTGAAAAATGGAGACTTGTAAAATATTTTTATGATGGTTTAGCCCCTTCAAACCGACAAATGATTCAATCTATGTACACCGGAAAATTTTTGAAATTACAAGGGCAAGAGGCTTGGGAAGCTCTTGAAGAATTGTCTGTTAATTCACAACAATGGAATTATTCTGAGCCTAGGTCTAGAGAAAATAATGCACCTAAAAGAGGAGGAAAATATGAAATTAAAGAAGAAACTGATTTGAGAACATCTTTTGAAAAATTAGCAAGAAAAGTAGAAGCCTTAGTCATAAGTCAAACTATGAGTTCTCATGTTCAACCTAAAAAAGATGTTTTTGCTAGTACTTGTCATAATGATCAATCATGTCCTTCTTTTCTTGAAACATTTTCCGAAGAGGCTAATGCATTACATTCATATCGTAAACCAAATGATAGTCCATTTTCTAACACATACAATCCTAATTGGAGAAACCATCCCAATTTTTCATGGAGACAAAACCAACCACATATGAACCAAGGAAACCAATTCAACATGCCAAATCCGAATCATGCCCAACCAAGTCAACCTTACCCTCCACAAAGAAAGCCTTCCTTAGAAGACACTTTACAACAATTAATGCAATCCACCCAACAAATCATGCAAAATCAATCTCAATCCATTGCCAAACTTGAGACACAATTGGGTCAACTTGCCAATGCCGTAACTGAGAGAGAAAAAGGGAGATTTTCTAGCCAAGCCATCCCAAATCCTAAAGGCCAATATGAAGTAGGAGTTCCTAGTCATAAAGAAGAAGCCAAGTCTATTTCAACACTTAGGTCTGGAAAACAAATTGCCAAACCCGACTACACACCTCAAGTTGAAAAAGACCAAAGCCAAAGTTCCAACACAAATGACTTGTCAAAAGATAATGATCAAATTATTCCTTCCTTTCCAAAAGCTCCTTTTCCACAAAGATTATTTCCACTCAAAAAAGGCAACCAATATAGTGACATCTTAGAAGTGTTCAAACAAGTAAGTATCAACATCCCATTCTTAGATGCCATTAAACAAATTCCTGCCTACTCCAAATTCTTGAAAGACCTTTGCACTGTTAAAAGAAAAACTAATGTTCCAAAAAAGGCATTTTTAACTGAACAAGTTAGCTCCATAATTCAATATAAAAGCCTTGTGAAATATAAAGATCCTAGTTGTCCAACAATTTCATGCATCATTGGTGATCATTTTATTAACAAAGCTTTACTTGATTTAGGAGCTAGTGTGAATTTATTGCCTTATTCTGTTTATAAGCAACTTGGTCTAGGAGAATTAAAACAAACTTCTATAACACTTCAATTAGCTGATCTATAACACCCTAACTAGCATAGCCGTATTACGTTATTTTTAAACGTACTGTGCAGCTCGTTGCTAATCAACGAGGTTTATAGAAGTCGTGATTAATTAAATTTTTTTTCTTTTTAATTAAACTTATAAAATATTCATACAAAAATACTCGAGATCCTGATTACAAAACATTTTACAAAAGTTCACTGACTATACAAAATACTTGTCGCCTAGCGACTAATTACCAAAAAGCCTTGCTGTCCCGAGGATCGTACGCTCCAGGCCTAACCGCCCCGACATGTACAATCTTCAACGGCTCGCTCTCACGGTTCCTCAGCCTTAGCCTTGCCCTTACCTACACATAAACATAGCACTGTGAGTCGACAGACTCAGTAAGAAAAGAATAAATCATAAACATACATAAACCACGGGTTATGATCAGACGCCCATACCCTTGACCATAACCCTAACTGCAGTGTCCCACACGATACTGAGTTCCGAACGTTCATAAGACGGTACTATTGACAAGTAACAGCCTATACTCGGTACACTGGTCATACTCCAGCTGCTAGTCATACTCTAGCCTGTACCGATGTGTTACATTATCAGCCTATACTCGGTTCAGTGGTCATACTCCAGCTGCTAGTCATACTCTAGCCTAACTGATGTGATACGGTCACATAGCACTATACCACCAACCCTAGTATCAGCCTATACTCGGTATACTGGTCATACTCCAGTTGCTAGTCATACTCTAGCCTAACCGATGTGATATGGTCGGGTGGTACGAAGCCAACATACATATCTAATGTAATCTAACAGGCTTCCTAACATGCATGCTAAACATGTAATATATATGCATATTGTTATACTAAGCTTACCTCAATTCCAAATTCAGGTGTGCCGGTCAACCTGACTGGAACGAACTGCGCGGCGGTTTACAGGCTCCTAAACCATAACAATCACAACACTAATAAGTGATACGCTAAATCACTTCCCGGGGACTTAAACTAGAAACTAAAAGTTTCCATATCGATAAAAAGCATGGCAATACCCCAAATAACAAGAAAACGAGAAAATCTAGGGTTCCTAAAAATTTCCCAACCGGCAGACCGGTTGCACAACCGGAATTCCGGTTCTGGAAATTCCTGAACCCCATCCGGAATTCCGGATGCACAACCAGAATTCTGGTTCCTCGCAGACCAAAATCAAAAATTCATAACTCCATCAATTCGAATCCAAAGCATATCAAATCTTCCAGACCTGTTCTAGACACCCCTAGGAACAAATCCAAAGCATTAAAACCGAGCTTCAACCACAGAAACTCATTTCACCATTGGAGGTTCAAGATTGAGTTTAAAAACTCAAAACTTGACTAAACCTCCCAACAGCCACCAAATCAAGCATAAACCAACATGTTTCAACATAATTTAACACCAGGAAACACATTTAAACAGCAGCAACAACTACAGCAACAAATTTCATAATTTTTCTTTGAAAACTAAAGCTTTTGAACCAAAACTTCTCAAACTAGAACAAGAGAAATTAACATGCATTTCAGCCTATCTAATCCAATCAATTCCAGCATTTTAATCCAAGAAACAACAACAACAATTAACAGCAGCAACAACATTAAAAACCATACATGCATTACTCATTTTTCATCATTTTCAACAAACTTAAAGAGAGAGAGAGATTAGGAGCTAACCTAGCTTGATTAGAACACCAAAAAGGAGATGAATTCACAAGAAAAATTCAAAGATCCTTGCTGCTCAAGGAGGCCGAAAATAGAGAGAGAGAGAGTTGAGAGAAAAATGGTTTGATTTTCTTGATTTTTTTTTTCTAACTTTGAAAAATAAAAGATAAATGAAACATCAACACTATATTCAGCCAACACTAAACATAATAAATACTTATTTTCCACATACTAAGTCCACAAAAGGACAAAACAATAATGGGGCAAAATGACCATTTTGCCCCCCTCACACTAAAATGACATAAATAACACTAAAGGGGTATTTTTGGAAAATTCTAAATTCCCGGCCAATCCCAACATTCCCAATGTCTAATAAACCGTCCCAAAATACTAACATACTACGTTGTGATTTTACTGAGCCAAACACCGAGTTCCATGTTACCGGGCACCGGAAATGCAAAATTATGAAAATCACTAAATGACATAAAATGCATTTCAAAATTCAATAATAACAGCGTAATAATTATTTAAATAGCTATAAATAATTTTCCATAATTAAACATGATTAACTACTAATTTCCAAATTAAACTAAGCGGTCTTTACAACTTTTCCCCCCTTAAAAGTATTTCGTCCCCGAAATCTAACCTGAATAACTCTGGATATTAAGCTCTCATATCAGACTCCAGCTGCCAGGTGGCTTCCTCCACCTTGCTGTTTCTCTAGAGTACTTTGACAAATGCTATGGTCTTATTCCGAAGGACTTTATCCTTTCTATCCAGGAGCTGCACTGGCTGTTCTTCGTAAGACATATCTGGCTGCAGTTCAAGGCTCTCATAACTGAGTATATGAGAGGGATCTGAAACGTATTTTCTCGACATAGAGACATGGAATTGTTGGGTTTTATGCCCTAAATAAAACTCTTTACAATCTGATTAGTTATCAATATAAGAAATTTGAAGTGATTGATGTTTGCATGAATTTTACATGCTAATGGTTTAATATGTTTGATATGTTTATTACATTCATACACACAAAATCAGTTAAATCCAGATCATATGTTTATTCACAATTACAGTATCGTCAACACAGTGGAATGTGATTGTGATCATATGTATCAAAAGACTTGGTCCCTGTTTCATCAGTGTTATTGGATTTACACTAATGTGATAATCAGCGATGATGTGTACTTACACTTGGAGTAAGTGTTATGTTCTTTCCAGGACATTAGTAAAGTATACTAGTTTCGAATGTATGGAGTATACATTGGACTGGACCGATATTGCAACTAAGTTAAGATATAACAAACTTACCGTTATACATATCTTTCCAAGTCAATATCAGTAGTTGATCTTAAGATTAAAAGAATCTAAATCCTGATATGCTTGGGCTCAACTAAGGAGTGTTATTCATGTTCTTTGATTTATTAGTTAAGCCTACTTTTGGGTCAGGGTGATACGTATATTTTGGGAACATGGTAGTATGATTGAGTGGGAGTGCTGAACATTAATATGGAATCTATAGCTTCTACTGGTGTATAGAAGTCAAGTGATGATTCCCTTCGAGCTTAGCAAATAGAAGTAAATGGATGAGCTCTTGATTAACTGACTAATTATTAGATCACTAAACACCATTTACAGGTAGCTAAGTGTTTTAAGGGGCAAAATACATTGAGGGGTGAGAACGGTAAAGAAATCCCATCTCGATGTAGATCATCTATATAGAGGATCTTTAAATCACAATAAGATTATAACAATGGTTAAATGAGATAGCATATTGATATCGTGGAACATACAATATGCTCTATATAAGTCTGAGAGTGCAATTCTAAGTTCTAAGAGTGGATTCAACGAAGAATTAATAAGTAGAAGTTTACTTGGTAAATTTAGTTCACTTATTGGAAGCTCAGCATATAGATCAATGGTCCCCATTCTAGTTGAGAACATTTTTCTTGTAAGACTCATTAATTGATTCGTGATTGATCAATTATAATTCTAAAGTTAGACTATGTCTAATTTTATGAATTTTCACTAAGCAGGGGTGAAATTGTAAAGAAAAGAGTTTCTAGGTTTATTTATTTATTAATGGACTTTATATGTCTAATTAATAATTAAATTAAATGACAATATTATTTAATAATTTATTTTAGTTATTAAATAATTAGTTTTGGCATTTAAAAGGTTAGAATTGGAAAATTGGCGTTTTTGAGAAAATAGAGATAAAATTTGATAAAACTGCAAAATTAAGTGAGGCCCAATAACACACCATGGCCGGCCACTTAATGTGGGATTTCAAATTAATATTTTCATTATTTTAATGCCAAATAATTCTTAACCTAAACCTAGTAGTTGCCTATAAATAGAAAGTGATGGCTCAGTCAAATCACAAGTTTTCAGATCATCTTTCTGACAGAAATTTCTCTCTTCAGAAAAACTGAGCCTTCCCCACTTTCTATACCTGGCCGAAATCATCCCTCTCTTTTCCCTTCATCAATTTCGTGACCCTAGTGAAATAGTGAGTGCCCACACACAGCAAGCAGTAACTCAATCATAGATTGGAAGACTGTGAAGGATCAAACTTGAAGAAGAAGGACATTCGGGCTCAGATCTTGATTATACTCTGCTACAGAAAGGATACAAGGGTTTGAGATCTGAGTGGAAGGATACATTAATTCCGCTGCATCAATGTAAGGTTTTCTTAACTTTATATGTGTTTAATTTATCGTTTTAGAAAGTTCATATTTACGATGTTTAAACAACATACTTGTGAGTAGATCTAAGATCCTGGTAAAATATATTCCAACAACTGGCCTCAGAGCCATGGTAATTGATTTACTTGCAAGAAATTTGGACTTTAAAACGATTGTTTGTTTGTTTTTGGATGGTATCATGTTGTATTGAGTGTTATTTGATGATTGGTTGATGTTTGTAAATTTTCGTAAAAAATAATTGCGATTCTGTTTCTGGAGTTTTTTTTATTGGATAGTATGGAAAAAATTAAGCAAGTTACTTTTTTACAGAACTCAATTTCAATTTTATTTGAATTAGTTATGAATTTTTGAAGATTTGAAAAAATCGGGGCTGTGCTGAAATTTTCCTACGATCGCGAAAACTGTCCGTACAGCTCATAATTTTTTCGTTTTTCTTCGATTTTTCATGGAATTAACTTCCGATTTTTCGTATAGTTTTGTATGTATACTATTACTATTCCTAATTCAATTCTAATTATCATTTTGAATTAATTTAATATTTTTTAAATTTAATTCAAGATATTAGTGTAATTTGAATTTGAATAGAATTAGTATCTATCTTCTTGCTTAAAAATCTATCTTATTTTTAAATTTGATTATATCTTATCTTATTTTTAAATTTAAGGTCAGATTTTATATATTTTTTTTAAATTAAATCTTTTTTAGATATTTTGACCTTATTCAAATTTAAAATAAGATAACTATAATCATGTAATTTTAAATAGATGTAAGATATTTTGCTAACTTTTAAATTTTGTTATTTTATTTATTTAAATTAAATTTTAAATCTGAAAAGATATTTCATTTATCTTTTTTGATTTTTATTTAATTTTTATTTATAAAATAACATTTAATTTTTAAAAGTAGTTAGCAAATTTTTGAAATGATATTTAGGTTGGTTGAAACCTAATTTTTCAAAATAGTAGGTTTAATTTTAAATATTTATTTTTTAAATAATTTCAAAATTTAAATTTATTTTTTTTATTTTCGAAATTAAATATATTTTTTTAAAATTTTATTTTTTCGAAAATTAAAATATTTTTTTTATTTTTATTTATTTAATTATTAATTTCGAAATTTATTTATTTAAAATTAAATAAATCCTACTTCCAACTATCCAGCTAACCTTGTTGCAGGAGTATGTGGTTTTAGCTTGTATGTAAGTTTTCAAAACCTATTATTACTTGATTGCAAATAGCCATGGTTACTTTTTGCCAGATCTAATGATCTGATGGCTCCCTTGGTCAAGTTAATAATTTGTAACAGGTAAATTTTACAATCTTCTTTCATCTGTGTATGACCTAGCAACATGATAGGATCCATCCAAAGTGTGCCTGTATGAGCCTATATGTTTATTTTGTTTTAATATAGATACATATAGGTTGTTGCTAAATAAAATGTCACACCATGATAGATTTTATTTAGGTTGTTGCTAAATAAAATGTCACACCATGATAGATTTTATTACTTGATTGCAAATAGCCATGGTTACTTTTTGCCAAATCTAATGATCTGATGGCTCCCTTGGTCAAGTTAATAATTTGTAACAGGTAAATTTTACAATCTTCTTTCATCTGTGTATGACCTAGCAACATGATAGGATCCATCCAAAGTGTGCATGTATGAGCCTATATGTTTATTTTGTTTTAATATAGATACATATAGGTTGTTGCTAAATAAAATGTCACACCATGATAGATTTTATTTAGGTCCATTTAGTTATTGGACCTATTCAATTAATAACAGTTATTTATTTTAAGGTTAAATTCCTCTCTTTGGGCCTTGTGTGAGAGTTGGGAGCCATAGAAGTGGGTACGACATACTGAACCCAGCACCCCCTCACATGAACTACCCCAATTGTGAAGGCCCATTTGCCTGATTTGAATAACTGTACTAGGTTAATTATATTAGTTTGACCTAATAAAATTGAATTAGCAACATAATTAACTTTTAAAATATATGAAATTTATTTTCATTTTAATATTTTAAAGTTAATTTTAAGAAAAACACTTTTAGTTTAGATATTAATTCTAGACAAACTATTTGTATTTTTCTTGTATTTAATTAAATATAGAATTTTAACTAACTAAGATTCTTTCTGGAGCTTATTTAATTAAATATTCCTATTTAAGTTATAAATTAGTTGTAACAACTGATTTTTCTTATATAACTTAAATTTGAATATTTGATTTAAATTTTAAATCAAGTTGAGGAATCCTAGGCATTAGTTATTAAAGATTCTTAAGATATTTTTTAAGTTAATATCTTTTCGAATATTAACTTAAAATGGAATATTTTAGATATTTTTTAGGTTAATATCTTTTCGAATATTAACTTAAAAAGATATCTTCAAATTAAGTGGTTATAACTTAATTTTGATATTTAATTAAATCTAAATTTGAAATTATTTAAGTTTTAGATTTTTTCTATATAACTTAAATTAGATATTTTTCAAATTTTTAAAAAGATACTTAGTCAAAGAAGATATTTTCTAGATAGTAATTTCTAGACTACTTATTATTTCTAATATTTAAATAGGAAAATATTATACTTTGTGAAATTAATTATTTAAATAATTAATTTTGGTACAATTTTATTAAGTATATTTTTCCTAGTATTAAACTAGAAATAAATAATTAAGCCTTCTCTACACTTAATTATTATTTCTTGAATTTAATACATTTAATTAACTTGAAAAATCTAAATATCTAAGTTGATTTTCATCATGATACTTAAATATTTATTGATTTTTCATGACACTTAATTAAATAGAAAATTATTTTTAGGTTGAAATTTAATCTGTCAACTTAAATTTAAATAATTTTCAAAATATATATTTTTCTTTATTTTATTAATCAATTTCGAAATTTGCATTTTAATTATGCAATATTTTCGAATTTTTTTTTATCTTGAAAAATAGATTGAGTTGTAAATTAATTATTTATTAATTCTTGGACCAACTCAAGTCAATGATTTTTTCATTTAATTGATTAATTTAAAATAAATGAATTTAAAATATATATATATTATTAGAAATTGAATTAACTAGTCAAAAGAAAATCTAGATAGGAGATATTTTTTCTTGAAGTATTTCTTTTCCATTTTTATTATTTTCGAAAATTGTATATTTTTTTTATATACTCTAAATTTTCGAATTCAATAAATATATTCTCAAAGGAAATTTTTAAGTTGCTAATTATTTAATTTAATTCAACTTAAATTAATTTCCTTAATATTTATATTTAAGATGTTGGAAATTATTTTACCAGGATCTTAGATCTACTCACAAGTATGTTTATTAACATCCTAAATATGAACTTTCTAAAACGATAAAATAAACACATATAAAGTTTAGGAAACCTTACATTGGGTGCAGCGGAATATAATGACTCCTTCCGTTCAGATATCTAGCCCTTGATTCCTTTCTGTAGCAGAGCATTATCAATATCTGAACCTGAATCTCTTTCTCTGAATCTTTGATGCTGAAACCTCCTTCTTGCTGAAAGTCTTTCTTCACGATCTTCCTCACTATGATTGAGGTATCACTTGATGTGTGTGGGCACTACTCATACACTAAGGATTTCAAAATTCAAGAGGGAAGAGAAAGAAGAAGTGGCAGCTAAAGATAGGGAGAGAGAAAGGCTCAGGTTTTTCTCTGAAGGAAAAATAGAAAATTTAAGTGTAATTTTCCTAAAGCCTTCACTATCTATTTATAGCATTCCACTAGGGTTAGGTTTGAATTATTTGGCATTAAAATAATGAAAATATCAGTTTAAATTTCCTAAAAAAGTGGCTGGCCCTATACTAGTGGATTTGGGCCTCACTTTTTGCAATTTTGCAGTTTTACCTTTTCTGCATCTGATTTTCTCAAAAACGCCAATTTTCTAATTCAACCATTTAAATGCCAATTCTAACTATTTAATAACTATAAATAATTATTAAATAATATTGTCATTTATCATATTTATTAATTGAACCATACAAAGTATCATAATTAACAAATATGCCCCTATAAACTCTTTCTTTACAATTTCGCCCTTACTTAGTGAAAAATTCACAAATAGACATAGTCTAATTTGAGAATTATAATTGATTAATCAAAACCAATTACATGAGTCTTACAAGCAATATTATCTCAACTAGTGGGGGGACCATGGGTCTATATAACCGAGCTTCCAATAAGTAGATCAAGAATTTAGCACTAAAATTCACTAACTTATTAATTCTTCGTTGAATCCACGCATAGAAGTTAGAATTGCACTCTCAGTATATAGAATGCTCTATAATGTTCCACCATATAGACACATCATTAGTTATCCATTGTTATAATCCTAATGTGATCAATGATCCTCTATATGAACGATCTACACTGTAAAGGGATTAAATTACCGTTACACCCTACAATGTATTTATTCCTTAAAACACTTGACCCCGTATAAATGATATTTCAGCTTATGTGAAATGAGTACTCCACCATTTATGTTCGTTTGGTCAAGCTCGAAGGAGATCATCCTTTGCTTACTATTCGCCAGATAGAAGCTATAGATTCCATGTTTATGATAGCGCTCCCACTCAATTGCACTACCGTGTTCCCAAAATGTACGTATCACCCTGACCTAAAAGTAGGCTTAACTAACAAATCAAAGAACACGAATAGCCTCTCGAGATTGAGCCTAATCATATCAGGATTAAGATCATTTGATCTAGGATCAACTAGGCGATATTGACTTGAATAGATATTACGGTAAGTTTAATAAATCTAAGTCAAAGTTCAATATCGGTCCCTTCCGATGCATACTCCATGCATCCAACCTGAGCTTTACTTTAACCAATGTTCTGGAAAGAACATAGTATTTCTCCAAATACAAGTAAACTCTTGTTGTAGATTATCATATCAGTAAAACCCTGTGTCTGATAAATCTAGGAAACTTTATTCACATAGTCATGTTTACTTTCCAATGTGTTGACGGCACAATAAACAGGATCAAGTATGTGAAAAGAGTTTCAGATGAATCTATACATTATGTACATATAATCATGAAATAAATCATGTGAACCATGCAACATTAAATGTTATTTCTGATCTATATTAATAAGTAAATCTGATTATATTGAAATGAGTTTTATTTAGGGCATAAAACCCAACATAAGATTATTACTAAGATGGAAATAATTAATTTTATTTCAATCACCATCTAAGTATAATTTTATAAATATTATATTAAATTCTTATTTTTTTGAATTTCAATTCTTAATTTCGAATTTAATGAGAATTTATTTATTAGAATAATAAAGAAAATACATTTTAAAGAATGAGCTTTATTATTATTAAGATATTCGATCTCCATTGTGGGTTTTACACCGCGTTTGTTTTAGTGAGTAATCCTCCCTAATGGAGGAACGTTCATTAGCAATTTCGCACCGTTTAATCTCGCATGATAAGTGGTTTGTAAGTGTTTTATATGGTATAGATCACCCTAATGGTGGCGACCATATTTGACTTGCAAATTGTGAAACAATGGTAGAAGGTCATGAGATAGAATAGCCTTGACTCTCGCCTAAACGGGACAACACTGGATTCCAATCTTGATCGAATAAAAGGTTGCTAGAATGTTTAACATTTTAGATGAGCTGACAACTCTATTCAATAGATGGTATCTTTGACTCTCGCCTAAACGGGACACTGATATCAGTTTGTTGAAAAACCTTGGAAATTATTTAGGATTGAATTTTTTAAGTATTTTCTCATATCATTCCTACTTGCTATGTGCTTATAATTTCTGAATTGATTTTGTGTTAAACCATTATTAATTTCTATTTGTTGATTTCTATTATTCTGTAGTATCCTGTATTATCAAAATGAATCCCATGTTATCACTGTTGACTGAAAACAAGCTGAATGGATCTAACTTCAATAAATGGAATGAGAACATTAATATTGCTCTCATAGGAGAAAGTGCCTGGTTTGTTTTAACTGAGCCGTCACCTGAAGTGCGTGGGGATAATGCATCCAAAGCTGTGAAAGAAAAGTATGAGCGTTGGCAGAAAGCAAATGACAAAGCTCTATACTTTATGCTTTCTAGCATGGTTGACACCCTCAAAACTCGGTTTTCTAAAACTGAGAAGGCTGCTGAAGTTATGACGAAGTTAAATGAACTATTCGGTAAGGCATCACTTCAGTCACGCTTTGACGCGACTAAGAAGTACATTAATGCACGGATGGAACCTCATCAAAACGTGTGTGACCATGTTCTCCTCGTGTCTAGTTATTTCCAAGAAGCCCAGGATCATGGTGCTGAAATGGACAGTGCTACTCAAGTTAGTCTTATCTTGAATAGCCTGACTCCAGCATTTCTACCATACACATCAAATTATGTCATGAATAAGAAGGAGATTGACTTTCATGAATTAGTCAATGACCTTCAAACTTATGAAAATTTGATTGGAGGACCCAAGAAGAAAGGGAGTAAACCTCACAATCCTGGAAATGGTAATGGGACGATAAAACCTGAAGCAAATGTTGCCTCTGCTTCAAAGCCCAAATCGAAGAGGAAGTGGAACACCACCAAGAAGCGAACTAAAGCCATGAAGAATAAAAAGGCTGCTCCTTCTGGTGATGCTACACTTAAAGGAAAGTGTTTCCACTGCAATGAAAAAGGTCATTGGAAACCCCAATGTCCTAAACTTCTTGCAAAGAAACAAGGTATTTCCATTTATAAACTTTAAGAGTTTTAGTGAATTGTTATCCAATTGGATTTATGATTTTGGACTAAACTTTGTTTATTTGTTTTCTTCTTCTTATAGGCCAAGCTACTTGAACTCAGATGAGTTGGATCAGAAAGCTGGACCAAAGGGTGAAATCGTCCAGATGAAGATGAAGCTCTTCAATTTATTTTTGAATTAATTGTTTTAGTTTAAAAACAATATGGATTTCAAATTTTAGTTAGGTATATTTATCCCTGTTTTTCTCATATTGTTGCAATATTTTTTTTATTTTATTATTAATAAAGTATTCTTTATTTTCGAAATCAATATTGCAAATTATGAGATTGAGCTTCATTTAATTTATCTTCATCAATTATTACCACATTATATTTGTATGTTTGTATGTGTAAGTGTTTTTATTATTGATGCAAGTTCTATAATATTTACAACTCTTCATGGAGTTATATTAAATAAACAATAGAAACTATTTCTATGTTTATTAATAATTGTTAATTCTCATACAATTATTAAGAATTTGTTTAATAAAAAGATCTTTTGATCTGATAGGGGTGGAGAAAAGTTAAGAAAACTATGCAGTTCAACGATCTTTTATATCTAATGAACTCTGGATAGTATTCAACTCCACATAAACTCTATCACACTAAGAGAATCATGATCTTTACAACCTTTAGGGGTGGATCATAATCTCTATATACTTAGGGGTGGAGGTTATCCATAGTACCCTATATGTATATTCTTAGGGGTGGAGTCTATTCCACAATTCCCTATGTAACACATATTTTCTTTAAACATGGAAGTAATATAATGAGTCAGCTATTGTCAATATAAATTCTTGATCTTGATTGTATGTTCCATTTCGATTTTACTGCTGTAAGTAAAAGTTTGATACCTTTGAAAGTTCTTTGTTAAAGTTTCACACTACCTTAATTGAGTGGGAGAATTTTAAAGTTCTATACCCATCTTCATTAGGTTGATACTTCTGATAGATACTTAAGAACACTACTGAAAAGCAAATCTAACCATTCACATGGATAGGTATAGCTTATCAGAATTATGAGAATAAGATAAAGAACTCTAGTTCAGCCCATTCGAATGACTTGAACTTAGAATTCTTAATCCTCATAAAATTTTATGGTATCTTAATTTTGATTACTTTATCTCTGGCATGTATTTTTCACTTCAAAATACTAGTCTGCTATGTTGATGACTTAGTCTTAACTTAAAGTTTCAGACTAATACAAAAGTCACAACTAGGTAACTCTCTAAACAATCAGAGGTTAAAAGTATTATTTAACCAGACATCTGCTATTGAGTGGGAGCTATCTGAGATGTAATCAAATAGGGAACATTAGAAGATATTCAAGAAAGATTTATGAAAGTGATCTATATGTCAGATATTAAGGAACTGTGTATCAGTTGTCTTTGTATTACACCATCTAATTTCGAAATTCTGTTAGATGGTGCTTACTTTGGGGGTGGAGGAATTATTGTATAATAATTCAAGCTCTACCAGAGAAGAACTATAACTTGGTCTATTCGAAAATACCAGAAAGTTATATCACTGAAGAAAAGTCTACACTGTATTATCTCAATTACATATTTTAAAATATGAGAGATATGTCTTCTGTTAATTCAGATGTACTTTTAAAACAGTAAAGATTTCAGTATCCCTTGATGAGTAAAGCATATAGTAAAGGATTTTTCATAAGAGTTTTTATGAACTAGTTTCCAGAAGTTTGGGTGGATTCAAATATACTACACTTGATCTGAAGATCAAGACATCAGATTGACCTATTTGCACAGTTTGTTTTATGTTAGTGCAAGTGGGAGTTTGTTGGGTTTTATGCCCTAAATAAAACTCTTTACAATCTGATTAGTTATCAATATAAGAAATTTGAAGTGATTGATGTTTGCATGAATTTTACATGCTAATGGTTTAATATGTTTGATATGTTTATTACATTCATACACACAAAATCAGTTAAATCCAGATCATATGTTTATTCACAATTACAGTATCGTCAACACAGTGGAATGTGATTGTGATCATATGTATCAAAAGACTTGGTCCCTGTTTCATCAGTGTTATTGGATTTACACTAATGTGATAATCAGCGATGATGTGTACTTACACTTGGAGTAAGTGTTATGTTCTTTCCATGACATTAGTAAAGTATACTAGTTTCGAATGTATGGAGTATACATTGGACTGGACCGATATTCCAACTAAGTTAAGATATAACAAACTTACCGTTATACATATCTTTCCAAGTCAATATCAGTAGTTGATCTTAAGATTAAAAGAATCTAAATCCTGATATGCTTGGGCTCAACTCAGGAGTGCTATTCATGTTCTTTGATTTATTAGTTAAGCCTACTTTTGGGTCAGGGTGATACGTATATTTTGGGAACATGGTAGTATGATTGAGTGGGAGTGCTGAACATAAATATGGAATCTATAGCTTCTACTGGTGTATAGAAGTCAAGTGATGATTCCCTTCGAGCTTAGCAAATAGAAGTAAATGGATGAGCTCTTGATTAACTGACTAATTATTAGATCACTAAACACCATTTACAGGTAGCTAAGTGTTTTAAGGGGCAAAATACATTGAGGGGTGAGAACGGTAAAGAAATCCCATCTCGATGTAGATCATCTATATAGAGGATCTTTAAATCACAATAAGATTATAACAATGGTTAAATGAGATAGCATATTGATATCGTGGAACATACAATATGCTCTATATAAGTCTGAGAGTGCAATTCTAAGTTCTAAGAGTGGATTCAACGAAGAATTAATAAGCAGAAGTTTACTTAGTAAATTTAGTTCACTTATTGGAAGCTCAGCATATAGATCCATGGTCCCCATTCTAGTTGAGAACATTTTGCTTGTAAGACTCATTAATTGATTCGTGATTGATCAATTATAATTCTAAAGTTAGACTATGTCTAATTTTATGAATTTTCACTAAGCAGGGGTGAAATTGTAAAGAATAGAGTTTCTAGGTTTATTTATTTATTAATGGACTTTATATGTCTAATTAATAATTAAATTAAATGACAATATTATTTAATAATGTATTTTAGTTATTAAATAATTAGTTTTGGCATTTAAAATGTTAGAATTGGAAAATTGGCGTTTTTGAGAAAATAGAGATAAAATTTGATAAAACTGCAAAATTAAGTGAGGCGCAATAACACACCATGTCCGGCCACTTAATGTGGGATTTCAAATTAATATTTTCATTATTTTAATGCCAAATAATTCTTAACCTAAACCTAGTAGTTGCCTATAAATAGAAAGTGATGGCTCAGTCAAATCACAAGTTTTCAGATCATCTTTCTGACAGAAATGCCTCTCTTCAGAAAAACTGAGCCTTCCCCACTTTCTATACCTGGCCGAAATCATCCCTCTCTTTTCCCTTCATCAATTTCGTGACCCTAGTGAAAGAGTGGCTGCCCACACACAGCAAGCAGTAACTCAATCATAGATTGGAAGACTGTGACGGATCAAACTTGAAGAAGAAGGACATTCGGGCTCAGATCTTGATTATACTCTGCTACAGAAAGGATACAAGGGTTTGAGATCTGAGTGGAAGGAGACATTAATTCCGCTGCATCAATGTAAGGTTTTCTTAACTTTATATGTGTTTAATTTATCGTTTTAGAAAGTTCATATTTAGGATGTTTAAACAACATACTTGTGAGTAGATCTAAGATCCTGGTAAAATATATTCCAACAGGAATACGTTGTGAACTGCTGATAAAGCTAGAGGCAATGCTAACCGGTATGCCACTGGACCTATCTTCTCGAGAATCTCAAAAGGTCCTGTAAATCTAGGGCACAACTTGCCTCTTTTCCCGAAACGTTTGATCCCCTTCATTGGAGATACTCGTAAAAACACATGGTCCCCTACTCGGAACTCAACAACTCCGCGTTTCGGATCTGCGTAACTTTTCTGTCTACTCTGTGAGGCAAGCATTCTAGCTTTTATTTTCTCAATTGCCTCATTAGTCCGCTGCACTGACTCCGGACCTAGGTATTTCCTCTCCCCTGTCTCATCCCAGTGGATGGGAGATCTACACTTCCTACCGTATAACAGTTCGTAGGGAGCCATCCCTATCGTACTCTGATAACTGTTGTTGTAAGAAAATTCTATCAACGGTAGATACTTATCCCAAGAGCCTTCGAAATCCATAACACAGGCTCGTAACATGTCCTCCAATATCTGAATTGTCCTTTTGGACTGACCATTTGTCTGAGGATGGAATGCTGTACTGAATTTCAGTTTTGTACCCATTGCTCGTTGGAAACTCTGCCAAAACTTGGAGGTGAACTTCGGATCTCTATCCGAAACTATAGACTTCGGTACCCCGTGAAGTCTTACAATCTCTCTAACATACAATTCTGCCAACTGATCCACTGTAAAGGTTGTTCTAACAGGCAGAAAATGAGCAGATTTCGTGAATTGATCCACCACAACCCAGATGGAATCGAACAAACCCTTGGTTCTAGGTAACCCAACCACGAAATCCATCGTGATATCTTCCCACTTCCATTCAGGTATGGTTAAAGGGTGCAACAACCCTGCTGGTCTCTGATGTTCAACCTTGATCTGCTGACAAGTGAGGCATCTGGATACGAATTCTACCAAATTCTTCTTCATACCGCTCCACCAGAAGTACGGTTTAAGATCTTGGTACATCTTAGTGGTGCCGGGATGCAGAGAATAAGGGGTGGAATGAGCCTCGTCAAAGATCTCATTCCTGAGTTCCACACTACTCGGAACACAAACCTTAACTTTATACAGAAGCGTACCATTATCTGACACAGAGAAATCCCTGGCTTGACCAGCCGAAACCTCATCTCTGATTTTCACTAACTCTGGATCAGTCATCTGAGCGGCTTTAATTCTTTCCAACAGATCAGATTGCAGCGTTAACTTGTGAAGCTGACCTACCACAAACTCAATGCTGGATCTAACCATGTCCTCCGCTAACTGAGGTGAGATCTGAATCATGCTAGCTACCTGCCCGGGACCCTTCCTGCTCAGGGCATCGACCACTACATTGGCCTTCCCAGGGTGATAGAGAATCTCACAGTCGTAATCTTTCACTAACTCCAACCAACGCCTCTATCTCATATTCAAATCTTTCTGAGTAAAGAAATACTTGAGACTTTTATGGTCGGTATAGATTTCACACCTTTCTCCGTCAAGGTAATGCCGCCAGATCTTCAATGCAAAAACCACCGCGGCAAACTCTAGATCATGAGTCAGGTATCGCTGTTCATAATCCTTTAACTGACGGGAGGCATAAGCGATAACCCGATCGGCTTGCATCAGCACACACCCTAGACCCTGTCTGGATGCATCGCAATAAACTACAAATTTCTCGTTGTCCGAGGGCAAAGCTAGCACTGGAGCTGTAATCAACCTCTATTTCAACTCCTGGAAACTAGCTTCGCACTTATCTGACCAGACAAACCGCTAATTCTTCTTTGTAAGTTCCGTTAAGGGTGTTGAAATCTTAGAAAACCCTTCCACGAACCTACGATAATACCCGGCCAAACCTAAGAAGCTTCTAATTTCTGTCACTGTCTTCGATCTCAGCCAATCCCTGACTGATTCTATCTTCCTGGGATCCACCTTGATCCCATCTTTGCTAACAATGTGCCCCAAGAAGGACACCTGAGATAGCCAGAACTCACATTTCTTGAATTTGGCGTAAAGCTTGTGTTCCCGAAGTCGTTGCAAAACCATCTGAAGATGTAACTCATGCTCCTCCTCTGATTGAGAGTACACAAGGATGTCATCGATAAATACAATCACACAAATATCGAGGAAATCCTTGAATACTCTATTCATCAAATCCATAAATGCTGTAGGAGCATTGGTTAGTCCAAACGACATAACCAAAAATTCGTAATGTCCATACCTAGTACAGAAAGCCGTCTTCGGAATGTCCTCCTCTCAGATTTTCAACTGATGATAACCCGATCGGAGATCAATCTTGGAAAAGACCGTCTTCCCCTAAAGTTGATCGAACAGATCATCGATTCTAGGTAGTGGATATTTATTCTTCACCGTTAGCTTGTTTAATTCTCTGTAATCGATACACATCCTCATAATTCCATCTTTCTTCTTGACGAACAAAACCAGGGCTCCCCAGGGTGACACACTAGGCCTAATAAACCCTATGTCAAGCAACCCCTGAAGCTGAATCTTTAATTCCTTAAGTTCAGCTGGAGCCATTCTATATGGAGCCTTGGAAACCGGTTCCACTCCTGGTGCCAAATCTATAACGAAATTAATCTCCCGTTGAGGTGGTAACCTTGGAAGTTCTTCGGGAAAAACATCTAGAAATTCCCGAACCACCTTGATGTCCTCTGGCCGAATGGTATCATTGTTAGGTTTTATGCCCTAAATAAAACTCCATTTCAATGTAATCTATTTTATTCGAATCAATAAAGAAACAGAAGTATTTTTCATTCATTTGTGTATGTTTTGGTTCACCTTATCAATTGCTTGTCTATTTGATTTATAAATTCATCTTAAACCCTTTTCACATACTTGATCCTGTTTATTGTGTTGTCATCACATTGGAAAGTAAACATGACTATGTGAATAAAGTTTCCTAGATTTATCAGACACAGGGTTTTACTGATATGATAATCTAAAACAAGAGTTTACTTGCATTTGGAGAAATGCTATGTTCTTTCCAGAACATTGGTTAAAGTAAAGCTCAGGTTGGATGCATGGAGTATGCATCGGAAGGGACTGATATTGAACTTTGACTTAGATTTAATTAAACTTACCGTAAAATCTATTCAAGTCAATATCGTCAAGTTGATCCTAGATCAAATGTTCTTAATCCTGTTATGATTAGGCTCAATCTTGAAAGGCTACTCGTGTTCTTTGATTTGTTAGTTAAGCCTACTTTTAGGTCAGGGTGATACGTACATTTTGGGAACACGGTAGTGCAATTGAGTGGGAGCGCTAGCATAAACATGGAATCTATAGCTTTCATCTGGCAAATAGTAAGAAAAGGATGATCTCCTTCGAGCTTGACCAAACGAACATAAATGGTGGAGTACTCATTTCATATAAGCTGAAATATCATTTATACACGGTCAAGTGTTTTAAGGATAAAATACATAGTAGGGTGTTACGGTAATCTAATCCCTTTACAGTGTAGATCATTCATAAAGAGGATCATTGATCAAATTAGGATTATAACAATGGATAACTAATGATGCGTCTATATGGTGGAACATATAGAGCATTCTATATACTGAGAGTGCAATTCTTACTTCTATGGGTGGATTCAACGAAGAATTAATAAGTTAGTGAATTTTATTGCTAAATTCTTGATCTACTTATTGGAAGCTCGGTTATATAGACCCATGGTCCCTGCACTAGTTGAGATAATATTGTTTGTAAGACTCATGTAATTGGTTTTGATTAATCAATTATAATTCACAAATTAGACTATGTCTATTTGTGAAATTTTCACTAAGTAAGGGCGAAATTGTAAAGAAAGAGTTATTAGGGGCATATTTGTTAATTATGATACTTTGTATGGTTCAATTAATAAATATGATAAATGACAATATTATTTAATAATTATTTAGAGTTATTAAATAGTTAGAATTGGCATTTAAATGGTTGAATTAGAAAATTGGCATTTTTGAGAAAATCAGATACAAAAGTGTTAAAATTGCAAAATTGCAAAAAGCAAGGCCCAAATCCATCAAGCCATGGCCGGCCACTTTTGTAGGCATTTTAAAATGATATTTTCATTATTTTAATGCCAAATAATTCAAACCTAACCCTAGTGGAATGCTATAAATAGGTAGTGAAGGCTTCAGGAAAATTACACACTTCTGAATCAGAAAAACCTGAGCCTTCTCTCTCTTCCTTGGCCGCCACCCTCTCTCTCTCTTCTTCCTTCATATTTAGAGATCTGAACGGAAGGAGTCATTTAATTCCGCTGCACCCAATGTAAGGTTTCTTAAACTTTATACGTGTTTATTTCATCGTTTTAGAAAGTTCATATTTAGGGTGTTAATAAACATACTTGTGAGTAGATCTAAGATCATGATAAAATAAATTCTAACAACTTGCCTCAGAGCCATGGTAATTGATTTACTTGCAAGAAATTTGGACTTTAAAATGATTGTTTGTTTGTTTTTGGATGGTATCATGTTGTATTGAGTGTTATTTGATGATTGATTAGTTTTTGTGAATTTTCATGAAAATAATTGAATATCTGTTTCCGGAATTATTTTTATTGGATAGTATGGAAAAAATAAGCAAGTTACTTTTTACAGAATGCAATTTCGATTTAATTTGAATTAGTTATGATTTTTTGAAGATTCGAAAAAATCGGAGTTGTGCTGAAACTTGCATGCGCGCGCGGAAATCATGCACGACATGATTCCGCCGCACAAACTCGCCCAAGCAACCCTCTTGCGTGCGGGGAAATCATGCACGACATTAGAGAACGATTGTTTGTTTGTTTTTGGATGGTATCATGTTGTATTGAGTATTATTTGATGATTGATTGGTGTTTGTGAATTTTCGTCAAAAATAATTGAATATCTGTTTCTGGAATTCTTTTTATTGGATAGTATGGAAAAAATTAAGCAAGTTACTTTTTTACAAAACTCAATTCCGATTTAATTTGAATTAGTTATGATTTTTTGAAGATTCGAAAAAATCGGAGTTGTGCTGAAACTTGCATGCGCGCGCGGAAATCATGCACGACATGATTCCGCCGCACAAACTCGCCCAGATCACCCTCCTGCGCGCGCGGAGGGGTATGCACAGCATCCCGTCCGTACAGCTTGCATTTTTTTTCGTTTTTCTTCGTTTCTTCATGCTTTTTCATGGAATTAACTTTCGATTTTTTTTTTTTGTGTAGTTCTGTATTTATACTATTACTATTCCTAATTCAATTCTAATTATCATTATGAATTAATTTAATATTGTTTTAAATTTAATTCAAGATATTAGTGTAATTTGATGTAACACCCTAACTAATTTAGGCGTATTACGTGATTTTTTTAAACGTACTGTGCAGCTCGTTGCTAATCAACGAGGTTTATGGAAAAACGTGATTAATTAAAATTTTTCTTTTTCATTAAACTTATAAACCATTTTGCAAAAAGTCACGGGATCCCGATTTATAAAATATTTACAAACGTTTTCACTGTTCAACTTTTACATCAAAATAAAGTCGTCTAACGACAATTACAAAATCTCAGCCGTGCTGTCCCGAGGATCGTACGCTCCAGGCCTAACCGCCCCGACATGTACAATCCCATAAGCTCGCTCACGGTCCCATCAAGAATCGCCTTGCCTTTACCTACACATGCAACGTAAACTGTGAGTCGACAGACTCAGTAAGAAAAGCATAATAATATCATACATAAAACTGACTGCCGTGTCCAACACGATACTGAGTCCCGCTACTGCCATGTCCAACATGGTACTGAGCACTACTGCCATGTCCAACATGGTACTGAGTTTTGAACGTTCAGGGGACGGCACTATTGACAAGTATCCTCCTGATCGGTCGAACCGGTCATACTCCGCCGCCGGTCATACTCCACTCGTACCGACGGGATAGGTCAATAGCACCGAACCACCAACCGGTGTCGGCTGATCGGTCGAACCGGTCATACTCCGCCGTCGGTCATACTCCACCGTACCGACGTGACGGGGTTGGGTGGTTCGAAGCCTAAATACATATCTAATGTAAACTAACGTGGCTTCCTACATGCACGCTAAACATGTAAACTACATATGCATACCGTTATACTAATCTTACACGGATTCCGATTTCAGGTGTGCGGTCAACCCGACCGGAACCGAAGCCGAACGGCGGACATCGGCTCCTAAACCATAAAAACCACAACGCTATAAGCGACACGCTAAATCACTTCCCGGGGACTAAAACTCGAAACTAAAAGTTTCCCTATCGATAAAAAGCATGGCAATACCCCTAAAAACCCAAAAACGAGGAAAATTCGGGTTCTGAAAAATCCCCCATCCGAAGTCGGTTGCCCAACCGAATTCCGGTTCGGGAAAATTCAGGACCCCATCCGAATTCCGGATGCTCAACCGAATTAGGTTCCTCGCGAGCGACAAGCAAAAACTCACATATCTTGACCAATTCGAACCCAATTGATCCCAAACTTTCCAGACCTCCTCAATAGGTCCCAAATAACAAAACCAAAGCATCAAACCTACCCAGAAACCTCATACACGAAATTCACCATTAAAGCTCAAGCTTTGAGTTTCAAACTCAAGCTTGAGCAAAACCAACTAACTAAGCAATCCACTAGCTTAATTCACCTTAAACTAGCATAGATATACCTCTCGCAAACTAACAAAAACACCCAGCAATTATACAGAAACAAAACATGCATTTTCTCACAAAAATCATCAATTTTCACATATAAACTAAAAGCTTGAACAATCCTAACTAACAAGCATTCAAACAACTCAATCATCAACAAAATAATCATACTTGAACCCTAGAAAAATAACAAAACCACAAAGAAGAACAAATACTCAAAACTCAAGCATGCATCATCATTTTTCACATAGTTTTTCAAGAAATTAAAGGAGGAGAGACATGAACCAACCTAGCTTGAGATGAACCCTAAGAGATGATGAACAACTAGCCAAAATCCAAAGAGAAAATCCCCTCCTTGCTGCTCAAGGTTTGGCCGAAAGAGAGAGAGAGAGTTGTGTGTGTGTTTTTTTGAAATTTTCTTTAAAATTGCCTAAGTGTTGAAAATGTGAGTAAAAGAGAATAAAAGCCATATGTCACATTTATTTCAGCCAAATAATCACATAAATAATTCTTTATTTTCCAATTAATAAATCATACAAAACAAAACACTAATGGGGCAAAAAGACCATTTTGCCCCTCCACCATAAAATCACATAATTCATACTAAAGGGGTATTTTTGGGACATTCTAAATTCCCGGCCATTCCCGACATTCCCAATGTCTAAACCCGTCCCCAAAATACTAACATACTAAGTTGTGATTTCTACTGAGCCAAACGCCGCGTTCCAAAATACGGACACCGAAATGCGAAATATAAAACCGCCGATGACATAAATATGCATATACGAATTCCATAAATATTAATGATAAATTATTTAAATAGCTATAAATAATTTCCCGATTAACATAAATAATCGCTAATTTCCAAATTAACTAAGCGGGCTTTACAACTATCCCCTTTAAAAGGATTTCGTCCCCGAAATCTAACCCGAATAACTCGGATATTGAGCTCGCATATCCGATTCTAGCTCCTGTGTGGCTTCTTCCACCTTCTCGTTTCTCCGCAGAACCTTGACCAACGCTATGGTCTTATTCCGAAGGACTTTATCCTTTCTATCCGGGATCCGCACCGGCCGTTCCTCATAGGACATATCCGATCGAAGCCGAAGGCTCTCATAACCGAGTATATGAGAGGGGTACGAAACGTATTTTCTCAACATTGAGACATGAAATACGTTGTGCACTCGCCGATAAAGCCGGAGGCAATGCTAACCGATATGCCACTTGACCTATCTTCTCGAGAATCTCGAAAGGTCCTGTAAATCTAGGGCATAACTTGCCTCTTTTCCCGAAACGTTTAATCCCCTTCATCGGAGATACTCGCAAAAACACATGGTCCCCTACTCGGAACTCAACATCTCGACGTTTCGGACCGCGTAACTCTTCCGTCCGCTCCGGGAGGCAAGCATTCTGGCTTTAATCTTCTCTATTGCCTCATTGGTCCGCTGAACTGACTCCGGACCTAGGTATTTCCTCTCCCCTGTCTCATCCCAGTGGATAGGGGATCTGCACTTCCTACCGTACAACAGTTCATAGGGTGCCATCCCTATCGTACTCCGATAACCGTTGTTGTATGAAAACTCTATTAACGGTAGGTATTTATTCCATGAACCCTCAAAGTCCATAACACGTGCTCTCAACATGTCCTCCAATATCCGAATTGTCCTTTCGGACCGACCATCCGTCCGAGGATGGAATGCCGTACCTTGAATTTTAGCTTTGTACCCATTGCCCGTTGCAAACTTTGCCAAAATTTGGAGGTGAATTTCGGATCCCCGTCCGAAACTATAGACTTCGGTACCCGTGAAGTCTCACTATCTCCCTGACGTATAACTCTGCCAACTGATCCACTGTAAACGTTGTTCTAGCCGGCAGAAAATGAGCAGATTTCGTAAATCGATCCACCACTACCCAGATGGAGTCATACATACCCGTGGTCCTAGGTAACCCGACCACAAAATCCATCGTCATGTCCTCCCATTTCCACTACGGTAGGGTTAGAGGCTGCAACAACCCCGCTGGTCTCCGATGTTCGGCCTTGATCCGTCGACACGTGAGGCATCTCGAAACGAATTCTACCAAATTCTTCTTCATACCGCTCCACCGAAGTACGGTTTCAAATCTTGGTACATCTTGGTGGTGCGGGATGTAGAGAATATGGAGTAGAATGAGCCTCCTCGAAGATCTCGTTTCTCAAGTCCACACTGTTCGGGACACAAACCCTGGCTTTATACAAAAGCATTCCACTATCTGACACTGAAAAGTCCTTGGCTTGACCAGCCAATACCTCATCTCGGATCTTCACTAACTTTCCGGATACGTCGTCCGAGCAACTTTTATTCTTTCTAACCGTATCGGATTGCGGCGTTAAGTTGTGTAGCCGACCTACCACAAACTCAATGCGTCGGACCCGACCATATCCTCTCGCTAGCCGAGGTGAGATCCGAACCATGCTAGCCACTTGCCCGGACCCTTTCTCGCTCGGGGCATCGGCCACTACATTGGCTTTCCGGGATGGTAAAGGATCTCACAATCATAATCCTTCACTAGCTCCAACCAACGCCTTTGTCTCATGTTCAAATCTTTCTGAGTAAAGAAATACTTGAGACTCTTATGGTCGGTATAAATCTCGCACTTCTCACCATACAAGTAATGCCGCCAAATCTTCAGTGCAAAAACCACCGCGGCCAATTCTAAATCATGAGTCGGGTATCGCTGTTCATAATCCTTTAACTGACGGGAGGCGTAAGCGATAACCCGATCGGCTTGCATCAATACGCACCCCAAACCCCGTTTGGATGCGTCACAATAGACCACGAACTTCTCCTTGTCCGAAGGCAAAGCTAGTACGGAGCAGTAATCAACCTCTCGTTTCGGCTCCTGAAAACTAGCTTCGCATTTATCTGACCAGATAAATCGCTGATTCTTCTTTGTAAGTTCGGTTAGGGGCATTGAAATTTTGGAGAACCCCTCCACGAACCTACGGTAATACCCAGCTAATCCCAAAAAGCTTCTGATCTCTGTCACTGTCTTCGGTCTCGGCCAATCCCTGACGGATTCGATCTTCCCGGGATCCACCTTGATCCCATCTTTACTCACTATGTGCCCTAGGAAGGACACCTGAGACAACCAGAACTCACATTTCTTGAACTTGGCGTAGAGTCTATGTTCTCGAAGTCGTTGCAGTACCATCTGGAGGTGTAACTCATGCTCTTCTTCTGACTGAGAGTACACGAGGATGTCGTCGATAAACACAATCACACAGATATCGAGGAAATCCTTGAATACCCTATTCATCAGGTCCATGAATGCTGCAGGAGCATTGGTTAGTCCGAATGACATAACCAGGAACTCGTAGTGTCCATACCTAGTGCGGAAAGCCGTCTTTGGAATGTCCTCCTCTCGGATCCTCAACTGATGATAACCCGATCGGAGATCAATCTTAGAGAAGACCGTCTTCCCCTGAAGCTGATCGAACAAGTCATCGATCCTAGGTAATGGATATTTGTTCTTCACCGTCAGCTTGTTCAACTCTCTGTAGTCGATGCACATCCTCATAGATCCATCCTTCTTCTTCACGAACAAAACTGGGCTCCCCAAGGTGACACACCGGGCCGAATGAACCCTAGGTCAAGCAACCCTTGAGCTGAATCTTCAATTCCTTAAGTTCAGCTGGAGCCATCCTATACGGGGCTTTGGAAACCGGATCCACCCCTGGTGCCAAGTCAATCACAAAATCAATCTCCCGCTGAGGTGGTAACCCTGGAAGTTCTTCGGGAAAAACGTCCAAAAATTCCCGAACTACTCTGATGTCCTTCGGCGAACGGTGTCTGGCCGAGTGGTGTCCACCACCACGGCCAGAAACCCTAAGCACCCACCGTGCAATAATTCTCTCGCTGACATAGCCGAGATCACCGGGATCCGAGATCCCTGAACCGAACCCACAAATACGAACGGTTCTTCACTTTCCGGTTGGAAGACCACCATCTTCCTCTTGCAATCAATGCTCGCCGAATATTTAGATAGGAAATCCATTCCTAAAATAATATCGAATTCGACTAAGCTCATCTCTATCAGATCGGCCGCTTAACTCTCTACCATCTATCCCGATCGGCATAGACCTAATCCACCTATTGGAGATAACCAATTCTCCGCTGTAACAAGGTTCCAAACCCTGACTCATATCTATCAAAGGGTCTACCCAACTTACTAAAGACTCTGGCCGCCACATAAGAACGTGTAGCCCCAGAATCAAACAAGATCGAATAAAACGAGTCGTTAATAAGAATCGACTGTAACAACCGATGGGCCGGCATCCGCATCGGCTGCGTGATCGCGAATACCCCGGCCGGAGTGGGCATCGCCGGAGCTCTCGGTGCCTCCGGCCGAGCCGGGGACATTCCCTCTTGAAGTGCCGGGCATGCCACAATGAAAGCATCCCCGCCCCTTGCACTCTCCCCGATGATGCCTCTTGCGGCTAGGGCACTCGGGATAGGAGAAGCGAGTCTCATTACCACCGGACGACTCCTCCGTTCGGTTCCCCCGAACCTCTTGTTCGACTCGAGCCGCCGAAGCCGGTGGGTGCCCTCTTCCTCCGATCAATGGCCGAACCACTACTCCCCGCTAAATCCTGATGCAGGAGGGGTAGGAGCTCCGCCACCGACCGAGTACCGGGCCGAATCCGACATACATCCCACCGCGCCCTCGCCTCGCAAGGCCTTCTCCACCATCCGAGCGTAGGTGGTGCCGTCGTCGGTGGTAATCATCGTGTCATGCTCGATCTTGGGATTCAACCCGTCCAAATACTTCTCCTTCCGCCGAAGTCGGTCAAGACAATTCCCGAGGCTAACCTCGCCAACCGGCCAAACCGAGTAGTATACTCGGTGACACTCATGTTCTCCCGCCGGGTCGTGTGAACGAATTCCTTTCTCTTGGCGCTTCTAACCGCCTCGTTGTAGTACTTCGCGTTGAAAAGTTCCTGGAACCTCTCCCAAGTCATGGTGGTGACATCGTGAATCCGAGACACCATGTCCCACCATACTGTGGCATCCTCCCGGAACCGAAAGGTGGCGCACACCACTCGTCGTTGCGGTGACACCCATAAAGTTCAAAATTCGGTGATCACCGTAAGCCACCGCTCGGCTTTCGACACATCCGGACCTCCCAGAATACGGAGGTGCTTGCTTCCGAACCGCTCATATAAAGGTTCCAACTGTGGGCCGCCACTACCATCTCGGCACAGGCGGCGGGGGCAGGTGCCACCGGAACTGCGGCACCGGAACCGCAGGAGCACCCCGCCGTCTCAACCTCTCGAATCTCGAGGTCTTGCTCTTCGATCCCGGCTTGCATCTCCGCAAACCGTAACTCCCGATTCGGGGCTCCCCGATCGGGCCGGGGAGCTCGGGCAGCCCGTGGTGGGTTCTCATCACCCCGACCACGAGCCCCGCCTCGGGGACCTCTCGCCTCGCCCCTACAGGGTGGGGGAAACCGAGCTCCCTCTCCCTGATTCGACCCCACTGAGTTGCCCTGACTCCTCGTGGTCCGCCTGGCGTCCATCTAGCTAGAACCGCCTGCGAAACCAAGAGTTGGCATATCAGGTCGTATTCAGGGCGAGCTTACTAATGCCGCTTAATTTGGAAATTAGAAATGAAACATGCGCCTATTCTACTATCAGGCTACTAACATGCTTCCTAACAGGCTTTTCTTTTTCATAACTGAATAAAATAAACTACTAAAGCAATAAAGGCTTACTGAACCGTGAACCGAGCTAACTGCTGATGATGATTGTACATGTCGTGACGATCTTCGGAAGACAACCTGGCGGCTCTGATACCAAGTTGTAACACCCTAACTAATTTAGGCGTATTACGTGATTTTTTTAAACGTACTGTGCAGCTCGTTGCTAATCAACGAGGTTTATGGAAAAACGTGATTAATTAAAATTTTGCTTTTTCATTAAACTTATAAACCATTTTGCAAAAAGTCACGGGATCCCGATTTATAAAATATTTACAAACGTTTTCACTGTTCAACTTTTACATCAAAATAAAGTCGTCTAACGACAATTACAAAATCTCAGCCGTGCTGTCCCGAGGATCGTACGCTCCAGGCCTAACCGCCCCGACATGTACAATCCCATAAGCTCGCTCACGGTCCATCAGCAACTGCCTTGCCTTTACCTACACATGCAACGTAAACTGTGAGTCGACAGACTCAGTAAGAAAAGCATAATAATATCATACATAAAACTGACTGCCGTGTCCAACACGATACTGAGTCCCGCTACTGCCATGTCCAACATGGTACTGAGCACTACTGCCATGTCCAACATGGTACTGAGTTTTGAACGTTCGGGGACGGCACTATTGACAAGTATCCTCCCGATCGGCCGAACCGGCCATACTCCGCCGCCGGTCATACTCCACTCTGTACCGACGGGATAGGTCAATAGCCGAACCACCAACCGGTCTGTCACTGATCGGCCGAACCTGGCCATACTCCGCCGCTTGGTCATACTCCACCCGTACCGACGTGACGGGGTTGGGTGGTTCGAAGCCTAAATACATATCTAATGTAAACTAACGTGCTTCCTACATGCACGCTAAACATGTAAACTACATATGCATACTGTTATACTAATCTTACCTGGATTCCGATTTCAGGTGTGCTTGGCCAACTCGACCGGAACCGAAGCCGAACGGCGGACATCGGCTCCTAAACCATAAAAACCACAACGCTATAAGCGACACGCTAAATCACTTCCCGGGACTAAAACTCGAAACTAAAAGTTTCCCTATCGATAAAAAGCATGTCAATACCCCTAAAAACCCAAAAACGAGGAAAATTCGGGTTACGAAAAATCCCCCATCCGAAGTCCGTTGCCCAACCTAATTCCCGGTTCGGGAAAATTCAGGACCCCATCCGAATTCCGGATGCTCAACCGAATTCGGTTCCTCGCGAGGCAAGCAAAAACTCACATATCTTGACCAATTCGAACCCAATTGATCCCAAACTTTCCAGGACCTCCTCAATAGGTCCCAAATAACAAAACCAAAGCATCAAACCTACCGAAAACCTCATACACGAAATTCACCATTAAAGCTCAAGCTATGAGTTTCAAACTCAAGCTTGAGCAAAACCAACTAACTCAGCAATCCACTAGCTTAATTCACCTTAAACTAGCATAGATATACCTCGCAAACTAACAAAAACACCCAAAGAATTATACAGAAACAAAACATGCATTTTCTCACAAAAATCATCAATTTTCACATATAAACTAAAAGCTTGAACAATCCTAACTAACAAGCATTCAAACAACTCAATCATCAACAAAATAATCATACTTGAACCCTAGAAAAATAACAAAACCACAAAGAAGAACAAATACTCAAAACTCAAGCATGCATCATCATTTTTCACATAGTTTTTCAAGAAATTAAAGGAGGAGAGACATGAACCAACCTAGCTTGAGATGAACCCTAAGAGATGATGAACAACTAGCCAAAATCCAAAGAGAAAATCCCCTCCTTGCTGCTCAAGGTTTGGCCGAAAGAGAGAGAGAGAGTTGTGTGTGTGTTTTTTTGAAATTTTCTTTAAAATTGCCTAAGTGTTGAAAATGTGAGTAAAAGAGAATAAAAGCCATATGTCACATTTATTTCAGCCAAATAATCACATAAATAATTCTTTATTTTCCAATTAATAAATCATACAAAACAAAACACTAATGGGGCAAAAAGACCATTTTGCCCCTCCACCATAAAATCACATAATTCATACTAAAGGGGTATTTTTGGGACATTCTAAATTCCCGGCCATTCCCGACATTCCCAATGTCTAAACCCGTCCCCAAAATACTAACATACTAAGTTGTGATTTCTACTGAGCCAAACGCCGCGTTCCAAAATACCGGACACCGGAAATGCGAAATATAAAAACTGCTGATGACATAAATATGCATATCTGAATTCCATAAATATTAATGATAAATTATTTAAATAGCTATAAATAATTTCCTGATTAACATAAATAACTGCTAATTTCCAAATTAACTAAGCGGGCTTTACATTTGAATTTAAAAATAGTTGATATCTATCTTATTTGCTTAATAATCTATCTTATTTTTAAATTTGATTATATCTTATCTTATTTTTTAAATTTAAGGTCAGATTTTTAAATATTTTAAATTAAATCTTTTTTTTTTTAAAATAATTTGACCTTATTTAAATTTAAAATAATATAACTATAATCATGTAATTTTAAAAAGGTGTAAGATATTTTGCTAACTTTTAAATTTTGTTATTTTATTTATTTAAATTACATTTAAAATCTGAAAAAGATATTTATTTATCTTTTCTAATTTTTTATTTAATTTTTATTTATAAAATAACATTTAAATTTTAAAAGTAGTTAGAAAATTTTGAAATAATATTTAGGTTGGTTGAAACCTAATTTTTCAAAATTGTTGGTTTAATTTTAAATTTAATTTTTTTAATTTAATTTTGAAATTTTTTATTTCAATTTTTTTTTTTAAATTTTCGAATTTTTTCAATTTTTTTTTTTTAAATTTTCGAATTTTTTTTAATTAATTATTTAATTTAAAATTAAATAAATCCTACATCCAACTATCGAGCTAACCTTGTTGCAGGAGTATGTGTTTTAGCTTATGTGTAAGTTTTCAAAACCTATTATTGCTTGATTGCAAATAGCCATGGTTAACTTGTTGACAGATCCAATGATCTGATTTTAACTCATGGCTCCCTTGGTCAAGTAAATAATTTGTAACAGGTATATTTACAATCTTCTTTCATCTGTGTATGACCTAGCAACATGATAGGACCCATCCAAAGTGTGCCTGTGTGAGCCTATGTGTTTAATTTCATTATAGATGCATATAGGTTAATGTTGCTAAATAAAATGTCATAGTTCTTGATAGATTTTATTTAGGCCCATTTAGTTTTTAGGCCTATTCAATTGATAACAGTTGTTCATTTTAAGGTTAAATTCCTCTCTTTTGGACCTTGTGTGAGAGTTGGGAGCCATAGTAGTGGGTACGACATACTGAACCCAGCACCCCCTCACATGAACCATCCCAATTGTGAAGTCCCATTTTCCTGAATTGAATAACTGTACTAGGTTAATTACACTAGTTTAACCTAATAAAAATTATAATTAATTTCATTTATTTTGAAATTAATTTAAGAAAACCATAGTTTAAAGAATTTTATATTCTAAGCTAAACTATATGTATTTTCTTGTATTTAATTAAATATAGAATTATAACCATCTAGATTCTTTCTGAAGCTTAATTTAAATTTTTCATTAAATATTCCTATTTAAGTTGATATTTAGTTATCTACAACTAACCAACTTAAATCTGAATATCTTTTGGATTTAAAATTTCAAAATTAAGTTGAGAAATTTTAGGCATTGGTTATTAAGATTCTTTAGATATTTTTTAAGTTAATATCTTTTCGAATATTAACTTAAAATGGAATATTTTAGATATTTTTTAGGTTAATATCTTTTCGAATATTAACGTAAAATGGATTATCTTCAAATTAAGTGGTTACAACTTAATTTTAATTTAATTAAATCTGATTTGAAAGATATTTAAGTTGATTTTTTAGATTCTTCTAAAACAACTTAAACAATATATTTTTAAATTTGTTCCATTTAATATTCGATTTTATTTTTCGAATTTAATTAATAATTTTAAATTAATTAAAGTTTATTTTTTATTTAAACCAACTTTGATTTGTAATTTTTCATTATTATAATATGGAACTTGTTCGATATTTATTCGAATTTATTTTTCGAATTAAATAATAATTGAAAATTAATTGAAGTTGATTTTTTATTTAAATCAACTTTAATTTGTAATTTTTCATTATTATAATATCGAATAAAATGATTATACAAAATGCATATTTTTTTAAATAATGAGCTTTTAATCAAAAGATATTCGATCTCCATTGTTGGTCTTACAATAGTTAAATTTTTTCAATATAACCTCGAGACGCTAGACTTCGTCCCCCTATGGATGGTTATTCGTTGAACACTTTTAACACCGTAAGATTTCGTTTGATAAGTGTTTTGTGAGTTTTCGTCTCTGTTAGACTCTCCCCTACGGTGACTACTTAGAGATAAACTCATAAAACATGAAACAATGGTGGAAGCTCATAAAATGAGAATAACCTTGACTCTCGCCTACCGGGACAACGTTGGATTCTCATTTTGATCGAATAAAAGGTTGCTAAAATGGTTTTATTTTAGACGAGCTGACAACTCTATTCAACTAATGTTATCTTTGACTCTCGCCTACCGGGACACTGTATTTCATTATGTTGGAAACCTTGGAAAATAAACTATGTTAGATTTAGTATTTTTATAACATATGTGATTATTTGTTATTTTCTGAACTTGTGTATGAATTTTGAACCAAAACCGTACTTCTGTTTTATTGATGTGTTGTACTGTCTATAACCCTCTTCCCATTCCACTCCTAGTTAATATCTTAGCAATTGAACTTGAAGTTTTAAACTCCTTGTCAGAGTAATACTTCACATAAGCTCATGATGGACTTTAAATTCCAGAAAGCAGGTAAGCTGGGAATTTTTCACTCTGAAGAGCAAAAAGTTCATAACTCCATAAATCCTACTACTTCAAGCTTAGTTGAGAAGATAAGAGAAAGTGATTCCACTTCCTCAAGTTATACTTCATAACAAAATGAACCAGCAAGAACAACAATTAACAAACAAATAAGCAGTAATGCTTTAGTCTTCGAATCATGTGTGTTAGAGAATGATAAATCCATTTGGATTCTTGATTTTGGGTCTACAGACCATGTAAGTTGTTCATTGCAATTGCTTGAGAATTGGAATTATTTGAAATCCGGAGAGTTGAAACATAAAGTTGGTAATGGGGAAATGGTTTCGGTTAGAGCTAGAGGAAAAGCCAAACTCAAGTTTCAAAACAGAATTTTGGAATTAGACAATGTCTTATACATTCCAAATTTCAGTAGAAACTTGGTTTCTGTTTCGTGCTTACAATTGCAACAATACAAATTAGATTTTTCGAGTTCTGGTTATACCATTTCTCGAAATGACATTCAGATTTGTGTTGCATCCATGGAACAGGGGCTTTATGTTATTAGACCAGAAACACCATTTGCCCTACATAACGAACTTTTTAAAGTAGCTAAACCTAGAAACCACAAAAAGCAAAAGATCGTTGATGATAATGAAACATATCTATGGCATTTACGTTTAGGTCACATTGGCTATGACAGACTAAACAGGCTCACCAAAGACGGTCCATTGAAAAATGTCGTCTTAGGTGAATTACCTGTTTGCGAATCTTGCCTCGAAGGAAAGATGACCAAACGTTCTTTCTCTTCAAAGGGAGAGCGTGCCAAACAACCCCTAGGGTTAGTACATTCTGATGTCTGCGGACCTTTGAATGTCAAAGCCCGAGGTGGTTATGAGTACTTTGTCACTTTCATTGACGATTACTCTAGATATGGACATATTTACCTTATGCATAAGAAATCTGAAACATTTGCAAAGTTTCAAGAATTTCACGCATTGGCTCAAAACAAATTAGGTAAATCATTAAAGATCTTGCGAACTGATAGGGGTGGAGAATATATGGATATGCAGTTCAAAGATCATTTAATTGAACTTGGAATCGAATCCAATTAACCACCCCTAGCACTCCACAGCAAAATGGAGTTGCAGAAAGACGGAATCGCACGCTTTTGGAAATGGTTAGGTCCATGCGTAGTTTTTCAACTCTACCTACGTCCTTCTGGGGATATGCAATTCAGATGGCAACCGACATTTTAAATGTTGTTCCATCTAAATCAATCCCTAAGACACCTTTAGAACTATGGATTGGTCGTACACCTAGTTTACGCCATTACAGAATCTGGGGGTGCCCTGCTCATGTCTTAAGAAAGAAAGACGGCAAACTTGAGTCATGAACTGAAGTTTGCATGTTTGTCGGTAATTCTAAAGAGACTAGGGGTGGACTATTTTATAGTCGCAAGGATGATAAAGTGTTTGGTTCTACAAACGCAACTTTCCTTGAAGATGACTATATTAAGAATTTCAAATCACAAAGTAAAGTAGAGTTGGAGGAAATGCTTTCAGATATAAGTCCTTCCAATGTTCCGTTCTCTTCCACACGTGAAGAGGACAATCCCACTCCCTCAGTTGAACCAACTGAGAAATCTACTACTGAAGTTTCTGTTCAGAAGATCACCGCACCTCGTCGTAGTGGGAGGGTTTCAACAAAACCTGCTCGTTATGGCTTTGATGGTAAAATCAATATGGTCGTAGGTGACGGTATTGAAATGATCCATTAACCTATAAACAGGCAATGGCTAGTCCGCAACGGAAACAATGGTCGGCCGACATGGATTCAGAAATGGATTCCATGAAAAAGAACAAAGTTTGGGAATATGTAGACGCACCTAACGACTATCATCCGATAGGATGCAAGTGGGTTTACAAGAAGAAAAGAGGAGCTGGAGGCGAAGTCGGAACTTTTAAAGCTAGACTTGTAGCCAAGGGTTATACCCAAAGAGAAGGCGTGGACTATGAGGAAACTTTTAGTCCTGTTGCCATGCTCAAATCCATCCGAATTCTTCTCTCCATAGCTCCTGCTTTCGATTATGAAATCTGGCAAATGGATGTCAAGACTGGCTTCCTTAATGGTGTACTTGAAGAAACCATCTATATGGAGCAGCCAGAAGGTTATGTTCTTCCTGGGCAGGAAAAGAAAGTTTGCAAATTAAACAGATCTATCTATGGACTTAAGCAAGCTTCTCGCTCATGGAACAAAAGGTTTGATGAAATCATCAAGACCTACGGCTTTCTTCAGAATGAAGATGAACCTTGTGTTTACCAACTCAAGGAAGACCAAATAGTAGTATTCCTGGTCCTTTATGTTGATGACATTTTGATCATTGGAAACAATGTCAAGAAAATGACTCACATCAAGGAATGGCTTAAAACTCAATTCGATATGAAAGATTTGGGTGAAGCAGCCTATGTTCTTGGTATTCAGATTATTAGAAACCAGAAGAACAGATCTCTTGCTCTCTCTCAAACAACCTACATAGACAAAGTCTTTGAGAGATTCTCCATGAACAACACCAATGGGGCAAACATGCCTTCTAGATATGGTATTCGTCTATCTAAGGAGCAGTCTCCGAATGATCCTCAAGAGATAGAGGACATGGCAAAAATTCCCTATCCTTCTGCAGTTGGAAGTCTAATGTATGCAATGTTATGCACTAGACCTGACATCTGCTATGTAGTTGGAATCGTGAGCAGGTATCAGTCGAATCCAGGACAACAACATTGGAATGCAGTTAAGTATATTCTGAAATACTTAAAGAGTACAAGGAATCTTGTGTTAGTCTACAAGGGTGGTGCTTTAAATCCCATAGGCTACACTGATTCAGATTTCCAGGCAAGTCTTGAAGACAGGAAATCTACATCTGGGATGGTGTTTACTCTTGGGGGTGGAGCAGTGGTTTGGAGAAGTGCTAACCAAACCGCGATATCGGACTCAACTATGGAAGCTGAATACATAGTTGCAGCCGAAGCTGCTAAAGAACTTGTCTGGCTAAGAAAGTTCTTCACCAGTATAGGTGTTGTTCCTGGAATGGAAAAGCCTCTGGTCTTACTTTGTGATAACAATGGAGCAATAGCAAGCAGTAAAGAACCTCGAAGCCACAAGAGAAGCAAACATATTGAAAGGAAGTATCACATTATCAGAGAATACGTGGCAAGAGGGGATGTACTAGTTGCAAAAGTTGACACAGAGGACAACCTAGCTGATCCATTTACCAAAGTCCTGGCCGTGACAGCCTTTGAAAAGCACCGTCAGAATTTAGGATTAATTGATATGTACTAATTAGTTTTATATTAGTGCAAGTGGGAGTTTGTTAGGTTTTATGTCCTAAATAAAACTCCATTTCAATGTAATCTATTTTATTCAACATCAATAAAGAAACATAAGTATTTTTCATTCATTTGTGTATGTTTTGGTTCACCTTATCAATTGCTTGTCTATTTGATTTATAAATTCATCTTAAACCCTTTTCACATACTTGATCCTGTTTATTGTGTTGTCATCACATTGGAAAGTAAACATGACTATGTGAATAAAGTTTCCTAGATTTATCAGACACATGGTTTTACTGATATGATAATCTACAACAAGAGTATACTTGCATTTGGAGAAATGCTATATTATTTCCAGAACATTGGTTAAAGTAAAGCTCAGGTTGGATGCATGGAGTATGCATCGGAAGGGACCGATATTGAACTTTGACTTAGATTTAATTAAACTTACCGTAAAATCTATTCAAGTCAATATCGCCAAGTTGATCCTAGATCAAATGTTCTTAATCCTGTTATGATTAGGCTCAATCTTGAAAGGCTATTCGTGTTCTTTGATTTGTTAGTTAAGCCTACTTTTAGGTCAGGGTGATACGTACATTTTGGGAACACGGTAGTGCAATTGAGTGGGAGCGCTAGCATAAACATGGAACCTATAGCTTCTATCTGGCAAATAGTAAGCAAAGGATGATCTCCTTCGAGCTTGACCAAACGAACATAAATGGTGGAGTACTCATTTCACATAAGCCGAAATATCATTTATACGGGGTCAAGTATTTTAAGGATAAAATACATAGTAGGGTGTTACGGTAATCTAATCCCTTTACAGTGTAGATCATTCATATAGAGGATCATTGATCACATTAGGATTATAACAATGGATAACTAATGATGCGTCTATATGGTGGAAAATATAGAGCATTCTATATACTGAGAGTGCAATTCTAAGTTCTATGCGTGGATCCAACGAAGAATTAATAAGTTAGTGAATTTTAGTGCTAAATTCTTGATCTACTTATGGGAAGCTCAGTTATGTAGACCCATGGTCCCCGCACTAGTTGAGATAATATTGTTTGTAAGACTCATGTAATTGGTTTTGATTAATCAATTATAATTCACAAATTAGACTATGTCTATTTGTGAAATTTTCACTAAGTAAGGGCGAAATTGTAAAGAAAGAGTTATTAGGGGCATATTTGTTAATTATGATACTTTGTATGGTTCAATTAATAAATATGATAAATGACAATATTATTTAATAATTATTTAGAGTTATTAAATAGTTAGAATTGGCATTTAAATGGTTGAATTAGAAAATTGGCATTTTTTGAGAAAATCAGATACAAAAGTGTTAAAATTGCAAAATTGCAAAAAGCAAGGCCCAAATCCATCAAGCCATGGCCGACCACTTTTGTAGGAATTTTAAACTGATATTTTCATTATGTAATGCCAAATAATTCAAACCTAACCCTAGTGGAATGCTATAAATAGGTAGTGAAGGCTTCAGGAAAATTACACACTTCTGAATCAGAAAAACCTGAGCCTTCTCTCTCTTCCTTGGCCGCCACCCTCTCTCTCTCTTCTTCCTTCATATTTCAAAATTACCCTAGTGATTAGAGTAGTGCCCACACACAGCAAGCAATACCTCAATCATAGTGAGGAAGATCGTGAAGAAAGATCATCAGCAAAGGAGTTTTAGCATCAAGGATTCAGAGAAAGAGATCCAGGTTCAGATCTTGATAATACTCTGCTACAGAAAGGATACAAGGGTTAGAGATCTGAACGGAAGGAGTCATTTAATTCCACTGCACCCAATGTAAGGTTTCTTAAACTTTATACGTGTTTATTTCATCGTTTTAGAAAGTTCATATTTAGGGTGTTAATAAACATACTTGTGAGTAGATCTAAGATCCTTGTAAAATAAATTCCAACAATCTGACCGAGTGGTGTCCATCACCACGGCCAGAAACCCTAAACAACCTCCATGCAGTAATTCCTTAGCTGACATGGCCGAAATCACTGGGATCCGAGATCCCCAAACCGAACCAACAAACACAAAAGGTTCTTCACTTTCCGGTTGGAAGATCACCATCTTCCTCTTGCAATTAATACTAGTTGAGTATTTAGATAGGAAATCCATTCCTAAAATTATATCGAAATCTACTAGGCTCATCTCTATCAAGTCAGCACTTAACTCTCTACCATCTATTCTGATTGGCATAGACCTAATCCACCTTTTGGAGATAACTAACTCTCCGCCAGGTAGTAGGGTTCCAAACCCTAATTCATAACTATCCCAAGGTCTATCCAATTTACTAAAGATTCTGGCTGCCGCATAAGAATGTGTGGCCCCAGAATCAAACAGTACTGAGTAAAAAGAGTTATTAACTGAGAGCTGACCTGTTACAAGGGAGGGGCTGGCATCTGCATCAGCCTGAGAGATGGCGAACACCCTAGCTGGAGTGGGTCTCGCCGGAGCTCTAGGTGCCTCTGGTCTGAGCTGGGGACAATCCCTCTTGTAGTGTCCAGGCATGCCACACTGAAAGCATCCCTGACCTCTGCACTCACCCAGATGGTGCCTTTTACAACTGGGGCACTCTGGGTACGAAAGCCGGGTCTCAGCACCACCCTGACGGCTGCCTCTACTCTGGTTCCCCCGGAACCTCTTGTTCTGACTCAAGCCACCAGATGCAGTGGATGTTCTCCTCTTCTGATCCACGACCGAACCACTACCTCCCCTGCTAAAGCCTGATGCAGGAGGGGCAGGGGCCCCGCCACTCACTGGAGTACTAGCCGACTCCGACATACATCCAACTGCGCCCTCAGCTCGCAGTGCCTTCTCCACCATCTCAGCATAGGTGGTCTTGTCGTCGGTGGTGATCATAAGGTCATGTTTGATCTTCACATTTAATCCGTCCAGATACTTTTCCTTCTTACTGAAATCGGTTGGCACTATTCCCGAGGCCAACCTCGCCAACCGATCAAACTGGGTGGTATACTCTGTCAAGCTCATGTTTTCCCGCTGGGTCAGGTGGGTGAACTCCTTTCTCTTGGCACTTCTAACTGCCTCATTATAATACTTGGCGTTGAAGAGTTCCTGACACCTTTCCGAGGTCATGGTGGTGACATCATGAATCTGAGACACCATGTCCCACCATACTAGAGCGTCTTCTTGGAACTGGAAGGTGGCACACACCACCCTGTCATTTTCGGTGACACCCATAAAGTTCAGTATCTTGGTTATCACCGTCAGCCACTGTTCTACTTTCATGACGTCTGGACCTCCCAGAAAAACTTGAGGTGCCTGCTTCCGGAACCTTTCATACAGGGGTTCCATTCTGTTTGCCGCTACCACTATCTCGGCCTGAGCAGTAGGGGCGGGTGCCACTGGAACTTCTGGCACAGGCACTACAAGAGCCCTCTGCTGCCTCAATCTCTGTATCTCAAGATCTTGTTCCTCTATCCTGGCTTGCATTTCAGCAAACCTAGTCTCCCAATTTTGGGCTTCCTGATCGGCTTGGGCAACCTGGGCAGCCTGTGGCGGGTTATCGTCACCCCGACCACGGGCCCTGCCCCTGGGACCTCTACCACGGCCCCTGGCATGCGGGGGAAACTGGGCTCCCTGACCCTGATTTGACCCTACTGAGTTGCCCTGGCTCTTGGTATTCCGCTTGGCGTCCATCTAGTCTGAACAGCCTGCGAAACCAAGAGTTGGCACATCAGGTCATGATCAAAGAGAGCTTACTAATGCCGCTTAATTTGGAAATTAAAAGCAAACATGCGCCTCTACTATCAGGCTACTAAAATGCTTCCTAACAAGCTTTTCTTATTTCATAATAAATAATAAGCTACTAAAACAATAAAAGCTTACTGAACCGTAGAACGAGCTAACTGCTGATGATGATTGTACATGTCGTGAAGATCTTCAGAAGACAACCTGGCGGCTCTGATACCAAATTATAACACCCTAACTAGCATAGGCGTATTACGTGATTTTTAAACGTACTGTGCAGCTCGTTGCTAATCAACGAGGTTTATGGAAGTCGTGATTAATTAATTTTTTTTTTCTTTTTAATTAAACTTATAAAATATTTATACAAAAATACTCGGGATCCCGATTACAAAACATTTTACAAAAGTTCACTGACTATAAAAAATACTTGTCGCCTAGCGACTAATTACAAAAAAGCCTTGCTGTCCCGAGGATCGTACGCTACAGGCCTAACCGCCCCGACATGTACAATCTTCACCCGCTTGCTCTCACGGTTCCTCTGCCTTAGCCTTGCCCTTACCTACACATAAACATAGCACTGTGAGTCGACAAACTCAGTAAGAAAAGCATAAATCATAAACATACATAAATCCCAGGTTATGATCAGACGCCCATACCCCTGACCATAACCCTAACTGCCGTGTCCCACACGATACTGAGTCCCGAACGTTCATAAGACGGTACTATTGACAAGTAACAGCCTATACTCGGTACACTGGTCATACTCCAGCTGCTAGTCATACTCTAGCCTGTACCGATGTGTTACAGTATCAGCCTATACTCGGTTCACTGGTCATACTCCAGCTGCTAGTCATACTCTAGCTTAACCGATGTGATACGATCACATAGCACTGTACCACCAACCCTAGTATCAGCCTATACTCGGTATACTGGTCATACTCCAGTTGCTAGTCATACTCTAGCCTAACCGATGTGATATGGTCGGGGGGTATGAAGCCAACATACATATCTAATGTAATCTAACAGGCTTCCTAACATGCACGCTAAACATGTAATATATATGCATACTGTTATACTAATCTTACCTCAATTCCGAATTCAGGTGTCTTGGCCGACTGGAACGAAGCTATTTGCGGTTTACAGTCTCCTAAACCATAACAATCACAACACTAATAAGTGATACGCTAAATCACTTCCCGGGGACTTAAACTAGAAACTAAAAGTTTCCCTATCGATAAAAAGCATGGCAATACCCCAAATAACAAGAAAACGAGAAAAATCTAGGGTTCCTGAAAATTTCCCAACCGGCAGACCAGTTGCACAACCAGAATTCCGGTTCTGGAAATTCCTGAACCCCATCCGGAATTCCGGATGGACAACCGAAATTCCGGTTCCTCGCAGACCAAAATAAAAGATTCATAACTCCATCAATTCGAATCCAAAGCATATCAAATCTTCCAGACCTGTTCTAGACACCCCTAGGAACAAATCTAAAGCATTAAAACCGAGCTTCAACCACAGAAACTCATTTCACCATTGGAGGTTCAAGATTGAGTTTAAAAACTCAAAACTTGACTAGACCTCCCAACAGCCACCAAATCAAGCATAAACCAACATGTTTCAACATAATTTAACACCAAGAAACACATTTAAACAGCAGCAACAACTACAACAACAAATTTCATCATTTTTCTTTGAAAACTAAATCTTTTGAACCAAAACTTCTCAAACTAGAACAAGAGCAACTAACATGCATTTCAGCCTATCTAATCCAATCAATTCAAGCATTTTAATCCAAGAAACAACAACAACAATTAACAGCAGCAACAACATTAAGAACCATACATGCATTACTAATTTTTCATCATTTTCAACAAACTTAAAGAGAGAGAGAGAGATTAGGAGCTAACCTAGCTTGATTAGAACACCAAAAAGGAGATGAATTCACAAGAAAAATTCAAAGATCCTTGCTGCTCAAGGAGGCCGAAAATAGAGAGAGAGAGTTGAGAGAAAATGGTTTGATTTTCTTGATTCTTTTTCTAACTTTGAAAAATAAAAGATAAATGAAACATCAACACTATATTCAGCCAACATTTAACATAATAAACACTTATTTTTCCTCATACTAAGTCCACAAAAGGACAAAACAATAATGGGGCAAAATGACCATTTTGCCTCCCTCGCACTAAAATGACATAAATAACACTAACGGGTATTTTTTGGAAATTCTAAATTCCCGGGCAATCTCGACATTCCCAATGTCTAATAAACCGTCCCAAAATACTAACATACTATGTTGTGATTTTACTGAGCCAAACACCGAGTTCCATGTTACCGGGCACCGGAAATGCAAAATTATGAAAATCACTAAATGACATAAAATGCATTTCAAAATTCAATAATAACAGCATAATAATTATTTAAATAGCTATAAATAATTTTCCATAATTAAACATGATTAACTACTAATTTCCAAATTAAACTAAGCGGTCTTTACATGATCGTTCTGTGAAAATTCCTAGAGGTATTATAGAAGATGTTTTTAATTAAAGTGGATAAATTCTATTTTCTTGTTGATTTCATTGTTCTTGATACTCAACCTGTTGAAAATGCTCATGCTCAAATACCCATCATTTTAGGTAGACCATTTTTAGCTACATCTAATGCAATTATCAACTGTCGTAATGGTGTATTGAAATTATCTTTTGGAAACATGACTGTTGAATTGAATGTTTTTAATGTTGCTAAATCTGTTGAGTGTGAGGAAATACATGAAGTGAACATGATTAACACGGAAAATATGTTTGAAATGGACATGAATGAATCTTTTGAAACTTATGCAAAAATGTTTGGAATGTGCTTAAATGTTGATGATTTTATTCATGATGTCAATTCTTTGCTTGAGTCTACCCCACTAATGGATACTGAGAAATGGAAAGCCAAAATTGAACCATGTATTCCATTAGAGCATGTTGAGTCAACTCCTGAACCACCAAAGTTAGATCTCAAACCCTTGCCTGACACTTTGAAATATGCATTTCTAGGAGAGTCTAACACCTATCCTGTTATCATTGCATCTGATTTAGATGAAAAACAAGAAGCAAAGTTGTTAGATTTCCTTAGAAAACATAAAAAGGCCATAGGTTGGACCATGGGAGACATTAAGGGAATAAGCCCAGCTGTGTGCATGCATAGAATTCATTTAGAAGAAAATGCTAAGCCCTCCCGAGAAAGTCAAAGAAGATTAAATCTAAACATGAAAGAGGTAGTAAGAGATGATGTAATTAAAATGTTAGATGTAGAGATCATTTACCCTATCTCTAACAGTCCATGTGTTAGTCCAGTTCAAGTTGTTCCAAAAAAGTCTGGGATCATTGTTGTTAAAAATGAACAAAATGAGTTAATCCCTACTAGAGTCCAAACTGGGTGGAGAGTGTGTATAGACTATAGAAAGTTGAATAGTGTCACTAGGAAAGACCACTTCCCATTACCCTTCATTGACCAAATGCTTGAAAGGTTAGCTGGCCATGCTTATTATTGCTTTCTTGATGGGTATTCGGGATATAACCAAATCTCTATTGCCCCCGAAGATCAAGAAAAGACTACCTTTACTTGCCCTTTTGGAACCTTTGCATATCGTCGCATGCCTTTTGGTCTTTGTAATGCTCCTGCAACATTTCAAAGATGTATGATTGCAATATTTTCTGATATGGTTGAAAGAAATCTTGAAGTGTTTATGGATGATTTTTCTGTGTTTGGAAATTCTTTTGATGATTGTTTGCACCATCTTTCTCTTGTTCTAATTCGTTGCAAAGAAATGAATTTAGTTCTTAATTGGGAAAAATGTCATTTCATGGTTAAAAAGGGTATTGTCTTAGGTCATGTGATTTCATCTCAAGGAATAGAAGTTGATAAAGCAAAAGTAGATCTTATTTCAAAACTTCCTCCACCAAAGACAGTAAAAAAAATTAGATCATTCTTAGGCCTTGCCGGTTTTTATAGAAGATTCATAAAAGACTTTAGCAAAATTTCACGCCCTTTATGTCATTTACTTGGAAAAGAAAATGCTTTTGTCTTTGATAATGAATGCCATGTTGCCTTTGAAAAATTGAAATCCCTTTTGACTAGTGCACCCATTATTCACCCTCCTGATTGGAATGTTTCCTTTTAAAATAATGTGTGATGCTTCTGATTATGTAATTGGTGCTGTTTTAGGACAAAGAATTAACAAGTTACCTCATGTAATATACTATGCTAGCAAAACTTTAAATGAAGCTCAATTGAATTACACTACAACTGAAAAAGAATTGCTTGCTGTTGTGTTTGCATTAGAGAAGTTTAGGTCTTATTTGTTAGGATCTAAAATAATTATCTATTCTGATCATGCTGCATTGAAATATCTCTTGTCGAAAAAAGATGCTAAATCTCGTTTAATTCGTTGGATCTTGCTTTTACACGAATTTGATTTAGAGATACGTGATAAAAAAGGTTCTGAAAATGTTGTAGCTGATCATTTGTCTAGAATTGTTGTTGAAACTAATCATGATTCTACCACTATCATTGAAACTTTTCCTGATGAACAACTCATGCATGTATCTTCTTTTCCTTGGTATGCTGATATTGTCAATTATTTGGTCACTGGTAAAATTCCTTCTCATTGGTCTAAACAAGATAAATCTAAATTTTATGCTGAAGTGAAAAATTTCATGTGGGATGATCCTTATTTGTTTAAATATTGCCCTGATCAAATAATAAGAAGATGCATTCCAAACTGTGATCAACCTAAAATTATATCTTTTTGTCATGATCATGCATGTGGTGGACATTTTAGTGGTAAGAAAACTGCTTTGAAAATTTTACAATGTGGATTTTATTGGCCTACTATCTTTCATGACACATGTATGTATTGCAAATCTTGTGAGCGTTGTCAAAAATTAGGAAGTGTAACTAGAAGAAACATGATGCATTTAAATCCTATTCTTATTATTGAAATATTTGATGTTTGGGGCATTGATTTTATGGGTCCATTTCCTAATTCTTTTGGCAATTTATACATTCTTGTTGGTGTTGATTATGTGTCTAAATGGATAGAAGCTATTGCATGTAATACTAATGACCACAAAGTTGTGCTTAAGTTTTTGAAAGAAAATATTTTCTCACGATTTGGTTCAACACGTGCCATCATTAGTGATAATGGTACACACTTTTGTAATAGGCCTTTTGAACATTTAATGAAACAATATGGCATTACACATAAAGTCACTACACCTTATCACCCACAAACTAGTGGCCAAGTTGAATATCAAATAGGGAGATTAAGCACATCTTAGAGAAAACTGTCAACCCCACTAGGAAAGATTGGTCCCTAAGACTCATTGATGCATTATGGGCATATCGTACTGCTTACAAAACGCCCACTGGAATGTCTCCCTATAGACTTGTTTATGGGAAGGCATGCCACTTACCCGTTGAGTTAGAACATAGAGCCTATTGGGCTATCAAGCAACTAAACTTTTCCTTAGACAAAGCGAGTGAGAAAAGAAAGCTTCAATTGAATGAGTTAGAAGAGCTTAGGCATGATGCATACGACTATTCGAAAAAGTATAAGGACCGAATGAAATTTTACCATGACAAAAATATTTTGAGAAAAGACTTTTCTCCCGGTTAAAAAGTCCTTTTATACAATTCGCGTTTGCATCTCTTTCCGGGAAAATTACGCTCTAGGTGGGTAGGTCCATACATTGTTCGCACTGTTTTTCCACATGGAGCCATTGAAATTTAAAATCCTAATAATGGTAATATATTCAAAGTTAATGGACAAAAATTGAAACCATTTTTAGAATTGAAAAATGTGGAAGTGGATGAAATCCTCCTTGAGGATCCAATTTACCACGATCCTTAATTGCTCTCATCAATTCTTGGTAATATGTATTTTTCTTTATGTTTTAGATTAACTTTTTGTTTTGACTTTTGTTATCTTTTTGTTGCTCTTCACATGCTCCAAGATGAGGTATGACCATTCTAAACTCTCAACTCTTTCACTTTCAATTTATATTTGTATTTTGATACATTGAAGACAATGCATAAATTAAGTTTGGGGTGGTGAGTTCCTATGGTTATTTCTTTCATGTGCTTACAAATGGTAGAGTATTTTTCACTAAAAAAAAAATTATTGTTTGGATGCTAAAGTAGTAATATTATATATTTTTATAAACAAAAAAAACAAAAAAAATGTTTATTATTATTTTTCTAGTAAAAAAAAACAAAAAAATATATTAACTTTCTATATATATATTTATGCCTTAAAAAAAAAAAAAAAAACCCTTTGGTGATATTCCCTTTTCCTATGATAATACCCTTGATTGACTTTGATTTTAATTTATAAAAATATGAATATCTTTTAAGCTTTATTTTTAACTCTTGGGTCAATTTTGCTACAAAAATCAAATTTTGAAAAAAAAAAATTATTTATCTTGTTATGTGAAATAAATATTTTGTTACAATAATTTTTCCAAAATTCACATAACAATTTGATGAATAGATTTTAGATTTAGAATTTCAAATATATTTTCAAAGCAAGATTGACTATTGAATTAATTAGATAAGCTTAATTTTTATTCATATTTTATATAAGCTATTTTCAATGTGCAATTTTTGAGAATATTTTTGATATCACCAAAATAAAAAAAAAATGTGTGTTTTTAATTTTTCTTTTGCTTGAGGACTAGCAAAATTTTAAGTTTGGGGTTGTGATAACTCTAGAAATTAGAGTTATTTTTCACATTTTTTTAACTAAAAATTGGTTTAGTTCTTAAGTTTTTAATTAATTTAGTAAGTTTCTAATTATTTTTAAATTTATTTGTTTTATTGTAATTTTATATGTTTTTGTGTGTTTTTATAATTATTTTATTATAATATGTTATGTGGTATTTATTTTTAATTTTACTTTATTTTTTTTAATCAATTTTTTGTATTTTTAGGTGTGTTTAGAAGAAAAGGATTGGGATTAAATTGATGAAATATTAGAGAAATGGAGTTAAAAGTGCAATTTTCAAAAGAAAATCAGATCAGCCCTTTAGAAGGCCCACTCTCGGTCAGCCCTTTGACCCAATCCACGCCGTTCGTCATCTGATCCAATGGCCCCTACGCGTGCGTGAGATACACACTCGACAGCAGCAAGTGAAGCCTGCCAACTCCTTCCACACGGGTCCCAGCCGCCAGCCCTCTCTCTACCAGCTTGCGCCACCTGTCCCCCTGGTCCCCACTTCCGTCAGTGCCTCAGCGAATCAGCAAGCGCCACGCAACCGCCTCGTCAACTTCTCCTCCAATCACAGCTCACCAGCTGCCACCTGCTGAGAACAAAGAAAAAGGCTGTTAAATTAACTGCTTTATTCTTATTTTCTCATACACATAAAAGCCAAAAATCCATATTTTTCTCCCATAACTTACACCTAAATACCTATTCACTCTTTCCTACTTATTTCACCTAAATAAACATTCCTATTTTATTTTTACCCTACCTTTCACTACTTTTACATCCTTGCAAAACATTTATTTTTTCCAATACTCTTACACATACTCTATTCATCCATTCTCTTCCCAACACTAATTAAATTAACCAATTTATTTATTTTATTTTGATTAATTTAATCCTTCAAATTTTGCCTATAAATATGGTGTTGGAAGACCATTTCAAAACACATCTCTTCACCCCCCTAAACACCTCTTCAACCCAAAACACTTCTCCGTTCCACACTCTTTATTTTTACCATTTTCTTTCTACCATTTTTACATTTTGAAGAGCATGTCAAGTATGTTTATCTTTTGTAATTTTTATCTAGTTATGAGCTTCTAATCTTTTTTCAAAATTATTAAGATGATGATGAAGCAAAATGTAACTAGATAGTGTTTATGTTTGTATGTTAATTTCCCATTTGTGCTATAAAGTTCATGGATTTTTCTATCAAAAATATGTCTTTTTCATCTTCAATATCATGTATTTTTGATTGTTAAAGCATATTTCCACTTAGTTCTTCGTTATGCAAAAATATAATACTCTTTGATTAAATGTCTTTCATTAAATTGTTTACATCTAATTCTTAGAATATAAGTGTTATATTTTGCCTAAACATAGTTTCCTTGATTTTGTGTAGTTTCATTAAATTGTAACACATTTAATGCTTAGAAATTATACCTTTTATAAGTGAAGAAAAATCCTACATTTTTGAAAATAACTTGTACTTAAAAGAAAAATATAGTGTGATTTATTTCAACTATATATATATATGAACTTGGAAATCAATATACTTATAAATACTATTGAACTTGCATTTTGTGGATTCTAATATCTTAATAATCTTATTTTACACATCTTATTTGAAAATCATTTTTATACTCACTCATCTTTAATCTTAAGTATTTTAGTTACTTGTCTTTTATTTTGTTTTGCAAAACTAAAATCCCATCAAATATTTGGAGCTAGGTTAGAATATTCTTATTTTGTTTGAAGTAGTTTCTTTTGATGTTAGTCAACTCCCATGGGTTCGACCTTGCACTTACATGAACATTATATTCCGTAACAATTCGTGCACTTGCGAGTATAAATATTAAAACACTCACTTTTGAGGACAACACTGATGATTCAGAATGTAATAACTCCAATGATGAAAGTTATGAGAGTTGTTGGTACAATGAAGAAGGGTCATTATTTGAATACAAGGAAGATAATGAGCCTACAATTGAAGATCAAGATCCTTGTGAAGAGGAAATCATTGAATATGAAATCACAAGTGAGGGTTTGGATAGCCAAGTGGAGAGTGAGCAACAAGAAGAAGAGTTGTTAGATGAAAGTGTAGAAACTATGACATTGGAGGATGAAGAAGAACATGCCATCATTGATTCGACTTTATAAATGATATTGACTGATAAACCACCAATGAATCCATATATTTCATCAACATCATATTATATCCTCTACGAGCTACGAAAGGCTTCGCCCCAAGCACATCATCCAAAGTCTTATGTTGTTGGTACTGATTTTAGTTCAAACTCATCACTTGCCAAGCTTGAAGGCAAGTACAACAATAATTTTCAAGTTGTCTTGCATGATGCTTATTACGGGCGTTAACCGCTTGTTGATGTGGCGCTCAGGTAAGTATATCTCAACCACAATTTTATTTTAACACATCGGGGACAATGTGCATCTTTAGTTTGGGGGGAGAGATTTAATTTTTTTCAGTTTCTTTCAGTTTTTTTTCGTTTTTAGTTAGTCTTTGTTATCTTTAGTGTCATGTGTTGATAGCTAAGTTGGAAGATTGATTGAACCACTGTTATTTACTTGAGCAATGGATTGGAATCTTAACCGTATGCTTGAGTCATAACTCTTTGAATTAAATTGGATGTGTGTTAGAAGGTTGTTCATTTAGATGTAAAACATTTATTTTTGACGCGTATCACTTTTGTTCTATTTGGATTGTGGAATGATTGGCTTGACATGGAATAAAATTTGGTTGACATACTCTCTTGAAGCGAAGCTGTTATTGATTTCTGTTTGGAAAGTGATTTAGGCAAGTTTTCTTTGGATCGATTGAGCCTTTCAAGCCTACCTAAAAAGTTTTATCCTTAGTTTACCCAAAGTTGAGCCTTAGCCTATTTTAAAAAAAGTTTCACCACTTAACTAAGCTTAATTCGCTATCTTTAACTACTTTCATCCTCAACGTACCTTATTATGCCATAAGTTGTTACGCAAGTTTGGGGGGGAATGAATTGTTGTAAGTGGGGGAGTAATTTTGAAAGTAAGAGATTGGAAAAAAATAATAGCTGTTATGTGTTGTGCCTCTATTGTAAAAAAAAAGAAAGAAGAAAAGAAAACAAAAGAAAAAAAAAAATAAATGTGATAATTTCTTCTTGAGAATCAAATGTGAACAATGAGGTGGGCACATAGGAAAGAAAAAAAAAAGAAAAGTGTAATCTCTTACTAGTTTCTTTGGGATGAAAGAATAAATAAGTATGGGTGCTTGTTTGGTATAATTGTGCTTATAATATAATGTAGCCTAAATGACTTCTCATCTACCCGTTTTACCTAAGCCATGCTATTATAACCGAAAAAGACCTTTTGATTCCAAGCAAGAGTTGTCAACATTAGTGGAGAAAGGTATGTCGTTCAAGCTTATTGAACATGGGTTAGCGGAATGTCGGAGAGTGTAGAATGGTTGTGATATGGGTGTCAAAAGAGGGGTTTTGTGTCTATATGAATTGCTTACTTCTGAATTGTGCATCCAAGTTAATACTTAGAGTTATTGAGTTGAAATTCTGGTTTTTGATTTGCTTGAAGTTGTGCAGGTGGTAGTGGTAGTTCAATCTTTGGAAGGTTTAGTTATCTATTACATTGTTTAATTTCAGTTTGAGTTTTACCTTTACTCGAGGGCGAGTAAAGATCTAGTTTGGGGGAATTTGTTAGGCTAAAATTAGTCTAAGTTTCGGGTCATATTTTCGGTTAGGTTTCACTCTTTATTTCTAGTTTTAGGGCTAGGTTACGCTTGATTCTTTTGTTTCAGGTCCTCGGGTGTTTAAAGAAAGTATGTACAAGAATTGAGGACAAGTGGTGAAGGAATTGAGAAGAAAAACCAAGAAAATGTGTGCTGCCTAATCCCATCGCGATGGGAAATGTCCCAGTCGTGACGGGGATTGGCAGAAAGAATTCGAGAAAAAAATGTTTAACCCCGTCGCGACGGGGGCATTGCCAGTCGCGACGGGGACCCCAGTGTCGTGATTTTTGGGCAGTTTCGTAATTGCACGAATTTTTAAGATGAGACTTGGTATAAATAGTGAGAGCTCATGAAAATTAGGGATTATTCAGATTGTGAGCCCTAGAAACAAAGAAGTAGGCTAGAAGAGCGGCTTGTGGCGACCCGGATCAATTGCTTCAATTAGTTCTTTCTCTTCTCTTTAATTTTTCTATGCTATTTTTTGATTCAATGTTAATTATGGATTTGATTATGGATGTTTTGAACTAAACTCCTATATAGGGAGAATGATGAATGTTGTTTTAAGTTTTTCCTAGTTAATGAATAATTGCCATTCCTTCATTCTTGATTTGTGAAATTATCTATATTTGTGCTTAATTCCATGTGTAAGATTGATCACCTTTTACATGTTTTATGATCTCAATTCAAAATCTGAAAAGTGAGAATTGAGAATGCTAAAATTGGATAATCTAGGTTTTGATGTGAAACGAAAGTATTTGCATAGCCTTTGTGATAATTAGATTATTGCTTAATGTTGATTTCATGTTAGTTTAATTAAGAGATTAATTAGAGAACATGTGATTTAGAACCTAAAAGATCTGGAAAGAGTTAGGTTGATTTATAATCTGTCATTCACTTCAAGAAAAGGATAGCAATTAGGCATTAACGATTTGGTAAACTAACAACAGGATTCTTCTCCCTAATCTCTCATCTTGATTAATATTCACTTGTTTCTTTAAGTTTCTTGAATTTCTTTCTTCCTTTTTCAATCATAAATACTTTTGATTTGCCAAATAGAATTATAAGTATAGTTTAGTAGTAATTAATCCAATTCCCTGTGGTTCGACCTCACCTGTGTGAGTTTACTACTTGACTGCGTATACTTGCGTAGTGTTCATAATTTTCGTAACACCTATAAATAATGATGCATATTCACTGGGCAAAAGGCTCAAAAGATTTTAATTAAGAAATATTATCTAAGAATTCATATTCAGAGATATTGTTGTGAGAGCTATAAGAAAAGGAACCTTTCTCCTTGTTCTTGAGTTAATACAAATAACGAGGATTAGGCTATTGCCGAATTGCTCGGGGCTGAACCTCTATAAAATTCCTGCGTCTTTATATTGCTTTATTATATTTCAATCGTTATAAACTACTTGTTGCTTACTAAATTAGACTCACTGTCGTTGGCTAAAAGCGATGTCAACATTTTGGTGATTTCATTGAGAGCAGAATAAAGAATCACACTTCATTCTAAATCTAACCACAAGTACGATGGTTTACAGACTCGTAGGTGCCTGGTTGATCCAGCGAATCCACAGGCGGTGGATCCTGCATTGCAGAACCAAGGAAACACAAGGGTTTTGCCAGCTGTTAATCCCGAACAGCCGTCGAACGCAGGTCATGGTGTGACGACTCCTGTGGATGATATCGCGCCTGGTGTGCAAGAGACTGGGAATACCAGTTCAGCACCCAGCCAGGGCATTCATAACACAGCCGTTTCACCTGCTACCAACACTTGAACGACCATTGGAGATGATACTGAGATGGAAAATCTTTGTGCTGCTCTTGGACTCATGTAGGGTCATACCAACACCCTACATCATGATCAGGAAGAACTCCGCGCTGCGGTAAATCTCGCGTTCGAGGAACAAAGACGCATGTTTGCCGAGTGGAGAGAAAAAGAGATGGAAGCGTTAAGGGCTCATCATGCAGAGATTGACAATCGTAGTCGGCAAGCTACTATGCTGATACGAAAAGCCTACCAAACTGTGGGGCAGCAACCCCCGAATGTCATCCCATTGGGTGAGACAAACGAAGATCCAACGATGAATACTTCCCAGACTATAAAGACTTTTAAAAGTCTAAGTACTTCAAAACTTTATAGGATGGGACATATAGTACTTATAACATTTGTTCACACATTGATTTGTTCTTACCTATTGAACCTAACACTAGTAAAGTTACTAGTATTAAGATATGTTACCCTCAATTGTGAATCGGTTTAAGGAGTTTTAGTCCCATCCCTTTAGAAGTCTTTTCCACTAAATCTCTAGTTAGTTGCTTCGTAAACGGATACACCAAGTTTTCACTTGATCTCACATAGGATATTGAGATGACTCCTCTTTGAATCAACTCACTTACATATCCATGTCTTAGACTAATATGTCTAGACTTCCCATTATATACTCCACTATATGCTCTAGCCAATGTTTCTTGGCTATCACAATGTATCGATATTGTAGATACATCCTCTTTAATAATTGGAATCTCAATTAAGAGATCTCTTAACCATTGGGCCTCTTTCCCAGTGGCAGCTAGAGCTATAAACTCTGCTTCCATTGTCGAATGAGAAATGCAAGTTTGTTTCTTGGACCCCCAAGAAACTGCCCCTCTACCTAGGGTAAATACCCAACAAGCTGTGGACAAATTATCCCTAAGGTTGGCTATCCAACTTGCATCAGTATATCCTTCTAAAATTGAAGGTAATTTGGAGTAGTGAAGGCATAGGTTTTTGGTTTTTTAGATAACCCAAAACTCTCCCTATTGCCTTCCAATGATCCACACTTGGATTACTAGTAAACCTACTAAGTTTACTCACCGCAAATGATATATCGGGCCTTGTACATTGGGCAGTGTACATAAAGCTCCATATAACACTTGCATACTCCAACTAAGCCACTGCTCTACCACTATTTTTAACTAGTGGTTTACTATGATCAAATGGTGTGTTGGCCTCTGTAGCCTTTAGATGGCTAAACTTATTCAACACTTTCTCAATATAGTGTGCTTGCCCTAAAGCAAAACCCCCACTATGCCTTGTAACTTTGACACCCAAAATAGTACCCACTTCTCCAAGGTCTTTCATTTTAAAGGTTGAAGAAAGAAACCTCTTAGTTTCTTCTATTCCTTTCATGTTATCACTAAGGATTAACATGTCATCCACATATAAGCAAACAATTATCACATAATTTTTACAAGTTTTTAAATACAAACACTTGTCTCCATTGTTATGCCTAAAGCCATTTGAAAGAATTGCATTGTCAAACATGACATGCCATTGTTTCGGAGCTTACTTTAATCCATATAAGGATTTCTTCAACTTACACAATTTATGTTCATTGTTTGGTAGGACAAACCCCTCGGGTTGTTCCATATAGACCTCCTCATCAAGGACACCATTTAGGAATGTCGTTTTTACATCCATTTGGTGAACATACAAGTTGTGTAATGAAGCCAATGCAAACAACACCCTTATGTTAGTTGTTCTAGCAACAAGAGCATAAGTATCAAAATAATCAATACCCTCCTTTTGCCTAAAACCTTTAGCTACTAACCTAGCTTTAAAGGCTTATATAGAGCCATCAGTGTGATATTTCTTTCTAAATATCCACTTACACCCAATTGCTTTGCATCCTTGTGGAAGATCCACAACAATAGGTGTCATTGGAGAGAATTGAGTCCATCTCATCATCAACTGCTTCTCTCCAAAATGCACTATCTCTAGATTGGATGGCTTCTAGAAAAGTCTTAGGATCATCCTCAATAAGAAGTATTAAGGGAATTTTCCTTATTACTTCTTCTCTAGTCCCTTCTACCACGTAAAAAGAAATTAGTTGAGAATCTATTTCATCCTTATTTAGACTTTTTTCTTTTTCTATTTTCTCACCCTTTGACCTCTCCTACGTTCAATGGGTTGTTCTACAACTTTAGTAGTGTTCTCCTCTTGAGATCCTCTTTTAGAAGTAGAAGCTTGAGAATTATTTTCATATAAAATATTCTCACCTAGAGGTGTGGAACTTTGAGAGTTGTCCTCATACAACTTATTCTCAAAAAATTCTACTTCTCTAGATTCAATTACAACATTGGATTCCACATCCATTGGCGTATATGCCTTACTATTGTTGGCATAACCAACAAATTCACATTATGGCCCTTGAACCCAACTTGGTTCTATTTGCTTTGGTCTTCTTACAATAAGCAAGACACCCCCACACTTTGAAGTAACCAATATTTGGTTTTCTTCCTCTCCATAACTCATATGGAGACATGTCATTTTTCTTCATAGGTATTCTATTAAGAATATGACATGCGGTTAAAAGTGCCTCCCCCCATAAGTTGTAGTTCAACTTAGAGTACACTATCATAGAATAGACCATTTCAAGAAATGTTCTATTCTTCCTTTCGGCTACACCATTTTATTGTGGTGTATGTGGTGTCGAACTCTCATGAATTATACCATTTCCCTCACAAAAATGAGTAAATTAATTAGAGAAGTATTCACCTCCTCTATCACTTCTCAACACTTTTATTTTCATGTTAAGTTGATTTTCAACCTCCGCTTTAAAAATCTTAAAAGCACCAAAGGCCTCATCCTTTTGCTTTAACAAATATACATAAGTATATCTACTATAATCATCAATAAAATTAATAAAATATCTTTTACAACCTCTAGTTAGAATACCATTTAATTCACATAAATCACTATGAATTAAATCTAACAATTTTGAATTTCTCACAACATTTGGAAAAGGTTTTTTAATCATCTTTGCTTTTACACAAGTTTCACACTTACCATAATTTCTTATATCACAATCAATCATGCCACATTTTTTTAACTCTTTTCATAGTAGAAAAACCAATATGAGCTAATCTAAGATGCCACAAAAATAAAGAACCATGCTCAATCATATAAGTGGAACTAGATGCTTTATTATTGCTGACATTAAAGTTACATCATTGGTGCACAATTTCACCATTCCCTCACAAGAGTACCCCTTGCCCAAAAATACATTAGACTTGGTAAGTATGAGCTTACCGGATTCATAAACGGCCTTAATACCGGGCTTTCCAAGTAAGTCACCACTAATCAAGTTTCTATTCATGTCGGGCACATAAAGCACATTCACCAATGTGACTTTCTTACCGGAGGTGAAAAACACATCAATGGTACCTTTCCCTAGTACCTTTGATTTGACCTCATTGCCCATTTTGATCTCATGGTTATCCTTTGACTCTTCAAAGGTCTTGAACAATGATTTGTCATATGTGACATGAACGGTGGCACATGTACCATACCACCATCCCTTCACTTTCCCTTGCACAGAATTCACCTCACTAAGAGTAGCAATGATATCCTCCTCGATAGCTTTTACTTTGGGTCCCTTAAAGTCTTTTCTATGCTTACAATCCTTAGCATAGTGTCCAAGTTTGCCACACACAAAACATGGAACTTTTCCACCTTTGAATTGGTTTGGTTTAGACTTTGGACCAAAGGTATTACCCTTTTTGGTCTTTTCCTTGTTCTTATTAGGAACTTTGGAAGTTGCATTTGCTTTGGAAGCCTCTTCATTAGACCCCTCCACAAGCTTATCCCTACATATCGATTCCTCCTCGATTCGAATATGTTTTTGGATTTCTTCCAAAGAGTAATCCTCATTATTATGAAGGATTCTCTTCCTATAATTCTTCCAAGATGGTGGTAATTTTGCCACTATTGCACCAACTTGGAATGCCTCGGGTGTTCAATTTTGAGCACTTTCAATTTATTAACAATAACTTGCAACTCATGAATTTGAGGTAAAAGAGGTTTACCATCAAGAAATTTTAAATCAAAATATTGAAAAATTAAAAATTTCTTGGTACCTTCCTTCTTGGCCTTGAATTTATTTTCAAGGTGATCCCGAATTTCTTTGGCATCCTTAGTGTCGGTGTATAGGTCATAAAGCCTATCCGAGAGTGAGTTAAGGATGTGTCCTCTACATAGAAGATTGTCATCTTCTCTCTTCTTCCTTTGTACCTTGACATCATCGGTATCCTTGTCGGTAGGTGCGGGTAAGGGCTCCAAGGTGGACTCAAGAATATAGGCAATCTTGAGTGTGGTTAGGAGGAACCTCACCTTGTCTTGCCACCTAGTGAAATTGGTGCCATCAAAGCGGTCCAATCTCACCAAGTCTTGCTTCATCATCTTAATAGTTTCTCCTTCCATTGAAAATAAAAAATAATCTTCTTGATTGTTAGAAATAATAGAGCGATTACAATGGAAGAATAAAATAAGATGAATAAAAAACTAAGACAATTACAACTCTAAAAAAAAAAATATTACAACGACAATATATTAAATAAAGAGTTACAATCCCAAAGCACAAAATACAAATAAAAGAAAAGAGTTACAACTCAAAACTCAAAGATTCAAGTAAATGTAAATTATATAAAATCATATATATATAATAGTGTATATATATGATATAAAATATATATATATAATAGAGTATATATATATGATATAGAATGTATATATAATAGATGATATATAGTACAGATATAAAGAGTGTATATATAGTATGTATATATAATATATATAATACTATATAGTCAATATATAAATATATGATAGCATATATATAAGAGTGTTTAAAGGAGAATAAGAGAACAATATAAAACTTGAGAATAGAATAAAATAAAAAAGAAGAACAAACACCCAAAGTGGAGATTGGGATCACCAAAAGCTTGAACAAAGTTTCTACACCTTTGTCCAAGAAGATTATTTCCCCCTCTATGAAACACTTAGGGCTTTGTAGAAATACTTCTAGGAATTATCAAGCCTTAGAACTCTCTAGCTTTGTGTTTGATAGATAGAAGAGAAGAGTGTGTCTCAAAGAGTGAACCAAGGCCTCTATTTATAGTGCTTAGGATCACAAACTTTGAAATTCAAACATCACACACCCAATGGCTATTACCATTTCTTAATGGGGTGTAAATGAGATTAAATGTGTGATTTGGAGGTTATGGAAGTTGTTAAAAGCCATCCCAATAGCAAAAAACGTTTTACTATTAATGCTAAAAAAAATAGTAACTAGTTACTAGTTACTTTCAGTTTTTGCAAATAACACTCCAACCTATTCCAAACCATTCCCACTTTATTTTATATCACTTATACACATTATAAATGATAAAATTCAATCTCCAACAACTATATTTGAATTATAGTTTTTGAATTTTAAAAATTAAGTTGTGTAACCACTCTTTACACACTTAATTAGTGATCATGTGGAAGTTACAAAATATTAACTCTACCTCTTATGTTACAACTATATGTAACTTCTAATCACATATTATTACATGTATATAATTCACAATTATATTATATATAATAAGATATATAATATATCACAATTTTAATCTTAAACATTATATTATTTAATAAATAATATAACAGCTATATCTGATAGCCCTTCGTGAGTTGTTCATAATCAACGCGACTGGTCTTAACTTCTCCACCTAGCCCCAACATCTCTTGCACCTCGTTGTGTCTGCATAGTTATGCCTTAGTGGACAACAGGGAACTCGAGCCTGGCGGTGCTAGTGCTGGATCAGTTGCTGACGACTACTTCTATTATGTACAAGTCAATCCCACGAGGACTAATATCAATTTATTATTCAACAATTAGTAACAAGAATTAGAAAATGGAGGTTTGGATTATGAGAATAAAATAACATAAATTATAAAGCAAATTAAAGGAGATACTACGATATGAAATAAATAGTTAAAGATTATTCTCCACCCTCAACAATCATTCTTAATTTCTATTAATGAATGTAATTTAAGTTTTCCAATCAAACTCTTAATCTCGTAGAAAATGCTAAAATAGTCAAATTATTCCAATCTCCCTACTACATGTAATCAAGAACAAGTGCTCAAAAATTAACTCTCTTACCTAAGCAGTAAATTCAGGTTACATGAAATTTATTTAACTTAGAGAAAGCTTTAAGATTAATGGTGATAGACTAATCAAGGTAATAAATTAATGAAGCATATCATTCATTTAACCTAGGGTCTATTCTTCATCACAATTAAAAGTACCTTTGACAATATTAGAAATTTTAATTTATGACAAATACTTAGAATCCTAGACTATTAGGTGAATAATAATCCTAAGATGACAATAGATTAAAGTAAAACCTAATTTAGTGATCATATAAACAAGATTAACACATCAATCATGACATTAAACATAAAAGAATAGAAGCAATTTAATATAATGAAAACTAGAAATTAACATTCGTCAATGAAATTAAAAACTCATGTCTTGGGTTTTGAAATAACACTTAACTAAAAAACTACCGGGAAGTAGACATTATAATAAAAATCACAATAAATAGTAAGAGTTTAAGGAGAAGAAAAGAACTATGATGTAGAACAATCGATGCCGCAATATTCATCTTCTTCTTCCTCTCTCTCTGAGTTTTCCTTTCAATTTTGTAGTTCAAAAGTTGCTAAAAGCGAACCCTAAAAATCATGTAAATACCCCCAAAATATCTCAGTTTAAAAAAAGATAAAAAAATTTTAAAATTGGCAAAAATCGTGTGCTCACCGTGGCCATGAGTTCCCTTGCCGCGGTGACAGCTTGCTGGCGTAAAAATTCGGTCGTGTGTTCAGATTAGTGTTTTGGCCATAACTTTTTTAATACTATTTTCCGCCAAAATGTGGTAAAATCCCTCCAAATGCATGATTAGTCTTCAAAATAGTTTAACAAATTATAATCACACAAATCAATAAATTATTATGTTATAGAACCGGTTCTATTTTTGTTTATATTTGAGACATCTACTTTTGGTGACTTTTCCAGTGACTTTTTCCGGCAACAGTGACTTTTCCGGCGACACTCACTTTTTCGGTGACTTTTTCGGCGCTAGTGACTTTTTCGACAAAACTTATTATTGTTTACAAATATGGGATTTCCATATTTTTTTACAAAAATATGGCATAAATATAAATGTAAAACAATAAAAAACCCATAACCCCTTAGCATTATTTATTTATGCTATAAAAAAGTAAACTCTTATAATTTTCCCATATATTATGTAATTTCTACTTACATAAATAATTTTTATTAATTGAATAAGCTCAATACTAATTGGGCCTATATAAAATTATCAAGATGATTATTTTACTTTAGCAACCTAGTCGATTTAAATATCTAAAAGTAAATGGGATTCTTATATGCATCTAAGCCCAATGGAAAACATGTAGGCTCACATAGACAATTGATTTGGATGGCCGTATCATGTTACTAGGTTTATCACATATGAAAGAATTATAAAATTACCTGTTACAAATTATTTATTTGATCTATTGCCAATTAGACTATAAATAATAGAATATTTCTATTTTAAAATAGAATATTTTAAAAAAAATATCTTAACTTGAATTCAAATTAAGTTGTTTAAAAATATTTAAAATCTAACAAAACGTAAAATATCTTAAATTTAAAATTTAAATATCCAACTAATTTACTAAATATTCAGTTTGATTAAATAATTTCAATTATTTAAATATCTAATTAGATAATATAACATAATATCTTAATTTGAAAATTTAGATATTTCTACTGTCATATTTCAAATCTTATAATTTAGTAAATTAAATTTAAACAAAAATAAATAATTTGAAAATAGGATATTTTGATGGTTAGGATATTATCAACTTTATTAAAAAAAATAAATAAAATACAATATTCTAAGTTTGAAAATTTTATGGTTAGAAAACATAAAATATCTATTCAAACAAAAATTAACAACTTTTCAAAATTCCATGTTATTTCAACAAAAATATAAATTTTAATTAAGATAAATATCTAATAAGATAACATATCAAAACTAACACTTTTCGAATCTTATAATTTAAATTAATAAAACAAAAATAACAAATTTTTTAAAATCTAATATGGTTACCAATTTAAAATTCTAACTAGATTATCTTTAAGTTTTATAAATATTATAGTGTCAAAATAAGATCACTTCAAATTGTATTAATATAATTAGAAAATATTTGATCTTATAATTAAAATTAATAAAATAAACAAAAAATAATCAAATTCCAAAAATAACCATCAAAGTAATTTTGTGGAAAAATTGATTTTTCAAATTCAAAGGCTACTAATATCTAAAACTAATTTAAATTAATTAAAAAGTTAATAAAAATTAATTTTATTATGATAATTAAATTTTTTTTTTTCTGAAAATTTAGATTCTACACAAAATTCTACTAAAATGTGAATTTTGTTTCATTGAAAAATAATTTTTAAAACTCAAAATATCTCAAAATCAAGTTTGGCACATGCATACTGCATACTCCCCGCGCGCGCACAAGGGGAAAATGGCATATAATGAGGCTTCATGCAGCCTTCTTGAGGGGCAATTCTCGGTCAACTGGGGATTCAAACAGCCCTAGTTCGAGAAAACTTTGTCATGGGCTTGTCTGAAGCTCGGTCATGATCGAGTGACACCCATAGCTGCGCGCGCACGTGCACCTTCCCTTAGATATTTTATTTTCAAACTTTAAAAAATCATAACTAATTCAATAAAAATTCAAATTAAGTTTTGTAAGAGCCTAAATTCATTAATTTTGTTATCTACTTTCCAAAAAAAATATTTTAAGTAGGAAACTAAAAATATTTTTATCGAAAAATCATAATTTACATACCTTCATCAAATAAGCATATAAGCTAGCATGAACACATCCAAATCATCACAATCATTGTTTTAAATTCATATTCCATGAAAGTAAATCATTATCATGGTTCTGATACCAGTTGTTGGGTATTATTTTATTAGAATTTAGATTTACTAATATGTATGTTGTTTAACACCCTAAACATGAATTCTCTAAAACAATAGAATTTAAGCACATATAAAGTTAAGAAACTTTACATTGATGGAAGCAGAATAATATGTCTCCTTCCACTCAAAGCTCTAATTCTTGTTAATTTCTATCGCACAATATTACCAAGATTTGAGCCCGATTCTCCTTCGAGTGTTGGATTCTTCACATTCCTACACACTATTGAGTACTTAACTTGCTATGGGTAGGCATGTACTCTTTCACTATAAGGCTCAAAAATATGAGGAGAAAGAGAGGGAGATTCATATTCTATAGAAGGAGGCTCTCAAGTTTTTAGTTGTTTGACAAAGAATGAAAACTTGGTAAACTTATGGGTGATGAGAATGAGAACCATCCTATTCCTTATATAGGATTTCTCCAAGGATTAGATTTAAATTATATGGCATTAAAAAATTGATAAATAAATTGCTAATTTTATCCTTAAGTGGCTGACCATGTGACGAGCCCTACTAGTTTGAATTTTACCATTTTATTCAATAATTTATCCTTTCTTTCAAAAGTACTATATTTTCCAATTTCAATCCTTTAAATGTCAAAAAATTTTATTTAATAATTAAAATAAATTATCAAATAAATTTTTATTTAATTTATTTATTAATTAGACTTAATAAAGTCTCTCAATTAACAAATAAACCCTAAAATTTCTTTTCTTCACAATTAAGTCCTTGCTTAGTGAAAATTTATAAATTAGACATAGTCTAATTTTAGAATTATAATTGATTAATTAAAACCAATTAACTGAGTCTTACAAACAGTATTATCTCATCTATTGTGGGGACCATGAGCCTATATAACCAAGCTTCCAATAAGCAGATCCAGAATTTACCAAGCAAATTCTCTAACTTATTAATTCCTCCTTGTGCCACTATATAATTGGAATTGCACTCTTAATTATATAGAACACTCTATATGTTCCACGATATAGATACACTATGAATTATCCATCGTTCTAATCCAAATAATCAAAGATTCTCTATAGATGATTTACAATGAGTAGGGACAAATTTATCGTTCTACCCGTCAATGAATTTTATCCTTAAAACACTGAGCTTCCTATAAATAATATTTCAGTAAACTAATATAATTACTGAAATAAGAGGTCTTTCATTTATCTCTATTAAGCCAAGCTCCAAGGAAATCATCATTTCACTTCTATATCCAGATAGAAGCTATATATTCTGTATCTATGATTAGCGCTCCCGCTTAATTGTACTATTATGTTCCCAAGATGTATGTGTTACCCGAACTAATTGGTAGGCTTTAACGAACAATTCTAAGAATATAAATAACACTCTTGATATCGCACCTAACCATATCAGGATTAAGATCTTTCGATCTAAGATCAACCAGTGATATTGACTTAGAAAGATACAACGGTAAGATTATAATATCTTTACCAAGATCAATATCGGTCCCAGTCCTATGTATACTCCATACATCCAATACTAGCTAGCATACTTTGCCAATGTCCTGGAATGAACATAACACTTATTCAAGGTGTAAGTAAACTTTATCGCTGACCATCACATCAGTGTAAATCCAGTGCACTGATGAATCATGGGACATAATATTTTGAAGCATACACTACTACAAATTACACTATTTACGTCGGTCAATGCTACTATTCATAGCGTTGACCGACGTGAATAGTACTCAATAATTTGACCCTTCTATTTATAACCGACACTAATAATATATGATTTGCGTCTATTTATAAACGTTACTAAAAAGCAAACCGACGCAATAAAGAAAAAAAAATTAAAAAATTGCCTTACAGTTTGCTGGTAACACTCGCCTAATGTATATGCGAGGTTTAAAAAATGACGCTAAATACAATATAAGAGAGAGAGAGAGAGAGAAACCAACACAACGCAACTCGCCCCTGATATCGTGCTTGCCCTATCCTCTCTTTCTCCTTCACTCCTCTTCTTCCATCAAAGAAAGCCCTCTTTTCTCTTCTCCAACCCTAAGCCCTTTGTCTTTCTTCTTCACCACTCTTCTACTATTTCATATTCTTCTTCCTTCTGACTCCGTTGTTTCTCCTCCACTTCCCATTCCCAATCTATATCGGAATAAGAACCAGAGGATGGTGTTTGCATGAAGATCCAGAAACTTCCCAACAACTCACGCAGAATACTCTCCTCCGTCGCAATTAACGTTTCTCTCCTAGCTGTGTGCAAAACAATACTCTAAAATGGCTGAAGCGGTGAGGCTCAACCTCTGAATGTAGAAGGAGCTCAAGCTTCTCCTCTCTGACCCTCCTCCCGACACCTCCTTCACATGCCTTTCCCCCGACTCTGACTTCTCTACCTTCTTTTTGTCTGTCATCGATGCCCGTATGTATCCCTCTTCTCTTTTCATATATCCTGTTATGTTCCCAAGAAAATATTCATTATATATACTTTACAAATTACAATTATAGTTTCCTTTATCTTGGTTTTGATTTCCATTGACAAAAGTTTTAAAACCTTTGGTTTTGTTTCAGAAATGATAGGTCCTGAAGGAACTGTGTATGAGAAGGGGGTCTTTAATATTAAGATCCAGATACCTGAAAGGTACCCATTCCAGCCTCCAACTGTGACTTTCGCCACCCAGATTTACCATCCCAATATCGATAATGGAGGCCGTATTTGCCTTGACATTCTTAATCTCCCACCAAAGGTCAGTTTGTTGAAAAAGCTTGCATAGAAAGCTTTTTAATTTGGTCACGAATTTGATTTAGGTCAGTGACCTTGCTGTTTTGATACTATAGAAATAATGGGTTTTGATTAAATTAATGAGAAATAAGAATTCGAGCACTTGATTGCTGCTTTATGCCGTATGTTAATATTGCATCTTCTATTCAATCTCATTGTCTATTATGCGCCTCTTAATCTTTCTTCTCTAAAGATACAGCTGATTACTTAACTATAATCTATTTTTTTATTCTGTTCTCATTACGTGGTTTTAACATGCATTGTGTTTTATCACTTCAAGAACAAAATTTCTCTAAAAGTGTTTTGTAGTATTGTGAAATTATGTGATTTATCGTTCTCAGCTTTGAGTTTATGATTATAAACAATAAGGCTTAAAGCTCTAATATGAACAGGGGACATGGCAACATCGTTGTGTGGAATGGAAGCCGGAATCGGACGTGAGTCTTTATCTACTTCACTTGCAAGGGCAGTAGCTCCCACTGGACATTTCTATACTTTTGATTTCCATGAACAAAGGGCAGCCTCGGCTAGGTAATCAATGTTATTATGTGCTTGCCAGATTTTTTAGTGTAAAATTTTGTTCAATGAACTTCTTAAAAATTAAGATATATATTGTGAACTTGTGATATGACTAAATGCCTACTTGCATTTGGTTTTAAGATTTGACTAAGATGTCAAATAATTGAATTATGTTGGTAATGAATGATATGCTTGATAGATTTTGTTCTTTGAACTTTGTGAAATATGTGTGGTTCAGATTTTGAGTTGTGTCTACTTAGTTTAAGTTGTGAAAATATGCACAGGGAAAATTTTGAGAAGACAGGATTAAGCAGCTTGGTTACTGTTGTTGGAGTAAGAGACATTCTTTATTGTTTTTTTTTTTCTTTGTTACATTTATGAAATTTGCAATTGAGTTTTCTAAGTATTGCGTTTTAAGGATTGGTTATTTGGTTAGGTTAAAGTAATAGCTTTGATAAGTTTATCCTTAGGAGTGAGATGATTCTTTTGGGTGAATGAAACTTATTTTAAGGATTTAGGGAATTCGAACACTTTATTTGTGTTTTTTATTGGATGTAAAGATGAACCCCAATATTCTAATGTTTGATACATAGCTCAATTTTAAGAATGTAGTCTATTTGAGATTAAGATTGACAATATTACTGTGTTAAAAGCCAGCAGCAAGCTTGGAGAGTGAGCAATAAATTACTTTGTAATCTCATCATATATTGTTTTTTTTTCTTTAATTTTTTTTTTATTGGTATTATTTTTGTACCAATTAGTAGTAACTGGTTATTGTTCTATGAATTAATGGTTGATTCTCTGCAATCATAATTTGATAATTTGATAATGCATGTGGGGAAAATTACATGAAAAATTGCAATGTCTTTATCTCTACAGTGATAATTTTGTTAAGTTTGCATGATACTTTAGATACTAATTCCTCAAATATTTGGGACAGGTGCCACTAGGGAATTTTGAACTTGATTGGCTCATACATACCTCAGATGTCATCTTTTCAAGAGCACTCCGTGATCAGCAACAGGTTTTTCTTTTCATCAGATGACATCTGGTCATGTTATTTATAAAGATTTTAGGAATTTGGATCACTTTCTTATGCTAGAGGGATGTGAAGATTGCTGAGAATGTGTAACAGTTTTGAGAAAATTTGATGTTCCCTGTTTTCAAATTGATATTCAATTTAAACATGTTAGTTAGTGTAATGAAAAATGTGGGTAAAAGAAATTATATATTGATGGTGTTCTTGTTTTGTATAAAATAACTAGCCTTATTTGCTGTAGGATGACCCTCATTGGAAATGGACTTGATCATTGTTTGTCTACTAGTTGATTTTAATTTTTCTCGTGGCGCTTTTCTCTCCTGCTTAGTTGTTATATCTTTGATGTATTTCAATAATTGGTGATAGATTAACTAAAAGTTCATTTCTTGGTTGTATTATGTGATTAGTTAATAGAATTGATTACTAAATTTATATTAGTTTTAAAAATGTTATTTTTTTTTTTTGTATTATGCATTTACTATTATGTAGAATTATTCTAAAATTTGATAATGCAGGTGGGAAAAATTGCATGAAAATTTGTTATTTTTTCTTACCTATATTTGTGCTTTAATTTATAAGCGACGCAATAGGTAAAAAAAAGTATTTTTGTAATAGATATGGCATTTTTAAACCGACGTAATAAGTTTTTTGTGACAGTTTTAAAATGCCATGAAACATTTAGCGTCATTTTTTAACCGATGCATAAAATAAAATAGAAAAGTAAGTATTTAGCGTCGGTTTATAAATGTCAAAAATTATTTTTTGCGTCTTTTTAAAAATGACGCTAATAAAAAACTATTTGCGACTGCGGTATATACGTCAGTTTTATAAACCGACGTAAATTCTTTAAGTGACACTTAAAAACCGACGTGAATTATACTTTTTGTAGTAGTGATATAATCACAATTACTTTCAACTGTGTTGACATCACTGTAATTGTGAATAACTATATGTTCTAGATTTAACATAAATTGTATATTAAACCATAAATATGAATAATACATGAAAACATAAATGACTTCTAATTTTCTATGAATAATAAATAAGATTATACTCAAGTAGATTTTATTTAAGGCATAAAATCCAAACACTAAGTAGCTTAGCCTAATCCCTTATTAGGTGTCAAGTAGCCCAAGGTCTTTGTCTTCAACCATGTTTCAATTTCTATTTACATGTAGACTTAAAGTGGGATTTGTAATGAAGCCTTGATGGAGCAATGAAGGAGTAAACCCCATTTCCTACTCGATACGCTGAGTAGGAATAGGAGGAGAATCATACACGACATGCCGAGTAGTAGCGGTGTTCATCAAACCGCTCAAACTGTCTGCATCGCAAGAAAATGTTTGAAATTCTTCGCGGTGCGGTCGGAGTTTGAATTTTTCCTAAACTGCCCAGTGCGGTGCAGTTTGCGGTTTTGAATTATTAATATGCGGTTCAAATTGCACCACACCGCACATTATGAAAATACCAATTTTTATATTTATTTAGGTTCAATATGTGAATGTCTAACCCAAAGCCCACTAATTATTGTATTATTGAAACTTAAAGTTTTTTTCAAATTTATTTTAAGCCTTATGGTATTTTTGACAAGTATTGCTCAAACTTTGTTGTATTTGTGATAGTTTAATTATTGGTGATAGTCCAAACCGCAGAAATCGCAAAAACCGCATCGCGTCGCACCATTTTTCGCGGTGCGGTTTTTGCAGCTTTTTAGTTTTGCGGTACGGGTACGGTTTTGAAAATTGGAAAAACCGCATGTGCGGGTTGGTTTGACAAAATGGTCAAAAACTGCACCACTTGCACCGTAAACACCCCTACCAAGTAGCGCTTTTATCACAATTTGCTCCCGTAAAGTTTATCTAATGCCTTAGTCTCGTCTTAAACATTAATTAGCTCATGTCATTTTTCATATAAACAAAAAAGTTAGCTAATACAGTAATATTGCGAACAGTTTAAAGGACTAAACCATTAAAAAAGAAACAATAAAAAAATAGAATATATAAAATATATAATTATAAATAATATACAAAATAAACTTATTATGATTAACAAAAATCAACAACACATAATTTTATTTTTTTAAAAAAATGATTTATTTTTGAAAAAAGGAGAAAATATATTTTTTTACCAAACAAAATAAACTATTTTGATTATTTTTTAATTTCGTTTATTTTATAAATCTGTTTAATGTATTACATTAATAATATAAAGTATTATTTGTTTATTCTAATTTTTTTTATTTAATGAATTTGTTTCTTTTATATATCATTTGATGACATATAAAAGGAAAAAAATTAATTAAAATATTTTTTCAAATGTATAATATGATTGTATTGTATATAAATATTAGAGATTGTTAGGATGTCTTACTGTTTCATTAGTTTGTTATTACCGTTATTATTTGTACTGTTAGTTGGTTAGTTTGTTACAACTACCATCTTGTATCTCAGCTGTATATAAAAGCCTTGTACCTATCATCAAATCAGATATACAACATATTTTTCTTTCTCTTTTCTCCTTTGCTTTCTCTGTTTTCTCTCTTTGTTCACTAATATGGTCACAGTTGCTAAAATCCAAGAACAGTAATCTTCATCAAAGCTTCTACTGTCTGCAACAATGGTGCGCACGAGAGCCAATTCATCAGCTACCTCCACTGACAATCCCGTGGACGAAGCTCCTCCAAATTCTGCTCTTCCAGCATCTTAGAATTCTGCAGACATTCCACCACGGGTTCCTGTTCCAGCTGCTGCTACTCATCACAACAATGGTGATCGACCGACGTATGAGGATGTACGAAGTCCCTACTACCTCAGCACTGCATATCACCCAGGCTTAGCCCTTGTTACTCCGATCTTGACAGATCGAAACTTTCAACCATGGACTCGAGACTTCAAACTCTCCATAGGTGCGCGTAATAAAACTTCGTTCATCGACGGTACCCTTCCTAAGCCACCTCCTGATGATGCTCTTTATAGTTCTTGGATTCATTGTAATCAAATGGTCCAATCTTGGATCCTTCACTCGGTTTCATCCGAAATCAAGAGCAGTATCATGTATCTTGATACTGCTGCTGAAATGTGGACCGAGCTCAACAATCGATTCAATGAAGGTAACGGTCCACGCATTTTCGAGCTTAATGAAAGCCTCGCTTTTCTCCATCAAGGAGATGATTCCGTCAGTACCTACTTCACCAAACTGACTGCCATTTGGGATGAAATTCAGCAACTTTGCCCAAAGATACCTTGCACTTGTGTTGCTGCTACTAAAGCACAAGAATATCACAACCATGATCAGGTGCTGCAATTTCTCAAGGGTCTGAATGAATCTTACCATGCTGTTCGTGATCAGGTATTGCCTCTTGATCCTTGTCCACCATTAACCAAAGTTTTTTCTATGATTGTTCATCAAGAACGCCAAAGAACTCTTGGCAATAAAAATGTTACCCCCCTTGCTGCAGCTGCCTCTTAATCCACACCTTCTACACCAAATCTGGATTCTACTCCAGCAGCCAATTTCACCACCAAAAACAAAAAGATGCGTCCAACTTGTACCAATTGCCAAAAACCAGGTCACCTTCGAGACAAATGCTACTTTCTCATAGGCATTCCTCCTGGATATGGCAATCGCAGGACAACAGATACTGCTGCTAAAGGCAAAGGCAAATCAGATTCCAATGCTGCATCTCAACCCCATACCATGCAGACATCTTCCCTTTCATCTGATTCACAACCCCCTCAATTAACTAGTGAGCAATGCCAGCAGATAATTTCAATGCTCACTCAGCAGCTGCAACCCTCCTCTTCTTCTACACCAGAAACCAATGCAGCCATCACCAATTTCTCTGGTAATACCAGTCCCTTCCCTTACAATTTTTGGGTAATTGATAGTGGGGCTACCCACCATGTATGTTTTGACATTAGATGCTTTTCCTTTTTTGTCAATAAAAAACATGCTTCTGCTGTTACATTACCAAATGGACATTGTGTTAACATTGAAAAAGTTGGCACTGTCATTCTTAATTCCAAAATCATTTTAACCAATGTTTTATTTGTTCCTCAATTTCATTTCAATTTATTTTCTGTAAGTTCTTTCTTGAATGATAACAAACATACTTTGTGCTTCACATCTAATAATTGTTCTATTCAGGAAACTTCACGGATATTGAAGATTGGGATTGCTAACAAGCTTGGAAATCTTTTGTAACACCCTAACTAACTTAGGCGTATTACGTGATTTTTAAACGTACTGTGCAGCTCGTTGCTAATCAACGAGGTTTATGGAAAAACGTGATTAATTAAAATTTTGCTTTTTTAATTAAACTTATAAAACAATATTACAAAAGACTCGGGATCCCGATTATAAAATTATTTACAAAAAGTTTTAACTGTTTAACTGTTACATAAAATAAAGGTCGTCTAATGACCAGTTACAAAAAATCCGCCTTGCTGTCCCGAGGATCGTACGCTCCAGGCCTAACCGCCCCGACATGTACAATCTCATAAGCTCGCTCACGGTCCATCAGCTATAGCCTTGCCTTTACCTACACATAAACGTAAACTGTGAGTCGACAGACTCAGTAAGAAAAGCATAATAATACTCATACATAATTCTAACTGCCGTGTCCAACACGATACTGAGTCCCGCTACTGCCATGTCCAACATGGTACTGAGCCACTACTGCCATGTCCAACATGGTACTGAGTTTTGAACGTTCACAGGGACGGTACTATTGACAAATATCCTCCTGATCGGTCGAACCGGTCATACTCCGGCTGCTTGTCATACTCCAGCCTGTACCGACGGGATAGGTCAATAGCACGGAACTACCAACCAAATGTCAGCCTGATCGGTCGAACTGGTCATACTCCGGCTGCTGGTCATACTCCAGCCTGTACCGACGTGACAGGGTTGGATGGTTCGAAGCCTATATACATAACTAATGTAATCTAGCAGGCTTCCTACATGCACACTAAACATGTAATCTACATATGCATACTGTTATACTAATCTTACTTGGATTCCGAATTCAGGTGTGCCGGTCAACCTGACTGGAACTGAAGCTGAGCGGCGGATTACTGGCTCCTAAACCATAAAAATCACAACGCTATAAGTGACACGCTAAATCACTTCCCGGGGACTTAAACTAGGAACTAAAAGTTTCCCTATCGATGAAAAGCATGGCTATACCCCTAAAAACATAAAAACGAGGGAAAACACGGGTTCTGAAAAATCCCCAACCGGTAGACCGGTTGCCCAACCGGAATTCCGGTTCTGGGAAATTCAGGACCCCCATCCAGAATTCCGGATGCACAACCGGAATTCCGGTTCCTCGCAGGCAGCAACATCAAATTTTCATAACTTGCACAATTCAACCCCAAATCACCTCAAACTTTCCAGACCTGTTCTATACCTTCCCTAGAACATATCCAAGGCATCCAAACAACCCAGAAACCTCAAACACGAAAAATGCCATTGGAGCTCAAGCTTTGAGTTCTAAACTCAAACTTGAGCAAAACCACCTAATCATGCATTTCACTAGCTTAATTCTACTTAATCAAGCTTATCTAAGCTTCTGAAAACAATTAAAAACAAAAGCAACATCACAGAAACAGATTCACTATATTTTCTTCCAAAAATCACATTTTTGCATAGAAAACTCAAAGCTTTAAACAATCCTAACTAACATGCTTCAAACAGTTCATTTAACTTCAATTAGGCATGCTTTATACCACAGAAATCAACAACAAAACACAGCAATAACAACAGCCACTAAAAGCATGCATTTACTCAATATTTCACCATTTTTTCAAGAAAACAAAGGAGAACAATTAGGAAATACATACCACAATCAAGAGTACCCAAAGTTAGGAAGAATCTAGCTAGAAATTTGATGAAAAACCCAGCCTTTGAATCCCATGCACCAGCCGAAATAGAGAGAGAGAATGAGAGTTGTTCTTTTGAAATTTTCTTTCTTTTTCTAAACTTAGTATTTTTTGTTAAGTGATGAAATGAAGAGGAAAAAGAATATAAGCCACATATCACATTTTATTTCAGCCATTAATTAAACAATTAAACATTTAATTTCCATTTCAAAAAATCATAAAAGACAAAATACTAATGGGGCAAAAAGACCATTTTTCCCCTCCACCTTAAAACCACATAAATCATACTAAAGGGGTATTTTTGGGAAATTCTAAATTCCCGGCCATTCCCGACATTCCCAATGTCTAAAACCCGTCCCCAAACTACTAACATACTAAGTTGTGATTTCTACTGAGCCAAACGCCGAGTTCCAAAATACGAGACATAGGAAATGCAAAAAATGAAAACTACTGAATAACATAACCATGCATTTCTGAATTCCATAAATAACAGTATAATAAATTATTTAAATAGCTATAAATAATTTCATAATTAAACATAAACAACTGCTGATTTCCAAATTAACTAAGCGGGCTTTACAACTATCCCCCCCTTAAAAGGATTTCGTCCTCGAAATCTAACCTGAATAACTCTGGATATTGAGCTCTCATATCTGACTCTAGCTCCCAGGTGGCTTCCTCCACCTTCTCAAGTTTCTCCAGAGAACCTTGACCAATGCTATGGTCTTATTCCGAAGGACTTTATCCTTTCTATCCAGGATCTGCACTGGCTGTTCCTCATAAGTCATGTCTGGTTGAAGCTGAAGACTCTCATAACTGAGTATATGAGAGGGGTCTGAAACGTATTTTCTTAACATCGAGACATGGAATACGTTGTGAACTGCTGATAAGGCTGGAGGCAATGCTAACCGATATGCCACTTGACCTATCTTCTCGAGAATCTCGAAAGGTCCTGTAAATCTAGGGCATAACTTGCCTCTTTTCCCGAAACGTTTAATCCCCTTCATCGGAGATACTCGTAAAAACACATGGTCCCCTACTCGGAACTCAACATCTCTGTGTTTCGGATCTGCGTAACTCTTCTGTCTGCTCTGTGAGGCAAGCATTCTAGCTTTTATTTTCTCTATTGCCTCATTGGTCCGCTGCACTGACTCTGGACCTAGGTAATTCCTTTCCCCTGTCTCATCCCAGTGGATAGGGGATCTACATTTCCTACCGTACAACAGTTCATAGGGAGCCATCCCTATTGTACTCTGATAACTGTTGTTGTACGCAAATTCTATCAACGGTAGGTATTTATTCCATGAGCCTTCAAAGTCCATAACACAGGCTCTCAACATATCCTCCAATATCTGAATTGTCCTTTCGGACTGACCATCTGTCTGAGGATGGAATGCTGTACTAAATTTTAGCTTTGTACCCATTGCCCGTTGCAAACTTTGCCAAAATTTGGAGGTAACCTTCGGATCCCTGTCCGAAACTATAGACTTCGGTACCCCGTGAAGTCTTACTATCTCTCTGACGTACAGTTCTGCCAACTGATCCACTGAAAATGTTGTTCTAACCGGCAGAAAATGAGCAGATTTCGTAAATCGGTCCACCACTACCCAGATGGAATCAAATAAACCCGTGGTCCTAGGTAACCCGACCACAAAATCCATCGTAATATCCTCCCATTTCCATTCTGGTAGGGTTAGAGGCTGCAATAACCCTGCTGGTCTCTGATGTTCAGCCTTAATCTGCTGACAAGTGAGGCATCTCGATACGAATTCTACCAAATTCTTCTTCATACCGCTCCACCAGAAGTACGGTTTCAAATCTTGGTACATCTTAGTGGTGCCGGGATGCAGAGAATACGGGGTAGAATGAGCCTCCTCAAAGATCTCATTTCTAAGTTCCACACTGTTCGGAACACAAACCCTGGCTTTATATAAAAGCATCCCACTGTCTGACACTGAAAAGTCCTTGGCTTGACCAGCCAACACCTCATCTCGGATCTTCACTAACTCCGGATCTGTCATCTGAGTGACTTTTATTCTTTCCAACAGATCAGATTGCAGCGTCAAGTTGTGAAGCTGACCTACCACAAACTCAATGCTGGATCTAACCATATCCTCTGCTAGCTGAGGTGAGATCTGAACCATACAAGCTACTTGCCCGGGACCCTTTCTGCTCAGGGCATCAGCCACTACATTGGCTTTTTCGGGATGATAGAGGATCTCACAATCATAGTCCTTCACTAATTCCAACCAACGCCTTTGTCTCATATTCAAATCCTTCTGAGTAAAGAAATACTTGAGACTCTTATGGTCGGTATAGATCTCACACTTCTCCCCATAAAGGTAATGCTGCCAAATCTTCAGTGCAAAAACCACTGCGGCCAATTCTAGATCATGAGTCGGGTATCGCTGTTCAGAATCCTTTAACTGACGGGAGGCATAAGCGATGACCCGGTCGGCTTGCATCAATACACACCCCAAACCCTGTTTGGATGCGTCACAGTAGACTACGAACTTCTCCTTGTCCGAAGGCAAAGCTAGCACCGGAGCAGTAATCAACGTCTGTTTCAGCTCCTGAAAACTAGCTTCGCATTTATCTGACCAGATAAACCGCTGATTCTTCTTTGTAAGCTCGGTTAGGGGCATTGAAATTTTAGAGAACCCTTCAACGAACCTACGGTAGTAACCAGCTAAACCCAAGAAGCTTTTGATCTCTGTCACTGTCTTCGGTCTCGGCCAATCCTTGACGGATTCAATCTTCCCGGGATCTACCTTGATCCCATCTTTGCTCACAATGTGCCCTAGGAAGGATACCTGAGATAACCAGAACTCACATTTCTTGAACTTGGCGTAAAGCTTATGTTCTCGAAGTCGTTGCAGTACCATCTGAAGATGTAACTCATGCTCCTCTTCTGATTGAGAGTACACGAGGATGTCGTCGATAAACACAATCACACAGATATCGAGGAAATCCTTGAATACTCTATTCATCAGGTCCATGAATGCTGCAGGAGCATTGGTTAGTCCAAATGACATAACCAGAAACTCGTAATGTCCATACCTAGTGCGGAAGGCCGTCTTCGGAATGTCCTCCTCTCAGATTCTCAACTGATGATAACCCGAGCGTAGATCAATCTTGGAAAAGACCGTCTTCCCCTGAAGCTGATCGAACAAGTCATCGATCCTAGGTAATGGATATTTATTCTTCACCGTCAGCTTGTTCAATTCCCTGTAGTCGATGCACATCCTCATAGATCCATCCTTCTTCTTGACGAATAAAACCGGGGCTCCCCAGGGTGACACACTGGGCCGAATGAACCCTATGTCAAGCAACCCTTGGAGCTGAATCTTTAATTCCTTAAGTTCAGCTGGAGCCATTCTATACAGGGCTTTGGAAACCGGTTCCACCCCTGGTGCCAAGTCAATCACAAAATCAATCTCCCGCTGAGGTGGTAACCCTGGAAGTTCTTCGGGAAAAACATCCAAAAATTCCCGAACCACCCTGATGTCCTCTGGCCGAATGGTATCTGGCCGAGTGGTGTCCACCACCACGGCCAGAAACCCTAAGCACCCGCCGTGCAACAATTCTCTCGCTGACATAGCCGAGATCACCAGGATCCGAGATCCCTGAACTGAACCCACAAATACAAACGGTTCTTCACTTTCCGGTTGAAAGACCACCATCTTCCTTTTACAATCAATGCTCGCCGAATATTTAGATAGGAAATCCATTCCTAAAATAATATCGAATTCGACTAAACTCATCTCTATCAGATCAGCGCTTAACTCTTTACCATCTATCCTGATCGGCATAGACCTAATCCACCTATTGGAGATAACCAATTCTCCGCCAGGTAACAGGGTTCCAAACCCTGATTCATATCTATCATAGGGTCTACCCAATTTACTAAAGACTCTGGCCGCCACATAAGAATGCGTAGCCCCGAATCAAACAAAGATCGAATATAGCGAGTTGTTAATAGAAAGCCGACTGTGACAGGCGATGGGCCGGCATCCGCATCGGCTGCGTGATAGCGAAATACCATTTGGAGTGGGTATCGCTGGAGCTCTCGGTGCCTCTGGTCGGAGCTGGGGACATTCCCTCTTGAAGTGTCCGGGCATGCCACAATGAAAACATCCCTGACCTTTGCACTCGCCCCGATGGTGCCTCTTGCAGCTAGGGCACTCGGGATAGGAGAATCGGGTCTCAGTACCACCAGGACGACTCCCTCTGCTCTGGTTCCCCCGGAACCTCTTATTCTGACTCGAGCAACCGGAAGCAGTGGGTGCTCTCTTCCTCTGATCAATGGCCGAACCACTACTCCCCCTGCTATAGCCTGATGCAGGAGGGGTAGGAGCCCCGCCACTAACCGAAGTACTGGCTGATTCTGACATACACCCCACTGCGCCCTCAGCTCGCAGTGCCTTCTCCACCATCTGAGCATAGGTGGTGCTGTCGTCGGTGGTGATCATCAAATCATGCCTAATCCTGGCATTCAACCCGTCCAGATACTTCTCCTTCTTGCTGAAGTCGGTTGGCACAATTCCCGAGGCTAACCTCGCCAACCGATCAAACTGAGTAGTATACTCAGTGACGCTCATGTTCTCACGCTGGGTCAGGTGAGCGAACTCTTTCCTCTTGGCGCTTCTGACCGCCTCATTGTAATACTTCGCGTTGAAGAGTTCCTGCAACCTTTCCCAGGTCATGGTGGTGACGTCATGGATCTGAGACACCATGTCCCACAAGACTAAAGCGTCCTCCTGGAACTGAAACGTGGCGCACACCACTCTGTAGTTACCGGTGACACCCATGAAATTCAGAATCTTGGTGATCACCGTCAGCCATTGCTCGGCTTTCATTACATCCAGACCTCCCAGGAAAACCGGAGGTGCTTGCTTCCGGAACCGCTCATACAGAGGTTCCAATCTATGGGCCGCCACCACTATCTCGGCACAGGCGGCAGGGCGAGTGCCACGGAACTACGGCACCGGAACCGCAGGGAGCACCGCCGTCTCAACCTCCGAATCTCGAGGTCTTGTTCTTCGATCCGGGCTTGCATTTTCGCAAACCGCAACTCCGGTCCGGGGCTCCCCTGATCGGGTGGGGGAGCACGGGCGCCTGTGGTGGGTTCTCATCACCCCGACCACGAGCCTGCCTCGGGGACCTCTACCTCGGCCACAGCGAGGTGGGGAACCGAGCTCCCCGTCCTTGGTTCGACCCTGCGGAGTTGCACGACTCCTGGTAGTCCGCCTGGCGTCCATCTAGTTAGAACCGCCTGCGAAACCAAGAGTTGGCATATCAGGTCGTATTCAAGGAGAGCTTACTAATGCCGCTTAATTTGGAAATTAAAAACGAAACATGTGCCTATTCTACTATCAGGCTACTAACATGCTTCCTAACAGGCTTTTCTTTTTCATAACTGAATAAGATAAACTACTAAAGCAATAAAGGCTTACTGAACCGTGAAACGAGCTAACTGCTGATGATGATTGTACATGTCGTGACGATCTTCGGAAGACAACCTGGCGGCTCTGATACCAAATTGTAACACCCTAACTAACTTAGGCGTATTACGTGATTTTTAAACGTACTGTGCAGCTCGTTGCTAATCAACGAGGTTTATGGAAAAACGTGATTAATTAAAATTTGGTTTTTTTAATTAAACTTATAAAACAATATTACAAAAGACTCGGGATCCCGATTATAAAATTATTTACAAAAAGTTTTAACTGTTTAACTGTTACATAAAATAAAGGTCGTCTAACGACCAGTTACAAAAAATCCGCCTTGCTGTCCCGAGGATCGTACGCTCCAGGCCTAACCGCCCCGACATGTACAATCTCCTAAGCTCGCTCACGGTCCATCAGCTATAGCCTTACCTTTACCTACACATAAACGTAAACTGTGAGTCGACAGACTCAGTAAGAAAAGCATAATAATACTCATACATAATTCTAACTGCCGTGTCCAACACGATACTGAGTCCCGCATCGCCATGTCCAACATGGTACCGAGCCACTTCTTGCCATGTCCAACATGGTACTGAGTTTTGAACGTTCACAGGGCCGGTACTATTGACAAATATCCTCCTGATCGGTCGAGCCGGTCATACTCATTCTTGTTCATACTCCAGCCTGTACCGACGGGATAGGACAATAGCACGGAACCACCAACCAACTGTCAGCCTGATCGGTCGAACCGGTCATACTCCGGCTGCTGGTCATACTCCAGCCTGTACCGACGTGACAGGGTTGGATGGTTCGAAGGCTACATACATAACTAATGTAATCTAGCAGGCTTCCTACATGCACACTAAACATGTAATCTACATATGCATACTGTTATACTAATCTTACCTGGATTCCGAATTCAGGTGTGCCGGTCAACCTGACTGGAACTGAAGCTGAGCGGCGGATTACTGGCTCCTAAACCATAAAAATCACAACGCTATAAGTGACACGCTAAATCACTTCCCGGGGACTTAAACTAGGAACTAAAAGTTTCCCTATCGATAAAAAGCATGGCAATACCCCTAAAAACATAAAAACGAGGAAAAACACGGGTTCTGAAAAATCCCCAACCGGTAGGCAAGTTTGCCCAACCGAATTCCGGTTCGGGAAGTCAGGACCCCCATCCGGAATTCCGGATGCACAACCGGAATTCCGGTTCCAGGCAGCAACATCAAATTTTCATAACTTGCACAATTCAACCCCAAATCACCTCAAACTTTCCAGACCTGTTCTATACCTTCCCTAGAACATATCCAAGGCATCAAAACAACCCAGAAACCTCAAACACGAAAAATGCCATTGGAGCTCAAGCTTTGAGTTCTAAACTCAAACTTGAGCAAAACCACCTAATCATGCATTTCACTAGCTTAATTCTACTTAATGAAGCTTATCTAAGCCTCTGAAAACAATTAAAAACAACAGCAACATCACAGAAACAGATTCACTATATTTTCTTCCAAAAATCACATTTTTGCATAGAAAACTCAAAGCTTTAAACAATCCTAACTAACATGCTTCAAACAGTTCATTTAACTTCAATTAGGCATGCTTTATACCACAGAAATCAACAACAAAACACAGCAATAACAACAGCCACTAAAAGCATGCATTTACTCCATATTTCACCATTTTTTTCAAGAAAACAAAGGAGAACAATTAGGAAATACATACCACAATCAAGAGTACCCAAAGTTAGGAAGAATCTAGCTAGAAATTTGATGAAAAACCCAGCCTTTGAATCCCATGCACCAGCCGAAATAGAGAGAGAGAATGAGAGTTGTTCTTTTGAAATTTTCTTTCTTTTTCTAAACTTAGTATTTTTTGTTAAGTGATGAAATGAAGAGGAAAAAGAATATAAGCCACATATCACATTTTATTTCAGCCATTAATTAAACAATTAAACATTTAATTTCCATTTCAAAAAATCATAAAAGACAAAATACTAATGGGGCAAAAAGACCATTTTGCCCCTCCACCTTAAAACCACATAAATCATACTAAAGGGGTATTTTTGGGAAATTCTAAATTCCCGGCCATTCCCGACATTCCCAATGTCTAAAACCCGTCCCCAAACTACTAACATACTAAGTTGTGATTTCTACTGAGCCAAACGCCGAGTTCCAAAATACCGGGCACCGGAAATGCAAAAAATGAAAACTACTGAATAACATAACCATGCATTTCTGAATTCCATAAATAACAGTATAATAAATTATTTAAATAGCTATAAATAATTTCATAATTAAACATAAACAACTACTGATTTCCAAATTAACTAAGCGGGCTTTACTTCTTTACTATATCCAACAGCAAATTCATGAAAAACCTCTTTCGAATTCCATTTCTCGTAATATGCAACTTACTCCAAACCAATGGCATACTCGCCTTGGTCATCCTTCTGTAAAAATTACTGATAAAATCAATAAAAAGTTGCATTGTTCATCTGATTTGTCTCATCTCCTTAATTGCAAAATCTGTCACTTTGCTAGGCAAAGAAAACTACCATTTAATAGCAATACCAGTTTTGCAACACAAATTTTTGATCTTGTCCACATGGACATTTGGGGACCTTATCCTTTAGAATCAATTGAAGGATATCGATATTTTCTCACAATTGTAGATGATCATTCTCGCTATACTTGGATTCATTTACTTAAAGCCAAATCTGAGGCACCCACACTCATTCATAATTTCTTTACTTATGTCAATGTTCATTATAAATGTCATATCAAAGCTGTGAGAACTGATAATGCCAAAGAACTCACTTTAACACATTTTTATGCTAGTCAAGGAGTTCTACATCACAAATCTTGTGTTAACAGGCCCCAACGAAATGCCATCGTTGAAAGGAAACATCAGCACATATTGAATGTAGCTAGAGCTCTAGCTTTGCAATCCAATTTACCTCTTCTTTATTGGAGCTATATGGTAAGAACTTCTGTTTATTTGATCAATAGAACTCCATCTATATTATTAAAAGACAAGACATCTTATGAACTATTGAATTCCAAGATTCCATCTTATGATCATTTGAGAAATTATGGTTGTCTATGCTATGCCTCTCCTCACACCAGCAGCCACAAATTATCCCCTAGGGCCAAAGCTTGCATATTTATTGGCTATCCCGATAATATGAAAGCTTACACCCTATTAGATATTGAATCCAATAATATTTTCCACTCAAGAGATGTTATCTTCTATGAATCTATCTATCCTCTCACCAAAACCAGCAACCACAATGTCAATAGTGACACATTTTTTCCTACTGCTACAAAACCAGCAGCTACAAATTTCGATAATCCCTCACCACATGACCACAATATTGTTGCCCCCAAACCAGCAACCAATACACCTGCTGCTTCCATACCAGCAATCACCATACCTCCTACTCCAATTGCATCCCCACCAACAACCATTATTCCCCCAAAAATGGCTTCAGACACACGCCAAACAATATCCAAAATGGGCAGAAACATCAAAAAACCACTATACCTACAAGACTACATATGTGACAAGGTTGCTCATACAACAAATTATCCCATTGCTAACTATGTTTCTTACCATCGCTTTTCTAATCTTTTCAGGAATGCTATTCTTGCAACTCAATCGTTAATTGAACCAAAATCCTATGCTGAAGCTTCCAAATATGCTGCTTGGTTAAAGACTATGGATGCTGAAACAGATGCCTTAGAAAGAAATGACACATGGATTGTTACAAGTTTACCACCCAACCAACACGTCATTGACAATAAATGGGTTTACAAAATTAAATACAATCCCGATGGCTCAGTCAATAGACTTAAAGCTCGCCTAGTTGCCAAAGGGTATACCCAACAACAAGGTATTGATTTTTTTGACACTTATGCTCCTGTAGCTAAGTTCAATACACTAAAACTTCTTTTTGCTCTTGCTGCCATAAAACAATGGCACCTACATCACATCGACATTGATAACGCCTTCCTTCATGGCAATTTAAATGAGGATGTTTATATGAAACTACCTCAAGGTTACACTCCCAAAGGGGTGATACCACCTAATGCCGTTTGCAAATTAAAAAAAAAAGCTTATACGGCTTAAAACAAGCATCTCGACAATGGTATGCTAAACTTAGTACCACTCTCATTACACAAGGCTTTACACAATCTAAAAGTTACCATTCCTTGTTCATTAAAAATACATCTACTACTTTCCTAGCCTTACTTATATATGTAGATGACATAATTGTAGCTACAAACAATATTTCAGCCCTCAATCATTTTATTGCTACATTAGACTCAACTTTCAAATTGAAAGATCTTGGCAGCCTACGATTCTTCTTAGGACTCGAAGTTGCAAGATCGAATAAAGGCATTTCGGTTTCACAAAGACCATTCACATTGCAACTTCTTCAAGAAATGGGTCACCTTGGCTCCAAACCGGTTTCCACACCAATGGAACCCAATCTCAAACTAAGCAATGAATCAGGTGCTCCTTTGTCAGACCCAAAACAATACCGCAGCCTCATAGGCAAGCTCATCTACCTCACAATAACTCGGCCTGACATCAGTTTTGCTGTCAACAAACTGAGTCAATACATTCAACAACCCCGCCAACCTCATTTCCAAGCTGCAATACGAATTGTATCTCAAACAATCTCCAGGTCAAGGCCTCTTCTACCATGCTGCAGCACCTCACCCTCTTCAACTTCACGCCTTTGCAGATGCTGATTTGGGGGCCTGCCCAGATTCACGGAGATCAATCACAGGCTATTGTGTTTTTTTGGGGCATTCTCTCCTGTCTTGGAAGGCTAAGAAGCAGCAAACAATCTCAAGATCTTCCGCTGAAGCCGAATATAGATCAATGGCACATGCCACTTGTGAACTGACATGGCTCAACTCCATTCTTCAAGACTTTGTTGTTCCCATCAAAGCTCCTTCCATCTTATATTGTGATAACACTGCAGCTATTCACATTGCTGAAAATCCTGTCTTCCACGAACGAACAAAGCATGTGGAAATCAATTGTCACACTGTTCGTGAAAAGATCAACAACGGTACACTTCAGATGAATCATGTCTCTTCCGAACACAATCTCGCTGATATATTAAACAAGCCTTTGTTTCCTCAGCACTTTCATAACATTCTGTCCAAGCTGGCTGTCAAAGACTTTTACACACCAGCTTGAAGGGGCGTATTACAGATTGTTAGTATGTCTTACTGTTTCATTAGTTTGTTATTACCGTTATTATTTGTACTGTTAGTTGGTTAGTTTGTTACAACTACCATCTTGTATCTCAGCTGTACATAAAAGCCTTGTACCTATCATCAAATCAGATATACAACATATTTTTCTTTCTCTTTTCTCCTCTGCTTTCTCTGTTTTCTCTCTTTGTTCACTAATAATAAATTGTAATGAATAATCCGATTAATCCTATAACAAAGGGGTGGTGATGTTTGTACGTTGCAAAGGCCCAGGCAACCAGCCGATGTAATGGTATTGGATGGCCAACTCTTTGGTCAAATTATATATTGATATTAAAGGTGTGAAATGTGAAAGCATTAAGTAAAGATGTGCAATGAAATATAGCTCATCAAAATTCTTGTTATTTAAAGTTAAAATAGAGAAGTGGATACTCGTTAAAAAAAAAAAAATAGAGAAGTGGATACAAATTTAAGAAAAATATGACATAGAAAATGCTTTATTTTACATAAATTTTAAAACAACAAATTAATAATGTTGTTGTAGAGTATTATTATTCATTTTCTAAACATATTTTATTAATTTTTTAAGTTTTAAATAATTTTTTATGTATGATTATGTGTGTATATATTAATATTATGTATTTAAATTGAATAAGATATATTAAAAGATAAAATAGAAGGAAAAAAAATAGAGAAATTGATAGATTGTATAATGTAAATGCTTACTATAAAATAGATAAAATATAATTTATGTGATGTATTAATTAAAAGAATAGAACAATGCTCTATAGCTAAAATAAATAAAGTAGAAATTTAATTAAAAAAATTAAAAAATAAAATAAACAAGGTGATGTGAGTGCTCTTATGTCCAAACGTGACTTTTCCTTCAGAACCTTATAGAATGTTTATGATGATGCAACAATATTTAATGTGGGTGGCACTTGATGATGTTGGTAGTGATAATTAATAATTACTTTATCATCTTCTCTCATCAGATGTGTCCAAATAATGATGGTTAATTTACCCCACTCACAGACATGTTTCCGTATAAAACTCCCTTTTATATATTAATCTATATATATATATGTATATAACGGGTATATGTGATAATCAGTTTACATGCTAACAAAATTAAAACTTATAACACCATATTTAATGCGAATGTATTTTTGGTCGATCCTCCAAGGCAACAGATCAGAAATATATAAAATGAACTACATTAAAAATCTCAACCCTACACCTCATTTACTCACCACTCGCTTACGTATACCAAACCCCCTTAAATGCCTCACTAGCAAATCTACAACATTAATTAATTAGTATTTATGTATGTAGTTGTGATTTTTGAAATTGTACATATGGTAATGACAAAAGAAAGAAATAAGAGATCAGAATTGTAATCCTAGAAGGCTAGACCATTGTAATGGCTAATAAGAACATTATTTTGGTAGTGATCATGATCACCTTCTTGTTATGGTTTTGTCAGTTAAGTAGTACTAGTGTATCATTTGCATATCCCCTTGTCCCGGCCATTTATGCATTTGGGGACTCCTTAGCCGATGTGGGCAACAACAATTACCTCGTCTTTTCTGTAGTCAAAGCAAATTTTCCACACAATGGCATAGACTTCCCCACCAAAAAACCAACCGGGAGGTTTTGTAATGGCAAGAATGCTATTGATCTTCTTGGTAAGTGATCTCTTATATTTCAACTAATATATTATTTCCAATACTATTTTCATTTTCATATGAGTTTCAAGCCAAAAAATAAATAAATTCTAATGTCCGGAAAATGAGGAACATTGACTGTCATACAAAGGTATTTGATATTTTAATGTAATTTTTGGGCAGCTGAAAAAGTGGGCTTACCATATTCCCCGCCATATCTGTCTACCCTATACAAGTTAGAACAGAGAAGTAAAAATTTCCTAACAGGTGTAAACTTTGCTTCTGGTGGTTCTGGAATTCTTAATCAGACAAATCATCAGTATGTAAGTCAAACAAAAACATTAAATTATATAATTTGTTTTTCAAACAAAATTTCCACAAAAATATTATAACATTGGATTTATATTGTTGATGTGCTTTCAACCCCAGTCATTATGCTTAACAAAACAAGTAAGTAGCTTTGTAAAGGTGCATGAAGCCTTAAACAAACAGTTAGGAGCCTCCGGCTTGAATCAACATCTCTCAAAATCCCTCTTTGTAATTGTGACTGGAAGCAATGACGTGTTCAGCTACTTTGGTTCCGCAGATTTGCGTAATAAAACCACATTGCGCCAATACATAAACTCAATGGTAGTTACTTTTAAGGGACAAGTTAAGGTAATAATTAATTAATTAGTTAATTACAACACATTAATTACTTATATATATTACTTAACTTTTTTTATTTATGTACTCTGTTCCTTTTTGATATATTAGAGTATGGTATCTCACAAAAATAATGATGAACATAGACGAACTCCACTAATCACTAATTAAGTTTTAAACGGAATGTGATTCTTATTATATGGTATCATGAGCATAATTGAGATAAAAGTCAGTAGCTTTAGATTCAGTAATGCAAATATAAATTGGTGAGCAAAGAAATGTGAATATTAAATTATTTATAAAGATGTGATATTGTTCGATTTGGGCGCCTCATTAGTTTTTGAGCATCTTCCCAAAAGATTTTATTTCAGTGGAGAAAGTATTCATCGTTATATACCTAAGATCAATCCTATTATTAGCCAATGTGCAAATTTGGTTGTACATCCAACAACCCAACAGATACCATATCTTTTATATTATTGCTTAAAATTATTCTAATTTGTTTTTGGTAGCGTTTGTATAATCTTGGAGCACGTAAGTTTGTAATTGTTGGGATTGGAGTAATTGGATGTACTCCATCTGAGAGGAAAAGTAACAAAGCCGAGCAATGCAATGAAGAAGTAAACAGCGTAGCGGTTAGGTACAACGAAGCTTTGACTTCAATGTTGAATAGCTTGAAAGTTGAGCAAAAAGGGTTAAGCTACTCGTACTTCGATGGCTATAGTGTCATGCAAAATGCCATACACAAAGCAGCTACTTATGGTATATATAAAATAATAATACATTACCCTTATTTTGAAATAAAATATTCTTACAAATTAATATAGTTTTAATTTATAAATAACACAAGTGTTCTGGGATTTCATTTAATTGTCAGGTTTTTCAGAGGTTAAGGCTGCTTGTTGTGGACTTGGAAAGCTTAAAGCCGATGTTTACTGTCTGCCAGTTTCAAAAGTTTGCTCCAATAGAAGCAGCCATCTGTTCTGGGATGCAAACCATCCTACAGAATCTGCTCATCGCCTCTTTGTGGATTACATTTTTGGTGGCCCTTCACCATACACATTCCCACTAAATGTTAAGCAGCTTATTTCCACTTAAATTACATCTAATATTTAACAATAGCATGACTAGCTAGTTTATCATCAACCTCTTTCTTATTTTATGTCATTATATTTTAATATTTTTACATTACTATTATCCATATAGTACTTTATAGTTGTATCTCTCCATAATTTACCTATAGTAATGGAACATTATTGTTATCATTGACAAATATGTACACCTAAATTTAAAGTGTGTTTGTTGATTAGTCCAATTATTTCCCCATGGAATTGACTACACTAGCGTAAATAATAAGGTTAATTATAAAATTTTTTATTTTTGTTTTATAAAAGTTATTAATTGTGCCTTCTATTTTGTTAAATGAAAAACATTACAAAAAATAGTTAGCAATTTAGTAATACTTGTTAGTCACAATATTAATTTTTTGTGGCTAAATCTGACTTTTAGTCACAACAAAAAGTTAGTTGTGACTAAAACATAGTATTAATTTAGATTAATGTTATTAATAATTTAGTTTTAGTCACAACAAGTACTGTGACTAAAAACGTATTTAGTCACAACAAATTGTAATTATTGTGACTAATACTTTTAGCCACGGATATTTTAGTGACACCATAGCAAATATGATGTATAATTAGTCACATATTTTTTTTATTTTAAATCACAAGTTTTGTTGTGACTAAAAGTAAGAATTTTTGTAATGAAAATAGACCAGGTATGTAATGACCGCATAAATAAATTATGTGAATTAACAAAAGAATTAAGGGATTTTAATTATATTTTATGAGTACGTGTTTCCTAGTAGAAAGTTATGGCTTATTATTAGAAACAGGCCTTAGGAAAATATTTTTTTTCAATTACAAAGATAAATTTGAATTCTAGAGGTAATATACATACTATATATGAAATTTTATGTTTTCCATGTTTTATGCCCGGTAATAATAGAATGTGACGATTTGGCTATTCGTATCACTTGGATACGGTAAAGTATCTTAGAATTAGTGGGGTAAGATGAGTAGACATTTAGTATGTTGTGAATCACTGGAGTTATGATTTTGGACCAAATTACCACTAGGATTATAAGCTTACCACATGAGGAGGAAAAGGGTAAAATTGTCATTTTGTTATAAGTTGATAATGGTTATCTTTAGTGGGATTTTTAGCTTATTCCTAAGGCTTTAATGCTAAATATTGTATTTAATTAAAGATAATTTGGTATTATCTCAAAGGTTAGAAAATTGGAAACAAACCCTTATCTTTCTCTCTCCCAAGGTTCGGCCCTTAGGAAACTCAAAAGAAATCAAATTTTCTCTCTTTATTCAAACCAAATTTTATAGTGATTGCAGCAAGGATACAAGTATTAAGGAATAACCTAAGGTAAACTAAAAGCGAAGGGCGCTTTGGGGCTACTGTCCTTGTGGAGTAATTAAGATAATTCTTGATCTAACTCCCTTTTCATTCGAAGCACCGTAAACATAAACCTTCCAAAGTGGCAATTCTGAGACTGGCTCGTCCGGTAGGTCATTCATGTTGGAATTATTTTACCAGGATCTTAGATCTACTCACAAGTATGTTTATTAACATCCTAAATAAGAACTTTCTAAAACGATAAATTAAACACATATAAAGTTTAAGAAACCTTACATTGGGTGCAGCGGAATTAAATGACTCCTTCCGTTCAGATCTCTAACCCTTGTATCCTTTCTGTAGTAGAGTATTATCAAAATCTGAACCTCGATCTCTTTATCTGAATCCTTGATGTTGAATCTCCTTTGCTGATGATCTTTCTTCACGATCTTCCTCACTATGATTGAGGTATTGCTTGCTGTGTGTGGGCACTACTCTAATCACTAGGGTAAGTTAGAAATATGAAGGAAGAAGAGAGAGAGAGAGAGTGGCGGCTAAGGAAGAGAGAGAAGGCTCAGGTTTTTCTGGTTCAGAAAGTGTAATTTTCCTGAAGCCTTCACTATCTATTTATAGCATTCCACTAGGGTTAGGTTTGAATTATCTGGCATTAAAATAATGAAAATATAAGCTTAAAAAACCTACAAAGGTGGCCGGCCATGGCTTAGTGGATTGGGCCTTGCTTTTTGAAATTTTGCAATTTTAACACTTTTGTATCTGATTTTCTCAAAAATGTCAACTTCCTAATTCAACCATTTAAACGCCAATTCTAACTATTTAATAACTATAAATAATTATTAAATAATATTGTCATTTATCATATTTATTAATTGAACCATACAAAGTATCATAATTAACAAATATGCCCCTATTAACTCTTTCTTTACAATTTCGCCCTTACTTAGTGAAAATTTCACAAATAGACATAGTCTAATTTATGAATTATAATTGATTAATCAAACTTGGGGCTAGCTCAAGTGGCCATAGGTGGGTGTGTGAGTGTTGGAGGTCTTTGTTGGGTTTTATGCCCTAAATAAAACTCATTTCATATAATCAGATTTACTTATTAATAAAGATCAGAAATAACATTTTATGTTGCATGGTTCACATGATTTATTTCATGATTATATGTGTATATAATGTATGAATTCTTTTTAAGTCCAGAACATATGTGTTTGTTAAAGATTATAGTGTTGTCAGCACAGTGGAATATAATCTTTATTATATGTTCAAAAGTAGATTCCCTGATTTGTCAGAACACTGGATTTAGACTGACATGGTATAATCAGCGATAGGTATTCTTACACCTTGGAAAAGTGTTATGTCCTTTCCAGGACATTGGCAAAGTTTACCAGTATCGGATGCATGGAGTATGCATTGGAATGGACCGATATTGAACTTTGAATTAGATTTTGAAACTTACCGTAAACATCTATTCAATTCAATATCATAAGTTGATCCTAGATCACATGATCGAAATCCTGATATGGTTAGGCTCAATTTCAAGAGTATTATTCGTGTTCTTTGATTTGTTAGTTAAGCCTAGTTTTGTATCAGGGTGATACGTACATTTTGGGAACACGGTAATGCAATTGAGTGGGAGCGCTAACATAAATATAGAATCTATAGCTTCTATTTGGCAAATAGAAGTAAAGGATGATTTCCTTCGAGCTTAACCAAACGAAGATAAATGGTGGAGATCTCATTTCACTTAGTTGAAATATCATTTATACAGGGTTAAGTGTTTTAAGGATAAAATACATTGTAGGGTGTTACGGTAATTTAATCCCTGTACAGTGTAAATCATCTATATAGAGGATTGTTGACCGAGATTTTCGGCAACTACTAAAATATGATTATAATATTGAGCCGTAAGAAAGCGAGAGAAGGATTTTTACGTGGTTTCGGCGTTAATGAGCCTTAGTCCACGAGTCTTTGTTATTAATGGATGTATTTAATACAGATTCCACACTTGAGGGAATGTCTCCCTTATAAATACAGAGAATGTTCTTGGTGAGTATTTACTCTTCTTGCTCATATGCAGCCCAAGATTCTCGATCCCATTTAATGAGCTTTGAGGGGGTATTTATAGTGTTTTGGTGGGGTAATCCCTAGAATTGTTCTTACAAACGTATCTGTAAGTATCCATAAAGTTGGGTATTCCCAATGAATATACCATGAGTAATGCATGGTCAAATCCCTAGGTGCTGTAGGGTTTTTATGAGGAATGTCCTTTTTGCCTTGTGATTGATGTGACTCTTCGCAGAGTAGCCGTCGCTAGACTTAAATGATCATTACTGTGGCGCTGTTGTTTGGAGGTTGTGCCGTCAGACTTTATTGCGTGTTGCAGTCCCAACACGCTTCCTCCCATGCAGCATTAAATGCGACTTGATTGCTCAGGAGAAGCCTGACACCTCACGGAGAGGCTTTATGCTATGCGAGCTTCCGGGAGCACCTTGCACTCCGGGTGCCTCCTCCGGGACCTATGCCCAGAGTGCTTCCTTGTGGCATACAAAGACTTAGCAAATATTTATAAGTTATCTGATCCTCGTGTCCCTGTTCGATTGGTCCACGTATATTGGGTGAAATTAGAGGCAACATTTAACCCCCAAGCCTTGTTTACTTGGAAAATAAACCAAGGCTTGCTTAGGCGCCTCCGGTTGACTCCTTGGTTTCCTGGCACGAGCTCAGAGCGCGTGGGGGCGTATTTAATGATGGCATTAAATGCAGCGATTCGCTTTTTACAGAGGTGTCTCCGGCCGACTCCTCGGTTTCCTGGCACGAGCTTGGGGCGCGTGAGGGTGCGTCTAATGATGGCATCAAATGCAGCGATTCGCCTTTTGCAGAGGTCGATTCGTTTCATGCCCATTGATTGATGCGGCGCATTAATGGTGTCAGACGGATACTCAAACGTTTCCACCGCCTTTATTGCAACTCAATCTGGCCCGTTGATCTTTGGGTATTTGAATCGTGCGTTTCCCCCACCGTTCGATTGGTAGGTGGTGACGCCTGTTCCTCATGCACTTTTGCCTATAAAAGCCACCATCTTTCCTTCATTTCGGTTACTTTTCATTCCTTGCCATTTTTGCTCGAATTTCCCAGAGAGAAAATTCTTCAAAATCAGCACGAACCTTCTGAACACTTTGCCATTTTTTTCCAGTTCTTCCTTGCTTGCTGTTATCAGTCCTTTTCATCTTTACTTGACTAAAATATGGACCCCCAGTTCAACACTTCACTGTAAGTTTCTTGCATCCTTTGGTAATGACATGCTTTTACTCGCTTTGTTTGTTTTTTCTGGGTTCGCATTTTGAGATTTCTGGGCATGCAAGTGTTTAGGTTCTTCATGTATTCTGTTTTGTGTTTACTGCTTTAGTTGTAGGATCACCATTATCATGCCTCTGTTTTTATCGTGCATTTTCGTTGAAGAAAACCATATGTTCTTCGTTCAACGGTTGCTTAGGGCATAGAATGGGGTCTTTTTCTTTCTGTTCCCCTTACTGTGTAAAACCACCTTCTGCGATTTCACTGCACCTGACACTTGTTCAGGGAATCTTTCTAGGGTTTCCCATGTGACATGTGTCCGGAGGGGGCCTCTTTCCAGCGGTTAGGGGACCCCCATTCCCTTTTTCTTGACTTAGGGTTTTGTATGGGACCTAACTGCTGGAATTTTCTCTCTCTTTTTTGTTTTTCACAGAATAGAAAATGTCTGCCTCTGGCTCGAAGTCCTCGAAGAAGAGCGGGAAACGCATGGCCACTTTGGAGGAGGTTTCCCTGGGACCCGTTGCCCAGGAGGGGTATAAATCCCGAGCAACCGGGTGGGAAGCGGCTGAGCTTCATTCCACCTTAACCTGTCCCCATCAACTGGAGAATATTGTGGACGTTGCTGGGATCAAACCTTCCACTTCGGGGACCTATCACCGGCCACCTCGCGACTCGGAGACGCCTAACCATAATTACGGCGGCTTCGGAGCCTGGAGCCAGACGAACCTGATGGCCGGTGCCATGCTCCCACTTAAGGACTATTTTGTTAATTTTCTTGTTTTTGTCGGCCTTGCGCCATACCAACTCATTCCTCAAGCTTATCGCCTGCTTTTAGGCTTATTTATTTTTTATGCCGCCCGCCGATGGGGATCTCCCCGCCCGGCGGAAATTTTGTATGTTTATGAACTTGTATCCGTCCCCAAGAAAGGGGACAAACTTAAGGACGGTTTCTATGGGTTCCGGATCCATCCCGCTAACGAAGGGGTGGTTCCGTATAATAGGCAAACTCACGTCAAAGAGTATCGCCATCGCTTTTTCTTTTCCTCCGGGTTCAGGGCAGTGGATCACCCGGAGCTCCTTACTGAGTGGGTGAGGATCCCACCCTATCAGCGGACGGCCCCTACACAGACCTTCCTCCGGAGGGCCCAAGCCTTTGCCTCCTACGACCGCGCCGATCTCGATGTCGGGGGTTTGGTCACCACGGAAAACTGCAGGAAGGCCAAACTTATCCTTCCGCATCAATCCGTGGAGGACTCTAACCTCTCACGGGTCATCTGTCCCAATGTAAGGGCGCCGGTCGCGGAGAAGACCTTCCGGGACGAGATTATCGCCACGGCAGAGAAAAAATACCAAGACTATCTCTACCGGAAGGCCCAGGAGAAGGCATACTCTCAGGCCCAGGCGGCCTCTGGGAGGGGACTCCGCGTGGGGAGGCCGGTGGTGCGAAGGAGCCAGGCGATTGCCGGGAAGTCCGAGGCTAAATTTTTTGACAAGATTCTTCAAGAAGAGATTGGGGATCGTCCTGCCGGGAGGCCCCTCCGCATTGAAGATTCTTCGGAGAGAAAAACCCCCAGGCCACAGCCTTCGGTCCCAGAGCCAAATTCAGGGGCTCCTGGTGCTAGCACCTCCGGTGCCTGCGGTAAGTCTCCTTTGATAATTCGTTATGTTCCTTCCGTTGGCGAATACGCAAGTCATAGGCCTGTAGGGTTCGACGAGCGTCTTCATAGGTTTAGGATGCCATCGACCCGGTGGGGGGATCATTTGAAGGAATTTTACTTTTCAAACTTAGGAGATTTTCTAGGTCGGTCCCGGATGGGCTCTGGCCCTCCGGAACCTATTCCCTTAGGTCCTTCAGCTTACATTACGTCCAGCTGGTTCCGGCCTTCGGACAGCTATCTCGGAGATGATGCTGCCAGCATTAAAGTTCAGGACTTTGCTAGGGCCGAATTAGGAAGTCCGGGTAGGAGTAGCTTATTTGCTGTATCTTATGTAAGTTGTTTCCCACGGATATCTAACACTTGCTTATTTTTGTGAAACAGGTGTCTCCATGGATGCCATCTTGGAACAGCTTGCCGGAGTTCGCACTCCCGTGGCTCCTCCGGCCTTTACCTCTTCCCCCATAGCCCCTTCCCTGAAGGTCTCTTCTAGCGCTCCCCCTGACACTATTGATTTAGTGGACGACGAGGAGGTGCTTCCGGGAGAAGGCCAAGGAAAGCAATGGGGCTTTTCTGAGGGAGTCGCCGAGGGTGCGGGAGAGCTCCGGGCCCTTCCGGAGGAGGCTGAAGAAGGCGAAGAGGAGCCTGAGGTAGCTCTGATTCGTAAGCGCAAGGGCAAGATGATTGCCCAGGACGAGCCCAAGAAGCCTCGGAGAGCCGACACTCCTGCCCATGGTCTTGACGGCGGGGTCTCCCCCATGGAAGAACATCCTGCTCCTCCCAACATCGTGCTTACTCCGGTCCCTGGGGATGAGGTGAGGCAAGAGCTTCGGATAGCCAAGCATAACTATGTCATGGACGAGTACTCCCGGGGGTATGCCGAGGTGGAGGCCCTTAGGAGGATCTTGCGGGTTGAGGTAGAGGCGATTATTAACAACCCGGAGTACCAGGATCCGTGGGACCTTAACTTGGACCCCCTATCGGACTGGTTCCGTCGCTTCCTTGGGCCCACCTTGGCTCCCTTTGCCGCGGAGATGACCGGCGAGTTCGCTTCTCAGCTTACCCGATGCGCGCCTAAGCGGTTCGCCACTTGTGCCTCCCTGAACTCTATCTTCCAGGTCCAGGACCTCAGCCATTCCCTCACCGTGGTAAGTACTTCGCAATTTTGCTTTTCCCTTTATTTTTCTTCTTGGGAATTTTTTTTTCTTACACTTGTGTTATTGTTCAGCTTGCTGCTGAGGCTGGCCGCCTCTCCAAGAACATCATAAACCACGGCTTCGTTCTGTCTGACTTTGGGGACATGAACGACGTCAAGAAGGTCCTTCAGGACCTTACTGCGGAGAGGCAGATCTACCAAGAGGCTGCTGAGCGCCAGGAGGCGGCTGCCAAGGCCAAAGAGGAGGAGGCCAAACGGAGGGAGGCTCAGGCGGAAGCCATGATCCGGGACGAGGCCCAGCGGAGGGACAGGTTGGAGGCCCAACACCAGGAGGAGCTGAGGGCACAAAGCGAGGCTGATGATAGGGCCAGGCGGGAACTCCTGGAGGCCAGAGAGGCTTTGGACGAGATGGTTGCCAAGGTGAGATCCTTAGAGGAAACTCACCAGGTGAACATAGAGTCCAAGGCCGCTCTAGCTGCGGAGCTGAAGGAGCTCAGGGACTACAAGGAGCAATCCATCAAGAAGGCAAAAAGAGCCGAGCTCCTTTCTCCTGTTTCCAGCGCCCAGTGTCCGAAGCGCTTCGATGATGGGGTCTACATGGCTTGGTCCACCAACGACCAGAATATCAAGCTTACTTTTTATCCCAAACCCGAGGACATGATTGCCAAATTCCAGGAAAAGAAGAAGAAGCTTGACGCCATGGTAGAGGCACGTATCGGACCTCGCCTTCCTCCGCGCATTGACTGAGCTGCTGTATGACTGACCCAGTATAACCAAGATTCCACCCGTCTCTTTTATTATTCTTTTTTTTTTCTTTGTACATATTTGCTGCTGCCTTGGAACAATATATATAGGTAGCAGTTTTTATTCGAAGGGAAGACAATATTTTTTAAGGCCTATCCCCGGGCCATTTATATGTATATGACCTGCCCTTTGGGTCAGGATATTTTATATGTGATCTTTTCTTTTGTCACATGCTTATGCTTTTTAACCTGTCCTTTGGATCAGGGTTTTTATACTTATGCTTTTTATTTTTGCGCATACTTTTTGACCTGCCCTTTGGGTCAGGATATTTTACTTAGTTTGTTTTTCTGTCTGTCCGTGCGGCATACCCTAGTACCCTCCTGAGTGGCATAGAAACTTTGTTTTTAAGGCACTCAGTTTTATTTAACATGTAGAGGAGGTATACATTTGGACGGTACAAACCCTTTGAACAAAGTCTAAGTTTTATTTCGCTACTGGTAATATCTTCTGAGGTGATCGGCATTCCAGGCTCTTGGCACGGTGGTTCCGTCCATTCTTTTTAGTTTGTAAGTGTCGGAACCGATCTCGTCCTCGATCTCATATGGTCCTTCCCAATTTGGCCCAAGTACCCCCACTCCGGGTTCCTGGGTGTCTGGGAAAACCCTTCTTAGGACCATATCCCCAATAGCGAATTTCCTGTTTTTAACCTTAGAGTTAAAATACTTGGTCACCTTCTTTTGATAAGCAGCCATCCGTATTTGAGACTCATCCCGGAGTTCTTCGACTTGATCCAAGGCTTCGTGAAGCAGTGCCTGATTCGTGGCAGGATCGTAAGTCGTCCTCCTGTGGGATGGGAATAATATTTCTACCGGGACCATTGCTTCGCAACCGTACGCCATCGAAAAAGGCGAGTGACCGGTCGTGGTTCTGGGGGTCGTCCGGTAGGCCCATTATACCCTTGGCAATTCTTCAGGCCAGTTATTTTTGTAGGCCAGCAGCTTTTTCTTCAAGGTGACCTCTAGGATTTTATTGACCGCTTCCGCCTGGCCGTTTGTTTGAGGCCTGGCTACCGCGGAGAAGCTCTTCACTACTCCGTGTTGGTTGCAGAAGTCAGTAAATTCCTCGCAATCAAATTGCTTTCCATTGTCGGAGACTATTTTGTGAGGCAAGCCGTATCGACACACTATGTTTTTGATAACAAAGTCCAATGCTTTTTTGGCAGTTATTGTCTTCATAGGCTCAGCCTCTGTCCATTTGGTGAAGTAGTCTACTGCTACTATTGCATACTTTACCCCTCCTTTTCCTGTTGGAAGGGACCCGATGAGATCTATTCCCTAAACCGCGAAGGGTCAGGGACTGGTCATCAGGGTGATCTCATTTGGAGGGGCTCTCGGTATGTTCGCGTACCTTTGGCACGAGTCACACTTTTGGACATAGTCTACACAATCTTTTTTCATTGTTGGCCAGAAGTACCCTTGCCTCAATATTTTCTTTGAGAGGCTGGGTCCTCCCGTATGATCTCCACAGAACCCTTCGTGGACCTCTAGCATGATTTGTCTAGCTTCAGGGTCCGATACACACCTTAAATAAGGCATGCTGAGTCCTCTCCGGTAGAGAATTTCGTCCATCATTACATAACGATGAGCCTGATACTGAATCTTTCGAGACAGTGCCCTCTCTTGGGGCAACTCACCTGTTGTTATGTATTTTATGATGGGGACCATCCAGCTGGGTTCTTGCCCAACCGTTAGTGTGGTCTCTTTTATTTTGATGCTTGGCTCTGCCAAGCGCTCCACTGGTACTACCCCCAGCTCTTCGATTTCGCTGTCCGAGGCTAACTTAGCCAGACAGTCCGCATGAGCGTTCTTTTCTCGGGGGATTCTTTCTATTTTGTAGTCCGTGAACTCATGGAGCAGCTCTCGGACTATTGTTACGTACGCGGCCATCCGCTCGCCGCGGGTTTGGTATTCTCCGGATACCTGGTTTACGACCAGTTGGGAGTCACTGTAAACTTCCACTCTTTTGGCTCCTACAGCTTTTGCCAATTTCAGCCCTGATATCAGGGCTTCATATTCGGCCTCATTGTTTGAAGCTGTGAAGTCAAATCGGAGGGCCGCCTGGAGACGCAGTCCAGTTTGTGATATCATAGCCACTCCGGCTCCTGAACCATTCTCATTAGAAGCTCTGTCTACAAATACCCTCCAGGTGGGGATTGGTGGTACCGGCGTATTTGCTGTTGCCTCGGCTTCGTTGCATTCAGTAATGAAGTCTGCCAAGGCTTGGCCTTTTATAGAAATCCGGGGGACGTAGTGCAAGTCGAATTGACTTAGCTCCATCGCCCACTTGAGGAGTCTTCCGGACGCTTCAGGCTTTTGGAGAACTTGCCGGAGCGGATGGTTGGTCAGAATCTTGATCGGATGGGCTTGGAAGTATGGCCTTAACTTCCTCGACGCCATCAGGAGGCAAAATACTAGTTTTTCAATGACCGGGTACCTTGTCTCGGCTCCTATCATGCGCTTACTGACATAGTACACGGGATGCTGAGTTTTCTCCTCTTTCCGGACCAGGGCAGCGCTGACCGCGTGCTCGGAGACGGCCAAGTAAAGGAACAAGTCTTCTCCAAGGACGGGTTTTGATAGGATAGGAGGCTTGGCCATGTGATCTTTTAGCCTTTTGAATGCCTCCTCGCACTCGTCCGACCATTTGAACTTTTGGCATTTCTTTAGCACGTTGAAGAAAGGTATGCACTTGTCCGTGGACCGTGAGATAAAACGGCTCAATGCAGCTACCTTTCCGGTTAAGCTTTGCACATCTTTATGCTTCTTGGGGGATGGCATATTCAGGAGAGCCTGGATTTTTTCCGGGTTTGCTTCAATCCCCCTTTGGCTGACTATGAAACCCAGGAACTTTCCTGATTTGACCCCGAAGGTGCACTTCTTTGGGTTGAGTTTCATGCCGTATCTCCGGACAACTTCAAAGCATTCTTCTAAGTCGCTTGCATGGCTGTTGCATGCTTTGGATTTGACGAGCATGTTGTCCACGTCTACCTCCATCTTTCGTCCCTGGAGGCCTTTAAACATCCGGTTAACCATTCTTTGATAGGTTGCTCCGGCGTTTTTCAGTCCGAAAGGCATGACTAGGTAGCAGTATACCCCCTTATCGGTCCTGAAGCTAGTGCACTCCTGGTCTGCCGTATGCATTTTTATTTGGTTGTATCCAGCATAGGCATCCATGAAGGATAATAGCTTGAATCCGGAAGTGGCGTCTACCATTTTTTCGATCCTGGGCAGCGGGAAGCAGTCTTTTGGACAAGCTTTGTTTAGATCAGTGAAGTCTATACAAACTCGCCAAGTCCCGTTCGGCTTGGGCACCAGGACCGGATTGGCCAGCCACTCTGGATAGTACACGTCGCGGATCATGCCATTGGTCAAGAGTTTGTCCACCTCTTTCTCTAGAGCTTCGGCTTTCACCGAGTCGTGCGGGCGTCTCTTTTGCTGTACAGGAGGCATGTCCGGGTTGACATTGAGTACATGGGTGATGACATGAGGGCTTATGCCGGTCATGTCTTCTTGGCGCCATGCAAAGATGTCGATGGCGCCCTTCAGTGTTTTTATTATTTTGTCCTTTTCCTCCGGGTCCAGGTTCTTCCCTAACCGGAGTACTTTGGTGGAGTCGACGTCGTACACTGGTACTTCTTCGACGTCCTCCATTGGTTCCACGATCCTTTCGGATCCTACACGAGGATCCAACTCATCCTCTTCAGCCATCTCTGGGTCAGCGTACTCCCGGACCATAAGTACGGGTAGGTGGGTGGCAACATTATAATATTGCCTTGCTTCCCCCTGATTCCCCCTCACAGTCCCGACTCTGGCTTCCTGGGTAGGGAATTTTAGGCACAGATGTTGAATCGAAGTGATTGCACCAAAGTCCACTAGGGCCGGTCGGCCGAGGATTGCGTTGTAGGCTGTCGGACAGTCCACCACCACGAAGGTGCAATATTTAAATTTGCTTTGGGGAGTATCCGGGCACAGAGTAACCGGGAGCCTCACCTTTCCCATTGGGATAAGTGTCGTCCCGTTAAACCCCGTGAGCTGGGACCCACTAGGCGAGAGGTCACGGTCGGTCAAGCCTATCGCGGTGAAGGCTTCTTTGAAGAGCAGGTTCACGGAACTCCCATTGTCAATTAAGACTCTGGCCACCACTTTATTCGCGATGGGGGTCTCTATGACCAACGGGTCGTGATGAGGGAAGCGCACCGTCTTGGCGTCTTCTTCCGTGAACGTGATGGGTTTGTCCATCAGCCGAGGCCTTTGAGCTGGGAGTTGAGTAACTTCCCATATCTCATTGTGTTTTGCGGCCTCGGCGTATCGCTTTCGCTCCTTGCGAGTGTTCCCTCCGATATGGGGACCTCCGGAGATCATGGCTACCCGCCCGTTAGGCCGGGGCGGTAGCCCGGGAATATGCTGGGCGTCACCTGCGGGAGCAGCTGGAGCCAATACTCCTGCTGTACCCCCTCGTGTTCCCGGAGGCATACCCCCAGCCACCTATCCCGGATTAAGGTGGGGCAGCCTATTCTTGATCCACTCATAGAGGTGGCCCAATCGGATTAGATTTTCGATCTCATCCTTGAGATTCTTACACTCATTGGTGCTGTGACCAATGTCGTTGTGGTACTCGCATCTTTTACTCGGATCTCTCCGGGAGCTGTCTTTGTACAACAGCTGTGGTCTCCGGTAGTGCGTATTTTGCCTAGTGGCGAAGTACACACGTTCCTGGGAGTCCGATAGCTCCGTGTATTGAGTATATTGGGGGGTGTACCCCTTTTTTTGGCGCTTCTCCCCCGTCCGGGTGCTGCCCTTGGGAGGACCTTTTACTCCTTGATCCCTGGGAAGGGCCTGTTAAGCTAGCAGTTGGGGCAGCTTGTGAAGGAGCTCGCCCATTTACTCCGGACGGGTTGCCAAAATGAGAGGATGCTGGTGCCAAAGCTTGGCCCTGGCTATACCCGGGAGTAGCAGAGAATTGTATGCCACTCACTTGTGGAGTCGCGGTCGGGGCAGTACCCGAGGGCGATACTCCGGGCATGTACCCTGCTATCCCGGTGGGATAATAGACTCCATAAGCCATGATTTGGGCTCCTTCGAGGTTGATATATTTTTGGACTCTTTTCTGGAAGTCCTGGAGGCTAGCAGCCCCTTCTTGCTGCAACTCATTCCAGAAGGGAGTCCCAGTACGGATTCCTGCTTGGAGAAGTGCAAGCTGTTGCCCGTCATCAACCTTCTTGGTCTTCAAGGCTTCCTCTCGAAACCTCTTGATGTAATTCTTCAAGGTCTCAGTGGGCAGTTGCTTGATATTAGTCAAGGCACTGACCTCCAAGTTGACCTTTCTTGCGACGACAAACTGTCTCCGGAAGTTGGTCTGGAGCTTGTTCCAACAGCCCATGGATCCTGGTTCCACCTTTTTGAACCATTCCTCCGCGGACCCACTCAGAGTGAGTGGGAAGCGCAGACATTTGGCATCATTTCTGACCCTCATGACCGTCATGACACGGTTGAACCGTGACAGGTGGTCGCTGGGATTGGAGTTCCCGGTATATGCCGCCATTTCGGGCATCTTGAAGTTTTTAGGGAGCTCCGCCTCCAGGATGTGCTTGGCACACGGCTCCCGATCCTCGCTGTCTGAATCGGAGTCGTCTCCCTTCTGCCTCCGGGAGACTCGAGCAATGTCTTTTCGGAGTATGGCGAGTTCCGCCATAATTCCTTCATTTAACGTACCCGAGGAAACCACGGGCCCGTATCTTTTTTGGTCAAGGTGATCCCGGAGGTCACCTTGATTCCCATTGATTTGATTTCTCAGATCAATGGGAGGACATCTCTGTCCTCTTCTCCCTCTACCCCCTGGTTCCTGGTGCACAGAAACGCTTTTTCGGTCCCCTCGATCCTGAGGGCCAAGACTCCCTTTTTGGGGCTTTCCCCTCTGCGGACCTTTCCCTTTAGGAAAATCTGAGCGGACTTTTCGCGGATCCTGCACCTTTTTCTTTCGCCCAGGGGTAGAAGTAGGGTTTTTTGTTTGATTTCCCTCAGCAGGATATCTTATAGGGCTAGGTTCCCTAGATTTCTGCTGCTGGGAATTAGGCGAAGATGTCGCTGGCTCCCTGTTGAGTCCAGCGGTCATTGCCTTGGGATGCACGTGAATGCCAGCTGCTTCCATGGCTTTTTGCATGGCTAGCATCACTTCCTGCATTTTTCTGGTTTTGCGCTTTCTGAGCTTTGATCTCGGCTTCGTGATCGATAGCTTTTTGTCTGAGAAGCACCAGTTCTGAGTAACTTCCTTCGTCATAGGCATACTCGTCGAGGTTTCCCTCGTAGTCCTCATCGGGGACTATTTCTTCTTCCTCGGACTCCTCTGCTGCTCTTGAGGCTACATCTTCCTCGTTTGGGTCTTGAGCATCTTCCAGAGGCCGAGGCTAGCGTGTACTTTGAATTAGATTTTGAAACTTACCAGTATCGGATGCATGGAGTATGCATTGGAATGGACCGATATTGAACTTTGAATTAGATTTTGAAACTTACCGTAAACATCTATTCAATTCAATATCATAAGTTGATCCTAGATCACATGATCGAAATCCTGATATGGTTAGGCTCAATTTCAAGAGTGTTATTCGTGTTCTTTGATTTGTTAGTTAAGCCTAGTTTTGTATCAGGGTGATACGTACATTTTGGGAACACGGTAATGCAATTGAGTGGGAGCGCTAACATAAATATGGAATCTATAGCTTCTATTTGGCAAATAGAAGTAAAGGATGATTTCCTTCGAGCTTAACCAAACGAAGATAAATGGTGGAGATCTCATTTCACTTAGGTGAAATATCATTTATACAGGGTTAAGTGTTTTAAGGATAAAATACATTGTAGGGTGTTACGGTAATTTAATCCCTGTACAGTGTAAATCATCTATATAGAGGATTGTTGACCGAGATTTTCGGTAACTACTAAAATATGATTATAATATTGAGCCGTAAGAAAGCGAGAGAAGGATTTTTACGTGGTTTCGGCGTTAATGAGCCTTAGTCCATGAGTCTTTGTTATTAATGGATGTATTTAATACAGATTCCACACTTGAGGGAATGTCTCCCTTATAAATACAGAGAATGTTCTTGGTGAGTATTTACTCTTCTTGCTCATATGCAGCCCAAGATTCTCGATCCCATTTAATGAGCTTTGAGGGGGTATTTATAGTGTTTTGGTGGGGTAATCCCTAGAATTGTTCTTACAAACGTATCTGTAAGTATCCATAAAGTTGGGTATTCCCAATGAATATACCATGAGTAATGCATGGTCAAATCCCTAGGTGCTGTAGGGTTTTTATGAGGAATGTCCTTTTTGCCTTGTGATTGATGTGACTCTTCGCAGAGTAGCCGTCGCTAGACTTAAATGATCATTACTGTGGCGCTGTTGTTTGGAGGTTGTGCCGTCAGACTTTATTGCGTGTTGCAGTCCCAACACGCTTCCTCCCATGCAACATTAAATGCGACTTGATTGCTCAGGAGAAGCCTGACACCTCACGGAGAGGCTTTATGCTATGCGAGCTTCCGGGAGCACCTTGCACTCCGGGTGCCTCCTCCGGGACCTATGCCCAGAGTGCTTCCTTGTGGCATACAAAGACTTAGCAAATATTTATAAGTTATCTGATCCACGTGTCCCTGTTCGATTGGTCCACGTATATTGGGTGAAATTAGGGGCAACAAGGATCATTGATCACATTAGGGTTTTAACAATGGATAACTAATGACGTGTCTATATCGTGGAACATATAGAGCGTTTCTATATGACTGAGAGTGCAATTCCAAGTTCTAAGTGTGGATTCAATGAGGAATTAATAAGTTAGGGAATTTACTTGGTAAATTCGGTTCGACTTATTGGAAGCTCGGTTATATAGACCCATGGTCCCCATACTAGTCGAGATCATACTGCTTGTAAGACTCAGTTAATTGATTTTAATTAATCAATTATAATTCTAAAAGTTAGACTATGTCTACTTTATGAATTCTCACAGTTTAAGGATGAAATCGTAAAGAAAAGGGTTTCTAGGTTTAATTATTAATTAAGAGACTTTGTATGTCTAATTAATAATTATTTTAAATGACAATATTATTTAATAATCTATTTTAGTTATTAAATAATTAGTTTTGGCATTTAAATTATTAGAATTGGAAAAATGGCATTTTTGGAGAAATTGAAATAAAATTGAGGAAACTGCAAAATCCAAGTGAGGCCCATATTCCCTCTATGGCCGAGCACTCCCTTTGTGTTTCCCAATTATTATTTTTATTTTTTAATTGTCATGTAATTGCTAATCAAAGCCGAGCTATAATATGAAAGTGGTGGATCACACTAAATAAGGCAGTTAATCAATTACACAGTAAAAGAGGAAACTGTTTTATTTGGAAAGTTGTGCTCTCCCTTCTCCCTATATAAAGCAACCTTTGTGTCTCTTCTCTTGCAAGCTATCAGCCACGAAATTCAAGAGAGAAAAGAGAGAATTTTCGAAATCCTTGTGAGATGAGTAGTGCCCACACACATCAAGTGGTATCTCAATCATAGTATGGAAGACTATGGAATTTCTGCATCAAAGAAGGAGAAAAGAAGATCCAGGTTCAGATCTTGGTGATGCTCTGCTACAGAAAGGAATCAAGGGCTAGAGATCTGAACGGAAGGAGTCATAATATTCCGCTGCACCCACTGTAAGGTTTTCTAACTTTATATGTGTTTATTTTCATTGTTTTAGAGTTCATATTAGGTTGTTAATCCAACATACTTGTTAGTAAATCTAGATCCTGGTAAAATAATTTCCAACAATTGGCACCAGAGCCATGGTAATGGTTTACTTTCATGTAATATGAATTCAAACGATGATTGCATGTTTCTGTGTTGATTTGGATGACTTCATGTTGGTTTATGTGTTTGATGAATGTTGATGTTGTACAGTTTCGTTTTCCATGAAAAATATTTTTTCAATTTTTGAAAATATTTTATTTGGATTCCTTGTGAAAAATTAAGCAATTTTGTTTTTTACGGAACTCGATTCCGATAAAAATTGAGAAAGATATGAATTTTGGAAGATTGGAAATCATGGTTGCTGCATGCAGCTTTTACTGGCAGTTCCCCACAAATTGCGAATTTTTGAGGTTTTTTCCCCAAAAATCCAATTTTTTCATGGGATTGTTTCCCAAAATTTATTTTTCCAATTTTAAATATTTCTAAATTGAAATGTTTCCAATTTTAAATATTTTCAATTTGGAATTTTTCCAATTTTAAATATTTCTATTTTAGATTGTTTCCAATTTTTAAATATTTCCTATTATGGTCAGATTTAAAAATTTGTTAAGTTCTTTAATATTTATTTATTATTTAATTATAAGATTAGATATTTTGATATTTAAGATATTTTAAATTAAAAGATAACTTTGTCTTTTTATTTAAAATATTATATTAAAATTATCTTATATGGTAAATTAAATAATTAATAAATTTGAAATTAACATTGATATTTTTATAGATATACTTACCATAATGTTTTTCAAATTCAAAAATTTGTTATTTTGTTAAATATTTAATTATTTATAAATTATAAGTTTAAAAATGATATTTTTTCTATATATATATATATCATTTTTTCCTTATTAGAAATTTATAAATCATATCTTAAATATTTAAATAACATAGATATTTTTGTAGAGATTTGAATATTGCTTAATTTGAGATATTTTGACATATAATTATGGTAATTATTATTCATTTATTATTTTATTCCTAAAATAATAATTATCTAACCAAATCTATTTTAAAATTGGTTTATTTTATTAAATTATAAGATCTGAAAGTGATCTTGAAGATTCTTTCCTTTCAAATCATTGATCTTATTAGATATTTAATTTGATTCAAATAAACCTAGATATTTTAAAAATAGTTTCCTTTATTTGGTTAGTTTAAGAATAACAATTTAATTATATTAATATCTTAGTTCACATCTGTTACATGGACAATGTTTGTTTATTAATATTGTTTATTCAATTTTTTTTTTAACAAACCTATTATTTATCTGATCTAAATTGCTATGATTAACTTGTTGACAGATCATGATCCAATGATCTGATTTAATCATAGTCCAATTGACGATAGATCTTATAAATAATTTGTAACAGGTAAATTTTGTACTTCTTTCATCTGTGTAAACCTAGTAACATGATAGGGTCCATCCAAATCATTTGACCTGTGTGAGCCTATATGTTTGCTTTTGGGCTTAGATGCATATAGGGAGCCCATTTAAGTTTTTACTAAGTAAATGGACTAGGTTGCTAAAATAAATTTTGACATAAGGAAATTTATTTAGGCCCAATTAGATTTGGGCTTATTCAATGAATAACAATTGTTTATTTTAAGGTTAAATTCCTCTCTTTTGGGCCTTGTGTGAGAGTTGGGGGCCATAGAAGTGGGTACGACATACTGAACCCAGCTCCCCCTCACATGAACTACCCCAATTGTGAAGGCCCATTTGCCTTATTTAAATAATTGTATTAGGTTAATTATATTAGTCTAACCTAATTAAAATTGAATTAGCAACATAATTAACTTTTAAAATATATGAAATTTATTTTTCATTGTAATATTTTAAAGTTAATTTTAGAAAAACACTTAGTCAATGATATATTCTAGATAGTTATTTCTAGTACTAGTTATTATTTCTAATATTAAATAGGAAAATATCATAGATTGTGAAATTAATTGTTTCCTAATTAATTTTGGTACAATCTAAGTTTAGTATATTTTCCTAGTATTAAACTAGAATTAATAATTAAGTTTCCTCTTTACTTAATTATTTATTTCTTGAATTTAATACATTTAATTAAATTGAAAATTTCAATATCTAAGTTGATTTTCATCATGATACTTTAATATTGTTATTTTCATGTTATCTAATTAAAGTTGAAAATTATTTTAAGTTTGGAATCTTATTTCAGAATAACTTAAGTTTGAATAATTTTCAAAATATATTTTATTTTATTTTATTAATCATTTCCCAAAATTTTGAAATTGCATTTCTTTAATGCAGAAATTTCGAATTTTATTTGAAAAATAGATTAAAGTTGAAAATTATTTATTTAATTTTGGACCAACTTAAATCAGTGACTTTTTCATTTGATGGTTAATTAAAATAAATGAACTAAAATATATAATAATTAGAAATTGAATTAATTAGTCTATGAAAAGTCTAGATAGATATTATCTGTTTTGCTTGAAGTATTTTTCTAGTGATATTTAATTAAATAGAAAATTAATATTTAAGTTGATTTTTTAATCATGATACTTAAATATTTGAAATTTTTCTTAGATATTTAATTAAATAGGAGAATTATAATTTTTTGTTGAAAATTAATTTTTATTAATTTTGGGCCAACATAAAATTAGAGTAATTTTCCAGGATTTATTTTATTTTATTTTAAAGCATTTTCGAAATGCAATATATATTTATAAAAAATTAAATTTGAGTTGTAAATTAATTAATTTCGAAACAACTTAAATTGAATAATTTTCTAAATATTTATGGAAATTATTACTAAGATGGAAATAATTCACGTTATTTATCTATCTAAGTATAATTTATAAATATTAAATTAAAATTTATATTTGGAATTTTTCATTCTAAATTGAAAATTTTAATTAAAAAAATATATATTTAAAATAAAAGGATTAAAATAAATATTAGAAGAAAATACGACCCTTCATTAAATAATGAGCTTTATTATTATAAGGATATTCGATCTCCATTGTTTGTTTTACATAGCTATTGTTTTAGTGAGTAATTCTCCCTAATGGAGGAACGTTCATTAGCAAGTTAGCACCGTTTAATCTCGAAAGATAAGTAATCCTGTAAGTTTTTTATATAGTTTATGATCATCCTAATGGTGGCGACTATATAAGACTTGCAAGAATATGAAACAACGGTGGAAGCTCATAAGATAGAATAGCCTTGACTCTCGCCTAAACGGGACAACGCGGATTCACATCTTGATCGAATAAAAGGTTGCTAGAATGTTTGACATTTTAGATGAGCTGACAACTCTATTCAATGAATGATAGCTTTGACTCTCGCCTAAACGGGACACTGATATCAGTTTGTTGAAAACCTTGGAAATTATTTAGGATTGTATGTTTTAGTATTTTCACTTGTCATTCCTACTTGCTATGTGCTTCATAATTTCTGAATTGTGTATGAATTTGTATTGAACCATGTTATTTTCTGTTATTAAATTGTAGTTTAATTTCGAATCTTCATTGTTGGTCTAACTTGATTTGTTTTTCTAATTAGATAAATCTCTAATGGATTTTCACCATTAGACTAACATAATAGTGTTAGATCTCGAAAGATAAATATTGTATGCACCATCTAGCTGTTCATCAATTGATGACACCCTAGACTAGTATTTTACAATATGAAACAAGAAGATTGTATAAATAAGATTACTTTGACTCTCGCTAATCGGAGCATCGTTGGATTCTTATTTAAAACGAAATTATCCTAATTCCTCTTAGCTTATTCATTTCGAATTAGCTTAATGACATATCATTGGATGAATGGTCTATAAATCATATAAAGTCATATTTTCTCTTAAGAAATTAGATGACGCATATGATTATATTCCCGGAATTCTATCCCTAAATGATATAAATCCTCAATATTAGATATCTCCTACTTGTATAGGCAAATCATAGAGTTAGATTAGTAGTGGTGGTCCAAGAGAGAATTACTAATTATACAGTTACACTTTCACAAGTGTTTAATAACCATTTTCTTTCAATGGATTCAAACTGTATGAGTTTAGTATTCTGTGACCAGAATCCACTTACACTATTCTAAGAACTCTTTGATGTAACTAACCTAAGTCATCAAAAGATACAACCACATTTTATAAATCTATGGCATTTGTATCTTGTTCATAGTGGTTTTGACAAGATCATTCTCTGCAAAGAGTTAATATGCCTATATCCACTAAAAGTAATTTCATCTCATTCGCAGATGGATGTACATTCAGGGGTGGATATGAGTTTTCGTTGTATTCTTAAAACGATCACTCTAGATTTTACCTTACGCAAAAGAAATTTGAAATGTTTGAAAAATTTCATGAATTTCTAGCAATGGTAAGTGGTTAAAGATCTTGCGAACTGATAGGGGTGGAGAAAAAGTTAGTAGATATTCAGTTCAAAGATCATTAATTTGATTTTGAATAATATCCAAACTTACCTCCCCAGAAATTCGAGTTGCATATTGATGATTAGTTACTAGTCGTTGCCTAAATCCTTCTATGGAAATATAATTTCAGAATGATGTAATGGTTGTATACTTAATCTAAATCATTACTAGATTCATGGATGACCTAATTGAAATCTTAAGAAAAGCTAGAACTGCTAACCCTGGTTTGCATGTTTGTTAGCTATTCTAAGTGATTAGGGGTGGAGCATCCCATAGTCATTAGACAAGAAAGTGTTTGTTTAAACAAATACTACTTTTCTAAGAAAATGACTAAGTCTGAAAATAAAGTAGCAAATAAAGGAGATATTTTTTCTTGATTCCAAAAGTGTTCTATCATCTTATTTTACAAGATGATCCCACTGCCTCTGTTGTCTTAACACAACTTAAGAGGTCTATACCGTTTAGTTTTCTTTGACATAGTTCACGGTACCTTGTTGTAGTGGGAGAGTTTCTAGGAACTCACTCTTCTTATGACTTGGAAGACACTAGTGATTAAAATCCATTGTGAGTTTAAACAAGTAATGGATTGTCAAGATAAGAAACTAAGAAGAAAGTCAAGAGAACTATAGTTTGATCCATTCACATGGAGTAACCTAATGTTTTCTGTTACAAGGACATGAAAGGAAATTTTCGTTCATAAGTCTATTCAATGGACTTAACAAAACTTCCTGTTCCTAGTATTATAGGTTTGAGTTTATCTAAACCTATGGCTTGTGGTATACCTGGTAATTACTTACTCTAATGCAAGCATGAGATGCTGAAGCATTTTCTTTCCAATGGAAATCTATAGAAGCTTCACAACTTTTTAGACATAGATTTTATTTATCTAAGGAAAAGTCTCAACTATTCCAGAGAAGATAAAGCCATGAAAGAATTTCTTAAATCAACAGTGAGAGGTCTCAGATATGCTTTTGTATGCCTTAGACCAGACACCTGCTGTTGAGTGGGAGTAATGAGTAGGTATCAGATTAATCCAGGAGAGGAACATTGGAAGACAATCAAGTAAATCTTAAGATTAAGAAGAGGAACTATATGTTAGTCAATAAGGGTGTTTGTTTGAAACTCTTAGACTACACCACATCAGATTTCAAGACTTGCCTTTGTGCTAGAAAGTCTGCTGATGAGATGGTGATTACTTTGGGGGTGGAGTAGTGATTTTGGAAAAGTGTAAAAACCTATCTGAAATCTCTTGGTCTACCAGAGAGAGACTGAATGTTAAAAGTTGCAGGAAAGATACTTATTCAGTCTAAGGAAAGTTCTATACATTTGTGGCAGTGTTCCAACTTGCCTTAACTACTAGGGTTACTTCCTAAATAACGAAAGAGTAGTTGCCCAAAAGTATAGAATCCAGTATCCCAAAAGAGTAGACATATAGAGAGGAATTTCACATTATCAAGGATTTTGTGATTAAGGAAGAGTAATGGTGGAGAAGAGGTTGTGTTTAATTCAACCTGTCAGATGCCATTACGAGGAGTTTACTACTATTACACTTGATTGGTATATCAAGGTGTTAATGATTATTTGAAATGCACATTTTTTTTTATATTAGTGCAACTGGGAGTTTGTTGGGTTTTATGCCCTAAATAAAACTCATTTCATATAATCAGATTTACTTATTAATAAAGATCAGAAATAACATTTTATGTTGCATGGTTCACATGATTTATTTCATGATTATATGTGTATATAATGTATGAATTCTTTTTAAGTCCAGAACATATGTGTTTGTTAAAGATTATAGTGTTCTCAGCACAGTGGAATATAATCTTTATTATATGTTCAAAAGTAGATTCCCTGATTTGTCAGAACACTGGATTTAGACTGACATGGTATAATCAGCGATAGGTATTCTTAAACCTTGGAAAAGTGTTATGTCCTTTCCAGGACATTGGCAAAGTTTACCAGTATCGGATGCATGGAGTATGCATTGGAATGGACCGATATTGAACTTTGAATTAGATTTTGAAACTTACCGTAAACATCTATTCAATTCAATATCATAAGTTGATCCTAGATCACATGATCGAAATCCTGATATGGTTAGGCTCAATTTCAAGAGTATTATTCGTGTTCTTTGATTTGTCAGTTAAGCCTAGTTTTGTATCAGGGTGATACGTACATTTTAGGAACACGGTAATGCAATTGAGTGGGAGCGCTAACATAAATATGGAATCTATAGCTTCTATTTGGCAAGTAGAAGTAAAGGATGATTTCCTTCGAGCTTAACCAAACGAAGATAAATGGTGGAGATCTCATTTCACTTAGGTGAAATATCATTTATACAGGGTTAAGTGTTTTAAGGATAAAATACATTGTAGGGTGTTATGGTAATTTAATCCCTGTACAGTGTAAATCATCTATATAGAGGATCATTGATCACATTAGGGTTATAACAATGGATAACTAATGACGTGTCTATATCGTGGAACATATAGAGCGTTTCTATATGACTGAGAGTGCAATTCCAAGTTCTAAGTGTGGATTCAATGAGGAATTAATAAGTTAGGGAATTTACCTTGTAAATTCGGTTCGACTTATTGGAAGCTCGGTTATATAGACCCATGGTCCCCATACTAGTTGAGACCATACTGCTTGTAAGACTCAGTTAATTGATTTTAATTAATCAATTATAATTCTAAAAGTTAGACTATGTCTACTTTATGAATTCTCACAGTTTAAGGATGAAATCGTAAAGAAAAGGGTTTCTAGGTTTAATTATTAATTAAGAGACTTTGTATGTCTAATTAATAATTATTTTAAATGACAATATTATTTAATAATCTATTTTAGTTATTAAATAATTAGTTTTGGCATTTAAATGATTAGAATTGGAAAAATGGCATTTTTGGAGAAATTGAAATAAAATTGAGGAAACTGCAAAATCCAAGTGAGGCCCATATTCCCTCTATGGCCGAGCACTCCCTTTGTGTTTCCCAATTATTATTTTTATTTTTTAATTGTCATGTAATTGCTAATCAAAGCCCAGCTATAATAGGAAAGTGGTGGATCACACTAAATAAGGCAGTTAATCAATTACACAGTAAAAGAGGAAACTGTTTTATTTGGAAAGTTGTGCTCTCCCTTCTCCCTATATAAAGCAACCTTTGTGTCTCTTCTCTTGCAAGCTATCAGCCACGAAATTCAAGAGAGAAAAGAGAGAATTTTCGAAATCCTTGTGAGATGAGTAGTGCCCACACACATCAAGTGGTATCTCAATCATAGTATGGAAGACTATGGAATTTCTGCATCAAAGAAGGAGAAAAGAAGATCCAGGTTCAGATCTTGGTGATGCTCTGCTACAGAAAGGAATCAAGGGCTAGAGATCTGAACGGAAGGAGTCATAATATTCCGCTGCACCCACTGTAAGGTTTTCTAACTTTATATGTGTTTATTTTCATTGTTTTAGAGTTCATATTAGGTTGTTAATCCAACATACTTGTTAGTAAATCTAGATCCTGGTAAAATAATTTCCAACAGTCTTGGGTTCGAGTCCCAGGTAAAACATGTTGTAATATATAAACGCTTAAATAAAAAAAAAAACCAATTACATGAGTCTTACAAACAATATTATCTCAACTAGTGCGGGGACCATGGGTCTATATAACCGAGCTTCCAATAAGTAGATCAAGAATTTAGCACTAAAATCACTAACTTATTAATTCTTCGTTGAATCCACGCATAGAACTTAGAATTGCACTCTCAGTATATAGAATGCTCTATATGTTTCACCATATAGACACGTCATTAGTTATCCATTGTTATAATCCTAATTTGATCAATGATCCTCTATATGAATGATCTACACTGTAAAGGGATTAGATTATCGTAACACCCTACTATGTATTTTATCCTTAAAACACTTGACCCCGTATAAATGATATTTCAGCTTATGTGAAATGAGTACTCCACCATTTATGCTCGTTTGGTTAAGCTCGAAGGAGATTATCCTTTGCTTACTATTCACCAGATAGAAGCTATAGATTCCATGTTTATGCTAGCGCTCCCACTCAATTGCACTACCGTGTTCCCAAAATGTACGTATCACCCTGACCTAAAAGTAGGCTTAACTAACAAATCAAAGAACACGAATAGGCTTTCAAGATTGAGCCTAATCATAACAGGACAAAGAACATTTGATCAAAGTTCAATATCGGTCCCTTCCGATGCATACTCCATGCATCCAACCTGAGCTTTAGTTTAACCAATCTTCTCAAAAGAACATAGTATTTCTCCAAATACAAGTAAACTCTTGTTGTAGATTATCATATCAGTAAAACCCTGTGTCTGATAAATCTAGGAAACTTTATTCACATAGTCATGTTTACTTTCCAATGTGATGACAGCACAATAAACATGATCAAGTATGTGAAAAGGGTTTAAGATGAATTTATAAATCAAATAGACAAGCAATTGATAAGGTGAACCAAAACATACACAAATGAATGAAAAATACTTCTGTTTCTTTATTGATGTTGAATAAAATAGATTACATTGAAATGGAGTTTTATTTAGGGCATAAAACCTAACAATTCATCCTAGAACATTTTACTACAAAATTGGCTAGGGCCTACCCCTTTATTGAAACCTAAGGCTAATACTGGATATCAAACTGGCTAAGTTCTAGAGCTTACTTCAAGAGTCTCCCACATGATTTCGATTTTTGTAGCACTTCGTGGAGAGGATGATTAGTTAATACCTTGATGATGCAGGGTTTAAAGTAGGATCTTAGCTTTCTAGAGGTGATTAGCAAGCAAAAGGACAACTTTTTTATCATGGGATACCTAGACTCCGCACCCAGCAACCTTTTGCTTACGTAATACACTAGCAGTTTGACCCTTCCTTCTTCTCTCACTAAGGTGGCACTTACAACGTGATCAAAAACTACCGAATAAAGTTATAACAACTCTCCTTCCACTCGCTTATATAAAATTGGAGCCTTAGTCAAATATTCCTTTAGTGTTTGGAAGGCTTCTTCGCATTCCCTAGTCCATTCAATTTTCTTATTTCTGCGCAATATGTGAAAAAAATGGGATGTACTTGTCCATGGACTTGGACACGAACCCACTCAGGGTTGCAATCCTTCTGGTCATATTATGTACATCTTTGTACTTTTTGGGAGAAGGCATGTCATTAGACACTTTGGTATTTTCAAGATTAACTTAAAATCCTTGGATGCTGACTATGAAACCCAAGAATTTACTAGAGAAGACTCTGAATGTGCTTTTCTTTGGGTTGAGTTTCATGCCATACATCCAAATAATTTCGAAGACTTCCTTTAAGTCATCACTATGCTCTACAAAAGTTTTGGATTTCACAAGCACATGGTCTACGTATACCCCCATGTTTCTCCCAAGTTTATCTTTGAACATTTTATTGATCAAATACTGATAGGTTACTTCAACATTCTTCAATCTGAATGGCATAAGCACGTAATAGTACACACCTTTGTCTGTTTGGAAGTTGATATGTTCTTAGTTTGCGATATGCAACTTAATCTGATTATAGCTGGAGTAAGCATCCATAAATCTCAACAATACATATCTTGACGTGACATCCACCATTTGATCAATTCATTAAAGGGGGAAGCAGTCTTTTGGGTATGCCTTATTGAGATCTGTGAAGTCCTTGCACATCCTCCAAGTGCCATTGGGCTTTTTGACTACGACCGGGTTGGCCAACCACACTGGGTATAGTGCTTCTCTCAAAAAACTCAATGGAATCTAACTTTTCATCTTCATCTTTTACTGCTTTAACTCTTATCGGGTCTAAATGTCTTCTTCTTTGGTAGACTGCTGTGTCATTCTCATCAATTTTCAGAGCATGGCAACTAACGTTTGGATTGATCCTTCTCATGTCTATGCAACTCCATGCCACGATCTCTTGATTCTTTTTAACTGTCACCACAACTTTCTCTTTCACCGCTTTATGTAAGTTTCTCCCCACTTTGATAGTTTTGGTGGGATATGCATCACAAATGTTGAACTCTTCTATATCCTCTTGTGGTTCTATCATTTTCTCTATCCCAACTCAGGGATCCAACTTATCTTCAACCTCCTCCGTGATAGCCTCAGCTTTTGCGTGTACAACTGTTCCGAGAGCAACGTAAACCTATTCTCTGACCATAAACATTGATCAGATAGAGACGTTGTGACAATTCCTTGCACTTCTTTGGTCACCTCTGACTATGCCAACGCTTCCATCATCAAAAGGAAACTTCATGCTGCCTAATGGATGTAACATCCCACAAATTTACTAAGATAGGACGCCCTAGTATGGCGTTGTATGTTGTGAGACAATCCACTATAACAAATGTGTAGTGTTTGAAGGAACATACATTGTGTTCTACTTTTAGTGAAACTGGAAGTTGGATCTTCCTCATCGATATCAACAAGTTGCCATTGAATCGGCATGGTGATAAGTCACCTTTTGTTAGCCCAATTTCCTGGAATTCAAAATTAAAAATTATGATAATTAAGCTTCCATTGTCTACTAGCACTAAGGAAATTCTTTTGTTGGCAATCTTGGCTTCTATTACGAAAGGGTCGTTGTGAAGGAAATGGACATTTCTAGCTGTCGGAATATATTTTACCAGGATCTAGATTTACTAATAAGTATGTTTATTAACATCCTAAATATTAATTTCTAAAACAATCGAATTCAAACACATAAAAGTTTGAGTAACCTTACCTTGATTGCAGCGTTATATAATGACTCCTCCAACTCAAATCTCTAACCCTTGTTCCTTTCTGTCACAGAGTATTATCAAGATCTGACCCAATTCTCCTTCAGGTGTTTGGATTCTTCACAGTCTTATGGGTGGGCATGTTGGGAATATTTTACCAGGATCTAGATTTACTAACAATTATGTTGAATTAGCATCCTAAATATAAATATATCTAAAACAATGAAATTAAACACATGAGTTTAAGAAAATCTTACATTGGTTGCAGCAGAATATAATGACTCCTTTCGTTCAAGATCTCTAGCCCTTGATTCCTTTCTATCGCAGAGCATTATCAAGATCTGAACTTGGATCTCCTCCTCTTCTTCGGGTCGGTTACAACCGTCTTACTCACTATGATTGAGTACTTAACTTGCTATGTGCGGGCATGGCACTCTTTCACTAAGGGTTCGAATATGGTGAAGAATTATGAAGGAGGCTAAAATCACTATTGAAGGTGTCTCTATTCTACTAGTTGTCAGAGAATGAAAACTAGATTTGGTAGGTTGAATAGTCAAGTTGACAAGAGGATTAGATGAGAGCATCATGTTCTTTTTATAGTGTTTAAACTAGGCCTTAGGGCTGAATTATATGGATTATAAAAGAATATAATATTGGGAACAATTCACTTAATGACTTGCTATGAAAAGGAGCAATCTCTAGTTACAATTTTGCCACTTTTTTTCAAGCACTTATTCTGTTGGCAATTATTTTACCAGGATCTTAGATCTACTCACAAGTATGTTGATTAACACCCTAAATATGAACTTTCTAAAATGATGAAATAAACACATAAAGTTCAGTAAACCTTAAATTGGGTGCAGCGGAATAATATGACTCCTTCCGTTCAGATATCTAGCCCTCGATTCCTTTCTGTAGCAAAGCATTATCAATATTTGAACCTGGATCTCTTTCTCTGATTCTTTAGTGCTGAAACTCCTTCTTGCTAAAAGTCTTTCTTCACGATCTTCCTCACTATGATTGAGGTATCACTTGCTGTGTGTGGGCACTACTCTAACACTAAGAATTTCGAAATTTCAAGGAAGAAGAAAGAGGAGAAGTTGGCCAAAGATAGGGAGAGAGAAAGGCTCAGTTATTCTGAATGAAAAAGTAAAAAATTTAAGTGTGTAATTTTCTTGAAGCCTTCACTATCTATTTATAGCATTCCACTAGGGTTAGGTTTGAATTATTTGGCATTTAAAATAATGAAAATTTCAGAGGGAAAACCCTACAAAAGTAGCCGGCCATGCAATGTGGATTTGGGCCTCACTTTTTGCAATTTTGCAGTTTTATCTTTTCTGCATCTGATTTTCTCAAAAACGCCAAGTTTCAAATTCAACCATTTAAATGCCAATTCTAACTATTTAATAACTATAAATAATTATTAAATAATATTGTCATTTATCATATTTATTAATTGAAGCATACAAAGTATCATAATTAACAAATATGCCCCTAAAACTCTTTCTGTACAATTTCGCCCTTACTTAGTGAAATATTCATAAATAGACAGTCTAATTTAAGAATTATAATTGATTAATCAAAACCAATTATATGAGTCTTACAAGCAATATTATCTCAACTAGTGCGGGGACCATGGGTCTATATAACTGAGCTTCCAATAAGCAGATCAAGAATTTATTACTTAAACTCACTAACTTATTAATTCTTCGTTGAATCCACGCATAGAACTTAGAATTGTACTCTCAGTTTATAGAATGCTCTATATGTTCCACCATATAGACACATCATTAGTTATCCATTGTTATAATCCTAATTTGATCAATGATCCTCTATATGAATGATCTACACTGTAAAGGGATTAGATTACCGTTACACCCTACAATGTATTTAATCCTTAAAACACTTAACCCCGTATAAATGATATTTCAGCTCATGTGAAATGAGATCTCCACCATTTATTTTCGTTTGGTCAAGCTCGAAGGAGATCATTCTTTGCTTACTATTCGCCAGATAGAAGCTATAGATTCCATGTTTATGTTAGCGCTCCCACTTAATTGCACTACCGTGTTCCCCAAATGTACGTATCACCCTAACCCAAAAGTACGCTTAAATAACAAATCAAAGAACACGAATAGCTTCTTGAGATTGAGCCTAATCATAACAGGATTAAGATCATTTGATCTAGGATCAACTAGACGATATTGACTTGAATAGATATTACGGTAAGTTTAATAAATCTATGTCAAAGTTCAATATCGGTCCCTTCCGATGCATACTCCATGCATCCAACCTGAGCTTTACTTTAACCAATGCTCTGGAAAGAACATAGCATTTCTCCAAATGCAAGTAAACTCTGTTGTAGATTATCATATCAGTAAAACCATGTGTCTGATAAATCTAGGAAACTTTATTCACATAGTCATGTTTACTTTCCAATGTGTTGACAGCACAATAAATAGGATCAAGTATGTGAAAAGGGTTTCAGATGAATTCATATATTATGTACATATAATCATGAAATAAATCATGTGAATCATGCAACATTAAATGTTATTTCTGATCTATATTAATAAGTAAATTTGATTATATTTAAATGAGTTTTATTTAGGGCATAAAACCCAACTAACTCCCACTTGCACTAATATAAAAAAAAAGTGTGTTTCAAATAATCTCAACACCTTGATATACAAATCAAGTGTAGTAGTAGTAAACTCCTCGTAATAGGATCTGAAAGGTTGAATTAAACACAACCTTTTCTCCACCATTACTCTTCCTTAATCACAAAATCATTTATAATGTGAAATTCCTCTCTATATGTCTACTCTCTTGGGATACTGGATTCTATACCTTTGGCAACTACTTCTTGGTTATTCTGGAAGTAACACTTGTAGTTAAGGCAATTTGGAATGGTTCCAAAGATGTATAGAACTTTCCTTAGACTGAATAAGTACCTTTCCTGCAACTTTAACATTTAGTCCCTTTCTGGTAGACCTAGAGACTTCAGATAGGTTTTTACACTTCTCCAAAATTACTATTCCTCTTTATATGTGTATTCCTTAAGGGTACGGGATTCTTTACTTTTTAGCAACTACATTTGTGCTAGTCAGGAAGAAACACTAGTAGTTAATCAATTATTGGTACACTGCCAAAAACTGTATAGAACTTTCCATAGGCTGAATAAGTATCTTTCTTGCAACTTTAACATTCAGTCCCACTGGTAGAATTAGAGGCTTCAGATAGGTTTTTACACTTCTCCAAAATCACTGCTCGACCCCCAGAGTAATCACCATCTCATCAATAGACTTTCTAGCACTAAGGCAAGTCTAGAAACATGATTTGGTGTAGTGTAAGAGTATTAAAATACCACACTTATCGACTAACATATAGTTCCTCTTCTTGATCTTAAGATTTACTTGATTGTCTTCCAATGTTCCATTCCTGAATTAATCTGATACCAACTCATTACTCCCACTCAATAGCAGGTGTTTGCTCTAATGCATAGCAAAGCATATTTTAGACTGGATAATTTGTAACTGCATATTTACAATACAGACGTGGTGATCAATTGGATCTTTGATTAATTAACATCTCTTTTTTTTTATTGACCTTCTACCTGTTTTAATCTAAAGGAGGTCAAATTAAGATTGTTGTTCAATTATTTTTGTGTTATTTTCAACCTAACAAATAAGAAGAATCGAAGCACGATCTGTAGGACTTGAACCTACGACATTGGGTTTTGGACCTCTCACTATTTATCCTAATGAATTCTTTCCTTGGCCTTTATCTTTTATAGAATATTTGAGACTTTTTCTTAGATAAATAAAATCTATATCTAGAAGTCGAGAAGCTTCTATAGATTTCCATTAGAAAATGCACAAGCATCTTACTAAAGTAAGTTGCTTGCATTAGAGTATGTAAATTACCAGGTATACCATAAGTCATAGGTTTAGATAAACTCAAATATTTAATACTAGGAATATGAAGTTTTGTTAAGTCCATTGAATAGACTTATTTTCAAAATTTCCTTTTTTTTTTCCTTGTAATTGAAAATTTTTGGTTATTCCATATGAATGGGTGTAACCATAGTTCTCTTGGCTTTGCTTACTAGTTCCTTATTCTGACTATCCATTACTTGTTTAAGCTAATAATGGATTTTTATCACAAGTGTCTTTCAAGTCATAACAGGGTGAGTTCCTTGAAACCGTCCCATTATAACAAGCTACTATGACTATCTGTCTAAGAACATAAGTTGTATTGACCTCATCATCTGTATCAAGATAACAGAGGCACTGGGACCATCTTATATCGAATAAGATGCTACAACAGTTTGGAATAAAGAAAAATTATCTCCTCTACTTTTCTACTTTATTTTCTGATTTAGTCATATTCTTAAAAAAAATAGTATTTATTGAAACAAACACTTTCTTATCTGAATGACCAAAGGATGGTCCACTGCTAATCACTTTAGAATAGCTATCAATCATGCAAACCTTGGTTAACCGTTCTATCTTTTCTTAAGTTCACGATCAAAACACCCATCAATAAGTAATGGTTTACACTAAGTAAATAACCATTCCATCATTCTAAAAATTTATTGTCACTAGGGTATTTCCCTAGAAGGGCTTAGGCAACTACTAGTAACTATAGACCTTTTATTATCATCAATATGCAAATTGAATTTCTGGGGAGGTAAGTTTGAATATAATTCAAAAAATTCAACTTAATTATCTTTGAACTGCATATCAACCACATATTTTCCCACTCCTATCAGTTTCCAAGATCGCCAACCACTTAACTTAATGTTTTTCAACAATGCTAGAAATTCATGAAATTTTTCAAACATTTCCAATTTCTTTGCATAAGGTAAAATCTAGAGTAATCGTCTAAAGAATATAACGATAACTCATATCCACCCTCAAATGTACATCTATACTCGAATAAGATGATCCTACATTCAAGTGGATATAGGCATATTTTCTCTTTACAGAGAATGATCTTGTTAAAACTACTATGAACAAGATGCAAATGCCATAGATATATATTATGTGGTTGTGTTCTTTTGATGACTTAGGTCTAGTTACAATAAAGAGTTCTTAGAATAGTCTAAGTGGATCCTGGTCACATAATACGAAACTCATAATCCATACATAATTATAAAGTTTGAATCCATTGATAGAAAATGAATATTAATAAGTTGTAAAAGTTATACTGTATTGTCCAATGTATTCTAGGAAACTAAAATTTAAAATTTTTATTTGGGATCTAAAATTTAAAGTAAAAAACTTAGAAGTATACCAAATATACAATGAGTAATTATTCTAGCTCGGACCACCACTACTAATCTAACTCTAAGTTTAAGTTGCCTCAAGTAAGCATATATAAGTAGGAGATTTTCTAAGATCGAGGATTTATATCATTTTAGAATAGAATGTCAGGAATATAGTCATCTGCACCATTCAATTTCATAAGAAGAAATTAGAGTGACATCATAAGCAGATGATTTACAAACCATTCATCCAATGATATACTATTTAAGCAAATTTGAAATGAAAAAGCTAAGAGGATACTAATAAAGGATAATTTTGAATAAAATAAGAGTCCAACGATGTCCCGGAAGGTGAGAGTCAAAATTATTCTTATTTTATAAATTCTTCATTATTTCATATTTCAAACACTAGTCTAAGTTGTTATCTTTGGATGTACAACTAGATGTTACATTTATAAATATTTATCTATCGAGATCTAACACTATTATGTTTGTCTAACGGATGACAATCCTTTGGTATTTGTCTCATTAAAAATAACAAATTAAGTTAGATCAACAATGAAGACCCAAAATTTATAACTACAATGAATAATAGAAAATAACATTGTTCAATATAAATTCATGCACATTTAGAAATTATCATATATTTAGCAAGTAACAAAGACATGTGAAAATACAAAACAAGCACATCTTAAATATTTTCCAACGTTTCCAACAAACTAATACAGTGTCCCGATAGGCGAGAGTCAAAAATATCATTCATTGAATAGAGTAGTAAGCTCATCTAAAATGGACACCATTCTAGCAACATTTTATTCGATCAAAATAAGAATTCAATGATGTCCCGGTTGGCGAGAGTCAAGATTTCTTATTTTATGAGCTTCCACCATTGTTTCGTACTTTGTAAATTTATCTCTAAGTAGTCAGCGAGGGGAGAGTCTAATAGAGACGGAAACTTAGAAAATACTTATCTTTCGAGATCTTTATGGTGTTAAATGCTTCAACGAAGAACCATCCATAAGGGGGATAAAGTCTAGCATCTCGAGATTATATTTAAACAAATTAACAATGTAGGACAAACAATGGAGATTAAATGTCCTTATAACTAAAGCTCATTATTTTGAGAAATGTATTTTCATTTGATATTTATTTTTGTTAACGAGATTTTTGTTAACGAAAAATGAGCCTTTTTTTCGTAATAATTTAAACACAGATATATTAGAAAACTGAAAAAAAAAAATTAATAATAGTAATAACCACACAAAGTTTTTTACGTGATTTTACAGTTAACTCTGCATAGTCCACGAGTCTATCTTATTAAAGATATTTCTGGATATTGATATAGTATTACAATCAGTGATCTCTTTCCTCAAAGATTAATTTCCGTCCCTTTTTCTTGAAATTCAAGAAATGCAAAAGATTCACTACGCTTCAGTTGTTGGGAGTCTAATGTATGCTCAAGTTTGTACGCATCCAGATATGGCGTACATTGTTGGAGTGTTAGGCAAATACTAAAGCAATCCAGGAATTGATCACTCGAAAGCAGCCAAAAAGGTCATGAGATATTTTAAGAGAACAAGAGAGTACATGCTCACATATAGGAGGTCAGATCACTTTGAGATCATTGGATATTTTGACTCCGACTTTGCGGGATGCCAAGATAGTAGGACATCCACTTCGGGATACATATATCTGTTAGGTGGTGGAGATATATCATGGAGGAGTGCAAAATAAACACTCATAGCTTCATCCACCAAGGCAGCGGAAACTATTGCGTGTTATGAATCATCCAACCATGGTATGAGGTTGAGGAATTTTGTTACCGGGCTGCACATTATGGATGGAAGTGAAAAACTAGTTAAGTTGTATTATGATAATAAGTCAGATGTATTGTATTCCAATAACAATAGGAGCTCGACGAAGTCAAAACATATTGACATCAAGTTCCTTATTGTAAAAGGAAGGGTACAGAGTGCACAAATTTGTGTAAAACACTTTGGTACAAAATTCATGATTGTAGACCCCCTTACTAAGGGCTTGCCACCCAAGCTCTTTCATGAGCACACTGCTCGTATGGGTGTTTTAGATTATGAGAATATCTAGATACAGTTGGTGTTTGTCTTTATTATCCTTAGTGTGTTTTATTTGTTTCATGAAACATGTGTATTTGGATATATTTTTTATCCAAAATTATGTTATTCAGTTTATTTCACTTTGTACATTTAAGCTAAAGTTTTGATCTCCATATATAAAGTAAAGTAGGACCAATTGAAAATTGAGATGAATAGAGCACCATGCATGTAATTTTCATACCACACTATTATGATTGATCTTTGTTATTTGGCTATATTGATGTATGTGACCATTGATGGGTTTAGTTGTGATTGATACAACGAAAATCGCTTTGATGCTATGTTGATATAGTTAATGGATAAGATTGCATATGCCTATGGTTATGATGACAAAGTTATGATCTCAATAAGGTTAACACATTTATATCTATACATATGTGACCCAATGGGAGATTGTTAGAAATTTATTGGAGTCACGATTCCATATATAAAATGTGTGTTGGGTCATCAAATAAATAAATTAAATTTATGTGGTCTATTTTAGAATAAAGTTTATAACTTAAGGGGATGATTGTCATGATTTTAATATGTGCATACCATAAAGATAACTTCTAATTTCATGAGGGGCTAAATTGAAAATAGTCAAAAAAGATTAATTACTGTTTTTCAGTTATTAATAAACATGTATTGGTCTTTATTTTTTGCATCGCTTCACATATCGTATGTTTATTCTTGAATCCCCTTCGTCAAGAAATTCAGGTTCCAGAGAGAAAATTTTGATGCAAAAAATTGGAAGATCATACCATTCAAAATCGACTCTATGGACTCCGGTACGCTTCTGATAATCTATAATTTTATTGTTTGATTCTCATGAATTAATTAGGGCTAAATTCAGAATTTATAGTGTTCTTAACATCAAAAATATATGAAGAGCACTATTTGAGATTTCGAAATTAGAAGAAGGAGAAGAAGGAGGAGGTCTCAAGAACTCCAGTTGTTTGACAGAATGTAAACTAGGTTATTAAATAATGAGACAATCCTATTCCTTTTATACTATTTCACTTAGGGTTAGGATTGAATTATATGGAGTAAAAAATGATAAAATAATAGCTAAAATAAGACATACTGGTCGGCCATGTATATGGGCCCCACTAATTATATTTTTGCCATTTTTTTCAACCCTTTATCTATTATTTCACAAATACCATATTTACTAATTTTAATCCTACTAACGCCAAAACTATTTATTTAATAATTATAATTAATTATCAAAAAAATTTATCATTTATATTATTTATTAATTAGACTCCACAAAGTCTCTTAATTAACAAATAAACCCTGAAATCTCTTTTCTTCACAATTAAGCCATTGCTTAGTGAAAATTCATAAATAAAATATAGTCTAATTTTAGAATCATAATTGATTAGTTAAAATTAATTAACTGAGTCTTACAAGCAGTATTGTCTCAACTACTGTGGGGACCATGGGCCTATTTAATCAAGCTTCCAATAAGCAGCTCTATAATTTACCAAGTAAATTCTCTAACTTATTAATTCCTCGTGCCACTATAGATTTAAAATTGCACTCTTAATTATATAGAGTGCTCTATATGTTTCACGATATAGATACGCTATGCAATTATTCATTGTTATAATCCTAATAATCAATAATCCTCGATAGATTATCTACATTGAGTAGGAAAAAATTTACCGTTACACCCTTCAATGTATTTTATCCTTAAAAACTTAGCTACCTATAAATGATATTTCAGCAAACTAGTAAACTTACTAAGATGAGTACTCAACTATTTATCTCTATTAAGCCAAGCTTGATTGAAATCATCATTTCACTTCTATCTCCAGAAAAAAGCTATAGATTTTGTATATTTGATTAATACTCCAAATCATTTGAACTACCATGTCCTTAATCTATATGTCATGAGAAGATCCGTGGTCGACTTTAATGAATAGATTGAAGAACATAAATAATACAACTGAACTAGAACCTAACCATCTCAAGATTGAGATCATTTGATCTAATTTCAACTAGGTTATATTGAATTGAATGGTTACGGTAAGTTTATTATATCTTATCCAAGTTCAATATCGGTCCATTTCGATGTATACTCCATACATCCAACCCAAGCTTACTTTAACTAATGTCGTGGAAAGGACATAGCACTTATCCAAGGTGCAAGTAAACTACATTGTAGATTATCCTATTAGTTAAACCCTATGTACTGATAAGTCATACAATACATTTAATCACACAATCTTGATTACTTTAGTTATCCCATTTTTGCACTATGACGTGGCAACACATGTTGGTGACACGTGAACCTAATTCCCTACATCTAGCAGAAGAGATGTTCAAAACAAAGCTCAGCATACACTTGCACGGATAATGTCATCCCAGCTGAGCAGTAGACAATCCGAGGAGCGCATCAACACTTAGGAATTCCAGAATTTGCATCGTGAAGCATAAAAGCAATCCCTATTAGTATGGGATTGTATCACAGAGATATGACAAGCTGTCCAAATCCCACAATCCATGTAATCTAAATATGTAATATATGTTCTTACCAATTATTGACATTGTAAGCAAAAGGGAAGCCTTCCCTGAATCATTTAAGCCTATAAATAGTCTCACTGGTAGAGGGGTCGAAAGAATTACTTTAGAGAAATCTAAGAGAGCATACTCAGAGATTTCATTGTGAGAGCTTCAAGAGAGAAAACATTGTGTTCTTTGTTCTTGGGTTAATAAAAATCAAGGGGAGTAGGCTATTACCGAACTGACGGGGCTGAAACTGTTTAAAACCTTGTGTTCTTTATTATTTATTCGCTTGTACTATATGTTAATTACATTTTCTATCGCTTACTATTTGACTCATTGTCGTTGGCTAAAAGCGAGGTCAACATTTTTGTGCTCTAATTGAGAGCAATAATCTAAGTTGGCTCTTTGCTTATAGTTTGATTAGAAACACTATGGTGGTACAAACTCGTAGAGGCGTAGTCGATCAGGTGGATCCACTGGTGTCAGATCCCACACTGTAGACTTCAGAGAATGCAAGGGTCCCACTAGCCACAAATCTTGAACAACCAAACACCCAACTACCTACCACGGGTGAAGGTGTGACATCTCCTTTATCTTGAATCACACTCGGTGTGCAAGGGACTTGAAACACTAGTTCAGTAGCCGAATTGGGTACTCCCAGCACTGGGATCCCTTCAGACACAAATGTCTAGACAACTATTGGAGATGACACTAAGATCTAGAACCTCTGTAATGCTCTTGGGCTCATGCAAGGTCATACTATCACCTTGCATCATGATTAGGAAGAGCTCTGTGTTGCAGTGAACCTTGCGTTCGAAGAGCAAAGGCGCCAGTTCGCCGAATGGAGGGATAGAGAGATAGGATCGTTGAAGGCTCAACAGGCAGCCATCGACGACCGTACAAGATAGGCTAATGTACTGATACGAAGAGCCTACCAAGTTGCTAACCAACAACCTGCGTCTAGCATCCCACTAGGCGGTTCAGAAGAAATTCTAGCTGGGCATACTACCTAAACTCAGAACGATAAGTCGTCCAATCCCTGGTCACAGGTTCCACCTATGGGCCAAATGGTAGGCGGGCAGACCTTATCTGGCAATTCATCAGGTGGGGTTCTACCAAATAACGCCACCCAGACTAACGGTTCTGGCCAAGTGCTCGGCAAAACCAACTAGTCACTGAGACAGCTTGGTGTTTCAGTATTTAATAGACTGGAACAACTCATGATCTCAAGGATGATCTGAATAGAAGGAGAGCTTTAGACGAACAATATGTTCAACTAGCCACTCAGCCTAGAGTTCACATTTAAGATCCAGCTCAAAAAGATCCTGATGTGGCACTGATCAGCCAAGAGGCCGAACAGGCTCATACATCCATGCAAGCACAGTTGGATGAACTGAAAAATATGTTCCAAGCACACCTGAGATCAATGTTCTAGAACTACCCCTCAAGTTCAAGATGCTGACCTGGAAGATGTATACAGGGAAAGAGGATCCCTTATCACATCTCAAGTATTTTGAAATGCAAATTGATTTGCAAAGGGTACGAGGAGATGTGCGTTGCATAGCTTTTCCTGCCACACTTTCAGAATCCGCACAACAATGGTACTTCAAGTAGACACCTGGAAGGTTCAACTCTTGGAAAGCCTTCTCCTCAGAGTTTCATGCACAATTCTCTTCTTCTCACAAACTCCCATTACATTTAGAAGACCTGGTCGAAGTGAAGCAAAGACCAAGAGAGCCTCTCTGAGCTTACATAAGTAGATTCATGACATAGGCCACAAAAGAAGCGTGTTTAACTAAAGAAGGGAAGTTAGCTGCCATACTGGGGGGCATCGAGATTCTTGGAGAGCTATGGAAAGACATCACGAAGAGCGGTCCTGTAGACTTTATGAGTGATTTCCTCGACCGAGTAGATGGTTTCATCAAGCCTGATGAAGCCATTCCGCGGGCAGATGTTGAGCCTAGACCGGGCCAACCACAAGCTCCTTCGGCTGCAATGACCATCTAAAACCCCTAGTACCCTAGTAGTGCAAATTTGGGCGGTAAAAGATCTAATAACAACGACAGACAAGGCAATTGAAAAGAAACCTGCTCCCATGAAAAAGGACATAAGTAAGCGGGACATGTTCAAATTTTGCAATTTTCATGGAGATTATGGCCATGACACTAATGAATGCAAAAATTTAAAGCAGGAAATTGAATTCGTGATAAGAAAAAATAACTGCCATGTGCAAAAATATGTCAAGGCCAACCAGAATCAGTGGGCCGCCCAAGAAAACAATAACCAAGACCTGTTACTGCCCCCACTAGTGGATGGACATTTACATGTCATCATCGAGGGCCCACATATAGCTGGAGATTCAGGCAAAGCTCGAGAGAGGTATGCTCGAACCTTACAACACGAGAAAAAAGAAGTGGTCCTGGCCGTAGAGGAAAGGAAGCCTAAAATGCCACGGGTAGGGGAACCCACTATAACATTCAATGAAGAAGATGCTGTCAATGTTCGCTTCCCGCACAATGATCCATTAATCGTGGAAGTACAGATAGCCAACATAACAGTGGCCTGAACTATGATAGATAATGGAGCCTCATAAAATTTCCTATTTAAAACACCATACAAAAAAATGGGGCTCCAACTCAAAGATCTGATCCCCTGTCTCCAGCCCGTATATGGTTTCTCTGGGCAGAGTGTTGCACCTTTAGGGCAAATTTGCCTACCCCTCACTGTTGGGAAAGCTCCAAAGAGCATAAATGTGGTGGCACAATTTCTGGTACTTGATGTTTCATCAGCCTTTAACGTCATGTTGAGCTGACCAGCCTTACATGACTTAAAAGTTGTTACATCAATATTCCATTTGTTCGTCAAGTTCCTAACAAAGAATGGGGTATGGAGCCTGAAAGGGAATCAACAAATTACACGGGAATGTTACATCCATGCCCTAACTAAGGTCAAAAAGGAAGAATCCTCCAGTCAGAGTTTGGATAAGGGGAAGAGCATTGTCAAGTAGGGCCGGGGGAAGAACTAGAAGAAATTGAAATTGACCCAAGTGTTCCCACTACGAAACTCAAAATTGGGAAATGTTTGTTGCTTGAAGTAAAATTAGCTCTAATAAAATTTCTAAGAGCAAACCTAGACATTTTTGCCTGGTCACATGAGGACATGGTCAGAATCGATCCATCTATAATTTCACATGCCCTAAACATTGATCCAAACATCCAGCCCGTTCAACAAAAAAGAAGACTACTAGACAAAGAACGGGCTAAAGCACTAAAAAGGGAGGTAGAAAAGCTGTGCAACAATAATTTCATAATCGAGGCCTTCTACCTAGCCTGGGTAGCCAACCCCGTATTGGTACCCAAGCCGAACAAAAAATGGCGAGTATGTATTAACTTCACCGACCTCAACAAGGCATGCCCCAAAGACTATTTTCCACTTCCATGAATAGATCAACTTATGGATGCAACAACCACACACGAGATATTGAGCTTCATGGACGCCTATTCGAGGTATAATCAAATCAAAATGCATCTAACCAAGAACATATAAGTTTCCGAACAGATATGGGTTTATACTGTTATAAGGTCATGCCATTTGGTCTCAAGAACGCCGAAGTTACATAAAAAAAATTGTTAAACCAAATGTTCAAAGACCAGATCGAACAAAATATTGAAGTATATGTGGATGACATGCGTATCAAATCCAAGAAGGCTTCGTCAACGAATGCTTTAAAGTCCTCAGGAAATATAACATGAAACTCAATCCCTTAAAGTGCTCCTTTGAAGTCAGCTCGGGTAAGTTTTTGGGCTTTATTGTTAATGCCCGAGGTAGTGAAGCCAATCCAAAAAAAAAGTTGAAGCCCTCCTGGATATGAAAACGCCTACAAAAAGCAAAGAAGTTCAAAGTTTAACTGGTCGGATTGCCGCACATAGTAGATTTGTTTCAAAGTTAACAAACAAGTGTGTTCCATTCTTCAACATCCTGTGATGAAACAAAAAATTTGAATGGATGGAATGTTGGGTTTTATGCCCTAAATAAAACTCATTTCATATAATAAGATTTACTTATTAATAAAGATCAGAAATAACATTTTATGTTGCATGGTTCACATGATTTATTTCATGATTATATGTGTATATAATGTATGAATTCTTTTTAAGTCCAGAACATATGAGTTGGTTAAAGATTATAGTGTTGTCAACACAGTGGAATATAATCTTTATTATATGTTCAAAAGTAGATTCCCTGATTTGTCAGAACACTGGATTTAGACTGACATGGTATAATCAGCGATAGGTATTCTTACACCTTGGAAAAGTGTTATGTCCTTTCCAGGACATTGGCAAAGTTTACCAGTATCGGATGCATGGAGTATGCATTGGAATGGACCGATATTGAACTTTGAATTAGATTTTGAAACTTACCGTAAACATCTATTCAATTCAATATCAACTGTTGATCCTAGATCACATGATCGAAATCTTGATATGGTTAGGCTCAATTTCAAGAGTGTTACTCGTGTTCTTTGATTTATTAGTTAAGCCCAGTTTTGTATCAGGGTAATACGTACATTTTGGGAACACGGTAATACAATTGAGTGGGGGAGCGCTAACATAAATATGGAATCTATAGCTTCTATTTGGCAAATAGAAGTAAAGGATGATTTCCTTCGAGCTTAACCAAACTAAGATAAATGGTGGAGATCTCATTTCACTTAGGTGAAATATCATTTATACAGGGTTAAGTGTTTTAAGGATAAAATACATTGTAGGGTGTTACGGTAATTTAATCTTGTACAGTGTAAATCATCTATATAGAGGATCATTGATCACATTAGGGTTATAACAATGGATAACTAATGACGTGTCTATATCGTGGAACATATAGAGCGTTTCTATATGACTGAGAGTGCAATTCCAAGTTCTAAGTGTGGATTCAATGAGGAATTAATAAGTTAGGGAATTTACTTGGTAAATTCGGTTCGACTTATTGGAAGCTCGGTTATATAGACCCATGGTCCCCATACTTGTTGAGGCCATACTGCTTGTAAGACTCAGTTAATTGATTTTAATTAATCAATTATAATTCTAAAAGTTAGACTATGTCTACTTTATGAATTCTCACAGTTTAAGGATGAAATCGTAAAGAAAAGGGTTTCTAGGTTTAATTATTAATTAAGAGACTTTGTATGTCTAATTAATAATTATTTTAAATGACAATATTATGTAATAATCTATTTTAGTTATTAAATAATTAGTTTTGGCATTTAAATGATTAGAATTGGAAAAATGGCATTTTTGGAGAAATAGAAATAAAATTGAGGAAACTGCAAAATCCAAGTGAGGCCCATATTCCCTCTATGGCCGAGCACTCCTTTGTGTTTCCCAATTATTATTTTTATTTTTTAATTGCCATGTAATTGCTAATCAAAGCCTAGCTATAATAGGAAAGTGGTGGATCACACTAAATAAGGCAGTTAATTGATTACACAGTAATTAAGGAAACTGTTTTATTTGGAAAGTTGTGCTCTCCCTTTTCCCTATATAAAGGAACCTTGCTCTCTTCTCTTGTATGGACTATAAGCCACGAAATTGAGAGAGAAAAATAGAGAGAAATTTCGAAATCCTTGTGAGATGAGTAGTGCCCACACACATCAAGTGGTATCTCAATCATAGTATGGAAGACTATGGAATTTCTACATCAAAGAAGGAGAAAAGAAGATCCAGGTTCAGATCTTGGTGATGCTTTGCTACAGAAAGGAATCAAGGGCTAGAGATCTGAACGGAAGGAGTCATATTATTCCGCTGCACCCACTGTAAGGTTTTCTAACTTTATATGTGTTTATTTTCATTGTTTTAGAATTCATATTAGGTTGTTAATCCAACATACTTGTTAGTAAATCTAGATCCTGGTAAAATAATTTCCAACAACTGGCACCAGAGCCATGGTAATGATTTACTTTCATGTAATATGAATTAAAACGATGATTGCATGTTTATGTGTTGATTTGGATGGTTTCATGTTGGTTTATGTGCTTATGTGATGAATGTTAATGTTGTACGAAATTTTTCCATGAAATATATTTTTTCAATTTTTGAAAATATTTTATTTGGATTCCTTGTGAAAAATTAAGCAATTTTGTTTTTTACGGAACTCGATTCTGATAAAAATTGAGAAAAATATGAATTTTGGAAGTTTAGAAATCATGGTTGCTGCATGCAGCCTATCCTGACAGCTCCCTACAAATTGCGAATTTTTGAGGTTTTTTCCCCAAAAATCCAATTTTTTCATGGGTTTGTTTCCCAAAAATTCATTTTTCCTTTTTAAATATTTCTAAATTGAAATGTTTCCAATTTTAAATATTTTCAATTTGGAATTTTTCCAATTTTAAATATTTCTATTTTGGATTGTTTCCAATTTTTAAATATTTCCTATTATGGTCAGATTTAAAAATTTGTTAACTTCTTTAATATTTATTTATTATTTAATTATAAGATTAGATATTTTGATATTTAAGATATTTTAAATTAAAAGATAACTTTGTCTTTTTATTTAAAATATTATATTAAAATTATCTTATATGGCAAATTAAATAATTAATAAATTTGAAATTAACATAGATATTTTTATAGATATACTTACCATAATGTTTTTCAAATTCAAAAATTTGTTATTTTGTTAAATATTTAATTATTTATAAATTATAAGTATAAAAATGATATTTTTTCTATATATATATCATTTTTTTCCTTATTAGAAATTTATAAATCATATCTTAAATATTTAAATAACATAGATATTTTTGTAGAGATTTGAATATTGCTTAATTTGAGATATTTTGACATATAATTATGGTAATTATTATTTAACCAAATCTATTTTAAAATTGGTTTATTTTATTAAATTATAAGATCTGAAAGTGATATTGGAGATTCTTTCCTTTTAAATCATTGATATTATTAGATATTTAATTTTATTTGATTCAAATAAACCTAGATATTTTAAAATTAGTTTCCTTTATTTGGTTAGTTTAAGAATAATAATTTAATTATATTAATATCTTGATTCACATCTGTTACATGGACAATGTTTGTTTATTTATATTGTTTATTCAAAACTTTTTAACAAACCTATTATTTATCTGATCTAAATTGCTATGATTAACTTGTTGACAGATCATGATCCAATGATCTGATTTTAATCATAGTCCAATTGACGATAGATCTTATAAATAATTTGTAACAGGTAAATTTTGTACTTCTTTCATCTGTGTAAACCTAGTAACATGATAGGGTCCATTCAAATCATTTGACCTGTGTGAGCCTATATGTTTGCTTTTGGGCTTAGATACATATAGGGAGCCCATTTAAGTTTTTTACTAAGTAAATGGACTAGGTTGCTAAAATAAATTTTGACATAAGGAAATTTATTTAGGCCCAATTAGATTTGGGCTTATTCAATGAATAACAATTGTTTATTTTAAGGTTAAATTCCTCTCTTTTGGGCCTTGTGTGAGAGTTGGGGGCCATAGAAGTGGGTACGACATACTGAACCCAGCTCCCCCTCACATGAACTACCCCAATTGTGAAGGCCCATTTGCCTTATTTAAATAATTGTATTAGGTTAATTATATTAGTCTAACCTAATTAAAATTGAATTAGCAACATAATTAACTTTTAAAATATATGAAATTTATTTTTCATTGTAATATTTTAAAGTTAATTTTAGAAAAACACTTAGTTAATGATATATTCTAGACAGTTATTTCTAGTACTAGTTATTATTTCTAATATTAAATAGGAAAATATCATTGATTGTGAAATTAATTGTTTCCTAATTAATTTTGGTACAATCTAAGTTTAGTATATTTTCCTAGTATTAAACTAGAATTAATAATTAAGTTTCCTCTTTACTTAATTATTTGTTTCTTGAATTTAATACATTTAATTAAATTGAAAATTTCCATATCTAAGTTGATTTTCATCATGATACTTAAATATTGTTATTTTCATGTAATTTAATTAAAGTTGAAAATTATTTTAAGTTTGGAATCTTATTTCAGAATAACTTAAGTTTGAATAATTTTCAGATTTTATTTTATTTTATTTTATTAATCATTTCCCAAAATTTCGAAATTGCATCACCTTGATGCAGAAATTTCGAATTTTATTTGAAAAATAGATTAAAGTTGAAAATTATTTATTTAATTTCGGACCAACTTAAATCAGTGACTTTTTCATTTAATGGTTAATTAAAATAAATGAACTAAAATATATTATAATTAGAAATTGGATTAATTAGTCCATGAAAGTCTAGATAGATATTATCTGTTTTGCTTGAAGTATTTTTCTAGTGATATTTAATTAAATAGAAAATTAATATTTAAGTTGATTTTTGATCATGATACTTAAATATTTAAAATTTTTCTTAGATATTTAATTAAATAGGAGAATTATAATTTTTTTGTTGAAAATTAATTTTTATTAATTTTGGGCCAACATAAAATTAGAGTAATTTTCCAGGATTTATTTTATTTTATTTTAAAGCATTTTCGAAAAATGTAATATATATTTATAGAAAATTAAATTTGAGTTGTAAATTAATTTAAATTAATTTTGAAACAACTTAAATTGAATAATTTTCTAAATATTTATGGAAATTATTACTAAGATGGAAATAATTCACGTTATTTATCTATCTAAGTATAATTTATAAATATTAAATTAAAATTTATATTTGGAATTTGTCATCCTAAATTGGAAATTTTAATTAAATAAATATATATTTAAAATAAATGGATTAAAATAAATATTATAAGAAAATACAACCCTTCATTAAATAATGAGCTTTATTATTATAAGGATATTCGATCTCCATTGTTGGTTTTACATAGCTATTGTTTTAGTGAGTAATCCTCCCTAATGGAGGAACGTTCATTAGCAAGTTAGCACCGTTTAATCTCGAAAGATAAGTAATCTTGTAAGTTTTTTTTATATAGTTTATGACCACCCTAATGGTGGCGACTGTATAAGACTTGCAAGAATATGAAACAATGGTGGAAGCTCATAAGATTGAATAGCCTTGACTCTCGCCTAAACGGGACAATGCGGATTCAAATCTTGATCGAATAAAAGGTTGCTAGAATGTTTGATCATTTTAGATGAGCTGACAACTCTATTCAATGGATGATAGCTTTGACTCTCGCCTAAACGGGACACTGATATCAGTTTGTTGAAAACCTTGCAAATTATTTAGGATTGTATGTTTTAGTATTTTCACTTGTCATTCCTACTTGCTATGTGCTTAATAATTTCTGAATTGTGTATGAATTTGTATTGAACCATGTTATTTTCTGTTATTAAATTGTAGTTTAATTTCGAATCTTCATTGTTGGTCTAACTTGATTTGTTTTTCTAATGAGATGAATCCCTAATGGATTTTCACCATTAGACTAACATAATAGTGTTAGATCTCGAAAGATAAATATTGTAAATGCAACATCTAGTTGTTCATCAATTGATGACACTTTAGACTAGTGTTTTACAATATGAAACAAGAAGATTGTATAAATAAGATTACTTTGACTCTCGCTAATCGGAGCATCGTTGGATTCTTATTTAAAACGAAATTATCCTAATTCCTCTTAGCTTATTCATTTCGAATTAGCTTAATGACACATCATTGGATGAATGGTCTATAAATCATATAAAGTCTTATTTTCTCTTAAGAAATTAGATGACGCATATGATTATATTCCCGAAATTCTATCCCTAAATGATATAAATCCTCAATCTTAGATATCTCCTACTTGTATAGGCAAATCATAGAGTTAGATTAGTAGTGGTGGTCCAAGAAAGAATTACTAATTATACAGTTACACTTTCACAAGTGTTTCATAACCATTTTCTATCAATGGATTTAAACTGTATGAGGTTAGTATTCTGAGACCAGAATCCACTTGTACTATTCTAAGAACTCTTTGATGTAACTAAAGTAAGTCATCAAAAGATACAACCACATATTTTATAAATCTATGGCATTTGTATCTTGTTCATAGTGGTTTTGACAAGATCATTCTCTGCAAAGAGTTAATATGCCTATATCCACTGAAAGTAATTTCATCTCATTCGCAGATGGATGTACATTCAGGGGTGGATATGAGTTTTCGTTGTATTCTTAAAACGATCACTCTAGATTTTACCTTATGCAAAAGAAATTTGAAATGTTTGAAAAATTTCATGAATTTCTAGCAATGGTGAAGGTAAGTGGTTAAAGATCTTGCGAACTGATAGGGGTGGAGAAAAAGTTAGTAGATATGCAGTTCAAAGATCATTAATTTGATTTTGAATTATATCCAAACTTACCTCCCCAGAAATTCGAGTTGCATATTGATGATTAGTTACTAGTTATTTCCTAAATCCTTCTATGATAATATAATTTCAGAATGATGTAATGGTTGTATACTTAATGTAAATCATTACTAGATTCATGGATGACCTAATCGAAAGAAAAGCTATAACTGCTAACCCTGGTTTGCATGTTTGTTAGCTATTCTAAGTGATTCGGGGTGGAGCATCCCATAGTCATTAGACAAGAAAGTGTTTGTTTAAACAAATACTACTTTTCTAAGAAAATGACTAAGTCTGAAAATAAAGTAGCAAATAAAGAAGATATTTTTTTTTCTTGATTCCAAAAGTGTTCTATCATCTTATTTTTTACAAGATGATCCCACTGCCTCTGTTGTCTTAACACAACTGAAGAGGTCTATACCATTTAGTTTTCTTTGACATAGTTCACGGTACCTTGTTGTAGTGGGAGAGTTTCTAGGAACTCACCTTCTTATAACTTGGAAGGCACTAGTGATTAAAATCCATTGTGAGTTTAAACAAGTAATGGATTGTCAAGATAAGAAACTAAGAAGAAAGCCAATAGAACTATGGTTTGATCCATTCACATGGAGTAACCTAAAGTTTTCTATTACAAGGACATGATAGGAAATTTTCGTTCATAAGTCTATTCAATGGACTTAACAAAACTTCTTGTTTCTAGTATTGTAGGTTTGAGTTTATCTAAACCTATGGCTTGTGGTATACCTGGAAATTACTTACTCTAATGCAAGCATGAGATGCTGATGCATATTCTTTCCAATGGAAATCTATAGAAGCTTCACAACTTCTTAGATATAGATTTTATTTATCTAAGGAAAAGTTTTAACTATTCCAGAGAAGATAAAGCCATGAAAGAATTTCTTAAATCAACAGTGAGAGGTCTCAGATATGCTTTAATATGCCGTAGACCAGACACCTGCTGTTGAGTGGGAGTAATGAGTAAGTATCAGATTAATCCAGGAGAAGAACATTGGAAGACAATCAAGTAAATCTTAAGATTAAGAAGAGGAACTATATGTTAGTCAATAAGGGTGTTTGAAACTCTTAGACTACACCACATCAGATTTCGAGACTTGGCTGTGTGCTAGAAAGTCAGCTGATGAGATGGTGATTACTTTGGGGGTGGAGTAGTGATTTTGGAGAAGTGTAAAAACCTATCTGAAATCTCTTGGTCTACCAGAAAGAGACTGAATGTTAAAAGTTGCAAGAAAGATACTTTTTCAGTCTAAGGAAAGTTCTATACATTTGTGGCAGTGTTCCAACTTGCCTTAACTACTAGGGTTACTTCTTGTATAACAAAAGAGTAGTTGCCCAAAAGTATAGAATCCAGTATCCCAAAAGAGTAGACATATAGAGAGGAATTTCACATTATCAAGGATTTTGTGATTAAGGAAGAGTAAAGGTGGAGAAGAGGTTGTGTTTAATTCAACCTGTCAGATCCCATTACGATGTGTTTACTACTATTACACATGATTGGTATATCAAGGTGTTAATGATTATTTGAAATGCACTTTTTGTTTTATATTAGTGCAAGTGGGAGTTTGTTGGGTTTTATGCCCTAAATAAAACTCATTTCATATAATAAGATTTACTTATTAATAAAGATCAGAAATAACATTTTATGTTGCATGGTTCACATGATTTATTTCATGATTATATGTGTATATAATGTATGAATTCTTTTTAAGTCCAGAACATATGAGTTGGTTAAAGATTATAGTGTTGTCAACACAGTGGAATATAATCTTTATTATATGTTCAAAAGTAGATTCCCTGATTTGTCAGAACACTGGATTTAGACTGACATGGTATAATCAGCGATAGGTGTCACCCTGGGGAGCCCCGGTTTTATTTGTCAAGAAGAAAGATGGATCTATGAGGATGTGCATCGACTACAGAGAATTGAACAAGCTGACGGTGAAGAATAAATATCCATTACCTAGGATCGATGATTTTTTCGATCAGCTTCAGGGGAAGACGGTCTTTTCTAAGATTGATCTCCGTTCGGGTTATCATCAGTTGAGAATCCGAGAGGAGGACATTCCGAAGACGGCTTTTCGCACTAGGTATGGACATTACGAATTTCTGGTTATGTCGTTCGGACTAACCAATGCTCCTGCAGTATTTATGGACTTAATGAATAGAGTATTCAAGGATTTCCTCGATATCTGTGTGATTGTGTTTATCGACGACATCCTCGTGTACTCTCAATTAGAAGAGGAGCATGAATTAAATCTTCAGATGGTACTGCAACGGCTTCGGGAACACAAGCTCTATGCCAAGTTCAAGAAATGTGAGTTTTGGCTATCTCAGGTGTCCTTCCTAGGGCACATTGTGAGCAAAGATAGGATCAAGGTGGATCCCGGGAAGATCGAATCCGTCAGGGATTGGCCGAGACCGAAGACAGTGACAGAGATCAGAAGCTTCTTGGGTTTAGCTGGGTACTACCGTAGGTTCGTGGAAGGGTTCTCTAAAATTTCAATGCCCCTAACCGAACTTACAAAGAAGAATCAACGATTTATTTGGTCAGACAAGTGCGAAGCTAGTTTTCAGGAGCTGAAGCAGATGTTGATTACCGCTCCAGTGCTAGCTTTGCCTTCAGACAGCGAGAAGTTTGTGGTTTATTGTGACGCATCCAAACAGGGTTTGGGGTGTGTGTTGATGCAAGCCGATCGGGTCATCGCTTATGCCTCCCGCCAGTTAAAGGATTATGAACGGCGATACCCGACTCATGATCTAGAGTTGGCCGCAGTGGTTTTCGCACTGAAGATTTGGCGGCATTACCTTTACGGAGAAAGGTGTGAAATCTATACCGACCATAAAAGTCTCAAGTATTTCTTTACTCAGAAGGATTTGATATATGAGACAAAGGCGTTGGTTGGAATTAGTGAAAGATTATGACTGTGAAATCCTCTATCACCGTGGGAAGGCCAATGTAGTGGCCGATGCCCTGAGCAGAAAGGGTCCCGGGCAAGTGGCTAGTATGGTTCAGATCTCACCTCAGCTAGCGGAGGATATGTTTAGATCCAGCATTGAGTTTGTGGTAGGTCAGCTTCACAACTTAACACTGCAATCTGATCTGTTGGAAAGAATAAAAGTCGCTCAGATGACGGATCCGGAGTTAGTGAAGATCAGAGATGAGATGTTGGCTGGTCAAGCCACGGACTTTTCAGTGTCAGACAGCGGGATGCTTCTGTACAAAGCTAGGGTTTGCGTTCCGAATAGTGTGGAACTCAGGAATGAGATATTTGAGGAAGCTCATTCTACCCCGTATTCTCTGCATCCTAGCACCACTAAGATGTACCAAGATCTGAAACCGTACTTCTGGTGGACCGGTATGAAGAAGAATTTGGTAGAATTCGTATCGAGATGCCTCACTTGTCAGCAGATTAAGGCTGAACATCAGAGACCAGCAGGGTTGTTGCAGCCTCTAACCCTACCAGAATGGAGGTGGGAAGATATCACGATGGATTTTGTGGTCGGGTTACCTAGGACCACGGGTTTGTTTGATTCCATCTGGGTAGTGGTGGATCGATTTACGAAATCTGCTCATTTTCTGCCGGTTAGAACAACATTTACAGTGGATCAGTTGGCAGAGTTATATGTCAGAGAGATCGTAAGACTTCACGGGGTACCGAAGTCTATAGTTTCAGATAGGGATCCGAAGTTCACGTCCAAATTTTGGCAGAGTTTGCAGCGCGCAATGGGTACAAAGCTGAAATTCAGTACAGCATTCCATCCTCAGACAGATGGTCAGTCCGAAAGGACAATTCCGATATTGGAGGACATGTTGCGAGCCTGTGTTATGGATTTTGAAGGCTCATGGAATAAGTATCTACCGTTGATAGAATTTTCTTACAACAACAGTTACCAGAGTACGATAGGGATGGCTCCCTGTGAACTGTTATACGGTAGAAAGCGTAGATCCCCCATTCACTGGGATGAGACAGGGGAGAGGAAATACCTAGGTCCAGAGTCAGTGCAGCGGACCAATGAGGCATTAGAGAAAATAAAAGCTAGAATGCTTGCCTCACAGAGTAGACAGAAGAGTTACGCAGATCCGAAACGCAGAGATGTTGAGTTCCAAGTAGGGGACCATGTGTTTTTACGGGTATCTCCGATGAAGGGGATCAAACGTTTCGGGAAAAGAGCTAAGTTATGCCCTAGATTTACAGGACCTTTTGAGATTCTCGAAAAGATAGGTCAAGTGGCATACCGGTTAGCGTTGCCTCGAGCTTTATCAGCAGTTCACAACGTATTCCATGTCTCGATGTTGAGAAAATACGTTTCAGATCCCTCTCATATACTCAGTTATGAGAGCCTTGAGCTGCAGCCAGACATGACTTATGAAGAACACCTAGTGCAGATCCTGGATAGAAAGGATAAAGTTCTTCGGAATAAGACCATAGCTTTGGTCAAAGTTCTCTGGAGAAACAGCAAGGTGGAGGAAGACACCTGGGAGCTAGAGTCAGATATGAGAGCTCAATATCCAGAGTTATTCAGGTTAGATTTCGGGGACGAAATCCTTTTAAGGGGGGGATAGTTGTAAAAACCGCTTAGTTTAATTTGGAAATTAGCAGTTATTCATGATTAATTATGAAAATTATTTATAGCTATTTAAATAATTAATTATACTGTTATTATTGAATTCAGAGATGCATTTTTATGTCATGTAGTAGTTTGCATAATTTTGCGTTCCGGTGCCCGGTATTTTGGAACTCGATGTTTGGCTCAGTAGAAATCACAACTTAGTATGTTAGTAGTTTGGGGCGGTTATTTAGACATTGGGAATGTTGGGAATGGCCGGGAATTTAGAATTTCCCAAAAATACCCCTTTAGAGTTATTTATGTGGCTTTAGGGTGGAGGGGCAAAATGGTCTTTTTGCCCCATTAGTATTTTGTCTTTTAGTGTTTTTTATTAATTGAAAAATATATGTTAAATGTTTATTATTTGGCTAAAATGAAGCTAATATATGTTATGTGGCTTGTTGTTTCATTTTACAAAAAATTACAAACTTAGAAAATAGAAAAGTTTCAAAAACCATTCTCTCTTTTCCTCTCTCTTTCGGCTGGGTGTGTGTGTGCAAGAAGCTGGATATTTTCTTTGATTTTCAAGCTGTTTTTGGGTGATTCTAAGCTCTAGGTAAGCCTTGAAACTTGCTCTTTAGTTTTCTTAATTTTCAAGAAAAGATGATGATGCATGCATGAATTGATTTGGAGTTGATTTGAGCAAGTTATGAATTTTTGAGTTTGATGCCTGCGAGGAACCGGAATTTCGGTTGTGCATCCGTAATTCCGGATGGGGTTCTGAATTTTCCCAGAACCGGAATTCCGGTTGGGCAACCGGTCTACCGGTTGGGGAAAATTCTGAAACCCTAGATTTCCTCGATTTTATGTTTTAGGGGGTATTGCCATGCTTTTTATCGATAGGGAAACTTTTAGTTCCTAGTTTAAGTCCCCGGGAAGTGATTTAGCGTGTCACTTATAGGGTTGTGATTTTTATGGTTTAGGAGCCTGTAATCCGCCCCGCAGTTAAGTTCCAGTCAGGTTGACCGGCACACCTGAATTCGGAATCCAGGTAAGATTAGTATAACAATATGCATATGAAGATTACATGTTTAGCGTGCATGTAGGAAGCCTGTTAGATTACATTAGTTATGTATGTTGGCTTCGAGCCACCCAACCGTATCCCGTCGGTACAGGCTGGAGTATGACCAGCAGCCGTAGTATGACCGGTTCGACCGATTAGGCGGATACTATGTCACGTCGGTACAGGCTGGAGTATGACCACCAGCCGGAGTATGACCGGTTTGACCGATCAGGCTGACACTACGGTTGGTGGTTCTGTACTATTGACGTATCCCGTCGGTACAAGCTGGAGTATGACTAGCAGCCGCAGTATGACCGGTTCGACCGATCACGCGGATATTGTAACACGTCGGTACAAGCTGGAGTATGACCAGCAGCCGGAGTATGACCGGTTCGACCGATCAGGCTGTTACTTTTCAATAGTTCCGTCCCTATGAACGTTCAGAACTCAGTACCGTGTTGGACACGGTAGTAGTGGGACTCAGTATCGTGTTGGACACAGCAGTTAGGGTTATGATTAGGGGTATGGGCGTCTGATCATGACCAGGATTTATGTATGAGTATTATTATGTTTTTCTTACTGAGTCTGTCGACTCACAGTTCTACGTTTATGTGTAGGTAAAGGCAAGGCTAAAGCTGATGGACCGTGAGCGAGCTTATGAAGATTGTACATGTCGGGGCGGTTAGGCCTGGAGCGTACGATCCTCGGGACAGCAAGGCTGATTTTGTAACTAGTCGCTAGGCGATAATTATTTTGTATGAACAGTAAACTTTTGTAAATGTTTTTTGTAATCGGGATCCCGAGTCTTTTGTAATTATATTTTACAAGTTTAATTAAAAAGCAAAAAATTTTTAATTAATCACGTTTTCCATAAACCTCGTTGATTAGCAACGAGCTGCACAGCAAGTTTAAAAATCACGTAATACGCCTATGTTAGTAAGGGTGTTACACACATGGTGTTTTCCAATTCTGTGCATTCTGGGTGTTTTTAATGCTTTAGAAATGTTATTTGGGTTATATAAAACAGGTCTGGAAGGTTTGAGGTGATTTGGGTTGGATGTGATTGACTGGTGAATTTTTGAAAAATTACTGCGAGGAACCGGAATTCCGGTTGTGCAACCGGAATTCCGGATGAGGATCCAGGAATTCTCAAAATTGGAATTCCGGTTGCAGAACCGGTCTACCGGTTGGGGAATTTTCAGAAACCCTAGTTTTCCTCGTTTTTATGTTATTTGGGGTATTGCCATGCTTTTTATCGATAGGGTAACTTTTAGTTCCTAGTTTAAGTCCCCGGGAAGTGATTTAGCGTATCACTTATAGTGTTGTGATTTTGATGGTTTAGGAGCCTGTAATTCACCGCGTAGATAGTTCCAGTCAGGTTGACCGGCACACCTGAATTCGGAATCAAGATAAGATTAGTATAACACTATGCATATGTAGATTACATGTTTAGCGTGCATGTAGGAAGCCTGTTAGATTACATTAGATATGTATGTTGGCTTCGAACCATCCAACTGTGCCACGTCTGTACAGGCTGGAGTAAGACCAGCAGCCGGAGTATGACCGGTTCGACCGATTAGGCTGACACTGTATCACATCGGTACAGGCTGGAGTATGACCAACGAAATCGAGTATGACCGGTTCGACCGATCGCCCGATACTTAGGTTGGTGGTTCCGTACTATTTGACGTATCACGTCTGCAGACAGCCGGAGTATGACCAAGCGGCGGAGTATGACCGGTTCGGCCGACCGATCAGCCGATCTTGTAACACGTCGAGACAGCCGGAGTATGACCGAAGCCGGAGTATGACCGGGTCGACCGATCAGCCGTTACTTGTCAATAGTACCGTCCCTATGAACGTTCGAACTCGATGCACCGTGTTGGACACGGCAGTTAGGGGGACTCAGTATCGTGTTGGACACGGCAGTTAGGGTTATGGTCAGGGGTATGGGCGTCTGATCATGATCGGGATTTATGTATGAGTATTATTATGCTTTTCTTACTGAGTCTGTCGACTCACAGTGCTATGTTTATGTTAGGTAAGGGCAAGGCTAGAGCTGATGGACCATGAACGAGCCTATGAAGATTGTACATGTCGGGGCGGTTAGGCCTGGAGCGTTTGATCATCGGGACAGTGAGGCTATTTTTGTAACTAGTCGCTAGGCGACAAATATTTTGTATAAATAGAAAACTTTTGTAAATGATTTTGTAATCGGGATCCCGAGTCTTTTGTATAAATATTTTACAAGTTTAAGTAAAAAGCAAAAATTTTAATTAACCACGTTTTCCATAAACCTCGCTGATTAGCAACGAGCTGCACAGCATGTTTAAAAATCACGTAATACGCCTATGCTAGTTAGGGTGTTACAATTTGGTATCAGAGCCGCCAGGTTGTCTTCCGAAGATCGTCATGACATGTACAATCATCATCAGCAGTTAGCTCGTTCCACGATTCAGTAAGCCTTTATTGCTTTAGTAGTTTATTTATTTATTTTATGAATAAGAAAAGCCTTATAGGAAGCATGTTAGTAGCCTGATAGTAGAATAGGCGCATGTTTCGTTTTTAATTTCCAAATTAAGCGGTATTAGTAAGCTCTCCTTGAATACGACCTGATATGCCAACTCTTGGTTTCGCAGGCGGTTCCGACTAGATGGACGCCAGGCGGACTACCAGGAGCCAGGGTAATTCAGTGGGGTCAAATCAAGGTCAGGGAGCTCAGTTTCCCCCGCCAGCTAGGGGCCGAGGAAGAGGTCCCAGAGGCAGGGCTCGTGGTCGGGGTGTTGAGAACCCGCCACAGGCTGCCCAGGCTCCCAAGCCGATCAAGGAGCCCAGAATTGGGAGGTTAGGTTTGCTGAAATGCAAGCCCGGATAGAGGAACAAGACTTAGAGATTCAGAGGTTGAGGCAGGAGGGGGCTCCTGCAGTGCCTGTGCCAGTAGTTCCAGTGGCACCCGCCACTGCTGCTCAGGCCAAAATAGTGGTGGCGGCCAACAGATTGGAACCTTTGTATGAACGGTTCCGGAAGCAAGAACCTCCGGTCTTTCTGGGAGGTCCAGATGTGATGAAGGCCGAACAGTGGCTACCGGTGATCACCAAAATCCTGAACTTTATGGGTGTCACCGGGAATGACAGAGTGGTTTGTGCCACTTTCCAGTTTCAAGAAGACGCTCTGGTCTGGTGGGACATGGTGTCTCAGATCCATGACGTCACCACCATGACCTGGGAAATGTTCCAGGAACTCTTCAGCGCCAAGTATTATAATGAGGCGGTCAAAAGCGCCAAGAGGAAAGAGTTCGCTCACCTGACCCAGCGTGAGAATATGAGCGTGACCGAGTATACTACTCAGTTTGACCAGTTGGCGAGGTTAGCCTCGGGAATAGTGCCAACCGACTTCAACAAGAAAGAGAAATATCTGGACGGGTTAAATGCGAAGATTAAACATGATTTGATGATCACCACTGACGACAAGACCACCTATGCTAAGATGGTGGAGAAGGCACTACGAGCTGAGGGCGCAGTTGGGTGTATATCGGAGTCGGCTAGTACTCCGGCGAGTGGCGGGGCTCCTACCCCTCTTGCATCAGGCTTTAGCAGGGGGAGTAATGGTTCGGCCATGGACCAGAAGAGGAGAGCATAAGAGGTTCCGGGGGAACCAGAATAGAGGTAGTCGTCCTAGTCGTGCAGAGACCCGGTTCTCCTATCCCGAGTGCCCCAGCTGCAAAAGGCACCATCGGGGTGAATGCAAAGGTCAGGAATGCTTTCACTGTGGCATGCCCGGGCACTTCAAGAGGGATTGTCCCCAGCTCCGATCAGAGGCACCGAGGGCTCCGGCAATACCCACTCCAGCTAGGGTGTTCGCCATCACTCAGGCTGATGCAGATGCCAGCCCATCAGTTGTAACAGGTCAGCTTTCTGTTAATAACTCGCTTTACTCAGTACTGTTTGATTCTGGGGCTACCCATTCTTATGTGGCAGCCAGAGTCTTTAGTAAATTGGATAGACCGTATGATAGATATGAATCAGGGTTTGAAACCCTATTACCTGGCGGAGAGTTAGTTATCTCCAAAAGGTGGATTAGATCTATGCCGATCAGGATAGATGGTAGAGAGTTAAGTGCTGACTTGATAGAGATGAGACTAGTAGAGTTCGATATTATTTTAGGAATGGATTTCCTATCTAAATATTCGGCGAGTATTGATTGCAAAAGGAAGATGGTGATCTTCCAACCGGAAAGTGAAGAACCATTCGTGTTTGTTGGCTCAGTTCGGGGAGCTCGGATCCCGGTGATTTCGGCCATGTCAGCTAGGGAATTATTACATGGTGGATGCTTAGGGTTTCTGGCCGTGGTGGTGGACACCACTCGGCTAGATACCATTCGGCCAGAGGACATCAAGGTGGTTCGGGAATTTTAGATGTTTTTCCCGAATTCTAGGGTTACCACCTCAGCGGGAGATCTACTTCGTGATAGATTTGGCACCAGGGGTGGAACCGGTTTCCAAAGCTCCTTATAGGATGGCTCCAGCTAAACTTAAGGAATTAAAGATTCAACTCCAAGGGTTGCTTGACATAGGGTTTATTCGGCCTAGCGTGTCACCCTGGGGAGCCCCGGTTTTATTCGTCAAGAAGAAAGATGGAACTATGAGGATGTGCATCGACTACAGAGAATTGAACAAGATGACGGTGAAGAATAAATATCCATTACCTAGGATCGATGATTTATTCGATCAGCTTCGGGGGAAGACGGTCTTTTCTAAGGTTGATCTTCGTTCGGGTTATCATCAGTTGAGAATCCGAGAGGAGGAAATCTCGAAGACGGCTTTCCGCACTAGGTATGGACATTATGCATTCCTTGTTATGTCATTTGGACTAACTAATGCTCCTGCAGAATTCATGGATTTGATGAATAGAGTATTCAAGGATTTCCTCGATATCTGTGTGATTGTGTTTATCGACGACATCCTCGTGTACTCTCAATCAGAAGAGGAGCATGAGTTACATCTTCAGATGGTACTGCAACAGCTTCGGGAACACAAGCTTTATGCCAAGTTCAAGAAATGTGAATTCTGGCTATCTCAAGTGTCCTTCTTAGGGCACATCGTCAGCAAAGATGGGATCAAGGTGGATCCCGGGAAGATAGAATCCGTCAGGGATTGGCCGAGACCGAAGACAGTGAAAGAGATTAGAAGCTTCTTGGGTTTAGCTGGGTACTATCGTAGGTTCGTGGAAGGGTTTTCAAAAATTTCAATGCCCTTAACCGAACTTACAAAGAAGAATCAGCAGTTTGTCTGGTCAGACAAGTGCGAAGCTAGTTTTCAGGAGCTGAAGCAGAGATTGATTACCGCTCCAGTGCTATCTTTGCCTTCGGACAACGAGAAGTTCATAGTTTATTGCGATGCATCCAGACAGGGTCTGGGGTGTGTGCTGATGCAAGCCGATCGGGTTATCGCTTATGCCTCCCGTCAGTTAAAGGATTATGAACAGCGATACCCAACTCATGATCTACAGTTGGCTGTAGTGGTTTTTGCATTGAAGATTTGGCGGCATTACCTTTACGGAGAAAGGTGTGAAATCTATACCGACCATAAAAGTCTCAAGTATTTCTTTACTCAGAAATATTTGAACATGAGACAGAGACGTTGGTTGGAATTAGTGAAAGATTATGACTGCGAGATTCATTATCACCCTGGGAAGGCCAATGTAGTGGTCGATGCCCTGAGCAGAAAGGGTCCCGGGCAAGTAGCTAATGTGGTTCAGATCTCACCTCAGCTAGCAGAGGATATGGTTAGATCCGGCATTGAGTTTGTGGTAGGTCAGCTTCACAACTTAACGCTGCAATTTGATTTGTTGGAAAGAATTAAAGCAGCTGAGATGACTGATCCAGAGTTAGTGAAGATCAGAGATGAGGTTTTGGCTGGTCAAGCCAGGGATTTTTCAGTGTCAGACAACGGGATGCTTTTGTATAAAGCTAGGGTTTGTGTTCCGAATAGTGTGGAACTGAGGAAGGAGATCTTTGAGGAGGCTCATTCTACCCCTTATTCTCTGCATCCCAGCACCACTAAGATGTACCAAGATCTGAAACCGTACTTTTGGTGGAGCAGTATGAAGAAGAATTGTGTAGAATTCGTATCGAGGTGCCTCACTTGTCAGCATATTAAGGCTGAACATCAGAGACCAGCAGGGTTGTTGCAGCCTTTAACCCTACCTGAATGGAAGTGGGAGGATATCACGATGGATTTTGTGGTTGGGTTACCTAGGACCACGGGTTTGTTTGATTCCATCTGGGTAGTGGTGGATCAATTCACGAAATCTGCTCATTTTCTGCCTGTTAGAACAACGTTTACAGTGGATCAGTTGGCAGAATTGTATGTCAGAGAAATTGTAAGACTTCACGGGGTACCGAAGTCTATAGTTTGGATAGGGATCCGAAATTCACCTCCAAATTTTGGCAGAGTTTGCAACGAGCAATGGGTACAAAGCTGAAATTCAGTACACCATTCCATCCTCAGACAGATGGTCAGTTCGAAAGGACAATTCAGATATTGGAGGACATGTTTCGAGCCTGTGTTATGGATTTTGAAGGCTCTTGGAATAAATATCTACCGTTGATAGAATTTTCTTACAACAACAGTTATCAGAGTACGATAGGGATGGATCCCTATGAACTGTTATACGGTAGGAAGTGTAGGTCTCCCATCCACTGGGATGAGACAGGGGAGAGAAAATACCTAGGTCCAGAGTCAGTGCAGCAGACCAATGAGGCAATAGAGAAGATAAAAGCTAGAATGCTTGCCTCACAGAGTAGACAGAAAAGTTACGCAGAGATGTTGAGTTCCAAGTATGGGACCATGTGTTTTTACGAGTGTCTCCAATGAAGGGGATCAAACGTTTCGGGAAAAGAGGCAAGTTATGCCCTAGATTTACAGGACCTTTCGAGATTCTCGAGAAGATAGGTCAAGTGGCATACCGGTTAGCGTTGCCTCCAGCTTCATCGACAGTTCACAACGTATTACATGTCTCGATGTTGAGAAAATACGTTTCAGATCCCTCTCATATACTCAGTTATGAGAGCCTAGAACTGCAGCCAGATATGACTTACGAAGAACAGCCAGTGCAGATCCTTGATAGAAAGGATAAAGTCCTTCGGAATAAGACCATAAAGTTCTCTGGAGGAACAGCAAGGTGGAGGAAGCCATCTGGGAGCTAGAGTCAGATTTGAGAGCTCAATATCCAGAGTTATTCAGGTTAGATTTCGGGGACGAAATCCTTTTTAAGGGGGGGATAGTTGTAAAGACCGCTTAGTTTAATTTGGAAATTAGCAGTTTATCACGTTTAATTATGAAATTATTTAAAGCTATTTAAATAATTATTTATACTGTTATTATTGAATTCTGAGATGCATTTTTATGTCAGTTAGTAGTTTTCATAATTTTGCATTTCCGGTGCCCGAAAACATGGAACTCGGTGTTTGGCTCAGTAAAATTGCAACTTAGTATGTTAGTAGATTGGGAAGGTTTATTAGACATTGGGAATGTCGGGAATGGCCGGTAATTTAGAATTTCCCAAAAAATACCCCTTTAGTGTTATTTATGTGATTTTAGTGTGAAGGGGCAAAATGGTCATTTTTCCCCATTGTTAGTTTGTCTTTTGTGACTTAATAAATTGGAAATATATGTTATTTAATTATTCTTTTTGGCTGAAGTAAAATGTGTTAAGTGCCTTAAAATTCGTTTTCATTTCAAAACTTAGAAAATTACAAAATTTCTCAAAAAGCTCTCTCTCTTTTCCTCTCTCTTTTTCGGCCACTTGAGGCAGCAAGAAAAGTGGATTTTCCTCTTCAATTTCAAGTGATTTTCAGCAAGTTAAAGTGTTTCTAGTTGAGGTATTTCTTGTCTAGTTTTCTTCCTTTGTTTTCTTGAAATTTTGATGAAAAAGATGAGTAATGCATGGATGATTTTGATGATGTTGCTGCTGTTAATTGTTGTTGTTGTTTCCATGTTTAAAATGTTGATTTAAGTATGTTTAATTAGGTTGAATTGCATGCTAGTTATTCTTGCTCTAGTTGGATAGATTTCTTGTTAAAAAGCTTGAGTTTTCAAAGAGAAATTGTGTGAATTGTTGCTGTAGTTGTTGCATGAATTAGGGTTAGTTTTCTGCAGTGTTATTATGCTTGTTTATGAAGTTCTAAGCTAGTTTTGAGGCCTGTTAGTGAGCTTTAGCCAAGTTTGAGTTTGAACTCAAAGCTTGGAGCTCACATGGTGTTTTTCAATTCTGTGCATTCTGGGTGTTTTTAATGCTTTAGAAATGTTACTTGGGTTATAAAGAACAGAAGGTTTGAGGTGATTTGAGTTGGATTTGATTGAGTGGTTAATTTTTGAAAAATTCCTGCGAGGAACCGGAATTCCGGTTGTGCAACCGGAATTCCGGATGAGGGTCCAGGAATTCTCAGAACCGGAATTCCGGTTGCAGAACCGGTCTACCAATTGGGGAATTTTCAGAATCCCTAGTTTTCCTCGTTTTTATGTTATTTGGGGTATTGCCATGCTTTTTATCGATAGGGTAACTTTTAGTTCCTAGTTTAAGTCCCCGGGAAGTGATTTAGCGTATCACTTATAGTGTTGTGATTTTTATGGTTTAGGAGCCTGTAATTCGCCGCGCAGATAGTTCCAGTCAGGTTGACCGGCACACCTAAATTTGGAATCCAGGTAAGATTAGTATAACAGTATGTATATGTAGATTACATGTTTAGCGTGCATGTAGGAAGCCTGTTAGATTACATTAGATATGTATGTTGGCTTCGAACCATCCAACTGTGTCACATCGGTACAGGCTGGAGTATGACCAGCAGCCGTAGTATGACCCGTTCGACCGATTAGGCTGACACTGTATCACGTCGGTACAGGCTGGAGTATGACCAGCAGCCGGAGTATGATCGGTTCGACCGATCAGGCTGATACTTAGGTTGGTGGTTCCGTACTATTTGACGTATCACGTCGGTACAGGCTGGAGTATGACCAGCAGCCGGAGTATGACCGGTTCGACCGATCAGGCTGTTACTTGTCAATAGTACCGTCCCTATGAACGTTCAGAACTCAGTACCGTGTTGGACACGGCAGTTAGGGGGACTCAGTATGGTGTTGGACACGGCAATTAGGGTTATGGTTAGGGGTATGGGCGTCTGATCATGATCGGGATTTATGTATGAGTATTATTATGCTTTTCTTACTGAGTCTGTCGACTCACAGTGGTATGTTTATGTGTAGGTAAGGGCAAGGCTAGAGCTGATGGACCGTGAACGAGCCTATGAAGATTGTACATGTCGGGGCGGTTAGGCCTGGAGCGTACGATCATCGGGACAGCGAGGCTATTTTTGTAACTAGTCGCTAGGCGACAAATATTTTGTATAAACAGTAAACTTTTGTAAATGATTTTGTAATCGGGATCCCGAGTCTTTTGTATAAATATTTTACAAGTTTAAGTAAAAAGCAAAAATTTTAATTAACCACGTTTTCCATAAACCTTGTTGATTAGCAACGAGCTGCACATCATGTTTAAAAATCTCGTAATACGCCTATGCTAGTTATGGTGTTACATTGGCCATCTTCACACCAGCCTATACGGAAAATGTGTTCAATTCCGAACCATTCAAAGAAGAATTAAAGAAAAATGATAGAGGGAACTTACTCAAGAAATCTCCTTCAGGACTTCTCCTAAGACCAACTCCAATGCCAATTCACTATCCGCCCGGACAGGTGTTCACTCACTTCAAGAAGCGACCGAGCCACGTAGTGGTGAAGCACCTCTTTGCCTCTATTGGCCTCCACGCACAGCGCCAGGATTGGGGCAGGTGCCCTAACCTGTTCGGATCCACCCCTGACTTGCTCAAATTTAGTCGAACTCCCTCCCAAGGAATTTTTGGACTTCGAGACCTTCTGGGTTGAAGGGTCCACAACAGGTCGCTCCTCAGAGATATCAATGGCCACCTCAACTAGCATCTTCAACTTGGACAGAATCTCACCACCTTTAAACTTTTTGGCCAGAGGAGATAGGCCCGAGCTATCCCTTATTCTCTTCTTCAAAGCTTGAATCATCTTCTGAGACAATTCTGCATGGATAAAGCAATACAGTCAGAAGAAGACACAACATATGTGAAGACATAAAAATCAGGAAAAAAAATAAATGCAAGTTGAAGTACTCTGCACGCTGACGGGAGCATTCTCCCGAACAATTACGAATGGAGCATCATCATCCAAAGAGTCTTTTTGCTCCTCCAGGATATCTTTTCCTTTTCCTTCAACAGGAGTCGATGGCCGAGCAGGCACACCAGGTTCCCTAATGCAGATATCATGTTCTATTGGCACCTGCTCATTCGGGAGAGTTTTCTTCTTCTTGGGCGGCCTCTCCTGCTCTGAATATTCTAGAGCCTTCTTCTCCTACTTTGAATATTCTTGAGCATACTGTTTGGCTTCAGCACCACCCTTCAACTTAGCCTCATGCTTCAGTTGAATGATGTCTTCCTCTTGCTCGACATCCTTAGCTTGGCTCACCCTGGATTTCTTCTTCTTCTCCTTCACGGGCTGGGGTATGAAATCTGCTAGGTAAACCTTGTACTTCACAAAGTTGGCCTCTGTGGTCAACAAAGTGATATTCCGAGTAGCCTCCGACAGTTGGAGAATTTTTTGAGCCTTTTCTCTGAGCCTCAGCGTGAAGGGAGGATAGCAGTATGCGGGAATCTGTGTTTGAATTTATTTTACCAGGATCTTTGATCTACTCAAAAGTATGTTGTTTAACACCCTAAATATGAACTTTCTAAAATGATAAATAAACACATATAAAGTTAAGAAAACCTTACATTGATGGAAGCGGAATAATGTCTCCTTCCACTCAGATCTCTAACCCTTGTATCCTTTCTGTCGCAGAGTATTATCAAGATCTGAGCCCGAATGTCCTTCTCTTTGTGTGTGATCCTTCACAGTCTTCCAATCTATGATTGAGGTACCAGTTGTTGTGTGTGGGCACTACTCTATCACTGAGGTTCGAAATTTATGAAGAGGAAAAGAGAGAGAGTTGATTAAGAACCTTTTTATTTGACTGAGCCATCACTTTCTATTTATAGGATACTACTAGGTTTAGGTTAGGAATTATTTGGCATTAAAATAATGAAAATATCAATTTGAAAAACCTACTTAAGTGGCCGGCCATGGTGTGTAATGGGCCTCACTTGGTTTTTGCAGTTTTCACAAATTTTATTTCTATTTTCTCAAAAACCCCAATTTTCCAATTCTAACCATTTAAATGCCAAAACTAATTATTTAATAACTAAAATAGATTATTAAATAATATTGTCATTAAATTTAATTATTAATTAGACATAAAAAGTCTATTAATAAATAAATAAACCTAGAATCTCTTTACTTTGCAATTTCGCCCCTACTTAGTGAAAATTCACAAATTAGACATAGTCTAACTTTAGAATTATAATTGATTAATCACAAATCAATTATTGAGTCTTACAAGCAGTATAGTCTCAACTAGAATGAGGACCATGGATCTATATGCTGAGCTTCCAATAAGTGAACCGAATTTACTAGGTAAATCCCTACTTATTAATTCTTTGTTGAATCCACTCTTAGAACTTAGAATTGCACTCTCAGACTTATATAGAGCATGTTATATGTTACACGATATAGATATGCTATCTTATTTAACCATTGTTATAATCTTATTATGATCAAAGATCCTCTATATAGATGATTTACATCGAGATGGGATAATTTTACCATTCTCACTCCTCAATGTATTTTGCCCCTTAAAACACTTAGCTACCTGTAAAAGATGTTTAGTGATCTAAGAATTAGTCACTTAAACAAGAGCTCATCCATTTACTTCTATTTATCTAAGCTCGAAGGGAATCATCACTTAACTTCTATACACCAGTAGAAGCTATAGATTCCATATTTATGTTCAGCACTCCCAGTCAATCATACTATCATGTTCCCAAAATATACGTATCACCCTGACCCAAAAGTAGGCTTAACTAATAAATCAAAGAACATGAATAATACTCCTGAGTTGAGCCTAAGCATATCAAGATTTAGATTCTTTTAATCTTAAGATCAACTACTGATATTGACTTGGAAAGATATAACGGTAAGTTTATAATATCTTAACTAAGTTGCAATATCGGTCTAGTCCAATGTATACTCCATACATTCGAAACTAGTATACTTTACCAATGTCCTGGAAAGAACATAACACTTACTCCAAGTGTAAGTATACATCATCGCTGATTATCACATATGTGTAAATCCAAAACACTGATGAAACAAGGACTTAGTCATTTGATTCATATGATCACAATCACATTCCACTGTGTTGACGATACTGTAATTGTGAATAAACATATGATCTGGACTTAACTGATTTTGTGTGTAAATGTAATAAACATATTAAACCATTATCATGTAAAATTCATGCAAACATAAATCACTTCAAATTTCCTATATTGATAACTAATCAAATTGTAAAGGGTTTTATTTATGGCACAAAACCCAACAAACTCCCATTTGCACTAACATAATGTTGGAAATTATTTTACCAGGATCTTAGATCTACTCACAAGTATGTTTATTAACATCCTAAATAAGAACTTTCTAAAACGATAAATTAAACACATAAAGTTTAAGAGACCTTACATTGGGTGCAACGGAATTAAATCACTCCTTCCGTTCAGATCTCCAACCCTTGTATCATTTCTGTAGCAGAGTATTATCAAGATCTGAACCTGGATCTCTTTCTCTGAATCCAAGATGCTGAATCTCCTTTGCTGATGATCTTTCTTCACGATCTTCCTCACTATGATTGAGGTATTGCTTGCTGTGTGTTGGCACTACTCTAATCACTAGGGTAAGTTTGAAAATCAAAGGAAGAAGAGAGAGAGTGAGTGGCGGCTAGGGAAGAGAGATAGGAGGCTCAGGTTTTTCTGATTCAGAAAGTGTGTGTTGTTTTCCTTAAGCCTTCACTATCTATTTATAGCATTCCACTAGGGTTAGGTTTGAATTATTTGGCATTAAAATAATGAAAATATCAACTTAAAAAGCCTACAAAGGTGGCCGGCCATGGCTTAGTTGATTGGGCCTTGCTTTTTGCAATTTTGCAATTTTAACACCTTTTGTATCTGCTTTTCTCAAAAATGCCAATTTCCTAATTCAACCATTTAAATGCCAATTCTAAGTATTTAATAACTATAAATAATTATTAAATAATATTGTCATTTATCCTATTTATTAATTGAACCATACAAAGTATCATAATTAACAAATATGCCCCTATTAACTCTTTCTTTACAATTTCGCCCTTACTTAGTGAAAATTTCACAAATAGACATAGTCTAACTTGTGAATTATAATTGATTAATCAAAACCAATTACATGAGTCTTACAAACAATATTATCTCAACTAGTGCGGGGACCATGGGTCAATATAACCGAGCTTCCAATAAGTAGATCAAGAATTTAGCACTAAAATTCACTAACTTATTAATTCTTCGTTGAATCCACGCATAGAACTTAGAATTGCACTCTCAGTATATAGAATGCTCTATATGTTCCACCATATAGACACATCATTAGTTATCCATTGTTATAATCCTCTATATGAATGATCTACACTGTAAAGGGATTAGATTACCGTAACACCCTACTATGTATTTTATCCTTAAAACACTTGACCCCGTATAAATGATATTTTAGCTTATGTGAAATGAGATCTCCACAATTTATTTTCATTTGGTCAAGCTCGAAGGAGATCATCCTTTGCTTACTATTCGCCAGATAGAAGCTATAGATTCCATGTTTATGCTAGCGCTCCCACTCAATTGCACTACCGTGTTCCCAAAATGTACGTATCACCCTGACCTAAAAGTAGGCTTAACTAACAAATCAAAGAACACGAATAGCCTTTCAAGATTGAGCCTAATCCTAACAGGATTAAGATCATTTGATCTAGGATCAACTTGGCGATATTGACTTGAATAGATTTTACGGTAAGTTTAATTAAATCTAAGTAAAAGTTCAATATCGGTCCCTTCCGATGCATACTCCATGCATCCAACCTGAGCTTTACTTTAACCAATGTTCTGGAAAGAACATAGTATTTCTCCAAATACAAGTAAACTCTTGTTGTAGATTATCATATCAGTAAAACCCTGTGTCTGATAAATCTAGGAAACTTTATTCACATAGTCATGTTTACTTTCCAATGTGATGACAGCACAATAAACATGATCAAGTATGTGAAAAGGGTTTAAAATGAATTTATAAATCAAATAGAAAAGCAATTGATAAAGTGAACCAAAACATACACAAATGAATGAAAAATACTTCTGTTTCTTTATTGATGTTGAATAAAATAGATTACATTGAAATGGAGTTTTATTTAGGGCATAAAACCTAACAAACTCCCACTTGCACTAATATATAACTAATTAGTACATATCAATTAATCCTAAATTCTGACGGTGCTTTTCAAAGGTCGTCACGGCCAGGACTTTGGTAAATTGATCAGCTAGGTTGTCCTTTGTGTCAACTTTCTCAACTAGTACATCCCCTCTTGCCACGTATTGTCTGATAATGTGATACTTCCTTTCAATGTGTTTGCTTCTCTTGTGGCTTCGAGGTTCTTTACTGTTTGCTATTGCTCCATTGTTATCACAGAGTAGTACCAGAGGCTTTTCCATTCCAGGAACAACACCTATGCTGGTGAAGAACTTTCTTAGCCAGACAAGTTGAGTCCGATATCGCAGTTTTTTTAGCACTTCTCCAAACCACTGCTCCACCCCCAAGAGTAAACACCATCCCAGATGTAGATTTCCTGTCTTCAAGACTTACCTTGAAATCTGAATCAGTGTAGCCTTTGGGATCTAAAGTACCACCCTTGTAGACTAACACAAGATTCCTTGTACTCTTTAAGTATTTCAGAATATACTTAACTGCACTCCAATGTTCTTGTCCTGGATTAGACTGATACCTGCTCACGATTCCAACAGCATAACAGATGTCAGGTCTAGTGCATAACATTGCATACATTAGACTTCCAACTCCAGAGGCATAGGGAATTTTCGCCATGTCCTCTATCTCTTGAGGATCAGTCGGTGACTGTTCCTTAGATAGACGAATACCATATCTAGAAGGCATGTTTGCCCCATTGGCATTGTTCATGGAGAATCTCTCTAAGACTTTGTCTGTGTAGGTTGTTTGAGAGAGAGCAAGAGATTTGTTCTTCCGGTTTCTGATAATCTGAATACCAAGAACATAGGCTGCTTCACCCAAATCTTTCATATCGAATTGAGTGTTCAGCCATTCCTTGATGTGAGTCATTTTCTTGACATTGTTTCCAATGATCAAAATGTCATCAACATAAAGAACCAGGAATACTACTATCTTTTCTTCCTTGAGTTGGTAAACACAAGGTTCATCTTCATTCTGAAGAAAGCCGTAGGTCTTGATGATTTCATAAAACCTTTTGTTCCAAGAGCGAGAAGCTTGCTTAAGTCCATAGATAGACCTGTTTAACTTGCAAACTTTCTTTTCCTGCCCAGGAGGAACATAACCTTCTGGTTGCTCCATATAGATGGTTTCTTCAAGTACCCCATTAAGGAAGGCAGTCTTGACATCCATTTGCCAGATTTCATAATCGAAAGCAGCAGCTATGGAGAGAAGAATTCGGATGGATTTGAGCATGGCAACAGGACTAAAAGTTTCCTCATAGTCCACGCCTTCTCTTTGGGTATAACCCTTGGCTACAAGTCTAGCTTTAAAAGTTTCGACTTCGCCTCCAGCTCCTCTTTTCTTCTTGTAAACCCACTTGCATCCTATCGGATGATAGTCGTCAGGTGCGTCTACATATTCCCAAAATTTGTTCTTTTTCATGGAATCCATTTCTGAATCCATGCCGGCTGACCATCGTTTCCGTTGCGGACTAGCCATTGCCTGTTTATAGGTTAATGGATTGTCATCAATACCGTCACCTACGACCATATTGATTTCACCATCCAAGCCATAACGAGCAGGTTTTGTTGAAACCCTCCCACTACGACGAGGTACGGTTGTCTTCTGAACAGACACTTTAGTAGTAGATTTCTCAGTTTGTTCAACTGAGGGAGTGGGATTGTCTTCTTCACGAGTGGAAGAGGACAGAACATTGGAAGGACTTATATCTGATAGCAATTCCTCTAGAACAACTTTACTTTTCGGTTTGTAGTCTTTAATATAGTTCTCTTCAAGGAAAGTAGCATTTGTAGAAACAAACACTTTGTTATCCTTGTGACTATAAAATAGTCCACCCCTAGTCTCTTTAGAATTTCCGACAAACATGCATACTTCGGTACGTGATTCATGTTTGCCTTCTTTCTTTCTTAAGACATGAGCAGGGCACCCCAAAATTCTGTAATGGCGTAAACTAGGTGTTCGACCATTCCAAAGTTCGACGGGTGTCTTAGGGACTGCTTTAGATGGAACAACATTTAGAATGTCATTTGCCATCTGTATAGCATATCCCCAGAAGGACGTAGACAGAGTTGAATAACTCAGCATAGACCTAACCATTTCCAAAAGAGTGCGATTTCTTCTTTTTGCAACTCCATTTTGTTGTGGAATGGCTGGGGCAGTGTATTGGGATTCAATTCCAAGTTCAATGAAATGATCTTTGAACTGCATATCCATATATTCTCCACCCCTATCAGTTCTCAAGATTTTTAATGATTTACCTAATTGGTTTTGGGCCAAAGCATGAAACTCCTGAAACTTTTCAAACGTTTCAGATTTCTTTTGCATTAGGTAAAGAAAACTATATCTAGAGAAATCGTCAATGAAAGTGACAAAATACTCATAACCACCTCGGGCTTTGACATTCAAAGGTCCGCAGACATTGGAATGCACTAACCCTAGAGGGATTTTGGCACGCTCTCCCTTTGCAGAGAAAGAACGTTTAGTCATTTTTCCTTCTAGGCAGGACTCGCATACTGGCAGTTCACCTAAGACGACATTTTTCAATGGACCGTCTTTGGTGAGCCTATTGAGTCTATCAAAGTCTATATGACCTAAACGTAAATGCCATAGATAAGTTAGATCATCATTATCAATCTATTTTCTTTTTAGGTTTCTAGGTGTAGCTACACTGAAAAGTTCACTATTTAGTGAGATTTGAGTACTCGGTCTTAAAACATAAAGCCCTTGTTCCATTATAGCAACACATATTTGAAATCCATTACGAGAAATTGAACAATTTGTATTCTAAAAATTCAATATATAAGAATGTGTTTGCAAACATGAGACACTAATCAAGTTTCTACTAAAGTTTGGAATAAATAAAACATTTTCTAAAATTAAAAATCTTTGTTGAAACTTGATGCGGGGTTTTCCTCTAGCTTTTACCGATACTAATTCGACATTGCCAACTTTAAGCTTTAGCTCTCCTGGAAGCAGATTTTCCCAAGTTTCAAGCAACTGCAGTGAAGAACATACATGGTTAGTAGACCCAGAATCAACAATCCAGATGGATTTGTCGTTCTCTAAAACACATTATTCAAAGACAAAAGCATTACCTTCGTTTGAATTGTTCAAAAGCCTGGGACATCGTTCTTCCTGATGTCCTTTTTCATTACAATTCGAACATAGAAGATCATGTCTGATAATTGTTTTTGAAGAAGCAGTTTTGCTAGATCCTTCATACCTAGTCCTTTTCGTTCGATTATTGATTGCAAACCCAGGGGGACCCATTGCAGTCAAGTTCCGTTCATGGGCTCGTAATTCTGCTTCGAGCTTGTCCATGTCGGAGGAGTTAGAATTGTTGATCATGTAAGAGATAACAAATTCATTATACTCCGGAGGAAGACTATTAAGGATAAGTTGGACCCATTGCTCTCTTGATAAATCAATTCCTAGTAGTTTGCATTTTCGAACTTCACATTCATCATCAACAAGTGCGAGTTAATGCAACTACCAGGATGCATTTTCACACTACAGAGTTCTTTTGCTAAGATAGTAACTAAGAGAGGATCGGGGTGAGGGTTATTCATAATGACACTACAACACATCAATAAAACAGATGTAAGGTTTTGGCTCATAAATTCATACACAGTTTAGAAAATAACAAGTAATGACATATGTTATAGAAATACTAAATCTAACATAGTTTATTTTCCAAGGTATTTCAACAAACTGATACAGTGTCCCGTTTAGGCGAGAGTCAAAGCATCATCCATTGAATAGAGTTGTCAGCTCATCTAAAATGATAACCATTCTAGCAACCTTTTATTCGATCAAGATTGGAATTCAGCGTTGTCCCATTTAGGCGAGAGTCAAGGCAATTCTATCTTATGAGCTTCCACCATTGTTTCATAACTTGCAAGTCAAGTATGATCGCCACCATTAGGGTGATCCATACCATACAAAACACTTACAAACTACTTATCATGCGAGGTTAAACGGTGCGAAATTGCTAATGAACGTTCCTCCATTAGGGAGGATTACTCACTAAAACAAACGCGGTGTAAAACCCACAATGGAGATCGAATGTCTCTTGATTAAAAGCTCATTATTTAAAAAATATTATATGTATTTTGTATAATCATTTTAATTTGATATTATAATAATGAAAAATTACAAATTAAAGTTGGTTTAAATAAAAAATCAACTTGAATTAATTTTCAATTATTATTTAAATTTGAAAAATAAATTCAAATAAATATCGAACAAGTTCCATAATATAATAATGAAAAATTACAAATCAAAGTTGATTTAAATAAAAAATCAACTTTAATTAATTTTCAATTAAATTCAAAAAAATAAATTTGAATATTAAATGGAACAAATTTGAAAATATCTTGTTTAAGTTGTTTTAGAAGAATCTTAAAAATCAACTTAAATATATATCTTTCAAATAAGATTTAATTAAATTAAAAATTAAGTTGTAACCGCTTAATTTGAAGATATTCCATTTTAAGTTAATATTTGAAAAGATATTAACCTAAAAAATATCTAAAATATTCCATTTTAAGTTAATATTCGAAAAGATATTATCTTAAAAAATATCTAAAGAATCTTAATAACCAATGCCTAAAATTCCTCAACTTAATTTTGAAATTTTAAATCCAAAAGATATTCAGATTTAAGTTGGTTAGTTGTAAATAACTAAATATCAACTTAAATAGGAATATTTAATTTAAATTAAGCTTCAGAAAGAATCTAGATGGTTACAATTCTATATTTAATGAAATACAAGAAAATACATATAGTTTAGCTTAGAATATAAAATTCTTTAAACTATGATTTTCTAAATTAATTTCAAAATAAATGAAATTAATTATGTTGCTAATCTATTTTAATTAGGTTAAACTAGTGTAATTAACCTAGTACAGTCACTCAAATCAGGCAAATGGGCCTTCACAATTGGGGTGGATCATGTGAGGGGGTGCTGGGTTCAGTATGTCGTACCCACTTCTATGGCTCCCAACTCTCACACAAGGCCCAAAAGAGAGGAATTTAACCTTAGTAAGAACAACTGTTATTAATTGAATTGGCCCAAAAACTAAATGGACCTAAATAAATTCTATCAAGAACTATGATAATTTATTTTAGCAACAACAACCTATATGCATCTATAATAAAATTAAACACATAGGCTCATACAGGCACATTTTGGATGGGTCCTATCATGTTGCTAGGTCATACACAGATGAAAGAAGTTTGTAAATATACCTGTTACAAATTATTATCTTGACCAAGGGAGCCATCAGATCATTAGATCTGGCAAAAAGTAACCATGGCTATTTGTAATCAAGTAATAATAGGTTTTGAAAACTTACACACAAGCTAAAACACATACTCCTGCAACAAGGTTAGTTGGATAGTTGGATGTAGGATTTATTTAATTTTAAATTAAATAATTAATTTAAAACAAAAATTAAATTAAAAAAAAAAATTCGAAAATTTTTAAAAAATTTGAAAAATAAAAAAAAAAAAATCGAAATTTAATTAAATATTTAAATTCAAAATTTAACCTACAATTTTGAAAAATTAGGTTTCAACCAACCTAAATATCATTTCAAAAATTTTGCTAACTACTTTTAAATTTTAAATGTTATTTTATAAATAAAAATTAAATCAAAAATTTGAAAAGGTAAATGAATATCTTCTCCAAATTTTAAATGTAATTTAAATAAATAAAATAACAAAATTTAAAAAATTAGCAAAATATCTTATATCATTTAAAAATTACATGATTATAGTTATCTTATTTTAAATTTAAATAAGGTCAAATTATTAAAAAAAATTAATTTAAAATATTTTAAATCTGACCTTAAATTTAAAAATAAGATAAGATATAATCAAATTTTAAAATAAGATAGATTATTAAGCAAAAAGATAGATACTAACTATTTTCAAATTCAAATTACACTAATATCTTGAATTAAATTAAAAAAATATTAAATTAATTCAAAATGATAATTAGATTTGAATAAGGAATAGTAATAGTATAAATACAGAACTACACAAAAAATCGGAAGTTAATTCCATGAAAAAGCATGAAAAAACGAAGAAAAACGAAAAAAATTGTGAGTTGTACGGACAGTTTTCGCAATCGCAGGAAACTTTCAGCACAGCTCCATTTTTTTTTACGAATCTTCAAAAAATCATATCTAATTCAAATTCAATCGAAATTGAGTTCTGTACAAAAGTAACTTGCTTAATTTTTTCATACTATCCAATAAAAATAATTCCAGAAACATATATTCAATTATTTTTAACGAAAATTCACAAACACCAATCAATCATCAAATAACACTCAATACAACATGATACCATCCAAAAACAAACAAACAATCGTTTTAAAGTCCAAATTTCTTGCAAGTAAATCAATTACCATGGCTCTGAGGCCAGTTGTTGGAAAGTATTTTACCAGGATCTTAGATCTACTCACAAGTATGTTTATTAACATCCTAAATAAGAACTTTCTAAAACGATAAATTAAACACATAAAGTTTAAGAGACCTTACATTGTGTGCAACGGAATTAAATCACTCCTTCCGTTCAGATCTCCAACCCTTGTATCCTTTCCGTAGCAGAGTATTATCAAGATCTGAACTTGGATCTCTTTCTCTGAATCCAAGATGCTGAATCTCCTTTGCTGATGATCTTTCTTCACGATCTTCCTCACTATGATTGAGGTATTGCTTGCTGTGTGTGGGCACTACTCTAATCACTAGGGTGAGTTCGAAAATCAAAGGAAGAAGAGAGAGAGTGAGTGGCGGCTAGGGAAGAGAGATAGGAGGCTCAGGTTTTTCTCATTCAGAAAGTGTGTGTTGTTTTCCTGAAGCCTTCAATATCTATTTATAGCATTCCACTAGGATTAAGTTTGAATTATTTGGCATTAAAATAATGAAAATATCAACTCAAAAAGCCTACAAAGGTGGCCGACCATGGCTTAGTGGATTGGGCCTTGCTTTTTGCAATTTTGCAATTTTAACACTTTTTGTATCTGATTTTCTCAAAAATGCCAATTTCCTAATTCAACCATTTAAATGCCAATTCTAACTATTTAATAACTACAAATAATTATTAAATAATATTTTCATTTATCGTATTTATTAATTGAACCATACAAAGTATCAAAATTAACAAATATGCCCCTATTAACTCTTTCTTTACAATTTCGCCCTTACTTAGTGAAAATTTCACAAATAGACATAGTCTAACTTGTCAATTATAATTGATTAATCAAAACCAATTACATGAGTCTTACAAACAATATTATCTCAACTAGTGCGGGGACCATGGGTCTATATAACCGAGCTTCCAATAAGTAGATCAAGAATTTGGCACTAAAATTCACTAACTTATTAATTCTTCGTTGAATCCACGCATAGAACTTAGAATTGCACTCTCAGTATATAGAATGCTCTATATGTTCCACCATATAGACACATCATTAGTTATCCATTGTTATAATCCTAATTTGATCAATGATCCTCTATATGAATGATCTACACTGTAAAGGGATTATATTACCGTAACACCCTACTATGTATTTTATCCTTAAAACACTTGACCCCGTATAAATGATATTTCAGCTTATGTGAAATGAGATCTCCACCATTTATTTTCGTTTGGTCAAGCTCGAAGGAGATCATCCTTTGCTTACTATTCGCCAGATAGAAGCTATAGATTCCATGTTTATGCTAGCGCTCCCACTCAATTGCACTACCGTGTTCCCAAAATGTACGTATCACCCTGACCTTAAAGTAGGCTTAACTAACATATCACAGAACACGAATAGCCTTTCAAGATTGAGCCTAATCATAACAGGATTAAGATCATTTGATCTAGGATCAACTTGGCGATATTGACTTGAATAGATTTTACGGTAAGTTTAATTAAATCTAAGTCAAAGTTCAATATCGGTCCCTTCCGATGCATACTCCATGCATCCAACCTGAGCTTTACTTTAACCAATGTTCTGGAAAGAACATAGCATTTCTCCAAATACATGTTAACTCTTGTTGTAGATTATCATATCAGTAAAACCCTGTGTCTGATAAATCTAGGAAACTTTATTCACAGTCATGTTTACTTTCCAATGTGATGACAGCACAATAAACATGATCAAGTATGTGAAAAGGGTTTAATATGAATTTATAAACCAAATAGACAAACAATTGATAAAGTGAACCAAAACATACACAAATGAATGAAAAATACTTCTGTTTCTTTATTGATGTTGAATAAAATAGATTACATTGAAATGGAGTTTTATTTAGGGCATAAAACCTAACACATAAAACAAAGTGTGCAAATAAGTCAATCTGATGTCTTGATCTTCAGATCAAGTGTAGTATATTTGAATCCACCATAAATATGTTTATGAAACATCCTTTACTATATGTATTACTCATCAAGGGATACTGAAATCATTACTGTTTTAAAGTACATCTGAATAAACAGAAGACATATCTCTCATATTTTAAAATGTGGAATTGAGATAATACAGTGTAGACTTTTCTTCAGTAATGTAACTTTCTGGTAATTTCAAATTTACAAAGTTATAAATCTTCTCTGGTAGAGGTTGAATTATTATAGAATAACTCCTCCACCCCCAGAGTAACCACCATCTCATAATTTGAATGAGTTGGGGTAGATATAAGGATAACTGATATACAATTCCTTAATATCTAACATATAGATCACTTTCATAAATCTTTCATGAATATCTTCTAATGTTCCATATTTGATTACATCTCAGATAGCTCCCACTCAATAGCAGATGTCGGGTTAAATAATACTTTTAACCTCTTATTGTTTGGAGAGTTATCTAGTTGTGACTTATTGTATTAGTCCGAAACTTTAAGTTTCTTTTAATACTAAATCATCAACATAGCAGACTAGTATTTGAAGTGAAAAATACTTGCCAGAGATTAAGTAATCAAAATTAAGATACCATTAAATGTTATGAGGATTAAGAATTCTTGGTTCAAGTCATTCGAATAGACTGAACAAGAGTTCTATTATCTTATTCTCATGATTCCGATAAGTTATATCTATCCACATGAATGGTTAGATTTGCTTTTCAGTAGTGTTCTCAAGTTCCTATCACAAGTGTCAACCTAATGAAGATGGGTAAAGAATATTAAAATTCTCCCACTCAATTAAGGTAGTGTGATACATTATCAAAGAACTTTTATAGGTATCACTATTTACTACAACAGTAAAACTAAATTGGAACATACAATCAAGATCAAGGATTTATACTGATAATAGCTAATTCATTATATTACTTCCATGTTTAAAGAAAATATGTGTTACATAGGGTATTGTGGATAAGTTCCACCCCTAAGTATATGGATATTATGATCCACCCCTAAAGGTTGTAAAGATCATGATTCTCTAAGTGTTATAGAGTTTATGTGGAGTTGAATACAATCCAGAGTTCATTAGATATAAAAGATCGTTGAACTGCATAGTTTTCTTAACTTTTCTCCACCCCTATCAGATCAAAAGATCCTTTTATTAAACAAATTCTTAATAATTGTATTAGAATTAACAATTATTAATAAACATAGAAATAATTTCTAGTGTTTATTTAATATAACTCTATGAAGAGTTGTAAATATTACAAAATTTGCATCAATAATAAAAACACTTACACATACAAATATATAAATATAATGTGGTAATTGTTGTTTAAGATAAAGTAAATGAAGCTCAATCTCATAAGTTGCAATTTGTTTGAATAGAAAATAAAATATACTTTATTAATAATTAAAAAAAAATGTATTGCAACAATATGAGAAAACCAGGGATAAAAATCCCTAACTAAAATTCGAAATCAAAATTGTCTTTAAAATAAAACAATTAATTCGAAATTAGATGAGCTTCATCTTCATCTTGGACGACCTTCACCCATTTGTCAAGCTTTCCGATCCAACTCACTAAGATAGTATTGAGTTCAAGTAGCTTGGCCAATAATAAGAAGAATCAAATAAACAAAGCTAGTCCAGAATCAAAAATCCAATTGGATATTAATTCACTAAAACTTTTAAAGTTTATAGAAGGAAATACCTTGTTTCTTTGCAAGAAGTTTAGGACATTGGGGTTTTCAATGACCTTTCTCATTGCAGTAGAAACACTTTCCTTTGAGTGTATCACCAGAAGCAGCAGCCTTTTGTTTTTCATGGCTTTGGCACGCTTCTTGGTGTTTCTCCACTTCTTCTTTGATTTGGGTTTAGAAGCACAGGCAACATTTGCCTCAGGTTTGACCGTCCCATTACCATTCCCAGAATTTTGAGGCTTACTCCCTTTCTTCTTGGGTCCTCCAATCAAATTTTCATATGTCTGAAGGTCATTGACTAACTCATGAAAGTCTATGTCCTTTTTATTCATGACATAATTTGATGTATAGGGCAGTAATGCTGGAGTCAGACTATTTAAGACAAGACTTACTTGAGTAGTGTGATCCATTTTAGCATCATGATCCTGGGCTTCTTGGAAAGAACTTGCCATGAGGAGAACTGTTGGGTTTTATGCCCTAAATAAAACTCATTTCAATATAATCAGATTTACATATTAATATAGATCAGAAATAACATTTAATGTTGCATGGTTCACATGATTTATTTCATGATTATATGTACATAATGTATATATTCATCTGAAACCCTTTTCACATACTTGATCCTGTTTATTGTGTTGTCAACACATTGGAAAGTAAACATGACTATGTGAATAAAGTTTCCTAGTTTTATCAGACACAGGGTTTTACTAATATGATAATCTACAACAAGAGTTTACTTGCATTTGGAGAAATGCTATGTTCTTTCCAGAGCATTGGTTAAAGTAAAACTCAGGTTGGATGCATGGAGTATGCATCGGAAGGGACCGATATTGAACTTTGACTTAGATTTATTAAACTTACCGTAATATCTATTCAAGTCAATATCGCCTAGTTGATCCTAGATCAAATGATCTTAATCCTGTTATGATTAGGCTCAATCTCAAGAGGTTATTCGTGTTCTTTGATTTGTTAGTTAAGCCTACTTTTGGGTCAGGGTGATACGTACATTTTGGGAACACGGTAGTGCAATTGAGTGGGAGCGCTATCATAAACATGGAATCTATAGCTTCTATCTGGCGAATAGTAAGTAAAGGATGATCTCCTTCGAGCTGGACCAAACGAAAATAAATGGTGGAGATCTCATTTCACATAAGATGAAATATCATTTATACGGGGTTAAGTGTTTTAAGGATAAATTACATTGTAGGATATAACGGTAATCTAATCCCTTTATAGTGTAGATCATTCATATAGAGGATCATTGATCAAATTATGATTATAACAATGGATAACTAATGATGTGTCTATATGGTGGAACATATAGAGCATTCTATATACTGAGAGTGCAATTCTAAGTTCTATGCGTGGATTCAATGAAGAATTAATAAGTCAGTGAATTTAGGTTATAAATTCTTGATCTGCTTATTGGAAGCTCGATTATATAGACCCATGGTCCCCCCACTAGTTGAGATAATATTGCTTGTAAGACTCATATAATTGGTTTTGATTAATCAATTATAGTTCTCAGATTAGACTATGTCTATTTGTGAATTTTTCACTAAGTAAGGGCGAAATTGTAAAGAAAGAGTTTTAGGAGCATATTTGTGAATTATGATACTTTGTATGGTTCAATTAATAAATATGATAAATGATAATATTATTTAATAATTATTTATAGTTATTAAATAATTAGAATTGGCATTTAAATGGTTGAATTTGAAAATTGGTGTTTTTGAGAAAATCAGATGCAGAAAAGATAAAACTGTAAAATTGCAAAAAGTGAGGCCCAAATCCACATTGCATGGCCGACCACTTTTGTAGGGTTTTTCCTCTGATATTTTCATTATTTTAATGCCAAATAATTCAAACCTGACCCTAGTGGAATGCTATAAATAGATAGTGAAGGCTTCAGGAAAATTACATTTTCTTCTGACTTTTCATTCAGAAAAAACTGAGCCTCTCTCTCTCCCTATCTTTGGCTGACCACTCCCTCTCTCTCTTCTTCCTAAGGATTTCGAAATTCTTAGTGTTAGAGTTGTGTCCACACACAGCAAGTGATACCTCAATCATAGTGAGGAAGATCGTGAAGAAAGACTTTCAGCAAGAAGGAGTTTCAACACTAAAGAATTAGAGAAAGAGATCCAGGTTCAGATACTGATAATGCTCTGCTACAGAAAGGAATCAAGGGCTAGATATCTGACTGGAAGGAGTCATTATATTCCGCTGCACCCAATGTAAGGTTTACTAAACTTTATATGTATTTATTTCATCGTTTTAGAAAGTTCATATTTAGGGTGTTAAACAACATACTTGTGAGTAGATCTAAGATCCTGGTAAAATAATTTCTAACAACTGGCCTCAGAGCCATGGTAATTGATTTGCTTGCAAGTAATTTGGACTTAAAACGATTTGTTTGATGTTTTGGATGGTATCATGTTGTATTGAGTGTTATTTGATGATTGATTGATGTTTGTAAATTTTCGTGAAAAATAATTGAATATCTGTTTCTGGAATTATTTTTATTGGATAATATGGAAAAAATTAAGCAAGTTACTTTTTTACAGAACTCAATTTCGATTTAATTTGAATTAGTTATGATTTTTTGAAGTTTAAAAAAATATCGGGATCGAGCAACAGGGACACACGCGCGGAACAGCCTCCTGCGCCCACATACCTCATCCATGCACCCTCTAATGCGCGCGCGGACAGTATGCTTGGCACAAGCATACTGTCCGTACAGCTCGCAAATTTTTTTTCTTCTTCGTTTTTTCATGTTATTTCATGGATTTATCTTCCGATTTTTTGTGTAGTTCTGTATTTATACATTTACTATTCCTAATTCAATTCTAATTATCATAATTAGTTTCATAAATATTTTTTTAATTTAATTCATGATATTAGTGTAATTTGAATTTGAAAAATAGTAAATATCTATCTTTTTTGCTTAATTATCTATCTTATTTTTAAATTTGATTATATCTTATCTTATTTTTAAATTCAAGGTCAGATATTAAATTTTTTAAATTAATTTTTTTAAATTAATTTTTTTTTAAATAATTTGTCCTTATTTAAATTTAAAATAAGATAACTATAATCATGTAATTTTAAATAGATGTAAGATATTTTGCTAACTTTTAAATTTTGTTATTTTATTTATTTAAATTACATTTAAAATCTGAAAAAGATATTTATTTATCTTTTTTAATTTTTTTATTTAATTTTTAAAATAACATTAAATTTTTAAAAGTAGTTAGCAAATTTTGAAATCATATTTAGGTTGGTTGAAACCTAATTTTTTAAAATTGTAGGTTTAATTTTAAATATTTTCTTTATTAATTTCGAAATTTTTTTAAATTTTATTTTATTATTTGTTTTTTGAAAATAAATTTTTTATTTTATTATTTTTTCGAAATTATTTATTTTAAATATGTTTTAGCTTGTTTGTAAGTTTTTAAAACCTATTATTGCTTGATTGCAAATAGCCATGGTTAACTTGTTGACAGATCCAATGATCACACTTTAACTCATGGCTCCCTTGGTCAAGTAAATAATTTGTAACAGGTAATTTTTCACAATCTTCTTTCATCTGTGTATGACCTAGCAACATGATAGGATCCATCCAAATTGTGTGCCTGTGTGAGCCTATGTGTTTAATTTCATTATAGATGCATATAGGTTGTTGTTGCTAAATAAAATATCATAATTCTTGATAAATTTTATTTAGGCCCATTTAGTTTTTGCGCCCACTCAATTAATAACAGTTGTTCATTTTAAGGTTAAATTCCTCTCTTTTGGGCCTTTTGTGAGAGTTGGGAGCCATAGAAGTGGGTACGACATACTGAACCCAGCACCCCCTCACATGAACCACCCCAATTGTGAAGGCCCATTTGCCTGATTTGAATAAATGTACTAGGTTAATTAACTAGTTTAACCTAATAAAACTGATTAGCAATATAATTAATTTCATTTAATTTTATAATTTATTTAAGAAAATCATAGTTTAAAGAATTTTATTCTAAGCTAAACTATATGTATTTTCTTGTATTTAATTAAATATAGAATTATAACCATCTAGATTCTTTCTGAAGCTTAATTTAAATTTTTCATTAAATATTCCTATTTAAGTTGATGTTTAGTTATCTATAACTAATCAACTTAAATTTGAATATTTTTGAATTTCAAATTTCAAAATTAAGTTGAGGAATTTTAGGAATTGGTTATTAAGATTCTTTAGATATTTTTTTTAAGTTGATATTTTTTCAAATATTAACTTAAAATGGAATATTTTTAAATTAAGTGGTTACAACTTAATTTTTTGATATTTAATTAACTTTAAATTTGAAAATATTTAAGTTCTAGATTTTTTTCTAATACAACTTAAATTAGATATTTTTTCAAATTTTGTGGAAAAGATACTTAGTCAAATAAGAAATTTTCTAAATAGTTATTTCTAAACTACTTATTATTTCTAATATTAAAATAGGAAAATATTATACATTGTGAAATTAATTATTTAAATAATTAATTTTGGTACAATTTATTTTAAGTATATTTTTTCCTAGTATTAAACTAGAGATTAATAATTAAGCCTTCTCTACACTTAATTATTTATTTCTTGAATTTAATACATTTAATTAAATTAAAAATTAAATATCTAAGTTGATTTTCATCATGATACTTCAATATTTCTTTTTCATGACATTTAATTAAATAGAAAATTATTTTAAGTTGAAATTTATTTTTTCAACTTAAATTTAAATAATTTTCAAAATATATTTTTTTCTTATTTTATTAATCAAATTTCGTAATTGCATTTCTTAAATGCTGGAATTTCGAATTTTATTTGAAAAATAGATTAAAGTTGTAAATTATTTATTTTAATTTTGGACCAACTTAAATCAATGATTTTTTCATTTAATGATTAATTAAAATAAATGAAGTAAAATATATTTTATTAGAAATTTAATTAATTAGTCAAAAGAAAATCTAGATAGGTGATATTTTTGCTTGAAGTATTTTTCTAGTGTATTTAATTAAATAGAAAACTAATATTTAAGTTGATTTTCATCATCATACTTAAATATTTGAAATTCTTCTTATATATATTTAATTAAATAGGAAATTATATTTTTTGTTGTAAATTAATTTTATTAATTAATTTTGGGCCAACATTAAATTAGAATAATTTTTCCAGGATTTATTTTTTATTTTAACATGCATTTTCGAAAATTGTATCCTTAAATACTTTAATTTTTCGAAATGCAATATATATTTATAGAAAATTAAATTTGAGTTGTAAATTAATTTAAATTAATTTTGTAACAACTTAAATTGAATATTTTTCTAAATATTTATTGGAAATTATTACTAAGATGGAAATAATTCATGTTATTTTCATATCCATCTAAGTAAAATTTATGAATATTAAATTAAAATTTATATTTAGAATTTGTCATTCTAAATTGGAAATTTTAATTAAATAAATATATATTTAAAATAAATAGATTAAATAAAGAGAATCAAAGAAAATACAGCTCTCTTTAAATAATGAGCTTTATTATTAAGATATTCGATCTCCATTGTTGGTTTTACATCGCGTTTGTTTTAGTGAGTAATCCTCCCTAATGGAGGAATGTTCATTAGCAATTTCGCAGCGTTTAATCTCGAAAGATAAGTAGTTTGTAAGTGTTTTATATGGTATGGATCACCCTAACGGTGGCAACCATATTTGACTTGCAAATTATGAAACAATGGTGGAAGCTCATAAGATAGAATTGCCTTGACTCTCGCCTAAACTGGACAACGTTGAATTCCAATCTTGATCGAATAAAAGGTTGCTAGAATGTTTAACATTTTAGATGAGCTGACAACTCTATTCAATGGATTGGAGCTTTGACTCTCGCCTAAACGGGACACTGATATCAGTTTGTTGAAAACCTTGGAAATTATTTAGGATTGTATGTTTTAGTATTTTCACTTGTCATTCCTACTTGCTATATGTTTAATAATTTTCAGAATTGTGTATGAATTAATTTTGAACCATGTTATTTTTCTGTTATTAAGTTGTAGTTTAATTTCGAATCTTCATTGTTGGTCTAACTTGGTTTGTTTATCTAATGAGATAAATCCCTAGTGGATTTTCACCATTAGACATACATAATAGTGTTAGATCTCGAAAGATAAATATTGTATATGAACCATCTAGCTGTTCATCAATTGATGACACCTTAGACTAGTATTTTTACGATATGAAACAAGAAGATTGTATAAATAAGATTACTTTGACTTTCGCTAATCGAAGCATCGTTGGATTCTTTTTTATAAACGAAATTATCCTAATTCCTCCTAGCTTATTCATTTCAAATTAGCTCAATAATATATCATTGGATGAATGGTCTATAAATCATTTCATGTCATTATATTTTCTCTTAAGAAATTAAATGACACATATGATTATAATCCCGAAATTCTATTCCCAATTGATATAAATACTCAATCTTAGAAATCTCCTACTTGTTAGGCAAATCAGACTTAGAGTTAAATTAGTAGTGGTGGTCCAAGATAGAATTACTCATTATATTTGGTATAAATTTAAGTCTTTGACTTTAATTTTAGATTCCAAACAGAAATATTCTTATATTTCTAATTCCAGATACATTACAGTTACACTTTCACAAGTGTTAAATAACAATTTCTATCAATGGATTCAAACTGTATGGAATATGAGTTTAGCATTCTGTGACCAGGATCCACTTGCACTATTCTAAGAACTCTTTGATGTAACTAAACCTAAGTCATCAAAAGATACAACCACATTTTTTATTAATCTATGGCATTTGTATCTTGATCATAGTTGTTTTGACAAGATCAATCTCTGCAAAGAGTTAATATGCCTATATCCACTGAAAGTAGTTCATCTCATTCGCAGATGGATGTACATTTAGGGGTGGATATGAGTTTTTCGTTGTATTCTTAAAAGGATAACTCTAAATTATACCTTATGCAAAGAAATTTGAAATGTTTAAAAATTTCATTAATTTCTTGCAATGGTTAAAACCATTATGGTAAGTGGTTAAAGATCTTGCGAACTGATAGGGGTGGAGAAATAGTTAGTAGATATGCAATTCAAAGATCATTAAATTGATTTTTGAATTATATCCAAACTTACCTCCCCAGAAATTTCGATTTTCATATTGATGATTAGTTACTAGTCGTTGCCTAATTCCTTCTATGGTAATACAATTTTAGAATGATGTAATGGTTGTATACTTAATATAAATCATTACTAGATTCATGGATGACCTAATCAAAATCTTAAGAAAAGCTAGAACTGTTAACCATGTTTTGTTAGCTATTCTAAGTGATTAGGGGTGGACCATCCCATAGTCAATAGATAAGAAAGTGTTTCTTCAAACAAATACTACTTTTCTAAGATAATGACTAAGTCTGAAAATAAAGTAGCAAATAAAGAGACATTTATTTCTTGATTCCAAAAGTGTTCTATCATCTTATTGTTGGGTTTTATGCCCTAAATAAAACTCTGTTTCAATGTAATCCAGATTATTCAATATCAATAAAGTAACAGAAGTATTTTTCATTCATTTGTGTATGTTTTGGTTCACTTAATCAATTGTTTGTCTATTTGATTTATAAATTCATCCAAACCCCTTTTCACATACTTGATCATGTTTATTGTGTTGTCAACACAGTGGAAAGTAAACATGACTATGTGAATAAAGTATTCCTAGATTTATCAGAACACTGGGTTTTACTGATATGACAATCTACAACAGAGTTTACTTGCATTTGGAGAAATGTTATGTTCTTTCCAGAACATAGGTTAACGTAAAGCTCAGGTTGGATGCATAGGAGTATGCATTGGAATGGACCGATATTGAACTTTGAAATAGATTTTGAAACTTACCGTAAATATCTACTCAATTCAATATCATAAGTTGATCCTAGATCACATGATCGAAATCCTGATATGGTTAGGCTCAATTTCAAGAGTATTATTCGTGTTCTTTGATTTGTTAGTCAAGCCTAATTTTTGGTCAGGGCAATACATACATTTTGGGAACACGGTAGTGCGATTGAGCGGGAGCGCTAACATAAATATAGAATCTATAGCTTCTATCTGGCGAATAGTAAGCAAAGGGTAATTTCCTTCGAGCTTAACCAAACGAGATAAATGATTGAGTACTCATTTCACTTAGTTGAAATATCATTTATACAGGGTTAAGTGTTTTAAGGATAAAATACGTTGTATGGTGTTACGGTAATTTAGTCCCTTTACAGTGTAAATCATCCATATAGAGGATCATTGATCCCATTAGGATTATAACAATGGATAACTAATGATGTGTCTATATGGTGGAACATATAGAGCATTCTATATATTGAGAGTGCAATTCTGAGTTCTATGTGTGGATTCAACGAAGAATTAATAAGTCAGTGAATTTAAGTGGTAAATTCTAGATCTGCTTATTGGAAGCTCGGATATATAGACCCATGGTCCCCCCACTAGCTGAGATAATATTACTTGTAAGACTCATTTAATTGATTTTAATTAATCAATTAAAATTCTCAAGATAGTCTCTGTCTATTTGAGAATTTATCACTTATTAAGGGCAAAATAGTAAATAGATATTTTGAAGGGCATATTTATTAATTAGGAAACTTTAAAAGTTTCATTATTAATAAAATAAATGACAATATATTATTTGATAATTAATTTTAATTATTAAATAATTAGATTTGACATTTATGTGGTTGAACAAAGGAATTGACAGTTTTTGACAAAACAGGAAACTATCATTGTAGGGAAAGGAAAGCTGGAAAAGTGGCAAGCCTTGTTTCCACAATGCCTAGGCCGGCCACTTAACTCCCCTTTTCCCTTTGATTTTTTCAATATTAAATGTCAATTAATTCAATCATAGCCCTTGGGTGGTCTTCTATAAATAGAAGGCAAAGGCTTCAGATTTCAACACATCTGATACACAACATTATTCTGACAGAATTTTCTCCCTGAAAATTCTCTCTGAGCCGCCACCCTCTCTCTCTCTATTTCTTCACTGTTTCGAAATCTATAAGTGCTAGAGTAGTGCCCACACACAGCAAGTAATACCTCAATCATAGTGAGGAAGGCTGTGTAGAATTCAGAAACAACAAAGAAGGACTATCGGGCTCAGATCTTGATTATACTCTGCTATAGAAAGGAATCAAGGGTTAGAGATCTGAGTGGGAGGAGACATATATTCCGCTGCACCCAATGTAAGAATTTCTGATACTCTTATGTGTTTAATTTTCTATCGTTTTAGAAGTTCATATTTAGGTTGTTAAATCAACATACTTGTGAGTAGATCTAAGTTCCTGGTAAAATAACTTCCAACACTTATTTCACATATGATGATCCCACTGCCTCTGTTGTCTTGTCACAACCGAAGAGGTTAATACCATTTAGTTTTCTTAGACATAATTCACGGTACCTTGTCGTAGTGGGAGAGTTTCTAGGAACTCACCTTCTTATGACTTGGAAGACACTAGTGATTAAAATCAATTGTGAGTTTAAACAAGTAATTGATTATCAAGATAAGAAACTAAGAAGAAAAGCCAATATAACTATGGTTTAATCCATTCACATGGAATAACCTAAAGTTTTCTATTACAAGGACATAAAAGGAAATTTTAGTTAATAAGTCTATTCTATGGACTTAACAAACTTCTTGTTCCTAGTATTATAGGTTTGAGTTTATCTAAACCTATGGCTTGTGGTATACCTGGTAATTACTTACTCTAATGCAAGCAACTTACTTTAGTAAGATGCTGAAGCATTTTCTTTCTAATGGCAATCTATAGAAGCTTCTCGACTTCTAGGCATAGATTTTACTTATCTAAGGAAAAGTCTCAACTATTCCAGAAAAGATAAAGCCATTAAAGAATTTCTTAAATCAACAGTGAGAGGTCTTAGATATGCTTTTGCATGCCTTAGACCAGACATCTGCTGTTGAGTGGGAGTAATGAGTAGGTATCAGATTAATCCAGGAGAAGAACATTGGAAGACAATCAAGTAAATCTTAAGATTAAGAAGAGGAACTATATGTTAGTCTATAAGGGAGTGTTTAAAACTCTTAGACTACACCACATCAGATTTCGAAATTTGCCCTTGTGCTAGAAAATCTTTCTGATAAGATGGTGATTACTCTGGGGGTGGAATAGTTATTTTGGAGAAGTGTAAAAACCTATCTGAAGTCTCTAGGTCTACCAGAAAGGGACTGAATGTTAAAGTTCCAGGAAAGGTAATTATTCATTCTAAGGAAAGTTCTATACAACTTTGGCACCATTCCAAATTGCCTTAACTACTAGTGTTAATTTCTTGATCAACCAAAAGTAGTTGCCAAAGGTATAGAATCCAGTATCCCAAGAGAGTAGACATATAGAGAGGAATTTCACATTATCAATGATTTTGTGATTAAGGAAGAGTAATGGTGGAGAAAAGGTTGTGTTTAATTCAACCTTTCAGATCCTATTACGAGGAGTTTACTACTACTACACTTGATTTGTATATCAAGGTGTTGAGATTACTTGAAATGCACTTTTTCTTTATATTAGTGCAAGTGGGAGTTTGTTGGGTTTTATGCCCTAAATAAAACATATTTCAATATAATCAGATTTACTTATTAATATAGATCAGAAATAACATTTAATGTTGCATGGTTCACATGATTTATTTCATGATTATATGTACATAATGTATGAGTTCATCTGAAACCCTTTTCACATACTTGATCCTGTTTATTGTGTTGTCAACACATTGGAAAGTAAACATGACTATGTGAATAAAGTTTCCTAGATTTATCAGACACAGGGTTTTACTAATATGATAATCTACAACAAGAGTTTACTTGCATTTGGAGAAATGCTATGTTCTTTCCAGAGCATTGGTTAAAGTAAAGCTCAGGTTGGATGCATGGAGTATGCATCGGAAGGGACCGATATTAAACTTTGACTTAGATTTATTAAACTTACCGTAATATCTATTCAAGTCAATATCGCCAAGTTGATCCTAGATCAAATGATCTTAATCCTGTTATGATTATGCTCAATCTCAAGAGGCTATCGTGTTCTTTGATTTGTTAGTTAAGCCTACTTTTGGGTCAGGGTGATACGTACATTTTGGGAACACGGTAGTGAAATTGAGTGGGAGCGCTATCATAAACATGGAATCTATAGCTTCTATCTGGCGAATAGTAAGTAAAGGATGATCTCCTTCGAGCTTGACTAAACAAAAATAAATGGTGGAGATCTCATTTCACATAAGCTGAAGTATCATTTATACGGGGTTAAGTGTTTTAAGGATAAATTACATTGTAGGGTGTAACGGTAATCTAATCTCTTTACAGTGTAGATCATTCATATAGAGGATCATTGATCAAATAAGGATTATAACAATGGATAACTAATGATGTGTCTATATGGTGGAACATATAGAGCATTATATATACTGAGAGTGCAATTCTAAGTTCTATGCGTGGATTCAACGAAGAATTAATAAGTTAGTGAATTTTAGTGCTAAATTCTTGATCTACTTATTGGAAGCTCGGTTATATAGACCCATGGTCCCCCCACTAGTTGAGATAATATTGCTTGTAAGACTCATGTAATTGGTTTTGATTAATCAATTATAATTCTCAAATTAGACTATGTCTATTTGTGAATTTTTCACTAAGTAAGGGCGAAATTGTAAAGAAAGAGTTTTAGGGGCATATTTGTTAATTATGATACTTTGCATGGTTCAATTAATAAATATGATAAATGACAATATTATTTAATAATTATTTGAATGGTCGGCCACTTTTGTAGGGTTTTCCCTCTCATATTTTTATTATTTTAAAGAAAGAGTGAGAAAAGATAAAACTGCAAAATTGCAAAAAGTGAGGCCCAAATCCACATTGCATGGCCAGCCACTTTTGTAGGGTTTTCCCTCTGATATTTTCATTATTTTAATGCCAAATAATTCAAACCTAACCCTAGTGGAATGCTATAAATAGATAGTGAAGGCTTCAGGAAAATACACTTTCTTCTGACTTTTCATTCAGAAAAACTGAGCCTCTCTCTCTCCCTATCTTTGGCCGACCACTCCCTCTCTCTCATCTTCCTAAAGATTTCGAAATTCATAGTGTTAGAGTAGGGCCCACACACAGCAATTGATACCTCAATCATAGTGAGGAAGATCGTGAAGAAAGACTTTCAGCAAGAAGGAGTTTGAAGGGCTAGATATCTGAACGGAAGGAGTCATTATATTCCGCTGCACCCAATGTAAGGTTTACTAAACTTTATATGTGTTTATTTCATCGTTTTAGAAAGTTCATATTTAGGGTCTTAAACAACATACTTGTGAGTAGATCTAAGATACTTGTAAAATAATTTCCAACAAGAACATGATCACGCACGTTTTGATGGGGTTCCATCCGTGCATTGATGTATTTCTTAGTCGCGTCGAAGCGAGACTGAAGAGATGCCCTACCGAATAGCTCAGTTAACTTCGTCATTACTTCAACAGCCTTTTCGGTTTTAGAAAACAAAGATTTAAGGGTGTCAACCATGCTGGAAAGCATAAAGTATAGAGCTTTGTCATTTACTTTCTGCCAACGCTCATACTTTTCTTTCACAGCTTTGGATGCATTGTCCCCCGGCACTTCTGGAGACGGCTCAGTTAACACAAACACGACACTTTCTCCTATGAGAGCAATATTAATGTTCTCATTCCATTTAGGAAAGTTAGATCCATTTAGCTTATTTTCGGTCAAGAGTGATATCATGGAATTCATCATGGTTATACAGGATACTACAAAATAATAAATAGAAATCAATAATGGTTTAACACAAAATCCAATTCAGAAATTATAAGCACATAGCATGTAGGAATGGTAAAAGAAAATACTAAAAATAATACAATCCTAAATAATGTCCAAGGTTTTCAACAAACTGATATCAGTGTCCCGTTTAGGCGAGAGTCAAAGCTACCATCCATTGAATAGAGTTGTCAGCTCATCTAAAATGTTAAACATTAATTCTAGCAACCTTTTATTCGATCAAGATTGGAATCTAGCGTTGTCCCATTTAGGCGAGAGTCAAGGCTATTCTATCTTATGAGCTTCTACCATTGTTTCATATTTTGCAAGTCAAATATAGTCGCCACTATTAGGGTGATCCATACCATATAAAACACTTACAAAGCTACTTATCTTTCGAGATTAAACGGTGTGAAATTGCTAATGAACGTTCCTCCATTAGGGAGGATTACTCACTAAAACAAACGCGATGTAAAACTAACAATGGAGATCGAATATCTTAATAATAATAAAGCTCATTCTTTAAAATGTATTTTCTTTATTATTTTAATAAAATATATTCATTAAATACGAATTTAGAATTAAAATTATAAATAAGAATTTAATTGAATATTTATAAAATTATACTTAGATGGTGATTGAAATAAATTGAATTATTTCCATCTTAGTAGTAATTTTGATATATAAATATTAAGAAAATTAATTTAAGTTGTATTAATTTAAATTAATTTGCAACTCAAATTAAATTTTTATGAGAATATATTTATTGTATTTTGAAAAAGAAAGTATAAAACTATACTATTTTTCGAAAATACTTAAATAATAAATACTTAGGAAAAATACTTTAAGCAAAAATATCACCTATCTAGATTTTCCTTTGACTAATTAATTCAATTTCTAATAATATACTTTAATTCATTTATTTTAAATTAATCAATAAATGAAAAAAAATCATTGATTTAAGTTGGTCCAAGAATTAATTAAAATAAATAATTAATTTACAACTTAATCTATTTTTTGATATAAATTCAAAAACATCTAGCATATTAAAATGCAATTCGAAATTGATTAATAAAACAAAGAAAAATATATTTTGAAAATTATGTAAATTTAAGTTGAAAAAATAAATTTCAACTAAAAAATAATTTTCTATTTAATTAAGTGTCATGAAAAATAAATATTTAAGTATCATGATGAAAATCAACTTAGACATTTAATTTTTTAATTTAATTAAATGTATTAAACTCAAGAAATAAATAATTAAGTGTAGAGAAGGCTCAATTATTAATCTCTAGTTTAATACTAGGAAAAAATATACTTAAATTAAATTGTACCAAAATTAATTATTTAAATACTTAATTTCACAATGTATGATATTTTCCTATTTAATATTAGAAATAATAAGTAGTCTAGAAATAACTATCTAGAAAATATCTTATTTGACTAAGTATCTTTTCAACAAAAATTTGAAAAAGTATCTAATTAAAGTTACAATAGAAAAAATCTAGAACTTAAATATTTTCAAATTTAAATTTAATTAAATATCAAAAATTAAGTTGTAACCACTTAATTTGAAAAATATTCCATTTTTAAGTTTAAAACTAACTTAAAAAATATCTTAAGAATCTTTAATCACTAATGCCTAGAATTCCTCAACTTAATTTTAAATTTAAATAAAATATTCAAATTTAAGTTAGATATGAAAAATCAGCGAAAATAACTAATTTATAACTTAAATAGGAATATTTAATTAAATAAGCTCCAGAAAGAATCTAGTTAGTTAAAATTCTTTATTTAATTAAATACAAGAAAAATACAAATAGTTTGTCTAGAAATAATATCTAAAACTAAAAGTGTTTTTGTTAAAATTAACTTTAAAATATTAAAATGAAAATAAATTTCATATATTTTAAAAGTTAATTATGTTGCTAATCAATTTTATTAGGTTAAACTAATTTCGGTACCGTTTGGCAATACTTTTGTTTTCTACTTTTTTAATCACAAAATAAAAGTAAAATTTTTGTTTTTAAAAATTTTTCTTTTGAAAAACAAAAATGCGTTCTGTAACCACTTTTATTTTTCAATTTTAAAAACAGAAAACAAAAGTGTGTTCTGTAAAGTTCATTTTCATCTTTCTTTTTTGATTTATTTACGTCCGGTGTAGGTCTGGGGTCAGATTTGGATTCAAGTCAGAGGTCGGGTTTAGCGCCAGGACCGTGGGGGATTTGGCTTTGGGTCATGATCGAAGTCCAAGATATTGATTAAGAAAAAAAATTGTTTAAAAAAATGTTGAAAGTGATTTTTTTTTTTGTTTTTAAAATTTTGATTCTCAATTAAAAAATTGAAAAGTAAAAACAGTTTTATAGAACATGTTTTTGAAAATTATTTTCACTTTTTCAATTTTAAAAACAGAAAACTGATTAAAAAAGTGTTACCAAACGACACCTTAATTAACCTAGCACAGTTATTCAAATCAGGAAAATGGGCCTTCACAATTGGGGTAGTTCATGTGAGGGGGCGCTGGGTCAGTATGTCGTACCCACTTCTATTGGCCCCCAACTCTCACACAAGGCCCAAAAAAGAGGAATTTAACCTTAAAATAAATAACTGTTATTAATTGAATAGGTCCAAAAACTAAATGGACCTAAATAAAATCTATCATGGTGTGACATTTTATTTAGCAACAACCTATATGCATCTATATAATAAAGTAAACATATAGGCTCACACAGGCACACATTTGGATGGATCCTATTATGTTGCTAGGTCATACACAGATAAAAGAAGATTGTAAAATTTACCTGTTACAAATTATTTACTTGACCAATTGAACTGTAACACCCTAACTAGCATCGGCGTATTACGTGATTTTTAAACATGCTGTGCAGCTCGTTGCTAATCAACGAGGTTTATGGAAAACGTGACTAATTAAATTTTTTTGCTTTTTAATTAAACTTGTAAAATATTTATACAAAATACTCGGGATCCCGATTACAAAACCATTTACAAAAGTTTACTGTCTATACAAAATATTTGTCGCCTAACGACTAGTTACAAAAATAACCTGGAGCGTACGATCATCGGGACAGCGAGGCTATTTTTGTAACTAGTCGCTAGGCGACAAATATTTTGTATAAACAGTAAACTTTTGTAAATGATTTTGTAATCGGGATCCCGAGTCTTTTGTATAAATATTTTACAAGTTTAAGTAAAAAGCAAAAATTTTAATTAACCACGTTTTCCATAAACCTCGTTGATTAGCAACGAGCTGCACAGCATGTTTAAAAATCACGTAATACGCCTATGCTAGTTAGGGTGTTACATGGATGCTCTCCTCTTCTTGTCCATGGCCGAATCACTACTCCCCCTGCTAAAGCCTGATGCAGGAGGGGTAGGAGCCCCGCCACACGCCGAAGAACTAGCTGACTCCGACATACGCCCAACTGCGCCCTCAGCTCGCAGTGCCTTCTCCACCATCTCAGCATAGGTGGTCTTGTCGTCAGTGGTGATCATCAAGTCTTGTTTAATCTTCGCAATTAACCCGTCTAGGTACTTCTCTTTCTTGCTGAAGTCGGTTGGCACTATTCCCGAGGCTAACCTCGCCAACCGGTCGAACTGAGTAGTATACTCAGTCACGCTCATATTCTCCCGCTCGGTCAGGTGGGCGAACTCTTTCCTCTTGGCGCTTCTGACCGCCTCGTTATAAAACTTGGCGTTGAAGAGTTCTTGGAACCTTTCCGAGGTCATGGTGGTGATGTCATGGATGTGAGACACCATGTCCCACCAGACAAGAGCGTCTTCCTGGAACTGGAAAGTGGCACACACCACTCTGTCATTACCGGTGACACCCATAAAGTTCAGAATTTTGGTGATCACCGTTAGCCACTGCTCGGCCTTCATCACATCTGGACCTCCCAGAAAGACCGGACGTACTTGCTTCCGGAACCGTTCATACAAAGGTTCCAATCTGTTGGCGGCCACAACCAATTCGGCCTGAGCAGCAGGGGCGGGTGCCACTGGAACTACTGGCACAGGCACTGCAAGAGCCCCCTGTTGCCTCAATCTCTGTATCTTGAGGTCTTGCTCCTCAATCCTGGCTTGCATTTCAGCAAACCTAACTCCCAATTCTGGGCTCCCTGATCGGCTTGAGGAGCCTGGGCAGCCTGTGGCGGGTTCTCATCACCCCGACCACGAGCCCTGCCCCTGGAACCTCTACCTCGGCCCCTAGCTGGCGGGGGAAACGGAGCTCCCTGACCTTGATTTGACCCCAGTGAATTGCCCTAGCTCCTGGTAGTCCGCCTGGCGTCCATCTAGTCGGAACCGCCTGCAAAACCAAGAGTTGGCATATCAGGTCGTATTCAAGGAGAGCTTACTAATGCCGCTTAATTTGGAATTAAAACGAAACATGCGCCTATTGTACTATCAGGCTACTAACATGCTTCCTATCAGGCTTTTCTTATTTCATAAAAATTAAATAAACTACTAAAGCAATAAAGGCTTACTGAACCGTGGAACGAGCTAATTGCTGATGATGATTGTACATGTCGTGACGATCTTCGGAAGACAACCTGGCGGCTCTGATACCAAATTGTAACACCCTAACTAGCATAGGCGTATTACGTGATTTTTAAACATGTTGTGCAGCTCGTTGCTAATCAACGGGGTTTATAGAAAACGTGATTAATTAAAATTTTTTGCTTTTTAATTAAACTTGTAAAATATTTATACAAAATACTCGGGATCCCGATTACAAAACCATTTACAAAAGTTTACTGTCTATACAAAATATTTGTCGCCTAGCGACTAGTTACAAAAATAGCCTCGCTGTCCCGATGATCGTACGCTCCAGGCTAACCGCCCCGACATGTACAATCTTCATAGGCTCGTTCACGGTCCATCAGCTCTAGCCTTGCCCTTACCTACACATAAACATAGCACTGTGAGTCGACAGACTTAGTAAGAAAAGCATAATAATACTCATACATAAATCCCGGTCATGATCAGACGCCCATACCCCTGACCATAACCCTAACTGCCGTGTCCAACACGATACTGAGTCCCCTTAACTGCCGTGTCCAACACAGTACTGAGTTCTTAACGTTCATAGGGACGGTACTATTGACAAGTAACAGCCTGATCGGTCGAACCGGTCATACTCCGGCTGCTGGTCATACACCAGCCTGTACCGACGTGTTACAGTATCAGCCTAATCGGTCGAACCAGTCATACTCCGGCTGCTGGTCATACTCCAGCCTGTACCGACGTGATACGTCAAATAGTACGGAACCACCACCCTAAGTATCAGCCTAATCGGTCGAACCGGTCATACTCCGGCTGCTGGTCATACTCCAGCCTGTACCGACGTGATACAGTGTCAGCCTAATCAGTCGAACCGGTCATTCCGGCTGCTGGTGATACTCCAGCCTGTACCGACGTGACACAGTTGGATGGTTCGAAGCCAACATACATATCTAATGTAATCTAACAAGCTTCCTACATGCACGCTAAACATGTAATCTACATATGCATACTCTTATACTAATCTTACCTGGATTCTGAATTCAGGTGTGCCGGTCAACCTGACTGGAACTATCTCCGCGGCGGATTACAGGCTCGTAAACCATAAAAATAACAACACTATAAGTGATACGCTAAATCACTTCGCGGGGACTTAAACTAGGAACTAAAAGTTTCCCTATCGATAAAAAGCATGGCAATACCCCAAATAACATAAAAACGAGGAAATCTACGGTTTCTGAAAATTCCCCAACCGGTAGACCGGTTCTGCAAGCGGAATTCCGGTTCTGGGAATTCCTGAACCCTCATCCGGAATTCCGATTGCACAACCGGAATTCCGGTTCCTCGCAAGAACTTTTCAAAAATTCACAACTCAATCAAATCCAACCCAAATCACACAAGACCTTCCAGACCTGTTCTAAACATCCTATAGAACAATTCTAAAGCATCAAACTCACCCAGATTGCACAGAAACAAAAAGTGCCATGAGAGCTCCAAGCTTTGAGTTTCAAACTCAAACTTGGCTAAAGCTCACTTACAACTCTCAAAACTAGATTAGAACTACATAAGCATGCATAAAGACACTGCAGAAAACAAACTTAAACTCATGCAATACTCACAGCAACTAAATTCTCTATTTTCTCTTTGAAAACTAAACTTTTGCATAGAAAAACCTTAGCTTTACTCAACCTAACTAGCATGCTTCACAAACAGCTCAAATTAACTCAAATAAACAAGTTTAAATCTCTGAAAATATCAACAACATCCCAGCAACAACAATGACCTAAAACTAAGCATGCAACACATCCTTTTCATCAAAATTCATCAAGAAAATTTAAAAGAGAAGCTAGAGGAGACATACCAACAACAAGAGGTCAAAATCAATGCAAAAATTAGCTTTAAATCCAAGAGGAAATCCTCTTTTCTTGCTGCTCAAGGGGCTGAAAAGAGAGAGGAAAAAAGAGAGTGTTTTTTGAGAAATTTGTAATTTTTTTTCTAACTTTGAATAATGAGAAACATGCAAAATCATATCCTTTATTTCAGCCAACAAAACATAATAAAACACTTAATAAATTTATTTTCGAATTCCACTAAAGGACAAACTAATAATGGGGCAAAATGACCATTTTTCCCCTTCACACTAAAAACACACAAATAACACTAAAGGGGTATTTTTGGGAAATTCTAAATTCCCGGCCATTTCCGACATTCCCAATGTCTAATAAACTGTCCCAATCTACTAACATACTAAGTTGTGATTTTACTGAGCCAAACACCGAGTTCCGTGTTACTGGGCACCGGAAATGCAAAATTATGAAAACTTCTAACTGACATAAAATGCATCTCAGAATTCAATAATAACAGTATAAATAATTATTTAAATAGCTATAAATAATTTCATAATTAAACGTGATTAACTGCTAATTTCCAAATTAAACTAAGCGGTCTTTACAACTATTCCCCCCTTAAAAGGATTTCGTCCCTGAAATCTAACCTGAATAACTCTGGATATTGAGCTCTCATATCTGACTCTAGTTCCCAGGTGGCCTCCTCCACCTTGCTGTTTCTCCAGAGAACTTTGACCAATGCTATGGTCTTATTCCGAAGGACTTTATCCTTTCTATCCAGGATCTGCACTGGTTGTTCTTCGTAAGTCATATCTGGCTGCAGTTTTAGGCTCTCATAACTGAGTATATGAGAGGGATCTGAAACGTATTTTCTCAACATCGAGACATGGAATACGTTGTGAACTGCTGATAAAGCCGGAGGCAATGCTAACTGGTATGCCACTTGACCTATCTTCTCGAGAATCTCGAAAGGTCATGTAAATCTAGGGCCTAACTTGCCTCTTTTCCCGAAACGTTTGATCCCCTTCATCGGAGATACCCGTAAAAACACATGGTCCCCTACTTGGAACTCAACATCTCTGCGTTTCGGATCTGCGTAACTCTTCTGTCTGCTCTGTGAGGCAAGCATTCTAGCTTTTATCTTCTCTATCGCCTCATTGGTCCGCTGCACTGACTCTGGACCTAGGTACTTCCTCTCCCCTGTCTCATCCCAGTGGATAGGAGATCTACACTTCCTACCGTATAACAGTTCATAGGGAGCCATCCCTATCGTACTCTGATAACTGTTGTTGTAAGAAAATTCTATCAACGGTAGATATTTATTCCAAGAGCCTTCAAAATCCATAACACAGGCTCGTAACATGTCCTCCAATATCTGAGTCGTCCTCTCGGACTGACCATCTGTCTGAGGATGGAATGCTGTACTGAATTTCAGTTTTGTACCCATTGCTCGTTGCAAACTCTGCCAAAACTTGGAGGTGAATTTCGGATCCCTATCCGAAACTATAGACTTTGGTACCCCGTGAAGCCTTACAATCTCTCTGACATACAATTCTGCCAACTGATCCACTGTAAATGTTGTTCTAACACGTAGAAAATGAGCAGATTTCATGAATCGATCCACCACTACCCAGATGGAATCAAACAAGCCCTTGGTCCTAGGTAACCCGACCACAAAATCCATCGTGATATCTTCCCACTTCCATTCCGGTAGGGTTAGAGGCTGCAACAACCCTGCTGGTCTCTGATGTTCAGCCTTAATCTGTTGACAAGTGAGGCATCTCGATACGAATTCTACCAAATTCTTCTTCATACCGCTCCACCAGAATTACGGTTTAAGATCTTGGTACATCTTAGTGATACCGGGATGCAGAGAATAAGGGGTAGAATGAGCTTCCTCAAAGATCTCATTTCTGAGTTCCACACTATTCGGAACACAAACCCTAGCTTTATATAGAAGCATCCCGTTATCTGACACTGAAAAGTCCCTGGCTTGACCAGCCAAAACCTCATCTCTGATCTTCACTAACTCTGGATCAGTCATCTGAGCGGCTTTAATTCTTTCCAACAGATCCGATTGCAGCGTTAAGTTGTGAAGCTGACCTACCACAAACTCAATGTCGGATCTAACCATATCCTCTGCTAGTTGAGGCGAGATCTGAACCATGATAACTACCTGCCCGGGATTTTTCCTACTCAGGGCATCGGCCACCACATTGGCTTTCCCAGGATGATAGAGAATCTCACAGTCGTAATCTTTGACTAATTCCAACCAACGCCTCTGTCTCATGTTAAAATCTTTCTTAGTAAAGAAATACTTGAGACTTTTATGGTCGGTATAGATTTTAAATCTTTCTCCGTAAAATTAATGCCGCCAAATCTTCAATGCAAAAACCACTGCGGCCAACTCTAGATCATGAGTCGGGTATCGCCGTTCATAATCCTTTAACTGTCGGGAAGCATAAGCGATGACCCCATCGGCTTGCATCAGCACACACCCCAGATCCTGTCTGGATGCATCGCAATAAACTACGAACTTCTCGTTGTCCGAAGGCAAAGCTAGTACTGGAGCAGTAATCAACCTCTGCTTCAGCTCCTGAAAAACTAGCTTTGCACTTGTCTGACCAGACAAATCGCTGATTCTTCTTTGTAAGTTCGGTTAAGGACATTGAAATTTTTGAGAACCCTTCCACGAACCTACAGTAATACCCAGCTAGACCCAAGAAGCTTCTGATCTCTGTCACTATCTTCGGTCTCGGCCAATCCCTGACGGATTCTATCTTCCCGGGATCCACCTTGATCCCATCTTTGCTGACGATGTGCCGTCAGAAGGACACCTGAGATAGCCAGAATTCACATTTCTTGAACTTGGCATAAAGCTTGTGTTCCCGAAGCCGTTGCAGTACCATCAGAAGATGTAACTCATGCTCCTCTTCTGACTGAGAGTACACAAGGATGTCATCGATAAACACAATCACACAGATATCGAGGAAATACTTGAATACTCTATTCATCAAATCCATGAATGCAGCAGGAGCATTGGTTAGTCCGAACGACATAACCAGGAATTCATAATGTCCATACCTAGTGCGGAAAGCCGTCTTTGGAATGTCGTCCTCTCGGATTTTCAACTGATGATAACCCGAACGAAGATCAATCTTAGAAAAGACCGTCTTCCCCTGAAGCTGATCGAACAAATCATCGATCCTAGGTAATGGATATTTATTCTTCACTGTCAGCTTGTTCAATTCTCTGTAATCGATGCACATCCTCATAGTTCCATCTTTCTTCTTGACGAATAAAACCGGGGCTCCCCAGGGTGACACACTAGGCTGGATAAACCCTATGTCAAGCAACCCTTGGAGCTGAATCTTTAATTCCTTAAGTTCAGCTGGAGCCATTCTATATGGGGCTTTGGAAACCGGTTCCACCCCTGGTTCCAAATCTATCACGAAGTCAATCTCCCGCTGAGGTGGTAACCTTGGAAGTTCTTCGGGAAAAACATCTAAAAATTCCTGAACCACCTTGATGTCCTCTGGCCGAATGGTATCTGGCCGAGTGGTGTCCACCACCACGGCCAGAAACCCTAAACAACCGCCATGCAATAATTCTCTAGCTGACATGGCCGAAATCATCGGAATCCAAGATCCCCGAACCGAACCAACAAACACAAAAGGTTCTGCACTTTCCGGTTGGAAGATCACCATCTTCCTTTTGCAATCAATACTCGCCGAATATTTAGATAGGAAATCCATTCCTAAAATAATATGGAACTCTACTAGGCTCATCTCTATCAAATCAACACTTAACTATCTACCATCCATTCTGATCAGCATGGACCTAATCCACCTTTTGGAGATAGCTAACTCTCCGCCAGGTAATAGGGTTCCAAACCCTGATTCATATCTATCGTACGGTCTATCCAATTTACTAAAGACTCTGGCTGCCACATAAGAATGTGTAGCCCCAGAATCAAACAGTACTGAGTAATACAAGTTATTAACAGAAACCTGACCTGTTACAGCTGAGGGGCTGGCATCTGCATCAGCCTGGGTGATGGCGAACACCCTAGCTGGAGTGGGTATCGCCGGAGCCCTTGGTGCCTTTGAGCAGAGCTGGGGACAATCCCTCTTGAAGTGTGCGGGCATGCCACAGTGAAAGCATCCCTAACCTTTGCATTCACCCCGATGGTGCCTTTTGCAGCTAGAGCACTCGGGATAGGAGAACCGGGTCTCTGTACCACCAGGACGACTACCTCTATTCTGGTTCCCTCGGAACCTCTTGTTCTGACTCGAGCCTCCGGATGCAGTGGATGCTCTCCTGTTCTGGTCCATGGCCGAACCACTACTCCCCCTGCTAAAGCCTGATGCAGGAGGGGTAGGAGCCCCGCCACTCGCCGGAGTACTAGCTGACTCCGACATACACCCAACTGCGCCCTCAGCTCGCAGTGCCTTCTCCACCATCTCAGCATAGGTGGTCTTGTCGTAAGTGGTGATCATCAAGTCATGTTTAATCTTCGCATTTAACCCGTCCAAGTACTTCTCTTTCTTGCTGAAGTCGATTGGCACTATTCCCGAGGCTAACGTCGCCAACCGGTCGAACTGAGTAGTATACTCTGTCACACTCATATTCTCCCGCTCGGTCAGGTGGGCAAACTCTTTCCTCTTGGCGCTTCTGACCGCCTCGTTATAATAATTGGCGTTGAAGAGTTCCTGGAACCTTTCCCAGGTCATGGTGGTGACGTCATGGATCTGAGACACCATGTCTCACCAGACAAGAGCGTCTTCCTGGAATTGGAAAGTGGCACACACCACTCTGTCATTACCGGTGACACCCATAAAGTTCAGAATTTTGGTGATCACCGTTAGCCACTGCTCGGCCTTCATCACATCTGGACCTCCCAGAAAGACCGGAGGTGCTTGCTTCCGGAACCGTTCATACAAAGGTTCCAATGTGTTGGCCGCCACAACCAATTCGGCCTGAGCAGCAGGGGCGGGTTCCACTGGAACTACTGGCACAGGCACTGCAGGAGCCCCCTGTTGCCTGAATCTCTTTATCTCGAGGTCTTGCTCTTCAATCCTGGCTTGCATTTCAGCAAACCTAACCTCCCGATTCTGGGCTCCCTGATCGGCTTGAGGAGCCTGGGCAGCCTGTGGCGGGTTCTCATCACCCCGACCACGAGCCCTGCCCCTAGGACCTCTACCTCGGCCCCTAGCTGGCGGGGGAAACTGAGCTCCCTGACCTTGATTCGACCCCAGTGAATTGCCCTGGCTCCTGGTAGTCCGCCTGGCATCCATCTAGTCGGAACCGCCTGCGAAACCAAGAGTTGGCATATCAAGTCGTATTCAAGGAAAGCTTACTAATGCCGCTTAATTTGGAAATTAAAACGAAACATGCGCCTATTCTACTATTAGGCTACTAACATGCTTCCTATCAAGCTTTTCTTATTTCATAAAAATTAAATAAACTACTAAAGCAATAAAGGCTTACTGAACCCTGGAACGAGCTAACTGTTGATGATGATTGTACATGTCGTGACGATCTTCGAAAGACAACCTGGCAGCTCTGATACCAAATTGTAACACCCTAACTAGCATAGGTGTATTACGTGATTTTTAAACATGCTGTGCAGCTCGTAGCTAATCAACGAGGTTTATGGAAAATGTGATTAATTAAAATTTTTTGCTTTTTAATTAAACTTGTAAAATATTTATACAAAATACTCGGGATCCCGATTGCAAAACCATTTACAAAAGTTTACTGTCTATACAAAATATTTGTCGCCTAGCGACTAGTTACAAAAATAGCCTCGCTGTCCTGATGATCGTACACTCCAGGCCTAACCGCCCCGACATGTACAATCTTCATAGGCTCGTTCACGGTCCATCAGCTCTAGCCTTTCCCTTACCTACACATAAACATAGCACAGTGAGTCGACAGACTCAGTAAGAAAAGCATAATAATACTCATGATCAGACGCCCATACCCCTGACCATAACCCTAACTGCCGTGTCCAACACGATACTGAGTACCCTTAACTTCCGTGTCCAACACGGTACTGAGTTCTGAACATTCATAGGGACAGTACTATTGACAAGTAACAGCCTGATCGGTCGAACCAGTCATACTCTGGCTGCTGGTCATACTCCAGCCTGTACCGACGTGTTACAGTATCAGCCTAATCGGTCGAACCGGTCATACTCCGGCTGCTGGTCATACTCCAGCCTGTACCGACGTGATACGTCAAATAGTACGGAACCACCAACCTAAGTATCAGCCTAATCGGTCGAACCGGTCATACTCCGGCTGCTGGTCATACTCCAGCCTGTACCGACGTGATACAGTGTCAGCCTAATCAGTCGAACCGGTCATACTCTGGCTACTGGTCATACTCCAGCCTGTACCGACGTGACATAGTTGGATTGTTCGAAGCCAACATACATATCTAATGTAATCTAACAGGCTTCCTACATTCACGCTAAACATGTAATCTACATATGCATACTGTTATACTAATCTTACCTGGATTCCGAATTCAGGTGTGCCGGCCAACCTGACTGGTACTATCTCCGCGGCGGATTACAGGCTCCTAAACCATAAAAATCACAACACTATAAGTGATACGCTAAATGACTTCCCTGGGACTTAAACTAGGAACTAAAAGTTTCCTTATCGATAACAAGCATGGCAATACCCCAAATAACATAAAAACGAGGAAATCTACGGTTTCTGAAAATTCCCCAACCGGTAGACCGGTTCTGCAACCGGAATTCCGGTTCTGGGAATTCGTGAACCCTCATCCGGAATTTCGGTTGCACAACCGGAATTCCGGTTCCTCGCAAGAACTTTTCAAAAATTTACAACTCAATCAAATCCAACCCAAATCACACAAGACCTTCCAGACCTGTTCTAAACATCCTATAGAACAATTCTAAAGCATCAAACTCACCCAGATTGCACAGAAACAAAAAGTGCCATGAGAGCTCCAAGCATTGAGTTTCAAACTCAAACTTGGCTAAAGCTCACTTACAACGATCAAAACTAGATTAGAACTACATAAGCATGCATAAAGACACTGCAGAAAACAAACTTAAACTCATGCAATACTCACAGCAACTAAATTCTCTATTTTCTCTTTGAAAACTAAACTTTTGCATTGAAAAACCTTAGCTTTACTCAACCTAACTATCATGCTTCACAACCAGCTCAAATTAACTCAAATAAACAAGTTTAAATCTCTGAAAATATCAACAACATCCCATCAACAACAATGACCTAAAACTAAGCATGCAACACATCCTTTTCATCAAAATTCATCAAGAAAATTTAAAAGAGAAGCTAGAGGAGACATACCAACAATAAGAGGTCAAAATCAATGCAAAAATTAGCTTGAAATCCAAGAGGAAATTCTCTTTTCTTGCTGCTCAAGGGGCCGAAAAGAGAGAGGAAAAGAGAGAGTGTTTTTTGAGAAATTTGTAATTTTTTTTCTAACTTTGAATAAATGAGAAACATGCAAAATCATATCCTTTATTTCAGCCAACAAAACATAATAAAACACTTAATAAATTTATTTTCTAAGTCCACTAAAGGACAAACTAATAATGGGGCAAAATGACCATTTTGCGCCTTCACACTAAAAACACACAAATAACACTAAAGGGGTATTTTTGGGAAATTCTAAATTCCCGGCCCTTCCCGACATTCCCAATGTCTAATAAACCGTCCTAATCTACTAACATACTAAGTTGTGATTTTACTGAGCCAAACACCGAGTTCCATGTTACCGGGCACCGGAAATGCAAAATTATGAAAACTTCTAACTGACATAAAATGCATCTCAAAATTCAATAATAACAGTATAAATAATTATTTAAATAGCTATAAATAATTTCATAATTAAACGTGATTAACTGCTAATTTCCAAATTAAACTAAGCGGTCTTTACATGTCCGAGGGTGTCACCTTCGTCTGCGCGCGTGGCCTTGTTGCGAGACCCTGATATTTTTCGAAACTTCAAAAAATCATAACTAATTCAAATTAAATCGAAATTGAGTTCTGTAAAAAAAAGTAAATTGCTTAATTTTTTCCATACTATCCAATAAAAATAATTCCAGAAATAGAATTTCAATTATTTTTCACGAAAAATTCACAAACATCAATCAATCATCATATAAAACGATAAATATGGCTCTGAGGCTAGTTGTTGGAATTTATTTTACCAGGATCTTAGATCTACTCACAAGTATGTTGTTGAACACCCTAAATATGAACTTTCTAAAACGATAAATAAACACATATAAAGTTAAGAAAACCTTACATTGATGGCAGCGGAATAATGTCTCCTTCCACTTAGATCTCTAACCCTTGTATCCTTTCTGTCGTAGAGTATTATCAAGATCTGAGCCCGAATGTCCTTCTCTTTGTGTGTGATCCTTCACAGTCTTCCAATCTATGATTGAGGTACCACTTGCTGTGTGCGGGCACTACTCTATTTATAGGCAACTACTAGGTTTAGGTTAGGAATTATTTGGCATAAAAATAATGAAAATATCAATTTGAAAAACCTGCTTAAGTGGCCGGCCATGGTGTGTAATGGGCCTCACTTTGTTTTTGCAGTTTTCACAAATTTTTTTTCTATTTTCTCAAAAACGCCAATTTTCTAATTCTAACCATTTAAATGCCAAAACTAATTATTTAATAACTAAAATAGATTATTAAATAATATTGTCATTTAATTTAATTATTAATTAGACATAAAAAGTCTATTAATAAATAAATAAACCTAGAATCTCTTTTCTTTACAATTTCGCCCCTGCTTGGTGAAAATTCACAAATTAGACATAGTCTAACTTTAGAATTATAATTGATTAATCACAAATCAATTATTGAGTCTTACAAGCAGTATAGTCTCAACTAGAATGGGGACCATGGATCTATATGTTGAGCTTCCAATAAGTGCACCGAATTTACTAGGTAAATCCCTACTTATTAATTCTTTGTTGAATCCACTCTTAGAACTTAGAATTGCACTCTCAGACTTATATAGAGCATATTATATGTTCCATGATATAGATATGCTATCTCATTTTACCATTGTTATAATCTTATTGTGATCAAAGATCCTCTATATAGATGATTTACATCGAGATGGGATAGTTTTACCGTTCTCACCCCTCAATGTATTTTGCCCCTTAAAACACTTAGCGACCTGTAAATGATGTTTAGTGATCTAAGAATTAGTCACTTAAACAAGAGCTCATCCATTTACTTCTATTTAGCTAAGCTCGAAGGGAATCATCACTTAACTTCTATACACCAGTAGAAGCTATAGATTCCATATTTATGTTAAGCACTCCCACTCAATCATACTATCATGTTCCCAAAATATACGTATCACCGTGACCCAAAAGTAGGCTTAACTAATAAATCAAAGAACATGAATAATACTCCTAATTTGAGCCTAAGCATATCAGGATTTAGATTCTTTTAATCTTAAGATCAACTACTGATATTGACTTGGAAAGATATAACGGTAAGTTTATGATATCTTAACTAAGTTGCAATATCGGTCCAGTCCAATGTATACTCCATACATTCGAAACTAGTATACTTTACCAATGTCCTGGAAAGAACATAACACTTACTCCAAGTGTAAGTACACATCGCTGATTATCACATCGGTGTAAATCCAAAACACTGATGAAACAAGAACTTAGTCTTTTGATTCATATGATCACAATCACATTCCACTGTGTTGGCGATACTGTAATTCTGAATAAACATGTGATCTGGATTTAACTGATTTTGTGTGTAAATGTAATAAACATATTAAACCATTAGCATGTAAACTTCATGCAAACATAAATCAATTCAAATTTCTTATATTGATAACTAATCAGATTGTGAAGGGTTTTATTTAGGGCACAAAACCCAACAATCTGTTGAAACCAAGTATGAGCAGTCTCCGTGCCAGTTACGAAGTAGTACTCGTTAACAAAATGCCTAATTTTGCTAACCTCTGTGTCCACAGTGCCCTTAAGCCACTTGTCATCAAGGTGAGAGAAGTAGAAGTACCCTGACCTGCTTTGCTTCAGAGTAGACTTCAAATCAAAGAGCCAGTTGGTGTCGTGCAGAGATGGCTCACCCCATCCTTGAATATCGTAGAGGATGCACAAGGAAAATTAATACTTGATGCCCTTGGGTGTGAACTGGGTCAGACAAAGGTGGTATTAGTCTGCAATCCTTTTGAAATATGGGTGCAAAGGCAGCATCGCCCCTTATTTTGTATGGGCACCCGACTAGGCCCAGTATCATTCCCTCGCACTAGTTCCCCAATGATTTGGAGTAGGGAGGAAGCATTCAACTACGCCCAGGTACCCAACCTTCTCCAAATCTTTTAAATGATCCTCAGTTACGATGGACACACCCATCTAGCCCTCATGCCACCTTGTTTCCTATTAGGGATCCCCTCGGCATACTCTTGGCTGACGTAATCTTCCCCCTCGACCAAGAAAACACCAAGCTCAGATACTGGTTCTTCGGCCTCATTGTAGCCTCCAAAGCGCAACGGCTGAGAAACTCACTCCTCCTCAACCTTGGAAGGACTCTCAAGATGGTCGTTATCCTGGTCTTCCACCACTTGGACTTCAATGCCCCCCTCATAGTCCTCTTCCTCAGTAGCAGGCAGGACTTGTTCGGCACTCGACAATGTGGCATGCCTGGCCACGTGACGGTCAGTTACATTAATCTTCTGCATCGTCTGTTTTGTGCGGGCCATCATCCTCCTCCTTGATGGATATTGGTGTGTGTGCCATGCAATAGTCACGGCAGGAGCAGCGATTGGAATGCCTAAGGCACCAGAAATTGGAAGGCCTATAGGAATAGTGTCAGCAACACCTGGATGGACAATATAGGTCCAGTTTGATGGGAGATAATGTCTCCACCCCTTCCTAAGCTCCCAAATAAATTGCATGTACCCTTCTCCTGCGATCTGCTCAGAGTAAAAATGGTGTTGCACCTCGGGTTCTGGAGTAGGTGAACTTTCACTACTCACCTCCCAATCTTCAAAACTCAAGTTAGAAAGTCCATCACTCAAAGAGAACGGACTGGTGCAAAGACGAGGTTGGCCCTCGTATAAAAGTTGAAGAAGATCCTGGTTGATATAGTGTTTGCCTCCCCAAAATTCACCAGGGTTCATCTACAAAAGATAATACATGAGATGAGTATTTGGCTAAGATATTGCACAAAAACAAACAAATATACTAACCAGGTCTAATCGACAGATCAAAAAGGCAAAAAATATCGTGAAGGGTAGGGTCACAACCCAGAATTTCAAAAATCTTGAATTAAGGGTTAATCTTCATTAAACCATGAACGGGTAGAGTGAGCCCGAATATTGCAAAGTTAAAGTCAAAATGTTGCTACAATAGAGTTATATGATCTATTACAGTCAAAGTTATAAAGTTTGTACCATAGATTTTCTAAATTTTTCCTAAAATAAGTCAAGAACAATTGAATTTTCTACAATGGAAACCCAGAAAATTGAAGATTCAAAAATAAAGGAGAAAAATATGAGAAGCTTACTCACTGTTTGAAGCTTTCAGGTTGTTCAGATGAAGGTGATCGGTTCGTTCTACTAGAATTCCACGATAGAATTGAAAGAAAAAATTTTTCTCTAAAATTACTTAGCAAGAAAAATGGTAAAAGTTGTTTATTAGGATTTTCTACCCTATTTATAAGAAAATTAGTGAAAGAGTGTAATCGATTGGAATTTCGAACGCTTCGATTTCCCCCAAAAGTAAATCTTGGGAAATTAAAAGCGTGGGAGTAAAAGGCGCGTCTCGAGGTACAATTTAATCAGAGCATTAAATAGTTAAGAACTGAGGGACTTCTGGTCAGTTTCACATCGAATCACAAACAAATGCATCCAGCAGTGTCACCCATTCAGATGCAAGGTCAGCTTGAGTGAAGTCTACGCGTAACTTCAAAAGTCCCATGCAGACTTGGGGGAAAATGTTATCCCATTTTTTTCACTATGATGTGGTAGCACATGCTAGTGACACGTGAACCTAATTCCCTACATCTCGTTGAAGAGATGTTCCGAACAGAGCTCAGCATACACCTGCATAGATAATGTCTTTCCAGCCGAGCAGTAGACAATCCTAGCAACACATCAACACTTAGTAATTCCAGAACTTGCATCGTGAAGCATGAAAGAAATCTCTAGAAGTGTAGGATTGTATCACAGAGATATGGCAAGCTGTCCAAATCCCACAATCTGTGTATTCTAAATATGTAATATATGTTCTTACCAATTATAGAGATTGTAAGCAAATGGGAAACCTTCCGTCAAGCATTTAGCCCTATAAATAGTGATCTATTCTCACTAGTTAAGGGGTCGAAAGAATTACTTTAGAGAAATCTAACAGACCATACTCAGAGATTTCATTGTGAGAGCTTCAAGAGAGGAAACACTATGTTCTTTGTACTTGTGTTCTTTATTATTTATTCGCTTATACTGTACGTTAATTACATTTTCTGTCGCTTACTATTTGACTCATTATTGTTGGCTAAAAGCGAGGTCAACAACTTTCAACTGTGTTGAAGACACAATAAACAAGAATATCAATGTAATAAGGATTTGGATGAAGTCATAAATCAAATAAATGATCATATGAACCAAATAACACACTGAATAAATAATGAAAATAAATATGTTTCTTCATTGATAAATGAATATAAAAGATTACATTGAAATAGAGTTTCATTTAGGAACTCCCAGTTGCACTAACATAAAACAATCAGTACATTTCAATTAATCCTAGATTCATTTGGTGCTTTTCAAATGCAGTTACAGTCAAAATTTTGGTGAATGCATCAGCTAAGTTGTCTTCAGTATCAACTTTCCCCACCAGTATGTCCCCTCTTGCCACATATTCTCTGATGATGTGGTATTTCCTCTCAATGTGTTTGGTTCTCTTGTGGCTACGAGGTTCTTTACTATTGGCTTTTACAAGTGTTCTCACAAAGTAAAACCAATTGTTTTTCAATTCCTGGAACAACACCAAGTTCTGTAAAGAACTTTCTTAGCCAGACAAGTTCCTTAGCAACCTTAGTGACAACTATGAATTCGGCCTCCATGGTAGAGTCTGATGTTGCGATTTGCTTATCACTTCTCCAAACAACTGCTCCACCCCCAAGAGTAAATAGCATCCCAAACGTAGACTTCCTACCATCAAGAGAAGCCTGGAAATTTGAGTTGGTATAGCTTATGGGATTTAAAGCACCGCCCTTTAGCCAGACAAGTTCCTTAGCAACCTTAGTGACAACTATGAATTCGGCCTCCATGGTAGAGTCTGATGTTGCGATTTCCTTAGCACTTCTCCAAACGACTGCTCCACCCCCAAGAGTAAATACCATCCCAAATGCAGACTTCCTACCATCAAGAGAAGCCTGGAAATTTGAGTCGGTATAGCTTATGGGATTAAAAGCACCACCCTTCTAGACTAACACATAATGCCTTCTACTTTTCAAATATTTCAAAATATGCTTAACTGCAGTCAAATGTTCCTCTTTTGGGTTTGTCTGATACGTACTCAAAATTCCTATTGCATAGCAAATGTTAGGTCTAATGCATAACATTGCATACATGAGACTTCCAACTGTTGAAGCATAAGGAACCCTTCTTATGTCTTCTATCTCTTTGGAATCAATGGGACACTATTCCTTAGATACATGGGTACCAGGTCTAGAAGGCATAGCTGCCCCTCTAGTGTTAGTCATTGAGAATCGCTCTAGCACCTTATCAATGTAAGCTGCTTGAGAGAGAGCAAGTGATTTGATCTTCTGGTTTCTAATGATTGGAATACCAAGAACATAAGTAGCTTCACCCAAATCTTTCATTTAGAATTGAGTGTTAAGCCATTCCTTAATGTCAGTCATTTTCTTGATATTGTTACCAATAATCGAAATGCCATCGACACACAGGAACAAGACTACTACCACTTGATTATCCTTGAGTTGGTAAACACAGGTTCATCTTCACTTTGGTGAAAGTCGTGGGTTTTGATTATTTCATCAAACCTTTTGTTCCAAGAGCGAGAAGCTTACTTAAGTCTATAAATTGACCTATTGAGCTTGCAAACTTTCTCTTCATGTCCTAGAAGCTTATAACCTTTTGGTTGCTCCATATAGATGGCCTATTCAAGAATTTCGTTGAGAAAAGCTATCTTGACATCCATTTTCCAAATTTCATAATCAAAAGTGACAGCTATAGAGAGAAGTATTCTGATGGATTTGAGCATGGAGACCAGACTAAAAGTATCCTCATAGTCCACACCTTCTCTTTGGGTATAACCCTTTGCAACAAATCTAGCTTGAAAATTTTTGACTTCTCCACCAGCACCTCTTTTTTTCTTGTAGACCCATTTACATACAATTAAATGACAATCATTAGGTGCATCTACATATTCCCATACTTTATTCTTTTTCATGGAATCCATTTCCGAATTCAAGCGAGCTGACCATTGTTTCTGTTATGAACTTGTCATTGCATGTTTATTGGTTAATGTATCATCATCAATACCTTCACCAATGACCATATTGATTTCACCAACCAAGCCATAACCAGCTGGTCTTGTGGAGATCCTCCCACTACAATGAAGAGTCGTGACCTTCTGAATGAATTATCAGTGGTAGATTTCTCGATTGTGTCAACTTGAATTGGTTCAACTAAGGGAGTGGGATCATCCTCTACTTGAGTAGAAGAGGATGGAATATTAGATGGAGTTATTTCTGAAAGCATTTCCTCCAATACTACTTTCCTTTACTGCTTGAAGTTCTTAATATAGTTTTCTTCAAGGAAAGTGGCGTTTGTAGAAACGAACACTTTATCATCCTTATGACTATAAAATAGTCCACCCCTAGTCTCTTTAGAATTCCCAACAAACGTGCCAACCTTAGTTCACTTTTCTAGTTTTCCATTTTTCTTCTTAAAACATGAACAGGGCACCCTTAGATTTTTTAATAGCGTAAACTAGGTATATGACGATTCCATAGTTCTATAAGTGTCTTAGGGACTGATTTAGATGGAACGACATTTAAGATATCATTGGCCATCTAAATAGCGTATCCCTAGAAGGAAGTTGACAGAGTTGAATAGCTTAGCATAGACCTAACCATTTCCAAAAGTGTGCAATTTCTTCTCTTTGCAACTCCATTTTACTGTGGAGTGCTGGGGGCAGTATATTGCGATTCAATTCCAAGTTCAATTAAATGATCTTTGATTTGCATATCTATATACTCTCGGCCCCTATCAGTTTGCAAGATCTTTAATATTTTTCCTAATTGGTTTTGAGCCAAAGCATGAAATTTGTAAAACTCTTCAAACATTTCAAATTTCTTTTTCATTAGGTAAAGAAAACTATATCTAGAGTAATCATCAATGCAAGTGACAAAGTACTCATAACCTCTTCTGGCTTTTACATTTAGAGGTCTGCAGACGTGTCAATGTACTAACCCTAGAGGTTCTTTGGCACGCTCTCCCTTTGCAGAAAAAGAACACTTAGTCATTTTACCTTCTAGGCAAGATTCACAAATTGGTAATTCACCCAAGTGACATTTTTCAATGGACCACCTTTGGTTAACCTGTGAAGTCTATCATAGCATATATGAACATGTCATAAAGGCCATAGATATGTTTCATCATTATTATCAATCTCTTTAGTTTTATGGTTTCTAGGTTTAACAATATTATAAAGTTCATTCAAGAGCTCAATTGGTATATCTACTCTTAAAACATAAAGCCTGTAGCACCCTGACTATCAGGAACGCCACGTGTGTGTTTTACAATCTTATTATAATTAATCTATTAGTTTAGGAAAAAGTGTGCCTTAATTCTTTTCTAACCAATTACAAAACTGTTATTACAAAAGTAGGTTACATTTTCAAATGTAGAGAAAAGAAGTCGATCCTGCTTCCCAGAAGCCAAGAAAACATGGTTGATATGTACATTGCTGGGAAACCTTCAACTCATGGTCGAACACAGCTCTTGACTTCTTTACTTGCACCACGAAGCACCCATGAGTCACAATGACTCAGCAAGAAAAGCTACTAGATAAAGAAAAATCATGGGAAGTTATAGCAGATGCCATCACCAAAGATTATACATACCAATAGGTCATACTCTTCCAACGTACATATACAATTCAGCCTTTATGCGAGCAAACTTGTTACAAAATTAAGTGTATTTATAGCTATACATAATCAACAACCTCAGTATTTTATAAGACGCCTTAATCATACATTATCGTAAACACTTTCTATCAATGCTTCGTAAAGCACTCTAGTTCACACATTAGCACAATCACATAACTTCAGTGATTCATAAAGCACTCGAATTATGCATCATTATAAACACGTATTCTTCAAGTTAACCTTAATTATTTATCACTAACATAAATTTAATGACTAACCTAATATTCAGCTATAAACTACTAAGTAACCAAATAAAACAAAATATTTAATTCCTAACAAAAGACTATTTTTCCCTTCCATTAACACTTAATTTAAAATACAGCCTATGGGTATTTTGGTCATTTTTAAGTTTTCCAATTCAACCTACTTCTCAAAAAGCATACCTAGTTCGGTATAAATCCAATTCAACTCATCTCTTATTGTCGTAAAATCTCTAACTACTTCGTCGAGTCTCCACGGCCGTCGAACCCAAAAATAGTTTATTTCAAAAAATTGTATCCACGATACCCACATAGTTCAATAAAATCTCTGTAATTAATAAACTACGCTTTATTTATTCATTTGCTCATAATTAGCTTAAGTAAGATTATAATCTTACTCTAGTATCCATATAATTACATATTTAATAAAATATGTCCAAATAAATATCAATATAACTTTAGGATATTACAACTATCCCCTCCTTATAGAAATTTCGTCCTCGAAATTTACTCAAGCAACTTGAGATACAGCTCTCACAATGGCGATTTTAACTCCCAAATCGCCTTTCAATCTTATTGTTCTTTCACAACACTATAACTAGTGATATAGTCTTGGTTCCGCAACACTTTCTCTTTTCTGTTCAAAATCTGTACCGATTGTTCTTCATATGACAAGTTTGTTTGAAATTCAATATTCCCGTAACTGTGTATATGGATCCCTTCGATCTCATACTTCTGAAACATCGAAGTATATGTTGTAAACGTCAGATAAAACAAGGAGTATGGCTAGCTGATAAGCTACCTGACCTACCCGTTCCAGAAACTCAAACGGACAAATTAACCTGGGACTTAATTCCCCTTTTTAAATAATTTCAAAATTTTCCCTTTCATTGGAACCACCTGAAGAAAGATAAAATTCGCAACTTGGAATTCAATATCTCCACACTTTAGATCAGCATAGCTCTTCCATCCGTTATATAAGCAATATACAAGCTTAAATCTTTATACTGCATCAACACCACTTTAACAATACTCTAACAATTGTTATTACATGAAAACTCGTTTAGAATCTTCCATTCAGTATCCTTATCAGACTGATACACCAATCTGGTTTATATCATAAAATTTCCTTCAAACAAAATCAAAAGTTCTTCGTCAATCGGGTTCCAAACATTTCCCTGTACTTCTAAGTTCGGAGTCACTCTGTTGGCCATTTTATTTCTTCCCAATGAATTTAACTACAATGTAATATTAACAAATTCTCCAATCACGACCTCTCTCCTTGTTCTTGTTATAATTCCAGTAACCTTTTCTAAAATCCTTTCATTTTACAAACTTGTCCTAGAACTCTTCAGTTTAAAGTATTCACTACTAATGTACTTCACAAAATGGTAGAAAATCACACCATTAAAATTTCAATCAGCTCTAACTATCACCACTGTTTCCCATTTAAATTCTTCCAAAAGAAATAGTATTTGAGGCTTTTGTATTCCGTATAGACTTCACATTTTCACCATACAAATAATGTGCCCTACTTTCAGTGCAAAACAATTACTACCAATTCAATATCATGACAGAAATATCATTACTCACACTTCTTCAATCGTTTAATAGCATAGGCAATAATCCTCCTAGACTGTATCAAAATATAATCGGATCCTTGTTTGAAAGTGTCAACCTAAATCACAAATTTCTCCTCATCGACCGATAGTGTTAACATTGGTACAATAGTTAACCTCTGCTTCAATTCTTCTGCCTTAACTCCCTTAAGAGTGTAAACATCCCTCAACATATATATTCTATAGAATTCTGTCAATTCCAGAAAACTTCTAATCTCAGTTGTAGACTTAAGTTAAAGTCAACTCTGAAATGCTTTATTCATTGTCAAATTTATCGAGATACTATCTATATCCATTTCATGCTCCAAGAAACTTACTTAAAGTCGGTAAATTTGCATCCCTACAATTAGCATAATGTTTAAGCTCCTAAAATATTACAATACCATCAAAAAATACCTCTCAAATGCCTTATTTGATTTGAAAGAAATCAAAATATTAATAATGATAACATTTGCGAAGTCATCGAGTATGAAAAACTGCTTTGGAAATAACCTTCTCTTAAATCTTCAACTTGTAATAACCAGATCGAAGACCGATCTCAGAGAAGATGGTACTTCCATAAAATTAATCATCACAACTACTATCTTTAACAAAGGAATACTTACTCTTCATCATGAATTTAATTAATTTCCAACAATCAATACTCTTTTGTAAAGTTTCATTCTTCTTCTTCACAATAAAGCTAGCATACTCCAGATAAGGGTACTCAAACCAGAAATTTCAAACTCAACATTTTCGGACAACGGAACTTTCACCCCTTTCAATTCTGCAGTTACTATCCAGTTCAAAACTTTAGATATAAGTTGTACTCCCATTGTCACTTCAATTCAGAATTAATTTCCTGCTTTATCAATAACCATGGTGGCTCTTCTGAAAAGGTATCTATAAACCCTTGAACCACAAGACTGTGTCTCAATCTCACTGATGTTCCCTTTGCAATATTTGCTGCACTAATTGAAAGGTTGATACATCCATCCCATAATAAACCTTCTGTCTTAAATGCTGCCGTTAATGGAATTCGGAATCCTTGAACCTTGCTCACAGACACAAATGGGTCCTCACCTTCTATTTCGAAGTTACCATCTTTCTTTCACAATAAATAATTGAATTAAACTTTACAAATCAATCCATTCCTAATTCATCCTCTAGATCCTCTAATCATAGCTCAATTATTACAACCAGGCATTCCCTTCTTGCCCCACAACTCTGGAAGGGATTTGAACCACTTGCTGGAGAATAACTAGTTCTACAGTAAAAGTAGAGTACCGAAACCACTTAGTAACACATCCTTAACTTTATACAATCTTCCAATCATCCTTCTTGAAATATAAGAATATGTTGCACGAGAATCAATTAAAACTATTAACAAAGTATGATTCATAGAAGTTCAACTTATCACCGTAGAAAGACTAGCACTAGTCTTAGTCTAGGTCAAGCAAACACCCAAACAAGAACTAAAATGCCTCACCCCTCTATTCCAATCGCTGTAATTGTAGGCAGTTTCTTTCTAAATGGCCTACTACCCCACATTAGAAGTAGGCTCAAATTTAGCATTCACTTTGCTGATGTCTCTTACATCTCGATCCTCTGGATGGGTTTGTAAATCTTCATTCCCACCTATCAGATTCTTTGGTTACCTTAAATTCTCTCACTAGAACCCATAACTGGTGGGTTGTTAGTCTATTTCCATGAGTTCACTAAGGTCTACACCCTTATCAGATCCAACATTGGACATTCTCTTTCATGAATCTTTCTTCATACTATATCCCTTTTGATCTAATCCTTACTCCCTCAGAAGTAGGTGTTAGCTGAACCACTTGAGCGTCAAACGGAACAACTCCTAATTGTTTAACCACTATATCCACATTTCGAGCGATACTCTATTTCTACCTTTGATTGGATTCAACCTTCCTAGTAGTCTTAACAGCCGCTTCATTAAAACAAAACTTTATCAATTGGTCTAGCTTAGTGATATTCTCTCTCACCACGCTACCCGGGATCATTCATGTATGCTCTACTACCTTACCATTCAGGTAATCTCTTATTTCATGGCATAGATTTACTCCTAGTCTTGTTGTAATGGAAAATTCATACCCACACTACCAACTCCGAGCCTGATAAGCGCGCCATTATCCTTACTAGATCGCCCCAGGTACACCTTCCAGTACACTCACGTCCATTTCTTTCCATCGTTAAAATCTTTCAAAGTAGAATTAATGCTAATAAGCATTACCATAAAAACATTTAACAATTTTATCTTAATTCATGCTTCTCAAATGCTTAAACATTTCTAATGAGCAGGCAATTCATGCAATCAACAATTAATCTATTAATCAACTAACAATTAACAATTACTAAGCCAAGAGTCGAACGAGTCTTCGCAGCCAATGTACATATCAAGCCAGTCTTCAGGATCTTTAAAGCTTGGTCGCTTTGATACCATGTTGTAACGCCCTAACTCTCAGGAATGCCACGTGTGTGCCTTTACAATCTTATTATTATTAATCTATTAGTTTCGGAAAAAGTGTGGCTTAATTCTTTTCAAACCAATTACAAAACTGTTATTATAAAAGTAGGTTACATTTTCAAATATAGAGAAAAGAAGTCGATCCTGCTTCCCAGAAGCCAAGACACCACGGTGTATATGTACATTGCTGGGAAACCTCCAACTCATGGCCAAACACAGTGTTAGGCTATTTTTAGCCTAAGTTTCAGGTCACATTTTATAGTTGTTTTTCTTCTTTATTATTATTTTTGGAATAGAATTACGCTTGTTTTCTTTGGTTTCAGGTTTCTACACTTGGAATGTATAAATTGGATAAATTTCGAAAAACAGTGATCTGTAAAATAGAGAGAATTTTGAAAGAGAATAAAGCTGAAACTTTAATCCTAAATTAGACTATGTTCTGATCATATTTTGGACAAAGTCAAAACATTAAAGTTTTAGATCTCTTTTTTATCTTTCCAACACATTTTGAATCAGCGCATTTGGAGTTTGTGTAAGAAAGTTATGCCTATTTTACTAAAAGAGATCGAAGCAGAAAATTATATCTCGCCGCGGCTAGAAAGTCTGGGCAGAAACGTGGTTTTTAGAAGCCTATCTGGCCGCGGCGAGACCACTTTTGGCCGCGGCGAGCATCCGTACGATCAGGGGTATTTTTGTCCAACGAACCCTAAAAATTAGATATAAATAGAAAACTGCGATTGGAAGTCAGGGGAAGCGATTTGGAACCCTAAAACACAGCAGAGAGCGGCAGGAAGAGCTGAGTGATTCAAAGTGAAGATCCAGAATTCATCCACCAATAGTTTCTTTCTCTATTCCTCTTTAATTTCTTTATGTTGAATATTGTTATAGGAATGGTTATTGATATATTTCTGAACTAAATTTCCCATTTAGGGAGGATGATGATTGTTGTTTAATGTTTTGCCTAGTTAATGTTTAATTGCCATTCCTCCATTCTTGTTTGTGAAATTATCTTAATTTGTTCTTAATTTCATGTTTAAGATTGATCACCTTGTGCATGCTTTATGATCTCAATTCGAAATCTGAAAAGTGAGAATTGAGAATGCTAAAATTTGGATAATCGATGTTCTATGTGAAACGAGAGTATTCACATGACTTATGTGACGAGTAGATTATTACCTAATGCTGATTTCAAGTTAGTTTAATTAAGGAATTAATTAGATAACATGTGATTTAGAACCTAGATGATCTGAAAAGAGCTAGGTTACTTTATAATTTGTCATTCACTTCAAGAATAGGATAGCAATTAGGCATTAACGATTTGGGTAAACAAACAACAGGATTCTCCTCCCTATTATCTCATCTTGCTCAACTTTCAATTGTGTTATTAAGTTTTCTGAATTACTTTCATTCTTTTTAAATCATAAATACTTTTGAATTGCCAAATAGAATTATAAGTATAGTTTAGTAGTAATTAATCCAATTCACTGTGGTTCGACCTCACTTGCGTGAGTATACTACTTGATTACGTGCACTTGCGTAGTATTTAATAATTTTCGCAACACACAGCTCTTGACTTCTTTACCTGCACTACGAAGCACCCGTGAGTCACCATGACTCAGCAAGAAAAGCTACTACATAACGAAAAATCATGGAAAGTTATAGCAGATTTCATTACCACAAATTATACATACCAATAGCTCATACTCTTCCAATGTACATATACAATATAGCGTCTATGCGAGCAAACTTGTTACAAAATTAAGGGTATTTATAACTATACATAATCAACAACCTTAGTATTTCATAAGAAACCTTCATCATACATTATCATAAACACTTTCTTTCAATGCTTCATAAAGCACTCTAGTTCACCCATTAGCATAATCACATAACTTGAGTGCTTCATAAAGCACTCTAATTATGCATCATTATAAACACGTATTCTTACATCCCTAGGTCACTGAGACTGCAAGAAAAGTGTCTAATTTCATAAGTAGTATAACATCCATTTAATCAAACTATAACAAAAATGTATTCAATTACAACTCATCACATAATAACACACTTAATCCATTTCACAACATCGTAACCACACAATTTCGGTACTTCATAAAGTACCCTTACAACTCATTACCACGAGCTACTTATGTCACTTTCGTTGCCTAATACAACGAATGATAAGTAAGAAACCTATCGGTTTTAGGAGTAATTACTCATAACGGTAATGACTGTTTCTTTTACTCGATCATAATCGAGTCACTACGATAATAATCGTTTCATATTATTTCCCTCGATCATAATCAAGTCACAACGATGATAATCATTTCCTATAATAAAGTCACAACCATGATAATCATTTCCTATTATTTCTCTCGATCATAATCGAGTCACAACTAATACATATCGAGATCTCGATCATGATCGACACTATCACAACTATAATTGTTGACCATAAACAGTGCATAATACTTTTCTTACCTCAGTCAACAAATTAAGTATGCGGGTCGACCTGAATGGAATAAAGGACGATGATCCCGGGTCCTATGTCACGACAAAGAAATTCGATAAACAAGTCATCTATTTTCCAAACCAACCCTATCTCCATAGCCGGACAAATTTCTAACTCTCCACTAGTTCAAAATAGCTTATACGTTACTAAATCACCTAAATCTAAGATCTGAAAAACACCCCGAACAAAACTGGTTTCGAGGCTAAAAACAAAAGTTTTCTTCCACTGCTACAAAAACCAGTTAACCAGTTTCACAGCACCTGTGAAACCACTTTACCGGTTTTCCCTACTGCAGAAACAGGAAAACTTAGTTTTTGCCCCAAAACCGAACCAAAACTCCTCCAAACCTAATGAAACCTTCCAGAACATACCAATAACATAAAAACAAAATATTCAAACGTTCAAAATGCAGTAATACTTCAAAATACAGAATCACCATGCTTGAGTGGACCTTGAGTTCATAAACTCGATTCTTTCGAACTCAAACCTAACAACTAACAAGAATAACACAAATATACTTTAACAACCTTAAATTAAACTTATAAATATACTCCGAACTCAATCATCACAAACAATTCGAATTCATATAAAAATCCAATCAAAGCATAACCTAGAACCTAAGAAATCAAAGGGAAAGAGTGAAGAACTTACCTCAAAATTGGCACAGCCCCTAAAATTAGTTTATCCAGCTAAAAGATTCTTGAATAAAGATGAAAATCCCTTGGTTCTTCAACTGGCTCCTATGGCTCGAAGGGTAGGGGAGAGAAAGAATGATATGTTATGTTTTTTTTCCTTAGTTTTTTTTTTTCTTTGCCTTTTCTTCAAATTAACCTTAATTATTTATCACTAACATAAATCTAATGACTAACCTAATATTCAGCTAGAAACTACTAAGTAACCAAATAAAACAAAATATTTAATGCGTAATAAAAGACTATTTTCCCCTTTCATTTATATTAAAGTTAAAATAAAGCCTATGGATATTTTGGTCGCTTTCTAAGTTTCCCAATTTAACCTACTTCTTAAAAATCTTACCTAGTACGGTATAAATCTAATTCAACTCATCTCTTATTATCGTAACATTTGTAACTACTTCGTCGAGTCTCCACGACCGCCGAATCCAAATATAATTTATTTTAAAAATGGTATCAACGATACCCACATAGTTAGATAAAATCTCTTTAATTAATGAATTATACTTTATTTATTCATTTGCTCGTAATTATCTTAAGTAAGATTATAATCTTACTCTAATATCCATATAATTACATATTTAATAAAATATGTCCAAATAAATATCAATATAATTTTTGAGATATTACAAAGCCATTGTTCCATGTGAGCGCACATAATTGAATGCCATTACGAGAAATAGTGGAAATAGAACTCAAAAAATAAAATTTATAACATTGTGTTTGTAAACATGAAACACTAATTAAGTTTCTACTAAAATTTGGAATAAACAAAACATTGTCTAAAAACAAAAATTTATTCTAAAACTTGAGGCGAGCTTTTTCCTTAGCTTAGACAAATACTAATTCGCCATTCCCAACTTTGAGCTTCAACTCCCCTAGATTTAAGTAATCCCAAGTTTCAAGCAGTTGCAATGAAGAGCAAATATGGTTAGTAGATCCAGAATCATCAATCCAATTGGATTTGTCATTCTCTAAAACACATTATTCAAAAACAAAAGCGTTACCTGCACTCCAATGGTTTAGAAGTCTGGGACATCTTGCTTTCAAATGTCCCTTCTCTCTATAGTGAGAACATTGAAGAATACGCCTGCTTAGTTATTCTTTAATTGTCTCTATTGCCGGTTCAATTTCAATTCTAGCTCTCAAAGAACTCGAAGAAGCAGCAGTGTCAGAGGCATCATCCTCACTTTCTTCAACTTTCCTTTTGCCCTTATCTGCAACACTGGAGGAGCCCTCCTTGCAAGTTAAAAAGTCTTTTCATAAGCACGCAGTTCAGTGTCCAGCTTATCCATGTCAGATGAGTTAAAATATTTTATCATGTAAGATACAACAAATCCATTATACTTTGGTGGAAGGCTGTTGAGAATGAATTGAACCCATTACTCTCTTGATAGATCAATTCCCAGTAGATTTGCTTTTTGGAACCTTAAGTTCATCATGAGTAAGTGTGATGTAATGCTCTGACGAGGAGACATCTTCACATTATAGAGTTCATTTGCAAAGGCATTTAATAGATGACGATTGGGGTGAGGGTTCTTCATTTTGACACTACAAATATCAATAAATAGAAATAAATTACTTGGTTCAAATAAGCTCATACACAAATTAAAAAAATAAAAAGTAAGGAAACATATTTACAAAAATACAAAAAATAAAATATATTCAATTATTTTCCAAGGTTTCCAACAAACTGATAAAGTCTCCCGTTTAGGCAAGAGTCAAAGATATCATTCATTGAATAGAGTAGTTAACTCATATAAAATGGACATCATTCTAGCAACCTTTTATTCGATCGAAAAGAGAATCTGACATTCTCTCGTTTAGGCGAGAGTCAAGATCATTCCTATTTCATGAGCTTCTACCATTATTTCATACTTTACAAGCCCTACTCTTAGCAGCCACTATTAGGGTGGACGTTACTAAGAATAAAAGACTTACAATAATACTTATCTTTCGAGATTCTACGGTGATAAATTGCTAATGAACAAACATCTATTAAGGATGAATCTCACTAAAATAAGAACTGTGTAGAACCAACAATGGAGATTGAATGTCTCTTTAATTAAATGTCATTATTTAAAATAATTTATTTTTAATTAATCATTTATTTTAATCTATATATGTGAATAATAAAAATTACTTAATTTAAGTTGGTCTAAAATTAATTAAAAAATTCATTTTCAACTTTAATTTAATTTTCATTATCAGTTTCAAAACTCTCTATACATAATATATATAATTTGAAATTATATAAAATATAATAAAATAAATAAAAATATCTAATTTAAGTTGTTCTAAAATAACTAAATTTTCTACTTTAATAATTTTTAAAATTTTATTAAATAATAAATTATGTATCTTGAACTAATCACCTTAATTTGAAAAATATCCCAATTTAAGTTGATCTAAAATGAACAAGTTTTCAACTTAAATATATTTTTAAAGAATATCTGTATAGCTAATTTTTTTAGAATGATCTACTTAATTATTAATTTAAAAAAATATCTAATTTAAGTTGATCTAAAATAAATTTGAAAAATTAATTTTCAACTTAAATATATTTTCTAAGAAAATTCAAATAATTAAGTATCTAGAAAAATCTAATTAGTTATAACTTCTTTATTTAATTACATACAGAAAAAATACATATAGTTTATCTTGAATTAATTTCATCAAACTAAGTGTATTTTTCTTAAATTAATTTCAAAATAATCTGATAAAAAAAATTTCATATATTTTGAAAATTAATTATATTGCTAATCAATTTTATTAGGTTAAACTAGTTTAATTAACCTATTAATATTATTCAAATAAGGCAAATAGGCCTTCACAATTACGGTTATTCATGTGCGGGAGGGTTGGATTCAGTATGTCGTACCCACTACTAATGGCCCCCTAACTCTCACACAAGGCCCAAAGGAGAAGAATTTAACCTTAATTAAACAATTATTATTCATTGAATAAGCTCAATACTAATTGGACCTAAATAAAAACTATCAAAGTGACATTTTTATTTTAACAACCTAGTCTATTTAATTATCAAAATTAAATGGGCTCCCTATATGTCTAGGCCCAAAGAAAATATATAGGCACAACAGAGAGGAAATTAGACTCTATACCCTTTTTATATTGTCCTCTTTTATTTTTACCCTCCTTTTTAAAGTCTATTACTTTTACCTCTTTTTTTAAATATTGTACCAATTTTACCCCGGTCACTTCAAGATACTCTCCGTGTAACTCCCTTATGTCAGGGCATTTTGGGTACAATAATATAAAAAGAGGTATGTTTCAATAAAAAAAAATTAGAGGTAAATTTGGTTAATTGATTAATAAAAGATGCATTTTTCAAGTTAACACTGATTTGGATGGATTCTATCATGTTACTAGGTGTATACACAAATGAAAGAAGATTACAAAATTTACATATTACAAATTATTTTTTTGACCTATTGACAATTGGACTATGGTTAAAATCAGATTATTAGATATGTCAACAAGTCAACCATAGCAATTTATATCAAACAATAATCGGTTTTATAAAAAAAAAAGTTTGAATATTAAATAATAAATAAAATACGCATGCAACAAATTGGATAGTTGGTTATAGGATTTATTTAATTTAAATTAAATAATTAATAAAATTAAGTTTCAAAAAATCTAAATAATTAAATATTATTTTAGAAAAGTAAATAAAGTAAATGAATTTAGATTTAATTGTGCAAATTTGAAAATTTAGGTTTTTTAAAAATCTAAATATCTTTTCATAAATTATCAACTAACTTTTCAAAAGTTTATGTTAGTTTTAAAAGAAAGTAAAATTAAATATCTTATAAAATAAAATGATAAATAAATATCATTTATCTAATTTTATAATTTAATTTAAATAAAAAAAATTGATTAAATTTCTAGTTAATTTTTAAAAATTATCTAGGTTATTTAATTAAAACATATCATATTTTAAATTTCAAATAAAGTCATTTTATAAAATTATTTAAATAATAAAAAAAAAATATAAAACATCCGACCTTAAATTTAAAATAAGATAAAATAAGCAATTTTTTTTTTTTTTAAAAAAAATAAGATAACCAATTAAGAAAAAAAAATGTAGATATCATCTTTTTCAAATTCAAAATCTACTAATATCTAAACTTAATTAAAAATAATAATTAATTTCAAACTACTAATTACATTTAAAATATGAAAAATAAAAATCTACATCCAAAATTACACAAAAAATTCAAATTAACTCCTTGAAAAATAAAAAAAAAATGAAAAATTTGAAAAAAAGAATGGATTTGGTGCAGATGGTATGCATTCGCGCAGGTGACGGGATCAACCGAGAAATATTAGCACTGGAGGATGCATGCAGCCTCCCTGCGCTCACACGAGCCCCATTCAAACAAGATTTGCCCATCACAACCGAGAAAACTCAGATAGGGCCTTGTCCAAGCTGCGTGAACCCCGAGCGACACAGGGTGTCTGCACACGTAAAGAGGTGATGCCCCTCCTAATTTTTTCAATTTTCAAAAATTCATAACTAATTAAAATAAAATCGAATTTAAGTTCTGTAAAAAGGAAAATTACTTAATTTTTTCCATACTATCCAAATAAAATAATTCGAGAATTTGAATCCAAATACTTTACGTAAAACTTTCGTAAACATCAATCAATCATGAATAAATACATAGATCAACATGAATCACATCCAAATCACACATACATCGTTTTAAATCCACATTTCTTGAAAGTAAATCATTACCATGACTCTAATACTAGTTCTTGGAATATATTTTACCAGGATCTATATTTACTAACGAGTATGTTTATTAACATCTTAAATAAGAATTTCTAAAATAATAGAATTTAAACACATATAATGTTTGAGTAACCTTACATTGATTGTAGTAGAATATAATGACTCCCCCTACTAAGATCCCTAACCCTTGTTTCTTTCTATCGCAGAGCATTATCAAGATCTGAGCCCGATTCTCCCTCAGGTGTTTCGAATATTCATATTCTTGCCCACTATGATTGAGTATTAGACTTGCTATGGGTGGGCATGCACTCACTCACTAATGGCTCGAAAATTTATGAAGAACACTATATTAGATTTTGAAATTAGAAGAAGTAGAAGAAGGAAGAAGGAGGTGTCAAGAACTCTAGTTGTCTAACAGATGTAAACTAGGTTCGATTAGGTTTTGGATAATGAGACCATCCTATTCATTTTAAACTATTTCACTTAGGGTTAGGAGTGAATTATATAGAATAAAATTGCTAAAATAGGACTTAGTGGCCGACCTTGTATATGGGACCCACTAATTATATATTTGCCATTTTTCTCAACCATTTATCTATTATTTCCCAAATGCCATATTTTCCAATTTTAATCCTATAAATGTCAAAACCATATATGTAATAATCAAATAAAATTATCAATTGTATTATTTAATAATTAGATTCCACAAAGTCTCTTAATTAACAAATAAACTCTAAAATCTCTTTTCCTTATAATTAAGTCATTGCTTAGTGAAAATTCATAAATCAGACATAGTCTAATTTTAGAATTATAATTGATTAATTAAAATCAATTAACTGAGTCTTACAAGCAGTATTATCTCAACTAGTGTGGGGACAATGTGCCTGTATAATTAAGCTTCCAATAAGTAGCTCTAGAATTTACCAAGTAAATTCTCTAACTTATTAATTCCTCCTTGTTATAATCCATTGTTATAATCCTAATAAACAATGATCCTCTATAGATGATCTACATTGAGTAGGGACAAACTTACCGTTACACCATTCAATGTATTTTATCCTTAAAAAACTTAGCTACCTATAAATAATATTTCAATAAAATAATATAATTACTGAAATGAGTACTCAACCATCTATCTCTATAAGCAAGTTCGAAGGAAATCATCATTTCACTTCTATGTTCGGATAGAAGCTATAGATTTCATATCTATGATTAACACTCCCACTCAATTAAAATATCATGTGCTTAATAAATATTTCACGAGAAGATCCATTGGTCGACTTTAACGAACAAATTGAAGAACATAAATAATACAACTGAACTAGAAGCTAACCATCTCAGGATTGAGATAATTTGATCTAAGATCAACTAGGTGATATTGAATTGAATACATATTACGGTAAGTTTATTATATCTTATCCAAGTTTAATATCAGTCACTTACGATATATACTCTATGTAAAGACCGCCTTACTTTAATTTGGAATTAGCAGATAATTAGGGTTTAATTATGAAATTTATTTATTAGTATTGAATTAATTATTTATGATGATTTATTTGAATTCGGAATGTATTTTTATGTCACATATAGAAATTTCATAATTTGTGCATGATTTGTATCCGGCAACATTGGAACGCAATGTTTGGCCATTAGAATCACATCCTAGTATTTTTAGTATAGCGGGGCAATAATTTAGGCATTGGAAATGTCGGGAATAGTTGGGATTTTAGAATTTCCCAAAATTCCCCTAAGTGCCATTTTATGACTTTTAGTGTGGGAGCGGCAAAATGGTCATTTTCTCCCATTAGTTTGTTGATTTAGTGGTTTGTTATTAATTAATAAAATTAGATTTTTATTAAATAAATGGGCTGAGATATTTAATAACACAAAGTTTTATTTAATATATTCAAAAATAAGAAAAACTTGGAAAGGAAGCCTTAAACTCTCAAATTCTCTCTCTCATTTTCGAACACCCTAGATCAGCTAGGGTTTTGATTTTTATTCTTCAAATCCTTGCTAATTCCAGCAGCTTTAAGTTAAATCCAAGCCAAGGTAACCTCTTTACATTTCTTTTTTTATTTCATGAATTGTAAAATAATTGATTATGCATGCATCTTTTGAGGAATCGGTTGCTGTTGTTGTTAAGGTGTTTATCTTTGTTTTCTGAAGTTAAAATATGTTAAGTTATGTTGATTTAAGCATGTTTTGGTAGGTAGTTTGTTGTTTGAGCAAGCTTTGAGTTTTAGAACTCAAGCTTGGCGCTTTAAAGGTGAAATTCGATTCTGAGTATGGGTAGTTGCTTTATCACTTGGAAAATGTTTATTGTGGTGTATGATGCAGGTCTAAAAAGTTTGGTTGGTTTTGGAAACGATTTGATTAGGGTTTGAAGTTTTTTGGTTTTTTTTGGGTAAAACCGGCTAACTGGTTTTACAAGCATTGAAAAACCGATTACCCAGATTTTGCAGTAGGGAAAACTGAAAATTTAGCTTGTCGTTTCGCGTTAGTTTTAGGTTTCTAGTTGGTTGATTCCCTGCTAGTTTAGGGTATTGCCATATTAAGTTGCAGTAGATAGGGTTTTGATTTTAAACCTAAGTCCCAGGTGTGATTTAGCAAATCACTTAGTCGTGTTATTATCAATGTGATTTAGGAGCCTTTAATTCGTCGAGCAGTTGTTCCATTCAGATTGACCGACACACCTGAATTCGGAATTGAGGTAAGATTAGTATAATATCATGCATATGTTATTACATGTTTTGCGTACATGTTGTTATTCCCTGTTAGATTACATTGATAGCAGTAATAGTATACTTAGAGTTGTGATGATTACTGATAAATGTTTGTTGGCTAAAATATTAATCGATGATGTCACATCAATATGGCTAGAGTATGACTAGCATATTGAGTATAGGCTGACATTATGGCCGATAGTATTGTCGTATGAGCGTTCTAAACTCAGTACCATGTGGGACACAAGGATTAGGGTTATGATCGGGTGTATGGGCACCAGGTTATAAGACGGGTTATTTGTATGTTATATGTTATGCTTTTCTTACTGAGTCTGTCGACTCACAGTGCTATCTTCATGTGTAGGTAAGGGCAAGGCTAAAGCTGAGGAGCCATGGGGACGAGCAGGTGAAGATTGTACATGTCGGGGCGGTTTGTCTTGGAGCGTACGATCTTTGGGACATCGAGGCTTTTGTTGTATAGTCGCTGGGCGACAAACTTTGGTTTATGTGTATAACAAACTTTTAAAAAGTATTTTGTAAATGGGATCCCAGAATTCTATATATGTAATACTCTAAGTTTCTAATTGAATAAAAATTTTAATTATTCACGATTTCAATAACCTCGTTGATTAGCAACAAGCTGCATAGTACGTTTATAATCACGCTGATACGCCTATGCTAGGTAGGGTTTTACAATTTGGTATCAGAGCCGCCAAGTTGTCTTCCGAAGATCGTCACAACATGTACAATCATTATCAACAGTCAGCTCGTTTCACAGTTCAGTAAGCTTTGATTGCTTTAGTAGTTTATTTTAATAGTATGATTTAAGAAAAGCCTGTTAGGAAGCATTTTAGTAGCATGATAGTAGAATAGGCGCATGTTTTTCTTATTTCCAAATAAGCGGCATTAGTAAGTTTTCCTTGATCATGGACTGACCAAACTAGCTATTGGTTGTGCACGTTGTTCTAAATTAGTATGGACGTCAAGCGATCAGGAGCCAGGGTAACTCGGTTAGATCCAGTGGTGGTCAGGGAGCTCAGGTTTCCCTCAATATCCGTGGCCGAGGTAGAGGTCCCAAGGGTAGGGCACGTGGCCGGGGTGATGTTAACCCGCCACAGGCTACCTAAGCTTCTCAGGATGTGCAAAATTGAGAAACTAGGTTTACAGCGATGCAAGCCAGCATTAATGAACAAGATGATGAGATTCGATGGTTAAGACAGTAGGGTGCTCCTTCAGTGCCTACTGCAAAAATTCCGGTGGCACCTGCCCCTGCTGTTCTGGCTGAACCAGTGGTGGCAGTGAATTGGATGGAACCCTTGTATGAAAGGTTCTGCAAGCAAGCACCTCTAGTTTTTCTGGGAGGTCCTGATGTCATGAAAGCCGAGCAATGGCTAATAGTGATTACTAGAATCTTGAATTTTATGGGCGTCACTGGTAATGATAGGTTGGTCTGTGCCATCTTCCAATTTCAAGAAGACGCACTGGTTTTGGTGGGACATGGTGTCCATGATTCATTATGTGACAACTATGACCTTGGAAAAGTTCCAGGAACTGTTCAATGCTAAGTATTACAATGAAGCAGTCAGAAGTGCTAAGAGAAAAGAATTCACCCAACTGACTCAAAAATAAAACATGAGTGTTACTGTGTATACAACTCAATTTGACCATTTGGCAAGGTTGGCCTCAGGAATTGTGCCAACCGACTTCAGTAAGAAAGAGAAATACCTAGATGGGTTAATTGCGAAGATCAGACACAACTTGATGATTACTACTTATGATAATACCACCTATGCTAAGATGGAGGATAAGGCACTGCGAGTTGAGGGCGCAGTGGGATGCAAAGTAGAGTCTCGTGAGACAACGATTGTTGGTGGGGCTCCTACCCCTCCTGCATCAGGTTTTAGCAGGGGAGGTAGTGGCTTGGCCACAAATCAGAAAAGAAAGGCATCTACTGCAACAAGTGGCTCGGGTCAAAACAAGAGGTTCTTGGGGAACCAGGGTCGAGGCAATAATCTGAGTATCACCAAAACCCGATACACTTACCCAGAGTGCCCAAGTTGTAAAAAGCACCATCTGGGGAGTGTAAAAGGCTTGTGTGCTTTCAGTTTGGCATGCTAGGGCATTACAAAAGGCATTGTCCCCAGCTCAGGACTGAAACACCAAAGACTGCAACGAAACCCACTCCACCAAGGGTGTTCGTAATAACTCAGGCTGATGCAGAAGCTAGCCCCTCTGTGGTAACAGGTCAGCTCTCGATCAACAACTCTTATTTTTCTATGTTGTTTGACTCTGGGGCCATTCCTTCCTATGTGGCGTCAAGAATTTTTAGTAAATTGGATAGACCACATGATAGCTATGAAACAGGGTTTGAAACCCTACTGCCTAGCGGAGAGTTAGTTCCTCAAAAAGGTAGATTAGGTCTATGCCAATCAAAATAGAGGATAGAGAGTTGAGTGCTTATTTGATAGAGATGAATTTAGTGGATTCTGATATTATACTGGGAATGGATTTCTTGTCCAAGTACTCAGCCTGTATTGATTGTAAGAGGAAGATGGTAATCTTCCAACCAGAAGGCGAAGAACCGTTTGTCTTCGTCGATTAGGTTCAGGGATCTCGCATCATAGTAATTTCAGTTTTAACAGCTAGTGAATTGTTATGAGGGGGATTTCTTGTTAGCGGCAGGAAGAGCTGAGTGATTCAAAGTGAAGATCCAGAATTCATCCACCAACAGTTTCTTTCTCTATTACTCTTTAATTTCTTTATGTTGAATATTGTTATAGGAATGGTTATGGATTTATTTCTGAACTAAATTTCCCATTTAGGGAGGATGATGATTGTTGTTTAATGTTTTGCCTAGTTAATGTTTGATTGCCATTCCTCCATTCTTGTTTGTGAAATTATCTTAATTTGTTCTTAATTTCATGTTTAAGATTGATCACCTTGTGCATGCTTTATGATCTCAATTCGAAATCTGAAAAGTGAGAATTGAGAATGCTAAAATTTGGATAATCGATGTTCTATGTGAAACGAGAGTATTCACATGACTTATGTGACGAGTAGATTATTACCTAATGCTGATTTCAAGTTAGTTTAATTAAGGAATTAATTAGATAACATGTGATTTAGAACCTAGATGATCTGAAAAGAGCTAGGTTACTTTATAATCTGTCATTCACTTCAAGAATAGGATAGCAATTAGGCATTAACGATTTCGGTAAACAAACAACAGGATTCTCCTCCCTATTATCTCATTTTGCTCAACTTTCAATTGTGTTATTAAGTTTTCTGAATTACTTTCATTCTTTTTAAATCATAAATACTTTTGAATTGCCAAATAGAATTATAAGTATAGTTTAGTAGTAATTAATCCAATTCCCTGTGGTTCGACCTCACTTGCGTGAGTATACTACTTGATTGCGTGCATTTGCGTAGTATTTAATAGTTTTCGCAACAAACAGCTCTTGACTTCTTTACCTGCACCACGAAGCACCCGTGAGTCAACATGACTCAGCAAGAAAAGCTACTAGATAACGAAAAATCATGAAAAGTTATAGCAGATTTCATTACCACAAATTATACATACCAATAGCTCATACTCTTCCAATGTACATATACAATACAGCATCTATGCGAGCAAACTTGTTACAAAATTAAGGGTATTTATAACTATACATAATCAACAACCTCAGTATTTCATAAGACACCTTCATCATACATTATCATAAACACTTTCTTCCAATGCTTCATAAAGCACTCTAGCTCACCCATTAGCAGAATCACATAACTTGAGTGCTTCATAAAGCACTCTAATTATGCATCATTATAAACACGTATTCTTACATCCCTAGGTCATTGAGACTGCAAGAAAAGTGTCTAATTTCATAAGCAGTATAACATCCATTTAATCAAACTATAACAAAAATGTATTCAATTACAACTCATCACATAATAACACACTTAATCCATTTCACAACATCGTAACTACACAATTTCGGTACTTCATAAAATACCCTTACAACTCATTACCACAAGCTACTTATGTCACTTCCGTTGCCTAATACAACGAATGATAAGTAAGAAACCTATCCGCGGTTTTAGGAGTAATTACTCATAACGGTAATGACCGTTTCTTTTACTCGATAATAATCGAGTCACTACGATGATAATCGTTTCATATTATTTCCCTCGATCATAATCAAGTCACAATGATGATAATCATTTCCTATAATAAAGTCACAACCATGATAATCATTTCCTATTATTTCCCTCGATCATAATCGAGTCACCACTAATACATATCGAGATCTCGATCATGATCGACACTATCACAACTATAATTGTTGACCATAAACAGTGCATAATACTTTTCTTACCTCAGTCAACAAATTAAGTATGCGGGTCGACCTAAATGGAATAAAGGACCATGATCCCGGGTCCTATGTCACGACAAAGAAATTCGATAAACAAGTCATCTATTTTCCAAACCAACCCTATCTCCATAACCGGACAAATTTCTAACTCTCCACTAGTTCAAAATAGCTTATACGTTACTAAATCACCTAAATCTAAGATCTGAAAAACACCCCGAACAAAACTGGTTTCGAGGCTAAAAACAAAAGTTTTCTTCCACTGCTACAAAAACCGGTTAACCAGTTTCACAGTACCTGTGAAACCACTTTACCGGTTTTCCCTACTGCAGAAACAGGAAAACTTAGTTTTTGCCCCAAAACCGAACCAAAACTCCTCCAAACCTAATGAAACCTTCCAGAACATACCAATAACATAAAAACAAAATATTCAAACGTTCAAAATGCAGTAATACTTCAAAATACAGAATCACCATGCTTGAGTGGACCTTGAGTTCATAAACTCGATTCTTTCGAACTCAAACCTAACAACTAACAAGAATAACACAAATATACTTTAACAACGTTAAATTAAACTTATAAATATACTCTGAACTCAATCATCACAAACAATTCGAATTCATATAAAAATCCAATCAAAGCATAACCTAGAACCTAAGAAATCAAAGGGAAAGAGTGAAGAACTTACCTCAAAATTGGCACAGCCCCTAAAATTAGTTTATCCAGCTAAAAGATTCTTGAATAAAGATGAAAATCCCTTGGTTCTACAACTGGCTCCTATGGCTCGAAGGGTAGGGGAGAGAAAGAATGATATGTTATGTTTTTTTTCCTTAGTTTTTTTTTTTCTTTGCCTTTTCTTCAAATTAACCTTAATTATTTATCACTAACATAAATCTAATGACTAACCTAATATTAAGCTAGAAACTACTAAGTAACCAAATAAAACAAAATATTTAATGCGTAATAAAAGACTATTTTTCCCTTCCATTTATAGTAAAGTTAAAATAAAGCCTATGGATATTTTGGTCACTTTCTAAGTTTCCCAATTTAACCTACTTCTTAAAAATCATACCTAGTACAGTATAAATCCAATTCAACTCATCTCTTATTATCGTAACATTTGTAACTACTTCGTCGAGTCTCCACGGCCGCCGAATCCAAATATAATTTATTTTAAAAATGGTATCAACGATACCCACATAGTTAGATAAAATCTCTTTAATTAATGAATGATGCTTTATTTATTCATTTCCTCGTAATTATCTTAAGTAAGATTATAATCGTACTCTAATATCCATATAATTACATATTTAATAAAATATGTCCAAATAAATATCAATATAATTTTCGGGATATTACAAAGCCATTATTCCATGTGAGCGCACATAATTGAATGCCATTACGAGAAATAGTGGAAATAGAACTCAAAAAATTCAATTTATAACATTGTGTTTGTAAACATGAAACACTAATTAAGTTTCTACTAAAATTTGGAATAAACAAAACATTGTCTAAAAACAAAAATTTATTCTAAAACTTGAGGCGAGCTTTTTCCTTAGCTTAGACAAATACTAATTCGCCATTCCCAACTTTGAGCTTCAACTCCCCTAGATTTAGGTAATCCCAAGTTTTAAGCAACTGCGATGAAGAGCAAATATGGTTAGTAGATCCAGAATCATCAATCCAATTGGATTTGTCATTCTCTAAAACACATTATTCAAAAACAAAAGTGTTACCTGCATTCCAATGGTTTAGAAGTCTGGGACATCTTGCTTTCAAATGTCCCTTCTCTCTATAGTGAGAACATTGAAGAATATGCATGCTTAGTTATTCTTTAATTGTCTCTATTGCCGGTTCAATTTCAATTCTAGCTCTCAAAATTGAACTCGAAGAAGCAGCAGTGTCAGAGGCATCATTCTCACTTTCTTCAACTTTCCTTTTGCCCTTATCTGCAACACTGGAGGAGCCCTCCTTGCAAGTGAAAAAGTCTTTTCATAAGCACGCAGTTCAGTGTCCAGCTTATCCATGTCAGATGAGTTAAAATTTTTTATCATGTAAGATACAACAAATCCATTATGCTTTGCTGGAAGGCTGTTGAGAATGAATTGAACCCATTACTCTGTTGATAGATCAATTCCCAGTAGATTTGCTTTTTGGAACCTTAAGTTCATCATGAGTAAGTGTGATGTGATGCTCTGATGAGGAGACATCTTCACATTATAGAGTTCATTTGCAAAGGCATTTAATAGATGAGGATTGGGGTGAGGGTTCTTCATTTTGACAATACAAATATTAATAAATAGAAATAAATTACTTGGTTTAAATAAGCTCATACACAAATTAAAAAAATAAAAAAGTAAGGAAACATATTTACAAAAATACAAAAAATAAAATATATTCAATTATTTTTCAAGGTTTCCAACAAACTGATAGAGTATCCCGTTTAGGCAAGAGTCAAAGATATCATTCATTGAATAGAGTAGTTAACTCATCTAAAATGGACATCATTCTAGCAACCTTTTATTCAATCGAAAAGAGAATCTGACATTGTCCCGTTTAGGCGAGAGTCAAGGTCATTCCTATTTCATGAGCTTCTACCATTATTTCATACTTTACAAGCCCTACTCTTAGCAGCCACTATTAGGGTGGACGTTACTAAGAATAAAAGACTTACAATAATACTTATCTTTCGAGATTCTACGGTGATAAATTGCTAATGAACAAACATCTATTAGGGATGAATCTCACTAAAATAAGAACTGTGTAGAACCAACAATGGAGATTGAATGTCTCTTTAATTAAATGTCTTTATTTAAAATAATTTATTTTTAATTAATCATTTATTTTAATATATATATATGTTAATAATAAAAATTACTTAATTTAAGTTGGTCTAAAATTAATTAAAAATTCATTTTCAACTTTAATTTAATTTTCATTATGAATTTCAAAACTCTCTATATATAACATATATAATTTGAAATTATATAAAATATAATAAAATAAATAAAAATATCTAATTTAAGTTGTTCTAAAATAACTAAATTTTCTACTTTAATAATTTTTAAAATTTAATTAAATAATAAATTATGTATCTTGAACTAATCACCTTAATTTGAAAAATATCCCAATTTAAGTTGATCTAAAATGAACAAGTTTTCAACTTAAATATATTTTTAAAGAATATCTGAATAACTAATTTTTTTAGAACAATCTACTTAATTATTAATTTTAAAAAATATCTAATTTAAGTTGATCTACAATCAATTTGAAAAATTAATTTTCAACATAAATATATTTTCTAAGAAAATTCAAATAATTAAGTATCTAGAAAAATCTAATTAGTTATAACTTCTTTATTTAATTACATACTGAAAAAATACATATAGTTTATCTTGAATTAATTTCATTAAACTAAGTGTGTTTTTCTTAAATTAATTTCAAAATAATCTGATAAAAAAAATTTCATATATTTTGAAAATTAATTATATTGCTAATCAATTTTATTAGGTTAAACTAGTTTAATTAACCTATTAATATTATTCAAATAAGGCAAATAGGCCTTCACAATTACGGTTATTCATGTGAGGGAGGGTTGGATTCAGTATGTCGTACCCACTACTAATGGCCCCCTAACTCTCACGCAAGGCCCAAAGGAGAAGAATTTAACCTTAATTAAACAATTATTATTCATTGAATAAGCTCAATACTAATGGGACCTAAATAAAAACTATCAAAGTGACATTTTTATTTTAACAACCTAGTCTATTTTAATTATCAAAATTAAATGGGCTCCCTATATGTCTAGGCCCAAAGAAAATATATAGGCACAACAGAGATGAAATTAGACTCTATACCCTTTTTATATTGTCTTCTTTTATTTTTACCCTCTTTTTTAAAGTCTACTACTTTTACCTCTTTTTTTAAATATTGTACAAATTTTACCCCTGTCACTTCAAGATACTCTCCGTGTAACTCCCTTATTACAAATGAAAGAAGATTACAAAATTTACATATTACAAATTATTTTTTGAACCTATTGACAATTGGACTATGGTTAAAATCAGATTATTAGATATGTCAACAAGTCAACCATAGCAATTTATATCAAACAATAATCGGTTTTATAAAAAAAAATGTTTGAATATTAAATAATAAATAAAATACGCATGCAACAAATTGGATAGTTGGTTATAGGATTTATTTAATTTAAATTAAATAATTAATAAAATTAAGTTTCAAAAAATTTAAATAATTAAATATTATTTTAGAAAAGTAAATGAAGTAAATGAATTTAGAATTAATTGTGCAAATTTGAAAATTTAGGTTTTTTAAAAATCTAAATATCTTTTCATAAATTATCAACTAACTTTTCAAAAGTTTATGTTAGTTTTAAAAGAAAATAAAATTAAATATCTTATAAAATAAAATGATAAATAAATATCATTTATCTAATTTTATAATTTAATTTAAATAAAAAAAATTGAAATTTGATTAAAATTCTAGTTAAGTTTTAAAAGTTATCTAGGTTATTTTATTAAAACATATCATATTTTAAATTTCAAATAAAGCCATTTTATAAAATTATTTAAATAATAAAAAAAATATTAAACATCCGACCTTAAATTTAAAATAAGATAAAATAACAATTTTTTTTTTAAAAAAAAAATAAGACAACCAATTAAGAAAAAAAAAATGTAGATATCATCTTTTTCAAATTCAAAATTTACTAATATCTAAACTTAATTAAAAATAATAATTAATTTCAAACTGCTAATTAGATTTGAAATATGAAAAATAAAAATCTACATCCAAAATTACACAAAAAATTCGAATTAACTCCTTGAAAAATCATGAAAAAATGAAAAATTGAAAAAAAGAATGGATTTGGTGCAGATGGTATGCATTCGCGCAGGTGATGTGATCAACCGAGAAATATCAGCACTGGAGGATGCATGCAGCCTCCCTGCGCTCACACGAGCCCCATTCAAACAAGATTTGCCCATCACAACCGAGAAAACTTAGATAGGGCCTTGTCCAAGCTGCGTGAACCCCGAGCGACACAGGGTGTCTGCACACGTAAAGAGGTGATGCCCCTCCTAATTTTTTCAATTTTCAAAAATTCATAACTAATTCAAATAAAATCGAATTTAAGTTCTGTAAAAAAGAAAATTACTAAATTTTTTCCATACTATCAAATAAAATAATTCCTGAATGTGAATTTAAATATTTTACGTAAAACTTTGGTAAACATCAATCAATTATCAATAAACACATAGATCAACATGAATCACATCCAAATCGCACATACATCGTTTTAAATCCACATTTCTTGAAAGTAAACCATTACCATGACTCTAATACTAGTTGTTGGAATATATTTTAGCTGGATCTAGATTTACTAACAAGTATGTTTATTAACATTTTAAATAAGAATTTCTAAAATAATAGAATTTAAACACATATAATGTTTGAGTAACCTTACATTGATTGTAGTAGAATATAATGACTCCCCCTACTAAGATCCCTAACCCTTGTTCCTTTCTATCGCAGAGCATTATCAAGATCTGAGCCCGATTCTCCCTTAGGTGTTTCGAATATTCATATTCTTACTCACTATGATTGAGTATTAGACTTGCTATGGGTGAGCATGCACTCACTCACTAATGGCTCGAAAATTTATGAAGAACACTATATGAGATTTTGAAATTAGAAGAAGTAGAAGAAGGAAGAAGGAGGTGTCAAGAACTCTAGTTGTCTAACAGATGTAAACTAGGTTCGATTAGGTTTTGGATAATGAGACCATCCTATTCATTTTAAACTATTTCACTTAGGGTTAGGAGTGAATTATATAGAATAAAATAGCTAAAATAGGACTTAGTGGCGGACCTTGTATATGGGACCCACTAATTATATATTTGCCATTTTTCTCAACCATTTATCTATTATTTCACAAATGCCATATTTTCCAATTTTAATCCTATAAATGTCAAAACCATATATGTAATAATGTTAATTAATTATCAAATAAAATTATCAATTGTATTATTTAATAATTAGATTCCACAAAGTTTCTTAATTAACAAATAAACTCTAAAATCTCTTTTCTTCATAATTAAGTCATTGCTTAGTGAAAAATCATAAATAAAACATAGTCTAATTTTAGAATTATAATTGATTAATTAAAATCAATTAACTGAGTCTTACAAGCAGTATTATCTGAACTAGTATGGGGACAATGTGCCTGTATAATTAAGCTTCCAATAAGTAGCTCTAGAATTTACCAAGTAAATTCTGTAACTTATTAATTCCTCCTTCTTATAATCCATTGTTATAATCCTAATAATCAATGATCCTCTATAGATGATCTACATTGAGTAGGGACAAATTTACCATTACACCGTTCAATGTATTTTATCCTTAAAAAACTTAGCTACCTATAAATAATATTTCACTAAAATAATATAATTACTGAAATGAGTACTCAACCATCTATCTCTATAAGCAAGTTCGAAGGAAATCATCATTTCACTTCTATGTCCGGATAGAAGCTATAGATTTCATATCTATGATTAACACTCCCAATCAATTAAACTATCATGTGCTTAATAAATATTTCACGAGAAGATCCATTGGTCGACCTTAACGAACAGATTGAAGAACATAAATAATACAACTGAACTAGAAGCTAACCATCTCAGGATTGAGATAATTTGATCTAAGATCAACTAGGTGATATTGAATTGAATACATATTACGGTAAGTTTATTATATCTTATCCAAGTTTAATATCGGTCACTTACGATGTATACTCTATGTAAAGACCGCCTTACTTTAATTTTGAATTAGCAGATAATTAGGATTTAATTATGAAATTTATTTATTAGTATTGAATTAATTATTTATGATGATTTATTTGAATTCAGAATGTATTTTTATGTCACATATAGAAATTTCATAATTTCTGCATGATTTGTATCCGGCAACATTGGAACGCAATGTTTGGCTATTAGAATCACATCCTAGTATTTTTAGTATAGCGGGGCAATAATTTAGGCATTGGGAATGTCGGGAATAGTTGGGATTTTGGAATTTCCCAAAATGCCCCTAAGTGCCATTTTATGACTTTTAGTGTGGGAGGGGCAAAATGGTCATTTTTCCCCATTAGTTTGTTGATTTAGTGGTTTGTTATTAATTAATAAAATAATATTTTTATTAAATAAATGGGCTGAGATATTTAATAAAACAAAGTTTTATTTCATATACTCAAAAATAAGAAAACCTTGGAAAGGAAGCCTTAAACTCTCAAATTCTCTCTCTCATTTTCGAACCCCCTATATCAGCTAGGGTATTGATTTTTATTCTTCAAATCCTTGCTAATTCCCGCAGCTTTAAGTTAAATCCAAGCCAAGGTAACCTCTTTACAACTCTTTTTTTATTTCTTGAATTGTAAAATAATTGATTATGCATGCATCTTTTGAGGAATTGGTTGCTGTTGTTGTTACAGGTGTTTATCTTTATTTTCTGAAGTTAAAATATGTTAAGTTATGTTGATTTAAGCATGTTTTGGTAGGTAGTTTGTTGTTTGAGCAAGCTTTGAGTTTTAGAACTCAAGCTTGGCGCTTTAAAGGTGAAATTCGATTCTGGGTATGGGTAGTTGTTTTATCACTTGGAAAATATTTATTGTGGTGTATGATGCAGGTCTAAAAAGTTTGGTTAGGTTTGGAAACGATTTGATTAGGGTTTGAAGTTTTTTGGTTTTTTCATTGTAAAACCGGCTAACCGGTTTTACAATGCTTGTAAAACCAGTTACCCAGATTTTGCAGTAGGGAAAGCTGAAAATTTAGCTTGTCGTTTCGCGTTAGTTTTAGGTTTCTAGTTGGTTGATTCCCTGCTAGTTTAGGGTATTTCCATATTAAGTTGCAGTAGATAGGGTTTTGATTTTAAACCTAAGTCCCAGGTGTGATTTAGCAAATCACTTAGTCGTGTTATTATCGATGTGATTTAGGAGCCTTTAATTCGTCGAGCAGTTGTTCCATTCAGATTGACCGGCACACCTGAATTCGGAATTGAGGTAAGATTAGTATAATATCATGCATATGTTATTACATGTTTTGCGTACATGTTGTTATTCCCTGTTAGATTACATTGATAGCAGTAATAGTATACTTAGAGTTGTGATGATTACTGATAAATGTTTGTTGGCTAAAATATTAATCGATGATGTCACATCAATATGGCTAGAGTATGACTAGCATATTGAGTATAGGCTGACATTATAGCCGATAGTATTGTCGTATGAGCGTTCTAAACTCAGTACCATGTGGGACACAAGGATTAGGGTTATGATCGGGTGTATGGGCACCAGGTTATAAGACGGGTTATTTGTATGTTATATGTTATGCTTTTCTTACTGAGTCTGTCGACTCATAGTGTTATCTTCATGTGTAGGTAAGGGCAACGCTAAAGCTGAGGAGCCATGGGGACGAGCAGGTGAAGATTGTACATGTCGGGGCGGTTAGTCTTGGAGCGTACGATCTTTGGGACATCGAGGCTTTTGCTGTATAGTCGCTGGGCGACAAACTTTGTATAACAAACTTTTAAAAAGTATTTTGTAAATGGGATCCCAGAATTTTATATATGTAATACTCTAAGTTTCTAATTGAATAAAAATTTTAATTATTCACGATTTTCAATAACCTCGTTGATTAGCAACGAGCTGCATAGTATTTTTAAAATCACGCTGATACGCCTATGCTAGGTTGGGTGTTACAATTTGGTATCAGAGCTGCCAAGTTGTCTTTCGAAGATCGTCACGACATGTACAATCATCATCAACAGTCAGCTCGTTTCACAATTCAGTAAGCTTTGATTGCTTTGGTAGTTTATTTTAATAGTATGACTTAAGAAAAGCCTGTTAGGAAGCATTTTAGTAGCATGATAGTAGAATAGGCGCATGTTTTTTTTATTTCCAAATAAGCGGCATTAGTAAGTTTTCCTTGATCATGGACTGACGAAACTAGCTATTGGTTGTGCATGCTGTTCTAAATTAGTATGGGCGTCAAGCGATCAGGAGCCAGGGTAACTCGGTTAGATCCAGTGGTGGTCAGGGAGCTCAGGTTTCCCTCAATATCCGTGGCCGAGGTTGAGGTCCCAGGGGTAGGGCACGTGGCCGGGGTGATGTTAACCCGCCACAGGCTGCAAGCCAGCATTAATGAACAAGATGATGAGATTCAATGGTTAAGACAATAGGGTGCTCCTGCAGTGCCTGCTCCAAAAATTCTGGTGGCACCTGCCCCTGCTGTTCTGGCTGAACCAGTGGTGGCAGTGAATTGGATGGAACCCTTGTATGAAAGGTTCCGCAAGCAAGCACCTCTAGTTCTTCTGGGAGGTCCTGATGTCATGAAAGCCGAGCAATGGCTAATAGTGATTACTAGAATCTTGAATTTTATGGGCGTCACTGGTAATGATAGGTTGGTCTGTGCCATCTTCCAATTTTAAGAAGACGCACTGGTTTTGGTGGGACATGGTGTCCATGATTCATGATGTGTCAACTATGACCTTGGAAAAGTTCCAGGAACTGTTCAATGCTAAGTATTACAATGAAGCAGTCAGAAGTGCTAAGAGAAAAGAATTCACCCATCTGACTCAAAAATAAAACATCAGTGTTACTGTGTATACAACTCAATTTGACTGTTTGGAAAGGTTGGCCTCAGGAATTGTGCGAACCGACTTCAGTAAGAAAGAGAAATACCTAGATGGGTTAATTGCAAAGATCAGACACAACTTGATGATTACTACTTATGATAATACCACTATGCTAAGATGGAGGATAAGGCACTGCGAGTTGAGGGCGCAGTGGGATGCAAAGTAGAGTCTCGTGAGACACCGACTGTTGGTGGGGCTCCTACCCCTCCTGCATCAGGTTTTAGCAGGGGAGGTAGTGGCTTGGCCACAAATCAGAAAAGAAAGGCATCTACTGCAACAAGTGGCTCGGGTCAAAACAAGAGGTTCTTGGGGAACCAGGGTCGAGGCAATAATCTGAGTATCACCAAAACCCAATACACTTACCCAGAGTGCCCAAGTTGTAAAAAGCACCATCTGGGGAGTGTAAAAGGCTTGTGTGCTTTTAGTGTGGCATGCTAGGGCATTACAAAAGGCATTGTCCCTAGCTCAGGACTGAAACACCAAAGACTACAACGAAACCCACTCCACCAAGGGTGTTCGCAATAACTCAGGCTGATGCAGAAGCTAGCCCCTCTGTGGTTACAGGTCAGCTCTCGATCAACAACTCTTATTTTTCTATGTTGTTTGACTCTGGGGCCATTCCTTCCTATGTGGCGTCCAGAATTTTTAGTAAATTGGATAGACCACATGATAGCTATGAAACAGGGTTTGGAACCCTACTGCCTAGCGGAGAGTTAGTTCCTCCAAAAGGTAGATTAGGTCTATGCCAATCAAAATAGAGGATAGAGAGTTGAGTGCTGATTTGATAGAGATGAATTTAGTGGATTCTGATATTATACTGGGAATGGATTTCTTGTCCAAGTACTCAGCCTGTATTGATTGTAAGAGGAAGATGGTAATCTTCCAACCAGAAGGCGAAGAACCGTTTGTCTTCGTCGTTTTGGTTCAGGGATCTCGGATCCTAGTAATTTCAGTTTTAACAGCTAGGGAATTGTTATGAGAGGGATGTCTAGGGTTTATGGTCGTGGTATTAGATACCACTCAGCCTGACTCAGTTCGGCCAGAAGACATTAAAGTGGTTTGACAATTTCTAGATGTCTTTCCAGTTGAACTTCCACGTTTACCACCTCAGCTAAAAATTGATTTTGTAATTGACTGGCACCTGCAGCAGAGCCGGTTTCTAAGGCTCCCTACAGAATGGCTCCAGCAGAACTTAAGGAATTGAAAATTCAACTCCAGGGGTTGCTTGACATAGGATTTTCTCGGCCCAGTGTGTCACCCTGGGGAGCTCTAGTACTTTTTGTTAAGAAGAAGGATGGATCTTTGCGGATGTGCATTGACTACCGAGAATTGAATAAGCTAACAATCAATAATAAATATCCTTTACCTAGGATCGACAATCTTTTTGATCAACTTCAGAGGAAGAATGTCTTTTCAAAGATTAATCTCTGATCGGGCTATCATCAGTTGAGAATCTGAGAGGAGGATATCCCAAAGACAGCTTTCCGCACTAGGTATGGACATTATGAATTTCTGGTTATGTCTTTTGGACTGACCAATGCTCCTGCAGCTTTTATGGATTTAATGAATAGGGTATTCAAGAATTTCCTGGATATTTGTGTTATTGTATTTATCGACGACATCCTTCTGTACTCTCAGTCAGAAGAGGAACATGAGCAACATTTCTGGATTGTTCTGCAGCGACTTCGGGAACATAAGTTATATGCCATGTTCAAGAAGTGCAAATTTTGGCTATCTCAGGTGTCCTTTCTTGGACATATTGTTAGCAAAGATGGGATCAAAGTGGATCCAGGAAAAATAGAATCCGTCAGGGATTGGCCAAGACTGAAAAATAGTGACAGACGTTAGAAGTTTCTTGGGTCTGGCTAGTTATTATCGTCGATTCGTAGAAGGGTTCTCTAAAATTTCAACACCCTTAACCGAGCTTACTAAAAAGAATCAGCGTTTTGTATGGACAGATAAGTGTGAAGCAAATTTTCTGGAGCTAAAGTAGAGGTTAATTACAGCTCCAGTGTTAGCCCTACCTTTTGATAAGGAGAGGTTTGTGATTTATTGTGATGCATGCAGACAGGGTCTGAGGTGTGTACTGATGCAGGCTGATTGGGTTATTGCCTATGCCTCCCGTCAGTTGAAGAATTATGAACAGCAGTACCCGACCCATGACCTAGAACTTGCCGCGGTAGTGTTTGCTTTGAAGATTTGGTGGCATTATCTCTATGGAGAGAGATGTGAAATTTGTACTAACCATAAAATTCTCAAATATTTCTTTACTTAGAAAGATTTGAATATGATACAGAGCCGTTGATTAGAGTTGGTTAAAGATTATGATTGTGAGATCCTTTACCATCCTGGGAAGGCCAATGTAGTGGTTGATGCCCTGAGCAGGAAGGGTCTCGGGCAAGTAACTAGTATGGTTTGAATTTCACCTCAGTTTGCAGAAGATATGGTTAGATCAAGCAACGAGTTTGTTGTAGGAAAACTTCATAACTTGACGCTACAATATGATTTGTCAGAACGTATTAAAGCTGCTCAGCTAACTGATCCAGAGTTAGTAAAGATCAGAGAAGAGGTTTCAGCTGGTCAAGCCAAAGACTTTACAGTGTCAGACAGTGGGATGATGTTATTCAAGACCAGGGTTTGTGTTCTAGGTAGTATAGAACTTAAAAATGAAATTCTCAAAGAGGCTCATACCACTCCGTATTCCCTACATCCCGGCACCACCAAGATGTATCAAGATCTTAAACCCTACTTCTGGTGGAGAGGAATGAAGAAGAGTGTGGTAGAATTCGTATCGAGATGCCTAACTTGTCAACAGATTAAGGCTGAACATCAGAGACCAGCAGGGTTGTCGCGACCTTTAACCCTACCTGAGTGGAAGTGGGAAGATATCACAATGGACTTTGTGGTTGGATTACCTAGAACCACGGGTTTATTTGATTCAATTTGGGTAGTGGTAGACTGGTTTACAGAGTTTGCTCACTTTCTACCAGTTAAAACAACCTTTTCAGTGGATCAGTATGCAGATTTGTATGCGAAAGGGATTGTAAGATTGCATGGTGTGTCGAAGTCCATAGTTTTGGATAGAGATCCAAAGTTTACTTCAATATTTTGGCAGAGTTTACAACGAGCTATGGTTACCAAGCTAAAATTTAGTACAACTTTCCATCCTCAAACTGATGGACAGTCCGAAAGGAGGATTCAGATACCTGGAAGATATGTTACGAGCCTGTGTTATGGATTTTGAGGGCTCCTAGAGTAAGTACTTACCATTGACAAAATTTTTGTACAAAAACAGCTACCAAAGTACGATAGGGATGGCTCCCTATGAACTGTTATATGGCAGAAAATGTAGATCTCTCATTCACTAGGATGAGACAGGGGAGAGAAAATACCTAGGTCCAGAATATGTGCAATGGACTAATGAAGAAATTGAGAAAATTAAAGTCAGAATGCTTGCCTCTTAGAGCAGGCAAAAGAGTTATGCAGATCCGAAACGTAGAAGTGTAGAATTTCAAGTAGGGGATCATGTGTTCCTACGGGTATCTCCTATGAAGGGGATTAAGTGTTTCGAGAAAAGAGGCAAGTTATGCCCTAGATTTACAGGACCATTCGAGATTTTCAAGAAGGTAGGACAAGTGGCATATCGATTAGCTTTTCCTTTAGCTCTTTCAGCAGTTCACAACGTATTCCATGTCTCTATGTTGAGAAAATACGTTTCTGGCTCTGCTCATGTTGTTATGAAAATCTTGAGCTGCAACCAGACATGTCTTATGAAAAACAGACATTTCAGATCCTTGACAGAAAGGATAAGGTCCTTCGAAATAAGACCATAGCTTTGGTCAAAGTACTCTGGAGAAATAGCAAGGTGGAGGAAGCCACCTGGGAGTTAGAATCAGACATGAGAGCTCAATATCCAGAGTTGTTCAGGTTAGATTTCGAGGACGAAATCCTTTTAAGGAGGGATAATTGTAAAAAACCGCCTAGCTTTAATTTGGAATTAGCGGATAATTATGGTTTAATTATGAAAATTATTTATCAATATTGAATTAATTATTTATGATGATTTATTTGAATTTAGAATGCATTTTTATGTCATATGTAGAAATTTCATAATTTTGCATGATTTGTGTCTGGCAACATTAGAACGCGGTGTTTGGCTATTAGAATCACATCCTAGTATTTTTAGTATAGAAGGCAATAATTTAAGCATTGGGAATGTCGGGAACATTCTGGATTTTAGAATTTCCCAAAATGCCCCTAAGTGCTATTTTATGACTTTTAGTGTGAGAGGGACAAAATGGTCATTTTGCCCTATTAGTTTGTTGATTTAGTGGTTTGTTATTAATTAATAAATTCAGATTTTTATTAAATAAATGGGCTGATATATTTAATAAAACAAAGTTTTATTTCATTTATTCAAAAATCAGATAATTTGGAAAGGAAGCAATACAGTCTCAAATTCTCTCTCTCATTTTCGAACCCCCTAGATCAGCTAGGGTTTTGATTTTTATTCTTCAAATCCTTGCAAATTCCAGCAGCCTTATGTTAAATCCAAGCCAAGGTAACCTCTTTACAACTCTTTTTTTTTTTTATTTCTTGAATTGTAAAATAATGGATTATGCATGTTTTGAGGAATCGGTTGTTGTTGTTGCTACTGGTGTTTATCTATGTTTTCTGAAGTTAAAATTGTTGGGTTTTGGGCCCTAAATAAAACCCATTACAATCTGATTAGTTATCAATTTAGATTTTTGAAGTGGTTTATGTTAACATGTATTTTTCATGTTTATGGTTTAATATATATGCACAAAATTAGTTAAGTCCAGAACATATATTCATTCACAATTACAATATTGTCAATCCAGTGGAATGTGATTGTGATTATATGATCCTAAAGACTAAGTCCCTGTTCATTAGTGTTTTAAATTTACACTGATATGATAATCAGCGATGAAGTATACTTACACTTGGAGTAAGTGTTATGTTCTTTCCAAGACATTGGTAAAGTATACTACTTTCGAATGTATGGAGTATACATTGGAGTGGACCGATATTGAACTTGGTCAAGATATTATAAACTTACTGTTGTATCTTTCCAAGTCAATATCAGTAGTTGATCTTAGATTAAAAGAATCTAAATCCTGATATGCTTAGGCTCAATCTCCGGAGTGCTATTCATGTTCTTTGATTTATTAGTTAACCCTACTTTTGGGTCAGGGTGATAAGTATATTTTGGGAACATGATAGCATGAATGAGTGGGAGCGCTGAACATAAATATGGAATCTATAGCTTCTACTGGTGTATAGAAGTTAAGTGATGATTCCCTTCGAGCTTAGTTAAATAGAAGTAAATGGATGAGCTCTTGTTTCAGTGACTATATCTTAGATCACTAAAACATCATTTACAGCTAGCTAAGTGTTTTAAGGGGCAAAATACATTGAGGGTTGGAAACGGTAAATTTATCCCATCTCGATGTAAATCATCTATATAGAGGATCTTTGATCACATTAAGATTATAACAATGGTGAAATGAGATAGCATATCTATATCGTGGAACATATAGTATGCTCTATATAAGCCTGAGAGTGCAATTCCAAGTTCTAAGAGTGGATTCAACAAGGAATTAATAAGTTAGCAATTTACTTGGTAAATTCGATTCAACTTATTGGAAGCTCAGCAATATAGATCCATGGTCCCCATTCTAGTTGAGACCATACTGTTTGTAAGACTCAATAATTGATTTATGATTAATCAATTATAATTCTAAAAGTTAGACTATGTCTAATTTGTGAATTCTCACTAAGTAGGGATGAAATCGTAAAGAAAACAATTTCTAGGTTTATTTATTAATTAAGAGACTTTGTATGTCTAATTAATAATTATATTAAATGAAAATATTATTTAATTATCTATTAAATAATTAGGTTTGGCATTTAAATGGTTAGAATTGGAAAAATGGCATTTTTGGAGAAATAGAAATAAAATTGTGGAAACTGCAAAATCCATGTGAGGCCCATTCACACCATGGCCGGCCACATGATTGTGTGTTTCCCAATTATTATTTCCATTTTTATAATGCCAAAATAATTACTAACCTAAACCTAGCAGCTATTTATAAATAGAAAGTGGTGGATCACACCAAATAAGGCAGTTAATCAATTACTCAGTAAATGAGGAAACTGTTTATTTTGGAAAGTTGAGCTCCCCTTTTCCCTATATATAGCAGCCCTCCTCTCTTCCTCTTGCATGCTTGATGATACACGAAATACACAGAGAAAAGAGAGAGAATTTTGAAATCCTTTGTGAGAGAGAAGTGCCCACACACAGCAAATAGTACCTCAATCATAGATTGGAAGACTGTGAAGGATCACATCCAACTGAAGGACATTTGGGCTCAGATCTTGATTATACTCTGCAACAGAAAGGAATCAAGGGTTAGAGATCTGAGTGGAAGGAGACATATTATTCCGCTGCAATCAGTGTAAGGTTTCTTAACTTCTTATGTGTTTTAATTATCGTTTTAGAAGTTCATATTTAGGTTGTTAAATCAACATACTTGTGAGTAGATCTAAGATTCTGGTAAAATAAATTCCAACAACTGGTATCATAGCCATGGTAATTGATTTGCTTGCAAGAAATTTGGACTTAAAACGATTTGTTTGTGATTTGGATGGTATCATGGTGTGTCATATTGATGATTCATTGATGTTTGTGAATTCTGGAAAAAATAATTGATTTTCTCTTTCTGAAATTATTTTTATTGGATAGTTTGGAAAATTCTAAGCAATTTACTTTTTTATAGAACTCGATTTCGATTTTATTTGAATTAGTTATGAATTTTTGAAAATTGGAAAAAAATGAAGGTGGCGATCACCTTTCCCACGCGCGCAGAAGGGCTGCTTGCAGCCTCCAAGTGCCGTGGAAACTCGGCTTGTCACCCCTCATGCGCGCGCGGGTGGTATGCAATGCATACCATCAGTACAGCGTGTAATTTTTCTTCGTTTTCTTCGATTTTTCATGCTATTTCATGGAATTGACTTCCAATTTTTGTGTAGTTTTGTATTTTTATTTTATTTTTCATATTTCAAATCTAATTATTAGAAATAAATTAATTTAATTTTTTAAAATTAATTTTAGATATTAGTGTAATTTGAATTTAAAAATAGGCTAAAATCAATTTTTGCTTACCTCTTTTCTTATTTTCTTTAAAATTTGATTATTTTATCTTATTTTTAAATTTAAGGTGAGATATTAAATTCTTTTTATAAAATATTTATTTTTAAGTAATTTCACATTATTTAAAATAAGATTACTATAATCATGGTATTTTAAAAAGGGAAAAAAAAAAATTTTTTGTTAACTTTTAAATTTTGTTATTTTTACTTAAATTAAATTATAAAATCAGAAAAGGGTACGTATTTATCATTTTCTATTTTATTGAATATTTAATTTATTAAATAACATGAAGTTTAAAAGGTAAGTTAGCCAATTTTTTTTAAATGATATTTAGGTTACTTGAAACTTAATTTTTTAAAATTGTAGGTTTAATTTTTAAATATTATTCTATTTCATTTTAAAAGCCGAAAATATTTTTTTTATTTTATTTTTTATCGAAATATATTTAATATTTTAAATTAAATAAATCCTACATCCAACTATCCAAATCTAACTTGTTGCAGGACTATGTGTTTTAGATTGTTTGTAAGTTTTTCTAAAACCTATTATTGCTTGATCTAAATTGCCATGGTTAACTTATTGACAGATCCAATGATCCGATTTTAACCCATGGTTCAATTGTCAATAGGTCAAGTAAATAATTTGTAACAGATAAATTTTACATTCTTCTTTCATCTGTGTATGACCTAGTAACATGATAGGGTCCATCCAAATCGGTGTACCTGTGTGAGCCTATATGTTTATTTTATTATAGATGCATATAGGTTGTTGCTAAATAAAATGTCACACCCTAATAGATTTTATTTAGGTCCATTTAGTTTTTGGACCTATTCAATTAATAACAGTTATTCATTTTAAGGTTAAATTCCTCTCTTTTGGGCCTTGTGTCAGAGATGGGGGCCAATAGAAATGGGTACGACATACTGAACCCAGCTCCCCCTCACATGAACTACCCCAATTGTGAAGGCCCATTTGCCTGATTTGAATAACTATACTAGGTTAATTAAATTAGTTTAACCTAATAAAATTGATTAGCAACATAATTACCTTTTAAAATATATAAAATTTATTTTTATTTTAATATTTTAAAGTAAATTTTAAGAAAAACACTCTTAGTTTAAGATATTGTTTCTAGATAAACTATTTGTATTTTTCTTGTATTTAATTAAATAAAGAATTTTAACTAAGTAGATTCTTTCTGAAACTTACTTTTATTATTTCATTAAATATTCCTATTTAAGTTATAAATTAGTTATTACTAACTAATTTTCCTTATCAACTTAAATTTGAATATCTTTTGAATTTAATATTAAGTTGAGGATTTCTAAGAATTGGTTATTGAAGATTCTTAAGATATTTTAAGTTGATTTTAAACTCAAAATGGAATATCCTTGAATTAGGTAGTTAATACTTAATGTTGATATTTAATTAAATTTTATTTGGAAAATTTTAGATTCATTCTATAAAAACTTAAATTAGATATTTTCCAAATCTTGAAAAAATACTTAGTTAAATTAAGATATTTTCTAGATAGTTATTTCTATATTAGTTTTTATTTCTAATATTAAATAGGAAAATATCATTGATTGTGAAATTAATTGTTTAATAATTAATTTTGGTACAATATAAGTTAAGGATATTTTTCCTAGTATTAAACTTGAAATTAATAATTAAGTTTTCTCTACACTTAATTATTTCTTTTCTTGAATTTAATACATTTAATTAAATTAAAAATTAAATATCTAAGTTGATTTTCATAATGATACTTAAATATTGTTATTTTCATGACATTTAATTAAATAGAAAATTATTTTAAGTTGGGTATTTTATAACAATTTAAATTTGAATAATTTTTAAAATATATTTTATTTATTTTATTAATCATTTTTTGAAATTGCATTGAATTATGCAAGATGATTTTGAATTTATCATGAAAAATAGATTAAAGTTGTAAATTAATTATTTTAATTAATTTTTGAATCAACTTAAATCAATGATTTTTTCATTTAATGATTAATTTAAAATAAAGGAACTAAAATATATTATTATTAGAAATTGAATTAATTAGTTAAAGAAAATCTAGATAGATAGTATTCTTGCTTAAGGTATTTTTTCTAGTAAAGATTAATTTATTTTTAATGTATTTTGAAAATTGTATATTTTTATACTTTAATTTTTTGAAATACAATATATATATTTATAGAAAATTTAAATTTGAGTTGCAAATTAATTTAAATTAATACAACTTAAATTAAGTAATTTTCTTAATATTTATTGAAAAATTAATACTAAGATGGAAATAATTAATTTTATTTTCTTAACCATCTAAGTTTAATTTTATAAATATTAAATTAAATTTTATTTAAAATTTTATTCTAAATTCAAAATTTAATTAAATAAATATATATTTAAAATAAATAAAGTTTAGAAGAAAATACATTTTAAATAATGAGCTTTATTATTATTAAGATATTCGATTTCCATTGTTGGTTTTAGATAGCTGTTGTTTTAGTGAGTAATCCTCCCTAATGGAGGAACGTTCATTAGCAAGTTAGCACCGTTTAATCTCGAAAGATAAGTATATTTGTAAGTTTTTTATATTAGTATTGATCACCCTAATGGTGGCGACTGTATAAGACTTACAAACGTGTGAAACAATGGTAGAAGCTCATGAAATAGGAATGACCTTGACTCTCACCTAAACGGGACAACGTCGGATTCTCTTTTCGATCGAATAAAAGGTTGCTAGAATATTTATTATTTTAGATGAGCTGACAACTCTATTCAATGGATGATAGCTTTGACTCTCGCCTAAACGGGACACTGATATCAGTTTGTTGAAAACCTTGGAAATTATTTAAGATTGTATTTTTTAGTATTTTCTCTAGTCATTCCTACTTACTATGTGCTAATAATTCCTGAATAAGATTTTGTGATAAACCATAATTGATTTCTATTTATTATATTGTAGTATCCTGAATTGCCATGTCAAATCTCATGTTGTCACTGTTCACTGAAAATAAGCTAAATGGATCTAACTTCCCTAAATGGAGAGAGAATATTAATATTGCTCTCATAGGTGAAAGTGCCCTGTTTGTGTTGACTGAGCCGTCTCCTGAACAGCCGGGTGACAATGCAACCAAAGCTGCTAAAGAGAAGTGCGAGCGTTGGTAGAATGCTAACAACAAAGCTCGATACTTCATGCTTTCCAGCATGGTTGACACATTGAAAATAAGGTTTGCTAACGCTGTCACGGCTGCAGAAATCATGACGCAGTTAAGTGAGCTATTCGGTATGACATCTATCTAGTCTCGCTTTGAGGCGACTAAGAAATTCATCAACGCACGGATGGAACCCTATCAGAATGTGCGTGATCACCTTCTCCAAATGGCAAGTTATTTCCAGGAAGCCCAGAATCATGGTGCTAAAATGGATCAGACTACTCAAGTGAGTCTCATCTTGAATAGTCTGACTCCAGATTTTCTGCCCTATACATCAAATTATGTCATGAACAAGAAGGAACAAGACTTTCACACGTTAGTCAATGACCTTCAGACATATGAAAATTTGATTGGAGGATCCAAGAAGAAAGGGAGTAAACCTCAGAATTCTGGAAATGGTAATAGGACGAATAATGTTGAGGCACACGTTGCCTCCACTTCCAAACCCAAGAATAAGAAGAAGTGGAAAAATGCCAAGAAGTGAGCTCAAGCTGTGAAAACAGCTAAGAACAAAAGGGCTGCAGCTTCTGGTGATACACCAAAAGGAAAATGTTTCTACTGCAATGAGAAAGGTCATTGGAAACCCCAATGTCCTAAGCTTCTTGCAAAGAAACAAGGTATTTCTTTCTATAAACTGATGTGTTTTAGTGAATTATTATCCATTTGGATTATTAATTATGGACTAGTAACCTTGTTTATTTTTCTTCTTAGCTCAAGCTTCTAAAACTCAGGTGCTGTCTTAGCGAGTTGGATCTGAAAGCTGGATAAAGGGGTGGATTCGTCAAAGATAAAGAAGAAGCTCATTTATTTATTTATTTTTCAATTAATTGTTTCAATTTTAAAACAATTTGGATTTCAGGTTTGGGATTTTAATCCCTGCTCTCATAATATTGCAAACAAATTTTTTTTTTATTTATAATAAAGTTTTTTTTTTTTTGCAATCTATGAGTTGAGCTTCATTACTTTATCTTATAAATCAATTACCAATTATTATATTTATTATGTTTGTATGTGTATGTGTATTTATTATTGATACAAATTCTATAGTTATTTAAACTCCTTACAGAGTTATTACTACATAAACACTAGAAATTATTTCTATGTTTATTAATAATTGTTAATTCTAAAACAATTATTAAGAATTTGTTTAATAAAAAGATCTTTTGATCTGATAGGGGTGGAGAAAAAGTTAAGAATAATATGCAGTTAAACGATCTTTTTTATCTAATGAACTCTGGATTATATTCAACTCCACATAATCTCTATTACACTTAGAGAATCATGATCTCTACAACCTTTAGGGGTGGATCATAATCTCTATATACTTAGGGGTGGACTTTATTCCACAGCACTCTTTATGACACATAATTTTAAACATGGAAATAATATAATAAATTAGCTATTATAAGAATAAATCCTCGATCTTGATTATATGTTCCAGTTCAGATTTACTGTTGTAATAGATAATGATACCAATAAAGTTCTTTGATAATGTATCACACTACCTTAATTGAGTGGGAGAATATTAAAATTCTTTACCCATTCTCATTTGGTTGACACTTGTGATAGGAACTTAAGAACACCACTGATAAAACAAATCTAACCATTCACGTGAATAGAAATAACTTATCATAATTATGAGAATAAGATAGAAGAATTCTTGCATAGTCTATTCGAATGACTTGAGTCAAGATTTCTAATCCTCATAACATTTTATGGTATCTTAATTTGATTGCTTAATCTATAGCAAGTATTTTACACTTCAAATACTGCTATGTTGATGACCTTGTCTTAAAGAAACTTACAATTTCAGACTAAGACAATAAGTCACAACGTGATATCCCTCAAAACAATAATAAGAGGTTAAGATTTTTTTTTAACCATACATCTAGCATTGAGTGGGAGCCATCTGAGATGCAATTAAATAAGGAACATTAGGGGACAATCAAGAAAGATTTATGGAAGTGACCTATATGTTAGATATTAAGGAATTATACTTTAGTAATCCTAATATCCACACCAACTCATTTGAGATGGTGGTTACTCTGGGGGTGGAGGAGTTATTCTAGAAGAGTGTAAAAACCCATCTATAATAATTCAAACTCCATCAGAGAAGTTATACATAAATTTGTAAATTCAAAATTACCAGAAAGTTATTTTACTGAAGAAAATTCTACACTGCATTATCTCAGTTCAATATTTTAAAATAGGAGAGATATGTCTTCTGTTTGTTCAGATGTACTTAATAAGCAGTAAGGATTTAAGTATTCCTTGATGAGTAAAGCATATAGTTAAGGATGTTTCATAAAGTTTTATGAACCTGGTTTCAGAAATATGGGTGGATTCAAATACACTACACTTGATCTTAAGATCAAGACAAAAGATTGATTGTAATGCACAACTTGTTTTATGTTAGTGCAAGTGGGAGTTTGTTGGGTTTTAGCCCTAAAAAACCCGTTACAATCTAATTAGTTATTAATTTAGATTTTTGAAGTGGTTTATGTTAACATGTATTTTTCATGTTTATGGTTTAATATATATGCACAAAATCAGTTAAGTCCAGAACATATATGTTAGATATATTTTACCAGGATCTAGATTTACTAGCAAGTTTGTTTCATGAACATCCTAATATGAATTCTAAAACAATGAAATAAACACATATAAAGTTTAGGAAACCTTACATTGGGTGCAGCGGAATATAGTGACTCCTTCCGTAAAGATATCTAGCCCTTGATTCCTTTCTGTAGCAGAGCATTATCAATATCTGAACCTGGATCTCTTTCTCTGATTCTTTAGTGCTGAAACTCCTTCTTGCTGAAAGTCTTTCTTCACGATCTTCCTCACTATGATTGAGGTATTACTTGCTGTGTGTGGGCACTACTCTAATCACTAAGTATTTCGAAATCTTAAGGAAGAAGAGAGAGAGGGAGTGGGAAGCCAGATAGAGAGAGAGAGGCTCAGGTTTTTCTGAATGAAAAGTGTAATTATTTGGCATTCCACTATGGTTAGGTTTGAATTATTTGGCATTAAAATAATGAAAATATGAGAGGATAATTCCTATAAAAGTGGTCGGCCATGCTATGTGGATTTGGGCCTCACTTTTTGCAATTTTGTAGTTTTATCTTTTCTACATCTGAATTTCTCAAACATGCCAATTTTCCAATTCAACCATTTAAATGCCAATTCTAATTATTTAATAACTATAAATAATTATTAAATAATATTGTTATTTATCATATTTATTAATTGAACCATACAAAGTATCATAATTAACAAATATGCCCCTAAAACTCTTTCTTTACAATTTCGCCCTTACTTAGTGAAAAATTCACAAATAGACATAGTCTAAATTGAAAATTATAATTGATTAATCAAAACCAATTATATGAGTCTTACAAGCAATATTATCTCAACTAGTGGGGGACCATGGGTCTATATAACCGAGCTTCCAATAAGCAGATCAAGAATTTATAACCTAAATTCACTGACTTATTAATTCTTCGTTGAATCCACGCATAGAACTTAGAATTGCACTCTCAGTATATAGAATGCTCTATATGTTCCACCATATAGATACTGTTGGAAGTTATTTTACCAGGAACTTAGATCTACTCACAAGTATGTTGATTTAACAACCTAAATATGAACTTCTAAAACGATATGAAGTTAAACACATAAGAGTATCAGAAATCTTACAGTGATTGCAGCGGAATATATGTCTCCTCCCACTCAGATCTCTAACCCTTGATTCCTTTCCGTAGCAGAGTATAATCAAGATCTGAGCCCGAAAGTCCTTCTTTGTTGTTTCTGAATTCTACACAGCCTTCCTCACTATGATTGAGGTATTACTTGATGTTTGTGGGCACTACTCTAGCACTCATACATTTCGAAACAGTGAAGGTATAGAGAAAGAGAGGGTGGCGGCTCAGAGAGAATTTTCTGAGAGAAAATTCTTTCAGAATAATGCTGTGAAAAGCTTGTACAGAGATATATGATCTGAAGCCTTTTCCTTCTATTTATAGAAGACCACCAAGGGCTATGATTGACATTTTGAACTGAGAAAATCAAGGGGAAAAGGAAGGTAAAGGGCCGGCCTAGGCAATGTGGAAACAAGGCTTGCCTCTTTTCCAACTTTCCTTTTCCTACACTTGATAGTTTCCCTTTTTGTGAAATATTGCCAATTCCATTGTTCAACCATATTAATGATAAATCTAATTACTTAATAATTAAAAATAATTATCAAATAATATATTATCATTTGATTTATTAATAATGAAACTAATTAAAGTTTCCTAATTAATAAATATGCCCTTCAAAATCTCTATTTACTGTTTTGCCCTTAATGAGTGCTAAATTCTCAAACTAACAAGTCTATCTTGAGAATTTTTAATTGATTAATTAAAATCAATTAAATGAGTCCTACAAGTAATATCATCTCAACTAGTGAGGGGACCATGGGTCTATATATCCGAGCTTCCAATAAGCAGATCTTGAATTTACCACTTAAATTCACTAACTTATTAATTCTTCGTTGAATCCACACATAGAACTCAGAATCGCACTCTCAGTATATAGAATGCTCTATATGTTCCACCATATAGACACATTATTAGTTATCCATTGTTATAATCCTAATGTGATCAATGATCCTCTATATGGATGATCTACACTGTAAAGGGACTTAGATTACCGTAACACCCTACAATGTATTTTATCCTTAAAACACTTAACCCTGTATAAATGATATTTCAACTAAGTGAAATGAGTACTCAATCATTTATCTCGTTTGGTTAAGCTCGAAGGAAATCACCGTTTGCTTACTATTCGCCAGATAGAAGCTATAGACTCCATATTTATGTTAGCGCTCCCACTCAATCGCACTACCGTGTTCCCAAAATGTATGTATTGCCCAGACTAAAGTTTTAGGCTTAACTAACAAATCAAAGAACACGAATAACACTCTTGAAATTAAGCCTAACCATATCAGGATTTAGATCATGTGATCTAGGATCAACTTCTGATATTGAATTGAATAGATGTTTACGGTAAGTTTCAAAATCTAATTCAAAGTTCAATATCGGTCCATTCCAATGCATACTCCATGCATCCAACCTGAGCTTTACTTTAACCTATGTTCTGGAAATAACATAACATTTCTCCAAATGTAAGTAAACTCTGTTGTAGATTGTCATATCAGTGAAACCCAGTGTTCTGATAAATCTAGGAATACTTTATTCACATAGTCATGTTTATTTTCCACTGTGTTGACAACACAATAAACATGTTCAAGTATGTGAAAGGGGTTTGGATGAATTTATAAATCAAATAGACAAGCAATTGATTAAATGAACCAAAACATACACAAGTGAATGAAAAATTACTTCTGTTACTTTATTGATATAGAATAATCTGGATTACATTGAAACAGAGTTTTATTTGGGGCATAAAACCCAACAAAACTCCCACTTGCACTAATATAAAACAAATTAGTACATTTCAATTAATCCTAAATTCTGACGGTGCTTTTCGAATGAAGTTACTGCCAAGACTTTGGTGAATGGATCAGCCAAGTTATCCTGCGTATCCACTTTCTCCACCAGTACATCCCCTCTTGCCACATATTCTCTGATAATATGATACTTTCTTTCTATGTGCTTACTTCTCTTGTGGCTCCGAGGTTCCTTACTGTTGGCTATAGCTCCAGTGTTATCACAAAGCAGGACTAGAGGCCTTTCCATTCTAGGGACTACACCAAGACTGGTGAAGAACTTCCTAAGCCAGACAACCTCTTTAGCTGCTTCAGCCGCAGCTATGTATTCTGCCTCCATGGTAGAATCCGAAATCGCAGTTTGTTTAGCACTTCTCCAAACCACTGCTCCACCGCCAAGAGTAAACACCATCCCAGATGTAGATTTCCTGTCTTCAAGACATCCCTGGAAATCTGAGTCTGTATAGCCTAAGGCATTCAAAGCACCACCCTTGTAGACTAATACATTATCTCTTGTACTCTTTAAGTATTTCAAAATATACTTAACCGCGTTCCAATGTACCCTTCCTGGATTTGACTGATACCTGCTCACGATTCCAACTGCATAGCAGATGTCAGGTCTAGTGCATAGCATAGCATACATCAGACTCCCAACTGCATAAGCATAAGGAATTTTTGCCATGTCTTCTATCTCTTGAGGATCAGTAGGACACTGTTCCTTAGATAGACAGATACCATGTCTAGAGGGCATGTTTGCCCCTTTGGTATTGGTCATGGAAAATCTCTCAAGAACTTTGTCAATGTAGGCTGTTTGAGAGAGAGCAAGGGATCTGTTCTTCCGGTTTCTGACAATCTGAATACCAAGAACATAGGCTGCCTCACCCAAGTCTTTCATGTCGAATTGAGTGTCAAGCCATTCCTTGATGTGAGTCATTTTCTTGACATTGTTTCCAATGATCAAAATGTCATCAACATAAAGGACCAGGAATACTACTACTTGGTTTTCCTTGAGTTGGTAAACACAAGGTTCATCTTCATTCTGATGAAAGCCGTAGGTCTTGATGATCTCATCAAACCTTTTGTTCCATGAGCGAGAAGCTTGCTTAAGCCCATATATGGACCTATTTAATTTGCAAACTTTATTCTCCCGCCGGGAAGAACATAACCTTCGGTTGCTCCATATAGATGGTTTCTTCAAGAAGCCCATTAAGAAAGGCTGTCTTGACATCCATTTGCCAGATTTCATAATCTAAAGCGGCAGCTATGGAGAGAAGAATTCGGATGGATTTGAGCATGGCAACAGGACTAAAAGTTTCCTCATAGTCCACACCTTCTCTTTGGGTATAACCCTTGGCGACCAGTCTAGCTTTGTTAGTTTCGACTTCGCCTCCAGCACCTCTTTTCTTCTTGTAGACCCATTTACATCCAATTGGACAAAAATCTTCAGGTGGTTCTACATATTCCCAGACTTTGTTCTTCTTCATGGAATCCATTTCTGAATCCATACCGGCTGACCATCGCTTCCGTTGGGGACTTGCCATTGCCTGTTTATAGGTCAATGGGTCGTCATCAATACCGTCACCAACGACCATATTGATTTCACCATCCAAGCCATAACGAGATGGTTTCGTTGAAACCCTCCCACTACGACGAGGAGCGGTGACTTTCTGAACAGGAGCTTTAGTAGTAGTTTTCTCAGTTGCTACAACTGAGGGAGTGGGATGTTCCTCTTCTTGCGTAGAAGAAGATGGTACATTTGAAGGAACAGTATCTGTGAGCATTTCCTCTAATACAATTTCACTTTTCGGTTTGTTGTCTTTCATATAGTTGTCTTCAAGGAAAGTAGCATTTGTAGAGACAAACACTTTGTTATCCTTGTGACTATAGAATAGTCCACCCCTAGTCTCTTTAGAATTTTCGACAAACATGCAAACCTTAGTTCGCGATTCCAGTTTGCTTTCTTTCTTTCTTAAGACGTGAGCAGGGCACCCCCAAATCCTATAATGGCGCAAACTAGGTGTGCGACCATTTCATAGTTCGACGGGTGTCTTAGGGACTGCTTTAGATGGAACAACATTTAAAATGTCGTTTGCCATTTGAATGGCATATCCCCAGAAGGACGTAGACAGAGTTGAGTAACTCAGCATAGACCTAACCATTTCTAAGAGAGTGCGATTTCTTCTTTCTGCAACTCCATTCTGCTGTGGAGTGCTAGGGGCAGTATATTGGGATTCAATTCCAAGTTCAATTAAATGATCTTTGAACTGCATATCCATATATTCTCCACCCCTATCATTTCGCAAGATCTTTAATGTTTTACCTAATTGGTTTTGAGCCAAAGCATGAAATTCCTGAAACTTTTCAAACGTTTCAGATTTCTTTTGCATTAGGTAAAGAAAACTATATCTAGAGAAATCGTCAATGAAAGTGACGAAATACTCATAACCTCCTCTGGCTTTTACATTCAGCGGTCCGCAAACATCTGAATGTACTAACCCTAGGGGTTCTTTGGCACGCTCTCCCTTTGCAGAGAAAGAACGTTTGGTCATTTTTTCTTCTAGGCAAGACGCGCAGACTGGCAGCTCTCCTAAGACGACATTTTTCAATGGACCGTCTTTGGTTAGCCTATTGAGTCTATCAAAGCCTATATGACCTAAACGTAAATGTCATAGATAAGTTTGATCATCATTATCAATCTCTTTTCTCTTAAGGCTTCTAGGTCTAGCTACATTGAAAAGTTCAGTATTTAGTGAGATTTGAGTATCAGGTCTTAAAACATAAAGCCCTCGTTCCATGTTTGCAACACATATATGAAATCCATTACAAGAAATTGAACAATTTGAACTCGAAAAATTCAATATATAAAAATGTGTCTGTAAACATGAAACACTAATCAAGTTTCTACTAAAATTAGGAATATATAAAACATTCTCTAAAAGTAAAAACTTCTTAGAATTAAACTTGATTCGGCCGTTCCTCTTGCTTTAGCGATACCAACTCGCCATTTCCAACTTTAAGCTTTAACTCATCTGGGTGAAGATTCTCCCAAGTTTCAAGCAGCTGTAATGAAGAACATACATGGTTAGTAGATCCAGAATCAACAATCCACGAGGATTTGTCGTTCTCTAAAACACATGATTCAAATACAAAAGCATCACCTTCGTTTGAATTGTCTAGAAGCCTGGGACATTGTTCTTCTTTATGTCCCTCTCCATTACAATTCGCACATAGAACATGATGTCTGACATTTGTACTTGAAGAAGCAGCTTTGTTGGAGCCCTCATGCTTAATCTTCTTCCTCTGATTAAAACTTGCAATGCTAGCAGGTCTCATTGCAATCAGATCCCGCTCATGGGCCCTCAACTCAGACTCGAGTTTGTCCATGTCGGAGGAGTTAGGATTGTTCAATAAGTAATATAGAACAAAACTATTATACTCCTGAGGAAGACTATAAAGTATGAGTTTCACCCATTGTTCCTTTGATAAATCAATTCCTAGTAGATTTGCCTTTTGGAATTTCAGATTCATCAACAATAGGTGCGAGTTAATGCAACTACCAGGATGCATTTTCACACTATTGAGTTCTTTTGCAAAGATACTAACTAGGAGTGGATCGGGATGAGGGTTATTCATATTGGCACTACAACATATCAATAAACAGAAGTAAGGTTTCGGTTCTATAAATTCATACACAGGTTCAGAAAACAAACAATCACTTATGTTATAAAAATACTAAATCTAACATAGTTTATTTTCCAAGGTTTCCAACGAACTGATACAGTGTCCCGTTTAGGCGAGAGTCAAAGCATCATCCATTGAATAGAGTTGTCAATTCATCTAAAATGTCAAACATTCTAGCAACCTTTTATTCGATCAAGATTGGAATTCAGCGTTGTCCCGTTTAGGCGAGAGTCAAGGCAATTCTATCTTATGAGCTTCTACCATTGTTTCGCATTCTTATAAGTCTTACATAGTCGCCACCATTAGGGTGGTCATGAACCATATAAATAAACCTATAAGAAAACTTATCTTTCGAGATTAAACGGCACTAACTTGCTAATGAACGTTCCTCCATTAGGGAGGATTACTCACTAAAACAATAGCTATGTAAAACCAACAATGGAGATCGAATTTCTCTTTGATTAAAGCTCATTATTTAAACATGTATTTTGTCTAATCATTTATATTCCATATCTCAATAATGAAATATTACAAATTAAAGTAAAACTTTAATTAAATTTCAAAAAATGGAATAATTTTGAAAAATATCTTATTTAAGTTGTTTAGAAAATCTAAATACCCAACTTAAAAATATTCCTCAAACAATGACTTAATTAAATATTACCAATTAAGTAGTAACCACTTAATTTAGAAGATATTCCATTTTAAGTTCCCATATTTAGAAAATATCAACTTAAAAAATATCTAAAGAATCTTAATAACCAATTTCTAAAATTCCTCAACTTAAAAATTCAAAAATATTCAAATCTAAGTTGATTTGATAGATTTAACTAAATCTCAACTTAAATAGGAATATTTAATGAAATTATAAAATTAAGATTCAGAAAGAATTTATATGGTTATAATTCCATATTTAATTAAAACAAGAAAAATACATATAGCTTTCCAGAATATGACTATTCAAACTATGTTTTTCTTAAATTAATTTCAAGGAACAATGAAATTAATTATGTTGCTAATCAATCTTTTATTAGGTCAAACTAATATAATTAACCTATCACAGTTATCCAAATCAGGCAAATGGGCCTTCACAATTGGGGTTGTTCATGTGAGGGGGAGTTGGGTCCAATATGTCGCACCCACTTCTAAGGCTCCCAACTCTCACACAAGGCCCAAAAGAGAGGAATTTAACCTTACAATGAATAATTGTTATTAATTGAATAGGCTCACAACTAAATGAGCCTAAATAAAATCTATCGTTATGATATTTTATTTAGCAACAACCACCTATATGTATCTATAATAGAAATTAAACATATAGGCTCATACAGGCATACACATTTGGATGGATCCTATCATGTTGCTAAGTCATACAGAGATGAAAGAAGTTTGTAAAAATTACCTGTTACAAATTATTTACTTGATCTATCGTCAATTGAACCTTTGGTTAAAACTAGATCATCTGATCTATTATCAAGTTAACCAAGGCAATTTAGATTAAGCAATAATAGGTTTTAGAAAACTTACAAACAATCTAAAACACATACTCCTGCAACAAGGTTAGATTTGGATAGTTGGATGTAGGATTTATTTAATTTTAATCATTTATTTCGAAAAATAAAAATAAAATTAAACCTACCATTTTGAAAAATTAGGTTTTGGGTAACCTAAATGTCATTTCAAAATAAATTGCTAACTTTCCTTTTAAATTTCATGTTATTTAATAAATTAAATAATAAAATAGAAAATGGTAAATACATACCCTTTTCTTGTTTTACAATTTAATTTAATTAAAAAATAACAAAATTTAAAAGTTAACAAAAATACCTTATTTCCTCTTTTAAAATTATCATGATTATTGTGATCTTATTTTAATTAAGGTCAAGTTACCAAAAAAAATTAATATCTGACCTTAAAAAAAAATAAAATAATCAAATTTTAAAGGAAATAAGAAAAAGGTAAGCAAAACTTGATTTTTTTTCTATTTTAAAAATCAAATTACACTAATATCTAAAATTAATTTTAAAAATTAAAATTAATTTATTTCTGATAATTAGATTTGAAATTTGAAAAACAAAAATCAATATACAAAACTACACAAAAAATAGGAATTTAATTCCATGAAATAGCATGAAAAATCGAAAAAATTGGAAAATTAAATGAACTGTACGGATGGCATGCTGTGCATGGCCATCCGCGCGCAGATCTGGGTGCATGACCGAGAGATCACGGCGCAGGGAGGCTGCAAGCAGCCCTTCCGCGCGCGTGATCATGTTGCTCGTCACCCCGATTTTTCCAATTTTCAAAAATTCATAACTAATTCAAATTAAATCGAAATCGAGTTCTATAAAAAAGTAAATTGCTTAGATCTACTCACAAGTATGTTGATTTAACAACCTAAATATGAACTTCTAAAACGATATGAAATTAAACACATAAGAGTATCAGAAATCTTACAGTGATTGCAGCGGAATATATGTCTCCTCCCACTCAGATCTCTAACCCTTGATTCCTTTCTGTAGCAGAGTATAATCAAGATCTGAGCCCGAAAGTCCTTCTTTGCTGTTTCTGAATTCTACAGAGCCTTCCTCACTATGATTGAGGTATTACTTGATGTGTGTGGGCACTACTCTAGCACTCATACATTTCGAAACAGTGAAGGTATAGAGAGAGAGAGGGTGGCGGCTCAGAGAGAATTTTCTGAGAGAAAATTCTTTCAGAATAATGCTGTGAAAAGCTTGTACAGAGATATATGATCTGAAGCCTTTGCCTTCTATTTATAGAAAACCACCAAGGGCTATGATTGACATTTTGAACTGAGAAAATCAAGGGGAAAAGGAAGGTAAAGGGCCGGCCTAGGCAATGTGGAAAAAAGGCTTGCCACTTTTCCAACTTTCCTTTTCCTACACTTGATAGTTTCCTTTTTGTGAAAAATTGCCAATTCCATTGTTCAACCATACTAATGATAAATCTAATTATTTAATAATTAAAAATAATTATCAAATAATATATTATCATTTATTTTATTAATAATGAAACTAATTAAAGTTTCCTAATTAATAAATATGCCCTTCAAAATCTCTATTTACTGTTTTGCCCTTAATAAGTGCTAAATTCTAAAACTGACAAGTCCATCTTGAGAATTTTTAATTGATTAATTAAAATCAATTAAATGAGTCTTACAAGTAATATCATCTCAACTAGTGAGGGGACCAAGGGTCTATATATCCGAGCTTCCAATAAGCAGATCTAGAATTTACCACTTAAATTCACTAACTTATTAATTCTTCGTTGAATCCACACATAGAACTCAGAATTGCACTCTCAGTATATAGAATGCTCTATATGTTCCACCATATAGACACATTATTAGTTATCCATTGTTATAATCCTAATGTGATCAATGATCCTCTATATGGATGATCTACACTGTAAAGGGACCTAAATTACCGTAACACCCTACAATGTATTTTATCCTTAAAACACTTAACCCTGTATAAATGATATTTCAACTAAGTGAAATGAGTACTCAATCATTTATCTCGTTTGGTTAAGCTCGAAGGAAATCACCCTTTGCTTACTATTCGCCAGATAGAAGCTATAGATTCCATATTTATGTTAGCGCTCCCACTCAATCGCACTACCGTGTTCCCAAAATGTATGTATTGCCCAGACTAAAGATTTAGGCTTAACTAACAAATCAAAGAACACGAATAATACTCTTGAAATTAAGCCTAACCATATCAGGATTTAGATCATGTGATCTAGGATCAACTTATGATATTGAATTGAATAGATGTTTACGGTAAGTTTCAAAATCTAATTCAAAGTTCAATATCGGTCCATTCCAATGCATACTCCATGCATCCAACCTGAGCTTTACTTTAACCTATGTTCTGGAAAGAACATAACATTTCTCCAAATGTAAGTAAACTCTGTTGTAGATTGTCATATCAGTGAAACCCAGTGTTCTGATAAATCTAGGAATACTTTATTCACATAGTCATGTTTATTTTCCACTGTGTTGACAACACAATAAACATGTTCAAGTATGTGAAAGGGGTTTGGATGAATTTATAAATCAAATAGACAAGCAATTGATTAAGTGAACCAAAACATACACAAGTGAATGAAAAATTACTTCTGTTACTTTATTGATATAGAATAACCTGGATTACATTGAAACAGAGTTTTATTTAGGGCATAAAACCCAACAGATACATCATTATTTATCCATTGTTATAATCCTAATTTGATCAATGATCCTCTATATGAATGATCTACACTGTAAAGGTATTAGATTACCGTTACACCCTACAATGTATTTAATCCTTAAAACACTTAACCCCGTATAAATGATATTTCAGCTTATGTGAAATGAGTACTCCACGATTTACTTTTCGTTTGGTAAAGCTCGAAGGAGATCATCCTTTACTTACTATTCGCCAGATAGAAGCTATAGATTCCATGTTTATGTTAGCGCTCCCACTCAATTGCATTACTGTGTTCCCAAAATGTACGTATCACCCTGACCCAAAAGTAGGCTTAACTAAAAAATCAAAGAACACGAATAATTTCTTGAGAATGAGCCTAATCATAACAGGATTAAGATCATTTGATCTAGGATCAACTAGGCGACATTGACTTGAATAGATTTTACGGTAAGTTTAATAAATCTAACCCAAAGTTTAATATCGGTCCCTTCCGATGCATACTCCATGCATCCAACCTGAGCTTTACTTTAACCAATGCTCTGGAAAGAACATAGAATTTATCCAAATGCAAGTAAACTCTATTGTAGATTATCATATCAGTAAAACCGTGTGTCTGATAAATCTAGGAAACTTTATTCACATAGTCATGTTTACTTTCCAATATGTTGACAACACAATAAACAGGATCAAGTATGTGAAAAGGGTTTCAGATGAATTCATACATTATGTACACATAATCATGAAATAAATCATGTGAACCATGCAACATTAAATGTTATTTCTAATCTATATTAATAAGTAAATCTGATTATATTGAAATGAGTTTTATTTAGGGCATAAAACCCAACAATATATTCATTCACAATTACAGTATTGTCAATACAGTGGAATGTGAATGTGATTTTATGATTCAAAAGACTAAGTCCCTATTCATCAGTTTTTTGGATTTACATTGATGTGATAATAAACGATGAAGTATACTTACACTTCGAGTAAGTGTTATGTTCATTCCAGGACATTGGTAAAGTATATTAGTTTCGAATGTATGGAGTATACATTGGACTGGACAGATATTGAACTTGGTCAAGATATTATAAACTTACCGTTGTATCTTTCCAAGTCCAAATAAGTAGTTGATCTTAGATTAAAAGAATCTAAATGCTGATATGCTCAGGCTCAATCTCAAGAGTGGTATTCATGTTCTTTGATTTATTAGTTAAGCCTACTTTTGGGTCAGGGTGATAGGTATATTTTGGGAACATTATAGCATGAATGAGTAGGAGCGCTGAACATAAAATATGGAATCTATAGCTTCTACTGGTGTATAGAAGTCAAGTGATGATTCACTTCGAGCTTAGTTAAATAGAAGTAAATGGATGAGCTCTTGTTTCAGTGACTATATCTTCTATCACTAAAACACCATTTACAGGTAGCTAAGTGTTTTAAGGGGCAAAATACATTGAGGGTTGGAAACGGTAAATTTATCCCATCTCGATGTAAATCATCTATATAGAGGATCTTTGATCACATTAAGATTATAACAATGGTTAAATGAGATGGCATATCTATATCGTGGAACATATTGTATGCTCTATATAAGCCTGAGAGTGCAATTCCATGTTCTAAGAGTGGATTCAACAAGGAATTAATAAGTTAGCGATTTACTTGGTAAATTCGATTCAACTTATTGGAAGCTCAGCAATATAGATCCATGGTCCCCATTCTAGTTGAGACCATACTGTTTGTAAGACTCAATAATTGATTTATGATTAATCAATTATCATTCTAAAAGTTAGACTATGTCTAATTTGTGAATTCTCACTAAGTAGGGATGAAATCGTAAAGAAAAGAATTCCTAGGTTTATTTATTAATTAAGAGACTTTTTATGTCTAATTAATAATTATATTAAATGACAATATTATTTAATAATCTATTTTAGTTATTAAATAATTAGTTTTGGCATTTAAATGGTTAGAATTGGAAAAATAGCATTTTTGGAGAAATAGAAATAAAATTGTGGAAACTACAAAATCCATGTGAAGCCCATTCACACCATGGCCGGCGACATGGTTGTGTGTATCCCAATTATTATTTTCATTTTTATAATGCCAAAATAATTACTAACCTAAACCTAGCAGCTATTTATAAATGGAAAGTGGTGGATCACACAAATAAGGTCGTTAATCAATTACTCAGAAAATGAGGAAACTGTTTATTTTGGAAAGTTGAGCTCCCCTTTTCCCTATATATAGCAGCCCTCCTCTCTTCCTCTTGCATGCTTGATGATACACGAACTACACAGAGAAAAGAGAGAGAATTTTGAAATCCTTTGTGAGAGAGAAGTGCCCACACACAGCAAACGATACCTCAATCATAGATTGGAAGACTGTGAAGGATCACATCCAACTGAAGGATATTCGGGCTTATTTCTTGATTATACTCTGCAAAAGAAAGGAATCAAGGGTTAGAGATCTGAGTGGAAGGAGACATATTATTCCGATGCAATCCCTGTAAGGTTTCTTAACTTTTTATATGTTTTATTTATCGTTTTAGAAGTTCATATTTAGGTTGTTAATTCAACATACTTGTGAGTAGATCCAAGATCCTTGTAAAATAAATTCCAACAAAAATATGTTAAGTTATGTTGATTTAAGCATGTTTTGGTAGGTAGTTTGTTGTTTGAGAAAGCTTTGAGTTTTAGAACTGAAGTTTTGCTCTTTAATGGTGAAATTCGATTCTGAGTATGGGTAGGTTTTGATCCCTTGGAAAATGTTTATTGGGGTGTATGATGCAGGCCTGGAAAGTTTGGTTGGGTTTTGAAACAATTTAATTAGCGTTAGAAGTTTTTTGGTTTTTTCTAGGTAAAACCGGTTACCCGAATTTTGCAGCAGGGAAACCCGAAAATTCAGCTTGTGGTTTCGCGTCAGTTTCAGGTTTCTAGTTCGTTTATTCCTTGCTACTTTAGGGTATTGCCATATTAAGTTGCAGTTGATAGGGTTTTTTGTTTTAAACCTAGGTCCCGGGTGTGATTTAGCGAGTCACTTATTCGTGTTATTATCGATGTGATTTAGGAGCCTCTAATTCGTCGAGCAGTTGTTCCACTCAAGTTGACTGGCACACCTGAATTCAGAATTGAGGTAAGATTAGTATAATATCATGCATATGTTATTACATGTTTATTGTACATGTCATTGCCTGTTAGATTACATTGATAGTAGTAATTATATACTTAGAGTTGTGCTGATTACTGATAAATGTATGTTGGCTAAAATATTGATCGATGTTGTCACATCAATATGGCAAGAGTATGACTAGAATATTGAGTATAGGCTCACATTATGGTCGATAGTATTGTTGTATGAGCGTTCTAGACTCAGTACCGTGTGGGACATGGGGATTAGGGTTATGATCAGGTGCATGGGCGCCAGGTTATAACACGGGTTATTTGTATGTTAAATGTTATGCTTTTCTTACTGAGTCTGTCGACTCATAGTGCTATCTTCATGTGTAGGTAAGGGCAACGCTAAAGCTGAGAAGCCGTGAGGAAGAGCAGGTGAAGATTGTACATGTTGGGGCGGGTAGGCCTAGAGCGTACGATCTTTGGGACATCGAGGCTTTTGCTGTATAGTCGATGGGCGACAAACTTTTGTTTACGTGTATAACAAACTTTTAAAAAGTATTTTGTAAACGGGATCCCGAAATTATGTATATGTAATACTCTAAGTTTGTAATTAAATAAGCAAATTTTAATTATTCACGTTTTTCAATAACCTCGTTGATTAGCAACGAGCCGCACAGTACGTTTAAAATCACGCTGACACGCCTATGCTAGTTAGGGTGTTTCACTCCATACATCGAATCCAAGCTTACTTTAACTAATGCACTGGAAAGTACATAACACTTATCCAAGGTGCAAGTAAACTAAATTGTAGATTATCCTATCAGTTAAACTCTATGTACTAATAAACCATAGCAATACATTTCATCCAACAATCTTGATTACTTTCCACTGTGTTGACAATACAATAAACAAGAATATTAATATACTATGGATTTAGATGAATTTATAAATCAAATAAATGATCACATGAACCGAATAACACATTGAATAAGTAATGAAAATAAATCATGTTCTTTATTGATAAATGAAAATAAAAGATTACATTGAAATAGAGTTTTATTTAGGGCATAAAACTCAATAATAGGGTCTTCTCTGTAAAAGTGATTGGCAAGTTCATCATTTTTTTTTTACGTTGCAACGGTGACTGTACTAAAGTGCACATCTCTCCTTCATTCTCCTACTTCAAATATCTCTTTTGTGAGTTTCAGGTGCTTCCTGAAATATGTGGTCCTCCGTAGATTGTGGTCACATGCCCATCAATGGTTGGTGGAGCTATGCCTAGGTGATATGAGTTCCCTGGTCCAAGAGCTAGAACTGCTACTACAACATGAGCTGGCAGAGTAAGTAAGGCCGAAAGTTGTGTTCCGAAAGCTTGAGGCCGACCTACCCTCTGTGGAGGGTTTACAACTCCCTGCTATCCCAAAATGAGCAATTTCTCGTGAACAACCCCTTGTCCAAGAAAGATAATTAGGATTTGGATCCACTAGCCCAAGTGTTCAGCTCTAAATAGATTCCCAATTTCATGCTTCAAATAATTGCGCTCATTGGTGGTGTGCTTGTTAACCCTAAATATTAACAAGGCTAATTCTCTTAAGTATTCAAAGGAGAACCCAAAATACAAAATAGTTCAGCTTTAAATATTAGCAACGAGATGGCTATGTCAGAGAAATAAGCAAGCCCACTAGCATGGTACATGCTCACATAGTGATGGGCCACATGGCCAAGCGTACGTGTATGGTTACTCGGCCAAGATGACCTTGAAGTCACTTGGCAAAGGACATCTCGACTTTGTAGATCTCTTTCTTAGCTTTTATAGAAACTAGAATCATCCAAATCGAATTCATATTGATGGAGTTATGCTCAAAATACAAAAAGGGTACAAGACTTCAAGGAGATCACTCGGTCAAGGTGTCCTTGAAGTCACTTGGCCAAGTCAAGGGAGAATGTCACTCATCCAAGGAAATCTCAGCTTTGTAGATCTCTTTCTTGGTTTTCTATAAGAACTAGAATCATCTACATCAGATTAATATTAATGGAGTTTTGCTGAAAAATATAGAAGGACTACAAGGCTTCAAGGAAGTCACTCGGCCAAGGTATCCTTAAAGTCCCTCGACCAAGTCAAGGGAGAATGTCAATAAGTCATGCTCCTTGTAATGTCACTCGGCCAGGATCCTTATGAAGTCAATCGACCATGCTCCTTGTGAAGACACTCAGCCCAGCTCATTACAAAGTCACTCAGCCATGCTCCTTATAAAGTCACTCGACTATTATCCTTGTAAAGTCACTCGACCATGATCCTTGTGAAGTCACTCGGCCACGCTCTTTGTGAAGTCACTCGGCCATTCTCCTTGTGAAGTCACTCAGCCCTGCTGTTGGAATTTATTTTACCAGGATCTTAGATCTACTCACAAGTATGTTATTTAACAACCTAAATATGAACTTTCTAAAATGATAATAAACACATATAAAGTGAAGAAAACCTTACATTGGGTGCAGCAGAATAATATGTCTCCTTCCACTCAGATCTATAACCCTTGTATCCTTTCTGTCGCAGAGTAATATCAAGATCTGGGCCCGAATGTCCTTCTCTTGGATTTGGATCCTTCACAATCTTCCAAACTATGATTGAGGTACTACTTGCTGTGTGTGGGCACTACTCTTTTTGTAGGGTCTTTCGAAATTGGAAGAGCAAGACAAGAGATATAGGGTTCGGCTATAGAGAGAAAATGGGAAGCTCAATTTTGTGAAAGAAGAAGTTTCCTGAATTACTGAACAATTGCTTAACTGCTTGATTTGGTGTGAGCCATCATTTTCTATTTATAGAAAACGGCTAGGTTTTGGTTTGTAATTAATTGGCATTAAAATAATAAAAATAATAATTGGAAAATGCATGCACAAGTGGCCGGCCTAGGGTGTTAATGGGCCTCACTTGGATTTTGCAGTTTTCACAATTTCTATTTCTATTTTCCCAAAAATGCCAATTTTCCAATTTTAACCATTTAAATGCCAAAACTATTTATTTAATAACTAAAATAGATTATTAAATAATATTGTCATTTAATATAATTATTAATTAGACATATAGAGTCTCTTAATTAAAAAATGAACCTAGAATCTCTTTTCTTTACAATTTCACCCCTGCTTAGTGAAAATTCACAAATTAGACATAGTCTAATATTATAATTACAATTGATTAATCATAAATCAATTATTGAGTCTTACAAGCAGTATGGTCTCAACTAGAATGGGGACCATAGATCTGTGTTACTGAGCTTCCAATAAGCTGATCCGAATTTACCAAGTAAATTCCCTAACTTATTAATTCCTTGTTGAATCCACTCTTAGAACTTGGAATTGCACTCTCAGACTTATATAGAGCGTTCTATATGTTCCACGATATAGATATGCTATCTCATTTAACCATCGTTATAATCTAAATGTGATCAAAGATCCTCTATATAGATGATTTACATCGAGAAGGGATAAAATTTACCGTTTTCACCCCTCAATGTATTTTGCCCGTTAAAACACTTAGCTACCTGTAAATGATGTTTTAGTGATCTAAGATATAGTCACTGAAACAAGAGCTCATCCACTTACTTCTATTTAGCTAAGCTCGAAGGGAATCATCACTTGAATTCTACACACCAGTAGAAGCTATAGATTCCATATTTATGTTTAGCGCTCCCACTCATTTATACTATCATGTTCCCAAAATATACGTGTCACCCTGACCCAAAAGTAGGCTTAACTAATAAATCAAAGAACATGAATAGAACTCCTGAGATTGAGCCTAAGCATATCAGGATTTAGATTCTTTTAATCTAAGATCAACTAATGATATTGACTTGGAAAGATACAATGGTAAGTTTATAATTTCTTGACCAAGTTCAATATGGGTCAAGTCCAATGTATACTCCATACATTCGAAACTAGTATACTTTACCAATGTCCTTGAAAGAACATAACACATACTCCAAGTGTAAGGATACTTTAACGCTGATTTTCACATCAGTGTAAATCCAAAACACTGATGAAGTATGGACTTAGTCTTTTGAATCATATAATCACAATCACATTCCGCTGTGTTGACAATACTGTAATTGTGAATAAATATATGTTCTGAACTTAACTGATTTGGTGTATATATTAAACCATAAGCATGAAAAATACATGTTAACATAAATCACTTCAAATCTCTAAAATTGATAACTAATCAGATTGTAATGTGTTTTATTAGGGCACAAAACCCAACAAACTCCCACTTGCACTAACATAAAACAAGTTGTGCATTTTAATTAATCTGTTGTCTTGATCTTCAGATCAAGTGTAGTATATTGAACTCCACCCAAATTTCTGGAACCAGGTTCATAAAACATTATGAAACATCCTTAACTATATGCTTTAATCATCAAGGTATACTGAAATCCTTACTGCTCATTAAGTACATCTGAACAAACAGAAGACGTATCTCTCATATTTTGAAATTTGGAACTGAGATAATACAGTGTAGAATTTTTCTTCAGTAGAATAACTTTCTGATAATTTAGAATTTACAAAGTTATATATATCTTCTCTGATGGAGCTTGAATTATTATAAATGGGTTTTTACGCTCTTCTAGAATAATTCCTCCACACCCAGAGTAACCACCATCTCAAAATCTTAATGAGTTGGTGTAGATATAAGGATAACTAATATACAGTTCCTTCATATCTAACATATAGGTCACTTTCATAAATCTTTCTTGACTGTCCCCTAATGTTCGTCATTTGATTACATCTTAGATAGCTCCCACTCAATAATAGGTGTCTGGTTAGAAAAAAAATTTCAACCTCTTACTATTGTTTTTGAGGGATATCTAGTTTTGACTTATTATCTTAGTCTGAAACTATAAGTTTCGTTAAGACTAAGTCAACAACATAGCAGTCTAGTATTTGAAGTGTAAAATACTTGCTAGAGATTAAGCAATCAAATTAAGATACCATAAAATGTTATGAGGATTAGAACTCTTGACTCAAGTCGTTCGAATGGACTATGCAAGAATTCCTCTATCTTATTCTCATAATTCTGATAAGTTATTTCAATCCATATAAATGGTTAGATTTGCTTTCTCAGTATTGTTCTTAAGTTCCTATCACAAGTGACAACCAAATGAAGATGGGTAAAGAATTTTAAATTTTCTCCCACTCAATTAAGGTAGTGTGATACATTGTCAAAGAACTTTGTTGGTGTCATTATCTATTACAACAGTAAATCTAAACTGGAACATATAATCAAGATCAAGGATTTATTTTGATAATAGCTAATTTATTATATTACTTCCATGTTTAAAATTATGTTTCACAAAGAGTACTGTGGAATATAGTCCACCCCTAAGTATATAGAGATTATGATCCACCCCTAAAGGTTATAGAGATCACGATTCTCTAAGTGTTATAGAGATTATGTGGAGTTTCAAATATAATCCAGAGTTCATTAGATATAAAAGATCGTTGAACTGCAAATTATTCTTAACTTTTTCTCCACCCCTATCAGATCAAAAGATCTTTTATTAAACAAATTCTTAATAATTGGTTTAGAATTAGCAATTATTCATAAACATAGAAATAATTTCTAGTGTTTATGTAGTAATAACTCTATAAAGAGTTTAAAGATCTATAGAATTTGTATCAATAATAAAAACACATACACATACAAACATAATAAATATAATAATTGGTAATTGATATATAAGATAAAGTAATGAAGCTCAACTCATATATTGCAATTTATTTGTAAATAAAAAACTTAATTATAAATTCATAAAAAAAAATTGCAACATAATGAGAAAAGAACAGGGAATAAAATTCCAAACTTATAATTGAAATCCAAATTGTTTTGAAACTGAAACAATTAATTCAAAAATAAATAAAAAATGAGCTTCATCTTTATCTTGGATGAACTCCACCCTTTTGTCCAGCTCTCCGATTCAACTCGCTAAGATAGCACCTGAGTTCAAGCAGCTTAGGCTATAAGAAGGAAAAATAAATAAACAAGGTTAGTAGTCCAGAACTAATAATCCAAATGGATAATAATACACCAAAACACATCAGTTTATAGAAAGAAATACCTTGTTTCTTTGTAAGAAGCTTAGGACATTGGGGTTTCCAATGGCCTTTCTCATTGCAGTAGAAGCACTTTCATTTTGGTGTATCACCAGGAGCAGCAGCCTTTTTGTTGTTAGCTGTTTTCAAAGCTTGAGCTCGCTTCTTGTTATTTTTCCACTTCTTATTCTTAGGTCTAGAAGTAGAGGCAACGTGTGCCTCGGGTTTAATCGTCCCATTACCATTTCCAGAATTCTGAGGATTACTCCCTTTCTTCTTGGGTCCTCCAATCAAATTTTCATATGTCTGAAGGTCATTGACTAACGTGTGAAAGTCTTGTTCTTTCTTATTCATGACATAATTTGATGTATAGGGCAGAAAAGCTGGAGTCAGAATATTCAAGATAAGACTCACTTGAGTTGTCTGATCCATTTCAGCACCATGATTCTGGGCTTCTTGGAAATAACTTGCCATTTAGAGAAGGTGATCACGCACATTCTGATGGGGTTCCATCTGTGCATTGATGAATTTCTTAGTCACGTCAAAGCGAGACTGGATAGATGCCATTCTGAATAACTCAGTTAACTGTGTCACTATTTTTGCAGCCGTGACAGTGTTAGCAAACTTTGTTTTCAAGGTGTCAACCATGCTGGAAAGCATGAAGTATCGAGCTTTGTTGTTAGCATTCTGCCAACGCTCGAACTTCTCTTTAACAGCTTTAGTTGCATTGTCACCCGGCTGTTCAGGAGACGGCTCAGTCAACACAAATAGGGCACTTTCACCTATTAGAGCAATATTAATGTTCTCTTTCCATTTGGGAAAGTTAGATCCATTTAGCTTATTTTCAGTCAATAGTGATAACATGGGAGTTGACATGGCAATACAGGATACTACCAAAAATAGAAATCAATTATGGTTTAACACAAAATCTTATTCAGAAATTATTAGCACATAGCAAGTAGGATTGACTAGAGAAAATACTAAAACATACAATCTTAAATAATTTTCAATTTTTTCAACAAACTGATATCAGTGTCCCGTTTAGGCGAGAGTCAAAGCTATCATCCATTGAATAGAGTTGTTAGCTCATCTAAAATAATAAATATTCTATCAACCTTTTATTCGATCGAAAAGAGAATCCGACGTTGTCCCGTTTAGGTGAGAGTCAAGGTCATTCCTATTTCATGAGCTTCAACCATTGTTTCATATGTTTGTAAGTCTTATACAGTCGCCGCCATTAGGGTGATCAATACTAATATAAAAAACTTACAAATATACTTATCTTTCGAGATTCTACGGTGCTAACTTGCTAATGAACGTTCCTCCATTAGGGAGGATTACTCACTAAAAAATAGCTATGTAAAACCAACAATGGAGATCGAATATCTTAATAATAATAAAGCTCATTATTTAAAATGTATTTTCTTCTATTATTTATTTATTTTTAAAATATATATATATTTATTTAATTAAATTTTAAATTTAGAATAAAATTCTAAATAATTTTAATTTAATATTCATAAAATTAAACTTAGATGGTTAAGAAAATAAAATGAATTATTTCCATCTTAGTATGAATTTTCCAATGAATATTAAGAAAAATATTTAATTTAAGTTGTATTAATTAAAATTAATTTGCAACTCAAATTTATTTTTTTATAAAAATATATATTGTATTTCGAGAAAAAAAATATAAAATTATACAATATTCAAAATACTGAAAAAAAAATAAATTAATCTTTACAAAAAAAATACTTCAAGCAAAATACTATCTATCTAGATTTTCTTTGACTAATTAATTCAATTTCTAACAATAATATATTTTAGTTCATTTATTTTAAATTAATCATTAAATGAAAAAAAAAATTATTGATTTTAGTTGGTTCAAAATTAATTAAAATAATTACTTTACAACTTTAATCTATTTTTCAAGATAAATTCAAAATCATCTTTCATATTCAAATGCTATTGCGAAAATTGATTAATAAAATAAATAAAATATATTTTGAAAATTATTCAAATTTAAGTTGCTATAAAAAATTTCCAACTTAAAATAATTTTCTATTTAATTAAATGTCGTGAAAATAACAATATTTAAGTATCATGATGAAAATCAACTTAGATAATTAATTTTCAATTTAATTAAATGTATTAAATTCAAGAAATAAATAATTAACTATAAAGAAGGCTTAATTATTAATTTCTAGTTTAATACTAGGAAAAATATTCTTAACTTGAATTGTACCAAATTTAATTATTAAACAATTAATTTCACAATCAATGATATTTTTCTATTTTAATATTAGAAATAATAACTAGTATAGAAATAACTATCTAGAAAATATCTCAATTTAACTAAGTGTCTTTTCAAGATTTGGAAAATATCTAATTTAAGTTGTTATAGAAAGAATCTAAAATAAGAAACTTAAAATTTTCCAAATTAAATATCAAAATTAAGTGGTAACTACGTAATTTAAGAATATTCCATTTTAAGAAGTTTAAAGTCAACTTAAAAAATATCTTAAGAATCTTCAATAACCAATTCCTAGAATTCCTCAACTTAATTTTAAATTCAAAAGATATTCAAATTTAAGTTGATAAGAAAAATCAGTTAAAAATAACTAATTTATAACTTCAATAGGAATATTTAATGAAATAATTAAAGTAAGTTTTAAAAAGAATCTAGTTAGTTAAAATTCTTTATTTAAATACAAGAAAAATACAAATAGTTTATCTAGAAATATTATTTTAAACTAAAAGTGTTTTTCTTAAAATTAACTTTAAAATATTAAAATAAAAATAAATTTCATATATTTTAAAAGTTAATTGTGTTGCTAATCAATTTTATTAGGTTAAACTAATTTAATTAACCTAATACAATTATTCAAATCAGGCAAATGGGCCTTCACAATCGGGGTAGTTCATGTGAGGGGGAGCTGGGTTCAGTATGTCGTACCCACTTCTATTGGCCCACATCTCTCACACAAGGCCCAAAAGAGAGGAATTTAACCTTAAAATAAATAACTGTTATTAATTGAATAGGTCCAAAAACTAAATGGACCTAAACAAAATCTATCAGGGTGTGACATTTTATTTAGCAACAACCTATATGCATCTATAATAAATTAAACATATAGGCTCACGCAGGCACACAGATTTGGATGGACCCTATCATGTTTCTAGGTCATACACAGATGAAAGAAGAATGTAAAATTTACCTGTTACAAATTATTTACTTGACCTATTGACAATTGAACCATAGGTTAAAATCACATCATTGGATCTGTCAACAAGTTAACCATGGCAATTTAGATCAAGCAATAATAGGTTTTATAAAACTTACACATAAGCTAAAACACAAACTCCTGCAACAAGTTGAATTCGATAGTTGGATGTAAGATTTATTTAATTTTAAATAATTAATTAAATTTCGAAAATAATTAAAAAATTTATTTTTCAGATTTTAAAAAAAAATTCAAATTAAACCTATAATTTTGAAAAATTAGGTTTTAACTAACCTAAATACATCATTTCAAAAAAAAAATTGCTAACCACCTTTTAAATTTCATGTTATTTTATAAATTAAATATTCAGTAAAATAAAAAATAAATAAATAAGTATCCTATTCTGATTTTATAATTTAATTTAAATAAAAAATAATAAAATTTAAAAGTTAGCAAAAATATCTTACTTCTAGTTAAAAATATCATAATTATAGTAATCTTATTTTAAACTTAAATAAGGTCAAATTACTTAAATTAGAATAATAATTTTTTTTAAAAAAATTAATATCTGACCTTAAATTTAAAAATAAGATTAAATAATCAAATTTAAAAAATAAGATAAAAAACATTAACAAAAAAAAATAGATTTTTACCTATTTTCAAATTCAAATTACACTAATATTTAAAATTAATCTTTAAAAAAATCAAATTAATTTATTTCTGATAATTAGATTTGAAATATGAAAAGTAAAAATCAAAATACAAAACTACACAAAAAATCGGAAGTTAATTCCATGAAATAGCATGAAAAATCGAAGAAAACGAAAAAAAAAAAATTGCGAGCTGTACGGATGGTATGCACAGCATACCACCCGCGCGTGCACAAGGGGAGGCTGGGCTGAGATTCCTCGGTGCTGGAGGCTGCAAGAAGCCATTCTACGCGCGTGAGGGAGGGTGATCACCATCCTGATTTTTCTGATTTTGAAAAATTCATAACTAATTCAAATAAGATCGAAATTGAGTTCTGTAAAAAAAGTAAATTGCTTAATTTTTTCCAAACTATCCAATAAAAATAATTTTAGAAACGAAAATTCAAATATTTTTTCCAGAATTTCACAAAATCAATCATTATCAATACAACACACAAAACAACACGATACCATCCAAATCACAAACAAATCGTTTTAAGTCCAAATTTCTTGCAAGCAAATCAATTACTATGGCTCTGATACCAGTTGTTAGAATTTATTTACTAGGATCTTAGATCTACTCACAAGTATGTTATTTAACAACCTAAATATGAACTTTCTAAAACGATCATAAATACATATAAAGTGAAGAAAACCTTACATTGGGTGCAGCAGAATAATATGTCTCCTTCCACTCAGATCTCTAACCCTTGTATCCTTTCTGTTGCAGAGTATTATCAAGATCTGGGCCCGAATGTCCTTCTCTTGGATTTGGATCCTTCACAATCTTTCAAACTATGATTGAGGTACTACTTGCTGTGTGTGGGCACTACTCTTTTTCTAGGGTCTTTCGAAATTGGAAGAGCAAGACAAGAGATATAGGGTTCGGCTATAGAGAGAAAAGCTCAATTTTCTGAAAGAAGAAGTTTCCTGAATTACTGAACAATTGCTTAACTGCTTGATTTGGTGTGAGCCATCACTTTCTATTTATAGACAACTGCTAGGTTTACGTTAATAATTAATTGGCATTAAAATAATAAAAATAATAATTGGAAAATGCATGCACAAGTGGCCGGCCTAGGGTGTTAATGGGCCTCACTTGGATTTTGCAGTTTCCACAATTTCTATTTCTATTTTCCCGAAAATGCCAATTTTCTAATTTTACCCATTTAAATGCCAAAACTATTTATTTAATAACCAAAATAGCTTATTAAATAATATTATCATTTAATATAATTATTAATTAGACATATAGAGTCTCTTAATTAATAAATGAACCTAGAATCTCTTTTCTTTACAATTTCACCCATGCTTAGTGAAAATTCACAAATTAGACATAGTCTAATATTAGAATTACAATTGATTAATCATAAATCAATTATTGAGTCTTACAAGCAGCATGGTCTCAACTAGAATGGGGACCGTGGATCTATATTACTGAGCTTCCAGTAAGATGAACCGAATTTACCAAGTAAATTCCCTAATTTATTAATTCCTTGTTGAATCCACTCTTAGCACTTGGAATTGCACTCTCAGACTTATATAGAGCGTTCTATATGTTCCACGATATAGATAGGCTATCTCATTTAACCATTGTTATAATCTTAATGTGATCAAAGATCCTCTATATAGATGATTTACATCGAGAAGGGATAAAGTTTATAGTTTTCACCCCTCAATGTATTTGGCCCCTTAAAACACTTAGCTACCTGTAAATGATGTTTTAGTGATATAAAATATAGTCACTAAAACAAGAGCTCATCCAGTTACTTCTATTTAACTAAGCTCAAAGGGAATCATCACTTTACTTCGAAACACCAATAGAAGCTATAGATTCCATATTTATGTTCAGCGCTCCCACTCAGTTAGACTATCATGTTCCCAAAATATACTTATCACCCTAACCCAAAAGTAGGCTTAACTAATAAATCAAAGAACATGAATAGCACTCCTGAGATTGAGCCTAAGCATATCAGGATTTAGATTCTTTTAATCTAAGATCAACTAATGATTTTGACTTGGAAAGATACAACGGTAAGTTTATAATATCTTGGCCGTGTTCAATATCGATCCAGTCCAATGTATACTCCATACATTCGAAACTAGATACTTTACCAATGTCCTGGAAAGAACATAACACTTACTCCAAGTGTAAGTATACTTTATCGCTGATTATCACATCAGTGTAAATCCAAAACACTGACGAAACAGGGACTTAGTCTTTTGAATCATATAATCACAATCACATTCCACTGTGTTGACAATAATGTAATTTTGAATAAATATATGTTCTGGACATAACATATTTTGTGTATATATTAAACCACAAGCATGAAAAATACATGTTAACATAAATCACTTCAAATCTCTTAAATTGATAACTAATCAGATTGTAATGGATTTTATTTAGGGCACAAAACCCAACACCTGCTCCTTGTGAAATCACTTGGCCACGCTCTTTGTGAAGTCACTCGGCATGCACCTTGACAAAGTCACTCGATGTGCACGTTGACAAAGTTACTCGGCATGACCTTAAGAAAGTCACTCAGCATGAACCTTGAAAAAGTCACCCAGCATGCACATTGAAAAAGTCATTCAACATGCACCTTAACAAAGCCACTCAGCATGCACCTTTACAAAGTCACTCAGAATGCACCTTGACAAAGTCACTCGGCATGCAACATGATAAAGTCACTCGACATTCGCCATAAAAAAGTAACTCGGCATGCACCATGACAAAGTCAATCGGCATGTACCATGAAAAAGTCAATCGACATGCACCATGACAAAGTCACTCGGCATGCATCTCTCTCACACACTTGACATGCACATCTCAAGAGCTCACTCGACATGCATCATGCACAACTCACTCGGCATGCATTTCATGCATACCACTCGGCCTACAACTTCCACAATGACGTTGCTATACTTAGTGAAATTTTTATAAATGTGTGAAATTAAGGTAGCAAGAGTATGGCCACAACCACACCGTCTACAAGCTCTAAAAGTAAGGGGGTACGAGTAGTGGAGGCACCAAACTTGCAAGGCGTGACAGCCAACGAAGGGTACACGACCTTCACCACTCCTACAACTCCGAACCACCTAACACCAGAGAAAGGTACAAGGTGTAAGAAAACTTCCTACCACCAGCATTTTGCAGACCATGTGTAACGCCCTAAATAATTAGGCACGCTACCCAAATTACTTACGAAACCCTAATCCCGTAAACGGGATTACTAATCAAAATTAGCGTAGAATTTAAACTTTAATGACAATAAGAATGAAAATAAACTTGTAATAATTTAAAGTTTATAAACTAAAAGTTATAGAAGTTGGGATCCCAAAAACAATTACAAAATATTATTACAAGTCCTTTTCTTTCAGCCGACCTAAGCGGCAAAACAGAATCTCAAAAACACAACACTGGTAGACCCCAACCCGCTTGGTCTGATATGGCCCGAACATGTACATTCTTCGCCCAGCTCCTGCACTCATAGCTAATCAGCTAAAGACATTATAAATCATAACAATAATATGCTCATCATGCTATTTAAACAGTAATGCCATTCACATATATGTTTGTGTTACACAGACCTACATGTTGCTCTCACATGCCTATTTATGTCTACGTGGCGTAAACCTATGTGTTGCTCTCAGACGTCTAAATACAATAAGCCCTTAGAATGGTTCATCTCCGTTACTATATATTCATACATATCATTTTCAATATAAGCGCCACTGCGCATACTCTACGTGCTAACCACTATCTTACCTATTGTCCCACAAATGCAGAGATTCCGAATCCCTAGGTGCTCTTGACTAGGTGCCGGTAATCATAGTCACACAATCTTGGATTTTCACAACTAGGGTTAACCCCTGATTACACATTTATAAAATATTCACATGGCATTTTAAATTTAGATAATCCCATAGAGCTCAGAATGAGCTTTCCAATGATATATAAAAGTCCCAAATAAGAGTTCGGAATAAAAAGATATGCATTTTCAAAGTTGGAATCCCAAACTTCCCAAAAATTTCAGAGCGGGCCGCGGCATGCCCAAGCCATGCCGCGACACTTGGGACAAATTCCCAGGTTCCACCAACAGGGGCGAGCCGCGGCACCTGGGTTGAAAACCCAAAAATCAGCCATGATCAACACGAATTTCAAGAACCAAAATTCAACAATTTCACCACAAATCACAATCAAACTTTCAAATTATCAAGGTAAGGTTGCTAACAAAGGATAGGGAATTAAAATAACAACTTTCATGCATTAAAATCAAATAATAGCCCTATATTTCAGATTACACATAAATGCATGAAATTAAGCTTAACTTAGCAACTTCAAGCTCTTGAACAAGAGCTTCAAACCCAATTATCTCAATCAATTTCATGCAGCAAAACACCATAAAAAACACATGGATTAGAGCTAGAGAACACCCCCAAAACTCCACCTATAGCTCAACAACATAACTCACAACCAAATCATGCATAAACTCACATAGAACAATTCAAAATTCAAACACATGCAAATAAAAGTATCACAACCCCTTTTCCATGCTCAACCAACAACAAAGTTCAGCAACATAACTAGAATTAAGGCTTTAAAGAAACTACCTCAATTCCTTGCAAGGCTAAGCACAATAAAATCCAAGTCTTAAGCTCCAAATCAAGCCAACTCCAAGCAATTCACACCAATTAAGCTTGAAATTTCAAGAGAGGGTTGGGTTAGAGAGAGAGAATCCAGAATTTCTAATTTCATTTCATAAAATTCAATTTTCAATTCAAGTGAATCAATATAGGTCAAAAGACCATTTTGCCCCAAGGGCCAATTCTCACATATTCATTCATAAAAGGGGAATTTAGTCATTTCATGCTCAATTATTTTCAAATAAAATTTGGATATCTCATTATCAAAGAAAATGCCAAATAATTCAATCCAATTTGCATTTCTGGCCCGAACCCGGTTCGGCCCGAAATACCCAGTTGTGACTATACCGCGCCAACTTGTTAGAACACACCTGAAAAGACAACACAGACATACTATACAATAATATAGTTTTATTAAGCACATAATTAATTTAATTTCATCATTTTACCCTTCTCGGGTCATATTTACTAAAATGCCCCTTGCTGACCAACGGGGTCTTAACACATAATTAATCAAATAAATTCTCATATATTGAACTATATAATAATATAATTCCTCAAGTATTAATAATTAGCTAATTAGGGTTTTGCTAATCCATTTCTTAATTCTAGGGTATTACAATTACCCCCTCCTTATAGAAATTTCATCTCGAAATTTACTTGAACAACTACGGATATTTCTGCTGCATATTCATCTCGAGTTCCCAAGTTGCCTCTTCCACTTTACTGTTTCGCCACAATAATTTCACCAGTGCAACTGCCTTGCTTCTCAAGACTTTTCCTCTTCTATCGAGTATCTGCACCGGTTGTTCCTCGTATGACAAGTCTGGCCAAAGTTTCAAGCTTCGTAACTCAAAATATGGGATAAAGTCCGAGACATACTTCCAAAGCATTGAAACGTGGAACACATCATGTACAGCTGCCAGCGCTGGGGGCATAGCCAACCTGTACGCTACTTGCCCTATCCTCTCAAGGATTTCAAAAGATCCAATGAACCTCGGGCTAAGCTTTCCTTTCTTACCAAAGCGTTTAATGCCTTTCATCAGAGATATTCAAAGAAATACCATGTCTCCAACCTGGAAATCAATATCCCGATGCTTTGGATCAGCATAACTTTTTTGTCCACTCTGAGCCGCGAGCATTCGCTCTCTAATCTTGTCAACTGCCTCACTTGTTCTCTGAACAACGTCGGGACTCAAGAACTTTCTTTCACCTACTTCATCCCAATGGATAGGTGATCTGCATTTCCTTCCATATAAAAGCACGTAAGGGTCCATCTCGATTGTTGCCTGATAGTTGTTGTTATAAGAGAACTCGATCAGGGGAAGGTACTTTACCCATGATCCCTCAAAATCAAGCACACATGCTCGCAGATGTCTTCTAAAATCTGAATAGTCCTCTCAGATTTCCAACCCATCTAAGGATGAAATGTTGTGTTAAACTTTAACTAAGTACCCATAGCTCGATGTAGACTCTCCCAAAATCTCGATGTAAACTTCAGATCTTTATCCAAAACAATGGACTTTGGGACACCATGAAGACGAACAATTTCTCTAACATACAACTCAGTATACTAGTCAATGGAGAAATTTGTCCGAACAGGTAATAAGTGCGCTAACTTTGTAAACCTGTTGACTATGACCCACATAGAGTGAAACTGTCCCGTGGTTCTAGGCATACCTACCACGAAATCCATAGCAATGTCTTCCCATTTCCACTATGGTATGTTCAGTGGCTGCAGTAACCCTGACGGTCGCTGATGTTCAGCCTTAACTTGTATTTGTACTTCTTTGATTCGCTCTAAAAGCATGGATGGCAGGGTAATATTAGCGAATTTCCCCACAACCAACTCAATCTTAGCTCGGGTCATCTCATTTGCGAACTATTAGGATATTTATTTTACAGTACTTAACTGACTCTGACCCATCCTACTCAAGGCATCAGCAACTACGTTGGCCTTACCAGGGTGATAAAGGATCTCACAGTCATCATCCTTCACCAACTCTAGCCAACGTCTCTGTCTCATATTCAAGTCCTTTTGGGTAAAGAAGTATTGCAGACTCTTGTGATCAGTGTATATCTCACATTTCTCGCCATATAGGTAATGCCGCCAAATCTTTAGTGCAAAGTCCATTGCTGGGAGTTCTAGATCGTGAGTAGGGTACCTCTGTTCGTATTCCTTCAACTGTCGAGAAGCATAGGCTATTATCTTTCCAGCTTGCATAAGCACATAGCCGAGACACTGTCTCGAGGCATCACAATAAACCAAAAACTTTTCCTTATTTGAAGGAAGAGTTAGTACTGGAGCGGTAATCAAGCGCTGCTTTAACTCCAGGAAACTTTTCTCAAATCGATCAGTCCAAACAAACTTCAAGTTCTTTCGAGTCAGCTCCGTTAAGGGTACAACAATCTTTGAAAAACCCTCAACAAACTGACGATAATACCCAGCTAATCCCAGAAAGCTTCTGACCTCAGTAGCTGACTTTGGTATTGGCTAATCCCTAACACCTTCAATTTTTGCCAGATCCTCCATGATCCAATCTTTATCCACTATGTGCCCTAGAAATGAGACACGAGATAACCAAAATTCACACTTTTCAAACTTAGTGTAAAGCTTATGATCCCGTAATCATTGGAAAACTGCTCTGAGATGCAACTCATGCTCTTCTTCCGACTAAGAGTACACCAAAATGTCATCAATAAACACAATTACACATCTATCCAAGTAATCCTTAAACACCCTATTCATAAGATCCATAAATGCCGCCGAGGCATTGGCGAGTGCAAAGGACATCACAAAGAATTCATAATGTCCATACCAAGTACGGAACGTAGTTTTTGGGATATCTTCCTCTCGAATTCTCTGCTGAAGAAAGATTGATCTTGGAAAATACCGTATTCCCTTTCAGTTGATCAAACAGATCATCAATACTGTCTTCATGGTAAGCTTATTCAACTCTCGGTAATCAATACACATTCGCAGGGTCCCATCTTTCTTCTTCACAAACAATACCGGAGCACCCCAAGGTGAGTAGCTCGGTCTATTGAATCCCAGATTCAACAACTCTTGCAATTGTATCTTCAATTCTTTCAATTCCGCTGGAGCCATTCGATACGACGCTTTAGATACTGGATCCACACCCAGAACCAACTCAATAACAAATTAAATCTCCCAAGTAGGTGGAAATCCCGGTAAGTCCTCTGGAAAGAGGTCAAGGAACACGCATATCAATCTTGCACTCTCAGGCGCTAATACCACAGGTTGACTGGTATTCACTGTAGTGACTATGATGTTGGATTTTATTTTACCAGGATCTTAGATCTACTCACAAGTATGTTGTTTAACACCCTAAATATGAACTTTCTAAATCGATAATTAAACACATATAAAGTTAAGAAAACCTTACATTGGTGGCAGCGGAATAATGTCTCCTTCCGCTTAGATCTCTAACCCTTGTATCCTTTCTGTCACAGAGTATTATCAAGATCTGAGCCCGAATGTCCTTCTCTTTGTGTGTGATCCTTCACAGTCTTCCAATCTATGATTGAGGTACCACTTGCTGTGTGTGGGCACTACTCTATAACTAAGGTTTTGAAATTGTGAAGAGGAAAAGAGAGAGAGGTAGGGTCGGCTATAGAGAGAGAAAGTGGAAGGCTCAGTTTTTCTGAAAAAGGCAATCTGAAGAAAACTTGTTGAAAAACTTATTTTTGACTGAGCCATCACTTTCTATTTATAGGCACTTACTAGGTTTAGGTTAGTAATTATTTAGGATTAAAATAATGAAAATATTAATTGGAAAACCTCACCCAAGTGGCCGGCCATAGGTGTTAATGGGCCTTACCTGGATTTTGCAGTTTTCACAATTTTTATTTCTATTTTCTCAAAAACGCCAATTTTCCAATTCTAACTATTTAAATGCCAAAACTAATTATTTAATAACTAAAATAGTTTATTAAATAATATTTTCATTTAATATAATTATTAATTAGACATATAGAGTCTCTTAATTAATAAATAAACCTAGAATCTCTTTTCTTTACAATTTCACCCCTCCTTAGTGAAACTTCATAAATTAGACATAGTCTAACTTTAGAATTATGATTGATTAATTATAAATAAATTATGGAGTCTTACAAGCAGTATGGTCTCATCTAGAATAGGGACCATGGATCTATATGCTGAGCTTCCAATAAGTGAACCGAATTTACTAAGTAAATTCCTACTTATTAATTCCTCATTGAATCCACTCGTAAAACTTAGAATTACACTCTCAGACTTATATAGAGCATTCTATATGTTTCACGATATAGATATGCTATCTCATTTAACCATTGTTATAATCTTAATGTGATCAAAGATCCTCTATATAGATGATTTACATCGAGATGGGATATGTTTACCGTTTTCACCCCTCAACGTATTTGGCCCCTTAAAACACTTAGCTACCTGTAAATGATCTTTTAGTGATATAAGAAATAGTCACTGAAACAAGAGCTCATCCATTTACTTCTATTTAACTAAGCTCGAAGGGAATCATCACTTGACTTCTATACACTAGTAGAAGCTATAGATTCCATATTTATGTTCAGCGCTCCCACTCAATCATACTATCATGTTCCCAAAATATACGTATCACCCTGACCCTAAAGTAGGCTTAACTAATAAATCAAAGAACATGAATAGCACTCCTGAGATTGAGCCTAAGCATATCAGGATTTAGATTCTTTTAATCTAAGATCAACTACTGATATTGACTTGGAAAGATACAACGGTAAATTTATAATATCTTAACTAAGTTCAATATCGGTCCAGTCCAATGTATACTTCATACATTCGAAACTAGTATACTTTACAAATGTCCTGGAACGAACATAACACTTACTCCAAGTGTAAGTACATATCATCGCTGATTATCACATCAGTGTAAATCCAAAACACTGATGAAACAGCGACTTAGCTTTTTGAATCATATCATCAAAATCACATTCCACTGTGTTGAAAATACTGTAATTGTGAATAAATATATGTTCTGGACTTAACAGGCTTTGTGTATATATATATTAAACATATTAAACCATAAGCATGAAAAAATTCATGCAAATATAAATCACTTCAAATTTCTTATATTGATAACTAATCAGATTGTAAAGGGTTTTATTTAGGGCACAAAACCCAACAAACTCCCACTTGCACTAACATAAAACAAATTGTGCATTTTAATCAATATGTTGTCTTGATCTTCAGATCAAGTGTAGTATATTTGAATCCACCCAAACTTCTGGAAATAAGTTCATAAATACATTTATGAAACATCCTTTACTATATGCTTTACTCATCAAGGGATACTGAAATCCTTACTGCTTTGAAGTACATTTGAATAAACAGAAGACATATCTCTCATATTTTAAAATTTGGAATTGAGATAATACAGTGTAGAATTTTCTTCAGTAAAATAACTATCTGGTAATTTCAAATTTACAAAGTTATAAATCTTCTCTGGTAGAGCTTGAATTATTATAGAATAACTCCTTCACCCCCAGAGTAACCACCATCTCAAAATCTTGAATGAGTTGGGGTAGATATAAGGATAAGTGATATACAGCTCCTTAATATCTAACATATAGATCACCTTCATAAATCTTTCTTGAGTATCTTCTAACGTTCCTTATTTTATTACATCTCAGATAGCTCCCACTCAATAGTAGATGTTAGGTTAAATAATACTTTTAACCTCTTATTGTTTGGAGGGATATCTAGTTGTGACTTATTGTATTAGTCGAAACGATAAGTTTCTTTTAAGACAAAATCATCAACATAGCAGACTAGTATTTGAAGTGAAAAATACTTGCTAGAGATTGAGTAATCAAATTAAGATACCATAAAATGTTATGAGGATTAAGAATCTTGGCTCAAGTCATTCAAATAGACTATGCAAGAATTCTTTTATCTTATTCTCATAATTCTGATAAGTTATTTCTATCCACATGAATGGTTAGATTTGCTTTTCAGTAGTGTTCGTAAGTTCCTGCCACAAGTGTCAACCAAATGAAGATGGGTAAAGAATTTTAAAATTCTCCCACTCAGTTAAGGTAGTGTGATACATTATTAAAGAACTTTTATAGGTATCATTATTTACTACAACAGTAAAACTAAACTGGAACAATCAAGATCAAGGATTTATACTGATAATAGCTAATTCATTATATTATTTCAATGTTTAAAGAAAATATGTGTTACATAGGGTACTGTAGCTTAAAGTCCACCCCTAAGTATATAGAGATTATGATCCACCCCTAAAGGTTATAGAGATCATGATTCTCTAAGTGTTATAGAGATTATGTGGAGTTGAATATAATCCAAAGTTCATTTGATATAAAAGATCGTTTAACTGCATAGTTTTCTTAACGTATCTCCACCCCTATCAGATCAAAAGATAATTTTATTAAAAAAATTCTTAATAATTGTATTAGAATTAACAATTATTTATAAACATAGAAATAATTTCTAGTGTTTATGTAATATAACTCTATGAAGAGTTGTAAATATTATAGAATTTGTACCAATAACAAAAACACTTGCACATACAAACATATAAATATAATTGGTAATTGTGGTGTAAGATAAAGTAAGTTAAGCTCAATCTCATAAATTGAAATTTATTTGTAATAGAAAATAAAATATTATTAATAAAAAAAAAATGTATTGCAACATTATGAGAAAAATAGGGAATAAAAATCCCGAACTAAAATTTGAAATCCAAATTGTTTTTAAACTAAAACAATTAATTCAAAAATAAATAAATGAGCTTCATCTTCATCTTCGACGATCTTCATCCCTTTGTCAAACTTTCCGATCCAACTCACTAAGATAGCATCTTAGTTCAAGTAGCTTGGGCTATAATAAGAAGAAAAACAAATAAACAAAGTTAGTCCAAAATCAATAATCCAATTGGATAATAATTCACTAAAACTCATCAAGTTTATAGAAAGAAATACCTTGTTTCTTTGCAAGAAGTTTAGGACATTGGGGTTTCCAATGGCCTTTCTCATTGCAGTAGAAACACTTTCCTTTTAGTGCATCACCAGTAGAAACAGCCTTTTTGTTTTGAACTATTTTAACAGCTTTGGCTCGCTTCTTGGTATTTTTCCACTTCTTCTTTGTCTTGGGTCTTGAAGTAGAGGCTACATGTGCCTCAGGTTTAACCGTCCCATTACCATTTCCAGAATTGTGAGGTTTACTCCCTTTCTTCTTGGGTCCTCCAATCAAATTTTCATATGTTTGAAGGTCATTGACTAACTCATGAAAGTCTATTTCCTTTTTATTCGTGACATAATTTAATGTATAGGGCAGAAAAGCTGGAGTCAGACTATTCAAGATAAGGCTTACTTGAGTAGTGTGATCCATTTCAGCACCATGATTCTGGGCTTCCTGGAAATAACTTGCCATTAGGAGAACATGATCACGCACATTTTGATGGGGTTCCATTCGTGCATTGATGAACTTCTTAGTCGCGTCAAAGCGACACTGAATAGATGCCATACCGAGTAGCTCAGTTAACTGCGTCATAATTTCTGCAGCCGTGACGGATTTTGCAAACCTTGTTTTAAGGGTGTCAACCATGCTGGAAAGCATGAAGTATCGAGCTTTATTGTTAGCATTCTTCCAACGCTCGAACTTCTCTTTAACAGCTTTGGTTGCATTGTCACCCGGCTGTTCAGGAGACGGCTCAGTTAACACAAACAAGGCACTTTCTCCTATGAGAGCAATATTAATGTTCTAATTCCATTTTGGAAAGTTAGATCCACTTAGCTTATTTTCAGTCAAGATTGATAACATGGGATTTGACATGGCTATACAGGATACTACAAATCATAAATAGATTTCAATAATGGTTTAACACAAAATCCAATTCATAAATTATAAGCACATAGCAAGTAGGAATGATAAGAGAAAATACTAAAAAATACAATCCTAAATAATTTCCAAGGTTTTCAACAAACTGATATCAGTGTCCCGTTTAGGCGAGAGTCAAAGCTACCATCTATTGAATAGAGTTGTCAGCTCATCTAAAATAATGAATATTCTAGCAACCTTTTATTCGATCAAGATTGGAATCCAGCGTTGTCCCGTTTAGGTGAGAGTCAAGGCTATTCTTATGAGCTTCTACCATATTTTGTAAGTCAAATACATTCGCTACCATTAGGGTGATCAATACCATATAAAGCACTTACAAAGCTACTTATCTTTTGAGATTAAACGGTGCTAACTTGCTAATCAACGTTCCTCCATTAGGGAGGATTACTCACTAAAACAAAAGCTATGTAAAACTAACTATGGAGATCGAATATCTTAACAATAATAAAGCTCATTATTTAAAATGTATTTTCTTTATTATTTATAATATATATATATTCATTAAATATCAAATTTAGAATAAAACTCTAAATAGAATTTAATTTAATATTTATAAAATTATACTTAGATGGTTATGAAAATAAATTTAATTATTTCCGCCTTAGTATTAATGTTCCAATAAACATTAAGAAAATTATTTAGTTTAAGTTGTATTAATTTAAATTAATTTTCAACTCAAATTTAAATTTTCATAAGAATATATTTATTGTATTTTGAAAAAGAAAGTATAATACTATACTATTTTCGAAATGCTTAAATAATAATTACTTAGAAAAAATACTTCAGGCAAAAATATCACCTATCTATATTTTATTTTTGACTAATTAATTCAATTTCTAATAATATATTTTAATTAATTTATTTTAAATTAATCACTAAATGAAAAATACATTGATTTAAGTTGGTCCAAAAATTAATTAAAATAAATAATTAATTTACAACTTAATCTATTTTTTAAAATAAATTTAAAATCATCTTGCATAGTTAAATGTATTTTCGAAATTGATTAATAAAATATATTTTGAAAATTATTTAAATTTAAGTTGAAAAAATAAATTTCAACTTAAAATAATTTTCTATTTAATTAAGTGTCATGAAAAAAAAATTAAGTGTCATGATGAAAATCAACTTAGATATTTAACTTTTCAATTTAATTAAATGTATTAAATTCTTGAAATAAATAATTAAGTGTAGAGAAGGCTTAATTATTAATCTCTAGTTTAATACTAGGAAAAATATTCTTAACTTGGATTGTACCAAAATTAATTATTTAAATAATTAATTTCACAATGTATAATATTTTCGTATTTAATATTAGAAATAATAAGTAGTCTAGAAGTAACTATCTAGAAAATATCTTATTTCAACTAAGTATCTTTTCCAAAAAAATTTGAAAAATATCTAATTTAAGTTATTGTAGAAAAATCTAAAAGTTAAATATTTTCAAATTTATATTTAATTAAATATCAAAAATTAAGTTGTAACCACTTAATTTGAAAAATATTTCATTTTAATTTTAAAACTAACTTAAAAATATCTCAAGAATCTTCAATAACTAATTCCTAGAATTCCTCAACTTAATTTTAAATTAAAAAAATATTTAAATTTAAGTTAGATAAGAAAAATCAGTTAAAATAACTAATTTATAACTTAAATAGGAATATTTAATAAATAAGCTTCAGAAAGAATCTGGTTAGTTAAAAATTCTTTATTTAATTAAATTCAAGAGAAATAGAAATAGTTTGTCTAGAAATAATATCTAAAAACTAAGAGTGTTTTTCTTAAAATTAACTTTAAAATATTAAAATGAAAATAAATTTCATATATTTTAAAAGTTAATTATGTTGCTAACCAATTTTATTAGGTTAAACTAATTTAATTAACCTAGCACAGTTATTCAAATGAGGCAAATGGGGTTTCACAATTGGAGTAGTTCATGTGAGGGAAAGCTGGGTTCAGTATGTCGTACCCACTTCTATTGGCCCCCAACTCTCACATAAGGTCCAAAAGAGAGGAATTTAACCTTAAAATAAATAACTATTATTAATTGAATAGGTCCAAAAACTAAATGGACCTAAATAAAATCTATCATGGTATGACATTTTATTTAGCAACAACCTATATGCATCTATAATAAAATAAACATATAGGCTCACACAGGCACACAGATTTGGATTGACCCTATCATGTTACTAGGTCATACACAGATGAAAGAAAAATGTAAAATTTACCTGTTACAAATTATTTACTTGACCTATTAACAATTGAACCATGGCTTAAAATCAGATCATTGGATCTGTCAACAAGTTAACCATGGCAATTTAGATCAAGCAATAATAGGTTTTATAAAACTTACACATAAGCTAAAACACATACTCCTGCAACAAGATGAACTGGATGTAGAATTTATTTAATTTTAAAATAATATATATTTTGGGATTTAAAATAAAATAATATTTAAAATTACATCCTACCATTTTGAAAAAAAAAATTATGTTTCAACTAACTTAAATATCATTTCAAAATATTTGCTAACCACTTTGAAAAAAATTTCATGTTATTTTATAAATTAAATATTCACTAAAAAAAATTAATATCATTTTTTTGATTTTATAATTTAATTTAAATAAAAAAAATAACAAAATTTAAAAGTTAGCAAAATATCTTATTTCTATTCAAAATATCATGATTATAATCTTATTTTAAATTTAAATAAGGTCAAATTATTTAAAAAAAAATATTTAATTTAAAATTTAATATCTGACCTTAAATTTAAAAAATAATATAAAATAATCAATTTTAAAATAAGATAAAAAAATTAAGCAAAAGTAAAAATCAAAATACAAAACTACACAAAAAATCGGAAGTTAATTCCATGAAATAGCATGAAAAATCGAAGAAAACGAAAAAATTTGCAAGTGGTACGGACAGTATGCATTGCATACTGTCCGCGCGCGCTTGGGGAGATGCTTGAACGAGAAACCTCGCCACAGGAAATTGCATGGAGCCTCTCCGCACGTGCAAGGCTTGGTTTCAGAAAAATATCTTGTCTGCACGCGTGCTGTCCGAGGGATGCCCCTCATCCGCGCGCATCGGTAGTTGCACCACCCTGATACTTTTCCGATTTTCAAAAATTCATAACTAATTCAAATAAAATCGAAATTTAGTTCTGTAAAAAAGTAAATTGCTTAATTTTTTCCAAACTATCCAATAAAAATAATTCTAGAAACAGAATTTCAATTATTTTACACAAAAATTCACAAACATCAATCAATCATCATATAACACATAGATCAACATGAAACAATCCAAATCACATACAAATCGTTTTAAGTCAAAATTTCTTGCAAGAAAATCAATTATCATGGCTCTGAGGCCAGTTGTTGGATTTTATTTTACAAGGATCTTAGATCTACTCACAAGTATGTTGTTTAACACCCTAAATATGAACTTTCTAAAACGATAATTAAACACATATAAAGTTAAGGAAACCTTACATTGGTGGCAGCAGAATAATGTCTCCTTCCACTCAGATCTCTAACCCTTGTATCCTTTCTGTCGCAGAGTATTATCAAGATCTCAGCCCGAATGTCCTTCTCTTTGTGTGTGATCCTTCACAGTCTTCCAATCTATGATTGAGGTACCACTTGTTGTGTGTGGGCACTACTCTATCACTAAGGTTTTGAAATTGTGAAGAGAAAAGAGAGAGAGGTAGGGTCGGCTATAGAGAGAGAAAGTGGAAGGCTCGGTTTTTCTAAAAAAGGCAATCTGAAGAAAACTTGTTGAAAAACTTATTTTTGACTGAGCCATCACTTTCTATTTATAGGCAACTACTAGGTTTAACTTAGTAATTATTTGGCATTAAAATAATGAAAATATTAATTGGAAAACCTCACCCAAGTGGCCGGCCATAGGTGTTAATGGGCCTTACCTAGATTTTGCAGTTTTCACAATTTTTATTTCTATTTTCTCAAAAACGTCAATTTTCCAATTCTAACCATTTAAATGCCAAAACTAATTATTTAATAACTAAAATAGATTATTAAATAATATTTTAATTTAATATAATTATTAATTAGGAATATAGAGTCTCTTAATTAATAAATACACCAAGAATCTTTTTTCTTTACAATTTCACCCCTGCTGAGTGAAAATTCATAAATTAGACATAGTCTAACTTTAGAATTGTAATTGATTAATTATAAATCAATTATTGAGTCTTACAAGCAGTATGGTGTCAACTAGAATGGGGACCATGGATCTATATGCTGAGCTTCCAATAAGTGAACCGAATTTACTAAGTAAATCCCTACTTATTAATTCCTCGTTGAATCCACTCTTAGAACTTAGAATTACACTCTCAGACTTATATAGAGCATTCTATATGTTTCACGATATAGATATGCTATCTCATTTAACCATTGTTATAATCTTAATGTGATCAAAGATCCTCTATATAGATGATTTACATCGAGATGGGATATGTTTACCGTTTTCACCCCTCAGCGTATTTGGCCCCTTAAAACACTTAGCTACCTGTAAATGATGTTTCAGTGATCTAAGAAATAGTCACTGAAACAAGAGCTCATCCATTTACTTCAATTTAACTAAGCTCGAAGGGAATCATCACTTGACTTCTATACACCAGTAGAAGCTATAGATTCCATATTTATGTTCAGAGATCCCACTCAATCATACTATCATGTTCCCAAAATATACGTATCACCCTGACCCAAAAGTAGGCTTAACTAATAAATCTAAGAACATGAATAGCACTCCTGAGTTGAGCCTAAGAGTATCAGGATTTAGATTCTTTTAATCTAAGATCAACTACTGATATTGACTTGGAAAGATACAACGGTAAATTTATAATATCTTAACTAAGTTCAATTTCGGTCCAGTCCAATGTATACTGCATACATTCGAAACTGGTATACTTTACCAATGTCCTGGAATGAACATAACACTTACTCCAAGTGTAAGTACACATCATCGCTGATTATCACATCAGTGTAAATCCATAACACTGATGAAACAGGGACTTAGTCTTTTGAATCATATAATCACAATCACATTCCACTGTGTTGACAATACTGTAATTGTGAATAAATATATGTTCTGGACTTAACAGACTTTGTGTATATATATATTAAACATATTAAACCATAAGCATGAAAAAATTCATGCAAACATAAATCACTTCAAATTTCTTATATTGATAACTAATCAGATTGTAAAGGGTTTTATTTAGGACACAAAACCCAACATATGAATCCCAGACAACCTCTGCTCATCAGGTCCTTAGCTTTCAACAATGTTATTCTTGGTATGCGTTCCCCCAGAACCTTACCCACGAATGCCGCTGGGTTAGCATTATCGGACTAAAACAATAGCATCTTCCGTTTACAGTCAATGATTGCCCCTTACTTATATAGAAAATCCATTCCCAATATTATGTCAAAATCAGACAGTTGCAATTCAATTAGATTAGCGGTCAATTCACAACCGTCAATCCAGAAGGACAAAGACCGAATCAACCTAGTGGATATAATAAGGTCTCTTGAAGGTAACAGGGTTCCAAACCCCAAAGCATAGATATCACATGGCTTATGGAAACTTTTAAATACTCTACTCGACACATAAGAGTGAGTAGGTCTCGCATCAAACAACACAGTATATGAACATCCATTAATAGACAACTAACTTGTCACAACTGACGGACTAGCATCAGCGTCAGCAAGAGTCATGGTAAAAAGTCACCCTGGGTTCTGTGTAGTATTCTTCTTAGGCTCCTCTTTCTTAGCCTGAGGACAATCTCTAATAAAGTGGCCCACCATGACACACTGGAAACATGCCTTGGACTGGCACTCACGCAGATGGTGTTTCTTGCATTTAGGACTCTATGGGTATGATAGGAATGAAGACTCACGGCCTTGACGGCCACCTCTATTTCTCTGAATCTTTCTGTTACCCCTTGATGCTCCGGAAGCCACAGCCTTCTGTTTGTTATTAGGGTTGCCACTGTCGGTCCCCTTACTAACATTACCACTAGCAGGAGGATTCGATGCCGTGATGGCATCCTTTACAGTCTGCTCTTTCGCAACATGTTGCTTAGCCTCCTCAGCAATCAAGGCTAGCTATACCACTTTATTGTACAAAGTGTCATGTGAAGTGGTAATCTTTAAGTCCCGACTGATTGTGGCATTCAGTCCTCGCACATACTTTTGTTTCCTAGTGAAATCTGTAGGCACCAGATCACCAGCGAACTTAGACAGACGATCAAATTCCAGAGTATACTCGGCCACAGACATCTTCCCCTGAGTAAGCTTCACAAAGTCTTCCATATGTGAATGTAATATCCCGATAAGTTAAATGGTAAATAATTAGGGTTTATATTGATATTATGAATTAATGAGGTAATAAGTGGGATTATGATCCTACTAATTTATTTCAGCATAAAATTTAAATTTTGCTATAAGTGAGTAAATAATCGTAATTTGTTAATTACGGAGATTTATATAGCATGTGTGAATGTAATATGAGCTATATGTGGAATAAAAATATTTCAGGTTCGGCGACCCCGGAGACTCAATAAGTGGATATATAAGCGTAATTTGTTAATTACGGGGATTTATTTGAAATACGTGGATATAATATGAGTTATTTGTGAAATAAAAATATTTTCAAGTTTGGCGACCCTGGAGACCCGATTGGAGGCCAAAAATGTCACAACAGTTTTAGTTAGAAATATTGATGAGATTATTGGGATAAGTTGATTTTAGAAATATTGGGGTATTTTAGGGTACTCGAAGTTGACCAAATACCCTAAAAATAGAGATTTTTTAGTGGCTAAGAAATAATAAGATAATTATTAATAATAAAGTTTTTATTAATATTATTATATTATTATTATTAATATATTATATTATATTATTATTATTATTATTATTATATTATTATAATATTATTTATATATAAGTTAACGTGTAAGTTAACTTTTATATATATATATATTAAGTTATCAGTGAAACAGAACAGAACGAACGACGAACGAAACCCTCGTTCTCCCTCCTTCGATAAAACCTTCTCCCCTTATATCTATTTTCTTTAATTTTCAATCCAAAACTTAGCGATCTAAGCTCTGGTAGTAGCAGGATAGCAAATCTTTGAAGAGGGAAGCTTAAGGTATGGTTTAATTTCGTTTTAAGTTTAAAAACAATTGGTTTCGTATAGGGGTTTTGTGAATTAGAATAGTTATGAAGGTTCTGACCTTATAGAATTGTTCTCGGGTAGTCATGGGACTAGTTTCAATATTTTCTTGTTGAATTAGAAGTGATTTTTGAGTTAGAAATCGAGTTTGGAACTTTTTAAAGCTTAGTCCGAACGTTAATGGCGTTTTTCATTTAAGGGGTCGATTTTTATTTCTGTTACGTAAGGATGGTAGTATTTATGGCATACATGCACCCTGTGAAGTTTGGAGTGATTTGGATAAGTTTTGGTAGTGTTTCGGTGAGTGCGAAAATTGAAATTTTCGTATTTCACAGTTTATAGAAATTCCTAAGAGATCAGAAATCGTATTTTTGTCATAACTTTTGACTCGGGTGTCCGTTTTGGATATTCTATATACCGTTTCGAAGCTTGAGACGAGCTCTACAATATGGTGTATGTTTTAGAGCTGAAATATAAGTTTTATTTTAGTGTATTTATACCGCGGGGTTTGGTAGAAAACCCTAGATTGTCTTATGTGAATATAAGCAGTGTTTTAGGATAAACACTTATTAGTTTATCGTTGTTGTGACATAGGGCCGGGATCATCGAGGATAGTTCTCCACTTGGATTGATTGAAATGTATGAACCTGGATTAAAGGTAAGAAAAGTATATTGTACTGCATAGTACGTTGTATGTAATACCGTTAGTATTGTTATGAATTGATCAATATTGAGATATAGTTAATATTGTTATATATTGAAAAGTATATTGTACTGCATAGTACATTGTATGTAATACAATTAGTATTGTTATGAATTGATTAATATTGAGATATAGTTAATATTGTTATATATTGAAAAGATTGATTGGTTGAGTATTGATAATGTGATAATATTATGCATGTGATATGTTGGCTCACCTGATTAGGTGATGCGATTTTCCTGGCGACGTACTGGGCGTAAGTACAGGCGTCAGTGACATGATAAGTACCGGGCGTAGGTACGAGCTCGTCTAGTTAGACGATGCGATATATTGGTGCCAGATTGTGGCACGGGCTCACCTGATTAGGTGATGCAATTGTATGATATATGGGTGCAGGTTTTTGGGCATAGGCTCACCTGATTAGGTGATGCAGTTATGCGACATATGGGTGCCAGGCTATGGCATGGGCTTGCCTGATTAGGCGATACAATACAAGATCTTCAGATTAAAGCATCGACTTGCCTAATTAGGCAACATGATGTCATGAAGATGGTTGCTTTATGAGGTAACATATATATTATTTATATGATTAAATGAATATGAATTCCATTATTGGTATAATGGTTTTGTATTACCAAATATCTGTATACTAATGTTTATTCGTGGCAGATGCCAGTAGTGATTTGGATTTCATCTTATGAACAAAGTGTGATGATGGTTTGATTTTTATTGTGTATAAATGACAATATTCGAATAATAAGCTATATGATTGTTATTATTACTTTTCTTGCTGAGTCCTTGTGACTCACGGGTGCTATGTGGTGCAGGTAAAGGCAAAGAAAAGCTAGATCAACCATGAGGTGGCAGTCTTCTCCAGCAATGTAAATATTGACCTCGCCGGCCTGCGTGCCGAGTTGCCAGGAGTTGTTTTAGACTGGTTGTATCTGCTGTGTATTTTGATTTTATATTTAAATGGTTGTCGTACATATTTCTTTAGCAAAACTTTTTACAACAGGGATTCCCGGAACACACTTTTTATGCCGTTATAATGTCCATTTTTAGTGTTTTATTTTAGTCAAGTTTTTAATATTATCACGGTTTTTAATAATTAATTATTCTATTAGTATTAAACTAGTTTATAAAATCACACACGTGGCGTCCCTATAGATTAGGGCGTTACAACTTGGTATCAGAGCAGCCATGGTTTTAAAGGTCCTGAAGACTGGTCGAATATGTACATTTGCTGCGAGGACAGGTCGACTCATGGTATATAGTAAGTATTTATATTATTTGCTATTGGATTACCTGCCTAGGCAATTATAAAGTATGTTGGGAAAAGTAACATACTGATAATTTTGATAAGAATATGTGTATGGTATATGCATATTGATATTAATATCCGTCTGAGTTTTAAATAGTTAGAAGACGTGGACTAAATATGTGATAAGTTATACAGTAAGGGCAATCAAATAGTCTGATTAGCGAGCTATTTGGGCTCAGGGCAAACAATATGGAAGAGAATTATTTATGACCATAATGCTTGGAACATGTAAATTCTGTTATACAGGACATGGTTAGACGACAAGGAGAAAAAAAAAATAAATCTAAGATTTGAAAAGATAGCAGGCTCATCTTGTGTCTGTTCTTATACTACCGAGACTTCCTGTTGTACCACTAGATGTGGTGGAATATATGAAGCCACCTTACTAATAGATCAAGAAGCAAAAACTAAATGAACCACAAATTATGGGATAAAACGAAAGGTTCTAGGGTGACCATGATAGGGGTCAAAGTGAGTATAAGAGATGGTGACCTTATCCTGAGTGTTCAAGATGCAAAAAGGCGCCATTTGAGCCAATTTAGAGCCATATCTTGTTTTTTTTATGGGGTAGCGGGTCATCTGAAAAGAACCTACACGTAGTTAAGAAAGACTTATGTTAAAGGAGAAAAGTGTACGGGTCTTGCCCAAGTGCTGGTTATGACTCAAGGGGACAGGGATATCGGTCCTTCGGCCAACTCAAGTTAGAATTTATGGGCAATATCATAATTACTATTGATATTAAACATTGTACATTTAGTTAGAGACATCAAGAAATCTGAATGGACTGTGCATGTATGTTATTTAATGGTAATCCATTTAACATGATAGACAGATTAGAAAGATGACAATATGAGTTAAATTGTTGATATTCCCTAGTGGAATATAGAAAATGAGTAGTTAATGGAGGCATCGATCTAATTGATTCAAATAACAAAATCTTTTGTTTAGAAGTGATCTAGCGTTACCAAAGGTGGGACAATTTATGAGTATTGTCTGGAATCCCAGATGAATTGAAGGTGATGATTGTGTAGTAATTTTGAGATTATGTAGTCGTGGGACTACCTATGTTAGCAAGAAGCATCTTGTTTTGGTAGCTCGGCATGTAAGAACTCCATGGTTGAGTGTCCTTGACTTGGGGTGGTTTCATTTAGGAAATTTTCCCATGAAGCGTGCGAGTCAGAGCAAAGCACGTTAGAAACACTTGGATTGGTTCGTGGGACCAGTCGTTAGTCCAAGAAACAACTAGAGTGATGAAGTCATGTATAAGAGCCATCATTCTATGGGCGTAAGGGCCCAATGGAGGCATAAAGTGTGTAACGTATAAAAGAACGTCAGGAAGAGTAGTGGTATCACTGAAGTAAAGAAGATTACCTAAATTACTTAAGGTGATACGGTAATGATGGAGAGTACTTTATAATTGACTGGATAGTCAATATGGTATATAAGGAGACCATTGACATTTTGGGAAAAGATTACTTTATTGTGCAATTATGGAAAGGCATACTCACCCAGAATGGAGAAAAGCTTATGAATTGAGATGCAATTTAATAGACACGTAATTGAGTGATTGGTGGATGTTGGATCACAAAGTAGGTTGTTTATTAAACAACGAGTTATATAATTGAGTGTAGAATAAGTTTTAAAGTGGTTAACGAAGTATGAAGATAGTGATGATTGCAGAGAAGCAATGGTATCATATGAATCAGGGAGTGAAACCTTAGTGGTGATGATGAAAAGAAACTTCAGGATCAAGGAATGATCTTTAATTAATTGTTATTAGTTGAGAATTCGGGAAATGGGTATTTCCAGTTTAGTTGTGGGTACCTGGTATGAGCAGTGTTGCCTCTACTGTATAGGTTTAATCAAATTACTTTATAATGGTGGTTAATCGTAAATGATTGGAAAAAAAAAATTAATTAAAAGTTCTGTCAATTCAAGGGAAATTGATACAAGTTAAAATAAGTGGAGATGAACAAGATTTAAGTTGACAATAAGATGGGAATTCCTCGAGTTTAAGTGAACAAAAACCGATGAGGAATTGCAAGAGATTTATGAAGGGAGTGATAGCAATTGAATTTTATTAATGAAAGAATGAAAGCAAGAAATACAATTAAGAACGACAAAGAAGCATCTACTTTCTGATAACCCACCATGAGTTTACTTTGGAGTTAAGCATATTTAAGTTGGGGTAATCTCAAGATGGGAAATCCTTCGGGGAGTCACCCCGGGAAGTGTATGAGTGAGGACAAAGTACGCTAGAAAGATTCATATTAGGATGCAAAAATCGGTAGTCGCTCCAGAAATTATTAAGAGGAAGTGATGTGTTAATAAGCAGAAATTTACAAAGTATTGAGACAAGTAAGTGAGTGGAAATAAGAAGTGCTCTAATTGAATATCTATCAGAAATGAATACTTAACTTGTTACTAAGTTAAGTCAGTAGATCAGCTTAGGAGATCTCATAGAAGGAATAGAAAGACATAATTATGAATTATGTATTATGGGATCTTATGATTTTGACCGAGTAGTAACGATTGGACATACAGAGTTAATATGTTGTCTATCAGTGTAGACAATTTATACTATAAATGAGAATACAAAATTCATACAAAGGAATAGTCTAATCTTGTAAAATTCCAAGGTTGATATTTTTGGCTATGATGTTAAGAATTAAAGAAGGTTATTGAGAACCATGGAAGTTAAAGCGAAAATAGTATAATGCTTTATTCTTGAAAGGTGGGTAACCTGCGAAGATCAATAGAATATTAGAAATATACTGTGAGCATATTTGATAAAGGTTAGAATATCTTAGAATAATATCTTCCCTTATGAGGTGTTTATTTAAAAAGTGATAATTAAATGTACCACTGGTTAGGTACCTTAATAAGTGTGGTACAAGAGAACTATTATATACATGTTCACTGGATTAAATAGGCTAGGTAGCCTATTAGCTAGCCTTAACTCCTGCATTGTCCGGAGTATATAATGTGTTTCGTGTCTCCATGTTGAGAAAATATGAATCAGACTCGACCCATGTTCTGAGTTGTGACGATGTTAAACTTCAGACAAATTTATTATATGAGAAAAATATCTTGTCCAGGTTTTGGACTAGAAAGATGAAATGAGACAATTCTACTAGTTAAGAAAGTGCTATAAAAAAAACAGTAAGATAGAAGCAGCAATTTGAGAATTAGAATCATAAATATTGGGGTAATATCCCGAATTGTTTAAATAAATTTCGAGGACGAAATTTCTATAAGGAGGGGATGGTTGTAATATCCCGATAAGTTAAATGGTAAATAATTAGGGTTTATATTGATATTATGAATTAATGAGGTAATAAGTGGGATTATGATCCTACTAATTTATTTCAGCATAAAATTTAAATTTTGCTATAAGTGAGTAAATAATCGTAATTTGTTAATTACGGAGATTTATATAGCATGTGTGAATGTAATATGAGCTATATGTGGAATAAAAATATTTCAGGTTCGGCGACCCCGGAGACTCAATAAGTGGATATATAAGCGTAATTTGTTAATTACGGGGATTTATTTGAAATACGTGGATATAATATGAGTTATTTGTGAAATAAAAATATTTTCAAGTTTGGCGACCCTGGAGACCCGATTGGAGGCCAAAAATGTCACAACAGTTTTAGTTAGAAATATTGATGAGATTATTGGGATAAGTTGATTTTAGAAATATTGGGGTATTTTAGGGTACTCGAAGTTGACCAAATACCCTAAAAATAGAGATTTCTTAGTGGCTAAGAAATAATAAGATAATTATTAATAATAAAGTTTTTATTAATATTATTATATTATTATTATTAATATATTATATTATATTATTATTATTATTATTATTATATTATTATAATATTATTTATATATAAGTTAACGTGTAAGTTAACTTTTATATATATATATATTAAGTTATCAGTGAAACAGAACAGAACGAACGACGAACGAAACCCTCGTTCTCCCTCCTTCGATAAAACCTTCTCCCCTTATATCTATTTTCTTTAATTTTCAATCCAAAACTTAGCGATCTAAGCTCTGGTAGTAGCGGGGATAGCAAATCTTTGAAGAGGGAAGCTTAAGGTATGGTTTAATTTCGTTTTAAGTTTAAAAACAATTGGTTTCGTATAGGGGTTTTGTGAATTAGAATAGTTATGAAGGTTCTGACCTTATAGAATTGTTCTCGGGTAGTCATGGGACTAGTTTCGATATTTTCTTGTTGAATTAGAAGTGATTTTTGAGTTAGAAATCGAGTTTGGAACTTTTTAAAGCTTAGTCCGAACGTTAATGGCGTTTTTCATTTAAGGGGTCGATTTTTATTTCATTACGTAAGGATGGTAGTATTTATGGCATACATGCACCCTGTGAAGTTTGGAGTGATTTGGATAAGTTTTGGTAGTGTTTCGGTGAGTGCGAAAATTGAAATTTTCGTATTTCACAGTTTATAGAAATTCCTAAGAGATCAGAAATCGTATTTTTGTCATAACTTTTGACTCGGGTGTCCGTTTTGGATATTCTATATACCGTTTCGAAGCTTGAGACGAGCTCTACAATATGGTGTATGTTTTAGAGCTGAAATATAAGTTTTATTTTAGTGTATTTATACCGCGGGGTTTGGTAGAAAACCCTAGATTGTCTTATGTGAATATAAGCAGTGTTTTAGGATAAACACTTATTAGTTTATCGTTGTTGTGACATAGGGCCGGGATCATCGAGGATAGTTCTCCACTTGGATTGATTGAAATGTATGAACCTGGATTAAAGGTAAGAAAAGTATATTGTACTGCATAGTACGTTGTATGTAATACCGTTAGTATTGTTATGAATTGATCAATATTGAGATATAGTTAATATTGTTATATATTGAAAAGTATATTATCTTGCATAGTACATTGTATGTAATACAATTAGTATTGTTATGAATTGATTAATATTGAGATATAGTTAATATTGTTATATATTGAAAAGATTGATTGGTTGAGTATTGATAATGTGATAATATTATGCATGTGATATGTTGGCTCACCTGATTAGGTGATGCGATTTTCCTGGCGACGTACTGGGCGTAAGTACAGGCGTCAGTGACATGATAAGTACCGGGCGTAGGTACGAGCTCGTCTAGTTAGACGATGCGATATATTGGTGCCAGATTGTGGCACGGGCTCACCTGATTAGGTGATGCAATTGTATGATATATGGGTGCAGGTTTTTGGGCATAGGCTCACCTGATTAGGTGATGCAGTTATGCGACATATGGGTGCCAGGCTATGGCATGGGCTTGCCTGATTAGGCGATACAATACAAGATCTTCAGATTAAAGCATCGACTTGCCTAATTAGGCAACATGATGTCATGAAGATGGTTGCTTTATGAGGTAACATATATATTATTTATATGATTAAATGAATATGAATTCCATTATTGGTATAATGGTTTTGTATTACCAAATATCTGTATACTAATGTTTATTCGTGGCAGATGCCAGTAGTGATTTGGATTTCATCTTATGAACAAAGTGTGATGATGGTTTGATTTTTATTGTGTATAAATGACAATATTCGAATAATAAGCTATATGATTGTTATTATTACTTTTCTTGCTGAGTCCTTGTGACTCACGGGTGCTATGTGGTGCAGGTAAAGGCAAAGAAAAGCTAGATCAACCATGAGGTGGCAGTCTTCTCCAGCAATGTACATATTGACCTCGCCGGCCTGCGTGCCGAGTTGCCAGGAGTTGTTTTAGACTGGTTGTATCTGCTGTGTATTTTGATTTTATATTTAAATGGTTGTCGTACATATTTCTTTAGCAAAACTTTTTACAACAGGGATTCCCGGAACACACTTTTTATGCCGTTATAATGTCCATTTTTAGTGTTTTATTTTAGTCAAGTTTTTAATATTATCACGGTTTTTAATAATTAATTATTCTATTAGTATTAAACTAGTTTATAAAATCACACACGTGGCGTCCCTATAGATTAGGGCGTTACAGTGAAGTTCTCACAGCTATATTGTAAAAAATTTCTTCAAACAAATTTTTGAATTCCTCCCAGGTCATTCCACTAACATCTCGGGTTTGGCCCACGATATCCCACCAAACGCGCGCATGATCTTACAACATGAAGGTTTCACAGTTCACTCTCTTTGTTCCTGTCACTCCCATATTATCAAGGATACGGGTAATAGCGCTCATCCACTGCTCAGCCTTTATTATGTCAATACCTCCTAGAACGGTCTAAGGTCGGAGGTTGCAGCTTCACAAACCACTCAAATACAGAATCTCGATGCGGCATAACAAACCCTTGGTTACCCACCACTGGCATAGGTGCTGGTGGTATCACTTGTTCTACAGGGGCACCCGGTTGCCTTAAATGACGCAACTCTTCTTCCTATTAAAGTATGACACTTTGCATTTCTTGAAACATCTGCTGCCAGTCAGCAGGAGTATTAGCATTGCCAACCCCCGCATTGTCCCCCTGATTCTGCGGAGGTGGAGGCGGTGTTGATGGATCTGTTTAGGCAGCCCTAGGCTGTACTTGCTCGCCCTGTGGTCAAGATGATTGCGGAGGGTCCATTACTAGTACCCCTGTAATCAACAACCCCAACGAGTTAAGCACCAATACCACACTTACGCACTTATTACCGTAAACCCTAACTCATCTATTTACCTCATATAAATATTAACTTAATCAAATAGAATTTAAAGCATGGCATCATATAACACATAAATACTCTAAATGCTTCCATACTGCCTAAAATGGAAAGCGGTAAACAGATGATCACACAAACAGTAAAGTATTTACTCTCAATACTTACTGCACCATGAGTCGAGCTTGTCTTTGACGATGAATGTACATGTTTGACCGGTCTACAGGAAGTTTAAGAACCTTGGCACTCTGATACCAAATTGTAACGCCCTAAATAATTAGGCAAGCTACCTAAATTACTTACGAAACCCTAATCCCCTAAACAGGATTACTAATCAAAATTAGCGCAGAATTTAAACTTTAATAACAATAGGAATAAAAATAAACTTGTAATACTTTAAACTTTATAAACTAAAAGTTACAGAAGTTCGGATCCCAAAAAAATTTACAAAATATTATTACAAGTCATTTTCTTTCAGCCGACCTAAGCGGCCAAACAGAATCTCAAAAACACAACACTGGTAGACCCCAACCCACTTGGTTTTATATGGCCCTGACATGTACATTCTTCGCCCAGCTCCTGCACTCATGGTTGATCAGTTAAAGTCTTACCCTTTCCTGCACAGTAGAGCACCCATGAGCCAAGTCCAACAAAACAGTATAAATCATAACAATAATATGCTCATCATGCTATTTAAAAAGTATTGCCATTCACATATATGTCTGTGTGACACAGACCTGCATGTTGCTCTCACATGCCTATTTATGTCTACATGGCGTAGACCTACGTGTTGCTCTCACACGTCTAAATACAATAAGGCCTTAGAATGGTTCATCTTGATTATGGTACCGAGTCCAACCTGATTATGCCTTGAGCGCATAATCTTTAAATCTCATTACATTTAACATGGCATGGCATTTACACACATATATCACTAGGGTAATAACCCTAGGCTATTAAACCGCTCATATTAGGGTAATAACCCAATCCCGGTTACTATATATTCATACATATCATTTTCAATATAAGCGCCACCGCGCATACTCTACGTGCTAGCCACTGTCTTACCTGTTGTCCCGCAAATGCAGAGATTCTGATTCCCCAGGTCCTCCTGACCAGGTGCCGGTAATCCTAGTCACACAATCTGGGATTTTCACAACTAGGGTTAACCCCTAATTACACATTTATCAAATATTCACATGGCATTTAAAATTCAGATAATCAGATAGAGCTCGGAACGGGCTTTCCAATGATATATAAAACTCTCAATTCAGAGTTCGAAATAAAAAGATATGCACTTTCAAAATTTGAACCCCAAACTGCCCAAAAATTTGAAAGCGCGTCGCGGCATGCCCAAGCCATGCCGCGAAATCTGGGACCAATTCCCAGGTTCCACCAACAGGGGCGGGTCGCGGCATGCTCAGACCATGCCGCAACACCTGGGTTGAAAACCCAAAAATCGGCCATGATCAACACAAATTTCAGCAACAAAAATTCAACAATTTCACCACAAATCACAATCAAACTTTCAAATTATCAAGGTAAGGTTGCTAAGAAAGGACAGGGAATTAAGATACCAACTTTCATGCATTAAAATCCAACAATAACCCTATATTTCAGATTGCACATAAATGCATAAAATTAAGCTTAACTTAGCAACTTCAAGCTCTTGAACAAGAGCTTCAAACCCAATTATCTCAATCGGTTTCCAGCAACAAAACACCATAAAAAAACACATGGATTAGAGCTAAAGAACACCCCTAAAACTCCACCTAAAGCTCAATGACATAACTCACAACCAAATCATGCATAAACTCACATAGAACAATTTAAAATTCAAACACATGCAAATCAAAGTATCACAATCCCTTTTCCATGCTCAACCAACAACAAAATTCAGCAAAAAACTAGAATTAAAGCTTTAAAGAAACTACCTCAAATCCTTGCAAGGCTAAGCACAATAAAATCCAAGTCTTAAGCTCCAAATTAAGCCAACTCCAAGCAATTCACACAAATTAAGCTTGAAATTTCAAGAGAGGGTTAGAGAGGGAGAGAGGGTTGGGTTAGAGAGAGAGAATCTAGAAATTTAAATTTCATTTCATAAAATTCAATTTTCAATTCAAGTAAATCAATATAGGTCAAAAGACCATTTTGCCCCAAGGGCCAATTCTCACATATTCATTCATACAAGGGTAATTTAGTCATTTCATGCTCAATTATTTTCAAATAGAATTCAGATTTCTCATTATCAAATAACATGCCAAATAATTCGATCCAATTTGCATTTCGGGCCCGAACCCGGTTCGACCCGAAATACCTGGTTGTGACTATACCGCGCCAACCTATCAGAACACACCTGGAAAGACAACACAGACGTACTATATAATAATATAGTTTTATTAAGCACGTAATTAAATTAATTTCATCATTTTACCGTTCTCAGGTCATAATTACTAAAATACCCCTAGCTCACCAATGGGGTCTTAACACATAATTGATCAAATAATTTTCATATATTGAACTATATAATAATATAATTCCTCAAGTATTAATAATTATCTAATTAGGGTTTTGCTAATCCATTTCTTAATTATAGGGTATTACACCATGGCCATTAAAGCCTATAAATTCCCTCTTCTCAAATGTGAGAAGGGGTTGGATAATTATTGTAACACTTGACTCCAAGAAATTCAAGATTTCCTCTTCCACCATTATTTCTATACATTTATTTAAGATTTTAAATTTTCACACTTTCATCTTAATCATAAATCTTGTGTTTTAATTTTAATTTTGTGGCCTTAAGTTCGTTAACGAGTTTCAACCATCAATAGTTTGGCGCCATTTGTGGCAATGACAAGCTCAAACTAAGTTTCTTCCTTACATATAACATCATAAAATGTCTAGATGCTCTCATGGTCTTTAAGGTGTGGGGATTAACCTTTACAACCCTCAACTTATTGCCTCAATGCGAAACCCCCTAGCACCTATCGCTGGAGAAGAAGGTGATCATTGTCGAAGATCTTAGGTGAGGTAAGAGGAGAACAATCCAGAGTAGGTCCCGATGGACATACAACAAAATGAAGTGATCTCTTCTATCACATTAGAGGGTGAAGGCGAGTCAACGCGAATAGTACCATCACCAATAAGGCACCCCACGTTGCTAGTACTGAGAGATCATGGAACCTCACACCATCGATTTGGGACCTCACACCATCAACCTGAAAAGGAGAAAGGGGTTTACTTAGTGAGTTTATGCTCATGAAATCTTGTTCACCATGAGATTAAAAATCTTAGGATGAACAACTAGTTTGTGCTGCTCCATACCAAGGAAAATGGGTTTGTAGGTGCATGCCCGGAAGTAAAATGTCAATAGACAACCGATGAGTATTTGGTTTTAGGAAGGGTAATTGTTGGATTTGGAACTTGTGGGGTGAAAACTGGTGAAGATGCAGAAGGAGTTGAACCTGGAGGGACTCCGAAAGCTTGTTGATGAGCATCTTCTAAATTGATGATACCTTGTTCCTTGGACATGAACTCGGACAGGGTCTCATTCCTTTTTCATTGTATCTCCCCCCTAACAAGGAGCCAACTGTAAGTCCCAATTAAAGGGCTACAAGTTTCATGTCATCGCTAACCTTGGTCTTTACTACCGCCTCCATCATCCTTTGAATAAAGGTCTTCAAGCTTTCACCTGGCTATTGCTTGATGTTAGTGAGTGACTCGACTTCCATATCACAATCTCTAGTAGCAATACACTACTTCCAAAAAGTATATTTTAACTCATTCCAGCTATTGATTGATCCAGGAGTAAATCTCTTCCACTAATCTTTTGTGAACTTGGTTAGCGTTAACAACAAGCAAAGACACTTGGCATCATTGCTCAGCCTTGTTACTTGCATCATTTTGTTCTATTTTGACAGGTGGGTCTTAGGATCCATATGACCATCTTACAACTCTCTTTGTGGTATTTGAAATTTTTAAGTAGTGGGGCTTTGTTGATCCGCCTAACACATGGTTTTGGGTCTTCATCTTTTGGATCTCAGAGGGCCCCATTTCTCTTCCAGACGAGCTTAGTCAGAGAAGTAATTTATTCTTCTAACTCTTTTGTGCCACTTTTTGGAAGGTCGCATCCATAAGCCTTATCATTTAAGTGATTCCTTAGGTTGTTTCCACATGGCCTTAGCTTCTCTCCTTTAGTATTTTCATACTTTGTGTGAAGGCGCCTTCAGAGGTCTATAGTGGACCAGCTATCTTTTGAGAATTATTCTTCTATCCCACCGTCTGGATTAACAGAATCACTCAGTCAATTTTTCCTTCTCTTAGGCTTAGATACATTTGCACCAGGCCTCTTTGGCGCAACATACCTTTGAGAGGAGAAGGGCGGCCAAACCCGGAGACATTAGTGGCCTTTTGTGTCTGTGAGGGCTAGTTTGATAAATTCACGACTTTTCGAGGAGGTAAGGGAGCTATTTTGTTTTGACCCTCACCAACTTTCTCATTCCCCTTGTCCTTTGCAGGAGCTGAGGTTCCAATGCAAGCAGGGTTCGCTCTATTTTCATCATCAACTAGTTCCACTGAAGGCTCTTCTTCATAATCTTCTTATAGATTTTTGAACTTCACCTGGAGGCGGGCCATTATCTTTTCCATCTTTTGAGAGAACTCTTCTTGAGGGGCTAACTTTTTTGGGTCTCACGCAGTTCGTTGGATACTCGAACTAGATCTGGATCTTGCTCATAATTATACCCGTCTTCATAGTAACATCCTATGACATATCATTCCTCTTCTTGCACCTTGTCTTCAATGTCAATGCCTTTGCCTTCAACTTGCTTGCGACATGTAGCTGGGTCATCCCTTCTATTGTCAACTTTAGATGTATCCCCTTCCCTCACATTGCTCGGTTGGGCGTGCGTTGAAGGTGGTAGGGTTACATCTTCCATGACAATGTCAGGGTTCTCCTGAGGATTTTTTTCTATCACTGTTTTTTGTGTAGCCAACATGTTTGCAGAAAAGTAGTGGCTCAAATCTTTCATCAGCTCTCAATGAAAGCACCAAAATATTTAATCAGACTTTTAAAAACTTATTAAATGAAAGCTTTAGGAATTTAATAACGGTTAACTAAATGAGACAAAGGATTTTATGTAGTTTGAGCATTAATTATTTCTAGTCCACGAGTCACTATATTAGCCTTATAAGTGTTTAAATGTATTACAAGTGGTGTTTACAATGAAATCCTAACTCTAGTTCTCTAGGTTTGTCTCGAAGAAGATGAAAGCTTAGTGATTATTTTAGTAGAGCTTCCAGTATGTAATTTTTTCATCCACACTTTGTGAAGAAATAAAGGGACTTATATAGGCTACATTGTGGGTATTGGGCACACCCATGACCTGCCTAGGGTTTCCTACAAAAAGCCCACACACTATTAGGGTAAAATACATAAAAATACTGACTATTGGGCCCCCAAGAAGGCTCTTTCTCGTACAGCGAATGATTCGTACAGCTGGGACCATTGTTAGTGCAGAGCACGTGTCAGGCAGAGGTTGCATTTGGTAGATAAAATGCACAGAGGAGCCATTGGACAAAAAGGTGTATTCAAAGGAAGTGTGTACACTACCATGATCTGACACAGAGTATAAGGTCTAATCCTGTGTCAAAAAAGGTATAAATGTCACAAGAGTCATCCAGCTTTCACTTCGAGGAAGACTTCCAGTTTGTCTTATGCAATTGGCATCCGTCTTAGACTCTTTGATGGCTCCCAGGTATCCCCATGTAAGCTTAGTTGATTTGGTCTCCACCAGGTCCTGGAGGGATGGGAAGGCATTTGGGTCCTAGACAGTGATTGGCCTTGTGGTAAATTTCTTGGCCTTTCCGACATTTTGACATATCTGAGCTTAATATAGACTTTCCGCGACTTCCTACAATTAAGGGCACTTAATTTATTTTTACTTGGATTTTCACCTTCTACCGTTTGCCAAATGTCCTTCACCCAGAACCAAAAATAACAAAATCTATTTCAAAAAAATTCATAAACAATAACATGTGAGAAGGCTAGCGACCAAGACAATGTCTAGTCGTGCACTATGCATCGTATATGAAAAGAGTAAAAGCGAGAAAATAAAGAGAAGTTAGCATAGTTGGAACATGTAAAAAACATTCGAAGACAAAGTATTTCTCCCCCATGAGTTATATAAAGATCGTGTCTTTATAATGGCAGTCTGAATGACTATTTAGTACGTGACGACCTGTATGAACCCATGAGCTCTATGTTGTCAATACTTGAAAGCCTGGTATGCAATCATTGTAATCGTAGGCATTCCATGAATAAGAACCTCATGAGGTTCATGCACTAATAAGAACCGTAAGAGGTTCATGCATCAATAAAAATCCTGTGAGGTTCACATATCAATAAGAACCCAGAGAGGTTCACACCTGAAAAGAAGTCCCTAAGGAGTTCACGCATTGATAAGGACCATATATTGTTCAATTATTGATAAGAACACATGAGGTTCACGCATCAATAAGAATCCTGTGAGATTCATGCATTGATAAAAACCTCGCGAGGCTCACGTATCGATAAGAATCCCGTGAGATTCTAGCATCGACAAGAATCCTCTGAGGTTCACACATCCATAAGAACCCATGAGGTTCACGCATCATTAAGAACCCCGCGAGATTAATGCGTCAAGAAGAACCCCAAGAGGTTCATGCGTCGAGAAGAATGCCAAGAGGTTCATGCATCAATATAAACACTATGAGGTTCATGAATTTATAAGAGCCCCAAGAGGTTCATGCGTCTATAAGATTCTCATGAGTTTCACATAATTATAATTACACGATGATCTTATAAGAAACACGCGAGGTTAAAAATTAAAAAATACGAGCTTAGTTTATATTTCAGTGCTCCATTAGAGAACAAGCTTACTAAATAACTACAACCATGTGTTAATGGGTTAAATTTCTCCTCCCTGGTGAGTAGAGATCTTGTGGTACTAAATAAGCAGTGGCAGACCCAGAATTTAAAGTGAGGGGGGGCGTAAATAAATTTAAAAAGAAAATATAAAGTGTAGTCAGTGGGGTTTGAACCTTTACCCTCTAACCTATTCACCAACTACCTTAACCATTACACCAAGGTTACTATTATGTCTATAAATATCATCTTTTAATACAAATATATATTGTAACTAATTAAAATAAATATACATTTTTTTTTCGATTTTTTTTTTCAGGGGGGGCAGTCGCCCCCCCTCGCTACAATGTGGGTCCGCCCCTGTAAATAAGGGACCTCACATATTTAAAAAAAAATGCAGTATCAATAGAAAATATACGAACACACACCAAACAAAAAACATGACCACATTGAAGCACCAAGCACCATAGACGTTACATTTTCTTCAAAATTGGTGTAAATAAATATGCGAATTATAGTTGTAACAGTCTCATTCTGACCACATTGTTGTAATCATCACCTACTATCCTATAAGTTGGTGAATCCACCTCCTTTTAAAGGGGACTGATTTGGATAAAAATACAGAACAAGAGAATTACTTTTACTAGGCAAGTTGAGCCTTTGTTGAACCATTATATTTTTGGTGTCAATTATATTTTATTTTATTTATAATACTCGCATATAATTTTATATTATATTCTTTGAAGACTTACTATTTTAAGTAATTATTTGTAATTTGTAATATTGCTTAAATTCCTTCCAAAAGACAAATTTCTCTATAATAAAATTACAAAGGTCGAACTACTATAAAATATGTTAAATTTTACAATTCATATCTTGTTCAAAATTTTCGGAGTCAATATATGTAATCTGTTTTTCATTACTAGATACGAAACACACAAAAAAAAAAATGAAAAAAAAAATGATGGAAATTATTTGTTCTCGTTGCACAAGAGTTTATCATTCCTAGAAAACGGGCTGGATCCCATATAGACTAGTATTAGGCCGACCAAAGAATAGAAAATTGCAAAATTTTGACTTACAGATAGCTCAGTAGACATTTCTGGCCATATTAGGCCTATACCTATTGACACCATACGCACCCATACATATCGAGTTCAGACTTGCGGTAACTATAACCACTCGTTTGGTGGTGATCCATGCATATAATCATTATAGTCAACTGGGCAAAGCCAAATAATATGATAGGCCCCTTATATAATCGACAAGCATCTTGGTTATTTTTATGTTCTCACTAGAGAGACACCTAATAATAGTTTCACTATAATGTTATGGGAGCAATGAGACATGGGACACGTGTGTGTGACGTATATATGGACTTCTGGTGTGACGTGTCCAACATTATTGATGAAAAATGAACATTGAAGTTTACATCATCTGGATGCACCTTTACTCTTTATCTCTTCAAAATTTTGAAGAACATTCTAGTTTAAAGTACTTAGAAATGTTATAATGTTAATGTTTTTGGCTCCTCATTAAGAAGTCTAATTAAGATAGCATTAAGAATTTGTACGTTATTACATACATGGTTAATTAGTTTTAACGTAATGAAAAATTAACACTGCGTGTAAAATAGAATCACTAGATTTTGTAGCACCATATTTTCTGATATGAGTCTCCACCAATCGCTTGGTACCAATCTAATATTTCAGATAATGTTTGCTATATAAGGCCATAATGTAAACACATTCAATAAATTAATATCGTTACATGTCACAAACATCTATATATGACAAAATTGTTGCTTTCTAAAATGGGCTATAACTAGTTAATGTGAGGGTCAACAGATGTACATAGCAGGAAAATTAGGCAAAACAAAATGCATAACTTGATAAGGATGTCACAATCTCACAAAAATTGAATAGATTTCTGCGCAATTTCCATTTATCAAATTAAAACTAGATATGTTATAATTAAAACGGAATCTCCAAATGGTCAAAATATTAAATATAAAACTGTTGCAATACCTTAGTGTTCTCTTATTTCTTTCGTTATTATTATCACAATATAATTCAGGATTGTAGGCAGGTAAGGGGAAAGGTAACTGATAATGGAAGGAGTATGGGATGGTGCATCAAATTTGTTTTCCTGGTCACGATCCCAAGAATGTAAACACAAAAACTTAGAAGAGATTTTCCAATTCAAAGAATATATAATAATGTATTATCCATATATTTCATGGGCCCGGATGCACTTAATACTTCTTTGAAAATTGAAGTCGTTAATAATACGAAAACCGACTTATATATAACGTTTAGATTATCTTATTATACGGTATACTGAAAAAATTATGTTTTTAGTCACTAAAAGTAAAAAAAAAAAAAAAAATTACTTATAAATTAAGGATATTGACGCCTAAACTAATTGAACTTTAAATTTTTTAACACTTAATTATAAAAGTCAATTGTTTGGGGGCAAAACTACCTAAACTCCCATTCCGTTTTACTCTGCACCCCTCCATCTAAAAATTACAGTTAAGTGCCACAGTAGACTGTGCAAGTGTACACACTTGTACACGTGACAAATTTTTAGTGGTCCACGTAATATTAATTTTAAAAAAAATTATAAATATCTAAAAAATATTTTAATTTTTTTTCTTCTTCTTTCTTCTTTCTTCTTTTTTTTCTACTGAACCAAAGCACCCAGGTTGGAGCCGGAGCACCCAAGCTGGAGTTGGAGCCATTTGCCCTCTCTCTCTCTCTCTCCCGATCTTCTCCTTCCCAAACTCTCTCTCTCTCTCTCTCTCTCTCTTTCTCTCTCTCTCTCTCTTAGTGGTGGTCACCGGAGGTCTTTCTCTTTGTGGTGGTCACCGGGGTTGGTCGAGAGATTGGAGATAGGAGGAGGTCAAGGTTTTGGGTTTCAGGGCATGGGGATTTCGATTTTGTGGTCTCCTGGTTCGTTGGTGGCTCTGACGCCGGACAAGAAAAGAAAGGGGGGTCAGGGTGATCGCCGGCATTAGGGTTTATTAGGGTTTTAGAGTGAAGAAGAAGAAGGAGTAAATAAAAAGAAAAGGGAAAAAAGAAAATAATTTTTTTTATAATTTATTTATTTTTATAATTTTTATATTATTTTTTAAAAATTAATATTACGTACTGGACCACTAAAAATTTGTCACGTGTACAAGTGTGTACAATTGGACAGTCCATCGCGGCACTTAACTGTACTTTTTGGACGAAGGGGTGAAGAGCAAAACGGAATGGGAGTTTAGGTAGTTTGGCGCCGAAAAATCAATTTTTGTGGTTAACCGTTAAAAAATTTAAAGTTCAAGTGGTTTAGCCGACAATATCCCTTATAAATTATTATTTTCATGTTGTGATTAAAAGGTTCGTAATTAAGAGTTACAAAAATTATAATTTATTATAATTGTACATGTTTTTAGTCATAATACTTATTGAGACGAAAATTAAATTAGAGACAACTTATATGTAAATATTTTACTCACAAGAAACTTATATTTAGAAGTCACATTTAGTAAAAAAGAATTATGTTACGACTAAAAAGTCGTCACTAAAAGTAAATTCTTTTTAGTAATAGATAATATTATTGGAAATATTTTTTATTTCATGTATCTTTGCCAAATTAATTCTTGCTATTTTGTTCCCCTTGAGAGGAATAATGTAGCCTATTTGCTTGTGAAAGTGAATTTAGGGGATGATCATGGTTATTTGTGGTATGTTGAGCTACAATAATGGATTGGCCCTGTCATTGAAGGGTTATCCTTATATGAGGAAATTTTACGTACTATAAGATTTTTAAATTTATTTTGAAAAATATGGTAGAATTATGTTTCCCACATTTTGTGGGCTTAATTATGTCTTTTACTCTTGTATAGTATCTATTATTATTATTATTATTATTATTATTATTATTATTATGAAAAAGATGAACTTTATTCAAAAAAAAATAATAAAACAAATACAGACAACAACTCCAACTGCTGGTGAAAAAAAAAAAAAAACTAGCAGGAGAAGAAGCTACCAGTTGGTTATTACATCACAAATATAAGCTTTAAGCTTGTCTTTGCTTTCGTCAACACAACTTAAAACACTAAGTTTAACAGTATTCTCAATGGTTTTACTCAAGTAATGCACTGTTTTACACTTACCATCAAAGATGCAGCAATTCCGATTCACCCAAACATTATACATTGTCGCTGAATACGCTGCATTCTGTAATGATCTCAACGGCTCTGTAAAATCATTCCATTCCATGTTACTCCTCGGCCAAACAACATTACCCAGCCAAGAAGAAACTTCCAACAACAACCTTTTAGTGAAGGGGCAGTCCACAAATAGATGGTTATGAGTCTCAAAGTCAGTATCAGAAATCTAGCAATTTAAGGAAGGGAGAGACAGAACCTTGCCGAGGTGATCTCTTATGAGTAGATGATTATTGACAGCTTGCCAACAAATGAACGCGTATTTTAGAATGACCATTTTGTGCCAAACTCTTGCATCTTAATTCACTTCCTGAATTGAGATAAGCTGAGCATAGAAATATTTTTCCTTGAATCTCCCATTTCTAGTCGCCTTGAGAACCTCTTCCTTGTCAATGATATTTTTAAGTCTTAATAGCTTCTTGAAATACCAATTAGCATCATTCTTAAAAGGGAGCTGCCAAAAGTCTTGATCTCTTAAGTATGTAGAATTCACCCATTGAACCCACAAGTTATCTTGCTTTTTCGATATAGCCCAAATAAACTTGGCCATTAGGGTGATATTCCATTTCTTCCCTTCGCAAAAACTAAGACCACCTTGCTTCTTAGGAAGGCAAACTCACTCCCAAGAAGAAAGATAAAACTTGCTTCTATTGCCATTCAAACCCCAAAGGAAGTCCATGCAACATTTATCAATAGCAGAAGTAATTTTCTGAGGAAGTAATTATTATTATTATTATTATTATTATTATTATTATTATTATTATTATTATTATTATTAATTTTAAATACCATTCCAACCCTAATATTTTTCATAATCGTTTTTCTTTCATTCTCAATCGCTTAAGTCTTTCGATTTCTAAGGCTACCCAAGCCATGGCTGCCACTCCTATTCCTGGTTCGCTGTAACACCCTACTAATTTAGGCATGTTAACGTAATTTTTAACTTAATTGTGCAGCTCGTTGCTAATCAATGAGTTTATAAAACATCGTGAATAATTAAAACTTTATTTAACAAATTTATAAAAACAAAAATAATTTACTTGTATTAAACTGGGATCCCGTTACAAAATATTTACAAAAGTTTTACAGTGCATAATACAAAAGTTTGTTGCCCAACGAATATACAAAATATGCCCAGCTGTCCCAAAGACTGTACGCTCTAGGTCTAACTGCCCCAACATGTACAATCTTCATTTGGTCGCTCTCACGGCTTCTCAACCTTAGCGTTGCCCTTGCAAACAATATCTATGAGTCAATAGACTCAGTAAGAAAAGCATAATCAATAACATAGCTGTTGGGATTTTATGCCCTAAATAAAACCCATTACAATCTAATTTGATTTGTTATCAATAAGAGATTAGAAGTGATTTATGTTAACATGTAGTTTTTATGTTTATGGTTTAATATATGTACAAAATCTATTAAGTCCTGAACATATATTCATTCACAATTACAGTGATGTCAACACAGTGGAATGTGATTGTGATTATATGATTTGAAAGACTAAGTACCTGTTTCATCAGTGCTTTTCATTTACACTGATGTGATTATCAGCGATGAAGTGTACTTACACTTTGCATAAGTGTTATGTTCTTTCCAGAACATTGGCAAAGTATGCTAGTTTTGAATGTATGGAGTATACATTGGACTGGACCGATATTGATATTGGTTAAGATATTATAATGTTGGAAATTTATTTTACCAGGATCTTAGATCTACTCACAAGTATGTTTATTAACACCCTAAATATGAACTTTCTAAAATGATAAATTAAACACATATAAAGTTAAAGAAACCTTACATTGGGTGCAGCGGAATAATATGACTCCTTCCGTTCAGATATCTAGCCCTTGATTCCTTTCTGTAGCAGAGCATTATCAATATCTGAACCTGGATCTCTTTCTCTGAATCTTTGATGCTGAAACTCCTTTGGTGATGATCTTTCTTCACGATTTTCCTCACTATGATTGAGGTATCACCTGATGTGTGTGGGCACTACTCATACACTAAGGATTTCGAAATTATCAAGGAAGAAGAGAGAGAGAGTGGTCAGCTAAAGATAGGGAGAGAGAAGGCTCGATTTTACGAATAGAAAAAGTCGGAAAGAAAAGTGTAATTTTCCTGAAGCCTTCACTATCTATTTATAGCATTCCTACTAGGGTTAGATTTGAATTATATGGCATTAAAATAATGAAAAAATCAGTTTAAATTTCCTACAAAAGTGGCTGGCCCTAAACTTAGTGGATTGGGCCTTGCTTTTTGCAATTTTGCAATTTTAACACCTTTTGTATCTGATTTTCTCAAAAATGCCAATTTCCTAATTCAACCATTTAAATGCCAATTCTAACTATTTAATAACTATAAATAATTATTAAATAATATTGTCATTTATCATATTTATTAATTGAACCATACAAAGTATCATAATTAACAAATATGCCCCTATAAACTCTTTCTTTACAATTTCGCCCTTACTTAGTGAAAAATTCACAAATAGACATAGTCTAATTTGAGAATTATAATTGATTAATCAAAACCAATTACATGAGTCTTACAAGCAATATTATCTCAACTAGTGGGGGGACCATGGGTCTATATAACCGAGCTTCCAATAAGTAGATCAAGAATTTAACACTAAAATTCACTAACTTATTAATTCTTCGTTGAATCCACGCATAGAACTTAGAATTGCACTCTCGGTATATAGAATGCTCTATATGTTCCACCATATAGACACATCATTAGTTATCCATTGTTATAATCCTAATTTGATCAATGATCCTCTATATGAATGATCTACATTGTAAAGGGATTAAATTACCGTTACACCCTACAATGTATTTATTCCTTAAAACACTTGACCCCGTATAAATGATATTTCAGCTTATGTGAAATGAGTACTCCACCATTTATGTTCGTTTGGTCAAGCTCGAAGGAGATCATCCTTTGCTTACTATTCGCCGGATAGAAGCTATAGATTCCATATTTATGTTAGCGCTCCCACTCAATTGCACTACCGTGTTCCCAAAATGTACGTATCACACCGACCTAAAAGTAGGCTTAACTAACAAATCAAAGAACACGAATAGCCTTTCAAGATTGAGCCTAATCATATACGGATTAAGATCATTTGATCTAGGATCAACTAGGCGATATTGACTTGAATAGATATTACGGTAAGTTTAATAAATCTAAGTCAAAGTTCAATATCGGTCCCTTCCGATGCATACTCCATGCATCCAACCTGAGCTTTACTTTAACCAATGCTCTGGAAAGAACATAGCACTTCTCCAAATGCAAGTAAACTCTTGTTGTAGATTATCATATCAGTAAAACCCTGTGTCTGATAAATCTAGGAAACTTTATTCACATAGTCATGTTTACTTTCCAATGTGTTGACGGCACAATAAACGGGATCAAGTATGTGAAAAGGGTTTCGGATGAATTTATACATTATGTACATATAATCATGAAATAACTCATGTGAACCATGCAACATTAAATGTTATTTACGATCTATATTAATAAGTAAATGCGATTATATTGAAATGAGTTTTATTTAGGGCATAAAACCCAACAAACTCCCACTTGCACTAATATAAAACAAAAAGTGCGTTTCAAATAATCTCAACACCTTGATATACAAATCAAGTGTAGTAGTAGTAAACTCCTCGTAATAGGATCTGAAAGATTGAATTAACCACAACCTTTTCTCCACCATTACTCTTCCTTTAATCACAAAATCATTGATAATGTGAAATTCCTCTCTATATGTCTACTCTCTTGGGATATTTGGATTCTATACCTTTGGCAACTACTTTTGGTTAATCGGAAATTAACACTAGTAGTTTAAGGCAATTTGGAATGGTGCCAAAGATGTATAGAACTTTCCTTAGACCGAATAAGTAACTTTCCTGCAGACTTTAACATTCGGTCTCTCTACGGTAGACTTAGAGAATTCAGATAGGTTTTTACACTTCTCCAAAATCACTATTCCACCCCCAGAGTAATCACCATCTTATCAGAAATATTTACTAGCACATAGGCAAATTTCGAAATCTGATATGGTGTAGTCTAAGAGTTTTAAACACACCCTTATAGACTAACATATAGTTCCTCTTCTTAATCTTAAAATTTACTTGATTGTCTTCCAATGTTCTTCTCCTGGATTAATCTGATACCTACTCATTACTCCCACTCAACGGCAGTGTCCGGTCTAAGGCATACAAAAGCATATCTAAGACCTCTCACTTTGTTGATGTAAGAAATTCTTTCATGGCTTTATCTTTTACGGAATAGTTAAGACTTTTCCTTAGATAAATAAAATCTATACCTAAGAAGTTGTGAAGCTTCTATAGATTGCCATTAGAAAGAAAATGCTTCAGCATCTTACTAAAGTAAGTTGCTTGCATTAGAGTAAGTAATTACCAGGTATACCACAAGCCATAGGTTTAGATAATCTCAAACCTATAATACTAGGAACAGGAAGTTTTGTTAAGTCCATAGAATAGACTTATTAACGAAAATTTCCTTTTATGTCCTTGTAATAGAAAACTTTAGGTCATTCCATGTGAATGGATTAAACCATAGTTCTATTGGCTTTCTTCTTAGTTTCTTATCTTGACAATCCATTACTTGTTTAAACTCACAATGGATTTTAATTACTTGTGTCTCCCAAGTCATAAGAAGGTGAGTTCCTAGAAACTCTCCCACTACGACAAGGTACCGTGAATTATGTCGAAGAAAACTAAATGGTATTGATCTCTTCGGTTGTGACAAGACAACAGAGGCAGTGGGATCATCATATGTTATATAAGATGATAGAACACTTTTGGAATCAAGAATAAATATCTCCTTTATTTGCTACTTGTTTTTCAGACTTAGTCATTTTCTTAGAAAAGTAGTATTTGTTTGAACAAACACTTTCTTATCTATTGACAATGGGATGGTCCACCCCTAATCACTTAGAAAAGCTAACAAACCATGGTTAACAGTTCTAGCCTTTCTTAAGATTTTGATTAGGTCATCCATGAATCTAGTAATGATTTACATTAAGTATACAACCATTACATCATTCTGAAATTGTATTACCATAGAAGGACTTAGGCAACGACTAGTAACTAATCATCAATATGCAAATCGAAATTTCTGGGGAGGTAAGTTTGGATATAATTCAAAAATCAATTTAATGATCTTTGAACTGCATATCTACTAACTATTTATCCACCCCTATCAGTTCGCAAGATCTTTAACCACTTACCTTAATGGTTTTAACTATTGCTAGAAATTAATGAAATTTTTCAAACATTTCAAATTTCTTTGCATAAGGTATAATCTAGAGTTATCGTTTTAAGAATACAACGAAAAACTCATATCCACCCCTGAATGTACATCCATGCGAATGAGATGAACTACTTTCAGTGGATATAGGCATATTAACTCTTTGCAGAGATTGATCTTGTCAAAACCACTATGAACAAGATACAAATGCCATAGATTAAAAAAAATGGTAGTGTCTTTGGATGATATAGGTTTAGTTACATCAAAGAGTTCTTAGAATACTTCAAGTGGATCCTGGTCACAGAATACCTAACTCACATTCCATACAGTTTTAATCCATTAATAAAAGATGGATATTAAACACTTGAGAAAGTGTAACTGTATTGTATTACGGAATTAGAAATTTAAGAAAATTTCTATTTGGAATCTAAAATTAAAGTCAAAGACTTAAATTTATACCCAATATACTGAGTAATTCTATCTTGGACTGACTACTAATACAAACTCTAAGTCAGATTTGCCCATACAAGTAGGAGATTTCTAAGATTGAGGATTTATATCAATTGGGAATAGAATTTCGGGATTATAATCATATGCGTCATATAAAATGACATGAAATGATTTATAGACCATTCATCCAATGATATGTTTTGAAAGCTAATTCGAAATGAATAAGCTAAGAGGAATTAGGATAATTTCGTTTAAAATAAGAATCCAACGATGCTTCGATTAGCGAAAGTCAAAGTAATCTTATTTATATAATCTTCTTGTTTCATATCGTAAAATACTAGTCTAAGGTGTCATCAATTGATGAACAGCTAGATGTCACATATACAATATTTATCTTTCGAGATCTTACACTATTATGTATGTCTAATGGTGAAAATCCACTAGGGATTTATCTCATTAGAAAAACAAACATGTTAGACCAACAATGAAGATTCGAAATTAAACTACAACTTAATAACAGAAATTAACATGGTTCAATATAAATTCATACACAATTCAGAAATTATAAACATATAGCAAGTAAGAATGACTAGTGAAAATACTAAAACATACAATCCTAAATAATTTCCAAGGTTTTCAATAAACTGATACAGTGTCCCGGTAGGCGAGAGTCAAAGCATCATTTATTGAATAGAGTTGTCAGCTCATCTAAAATAAAAACCATTCTAGCAACCTTTTATTCGATCAAAATAAGAATCCAACGTTGTCCCGGTAGGCGAGAGTCAAGGTTATTCTCATTTTATGAGCTTCTACCATTGTTTCATGTTTCATAAGTTTATCTCTAAGTAGTCACCGTAGGGGAGAGTCTAATAGAGACGAAAACTTACAAAACACTTATCAAATGAAATCTTACGGTGTTAAATGCGTTCAACGAATAACCATCCATAGGGGACGAAGTCTAGCGTCTCGAGGTTATATTGAAAACATTTAACTTTTGTAAGACCAACAATGGAGATCGAATATCTTAATAATAATCAAGCTCATTATTTAAAGTGAGTTGTATTTTTTTTGATTCTCTTTATTTAATTTATTTATTTTAAATATACATTTATTTAAAATTTCCAATTTAGAATGAAAAATTCTAAATATAAATTTTAATTTAATATTTATAAATTTTACTTAGATGAATAATTTCCATCTTAGTAATAATTTCCAATAAATATTTAGAAAAATATTCAATTTAAGTTGTTACAAAATTAATATAAATTAATTTACAACTCAAATTTAATATTCTATAAATATATATTGCATTTCGAAAAATTAAAGTATTTAAGAATACAATTTTCGAAAATGCATGTTAAAATAAAAAATTAATCCTGGAAAAATTATTCTAATTTAATGTTGGCCCAAAATTAATTAATAAAATTAATTTACAACAAAAAATATAATTTTCCTATTTAATTAAATATATAAGAAAAATTTCAAATATTTAAGTATGATGATGAAAATCAACTTAAATATTAATTTTCTATTTAATTAAATACACTAGAAAAATACTTCAAGCAAAAATATCATCTATCTAGATTTTCCTTTGACTAATTAATTCAATTTCTAATAATATACTTTAATTTAATTTATTTTAAATTAATCAATAAATGAAAAAATCATTGATTTAAGTTGATCCAAGAATTAATTAAAATAAATAATTAATTTACAACTTAATCTATTTTTCAAGATAAAATTCGAAATTCTAGCATTTAAGAAATGCAATTTCGAAAATTGATTAATAAAATAAAAAAATATATTTTGAAAATTATTTAAATTTAGTTGAAAAAATAAATTTCAACTAAAAATAATTTTCTATTTAATTAAATGTCATGAAAAAAGAAATATTTAAGTATGATGATAAAAATCAACTTAGATATTTAATTTTCAAATTAATTAAATGTATTAAATTCAAGAAATAAATAATTAAGTGTAGAGAAGGCTTAATTATTAATTTCTAGTTTAATACTAGGAAAAATATACTTAAAATAAATTGCACCAAAATTAATTAAATAATTAATTTCACAATTTATAATATTTTCCTATTTAATATTAGAAATAATAAGTAGTCTAGAAATAACTATCTAGAAAATATCTTATTTGACTAAGTATCTTTTCCACAAAATTTGAAAAAATATCTAATTTAAGTTGTATTAGAAAAAATCTAGAACTTAAATATTTTTCAAATTTAAATTTAATTAAATATCAAAAATTAAGTTGTAACCACTTAATTTGAAAATATTCCATTTTAAGTTAATATTCGAAAAGATATTAACTTAAAAAATATCTAAAGAATCTTAATAACCAATGCCTAAAATTCCTCAACTTAATTTTGAAATTTGAAATTCAAAAGATATTGATTTAAGTTGGTATGTTGTAGATAACTAAATATCAACTTAAATAAGAATATTTAATGAAAAATTTAAATTAAGTTCCAGAAAGAATCTAGATGGTTATAATTCTATATTTAATTAAATACAAGAAAATACATATAGTTTAGCTTAGAATAAAAAATTCTTTAAACTATAATTTTCTTAAATTAATTTCAAAATAAATGAAATTAATTATGTTGCTAATCAATTTTATTAGGTTAAACTAGTGTAATTAACCTAGTACAGTTGTTCAAATCAGGCAAATGGGCCTTCACAATTGGGGTAGTTTGTGTGAGGGGGTGTTGGGTTCAGTATGTCGTACCCACTTCTATGGCTCCCAACTCTCACACAAGGCCCAAAAGAGAGGAATTTAACCTTAATAAGAACAACTGTTATTAATTGAATAGGCCCAAAAACTAAATGGGCCTAAATAAATTCTATCAATAACTATGATAATTTATTTTAGCAACATTAACCTATATGCATCTATAATAAAATTAAACACATAGGCTCACACAGACACACTTTGGATGGGTCCTATCATGTTGCTAGGTCATACACAGATGAAAGAAGATTGTAAATATACATTACAAATTATTATCTTGATCGAGGAGCCATCGGATCATTAGATACGGCAAAAGGTAACCATGGCTATTTGCAATCAAGTAATAATAGGTTTTAAAAACTTACACATAAGCTAAAACACATACTCCCGCAACAAGGTTAATTTGGATAGTTGGATGTAGGATTTATTTAATTTTAAATTAAATAATTAATTTCGAAATAATTAATTAAATAAATAAAATATTTATTTTTCGAAAATTTAAAAAAAATAAAAAAATTCGAAAATTTAAAAAATTTAAATTTAAAATTAAACCTACAATTTTTGAAAAATTAGGTTTCAACCAACCTAAATATCATTTCAAAAATTTGCTAACTACTTTTAAATTTTAAATGTTATTTTATAAATAAAAATTAAATAAAAAATTAGAAAAGATAAATAAATATCTTTTTCAAATTTTTAAATGTAATTTAAATAAATAAAATAACAAAATTTAAAAAATTAGCAAAATATCTTATATCTATTTAAAATTACATGATTATAAATATCTTATTTTAAATTTAAATATGGTCAAAATATCTAAAAAGATTTAATTAAAAAATCTTAAAAGATAAGATATTTTTAAAATATCTTAAAAGATATTATAAATATCTTTAAAAGATATTATAAATATCTTAAAATATCTGACCTTAAATTTAAAAAAAATATAATCAAATTTAAAAATAAGATAGATTTTTAAGCAAAAAGATAAATACTAATTCTATTCAAATTCAAATTACACTAATATCTTGAATTAAATTAAAAAAATTTAAATTAATTCAAAATGATAATTAGAATTGAATTAGGAATAGTAATAGTATATATACAAAACCATACAAAAAATTGGAAGTTAATTCCATGAAAAAGTATGAAAAATTGAAGAAAATTGAAAAAATTCGAAACTGTACGGACAGTTACGCGATCATGAAACTATCAAGACCGATTTTGTCAAATCTTCAAAAAATCATAACTAATTCAAATAAAATCCAAATTGAGTTCTGTAAAAGGCTAACTTGCTTAATTTTTTCCATACTATCCAATAAAAATAATGCCAGAACCGAAATAACAATTATTTTTCACGAAAATTTCACAATCATCAATCAATCATCAAATAACACTCAATACAACATGATACCATCCAAAGAACATACAAACAATCGTTTTAAAGTCCAAATTACATGTAAGTAAATCAATTACCATGGCTCTGAGGCCAGTTGTTGGAAATTTATTTTACCAGGATCTTAGATCTACTCACAAGTATGTTTATTAACACCCTAAATATGAACTTTCTAAAACGATAAATTAAACACATATAAAGTTAAAGAAACCTTACATTGGGTGCAGCGGAATAATATGACTCCTTCCGTTCAGATATCTAGCCCTTGATTCCTTTATGTAGCAGAGCATTATCAATATCTGAACCTGGATCTCTTTCTCTGAATCTTTGATGCTGAAACTCCTTTGGTGATGATCTTTCTTCACGATTTTCCTCACTATGATTGAGGTATCACCTGATGTGTGTGGGCACTACTCATACACTAAGGATTTCGAAATTATCAAGGAAGAAGAGAGAGAGAGTGGTCAGCTAAAGATAGGGAGAGAGAAGGCTCAGTTTTTCTGAATAGAAAAAGTCAGAAGAAAAGTGTAATTTTCCTGAAGCCTTCACTATCTATTTATAGCATTCCTACTAGGGTTAGATTTGAATTATATGGCATTAAAATAATGAAAAAATCAGTTTAAATTTCCTACAAAAGTGGCTGGCCCTAAACTTAGTGGATTGGGCCTTGCTTTTTGCAATTTTGCAATTTTAACACCTTTTGTATACGATTTTCTCAAAAATGCCAATTTCCTAATTCAACCATTTAAATGCCAATTCTAACTATTTAATAACTATAAATAATTATTAAATAATATTGTCATTTATCATATTTATTAATTGAACCATACAAAGTATCATAATTAACAAATATGCCCCTATAAACTCTTTCTTTACAATTTCGCCCTTACTTAGTGAAAAATTCACAAATAGACATAGTCTAATTTGAGAATTATAATTGATTAATCAAAACCAATTACATGAGTCTTACAAGCAATATTATCTCAACTAGTGGGGGGACCATGGGTCTATATAACCGAGCTTCCAATAAGTAGATCAAGAATTTAACACTAAAATTCACTAACTTATTAATTCTTCGTTGAATCCACGCATAGAACTTAGAATTGCACTCTCAGTATATAGAATGCTCTATATGTTCCACCATATAGACACATCATTAGTTATCCATTGTTATAATCCTAATTTGATCAATGATCCTCTATATGAATGATCTACACTGTAAAGGGATTAAATTACCGTTACACCCTACAATGTATTTATTCCTTAAAACACTTGACCCCGTATAAATGATATTTCAGCTTATGTGAAATGAGTACTCCACCATTTATGTTCGTTTGGTCAAGCTCGAAGGAGATCATCCTTTGCTTACTATTCGCCAGATAGAAGCTATAGATTCCATGTTTATGATAGCGCTCCCACTCAATTGAACTACCGTGTTCCCAAAATGTACGTATCACCCTGACCTAAAAGTAGGCTTAACTAACAAATCAAAGAACACGAATAGCCTTTCAAGATTGAGCCTAATCATATCTGGATTAAGATCATTTGATCTAGGATCAACTAGGCGATATTGACTTGAATAGATATTACGGTAAGTTTAATAAATCTAAGTCAAAGTTCAATATCGGTCCCTTCCGATGCATACTCCATGCATCCAACCTGAGCTTTACTTTAACCAATGCTCTGGAAAGAACATAGCACTTCTCCAAATGCAAGTAAACTCTTATTGTAGATTATCATATCAGTAAAACCCTGTGTCTGATAAATCTAGGAAACTTTATTCACATAGTCATGTTTACTTTCCAATGTGTTGACGGCACAATAAACAGGATCAAGTATGTGAAAAGGGTTTCAGATGAATTTATACATTATGTACATATAATCATGAAATAAATCATGTGAACCATGCAACATTAAATGTTATTTCTGATCTATATTAATAAGTAAATCTGATTATATTGAAATGAGTTTTATTTAGGGCATAAAACCCAACATATAATACTTACCGTTGTATCTTTCCAAGTCAATATCACTAGTTGATCTTAGATCAAAAGATCTAAATCCTGATATGCTTAGGCTCAATCTCAGGAGTGATATTCATGTTCTTTGATTTGTTAGTTAAGCCTACTTTTGGGTCAGGGTGATACGTACATTTTGGGAACATGATAGTATGATTGAGTGGGAGCGCTAAACATAAATATGGAATCTATAGCTTCTATAGGTGTTTAGATGTTAAGTGATGATTTCCTTCGAGCTTAGCTAAATAGATGTAAATGGAAGAGCTCTTGTTTCAGTGATTATATTTTAATTCACTAAAACATCATTTACAGGTAGCTAAGTGTTTTAAGGAGCAAAATACAATGAGGGGTGAAACGGTAAATTTATCCCTACTCGATGTAAATCATCTATATAGAGGGTCTTTGATCAATGAGATTATAACGATGGTTAAATGTGATAGCGTATCTATATGGTGGAACATATAGAGCCTTCTATATAACTGAGAGTGCAATTCCAAGTTCTAAGAGTGGATGCAAGAAGGAATTAATAAGTTAGGGAATTTACTTGGTAAATTTGGTTCAGCTTATTGGAAGCTCAGTAATATAGGTTCATGGTCCCCATTCTTGTTGAGACCATACTGCTTGTAAGACTCAGATAATTGATTTTAATTAATCAATTATAATTCTAAAATTAGACTATGTCTCGTTGATGAATTTTCACTAAGCAAGGGCAAAATTGTGAAGAAAAGAGATTCTAGGTTTTATTTATTAATTAAGAGACTCTATATGTCTAATTAATAATTATATTAAATGACAATATTATTTAATAATTTATTTTATTTATTAAATAATTAGTTTTGGCATTTAAATGGTTAGAATTGGAAAATTGGCATTTTTGAGAAAATAGAAATGAAAATTGTCAAAATTGCAAAATACCAAGTGGGGCCCATTAACACCATTGCCGGCCACTTTGAGAGGTTTTTTCCAATTATTATTTTCATTATTTTAATGCAAAATAATTACTAACCTAAACCTAGTGGTTACCTATAAATAGATAGTGATGACTCACACTTAACAACTGATTCAAGAGATTGTCTTCAGAAAAATTGAGCCTCTCACTATCCTTCTATAGCCGACCCCTCTCTCTCTCTTTCCTTCTTCTAATTTATGAAAAATCTTGAGTGATAGAGTAGTGCCCACACACATCAAGTTGTATCTCAATCATAGTCTGGAAGATCGTGAAGAATCAAAACTAAAGAGAAGGACATTCAGACTCAGATCTTGGTGATACTTTGCGACAGAAAGGATACAAGGGTTAGAGATCTGCGTGGAAGGAGACATATTATTCCGCTGCAACCAATGTAAGGTTTCCTAAACTTTATATGTGTTTATTATCGTTTTAGAGGTTCATATTTAGGATGTGAAACAACATACTTGTTAGTAAATCTAAGATCGTGGTAAGATAAATTCCAACCTTAGCTTTGCCCTTAGCTACACATGCAAACAATATCTGTGAGTCAATAGACTCAGTAAGAAAAGCATAATCAATAACATAGCAATAACCAGGATTATAACCAGGCGCCCATACACCAAATCGTAACCCAATCCCCGAGTCCAACACAGTACAGAGTCTAGAACATTCGTACGACAATACTAATGACCATAATATCAGCCTATACTATGTACGCTAGTCATAAACTAGCTGTACTGATGTGATAGCGTCGATCAATATTTGAGCCAAATATACATCTATCAGTATCTAATATAATTCTATGTATACTGATACCTCTATCGATGTAATCTAACAGGCTTAATAAACATGTACGCTAAACATGTAAGCATATATTCATATCATTATACTAATCTTACCTCGTTTCTGAATTTAAGTGTGCCGACCAAACTGAGTGGAACAACTGCTCGACGAATTACAGAACCCTAAATCACATAATTCGTATAACTAATAATTGACATGCTATGTAACACCCTAACTAACTTAGGCGTATTACGTGATTTTCAAACATACTGTGCAGCTCGTTGCTAATCAACGAGGTTTATGGAAAAACGTGATTAATTAAAATTTTGCTTTTTAATTAAACTTATAAAACCATATTACAAAAGACTCGGGATCCCGATTATAAAATTATTTACAAAAAGTTTTAACTGTTTAACTGTTACATAAAATAAAGGTCGTCTAACGACCAGTTACAAAAATCAGCCTTGCTGTCCCGAGGATCGTACGCTCCAGGCCTAACCGCCCCGACATGTACAATCTCATATGCTCGCTCACGGTCCATCAGCTATAGCCTTGCCTTTACCTACACATAAACGTAAACTGTGAGTTGACAGACTCAGTAAGAAAAGCATAATAATACTCATACATAATTCTAACTGCCGTGTCCAACACGATGCCGGAGTCCGCTATCGCCATGTCCAACATGGTACTAAGCCACTCCTGCCATGTCCAACATGGTACTGAGTTTTGAACGTTCATAGGCACGGTACTATTTACAAGTATCCTCACGATCGGTCGAGCCGGTCATACTCATTCTTGGTCATACTCCGGCTGTCACCAGCGGGATAGGTCAATAGCACGGAACCACCAACCAAATGTCGGCTGATCGGTCGAGCCGGTCATACTCGGCTTCTTGGTCATACTCCACTGTACCGACGTGACGGGGTTGGATGGTTCGAAGCCTATATACATAACTAATGTAATCTAACGGGCTTCCTACATGCACGCTAAACATGTAATCTACATATGCATCTTGTTATACTAATCTTACGGATTCCGAATTCGGGTGTGTGGCCAACCCGACCGGAACTGTAGCCGAGTGGCGGACATCGGCTCCTAAACCATAAAAATCACAACGCTATAAGTGACACGCTAAATCACTTCCGGGGACTTAAACTAGGAACTAAAAGTTTCCCTATTGATAAAAAGCATGGCAATACCCCTAAAAACATAAAAACGAGGAAAAACACGGGTTCGAAAATTCCCCAGCCGTGACCGGTTGTCCAACCGAAATTCCGGTTCTGGGACTTACTGGACCCTCATCCGGAATTCCGGTTGCACAACCGGAATTTCGGTTCCTCAGAATTTTTCAAAAATTCATAACTCGATCAAATCTAACCCAAATCATACAAGATCTTCCGGACACTGTTCTATATGCCCCAAATAACCATTCAAAGGCAACAAAATCACCCAGAACTCACAAAATCACAAAACACCATTAAAGACCAAGCTTTGAGTTCCAAAACTCAAACTTGGTTAGAATCCACTAACATGCAATCAAACTAGATCAAACCTACATAATTATGCATAACTAAGCCTCTGAAAATGAAAACAATCAACTACAGCAAGTAATTTACAGATTCACATATATTTTCAAAATTCATGCTCTTGAACTAAAAACTCCAAAACTTGATTCCAAGTAACCATCATGCATACACTAACTTTAAACTACTTAAAATAGCAAGATTAAACCTTAGAAAATAACAACAATTCACAGCAGCAAGTATCACAACAATTCACATGCAACCATCACTTTTTACATATTTTTTTCAAGAAATTAAAGAAGGAGAGACAAGAACCAACCTAGCTTGCAATGGACCTTAAGAGGAGGTGAATTAACAAGTAAAAATCAATGGAGAAATCAGCTCCTTGCTGCCCAAAGCTTCAGCCGAAATAGAGAGAGAAATGGAGAGTTTCTTTTCAAAATTTTCTATTTTCTACACTTAGTATTTTTTTTGATGTAAAATGAAAAATAATTAAATGACACCTAGCATATAACACTTTCAGCCAAATAACATTAAAATAAACATTATTTTCCAATTCATGAAATCACAAAAGACAAAATACTAATGGGGCAAAAAGACCATTTTGCCCCTCCACCATAAAATCACATAAAAAAATCACTAAAGGGGTATTTTTAGGAAATTCTAAATTCCCGGCCATTCCCGACATTCCCAATGTCTAAAACCCGTCCCCAAACTACTAACATACTAAGTTGTGATTTCTACTGAGCCAAACGCCGAGTTCCAAAATACCGGGCACCGGAAATGCAAAATATGAAAACTACTGAATAACATAACCATGCATTTCTGAATTCCATAAATAACAGTAATAAATTATTTAAATAGCTATAAATAATTTCATAATTAATCATAATTCACTGATAATTTCCAAATTAACTAAGCGGGCTTTACAACTATCCCCCCCTTAAAAGGATTTCGTCCCCGAAATCTAACCTGAATAACTCTGGATATTGAGCTCTCATATCTGACTCTAGCTCCCAAATGGCTTCCTCCACCTTGCTGTTTCTCCAGAGAACCTTGACCAATGCTATGGTCTTATTTCGAAGGACTTTAACCTTTCTATCCCGGATCTGCACTGGCTGTTCCTCATAGGTCATGTCTGGCTGAAGCTGAAGACTCTCATAACTGAGTATATGAGAGGGGTCTGAAACGTATTTTCTCAACATCGAGACATGGAATACGTTGTGAACTGCTGATAAGGCTGGAGGCAATGCTAACCGATATGCCACTTGACCTATCTTCTCGAGAATCTCGAAAGGTCCTGTAAATCTAGGGCATAACTTGCCTCTTTTCCCGAAACGTTTAATCCCCTTCATCGGAGATACCCGTAAAAACACATGTTCCCCTACTCGGAACTCAACATCTCTGCGTTTCGGATCTGCGTAACTCTTGTCCGCTTTCCGTGAGGCAAGCATTCTAGCTTTTATCTTCTCTATTGCCTCATTGGTCCGCTGTACTGACTCAGGACCTAGGTATTTCCTCTCCCCTGTCTCATCCCAGTGGATAGGGGATCTACATTTCCTACCGTACAACAGTTCATAGGGAGCCATCCCTATCGTACTCTGATAACTGTTGTTGTAAGAGAATTCTATCAACGGTAGATACTTATTCCATGAGCCTTCAAAGTCCATAACACAGGCTCTCAACATGTCCTCCAATATCTGAATTGTCCTTTCGGACTGACCATCTGTCTGAGGATGGAATGCTGTACTGAATTTTAGCTTTGTACGCATTGCCCGTTGCAAACTTTGCCAAAACTTGGAGGTAAACTTCGGATCCCTGTCCGAAACTATAGACTTCGGTACCCCGTGAAGTCTTACTATCTCTCTGACGTACAGTTCTGCCAACTGATCCACTGAAAATGTTGTTCTAACCGGCAGAAAATGAGCAGATTTCGTAAATCGGTCCACCACTACCCAGATGGAATCAAATAAACCCGTGGTCCTAGGTAACCTGACCACAAAATCTATCGTAATATCCTCCCATTTCCATTCTGGTAGGGTTAGAGGCTGTAACAACCCTGCTGGTCTTTGATGTTCAGCCTTAATCTGCTGACAAGTGAGGCATCTCGATACGAATTCTACCAAATTCTTCTTCATACCGCTCCACCAGAAGTACGGTTTCAAATCTTGGTACATCTTAGTGGTGCCGGGATGCAGAGAATACGGGGTAGAATGAGCCTCCTCAAAGATCTCATTTCTAAGTTCCACACTATTCGGAACACAAACCCTGGCTTTATACAAAAGCATTCCACTATCTGGCACTGAAAAGTCCTTGGTTTGACCAGCCAACACCTCATCTCGGATTTTCACTAACTCCGGATCTGTCATCTGAGCAACTTTTATTCTTTCCAATAGATCAGATTGCAGCGTTAAGTTGTGAAGCTGACCTACCACAAACTCAATGCTGGATCTAACCATGTCCTCCGCTAGTTGAGGTGAGATCTGAACCATACTAGCTATTTGCCCGGGACCCTTTCTGCTCAGGGCATCAGCCACTACATTGGCTTTTCCGGGATGATAGAGGATCTCACAGTCATAATCCTTCACTAATTCCAACCAACGCCTTTGTCTCATATTCAAATCCTTCTGAGTAAAGAAATACTTGAGACTTTTATGGTCGGTATAGATCTCACACTTCTCCCCATAAAGGTAATGCCGCCAAATCTTCAGTGCAAAAACCACAGCGGCCAATTCTAGATCATGAGTCGGGTATCGCTGTTCATAATCCTTTAACTGACGGGAGGCATAAGCGATGACCCGATCGACTTGCATCAATACACACCCCAAACCCTGTTTGGATGCGTCACAGTATACTACGAATTTCTCCTTGTCCGAAGGCAAAGCTAGCACTAGAGCAGTAATCAACCTTTGTTTCAGCTCCCGAAAACTAGCTTCACATTTATCTGACCAGATAAATCGCTGATTCTTCTTTGTAAGCTCGGTTAGGGGCATTGAAATTTTGGAGAACCCTTCGACGAACCTACGGTAGTACCCAGCTAAACCCAAGAAGCTTCTGATCTACATCCTTGTCTTCGGTCTCGGCCAATCCCTGACGGATTCAATCTTCCCGGGATCCACCTTGATCCCATCTTTGCTCACAATGTGCCCTAGGAAGGACACCTGAGATAGCCAGAACTCACATTTCTTGAACTTGGCATATAGCTTATGTTCACGAAGTCGTTGCAGTACCATCTGAAGATGTAACTCATGCTTCTCTTCTGATTGAGAGTACACGAGGATGTCGTCGATGAACACAATCACACAGATATCGAGGAAATCCTTGAATACTCTATTCATCAAGTCCATGAATGCTGCAGGAGCATTGGTTAGTCCGAATGACATAACCAGAAATTCGTAATGTCCATACCTAGTACGGAAAGCCGTCTTTGGAATGTCCTCCTCTCGGATTTTCAACTGATGATAACCCGAACGGAGATCAATCTTAGAAAAGACCGTCTTCCCCTGAAGCTGATCGAACAAGTCATCGATCCTAGGTAACGGATATTTATTCTTCACCGTCAGCTTGTTCAACTCCCTGTAGTCGATGCACATCCTCATAGATCCATCCTTCTTCTTGACGAACAAAATCGGGGCTCCCCAGGGTGACACACTGGGCCGAATGAACCCTATGTCAAGCAACCCTTGGAGCTGAATCTTTAATTCCTTAAGTTCAGCTGGAGCCATTCTATACGGGGCTTTGGAAACCGGTTCCACCCCTGGTGCCAAGTCAATCACAAAATCAATCTCCCGCTGAGGTGGTAACCCTGGAAGTTCTTCGGGAAAAACATCCAAAAATTCCCGAACCACCCTGATGTCCTCTGGCCGAATGGTATCTGGACGAGTGGTGTCCACCACCACGGCCAGAAACCCTAAGCAACCGCCGTGCAACAATTCTCTCGCTGACATAGCCGAGATCACCGGAATACGAGATCCCTGAACTGAACCAACAAATACAAATGGTTCCTCACTTTCCGGTTGGAAGACCACCATCTTCCTTTTACAGTCAATGCTCGCCGAATATTTAGATAGGAAATCCATTCCTAAAATAATATCGAATTCGACTAAACTCATCTCTATCAGATCAGCACTTAACTCTCTACCATTTATCCTGATCGGCATAGACCTAATCCACCTATTGGAGATAACCAATTCTCCGCCAGGTAACAGGGTTCCAAACCCTGATTCATATCTATCATAGGGTCTACCCAATTTACTAAAGACTCTGGCCGCCACATAGGAATGTGTAGCCCCAGAATCAAACAGCACTGAATATAGCGAGTTGTTAATAAAAAGCTGACCTGTGACAGGCGATGGTGGCATACGCATCGGCTGCGTGATAGCGAACACCCTGGCTGGAGTGGGTATCGCTGGAGCTCTCGGTGCCTCTGGTCGGAGCTGGGGACAGTCCCTCTTGAAGTGTCCGGGCATGACACAATGAAAGCATCCCTGACCTTTGCAATCACCCCGATGGTGCCTCTTGCAGCTAGGGCACTCGGGATAGGAGAAGCGGGTCTCAGTACCACCAGGACGACTCCTGCGTGCGGTTCCCCGGAACCTCTTGTTCTGACTCGAGCCACCGGAAGCAGCGGGTGCTCTCTTCCTCTGGTCAATGGCTGAACCACTACTCCCCCTGCTATAGCCTGATGCAGGAGGGGTAGGAGCCCCGCCACTAACCGGAGTACTGGCTGATTCTGACATACACCCCACTGCGCCCTCAGCTCGCAGTGCCTTCTCCACCATCTGAGCATAGGTGGTGCTGTCGTCGGTGGTGATCATCAGGTCATGCCTGATCCTGGCATTCAACCCGTCCAGATACTTCTCCTTTTTGCTGAAGTCGGTCGGCACAATTCCCGAGGCTAACCTCGCCAACCGATCAAACTGAGTAGTATACTCAGTGACGCTCATGTTCTCACGCTGGGTCAGGTGAGCGAACTCTTTCCTCTTGGCGCTTCTGACCGCCTCGTTGTAGTACTTTGCATTAAAGAGTTCCTGGAACCTTTCCCAGGTCATGGTGGTGACGTCATGGATCTGAGACACCATGTCCCACCAAACCAAAGCGTCCTCCTGGAACTGAAACGTGGCGCACACCACTCTGTCGTTACCGGTGACACCCATGAAATTCAGAATGTTGGTGATCACCGTCAGCCATTGCTCGGCTTTCATTACGCCTGGACCTCCCAGGAAAACCGGAGGTGCTTGCTTCCGGAACCGCTCATACAGAGGTTCCAGTCTATGGGCCGCCACCACTATCTCGGCACAGGCGGCGGGGGCGAGGTGCCCTTTGGGCTGCGGGAGCACCTGGCTGTCTCAACCTACGAATCTCGAGGTCTTGTTCTTCGATCCGGGCTTGCATCTCCGCAAACCGCAACTCCCAATTCGGGGCTCCACGATCGGGTGGGAGCACAGGCAGCCTGTGGTGGGTTCTCATCACCCCGACCACGAGCCCTGCCTCGGGGACCTCTACCTCGGCCCCTAGCAGGTGGGGGAAACTGAGCTCCCTGTCCTTGGTTCGACCCTACGGAGTTGCCCTGACTCCTGGTAGTCCGCCTGGCGTCCATCTAGTTAGAACCACCTGCGAAACCAAGAGTTGGCATATCAGGTCGTATTCAAGGAGAGCTTACTAATGCCGCTTAATTTGGAAATTAAAAACGAAACATGCGCCTATTCTACTATCAGGCTACTAACATGCTTCCTAACAGGCTTTTCTTTTCCATAACTGAATAAAATAAACTACTAAAGCAATAAAGGCTTACTGAACCGTGAACCGAGCTAACTGCTGATGATGATTGTACATGTCGTGACGATCTTCGGAAGACAACCTGGCGGCTCTGATACCAAATTGTAACACCCTAACTAACTTAGGCGTATTACGTGATTTTCAAACATATTGTGCAGCTCGTTGCTAATCAACGAGGTTTATGGAAAAACGTGATTAATTAAAATTTTGCTTTTTAATTAAACTTATAAAACCATATTACAAAAGACTCGGGATCCCGATTATAAAATTATTTACAAAAAGTTTAAACTGTTTAACTGTTACATAAAATAAAGGTCGTCTAACGACCAGTTACAAAAATCAGCCTTGCTGTCCCGAGGATCGTACGCTCCAGGCCTAACCGCCCCGACATGTACAATCTCATATGCTCGCTCACGGTCCATCAGCTATAGCCTTGCCTTTACCTACACATAAACGTAAACTGTGAGTCGACAGACTCAGTAAGAAAAGCATAATAATAATCATACATAATTCTAACTGCCGTGTCCAACACGATACTGAGTCCCGCTACTACCATGTCCAACATGGTACTGAGCCACTACTGCCATGTCCAACATGGTACTGAGTTTTGAACGTTCATAGGCACGGTACTATTGACAAGTATCCTCCTGATCGGTCGAACCGGTCATACTCCGGCTGCTGGTCATACTCCAGCCTGTACCGACGGGATAGGTCAATAGCACGGAACCACCAACCAAATGTCAGCCTGATCGGTCGAACCGGTCATACTCATTTCTTGGTAATACTCCAGCCTGTACCGACGTGACAGGGTTGGATGGTTCGAAGCCTATATACATAACTAATGTAATCTAACAGGCTTCCTACATGCACGCTAAACATGTAATCTACATATGCATACTGTTATACTAATCTTACATGGATTCCGAATTCAGGTGTGCCGGTCGGCCATTGGGCCGTAGCTGAGTGGCGGATTACTGGCTCCTAAACCATAAAAATCACAACGCTATAAGTGACACGCTAAATCACTTCCCGGGGACTTAAACTAGGAACTAAAAGTTTCCCTATCGATAAAAAGCATGGCAATACCCCTAAAAACATAAAAACGAGGAAAAACACGGGTTCTGAAAATTCCCCAACCGGCAGACCGGTTGTCCAACCGGAATTCCGGTTCTGGGAATTACTGGACCCTCATCCGGAATTCCGGTTGCACAACCGGAATTTCGGTTCCTCGCAGGAATTTTTCAAAAATTCATAACTCGATCAAATCTAACCCAAATCATACAAGATCTTCCAGACCTGTTCTATATGCCCCAAATAACCATTCAAAGGCAACAAAATCACCCAGAACTCACAAAATCACAAAACACCATTAAAGACCAAGCTTTGAGTTCCAAAACTCAAACTTGGTTAGAATCCACTAACATGCAATCAAACTAGATCAAACCTACATAATTATGCATAACTAAGCCTCTGAAAATGAAAACAATCAACTACAGCAAGTAATTTACAGATTCACATATATTTTCAAAATTCATGCTCTTGAACTAAAAACTCCAAAACTTGATTCCAAGTAACCATCATGCATACACTAACTTTAAACTACTTAAAATAGCAAGATTAAACCTTAGAAAATAACAACAATTCACAGCAGCAAGTATCACAACAATTCACATGCAACCATCACTTTTTACATATTTTTTTCAAGAAATTAAAGAAGGAGAGACAAGAACCAACCTAGCTTGCAATGGACCTTAAGAGGAGGTGAATTAACAAGTAAAAATCAATGGAGAAATCAGCTCCTTGCTGCCCAAAGCTTCAGCCGAAATAGAGAGAGAAATGGAGAGTTTCTTTTCAAAATTTTCTATTTTCTACACTTAGTATTTTTTTTGATGTAAAATGAAAAATAATTAAATGACACCTAGCATATAACACTTTCAGCCAAATAACATTAAAATAAACATTATTTTCCAATTCATGAAATCACAAAAGACAAAATACTAATGGGGCAAAAAGACCATTTTGCCCCTCCACCATAAAATCACATAAAAAAATCACTAAAGGGGTATTTTTGGGAAATTCTAAATTCCCGGCCATTCCCGACATTCCCAATGTCTAAAACCCGTCCCCAAACTACTAACATACTAAGTTGTGATTTCTACTGAGCCAAACGCCGAGTTCCAAAATACCAGGCACCGGAAATGCAAAATATGAAAACTACTGAATAACATAACCATGAATTTCTGAATTCCATAAATAACAGTAATAAATTATTTAAATAGCTATAAATAATTTCATAATTAATCATAATTCACTGATAATTTCCAAATTAACTAAGCGGGCTTTACATGCTAAATCACTTTTCGGAGACTTAAACTTGAAAATAAAAGTTTCCCTATCAATGAAAAAACATGGCAATAACCTAAATATTGCCAAAATGGAAAAAACTAGGGTTCCCAAAAATCTCCAAACCGGTAGACCGGTTCACCAACCAGAATTCCGATGCTATGGGGTTTCCTAGGGACCAACCGGTCGACGGGTTCCTACAAGTCCCCCTGAACTGGTCGACCTGTTTATTGCAGGAAACACCAAAAACCCCACTACAACCTCAAATTGACTACAAACCACACCAAACCTTCCAGACCTGCTTATTATACCATAGAGAACATAAATCATGCAATAAAACAAACCAAAACAACCAGATTCACAAACCACCATTAAAGACCAAAGTTTGAGCTCTAAAGCTCAAACCTTGTCTGAATACCAAACAAAGCCATCAAACAACATCAAAACTATCTAATTAACCTCATATAAGCTACAAAATTCCTTAACATAAACAAACACTAACTACAACAACCTAAGGACACCAAACATGCATAACCCTCAACTTAAAACATAAGAAATCAAAGATAAATATCTTAGGGAGGTATATGTTGGATTGGAACACTTAGAAACTTGCTGGAAATTCACTACATTGTGCAGAAAAACTCAAACCCTAGCTTATTCTAGGGACATCGAGAGAGAGAGAGAGAGAGAGTGGAAAGAGAAAGAGTGTTTTAATTTTTCTTCTTTTTTGGATAAAATGAATAAAATAAAAGTGATTTTAACTTAATTAATCAACAAAAATCAGAATATTAAGTCACTAACTATAACTCACTAGAAGACGAAACTTCTTTTAGGGAAAAAGACCATTTTGCCCCCACTTACCCAAAAAGTCACAAAGCCTCCTATGGGTAATTTGATCAATTTTAAAATCCCGACATTCTCAATGTCTAACTTTATTGCCCTGCTACTCCTAAAATACTAAAATGTGATTTTATTAGCCAAACGCCGCGCTCCAATGTTGTCGGGCACAAAACATGAAAAACTTAAAATTTCATAAATGGCATAAATAATACATCCTGAATTCAAATAAATCTCCATAAAATTGTTGGGTTTTGTGCCCTAAATAAAACCCTTTACAATCTGATTAGTTATCAATATAAGAAATTTGAAGTGATTTATATTTGCATGAATTTTACATGCTAATGGTTTAATATGTTTATTACATTTATACAAGAAATCAGTTAAATCCAGATCATATGTTTATTCACAATTACAGTATCTTCAACACAGTGGAATGTGATTGTGATCATATGAATCAAAAGACTAAGTTCCTGTTTCATCAGTGCTTTTGATTTACACTAATGTGATAATCAGCGATGATGTGTACTAACACATGGAGTAAGTGTTATGTTCTTTCCAGGACATTAGTAAAGTATACTAGTTTCGAATGTATTGAGTATACATTGGACTGGACCTATATTGAAACTTAGTTAAGATATTATAAACTTACCGTCATATCTTTCCAAGTCAATATCAGTTGGTTATCTTAAGATTAAAAGAATCTAAATCCTTATATGCTTAGGCTCAACTCAGGAGTACTATTCATGTTCTTTGATTTATTAGTTAAGCCTACTTTTGGGTCAGGGTGATACGTATATTTTGGGAACATGATAGTATGATTGAGTGGGAGTGCTGAACATAAATATGGAATCTATAGCTTTTACTGGTGTGCAGAAGTCAAGTGATGATTCCCTTCGAGCTTAGCTAAATAGAAGTAAATGGATGAGCTCTTGTTTAAGTGACTAATTCTTAGATCACTAAACATCATTTACAGGTAGCTAAGTGTTTTAAGGGGCAAAATACATTGAGGGGTGAGAACGGTAAAATTGTCCCATCTCGATGTAAATCATCTATATAGAGGATCTTTGATCACAATAAGATTATAACAATAGTTAAATGAGATAGCATATTTATATCGTGGAACATATAATATGTTCTATATAAGTCTGAGAGTGCAATTCTAAGTTCTAAGAGTGGATTCAACGAAGAATTAATAAGTAGGAATTTACTTCGTAAATTCGGTTCCCTTATTGGAAGCTCAGCATATAGATCCATGGTCCCCATTCTAGTTGAGACTATACTGCTTGTAAGACTCAATATTTGATTTGTGATTAATCAATTATAATTCTAAAGTTAGACTATCTCTAATTTGTAAATTTTCACTAAGCAGGGGCGAAATTGTAAAGAAAAGAGATTCTGGGTTTATTTATTTATTAAAAGACTTTATATGTCTAATTAATAATTAAATTAAATGACAATATTATTTAATAATATATTTTAGTTATTAAATAATTAGTTTTGGCATTTAAATGGTTAGAATTGGAAAGTTGGTGTTTTTGAGAAAATAGAAATAAAATTTGTGAAAACTGCAAAATCCAAGTAAGGCCCATTACACACCATGGCCGGCCACTTGGGATGGTTTTTCAAATTGATATTTTCATTATTTTAATTCCAAATAATTCCTAACCTAAACCTAGTAGTTGCCTATAAATAGAAAGTGATGGCTCAATCAAATAACAATGTTTTCATAAGTTTTCATAAGCTTTTCTGTCAGAAAATTGTCTCATCAGAAAAACTGAGCCTTCCCTTTTCTCTATATAGCCGAAATCTCTCTCTCTCTCTCTTTTCTTCTTCATAAATTTCGAACCTTAGTGATAGAGTAAGTTCCCACACACAACAAGTGGTAACTCGATCGTAGATTGGAAGACTGTGAAGGATCACACACAAAGAGAAGGACATTCAGGCTCAGATCTTGATAATACTCTGCAACAGAAAGGATGCAAGGGTTAGAGATCTGAGTGGAAGCAGACATTAATTCCGCTGCATCAATGTAAGGTTTTCTTAACTTTATATGTGTTTATTTTATCGTTTTAGAAAGTTCATATTTAGGGTGTTAAACAACATACTTGTGAGTAGATCTAAGATTCTGGTAAAATAAATTCCAACAAAAATGACAAATCGTAAGAAATATTCTAATTTCATAATTAAACCCTAATTATTTGTTAATCTCCAAGTTAAAACTATGCGTCTTTACAATTCCTCTCCATTAAAAGGATATCATCCTCAAAATCTAACATGAACAACTCTGGATATTGAGCCTTCATGTTGTACTCTAACTCTCAGGTGGCTTCCTCCACCTTATTGTTTCTGCAGAGTACTTTAACCAAAGCTATGGTCTTGTTACGATGGACTTTATCTTTCTTGTCTAAGATCTGAACTAGTTGTTCTTCGTATGAGAGGTCTGGTTGAAGCTCAAGATTCTCATAACTTAGCACATGAGTGGGATCTGAAACGTACTTTCGCATCATAGAGACATGAAAAACGTTGTGAACTGCTAAAAGTGCTGGAGGAAAAGTTAGACGTGTTGGAAATTATTTTACCAGGATCATAGATCTACTCACAAGTATGTTTATTAACACCCTAAATATGAACTTTCTAAAACGATGAAATAAACACATATAAAGTATAGGAAACCTTACATTGGGTGCAGCGGAATATAATGACTCCTTCCATTCAGATATCTAGCCCTTGATTCCTTTCTGTAGCAGAGCATTATCAATATCTGAACCTGGATCTCTTTCTCTGAATCTTTGATGCTGAAACTCCTTTGCTGATGATCTTTCTTCACGATCTTCCTCACTATGATTGAGGTATCACTTGATGTGTGTGGGCACTACTCTAATCACTAAGGATTTCGAAATTCAAAGGAAGAAGAGAGAGAGTGGTCAGCTATAGATAGGGAGAGAGAAGGCTCAGTTTTTTTTCTGATTCAGAAAGTCTGAAAAAAAAGTCTCTTTATTTCTGAAGCCTTCACTATCTATTTATAGCATTCCACTAGGGTTAGATTTGAATTATATGGCATTAAAATAATGAAAATATCAGTTTAAATTTCCTACAAAAGTGGCAGGCCCTATACTAGTGGATTTGGGCCTCACTTTTTGCAATTTTGCAGTTTTATCTTTTCTGCATCTGATTTTCTCAAAAACGCCAATTTTCTAATTCAACCATTTAAATGCCAATTCTAACTATTTAATAACTATAAATAATTATTAAATAATATTGTCATTTATCATATTTATTAATTGAACCATACAAAGTATCATAATTAACAAATATGCCCCTGTAAACTCTTTCTTTACAATTTCGCCCTTACTTAGTGAAAAATTCACAAATAGACATAGTCTAATTTGAGAATTATAATTGATTAATCAAAACCAATTACATGAGTCTTACAAGCAATATTATCTCAACTAGTGGGGGGACCATGGGTCTATATAACCGAGCTTCCAATAAGTAGATCAAGAATTTATGACTAAAATTCACTAACTTATTAATTCTTCGTTGAATCCACGCATAGAACTTAGAATTGCACTCTCAGTATATAGAATGCTCTATATGTTCCACCATATAGACACATCATTAGTTATCCATTGTTATAATCCTAATTTGATCAATGATCCTCTATATGAATGATCTACACATTAAAGGGATTAAATTACCGTAACACCCTACTATGTATTTTATCCTTAAAACACTTGACCCTGTATAAATGATATTTCAGCTTATGTGAAATGAGATCTCCACCATTTCTTTTCGTTTGGTCAAGCTCGAAGGTGATCATCCTTTGCTTACTATTCGCCAGATAGAAGCTATAGATTCCATGTTTATGCTAGCGCTCCCACTCAATTGCACTACCTTGTTCCCAAAAAGTACGTTTCACCCTGACCTAAAAGTAGGCTTAACTAACAAATCAAAGAACACGAATAGCCTTTCAAGATTGAGCCTAATCATAACAGGATTAAGAACATTTGATCTAGGATCAACTAGGCGATATTGACTTGAATAGATATTACGGTAAGTTTAATGAATCTAAGTCAAAGTTCAATATCGGTCCCTTCCGATGCATACTCCATGCATCCAACCTGAGCTTTACTTTAACCAATGCTCTGGAAAGAACATAGCACTTCTCCAAATACAAGTAAACTCTTGTTGTAGATTATCATATCAGTAAAACCCTGTGTCTGATAAATCTAGGAAACTTTATTCACATAGTCATGTTTACTTTCCAATGTGTTGACGGCACAATAAACAGGATCAAGTATGTGAAAAGGGTTTCAGATGAATCTATACATTATGTACATATAATCATGAAATAAATCATGTGAACCATGCAACATTAAATGTTATTTCTGATCTATATTAATAAGTAAATCTGATTATATTGAAATGAGTTTTATTTAGGGCATAAAACCCAACAAACTCCCACTTGCACTAATATAAAACAAAAAGTGCGTTTCAAATAATCTCAACACCTTGATATACAAATCAAGTGTAGCAGTAGTAAACTCCTCGTAATAGGATCTGAAAGGTTGAATTAACCACAACCTTTTCTCCACTATTACTCTTCCTTTAATCACAAAATCATTAATAATGTGAAATTCCTCTCTATATGTCTACTCTCTTGGGATACTGGATTCTATATCTTTGGCAACTACATTTGGTTAATCAGGAAATTAACACTAGTAGTTTAAGGCAATTTGGAATGATGCCAAAAATGTATAGAACTTTCCTTAGATTGAATAAGTACCTTTCCTGCAACTTTAACATTCAGTCCCTCTCTGGTAGACCTAGAGACTTCAGATAGGTTTTTACACTTCTCCAAAATCACTATTCCACCCCCAGAGTAACCACCATCTTATCAGAAATATTTACTAGCACATAGGCAAATTTCGAAATCTGATGTGGTGTAGTCTAAGAGTTTGAAACACACCCTTATAGACTAACATATAGTTCCTCTTCTTAATCTTAAGATTTACTTGATTGTCTTCCAATGTTCTTCTCCTGGATTAATCTGATACCTACTCATTACTCCCACTCAACAGCAGGTGTCTGGTCTAAGGCATACAAAAGCATATCTAAGACCTCTCACTGTTGATATAAGAAATTCTTTCATGGCTTTATCTTTTCTGGAATAGTTGAAACTTTTCCTTAGATAAATAAAATCTATACCTTAGAAGTTGTGAACCTTCTATAGATTTCCATTAGAAAGAAAATGCTTCAGCATCTTACTAAAATAAGTTGCTTGCATTAGAGTAAGTAATTACCAGGTATACCACAAGCCATAGGTTTAGATAAACTCAAACCTATAATACTAGGAACAGGAAGTTTTGTTAAGTCCATTGAAGGGACTTATAAACGAAAATTTCCTTTTATGTCCTTGTAATAGAAAACTTTAGGTTACTCCATGTGAATGGATTAAACCATAGTTCTATTGGCTTTCTTCTTAGTTTCTTATCTTGACAATCCATTACTTGTTTAAACTCACAATGGATTTTAATCACTAGTGTCTCCCAAGTCATAAGAAGGTGAGTTCTTAGAAACTCTCCCACTACGACAAGGTACCGTGAATTATGTCTAAGAAAATGGTATTAACCTCTTCGGTTGTGACAAGACAACAGAGGCAGTAGGATCATAATATGTTATATAAGATGATAGAGCACTTTTGGAATCAAGAATTAAATATCTCCTTTATTTGCTACTTGTTTTTCAGACTTAGTCATTTTCTTAGAAAAGTAGTATTTGTTTGAACAAACACTTTCTTATCTATTGACAATGGGATGGTCCACCCCTAATCACTTAGAATAGCTAACAAACCATGGTTAACAGTTCTAGCTTTTCTTAAGATTTTGATTAGGTCATCCATGAATCTAGTAATGATTTACATTAAGTACCCAACCATTACATCATTCTGAAATTGTATTACCATAGAAGGATTTAGGCAACGACTAGTAACTAATCATCAACATGCAACTCGAAATTTCTGGGGAGGTAAGTTTGGATATAATTCAAAAATCAAATTAATGATCTTTGAACTCCATATCTACTAACTATTTCTCCACCCCTATCAGTTCGCAAGATCTTTAACCACTTACCTTAATGGTTTTAACCATTGCTAGAAATTAATGAAATTTTTCAAACATTTCAAATTTCTTTGCTAAAAGGTATAATCTAGAGTTATCGTTTTAAGAATACAATGAAAAACTCATATCCACCCCTGAATGTACATCCATCTGCGAATGAGATGAACTACTTTCAGTGGATATAGGCATATTAACTCTTTGCAGAGATTGATCTTGTCAAATCCACTATAAACAAGATATAAATGCCATAGATTAAAAAAAATGTGGTAGTGTCTATGATGACATAGGTTTAGTTACATCAAAGAGTTCTTAGAATACTGCAAGTGGATCTTGGTCACAGAATACCTAACTCATATTCCATACAGTTTTAATCCATTAATAGAAGATGGATATTAAATACTTGAGAAAGTGTAACTGTATTGTATTCTGGAATTAGAATTATAAGAAAATTTCTATTTGGAATTTAAAATTAAAGTCAAAGACTTAAATTTATACCAAAAATAATGAGTAATTCTATCTTGGACCAGCACTACTAATACAAACTCTAAGTCAGATTTGCCCATACAAGTAGGAGATTTCTAAGATTGAGGTTTTATATCAATTGGGAATAGAATTTCGGGATTATAATCATATGTGTCATTTAATTTCTTAAGAGAAAATATAGAATGACATGAAATGATTTATAGACCATTCATCCAATGATATGTTTTTAAAGCTAATTCGAAATGAATAAGCTAAGAGGAATTAGGATAATTTCGTTTATAAATAAGAATCCAACGATGCTTCGATTAGCGAAAGACAAAGTAATCTTATTTATGTAATCTTCTTGTTTCATATTGTAAAAATACTAGTCTAAGGTGTCATCAATTGATGAACAGCTAGATGTCGCATATACAATATTTATCTTTCGAGATCTTACACTATTTTGTATGTCTAATGGTGAAAATCCATTAGGGATTTATCTCATTAGAAAAACAAACATGTTAGGCCAACAATGAAGATTCGAAATTAAACTACAACTTAATAACAGAAAATAACATGGTTCAATATAAATTCATACACAATTCAGAAATTATAAGCATATAGCAAGTAGGAATGACAAGTGAAAATACTAAAACTTACAATCCTAAATAATTTCCAAGGTTTTTCAACAAACTGATACAGTGTCTCGTTTAGGCGAGAGTCAAAGCATCATCCATTGAATAGAGTTGTCAGCTCATCTAAAATGATAACCATTCTAGCAACCTTTTATTCGATCAAGATTGGAATTCAGCGTTGTCCCGTTTAGGCAAGAGTCAAGGCAATTCTATCTTATGAGCTTCCACCATTGTTTCATAATTTGCAAGTCAAGTATGGTCGCCACCATTAGGGTGATCTATACCATACAAAACACTTACAAACTACTTATCATGCGAGGTTAAACGGTGCGAAATTGCTAATGAACGTTCCTCCATTAGGGAGGATTACTCACTAAAACAAACGCGGTGTAAAACCCACAATGGAGATCGAATGTCTTAATAATAATCAAGCTCATTATTTAAAGTGAGTTGTATTTTCTTTGATTCTCTTTATTTATTCTATTTATTTTAAATATATATTTATTTAATTAAAATTTCCAATTTAGAATAAAATATTCTAAATATAAATTTTAATTTAATATTTATAAATTTTACTTAGATGGATATGAAAATAACATGAATTATTTCTATCTTAGTAATAATTTCCAATAAATATTTAGAAAAATATTCAATTTAAGTTGTTACAAAATTAATTTAAATTAATTTACAACTCAAATTTTATTTTCTATAAATATATATATTGCATTTCGAAAAATTAAAGTATTTAAGAATACAATTTTCGAAAAATGCATGTTAAAATAAAAAATAAATCCTGAAAAAATTATTCTAATTTAATGTTGGCCCAAAATTAATTAATAAAATTAATTTACAACAAAAAAAATATATAATTTTCCTATTTAATTAAATGTATAAGAAAAATTTCAAATATTTAAGTATGATGATGAAAATCAACTTAAATATTAATTTTCTATTTAATTAAATACACTAGAAAAATACTTCAAGCAAAAATATCATCTATCTAGATTTTCCTTTGACTAATTAATTCAATTTCTAATAATATACTTTAATTCAATTTATTTTAAATTAATCAATAAATGAAAAAATCATCGATTTAAGTTGATCCAAGAATTAATTAAAATAAATAATTAATTTACAACTTAATCTATTTTTCAAGATAAAATTCAAAATTCTAGCATTTAAGAAATGAAATTTCGAAAATTGATTAATAAAATAAAGAAAAATTATATTTTGAAAATTATTTAAATTTAGTTGAAAAATCAAATCTCAACTAAAAATAATTTTCTATTTAATTAAATGTCATGAAAAAGAAATATTTAAGTATGATGATAAAATCAACTTAGATATTTAATTTTCAAATTAATTAAATGTATTAAATTCAAGAAATAAATAATTAAGTGTAGAGAAGGCTTAATTATTAATATCTAGTTTAATACTAGGAAAAAATATACTTAAAATAAATTGTACCAAAATTAATTATTTAAATAATTAATTTCACAATGTATAATATTTTCCTATTTAATATTAGAAATAATAAGTAGTCTAGAAATAACTATCTAGAAAATATCTTATTTGACTAAGTATCTTTTCCACAAAATTTGAAAAAATATCTAATTTAAGTTGTATTAGAAAAAATCTAGAACTTAAATATTTTTCAAATTTAAATTTAATTAAATATCAAAAATTAAGTTGTAACCATTTAATTTGAAAATATTCCATTTTAAGTTAATATTTGAAAAGATATTAACCTAAAAAATATCTAAAGAATCTTAATAACCAATGCCTAAAATTCCTCAACTTAATTTTGAAATTTGAAATTCAAAAGATATTCAGATTTAAGTTTGTTAGTTGTAGATAACTAAATATCAACTTAAATAAGAATATTTAATGAAAAATTTAAATTAAGCTGCAGAAAGAATCTAGATGGTTATAATTCTATATTTAATTAAATACAGGAAAATACATATAGTTTAGCTTAGAATAAAGAATTCTTTAAACTATAATTTTCTTAAATTAATTTCAAAATAAATGAAATTAATTATGTTGCTAATCAATTTTATTAGGTTAAACTAGTGTAATTAACCTAGTACAGTTGTTCAAATCAGGCAAATGGGCCTTCACAATTGGGGTGATTCATGTGAGGGGGTGCTGGGTTCAGTATGTCGTACCCACTTCTATGGCTCCCAACTCTCACACAAGGCCCAAAAGAGAGGAATTTAACCTTAATAAGAACAACTGTTATTAATTGAATAGGCCCAATAACTAAATGGGCCTAAATAAAATCTATCAAGAACTATGATATTTTATTTAGCAACAACAACCTATATGTATCTATAATCAAATTAAACACATAGGCTCACACTGGCACACTTTGGATGGGTCCTATCATGTTGCTAGGTCATACACAGATGAAAGAAGATTGTAAATATACCTGTTACAAATTATTATCTTGACCAAGGGAGCCATCAGATCATTAGATCTGGCAAAAAGTAACCATGGCTATTTGCAATCAAGTAATAATAGGTTTTGAAAACTTACACATAAGCTAAAACACATACTCCTGCAACAAGGTTAGTTGGATAGTTGGATGTAGGATTTATTTAATTTTAAATTAAATATTTAATTTCGAAAATAATTAATTAAATAATAAAAAAAAAATTCGAAAATTTAAAAAAAAAAAATTGAAAAATTGGAATTTTTTTTTTTTAAAAAAAAAATTAAATTTAAAATTAAACCTACAATTTTTTTAAAAATTAGGTTTCAACCAACCTTAATATCATTTCAAAAATTTGCTAACTACTTTTAAATTTTAAATTTTATTTTATAAATAAAAATTAAATAAAAAATTAGAAAAGATAAATAAATATCTTTTTCAAATTTTAAATGTAATTTAAATAAATAAAATAATAAAATTTAAAAAATTAGCAAAATATCTTATATCATTTAAAAATTACATGATTATAAATATCTTATTTTTTAAATTTAAAATAAGATAAGATATAATCAAATTTTAAAATAAGATAGATTTTTAAGCAAGAAGATAGATACTAATTCTATTCAAATTCAAATTACACTAATATCTTGAATTAAATTTAAAAAAATATTAAATTAATTCAAAAAGATAATTAGAATTGAATTAGGAATAGTAATAGTAATAGTATAAATACAAAACTATTCCAAAAATCGGAAGTTAATTCCATGAAAAAGCATGAAAAATCGAAGAAAAACGAAAAAATTGTGAACTGTACGGACAGATTTGCGATCGCAGGAAAATATCAGCACAACCCCGATTTTTTCAAATCTTCAAAAATTCATAACTAATTCAAATAAAATCGAAATTGAGTTCTGTAAAAGGCTAACTTGCTTAATTTTTTCCATACTATCCAATAAAAATAATTCCAGATACAAAATCGCAATTATTTTCAACGAAAATTTACAAACATCAATCAATCATCAAATAACACTCAATACAACATGATACCATCCAAAGAACATACAAACAATCGTTTTAAAGTCCAAATTTCTTCTAAGTAAATCAATTACCATGACTCTGAGGCCAGTTGCTGGAAATTATTTTACCAGGATCTTAGATCTACTCACAAGTATGTTTATTAACACCCTAAATATGAACTTTCTAAAACGATGAAATAAACACATATAAAGTTTAGGAAACCTTACATTGGGTGCAGCGGAATATAATGACTCCTTCCATTCAGATATCTAGCCCTTGATTCCTTTCTGTAGCAGAGCATTATCAATATCTGAACCTGGATCTCTTTCTCTGAATCTTTGATGCTGAAACTCCTTTGCTGATGATCTTTCTTCACGATCTTCCTCACTATGATTGAGGTATCACTTGATGTGTGTGGGCACTACTCTAATCACTAAGGTTTTCGAAATTCAAAGGAAGAAGAGAGAGAGTGGTCAGCTAAAGATAGGGAGAGAGAAGGCTCAGTTTTTTTTTTCTGATTCAGAAAGTCTGAAAAAAAAAGTCTCTTTATTTCTGAAGCCTTCACTATCTATTTATAGCATTCCACTAGGGTTAGATTTGAATTATATGGCATTAAAATAATGAAAATATCAGTTTAAATTTCCTACAAAAGTGGCAGGCCCTATACTAGTGGATTTGGGCCTCACTTTTTGCAATTTTGCAGTTTTATCTTTTCTGCATCTGATTTTCTCAAAAATGCCAATTTTCTAATTCAACCATTTAAATGCCAATTCTAACTATTTAATAACTATAAATAATTATTAAATAATATTGTCATTTATCATATTTATTAATTGAACCATACAAAGTATCATAATTAACAAATATGCCCCTATAAACTCTTTCTTTACAATTTCGCCCTTACTTAGTGAAAAATTCACAAATAGACATAGTCTAATTTGAGAATTATAATTGATTAATCAAAACCAATTACATGAGTCTTACAAGCAATATTATCTCAACTAGTGGGGGGACCATGAGTTTATATAACCGAGCTTCCAATAAGTAGATCAAGAATTTAGGACTAAAATTCACTAACTTATTAATTCTTCGTTGAATCCACGCATAGAACTTAGAATTGCACTCTCAGTATATAGAATGCTCTATATGTTCTACCATATAGACACATCATTAATTATCCATTGTTATAATTCTAATTTGATCAATGATCCTCTATATGAATGATCTACACAGTAAAGGGATTAAATTACCGTAACACCCTACTATGTATTTTATCCTTAAAACACTTGACCCTGTATAAATGATATTTCAGCTTATGTGAAATGAGATCTCCACCATTTATTTTCGTTTGGTCAAGCTCGAAGGTGATCATCCTTTGCTTACTATTCGCCAGATAGAAGCTATAGATTCCATGTTTATGCTAGCGCTCCCACTCAATTGCACTACCGTGTTCCCAAAAAGTACGTTTCAACATAACCTAAAAGTAGGCTTAAATAACAAATCAAAGAACACGAATAGCCTTTCAAGATTGAGCCTAGTCATAACAGGATTAAGAACATTTGATCTAGGATCAACTAGGCGATATTGACTTGAATAGATATTACGGTAAGTTTAATGAATCTAAGTCAAAGTTCAATATCGGTCCCTTCCGATGCATACTCCATGCATCCAACCTGAGCTTTACTTTAACCAATGCTCTGGAAAGAACATAGCACTTCTCCAAATGCAAGTAAACTCTTGTTGTAGATTATCATATCAGTAAAACCCTGTGTCTGATAAATCTAGGAAACTTTATTCACATAGTCATGTTTACTTTCCAATGTGTTGACGGCACAATAAACAGGATCAAGTATGTGAAAAGGGTTTCAGATGAATCTATACATTATGTACATATAATCATGTGAACCATGCAACATTAAATGTTATTTCTGATCTATATTAATAAGTAAATCTAATTATATTGAAATGAGTTTTATTTAGGGCATAAAACCCAACAAGACGATATGCCACTAGTCCAACTTTTCTGAGAATCTCAAAAGGCCCTGTAACCTAGGGCATGACTTGCCTTTTTTCTCAAAACGTCAAATCCCTTTCATTGGAGACACCTGTAGCAATACATGATCTCCTATTTGGATTTCTACATTTTTGCGCTTCGGATTTGCATAACTCTTTTGCCTACTATGAGAGGCAAGCATTTTGGCCTTGATCTTTTCTATGGCTTCATTAGTCCGTTGCACTGATTCTGGAACTAGGTATTTCTTTTCTCCCATTTCATCCAAGTGAATAGGAGATCTATACTTTCTGCCATACAACAACTATAGGGAGCCATTCCTATAGTACTCGGATAACTGTTGTTGTAATAAAACTCGATCAGTGGCAGGTGCTTGCTCTAGGAGCTCTCGAAATCCATACACAGGCTCGCAACATGTCTTCTAGTATTTGAATTTTCCTTTCGGACTGTCCACCAGTCTGAGGATGGAAAGCTATAACACCCTAACTAGCATAGGCGTATTACGTGATTCTTAAACGTACTGTGCAGCTCGTTGCTAATCAACGAGGTTTATGGAAATCGTGATTAATTAATTTTTTTTGCTTTTTAATTAAACTTACATAATATTTTATACAAAAATACTTAGTCCCGAACGTCTGTACGACGGTACTATTGACAAAGTAACAGCCTATACTCAGTACACTGGTCATACTCCAGCTGCTAGTCATACTTTAGCTCTACCGATGTGTTACAGTATCAGCCTATACTCGGTTCACTGGTCATACTCCAGCTGCTAGTCATACTCTAGCCTAACCGATGTGATACGGTCAAATAGCACAATACCACCAACCCTAGAATCAACCTGTCATACTCCAGTTGCTAGTCATACTCTAGCCTAACCGATGTGATACGGTCAGATGGTACGAAGCCAACATACATATCAAATGTAATCTAACAGGCTTCCTAACATGCACGCTAAACATGTAATACATATGCATACTGTTATACTAATCTTACCTCAATTCCGAATTCAGGTGTGCCGGTCAACCTGAGTGGAACGAACTGCACGGCGGTTTAGAGGCTCATAAACCATAACAATCACAACACTGATAAGTGATACGCTAAATCACTTCCCGTGGACTTAAACTAGAAACTAAAAGTTTCCCTATCGATAAAAAGCATGGTAATACCCTAAACAACATAAAAACGGGAGAAACTAGGGTTCCTAAAAATCCCCCAACCGGCAGACCGATTTTGCAACTGGAATTCCGGTTCTTGGAATTCCTGAACCCCATCTGGAATTCCGGTTGCACATCCAGAATTCCGGTTCCTCGCAGGATTCAATCAAAAATTCATAACTCCCTCAAATCAAATCCAATTCAAACCAAACCTTCCAGACCTATTCTAAATACCCCAAAGAACATTTCTAAAGCATCAAAACCACCCAGAAAACACAGATACTAAAAATGCCATTAAAGCTCCAAGCTTTGAGTTCAAAACTCAAACTTGGTTAAACATCATTAACATGCATTCAAACCAGCTCAAATCTTCCTAAATATGCATATAATAATCTAAGAAAACAACAATAAGCATCAACAACAAGTGCAGCAACAGATTCTTCATTTTTCTTTGAAAACTATAGTTTTGAGTTAAAATTCCATATATTGATAAAACAACCTAATCACAAACATAATCTTGCTTGAACAACATAATACATCATAATTAAACTTCAGAAATCAAAAGCAATCACAATCAATAACCACAGCCACAAATTCTCAAGCATGCAATACACAACTTTCTTAAAAACCAAGAAAACTAAAAGAGAAGCTACAAGGATCTTACCAAGCACTTGAACAACACTTAGATTGGATGAAAAATGCTTGAAAAAATCAAGAAGAACTCCCAGCCCTAGAAATCCACACCAAGCCGAGAGAGAGAGAGAGAGAGAGAGCGAGAGAGAGAGAGAGAGAGAGGAAAAGAGCTTCAGTTTTTCTAAATTTTTTCTAAGTTTCTAATTTGGATAAAATGAGAATAAAATGCATAATATAACTCTTTATTTTAGCCAAAAAGATGTCACATAATCACATATCACATTACACTAAGTCCACTAAAGGACAAACAATAATAGGGCAAAATGACCAATTTACCCCTCCATACTAAAATAACATAAAATGGTACTAAAGGGGTATTTTTGGGAAAATATAAATTCCTGACCACTCCCGACATTCCCAATGTCTAAATAACTGTCCCACAATATTAATATACTAAGTTGTGATTCTACTGAGCCAAACACCGAGTTCCATGTTGTCGGGCACCGGAAATGCAAAATTATGAAATTCACTATATGACATAAAATGCATTTCAAAATTCAATAATAACAGCATAAATAATTATTTAAATATCTATAAATAAGTTTCCATAATTAATCATAACTAACTGCTAATTTCTAAATTGAACTAAGCGATCTTTACAAAAGTTGTACTGAATTTTAGTTTGGTACCCATAGCATGCTGATGACTCTGTCAGAATTTCAAAGTAAACTTCGGATCTCTATCAAATATGATGGACTTTGGAGCACCATGTAACCTTACTATCTCTTTCACGTACAAATTTGCATACTGATCCACTATAAAGGTTGTCTTAACCGGTAGAAAACATGCAAACTTTGTTAATCGGTCTACCATAATCCAAGTCGAATCGTACATTCCCGCGGTTCTAGGTAATCCAACCACAAAGTCTATAGTAACATCCTCCCACTTCCAGTCAGGAAGTGACAGTGATTTCAATAATCTGGCGGTCTCTAATGCTCGACCTTGATCTGCTGACAAGTTAAGCACCGAGATACAAATTCTACCACATCTTTCTTCATCCCGCACCACCAATAGTAGGGCCTAAGATCTTGATACATCTTGGTAGTACCAAGATGCATTGAATATGGAGTAGTATGAGCTTCCTCGAGAATCTCACTTCTAAGTTCTGCACAACTTGGAACACAAACCCTGGTCTTATACAACAACATTCCGTTATTTGACACCGTAAAATCTTTAGGTTGATTAGCTAAAATCCTCTTCTTGGATCTTCACTAATTCTGGATCTGTTAACTGAGCAGCTTTAATTCGTTCTAACAGATCAGATTGCAACATCAAATTGTGAAGTTTACCTACAACAAACTCAATGCCTGATTTGAAAATGTCTTCCGCTAGCTGAGGTAAAATCTGTTGGGTTTTGTGCCCTAAATAAAACCCATTACAATCTGATTAGTTATCAATTTAAGAGATTTGAAGTGATTTATGTTAACATGTTTTTTTCATGCTTATGGCTTAATATATTATATTTAATATATGCACAAAATCAGTTAAGTCCAGAACATATATTTATTCCCAATTACAGTATTGTCAATGTTGGGTTTTGTGCCCTAAATAAAACTCATTTCAATATAATCAGATTTACTTATTAATAAAGATCAGAAATAACATTTTATGATGCATGGTTCACATGATTTATTTCATGATTATAATGTATGAATTCTATTTAAGTCCAGAACATATGAATTTCTTAATGATTATAGTGTTGTCAGCACAGTGGAATATAATCTTAATTATATGTTCGAAAGTTTATTCCCTGATTTGTCAGTTCACTAAATTTAGACTAACATGATAATCAGCGATAAGGTATTCTTACACCTTGGATAAGTGTTATGTCCTTTCCAGGGCATTGGCAAAGTTTACCAGTATCGAATGTATGGAGTATACATCGAAAGGGACCGATATTGAACTTTGATTATATATATTAAAATTTACCGTAATATCTATTCAATTCAATATCACCCGTTGATCCTAGATCAAATGATCTTAATCCTGATATGGTTAGGTTAGATCTCAAGAGTATTATACATGTTCTTTGATTTGTTAGTTAAGCCTACTTTTGGGTCAGGGTGATACTTTCATTTTGGGAACATGATAGTATAATTGAGTGGGAGCGCTAACATAAATATGGAGTCTATAACTTCTATAGGAATTTAGAAGTGAAACGATGATATCCTTCGAGCTTGGCTAAACAGAGATAAATGGTTGAGATCTCATTTCACTTCACTGAAATATCATTTATACGGAGCTAATTATTTTAAGGATAAAATACACTGAAGGTGTAACGGTAATTTAGTTCCTATTCAGTGTAGATCATCTATTAGAGGGTCATTGATCAAATTAGGATTATAACAATGGATAACTAATACGTATCTATATCGTGGAACATATAGAGCGTTCTATATGACTGAGAGTGCAATTCCAAGTTCTAAGTGTGGATTCAATAAGGAATTAATAAGTTAGGGAATTTACTTGGTAAATTCGGTTCGACTAATTGGAAGCTTGGTTTATATAGGCCCATGGTCCCCATACTAGTTGAGACCATACTGCTTGTAAGACTCAGTTAATTGATTTTGTTTAATGAATTATAATTCTAAAGTTAGACTATGTCTAGTTTATGAATTTTCACTAAGCAATGGCAAAATTGTAAAGAAAAGAGATTCTGGGTCTATTTATTAATTGAGAGACTTTATATGTCTAATTAATAAATATATTAAATGACAATATTATTTAATAATTAATTTTTGGTTATTAAATAATTAGAATTGGCATTTAAATGGTTAAATTGGAAAATTGGCATTTTTGAGAAAATGGGATTGAAAAAATAACAAAATGGGAAAGTTGCAAAGTGAGGCCCAATTTCCTTATATGGTCGGCCACTATGCAAGCCTTTTACCATTTATTTTTCCATTATTTTATTGCCATACAATTCTAACCTAAACCTAGATGGCATTCTGTAGATAGAAAGTGTTGGCTTCAGGAAACTTTGACTTGCACCATGTTTCTTTCAGAGAAAGCCATAGCCGCCTCTCTCTCTCTCTCTCTTTTCTTCTCTTCAATTTAGAAATAGCCTTAAGTGATAGAGTAGTGCCCACACACATCAAGTGGTATCTCAATCATAGTGTGTAAGACTGTGAAGAATCCAAACAACAAGAAGGAGGATCAGTATCAAAGGAAGGAGAGAAAGAGATCCAGGTTCAGATCTTGATTATGCTCTGCTACAGAAAGGAATCAAGGGCTAGAGATCTGAACGCAAGCAGTCATTATATTCCGCTGCACCCAATGTAAGGTTACTAAACTTTATATGTGTTTATTTCATTGTTTTAGAATTCATATTAGGATGTTAATGAAACATACTTGGTAGTAAATCTAGATCCTGGTAAAATATTTCCAACAGTCAACACAAGTGGAGTGTTATAGTTATTATATGATTCAAAATACTAAGTCCCTTTTTCATCAGTGTTTTGGATTTACACTGATGTGATAATCAACGATGAAGTATACTTACACTTGGAGTAAGTGTTATGTTCTTTCCAGGACATTGGTAAAGTATACTAGTTTTGAATGTATGGAGTATACATTCGACTGGACCTATATTGAACTTAGTCAAGATATTATAAACTTACCGTTGTATCTTTCCAGGTCAATATCACTAGTTGATCTTAGATTAAAAGAATCTAAATCTTGATATGCTTAGGCTCAATCTCAGGAGTGCTATTCATGTTCTTTGATTTATTAGTTAAGCCTACTTTTGGGTCAGGGTGATACGTATATTTTGGGAACATGATAGTTGTTGGAAATTATTTTACCAGGATCTAGATTTACTAACAAGTATGTTGGATTAACAACCAAATATGAATTCTAAAACAATGAAAATAAACACATATAAAGTTAGAAAACCTTACAGTGGGTGCAGCGGAATAATATGACTCCTCCCGTTCAGATCTCTAGCCCTTGATTCCTTTCTGTAGCAGAGCATCAACAAGATCTGAACCTGGATCTTCTTTTCTCCTTCTTTGATGCAAAAATTCCATAGTCTTCCATACTATGATTGAGATACCACTTGATGTGTGTGGGCACTACTCATCTCACAAGGATTTCGAAAGTTCTCTCTCTTTTCTCTCTTAATTTCGTGGCTGATAGCATATAAGAGAAGAGACACAAAGGTTGCTTTATATAGGGAGAAGGGAGAGCACAACTTTCCAAATAAAACAGTTTCCTCTTTTACTGTGTAATTGATTAACTGCCTTATTTAGTGTGATCCACCACTTTCCTATTATAGCTAGGTTTTGATTAGCAATTACATGGCAATTAAAAAATAAAAAGAATAATTGGGAAACACAAAGGGAGTGCTCGGCCATAGAGGGAAATGGGCCTCACTTGGATTTTGCAGTTTCCTCAATTTTATTTCTATTTCTCCAAAAATGCCATTTTTCCAATTCTAATCATTTAAATGCCAAAACTAATTATTTAATAACTAAAATAGATTATTAAATAATATTGTCATTTAAAATAATTATTAATTAGACATACAAAGTCTCTTAATTAATAACTAAACCTAGAAACCCTTTTTCTTTACGATTTCATCCTTAAATTGTGAGGATTCATAAAGTAGACATAGTCTAACTTTTAGAATTATAATTGATTAATTAAAATCAATTAACTCAGTCTTACAAGCAGTATGGCCTCAACTAGTATGGGGACCATGGGTCTATATAACCGAGCTTCCAATAAGTCGAACCGAATTTACCAAGTAAATTCCCTAACTTATTAATTCCTCATTGAATCCACACTTAGAACTTGGAATTGCACTCTCAGTCATATAGAAACGCTCTATATGTTCCACGATATAGACACGTCATTAGTTATCCATTGTTATAACCCTAATGTGATCAATGATCCTCTATATAGATGATTTACACTGTATAAGGATTAAATTACCGTAACACCCTACAATGTATTTTATCCTTAAAACACTTAACCCTGTATAAATGATATTTCACTTAAGTGAAATGAGATCTCCACCATTTATCTTCGTTTGGTTAAGCTCGAAGGAAATCATCCTTTACTTCTATTTGCCAAATAGAAGCTATAGATTCCATATTTATGTTAGCGCTCCCCCACTCAATTGTATTACCATGTTCCCAAAATGTACGTATCACCCTGATACAAAACTAGGCTTAACTAACAAATCAAAGAACACGAGTAACACTCTTGAAATTGAGCCTAACCATATCAGGATTTCGATCATCTGATCTAGGATCAACAGTTGATATTGAATTGAATAGATATTACGGTAAGTTTTAACATATCTAATCAAAGTTCAATATCGGTCCCTTCCGATGTATACTCCATACATCCGATACTGGTAAACTTTGCCAATGTCCTGGAAAGGACATAACACTTTTCCAAGGTGTAAGAATACCTATCGCTGATTATATCATGTCAGTCTAAATCCAGTGTTCTGACAAATCAGGGAATAAACTTTTGAACATATAATAAAGATTATATTCCACTGTGCTGACAACACTATAATCTTTAACCAACTCATATGTTCTGGACTTAAAAAGAATTCATACATTATATACCTATAATCATGAAATAAATCATGTGAACCATGCAACATAAAATGTTATTTCTGATCTTTATTAATAAGTAAATCTGATTATATGAAATGAGTTTTATTTAGGGCATAAAACCCAACAAACTCCCACTTGCACTAATATAAAACAAAAAGTGCATTTCAAATAATCATTAACACCTTGATATACCAATCAAGTGTAATAGTAGTATACTCATCGTAATGGGATCTGACAGGTTGAATTAAACACAACCTCTTCTCCACCATTACTCTTCCTTAATCACAAAATCCTTGATAATGTGAAATTCCTCTCTATATGTCTACTCACTTGGGATACTGGATTCTATACTTTTGGGCAACTACTCTTTTGTTATACAGGAAGTAACCCTAGTAGTTAAGGCAAGTTGGAACACTGCCACAAATGTATAGAACTTTCCTTAGACTGAAAAAGTATCTTTCCTGCAACTATTCAGTCTCTTTCTGGTAGACCAAGAGATTTCAGATAGGTTTTTACACTTCTCCAAAATCACTACTCCACCCCCAAAGTAATCACCATCTCATCAGCAGACTTTCTAGCACAAAGGCAAGTCTTGAAATCTGATGTGGTGTAGTCTAAGAGTTTCAAAACCACCCTTATTGACTAACATATAGTTCCTCTTCTTAATCTTAAAAATTTACTTGATTGTCTTCCAATGTTCCTCTCCTGGATTAATCTGATACTTACTCATTACTCCCACTCAACAGCAGGTATCTGGTCTAAGGCATACAAAAGCATATCTGAGACCTCTCACTGTTGACTTAAGAATTCTTTCATGGCTTTATCTTTTCTGGAATAGTTGAAACTTTTCCTTAGATAAATAAAATCTATGTCTAAGAAGTTGTGAAGCTTCTATAGATTTCCATTGGAAAGAAAATGCATCAGCATCTCATGCTTGCATTAGAGTAAGTAATTACCAGGTATACCACAAGCCATAGGTTTAGATAAACTCAAACCTACAATACTAGGAATAGGAAGTTTTGTTAAGTCCATTGAATAGACTTATGAACGAAAATTTCCTTTCATGTCCTTGTAATTGAAAACTTTAGGTTACTCCATGTGAATGGATCAAACTATAGTTCTATTGGCTTTCTTCTTAGTTTCTTATCTTGACAATCCATTACTTGTTTAAACTCACAATGGATTTAATCACTAGTGTCTTCCAAGTCATAAGAAGGTGAAGTTCCTAGAAACTCTCCCACTACGACAAGGTACCGTGAACTATGTCAAAGAAAACTAAATGGTATAGACCTCTTCAGTTGTGTTAAGACAACAGAGGTAGTGGGGTCATCTTGTTACGAATAAGATGATAGAACACTTATGGAATCAAGAAAAAATATCTCCTTTATTTGCTACTTTATTTTCAGATTTAGTCATTTTCTTATAAAAGTAGTATTTGTTTAAACAAACACTTTCTTATCTAATGACTATGGGATGCTCCACCCCTAATCACTTAGAATAGCTAACAAACATGCAAACCAAGGTTAGCAGTTCTAGCTTTTCTTAAGATTTCGATTAGGTCATCCATGAATCTAGTAATGATTTACATTAAGTATACAACCATTGCATCATTCTGAAATTTTATTTCCATAGAAGGATTTAGGCAACGACTAGTAACTAATCATCAATATGCAACTCGAATTTCTGGGGAGGTAAGTTTGGATATTATTCAAAATCAAATTAATGATCTTTGAACTGCATATCTACTAACTTTTTCTCCACCCCTATCAGTTCGCAAGATCTTTAACCACTTACCTTCACCATTGCTAGAAATTAATGAAATTTTCAAACATTTCAAATTTCTTTTGCATAAGGTAAAATCTAGAGTGATCGTTTTAAGAATACAACGAAAACTCATATCCACCCCTGAATGTACATCCATCTGCGAATGAGATGAACTTACTTTCAGTGGATTTAGGCATATTAACTCTTTGCAGAGAATGATCTTGTCAAAACCACTATGAACAAAATACAAATGCCATAGATTTATGAAATATGTGGTTGTATCTTTTGATGACTTACTTTAGTTTCATCAAAGAGTTCTTAGAATAGTGCAAGTGGATTCTGGTCACAGAATACTAAACTCATACAGTTTGAATCCATTGAAAGAAAATGGTTATGAAACACTTGTGAAAGTGTAACTGTATAATTAGTAATTCTCTCTTGGACCACCACTACTAATCTAACTCTATGATTTGCCTATACAAGTAGGAGATATCTAAGATTGAGGATTTATATCATTTAGGGAGAGAATTCCGGGAATATAATCATATGCGTCATCTAATTTCTTAAGAGAAAATATGACTTTATATGATTTATAGACCATTCATCCAATGATATGTTATTAAGCTAATTCGAAATGAATAAGCTAAGAAGAATTAGGATAATTTCGTTTTAAATAAGAATCCAACGATGCTCCGATTAGCGAGAGTCAAAGTAATCTTATTTATACAATCTTCTTGTTTCATATTGTAAAACACTAGTCTAAGGTGTCATCAATTGATGAACAACTAGATGTTGCATTTACAATATTTATCTTTCGAGATCTAACACTACTATGTTAGTCTAATGGTGAAATCCATTAGGGATTCATCTTATTAGAAAAACAAATCAAGTTAGACCAACAATGAAGATTCGAAATTAAACTACAATTTAATAACAGAAAATAACATGGTTCAATACAAATTCATACACAATTCAGAAATTATTAAGCACATAGCAAGTAGGAATGACAAGTGAAAATACTAAAACATACAATCCTAAATAATTTCCAAGGTTTTCAACAAACTGATATCAGTGTCCCGTTTAGGCGAGAGTCAAAGCTATCATTCATTGAATAGAGTTGTCAGCTCATCTAAAATGTCAAACATTCTAGCAACCTTTTATTCGATCAAGATGTGAATCCGCGTTGTCCCGTTTAGGCGAGAGTCAAGGCTATTCTATCTTATGAGCTTCCACCATTGTTTCATATTCTTGCAAGTCTTATACAGTCGCCACCATTAGGGTGATCATAAACTATATAAAAAACTTACAAGATTACTTATCTTTCGAGATTAAACGGTGCTAACTTGCTAATGAACGTTCCTCCATTAGGGAGGATTACTCACTAAAACAATAGCTATGTAAAACCAACAATGGAGATCGAATATCCTTATAATAATAAAGCTCATTATTTAATGAAGGGTTGTATTTTCTTCTAATATTTATTTTAATCCATTTATTTTAAATATATATTTATTTAATTAAAATTTCCAATTTAGAATGAAAAATTCCAAATATAAATTTTAATTTAATATTTATAAATTATACTTAGATAGATAAATAACGTGAATTATTTCCATCTTAGTAATTATTTCCATAAATATTTAGAAAATTATTCAATTTAAGTTGTTTCAAAATTAATTTGAATTAATATTTACAACTCAAATTTAACTTTCTATAAATATATATTGCATTTTCGAAAATGCTTTAAAATAAAATAAAAATAAATCCTGGAAAATTATTCTAATTTTATGTTGGCCCAAAATTAATAAAAATTAATTTTCAACAAAAAATATAATTTTCCCATTTAATTAAATATCTAAGAAAAATTTCAAATATTTAAGTATCATGATTAAAAAATCAACTTAAATATTAATTATCTATTTAATTAAATACACTAGAAAAATACTTCAAGCAAAACAGATAATTTCTATCTAGACTTTCATAGACTAATTAATCCAATTTCTAATTATAATATATTTTAGTTCTTTATTTTAATTAATCATTAAATGAAAAAATCAATGATTTAAGTTGGTCCAAAATTAAATAAATAATTTTCAACTTTAATCTATTTTTCAAATAAAATTCGAAATTTCTACATTAAAGAAATGTAATTTCGAAATTTTGGGAAATGATTAATAAAATAAAATATACTTTGAAAATTATTCAAACTTAAGTTATTCTGAAATAAGATTCCAAACTTAAAATAATTTTCAACTTTAATGAAATAACATGAAAATAACAATATTAAAGTATCATGATGAAAATCAACTTAGATATTGAAATTTTCAATTTAATTAAATGTATTAAATTCAAGAAATAAATAATTAAGTAAAAAGGAAACTTAATTATTAATTCTACTTTAATACTAGAAAAATGTACTAAACTTAGATTGTACCAAAATTAATTAGGAAACAATTAATTTCACAATCTATGATATTTTCCTATTTAATATTAGAAATAATAACTAGTACAAGAAATAACTGTCTAGAAAATATCATTGACTAAGTGTTTTTCTAAAATTAACTTTAAAATATTACATGAAAAATAAATTTTATATATTTTAAAAGTTAATTATGTTGCTAATTCAATTTTAATTAGGTTAGACTAATATAATTAACGTAATACAATTATTTAAATAAGGCAAATGGGCCTTCACAATTGGGGTAGTTCATGTGAGGGGGAGCTGGGTTCAGTATGTCGTACCCACTTCTATGGCCCCCAACTCTCACACAAGGCCCAAAAGAGAGGAATTTAACCTTAAAATAAACAATTGTTATTCATTGAATAAGCCCAAATCTAATTGGGCCTAAATAAATTTCCTTATGTCAAAATTTATTTTAGCAACCTAGTCCATTTACTTAGTAAAAACTTAAATGGGCTCCCTATATGTATCTAAGCCCAAGAGCAAACATATAGGCTCACACAGGTCAAATGATTTGGATGGACCCTATCATGTTACTAGGTTTACACAGATGAAAGAAGTACAAAATTTACCTGTTACAAATTATTTATAAGATCTATCGTCAATTGGACTATGATTAAAATCAAATCATAGGATCTGTCAACAAGTTAATCATAGCAATTTAGATCAGATAAATAATAGGTTTGTTAAAAAGTTTTGAATAAACAATATAAATTAACAAACATTGTCCATGTAACAGATGTGAATCAAGATATTAATATAATTAAATTATTATTCTTAAACTAACCAAATAAAGGAAACTAATTTTAAAATATCTAGGTTTATTTGAATCAAATTAAATTAAATATCTAATAAGATCAATGATTTAAAAAGAAAGAATCTCCAATATCACTTTCAGATCTTATAATTTAATAAAATAAACCAATTTTAAAATAGATTTGGTTAAATAATAATTACCATAATTATATGTCAAAATATCTCAAATTAAGCAATATTCAAATCTCTATAAAAATATCTATGTTATTTAAATATTTAAGATATGATTTATAAATTTCTAATAAGGAAAAAATGATATATATAGAAAAAATATCATTTTTATACTTATAATTTATAAATAATTAAATATTTAACAAAATAACAAATTTTTGAATTTGAAAAACATTATGGTAAGTATATCTATAAAAATATCTATGTTAATTTCAAATTTATTAATTATTTAATTTGCCATATAAGATAATTTTAATATAATATTTTAAATAAAAAGACAAAGTTATCTTTTAATTTAAAATATCTTAAATATCCAAATATCTAATCTTATAATTAAATAATAAATAAATATTAAAGAACTTAACAAATTTTTAAATCTAACCATAATAGGAAATATTTAAAAATTGGAAACAATCCAAAATAGAAATATTTAAAATTGGAAAAATTCCAAATTGAAAATATTTAAAATTGGAAACATTTAAATTTAGAAATATTTAAGAAAGGAAAATTGAATTTTGGGAAACAATCCCATGAAAAAATTGGATTTTTGGGGAAAAACCCCAAAAATCGCAATTTTTGGGAAACTGCCCAGAATTGGGCGTGCAACAGGCTACACGCAGCCTTCATGCGCGCGCGGATGGGGGGAACTGCCGAGAAATCTTGGCGCCTGCAGGGTGCCTGACCGAGAAACCTCGGTCAGCTGCAGGGTGATGGGCGCGCGCGTGCCTGGCTCGTCCGAGTGCCTGGTGCACTCGATGCACCTACTCGACAGCCATGGCATCCAAAATTCAAAAATTCATAACTTTCTCAATTTTTATTGGAATCGAGTTCCGTAAAAAATAAAATTGCTTAATTTTTCACAAGGAATCCAAATAAAATATTTTCAAAAATTGAAAAAATATTTTTCATGGAAAACGAAACTGTACAACATATACATTCATCAACTAGCACATAAACCACATGAAACCATCCAAATCAACACAGAAACATGCATTCATCGTTTTAATTCATATTACATGAAAGTAAATCATTACCATGGCTCTGGTGCCAGTTGTTGGAAATTATTTTACCACGATCTAGATTTACTAACAAGTATGTTGGATTAACAACCTAATATGAATTCTAAAACAATGAAAATAAACACATATAAAGTTAGAAAACCTTACAGTGGGTGCAGCGGAATAATATGACTCCTTCCGTTCAGATCTCTAGCCCTTGATTCCTTTCTGTAGCAGAGCATCAACAAGATCTGAACCTGGATCTTCTTTTCTCCTTCTTTGATGCAGAAATTCCATAGTCTTCCATACTATGATTGAGATACCACTTGATGTGTGTGGGCACTACTCATCTCACAAGGATTTCGAAAATTCTCTCTCTTTTCTCTCTTAATTTCGTGGCTGATAGCATATAAGAGAAGAGACACAAAGGTTGCTTTATATAGGGAGAAGGGAGAGCACAACTTTCCAAATAAAACAGTTTCCTCTTTTACTATGTAATTGATTAACTGCCTTATTTAGTGTGATCCACCACTTTCCTATTATAGCTAGGCTTTGATTAGCAATTACATGGCAATTAAAAAATAAAAAGAATAATTGGGAAACACAAAGGGAGTGCTCGGCCATAGAGGGAAATGGGCCTCACTTGGATTTTGCAGTTTCCTCAATTTTATTTCTATTTCTCCAAAAATGCCATTTTTCCAATTCTAATCATTTAAATACCAAAACTAATTATTTAATAACTAAAATAGATTATTAAATAATATTGTCATTTAAAATAATTATTAATTAGACATACAAAGTCTCTTAATTAATAATTAAACCTAGAAACCCTTTTTCTTTACGATTTCATCCTTAAACTGTGAGAATTCATAAAGTAGACATAGTCTAACTTTTAGAATTATAATTGATTAATTAAAATTAATTAACTGAGTCTTACAAGCAGTATGGCCTCAACTAGTATGGGGACCATGGGTCTATATAACCGAGCTTCCAATAAGTCGAACCGAATTTACCAAGTAAATTCCCTAACTTATTAATTCCTCATTGAATCCACACTTAGAACTTGGAATTGCACTCTCAGTCATATAGAAACGCTCTATATGTTCCACGATATAGACACGTCATTAGTTATCCATTGTTATAACCCTAATGTGATCAATGATCCTCTATATAGATGATTTACACCGTACAGGGATTAAATTACCGTAACACCCTACAATGTATTTTATCCTTAAAACACTTAACCCTGTATAAATGATATTTCACTTAAGTGAAATGAGATCTCCACCATTTATCTTCGTTTGGTTAAGCTCGAAGGAAATCATCCTTTACTTCTATTTGCCAAATAGAAGCTATAGATTCCATATTTATGTTAGCGCTCCCCCACTCAATTGTACTACCGTGTTCCCAAAATGTACTTATCACCCTGATACAAAACTAGGCTTAACTAACAAATCAAAGAACACGAGTAACACTCTTGAAATTGAGCCTAACCATATCAGGATTTCGATCATGTGATCTAGGATCAACAGTTGATATTGAATTGAATAGATATTACGGTAAGTTTTAACATATCTAATCAAAGTTCAATATCGGTCCCTTCCGATGTATACTCCATACATCCGATACTGGTAAACTTTGCCAATGTCCTGGAAAGGACATAACACTTTTCTAAGGTGTAAGAATACCTATCGCTGATTATACCATGTCAGTCTAAATCCAGTGTTCTGACAAATCAGGGAATAAACTTTTGAACATATAATAAAGATTATATTCCACTGTGCTGACAACACTATAATCTTTAACCAACTCATATGTTCTGGACTTAAAAAGAATTCATACATTATATACCTATAATCATGAAATAAATCATGTGAACCATGCAACATAAAATGTTATTTCTGATCTTTATTAATAAGTAAATCTGATTATATGAAATGAGTTTTATTTAGGGCATAAAACCCAACAATAGTATGATTGAGTGGGAGCGCTGAACATAAATATGGAATCTATAGCTTTTACTGGTGTATAGAAGTCAAGTGATGATTCCCTTCGAGCTTAGCTAAATAGAAGTAAATTGATGAGCTCTTTTTTCAGTGACAATTTCTTAGATCACTAAAACATCATTTACAGGTAGCTAAGTGTTTTAAGGGGCCAAATACATTGAGGGGTGAAACGATAAATTTATCCCTTCTCGGTGTAAATCATCTATATAGAGGATCTTTGATCAAATTAAGATTATAACGATGGTTAAATGAGATAGCGTATCTATATCGTGGAACATATAGAACGCTCTATATAAGTCTGAGAGTGCAATTCCAAGTTCTAAGAGTGGATTCAACAAGGAATTAATAAGTTAGGGAATTTACTTGGTAAATTCGGTTCGAATTATTAGAAGCTCAGTAATATAGGTCCATGGTCCCCATTCTAGTTGAGACCATACTGCTTGTAAGACTTAATAATTGATTTATGTTTAATCAATTATAATTCTAAACATAGACTATGTCTAGTTTGCGAAATTGTAAAGAAAAGAGATTCTAGGTTTATTTATTAACTAAGAGACTCTATATGTCTAATTAATAATCATGTTAAATGACAATATTATTTAATAATCTAGTTTAGTTATTAAATAATTAGTTTTGGCATTTAAATTGTTAGAATTGAAAAATTGGCGTTTTTGAGAAAATAGAAATAAAAATTGTGAAAACTGCAAAATTCCAAGTGAGGCCCATTAACACCATGGCCGACCACTTGTTCAACCTTTTTCCAATTATTATTTTCATTATTTTAATGCCAATTAATTACTAACCTAAACCTAGTAGTTGCCTATAAATAGAAAGTGATGGCTCACACCAAAACAAGAAGTTATTCAATAATTCAGGAAATTGCCTTTTTTCAGAAAACTGAGCCATCTACCTTATCTCTATAGCCGACCCTCCTCTTTCTCTTTTCCTCTTCAGAATTTCAATTTACCCTAGTGAAAGAGTAGTGCCCAGACACAGCAAGTGGTACCTCAATCATAGTCTGGAAGATTGTGAAGAATCCAAATTAAAGAGAAGGACATTCGGACTCAGATCTTGATAATACTTTGCGACAGAAAGGATACAAGGGTTAGAGATCTGAGTGGAAGGAGACATATTATTCCGTTGCAACCAATGTAAGGTTTTCTTAACTTTATATGTGTTTATTATCGTTTTAGAAAGTTCATATTTAGGATATTAAATAACATACTTGTGAGTAGATTCAAGATCCTGGTAAAATAAATTCCAACAACTGGTATCAGAAACATGGTAATTGATTTGCTTGCAACAAATTTGGACTTAAAACGATTTGTATGTGGTTTGGATGGTTTCATGTTGATCTATGTGTTATATGATGATTGATTGATGTTTGTGAATTTTCGTAAAAAAGAATTGAATTTTTGTTTCTGGAATTATTTTTATTGGATAGTTTGGAAAACATTAAGCAATTTACTTTTTACAGAACTCAATTTCGATTTTATTTGAATTAGTTATGAATTTTTGAAAATCAAAAAATATCAGGATGGTGTCACCCACCCTACGCCCGCGGATGAGGGTGCCTCCCTCAGATGCACGCGCTCAGACAGCCTGCTGTCTGAGATTTCTCGATAAACCATCCCTGGGCGCGCGCGGAGAGGCTGCTAGCAGCCTCCTGCACCGTGTCCACTCGGTCATGCAGCCCTGTACGTGCGTGTGGACAGTATGCAATGCATACTGTCCGTACAACTTACAATTTTTTTTTCGTTTTCTTCGATTTTTCATGCTATTTCATAGAATTAACTTTCGATTTTTTGTGTAGTTTTGTATTTTAAATTTACTTCTCACATTTGAAATCTAATTATGAGAAATAAGTTAATTTTAATTTTTTTAAAATTAATTTTAGATATTAGTGTAATTTAAATTTGAAGATAGGTAAAAATCTATCTTTTTGCTTAAATTTTTATCTTTTTTTTTTTAAATTTGATTAATTAATCTTATTTTTTAAATTTAAGGTCAGATATTAATTTTTTTTAAATATTTTGACCTTATTTAAATTTAAAATAAGATTACTATAATCATGATATTTTGAATAGAAATAAGATATTTTGCTAACTTTTAAATTTTGTTATTTTTTTTAAATTAAATTATAAAATGACAAAAAAGATATTTATTTATCAATTTTTATTTTATTGAATATTTAATTTATAAAATAACATGAAATTTTGAAAGGTGGTTAGCAATTATTTTTTTTTTTTTTTTGAAATGATATTTAGGTTAGTTGAAACCTAATTTTTTCAAAATTGTAGGTTTAATTTTAAATATTATTTTTATTTCATATAAAAATACGAAAAATATTTTTTTATTTATTATTTTTGAAATTTAAATTAATTAATTTAAAATTAAATAAATATTACATGCAACTATCCAATTCAACTTGTTGCAGAAGTTTGTATTTTAGCTTATGTGTAAGTTTTATAAAACCTATTATTACTTGATCTAAATTGCCATGGTTAACTTGTTGACAAATCCAATGATCTGATTTTAACCCATGGTTCAATTGTCAATAAGTCATTTAAATAATTTGTAATAGGAAAATTTTACATTCTTCTTTCATGTGTGTATGACCTAGTAACATGATAGGATCCATCCAAATCTGTGTGCCTGTGTGAGCCTATATGTTTATTTTGTTATAGATGCATATAGGTTGTTTCTAAATAAAATGTCACACCCTGATTGATTTTATTTAGGTCCATTTAGTTTTTGGACCTATTCAATTAATAACAGTTGTTCATTTTAAGGTTAAATTCCTCTCTTTTGGACCTTGTGTTAGAGATGGGGGCCAATAGAAGTGGGTACGAGATACTCAACCCAGCTCCCCCTCACATGAACTGCCCCAATTGTGATGGCCCATTTGCCTCATTTGAATAACTGTACTAGGTTAATTAAATTAGTTTAACCTAATAAAATTGATTAGCAACATAATTAACTTTTAAAATATATGAAATTTATTTTCATTTTAATATTTAAAGTTAATTTTAAGAAAAAACACTCTTAGTTTAAGATATTATTTCTAGATAAACTATTTGTATTTTTCTTGTATTTAATTAAATAAAGAATTTTAACTAAACAGATTCTTTCTGAAGCATATTTTAATTATTTCATTAAATATTCCAATTTAAAATATAAATTAGTTTTTTCTAACTAATTTTTTTTATCAACTTAAATTTGAATATCTTTTGAATTTAAAATTTAGTTGCGGAATTCTAGGGGTTTTTTTTTTTGATTAATGGAAGGGTGCGAAGGCACACCATAAAAACAACAACAAAGAACCGAGTTCAGAACAAGAGCAAAGAAAACAACCAGAAAAAAAACACAAACTGCAGAAACAAAGATTACTTAGACAAACTAAACACTAAAGCAAAATAAACAATTAAACCATTGCTCCAGAACCGTTGCTTCGCGAACCAGGATCCCACTCCACCAGATCGTCCATCACCGAGCCATCCAACTCAGAAGGCTTTAGAGATCCCTCAACATTCTTGAAAACAGCCCATTTCGCAATATTGTGCACCAAAAAATTGCACTTTCTGGAAATGTGATTAATGTCCCACTCCAAGAGATTGGTGCAGGATTTTTGGAATCTTGATTTTGCCACTTGAAGTCTGAAATCCGCGATAGGCGACTCCGAATTCCTAAACTCTTTGACCACCCCCAAATTATCACTCTGGAATAGTACTCTATTCAATCCCATGTTAGCTGCATACTCCGCAACCAAACACACAGCATGAGCCTCGGCCAACAGTGGTTCGGTAAAAAGGGCTCTCGAGGTTGTTATTGACACAATATTGCTGAATTCATCCCGAAAGACAGCAGCCAGCATGCATCCCGTAGAAGAGATGGCCACATTAGAGTTACAGCAAAGCCAAGATGCGGGTGGGGGGGACCAAGTCAGAACATCAGTCAAATTCTTCGTTGATACCAGCATGTGATCTTCATTTTTATGTCTAATGAGAGTAATTACCTTGATGATGTCTGATTCTATCTCCCCATGCACTCTCTTGTTTCTTTCTTTCCAGATTTCTTCCACGATACAGAGAGTAGTAGTCATGAATTTATAAAACGTAACATTTGGAGGTCGGTTGCAGTCAGGTAAGAACCACTCAGTCCATAGTTGCCAATTAGTAACCTGGACAAGATCAGTTCGGATACCCCACCCCACAGTAAACCAGATTGCTTTTGCAAAGGCACAATTCCAAAAGAGATGCAAAGAAGTTTCATGGGGCTCCTTACACAACACACAATAATCCGAAACACCATCCAAAAAGGAAGCCAACTTACCTTTGGTCGGAAGGATATTACGGTAAAGTTTCCACCACTGAAGTTTCAGGCGGGAGTGGAGCGGGGAATTCCAAATCATTTTCCAGTTCTCATTTCACCCAACCAAAGGCAAGAGTCATCAATCTCCTCTTCCGAAAGCTCTATATTTAGGATGGCCTTGGCATCTTCATGTTCGAACCATTCCCTCACCATAGACACGTTCCATCTTTTGTCCGGGAGCAAGAACTGATTTGCCCAGGCCACTCCATAAGAAACATCTTTAAGAGGTATAGGAGTGCGATTGGAAGATGGAACCCATGGGTCAAACCAAATTGACGTACTCACACCATTTCCTATCCTTCTGCATAATCCTTTTTGGAGAACCAACCGAGCATCAAGAACCGCTTTCCACATCCTCGACTCTCCTCCATTTTGGTCTAGGAGCAGAAAGTTTCCATCTTTTATGTATTTCGCATTGATCACAGAACTCCAGATGCTATTTTTATAAGTGAGAGCCTTCTAGGCCCATTTCATCATGAATGCTTTGTTTACCACTTCCAAGCTTCTAAAACCCAGCCCACCTCTTAGCTTGGATTGACATAGGGAATTCCAAGCTATAAGGTGCAGCTTTCTCTTCACCTTCGTGTCCCCCCACCAGAAGTCCCTAAGGCATTTGTCAACCTTCTGAGTAATTTTAAGGGGTATAGGATCTGAGGCAGCCACATAGGTTGCAAGTGACGAACCAACTGCCTGTATTAGGCAAGCTCTCCCTGCTTTAGATAAAAGCCTCATTTTCCAACTCTTAACTCGTTGAAGAACCCGATCTACCAAAAAACTTAGGTCCTTTGAACGATTCAGAGATCTCAATAGTGGAAGGCCCAAGTATGTTGCATCATTCTTCATTCTCTTCATATTTAGGAGCTCAGAAATTTGTCAAGCAAGGTTCGTGGAAACACCCTAAGAGAAATGGACTGTCAATTTATGGTAGTTAACTGCTTGGCCAGACCAAGAACAGTAATCTTGAAGACATTTCAAGAATCCCTTAGCTTCCTTCAAGGACGCTTGGCCAAACAAGATTATATCATCCGCGAACATAAGATGAGTAATGGCCAGACCATCTTTTGAAATCTTGAAGCCTTGAATGCACCCTTCCATTTTTCTTGTTGTTATCAGTTTTGATAAGACGTCTGCAGCTATAATGAATAAGGTCGGGGATAGGGGGTCCCCTTGTCGAAGCCCGTAGGAGGGTGTGATCATGCCTTGAACCGAGCCATTAATTAGGAGTCCCATCTTCTTAACAAAAATGCAAGTTTCGATCCATTTGACAAAAGTAGGGTGGAAACCCAACCCTCTTAAAGTATTTAGAATTAAACCCCAGTCCATCTTATCATATGCTTTCTCCATATCCAGTTTAATCATCATAAAGACTTTTTTTCCCTTCTTTTTGCTCATAGAGTGAACTATTTCACGAGCCACCGCAGTATTTTCAGTTATTAGTCTTCCATGCACAAACGCAGTCTGGGCAGGCGATATGATAGAAGGGAGAAGATGCTTGAGTCGGAGAGCCAATAATTTCCATATGCATTTATAATCCACATTGCAAAGAGCAATGGGTCTGTAATCATTGACCCCCGCTGGACACTCTTTCTTAGGAATTAGGACGATATTGGTATTGTTGATGAAATGTGGAAGCTCCAAACTATGAAAAAAATGGGTAACCATTTCCAAGAAATCCTGCCTAACCACACTCCAATGCTGCAGGTAGAACCCTGTGGACATACCATCAGGCCCAGGCGCCTTGTCATGCCCCATACACCGAAGGCAGTATTCAATTTCATCTTCAGAGGGGATGGAGATAAGCTTCTGATTTTCATACTCATTTATCAGGGGTGTTCGCAACAAGTTCTCCTCAGGATTGCACAAAGTCGGGTTTCTAGAAAAAGTAGAGTTAAATTTCTCAATGAATAACTCAGCAATAGAATCAAGGCTACAAACCCAATTGTTGTTCTCAGTCTTCAATGTTTGGATGGAATTTTTCCGTCTTCTAATTACGGTGGACGCCATGAAAAATTTGGTACACTAATCTCCATCCCTGAGCCACGCAACTCGAGATTTCTGCTTCCAAAAAATTTCTTCTCTACGGAGAGCCTCATTCAACAAAGCTCGAGCCTCTCCGAGGTTCGCTGCCTGAACTTGATCATTTGATTCAATCTTTTCCACAGCTGCTTTCGCCTCCGAAACTTGCAATTGGATTTTTTTGAAATGAATTTTATTCCATTTTTGGAGATGATCCTTTGTTTTCTTCGATTTACGATAAAGGTTTACCATTGGGTTCTGATGAAGCTTGTCCCGCCAGGCATTGCGGACAACCCAAAGGCATATCGGATCACGGCCCCACATCAATTCATACTTAAATTGGGATCTAGTACATCTAGCTCCCCCATCTGTATTGAGAAGGATGGGTTTATGATCAGAGGTACTCACCGTTATCGCCTCAACAATAGCATTAGGAAATAATAATCTCCAATCAATAGAGGCCAAAGCCCTGTCCAACCGTGCACGTTTGACCGAAGCTCCTCCAATAGTCCCCAATGTCTTCTGAAACTAGGTAAATTTCCCCCTCATGCAGCCCAAATAAATGAGACCGGTTCGAGCTACCATTCTTCGAAGATCAAAGGAGTAGCGAGCAGAGTTGTGCTGGTTTGTATAATTAATGCATTCATGATCAGCAAGCGTTCCGTTGAGGTCTCCGAAAAGCATCGTTGGTGAAGTGTGGGTAGTACAGAACTCACCAATTCAGTTCCAAAAGGCTTCTTTTCCATTGAGTGTAGGGGGGCCATAGATCCCAAGAAGATTCCAATGCACTCCCGGGGGGTCCTATTCAATCGAGGCAAAAATCCAATTTTTATCTGTTTCCTGAATCTTGCAAATGACCCCCTATTTCCAACACATACCAAAACCACTCGACATCCCAATCGGAGGGACATAAGTGAACTCGGTAAAGTGAAGCTTATTCATCAATCTCTCAAACTTCTCCAGAACCATTCTTGTTTCAGACAAAATAACTAACTAGGGATTATATCGACGTATAATCGTCTTCAGTTGTCGAACTGCCTTGGCATTCCCAAGCCCGCGACAGTTCCAAGCAATCATTTTCATGGCGACTTTGGAGACTTTTCTGGGCAAGTCTCCATAGCCCCAAACTGAAAATCCTGCACAACATTTTTCTCTTCATCAATTGCTCTGCATCTTCCTTCTAGATGGGATTGGGTTCCACTTTGCACAATTTCTTCAATAACATAAGACGATTGGCCTTCTTTGTTCTTCTCAATAATGACAAACTGGTTATCCAAGTCAATGGCCAAATCAATACCATTAGAATTCCAGAGATTACGATAGAGGTTGCCTTTTCCTTTAGAAGAGAGTCTCTCGCTTTTCTTCTTGAAACTTTTTGAATTGACTCCAGTCCAACTTTTCAATTTCTCCGATTTCTTTCTATTGGTTGGTGAAGACACAGGAGTCTCCAGGGTCTCAAAGTGCTTTCTTGGTCTACCCCTCTTTCTTTTTTGAGGATGGCCTTCATTGGACCCAGGGGAGTAAGTTAGAAGATCATCTCTAACTGCCAAAGGCTCCTCAGTGATACTCTTTGCAGGTGAGGCATTAGTAGAAGTGGCAGCTTTTTAGTGAGTAGGAATCACTCCTCAGACCATATAAAAACCATCTATAGCCTTTCTCTTTTTTGGCCCAAGTTCAATTTCTTGGCAATTAATGTCTTCTATATCCAAAATTGGATTGAAAAGGGTGGGCTCCCTTTGAAATTCGTCCACCGTGATTGATCCTGTTAAGGGTCCAAATGCTCTAGCCCAACAAGCACTAGAGGGCCATTCTAACGGGTGGGCCTCAGGCCGAAGGAGAGAGTTAAAGAAAAGCCCCACTTTATACTTGTTATTTAATGTAATATTTTCTTTATCAGTAATGGCTATATGAGAAGCATCTCCTAAAACAAGTTCATTACCAGGAGCTTTCGGCGTGCACAGTTTGTTCTTGATATTTCCAGGTTAATTTCCACTCTTGCATTGGGTCAGACTATTGGGAGCTGCATCCATATCACTTGCTTCCCCAGAATGGGAAAGAGACAACACGCTTTCCTCAAGCTTTTCTTTCTCCGTACCCGTCGACTCACTACCGGTGTTGGATGGGGCGCCCTGCTCTGTCACTATCTTCTCAGGTGGACGGTCAAGGATCACTTTTTCAACCACTCCCTCTGTCGAGTTCTCGAAAGGCATAATCTTGCCCGTCCCAGGTAGATACACAACCAGAAAACGGTTTAAAACCACTTCACCTGACTCCTCTCTATTTTCCACCACTACCTCCACCTGTCTCCGTTTACCTGGCATTTGCCTACGCAATTCCCTCCACTCAGTAGATTCAGCCTCTCGCCATCTTTGCTGCATCTTCAGTTGGTTCCTAACAGTTGGATCAATGAGCGCTTGCTGTTGGGATATCCAATCATTGAACCATTTCGGGAGAGGCAGGTGGAACGGCGATTTCTCCACGACGTCTTCATCCATCCAAGACCCAAACATGGGAAAGAAAGCTCCCTTGTCATCCTTTATCACAGTTGGTGTTTTGAAGCAATATTTACGCTCATGAGAAAGAGCCCCACATTTGAAACAGATTCTCGGTAGTTTTTCATATTGGTATTGGATCCAGAGATCTTTGATACCTTTCCTCCGTAGAAAGAACCCTGAGAACAGGGGTTTATTAACATCAACTCTTCCCGAAATCGAAGAGTTCCCATACCAAACGATCCTCGCTCAAAGTTCTTCTCAATGAATCTTGGAAGTTCATACACAGCAGAAACTTTCCCTGCAAGTTCTTGCAGATTTGTTTTGTTCCAGTAGAACGGTGGTATGCTCTTGAGTCGCACCCAGATAAGTGATTGATCAAATGACACTTCGGCAGGGGTGAGCCAAGAGGGCCATGGAATGAGCACTAGTACGAACCCACAGACAAGCCACGGTCTTCGAATTAGAACATTCTCTACATCAAAACTCATTTGGAAAGTGAACTGGAGAAGGCCATCTTCCCGTTCCTTCCAACTCCATCCCGTTAGTGAGCTCCAAGCATTGTTCAGGGAGCCAAAAATGGCTTTCCGTCCCAATCTGGTGTGGCAATAAAGTTTGCCTAGAAGGATTCGACTAGGTTCCTCATTTCTATCGACTTCACCTGGGTTAAGATCACACGTGAGATCCTTAGTAGTAACTTGAACCGAGTCCTTAAACAAAGAGCTTAGGTTTGCATCCGCCATAACAATGTAACTCTAAACCAGAACTTCAAACACGTTCTCTGAAACTTTCTCTGGAGACCTTGAACACGTTACCAATGGTAAGCTAAGACGTGATATCAGAAGCTCCCATACACTCCATCTAGGAGTTGGTTATTGAAGATTCTAGAGATATTTTTTAAGTTGTTAAACTTAAAATAGAATATTCTTAAATTAGGTGGTTACAACTTTATTTTGATATTTAATTAAATTTTATTTAGAAATTTTTATGTTGGTTATTTTAGATTCTTTCAATTACAACTTAAATTAGATATTTTTCCAATTTTGAAAAGATACTTAGTTAAATTGAGATATTTTCTAGATAGTTATTTCTATACTAGTTATTATTTCTAATATTATAATAGGAAAATATCATAGATTGTGAAATTAATTGTTTAATAATTAATTTTGGTACAATTCAAGTTAAGAATATTTTTTCTAGTATTAAACTAGAATTGATAATTAAGCCTTCTTAATACTTAATTATTTATTTCTTGAATTTAATACATTATATTAAATTGAAAATTAAATATCTAACTTGATTTTCATCAGGATACTTAAATATTATTATTTTCATGACATTTAATTAAATAGAAAATTATTTTAAGTTGGAAATTTTTAGAACAACTTAAATTTGAATAATTTTCATATTTTATTTTTTTTCTTAATCAATTTTTTGAAATTGCATTTGATTATGCAAGATGATTTTGAATTTATCTTGAAAAATAGATTAAAGTTGTAACTTAATTATTTATTTTAATTATTTTTTGAACCAACTTAAATCAATGATTTTTTCATTTAATGATTAATTTAAAATAATGAACTAAAATATATTATTATTAGAAATTGAATTAATTGGTCAAAGAAAATCTAGATAGATAATATTTTGCTTGAAGTATTTTTTCTAGTAAAGATTAATTTATTTTTTTTAAGTATTTCAAAATTGTATAATTTTATACTTTAATTTTTCGAAATACAATATATATTCTTATAGAAAATTTAAATTTGAGTTTTAAAATTAATTTAAATGAATACAACTTAAATTAAATAATTTTCTTAATATTTATTGGAAAATTAATACTAAGATGGAAATAATTCATTTTATTTTCATAACCATATAAGTATAATTTTATAAATATTAAATTAAATTTTATTTAGAATTTTATTCTAAATTTAAAATTTAATTAACTAAATATATATTCAAAATAAATAAATAATAGAAGAAAATACATTTTAAATAATGAGCTTTATTATTATTAAGATATTTGATCTCCATTGTTTGTTTTACATAGCTATTGTTTTAGTGAGTAATCCTCCCTAATGGAGGAACATTCATTAGCAAGTTAGCGTCGTAGAATCTCGAAAGATAAGTATATTTGTAAGTTCTTTATATTAGTATTGATCACCCTAATGGTGGCGACTGTATAAGACTTACAAACGTATGAAACAATGGTGGAAGCTCATGAAATAGGAATGACCTTAACTCTCGCCTAAACGGGACAGCGTCGGATTCTCTTTTCGATCGAATAAAAGGTTGCTAGAATTGTTATTATTTTAGATGAGCTGACAACTCTATTCAATGGATGGTAGCTTTGACTCTCACCTAAACGGGACACTGATATCAGTTTGTTGAAAATCTTGGAAATTATTTAGGATTGTATGTTTTAGTATTTTCTCTTGTCATTCCTACTTGCTATGTGCTAATAATTTCTGAATAAGATTTTGTGTTAAACCATAATTGATTTCTATTTATTATTTTGTAGTATCCTGTATAGCCATGTCAAATCTCATGTTATCACTGTTGACTGAAAATAAGCTAAGTGGATCTAACTTCCATAAATGGAAAGAGAACATTAATATTGCTCTCGTAGCTGAAAGTGCCCTGTTTGTGTTAACTGAGTCGTCTCCTAAACAGTCGGGTGACAATGCAACTAAAGCTGTTAAAGAGAAGTTCAAGCGTTGGCAGAATGCTAACAACAAAGCTCGGTACTTCATACTTTCCAACATGGTTGACACCTTGAAAACAAGGTTTGCAAACACTGTCACGGCTGCAGAAATAATGACGCAGTTAACTTAGCTATTCGATATGGCATCTATCCAGTCTCACTATGACACGACTAAGAAATTCATCAATGCACGGATGGAACCCCATCAGAATGTGTGTGATCACCTTCTCCAAATGGCAAGTTATTTCCAAGAAGCCCAGAATCATGGTGATAAAATGGATCAAACAACTCAAGTGAGTCTTATCTTGAATAGTCTGACTCCAGCTTTTCTGCCCTATACATCAAATTATACCATGAATAAGAAGGAACAAGACTTTAACACGTTAGTCAAAGACCTTGAGACATATGAAAATTTGATTGGAGGACCCAAGAAGAAAGGGAGTAAACCTCAGAATTCTCGAAATGGTAATGGGACGATTAAACCTGAGGCACACGTTGCCTCTACTTCCAGACCCAAGAGAAAGAAGAAGTGGAAAAATACCAAGAAGCGAGCTCAAGCTGTGAAAACAGTTAAGAACAAAAAGGTTGATGCTCCTGGTGATACACTTAAAGGAAAGTGTTTCTACTTCAATGAGAAAGGCCATTGGAAACCTCATTGTCCTAAACTTCTTGCAAAGAAACAATGTATTTCTTTCTATAAACTGATGAGTTTTAGTGAATTATTATCCATTTGGATTATTAATTCTGGACTACTAACCTTGTTTATTTGTTTTTCTTCTTACTATAGCCCAAACTGCTTGAACTCGGGTGCTATCTTAGCGAGTTGAATCGGAAAGCTGGACAAAGGGGTGGAGTTCGTCCAAGATAAAGATGAAGCTCGTTTATTTATTTTTGAATTAATTGTTTCAGTTTAAGAACAATTTGGATTTCAATTATTAGTTTGGGATTTTATTCCCTGTTCTTTTATCATTATGTTGCAAACATTTTTTTTATGATTTTATAATTAAGATTTTTATTTTACAAAAAAATTGCAATCTATGAATTGAGCTTCATCTACTTTATCTTATATAACAATTACCCATTATTATATTTATATGTTTGTATGTGTACGTGTTTTTATTATTGATACAAATTCTATAGTTCTTTAAACTCTTTATAGAGTTATTACTACATAAACACTAGAAATTATTCTCTATGTTTATGAATAATTGTTAATTCTAAAACAATTATTAAGAATTTGTTTAATAAATGATCTTTTGATCTGATAGGGGTGGAGAAAAAGTTAAGAATAATATGCAGTTCAACGATCTTTTATATCTAATGAACTCTGGATTATATTCGAAACTCCACATAATCTCTATAACACTTAGAGAACCGTGATCTCTATTTCCCTTAGGGGTGGATCATAATCTCTATATACTTAGGGGTGGACTGTGTTCCACCTGCTCTTTGTGACACATAATTTTAAAAATGGAAGTAATATAATGTATTAGCTATTATCAGACTAAATCCTTGATCTTGATTATATGTTCCAGTCTAGATTTACTGTTGTAATAGATAATGATACCAATAAAGTTCTTTGATAATGTATCACACTACCTTAATTGAGTGGGAGAATTTTAAAATTCTTTACCCATCTTCTTTAGGTTGACACTTGTGATAGGAACTTAAGAACACTACTGAGAAAGCAAATCTAACCATTCGTGTGGATAGAAATGACTTATCAGAATTATGAGAATAAGATAGAAGAATTCTTGCATAGTCTATTCAAATGACTTGAGTCAAGATTTCTAATCCTCATAACATTTTATGGTATCTTAATTTGATTGCTTAATCTCTAGCAAGTATTTTACACTTTAAATACTAGACTACTATGTTGTTGACTTAGTCTTAAAGAAACTTACAGTTTCAGACTAAGACAATAAGTCACAATTAGATATCCCTCAAAACAATAGTAAGAGGTTAAAAGTATTATTTAACCAGACAACTACTATTGAGTGGGAGCCATCTGAGATGTAATCAAATAAGGAACATTAGGAGATAGTCAAGAAAGATTTATGAAAGTGACCTATATGTTAGATATTAAGGAACTATATATTAGTTATCCTTATATCTACACCAACTCATTAAGAATTTGAGATGGTGGTTACTCTGGGGGAGGAAGAGTTATTCTAGAATAGTGTAAAAACCCATCTATAATAATTCAAGCTCCATCAGAGAAGATATATATAACTTTGTAAATTCGAAATTACCAGAAAGTTATTCTACTGAAGAAAATTCTACACTGTATTATCTCAGTTCCAAATTTTAAAGTATGAGAGATATGTCTTCTGTTTGTTCAGATGTACTTCATAAGCAGTAAGGATTTCAGTATCCCTTGATGAGTAAAGCATATAGTAAAGGATGTTTCATAATGTTTTATGAACCTGGTTCCAGAAATTTGGGTGGAGTCAAATATACTACACTTGATTTGAAGATCAAGACAACAGATTGATTGGAATGCACAACTTGTTTTATGTTAGTGCAAGTGGGAGTTTGTTGGATTTTGTGCCCTAAACAAAATCCATTACAATCTGATTAGTTATCAATTTAAGAGATTTGAAGTGATTTATGTTAGCATGTTTTTTTCATGCTTATGGTTTAATATGTATGTTCAATATATGCACAAAATCAATTAAGTCAAGAACATATATTTATTCACAATTACAGTATTTTCAACACAGTGGAATGTGATTGTGATTATATGATTCAAAAGACTAAGTCCCTGTTTCATCAGTGTTTTGGATTTACACTGATGTGATAATCAGCGATGAAGTATACTTACACTTGGAGTAAGTGTTATGTTCTTTCCAGGACATTGGTAAAGTATACTAGTTTCGAATGTATGGATTATACATTGGACTGGACCGATATTGAACTTAGTCAAGATATTATAAACTTACGGTTGTATCTTTCCAAGTCAATATCACTAGTTGATCTTAGATTAAAAAAATCTAAATCTTGATATGCTTAGGCTCAATCTCAGGAGTGCCATTCATGTTCTTTGATTTATTAGTTAAGCCTACTTTTGGGTCAGGGTGATACGTATATTTTGGGAACATGATAGTATGACTGAGTGAGAGCGCTGAACATAAATATGGAATCTATAGCTTCTACTGGTGTATAGAAGTCAAGTGATGATTCCCTTCGAGCTTAGCTAAATAGAAGTAAATGGATGAGTTCTTGTTTCAGAGACTATATCTTAGTTCACTAAAACATCATTTACAGGTAGCTAAGTATTTTAAGGGGCCAAATACATTGAGGGGTGAAACGGTAAATTTATCCCTTCTCGGTGTAAATCATCTATATAGAGGATCTTTGATCAAATTAAGATTATAACGATGGTTAAATGAGATAGCGTATCAATATCGTGGAACATATAGAATGCTTTATATAAGTCTCAGAGTGCAATTCCAAGTTCTAAGAGTGGATTCAACAAGGAATTAATAAGTTAGGAAATTTACTTGGTAAATTCGGTTCGACTTATTGGAAGCTCAGTAATATAGGTCCATGGTCTCCATTCTAGTTGACACCATACTGCTTGTAAGACTCAATAATTGATTTATGTTTAATCAATTATAATTCTAAACTTAGACTATGTCTAGTTTGTGAATTTTCACTAAGTAGGGGCGAAATTGTAAAGAAAAGAGATTCTAGGTTTATTTATTAATTAAGAGACTCTATATGTCTAATTAATGATCATGTTAAATGACAATATTATTTAATAATCTATTTTAGTTATTAAATAATAAGTTTTGGCATTTAAATAGTTAGAATTGGAAAATTAGCGTTTTTGAGAAAATAGAAATAAAAATTGTGAAAACTGCAAAATTCCAAGTGAGGCCCATTAACACCATGGCCGGCCACTTGTTCAAGCTTTTTCCAATTATTATTTTCATTATTTTAATGCCAATCAATTACTAACCTAAACCTAGTAGTTGCCTATAAATAGAAAGTGATGGCTCACACCAAAACAAGAAGTTATTCAGTAATTCAGGAAATTGCCTTTTTCAGAAAACTGAGCCATCTACCTTCTCTCTATAGCCGACCCTCCTCTTTCTCTTTTCCTCTTCACAATTTCGAATTACCCTAGTGAAAGAGTAGTGCCAACACACAGCAAGTGGTACCTCAATCATAGTCTGGAAGATCATGAAGAATCCAAATTAAAAAGAAGGACATTCGGACTCAGATCTTGATAATACTCTGCGACAGAAAGGATACAAGGGTTAGAGATCTGAGTAGAAGGAGACATATTATTCCGCTGTAACCAACGTAAGGTTTTCTTAACTTTATATGTCTTTATTATCATTTTAGAAAGTTCCTATTTAGGATGTTAAATAACATACTAGTCAGTAGATCGAAGATTCTGGTAAAATAAATTCCAACAAAATCTTAATCACACTAGTTACTTGCCCGGGACCCTTCCTACTCAGGGCATCAGCCACTACATTGGCCTTCCTAGGATAGCAAAAGATTTCACAGTCATAATCCTTAACCAACTCTAACCAACACCTTTACCTCATATTCAAATCATTCTGGGTAAAGAAGTATTTGAGGCTCTTATGGTTGGTATAAATCTCACATTTCTCTCCGTAGAGGTAATGGCTTCAATTTAAAGCAAACACTATCGTAGCAAGTTCGAAATTGTGAGTTGCGTATTGATGTTGATATTCCTTTAACTGACGGGAGGTGTAAGCGAGGACTCGATTGGCTTGCATCAGTAGACACCCCAGACCCTGTCTCGATGCATCACAGTAAACTATGAAATTTTCCTTATCAGATGGTAGGGCTAACACCAGAGCTGTAATCAATCTCTATTTCAGCTCCTAAAAACTTGCTTCACACTTGTTTGTCCACATACACCACTAATTCTTTTTGGTAAATTCGGCTAAGGGTTTTGAGATCTTAGGAAATCTCTCAACGAACTGATGGTAATAACCAGCAAGACCCAGGAAACTTCTAACTTCTGTAACTATCTTCGGTCTCGGCCAATCCCTGACGAATTCAATCTTCCCTAGATCGACCTTGATCCCATCTTTACTAACAATGTGTCCAAGAAAGGACACCTGAGATAGCCAAAACTTGCACTTCTTGAATTTGGCATACAGATTATGTTCTCGTAGTCGTTGAAGAACCATCCGAAGGTGTTTCTTGTGCTCCTCTTCTGATTGAGAGTGCACAAGGATATCATCGATAAAAACAATAACATAGATATCGAGGCATCCTTGAATACCCTATTCATTTGATCCATAAAAGTTGCGGGAGCATTGGTTAGTCCAAAAGACATAACCAGAAATTCGTACTGCACATACCTAGTGCGAAAAGTAGTCTTTCGAATGTCCTCCTCTCGGATTCTCAACTGATGATAGCCTGATCGGAGATTAATCTTTGAGAAGACCGTTTTCCCCTGAAGTTGATTGAATAAGTCATCGATCCTAGGGTAACGGATATTTTCTCTTAATATTCAGTTTATTTAATTCCCAATAGTCAATACACATGCGGAAAGATCAATCTTTCTTCTTAACAAACAATACGGGAGCTCCCCAGGGTGACACAGTAGGCCATGAAAACCCTAGGTCAAGCAACTCTTGAAGCTGAATTTTCAATTCTTTTAGTTCTGCTAGAGCCATTCTTTAAGGTTCCTTAAAAACCGGTTCTGCTCCAGGTGCTAAATCGATAATGAAATCGATTTCTCTTTCTGCAGTGGTAAACTTGGAAGTTCATCAGGGAAAAAATCTAAAAGTTCCTGAACCACCCTGATATCCTCAGGTCGAACTATATCAGGCCTTGTGGTATCTTTTACCATGGCCACAAACCATAAACATTCGTCTTGTAATAAATCTCTAGTTGTCAATATTGAAATCACTAGAATCCGGGATCCCTAAACAGATCCCACAAAAACAAGTGGTCCCTCGCCCTCGGGTTGGAAGATCACCATCTTTCATTTACAGTCAATACTAGCTGAGTACTAGGATAAGAAATCCATTCCAAGTGTAATGTCAAAATCCGCTAAACCCAATTCTATTAAGTCGGCACTCAACTCCCTATCCTCAATTATGATCGGCATAGACCTAATTCTTCTTTTAGAGATATCTAATTCTCCATCAGGCAGTAGGGTTCCAAACCCTTTATCATAATTATCATGTGGTTTATCCAATTTACTATAAAATCATGGTTGTCACATAAGAGTAAGTGACCCCAGCGTCAAACAATATAGAGAAGTAAGAGTTGTTGACTCAAAGCTGGCGTGTTACAACTCAGGGTCTAGCTTCTGCATTTGCTTGAGTTAAAGCAAACACCCTTGTTAGAGAGAGTTGTGTAGCTATCTTCTGTTCTTCTTTCTTAAGCTGCGGGCAATCTCTTTAATATTGTCCTGGTAACCCACACTGAAAACACCCTTGCCCTCTACACTCACCCAGATGATGCTTCTTACAACTGGGACACTCTGAGTAAGTGCATCAGGTTTTGAAACCACCCTGACGGTTGCCTCGACAGTGGTTCCCTCAGAACCACTTATTCTAACCTAAGCCACCGGGTGCAAATAATGCCTTTCGTTTCTGATTAGTGGTCGAGCAACTACCACCCCTTCCATAACCAAAGGTAGGAGGTGTATGAGCTCCACCAGCAACCCGAGTCCCTCAAAACTCTTGAGTGTTGTAACACCCTAACTATCTTAGGCGTATTACGTGATTTTTAAACGTACTGTGCAGCTCGTTGCTAATCAACGAGGTTTATGGAAAAACGTGATTAATTAAAATTTTGCTTTTTCATTGAAAACTTATAAACCATTTTACAAAAGTCTCGGGATCCCGATTTATAAAATATTTACAAATGTTTTAACTGATTAACTTTTACATCAAAATGAAAGTCGTCTAACGACAGTTACAAAAATCTCAGCCGTGCTGTCCCGAGGATCGTACGCTCCAGGCCTAACCGTCCCGACATGTACAATCTCATATGCTCGGTCACGGTCCATCAGCTACAGCCTTGCCTTTACCTACACATGAACGTAAACTGTGAGTCGACAGACTCAGTAAGAAAAGCATAATAATATCATACATAAAACTGATTGCCGTGTCCAACACGATACTGAGTCCCGCTACTGCCATGTCCAACATGGTACTGAGCACTACTGCCATGTCCAACATGGTACTGAGTTTTGAACGTTCAGGGGACGGTACTATTGACAAGTATCCTCCTGATCGGTCGAACCGGTCATACTCCGGCTGCTGGTCATACTCCAGCCTGTACCGACGGGATAGGTCAATAAGACCTTTGAACCACCAACCAAGTGTCGGCTGATCGGTCGAGCCGGTCATACTCCGCCTTGGTCATACTCCGGCACGTACCGACGTGACGGGGTTGGATGGTTCGAAGCCTAAATACATAACTAATGTAATCTAGCGGGCTTCCTACATGCACGCTAAACATGTAATCTACATATGCATACCGTTATACTAATCTTACTGTATTCGATTTCGTGTGGGTCAACCCGAGGAACTGAAGCTGAGCGGCGGATTACTGGCTCCTAAACCATAAAAATCACAACGCTATAAGTGACACGCTAAATCACTTCCCGGGGACTAAAACTCGAAACTAAAAGTTTCCCTATCGATAAAAAGCATGGCAATACCCCTAAAAACCCAAAAACGAGGAAAACTAGGGTTCTGAAAAATCCCCCAACCGTGACCAGGTTGCCCAACCGAATTCCGGTTCGGGAAATTTCGAACCCCCATCCGGAATTCCGGATGCTCAACCGAATTCGGTTCCTCGCGAGCGACCAACTAAAAATCTCCTAACTTGACCAATTCAAACCAAATTGGTCCCAAACTTTCCAGACCTGTTCTATATGCCCCAAATAACAATTCAAGAGCATCAAACCTACCCAGAAATCACATAGGCAAAATTCACCATTGGAGCTCAAGCTTTGAGTTCCAAACTCAAGCTTGAGCAAACCACCTAAACAAGCATGCAAACCAACTAAATTCAACTTAAACTAGCATAATATCACTTCTGCAAACTCATAGAAACAACAGCAACATCACAGAACATAATCACAACATTTTCCTTCCAAAATTCATACTTTTGCAAAGAAAACTCAAGGCTTTAACAATCTAACCTACATGCTTCTAACATAGCTTAATTCCTATCAATTTAACATGTTTTAATCCACATAAAATAACCACAGAAAGCAGCAGCAACAACAACATCCAAAACAACATGCATGCATCATCACTTTTCATCATTTTTTTCAAGAAATTTAAAGAGAAAGAGTTAGAATCACCTACCACAATCAAGAGCTCACAAATTAAGGTTGAATCAAGCTTTGAAAATTGAAGAAAAACCCAGCTTTGCACCCCAAATACCCAGCCGAAAGTGGAGAGGAAAAGGGAGAGAGTTTGAGTGAAATTTCTAAATTTTTCTAAGTGTTTGTTTTGAAAAGTCAAATGGAGAATAAAGTCACTTAATCTCAATTCATTTCAGCCAACATTTAATAAAAATAAACATTAAATTTCCAAATAAAAACTCACATAAGACAAAACACTAATGGGGCAAAAAGACCATTTTGCCCCTCCACCATAAGCCATGAACATCATACTAAAAGGGGTATTTTTGGGACATTCTAAATTCCCGGCCATTCCCGACATTCCCAATGTCTAAAACCCGTCCCCAAAATACTAACATACTAAGTTGTGATTTCTACTGAGCCAAACGCCGCGTTCCAAAATACCGGACACCGGAAATGCGAAATATAAAAGCTACTGATAACATACTCATGCATATCTGAATTCCATAAATATCCATAATAAATTATTTAAATGGCTATAAATAATTTCATGATTAAACATAAACAACTGCTAATTTCCAAATTAACTAAGCGGGCTTTACAACTATCCCCCCCTTAAAAGGATTTCGTCCCCGAAATCTAACCTGAATAACTCTGGATATTGAGCTCTCATATCTGACTCTAGCTCCCAGGTGGCTTCTTCCACCTTACCGTTTCTCCAGAGAACCTTGACCAATGCTATGGTCTTATTCCGAAGGACTTTATCCTTTCTATCCAGGATCTGCACTGGCTGTTCCTCATATGACATGTCTGGCTGAAGCTGAAGACTCTCATAACTGAGTATATGAGAGGGGTCTGAAACGTATTTTCTCAACATTGAGACATGGAATACGTTGTGCACTGCTGATAAGGCTGGAGGCAATGCTAACCGATATGCCACTTGACCTATTTTCTCGAGAATCTCGAAAGGTCCAGTAAATCTAGGGCATAACTTGCCTCTTTTCCCGAAACGTTTAATCCCCTTCATCGGAGACACTCGCAAAAACACATGGTCCCCTACTCGGAACTCAACATTTCTAGGTTCGGATCTGCGTAACTCTTCTGTCTGCTCTGTGAGGCAAGCATTCTAGCTTTTATTTTCTCTATTGCCTCATTGGTCCGCTGAACTGACTCTGGACCTAAATATTTCCTCTCCCCTGTCTCATCCCAGTGGATAGGGGATCTGCACTTCCTACCGTACAACAGTTCATAGGGAGCCATCCCTATCGTACTCTGATAACTGTTGTTGTAAGAGAACTCTATCAACGGTAGATATTTACTCCATGAACCCTCAAAGTCCATAACACAGGCTCTCAGCATATCCTCCAATATCTCAATTGTCCTTTCGGACTGACCATCTGTCTGAGGATGAAATGCTGTACTGAATTTTAGCTTCGTACCCATTGCCCGTTGCAAACTCTGCCAAAATTTGGAGGTGAATTTCGGATCCCTGTCCGAAACTATAGATTTCGGTACCCCGTGAAGTCTCACTATCTCCCTGACATATAACTCTGCCAACTGATCCACTGAAAATGTCGTTCTAACCGGCAGAAAATGAGCAGATTTCGTAAATCGGTCCACCACTACCCAGATGGAATCATACATACCCGTGGTCCTAGGTAACCCGACCACAAAATCCATAGTAATATCCTCCCATTTCCATTCTGGTAGGGTTAGAGGCTGCAACAACCCTGCTGGTCTCTGATGTTCAGCCTTGATCTGCTGACACGTGAGGCATCTCGATACGAATTCTACCAAATTCTTCTTCATACCGTTCCACCAGAAATACGGTTTCAAATCTTGGTACATCTTGGTGGTGCCGGGATGCAGAGAATATGGAGTAGAATGAGCCTCCTCAAAGATCTCGTTTCTCAATTCCACACTGTTCGGAACACAAACCCTGGCTTTATACAAAAGCATCCCACTATCTGACACTGAAAAGTCTTTGGCTTGACCAGCCAATACCTCATCTCGGATTTTCACTAACTCCGGATCTGTCGTCTGAGCAACCTTTATTCTTTCTAACAGGTCAGATTGCAGCATCAAGTTGTGAAGCTGACCTACCACAAACTCAATGCTGGATCTAACCATGTCCTCTGCTAGCTGAGGTGAGATCTGAACCATGCTAGCTACTTGCCCGGGACCCTTTCTGCTCAGGGCATCGGCCACTACATTGGCTTTTCCGGGATGATAGAGGATCTCACAATCATAATCCTTCACTAATTCCAACCAACGCCTTTGTCTCATGTTCAAATCTTTCTGAGTAAAGAAATACTTGAGACTCTTATGGTCGGTATAGATCTCACACTTCTCTCCATACAGGTAATGCCGCCAAATCTTCAGTGCAAAAACCACTGCGGCTAATTCTAAATCATGAGTCGGGTATCGCTGTTCATAATCCTTTAACTGACGGGAGGCATAAGCGATAACCCGATCGGCTTGCATCAATACGCACCCCAAACCCTGTTTGGATGCGTCACAGTAGACTACGAACTTCTCCTCGTCCGAAGGCAAAGCTAGTACTGGAGCAGTAATCAATCTCTGCTTCAGCTCCTGGAAGCTAGCTTCACATTTATCTGACCAGATAAATCGCTGATTCTTCTTTGTAAGCTCGGTTAGGGGCATTGAAATTTTGGAGAACCCCTCCACGAACCTACGGTAGTACCCAGCTAATCCCAAGAAGCTTCTGATCTGCCGTCCTTGTCTTCGGTCTCGGCCAATCCCTGACGGATTCAATCTTCCCGGGATCCACCTTGATCCCATCTTTACTCACAATGTGCCCTAGGAAGGACACCTGAGACAACCAGAACTCACATTTCTTGAACTTGGCGTAGAGCTTATGTTCTCGAAGTCGTTGCAGTACCATCTGAAGATGTAACTCATGCTCCTCTTCTGATTGAGAGTACACGAGGATGTCGTCGATAAACACAATCACACAGATATCGAGGAAATCCTTGAATACTCTATTCATCGTGTCCATGAATGCTGCAGGAGCATTGGTTAGTCCGAATGACATAACCAGAAACTCGTAGTGTCCATACCTAGTGCGGAAAGCCGTCTTTGGAATGTCCTCCTCTCAGATTCTCAACTGATGATAACCCGAACGGAGATCAATCTTAGAAAAGACCGTCTTCCCCTGAAGCTGATCGAACAAGTCATCGATCCTAGGTAGTGGATATTTATTCTTCACCGTTAGCTTGTTCAACTCTCTGTACTCGATGCACATCCTCATAGATCCATCCTTCTTCTTCACGAACAAAACCGGGGCTCCCCAAGGTGACACACTGGGCCGAATGAACCCTATGTCAAGCAACCCTTGGAGCTGAATCTTTAATTCCTTAAGTTCAGCTGGAGCCATCCTATACGGGGCTTTGGAAACCGGATCCACCCACAGTGCCAAGTCAATCACGAAGTCAATCTCCCGCTGAGGTGGTAACCCTGGAAGTTCTTCGGGAAAAACGTCCAAAAATTCCCGAACCACTCTGATGTCCTCTGGCCGAATGGTGTCTGGCCGAGTGGTGTCCACCACCACAGCCAGAAACCCTAAGCAACCACCGTGCAATAATTCTCTCGTTGACATAGCCGAGATCACCGGGATCCGAGATCCCTGAACCGAACCCACAAACACGAACGGTTCTTCACTTTCCGGTTGGAAGACCACCATCTTCCTCTTGCAGTCAATGCTCGCCGAATATTTAGATAGGAAATCCATTCCTAAAATAATATCGAATTCGACTAAGCTCATCTCTATCAGATCAGCGCTTAATTCTCTACCATCTATCCTGATCGGCATAGACCTAATCCACCTATTGGAGATAACCAATTCTCCGCCAGGTAACAGGGTTCCAAACCCTGATTCATATCTATCAAAGGGTCTACCCAACTTACTAAAGATTCTGGCCGCCACATAAGAATGTGTAGCCCCAGAATCAAACAGCACTAAATAAAGCGAGTTGTTAATAAAAATCTGACCTGTAACAACTGATGGGCTGGCATCTGCATCAGCCTGCGTGATAGCGAACACCCTGGCTGGAGTGGGTATCGCGGGAGCTCTCGGTGCCTCTGGCCGGAGCTGGGGACATTCCCTCTTAAAGTGTCCGGGCATGCCACAATGAAAGCATCCCTGCCCCTTGCACTCACCCCGATGATGCCTCTTGCAGCTAGGGCACTCGGGATAGGAGAATCGGGTCTCATTACCACCAGGACGACTCCCTCTGTTCTGGTTCCCTCGGAACCTCTTGTTCTGACTCGAGCCGCCGGAAGCAGTGGGTGCCCTCTTCCTCTGATCAATGGCCGAACCACTACTCCTCCTGCTGAAGCCTGATGCAGGAGGGGTAGGAGCTCCGCCACTAACCGGAGTACTGGCTGATTCTGACATACACCCCACTGCGCCCTCAGCTCGCAGTGCCTTCTCCACCATCTGAGCATAGGTGGTGCTGTCGTCTGTGGTAATCATCAGGTCATGCCTGATCTTGGGATTCAACCCGTCCAGATACTTCTCCTTTCTGCTGAAGTCGGTCGGCACAATTCCTGAGGCTAACCTCGCCAACCGATCAAACTGAGTAGTATACTCAGTGACGCTCATGTTCTCCCGCTGGGTCAGGTGAACGAACTCTTTCCTCTTGGCGCTTCTGACCGCCTCGTTGTAATATTTCGCATTAAAGAGTTCCTGAAACCTTTCCCAGGTCATGGTGGTGACGTCGTGAATCTGAGACACCATGTCCCACCATACCAGGGCATCCTCCTGGAACTGAAATGTGGCGCACACCACTCTGTCGTTACCGGTGACACCCATGAAGTTCAAGATTCTGGTGATCACCGTCGCCCTTTGCTCGGCTGTCGATACATCTGGACCTCCCAGGAATACGGAGGTGCTTGCTTCCGAGCGCTCATACAATGGTTCCAATCTATGGGCCGCCACCACTATCTCGGCACAGGCGGCGAGGGCGAGTGCCGTGGAACTACGGGCCGGGCTGCGGGAGCACCTGCTCGTCTCAACCTCGGATCTCGAGGTCTTGTTCTTCGATCCGGGCTTGCATCTCCGCTAACCGTAACTCCCAATTCGGGGCTCCACGATCGGGCAGGGGAGCCTGGGCAGCCTGTGGCGGGTTCTCATCACCCCGGCCACGAGCCCTGCCTCCGGGACCTCTGCCTCGGCCCCTAGCAGGTGGGGGAAACTGAGCTCCCTGACCCTGATTCGACCCCACGGAGTTGCCCTGACTCCTGGTAGTCCGCCTGGCGTCCATCTAGTTAGAACCGCCTGCGAAACCAAGAGTTGGCATATCAGGTCGTATTCAAGGCGAGCTTACTAATGCCGCTTAATTTGGAAATTAGAAATGAAACATGCGCCTATTCTACTATCAGGCTACTAACATGCTTCCTAACAGGCTTTTCTTTTTCATAACTGAATAAAATAAACTACTAAAGCAATAAAGGCTTACTGAACCGTGAACCGAGCTAACTGCTGATGATGATTGTACATGTCGTGACGATCTTCGGAAGACAACACAGCGGCTACGATACCAAATTGTAACACCCTAACTATCTTAGGCGTATTACGTGATTTTTAAACGTACTGTGCAGCTCGTTGCTAATCAACGAGGTTTATGGAAAAACGTGATTAATTAAAATTTTGCTTTTTCATTGAAAACTTATAAACCATTTTACAAAAGTCTCGGGATCCCGATTTATAAAATATTTACAAATGTTTTAACTGATTAACTTTTACATCAAAATGAAAGTCGTCTAACGACAGTTACAAAAATCTCAGCCGTGCTGTCCCGAGGATCGTACGCTCCAGGCCTAACCGCCCCGACATGTACAATCTCATATGCTCGGTCACGGTCCATCAGCTACAGCCTTGCCTTTACCTACACATGAACGTAAACTGTGAGTCGACAGACTCAGTAAGAAAAGCATAATAATATCATACATAAAACTAACTGCCGTGTCCAACACGATACTGAGTCCCGCCATCGCCATGTCCAACATGGTGCCGAGCACTCCGCCATGTCCAACATGGTGCCGAGTTTTGAACGTTCGGGGGACGGTACTATTGACAAGTATCCTCCGATCGGTCGAGCCGGTCATACTCATTCTTGGTCATACTCCAGCTGTACCGACGGGATAGGTCAATAGCACCGAACCACCAACCAAGTGTCGGCTGATCGGTCGAGCCGGTCATACTCCGGCTTGGTCATACTCCGGCTCGTACCGACGTGACAGGGTTGGATGGTTCGAAGCCTAAATACATAACTAATGTAATCTAGCAGGCTTCCTACATGCACGCTAAACATGTAATCTACATATGCATCTTTGTTATACTAATCTTACGTATTCCGATTTCGGGTGTGCGGTCAACCCGAGGAACTGAAGCTGAGCGGCGGATTACTGGCTCCTAAACCATAAAAATCACAACGCTATAAGTGACACGCTAAATCACTTCCCGGGGACTAAAACTCGAAACTAAAAGTTTCCCTATCGATAAAAAGCATGGCAATACCCCTAAAAACCCAAAAACGAGGAAAACTAGGGTTCTGAAAAATCCCCCAACCTACAGCAGGTTGCCCAACCGGAATTCCGGTTCTGGGAAATTCTGAACCCCCATCCGGAATTCCGGATGCTCAACCGGAATTCCGGTTCCTCGCAGGCAGCCAACTAAAAATCTCCTAACTTGACCAATTCAAACCAAATTGGTCCCAAACTTTCCAGACCTGTTCTATATGCCCCAAATAACAATTCAAGAGCATCAAACCTACCCAGAAATCACATAGGCAAAATTCACCATTGGAGCTCAAGCTTTGAGTTCCAAACTCAAGCTTGAGCAAACCACCTAAACAAGCATGCAAACCAACTAAATTCAACTTAAACTAGCATAATATCACTTCTGCAAACTCATAGAAACAACAGCAACATCACAGAACATAATCACAACATTTTCCTTCCAAAATTCATACTTTTGCAAAGAAAACTCAAGGCTTTAACAATCTAACCTACATGCTTCTAACATAGCTTAATTCCTATCAATTTAACATGTTTTAATCCACATAAAATAACCACAGAAAGCAGCAGCAACAACATCCAAAACAACATGCATGCATCATCACTTTTCATCATTTTTTTCAAGAAATTTAAAGAGAAAGAGTTAGAATCACCTACCACAATCAAGAGCTCACAAATTAAGGTTGAATCAAGCTTTGAAAATTGAAGAAAAACCCAGCTTTGCACCCCAAATACCCAGCCGAAAGTGGAGAGGAAAAGGGAGAGAGTTTGAGTGAAATTTCTAAATTTTTCTAAGTGTTTGTTTTGAAAAGTCAAATGGAGAATAAAGTCACTTAATCTCAATTCATTTCAGCCAACATTTAATAAAAATAAACATTAAATTTCCAAATAAAAACTCACATAAGACAAAACACTAATGGGGCAAAAAGACCATTTTGCCCCTCCACCATAAGCCATGAACATCATACTAAAAGGGGTATTTTTGGGACATTCTAAATTCCCGGCCATTCCCGACATTCCCAATGTCTAAAACCCGTCCCCAAAATACTAACATACTAAGTTGTGATTTCTACTGAGCTAAACGCCGCGTTCCAAAATACCGGACACCGGAAATGCGAAATATAAAAGCTACTGATAACATACTCATGCATATCTGAATTCCATAAATATCCATAATAAATTATTTAAATGGCTATAAATAATTTCATGATTAAACATAAACAACTGCTAATTTCCAAATTAACTAAGCGGGCTTTACAAGTGTAGTGAACTGTACCCTCAGCTCGTAGTGCCTTCCCCACCATGTCAGCATAGGTGGTGTTGTCGTCAGTAGTTGTTAGGCTATTTTTAGCCTATGTTTTGGATCTAATTTATGTGCGTTTTTAGCTGTGTTGGGACAGAATTACGCTTGTTTTCTATGTTTTCAGGTTCTTTGGAATAAAAGAGGTCTCGGGTGCAGAAATTCGATAAAAGACGTGCTGAGCCGAAGAAAACACAATTTCTGAGTAATTGTGCATATCTGGCCGCGGCTAAACACAACTTGGCCGCGGCTAGATCTCGAAGGGTTTCAAAGGCACAGTCGCCGCGGCGATGAAGAGTCTCGCCGCGGCCATTTAAGAGTTACAGAGAGACCCCTAATTTGCAATTATCTCGCCGCGGCGAGAGGAAGCTTAGCCGCGGCGAGATCCCGTAGGGACCAGGGGCATTTTCGTCCATCGAACCCTAAATTTTAGTTATAAATAGAAAACTGCGATTGGAAGTCTAGGAGAGCGATCAGAAACCCTAAAATACAGCTGAGAGCGGCAGGAAGAGCACAGAGATTGAAGTGAAGATCCAGAATTCATCCACCAATAGTTCTTTTCTTTATTCCTCTTTAATTTCTTTATGTTGAATATTGCTATAGGAATGGTTATGGATTTGTTTTTGAACTAAATTTCCCATTTAGGGAGGATGATGATTGTTGTTTAATGTTTTGCCTAGTTAATGTTTAATTTCCATTCCTCAATTCTTGTGTGTGAAATTATCTTAATTTGTTCTTAATTTCATGTTTAAGATTGATCACCTTGTGCATGCTCTATCATCTCAATTCGAAATCTGAAAAGTGAGAATTGAGAATGCTAAAATTAAGATAATCGATGTTCTATGTGAAACGAAAGTATTTGCATGACTTATGTGACGAGTAGATTATTACTTAATGCTGATTTCATGTTAGTTTAATTAAGGAATTAATTAGATAACATGTGATTTAGAATCTAGAAGATCTGAAAGGAGCTAGGTTATTTCATAATCTGTCATTCACTCCAAGAATAGGATAGTAATTAAGCATTAACGATTTGGGTAAACAACAACAGGATTCTCCTCCCTATTATCTCATCTTGCTCAACTTTCAATTGTGTTATTAAGTTTTTCTGAATTTCTTTCATATTTTACTGTTTTTAAATCACAATTGCTTTCGATTTGCCGAATAGAATCATAAGTATAATTTAGTGGTATTTAATCCAATTCCCTGTGGGATCGACCTCACCTGTGTGAGATTTACTACTTGATTGCGTATACTTGCGTAGCATTTATAAAATATAGCAACAAGTTTTTGGCGCCGTTGCCGGGGAATTGTTAAAGATTAATATTACATAAAATTATACTAACTTCTACTTTGGTATATTTTCTCTTGCTGATTTTTCTAACCTTTTTCTTGCAATATTTTCTTGATCTATTTCAGGAATCCTAAGTGCATGCGCCGTCAAGGACAAACAGTCATATTACCAGTTGATCCTGAAATCGAGAAAACTTGCAGGAGGAATCGAAAGAACAAGAGGCAAGAAAGAGTTTCAGCAACTGCTGAAACATCAGAAATCATGGCTGCCAATGTGAACAATAATGCTGGAAACAATGGGGGTAATAACAGTAATAATGGAGGTGCCGTGGAAGATCAAGCTAATGGCCGTAGCTTGAGAGATTACATTCTCCCTACTCTGACGGGAGTGCAGTCATGTATCAGGCCACCGGCAGTGGATGCAAACAATTTCGAGATTAAGCCTGCCATCCTTCAAATGGTGCAGTCTTCAGTTCAGTTTGGTGGCCTCCCTTCTGAAGATCCTAATCTGCATCTCTCTAACTTCATGGAACTTTGTGAAACTTTTAAGGTTAATGGAGTTAGCGATGATGCCATTCGACTGAGATTGTTTCCATTCTCGCTCAGAGAACGAGCCAAGAGTTGGTTGAATTCCTTGCCACCTAATTCTATTGCCACCTGGAATGATCTGGCAACAAAATTCTTGTCAAAGTTCTTTCCTCCAGCCAAGTCTGCAAAGCTGAGAGGAGAAATCAATAATTTCTGCCAACAAGATAATGAATCTCTCCATGAGGCTTGGGAGAGGTTTAAAGATCTGATCAGGAGGTGTCCTCATCATGGTATAGAGAAGTGGATGCTGGTTCACAACTTCTACAACGGGCTGGTTGGTAATACTAGAACTCTAATAGATGCAGCAGCGGGCGGAGCTTTTATGAGAAAGAGTGCTAATGAGGCGTATGATCTATTGGAGGAGATGGCTCTAAATAATCAGCAGTGGCCAACTGAAAGGAGTCAATCTAAGAAGGTAGCTGGTGTGTTAGAAGTTGATGCCATCACAAAGTTAACGGCTCAGGTTGAGGCATTGACAAAAATAATTGCAGGGCAAGCTAAACAAGCCCAAATTGTTTGTGAGTTATGTGGAGGAAGTCATCACTTTTTGGAGTGTCAAGCAGATGTGGATGATTTGCCAATGGATGAAGCTAAAGCCATTGGGAATTTTTCACAGAACAACAACAACAACAATTATGGGTTCAACTAGGGTAACAACCGAAGAAATAGTGGGTTCTATCAGCAAAGAAATCAGAACCAACAGTTTAATCAGCAACAAGCCTCTAATGGAAGTTCTACTTTGCAGACAGATTTACTGCTCCAATTTATGACTGAAACTAGATCTTCAATTAAAGACCTGCAGACTCAGATGGGCCAGCTAGCAACTCAGGTAGCAACCCGCCCTCAAGGAAATTTGCCTAGCACAACTGAAGTCAATCCCAAAGAAAACTGCAAGGCAATTACCCTGAGGAGCGGTAAGAAGTATGATGGGCCCGAGTTACCACAACCATTTGAGGTAGATGAAGAAATAAATGCTCAACCAGTGCAAACACCAACACCAACAGCAGAGAAGGCTACTGACAGCCCTGCACAACCACCACAGTCCCCACCGATTAGTATTGATCATCATGTGAAAATACCCTATCCTCAGAGGCTCAGAAAGTCAAGCTTAGACAAGCAGTTCACCAAGTTTCTAGAAGTCTTCAAAAGACTTCACATTAACATTCCTTTTGCTGAAGCTCTAGAGCAGATGCCAAGTTATGTGAAGTTTATGAAGGAAATTTTGTCAAAGAAGACTCTAACTTAAGAGTGTAGCGCTATTTTACAGAAGAAACTCCCGCCAAAACTCAGAGATCCAGGGAGCTTCACTATTCCTTGTACTATTGGAAAAATTGAAGGAATAAATGCACTATGTGATTTGGGAGCCAGTATAAACTTAATGCCTTTGTCAGTGTTTAAAAGACTGCAGCTGGGTGAAGCAAAGCCAACTACTGTAACTCTTCAATTGGAAGATCGATCGCTAGCTCACCCTAGAGGAGTCATTGAGGATGTGTTAGTAAAAGTGGACAAGTTCATCTTTCCAGCTGACTTCATTGTTCTGGATATGGAAGAAGATAGTAATGTTCCTATCATCCTGGGGAGACCTTTCTTGGACACAGGGAAAGCACTAATTGATGTTCAGAAAGGAGAGTTAAAGCTGAGGGTACAAGGAGATGAAGTTGTATTTAATGTGCTCAAAGCAATGACCTACCCTACGGCTAGTGACAACTGTTTTGCAATTGATGTGGTGGACCAGTTGGTGGAAACAAAGACGCATGTTGAAGACCCTCTTAATCTGACTTTGGTACAAGAAGAGGTGGTGGAACAAGACGGTAAGGAAGCTTATGAGTATGCTTTGTGGCTCGACTCTTATGGACCGCTGAATAGAAAATACTATGAAGAGTTAGGAGTCATACCAACAAAGCCTACCCCATCTACTGAAAAGCCTCCCCAACTAGAGTTAAAAGTCCTACCAGAGCATCTCAGGTATGAATATTTGGGAGAAAATAAGACACTTCCTGTTATTGTGGCATCTTCCCTATCTTCTGTAGAGACAGACAAGCTATTACGGGTTCTAAGGAAGCATACAAAAGCCATTGGATGGACTTTAGCAGATATTAAAGGGATCAGCCCTTCAACTGTAATGCATAGAATCTTAATGGAGGAAGGAGTGAAGTCAACCATTGATGCACAACGAAGATTAAATCCACCAATGAAGGAGGTTGTCAGAAAAGAAGTCTTAAAGTGGTTAGATGTCGGGGTAGCGTATCCTATTTCAGATAGTAAATGGGTGAGTCCAGTCCAAGTTGTTCCAAAGAAAGGAGGGATGACGGTGGTGAAGAATGAAAAGAATGAACTCATCCCAACCAGAACTGTCACGGGATGGAGTATTTGCATTGACTACCGGAAACTCAACAAGGCCACAAGAAAAGATCACTTTCCACTCCCATTCATTGATCAGATGTTAGACAAGTTGGCAGGTCAAGAGTACTATTGTTTCCTTGATGGGTACTCAGGGTATCACCAAATAGCTATAGCACCGGAGGATCAAGAGAAAACAACATTCACATGTCCATATGGTACTTTTGCTTTTCGACGAATGCCATTTGGGCTGTGTAATGCTCCAGCAACATTTCAGAGGTGTATGATGGCCATATTTTCAGATTTAATAGAAAAGTGCATCGAGGTGTTCATGGATGATTTTTCAGTGTTTGGTTCATCGTTTGACCAATGTTTAAGCAACTTGGAATTGGTTTTAACAAGGTGTGAAGACTCTAATTTGGTGTTGAACTGGGAAAAGTGCCATTTCATGGTTACAGAAGGAATAGTGCTGGGACACAAAATCTCGAAAGAAGGTATTGAGGTTGACAGAGCCAAAGTATCTACAATTGAGAACTTGCCTCCTCCAGTTTCAGTTAAGGGAGTTCGAAGCTTCTTGGGTCATGCCGGGTTCTATAGAAGATTTATCAAAGACTTCTCCAAGGTTGCCAAACCGCTATCCAATCTTCTCGCTAGTGGAGTACCTTTTGAATTTGGGAAAGATTGTCTTGAAGCATTCCAGATTCTCAAGGAGAAGTTAATCTCAGCACCGATCGTGACTACACCAAACTGGGAATTACCTTTTGAAATCATGTGCGATGCAAGTGATTATGCTATTGGAGCAGTTTTGGGACAACGGGTTGACAAGGTATTCAGAACCATTTACTATGCAAGCAAAACCTTGAATGATGCTCAACTGAACTACGCTACTACAGAAAAAGAGATGCTGGCTATAGTGTTTGCATGTGACAAATTTCGACCCTACTTGATTGGCAATAAAGTGATAGTGTATACAGATCATTCAGCAATCAAATACTTGATGACTAAGAAGGATGCCAAACCACGACTGATTCGATGGGTTCTTCTTTTGCAAGAATTTGATCTAGACATAAAAGACAAGAAGGGTACTGAAAACTTGGTGGCAGATCACTTGTCAAGACTAGAGCTGGAAGAAAGCCAGAATACGAAAGAGGTACAAATAAATGAACAATTTCCCGATGAACAACTCTTTAGTGTGAGGGAAAGTCTTATGGTACCATGGTATGCTGATTATGTTAATTACTTAGCTGCCAATATCACTCCTCCTGAGCTATCTCGCCAACAATTAAAGAAATTCTTTTCTGAGGTGAAACATTACTACTGGGAAGAGCCAATCCTCTACAAGCACTGTGCAGATCAGATAATAAGAAGGTGTGTGCCTGAAGAGGAGATGTACTCTATTCTTAATCACTGTCATGCTCTACCATGTGGGGGACACTTCAGTGGAACTAGAACAGCTGCCAAGGTGTTGCAAAGCGGGTTCTTTTGGCCAACACTTTTCAAAGATGCTAGTACTTTTGTGAAGGCATGTGATCGTTGTCAGCGTACAGGAAACATCTCAAGGAGAAACGAAATGCCTTTGACAGGAATCTTGGAAGTAGAGTTGTTTGATGTATGGGGGATAGACTTTATGGGTCCTTTTCCTTCATCGTTTAGCAATCTATACATTTTACTAGCTGTGGATTACGTATCAAAATGGGTAGAAGCTGCAGCAACACCAGCTAATGATGGAAAAACAGTTCTTCGGTTCCTTCAAAAGAATATATTCACACGGTTTGGTACTCCCCGAGCGATCATAAGCGATGAAGGGAGTCATTTCTGCAACAAACAGTTCGAAGCACTTCTTTCAAAGTATGGTGTTCGTCATACAACTGCCCTCACCTATCATCCGCAAAGTAATGGCCAAGCTGAGATTTCTAACCGGGAAATAAAGATGATTCTGGAGAAAACGGTGCAGAGATCAAGGAAAGATTGGTCAAGAAAGTTGGATGACGCATTGTGGGCCTACAGAACCGCGTTCAAAACGCCAATCGGGATGTCACCATATCGGTTGGTGTTTGGAAAGGCGTGTCATTTACCGGTGGAGTTAGAACACAAAGCTTATTGGGCAATGAAAACTCTAAACATGGACTTAAAAGCTGCTGGGCAGAAAAGACTACTACAGTTGGATGAGTTGGAAGAATTTCGAAACGAAGCTTATGAGAACGCCAAGATTTACAAGGAAAGAACTAAGAGATGGCATGACCGAAATCTAGTCAGAAAGGAGCTTCAACCTGGTCAACAAGTTCTACTCTTCAACTCAAGACTAAAGTTGTTTCCTGGTAAATTAAAGTCAAGGTGGTCAGGGCCATTTACGGTGATCAAAGTGTTTCCCTATGGAGCAGTGGAACTAAAAGGTGAAGGTCCTAATACTTTCAAAGTGAATGGGCAGCGATTAAAGCTCTACTTGGGAGGTCAATTTGATCAAACCAAGTCCGCCATGATTCTGGCGCCACTGTGAAGATCTCGATCAACGTCTAGCTAAGCGATGATAAAGTTAGCGCTAATTGGGAGGCAACCCAAGTGTTCTTTTGATTTAGTTGAACTCTTTTTAAGTTTACTGTTATTTTTCTTTTTGTTCATTTTTTTTTGTTAGTGAAAAAAAATAATCAGTGGCCGCGGCGATGGGATGTATGGCCGCGGCCAGATAAGCCTTACAGAGAGAGGCTATTTTGAACGAATTCTGGCCGCGGCGAGGGGACATGCCGCCGCGGCCAGATAAGACTTACAGAGATGGGGTATTTTTCACGAATTCTCGCCGCGGCGAGACTACATGTCGCCGCGGCGAGAATGGTCAGTTTTAATTTAAATACCCCAAATCCCTAACATTTCAAAAATCACACCCCATTCAAACCCTCTCTTCTCCACGCCGAAAACACCATATTTCACCATTTTTTCTTCATCTAATCCCATTCAAAACTCCTTTTCACCAAATCTAACCATAAACTTTCATCAACAATCATCCTAAACCCTTATTTCTCTCATCAAACACTAATTCCCACTCAAAATCAACCCCAAATCCCTAAAACCTCACCCAAAAATTAAAAACCCTTATTCATCCTTTTCTTTCTCAAAAGCTTCAAGGTTTCAACAATGGAGGATGATTAAAGGAGGAATTGTCATTGAGGTATTGATTCTAAGACTTCCAATCCAATTTTTATTGAAGAATTTGTGAATTTGTTGGATAGTTTTGGATTATTTGTTGGATATTTGGGATTTTTGCTATATACATTGTTGAAATTGATTGTGTGAATAGAATTGGGTTAGATTAAAAGGGAATTAAGTCCCGGGAAGTCGATTCTTAAGGGGAAGTGCTGTCGAAATTTTGAAAAATCTTGAGAGTTAGGATAGAATTTTGGTGAGATGGGTCCAAAGAGGTCAAGAGTCAATGAGGAAGGGGGAGCTTCATCATCCAACCCACCTAGGGGTCGCTCTAATCTTGATAGAGTTAGGTTTACCAACATGGATGCTCAAGAGCGGTTTTTGAAATTGAAAGATAGGGCATTCATTAAAGATAGAGGGATAGACATTGTGAACCTAAGCCAAACTGCCAACATTCCCCCTGCATTTGCATCTATTAGGGATCAAATCCTACATAGGCAGTGGACTAAGTTCGTGGATGTCACTGAGCGTGGTAACCAAACTCTAGCTTTGGAATTTTTAGCCAACTGGCCTGAAAGAGAGGATGGCAAGGTAAGAGTTAGGGGGGTCAGAGTGCCTGCTACCACAGCCGATATTCATGCTCTTTATGACCTCCCAACTTTCACTGTGGAGGAACAACCCTTGAAACGGCAATTTCGAGAGAGAAGTTTGAATTATGTGGATATTGCTGAGACTCTAGGGTATCCTGGCCTTAGGTTCCATGAGCTTGCTGGAGAACCATACCAATTGTACCGATGTGAACTTAACCCAGTGGCCAAGGCTTGGCTTTACTTTGTTAGTGCAAGGATGCTCCCCAACAAGCATTTTTCTGATGCTCAAATAGACAGAATTAAATGGGTTTATGGCATTATGAAAGGGTATAATTTGAATGTGGGGGATATTATTCGAGTGACCTTTGACATAATGGTTGAGGGATCTTCCAGTGGAGGACTTGGGTTGGCTGGAATTATCACTGATCTGTGTGAGAAACATGGGGTACCGCAGTACTCATATGATACCAAGGCACCGCCACAGCGCCCTATTAACTTGGCCACTGTTCTTCGCTTCAAACCTCCTCATCCTCATGGTCAACCGCCAGTTCAAAGAGGTCCTCCGGCAAGAGAAGAAGAGGAACGTGAGGACATCGAACCACCACGTCTTGTCGGGCCTCTTGACCCCGCCATGCAGTACACTCACGATCAGCTGAATTATCTGATTCAGCAGAACATGCATATGCAACATTACATGGCCCAGCGGAGTATCTTTGATGAGCAGCAAGTGGCTCAATTGAACACACTTGTCACAAGGATGAATATCGGTGTGGATGATCCAAATTATTTTCCCATGCCACCCCGCTTCCAACCCGTATGACCAGCCACCGCCGCCGAACCCCTTTTAAGGGGCTCAGGTAAGTTTCTCTCACCCTGGTTTATTTTCATACATTGGGGACAATGTGCATTTTAGTTTGGGGGGGGAGACTTAAATTTTTCAGTTTATTTGTTTTAGTTTAGTTTGTTTTAGTTTTTTTAGTCTTGTGTGATAGCTAAATTGAAAGATTGATTGAATTGTTGTTATTCACTTGTGCAATGGATTAAAACATAACTGTGTGCTTGACTTGCAACTGTTTGAATTAAGATGGATGTGTGCTAGGAAGTGATTCATGTAGATTTAAAGCATTTGTTATTCTCACATATCACCTCTGTTCTATTTGGTTTGTGGAATGATTGATTGTACATGAAATAGAATTTGTTTGACATACTCTCTTGAAGCGAAATCCTTGATTTTTTCTGTTTGGAAAGTGATTTAGGCAAGTTTTCTTTGGAACGATTGAGCCTTTCAAGCCTACCTAGAAATTTTCACCATAGTATACCCAAAGTTGAGCCTTAGCCTGTTTTAAAAAATTTTCACCACTTAACTGAGCTGAATTCGTTATCTTAAACTCTTTTCACCCTGAACATACCTTATTATGCCATGAGCCTTGAAGCAAGTTTGGGGGGAAATAAGTGTTGTAAGTGGAAAAATAAAGTGTAGGGGTGAGAGATTGAGAAAAAAGAATAATATTGTGTGTTGTGCCTCCGAAAAAGAAAAAAAAAAGAAAAAAATGCAAAAAAAAAAAAATGTCTTCTTGAAGAAAAAAAAGTTAAGAAAATTATGAGGTACACACATAAGAAAAATTGTAATCTCTTATTTCTGTTTTTGGGATATATGGAAAGAAAGCAAAATAAATGTCTAGGCTTGCTTGGTTAATAGTGCTTATGGTATAGTGTAGCCTAAATGACTTCTCACCTACCCATGTACCTAAGCCATGCGATGTTAACCGAAAAAGACCTATTGATTCCAAATAGAAATTTGTCAACGTTAGTGGAGAGAGGTATGTCATTCAAACTTATTGATCATGTGTTAGTGGGATGTTGGAAAGTTTAGAACAGTTGTGATATTGATGGCAATTGCGATGTTTTATGTTTGTATGAATTACTTACTTGTAAATTGCACATTCAACTTAGTTCTTAGAGTTGGCAAGTTGAAATTCTGGTTATTGATGGATTGAAGTTGTAAAGCCCGCTTAGTTAATTTGGAAATTATCAGTTGTTTATGTTTAATTATGAAATTATTTATAGCTATTTAAATAATTTATTACTGTTATTTATGGAATTCAGAAATGCATGATTATGTCATCAGTAATTTTTATATTTTGCATTTCCGGTGTCCGGTATTTTGGAACTCGGCGTTTGGCTCAGTAGAAATCACAACTTAGTATGTTAGTAATTTGGGGACGGGTTTTAGACATTGGGAATGTCGGGAATGGCCGGGAATTTAGAATTTCCCAAAAATACCCCTTTAGTATGATTTATGTGATTTTATGGTGGAGGGGCAAAATGGTCTTTTTGCCCCAATGACTTTTTGTCTTTTAGTGACTTTTATTTGAAAATGAAATGTTTATTTTGATTACTTGTTGGCTGAAATGATTTTAGATTATGTGGCTTTATTCACTATTTGACTTTACAAAACATAACACTTAGAAAAAATTACAAACTTTCAACTCTCTCTCTCTTTTCCTCTCTCTCTCTCTCGGCTGTGCATGTGGGTGCTAAGGGGGGGATTTTTGCTTTGATTTCTTAGTGGATTCTCATCCAAAGCCAAGCAATCTTCAAGCTAGGTTAGCTCTTTGGTTTCATCTTGAACTTTATTGAAATTTTGATGAAAATGTGATAATTCTTGCATGATTTATAGTTGCTGTTGCTGCTGTGGTTTTGTGTTAATTTATGTGGTTTAAAGCATGTTATTTGAAGTTGAATTGGGCTGTGTTGAAGCATGTAAGATAGGTTATGCAAAGCTTTAAGTTTTCTATGTAAAAATATGTGATTTTTGAGGGAAAATGTTATATTTTGTTGCTGTGTTGTTGAGGATGTTTGCTTGAGTTTCCAGAGGTTATTTTGAGCTTGATTATGTAGAATTAAGTTGGTTTGATTGCATGTTTAGGTGTTTTTGCTCAAGTTTGAGTTTAGAACTCAAGCTTGAGCTCTAATGGCATTTTTCATGTTTGAGGTTTCTGGGTGGTTTTGATGCCTTGGATTTGTTCTAGGGATGGTTTAGAACAGGTCTGGAAAGTTTGGGACCAATTGGGGTTGAATTGGTCGAGTTATGAGAATTTTAGTTGGCTGCCTGCGAGGAACCGGAATTCCGGTTGTGCATCCGGAATTCCGGATGAGGGTTCGATAATTCCCGAACCGGAATTCCGGTTGGGCAACCGATCCTTAGGTTGGGGAATTTTTCCGAACCCTAGTTTTCCTCGTTTTTAGGTTTTTAGGGGTATTGCCATGCTTTTTATCGATAGGGAAACTTTTAGTTCCAAGTTTTAGTCCCCGGGAAGTGATTTAGCGTGTCACTTATAGCGTTGTGATTTTTATGGTTTAGGAGCCGATGTCCGTAGCTCGGCTTCGGTTCCGGTCGGGTTGGCCAAGCACACGAAATCGGAATCCGAGTAAGATTAGTATAACGGTATGCATATGTAGATTACATGTTTAGCGTGCATGTAGGAAGCCCGCTAGATTACATTAGTTATGTATTTAGGCTTCGAACCATCCAACCCCGTCACGTCGGTACGAGCCGGAGTATGACCAAGGCGGAGTATGACCGGTTCGACCGTCAGCCGACACTTGGTTGGTGGTTCGGTGCTATTGACCTATCCCGTCGGTACAGCCGGAGTATGACCGGCCGGAGTATGACCGGTTCGACCGATCAGGAGGATACTTGTCAATAGTACCGTCCCCTGAACGTTCAAAACTCAGTACCATGTTGGACATGGCAGTAGTGGCTCAGTACCATCTTGGACATGGCAGTAGCGGGACTCAGTATCGTGTTGGACACGGCAGTTAGTATTATGTATGATATTATTATGCTTTTCTTACTGAGTCTGTCGACTCACAGTTTATGTTCATGTGTAGGTAAAGGCAAGGCTGTGGCTGATGGACCGTGAGCGAGCTTATGAGATTGTACATGTCGGGGCGGTTAGGCCTGGAGCGTACGATCCTCGGGACAGCAAGGCTGAGATTTTTGTAACTGTCGTTAGACGACTTTTATTTTGATGTAATAGTTAAACAGTGAAACTTTTTGTAAATATTTTTATAATCGGGATCCCGAGTTTTTTATAATATGTTTTACAAGTTTAATCAAAAAGCAAAATTTTAATTAATCACGTTTTTCCATAAACCTCGTTGATTAGCAACGAGCTGCACAGTACGTTTAAAAATCACGTAATACGCCTAAGGTAGTTAGGGTGTTACAGAAGTTGTGCAGGTGGTGGTAACAGTTAAATTGTCGGAAAGTTTAGCTATCATTGTCAGTTTGTTCTTAGTTTAGTCTTAGTTTACTCGGGGACGAGTAAAGAGTCAGTTTGGGGGAGTTTGTTAGGCTATTTTTAGCCTATGTTTTGGATCTAATTTATGTGCGTTTTTAGCTGTGTTGGGACGGAATTACGCTTGTTTTCTATGTTTTCAGGTTCTTTGGAATAAAAGAGGTCTCGGGTGCAGAAATTCGATAAAAGACGTGCTGAGCCGAAGAAAACACAATTTCTGAGTAATTGTGCATATCTGGCCGCGGCTAAACACAACTTGGCCACGGCTAGATCTCGAAGGGTTTCAAAGGCACAGTCGCCGCGGCGATGAAGAGTCTCGCCGCGGCCATTTAAGAGTTACAGAGAGACCCCTAATTTGCAATTATCTCGCCGCGGCGAGAGGAAGCTTAGCCGCGGCGAGATCCCATACGGACCAGGGGCATTTTCGTCCATCGAACCCTAAATTTTAGTTATAAATAGAAAACTGCGATTGGAAGTCTAGGAGAGCGATCAGAAACCCTAAAATACAGCTGAGAGCGGCAGGAAGAGCACAGAGATTGAAGTGAAGATCCAGAATTCATCCACCAATAGTTCTTTTCTTTATTCCTCTTTAATTTCTTTATGTTGAATATTGCTATAGGAATGGTTATGGATTTGTTTTTGAACTAAATTTCCCATTTAGGGAGGATGATGATTGTTGTTTAATGTTTTGCCTAGTTAATGTTTAATTTCCATTCCTCAATTCTTGTGTGTGAAATTATCTTAATTTGTTCTTAATTTCATGTTTAAGATTGATCACCTTGTGCATGCTCTATCATCTCAATTCGAAATCTGAAAAGTGAGAATTGAGAATGCTAAAATTAAGATAATCGATGTTCTATGTGAAACGAAAGTATTTGCATGACTTATGTGACGAGTAGATTATTACTTAATGCTGATTTCATGTTAGTTTAATTAAGGAATTAATTAGATAACATGTGATTTAGAATCTAGAAGATCTGAAAGGAGCTAGGTTATTTCATAATCTGTCATTCACTCCAAGAATAGGATAGTAATTAAGCATTAACGATTTGGGTAAACAACAACAGGATTCTCCTCCCTATTATCTCATCTTGCTCAACTTTCAATTGTGTTATTAAGTTTTTCTGAATTTCTTTCATATTTTACTGTTTTTAAATCACAATTGCTTTCGATTTGCCGAATAGAATCATAAGTATAATTTAGTGGTATTTAATCCAATTCCCTGTGGGATCGACCTCACTTGTGTGAGATTTACTACTTGATTGCGTATACTTGCGTAGCATTTATAAAATATAGCAACAGTAGTAATCATAAGATCATGTTTTATTTTTGGATTTAATCCATCCAGGTACTTTTCTTTCTTGCTGAAATCAATTGGCACAATTTCCGAGGCCAACCTAGCCAATCAGTCAAACTGAGTCGTGTATTCTGTAATACTCATATTCTCCTTGTGGGTCAGCTGGGTAAATTCTTTTCTTTTTGCAATTCTTACCGCCTCATTGTAGTACTTTGCGTTAAACAACTCTTGGAACTCTTCCCAGGTAATAGTAGTAACATCACGAGTCAGATACACCATGTCCAACAAAACCAGAGCATCATCCTAAAACTAGAATGTCGCGCAAGCCACTTTTTCATTGCTGGTGATGCCCATAAAATTCAAAATCTTGTAATAACCATTAGCCACTGCTCGACTTTCATTACATCAGGACCTCCCAAAAAGACTAAAGGTGCTTGCCTGCGGAACCTTTCATACAATGGTTCCATTCGATTCATTGCAGCACCCGGCCCTGCCTGCATAGCAGGGGCAGGAGCTACCTGGATTTCTGGAGCAGTCATTGCAAGATCACCCTAATGCCTCAAGCGTCTCATTTCTTCTTCTCGTTTGTTGTTTCTGGCTTGCATTGTTGCAAACCTATTTTCCCATTCCTGGGCAACCTCCGGCGAATTAACATCTCCCTAATTGCGTGCCCTGACTCTAGGGCCTCTAACTTGGCCACTAACATTCAGGGGAATCTGAGCTCCCTGACTGCCACTAGATCCGACTATGTTACCCTGACTCCTAGTATTTTGCTTGGCGTCCATTCTATTAGAACAGCCTGCGAAACCAAGAGCTAGCCTGGTCAGATCTCGATCAAGAAACTTACTAATTACCGCTTATTTTGGAAATTTAAAACATGCACCTATTCAAATATCAGGCTACTAACATGCTTCCTATTAAGCTTTACTTAAAACATACTATTAAAATAAACTACTAAAGCAATAAAGGCTTACTGAACCATGAGACAAGTTGATCGCTCATGATGATTGTACATTTCGTGACGATCTTTGGAAGATAACCTGGCAGCTCTAATACAAAATTGTAACACCCTACCAGTTTAGGCGTGTTAACGTGATTTTTAACTTAATTGTGCAACTTGTTGCTAATAAATGAGTTTATTAAAAGTCGTGAATGATTAAAACTTTATTTAAGTAATTTATAAATACCAAAATAATGATTACAACACTGGTAGACCCCAACCCGCTTGGTCTGATATGGCCCGGACATGTACATTCTTCGTCCAGCTCCTGCACTCATGGCTGATCAACGACAGTCTTACCCTTTCTTGCACAGTAGAGCACCCGTGAGCCAAGCCCAGCAAAACAGTAAAAACATATCAATAAAATGCACATCATACTATTTAAAAAGTAATGCCATTCACATATACGTCTGTGTGACACAGACCTGCATGTTGCTCTCACATGCCTATTTATGCCTACGTGGCATAGACCTACGTGTTGCTCTCACACGTCTAAATACAATAAGGCGTTAGAATGGTTCATGTCGGTTATGATTACCGAGTCCAACCTGATTATCCCTTGAACGCATAACTCTTAAATCTCAATATAACCATACACTTAACATGGCATAACATTTACTCACTTATATCACTAGGGTAATAACCCTAGGCTCTTAACCGTTCCTATTAGGGTAATAACCCTAATCCCGGTTGCAATTGCTCACATATAACATATTCAAGATAAGTGCCACCGTGCATACTCTACATGCTAACTACTGTCTTACCTGTTGTCTTGCAAAAGAAGAGATTCCAAATCCCTGGGTGCTCCTGTTCAGGTGCCGATAATCCTAGTAACACAATCCGGGATTTTCATAAATAGGGTTAACCCCTGATTCCATACTCATAAAATATATTCATGGCATTTAAAATTCAGACAATCATATAGATCTCGAAACGAGCTTTCCAACGATATAACGAATTCCCAAATCGAAGTTCGGAATCAAAAGTTATGGAATTTCAAAGTGTGCACTAAAACTGCTTAGAAAGTTGAGGGCGGGCCGCAGCATGCCCAAGCCATGTCGCGGCACCTGGGACAAATCCCAGGTTCCACGAATAGGGGCGGGCCGCGGCATGCTCAGACCATGCCGCGGCACCTGGGTTGAAAACCCAGAAATCAGCAAGCCCAAAATTCAGCAACCAAACTTAACCAAATCATCTCAAATCTCATCCAAACTCTCAAAACATGATCACAATTCATCAAGCTCAACGATAGGGTATTAAAATACATACATCATGCATCAAAACCCACACTTTACCCTGAAAATTCAGATTGAATAAACATCTCAAAATCATGCTTAAACTCAAAAAATTCAAACTCTTGAACTTGAACGTTAATTCCAACACACCCAACTATTTTTCCAGCAACAATCATCATCAAATACTTTGAATTCAAGATAAGGAAGAAACCCTAGAATTCCATCTAGAGTTCAAGCAACCAACACACCAAGAATTCAAGCAAAACTCACTTAAAACAACAAAAGAACATCATCTCAAGCAACATATAATTATCATCTTCATCAACACCATAACCATGCATTTCTAACAATCAAAATTCAGTAGACACAACTAAAATCACAGATGTAAAGATTACCTCAAGTCTCAAGCTAGAATTAAGCACAAATACACCAAGTTTCCAAGCTCAATTCAAGCAATTCCTGACCAATTTCTTGAAATTTAACTTGAAAAACTCAAGAGGGTTAGAGAGGGAGAGAGGGTCAGGTTAGAGGGAAAGAGAACCCAGAATTTTTTAATTCATTCCTCAAAATTTAGCTTTTACCAAAATAAATCAAATAAGGTCAAAAGACCAAAATGCCCCAAGGGCCAATTCTCACATATTCAAACATACAAGGGCATAATTGTTAATTCACTCATTTATTTCCAAATAAAATTAAGATTTCTTATCATCAAATAAAATGCCAATCAATTCAATTCAAATTGCATTTCGGGCCCTAACCCGGTTCGGCCCGAAATACCCAGTTGTGACTATACCTCGCCAACCTGTCAGAACACACCTGAAAAAGACAGCACATGCATACTATATAATAATATAGTCCCATAAGCACGTTAGTAAATTAATTTCATAATTTTACCCTTCTCGGGTCAAAATCACTAAAATGCCCCTGGCTCAACAACGAGGTCTTACCATGTTATAAATCATGTTAATTCACATATATTGAACTATATAATAATATAATTCATCAATTATTCATAATTATCTAATTAGGGTTTTGCTAATCTATTTCTTAATTCTATGGTATTACAGCATATTAACAATTAAAAACCACAAACCGCACCTGTAACGCCCTAAATAATTAGGCATGCTACCCAAAAATGCTTATGAAACCCTAATCCCCTAATCGGGATTACTAATTAAAATAGCACAAAATTTAAAATTTTATATTAAACAGACTGAAAAATAAACTTGTAATATATTTAAACTTTTCAAAATAGTTGGGATCCCAAAAAAATATTTACAACTTATTACAAGTTCTTTCTTACTAGCCGACCTAAGCGGCAAAACAAAATACAAAAGTCAACACTGTTAGACCCATAACCCGCTTGGTCTGAAGTGGCGTGAACATGTACATTCTTCGTCTGCTCTAGAAACTCATGGCTGATCAGCTAATGCCTTACCCTTTCCTGCACAGTAGAGCACCCGTGAGCCAAGCCCAGCAAGACAGTATAAATCATAACAAATACAATATGCTCATTCACATATATGTCTGTATAGCACAGACCTGATCACTATATCAACATGCCCATTTATGTCTACATGGCGTAGACCTATGTGTTGCGCTCACAAATCTAATTAAATCTACGTGACGTAGACCCACGTGTTGCTCTCACACGTCTAAATACATTAAGGCTTTAGAAGTGGTTCATCTCGGTTATGTGTACCGAGTCCAACCTGATTATGCCTTGAGCGCATAATCCTTAAATTTCATTTCAATTAATATGGCATGGAATTTATACACATATTCCACTAGAGTAATAACCCTAGGCTAGCAAACCGTTCCTATTAGGGTAATAACCCTAATCCCGGGTACAATAACTCACATATATCATATTCACATAAGCGCCACTGCGCATACTCTACGTGAAAACTACTATCTTACCTGTTGTCCAGCAATAGAAGGAGATTCTGAATCCCCAGGTGCTCCTGATCAGGTGCCGGTAATCCTAGTCACACAATCCGGGATTTCACAAATAGGGTTAACCCCTCATTTCATTTTCATAAAATATTCACGGCATTTAAAATTCACATATTCAAATAGAGCTCGAAAAGATCTTTCCAACGGTATATAGAACTCCCAAATCGGAGTCCGAATCACAAAGTTATGGCTATTTGAAGTTTGCAAAAGGGTCTGTCCAGAAAGAAATGGGCGCGCCGCGGCATGCTAAATACCATGCCGCGGCACCTGGGTTCAAAACCCAGAAAAATCAAAAACTTGCAACGATTTTCATGCCCAAAACTCATCCAAATCACCCCAAATCACAACCAAACTCTCAAATCATCAAATAAGGTTACTAACAATTACTAAGGGGTCAAATAACCTATTTCATGCATCAATTCCAATAATAAATCCTCAATTTCAGATTGCTCAAATAACATAAAATTCATGCTTAACTAAGCAACTTCAAGCTCTTGAACAAGAGCTTCATCTTCAATAAACAATTCCAGCAGTATAAACATCCTAAGAACACATGATTCCAAGCTAGAAAATAGCCTATAATCATAATACAAGCTCAACAACATAAATCATGTAATTTCTTACCAAAAATCACTAAGATTAACACCAAACTTAAAAAACATGCATGAGCAAGAACATATCAACTAATTCATGCATTTTCACAATATTTTTCAGCAAAGAAAATTCAATTAGAAACTCAATTAAAACTGAAGGAACTACCTCAAAACCAAGCAAGAACAATCCCTACAATCAAGCTCCAAAATTTGGTTCCAATTCACTCCAATTTTCTTCAAAATCAACTTGAATACAAAGAGGGTTTTGAGTGAGAGAGAGAGAGGTCGGTTGAGAGGGAGAGAATAAACCAGAAATTCTTTTGCATTTACTCCCAAAAATCAATATTAGCAAGGTAAATCCAATAAGGTCAAAAGACCAAAATGCCCTTAGGACCAAAACACACATAGTCATCCTCACAAGGGTGTTTTAATCATTTCAAGCATATTTAATTTCAAATAAAATTTCAGATTATTCACCAACATTAAAATGCCAAATAATTTAATCCAATTTGCATTTCGGGCCCGAACCCCGTTCGGCCCGAAATACCCGGTTGTGACTATACCGCGCCAACCTGTCAAAACACACCTGAAAAGACAACACAGGCATACTATATAATAATATAGTTCTATTAAGCACGTAATTAAATTATTTTCATCGTTTTACCCTTCTCGGGTCATAATTACCAAAATGCCCCTGGCTCACCAACGGGGTCTTAACATATTAAAATTCATATTAATTCACATATATTGAACTATATAATAATATAATTCCTCAATTATTCATAATTATCTAATTAGGGTTTTGCTAATCCATTTCTTAATTCCGGGTATTACAGCACCACACCGCACGATTTAGGAAAAATTCAAATCGCGACCGCACCACAAAGAATTTCAAACTGCATTTTTTTTTTGCAGTGCGGTGTAGTGCAGGTGGTTTGAGCGGTTTGATGAACACCCCTATCTCATGTAACTCAAGGTCAAAATGAGCAACAAGTGCCAATATTATCCTAAAAGAATCTTTCGATGAAACAGGAGAGAAAGTCTCTGTATAAGAAATGTCTTATTTTTTAGTATAGCCTTATGCTACAAGACGTGCCTTAAATCTTACCACATTACCATATTCATCCTTCTTGATTTTAAATATCCATTTACAACCAATTGGTTTTACACCTGCTCGTAATGGGACAACTTCCCAAAACTTAATGTCTTGCATAGACTTATTCTCTTGGCATGGTGTATTATGGGGCAGTACCACATTCCTCTAGGAATTCAACAAATGGTCCTAGACGTTGTTCACCTGAGCCATCATACCTGCGATAGTACTCACCACCATGATCAGATTTGACATTTTTAATACTTTTGTTGAGTTGATTCTCAACTTCAGCTTTGTAAGCTTTGAACACGTCCACAGACTGAGATTTTTCATGAATGAGATATAGGTACCCATAACGTGAGTAATCGTCTATGAATGATATAAAATATTTCTGACCATTCCAAGATATCGTAGGGAATGGCCTACAAATATCTGTGTGAATCAATTCTAAGAAATCTGAATTATTATTGGCACCTAATCTCTTAGTTTTGGTCTATTTTCTCTTGATACAATCTACACAAACATTGAAATCAGTGAAGTCAAGAGACTCTAAAATGTCATCAGACACAAGACGCTCAATTCTACCTCTTGAAATATGACCTAAGCGTTTATGCCATAATAACACTGAGTTTTCTTTATTTAATTTACATTTAGTACCTCGTGATTCCACATGCAAGGTTTTATTATAGGATACAATTGTTTCTAGCAAATAAAGATTGTCATAAGGATTTAAATAACTAGTTCCAATAACATTTGAATTTAAAGACAAAGTAAATTGATTGTTTCCAAATGAACAACAATCACTACTACAAAATTGGCTTTTTCCAACAGTTTATAACTGTCTTTTATACTATTTCTCAACGATTCCTAAAATCGTTGGCTATGTGGGTGTCATAAAAATACAGAAATTTAAAAGACAGTTTATAACTGTTGGAAAAAGTCAATTTCAATGACAGTTTACAATTGTTAGGAAAAATCACATTAAATGAATATTTATAACTGTTGGTAAAAGTATTATCTTGATTAAATTTAATTATTTTTTAATATATATTTCATAAATATTAAATATATATAATAGTATTAATTTTCATAAAAAAATAAATATTAATCAAAATATATAAAATTAATATATTTTCAAATTTAAATATCATAATTCATTAAATATTTCAAAAAAAATATATATCATAATTCATTAAAACTGTACAAAATCAAAGATTATTACACAAAATCAATATGATACAATTCTAGAAAAAAATAAAGGAAGATAAAACGAGAGGGAGACTAGATCAGATCCATGGATGTTGCGGCCATCAACCAGATCAGATCCATGGCTTTTCCCAATGTGTTGTGTACCTCTGATCCTGGAGTACTGAAGCCTTCAGCTTTCGCCTCAATGCCATGGTTAGGCAAAAAACATGCACGATTCTCCGAACCTCTCGTGCATATACAATATTGCAATCTCCTTCAAATCTAAAAAAAAAAAATTACAAAATTCATTAAAAAAAATCGAAAGCTCAAGCACACAGTCGTTCGAATCTACTAAAAAACAAAAACTTAGTAGAATTTGAAGGAAAAAAAAGTTACGGTTACAGATTAATGAAGATGAGTGTTACCAAAAAGTTACGGCCATCGTACGTTCGGGGAAATGGCCATGGCCTGGCAGAGCCACCGCGCAAGAGAAATTAGAGAGAGAGAGAGAGAGAGAGAGAGAGAGAGAGAGAGAGAGAGAGAGAGAGAGAGAGAGAGAGAGAGAGAGAGAGAGAGAGAGGGAGCAAGAGAGAGACAAGGAAGAGGGAGAGGGTTGGGGTATTCAGCGTGGGGGAAACTTGTTTTTTGGTTGTTTGAACCACTAGCACCAGTAGTGGCCGAATTTGTTGTTATACGTCACCCCGCACAAAGAGAAGACAAAGATAGGGTAATCGGGAGAGAATGGAAGAGAAAGGGGATTAGATTTTCACTTAGGGTTTTTCTTATCATTTTCTATGTATACCTTTCAAATTTTCTATATAAATTAATTTTAATAAATAAAAATCTGATATAATTAAATACCCCAAATAATATATAAAAATAAAATGTCCACAATTTTTAATTAAAGACCCCAAATTAATTCTCCAATCACATTTTAATCAAAAATATTTGTCTAATCTCCAATAATTTTCCTTTTCAGATAATTTTTTTAAATAACTTTCACAATGAATTTTTAAAACAACTAATTTCTAAAATTATTCTCTAATTAAAAATATATAAATTTCAACTTTCCCAATTTTATAAATTCTCAATTTATAAGTTTATTAAGCAAAAAAATATATATTTTTATTTTTTAATATGGAACTTTTTTTGGTATTTTATTTTATTAAATATAAATTTCTTTTATTAAACAAAAAAAAGTACAAATTCTTTCGATTTTTTTTTGAAACTGAAACTTTTATGTTAGTATCTTCTTTTATTGAATACAATTTTTTTTTAATTTTTATTAGGCAAAAAAAAATCTTTTTTTATTAAATCTGAATTTTTCTTTTGTATATTAAAAAGAACATTTATACTTAGTATTCCCAACAGTTATAAACTGGTGGCATTCACTGTTTTCTTTTAAAAAAATTCATTTACTATTGCCCACGGTTCTCCACCATTTGGATTGGATTTTCCCAATAGTTTTTTTACTTCAGCTCTAAACCGTTGAGAAAAATATCTACTTACCTTTTTCAACGGTTTTCATAATTAACCCCCTTATTAACCGTTGGAAAAAAACAAATTTTGGAGTAGTGAATATCCAAATTTGTGCAACAAAGAAATAGAAACTAAATTCAGTCTAAAAGACAGCACAACAAAAATGTCTTTTAAATCCAAATAAAAAACCAGTTCCTAATAATAATCTAAAATGCCCAATTGCTTCCACTTCCACCATTTCTCCATCACCCACAAAGATGTATCTTTCATCATCACTTGGCTTTCGGTAGCTCAAACAACCCTGCATAGAAACACTTATGTGTAGCAGCACCAGAATCTATCCACCAAGTGTTTCTAGGTACTGAAGCTAAATTAACCTCAGAATAGACCAAAGTAAGATAAATACCTTCCTTTACACGCCATGTGTGATATTTGGCACAATCTTTCTTCAAATGTCCAGGGTGGTTACAAAAGAAACAACCTATAGAATCCTGTTGTTGTTTCTTTTGAACTGGACCCTTAGCAGCTTCATTCTCAAATTTTCTTTTTGTGCCCTTATCCTTAGGGGTAGTGGCCAAGTGAGCACTTTCAGTTTTGTCCTTTTTCAACCTTTCTTCCTCTTGCACACAATGAGAAATGAGGTCGTTGAGAGTCAATTTCTCCTTTCGGCAGTTTTAACTAAATTTAAATTGGTTAAACTGTGGAGAAAGCGTTAGCAAAACCATGAGTACAAGAACATCATCAAAAAGCTCAATCTTAAGTGTCTTTAATCTTGAGACAATATGATGTATTTTCATAATTTACTCCCTTACATTTTCTTGGCACTTATACTTCATGTTCATTAAAGAACCAAGAAGTGTTGTCATTTCAACCTTATCATTTTTAGCAAAACCTTCCTCAATTTGTTCAAGGAAATTGTTAGCCATAATAACCCCTTCGGATTCTGTGCCCTGGAATGTTGTGTTTCATAATCATTAGACTCATGGGATTTGAACGATCCCACCTCTCAAATTCCCTTTTATCATCATGGGAACTTTCCTCAGTGAGAGGTGTAGGTTGTTCACTCCTTAGTGCATGGTCTAAATCCATACATTCCAGAACTATAAGTAAGTTTCTTTTCTAATCCTTCAAATTGGTCCCATTAAGCATAGGAATATAATTAATATTAGCAGATATTAAGGCAACAGAAGATGAACAAGCTGAATATAGAACAAATAACACAAGCTTACATTTAATATGCATAATAAAATAATAAATTCAAATTTTTGTTAATCCCATCCCAAGATACCAAACACACATTAATATCAAGTTTTTGGACAGTAATATTAACTGTAAGCGGTACTCTTGGTGCAGCAATCAAATATTGACAATAAAATTGTGTCAAACAATATATTAATCTTTGCACTAACGTATTGTTCACACAAAATACCTTATAATTGTCACATATTTATTGCCACAAGATATGTTTGAAATTTAGCAAAATATTCACTTACCTTTGGGTCAGTCAATATATGTATCAATTACAAATACACATCTATCTTGATATTTTAAATAAATTAATCTATACAAAAAAGTCACTTTAGCGACATATTATTTCAATTAATTTACTGAAAATATTAAACATAAACAAACACCAAAATTTAAATTAAATTGTTTGAACCAAAATATACTGCAACATATATATAATATACATTTTGTAATAGTAGAATGGTACAAATTAATTAAATAATAACTGCCATGATAGGGTTTTATTGTGTTTATCGATAAAACAATAGTACATCAAAAAATTTACCAATATATACCATTCATAATATTTCATAGTCTAAAACATTGCAAGCCGAAATAAATTGTATATATATATATAATTTATAAGGGCTGGTTTGGTATGCCGTACAAGGGTCATACTATATTAAATAATAAATAACACTATGTTTAAATAAAACAATGTATTGTATTAATTATTACGACCAAATTTTTTAATACAATGTATGTTGTATTATTTAATACATAATAAATGGTCTGAATTAGCTTGTATTATAATATTTACAAAGAATTTAGGTCAACATCAATTTCCGACCCGAACCCAGGACCTGGACCCAGATCCAAACCCGGACCCGGACTCGGACCCAGACCTGAAACTAGACCCGGACCCCGACCCGGACTCGGACCCCCGACCCAGACCCGAACCCGGGACCGGGACTCGGACCCGAACCCAGAACCAGACCCAAACCCGGACCTGGACTCGGGCCACCCGGACCTGGACTTGGGACCCGGGACTCAGGACTTGGACTCGGATTCGGACCCGACCCGAACTCGAACCGGTATCGGGACCCCGGACCCCGACCTGGACCCCGACCCGGACCCCGGCCTGGACCCCGAACCCGGACCCGAACCCGGTCCCTGAAACTGGACCCGGACTAGGACCCCGTAGTTGGTGTTGGGACTGAGTGTATTAAAAATACATTATAACTTCACACAATCAATTAATACAAGTTAATACCAAACATTGTATTATATTAAATAATACTAATACAATACAATACAATCCAACACAATACAATACAATACATTACAATACGGCGTACCAAACGAGCCCTTCTATGTTTAAATGTTATGTTTTTTTTATTATTTTAAGAAATTAGTTTCATTGTTCATATTTTTTACTAGCAGATAAACGTAACTGGTTTTTATTAGTCAAATTCTAATGTCTAACTCCGGTGACGACTCCGGCATCGAACTCCGGTTATGGTGATAACTCAGACAATTTTTTTGTTAATTTTTATGGTGACAATACCGATTCCAGGAACTTTTCTGACTTCGGCAGCAACTTCGGCGACTTTTTTGGCACTGACAGCGTCTCCATCGACTTTTTCGACACTAGCAATAAACTCCGATGACTTTTCCGGAACTAGAAACTGTTGGGTTTTGTGCCCTAAATAAAACTCATTTCAATATAATCAGATTTACTAGTTAATAAAGATCAGAAATAATATTTAATGTTGCATGGTTCACATGATTTATTTCATGATTATATATATAATGTATAAATTTTATTTAAGTCCAGAACATATATTTTTGTTAATGATTATAGTGTTGTCAGCATAGTGGAATATAATCTTGATTATATGTTCGAAAGTTTAATTCCCTGATTTGTCGGTTCACTGGATTTAGACTGGCATGGTAATCAGCGATAGGTATTCTTACACCTTGGATAAGTGGTATGTCCTTTCCAGGGCATCGGCAAAGTTTACCAATATCGGATGTATGGGGTATACATCGGAAGGGACCGATATAGAACTTTGATTAGATATGTTAAAATTTACCGTAATATCTATTCAATTCAATATCACCTGTTGATCCTAGATCAAATGATCTTAATCCTGATATGGTTAGGTTCGATCTCAAGAGTATTATAAATGTTCTTTGATTTGTTAGTTAAGCCTACTTTTGGGTCAGGGTGATACGTACATTTTGGGAACATGATAGTATAATTGAGTGGGAGTGCTAACATAAATATGGAATCTATAACTTCTATAGGTATTTAGAAGTGAAACGGTGATTTCCTTCGAGCTTGGCTAAACAGAGATAAATGGTTGAGTACTCATTTCACTTCGCTGAAATATCTTTTATACGGAGCTAAGTGTTTTAAGGATAAAATACATTGAAGGGTGTAACGGTAATTTAATCCCTATATTATGTAGATCATCTATTAAAGCATCATTGATCAAATTTAAATTATAACAATGGATAATTAATAGCGTATCTATATCGTGGAACATATAGAGTGTTCTATATAACTGAGAGTGCAATTCCAAGTTCTAAGAGTGGATTCAATAAGGAATTAATAAGTTAGGGAATTTACTTGGTAAATTCGGTTCGGCTTATTGGAAGCTCGGTTATATAGGCCCATGGTCCCCATACTAGTTGAGACCATACTGCTTGTAAGACTCAGTTAATTGATTTTGATTAATCAATTATAATTCTAAAATTAGACTATGTCTAGTTTATAAATTTTACTAAGCAAGGGCAAAATTGTAAGAAAAGAGATTCTAGGTTTTATTTGTTAATTAAGAGACTTTATATGTCTAATTAATAAATATATTAAATGACAATATTATTTAATAATTAATTTTTAGTAATTAAATAATTGGAATTAGCATTTAAGTAGTTAAATTAGAAAATTGGAGTTTTTGAGAAAATAGGATGGAAAAATGACAAAATGACAAAATTGCAAAGTGGGCGCAATCCACAATCCATGGCCGGCCACACTTAGTGTATTTTACCATTTATTTTTTTATTATTTTAATGTCAAATAATTCTAACCTAAACCTAGGTGGTTACCTATAAATAGGTAGTGATGGCTACAGGAAAAGATGATGCATCTCATTCCTTCAGAGAAAATTCTAAGCCTTCTTCCCTAGCCGCCACCTTCTCCCTTCTCTTTTCTTCTTCAATTTTCGAATCTTGAGTGAATGAGTGAGTGCCCACACGCATCAAGTGGTATCTCAATCATAGTGTAGAAGATTGTGAAGAATCCAATCAACAAGAAGGAGAATGAGCACCAAGGAAGGAGAGAAAGAGATCCAGGTTCAGATCTTGGTGATGCTCTGCTACAGAAAGGACTCAAGGGCTAGAGATCTGAACGGAAGGAGTCATTATATTCTGTTGCACCCAATGTAAGGTTTTCTTTAACTCTTATGTGTTTATTTCATTGTTTTAGAATTCATATTAGGATGTTAATGAAACATACTTGTTAGTAAATCTAGATCCTGATAAAATATATCCAACAGTAACAACTCCGACAATCATTGTAGTTTCATTTATTTTATTTTTTTTAAAAAAAATATATGAAATGACTTTTAATATTTGTTATGCTAATATATATGACATATCCCATATATATTGAATTTTTTATTTTTAATACCACATTTTGTCAATAAATATTTTTTAAAGGTATTGATTTATGTCTTACCCAATAAATTTTAAATTTTTAATTAATATATAAAATCTATATCTATTTATCTATAGATGGAATCTTAAATATTTTTTCATTGTATTTTTAAAATTTTGTGATATTTTGTTTACAAATAAACTACTACACATACAAATTTAAAGTATCTATGTAGGTTATAAATAACACTTTGTTGTGCTACTTTCCATATCCAATAAATATTTTTCTTTTAAAAGTATTGATTTATGTCTTACCCAATAAGTTTTAAATTTTTACTAAATATATAAAATCTATATCTATATATCAATAGATGGCATCCTAATTTTTTTTATTGTATTTTTAAAGTTTTGTGACATTTTTATATTTTGTTTAGAAATAAATTACTTACACATTCAAACTTAAAGTCCCACATGGTTTAGAAATACCTAAAGTGCTATCCATGTAAATTATAAATAACACTTTTATTATGCTATTTTCCATGTCCAATAAATATTTTTTTAAGAGTATTGATTTATGTTTTATCTTTTAAATTTTTATTTAATATATAAAATTAAATAATTTATCATTCATAATAAATAATTATATATTTTTAGTAATTAAGTAATTTACAAATTATATATAAGTTTTTCTTTGTTTATAATTTTTTTAAAATATAAAAATAGACAGATATATAATAATATATTTTTATAATACAATAGGAATTGTTTATACATATAAATATGTTATTATTTTTAATATATTATTTATAAAAATTTTAAAGTTATATATATTTAAATTTGTAAATAAAGACATTCTTATTTACAAAAAAAAAAAAAAATGTGTCACATTGTTTAAATACTCTTTTAGGTGTTGTACATGTAAAGTATAAATAATATGTTTTATTTTTTCACAATATTTTTTAATAGAAGGTAATTAATTAATATCTTAATTAATATTTTTTTAATACAGAATTTGGTGAAATCTTACATTTTTTCATTCTATTTTAAAAAAAATTTGAGTTTTAATTTGTTTAAAAAAAAAACTATAAGTTCTATTTAGAAAAACAAACTACACATATAAAATTATGAACATTGTTTCTTCTAAAAAATAATATACAACATATTATTTATATTTTTAGAAGTACTAATCTTTTTTAAAAAAATATTTACTTAAACTAAATTTATTTATAAATAAATATTAATTATTTTCATTATTTTTTATATATTTATAGATTAAATTCATTTTAAGATTATTTTTTCTATTTTATATCTCTATGTCTTTTTTTTTTTTTTTTGAGAGAGAGGGTCATTTTGATCACACTATGACAATCATCGACGCGCAGGAACTTGCAGTCAACAAGCTAATTGTCTAGCCAAAGATATATACAAAATCACTAAAAGCAAAACAACTTATATAAGACCAAATTATCTCGAAAATTTAGACAAAACAACTTGAGACCACCTTCAAAAGGCATCTGATATCTCTATATCTTTTTAATTTCAAAATTTACAAATGATTTTTAAAAACTAAATTATTTTAAGTAAGTATATATAAGTATTTTTCTCTAAATTTTATTTGTCTAAAAGTTGAAAATAATTTTTTATTTTATTTATAAAAAGTAATCGGATAAAAAAAAAATTATGTATATATGTATGGAGGTATACGCTTATAAGTTATTATATGTCATACTAATATTTAAACATTCCTTAATTTTTTTTTTTAATTTTTCAATCTTTGTTGGCTTTTTTCTTCATAATTTGAATTTTAAAGAATATAACATCACTATTTTTACAATTTATTTGTCTATTTAAATGTTTTTGATATTATTTTAGTTTTTCATTAATTTATTTTTAATTTTTTAAATAGTTAAAATTGGAGAATGAATTAAAAAAAAATTGTACGAGATCATTTTTTTTTTTGTATTTTCATATAATAAATTTATGACAAAAATATAAAATTTAAAATTATTAATAAAATTGTTAAATTTTACTAAACTAACCATTGTTTGTTATTATTTTAAAATTAATATAAAATTAATATATTTTTTATAATACAATAAAAAGATATTTGTAGCATAACATAATATAGTAATTGTAAATTAAAAAAAAAAAAACCTCTATAAAAATATTCATTTAGTATAATAACTGGGCAAAATACAGTTATTTTGCCTAGTTAATAACATATGACATTTCTATTTAAAAAAAGAATTGTCGTATTATGTACATTTAAAAAATGCAAGTATAGTAGGTACGTCAACAAAATTAACTTAAAACACTTCAATATAAAGCGTACAGTGTCTCCTTTGAACATATTTATTAGTTCTAGTGGTAGTGGTAAATTAACATAACTAATTTTAACTCCAAATAGTGTGCCCATAATTGCCCAAATTAGGTTTTACATAACAATAGAAGTTAATAAAACTCTCATCACATTTCTTTCAAAAAAAAAAAAAAAACTCTCATCACATTATATAGTGTCATGCACTAGGGGTGCAGTTCCTCTGAGCTAGTCATATTTGTGTTCCGATTATACAAATTGACGTGTTCAATTGGCAAACCTTAATGCCACCTATTTATATTTCTTGCAAATAAATCTCAACCTAACTTCTCTTGTCGTATAAGTCGGTGTCCATCTATCTTGTTGTCTCTCAATGTATTTTGTTCATGTGTCTACTAAACTTAAACTTATGTTAGAGATATTATCACAATGGAAGAAAATTAAGATATTATAACTCTATTGTAATATAATATAAGGATCAATAAAGAGATTAAATAAATATTATAATACATAATATACAATATAGTTACACTATATATGTCATATATATATGAAAGGTAAAAGAAGAAGATACAACACATGTTATAATATATTCATATATATGTATATAGCAAGAGAATAATATATATGTATACACTCACTCACAACCTTGAGTGTAGAATAGTGGGGATCACTATGACTTGAACAAGGTATTTTACCCTTTGTCCAAAAATTTATTTCCCCCTATCTCTAAGCACTAAGGTAACTCTCATGGAAATAGCTTTGGGAATTATCAAGCCTTTTAGGGTTTTCTAACAAAGTGCTTTCTTGATAGAAAACTTCTCTTCAAAATGAGCACCTTAGACCTCTTTATATAGTGTTTAGATATCATCATTTGAAATTGAAATTCATAAGTCATAACCTCCATGGATGTTATGGACTCAATAAAGAGATGTAATTCATGCACACCATAACTCCTATAGAGTTAAGAATTTCAAATTAAGATGTGTAACACCTTTTACACTCTTAATGTTGGTGATAATGGTGGAGGTTACTCATAGTAACAAGTAACTCTCATATATGTTACAAAAAGATGACAACTAATATACATTGTCATATGTTACATATTATTAGTTTATTACACATATTTAATCTGTATATTATATTATTAAAATAATATAACAATCCCCAACTAGATTAAATATTATCTCTTTAGTAACAAACTTGTAACTTTTGTAACATTTATTTAATCAATCAAAAATATTATATCAAAATATAACATTCTCCCACTTTGATTGACTAAATACACACTTTTAAAGAAATCTTGTTTGGGTGCATTAGGTAAAATATCTTTCGACTTAAATTTTACCTTAGTGTAATTACCACAAAGTTAATGAAATTTTGGTTGCCGTAGCATTGAACCACTATTCCTTTAATACAAACTGGTGATAACACACACACCCTCGCTAATGCTCACTTGAGATCGCATGTCTCGCTCTTGCACCGTTAATGGCCATGTGAAAAATTCTAATTCATGGACTCTCTAGAGAATAATTCTCAATTCTCATAAGAGGCGGCACCACCTCTAATCTATATAGGTGGAGTTTTAGTGTCTCACCACTCCTTAGACACTTCTTAAGCTTAAGTGAGTTTTCTTAAGCTTAAGCTTCATTTAAAAACCTTTAAATTTTAACCCTCAATTTTTGCAACATGTACTGATCTATAGATGGGACAATTGAGTACCACATTCATGACTCTATTGACTTGTTATTACCTATTGAACTTAAGACTATATTTTTACTAGTGTTAAGATAGGTTACCATCAATGAGTAAAACACTAAGGGAATTTAAGTCCCATCCCTCGAAAATTCATGCTTTAATCTTGTACGGCGATTAAGCGATTTGTTATAACCTCTCACTATTGATTTCATGTGAATCATGCATGCCAGAATATAGTGTTCACTTTGTGTCCACTTTTCTCCTTAAGTACTTAAGCTTTGAAAATTCAATCATAAAAGATTAATTTTCACACAACTCAATACTTTTGATACCAAGCATATCAAAATTCAACACTAATTTAGACACCAAGCATGTCTAAATTACACTTTATTTTAAGACATCAAACACGTCTTAAACTTTTCACGTTGAAGTATCACCCCCACACTTTCACATTTTATTATCAAGATAATATCTTGATTTTAAAATATAGAAGACCATTTTGTCTCTATAGCTCTTTTAATTAATTTCCTTCTTGAATTTATTTTCACCAAAATATGTCAAAATTTTACATATGCGCATAGTCAAATTTGATTTAGAATTTGAATTCAAAATCAAATTAATTAATTAATAATGTCTCAACACATTTTGATTAAATTTGTGGCTCACCCCAACATTTTTACCATAAAGTGTATATAAAATATCACTTTTGTGTATTTCTTCTTAAAATGACTTTTTAAGGTCACTAAAAAATACCATTTGACATTTTTAATTTTCACAACAAAACTAAAATACCAAACTTACATTACTACTTACAAAATAATGTGATTATTTTTACCCATAATTTTAAGGTTATCTCGTCATTGAGATTAACCCAAAATTATACCAAAGTTAACAAAATTCTCATCAATTTTCTTCACAACTTTGATTATTTTAGATTCCAAATTGCTTCTCCAATTTTATTATCTTTTCACTATTTTTGAATCCACATTGTTTCACTTTATTTGAGTCTAAAATTTGTCTTCCAATTTTATGACTCATTTTACAAGTTTGAATCTACTTTTGATCCGTTTGTTATTGTTATGACAAAACAAGTCCAATAAAAGTATAACTCTCATAGTCCACTTTTTCTTATCTCAAATATGAGATGATTATCTCTTAGAATCCAATAAAAGATGTAACTTCTCAAAAGTCTTCTTTTATTATCTCATAAAGTGAGATGTTCATCACCAAATTGAATAAGAATTCAAAATCTTTTTTATTCACAAAATAAATGTTAATAATTCTCACAATAATAATAAATATTATTCTATTACTATTAACATTATTATTATGCTATGTAACTCATATATTAATATAAAATTAATATATAACTCTCATACATAAAATTATAACTCTCAAATTATAATCTTATGCTAATTAATATATTATGTATGTATGTTACTATCAACATCTCAGGTGTAACATACACATAATATATTAATTATTACATAGCTATTATATTACATATTTCACACATATATAACATATATATAAACATTAATATACATGCATGATATATATTATATATGTATGTCTTATATAAATACATAGAAATAATTATTTCTACATATTTAATCTCACAATATATATATGTATATTACATTATATCTCATCATATATATAATACACATAACTCATATTCATGCTATATATATTATATATCTCATATATATATATGTTGCTCCTAAAATCGCCCAATATACGTGGACCAGTCAGGAAGGGACACGTGGATCAAATTACTTGAGAAGAACTGCTAAGTCTTTGTATGACACCAGGAAGCGTTATTCGCATGGGTCCCGGATGATGCACCCGGAGTACAAGGTACTCCCGGAAGCGAGCATAGCTTAAAGGCACTCCGGGACGTGTCAGGTCTCTCCCGAGACATCAAGTCGCATTTAATGCTGCATGGGAGGAAGCGTGTTGGGACTGTAACACGCAATAAAGTCTGACGGCACATCCCCCAAACAGCAGCGCTACAGTAATGATCATTTAAGTCTAGCGACGGCTACTCTGCGAAGAGTCACGTCAATCATAAGACAAAAAGGACATTCTCCATAAAAACCCTACAGCACCTAGGGATTTGACCATGCATCACCCATGGTATATTCATCGGAAATGCCCAACTTTATGGATACTTACAGACACATGTGTAAGTACAATTCTAGGGATTGCCCCACTAAAACACTATAAATACCCCCTCAAAGCTCATTTAATGGGGTCGGAGAATCTTGGCTGCTTAAGAGCAAACAGAGAAAAAACTCACCAAGAACATTCTTTGTATAAAAGAGAGAAACATTCTCCCAAGTGTAGAATCTGTATTAAAGATATCCATAAATATCAGTGGCTCGTGGACTAAGGCTCATTAACGCCCCAACCACGTAAAAAATCTCCATCTCGCTTTCTTACAGCTCATTATTATATTCATATTTTATTAGTTGTCGAAAACCTCGGTCAACATTTTGGTGCTTTCATTGAGAGCTGAGGAAAGCTGCTTCACAACAAGCATTTAACTTCACAACAATGGTGGAGACAAGAGCTACACGTCACCCTCGCCCTCTAGAAGACGCTCAAGATCCCAATGAAGAGGATGTAGCCTCAAGGGCAGCAGAGGAGTCCGAGGAAGAAGTTCCAGATGAAAACCACGAGGAACACCTCGACGAGTACGCTTACGATGATGGAAGCTACCAAGAGCTGGTGCTCCTCAGACAAAAAGCCATCGATCACGAAGCTGAGATCGAAGCTCAGAAAGTGCAAAATCAAAAGATGCATGAGGTGATGCTAGCCATGCGAGAAGCCATGGAGGCAGCTGGCATTCACGTGCATCCCAAGGCAATGGCCGCTGGACTCGATGGGGAGCCAGCTACGTCTTCGCCCAATTCCCAGCAGCAAAGGCCTAGGGAACCTAGCCCTATAAGGCACCCTGCTGAGGAAAACCAAACAAAAAACCCTACTTCTGCCCCTGGTCGAAAGAAAAGGGCGCAGGATCCGCGTAAGGTCCGCTCAGATTTCCCTAAAGGGAAAGGTCCGCAGAGGGGCAAGCCCCAAAGAGGGAGTCTTGGCCCTCAGGATCGAGGGGACCGGAAAAGCGTTTCCGTGCACCAAGAGCCGGGGGGTAGAGGCAGAGGGGGACAGAGATGTCCACCCGTTGATTTGAGAAATCAAATCAATGGGAATCAAGGTGACCTCCGGGATCACCATGATCAAAAAAGATACAGACCCGAAGTCTCCTCGGGTACTGTAAACGAAGGGATTATGGCAGAGCTTGCCATCCTTCGAAAAGATATTGCCCGAGTCTCCCGGAGGCAGAAGGGAGATGACTCCGACTCGGACGGTGAGGACCGGAGCCCCGCGCCAAGCATATCCTGGAGGCGGAGCTCCCTAAAAACTTCAAAATGCCCGAAATGGCGGCATATACTGGGAACTCCGACCCCAGTGATCACCTGTCACGATTCAACCGAGTCATGACAGTCATGCGGGTCAGCAATGACGCCAAGTGCCTATGCTTCCCCCTCACTCTGAGCGGTTCGGCGGAGGAGTGGTTCAAGAAACTAGAACCAGGATCGGTGGGATGTTGGAACAAACTCCAAACCAACTTCCGGAGACAATTTGTCGCCGCCAGGAAGGTCAATTTGGAAGTTAGTGCTTTGACTAACATCAAGCAACTACCCACCGAGACTTTGAAAAATTACATCAAGAGGTTCCGAGAGGAAGCCTCGAAGACCAAGAAGGTCGATGACGGACAACAGCTTGCGCTTCTCCAAGCAGGAATCCGTACTGGGACTCCCTTCTGGAACGAATTACAGCAAGAAGGCGCTGCTAGCCTTCAGGACTTCCAGAAGCGAGTCCAAAAATATATTAACCTCGAAGAAGCCCAGATTGTGGCTTACGGAGGCTATTATCCCACCGGGATAGCAGGGTACATGCCAGGAGTATCGCCCCTGCATGCGTCCCGACCGCGACCCCTCCGGTTAGTGGCATACGGTTTCGCCACTCCCGGTACAACCAAGGCCAAGCTCGCCCCCGCATCTTCCCATTACGGCAATCCGTCCGGGGTGAATGGACGGGCTCCTTCACAGGCTGCCCCAACCGCTAGCTTAACAGGCCCTACTCAAGGGTCTAGAAGCAAGAGGTCTTCCAAGGGCAGCACCCGAACGGGAGAGAAGCGCCAAAAGAAGGGGTACACACCACAATACACCCAGTACACAGAGCTCACGGACTCTCAGGAACGTGTCTATTTTGCCACAAGGCAGAATACGCATTACCGGAGATCCCAGCCATTGTACAGGGACAGCTCCCGGAGAGATCCGAGCAAAAGGTGCGAATATCACAACGACATCGGCCACAGCACCAACGAGTGTAAAAATCTCAAAGATGAGATTGAGAATCTGATCCGGTTGGGCCACCTCTATGAGTGGATCAAGAATAGGTTACCCCACCTTAACCCGGGGCAGGTGGCCGGGGGCATGCCTTCGGGAACACCGGGGGTACGGCAGAGTATTGCCTCCGAGTGCTCCGCCGAGTGACACCCAAGATATACCGGACTACCGCCTCGGCCTAATGGACGGGTAGCCATGATCTCCGGAGGTCCCCATATCGGAGGAAACACTCGAAAGGAGCGAAAGAGATATGCCGAGGCCGCAAGGCACAGTGAGGTGTGGGAGGTCACTCAACTCCCAGCTCAAAGGCCTCGGCTAATGGACCAACCCATAACGTTCACGGAAGAAGACGCCAAGACGGTGCGTTTTCCTCATCACGACCCACTGGTCATAGAGACCCCCATTGCAAATAAAGTGGTGGCCAGGGTCCTGATTGATAATGGAAGCTCCGTGAACTTGCTCTTCAAAGAGGCCTTCACTGCGATAGGGTTGACCGACCGGGACCTCTCTCCTAGCGGATCACAGCTCACAGGGTTTAACGGGACAACTCTAATCCCTATGGGAAAAGTCAGGCTCCCAGTTACCCTGTGCCCGGACACTCCCCAGAGCACGTTTAAGTATTGCACCTTCGTGGTGGTAGACTGTCCAACAGCCTACAACGCAATCTTAGGCCGACCGGCCCTCGTTGACTTTGGTGCAATAACTTCCATCCGACACCTATGCCTAAAATTTCCTACCCAGGAAGCCGGAGTCGGAACGGTGAGGGGAAACCAAGGAGAGGCCAGGCAATGTTACAACGTTGCCACCCACTTGCCAGTGCTCATGGTCCGGGGGCCCCCTGAAGTAGAGAAGGCTGAAGAAGACGAGTTGGATCCTCGTATAGGATCCGAAAGGGTCGTAGAACCAATGGAGGACGTCGAAGAGATACCAGTGTGCGACGACGACTCCACCAAAGTACTCCGGATAGGGAGAGGCCTAGATCCGGAGGAAAAGGATAAAATAATAAAAACACTGAAGGGCGCCATTGATGTTTTTGCATGGCGCCAAGAGGACATGACCGGCATCAGCCCTCATGTCATCACCCATGTCCTCAACGTCAACCCGGACATGCCTCCTATACAACAAAAGAGACGCCCGCTCGACTCGGCGAAAGCCGAGGCCTTAGAGAAAGAGGTGGATAAACTTTTGTCCAACAGCATGATCCGCGACGTATACTATCCGGAATGGCTGGCCAATCCGGTCCTGGTGCCCAAGCCGAACGGGACTTGGCGGGTTTGCATAGATTTCACAGATCTAAACAAAGCCTGCCCAAAGGACTGCTTTCCGCTGCCCAGGATTGACCGGATGGTGGACGCCACCTCCGGATTTAAACTGCTATCTTTCATGGATGCCTATGCGGGTACAATCAAATAAAGATGCATACGGCGGACCGAGTGCACTAGCTTCGGACCGATAAGGGGGTATACCGTTACCTAGTCATGCCTTTCGGATCGAAAAACGCCGGAGCAACCTATCAAAGAATGGTTAACCGGATGTTTAAAAGCCTGGGACGAAACATGGAAGTATATGTAGACGACATGCTCGTCAAATCCAAAGCATGCAATAGCCATGCAAGCGACTTAGAAGAATGTTTCGAAGTCGTCCGGAGATACGGCATGAAGCTCAATCCGAAGAAGTGTACCTTCGGAGTCAAGTCGGGAAAATTCCTGGGCTTCATAGTCAGCCAGAGGGGGATCGAGGCAAACCCGGAGAAAATCCAAGCTCTCTTGGACATGCCATCCCCCAAGAAGCATAAGGACGTGCAAAGTTTGACCGGAAGGTGGCCGCATTGAGCCGTTTTATCTCACGATCCACGGACAAGTGCATACCCTTCTTCAACATACTGAAGAAATGCCAAAAGTTCGAATGGACGGACGAATGCGAGGAGGCATTCAAAAGGTTAAAAGACCATATGGCCAAACCTCCTATCCTATCAAAGCCCGTCCTTGGGGAAGACTTGTTCCTTTACTTGGCGGTCTCCGAACATGCGGTCGTTCTTGCATTGGTCGGGAGGAAGAAAAGATTCAAGACCCCGTGTACTATGTTAGTAAACGCATGATAGGGGCCGAGACAAGGTACCGGTCATTGAAAAGCTAGTATTCGCCTCCCCGATGGCATCGCGGAAGTTGAGACCATACTTCCAAGCCCATCCAATCAGAGTTTTGACCAATCATCCACTCCGGCAAGTCCTCCAGAAACCTGAAGCCTCCGGAAGCCTCCTCAAATGGGCAATGGAACTGAGTCAGTTTGACTTGCATTACGTGCCCCGGATTTCTGTAAAAGGCCAAGCCTTGGCGGACTTCATCACCGAATGTAATGAAGCCGAGGCAACAGCCAATACTCCGGAGCCACCCATTCCCACTTGGAGAGTATTTGTGGATGGAGCTTCAAACGAAAACGGCTCGGGAGCCGGAGTGGCTATGATATCACCCACTGGGTTGCGGCTCCAGGCAGCACTCCGATTCAACTTCACAGCTTCAAATAACGAAGCCGAGTATGAGGCCCTGATAGCAGGGCTAAAATTGGCTAAAGCTGTAGGAGCCAAGAGGGTGGAAATCTACAGTGATTCCCAGCTGGTCGTAAACCAAGTATCCGGAGAATACCAAACCCGCGGCGAAAGGATGGCCGCGTACGTAACAATAGTCCGAGAGCTGCTCCACGAGTTCACGGACTATAAAATAGAAAGAATCCCCCGAGAAAAGAACGCTCATGCGGACTGTCTGGCTAAGTTAGCCTCGGATAGTGAGATCGAAGAGCTGGGGGTAGTACCGTGGAACGCTTGGCGAGCCAAGCATCAAAATAAAAGAGACCACACAAACGGTTGGGCAAGAACCCACTGGATGGTCCCCATCATAAAATACATAACCACGGTGAGTTGCCCCAAGAGACTCGCACCGTCTCGAAAGATTCGCATCGTGCTCATCGTTATGTAATGATGGATCAAATTCTCTACGGAGAGGACTCGGCATGCCTTATTTAAGGTGTGTATCGGACCCCGAAGCTAGACAAATCATGCTGGAGGTCCACGAAGGGTTCTGTGGAGATCATACGGGAGGACCCAGCCTCTCAAAGAAAATATTGAGGCAGGGATACTTCTGGCCAACAATGAAAAAAGATTGTATAGACTATGTCCAAAAGTGTGACTCGTGCCAAAGGTACGCGAACATACCGAGAGCTCCTCCAAATGAGATCACGCTGATGACAAGCCCCTGGCCCTTCGCGGTCTGGGGCATAGATCTCATCGGGTCTCTACCTACGGGAAAAGGAGGAGTAAAGTATGCAATAGTAGCAGTAGACTACTTCACCAAATGGACAGAGGCTGAGCCTATGAAGACAATAACCGCTAAGAAGGCGTTGGACTTTGTTGTCAAAAACATAGTGTGTCGATACGGCTTACCTCACAAAATAGTCTCAGACAATGGAAAGCAATTTGATTGCGAGGAATTTATCGACACGCAACCGACACGGAGTAGTAAAAAGCTTCTCCGCGGTAGCCGGCCTCAAACGAACGGCCGGGCGGAGGCGATCAATAAAATCCTAAAGGTCACCTTGAAAAAGAAGCTGCTGGCTTGCAAAAATAACTGGCCTGAAGAATTGCCAAGGGTATTGTGGGCCTACCGGACGACCCCCAGAACCACAACCGGTCACTCGCCGTTCTCAATGGCATACGGTTGTGAAGCAATGGTCCGGTGGAAACATTATTCCCATCCCACGGGAGAACGACCTACGATCCGGCCACCAATCGAGCCCCGCTCCAAGAAGCTGCGGATCAAGTCGAAGAACTCTGGGATGAGTCCCAAATACGGATGGCCGCTTATCAAAAGAAGGTGACCAAGTATTTTAACTCCAAGGTTAAAAACAGAAAATTCGCTATCGGTGACATGGTCCTAAGAAGGGTCTTCCCAGCCACCCAAGAACCCGGAGTGGGGGTACTTGGACCAAATTGGGAAGGACCATATGAAATCGAGGACGAAATCGGCTCTGGCACTTATAAATTGAAAAGAATGGACGGAACTACTGTCCCAAGAGCCTGGAATGCTGATCACCTCAGAAAATACTACCAGTAGCGAATTAAACTTAGCTTTTGTTCAAAGGGTTTGTACCGTCCAAATGTATGCCTCCTCTATATTAAATAAAACTGAGTGCCTTAAAAACAAAGTTTCTATGCCACTCAGGGGGGTACTAGGGTATACCACACGGACAAATAAAAACAAGCTAAGTAAAATATCCCGACCCAAAGGGCAGTCAAGCTAAGTAAAACATCCCGACCCAAAGGGCAGGTTAAGCTAAGTAAAATATCCTGACCCAAAGGGCAGGTCAAGCTAAGTAAAACATCCTGACCCAAAGGGCAGGTTAAGCTAAGTAAAACATCCTGACCCAAAGGGCAGGTCAAAAACATGCGCAAAAATAAAGAGCGTAAGTATGAAATCCTGAGCCAAAGGACAGGTTGAAATATATAGTGTGGAAAAAAGATCGCACATATATATAAATAAAAAAAAATAAAATATCCTAGCCCGAAGGTTAGGTCATACACATATAAATGGCCGGGGACGGGCCTTAAATTGTCTCCTCTTCAAATAAAAGCTGCCGCCTGTAAGTAAATTGTTCTAAGGCAGCAGCAAGTATGTACAAAGAAAAAAAAAGTTATGAAAAGAACGGGTACAATCTGGGTCAGTAATATGGCAGCTCAGTCAGCCCGCGGTGGAAGACGAGGTCCGATCCGTGCCTCAAGCTCAGCATCAAGTCTCTTCTTCTTCTCCCGAAATTTGGCAATCATGTCCTCGGGTTTGGGGTAGAAGGAAAGCTTGATACTCTGATCGTTGGTGGCCCAAGCCATGTAGACACCATCATCAAAGCGCTTCGGGCACCGGGCACAGGAGACGGGAGAAAGGAGCTCGGCCCTCTTGGCCTTCCTAATAGGGCGATCTTTATAGTCCCGAAGCTCCTTCAACTCCGCAGCCAGAGCGGCCTTGGATTCAATATCCGACTGGTGAGTCTCCTCTAGAGACCTCACCTTGACGGCCATTTCGTCCAAAGCCTCCCTGGCCTCCCGAAGGTCCCGCCTAGCCTTCTCGGCAGCCTCGGTTTGAGCCCTTAGCTCCTCCTGATGATGGGCCTCCATCCTGCCTCTCCGCTGGGCCTCGGCCTGGATCATGTCCTCCGCCTGAGCCTCCTCCGGATGGCCTCCTCCTCCCCGGCCTTGGCCCTCTCTTCCTTAGCCTTGGCCGTCGCTTCAGGCGCTCGGCGGCCTCTCGGTAGATCCGCCTCTCCGCAAGGTCTTGGAGGACCTTCTTGACGTCGTTCATGTCCCCAAAATCGGACAGAGCGAAGCCATGGCTTATGATGTTCTTGGAGAGGCGACCAGCCTCAGCTGCAAGCTGAACCATAACGGGATGTAAGGAAAAATTTCTCAAAGGAAGAAAACAAAATACAAACACCAAAAAGGAAACGCAAGAAGTTGCAAAGTACTTACCACTGTGAGGGAATGGCTGAGGTCCTGGACTTGGAAGATGGAGTTCAGGGAAGCGCAAGTGGCAAACCGCTTGGGCGCACAGCGTGTAAGCTGAGAGGCGAACTCACCGGTCATTTCCGCGGCGAAGGGAGCCAGGGTGGGCCCTAGGAGGGGACGGAACCGGTACGCCAAAGGATCCAGGTTGAGGTTCCACGGATCATGATAGTCCGGATGGTTAATGCTCGCCTCAACCTCCGCTCGCAGAATCCTCCTAAGGGCCTCCACATCGGCATATCCCCGGGAGTACTCGTCCATAGCGTAGTTGTGTTTGGCTATGCGAAGCTCCTGCCTTGCCTCATCCCCCGGAATCGGGGTAAGCTCAATGCGAGGAGGAGCAGGATTTTCCTCCATCAGAGACACCCCGCCGTCTAGGCCATGAGCGGGAGTGTCGGCCCTCCGAGGCCTCTTCGGCTCGTCTTGGGCGATCATCTTGCCCTTACGCTTGCGGATCAGAGCCACTTCAGACTCCTCCTCGTCCTCCTCTGCTACCACTGGAAGAGCTTGGGGGTCTCCAGCACCCTCGGCGCCTTCCTCCGAGAAGTCCCACCCTTTCCCCTGGCCTTCTCCCGGAAGCACCTCCTCGTCATCCACCAAGTCGATGGTTTCGGGAGGAGCGCCGGAGGAAACCTTCAAGGAAGGGGCCGGGGGAGAGGGGGTGAAAGCCGGAGGAGCCACCGGAGTATGGACCCCAGCCCACTTTGTTCCAGGGATGGCATCCATGGAGGTACCTGTTCCAATAAAACAAGCAAGTGTTAAAAGTCCGTGAGAAACTACTTACAAAAAGGTGCAGCAAATAAACTACTCCTACCCGGACTCCCTAGTTCGGCCCTAGCAAAGTCCCGAACTTTAATGCTGGCAGCATCATCTCCAAGATAACTGTCCGAGGGCCGAAACCAGCTGGACGCTATGTAAGCCGACGGACCTAAGGGAATAGGTTCCGGAGGGCCGGGGCCCATCCGGGACCGACCTAGGTAATCTCCTAAGTTTGTGAAATAAAATTCCTTCAAATGATCCCCCCACCGGGTCGACGGCATCTTAAACCTACGGAGACGCTCGTCGAACCCTATGGGCCTACGACTGGTATATTCATCAACGGGAAAAGGAGGAGTAAAGTATGCAATAGTAGCAGTAGACTACTTCACCAAATGGACAGAGGCTGAGCCTATGAAGACAATAACCGCTAAGAAGGCGTTGGACTTTGTTGTCAAAAACATAGTGTGTCGATACGGCTTACCTCACAAAATAGTCTCAGACAATGGAAAGCAATTTGATTGCGAGGAATTTACTGACTTCTGCAACCGACACGGAGTAGTAAAAAGCTTCTCCGCGGTAGCCCGGCCTCAAACGAACGGCCAGGCGGAGGCAGTCAATAAAATCCTAAAGGTCACCTTGAAAAAGAAGCTGCTGGCTTGCAAAAATAACTGGCCTGAAGAATTGCCAAGGGTATTGTGGGCCTACGGACGACCCCGGAACCACAACCGGTCACTCGCCGTTCTCAATGGCATACGGTTGTGAAGCAATGGTCCCGGTGGAAACATTATTCCCATCCCACAGGAGAACGACCTACGATCCGGCCACCAATCGTGCCCCCGCTCCAAGAAGCTCTGGATCAAGTCGAAGAACTCCGGGATGAGTCCCAAATACGGATGGCCGCTTATCAAAAGAAGGTGACCAAGTATTTTAACTCCAAGGTTAAAAACAGAAAATTCGCTATCGGTGACATGGTCCTAAGAAGGGTCTTCCCAGCCACCCAAGAACCCGGAGTGGGGGTACTTGGACCAAATTGGGAAGGACCATATGAAATCGAGGACGAAATCGGCTCTGGCACTTATAAATTGAAAAGAATGGACGGAACTACTGTCCCAAGAGCCTGGAATGCTGATCACCTCAGAAAATACTACCAGTAGCGAATTAAACTTAGCTTTTGTTCAAAGGGTTTGTACCGTCCAAATGTATGCCTCCTCTATATTAAATAAAACTGAGTGCCTTAAAAACAAAGTTTCTATGCCACTCAGGGGGGTACTAGGGTATACCACACGGACAAATAAAAACAAGCTAAGTAAAATATCCCGACCCAAAGGGCGAGGTCAAGCTAAGTAAAACATCCCGACCCAAAGGGCGAGGTTAAGCTAAGTAAAATATCCCGACCCAAAGGGCGAGGTCAAGCTAAGTAAAACATCCTGACCCAAAGGGCAGGTTAAGCTAAGTAAAACATCCTGACCCAAAGGGCAGGTCAAAAACATGCGCAAAAATAAAGAGCGTAAGTATGAAATCCTGAGCCAAAGGACAGGTTGAAATATATAGTGTGGAAAAAAGATCGCACATATATATAAATAAAAAAAATAAAATATCCTAGCCCGAAGGTTAGGTCATACACATATAAATGGCCGGGGACAGGCCTTAAATTGTCTCCTCTTCAAATAAAAGCCGCCTTTGTAAGTAAATTGTTCTAAGGCAGCGGCAAGTATGTACAAAGAAAAAAAAAGAGTTATGAAAAGAACGGGTACAATGCGGGTCGGTAATATGGCGGCTCGGTCGGCCGCCGGTGGAAGACGAGGTCCGATCCGTGCCTCAAGCTCAGCATCAAGTCTCTTCTTCTTCTCCCGAAATTTGGCAATCATGTCCTCGGGTTTGGGGTAGAAGGAAAGCTTGATACTCTGATCGTTGGTGGCCCAAGCCATCTAGACACCATCATCAAAGCGCTTCGGGCACGGGCACAGAGACGGGAGAAAGGAGCTCGGCCCTCTTGGCCTTCCTAATAGACTGATCTTTATAGTCCCGAAGCTCCTTCAACTCCGCAGCCAGAGCGGCCTTGGATTCAATATCCGACTGGTGAGTCTCCTCTAGAGACCTCACCTTGACGGCCATTTCGTCCAAAGCCTCCCCGGCCTCCCGAAGGTCCCGCCTAGCCTTCTCGGCGGCCTCGGTTTGAGCCCTTAGCTCCTCCCGATGATGGGCCTCCATCCTGCCTCTCCGCCGGGCCTCGGCACGGATCATGTCCTCCGCCCGAGCCTCCCTCGGATGGCCTCCTCCTCCCCGGCCTTGGCCCTCTCTTCCTTAGCCTTGGCGGCCGCTTCGGCGCTCGGCGGCCTCACGGTAGATCCGCCTCTCCGCGGTAAGGTCTTGGAGGACCTTCGACGTCGTTCATGTCCCCAAAATCGGACAGAGCGAAGCCATGGCTTATGATGTTCTTGGAGAGGCGACCGGCCTCGGTACAAGCCGAACCATAACGGGATGTAAGGAAAAATTTCTCAAAGGAAGAAAACAAAATACAAACACCAAAAAGGAAACGCAAGAAGTTGCAAAGTACTTACCACTTTGTGAGGGAATGGGCCGAGGTCCTGGACTTGGAAGATGGAGTTCAGGGAAGCGCAAGTGGCAAACCGCTTGGGCGCACAGCGTGTAAGCTGAGAGGCGAACTCACCGGTCATTTCCGCGGCGAAGGGAGCCAGGGTGGGCCCTAGGAGGGGACGGAACCAGTCTGCCAAAGGATCCGGAGTTGAGGTTCCACGGATCATGATAGTCCGGATGGTTAATGCTCGCCTCAACCACCGCTCGCAGAATCCTCCTAAGGGCCTCCACATCGGCATATCCCGGGAGTACTCGTCCATAGCGTAGTTGTGTTTGGCTATGCGAAGCTCTGCCTTGCCTCATCCCCGGAATCGGGGTAAGCTCAATGCGAGGAGGAGCAGGATTTTCCTCCATCGGAGACACCCCGCCGTCTAGGCCATGAGCGGGAGTGTCGGCCCTCCGAGGCCTCTTCGGCTCGTCTTGGGCGATCATCTTGCCCTTACGCTTGCGGATCAGAGCCACTTCAGACTCCTCCTCGTCCTCCTCTGCTACCACTGGAAGAGCTTGGGGGTCTCCAGCACCCTCGGCGCCTTCCTCCGAGAAGTCCCACCCTTTCCCCTGGCCTTCTCCCGGAAGCACCTCCTCGTCATCCACCAAGTCGATGGTTTCGGGAGGAGCGCCGGAGGAAACCTTCAAGGAAGGGGCCGGGGGAGAGGGGGTGAAAGCCGGAGGAGCCACCGGAGTATGGACCCCAGCCAGCTGTTCCAGGATGGCATCCATGGAGGTACCTGTTCCAATAAAACAAGCAAGTGTTAAAAGTCCGTGAGAAACTACTTACAAAAAGGTGCAGCAAATAAACTACTCCTACCCGGACTCCCTAGTTCGGCCCTAGCAAAGTCCCGAACTTTAATGCCGGGCAAAGATCATCTCCAAGATAACCGTCCGAGGGCCGAAACCACCGGACGCTATGTAAGCCGACGGACCTAAGGGAATAGGTTCCGGAGGGCCGGGGCCCATCCGGGACCGACCTAGGTAATCTCCTAAGTTTGTGAAATAAAATTCCTTCAAATGATCCCCCCACCGGGTCGACGGCATCTTAAACCTACGGAGACGCTCGTCGAACCCTATGGGCCTACGACTGGTATATTCATCAACGGAAGGAACATATTGAATTATCAAAGGAGACTTACCACCAGCACCAGAAGTGCTAGCACCGGGAGCGCCCGAGTTTGGTTCGGGGACTGAAGGCTGAGGCCGGGAAGTACCGGTTCTCGGAAGAACCTTCAAGACGAAGGGGTCCCCGGCGGAAGGACCTCCAATCTCTTCTTGAAGAATCTTGTCAAAAAATTTTGCCTCGGACTTCCCGCCGATGGCTTGGCTCCTCCGCACCACCGGCTCCCCACGCGAAGCCCTCTCCCCGAGAGGCAGCACGGGCACTAGAATACGCCTTCTCCCGGGCCTTCGGTAGAGATAATCTTGGTACTTCTTCTCTGCCGTAGCAATAAGCTCATCCCGGAAGGCCTTCTCCGCGACTGGCGCCCTCACGTTAGGGCAGATGACCTTGGAAAGGTTGGAGTCATCCACGGATTGGTGAGAAAGGATAAGTTTGGCCTTTCTACAATTCTCCGTGGTGACCAAGCCCCCGACGTCAAGATCGGCATGGTCGTAAGAGGCGAAGGCTTGGGCCCTTCGAAGGAACGCCTGAGTGGTGAGCGTCCGCTGGTAAGGTGGGATCCGCACCCACTCCGTGAGAAGCTCCGGATGGTCCACGGCCCTAAAACCGGAGGAGAAGAAAAATCGGTGGCGGTACTCCTTAACATGAGTCTGCCTATTATACGGTACAACCCCTTCGTTAGCAGGGTGGATCCGGAACCCATAAAAACCGTCCTTAAGTTTGTCCCCTTTCTTGGGGACGGATACAAGTTCATAAAAATACAAAATCTCCGCCGGGCTGGGAGACCCCCAGCCGCGCGCGGAGTAAAAAATAAATAAGCCTGAGAGCAGGCGGTAAGCTTGAGGAATAAGTTGGTATGGCGCAAGGCCGACAAATACGAGAAAATTAACAAAATAATCCTGGAGCGGGAGCATTGCACCGGCCATCAGATGGGTCTGACTCCAAGCCCCGAAGCCATCATAGTTGAGGTTGGGTGTCTCCGAGTCACGGGGAGGCCGGTGGAAGGTCCCTGAGGTAGAGGGTTTGATTCCAGCCACATTAATGATGTTCTCCAGCTGGTGAGGGCAGGTCAGGGTCGATCGAAGCTCGGCCGCCTCCCAGCCAGTGGCGCGGGACTTGTACCCTTCCTGGGCAACAGGTCCCAGAGAAACCTCCTCCAGGGTGGCAATACTCTTCCCCTTCTTCTTCGAGGACTTCGAGCCAGAAGCAGACATGTTATGCTCTGAGAAAAACGAAAAGAAAAAACCCAGCAGTTAGGCCCCGTATCAAACCCTAAACCAGAAAAAAGGGAGTGGGGGTCCCCTAACCGCTGGAAAGAGGCCCCCTCCGGACACGTGTCACCTGGGAAACTCGAAAGAGAATCCCTGAACAAGTGTCGGGTGCAGTAAAGTCACAGTAAAAGTGGTTTTGTAAAAAGGAAAAGAAAAGTCTTCCTATGCCCTAAGCAAATGCTAAACGAAGGATACACGGCCTTCTTCAAACAAAATTGTACGCCTACAACTAATACAGTAAAACGTAAGAGCAGAACTCAAAGAGCTCAAACACTCACACTCCAGAAATCTCTGAGTACGAACCCAGAAAACAAACAAAATAAATGTAAGCATGCTAGTGTCTAAAGATGCGAAAAACTTACAGTTGATTGTTGAACTGGGGGTACTGGGTATGGTTGAGCGAGAGTTGAGAAGCACTGGCGAAATCGAACACTGGAAGATTACAGAAAGTGTTTAAGTGTTAAGACGGTTTGTGCTACTTTGAGGAATTTTTCTCTCTGAGAAATTCAAGCAAAAGTGGTAAGGAATGGAAAGTAACCGAAATGAAGGAAAGGTGGTGGCTTTTATAGGCAAAAGTGCATGAGGAACAGGCGTCTTCACCTACCAATCGTACGGTAGGGGAAACGCACGATTCGAATTCCCAACAGATCAACGGGCCAGATCAATCCGCCATTAAGGCGGTGCAAACGTTTGAGTATCCGCCTGACACCATCAATGCGCCGCATCAATCATGGGGCGTGAAACGAATCGACCTCTGCAAAAGTGAATCACTGCATTTAATGCCATTATTAGACACACCTTCACGCGCCCCACGTCGTATCGTAAGACCGAGGAGGCGGCTGGAAACATTCCTACGAACAAACGTATTGTCGCATTAAATAACATCATTTAATGTGCCCCCACGCGCTCGAGACTCGAGCTGGGGAAACGAGGAGTCAACTGGAGACACTCGAACAAGCCTTGGTTTATTTTTACTAAGTAAACAAGGCTTGGGGGGTAAATGTTGCTCCTAAAATCGCCCAATATACGTGGACCAGTCAGGAAGGGACACGTGGATCAAATTACTTGAGAAGAACTGCTAAGTCTTTGTATGACACCAGGAAGCGTTATTCGCATGGGTCCCGGATGATGCACCCGGAGTACAAGGTACTCCCGGAAGCGAGCATAGCTTAAAGGCACTCCGGGACGTGTCAGGTCTCTCCCGAGACATCAAGTCGCATTTAATGCTGCATGGGAGGAAGCGTGTTGGGACTGTAACACGCAATAAAGTCTGACGGCACATCCCCCAAACAGCAGCGCTACAGTAATGATCATTTAAGTCTAGCGACGGCTACTCTGCGAAGAGTCACGTCAATCATAAGACAAAAAGGACATTCTCCATAAAAACCCTACAGCACCTAGGGATTTGACCATGCATCACCCATGGTATATTCATCGGAAATGCCCAACTTTATGGATACTTACAGACACATGTGTAAGTACAATTCTAGGGATTGCCCCACTAAAACACTATAAATACCCCCTCAAAGCTCATTTAATGGGGTCGGAGAATCTTGGCTGCTTAAGAGCAAACAGAGAAAAAACTCACCAAGAACATTCTTTGTATAAAAGAGAGAAACATTCTCCCAAGTGTAGAATCTGTATTAAAGATATCCATAAATATCAGTGGCTCGTGGACTAAGGCTCATTAACGCCCCAACCACGTAAAAAATCTCCATCTCGCTTTCTTACAGCTCATTATTATATTCATATTTTATTAGTTGCCGAAAACCTCGGTCAACAATATACATACAATAACATGATATAAATTTAAATATCATATTATATACTACTACATATATTATATGATACAAACACATAATCACATATATATAACTCATATATATATCATATATATTACTATCATATAAAATAGTAAATCACATAATATACACCACCATGCTCACCCGTGAATGGTTTTCACATAAAATCTCTTATCCTTGTATTCTCACAATCTTGATTTATCTCCTCCTCCATTGAAAAGGGATAAACTTTTGATTGTTAGAGATATTATTACAATGGAAGAAAATCAAGACATTACAACTCTATTGCAATATAATACAAGGATCAACAAAGAGATTAAATAAATTTTACAGTATATAATATACAATATATATACACTATATATGTCATATATATATATGAAAGGTAGAAGAAGAAGATACAGCACATGTTATAATTTATTTATATATATAACAAGAGAATAATATATATGTATACACCAGTCACAACCTTGAGTGTAGAATAGTGGGGATCACCATGACTTGAACAATGTATTACACCTTTGTCCAAAAGCTTATTTCTCCCCATCTCTAAGCCCTAAGGGCCCGTTTGATACGCAGGACTGGATTGGATTACACAGGCTAATTTGTCCAATCTAGTGTTTGGACATGGCAGAAGTCTGGATAACTAATTAAGCTAATCTCATCTGTCTGGGATTATTTATCCCATCCAACAGGGTGGGATAAATAATCTCATGCAGATGAGATTTTTTTTTATCGATTTTTTTTTTAATTTTGATTTTATTAATATATTTTAAATTTTATAAGAATTTAAATGAAAGAATTATCAGACATTTATTTATAAGTTTTTAATCAAAAACTTATTCATTAAAATTAGTAAAAATGTATAATTTTAAATTATTATACATAAGTTTTCAAAATTTAAAATATAGTTAATTAAACAAAAGTTACTTAACTTGATTCTAAGAGAAACAATATGACAATAAAATTATATATTATTTTTAAATGACAAGAAAATTTATAAAAATATTTTAAAAAATTAATATTTATATTAAATTAGTGATTGAATTAATATTTAACATAAACAATTTTATATTATTCAAGTATTTTTATTTTACTATTTTAATTAGTTATTAAATTTAAAAATATGCTAAACTATTTTATTATATATTTATGATATATAATTAATTATATTGGATATTTTAATTTTAATGTAATATTTATATTTTTTTTATTTTAATTTTTGTTTAAGTTTTTTTTCTAAAAGGAAATAAATAAAATAGTTCAGTCTATTCTTAAACCAAACACAAGATTACTTTCAGCATAATCTAATATTGTCCTGACTAGTCCAATCATTTTCAGTCCAATCCTACGTACCAAAAGGGCCCTAAGGGAACTCTCATGGAAATAGCTTTGGGAATTATCAAGTCTTTTAGGGTTTTCTAGGAAAGTGCTTTCTTGATAAAAAAAAACTTCTCTTCAAAATGGGTACCTTAGACTTCTTTATATAGTGTTTAGGATATCATCATTTGAAATTCAAATTCATAAGTAATAACCTCCATGGATGTTATGGACTCAATAAAGAGATGTAACTCATGCACACCATAACTACTATAGAGTTAAGAATTTCAAATTAAGATGTGTAACACCTTTTACACTCTTAATGTTGGTGATAATGGTGGAGGTTACTCATTGTAACAAGTAACTCTCCTATATGTTACAAAAAGATGACAGCTAATATATATTGTCATATGTTACATATTATTAATTTATTACACATATTTAATCTATATATTATATTATTATAAATAATATAACAACTTATTCTATACTACATGTTGATACATATAATTACATATTTAATTTTATTTATTTATTTACATTCACTAGTATCAGTATTTTTCTTTTTGAAGTATTTTAATAAGAAAAATATATAAATCTTCAAATAAACAAAATTGATAAAATTCATTATTTATTACAAAATATAAATACAATAAACAAAATTATTAATATCATGTTTGATTAAGCTATGTTATATTCTTGTAACTAAGTTTTTTTCTTTACATTAATTAGGTTTATTTTTATGATTAAGTAATTAATTAAATATAAATTAGTTTTATAATGACTATTCAATATTAATATATATATATAGGAAGTTTTAATGGTTACATTAAATATGTACTCATAATGGTTATATTTTTATACCTATTAGATTATCTGGTAATTAATTTAGAAATTAAATAAAAATAAATAATAATTAACTTATAACCTAATAGTCACCTAATAATTTATTTCCTCATAAAACTTTAATGAAGATATAAATAATTTTTCGTAATTTATTATTAAATAAGAATCTTTTAGTAATTTTTTTTGCCCTTAAATTATTAAAATTTTTATAGAAAATTCTTTATAATTTAAAATTATATATATAGTTTCATAATTAAAATTTTATTATACTTATAACTTTAATTTAAAATTATTACACTTAATTATTTAGTTTTTTATTTAAATATTTTAAAAGTAGAAAATAAAATAGGTTGAATGTATTTTTCAAAAAAAAATGGCTAAACTCCTCCATTTTTTTTTTATTTTATAAGAAGTCATTTACTCAAAAAACCAAACCAGAGTCAAAAAACAAAGTCAAGCTCCCCTAGAAAATGAAGCAACCTCAAACTCGAATAGAAAAATTCATACTTAGTTCTTCTAGTTATAAAAAAATAATTTAATATCATTTAAAAATAATTAATTATTTAAAAAATTATTATACAAGAAGAGAATTCTAATTTGTGTAAAAAAAATTAAGTTTCATTGTAAATATTATAATTAAATGACTTAACTATTAAAATAATTATAATAGAAATTTATATAAAAATTATTTATAATTCTAAAAAGGGAAGTTTTACCTATTGGTAACCTGCTATTATAGGTAGAAGAAAAATGTAACAATGATGGTTACAATAAAAGTGTAACCATTAAGTAGTCACCCTTATATATATATATATAGAAAAGAACGAGAGAGGATATATGGCATCACATATCAGCTATTTTTCTCATTCATTTTCTTATTTATTTAAGATTTTTATTAATTTTAGAAATTAAATTATCAAATCATTTATTAGTATAATATTTGTTTACTCAGAAATTCGGACTACACTTCTAAGCCATATAGGCTTGTTAGATTGGCAAGAATGAGTAAGTAGTTAAGTAAGTATAAGAGAGACACAATAAATTTATAGTAGTTCACTCCTTATATCGCGGTAGTAATTGAGCTACGTCTATTTCGAGTTTTTATTTCTCACGAAATGTATAATCATACTAATAGGCTAAGTGTTAGAAGCTCTAAATTCTAGAAAGAGAGAGAGAGAGAGAGAGAGAGAGAGAGAGAGAGAGAGAGAGAGAGAGAGAGAGAGAGAGAGAGAGAGAGAGAGAGAGAGAGAGAGAAGCTCTGACCTTGTGGGTAGTTTAATATAATGTGAAAAATGAGCTAATGGAGCTCTCCTTTTTGTAGGTGAAGGAGACCCACAAAAATAGGAAGAAATACAAATAAGATGTTTTTGACAGTTGATGATGATCTAATGGTAAAAATTAGCTCTTGGTGGTGATGGCTATTTTTCGAAGCCCAGCGGGTCCTGCTGCGGGTAACCCAGAGCTTATTTTGGTAACTCTCTTAGGGGTGAATTTTGACAACCATAGCTTCAGAATTACGTCTAGATTTTAAGACAATGAATTGATAGAGCATTGGATTAACTTTAAAATGCAAGTTGAGTTGCGTCAACGGATCAAAATTGACTTAGTTATGGCTTATTTACTGAAGGTAGTTCATGACCCAGTGCATAGGTTCACATCCAGCGCCCATGTTGACATCGCAGCACTAAGGTTGACCTATGACGTCAACCTGAATATTGGGTAAGTGTAAGAACATCTAAGGGATGTACTTTAAGATGCCTAAGTGATATTTTTATATCACTTAGTAAGTGCTCTAGCAAAGCTAGTCACCAGTTCTCAGAGATGTTGTTGTTTTAGGGAAATGAGAGACTAAAAACTCTTCATTTCTGGGTAAGCTTGAAATTGGAAATGCAAAGTTGTGAATTTGAATTCTCTAACTTCATAGATCTTTGTCATTGTGAAAAACTAGATGGATGGTCAAAATGACATCAGATTCAGATTAGTAGAACCCACCACACCATGCCTCTTTTCAACTTGGGTGTTGGGTACTTGCCCTCGAGCTCCCAAGGATCTTGTTTTTTATACTTCCAAGGTTTTTTAACTTGAGGATGAGGTCTCCTACCCCGTTTGTGACCATTGTAGATTCAACGGTCACATCTATTTTGGCATTTGACCAATTGAAGACAGCGTCCCACGTTGATTGTCCACCTGGGCACTGCGCCCAGCACCAAGTCAACTTGGGCATTGGGCCCTATTTTTAAGGGCTCAGGGGTGTGGTTTTCTCCCCAAGTCTGCTTGAATCTTTACTATTTTTTATGACTGAAAAAATGCCCAAAACACTTTTTTCTTAACTTGATCAGAAATAATGCATGTCGAAAATTTGTCAACCTAGCCCCTAGGCCTAGCCCCAGGTGTCAACATGGGTGTTGGGTCCCAGTTTTGGCCCTCCAAAAATTTTGTTTGGTCCTCATAAATAGTTAATCTAAATATTTTTTGAAAACGAAGACGATGCTCAAAATAATTCTTGAAAAACTCCATTTGAAATGGATAAGGTTGAAAAAATGTCAACTTATACACAAGGTCAGCCCCAAGTTTCAACCTTGGCATGAGGCCCAATATTTGTGTTGCGTTTTGTGCCCTAAATAAAACCCATTACAATTTGATTAGTTATCAATCTAAGAAATTTGAAGTGATTTATGTTTGCATGAATTTTTCAGGCTTATGGTTTAATATGTTTAATATACGCACAAAATCTGTTAAGTCCAGAACATATATTTATTCACAATTACAGTATTGTCAACACAGTGGAATGTGATTGTGATTATATGATTCAAAAGACTAAGTCCCTGTTTCATCAGTGTTTTGGATTTACACTGATGTGATATATAATCAGCGATGATGTGTACTTACACTTGGAGTAAGTGTTATGTTCTTTCCAGGACATTGGTAAAGTATACTGGTTTCGAATGTATGGAGTATACATTGGACTGGACTGATATTGAACTTAGTTAAGATATTATAAACTTACCGTTGTATCTTTCCAAGTCAATATCAGTAGTTGATCTTAGATTAAAAGAATATAAATCCTGATATGCTTAGGCTCAACTCAGGAGTGCTATTCATGTTCTTTGATTTATTAGTTAAGCCTACTTTTGGGTCAGGGTGATACGTATATTTTGGGAACATGATAGTATGATTGAGTGGGAGCGCTGAACATAAATATGGAATCTATAGCTTTTACTGGTGTATAGAAGTCAAGTGATGATTGTTGGGTTTTATGCCCTAAATAAAACTCATTTCATATAATCAGATTTACTTATTAATAAAGATCAGAAATAACATTTTATGTTGCATGGTTCACATGATTTATTTCATGATTATAGGTATATAATGTATGAATTCTTTTTAAGTCCAGAACATATGAGTTGGTTAAAGATTATAGTGTTGTCAGCACAGTGGAATATAATCTTTATTATATGTTCAAAAGTTGATTCCCTGATTTGTCAGAACACTGGATTTAGACTGACATGGTATAATCAGCGATAGGTATTCTTACACCTTGGAAAAGTGTTATGTCCTTTCCAGGGCATTGGCAAAGTTTACCAGTATCGGATGTATGGAGTATACATCGGAAGGGACCGATATTGAACTTTGATTAGATATGTTAAAATTTACCGTAATATTTATTCAATTCAATATCACCTGTTGATCCTAGATCACATGATCGAAATCCTGATATGGTTAGGATCAATCTCAAGAGTGTTATTCGTGTTCTTTGATTTGTTAGTTAAGCCTAGTTTTGTATCAGGGTGATACGTACATTTTGGGAACACGGTAGTGCAATTGAGTGGGAGCGCTAACATAAATATGGAATCTATAGCTTCTATTTGGCAAATAGAAGTAAAGGATGATTTCCTTCGAGCTTAACCAAACGAAGATAAATGGTGGAGATCTCATTTCACTTAGGTGAAATATCATTTATACAGGGTTAAGTGTTTTAAGGATAAAATACATTGTAGGGTGTTACGGTAATTTAATCCTTGTACAGTGTAAATCATCTATATAGAGGATCATTGATCACATTAGGGTTATAACAATGGATAACTGATGACGTGTCTATATCATGGAACATATAGAACGTTTCTATATGACTGAGAGTGCAATTCCAAGTTCTAAGTGTGGATTCAATGATGAATTAATAAGTTAGGGAATTTACTTGGTAAATTCGGTTCGACTTATTGGAAGCTCGGTTATATAGACCCATGGTCCCCATACTAGTTGAGGCCATACTGCTTGTAAGACTCAGTTAATTGATTTTAATTAATCAATTATAATTCTAAAAGTTAGACTATGTCTACTTTATGAATTCTCACAGTTTAAGGATGAAATCGTAAAGAAAAGGGTTTCTAGGTTTAATTATTAATTAAGAGACTTTGTATGTCTAATTAATAATTATTTTAAATGAAAATATTATTTAATAATCTATTTTAGTTATTAAATAATTAGTTTTGGAATTTAAATGATTAGAATTGGAAAAATTGCATTTTTGGAGAAATTGAAATAAAATTGAGGAAACAGCAAAATCCAAGTGATGCCCATTTCCCTCTATGGGCTGAGCACTCCCTTTGTGTTTCCCAATTATATTTTATTTTTTAATTGTCATGTAATTGCTAATCAAAGCCTAGCTATAATAGGAAAGTGGTGAATCACACTAAATAAGGCAGTTAATCAATTACACAGTAAAAGAGGAAACTGTTTATTTGGAAAGTTGTGCTCTCCCTTTTCCCTATATAAAGCAACCTTGCTCTCTTCTCTTGCATGGATGATCAGCCACGAAATTAAGAGAGAGAAAAGAGAGAGAATTTTCGAAATCCTTGTGAGATGAGTAGTGCCCACACACATCAAGTGGTATCTCAATCATAGTATGGAAAACTATGGAATTTCTGCATCAAAGAAGGAGAAAAGAAGATCCAGGTTCAGATCTTGGTGATGCTCTGCTACAGAAGGAATCAAGGGCTAGAGATCTGAACGGAAGGAGTCATATTATTCCGCTGCACCCACTGTAAGGTTTTCTAACTTTATATGTGTTTATTTTCATTGTTTTAGATTTCATATTAGGTCGTTAATCCAACATACTTGTTAGTAAATCTAGATCCTGGTAAAATATTTCCAACAAGTGGCACCAGAGCCATGGTAATGATTTACTTTCATGTAATATGAATTAAAACGATGATTCCTTGTGAAAAATTAAGCAATTTTGTTTTTTACGGAACTCGATTCCGATAAAAATTGAGAAAGTTATGAATTTTAGAAAATCGGGATTTCGGGTATGCAAGGGTGCTCAATCGCGAGCATCAGGCACTCGGATCAGCCCCCCATGCGCGCGCGTGTGACGAGCCTCACGCCCGTGTGCACCCTGCAGTTGACCGAGGCTTCTCGGTCGAAGTCCCTGCAAGCGCCGAGTTTTCTCGGCGTCACCTCCTGCTCCGCGCGCGTATAGGGTGTCATGCAGCCTATTTTGGCTGCAGTTGCAGCCTACTGGCAGCAAAAACCCAAAATTGCGATTTTTGGGATTTTTTTCCAAAAATTCAATTTTTTCATGGGTTTGTTTCCCGAAAAATTCATTTTTCCTTTTTTAAATATTTCTAAATTGAAATGTTTCCAATTTTAAATATTTTCAATTTGGAATTTTTCCAATTTTAAATATTTCTATTTTGGATTGTTTCCAGTTTTTAAATATTTCCTATTATGGTTAGATTTAAAAATTTGTTAACTTCTTTAATATTTATTTATTATTTAATTATAAGATTAGATATTTTGATATTTAAGATATTTTAAATTAAAAGATAACTTTGTCTTTTTATTTAAAATATTATATTAAAATTATCTTATATGACAAATTAAATAATTAATAAATTTGAAATTAACATAGATATTTTTATAGATATACTTACCATAATGTTTTTCAAATTCAAAAATTTGTTATTTTGTTAAATATTTAATTATTTATAAATTATAAGTTTAAAAATGATATTTTTTCTATATATATATCATTTTTTCCTTATTAGAAATTTATAAATCATATCTTAAATATTTAAATAACATAGATATTTTTGTAGAGATTTGAATATTGCTTAATTTGAGATATTTTGACATATAATTATGGTAATTATTATTTAACCAAATCTATTTTAAAATTGGTTTATTTTATTAAATTATAAGATCTGAAAGTGATATTGGAGATTCTTTCCTTTTAAATCATTGATCTTATTAGATATTTAATTTTATTTAATTCAAATAAACCTAGATATTTTAAAATTAGTTTCCTTTATTTGGTTAGTTTAAGAATAATAATTTAATTATATTAATATCTTGTTTTCACATCTGTTACATGGACAATGTTTGTTTATTTAATATTGTTTATTCAAAATTTTTTAACAAATCTATTATTTATCTGATCTAAATTGCTATGATTAACTTGGTGACAGATCCTATGATCTGATTTTAATCATAGTCCAATAGACGATAGATCTTATAAATAATTTGTAACAGGTAAATTTTGTACTTCTTTCATCTGTGTAAACCTAGTAACATGATAGGGCCCATCCAAATCATTTGACCTGTGTGAGCCTATATGTTTGCTTTTGAGCTTAGATGCATATAGGAAGCCCATTTAAGCTTTTACTAAGTAAATGGACTAGGTTGCTAAAATAAATTTTGACATAAGGAAATTTATTTAGGCCCAATTAGATTTGGGCTTATTCAATGAATAACAATTGTTTATTTTAAGGTTAAATTCCTCTCTTTTGGGCCTTGTGTGAGAGTTGGGGGCCATAGAAGTGGGTACGACATACTGAACCCAGCTCCCCCTCACATGAACTACCCCAATTGTGAAGGCCCATTTGCCTTATTTAAATAATTGTATTAGGTTAATTATATTAGTCTAACCTAATTAAAATTGAATTAGCAACATAATTAACTTTTAAAATATATGAAATTTATTTTTCATTGTAATATTTTAAAGTTAATTTTAGAAAAACACTTAGTTAATGATATATATTCTAGACAGTTATTTCCATACTAGTTATTATTTCTAATATTAAATAGGAAAATATCATAGATTGTGAAATTAATTGTTTCCTAATTAATTTTGGTACAATCTAAGTTTAGTCTATTTTCCTAGTATTAAACTAGAATTAATAATTAAGTTTCCTCTTTACTTAATTATTTATTTCTTGAATTTAATACATTTAATTAAATTAAAAATTTCAATATCTAAGTTGATTTTCATCATGATACTTAAATATTGTTATTTTCATGTTATTTAATTAAAGTTGAAAATTATTTTAAGTTTGGAATCTTATTTCAGAATAACTCAAGTTTGAATAATTTTCAGAATATATTTTATTTTATTTTATTAATCATTTCCCAAAATTTCGAAATTACATTTCTTTAATGTAGAAATATCGAATTTTATTTGAAAAATAGATTAAAGTTGAAAATTATTTATTTAATTTTGGACCAACTAAAATCAGTGACTTTTTCATTTGATGGTTAATTAAAATAAATGAACTAAAATATATAATAATTAGAAATTGAATTAATTAGTCTATGAAAAATCTAGATAGTTATTATCTGTTTTGCTTGAAGTATTTTTCTAGTGTATTTAATTAAATAGAAAATTAATATTTAAGTTGATTTTTTAATCATGATACTTAAATATTTGAAATTTTTCTTAGATATTTAATTAAATAGGAAAATTATATTTTTTGTTGAAAATTAATTTTTATTAATTAATTTTGGGCCAACATAAAATTAGAGTAATTTTCCAGGATTTATTTTATTTTATTTTAAAGCATTTTCGAAAATGCAATATATATTTATAGAAAATTAAATTTGAGTTGTAAATTAATTCAAATTAATTTTGAAACAACTTAAATTGAATGATTTTCTAAATATTTATGGAAATTATTACTAAGATGGAAATAATTCACGTTATTTATCTATCTAAGTATATTTTATAAATATTAAATTAAAATTTATATTTGGAATTTTTCATTCTAAATTGGAAATTTTAATTAAATAAATATATATTTAAAATAAATGGATTAAAATAAATATTAGAAGAAAATACAACCCTTCATTAAATAATGAGCTTTTTGTTATAAGGATATTCGATCTCCATTGTTGGTTTTACATAGCTATTGTTTTAGTGAGTAATCCTCCCTAATGGAGGAACGTTCATTAGCAAGTTAGCACCGTTTAATCTCGAAAGATAAGTAATCTTGTAAGTTTTTTATATAGTTTATGATCACCCTAATGGTGGCGACTGTATAAGACTTGCAAGAATATGAAACAATGGTGGAAGCTCATAAGATAGAATAGCCTTGACTCTCGCCTAAACGGGACAATGCGGATTCACATCTTGATCGAATAAAAGGTTGCTAGAATGTTTGACATTTTAGATGAGCTGACAACTCTATTCAATGGATGATAGCTTTGACTCTCGCCTAAACGGGACACTGATATCAGTTTGTTGAAAACCTTAGAAATTATTTAGGATTGTATGTTTTAGTATTTTCACTTGTCATTCCTACTTGCTATGTGCTTCATAATTTCTGAATTGTGTATGAATTTGTATTGAACCATGTTATTTTCTGTTATTAAATTGTAGTTTAATTTCGAATCTTCATTGTTGGTCTAACTTGATTTGATTTTCTAATGAGATAAATCCCTAATGGATTTTCACCATTAGACTAACATAATAGTGTTAGATCTCGAAAGATAAATATTGTATATGCAACATCTAGCTGTTCATCAATTGATGACACCTTAGACTAGTGTTTTACAATATGAAACAAGAAGATTGTATAAATAAGATTACTTTGACTCTCGCTAATCGGAGCATCGTTGGATTCTTATTTAAAACGAAATTATCCTAATTCCTCTTAGCTTATTCATTTCCAATTAGCTTAAAGACATATCATTGGATGAATGGTCTATAAATCATATAAAGTCTTATTTTCTCTTAAGAAATTGGATAACGCATATGATTATATTCTCGGAATTCTATCCAAAAATGATATAAATCCTCTATCTTAGATATCTCCTACTTGTATAGGCAAATCATAGAGTTAGATTAGTAGTGGTGGTCCAAGAAAGAGTTACTAATTATACAGTTACACTTTCACAAGTGTTTCATAACCATTTTCTTTCAATGGATTCAAACTGTATGAGTTTAGTATTCTGTGACCAGAATCCACTTACACTATTCTAAGAACTCTTTGATGTAACTAAACTTAAGTCATCAAAAGATACAACCACATATTTTATAAATCTAAGGCATTTGTATCTTGTTCATAGTGGTTTTGACAAGATCATTCTCTGCAAAGAGTTAATATGCCTATATCCACTGAAAGTAATTTCATCTCATTCGCAGATGGATGTACATTCAGGGGTGGATATGAGTTTTCGTTGTATTCTTAAAACGATCACTCTAGATTTTACCTTATGCAAAAGAAATTTGAAATATTTGAAATATTTCATGAATTTCTAGCAATGGTGAAGGTAAGTGGTTAAAGATCTTACGAACTGATAGGGGTGGAGAAAAAGTTAGTAGATATGCAGTTCAAAGATCATTAATTTGATTTTGAATAATATCCAAACTTACCTCCCCAAAAATTCGAGTTGCATATTGATGATTAGTTACTTGTCGTTGCCTAAATCCTTATATGGTAATTTCAGAATGATGCAATGGTTGTATACTTAATGTAAATCATTACTAGATTCATGGATGACCTAATCGAAATCTTAAGAAAAGCTAGAACTGCTAACCCTGGTTTGCATGTTTGTTAGCTATTCTAAGTGATTAGGGGTGGAGCATCCCGTAGTCATTAGATAAGAAAGTGTTTGTTTAAACAAATACTACTTTTCTAAGAAAATGACTAAGTCTGAAAATAAAGTAGCAAATAAAGGAGATATTTTTTTCTTGATTCCAAAAGTGTTCTATCATCTTATTTTACAAGATGATCCCACTGCCTCTGTTGTCTTAACACAACTGAAGAGGTCTATACCATTTAGTTTTCTTTGACATAGTTCACGGTACCTTGTTGTCGTGGGAGAGTTTCTAGGAATTCACCTTCTTATGACTTGGAAGATACTAGTGGTTAAAATCCATTGTGAGTTTAAACAAGTAATGGATTGTCAAGATAAGAAACTAAGAAGAAAGCCAAGAGAACTATGGTTTGATCCATTCACATGGAGTAACCTAAAGTTTTCTATTACAAGGACATGAAAGGAAATTTTCGTTAATGAGTCTATTCAATGGACTTAACAAAACTTCCTGTTCCTAGTATTATAGGTTTGAGTTTATCTAAACCTATGGCTTGTGGTATACCTGGAAATTACTTACTCTAATGCAAGCATGAGATGCTGATGCATTTTCTTTCCAATGGAAATCTATGGAAGCTTCACAACTTCTTAGATATAGATTTTATTTATCTAAGGAAAAGTTTCAACTATTCCAGAAAAGATAAAGCCATGAAAGAATTCTTAAATCAACAGTGAGAGGTCTCAGATATGCTTTAGTATGCCTTAGACCAGACACTGTTGTTGAGTGGGAGTAATGAGTAGGTATCAGATTAATCCAGGAGAGGAACATTGGAAGACAATCAAGTAAATCTTAAGATTAAGAAGAGGAACTATATGTTAGTCAATAAGGGTGGTTTTGAAACTCTTAGACTACACCACATCAGATTTCAAGACTTGCCTTTGTGCTAGAAAGTCTGCTGATGAGATGGTGATTACTTTGGGGGTGGAGTAGTGATTTTGGAGAAGTGTAAAAACCTATCTGAAATCTCTTGGTCTACCAGAAAGAGACTGAATGTTAAAAGTTGCAGGAAAGATACTTTTTCAGTCTAAGGAAAGTTCTATACATTTGTGGCAGTGTTCCAACTTGCCTTAACTACTAGGGTTACTTCCTGTATAACAAAAGAGTAGTTGCCCAAAAGTATAGAATCCAGTATCCCAAAAGAGTAGACATATAGAGAGGAATTTCACATTATCAAGGATTTTGTGATTAAGGAAGAGTAATGGTGGAGAAGAGGTTGTGTTTAATTCAACCTGTCAGATCCCATTACGAGGAGTTTACTACTATTACACTTGATTGGTATATCAAGGTGTTAATGATTATTTGAAATGTATTTTTTGTTTTATATTAGTGCAAGTGGGAGTTTGTTGGGTTTTATGCCCTAAATAAAACTCATTTCATATAATCAGATTTACTTATTAATAAAGATCAGAAATAACATTTTATGTTGCATGGTTGACATGATTTATTTCATGATTATAGGTATATAATGTATGAATTCTTTTTAAGTCCAGAACATATGAGTTGGTTAAAGATTATATTGTTGTCAGCACAGTGGAATATAATCTTTATTATATGTTCAAAAGTTGATTCCCTGATTTGTCAGAACACTGGATTTAGACTGACATGGTATAATCAGCGATAGGTATTCTTACACCTTGGAAAAGTGTTATGTCCTTTCCAGGGCATTGGCAAAGTTTACCAGTATCGGATGTATGGAGTATACATCGGAAGGGACCGATATTGAACTTTGATTAGATATGTTAAAATTTACCGTAATATTTATTCAATTCAATATCACATGTTGATCCTAGATCACATGATCGAAATCCTGATATGGTTAGGTTCAATCTCAAGAGTGTTATTCGTGTTCTTTGATTTGTTAGTTAAGCCTAGTTTTGTATCAGGGTGATACGTACATTTTGGAAACACGGTAGTGCAATTGAGTGGGAGCGCTAACATAAATATGGAATCTATAGCTTCTATTTGGCAAATAGAAGTAAAGGATGATTTCCTTCGAGCTTAACCAAACGAAGATAAATGGTGGAGATCTCATTTCACTTAGGTGAAATATCATTTATACAGGGTTAAGTGTTTTAAGGATAAAATACATTGTAGGGTGTTACGGTAATTTAATCCCTGTACAGTGTAAATCATCTATATAGAGGATCATTGATCACATTAGGGTTATAACAATGGATAACTGATGACGTGTCTATATCGTGGAACATATAGAACGTTTCTATATGACTGAGAGTGCAATTCCAAGTTCTAAGTGTGGATTCAATGAGGAATTAATAAGTTAGGGAATTTACTTGGTAAATTCGGTTCGACTTATTGTTAGCTCGGTTATATAGACCCATGGTCCCCATACTAGTTGAGGCCATACTGCTTGTAAGACTTAGTTAATTGATTTTAATTAATCAATTATAATTCTAAAAGTTAGACTATGTCTACTTTATGAATTCTCACAGTTTAAGGATGAAATCGTAAAGAAAAGGGTTTCTAGGTTTAATTATTAATTAAGAGACTTTGTATGTCTAATTAATAGTTATTTTAAATGACAATATTATTTAATAATCTATTTTAGTTATTAAATAATTAGTTTTGGCATTTAAATGATTAGAATTGGAAAAATGGCATTTTTGGAGAAATTGAAATAAAATTGAGGAAACAGCAAAATCCAAGTGAGGCCCATTTCCCTCTATGGGCCGAGCACTCCCTTTGTGTTTCCCAATTATTATTTTTATTTTTTAATTGGCATGTAATTGCTAATCAAAGCCTAGCTATAATAGGAAAGTGGTGAATCACACTAAATAAGGCAGTTAATCAATTACACAGTAAAAGAGAAAACTGTTTATTTGGAAAGTTATGCTCTCCCTTTTCCCTATATAAAGCAACCTTGCTCTCTTCTCTTGCATGGATGATCAGCCACGAAATTAAGAGAGAGAAAAGAGAGAGAATTTTCGAAATCCTTGTGAGATGAGTAGTGCCCACACACATCAAGTGGTATCTCAATCATAGTATGAAAGACTATGGAATTTCTGCATCAAAGAAGGAGAAAAGAAGATCCAGGTTCAGATCTTGGTGATGCTCTGCTACAGAAAGGAATCAAGGGCTAGAGATCTGAACGGAAGGAGTCATATTATTCTGCTGCACCCACTGTAAGGTTTTCAAACTTTATATGTGTTTATTTTCATTGTTTTAGATTTCATATTAGGTTGTTAATCCAACATACTTGTTAGTAAATCTAGATCCTGGTAAAATATTTCCAACAATGATTCCCTTCGAGCTTAGCTAAATAGAAGTAAATGGATGAGCTCTTGTTTCAGTGACTATTTCTTAGATCACTAAAACATCATTTACAGGTAGCTAAGTGTTTTAAGGGGCCAAATACATTGAGGGGTGAAAACGATAAATTTATCCCATCTCGATGGAAATCATCTATATAGAGGATCTTTGATCATATTAAGATTATAACAATGGTTAAATGAGATAGCATATCTACATCGTGAAACATATAGAATGCTCTATATAAGTCTGAGAGTGCGATTTCAAGTTCTAAGAGTGGATTCAACAAGGAATTAATAAGTAGGGAATTTACTTAGTAAATTCGGTTCGCTTATTGGAAGCTCAGCATATAGATCCATGGTCCCCGTTCTAGTTGAGACCATACTGCTTGTAAGACTCAATAATTGATTTATAATTAATCAATTATAATTCTAAAGTTAGACTGTGTCTAATTTGTGAATTTTCACTAAGCAGGGATGAAATTGTAAAGAAAAGAGATTCTAGGTTTATTTATTAATTAAGAGACTCTATATGTCTAATTAATAATTATATTAAATGACAATATTATTTAATAATCTATTTTAGTTATTAAATAATTAGTTTTGGCATTTAAATGGTTAGAATTGGAAAATTGGTATTTTTGAGAAAATAGAAATAAAAATTGTGAAAACTGCAAAATCACAGTGAGGCCCATTAACACCTATGGCCGACCACTTGAGTGAGTTTTTCCAATTAATATTTTCATTATTTTAATGCCAAATAATTACTAACCTAAACCTAGTAGTTGCCTATAAATAAAAAAGTGATGGCTCAGTCAAAATAACAAGTTTTCTTAAGATTGCCTTTTTAGAAAAACTGAGCCTTCCACTTTCTCTCACTATAGCCGACCGTACCTCTCTCTCTTTTCTTTTTCACAATTTCGAACCCTCTAGTGATAGAGTAGCGCCCACACACAGCAAGTGGTACCTCAATCATAGATTGGAAGACTGTGAAGGATCACATTCAAAGAGAAGGACATTCGGGCTCAGATCTTGATAATACTCTGCGACAGAAAGGATACAAGGGTTAGAGATCTGAGTGGAAAGAGACATTATTAAATTGCATTATTAAATGCATCTTAAATAACTCGTTTCAATTAATAATTGTTGATAGAAATATTTAAACTCGCTACCACATAAGTATATGCGAGATAAGAATAATAACTATTAATAGATGTAGTTGATGAGATAATATGTCAATCTCGAGATAAATAGAGTATATACTAGAAGTATACAAGACGAGATATCAAGGAGCTTGTAGCTTATTGACCCACATAATTGGGAGTAAGAGCGTGCAACTTATTGACCCACATATTTGTACATGGAGAAAAACTACATTCATCCATCTCGCATTCTACGCGACGGAGAAGCCACCTCGCTAGTATCACTATAAAACGAAGAGCACTGCGAGGAGAAGCATATTCGTACTTAGCATTTTTTTCTGTAAAGACGGTGAAGAAGGACAACTCACATTTCACGAGAAACAACCTTCATAGCCAACATAATCGTTTAAGGATAAAGACAAAAGATTGGTTTTGTAGTTATTAACCATTATCCCATGTGCATAAAAATGAAACATGGGAAATGTCCACGTTTCATGAGTAGTTGTAAATGATTAGATCCTAATGAAGATAACTGTCATCCTATACACCTAAAAATAAGGACAAAATCCAAGGAAAAAGGGATGACAAACTTGAGAAATTGAGAGAATTGTAATTTGTATCCAGATCATCATCCGTATTAAGAAGGACTCGTGGAGTATGTAGATTTTAACTGCAAAATCATGTAAAATATTTGGTGTTCATTTATTATTATCATCAATTCTATAGTATATTTATTACGTAAAAGGTTTATATATTTAGTTAACGAAAATCTGCATATTAAAACAATAGTTAAATAAAAAAATAAAATCTTTTATTTTCATATTTTTTCTTTTTTTCTTTTTCTTTTTCTTTTTTTTTTCTTCTTCTTCTGCCTGCGAGACCCAACCCCCAACCGCTAACCCTAATTCCATTTCTTCTTCCTCTCTCTCTCTCTCTCTCTCTCTCTCTCTCTCTCTTTCTCTCTCTCACTTCTCTATTGCGCGGTGGTGCTGTCCTAACAAACATGAAGCTCGTGGTGAGATTCGGTGCCGTCGAAAACTCCCCAAATTGAAAAACTTAAACCCTCTATCACTCTCATTATTTTCTCTCTACGACAAACGGAGAGCACAAGGCGAAGCCCTCACCATCATCGACCAAAGCCTAGCTAAAGCTCCAACCTCCGTTGACCTGCAAGGAAAGAAAGATGGATCCCAACAAAGGAGAAGATGTGTCTAAAAGGTAAAACCCAAGACCTCCATTGACCTCTGTCTGTCCTTTTTGTCGATGAGAAAGAGAGAGGTGAAAAAACAAATGGGGGATCGGTCATCAGGAAGAGAGATAGGACGATGACACGAGAGGGAGTCATTGGGGGTTTGGGTTTCTCGGGGTTGAGGATAAAATTGGTGTGGCCTGTTTGGGCTAAGGATTAGTGGTGGTAGTAGAGGAAGGCTACCTCACAAAGAAAAGAGCTAGGGTTTTAGTGGGTGTGGTCTATGGAAAGTGAAAGGGTTTCAGGGAGATAAAGAGAAAAAGAATGAAAAGAAAAAAATATATAGTTATTTATAATTTATTTATTTTTATAAGTTTTAAATTATTTTTTATAATATTTTAATAATTAATATTATGCAGACTATTAAAAATTTGTTACGTGTATACTACTATAGACGTGGGCAGTACGTTGTAGTACTTCACTGGAGTTTTTAGATGTAAGTGTAAAGAACAAAAAAGAATAAGATGTGAATAGATTTTGCCGTCAAAAAAATCAATTTATATGATTAAGTGTTAAAAAATATAAAATGGCTCTAATTAGTATGGAGTTGTCTCATCAAATTTCAACCAGTGCATCAATTCAACGAAAATGAAGTGAGGCCTAAAATGAGAATATTAGTGGACCCAACGCGGTATTAAAATTTGCAAATATCTTTCCACACATATAGAAGCTATAGCACTAGTTGTGTATCGATCAACTCATTATATAAACAAACCAAACCAGCCCAATTCTTTCACGGCCTCCACAAATACACATTTATTTGATTAGATTAGATTCAATAAACTTGAGTTATGGTTGGAGTTGAAGAGAAAAATACCTAGCTTAATCAAATAAATCTCCTCGAAATTAAATAAAATAATTCATGGCTAGTAAAAATAATAGCAACATTTTGTCAATGGGTTCCTTATTATTCTTCTTCTACATCATCTTTAATCTCTTCCACTACTCCTCCTCGGAAGCTCATACTACGGCTCCAGCCATGTATGTGTTTGGTGACTCCTTAGTCGATGTGGGTAACAACAATCACTTAGCCTTGTCTCTTGCTAAGGCTAACTTTCCTCATAACGGCGTTGATTTTCCAGGCAAAAAAGCTACCGGAAGATTCTGTAATGGCCGGAATGCTGCAGATTTTCTAGGTACATATATAAATATATATATATTCATATATATATATTCTATGCTCTGTTATTTATAATATACAAATTTTAATATTCTATATATGTATAACATATAACTAAATATAGAGAGCGATTGTAATGCATATATATACACGTTAGTAGGATTGATAAACTTCTCTTCCTATATCATGAGTTTGTTGTGTATATATGTCGTTAGTTTCTTATCCATTATCATTATTTTTATTAACTCCATTAACTATAAATACATTAAAACACAGACTACAAATGTTATTGTTAAATGAATAAAAGTCTGTATGCCCTGCTATTTGTATATAAATTTTATCAAGAAACAAGATAAATATTTATATATCTTGATTAATAAACTAATTAATTAATTCCCGTTATATATTTAAAATAATAAACGTACGGTGCATTTTCCCCTAGCTTTCTTTTGCAAGGATAACAGATGTTCCTATGACCACACATTTTCGACCTTGCAGTATTTCTTTCTATTCTATGCCAATAAATATGTTAATATATATATATATATATAAATATTCCAATATCTGTGTACATTTAGCTTTATGTTTATATTGATTAATATATACTAGCAAAAAATAATGGTGGAGGACTAGATTAATTTGAAGTGACAATTTAATTGAACAAAAGAAGGTTGAGGACTCTGTATTCAGTGGGTCACAAGATCACAAAAGGTTGAAAAGGCATATGGGTACTACCTACTAGTACTTCTACCTATTTCGGTTGCCTTATGGCCGAGGAAGATTGGGTCATGTGATCTTTTTAAAATTTATTTTTTTATGTATTTTTTAATATATTTATATTTTTGTTCTGATAAATTTTATTTTTATTTTAATTTTACCATTACATATTATAATTTTGGCTATATAAATTTATATATTTTTTTATTTTTATCTTTGCATATTTTTATATTTATTCTCATATATATCTATCTTAGTATAAAATTTATATTTTTTTATAATAAAAATAATATTTTTTTTTTATAAGTGTCCTTTTATAGAAAAAAAATTCCCTCCTAATATTTGGGCTTGCTCCGCGAAATTTAGATTGTATTTGTCTACGCACATGAATGAGCGGTGAGCCTCTCATTCAGTGAAGGCACTCTTTTTTATTTTATTATATTTTATTTTTTCCTTTTTTTCTTTCTTTGAATTCCATGATTGAAGTACCGCTAGTTAAAAACTTAAAAGTAATGTGATAAAATTAACATTAAAAGTTTGCCACCCAAGAGCTGAGACCACGTCCACGTGTATACAAAAATATGCATGCCATTCCCATTTTGAGTGAACTGAATTATAGAAATTAATGTTTTTATTGTCTTTAATTTTATTATAGATATTTATTTATATAGTAGAAAATATTTGAAATTATTGTTCTTGAGCAGCTGAGAAAGTGGGATTGCCAACTTCGCCACCATATCTGTCTCTGAAATCCAAAAAGAACACGACTTTGTTGATAAACGGAACTAGTTTTGCCTCCGGTGGAGCAGGAATTTTTAATGGCACAGACGAAGTTTATGTAAGTGAATTACAATAATCCTATCTCTCATTTGTCACCTGTTATTATGGAGAAAAGTAACAAAAGGAATGCGGTGAGCGTGGATCGAACACGCGACCTTCAGATCTTCAGTCTGACGCTCTCCCAACTGAGCTATCCCCGCTGATGAAACAAACCTACTAATAACTTTTACTTGAATTTGAATTTTGTAGCGGCAATCAATACCTTTAACGAAGCAAGTCCAGTACTATTCGATTGTACATGACAAACTGGTGCAGCAACTAGGACCCACAAGCGCTGAGCAACATCTCTCAAAATCTTTATTCAGTATTGTCATTGGAAGTAACGACCTCTTTGGATACTTTGGCTCCTCCAAGCTTCGTAATCGAACCACCCCACAAGAGTATGTGGAAGAAATGATTGTTACAATTAAAGAACAACTCAAGGTACGTCCACCTACTAGTGATCCTAATGCTCAAAGAAATTTCTCATACTTTTATAACCTTGTTTATTTTTTGTCTCTTTTACTTCACAGAAATTACACAGTTATGGTGCTCGGAAATTTGTGGTGATTGGTGTAGGGCCAATTGGGTGCTGCCCGGCACAAAGGAGGAAAAGCTCTTCTGGAGACTGCTTCCAAGAAATGAATGATTGGGCTATCAAGTATAACGATGGTCTAAAGTCAACGTTGGGAGAGCTGAAATCAGTGTTGAACAACATCAGCTACTCCTACTTTGAGACTTATGATGTCTTAAACAACCTTGTTCAACAACCAGCATCCTATGGTACTTTATATTACATCCTTGTTTCCCTTTCTCAAACTTTGCTTTTATGCAAGTTTATTGGATCTTAATACACTTTTATGTTGGCTTCTTTTTGCAAAATCCTATTCTTCAATTAGAAAACTGGGCCCATTTTCTATTTTTGGAAGTACATGGTGAAGTAGGCTCTCTATTTTAGGCATCCCTGTCACGGGTTGCCATCTTTTATCACTAATAATAATGTGATGTGTGTATGTGACTGACACAGACAAAAATTTCATCTTATTTCAGGATTTACAGAAGTTAAATCTGCTTGCTGTGGTCTTGGGAAATTCAGGTCCGAAGCACCTTGCCTGCCAATATCAAAATATTGCTCCAACAGAAGAGATCATGTCTTTTGGGATCTATACCATCCAACAGAAGCGACACATAGCATCTTATCAGATTATATCTTTGATGGTCCGCCAAAATATATATTTCCACTGAGCGTCAAGCAGTTAGTTGCTCTTTAGACTCGTAACACCAGACCAATACAGGAAAGCACCATAATATAGTGTTACCTCGGTTAGCTAGCTAATATTATTTATTGATATAAAACAAGGAAGATTAGGATTTACAGCTACAATTCATCTTATCTCTGTGTTTTTTATATCGAAACACAACCAAGCTTAATTTCACACTCACTCAAGAGGAAGCCAGCTTTTTGTAGCCTAGCTAGTATAAAAATAGGTAAACAGAAAAGCATTTGTAGCCATATTTAACGTCAAATGAAATCATGGGTCTACATGATTTTTCTCTAAATAAAAGGATTTTCATTTTAAGTGTTGTTTGTAAGCATTAAGGGCATCTCCAATGAAGAAATTTAAATTTGGTGTTAAATTAACACCAAAAAACTACTATTTCAACATTAAATTTTTTTTCAATTCCAACCACAACACTAAAAAATTACAGCAAATATTATATTTTTTACTATTCTATTATTTTATTAATATAATAAGAATATTTTAATATTAAATATTTGTTAAATCCAATAAATTATATTAGTAAATATAAAATTTTTTTAATTTACAATAAATATTACATTATTTTTTTTTTACTCTTAAAAAATAGTATTTAATTTACTCTAAAAATTAAAACACCTTAAAAATATTAATTAAATTTTATCTTTAAAGTGTTCAATTAATACATTTTAAAACTCAATTAATTAATAAATAATTTATTGAATAATAATAATTTATTATAGCCAAATATTTATATTAGTAAAAATATTAATATTACTTCATTTGCAATAAATTTTCCATTTCATTTTTACTCTTACAAAATAAACTACATTTAATTAACTCCATAAAATAACACACATTAAAGATATTAACGAAATTATACTAATTTTAAGAATTAGTATATTCGTCACATAGGTGCTCAATTAATGCATTTCGAAGTTCAATGTGAGCTTCTTTATCTTTAATTTTTCTATGTCGAGCGAGAGATTCTTGGAATCGAACATTGTCATCACCCACCAGCTCAACTTCTGGACTAGACACTTGAACTCGTTCTTCAATAGCTGCATTAACATCACGTTCATCCTCTACTATCATATTATACATGATAATACATGAAGTCATTATGTCATGTAATATTTTTTTATTCCATAAGCGTGCTGATCCTGCCACAATTGCAAATCTTGATTGCAATACTCCAAAAGCACGTTCGACATCTTTTCTACATCCTTCTTGTTTCATTGCAAATATTTTTTTTTGGACCACGTGGCTCATGAATACTTTGAACCAGAGTAGACCATTTTGGATATATATCATCAGCTAGATAGTAGCCCATATTGTACGATTTTCCTTTAATGACATAATTAGCAGGTAGAGCTATACCTTCAGTGAGATTAGCAAAAAGATGGGATGCCTCCAACACATTAATATCATTATTAGATCCCGGTAGACCAAAATATGCATGCCATATCCAAAGATCATAGTCAACTACAGCTTCAAGAATAATAGTTGGTGATCCACTACGACCCGCATATTGTCCTCCCCAAGCTGTTGGGCAATTTTTCCACTTCCAGTGCATACAATCTAAACTACCCAACATTCATGGAAAACCACGTCGTTCACCAATGTGGAGTAGCCTTGCAACGTCATCAGTGTTAGGTGATCGAAGATAGCGACTAGGGCTGTTCATCCGATCCAATCCGCACTTTTTTGGACAAACAACATCCAATCCGCACTAAGTGCGGATTTTGTTTTTTGGATCCAATCCAATCCGCACAATAGCTCAAATCCAATCCAATCCAATCCAATCTGCAAAAGTGCGGATTGGATCGGTTACTTTGGATTTCTTACTTTTTAATATTAAATTATTTAATATTTATGAAAAAAAATATTTTTTTTTCATATAACTAGCAACAAAATAAAACAAATTATAGTTATTTTATGTCTCCAACAACACATTAAATAAATAAAATAACAAATAACAAATTCAAAGGAAGAAAAAAAGATGTATATATATAAAAAAATATTTAATTTTATTTTAAATTGTATGTAGAAAATAATATATAAGAATAGAATATACATTTTATCTATTAAATTTTGCAATATAATTGTATTATATGTATTAGACTTTTAAATTACTATTTTCTTTATATTAAAATGTTATTTGTATATATAATTTTTTAATTTTATTATAAATATGTGTGGATTGGATTTGATCAGTTACTTTAACATGTCAATCAACATCCAATCCGCACAAGTGCGGATATCCACACTTTGCGGATTAGATTGGATCGTGCGGATTGGATTGAATCGGCTATTTTATGAACACCCCTAATAGCGACTTCCAAACACCTCCACAACAGCACGACAAAATCGTTTCAAACTTTCTAAAACTGTATATTCACCTATTTTAATGTACTCATCAGTAGCATCTGCTAGTACACCATATGCCAACATTCGAAATACAGCTGTTACCTTTTGTAAACCCGATAATTCGAGTTTACCAATACCATTTCTTCGTTGGACAAAGTAGTCGCCATGCATTGTTATTGCATTGAAAATACGAAGGAATAAAGAACGACCCATCCGAAATCGTCACCGAAACATCGACTCTACAAATCGAGGATTCTCTGCAAAATAGTCACTGAAGAGATTGCAATCAGCATTTTCCCAATGACGGTTGATAACTATATGACCAGGAATTGAGCCTCGATGTGATCCTTGGTTATTTTGATTTTCAGTGATGAAAAAATTATTATTAGCGGTAACTTGACATACCACTTGCTTTTCTAGTTCATCGTAATAATCATTATCTGAAGATGATGAAGAAGATGATAAATAAGATGAACTACCAATATTAGAGTTCATTTTTTTTATGAAAACTAATTTGTATTATATTTTTTTTCAAATATGAGGTCCATAATTTATAGTGTGTACAATCTTATCTTCATTTTTTAAATCTTAAAGATAAGAAATCTAGCAATTTTATATGGGTCACTAGATTAATTTGATCACCATCTCAACCATTGGATGGTATAGTCAAATCAAATCCAAAAATTTAAGATAAGATACCTGACGAATAAATTTGGGCCACTAAATTTATTTGATCACTATCTCAACTATTGGATGGTATAGTCAAATCAAATCCAAAATTTTACTCTTCCCAAAAATTTAAATAAAGATAATTGACGAATAAATTTGGGTCACTGGATTTATTTGATCATCATCTCAACCATTAAATGGTATAGTCAAATCATATCCAAAATTTTACTCTTCCCAAAATTTAAAGTAAAGATAATTGACGAATAAATTTGGGCCACTGGATTTATTTGATCATCATCTCAACCATTGAATGGTATAGTCAAATCAAATCTAAAATTTTACTCTTCTCAAAAATTTAAATAAAGATAATTGACGAATAAATTTGGGCCACTGGATTTATTTGATCATCATCTCAACCATTGGATGGTATAGTCAAATATTCCCAAAATTTAAAGTAATGATAATTGACCAATAAATTTGGGCCACTGGATTTATTTGATCATCATCTCAACCATTGGATGATATAGTCAAATCAAATCCAAAATTTTACTCCTCTCAAAAATTTAAATAAAGATAATTGACCAATAAATTTGGCCCACTGGATTTATTTGATCATCATCTCAACCATTGGATGGTATAGTCAAATCAAATCCAAAATTTTACTCTTCTCAAAAATTTAAATAAAGATGATTGACGAATAAATTTGGGCCACTGGATTTATTTGATCACCATCTCAACCATTGGATGATATAGTCAAATCAAATCCAAAATTTTACTCTTCCCAAAATTTTAAGTAAAGATAATTGACGAATAAATTTGGGTCACTGGATTTATCTGATCATCATCTCAACCATTGGATGGTATAGTCAAATCAAATCCAAAATTTTACTCTTTCCAAAATTTAAAATAAAGATAATTCACCAATAAATTTTGGCTACTGGATTTATTTGATCATCATCTCAACCATTGGATGGTATAGTCAAATCAAATCCAAAATTTTACTCTTCTCAAAAATTTAAATAAAGATTATTGACCAATAAATTTGGGCCACTGGATTTATTTGATCATCATCTCAACCATTGGATGGTATAGTCAAATCATATCCAAAATTTTACTCTTCCCCAAATTTGAAGTAAAGATCTTGACAAATGAATTTGGACCACTGGATTTATTTGATCATCATCTCAATCATTGGATTATATAGTCAAATCATATCCAAAATTTTACTCTTCCCAAAATTTAAAGTAAAGATACTTGACAAATGAATTTGGGCCACTTGATTTATTTGATCATCATCTCAACCATTGGATGGTATAGTCAAATCATATCCAAAATTTTACACTTTCAAAAATTTGAAGATAAGAAATATAATATTATCAAGCCATTTTACACCCCTATATAAGAGCATATTACTCTTTGAATGAATACACATCTTCATTATATTTCTCTCCCTTCTTCTAATTTATCTTCCAAAATGTCTTCAATTAGAACTTTGTCATACTCACTTGAAGAAGATATACATTTATGTCGTGTATATCTTGACATTTCTCAAAATCCAATTATAGGAATAAACCAATCCTAAGATCAGTTTTGGGTAAGAGTGGAAGCTGAGTACCACTTACCCGAGATGTTTACGACTCAACGTAGACCTAGAAGATCTTTGCAAAGCCAAATGACAACAATTCTTGCTGCAGTTTCAAAATTCAGAGGATGCATTAATCAAATTGAAAACAAAAATTCGAGTGGTGCTTCAGAGCAAGATATTGTGAGTGTTTATTATTTTAGTTAATTTATAATTGCTTGCCTTCAAATTATATTCATATCATTAAAATATTTTAATTTTTATAGATAAATCAAGAAAAAATATTCAAATATGATCATGTGTGGCCCATACTTAAAGATTGTGAGAAATTTACAAATAACAATGCCAATGGAGCAACTAGATTTCAACAACAAGGTGGAAACTTTACTGTATCCCAATCAGGCTCTCTCGATTTTGAGTCATCAACATCGGCATCCCCTGGTATGAATTCATTTGATCTCAATATGACTGATGAACAAATCGATGTTAACTTAACAGAAAGACCTATTGGTGTGAAGAAAGCAAAAGAAAAAGTCAAAAGTGAAGAACAATATAAAAAACTAATGGAACAGAGTGAACGACTTGTTGAAGCATTAATAAAGAGTAACTGTGACAGAAATGAAATTCAAAGAGAAAAAAAATAGGATTCAAAAGCAAAAAAATGATGTGGCTACAATGAAAGAGGAAAATAAAATTATATTTATGGATTCAAACTCTATATCCGATTTAGAGAGTCGTAAGTATATTCAAAGTAAAAAAAAAAAGAATACTAAAAAAAAGAGCACAAACATCGCAACATGAAGAACAAGGAGAAGGATCTGAATATCAGGGTTCTCAATACCGAGCATCTCAACATCAAGGAACTGAAGATGCAGGATCTTTAGGTGAAGGATCTGAAAATTCATCAAAAGATTATAGTCAATATTATAATTATCTTGGCGGAACTGGAAATGACTTTTCGCATTTTTAGATTTAGTTAATTTTTTTTCTAAGTTCTATGTTGCTTTGTTTTGGTGTTGTCTTAGTATGTTTCATTATTATGTTAGTTTTTTTAACTTTGTTTAAACTCTTTGTTTGTTTCGTTTCCTTAAGTGTATTTGAATTTAATTTTATATGTTTGCTTAAGTGTGTAATGTTTTAATTTTTTTTTATGTGGTACTTTTAATTAATGGATGTAGTATATAGTTTTCTTATTTTGATATAAGTGTTACAAATAATTTTTTTTGGATGAATTTAACTATTTCATTAGCGTGTATATTTTTTTAGGGGTGCTAATCAATTAATTTTAATATGCGGTTCAAACCGCATCGCACCGCACATTATAAAAATACTCATTTTTTTATTTAGTTAGGTCCAATATGTGAATGTCCAACTCAAAGCCCACTAATTATTGTATTATTGAAATTTAATTTTTTTTATATTTATTTTCAAGCCTTATGGTATTTTTGACAAGTGTTGCTCAAGCTTTGTTGTATTTGTGATAGTTTAATTATTGGTGATAGTCCAAACTGCAAAAATTGCACCGCATCGCACCATTATTTGCGGTGCAATTTTCACAGTTTTTTAGTTTCGCAGTGCGGGTGTGGTTTGGGAAATTAAAAAAAATACATGTGTGGATTGGTTTAAAAAAAATGGTCAAAGACCGCAATACCCGCCCCGCGAACACCCCTAAGTTATTTTTTTAGCACACTTAAAAATATAAAAATACAAACTAATACATTTATAAAAGTTTTAATTAATATTTATTTATAATTATTTAGTTTTTTTAAATATTATATAATTATTAAAAAGGGTAAATGGCGGCAAAACCCCCAATACTTTTGTTTTGGTTTCATTAAACCCCCAAAACCCAAATTTCTGGGGGTAAACCCCCAAAACTAGGAAACTGTTAGCAATTTAACACTTCCGTCCAAATTTAGCAGTTAACTGCCAGGTTGGATTGTCCACGTGGACACAATAAACACGTGGCACAATTTTATTGGTCCACGTAAAAAAATATTTAAAAAAAAATAAAATAAAATAAAATAATTAATTTAAAATTTAAAATTTAAAAAAAAATTATAAATAAAAAATAATTTTTTTTCTTCTTTTTTTTTTCTTTCTTTTTCTTTTTCCTTCTTTTTTGTCTTTCTCACACACATATACCCTCTTCTCTTTCTCTCTCTCGCAGGTACAGAACCCACCACCATCTTCAATCCATTGTGGCTGCAGCAAGCGTCCTAGACCAGCAGGCAGCCCAAGACCACCAGCAGGCAGCCCAACCTCCTCCGACGTCGTCCTCCTCCGGCGTCGCCCTCCTCCGCCGACTTCGAAGCCATTAAAGCCACCACCCACCATCTCCTCCATCTCAGATCCGCCATTAAAGCCGGCGAACAAAGATGTAGCTTCGACGTGGTTGTGGAGGAGGACGTCGGGGACAACCAAGCTAGCTCGAATCGATCTCCTCTCTCTCTCTTTCCCGATCTCTTCTCTTTCTCTTTATATTTAGGGTTTTCAAATATTAATTTTGGGGTTAAGATTTCGTATATATATGTGTATTTGTTTATTTGTTGGATTTTAATTTGTTTGAATTGATTTGAACTTGGTTTTGTTGTTGTTTTTCTTTTCTTTTTTTTTTTTTTGTGATTTGGATGGTTGTGGTGGTAGCAGATGACTGAAGAAGATGAAGAAAAAGAAGATGGTGGTGGTGGTGGTAAGGAAGGAATGGTGGTGTGTGTGTTGGGTTTTATGCCCTAAATAAAACTCATTTCAATATAATCAGATTTACTTATTAATATAGATCAGAAATAACATTCAATGTTGCATGGTTCACATGATTTATTTCATGATTATATGTACATAATGTATGAATTCATCTGAAACCCTTTTCACATACTTGATCCTGTTTATTGTGCTGTAAACACATTAGAAAGTAAACATGACTATGTGAATAAAGTTTCCTAGACTTATCAGACATGGGGTTTTACTGATATGATAATCTACAACAGAGTTTACTTGCATTTGGAGAAATGCTATGTTCTTTCCAGAGCATTGGCTAAAGTAAAGCTCAGGTTGGATGCATGGAGTATGCATCGGAAGGGACCGATATTGAACTTTGACTTAGATTTATTAAACTTACCGTAATATCTATTCAAGTCAATATCGCCTAGTTGATCCTAGATCAAATGATCTTAATCCTGTTATGATTAGGCTCGATCTCAAGAGGCTATTCGTGTTCTTTGATTTGTTAGTTAAGCCTACTTTTAGGTCAGGGTGATACGTACATTTTGGGAACACGGTAGTGCAATTGAGTGGGAGCGCTATCATAAACATGGAATCTATAGCTTCTATCTGGCGAATAGTAAGCAAAGGATGATCTCCTTCGAGCTTGACCAAACGAACATAAATGGTGGAGTACTCATTTCACATAAGCTGAAATATCATTTATACGGGGTCAAGTGTTTTAAGGATAAAATACATAGTAGGGTGTTACGGTAATCTAATCCCTTTACAGTGTAGATCATTCATATAGAGGATCATTGATCACATTAGGATTATAACAATGGATAACTAATGATGCGTCTATATGGTGGAACATATAGAGCATTCTATATACTGAGAGTGCAATTCTAAGTTTTATGCGTGGATTCAACGAAGAATTAATAAGTTAGTGAATTTTAGTGCTAAATTCTTGATCTACTTATTGGAAGCTCGGTTATATAGATTGTTGTCGAGTGAATTTTGCAACACCAAATTATATAGTATTATTAATAATCAAGAAGAAATTTATATGGAAAGACAAGTGCGAGTATTCGACCTAGAATGGCGAGTACTCGACTGGGAATGAGAAACAATCAACGAAGGCTGGAAAATAACAATTAGACAGAGAATTATAGTGGTTCAGTCAGATTATGATCTGCTTAGTCCACTGTAGCAAGAGATTCGTAGGTGCCATTTCATGGTGGATCACCCCTTTATATAAAAAGCAGGTGCCCAATCGGTTACACAAGGATCACATTCATTGTTAATCCATTATTTACATATTGGATTGCAATAATTAAACCCAAACAACGTTAACATTAATAAATGAACGAAAGTTACTAAGTCCATCAACGTATGCGTCTTCCGCATCTGCGAGTTGACTGTTCATGTTCCGTTGTTGAGCTCGCAGGGTCATCAGTACGTTTGGAACGTCTGCGCCCTTAGGTAATCGCCTCTTGTAGACATCGCATGTCGAGCTGATAGAACCTAGACATGCGAGTCTATATCGGTTTATCAAGGCTATTGGGTCGTTGGGACCAATTCACATCATAGAGAGTTGATCTCTATGCTTTCGCAGAAGTATAGAGAGGATACTCGCATATGTCCTGGCACATGAGAGTTGGATCCATCCTGCATAATGCGAGTTAAAGTTATGCGATCTGACTTAGGTCGTACTCGCAATATCTCGCTGGTTTTATCCTGGGCGAGATCTAAACTTTGAGAAGTCTCTCATGGACATTTCAGCTTTCAATGGAAATCTGAATATACGTGTCCTTTAAATAGGAGTCTGGTCTCGAGTTTCTAGGTGAGAGAAATCTCACTATAACACATGCCCCTAGTTTCGCGATGTGACAAGTGCGGTCACAGAGGGAAACTATTGCTCGAGAGACAGGTGAAGGGTTGTCACGAGGAGGTGACCTTTTGGTTGTCCCATCGAGGGTTTTGAAAAATGACGGCTGTAATTATTACTTTTTATTGCATTTATGGTGCCACGTCACAAAAACTCCTCGGTTTTTGCGTAGGCGTGGCCATCGTTGGCCGTTGGATTGGGCGACCTTAGGCCTTCTGGCTGCCACGTGTCGTGATCCCAATTAATGAGGGATATGGGTATTTAAACCCTTTGATACGAATCAAATCCTCCATTTTTCCCTCTTGTTTCTTAACTTCCTTCTTCCCTCCCTTACAGAGACTTCAAAACCATTTTCATCTTTTGCCCAGATTTCTACCGTTCTTTTCTAAAATATCCTCAATCTCAGAAGTGATCGAGAACAATCGCAGGAACAACTTGCCAAAACTAAAGGTTAGTTTCGAGTTCTATTGTATTTTTTGTTTTCTGTGTTTGAGAAAGAATGTTTTTCTGGGTTTTGGTATTTTGAGGTTCTTTAGGAATGTATGTTTGTATGGGATATGTATGAGGTTACGTTTTTTGGGTAAAAAACTGGGTAGTCTTATGAAAAATGACCTGTAAATTGGAATAACCGCATACTGTGTAAGAAATATTTAAATAGGCACTGTTTTATACTTTGAATACTCGCGGGTATTCGGATGAACAGTTTGAATACTCACACACTGACAGAACTTATTTACTTCTGATTATTGGCTAGATCTTTTAGGATTTTATATGCTGTGAGTTGAATTGCGAGAGTATTAATCGCTTTTCCAAATGGTGGGTGTGTCACAGTATTCTAATGGTCATATACGCGGTTATATGCCCCTTGAGATACTGTGATACACTCAACCATTTGCGACATGCGTTAATATTCAAATGAGCGTACTCCTTGGCTGATAGGTAGTCTCGGAACGGTGGGAGTAACTCAGTAATTTCAGGGTCATGCTTGAGAACGCATGTCCCTTGAGTAACTGAGTTTCTCCCAGCCGTTTGTGGAGGTATATCGCTTGGCCCAGGATGTGTGACTTATTCGCATCTCTACTCGCATATGAATGGGATGGTCAGCATTCGTTAAGGATGCTGACCATTCTATCAAGTGCGACTTTATAGTTTTAATGCAGGTGAGATCACTTATTTTTGTTTTCATACATTCATCACGTTGAAAAGATCTTCTATCTTTCAGATGAGCGACCTGTCGGATAGCCAACTGCTCGGCTCGGGAGGCCATGCATTCGATGGCGACGATGACCAGGAGGAAGACAGTTTTCTCCCAGCTTCGATTTCAGAAGAGGAGGTCGCACCAATAAAGCTAGGCCCGATGTCTTCTGCAGACATCGAAAGAATGGTGCAGGAACTCGCCAAACCTGGGACCATCGATATTCGAGACAGCGAGTCTACAGTGTCGGCTCGTGACTACCTTATTCATTCGAGGCATGCTCCGGACGTCGAGGTCGAGGAGATGGACGATGACTGGACGGCCCCAGCTCGCGAATCAGGCGAGGATGAAGAAGAGGCGGAAGGGAGTGGGACAGACTCGGTCGATGACGCCCAGCTGAACGAGCCTTTCGCGTGCGAAGACCTAATTTCGAGGGTTACCAAATCTGACTTCACTACCTTTACGAGGTTAAATCTGCTGCAACTTGCGTTTCAGCGACCTAAACCGACCCAGAGGGCGCACCTTCCTTTTACCAATCCTGCGATCATTCCCACAGAGGATGTGGTAATCTCAATACCCATTCTCCGATGTGGGTTATCAGTCCCTTTCCATCCCTTCATCGCAGCCATCCTTAAACGGTATGATGTATCACCTTTCCAACTAACTCCAAATAGTTATCGCAATGCCCTGGCCTTTTACGCGATGTATATGGAGTACGTTGATAGGGCTCCCTCGGTAGAAGAGTTCAGCTACTTCTACGATATAAAAAGCGTAGGCCTTCATAACGGTTTCTACTGCTTTAGCAAATGGGCGACTTCTGAAATCAATGGAGTAGAAGGAATGGTGTCGAATATGGGAGACTGGAAATCAAAATGGTTCTACATCTTCAAAGTCCCTGGGATTAGAACTGATTTTAATCGCAGACCTAGTACGTCGCGTGTTTTCTAACTTAGGCATTTTCTGAATTACTTTGAGATCTCATGCTATCTCGCTCTTTTTTGTTCTCGCAGATAGACCAGCTCGACCTACACTTGACGCAACTCGTAGAGAAACAGCTGAAATTCTCGGGAGCCTTCCGGTACAAGATCGCGACTGGCGATTACTGTGTACGACTGCCAAGCTGTGAGAACACCAGCTGATTCCAGAGAACGCAAGTCTTCAAAGAGAGCCAGTATACAAGGAACCATCCAAGAGACAACAAGAGCGGATAGACAAACGCCTCTACAAGCAAACCTCTCGACCAGTCTCAGGTAATTTATCTCATACTATAAACTGGTGCCTTGAAATTTATTCATACTTATCTTTTATTTATCCTCACAGAGATGACTTTTTTGAAGTCCGCGCCCGTCCTTAAAATCAAGCCAAAGAGTGGAACAGCGACGACATCGCCCGTTATTGCCCAGAAGAGGAAGAGCGATGTTGTAACTGCTCTTGCCGCAGACTCTTCCAAGAAGCTAGCTAAGACTATGCAGGACAAAGGGAAGAAAGTCATGATCGAGCCAACTATCCGAGCTCGCGATTTTCTGGCTATGCAGGAGAAGTTCGTGCGTGAGGAGTTCATGTCCAAGGCGGAGAAGATCCCTTCTGAGGAGCTTGTTCCGCTTTCTGTGGAGTTGGCTTCGCAGTCGATGACTCTGTTCTTGAAAGTTGTTGCCGCTGGTTCTAAGGAAGCTGACTCGCTGAAGAGGCATAATGCCCAGCTCCAGGAGAACATGAAGAGACTGAAACAAGAGGCGGCTAGAAAGGACAAAGAGCTTGAAGACCTTCGCAAGTCTAAGGAGCAGGCTGAGCTCGAGGCTAAGAACTCTCAGGCGAAGATCGAGGAGATGGCTCGTGACTTGGAGGTCGAGAAGGAGAATGGGAAGAAACAGTATGATCAGGCAGTTTCTGACTATATTTACACCACTCTTTCCAAAATCCCAGACTTCGACTTTTCTATCCTCAGAGCAGAAGCCGCTGAGATGGCTGAGGCTTTTCGCGCCATGTCGCCCACTCAAACTCAAGGTGGTGGAGGGGATCTTCCTGAGGAGGCCGAGGTTGGGGATGCTGAGGAAGTTGAGAACGAGGCCGTTAGCAAAGTCGCGAATGAAACTGCTCCTGCTGCTCCAGATGCTTGACTTTTCTCTTCTATGTTTAAACTGTTTTTGAATTTACTAGTTTAGTGTTTATGGGGTACAGGGGTACTCGCACTTTGTACTCAGACAAATTTGCAATTTACTTTGAACAAATTTATATCCTCGCGGGGATAATTATCCTTTAACATTTTCGCAGTACACGGGTACTCGCGTTTTTAATATATATATATATATATATATGTGACTTTAATTACAGCTTGGTGTAATAAGTAGAAATATTTACAAGTCTTGACAAAATTTGAAAATTTAACAAACATGAGGCATTTCCTTTATATAATCAATAGTACATTATGGCATATATACCCCCCTATACTTAGGATTTTTTTTTATGAAAAATGTCTAAGTATAAGTACAAGAGCGAACATTTTTTAATAATGCGAGTACTATTGATAATATAATCTTAAACTCTCGCCATTCCAAGCTCTTGGAATCGCAGTACCATCGTGTGCTACGAGTCGGTATGTGGCGTCACCAATTTTTTCCGCGATGAGATATGGTCCTTCCCAATTATCTCCAAAGACCCCATGTGTTGGGTTCTTGGTATTTGGCATTACCCTTCTAAGGACCAAGTCTCCTGCTCGCAGGACCTTTACTTTCACCTTGGAGTTAAAGTATCTTGCAGTTCGTTGCTGGTAAGCCGCATTTTTTAAGTGCGCTTGATCACGTTTTTCCTCCAAAAGATCAAGGCAGAGTAACTGCTTCTCGTCGTTCTGCGAGATGTTGAAAACATCTCTGCGTAGGGAACCTGCCCCGATTTCAACTGGCAACATGGCCTCGCACCCGTAAGAAAGTGAGAAGGGTGTTTCGCCAGTTGTAGATCGAGGAGTTGTATTATAAGACCATAGGACTTGCGGTAACTCGTCTGGCCAAGCCCCTTTGCGATCTTTTAGTTTCCCTTTAATGCTGTGTTTTATTATTTTGTTAACAGCTTCAGTCTGTCCATTGCTTTGCGGGTAATGTAACACCCTAACTACCTTAGGCGTATTACGTGATTTTTAAACGTACTGTGCAGCTCGTTGCTAATCAACGAGGTTTATGGAAAAACGTGATTAATTAAAATTTTGCTTTTTGATTAAACTTGTAAAACATATTACAAAAGACTCGGGATCCCGATTATAAAAAATATTTACAAAAAGTTTAACTGTTTAACTATTACATCAAAATAAAAGTCGTCTAACGACAGTTACAAAAATCTCAGCCTTGCTGTCCCGAGGATCGTACGCTCCAGGCCTAACCGCCCCGACATGTACAATCTCATAAGCTCGCTCACGGTCCATCAGCTATAGCCTTGCCTTTACCTACACATGAACATAAACTGTGAGTCGACAGACTCAGTAAGAAAAGCATAATAATATCATACATAATTCTAACTGCCGTGTCCAACACGATACCGAGTCCCGCCATCGCCATGTCCAACATGGTACCGAGCCACTACCGCCATGTCCAACATGGTACCGAGTTACGAACGTTCATAGGGACGGTACTATTGACACGTAACAACCCGATCGGTCGAACCGGTCATACTCCGCCGCCGGTCATACTCCACTCGTACCGACGTGTTACTATATCCTCCCGATCGGTCGAACCGATCATACTCCGCCGTCGGTCATACTCCAGCCTGTACCGACGGGATACGTCAATAGCACGGAACCACCAACCAAGTGTCAGCCTGATCGGTCAAACCGGTCATACTCCGGCTGCTGGTCATACTCCAGCCTGTACCGACGTGACAGGGTTGGATGGTTCGAAGCCAACATACAACTAATGTAATCTAATAGGTTTCCTACATGCACGCTAAACATGTAATCTACATATGCATACTGTTATACTAATCTTACCTGGATTCCGATTTCAGGTGTGCCGGTCAACCTGACTGGAACTGAAGCTGAGCGGCGGACATCGGCTCCTAAACCATAAAAATCACAACGCTATAAGTGACACGCTAAATCACTTCCCGGGGACTAAAACTTGGAACTAAAAGTTTCCCTATCGATAAAAAACATGGCAATACCCCTAAAAACCTAAAAACGAGGAAAACTAGGGTTCGGAAAAATTCCCCAACCGGCAGAGCGGTTGCCCAACCGGAATTCCGGTTCTGGGAATTACTGAACCCTCATCCGGAATTCCGGATGCACAACCGGAATTCCGGTTCCTCGCAGGCAGCCAACTAAAATTCTCATAACTCAACCAATTCAACCCCAATTGGTCCCAAACTTTCCAGACCTGTTCTAAACTATCCCTAGAACAAATCCAAGGCATCAAAACCACCCAGAAACCTCAAACATGAAAAATGCCATTGGAGCTCAAGCTTGAGTTCTAAACTCAAACTTGAGCAAAAACACCTAAACATGCAATCAAACCAACTTAATTCCACATAATCAAGCTCAAAATAGCCTCTGGAAACTCAAGCAAACATCCTCAACAACACAGCAACAAAATATAACATTTTCTCTCAAAATCACATATTTTTACATAGAAAACTTAAAGCTTTGCATAACCTATCTTACATGCTTCAACACAGCCCAATTTAACTTCAATTAACATGCTTTAAACCACACAAATTAACACAAAACCACAGCAGCAACAGCAACTATAAATCATGCAAGAATCATCACATTTTCATCAAAATTTCAATAAAATTCAAGAGAAAACCAAAGAGCTAACCTAGCTTGAAGATTGCTTGGCTTTGGATGAGAATTCACTAAGAAATCAAAGCAAAAATCCCCCCCTTTGCACCCACATGCACAGCCGAGAGAGAGAGAGAGGAAAAGAGAGAGAGAGTTGAAAGTTTGTAAATTTTTCTAAGTGTTATGTTTTGTAAAGTCAAATAGTGAATAAAGCCACTTAACCTAAAATCATTTCAGCCAACAAGTAATCAAAATAAACATTTATTTTTCCATTTAATAAATCACATAAGACAAAATACTAATGGGGCAAAAAGACCATTTTGCCCCTCCACCATAAAACCACATAAATCATACTAAAGGGGTATTTTTGGGAAATTCTAAATTCCCGGCCATTCCCGACATTCCCAATGTCTAAAACCCGTCCCCAAACTACTAACATACTAAGTTGTGATTTCTACTGAGCCAAACGCCGAGTTCCAAAATACCGGACACCGGAAATGCAAAATATAAAAACTACTGATGACATAATCATGCATTTCTGAATTCCATAAATAACAGTAATAAATTATTTAAATAGCTATAAATAATTTCATAAATAAACATAAACAACTGATAATTTCCAAATTAACTAAGCGGGCTTTACAACTATTCCCCCTTAAAAGGATTTCGTCCCCGAAATCTAACCTGAATAACTCTGGATATTGAGCTCTCATATCTGACTCTAGCTCCCAGGTGGCTTCTTCCACCTTACTGTTTCTCCAGAGAACCTTGACCAATGCTATGGTCTTATTCCGAAGGACTTTATCCTTTCTATCCAGGATCTGCACTGGTTGTTCCTCATATGACATGTCTGGCTGAAGCTGAAGACTCTCATAACTGAGTATATGAGAGGGGTCTGAAACGTATTTTCTCAACATTGAGACATGGAATACGTTGTGCACTGCTGATAAGGCTGGAGGCAATGCTAACCGATATGCCACTTGACCTATCTTCTCGAGAATCTCGAAAGGTCCTGTAAATCTAGGGCATAACTTGCCTCTTTTCCCGAAACGTTTAATCCCCTTCATCGGAGATACTCGTAAAAACACATGGTCCCCTACTCGGAACTCAACATCTCTACGTTTCGGATCTGCGTAACTCTTCTGTCTGCTCTGTGAGGCAAGCATTCTAGCTTTTATCTTTTCTATTGCCTCATTGGTCCGCTGAACTGACTCTGGACCTAGGTATTTCCTCTCCCCTGTCTCATCCCAGTGAATAGGGGATCTACATTTCCTACCGTACAACAGTTCATAGGGTGCCATCCCTATCGTACTCTGATAACTGTTGTTGTAAGAGAATTCTATTAACGGTAGATATTTACTCCATGAACCCTCAAAGTCCATAACACAGGCTCTCAACATATCCTCCAATATCTGAATTGTCCTTTCGGACTGACCATCTGTCTGAGGATGAAATGCTGTACTGAATTTCAGCTTCGTACCCATTGCCCGTTGCAAACTTTGCCAAAATTTGGAGGTGAATTTCGGATCCCTGTCCGAAACTATAGACTTCGGTACCCCGTGAAGTCTCACTATCTCTCTGACGTACAGTTCTGCCAACTATTCCACTGAAAATGTTGTTCTGACCGGCAGAAAATGAGCAGATTTCGTAACTCGGTCCACCACTACCCAGATGGAATCATGCATACCCGTGGTCCTAGGTAACCCGACCACAAAATCCATCGTAATATCCTCCCATTTCCATTCTGGTAGGGTTAGAGGCTGCAACAACCCTGCTGGTCTCTGATGTTCAGCCTTGATCTGCTGACAAGTGAGGCATCTCGATACGAATTCTACCAAATTCTTCTTCATACCGTTCCACCAGAAGTACGGTTTCAAATCTTGGTACATCTTGGTGGTGCCGGGATGCAGAGAATATGGAGTAGAATGAGCCTCCTCAAAGATCTCATTTCTAAGTTCCACACTGTTCGGAACACAAACCCTGGCTTTATACAAAAGCATCCCACTGTTTGACATTGAAAAGTCTTTGGCTTGACCAGCCAATACCTCATCTCGGATTTTCACTAACTCCGGATCTGACATCTGAGCGACTTTTATTCTTTCCAACAGATCAGATTGCAGCGTCAAGTTGTGAAGCTGACCTACCACAAACTCAATGCTGGATCTAACCATATCCTCTGCTAGCTGTGGTGAGATCTGAACCATGCTAGCTACTTGCCCGGACCCTTTCTGCTCAGGGCATCAGCCACTACATTGGCTTTTCCGGGATGATAGAGGATCTCGCAATCGTAGTCCTTCACTAATTCCAACCAACGCCTTTGTCTCATGTTCAAATCTTTCTGAGTAAAGAAATACTTGAGACTTTTATGGTCGGTATAGATCTCGCACTTCTCCCCATAAAGGTAATGCCGCCAAATTTTCAGTGCAAAAACCACTGCGGCCAATTCTAAATCATGAGTCGGGTATCGCTGTTCATAATCCTTTAACTGACGGGAGGCATAAGCTATAACCCAATCAGCTTGCATCAATACGCACCCCAAACCCTGTTTGGATGCGTCACAGTAGACTACGAACTTCTCCTTGTCCGAAGGCAAAGCTAGCACCGGAGCAGTAATCAACCTCTGTTTCAGCTCCTGAAAACTAGCTTCGCATTTATCTGACCGCATAAATCGCTGATTCTTCTTTGTAAGCTCGGTTAGGGGCATTGAGATTTTGGAGAACCCCTCCACGAACCTACGGTAGTACCCAGCTAATCCCAAGAAGCTTCTGATCTCTGTCACTGTCTTCGGTCTCGGCCAATCCCTGACGGATTCAATCTTCCCGGGATCCACCTTGATCCCATCTTTACTCACAATGTGCCCTAGGAAGGACACCTGAGATAACCAGAACTCACATTTCTTGAATTTTGCATAAAGTCTATGTTCTCGAAGTCGTTGCAGTACCATCTGAAGATGTAACTCGTGCTCCTCTTCTAACTGAGAGTACACGAGGATGTCGTCGATAAACACAATCACACAGATATCGAGGAAATCCTTGAATACTCTATTCATCAGGTCCATGAATGCTGCAGGAGCATTGGTTAGTCCGAATGACATAACCAGAAACTCGTAATGTCCATACCTAGTGCGGAAAGCCGTCTTTGGAATGTCCTCCTCTCGGATCCTCAACTGATGATAACCCGAACGGAGATCAATCGTAGAAAAGACCGTCTTCCCCTGAAGCTGATCGAACAAGTCATCGATCCTAGGTAATGGGTATTTATTCTTCACCGTTAGCTTGTTCAACTCCCTGTAGTCGATGCACATCCTCATAGATCCATCCTTCTTCTTGACGAACAAAACCGGGGCTCCCCAGGGTGACACACTGGGCCGAATGAACCCTATGTCAAGCAACCCTTGGAGCTGAATCTTTAATTCCTTAAGTTCAGCTGGAGCCATCCTATACGGGGCTTTGGAAACCGGTTCCACCCCTGGTGCCAAGTCAATCACGAAATCAATCTCCCGCTGAGGTGGTAACCCTGGAAGTTCTTCGGGAAAAACGTCCAAAAATTCCCGAACCACTCTGATGTCCTCTGGCCGAATGGTGTCTGGCCGAGTGGTGTCCACCACCACGGCCAGAAACCCTAAGCACCCGCCGTGCAACAATTCTCTCGCTGACATAGCCGAGATCACCGGGATCCGAGATCCCTGCACCGAACCCACAAATATAAACGGTTCTTCACTTTCCGGTTGGAAGACCACCATCTTCCTTTTACAGTCGATGCTCGCCGAATATTTAGATAGGAAATCCATTCCTAAAATAATATCAAATTCGACTAAGCTCATCTCTATCAGATCAGCGCTTAACTCTCTACCATCTATCCTGATCGGCATAGATCTAATCCACCTATTGGAGATAACCAATTCTCCGCTGGTAATGTGGTTCCAAACCCTGATTCATATCTATCAAAGGGTCTACCCAACTTACTAAAGACTCTGGCCGCCACATAAGAATGTGTAGCCCCAGAATCAAACAGCACTGAATAAAGTGAGTTGTTAATAAAAAGCTGACCTGTGACAACTGATGGGTTGGCATCTGCATCAGCCTGCGTGATAGCGAATACCCTGGCCGGAGTGGGTATCGCTGGAGCTCTCGGTGCCTCTGGTCGGAGCTGGGGACATTCCCTCTTGAAGTGTCCGGGCATGCCACAATGAAAGCATCCCTGACCTTTGCACTCACCCCGATGGTGCCTCTTGCAGCTAGGGCACTCGGGATAGGAGAATCGGGTCTCAGTACCACCAGGACGACTCCCTCTATTCTGGTTCCCCCGGAACCTCTTGTTCTGACTCGAGCCGCCGGAAGCAGTGGGTGCCCTCTTCCTCTGATCAATGGTCGAACCACTACTCCCCCTGCTATAGCCTGATGCAGGAGGGGTAGGAGCCCCGCCACTAACCGGAGTACTCGCTGATTCTGACATGCACCCCACTGCGCCCTCAGCTCGCAGTGCCTTCTCCACCATCTGAGCATAGGTGGTGCTGCCGTCTGTGGTGATCATCAGGTCATGCCTGATCTTGGGATTCAACCCGTCCAGATACTTCTCCTTCTTGCTGAAGTCGGTCGGCACAATTCCCGAGGCTAACCTCGCCAACCGATCAAACTGAGTAGTATACTCAGTGACGCTCATGTTCTCCCGCTGGGTCAGGTGAACGAACTCTTTCCTCTTGGCGCTTCTGACCGCCTCATTGTAATACTTTGCGTTGAAGAGTTCTTGGAACCTTTCCCAAGTCATGGTGGTGACGTCATGGATCTGAGACACCATGTCCCACCATACCGTGGCGTCCTCCCCGGAACCGAAACGTGGCGCACACCACTGCGTCGTTACCGGTGACACCCATGAAATTCAGGATTCTCGGTAATCACCGTCGCCCATCGCTCGGCTTTCAATACATCCGGACCTCCCAGGAATACGGAGGTGCTTGCTTCCGAACCGCTCATACAATGGTTCCAATCTATGGGCCGCCACCACTATCTCGGCACGGGGCGGCGGGGCGGGTGCCACTTTGGAACTACGGGCACGAGGCTGCCGGGAGCACCCCGCTCGTCTCAACCTCTCGAATCTCGAGGTCTTGCTCTTCGATCCGGGCTTGCATCTCCGCAAACCGCAACTCCCACCCGGGGCTCCCCGATCGGCCGGGGGAGCTCGGGCAGCCCGTGGCGGGTTCTCATCACCCGGCCACGAGCCCCGCCTCGGGGACCTCTACCTCGCCCCCAGCAGTGGGGAAACTGAGCTCCCTGTCCCTGATTCGACCCTACGGAGTTGCCCTGACTCCTGGTAGTCCGCCTGGCGTCCATCTAGTTAGAACCGCCTGCGAAACCAAGAGTTGGCATATCAGGTCGTATTCAAGGCGAGCTTACTAATGCCGCTTAATTTGGAAATTAGAAATGAAACATGCGCCTATTCTACTATCAGGCTACTAACATGCTTCCTAACAGGCTTTTCTTTTTCATAACTGAATAAAATAAACTACTAAAGCAATAAAGGCTTACTGAACCGTGAACCGAGCTAACTGCTGATGATGATTGTACATGTCGTGACGATCTTCGGAAGACAACCTGGCGGCTCTGATACCAAATTGTAACACCCTAACTACCTTAGGTGTATTACGTGATTTTTAAACGTACTGTGCAGCTCGTTGCTAATCAACGAGGTTTATGGAAAAACGTGATTAATTAAAATTTTGCTTTTTGATGAAACTTGTAAAACATATTACAAAAGACTCGGGATCCCGATTATAAAAAATATTTACAAAAAGTTTAACTGTTTAACTATTACATCAAAATAAAAGTCGTCTAACGACAGTTACAAAAATCTCAGCCTTGCTGTCCCGAGGATCGTACGCTCGAGGCCTAACCGCCCCGACATGTGCAATCTCATAAGCTCGCTCACGGTCCATCAGCTATAGCCTTGCCTTTACCTACACATGAACATAAACTGTGAGTCGACAGACTCAGTAAGAAAAGCATAATAATATCATACATAATTCTAACTTTCGTGTCCAACACGATACTGAGTCCCGCTACTGCCATGTCCAACATGGTACTGAGCCACTACTGCCATGTCCAACATGGTACTGAGTTCTGAACGTTCATAGGGACGGTACTATTGACACGTAACAACCTGATCGGTCGAACCGGTCATACTCCGCCGCCGGTCATACTCCACTGTACCGACGTGTTACTATATCCTCCTCGATCGGTCGAACCGGTCATACTCCGCCGCTTGGTCATACTCCGGCTCGTACCGACGGGATACGTCAATAGCACGGAACCACCAACCAAGTGTCACTGATCGGTCAAACCGGTCATACTCCGCCGTCGGTCATACTCCACCGTACCGACGTGACAGGGTTGGATGGTTCGAAGCCAACATACAACTAATGTAATCTAATAGGCTTCCTACATGCACGCTAAACATGTAATCTACATATGCATACTGTTATACTAATCTTACCTGGATTTCGATTTCAGGTGTGTCGGTCAACCTGACTGGAACTGAAGCTGAGCGGCGGATTACTGGCTCCTAAACCATAAAAATCACAACGCTATAAGTGACACGCTAAATCACTTCCCGGGGACTAAAACTTGGAACTAAAAGTTTCCCTATCGATAAAAAACATGGCAATACCCCTAAAAACCTAAAAACGAGGAAAACTAGGGTTCGGAAAAATTCCCCAACCCACAGAATGGTTGCCTAACCGAATTCCGCCCGGGAATTACTGAACCCTCATCCGGAATTCCGGATGCACAACCGGAATTCCGGTTCCTCGCAGGCAGCCAACTAAAATTCTCATAACTCGACCAATTCAACCCCAATTGGTCCCAAACTTTCCAGACCTGTTCTAAACTATCCCTAGAACAAATCCAAGGCATCAAAACCACCCAGAAACCTCAAACATGAAAAATGCCATTGGAGCTCAAGCTTGAGTTCTAAACTCAAACTTGAGCAAAAACACCTAAACATGCAATCAAACCAACTTAATTCCACATAATCAAGCTCAAAATAGCCTCTGGAAACTCAAGCAAACATCCTCAACAACACAGCAACAAAATATAACATTTTCTCTCAAAATCACATATTTTTACATAGAAAACTTAAAGCTTTGCATAACCTATCTTACATGCTTCAACACAGCCCAATTTAACTTCAATTAACATGCTTTAAACCACACAAATTAACACAAAACCACAAAGAAGAATAAAGAACTATAAATCATGCAAGAATCATCACATTTTCATCAAAATTTCAATAAAATTCAAGAGAAAACCAAAGAGCTAACCTATCTTGAAGATTGCTTGGCTTTGGATGAGAATTCACTAAGAAATCAAAGCAAAAATCCCCCCCTTTGCACCCACATGCACAGCCGAGAGAGAGAGAGAGGAAAAGAGAGAGAGAGTTGAAAGTTTGTAAATTTTTCTAAGTGTTATGTTTTGTAAAGTCAAATAGTGAATAAAGCCACTTAACCTAAAATCATTTTAGCCAACAAGTAATCAAAATAAACATTTATTTTTCCATTTAATAAATCACATAAGACAAAATACTAATGGGGCAAAAAGACCATTTTGCCCCTCCACCATAAAACCACATAAATCATACTAAAGGGGTATTTTTGGGAAATTCTAAATTCCCGGCCATTCCCGACATTCCCAATGTCTAAAACCCGTCCCCAAACTACTAACATACTAAGTTGTGATTTCTACTGAGCCAAACGCCGAGTTCCAAAATACCGGACACCGGAAATGCAAAATATAAAAACTACTGATGACATAATCATGCATTTCTGAATTCCATAAATAACAGTAATAAATTATTTAAATAGCTATAAATAATTTCATAAATAAACATAAACAACTGATAATTTCCAAATTAACTAAGCGGGCTTTACAACTATTCCCTTAAAAGGATTTCGTCCCCGAAATCTAACCCGAATAACTCGGATATTGAGCTCTCATATCCGACTCTAGCTCCTGGTGGCTTCTTCCACCTTACTGTTTCTCCAGAGAACCTTGACCAATGCTATGGTCTTATTCCGAAGGACTTTATCCTTTCTATCCAGGATCTGCACTGGTTGTTCCTCATATGACATGTCTGGCTGAAGCTGAAGACTCTCATAACTGAGTATATGAGAGGGGTCTGAAACGTATTTTCTCAACATTGAGACATGGAATACGTTGTGCACTGCTGATAAGGCTGGAGGCAATGCTAACCGATATGCCACTTGACCTATCTTCTCGAGAATCTCGAAAGGTCCTGTAAATCTAGGGCATAACTTGCCTCTTTTCCCGAAACGTTTAATCCCCTTCATCGGAGATACTCGTAAAAACACATGGTCCCCTACTCGGAACTCAACATCTCTACGTTTCTGGACCGCGTAACTCTTCCGTCCGCTTCCGTGAGGCAAGCATTCTAGCTTTTATCTTTTCTATTGCCTCATTGGTCCGCCGAACTCGACTCGGACCTAGGTATTTCCTCTCCCCGTCTCATCCCGGTGAATAGGGGATCTACATTTCCTACCGTACAACGGTTCATAGGGTGCCATCCCTATCGTACTCGATAACCGTTGTTGTAAGAGAATTCTATTAATCGGTAGATATTTACTCCATGAACCCTCAAAGTCCATAACACGGGCTCTCAACATATCCTCCAATATCCGAATTGTCCTTTCTGGACCGACCATCCGTCCGAGGATGAAATGTTGTACCGAATTTCGCCTTCGTACCCATTGCCCGTTGCAAACTTTGCCAAAATTTGGAGGTGAATTTCGGATCCTCGTCCGAAACTATAGACTTCGGTACCCCGTGAAGTCTCACTATCTCTCCGACGTACGCCCGCCAACTGATCCACTGAAAATGTTGTTCTGACCGACAGAAAATGAGCAGATTTCGTAAATCGGTCCACCACTACCCAGATGGAATCATGCATACCCGTGGTCCTAGGTAACCCGACCACAAAATCCATCGTAATATCCTCCCATTTCCATTCTGGTAGGGTTAGAGGCTGCAACAACCCTGCTGGTCTCTGATGTTCAGCCTTGATCTGCTGACAAGTGAGGCATCTCGATACGAATTCTACCAAATTCTTCTTCATACCGTTCCACCAGAAGTACGGTTTCAAATCTTGGTACATCTTGGTGGTGCCGGGATGCAGAGAATATGGAGTAGAATGAGCCTCCTCAAAGATCTCATTTCTAAGTTCCACACTGTTCGGAACACAAACCCTGGCTTTATACAAAAGCATCCCACTGTCTGACATTGAAAAGTCTTTGGCTTGACCAGCCAATACCTCATCTCGGATTTTCACTAACTCCGGATCTGACATCTGAGCGACTTTTATTCTTTCCAACAGATCAGATTGCAGCGTCAAGTTGTGAAGCTGACCTACCACAAACTCAATGCTGGATCTAACCATATCCTCTGCTAGCTGTGGTGAGATCTGAACCATGCTAGCTACTTGCCCGGGACCCTTTCTGCTCAGGGCATCAGCCACTACATTGGCTTTTCCGGGATGATAGAGGATCTCGCAATCGTAGTCCTTCACTAATTCCAACCAACGCCTTTGTCTCATGTTCAAATCTTTCTGAGTAAAGAAATACTTGAGACTTTTATGGTCGGTATAGATCTCGCACTTCTCCCCATAAAGGTAATGCCGCCAAATTTTCAGTGCAAAAACCACTGCGGCCAATTCTAAATCATGAGTCGGGTATCGCTGTTCATAATCCTTTAACTGACGGGAGGCATAAGCTATAACCCGATCAGCTTGCATCAATACGCACCCCAAACCCTGTTTGGATGCGTCACAGTAGACTACGAACTTCTCCTTGTCCGAAGGCAAAGCTAGCACCGGAGCAGTAATCAACCTCTGTTTCAGCTCCTGAAAACTAGCTTCGCATTTATCTGACCAGATAACTCGCTGATTCTTCTTTGTAAGCTCGGTTAGGGGCATTGAGATTTTGGAGAACCCCTCCACGAACCTACGGTAGTACCCAGCTAATCCCAAGAAGCTTCTGATCTCTGTCACTGTCTTCGGTCTCGGCCAATCCCTGACGGATTCAATCTTCCCGGGATCCACCTTGATCCCATCTTTACTCACAATGTGCCCTAGGAAGGACACCTGAGATAACCAGAACTCACATTTCTTGAATTTTGCATAAAGTCTATGTTCTCGAAGTCGTTGCAGTACCATCTGAAGATGTAACTCGTGCTCCTCTTCTAACTGAGAGTACACGAGTATGTCGTCGATAAACACAATCACACAGATATCGAGGAAATCCTTGAATACTCTATTCATCAGGTCCATGAATGCTGCAGGAGCATTGGTTAGTCCGAATGACATAACCAGAAACTCGTAATGTCCATACCTAGTGCGGAAAGCCGTCTTTGGAATGTCCTCCTCTCGGATCCTCAACTGATGATAACCCGAACGGAGATCAATCTTAGAAAAGACCGTCTTCCCCTGAAGCTGATCGAACAAGTCATCGATCCTAGGTAATGGGTATTTATTCTTCACTGTTAGCTTGTTCAACTCCCTGTAGTCGATGCACATCCTCATAGATCCATCCTTCTTCTTGACGAACAAAACTGGGGCTCCCCAGGGTGACACACTGGGCCGAATGAACCCTATGTCAAGCAACCCTTGGAGCTGAATCTTTAATTCCTTAAGTTCAGCTGGAGCCATCCTATACGGGGCTTTGGAAACCGGTTCCACCCCTGGTGCCAAGTCAATCACGAAATCAATCTCCCGCTGAGGTGGTAACCCTGGAAGTTCTTCGGGAAAAGCGTCCAAAAATTCCCGAACCACTCTGATGTCCTCTGGCCGAATGGTTTCTGGCCGAGTGGTGTCCACCACCACGGCCAGAAACCCTAAGCACCCGCCGTGCAACAATTCTCTCGCTGACATAGCCGAGATCACCGAGATCCGAGATCCCTGAACCGAACCCACAAATATAAACGGTTCTTCACTTTCCGGTTGGAAGACCACCATCTTCCTTTTACAGTCGATGCTCGCCGAATATTTAGATAGGAAATCCATTCCTAAAATAATATCAAATTCGACTAAGCTCATCTCTATCAGATCAGCGCTTAACTCTCTACCATCTATCCTGATCGGCATAGATCTAATCCACCTATTGGAGATAACCAATTCTCCGCTGTGTAATGTGGTTCCAAACCCCGATTCATATCTATCAAAGGGTCTACCCAACTTACTAAAGACTCGGCCGCCACATAAGAATGTGTAGCCCCGTAATCAAACAAAGACTGAATAAAGCGAGTTGTTAATAAAAAGCCGACTCCGTGACAACCGATGGGCCGGCATCCGCATCGGCCCTGCGTGATAGCGAATACCCCGGCGGAGTGGGTATCGCTGGAGCTCTCGGTGCCTCTGGTCGGAGCTGGGGACATTCCCTCTTGAAGTGTCCGGGCATGCCACAATGAAAGCATCCCTGACCTTTGCACTCACCCCGATGGTGCCTCTTGCAGCTAGGGCACTCGGGATAGGAGAATCGGGTCTCGCACCACCAGACGACTCCTCTATTCCGGTTCCCCCGAACCTCTTGTTCTGACTCGAGCCGCCGGAAGCAGTGGGTGCCCTCTTCCTCTGATCAATGGCCGAACCACTACTCCCCCTGCTATAGCCTGATGCAGGAGGGGTAGGAGCCCCGCCACTAACCGGAGTACTCGCTGATTCTGACATGCACCCCACTGCGCCCTCAGCTCGCAGTGCCTTCTCCACCATCTGAGCATAGGTGGTGCTGTCGTCTGTGGTGATCATCAGGTCATGCCTGATCTTGGGATTCAACCCGTCCAGATACTTCTCCTTCTTGCTGAAGTCGGTCGGCACAATTCCCGAGGCTAACCTCGCCAACCGATCAAACTGAGTAGTATACTCAGTGACGCTCATGTTCTCCCACTGGGTCAGGTGAACGAACTCTTTCCTCTTGGCGCTTCTGACCGCCTCATTGTAATACTTTGCGTTGAAGAGTTCTTGGAACCTTTCCCAAGTCATGGTGGTGACGTCATGGATCTGAGACACCATGTCCCACCATACCAGGGCGTCCTCCTGGAACTGAAACGTGGCGCACACCACTCTGTCGTTATCGGTGACACCCATGAAATTCAGGATTCTGGTAATCACCGTCAGCCACTGCTCGGCTTTCAATACATCCGGACCTCCCAGGAATACCGGAGGTGCTTGCTTCCGGAACCGCTCATACAATGGTTCCAATCTATGGGCCGCCACCACTATCTCGGCACAGGCGGCAGGGCAGGTGCCACTGGAACTACGGGCACAGGAACTGCAGAGCACCCTGCTGTCTCAACCCTCTGAATCTCGAGGTCTTGCTCTGCGATCCGGGCTTGCATCTCCGCAAACCGCAACTCCCACCCGGGCTCCCTGATCGGCTGGGGGAGCCTGGGCAGCCTGTGGCGGGTTCTCATCACCCCGGCCACGAGCCCTGCCTCGGGGACCTCTACCTCGGCCCCTAGCAGGTGGGGGAAACTGAGCTCCCTGTCCCTGATTCGACCCTACGGAGTTGCCCTGACTCCTGGTAGTCCGCCTGGCGTCCATCTAGTTAGAACTGCCTGCGAAACCAAGAGTTGGCATATCAGGTCGTATTCAAGGCGATCTTACTAATGCCGCTTAATTTGGAAATTAGAAATGAAACATGCGCCTATTCTACTATCAGGCTACTAACATGCTTCCTAACAGGCTTTTCTTTTTCATAACTGAATAAAATAAACTACTAAAGCAATAAAGGCTTACTGAACCGTGAACCGAGCTAGCCGCCGATGATGATTGTACATGTCGTGACGATCTTCGGAAGACAACCCAGCGGCTACGATACCAAATTGTAACACCCTAACTACCTTAGGCGTATTACGTGATTTTTAAACGTACTGTGCAGCTCGTTGCTAATCAACGAGGTTTATGGAAAAACGTGATTAATTAAAATTTTGCTTTTTGATGAAACTTGTAAAACATATTACAAAAGACTCGGGATCCCGATTATAAAAAATATTTACAAAAAGTTTAACTGTTTAACTATTACATCAAAATAAAAGTCGTCTAACGACAGTTACAAAAATCTCAGCCTTGCTGTCCCGAGGATCGTACGCTCCAGGCCTAACCGCCCCGACATGTACAATCTCATAAGCTCGCTCACGGTCCATCAGCTATAGCCTTGCCTTTACCTACACATGAACATAAACTGTGAGTCGACAGACTCAGTAAGAAAAGCATAATAATATCATACATAATTCTAACTGTCGTGTCCAACACGATACTGAGTCCCGCTACTGCCATGTCCAACATGGTACTGAGCCACTACTGCCATGTCCAACATGGTACTGAGTTCTGAACGTTCATAGGGACGGTACTATTGACACGTAACAACCTGATCGGTCGAACCGGTCATACTCCGCCGCCGGTCATACTCCGGCTGTACCGACGTGTTACTATATCCTCCCGATCGGCCGAACCGGTCATACTCCGCCGTCGGTCATACTCCACTCGTACCGACGGGATACGTCAATAGCACGGAACCACCAACCAAGTGTCGACTGATCGGTCAAACCTGGTCATACTCCGCCGTCGGTCATACTCCGGCTCGTACCGACGTGACGGGGTTGGATGGTTCGAAGCCAACATACAACTAATGTAATCTAATAGGCTTCCTACATGCACGCTAAACATGTAATCTACATATGCATACCGTTATACTAATCTTACGGATTCCGATTTCGTGTGTGCCGTCAACCCGACCGGAACCGAAGCCGAGCGGCGGACATCGGCTCCTAAACCATAAAAATCACAACGCTATAAGTGACACGCTAAATCACTTCCCGGGGACTAAAACTTGGAACTAAAAGTTTCCCTATCGATAAAAAACATGGCAATACCCCTAAAAACCTAAAAACGAGGAAAACTAGGGTTCGGAAAAATTCCCCAACCGGCAGACCGGTTGCCCAACCGGAATTCCGCCCGGGAATTATCGAACCCTCATCCGGAATTCCGGATGCACAACCGGAATTCCGGTTCCTCGCAGGCAGCCAACTAAAATTCTCATAACTCGACCAATTCAACCCCAATTGGTCCCAAACTTTCCAGACCTGTTCTAAACTATCCCTAGAACAAATCCAAGGCATCAAAACCACCCAGAAACCTCAAACATGAAAAATGCCATTGGAGCTCAAGCTTGAGTTCTAAACTCAAACTTGAGCAAAAACACCTAAACATGCAATCAAACCAACTTAATTCCACATAATCAAGCTCAAAATAGCCTCTGGAAACTCAAGCAAACATCCTCAACAACACAGCAACAAAATATAACATTTTCTCTCAAAATCACATATTTTTACATAGAAAACTTAAAGCTTTGCATAACCTATCTTACATGCTTCAACACAGCCCAATTTAACTTCAATTAACATGCTTTAAACCACACAAATTAACACAAAACCACAAAGAAGAATAAAGAACTATAAATCATGCAAGAATCATCACATTTTCATCAAAATTTCAATAAAATTCAAGAGAAAACCAAAGAGCTAACCTAGCTTGAAGATTGCTTGGCTTGGGATGAGAATTCACTAAGAAATCAAAGCAAAAATCCCCCCCTTTGCACCCACATGCACAGCCGAGAGAGAGAGAGAGGAAAAGAGAGAGAGAGTTGAAAGTTTGTAAATTTTTCTAAGTGTTATGTTTTGTAAAGTCAAATAGTGAATAAAGCCACTTAACCTAAAATCATTTCAGCCAACAAGTAATCAAAATAAACATTTATTTTTCCATTTAATAAATCACATAAGACAAAATACTAATGGGGCAAAAAGACCATTTTGCCCCTCCACCATAAAACCACATAAATCATACTAAAGGGGTATTTTTGGGAAATTCTAAATTCCCGGCCATTCCCGACATTCCCAATGTCTAAAACCCGTCCCCAAACTACTAACATACTAAGTTGTGATTTCTACTGAGCCAAACGCCGAGTTCCAAAATACCGGACACCGGAAATGCAAAATATAAAAACTACTGATGACATAATCATGCATTTCTGAATTCCATAAATAACAGTAATAAATTATTTAAATAGCTATAAATAATTTCATAAATAAACATAAACAACTGATAATTTCCAAATTAACTAAGCGGGCTTTACAGGTAAGCAACCGTGAAGAATGCCTTTTTGATTCCCAAATCGTCGCATAGTTGTCGCATCTCCTTACAATCAAACTGTCTTCCATTGTCTGAGATGAGTTTGTATGGAATACCAAAGCGACAAATTATGGAGGTATAGACAAACTCGCGCAATTTTGTTGCTGTGATGGTTGCGAGTGCTTTGGCTTCGGCTCATTTCGTAAAGTAATCTACTGCGACTACCGCATATTTGACTCCACCTTTCCCTTTAGGTAACTCGCCGATTATGTCAATCCCCCATACTGCAAAGGGCCATGGACTTGTGATAGAATGGAGGTTACTTGGAGGTTGGTGGGTATATGTGGCTATTCGCTGGCACCTGTCACACTTCTTCGCAAATGCGAGAGCATCTTGTCGCAAGGTTGGCCAGTAATACCCTTGTCGCATGATTTTCAATGCAAGGGAGTTACCTCCGGTGTGATTGCTACAAATCCCCTCGTGTACCTTGCGAAGTATATAACCACAATCTTCCCCGCTAATGCATTTGAGTAGAGGTTGACTAAAACTTCTGTGATACAACCTTTGGTCATAGATTACATAACGGGCGGCTCGCTTTTGCAGCTTTCTTGCTTCTATTTTGTCATCAGGCAAGAGCCCCTTTTCCAGATATGCGACGATAGGAGTCATCCAGGTGATCTCCTGAACGGTATCTATTTCCATGATCTCTTCTTGATTTATAGTTGGGTGAACCAATACATCTACCGGAATTACATCGAGCAATTCGGCTTCTCTAGTTGAGGCCAAACGGGCCAGTGCGTCTGCATGTGAATTTTGAGCACGCGGTACTCGAGACACAGTTACTTTTTTGAATTTCTGCATTAGCTCGCAGACAATGGCTAAATATTTAACCGATCTCCCGCCTCTTGCCAGATATTCTCTATTCACCTGGCATACCACCATTTGCGAGTCGCTAAAAGCCTGAAGGTACTCGACTTTCATTTCGAGAGCGAGTTTCAATCCTGCGATTAATGCTTCATACTCGGCTTCATTGTTAGATGCAGAAAATTCAAAACGTAAAGCAGCGTGTACCTTAAAATTATTGGGACTGATTAACAAGATCCCACTACCAGAGCCTTCGCTATTTGAGGCTCCATCGACGTACAATGTCCACATCTCTCTGTTCGCTATAGTAATGTCGCTTCTATCTTCTATGAGTGCAACCTCGGTGCTGGGGAATTCAAGTATAAAATCTGCCAAGGCTTGCCCCTTGATCGCAGTTCTTGGTTTATACTTGATGTCGAACTGACTCAACTCCATCGCCCACTTCAACAATCTCCCCGATGCTTCTGGTTTTGCCAGAACTTGCCTTAAGGGGTAGTTCGTCAAAACTTCAATACCGTGAGCCTGGAAATAAGGTCGCAATTTTCTTGACGATGTTATCAAGGCAAATGCCAACTTTTCCATTTGGGGATATCGCGTCTCGGCATCCAGTAATCGCTTACTGACATAATACACCGGGTATTGATGTCCTTGGTCCTCGCGTACTAGTACCGAACTAATCGCATATTTAGACACTGCTAAATAGATGGACAGGACTTCACTGGTCATTGGCTTTGACAAGATCGGAGGTTGCCCCAAGTGTGTTTTTAAAGCTTGAAAGGCCTGCTCACACTTTTCGGTCCAATGGAACCTTTTGTTGCCTTTCAAAATTTGAAAAAACTCCTTGCACTTATCAAAAGATCTAGATAAAAGCGGTTTAAGGCTACGACTTTACCTGTGAGGCTTTGAACTTCCTTTGGCTTGGTTGGTGATGGCATTTCCACCAATGCCCTGATCTTCGCAGGATTGGCTTCTATTCCTCGCTGATTAACCATGAACCCAAGGAATTTCCCAGAGCCAACTCCAAAAACACATTTCAGAGGGTTTAGTCGCATCTTATACCGTCGTAATATATCAAACATGGTCTGTAAGTGGACAATATGATCCTTCGCATGTTGAGATTTTACGAGCATATCGTCAACATATACCTCCATGGTTTTTCCAATGAGATCTGCGAACATCATGTTCACTAGCCTTTGATAAGTCGCACCTGCGTTTATTAAACCAAAAGGCATTACTTTGTAACAGTATAGTCCTCGATTAGTAATGAATGAGGTGTGTTCCTGGTCTGGCTCATACATCGGGATTTGATTATATCCCGAGTATGCGTCCATGAAACTCAAGAGTTCGTGACCTGCAGTGGCATCAACAAGTTGGTCAATGCTAGGAAGGGGAAAGCTGTCTTTGGGACAAGCTTTGTTTAGGTCTGTAAAGTCAACACATGTGCGCCATGAGCCATTAGGCTTAGGCATGAGTACGGGGTTCGCTAACCAATTGGGGTAAAACGACTCCCGTATAAAGTCGCAGGCAAGGAGGCGGTCGACTTCTTCTTTTAGCGCTTGGTACCTCGCGGGATCCATTTTGCGACGCTTTTGTCGGACACCTCGCACCTCGGGGTCAATGTTCAAACGATGACACATGACTTGCGGAGATATCCCGACCATATCTGAGTGTTTCCAAGCAAAAACATCAAGATTTTGCTTTAAAAAGGTCGTTAATTGTTCTCGCAGCTGAAAATTTAATTTAGAACCAATTTTCAAAACTTTATTATTATCTACAGGATCTATAGGTACCTCAATAGTGTCTTCTGCGGCTTGGGCTGCAGCGGTGTGATCGAGGATTCTTGGATCCAAGTCTGGTTCATCTATGTGCGGCACCTCCTCGATTCTGAGGATCTCCTGGCGAGGAGGTGGTGCCTCCAAAAAGTAGATAACATTTACCGTCCTTTTCTCTGCGAGTTTAACTGCTGTGTTGTAGCATTCCCGCGAATCTGCTTGGACTCCCCGCACAGAACCTACTCCAGCGGGAGTAGGGAACTTAATTGTCAGATGATAGATCGAGGTTATGATCTTCATCTCCTTCAGGATCGGTCGACCAATTACGGCGTTATACGCTGAGTATTGGTCGATTACTGCGAAGTCCGCCATTGACTTGGCTGTTACTGGGGCAGTTCCCAAAGTGATTGGGAGTTTGATCATTCCTTTTATTGTTATGACGTCGCCTGTAAAACCATAGATGCTCGACGTCACGGGTCGCAGATCCTTCTCCTCCAAACCCATTTGTTTGAATGCTTGGAAATTCAACAGATTCACTGAACTCCCATTGTCGACGAGTATACGATGGACATTATCCCCGCCAATATTGGTGATTATGACTAGTGCATCGGAATGCGGGTGATGGACCCATCTCGCATCACTCTCCATAAAGGTGATGTCATCGCATTCCTTCTTGAAAAGTTTCTCGGGCCGCTCACTAAGATTGTTGACATTGGTGAACGGCTTTTCTTTAGCTTCTCTGGCGTATCGCTCTTGTGACTTACGTGAGTCCCCTACGATATGGGGTCCTCCAATGATAGTTAGGATGTTGCGAGGTGTTCTGGAGCCACTCGCATTCTGGTTTTCTCCTTTGTCATCCGCTTGGGGATGACTTTCCTCGTTCTTCTTATACTTGTCGAACTTCCCTCTCCGAATGAGCTCCTCGATTTCATCCTGCAAGACCCAACATTCTAAGATAGTATGACCAATGTCCTTGTGATACTTACAGAATTTTTTTGGGGTCTCTCCTGTCGCGATTTCCCCTGATGGGGGGCGGCTTCTTGAAGACTCCGTTTCTTTCTTCGATTGCGTAAATATGGTATCGGGAGACTGGGAGTTCAGTATAGTTGACAAAACGAGGTCCACCTTTCCTTTTCGGCGAGGATTCCTTCTTTAGAGGAGACTTGGCCAACTTCGGACTTCGCTGTCTCCGCAGGCTACGTCTCCTTGGGCTTCGGCCCCCGGAGTTCTTCCCTCGGGGACTGCGAGATCATGAACGTGGTATTGGTGACCGGCGTTTGTCTTTTCCCTTCTCTAACTCCGCCAGAGAATTCTCGATTCTCTTGTGGGGTTCGGCCATGGCGAAGAATTCGACTAAGGATTCGAGCCTTCGAGCTTGTAACTCCTTCCAAAAGTCGATCCTCGGCAAGATACCTGTTATCAGCATGCAAACAAGCGAAGACTCGGGAGCCTTCTCGACTTTTGTTACTTCTGCATTAAAGCGTTTAAAATAGTCTTGTAAAGACTCACCGGGTTCTTGTTTGATGTTGGCCAAAGTCGTATAAGGTGGCCTATACGTCATTGTGGCCTGGAAATGTGTGAGGTATAAGTCGACGAAGGTTTCCCATGTCGATATCGACGCCTCAGGTAATTGGGTAAACCAATCGTGGGCATTTTCCTCGAGTGTTGCCGCAAGAATGCGGCACTTTGCGAGCTGTGGTACCTGATCCACTTCCATTATAGTATTGAATTTTTCAAGATAATCTATTGGGTTAGAAGTACCTTTATATTTGAGGGATTTGAATAGACGAAACCCCTTTGGAAGCTGAGCTTGTCGCACTTCTGTAGTGAAGGGCGAGGTACCATGCAACTTGTATATGGGCTTCCGTTGCTGCTCGAGCATTTTCAAAGCCTGCAGAAGCATGCTTTGGTCAATCCCTCCAGTCGCAGGAGCCGGGGCTGCTACGACTACGGGAAGCGCAACTACTGCGGCGAGATTTGCTGGGACATTGATCCCAATGGTCGCGATCGGCGCGGTAGGCGGGTTATTATAAGTGTTGGCACCCTGATCGTCCGCATGGGGATCACGGAGTGTCTTAGTATTACGTGGGACGCGAGAGCGTGCCCTAAAAACTGCGTTGAGGTGATCATGCAGATCACCCCGATGTACCTGGTAATGTCCTCCCTGTTGCGTCTGTACAGAGCCGGACCTTGTGTATCTACTTGGAGTACGACCATGCGATGACGAAGAGGCTGATTCTGCGTCGTTGTCTCTTGATGGTCGACTGCGAGGATTACGCCGTTCAGGGTCTTCATCAACTTGTGTGCTTTGGTTTGGATACCTTGCGGATTGATCCCTCGACATTGGATGGTTCAGGTCCAAACCTTCAGGGTTGGTTCTCCGTTCCCTGCGTACACGGTTAGTATGACGTCTAGAAGTCGTTACCTGAGGGTTATCGGTGCGAATAGCAGGAACTTGAGGAGGGCGTCGGGTTCAGTTTTGTCCATCTACTACGGCTTGTAGCGCGCGTAGTTGATCCTGAATCGCAGTATATTGATCAGTGGTGAGTTGGATGATTCCCTCGGATACCACTGCCGGAGTGACAGGGGGAACATGCATGGTTGCTGGTGGTGTGGATGTGTCCCCGACTTGAGGGTCAGTCGTTTCTGGGAATAGGTTGAGAGGTCTGATATTGCTTCTCCCTACTCCGCCGTCAATGACGTCCACAGGTGGCATTCCAGTTCCAGATAATGGTACGTTCATCATCCCAATGTTGATGGACCCGTTGTTAGCTCCTCTGTTTGCGTGATTTCCAGCCATGATGATATTTTTCTTTGAAATGAATAAAATCTTAGTCGTTTCCCACATACGGCGCCAAATGTTGTCGAGTGAATTTTGCAACACCAAATTATATAGTATTATTAATAATCAAGAAGAAATTTATATGGAAAGACAAGTGCGAGTATTCGACCTAGAATGGCGAGTACTCGACTGGGAATGAGAAACAATCAACGAAGGCTGGAAAATAACAATTAGACAGAGAATTATAGTGGTTCAGTCAGATTATGATCTGCTTAGTCCACTGTAGCAAGAGATTCGTAGGTGCCATTTCATGGTGGATCACCCCTTTATATACAAAGCAGGTGCCCAATCGGTTACACAAGGATCACATTCACTGTTAATCCATTATTTACATATTGAATTGTAATAATTAAACCCAAGCAACGTTAACATTAATAAATGAACGACAGTGACTAAGTCCATCAACGTATGCGTCTTCTGCATCTGCGAGTTGACTGTTCATGTTTCGTTGTTGAGCTCGCGGGGTCATCAGTACGTTTGGAACGTCTGCGCCCTTAGGTAATCGCCTCTTGTAGACATCGCATGTCGAGCTGATAGAACCTAGACATGCGAGTCTATATCGGTTTATCAAGGCTATTGGGTCGTTGGGACCAATTCACATCATAGAGAGTTGATCTCTATGCTTTCGCTGAAGTATAGAGAGGATACTCGCATATGTCCTGGCACATGCGAGTTGGATCCATCCTGTATAATGCGAGTTAAAGTTATGTGATCCGACTTAGGTCATACTCACAATATCTCGCTGGTTTTATCCTGGGCGAGATCTAAACTTCGAGAAGTCTCTCATGGACATTTCAGCTTTCAATGGAAATCTGAATATACGTGTCCTTTAAATAGGAGTCTGGTCTCGAGTTTCTAGGTGAGAGAAATCTCACTATAACATAGACCCATGGTCCCTGCACTAGTTGAGATAATATTGCTTGTAAGACTCATATAATTGGTTTTGATTAATCAATTATAATTCTCAATTTAGACTATGTCTATTTGTGAATTTTTTCACTAAGTAATGGCGAAATTGTAAAGAAAGAGTTTTAGGGGCATATTTGTTAATTATGATACTTTCTATGGTTCAATTAATAAATATGATAAATGACAATATTATTTAATAATTATTTATAGTTATTAAATAGTTAGAATTGGCATTTAAATGGTTGAATTAGAAAATTGGCGTTTTTGAGAAAATCAGATGCAAAAAAGGTAAAACTGCAAAATTGCAAAAAGTGAGGCCCAGATCCACTAAGCATGGCCGGCCACTTTTGTAGGAAATTTAAACTGATATTTTCATTATTTTAATGCCAAATAATTCAAACTTAACCCTAGTGGAATGCTATAAATAGATAGTGAAGGCTTCAGGAAATTTACACTAAAATTTCACACTTTTGATTCAGAAAAACCTGAGCCTTCTCTCTCCCTATCTAGCCGACCACTCCCTCTCTCTTTCTGCCCTCTTGAATTTCGAAATCTTAGTGATTAGAGTAGTGCCCACACACAGCAAGCAATACCTCAATCATAGTGAGGAAGATCGTGAAGAAAGATCATCAGCAAAGGAGTTTCAGCATCAAAGATTCAGAGAAAGAGATCCAGGTTCAGATATTGATAATGCTCTGCTACAGAAAGGAATCAAGGGCTAGATATCTGAACGGAAGGAGTCATTTAATTCCGTTGCACCCATTGTAAGGTTTCCTAAATTTTATATGTGTTTAGATCTAAGATCCTGGTAAAATAAATTCCAACAACTGGTATCAGAGCCATGGTAATTGATTTACTTGCAAGAAATTTGCACTTTAAAACGATTGTTTGTTTGTTTTTGGATGGTATCATGCTGTATTGAGTGTTATTTGATGATTGATTGGTGTTTGTGAATTTTCGTGAAAAATAATTGAATATCTGTTTCTGGAATTATTTTTATTGGATAGTATGGAAAAAAGTAAGCAAGTTACTTTTTTACAGAACTCAATTTCGATTTAATTTGAATTAGTTATGATTTTTTGAAGTTTCGAAAAAATCGGGGTTGAGCTGAAACCCTCGTGCGCGCGCGGAAATCCTGCCAGAACCCACCAGCGCCGAGTTTTCAGCCCCATGCACTCCCCATGCGCGCGCGGACGGGTATGCACAGCATCCTGTCCGTACAACTCGCAATTTTTTCGTTTTTCTTCGTTTTTTCATGCTTTTTCATGGAATTAACTTCCGATTTTTTGTATAGTTCTGTATTTATACTATTAGTGTAATTACTATTCCTAATTCAATTCTAATTATCATTATGAATTAATTTAATATTTTTTAAATTTAATTCAAGATATTAGTGTAATTTGAATTTAAAAATGGTTAGTATCTATCTTATTTTTAAATTTGATTATATCTTATCTTATTTTTAAATTTAAGGTCAGATTTTAAATATTTTAAATTAAATCTTTTTTTAAATAATTTGACCTTATTTAAATTTAAAATAAGATAACTATAATCATGTAATTTTAAAAAGATGTAAGATATTTTGCTAACTTTTAAATTTTGTTATTTTATTTACTTAAATTACATTTAAAATATGAAAAAGATATTCATTTATCTTTTTTAATTTTTTATTTAATTTTTATTTATAAAATAACATTTAAATTTTAAAAGTAGTTAGCAAATTTTGAAATGATATTTAGGTTGGTTGAAACCTAATTTTTCCAAATTGTAGGTTTAATTTTAAATTTAATTTTTTTTTTTTAAATTTTCGAATTTTTCAAAATTTTTTTAAATTTTTGAAAATATTTTATTTATTTAATTAATTATTTCGAAATTAATTATTTAATTTAAAATTAAATAAATCCTACATCCAACTATCCAGCTAACCTTGTTGCAGGAGTATGTGTTTTAGCTTGTGTGTAAGTTTTCAAAACCTATTATTGCTTGATTGCAAATAGCCATGGTTAACTTGTTGACAGATCCAATGATCTGATCTTAACCCATGGCTCCCTTGGTCAAGTTAATAATTTGTAACAGGTATATTTACAATCTTCTTTCATCTGTGTATGACCTAGCAACATGAAGGACCCATCGAAAGTGTGCCTGTGAGCCTATGTGTTTAATTTCATTATAGATGCATATAGGTTAATGTTGCTAAATAAAATATCATAGTTCTTGATAGATTTTATTTAGGCCCATTTAGTTTTGGGCTTATTCAATTAATAACAGTTGTTCATTTTAAGGTTAAATTCCTCTCTTTTGGGCCTTGTGTGAGAGTTGGCAGCCATAGTAGTGGGTACGACATACTGAACCTAGCACCCCATCACATGAACCACCCCAATTGTAAAAGCCCATTTGCCTGATTTGAATAACTGTACTAGGTTAATTAAACTAGTTTAACCTAATAAAATTGATTAGCAACATAATTAATTTCATTTATTTTGAAATTAATTTAAGAAAATTATAGTTTAAAGAATTTTTTATTCTAAGCTAAACTATATGTATTTTCTTTTATTTAATTAAATATAGAATTATAACCATCTAGATTCTTTCTGAAGCTTAATTTAAATTTTTCATTAAATATTCCTATTTAAGTTGATATTTAGTTATCTACAACTAACCAACTTAAATCTAAATATCTTTTGGATTTAAAATTTCAAAATTAAGTTGAGGAATTTTAGGCATTTGTTATTAAGATTCTTTAGATATTTTTTGAGTTAATATCTTTTCGAATATTAACTTAAAATATTTTAGATATTTTTTAAGTTGATATCTTTTCGAATATTAACTTAAAATGGAATATTTTCAAATTAAGTGGTTACAACTTAATTTTTGATATTTAATTAAATTTAAATTTGAAAATATTTAAGTTCTAGATTTTTTTCTAATACAACTTAAATTAGATATTTTTTCAAATTTTATGGAAAAGATACTTAGTCAAATAAGATATTTTCTAGATAGTTATTTCTAAACTACTTATTATTTCTAATATTAAATAGGAAAATATTATAAATTGTGAAATTAATTATTTAAATAATTAATTTTGGTACAATTTATTTTAAGTATATTTTTCCTAGTATTAAACTAGAGATTAATAATTAAGCCTTCTCTACACTTAATTATTTATTTCTTGAATTTAATACATTTAATTAATTTAAAAATTAAATATCTAAGTTGATTTTCATCATGATACTTAAATATTTCTTTTTCATGACACTTAATTAAATAGAAAAATTATTTTTAGTTGAAATTTATTTTTTCAACTAAATTTAAATAATTTTCAAAATATATATTTTTTCTTTATTTTATTAATCAAATTTCGAAATTGCATTTCTTAAATGCTGGAATTTCGAATTTTATTTGAAAAATAGATTAAAGTTGTAAATTATTTATTTTAATTTTGGACCAACTTAAATCAATGATTTTTTTCATTTAATTATTAATTAAAATAAATGAAGTAAAATATATTTTTCTTTATTTTATTAATCAATTTTTGAAATTGCATTTCTTAAATGCTGGAATTTTGAATTTTATCTTGAAAAATAGATTAAGTTGTAAATTAATTATTTATTTTAATTAATTTTTGGACCAACTTAAATCAATAATTTTTTCATTTATTGATTAATTTAAAATAAATGAATTAAAGTATATTATTAGAAATTGAATTAATTAGTCAAAGGAAAATCTAGATAGGTGATATTTTTTGCTTGAAGTATTTTTCTAGTGTATTTAATTAAATAGAAAATTAATATTTAAGTTAATTTTCATCATCATACTTAAATATTTGAAATTTTTCTTATATATTTAATTAAATAGGAAAATTATATTTTTTGTTGTAAATTAATTTTATTAATTAATTTTGGGCGAACATTAAATTAGAATAATTTTTCCAGGATTAATTTTTTATTTTAACATGCATTTTTGAAAATTGTGTCCTTGAATACTTTAATTTTTCGAAATGCAATATATATTTATAGAAAATTAAATTTGAGTTGTAAATTAATTTAAATTAATTTTGTAACAACTTAAATTGAATATTTTTCTAAATATTTATTGGAAATTATTACTAAGATGGAAATAATTCATATTATTTTCATATCCATCTAAGTAAAATTTATAAATATTAAATTAAAATTTATATTTAGAATTTTTCATTCTAAATTGGAAATTTTAATAAATATATATTTAAAATAAATAGATTAAATAAAGAGAATCAAAGAAAATACAACTCTCTTTAAATAATGAGCTTTATTATTAAGATATTCGATCTCCATTGTTGGTTTTACACCGCGTTTGTTTTAGTGAGTAATCCTCCCTAATGGAGTAATGTTCATTAGCAATTTCGCACCGTTTAATCTCGAAAGATAAGTAGTTTGTAAGTGTTTTATATGGTATGGATCACCCTAATGGTGGCGACCATATTTGACTTGCAAATTGCGAAACAATGGTGGAAGCTCATAAGATAGAATTGCCTTGACTCTCGCCTAAACGGGACAACGCTGAATTCTAATCTTGATTGAATAAAAGGTTGCTAGAATGTGTAACATTTTAGATGAGCTGACAACTCTATTCAATGAATGGTAGCTTTGACTCTCGCCTAAACGGGACACTGATATCAGTTTGTTGAAAACCTTGGAAATTATTTAGGATTGTAAGTTTTAGTATTTTCACTTGTCATTCCTACTAATAATTTCTGAATTGTGTATGAATTTATATTGAACCATGTTATTTTCTGTTATTAAGTTGTAGTTTAATTTCGAATCATCATTGTTGGTCTAACTTGGTTTGTTTATCTAATGAGATAAACCCCTAGTGGATTTTCACCATTAGACATTCATAATAGTGTTAGATCTCGAAAGATAAATATTGTATATGCGACATCTAGCTGTTCATCAATTGATGACACCTTAGACTAGTATTTTTACGATATGAAACAAGAAGATTATATAAATAAGATTACTTTGACTTTCGCTAATCGAAGCATCGTTGGATTCTTATTTAATCAACGAAATTATCCTAATTCCTCTTAGCTTATTCATTTCGAAAAGCTCAATAACATATCATTGGATGAATGGTCTATAAATCATTTCATGTCATTCTATATTTTCTCTTAAGAAATTAAATTACGCATATGATTATAATCCCAAAATTCTATTCCCAATTGATATAAATCCTCAATCTTAGAAATCTCCTACTTTATGGGCAAATTTGACTTAGAGTTAAATTAGTAGTGGTGGTCCAAGAAAGAATTACTCATTATATTTTGTTGAATTTAAGTCTTTTACTTTAATTTTAGAATCCAAACAGAAATTTTCCTATATTTCTATTTCCAGGAAGCAATACAATTACACTTTCCAAGTGTTTAATAACCATTTTCTATTAATGGATTCAAATTGTATGGAATATGAGTTTAGTATTCTGTGACCAGGATCCACTTGCACTATTCTAAGAACTCTTTGATGTAACTAAACCTAAATCATCAAAACGACACAACCACATTTTTTTAATCTGTGGCATTTGTATCTTTTTCATAGTGGATTTGACAAGATCAATCTCTGCAAAGAGTTAATATGCCTATATCCACTGAAAGTAGTTCATCTCATTCGCAGATGGATGTACATTCAGGGGTGGATATGAGTTTTTCGTTGTATTCTTAAGACGATAACTCTAGATATACCTTTTAGGAAGAAATTTGAAATGTTTGAAAAATTTCATTAATTTCTAGCAATGGTTAAAACCATTAAGGTAAGTGGTTAAAGATCTTGCGAACTGATAGGGGTAGAGAAATAGTTAGTAGATATGCAGTTCAAAGATCATTAATTTGATTTTTGAATTATATCCAAACTTACCTCCCCAGAAATTTCGAGTTGCATGTTGATGATTAGTTACTAGTCGTTGCCTAATTCCTTCTATGGTAATACAATTTCAGAATGATATAATGGTTGTATACTTAATGTAAATCATTACTAGATTCATGGATGACCTAATCAAAATCTTAAGAAAAGCTAGAACTGTTAACCATGGTTTGTTAGCTATTCTAAGTGATTAGGGGTGGACCATCCCATTGTCAATAGATTAGAAAGTGTTTGTTCAAAAAAATACTACTTTTCTAAAGATAATGACTAAGTCTGAAAACAAGTAGCAAATAAAGGAGATATTTTTCTTGATTCCAAAAGTGTTCTATCATCTTATATAACATATGATGATCCCACTGCTTCTGTTGTCTTGTCACAACCGAAGAGATCAATACCATTTAGTTTTCTTCGACATAATTCACGGTACCTTGTCGTAGTGGGAGAGTTTCTAGGAACTCACCTTCTTATGACTTGGGAGACACTAGTGTTTTAAAATCCATTGTGAGTTTAAACAAGTAATGGATTGTCAAGATAAGAAACTAACAAGAAAGCCAATAGAACTATAGTTTAATTCATTCACATGGAGTGACCTAAATTTTTCTATTACAAGGACATAAAAGGATATTTTAGTTAATAAGTCTATTCTATGGACTTAACAAAATTTCCTGTTCCTAGTATTATAGGTTTGAGTTTATCTAAACCTATGGCTTATGGTATACCTGGTAATTAATTACTCTAATGCAAGCAACTTACTTTAGTGAGATGGTGAAGCATTTTCTTTCTAATGGCAATCTATAGAAGCTTCACAACTTCTTAAACATAGATTTTATTTATCTAAGGAAAAGTTTCAACTATTCCAGAAAAGATAAAGCCATGAAAGAATTTCTTAAATCAACAGTGAGAGGTCTTAGATATGCTTTTGTATGCCTTAGACCAGACACTTGCTGTTGAGTGGGAGTAATGAGTAGGTATCAGATTAATCTAGGAGAAGAACATTGGAACACAATCAAGTAAATCCTAAGATTAAGAAGAGGAACTATATGTTAGTCTATAAGGGTGTGTTTAAAACTCTTAGACTACACCATATCAGATTTCGAAATTTGCCTTTGTGCTAGTAAATCTTTTTGATAAGATGGTGGTTACTCTGGGGGTGGAATAGTGATTTTGGAGAAGTGTAAAAACCTATCTGAAGTCTCTAGGTCTACCAGAGAGGGACTGAATGTTAAAGTTGCAGGAAAGGTACTTATTCAGTCTAAGGAAAGTTCTATGCATCTTTGGCACCATTCCAAATTGCCTTAAACTACTAGTGTTATTTCCTGATTAACCAAACGTAGTTGCCAAAGGTATAGAATCCAGTATCCCAAGAGAGTAGACATATAGAGTGGAATTTCACATTATCAATGATTTTGTGATTAAGGAAGAGTAATGGTGGAGAAAAGGTTGTGTTTAATTCAACCTTTCAGATCCTATTACGAGGAGTTTACTACTACTACACTTGATTTGTATATCAAGGTGTTGAGATTATTTGAAATGCACTTTTTTGTTTTATATTAGTGCAAGTGGGAGTTTGTTGGGTTTTATGCCCTAAATAAAACTTATTTCAATATAATCAGATTTACTTATTAATATAGATCAGAAATAACATTTAATGTTGCATGGTTCACATGATTTATTTCATGATTATATGTACATAATGTATGAATTCATCTGAAACCCTTTTCACATACTTGATCCTGTTTATTGTGCTGTCAACACATTGGAAAGTAAACATGACTATGTGAATAAAGTTTCCTAGATTTATCAGACATGGAGTTTTACTGATATGATAATCTACAACAGAGTTTACTTGCATATGGAGAAATGCTATGTTCTTTCCAGAGCATTGGTTAAAGTAAAGCTCAGGTTGGATGCATGGAGTATGCATCGGAAGGGACCGATATTGAACTTTGACTTAGATTTATTAAACTTACCGTAATATCTATTCAAGTCAATATCGCCTAGTTGATCCTAGATCAAATGATCTTAATCCTGTTATGATTACGCTCGATCTCAAGAGGCTATTGTGTTCTTTGACTTGTTAGTTAAGCCTGCTTTTAGGTCAGGGTGATACGTACATTTTGGGAACACGGTGGTGCAATTGAGTGGGAGCGCTATCATAAACATGGAATCTATAGCTTCTATCTGGCGAATAGTAAGCAAAGGATGATCTCCTTCGAGCATGACCAAACGAACATAAATGGTGGAGTACTCATTTCACATAAGCTGAAATATCATTTATACGGGGTCAAGTGTTTTAAGGATAAAAATACATAGTAGGGTGTTACGGTAATCTAATCCCTTTACAGTGTAGATCATTCATATAGAGGATCATTGATCACTTTAGGATTATAACAATGGATAACTAATGATGCGTCTATATGGTGGAACATATAGAGCGTTCTATATACTGAGAGTGCAATTCTAAGTTCTATGCGTGGATTCAACGAAGAATTAATAAGTTAGTGAATTTTAGTGCTAAATTCTTGATCTACTTATTGGAAGCTCGGTTATATAGACCCATGGTCCCCGCACTAGTTGAGATAATATTGCTTGTAAGACTCATATAATTGGTTTTGATTAATCAATTATAATTCTCAATTTAGACTATGTCTATTTGTGAATTTTTCACTAAGTAAGGGCGAAATTGTAAAGAAAGAGTTTTAGGGGCATATTTGTTAATTATGATACTTTGTATGGTTCAATTAATAAATATGATAAATGACAATATTATTTAATAATTATTTATAGTTATTAAATAGTTAGAATTGGCATTTAAATGGTTGAATTTGAAAATTGGCGTTTTTTAGAAAATCAGATGCAGAAAAGATAAAATTGTAAAATCGCAAAAAGTGAGGCCCAAATCCACAAGTATAGGGCCGGCCACTTTTGTAAGGTTTTTCCCTCTGATATTTTCATTATTTTAATTTCAAATAATTCAAACCTAACCCTAGTGGAATGCTATAAATAGATAGTGAAGGCTTAAGGAAATTTACACTAAAATTTCACACTTCTGATTCAGAAAAACCTGAGCCTTCTCTCTCCCTATCTGGCCGACCACTCCCTCTCTCTTTCTGCCCTCTTGAATTTCGAAATCTTAGTGATTAGAGTAGTGCCCACACACAGCAAGCAATACCTCAATCATAGTGAGGAAGATCGTGAAGAAAGATCATCAGCAAAGGAGTTTCAGCATCAAAGATTCAGAGAAAGAGATCTAGGTTCAGATATTGATAATGCTCTGCTACAGAAAGGAATCAAGGGCTAGATATCTGAACGGAAGGAGTCATTTAATTCCGCTGCACCCAATTTAAGGTTTCCTAAACTTTATATGTGTTTATTTCATCGTTTTAGAAAATTCATATTTAGGGTGTTAATAAACATACTTGTGAGTGTATCTAAGATCCTGGTAAAATAAATTCCAACAGTGTGGTGGGTGGTGGGTGGGTGGGTGGGTGGCTGAGAAGGGTTCATAGTCAAAGAAAAAGAAAAAAAAAGAAAGGAAAAAAAGAAAAAGAAAAAGAAAGAAAGGAAAAAAGAAGAAAGAAAAAAAAAAGAATTTTTTTAATTTTTTTTATTTTTAAAATAATTAATTTTTTATTTTTTTTAAATATATTTTTACGTGGACCAATAAAATTGTGCCACGTGTTTATTGTGTCCACGTGGACAATCCAACCTGGCAGTTAACGGCTAAATTTGGACGGAAGTGTTAAATTGCTAACAGTTTCCTGATTTTGGGGGTTTACCCACAGAAATTTGGGTTTTAGGGGTTTAATGAAACCAAAACGAAAGTATTGGGGGTTTTGCCGCCATTTACCCTATTAAAAAAGAAAAAAAAAACAATTTAGTGCTGTCTACAATGCCCACCTAAATATGGTGGGACACTGTAGACAAACCCAAAAATGATAATACAATTGTCGTTCGGTTGGACTTAGTTTTGGTGTAATATCACACCATAATTGATGTTTTACAGGCCCATTGGAGTTGGCCTAAGACGAACAATTTTTCTACATTTTGTGAGGTACTTGTAATAATATTTAGTAAGTAGTATAATATATAGATTGAATATATAATGTAACAAAATAATTAATGTTATAAAATATATAAAAGGAAAAGAAGAAGATGATGAAGAGAGAAAAATAAGCTAATTTCTCAGTTGTTTATTCTAATGGGGTGAACCCCTATTCATACAAAAATATGATTAAAAGAATGGGAAACTAAATCAATTTAACATTAATGGTGATAACTAATTTAGTGATTTGGACATCCATAAATAATATTTCATGACACTCCCCTTTGAATGTCCATAAAAATTATCTTATTAAAAGCCTTGTTGAAAAACTTGGTCAAAAGAAAAAGAGTGCAGTGTAAACTAACTACTTCTTATTTAGGCATTCGTGGAGATCTTTTAATCGACAAATTTTAATCTTGTGAACCATCTTCACAAATATTGATGTTGGTAATGACTTTTTGAATAAGTCTGCTAGATTGACACTTGATTAAATTTGTTGGACACCAATGTGCATTTTCTAGAAATGTAAAAAGAAGAATTTGGTAAAATGTGTTTTAATTATATCTCCTTCAATATACCCTCCTTTAAATTGGACGATGCAAGTAATATTATCCTCGTAGAATACTGCCTGTGTTGATACTTCTTTATTGAGTGTAATATATATGTTTTCTGAATATGTTATTGTTATACCCGAAATTCAGCTGTCATCTCGGTGGAGGACACGTGTTAATATAAAGGGAATATGGATCGATGAAATCACTTTTTATGGAATAACTCATTAATTGCGTAAGTATCAGAGTATATTTGTAACATGCTGACCGTAAGGTCTTATGCGAGGAATCAATATACAAACTGTTACTTAGTATACTAGCGAGAGACCATATGTCGTTAAGTGCAAATAGCGAGGCATCAAGTACGCTGTATCTAGGAAGACAAAAGCGACACATATCAACTTTGGAAGCACTTAGTGTATAATGAACAAACTAAGTGTAACAGTCGGGTTGGCTCGAGACCTAGTAAGCGAGATGCCTATCTCGTTGTGGGAAGGCTTCCTGTAATTTCACCCAGTTAACTTCAGACATTTTCTCGGTGAGGCTTACAGTCCTGACGAGTCAGAAGCTTACATTCAAACGAGCCTCGAAGAACTCTTTGTAAATAAGAATCGCGATCGTCACAAGACGTGTATCGTTAACCTCGGAAGGAAAAATGGCCCCAGCTAGCTATTGTGATCATTGGAACCAAACTTCTGTCGAGACATCTCCAGATACAACAATTAAAGACGTGTTTAAATACACGATCGTTTTGACCCGGTAAAAGCGGGAAAATCACAGCTATATGATTTTCAAATAATAATCGCATTTCCACTACGTGATATGTAATCAAACCCCATGATTTTAGGGAATGATTGTTGTAAACAGATTACAGTCAACTTTGTAATTAACTGCCCACTATGTAATTATAAATAGTGGCAAGTAAGATCAAAAAAGGGACGGAAAAACTCATATAAAAGAGGCCCTGATAAAATAATCAGAAATCTGAATAAGATTGACTCCTGGACTAAGAAAAATTTTAACTACAAAATCACGTAAAAAACCCTGTGTTCATATTTTTATTTTTATAGCTTTCATTTTTTCCGTGTGAGATTGTCACGGTTAGGCTAAATTTTAGTTAATGAAAATCTACGTTAACAGTTTGGTGCTTTCATTAAGAGCCTCTGTGAAAAAGCTCAGAAAAAACCCTCCTTTCTTTTGAAGAAAAACCACCTCCCTCATGGCTGAAAACCCAAAAAATGTTAATACCCCACATGAGGAAACTAATCATCGTTCTGGGAAAGAGACCATGGGCTCCAGAAGGTCTACCAACTCGCGGTCTAGACATACCACCTGTTCCAGAAGGACTCAACCTGAGGGTGGCCCCAGCACACGGACCACACGTTCCTGGAGGACCCAACCCGATGTTGGTCCTAGTACGCGGACAACACGCTCGAGGAAAACTCAGCGTGGGAGTGGCCAGAACCCTGGGACGACGGATGAAGAGCCCAATTGTGGAGAAGCCCAGTCTATGGGAGAAGGCACTTATGAAACGTAAAACCGCCGCTTAAGACGCTGTTTGGAAGAGGCGCAATGTCAGAACGCTGAATTTGTAATATCCCGATAAATTTAATGGTAAATAATTAGGGTTTATATTTATATTATGGGTTAATCAGGTAATAAGTGGGATTATTATCCTACTAATCTATTTCAGCATAAAATTTAAATTTTGCTATAAGTGAGTAAATAATCGTAATTTGTTAATTACGGAGATTTATATAGCATGTGTGAATGTAATATGAGTTATATGTGAAATAAAAATATTTTCAAGTTCAGGGACCATGAAGACTCGATAAGTGGATATATAAGCGTAATTTGTTAATTACGGAGATTTATTTAAAATACGTGGATATAATATGAGTTATTTGTGAAATAAAAAATATTTTCATGTTCGGCGACCCTGGAGACCCCATTGGATGCCAAAAATGTCAAAACAGTTTTAGTTAGAAATATTGATGGGATTATTAGGATAAGTTGATTTTAGAAATATCGGAGTATTTTAGGGTACTCGAAGTTGGTCAAATACCCTAAAAGTAGAAATTTCTTAGTAGCTAAGAAATAATTAGATAACTATTAATAATAAAGTTTTATTAATATTATATTATTATTATTATTTTAATATATTAAACTGATAACTTAAGTTATTAGTATCGTTTCAGTATAAAAGAACGACGAACGAAACCCTCTCCCTCATCTTTCAACAAAATTTTCTCTCCTTCTATTTTTTTTTTTTTTATTTTCAATCCAAAACTTAGCGATCTAAGCTCTGGTAGTAGCGTGATAGAAAATCCTTAAAGAGGGAAAGCTTAAGGTATAGTTTAATTATGTTTTAAGCTAAAAACAATTAGTTTTATATAGGGGTTTCGTGAATTAGAATAGTTATGGAGATTTTGACTTCGTAGAATTGTTCTTTGATACCTATGGGACTAGTATCGATGTTTACTTGTTGAAATTGAAGTGATTTTGAGTTAGAAATCGAGTTTTAAACTTTTTAAAGCTTAGTCTGAACGTTAGTGGCGTTTTTCATTTAAGGGCTCGATTTTAATTTTTGTTACGCAAGGATAGTAATATTTATGGTATATATGCACCCTGTGAAGTTTGGAGTGATTTGGATAAGTTTTGGTAGTGTTTTGGTGAGTGCGAAAATTGGAGTTTTCGAGTTTCATAGTTTTTAGAAATTCCTAGAAGATCAGAAATCGTATTTTTGTCATAACTTTTGACTTGGGTGTCCGTTTTGGACATTTTATATACCGTTTGGAAGCTTGCGACGAGCTCTACAATATGGTGTATAATTTAGAGCTAAAATATAAGTTTTATTTTGATGTATTTATACCGCGGGGTTTGGTAGAAAACCCTAGATTGTCTTATGTGAATATTAAGCAGTGTTTTGGGATAAACACTTATTGGTTTATCGTTGTTGTGACATAGGGTCGATATCATCGGGGATAGTTCTCCACTTGGGTTGGCCTAAATATATGAACCTGGATTAAAGGTAAGAAAGATATATTGTACTGCATAGTATGTTGTATGTAATACAATTAGTATTGTTATGAATTGATTAATATTGAGGTATAGTTAATATTGTTATATAATGAAAAGACTAATTAGCTGAATATTGATAATGTGATGTTATTATGCATGTGATATATGGGCTCACCTGATTAGGTGATGCGATTTTCCTAGCGACGTACTGGGTGTAAGTATGGGCATCAGTGATATATGATGAGTACCGAGCATAGGTACGAGCTCACCTGATTAGGTGATGCGATTTTCCTAGCGACGTAGTGGGCATAAGTACGGGCGTCAGTGATATATGATGAGTACCGAGCGTAGGTACGACCTCACTTGATCAGGTGATGCGATTTTCCTGGCGACGTATCGGGCATAGGTACGGGCGTCAATGACATATGATAAGTATCAGGCGTAGGTACGGGCTTGTCTGATTAGACGATGCGATATTGGTGCCAGATTATGGCACGAGCTCACCTGATTAGGTGATGCAATTATATGATATATGGGTGCAGGTTTTTGGCACGGGCTCACCTGATTAGGTGATGCAGTTATGCGACATATGGGTGCCAGGCTATGGCACGGGCTTGCCTGATTAGGCGATACAATACAAGATTATCAGATTAAAGTATCGACTTGTCTGATTAGGCATCGTGGTGAAATGAAGATGGTTGCTTTATGAGGTAACATATATATTATTTATATGATTAAATGAATATGAATTCCATTATTGGTTTAATAGTTTTGTATTACCAAATATCTGTATACTAATGTTTATTCGTGGCAGATGCCAGTAGTCATTTGGATTTCATCTTATGAACAAAGTGTGATGATTTGATTCTTATTGTGTATAAATGATAACATTCGAATAATAAACTATATGATTGTTATTATTACTTTTCTTGTTGAGTCCTTGTGACTCACGGGTGCTATGTGGTGCAGGTAAACGCAAAGAAAAACTAGATCACCCATGAGGTGGCAGTCTTCTCCAGCAATGTACATATTAACCTCACTGGCCTGCGTGCCGAGTTGCCAGGAGTTGTTTTGGACTGGTTGTATCTGCTGTGTATTTTGATTTAATATTTAAATGGTTGTCGTATATATTTCTTTAGCAAAACTTTTTATAACAGGGATTCCCGGAACAGACTTTTTATGCCGTTATAATGTCTGTTTTTAGTATTTTATTTTAGTCAAGTTTTTAATATTATCACGGTTTTTAATAATTAATTATTCTACTAGTATTAAACTAGTTTATAAAATCACACACGTGGCGTCCTTACAGATTAGGGCGTTACAACTTGGTATCAGAGCAGCCATAGTTTTAAAGGTCCTGAAAACTAGTCGAATATGTACATTTGCTGCGAGGACAGGTCGACTCATGGTATAGTAAGTGTTTATATTATTTGCTATTGGATTACCTGCCTAGGCTATTATAAAGTATGTTGGAAAAGTAGTATAGTGAAAATTTTGATAAGAATATGTGTATGGTACATTCGTATTGATATTGATACCCGTCTGAGTTTTAAATGGTTAGAAGATGTGGACTAAATGTGTGATAAGTTATGCAGTAAAGGCAATCAAATAGTCTGATTAGCGAGCTATTTGGGCTCAGGGCAAACAATATGGAAGAGAATTAGTTATTGCCATAATGCTGGGAACATGTAAATTCTGCTATACAGGATATGATTAGACAACAAGGGGAAACAGATCTGAGATCTGAAGGAACAATAGGCTCATCTTGTGTCTGTTCTTGTACTATCGACACTTCTTGTTGTACCATTAGATGTGGTGGAATATATGAAGCCAACTTACTTCTAGATCAGGAAACGAAAACTAAATGAACCACCAATTATGGGACAGGACAAAAAGGTTCCAGGGTGGTCAGGATAGCAGTTAAAGTGAGAATAAGAAATGATGACCTTATCCTGAGTGTTCAAGATACAAAAAGGCGTCATTTGAACCAATGTAGAGCCAGATCAATATCAGAAAATGGATGACCAGTAATAGCAAGAGAGTCACAGAGAATTTTAATCTTGTTTTGTGTAAATTGGACAATTGACTCTTGAGCTACAGTAATCGAGCCTTGGACTGGCTAGAGAACTTTTTCTCCAAGGCTTTCTAGACGCCATTGGAGTTGGTATAACTTCCTACAGTGCTAAGAATTCCATTGGTCATCGAACATTGAGCCAAGAAATAATGAGCTGATCTTTCTTGCTATTAGGTTTTGTGCCCTAAATAAAACCTATTTCAATATAATCAGATTTACTAATTAATAAAGATCAGAAATCACATTTTATGTTGCATGGTTCACATGATTTAAATCATGATTATATATTCTATTAAGTCCAGAACATATGTATTTGTTCATGATTATAGTGGTGTCAGTATAGTGGAATATAATCATGTTTATATGTTCAAGAGTTTAATTCCCTGATTTGTAAGTTCACTAGATTTAGACTAGCATGATAATCAGCGATAGGTAACTTACACCTTGGATAAATGTTATGTCCTTTCCAGGGCATTGGCAAAGTTTACCAGTATCGGATGTATGGAGTATACATTGGAAGGGACCGATATTGAACTTTGATTAGATATGATAAATTTACTGTAATATCTATTCAATTCCATATCACCTAGTTGATCCTAGATAAAATGATCTTAATCCTGACATGATTAGGTTCGATCTCAATAGTGTTATTCATGTTCTTTGATTTGTTAGTTAAGCCTACTTTTTGGTCAAGGTGATACGTACATTTTGGGAACATGGTAGTACAATTGAGTGGGAGCGCTAATCATAGATATGGAATCTATAGCTTCTATCCGACATAAAAGTGAAACGATGATTTCCTTCGAGCATGCTAAATAGAGATAAATGATAGAGCGCTCATTTTAGTGATTATATTAATTCACTATAATATCATTTATAGATGGCCAAGTGTTTTAATGATAAAATACATTGAAAGGGTGTAACGGTAATTTTATCCCTATGCAATGTAGATCATCTATAGAGGATCATTGATTATTGGGATTATAACAATAGATAATTAATACCGTATCTATATCGTGGAACATATAGAGCGTTCTATATGATTGAGAGTGCAATTCCAAGTTCTATGCGTGGATGCAACAAGAAATTAATAAGTTAGTGGATTTAGTTGGTAAATTCTAGATCAGCTTGTTGGAAGCTCGGTTATATAGGCCCATGGTCCCCATACTAGTTGAGACCATACTGCTTGTAAGACTCAGTTAATTGATTTTAATTAATCAATTATAATTCTAAAATTAGACTATGTCTAGTTTATGAATTTTGACTAAGCAAGAGCTTAAATGTGAAGAAAAGAGTTCTTAGGGTTTATTTATTAATTAAGAGACTTTTATTAAGTCTAATTAATAAATATATTAAATGAAAATATTATTTAATAATTAATTTTTAATTATTAAATAATTGGAATTGGCATTTAATTGGTTAAATTAGAAAATTGACGTTTTTGAGAAAATAAGATGAGAAAATGATAAAATAGTAAAATTGCAAAGTGAGGCCCATTATCCAACCCCTGGCCGGCCACTATGCATGGATTTTACCATTTATTTTTCTATTACTTTAATGCTAATTAAATCTAACCTAAACCTAGGTGGTTACCTATAAATAGATAGTGATGGCTCACACTACAAGATTGATGAAATTTCACTTTCAGAAAAATTTTCCTGAGCCTTCTTTCTGTTAAGCCGAAACCACATTCTCTTCTTTCTTCTCTTCATATTTTCATACCTTGAGTGATAGAGTGAGTGCCCACACACATCAAGTGGTATCTCAATCATAGTGTGTAAGACTGTGAAGAATCCAATCAATAAGAAGGAGAATCGGGCTCAAGAAGGAGAAAAAGAGATCCAAATTCAGATCTTGATAATGCTCTGCTACAGAAAGGAATCGAGGGCTAGAGATCTGAACGGAAGGAGTCATTATATTCCGCTGCAATGAATGTAAGGTTTCTTAAACTTTATATGTGTTTATTTCATTGTTTTAGAAATTCATATTAGGATGTTAATGAAACATACTTGTTAGTAAATCTAGATCCTGGTAAAATAATTCCAACAACTGGCCTCAGAGCCATGGTAATGATTTACTTTCATGAAATATGAATTAAAACGATGTTTGTGTTGATTTGGATGGTTTCATTATGGTTTATGTGCTTATGTGATGAATGTATGTGATTTACGAAATTTTACATGAAAATATTTTTATTTTGTTTCCGAAAATATTTTATTTGGATTTCTTGTGAAAAATTAAGCAATTTTGGTTTTTACGGAACTCGATTCCGATAAAAATTGAGAAAGTTATGGAATTTTGAAATTTCGAAGTTCAATGGTGTCGAGTATGGTGCTCTCACGCACCAGGTGTTCGGACAAGACACCATCACGCGCGCGCATCTCGGACACGAGATGCTGTCTAAAGGCATTTCACGCCTGTGTCTTCAGACACGAGATGTTGCGTGCACGCCAAGGGTCACCCTGCGCCTGCCGAGGTTTCTCGACCAAGGATCATGCAGATCCCTCCCTCAGCGCACGTCCGAGGCATTTTGCAGCCTCTCAAGGCTGCACGTGCAGCCTCCTGGGCAGCCACCTCACAACACCCGATTTTTGTGGGATTTTTCCGCAATTTTGGATTTTTGCAATTTTCAAACCCAGAAAATTAAAATAAAATATTATTTTTAAAATATTTAATCTTAAATATCATTTTTTAAATTAATAATATTTATTTTTAATAGACTATTGTTAATTTTTGATATTTTGAGGTTTAAATTTAAAAATTGATTATTTTAATTGTTAAATTATGGTCAGATTTAAAAATTTGTTAATTTCTTTAATATTTATATATTATTTATTTTTAAGGTTAGATATTTTCATATTATACATATTTTAAATAAAAGATAACTTTATCTTTTTTATTTGAAATATTATATTAAAATTATCTTATATGATAAATTAAATAATTAATAAATTTAAAATTAACCTAGATATTTTTATAGATATTCTAACCATAATATTTTCAAATTCAAAAATTTGTTATTTTGATAAATATTTAATTGTTTATAAATTATTAGTTTGAAAAATGATATTTTACTATTTTTATATCATTTTACTTATTAGAAATTTATAAATTATATTTTAAATATTTAAATAACTTAGATATTTTGTAGAAATTTGAATAATGCTTAATTTGAGATATTTTGACATATAATTAGGATAATTATTATTTATTTATTTTATTCTTAAAATAATAATTGCCTAACCATATCTATTTAAAATTGGTTTATTTTATTATTTTTAATTTTATTAAATTATAAGAGTAGAAAATGATATTGAAAATATTATTTTTCAAATCATTTATCTTATTTAGTACTTAATTTAATTTGATAAAATAATTCAAATAAACCTAAATATTTTAAAGTAGTTTTCATTTTTGAATTTTTAATTTTGATGATATTGTAGGTTGTTTTAACAACCCTAAATCTTTCAAAATTTAGTTGCTTAGTTTAAAATAATAATTTAATTATATTAATATCTTATTTCACAATCTGTTACATGGACATTGTTTGTTTATTTATATTGTTTATTCAGATCTTTTTTTTAACAAACCTATTATTTATTTGATCTAAATTGCTATGATTAACTTGTTGACAGATCCAATGATCTGATTTTAATCACAGTCCAATTGTCAATAGATCCTATCAATAATTTGTAACAGGTAAATTTTGTACTTTTTTCATCTGTGTAAACCTAGTAACATGATAGGGCCCATCCAAATCATTTGACCTATGTGAGCCTATATGTTTGCTTTTGGGCTTAGATGCCTATAGGAAGCCCATTTAAGTTTTAAATAATTAAATAGTCTAGGTTGCTAAAAATAAAGTTTCACATAAGTAATTTTATTTAGACCCAATTAGAATTGGGCTTATTCAATGAATAACAATTATTTATTTAAGGGAAATTTACATGGTATACTAACTTTTACCATTTTTTTTACAAAAATACTGCCAGACAGTATTTTTTACTTGTTTACTGTATTTTCTTATAAGTTTCATACTGCAGTATACTGTGTTAAGTTTCAACTGGTATTCTACTGGTATTTTATTGGTGTTCTACTGTTGTTTTGAGTTATTTTACTTTGTGTTTTACTGGTGTTTTATAAAAACACAGTATTTTTGAAAAGATTTCCGTGTGACAGTATTTTTGTAAAAGTTAACCCAAATTCCAGTACTTTTGTAAGTTTCCCTTATTTAATGGTTAAATTCCTCTCCTTTGGGCCTTGTGTGAGAGTTAGGGGGCCAATAGCAGTGGGTACGACATACTGAACTCAGCCCTCCCTCACATGAACCACCCCAATTGTGAAGGTCAATTTGCCTTATTTAAATAATTGTATTAGGTTAATTATATTAGTCTAACCTAATTTAAAATTGAATTAGCAACATAATTAGCTTTAAAATATATGCAATTTATTTTTTCATTGAATATTTTAAAGTTAAATTTAGAAAAACACTTAGTTAATTGAATATATTCTAGATAATTATTCCTAGTGACTAGTTATATTTTCTAATATTTAATTAGAAAAATATTTTGAGTTGAAAATTAATTATTTATTTTAATTAAATTTGGACCAACTTAAATAAAGAAGATTTTCCTAGTATTAAATTAGAATTAAAAATTAAGTTTCTTTTATACTTGATTATTTAATTCTTATATTTAAGACGTTTAATTAAATTGAAAATTAAACATTTAAGTAGATTTCATTCTTGATACTTAAATATTATTATTTTCAGAATATTTAATTAAATATTAAATTATTTTAAGTTGGAAATTTCAATTTCAGAACAACTTAAATTTGAATAATTTTCAAAATATATTTTATTTTATTTTATTAATTATTTTTTTAAATTCGAAATTGCATTTTTTATTTAAATGCAAAAAATTTTAAATTTTTCTTGAAAAATAAATTAAAGTTGAAAATTATTTATTTTAATTTTAGACCAACTGAAATCATCATATTTTTCATTTAAATGATTAATTAAAATAAATGAACTAAAATATATTCTAATTAGAAAGTAAATTAATTAGTCAATGAAAGTCTAGATAGTTATTATCTGTTTGCTTGAAGTATTTTTCTACTGATATTTAATTAAATAGAAAATTAAAATTTAAGTTGATTTTCATCATGATACTTAAATATTTGAATTTTTTTCTTAATATTTAATTAAATAGAAAAATTATATTTTTGTTGAAAATTAATTTTTTAATTAATTTTGGACCAACATAAAATTAGAATAATTTTTCAGGATTTATTTTATTTTATAGCACTTTCGAAAATTGTATTTATTTTAAATATATTTTCGAAATGTAATATATATTTATAGAAAATTAAATTTGAGTTGTAATTTAATTTAAATTAATTTTGATACAATTTAAATTGAATAACTTTCTAAATATTTATTGAAAAATTATTACTAAGATGGAAATAATTCATTTTATTTTCATATCCATCTAAGTATAATTTTATAAATATTAAATTAAAATTTATATTTAGAATTTTTTATTTTAAATTGGAAATTTTAATTAAATAAATATATATATTCTAAAAATAAATAGATCAAAATTAACATTAGAAGAAAATACACTTTAAATAATGAGCTTTATTATTAGGACATTCGATCTCCATTGTTGGTGCTACATAGTTCTTGTTTTAGTGAGTAATCTTTCCTAATGGAAGAACGTTCATTAACAATTTAACGCTGTAGATCTCGAAAGATAAGTATTTTTGTAAGTGTTTTATTTTTAGTATGGATCACCCTAATGGTGACGACTATTAGTAAGACTTACAAAAGTATGAAACAATGGTGGAAGCTCATAAGATAGAATGGCCTTGACTCTCGCCTAAACGGGACAACCCTGGATTCTTATCTTGATCGAATAAAAGGTTGCTAGAATGTTTATCATTTTAGATGAGATGACAACTCTATTCAATGGATGGTATCTTTGACTCTCGCCTAAACGGGACACTGTTATTAGTTTGTTGAAGACCTTGGAAAATATTTAGGATTGTATGTTTTAGTATTTCCGCTTGTCATTCCTATTTGCTAAATGTTTAATAATTTCTGAATTGTGTGTGAATTTATATTGAACCATGTTATTTTCTGTTATTAATTGTAGTTTAAATTTCGAATCTTCATTGTTGGTCTAACTTGGCTTGTTGTTTTTAATGGGACAAATTCCTAATGGATTGTCATCCATTAAACAAATAGTGTTAGATCTCGATAGATAAATATTTGTAAATGCAACATCTAGCTGTTTATCAATTGATGACACCTTAGACTAGTATTTACAATATGAAACAATGAAGAAGTTTATAAAAATAAGAATAACTTTGACTCTCGCTAATCGGGACATCGTTGGATTATTATTTTTAATCGAAATTATCCTTTATTTTTCCTCTTAGCTTATTCATTTCGAATTAGCTTCAATAATATATCATTAGATGAATGGTTTATAAATCATTTGCATTTAATGTCATTCTATTTTCTCTTAAGAAATTGAATGGCGCATATGATTATATTCCCGACATTCTACCGAAATGATATAAATCTTCAATCTTAGAATCTCCTACTTATATGCTTACTTTAGGCAAATCATACTTAGAGTTAGATTAGTAGTGGCGGTCCAAGCTAGAATCAAAACTCATTATACATTTGGTATAAATTTAAGTCTTTGACTTTAAATTTTAGACTCCAAATAGAAATTTATATTTCTATTTCCAGAATACAATACAGTTAAACTTTCACAAGTGATTAATATCCATTTTTTTGTCAATGGATTCAAACTGTATATTAATATGGAATGTGAGTTTAATATTCTGTGACCAAATCCCATTGGACTATTCTAAGAACTCTTTAATATAACTAGACCTAAGTCATCAAAAGACACAACCACATATTTTATAAATCTATGGCATTTGTATCTTGTTCATAGTGGTTTTGACAAGATCAATCTCTGCCAAGAGTCAATATACCTATATCCACTGAAAGTGAATCATCTATATTCATAGATAAATGTACATTCAAGGGTGGATATGAGTTTTTGTTATGTTCTTAAGACGATCACTCTAGATTTTACCTTATGCAAAAGAAATTTGAAATGTTTGAAAAATTTCATGAATTTCGAGCAATGGTGAAAAACCATTAAGGTAAGTGGTTAAAGATCTTGCGAACTAATAGGGGGTGGAGAAATATTTGGTCAATACGCAGTTCAAAGATTATTAAGTTAATTTATTTTTTTTAATTATATCCAAACTTACCTCCCTAGAAATCTGATTTGCATATTCATGATAGTATAAGGTCTATGATTAACTATCGTTGCCTAAATCCTTCTAGGGATATACCTGTTGGGTTTTGTGCCCTAAATAAAACTCGTTTCAGTATAATCAGATTTACTAATTAATAAAGATCAGAAATCATATTTTATGTTGCATGGTTCACATGATTTATTTCATGTTTATATTTAATGTATAAATTCTATTAAGTCCAGAACATATGTATTTGTTAATGATTATAGTGTTGTCAGCACAGTGGAATATAATCTTGATTATATGTTCGAAAGTTTAATTCCCTGATTTGTCAGTTCACTGGATTTAGACTGGCATGATAATCAGCGATAGGTATGCTTACACCTTGGATAAGTGTTATGTCCTTTCCAGGGCATTGGTAAAGTTTACCAGTATCGGATGTATGGGGTATACATTGGAAGGGACCGATATTGAACTTTGACTAGATATGATAAATTTACCGTAATATCTATTCAATTCAATATCACCTAGTTGATCCTAGATCAAATGATCTTAATCCTGATATGGTTAGGTTCGATCTCAAGAGTATTATACATGTTCTTTGATTTGTTAGTTAAGCCTACTTTTTGGTCAGGGTGATACGTACATTTTGGGAACATTGTAGTGCAATTGAGTGGGAGCGCTAATCATAGATATGGAATCTATAGCTTCTATAGGTATTTAGAAGTGAAACGATGATTTTCTTTGAACTTGCTAAATAGAGGTAAATGATAGAGCGCTCATTTTAGTGACTATATTAGTTCACTATAATATCATTTATAGGTGGCCAAGTGTTTTAAGGATAAAATATATTGAAAGGGTGTAACGGTAATTTTATCCCTATGCAATGTAGATCATCTATAGAGGATCATTGATTATTGGGATTATAACAATAGATAATTAATACCGTATCTATATCGTGGAATATATAGATCGTTCTATATGTCTGAGAGTGTAATTCCAAGTTTTATGCGTGGATGCAACAAGGAATTAATAAGTTAGTGGATTTAGTTGGTAAATTCTAGATCAGCTTGTTGGAAGCTTGGTTATATAGGCCCATGGTCCCCATACTAGTTGAGACCATACTGCTTGTAAGACTCAGTTAATTGATAAATATATTAAATGAAAATATTATTTAATAATTAATTTTAGTTATTAAATAATTGGAATTGACATTTAAGTGGTTAAATTGGTAAATAGGCATTTTTGAGAAAATGAGATGGGAAAATAACAAAATGGCAAAATTGCAAAGTGGGCCCATTATTATCCAACCCATGGCCGACCACACTAGTGTAATTTACCATTTATTTTTCTATTGTTTTAATGCTAATTCAATCTAACCTAAACCTAGGTGGTTACCTATAAATAGATAGTGATGGCTCACACTTAAAGATTGATGAAATTTAACTTTCAGAAATTTTCGTGAGCCTTCTTTCTCTTTAGGCCGAAACCACCTTCTCTTCATATTCTCTTCATAATTTCATACCCTTGAGTGATAGAGTGAGTGCCCACACACATCAAGTGGTATCTCAATCATAGTGTGGAAGATTTTGAAGAATCCAATCAAGAAGAAGGAGAATCGAGCTCAAGAAGGAGAGAAAGAAATCCAGGTTCTGATCTTGATAATGCTCTGCTACAGAAAGGAATCATGGGCTAGAGATCTGAACGGAAGGAGTCATTATATTCCGCAGCACCCAATGTAAGGTTTTCTTAAACCCTTATGTGTTTATTTCATTGTTTTAGAAATTCATATTAGGATGTTAATGAAATATACTTGTTAGTAAATCTAGATCTTGGTAAAATATTTCCAACAATACCCTAGTGAAAGAAAATTTCTGAATGATGGAATGGTTATGTACTTAGTGTAAACCATTACTAGATTCATGGATGACCTAATCGTAAACTGAAGAAAAGCTAGAACTGTTAACCAAGTTTGCATGTTTGTTAGCCATTCTAAGTGATTAGGGGTGGACCATCCCATGGTCATTAAGATAAGAAAGTGTTTGTTTTAACAGATACTACTTTTCTTAGAAAATGACTAAGTCTGAAAACAAAGTAGAAAATAAAGGAGATATTTTTCTTGATTCCAAAAGTGTTCAATCATCTTATTCTGTATAAGATGGTCCCACTGCCTCTGTTGTCTTGACACAACCGAAGAGGCAATACCATTTATGTTCTTAGACAAAAGTCACGGTACCTTGTCGTAGTAGGAGGGTTTCAAGGAACTCACCCTGTTATGACTTGAGAGACACTTGTCATTAAAATCCATTGCTAGTTTAAAAAAGTAATGGATTGTCAGAATAAGAAACTAAGAAGAAAAGCCAAGAGAACTATGGTTGAATCCACTCATATGGAGTAACCAAAAGTTTTCTATTACAAGGACAAGAAAGGAAATTTTCGTTAGTAGGTCTATTCAATGGACTTAACAAAACTTCTTGTTTCTAGTATTATAGGTTTGAGATTATCTAAACCTATGACTTGTGGTATGCCTGGTAATTTACTTACTCTAGTGCAAGCAACTTACTTTAGTAAGATGCTGAAGCATTTTCTTTTCTAATGGCAATTTATAGAAGCTTCTCGACTTCTAGACACAAATTTTATTTATCTAAGGAAAAGTTTCTACTATTCCAGAAAAGATAAAGTTGTGAAGGAATTTCTTGAATCAACAGTGAGAGGTATCAGATATGTTTTAGTATGCCTTAGATCAGACACCTGATGTTGAGTGGGAGTAATGAGTAGGTATCAAATTAATCCAGGAAAGGAACATTGGAAGACAATCAAGTGAATCTTAAGATCAAGAAGAGGAACTATATATTAGTCAATAAGGGTATATTTAATACTCTTAGACTACACCAAATCAAATTTCTAGACTTGCCTTAGTGCTAGAAAGTCTGCTGATGAGATGGTGATTACTCTGGGGGTGGAGTAGTGATTTTGGAGAAGTGTAAAAACCTATATGAATTCTCTAACTCTACCAGAAAGACTGAATATTAAAGTTGCAGGAAAGATACTTATTCAGTTTTAGGAAAGTTCTATACATTTTTGGCATTATTCTAACATTTAATTAACTACTAGTGTTACTTCCTGACTAACACAAAAGTAGTTGCCAAAAAGTAAAGAATCCAGTATCCCTAAAGGAGTAGACATATAGAGGGGAATTTCACAATATCAAGAGTTTTGTGATTAAGGAAATGTAATGGTGGAGAAAAGGTTGTATTCAATACAACCTGTCATATCCTATTACAGAAAGAATACTACAAACTACACTTGATCTAGATATCAAGGTGTTGAGATTATTTGAAATGCACTTTTTGTTTTATATTAGTGCAAGTGGGATTTTGTTGGGTTTTGTGCCCTAAATAAAACCCATTTCAATATAATCAGATTTACTAATTAATAAAGATCAGAAATCACATTTTATGTTGCATGGTTCACATGATTTAAATCAAGATTATAAATTCTATTAAGTCTAGAACATATGTATTTGTTCACGATTATAGTGTTGTCAGCACAGTGGAATATAATCATGTTTATATGTTCGAAAGTTTAATTTCCTGATTTGTCAGTTCATTAGATTTAGACTGGCATGATAATCAGCGATAGGTATGCTTACACCTTGGATAAGTGTTATGTCCTTTCCAGGGCATTGGCAAAGTTTACCAGTATCGGATGTATGGAGTATACATTGGAAGGGACCGATATTGAACTTTGATTAGATATGATAAATTTACCGTAATATCTATTCAATTCAATATCACCTAGTTGATCCTAGATCAAATGATCTTAATCCTGACATGATTAGGTTCGATCTCAAGAGTGTTATTCATGTTCTTTGATTCGTTAGTTAATTCTACTTTTTGGTCAAGGTGATACGTACATTTTGGGAACATGGTAGTACAATTGAGTGGGAGCGGTAATCATAGATATGGAATCTATAGCTTCTATCCGACATAGAAGTGAAACGATGATTTCCTTCAAGCTTGCTAAATAGAGATAAATGATAGAACGCTCATTTTAGTGATTATATTAATTCACTATAATATCATTTATAGATGGCCAAGTGTTTTAATGATAAAATACATTGAAAGGGTGTGACGGTAATTTTATCCCCATGCAATGTAGATCATTTATAGAGGATCATTGATTATTGGGATTATAACAATGGATATTTAATAGCGTATTTATATCGTCGAACATATAGAGCGTTTTATATGACTGAGAGTTTAATTCCAAGTTCTATGAGTGGATGCAATGAGGAATTAATAAGTTAGTGGATTTACTTGGTAAATTCTAGATCAACTTATTAGAAGCTCGGTTATATAGGCCCATGGTCCCCATACTAGTTGAGACCATACTGCTTGTAAGACTCAGTTAATTGATTTTAGTTAATTAATTATAATTCTAAAATTAGACAATGTCTAGTTTATGAATTTTCACTAAGCAATGGCTTAAATGTGAAGAAAAGAGTTTCTAGGGTTTATTTGTTAATTAAGAGACTTTTATTAAGTCTAATTAAGAAATATATTAAATGACAATATTATTTAATAATTAATTTTTAATTATTAAATAATTGGAATTGGCATTTAAGTGGTTAAATTAGAAAATTAGCGTTTTTGAGAAAATAAGATGGAAAAATGATAAAATGGCAAAATTGCAAAGTGGGGCCCATTATCCAACCCATGGTCGGCCACTATGCATGGATTTTACCATTTATTTTTCTATTATTTTAATGCTAATTTAATCTAACCTAAACCTAGGTGGTTACCTATAAATAGATAGTGATGGCTCACACTTAAAGATTGATGAAATTTCAATTTCAGAAAAATTTTCCTGAGCCTTCTTTCTGTTAAGCCGAAACCCCTTTTTCTTCTTTCTTCTCTTCATATTTTCATACCTTGAGTGATAGAGTGAGTGCCCACACACATCAAGTGGTATCTCAATCATAGTGTGTAAGACTGTGAAGAATCCAATCAACAAGAAGGAGAATCGGGCTCAAGAAGGAGAGAAAGAGATCTAGGTTCAGATCTTGATAATGCTCTGCTACAGAAAGGAATCAAGGGCTAGAGATCTGAACAGAAGGAGTCATTATATTCCGCTGCAATGAATGTAAGGTTTCTTAAACTTTATATGTGTTTATTTCATTGTTTTAGAAATTCATATTAGGATGTTAATGAAACATACTTGTTAGTAAATCTAGATCCTGGTAAAATAATTGCAACACTTGCGCCATTATTGGTAAGCAGGATATGGAGCACCATTGATTAGAAGTCGTGGTGGAGACAAGTTAGTGACTAGGATTTCGTCAAGATCATGGCCAATCACCGTGGGAAGAACTAGATTTCCATGCTAAAAAGTTCGTATGATCGAGTTTGATGTTTAGAGAAGAAGTAAGAGAATGAGAGAAAGGGTTCCATGATTGTACTACCATAGCAGGAGGATGAGCACCAGGATCAGATACACCGTGTGGAGACGAGTTGTCGCCAGAAGAAGCCATTGACAGAGGTCAGTGGCTCTGATACCATGAACAAGGAGAAGCAGAGGAGAATAGAAAGAGAAAGAGTGACACAAGGAATGCTTGAACACTTGCCTCAATAATGAGGACTTACTATTTATTTATAATGCAACAGTATTGTACAAATACATAACAAGAATTCTGTTATAAAACCAGAATTCGTTAAATGTAGAAAAGAAGACCAGGAAGCTAACTAACTAATCCAAACAGTGACAAAAACCAACTAACTAACTAACTTGGTTATCACATACTAATGAAAAATACATTAAAAATATGAAAATTTGAAATTTGATATAATTCTATAATTTAATTGTTATTAAACAAAATACAACCTCAGGCGAATTACAATTTATTTCCTTCGAAAAAATATTAAAGAAAATAAAATTTGAGAATGAATGGAAATAGAAAATGTGTAGCATAGTTTAGTAATCCCGTACGTGTCAACTACACATCACGCGCTCTTTCAGAAAAAGAAAAAAACTACACATCACTCTCCATCAAATGCATGATAGATGAAATGGGCCGCTGGAAATAGGCCCAAACCAAAAATGTTATAAAATTTGGGGAAATCAAAATACAATAATAAAAAAAGAACAACGTCAAAATTGTAAATCTGATGAATAAAAGGAGGATAAGTTGATGATTACTTCTTTTTTGTATCCATTAATTAAAAATACTCTCATATTATATTTCATTAAAATCTATGCACTTTTGTAAGTGAGTTGTCTAATATATCCTTGCCCTCCATTTAAATGTAGCACATGATTTACATTAATCTTAGGAATATAATGGGAACATCATTTATAAAAGTGGATAATAAAAATAAAAGTAAAAATTAAAATAAATAAAATAAAATTGGTATACAATCAATTTAAAAAAAAAAGTGCCTAATAATTGAGAATATTACATGGTATACCCACTATACTTTATTTATTTTCATTTTTACCTCCATTTTCATATTCTTTAAGATATATCCACTTTTAAAGATGATATCCTCATTAAACCCCGTAGGTTAATGTAAATTATATGCTAGCTTAAGTAGAGAGTGAGGGTATATTGGGCAACCCACTCAAAAAAATGGGTATATTTCAAAAAAAATATAATATGAAAGTATTTTTGATTAATGGAAACAATGTATTTTTCAAGTTATCCCCTAATAATTGGGAAATTTACAAAAATACTGGAATTTGGGTTAACTTTTATAAAAATACTGTCACACGGAATTTTTTTCAAAAATACTGTGTTTTTATAAAACACCAGTAAAACACAAAGCAGAACAACTCAAAACAACAATAGAACACTAGTAAAACACCAGTAGAACACCAGTTAGAACTTAACACAGTATACTACAGTATGAAACTTATTAAAAAACACAGTAAAAAAGTAAAAAATACCGCCTGACAGTATTTTTGTAAAAAAATGACAAAAGTTAGTATACCATGTAAATTTCCCCTAATAATTTTTGGAGGAAATTACACTCTATACCCACTTTTTGTTTCATATTTTAATTTTTACTTTCATTTTTTGGGCTATTTACAAAAATATGGGAAAATAAAGATAAGTTTTGATATATATGGCATAAAAACTTAATTACACTAAATATGGCATTTTTTTAAAAAACTTACAAATATGGGAAAAAGTCTTGAGTAATGCCATAAAAAACTTTAAATTTGTGTTTCTTTTTATTTATTTTTTCTTTTTAAAAAAAATAAAATACTAAAATAAATAAAAAATGATCTCAACTATAGATATTATTTTTTTTTACAGAAATTAAACTTGTTTTTTTTTTTTTATTTAAACTACTATTTTTTTTCTTTGTTTTTTTTGTTAAAAACTAATTATTTCATTAAAAGCAGCAGAAAAAAAAAAAACCAGTTTCATCAACATCATCCTGAAGAAAAAACAATATAAAAAATTTATAATCTAAAGATAATATAAACTTTAAAAATCAGTTTCATCAACATTGAAAGAAACTATTAATTTCATTAAAAGAATAAAAAAAATAGTTTCATTATGTTATTAGAATTTTTTTTCAAGTTACTTTTTTATTATTTTGTTTCTAGGTTGGAAACTTACACTTATATTTTGTTATTAAATTATTGGTAGGCATTATGTGTTGTTTTGATTATATTTGTGATTAGTATTTTTTTTTTTGTATATTTGTGTGTGTGTATGTTTTTATTTGATTGTCTGATGAAACTGGTTTCAATTAACTTTATTATTAACATTTGTATTTTGTTATGATTTTTTATAACGTCAAAACTGGTTTCACATGTTTTAACTATTCTGTAATGGGGTTGCTCAATTTTTATGATATTATTATATATTTTTTAGTTTGTATAAAACCAGTTTTATTATTGTATGATATTTGAACAACAATTTTTATTTTATTTTAATTAATCAGTTTCTGACATACATATTATTTTATTATTTTCATAACTAGTTTTTTTAAGTAATTAATTTTTTTTATTGTTGTTCATAATTGAGTTTTATTCAATTTTTTATTAATTTATCTCAAGAAACTGGTTTTTATTTGTTTGTTTTTATTTTGGTTGTTTTACTAACTGGTTTGTCACATTCCACTGTTTTTTTTTGTTATTCTTTTATTGTTTTTATTGCACTTTTGTCTCTTTAATTTTCTTTGTTTCTTTTTTTTCTCTTTGATTTTAATTTGTGATTCTCTTTGTTATATTTGCTGCATATTGTATGTTTAAATTAACTCTAATTTTTGAGCAAGCAAATAAAAAATTAAATGCCAAAATAAAGAATGAAGTTAGAAGTTTGATTATTAGGTATTGATATAAATTTTATATGTTCGAAACTGGTTTTTAAATTTAGTATCGTTAATTTGTAAAAATTTAGTTATTAGGCATTGTGTATTTTTTATTATGTTATTGATGAAACTATTTTTTTTTTTGCCTCTTTTAATGAAATAATTCGTTTATTTTAATATTGATGAAACTGGTTTTTAAAGTTAGTATCGTCTTTATATTGTAACTTTTTTTCATTATCTTGTTGATGAAACTATTTTTTATATTCTTTAAATGAAATTATTAGTTTCTTTCAATGTTGATGAAACTAGTTTTTAAAGTTTGGATTCTTTTTAGATTATGATTTTTTATATTGTTTTTTTTTTCAGGATGATATTGATGAAACTGGTTTTTTTTTTTCTGCTGTTTTTAATGGAATAATTAGTTTTTAACAAAAAAAAAAAAAACGACTAGTAGTTTAAATAAAAAAACAAGTTTAATTTTTGTAAAAAAAAATGAAATATAAAAATGTACACTTATTATATATATTAAGAGAAAAAAATTAGGTTGAGAAAAAAATTGAAAAAAAAAAAGAGACACAAAGAGAAATTAGAAAAAAAAAATAGAGAGAGATAAGCGAAAGAAAGAAAAAAAAAGTAGCAACTGACTTAAAAGTTGAAAAGAAAAAAGAGAGCTAAAATTGACTAAAAAATATATAAAAAAGACAAAAAAAAAAAATTAATAAGTAAAAAAGAAACCATAAAATGTAAAATGTTCTTGTCAAATTAAAAATGTAATGTTTGAAAAAAAATGTAGTATTTGGTGTAAATTTTTCAAATAAAAAGAAACCATAAAATGTAAGTGTAAAATAAATTAAAAAAATAAATAAAACTAATTAAGCTAAAAACAAAAACATAAAATATGAGATTGGATAATAAGTTTATAAAAATATGGCATATCAAATACCATAAAAAACTTAAATGTGAAAAAATGCCATAGAAAAGTGGCAAACCTAAAAATGCCATATTTTTCTAACTTTGTTATGAAATCCCATATTTCATGTAATTTTCACTTCATTTTACTACTCTTTAATTTATACCCACTTTTATAAGTTATATTCCCATTATGTGCATTAGGAAGTCTAATTTTAATACGGTTTGTGAGGTTATGTTTGGTACTTTGATTATAAAAGAGGGTATTTATCAATTAAAATTATTTTAGAGTTATATTTAGTTAATGTGTAATAAAAAAGGGTAGTTTTCAACTTATCCAAATTTTTGTTTCGGATCTCAAAAGCCCAAACCCAAGCCCAAGTACGTTTCTTTCACGCTCTCTATTTTATGAATTAAAATTTCGTCCATTTCTAACGATCTCCCGTTAATGTCTATGAATCAGTTTATTTTATTTTTTATAATTTCTTATCAGGAATATATATTCGTTGAGCAATTTGTTTAATTTCTATCAATAAGTAATTTAGGGAGAGGACAATCGTGGTTAGCGCTATAGTTGTCAACCCTCGTCGCTGAAGTCACCATACCTGATGCCTCGGCGTTGGATTCGATTTCTTTTTCCGAACTAAGAATTGGAGAGACGACAGTGTGAATCGTTGGCACATTTTTAGTCAGAGGGTCTCGATCATCTTCAGATCAAGCCTGGTATACTTATACTGTTTATAAATTTTTTTGTTCAGATATAATTTACGTAACCTTGTGCAGCTAAAACATTTGAACACCTAATTGGATTTTATGTAAACTTTTGTTGATTGATGAACTCCGTTTTACTTTCTTCCTCATGGAACAATTCATATAATATTTTAATATCGATTGGGAACACTTTCTCTAAATTAGATCTTTTTTTGTAGTAACTACTGTTTTCTTACTCTTTGTAGTACTTAATTAATAAGAGTGTTTCTAGGCAGGCAGGGGTTCTGTAAATTTTATATGCGTTATTTCATCAAATAGTCATTCTTAACTACCAAAACTTTCTATATTCCAAGCGAGTATTGAGTAGTCACTGGACATTCTTATTGTTATTGTTATTCTACTTGAGTAGCCAGTAGTAGCCACCACCCACCAGACATTCCGTATTAGTGCTTGGGCCAACATGTACTGCTTGCTAATATCTTAATGTTTTGTAATCTTAGCAATGCTGCACTTGTTCATGTACCAACTCTCAGTCTCTCAGGGACATTCTAAGTTTGGAAAAAAGGAATTCCTTTTTATTAGTTTTTCTTGTTTCAATCAAGCATTCATAGTGGCAAATGAGTACCTTTCCATGTGAACAGAAACTTGAAAACTTTGGAGTATTTGCTTCTGTTTTGAACGATTTAGGGCCTGTTTGTCATGGCTTTGAAAGTGCTTTTTTAGTTTCTTCTAAAAAGCTTTGCGTGCAATTTAAAATATATAGTTGTGAAGTGCTGCCAACTCTTCATAAATCGTGACTCTCTTAAACATTCTATACCATTCTCTACCATGTATGATAGTTAAAACAACGCTTTGTAAATTTGGGAACTTTTCGGTGAAAAAGAAAAAAAAAAATATGGAATAACTTTGAAGATTATGTTCTCTTACGAGGAGAAGTATGTTCTGTTAGGTGACAACAAACAGCAAGTTCTGTTAGATAAATATATATATATATATATATAAATATATATATATATAAATATATATATATATATATATATATATAATGGGTAAGATACATTGATTGATATTTGAATAATCGCAAACTATTTGTGGCTGTTCAAACATGTAGCAAGCTGGTATTGATTGATGTTGAGCAAGCTTATAATAATATATGGTTGCACTGCCATCGAGCTCTCACTTTCCACCGCTTTTAAGCTTCCCCATATCAGTGTTTCAAAAAAAAAAAGTTTCCCCATATCAGGTATTTTCTTCTATTATTTCTAATTTGCTAAGTTAATATTAATTTCTTTTAGCCTGTTTTTGTATCTCTTCTTCAGCCAATTTTATTGGACTAAACTCATCGGTATTTTTCCATTTATCAATTTTACAGAGTCATGGTGTACTTGTTGCTTGATATTTGTTTAATACATTTTAGTTTATTGTTTTATTGTTAAAATAGAAGATATCCAAGAGAGATTTCTCTGTTATCTGAAAAATATAACACAAGTAAACCTGGTTCTTTTGATTATATATATGTGTGTATTGGTTGTGAAATTAATAGAATAATATTAAATGGGTATTTGTTATTCTTGTCTGAAACATAGATGGTTAGGTAGTTTTAGGCTTTGTTGGTGTGTATGATTTTCTATATCGTGTGCTGTCGATGTATACAGTGGCTGCTTAGTTTTTCTCTTAGGTTGTTAGTTTGGGTCAATTCAAATCCCATTAAACAAGGGATTGAGCACACTTTTCAGGGACTTTTGTATGTGACCAAGAGCTATCTTATTCTTGTTCAAAAAAAGAGCTATCGGATCACTTTGAGCCAAACATAATTATTTAGTTTTTTCTTCCTTCATGTTTGCATATATAGAGATTGTGCAAGATCTTATCTATTTATTTGTTCTTTACCGATTTTTTTAGTGTAATAAATGAATGAAGTACAAAAGATGCTTGCAATGATATGAAATGAATAAAAGATGTAGTGAGCAGATTTGTTTTATCTATTCAATTTATAACTGTAGAAATAAAAATAGACATACCGCTGCAGTTTAATTTTATTTTGATTTTTCCATTCTAGTTGTTATTTCTTTAATTTTGTTGGGTGACATTTTTCGATCATGAGTGCTTACAATTTCTTGGTTTAATTTCTTTAATAGCTGTGGACGAGACAAACATTGTGGTGTATATGATTGCAAGACATACGTATTTAGAAGAATATTAATAGGCATTTGCTGAACAACCATGGATTGTGAGTGCTTTGAAAAGCATGGATGAGGGCACCAAAATGGAGTTTCTCATGACCCTTCACACACAGTGCTCATAGTTAGATCAATAGATAGCTTCAATCCAGTCCTTACAACGTGCATGTGTAAGCTATCTTGTATTAATAGCTCTCTCTGTTACACCATAACACCCCCCACCCCACACACACACAAAGCGTTGTAGGTCCAAATATATTTAATTTTTAAATAAATGTGTAATTTTAAATTTCTTTTGGAAAAGAAAAAAGACGAAAAGTTTCATCATATGATCTTTCTTCCTCTTTATCTCTCTGTGAAAGCATGTCACCATTAGTGGTAGAGTGGTGGCTCGTGGATTTGCAGTGAAAGGCCAAACCAGCCATAATTTTCAGATTGTGCATATTTAAGATAATGGAGGCGCCTTATTCCTTTGTATCAAAAGCAAGGACTGCCTTACATTCTGCGGCTGCCAAAGCGGAGCGAGTTTTCTCTGACCTCAAGTCCGATCGAGGTGTGCGATAATCTCTCTCTCTCACACAAACTTTCAAGTTTTAGTCTCCTTCGTTCAAATTCTTCATCTGTTTACTATTGTTTTACTGCCTTAGGCTTCCGTTTTACTTTCCATGACTTCTATCTGTTTTTTTTTTTTTTTTTATATATATATATATTTATATTGAAATGACTGTTTATCTGATCGTTTAAAATTGTTAAGATTTGGATAAGCAATGCCCCAAGAACATGATCCTAACACATGATGAATCACCAATTAGCGAGGAAGAGTCAAAGGTGCGCTATATCTATATATATAAATCTCTCTCTCTCTCTCTCGCTCTCTCTCTCTCTCTCTATAAAAGTATGTATGCATGGTAGTGCTATTAATTTGCTAATTTTTTTGAAATTCGAAAATGTTCGATTAAAATGACACGACACTTGTTTTTCTGTGTTTTATTTTTTCTCCTTTTATGGATTAAAATAAACTGGAAAACGAAAAGATTGATTATTTAGAAGGCTAAAAGAAATAATAGAATGGACAAATATCATATAATACATATATGCTCATTGCGTTGATACATTACAACTCAATGTATTAAAGTGTTTCACTGTTTTCCCCCCTGCATTTTACCTGTGATTAATTTGACTAGTTTAGTTCTTAATTTTTATGAATTCAAACAGTTGAAGCGGAGGCCAGAGCCCATTAAGACAAAGCAGGATTGGCAGGACAAGTTTAGAAACATTAGAATTGGAAGGAAAGGAGTCGAAGATACTGATAAACCTGAAAATGCAACCATGATTCCTTTCTATGATGAGAATTTGTACATGCTTAATATGAAAAATGGTGTCGATTTAAAGGTGAGAGATGTCAGCCAATTCTATATTTTGATTTGCAATTGAGTTTTTGTATAAGTTCTCTATAAAAGGTTATCGCATAGTATTAGATGACAAATTTTATAAAAAAGATTATTAGCATACTCTAATTTAGAATGAAAATAATGTTCTACACATGTCGGTTCTAATTTATGTGAGAACACTGATGTTTAACTGAGTTAAAATTATATTTAGAAGTTAAAACTTTGCACAAGGTACCAATGATTCATCGTTTAGCGAATTTGCATGATTAATGTGACTAGAAAATATTGTATGACTGTGTGCTCTTTTATACGTTAGAAATGTAGTACATTAGAAAATAATGTTCTACACATGTCGGTTTAGATGATTGATTGTTTCATTGTCTATCACTGCTAGAAATGTAGTTTGAAGTAATAGACCGTACTGTCCAGTTGCTTTTATAATAAGGTTTTCAATTTCATTTAGAAATGAAATCTGATATCTTTAGGTTGTGGAAACAACTCCCTCAGCAGAAGGATTAAGTGCTGCAAACCTTGGGCTTATTCCTTCAGTCTCTACAATAAAACAATTGGCTACTGCTGTTGAGTAAGTTTTTCTTTTGTTTTTCCCAATTAACATTTAAGATTCCGGTTGTAGTCAGGTTGTGTAAGAAAACTTATTTATTCATGATCTTTGAGTTTATAGTTAGCCCTTAATCAAGACCCTCTACTCTGGCTTCCTTTGTTCGATTTGAAGTTTATTCCAGAAAGTTCAATGTTAAGCTATTTAAATTAATTGACATTTTGATAACCATTTTCATGTAAATTTCGTGCACAACTTGGGAGTTGAATTCATTTTAATTGACATGTTAATTATTGTATTCCTGATGCTTTAATAGCAGGATGCATGAATTTGAATTTCCAGTGTTTCGATGATGATACTAATCTATTTCCTGTCATTGTGGTATCATAATTTAGGATGGGAAAGAAGTCCAACTCAATGAAAGATTTCTTGGCCTCATCAGGAGGTTCTTCACCTGTCAGAGAGAGATCAGGTCTGAGTCTCTCAGCAGTGAAGTCTTTAGTACTTCGTGAAAAAGAGGATAATCTTACATCTGAGTTTTGTAACAATGAGAAGGTTTTATCTTTAATCGAGTCACTGTTTAGTGGAGGTAGGCATATTGAATATATTGTTGGATATAGCATTTTGGTCTAACTTATGACTTATCATGTGATGTTTAATTTATATTTTAATATTTGCATAATGTTTACAGATGAATTGTTTCTCAAACGGAATATTAGATCTTGCTTGGATGCAATTACAGTTACATCTTTTCTTAGAGATATTCATGGTGCACCTCCTGAAAGCTTCATTGTAAAGGTAGCTGAAGTTATTGGGAGCTTCAGGACCCTGCGAAAGATGGCATTATTTTGGTGCAGAGTTATTGCCGAAGTAAGTCATTCATTAGAAATTTAAGTTAGGTAAATTCTGTAAGGTTGTTACATTATAACCCTTAAATCTTATCTTAATATAGCTCTTCTTATTATTCAATCAGTAGCCTTTTCTTTCTTGGGAAGTATATTTCTCTATATTGGTGCATTTATTCAATCAGTAGCCTTTTCTTTCTTGGGAAGTATATATCTCTATATTGGTGCATTTTTTAGGAAACATAACTGGAAATTTATATAACTCATCATTTTTTATAGAATTATCATGTGCTATATTAGAGCAACACGGAAAACTTTGATAAGTAATTCCTTCAATTTTGAATTTGGGTATTTTCCTGCCAAGTGCCCAATAACATCTTTGTTAATATATATTCTCATGCACACTTCATTTTTTCTTAACATTTTGTTTCTGGTTTAACGAGAAATTCTTACTCTTGTATGGATGCAGCTGAGAAGACATTGGTCTGACAAACAATATATACCTGGCATCCCTCTAGATGGCATTCCAGATTTGAATTCTTGTCTTCTGTTTCAGCAGCTGCAAGTGATTAATTGCTGCGTATCACGAAGAAGACGTCGAGAAATTGCCTCTCAATCATTAGACTTTGTCCTTAAGGAAGGCAATATAAATGAAGAAGAGTTAGCTACGTTCAAAGATGTTCATGCAAGTTCCATATTGTATGCTAGAATAAATGTTGAGGAACTTGTTCTCCGACTCGGCGCTGATCGCCCAATGGGAGATCTAACAATGTTGGAAACTGGAGAACCAGTGTACTCTCCTATAACTCAGGTTTGACAAATGACCTTACTCAAATGATACTACATCTTGAACTTAAGAGGAGTAGATCAAATAATCAAGCATATTGTTTGCTCTCACAAGGTTCGAGGTTTGGGCCCTTCTTGGGTACTTACATAGTAATTGTTGTGGTTCTTGGTCCCTAAATATTGTAGGGTCCGCAGGGAGCCTTGTTAAAATAAATAATTATACTGTTTGTGATCACTCCTATTATTGAGATTTTTTGCACCCTTATCTACAGGAAGGGCCCTTGCTTACGGAAGATCTTATTAAAGAAACAGAGGAATTTGTGCTTCGAACTGGAAGGTTTGTATTAGAAACATTCTTAAAATAAATTGTTCACTTAATAGTTTCTGTATGCATCATATTGCTATTAGATATTGGAAACTTTTTAAACTTGTTTTAATTATTATGAGGTTTTTGGTTTTACCTAATAAAACGTTCTAACAATGCATGATGCTTGCATATTTATCAAATAAACAAGAGTTGTGTTATAGGGATTTCCTTATCAAGATTAGTCAGAAAATAGAGAAAGAGCAATAGTGTTTGGTTAAAAATAGCAGAATGCCTTTCATTAATACCCAGAGAGCCTAGTTCTCTCCCAAAACCATTACAAATTAAACCAAATTCTTCACCCCCTTCCCCTTTCCCACTCACTCGTATATATACTACGAATACTCTATTACATTTACCCTTATACCCCTTTATTTAATATCTATGGCCTAACAATATCGCCTGCCTGAAAGTCACCTTGCCCTCAAGGTGAAGAACATCAAGCTTCAATTGCCGCAGATTATGCCCATCCATTGTCAAAGAACCACGCCAGTAGATGCATTTGATGAGCCACCTTTGTGACAATATGAGGAATGCTGTTGAAGATTTGTAATACAAAATCAAAAGCATCAGAAATTGAGATTGAGAGTTTGCACTCAGTAGCATAGAATTGAGTATGGCTTCCTTTTGTATACTTCCCTCCTCTTGCAAGGAGCCTATGAATGAATTTTCTCAGTTCCTTATACAAAACCTTCTCCGGAAATCCAGCAAAACCAATCCATGGCAGCAGTACCTAACAAACAATGGAACCTGAAACTTTGGTCATCTCCCTCTATCCAAAACCCAGTGTAGAGCTGGCGTAACTCCCACACGAACATGCTTCAAATGCCCATATTGTGTCCCCTCAACCACCCGTTCCTAGCCTATAGGATGAGAAGGCAAGAGCTCAAAGCTGACCCATTTAGCAAAAGTCTTGTAACACATCGTTCGTCCCCGGTCAAACACCCTGAAACAACTAACCCTAGGAATCAAAATAGGAGACGAGAAGTTAGACACCCTCAATTGGTCATTATGCTTTGTATGGACAACTTCAGTGAGCCACCATTGACAATGGCGGAGGAGTGCTTCTTGTCCACGACGCATTACCATTCCAAGCTTGATGAAATTCACACGAGAACATTTGGCTCGAGTTCTCATTATACAACATCAGCATCGTCTACAGTTTCGGCGTCGTCTCTAGTGCCGACTGATTGATCTTCGTCTCTGGCGTTGTAAGCTTGGTCGCTGGAATGGATCAATAGCTTGGCATATTCTCTGCTTCATTTTCAAAGAACATCTCCAATTGGAAGCCAAGATGTGATCCCTTTTCCACCATTTTCTTTGGAGAAACACGAAGATGAATAGGTTTTCACTGTCATTTTGCAACTCTTCTTCCTGTGTGCTAGTTTGATGTTGAAACCTCAGTTGTATTTCAACCAAGAACGCCTTGTCGTTGACATCAGGGAGTGTCCTTAGCTTATATTCATGCACCTTTTCACCCCGCCGAAAGATTCCCAATAAATATATCACAAAGGAAAGTTACGGGGATGTCCAACAATTTGGCTGCAACCGGAATGAACTGAATCTAGAACTCCAGCACCGAATTATCATATCAGAGAGCCATCAATTTGTCGAAAGGATCGTTAACGATTTTCGGGCAGCAGTTGAATAACGTGATACGAAATTCCAACCAATTTTCGATTGGATCTTGTTCTTCCACTGCTTGAAACCATCTCCAAGCAACACACTCCAAACACGCTTTAGCCACAGCTACCTTCTTACTTTCTGGGGTCCTATAAATCTTGAAATATTCTTCTATGTGAAGAACCCAGCCATACGGGTCCTCTCCATTGAAGAGCGGCAATCTCGGCACCATGACGGAGGCCTCAAAATAATGCTATGCCTTTTATTAATACCCAGGATTTCGAGCTTGGTTCTCTCCTAAAGCAATTACAAATTAAACCAAATTCTTCACACCCTTTCCTACTCACTCATATATTACCCCTGTATTTAATATCTAAGGCCTAACATTGTGGTCTCTGTAAAACTTATTTTCTAGTTTCTGCGTTTACCAATTTTATTTGTCGTCACCGTGTTTGTTTATGCATATTGTATATATATATATATATATATATATATATATTTATATATATATATTTGAGTGTGTTTTGTGTCTTAATCAATATAGATTTGTTCTAATAATCACCATTTATTTAATGATCAGTGTTGGTGCTGGGTGTTCTCAACTCCTCTCTGATATGCAGGCTTTTAAGGTTGAGTTTATAAAAAGTATGCTTTGCAATCTCATATATTTTTCTATTTGTATATTTGAACTCATTTTTCTTTTAATTTGATTTGCTAGGCAGCGAATCCTGGTTGTATTTTAGAAGATTTTGTTAGGTGGCACTCTCCTCCTGATTGGACAGAAGTGGAGCCAATTATTGAAGACAAAGACCCTTCTAATGATGGGGATATATTGTCTATAAGAGGTCAATTAAGTAGTCGAATGAAGAAAGAAGGTATACAACATGCATATGTACAAATACATGAGGTTTACATGTTTATAAGCTAAACTTGTACTATTTTTAATATAATGTTTCGATAAAACTTGGGTTTCTTCATGAAGAGTTGTTTAGGAAAAACACTCGTATATTTATGTGCATATAGTAGTGTGTAAAGATGTAAACAGAGGGCCTAGTCTGATATAGCAAGTTTGAATCTGATAAATGACTGATGAGTTGTTTCAACTAAACTCTTTGATTAATCTCCTATTTTCTTTCTGTTGATTTCAATTTTAACCATATAACATGAACAAGAAACTCTAACAACCTTAATTACTCAATGGATGGGTTTCTGAATATGGCAGAAATGTTCCCATGTTTTCTTTCAGAAGAGGAATCTCAATAATCAATATTTTGAGCCATTCCACTTAATCTACTCAATGGAACATTTCTTAGAAATATATTAGCGTGCTGGTGCAAAGAAATGTTGTATGAAATTTGCTTGAACAATGTTTGTGCTTATTCAATAGGAAATTTATGGCGTGAGCTGTGGGAGACATCAAAGCCAGTTCCAGCAGTTAAACAAACACCCTTGTTTGATGAGGATTTGGCAGTGTGAGTTTCAATTATTGATGTTTTCACTTTGGTTTATTATTGGTTTCCGTAATAATCTAAGCTATTGGTCCTGTAGGGAAGGTATTCTGGACAATTTGGAGGAAATTCCACCTTGTGAGCTTTTTGAGCAATTGTTTGTATCTTTAGTAAGTTGATTGTCTTTCTTATGAACTGCTAGATGCTGTCATTTTGATGAGTATTAGTAAATTTTCATAAACTGCTATATGTTATACCTTAACTGTTCTCGTGTTCAATTGAGTAAAGAAATACTGTGATTTGTTCTAAAAAGTTATACCTGGGCTACAATGTAATTTCCTTTTTACTTTCTTTCCTTTTCCTTGTGAAGAGTGCAGGCTGGAAGTTCTGCTTATCCTTTCCAAATTATAAATCTATTTTTTCTGTTTGGTTTGAAAAATCTCTATACATAAATCTTTATAGACATGTAATAGAATTAAAAATTAAAAATTAACAATAAACCTTTTTGTTTGTACAAGCAAGACAAGACTTAGATCAATATGTTTTAAAACTTAAATCAAAACTTAATGTATAAATGTGTGACTTACTATATAAAATTATAAATATTGGTGCTGTGCGATTTGAATCGCAATTAATAAATTTAAAACTTAAACTGCACTGTACCGCGCGGTTTGACCACATCCTCACTGCAAATGATTTCAAACTGTCTCTTTTATATGGTGTAGGCGGTTTGATGAACACTCTTACTTGGCAGCTTATAGTTTATTTTCTTGACTAACTATTTATCTGAGACATAAATAAGCAATAGTTTTTGAGTTTTTGACATGGCATCTGGTCAGTCTCATGATTTTAGACAGTAATGTAAATTTCAGGTCCTGGCTTCATTTCATTTATGAATTGTGTGACATGGCTTCAACTATATGATCTGTTCACCATCTGATCTCCTCTCCGTTTCCATCTCTGCCTTAATTATCTTTTAAATGTGCTAAATCTCTGCTGAGATTACTTCAGTGCTTTTAAAGTTTTCAAAAACCTTTTATGAATGGGATGAAAACAAAATGGGACTTGAAACAAGTATTCTGGGCAGAGATACTGTGAATTACAAGTTCTGTGACAAATATTCTCATCTTGTTGGATTTTTTGCCTCACTTTTGATTTGTGTGGTTGAGGTTTTGAATTTTGTCTACAATAGCCTGTTACTAACTAGGTGTTGTTATTACATTCAGCTGGGTTTAGGCTTTGTTATTGCGGAGGCTTCTCTATCTACAAACAGTGATTTGTCAAAGCTATTTTATGAATGCAAAGATTACGCAATTGCTGTTTGCCAATCCAACGCTTTGAGTGAGAAAATCAATGATCTTTGCCAGGTAAAACTCATAAGCTTAGAACTGATTGATAGTGTGAAGCTATTAAAACTAGATGTAAAGACTTCGTACTTAAATGTGACATTGGGTTCATTAGAATTAGTATCTTAATTCTTTTTCTCCATGGGTTCATAGTGAGGAAAATGATTACGCTGTTAAATTTGGTCTGATTAATTGTACAGGTATACGAAACAGTGGAGAGGATGTTACACAATCCTGAGGAAGTGCTAAAGATAGTGAGGCTGGCAGAAGATAGTCCTAGTCCTGCAGGTGAACCAAAAAGACTGTTTAAGAGGCTCAATCTTAACTTTGGTGGCAAAGATAGGAACTTAGGGAAACCAGCTTCAAAAGAACACAAGAACTCCGAAAACAGGAGAAGAGGTCAACAGTTTTCAAGTTTCTTTGATGGAAAGTCATCTTTATTTTTGAAAAGGCCTCCTAAGTCTGGAAGCATGTCCCCTGCTGAAAAGCCTACTACTTTAGATGAAAATGATTGGACAATGATTTAGAAATTAATTACAGATGGGTTTTTTTTTTTTTTTCTCAGCCTAGGTTATATAATGATTGGTTTTGTTGGCAACTAATTGTAAATTAAACAAAGAAAAGAAAAACAAACAAACAATACAAAAAAGAAGGGCCAGCTGGGTTTTATTGTTTGCAATATGTGAATGAATTTATTGCTTCGATTACAGATGAAATGAAAAGAGAATTTGATTTTGGATTTCTGGATTTCTGGATTTGACACTTACCCATATGCGCTCAATAATTTACCAAATATATTAGAATATGGATTTCTCATATCTGGTTCTTTAGTTCTTCCTTTCAACATTAGCGTAAATAGAGATCAAAAGCAAGTAAAAAGTGAGTAACTTAGTGCATGTTTGGCATCATAACTAAAGAATTGTTTTTTGTTTTTAAAAACAGAAAATTATTTTTTAAAAACAATTTGGCTTTTTTGGTCTTATTTATTTTTTTTTTTAAAACAGTTTTCAAAAAACAAAGTTACAAAAAATAAAGTTACAAAAAACAAGAATTTATTGTTTTTAAAAAACACTAACCAAACATGACTTGTGTTTAAAAACTTCAAAAACTATTTTTTGCTCTCATTTTTAAAAACAATTTTTTTGAAAATAAAAAACAGAAAACAATACCAAACATGTTCTTAAGTCATTACTCTGTTTCATTTGCTTACTAATTTATTCATTAATCTTAATCGTTTAATTTCACATTTAAACATCTTCATCACCATCAACACTTTGTTTCTCATCTTTCTCCTCCTTATCAAACTGGAAATATTTGGAGTTGATTTCTGACACAACAAAGTTAATTTGAAAAAAATATAATGCCAGTAATAACAACAATAAATAATTAATTAGTGATGGAAATTTGACCCATCCCCTGGTACTCATCCTGAATGGTGTGGGGAATACCCACTTTGGTGGGTTATGGGGTGGGGGCAGGACCAGGAACAATTTCATATACTCGAAGTGAGTTTGAGGAGGGATTGGGGTTGATACTATCCATTCCATATTCGATCCTAATATATAATTTTCATATAATTTTTTAAATATTTATTATATAACCGTATTAAAGTTATTAGTTACAAAATTAATTATTGGTCTTTCTTATTGACATCATAATAATATTTTTTAATATAGTGTTTTGTGTATCAATTCTGATTTTTAATATCTTTATTAATTATTTATTACTTACAAACTTAACATCAATATATTGGTTATGTTTCTGGCTTATTTATCTTTTACAATTTATAAAATATGAAGTATAAATGATATATGTTAGATAGAATGTTTATTTCAAATTCAAAAATTCTTTACATTTTTATTTTGAATTACATTACATTATTTTATTATTATCATTTCTTTTAATCTTAACGGGTACCCAATAAATCTCCATACCTAATAGGGATTCTCCTACCTCAAATCCGTAGGGGATTAAGTGAGGTTGGAACGAAGATGGGAGACTAAATAAGGAATGGAGATGGGGTTGGGGGTGCATTCTCCACTCATTACCCACCTAATTTCCATCCCTATAACTAATCTTATTAGAAATCTTATTCTAGATGATGATACTTTTGTTGTCAATGAGGAAGCTACAAGAAATGAAGTTGCAAAATTTTACTCTTCTCTTTTCTCCTCTGAGGGTACTAATAATGAATCTATAAGTCATGTGTTGTCTAGTGTCAGTAGAGAATTAGCGAGGACTAATTTAATATTTTATAATCCCTTTATACTGTTTGTGAAGTAAAAATTATTCTTTTCCAACTCTCAGTGGATAAAGCTCCTGGAGTTGATGTCCTTAATATTTATTTTTATCATAAAAATTAAAATATATTAAGAAATACTGTTCTGGTTGTTCTTAAAAATATGGAATATTTATAATTAGTTAATAAAACTCTTATTGTACTAGTTCCAAAAAATAGAATGCTAATAAGCTTAGAAATGTTAGATCTATTAGCTTATGTACTACCCTTTATGAAATTATCAGGGTTAACAAACTTAAAAGGGTTTTAACTAATTTTATTTTTGATGTTCAAAGTGCTTTTTTTATCGATAGAATTATTTTTGATAATGTGCTGATTGCTAATGAAGTAAATTATGCTATTAGAAATTGGAAAACAGGCAAGGTGAGTTGGGCTGTGATTAAATTGGATATGGAATAGAGTTTTGATAGGGTTGAGTAGAATTTTTCGGAATCTATCATTTGTCATTTAATTTTCCCTTTAAAGTTTATCTCTTTGTCTTATGTTTCTATAAGTTTTAATATTAATGGTAAGATTGTAGGAAATGTCAAGCCTACTGCGTATATTGAGATCCTTTATCGCCTAATTTATTTTTGCTTTGTTCTAAAGATCTCTCTTCTATTCTTAGAATAAAACAAGCAACTAATATTTTTTGTGGTATTAAAGTTTCTAGATTAGCTCCGTCTATTTCTCATCTTTTGTTTGCTGATAACAATTTACTATTTACTACTGTCAATAGTGATTCTAGTGTAGCTATTAAGAATTCTCTTGATATTTTATGATAAAGCCATAGGATAGTTAATTAACTTCACTAAATTCTTTATTTTATTTTCTCCTAATACCTCTGCTAATGACTAGGAGTTATTATCGCATAATTCGGGCTTGAAAAATAAAGCTTTCATTAGTAAGTATCATGTTTTACCTCAGTGTTTTGATAAGGCTAATAGTGTCTCTTTTAATTTCTTGATTGACAAAGTCAGAAGTCATATAAATTCTTGGAATAATAATGCTTTCTCCAAGAAAAAGAAGTGTTGTTAAAGTCTGTTATCCAAGCCCTTCTTTGATATACTATGCCATATTTCAGAATTCTTGTTAAAACTTATAATTCTATAGAGACACTTATGGAAAGTTTGGTGGGGCTCTTATAGTTGTAACTCTAAAATCCATTGGAAAAGGTGGAGGGATTTTTGTTACTCTAAGTTCTTTGGAGAGCTAGGTTTCAAGTTTTTGATTCATTTTCACTAGACTATGTTAGCCAAAATAAGCTCGAAGAATACTTAAAAATCATGATAGCTTTCTATTTATAGTGCTTAATGCCAAATATTTTAGAAATTATTGTTTCCTTCAGTTTGCTAAAGGTCATGCTCTTTCTTTCACTTGGTTTAATATTATACGGGGAAGGAAACTTCTTTTAAAAGGCATGCTTTTGAAGATTGGAGTGGTACGAATATTGACAATATCAAGCATCATTAGATCTCTAGTATTAAACACCTAAATTACAAAGCTTCTGAATTTCTTATTGATCCCACAAATTTCTTTCTTTATTAGAAGCGGAAGCTAAGACATAAACAAATTGCTCCATTATAGTTAAGAGAAATTCTCAAAGTTCCCCTGATTTTAATAATCACAATTCTTTGATACAGTCTTTTTATTAATCTGGTCTCATTACTGTCAAATCTACATACCATCTAGCTTTTACTTCTTATTTCTCCCCTTCATGGTCTTTTTTTGGAATCCTAATTAGATTCCCTTCAAAATTAAACACTTTATTTGGGTATCTTACAATCATATTATCCCTACCACTCATAATTTGCTTAACAAAGAATTCATTCCTATTCCTTCTTGTTTTATGTGGCTATTGCAATGTGACTGTGACTTACTCAACAATTGGTTGTTCTAGAGTTAAATTTTTTTCGAAACATACTCTTTTTATGAAATTTTATTTAGAAATTCAACATTTAGACTTAAAGAATTTCTTGTTAAATGATTTTGAATTGTTTGAAAAACGACGTGGATGATCTGGAACAACATAAATGATCAGTATCTTTTAGCAAGAATCACTTTCCTAAGCAGGAAATATTTAATCGAGGAGCTTGTTACATTCATGATTATAAGTTCAAGTAGCTAGTGGAAAAAGGACAAATAAAAGTGTAGAATCTGGTGTTTTAATCACCTGAAAAAAATCAACAACAAAAATTAAAATTAGTACAATAACATGAACTAACTAATCGAGAGAATAAAAATATAAATGCAAAAAGAGAAATCAAATCACACCAATTTAACGAGGTTTAATCATTTGCTTGGCAGTGGAAACTGTCTACTCCCTGGATGGAACAGCCTTTGGCTTTAATCTTTATTATTCACACTTGGTATTACAATGGTGGTAATCACCAACATCTATGAATTGACTGTTGGGTTTTATGCCCTAAATAAAACTCATTTCAATATAATCAGATTTACTTATTAATTAAGATCAGAAATAACATTTTATGTTGCATGGTTCACATGATTTATTTCATGATTATATATATAATGTAAGAATTCTATTTAAGTCCAGAACATATGAATTTGTTAATGATTATAGTGTTGTCAGCACAGTGGAATATAATCTTAAGCATATGTTCGAAAGTTTAATCCCTGATTTGTCAGTTCACTGGATTTAGACTGGCATGATAATCAGCGATAGGTATTCTTACACCTTGGATAAGTGTTATGTCCTTTCCAGGGCATTGGCAAAGTTTACCAGTATCGGATGTATGGAGTATACATCGGAAGAGACCGATATTGAACTTTGATTAGATTTGTTAAAATTTACCGTAATATCTATTCAATTCAATATCACCTGTTGATCCTAGATCAAATGATCTTAATCCTGATATGGTTAGGTTCGATCTCAAGAGTACTATACATGTTCTTTGATTTGTTAGTTAATCCTACTTTTGGGTCAGGATGATACGTACATTTTGGGAACATGATAGTATAATTGAGTGGGAGCGCTAACATAAATATGGAGTCTATAACTTCTATAGGAATTTAGAAGTGAAACGATGATATCCTTCGAGCTTGGCTAAACAGAGATAAATGGTGGAGATCTCATTTCACTTCGCTGAAATATCATTTATACGGAGCTAAGTGTTTTAAGGATAAAATACATTGAAGGTGTAACGGTAACTTAGTGCCTATTCAATGTAGATCATCTATTAGAGGGTCATTGATCAAATTAGGATTATAACAATGGATAACTAATGACGTATCTGTTGGGTTTTATGCCCTAAATAAAACTCATTTCAATATAATCAGATTTACTTATTAATATAGATCAGAAATAACATTTAATCTTGCATGGTTCACATGATTTATTTCATGATTATATGTACATATAAATTCATCTGAAACCCTTTTCACATACTTGATCCTGTTTATTGTGCCATCAACACATTGGAAAGTAAACATGACTATGTGAATAAAGTTTCCTAGATTTATCAGACATAGGGTTTTACTGATATGATAATCTACAACAGAGTTTACTTGCATTTGGAGAAGTGCTATGTTCTTTCCAAAACATTGGTTAAAGTAAAGCTCAGGTTGGATGCATGGAGTATGTATCGGAAGGGACCGATATTGAACTTTGACTTAGATTTAATTAAACTTACCGTAAAATCTACTCAAGTCAATATCGCCAAGTTGATCCTAGATCAAATGTTCTTAATCCTGTTATGATTAGGCTCAATCTCGAGAGGCTATTCGTGTTCTTTGATTTTTTAGTTAAGCCTACTTTTAGGTCAGGGTGATACGTACATTTTGGGAACACGGTAGTGTAATTGAGTGGGAGCGCTAACATAAACATGGAATCTATAGCTTCTATCTGGTGAATAGTAAGCAAAGGATGATCTCCTTCGAGCTTGACCAAACGAACATAAATGGTGGAGTACTCATTTCACATAAGCTGAAATATCATTTATACGGGGTCAAGTGTTTTAAGGATAAAATACATAGTAGGGTGTTACGGTAATCTAATCCCTTTACAGTGTAGATCATTCATATAGAGGATCATTGATCACATTAGGATTATAACAATGGATAACTAATGATGTGTCTATATGGTGGAACATATAGAGCATTCTATATACTGAGAGTGCAATTCTGAGTTCTATGCGTGGATTCAACGAAGAAATAATAAGTTAGTGAATTTTAGTGCTAAATTCTTGATCTACTTATTGGAAGCTCGGTTATATAGACCCATGGTCCCCGCACTAGTTGAGATAATATTGCTTGTAAGACTCATGTAAATTGTTTTTATTAATCAATTATAATTCTCAATTTAGACTATATCTATTTGTGAATTTTTCACTAAGTAAGGGCAAAATTGTAAAGAAAGAGTTTATAGGGGCATATTTGTTAATTATGATACTTTGTATGGTTCAATTAATAAATATGATAAAGGACAATATTATTTAATAATTATTTATAGTTATTAAATAGTTAGAATTGACATTTAAATGGTTGAATTAAAAAATTGGCGTTTTTGAGAAAATCAGATGCAGAAAAGATAAAACCGCAAAATTGCAAAAAGTGAGGCCCAAATCCACATGTATAGGGCCGGCCACTTTTGTAGGGTTTCTTCCTCTGATATTTTCATTATTTTAATGCCAAATAATTCAAACCTAACCCTAGTGGAATGCTATAAATAGATAGTGAAGCTTCAGGAAAATTAGACTTTTCTTCTGTCACTTCTGATTTAGAAAAAACTGAGCCTTCTCTCTCCCTATCTTTGGCCGAACCCACTCTCTCTCTCTTCCTCATTGAGATTTCGAAATTCTTAGTGTATGAGTAGTGCCCACACACAGCAAGTGATACCTCAATCATAGTGAGGAAGATCGTGAAGAAAGACTTTCAGCAAGAAGGAGGTTTCAGCATCAAAGATTCAGAGAAAGAGATCCAGGTTCAGATATTGATAATGCTCTGCTACAGAAAGGAATCAAGGGCTAGATATCTGAACGGAAGGAGTCATATTATTCCGCTGCACCCAATGCAAGGTTTCTTAAACTTTATACGTGTTTATTTCATCGTTTTAGAAAGTTCATATTTAGGGTGTTAATAAACATACTTGTGAGTAAATCTAAGATCGTGGTAAAATAATTTCAAACAACTGGTATCAGAGCCATGGTAATTGATTTACTTGCAAGAAATTTGGACTTTAAAATGATTGTTTGTTTGTTTTTGGATGGTATCATGTTGTATTGAGTGTTATTTGATGATTGATTGATGTTTGTGAATTTTCGTTAAAAATAGTTGAATATCTGTTTCTGGAATTATTTTTATTGGATAGTATGGAAAAAATTAAGCAAGTTACTTTTTTTATAGAACTCAATTTCGATTTAACTTGAATTAGTTATGATTTTTTGAAGATTCGAAAAAAATCGGAGTTGTGCTGAAATTTTCCTGCGATCGCGAAAACTGTCCGTACAGCTCGCAATTTTTTTGTTTTTCTTCGATTTTTCATGCTTTTTCATGGAATTAACTTCCGATTTTTTGTGTAGTTCTGTATTTATACTATTACTATTACTATTCCTAATTCAATTCTAATTATCATTATGAATTAATTTAATATTTTTTAAATTTAATTCAAGATATTAGTGTAATTTGAATTTAAAAATAGTTAGTATCTATCTTATTTGCTTAATAATCTATCTTATTTTTAAAATTTGATTATATCTTATCTTATTTTTAAATTTAAGGTCAGATTTAAAATATTAAATATTTTTAAATTAATTTTTTTTAAATAATTTGACCTTATTTAAATTTAAAATAAGATAACTATAATCATGTAATTTTAAAAAGGTGTAAGATATTTTGCTAACTTTTAAATTTTGTTATTTTATTTATTTAAATTACATTTAAAATCTGAAAAAGATATTCATTTATCTTTTTTTAATTTTTATTTATAAAATAACATTTAATTTTTAAAAGTAGTTAGCAAATTTTGAAATGATATTTAGGTTGGTTGAAACCTAATTTTTCAAAATTGTAGGTTTAATTTTAAATTTATTTTTTTTAATTTTCCAAATTTCTTTTATTTTATTTTAAATTTTTCGAAAATAAATATTTTATTTATTTAATTAAAAATTTCGAAATTATTTATTTATTTAAAATTAAATAAATCCTACATCCAACTATCCAACTAACCTTGTTGCAGGAGTATGTGTTTTAGCTTGTATGTAAGTTTTCAAAACCTATTATTACTTGATTGCAAATAGCCATGGTTACTTTTTGCCAGATCTAATGATCTGATGACTCCCTTGGTCAAGTAAATAATTTGTAACAGATATATTTACAATCTTCTTTCATCTGTGTATGACCTAGCAACATGATAGGACCCATCCAAAGTGTGCCTGTGTGAGCCTATGTGTTTAATTTAATTATAGATGCATATAGGTTGCTGTTGCTAAATAAAATGTCATAGTTCTTGATAGATTTTATTTAGGCCCATTTTTTTTTTGGGGCTTATTCAATTAATAACAGTTGTTCATTTTAAGGTTAAATTCCTCTCTTTTGGGCCTTGTGTGAGAGTTGGGAGCCATAGTAGTGGGTACGACATACTGGACCCAGCACCCCTCACATGAACTACCCCAATTGTGAAGGCCCATTTGCTTGATTTGAACGACTGTACTAGGTTAATTAAACTAGTTTAACCTAATAAAATTAATTAGAAACATAATTAATTTCATTTATTTTGAAATTAATTTAAGAAAATTATAGTTTAAAGAATTTTATATTCTAAGCTAAACTATATGTATTTTCTTGTATTTAATTAAATATAGAATTATAACCATCTAGATTCTTTCTGAAGCTTAATTTAAATTTTTCATTAAATATTCCTAATTAAGGTGATATTTAGTTATTTCTAACTAATCAACTTAAATTTGAATATCTTTTGGATTTAAAATTTCAAAATTAAGTTGAGGAATTTTAGGCATTGGTTATTAAGATTCTTTAAATATTTTTTAAAAGTTAATATCTTTTCGAATATTAACTTAAAATGGAATATTTTCAAATTAAGTGGTTACAACTTAATTTTTGATATTTAATTAAATTTAAATTTGAAAAATATTTAGGTTCTAGATTTTTTCTAATACAACCTAAATTAGATATTTTTTCAAATTTTGTGGAAAAGATACTTAGTCAAATAAGATATTTTCTAGATAGTTATTTCTAGACTACTTATTATTTCTAATATTAAATAGGAAAATATTATACATTGTGAAATTAATTATTTAAATAATTAATTTTGGTACAATTTATTTTAAGTATATTTTTCCTAGTATTAAACTAGAGATTAATAATTAAGCCTTCTCTACAATTAATTATTTATTTCTTGAATTTAATACATTTAATTAATTTGAAAATTAAATATCTAAGTTGATTTTCATCATCATACTTAAATATTTCTTTTTCATGACACTTAATTAAATAGAAAATTATTTTTAGTTCAAATTTATTTTTTCAACTAAATTTAAATAATTTTCAAAATATATTTTTTCTTTATTTTATTAATCAAATTTCGAAATTGCATTTCTTAAATGCCGGAATTTCGAATTTTATTTGAAAAATAGATTAAAGTTGTAAATTATTTATTTTAATTTTGGACCAACTTAAATCAATGATTTTTTCATTAACTGATTAATTTTTAAATAAATGAATTAAAATATATTATTAGAAATTGAATTAATTAGTCAAAGGAAAATCTAGATAGGTGATATTTTTGCTTGAAGTATTTTTCTAGTGTATTTAATTAAATAGAAAATTAATATTTAAGTTGATTTTCATCATCATACTTAAATATTTGAAATTTTTCTTATATATTTAATTAAATAGGAAAATTATATTTTTTGTTGTAAATTAATTTTGGGCCAACATTAAATTAGCATATTTTTTCCAAGATTAATTTTTTTATTTTAACATGCATTTTCGAAAAATTGTACCCTTGAATACTTTAATTTTTCGAAATGCAGTATATATATTTATAGAAAATTAAATTTGAGTTGTAAATTAATTTAAATTAATTTTGTAACAACTTAAATTGAATATTTTTCTAAATATTTATTGGAAATTATTACTAAGATGGAAAAATTCATGTTATTTTCATATCCATCTAAGTAAAATTTATAAATATTAAATTAAAATTTATATTTAGAATTTTTCATTCTAAATTGGAAATTTTAATTAATAAATATATATATTTAAAATAAATAGATTAAATAAAGAGAATCAAAGAAAATACAACTCTTTTTAAATAATGAGCTTTTAATCAAAAGATTCGATCTCCATTGTGGGTTTTACACCACGTTTGTTTTAGTGAGTAATCCTCCCTAATGGAGGAACGTTCATTAGCAATTTCGCACCGTTTAATCTCGAATGATAAGTAGTTTGTAAGTGTTTTGTATGGTATGGATCACCCTAATGGTGGCGACCATACTTGACTTGCAAATCATGAAACAATGGTGGAAGCTCATAAGATAGAATTGCCTTGACTCTCGCCTAAACGGGACAACGCTGAATTCCAATCTTGATCGAATAAAAGGTTGCTAGAATGGTTTTCATTTTAGATGAGCTGACAACTCTATTCAATGGATGATGCTTTGACTCTCGCCTAAACGGGACACTGTATCAGTTTGTTGAAAAACCTTGGAAATTATTTAGGATTTTAAGTTTTAGTATTTTCACTTGTCATTCCTACTTGCTATATGTTTATAATTTCTGAATTGTGTATGAATTTATATTGAACCATGTTATTTTCTGTTATTAAGTTGTAGTTTAATTTCGAATCTTCATTGTTGGTCTAACTTGGCTTGTTTATCTAATGAGATAAATCCCTAGTGGATTTTCACCATTAGACATACATAATAGTGTTAGATCTCGAAAGATAAATATTGTATATGCGACATCTAGCTGTTCATCAATTGATGACACCTTGGACTAGTATTTTTACGATATGAAACAAGAAGATTGTACAAATAAGATTACTTTGACATTCGCTAATCGAAGCATCGTTGGATTCTTATTTATAAACGAAATTATCCTAATTTCTCTTAGCTTATTCATTTCGAAATAGCTTCATAACATATCATTGGATGAATGGTCTATAAATCATTTCATGTCATTCTATATTTGCTCTTAAGAAATTAAATGACGCATATGATTATAATCCCGAAATTCTATTCCCAATTGATATAAATCTTCAATCTTAGAAATCTCCTACTTGTATGGGCAAATCAGACTTAGAGTTAAATTAGTAGTGGTGGTCCAAGATAGAATTACTCATTATATTTGGTATAAATTTAAGTCTTTGACTTTAATTTTAGATTCCAAATAGAAATTTTCTTATATTTCTAATTCCAGAATACAATACAGTTACACTTTCTCAAGTGTTTAATATCCATCTTCTATTAATGGATTAAAACTGTATGGAATATGAGTTAGGTATTCTGTGACCGAATCCACTTGCAGTATTCTAAGAACTCTTTGATGTAACTAAACCTATGTCATCAAAAGACATTACCACATTTTTTTTAATCTATGGCCCTTGTATCTTGTTCATAGTGGATTTGACAAGATCAATCTCTGCAAAGAGTTAATATGCCTATATCCACTGAAAGTAGTTCATCTCATTCGCAGATGGATGTACATTCAGGGGTGGATATGAGTTTTTCGTTGTATTCTTAAAACGATAACTCTAGATTATACCTTTTAGCAAGAAATTTGAAATGTTTGAAAAATTTCATTAATTTCTAGCAATGGTTAAAACCATTAAGGTAAGTGGTTAAAGATCTTGCGAACTGATAGGGGTGGAGAAATAGTTAGTAGATATGCAGTTCAAAGATCATTAAATTGAATTTTGAATTATATCCAAACTTACCTCCCCAGAAATTTCGAGTTGCATATTGATGATTAGTTACTAGTCGTTGCCTAAATCCTTCTATGGTAATACAATTTCAGAATGATGTAATGGTTGTATACTTAATGTAAATCATTACTAGATTCATGGATGACCTAATCAAAATCTTAAGAAAAGCTAGAACTATTAACCATGGTTTGTTAGCTATTCTAAGTGATTAGGGGTGGACTATCCCATTGTCAATAGATAAGAAAGTGTTTGTTCAAACAAATACTACTTTTCTAAGATAATGACTAAGTCTGAAAACAAGTAGCAAATAAAGGAGATATTTTTTCTTGATTCCAAAAGTATTCTATCATCTTATTTGACATATGATGATCCCACTGCCTCTGTTTTCTTGTCACAACCGAAGAGATCAATACCATTTAGTCTTCTTAGACATAATTCACGGTACCTTGTCGTAGTGGGAGAGTTTCTAGGAACTCACCTTCTTATGACTTGGGAGACACTAGTGATTAAAATCCATTGTGAGTTTAAACAAGTAATGGATTGTCAAGATAAGAAACTAAGAAGAAAGCCAATAGAACTATGGTTTAATCCATTCACATGGAATAACCTAAAGTTTTCTAGTTACAAGGACATAGAAGGAAATTTTAGTTAATAAGTCTATTCAATGGACTTAACAAAACTTCCTGCTCCTAGTATTATAGGTTTGAGTTTATCTAAACCTATGGCTTGTGGTATACCTGGTAATTACTTACTCTAATGCAAGCAACTTACTTTAGTAAGATGCTGAAGCATTTTCTTTCTAATGGCAATCTATAGAAGCTTCACAACTTCTTAGGTATAGATTTTATTTATCTAAGGAAAAGTCTCAACTATTCCAGAAAAGATAAAGCCATGAAAGAATTTCTTGTATCAACAGTGAGAGGTCTTAGATATGCTTTTGTATGCCTTAGACCAGACACCTGCTGTTGAGTGGGAGTAATGAGTAGGTATCAGATTAATCCAGGAGAAGAACATTGGAAGACAATCAAGTAAATCCTAAGATTAAGAAGAGGAACTATATGTTAGTCTATAAGGTGTGTTTAAAACTCTTAGACTACACCATATCAGATTTCGAAATTTGCCTTTGTGCTAGTAAATCTTTCTGATAAGATGGTGGTTACTCTGGGGGTGGAATAGTGATTTTGGAGAAGTGTAAAAACCTATTTGAAGTCTCTAGGTCTACCAGAGAGGGACTGAATGTTAAAGTTGCAGGAAAGGTACTTTTTCAGTCTAAGGAAAGTTCTATACATCTTTGGCACCATTCCAAATTGCCTTAAACTACTAGTGTTAATTTCCTGATTAACCAAAAGTAGTTGCCAAAGGTATAGAATCCAGTATCCCAAGAGAGTAGACATATAGAGAGGAATTTCACATTATCAATAATTTTGTGATTAAGGAAGAGTAATGGTGGAGAAAAAGGTTGTGGTTAATTCAACCTTTCAGATCCTATTACGAGGAGTTTACTACTACTACACTTTATTTGTATATCGAGGTGTTGAGATTATTTGAAACGCACTTTTTTGTTTTATATTAGTGCAAGTGGAGTTTGTTGGGTTTTATGCCCTAAATAAAACTCATTTCAATATAATCAGATTTACTTATTAATATAGATCAGAAATAACATTTAATGTTGCATGGTTCACATGATTTATTTCATGATTATATGTACATAATGTATAAATTCATCTGAAACCCTTTTCACATACTTGATCCTGTTTATTGTGCTGTCAACACATTGGAAAGTAAACATGACTATGTGAATAAAGTTTTCTAGATTTACCAGACATAGGGTTTTACTGATATGATAATCTACAACAGAGTTTACTTGCATTTAGAGAAGTGCTATGTTCTTCCAGAACATTATTTAAAGTAAAGCTCAGGTTGGATGCATGGAGTATGCATCGGAAGGGACCGATATTGAACTTTGACTTAGATTTAATTAAACTTACCGTAAAATCTATTCAAGTCAGTATCGCTAAGTTGATCCTAGATCAAATGTTCTTAATCTTGTTATGATTAGGCTCAATCTCGAGAGGCTATTCGTGTTCTTTGATTTGTTAGTTAAGCCTACTTTTAGGTCAGGGTGATACGTACATTTTGGGAACACGGTAGTGCAATTAAGTGGGAGCGCTAACATAAACATGGAATCTATAGCTTCTATCTGGCGAATAGTAAGCAAAGGATTATCTCCTTCGAGCTTGACCAAACGAACATAAATGGTGGAGTACTCATTTCACATAAGCTGAAATATCATTTATACGGGGTCAAGTGTTTTAAGGATAAAATACATAGTAGGGTGTTACGGTAATCTAATCCCTTTACAGTGTAGATCATTCATATAGAGGATCATTGATCACATTAGGATTATAACAATGGATAACTAATGATGTGTCTATATGGTGGAACATATAGAGCATTCTATATAATGAGAGTGCAATTCTGAGTTCTATGCGTGGATTCAACGAAGAATTAATAAGTTAGTGAATTTTAGTGCTAAATTCTTGATCTACTTATTGGAAGCTCGGTTATATAGACCCATGGTCCCCGCACTAGTTGAGATAATATTGCTTGTAAGACTCATGTAATTGGTTTTGATTAATCAATTATAATTCTCAATTTAGACTATGTCTATTTGTGAATTTTTCACTAAGGGCGAAATTGTAAAGAAAGAGTTTTAGGGGCATATTTGTTAGTTATGATACTTTGTATGGTTCAATTAATAAATATGATAAATGATAATATTATTTAATAATTATTTATAGTTATTAAATAGTTAGAATTGACATTTAAATGGTTGAATTAGAAAATTGGCGTTTTTGAGAAAATCAGATGCAGAAAAGATAAAACTGCAAAATTGCAAAAAGTGAGGCCCAAATCCACATGTATAGGGCCGGCCACTTTTGTAGGGTTTTTTCCTCTGATATTTTCATTATTTTAATGCCAAATAATTCAAACCTAACCCTAGTGGAATGCTATAAATGGATAGTGAAGGCTTCAGGAAAATTAGACTTTTCTTCTGACACTTCTGATTCAGAAAAAACTGAGCCTTCTCTCTCCCTATCTTTGGCCGAACCCACTCTCTCTCTCTTCCTCATTGAGATTTCAAAATTCTTAGTGTATGAGTAGTGCCCACACACAGCAAGTGATACCTCAATCATAGTGAGGAAGATCGTGAAGAAAGACTTTCAGCAAGAAGGAGGTTTCAGCATCAAAGATTCAGAGAAAGAGATCCAGGTTCAGATATTGATAATGCTCTGCGACAGAAAGGAATCAAGGGCTAGATATCTGAACGAAAGGAGTCATATTATTCCGCTGCACTCAATGTAAGGTTTCTTAAACTTTATACGTGTTTATTTCATCGTTTTAGAAAGTTCATATTTAGGGTGTTAATAAACATACTTGTGAGTAGATCTAAGATCCTCGTAAAATAATTTCCAACAGTATCTATATCGTGGAACATATAGAGCGTTCTATATGACTGAGAGTGCGATTCCAAGTTCTAAGTGTGGATTCAATAAGGAATTAATAAGTTAGGGAATTGACCTGGTAAATTCGGTTCGACTTATTGGAAGCTCGGAAATATAGACCCATGCTCCCCATACTAAATGAGACCATATTGCTTGTAAGACTCAGTTAATTGATTTTGATTAATCAATTATAATTCTAAAGTTAGACTATGTCTACTTTATGAATTTCCACTAAGCAAGGGCGAAATTGTAAAGAAAAGGGATTCTAAGTTTTTTTATTAATTAAGAGACTTTATATGTCTAATTAATAAATATATTAAATGACAATATTATTTAATAATTAATGTTATTAAATAATTAGAATTGGCATTTGAATGGTTGAATTGAAAAATTGACATTTTTGAGAAAGAGAGATGCAGAAATGATAAAACAGCAAAATTGCAAAAGTGAGGCCCATTATCCAAAGCCCATGGCTGGCCACACTTAATGGATTTTATCATTTATTTTTTTATTATTTTAATGCCAAATAATTCTAACTTAAACCTAGGTGGTTACCTATACATAGATAGTGATGGCTCTCATTCACACTTAGCTTTGTCAGATGAAATTTGAGCCTCCTATTCTTTCTCTATAGCCGCCACTTCCCTTCTCCTTTCCTCTTTAATTTCGAACCTTGAGTGAATGAGTGAGTGCCCACACACATCAAGTGGTATCTCAATCATAGTGTGTAAGACTGTAGGAGATTCTAAACAACAAGAAGGAGAATCAGCATCAAAGGAAGGAGAGAAAGAGATCTAGGTTCAGATCTTGGTGATGCTCTGCTACAGAAAGGAATCAAGGGCTAGAGATCTGAACGGAAGGAGTCATTATATTCCGCTGCACCCAATGTAAGGTTTCCTAAACTTTATATGTGTTTATTTCATTGTTTTAGAATTCATATTAGGATGTTAATAAAACATACATAGTAGTAAATCTAGATCATGGTAAAATATTTCCAAAAATTGGCCTCAGAGCCATGGTAATGATTTACTTTCATGAAATATGAATTAAAACGATGATTTGTGTTGATTTGGATGGTTTCATGTGGTTTATGTGCTTATTTGATGATAGTTTAGAAATCGTAACATATGTTACTGAAATATTTTTTATTTCGATCTGGAATTATTTTTTCTGGAAAGTAGACAAAAAAATAATAAATTTAGGCTTTTATAGAACCTAGTTTGGATTTTTTATGAATTAGTTATGATTTTTTGAAGTTGAACGAAAATATCAGGGTTTCAAAGCACACTCGCTCGCGTGCATGGGACAAAATCCCTTCAGACAAAGCCTTGTCCGAAGCATACCCTTGTCCCGCCCGTGTCCCTCGGTCAGATAGGCTGCATGCAGCCTTGATGCTCGGTCAGACACCCCAATCCGCTTGCGCAGGGGGATGCAATGCATACCCCTGTGCCTCAAACTTGTTTTCGTCATAACTTTTGATTCAAAAATCGTTTTTCATTGAAACAAAAGCCAATTTATGGTAGAATTTTGTGTAGAATCTGAATTTTTAATTAAAAATCTAATTTTAAGAATAAAATTAATTTTTATTAATTTTTTTTTAAATTAATTAAAATTAGTTTCAAATATTAGTAGGCTTTGAATTTTGAAACTTTGATTTCTCACAAAGGAGCCTTATGGTTAATTTTGAAATTTTAGATTTTTTTATTTATTTTAATTATAAGATTAGATTTTTTTTTTTAAATTTGAATGATCTTACTTTGATATTAAATATTATCTTTTAAAATAATCTTGTTCAAATTTCAAAGTTTGCTAACCATATCATATTTTTTTTTTTCAAATTTGTTATTTGTGGAAATATATTTTATTAATTAAAATTATAAGATTAGGAATATGTTAGGTTTAACATTTTATCTTATTAGACATTTTTTTTTATTAAAATTATATTTTGGCAAAAATAACATGAAGATTTGAAAAATTGGTTAGTTTAGTTTGAATAGATATTTTAGGGTTTCAAACCATAAATTTTTCAAACTTATAATTTTTTTTAAAAAATATTCTAACCATATAAAATATCTTATTTTTCAATTAGTTTATTTATGTAATATTTAAATTTATTAAATTATAAGACTTAGAATATAATAATGAAATATCTAAATTTAAAATTCAAGATATTTTATTATATTATCTTATTAGAAATTTTAAATAAATTTAAATTTTGAATGAACTTGATATTTGAAAAATTGGTTAGATATTTTTGATTTTTTGTTAGAATTTAAGAAATTTAGGAGTTTTTTGAATTTTGAATTTTTTCAAATATTCTATAACAACCTAAATTTGAATTCTAGTTAAGATATTTATTTTAAAATTTATTTTTTTTTTAAAATTTTAAAATTGAGATATATTAGCTTACTTTCCAGATATTCCAGATCAGTTATTTGTTTGCATTGTTTGTTTATATATTAATATACAATTTTTTTTACAAACCTATTATTTATTTGATCTAAATTGCTATGATTAACTTGTTGACAGATCCAATGATCTAATTTTAATCGTAGTCCAATTGTCAATAGATCTTACAAATAATTTGTAACAGGTAAATTTTTGCTATTTCTTTCATCTGTGTAAACCTAGTAACATGATTGGGCCCATCCAAATCATTTGACCTGTGTGAGCCTATATGTTTGCTATTGGGCTTAGATGCATATAGGAAGCCCATTTAAGGTTTACTAGGTAAATGGACTAGGTTGCTAAAATAAATTTTGACATAAGTAAATTTATTTAGGCCCAATTAGATTTGGGCTTATTCAATGAATAACAATTATTTATTTAAAGGTTAAATTCCTCCCTTTTGGGCCTTGTGTGAGAGTTGGGGGCCAATAGAAGTGGGTACGACATACTGAACCCAGCTCCCCCTCACATGAACTACCCCAATTGTGAAGGCCCATTTGCCTTATTTAAATAATTGTGTTAGGTTAATTATATTAGTCTAACCTAATTAAAATTGAATTAGCAACATAATTAACTTTTAAAATATATGAAATTTATTTTTCATTTAATATTTTAAAGTTAATTTTAGAAAGACACTTAGTAAATGAAATATATTGTAGATAGTTATTTCTAGAACTAGTTATTTTTTGTAATATTTAATTAGGAAAATATCATAGATTGTGAAATTAATTGTTTAATAATTAATTTTGGTACAATCTAATTTAAGTATATTTTTTCTAGTATTAAACTAGAATTAATAATTAAGTCTCCTCTATACTTAATTATTTATTTCTTGAACTTAATACATTTAATTCAATTGAAAATTAAAATATCTAAGTTGATTTTCATAATGATACTTAAATATTATTATTTTCATGTTATTTAATTAAAATTGAAAATTATTTTAAGTTTGAAATCTTATTTCAGAATAACTTAAATTTGAATAATTTTCAAAATATATTTTATTTTATTTTATTAATCCTTTTCCCACAATTTCGAAATTGCATTTCTTAAATGTAGAAATTTTGAATTTTATCTGAAAAATAGATTAAAGTTGAAAATTATTTATTTTAATTTTGGACCAACTTAAATCAACGATTTTTCCATTTAATGATTAATTAAAAATAAATGAATTAAAATATATTATAATTAGAAATTGAATTAATTAGTCAAAGAAAATCTAGATATATATTATCTGTTTTGCTTGAAGTATTTTTCTAGTGTATTTAATTAAATAGAAAATTAATATTTAAGTTGATTTTCATCATGATACTTAAATATTTGAAATTTTTCTTTAATATTTAATTAAATAGGAAAATTATATTTTTGTTGAAAATTAAATTTTATTAAATAATTTTGGGCCAACATAAAATTAGAATAATTTTTCCAGGATTTATTTTTATTTTATTTTATAGCATTTTTCGAAAGTAGTATTCTTATATACTTCAATTTTTCAAAATGCAATCTATATTTATAGAAAATTAAATTTGAGTTGTAAATTAATTTAAATTAATTTTGAAACAACTTAAATTGAATATTTTTCTAGATATTTATTGGAAATTATTACTAAGATGGAAAAAATTCATGTTATTTTCATATCCATCTAAGTAAAATTTATAAATATTAAATTAAAATTTATATTTAGAATTTTTCATTCTAAATTGGTAATTTTAATTAAATAAATATATATATTTAAAATAAATTGATTAAAATAAATATTAGAAGAAAATACATTTTTTTTTTAAAAATAATGAGCTTTATTATTATTAGGACATTCGATCTCTATTGTTGGTCTTACAATAGTTAAATATTTTCAATATAACCTCGAGACGCTAGACTTCGTCCCCCTTATGAATGGTTATTCGTTGACTACTTAGAGATAAACTTATAAAACATGAAACAATGGTGGAAGCTCATAAAATGAGAATAACCTTTACTCTCGCCTACCAGGACAACGTTGGATTCTTATTTTGATCGAATTAAAGGTTGCTATAACCTTTACTCTCGCCTACCAGGACAACGTTGGATTCTTATTTTGATCGAATTAAAGGTTGCTAGAATGGTTTGCATTTTAGATGAGCTGACAACTCTATTCAATGAATGATACTTTGACTCTTGCCTACCGGGACACTGTATCAGTTTGTTGGAAACCTTAGAAATTATTTAAGATATGCTTGTTTTGTATTTTCACATGTCTTTGTTATTTGCTATATGTTTGATAATTTTTGAATTGTGTATGAATTTATATTGAACCATGTTATTGTCTGTTATTAAATTGTAGTTTAATTTCGAATCTTCATTGTTGGTCTAACTTGGTTTGTTGTTCTAATGGGATAAATCCCTAATGGATTGTCAACATTAGACAAACATAATAGTGTTAGATCTCGAAAGATAAATATTGTAAATGCAACATCTAGTTGTTCATTAGTTGATGACACCTTAGACTAGTCTTTACAATATGAAACAAGAAGATTGTATAAATAAGATTACTTTGACTCTTGCTAATCGAAGTATCGTTGGATTCTTATTTAAAAACGAAATTATCCTACTTCCTCTTAGCTTATTCATTTCGAATTAGCTCAATAACAGATCATTGGATGAATGGTCTATAAATCATTTCATGTCATTATATTTTCTCTTAAGAAATTAAATGACGCATATGATTATATTCCCGAAATTCTATCCCAAAATGATATAAATCCTCAATCTTAGAAATCTCCTACTTGTATGGGCAAATCAGACTTAGAGTTAAATTAGTAGTGGTGGTCCAAGAAAGAATTACTCATTATACAGTTACACTTTCACAAGTGATTAATAACCATTTTCTATCAATGGATTCAAACTGTATGTTAGTATGGAATATGAGTTTAGTATTCTGTGACCAGGATCCACTTGCACTATTCTAAGAACTCTTTAATGTAACTAAACCTAAGTCATCAAAAGACTAAAACCACATTTCACTTGGCTAAACAGAGATAAATGGTGGAGATCTCATTTCACTTTGCTGAAATATCATTTATATGGAGCTAAGTATTTTAAGGATAAAATACATTGAAGGTGTAACAGTAACTTAGTGCCTATTCAATGTAGATCATCTATTAGAGGGTCATTGATCAAATTAGGATTATAACAATGGATAACTAATGACGTATCTATATCGTGGAACATATAGAGCGTTCTATATGACTGAGAGTGCAATTCCAAGTTCTAAGTGTGGATTCAATAAGGAATTAATAAGTTAGGGAATTTACTTGGTAAATTCGGTTCGACTTATTGGGAGCTCGGAAATATAGGCCCATGGTCCCCATACTAGTTGAGACCATACTGCTTGTATGACTCAGTTAATTGATTTTGATTAATCAATTATAATTCTAAAGTTAGACTATGTCTACTTTATGAATTTTCACTAAGCAAGGGCAAAATTGTAAAGAAAAGAGATTCTAAGTTTTTTTATTAATTAAGAGACTTTATATGTCTAATTAATAAATATATTAAATGACAATATTATTTAATAATTAATTTTTAGTTATTAAATAATTAGAATTGGCATTTGAATGGTTGAATTGGAAAATTTGCATTTTTGAGAAAAAGAGATGTAGAAATGATAAAACAGCAAAATTGCAAAAGTGAGGCCCATTATCCAAAGCCCATGGCCGGCCACACTTAATGGATTTTATCATTTATTTTTTCATTATTTTAATGCCAAATAATTCTAACTTAAACCTAGGTTGTTACCTATACATAGATAGTGATGGCTCTCATTCACACTTAACTTTGTCAGATGAAATTTGAGCCTCCTATTCTTTCTCTATAGCCGCCACTTCCCTTCTCTTTTCCTCTTCAATTTCGAACCTTGAGTGAATGAGTGAGTGCCCACACACATCAAGTGGTATCTCAATCATAGTGTGTAAGACTGTAGGAGATTCCAAACAACAAGAAGGAGAATCAGTATCAAAGGAAGGAGAGAAAGAGATTTAGGTTCAGATCTTGGTGATGCTCTGCTACAGAAAGGAATCAAGGGCTAGAGATCTGAACGGAAGGAGTCATTATATTCCACTGCACCCAATGTAAGGTTTCTAAACTTTATATGTGTTTATTTCATTGTTTTAGAATTCATATTAGGATGTTAATAAAACATACATGGTAGTAAATCTAGACCCTGGTTAAATATTTCCAACATTGACATATAGCTTTATTTCTATACATAGAGAATTTAAAAGAAGAGGAAGAAGAAGTTAAAAAAGGTTATCTCTGACTGTAGAAGCGATTGGTATTTAAGGGCAATGTCCAAGAGTGTTGGAGAGACAGTATTGTCCCCAACTAACTTAACTGCCGAGATTGAAGCTTTGAGAAATTTACTGGTTGTAACTGAATACCAGATAGACTTAACTAACTTTAACTAACATCACAAATCCACCTTTAGCTGAAGTTAGTGAAATCAATAATGGATAGACTGTTCCAAGAGCCCCTAAGGGTATTATTTGCTGGTGTCAACACTTAGCAGCTTTACGAAATGCCTAAGCTTGCTAATAGGAACCCCTTTAGTGAACATGTCAGTTGGATTATCCTTTGTAATACCCTAGAATTACGAGATTGGATTAGCAAAAACTAATTAGAGAATTATGTATTATTGAGAAATTATATTATTACATAATTTATTATATGTGAATTTATATGATTTATGATATGTTAAGACCTCGTTGGTGAGTCAGGAGAATTTTAGTAATTTATACTCGGGAAGGGTAAAACAGTGGAATTAATTTATTTACGTGCTTATTGAACTATATTGTTATATAGTATGCCCGTGTTGTCTTTTTCAGGTGTGTTCTGACAGGTTGGCGCGGTATAGTCACAACCGGGTATTTCGGGCCGAACTGGGTTTCGGGCCCGAAATGCAATTTAGGATTGAATTATTGGCATTTTAATTATTCATGTATAATCTGAAAATATATTTGAGTTTAAATGGATGTGAAAGGACATTTTTGCCCTTAGTTTATACATAGGCTTTATTTAGCCCTTGGGGGCAAAATGGTCATTTTGACCTTTGATTTATATTTAATAAAAGAAATGAATTTTGAGGAATGAAATGTTATTTTCTGGCTGCTTCTCCCCCAAAACCTGAACCCTCTCCCTCTCTTTCTAAGCTATTTTTCCATTTGAAAAATCTTGATGTATTGGCTTGGTTGGAGCTTGGGTATTTGAAGATTATTGAGCTTAGCTTTGATTTGATTTGAGGTAGCTTCCTTTTACTGTGTTTGGTTGAAATTCTTGCTGATTATTGAATGTTATAAAAGCATGTTTTGGGTTATGATGTTCTTAATTGCATGTAAAAATAAATTGGTGTTGATCTTCTTAAGTTTGAGTGTTAATTGCGATATTGTTGAGGGTTATATTCTTGAGTTTTGAATGACATTTATGAGTATTTTCCAAGTTAGAATTTATCCTTTGTTTGGTATTTTGCTGCTGGAAAATTATTAGAGTTGGTTGGTAAAGAATCTCTAGCTCAAAAGCTTGAATTTTGTTATTTAGAGCTTGATTTCATGCTTTTTGAGCAATCTAATTTTGAGAGTTTGCTGTTGATGTTTAATGCATGAAATGGTGTTTTAGACTCTATGTTTATTTATTGAAAACCTATGTGATGGTTCTAAGTTTTGTTTTGGGTTTGGATGTGTTTTAGGCATAATTTTCGAAGCTGAAAATTGAGTTTTCTGGGTTTTTAAACCCAGTGGTCGCGACTATCATAGGTCTGGTCGCGACCATGATAATGGCAGTTTGTTATTTTTTTTTTTTGGGTTTTTGTTTTCGTCATCACATTTGACTCGGGACTCCGTTTGGGACGTTATTTATATCGTTGGAAAGCTCTTTTTGAGCTCTATGTGATTATCTAAATTTTAAGTGCCATGTGAATATTTTATGAATGTGAAATCAGGGGTTAACCCTTGTTGTGTAAAATCCCGGTATTGTGACTAGGATTACCAGCACCTTGTCAGGAGAACCCGGGAATTTGGAATCTCTACTATTGCGAGACATTAGGTAAGACATGTTGGATTTTGTGCCCTAAATAAAACCCATTTCAATATAATCAGATTTACTTATTAATAAAGATCAGAAATAACATTTTATGTTGCATGGTTCACATGATTTATTTCATGATTATATATATAATGTATGAATTCTATTTAAGTCCAGAACATATGAATTTGTTAATGATTATAGTGTTATCAGCACAGTGGATTATAATCTTAATTATATGTTCGAAAGTTTATTCCCTGATTTGTCAGTTCACTGGATTTAGACTGACATGATAATCGGCGATAGGTATTCTTACACCTTGGATAAGTGTTATGTCCTTTCTAGGACATTGGCAAAGTTTACCAGTATCGGATGTATGGAGTATACATCGGAAGGGACCGATATTGAACTTTGATTAGATATATCAAAATTTACTGTAATATCTATTCAATTCAATATCACCCGTTGAACCTAGATCAAATGATCTTAATCCTGATATGGTTAGGTTCGATCTCAAGAGTATTATACATGTTCTTTGATTTGTTAGTTAAGCCTACTTTTGGGTCAGGGTGATACTTTGGGAACATGATAGTATAATTGAGTGGGAGCGCTAACATAATTATGGAGTCTATAACTTCTATAGGAATTTAGAAGTGAAACGATGATATCCTTCGAGCTTGGCTAAACAGAGATAAATAGTGGAGATCTCATTTCACTTCGCTGAAATATCATTTATATGGAGCTAAGTGTTTTAAGGATAAAATACATTGAAGGTGTAACGGTAACTTAGTGCCTATTCAATGTAGATCATCTATTAGAGGGTCATTGATCAAATTAGGATTATAACAATGGATAACTAATGACGTATCTATATCGCGGAACATATAGAGCGTTCAATATGACTGAGAGTGCAATTCCAAGTTCTAAGTGTGGATTCAATAAGGAATTAATAAGTTAGGAAATTTACTTGGTAAATTCGGTTCGACTTATTGGAAGCTCGGTTAATATAGGCCCATGGTCCCCATACTAGTTGAGACCATACTGCTTGTAAGACTCAGTTAATTGATTTTGATTAATCAATTATAATTCTAAAGTTAGACTATGTCTGCTTTATGAATTTTCACTAAGCAAGGGCAAAATTGTAAGGAAAAGAGATTCTAGGTTTATTTATTAATTAAGAGACTTTACATGTCTAAATTAATAAATATATTAAATGGCAATATTATTTAATAATTATTTTTTAGTTATTAAATAATTAGAATTGGCATTTAAATGATTAAATTGGAAAATTGGTATTTTTGAGAAAATGGGAATGAAAAATAACAAAATTGGAAAGTTGCAAAGTGAGGCCCAATTTCCTTATATGGCCGGCCACTATGCAAGCTTTTACCATTTTTATTTTTCCATTATTTTAATGCCATACAATTCTAACCTAAACCTAGATGGCATTCTATAAATAGAAAGTGTTGGCTTCAGGAAACTCATGACTTGCACATTGTTTCTTTCAGAAAAAGCCATAGCCGCCCCTCTCTCTCTTTTCCTCTCTTCAATTTCGAAATTCCTTGAGTGATAGAGTAGTGCCCACACACATCAAGTGGTATCTCAATCAGTGTAAGACTGTAGGAGAATCCAAACAACAAGAAGGAGAATCAGCATCAAAGGAAGGAGAGAAAGAGATCCAAATTCAGATCTTGATAATGCTCTGCTACAGAAAGGAATCAAGGGCTAGAGATCTGAATGGAAGGAGTAATTATATTTCGCTGCACCCAATGTAAGGTTTCCTAAACTTTATATGTGTTTATTTCATTGTTTTAGAATTCATATTAGGATGTTAATGAAACATACTTGGTAGTAAATCTAGATCATGGTAAAATATTTCCAACAACTGGAACCAGAGCCATGGTAATGATTTACTTTCATGAAATTTGAATTAAAACGATGATATGTGTTGATTTGGATGGTTTCATGTGGTTTGATGAATGTATGTGTTGTACAGTACTTTTTTCCATGAAAAATATTTTTTCTATTGTTGAAAATATTTTATTTGGATTCCTTGTGAAAAATTAAGAAATTTTGTTTTGTACGGAACTCGATTCAAATAAAAATTGAAAAAGTTATGAATTTTGAAAAATCGGGATTCAAGGCTGTCGAGTGGGTGCGTCAATCGCACCAGGCACTCGGACAACCTGGGCTACGCGCGCAAGCACCCGCTAATCCACCCAGGATCACCCTGCCAGCGCCGAGCTTTGCCGCACATCCCACCCATCAACGTCCTTCATCTGCCCGCGTGCCAAGCTATTTGCAGCCCATCTGGGCTGCACGTGCAGCCTGTCCAGGCAACCAGCACCCATTTGCGATTTTTGTGGGGTTTTCCCTTAAAAATCCGATTTTTTATGGGATTGTTTCCCAAAATTCGATTTTTCCAATTTTAAATATTTCTAATTTTAAATATTTCCAGTTATGGTAAGATTTAAAATTTGTTAACTTCTTTAATATTTATATATTATTTAATTATAAGATTAGATATTTTGATATTTAACATATTTTAAATTAAAAGATAACTTTGTCTTTTTTATTTAAAATATTATATTAAAATTATCTTATATGACTAATTAAATAATTAATAAATTTGAAATTAACATAGATATTTTTTTATAGATATACTTACCATAATATTTTCAAATTCAAAAGTTTGTTATTTTGTTAAATATTTAATTATTTATAAATTATAAGTTTAAAAATGATATTTGTCTATGTATCTCATTTTTTTCCTTATTGGAAATTTATGAATTATATTTTAAATATTTAAATAACTTAGATATTTTTGTAAAAATTTGAATATTTCTTAATTTGAGATATTTTGACATATAATTATGTTAATTATTATTTATTTATTATTTTATTCCTAAAATAATAACTATCTAACCATATCTATTTTAAAATTGGTTTATTTTAATTAAAATATAAGATTTGAAAGTGATATTGAAGATTCTTTCTTTCAAATCATTGATCTTATTTGATATTTAATTTGATTCAAATAAAGTTAGATATTTTAAAATTAGTTTCTAATTTTTGAGATTTTTGAGGTTTGTTTTTAACAACCCTAAATTCTTCAAAAATTTAGTTGGTTAGTTTAAGAATAATAATTTAATTATATTAATATCTTATTTCACATCTGTTACATGGACAATATTTGTTTACTTATTTATATTGTTTATTCAATTTTTTTTTTAACAAACCTATTATTTATTTGATCTAAATTGCTATGATTAACTTGTTGACAGATCCAATGATCTGATTTTAATCATAGTCCAATTGTCAATAGATCTTATGAATAATTTGTAACAGGTAAAATTTTGTACTTCTTTCATCTGTGAAAACCTAGTAACATGATAAGGCCCATCCAAATCATTTGACCTGTGTGAGCCTATATGTTTGCTATTGGGCTTAGATGCATATAGGAAGCCCATTTAAGTTTTACTAAGTAAATGGACTAGGTTGCTAAAATAAAATTTGACATAAGTAATTTTATTTAGGCCCAATTAGATTTGGGCTTATTCAATGAATAACAATTGTTTATTTAAAGGTTAAATTCCTCTCTTTTGGGCCTTGTGTGAGAGTTGGGGGCCAATAGAAGTGGGTACGACATACTGAACCCAGCTCCCCCTCACATGAACTACCCCAATTGTGAAGGCCCATTTGCCTTATTTAAATAATTATATTAGGTTAATTATATTAGTCTAACCTAATTAAAATTGAATTAGCAACATAATTAACTTTTAAAATATATGAAATTTATTTTTCATTTTGTATTTTAAAGTTAATTTTAGAAAAACACTTAGTTAATGATATATATTCTAGATAGTTATTTCTATACTAGTTATTATTTCTAATATTAAATTGGAAAATATCATGGATTGTGAAATTAATTGTTTAATAATTAATTTTGGTTCAATCTAAGTTTAGTATATTTTCCTAGTATTAAACTAGAATTAATAATTAAGTTTCCTTTATACTTAACTATTTATTTCTTGAATTTAATACATTTAATTAAATTGAAATTCAATATCTAAGTTGATTTTCATCATGATACTTAAATATTGTTATTTTCATGATATTTAATTAAATTGAAAATTATTTTAAGTTTGGAATCTTATTTAAGAATAACTTAAATTTAAATAATTTTCAAAATATATTTTATTTTATTTTATTAATCTTTTTCCCACAATTTTGTATTTGCATTTTTTAAATGCAGAAATTTCGAATCTTATTTGAAAAATAGATTAAAGGTGAAAATTATTTATTTTAATTTTGGACCAACTTAAATCAATGATTTTTTTTTATTTAATGATTAATTAAAATAAATGAACTAAAATATATTATAATTAGAAATTGAATTAATTATTCAATGAAAGTCTAGATAGATATTATCTGTTTTGCTTGAAGTATTTTTCTAGTGATATTTAATTAAATAGAAAATTAATATTTAGGTTGATTCTTAATCATGATACTTAAATATTTGAAATTTTTCTTAAATATTTAATTAAATAGGAAAATTATATTTTTAATGAAAATTAATTTTTATCAATTAATTTTGGGCCAACATAAAATTAGAATAATTTTTCCAGGATTTATTTTTATTTTATTTTAAAGCTTTTTTCGAAAATTGTATTCTTAAATACTTCAATTTTCGAAATGCAATATATATTTATAGAAAATTAAATTTGAGTTGTAAGTTAATTTAAATTAATTTTGAAACAACTTAAATTGAATAATTTTCTAAATATTTATTGGAAATTATTACTAAGATGGAAATAATTCATGTTATTTTCATATCTAAGTATAATTTATAAATATAAAATTAAGATTTATATTTAGAATTTTGTCATTCTAAATTGGAAATTTTAATTAAATAAATATATATTTAAAATAAATTGATTAAAATAAATATTAGAAGAAAATACACTTTAAATAATGAGCTTTATTATTAGGACATTCGATCTCCATTGTTGGTTCTACATAGTTCTTGTTTTAGTGAGTAATCCTCCCTAATGGAGGAACGTTCATTAGCAATTTAACGCCGTAGAATCTCGAAAGATAATATTATTTGTAAGTGTTTTATATAGTATTGATCACCCTAATGGTGGTGACTGTATTTGACTTACAAAAGTATGAAACAATGATGGAAGCTCATAAGATAGAATAGCCTTGACTCTCGCCTAAACAGGACAACGCTGGACTCCAATCTTGATCGAATAAAAGGTTGCTAGAATCTTTATCATTTTAGATGAGCTGAAAACTCTATTCAATGGATGGTATCACTGACTCTCGCCTAAACAGGACACTGATATCAGTTTGTTGAATACCTTGGAAATTATTTAGGATTGTATGTTTTAGTATTTTCACTTGTCATTCCTACTTGCTATATGTTTAATAATTTCTGAATTGTGTATGAATTTATATTGAACCATGTTATTTTCTGTTATTAAATTGTAGTTTAATTTCGAATCTTCATTGTTGTTCTAACTTGGTTTGTTGTTCTAATGGGATAAATCCCTAATGGATTGATTGTCACCATTAGACAAATATAATAGTGTTAGATCTCGAAAGATAAATATTGTAAATGCAACATCTAGCTGTTCATCAATTGATGACACCTTAGACTAGTATTTACAATATGAAACAGGAAGATTGTATACATAAGATTACGTTAACTCTCGCTAATCGAAGCATTGTTGGATTCTTATTTAAAAATGAAATTATCCTAATTCCTGTTAGCTTATTCATTTTGAATTAGCTCAATAACATATCATTGGACGAATGGTCTATAAATCATTTCATGTCATTCTATATTTTCTCTTAAGAAATTAAATGACGCATATGATTATATTCCCGAAATTCTATCCCAAAATGATATAAATCCTCAATCTTATAAATCTCCTATTTGTATGGGGAAATTCTACTTAGAGTTAAATTAGTAGTAGTGGTCCAAGAAAGAATTCCTCATTATACAGTTACACTTTCACAAGTGATTAATAACCATTTTCTATCAATGAATTCAAACTATATGGGATATGAGTTTAGTATTCTGTGACCAGAATCCACTTGCACTATTCTAAGAACTCTTTGATGTAACTAAACCTAAGTCATCAAAAGACTACAACCACATATTTTTTAAATCTATGGCATTTGTATCTTGTTCATAGTGGTTTTAACAAGATCATTCTCTGCAAAGAGTTAATATGCCTAAATCCACTGAAAGTAAGTTCATCTCATTCGCAGATGGATGTACATTCAGGGGTGGATATGAGTTTTCGTTGTATTCTTAAAACGATTACTCTAGATATTACCTTATGCAAAAGAAATTTGAAATGTTTGAAAAATTTCACGAATTTCTAGTAACTAATCTCGCGAACTGATAGGGGTGGAGAAATAGTTAGTAGATATGCAGTTCAAAGATCATTAATTTGATTTTTTGAATTATATCCAAACTTACCTCCCCAGAAATTCGAGTTGCATATTGATGATTAGTTACTAGTCGTTGCCTAAGTCCTTCTATGGTAATACAATACAATTTCAGAATGATGCAATGGTTGTATACTTAATGTAAATCATTACTAGATTCATGGAAGACCTAATCAAAATCTTAAGAAAAGCTAGAACTGTAAACCAGGGTTTGCATGTTTGTTAGCTATTCTAAGTGATTAGGGGTGGAACATCCCATAGTCAATAGATAAGAAAGTGTTTGTTTAAACAAATACTACTTTTCTAAGAAAATGACTAAGTCTGAAAATAAAGTAGCAAATAAATGAGATATTTTTTTTCTTGATTCCAAAAGTGTTCTATCATCTTATTCTTTACAAGATGATCCCACTGCCTCTATTTTTTTGACACAACCGAAGAGGTCAATACCATGTAATTTTCTTAGACATAATTCATGGGACCTTGTCGTAGTGGGAGGGTTTCTAGGAACTCACCATCTTATGACTTGGAAGACACTAGTGATTGAAATCCATTGTAAGTTTAAACAAGTATGAGATTGTCAAAATAAGAAACTAAGAAGAAAAGCCAAGAGAACTATGGTTTAATCCATTCACATGGAGTAACCTAAAGTTTTCTATTACAAGGACATGAAAAGCAAATTTTCGTTTATAAGTCTATTCAATGGACTTAACAAAACATCCTGTTCCTAGTATATCTAAACCTATGGCTTGTGGTATACCTGGTGATTACTTACTCTAATGCAAGCAACTTACTTTAGTAAGATGCTGAAGCATTTTCTTTCCAATGGCAATCTATAGAAGCTTCACAACTTCTAGACATAGATTTTATTTATTTAAGGAAAAGTCTCAACTATTCTAGAAAAGATAAAGTCATGAAAGAATTCCTTAAATCAATAGTGAGAGGTCTCAGATATGCTTTAGTATGCCTTAGACCAGACACCTGCTGTTGAGTGGGAGTAATGAGTAGGTATCAGATTAATCCAAGAGAGGAACATTGGAAGACAATCAAATAAATCTTTAGATTAAGAAGAGGAACTATATATGTTGGAATTTATTTTACCAGGATCTTAGATCTACTCACAAGTATGTTGTTTAACACCCTAAATATGAACTTTCTAAAACGATAAATAAACACATATAAAGTTAAGAAAACCTTACGTTGGTTGCAGCGGAATAATGTCTCATTCCACTTAGATCTCTAACCCTTGTATCCTTTCTGTCGCAGAGTATTATCAAGATCTGAGCCTGAATGTCCTTCTCTTTGTGTGTGATCCTTCACAGTCTTCCAATCTATGATTGAGGTACCACTTGCTGTGTGTGGGCACTACTCTATCACTGAGGGTTTCGAAATTTAGAAGAGGAAAAGAGAGAGGGTTGGTTCGGCTATAGAGAGAGAGGGAAGGCTCAGTTTTCTGAAAAAATAATTTTCTGACAAAAGGCTGAAAAACTTGTTATTTGACTGAGCCATCACTTTCAATTTATAGGTAACTACTAGGTTTAGGTTAGTAATTATTTGGCATTAAAATAATGAAAATATTAATTGGAAAAACATGCTTAAGTGGCCGGCCAAGGTGTGTAATGGGCCTCACTTGGTTTTTGCAGTTTTCACAATTTTTATTTCTATTTTCTCAAAAACGCCAATTTTCTAATTCTAACCATTTAAATGCCAAAACTAATTATTTAATAACTAAAATAGATTATTAAATAATATTGTCATTTAATTTAATTATTAATTAGACATATAAAGTCTATTAATTAATAAATAAACCTAGAATCTCTTTTCTTTACAACTTCACCCTTGCTTAGTGAAAATTCACAAATTAGACATAGTCTAACTTTAAAATTATAATTGATTAATCACAAATCAATTATTGAGTCTTACAAGCAGTGTAGTCTCAACTAGAATGGGGACCATGGATCTATATGCTGAGCTTCCAATAAGTGAACCGAATTTACTAAGTAAATCCCTACTTATTAATTCTTCGTTGAATCCACTCTTAGAACTTAGAATTGCACTCTCAGACTTATATAGAGCATATTATTGTTGGGTTTTATGCCCTAAATAAAACTCATTTCAATATAATCAGATTTACTTATTAATATAGATCAGAAATAACATTTAATGTTGCATGGTTCACATGATTTATTTCATGATTATATGTACATAATGTATAAATTCATCTGAAACCCTTTTCACATACTTGATCCTGTTTATTGTGCCGTCAACACATTGGAAAGTAAACATGACTATGTGAATAAAGTTTCCTAGATTTATCAGACACAGGGTTTTACTGATATGATAATCTACAACAAGAGTTTACTTGTATTTGGAGAAATACTATGTTCTTTCCAGAGCATTGGTTAAAGTAAAGCTCAGGTTGGATGCATGGAGTATGCATCGGAAGGGACCGATATTGAACTTTGACTTAGATTTAATTGAACTTACCGTAAAATCTATTCAAGTCAATATCGCCTAGTTGATCCTAGATCAAATGATCTTAATCCTGTTATGATTAGGCTCAATCTTGAAAGGCTATTCGTGTTCCTTGAATTTTTAGTTAAGCCTACCTTTTGGTCAGGGTGATACGTACTTTTTGGGAACACGGTAGTGCAATTGAGTGGGAGCGCTAGCATAAACATGGAATCTATAGCTTCTATCTGGCGAATAGTAAGCAAAGGATGATCACCTTCGAGCTTGACCAAACGAAAATAAATGGTGGAGATCTCATTTCACATAAGCTGAAATATCATTTATACGGGGTCAAGTGTTTTAAGGATAAAATACATAGTAGGGTGTTACGGTAATTTAATCCCTTTACTGTGTAGATCATTCATATAGAGGATAATTGATCAAATTAGGATTATAACAATGGATAACTAATGATGTGTCTATATGGTGGAACATATAGAGCATTCTATATACTGAGAGTGCAATTCTAAGTTCTATGCGTGGATTCAACGAAGAATTAATAAGTTAGTGAATTTTAGTGCTAAATTCTTGATCTACTTATTGGAAGCTCGGTTATATAGACCCATGGTCCCCCCATTAGTTGAGATAATATTGCTTGTAAGACTCATGTAATTGGTTTTGATTAATCAATTATAATTCACAAATTAGACTATGTCTATTTGTGAAATTTTCACTAAGTAAGGGCGAAATTGTAAAGAAAGAGTTTATAGGGCCATATTTGTTAATTATGATACTTTGTATGGTTCAATTAATAAATATGATAAATGACAATATTATTTAATAATTATTTATAGTTATTAAATAGTTAGAATTGGCATTTAAATGTTTGAATTAGGAAATTGGCATTTTTGAGAAAATCAGATACAAAAGGTGTTAAAATTGCAAAATTGCAAAAAGCAAGGCCCAATCCATTAGTGTATGACCGGCCACCTATTGTAGTACTTTAAGTTGATTTTTTCATTATTTTAATGCCATATAATTCAAATCTAACCCTAGTGGAATGCTACAAATAGATAGTGAAGGCTTCAGGAAAAATAGACTTTTCTTCTGACACTTTCTGAATCAGAAAAACTGAGCCTTCTCTCTCCCTATCTTTAGCTACCACTTCTTCTTTCTCTTCCTTTGAATTTCGAAATCCTTAGTGATTAGAGTAGTGCCCACACACATCAAGTGATACCTCAATCATAGTGAGGAAGATCGTGAAGAAAGATCATCAACAAAGGAGTTTCAGCATCAAAGATTCAGAGAAAGAGATCCAGGTTCAGATATTGATAATGCTCAGCTACAGAAAGGAATCAAGGGCTAGATATCTGAACGGAAGGAGTCATATTATTCCGCTGCACCCAATGTAAGGTTTCCTAAACTTTATATGTGTTTAATTTATCGTTTTAGAAAGTTCTTATTTAGGATGTTAATAAACATACTTGTGAGTAGATCTAAGATCCTGGTAAAATAAATTCCAACAACTGACCTCAGAGCCATGGTAATTGATTTACTTGCAAGAAATTTGGACTTTAAAACGATTGTTTGTATGTTCTTTGGATGGTATCATGTTGTATTGAGTGTTATTTGATGATTGATTGATGTTTGTAAAATTTTCGTGAAAAATAATTGCGATTTTATCTCTGGAATTATTTTTATTGGATAGTATGGAAAAAATTAAGCAAGTTAGCCTTTTGCAGAACTTAATTTGGATTTTATTTGAATTAGTTATGATTTTTTGAAGATTTGAAAAAATCGGGGCTGTGCTGATATTTTCCTGCGATCGCAAATCTGTCCGTACAATTCACAATTTTTTTGTTTTTCTTCGATTTTTCATGCTTTTTCATGGAATTAACTTCCGATTTTTGGTATAGTTTTGTATTTATACTATTACTATTCCTAATTCAATTCTAATTATCATTTTGAATTAATTTAATATTTTTTTAAATATAATTCAAGATATTAGTGTAATTTGAATTTGAATTTGAATAGAATTAGTATCTATCTTCTTGCTTAAAAAAAATCTATCTTATTTTAAAATTTTATTATATCTTATCTTATTTTAAATTTAAAAATAAGATATTTATAATCATGTAATTTTTAAATGATATAAGATATTTTGCTAATTTTTTAAATTTTGTTATTTTATTTATTTAAATTACATTGAAAATTTGAAAAAGATATTTATTTATCTTTTCTAATTTTTTATTTAATTTTTATTTATAAAATAACATTTAAAATTTAAAAGTAGTTAGCAAATTTTTGAAATGATATTTAGGTTGGTTGAAACCTAATTTTTCAAAAATTGTAGGTTTAATTTTAAATTTAATTTTTTTTTAAAATTTCGAATTTTTCAATTTTTTTTTTTAAATTTTCGAAATTTTTTTATTTTTATTTAATTAATTATTTTCGAAATTAAATATTTAATTTAAAATTAAATAAATCCTACATCCAACTATCCAACTAACCTTGTTGCAGGAGTATGTGTTTTAGCTTGTTTGTAAGTTTTCAAAACCTATTATTACTTGATTGCAAATAGTTATGGTTACTTTTTGCCAGATCTAATGATCTGATGGCTCCCTTGGTCAAGATAATAATTTGTAACAGGTATATTTACAATCTTCTTTCATCTGTGTATGACCTAGCAACATGATAGGACCTATCCAAAGTGTGCCTGTGTTTAATTTGATTATAGATACATATAGGTTGTTGTTGCTAAAATAAATTATCATAGTTCTTGATAGAATTTATTTAGGCCCATTTAGTTATTGGGCTTATTCAATTAATAACAGTTGTTCTTATTAAGGTTAAATTTCTCTCTTTTGGGCCTTGTGTGAGAGTTGGGAGCCATAGAAGTGGGTACGACATACTGAACCCAGCACCCCCTTACATGAACCACCCCAATTGTGAAGGCCCATTTGCCTGATTTGAACAACTGTACTAGGTTAATTAAACTAGTTTAACCTAATAAAATTGATTAGCAACATAATTAATTTCATTTATTTTGAAATTAATTTAAGAAAATTATAGTTTAAAGAATTTTTTATTCTAAGCTAAACTATATGTATTTTCTTGTATTTAATTAAATATAGAATTATAACCATCTAGATTCTTTCTGGAACTTAATTTAAATTTTTCATTAAATATTCTTATTTAAGTTGATATTTAGTTATCTACAACTAACCAACTTAAACCTGAATATCTTTTGAATTTCAAACTTCAAAATTAAGTTGAGGAATTTTAGGCATTGGTTATTAAGATTCTTTAGATATTTTTTTAAGTTAATATCTTTTCGAATATTAACTTAAAATGGAATATTTTCAAATTAAGTGGTTACAACTTAATTTTTGATATTTAATTAAATTTAAATTTGAAAAATATTTAAGTTCTAGATTTTTTCTAATACAACTTAAATTAGATATTTTTTCAAATTTTGTGGAAAAGATACTTTGTAACGCCCTGACCAACAGGGACGCCACGTGTGTGCACTTTATTTAAAATACCAATAATTATATAAGATGTAATTATACTAAAAGTGTGGGTAATTAAAATTTTGATAGTTAAAACTCAACCTTTAAATTGTTTAACAAAAGATAATTAACATGATTTATGGGGTCCCCCCTGTTTTCAAAATATTTACAAACTGGTTTCAAAGTATTTTACAACATAAGCTTTATATTTTCCAAAATACAATCAAAATAGAGCATCCTGTAAACTGGGCTGCCTGCGGCTGGTATGTACATTGCTGCTATGACCATAAACTCATGGTTGCTAGACTTTAGTTTTTCCTTTACCTGCACCATAAAGCACCAGTGAGTCACAGAGACTCAGCAAGAAAGTGATTAAAACAATAATTGAAAGAAAATGATTATCAACTTATTCTCATGCCATTATGTTTACTCACTATTCGATAGTAATAAGCATTTCCTTAAACATCATACATTCCTGGTACTTAATAAAGTACCACTTTTACCACTCGTTACATACGAGCTGAATATGTCACTATCGTTGCCCGATAACGCAAACGATAAGTAAGAAACCTAACCGCGGTTTCAAGAGTAATTACTCATAACGGTAATAACCGTTTCCAACCCTAGGTAATAACCTAGGCTTAATAAGCTTTAGTCAACATCATAATAATAATTAAGGTCACCTCCATTCATTCATCAATTTTTAACCACATACGGTGCTTACCACTTTTCTTACCTTAATTCAGAAGTCAAGAATATGGCCGATCTGGGTGGAAAAACAAGCTAGGCAATCCCGGTCCTATGTCACGACAATTGAAACACAATAAATACCTTAACGTAATATTCCGGATTAAAACCCTAATTCTAAACCGATTAGACTTAGCCTTCACCATCAATATAATAATTCAAATAACTCAAAATTATTCAAAGGCAGGTACTAGGTTCAACCCCGAGCTAAACACGGATCAGAGAAAAACCCGAGAATTTTTCCCCGTCGTAATCGGCCGACCGGCTCGATACGAGAACCAACCTGGCCGACCGTTGCCGCCGTACCGTAAAAATTCTGGTTTTTCTCCTCCAGCTCGAACCAAAACCATTTCATACCTAATTTTCACTTCCAGAACAGTTCAATATACCAAATACAATACATTCAACACATCATTTAATCACAATTCACCATTTAACTCAAAATCAACATCTCACTTGATAATTTGCATAAAAACATCACTTTCAACATCTATTTAGTTGGACAGCCCTCAATCTCACTCAATCCTCATTCAAACAAGATTCAAATCAACCCTAAGAACCTACCCTAACTTCAGTTTATACCCCAGCTCTGGATTAAATGAAAACCCTCACCAAAACCTAAACTAAACTCATAAAAACCAACCAAGAAAAGAGTAGAAACCATACCTCCACTTAGCTAGCTTCTAGGGTTAGGATTTGCTCAAGAAATTGAAGAGAATAAAGAAGTTTTCCCTTGGTTTCCAGCAGCTTCAGAGATCGGCAGAAGGAGAAGAAGAAGAAAAGCTTGGAGTTGTGTTTTTTTTTTTGAAAAAAAATGCTTTCTTGGCTTGGAAGGTAACTTCTTTAAATAAAGGTTCTCTCTCTTTTTTTTTTTTTTTAAATAATAATAGGCAGCTTAAAATAAAATGAAAGAAAAGTCAAATAAAAGATTCCATTGGATTTTACTAATCTACCCCTCTCACTTAAATTTTTTTTTTTTAAAAAAAACCCTAGGGGCATTTTGGTAATTTTACTAATTCCCCATTCCGACATTCTAATAAAATTCTAACTTAATCCGGGATATTCTCAAAATAATTCTTTCATTTAATGTCGTGACATTGCTAACCACATAGCTAAAATTCCACAATTACCGGGCCCAAAATAACGCATTCCATTAAATAATTTCCCAACAATTTACCTAAGTAAGATCATAATCCTACTTCATTTCCCAAGTAATTACATATTTAATAAAATATGTCCATTTAAATATTATTTATTTTCTGGGATATTACAACTATCCCCCACTTATAGGAATTTCGTCCTCGAAATTTACCTGAAAAAGCTCGGGATACAACTCCCGCATCTGCGACTCTAATTCCCAAGTCGCTTCTTCAACTTTGCTGTTCCGCCACAACACTTTGACTAGTGAAATAGTCTTGTTTCGCAACACCTTTTCTTTCCTGTCTAAGATCTGTACTGGTTGTTCTTCATATGACAGGTCGGTTTGAAGCTCAATGTCTTCATAACTTAAGATATGAGTTGTATCAGATACATATTTCCGAAGCATCGAGACATGAAACACGTTATGAACCCCAGATAAAGCAGGAGGTAGAGCCAACCGATAAGCTACCTGGCCTACTTTCTCAAGAATCTCAAATGGACCAATAAATCTGGGACTCAACTTTCCTTTCTTCCCGAACCTTCGAATTCCTTTCATTGGAGACACCCGAAGAAAAACAAAATCCCCAACTTGGAATTCAACATCTCTACGCTTTGGATCTGCGTAGCTTTTCTGTCTACTTTGGGAAGCAAGCATACGAGCTCGAATCTTTTCAATAGCCTCGCTCGTTCTTTGGACGGCTTCGGAGTCCAAGATACCTACGTTCACCAGCCTCATCCCAGTGAATAGGTGATCGACATTTCCTTCCATAAAGCATCTCATACGGAGCCATGCCAATGGTACTCTGATAACTATTGTTATAAGAAAACTCAATCAGAGGTAGGTACTTGTTCCAAGAACCTTCAAAGTCCATTATACATGCCCTCAACATATCCTCAAGTATCTGGATAGTTATTTCAGATTGACCATCAGTTTGAGGATGAAAAGGCATCTTGAATTTCAACTTAGTACCCATTGCTTGCTGTAAACTTTCCCAGAATTTGGATGTAAATTTTGGATCTCAATCTGAAACTATCGACTTTGGGGCACCATGAAGTCGAACTATCTCTTTAATATACAAATCAGCATATTGATCCACTGTATACGTTGTCCTCACCGGGAGAAAGTGAGCAGACTTCGTATATCGATCCACTATCACCCAAATAGAATCATAATACCCTACCGTTCAGGCAATCCTACCAAAAAATCCATGGTGATGTCCTCCCATTTCCATTCGGGAATCTTTAGAGGTTGAAGCAAACCCGCCGCCTTTGATGTTCGCTTTAATTTGTTGACAAAGTTAAGCATTTTGACACATATTCAACAATATCCCTCTTCATACCGGCCACCGGTATAAAGCTTTCACATCATGATACATCTTGGTTGTTCCGGGTGTAAGGAGTACGGTGTGGTATGAGATTCATCAAGAATCTCTTGTCCGATTTCTTTATCAACCTAAGTACACAGATTCTGTTTTTATATCGCAACAACCCATCAGATAAGAACGAAAAGTCTCTTGCCAATCCAGCCTCTAACTTCTCCTTATGTCCCTGTAGCTCAAGGTCACCTTGTTGGGCTACTCTAATTCTTTCCAACAGATTAGATTGTATGGTAACATTAGCAAGTTTTCCAATTACAAATTCAATTCCCGCTCTCGTCATATCCTCAGCCAACTTGGCTGAAATTTCCTTTAGTTCACAAACTTGCCCTGGTCCTTTCCGACTTAGAGCATCCGCTACCACATTTGCTTTACCAGGGTGGTAGAGAATCTCGCAGTCATAATCTTTGACCAATTCTAACCATCGTCGTTGCCTCATATTTAAATCCTTCTGAGTGAAAAAGTACTTGAGGCTTTTGTGATCTGTATAAATTTCACACTTTTCACCGTACAGATAGTGACGCCAAACTTTTAGTGCAAAGACAACCGCTGCTAATTCAATATCATGGGTAGGATATCGTTGTTCATACTCCTTCAATTGCCTGGATGCATAAGCAATCACTTTCCCTGACTGCATAAGAACACAACCTAACCCTTGTTTGGACGCATCACAATAAATCACGAACTTTTCGTCACCTTTTGGTAAGGTTAGCACAGGAGCGGTAATCAACCTTTGCTTCAATTCCTGGAAACTACCTTCACACTTGTCAGTCCAAACAAACTTACAATTCTTTCGGGTCAACTCAGTTAAAGGCGTAGAAATCTTTGCAAAGCCCTCAACAAATCTTCGGTAATACCCTGCTAACCCCAGGAAACTTCTAACTTCGATTGCCGACTTAGGTCGAGGCCGGTCACGCACTCGCTTCAACCTTTACCGGATCCACTAAAATACCATCTTTACTCACCACATGCCCCAAGAAACTCACACCGAGGTAACCGAATTCACATTTCTTAAACTTGGCATACAACTTATGCTCCCTGAGACGTTGTAATACCATTCGAAGATGTCTTTCGTGAGTCTCTTCCGAGTCTGAATAAATTAGAATATCATCGATAAAGACAATAACAAAATCATCCAGAAAATCTTTGAACACTCGGTTCATCAAATCCATAAATGCTGCCGGGGCATTTGTTAATCCGAAGGACATTACTAGGAATTCATAATGACCATACCGGGTCCGAAAAGCTGTCTTGGGAATATCCTCCTCCCGAATCCTCAGTTGGTGATAACCAGATCGAAGATCAATTTTAGAAAAGACAGTTTTACCCTGCAATTGATCAAATAAATCATCTATTCTTGGCAGAGGGTACTTGTTCTTCACTGTTAATTTGTTTAACTCCCGATAATCTATACACATTCGTAATGTTCCATCTTTCTTTTTCACAAATAAAACTGGTGCACCCCAAGGTGAAGTGCTAGGTCTAGTAAATTTTAAATCCATCATTCCCTGTAACTGAACTTTTAACTCTTTCAGCTCTGCAGTGCCATCCCGTAGGGAGCTTTCGATACGAGCTCGGCTCACGGTATTAAATCAATCTCAAAATCAATTTCACGTTTTGGTGGCAACCCCGGTAACTCTTCCGGGAACACATCCGAAATTCTCGAACCAACGGGACATGCTCGGTCCGCTAGTGGTTCCCTGGAAATATCTATAACACTTGCCAAGAAACCAATGCACCCCTCACACAACAAATCCCTTGCCTTAAGGGCTGAAATTAAGGGAATCCGAGATCCTTGCATCTTACCCACAAATACAAAAGGGTCCTCGCCCTCAGGCTGAAAAGTTACCATCTTCCTTTTACAATCAATGGTGGCATTGTATTTAGCAAGCCAATCCATCCCCAAAATAACATCAAAATCCTCCAGATTTAATTCTATCAGATCAACTGATAACTCCCTTCCTTCCACAAATACTGGAAGGGATCGAACCCACCTGCTGGAGATAACCAACTCCCCAGGTAGGCAACAAGGTTCCAAAACCTCTAGAAAGCACATCACTAGGTTTATTCACGCTCAATTATTCTACTTGAAATATAAGAATGCGTCGCACCAGAATCAATTAACACAGTCAATAAAGTACCAGCAACAGAAAGCTGACCTGTCACAGTAGAAGGACCAGCATCAGCCTCAGCTTGAGTCAGGGCAAATACTCGGGCAGGAGCGGGTGTATCATCTTTCTTTTGCTCTAACCGTAGCAATTGTGGACAATTTCTCTTCATGTGACCCACCATTCCACAGTGGAAACAGGCCCTAGCCTGACACTCGCCCAGGTGATGCTTTTTACACCTCGGACATTCAGGAAAAGTCCGCCAGTTTTCATTCCCACTACGACGGAAACCTTGGTTACCCTGGAATCTTTTGTTTGGGCTCGCCGCCGATGTCTCACTAGGTCTTTTCCTGCGGTCACCAAGATCGGTACCCCTACCCGAACCAGACTCGCCGTTTGTTTCCATGAATCTCTTCGGCAATATTTTTCTTTCGTATCCGAGCTTCGCACCCTCGAAACTAAAGCCAACTCAACTATCTGAGCATAAGTTCGGGCAACCCCCGGTTGTTTAGAAGCAACAATCACATCCCGGGCGATGTGTTCATCCAGCCCCCGTATAAACTTTGCTTTCCTAGCAGCTTCAGTAGCCACCTCATCTGAGGCAAATTTTGCCAGTCGATCAAACTTAGTAGCATACTCTGTCACAGTCATACTACCCTGAGTTAACCGTATAAACTCTTCTGCCTTTGCTGCCTTAATAGACTCATTATAATACTTCTCAAAAAATAAGGCCCGAAAAGTTTCCTGTGTCATATTATTCAGATCATGGCCCTGAGATACAATCTCCCACCAAATACGGGCATCATCTCGTAGCATATAGGTAGCACACCTGACCCGGTCATTATCTTCAACTCGCATAAAATCAAAAATGGATGTTATCATACTCATCCATTGCTCCGCTTTGAGTGGATCAGCACCACCCTCAAACACTGGCGGGTTCTGCTTCCTGAACCGTTCATATAATGGTTCCAAACGATTCCCTGCATCTGGTGGCACTACTAGAGGTGCCGGAGGATCAGGATTAAGATTTAGAGCAGGCTGAGCTCGCTGCTCTCTTAATTCTCTGATTTGTTCACCCTGCTGCCGAATAGTTTCTTGCATAGCAGCATATAACTGTTCCCAATTAGGTGGTGGTAAAGGGTTCTCACCTTCACCGGCAGCCCCGAGCCCAGCTAGCTCGCGGGCACCCCTACCAGTCCGCCTTGGGTGCATAACTATACACCTGCGATCACATTCCAAGTAATAACAATACTGATAAGTATTTCCATATATTATAATCCTTCCCACAACATTCTGATATCGACATAATTCAAATAACCAGATAATCAGAAAATTAACAAGCTATCTTTTAACTTAAAACTTACTAATCCATGAGTCGATCAGGTCCTTGCAGCCAATGTACATATCAAACCAGTCTTCAGGATCTAAAAACCTTGGCGCTCTGATACCATGTTGTAACGCCCTGACCAACAGGGACGCCACGTGTGTGCACTTTATTTAAAATACCAATAATTATATAAGATGTAATTATACTAAAAGTGTGGGTAATTAAAATTTTGATAGTTAAAACTCAACCTTTAAATTGTTTAACAAAAGATAATTAACATGATTTATGGGGTCCCCCTGTTTTCAAAATATTTACAAACTGGTTTCAAAGTATTTTACAACATAAGCTTTATATTTTCCAAAATACAATCAAAATAGAGCATCCTCTAAACTGGGCTGCCTGCGGCTGGTATGTACATTGCTGCTATGACCATAAAGTCATGGTTGCTCGACTTTAGTTTTTCCTTTACCTGCACCATAAAGCACCAGTGAGTCACAGAGACTCAGCAAGAAAGTGATTAAAACAATAATTGAAAGAAAATGATTATCAACTTATTCTCATGCCATTATGTTTACTCACTATTCGATAGTAATAAGCATTTCCTTAAACATCATACATTCCTGGTACTTAATAAAGTACCACTTTTACCACTCGTTACATACGAGCTGAATATGTCACTATCGTTGCCCGATAACGCAAACGATAAGTAAGAAACCTAACCGCGGTTTCAAGAGTAATTACTCATAACGGTAATAACCGTTTCCAACCCTAGGTAATAACCTAGGCTTAATAAGCTTTAGTCAACATCATAATAATAATTAAGGTCACCTCCATTCATTCATCGATTTTTAACCACATACGGTGCTTACCACTTTTCTTACCTTAATTCAGAAGTCAAGAATATGGCCGATCTGGGTGGAAAAACAAGCTAGGCAATCCCGGTCCTATGTCACGACAATTGAAACACAATAAATACCTTAACGTAATATTCCGGATTAAAACCCTAATTCTAAACCGATTAGACTTAGCCTTCACCATCAATATAATAATTCAAATAACTCAAAATTATTCAAAGGCAGGTACTAGGTTCAACCCCGAGCTAAACACGGATCAGAGAAAAACCCGAGAATTTTTCCTCATGTAGGTCGGCCGAGGTTCGATACGACGAGAACCAACCTCGGCCGATTCTTTGCGAACAGAAAAAATTCGGTTTTTCTCCTCCAGCTCGAACCAAAACCATTTCATACCTAATTTGCACTTCCAGAACAGTTCAATATACCAAATACAATACATTCAACACATCATTTAATCACAATTCACCATTTAACTCAAAATCAACATCTCACTTGATAATTTGCATAAAAACATCACTTTCAACATCTATTTAGTTGGACAGCCCTCAATCTCACTCAATCCTCATTCAAACAAGATTCAAATCAACCCTAAGAACCTACCCTAACTTCAGTTTATACCCCAGCTCTGGATTAAATGAAAACCCTCACCAAAACCTAAACTAAACTCATAAAAACCAACCAAGAGAAGAGTAGAAACCATACCTCCACTTAGCTAGCTTCTAGGGTTAGGATTTGCTCAAGAAATTGAAGAGAATAAATGAGTTTTCCCTTGGTTTCCAGCAGCTTCAAAGATCGGCAGAAGGAGAAGAAGAAGAAAAGCTTGGAGTTGTGTTTTTTTTTTTGAAAAAAAATGCTTTCTTGGCTTGGAAGGTAACTTCTTTAAATAAAGGTTCTCTCTCTTTTTTTTTTTTTTTAAATAATAATAGGCAGCTTAAAATAAAATGAAAGAAAAGTCAAATAAAAGATTCCATTGGATTTTACTAATCTACCCCTCTCACTTAATTTTTTTTTTTAAAAAAAAACCCTAGGGGCATTTTGGTAATTTTACTAATTCCCCATTCCGACATTCTAATAAAATTCTAACTTAATCCGGGATATTCTCAAAATAATTCTTTCATTTAATGTCGTGACATTGCTAACCACATAGCTAAAATTCCACAATTACCGGGCCCAAAATAACGCATTCCATTAAATAATTTCCCAACAATTTACCTAAGTAAGATCATAATCCTACTTCATTTCCCAAGTAATTACATATTTAATAAAATATGTCCATTTAAATATTATTTATTTTCTGGGATATTACATACTTAGTCAAATAAGATATTTTCTAGATAGTTATTTCTAGCCTACTTATTATTTCTAATATTAAATAGGAAAATATTATACATTGTGAAATTAATTATTTAAATAATTAATTTTGGTACAATTTATTTTAAGTATATTTTTTCCTAGTATTAAACTAGAGATTAATAATTAAGCCTTCTCTACACTTAATTATTTATTTCTTGAATTTAATACATTTAATTAATTTGAAAATTAAATATCTAAGTTGATTTTTATCATCATACTTAAATATTTCTTTTTCATGACATTTAATTAAATAGAAAATTATTTTTAGTTGAAATTTATTTTTTCAACTAAATTTACATAATTTTCAAAATATGTTTTTTTTTTCTTTATTTTATTAATCAAATTTCGAAATTGCATTTCTTAAATGCTAGAATTTCGAATTTTATTTGAAAAATAGATTAAGTTGTAAATTAATTATTTATTTTAATTAATTCTTGGATCAACTTAAATCAATGATTTTTTTATTTATTGATTAATTTAAAATAAATTGAATTAAAGTATATTATTAGAAATTGAATTAATTAGTAAAAGGAAAATCTAGATAGATGATATTTTTGCTTGAAGTATTTTTCTAGTGTATTTAATTAAATATTAAATTAATATTTAAGTTGATTTTCATCATCATACTTAAATTTTTGAAATTTTTCTTATATATTTAATTAAATAGGAAAATTATATTTTTTGTTGTAAATTAATTTTGGGCCAACATTAAATTAGAATAATTTTTCCAGGATTTATTTTTTATTTTAATATGCATTTTTCGAAAATTGTATTCTTATATACTTTAATTTTTCGAAATGCAATATATATTTATAGAAAATTAAATTTGAGTTGTAAATTAATTTAAATTAATTTTGTAACAACTTAAATTGAATATTTTTCTAAATATTTATTGGAAATTATTACTAAGATGGAAATAATTCATGTTATTTTCATATCCATCTAAGTAAAATTTATAAATATTAAAATAAAATTTATATTTGGAATTTTTAATTCTAAATTGGAAATTTTAATTAAATAAATGTATATTTAAAATAAATAGAATAAATAAAGAGAATCAAAGAAAATACAACTCACTTTAAATAATGAGCTTGATTATTATTAAGATATTCGATCTCCATTGTGGGTTTTACACCGTGTTTGTTTTAGTGAGTAATCCTCCCTAATGGAGGAACGTTCATTAGCAATTTCGCACCGTTTAATCTCGCATGATAAGTAGTTTGTAAGTGTTTTGTATGGTATGGATCACCCTAATGGTGGCGACCATACTTGACTTGCAAATTATGAAACAATGGTGGAAGCTCATAAGATGGAATTGCCTTGACTCTCGCCTAAACGGGACAACGCTGAATTCCAATCTTGATCGAATAAAAGGTTGCTAGAATGGTTATCATTTTAGATGAGCTGACAACTCTATTCAATGGATGATGCTTTGACTCTCGCCTAAACGGGACACTGTATCAGTTTGTTGAAAAACCTTGGAAATTATTTAGGATTGTATGTTTTAGTATTTTCACTTGTCATTCCTACTTGCTATATGCTTATAATTTCTGAATTGTGTATGAATTTATATTGAACCATGTTGTTTTCTGTTATTAAGTTGTAGTTTAATTTCGAATCTTCATTGTTGGTCTAACATGTTTGTTTTTCTAATGAGATAAATCCTTAATGGATTTTCACCATTAGACATACATAATAGTGTAAGATCTCGAAAGATAAATATTATATATGCAACATCTAGCTGTTCATCAATTGATGACACCTTAGACTAGTATTTTTACAATATGAAACAAGAAGATTACATAAATAAGATTACTTTGTCTTTCGCTAATCGAAGGATCGTTGGATTCTTATTTATAAACGAAATTATCCTAATTCCTCTTAGCTAATTCATTTCGAATTAGCTCCATAATATATCATTGGATGAATGGTCTATAAATCATTTCATGTCATTATATTTTCTCTGAAGAAATTAAATGACGCTTATGATTATAATCCCGAAATTCTATTCCCAATTGATATAAATCCTCAATCTTAGAAATCTCCTACTTGTATGGGCAAATCTGACTTAGAGTTTGTATTAGTAGTGCTGGTCCAAGATAGAATTACTCATAATATTTGGTATAAATTTAAGTCTTTGACTTTAATTTTAGATTCCAAATAGAAATTTTCTTATATTTCTAATTCCAGAATACAATACAGTTACACTTTCTCAAGTGTTCAATATGTATCTTCTATTAATGGATTAAAACTGTATGGAATATAAGTTAGGTATTCTGTGACCAGGATCCACTTGCAGTATTCTAAGAACTCTTTGTTGTAACTAAACCTATGTCATCAATAGACACTACCTTTTTTTTCTATGGCATTTGTATCTTGTTCATAATGGATTTGACAAGATCAATCTCTGCAAAGAGTTGATATGCCTATATCCACTGAAAGTAGTTCATCTCATTCGCAGATGAATGTACATTCAGGGGTGGATATGATTTTTTCGTTGTATTCTTCAAACGATAACTCTAGATTATACCTTTTAGCAAGAAATTTGAAATGTTTAAAAAATTTCATTAATTTCTAGTAATGGTTAAAACCATTAAGGTAAGTGGTTAAAGATCTTGCGAACTGATAGGGGTGGAGAAATAGTTAGTAGATATGCAGTTCAAAGATCATTAAATTGATTTTTGAATTATATCCAAACTTACCTCCCCAGAAATTTCGAGTTGCATATTGATGATTAGTTACTAGTCGTTGCCTAAGTCCTTCTATGGTAATACAATTTCAGAATGATGTAATGGTTGGGTACTTAATGTAAATCATTACTAGATTCATGGATGACCTAATCAAAAATCTTAAGAAAAGCTAGAACTGTTAACCATGGTTTGTTAGATATTCTAAGTGATTAGGGGTGGACAATCCCATTGTCAATAGATAAGAAAGTGTTTGTTCAAACAAATACTACTTTTCTAAGAAAATGACTAAGTCTGAAAAACAAGTAGCAAATAAAGGAGATATTTAATTCTTGATTCCAAAAGTGTTCTATCATCTTATATAACATATGATGATCCCACTGCCTCTGTTGTCTTATCACAACCGAAGACATCAATACCATTTAGTTTTCTTAGACATAATTCACGTGCCTTGTCGTAGTGGGAGAGTTTCTAGGAACTCACCTTCTTATGACTTGGGAGACACTAGTGATTAAAATCCATTGTGAGTTTAAAAAAGTAATGGATTGTCAAGATAAGAAACTAAGAAGAAAGCCAATAGAACTATGGTTTAATCCATTCACATGGAGTAACCTAAAGTTTTCTATTACAAGGACATAAAAGGAAATTTTCGTTTATAAGTCTATTCAATGGACATAACAAACTTCCTGTTCCTAGTATTATAGGTTTGAGTTTATCTAAACCTATGGCTTGTGGTATACCTGGTAATTACTTACTCTAATGCAAGCAACTTACTTTAGTAAGATGCTGAAGCATTTTCTTTCTAATGGCAATCAATAGAAGCTTCACAACTTCTTAGGTATAGATTTTATTTATCTAAGGAAAAGTCTCAACTATTCCAGAAAAGATAAAGCCATGAAAGAATTTCTTATATCAACAGTGAGAGGTCTTAGATATGCTTTTGTATGCCTTAGACCAGACACCTGCTGTTGAGTGGGAGTAATGAGTAGGTATCAGATTAATCCAGGAGAAGAACATTGGAAGACAATCAAGTAAATCCTAAGATTAAGAAGAGGAACTATATGTTAGTCTATAAGGGTGTGTTTAAAACTCTTAGACTACACCATATCAGATTTCGAAATTTGCCTATGTGCTAGTAAATATTTCTGATAAGATGGTGGTTACTCTGGGGGTGGAATAGTGATTTTGGAGAAGTGTAAAAACCTATCTGAAGTCTCTAGGTCTACCAGAGAGAGACTGAATGTTAAAGCTGCAGGAAAGGTACTTATTCAGTCTAAGGAAAGTTCTATACATCTTTTTCACCATTCCAAATTGCCTTAAACTACTAGTGTTAATTTCCTGATTAACCAAAAGTAGTTGCCAAAGGTATAGAATCTAGTATCCCAAGAGAGTAGACATATAGAGAGGAATTTCACATTATCAATGATTTTGTGATTAAGGAAGAGTAATAGTGGAGAAAAAGTTGTGGTTAATTCAACTTTCAGATCCTATTACGAGGAGTTTACTAGTACTACACTTGATTTGTATATCAAGGTGTTGAGATTATTTGAAACGCACTTTTTGTTTTATATTAGTGCAAGTGGGAGTGTGTTGGGTTTTATGCCCTAAATAAAACTCATTTCAATATAATCAGATTTACTTATTAATATAGATCAGAAATAACATTTAATGTTGCATGGTTCACATGATTTATTTCATGATTATATGTACATATTGTATAAATTCATCTGAAACCCTTTTCACATACTTGATCCTGTTTATTGTGTTGTCAACACATTGGAAAGTAAACATGACTATGTGAATAAAGTTTCCTAGATTTATCAGACACAGGGTTTTACTGATATGATAATCTACAACAAGAGTTTACTTGTATTTGGAGAAATACTATGTTCTTTCCAAAGCATTGGTTAAAGTAAAGCTCAGGTTGGATGCATGGAGTATGCATCGGAAGGGACCGATATTGAACTTTGACATAGATTTAATTAAACTTACCGTAAAATCTATTCAAGTCAATATCGCCTAGTTGATCCTAGATCAAATGATCTTAATCCTGTTATGATTAGGCTCAATCTTGAAAGGCTATTCGTGTTCCTTGAATTGTTAGTTAAGCCTACCTTTTGGTCAGGGTGATACGTACTTTTTGGGAACACGGTAGTGCAATTGAGTGGGAGCGCTAGCATAAACATGGAATCTATAGCTTCTATCTGGCGAATAGTAAGCAAAGGATGATCACCTTCGAGCTTGACCAAACGAAAATAAATGGTGGAGATCTCATTTCACATAAGCTGAAATATCATTTATACGGGGTCAAGTGTTTTAAGGATAAAATACATAGTAGGGTGTTACGGTAATTTAATCCCTTTACTGTGTAGATCATTCATATAGAGGATAATTGATCAAATTAGGATTATAACAATGGATAACTAATGATGTGTCTATATGGTGGAACATATAGAGCATTCTATATACTGAGAGTGCAATTCTAAGTTCTATGCGTGGATTCAACGAAGAATTAATAAGTTAGTGAATTTTAGTGCTAAATTCTTGATCTACTTATTGGAAGCTCGGTTATATAGACCCATGGTCCCCCCACTAGTTGAGATAATATTGCTTGTAAGACTCATGTAATTGGTTTTGATTAATCAATTATAATTCACAAATTAGACTATGTCTATTTGTGAAATTTTCACTAAGTAAGGGCGAAATTGTAAAGAAAGAGTTTATAGGGGCATATTTGTTAATTATGATACTTTGTATGGTTCAATTAATAAATATGATAAATGAGAATATTATTTAATAATTATTTATAGTTATTAAATAGTTAGAATTGTCATTTAAATGTTTGAATTAGGAAATTGGCATTTTTGAGAAAATCAGATACAAAAGGTGTTAAAATTGCAAAATTGCAAAAAGCAAGGCCCAATCCATTAGTGTATGGTCGGCCACCTATTGTAGTATTTTAAGTTGATTTTTTCATTATTTTAATGTCATATAATTCAAATCTAACCCTAGTGGAATGCTATAAATAGATAGTGAAGGCTTCAGGAAAAATAGACTTTTCTTCTGACACTTTCTGAATCAGAAAAACTGAGCCTTCTCTCTCCCTATCTTTAGCTACCACTTCTTCTTTCTCTTCCTTTGAATTTCGAAATCCTTAGTGATTAGAGTAGTGCCCACAAACATCAAGTGATACCTCAATCATAGTGAGGAAGATCGTGAAGAAAGATCATCAGCAAAGGAGTTTCAGCATCAAAGATTCAGAGAAAGAGATCCAGGTTCAGATATTGATAATGCTCTGCTACAGAAAGGAATCAAGGGCTAGATATCTGAACGGAAGGAGTCATATTATTCCGCTGCACCCAATGTAAGGTTTCCTAAACTTTATATGTGTTTAATTTATCGTTTTAGAAAGTTCTTATTTAGGATGTTAATAAACATACTTGTGAGTAGATCTAAGATCCTGGTAAAATAAATTCCAACAATTATATGTTCCACGATATAGATATGCTATCTCATTTAACCATTGTTATAATCTTATTGTGATCAAAGATCCTCTATATAGATGATTTACATCGAGATGGGATAATTTTACCGTTCTCACCCCTCAACGTATTTTGCCCCTTAAAACACTTAGCTACCAGTAAATGATGTTTAGTGATCTAAGAATTAGTCACTTAAACAAGAGCTCATCCATTTACTTCTATTTAGCTAAGCTCGAAGGGAATCATCACTTGACTTCTATACACCAGTAGAAGCTATAGATTCCATATTTATGTTCAGCACTCCCCCTCAATCATACTATCATTTTCCCAAAATATACGTATCACCTTGACCCAAAAGTAGGCTTAACTAATAAATCAAAGAACATGAATAACACTCCTCAGTTGAGCCTAAGCATATCAGGATTAAGATTCTTTTAATCTTAAGATCAACTACTGATATTGACTTGAAAAGATATGACGGTAAGTTTATAATATCTTAACTAAGTTGCAATATCGGTCCAGTCCAATGTATACTCCATACATTCGAAACTAGTATACTTTACCAATGTCCTCGAAAGAGCATAACACTTACTCCAAGTGTAAGTACACATCATCGGCTATTATCACATTAGTGTAAATCCAAAACACTGATGAAACAGGGACTTAGTCTTTTGATTCATATAATCACAATCACATTCCACTGTGTTGACGATACTGTGATTGTGAATAAACATATGGATCTAGACTTAACAGTTTTTTGTGTGTAAATGTAATAAACATATTAAACCACTAGCATGTAAAATTCATGCAAACATAAATAACTTCAAATTTCTTATATTGATAACTAATCAGATTGAAAAGGGTTTTATTTAGGGCACAAAACCCAACAAACTCCCACTTGCACTAACAATAAACTAACTATGCAAATAAATCAATCTGTTGTCTTGATCTTCAGATCAAGTGTAGTATATTTGAATCCACCCAAACTTCTGGAAACTATTTCATAAATATATTTATGAAACATCCTTTACTATATGCTTTACTCATCAAGGGATACTGAAATCCTTATTGTTTTAAAGTACATCTGAATAAACAGAAGACATATCTCTCATATTTTAAAATATGGAATTGAGATAATACAGCGTAGACTTTTCTTCGGTAAAATAACTTTCTGGTAATTTCGAATTTACAAAGTTATAAATCTTCTCTGGCAGAGCTTGAATTATTATAGAATAACTCCTCCACCCCCAGAGTAACCACCATCTCAAAGTTTTGAATGAGTTGGGGTAGATACAAGGATAACTGATATACAGTTCCTTAATATCTAACATATAGATCACTTTCATAAATCTTTCTTGAATATCTTCTAACGTTCCTTATTTAATTACATCTCAGATAGCTCCCACTCAATAGCAGATGTTTGGTTAAATAATACTTTTAACCTCTTTATTGTTTGGAGAGTTATCTAGTTGTGACTTATTGTATTCGTCTAAAACTTTAAGTTTCTTTTAAGACTAAATCACCAACATAGCATACTAGTATTTGAAGTGAAAAATACTTGCTAGAGATTAAGTAATCAAAAATTAAGATACCATAAAATGTTATGAGGATTAAGAATTCTTGGCTCAAGTCATTCAAATAGACTGAACTAGAGTTCTTTTATCTTATTCTCATAATTCTGATAAGTTATATCTATCCACATGAATGGTTAGATTTGCTTTTCAGTAGTGTTCTTAAGTTCCTATCACAAGTGTCAACCAAATGAAGATGGGTAAAGAATTTTAAAATTCTCCCACTCAATTAAGGTAGTGTGATACATTATCAAAGAACTTTTATAGGTATCGATATTTACTACAACAGTAAAACTAAATTGGAACATACAATCAAGATCAAGGATTTATACTGATAATAGCTAATTCATTATATTACTTCCATGTTTAAAGAAAATATGTGTTACATAGGGTATTGTGGATAAATCCACCCCTAACTATATAGAGATTATGATCCACCCCTAAAGGTTATAAAGATCATGATTCTAAGAGTGTTATAGATATTATGTGGAGTTGAATACAATCCAGAGTTCATTAGATATAAAAGATCGTTGAACTGTATAGTTTTCTTAACTTTTCTCCACCCCTATCAGATCAAAAGATCCTTTTATTAAACAAATTCTTAATAATTGTATTAGAATTAACAATTATTAATAAACATAGAAATAATTTCTAGTGTTTATTTAATATAACTCTATGAAGAGTTGTAAATATTATAGAATTTGTATCAATAGTAAAAACACTTACACATACAAACATATAAATATAATGTGGTAATTGTGGTTTAAGATAAAGTAAATGAAGCTCAATCTCATAAATTGCAATTTGTTTGAAATAGAAAATAAAATATTATTCATAATAAAAAAAATGTATTGCAACATTATGAGAAAAACAGGGATAAAAATCCCTAACTAAAATTCGAAATCCAAATTGTCTTTAAACTAAAACAATTAATTCAAAAATAGATAAATGAGCTTCATCTTCATCTTGGACGATCTTCACCCTTTGTCCAGCTTTCCGATCCAACTCACTAAGATAGCATCTGAGTTTAAGTAGCTTGGCCTACAAGAAGAAGAAATAAATAAACAAAGTTAGTCCAGAATCAATAATCCAATTGGATAATAATTCACTAAAACTCTTAAAGTTTATAGAAACAAATACATTTTTTCTTTGCAAGAAGTTTAGGACATTGGGGTTTCCAATGACCTTTCTCATTGCAGTAGAAACACTTTCCTTTGAGTGCATCACCAGAAGCAGCAACCTTTTTGTTTTTTATGGCTTTGGCACGCTTCTTGGTGTTTCTCCACTTCTTCTTAGATTTGGGTTTAGAAGTAGAGGCAACATTTGCCTCTGGTTTGACCGTCCCATTACCATTGCCAGAATTTTGAGGTTTACCCCCTTTCTTCTTGGGGCCTCCAATAAAATTTTCATATGCCTGAAGGTCATTGACTAACTCATGAAAGTCTATGTCCTTTTTATTCATGACATAATTTGATGTATAGGGCAGAAATGATGGAGTCAGACTATTCAAGATAAGGCTTACTTGAGTAGTGTGGTCCATTTCAGCACCATGATCCTGGGCTTCTTGGAAATAACTTGCCATGAGGAGAACATGATCACGCACGTTTTGATGGGGTTCCATCCGTGCATTAATGTATTTCTTAGTCGCGTCGAAGCGAGAGTGAAGAGATGCCCTACCGAATAGCTCAGTTAACTTCGTCATAACTTCAGCAGCCTTTTCGGTTTTAGAAAGCCGAGTTTTAAGGGTGTCAACCATGCTGGAAGTCATAAAGTATAGAGCTTTGTCGTTAGCTTTCTGCCAACGCTCATACTTTTCTTTCACAGCTTTGGATGCATTGTCCCCCGGCACTTCTGGAGACGGCTCAGTTAACAGAAACAAGGCACTTTCTCCTATGAGAGCAATATTAATGTTCTCATTCCATTTTGGAAAGTTAGATCCATTTAGCTTATTTTCGGTCAAGAGTGATAACATGGAATTCATCATGGTTATACAGGATACTACAAAATAATAAATAGAAATCAATAATGGTTTAACACAAAATCCAATTCAAAAATTATAAGCACATAGCATGTAGGAATGATAAGAGAAAATACTAAAAAATACAATCCTAAATAATTTCCAAGGTTTTCAACAAACTGATATCAGTGTCCCGTTTAGGCGAGAGTCAAAGCTACCATCTATTGAATAGAATTGTCAGCTCATCTAAAATGTTAAACATTCTAGAAACCTTTTATTCGATCAAGATTGGAATCCAGCGTTTTCCCGTTTAGGCGAGAGTCAAGGCTATTCTATCTTATGAGCTTCTACCATTGTTTCATATTTTACAAGTCAAATACAGTCGCCACCATTAGGGTGATCCATACCATATAAAACACTTACAAAGCTACTTATCTTTCAAGATTAAACGGTGCGAACTTGCTAATGAACGTTCCTCCATTAGGAAGGATTACTCACTAAAACAAACGCTATGTAAAACCAACAATGGAGATCGAATATCTTAATAATAATAAAGCTCATTCTTAAAAATGTATTTTCTTTATTATTTATAATAAAATATATTCATTAAATATTGATACCAGTTGTTGGAATTTATTTTACCAGGATCTTAGATCTACTCACAAGTATGTTGTTTAACACCCTAAATATGAATTTTATAAAACGATAAATAAACACATATAAAGTTAAGAAAACCTTACATTGGTTGCAGCGGAATAATGTCTCCTTCCACTCAGATCTCTAACCCTTGTATCCTTTCTGTCGCAGAGTATTATCAAGATCTGAGCCCGAATGTCCTTCTCTTTGTGTGTGATCCTTCACAGTCTTCCAATCTATGATTGAGGTGTTGGAATTTATTTTACCAGGATCTTAGATCTACTCACAAGTATGTTGTTTAACACCCTAAATATGAACTTTCTAAAACGATAAATAAATACATATAAAGTTAAGAAAACCTTAAATTGATGGCAGTGGAATATAATGACTCCGTCCGTTCAGATATCTAGCCCTTGATTCCTTTCTATAGCAGAGCATTATCAATATCTGAACCTGGATCTCTTTCTCTCCTTCCTTTGATGCTGATTCTCCTTCTTGTTGGTTGATTTTCCATAGTCTTACACACTATGATTGAGATACCACTTGATGTGTGTGGGCACTCACTCATTCACTCAAGGATTACGAAAATTTAGAGAAGAAAAGAGAAAGGAAGAGGTTTGGCCTATAAAGAAAAGATAGAGGCTCAGTTTTCATCTGACAGAAGTTCACAAAGTTAAGTGTGAATGAGAGCCATCACTATCTATTTATAGGTAACCACCTAGGTTTAAGTTAGAATTATTTGGCATTAAAATAATGAAAAAATAAATGATAAAAGCCTATAAGTGTGGCCGGCCATGGGCCTTGGATAATGGGCCTCACTTATGCAATTTTGCTGTTTTATCATTCCTGCATCTGATTTTCTCAAAAACGCAAATTTTCAAATTCAACCATTTAAATGCCAATTCTAATTATTGAATAACTAAAAATTAATTATTAAATAATATTGTCATTAAATATATTTATTAATTAGACATATAAAGTTTCTTTACAATTTCGCCCTTGCTTAGTGAAAATTCATAAAGTAGACATAGTCTAACTTTAAAATTATAATTGATTAATCAAAATCAATTAACTGAGTCTTACAAGAAGTATGGTCTCAACTAGTATGGGGACCATGGGTCTATATATCCGAGCTTCCAATAAGCAAACCAAGAATTTATATCTTAAATTCACTGACTTATTAATTCTTCGTTGAATCCACGCATAAAACTTAGAATTGCACTCTCAGTATATAGAACGCTCTATATGTTCCACGATATAGACACGTCATTAGTTATCCATTGTTATAATCCTAATGTGATCAATGACCCTCTAATAGATGATCTACATTGAAAAGGCACTAAGTTACCGTTACACCTTCAATGTATTTTATCCTTAAAACACGTAGCTCCGTATAAATGATATTTCGGCAAAGTGAAATGAGATCTCCACCATTTATCTCTGTTTAGCCAAGCTCGAAGGATATCATCGTTTCACTTCTAAATCCCTATAGAAGTTATAGATTCCATATTTATGTTAGCGCTCCCACTCAATTATACTATCATGTTCCCAAAATGTACGTATCACCCTGACCCAAAAGTAGGCTTAACTAACAAATCAAAGAACATGTATAATACTCTTGAGATCGAACCTAAACATATCAGGATTAAGATCATTTGATCTAGGATCTGTTGGATATTTATTTTACCAGGATCTTAGATCTACTCACTAGTATGTTTATTAACACCCTAAATATGAACTTTCTAAAACGATGAAATAAACACGTATAAAGTTTAAGAAACCTTACATTGGGTGCAGCGGAATATAATGACTCCTTTCGTTCAGATATCTAGCCCTTGATTCCTTTCTGTAGCAGAGCATTATCAATATCTGAACCTGGATCTCTTTCTCTGAATCTTTGATGCTGAAACTCCTTCTTGCTGAAAGTCTTTCTTCACGATCTTCCTCACTATGGTTGAGGTATCACTTGCTGTGTGTGGGCACTACTCTTACTAAGAATTTCGAAATATTGAAGAAGAAAAGAAGAGGGAAGTGGCGGCTAAAGATAGGGAGAGAGAGAGGCTCAGTTTTTTCTGAATCAGAAGTGCAGAAGAAAAGTGTAATTTTCCTGAAGCCTTCACTATCTATTTATAGCATTCCACTAGGGTTAGGTTTGAATTATTTGGCATTAAAATAATGAAAATATCAGAGGTAAATTCCTATAAAAGTGGCCGGCCCTATACTAGTGGATTTGGGCCTCACTTTTTGTAATTTTGCAGTTTTATCTTTTCTGCATCTGATTTTCTCAAAAACGCCAATTTTCTAATTCAACCATTTAAATGCCAATTCTAACTATTTAATAACTATAAATAATTATTAAATAATATTGTCATTTATCATATTTATTAATTGAACCATACAAAGTATCATAATTAACAAATATGCCCCTAAATCTCTTTCTTTACAATTTGGCCCTTACGTAGTGAAAATTTCACAAATAGACATAGTCTAATTTGAGAATTATAATTGACTAATCAAAACCAATTACATGAGTCTTACAAACAATATTATCTCAACTAGTGCAGGGACCATGTGTCTATATAACCGAGCTTCCAATAAGTAGATCAAGAATTTAGCACTAAAATTCACTAACTTATTAATTCTTCGTTGAATCCACGCATAGAACTTAGAATTGCACTCTCAGTTATATAGAATGCTCTATATGTTCCACCATATAGACACATCATTAGTTATCCATTGTTATAATCCTAATTTGATCAATGATCCTCTATATGAATGATCTACACTGTAAAGGGATTAGATTACCGTTACACCCTACAATGTATTTTATCCTTAAAACACTTAACCCCGTATAAATGATATTCCAGAAAGAATCTAGATGGTTATAATTCTATATTTAATTAAATACAAGAAAATACACATAGTTTAGCTTAGAATAAAAAAAATTCTTTAAACTATGTTTTTCTTAAATTAATTTCAAAATAAATGAAATTAATTATGTTGCTAATCAATTTTAATTAGGTTAAACTAGTGTAATTAACCTAGTACAGTCATTCAAATCAGGCAAATGGGCCTTCACAATTGGGGTGGTTTGTGTGAGGAGTCTTTGAGTTCGGTATGTCGTACCCACTTCTATGGCTCCCAACTCTCACACAAGGCCCAAAAGAGAGGAATTTAACCTTAATAAGAACAACTGTTATTAATTGAATAGGCCCAAAAACTAAATGGGCCTAAATAAATTCTATCAAAAACTATGATAATTTATTTTAGCAACATTAACCTATATGCATCTATAATAAAATTAAATACATAGGCTCACACAGGCACACTTTGGATGGGTCCTATCATGTTGCTAGGTCATACACAGATGAAAGAAGATTGTAAATATACCTGTTACAAATTATTATCTTGCCCAAGGGAGCCATCAGATCATTAGATCTGGCAAAAGGTAACCATGGCTATTTGCAATCAAGTAATAATAGGTTTTGAAAACTTACAAACAAGCTAAAACCACATACTCCTGCAACAAGGTTAGCTGGATAGTTGGATGTAGGATTTATTTAATTTTAAATTAAATAATTAATTTCGAAATATTATTAAAATGGATTTTCGAAAAAAAAAAATTTAAAAAAAAAATTCGAAAATTAATTATATATTTAAATTTAAAATTAAACCTACAATTTTGAAAAATTAGGTTTGAACCAACCTAAATATCATTTCAAATATTTGCTAACTACTTTTAAATTTTAAATATTATTTTATAAATAAAAATTAAATAAAAAATTAGAAAAGATAAATAAATATCTTTTTCAAATTTTAAATGTAATTTAAATAAATAAAATAACAAAATTTAAAAAAAATTAGAAAAATATCTTATATCTATTTAAAATTACATGATTATAAATATCTTATTTTAAATTTAAATATGGTCAAAATATCTAAAAAGATTTAATTAAAAAATCTTAAAAGATAAGATATTTTTAAAATATCTTAAAAGATATTATAAATATCTTTAAAAGATATTATAAATATCTTAAAAGATAAGATATTTTTAAATATCTTAAAAGATATTATAAATATCTTAAAATATCTGACCTTAAATTTAAAAAAAATATAATCAAATTTAAAAATAAGATAGATTTTTAAGCAAAAAGATAAATACTAATTCTATTCAAATTCAAATTACACTAATATCTTGAATTAAATTTAAAAAAAATTTAAATTAATTCAAAATGATAATTAGAATTGAATTAGGAATAGTAATAGTATATATATAAAACCATACAAAAAATTGGAAGCTAATTCCATGAAAAAGTATGAAAAATTGAAGAAAAAAGGAAAAATTCGAAACTGTACGGACAGTTCTGCGATCGCAGGAAACTATCAGCACAGCCTCGATTTTGTCAAATCTTCAAAAAATCATAACTAATTCAAATAAAATCCAAATTGAGTTCTGTAAAAGGCTAACTTGCTTAATTTTTTCCATACTATCCAATAAAAATAATTCCAGAAACGAAATCACAATTATTTTTCCCGAAAATTTCACAAACATCAGTCAATCATCAAATAACACTCAATACAACATGATACCATCCAAAGAACATACAAACAATCGTCTTAAAGTCCAAATTTCTTGCAAGTAAATCAATTACCATGGCTCTGAGGCCAGTTGTTGGAATTTATTTTACCAGGATCTTAGATCTACTCACAAGTATGTTTATTAACATCCTAAATATGAACTTTCTAAAACGATGAAATAAACACATATAAAGTTTAAGAAACCTTACATGGGGTGCAGCGGAATATAATGACTCCTTCCGTTCAGATATCTATCCCTTGATTCCTTTCTGTAGCAGATCATTATCAATATCTGAACCTCGATCTCTTTCTCTGAATCTTTGATGCTGAAACTCCTTTGCTGATGATCTTTCTTCACGATCTTCCTCACTATGATTGAGGTATCACTTGATGTGTGGGCACTACTCAAATCACTAAGGATTTCGAAATTCTAAGGAAGAAGAGAGAGAGTGGTCAGCTAAAGATAGGGAGAGAGAAGGCTCAGTTTTTCTGAATCAGAAGAAGTGTTTTTCCTGAAGCCTTCACTATCTATTTATAGCATTCCACTAGGGTTAGATTTGAATTATATGGCATTAAAATAATGAAAAAATCAATTTAAAATAGCTATATAGGTGGCCGGCCATACATAAGTGGATTGGGCATTGGGCTTTGCAATTTTGCAATTTTAACACCTTTTGTATCTGATTTTCTCAAAAATGTCAATTTCCTAATTCAAACATTTAAATGCCAATTCTAACTATTTAATAACTATAAATAATTATTAAATAATATTGTCATTTATCATATTTATTAATTGAACCATACAAAGTATCATAATTAACAAATATGCCCCTATAAACTCTTTCTTTACAATTTCTCCCTTACTTAGTGAAAATTTTACAAATAGACATAGTCTAATTCGTGAATTATAATTGATTAATCAAAACCAATTACATGAGTCTTACAAGCAATATTATCTCAACTAGTGGGGGGACCATGGGTCTATATAACCGAGCTTCCAATAAGTAGATCAAGAATTTAGCACTAAAATTCACTAACTTATTAATTCTTCGTTGAATCCACGCATAGAACTTAGAATTGCACTCTCAGTTATATAGAATGCTCTATATGTTCCACCATATAGACACATCATTAGTTATCCATTGTTATAATCCTAATGTGATCAATGATCCTCTATATGAATGATCTACACTGTAAAGGGATTAAATTACCGTTACACCCTACAATGTATTTATTCCTTAAAACACTTGACCCTGTATAAATGATATTTTAGCTTATGTGAAATGAGTACTCCACCATTTATGTTCGTTTGGTCAAGCTCGAAGGAGATCATCCTTTGCTTACTATTCGCCAGATAGAAGCTATAGATTCCATGTTTATGATAGCGCTCCCACTCAATTGCACTACCGTGTTCCCAAAAAGTACGTATCACCCTGACCAAAAGGTAGGCTTAACTAACAATTCAGGGAACACGAATAGCCTTTCAAGATTGAGCCTAATCATAACAGGATTAAGATCGTTTGATCTAGGATCAACTAGGCGATATTGACTTGAATAGATTTTACGGTAAGTTTAATTAAATCTAAGTCAAAGTTCAATATCGGTCCCTTCCGATGCATACTCCATGCATCCAACCTGAGCTTTACTTTAACCAATGTTCTGGAAAGAACATAGCACTTCTCCAAATGCAAGTAAACTCTTGTTGTAGATTATCATATCAGTAAAACCCTGTGTCTGATAAATCTAGGAAACTTTATTCACATAGTCATGTTTACTTTCCAATGTGTTGACGGCACAATAAACATGATCAAGTATGTGAAAAGGGTTTCAGATGAATTTATACATTATGTACATATAATCATGAAATAAATCATGTGAACCATGCAACATTAAATGTTATTTCTGATCTATATTAATAAGTAAATCTGATTATATTGAAATGAGTTTTATTTAGGGCATAAAACCCAACAATTTATATATCAAGGTGTTGAGATTATTTGAAATGAACATTTTGTTTTATATTAGTGCAAGTGGGAGTTTTTTGGATTTTGTGCCTAAATAAAACCCATTTCAATATAATCAGATTTACTTATTAATAAAGATCAGAAATAACATTTTATGTTGCATGGTTCACATGAGTTATTTCATGATTATATATAATGTATGAATTGTATTTAAGTCCAGAACATCTGAATTTGTTAATGATTATAGTGTTATCAGCACAGTGGAATATAATCTTAATTATATGTTCGAAAGTTTATTCCCTGATTTGTCAGTTCACTGGATTTAGACTAACATGATAATCAGCGATAGGTATTCTTACACCTTGGATAAGTGCTATGTCCTTTCCAAGACATTGGCAAAGTTTACCAGTATCAGATGTATGGAGTATACATCGGAAGGGACCGATATTGAACTTTGATTAGATATATTAAAATTTACCGTAATATCTATTCAATTCCATATCACCCGTTGATCCTAGATCAAATGATCTTAATCTTGATATGGTTAGGTTCGATCTCAAGAGTATTATACATGTTCTTTGATTTGTTAGTTAAGCCTACTTTTAGGTCAGGGTGATACGTACATTTTTGGAACATGATAGTATAATTGAGGGGGAGAGCTAACATAAATATGGAGTCTATAACTTCTATAGGAATTTAGAAGTGAAACGATGATATCCTTCGAGCTTGGCTAAACAGTGATAAATGGTGGAGATCTCATTTGACTTCGCTGAAATATCATTTATACGGAGCTAAATGTTTTAAGGATAAAATACATTGAAGGTGTAACGGTAATTTAGTGCCTATTCAATGTAGATCGTCTATTAGAGGGTTATTGATCAAATTAGGATTATAACAATGGATAACTAATAGCGTATCTATATCGTGGAACATATAGAGCGTTCTATATGACTGAGAGTGCAATTCCAAGTTCTAAGTGTGGATTCAATAAGGAATTAATAAGTTAGAGAATTTACTTGGTAAATTTGGTTCGACTTATTGGAAGCTCGGTTAATATAGGCCCATGATCCCCATACTAGTTGAGACCATACTGCTTGTAAGACTCAGTTAATTGATTTTGATTAATCAATTATAATTCTAAAGTTAGACTATGTTTGCTTTATGAATTTTCACTAAGCAAGGGCGAAATTGTAAAGAAAAGAGATTCTATGTTTATTTATTAATTAAGAGACTTTACATGTCTAAATTAATAAATATATTAAATGGCAATATTATTTAATAATTATTTTTTAGTTATTAAATAATTAGAATTGGCATTTAAATGGTTAAATTGGAAAATTGGCATTTTTGAGAAAATAGGAATGAAAAATAACAAAATGGGAAAGTTGCAAAGTGAGGCCCAATTTCCTTATATGGCCGGCCACTATGCAAGCTTTTACCATTTTTATTTTTCCATGACTTGCACATTGTTTCTTTCAAAAAAAGCCATAGCCGCCCCTCTCTCTCTTTTCCTCTCTTCAATTTCGAAATTCCTTGAGTGATAGAGTAGTGCCCACACACATCAAGTGGTATCTCAATCATAGTGTGTAAGACTGTAGGAGAATCCAAACAACAAGAAGGAGAATCAGCATCAAAGGAAGGAGAGAAAGAGATCCAGATTCAGATCTTGATAATGCTCTGCTACAGAAAGGAATCAAGGGCTAGAGATTTGAATGGAAGGAGTCATTATATTCCGCTGCACCCAATGTAAGGTTTCCTAAACTTTATATGTGTTTATTTCATTGTTTTAGAATTCATATTAGGATGTTAATGAAACATACTTGGTAGTAAATCTAGATCCTGGTAAAATATTTCCAACAAGATAGTAGTTAGCACGTAGAGTTATGTGCGGTGGCGCTTATATTGGAAATTGTATATGTGAGTAATCAATAACCGAGATTAGGGTTATTACCCTAACATGAGCGCTTTAATTGCCTAGGGTTATTACCCTAGTGATATATGTTATATGAATGCTATGCCATGATATACATGAGTATATGAGTATGTTAAAAGTTAGGGTTATGTGTTCAAGGCATAACCAGGTTGGACTCAGTAACTAGAACTGAGGTGAACCATTCTAAGGCCTAATTGTAATTAGACGTGTGAGCGCAACACGTAGGTCTACGCTACGTAGGCATAAATAGGCAAGTGTGCGTAACATGCAGGTCTGTGTCATACAGGCCTATGTGAATGGCATTACTGATTATATAGTGTGATAAATATGTTTATCATTATTTTATACTGTCTTGCTGGGCTTGGGTCACAGGTGCTCTACTGTGCAGGAAAGGGTAAAGTTGTTTCTGATCAGCCATGAGTACGGGAGCTGAACGGCGAATGTACATGTTCGGACCACACTAGACCAAGCGGGTTTGGGGTCTACTAGTGATGTAATTTGAAATTCTATTTTTCCGCTTAGGTGGGCCAATGAAAAAGAACTTGTAATAGTGTTTTGTAAATATTTTTGGTGTAAAGACCGCTTAGTTTAAATTTGGAAATTAGCAGATAATTAGTGTTTAATTATGAAAATTATTTATGGATATTTAAATAATTATTTATGTTGATTTATTTGAATTCAGAATGCATTTTTATGTCATATAGTGAAATCTCATAATTTTTGCATTTTCGGTGCCCGGCAACATGGAATGCGGTGTATGGCTCAGTAGAATTACAATTTAATATTTTGGTATAGAGTTTTCCCAAATTACCCCTAAGTGAATTGTATGACTTATAGTATGGGCAAGGGCATTATGGTCTTTTGCTTATTGAGTTGTTGTCTTTAGTGGGGATTTAATTTTAAGTTTGAATGTGATTTTTATTCATATTGTTGGCTGAAATGGATTTTTGTAAGGTAATGTTACCTCATTTTCTAAAATTAAGGAAAATTGGAATTAGAAAAAAATCCCCTTCCTGCAAACTCTCTCTCTCTCTTTTTCGTTCCACCCTAGAGCAACTAGGGTTGCTGGTTTTTGCTGCTCAAGTAGGGATTTCATCAAGGTTCTAAGTTTAATCCAAGCTCTAGGTAAGGCTCTTAGCTCCTATCTTCATGTTTTCTTGAATTGTAAGAAAAGAATGATTGCATGCTTTGAGTTTATGCTTGCTGTAGTTTCTGTGGTGAATTGTTATTGTGTTCTCAGGTTAAAGCATGTTTGATGGTGTTGATTTAATCTAGTTATAGTGGTTGTTGGTTGGATTTAAGTAAGTTTGGAATTTTAACTCAAAACTTTGGTTTTTAATGGTAAAATGGTGTTTTTGCTGCTGTGTTCATTGTTTGTGTTTGAGTTTTGTTTTTGGATGTTACTTATGTTGTTTTAGGCTGATTTAAGCTAGTTGTAGTGACTGGTTGTGGTGTTAGCCAAGCTTTGAGCTTTGAAGCTCAAACTTGGAGCTCACATGGTGGATTTTGATTCTGTGCATGCTGGGTTGTTTTGTTGCTTTTGAATTGTTATTTGGGGTATTTGGAGCTGGTCTGAAGAGTTTTAGGTGGTTTGGGGTTGAATTGGTCATGTAAAGCCCGCTTAGTTAATTTGGAAATTAGCAGTTATTTATGTTAATCATGAAATTATTTATAGCCATTTAAATAATTTATTATTGATATTTATGGAATTCAGATATGCATGTGTATGTTATCAGTAGCTTTTATGTTTCGCATTTCCGGTGTCCGGTATTTCGGAACGCGGCGTTTGGCTCAGTAGAAATCACAACTTAGTATGTTAGTATTTTGGGGACGGGTTTTAGACATTGGGAATGTCGGGAATGGCCGGGAATTTAGAATGTCCCAAAAATACCCCTTTAGTATGATTTTCATGATTTTATGGTGGAGGGGCAAAATGGTATTTTTGCCCCATTAGTGTTTTGTCTTTGTGACTTTATGAAATGGAAATTAAATAATTGCTTAAGTGTTTATTTGGCTGAAATGAATAAATGTATGTGTTATATGTTATTTCCCTTTTTATCAAAAAAATCATTAAGTGTCAAAAAAATTAAGAAAATTTTCATGCAAACACTCTCTTTCTCTCTTCCCCATTTCGGCTGAACCTTGGCTGTGCATGGGCTGGATTTCCTTGTTGATTTCAAGTCATTTTAGCAAGATCAAAGTGTATTTTCTTTAAGGTAATTCTTGGCTTTAATCTCTTCCTTGTTTTTCTTGAAATTCTTGATGAAAATGGGTGTTGCATGCTTGATTCTTGGATGTTGTTGCTGCTGATTATTATTGTTGTTATTCCTTGTTTAAATGCTGATATAATTAGGTTTTAGGAGATTGTATAGCATGCTTGAATCCTTGTTCTACTTGGTTAAGTGCTTAGGTGAAAAAGTTAGGAATTTTGAAAGAAAATGTTGTGTTTTGTTTCTGTGAATTGCTGAAGGTTTCTGTATGTTTTCAGAGGTGTTTTTATGCTTAGTTAAGTAGAATTAACTAGGCTAGGATGCATGTTAGTGGATTTAACCAAGTTTGAGTTCTTGAACTCAAAGCTTGGTCTTTAATGGTGAATTTTGCATATGTGTTTTCTGGGTGAATTCGATGCCTTGGAATTGTTATTTGGGGCATATAGAGCAGGTCTGGAAAGTTTGGGATCAATTGGGTTCGAATTGGTCAAGTTAGGAGATTTTTAGTTTGCTGCCTGCGAGGAACCGGAATTCCGGTTGAGCATCCGGAATTCCGGATGGGGGTTCAGGGATTTCCCGAACGGAATTCCGGTTGGGCAGACCTGGCCGGGTTTGGGGATTTTTCAGAACCCTAGTTTTCCTCGTTTTTGGGTTTTTAGGGGTATAGCCATGCTTTTTATCGATAGGGAAACTTTTAGTTTCAAGTTTTAGTCCCCGGGAAGTGATTTAGCGTGTCACTTATAGCGTTGTGATTTTTATGGTTTAGGAGCCGATGTCCGCCGTTCGGCTTCGGTTCCGGTCGGGTTGGCCAAGCACACCCGAAATCGGAATCCGTGTAAGATTAGTATAACAGTATGCATATGTAGATTACATGTTTAGCGTGCATGTAGGAAGCCCGTTAGATTACATTAGATATGTATTTAGGCTTCGAACCACCCAACCCCGTCACGTCGGTACAGGCCGGAGTATGACCAAGAGCGGAGTATGACCGGTTCGACCGATCAGCCGACACTTGGTTGGTGGTTCGGCTATTGACCTATCCCGTCGGTACAGGCCGGAGTATGACCGGCCGGAGTATGACCGGTTCGACCGATCAGGAGGATACTTGTCAATAGTACCGTCCCCTGAACGTTCAAAACTCAGTACCATGTTGGACATGGCAGTAGTGCTCAGTACCATGTTGGACATGGCAGTAGCGGGACTCAGTATCGTGTTGGACACGGCAGTCAGTTTGATGTATGATATTATTATGCTTTTCTTACTGAGTCTGTCGACTCACAGTTTACGTTCATGTGTAGGTAAAGGCAAGGCAGTTGCTGATGGACCGTGAGCGAGCTTATGAGATTGTACATGTCGGGGCGGTTAGGCCTGGAGCGTACGATCCTCGGGACAGCAGGGCTGAGATTTTGTAACTGTCGTTAGACGACTTTATTTTGATGTAAAAGTTGAACAGTAAAAACGTTTGTAAATATTTTTATAAATCGGGATCCCGAGACTTTTTGCAAAATGGTTTATATGTTTAATGAAAAAGCAAAATTTTAATTAATCACGTTTTTCCATAAACCTCGTTGATTAGCAACGAGCTGCACAGTACGTTTAAAAATCACGTAATACGCCTAAGTTAGTTAGGGTGTTACAGGTCAAGTTATGGAATTTTGAAAAATTCCTGCACTAAACTGGAATTCCGGTTCAGGGAGGCCTATAGGAACCGGTCGACCGGTTGGCTTCCAGGAATTTTTCCCAAAACTGAAATTCCAGTTGAGGAACCGGTCTACTGGTTGGGGAAAATTTGGGAACCCTAGTTCTTCCCATTTTTGTGTTATTTAGGGTGTTGCCATGTTATTTATCGATAGGGAAATTTCTAGTTTCGAGTTTAAGTCCTCGGGAAGTGATTTAGCGTGTCACTTATCAGTGTTGTGATTATTATTATTTAGGAGCCTGTAATTCGCAGAGCAAATTTTTCCACTCAGGTTGACCGACACACCTGAATTCGGAATCCAGGTAAGATTAGTATAACAGTATGCATATGTATATACATATCTAGCGTGCATGTTAGGAAGCCTGTTAGATTACATTAGATATGTATGTTGGCTTTCGTGCTATTTGACAGTATCACATCGGTATGCTCAGAGTATGACTGACCTACCGAGTATAGGCTGATACAGTAACACATCAGTACGGCTAGAGTATGACTAGCGTACCGAGTATAGGCTATTACTTTGTCAAAAGTACCGTTGTACGAACGTTCGAGACTCAGTACCGTGTGGGACACGGGGATTAGGGTTGTTGTTAGGGGTATGGGCGTCTGATCATAACCCGGGATTTATGTATGTTTTATGATTTATGCTTTTCTAGCTGAGTCTGTCGACTCACTGTGCTATGTTTATGTGTATGTAAGGGCAAGGTCAAAGCTGAGGAACCGTGAGGACGAGCAGATGAAGATTGTACATGTCGGGGCAGTTAGGCCTGGAGCGTACGATCGTCGGGACAACAGTGCTTTTGTAGTTAGTCGCTGGGCGACGAATATTTTGTAAAGAACTAGTAAACTTTTGTAAAGTGTTTTGTAAATGGGATCCCAAAGTATTTTTTATACTGTGTTATAAGTATTTAATTAAATAAGAAAAAAAAATTAATTTATCACGTTTTTCATTAACCTCGTTGATTAGCAACGAGCTGCACAGTACGTTAAAAATCACGTCAACACGCCTATGCTAGTTAGGGTGTTACAATATGGTATCAGAGCCACCAGGTTGTCTTCCGAATATCGTCACGACATGTACAAGCATCATCAGCAGTTAGCTCGTTCTACGGTTCAATAAGCTTTTATTGCTTGATTACTTTATTTTAAATAGTATGATTTAAGAAAAGCTTGTTAGGAAGCATGTTAGTAGCCTGATAGTAGAATAGGCGCATGTTTTTCATTTCTAAATTTAGCGGCATTAGTAAGCTCTCGTTGATCGTGATCTGATATGTCAACTCTTGGTTACGCAGGCTTTTCAGACTAGAAGGACGCCACGCGAAATTCCAGGAGTCAGGGCAATTCGGTCGGGTCAAATGAAGGTCAGGGAGCTCAGTTTCCCCCAAATGCTCGGGGCCGAGGTAGAGGTCCCAGGGGCAGGGCTCGTGGCCGGGGTGATGCTAACCCACCACAGGCTGCCCGGGCAGCCCAAGCTACTCAGGAAGCCAATAATTGGGAAAATAGGTTTGCAGAAATGCAAGCCAGAATTGAGGAACAAGACAGTGAAATCCAGCGACTAAGACAACAAGGTGCTCCTGCAGTGCCTGTTCCAGAAATTCCAGTGGCACCTGCCCCTGTTGTCCAGGCCGAACCAGTGATAGCGGTGAATCGGATGGAATAAAATGCTTATTTTAGTTCTTTACTTCAGCCAAAAGAAATGCCACATAATCACATATTTTCTAATTACTAAGTCCACTAAAGGACAAAATAACAATGGGGCAAAATGGTCAATACTAAAATAACATAAAGGGAACTAAAGGAGTATTTTGGGAAATTCTAAATTCTCGGCCAATCCCGACATTCCCAATGTCTAATAAACCGTCCCAATAAACTAACATACTATGTTGTGATTTTACTGAGCCAAACACCGAGTTCCATGTTACCGGCACCGGAAATGCAAAATTATGAAAATCACTAAATGACATAAAATGCATTTCAGAATTCAATAATAACAGCATAAATAATTATTTAAATAGCGTTAAATAATTTTCCATAATTAAACATAATTAACTGCTAATTTCCAAATTAAACTAAGCGGTCTTTACAGTAATCTTCCAACCAGAAGGAGAAGAACCATTTGTTTTCGTCGGTTCAGTTTAGGGATCTCAGATCCCGGTGATTTCAGCCCTGTTAGCTAGAGAATTATTGTGTGATGGATGCCTAGGGTTTCTGGCCGTGGTGTTAGACACCACTCGACCAGACTCTGTTTGGCTAGAAGACATCAAGATGGTTCGAGAATTTCTAAATGTTTTTCCTGAGGAACTTCCGGGTTTACCTCCTCAACGGGAAATTGATTTTGTTATTGATTTAGCACTTGGAGTTGAACCGGTCTCCAAGGCTTCTTATAGAATGGCTCCAGCTGAGCTTAAAGAATTAAAAATTCAGCTTCAAGGGTTACTTGACATAGGGTTTATCCGGCCTGTGTGTCACCATAGGAAGCTCCGGTATTATTTGTCAAGAAGAAGGATGGGTCTACGAGAATGTGCATCGACTATCGGCAGTTAAACAAGCTAACAGTTAAGAATAAATATCCATTTCCTAGGATTGATGATCTTTTCGATCAACTCCAGTGGAAGACGTGTTGGATATTATTTTACCAGGATCTTAGATCTACTCACAAGTATGTTTATTAACATCCTAAATATGAACTTTCTAAAACGATAAATTAAACACATATAAAGTTTAAGAAACCTTACATTGGGTGCAGCGGAATATAATGACTCCTTCCGTTCAGATCTCTAACCCTTGATTCCTTTCTGTAGCAGAGTATTATCAAGATCTGAACCTGGATCTTCTTCTCTGAATCCTTGATGCTGAATCTCCTTTGCTGATGATCTTTCTTCACGATCTTCCTCACTATGATTGAGGTATTGCTTGATGTGTGTGGGCACTACTCTAATCACTAAGAGAGGTTCGAAATATGAAGGAAGAATAGAGAGAGAGTGGCGGCTAGAGAAGAGAGTGGAGGCTCAGGTTTTTCTGATTCAGAAAGTGTGATTTTCCTGAAGCCTTCATTATCTATTTATAGCATTCCACTAGGGTTAGATTTGAATTATATGACATTAAAATAATGAAAAAATCAATTTAAAAAGCTACAATAGGTGGCCGGCCCTGGCTAGGTGGACTGGGCCTTGATTTTTGCAATTTTGCAATTTTGACACCTTTTGTATCTGATTTTCTCAAAAATGTCAATTTCCTAATTCAAACATTTAAATGCCAATTCTAACTATTTAATAACTATAAATAATTATTAAATAATATTGTCATTTATCATATTTATTAATTGAACCATACAAAGTATCATAATTAACAAATATGCCCCTATAAACTCTTTCTTTACAATTTCGCCCTTACTTAGTGAAAATTTTACAAATAGACATAGTCTAATTCGTGAATTATAATTGATTAATCAAAACCAATTACATGAGTCTTACAAGCAATATTATCTCAACTAGTGGGGGGACCATGGGTCTATATAACCGAGCTTCCAATAAGTAGATCAAGAATTTAGCACTAAAATTCACTAACTTATTAATTCTTCGTTCAATCCACGCATAGAACTTCGAATTGCACTCTCAGTTATATAGAATGCTCTATATGTTCCACCATATAGACACATCATTAGTTATCCATTGTTATAATCCTAATGTGATCAATGATCCTCTATATGAATGATCTACACTGTAAAGGGATTAAATTACCGTTACACCCTACAATGTATTTATTCCTTAAAACACTTGACCCCGTATAAATGATATTTTAGCTTATGTGAAATGAGTACTCTACCATTTATGTTCGTTTGGTCAAGCTCGAAGGAGATCATCCTTTGCTTACTATTCGCCAGATAGAAGCTATAGATTCCATGTTTATGATAGCGCTCCCACTCAATTGCACTACCGTGTTCCCAAAAAGTACGTATCACCCTGACCAAAAGGTAGGCTTAACTAACAATTCAAGGAACACGAATAGCCTTTCAAGATTGAGCCTAATCATAACAGGATTAAGATCGTTTGATCTAGGATCAACTAGGCGATATTGACTTGAATAGATTTTAGGGTAAGTTTAATTAAATCTAAGTCAAAGTTCAATATCGGTCCCTTCCGATGCATACTCCATGCATCCAACCTGAGCTTTACTTTAACCAATGTTCTGGAAAGAACATAGCACTTCTCCAAATGCAAGTAAACTCTTGTTGTAGATTATCATATCAGTAAAACCCTGTGTCTGATAAATCTAGGAAACTTTATTCACATAGTCATGTTTACTTTCCAATGTGTTGACGGCACAATAAACATGATCAAGTATGTGAAAAGGGTTTCAGATGAATTTATACATTATGTACATATAATCATGAAATAAATCATGTGAACCATGCAACATTAAATGTTATTTCTGATCTATATTAATAAGTAAATCTGATTATATTGAAATGAGTTTTATTTAGGGCATAAAACCCAACAATTTATATATCAAGGTGTTGAGATTATTTGAAATGAACATTTTGTTTTATATTAGTGCAAGTGGGAGTTTTTTGGATTTTGTGCCTAAATAAAACCCATTTCAATATAATCAGATTTACTTATTAATAAAGATCAGAAATAACATTTTATGTTGCATGGTTCACATGAGTTATTTCATGATTATATATATAATGTATGAATTGTATTTAAGTCCAGAACATCTGAATTTGTTAATGATTATAGTGTTATCAGCACAGTGGAATATAATCTTAATTATATGTTCGAAAGTTTATTCCCTGATTTGTCAGTTCACTGGATTTAGACTAACATGATAATCAGCGATAGGTATTCTTACACCTTGGATAAGTGCTATGTCCTTTCCAAGACATTGGCAAAGTTTACCAGTATCAGATGTATGGAGTATACATCGGAAGGGACCGATATTGAACTTTGATTAGATATATTAAAATTTACCGTAATATCTATTCAATTCCATATCACCCGTTGATCCTAGATCAAATGATCTTAATCCTGATATGGTTAGGTTCGATCTCAAGAGTATTATACATGTTCTTTGATTTGTTAGTTAAGCCTACTTTTAGGTCAGGGTGATACGTACATTTTTGGAACATGATAGTATAATTGAGGGGGAGAGCTAACATAAATATGGAGTCTATAACTTCTATAGGAATTTAGAAGTGAAACGATGATATCCTTCGAGCTTGGCTAAACAGTGATAAATGGTGGAGATCTCATTTGACTTCGCTGAAATATCATTTATACGGAGCTAAATGTTTTAAGGATAAAATACATTGAAGGTGTAACGGTAATTTAGTGCCTATTCAATGTAGATCGTCTATTAGAGGGTTATTGATCAAATTAGGATTATAACAATGGATAACTAATAGCGTATCTATATCGTGGAACATATAGAGCGTTCTATATGACTGAGAGTGCAATTCCAAGTTCTAAGTGTGGATTCAATAAGGAATTAATAAGTTAGAGAATTTACTTGGTAAATTTGGTTCGACTTATTGGAAGCTCGGTTAATATAGGCCCATGATCCCCATACTAGTTGAGACCATACTGCTTGTAAGACTCAGTTAATTGATTTTGATTAATCAATTATAATTCTAAAGTTAGACTATGTTTGCTTTATGAATTTTCACTAAGCAAGGGCGAAATTGTAAAGAAAAGAGATTCTATGTTTATTTATTAATTAAGAGACTTTACAAGTCTAAATTAATAAATATATTAAATGGCAATATTATTTAATAATTATTTTTTAGTTATTAAATAATTAGAATTGGCATTTAAATGGTTAAATTGGAAAATTGGCATTTTTGAGAAAATAGGAATGAAAAATAACAAAATGGGAAAGTTGCAAAGTGAGGCCCAATTTCCTTATATGGCCGGCCACTATGCAAGCTTTTACCATTTTTATTTTTCCATGACTTGCACATTGTTTCTTTCAAAAAAAAGCCATAGCCGCCCCTCTCTCTCTTTTCCTCTCTTCAATTTCGAAATTCCTTGAGTGATAGAGTAGTGCCCACACACATCAAGTGGTATCTCAATCATAGTGTGTAAGACTGTAGGAGAATCCAAACAACAAGAAGGAGAATCAGCATCAAAGGAAGGAGAGAAAGAGATCCAGATTCAGATCTTGATAATGCTCTGCTACAGAAAGGAATCAAGGGCTAGAGATTTGAATGGAAGGAGTCATTATATTCCGCTGCACCCAATGTAAGGTTTCCTAAACTTTATATGTGTTTATTTCATTGTTTTAGAATTCATATTAGGATGTTAATGAAACATACTTGGTAGTAAATCTAGATCCTGGTAAAATAATTCCAACAAGATAGTAGTTAGCACGTAGAGTTATGTGCGGTGGCGCTTATATTGGAAATTGTATATGTGAGTAATCAATAACCGAGATTAGGGTTATTACCCTAACATGAGCGCTTTAATTGCCTAGGGTTATTACCCTAGTGATATATGTTATATGAATGCTATGCCATGATATACATGAGTATATGAGTATGTTAAAAGTTAGGGTTATGTGTTCAAGGCATAACCAGGTTGGACTCAGTAACTAGAACTGAGGTGAACCATTCTAAGGCCTAATTGTAATTAGACGTGTGAGCGCAACACGTAGGTCTACGCTACGTAGGCATAAATAGGCATGTGTGCGTAACATGCAGGTCTGTGTCATACAGGCCTATGTGAATGGCATTACTGATTATATAGTGTGATAAATATGTTTATCATTATTTTATATTGTCTTGCTGGGCTTGGGTCACAGGTGCTCTACTGTGCAGGAAAGGGTAAAGCTGTTTCTGATCAGCCATGAGTACGGGAGCTGAACGGCGAATGTACATGTTCGGACCACACTAGACCAAGCGGGTTTGGGGTCTACTAGTGATGTAATTTGAAATTCTATTTTTCCGCTTAGGTGGGCCAATGAAAAAGAACTTGTAATAGTGTTTTGTAAATATTTTTGGTGTAAAGACCGCTTAGTTTAAATTTGGAAATTAGCAGATAATTAGTGTTTAATTATGAAAATTGTTTATGGATATTTAAATAATTATTTATGTTGATTTATTTGAATTCAGAATGCATTTTTATGTCATATAGTGAAATCTCATAATTTTTACATTTCGGTGCCCGGCAACATGGAATGCGGTGTATGGCTCAGTAGAATTACAATTTAATATTTTGGTATAGAGTTTTCCCAAATTACCCCTAAGTGAATTGTATGACTTATAGTATGGGCAAGGGCATTATGGTCTTTTGCTTATTGAGTTGTTGTCTTTAGTGGGGATTTAATTTTAAGTTTGAATGTGATTTTTATTCATATTGTTGGCTGAAATGGATTTTTGTAAGGTAATGTTACCTCATTTTCTAAAATTAAGGAAAATTGGAATTAGAAAAAAATCCCCTTCCTGCAAACTCTCTCTCTCTTTTTCGTTCCACCCTAGAGCAACTAGGGTTGCTGGTTTTTGTTGCTCAAGTAGGGATTTCATCAAGGTTCTAAGTTTAATCCAAGCTCTAGGTAAGGCTCTTAGCTCCTATCTTCATGTTTTCTTGAATTGTAAGAAAAGAATGATTGCATGCTTTGAGTTTATGCTTGCTGTAGTTTCTGTGGTGAATTGTTATTGTGTTCTCAGGTTAAAGCATGTTTGATGGTGTTGATTTAATCTAGTTATAGTGGTTGTTGGTTGGATTTAAGTAAGTTTGGAATTTTAACTCAAAACTTTGGTTTTTAATGGTAAAATGGTGTTTTTGCTGTTGTGTTCATTGTTTGTGTTTGAGTTTTGTTTTTGGATGTTACTTATGTTGTTTTAGGCTGATTTAAGCTAGTTGTAGTGACTGGTTGTGGTGTTAGCCAAGCTTTGAGCTTTGAAGCTCAAACTTGGAGCTCACATGGTGGATTTTGATTCTGTGCATGCTGGGTTGTTTTGTTGCTTTTGAATTGTTATTTGGGGTATTTGGAGCTGGTCTGAAGAGTTTTAGGTGGTTTGGGGTTGAATTGGTCAAGTTATGGAATTTTGAAAAATTCCTGCACTAAACTGGAATTCCGGTTCAGGGAGGCCTATAGGAACCGGTCGATCGGTTGGCTTCCAGGAATTTTTCCCAAAACCGAAATTCCAGTTGAGGAACCGGTCTACTGGTTGGGGAAAATTTGGGAACCCTAGTTCTTCCCATTTTTGTGTTATTTAGGGTGTTGCCATGTTATTTATCGATAGGGAAATTTCTAGTTTCGAGTTTAAGTCCTCGGGAAGTGATTTAGCGTGTCACTTATCAGTGTTGTGATTATTATTATTTAGGAGCCTGTAATTCGCAGAGCAAATTTTTCCACTCAGGTTGACCGACACACCTGAATTCGGAATCCAGGTAAGATTAGTATAACAGTATGCATATGTATATACATATCTAGCGTGCATGTTAGGAAGCCTGTTAGATTACATTAGATATGTATGTTGGCTTTCGTGCTATTTGACAGTATCACATCGGTATGCTCAGAGTATGACTGACCTACCGAGTATAGGCTGATACAGTAACACATCAGTACGGCTAGAGTATGACTAGCGTACCGAGTATAGGCTATTACTTTGTCAAAAGTACCGTTGTACGAACGTTCGAGACTCAGTACCGTGTGGGACACGGGGATTAGGGTTGTTGTTAGGGGTATGGGCGTCTGATCATAACCCGGGATTTATGTATGTTTTATGATTTATGCTTTTCTAGCTGAGTCTGTCGACTCACTGTGCTATGTTTATGTGTATGTAAGGGCAAGGTCAAAGCTGAGGAACCGTGAGGACGAGCAGATGAAGATTGTACATGTCGGGGCAGTTAGGCCTGGAGCGTACGATCGTCGGGACAACAGTGCTTTTGTAGTTAGTCGCTGGGCGACGAATATTTTGTAAAGAACTAGTAAACTTTTGTAAAGTGTTTTGTAAATGGGATCCCAAAGTATTTTTTATACTGTGTTATAAGTATTTAATTAAATAAGAAAAAAAAATTAATTTATCACGTTTTTCATTAACCTCGTTGATTAGCAACGAGCTGCACAGTACGTTAAAAATCACGTCAACACGCCTATGCTAGTTAGGGTGTTACAATATGGTATCAGAGCCACCAGGTTGTCTTCCGAATATCGTCACGACATGTACAAGCATCATCAGCAGTTAGCTCGTTCTACGGTTCAATAAGCTTTTATTGCTTGATTACTTTATTTTAAATAGTATGATTTAAGAAAAGCTTGTTAGGAAGCATGTTAGTAGCCTGATAGTAGAATAGGCGCATGTTTTTCATTTCTAAATTTAGCGGCATTAGTAAGCTCTCGTTGATCGTGATCTGATATGTCAACTCTTGGTTACGCAGGCTTTTCAGACTAGAAGGACGCCACGCGAAATTCCAGGAGTCAGGGCAATTCGGTCGGGTCAAATGAAGGTCAGGGAGCTCAGTTTCCCCCAAATGCTCGGGGCCGAGGTAGAGGTCCCAGGGGCAGGGCTCGTGGCCGGGGTGATGCTAACCCACCACAGGCTGCCCGGGCAGCCCAAGCTACTCAGGAAGCCAATAATTGGGAAAATAGGTTTGCAGAAATGCAAGCCAGAATTGAGGAACAAGACAGTGAAATCCAGCGACTAAGACAACAAGGTGCTCCTGCAGTGCCTGTTCCAGAAATTCCAGTGGCACCTGCCCCTGTTGTCCAGGCCGAACCACTGATAGCGGTGAATCGGATGGAATAAAATGCTTATTTTAGTTCTTTACTTCAGCCAAAAGAAATGTCACATAATCACATATTTTCTAATTACTAAGTCCACTAAAGGACAAAATAACAATGGGGCAAAATGGTCAATACTAAAATAACATAAAGGGAACTAAAGGAGTATTTTGGGAAATTCTAAATTCTCGGCCAATCCCGACATTCCCAATGTCTAATAAACCGTCCCAATAAACTAACATACTATGTTGTGATTTTACTGAGCCAAACACCGAGTTCCATGTTACCGGCACCGGAAATGCAAAATTATGAGAATCACTAAATGACATAAAATGCATTTCAGAATTCAATAATAACAGCATAAATAATTATTTAAATAGCGTTAAATAATTTTCCATAATTAAACATAATTAACTGCTAATTTCCAAATTAAACTAAGCGGTCTTTACAGTAATCTTCCAACCAGAAGGAGAAGAACCATTTGTTTTCGTCGGTTCAGTTTAGGGATCTCAGATCCCGGTGATTTCAACCCTGTTAGCTAGAGAATTATTGTGTGATGGATGCCTAGGGTTTCTGGCCGTGGTGTTAGACACCACTCGGCCAGACTCTGTTTGGCCAGAAGAGATCAAGATGGTTCGGGAATTTCTAAATATTTTTCCTGAGGAACTTCCGGGTTTACCTCCTCAGCGGGAAATTGATTTTGTTATTGATTTAGCACTTGGAGTTGAACCGGTCTCCAAGGGTTCTTATAGAATGGCTCCAGCTGAGCTTAAAGAATTAAAAATTCAGCTTCAAGGGTTACTTGACATAGGGTTTATCCGGCCTAGTGTGTCACCCTAGGAAGCTCCGGTATTATTTGTCAAGAAGAAGGGTGGGTCTACGAGAATGTGCATCGACTATCGGCAGTTAAACAAGCTAACAGTTAAGAATAAATATCCATTTCCTAGGATTGATGATCTTTTCGATCAACTCCAGTGGAAGACGTGTTGGATATTATTTTACCAGGATCTTAGATCTACTCACAAGTATGTTTATTAACATCCTAAATATGAACTTTCTAAAACGATAAATTAAACACATATAAAGTTTAAGAAACCTTACATTGGGTGCAGCGGAATATAATGACTCCTTCCGTTCAGATCTCTAACCCTTGATTCCTTTACGTAGCGAGTATTATCAAGATCTGAACCTGGATCTTCTTCTCTGAATCCTTGATGCTGAATCTCCTTTGCTGATGATCTTTCTTCACGATCTTCCTCACTATGATTGAGGTATTGCTTGATGTGTGTGGGCACTACTCTAATCACTAAGAGAGGTTCGAAATATGAAGGAAGAATAGAGAGAGAGTGGCGGCTAGAGAAGAGAGTGGAGGCTCAGGTTTTTCTGATTCAGAAAGTGTGATTTTCCTGAAGCCTTCATTATCTATTTATAGCATTCCACTAGGGTTAGATTTGAATTATATGACATTAAAATAATGAAAAAATCAATTTAAAAAGCTACAATAGGTGGCCGGCCCTGGCTAGGTGGACTGGGCCTTGATTTTGGCAATTTTGCAATTTTGACACCTTTTGTATCTGATTTTCTCAAAAATGCCAATTTCCTAATTCAATCATTTAAATGCCAATTCTAACTATTTAATAACTATAAATAATTATTAAATAATATTGTCATTTATCATATTTATTAATTGAACCATACAAAGTATCATAATTAACAAATATGCCCCTATTAACTCTTTCTTTACAATTTCGCCCTTACTTAGTGAAAATTTCACAAATAGACATAGTCTAATTCGTAAATTATAATTGATTAATCAAAACCAATTACATGAGTCTTACAAACAATATTATCTCAACTAGTGGGGGGACCATGGGTCTATATAACCGAGCTTCCAATAAGTAGATCAAGAATTTAGCACTAAAATTCACTAACTTATTAATTCTTCGTTGAATCCACGCATAGAACTTAGAATTGCACTCTCAGTATATAGAATGCTCTATATGTTCCACCATATAGACACATCATTAGTTATCCATTGTTATAATCCTAATGTGATCAATGATCCTCTATATGAATGATCTACACAGTAAAGGGATTAAAATTACCGTAACACCCTACTATGTATTTTATCCTTAAAACACTTGACCCCGTATAAATGATATTTCAGCTTATGTGAAATGAGATGTCCACCATTTATTTTCGTTTGGTCAAGCTCGAAGGAGATCATCCTTTGCTTACTATTTGCCAGATAGAAGCTATAGATTCCATGTTTATGCTAGCGCTCCCACTCAATTGCACTACCGTGTTCCCAAAATGTACGTATCACCCTGACCTAAAAGTAGGCTTAACTAACAAATCAAAGAACACGAATAGCCTTTCAAGATTGAGCCTAATCATAACAGGATTAAGATCATTTGATCTAGGATCAACTTGGCGATATTGACTTGAATAGATTTTACGGTAAGTTTAATTAAATCTAAATCAAAGTTCAATATCGGTCCCTTCCGATGCATACTCCATGCATCCAACCTGAGCTTTACTTTAACCAATGTTCTGGAAAGAACATAGTATTTATCCAAATACAAGTAAACTCTTGTTGTAGATTATCATATCAGTAAAACCCTGTGTCTGATAAATCTAGGAAACTTTATTCACATAGTCATGTTTACTTTCCAATGTGATGACAGCACAATAAACATGATCAAGTATGTGAAAAGGGTTTAAGATGAATTTATAAATCAATTAGACAAGGAATTGATAAAGTGAGCCAAAACATACACAAATGAATGAAAAATACTTCTGTTTCTTTATTGATGTTGAATAAAATAGATTACATTGAAATGGAGTTTTATTTAGGGCATAAAACCTAACAAACTCCCACTTGCACTAATATAAAACTAATTAGTACATATCAATTAATCCTATATTCTGACGGTGCTTTTCAAAGGCTGTCACGGCCAAGACTTTGGTAAATGGATCAGCTAGGTTGTCTTCTGTGTCAACTTTCTCAACTAGTACATCCCCTCTTGCCACGTATTCTCTGATAATGTGATACTTCCTTTCAATGTGTTTGCTTCTCTTGTGGCTTCGAGGTTCTTTACTGTTTCCTATTGCTCCATTGTTATCACAGAGTAGTACCAGAGGCTTTTCCATTCCAGGAACAACACCTATGCTGGTGAACAACTTTCTTAGCAAGACAAGTTCTTTAGCAGCTTAAATTTCGCTATGTATTCAGCTTCCATAGTTGAGTCCGATATCGCGGTTTGTTTAGCACTTCTCCAAACCACTGCTCCACCCCCAAGAGTAAACACCATCCCAGATGTAGATTTCCTGTCTTCAAGACTTGCCTGGAAATCTGAATCATTGTAGCCTATGGGATTTAAAGCACCACCCTTGTAGACTAACACAAGATTCCTTGTACTCTTTAAGTATTTCAAAATATACTTAACTGCAGTCCAATGTTCTTGTCCTGGATTAGACTGATACCTGCTCACGATTCCAACAGCATAACAGATGTCAGGTCTAGTGCATAACATTGCATACATTAGACTTCCAACTGCAGAGGCATAGGGAATTCTCGCCATGTCCTCTATCTCTTGAGGATCAGTCGGTGACTGTGCCTTAGATAGACGGAAGGCATGTTTGCCCCATTGGTGTTGTTCATGGAGAATCTCTCTAAGACTTTGTCTATGTAGGTTGTTTGAGAGAGAGCAAGAGATCTGTTCTTCCGGTTTCTGATAATCTGAATACCAAGAACATAGGCTGCTTCACCCAAATCTTTCATATCGAATTGAGTGTTGAGCCATTCCTTTATGTGAGTCATTTTCTTGACATTGTTTCCAATGATCAAAATGTCATCAACATAAAGGACCAGGAATACTACTATTTGGTCTTCCTTGAGTTGGTAAACACAAGGTTCATCTTCATTCTGAAGAAAGCCGTAGGAATTGATGATTTCATCAAACCTCTTGTTCCATGAGCGAGAAGCTTGCTTAAGTCCATAGATAGACCTGTTTAACTTGCAAACTTTCTTTTCCTGCCCAGGAAGAACATAACCTTCTGGTTGCTCCATATAGATGGTTTCTTCAAGTACCCCATTAAGGAAGGCAGTCTTGACATCCATTTGCCAGATTTCATAATCGAAAGCAGCAGCTATGGAGAGAAGAATTCAGATGGATTTGAGCATGGCAACAGGACTAAAAGTTTCCTCATAGTCCACGCCTTCTCTTTGGGTATAACCCTTGGCTACAAGTCTAGCTTTAGAAGTTTCGACTTCGCCTCCAGCTCCTCTTTTCTTCTTGTAAACCCACTTGCATCCTATCGGATGATAGTCGTCAGGTGCGTCTACATATTCCCAGACTTTGTTCTTTTTCATGGAATCCATTTCTGAATCCATGCCAGCTGACCATCGTTTCCGTTGCGGACTAGCCATTGCCTGTTTATAGGTTAATGGATCGTCATCAATACCGTCACCTACGACCATATTGATTTCACCATCCAAGCCATAACGAGCAGGTTTTGTTGAAACCCTCCCACTACGACGAGGTACGGTTGTCTTCTGAACAGAAACTTTAGTAGTAGATTGCTCAGTTTGTTCAACTGGGGGAGTGGGATTGTCCTCTTCACGTGTGGAAGAGAACGGAACATTGGAAGGACTTATATCTGAAAGCATTTCCTCCAACACTACTTTACTTTGTGATTTGAAATTCTTAATATAGTCATCTTCAAGGAAAGTGGCATTTGTAGAAACAAACACTTTATCATCCTTGCGACTATAAAATAGTCCACCCCTAGTCTCTTTAGAATTACCGACAAACATGCAAACTTCAGTACGTGACTCAAGTTTGCCGTCTTTCTTTCTTAAGACATGAGCAGGGCACCCCCAGATTCTGTAATGGCGTAAACTAGGTGTACGACCATTCCAAAGTTCTAAAGGTGTCTTAGGGATTGATTTAGATGGAACAACATTTAAAATGTCATTTGCCATCTGTATAGCATATCCCCAGAAGGGATTAAAATTACCATAACACCCTACTATGTATTTTATCATAACACCCTACTATGTATTTTATCATATCCCCAGAAGGGAATGATCTACACAGTAAAGGGATTAAAATTACCATAACACCCTACTATGTATTTTATCCTTAAAACACTTGACCCCGTATAAATGATATTTCAGCTTATGTGAAATGAGTACTCCACCATTTATGTTCATTTGGTCAAGCTCGAAGGAGATCATCCTTTGCTTACTATTCACCAGATAAAAGCTATAGATTCCATGTTTATGATAGCGCTCCCACTCAATTGCACTACCGTGTTCCCAAAATGTACGTATCACCCTGACCTAAAAGTAGGCTTAACTAACAAATCAAAGAACACGAATAGCCTTTCAAGATTGAGCCTAATCATAACAGGATTAAGATCATTTGATCTAGGATCAACTTGGCGATATTGACTTGAATAGATTTTACGGTAAGTTTAATTAAATCTAAATCAAAGTTCAATATCGGTCCCTTCCGATGCATACTCCATGCATCCAACCTGAGCTTTACTTTAACCAATGTTCTGGAAAGAACATAGTATTTATCCAAATACAAGTAAACTCTTGTTGTAGATTATCATATCAGTAAAACCCTGTGTCTGATAAATCTAGGAAACTTTATTCACATAGTCATGTTTACTTTCCAATGTGATGACAGCACAATAAACATGATCAAGTATGTGAAAAGGGTTTAAGATGAATTTATAAATCAATTAGACAAGCAATTGATAAAGTGAGCCAAAACATACACAAATGAATGAAAAATACTTCTGTTTCTTTATTGATGTTGAATAAAATAGATTACATTGAAATGGAGTTTTATTTAGGGCATAAAACCTAACAAGACAGTCTTCTCCAAGATTGATCTCCGATCGGGCTATCATCAGTTGAGAATCTGAGAGGAGGACATTTTGAAGACAACTTTTCGTACTATGTATGGACATTATGAATTCTTGGTTATGTCGTTTAGACTGACCAATGCTCCTGTAGCATTTATGGACTTGATAAATAGAGTATTCAAGGATTTCCTCGATATTTGTGTAATTGTGTTTATCGACGACATCCTTGTGTACTCTCAATAAGAAGAGGAGCATGAGATACATCTGCGAATGGTTCTGCAAGGGCTTCGGGAACACAAGCTTTATGCCAAATTCAAGAAATGTGAATTTTGGCTATCTCAGGTGTCCTTTCTAGGGCATATTGTTAGCAAGGATGGGATCAAGGTGGATCCTGGAAAGATAGAATCAGTCAGGGATTGGCCAAGACCGAAAATAGTGACAGAAGTTAGAAGCTTCTTGGGTCTAGCCGGTTATTATCGTCAGTTTGTGGAAGGATTTTCTAAAATCTCAACACCCTTAACCGAGCTAACTAAAAAAGAATCAACGGTTTGTATGGTCAGATAAATGTGAAGCTAGTTTTCAAGAGCTGAAACAGAGGTTAATTACAGCTCCAGTGCTAGCTTTACCTTCTGACAAAGAAAAGTTCGTGGTTTATTGTGTTGCATCCAGACAGGGTCTGGCGTTTGTACTGATGCAAGCCGACTGGGTTATCGCTTATGCCTCCCGTCAGTTGAAGGATTATGAACAGCGCTACCCGACTCATGACCTAGAATTGGCTACGGTAGTATTTGCTCTGAAGATTTGGCAGCATTACCTTTATGGAGAAAGGTGTGAAATTTATACCGACCACAAAAGTCTCAAATACTTCTTTACTCAGAAAGATTTGAATATGAGACAAAGGCATTGGTTGGAGTTAGTAAAGGATTACGATTGTGAGATTCTTTATCACCCCGGGATGCCCTGAGCATGAAGGGTCCCGGGCAGGTAGCTAACATGACTCTGATCTTACCCCAATTAGCAGAGGACATGGTCAGATCTAGCATTGAGTTCGGGGTAGGCAACCTTCAAAACTTGACGCTGCAATCTAATCTGTTAGAAAGAATTAAAGTCGCTCAGATGACTGATCCAGAGTTAGTAAACGCAAGAGAAGAGGTTTCAGCTGGTCAAGCCAGGGATTTTTAAGTGTCGGACAACGGGATGCTATTGTTTAAAGCTAGGGTTTGTGTTCCAAATAGTGTGGAACTCAGGAATGAAATCTCTTGAAGAGGCTCATGTTGGGTTTTATGCCCTAAATAAAACTCTTTACAATCTGATTAGTTATCAATATAAGAAATTTGAAGTGATTAATGTTTGCATGAATTTTACATGCTAATGGTTTAATATGTTTATTACATTCACACACACAAAATCAGTTAAATCCAGATCATATGTTTATTCACAATTACAGTATCGTCAACACAGTGGAATGTGATTGTGATCATATGAATCAAAAGACTAAGTCCCTGTTTCATAAGTGTTTTGGATTTACACTAATGTGATAATCAACGATGATGTGTACTTACACTTGGAGTAAGTGTTATGTTCTTTCCAGGACATTAGTAAAGTATACTAGTTTCGAATATATGGAGTATACATTGGACTGGACCGATATTGCAACTAAGTTAAGATATTACAAACTTACCGTTATATATCTTTCCAAGTCAATATCAGTAGTTCATCTTAAGATTAAAAGAATCTAAATCCTGATATGCTTAGGCTCAACTCAGGAGTACTGTTCATGTTCTTTGATTTATTAGTTAAGCCTACTTTTGGGTCAGGGTGATACGTATATTTTGGGAACATGATAGTATGATTGAGTGGGAGTGCTGAACATAAATATGGAATCTATAGCTTCTACTGGTGTATAGAAGTCAAGTGATGATTCCCTTCAAGCTTAGCAAATAGAAGTAAATGGATGAGCTCTTGTTTAACTGACTAATTATTAGATCACTAAATACCATTTACAGGTAGCTAAGTGTTTTAAGGGGCAAAATACATTGACGGGTGAGAACGGTAAACTTATCCCATCTCGATGTTGATCATCTATATAGAGGATCTTTAAATCACAATAATATTATAACAATGGTTAAATGAGATAGCATATTGATATCGTGGAACATATAATATGCTCTATATAAGTCTGAGAGTGCAATTCTAAGTTCTAAGAGTGGATTCAACGAAGAATTAATAAGTAGGAATTTACTTGGTAAATTTGGTTCTATTGGAAGCTCAGCATATAGATCCATGGTCCCCATTCTAGTTGAGAACATTCTGCTTGTAAGACTCAATAATTGATTCGTGATTGGTCAATTATAATTCTAAAGTTAGACTGTGTCTAATTTATGAATTTTCACTAAGGAGGGGTGAAATTGTAAAGAAAAGAGATTCTAGATTTATTTATTTATTAATGGACTTTATATGTCTAGTTAATAATTAAATTAAATGACAATATTATTTAATAATCTATTTTAGTTATTAAATAATTAGTTTTGGCACTTAAAAAGGTTAGAATTAGAAAATTGGCGTTTTTGAGAAAATAGAAATAAAATTTGTTAAAACTGCAAAATCAAGTGGGCCCATAAACTACACCATGGCCGGCCACTTGTTTTACTTTTTCAAATTGATATTTTCATTATTTTAATGCCAAATAATTCCTAACCTAAACCTAGTAGTTGCCTATAAATAGAAAGTGATGGCTCAGTCAAATCAGAAGTTTTTCATAACATCATCTGACAGAAATTTCTCTCTTTAGAAAAACTGAGCCTTCCCTATTATCTTCTATTGGGCAAAACCCATATTCTCTTTTCTCTTCCTAAAATTTCGACCCTACTGAAAGAGTGAGTGCCCACACACAGAAAGCAGTAACTCAATCATAGATTGGAAGACTGTAAAGGATCAAACTCAAAGAGAAGGACATTTGGGCTCAGATCTTGATTATACTCTGCGACCGAAAGGATACAAGGGTTAGAGATCTGAGTGGAAGGAGACATTAATTCCGCTGCATCAATGTAAGGTTTTCTTAACTTTATATGTGTTTATTTTATCGTTTTAGAATGTTCATATTTAGGGTGTTAAACAACATACTTGTGAGTAGATCTAAGATCCTGGTAAAATAAGTTCCAACAACTGGCCTCAGAGCCATGGTAATTGATTTGCTTGCAGAAATTTGGACTTTAAAACGATTGTTTGTTATTTGGATGGTTTCATGTTGTATTGAGTGTTATATGATGATTGATTGATGTTTGTAAATTTTTGTAAAAAATAATTGAAATTTTGTTTCTGAAATTATTTTTATTGGATAGTATGGAAAACATTAAGCAAGTTACTTTTTTACAGAACTCAATTTCGATTTAATTTGAATTAGTTATGATTTTTTGAAGATTCGAAAAAAGATAGGGCAGCAGCACTCACCCACGCGCGCGGACAAGGGGCATTCAGACAAGCAGCTCGCCCAGCGCCTGTCTGAAGCCCCCCTTACGCGCGCGGGAATGCTGCAAATTCCCCATTCTGCCGAGGTTTCTCGGCCAGCCCTTCTGTGAGCACGCGCGGACAGGTATGCAATGCATACCGTCCGTACAGCTCACAATTTTTTCGTTTTTCTTCGTTTTTTCATGCTTTTTCATGGAGTTAAGTTCTGATTTTTTTGTGTAGTTTTGTATTTATATATTTACTATTCCTAATTCAATTCTAATTATCATAATTAATTTATTTAATATTTTTTTTTATTTTAATTAATGATATTAGTGTAATTTGAATTTAAAATTAGTAAATATCTATCTTTTTGCTTAATTATCTATCTTATTTTTAAATTTGATTATATCTTATCTTATTTTTAAATTTAAGGTCAGATATTAATTTTTTTTTTTTTTTTAAATCATTTGACCTTATTTAAATTTAAAATAAGATAACTATAATCATGTAATTTTAAATAGATGTAAGATATTTTGCTAACTTTTAAATTTTGTTATTTTATTTATTTAAATTAAATTTAAAATCTGAAAAAGATATTTAATTTATCTTTTTTTAATTTTTATTTATAAAATAACATTTAATTTTTAAAAAAGTAGTTAGCAAATTTTGAAATGATATTTAGGTTAGTTGAAACCTAATTTTTTAAAATTGTAGGTTGTTTTAGCTTGTTTGTAAGTTTTCAAAACCTATTATTACTTGATTGCAAATAGCCATGGTTAACTTGTTGACAGATCCAATGATCTGATTTTAACTCATGGCTCCCTTGGTCAAGTTAATAATTTGTAACAGGTAAATTTTACAATCTTCTTTCATCTGTGTATGACCTAGCAACATGATAAGATCCATCCAAATGTGTGCCTGTGTGAGCCTATATGGTTATTTTATTATATAGATGCATATAGGTTGTTGCTAAATAAAATGTCACACCATGATAGATTTTATTTAGGTTCATTTAGTTATTGGACCTATTCAATTAATAACAGTTATTTATTTTAAGGTTAAATTCCTCTCTTTTGGGCCTTGTGTGAGAGTTGGGAGCCATAGAAGTGGGTACGACATACTGAACCCAGCACCCCCTCACATGAACTACCTCAATTGTGAAGGCCCATTTGCCTGATTTGAATAACTGTACTAGGTTAATTATATTAGTTTGACCTAATAAAATTGAATTAGCAACATAATTAACTTTTAAAATATATGAAAATTTATTTTCATTTTAATATTTTAAATTTAATTTTCATAAAAACACTTTTAGTTTTAGATATTTTTTCTAGACAAACTATTTGTATTTTTCTTGTATTTAATTAAATAAAGAATTTTAACTAACTAGATTCTTTCTGGAACTTATTTAATTAAATATTCCTATTTAAGTTATAAATTAGTTATTTTAACTGATTTTTCATATCTAACTAAAATTAGAATATTTTATTTAAATTTTTATTAAGTTGAGGAATCCTAGGCATTAGTTATTAAAGATTCTAAGATATTTTTTCAGTTAGTTTTAAACTTAAAATGGAATATTTTTCAAATTAAGTAGTTACAACTTAATTTTTGATATTTAATTAAATCTAAATTTGAAATTATTTAAGTTCTAGATTTTTTCTAAACAACTTAAATTAGATATTTTTCAATTTTTTTTTTTTTTTTTGAAAAGATACTTAGTCAAATAAGATATTTTCTAGATAGTTATTTCTATACTACTTATTATTTATAATATTTAAATAGGAAAATATTATACATTGTAAAATTTATTGTTTAAATAATTAATTTTGGTTCAATTTTATTTAAGTATATTTTTCCTAGTATTAAACTAGAAATTAATAATTAAGCTTTCTCTACACTTAATTATTTATTTCTTGAATTTAATACATTTAATTAAATTGAAAAATTTAAATATATAAGTTGATTCTTATCATGATACTTAAATATTTATTTTTCATGACACTTAATTAAATAGAAAATTATTTTTAGGTTGAAATTTAATTTTTCAACTTAAATTTAAATAATTTTCAAAATATATTTTATTTTATTAATCAATTTCGAAAATCGCATTTTTATTATGCAATATTTTTGAATTTTTTATCTTGAAAAATAGATTGAGTTGTAAAATAATTATTTATTTTAATTAATTCTTGGACCAACTTAAATCAATGATTTTTTCATCTAATGGATTAATTTAAAATAAATTAATATAAATATATTATTATTAGAAATTGAATTAACTAGTCAAAAGAAAATCTAGATAGGTGATATTTTTGCTTGAAGTATTTTTTTTAAGTATTTATTATTTTCAAAAAATTGTATATTTTTTTATACTTTATTTTTCGAATACAATAAATATATTTCTTATGGAAATTTTAAGTTGCTAATTAATTTAAATTAGTACAACTTAAATTAATTTCCTTAATATTTATATTTAAAATTACTACTAAGATGGAAATAATTAATTTTATTTCAATCACCATCTAAGTATAATTTTATAAATATTATATTAAATTCTTATTTTTTGAATTATTTTTTTAATTCTAAATTTGATATTTAATGAATATATTTATTAGAATAATAAAGAAAATACATTTTAAAGAATGAGCTTTATTATTATTAAGATATTCGATCTCCATTGTTGGTTTTACATCGCGTTTGTTTTAGTGAGTAATCCTCCCTAATGGAGGAACGTTCATTAGCAATTTCGCACCGTTTAATCTCGAAAGATAAGTAGTTTGTAAGTGTTTTATATGGTATAGATCACCCTAATGGTGACGACCATATTTGACTTGCAAATTGCAAAATAATGGTAGTAGCTCATAAGATAGAATAGCCTTGACTCTCGCCTAAACGGGACAACGCTGGATTCCAATCTTGATCGAATAAAAGGTTGCTAGAATGTTTAATATTTTAGATGAGCTCACAACTCTATTCAATAGATGGTAGCTTTGACTCTCGCCTAAACGGGACACTGATATCAGTTTATTGAAAAACCTTGGAAATTATTTAGGATTAAATTTTTTTTAAGTATTTTCTCATATCATTCCTACTTGCCATGTGCTTATAATTTCTGAATTGATTTTGTGTTAAACCATTATTGATTGATTTCTATCATTTTGTAGTATCCTGTATTATCATAATGAATCCCATGTTATCACTGTTGACTGAAAATAAGCTGAATGGATCTAACTTTCCTAAATGGAATGAGAACATTAATATTGCTCTCATAGGAGAAAGTGCCTTGTTTGTTTTAACTGAGCCGTCACCTGAAGTGCCTGGGGACAATGCATCCAAAGCTGTGAAAGAAAAGTATGAGCGTTGGCAGAAAGCAAATGACAAAGCTCTATACTTTATGCTTTCCAGCATGGTTGACACCCTCAAAACTCGATTTTCTAAAACCGAAAAGGCTGTTGAAGTTATGGCGAAGTTAAATGAGCTATTCAGTAAGGCATCACTTTAGTCACGCTTTGATGCGACTAAGAAGTACATTAATGCATGGATGGAACCTCATCAAAACGTGCGTGACCATGTTCTCCTCATGGAAAGTTATTTCCAAGAAGCCCAGGATCATGGTGCTGAAATGGATAGTGCTACTCAAGTAAGCCTTATCTTGAATAGTCTAACTCCAACATTTCTACCATACACATCGAATTATGTCATGAATAAGAAGGAAATAGACTTTCATGAGTTAGTCAATGACCTTCAAACTTATGAAAATTTGATTGGAGGACCCAAGAAGAAAGGGAGTAAACCTTACAATCCTGGGAATGGTAATGGGACGATGAAACCTGAAGCAAATGTTGCATCTGCTTCAAAACCCAAATCGAAGAAGAAGTGGAAGAACACCAAGAAGCGAGCAAAAGCCATGAAAAACAAAAAGGCTGCTGCTTCTGGTGATGCTACACTTAAAGGAAAGTGTTTCTACTGCAATGAGAAAGGTCATTGGAAACCCTAGTGTCCTAAACTTCTTGCAAAGAAACAAGGTATTTCTATGTATAAACTTTAAGAGTTTTATTGAATTATTATCCAATTGGATTTATGATTCTGGACTAACTTTGTTTATTTGTTTTCTTCTTCTTATAGGCCAAGCTGCTTGAACTCAGATGAGTTGGATCGGAAAGCTAGACCAAGGGTGAAATCGTCCAGATGAAGATGAAGCTCTTCAATTTATTTTTGAATTAATTGTTTTAGTTTGAAGACAATTTGGATTTCAAATTTTAGTTAGGGATATTTATCCCTGTTTTTCTCATATTGTTGCAATATTTTTTATTATTATTAATAAAGTTTCTATAATTTTCGAATTCAAAACCATTGCAATTTATGAGAGTGAGCTTCATTTATTTTATCTTCATCAACAAAATTACCACATTATATTTATATGTTTGTATGTGTAAGTGTTTTTATTATTGATGTAAATTCTATAATATTTACAACTCTTCATAGAGTTATATTAAATAAACACTAGAAATTATTTCTATGTTTATTAATAATTGTTAATTCTATTACAATTATTAAGAATTTGTTTAATAAAAGCTTTTGCTCTGATAGGGGTGGAGAAAAGTTAAGAAAACTATGCAGTTCAACGATCTTTTATATCTAATGAACTCTGGATAGTATTCAACTTCACATCAACTCTATCACACTTAGAGAATCATGATCTTTACAACCTTTAGGGGTGGATCATAATCTCTATATACTTAGGGTTGGAGTTTATCCATATAACCCTATATGTATATACTTAGGGGTGGAGTCTATTCCACAATTCCCTATGTAACACATATTTTCTTTAAACATGGAAGTAATATAATGACTTAGCTATTATCAATATAAATCCTTGATCTTGATTGTATGTTCCATTTCGTTTTACTATTGTAAGTAAAAGTTTGATACCTATGAAAGTTCTTTGATAAAGTTTCACACTACCTTAATTGAGTGGGAGAATTTTAAAATTCTATACCCATCTTCATCAAGTTGATACTTGTGATAGGTACTTAAGAACTCTACTGAAAAGCAAATCTAACCATACACATGGATAGTTATAACTTATCAGAATTATGAGAATAAGATAAAGAACTCTAGTTCAGTCTATTCGAATGACTTGAACCAAGAATTCTTAATCCTCATAAAACTTTATGGTATCTTAATTTTGATTACTTAATCTCTGGCATGTATTTTTCACTTCAAATACTAGTTTGCTATGTTGATGACTTAGTCTTGACTTAAAGTTTCAGACTAATACAAAAGTCACAACTAGGTAACTCTCTAAACAATAAAGAGGTAAAAAGTATTATTTAACCAGACATCTGCTATTGAGTGGGAGCTATCTGAGATATAATCAAATAGGGAACATTAGAAGATATTCAAGAAAGATTTATGAAAGTGATCTATATGTTAGATATTAAGGAACTGTGTATCAGTTGTCCTTGTATCTCACCAACTCATTTCGAAATTCATGAGATGGTGCTTACTTTGGGGGTGGAGGAGGTATTCTATAATAATTCAAGCTCTACCAGAGAAGAGTTATAACTTTGTAAATTTCGAAAATACCAGAAAGTTATATTGCTGAAGAAAATTCAACGCTGTATTATCTCAATTACATATTTTAAAATATGAGAGATATGTCTTCTGTTAATTCAGATGTACTTTTAAAACCGTAAAGATTTCAGTATCCCTTGATGAGTAAAGCATATAGTAAAGCATGTTTCATAAGTGTATTTATGAACTAGATTCCAGAAGTTTGGGTGGATTCAAATATACTACACTTGATCTGAAGATCAAGACATCAGATTGACCTATTTGCATACTTTGTTTTATATTAGTGCAAGTGGGAGTTTGTTGGGTTTTATGACCTAAATAAAACTCTTTACAATCTGATTAGTTATCAATATAAGAAATTTCAAGTGATTAATGTTTGCATGAATTTTACATGCTAATGGTTTAATACGTTTACTACATTCACACACACAAAATCAATTAAATCCAGATCGTATGTTTATTCACAATTACAGTATCGTCAACACAGTGGAATGTGATTGTGATCATATGAATCAAAAGACTAAATCCCTGTTTCATCAGTGTTTTTGATTTACACTAATGTGATAATCAGCGATGATGTGTACTTACACTTGGAGTAAGTGTTATGTTCTTTCCACGACATTAGTAAAGTATACTAGTTTCGAATGTATGGAGTATACATTGGACTGGACCGATATTGCAACTAAGTTAAGATATTACAAACTTACCGTTATATATCTTTCCAAGTCAATATCAGTAGTTCATCTTAAGATTAAGAGAATCTAAATCCTGATATGCTTAGGCTCAACTCAGGAGTACTATTCATGTTCTTTGATTTATTAGTTAAGCCTACTTTTGGGTCAGGGTGATACGTATATTTTGGGAACATGATGGTATGATTGAGTGGGAGTGCTGAACATAAATATGGAATCTATAGCTTCTACTGGTGTATAGAAGTCAAGTGATGATTCCCTTCAAGCTTAGCAAATAGAAGTAAATGGATGAACTCTTGTTTAACTGACTAATTATTAGATCACTAAACACCATTTACAAGTAGCTAAGTGTTTTAAGGGGCAAAATACATTGAGGGGTGAGAAATGTAAAATTATCCCATCTCGATGTAGATCATCTATATAGAGGATCTTTAAATCACAATAAGATTATAAAAATGGTTAAATGAGATAGCATATTGATATCGTTGAACATATAATATGCTCTATATAAGTCTGAGAGTGAAATTCTAAGTTCTAAGAGTGGATTCAACGAAGAATTAATAAGTAAGAATTTACTTGGTAAATTTGGTTCACTTATTGGAAGCTCAGCATATAGATCCATGGTCCCCATTCTAGTTGAGAACATTATGCTTGTAAGACTTAATAATTGATTCGTGATTGGTCAATTATAATTCTAAAGTTAGACTATGTCTAATTTATGAATTTTCACTAAGCAGGGGTGAAACTGTAAAGAAAAGAGATTCTAGGTTTATTTATTTATTAATGGACTTTATATGTCTAGTTAATAATTAAATTAAATGACAATATTATTTAATAATCTATTTTAGTTATTAAATAATTAGTTTTGGCATTTAAAAAGGTTAGAATTGGAAAATTGGCGTTTTTGAGAAAATAGAAATAAAATTTGTTAAAACTGCAAAATCAAGTGGGCCCATAAACTACACCATGGCCGGCCACTTGTTTGAATTTTTCAAATTGATATTTTCATTATTTTAATGCCAAATAATTCCTAACCTAAACCTAGTAGTTGCCTATAAATAGAAAGTGATCGCTCAGTCAAATCAGAAGTTTTTCATAACATCATCTGACAGAAATTTCTCTCTTCAGAAAAACTGAGCCTTCCCTATTATCTTCTATTGGCCGAAACCATATTCTCTTTTCTCTTCCTAAAATTTCGACCCTAGTGAAAGAGTGAGTGCCCACACACAGCAAGCAGTAACTCAATCATAGATTAGAAGACTGTGAAGGATCAAACTCAAAGAGAAGGACATTCGGGCTCAGATCTTGATTATACTCTGCGACCGAAAGGATACAAGGGTTAGAGATCTGAGTGGAAGGAGACATTAATTCCGCTGCATCAATGTAAGGTTTTCTTAACTTTATATGTGTTTGTTTTATCATTTTAGAAAGTTCATATTTAGGGTGTTAAACAACATACTTGTGAGTAGATCTAAGATCCTGGTAAAATAAGTTCCAACAGCTCAAACTACTCCATATTCCCTACATCCCGACACCACCAAGATGTATCATGATGTTAAACCTTACTTCTGGTGGAGCGGTATGAAGAAGAATTTTGTAGAATTCGTATCGAGATGCCTAACCTGTCAGCAGATTAAGGCTGAACATTAGAGACTAGCAAGGTTGTTGCAGCCTTTAACCCTACCTGAATGGAAGTGGGAGGACATTACGATGGATTTTGTGGTTGGGTTACCTAGAACCACAGGTTTGTCTGATTCTATTTGGGTTGTGGTAGATAGATTCACGAAGTCTACTCATTTTCTACCAGTTAAAACAACCTATTCAGTGGATCAGTTAGCGGAGTTGTACGTTAAAGAAATAGTAAGACTTCACGGGGTACCAAAGTCTATAGTTTCGGATAGAGATCCGAAGTTCACCTCCAAGTTTTTGTAGAGTTTGGAACGAGCAATGGGTACAAAACTAAAATTCAGTACAGCATTCCATCCTCAGACAGATGGGCAGTCCGAAAGAACAATTCAGATATTGGAGGATATGTTACGAGCCTGTGTTCTTGATTTTGAAGGCTCTTGGAATAAATATCTACCGTTGATAGAATTTTCATACAACAGCAGTTATCAGAGTATGATAGGGATGGCTCTCTATGAGTTGTTATACGGTAGGAAGTGTAGGTCTCCCATTCATTGAGATGAGACAGGGGAAAAGAAATACCTAGGTCCAGAATCAGTGTAGCGGACCAATGAGGCAATTGAGAAAATTAAAGCTAGAATGCTTGCCTCTCAGAGTATACAAAAGAGTTATGCAGATCCGAAATGCAGAGATGTTGAATTCCAAGTAGGGGATCATGTGTTTTTGCGGGTGTCTCCAATGAAGGGGATCAAACGTTTTGGGAAAAGAGGCAAATTGTGCCCTAGGTTTACAGGACCTTTCGAAATTCTCGAGAAGGTTGGTCAACTGGCATATCGGTTAGCTTTGCCTCCATCTCTTTCAGCAGTTCATAACATATTCCATGTCTCTGTGTTGAGAAAATATGTTTCAGACCCTACTCATATACTTAGTTATGAGAGCCTTGAGCTGCAGCCAGACATGTCCTATGAGGAACTGCCAGTTCAGATCCTTGATATAAAGGATAAAGTCCTTCGGAATAAGACCATAGCGTTGGTCAAGGTACTCTGGAGAAACAGCAAGGTGGAGGAAGCCACCTGGGAGCTAGAATCGGACATGAGAGCTCAATACCCAGAGTTCTTTAGGTTAGATTTCGGGGACGAAATCCTTTTAAGCGGGGATAGTTGTAAAGACCGCTTAGTTTAAATTTTGAAATTAGCAGATAATTAGTGTTTAATTATGAAAATTATTTATGGATATTTAAAAAATTATTTATGTTGATTTATTTGAATTCAGAATGTATTTTTATGTCATATAGTGAAATCTCATAATTTGGCATTTTCGGTGCCCGGCAACATGGAACGCGGTGTATGGCTCAGTAGAATTACAATTTAATATTTTGGTATAGCGGGGCGGTATTGTTTGACATTGGGAATGTCGAGATTGGTCGGGAATTTAGAGTTTTCCCAAATTACCCCTAAGTGAATTGTATGACTTATAGTATGGGCAAGGGCATTATGGTCTTTTGCTTATTGAGTTTTTGTCTTTAGTGGGGATTTAATTTTAAGTTTGAATGTGATTTTTATTCATATTGTTGGCTGAAATGGATTTTTGTAAGGTAATGTTACCTCATTTTCTAAAATAAAGGAAAATTGGAATTAGAAAAAAAAATCATCTTCTTGCAAACTCTCTCTCTCTTTTTCGTTCCATCCTAGAGAAAGTAGGGTTGTTGGTTTTTGCTGCTCAAGTAGGGATTTCATCAAGGTTCTAAGTTTAATCCAAGCTCTAGGTAAGGCTCTTAGCTCCTATCTTCATGTTTTCTTGAATTGTAAGAAAAGAATGTTTGCATGCTTTGAGATTATGCTTGCTGTAGTTTCTGTGGTGAATTGTTATTGTGTTCTGAGGTTAAAGCATGTTTGATGGTGTTGATTTAATCTAGTTATAGTGGTTTTTGGTTGGATTTATGTAAGTTTGGAATTTTAACTCAAAACTTTGATTTTTAATGATAAAATGGTGTTTTTGCTGCTGTGTTCATTGTTTGTGTTTGAGTTCGGTTTCTGGATGTTACTTATGTTGTTTTAGCCTGATTTAAGCTAGTTGTAATGGCTGGTTGTGGTGTTAGCCAAGCTTTGAGCTTTGAAGCTCAAACTTGGAGCTCACATGGTGGATTCTGATTCTGTGCATGCTGGGTTGTTTTGTTGCTTTTGAATTGTTATTTGGGGTATTTGGAGCTGGTTTGGAAAGTTTTAGGTGGTTTGGGGTTGAATTCGTCGAGTTATGGAATTTTGAAAAATTCGTGCATTGAACCGGAATTCCGGTTCAGGGAGGCCTGTAGGAACCGGTCGACTGGTTGGCTTCCAGGAATTTTTCCCAGAACCGGAATTCCAATTGAGGAACCGGTCTACCGATTGGGGAAAATTTGGGAACCCTATTTCTTCCCATTTTTGTGTTATTTAGGGTGTTGCCATGTTATTTATCGATAGGGAAATTTCTAGTTTCGAGTTTAAGTCCCCGGGAAGTGATTTAGCGTGTCACTTATCAGTGTTGTGATTATTATGATTTAGGAGCCTATAATTCACCGAGCAGATTGTTCCACTCAGGTTGACCGACACACCTGAAATTCAGAATCGAGATAAGATTAGTATAACAGTATGCATATGTATTTACATGCTTAGCGTGCATGTTAGGAAGCCTGTTAGATTACATTAAATATGTATGTTGGCTTCGTACCATCCGACAGTATCACATCAGTACGGCTAGAGTATGACTAGCGTACCAAGTATAGGCTGATATTATGGTCAATGGTACTGTACTGTTTGACCGTATTACATCGGTATGCTCAGAGTATGACTGACATACCGAGTATAGGCTGATACAGTAACACATCGGTACGGCTAGAGTATGACTAGTGTACCGAGTATAGGCTGTTACTTTGTCAAAAGTATCGTCGTACGAACGTTCGAGACTCAGTACCGTGTGGGACACGAGGATTAGGGTTGTGGTCAGGGGTATGGGCGTCTGATCATAACCCTGATCATAACCTAGGATTTATGTATGTTTTATGATTTATGCTTTTCTCACTGAGTCTGTCGACTCACAGTGCTATGTTTATGTGTAGGTAAGGGCAAGGCCAAAGCTGAGGAACCATGAGGACGAGCAGATGAAGATTGTACATGTCGGGACGGTTAGGCCTGGAGCGTACGATCCTCGGGACAACAGTGCTTTTGTAGTTAGTCGTCGGGCGACAAATATTTTGTAAAGAACTAGTAAACTTTTGTAAAGTGTTTTGTAAATGGGATCCCAAAGTATTTTGTATACTGTGTTATAATTATTTAATTAAATAAGAAAAAAAAATTCATTAATCACGTTTTTCATTAAACTCGTTGATTAGCAACGAGCTGCACAGTATGTTAAAAATCACGTCAACACGCCTATGGTAGTTAGGGTGTTACATTTGGGATCCCAACTTTTTTAACTTTTAGTTTGTAAAGTTTAAATTATTACAAGTTTATTTTCATTCCGTTTGTTATTAAAGTTTAATTTCCGCGCTAATTTTATTAGTAATCCCATTTAGGGGATTAGGGTCTCTTCAGTATCTTGGGCAGCGTGCCTATTTTTTAGGGCATTAGAATTTGGTATCAGAGCGCCAAGATTTTTAAACTTCTTGTAGATCGGCCGAACATGTACATTCATCGTCAGAGACAAGCTCGACTCAAGGTGCAGTTAGTATTGAGAGTAAATACTTTACTGTTTATGTGATCATCTGTTTACCGCTTTCCATTTTAGGCAGTATGCAAGCATCTAGAGTCTTTATGTGTTATGTGATGCCATGCTTTAGTTGTTTATTTATATGGGGTAAATAGATGAGTTAGGGTTTAAGGCAATAGGTGCATAAGTGTGGTATTGGTGCTTAACTCGCTGGGGTTGTTGATTACAGGGGTACTAGTAATGGACCCTCTACAATCATCTAGACCACAGGGCGAGCAAGTAGAGCATGGGGTTACCCAAACCGATCCACTGGCATTGCCTCCACCTCCGCAGAATCTGGGGGATAATGCGGGGGTTAGCAATGCTAATCCTCCTGCCAACTGGCAGCAAATGTTCCAAGAAATGCGAGGTATCATACTTCGTCAGGAAGAAGAGTTGCGTAGATTAAGGCAACTGGCTGCCCCTGTAGATCAAGTGTTACCACCAGCTCCTATGCCAGTGGTGGGTAACCAGGGGTATGTAATGTCGCATCGAGATTCTGTATTGGAGCGGTTTGTGAAGCTGCAACCTCTGACGTTTCTGGGAGGTACTGATATAATAAAGGTCGACCAGTAGATGAGCACTATTACCTGTATTCTTGACAATATGGGGGTGATGAGGACTGAGACAGTGAATTGTGCAGCCTTCATGTTACAAGATCATGCCCGCGTCTGGTGGGATTTCATGGGTTGAACCCAGGATGTCAGTGTAATGACTTGGGAGGAATTTAAAAATCTGTTTGAAGAAAAGTTTTACAATATTGCTGTGAGAACTTCACATATGGAAGACTTTTTGAAGCTTACTCAAGGGAAAATGTCAGTGGCCGAATATACTCTCGAGTTTAATCGACTGTCTAAGTTTGCTGGTGATCTTGTGCCCACAAATTTCTCCAGGAAATAGAAATATGTGATAGGACTGAATGCCACAATCAGTCGGGACTTGAAGATTACCATTTCACATGACACTTTATACAAGAAAGTGGTAGAGCTAGCCTTGATTGCTGAGGAGACTGACAACATGTAGCAAAAGAGCAGGTCGCAAAGGATGTCGTCACGACATCAAATCCGCTTGCTAGTGGTAATGTCAGTAAGCGGACCGACAGTGGCAACCCTGATCACAAACGAAAGGCTGAGGCTTCTGGAGCATTAGGGGGTAATAGAAAGTTCTGGGAAGACAAAGGTGGCCATCATGGCCGCGGGTCTTCATTCCGATCATATCCCGAGTGTCCCAAATGCAAGAAACACCATCCGGGTGAGTGTCGGGCCAAGACATGTTTTCAGTGTGGTATGGTGGGCCACTTTTATCAGAGATTGTCCTCAGGCCAAGAAAGAGGAACCCAAGAAGAATACTACTCAGAACCCGGGGCAACTTTTTACTATGACTCAGGCTGACGCTGATGCTAGTCCGTCAGTAGTGACAGGTCAGTTGTCTATTAATGGTTGTTCTTATACTGTGTTATTTGATTCGGGAGCTATCCACTCTTATGTGTCGAGTAGAGTTATAGAAAGTTTCCATAAGCCATGTGATATTTATGCTTTGGGGTTGGTACCCTGTTACCCTCGAGAGACCTTATAGTATTCACTAGGTGGATTCGGTCTTTGTCATTCTGGATTGACGGTTGTGAATTGACCGCCAATCTAATTGAATTGCAACAGTTGGATTTTGACATAATCCTGGGAATGGATTTTCTATCTAAGTATGGGGCAACGATTGAATGTAAGCGGAAGATGGTGGTGTTTGAGCCTGATAGTGCTAACCCAGCGGTGTTTATGGGTAAGGTTCATGGGACACGCATACCAAGAATAACACTGTTGAAAGTTAAGGACCTGATGAGCAGAGGTTATCTAGGATTCATAGTCACTGTAGTGGATACCAGCCAACTTGTGACATCAAGACCTGAGAATACATGATTGGTGTGCGAGTTCCTTGACGTCTTTCCAGAAGATTTACCGAGATTTCCACCTACCCAGGAGATTGAATTTGTAATTGAGTTGGTTCCGGGAGCAGATCCAGTATCAAAAGCACCGTATCAAATGGCCCCAGCGGAATTGAAGGAATTGAAGATGCAACTACAAGAATTATTGAATTTGGGATTGATTAGACCGAGCTACTCGCCTTGGGGTGCTCCGGTATTATTTGTGAAAAAGAAAGATGAGTCTTTGCGGATGTGTATAGATTACCGGGAGTTGAACAAGCTTACCATCAAGAATAAATATCCTGTACCTCGAATTGATGATCTGTTTGATCAACTGAAAGGAAAGACGGTCTTTTCCAAGATCGATCCTCGCTCAGGCTATCATCAGCTGAGAATTCGAGAGGAAGACATCCCAAAAACTGCGTTCCGTACTCGGTATGGACATTATGAATTCCTTGTAATGTCTTTTGGACTCACCAATGCTCCGACGACATTCGTGGATCTTATGAATCAGGTGTTCAAGGATGTGTGATCGTGTTTATCGATGACATCTTGGTATATTCTGAATCGGAAGAAGAGCATGAGCTGCATCTCAGATCGGTTTTGCAACAGTTACGAGATCATAAGCTATATGCTAAATTCAAAAAGTGTGAATTCTGGCTATCTCGTATCTCTTTCTTAGGGCACATTGTGGATAAAGATGGGATCATGGTGGATCCGGCCAAAATTGAAGCTGTTCGGGATTGGCCAACACCAAAGTCATCTACAGAAGTTATAAGCTTTCTTGTTTTAGCTAGGTATTACCGTCGATTCGTTGAGGGCTTTCCAAAGATTGCTTTACCCTTAACAGAGTTGACTCGAAAGAATCTGATGTTTGTTTGGAATGATCAGTGTGAGAAAAGTTTTCTGGAGTTAAAGCAGCGCTTAATTACCGCTCCAATACTAACTCTTCCTTCAGATAAGGAAAAGTTTGTGTTTTATTGTGATGCCTCGAGACAAGGTCTCGGCTGTGTGCTTATGCAAGCTGGAAAGATAATAACCTATGCTTCTCGACAGTTAAAGGAGTACGAGCAAAGGTACCCTACTCACGATCTAGGACTCGCAGCAGTGGTTTTTGCACTAAAGATTTGGCGGCATTACCTATATGGCGAGAAATGTGAGATATACACTGATCACAAGAGTGTGAAATACTTCTTCTCCCACAGAGATCTGAATATGAGACAGAGACGATGGCTAGAGTTTGTGAAGGATTATGATTGTAAAATCCTTTATCACCCTGGTAAAGCCAATGTGGTTGTTGATGCCTTCAGCAGAAAGGGTCAGAGTCAGATAAATACTGTGAAACAAATCTCCTAGCAGCTAGCAAATGAGATGACTCGAGCTAAGATTGAGTTGATTATAGGGCAGTTAGCTAATATTACCCTGTAATCTACTCTTTTGGAGCGAATCAAAGAAGCACAGTTGCAAGATCCAGAGTTAGTGAAATCAAGAGATAGGATTTCGGCTGGGAAACCTGGTGACTTTACAGTGGATGAAATGGGAATGTTACGATTCATGAATCGTGTGTGTGTGCCAATGGATGATGGTATTAAAAGAGAGATTATGGATGAGTCTTATACGACTCCTTACTCAGTTCATCCAGGGTCAACGAAGATGTATCAAGACCTGAAAGCCATGTTTTGGTGGTCAGGCATAAAGAATGACATCACTGAGTATGTTGCAAAGTGTCTTACTTGTCAATAAGTAAAGGCTGAACATCAGAGGCCTGCAGCGTTGCTGCAGCCACTGAATATACCAGAGTGGAAATGGGAAGATATTGCTATGGACTTCGTGGTAGGTTTGCCTAGAACCACGGGACAGTTTGTGTTGGATTTTATGCCCTAAATAAAACTCATTCCAATATAATTAGTTTTACTTATTAATAAAGATCAGAAATAACATTTTATGTTGCATGGTTCACATGATTTATTTCATGATTATATATATAATGTATGAATTCTATTTAAGTCCAGAACATATGAATTTGTTAATGATAATAGTGTTGTCAGCACAGTGGAATATAATCTTATTATATGTTCGAAAGTTTATTCCGTGATTTGTCAGAACACTGGATTTAGACTGACATTGTATAATCAACGATAGGTATTCTTACACCTTGGATAAGTGTTATGTCCTTTCCAGGGCATTGGCAAAGTTTACCAGTATCAGATGTATGGAGTATAGATCGAAAGGGACCGATATTGAACTTTGATTAGATATATTAAAATTTACCGTAATATCTATTCAATTCAATATCACCCGTTGATCCTAGATCAAATGATCTTAATCCTGATATGTTTAGGTTCGATCTCAAGAGTATTATACATGTTCTTTGATTTGTTAGTTAAGCCTACTTTTAGGTCAGGGTGATACGTACATTTTGGGAACATGATAGTATAACTGAGTGGGAGCGCTAACATAAATATGGAGTCTATAACTTCTATAGGAATTTAGAAGTGAAACGATGATATCCTTCGAGCTTGGCTAAACAGAGATAAATGGTGGAGATCTCATTTCACTTCGTTGAAATATCATTTATACGGAGCTAGTGTGTTAAGGATAAAATACATTGAAGGTGTAACGGTAACTTAGTGCCTATTCAATGTAGACCATCTATTAGAGGGTCATTGAACAAATTAGGATTATAATAATGGATCACTAATGACGTATCTATATCGTGGAACATATAGAGCGTTCTATATGACTGAGAGTGCAATTCCAAGTTCTAAGTGTGGATTCAATAAGGAATTAATAAGTTAGGGAATTTACTTGGTAAATTTGGTTCGACTTATGGGAAGCTCAGAAATATAGGCCCATGGTCCCCATACTAGTTGAGACAATACTGCTTGTAAGACTGAGTAATTGGTTTTAATTAATCAATTATAATTCTAAAGTTAGACTATGTCTACTTTGTGAATTTTCACTAAGCAAGGGCGAAATTGTAAAGAAAAGAGATTCTAGGTTTATTTATTAATTAAGAGACTTTATATGTCTAATTAATAAATATATTAAATGAAAACATTATTTAATAATTAGTTTTTAGTTATTAAATAATTAGAATTGGCATTTAAATGGTTGAATTGGAAAATTGGCGTTTTTGAGAAATTGGGATGGAAAAATGACAAAATGGCAAAATTACAAAGTGGGCCCAATCCAACATTGTACGGCCGACCACACTAAGCATTTACCATTTATTTTTCTATTATTTTAATTCCAAATAAATCTAACCTAAACCTAGGTGGTTACCTATAAATAGGTAGTGATGGCTTCAGGAAAAAGATGATGCATCTCATTCCTTCAGAGAAAATCTTCTAGGCGCCACCTTCTCTCTTCTTTTCTTCTTCAATTTCAAAATCCTTGAGTGATAGAGTAGTGCTCACACACATCAAGTGGTATCTCAATCATAGTGTGTAAGACTGTAGGAGATTCCAAACAACAAGAAGGAGAATCAGCATCAAAGGAAGGAGAGAAAGAGATCCAGGTTCAGATCTTGGTGATGCTCTACTATAGAAAGGAATCAAGGGCTAGAGATCTGAACGGAAGGAGTCATTATATTTTGCTGCACCCAATGTAAGGTTTCCTAAACTTTATATGTGTTTATTTCATTGTTTTAGAATTCATATTAGGATGTTAATGAAACATACTTGGTAGTAAATCTAGATCCTGGTAAAATATTTCTAACAGTTTGACTCTGTGTGGGTCATAGTGGACAGGTTTACAAAGTCAACACACTTCTTACCTGTTCGAACGAATTTCTCCATTGATCAGTATGCTGAGTTATATGTTAGAGAAATTCTTCGTCTTCATGGTATCCAAAAGTCCATTGTTTCGAATAGGGATCCGAAGTTTACATCAAGATTCTGGGAGAGTCTACATCGAGCTATGGGTAGTCAGTTAAAGTTCAGCACAGCATTTCATCCTCAGACGGATGGGCAATCCAAGAGGACTATTCATATTTTATAAGACATGCTACTGGCATGTGTGCTTGACTTTGAAGGATCATGGGTAAAGTACCTTCCCCTGATCGAGTTCTCTTATAATAACAACTATCATGCAACAATCGGGATGGCCCCTTATGAGATTTTATATGGAAGAAGATGTAGATCACCTATTCATTGGGATGAAGTGGGTGAAAGAAAGTCCTTGGATCCCGAGGCTGTTCAAAGAACGAGTGAGGCAGTTAACAAGATTAGAGCGCAAATTCTCACGGCTCAGAGTAGACAGAAGAGTTATGCTGATCCAAAGCATCGAGATATAGATTTTCAGATCGGGGACATGGTATTTCTCTGAATATCTCCGATGAAAGGCATTAAACGCTTTGGTAAGAAAGGGAAGCTTAGCCCGAGATTCATTGGACCTTTGAAATCCTTGAGAGGATAGGCATTAATCTGCTCCGAAGGACTTTCAACTTTGTTGAAGCATGAGGAAACTTCGGGTCATCTAAAAGGATTATCAATTTCTAGGGTTGCCCCTGCTGTATCTCATCTTTTATTTGCCTATGATAGTTTGATATTTTGTCAAGCAACTTAAGATTCTTGCCAAGTTATTAATAGGGCCCTTGATTTTTATCATAGAGCGTCATGACAACTTCTTAACACGGAGAAAACCGTCATGTCTTTCTCACCAAATGCTACTCCAGGCATTCAAGATCGTTTCAATAACGTGCTGGGTATGCCTATTTCTGCTCTCCATGGAAAATATCTTGGCCTTACCTCGTATGCTGGCAAAGATAAAAAGGAACTTTTTAGCAGTATAAAGATCGTATTTGGAAATAGATGAATCAATGGCATGCCAAACTTTTTTCAATAGGTGGTAGAGAGGTACTTTTAAAAGATGTTGTCCAATCAATTTCGACATATGCCATGAATTGGCCTTCCTAAGAAATTTTGCATTGAACTAGAGTCTATGATGGCTAATTTTTTGTGGGGATCTAATACAAACAACTCCAAGATTCATTGGAAGAAATGGAAATTCATGTGTTCTTTAAAAGCTGATGGCGGTATGGGTTCTCGCTCTTTCGTTCACTTTAATCAAGCTCTTTTGGGGAAGCAAGCATGGAGGATATTAGATAATCCTTCTTCTTTGTTGGCAAAGGTCCTAAAAGTTCGCTACTTTAAGAATGGTGATTTCCTCTCAGCTCAAAAAGGAATTTTACTGTTCCTCACTTGGCAAAGTATCTGTGATGGCAAAGAATTGTTTTTGAAAGGCCTAAGAGGGAAAATTGGTACAGGGCATAATGTTCGGTGTGCTTCAGATCCATGGTTACTGGAAAATACTACCTTTACCCCTTACTCCTACTGTGGCGATCCTCTTTTCACAGTTGCACACTATATCTCTATGGATAGGCAATGGGATACATGGATCTTAGAACATCATTTTGGCGCTATTGACATTGATCGTATTCTTTCTATTCCTCTTAGTCCTTTTCCAAGAGAGAACATGCTTAATTGGCAACATTCGGACACGGGATTATACACTGTCAAATCTGGATATCACTTAGCAGAGAGTTTGGAATCTATGAATGTGCACTCATCCTCGTCATCTCATCGACGATGGTGGAATCAGTTTTGGTCTCTAAGGCTTCCCAAAAAAGTTAAAATCTTTGCTTGGCAATTCATAAATGATGCGCTTTCTACCTCCATGAATCTAGCTCATAGGAAGATCACTTCTTCTACTACTTGTACAGTTTGTATGTGCGCGTGGGAATCAGTAGGACATGCAATCTTTCAGTGTGACCATGCTAAGGCCGCGTGGAAAAAGTTTCAATTCCAAGTATATATGCTGAATATTAGTAACCTTAAAGGCTTTGATATTTTTTCCCACATTGCAGTTGCTCACAATGATGCTGATTTAGAAAAGATTACATGCCTAATGTGGTGTATTTGGTCTGAACGAAACAAAAAATTCATGGTACAAGCCTAAACCAGCAGACATTATTTGTTCCTTTTCAGCTTCTCATTTGGCTCAATATCACAAAACCACAACGACTAAATAGCAGCTATAAAAAATTCAGACTCCAATAGCTGCAATGTTCAAGCTTAACCGCCTACATCAGTGAGGACTTTGCCTACATGGCTGCCACCGGCTGCTGGTTGTTTTAAATTAAATCTAGATGCAACATGTGATAATGCAGGGGCTATTGTAGGTTTTGAAGCTCTAATCCGTGACCATGTTGGCTTTGTCATCGCTGGTTTCTCTAAGCCTATACGTGGATGTTTTTCTCCAAAAGAAATGGAGGCTGCTGCTATATTTCATAGTGTGAAATGGGCAATTGAGCATCAGCTGCCAATCCATTCTATTGAGACTGTCTCTCTATTGGTTGCCAATGCGGTTAATAACATGTCTTCTACTAGATTTGTAACACACTTTTATGATTTGGTAGATGACATTATTTACCTTTTATCCTCTTTTCCTAGAGCAAAGGTATCTCATGCTAAAAGAGATGCTAATAAAGCAGCTCATGCTTTAGCTAAATTTGCTCTTCGATTGGATAAAGATATCTCTTGGTTGGGGAAAATTCCCTCCCCAATCTACTCTATTTTTATTAATGACTCTCAATTTTAATAATAACAGTTTATCTCAAAAAAAAAAAGTGTGACTATGTAATAGAATTTTTAGTTTAACGATGCTTTTTGGGTATTCACGTTAATTAACAGAATATTCTTTATTAATTTTATAATATTATTATATATATTTAAAAATAAAATTATGTAGATATTTTATATAAATTTAAATTTAAAATACTTAAGATATTATACATATTTTTAATCATATTTTTAAATTTATTAATTTAACTTTGAATTAAAATAAAAGAAAATATGTAAAGATTTTATATACAAAAATTTAAATTTAAAATGTTATAAATATTTTTAACCATATTATTATTTATTTTATATCTTAAACTAAAATGGTTGTAATAAAGAATTGATTGCTTTCCATTTTAGTTATGGTAAACCGATTCACACATCATATTTTTTGTAAAGTTTGGGAATAAAAAACCTTTATATATCAAATTTACGAATCCAGCCTATATATAAATACACTCAAATTTGATTATATGACACACCGATGTAGCAATAACTAATTTTTTTCTTCTTAAAGATCAAAATGACATCAATATAATAATAGCTAAAATTTTCAAAATTTAAATTTTGAATTTTAAAATTTTACCTAATTAAGTAAAAAATACGTTGCCTAATTAAAAAATATTAAGAAAATTTAAAAAATACGTTTATATATAATTATATCTAAATGATACACTAATGGAACAATAGCTAAATTTTTTTCTTAAAGATCTAAATCTCAAATCTTATTTAAAAATTTTAAAAAATATATAACCTAATAAAAAAAATTAAACATACATGTATTCCACTTAAATTACCAAATTGAATCTAATTATAAAAAACTAATTATACGTGCATTGCACGTAACATCAACCTACTGGCTACTATATATACTATAAATACAATATACAACTATAATGTAAAAAATAAGACCATAACAATTCATTTGCAAAAAAAATACATGACACTAATACATTGTTTTTTATAAGTGGAATGCACAAAAAAGAAAATATATATGTTTTACTTGGTTCTTTTTTAAAAGAAAAATGCTAAAAGCTAGGTACTTTAAGGTACCAAATATTATAAGATGTGACATATATATCATTTCTACATTTTAATATTAGATCTCACATATTTTAATTTAATAAATGATATAAAAAATTGCTAATCAATTATAAAATGCCACATTAATATAATATTAGACATCTTAAAATACAAATAACAATACTCTTTTTGAAAAACAGGTTCGCAACTGCTTTAAAACAAAGTACACAAACGTTAAATTTTGTTTGGCAGATTAATTACATTAATGAAACGTGATACTCAAGCAATATTAATTGTTCAAACAATATGTGTGAGCTAGATTTGTAGGGAAAGTACGCACTACAATTAACCAATAACTACTAATGTCCTAATGTTGATTCCATCCAAGTTAATACATGCTCGTGCTAATTCATTTATACTATATATATAATATAATTTTATTGTGTGTGATACAGAATTATACATACGCCCTAAACTAAATAAGCTCTGTTGTCATATATTAGCCATGTCATATCAAGTTTTAGCCTCATCACAAAATGACAAAGTATCAAAAATTGTTCGTCCAACAACAACTTATCAACCTTCTATTTGGGGGGAGAGATTTCTCCAATATAGTATTTCAGACCAAGACTTTGTAAGATCATTTCTTTGTGATCAGTTATTTATTTGAAAATTTCAATTAGTAATACCATTATTAATTATATTGCATATTTAAAATATATTATGATATTTTATTTTATCATAAGAAGTTGTGTTTTCTTAATAAAAAAAGTGTTTTGTTTTCCATATAAATATGTTGAAATGTCAAACTTAGATATATATATATAGATGTGATTTTGTCCCGTTATTGTACTTTCACGGATTGTAATCCGTGATGTACGTCAGCCGTTAGATGAGGGTGTTATTTGATCTCACGGCTGAGATTGATCTAGGGGTAATTAGGGTTAAAAAATAGAAACATACCCTGACACTCATTTAATGTACCCTGAGACCCATCTAATGTACCACGGAATACATTCCGTGAAAGTACATCACGGGACAAAATCATATCCCTATATATATATATATATTTATACATAAAAAAACATACAAAAATAAGGGAAATTATCCCATTTACTATTTTTTTTTAAATTTATATGCTATGTTTATCAAGTTTTTCATATATTTATTACGTCTTATATAAAAGATATTTATTAAATATTGTTAACATCGCTAATATGTGGAAATATAATAGAATATATAAGAAGAATGAGTTACTCCTCCCATTGTCAATTAATTTTAAAATAAACCCCATTCACCTCATCTAAAATTCTAATAAATATTATTCTAATATTTTATTTCTCTTTTAAATTTGTATCATTATTAGTTTGAATTTATAGTCATTAAAGTATATAATCATATTTTAATAAATAATATTTTTATATAAAATAAAAAATATACATATATGTATTATTTTTTAAATTTATATTTCATATATATATATTTATTTATTAGTTTTATTTTGTATTTAGTTTAAATAAAATTTTACACTTTTACGTTCAAAGTTTTTTTAAATTTTTACAGTTTTTACAAAGACACAACAAAATCACATGAAAGTAACAAAAAAATAACATCCAAACAATAACAAAATAGCAATGAAACAACATAAAAAATAATATACAAATAATAAAAAATTAACAACAAAATAATAAAAGTATTTAAAATACATCGAAAGACCATATTTTATGTAAATAAAATTTTCAAACCGTAAAAATATTTAACATTTTGTACAACTATAATTTTGTAATTTTTTTGTTGTTTTTGTTGTTTTTGTGTTTTTTTTTTATTTTTAAATAATCTATTTTATTTGTAATCATATTATTATAAAATGATAGACATTTATATATAATAAATATGTAAGCTTTTTTTTTTTTATATTTTTAAAATTATATATTAACTTTTAGTAAACATAATATATATATATATATATATATATTTTATTTTTATATAAATAAAAATATTAATTTTTACACATAATACATTAGGAATTATAAACATTAAATACATACATTAATGAAATATTTATAACTTTTTTTTTAAAAAAAAAAAAAAACCATGTATATGAACTTTTAATTTATTTTCATTAACTTAATTTGAAATTATAATAAAAAACACAGATTCACAATCAATATAAAACATGTATATATCTAGTTATAAGTATGCTTTTTATTTGTGTTCATTTTAAATAAACACATATATTTTAATTATACATATTTATTCATTTTTTGCACTTATTATTTAATATAAATAAACATATATCAGTGATTATAATAAATAATAAATATTACACATAATAAACATATATTTATTGTAATATTCTAAATTTTAAATAAATATATTTTTATTATTTTAATTTTGTATGTAATTTAAATAAATGTAATTTATTTATAACCATATTATAATAAATAATTAACATTTATATATATTAACTTTAATTTAAAAAATATAATAGATAGTTATAATAAAGATAATACATTGTTTTCTTTTAACTTAAATAAAAATCTTCACTTTTAAGCATTATAAGTATTGCTATAATAAACAAAATACATCAAAACTTATATTATAGACCTAAATTGTCTAATAATTTAAACATTAATAATCAATATTTTTTTTTTGTTAATATAACATTTTTAAATAATTTTATTTATTTATTTAAATTACAATATACTTTTTCCTTCTTGAATATTAATATTTTCAACAAAGTGATATGTTTGGTATATATAAATATATATTATATTATATTAATACACTATTATGAGTACTAAATAAATAAACAAATATAAAAAAATTAAAGTAAGTTATGTAATTATTATTATATTTAATTATTATGTTTTTGTAAATATATATATATTTACAAAATGATCTGAATATTATGTTTTTGTAAATATATATATATATATTTTTTGTATAGGTTTTATAATTTAATTTTTTTTGAACATTTTTTGTAATATAATAATTTTTTATTGTTGTACACTAATAAAAAAACCATGAAATAATATTGTAATTTTTTTTTTATCATAACCATTAATAATTAGATGATTAATATTGATTAATTGTATTTGTAAATGTAGAGCTATAAAAAGCAGCGAGTTGACGAATTAAAGGAAGTGGTAAGGAGAGAGGTATTTTTAGAATGTTATGATAATGTTTCATATGTGTTGAAGATAGTGGATGATGTTCAACGTTTGGGATTGTCGTATCATTTTGAAAATGAAATAGAAAAAGCGCTACAACACATTTACGATAACACTATTCATCAAAACCACAAAGATGAAGATTTACATGACACTTCTACCCGCTTTAGACTATTGCGCCAACATGGATTTATGGTTTCATCTAGTAAGTTTAACGCACAATATTTTTATATAATCATTATTTTTTTGGTGTCTACACATTTGGTACCCTGTGTTTTATCTAAATACAAGTTTGGTACCTTGTATTTTTAATAATACTTATTTGGTACCCTGTATTTTAAAATTATACTTATTTGGTACCCTAAATTCAAATTTTTTTGATAAAATTTAATCAATACTATCAATCGTCTAAAATTTTATGAATTCTAAATTCTAATTTATTTATTTGATTACATATAACAGAGAATGGTTTGGTTAAATTAATAAAATTGTATTGATTAAATTTTATTTTAAGGTACCAAATATGTACAATTTAAAAATATGAGGTACCAATTAATTATTATTGAAAACATAGGGTACCAAATATATTTTTCATAAAAACACAAGGTACTAAATGAGTATATTCCCTTATTTTTTAGCTATCATATTGAATGTTTACATTAATTTTGAAATTAACTAAAAATAATTTAGAAATTACTTGTAACTTAATGTCATTTAATTTAGTAATATATTTTGTTTACTTATAAATAATAATTAATATTGATTTTTATTTTCAAATAAAATTAAATGATAATTGTTAATTTATTTTTGATAAATATTTTGAATTAAAAAATAATTTTTTTAAGTTTTATTCTAAAAATAGAATATGTTTTTAATAATGATATAATAAAATGGGAACCTAGAATATTATAAAAAATGTAACTTTTACATTTTGAGTGTAACTAAATAGTCATCCCTTTATATTTCTCAATTATCATTACAAAAATATTACCTTAATGAAATATCATTAAGCCTATTATCTAATTACCAAAAACTTATGGTCAAAAATATTGATTACAAAAATTATAGTTTATTGTAATTTAATGTATTTTATATTTGTAAATATATTAAGTTTATTAGAATATTTAAACAAAGAGTATTGTTATTGGGCACCAGTGGTGCCTAGCACCTTTTATAAGGTGGTGCTTCACGGTTAGTTAGCGATATTTTCTAAAAGTTATTTTCTTAAATTATATGACACGCGACACTTAATTACATCAATAACGGTATGACATCAAAGAGAGTGCTAAGCACTAATGATGTCCTTTAGCAATTGTTAGAAGTTAACTAGCCATGAAAACTTTAGCAATCCTAAAAATACTAATTTTTTAAGGGGTTAGGTTAGAAACAAACATAAATGTGAGTTATAGGTTGGAGATATTTGAATCAAATAAGTCAACTAAATACTAAATTATTTCGGAAAAGAAAAAGTAAACTCTTTTACTTTTAATATATAGACTGCTATATGATATATCCTATTTGCCTAATCCTAAAAATTGGGAAAGTATCTAACTACTTTTCAGTAGTGATAAAAAGAATTACTCATCTCCCATTTTCATTTTGTTCTATACAATAGATGTAATATGCATTCGGATCACATAAATATATATATATATATATGTATGGTATATATATTTTAGTATTTGATTGAGGAATCAATATTAAGAAATAATAGAATTCTTTATGTCATTTTTTTTTAAAGTATGCATTTTATATCTTAATTACGCAGATATATTTAAAATATTTAAAGATGAGCAAGGGAATTTTAAGGAGTGCTTGATAACTGACATTCTTGGTTTGCTGAGCTTATATGAGGCCTCACATTTAAGCTATATTGGCGAGAATATATTAAATGAAGCACTTGCTTTCACCACCACTCACCTTCATCAGTTTGTGAAAAATGAAAAAACACATCCATTATCAAATGAAGTATTACTAGCCTTGCAGAGACCTATAAGAAAGAGCCTAGAGAGGCTCCACGCCAGGCATTACATTTCATCTTACGAAAACAAGATTTCTCATAACAAAACATTGCTAGAACTTGCAAAGTTGGATTTCAATCTATTACAATGTTTGCATAGAAAAGAGCTTAGTCAAATTTCCAGGTATGTTTATTATATTTATATATAATATAAGAGTGCCATTTATATACAAATATATATGATCTAGTCGTTGTTGACCAAGCCCTATATTTTTCTTGTATAATAATAGGTGGTGGAAAGAAATAGACTTTGTACACAAACTACCTTTTGCAAGAGATAGGATTGTGGAGCTATACCTTTGGCTATTAGGAGTTTTTCATGAACCTGAATTGTCACTGGCAAGAATTATTTCAACAAAAGTTATTGCATTGGCCTCAGTTGCAGATGATATTTATGATGCATATGGTACATTTGAAGAGCTTGAGCTCCTTACTGAATCAATTAATAGGTCTGATTCAATCACTATATATATTGGCTTTTATATTGATGTATACATATATTCCAATTATTATTAATGATATAATTACTTCTCTAATTTTTAATTACGACAATTGATTTTTTATGTAATTTTTTTTAGGTGGGACTTAAATTGTGCGGATCAACTTCGTCCAGAATGTTTACAGACATTTTATAAGGTTCTTTTAAATTGTTATGAAGAATTTGAGAGTGAGCTTGGAAAGGAGGAAAGTTACAAAGTTTACTACGCAAGAGAAGCGGTACATACACACACACAGTCACACAATTCTTTATATTTCATAAATATTCTACTACATCTTTTATCAATAATTTAATGTATAATCTTAATTAGCAGATGAAAAGATTACTTGGAGCATATTTCAGTGAAGCTCGATGGTTGCACGAAGGATATTTCCCTAGCTTCGATGAGCATTTGAAGGTTTCTTTGATTTCTTGTGGATACACCATGATGATAGTGACCTCTTTAATTGGCATGAAAGATTGTGTAACAAAGCAAGATTTTGAGTGGCTCTCAAAAGACCCCAAGATAATGAGAGATTGCAATATCCTTTGTAGGTTCATGGATGACATAGTCTCTCATAAGGTAAAATCACGTATAACCCAATCATTAATTAATAATATACATATAATAATTTATATAGTCAAGCATATCATGTTTAATTTGGTTGCACAGTTTGAGCAACAAAGAGATCATTCACCGTCTACCGTTGAGAGTTACATGAGGCAATATGGGGTGTCAGAACAAGAGGCATGTGATGAGCTAAGAAAGCAAGTGATTAATTCATGGAAAGAAATAAACAAAGCATTCCTCAGGCCTTCTAATGTGCCTTATCCAGTTTTATCTCTTGTTCTCAATTTTTCGAGAGTAATGGATCTTCTCTACAAAGATGGTGATGGCTATACGCATATTGGAAAAGAGACAAAAAATAGTGTTGTTGCGTTACTTATAGATCAAATCCCGTGATAAATTTCCTAATATTTATAAAATTATACTCTTATAGCTAAATTTACAAATAGTTATGTTATAAGTTACATTAATAAAGCTCTCATATCAAGTTCTTTTATATTTGATCTTATTAATATTAGATTGTTGTGTGTGTTGTGGGATGTATATCTTAATTAGTGCATCATATATTGGCCCCAAAATTATTTGAACTATAAGATTTTTGACAATTAATCTTAGAAACTGATTGGGGTAAACCCCTACAAACTTCACTTTTATTATACTATTTGCTCTTTCGTCCAAAAGACTCTTGTTAAGTGTCATAAGGGACATGTCACAATGTACCTGATATTCTCATGACATATATTTTTAGTGGTCCACATAATATTATTTTTATTTAAGAAAATAATTATTTTTTAATTTTAAATTTTAAATGATTATATTATGAGGACTAATAAGAATATTACACGTGTACAGTTGTGTGCACATAAGTAGTCTACTTTGGTATTTAACAGAAGAAAACTAACAGAATAGTAAACAACATAGGAGATGTGAGCTAGGTTTTGAAGGTTTTACCGTCAAAAATATTATTTGTGGGGTTAAGTGTCACAAATTATACCGACAATATTGCCACCAAAATCCCTTATATAAAAACATTTTCAGAGAACTTCACTCAAGAAAACACAATAGGCTCAAACATGGCTCAATACCCACTACTACAAAACACCCATTTGATGACCCTTTTTCATGTCTAGCATAGTTTGAACAAGTCATAAAATGGTTGTGGGGATCATGTTTAACAAGAAAGAAATATAAAAGGGCATAATTAATATTCTATATACATATACATTGAAAAATCATTGCTTTTCATGTCTAGCTTTGCTAAACAGCAAAGCTAGACGTAAACCTTTATACAAAAAAAATTTAAAAATAAAATAGTATAACTCATTCTACTGGAAACATGGTAGAGTACTTAATTTTTTTTCTAATTGTTGTTGTTCTTCTTGATGTTGTAAAGTGGCCAACTCTATATTGTCTAATTGAAAATAGCAGGGATAATAAGAGAGAATAGAAATAAAAGAGACATCACAATTGATAGTAGTGTTAGGTTTTGTGCTCTAAATAAAACTCATTTCAATATAATCAGATTTAATAGTTAATAAAGATCAGAAATCATATTTTATGTTGCATGGTACACATGATTTATTTCATGATTATATTTAATGTATAAATTCTATGAAGTCCAGAGCATATGTATTTGTTCGTGATTATAGTGTTGTCAGCACAGTGGAATATAATCATGTTTATATGTTTGAAAGTTTGATTCCCTAATTTTTTAGTTCACTGGATTTAGACTGGCATGATAATCAGCGATAGGTATGCTTACACCTTGGATAAGTGTTATGTCCTTTCCAAGGCATTGGCAAAGTTTGCTAGTATCGAATGTATAGAGTATACATTGGAAGGGACCCATATTGAACTTTGATTAGATATGATAAATTTACCGTAATATCTATTCAATCCAATATCACCTAGTTGATCCTAGACCAAATGATCTTAAACCTGACATGATTAGGTTCGATCTCAAGAGTATTATACATGTTCTTGTTGGAAATATTTTACCAGGATCTAGATTTACTACCATGTATGTTTCATTAACATCCTAATATAAATTCTAAAACAATGAAATAAACACATAAGACTTTAAGAAAACCTTACATTGGGTGCAGCAGAATATAATGACTCCTTCCGTCCAGATCTCTAGCCCTTGATTCCTTTCTGTAGCAGAACATAATCAAGATCTGAACCTGGATCTCTTTCTCTCCTTCCTTGATGTTGATTCTCCTTCTTGATTGGATTCTACACAATATTCCACACTATGATTGAGATATCACTTGATGTGTGTGGGCACTAATCTATCACTAGTGTTCGAAATTGAAGAGGAAAAGAGAAGGGAAGTGGTGGCTAGAAAGTTTTCTCTGAAAGGAATGAGATGCTTGTGCATAGTTTCCTGAAGCCATTACTTTCTATTTATAGAATGCCATCTAGGTTTAGGTTAGAATTTTATGGCATTAAAATAATGAAAAATATAAATGGTAAACCTTATACAAAGTGGCTGCCCATATTATGGATAATGGGCCTCACTTTGCAATTTTCTATTTTGTCATTTTTCAATGCCATTTTCTCAAAAATGCAAATTTTCCAATTTAACCATTAAATGCCAAATCTAATTATTTAATAACTAAAAATTAATTATTAAATAATATTGTCATTTAATATATTTATTATTTAGACATATAAAGTCTGTTAATTAATAAATAAACCTAGAATCTCTTTTCTTTACAATTTCACCCTTTTTTAGTGAAAATTCATAAACTAGACATAATCTAACTTTAGAATTATAATTGAATAATCAAAATCAATTAACTAAGTCTTACAAGCAGTATGGTCTCAACTAGTATGGGGACCATGGGCCTATATAACCGAGCTTCCAATAAGTCGAACCGAATCTACCAAGTAAATTCCCTAACTTATTAATTCCTTATTGAATCCACAGTTAGAACTGGAAATTGCACTCTCAGTCATATAGAACGCTCTATATGTTCCACGATATAGATACATCATTAGTTATCCATTGTTATAATCCTAATTGTTGGAAATTATTTTACGAGGATCTAGATTTACTAACAAGTATGTTGGATTAACAACCTAATATGAATTCTAAAACAATGAAAATAAACACATATAAAGTTAGAAAACCTTACAGTGGGTGCAGCGGAATAATATGACTCCTTCCGTTCAGATCTCTAGCCCTTGATTCCTTTCTGTAGCAGAGCATCACCAAGATCTGAACCTGGATCTTCTTTTCTCCTTCTTTGATGCAGAAATTCCATAGTCTTCCATACTATGATTGAGATACCACTTGATGTGTGTGGGCACTACTCATCTCACAAGGATTTCGAAAATTCTCTCTCTTTTCTCTCTTAATTTCGTGGCTTATCATGCATACAAGAGAAGAGAGCAAGGTTCCTTTATATAGAGAAAAGGGAGAGCACAACTTTCCAAATAAAACAGTTTCCTTAATTACTGTGTAATTGATTAACTGCCTTATTTAGTGTGATACACCACTTTCCTATCATAGCTAGGCTTTGATTAGCAATTACATGGCAATTAAAAAATAAAATAATAATTGGGAAACACAAAGGGAGTGCTTCGGCCATAGAGGGAATATGGGCCTCACTTGGATTTTGCAGTTTCCTCAATTTTATTTCTATTTCTCCAAAAATGCCATTTTTCCAATTCTAATCATTTAAATGCCAAAACTAATTATTTAATAACTAAAATAGATTATTAAATAATATTGTCATTTAAAATAATTATTAATTAGACATACAAAGTCTCTTAATTAATAATTAAACCTAGAAACCCTTTTCTTTACGATTTCATCCTTAAACTGTGAGAATTCATAGAGTAGACATAGTCTAACTTTTAGAATTATAATTGATTAATTAAAATCAATTAACTGAGTCTTACAAGCAGTATGGCCTCAACTAGTATAGGGACCATGGGTCTATATAACCGAGCTTCCAATAAGTCGAACCGAATTTACCAAGTAAATTCCCTAACTTATTAATTCCTCATTGAATCCACACTTAGAACTTGGAATTGTACTCTCAGTCATATAGAAACGCTCTATATGTTCCACGATATAGACACGTCATCAGTTATCCATTGTTATAACCCTAATGTGATCAATGATCCTCTATATAGATGATTTACACTGTACAGGATTAAATTACCGTAACACCCTACAATGTATTTTATCCTTAAAACACTTAACCCTGTATAAATGATATTTCACCTAAGTGAAATGAGATCTCCACCATTTATCTTCGTTTGGTTAAGCTCGAAGGAAATCATCATTTACTTCTATTTGCCAAATAGAAGCTATAGATTCCATATTTATGTTAGCGCTCCCCCACTCAATTGTACTACCGTGTTCCCAAAATGTACGTATTACCCTGATACAAAACTGGGCTTAACTAACAAATCAAAGAACACGAGTAACACTCTTGAAATTGAGCCTAACCATATTAGGATTTCGATCATGTGATCTAGGATCAACTTATGATATTGAATTGAATAGATGTTTACAGTAAGTTTCAAAATCTAATTCAAAGTTCAATATCGGTCCATTCCAATGCATACTCCATGCATCCGATACTGGTAAACTTTGCCAATGTCCTGGAAAGGACATAACACTTTTCCAAGGTGTAAGAATACCTATCGCTGATTATACCATGTCAGTCTAAATCCAGTGTTCTGACAAATCAGGGAATCAACTTTTGAACATACAATAAAGATTATATTCCACTGTGCTGACAACACTATAATCTTTAACCAACCCATATGTTCTGGACTTAAAAAGAATTCATACATTATATACATATAATCATGAAATAAATCATGTGAACCATGCAACATAAAAATGTTATTTCTGATCTTTATTAATAAGTAAATCTGATTATATGAAATGAGTTTTATTTAGGGCATAAAACCCAACAAACTCCCACTTGCACTAATATAAAACAAAAAGTGCATTTCAAATAATCATTAACACTTTGATATACCAATCAAGTGTAATAGTAGTATACTCCTCGTAATAAGATCTGATAGGTTGAATTAAACACAACCTCTTCTCCACTATTACTCTTCCTTAATCACAAAATCCTTGATAATGTGAAATTCCTCTCTATATGTCTACTCTTTTGGGATACTGGATTCTATACTTTTGGGCAACTACTCTTTCGTTATTCAGGAAGTAACCCTAGTAGTTAAGGCAAGTTGGAACACTGCCACAAATGTATAGAACTTTCCTTAGACTAAATAAGTATCTTTCCTGCAACTTTTAACATTCAGTCTCTCTCTGGTAGACCAAGAGATTTCATATAGGTTTTTACACTTCTCCAAAATCGCTACTCCACCCCCAAAGTAATCACCATCTCATCAGCAGACATTCTAGCACACAGGCAAGTCTCGAAATCTGATGTGGTGTAGTCTAAGAGTTTCAAACACACCCTTATCGACTAACATATAGTTCCTCTTCTTAATCTTAAGATTTACTTGATTGTCTTCCAATGTTCCTCTCCTGGATTAATCTAATACCTACTCATTACTCCCACTCAACAGCAGGTGTTTGGTCTAAGGCATACAAAAGCATATCTGAGACCTCTCACTGTTGATTTAAGAAATTCTTTCATGGCTTTATCTTCTCTGGAATAGTTGAAACTTTTCCTTAGATAAATATAATCTATGTCTAAGAAGTTGTGAAGCTTCTATAGATTTCCATTGGAAAGAAAATGCTCCAGCATCTTACTAAAGTAAGTTGCTTGCATTAGAGTAAGTAATTTCCAGGTATACCATAAGCCATAGGTTTAGATAAACTCAAACCTACAATACTAGGAACAGGAAATTTTGTTAAGTCCATTGAATAGACTTATTAACGAAAATTTCCTTTTCATGTCCTTGTAATAGAAAACTTTAGGTTACTCCATGTGAATGGATCAAACCATAGTTCTATTGGCTTTCTTCTTAGTTTCTTATCTTGACAATCCATTACTTGTTTAAACTCACAATGGATTTTAATCACTAGTGTCTTCCAAGTCATAAGAAGAGTGAGTTCCTAGAAACTCTCCCACTACAACAAGGTACCGTGAACTATGTCAAAGAAAACTAAATGGTATAGACCTTTTCAGTTGTGTTAAGACAACAGAGGCAGTGAGATCATCTTGTAAAATAAGATGATAGAACACTTTTGGAATCAAGAAAAAATATCTCCTTTATTTGCTACTTTACTTTAAGACTTAGTCATTTTCTTAGAAAAAGTGGTATTTGTTTAAACAAACACTTTCTTATCTAATGACTATGGGATGCTCCACCCCTAATACTTAGAATAGCTAACAAACATGCAAACCAGGGTTAGCAGTTCTAGCTTTTTTTAAGATTTCGATTAGGTCATCCATGAATCTAGTAATGATTTACATTAATTATACAACCATTACATCATTCTGAAATTTTATTTCCATAGAAGGATTTAGGCAACGACTAGTAACTAATCATCAATATGCAACTCGAATTTCTGGGAAGGTAAGTTTGGATATAATTCAAAAATCAAATTAATGATCTTTGAACTGCATATGTACTACCTTTTTCTCCACCCCTATCAGTTCGCAAGATCTTCAACCACTTACCTTCACCATTGCTAGAAATTCATGAAATTTTTCAAACATTTCAAATTTCCTTTACATAACGTAAAATCTAGAGTGATCGTTTTAAGAATACAACGAAAACTCATATCCACCCCTGAATGTACATCCATCTGCGAATGAGATGAAATTACTTTCAGTGGATATAGGCATATTAACTCTTTGCAGAGAATGATCTTGTCAAAACCACTATGAACAAGATACAAATGCCTTAGATTTATAAAATATGTGGTTGTATCTTTTAGTTACAACAAAGAGTTCTTAGAATAGTGCAAGTGGATTCTGGTCACAGAATACTAAACTCATACAGTTTGAATCCATTGATAGAAAATGGTTATGAAACACTTGTGAAAGTTTAACTGTATAATTAGTAATTCTCTTTTGGACCACCACTACTAATCTAACTCTATTATTTTCCTATACAAGTAGGAGATATCTAAGATTGAGGATTTATATCATTTTGGGATAGAATTCCGGGAATATAATCATATGCGTCATCTAATTTCTTAAGAGAAATTAAGACTTTATATGATTTATAGACCATTCATCCAATGATATGTCTTTAAGCTAATTCAAAATGAATAAGCTAAGAGGAATTAGGATAATTTCGTTTTAAATAAGAATCCAACGATGCTCCGATTAGCGAGAGTCAAAGTAATCTTATTTATATAATCTTCTTGTTTCATATTGTAAAACACTAGTCTAAGGTGTCATCAATTGATGAACAGCTAGATGTTGCATATACAATATTTATCTTTCGAGATCTAACACTATTATGTTAGTCTAATGGTGAAAATCCATTAGGGATTTATCTCATTAGAAAAACAAATCAAGTTAGACCAACAATGAAGATTCGAAATTAAACTACAATTTAATAACAGAAAATAACATGGTTCAATACAAATTCATACACAATTCAGAAATTATGAAGCATATAGCAAGTAGGAATGACAAGTGAAAATACTAAAACATACAATCCTAAATAATTTCCAAGGTTTTTAACAAACTGATATCAGTGTCCCGTTTAGGCGAGAGTCAAAGCTATCATTCATTGAATAGAGTTGTCAGCTCATCTAAAATGTCAAACATTCTAGCAACCTTTTATTCGATCAAGATGTGAATCCGCGTTGTCCCGTTTAGGCGAGAGTCAAGACTATTCTATCTTATGAGCTTCCACCATTGTTTCATATTCTTGCAAGTCTTATACAGTCGCCACCATTAGGGTGATCATAAACTATATAAAAAAAAACTTACAAGATTACTTATCTTTCGAGATTAGACGGTGCTAACTTGCTAATGAACGTTCCTCCATTAGGGAGGATTACTCACTAAAACAATAGCTATGTAAAACCAACAATGGAGATCGAATATCCTTATAAGAATAAAGCTCATTATTTAATGAAGGGTTGTATTTTCTTCTAATATTTATTTTAATCCATTTATTTTAAATATATATATTTATTTAATTAAAATTTCCAATTTAGAATGAAAAATTCCAAATATAAATTTTAATTTAATATTTATAAATTATACTTAGATAGATAAATAACGTGAATTATTTCCATCTTAGTAATAATTTCCATAAATATTTAGAAAATTATTCAATTTAAGTTGTTTCAAAATTAATTTGAATTAATTTACAACTCAAATTTAATTTTCTATAAATATATATTGCATTTTCAAAAATGCTTTAAAATAAAATAAAATAAATCCTGGAAAATTACTCTAATTTTATGTTGGCCCAAAATTAATAAAAATTAATTTCAACAAAAATATAATTTTCCTATTTAATTAAATATCTAAGAAAAATTTCGAATATTTAAGTATCATGATTAAAAAATCAACTTAAATATTAATTTTCTATTTAATTAAATATCACTAGAAAAATACTTCAAGCAAAACAGATAATATCTATCTAGATTTTCATAGACTAATTAATCCAATTTCTAATTATAATATATTTTAGTTCATTTATTTTAATTAACCATCAAATGAAAAAGTCACTGATTTAAGTTGGTCCAAAATTAAATAAATAATTTTCAACTTTAATCTATTTTTCAAATAAAATTCGAAATTTCTACATTAAAGAAATGTAATTTCGAAATTTTGGGAAATGATTAATAAAATAAAATAAAATATATTCTGAAAATTATTCAAACTTAAGTTATTCTGAAATAAAATTCCAACCTTAAAATAATTTTCAACTTTAATTAAATAACATGAAAATAACAATATTAAAGTATCATGATGAAAATCAACTTAGATATTGAAATATTCAATTTAATTAAATGTATTAAATTCAAGAATCAAATAATTAAGTAAAGAGGAAACTTAATTATTAATTCTAGTTTAATACTAGGAAAATATTCTAAACTTAGATTGTACCAAAATTAATTAGGAAACAATTAATTTCACAATCTATGATATTTTCCTATTTAATATTAGAAATAATAACTAGTACTAGAAATAACTGTCTAGAATATATCATTGACTAAGTGTTTTTCTAAAATTAACTTTAAAATATTACAATGAAAAATAAATTTTATATATTTTAAAAGTTAATTATGTTGCTAATTCAATTTTAATTAGGTTAGACTAATATAATTAACCTAATACAATTATTTAAATAAGGCAAATGGGCCTTCACAATTGGGGTAGTTCATGTGAGGGGGAGCTGGGTTCAGTATGTCGTACCCACTTCTATGGCCCCCAACTCTCACATAAGGCCCAAAAGAGAGAAATTTAACCTTAAAATAAACAATTGTTATTCATTGAATAAGCCCAAATCTAATTGGGCCTAAATAAATTTCCTTATGTCAAAATTTATTTTAGCAACCTAGTCCATTTACTTAGTAAAAACTTAAATGGGCTCCCTATATGTATCTAAGCCCAAAAGCAAACATATAGGCTCACACAGGTCAAATGATTTGGATGGACCCTATCATGTTACTAGGTTTACACAGATGAAAGAAGTACAAAATTTACCTGTTACAAATTATTTATAAGATCTATCGTCAATTGGACTATGATTAAAATCAGATCATTGGATCATGATCTGTCAACAAGTTAACCATAGCAATTTAGATCAGATAAATAATAGGTTTGTTAAAAAGTTTTGAATAAACAATATTAAATAAACAAACATTGTCCATGTAACAGATGTGAATCAAGATATTAATATAATTAAATTATTATTCTTAAACTAACCAAATAAAGGAAACTAATTTTAAAATATCTAGGTTTATTTGAATCAAATTAAATTAAATATCTAATAAGATCAATGATTTAAAAGGAAAGAATTTCCAATATCACTTTCAGATCTTATAATTTAATAAAATAAACCAATTTTAAAATAGATTTGGTTAAATAATAATTACCATAATTATATGTCAAAATATCTCAAATTAAGCAATATTCAAATCTCTACAAAATATCTATGTTATTTAAATATTTAAGATATGATTTATAAATTTCTAATAAGGAAAAAATGATATATATAGAAAAAATATCATTTTTATACTTATAATTTATAAATAATTAAATATTTAACAAAATAACAAATTTTTGAATTTGAAAACATTATGGTAAGTATATCTATAAAAATATCTATGTTAATTTCAAATTTATTAATTATTTAATTTACCATATAAGATAATTTTAATATAATATTTTAAATAAAAAGACAAAGCTATCTTTTAATTTAAAATATCTTAAATATCAAAATATCCAATCTTATAATTAAATAACAAATAAATATTAAAGAAGTTAACAAATTTTTAAAACTGACCATAATAGGAAATATTTAAAAATTGGAAACAATCCAAAATAGAAATATTTAAAATTGGAAAGAATTCCAAATTGAAAATATTTAAAATTGGAAACATTTCAATTTAGAAATATTTAAAATTGGAAAAATTAATTTTGGGAAACAATCCCTTGGAAAAATTGGATTTTTGGGAAAAAAATCCCAAAAATCGCAATTTTGGGAAAGTGGCTGCATGCAGCAGCCCAGGAGGCTGCCAGCAGCCTCACACACGCGCGGATGGGGTGCTCACGCCGAGGAAGCTCGGCGCCTGCAGGGTGCCTGACCGAGAAAACTCGGTCAGCTGCAGGGTGATCGACCGAGGGACGCGTGCGGATGGGAGTCAGATCCGAGTGCCTGGTGCTCACGATTGAGCACCCTTGCATACCCGAAATCCCGATTTTCCAAAATTCATAACATTCTCAATTTTTATCGGAATCGAGTTCCGTAAAAAACAAAATTGCTTAATTTTTCACAAGGAATCCAAATAAAATATTTTCAAAAATTGAAAAAATATATTTCATGGAAAAATTTCGTACAACACATACATTCATCACATAAGCACATAAACAAACATGAAACCATCCAAATCAACACAGAACATATCAATCATCGTTTTAATTCATATTACATGAAAGTAAATCATTACCATGGCTCTGGTGCCAGTTGTTGGAAATTATTTTACGAGGATCTAGATTTACTAACAAGTATGTTGGATTAACAACCTAATATGAATTCTAAAACAATGAAAATAAACACATATAAAGTTAGAAAACCTTACAGTGGGTGCAGCGGAATAATATGACTCCTTCCGTTCGGATCTCTAGCCCTTGATTCCTTTCTGTAGCAGAGCATCACCAAGATCTGAACCTGGATCTTCTTTTCTCCTTCTTTGATGCAGAAATTCCATAGTCTTCCATACTATGATTGAGATACCACTTGATGTGTGTGGGCACTACTCATCTCACAAGGATTTCGAAAATTCTCTCTCTTTTCTCTCTTAATTTCGTGGCTTATCATGCATACAAGAGAAGAGAGCAAGGTTCCTTTATATAGAGAAAAGGGAGAGCACAACTTTCCAAATAAAACAGTTTCCTTAATTACTGTGTAATTGATTAACTGCCTTATTTAGTGTGATACACCACTTTCCTATCATAGCTAGGCTTTGATTAGCAATTACATGGCAATTAAAAAATAAAATAATAATTGGGAAACACAAAGGGAGTGCTTCGGCCATAGAGGGAATATGGGCCTCACTTGGATTTTGCAGTTTCCTCAATTTTATTTCTATTTCTCCAAAAATGCCATTTTTCCAATTCTAATCATTTAAATGCCAAAACTAATTATTTAATAACTAAAATAGATTATTAAATAATATTGTCATTTAAAATAATTATTAATTAGACATACAAAGTCTCTTAATTAATAATTAAACCTAGAAACCCTTTTCTTTACGATTTCATCCTTAAACTGTGAGAATTCATAAAGTAGACATAGTCTAACTTTTAGAATTATAATTGATTAATTAAAATCAATTAACTGAGTCTTACAAGCAGTATGGCCTCAACTAGTATGGGGACCATGGGTCTATATAACCGAGCTTCCAATAAGTCGAACTGAATTTACCAAGTAAATTCCCTAACTTATTAATTCCTCATTGAATCCACACTTAGAACTTGGAATTGCACTCTCAGTCATATAGAAACGCTCTATATGTTCCACGATATAGACACGTCATCAGTTATCCATTGTTATAACCCTAATGTGATCAATGATCCTCTATATAGATGATTTACACTGTACAGGATTAAATTACCGTAACACCCTACAATGTATTTTATCCTTAAAACACTTAACCCTGTATAAATGATATTTCACCTAAGTGAAATGAGATCTCCACCATTTATCTTCGTTTGGTTAAGCTCGAAGGAAATCATCCTTTACTTCTATTTGCCAAATAGAAGCTATAGATTCCATATTTATGTTAGCGCTCCCCCACTCAATTGTACTACCGTGTTCCCAAAATGTACGTATTACCCTGATACAAAACTGGGCTTAACTAACAAATCAAAGAACACGAGTAACACTCTTGAAATTGAGCCTAACCATATTAGGATTTCGATCATGTGATCTAGGATCAACTTATGATTTTGAATTGAATAGATGTTTACGGTAAGTTTCAAAATCTAATTCAAAGTTCAATATCGGTCCATTCCAATGCATACTCCATGCATCCGATACTGGTAAACTTTGCCAATGTCCTGGAAAGGACATAACACTTTTCCAAGGTGTAAGAATACCTATCGCTGATTATACCATGTCAGTCTAAATCCAGTGTTCTAACAAATCAGGGAATCAACTTTTGAACATACAATAAAGATTATATTCCACTGTGCTGACAACACTATAATCTTTAACCAACCCATATGTTCTGGACTTAAAAAGAATTCATACATTATATACATATAATCGTGAAATAAATAATGTGAACCATGCAACATAAAAATGTTATTTCTGATCTTTATTAATAAGTAAATCTGATTATATGAAATGAGTTTTATTTAGGGCATAAAACCCAACACTAATTTGATCAATGACCCTCTAATAGATGATCTAAATTAAATAGGCACTAAATTACCGTTACACCTTCAATGTATTTTATCCTTAAAACACTTAGCTCTGTATAAATGATATTTCAGCGAAGTGAAATGAGATCTCCACCATTTATCTCTGTTTAGCCAAGCTCGAAGGATATCATCGTTTCACTTCTAAATTCCTATAGAAGTTATAGACTCCATATTTATGTTAGCGCTCCCACTCAATTATACTATCATGTTCCCAAAATGCACATATCACCCTGACCCAAAAGTAGGCTTAACTAACAAATCAAAGAACATGTATAGTACTCTTGAGATCGAACCTAATCATATCAGGATTAAGATCATTCGATCTAGGATCAACGGGTGATATTGAATTGAATAGATATTACGGTAAATTTTAACATATATAATCAAAGTGCAATATCGGTCCCTTCCAATGTATACTCCATACATCTGATACTGGTAAACTTTGATAATGCCCTGGAAAGGACATGACACTTATCCAAGGTGTAAGAATACCTATCGTTGATTATCATGTCAGTCTAAATCCAGTGAACTGACAAATCAGGGAATAAACTTAATTTCGAACATATAATTAAGATTATATTCCACTGTGCTGACAACACTATAATCATTAACAAATTCATATGTTCTGGACTTAAATAGAATTCATACATTATATATATAATCATGAAATAAATCATGTGACCCATACAACATAAAATGTTATTTCTTATCTTTATTAATAAGTAAATCTGATTATGTTGAAATGGGTTTTATTTAGGGCACAAAACCCAGCAAACTCACACTTGCTCTAATATAAAACAAAATGTGCATTTCAAATAATCTCAACACCTTGATATACATATCAAGTGTAGTAGTAGTAAAGTCCTCGTAATAGGATCTGACAGGTTGAATTAAACACAACCTCTTCTCCACCATTACTCTTCCTTAATCACAAAATTCTTGATAATTTGAAATTCCTCTCTATATGTTTACTCTCTTGGGATACTGGATTCTATACTTTTGGCAACTACTTTTGGTTAATCAGGAAAAAAACACTAGTAGTTAAGACAAGTTGGAACGGTGCCACAAATGTATAGAACTTTCCTGAGACTGAATAAGTACCTTTCCTGCAACTTTAACATTCATTCTCTCTCTAGTAGACCTAGAGACTTCAGATAGGTTTTTACACTTCTCCAAAATCACTATTCCACCCCCAGAGTAATCACCATCTTATCAGCAGACTTTCTAGCACAAAGGCAAGTTTTGAAATCTGATGTGGTGTAGTCAAAGAGTTTTAAACACACCCTTATTGACTAACATATAGTTCCTCTTCTTAATCTTAAGATTCACTTGATTGTCTTCCAATGTTCTTCTCCTGGATTAATCTGATACCTACTCATTACTCCCACTCAACAGCAGGTGTCTAGTCTAAGCCATACTAAAGCATATTTGAGACCTCTCACTGTTGATTTAAGAAATTCTTTCATGGCTTTATCTTTTCTGGAATAGTTGAGACTTTTCCTTAGATAAATAAAATCTATGCCTTTGTGAAGCTTCTATAGATTGCCATTGGAAAGAAAATGCTTCAGCATCTTACTAAAGTAAGTTGCTTGCATTAGAGTAAGTAATTACCAGGTATACCACAAGCCATAGGTTTAGATAAACTCAAACCTATAATACTAGCAACATGAAGTTTTGTTAAGTCCATTGAATAGACTTATTAACGAAAATTTCCTTTTATGTCCTTGTAATAGAAAACTTTAGGTTACTCCATGTGAATGGATCAAACAATAGTTCTATTGGCTTTTCTTCTTAGTTTCTTATCTTGACAATCCATTACTTGTTTAAACTCACAATGGATTTTAATCACTAGTGTCTTCCAAGTCATAATGAGGTGAGTTCCTAGAAACCCTCCCACTACGACAAGGTACCGTGAATTATGTCTAAGAAAACTAAATGGTATCAACCTCTTCGGTTGTGTCAAGACAACTGAGGCAGTGGGATCATCATATAGAATAAGATGATAGAACACTTTTGGAATCAAGAAAAAATATCTCCTTTATTTGCTACTTTATTTTCAGAATTAGTCATTTTCTTAGAAAATTAGTATTTGTTTAAACAAACACTTTCGTATCTATTGATTATGGGATGTTCCACCCCTAATCACTTAGAATAGCTAACAAACATGCAAACCAAGGTTAACAGTTCTAGCTTTTCTTAAGATTTTGATTAGGTCATCCATGAATCTAGTAATGATTTTGTAAAGCCCGCTTAGTTAATTTGGAAATTATCAGTTAATTGTGATTAATTATGAAATTATTTATAGCTATTTAAATAATTTATTATACGGTTATTTATGTTATTCAGTAGCATGCATATTTTGCATTTCCGGTGTCCGGTATTTTGGAACTCGGCGTTTGGCTCAGTAGAAATCACAACTTAGTATGTTAGTAATTTGGGGACGGGTTTTAGACATTGGGAATGTCGGGAATGGCCGGGAATTTAGAATGTCCCAAAAATACCCCTTTAGTATGATTTATGTGATTTTAGTGTGGAGGGGCAAAATGGTCTTTTTGCCCCAATGACTTTTTGTCTTTTAGTGAATTTTTATTTGAAAATTAAATGTTTATTTAATTGTATACTTGGCTGAAATGAATATTGCATGTAGTTTATTTCATTTTCTCTTTTTAGCAAAAAAATCACTAAGTAAGAAAAGAAAGAAAATTTCAAAGAACACTCTCTTTTTCTCTCTATTTTCGGCTGAAGCATTGGGGTGCATGAAGCTGATTTTCTCTTTGATTTCCAAGCAACTTTCATCCATTCTAAGCATCCTTCAAGCTAGGTTAGCTTCCTTTGGTTTTCTTCTTTTTAATTTTGAAAAAAAATGGTGAAATATTGAGTAAATGCATGCTTGATTACTTGTTGTTGTTGCTGCTGAAATTTGGTTGTTGTTTCTGAGTTTAAGCTTGTTAGATTAGGGTTGTTTAAGTGATTTTGAAAGCATGTTAGATAGGTTGTTCAAAGCTTTGAGATTTTTTAAGCTTAAATATGTGATTTTGGTGAAAATAGTGTGAATCTGTTGCTGGGTTGTTGTGTATGATTTTACTTGATTTCAGAGGCTTATTTATGCATGATTTAGTAGATTCTAGCTTGTTTGAATGCATGATTGTGGGAATTGCTCAAGTTTGAGTTTAGAACTCAAAGCTTGAGCTTTAATGGCAAGTTGTGTATCTGTGAATTCTGGGTTAGTTTGTTGCCTTGGATTTGTTCTATGGGGTATTTAGAGCAGGTCTGGAAGGTTTGGAATCATTTGGGTTTGATTTGATCTAGTTAGGAATTTTTGAAAAATTCCTGCGAGGAACCGGAATTCCGGTTGTGCAACCGGAATTCCGGATGGGTGTCCAGTAATTCCCAGAACCGGAATTCCGGTTGGGCAACCGGTCTACCGGTTGGGGAATTTTCAGAAACCTTAGTTTTCCTCGTTTTTATGTTTTTAGGGGTATTGCCATGCTTTTTATCGATACAGAAACTTTTAGTTCCTAGTTTTAGTCCCCGGGAAGTGATTTAGCGTGTCACTTATAGCGTTGTGATTTTTATGGTTTAGGAGCCAGTAATCTGCCACTCAGCTTCAGTTCCAGTCAGGTTGACCGGCACACCTGAAATCGGAATCCAGGTAAGATTAGTATAACAGTATGCATATGTAGATTACATGTTTAGCGTGCATGTAGGAAGCCTGTTAGATTACATTAGTTATGTATATAGGCTTCGAACCATCCAACCCTGTCACGTCGGTACAGGCTGGAGTATGACCAAGGCCGGAGTATGACCGGTTCGACCGATCAGCCGACATTTGGTTGGTGGTTCCGTGCTATTGACCTATCCCGTCGGTACAGTGGAGTATGACCAAGAACGGAGTATGACCGGTTCGACCGATCAGGAGGATACTTGTCAATAGTACCGTCCCTATGAACGTTCAAAACTCAGTACCATGTTGGACATGGCACTAGTGGCTCAGTACCATGTTGGACATGGCAGTAGCGGGACTCAGTATCGTGTTGGACACGGCAGTTAGAATTATGTATGAGTATTATTATGCTTTTCTTACTGAGTCTGTCGACTCACAGTTTACGTTTATGTGTAGGTAAAGGCAAGGCTATAGCTGATGGACCGTGAGCGAGCTTATGAGATTGTACATGTCGGGGTGGTTAGGCCTGGAGCGTACGATCCTCGGGACAGCAAGGCTGAATTTTTGTAACTGGTCGTTAGACGACTTTTATTTTTATGTAATGGTTAAACAGTTAAATCTTTTTGTAAATGATTTTATAATCGGGATCCCGAGTCTTTTGTAATACTGTTTTATAAGTTTAATCAAAAAGCAAAATTTTAATTAATCACGTTTTTCCATAAACCTCGTTGATTAGCAACGAGCTGCACAGTACGTTTAAAAATCACGTAATTCTCCTAAGTTAGTTAGGGTGTTACAATTTGGTATCAGAGCCGCCAGGTTGTCTTCCGAAGATCGTCACGACATGTATAATCATCATCAGCAGTTGGCTCGGTTCACGGTTCAGTAAGCCTTTATTGCTTTAGTAGTTTATTTTTTTCAGTTATGAAAAAGAAAAGCATGTTAGGAAGCATGTTAGTAGCCTGATAGTAGAATAGGCGCATGTTTCGTTTTTAATTTCCAAATTAAGCGGCATTAGTAAGCTGTCCTTGAATACGACCTGATATGCCAACTCTTGGTTTCGCAGGCGGTTCTAACTAGATGGACGCCAGGCGGACTACCAGGAGTCAGGGCAACTCCGTAGGGTCGAATCAAGGTCAGGGAGCTCAGTTTCCCCCACCTGCTAGGGGCCGAGGTAGAGGTCCCCGAGGCAGGGCTCGTGGTCGGGGTGATGAGAACCCGCAACAGGCTGCCCAAGCTCCCCCAGCCGATCAGGGAGCCCCGAATTGGGAGTTGCGGTTTGCGGAAATGCAAGCCCGGATCGAAGAACAAGACCTCAAGATTCAGAGGTTGAGACAGCAGGGTGCTCCTGCAGTTCCTGTGCCCGTAGTTCCAGTGGCACCTGCCCGCCGCCTGTGCCGAGATAGTGGTGGCGGCCCATAGATTGGAACCATTGTATGAGCGGTTCCGGAAGCAAGCACCTCCGGTATTCCTGGGAGGTCCGGATGTAATGAAAGCCGAGCAGTGGCTGACGGTGATCACCAAGATACTGAATTTTATGGGTGTCACCGGTAACGACAGAGTGGTGTGCGCCACATTTCAGTTCCAGGAGGACGCTCTGTTATGGTGGGACATGGTGTCTCAGATCCATGACGTCACCACCATGACCTGGGAAAGGTTCCAGGAACTCTTTAATGCGAAATACTACAATGAGGCGGTCAGAAGCGCCAAGAGGAAAGAGTTCGTTCACCTGACCCCGCGGGAGAACATGAGCGTCGCTGAGTATACTACTCAGTTTGATCGGTTGGCGAGGTTAGCCTCAGGAATTGTGCCGACCGATTTCAGCAAGAAGGAGAAGTATCTGGACGGGTTGAATCCCAAGATCAGGCATGACCTGATGATCACCACAGACGACAGCACCACCTATGCTCAGATGGTGGAGAAGGCACTGCGAGCTGAGGGCGCAGTGGGGTGCATGTCAGAATCAGCGAGTACTCCGGTTAGTGGCGGGGCTCCTACCCCTCCTGCATCAGGCTATAGCAGGGGGAGTAGTGGTTCGGCCATTGATCAGAGGAAGAGAGCACCCACTGCTTCCGGTGGCTCGAGTCAGAACAAGAGGTTCCGGGGGAACCAGAACAGAGGGAGTCGTCCAGGGGGTACTGAGACCCGCTTCTCCTATCCCGAGTGCCCTAGCTGTAAGAGGCACCATCGGGGTGAGTGCAAAGGTCAGGGATGCTTCCATTGTGGCATGCCCGGACACTTCAAGAGGGACTGTCCCCAGCTCCGACCAGAGGCACCGAGAGCTCCAGCGATACCCACTCCAGCGAGGGTGTTCGCTATCACGCAGGCTGATGCAGATGCCAGCCCATCAGTAGTCACAGGTCAGCTTTCTATTAACAACTCGCTATATTCAGTGCTGTTTGATTCTGGGGCTACACATTCTTATGTGGCGGCCAGAGTCTTTAGTAAATTGGGTAGACCCTATGATAGATATGAATCAGGGTTTGGAACCCTGTTACCTGGCGGAGAATTGGTTATCTCCAATAGGTGGATTAGGTCTATGCCGATCAGGATAGATGGTAGAGAGTTAAGCGCTGATCTGATAGAGATGAGTTTAGTCGAATTCGATCTTATTTTAGGAAGGGATTTCCTATCTAAATATTCGGCGAGCATTGATTGTAAAAGGAAAATGGTGGTCTTCCAACCGGAAAGTGAAGAACTGTTTGTATTTGTGGGTTCAGTTCAGGGATCTCGGATCCCGGTGATCTCGGCTATGTCAGCGAGAGAATTGTTGCACGGCGGGTGCTTAGGGTTTCTGGCCGTGGTGGTGGACACCACTCGGCTAGATACCATTCGGCCAGAAGACATCAGAGTGGTTCGGGAATTTTTGGATGTTTTTCCCGAAGAACTTCCAGGGTTACCACCTCAGCGGGAGATTGATTTCGTGATTGACTTGGCACCAGGGGTGGAACCGGTTTCCAAAGCCCCGTATAGAATGGCTCCAGCTGAACTTAAGGAATTAAAGATTCAGCTCCAAGGATTGCTTGACATAGGGTTCATTCGGCCCAGTGTGTCACCCTGGGGAGCCCCGGTTTTGTTCGTCAAGAAGAAGGATGGATCTATGAGGATGTGCATCGACTACAGGGAACTGAACAAGATGACGGTGAAGAATAAATATCCATTACCTAGGATCGATGACTTGTTCGATCAGCTTCAGGGGAAGACGGTCTTTTCTAAGATTGATCTCCGTTCGGGTTATCATCAGTTGAGAATCCGAGAGGAGGACATTCCGAAGACGGCTTTCCGCACTAGGTATGGACATTACGAGTTTCTGGTTATGTCATTCGGACTAACCAATGCTCCCGCAAAGATTCATGGACCTGATGAATAGAGTATTCAAGGATTTCCTCGATATCTGTGTGATTGTGTTTATCGACGACATCCTCGTGTACTCTCAATCAGAAGAGGAGCATGAGTTACATCTTCAGATGGTACTGCAACGACTTCGAGAACATAAGCTTTATGCCAAGTTCAAGAAATGTGAGTTCTGGCTATCTCAGGTGTCCTTCCTAGGGCACATTGTAAGCAAAGATGGGATCAAGGTAGATCCCGGGAAGATTGAATCCGTCAGGGATTGGCCGAGACCGAAGACAGTGACAGAGATCAGAAGCTTCTTGGGTTTAGCTGGATACTACCGTAGGTTCGTGGAAGGGTTCTCCAAAATTTCAATGCCCCTAACCGAACTTACAAAGAAGAATCAGCGATTTATCTGGTCAGATAAATGTGAAGCTAGCTTTCAGGAGCTGAAACAGAGATTGATTACTGCTCCGGTGCTAGCTTTGCCTTCGGACAAGGAGAAGTTCGTAGTCTACTGTGACGCATCCAAACAGGGTTTGGGGTGTGTATTGATGCAAGCCGATCGGGTCATCGCTTATGCCTCCCGTCAGTTAAAGGATTATGAACAGCAATACCCGACTCATGATCTAGAATTGGCCGCAGTGGTTTTTGCACTGAAGATTTGGCGGCATTACCTTTATGGGGAGAAGTGTGAGATCTATACCGACCATAAAAGTCTCAAGTATTTCTTTACTCAGAAAGATTTGAACATGAGACAAAGGCGTTGGTTGGAACTAGTGAAGGACTACGATTGTGAGATCCTCTATCATCCCGGAAAAGCCAATGTAGTGGCCGATGCCCTGAGCAGAAAGGGTCCCGGGCAAGTAGCTAGCATGGTTCAGATCTCACCTCAGCTAGCAGAGGATATGGTTAGATCCAGCATTGAGTTTGTGGTAGGTCAGCTTCACAACTTGACGCTGCAATCTGATCTGTTGGAAAGAATAAAAGTCGCTCAGATGACAGATCCGGAGTTAGTAAAAATCCGAGATGAGGTGTTGGCTGGTCAAGCCAAGGACTTTTCAGTGTCAGAATGGAAATGGGAGGATATTACGATGGATTTTGTGGTCGGGTTACCTAGGACCACGGGCTTATTTGATTCCATCTGGGTAGTGGTGGACCGATTTACGAAATCTGCTCATTTTCTGCCGGTTAGAACAACATTTACAGTGGATCAGTTGGCAGAGTTATATGTCAGAGAGATAGTGAGACTTCACGGGGTACCGAAGTCTATAGTTTCGGACAGGGATCCGAAGTTTACCTCCAAATTTTGGCAAAGTTTGCAACGGGCAATGGGTACAAAGCTGAAATTCAATACAGCATTCCATCCTCAGACAGATGGTCAGTCCGAAAGGACAATTCAGATATTGGAGGACATGTTGAGAGCCTGTGTCATGGACTTTGAAGGCTCATGGAGTAAGTATCTACCGTTAATTAAATTTTCTTACAACAACAGTTATCAGAGTACGATAGGGATGGCTCCCTATGAACTGTTGTACGGTAGGAAATGTAGATCCCCTATCCACTGGGATGAGACTGGAGAGAGGAAATACCTAGGTCCTGAGTCAGTACAGCGGACCAATGAGGCGATAGAAAAGATAAAAGCTAGAATGCTTGCCTCACAGAGCAGACAGAAGAGTTACGCAGATCCGAAACGCAGAGATGTTGAGTTCCAAGTAGGGGAACATGTGTTTTTACGGGTATCTCCGATGAAGGGGATTAAACGTTTCGGGAAAAGAGGCAAGTTATGCCCTAGATTTACAGGACCTTTCGAGATTCTCGAGAAAATAGGTCAAGTGGCATATCGGTTAGCATTGCCTCCAGCCTTATCAGCAGTTCACAACGTATTCCATGTCTCAATGTTGAGAAAATACGTTTCAGACCCCTCTCATATACTAAGTTATGAGAGCCTTCAGCTACAGCCAGACATGACCTATGAGGAACAGCCAGTGCAGATCCTGGATAGAAAGGATAAAGTCCTTCGGAATAAGACCATAGCTTTGGTCAAGGTTCTCTGGAGAAACAGTAAGGTGGAAGAAGCCACCTGGGAGCTTGAGTCAGATATGCGAGCTCAATATCCAGAGTTATTCAGGTTAGATTTCGGGGACGAAATCCTTTTAAGGGGGGGATAGTTGTAAAGCCCGCTTAGTTAATTTGGAAATTATCAGTTAATTGTGATTAATTATGAAATTATTTATAGCTATTTAAATAATTTATTATACGGTTATTTATGTTATTCAGTAGCATGCATATTTTGTATTTCCGGTGTCCGGTATTTTGGAACTCGACGTTTGGCTCAGTAGAAATCACAACTTAGTATGTTAGTAATTTGGGGACGGGTTTTAGACATTGGGAATGTCGGGAATGGCCGGGAATTTAGAATGTCCCAAAAATACCCCTTTAGTATGATTTATGTGATTTTAGTGTGGAGGAGCAAAATGGTCTTTTTGCCCCAATGACTTTTTGTCTTTTAGTGAATTTTTATTTGAAAATTAAATGTTTATTTTAATGGTATACTTGGCTAAAATGAATATTCCATGTAGTTTATTTCATTTTCTCTTTTTAGCAAAAAAATCACTAAGTAAGAAAAGAAAGAAAATTTCAAAGAACACTCTCTTTTTCTCTCTATTTTCGGCTGAAGCATTGGGGTGCATGAAGCTGATTTTCTCTTTGATTTCCAAGCAAATTTCATCCATTCTAAGCATCCTTCAAGCTAGGTTAGCTTCCTTTGGTTTTCTTCTTTATAATTTTGAAAAAAAATGGTGAAATATCGAGTAAATGCATGCTTGATTACTTGTTGTTGTTGCTGCTGAAATTTGGTTGTTGTTTCTGAGTTTAAGCTTGTTAGATTAGGGTTGTTTAAGTGATTTTGAAAGCATGTTAGATAGGTTGTTCAAAGCTTTGAGATTTTTTAAGCTTAAATATGTGATTTTGGTGAAAATAGTGTGAATCTGTTGCTGGGTTGTTGTGTATGATTTTACTTGATTTCAGAGGCTTATTTATGCATGATTTAGTAGATTCTAGCTTGTTTGAATGCATGATTGTGGGAATTGCTCAAGTTTGAGTTTAGAACTCAAAGCTTGAGCTTTAATGGCAAGTTGTGTATCTGTGAATTCTGGGTTAGTTTGTTGCCTTGGATTTGTTCTATGGGGTATTTAGAGCAGGTCTGGAAGGTTTGGAATCATTTGGGTTTGATTTGATCTAGTTAGGAATTTTTGAAAAATTCTAGGAACCGGAATTCCGGTTGTGCAACCGGAATTCCGGATGGGTGTCCAGTAATTCCCAGAACCGGAATTCCGGTTGGGCAACCGGTCTACCGGTTGGGGAATTTTCAGAAACCCTAGTTTTCCTCGTTTTTATGTTTTTAGGGGTATTGCCATGCTTTTTATCGATAGGGAAACTTTTAGTTCCTAGTTTTAGTCCCCGGGAAGTGATTTAGCGTGTCACTTATAGCGTTGTGATTTTTATGGTTTAGGAGCCAGTAATTCGCCACTCAGCTTCAGTTCCAAGTTGACCCAAGCACACCTGAAATCGGAATCCAGGTAAGATTAGTATAATAGTATGCATATGTAGATTACATGTTTAGCGTGCATGTAGGAAGCCTGTTAGATTACATTAGTTATGTATATAGGCTTCGAACCATCCAACCCTGTCACGTCGGTACAGGCTGGAGTATGACCAGCAGCCGGAGTATGACCGGTTCGACCGATCAGGCTGACATTTGGTTGGTGGTTACGTGCTATTGACCTATCCCGTCGGTACAGCCGGAGTATGACCACGGCGGAGTATGACCGGTTCGACCGATCAGGAGGATACTTGTCAATAGTACCGTCCCTATGAACGTTCAAAACTCAGTACCATGTTGGACATGGCAATAGTGGCTCAGTACCATGTTGGACATGGCAGTAGCGGGACTCAGTATCGTGTTGGACACGGCAGTTAGAATTATGTATGAGTATTATTATGCTTTTCTTACTGAGTCTGTCGACTCACAGTTTACGTTTATGTGTAGGTAAAGGCAAGGCTATAGCTGATGGACCGTGAGCGAGCTTATGAGATTGTACATGTCGGGGTGGTTAGGCCTGGAGCGTACGATCCTCGGGACAGCAAGGCTGAATTTTTGTAACTGGTCGTTAGACGACTTTTATTTTTATGTAATGGTTAAACAGTTAAATCTTTTTGTAAATGATTTTATAATCGGGATCCCGAGTCTTTTGTAATACTGTTTTATAAGTTTAATCAAAAAGCAAAATTTTAATTAATCACGTTTTTCCATAAACCTCGTTGATTAGCAACGAGCTGCACAGTACGTTTAAAAATCACGTAATTCTCCTAAGTTAGTTAGGGTGTTACAGATTTACATTAAGTATATAACCATTGCATCATTCTGAAATTGTATTACCATAGAAGGATTTAGGCAACGACTAGTAACTAATCATCAATATGCAACTCGAATTTCTGGGGAGGTAAGTTCGGATGTAACTCAAAAAATCAAATTAATGATCTTTGAACTGCATATCTACTAACTATTTCTCCACCCCTATCGGTTAGCAAGATCTTTAACCACTTACCTTAATGGTTTTTCACCATTGCTAGAAATTCATGAAATTTTTCAAACATTTCGAATTTCTTTTGCATAAGGTAAAATCTAGAGTGGTCGTTTTAAGAATACAACGAAAACTCATATCCACCCCTGAATGTACATCCATCTATGAATGAGATGAACTTACTTTCAGTGGATATAGGCATATTAACTCTTTGCAGAGAATGATCTTGTCAAAACCACTATGAACAAGATACAAATGCCATAGATTTGTAAAATATGGTTGTAGTCTTTTGATGACTTAAGTTTAGTTACATCAAAAAGTTCTTAGAATAGTGCAAGTGGATTCTGGTCACAGAATACTAAACTCATATTCCTTACTAACATACAGTTAGAATCCATTGATAAAAAATGGTTATTAAACACTTGTGAAAGTGTAACTTTATAATGAGTAATTCTTTCTTGGACCATCACTACTAATCTAACTCTAAGTTTGATTTGCCCATACAAGTAGCAGATTTCTAAGATTGAGGATTTATATCATTTTGGGATAGAATTTCGGGAATATAATTATATCCGTCATTTAATATCATAAGAGAAAATATAAAATGACATGAAATGATTTATAGACCATTCATCCAATGATATGTTATAGAGCTAATTCGAAATGAATAAGCTAAGAGGAATTAGGATAATTTCGTATTTAAATAAGAATCACACGATGCTCCGATTAGCGAGAGTCAAAGTAATCTAATTTATACAATCTTCTTGTTTCATATTGTAAATACTAGTCTAAGGTGTCATCAATTGATGAACAGCTAGATGTTGCATTTACAATATTTATCTTTCGAGATCTAACACTATTATGTTTGTCTAATGTTGACAATCCATTAGGGATTTATCCCATTAGAACAACAAACCAAGTTAGACCAACAATGAAGATTCAAAATTAAACTACAATTTAATAACAGAAAATAACATGGTTCAATATAAATTCATACACATTCTAAAAATTATTAAACATATAGCAAGTAGGAATGACAAGTGAAAATACTAAAACATACAATCCTAAATAATTTCCAAGGTCTTCAACAAACTGATATCAGTGTCCCGTTTAGGCGAGAGTCAATGATACCATCCATTGAATAGAGTTGTCAGCTCATCTAAAATGATAAACATTCTAGCAACCTTTTATTCGATCAAGATTGGAATCTAGCGTTGTCCCGTTTAGGCGAGAGTCAAGGCTATTCTATCTTATGAGCTTCCACCATTGTTTCATACTTTTGTAAGTCAAATACAGTCGCCACCATTAGGGTGATCAATACTATATAAAACACTTACAAATAATATTATCTTTCGAGATTCTACGGCGTTAAATTGCTAAGGAACGTTCCTCTATTAGGGAGGATTACTCACTAAAACAAGAACTATGTAGAACCAACAATGGAGATTGAATATCCTAATAATAATAAAGCTCATTATTTATTTTAATTATATATTTATTTAATTAAAATTTCCAATGTAGAATGAAAATAACGTGAATTATTTCCATCTTAGTAATTATTTCCAATAAATATTTAGAAAAATATTCAATTTAAGTTGTTTCAAAAATTAATTTAAATTAATTTACAACTCAAATTTAACTTTCTATAAATATATATTGCATTTCAAAAAATTGAAGTATTTAAGGATACAATTTTCGAAATTGCTTGTTAAAATAAAATAAAAATAAATCCTGGAAAAATTATCTTAATTTTATGTTGGCCCAAAATTAATTTACAACAAAAATATAATTTTCCTATTTAAGAAAATTTTTAAATATTTAAGTATCATGATTAAGATTCAACTTAAATATTAATTTTCTATTTAATTAAATATCACTAGAAAAATACTTCAAGCAAAACAGATAATATCTATCTAGACTTTCATTGACTAATTAATTCAATTTCTAATTATAATATATTTTAGTTCATTTATTTTCCTTAATCATTAAATGAAAAAATCATTGATTTAAGTTGGTCCAAAATTAAAATAAATAATTTTCAACTTTAATCTATTTTTCAAATAAAGTTCGAAATTTTTGCATTAAAGAAATTCAATTTCGAAATTGTGGGAAAAAGATTAATAAAATAAAATAAAATATATTTTAAAAATTATTCAGATTTAAGTTATTCTGAAATAAGATTCCAAACTTAAGATAATTTTCAATTTTAATTAAATAACATGAAAATAACAATATTTAAGTATCATGATGAAAATCAACTTAGATATTGAAATTTTCAATTTAATTAAATGTATTAAATTCAAGAAATAAATAATTGAGTATAGAGGAAACTTAATTATAATTCTAGTTTAGTACTACGAAAATATACTAAACTTAGATTGTACCAAAATTAATTATTAAACAATTAATTTCACAATCAATGATATTTTCCTATTTTAATATTAGAAATAATAATTAGTATAGAAATAACTATCTAGAAAATATCTAAATTTAACTAAGTATCTTTTCATGATTTGAAAAATATCTAATTTAAGTTGTTATAGAAAGAATTTATAATAACCAACTTAAAAAGTTTCCAAATGAAATTTAATTAAATATCAAAATTAAGTGGTAACTACTTAATTTAAGAATATTCCATTTTAAGTTTAAAATCAACTTAAAAAATAACTTAAGAATCTTCAATAACCAATTCCTAGAATTCCTCAACTTAATATTAAATTCAAAAGATATTCAAATTTAAGTTAATAAGGAAAATTAGTTAGAAATAACTAATTTATAACTTAAATAGGAATATTTAATGAAATCATTAAAGTAAGTTTCAGAAAGAATCTAGTTAGTTAAAATTCTTTATTTTATTAAATACAAGAAAAATACAACAGTTTATCTAGAAATTAATTTCATCAAACTAAGAGTTTTTTTCTTAAAATTAACTTTAAAATATTAAAATGAAAATAAATTTCATATATTTTAAAAGTTAATTATGTTGCTAATCAATTTTATTAGGTTAAACTAATTTAATTAACCTAGCACAGTTATCCAAATCAGGCAAATGGGCCTTCACAATTGGGGTAGTTCATGTGAGGGGGAGCTGGGTTCAGTATGTCGTACCCACTTCTTATTGGCCCCCAACTCTCACACAAGACCCAAAAGAGAGGAATTTAACCTTAAAATGAACAACTGTTATTAATTGAATATGCCCAAATACGAAATGGACCTAAATAAAATCTATCAGGGTATGACATTTTATTTAGCAACAACCTATATTCATCTATAATAAAATAAACATATAGGCTCACACAAGCATACAGATTTGGATGGATCCTATCATGTTACTAGGTCATACACAGATGAAAGAAGAATGTAAAATTTACCTGTTACAAATTATTTACTTGACCTATTGACAATTGAACCATGGGTTAAAATCAGATCATTGGATCTGTCAACAAGTTAACCATGACAATTTAGATCGAGCAATAATAGGTTTTAGAAAAACTTACAAACAATCTAAAACACATACTCCTGCAACAAGTTAGATTGGATAGTTGGATGTAGGATTTATTTAATTTAAAATATTAATTTCGAAAACAATAAATAAATAAATAAATACAATATTTTCAGATTTAAGTAAAATAAAATAATATTTAAAATTGAACCTACAATTTTTGAAAAATTAGGTTTCTACTAACCTAAATATCATTTCAAAAAAAAATTGCTAATCACCTTTCAAATTTTCATGTTATTTTATAAATTAAATATTCAATAAAATAAAAAGATAAATACATACCATTTTCTGATTTTATAATTTAATTTAAGTAAAAATAACAAAATTTAAAAGTTAGCAAAAATATCTTATTTCCTTTTAAAATACCATGATTATAGTAATCTTATTTTAAATCTAAATAAGGTCAAATTACTTAAAATAGAATATTTTTTATAAAAGGAATTTAATATCTGACCTTAGATTTAAAATTAAGATAAAATAATCAAATTTTAAAAAAAATAAGAAAGGAGGTAAGCAAAAATTGATTTTTACCTATTTTCAAAATCAAATTACACTAATATTTTTAAAATTAATTTATTTCTGATAATTAGATTTGAAATATGAAAATTAAAAATCAAAATACAAAACTACACAAAAAATCGGAAGTTAATTCCATGAAATAGCATGAAAAATCGAAGAAAATGAAAAAATTTGCGAGTTGTACGGATGGTCTGCAAAACACACCATCCAAGTGCACATCCTTGGGCGCAAGGGGCTGCTTGGGCGCACAAAGGGTGCTGCCAGCAGCCAGCCGCGCGCACAAGGGTGTGTCACCAACCCCGATTTTTTTAAAACTTCAAAAAATCATAACTAATTCAAATAAAATCGAAATTGAGTTCTGTAAAAAAGGAAATTGCTTAATTTTTTCCAAACTATCCAATAAAAATAATTCCAGAAACGAAAATTCAATTATTTTTCATAAAATTTCACAAGCATCAATCAATCGTCATATAACACACATATCAACATGAAACCATCCAAATAAACGTATATCATCGTTTTAATTCATGTTTCATGAAAGTAAATCATTACCATGGCTCTGGTGCCAGTTGTTGGAAATATTTTACCAAGATCTAGATTTACTACCATGTATGTTTCATTAACATCCTAATATGAATTCTAAAACAATGAAATAAACACATAAGAGCTTAAGAAAACCTTACATTGGGTGCAACAGAATATAGTGACTCCTTCCGTTCAGATCTCTAGCCCTGGATTCTTTTCTGTAGCAGAACATAATCAAGATCTGAACCTAGATCTCTTTCTCTCCTTCCTTGATGTTGATTCTCCTTCTTGATTGGATTCTACACAATCTTCCACACTATGATTGAGATACCACTTGATGTGTGTGGGCACTACTCTATCACGAGGGTTCGAAATTGAAGAGGAAAAGAGAAGGGAAGCGGTGGCTAGAAAGTTTTCGCTGAAAGGAATGAGATGCTTGTGCATAGTTTCCTGAAGCCATCACTTTCTATTTACAGAATGCCATCTAGGTTTAGGTTAGAATTGTATGGCATTAAAATAACGAAAAATATAAATGGTAAACCTTACACAAAGTGGCTGGCCATATTATGGATAATGGGCCTCACTTTGCAATTTTCTATTTTGTCATTTTTCAATCCCATTTTCTCAAAAATGCAAATTTTCCAATTTAACTATTTAAATGCCAATTCTAATTATTTAATAACTAAAAATTAATTATTAAATAATATTGTCATTTAATATATTTATTAATTTAGACATACAAAGTCTGTTAATTAATAAATAAACCTAGAATCTCTTTTCTTTACAATTTCGCCCTTGCTTAGTGAAAATTCATAAACTAGACATAGTCTAACTTTAGAATTATAATTGATTAATCAAAATCAATTAACTATGTCTTACAAGCAGTATGGTCTCAACTTATTAATTCCTTATTGAATCCACACTTAGAACTAGAAATTGCACTCTCAGTCATATAGAACGCTCTATATGTTCCACGATATAGATACGTCATTAGTTATCCATTGTTATAATCCTAATTTGATCAATGACCCTCTAATAGATGATCTACATTGAATAGGCACTAAATTACCGTTACACCTTCAATGTATTTTATCCTTAAAACACTTAGCTCCCTATAAATGATATTTCAGCGAAGTGAAATGAGATCTCGACCATTTATCTCTGTTTAGCCAAGCTCGAAGGATATCATCGTTTCACTTCTAAATTCCTATAGAAGTTATAGACTCCATATTTATGTTAGCGCTCCCACTAAATTATACTATCATGTTCCCAAAATGCGCATATCACCCTGACCCAAAAGTAGGCTTAACTAACAAATCAAAGAACATGTATAGTACTCTTGAGATCGAACCTAATCATATCAGGATTAAGATCATTTGATCTAGGATCAACGGGTGATATTGAATTGAATAGATATTACGGTAAATTTTAATATATATAATCAAAGTGCAATATCGGTCCCTTCCAATGTATACTCCATACATCTGATACTGGTAAACTTTGATAATGCCCTGGAAAGGACATGACACTTATCCAAGGTGTAAGAATACCTATCGCTGATTATCATGTCAGTCTAAATCCAGTGAACTGACAAATCAGGGAATAAACTTTCGAACATATAATTAAGATTATATTCCACTGTGCTGACAACACTATAATCATTAACAAATTCATATTTTCTAGACTTAAATAGAATTCATACATTATATATATAATTATGAAATAAATCATGTGAACCATGCAACATAAAATATTATTTATGATCTTTATTAATAAGTAAATCTGATTATATTGAAATGAGTTTTATTTAGGGCACAAAACCCAACAATTCTTTGATTTGTTAGTTAAGCCTACTTTTTGGTGAGAGTGATACGTACATTTTGGGAACATGGTTGTGCAATTGAGTGGGAGCGCTAATTATAGATATGGAATCTATAGCTTCTATAGGTATTTAGAAGTGAAACGATGATTTCATTCGAGCTTACTAAATAGAGATAAATGATAGAGCGCTCATTTTAGTGACTATATTAGTTCACTATAATATAATTTATAGGTGGCCAAGTGTTTTAAGGATAAAATACATTGAAAGGGTGTAACGGTAATTTTATCCCTATGCAATGTAGATCATCTATAGAGGATCATTGATTATTGGGATTATAACTGTTGGGTTTTATGCCCTAAATAAAACTCCATTTCAATGTAATCCATTTTATTCAACATCAATAAAGAAACAGAAGTATTTTTCATTTATTTGTGTATGTTTTGGTTCATGTTATCAATTGCTTGTCTATTTGATTTATAAATTCATCTGAAACCCTTTTCACATACTTAATCCTGTTTATTGTGTTGTCAATACATTGGAAAGTAAACATGACTATGTGAATAAAGTTTCCTAGATTTATCAGACACAGGGTTTTACTGATATGATAATCTACAACAGAGTTTACTTGCATTTGGTGAAATGCTATGTTCTTTCCAGAGCATTGGTTAAAGTAAAGCTCAGGTTGAATGCATGGAGTATGCATCGGAAGGGGCCGATATTGAACTTTGACTTAGATTTATTAAACTTACCGTAATATTTATTCAAGTCAATATCGCCTAGTTGATCCTAGATCAAATGATCTTAATCCTGTTATGATTAGGCTCAATCTCAAGAGGTTATTCGTGTTCTTTGATTTGTTAGTTAAGCCTACTTTTAGGTCAGGGTGATACGTACATTTTGGGAACACGGTAGTGCAATTGAGTGGGAGCGCTAACATAAACATGGAATCTATAGCTTCTATCTGGCGAATAGTAAGTAAAGGATGATCTCCTACGAGCATGACAAACGAAAATAAATGGTGGAGTACTCATTTCACATAAGCTGAAACATCATTTATACGGGGTTAAGTGTTTTAGGGATAAAACACATTGTAGGGTGTAACGGTAATCTAATCCCTTTACAGTGTAGATCATTCATATAGAGGATCATTGATCAAATTAGGATTATAACAATGGATAACTAATGATGTGTCTATATGGTGGAACATATAGAGCATTCTATATACTGAGAGTGCAATTCTAAGTTCTATGCATGGATTCAACGAAGAATTAATAAGTCAGTAAATTTTTGTTATAAATTCTTGATCTGCTTATTGGAAGCTCGGTTATATAGACCCATGGTCCTGTTGGAAATTATTTTACCAGGATCTTAGATCTACTCACAAGTATGTTTATTAACATCCTAAATAAGAACTTTCTAAAACGATAAATTAAACACATATAAAGTTTAAGAAACCTTACATTGGGTGCAGCGGAATATAATGACCCCTTCCGTTCAGATATCTAGCCCTTGATTCCTTTCTGTAGCAGAGCATTATCAATATCTGAACCTGGATCTCTTTCTCTGAATCTTTGATGCTGAAACTCCTTTGCTGATGATCTTTCTTCACGATCTTCCTCACTATGATTGAGGTATCACTTGATGTGTGTGGGCACTACTCAAATCACTAAGGATTTCGAAATATTGAAGAAGAAGAGAGAGAGTGGTCAGCTAAAGATAGGGAGAGAGAAAGGCTCAGGTTTTTCTCTGAAGGAAAAATAGAAAATTTTTAGTGTAATTTTCCTGAAGCCTTCACTATCTATTTATAGCATTCCACTAGGGTTAGGTTTGAATTATTTGGCATTAAAATAATGAAAATATCAGTTTAAATTTCCTACAAAAGTGGCAGGCCATACACTTAGTGGATTGGGCCTTGCTTTTTGCAATTTTGCAATTTTAACACCTTTTGTATCTGATTTTCTCAAAAATGCCAATTTCCTAATTCAACCATTTAAATGCCAATTCTAACTATTTAATAACTATAAATAATTATTAAATAATATTTTCATTTATCATATTTATTAATTGAACCATACAAAGTATCATAATTAACAAATATGCCCCTATATACTCTTTCTTTACAATTTCGCCCTTACTTAGTGAAAAATTCACAAATAGACATAGTCTAATTTGAGAATTATAATTGATTAATCAAAACCAATTACATGAGTCTTACAAGCAATATTATCTCAACTAGTGGGGGGACCATGGGTCTATATAACCGAGCTTCCAATAAGTAGATCAAGAATTTAGCACTAAAATTCACTAACTTATTAATTCTTCGTTGAATCCACGCATAGAACTTAGAATTGCACTCTCAGTTATATAGAATGCTCTATATGTTCCACCATATAGACACATCATTAGTTATCCATTGTTATAATCCTAATGTGATCAATGATCCTCTATATGAATGATCTACACTGTAAAGGGATCAAATTACCGTTACACCCTACAATGTATTTATTCCTTAAAACACTTGACCCCGTATAAATGATATTTCAGCTAATGTGAAATGAGTACTCCACCATATGTTCGTTTGGTCAAGCTCGAAGGAGATCATCCTTTGCTTACTATTCGCCAGATAGAAGCTATAGATTCCATGTTTATGCTAGCGCTCCCACTCAATTGCACTACCGTGTTCCCAAAATGTACGTATCACCCTGACCTAAAAGTAGGCTTAACTAACAAATCAAAGAACACGAATAGCCTCTCGAGATTGAGCCTAATCATATCAGGATTAAGATCATTTGATCTAGGATCAACTAGGCGATATTGACATGAATAGATTTTACGGTAAGTTTAATTAAATCTAAGTCAAAGTTCAATATCGGTCCCTTCCGATGCATACTCCATGCATCCAACCTGAGCTTTACTTTAACCAATGTTCTGGAAAGAACATAGTATTTCTCCAAATACAAGTAAACTATTGTTGTAGATTATCATATCAGTAAAACCCTGTGTCTGATAAATCTAGGAAACTTTATTCACATAGTCATGTTTACTTTCCAATGTGTTGACGGCACAATAAACAGGATCAAGTATGTGAAAAGGGTTTCAGATGAATTTATACATTATGTACATATAATCATGAAATAAATCATGTGAACCATGCAACATTAAATGTTATTTCTGATCTATATTAATAAGCAAATCTGATTATATTGAAATGAGTTTTATTTAGGGCATAAAACCCAACAAACTCCCACTTGCACTAATATAAAACAAAAAGTGCGTTTCAAATAATCTCAACACCTTGATATACAAATCAAGTGTAGTAGTAGTAAACTCCTCGTAATAGGATCTGAAAGGTTGAATTAAACACAACCTTTTCTCCACCATTACTCTTCCTTAATCACCAAATCATTGATAATGTGAAATTCCTCTCTATATGTCTACTCTCTTGGGATACTGGATTCTATATCTTTGGCAACTACTTTTGCTTAATCAGGAAATTAACACTAGTAGTTTAAGGCAATTTGGAATGGTGCCAAAGATGTAAAGAACTATCCTTAGACTGAATAAGTACCTTTCCTGCAACTTTAACATTCAGTCCCTTCCTGGTAGACCTAGAGACTTCAGATAGGTTTTTACACTTCTCCAAAATCACTATTCCACCCCCAGAGTAACCACCATCTTATCAGAAAGATTTACTAGCACATAGGCAAATTTCGAAATCTGATGTGGTGTAGTCTAAGAGTTTTAAACACACCCTTATTGACTAATATATAGTTCCTCTTCTTAATCTTAGGATTTACTTGATTGTCTTCCAATGTTCTTCTCCTGGATTAATCTGATACCTACTCATTACTCCCACTCAACAGCAGGTGTCTGGTCTAAGGCATACAAAAGCATATCTAAGACCTCTCACTGTTGATGTAAGAAATTCTTTCATGGCTTTATCTTTTCTGGAATAGTTAAGACTTTTCCTTAGATAAATAAAATCTATACCTAAGAAGTTGTGAAGCTTCTATAGATTGCCATTAGAAAGAAAATGCTTCAGCATCTTACTAAAGTAAGTTGCTTGCATTAGAGTAAGTAATTACCAGGTATACCACAAGCCATAGGTTTAGATAAACTCAAACCTATAATATTAGGAACAGGAAGTTTGTTAAGTCCATTGAATGGACTTATAAACGAAAATTTCCTTTTATGTCCTAGTAATAGAAAACTTTAGGTTACTCCATGTGAATGGATTAAACCATAGTTCTATTGGCTTTCTTCTTAGTTTCTTATCTTGACAATCCATTACTTGTTTAAACTCACAATGGATTTTAATCACTAGTGTCTCCCAAGTCATAAGAAGGTGAGTTCCTAGAAACTCTCCCACTACGACGAGGTACCGTGAATTATGTCTAAGAAAACTAAATGGTATTGATCTCTTCGGTTGTGACAAGACAACAGAGGCAGTGGGATCATCATATATCAACTAAGATGATAGAACACTTTTGGAATCAAGAATTAAATATCTCCTTTATTTGCTACTTGTTTTCAGACTTAGTCATTATCTTAGAAAAGTAGTATTTGTTTGAACAAACACTTTCTTATCTATTGACAATGGGATGGTCCACCCCTAATAACTTAGAATAGCTAACAAACCATGGTTAACAGTTCTAGCTTTTCTTAAGATTTTGATTAGGTCATCCATGAATCTAGTAATGATTTACATTAAGTACCCAACCATTACATCATTCTGAAATTGTATTACCATAGAAGGATTTAGGCAACGACTAGTAACTAATCATCAATATGCAACTTGAAATTTCTGGGGAGGTAAGTTTGGATATAATTCAAAAATCAATTTAATGATCTTTGAACTGCATATCTACTAACTATTTCTCCACCCCTATCAGTTCGCAAGATCTTTAACCACTTACCTTAATGGTTTTAACCATTGCTAGAAATTAATGAAATATTTCAAACATTTCAAATTTCTTTGCTAAAAGGTATAATCTAGAGTTATCGTTTTAAGAATACAACGAAAAACTCATATCCACCCCTGAATGTACATCCATCTGCGAATGAGATGAACTACTTTCAGTGGATATAGGCATATTAACTCTTTGCAGAGATTGATCTTGTCAAATCCATTATGAACAAGATACAAATGCCATAGATTAAAAAAATGTGGTAGTGTCTTTTGATGACATAGGTTTAGTTACATCAAAGAGTTCTCAGAATAGTGCAAGTGGATCCTGGTCACAGAATACCTAACTCATATTCCATACAGTTTGAATCCATTAATAGAAGATGGATATTAAACACTTGAGAAAGTGTAACTGTATTGTATTCTGGAATTAGAAATATAAGAAAATTTCTGTTTGGATTCTAAAAGTAAAGTCAAAGACTTAAATTCAACCAAATATAATGAGTAATTCTTTCTTGGACCACCACTACTAATACAAACTCTAAGTCAGATTTGCCCATACAAGTAGGAGATTTCTAAGATTGAGGATTTATATCAATTGGGAATAGAATTTCAGGATTATAATCATATGCGTCATTTAATTTCTTAAGACAAAATATAGAATGACATGAAATGATTTATAGACCATTCATCCAATGATATGTTTTGAAGCTAATTCGAAATGAATAAGCTAAGAGGAATTAGGATAATTTCGTTTAAAATAAGAATCCAACGATGCTTCGATTAGCGAAAGACAAAGTAATCTTATTTATGTAATCTTCTTGTTTCATATTGTAACAATACTAGTCTAAGGTGTCATCAATTGATGAACAGTTAGATGTCGCATATACAATACTTATCTTTCGAGATCTTACACTATTATGTATGTCTAATGGTGAAAATCCACTAGGGATTTATCTCATTAGATAAACAAACATGTTGGACCAAGAATGAAGATTCGAAATTAAACTACAACTTAATAACAGAAAATAACATGGTTCAATATAAATTCATACACAATTCAGAAATTATAAACATATAGCAAGTAGGAATGACTAGTGAAAATACTAAAACATACAATCCTAAATAATTTCCAAGGTTTTCAACAACGATACGGTGTCCGGTAGGCGAGAGTCAAAGCATCATTTATTGAATAGAGTTGTCAGCTCATCTAAAATAGAAACCATTCTAGCCACCTTTTATTCGATCAAAATAAGAATCCAACGTTGTCCCGGTAGGCGAGAGTCAAGGTTATTCTCATTTTATGAGCTTCCACCATTGTTTCATGTTTCATAAGTTTATCTCTAAGTAGTCACCGTAGGGAAGAGTCTAATAGAGACGAAAACTTACAAAACACTTATCAAATGAAATCTTACGGTGTTAAATGCGCTCAACGAATAACCATCCATAGGGGGACAAAGTCTAGCGTCTCGAGGTTATATTGAAAACATTTAACTTTTGTAAGACCAATAATGGAGATCGAATATCTTAATAATAATGAAGCTCATTATTTAAAGTGAGTTGTATTTTCTTTGATTCTCTTTATTTAATTTATTTATTTTAAATATATATTTATTTAAAATTTCCAATTTAGAATGAAAAATTCTAAATATAAATTTTAATTTAATATTTATAAATTTTACTTAGATGGATATGAAATAATATGAATTATTTCCATCTTAGTAATAATTTCCAATAAATATTTAGAAAAATATTCAATTTAAGTTGTTACAAAATTAATATAAATTAATTTACAACTCAAATTTAATTTTCTATAAATATATATTGCATTTCGAAAAATTAAAGTATATAAGAATACAATTTTCGAAAAATGCATATTAAAATAAAAAATAAATCCTGGAAAAATTATTCTAATTTAATGTTGGCCCAAAATTAATTTACAACAAAAAATATAATTTTCCTATTTAATTAAATATATAAGAAAAATTTCAAATATTTAAGTATGATGATGAAAATCAACTTAAATATTAATTTTCTATTTAATTAAATACACTAGAAAAATACTTCAAGCAAAAATATCATCTATCTAGATTTTTCTTTGACTAATTAATTCAATTTCTAATAATATACTTTAATTCAGTTTATTTTAAATTAATCAATAAATGAAAAAATCATTGATTTAAGTTGATCCAAGAATTATTTAAAATAAATAATTAATTTACAACTTAATCTATTTTTCAAGATAAAATTCGAAATTCTAGCATTTAAGAAATGCAATTTCGAAAATTGATTAATAAAATAAAGAAAAAATATATTTTGAAAATTATTTAAATTTAGTTGAAAAAATTAAATTTCAACTAAAAATAATTTTCTATTTAATTAAATGTCATGAAAAAGAAATATTTAAGTATGATGATAAAATCAACTTAGATATTTAATTTTCAAATTAATTAAATGTATTAAATTCAAGAAATAAATAATTAAGTGTAGAGAAGGCTTAATTATTAATCTCTAGTTTAATACTAGGAAAAATATACTTAAAATAAATTGTACCAAAATTAATTAAATAATTAATTTCACAATTTATAATATTTTCCTATTAGAAATAATAAGTAGTCTAGAAATAACTATCTAGAAAATATCATATTTGACTAAGTATCTTTTCCACAAAATTTGAAAAAATATCTAATTTAGGTTGTATTAGAAAAAATCTAGAACCTAAATATTTTTCAAATTTAAATTTAATTAAATATCAAAAATTAAGTTGTAACCACTTAATTCAAAAATATTCCATTTTAAGTTAATATTTGAAAAGATATTAACTTAAAAAATATCTAAAGAATCTTAATAACCAATGCCTAAAATTCCTCAACTTAATTTTGAAATTTGAAATTCAAAGATATTCAGATTTAACTAAATATCAACTTAAATTAAGCTCCAGAAAGAATCTAGATGGTTATAATTCTATATTTAATTAAATACAAGAAAATACATATAGTTTCGCTTAGAATAAAAAATTCTTTAAACTATATTTTTCTTAAATTAATTTCAAAATAAATGAAATTAATTATGTTGCTAATCAATTTTATTAGGTTAAACTAGTGTAATTAACCTAGTACAGTCATTCAAATCAGGCAAATGGGCCTTCACAATTGGGGTGGTTTGTGTGAGGGGGTGCTGGGTTCAGTATGTCGTACCCACTTCTATGGCTCCCAACTCTCACACAAGGCCCAAAAGAGAGGAATTTAACCTTAATAAGAACAACTGTTATTAATTGAATAGGCCCAATAACTAAATGGGCCTAAATAAATTCTATCAAGAACTATGATAATTTATTTTAGCAACAACAACCTATATGTATCTATAATCAAATTAAACACATAGGCTCACACAGGCACACTTTGGATGGGTCCTATCATGTTGCTAGGTCATACACAGATGAAAGAAGATTGTAAATATACCTGTTACAAATTATTATCTTGACCAAGGGAGCCATCAGATCGTTAGATCTGGCAAAAAGTAACCATGGCTATTTGCAATCAAGTAATAATAGGTTTTGAAAACTTACACATAAGCTAAAACACATACTCCTGCAACAAGGTTAGCTGGATAGTTGGATGTAAGATTTATTTAATTTTAAATTAAATATTTAATTTAGAAAATATTTAATTAAATAATAATAATAAAAAAAATTTCGAAAAATTTAAAAAAATTGAAAAATTCGAAATTTAAAAAAAAAATTAATTTAAAATTAAACCTACAATTTTTGAAAAATTAGGTTTCAACCAACCTAAATATCATTTCAAAAATTTGCTAACTACTTTTAAATTTTAAATGTTATTTTATAAATAAAAATTAAATAAAAAAATTAGAAAAGATAAATAAATATCTTTTTCAAATTTTAAATGTAATTTAAATAAATAAAATAACAAAATTTAAAAAATTAGCAAAATATCTTACATCTATTTAAAATTACATGATTATAAATATCTTATTTTAAATTTAAATAAGGTCAAAATATCTAAAAAGATTTTAAAAAAAATCTTAAAAGATAAGATATTATTAAAAAAATATCTTTAAAGATAAGATATCTTTAAAATATCTTAAAAGATATTATAAATATCTTATAAAATCTGACCTTAAATTTAAAAAAAAATATAATCAAATTTAAAAATAAGATAGATTTTTAAGCAAAAAGATAAATACTAATTTATTCAAATTCAAATTACACTAATATCTTGAATTAAATTAAAAAAAATTAAATTAATTCAAAATGATAATTATAATTGAATTAGGAATAGTAATAGTATATATACAAAACCATACAAAAAATTGGAAGTTAATTCCATGAAAAAGTATGAAAAATTGAAGAAAAAAGAAAAAATTCGAAACTGTACGGACAGTTCTGCGATCGCAGGAAAATATCAGCACAGCCCGATTTTTTCAAATCTTCAAAAAATCATAACTAATTCAAATAAAATCCAAATTAAGTTCTGTAAAAGGCTAATTGCTTAATTTTTTTCCATACTATCCAATAAAAATAATTCCAGAGATAAAATCGCAATTATTTTTCACAAAAATTTCACAAACATCAATCAATCATCAAATAACACTCAATACAACATGATACCATCCAAAGAACATACAAACAATCGTTTTAAAGTCCAAATTTCTTGCAAGTAAATCAATTACCATGGCTCTGATACCAGTTGTTGGAAATTATTTTACCAGGATCTTAGATCTACTCACAAGTATGTTTATTAACATCCTAAATAAGAACTTTCTAAAACGATAAATTAAACACCTATAAAGTTTAAGAAACCTTACATTGGGTGCAGCGGAATATAATGACTCCTTCCATTCAGATATCTAGCCCTTGATTCCTTTCTGTAGCAGAGCATTATCAATATCTGAACCTGGATCTCTTTCTCTGAATCTTTGATGCTGAAACTCCTTTGCTGATGATCTTTCTTCACGATCTTCCTCACTATGATTGAGGTATCACTTGATGTGTGTGGGCACTACTCAAATCACTAAGGATTTCGAAATATTGAAGAAGAAGAGAGAGAGTGGTCAGCTAAAGATAGGGAGAGAGAAAGGCTCAGGTTTTTCTCTGAAGGAAAAATAGAAAATTTTTAGTGTAATTTTCCTGAAGCCTTCACTATCTATTTATAGCATTCCACTAGGGTTAGGTTTGAATTATTTAGCATTAAAATAATGAAAATATCAGTTTAAATTTCCTACAAAAGTGGCAGGCCATACACTTAGTGGATTGGGCCTTGCTTTTTGCAATTTTGCAATTTTAACACCTTTTGTATCTGATTTTCTCAAAAATGCCAATTTCCTAATTCAACCATTTAAATGCCAATTCTAACTATTTAATAACTATAAATAATTATTAAATAATATTTTCATTTATCATATTTATTAATTGAACCATACAAAGTATCATAATTAACAAATATGCCCCTATATACTCTTTCTTTACAATTTCGCCCTTACTTAGTGAAAAATTCACAAATAGACATAGTCTAATTTGAGAATTATAATTGATTAATCAAAACCAATTACATGAGTCTTACAAGCAATATTATCTCAACTAGTGGGGGGACCATGGGTCTATATAACCGAGCTTCCAATAAGTAGATCAAGAATTTAGCACTAAAATTCACTAACTTATTAATTCTTCGTTGAATCCACGCATAGAACTTAGAATTGCACTCTCAGTTATATAGAATGCTCTATATGTTCCACCATATAGACACATCATTAGTTATCCATTGTTATAATCCTAATGTGATCAATGATCCTATATATGAATGATCTACACTGTAAAGGGATCAAATTACCGTTACACCCTACAATGTATTTATTCCTTAAAACACTTGACCCCGTATAAATGATATTTCAGCTAATGTGAAATGAGTACTCCACCATTTATGTTCGTTTGGTCAAGCTCGAAGGAGATCATCCTTTGCTTACTATTCGCCAAATAGAAGCTATAGATTCCATGTTTATGCTAGCGCTCCCACTCAATTGCACTACCGTGTTCCCAAAATGTACGTATCACCCTGACCTAAAAGTAGGCTTAACTAACAAATCAAAGAACACGAATAGCCTCTCGAGATTGAGCCTAATCATATCAGGATTAAGATCATTTGATCTAGGATCAACTAGGCGATATTGACTTGAATAGATTTTACGGTAAGTTTAATTAAATCTAAGTCAAAGTTCAATATCGGTCCCTTCCGATGCATACTCCATGCATCCAACCTGAGCTTTACTTTAACCAATGTTCTGGAAAGAACATAGTATTTCTCCAAATACAAGTAAACTCTTGTTGTAGATTATCATATCAGTAAAACCCTGTGTCTGATAAATCTAGGAAACTTTATTCACATAGTCATGTTTACTTTCCAATGTGTTGACGACACAATAAACAGGATCAAGTATGTGAAAAGGGTTTCAGATGAATTTATACATTATGTACATATAATCATGAAATAAATCATGTGAGCCATGGAACATTAAATGTTATTTCTGATCTATATTAATAAGCAAATCTGATTATATTGAAATGAGTTTTATTTAGGGCATAAAACCCAACAGGTCCCCGCACTAGTTGAGATAATATTGCTTGTAAGACTCATATAATTGGTTTTGATTAATCAATTATAATTCTCAAATTAGACTATGTCTATTTGTGAATTTTTCACTAAGTAAGGGCGAAATTGTAAAGAAAGAGTTATAGGGGCATATTTGTTAATTATGATACTTTGTATGGTTCAATTAATAAATATGATAAATGACAATATTATTTAATAATTATTTATAGTTATTAAATAGTTAGAATTGGCATTTAAATGGTTGAATTTGAAAATTGGCGTTTTTGAGAAAATGAGATACAGAAATGATAAAACTGCAAAATTGCAAAAAGTGAGGCCCAAATCCATATTGCCTAGGCCGGCCACTTTTATAGGCTTTATCATCTGATATTTTCATTATTTTAATGCCAAATAATTCAAACCTAACCCTAGTGGAATGCTATAAATAGATAGTGAAGGCTTCAAGAAATTTACACGTAACTTTCACACTTTTCCTTCAAAGAAAAACCTGAGCCTTCTCTCTCTATACCTAGCCTCCACCTTCTTCTCTTTCTTCTTCCTTGAAATTTCGAACCACTTAGTGATTAGAGTACTGCCCACACACAACAACTGATACCTCAATCATAGTGAGGAAGATCGTGAAGAAAGACATTGAACAAGAAGGAGTTTCAGCACTAAAGAAGGAGAGAAAGAGATCCAGGTTCAGATCTTGATAATACTCTGCGACAGAAAGGATACAAGGGTTAGAAATCTGAATGGAAGGAGACATTTAATTCTGTTGCACCCAATGTAAGGTTTCTAATACTTTATATGTGTTTATTTCATAATCGTTTTAGAAGTTCATATTTAATGTGTTAATCAACATACTTGTGAGTAGATCTAAGATCCTGGTAAAATAATTTCCATCAACTGGCCTCAGAGCTATGGTAATTAATTTGCTTGCAAGAAATTTGGACTTAAAACGATTTGTTTATGTTTTGGAGGGTATCATGTTGTTTTGAGTGTTGTTTGATGATTGATTGATGTTTGTGAATATTCGTGAAAAATAATTGAATATCTGTTTCTAGAATTATTTTTATTGGATAGTATGGAAAAAATTAAGCAATTTACTTTTACAGAAATCAATTTCGATTTAATTTGAATTAGTTTGAAGTTTCGAAAAATATCAGCAGTCGTGCATCATCACACGCGCGCGCGGACGAGGGGCAACCTTCAGACAACACGCGCACAGATAAGATTCTTATCTGAAACTGAGCCTCCTGCGTCGAGGTTTCTCGGTCATGCATGCTGATGCGCGCGCGCGGACAGTATGCAATGCATACTGTCCGTACAGCTCGCAATATTTTCGTTTTTCTTCGATTTTTCATGCTATTGCATGGATTTAACTTCCGATTTTTTGTGTAGTTTTGTATTTAGACATTTACTATTCCTAATTCAATTCTAAATTTCATAATTAAATTAATTATTTTTTTTAATTTAATTCATGATATTAGTGTAATTTGAATTTGAAAATAGTAATTATCTATCTTTATTGCTTAATTATCTATCTTATTTTTAAATTTGATTATATCTTATCTTATTTTTAAATTTAAGGTCAGATTTTAAATCTTAAGTTAAATATTTTTTTAAATAATTTGACCTTATTTAAATTTACAATAAGATAACTATAATCATGTAATTTTAAATAGAAGTAAGATATTTTGCTAACTTTTAAATTTTGTTATTTTATTTATTTAAATTAAATCATAAAATCTGAAAAAGATATTTATTTATCTTTTTTATTTTTATTGAATATTTAATTTATAAAATAACATTAAATTTTTAAAAGTAGTTAGCGAATTTTGAAATGATATTTAGGTTAGTTGAAACCTAATTTTTCAAAATTGTAGGTTTAATTTTAAATATTATTAATTTCGAAAATATATATATTTTATTATATTATTATTTTTTTTCGAAAATAAATTTTTTTATTTAATTATTTTTTCCGAAATTTAATTATTTAAAATTAAATAAATCCTACATCCAACTATCCAGCTAACCTTGTTGCAGGAGTATGTGTTTTAGCTTGTTTGTAAGTTCTTAAAACCTATTATTGCTTGATTGCAAATAGCCATGGTTAACTTGTTGACAGATCCAATGATCTGATTTTAACTCATGGTTCCATTGGTCAAGTAAATAATTTGTAACAGGTAATTTTTACAATCTTCTTTCATATGTGTATGACCTAGCAACATGATAGGATCCATCCAAATTGTGTGCCTGTGTGAGCCTATATGTTTAATTTTGTTATAGATGCATATAGGTTGTTGTTGCTAAATAAAATATCATAGTTTTTGATAGATTGTATTTAGTCCCATTTAGTTTTGGGCCTATTCAATTAATAACAGTTGTTCATTTTAAGGTTAAATTCCTCTCTTTTGGGCCTTGTGTGAGAGTTGGGAGCCATAGAAGTGGGTATGACATACTGAACCCAGCCCCCCCTCACATGAACTACCCCAATTGTGAAGGCCCATTTGCCTGATTTGAATAACTGTACTAGGTTAATTAAATTAGTTTAACCTAATAAAATTGATTAGCAACATAATTAATTTCATTTATTTTGAAATTAATTTAAGAAAACTATAGTTTAAAGAATTTTTATTCTAAGCTAAACTATATGTATTTTCTTGTATTTAATTAAATATAGAATTATAACCATCTAGATTCTTTCTGAAGCTTAATTTAAAATTTTCATTAAATATTCCTATTTAAGTTGATGTTTAGTTATTTATATCTAATCAGCTTAAATGTTAATATCTTTTGGATTTAAAATTTCAAAATTAAGTTGAGGAATTTTAAGAATTGGTTATTAAGATTCTTTAGATAATTTTTAAGTTGATATTTTTTCAAATATTAACTTAAAATGTAATATTTTTCAAAATTAAGTGGTTACAACTTAATTTTAATTTAATTAAATCTAATTTGAAAGATATTTAAGTTGATTTTTTTTAGATTCTTCTAAAACAACTTAAACAAGATATTTTCAAATTTGTTCCATTTTATTCGAATATATTTTTCGAATTTAAATAATAATTGCAATTTAATTAAATTTGATTTTTTATTTAAACCAACTTTAATTTGTAATTTTTCATTATTATAATACGGAATAAATGATTAAATAAAATACATATTTTAAAATAATGAGCTTTAATCAAGAGACATTCGATCTCCATTGCGGGTTTTACATAGCGTTTGTTTTAGTGAGTAATCCTCCCTAATGGAGGAACGTTCATTAGCAAGTTCGCACCGTTTAATCTCGAAATATAAGTAGCTTTGTAAGTGTTTTATATGGTATGGATCACCCTAATGGTGGCGACCATATTTGACTTACAAAATATGAAACAATGGTGGAAGCTCATAAGATAGAATTGCCTTTACTCTCGCCTAAACGGGACAACGCTGAATTCCAATCTTGATCGAATAAAAGGTTGCTAGAATGATTATCATTTTAGATGAGTTGACAGCTCTATTCAATGGATGATGCTTTGACTCTCGCCTGAACGGGACACTGTATCGGTTTGTTGAAAACCTTGGAAAATAAACTATGTTAAATTTAGTATTTTTATAACATATGTGATTATTTTTTATTTTCTGAACATGTGTATGAATTTATGAACCAAAACCTTACTTCTGTTTTATTGATGTGTTGTAGTGCCAATATGAATAACCCTCACCCCGATCCTCTCCTAGTTAATATCTTAGCAAAAGAACTCTATAGTGTGAAAATGCATCTTGGTAGTTGCATAAACTCGCACCTGTTGATGATGAATCTGAAGTTCCAAAAGGAAAATCTACTAGGGATTGATTTATCAAGAGAACAATGGGTCCAATTCATTCTTAATAGTCTTCCTCCGGAGTATAATGAATTTGTTGTTTCTCACATGATCAACAATTTCAACTCCTCCGACATGGACAAGCTCGAAGCAGAATTATGAGCCCATGAACGGAATTTGATTGCAATGGGTCCTCCTGGGTTTGCAAATCTTAATCAGAGGAAAAGGATTAAGCAGGAAGGCTCTAGCAAAGCTGCTTCTTCAAGTACAATTATCAGACATAATCTTCTATGTTCGAATTGTAATGAAAAGGGACATCAAGAAGAATGATGTCCCCGACTTCTAAACAATTCCAACGAAGGTAATGCTTTTTTCTTTGAATCATGTGTTTTAGAGAACGACAAATCCGCTTGGATTGTTGATTCTGGGTCTACTAACCATGTATGTTCTTCACTGCAGCTGCTTGAACTTGGGAAAATCTACTTCCAGAAGAGTTAAAGCTTAAAGTTGGTAATGACGAGTTAGTGTCGGTCAAAGCTAGAGGAAAACCCCGCATCAAGTTTCAACAAAGATTTTTAATTTTAGAAAATGTTTTATTTATTCCAAACTTTAGTAGAAACTTGATTAGTGTCTCATGTTTGCAAACACAATCTTATATATTGAATTTTTCGAGTTCTAATTTTTCAATTTCTTGTAATTGATTTCAAATATGTGTTGCTACCATGGAACAAGGGCTTTATGTTTTAAGACCAAATACACAAATCTCACTAAACAGTGAACTTTTCAATGTAGCTAAACCTAGAAACCTCAAAAGAAAATAGATTGATAATGATGATCAAACTTATCTATGGCATTTACGTTTGGGTCATATAGGCTTTGATAGAATCAATAGGCTAACCAAAGACGGTCCATTGAAAAATGTCATCCTAGGTGAATTGTCAGTATGCGAGTCCTTCCTGGAAGGAAAAATGACTAAACGTTCTTTCTCTGCAAAGGGAGAGCGTGCCAAACAACCCCTAGGGTTAGTGCATTCCGATGTCTGCGGACCTTTGAATGTAAAAGCCCGAGGTGGTTATGAGTATTTTGTCACTTTCATTGACGATTACTCTAGATATAGTTTTCTTTACCTAATGCAAAAGAAATCTGAAACGTTTGAAAAGTTTCAAGAATTTCATGCCTTGGCTCAAAACCAATTAGGTAAAACATTAAAGATCTTGCGAACTGATAGTGGTGGAGAATATATGGATATGCAGTTCAAAGATCATTTCATTGAACTTGGAATTGAATCCCAATACACTGCCCCAGGCACTCCACAACAAAATGGAGTTGCAGAAAGAAGAAATCGCACTCTTTTGGAAATGGTTAGGTCTATGCTGAGTTATTCAACTCTGTCTACGTCCTTCTGGGGATATGCTATACAGATGGCTAATGACATTTTAAATGTTGTTCCATCTAAAGCAGTCGCTAAGACACCCGTCGAACTTTGGAATGGTCGTACACCTAGTTTACGCCACTACAGAATTTGGGGGTGCCCTGCTCATGTCTTGAGAAAGAAAGAAGGCAAACTTGAATCACGAACTGAAGTGTGCATGTTTGTCGGAAATTCTAAAGAGCTAGGGGTGGACTATTTTATAGTCACAAGGATAACAAAGTGTTTGTTTCTACAAATGCTACTTTTCTTGAAGAGAACTATATTAAAGACAACAAACCGAAAAGTAAAGTTGTTTTAGAGGAAATGCATTAGATATAACTCCTTCCAATGTTCCGTCCTCTTCCACTCAAGAAGAGGACAATCCCACTCCCTTAGTCGAACCAACTGAGAAAACTACTACCAAAGTTCCTGTTTAGAAGATCACCGCTCTCGTCGTAGTGGGAGGGTTTCAACAAAACCAGCTCGTTATGGCTTGGATGGTGAAATCAATATGGTAGTTGGTGACGGTATTGAAGACGATCTATTAACCTATAAACATGCAATGGCTAGTCCGCAACTGAAACGATGGTCAGCCGGCATGGATTCAGAAATGGATTCCATGAAAAAGAACAAAGTCTGGGAATATGTAGACGCACCTGATGACTATCGTCCAATAGGATGCAAGTGGGTTTACAAGAAGAAAAGAGGAGCTGGAGGCAAAGTCGAAACTTTTAAAGCTAGACTTGTAGCCAAAGGTTATACCCAAAGAGAAGGCGTGGACTATGAGGAAACTTTTAGTCCTGTTTCCATGCTCAAATCCATCCAAATTTTTCTCTCCATAGCTGCTGCTTTCGATTATGAAATCTGGCAAATGGATGTCAAGACTGCCTTCCTTAATGGGGTGCTTGAAGAAACCATCTATATGGAGCAACCAGAAGGCTATGTTCTTCCAGGGCAAGAAAAGAAAGTTTACAAACTAAATAGGTCTATCTATGGACTTAAGCAAGCTTCTCGCTCATTGAATAAAAGGTTTGATGAAATCATCAAGACCTACAGCTTTCTTCAGAATGAAGATGGACCTTGTGTTTACCAACTCAAGGAAGACCAAGTAGTAGTATTCCTGGTCCTTTATGTTGATGACATTTTGATTATTGGAAACAATATCAAGAAAATGACTCACATCAAGGAATGGCTTAACACTCAATTCGATATGAAAGATTTGGGTGAAGCAGCCTATATTCTTGGTATTCAGATTATCAGAAACTGGAAGAACAGATCTCTTGCTCTCTCTCAAACAACCTACATTGACAAGGTTTTAGAGAGATTCTACATGAACAACACCAATGGGGCAAACATGCCTTCTAGATATGGTATTCGTCTATCTAAGGAACAGTCTCCTACTGATCCTCAAGAGATAGAGGACATGGCGAAAGTTCCCTATGCTTCTGCAGTTGGAAGTCTAATGTATGGAATGTTATGCACTAGACCTGGCATCTGCTATTCAGTGGGAATCGTGAGCAGGTATCAGTCTAATCCAGGACAGAAACATTGGAATGCAGTTAAGTATATTCTGAAATACTTAAAGAGTACAAGGAATCTTGTGTTAGTCTACAAGGGTGGTGCTTTAAATCCCATAGGCTATACTGATTCAGATTTCCAGGCATGTCTTGAAGACAAGAAATCTACATCTGGGATGGTGTTTACTCTTGGGGGTGGAGCAGTGGTTTGGAGAAGTGCAAAACAAACCGCGATATCGGACTCGACGATGGAAGCTGAATACATAGCTGCAGTAGAAGCTGCTAAAGAACTTGTCTGGCTAAGAAAGTTCTTCACCAGTATCGGCGTCGTGCATGGAATGGAAAAGCCTCTGGTCCGACTTTGTGATAATAATGGAGCAATACCCAACAGTAAGGAACCTCGAAGCCACAAGAGAAGCAAACACATAGAAAGGAAGTATCACATCATCAGAGAATATGTGGCCAAGGGGGATGTACTAGTTGAGAAAGTGGACACAGAAGACAACTTAGATGATCCATTCACCAAAGTCTTGGCCGTGACTGCATTTGAAAAGCACCGTCAGAATTTAGGATTAATTGATATGTACTGATTAGTTTCATATTAGTGCAAGTGGGAGTTTGTTGGGTTTTATGCCCTAAATAAAACTCCATTTCAATGTAATCCATTTTATTCAACATCAATAAAGAAACAGAAGTATTTTTCATTCATTTGTGTATGTTTTGGTTCATGTTATCAATTGCTTGTCTATTTGATTTATAAATTCATCAGAGACCCTTTTCACATACTTGATCTTGTTTATTGTGTTGTCAACACATTGGAAAGAAAACATGACTACGTGAATAAAGTTTCCTAGATTTATCAGACACAGGGTTTTACTGATATGATAATCTACAACAGAGCTTACTTGCATTTGGAGAAATATTATGTTCTATGCAGAGCATTGGTTAAAGTAAAGCTCAGGTTGGATGCATGGAGTATGCATCGGAAGGGACCGATATTGAACTTTGACTTAGATTTATTAAACTTACCGTAATATCTATTCAAGTCAATATCGCCTAGTTGATCCTAGATCAAATGATCTTAATCCTATTACGATTAGGCTCACTCTCAAGAGGTTATTCGTGTTCTTTGATTTGTTAGTTAAGCCTACTTTTAGGTCAGGATGATACGTACATTTTGGGAACACGGTAGTGCAATTGAGTGGGAGCGCTAACATAAACATGGAATCTATAGCTTCTATCCTGCGAATAGTAAGTAAAGGATGATCTCCTTCGAGCTTGACCAAACGAAAATAAATGGTGGAGTACTCATTTCACATAAGCTGAAATATCATTTATACAGTGTAGATCATTCATATAGAGGATCATTGATCAAATTAGGATTATAACAATGGATAACTAATGATGTGTCTATATGGTGGAACATATAGAGCATTCTATATACTGAGAGTGTAATTCTAAGTTCTATGCGTGGATTCAACGAAGAATAAATAAGTCAGTGAATTTAGGTTATAAATTCTTGATCTGCTTATTGGAAGCTCGGTTATATAGACCCATGGTCCCCCCACTAGTTGAGATAATATTGCTTGTAAGACTCATATAATTGGTTTTGATTAATCAATTATAATTCTCAAATTAGACTATGTCTATTTGTGAATTTTTCACTAAGTAAGGGCGAAATTGTAAAGAAAGAGTTTTAGGGGCATATTTATTAATTATGATACTTTGTATGGTTCAATTAATAAATATGATAAATGACAATATTATTAAATAATTATTTATAGTTATTAAATAGTTAGAATTGGCATTTAAATGGTTTAATTTGAAAATTGGCGTTTTTGAGATAATGAGATGCAGAAATGATAAAACTGGAAAATTGCAAAAAGTGAGGCCCAAATCCATATTGCCTAGGCCGGCCTCTTTTATAGGCTTTAACATCTGATATTTTCATTATTTTAATGCTAAATAATTCTAACCTAACCCTAGTGGAATGCTATAAATAGATAGTGAAGGCTTCAGGAAATTTACACCTAACTTTCACACTTTTCCTTCAGAGAAAAACCTTAGCCTTCTCTCTCTATACCTAGCCGCACCCTTCTTCTCTTTCTTCTTCCTTGAAATTTCGAACCACTTAGTGATTAGAGTAGTGCCCACACACAACAAGTGATACCTAAATCATAGTGAGGAAGATCGTGAAGAAAGACATTGAACAAGAAGGAGTTTCAGCACTAAAGAAGGAGAGAAAGAGATCCAGGTTCAGATCTTAATAATACTCCGCGACAGAAAGGATGCAAGGGTTAGAGATCTGAATGGAAGGAGACATTTAATTCCGCTGCACCCAATGTAAGGTTTCTAATACTTTATATGTGTTTATTTCATAATCGTTTTAGAAGTTCATATTTAGGATGTTAATCAACATACTTGTGAGTAGATCTAAGATCCTGGTAAAATAATTTCCATCAATAACAATGGATAATTAATAGCGTATCTATATCGTGGAATATATAGAGCGTTCTATATGACTGAGAGTGCAATTCCAAGTTCTATGAGTGGATGCAATGAGGAATTAATAAGTTAGTGTTTTTACGTGGTAAATTCTAGATCAGCTTATTGGAAGCTCGGTTATATAGGCCCATGGTCCCCATACTAGTTGAGACCATACTACTTGTAAGACTTAGTTAATTGATTTTAATTAATCAATTATAATTCTAATAAATTAGACGATGTCTAGTTTATGAATTTTCACTAAGCAAGGGCTAAATTGTGAAGAAAAGAGATTCTAGGTCTTATTTATTAATTGAAAGACTTTATTAAGTCTAATTAATAAATATATTAAATGATAATATTATTTAATAATTAATTTTTAGTTATTAAATAATTAGAATTGGCAAGTGGTTAAATTGGAAAATTGGCGTTTTTGAGAAAATGAGATAGAAAAATGACAAAATGGCAAAATTGCAAACTGGGCCCATTATCCAACCCATGGCCGACCACTGTGCATGGATTTTACCATTTATTTTTCTAATATTTTAATGCCAATTAAATCTAACCTAAACCTAGGTTGTTACCTATAAATAGATAGTGATGGCTCACACTTAAAAGATTGATGAAATTTCTTGTCTTCAGAAAATTGAGCCTCCTACCTATTGCCGAACCTATACCCTCTCTTTTCTTCTTAAAATTTTCATACCTTGAGTTATAGAGTGAGTGCCCACACACATCAAGTGGTATCTCAATCATAGTTTTCAAGACTGTGAAGAATCCAATCAACAAGAAGGAGAATCGGGCTCAAGAAGGAGAGAAAGAGATCCAGGTTCAGATCTTGATAATGCTCTGCTACAGAAAGGAATCAAGGGCTAGAGATCTGAACGGAAGGAGTCATTATATTCCGTTGCACCCAATGTAAGGTTTTCTTAAACTTTATATGTGTTTATTTCATTGTTTTAGAAATTCATATTAGGATGTTAATGAAACATACTTGTTAGTAAATCTAGATCCTGGTAAAATATTTCCAGCAACTGGTATCAGAGCCAATATGATAGGGCTCATCCAAATCATTTGACCTGTGTGAGCCTATATGTTTACTATTGGGCTTAGATGCATATAGGAAGCCCATTTAATTTTTACTAAGTAAATAGACTAGGTTGCTAAAATAAAATTTCACTTAGGTAATTTTATTTAGGCCCAATTAGAATTGGGCTTATTCAATTAATAACAATTATTTATTTAATGGTTAAATTCCTCTCCTTTGGGCCTTGTGTGAGAGTTAGGGGGCCAATAGCAGTGGGTACGACATACTGAACCCAACCCTCTCTCACATGAACTACCCCAATTGTGAAGGCCCATTTGCCTTATTTAAATAATTGTAGTAGGTTAATTATAATAGTCTAACCTAATTAAAATTGAATTAGCAACATAATTAACTTTTAAAATATATGAAATTTATTTTTCATTTAATATTTTAAAGTTAATTTTAGAAAAACACTTAGTTAATTGAAATGTATTCTAGATAGTTATTTCTAGTACTAGTTATATTTTCTAATATTTAAATAGGAAAATATTTTAATTTGAAAAATTAATTATTTATTTTAATTAATTTTCGGACCAACTTAAATTAAGAATATTTTTCCTAGTATTAAATTAGAATTAATAATTAAGTTTCTTTTATACTTGATTATTTAATTCTTATATTTAATACATTTAATTAAATTAAAAATTAAATATTTAAGCTGATTTCATTCATTGATACTTAAATATTATTATTTTCAGAATATTTAATTAAATAGAAAATTATTTTAAGTTGGAAATTTTAATTTCAGAACAACTTAAATTTGAATAATTTTCAACATATATTTTATTTTATTTTATTAATCATTTTTTTTATATAAATTTCGAAATTGCATTTTTTATTTAAATTCAGAAAATTTTGAACTTTTCTTGAAAAATAGATTAAAGTTGAAAATTATTTATTTTAATTTTAGATAAACTTAAATCATTATATTTTTTATTTAAATGATTAATTAAACTAAATGAACTAAAATATATTATAATTAGACGATAAATTAATTAGTCAATGAAAGTCTAGATAGTTATTATCTGTTTGCTTGAAGTACTTTTCTAGTAATATTTAATTAAATAGAAAATTAATATTTAAGTTGATTTTCATCACGATACTTAAATATTTGAAATTTTCTTAAATATTTAATTAAATAGAAAAATTATATTTATGTTGAAAATTATTTTTTTTTTAATTTTGGACCAACATAAAATTAGAATAATTTTTCAGGATTTATTTTATTTTATTTTAGAGCCTTTTTGAAAATTGTATTTATTTTTAAATACATTAATTTTCAAAATGCAATATATATTTATAGAAAATAAAATTTGAGTTGTAAATTAATTTTATTAGTTTTGATACAACTTAAATTGAATAATTTTCTAAATATTTATTGAAAAATTATTACTAAGATGGAAATAATTCATTTTATTTTTCATATCCATCTAAGTATAATTATAGAAATATTAAATTGAGAATTTTATTCTAAATTGGGAATTTTAATTAAATAAATATATATTTAAAATAAATTGATTAAAATAAGTATTAGAAGAAAATACATTTTAAATAATGAGCTTTATTATTATTAGGATATTCGATCTCCATTGTTGGTTCTACATAGTTATTGTTTTAGTGTGTATTCCTCCGTAATGGAGGAACGATCATGAGCAATTTAACGCCGTAGAATCTCAAAAGATATAAGTATTATTAGTAAGTGTTTTATTTTTAGTATGGGTCACCCTAATGGTGGCGACTATTAGTAAGACTTACAAAAGTATGAAACAATGGTGGAAGCTCATAAGATAGAATGACCTTGACTCTCGCCTAAACGGGACAACGCTGGATTCTTATCTTGATCGAATAAAAAGTTGCTAGAATGTTTATCATTTCAGATGAGTTGACAACTCTATTCAATGGATGATATCTTTGACTCTCGCCTAAACGGGACACTGATATCAGTTTATTGAAGACCTTGGAAATTGTTTAGGATTTTATATTTTAGTATTTTTGCTTGTCATTCCTACTTGCTAAATGCTTAATAATTTCTGAATTGTGTGTGAATTTATATTGAACCATGATGTTTTCTTTTATTAATTGTAGTTTAATTTTGAATCTTCATTGTTGGTCTAACTTGACTTATTATTTTAATGGGACAAATCCTCATAATTTGTTATCCATTATACAAACATAATAGTGTTAGATCTCGATAGATAAATATTTGTAAATGCAACATCTAGCTGTTCATCAATAGACGACACCTTAGACTAGTATTTACAATATGAAACAATGAAGAAATTTATAAAAATAAGAATAACTTTGACTCTCAATAATCGGGATATCGTTGGATTCTTGTTTTTAATCGAAATTATCCTTTATTTTTCCTCTTAGCTTATTCATTTCGAATTAGCTTAAATAAAATATCATTGGATGAATGGTTTATAAATCATATAATGTCATTCTATTTTCTCTTAAGAAATTGAATGACACATGTGATTATATTCCCGAAATTCTATCCCGAAATGATATAAATCCTCGATCTTAGAATCTCCTACTTGTACATGCTTACTTTAGGAAAATTAAGCTTAGAGTTAGATTAGTAGTGATGGTCCAAGAAAGAATACTCATGTATATTTGGCATAAATGAAAGTTTTTGACTTTAAATTTTAGACTCCAAATAGAAATTTTAAATTTTTGTTTCCAAAATACAATACAGTTCAACTTTCACAAGTTATTAATATCCATTTCCTATCAATGGATTCAAACTATATGTTAATATGGAATGTGAGTTTAATATTTTGTGACCAAATCCACTTGGACTATTCTAAGAAATCTTTATTGTCACTAGACCTAAGTTATCGAAAGACCACAACCACATATTTTATAAATCTATGGCATTTGTATCTTGTTCATAGTTATTTTGACAAGATCCTTCTCTGCAAAGAGTCAATATGCCTATATCCACTAAAAGTATAATCATCTCATTCGAAGATGGATGTACATTCAGGGGTGGATATGAGCTTTCGTTATATTCTTAAGATGATCACTCTAGATTTTACCTTATGCAAAAGAAATTTGAAATGTTTGAAAAATTTCATGAATTTTTTTTAGCAATGGTGGAAAACCATTAAGGTAAGTGGTTAAAGATCTTGCGAACTGATAGGGGTGGAGAAATATTTAGTCGATATGCAGTTCAAAGATCATTAAGTTGATTTTTGAATTAAATCCAAACTCACTTCCCCAGAAATTGATTAGCATTTTGATGATAGTATAAGGTCTATGATTAATTACTAATCGTTGCCTAAGTCCTTCTAAGGAAATACCCTAGTGATAGGAAAATTTCAGAATGATGGCATGGTTATGTACTTAGTATAAACCATTACTAGATTCATGGATGACCTAATCGTGATCTTAAGAAAAGCTAGAACTGCTAACCAAGGTTTGCATGTTTGTTAGCTATTCTAAGTGATTAGGGGTTGATCATCCTATAGTCATTAGATAAGAAAGTGTTTGCTTTAACACGTACTACTTTTCTAAGAAAATGACTAAGTCTGAAAACAAAGTAGCAAATAAAGGAGATATTTTTTTTCTTGATTCCAAAAGTGTTTCATCATCTTATTCGACACAAGATGATCCCACTACCTCTGTTGTTCTTAACACAACCGAAGAGGACTATACCATTTAGATTCTTAGACAAAAGTCACGATACTTTGTCGTAGTGGGAGGGTTTCAAGGAACTCACCCTGTTATGACATGGTAGACATTTGTGATGAAGATCCACTATTAGTTTAAACAAGTAATGGATTGTCAGAACAAGAAACTAAGAAGAAAAGCCAAGAGAACTATTGTTAAAACCATTTATATGGAACAACCAAAAGTTTTCTATTACAAGGACAAGAAAGGAAATTTCGTTAATAAGTCTATTCAATGGACTTAAAAAAACTTCCGATTCCTAGTATTATATATATAGGTTTGAGATTATCTAAACCTATGGTTTGTGGTTTGCCTGGTAATTTACTTACTCTAGTGCAAGCAACTTACTTTAGTAAGATGCTGAAGCATTTTCTTTTCTAGTGGCTAAATCTATAGAAGCTTTTCGACTTCTAGATATAGATTTCATTTATCTAAGGAAAAGTTTTTTTCTACTATTCCAGAAAAGATAAAGCCATGAAGGAATTTGTTTAATCAACAGTGAGAGGTCTCAGACATGCTTTAGTATGCCTTTGACCAGAATCCTGCTGTTGAGTGGGAGAAATGAGTAGGTATCAGATTAATCCAAGAAAGGAACATTGGAAGACAATCAAGTAAATCTTAAGATTAAGAAGAGGAACTATATGTTAGTTGATAAGGGTGTATTTAATACTCTTAGACTACACCAAATCAGATTTCTAGACTTGCCTTAGTGCTTAAAGTCTGCTGATGAGATGGTGATTACTCTGGGGGTGGAGTAGTAATTTTGGAGAAGTGTAAAAACCTATCTGAATTCTCTAACTCTACCAGAGAGACTGAATGTTAAAGCTACAGGAAAGATGCTTATTGATCAGTCCAAGAAAAATTCTATTTTTTTGGCATTTGTTCCAACATTTATTAACTACTAGTGTTACCTCCCGACTAACGCAAAAGTAGTTGCCAAAAGTAAAGAATCTAGTATCCCTAGAGGAGTAGACATGTATAGAGGAATTTCACAATCTCAAGAATTTTGTGATTAAGGAAATGTAATGGTGGAGAAAAAGTTGTATTGAATACAACCTATCAGATCCTATTACGGAGAGTATACTACATACTACACTTGATTTGTATATCAAGGTGTTGAGATTATTTGAAATGCACTTTTTATTTACATTAGTGCAAGTGGGAGTTTGTTGGGTTTTGTGCCCTAAATAAAACCCATTTCAATATAATCAGATTTACTAGTTAATAAAGATCAGAAATCCCATTTTATGTTGCATGGTTCACATGATTTATTTCATGATTATATTTAACGTATAAATTCTATTAAGTCCAGAACATATGAATTTGTTCGTGATTATAATGTTGTTAGCACAGTGGCATATAATCATGTTTATATGTTTGAAAGTTTAATTCCCTGATTTGTTAGTTCACTAGATTTAGACTGGCATGATAATCAGCGATAGGTATGCTTACACCTTGGATAAGTTTTATGTCCTTTCCAGGGCATTGGCAAAGTTTACCAGTATCGGATGTATGGAGTATACATTGGAAGGGACCGATATTGAACTTTGATTAGATATGATAAATTTATCGTAATATCTATTCAATTCAAATCACCTAGTTGATCCTAGATCAAATGATCTTAATCCTGACATGGTTGGGTTCGATCTCAAGAGTATTGAAAAACCCTAACTAGCATAGGCGTGTTAGCGTGATTTTTAACGTACTGTGCAGCTCGTTGCTAATCAACGAGGTTAATGAAAAACGTGAATAATTAAAATTTGCTTATTTAATTAAAAACTTAAAGTATTACACATATAAAACTCCGGGATCCTGTTTACAAAATACTTTTTAAAAGTTTGCTATACACATATACAAAAGTTTTTCGCCCAGCGACTATATAGCAAAATCCTCAATGTCCCCAAAAATCATACGCTCCAGGCCTGACCGCCCCGACATGTACAATCTTCATCTGCTCGTACTCACGGATCCTCAACTTTAGCCTTGCCCTTACCTACACATAAACATAGCACTGTGAGTCGACAGACCCAATAAGAAAAGCATAACATAAACATACAAATAACCCAGGTTATAATCTGGCGCCCATACACCAGATCATAACCCTAATCCCCGTGTCCCACACGGTACTTAGTCTAGAACGTTCATAAGAGAATAATATCGCCCATAATGTCAGCCTATATTCAATATGCTAGTCATACTCTAGCCATATTGATGTGACAGTATCGATCAGTATCTTAGCCAACATACATCTATCTGTCGTCAGTACAACTCTATGTATACTATTACTGCTATCAATGTAATCTAACAGGCAATAACAACATGTACGCTAAACATGTAATAACATATGTATGATATTATACTAATCTTACCTCAATTCCGAATTCAAGTGTGCTGGTCAACCTGAGTGGAACAACTGCTCAGCGAATTATAGGCTCCTAAATCACATCGATACTAACACGCATAAGTGACTCGGTAAATCACAACTGGGACTTAGGTTTTAAACCGAAAACCTATCTACTGCAACTTAATATGGCAATACCCCGAACTAGCAGGGAATCAGCCAACTAGAAACCTGAAACTGACGCGAAACGACAAGCTAAATTTTCGAGTTTCCCTGCTGCCAAATTCGGGTAGCCGATTTTACAAGAATTGTAAAACCAGTAAGCTGATTTTCCCTAGAAAAACCAAAAAATCAAATACCCTAACCAAATCGTGTCCAAACCCAACCAAACTTTCCAGACCTGCATAATACACCCCAATAAACATTTTCCAAGTGATAAAACAACTACCCATACTCAGAATTCAAAATTACCATTGATGAGCCAAGCTTGAGTTCAAAAACTCAAAGCTTACTCATCCAACAAACTAGCTATCAAAACCTGCTCAAATCACCCTATATAAACATAATTTAACTACTGAAAACATAACCCAACAACAACAACAAGAACAACAGGCAAAACATCAAAAACATGCATGATCCATTTCCTTAAAAATCAAGAAACTAAGGGGAAGTTGTCTAAAACCTTACCTTGGCTTGGAGATTACAAACACTAGCAGAAAATCACTTGAATCACAAAGAAAACTCCCAACCCTAGCTGGCCAAGAGAGTTTCGAAAGAGAGAGGGCAAGAGAAAGAGAACCTTTCCTTCAAGAAAATGATACTTTTGATTTTTTTAATAAAATGAGAAAAGAATTGATTTATCTACTTAATATTCAGCATAAAACTTAACTAAAAAATCAGATTAATAAACTTTAATTAAAGTCCACAAAAAGACAAAACTCACCTAGGCAACATGACTATTATGCCCTTCCAACACTTAAAGTCATAAAATGTCACTTAGGGTATTTTGGGAAATTCTAAAATCCCAACTATTCCCGACATTCCTAATGTCTAAAATATTATCCCGCTATACTAAAAATACTAAGATGTGATTCTAATAGCCATACCCCGCGTTCCAATGTTGCTGGACACAAAATATGCAAAATTATGAAGTTTCTATATGTGACATAAAAATACATTCTAAATTCAAATAAATCATCATAATTAATTAATTCAATAGTAATAAATAATTTTCATAATTAAACCCTAATTATCTGCTAATTTCCAAATTAGGACTAAGCGGTCTTTACAATTATCCCCCCCTTAAAAGGATTTTGTCCTGAAAATCTAACATGAAAAACTCCGGATATTGAGCTCTCATGTCTGTTTCTAACTCCCAGGTGGCTTCCTCCACCTTGGTATTTCTCCAGAGTACTTTGACCAGAGGTATGGTCTTGTTCCGAAGAACCTTATCCTTTCTGTCAAGATCTGAATTGGTTGTTCTTCATAAGACATGTCTGGTTGCAGCTCAAGATTTTCATAGCTAAGTACATGAGCAGGGTCTGAAACGTATTTTCTCAACATCGACACATGGAATACGTTGTGAACTGCTGAAAGAGCTGGAGGCAAAGCCAATCGATATGCCACTTGTCCAACCTTCTTGAGAATCTCGAAAGGTCCTGTAAATCTAGGGCATAACTTGCCTCTTTTCCCGAAATGCTTAATCCCCTTCATGGGAGACACCCGTAGGAACACATGATCCCCTACTTGAAATTCTACATCTCTGCGTTTCGGGTTTGCAGAACTCTTTTGCCTGCTCTGAGAAGCAAGCATTTTGGCTTTAATCTTCTCAATTGCTTCATAAGTCTGTTGTACTGATTCCGGACCAAGATATTTTCTCTCCCCTGTCTGATCCCAGTCAATGGAAGATCTACACTTTCTTCCATATAATAGTTCATAGGAAGCCATCCCTATCGTACTCTGGTAATTGTTATTGTACGAAAATTCTATTAACGGTAGGTACTTACTCCAGGAGCTTTCGAAATCCATAACACAGGCTCGTAACATATCTTCCAGTATTTGAATCGTCCTTTCGGACTGTCCATCTATATGAGGATGGAAAGTTGTACTGAACTTCAGTTTGGTACCCATAGTCGTTGTAAACTCTGCCAAAACTTTGAAGTAAACTTCGGATCTCTATCTGAAACTATGGATTTTGGCACACCATGCAGTCTTACAATCTCTTTAACGTACAAATCTGCATACTGATCCACTGAGAAGGTTGTCTTAACTGGTAGAAAATGAGCAGATTTCGTAAACCGATCTATCACAACCCAAATTGAATCAAAGAAATCTGTGGTTCTAGGTAATCCAACCACAAAGTCCATTGTGATATCTTCCCACTTCCACTCAGGTAGGGTCAAAGGCTGTAACAACTATGCAGGTCTCTGATGTTCAGCCTTAATCTGTTGACAAGTTAGGCATCTCAATACGAATTCTACCACATTCTTCTTCATTTCGCTCCACCAGAAGTAGGGTTTAAGATCTTGATACATCTTGGTGGTGCCGGGATGCAGGGAATATGGAGTGGCATGAGCCTCTTCGAGAATTTCATTTTTAAGTTCCACACTATTAGGAACACAGACTCTAGTCTTAAACAACAATATTCCACTATTTAACACTGTAAAGTCTTTTGCCTACCCAGCTGAAACCTCTTTTCTGACTTTTATTAGCTTTGGATCAGTTAGCTGAGCCACTTTAATACGTTTTGATAGATCTGATTATAGCGTCAAGTTATTAAGTTTGCCTACAACAAACTCGATGCTTGATTTGACCATATCCTCTGCTATCTGAGGTGAAATTTCGATCATGCTAGCTACCTGTCCGGGACCCTTTCTGCTCAGGGCATCAACCACTACATTGGCTTTCCCAGGATGGTAAAGGATCTCACAATCGTAATCCTTAACCAACTCAAACCAATGCCTCTGTCTCATATTCAAATCTTTTCTGAGAAAAGAAATATTTGAGACTTTTATGGTCGGTATAAATTTCACATCTCTCTCCATAGAGATAATGCCGCCAAATCTTTAAAGCAAACACTACTCCGGTAAGTTCTAGGTCATGAGTCAGGTATCGCTGTTCATAATCTTTCAACTGACAGGAGGCATAGGCAATAACCCGATCGGCCTGCATCAGAACACACCCCAGACCCTATCTAGATGCATCAAAATAAACCACGAACTTCTCTCTGTCAGAAGGCAGAGCTAACACTGGAGCTGTAATTAACGTCTGCTTCAGCTCCTGAAAACTTGATTCACACTTATCCGTCCATACAAAACGCTGATTCTTTTTTGTGAGCTCCGTTAAGGGTGTTGAAATTTTAGAGAACCCTTCTACGAACCGACGATAATATCCAGCCAAACCCAAGAAGCTTCTAACTTCTATCACTGTTTTCGGTCTTGGCCGATCCCTGACAGATTCTATCTTTCCCGAATCCACTTTGATCCCATCTTTGCTAACAATGTGTCCAAGAAAAGACACCTGAGATAGCCAAAATTCACACTTCTTGAATTTGGCATATAACTTATGTTCCCGAAGTCGCTGCAGAACCATCCGGAGATGTTGCTCATGCTCCTCTTCCGACTGAGAGTACACAAGGATGTCGTAGATAAATACAATAACACAAATATCGAGGAAATCCTTGAATACCCTATTCTTCAAATTTATAAAAGATGCAGGAGCATTGGTTAGTCCAAAAGACATAACCAAAAATTCATAATGTCCATACCTAGTGCGGAAAGCTGTCTTTGGGATATCCTCCTCTCGGATTCTCAACTGATGATAGCCTGATCGGAGATCAATCTTTGAAACTACAGTCTTCCCCTGAAGTTGATCAAAAATATCATCGATCCTAGGTAAAGGATATTTATTCTTGATTGTTAGCTTATTCAATTCGCGGTAGTCAATGCACATCCGCAAAGATCAACCTTTCTTCTTAAGAAACAGTACTGGAGCTTCCCAGGGTGACACACTGGGTCAGGTAAACCCTATGTCAAGCAACCCTTGGAGTTGAATTTTTAATTCTTTCAGTTTTGCTAGAGCCATTCTATAGGGAGCCTTAGAAACCAGTTCTGCTCCAGGTGCCAAGTCAATAACAAATTCAATTTCTCTCTGATTTGGTAAACCTGGAAGTTCGTCGGGAAAAACATCTAGAAATTCCCGAACCAGCTTGATGTTTCTGGCCAAATAGGGTCAGGTCGAGTGGTAACTAATACCACGGCCAAAAAACCTAGACTTCCGTCTCGCAACAATTGCCTAGTTGTTAGCACCGAGATTATTGAGATCCGAGATTCTTGAACCGAACCGACAAAACAAAATGGTTCTTCACCTTCAGGTTGGAAGATTATTATCTTCCTCTTACGGTCAATAGTGGCTGAGTACTTGGACAAGAAATCCATTCCCAGTATAATATCAAAATCCACTAGGTTCATCTCTATCAAAACAACACTCAACTCTCTATCTTCTATTCTGATTGGCATAGACCTAATCCACCATTTGGAGATAACTAACTCTCCGCCAAGCAGTAGGTTTCTAAACCCTACTTCATAACTATCATTCAGTCAACCCAATTTACTAAAAATTCTGACCGCCACATAAGAATGAGTGGCCCCAAAGTCAAACAACATAGAGAAATAAGAGTTGTTGACCGAGAGCTGACCTATTAACACAGAGGGGCTGGCTTTCGCATTAGCCTGAGTTATTACGAACACCCTGGATGGAGTGGGTTTCGTTGCAATCTTCGGTGCCTCAGTTTTGAGCTGGGGACAATCCCTCTTGTAATGCCCTGGCATGCCACACTGAAAGCACCCCTACCCTTTACACTCCACCAGATGGTGCTTTTTACAACTGGGGCACTCTGGGTACGTGTATCGGGTTTCAGTGCCACTCTGGCAATTGCCTCGACCCTAGTTCCCCTGGAACCTCTTGTTCTGTCCTGAGCCACTGGTTGTAGTCAATTATGGCTGAGTACTTGGACAAGAAATCCGTTCCCAGTATAATATCAAAATCAACTAAGTTCATCTCTATCAAATTAGTATTCAACTCTCTATCTTCTATTCTGATTGGCATAGACCTAATCCACCTTTTGCAGATAACAAACTCTCCGCCAGGCAATCAGGTTCCAAACCCTGCTTCATAACTATCATGCAGTTTACCCAATTTACTAAAAATTCTGACGCCACATAAGAATGAGTGGCCCCAGAGTCAAACAACATAGAGAAATAAGAGTTGTTGACCGAGAGCTGACCTTTTACCACAGAGGGGCTGGCTTTCGCATTAGCCTGAGTTATTACGAACACCCTGGATGGAGTGGGTTTCGTTGCAATCTTCGGTGCCTCAGTTTTGAGCTGGGGACAATCCCTCTTGTAATGCCCTGACATGCCACACTGAAAGCACCCCTACCCTTTACACTCCACCAGATGGTGCTTTTTACAACTGGGGCACTCTGAGTACGTGTATCGGGTGTCAGTGCCACTCTGGCAATTGCCTCGACCCTAGTTCCCCTGGAACCTCTTGTTCTGACCTGAGCCACTGGTTGTAGTCAATTATGGCTGAGTACTTGGACAAGAAATCCGTTCCCAGTATAATATCAAAATCAACTAAGTTCATCTCTATCAAATTAGTATTCAACTCTCTATCTTCTATTCTGATTGGCATAGACCTAATCCACCTTTTGCAGATAACAAACTCTCCGCCAGGCAATCAGGTTCCAAACCCTGCTTCATAACTATCATGCGGTTTACCCAATTTACTAAAAATTCTGACCGCCACATAAGAATGAGTGGCCCCAGAGTCAAACAACACAGAGAAATAAGACTTGTTGACCGAGAGTTGACCTATTACCACAGAGGGGCTGGCTTTCGCATTAGCCTGAGTTATTACAAACACCCTGGCTGGAGTGGGTTTCGTTGCAATCGTCGGTGCCTCAGTTCTGAGTTGGGGACAATCCCTCTTGTAATGACCTAGCATGCCACACTGAAAGCACCCCTGCCCTTTACACTCCCCCAGATTGTGCGTTTTACAACTGGGGTACTCTGGGTACGTGTATCAGGTTTCAGTGCCACTCTGGCGATTGCAGCGACCCTGGTTCCCCTGGAACCTCTTGTTCTGACCTGAGCCACTGGTTGCAGTCAATACTTCCTGAGTACTTGGACAAGAAATCCATTCCCAGTATAATATCAAAATCCACTAAGTTCATCTCTGTCAAATCGACACTCAACTCTCTATCTTCATTCTGATTGGAATAGACCTAATTAACCTTTTGGAGATAACTAACTCTCCGCCAGGCAGTAGGGTTCCAAACCCTACTTCATCACTATCATGCGGTCTACCCAATTTACTAAAAATTCTGACCGCCAGATAAGAATGAGTGGCCCCAGAGTCAAACAACACAGAGAAATAAGAGTTGTTGACCGAGAGCTGACCTATTACCATAGAGGGGCTGGCTTTCGCATCAGCCTGATTTATTACAAACACCCTGGCTAGAGTGGGTTTCGTTGCAATCTTCGGTGCCTCAGTTCTAAGCTGGGGGCAATCCCTCTTGTAATGCCCTGGCATGCCACACTGAAAGCACCACTGCCCTTTACAGTCCCCCAATGGTGTTTTTTACAACTTGGGCACTCTCGGTACGTGTTGGGTTTTATGCCCAAAATAAAACTCCACTTCAATGTAATCCAGATTATTCAATATCAATAAAGAAACATAAGTATTTTTCATTCATTTGTGTATGTTTTGGTTCACCTTATCAATTATTTGTCTATTCAATTTATAAATTCATCCAAACCCTTTTTACATACTTGATCCTGTTTATTGTGTTGTTAGCACAGTGGAAAGTAAACATGACTATGTGATTAAAGATTCCTAGTTGATACTAGATCAAATGATCTTAATCCTGATATGATTAGGTTCAATCTCAAGAGTGTTATCCGTGTTCTTTGATTTGTTAGTTAAGCCTACTTTTGGGTCAAGGTGATACATACATTTTGGGAACACGGTAGTGTAATTGAGTGGGAGCGCTAACATAAATATGGAATCTATAGCTTCTATCTGGTGAATAGAAAGTAAAGAATGATTTCCTTCGAGCTTAACCAAACGAAAATAAATGGTTGAGTACTCATTTCACTTAGCTGAAATATCATTTATACGGGGTTAAATGTTTTAAGGATAAAATACATTGTAGGGTGTTACGCTAATTTAATCCCTTTACAGTGTAGATCATCTATATAGAGGATCATTGATCAAATTAGGATTATAACAATGGATAATTAATAGCGTGTCTATATGGTGGAACATATAGAGCGTTCTATATAGTTGAGAGTACAATTCTAAGTTCTATGCGTGGATTCAACGAAGAATTAATAAGTCAGTGAATTTAAGAGGTAAATTCTTGATCTGCTTATTGGAAGCTCAGATATAGAGGCCCATGGTCCCCACACTAGTTGAGACAATACTACTTGTAAGACTCACTTAATTGGTTTTAATTAATCAATTATAATTCTCAAGTTAGACTATGTCTATTTGTGAATTTATCACTTATTAAGGGAGAAACTGTAAAGAAAGAGTTTATAGAGTATATTTATTAATTAAGAGACTTTGGTTAGTCTAATTAATAAATATAATAAATGAAAATATTATTTAATAATTAGTTATAGTTATTAAATAGTTAAAATTGACATTTAAATGGTTGAATGTGAAAATTGGCAATTTTTTGAGAAAATGGGAAACAGAAATGATAAAACAGGAAAGTTGCAAAAGTGAGGCCTATTTCCACTAGGCTTGGCTGACCACATGCATGGGTTTTATCATTTAATTTTTTCATTATTTTAATGCCAAGTAATTCAACCCTAACCCTATGTGATATTCTATAAATAGAAAGTAATGGCTTCAGGAAACAATACACAATTGCATCTCATTCCTTTAAGAAAAAGTTCTTGAGCCGCCACCTCTCTCTCTCTCTCTCTCCTTCTTCTTCTTTGTTTCAAAATCCCTAAGTGATAGAGTAGTGCCCACACACAGCAAGTAGTACCTCAATCATAGTGTGGAAGATCGTGAAGAATCCAAATTCAACAAAGAAGGACATTCGGGCTCAAATCTTGATAATACTCTGCGACAGAAAGGATACAAGGGTTAGAGATCTGAGTGGAAGGAGACATATTATTCTGTTGCACCCAATGTAAGGTTTCTCATACTTTATATGTGTTTACTTATAATCCTTTTAGAAGTTCATATTTAGGGTGTTAATCAACATACTTGTGAGTAGATCTAAGATCCTGGTAAAATAATTCCAATAACTGGAACCATAGCCATGGTAATTGATTTGCTTGCATGAAATTTGGACTTAAAACGATTTGTTTGTGATTTGGATGGTATCATGTTGTTTTGTGTGTTGTATTGATGATTGATTGATGTTTGTGAAATTCTGGGAAAAATAGTTGAATTTTCATTTCTGGAATTATTTTTATTGGATAGTATGGAAAAAATTAAGCAATTTACTTTTTTACAGAACTCGATTTCGATTTTATTTGAATTAGTTATGATTTTTTGAAGATTTGAAAAAAGTTATGGGTGGTGACACACCCTCACGCGTGCGGAATGGCTACTTGCAGATGGTATGCTGTGCATACCATCCGTACTGTTCATCATTTTTTTCGTTTTCTTCGATTTTTCATGCTATTTCGTGGAATTAACTTCCGATTTTTTGTGTAGTTTTTTTTTTATTATTTTTACTTTTCATATTTCAAATCTAATTATAAAAAATAAATTAATTTGATTTTTTAAAATTAATTTTAGATATTAGTGTAATTTGAATTTGAAAATAGGTAAAAATCATTTTTTTTCTTACCTCTTTTCTTATTTTTTTTTTAAAATTTGATTGATTTATCTTAATTTTAAATCTAAGGTCAGATATTAAATAACTTCTATAAAATATTCTATTTTAAGTAATTTGACCTTATTTAGATTTAAAATTAGATTACCATAATCATGGTATTTTAAATAGAAATAATATATTTTTGCTAACTTTTAAATTTTGTTATTTTTACTTAAATTAAATTATAAAATCAGAATAGGGTACGTATTTATAATTTTATTTTATTGAATATTTAATTTATAAAATAACATGAAATTTAAAAGGTGGTTAGCAATTTTTTTTGAAATGATATTTAGGTTAGTTGAAACCTAATTTTTTAAAATTGTAGGTTTAATTTTAATTTTTTTTTAAACCGGAAATTTTTTTATTTAATTTTTTTTTTGAATTCTTTTTATTAATTAATTTAAAATTAAATAAATCCTACATCCAACTATCCAATCAAACTTGTTGCAGGAGTATGTGTTTTAGATTGTTTGTAAGTTTTTCTAAAACCTATTATTGCTTGATCTAAACTGCCATGGTTAACTTGTTGACAGATCCAATGATCTGATTTTAACCCATGGTTCAATTGTCAATAGGTCAAGTTTATAATTGGTAACAGGTAAATTTTACATTCTTCTTTCATCTGTGTATGACCTAGTAACATGATAGGATCCATCCAAATCTGTGTGCCTGTGTGAGCTTATATGTTTACTTTTGTTATAGATGCATGTAGGTTGTTGTTAGTAAATAAAATGTCATATCTTGATAGATTTTATTTAGGCCCATTTAGTTTTTGGGCCTATTCAATTAATAACAGTTGTTCATTTAAAGGTTAAATTCCTCTCTTTTGGGCCTTATGTGAGAGATGGGGGCCAGTAAGAAGTGGGTACGACATACTGAACCCAGCCCCCCCTCACATGAACTACCTTAATTGTGAAGACCCATTTGCCTGATTTGGATAACTGTACTAGGTTAATTAAATTAGTTTACCCTAATAAAATTGATTAGCAACATAATTAATTTCATTTTTTTAAAATTAATTCAAGAAAACATAGTTTTATGAATAATATTAAACTACATGTATTTTCCTGTATTTAATTAAATATAGAATTATAACCAACTAGATTCTTTCTAAAGCTTAATTTTATTATTTCATTAAATATTCCTATTTAAGTTGAAAATTTGTTATTTCTAACAAATCAACTTAAATTTGAATTTCTTTTGAATTTCAAATTTCAAAATTAAGTTGAGGAATTTTCGGAATTGGTTATTAAGATTCTTTGGATATTTTTTTAAGTTGATATTTAATTAAATTATTATATGAAAAATATTTAAGTTGGATATTTTAGATTCTTCTAAACAGCTTAAATAAGATATTTTTTTCAAATTTGTTCCATTTTTGTTTAATTTCAAATTTAAATAACAATTGAAATTTAATTAAAGTTTGATTTCTTTTTTTATATATAAATTTTTTTTAACTAAACCAACTTTAATTTGTAATTTTTCATTATATGGAATAAAATAAATGATTAAATATAATACATATATATTTTTTTAAAATAATGCGCTTTAATCAAGAGACATTCGATCTGCATTGTTGGTTTTACATAGCTTTTGTTTTAGTGAGTAATCCTCCCTAATGGAGGAACGTTCATTAGCAAGTTAGCGCTGTTTAATATCGAAAGATAAGTATTATTTGTAAGTGTTTTATATTAGTATTGATCACCCTAATGGTGGCGACTGTATTTGACTTACAAAAGTATGAAACAATGGTGGGAGCTCATGAAATAGGAATGACCTTGATTCTCGCCTAAACGGGACAACGTCGGATTCTCTTTTCGATCGAATAAAAGGTTGCTAGAATGTTTATCATCTTAGATGAGTTGACAACTCTATTCAATGGATGATGCTTTGACTCTCGCCTAAACGGGACACTGTATCAGTTTGTTGGAAACCTAGGTAAATAAACTATGTTAAATTTAGTATTTTTATAACATACATGATTATTTGTTATTTTCTAAACTTGTGTATGAATTTATTGAACCAAAACCTTACTTCTGTTTTATTGATGTATTTTAGTGCCAATATGAATAACCCTCACCCCGATCAACTCCTAGTTAATATCTTAGCAAATGAACTCTATAGTGTGAAAATGCATCCTGGTAGTTGCATTAACTCGCACCTATTGTTGATGAATCTGAAGTTCCAAAAGGCAAATCTACTTGGAATTGAATTATCAAAGGAACAATGGGTACAACTCATTCTTAATAGTCTTCCTCCAGAGTATAATGGATTTGTTGTATCTTACATGATCAACAATTTTAACTCCTCCGACATGGACAAGCTCGAAACTGAATTACGAGCTCATGAACGGAATTTGATTATAATGGGACCTCCTGGTATTGCAAACTTTAATCGAGGAAGAGGATTAAACATGAAGGCTCTAACAAAGCTGCTTCTTCAAGTACAATTATCAGACATGATCTTCTATGTTCGAATTGTAATGAAAAGGGACATCAAGAAGAACGATGTCCCCGGCTTCTAAACAATTCAAACGAAGGTAATGCTTTTGTCTTTGAATCATGTGTTTTAGAGAATGACAAATCCACATGGATTGTTGATTCTGGGTCTACTAACCATGTATGTTCTTCATTGTAGCTGCTTGAAACTTGGGAAAATCTGCTTCCAGAAGAGTTAAAGCTTAAAGTTGGAAATGGGGAGTTAGTATCGGTCGAAGCTAGAGGAACAGCCCGTATCAAGTTTCAACAGAAATTTTTACTTTTAGAAAATGTTTTATTTATTCCAAATTTTAGTAGAAACTTGATTAGTGTTTCATGTTTACAAACACAATCTTATATATTGAATTTTTCGAGTTCTTGTTGTTCAATTTCTCGTAATGGATTTCAAATATGGGTTGCTCACATGGAACAAGAGCTTTATGTTTCAAGACCGAATACACAAATCTCACTAAATACTGAACTTTTTAATGTAGCAAAACCTAGAAGCCTTAAAAGAAAAGAGATTGATAATGATGAACAAACTTATCTATGGAATTTACGTCTAGGTCATATAGGTTTTGATAGACTCAATAGGCTTACCAAGGACGATCCATTGAAAAATGTCGTCTTAGGAGAATTGCCAGTTTGCGAGTCATGCGTAGAAGGAAAAACGACCAAACGTTCTTTCTCTGCAAAGGGAGAGCGTGCCAAACAACCCCTAGGGTTAGTGCATTCAGATGTTTGCGGACCTTTGAATGTAAAAGCCCGAGGTGGTTATGAGTATTTTGTCACTTTCATTGACGATTTCTCTAGATACAGTTTTCTTTACCTAATGCAAAAGAAATCTGAAACGTTTGAAAAGTTTCAAGAATTTCATGCTTTGGCTCAAAACCAATTTGGTAAAACATTAAAGATCTTGCGAACTGATAAGGGTGGAGAATATATGGATATGCAATTCAAAGATCATTTAATTGAACTTGGAATTGAATCCCAATACACTGCCCCAAGCACTCCATAGCAAAATGGAGTTGCAGAAAGAAGAAATCACACTCTTTTAGAAATGGTTACGTCTATGCTGAGTTATTCAACTCTGTCTACGTCCTTCTGGGAATATGCTATTCAGATGGCAAACGACATTTTAAATGTTGTTCCATCTAAAGAAGTCCCTAAGATACCCGTCGAACTATGGAATGGTCGTACACCTAGTTTTCGCCATTATAGAATTTGGGGGTGCCCTGCTCATGTCTTGAGAAAGAAAGAAGGCAAACTGGAATCGCGAACTGAAGTTTGCATGTTTGTCGGAAATTCTAAAGAGACTAGGGGAGAACTGTTTTATAGTTACAAGGATAACAAAGTGTTTGTTTCTACAAATGCTACTTTTCTTGAAGACAACTATATTAAAGACAACAAACCGAAAAGTAAAGTTGTATTAGAGGAAATGCTTTCAGATATAACTCCTTCCAATCTTCCGTTTGTTGGAATTAATTTTACCAGGATCTTAGATCTACTCACAAGTATGTTGATTTAACAACCTAAATATGAACTTCTAAAACGATAAATAAAACACATAAAAAAGTTAAGAAACCTTACAATGGGTGCAGCGGAATAATGCGTCTCCTTCCCCTCAGATCTCTAACCCTTGATTCCTTTCTGTCGCAGAGTATAATCAAGATCTGAGCCCAAATGTCCTTCAGATGGATGTGATCCTTCACAGTCTTCCAATCTATGATTGAGGTACTGTTTCGTGTGTTTGGGCACTTCTCTCTCACTTGGGATTTCGAAATTCTCTCCCTTTTTCACTGTGTATTTCGTGTATCAATGAAGCATGTGTTGGGTTTTATGCCCTAAATAAAACTCTTTACAATCTGATTAGTTATCAATATATGAAATTTGAAGTGATTTATGTTTGCATGAATTTTACATGCTAATGGTTTAATATGTTTATTACATTTACACACAAAATCAGTTAAATCCAGATCATATGTTTATTCACAATTACAGTATCGTCAACACAGTGGAATGTGATTGTGATCATATGAATCAAAAGACTAAGTCCCTGTTTCATCAGTGTTTTGGATTTACACTAATGTGATAATCAGCGATGATGTGTACTTACACTTGGAGTAAGTGTTATGTTCCTTCCAGGACATTAGTAAAGTATACTAGTTTCGAATGTATGGAGTATACATTGGACTCGACCGATATTGCAACTTAGTTAAGATATTACAAACGTACCGTTATATCTTTCCAAGTCAATATCAGTAGTTGAAAGAATCTAAATCCTGATATGCTCAGGCTCAACTCAGGAGTACTATTCATGTTCTTTGATTTATTAGTTAAGCCTACTTTTGGGTCAGGGTGATACGTATATTTTCGGAACATGATAGTATGATTGAATGGGAGTGCTGAACATAAATATGAAATCTATAGCTTCTACTGGTGTATAGAAGTCAAGTGATGATTCCCTTCGAGCTTAGCAAATAGAAGTAAGTGGATGAGCTCTTGTTTAAGTGACTAATTCTTAGATTACTAAACACCATTTACAGGTAGCTAACTGTTTTAAGGGGCAAAATACATTGAGGGGTGAGAACGGTAAAATTATCCCATCTCGATTTAAAATATCTATATAGAGGATCTTTGATCATAATAAGATTATAACAATGGTTAAATGAGATAGCATATCTATATCGTGGAACATATAATATGCTCTATATAAGTCTGAGAGTGCAATTCTAAGTTCTAAGAGTGGATTCAAGGAAGAATTAATAAGTAGGAATTTACTTGATAAATTCGGTTCACTTATTGGAAGCTCAGTATATAAATCCATGGTCCCCATTCTAGTTGAGAACATACTGCTTGTAAGACTCAATAATTGATTCGTGATTAGTCAATTATAATTCTAAAGTTAGACTATGTCTAATTTGTGAATTTTCACTAAGCAGGGGCGAAATTGTAAAGAAAAGAGATTCTAGGTTTATTTATTTATTAATGGACTTTATATGTCTAATTAATAATTAAATTAAATGACAATATTATTTAATAATCTATTTTAGTTATTAAATAATTAGTTTTGGCATTTAAATGGTTAGAATTGGAAAATTGGTATTTTTGAGAAAATAGAAATAAAATTTGTTAAAATTGCAAAATCAAGTGGGCCCATTATCTACACCATGGCCGGCCACTTATTTAGGTTTTTCAAATTGATATTTTCATTATTTTAATGCCAAATAATTCCTAACCTAAACCTAGTAGTTGCCTATAAATAGAAAGTGATGGCTCAGTCAAATCACATGCTTTTCATAACGTTCTTCTGTCAGAAAATTCTCTCTTCAGAAAAACTGAGCCTTCCCTTTTCTATACCTTGGCCGAAACCCCTCTCTCTCTTTTCTTCTTCTATATTTCGAACCCTAGTGAAAGAGTGAGTGCCCACACACAGCAAGTAGTCACTCAATCATAGATTGGAAGACTGTGAAGGATCAAACTCAGAGAGAAGGACATTCGGGCTCAGATCTTGATAATACTCTGCGACAGAAAGGATACAAGGGTTAGAGATCTGAGTGGAAGGAGACATTAATTCCGCTGCATCAATGTAAGGTTTTCTTAACTTTATATGTGTTTATTTTATCGTTTTAGAAAGTTCATATTTAGGGTGTTAAACAACATACTTGTGAGTAGATCTAAAATCCTGGTAAAATAATTTCCAACAACTGGCCTCAGAGCCATGGTAATTGGTTTGCTTGCAAGAAATTTGGACTTTAAAACGATTGTTTGTTATTTGGATGGTTTCATGTTGTATTGAGTGTTATATGATGATTGATTGATGTTTGAGAATTTTTGTGAAAAATAATTGAAATTTTGTTTCTGGAATTATTTTTATTGGATAGTATGGAAAAAATTAAGCAAGTTACTTTTTTTACAGAACTCAATTTCGATTTAATTTGAATTAGTTATGATTTTTTGAAGATTCACAAAAAAGATAGGGATGCTGAACATCACCCACGCGCGCGGAAATCCTGCGTGACACCCCTACCGCCGAGGTTTCTCGGCCCAGCTCCCCATCTGCGCGCGCGGACGGGTATGCACTGCATCCCGTCCATACAGCTCGCAATTTTTTCGGTTTTCTTCGTTTTTGCATGCTTTTTCATGGATTTAACTTCCGATTTTTTGTGTAGTTCTGTATTTATACATTTACTATTCCTAATTCCATTCTAATTATCATAATTAAATTAATTAATATTTTTTTAAAATTTAATTCATGATATTAGCGTAATTTGAATTTGAAAAATACTAAATATCTATCTTTTTTGCTTAATTATCTATCTTATTTTTAAATTTGATTATATGTTATCTTATTTTTAAATTTAAGGCCAGATATTAAATTTTTTAAATTAATTTTTTTTTAATTATTTGAGCTTATTTAAATTTAAAATAAGATAACTATAATCATGAAATTTTAAATAGATGTAAGATATTTTGCTAACTTTTAAATTTTGTTATTTTATTTATTCAACTTAAATTTAAAATCTGAAAAAGATAATTAATTTATCTTTTTTAATTTTATTTAATTTTTTTTATAAAATAATATTTAATTTTTTAAAAGGAGTTAGCAAATTTTGAAATGATATTTAGGTTAGTTGAAACCTAATTTTTCAAAATTGTAGGTTTAATTATAAATATTTATTTTAAATAATTTCGAAATTAAATTTATATTATTTTTTTTTTCGAAAATAAATAAATTTTTTCCAAAAAAAAAAATATCAATTTTATTTATTTATTTAATTATTTTATTTTCGAAATTTATTTATTTAAAATTAAATAAATCCTACTTCCAACTATCAAGCTAACTTTGTTGCAGGAGTATATGGTTTTAGCTTGTTTGTAAGTTTTTGAAACCCTATTATTACTTGATTGCAAATAGTCATGGTTAACTTGTCGACAGATCCAATGATCTGATTTTAACTCATGGCTCCCTTGGTCAAGTAAATAATTTGTAACATGTAAATTTTACAATCTTCTTTCATCTGTGTATGACCTAGCAACATGATAGGATCCATCCAAGTGTGTGCCTGTGTGAGCCTATATGTTTATTTTATTATATAGATGCATATAGGTTGTTGCTAAATAAAATGTCACACCATGATAGATTTTATTTAGGTCCATTTAGTTTTTGGACCTATTCAATTAATAACAGTTATTTATTTTAAGGTTAAATTCCTCTCTTTTGGGCCTTGTGTGAGAGTTAGTGGGTACGACATACTGAACCCAGCACCCCCTCACATGAACTACCCCAATTGTGAAGGCCCATTTGCCTGATTTGAATAACTGTACTAGGTTAATTATATTAGTTTGACCTAATAAAATTGAATTAACAACATAATTAACTTTTAAAATATATGAAATTTTATTTTCATTTTAATATTTTAAAGTTAATTTTAAGAAAAACACCTTTAGTTTTAGATATTATTTCTAGACAAAACTATTTGTATTTTTCTTGTATTTAATTAAATAAAGAATTTTAACTAACTAGATTCTTTCTGGAACTTATTTAATTAAATATTCCTATTTAAGTTATAAATTAGTTGTATCAACTCATTTTTAATATCTAACTTAAATTTGAATATTTTATTTAAATTTTAAATTTAGTTGAGGAATCCTAGGCATTAGTTATTAAAGATTGTTAAGATGTTTTTTAAGTTAGTTTTAAAACTTAAAATGGAATATTTTTCAAATGAAGTGGTTACAACTTAATTTTTGATATTTAATTAAATTTAAATTTGAAAATATTTAAGTTTTAGATTGTTCCTATACAACTTAAATTAGATATTTTTCAAATTTTTTGTTGAAAAGATACTTAGTCAAATAAGATATTTTCTAGATAGTTATTTCTAGACTACTTATTATTTCTAATATTTAAATATATAGGAAAATATTATCCATTGTGAAATTAATTATTTAAATAATTAATTTTGGTACAATATTTTTTAAGTATATTTTTCCTAGTGTTAAACTAGAAATTAATAATTAAGCATTCTCTACAATTAATTATTTATTTCTTGAATTTAATACATTTAATTAAATTGAAAAATTTAAATATCTAAGTTGATTCTTATCATGATACTTAAATATTTATTTTTCATGACACTTAATTAAATAGAAAATTATTTTTAGGTTGAAATTTAATTTTTCAACTTAAATTCAAATAATTTTCAAAATATATTTCTTTATTTTACTAATCAATTTCAAAAATTGTATTTTAATTATGCAATATTTTTGAATTTATCTTGAAAAATAGATTGAGTTGTAAATTAGTTATTTATTTTAATTAATTCTTGGACCAACTTAAATCAATGATTTCTTTATTTAATTGATTAATTTAAAATAAATGAATTAAAATATATTATTAGAAATTGAATTAACTAGTCAAAAGAAAATCTAGATAGGTGATATTTTTGCTTGAAGTATTTTTTTAAGTATTTATTATTTTCGAAAAATTTGTATAGTTTTTATACTTTATTTTTCGAATACAATAAATATATTCTTATGGAAAATTTTAAGTTGCTAATTAATTTAAATTAATACAACTTAAATTAATTTCCTTAATATTTATATTTAAAATTACTACTAAGATGGAAATAATTCATTTTATTTCAATCACCATCTAAGTACAATTTTATAAATATTATATTAAATTCTTATTTTTGAATTTTTAATTCTAAATTTGATATTTAATGAATATATTTATTAGAATAATAAAGAAAATACATTTTAAAGAATGAGCTTTATTATTATTAAGATATTCGATCTCCATTGTTGGTTTTACATCGCGTTTGTTTTAGTGAGTAATCCTCCCTAATGGAGGAACGTTCATTAGCAATTTCGCACTGTTTAATCTCGAAAGATAAGTAGTTTGTAAGTGTTTTATATGGTATCGATCACCCTAATGGTGGCGACCATATTTGACTTGCAAATTGCGAAACAATGGTAGAAGCTCATAAGATAGAATAGCCTTGACTCTCGCCTAAACGGGACAACGCTGGATTCCAATCTTGATCGAATAAAAGGTTGCTAGAATGTTTGATATTTTAGATGAGCTGACAACTCTATTCAATATATGGTAGCTTTGACTCTCGGCTAAATGGGACACTGATATCAGATTGTTGAAAAACCTTGGAAATTATTTAGCATTGAATTTTTTAAGTATTTTCTCTTATCATTCCTACTTGCTATGTGCTTATAATTTCTGAATTGATTTTGTGTTAAACCATTATTGATTTCTATTATTTTGTAGTATCCTGTATTATCGTGATGAATTCCATGTTATCACTGTTGACTGAAAATAAGCTAAATGGATCTAACTTTCCCAAATGGAATGAGAACATTAATATTGCTCTCATAGGAGAAAGTGCCTTGTTTGTTTTAACTGAGCCGTCACCTGAAGTGCTTGGGGATAATGCATCCAAAGCTGTGAAAGAAAAGTATGACATTGGCAGAAAGCAAATGACAAAGCTCTATACTTTATGCTTTCTAGCATGGTTGACACATTCAAAACTCGGTTTTCGAAAACCGAAAAGGCTGTTGAAGTAATGACAAAGTTAAATGAGCTATTCGGTAAGGCATCACGTCAGTCTCGCTTTGACGCGACTAAGAAGTACATCAATGCACGGATGGAACCCCATCAAAACGTGCGTGATCATGTTCTCCTCATGGCAAGTTATTTCCAAGAAGCCCAGGATCATGGTGCTGAAATGGATAGCACTACTCCAGCATTTCTACCATACACATCAAATTATGTCATGAATAAGAAGGACATAGACTTTCATGAGTTAGTCAATGACCTTCAGACTTATGAAAATTTAATTGGAGGACCCAAGAAGAAAGGGAATAAACCTCACAATCCTGGGAATGGTAATGGGACGATAAAACCTGAAGCAAATGTTGCCTCTGCTTCGAAACCCAAATCGAAGAAGAAGTGGAAGAACACCAAGAAGCGTGCAAAAGCCATGAAAAACAAAAAGGTTGCTGCTTCTGGTGATGCTACACTCAAAGGAAAGTGTTTCTACTGCAATGAGAAAGGTCATTGGAAACCCTAGTGTCCTAAACTTCTTGCAAAGAAACAAGGTATTTCTATTTATAAACTTTAAGAGTTTTAGTGAATTATTATCCACTTGGATTTATGATTTTGGACTAACTTTGTTTATTTGTTTTCTTCTTCTTATAGGCCAAGCTACTTGAACTCAGATGAGTTGGATCGGAAAGCTGAACCATGGGTGAAATCGTCCAGATGAAGATGAAGCTCTTCTATCTATTTTTGAATTAATTGTTTTAGTTTAAGACAATTTGGATTTCGAATTTTAGTTAGGGATATTTATCCCTGTTTTTCTCATATTGTTGCAATACTTTTTATTATTAATAAAGTTTATTTTATTCAAACCAATTGCAATTTATGAATTTGAGCTTCACTTATTTTATCTTCATCAACAATTACCACATTATATTTATATGTTTGTATGTGTAAGTGTTTTTATTATTGATGCAAATTCTATAATATTTACAACTCTTCATAGAGTTATATTAAATAAACACTAAAAAATAATTCTATGTTTATTAATAATTATTAAGTTTAATACAATTATTAAGAATTTGTTTAATAAAAGGATATTTTGATCTGATAAGGGTGTAGAAAAGTTGAGAAAACTATGCAGTTCAACGATCTTTTATATCTAATGAACTCTGGATAGTATTCAACTCCACATAAACTCTATCACACTTAGAGAATCATGATCTATACAACCTTTAGGGGTGTATCATAATCTCTATATACTTAGGGGTGGAGTTGTTGGGTTTTATGCCCTAAATAAAACTCATTTCAATATAATCAGATTTACTTATTAATATAGATCAGAAATAACATTTAATGTTGCATGGTTCACATGATTTATTTCATGATTATATGTACATAATGTATAGATTCATCTGAAACCCTTTTCACATACTTGATCCTGTTTATTGTGCCGTCAACACATTGGAAAGTAAACATGACTATGTGAATAAAGTTTTCCTAGATTTATCAGACATAGGGTTTTACTGATATGATAATCTACAACAGAGTTTACTTGCATTTGGAGAAGTGCTATGTTCTTTCTAGAGCATTGGTTAAAGTAAAGCTCAGGTTGAATGCATGGAGTATGCATCGGAAGGGACCGATATTGAACTTTGACTTAGATTTAATTAAACTTACCGTAAAATCTATTCAAGACAATATCCCCTAGTTGATCCTAGATCAAATGATCTTAATCCTGTTATGATTAGGCTCAATCTTGAAAGGCTATTTGTGTTCCTTGAATTGTTAGTTAAGCCTGCTTTTAGGTCAGGGTGATACGTACTTTTTGGGAACGTGGCAGTGCAATTGAGTGGGAGCGCTATCATAAACATGGAATCTATAGCTTCTATCTGGCGAATAGTAAGCAAAGGATGATCTCCTTCGAGCTTGACCAAACGAACATAAATGGTGGAGTACTCATTTCACATAAGCTGAAATATCATTTATACGGGGTCAAGTGTTTTAAGGAATAAATACATTGTAGGGTGTAACGGTAATTTAATCCCTTTACAGTGTAGATCATTCATATAGAGGATCATTGATCACATTAGGATTATAACAATGGATAACTAATGATGTGTCTATATGGTGGATTATATAGAGCATTCTATATACTGAGAGTGCAATTCTAAGTTCTATGCGTGGATTCAACGAAGAATTAATAAGTAAGTGAATTTTAGTGCTAAATTCTTGATCTACTTATTGGAAGCTCGGTTATATAGACCCATGGTCCCCCCCACTAGTTGAGATAATATTGCTTGTAAGACTCATGTAATTGGTTTTGATTAATCAATTATAATTCACAAATTAGACTATGTCTATTTGTGAAATTTTCACTAAGTAAGGGCAAAATTGTAAAGAAAGAGTTTATAGGGGCATATTTGTTAATTATGATACTTAGTATGGTTCAATTAATAAATATGATAAATGAAAATATTATTTAATAATTATTTATAGTTATTAAATAGTTAGAATTGGCATTTAAATGGTTGAACTAGGAAATTGGCATTTTTGAGAAAATCAGATACAAAAGGTGTTAAAATTGCAAAATTGCAAAAAGTAAGGCCCAATCCACTAAGTGTATGGCCGGCCACCTATGTAGCTATTTTAAGTTGATTTTTTCATTATTTTAATGCCATATAATTCAAATCTAACCCTAGTGGAATGCTATAAATAGATAGTGAAGGCTTCAGGAAATTTACACTTAAAATTTCTACTTCTTCTGATTCAGAAAAACTGAGCCTCTCTCTCTCCCTATCTTTAGCTACCACTTCTTCTTTCTTCTTCCTTTGAATTTCGAAATCCTTAGTGTATGAGTAGTGCCCACACACATCAAGTGATACCTCAATCATAGTGAGGAAGATCGTGAAGAAAGATCATCAGCAAAGAAGATTCAACATCAAGGATTCCGAGAAAGAGATCCAGGTTCAGATATTGATAATGCTCTGCTACAGAAAGGAATCAAGGGCTAGATATCTGAACGGAAGGAGTCATTATATTCCGCTGCACCCAATGTAAGGTTTCCTAAACTTTATATGTGTTTATTTCATCGTTTTAGAAAGTTCATATTTAGGATGTTAATAAACATACTTGTGAGTAGATCTAAGATCCTGGTAAAATAATTTCCAATAACTGGCCTCAGAGCCATGGTAATTGATTTACTTGCAAGAAATTTGGACTTTAAAACGATTCTTTGTATGTTCTTTGGATGGTATCATGTTGTATTGAGTGTTATTTGATGATTGATTGATATTTCTGAAATTTTCGTGAAAAATAATTGCGATTTCATCTCTGGAATTATTTTTATTGGATAGTATGGAAAAAATTAAGCAAGTTAGCCTTTTACAGAACTTAATTTGGATTTTATTTGAATTAGTTATGATTTTTTGAAGATTTGAAAAAATCGGAAATTTGCCTTGATATTTTCCTGCGATCGCAAATCTGTCCGTACAGTTTCGAATTGTGTTGTTTTTCTTCGATTTTTCATGCTTTTTCATGGAATTAACTTCCGATTTTTTGTATGGTTTTGTATATATACTATTACTATTCCTAATTCAATTCTAATTATCATTTTGAATTAATTTAATATTTTTTAAATTTAATTCAAAGATATTAGTGTAATTTGAATTTGAATAGAATTAGTATCTATCTTCTTGCTTAAAAATCTATCTTATTTTTAAATTTGATTATATCTTATTTTTTTTTAGATTTAAGGTCAGATTTTATAAGATATTTATAAAATCTTTTAAGATATTTTTAAGATATCTTATCTTTTAAGATATTTTTAATTATATCTTATCTTTTAAGATTTTTTTTTTAAAATTAAATCTTTTTAGATATTTTGACCTTATTTAAATTTAAAGTAAGATATTTATAATCATGTAATTTTAAATAGATATAAGATATTTTGCTAACTTTTAAATTTTGTTATTTTATTTATTTAAATTAAATTTAAAATCTGAAAAGATATTTCATTTATCTTTTCTAATTTTTATTTTTAAAATAACATTTAATTTTTAAAAGTAGTTAGCAAATTTTGAAATGATATTTAGGTTGGTTGAAACCTAATTTTTCAAAATAGTAGGTTTAATTTTAAATATTTTTTTTTAAAATTTCGAAATTTAATTTTTTTTTTATTTTCGAAATTAAATATTTTTGTTAAACTTTATTTTCGAAATTAATTAAATATTTTTTTAAATTATTTATTTTTCGAAATTATTTATTTAAAATTAAATAAATCCTACTTCCAACTATCCAGCTAACCTTGTTGCAGGAGTATGTGTTTTAGCTTGTTTGTAAGTTTTCAAAACCTATTATTACTTGATTGCAAATAGCCATGGTTACTCTTTGCCAGATCTAATGATCTGATGGCTCCCTTGGTCAAGTTAATAATTTGTAACAGGTATATTTACAATCTTCTTTCATCTGTGTATGACCTAGCAACATGATAGGACCCATCCAAAGTGTGCCTGTGTGAGCCTATGTGTTTAATTTTATTATAGATGCATATAGTTTGTTGTTGCTAAAATAAATTATCATAGTTCTTGATAGAATTTATTTAGGCCCATTTAGTTATTGGGCTTATTTAATTAATAACAGTTGTTCTTATTAAGGTTAAATTCCTCTCATTCGGGCCTTGTGTGAGAGTTGGGAGCCATAGAAGTGGGTACGACATACTGAACCCAGCACCCCCTCACATCAACCACCCCAATTGTGAAGGCCCATTTGCCTGATTTGAACAACTGTACTAGGTTAATTACAATAGTTTAACCTAATAAAATTGATTAGCAACATAATTAATTTCATTTATTTTGAAATTAATTTAAGAAAATTATAGTTTAAAGAATTTTTATTCTAAGCTAAACTATATGTATTTTCTTGTATTTAATTAAATATAGAATTATAACCATCTAGATTCTTTCTGGAGCTTAATTTAAATTTTTCATTAAATATTCTTATTTAAGTTGATATTTAGTTATCTACAACTAACCAACTTAAATCTGAATATCTTTTGAATTTCAAATTTCAAAATTAAGTTGAGGAATTTTAGGCATTGGTTATTAAGATTCTTTAGATATTTTTTAAGTTAATATCTTTTCAAATATTAACTTAAAATGGAATATTTTTTAAATTAAGTGGTTACAACTTAATTTCTGATATTTAATTAAATTTAAATTTGAAAATATTTAAGTTCTAGATTTTTTCTAATACAACTTAAATTAGATATTTTTCAAATTTTGTGGAAAAGATACTTAGTCAAATAAGATATTTTCTAGATAGTTATTTCTAGACTACTGATTATTTCTAATATTAAATAGGAAAATATTATACATTGTGAAATTAATTATTTAAATAATTAATTTTGGTACAATTTATTTTAAGTTTATTTTTTCCTAGTATTAAACTGAAGATTAATAATTAAGCCTTCTCTACACTTAATTATTTATTTCTTGAATTTAATACATTTAATTAATTTGAAAATTAAATATCTAAGTTGATTTTCATCATGATACTTAAATATTTCTTTTTCATGACATTTAATTAAATAGAAAATTATTTTTAGTTGAAATTTATTTTTTCAACTGAATTTAAATAATTTTCAAAATATATTTTTTCTTTATTTTATTAATCAATTTTCGAAATTGCATTTCTTAAATGCTAGAATTTCGAATTTTATCTTGAAAAATAGATTAAGTTGTAAATTAATTATTTATTTTAATTAATTCTTGGATCAACTTAAATCAATGATTTTTTCATTTATTGATTAATTTAAAATAAATTGAATTAAAATATATTATTAGAAATTGAATTAACTAGTCAAAGAAAAATCTAGATAGGTGATATTTTTGCTAGTGTATTTAATTAAATAGAAAATTAATATTTAAGTTGATTTTCATCATCATACTTAAATATTTGAAATTTTTCTTATATATATTTAATTAAATAGGAAAATTATATTTTTTGTTGTAAATTAATTTTATTAATTAATTTTGGCCAACATTAAATTAGAATGATTTTTCCAGGATTTATTTTTTTTATTTTAATATGCATTTTTCGAAAATTGTATTCTTAAATACTTTAATTTTTCGAAATGCAATATATATTTATAAAAAATTAAGTTTGAGTTGTAAATTAATTTAAATTAATTTTGTAACAACTTAAATATTTTTTCTAAATATTTATTGGAAATTATTACTAAGATGGAAATAATTCATGTTATTTTCATAACCACCTAAGTAAAATTTATAAATATTAAATTAAAATTTATATTTAGAATTTTTCATTCTAAATTGGAAATTTTAATTAAATAAATATATATTTAAAATAAATAGATTAAATAAAGAGAATCAAAGAAAATACCACTCACTTTAAACAATGAGCTTTTAATCAAAAGACATTCGATCTCCATTGTGGGTTTTACACCGCGTTTGTTTTAGTGAGTAATCCTCCCTAATGGAGGAACGTTCATTAGCAATTTCGCACCGTTTAACCTCGCATGATAAGTAGTTTGTAAGTGTTTTGTATGGTATGGATCACCCTAATGGTGGCGACCATACTTGACTTGCAAGTTATGAAACAATGGTGGAAGCTCATAAGATAGAATTGCCTTGACTCTCGCCTAAACGGGACAACGCTGAATTCCAATCTTGATCGAATAAAAGGTTGCTAGAATGTTTATCATTTTAGATGAGCTGACAACTCTATTCAATGGATGATGCTTTGACTCTCGCCTAAACGGGACACTGTATCAGTTTGTTGAAAAACCTTGGAAATTATTTAGGATTGTAAGTTTTAGTATTTTCACTTGTCATTCCTACTTGCTATATGTTTATAATTTCTGAATTGTGTATGAATTTATATTGAACCATGTTATTTTCTGTTATTAAGTTGTAGTCTAATTTCGAATCTTCATTGTTGGTCTAACATGTTTGTTTTTCTAATGAGATAAATCCCTAATGGATTTTCACTATTAGACATACATAATAGTGTAAGATATCGAAAGATAAATATTGTATATGCAACATCTAGCTGTTCATCAATTGATGACACCTTAGACTAGTATTTTTACAATATGAAACAAGAAGATTACATAAATAAGATTACTTTGTCTTTCGCTAATCGAAGCATTGTTGGATTCTTATTTATAAACGAAATTATCCTAATTCCTCTTTTCTTATTCATTTCGAATTAGCTCAATAATATATCATTGGATGAATGGTCTATAAATCATTTCATGTCATTATATTTTCTCTTAAGAAATTAAATGACGCATATGATTATAATCCCGGAATTCTATTCCCAATTGATATAAATCCTCAATCTTAGAAATCTCCTACTTGTATGGGCAAATCTGACTTAGAGTTTAAATAGTAGTGGTGGTCCAAGAAAGAATTACTCATTATATTTGGTTGAATTTAAGTCTTTGACTTTAATTTTAGAAACCAAACAGAAATTTTCTTATATTTCTAATTCCATATACAATACAGTTACACTTTCTCAAGTGTTTAATATCCATCTTTTATTAATGGATTCAAACTGTATGGAATATGAGTTAGGTATTCTGTGACCAGGATCCACTTGAAGTATTCTAAGAACTCTTTGATGTAACTAAACCTATGTCATCAAAAGACACTACCATTTTTTTTTAATCTATAGCATTTGTATCTTGTTCATAGTGGATTTGGCAAGATCAATCTCTGCAAAGAGTTAATATGCCTATATCCACTGAAAGTAGTTCATCTCATTCGCAGATGGATGTACATTCAGGGGTGGATATGAGTTTTTCGTTGTATTCTTAAAATGATAACTCTAGATTATACCTTTTAGCAAGAAATTTGAAATGTTTGAAAAATTTCATTAATTTCTAGCAATGGTTAAAACCATTAAGGTAAGTGGTTAAAGATCTTGCGAACTGATAGGGGTGGAGAAATAGTTAGTAGATATGCAGTTCAAAGATCATTAAATTGATTTTTGAATTATATCCAAACTTACCTCCCTAGAAATTTGTCGAGTTGCATGTTGATGATTAGTTATTAGTCGTTGCCTAAATCCTTCTATGATAATACAATTTCAGAATGATGTAATGGTTGTATACTTAATGTAAATCATTACTAGATTCATGGATGACCTAATCAAAATCTTAAGAAAAGCTAGAACTGTTAACCATGTTTTCTTAGCTATTCTAATTGATTAGGGGTGGACCATCCCATTGTCAATAGATAAGAAAGTGTATATTCAAACAAATACTACTTTTCTAAGAAAATGACTAAGTCTGAAAAACAAGTAGCAAATAAAGGAGATATTTAATTCTTGATTCCAAAAGTGTTCTATCATCTTATTTGATATATGATGATCCCACTGCCTCTGTTGTCTTGTCACAACCGAAGAGATCAATACCATTTAGTTTTCTTCGACATAATTCACGGTACCTTGTCGTAGTGGGAGAGTTTCTAGGAACTCACCTTCTTATGACTTGGGAGACACTAGTGATTAAAATCCATTGTGAGTTTAAACAAGTAATGGATTGTCAAGATAAGAAACAAAGAAGAAAGCCAATAGAACTATGGTTTAATCCATTCACATGGAATAACCTAAAGTTTTCTATTACAAGGACATAAAAGGAAAATTTCGTTTATAAGTCCATTCAATGGACTTAACAAAACTTCCTGTTCCTAGTATTATAGGTTTGAGTTTATCTAAACCTATGGCTTGTGGTATACCTGGTAATTACTTACTCCAATGCAAGCAACTTACTTTAGTAAGATGCTGAAGCATTTTCTTTCTAATGGCAATCTATAGAAGCTTCACAACTTCTTAGGCATAGCTTTTATCTAAGGAAAAGTCTCAACTATTCCAGAAAAGATAAAGCCATGAAAGAATTTCTTATATCAACAGTGAGAGGTCTTAGATATGCTTTTGTATGCCTTAGACCAGACACCTGTTGTTGAGTGGGAGTAATGAGTAGGTATCAGATTAATCCAGGAGAAGAACATTGGAAGACAATCAAGTAAATCTTAAGATTAAGAAGAGGAACTATATGTTAGTCTATAAGGGTGTGTTTAAAACTCTTAGACTACACCATATCAGATTTCAAAATTTGCCTTTGTGCTAGTAAATCTTTCTGATAAGATGGTGGTTACTCTGGGGGTGGAATAGTGATTTTGGAGAAGTGTAAAAACCTATCTGAAGTCTCTAGGTCTACCAGAGAGGGACTGAATGTTAAGGTTGCAGGAAAGGTACTTATTCAGTCTAAGGAAAGTTCTATACATCTTTGGCACCATTCCAAATTTCCTTAAACTACTAGTGTTAATTTCATGATTAACCAAAAGTATTTGCCAAAGATATAGAATCCAGTATCCCAAGAGAGTAGACATATAGAGAGGAATTTCACATTATCAATGATTTTGTGATTAAAGGAAGAGTAACGGTGGAGAAAAGGTTGTGGTTAATTCAACCTTTCAGATCCTATTACGAGGAGTTTACTACTACTACACTTGATTTGTATATCAAGGTGTTGAGATTATTTGAAACGCACATTTTGTTTTATATTAGTGCAAGTGGGAGTTTGTTGGGTTTTATGCCCTAAATAAAACTCATTTCAATATAATCAGATTTACTTATTAATATAGATCAGAAATCACATTTAATGTTGCATGGTTCACATGATTTATTTCATGATTATATGTACATAATGTATAGATTCATCTGAAACCCTTTTCACATACTTGATCCTGTTTATTGTGCCGTCAACACATTGGAAAGTAAACATGACTATGTGAATAAAGTTTTCCTAGATTTATCAGACATAGGGTTTTACTGATATGATAATCTACAACAAAGTTTACTTGCATTTGGAGAAGTGCTATGTTCTTTCCAGAGCATTAGTTAAAGTAAAGCTCAGGTTGGATGCATGGAGTATGCATCGGAAGGGACCGATATTGAACTTTGACTTAGATTTAATTAAACTTACCGTAAAATCTATTCAAGACAATATCGCCTAGTTGATCCTAGATCAAATGATCTTAATCCTGTTATGATTAGGCTCAATCTTGAAAGGCTATTCGTGTTGCTTGAATTGTTAGTTAAGCCTGCTTTTAGGTCAGGGTGATACGTACTTTTTGGGAACACGGTAGTGCAATTGAGTGGGAGCGCTATCATAAACATGGAATCTATAGCTTCTATCTGGCGAATAGTAAGCAAAGGATGATCTCCTTCGAGCTTGACCAAACGAACATAAATGGTGGAGTACTAATTTCACATAAGCTGAAATATCATTTATACGGGGTCAAGTGTTTTAAGGAATAAATACATTGTAGGGTGTAACGGTAATTTAATCCCTTTACAGTGTAGATCATTCATATAGAGGATCATTGATCACATTAGGATTATAACAATGGATAACTAATGATGTGTCTATATGGTGGAACATATAGAGCATTCGATATACTGAGAGTGCAATTCTAAGTTCTATGCGTGGATTCAACGAAGAATTAATAAGTAAGTGAATTTTAGTGTGCTAAATTCTTGATCTACTTATTGGAAGCTCGGTTATATAGACCCATGGTCCCCCCACTAGTTGAGATAATATTGCTTGTAAGACTCATGTAATTGGTTTTGATTAATCAATTATAATTCACAAATTAGACTATGTCTATTTGTGAAATTTTCACTAAGTAAGGGCGAAATTGTAAAGAAAGAGTTTATAGGGGCATATTTGTTAATTATGATACTTAGTATGGTTCAATTAATAAATATGATAAATGACAATATTATTTAATAATTATTTATAGTTATTAAATAGTTAGAATTGGCATTTAAATGGTTGAATTAGGAAATTGGCATTTTTGAGAAAATCAGATACAAAAGGTGTTAAAATTGCAAAATTGCAAAAAGTAAGGCCCAATCCACTAAGTGTATGGCCGGCCACCTATGTAGCTATTTTAAGTTGATTTTTTCATTATTTTAATGCCATATAATTCAAATCTAACCCTAGTGGAATGCTATAAATAGATAGTGAAGGCTTCAGGAAATTTACACTTAAAATTTCTACTTCTTTTGATTCAGAAAAACTGAGCCTCTCTCTCTCCCTATCTTTAGCTACCACTTCTTCTTTCTTCTTCCTTTGAATTTCAAAATCCTTAGTGTATGAGTAGTGCCCACACACATCAAGTGATACCTCAATCATAGTGAGGAAGATCGTGAAGAAAGATCATCAGCAAAGGAGATTCAACATCAAGGATTCAGAGAAAGAGATCCAGGTTCAGATATTGATAATGCTCTGCTACAGAAAGGAATCAAGGGCTAGATATCTGAACGGAAGGAGTCATTATATTCCGCTGCACCAAATGTAAGGTTTCCTAAACTTTATATGTGTTTATTTCATCGTTTTAGAAAGTTCATATTTAGGATGTTAATAAACATACTTTTGTGTAGATCTAAGATCCTGGTAAAATAATTTCCAATAGGAGTTTATCCACAATACCCTATATGTATATACTTAAGGGTGGAGTCTATTCCACAATTCCCTATGTAACACATATTTTCTTTAAACATGGAAGTAATATAATGACTTAGCTATTATCAATATAAATCCTTGATCTTGATTGTATGTTCCATTTCGTTTTACTATCGTAGTAAAAGTTTGATACCTATAAAAGTTCTTTGATAAAGTTTCACACTACCTTAATTGAGTGGGAGAATTTTAAAATTCTATTCCCATCTTCATCAGGTTGATACTTGTGATAGGTACTTAAGAACACTGCTGAAAAGCAAATCTAACCATACACATGGATAGGTATAACTTATCAGAATTATGAGAATAAGATATAGAACTCTTCTTCAGCCTATTCGAATGACTTGAACCAAGAATTCTTAATCCTTATAAAATTTTATGGTATCTTAATTTTGATTACTTAATCTCTGGCATGTATTTTTCACTTCAAATACTAGTCTGCTATGTTGTTGACTTAGTCTTAACTTAATGTTTCAAACTAATACAAAAGTCACAATTAGATAACTCTCTAAACAATAAAGAGGTTAAAAGTATTATTTAACCAGACATCTGCTATTGAGTGGGAACTATCTGAGATGTAATCAAATAAGGAACATTAGAAGATATTCAAGAAAGATTTATGAAAGAGATCTATATGTTAGATATTAAGGAACTGTGTATCAGTTATCTTTGTATCTCACCAACTCATTTCGAAATTCTTGAGATAGTGATTACTTTGGGGGTGGAGGAGTTATTCTATAATAATTCAAGCTCTACCAGAGAAGAATTATAACTTTGTAAATTTGAAATTACTAGAAAGTTATATTACTGAAGAAAAGTCTACACTATATTGTCTCAATTTAATATTTTAAAATATGAGAGATATGTCTTCTGTTTATTCAGATGTACTTTTAAACAGTAAAGATTTCAGTATCCCTTGATGAGTAAAGCATATAGTAAAGGATGTTTCATAAATGTATTTATGAACTAGTTTCCAGAAGTTTGGGTGGATTCAAATATACTACACTTGATCTTATGATCAAGACATCAGATTGACCTATTTGCACACTTTGTTTTATATTAGTGCAAGTGGGAGTTTGTTGGGTTTTATGCCCTAAATAAAACTCTTTACAATCTGATTAGTTATCAATATAAGAAATTTGAAGTGATTTATGTTTGCATGAATTTTACATGCTAATGGTCTAATATGTTTATTACATTTACACACAAAATCAGTTAAATACAGATCATATGTTTATTCACAATTACAGTATCGTCAACACAGTGGAATGTGATTGTGATCATATGAATCAAAAGACTAAGTCCCTATTTCATCAGTGTTTTGGATTTACACTAATGTGATAATCAGTGATGATGTGTACTTACACTTGGAGTAAGTGTAATGTTCTTTCCAGGACATTAGTAAAGTATACTAGTTTCGAATGTATGGAGTATACATTGGACTGGACTGATATTGCAACTTAGTTAAGATATTACAAACTTACTGTTATATCTTTCCAAGTCAATATCAGTAGTTGATCTTACGATTAAAAGAATCTAAATCCTGATATGCTCAAGCTCAACTCAGGAGTACTATTCATGTTCTTTGATTTATTAGTTAAGCCTACTTTTGGATCAGGGTGATACGTTTATTTTGAGAACATGATAGTATGATTGAGTGGGAGTACATAAATATGGAATCTATAGCTTCTAGTGGTGTATAGAAGTCAAGTGATGATTCCCTTCGAGCTTAGCAAATAGAAGTAAGTGGATGAGCTCTTGTTTAAGTGACTAATTCTTAGATCACTAAACACCATTTACAGGTAGCTAAGTGTTTTAAGGGGCAAAATACATTGAGGGGTGAGAACGTTAAAATTATCCCATCTCGATGTAAATCATCTATATAGAGGATCTTTGATAATAATAAGATTATAACAATGGTTAAATGAGATAGCATATCTATGTCGTGAAACATATAATATGCTCTATATAAGTCTAAGAGTGCAATTCTAAGTTCTAAGAGTGGATTCAACGAAGAATTAATAAGTAGGAATTTACTTGGTAAATTCGGTTCACTTATTGGAAGCTCAGCATATAGATGTTGGAAATTATTTTACCACGATCTTAGATCAACTCACAAGTATGTTTATTAACATCCTAAATAAAAACTTTCTAAAACGATAAATTAAATACATATAAAGTTTAGGAAACCTTACATTGGGTGCAGCGGAATTAAATGACTCCTTCCGTTCAGATATCTAGCCCTTGATTCCTTTCTGTAGCAGAGCATTATCAATATCTGAACCTGGATCTCTTTCTCTGAATCTTTGATGCTGAAACTCCTTTGCTGATGATCTTTCTTCACGATCTTCCTCACTATGATTGAGGTATTGCTTGATGTGTGTGGGCACTACTCTAATCACTAAGGATTTCGAAATATTGAAGAAGAAGAGAGGGAGTGGTCAGCCAGATAGGGAGAGAGAAGGCTCAGTTTTTCTGATTCAGAAAGTGTCAGGAAAAAGTCTTATTTTTCTGAAGCCTTCACTATCTATTTATAGCATTCCACTAGGGTTAGGTTTGAATTATTTGGCATTAAAATAATGAAAAAATCAACTTAAATTCGTACAAAAGTGGCTGGCCCTATACAAGTGGATTTGGGCCTCACTTTTTGCAATTTTGCAGTTTTATCTTTTCTGCATCTAATTTTCTCAAAAACGCCAATTTTCTAATTCAACCATTTAAATGTCAATTCTAACTATTTAATAACTATAAATAATTATTAAATAATATTGTCATTTATCATATTTATTAATTGAACCATACAAAGTATCATAATTAACAAATATGCCCCTATTAACTCTTTCTTTACAATTTCGTCCTTACTTAGTGAAAAATTCACAAATAGACATAGTCTAATTTGAGAATTATAATTGATTAATCAAAACCAATTACATGAGTCTTACAAGCAATATTATCTCAACTAGTGGGGGGACCATGGGTCTATATAACCGAGCTTCCAATAAGTAGATCAAGAATTTAGGACTAAAATTCACTAACTTATTAATTCTTCGTTGAATCCACGCATAGAACTTAGAATTGCACTCTCAGTATATAGAATGCTCTATATGTTCCACCATATAGACACATCATTAGTTATCCATTGTTATAATCCTAATGTGATCAATTATCCTCTATATGAATGATCTACAAAGTAAAGGGATTAAATTACCGTAACACCCTACTATGTATTTTGTCCTTAAAACACTTGACCCCGTATAAATGATATTTCAACTTATGTGAAATGAGATCTCCACCATTTATTTTTCGTTTGGTCAAGCTCGAAGGAGATCATCATTTGCTTACTATTCGCCAGATAGAAGCTATAGATTCCATGTTTATGCTAGCGCTCCCACTCAATTGCACTACCGTGTTCCTAAAATGTACGTATCACCCTGACCTAAAAGTAGGCTTAACTAACAAATCAAAGAACACGAATAGCCTTTCAAGATTGAGCCTAATCATAACAGGATTAAGATCATTTGATCTAGGATCAACTAGGCGATATTGACTTGAATAGATTTTACGGTAAGTTTAATTAAATCTAAGTCAAAGTTCAATATCGGTCCTTTCCGATGCATACTCCATGCATCCAACCTGAGCTTTACTTTAACCAATGTTCTGGAAAGAACATAGTATTTCTCCAAATACAAGTAAACTCTTGTCGTAGATTATCATATCAGTAAAACCCTGTGTCTGATAAATCTAGGAAACTTTATTCACATAGTCATGTTTACTTTCCAATGTGTTGACGGCACAATAAACAGGATCAAGTATGTGAAAAGGGTTTCAGATGAATTTATACATTATGTACATATAATCATGAAATAAATCATGTGAACCATGCAACATTAAATGTTAATTCTGATCTATATTAATAAGTAAATCTTATAATATTGAAATGAGTTTTATTTAGGGCATAAAACCCAACAATAGATCCATGATCCCCATTCTAGTTGAGAACATACTGCTTGTAAGACTCAATAATTGATTCGTGATTAGTCAATTATAATTCTAAAGTTAGACTATGTCTAATTTTTTAAATTTCACTAAGCATGGGCGAAATTGTAAAGAAAAGAGATTCTAGGTTTATATATTTATTAATGGACTTTATATGTCTAATTAATAATTAATTTAAATGACAATATTATTTAATAATCTATTTTAGTTATTAAATAATTAGTTTTGGCATTTAAATGGTTAGAATTGGAAAATTGGCGTTTTTGAGAAAATAGAAATAAAATTTGTTAAAACTGCAAAATCAAGTGGGCCCATTATCTACACCATGGCCGGCCACTTATTTAGGTTTTCCAAATTGATATTTTCATTATTTTAATGCCAAATAATTCCTAACATAAACCTAGTAGTTGCCTATAAATAAAAAGTGATGGCTCAGTCAAATCACATGCTTTTCATAACATTCTTCTGTCAGAAAATTCTCTATCTCTTCAGAAAAACTGAGCCTTCCCTTTTCTATACCTTGAACGAAACCCCTCTCTCTCTTTTCTTCTTCTATATTTCGAACCCTAGTGAAAGAGTGAGTGCCCACACACAGCAAGTAGTCACTCAATCATAGATTGGAAGACTGTGAAGGATCAAACTCAAAGAGAAGGACATTCGGGCTCAGATCTTGATAATACTCTGCGATAGAAAGGATACAAGGGTTAGAGATTTGAGTGGAAGGAGACATTAATTTTGCTGCATCAATGTAAGTTTTTCTTAACTTTATATGTGTTTATTTTATCGTTTTAGAAAGTTCATATTTAGGGTGTTAAACAACATACTTGTGAGTAGATCTAAGATCGTGGTAAAATAATTTCCAATGGCATGCAAGAGGAAGAGAGGAGGGCTGCTATATATAGGGAAAAGGTAAGCTCAACTTTCCAAAATAAACAATTTTCTCATTTACTGTGTAATTGATTAACTGCCTTATTTGGTGTGATCCACCACTTTCCTTTTATAAATAATTGCTAGGTTTAGGTTAGTAATTATTTTGCATTTAAAAAATGAAAATAGTAATTGGTAAACACATAACCAAGTGGCCGGCCATGGGGTGACTGGGCGTCACTTTGGTTTTGTAGTTTCTACAATTTTATTTCTATTTTTCCAAAAATGCCATTTTTCTAATTCTAACCATTTAAATGCCAAAACTAATTATTTAATAACTAAAATAGATTATTAAATAATATTGTTATTTAATATAATTATTAATTAGACAAGTAGAGTCTCTTAATTAATAAATAAACTTAGAATCCCTTTTCTTTACAATTTCATCCCTACTTAGTGAGAATTCACAAATTAGACATAGTCTAACCTTTAGAATTATAATTGACTAATCATAAATCAATTATTGAATCTTACAAACAGTATGGTCTCAACTAGAATGGGGACCATGGATCTATATTTCTGAGCTTCCAATTAATTGAACCGAATTTACCAAGTAAATCCTTACTTATTAATTCCTTGTTGAATCCACTCTTATAACTTGGAATTGCACTCTCAAACTTATATAGAGCATTCTATATGTTCCACGATATAGATATGCTATCTCATTCAACCATTGTTATAATCTTAATGTGATCAAAGATCCTCTATATAGATGATTTACATCGAGATGGGATAAATTTACCGTTTCCACCCCTAAATGTATTTGGCCCCTTAAAACACTTAGCTACCTGTAAATGATGTTTTAGTGATCTAAGATATAGTCACTGAAACAAGAGCACATCCATTTACTTCTATTTAACTAAGCTCAAAGGGAAGCATCACTTGACTTCTATACACCAGTAGAAGCTATAGATTCCATATTTATGTTCAGCGCTCCCACTCAATTATGCTATCATGTTCCCAAAATATACGTATCACCCTGACCCAAAAGTAGGCTTAACTAATAAATCAAAGAACATGAATAACACTCCTGAGATTGAGCCTAAGCATTTTAGGATTTAGATTCTTTTAATCTAAGATCAACTACTGATATTGACTTGGCAAGATACAACGGTAAGTTTATAATATCTTGACCAAGTTCAATATCGGTCCAGTCCAATGTATACTCCATACATTCGAAACTAGTATACTTTACCAATGTCCTGGAAAGAACATAACACTTACTCCAAGTGTAAGTATACTTCATCGCTGATTATCACATTAGTGTAAATCCAAAACACTGATGAACACGGACTTAGTCTTTTGAATCATATAATCACAATCACATTCCACTGTGTTGACAATACTGTAATTGTGAATAAATATATGTTCTGGACTTAACTAATTTTGTGCATATATATTAAACCATAAACATGAAAAACACATGTTAACATAAACCACTTCTAATTTCTTAAATTGATATCTAACCAGATTGTAATGGGTTTTATTTAGGGCACAAAACCCAAAAAACTCGTACTTGCACTAACATAAAACAAGTTGTGCATTACAATCAGTCTTTTGTCTTGATCTTCAGATCAAGTCTCGTATATTTCAATCCACCCATATTTCTGGAACCAGGTTCATAAAACTTATGAAACATCCTTAACTACATGCTTTACTCATCAAGGGATACTAAAATCCTTACTGCTTATCAAGTACATCTGAACAAACAGAAGACATATCTCTCCTATTTTAAAATTTGGAAATGAGATAATGCGGTGTAGAATTTTTTTCAGTAAATTAACTTTCTGGTAATTTTGAATTTACAAAGTTATATATATCTTCTCTGATGGAGCTTGAATTATTATAGATGGGTTTTTACACTCTTGTACAATAACTCCTCCACCACCAGAGTAACCACCATCTCAAATTCTTAATGAGTTGGTGTGGATATTAGGATTACTAATGTATAGTTCCTTAATATCTAACATATAGGTCACTTTCATCAATCTTTCTTGATTGTCCCCTAATGTTCCTTATTTGATTACATCTCAGATGGCTCCCACTCAATAGCAGATGTCTGGTTAAAAAAATTTTTTAACCTCTTATTATTATTTTGAGGGATATCTCGTTGTGACTTATTGTCCTAGTCTGAAATTGTAAGTTTCTTTAAGACTAGGTCATCAACATAGCAGTCTAGTATTTGAAGTGTAAAATACCTGCTAGAGATTAAGCAATCAAATTTAGATACCATAAAATTTTATGAGGATTAGAAATCTTGACTCAAGTCATTCGAATAGACTATGCAAGAATTCTTCTATCTTATTCTCATAATTCTGATAAGTTATTTCTATCCACGTGAATGGTTAGATTTTTTTTATCAGTGGTGTTCTTAAGTTCCTATCACGAGTGTCAACCAAATGAGAATGGGTAAAGAATTTTAATATTCTCCCACTCAATTAAGGTAATGTGATACATTATCAAAGAACTTTATTGGTATCATTATTTATTACAACAATAAATTTAATTGGAACATATAATCAAGATCAAGGATTTTATTCTGATAATAGCTAATTTATTATATTATTAAAATTATGTGTCATAAAGAGTGTTGTGGAATAAAGTCCACCCCTAAGTATATAGAGATTGTGATCCACCCCTAAAGGCTGTAGAGATCATGATTCTCTAAGTGTAATAGAGATTATGTGGAGTTGAATATAATCCAGAGTTCATTAGATATAAAAAATCGTTGAACTGCATATTATTCTTAACTTTTTCTCCACCCCTATCAGATCAAAAGATCTTTTTATTAAACAAATTCTTAATAATTGTTTTAGAATTAACAATTATTCATAAACATAGAAATAATTTCTAGTGTTTATGTAGTAATAAGAGTTTAAATAACTATAGAATTTGTATCAATAATAAAAACACATACACATACAAACATAATAAATATAATAATTGGTAATTGATTTATAAGATAAAGTAATGAAGCTCAACTCATAGATTGCAATTTATTTGTATAAAAAAACTTAATTATAAATTAAAAAAAAAAATTGTTTGCAACATTATGAGAGCAGGGAATAAAATCCCAAACTTGAAATCCAAATTGTTTTAAAATTGAAATAATTAATTCAAAAAAAAAAAATGAGCTTCTTTTTTATCTTTGACGAACTCCATCCCTTTATCCAGCTTTCAGATCCAACTCGCTAAGACAACACCTGAGTTTAAGAAGCTTTAGCTATAAGAAGAAAAATAAACAAGGTTAGTAGTCCAGAATTAATAATTCAAATAGATAATAATTCACTAAAACACATCAGTTTATTGAAAGAAATACCTTGTTTCTTTGCAAGAAGCTTAGGACATTGGGGTTTCCAATGGCCTTTCTCATTGCAGTAGAAACATTTTCCTTTTGGTGTATCACCAGAAGCTGCAACCTTTTTGTTCTTAGCTGTTTTCACAGCTTGAGCTCGCTTCTTGGCATTTTTCCACTTCTTCTTATTCTTGGATTTGGAAGTAGAGGCAACATGTGCCTCCACATTATTCGTCCTATTACCATTTCTAGAATTCTGAGGTTTACTCCCTTTCTTCTTGGGTCCTCCAATCAAATTTTCATATGTCTGAAGGTCATTGACTAACGTGTGAAAGTCTTGCTCCTTCTTGTTCATGACATAATTTGATGTATAGGGCAGAAAATCTGGAGTCAGACTATTCAAGATGAGACTCACTTGAGTAGTCTGATCCATTTCACCACCATGATTTTGGGCTTCCTGGAAATAACCTGCCATTTGGAGAAGGTGATCACACACATTCTGATGGGGTGCCATCCGTGCATTGATAAATTTCTTAGTCGCGTCAAAGCGAGACTAGATAGATGCCATACCGAATAGCTCAGTTAACTGCGTCATGATTTTTGCAGACGTGATAGCGTTAGCAAACCTTGTTTTCAAGGTGTCAACCATGCTGGAAAGCATGAAGTATCGAGCTTTGTTGTTAGCATTCTGCTAACGCTCGAACTTCTCTTTAAAAGTTTTGGTTGCATTGTCACCTGGCTGTTCAGGAGACAGCTCAGTCAACACAAACAGGGCACTTTCACCTATGAGAGCAATATTAATGTTCTCTCTCCATTTAGGGCAGTTAGATCCATTTAGCTTATTTTCAGTCAACAGTGACAACATGGGATTTGACATGGCAATTTAGGATAGTACAAAATAATAAATAGGAGTCAATGTTTAACACAAAATCTTATTCAGAAATTATTAGCACATAGCAAGTAGGAATGACTAGAGAAAATACTAAAAAATACAATCCTAAATAATTTCTAAGGTTTTCAACAAACTGATATCAGTGTCCCGTTTAGGCGAGAGTCAAAGCTATCATCCATTGAATAGAGTTGTCAGCTCATCTAAAATAATAAATATTCTAGAAACCTTTTATTCGATTGAAAAGAGAATCTGACGTTGTCCCGTTTAGGCGAGAGTCAAGGTCATTCCTATTTCATGAGCTCCCACCATTATTTCATACGTTTGTAAGTCTTATACAGTCGCCACCACTAGGGTGATCAATACTAATATAAAAAACTTACAAATATACTACTCTTTCGAGATTAAACGGTGCTAACTTGCTAATGAACGTTCCTCCATTAGGGAGGATTACTCACTAAAACAATAGCTATGTAAAACCAACAATGGAGATTGAATCTCTTAATAATAATAAAGCTCATTATTTAAAATGTATTTTCTTCTAAACTTTATTTATTTTAAATATATATTTATTAAATTTCAAATTTAGAATAAAACTCTAAATAAAATTTAATTTAATATTTATAAAATTAAACATAGATGGTTAAGAAAATAAAATGAATTATTTCCATCTTAGTATTAATTTTCCAATAAATATTATAAAAATTACTTAATTTAAGTTGTATTAATTTAAATTAATTGGCAACTCAAATTAAAACTTTCTATAAAGATATATATTGTATTTCAAAAAATTAAAGTATAAAATATATAATTTTCGAAATACATTAAAATAAATTAATCTTTACTAAAAATACTTCAAGCAAGAATATTATCTATCAAAAATATTCTTATGTAATTGACTTTTTTCGTTTCGTTCTCTCTGCTTTCTCCCTCCATGGCGAGGAAGAAAAAAGTTGGAAGGAAACCAGTCAATCGAGCACTTGTCGACGAGATTGCTGTAGGAAACGAAGACCTGGATGAAGTCGAAGAGGTCACTGTTGATTCATATGAAGCAGATAGGCTGAATGTTGCTGCAGAGATGGCTCGTTCTCAGGAAACACAAGAGGCAGAGACCCACAGATCTGGGAGTAGTCGAACCAAAAGTTGGGCGGAGGAGGTTGAAGACGATCGGAATGTGAGTTTGGATAACCAGCAATCGCCAGGCTCTGTTAAACAAATCTGGGAGACATTCACGCAGGGGAAAACTCAGAGTCGAGATCAGCGACTATTGTTCACTGAACCATTAATTCGGGATGGCATCAAAATTGCACAAGTCGACTTGGACGAAGTGCAAGAAGAGGAAAAAAACTGGAATACAGCAGTTATTTGCAAAGTACTGGGAGCAAATCCACCTGTGACGATTTTTGAAGGGTTCGTGAAGAGGATCTGGGCGCATTTGGGTGTTCTTCTGGTAAGTAAACTTTCCATGGGACTGATTATGGTAAAGTTTAATGATGAAGCAACCCGTGATCAGGTTGTGGAGGCAGGGGTTGTGCAATTCGATCGAAAACCAGTGATAGTTCGACCCTGGTCAGCGGATTTGAATGCAATGAACCTGGTGTGCACTGTTCCATTGTGGATTAGACTTCACGATTTGGGGCTTCAATACTGGGGAACCAAAAGCCTAAGTGCTTTGGTTAGCACAATCGGGAAACCAATCATGGTGGATCAACACACGAAAGACCGAACAAGGCTGCAGTATGCTAGAGTGCTTGTTGAGATGGAGATCACGGATGAGCCACCCCGATTCATTCCTTATTTTAATGAATTTGGGCAGCTTCAAGACCAGAATGTGGAGTATGAGTGGCTTCCCGCAAAGTGTACCCAATGTTCTAAATTTGGTCACACAAAAGCCACCTGTAGACATGATGAATTTGTTAAACAGAGGGCTGAAAAGCAAGAACACCAACAAGAGAAAAGCAAGCAACCACCGAAGAAAGAATCCAAAGCAAAGGCAGCAAACACGATTCAACAGGAATGGGTAGTACCGAAGAAAACAATACCAGTTGCAACAGCCAGTCATGGAAGTCCGAAGAAGAAAGCTGAGATTGGCAGTAACTCATTTACTCTGTTACAAGAGCAGAATGAAGGCAGGGTAGAGATACAGGTATCTACTGAACACATTGATTCTATTAATACTACTGCTGCCTATGGATAGTAGTAACATAGGGTGTTGGAATGTGAGGGGGCTGAATAAAATGGAAAAGCAGGATACTGTTTATGATTTATGTTGCTTGAATAAAATTGGAGTGTGTGGGTTGTTGGAAACCAAACTCAAGAATGATAGAATAAGTGAGATGATGACAAGGAAATTCCCTAATTGGAATTGGTATACTAGTTCGATAGTTGAGAATAGAATTCTGGTCATGTGGAGGAAGAATTTCACTCGGGTTATTGTGGTTAGGGAAGACCCTCAATTTATTCATTGCTATGTGAAGTTGGCGGGTTATTCAGAAGCTATGAATGTTACTTTTGTGTATGGCTTTAACACAAGTGAGGAAAGGAAGGAGTTGTGGGAGGGTTTGATTGATCTCAAGGTCAATGCTAAACCGTGGCTAATCACAGGGGATTTTAATTCTTTATTTGAGTTGGAAGATAGGAAGGGTGGCAAGGATGTCAATCTAAATGATATAAGGGACTCCACCAATTGGCTTGCACAAAGTCACTTGGATAGACCTCTTAAAACTAGTTCGGGATTTACTTGGACGAACAACCAAGAAGGGGATAAGAGGATTTATTCCAAAATTGATCACACTTTTGTGAATGAAGATTGGAATGATAGCTTTCCCTTGACCAAAGCGCACTATAGTTGGGAGACAACCTCAGATCACTGTTTGTGTGTGGTTTCAATGGCAACCAATGTGGATATTGGTTTCAAACCATTCCGGTATTATAATTTTTGGGCTGATCACCCAGATTTTAAAAGAGAAGTTATTGACAATTGGTACAAACCGATTGGAAGAGAGGGCATGTTGGGATTATACTTGAAGCTTATGAGACTGAAGCACACCATAGAGAAGTTTAATAGAGAGCGAATTGGGGATGTAGGGAGGAACTTTCAACTAGCTAAGGACCTATATATTCAAGCTAGACATCAAGCTCAGGAACACCCACATGATACAAACTTTCAACAAAACGAAAAAGATGCAGCAATGAAGTTCAACAATCAAGAGAAGATGTATCACAGTTTTCTGAGACAGAGAAGCAAAATAACTTGGTTATGTAAAGGGGATGAGAACAATGCCTTTTTTCATGCCTTCCTAAAAAAAAGAAGGATGGAAAACAGCATTGTTTCTTACACCAATGACCAAGGTGAGGTTATAGACAATTTCAGAGAGGTAGTTGATCACTTCATAAAGCATTTCCAGAACTACATGGGATCTAGCTCAAGACCCAGTCAAGGCTTAAGAAAAGACTGTATGGAGATGGGGAACCACCTTAATAGAGAACAACAACTGAAAATGGTCAAACCCTTTACTAGCAAGGAGATAAAAAAGGCGCTTTTTAGTATTCCAGATTCTAAGTCTCCTGGTCCAGATGGGTATGGAGCTGGCTTTTTCAAGAAGATGTGGCCTGAGATTGGAACTGAATTCACTAAAGCTATAGAGAGCTTCTTCATGACAGGTTTCATGCCGCGGGAACTTCATGCTACCATGATCACACTCATTCCTAAGACTGACAACCCGACTAGGGCAGTGGAGTATAGACCTATTGCCTGCTGTTCTACCATATACAAGTGTATTTCCAAGCTTCTTTGTTCAAGACTTTCTCAAGTTCTTCCAGGTATCGTGAACCAGAACCAAGGAGCTTTTGTTCAAGGGAGATCTATAGCTCACAACGTCATGATTCTTCAAGATCTTTTGAAGAATTATAAGAGGAAAAACATATCACCGAGATGCACGATTAAGGTGGACATCAGCAAGGCTTATGATACTGTCAATTGGGAATTTTTGGAGAATCTTTTGAATGAGTTCAAACTCCCGGGCAGATTCATCTCTTGGGTTATGACCTGTTTGAAATCGACTTCCTACTCCATCTTCATGAATGGGCGAGTCCAAGGGAGTTTCCCAGGCAAGAAGGGGTTGAGACAAGGTGACCCGCTATCTCCTCTCTTATTTGTTCTAATTATGGAGTACTTGACCAGAAGATTGATGCTAGCAGCCCATGAACCACAATTCAGGTATCATCCCTTATGTAAAAGTGTTAAGACTGTTAACCTGAGTTTTGCGGATGACTTGATGATATTTTGCAAAGGACATCTTGCTTCCATTCAGGTTATAAGGAGGGTGTTGGATGATTTTAGTGCTGAATCTGGTCTAACCATTAATATCACTAAATCTCAGCTTTACTTTGGTGGTGTGAAAGGGGATGTAAAGAAAGCTATAATGACAGAGCTGGCCCTTCAAGAAGGTGAGTATCCTCTTAAATACTTGGGAGTACCTCTAAGACCAACTAAATGGAAAGCGGAGGATTGTAGTGTGATTATCAAGAAAATCAAGCAAAGGCTTCACACTTGGGCTACTAGGCATTTATCATTTGCAGGTAGAGCTCAACTCATTCACTCTGTCCTTCTTGGGTTACGAAACTATTGGATGAGTATATTCATTTTGCCTCATAGTGTCACAAGGGAGGTTGAGAAACTTTGTCGTGGGTTCCTTTGGGGTTGGAATGGGAGTAGAAGTAAACTTCATGTGGCTTCTTGGGAGAAAGTGTGTCTTCCAAAAAATTATGGTGGTCTTGGCTTCAAGGATGGTATCAAGTGGAATCAAGCTATTCTTGCTAAATATGTTTGGGCCATCTCTTCCAAAAGGGATATCCTATGGGTGAGATGGGTCAATACCATTTATTTAAAAAGTAAGAATTGGTGGGAGTATGAACTTAAGAGTGACACTAGTTGGTATTGGAGGAAGTTATGTCATTTAAGGGACAAGTTCACTCGGGAAGACATCTACAAAGCAGGGGCTGGCACAAAGTTCAAAGCTGCTATGTTGTATAACAGTAGCATTCCTCAGACCCTCTTCGAATACAGCAAACATATATGGTGTTCTATTAACATGCCGAAGCACAGGTTTATATTTTGGCAAGCTATTAACTCTCAATTGCTATCTCGTGATAAGTTTGAGCAGTTTCACATCAAGCTTGACAATATACTCTGCCCGGTTTGTGAGGATGCACCAGAAAGCAATGCCCACCTGTTCTTTGACTGCTGGTTTTCACAGCAGGTGGTGAAGATGGTGAGCGACTGGCTGGGAATTAAGATCTGGCCGACTGGTTTCCATAGCTGGAAACAATGGCTGCTGCAGATCGACAAGGACAAAAAGCATCAGATACTTGTTGCTACCATGGCAGCCGTGATTTACTTCCTTTGGAACAATAGGAACAACTGTTTCTTCAACAAATTCTCGAGCACAGCTACAAAGATTATACAAGAGATCAAAAAAACAATGTATTATAGATTACATATAGCTAAAGGAAAGAACTTAAAAGACCATGAGAAAAGATACATAGAAAGAATTTTTTTGTAATTCTTGCTTGTTGCCTATTTAGGCTTGTATAGCTTTGTAATTGTTTGTGATTAATGAAGTTTGTTCCTTCTTGATCAAAAAAAAAAAGAATATTATCTATCTAGATTGTCTTGACTAATTAATTCAATTTCTAATAATAATATATTTTAGTTACTTTATTTTAAATTAATCATTAAATGAAAAAATCATTGATTTTAGTTGATTCAAAATTAATTAAAATAATTAATTTACAACTTTAATCTATTTTTCAAGATAAATTCAAAATCATCTTACATAATCAAATGCAATTTCGAAAAATGATTGATAAAATAAATAAAATATATTTTGAAAATTATTCAAATTTAAGTTGTTATAAAAATGCCCAACTTAAAATAATTTTCTATTAATTAAATGTCATGAAAATAACAATATTTAAGTATCATTATGAAAATCAACTTAAATATTTAATTTTCAATTTAATTAAATGTATTAAATTCAAGAAATAAATAATTAAGCATAGAGAAGGCTTAATTATTAATTTCTAGTTTAATACTAGGAAAAATATTCTTCGCTTGAATTGCACCAAAATTAATTATTAAACAATTGATTTCACAATCAATGATATTTTCCTATTTTAATATTAGAAATAATAACTAGTATAGAAATAACTATCTAGAAAATATCTTAAATTAACTAAGTATCTTTTCAAGATTTGTAAAATATCTAATTTTAGTTTTTATAGAAAGAATCTATAATAAGGAACTTAAAAAAATTTCCAAATAAAATTTAATTAAATATCAAAATTAAGTAGTAACTACCTAATTTAAGAGTATTCCATTTTAAGTTTAAAAAATAACTTAAAAAATATCTTAAGAATCTTGAATAACCAATTCCTAGAATTCCTCAACTTAATATTATATTCAAAAGATATTCAAATTTAAGTTAATGAGGAAAAATAGTTAGTAATAACTAATTTATAACTTAAATAGAAATATTTAATGAAATAATAAAAGTAAGTTTCACAAAGAATCTAGTTAGTTAAAATTCTTTATTTAATTAAATACAAGAAAAATACAAATAGTTTATCTAGAAATAATATCTTAAACTAAGAGTGTTTTTCTTAAAATTAACTTTAAAATATTAAAATGAAAAATAAATTTCATATATTTTAAAAGTTAATTATGTTGCTAATCAATTTTATTATATTAAACTAATTTAATTAACCTAGTACAGTTATTCAAATCAGGCAAATGGGCCTTCACAATTAGGGTAGTTCATGTGAGGGGGAGCTGGGTTCAGTATGTCGTACCCACTTCTATTGGCCCCCATCTCTCACACAAGGCCCAAAAGAGAGGAATTTAACCTTAAAATGAATAACTGTTATTAATTGAATAGGTCCAAAAACTAAATGGACCTAAATAAAATCTATCAGGGTGTGACATTTTATTTAGCAACGACCTATATGCATCTATAATAAAATAAACATATAGGCTCACACAGGAACACAGATTTGGATGGACCCTATCATGTTACTAGGTGATACACAGATGAAAGAGGAATGTAAAATTTACCTGTTACAAATTATTTACTTGACCTATTTACAATTGAACCATGGGTTAAAATTAGATCATTGGATCTGTCAACAAGTTAACCATGACAGTTTAGATCAATCAATAATAGGTTTTAGAAAAACTTACAAACAATCTAAAACACCTACTCCTGCAACAAGTTAGATTTGGATAGTTGGATGTAGGATTTATTTAATTTTAAAATATTAAATATATTTCAAAAAAAAATAAATAGTACAAAAAATATTTTCTGTTTTTAAAATGAAATAAAATAATATTTAAAATGAAACCTACAATTTTAAAAAATTATGTTTCAAGTAACCTAAATATCATTTCCAAAAAAAATTTGCTAACTTTTAAACTTCATGTTATTTAATAAATTAAATATTCAATAAAATAGAAAATGATAAATACATACCCTTTTCTGATTTTATAATTTAATTATAAAAAAAAATAACAAAACTTTAAAAGTTAACAAAATTATCTTATTTCCCTTTTTAAAATGCCATGATTATAGTAATCTTATATTTTTTTTTTAAGAAAGTAATCTTATTTTAAATAAGGTCAAATTACTTTAAAAGGAAATATTTTATAAAAATAATTTAATATCTGACCTTAGATTTAAAAATAAGATAAAATAATCAAATTTTAAAGAAAATAAGAAAAGAGGTAAGCAAAACTTGATTTTCACCTATTTTCAAATTCAAATTACACTAATATCTAAAATTAATTTTAAAAAATCAAGTTAATTTATTTCTGATAATTAGATTTAAAATATGAAAAATAAAATCAAAATACAAAACTAAACAAAAAATTAGAAGTTAATTTCATGAAATAGCATGAAAAATCGAAGAAAACGAAGAAAAATTACACGTTGTACGAATGGTATGCACTGCATACCACCCGCGCGCACGTGAGGGGTCTCCAGCCGAGTTTCTACGGCACTGGGAGGCTGCAAGCAGCCATTCCGCGCGCGTGGGAAGGGTGATCACCACTCTGATTTTTCTCGATTTTCAAAAATTCATAACTAATTCAAATAAAATCGAAATCGAGTTCTGTAAAAAAGTCTATTGCTTAACTTTTTACAAACTATCAAATAAAAATAATTCCAGAAATTGAAAATCAATTATTTTTCTAAGAATTCACAAACATCAATCAAACATCAATATGACACACCATGATACCATCCAAATCACAAACAAATCGTTTTAAGTCGAAATTTCTTTCAAGCAAATCAATTACCATGGCTCTGGTGCCAGTTGTTGGAATTAATTTTACCAGGATCTTAGATCTACTCACAAATATGTTGATTTAACAACCTAAATATGAACTTCTAAAACGATAAATAAAACACATAAAAAAGTTAAGAAACCTTACAATGGGTGCAGCGGAATAACGTGTCTCCCTCCACTCAGATCTCTAACCCTTGATTCCTTTCTTTCACAGAGTAAGATCTGAGCCTGAATGTCCTTCACATGGATGTGATCCTTCACAGTCTTCCAATCTATGATTGAGGTACTGTTTGTTGTGTGTGGGCACTTCTCTCTCAGTTAGGATTTCGAAATTCTCTCTCTTTTTCACTGTGTATTTCGTGTATCAATGAAGCATGCAAGAGGAAGAGAGGAGGGCTGCTATATATAGGGAAAAGAGAAGCTCAACTTTCCAACATAAACATTTTCCTCATTTACTGAGTAATTGATTAACTACCTTATTTGGTGTGATCCACCACTTTCCTTTTTACAAATAACTGCTAGGTTTAGGTTAGTAATTATTTTGCATTTAGAAAATGAAAATCATAATTGGGAAACACACAACCAAGTGGCCGGCCATGGTGTGACTGGGCCTCACTTGGGTTTTGTAGTTTCCACAATTTTAATTCTATTTTTCCAAAAATGCCATTTTTCCAATTCTAACCATTTAAATGCCAAAACTAATTATTTAATAACTAAAATAGATTATTAAATAATATTATCATTTAATATAATTATTAATTAGACATGTAGAGTCTCTTAATTAATAAGTAAACCTAGAATATCTTTTCTTTACAATTTCATCCCTACTTAGTGAGAATTCACAAATTAGACATAGTCTAACTTTTAGAATTATAATTGACTAACCATAAATCAATTATTGAGTCTTACAAACAGTATGGTCTCAACTAGAATGGGAACCATAGATCTATATTGCTGAGCTTCCAATAACTTGAACCGAATTTACAAAGTAAATCGCTAACTTATTAATTCTTGTTGAATCCACTCTTATAACTTGAAATTGCACTCTCAGATTTATATAGAGCCTTCTATATGTTCCACGATATAGATATGCTATCTCAATTAACCATTGTTATAATCTTAATGTGATCAAAGATCCTCTATATAGATGATTTACATCGAGATAGGATAAATTTACCGTTTCCACCCCTCAATGTATTTGGCCCCTTAAAACACTTAGCTACCTGTAAATGTTGTTTTAGTGATCTAAGATATCGTCACTGAAACAAAAGCTCATCCATTTACTTCTATTTAACTAAGCTCGAAGGGAATCATCACTTGACTTCTATACACCAGTAGAAGCTATAGATTCTGTATTTATGTTCAGCGCTTCCACTCAATTATGCTATCATGTTCCCAAAATATACGTATCACCCTGACTGTAAAGCCCGCTTAGTTTAATTTGGAAATTAGCAGTTAATTATGATTAATTATGAAAATTATTTATAGCTATTTAAATAATTTATTTATACTGTTATTTATTGAATTCAGTAATGCATTTTATGTTATTCAGTAGTTTTCATATTTTGCATTTCCGGTGCCCGGTATTTTGGAACCCGGCGTTTGGCTCATTAGAAATCACAACTTAGTATGTTAGTAGTTTGGGACGGTTTATTAGACATTGGGAATGTCGGGAATGGCTGGGAATTTAGAATTTCCCAAAAATACCCCTTTAGTGATTTTTATGTGGTTTTAGTGTGGAGGGGCAAAATGGTCTTTTTGCCCTAATGACTTTTTGTCTTTTAGTGAATTTATTAATTGAAAAATAAAGGTTTATTTATGCTTTATTTGGCTGAAATGAATTGTTATGTTAAGTGGCTTTAGTTCATTTTTACAAAAACTCAACACTTAGAAAAAAAAAATAGAATTTTCAAAAGCTCTTTTCTCTCAAGCACTCTCTCCTTTTTCGGCCCTCCTTGAGCAGCAAGGAAGTGGAATTTTCCTTGGTGATTCAAGCTCATTTTGAGCAGATTTAGTGTTCTCTATTTGCTAGTAAGTCTTCTTCATCCTTTCTTAATGTTCTTGAAGTTTTTAAGATGAAAATGGTAGGTTGCATGTTAGTTTTGGATGGTTGTTTGTTGCTGTGTTTATATGTTGTTTTCAGAAGCTTAATTAGGTTTAAAATGAATGGATTATCAGGGTTTTAATGCATGCTTGCTACCTTGTTTAAAGCTTTGGTTTTTCTATGTAAAATATGTGATTTTTGAAAGAAATGGTTATGTTTTGTTGCTGTGATGTTGTGGAAGTTTGTTATTGTTTCCAAAGGTTATTCTAAGCTTGTTTATGTAAGTTTAGATGGATTTGATTGCATGCTAGATAGGTTTGCTCAAGTTTGAGTTTAGAACTTAAAGCTTGAGCTCTAATGGTGAATTTTGATTATGTGCAATCTGGGTGGTTTTGATGCTTTAGAAATGTTCTAGGGGAGGTATAGAACATGTTTGGAAGGTCTCATGTGATTTGAGGTCGATTTGAGCAAGATATGAAAATTTGAGTTGGGTGCCTGCGAGGAACCGGAATTCCGGTTGTGCATCCGGAATTCCGGATGGGGGTCCTGAATTTTCTAGAACCGGAATTCCGGTTGGGCAACTGGTCTGCCGGTTGGGGAAAATTCTGAAACCCTAGATTTTCTCTATTTTATGTTTTAGAGGGTATTGCCATGCTTTTTATCGATAGGGAAACTTTTAGTTCCTAGTTTAAGTCCCCGGGAAGTGATTTAGCGTGTCACTTATAGTGTTGTGATTTTTATGGTTTAGGAGCCTCCAATCCGCCGCGCAGTTAAAGTTCCAGTCAGGTTGACCGGCACACCTGAATTCGGAATCCAGGTAAGATTAGTATAACAGTATGCATATGTAGATTACATGTTTAGCGTGCATGTAGGAAGCCTGTTAGATTACATTAGCTATGTATGTTGGCTTCGAACCATCCAACCCTGTTACGTCGGTACAGGCTGGAGTATGACCGGTTCGACCGATCAGGCTGACACTTGGATGGTGGTTCCGTACTATTGACGTATCCCATCGGTACAGGCTGGAGTATGACCAGCAGCCGGAGTATGACCGGTTCGACCGATCAGGAGGATATAGTAACACGTCGGTACAGGCTGGAGTATGACCAGTAGCCGGAGTATGACCGGTTCGACCGATCAGGCTGTTACGTGTCAATAGTATCGTCCCTATGAACGTTCAGAACTCAGTACCATGTTGGACATGGCAGTAGTGGCTCAGTACCGTGTTGGACACGGCAGTAGCGGGACTCAGTATCGTGTTGGACACGGCAGTTAGGGTTGTGATCAGGGGTATGGGCGTCTGATCATGACCGGGATTTATGTATGAGTATTATTATGCTTTTCTTACTGAGTCTGTCAACTCACAGTTCTACGTTTATGTGTAGGTAAAGGCAAGGCTCAAGCTGATGGACCGTGAGCGAGCTTATGAAGGTTGTACATGTCGGGGCGGTTAGGTCTGGAGCGTACGATCATCGGGACAGCGAGGCTGATTTTGTAACTAGTCGCTAGGCGACATTATTTTGTATGAACAGTTAAATCTTTTTATAAATGATTTTGTAATCGGGATCCCGAGTCTTTTGTAATATTATTTTATAAGTTTAATTAAAAAGCAAAATTTTTAATTAATCACGTTTTCCATAAACCTCGTTGATTAGCAACGACCTGCACAACATGTTTAAAAATCACGTAATACGCCTATGTTAGTTAGAGTGTTACAATTTGGTATCAGAGCCGCCAGGTTGTCTTCCGAAGATCGTCACGACATGTACAATCATCATCAGCAGTTAGCTCGTTTCACGGTTCAGTAAGCCTTTACTGCTTTAGTAGTTTATTTTATTCAGTTATGAAAAAAAAAGAAAAGCCTGTTATGAAGCATGTTAGTAGCCTGATAGTAGAATAGGCGCATGTTTCGTTTTTAATTTCCAAATTAAGCGGCATTAGTAAGCTCTCCTTGAATACGACCTGATATGCCAACTCTTGGTTTCGCAGGCGGTTCTAACTAGATGGACGCCAGGCGGACCACCAGGAGTCACGGCAACTCAGTGGGGTCGAATCAAGGTCAGGGAGCTCAGTTTCCCCCACCTGTTAGGGGCCGAGGTAGAGGTCCCCGAGGCAGGGCTCGTGGTCAGGGTGATGAGAACCCACCACAGGCTGCCCAGGCTCCCCCAGTCGATCAGGGAGCCCAGAATCGGGAGGTTCGGTTTGCGGAAATGCAAGCCCGGATAGAAGAACAAGACCTCGAGATACAGAGGTTGAGAGAGCAGGGTGCTCCTGCAGTTCCAGTGCCCGTAGTTCCAGTGGCACCTGCCCCTGGTGCCCAGGCTGAGATAGTGGTGGCGGCCAATAGATTGGAACCTCTGTATGAAAGCCGAGCAGTGGCTGACGGTGATTACCAAGATCCTGAACTTCATGGGTGTCACCGGTAATGACAGAGTGTTGTGCGCCACTTTCCAGTTCCAGGAGGACGCTCTGGTCTGGTGGGACATGGTGTCTCAGATCCATGACGTCACCACTATGACCTGGGAAAGGTTCCAGGAACTCTTCAACGCAAAGTATTACAACGAGGCGGTCAGAAGCGCCAAGAGGAAAGAGTTCGCTCACCTGACCCAGCGTGAGAATATGAGCGTCACTGAGTATACCACTCAGTTTGATCGGTTGGCGAGGTTAGCCTCGGGAATTGTGCCGACTGACTTCAGCAAGAAAGAGAAGTATCTTGATGGTTTGAATGCGAAGGTCAAACACGACTTGATGATTACCACAGACGACAGCACCGCCTATGCTCAGATGGTGGAGAAGGCACTGCGAGCTGAGGGCGCAGTTGGGTGTATGTCGGAGTCAGCTGGTACTCCGGCGAGTGGCGGGGCTCCTACCCCTCCTGCATCAGGCTTTAGCAGGGGGAGTAGTGGTTCGGCCATTGATCAGAGGAAGAGAGCACCCACTGCTTCCGGTGGCTCGAGTCAAAACAAGAGGTTCCGGGGGAACCAGAACAAAGGGAGTCGTCCTGGTGGTACTGAGACCCGATTCTCCTATCCCGAGTGCCCTAGCTGCAAGAGGCACCATCGGGGAGAGTGCAAAGGTCAGGGATGCTTTCACTGTGGCATGCCCGGACACTTCAAGAGGGATTGTCCCCAGCTCCGATCAGAGGCACCGAGAGCTCCGGCGATACCCACTCCGGCCAGGGTGTTCGCCATCACTCAGGCTAATGCAGATGCCAGCCCATCAGTTGTCACAGGTCAGCTTTCTATTAATAACTCGCTATATTCAGTGCTGTTTGATTCTGGGGCTACACATTCTTATGTGGCGGCCAGAGTCTTTAGTAAATTGGATAGACCGTACGATAGATATGAATCAGGGTTTGGAACCCTATTACCTGGCGGAGAATCGGTTATCTCCAATAGGTGGATTAGGTCTATGCCGATTAGGATAGATGGTAGAGAGTTAAGTGCTGATCTGATAGAGATGAGTTTAGTACAGTTCGATATTATTTTAGGAATGGATTTCCTATCTAAATATTCGGTGAGTATAGATTGTAAAAGGAAGATGGTGATCTTCCAACAGGAAAGTGAAGAACCATTTGTGTTTGTTGGTTCAGTTCAGGGATCCCGGATCCCGGTGATTTCGGCCATGTCAGCTAGAGATTTATTGCATGGCGGTTGTTTAGGGTTTCTGGCCGTGGTGGTGGACACCACTCGGCCAGATACCATTCGGCCAGAAGACATCAAAGTGGTTCGGGAATTTTTGGATGTTTTTCCCGAAGAACTTCCAGGGTTACCACCCCAGCGAGAGATTGACTTCGTGATAGACATGGCACCAGGGGTGGAACCGGTTTCCAAAGCCCCGTATAGAATGGCTCCAGCTGAACTTAAGGAATTAAAGATTCAGCTCCAAGGGTTGCTTGACATAGGGTTTATTCGGCCCAGTGTGTCACCCTGGGGAGCCCCGGTTTTATTCGTCAAGAAGAAAGATGGATCTATGAGGATGTGCATCGACTACAGGGAATTGAACAAGCTGACGGTGAAGAATAAATATCCATTACCTAGGATCGATGATTTGTTCGATCAACTTCAGGGGAAGACGGTCTTTTCTAAAATTTATCTCCGTTCGGGTTATCATCAGCTGAGAATCCGAGAGGAGGACATTCCGAAGACGGCTTTCCGCACTAGGTATGGACATTACAAATTTCTGGTTATGTCGTTCGGACTAACCAATGCTCCTGCAGCATTCATGGACTTGATGAATAGAGTATTCAAGGATTTCCTCGATATCTGTGCGATTGTGTTTATCGACGACATCCTCGTGTATTCTCAATCAGAAGAGGAGCATGAGTTACATCTTCATATGGTACTGCAACGGCTTCGAGAACATAAGCTTTATGTAAAGTTCAAGAAATGTGAGTTCTGGCTATCTCAGGTGTCCTTCCTAGGGAACATTGTGAGCAAAGATGGGATCAAGGTGGATCTCGGGAAGATTGAATCTGTCAGGGATTGGCCGAGACCGAAGACAGTGACAGAGATCAGAAGCTTCTTGGGTTTAGCTGGGTACTACCGTAGGTTTGTGGAAGGGCTTTCAAAAATTTCAATGCCCCTAACCGAACTTACAAAGAAAAATCAGCAGTTTATCTGGTCAGATAAATGCGAAGCTAGTTTTCAGGAGCTAAAACAGAGGTTGATTACCGCTCCAGTGCTAGCTTTGCCTTCAGACAAGGAAAAGTTCGTAGTTTATTGTGACGCATCCAAACAGGGTTTGGGGTGTTTATTGATGCAAGCCGATCTGGTCATCGCTTATGCCTCCCGTCAGTTAAAGGATTATGAGCAGCGATACCCGACTCATGACCTAGAGTTGGCCGCGGTGGTTTTCGCATTGAAGATTTGGCGGCATTATCTTTACGAGGAAAAGTGTGAAATCTATACCGACCATAAAAGTCTCAAGTATTTCTTTACTCAGAAGGATTTGAATATGAGACAAAGGCGTTGGTTAGAATTAGTGAAAGATTACGACTGTGAGATCCTCTATCACCCCGGAAAGGCCAATGTAGTGGCCGATGCCCTGATCAGAAAGGGTCCCGGGCAAGTAGCTAGTATGGTTCAGATCTCACCTCAGCTAGCAGAGGATATGGTTAGGTCCAGCATTGAGTTTGTGGTAGGTCAGCTTCACAACTTAACGCTACAATTTGACTTGTTGGAAAGAATAAAAGTCGCTCAGATGACGGATCCAGAGTTAGTAAAGATCCGAGATGAGGTGTTGGCTGGTCAAGCCAAGGACTTTTCAGTGTCAGACAGTGGGATGCTTCTGTATAAAGCCAGGGTTTGTGTTCCGAATAGTGTGGAACTTAGGAATGAGATCTTTGAGGAGGCTCATTCTACCCCGTATTCTCTGCATCCCGGCACCACTAAGATGTACCAAGATTTGAAACCGTACTTCTGGTGGAGCGGTATGAAGAAGAATTTGGTAGAATTCGTATCGAGATGCCTCACTTGTCAGCAGATTAAGGCTGAACATCAGAGACCAGCAGAGTTGTTGCAGCCTCTAACCCTACCAGAATGGAAATAGGAGGATTTCACGATGGATTTTGTGGTCGGGTTACCTAGGACCACGGGTTTATTTGATTCCATCTGGGTAGTGGTGGATCGATTTACGAAATCTGCTCATTTTCTGCCGGTTAGAACAACATTTACAGTGGATCAGTTGGCAGAGTTGTATGTCAGAGAGATAGTGAGACTTCACGGGGTACCGAAGTCTATAGTTTCGGACAGGGATCCGAAGTTCACCTCCAAATTTTGGCAAAGTTTGGAACGAGCAATGGGTACAAAGCTGAAATTCAGTACATCATTCCATCCTCAGACGGACGGTCAGTCCGAAAGGACAATTCAGATATTGGAGGACATGTTGCGAGCCTGTGTTATGGATTTCGAAGGCTCATGGAATAAGTATCTACCGTTAATAGAATTTTCTTACAACAACAGTTATCAGAGTACGATAGGGATGGCTCCCTATGAACTGTTATACGGTAGGAAATGTAGATCTCCTATCCACTGGGATGAGACAGGGGAGAGGAAGTACCTAGGTCCAGAGTCAGTGCAGCGGACCAATGAGGCGATAGAGAAGATAAAAGCTAGAATGCTTGCCTCATAGAGCAGACGGAAGAGTTACGCAGATCCGAAACGCAGAGATGTTGAGTTCCATGTAGGGGACCATGTGTTTTTACGGGTATCTCCGATGAAGGGAATTAAACGTTTCGGGAAAAGAGGCAAGTTATGCCCTAGATTTACAGGACCTTTCGAGATTCTCGAGAAGATAGGTCAAGTGGCATATCGGTTAGCATTGCCTCCAGCCTTATCAGCAGTTCACAACGTATTCCATGTCTCGATGTTGAGAAAATATGTTTCAGATCCCTCTCATATACTCAGTTATGAGAGTCTTGAGCTACAGCCAGACATGACTTATGAGGAACAGCCAGTGCAGATCCTGGATAGAAAGGATAAAGTCCTTCGAAATAAGATCATAGCATTGGTCAAGGTTCTCTGGAGAAACAGTAAGGTGGAGGAAGCCACCTGGGAGCTAGAGTCAGATATGAGAGCTCAATATCCAGAGTTATTCAGGTTAGATTTCGGGGACGAAATCCTTTTAAGGGGGGGATAGTTGTAAAGCCCGCTTAGTTTAATTTGGAAATTAGCAGTTAATTATGATTAATTATGAAAATTATTTATAGCTATTTAAATAATTTATTTATACTGTTATTTATTGAATTCAGTAATGCATTTTATGTTATTCAGTAGTTTTCATATTTTGCATTTCCGGTGCCCGGTATTTTGGAACCCGGCGTTTGGCTCAGTAGAAATCACAACTTAGTATGTTAGTAGTTTGGGACGGTTTATTAGACATTGGGATTGTCAGGAATGGCCAGGAATTTAGAATTTCCCAAAAATACCCCTTTAGTGATTTTTATGTGGTTTTAGTGTGGAGGGGCAAAATGGTCTTTTTGCCCCAATGACTTTTTGTCTTTTAGTGAATTTATGAATTGAAAAATAAAGGTTTATTTATGCTTTATTTGGCTGAAATGAATTGTTATGTTAAGTGGCTTTAGTTCATTTTTACAAAAACTCAACACTTAGAAAAAAAAAAATAGAATTTTCAAAAGCTCTTTTCTCTCAAGCACTCTCTCCTTTTTCGGCCCTCCTTGAGCAGCAAGGAAGTGGAATTTTCCTTGGTGATTCAAGCTCATTTTGAGCAGATTTAGTGTTCTCTATTTGCTAGTAAGTCTTCTTCATCCTTTCTTAATGTTCTTGAAGTTTTTAAGATGAAAATGGTAGGTTGCATGTTAGTTTTGGATGGCTGTTTGTTGCTGTGTTTATATGTTGTTTTCAGAAGCTTAATTAGGATTAAAATGAATGGATTATCTAGGTTTTAATGCATGCTTGCTACCTTGTTTAAAGCTTTGGTTTTTCTATGTAAAATATGTGATTTTTGAAAGAAATGGTTATGTTTTGTTGCTGTGATGTTGTGGAAGTTTGTTATTGTTTCCAGAGGTTATTCTAAGCTTGTTTATGTAAGTTTAGATGGATTTGATTGCATGCTAGATAGGTTTGCTCAAGTTTGAGTTTAGAACTCAAAGCTTGAGCTCTAATGGTGAATTTTGATTATGTGCAATCTGGGTGGTTTTGATGCTTTAGAAATGTTCTAGGGGAGGTATAGAACAGGTCTGGAAGGTTTCATGTGATTTGAGGTCGATTTGAGCAAGATATGAAAATTTGAGTTGGCTGCCTGCAAGGAACCAGAATTCCGGTTGTGCATCCGGAATTCCGGATGGGGGTCCTGAATTTTCCAGAACCGGAATTCCAGTTGGGTAACCGGTCTGCCGGTTGGGGAAAATTCTGAAACCCTAGATTTTCTCGATTTTATATTTTAGAGGGTATTGCCATGGTGTTTATCGATAGGGAAACTTTTAGTTCCTAGTTTAAGTCCCCGGGAAATGATTTAGCATGTCACTTATAGTGTTGTGATTTTTATGGTTTAGGAGCCCGTAATCCGCCGCGCAGTTAAAGTTCCAGTCAGGTTGACCGGCACACCTGAATTCAGAATCCAGGTAAGATTAGTATAATAGTATGCATATGTAGATTACATGTTTAGCGTGCATGTAGGAAGCCTGTTAGATTACATTAGTTATGTATGTTGGCTTCGAACCATCCAACCCTGTCACGTCGGAAAAGGCTGGAGTATGACCAGCAGTCGGAGTATGACCGGTTCGACCGATCAGGCTGACACTTGGTTGGTGGTTCTGTACTATTGACGTATCCCGTCGGTACAGGCTGGAGTATGACTAGCAGCCGGAGTATGACCGATTCGACCGATCAGGAGGATATAGTAACACGTCGGTACAGGCTGGAGTATGACCAAGAATGGAGTATGACCGGTTCGACCGATCAGGCTGTTACGTGTCAATAGTACCGTCCCTATGAACGTTCAGAACTCAGTACCATGTTGGACATGGCAGTAGTTGCTCAGTACCGTGTTGGACACGACAGTAGCGGGACTCAGTATCATGTTGGACACGGCAGTTAGGGTTGTGATCAGGGGTATGGGCGTCTGATCATGACCGGGATTTATGTATGAGTATTATTATGCTTTTCTTACTGAGTCTGTCGACTCACAGTTCTACGTTTATGTGTAGGTAAAGGCAAGGCTAACGCTGATGGACCGTGAGCGAGCTTATGAAGGTTGTACATGTCGGGGCGGTTAGGCCTGGAGCGTACGATCATCGGGACAGCGAGGCTGATTTTGTAACTAGTCGCTAGGCGACATTATTTTGTATGAACAGTTAAATCTTTTTTATAAATGATTTTGTAATCGGGATCCCGAGTCTTTTGTAATATTATTTTATAAGTTTAATTAAAAAGCAAAAATTTTAATTAATCACGTTTTCCATAAACCTCGTTGATTAGCAACGAGCTGAACAGCATGTTTAAAAATCACGTAATACGCCTATGTTAGTTAGAGTGTTACACTGACCCAAAAGTAGGCTTAACTAATAAATCGAAGAACATGAATAACACTCCTGAGATTGAGCCTAAGCATATCAGGATTTAGATTCTTTTAATCTAAGATCAACTACTGATATTGACTTGGAAAGATACAACGATAAGTTTTTAATATCTTGACCAAGTTCAATATCGGTCAAGTCCAATGTGTACTCCATACATTCGAAACTAGTATACTTTACCAATGTCTTGGAAAGAACATAACACTTACTCCATTTGTAAGTATACTTCATCGCTGATTATCACATCAGTGTAAATCCAAAACACTGATGAACAGGGACTTAGTCTTTTGAATCATATAATGACAATCACATTCCACTGTGTTGACAATACTGTAATTGTGAATAAATATATGTTCTGGAATCAACTGATTTTGTGCATATATATTAAACCATAAACATGAAAAACACATGTTAACATAAACCACTTCTACTTTCTTAAATTTATAACTAACCAGATTGTAATGGGTTTTATTTAGGGCACAAAACCCAACACCATCCTCTTCCACCAAAATTCCTGTTCAGAAGATCACCGCTCCTCCTCGTAGTGGGGGGGTTTCTACAAAACCATCTCGTTATGGTTTGGATGGTGAAATCAATATGGTCGTTGGTGACGGTATTGAAGACGACCCATTAACCTATAAACAGGAAATGGCAAGTCCGCAACGGAAGCGATTGTCAGCCGGCATGAATTAAGAAATGGATTCCATGAAAAAGAACAAAGTCTGGGAATATGTAGACACACCCGATGACTATCGTCCAATCGGATGCAAGTGGGTCTACAAGAAGAAAAGATGCGCTGGAGGCGAAGTCGAAACTTTTAAAGCTAGACTGGTCGCCAAGGGTTATACCCAAAGAGAAGGTGTGGACTATGAGGAAACTTTTAGTCCTGTCACCATGCTCAAATCCATCCGAATTCTTCTCTCCATTGCAGCCGCATTCGACTATGAAATCTGGCAAATAGATGTCAAGATAGCATTCCTTAATGGGGTTCTTGAAGAAACCATCTATATGGAGCAACCAGAAGGCTATGTTCTTCTAGTGCAAGAAAAGAAAGTTTGCAAATTAAATAAGTCTATTTATGGACTTAAGCAAGCTTCTCGCTCATGGAATAAAAGGTTTGATGAAATCATAAAAACCTACGGCTTTCTTCAGAATGAAGATGAACCTTGTGTTTACCAACTCAAGGAAGACAAAGTAGTAGTATTCGTGGTCCTTTATGTTGACGACATTTTGATCATTTGCAACAATATCAAGAAAATTACTGACATCAAGGAATGTCTTTATACCCAATTCAATATGAAAGATTTGGGTGAGGCTGCCTATGTTCTCGGCATTCAAATTATTAGAAATCGGAAGAACAGATCCCTTGCTCTCTCTCAAACAACTTACATTGACAAAGTTTTAGAGAGCTTCTCCATGACCAACACCAAAGGGGCGACTATGACTTCTAGATATGGTATCCGTCTATCTAAGGAACAGTGTCCTACTGATCCTCAAGAGATAAAGGACATGGCAAAAGTTTCTTATGCTTCTACAGTTGGAAGTCTAATGTATGCAATCTTATGCACTAGACCTGACATCTGCTATGCAGTTGGAATCGTGAGCAGGTATCAGACAAATCCAGGTCAGGAACATTGGAATGCTGTTAAGTATATTCTGAAATACTTGAAGAGTACAAGAGATTACGTGTTAGTCTACAAGGGTGGTTCTTTAAATCCCATAGGCTATACCGACTCAGATTTCCAGTCATGTCTTGATGACAGGAAATCTACATCTGGGATGGTGTTTACTCTTGGGGGTGGAGCAGTGGTTTTGAGAAGTGCTAAACAAACCGTGATTTCATATTCTACCATGGAGGCAGAATACATAGCTGCAGCAGAAGCTGCCAAAGAGGTTGTCTGGCTGACAAAGTTCTTCACCAGTCTTGGTGTCGTGACTGGAGTGGAAAAACCTCTAGTTTTACTTTGTGATAACACTGGAGCAATAGCCAACAGTAAGGAGCCTCGAAGCCACAAGAGAAGCAAACATATAGAAAGGAAATATCATATCATCAGAGAATATGTGGCAAGAGGGGATGTACTGGTGGAAAAAGTGGACACAGAAGAAAACTTAGCCAATCCATTCACCAAAGTGTTGGTAGTGACTGCATTTGAAAAGCACCGTCAGAATTTAGGATTAATTGATATGTACTGATTAGTTTTATATTAGTGCAAGTGGGAGTTTGTTGGGTTTTATGCCCTAAATAAAACTCCATTTCAATGAAATCTAGATTATTCAATATCAGTAAAGAAACAGAAGTATTTTTCATTCATTTGTGTATGTTTTGGTTCACCTTATCAATTATTTGTCTATTTGATTTATAAATTCATCCAAACCCTTTTCACATACTTGATCCTGTTTATTGTGTTGTCAGCACAGTAAAAAGTAAACATGACTATGTGATTAAGGATTCCTAAATTAATCAGAACACTGGGGTTTTACTGATATGACAATCTACAACAGAGTTTACTTGCATTTGAAGAAATGCTATGTTCTTTCCAGAGCATTGCCTAAAGTAAAGCTTGGGTTGGATGCATGGAGTATGCATCGAAATGGACCGATATTGAACTTTGACATAGATTTATTAAACTTACCGTAATATCTATTCAATTCAATATCACCTAGTTGATACTAGATCAAATGATCTTAATCCTGATATGATTAGGTTCAATCTCAAGAGTGTTATCCGTGTTTTTTGATTTGTTAGTTAAGCCTACTTTTGGGTCAAGGTGATACATACATTTTGGGAACACGGTAGTGCAATTGAGTGGGAGCGCTAACATAAATATGGAATCTATAGCTTCTATCTGGCGAATAGAAAGTAAAGGATGATTTCCTTCGAGCTTAACAAAACGAAAATAAATGGTGGAGTACTCATTTCACTTAGCTGAAATATCATTTATACGGGGTTAAGTGTTTTAAGGATAAAATACATTGTAGGGTGTTAGGGTAATTTAATCCCTTTACAGTGTAGATCATCTATATGGAGGATCATTGATCAAATTAGGATTATAACAATGGATAATTAATAGCGTGTCTATATGGTGGAACATATAGAGCGTTCTATATAGCTGAGAGTGCAATTCTATGTTCTATGCGTGGATTAAACGAAGAATTAATAAGTGAGTGAATTTAAGAGGTAAATTCTTGATCTGTTTATTGGAAGCTCAGATATATAGGCCCATGGTCCCCACACTAGTTGAGAGAATACTACTTGTAAGACTCATTTAATTGGTTTTAATTAATCAATTATAATTCTCAAGTTAGACTATCTCTATTTGTGAATTTATCACTTATTAAGGGTGAAACTGTAAAGTAAGAGTTTATAAGGTATATTTGTTAATTAAGAGACTTTGGTTAGTCTAATTAATAAATATAATAAATGACAATATTATTTAATAATTAATTATAGTTATTAAATAGTTAAAATTGACATTTAAATAGTTGAATGTGAAAATTGGCAATTTTTTGAGAAAATGGGAAACAGAAATGATAAAACAGGAAAGTTGACAAAGTGAGGCCTATTTCCACTAGCCTTGGCCGGCCACATGCATGGGTTTTATCATTTAATTTTTTCATTATTTTAATGCCAAGTAATTCAACCCTAACCCTATGTGGTATTCTATAAATAGAAAGTAATGGCTTCAGGAAACAACACACAATTGCATCTCATTCCTTTCCGAATAAGTTCCTAAGCCGCCACCTCTCTCTCTCTTTCTTCTTCTTCTTTGTTTCGAAATCCCTAAGTGATAGAGTGTTGGAAATTATTTTACCAGGATCTAGATTTACTAACAAGTATGTTGGATTAACAACCTAATATGAATTCTAAAACAATGAAAATAAACACATATAAAGTTAGAAAACCTTACAGTGGGTGCAGGGGAATAATATGACTCCTTCCGTTCAGATCTCTAGCCCTTGATTCCTTTCTGTAGCAGAGCATCACCAAGATCTGAACCTGGATCTTCTTTTCTCCTTCTTTGATGCAGAAATTCCATAGTCTTCCATACTATGATTGAGATACCACTTGATGTGTGTGGGCACTACTCATCTCACAAGGATTTCGAAATTTTCTCTCTTTTTCTCTCTTGAATTTCGTGGCTGATAGCATACAAGAGAAGAGACACAAAGGTTGCTTTATATAGGGAGAAGGGAGAGCACAACTTTCCAAATAAAACAATTTCCTCTTTTACTGTGTAATTGATTAACTGCCTTATTTAGTGTGATTCACCATTTTCCTATTATAGCTAGGCTTTGATTAGCAATTACATGACAATTAAAAAATAAAAATAATAATTGGGAAACACAAAGGGAGTGCTCGGCCATAGAGGGAATATGGGCCTCACTTGAATTTTGCAGTTTCCTCAATTTTATTTCTATTTCTCCAAAAATGCCATTTTTCCAATTCTAATCATTTAAATGCCAAAACTAATTATTTAATAACTAAAATAGATTATTAAATAATATTGTCATTTAAAATAATTATTAATTAGACATACAAAGTCTCTTAATTAATAATTAAACCTAGAAACCCTTTTCTTTACGATTTCATCCTTAAACTGTGAGAATTCATAAAGTAGACATAGTCTAACTTTTAGAATTATAATTGATTAATTAAAATCAATTAACTGAGTCTTACAAGCAGTATGGCCTCAACTAGTATGGGGACCATGGGTCTATATAACCGAGCTTCCAATAAGTCGAACCGAATTTACCAAGTAAATTCCCTAACTTATTAATTCCTCATTGAATCCACACTTAGAACTTGGAATTGCACTCTCAGTCATATAGAAACACTCTATATGTTCCACGATATAGACACGTCATTAGTTATCCATTGTTATAACCCTAATGTGATCAATGATCCTCTATATAGATGATTTACACTGTACAGGATTAAATTACCGTAACACCCTACAATGTATTTTATCCTTAAAACACTTAACCCTGTATAAATGATATTTCACCTAAGTGAAATGAGATCTCCACCATTTATCTTCGTTTGGTTAAGCTCGAAGGAAATCATCCTTTACTTCTATTTGCCAAATAGAAGCTATAGATTCCATATTTATGTTAGCGCTCCCCCACTCAATTGCACTACCGTGTTCCCAAAATGTACGTACTACCCTGATACAAAACTGGGCTTAACTAACAAATCAAAGAACACGAATAATACTTTTGAAATTGAGCCTAACCATATCAGGATTTCGATCATGTGATCTAGGATCAACTTATGATATTGAATTGAATAGATATTTACGGTAAGTTTCAAAATCTAATTCAAAGTTCAATATCGGTCCATTCCAATGCATACTCCATGCATCTGATACTGGTAAACTTTGCCAATGTCCTGGAAAGGACATAACACTTTTCCAAGGTGTAAGAATACCTATCGCTGATTATACCATGTCAGTCTAAATCCAGTGTTCTGACAAATCAGGGAATCTACTTTTGAACATATAATAAAGATTATATTCCACTGTGCTGACAACACTATAATCTTTAACCAACTCATATGTTCTGGACTTAAAAAGAATTCATACATTATATACATATATAATCATGAAATAAATCATGTGAACCATGCAACATAAAATGTTATTTCTGATCTTTATTAATAAGTAAATCTGATTATATGAAATGAGTTTTATTTAGGGCATAAAACCCAACAAACTCCCACTTGCACTAATATAAAACAAAAAGTGCATTTCAAATAATCATTAACACCTTGATATACCAATCAAGTGTAATAGTAGTATACTCCTCGTAATGGGATCTGACAGGTTGAATTAAACACAACCTCTTCTCCACCATTACTCTTCCTTAATCACTAAATCCTTGATAATGTGAAATTCCTCTCTATATGTCTACTCTTTTGGGATACTTGATTCTATACTTTTGGGCAACTACTCTTTCGTTATTCAGGAAGTAACCCTAGTAGTTAAGGCAAGTTGGAACACTGCCACAAATGTATAGAACTTTCCTTAGACTGAATAAGTATCTTTCCTGTAACTTTTAACATTCAGTCTCTCTCTGGTAGACCAAGAGATTTCAGATAGATTTTTACACTTCTCCAAAATTGCTACTCCACCCCCAAAGTAATCACCATCTCATCAGCAGACTTTCTAGCACAAAGGCAAGTCTTGAAATCTGATGTGGTGTAGTCTAAGAGTTTTAAACAAACACCCTTATTGACTAACATATAGTTCCTCTTCTTAATCTTAAGATTTACTTGATTGTCTTCCAATGTTCTTCTCCTGGATTAATCTGATACCTACTCATTACTCCCACTCAACAGCAGGTGTCTGGTCTAAGGCATACTAAAGCATATCTGAGACCTCTCACTATTGATTTAAGAAATTCTTTCATGGCTTTATCTTCTCTAGAATAGTTGAGACTTTTCCTTAGATAAATAAAATCTATATCTAAGAAGTTGTGAAGCTTCTATAGATTTCCATTGGAAAGAAAATGCTCCAGCATCTTATGCTTGCATTAGAGTAAGTAATTACCAGGTATACCACAAGCCATAGGTTTAGATAAACTCAAACCTACAATACTAGGAATAGGAAGTTTTGTTAAGTCCATTGAATAGACTTATGAACGAAAATTTCCTTTCACGTCCTTGTAATAGAAAACTTTAGGTTACTCCATGTGAATGGATCAAACTATAGTTCTCTTGGCTTTCTTCTTAGTTTCTTATCTTGACAATCCATTACTTGTTTAAACTCACAATGGATTTTAATCACTAGTGTCTTCCAAGTTATAAGAAGGTGAGTTCCTAGAAACTCTCCCACTACAACAAGGTACCGTGAACTATGTCAAAGAAAACTAAATGGTATAGACCTCTTCAGTTGTGTTAAGACAATAGAGGCAGTGGGATCATCTTTTAAAATAAGATGATAGAACACTTTTGGAATCAAGAAAAAAAATATCTCCTTTATTTGCCACTTTATTTTCAGACTTAGTCATTTTCTTAGAAAAGCAGTATTTGTTTAAACAAACACTTTCTTATCTAATGACTATGGGATGCTCCACCCCTAATCACTTAGAATAGCTAACAAACATGCAAACGAGGCTTAGCACTTCTAGCTTTTCTTTCGATTAGGTCATCCATGAATCTAGTAATGATTTACATTAAGTATACAACCATTACATCATTCTGAAATTACCATATAAGGATTTAGGCAACGACTAGTAACTAATCATCAATATGCAACTCGAATTTTTGGGGAGGTAAGTTTGGATATTATTCAAAATCAAATAATGATCTTTGAACTGCATATCTACTAACTTTTTCTCCACCCCTATCAGTTCGCAAGATCTTTAACCACTTACCATTGCTAGAAATTCATGAAATTTTCAAACATTTCAAATTTCTTTTGCACAAGGTAAAATCTAGAGTGATCGTTTTAAGAATACAACGAAAACTCATATCCACCCCTGAATGTACATCCATCTGCGAATGAGATGAACTTACTTTCAGTGGATATAGGCATATTAACTCTTTACAGAGAATGATCTTGTCAAAAGCACTATGAACAAGATAGAAATGCCATAGATTTATAAAATATGTGGTTGTATCTTTTGATGACTTAAGTTACATCACAGAGTTCTTAGAATAGTGCAAGTGGATTCTGGTCACAGAATACTAAACTCATACAGTTTAAATCCATTGAAAGAAAATGGTTATTAAACACTTGTGAAAGTGTAACTGTATAATTAGTAACTCTTTCTTGGACCACCACTACTAATCTAACTCTATGATTTGCCTATACAAGTAGGAGATATCTAAGATTGAGGATTTATATCATTTTGGGATAGAATTCCGGGAATATAATCATATGCGTCATCTAATTTCTTAAGAGAAATTAAGACTTTATATGATTTATAGACCATTCATCCAATGATATGTCTTTAAGCTAATTCGAAATGAATAAGGTAAGAGGAATTAGGATAATTTCGTTTTAAATAAGAATCCAACGATGCTCCGATTAGCGAGAGTCAAAGTAATCTTATTTATACAATCTTCTTGTTTCATACTGTAAAACACTACTCTAAGGTGTCATCAATTGATGAACAGTTAGATGTTGCATATACTATATTTATCTTTGGAGATCTAACACTATTATGTTAGTCTAATGGTGAAAATCCATTAGGGATTTATCTCATTAGAAAAACAAATCAAGTTAGACCAACAATGAAAATTCGAAATTAAACTATAATTTAATAACAAAAAATAACATGGTTCAATACAAATTCATACACAATTCAGAAATTATCAAGCACATAGCAAGTAGGAATGACAAGTGAAAATACTAAAACATACAATCCTAAATAATTTCCAAGGTTTTCAACAAACTGATATCAGTGTCCCGTTTAGGCGAGAGTCAAAGCTATCATCCATTGAATAGAGTTGTCAGCTCATCTAAAATGTCAAACATTCTAGCAACCTTTTATTCGATCAAGATGTGAATCCGCGTTGTCCCGTTTAGGCGAGAGTCAAGACTATTCTATCTTATGAGCTTCCACCATTGTTTCATATTCTTGCAAGTCTTATATAGTCGCCACCATTAGGGTGATCATAAACTATATAAAAAACTTACAAGATTACTTATCTTTCGAGATTAAACGGTGCTAACTTGCTAATGAACGTTCCTCCATTAGGGAGGATTACTCACTAAAACAATAGCTATGTAAAACCAACAATGGAGATCGAATATCCTTATAATAAAGCTCATTATTTAATGAAGGGTGTATTTTCTTCTAATATTTACTTTAATCCATTTATTTTAAATATATATTTATTTAATTAAAATTTGCAATTTAGAATGAAAAATTCCAAATATAAATTTTAATTTAATATTTATAAATTATACTTAGATGGATAAATAACGTGAATTATTTCCATCTTAGTAATAATTTCCATAAATATTTAGAAAATTATTCAATTCAAGTTGTTTCAAAATTAATTTGAATTAATTTACAACTCAAATTTAATTTTCTATAAATATATATTGCATTTTCGAAAATGCTTTAAAATAAAATAAAATAAATCCTGGAAAATTATTCTAATTTTATGTTGGCCCAAAATTAATAAAAATTAATTTTCAACAAAAAAATATAATTTTCCTATTTAATTAAATATCTAAGAAAAATTTCAAATATTTAAGTATCATGATTAAAAAATCAACTTAAATATTAATTTTCTATTTAATTAAATACATTTAGAAAAATACTTCAAGCAAAACAGATAATATCTATCTAGACTTTCATAGACTAATTAATCCAATTTCTAATTATAATATATTTTAGTTCATTTATTTTAATTAACCATTAAATGAAAAAGTCATTGATTTAAGTTGGTCCAAAATTAAATAAATAATTTTCAACTTTAATCTATTTTTCAAATAAAATTTGAAATTTTTGCATTAAAGAAATGTAATTTCAAAATTTTGGGAAATGATTAATAAAATAAAATAAAATATATTTTGAACATTATTCAAACTTAAGTTATTCTGAAATAAGATTCCAAACTTAAAATAATTTTCAACTTTAATTATATAACATGAAAATAACAATATTAAAGTATCATGATGAAAATCAACTTAGATATTGAAATTTTCAATTTAATTAAACGTATTAAATTCAAGAAATAAATAATTAAGTAAAGAGGAAACTTAATTATTAATTCTAGTTTAATACTAGGAAAATATTCTAAACTTAGATTGTACCAAAATTAATTATGAGACAATTAATTTCACAATCAATGATATTTTTCTATTTAATATTAGAAATAATAACTAGTACTAGAAATAACTATCTAGAATATATCATTGACTAAGTGTTTTTCTAAAATTAACTTTAAAATATTACAATGAAAAATAAATTTCATATATTTTAAAAGTTAATTATGTTGCTAATTCAATTTTAATTAGGTTAGACTAATATAATTAACCTAATACAATTATTTAAATAAGGCAAATGGGCCTTCACAATTGGGGTAGTTCATGTGAGGGGGAGCTGGGTTCAGTATGTCGTACCCACTTCTATGGCCCCCAACTCTCACACAAGGCCCAAAAGAGAGGAATTTAACCTTAAAATAAACAATTGTTATTCATTGAATAAGCCCAAATCTAATTGGGCTTAAATAAATTTCCTTATGTCAAAATTTATTTTAGCAACCTAGTCCATTTACTTAGTAGAAACTTAAATGGGCTCCCTATATGTATCTAAGCCCAAAAGCAAACATATAGGCTCACACAGGTCAAATGATTTGGATGGATCCTATCATGTTACTAGGTTTACACAGATGAAAGAAGTACAAAATTTACCTGTTACAAATTATTTATAAGATCTATCGTCAATTGGACTATGATTAAAATCAGATCATTGGATCATGATCTGTTAACAAGTTAATCATAGCAATTTAGATCAGATAAATAATAGGTTTATTAAAAAGAGTTTGAATAAACAATATAAACAAACAAACATTGTCCATGTAACAGATGTGAATCAAGATATTAATATAATTAAATTATTATTCTTAAACTAACCAAATAAAGGAAACTAATTTTAAAATATCTAGGTTTATTTGAATCAAATTAAATTAAATATCTAATAAGATCAATGATTTAAAAGGAAAGAATCTCCAATATCACTTTCAGATCTTATAATTTAATAAAATAAACCAATTTTAAAATAGATTTGGTTAAATAATAATTACCATAATTATATGTCAAAATATCTCAAATTAAGCAATATTCAAATCTCTACAAAAATATCTATGTTATTTAAATATTTAAGATATGATTTATAAATTTCTAATAAGGAAAAAATGATATATATAGAAAAAATATCATTTTTATACTTATAATTTATAAATAATTAAATATTTAACAAAATAACAAATTTTTGAATTTGAAAATATTATGGTAAGTATATCTATAAAAATATCTATGTTAATTTCAAATTTATTAATTATTTAATTTGCCATATAACATAATTTTAATATAATATTTTAAATAAAAAGACAAAGTTATCTTTTAATTTAAAATATCTTAAATATCAAAATATCCAATCTTATAATTAAATAATAAATAAATATTAAAGAAGTTAACAAATTTTTAAATCTGACCATAATAGGAAATATTTAAAAATTGGAAACAATCCAAAATAGAAATATTTAAAATTGGAAAATTCTAAATTGAAAATATTTAAAATTGGAAACATTTCAATTTAGAAATATTTAAGAAAGGAAAATTGAATTTTGGGAAACAATCCCATGAAAAAATTGGATTTTTGGGGAAAAAACCTCAAAAATTCGCAATTTGTAGGGAGCTGCCAGGATAGGCTGCATGCAGCAGCCATGATTTCCAAAATTCCAAAATTCATATCTTTCTCAATTTTTATCGGAATCGAGTTCCGTAAAAAACAAAATTCCTTAATTTTTCACAAGGAATCCAAATAAAATATTTTCAAAAATTGAAAAAATATATTTCATGGAAAAATTTCGTACAACATCAACATTCATCATAAAAACACATAAACCAACATGAAACCATCCAAATCAACACAAAAACAAGCAATCATCGTTTTAATTCATATTACATGAAAGTAAATCATTACCATGGCTCTGGTGCCAGTTGTTGGAAATTATTTTACAAGGATCTAGATTTACTAACAAGTATGTTGGATTAACAACCTAATATGAATTCTAAAACAATGAAAATAAACACATATAAAGTTAGAAAACCGTACAGTGGGTGCAGCAGAATAATATGACTCCTTCCGTTCAGATCTCTAGCCCTTGATTCCTTTCTGTAGCAGAGCATCACCAAGATCTGAACCTGGATCTTCTTTTCTCCTTCTTTGATGCAGAAATTTCATAGTCTTCCATACTATGATTGAGATACCACTTGATGTGTGTGGGCACTACTCATCTCACAAGGATTTCGAAATTTTCTCTCTTTTTCTCTCTTGAATTTCGTGGCTGATAGCATACAAGAGAAGAGACACAAAGGTTGCTTTATATAGGGAGAAGGGAGAGCACAACTTTCCAAATAAAACAGTTTCCTCTTTTACTGTGTAATTGATTAACTTCCTTATTTAGTGTGATTCACCACTTTCCTATTATAGCTAGGCTTTGATTAGCAATTACATGAAAATTAAAAAATAAAAATAATAATTGGAAAACACAAAGGCAGTGCTCGGCCATAGAGGGAATATGGGCCTCACTTGGATTTTGCAGTTTCCTCAATTTTATTTCTATTTCTCCAAAAATGCCATTTTTCCAATTCTAATCATTTAAATGCCAAAACTAATTATTTAATAACTAAAATAGATTATTAAATAATATTGTCATTTAAAATAATTATTAATTAGACATACAAAGTCTCTTAATTAATAATTAAACCTAGAAACCCTTTTCTTTACGATTTCATCCTTAAACTGTGAGAATTCATAAAGTAGACATAGTCTAACTTTTAGAATTATAATTGATTAATTAAAATCAATTAACTGAGTCTTACAAGCAGTATGGCCTCAACTAGTATGGGGACCATGGGTCTATATAACCGAGCTTCCAATAAGTCGAACCGAATTTACCAAGTAAATTCCCTAACTTATTAATTCCTCATTGAATCCACACTTAGAACTTGGAATTGCACTCTCAGTCATATAGAAACGCTCTATATGTTCCACGATATAGACACGTCATTAGTTATCCATTGTTATAACCCTAATGTGATCAATGATCCTCTATATAGATGATTTACACTGTACAGGATTAAATTACCGTAACACCCTACAATGTATTTTATCCTTAAAACACTTAACCCTATATAAATGATATTTCACCTAAGTGAAATGAGATCTCCACCATTTATCTTCGTTTGGTTAAGCTCGAAGGAAATCATCCTTTACTTCTATTTGCCAAATAGAAGCTATAGATTCCATATTTATGTTAGCGCTCCCCCACTCAATTGCACTACCGTGTTCCCAAAATGTACGTATTATCCTGATACAAAACTGGGCTTAACTAACAAATCAAAGAACACGAATAATACTTTTGAAATTGAGCCTAACCATATCAGGATTTCGATCAAGTGATCTAGGATCAACTTATGATATTGAATTGAATCGATATTTACGGTAAGTTTCAAAATCTAATTCAAAGTTCAATATCGGTCCATTCCAATGCATACTCCATGCATCCGATACTGGTAAACTTTGCCAATGTCCTGGAAAGGACATAACACTTTTCCAAGGTGTAAGAATACCTATCGCTGATTATACCATGTCAGTCTAAATCCAGTGTTCTGACAAATCAGGGAATCTACTTTTGAACATATAATGAAGATTATATTCCACTGTGCTGACAACACTATAATCTTTAACCAACTCATATGTTCTGGACTTAAAAAGAATTCATACATTATATACACATATAATCATGAAATAAATCATGTGAACCATGCAACATAAAATGTTATTTCTGATCTTTATTAATAAGTAAATCTGATTATATGAAATGAGTTTTATTTAGGGCATAAAACCCAACATAGAGTAGTGCCTACACACAGCAAGTAGTACCTCAAGCATACTGTGAAAGATCGTGAAGTATCCAGATTCAACAAAGAAGGAAATTCGGGCTCAGATCTTGATAATACTTTGCGACAGAAAGGATACAAGGGTTAGAGATCTGAGTTGAAGGAGACATATTATTCCGCTGCACCCAATGTAAGGTTTCTCATACTTCATAAGCGTTTACTTATAATCGTTTTAGAAGTTCATATTAGGGTGTTAATCAACATACTTGTGTGTAGATCTAAGATCCAGGTAAAATAATTCCAACAGTGCGTGTATCGAGTTTCAGTGCCACTATGGCGATTGGCACAATTCCCGAAGTCAGTTGGCACAATTCCCGAGGCCAACCTCCCCAAACGGTCAAATTGCGTTGTATACTCAGTAACACTCATATTTTCTTTCTAAGTCAAATGAGTGAATTCTTTTCTCTTAGCACTTCAATCTGCTTCATTGTAATACTTAGCATTGAAAAGTTCCTAGAACTTTTCCCAGGTCATTGTCGTAACATCGTGAATCATGGACACCATGTCCCACCAGACCAATGCATCTTATTGAAATTGAAAGGTGGCATAGACCACCCTATCGTTACCGGTGACGCCCATAAAATTCAGGACTCTAGTAATCACTGTTAGCCATTGCTCGGCTTTCATAACATCCGGGCCTCCCAGAAAAACTAAAGGTGCTTCCTTGCGGAACCTTTCATATAGAGGTTCCATCCGATTCACTGCCACCACTAGTTCGGCCTGGATAGCAGGGGCAGGTGCCACTGTTAGGTTAATTTTAGTATTAATTTTAGATTAAGATTAATATATTTTTAATTTAGTTTTAATCGTGTTCAGAGCATTTTTATGCTTGTTATCTTTTATATTGGCAGATTTAAATATAAGAAGATTAGAAAATATCAGAGAAAACGATGGGAAAAAGATAAAAATATCATGATATTTAAAATAGAGAAAATTGTGCAAGAAAATAAAGCTAAAAATTCAAGCCTGAATTCGACGATGTTTTGATTAGATTTTGGAAAAAGTCAAAGCATAACAGTTCTAGATCTCTCATTTATCTTTCCGGAACATCTTCAATCGTCAAATTCCGAGCAATATTGAGAGAGTTATGGTAAAAATACTATCAGTCAATGCAGTAGAAAAAAAAATATCTCGTTTGAGGTTTCCCAAAAATTTAAATCCGAATGGGAATTTAAACATGTGCGTTTTTTCCATCTTTTTAGGCCTTCAATGCCTATATAACGGGAAGAAGGGAGTTGATTTCAGCAAGCAATTTCAGAGAGAAAAAAAGAGAGAATTCAGATAAAGAGTGGAGAGATCAACTCCAATACTGGAGACATATTGCTCAGGGTTTTCAACATTCTTCTTTTCTTATCTTCTCTATTTTCATCTCTTTTCTTTAAGTTAATATGTGTAATTGTGCTTAACATGTGTAGCTGAACACTTTAATTAGGGTTAGATGGATATTGTTTGACATTATTTATGGTTTTAATATTATTTCTTTTCCCCCTAATTTCTATGTATTCTATTTTATTTGTGCTTAATTACTTTTAATTGCCTAATCACCAATTATCTGTCTATGAGTTTGATGCGAGATCTGAGAAGTGAGTGTCGAATATGCTATAGTAAAATAGAACTGAATTTCGTTATAGGACGAGAGTACCTATATGGTTTAGATAGCTTATAGGGTTTCTGTGTTTAATGCCTATTGCATGTTAAATTTATCACGAGAGTAGAAAGTTTGCATGTAATTGAGATTTATATATCTGAGAAGACTATAAATTACCTTAGTAAACTTGCTATTGCATAGAAATTAATATTAGGAAAATAATCATATTAAGCCATATTCAATAAAAACAATTGAAATTTAAGCCCTAGTTTTTAATAACTATCAATTTTCTTGAATCATTGCTTCTTACTAGTTTTCTTATTTTTTCATTCTTTTCTATTTTTTATTTAACCAAATAGAAGTTAAAGTTTAATTTTAACGTACTTAACTACACTCCCTGTGGGATAGACCTCACTCCTGGTGAGTGTACTACTTGAAACGGTACGTACACTTCCGTGTGAAAAATATCGCAACATTCGCTAGAATTTTCAGAATAGACACTGCAGGAGCACCCTGCTGTCTCAATCATTGAATTTCATTATCTTGCTTATTGATCCTGGCTTGCATAACTGCAAACCTATTTTCCCAATTTTGGGCATCCTGAGCGACTTGGGCAGCTTGGGCAACCTGTGGCGGGTTAACATCACTCCAGCCACGAGCCCTGCCCATGAGACCTCTACCTCGGCCACGGACATTTGAGGGAATCTGAGCTCCCTGAACTTCATTAGATCCATCCGAATCGCCCTGGCTCCTGGTATTTCACTTGGCGTCCATACTAATCTGAACAGCCTGCGTAACCAAGAGCTAGTCTGGTCAGATTGTGATCAAAGGGAACTTACTACTGCTACTTATTTGGAAATTAAAAACATGCGCCCATTCTACTATCAGGCTACTAACATGCTTCCTAACAGACTTTCCTTAAATCATACTATTGAAAATAAACTACTAAGCAAAAAAAGCTTAGTGAACCGTGGAATGAGCTGACCGCTGATGATGATTGTACATGTCATGACGATCTTCAAAAGACAACCTGGCGGCTTTGATACCAAATCGAAACACCCTAACTAGCGTAGGTGTGTTAGCGTGATTTTTAACGTACTGTGCAACTCGTTGCTAATCAACGAGGTTAATGAAAAACGTGAATAATTAAAATTTGCTTATTTAATTAAAAACTTAAGGTATTACACATATAAAAATCCGGGATCCCATTTATAAAATACTTTTAAAAGTTTGCTATACACATATACAAAAGTTTATCGCCCAGCGACTCTACAGTAAAAGCCTCAATGTCCCCAAAGATCGTACGCTCCAGGCCTAACCTCAACATGTACAATCTTCATCTCACGACTCCTCAACTTTAGCCTTGCCCTTACCTACCAATAAACATAGCACTGTGAGTCGACAGACTCAGTAAAAAAAGCATAACATAAACATACAAGTAAGCCGGGTTATAATCTGGCGACCATATGCCCGATCATAACCTTAATCCCCGTGTCCCACACGGTAATGAGTCTAGAATATTCATAAGGCAATACTATCGACCATAATTTTAACCTATACTCAATATGCTAGTCATACTCTAGTCGTATTGATGTGACAGCATTGTTCAGTATTTTAGCCAACATACATCTATCAGTAATCAGTACAACTCTATGTATACTATTACTGCTATCAATGTAATCTAACAGGAAATAACAACATGTACGCTAAACATGTAATAATATATGCATGATATTATATGTTATTACATGTTTAGCGTACATGTTATTACATGTTTAGCGTACAGGTTGACCAGCACACCTGAATTCAGAATTGAGGTAAGATTAGTATAATATCATGCATATGTTATTACATGTTTAGCGTACATGTTGTTATGCCTGTTAGATTACATTGATAGCAGAAATAGCATACATACAGTTGTGCTGATTACTGATAAATGTATGTTGGCTAAAATACTGATCGATGATGTCACAACAATACGGCTAGAGTATGACTAGCATATTGAGTATAGGCTGACATTATGGTCGATAGTATTGTCTTATGAACGTTCTAAACTCAGTAACGTGTCGGACACGGGGATTAGGGTTATGATCGGGTGTATGGGCACCAGATCATAACTCTGGTTATTGGTATGTTTTATGTTATGCTTTTCTTACTGAGTCTATCGACTCCCAGTGCTATCTTTATGTGTAGGTAAGGGCAAGGCTAAAGCTAAGGAGCCATGAGTACGAGCATGTGAAGATTGTACATGTTGGAGCGGTTAGGCATGGAGCGTACGATCTTTGGGACATTGAGGCTTTTGCTGTATAGTCGCTGGGCGACAAACTTTTGATTATATGTATAGCAACGAGCTACACAGTACGTTTAAAATCATGTTAAAACGCCTATGCTAGTTAGGGTGTTACAATTTGGTATCAGAGCCGTCAGGTTGTCTTCTGAAGATCGTCACGACATGTACAATCATCATCAACACTCAGCTCTTTTCACGTTTCAGTAAGCTTTTATTGCTTAGTAGTTTGTTTTCTATAGTATAATTTAAGAAAGGCTTGTTAGGAAACATGTTAGTAGCCTGATAGTAGAATAGGCGCAAGTTTTTAATTTCCAAATAAGCGGCGTTAGTAAGTTTCTCTTTGATCACAATCTGGCTAGACTAGCTCTTGGTTACGAAGGCTGTTCAGATTAGTATGGACGTCAGGCAAAATGCTAGGAGTCAGGGCAACTCGGTTGGATCTAATGCTGGTCAGGGAGCTCAGATTCCCCTAAATGTCTGTGGCTGAGGTAGAGGTCCCAGGGGCAGGGCACGTGGCCTGGATGATGTTAATTCGCCACAGGTAGCCCAAGCTGCCCAAGCTGCTCAGGATGCCCAAAATTGGGAAAATAGGTTTGCAGCTATGCAAGCCAGGATCAATGACCAAGATAATGAAATTCAACGGTTGAGACAGTAGGGTGCTCCTACAGTGCCTGCTCCAGAAATTCTAGTGGCACCTGCCCCTGCTGTCCAGGCAGAACCAGTGGTGGCCGTGAATCGGATGGAACTTTTGTGTGAAAGGTTCTGCAAGTAAGCACCTCCAGTTTTTGTGGGAGGAGCAGATGTTATGAAAGTCAAGCAATGGCTAAAAGTGATTAGCAGAATTCTGAATTTTATTGGCGTCACTGGTTATGATAGGGTGGTCTGTGCCATTTTCTCGTTTCAAGAAGATGCACTGGTCTGGTGGGACACGGTGTCCAGGATTCATGATGTTACGACAATGACCTGGGAAAAGTTTCAGGAAATTTTCAATGCTAAGTATTACAATGAGGCAGTTAGAAGTGATAAGAGAAAAGAATTGACTCATTTAACTCAAAAAGAAAATATGGGTGTTGCTGAGTACACAACACAATTTGACTATTTAGCGACATTGGCCTCAGGAATTGTGCCAACCGACTTCAGTGAGAAAGAGAAATATCTGGATGGGTTAAATGCTAAGATCAGGCATGATTTAATGATTACTACTAACGACAGAACCACTTATGCTGAGATGGTTGATAAGGCACTGGGAGCTGAAGGCGCAGTGGGGTGCGTGATAGAGTCTGGTGGGACTCCAGTTGTTGGTGGGGCTCCTACCCCTCGTGCATCAAGTTTTAGCATGCGAGGTAGTGGTTCGGCCATAGATCAAAAAAGAAAGGCATCCACTGCAACTATTGGCTCGAGTCAGAACCAGAGGTTCTGAGGGAACCAAGGTAGAGGCAATCATCAGAGTGGCACCGAAACCCGGTACACTTACCCAGAGTGCCCCAGTTGTAAGAAGCACCATCTGGGGGAGTGTAAAGGCACTACTACAAAAATGGGTTTTCCAGACGATTTTAAATAGTCGTTTAAAGTATTCCTGTCGGTTTCTATAACCGTCGCCTATACGACCGTCGTAAAACAAGAATAATAGGCGATGGTTCAAAACCGTCGCTAATGTGGGTTTCCCAACGGTTTCAAACCGTCACCTATAACTGGGTATAGGCGACGGTTTATAACCATGCCTTATACTAAAACCGTCGCCTATAGTATAGGGCACGATTTAAAACCGTCGCCTATACCCTGTTATAGGCGACGGTTTTAAACCGTCGAAAATGTAAAAAAGAAAAGAGAAAAATACAGATTTTTCTACCGTCCCCCATTTTTCTCTTCCATTACCTTTATAATTTTACCTAAATTAAAATAAAACAACTAATTAATTTTGTTACAACAACAACTAACTTTAAAACACATTAAATTTATACAATAACAAAATAAATATATATATAATAAATAAAAAAGTATATAAATAAATAAATGTATTTATACCAAGCTTTGAGAGAGAGGGAGACAGACGGGAGGTGGTGGTGGTTCGACATATGAGACGAAGATGAGAGGGACACCGACAGGAGGTGGTGGTGGTTCGACGTATGCGACGAAGAGTAGAGGGAGACCGACGGGAGGAGGGGTAGGTGGAGATTGATGGACGGGAAAGACAAGAAGAAATGGAGATCGAGAGAGGGAGGAAGACGGCGAGAGAGGAGGGCGATGGTGCGGAGGCATGGGTGGGGTTTTGGAGAGTTAAGATTTTCGTTTTAGGGTGTGGAAAATGGAGAAGAAATATGTGAGAAGATATAGGTGGGCATGTGGGAAATAGAAAAAAAGTAGGTGGGCACGTGAGAAATGTGGCAAGAAGTAGGTGATGATTTTTCAATTGACCCTTATAGGCGACGATTTTAAACAGTCGCCTATAGTATATGCGACGGTTTAAAACCGTCGCCTATAAAGGTCCATTAAAAAATTGCCTTTTATTAAAAAAAAATGTCGCCTATTTTGTTTACTACAATTTTAAACCGTCGGGAATACTAATTTTTTCTCGACGGTTTTATATAGTTACTTAACTTTTTTAGCGACGATCCCCAAAAAAATCATTTTTAGGACCGTCGCGAATTCTGATATTTGTAGTAGTGAGGGCAGCGGTGCTTCCAGTGTGGCATGCCAGGGCATTACAAGAGGGATTTCCCCCAGCTCAGAATTGAAGCATCGAAGATTGCAGAGAAACCCACTCGAGCTAGGGTGTTCGCAATAACTGAGGCTGATGTAGAAGCTAGCCCTTCAGTGGTAACAGGTCAGCTCTCGGTCAACAACTCTTATTTCTCTATGTTGTTTGACTCTTGGGCCACTCATTCGTTTGTGGCAGCAAGAATTTTTAGTAAATTGGATAGACCACATGATGGTTATGAAACAGGGTTTGGAACCCTACTGCCTGGCGGAGAGTTCGTTATCTCCAAAAGGTGAATTACGTCTATGTCGATCAAAATAGAGGATAGAGAGTTGAGCGCTAATTTGATAGAGATGAATTTAGTGGATTTTGATATTATATTTGGAATCAATTTCTTGTCCTAGTACTCAACTGTTTGTTTTTGTCCGATCGGTTCAAGGATCTCGGATCCCAGTAATTTCAGTGCTAACAGCTAGGGAGTTGTTACGAGATGGATGTCTAGGGTTTCTAGCCGTGGTATTGGATACCACTCGGCCTGACTCTGTTCGGCCAGAAGACATCAAGGTTGTTCGGGAATTTCTAGATGTTTTTCCGGACGAACTTCTGGGTTTACCACCTCAGAGAGAAATTGATTTTGTTATTGACTTGGCACCCTGGAGCAGAACCAGTTTCTAAGGCTCCCTACAAAATGGCTCCAGCAAATCTTAAAGAATTGAAAATTCAACTCATGGGGTTGCTTAACATAGGGTTTTCTCGGCCTAGTGTGTCACCCTGCGGAGCTCAAGTACTGTTTGTTAAAAAAAAAAGATGGATCTTTGCAAATGTGCATTGATTACCGAGAATTGAATAAGCTAACAATCAAGAATAAATATCCTTTACCTAGGATAGACGATCTTTTTGATCAACTTTAGGGGAAGACTGTCTTTTCAATGATTGATCTCTGATCGGGCTATCAGCAGTTGAGAATCCGAGAGGATAATATCCCAAAGACAGCTTTCCACACTAGGTATGGGCATTATGAATTTCTGGTTATGTCTTTTGGACTGACCAATGCTCCTGCAGCTTTTATGGATTTGATCAATAGGGTATTTAAGGATTTCCTCGATATTTGTGTTATTGTTTTTATCGACGACATCCTTATGTACTCTCGGTCAGAAGAGTAGCATGAGCAACATCTCCGGATGGTTCTGCAGCGACTTCGAGAACATAAGTTATATGCCAAATTCAAGAAGTGCGAATTTTTGCTGTCTCAGGTGTCTTTTCTTAGACACATTGTTAGCAAAGAGGGGATTAAAGTGGATCCAGGAAAGATAGAATCCGTCAGGGATTGGCCAAGACCGAAAACAGTAAAAGAAGTTAGAAGCTTCTTGGTTCTGGATGGATATTATCGTTGGTTCGTTGAAGGATTCTCTAAAATTTCAACACCCTTAACCGAGCTCACAAAAAAGAATCAGCATTTTGTATGGACGGATAAGTGTGAATCAAGTTTTCAGGAGCTGAAACGAAGGTTAATTACAGCTCAAGTGTTAGCTCTGCCTTCTGACAAAGAGAAGTTTGTAGTTTATTGTGATGCATTCACAAAAGGTCTGGGGTGTGTTCTGATGCAAGTCGATCAGGTTATTGCCTATGCCTCCCCTCAGTTGAAATATTATCAACAGCGATACCCTACTCATGACCTAGAACTTGTCGTAGTAGTGTTTTCTTTAAAGATTTGGCGGAATTACCTCTATGGAGAAAGATGTGAAATTTACACTGACCATAAAAGTCTCAAATATTTCTTTACTCAGAAAGATTTGAATATGAGACAGTGATGTTGGTTAGAGTTGGTTAAGGATTACAATTGTGAGATTCTTTACAATCCTGGAAAAGCCAATGTAGTGGTTGATGCCCTGAGCAGAAAGGGTCCCAGGCAGGTAGCTAGCATGGTTCGAATTTCATCTCAATTAGCAAGAGATATGGTCAGATCAAGCATCGAGTTTGTTGAAGGCAAACTTCATAACTTGACGCTGCAATCATATCTGTTAGAACGTGTTGAAGCTACTCAGTTAACTGATCCAGAGTTAGTAAAAGTCAGAGAAGAGGTTTTAGCTAGTCAAGCCAAAGACTTTACAGTGTCAGATAGTGGAATGCTGTTGTTTAAGACCAGAGTCTGTGTTCCTAATAGTGTGGACCTTAGAAATCAAATTCTTGAAGAGGCTCATAGCACACCATATTCCCTGCATCCCAGCACCACCAAGATGTATCAAGATCTTAAACCTTACATTTGGTGGATCGGAATGAAGAAGAATGTGGTAGAATTCGTATCGAGATGCCTAACTTGTTAGCAAATCAAAGCTAAACATCAGAGACCGGCAGGGTTGTTGCAACCTTTAACCCAACCTGAATGGAAATGGGAATATATCACAATGGACTTTGTGGTTGGGTTACCTAGAACCATGGGTTTGTTTGATTCTATTTGGGTTGTGGTGGATCGATTTTCAAAGTCTGGTCATTTTCTACCAGTTAAAACAACCTTCTCAATGGATCAGTATGCAGATTTGTACATAAAAGAGATTGTAAGATTGCATGGTGTGCCAAAATCCATAGTTTCAGATTGAGATCCAAAGTTTACTTCAAAATTTTGGCAAAGTTTACAACGGGCTATGGGTACCAAAATGAAGTTTAGTACAGCTTTTCATCCTCAGACAGATGGACAGTCCGAAAGGACGATTCAAATGCTAGAAGATATGCTACAAGCTTGTGTTATGGATTTCGAAGGCTCCTGGAGTAAGTACCTACCGTTGAGAGAATTTTCGTACAATAACAGTTACCAGAGTACGATAGGGATGGCTCCCAATGAACCGTTGTATGGCAGAAAGTGTAGATCTCCCATCCACTGGGATGAGACAGGGGAGACGAAATACCTAGGTCTGGAATCGGTGCAACGAACTAATGAGGCAATTGAGAAGATTAAAGTTAGAATGCTTGCCTCTCAGAGTAGGCAAAAGAGTTATGCAGATCCGAAACGCAGAGATGTTGAGTTCCAAGTAGGGGATCACGTGTTCTTACGAGTATCTTCAATGAAGGGAATCAAACGTTTCAAGAAAAGAGGCAAGTTATGCTCTAGATTTACAGGACCTTTCGAGATTCTCAAGAAGGTTGGGCAAGTGGAATGCTGATTAGCTTTGCCTCCAGCTCTTTCAGCAGTTCATAACGTATTCCATGTCTCTATGTTAAGAAAATACATTTCAGACCCTGCTCATGTACTTAGCTATGAGAATCCAGATATGTCTTCTGAAGAACAACCAGTTCAGATCCTTGACAGAAAGGATAAGGTTCTTCGGAACAAGACCATAGCTCTGGTCAAAGTACTCTCGAGAAATAGAAAGGTGGAGGAAGCCACCTTGGAGTTAGAATCAGACATGAGAGCTCAATATCCAGAGTTGTTCAGGTTAGCTTTCGAGGACGAAATCCTTTTAAGGGGGAGATAATTGTAAAGACCGCTTAGCTTTAATTTGGAAATTAGCAAATAATTAGGGCTTTATTATGAAAATTATTTATTAATATTGAATTAATTATTTATGATGATTTATTTGAATTTAGAATGAATTTTTATGTCACATATAGAAATTTCATAATTTTGCATATTTTATGCCCGACAACATTGGAACGCGGTGTATGGCTATTAGAATCACATCTTAGTATTTTTAGTATAGCGGGACAATAATTTAGACATTGGGATTGTCAGGAATAGTCGGGATTTTTGAATTTCCCAAAATACCCCTTAGTACCATTTTATGACTTTTAGTGTGGGAGGGGCAAAATGGTCATTTTGCCCCCATTAGTCTTTTGTCTTTTGTGAGTTTTTTTTAAGTTAATAAATCAGATTTTTATTAACCTTAAGGCTGATTTTAAGTATAGTAAAACCATTCTATTTTCTTCATTTTAGAAAGATTAGAAAAAACATAAAATTTACAATTCTCTCTCAAGCTCGCTCTCTCTCTTTCTCTCTCTCTCTCTCTCTCTCTCTCTCTCTCTCTCTCTCTCTCTCTCTCTCTCTCTCTCTCTCTCTCTCTCTCTCTCTCTCTCTCTCTCTCTCTCTCTCTCTCTCTCTCTTTGAAACCCTCTAGATCAGCTAGGGTTGGGAGTTTTCTTTGTGATTCAAGTTATTCTCAGCAAGTTTTAGTAATCTCCAAGCCAAGGTAAGGTCTTAAGTAACTTCCCTTTTAGTTTCTTGTTTTTAAAGAAAGTGAATCATGCTTATTTTTGTGTTTTTTTTGTTGTTCTTGCTGGTTGAGATTGTTTATGTTTTCTATAGTTGATTTATGTTAAAATAAGTTAGTTTGGGCAAGTTTTGTTAGGTTGTTTGTTGTTTGAGCAAGCTTTGAGTTTTTAAACTCAAGTTTGGCTCATTAATGGTGATTTTGAATTCTGAGTATGGGTAGTTGTTCTATCACTTGGAAAATGTTTATTGGGGTGTATTATGCAGGTCTGGAAAGTTTGGTTGGGTTTGGAAACTTTTTGGTTAGGGTTTTGAGCTTTGTGGGTTTTCTAGGTAAAACTGGCTAACCGGTTTTACAATGCTTGTAAAACCGGTTACCCGAATTTTGCAGCAGTGGAAACTCAATTTTCAGCTTGTTGTTTCACGTCTGTTTCAGGTTTCTTGTTGGTTGATTCCCTGCTAGTTTGGAATATTGCAATATTAAGTTGCTGTAGATAGGTTTTTGGTTTGAAACCTAAGTACCAGTTGTGATATTAGCGAGTCACTTATGTCTGGTGTTATTGATGTGATTTAGGAGCCTATAATTCGCCGAGCAGTTGTTCCACTCAGGTTGACCGGCACACCTGAATTCAGAATTGAGGTAAGATTAGTATAATATCATGCATATGTTATTACATGTTTAGCGTACATGTTGTTATGCCTGTTAGATTACATTGATAGCAGTAATAGCATACATACAATTGTGCTGATTACTGATAAATGTATGTTGGGTAAAATACTGATCGATGTTGTCACAACAATACGGCTAGAGTATGACTAGCATATTGAGTATAGGCTGACATTATGGTCGATAGTATTGTCTTATGAACGTTCTAGACTAAGTACCGTGTGGGACACGGGGATTAGGGTTATGATCGGGTGTATGGGCATCAGATTATAACTCGGGTTATTTGTTTGTTTTATGTTATGCTTTTCTTACTGAGTCTGTCGACTTACAGTGCGATCTTTATGTGTAGGTAAGGGCAAGTCTAAAGCTGAGGAGCTGTGAGTACGAGCAGGTGAAGATTGTACATGTCGGGGCGGTTAGGCCTGGAGCGTACGATCTTTGGGACATTGAATCTTTTGATGTATAGTCGCTGGGCGATAAACTTTTTATTATATGTATAGCAAGCTTTTATAAAGTATTTTGTAAACGGGATCCTGAAATGTTATATATGTAATACTTTAAGTTTTTAATTAAATAAGCAAATTTTAATTAGTCACGATTTTCAATAACCTCGTTGATTAGCAACAAGCTGCACAGTACATTTAAAATCACGTTAAAATGCCTATGCTAGTTAGGGTGTTACAAGCAGGGAATCAGCCAACTAGAAACTTGAAACTGAGGCGAAACGACAAGCTAAATTTTCGGGTTTACCTACTGCCAAATCCGGGTAACCGGTTTTACCCAGAAAAACCAAAAAATTCAAAACCCTAACCAAATCGTGTCCAAACCCAACCAAACTTTCCAGACCTGGATAATACACTCCAATAAACATTTTCCAAGTGATAAAACAACTACCCATACTCAGAATTCAAAATTACCATTGATGAGCCAAGCTTGAGTTCAAAAACTCAAAGCTTGCTCATCCAACAAACTAGCTATCAAAACTTGCTCAAATCACCATATATAAAAATAATTTAACTACTGAAAACATAACCCAACAACAACAACAAGAACAACAAGCAAATCATAAAAAACATGCATGATCCATTTACTTAAAAATCAAGAAACTAAGGGGAAGTTGTCTAAAACCTTACCTTGGCTTGGAGATTACAAACACTAGCAGAAAATACATTGAATCACAAAGAAAACTCCCAACACTAGGTGGCCAAGAGAGTTTCGAAAGAGAGATGGCAAGAGAAAGAGAACCTTTCCTTCAAGAAAATGATACTTTTGATTTTTTAATAAAATGAGAAAAGAATTGATTTATCTACTTAATATTCAGCATAAAACTTAACTAAAAATCAGATTAATAAACTTTAATTAAAGTCCACAAAAAGACAAAACTCACTGAGGCAAAATGACTATTTTGCCCTTCAAACACTTAAAGTCATAAAAGGTCACTTAGGGTATTTTGAGAAATTTTAAAATCCCAACTATTAGCGACATTCCCAATGTCTAAAATATTGTCCCGCTATACTAAAAATACTAAGATGTGATTCTAATAGCCATACACCGCGTTCCAATGTTGCCGGGCACAAAATATGAAAAATTATGAAGTTTCTATATGTGACATAAAAATGCAATTTTGAATTCAAATAAATCATTATAAATAATTAATTCAATAGTAATAAATAATTTTCATAATTAAACCCTAATTATCTGCTAATTTCCAAATTAGGAATAAGCGGTCTTTACAAGTATTATACATGATCTTTGATTTGTTTGTTAAGCCTACTTTTTGGTCAGGGTGATACGTACATTTTGGAAACATGGTAGTGCAATTGAGTTGGAGCGCTAATCATAGATATGGAATCTATAGCTTCTATAGGTATTTAGAAGTGAAACGATGATTTCCTTCGAGCTTGCTAAATAGAGTTAAATGATATAGCGCTCCTTTTAGTGACTATATTAGTTCACTATAATATCATTTATAGGTGGCCAAGTGTTTTAAGGATAAAATACATTGAAAGGGTGTAACGGTCATTTTATCTCTATGCAATGTAGATCATCTATAGAGGATCATTAATTATTGGGATTATAACAATGGATAATTAATAGCGTATCTATATCGTGGAACATATAGAGCGTTCTATATGACTGAGAGTGCAATTCCAAGTTCTATGAGTGGATGCAATGAGGAATTAATAAGTTAGTGGATTTACTTGGTAAATTATAGATCACCGTATTGGAAGCTCGGTTATATAGGCCCATGGTCCCCATACTAGTTGAGACCATACTGCTTGTAAGACTCAGTTAATTGATTTTAATTAATCAATTATAAATTCTAAATTAGACTATGTCTAGTTTATGAATTTTCACTAAGCAAGGACTAAATTGTGAAGAAAAGAGATTCTAGGTCTTATTTATTAATTGAAAGACTTTATTAAGTCTAATTAATAAATATATTAAATGACAATATTATTTCATAATTAATTTTTAGCTATTAAATAATTAGAATTGGCATTTAAGTGGTTAAATTGGAAAATTGGTATTTTTGAGAAAATGAGATGGAAAAATGACAAAATGGCAAAATTACAAAGCGAGGAGAAGGCAGGGGTCGAATCAAGGTCAGGGAGCCCAGTTTCCCCCACCTGCCAGGGGCCGAGGTAGAGGTCCCCGAGGCAGGGCTCGTGGCCGGGGTGATGAGAACCCGCCACAGGCTGCCCAGGCTCCCCCAGCCGATCAGGGAGTCCCGAATTGGGAGTTGCGGTTTGCGGAGATGCAAGCCCGGATCGAAGAGCAAGACCTCGAGATTCAGAGGTTGAGACAGCAGGGTGCTCCTGCAGTTCCCGTGCCCATAGTTCCAGTGGCACCTGCCCCTCGCCGCCTGTGCCGAGATAGTGGTGGCGGCCCATAGATTGGAACCATTGTATGAGCGGTTCCGGAAGCAAGCACCTCCGGTATTCCTGGGAGGTCCGGATGTAATGAAAGCCGAGCAATGGCTGACGGTGATCACCAAGATACTGAATTTCATGGGTGTCACCGGTAATGACAGAGTGGTGTGCGCCACGTTTCAGTTCCAGGAGGACGCCCTGGTATGGTGGGACATGGTGTCTCAGATCCATGACGTCACCACCATGACCTGGGAAAGGTTCCAGGAACTCTTTAATGCGAAATACTACAACGAGGCGGTTAGAAGCGCCAAGAGGAAAGAGTTCGTTCACCTGACCCAGCGGGAGAACATGAGCGTCACTGAGTATACTACTCAATTTGATCGGTTGGCGAGGTTAGCCTCGGGAATTGTGCCGACCGACTTCAGCAAGAAGGAGAAGTATCTGGACGGGTTGAATCCAAAGATCAGGCATGATCTGATGATTACCACCGACGACAGCACCACCTATGCTCAGATGGTGGAGAAGGCACTGCGAGCTGAGGGCGCAGTGGGGTGTATGTCAGAATCAGCCAGTACTCCGGTGAGTGGCGGAGCTCCTACCCCTCCTGCATCAGGCTATAGCAGGGGGAGTAGTGGTTCGGCCATTGATCAGAGGAAGAGGGCACCCATCGCTTCGGTGGCTCGAGTCGAACAAGAGGTTCCGGGGAACCGGAACGCAGGAGTCGTCCTGGTGGTACTGAGACCCGATTCTCCTATCCCGAGTGCCCTAGCTGCAAGAGGCACCATCGGGGTGAGTGCAAAGGTCAGGGATGCTTTCATTGTGGCATGCCTGGACTCTTCAAGAGGGAATGTCCCCAGCTCCGACCAGAGGCACCGCGAGCTCCAGCGATACCCACTCCAGCCAGGGTGTTCGCTATCACGCAGGCTGATGCAGATGCCAGCCAATCAGTAGTCACAGGTCAGCTTTCTATTAACAACTCGCTATATTCAGTGCTGTTTGATTCTGGGGCTACACATTCTTATGTGGCGGCCAGAGTCTTTAGTAAATTGGGTAGACCCTATGATAGATATGAATCAGGGTTTGGAACCCTGTTACCTGGCGGAGAATTGGTTATCTCCAATAGGTGGATTAGGTCTATGCCGATCAGGATAGATGGTAGAGAGTTAAGCGCTTATCTGATAGAGATGAGCTTAGTCGAATTTGATATTATTTTAGGAATGGATTTCCTATCTAAATATTCGGCGAGCATTGACTGTAAAAGGAAGATGGTAGTCTTCCAACCGGAAAGTGAAGAACCGTTTGTATTTGTGGGTTCAGTTCAGGGATCTCGGATCCCGGTGATCTCGGCTATGTCAGCGAGAGAATTGTTGCACGGCGGGTGCTTAGGGTTTCTGGCCGTGGTGGTGGACACCACTCGGCCAGACACCATTCGGCCAGAGGACATCAGAGTAGTTACCACCTCAGCGGGAGATTGACTTCGTGATTGACTTGGCACCAGGGGTGGATCCGGTTTCCAAAGCCCCGTATAGGATGGCTCCATCTGAACTTAAGGAATTAAAGATTCAGCTCCAAGGGTTGCTTGACATAGGGTTCATTCGGCCCAGTGTATCACCCTGGGGAGCCCCGGTTTTGTTCGTCAAGAAGAAGGATGGATCTATGAGGATGTGCATCGACTACAGGGAATTGAACAAGCTGACGATGAAGAATAAATATCCATTACCTAGGATCGATGACTTGTTCGATCAGCTTCAGGGGAAGACGGTCTTTTCTAAGATCGATCTCCGTTCGGGTTATCATCAGTTGAGAATCCGAGAGGAGGACATTCCGAAGACGGCTTTCCGCACTAGGTATGGACATTACGAGTTTCGGGTTATGTCATTCGGACTAACCAATGCTCCTGCAGCATTCATGGACCTGATGAATAGAGTATTCAAGGATTTCCTCGATATCTGTGTGATTGTGTTTATCGACGACATCCTTGTGTACTCTCAATCAGAAGAGGAGCATGAGTTACATCTTCAAATGGTACTGCAACGACTTCGAGAACATAAGCTTTACGCCAAGTTCAAGAAATGTGAGTTCTGGTTGTCTCAGGTGTCCTTCCTAGGGCACATTGTGAGTAAAGATGGGATCAAGGTAGATCCCGGGAAGATTGAATCCGTCAGGGATTGGCCGAGACCGAAGACAGTGACAGAGATCAGAAGCTTCTTGGGATTAGCTGGGTACTACCGTAGGTTCGTGGAGGGGTTCTCCAAAATCTCAATGCCCCTAACCGAGCTTACAAAGAAACATCAGAGATTTATTTGGTCAGATAAATGCGAAGCTAGCTTTCAGGAGCTAAAGCAGAGGTTGATTACGGCTCCGGTGCTAGCTTTGCCTTCGGACAAGGAGAAGTTCGTAGTCTACTGTGACGCATCCAAACAGGGTTTGGTGTGTGTATTGATGCAAGTCGATCGGGTCATCGCTTATGCCTCCCGTCAGTTAAAGGATTATGAACAGCGATACCCGACTCATGATCTAGAATTGGCCGCAGTGGTTTTTGCACTGAAGATTTGGCGGCATTACCTGTATGGGGAGAAGTGTGAGATCTATACCGACCATAAAAGTCTCAAGTATTTCTTTACTCAGAAAGATTTGAACATGAGACAAAGGCGTTGGTTGGAATTAGTGAAGGATTACGATTGCGAGATCCTCTATCATCCCGGAAAAGCCAATGTAGTGGCCGATGCCCTGAGCAGAAAGGGTCCCGGGCAAGTAGCTAGCATGGTTCAGATCTCACCTCAGCTAGCAGAGGATATGGTTAGATCCAGCATTGAGTTTGTGGTAGGTCAGCTTCACAACTTGACGCTGCAATCTGATCTGTTGGAAAGAATAAAAGTCGCTCAGATGACAGATCCGGAGTTAGTGAAGATCCGAGATGAGGTGTTGGCTGGTCAAGCCAAGGACTTTTCAGTGTCAGATAATGGGATGCTTTTGTATAAAGCCAGGGTTTGTGTTCCGAACAGTGCGGAACTTAGAAATGAGATCTTTGAGGAGGCTCATTCTACCCCGTATTCTCTGCATCCCGGCACCACCAAGATGTACCAAGATTTGAAACCGTACTTCTGGTGGAGCGGTATGAAGAAGAATTTGGTAGAATTCGTATCGAGATGCCTCACGTGTCAGCAAATTAAGGCTGAACATCAAAGACCAGCAGGGCTGTTGCAGCCTCTAACCCTACCAGAATGGAAATGGGAAGATATTACGATGGATTTTGTGGTCGGGTTACCTAGGACCACGGGTTTGTTTGATTCCATCTGGGTAGTGGTGGACCGATTTACGAAATCTGCTCATTTTCTGCCGGTTAGAACAACGTTCACAGTGGATCAGTTGGCAGAACTGTACGTCAGAGAGATAGTGAGACTTCACGGGGTACCGAAGTCTATAGTTTCGGACAGGGATCCGAAATTCACCTCCAAATTTTGGCAAAGTTTGCAACGGGCAATGGGTACAAAGCTAAAATTCAAGATGGCATTCCATCCTCAGACAGATGGTCAGTCCGAAAGGACAATTCAGATATTGGAGGACATGTTGAGAGCCTGTGTTATGGACTTTGAAGGCTCATGGAGTAAGTATCTACCGTTAATAGAATTTTCGTACAACAACAGTTATCAGAGTACGATAGAGATGGCTCCCTATGAACTGTTGTACGGTAGGAAATGTAGATCCCCTATCCACTGGAAGAAGAGAAAGGGGAGAAAGTGAGGATCTACGCTGGGGGTTTAGGGGAGTCAGTGACGGCGGACGAACTCAGTCGACTCTTTCAGTTGACTGGCGGAGTGGTTGACTCTGTCGACTTCGTCCGCACCAAAGGTCGCTCCTTAGCCTATGTCGACTTTCTCCCTTCCTCTCCCAAGTCACTTTCCAATCTCTTCGCCAAGTACAATGTAGGAATGTCAGTCGGGCCGGGCCCGGCCCGGCCCGCCACAAACCCGGCCCCGCCCGACATCACTTTGGCCCGGCCCGGCCCGGCCCGACTCCTTCTTTTGGCCTAGCGGGTCAAGCCCGGCCCGAGATAATTGGGCCGGGTTAGGCCCGACCCGGCTTTTTTTTTTTTTTTTTTTTTTTTTTTTTTTAAAGAATACTTATTATAAATTAAAGTCAATACAACAACTTCATCCATTGGATTCACTATGTATATATCTGCCAAATTTTTGGATGGTCTTCTTTTTTCTGCCTAATTTTTCAGTATCATAATGACCTTTCAATTTTATTTTATTTTTTTCTAATTAATTCTTTTTCCCTTTTCACTTATATTCTTTCTAGACTTGTATATAGCTTGTCATGATTATGATACAACTTTAGTTTTTTCAACTATTTTGTGTTATTTTTCAATTTTTGAACTTAGAAATGTTGATCAAAAGATTCGGATAGATTTATATAAATAATATATAAATTACTTTTTGTTGGTTAATTATGCATAATAGAGGAAAGTTTGAGATTGTACTTTTGTTACTAACAATGTTTAATACATCAATAATAACTACCAACCATAAACTCAAATATAATAACTAGTAACCATAAGTACTAAACACTACAATTTGTTCTCATCCATGTCCTCACTCATATACTAAAAAGAACAATGTACTCTCTAATCATCAAGATCAACTACGTAAGGCTCCTGCAAAAAAATAAAAACAGAAAAAAGTATTAATAATAAAAATAAATAATTTATTTGATAAATTACAAAAACTTAACTAATTACCATTGTTGGATCAACATCATTATCTTCATCATTCACTGTTGCTGTTAAAAAAAATAAAATAAATATTAATTCTAATTAAGAAATAAAAAAATGTATATAAATATATATTTACAATTGTTAAATAATATCTACCTTTTTTGTCAGTCTTCAACCAATTTTGTGTACATACTAATGCTTCTAATGTAGAAGGATGAAGTCTCGATCGATGTGAACTCACGTGCCTACCACCAGTGCTGAATGTAGATTCCGAAGCAACAGTGCTAACAGGCACAGCAAATACATCCTTGGCAATCATACTCAACAAAGGGTATTTGAGGCCCGTCACCTTCCAAAAGTTGCATATATCAAATGACTCTTCAGTCCTAGGTATCAAGTTCTCATCTAAATATAAATCCAGTTCAGACTTCATATTCTCTACTCGATAGGAAGCTCTAACAAATCTATCAAAGTTAGAAAGGGCATCCAATCGGCGTGTTGAAGACGATGTTGATACATTTTCTTCTTGAACCCTTCTTTCTCTCAAATGAGGAAACTTAGACCCGTACTCCTCTAGTAGCTCGCAACAAAGCTCACGAACCTTCGCAATTTCAGTTACATATTGCTCATCTCCATAAATTACAGGGAAATAGTATTCGAGCAACATGAACTTGTACCTCGGGTCTAAAACAACCGCCACACACATAAGCCCGTGAATCTCTCGCCAATATTTCTGGAACTTAGACATCATTTGAGTTGCCATGTCCTTAATAAAAGGCACCTCTGATAACATCCATGATTGAATGTTGGTCTTAATTTCACATATTTTTGGAAAAAAAATATTGGCGGTAGGGTACTTTGTTCCAGAAATTAATTCGGTTACTTCATGAAACAACTCTAACTTATCACACAATTGTTGAGCATTTTGCCAATCAATTTCTGAAGGGGCACACCTCAAACGCAACTCCCGCAGCCTTGCACGTTCAAATACTGTCTTGTAGGATAAAGCTGTGCTAAGCATTAGAAAAGTTGAATTCCACCTCGTTACACAATCAAGTGATATTTTTTTGGTGTATGGTACTCCAAGTTGACGAGCAGTGTCTTCAAATTTTTCATGTCTTTTTGGTGTGCCCGACCAATAAGCAACACTGTCTCGAATTTTGTCAACACTATCACCAATGACAGATAAGCCTTCTTTGACAATTAGATTTAAAATATGTGCACAACAACGCACATGTAGCAACTTTCCCTTCAAAATAAAACATCGAGCTCAAATTGTCCTTTCAAAAGATCAATCATGGAATCATTGGCAGTACAGTTATCGAGAGTCACTGTACTGATCTTGTCTTCTATTTTCCAATCATTAAGACAAGATCTTAAGGCCTCAAGTAGTGCTGGAGCATCGTGAGGACACGGAACATACTTAAAACTCAATATCTGACTGTGTAAGTTCCAAGAATCATCAATAAAATGCTACTTTACAGCCATATATCCCCTCTTCTGATGATTTGCAGTCCACATGTCACTGGTTATGGCTATTCTGCTCCTACTTTTTTCCAAATTTTGCCTGCACTTTTCTTTCTCAGTTTTATACATTTTCATAATGTCTGACCTAATTGTATTCCTTGACACCATTTGAAACATGGGACATAAAGTGCTTGAATATTCTATAAACCCGCTATGCTCAACCATAGACAAGGGATATTCGTGCTTAACGATCATTTGAGCCAATTTGGTCCTTGCTAAATCAGGATCAAAATTAAAAGAAACCGAAGGGCTTGCTGTTGCACTAGGATTGGCGGCAAGTTGGGCCTTTCTTACAGGACACGTTTTCACGTGAGAATTTAAATGCCTAGTCCCACTAGAAGTTTCTCCCACCAGCTTACGCTCGCAATACTTGCAAACTGCTTTAATTTTTCCATCAATTTTTTCCCGTGTGAAATGATCCCATGCACGAGAAGTTCTTTTTCTCTGATTCTGAGTTTCATCTACTGTATTGCTAACAGATTGTACTTCATTTGTAGTTGATGGCACAAAATCAACATCATCCTCAAAATTAGAATCAATTTGACCAGACATTCTATTTTAACCTACATTAACACCATATTCTCATATATATCAATTAATCCATGCAATTGCCTTAAAACCATGATAAACATATCTACGAAAAATCGGACAGCATTTTCCCTATTTTATTAACCTAACCATCTGTCAATTTTAACTATAAATAATCAGATAACACACAATTTATCATCCTTATATCACCGCAGCACACAAATTTCGCAGAACCTACTTCACTATGGATGAATATATAAGATATTCAAACTCTTCTATAAAATTATATGTAATATAATAAAGCAATTATAAAAAAAAAATATATACCTCCGATGAATCGAGATTGAAAGTTCCACTTGACTCAAATTCTTTTCAAACACTTGCAAAACGCCAAAACCTATAAAAAAATATAAAACAGAGTAAATCAAATGGAGCCAATAATTGATGTTTGAAGACCACATAATATAGTCAGATTGCAAAAGTAAAATATAATTAAGGGTGACAAGCTTGATTATTAGTCAGCTCTAGAGATTTACTGCCTTAACAGTCTTATGAAAATATAGATTCCTGTAGAAATGAAGAACTGTAATTAAAGACATTAGGCTTTAGACCTCTATTAGTCATTTTTCCCATGAGGGCAAATGCTTCCTTTGTTTTTCCTTTCTTAGAAAGGGCAGTAATGAGAGAATTATATATGACAACATTAGGTTCTACACCTTCTTTAGTCATAGATTCATACAATGAAATTGCTTTCTGAATTTTCTCTTCTTTGCAAAGAGAATCAATCACTATACCATAAGTATATACATCTGGTGAAATTCCAGAACCAATCATGTTTGTGAGGACTCCATTGGCTTCAACCCAATCACCAAATTTGCATAATCCATTAATCAACGAATTATAAGCTACAACATCTGGTGTCAGACCACAACTGATCATTTCCTGAAATAGGCTTCTGGCTTTAACTACATTCCCTTCTTTACAAAGATTATCAATGATGGGATTGAAACATTCAAGAGTGGGATTGAGTTTGGGATGGTGGTAAATTTGCTTAAGCACCTTAAATGCCTCCCTAGTTTCTCCGGCTCTACAAAGCCCATTAATGATGACCCCATAAACAAACTCATCACATGGGAGTTCCTTGTCTAAGATTCTGTGGAACAACTCCAGGGCTTCAACCATGGAGCCTTCCATACAAAGCCCATGAAGCAGAGTACTTAAGGTATGGCCATCTGGGCGAAGGCCATCTGGGCGAAGGTTTTTTTTGAGAGAGTAGTCTAGGTGATAAAGAACCCCTAACCAGAAAAAGAACCCCAAGAATTCTTCATAACCTGAATATACAAAAGAAAGCCAATCGAAGCCCAAAAAGAGTTAAGAGTAAAGGACTTACCATGGAAGATTTCGGAGATGGAGGACTTTGGACGGGGTTTGGGTGTATCTGAACTGGGGCGTGCTTGGGCTCTGTCGTCGGAGAGAGAGAAGTCGAAGGTGAGAGTCTGAGATTTAGGGATTTTTTTAGAATTTGGGATTTTTTTTTTTTTTTTTTAATATTTAAAACCGGGCCGGGCTGGGCCCGACCCGAAATAATATATACCGGCCGGCCGGCCGGCCGAAGCCCGATAAGAGCCCGATTAATTCGGGCCACGGTCGGCCCGTCGGGCCGGGGGCCCGGCCCGGCCCGCGAAAATAGCCCAGATTGACATTCCTAGTACAATGGCTGCGCTTGGAAAGGAGGCAAACTCAGACTCGAAAAGGCCAAAGAACATTAGCTCATTCGCTTGAATCGAGAGTGGTCACAAGAAAATGAGAAGACAACATTGTGAAATTTTTGATGATTTCTTCCTCTTCTTTTTTTTTTTCTTATTATTACTATAATTGGTGTGATCCATAGATCAATTGTTATTTAGCTTTTGTTTTATTTTTTATCTTTTTTTATTTATTATTTTTTTTGTTATTTAGCTTTTGTTTTATTTTAACTTTTTTTTTTTATTTTATATCAGAGCTAGCTGAGAATAATAATATATAATATATGTTGTCAATCCAAAACCCAGTTATATCTCATCTCTTCTCTCTCTTTTTCATTCCAATATATATAACAGAATCGTATGCCCTCTAATTTTTTTTTGTTGGCCGTTATACCACTTCTCTTCTTCTCCAGATTTTTCTCTCTGCTTATTCTCCCAAGTAATGTTAATATTCATCACTTTAATATCACTTTTAATATCATATTTTTTTATTATTTTTTTTTAATTAAGATAAACATGAAATTTTAATGTTAATATTCATTACTTCTTCATTTGTTTCTTTTAAGAAGAATATATCTTCATCATGCATCTCTCTCATATTTCGTTCTTATCCTATATATATTATTATTATTATCAATTTCGTTTCTATTGTTTCTATTAAATTTCAAAAACAGTAATGACATTGATTGATTGTAAATTAAAAGAAAATATAAAAAGAAAGTAGTTGTAACAATTCATTGTGAATAATGAATATTGTCCAAATATTATATTCAAATATAATGAATATTGTCAAAAATAAAACTCTATACTATATTTAATCATATAGAGTTTTTCTTTTTTGATCTAACCGTTTCATGTAAGTATGGATTTTCTGAATTATTATTATTTAAATTTAATGTATGCAATTACTTTATTACACCATCTTTTTTTACTTGTGTAGATTGTATTCTTACAACATTTTTTGCATTAGCATAATGACACATGGTAAGATGTCATACACAAAATACCTAAAACTTAAAAATGTGTATTGTTTAAGAGAAACTAATACATATGAAATTAATGTTCATAATTTAATTTTACAAGAACGTGACAGAGAACCTTCAAAGCGGATTCCATATAAAGATTTACCAATCGAAAAAAAGAAAGAAATATGTAAAAAACAAAGAGAGAGATATGCTAAACAAAAAGCATTTAAGATCAATCCGATTAGTGTAAGTAGTAATCCCAGTCATATTGATCTTCACACATATATTGTAAAGCCCGCTTAGTTAATTTGGAAATTATCAGTTAATTGTGATTAATTATGAAATTATTTATAGCTATTTAAATAATTTATTATACTGTTATTTATGTTATTCAGTAGCTTGCATATTTTGCATTTCCGGTGTCCGGTCTTTTGGAACTCGGCGTTTGGCTCAGTAGAAATCACAACTTAGTATGTTAGTAGTTTGGGGACGGGTTTTAGACATTGGGAATGTCGGGAATGGCCGGGAATTTAGAATTTCCCAAAAATACCCCTTTAGTATGATTTATGTGATTTTATGGTGGAGGGGCAAATTGGTCTTTTTGCCCCATTAGTATTTTATCTTTTGTGATTTTGTGAAAAGGAAAATAATGTTTATGTTAATGTTATTTGGCTGAAAGTGTTATATGCTAGGTGTCATTTAATTATTTTCATTTTACATCAAAAAAAAATGCTAAGTTAGAAAAATAGAATTTTCCAAAGAAAACTCTCTCTTTTCCTCTCATTTTCGGCCAAGCTTAGGGAGCAGCTAGGGCTGGATTTCTTTGTTGAATTCAAGTTATTTTAGCAAGATCAAAGTGATTTTCATTGAGGTATTTCTTGGCTTTAGTTTCTTACTTTGTTTTTCTTGAAATTTATGATGAAAATGGTTGTTGCATGCTTGAATCTTTGTGGTTGTTGCTGCTGAAATATTGTTGTTGTTTCTGAGATTTAAGTATGTTGATTTGTGATTATTTAGGTTGTTAGTAATGAGTGTTAAATTGCTTTGCTCAAAATTGGAAGTTTTAGCTCAAAATATGGTTTTCAAAGAGAGTTGATTGAATCTGTTGCTGGGTTATTGTTGATGTTTTTGTTTGATTTCAGAAGCTATTTCATGCATATTTGAGTAGAATTAACTAGGTTTGAATGCATGTTTGTGGGATTTGCTCAAGTTTGAGTTTAGAACTCAAAGCTTGAGCTTTAATGGTGAATTTTGTTTCTGTGGTTTCTGGGTTAGTTTGTTGCCTTAGATTTGTTCTTTGGGGTATTTAGAGCAGGTCTGGAAGGTTTGGAACCAATTGGGTTTGATTTGGTTGAGTTTGGAATTTTTGAAAAATTCCTGCGAGGAACCGGAATTCCGGTTGTGCAACCGGAATTCCGGATGGGTGTCCAGTAATTCCCAGAACCGGAATTCCGGTTGGGCAAACCGGTCTACCGGTTGGGGAATTTTCAGAAACCCTAGTTTTCCTCATTTTTATGTTTTAGGGGGTATTGCCATGCTTTTTATCGATAGGGAAACTTTTAGTTCCAAGTTTTAGTCCCCGGGAAGTGATTTAGCGTGTCACTTATAGCGTTGTGATTTTTATGGTTTAGGAGCCGATGTCCGCCACTCGGCTTCGGTTCCGGTCGGGTTGACCGGCACACCGAAATCGAGAATCCGTAAGATTAGTATAACAGTATGCATATGTAGATTACATGTTTAGCGAGCATGTAGGAAGCCTATTAGATTACATTAGTTGTATGTTGGCTTCGAACCATCCAACCCTGTCACGTCGGTACAGGCTGGAGTATGACCGACGGCGGAGTATGACCGGTTTGACCGATCAGTGACACTTGGTTGGTGGTTCCGTGCTATTGACGTATCCCGTCGGTACAGCCGGAGTATGACCAGCGGCGGAGTATGACCGGTTCGACCGATCGGGAGGATATAGTAACACGTCGGTACAGCCGGAGTATGACCAAGAATGGGAGTATGACCGGTTCGACCGATCAGGTTGTTACGTGTCAATAGTACCGTCCCTATGAACGTTCAGAAATCAGTACCATGTTGGACATGGCAGTAGTGGCTCAGTACCATGTTGGACATGGCAGTAGCGGGACTCAGTATCGTGTTGGACACGGCAGTTAGAATTATTGTATGATATTATTATGCTTTTCTTACTGAGTCTGTCGACTCACAGTTTATGTTCATGTGTAGGTAAAGGCAAGGCTATAGCTGATGGACCGTGAGCGAGCTTATGAGATTGTACATGTCGGGGCGGTTAGGCCTGGAGCGTACGATCCTCGGGACAGCAAGGCTGAATTTTTGTAACTGGTCGTTAGACGACTTTTATTTTTATGTAATGATTAAACAGTTAAACTTTTTTGTAAATGATTTTATAATCGGGATCCCGAGTCTTTTGTAATATGGTTTATAAGTTTAATTAAAAAGCAAAATTTTAATTAATCACGTTTTTCCATAAACCTCGTTGATTAGCAATGAGCTGCACAGTACGTTTAAAAATCACGTAATACGCCTAAGGTAGTTAGGGTGTTACATATATTATCGAGAATACGACAACGTCAAGTCAACAACAAACAAAAAGACTGCGAAATGATTCCACTCACACTACCATAAATGAAGATGAATCTTCTTGTGGAGATAATGTTTCTACCAATGTCGATTGTGAAACTAATTTATTTGTAAATTCATCATCTTCGAGCAATGTCAATTTCAATCAGGTTTGCATTTGACCCATATTTTTTTTTTCAAAACTCTACTACTTCCTTCACGTGATGAAACTCCATATGATTATTTTGGATGTTGTTTTTGATAAATATTAATATATATAATCAGAACCCAAATGAATTTGCTGGGGGACCAACCTACAATAAAAGAGTAACAAGACCTCGTAGCGGTAAGGGACACTTTCAATTTATAATTAAAATCAATATGTTATGTGAGTTGGAATCTAATACCTAATTATTTTTTTACAATAAAAAAAGTCTCCATCTTCATTCCTCACCTCGATTTCGTCAATTGCTAAAAGAGGTGCTATCTGAAGCATTTTCTCTACCATCCATCCCTCGATGCAAACATTGCAAAGCAAAGCGTTTCATTCATGAAACAACAGGCTTTTGTTGTGCCGATGGAAAAATTTATCTCGCAACAAACGATGTGCCGAACGAACTTTATGAATTGTTTACTTCCAGTAGCAAAGAATCTACACATTTTTGAACATACATTCGAACTTACAAAGTTGTAGCTTCAAACCAGTATGTTTGACGATGTGGGGGCATAAAGTTCACGATGAATACTTACAAATAGCAGAAGTAATCGAAGGCAGACCCATAATATTGGGATCAAAACTAATTGTTCAAACCAAGAGAGATTATTGCATTAATTAAACTACTGATATTTAAAAGAGAAAATTCAAAAATTCAATTAACACATACATTTTGATTTAGGGTTGTCTCTATCGTCGCGCGACACGAGTACCTTCAAAATCAATCCTCAACTACCCGAGGCAGAAGCACTGAAGGAATGGTAATACTCATAAAATCAAATACACATACTATTATAGCTACACATTTTACAAAAAATATCAAATTTTTGTATACTATATTTATAATAATACTTACTCTATTTTAAGGGCGGAGAGTAACGAAACAGAAATTAAAAACGCAATAGCAAACTGCTTGACATATGAATCTTCTCCAAAATCTTTTGTTGGATTACACGAAATAGTGACTAACATCCAAATTTCAGAGTTAACGAAAAATCTGCAACTGAATGAGGTAAAAACTACTATAATATTTACTTTATAAAACTTTCATTTCAATATCTTACTATTATTAACACCATTTGATTTGGACGTAGAAAAAATACTTTTGGATTGAGGCGGCAATAAAAATAACTGATACTCTCCAGAATTTTTATTACATGTCATGTGACGCATGTCATAAAAAAATAGATTTATACAATCGCGATGAAAAAATCATATGTGACAAGCTTACATGCGGCCAATAAGGATTTCCTACACCACGGTATATTACAAAAAACATATGATGTTGTTGAAATTAACTTAAAATAAAAAAAATATACTAACAATCTTATTATGCATTTTACAGTGCTATAGCATATGTTGAACTTGATGACAATACAAAGAGCCTATCTGCTGTCATGTTCGCAGATATTGTGGAAAAAATATTTTCGTGTAATGCTGGCCAACTAATGAAATATACTGCAGAGGTGTAGTTTTTAAAAAATAAAATAGTTTTACATGCCTTTCATAAGTTGATTTTTTAATTAAATAAATTATGCACACCATGTCTAATCATCTTAAATGAAAATACATCACTGTTTGCAGGAACACCGCCGCTTGTCGACACTACCATATTCAATTTATCAAAGAAAAAATGGATAATCTAGATATATGCGGACCTGGCTACAATGAAAAGTGCAAAATACAAAAATTACACTATTGTCTCTATCAAAGAAAATGAAGATTGAAATCCACCAATGACTATCATTAGTTTTCTTATCTACAATTTTTAGACTAATGCTATCTTCAATTATCAACAATTTAGAGATTAATTTTTAATTTTCTTTTTATCTTACCCCCATTTAAGTAATGTTTCTTTAAATATTGGAGCATCAATTTTTAGTTTATTTTTGGATTAACTTAAGAATATATTTAAATCATTAAGCTTTCTTAAACACTAATATATTGCATTCAGTATTCAATAAATCTCACTTTCAAATAACATAGAAAAACCTTAACATAAAATTTAATATACGTGCCTCGCACGTAGTTTTTTGCTAGTATAATAATACACATCTATTTATGTACATTGAGGTAAACTAAACTAACTACATTTCTTTAATAATTAAATTTAATTTTTATAAATTATATATATATTAAAAATAATTTCCCAAAATATTAGGGGGGCCATGGCCACCCCATACCATAACATAGTTCCGCCACTGAGCATGCGCCACAACATGCGCCACTACTTGACCACCACTTGGCCAATTTATGAGTATCACTTAGCTTACAACATACCATCTTAGCACACACGTAACATCTAGCAAAGCTCGACGTAAAACTTTATACAAATAAAACTAAATGTAAAATGGTATAACTTATGCTACTAGAGACTTGGTATAGTATTTAGTTTTTTTTTATTATTATTTTTGTTGTTATTGACGCTATAAAGTGGCTAACTACTCTGCATTGTCTAATTGAAAATAACAAGATTAATATAAGAGAATAGAAATAAATAAGATTAATAAATTTATTTATACTACATACGACAACATCAAAAATAGTTCAAAACAATATCAAATTATTTCTAAAACATTTATCGTAAATCTTCAGAAATTAATAAAAAAAGAAAAAAAGTTACATAAAATACCACTATTTTATTTTTTATTTTTTTCCTTTTTTATATAAATAGATATAGTTATAATGATGTACATATCGTCAATATTATTGTTATTAAGCATTAGTGGTGTCTAGCACTTTCTCGATATATCACGTAGCGATTAGCTAGCGATACTTCCTAAAAGCTATTATATTAAACTATGTACCTAGTTGAACCAATAGCGATACTGACACATAAGAGGGTGTTAAGCACCACTGGTGCTTTTAAGTATTTCTCTTTAATAATCACCACATAGCTTGTCCAATATATATTTATGCATGCTGTGTAATGCTTTAAATGATATTTTTGCATTTTCAACGTATACGACAACCCTTATATAGGAGTGACAATAATTGGATACGTATATAAAGCTCTAGCTAGCTAGCTATAAATTTCTATAAATAATTTAACAAATATTATGGCAGAATTAAGCACATGAAAGTCCAGAGACGAAGCTCAAAACCATGCAAAAAGTCCATGCAAAATTTAAAGCTGCTGGAATAGGTAGGAGTAGTCATTCATGAAATTCATTAGAAAAGCAGCAATGGGAACACTTAGCTGGCCATTAGGCATTGGCCAGAGCAAGTTGTGACATGTGGGCCAGCAGCAAATGTATCAGGGTCCCTTTGCCTCTCTTTTTCAAATTACAGTTGGGAATTCTGGACTGCATTTATTAACTGATTGTCGAAACACGGTTTTGAACTTTTATAGATGAGAAGATGCAAAATATTTAATATTGAAGATCTATCTTCTCAACTGTTCTACGGATTAGTTCTATGATCTGGTAATCTTACATCTATTATATATATTTATACTTACACATATATTTATATATATACAAGTCCATTTCTCATTATACTCACTCCACTTACCAAATTAAAAGGAACATCTTTAGCTTTAAATATTATATTCTCTAATTGTTCAAAAGAGATGACTTGTAAGGTTCTTCTTCTTGTGGTTGTCGGTGCTTTTATTTGCACTAGTACAACTAATGCAAGGAAGCTTGGGAATGAAAAAGTTTCATTCCAGGACGAGAAAAACTTTCACCACGGTGGCCTAGGAGGTGGAGGCGGTTTAGGTGGTGGCGGTGGCGGTGGGTTGGGCGGAGGTGGCGGTGCTGGAGCAGGGGGTGGATTTGGTGGTGGTGCTGGAGCTGGAGCTGGTGGTGGACTAGGTGGTGGTGGCGGATTAGGTGGTGGTGGTGGAGGAGGCTTTGGTGGTGGAGGTGGTGGTGGAGCCGGAGGAGGCTTTGGAGGTGGAGCTGGGTTTGGAGGAGGTGCTGGTGCAGGTGGGGGCCTTGGTGGTGGAGCTGGAGGAGGTGGTGGAGGAGGTTTCGGAGGGGGTGGCGGAGGCGGACTTGGTGGTGGTGCTGGTGGAGGGTTTGGTGGAGGTGCTGGAGCTGGAGGTGGTCTCGGAGGTGGACTCCCTTAAAGTGAGGAGCATGCATGTATGAGTATATTCTCCTAATAATAATAATTATTTATTATTCAGTGTGTTACACTTTATTATTGTACTCTCCAATATATTTGGTACATCAACAATATGTTATATATAGTCATTAATGTTTCAATATATCGACTTCATTCTCCTTTTCGATCTGAATTGTTTGAAGTGCAATACTATCCCTTATTATTTTTTTTTATATAAATAAAGAGATGATATATTACTTCAGAACATTTTTACAAACTAAACAGTACTTTTTTAAATCCAAAAAAGCCTCAATCTATTACAATCTTTCCATCCAACTCCTATCCTCCTTGCTCACTTCCTTTGACACAACAAAAATATTAATCCCTATTCTTTACATCATATTTCACTTTCTTTACAATTCAATCCATTGTAAAACACTTTAGTATTCCATAAGGCTTCATTCTTATTTATTGTGCACATTGTCCAAATAAAATAAATAGTAGAGAATTGAGTCATATATAAAAACATGGGCTACTCCACTTATTACCAATTAATTTTGAAATGGAACCACATGATTCCCAACATGATATTAGAGTCATATCTTGCGAGCAAGTGATTCTATTATACAGATAGTGACTATGTCTACTCTAATACAGTTCAAGATTAATGAAGAAAAAATAGCACCATCTTAAGCGAAAATATTGTGGACATTGTCCCACATAGAATAAAAAGTAGATAATGCCAATTAGGTTTTAAGATGTAATCTCATAATTCTCAACACTATTTAATCATAGTCTGTACTCAAGTATTGCACATGCAGCCATCAAAACCATGCACCTGCCCTTGAAAACTTTACCTCCAGAAAGCCATCTTACCATAGTTTTGATATATATTTCTCTTTGTTCTCCATCACAACTAAACTTCAATTTCAATCAAACATTTCATACTAAATTGACAATCAAAATATGCCATCATTTAGCACGTACCCAATATTTTGTATTAGCTACTATATTAAATTTGCCCAACCTTGTCTTTGTATGCAATCTTCCCTGATTTTTTCCATTTGGGTTCCACGAGACTTTTTAGCGCAAGTACTTTATTTTAGTATTTTTGATAAAATTACGTCAATAAAAGCATTTATTTTAGTGTTTATTTGACCCATAAATTATTTTTTATTTAAGTTAACATAAAAGGAAAAAAAAAATTATATATATAGTAGGAAATAAAAAAATATATATTTAATTTATAATTTAAAATTTCAATTCGATACAACATTTTACATTTTTATATTTATAAATAAAACAAAAAAAAAACATAAAATACTATAACAAATTTTTTTTTACAAATATTTGATATAATAAATTTATCAAAAACAAATTATCATGTGAAGAAGTATAATCATATAACTTTAAATATTTGAAAAACAATTAATTATTTATATAATGAGCTTTGCATGTACTTTGTTCATCTTAAAAAAATAAATTAATAAATTACATATAGATAGAATAAAATTATTAAGTGGCCTGCTAATAATAAGGGATTATTTCAAAAATAACCAAAAAAATTACAGAATTAAAATTAAAAGAGATGATCACCTTTTTAATGGTAGATAAATTTTTTAGAGAAGAATATGTTTTTTTAGTATTACATAACGTAATTATTAAAAGGGAAATTTATAAAAATATTAACTTTTGGCCCAATCTTTAGAAAAATACCGCAACACAACAGAAATAACTTTTATACTATATTAGCCCTTTTTTTTATACTGTAAACACTAAAAAAAATAAAATGAGGCCTCCATTTTCCACACCCACGGACAACCACTATAGGAACATCAGAACAATTAGAAAACAATTATTAATTCCAGTAAGATTGAGAAAAAACTATGAAATCGACGTCAAATAAATAGTCATGGCAAAACAACTGTTAAACAACACTAAAACAAATCTAGCAAAAAAGAAAAGAAAAAAGGATTAAAAAAAATAACAATGTTCTGCACAGCATCATTACCAGATGCAATATCAGCTATATTTGCAAGACCAATCTTAAAAAATCAGAATAAAAAAACTACTAAATAACACAAAAATAAATGTATAACAATAAGGAGATATAACAACTTAGAAAAATATAAAAGAACCACACACACCTCAAAACTTTTTTTCTAGTGAGCTCGTCAAATGTATTTATAGGAGAACCGGAATAAAAAAAACTACAAGATAACCATAAAGAAGGAAGAAGAAATGTATTTTATAGCCTCCATCTTCCACACTCACGGATAGAATCACCACAGCACCACGAGAATATCTAGAAAACAATCATTAATTCTAGTGAGATGGAGCTAGAACAGTGAAATTAACGTAAAAAAAATAAATTATGGAAAATAACCGTAAAACAACACTAAAATAAATAAAAAAAAAACAAAAGAATAAAAATTATTAAAAAAACTAACTATTTTCTGCACAACCCCAACACCGGATGCGACTATATTTGCAAGCTCAATTTTTAAAAATCAGAAGAAAAAGACCACACTAACTCTTATCTTTTCTAAAACCGTGACTAAAAACTTCAAAAACTAAATAAAAAAATGAAAAGAAGATGAAGAAGAAGAACTGAAGAAGAAAAAAAATAAAAAACATATATATTAATGGAGAAAGATAAAGAGAACTTGAGGAAGGAAAGAGCGAAAAAAGAAGATGAAGAAGATGATGAATAGGAAGAGAGAATAATGGGAAAGTGGGATTAAAGTGAAATGAAAGTGTATTAATATTTAGGGTATCAGATTTTTCATCATCAATTTTAATTAAAGAAAAATTAACAAAAAAAATCTGTAAAAGTCAAATCACAAATTTATATTATCTAAAATATAATACAATTTTTTGTTTTTTTTTTTAAAAAAAAAGTTGTCACTAATGTGATAATACAAAGTCACATCATGCATTTATCAAACTTAGAAAATAATAAAAATTGTTTAATAGATGCTCAATACACTACACGACAGTATACAACAATAAAAAAAAACAGTATGAAATAAAATATTACTGTGTAACAATAAAAAAAAAAAGAAAATAGAAAAAAATAGTACGGGTGTAAATTTCCCTTATTAAAATTAGGAGAGAAAAATTTAATGTGTGTTTCACACTATAAATTCATCAACTTCATTCAATATCATAAAACATTAAGGTAGTGTTTGGTTGAAATGAATATGAATGAGAATGAGAATAAAAATAAGAATCGAATGAAATAAAATTTAAAATGCACCAAAAATTGATAAAAAAATATGATAAATGTATTTTGATGTTACATTAGAATGATCTTTCTTTAATTCATTTCAAAATAGAATAATCATTCTACCAAAATGATGAAAATGACATTCCATTGGAATAATATTCTAATACTTCACGTCTACTATACAGTATTTAGAATCTGAATAAATTAATGGAGAAATGTAACAGAATAAATGAAAAATAATTAGAATCAATATTTGTAATATGTTGTTTACTAAATTTTTTTAGAAATGGAATAGTTGTGATTTATCTTGTTTACTTTATTAAGAAACGTAATCGGAATGGTTAAATTGACGAAATTGCCCTTTTGAGTTAAACTATATTATATGGTAGTAATTTTGTAAGATATATTTTAAAGAACAAAATTGTCATTATATATTTAATATTAAAAAATCAAATAAAAATAATTAAAATTCATTACCCTTGATGACATTCCTTACAAAATAGGTGAAGGAAGTTATCCCTTTCTTTTCTCCCTTATTTAATCAAGTTGTCCCTTTCCTAATTTTAATAATGTAAGTAAACAAATGTAAAGGAATGATTACTGCTATCCCAATTTTTGCACTCTGACGTGGCATCACTCGATGGTGACACGTGGAATCGACTCCGGGTATCTGCTCACAAGACACGAGCCCAGCAGGACACCTCACACATTTGGGCAGACGAAGTCCTCTAAGCCGAGCAGTGAGCAATCCGCACAGAACGCCAACACTTAGCAAATTCAGCTTTCGCATCGTGAGTCATCAAGGAAATCCCTATAACTTTGGGATGTGATTACAGAGATATGGCAAGCTGTCCAAATCCCACGATCAGTGTAATCTGTATTTACTATGTAATCTTTCTGCTTATATCAATTGTAATGAGAAGGGAAATACTTCCTCTCCAAGCTTATAGCCCTATAAATAGTGACTCATGTTCACTGGGCAAAAGGTCGAAAGATTTTGTCTAAGAATTCTTATTTAGAGATACTGTTGTAAGAGCTCTAAGAAAAGGAATTATTCTACTTGTTCTTAAGTCAATACAAATAACGAGGATTTGGCTATTACTGAACTGTCCGAGGCTGAACCTCTATAAAATTCTTGTGTCTTTATTGATTTACTATATTTCAGTCGTATTAAACTACTTGACGCTTATAGAATTAAACTCACTGTCGTTGGCTAAAAGCGAGGTCAACATTTTAGTGTTTTCATTGAGAGTTGAACTCAAGAATCGCTCTTTATTCCAAACTTAATCACAAGTACGATGGTGGTGCAGACTCCTAGGGGCGTGGTTGATCCAACAAATCGACAGGCGGTGGATCCTGCACTGCAGAACAAAGGGAACACAAGGGTTCCACCAGCCGTAAATCCCGGATAACCATCAACTGCGGGTCACGTTGTGATGACTCCTATAGATGAAATCGCGCCTGGTGTACAAGAGACTGGGAATACAAGTTCAGCAGCTCACCAGGGGATTCATAGCTAAGTCGTTCCGCCTGCTATCAATGTTCAAACAACTCTTGGAGTGACACTGAGATCCAGAACCTCCATGCTGCTCTTGGACACATGCAGGGTCATACCAACACCCTACATCATGATCAGGAGGAACTCCGTGCTGTAGTAAACCTCACATTTGAAGAGCAAAGGCGCATGATTTCCGAATGGAAGGACAAAGAGATGGAAGCGTTAAGGGCTCAGCATGCAGTCACTGACAATCGTAGTCGGCAAGCCACTGTGTTGATATGAAAAGCCTATCAAATTTTCGGGCATCAACCCGCGAATGTCATTCCTTGGGGCAAAACAGACAAAGATCCAGCGATGAATACCTCTCACACTATAAATGGTCAGCCGCCAAATCCCCGATCACAGGTTCCGCCTATGGGCAGACCCTTTCTAGTAATTCATTAGGAGAAGTCATACCCAACAATTCCAACCAGGTTAATGGTGTCGGTCAACACAGCCTCAGAATCATCACACTTGACCTTCCCCAGGCGATGTGGGATTGCACAGCTTACCCGTTATTTCGTCTTACGGATCACGGGACTACTGACTGTCACACCTTAAGTATTTCGAGATGGAAATGGATCTACAAGGAGTACGAGGAGATGTATGCTACAGAATTTTTCCTGCCACCCTCTCTGTAACACCCTAACTAGCATAGGCGTGTTGACGTGATTTTAAACGTACTGTGCAGCTAGTTGCTAATCAACGAGGTTAATGAAAAATGTGATTAATTAAAATTTTACTTATGTCATTAAATACTCATAACATAGTATACAAAATACTTTGGGATCCCATTTACAAAACACTTTACAAAAGTTTACTAGTTCTTTACAAAATATTTGTCACCCAGCGACTAACTACAAAAGCACTGTTGTCTCGAGGATCGTACGCTCCAGGCCTAACCGCCCTGACATGTACACTCTTCATCTGCTCGTCCTTACGGTTCCTCAGCTTTGGCCTTGCCCTTACCTACTCATAAACATAGCACTGTGAGTCGACAGACTCAGTAAGAAAAGCATAAATCATATAATTGTTGGATATATTTTACCAGGATCTAGATTTACTAACAAGTATGTTTCATTAACATCCTAATATGAATTCTAAAACAATGAAATAAACACATAAGAGTTTAGGAAACCTTACATTGGGTGCAGCGGAATATAATGACTCCTTCCGTTCAGATCTCTAGCCCTTGATTCCTTTCTGTAGCAGAGCATCACCAAGATCTGAACCTGGATCTCTTTCTCTCCTTCCTTTGATGCTGAATCTCCTTCTTGTTGGTTGATTTTCCACAGTCTTACACACTATGATTGAGATACCACTTGATGTGTGTGGGCACTCACTCATTCACTCAAGGATTGGAAATTATTGAAGAGAAGAAAAGGGAAGTGGTTTCGGCTATAGAGAATAGGAGGCTCAATTTCATCTTACAAAGTTAAGTTTGAATGAGAGCCATCACTATCTATTTATAGGTAACCACCTAGGTTTAAGTTAGAATTATTTGGCATTAAAATAATAGAAAACTAAATAGGAAAATCACACTAAGTGTGCCGCCCATGGATAGTGTATTGGGCCCACTTGGCAATTTTGCCATTTTGTCATTTTTCTATCCGATATTCTCGAAAACGCCAATTTTTCAAATTCAACCATTTAAATGCCAATTCTAATTATTTAATAACTAAAAATTAATTATTAAATAATATTATCATTTAATATATTTATTAATTAGACATATAAAGTCTCTTAATTAATAAATAAACCTAGAATCTCTTTTCTTTACAATTTTGCGCTTGCTTAGTGAAAATTCATAAACTAGACATAGTCTAACTTTAGAATTATAATTGATTAATCAAAATCAATTAACTGAGTCTGACAAGCAGTATGGTCTCAACTAGTATGGGGACCATGGGTATATATATCCGAGCTTCCAATAAGCAGATCAAGAATTTATATCTTAAACTCACTAACTTATTAATTCTTCGTTGAATCCACGCATAGAACTTAGAATTGCACTCTCAGTATATAGAACGCTCTATATGTTCCACGATATAGACACGTCATTAGTTATCCATTGTTATAACCCTAATGTGATCAATGATCCTCTATATAGATGATTTACACTGTAAAAGGATTAAATTACCGTAACACCCTACAATGTATTTTATCCTTAAAACACTTAACCCTGTATAAATGATATTTCAGCTAAGTGAAATGAGATCTCCACCATTTATTTTTCGTTTGGTTAAGCTCGAAGGAAATCATCCCTTACTTTCTATTCTCCAGATAGAAGCTATAGATTCCATATTTATGTTAGCGCTCCCACTCAATTGCACTACCGTGTTCCCAAAATGTACGTATCACCCTGATCCAAAAGTAGGCTTAACTAACAAATCAAAGAACACGAATAAAACTCTTGAGATTGAACCTAATCATATCAGGATTAAGATCATTTGATCTAGGATCAACAGGTGATATTGAATTGAATAGATATTACGGTAAATTCTAATATATCTAATCAAAGTTCAATATTGGTCCCTTCCGATGTATACTCCATACATCTGATGCTGGTAAACTTTGCCAATGTCTTGGAAAGGACATATCACTTATCCAAGGTGTAAGAATACCTATCGCTAATTATACCATGTCAGTCTAAATCCAGTGTTCTGACAAATCAGGGAATAAACTTTCCAACATATAATTAAGATAATATTCTACTGTGTTGACAACACTATAATCATTAACAAATTGATATGTTCTGGACTTAAATAGAATTCATACATTATGTACATATAATCATGAAATAAATCATGTGAACCATGCAACATTAAATGTTATTTCTGATCTATATTAATAAGTAAATCTGATTATATTGAAATGAGTTTTATTTAGGGCATAAAACCCAACAATAACATATATATATCCCGGGTCATGATCAGACGTCCATACCCCTAACCACAACCCTAATCCCCCTGTCCCACACGGTACTGAGTCTCGAACGTTCGTACGACGGTACTTTTGACAGAGTAATAGCCTATACTCGGTACGCTAGTCATACTCTAGCCGTACCGATGTGTAAGTATCAGCCTATACCCGGTATGTCAGTCATACTCTGAGCATACCGATGTGATACGGTCAAACAGTACAGTACCATTGACCATAATATCAGCCTACACTCGGTACGCTAGTCATACTCTAGCCGTACCGATTTGATACTATCGGATGGTACGAAACCAACATACATATCTAATGTAATCTAACTGGCTTCCTAACATGCACGCTAAACATGTAAATACATATGCATACTGTTATACTAATCTTACCTCGATTCCGAATTCAGGTGTGCTGGTCAATCTGAGTGGAACGAACTGCTCGGCGCCCGGGGACTTAAACTTGAAACTAAAAGTTTCCCTATCGATAAAAAGCATGGCAATACCCTAAATAACACAAAAATGGGAAGAACTAGGGTTCCCAAATTTGTCCCAACTGGTAGACTGGTTCCTCAACCGTAATTCCAGTTCTGGGAAAAATTCCTAGAAGCCAACCGGTCGACCGTGTAACACCCTAACTATCATAGGCGTATTACGTGATTTTCAAACATACTGTGCAGCTCGTTGCTAATCAACGAGGTTTATGGAAAACGTGATTAATTAAAAAAATTTCTTTTTAATTAAACTTATAAAATATTTATACAAAATATTCCGGATCCCGATTACAAAACCATTTACAAAAGTTTACTGTCTCTACAAAATACTTGTCGCCTAGAGACTAATTACAAAAATAGCCTCGCTGTCCCGATGATCGTACGCTCCAGGCCTAACCGCCCTGACATGTACAATCTTCACCGGCTCGCTCACGGTCCATCAGCCCTAGCCTTGCCCTTACCTACACATAAACATAGAACTGTGAGTCGACAGACTCAGTAAGAAAAGCATAATAATAATCATACATAAATCCTGAGTCATGATCAGATGCCCATACCCCTGACCATAACCCTAACTGCCGTGTCCGACACGATACTGAGTGTTACAGTATCAGCCTATACTCGGTCGAACTGGTCATACTCCAGCTGCTAGTCATACTCTAGCCTGTACCGATGTGTTACAGTATCAGCCTATACTCGGTCGAACTGGTCATACTCCAGCTGCTAGTCATACTCTAGCCTGTACCGATGTGATACGTCAAATAGTACGGAACCACCAACCTAAGTATCAGCCTATACTCGGCACACTGGTCATACTCCAGCTGCTAGTCATACTCTAGCCTGTGCCGATGTGATACAGTGTCAGCCTATACTCGGTCAACCTGGTCATACTCCAGCTGCTAGTCATACTCTAGCCTGTACCGATGTGACACAGTCGGATGGTTCGAAGCCAACATACATATCTAATGTAATCTAACAGGCTTCCTAACATGCACGCTAAACATGTAATCTATATATGCATACTGTTATACTAATCTTACCTCAATTCCGAATTCAGGTGTGCCGGTCAACCTGACTGGAACTATCTGCGCGGCGGATTACAGGCTCCTAAACCATAAAAATCACAACACTATAAGTGATACGCTAAATCACTTCCCGGGGACTTAAACTAGGAACTAAAAGTTTCCCTATCGACAAAAAGCATGGCAATGCCCCAAATAACGTAAAAACGAGGAGAACTAGGGTTTCTGAAAATCACCCAACCGGCAGACCGGTTGTCCAACCGGAATTCCGGTTCTGGAAATTTTCAAAACCCATCTAGAATTGCGCATGCACAACCGGAATTCCGATTCCTCGCAGGTAGAACACAAAACTTCATAACTTCATCAAATCAAATCCAATTAATCCCAAACCTTCCAGACCTGTTCTAACTGTCCCATAAAACAAAACCAAAGCACTAAAACAGCCCAGAATGCACAAATACAAAAAGTGCCATGTGAGCTCCAAGCTTTGAGTTTCTAACTCAAACTTGGCTAAAGCTCACCTACAAGCATCAAACCATAATTAAAACTACATAATCATGCATAAAATCACAGCAGAAAACAAACCCTAACTCATGCAATAACTACAGCCACCAAATTCTCAATTTTCACTTTGAAAACTCAAGCTTTTGCATAGAAAAACCATTTTGCCCCTTCACACTAGAATCACATAAATAACACTAAAGGGGTATTTTGGAAATTTCTAAATTCCCCGCCATTCCCGACATTCCCAATGTCTAATAAACCGTCCCACAATACTAACATACTAAGTTGTGATTTTACTGAGCCAAACACCGAGTTCCATGATACCGGGCACCGAAAATGCAAAATTATGAAAACTACTAAATGACATAAAATGCATCTCAGAATTCAATAATAACAGTATAAATAATTATTTAAATAGCTATAAATAATTTTCATAATTAAACATGATTAACTGCTAATTTCTAAATTAAACTAAGCGGTCTTTATACACCGGTTCCTACAGGCCTCTCTGAACCGGAATTCTAGTTCAGTGCAGGAATTTTTCAAAAATTCACTACTCGACCAATTAAACCCCAAACTTCATGCAACCTTCCAAACCTGCTATTTAGACCCCAAAGAACATTCTCCAAGCATCAAAACAACCCTGCACCCTCAAAATCAAAAACCACCATTGATGAGTCAAGCTTGAGTTCAAAAACTCAAAGCTTGCTCATCCAACTAATTAGCTATCAATTCTTAAATTAATTTCAAAATAAATGAAATTAATTATATTGCTAATCAATTTTATTAGGTTAAACTAATTTAATTAACATAGTACAGTTATTCAAATTAGGCAAATGGGCCTTCACAATTGGGGTCGTTCATGTGAGGGGGTGCTGGGTTCAGTATGTCGTACCCACTTCTATGGCTCCCAACTCTCACACAAGGCCCAAAAGAGAGGAATTTAACCTTAAAATGAACAACTGTTATTAATTGAATAGGCCCAAAACTAAATGGGCCTAAATAAAATCTATCAAGAACTATGATATTTTATTTAGCAACAACCTATATGCATCTATAATAAAATTAAACACATAGGCTCACAAGGCACACAATTTGGATGGATCCTATCATGTTGCTAGGTCATACACAGATGAAAGAAGATTGTAAATATACCTGTTACAAATTATTTACTTGACCAAGGGAGCCATGAGTTAAAATCAGATCATTGGATCTGTCAACAAGTTAACCATGGCTATTTGCAATCAAGCCATAATAAGATTTAAGAACTTACAAACAAGCTAAAACATATACTCCTGCAATAAGGTTAGCTGGATAGTTGGATGTAGGATTTATTTAATTTTAAATAAATAATTTCGAAAAGTTAATTAAAATAAAAAAAAATCTTTATTTTCGAAAAAATAATAAAATAAAATAAAATTTAAAAATTTTCGAAATTAATATAATAATATTTAAAATTAAACCTACAATTTTGAAAAATTAGGTTTCAACCAACCTAAATATCATTTCAAAATTTGCTAACTATTTTAAAAAATTTAATGTTATTTTATAAATAAAAATTAAATAAAAATTAAAAAAGATAAATAAATATCTTTTTCAGATTTTATAATTTAATTTAAATAAATGAAATAACAAAATTTAAAAGTTAGCAAAATATCTTACATCTATTTAAAATTACATGATTATAGTTATCTTATTTCAAATTTAAATAAGGTCAAATTATTTAAAAAAAAATTAATTTAAAAAATTTAATATTTGACCTTAAAATTTAAAAATAAGATAAGATATAATCAAATTTAAAAATAAGATAGATAATTAAGCAAAAAAGATAGATATTTACTATTTTCAAATTCATATTACACTAATATCATGAATTAAATTAAAAAATATTAATTAATTTAATTATGATAATTAGAATTGAATTAGGAATAGTAAATGTATAAATACAGAACTACCCAAAAAATCGGAAGTTAAATCTATGAAATAGCATGAAAAATCGAAGAAAAACGAAAAAAAATGCGAGCTGTACGGACAATATGCTGAGCATACATGTCCGCGCGCGCATGGGGTGTGCTTGGGCGTGGAACCTCGGCGCAGGAAAGGAATTGCATGATTTCCGCGCGCGTGTCCCAGTTGCAGGATCCCGATTTTTTTCGAAACTTCAAAAAATCATAACTAATTCAAATTTAATCGAAATTGAGTTCTGTAAAAAAAGTAAATTGCTTAATTTTTTCCATACTATCCAATAAAAATAATTCCAGAAACAGATATTCAATTATTTTTCACGAAAATTCACAAACATCAATCAATCATCATATAACACTCAATACAACATGATCCCATCCAAAACATCAAACAATCGTTTTAAAGTCCAAATTTCTTGCAAGCAAATCAATTACCATGGCTCTGATACCAGTTGTTGGAAATTATTTTACCAGGATCTTAGATCTACTCACATGTATGTTAATTAATACCCTAAATATGAACTTTCTAAAACGATGAAATAAACACATATAGAGTTTAGTAAACCTTACATTGGGTGCAGCGGAATAATATGAGTCCTTCCGTTCAGATCTCTAACCCTTGTATCCTTTCTGTCCCAGAGTATTATCAAGATCTGAACCTGGATCTCTTTCTCTGATTCTTTAGTGCTGAAACTCCTTCTTGCTGAAAGTCTTTCTTCACGATCTTCCTCACTATGATTGAGGTATCACTTGCTGTGTGTGGGCACTACTCTAATCACTAAGTAGTTCGAAATTTCAAGGAAGAAGAGAGAGAGAGAGTGGGCGGCCAAGTATAGAGAGAGAAGGATCAGGTTTTTCTGAATGAAAAGTGTAATTTTCCTAAAGCCTTCACTATCTATTTATAGCATTCCACTAGGGTTAGGTTTGAATTATTTGGCATTAAAATAATGAAAATATCAGTTTGAAAAACCATCCCAAGTGGCCGACCATGTTGTGTAATAAGCCTCACTTGGATTTTGCAGTTTTATCACTTTTGCATTTGATTTTCTCAAAAATGCCAATTTTCTAATTCAACCATTTAAATATCAATTCTAACTATTTAATAACTATAAATAATTATTAAATAATATTGTCATTTATCATATTTATTAATTGAACCATACAAAGTATCATAATTAACAAATATGCCCCTAAAACTCTTTCTTTACAATTTCGCCCTTACTTAGTGAAAAATTCACAATTAGACATAGTCTAATTAGAGAATTATAATTGATTAATCAAAACCAATTAAATAAGTCTTACAAGCAATATTATCTCAACTAGTGGGGGCACCATGGGTCTATATAACCGAGCTTCCAATAAGCAAATCAAGAATTTATAAGCTAAATTCACTGACTTATTAATTCTTCGTTGAATCCACGCATAGAACTTAGAATTGCACTCTCAGTATATAGAATGCTCTATATGTTCCACCATATAGACACATCATTAGTTATCCATTGTTATAATCCTAATTTGATCAATGATCCTCTATATGAATGATCTACACTATAAAGGGATTAGATTACCGTTACACCCTACTATGTATTTTATCCTTAAAACACTTGACCCCGTATAAATGATATTTCAGCTTATGTGAAATGAGTACTCCACCATTTATTTTCGTTTGGTCAAGCTCGAAGGAGATCATCCTTTACTTACTATTCGCCAGATAGAAGCTATGGATTCCATGTTTATGTTAGCGCTCCCACTCAATTGCACTACCGTGTTCCCAAAATGTACATATCACCCTTACATAAAAGTAGGCTTAACTAACAAATCAAAGAACACGAATAGCCTCCTGAGATTGAGCCTAATCTTAACAAGATTAAGATCATTTGATCTAGGATCAACTAGGCGATATTGACTTGAATAGATTTTACGGTAAGTTTAATAAATCTTAGTCAAAGTTCAATATCGGTCCCGTCCGATGCATACGCCATGCATCCAACCTGAGCTTTACTTTAACCAATGCTCTCGAAAGAACATAGCATTTCTCCAAATGCAAGTAAACTCTGTTGTAGATTATCATATCAGTGAAACCCTGTGTCTGATTAATCTAGGAAACTTTATTCACATAGTCATGTTTACTTTCCAAAGTGTTGACGACACAATAAACAGGATCAAGTATGTGAAAAGGGTTTCAGATGAATTCATACATTATGTACATATAATCATGAAATAAATCATGTGAACCATGTAACATTAAATGTTATTTCTGATCTATATTAATAAGTAAATCTGATTATATTGAAATGAGTTTTATTTAGGGCATAAAACCCAACACTACCGTGTTCCCAAAATGTATGTATCACCCTGACCTAAAAGTAGGCTTAACTAACAAATCAAAGAACACGAATAGCCTCCTGAGATTGAGCCTAATCATAACAGGATTAAGATCATTTGATCTAGGATCAACTAGGCGATATTGACTTGAATAGATTTTACGGTAAGTTTAATAAACCTAAGTCAAAGTTCAATATCGGTCCTTTTCGATGCATACTCCATGCATCCAACCTGAGCTTTACTTTAACCAATGTTCTGGAAAGAACATAGCATTTCTCCAAATGCAAGTAAACTCTTATTGTAGATTATCAAATCAGTAAAACCCTGTGTCTGATAAATCTAGGAAACTTTATTCACATAGTCATGTTTACTTTCCAAAGTGTTGACAACACAATAAACAGGATCAAGTATGTGAAAGGGCTTCAGATGAATTTATAAATCAAATAGACAAGCAATTGATAAGGTGAACCAAAACATACACAAATGAATGAAAAATACTTCTGTTTCTTTATTGATGTTGAATAAAATAGATTACATTGAAATGGAGTTTTATTTAGGGCATAAAACCCAACACTTATATAAATCCCGTTAGGATACAAAATAGGAATGAAATCTCAAGTGTTGAGAATCCTATATGGGCATGTAAGAGAGTGAGGAAGAGAGTTATCTGACTTAGAGACCTAGGCTTAGAATGAGGTTCAAGCACTTAATGACTTGGAGGCTAGAATTAGACTTAAGTCCTTTAGATTAGAGTTAAGGTCCTTTATATAGGAGAGCTTAAACCATAATTTATAATTGAAATCCTTAGATATTTGTTTATTAAATTGATTAATTATAAAAGACTAAAATACCCTTAATCACAAATATTTTCTAGCTACTTTATTAGGTTGTTAGGCCCAATTTACAATCCAATTTGCAGTCCATGTGTAAAATTGTATTGAGAATCCTAGCAGGTCCTATCCTGGCCAGCCAGACACCTGTAGCAAGAAGGCTGGCTGACCTTGTGTTGTCTAGAGGCTGGCCAGCCTGACCAGGGGTGGCTGACCAACTTCTTTGAGGAAGCCAGTTGGCTGTAGTGGTAACTTGACCTCCTTGTTGGTGAGTTGTATTGTCACATGTTGTTGATTTTGTCCACGTAAGCAATGCCACGTCAGGTGGGAAAAAATTGGGATAATATTAGGGTTTATGCCCTGAAAAGCTTGTAACGACATTTCTGATTATTAAATAAAGAGTTAAACATTTGATATATGTGTGAATGTTAAATTCTTAATAATTTATTATTAAATAATTTATATAAAATATCAAAAAATTTCTTATACATATATGAGTTTGTAGCTTGCAGCTGTACACAGAACTAAGACCACTTAACTATATATGAGTAAAACAGTCAGCAACATATTAAAGTTATAGAATCTTTAATTAATGAATTAATAGTTGCTAGTACAGTTCACAGATGCCCGTTCTTCGATTTAAGTAATCTTGGTTCGGATTATGGATGTAGTGAGACATCAAAGTGAATGTATTGTATATAATAGAGATTATATATGACAAGGACTAATATGGATAATGCTATCTTTATCAGTATGCCATTTATCATAAAGACCTAATTCATATCATAACGATGATCAATAGTAGATTGACCTAAATTCTGAGTTATCATGAACTCATGTTCTTGCTATTAGTTTCTTTGATTCACTCATTAAAGTTTCTCAGAGAAGATGATTCTTACAACTTATGTTTTGGGAATCTAATAACATGGATGGCTGGGAACATGATGTACAATTATGCAAACCCTGACTTTTCTAACGGATCGAATGTTGGTTCCCTTTAAGTATTAATTCTGGAATTAGAATATTGTGCACAAATTCAGATGAGATCTTGAATTATACTTTCACTAGTAAATTAATGGAACTAAAGGTACAAAAGTAATTAGAGAAGTAAAACAGGATTTTGACCAAAATTAATTACGAACAAACACATAAAGGGCTAATCACTAGAATTGATTATACCAATGGACAGAGTAATTAAACTCAGTAAATATAATTCGATAATTACTAAGAATGCAATTCTATATTTATAGTGGAGTAATAATAATATTAGTAAACAAGGGATTATTTGGTTGATAAGACTCAATAAATAATCTAGTTTATTGGAGCAGAGAACTATATGTCCATGGTGTTGGATTTTGTGCCCTAAATAAAACCCATTTCAATATAATCAGATTTACTTATTAATAAAGATCAGAAATAACATTTTATGTTGCATGGTTCACATGATTTATTTCATGATTATATATATATATAATGTATAAATTCTATTTAAGTCCAGAACATATGAATTTGTTAATGATTATAGTGTTGTCAGCACAGTGGAATATAATGTTAATTATATGTTCGAAAGTTTATTCCCTGATTTGTCAGTTCACTAGATTTAGACTGTCATGATAATCAGCGATAGGTATTCTTACACCTTGGATAAGTGGTATGTCCTTTCCAGGGCATTGGCAAAGTTTACTAGTATGGGATGTATGGAGTATACATCGGAAGGACCGATATTGAACTTTGATTAGATTTGTTAAAATTTACCGTAATATCTATTCAAATCAATATCGCTTGTTGATCCTAGATCAAATGATCTTAATCCTGATATGATTAGGTTCGATCTTAAGAGTATTATACATGTTCTTTGATTTGTTAGTTAAGCCTACTTTCTGGTCAGGGTGATACGTACATTTTGGGACATGATAGTATAATTGAGTGGGAGTGCTAACATAAATATGGAGTCTATAACTTCTATAGGAATTTAGAAGCGAAACGATGATATCCTTCGAGCTTGGCTAAACAGAGATAAATGGTTGAGATCTCATTTCACTTCGCTGAAATATCATTTATACGGAGCTAAGTGTTTTAAGGATAAAATACATTGAAGGTGTAACGGTAATTTAGTTCCTATTTAATGTAGATAATCTATTAGAAGGTCATTGATCAAATTAGGATTATAACAATCGATAATTAATAGCGTTTCTATATCGTGGAACATATAGAGCGTTCTATATGACTGAGAGTGCAATTCCAAGTTCTAAGTGTGGATTCAATAAGGAATTAATAAGTTAGGGAATTTACTTGGTAAATTCGGTTCGGCTTACTGAAAGCTCGGTTATATAGGCCCATAGTCCCCATACTAGTTGAGACAATACTGCTTGTAAGACTCAGTTAATTGATTTTGGTTAATCAATTATAATTCTAAAGTTAGACTATGTCTAGTTTATGAATTTTCACTAAGCAAGGGCAAAATTGTAAGAAAAGAGATTCTATGTTTTATTTGTGAATTAAGAGACTTTATATGTCTAAGTAATAAATATATTAAATGAAAATATTATTTAATATTTAATTTTTAGTTATTAAATAATTGGAATTGGCATTTAAATGGTTGAATTTGAAAATTGGCATTTTTGAGAAAATGAGATGCAAAAATGATAAAACAGCAAAATTGCATAAGTGAGGCCCAATATCCAAAGCCCATGGCCGGCCACACTTAATGGCTTTCATCATTTATTTTTTCATTATTTTAATGCCAAATAATTCTAACCTAAACCTAGGTGGTTACCTATAAATAGATAGTGATGGCTCACAATCACACTTAACTCTGTCAGATGAAAGTTGAGCCTCCTATTCTATACCATAGCTGCCACCCTCTTCTTCTCTTTTCTTCTCTAAATTTTTGAACCTTGAGTGAATGAGTGAGTGCCCACACACATAAAGTGGTATCTCAATCATAGTGTGGAAGATTGTGAAGAATCCAACCAACAAGAAGGAGAATCAGCATCAAAGGAAGGAGAGAAAGAGATCCAGTTCAGATCTTAGTGATGCTCTGCTACAGAAAGGAATCAAGGGCTAGAGATTTGAACGGAAGGAGTCATTATATTCCGCTGCACCCAATGTAAGGTTTCCTAAATTTTATATGTGTTTATTTCATTGTTTTAGAATTCATATTCGGATGTTAATGAAACATACATGGTAGTAAATCTAGATCCTGGTAAAATAATTTCCAACACATGGTCCCTGAATTGCCACCTTGAAACACTATCAAGGATAGGGATAAAGAGTTGTATAAAGATGATCGAAGAAAATCTTTTTTGAATCGGAAAATAGTAATTATTTATTTTTGTAATCAATAAATAATTTTTCAAATTAATTAGATTGGAAAAAAGATAAAAATAGTTTAGACAAATTTGTCGAGACAATATTTGTCAAGATAAAAGTTATCAGGACAAAAGACATCAACCATGTCCTAAAGACAGTTGTAGGTGCCCAGCTTGTTCCTGTCTCTATTGGAATTACTTTTTTAGGTTAATTAATTTAATTAGGTAAATATCTAATTTGAAAAGTGGTTAAAGATATTTCAAGATTGTTGAGATATTCTTTCAAGTAGTTGAGAGATTCTCTCATAAATATTAGTAAATGAATTCAGTTATAGATATTTATTTATTATTTAAACAATTAAATAATAATTTAATTAAAGAGATTTAACTACTAGCCTGGTTTAAGAAATTAGGATGATACTTTACACTGCTAAATTCGAAATCTGTAGAGAGAAAAAGGAAACTGTTTTTTTTTTTCTCAATTATTCTTGCTCATGTGTTGAGAATTTAACAAGAGTAAGATTTTACACCTTATCCTAATAGCTCTAATTATTCCTTATGTGTGGTGGATTTGGAAGACACTGGTGTGAGTCCAGATTGTTAATTCCTCATCAACTGGATTAAGAATACAACGTACGAGAAATGTCGAGAATACCCTAATAGCCTTCAAGAGGTATATTCTAAACTTATAATTTTTGGTTGTTTTGATTTGATATACACACATCTGGAGATCTTAGGGGCTATGGTACAATGATAATCAGATAATACGAAACTCTTCTGCTGCGTATCTGATTTAGTACAATAAGACCAACGAGGATAGTGGGCGTTGGACAAAAAGTAATTTTCTTTTTGCATTGTACACCTTTCCCATCTGACACAAGCGACAAACCCTTCATTTTGTGGGCTCTGGTGTTAAAGGTATGCCACGTCGAACTGGTCCTACACACCTCTTCAACCAATTCTTCGTGATTACCCCTGAGGGTCTCAAGTTGTAGTTTCTTGACTCTTAACTTCTCTCGACAAGGGTCATCCTTTCGGGACCAAAAAGATTCAATTTTATCATGGCAAAGTCACGATTGAACTCGGAGCCATAGCCTGGCCTCGCTTTGTTGGGTTTTATGCCCTAAATAAAACTCTATTTCAATGTAATCCAGATTATTCAATATCAATAAAGTAACAGAAGTATTTTTCATTCATTTGTGTATGTGTTGGTTCACTTAATAAATTGTTTGTCTATTTGATTTATAAATTCATCCAAACCCCTTTCATATACTTGATCATGTTTATTGTGTTGTCAACACAGTGGAAAGTAAACATGACTATGGGAATAAAGTATTCCTAGATTTATCAAAACACTGGATTTTACTGATATGACAATCTACAACAGAGTTTACTTGCATTTGGAGAAATGCTATGTTCTTTCCAGAACATAGGTTAAAGTAAAGCTCAGGTTGGATGCATGGAGTATGCATTGGAATGGACCGATATTGAACTTTGAAATAGATTTATGAAACTTACCGTAAATATCTATTCAATTCAATATCACTAAGTTGATCCTAGATCACATGATCGAAATCCTGATATGGTTAGGCTCAATCTCGAGAGTGTTATTCGTGTTCTTTGATTTGTTAGTTAAGCCTAATTTTTGGTCAGGCCAATACATACATTTGGAAACACGGTAGTACGATTGAGTGGGAGCGCTAACATAAATATGGAATCTATAGCTTCTATCTGGCGAATAGTAAGCAAAGGGTCATTTCCATCGAGCTTAACCAAATGAGATAAATGATTGAGTACTCATTTCACTTAGTTGAAATATCATTTATACAGGGTTAAGTGTTTTAAGGATAAAATACATTGTAGGGTGTTACGGTAATTTAGTCCTTTTACAGTGTAAATCATCCATATAGAGGATCATTGATCACATTAGGATTATAATAATGGATAACTAATAATGTGTCTATATGGTGGAACATATAGAGCATTCTATATACTGAGAGTGCAATTCTGAGTTCTATGTGTTGATTCAACGAAAATTAATAAGTCAGTGAATTTAAGTAGTAAATTCTAGATCTGCTTATTGGAAGCTCGGATATATAGACCCATTGTCCCCCCACTAGTTGACATAATATTACTTGTAAGGCTCATTTAATTGATTTTAATTAATCAGTTATAATTCTCAAGATAGACTGTGTCTATTTGAGAATTTATCACTTATTAAGGGCAAAACGGTAAATAGAGATTTTGAAGGGCATATTTATTAATTAGAAAACTTTAATTAGTTTTATTATTAATAAAATAAATGACAATATATTATTTGATAATTATTTTAAATTATTAAATAATTAGATTTGACATTTATGTAGTTGAACAAAGGAATTGGCAGTTTTGGACAAAACAAGAAACTATCAATGTAGGAAAAGGAAAGTTGGAAAAGTGGCAAGCCTTGTTTCCACAATGCCTTGGCCGGCCACTTAAGCTTCCTTTTCTCTTTGATTTTTTAAATTTTAAATGTCAATTAATTCAATCATAGTCCTGGGTGGTCTTCTATAAGTAGAAGGCAAAGGCTTCAATTTTCAAAACACATTCACAACATTATTCTGACAGAATTTTCTCTCTGAGCCGCCACCCTCTCTCTCTCTATTCCTTCACTGTTTCGAAATCTATAAGTGTTAGAGTGGTGCCCACACACATCAAGTAATACCTCAATCATAGTGAGGAAGGCTGTGTAGAATTCAGAAACAACAAAGAAGGACTATCGGGCTCAGATCTTGATTATACTCTGCTACAGAAAGGAGTCAAGGGTTAGAGATCTGAGTGGGAGGAGACATATATTCCGCTGCACCCAATGTAAGATTTCTGATACTTTTATGTGTTTAATTTTCCATCATTTTAGAAGTTCATATTTAGGTTGTTAAATCAACATACTTGTGAGTAGATCTAAGTTCCTGGTAAAATAACATCCAACAACTGGCACCAGAGCCATGGTAATTGATTTGCTTGCAAGAAATTTGGACTTAAAACGATTTGTTTGTGTTTTGGATGGTATCATGTTGCTTTGTGTGTCATATTGATGTTTGATTGTTGTTTGTGAATTCTGGGAAAAATAGTTATTTTTCTGTCTCTGTAATTATTTTTGTTGGATAGTTTGGAAAATTCTAAGCGATTTGCTTTTTTACAGAACTCGATTTCGATTTAATTTGAATTAGTTATGAATTTTTGAAAATTGAAAAAATCGGGATGATGAGCACCCTCATCACGCGCGCGGAATGGCTGCAAGCAGCCTTCCTGCGCCGTGATTCCTCGGCGTGCAACCCCTGAGACGCGCGCAGATGGGCATGCCTGGCATGCCATCCGTACAGTTCATTAATTTTTCAATTTTTTCGTTTTTTCATGCTATTTCATGGAATTAAATTCCGATTTTTTGTGTAGTTTTGTATGTTGATTTTTGTTTTTCAAATTTCAAATCTAATTATCAGAAATAAATTAATTTTAATTTTAAAATTAATTTTAGATATTAGTGTAATTTGATTTTGAATATAGGAAAAATCAAGTTTTGCTTACCTCTTTTCTTATTTCCTTTAAAATTTGATTATTTTATTTTTTTTAAGGTCAGATATTAATTTTTTTTGGTAACTTGACCTTAATTAGAATAAGATCAAAATAATCATGATATTTTAAAAGAGGAAATAAGGTTTTTTTTTTTTCTTAACTTTTAAATTTTGTTATTTTTACTTAAATTAAACTGTAAAACAAGAAAAGGGTATGTTTTTACCATTTTCTATTTTATTATTTAATTTATTAAATAACATGAAATTTAAAAGGAAAGTTAGCAATTCATTTTGAAATGACATTTAGGTTACCCAAAACCTAATTTTTCAAAATGGTAGGTTTAATTTTTTTTTAAATTTTTTTTTTCGAAATATATGTTTAAAAATTAAATAAATCCTACATCCAACTATCCAAATCTAACCTTGTTGCAGGAGTATGTGTTTTAGATTGTTTGTAAGTTTTCTAAAACCTATTATTGCTTGATCTAAATTGCCATGGTTAACTTGTTGACAGATCCAATGATCTGATTTTAACCAATGGTTCAATTGATGATAGATCAAGTAAATAATTTGTAACAGGTAATTTTTACAAACTTCTTTCATCTGTGTATGACCTAATAACATGATAGGATCCATCCAAATGTGTGAGCCTGTGTGAGCCTATATGTTTAATTTCTATTATAGATACATATAGGTTGTTGTTGCTAAATAAAATATCATAACTGATAGATTTTATTTAGGCTCATTTAGTAGTGAACCTATTCAATTAATAACAATTGTTCATTTTAAGGTTAAATTCCTCTCTTTTGGGCCTTGTGTGAGAGTTGGGAGCCTTAGAAGTGGGTACGACATACTGGACCCATCCCCCCCTCATATGAACGACCCCAATTGTGAAGGCCCATTTGCCTGATTTGGATAACTGTGCTAGATTAATTATATTAGTTTGACCTAATAAAAATTGATTAGCAACATAATTAATTTCATTCTTCCTTGAAATTAATTTAAGAAAAACATAGTTTGAATAATTATATTCTGGAAAACTATATGTATTTTTCTTGTATTTAATTAAATATGGAATCATAACCATGAAAATTCTTTCTGAATCTTAATTTTATAATTTCATTAAATATTCCTATTTAAGTTGAGATTTAGTTAAATCTATCAAATCAACTTAGATTTGAATATTTTTTAATTTCCTATTATAAATTAAGTTGAGGAATTTTAGGAATTGGTTATTAAGATTCTTTAGATATTTTTTTTAAGTTGATATTTTATAAATATGAGAACTTAAAATGGAATATCTTCTAAATTAAGTGGAAACTACTTAATTGGTAATATTTAATTAAGTCATTGATTGAAGAATATTTAAGTTGGGTATTTAGATTTTTCTAAACAACTTAAATAAGATATTTTTCAAAATTATTCCATTTTTGAAATTTAACTAAAGTTTTTACTTTAATTTGTAATATTTCATTATTGAGATATGGAATATAAATGATCAAACAAAATACATATTTTTTTTTAACAATGAGCTTTAATCAAGAGAAATTCGATCTCCATTATTGGTTTTACATAGCTATTATTTTAGTGAGTAATCATCCCTAATGGAGGAACGTTCATTAGCAAGTTAGCGCCGTTTAATCTCGAAAGATAAGTATTCTTATAAGTTTTTTATATGGTTTATGACCACCCTAATGGTGGGGACTGTATAAGACTTACAAGAGTGCGAAACAATGGTAGAAGCTCATAAGATAGAATTGCCTTGACTCTCGCCTAAACGGGACAACGCTGAATTCCAATCTTGATCGAATAAAAGGTTGCTAGAATGTTTGACATTTTAGATGAATTGACAACTCTATTCAATGGATGATGCTTTGACTCTCGCCTAAACGGAATACTGTATCAGTTCGTTGGAAACCTTGAAAAATAAACTATGTTAGATTTAGTATTTTTATAACATATGTGATTATTTGTTTTCTGAACCTATGTATGAATTTATAGAACCAAAACCTTACTTCTGTTTATTGATATGTTGTAGTGCCAATATGAATAACTCTCATCCCGATCCACTCCTAGTTAGTATCTTTGCAAAAGAACTCAATAGTGTGAAAATGCATCCTGGTAGTTGCATTAACTCGCACCTATTGTTGATGAATCTGAAATTCCAAAAGGAAAATCTACTAGGAATTGATTTATCAAAGGAACAATGGGTAAGACTCATACTTAATAGTCTTCCGCAGGAGTATGATAGTTTTGTTCTATATTACTTATTGAACAATCCTCACTCCTCCGACATGGACAAACTCGAGACTGAGTTGAGGGCCCATGAGCGGAATCTGATTGCAATGGGACCTCCTGGTATTGCAAACTTTAATCAGAGGAAGAAGATTAAGCATGAAGGCTCTAACAAAGCTGCTTCTTCAAGTACAATTATCAGACATCATGTTCTATGTGCAAATTGTAATGGAAATGGACATAAAGAAGAACAATGTCCCAAGCTTATAGACAATTCAAACGAAGGTGATGCTTTTGTCTTTGAATCATGTGTTTTAGAGAATGACAAATCCACATGGATTGTTGATTCTGGATCTACTAACCATGTATGTTCTTCATTGCAGCTGCTTGAAACTTGGGAGAATCTTCACCCAGATGAGTTAAAGCTTAAAGTTGGAAATGGCGAGTTGGTATCAGTTAAAGTAAGAGGAACAGCCCGAATCAAGATTAATTCTAAGAAGTTTTTACTTTTAGAGAATGTTTTATATATTCCCAATTTTAGTAGAAACTTGATTAGTGTTTCATGTTTACAGACACAATTTTATATATTGAATTTTTCGAGTTCAAATTGTTCAATTTCTCGTAATGGATTTCATATATGTGTTGCAAACATGGAACAAGGGCTTTATGTTTTAAGACCTGATACTCAAATCTCACTAAATACTGAACTTTTCAATGTAGCTAAACCTAGAAGCCTTAAGAGAAAAGAGATTGATAATGATGATCAAACTTATCTATGGCATTTACGTTTAGGTCATATAGGCTTTAATAGACTCAATAGGCTAACCAAAGACGGTCCATTGAAAAATGTCATCTTAGGAGAACTGCCAGTTTGTGAGTCTTGCCTAGAAGGAAAAATGACCAAACGTTCTTTCTCTGCAAAGGGAGAGCGTGCCAAACAACCCCTAGGGTTAGTGCATTCAGATGTTTGCGGACCGTTGAATGTAAAAGCCAGAGGAGGTTATGAGTATTTCGTCACTTTCATTGACGATTTCTCTAGATACAGTTTTCTTTACCTAATGCAAAAGAAATCTGAAACGTTTGAAAAGTTTCAGGAATTTCATGCTTTAGCTCAAAACCAATTAGGTAAAACATTAAAGATCTTGCGAATTGATAGGGGTGGAGAATATATGGATATGCAGCTCAAAGATCATTTAACTGAACTTGGAATTGAATCCCAATATACTGCCCCAAGCACTCCACAGCTGAATGGAGTTGCAGAAAGAAGAAATCGCACTCTCTTGGAAATGGTTAGGTCTATGCTGAGTTATTCAACTCTGTCTACGTCCTTCTGGGGATATGCTATTCCAATGGCAAACGACATTTTAAATGTTGTACCATCTAAAGTAGTCCCTCAGACACCCGTCGAACTATGGAATGGTCGTACACCTAGTTTACGCCATTATAGTATTTGGGGGTGCCCTGCTCACGTCTTGAGAAAGAAAGAAGGCAAACTGGAATCGCGAACTGAAGTTTTCATGTTTGTCGGAAATTCTAAAGAGACTAGGGGTGGACTATTTTATAGTCAAAAGGATAACAAAGTATTTGTTTCTACAAATGCTACTTTCCTTGAAGATAACTATATGAAAGACAACAAACCGAAAAGTGAAATTGTATTAGAGAAAATGCTCACAGATACTGTTCCTTCAAATGTGCCATCCTCTTCTACTCAAGAAGAGGAACATCCCACTCCCTCAGTTGTAGCAACTGAGAAAACTACTACCAAAGCTCCTGTTCAGAAGGTCACCGCTCCTCGTCGTAGTGGGAGGGTTTCTACAAAACAATCTTGTTATGGCTTGGATGGTGAAATCAATACGGTCGTTGGTGACGGTATTGATGACGACCCATTAACCTATAAACAGGCAATGGCAAGTCCGCAACGGAAGCGATGGTCAGCCGGCATGGATTCAGAAATGGATTCCATGAAAAAGAACAAATTCTCGGAATATGTAGAACCACCTGATGATTATCGTCCAATTGGATGTAAATGGGTCTACAAGAAGAAAAGAGGTGCTGGAGGCGAAGTCGAAACTTTCAAAGCTAGACTGGTCGCCAAGGGTTATACCCAAAGAGAAGGTGTGGACTATGAGGAAACTTTTAGTCCGGTTGCCATGCTCAAATCCATCCGAATTCTTCTCTCCATTACTGCCGCTTTAGATTATGAAATTTGGCAAATGGATGTCAAGACAGCCTTTCTTAATGGGCTTCTTGAAGAAACCATCTATATGGAGCAACCAGAAGGTTATGTTCTTCCTGGGCAGGAGAATAAAATTTGCAAATTAAATAGGTCCATATATGGACTTAAGCAAGCTTCTCGCTCGTGGAATAAAAGGTTTGATGAGATCATTAAAACCTACGGCTTTCATCAGAATGAAGATGAACCTTGTGTTTACCAACTCAAGGAAAACCAAGTAGTAGTATTCCTTGTCCTTTATGTTGATGACATTTTGATCATTGGAAACAATGTCAAGAAAATGACTCACATCAAGGAATGGCTTGACACTCAATTCGACATGAAAGACTTGGGTGAGGCAGCCTATGTTCTCGGTATTCAGATTATCAGAAACCGGAAGAACAGATCTCTTGCTCTCTCTCAAACAACTTACATTGACAAAGTTCTAGAGAGATTTTCCATGACTAATACCAATGGGGCAAATATGCCCTCTAGACATGGTATCCGTCTATCTAAGGACAGTGTCCTACTGATCCTCAAGAGATAGAAGACATGGCAAAAATTCCTTATGCTTCTACAGTTGGAAGTCTAATGTATGCTATGCTATGCACTAGACCTGACATCTGCTATGCAGTTGGAATCGTGAGCAGGTATCAGTCAAATCCAGGACGGGTACATTGGAATGCTGTTAAGTATATTTTGAAATACTTAAAGAGTACAAGAGATTATGTATTAGTCTACAAGGGTGGTGCTTTAAATCCCTTAGGCTATACAGACTTAGATTTCCAGGGATGTCTTGAAGACAAGAAATCTACATCTGGGATGGTGTTTACTCTTGGGGGTGGAGCAGTGGTTTGGAGAAGTGATAAACAAACTGCGATTTCGGATTCTACCATGGAGGCAGAATACATAGCTGCGGCTGAAGCAGCTAAAGAGGTTGTCTGGCTTAGGAAGTTCTTCACCAATCTTGGTGTAGTTCCTTGAATGGAAAAGCCTCTAGTCCTGCTTTGTGATAACAATGGAGCTATAGCCAACAGTAAGGAACCTCAGAGCCACAAGAGAAGTAAGCATATAGAAAGAAAGTATCATATTATCAGAGAATATGTGGCAAGAGGGGATGTACTGGTGGAGAAAGTGGACACGCAGGACAACTTAGCTGATCCATTCACCAAAGTCTAGGCAGTAACTTCATTCGATAAGCACCGTCAGAATTTAGGATTAATTGAAATGTACTGATTTGTTTTATATTAGTGCAAGTGGGAGTTTTTTGGGTTTTATGCCCTAAATAAAACTCTATTTCAATGTAATCCAGATTATTCAATATCAATAAAGTAACAGAAGTATTTTTCATTCATTTGTGTATGTTTTGGTTCACTTAATCAATTGTTTGTCTATTTGATTTATAAATTCATCCAAACCCCTTTCACATACTTGATCATGTTTATTGTGTTATCAAAAAAGTGGAAAGTAAACATGACTATGTGAATAAATTATTCCTAGATTTATCAGAACACTGGGTTTTACTGATATGACAATCTACAACAGAGTTTACTTGCATTTGGAGAAATGCTATGTTCTTTCCAGAACATAGGTTAAAGTAAAGCTCAGGTTGGATGCATGGAGTATGCATTGGAATGGACCGATATTGAACTTTGAAATAGATTTATGAAACTTACCGTAAATATCTATTCAATTCAATATCACTAAGTTGATCCTAGATCACATGATCGAAATCTTGATATGGTTAGGCTCAATCTCGAGAGTGTTATTTGTGTTCTTTGATTTGTTAGTTAAGCCTAATTTTTGGTCAGGGCAATACATACATTTTGGGAACACGGTAGTACGATTGAATGGGAGCGCTAACATAAATATGGAATCTATAGCTTCTATCTGGCGAATAGTAAGCAAAGGGTGATTTCCTTCGAGCTTAACCAAACGAGATAAATGATTGAGTACTCATTTCACTTAGTTGAAATATCATTTATACAGGGTTAAGTGTTTTAAGGATAAAATACATTGTTGGGTGTTACGGTAATTTAGTCCCTTTACAGTGTAAATCATCCATATAGAGGATCATTGATCACATTAGGATTATAATAATGGATAACTAATGATGTGTCTATATGGTGGAACATATAGAGCATTCTATATACTGAGAGTGCAATTCTGAGTTCTATGTGTGGATTCAACGAAGAATTAATAAGTCAGTGAATTTAAGTAGTAAATTCTAGATCTGCTTATTGGAAGCTCGGATATATAGACCCATGGTCCCCCCACTAGTTGAGATAATATTACTTGTAAGGCTCATTTAATTGATTTTAATTAATCAGTTATAATTCTCAAGATAGACTGTGTCTATTTGAGAATTTATCACTTATTAAGGGCAAAACAGTAAATAGAAATTTTGAAGGGCATATTTATTAATTAGGAAATTTTAATTAGTTTTATTATTAATAAAATAAATGACAATATGTTATTTGATAATTATTTTTAATTATTAAATAATTAGATTTGACATTTATGTGGTTGAACAAAGGAATTGGCAGTTTTTGACAAAACAGGAAACTATCAATGTAGGAAAAGAAAAGTTGGAAAAGTGGCAAGCCTTGTTTCCACAATGCCTAGGCCGGCCACTTAAGCTTCCTTTTCTCTTTGATTTTTTAAATTTTAAATGTCAATTAATTCAATCATAGCCCTGGGTGGTCTTCTATAAATAGAAGTCAAAGGCTTCAGTTTTCAAAACACATTCACAACATTATTCTGACAGAATTTTCTCTCAGAAAATTCTCTTTGGGCCGCCACCCTCTCTCTCTCTCTATTCCTTCACTGTTTCGAAATCTATAAGTGTTAGAGTAGTGCCCACACACATCAAGTAATACCTCAATCATAGTGAGGAAGGCTGTGTAGAATTCAGAAACAACAAGAAGGACTATCGGGCTCAGATCTTGATTATACTCTGCTACAGAAAGGAATCAAGGGTTAGAGATCTGAGTGGGACGAGACATATATTCCGCTGCACCTAATGTAAGATTTTTGATACTTTTATGTGTTTAATTTTCCATCGTTTTAGAAATTCATATTTAGGTTGTTAAATCAACATAGTTGTGAGTAGATCTAAGTTCCTTGTAAAATAACATCCAACACGCTTGTGGGCTAACCAATTAATCAGTTTAGGTTTGCGGAATGAGCCATTAATTGATTTGGAGACTTAAAAAATCTGCATGTCATCTATCTATAAATGTGAATAGCATTACATGTTAACCTTTCAATTAATGGCATTGGCATTGCGCTCTTACCAGTTGCTACTGCTATGATTGAGTAATTTTTGCTATGAATATTGTGAAAGATCACTGGCCTAATTGAATAAGAAATCAGTGAATGAATGATTGTTTAGTTGTATATGTTGATATTAGGATTAGAGGGTTAGTTAAAGTTGTTAAGAGGTTGTTATTTTGTTATTTTGGCTGATTAAACATAACTAATTCTTGATTAGTTATGTGGACCATTTTACCCCTCTTGATGGATATATATTCTTGGTGTAACTTTTCCAATTGTAATTTGACTTTTCCATTTTAATAAAATAGAGCTTCATCTCTTTTCTCTCTGTAAGAACCTGTTCAGGTTTCACTCCTCATATGGTATCAGACGAACATCTTGCTCAAGTTTCAATGGCTAGGCCCTCCACTCGCTCGCAAGACGGTATTCCGCCGCCCACAGCAGAGAAGACCACATCAGAATCAAATCCCGATTCCACTTCCGCACCAGTCGTCAACCCTTCCATGGCACCTCGTCGACCTCCAACTTCTAGAGCTCGTCCTTCTCAGGAAGAAGATCCTGTCGAACCAGATGTGTTCTCCCCTGTTCAACCCGCTCCTCAACCTGCTCCCTCTAATCGCAAACCCTCTCTCGATCGATTGGCTCATGAAGATGTCTCAAGCCCTTTCTTTCTCAGCACAGCCAATCACCCAGGGCTTGTTCTCGTCTCCACTGTGCTCAACGGTGCAAATTACCAATCTTGGAAGAGAGGCATAACAATGGCGTTGAATGCCAAGAACAAATCTGCTTTCATCGATGGAACCCTTGCTCGGCTGGCCTCTGGTAATCCCTTACTCAATTCTTGGAATAGATGTAATAACATGGTAATGTGTTGGTTGATAAACTCTGTGTCCCCTGAGATTGCACAGAGCATCATGTACTTTGATCTTGCCACCGATATGTGGCATGATCTTCAAGAAAGATTCAATGAGGGAAATGGCCCTAGAATCTTTCAGCTGCAAACGCAACTCACCCGTTTGCAGCAAGGTGATCAATCTGTCACCTCATATTTCACAAAGCTCAAGTCTATATGGGATGAGCTTAAGGAATTTCAACCGAATACCACTTGTTCTTGTGGTGCAATGAAAATATTTCTTGACTATTATAATCAAAATCAAGTTCTACAATTTCTAACGGGTCTCAATGAGTCTTACTCTTCGGTTCGGGCTCAAATCCTTCTCAATGAACCAATTCCAAATCTTTCTCGGGTTTTCGCCATGATTGTTCAAGAAGAAAGACAAAGAACCCTTGGTTCCTCATCCTCGGATTTGTCCTCCATGGCTGCCTCAGCCCGTCCATCATCATCTACTAATCCCAACCGGACAAAGAAATCAAGACCCTCTTGCACAAATTGTGGCAAACCGGGGCACTATGTTGACAAGTGTTACTTCCTTCATGGTTTTCCCCCGGGATATGGAGATAAAAAGAAATCTGAGAAAGGCAAGACTGTTGCCAATAGTTTTACTGCCCCCCCCCCCCCCACCGAGACCAGTCACACCACCATTGACCTCACCACTCAATGCCAACAACTCATATCCCTTCTTAGCCAACAACTAAGTCAAGGTCAGACCCATGAGGACCCAACTACTGCTGTTGCTGCTTCTAATATGGCTGGTAAAAAATCTCTTTTTCATACTCACTCTTGGATAATTGATAGTGGGGCAACTCACCATATGTGCTTTACAAAATCTTGTTTTTTATCTTTTTCTAACAAAGATTTTCCATCACATGTGACCCTCCCTAATGCCAATCGAATATGTGCTCAAGGAATTGGTACAGTTCAAATAAATCCACATCTTATTGTTTATGATGTTTTATTTGTTTCAACATTTCACATCAATCTATTATCAATTCCAACATTTCTTCTTAGTCAGCCCACTAACATGGTATATTTTCACCATGATTTTGCACTTTACAGGCTCATTCCCCAAATGTGGTGATTGGGACTGCTAAAAGACTTGGAAAGGTCTATGTTCTTCTCCAAGATTTCATACCTATTGCAAGTTCTACTTGTTCTTTACTTTCTTCTAATAATGGAGACCAATAGCACAAACGCCTTGGTCATCCCTCAATGTACATTTCCAATACATTCAATAAAAAGTTCTTTTCTGGTTCAAATGTGTCAAAAAACCAACATTGTCATATATGTCATATTGCCAAACAAAAAAGGTTGCCATTCATATCAAACCATAATTTTGTTGATGATATATTTGACCTTATTCATATGGATATTTGGGGACCTTTCAATGTCATAAGCATTGAAGGATATAAGTATTTTCTTACCATTGTCGATGACAAATCTCGTTTTACATGGACTTTTATGCTTAAAAACAAATCCGATGTGCAATCTATCATTCCCATGTTCTATAACATGGTTTGCACACAATATTCCAAATCCATAAAAGCTATTAGATCCAACAATGCTAAAGAACTCAATATGCATTCCTTCTATGCTACCAAAGGCATTGTTCATTATCATTCATGCGTTGAACGACCACAACAAAAACTCTGTTGTGGAAAGAAAACATCAACACATTTTGAATATTGCTAGAGCCCTTTGCTTTCAATCCAACTTACCTCTTCCTTATTGGTCATATCTCATTCATACCGCAACATACTTAATGAATAGAACTCCTTCCATTCTATTCCAAGGTTGCTCCTCATATGAGAAACTACATAACAAACCTCCTCAATATGACCACTTGAGGTGCTTCGGATGCTGAGCTTATGCCTCTACTCTCCCATCTTCTAGGCACAAATTTTCCCCAAGAAGCCGTGCTTCAATCTTCATTGGCTACCCCCAAGGGATGAAAGCATATACCCTTCTTGATATTGAGACAAAACAAATATATCACTCTCGAGATGTTTTCTTTTATGAAACAATTCTCATTCTCACATCCACAGTTTTTTCCAAGAACCGTGTCTCCCAATGTCTCAACATCTCTCTCGGGTAAACACAAAAAACATACCAGATTCCACTGGTATATTTCCCCAAACATCAATCAATACACACATTAAATCCACACCCCATTGGGTCCCTGGCATTATTTCTAAACCAGCAACAATTCAGCTAGCTAACGAAGCACCTAGTATCATCTCAGCTGCTCCAAAAATCACACCAGACCTTGTTGTTGTTGATACACTTTCGACCAACCCTTCCAACATGACAACAGCTCATACGGTTGACAATAACTCCAAACAATGCAACTCTGATATTCAAACTGATATCACAGTCCAACTCATTGATTCTCAACCTTCAATTGCTGAACTTGCTGGTATATCCCAACCAGCAGCAACAAACAATATTTCTCCCACAACTGATGTCAATAATTTGACTCCAACAACACTTCCTGACCCACAAAAACAATCCAAAAGTGGCTGATCCATCCACAAACTCTCACACTTAAAGGACTACGTTTGTCACACCACTTCTACAACTTTTCCTATCGAAAAGTTCATCTCATACACTAAACTAAGTCCACAATTCAGGGTCACTGTCCTCGCAGCCTATTCACATATTGAACCTCGTTCATATTCCGAGGCCTCACAATTCACACATTGGCTAAAGGCCATGGACGATGAAACCGAGGCCTTAGAAAAAAATCATACTTGGATTGTTACCAAATTACCTCCTGGCCACCAAGCCATTGGATGTAAATGGGTTTATAAAGTCAAATATAACCAACAAGGGGAAGCCGTTCGCTTTAAAGCTCGCCTTGTCGCCAAAGGGTTCAATCAAAAACAAGGAATAGATTATGATCAAACTTATGCTCCCGTAGCTAAGTTTAATACACTTAAAATATTCCTTGCCCTTGCTGCCATGTACAATTGGGATATCCATCAAGTTGACATCAACAACGCATTTATCCATTGTGACCTCCATGAAGAGGTCTACATGAAAATTCCACCTGGCTATAAAGCCCCTCCCAACAACTTTTGTAAACTCAACAGGAGTATTACGACCTCAAACAAGCCTCTAGACAATGGTACGAAAAATTGAGTACCACCTTAAAATCCAAAGGTTTCCACCAATCCTTATCTGACAACTCATTATTCATTAAAAGAACTCCCACCTTCCAACTTGCCATCCTCATTTATGTGGATGACATAATCATTGCTAGCAACAATAATGTTGCCATCACTCAATTTAAATCCTTCTTGGATAAAAAGTTCTTTCTCAAGGACATTGGACCACTTCGTTTTTTTCTTGGTCTAGAAATCGCAAGATCAAACAAAGGTATCTCAATTTCTCAAAGACCTTTCCTCTTGCAACAATTCTCACTGACACGAGTTACCTAGGAGCAAAGCCTGCTTCCACTCCCATGAATCTCAAACTTAGCAAAGACAAGGGAGCTCTCTTAGCCGATCACACCACTTATAGGAGCCTCATTGGCAAATTAATCTACCTAACAATAACACGGCCGGACATCTCTTATGCCGTCAATCACCTAAGTCAATTTCTCACATCTCCAATGGTACCACATCTTCAAGCCACTCATTGTGTGCTTCAATATCTCAAACGTACCCCCGGTCAAGGACTTTTTTTTCCTTCCAACACACGTCCACACCTTTCAGCCTTTGCTGAAACAAGCCTATCTCCTTCAAATGTTCAATTGTCTTTTTTTGCAGATGCGGATTGGGGAGCTTCCCAAGACACACGTCGATCCATTTCCGGATATTGTGTCTTCCTTGGCCAAGCTCTTGTCTCTTGGAAATCAAAAAAACAGCAAGTCGTCTCTCAGTCTTCAGCTGAAGCCGAATATCGCGCCATGGCCAATGCAACCTCTGAAGTAACTTGGATAATTGCCCTCCTCAAAGACTTTGGAATCTCACTCAACCGCCCTGCCTCTCCCTTCTGTGATAACACGACAGCCATTCACATTAGTGAAAATCTAGTTTATCATGAACGCACCAAACACGTTGAGATCAATTGTCATTTCATTTGGGAGAAAATCCAACAAGGCTCTCTCAAGTTACTTCATGTCTCTTCACAACAAAATGTTGCTGACATCTTCACAAAAGCCTTACTCCCGTCAGATTTCAATCATATTGTATCCAAGATGGGTGTTTCTAATATCTATACTCCATCTTGACGGGGGCTATTAGGATTAGAGGGTTAGTTAAAGTTGTTAAGGGGTTGTTATTTTGTTATTTTGGCTGATTAAACATAACTAATTCTTGATTAGTTATGTTGACCATTTTACCCCTCTTGATGGGTATATATTCTTGTTGTAACTTTTCCAATTGTAATTTGACTTTTCCATTTTAATAAAACAGAGCTTCATCTCTTTTCTCTTTGTAAGAACCAGTTCAGGTTTCACTCCTCATAGTTGAGAAAGAAATTGGTTATGGTGCTGATGATTAAAGTATTTTGCAACAATTTCAGAGTCCGAGAAATCGAAGGGAGAAGTTGTAGTATCTTTCTTAGCTATAAAAAGTGAAAATATTATGTATTCTGATAACTTTTACTTGTGTATTGGACAAATTTTATATATCAATATAAATTATTACGAAGTAATAATTAAATATCTTATATTTTGTATGTTTTATTTTTGTAAAAAAAAATATATATTTGCCAACGGTAGATTTAGATCGTGGGTCCGTGCCTAGCAAGATTATTAGATAGTTTTTCAATAAATGTACATCTACCTAATAAAACGAAGTAAAGAAAATGTTTATCGAGTATAGTGGTGCCATAATGAAGTTTGGTTGAAACAAAAAGTGCATACAGCAGCTACAGTAGAGAAAAAAAATTAAACAAGATGTAAAGACTAGAATTAGAGCTATGACGCCTAAAAAGATACAATTTAAAGACAGAGAATGGTTTGAAACTTTGTCATAGGTACAGGCAGATCTTTTAAAAAATGGTACTGCATAGTATGTAAATGGAAAGTTTAGAAAAACAATCTAAGTAAAAATTAATCCCAGCATATGCAAATTAATTTAACATTAATTAGTCTAGCACGTAGCTGAAGGTTGATGATGAAAATATATTATGTGAATTTATTCAACAAAAGAAAAGTTAGTTTACGTATATTTAAGGCCCATTTATATATCCACATCTATCTACACGCATCTATCCTCTAAATTTATATACCAATTGGTTATACATACTTATAATGTTATGTGTAGAACGACAAAATACTATTCATTATTTTCCACATTATTCTTCTATTATTTGTTCTCTTCCTTTCTATTATATAATAAGTTTTAAGTGAGAGGTCGATTTAATTGTTCATATAATATGGCAACAGTAGTCGTTTGGAAGGGTCCAATTTAGTAGTGGTTCCAATTTGATCGACTGAAACGGCACGATTTCTGGTGTATGAAGTTATTCATCCCACCGAACACGTCTTTCTCCACACTGGTACTTTCTTACCATCTCCTTTTCATTGTCTTAAACCGACGTCATTTCCTTCTTTCGAAAAGAACTAAGAATAGATAAATTTGTATAAAAATATTTGAGTCTGGGTGTGTATATAAATTTGTCTATAAATACTATGTATTTGTTTTGGCAGACCCATGTAATCTCACTTCGTGAGGAATTTTCTGTCTATATATCGTTTCTCCACTACTCCATGATTCTGATCATTTTCAAATTTCTAATAAGGTAATTAATTATATATATTCGTTTTTACTTTTTTCTTACTTTAATTAATTCAAAAGGTACTGAATTAATGCATCTCCATGTAATGGGTTTCGCTAAAACCAGCTTGTGTCTTTGCACTTACTATTATTAATAAAAGCGTCCAACTTTTATGGTGATACCGTCGGAATATTAATTCTTTGTGGGGTCTTGATGTTAGTTTTATTTTTCTTCATTTGGCCAGTGTTGGTTTACGTTTGATTAGTATTATTTTTTTTTGTTGTGAAGAAAAATAGTTGTAGTTGATGTTAAAATGTGCTACACATTTCTAAAATATTTGTATCTTAGAATATTTTAGTGAAATTTTTAGAAACCTAGCAAAATAAATAAACCAGAAAAGCCTAGAATATTTAGAAAACTAGAAGTAACCAATCCAGAAGATTGTAGAAGAATGTAATTAGAAAAGTCTAGAAAAATTGTAAATCATGTAGAACTAGAATAATCTAGATGAAATTAAATGTAGGGGTAAACAACTATAAATACCCCATCAAACTTCCAAATTGTAACCAAGCTTGAGTAAGCCAAATCAAGTCTTTTACTACTAACTTACTACGTACCTTGTCTGCTCTCTTACTACACACATAAAAATTAAACACATAACTCTTCGTTGTCCCACCAATCATCCAACTTATCAACTTATCAACATCATCATACTACACTACCTAATATCCATCCCATACAAATCTAAACCAATACAAATTTATTCTCAAATCATCCGTGGTATCAGAGCTCCGTTCGATCATATATCACTGGGCGTAATCTTTTCCACTCATGAATATGAGTTCGGAGTACAATCGCTCTTCACTACCTCTTCTAATTTTCGATGGAGAAAACTATGATTTTTGGTCCATCAAAATGAGGACCCGTTTTCGATCACAAAATCTATGGAAAATTATTGAAGAAGGAATCACTATTCCGGAAGATATTACATCTCTTTCGGAGGATAAAAAGAAGGCACTCGGGGATAATCAACAAAAGGATTCTCATGCATTATACTGCTTGCAACAAGCTATGGTGGACAATCTTTTTCCACGAATTATGAGTGCAGCAACGACAAAAGAAGCATGGGACACGCTGCAGGAGGAGTTCCAAGGAACAGTCAAGGTACATGCAGTTAGACTACAAAAGCTTAGAAGAGATTTTGAGAATCTTAAAATGAAAGATAATGAGACTGCAAAAGATTACTATTCTAGAATTAAAGAAATAGTAAATCAAATGGTAGCCTATGGAGAAATAATTTCTGACAAGAATATAGTACAAAAGATACTAATTTCTTGTACAGAAAAATATGATTCAATAGTTTCTGTGATAAAGGAAACTAAAGATTTAGAAACTCTATCACCAACTGAACTAATGGGCTCTCTTGAAGCATGTGAAAGTAGACGAGAAAGGCATAAGGAAAGTGAAGCTGAAAATGCCTTTCAGTCTAAAATCAATTCGCGGTCTCAAAAACCAAAAGCTGATGGAAAAAAGACACAAGAAAAACAAAAAGAAAATAACGACAAGTATCCTCCATGTGGCATTTGTAAAAGAAAAAGTCACTTGGAGAAAGACTGCTGGTTTAAATGAAAACCACAGTGCCAAAATGGTAAAAAATTTGGCCACACTGAAAAACTTGTCGTTTAAAGAAATCCCATCAAGCTAATTTTTTCGAAGAGAAAAATGATGAAAGTACTCTCTTCTATGTCTGCCAAGTTGCATCAAAAGAAGAAAAAGATACTTGGTATCTTGATAGTTGTTGCAGTAACCACATGATGAAAAACGAAAGCATCTTTTGTAGTCTTGATAGATCCAAGACTAAAGTTAAAATCGATAATGGTGACTTCATGGAAGCAGTCAGCAGAGGCACCATTGCCATTGACACTAAAAAGGGCAAGAGATACATCAATGATGTACTCTTGGTACCCAACATTGATCAAAACCTACTTAGCGTAGGTCAAATGATTGAAAAAGGGTACTTTTGCATTTTGAAGGAAATTCTTGCACAATATATGATAAGCAAGATAAATCCTTTCAAATTGTTAAGGTAAAAATGAAAGAAAACGGATGCTTTCCTATACAATGGAGATATGCAAGTAGTGTGGCAATGCAAGCACAAACAGATGAATCATGGCTATGGCATAGAAGGTTCGGTCACTTTAACTTCTATGGGCTAAAGATCCTCAAGCAGAAGAATATGATGAGAGACCTCCTAGCAATTAAGGAGATCAGCACAGTCTGCGAAGGATGCATGCTCGGGAAACAACATCGACAACCTTTCCCATCCGGCAAAACTTGGAGAGCCAAAAAGCCACTGGAGCTAGTCCATACTAACGTCTGCGGGGAAACGCGCACTCCATCAAATGACCAAAATAGGTACTTCATTCTCTTCATTGATGACTTTACTAGAGTGACATGGGTTTATTTTATGCAACAAAAGTCGCAAGTCTTCGATATTTTCAAAAAAATTAAATCTCGTGTCGAAAACAAAGCGGTCACTACATCAAGACAATTAGAAGATATACAGGCAAAGAATACACTTCTAATGAATTCAACAAGTTCTGTGAAGATGAAGGCATGGAGCACCAACTCACTGTTGGATACGCACCAGAACAAAACAGCGTATCTGAAAGGAAAAACAGGACTGTTATGGAGGCAGCAAGAGCCATGCTGCTAGATAAAGGTCTCCCAAAACGATTTTTGGTAGAAGCAGTAAGCACTGCAGTCTACTTGCTCAACCGATATCCAACCAAAGCCGTGAAGAATAAGACACTGATCGAAGCTTGGAGCGGACGTAAGCCATCAGCAAAGCATCTTAAAGTCTTCGGTTGCATATGCTATAGTCATATTCCAAAAGAAAAAAAGAGGAAAGCTTGATGAGAAGACTGAGAAAGGAATCTTCTTAGGCTATAGTATTCAATCAAAAGGTTATCGAGTCTATAGCTTAGTAACAAACAAGCTAATAATTAGTTGAGACGTAAAATTTAACGAAGATGCTGCATACAACTAGGAGACACAAGAAGTTGAAAGAAAGACAGTCAATATTCCTCTACCGCCAAGACAAGAAACTAATCAAAATGAAGTTCTCACTCAACCAACAACACAAGAACCTGCACAAGTGATAAAATCTCCGCCAGACTCACCAGTAAGGCGAACAAGACCACTATCAGAAATCTACGAGACATGAAACTTAGTACTTATGGAGCCAGAAAGCTTTGAAGCAGCTCAGAAACAAGAAGTATGGAGAAAAGCTATGAATGAAGAGATAAAGATGATTGTGAAGAATGAGACTTGGGAGCTTGTAGATCGTCCACAAGACAAAGATACTATAGCAGTCAAGTGGGTCTACAAGACAAAGCTCAACGCAGATGGCTCTATCCAAAAGCACAAAGCAAGATTATTTGTGAAAGGATACTCACAACAATACGGAGTCGACTACAACGAAACATTTGCTCCAGTTGCACGCCTTGACATTATTAGGGCTTTAATAGCTCTACCGCACAGAAGAAATGGAAGATTTTTCAACTCGATGTGAAGTCGGCATTCCTAAATTGGTTATCTTAAAGAAGAAATTTATGTGGAGCAACCTTAAGGGTATGTGGTACAAGGACAGGAAGATAAATTTCTCAAATTGAAAAAGGCTTTATATGGCCTAAAGCAAGCTCCGCGAGCCTGGTATAGCAGAGTCGACAGCTACTTTACCGAGCAAGGATTCAGGAGGAGCAAGAGTTAGCCAACTCTTTACATCAAAAATCAAGGTACGAATGATACACTAATTGTCTCTTTTTACGTTGATGATCTCATCTACACAGGCAATAATGAGAAGATGATAAAGAAGTTTAAAGAAGAAATGATGAAAAATTTTGAGATGATTGACCTGGGATTAATGCACTACTTTCTCGGGATCGAAATAACTCAAAAAGAAGACGGGATCTTCATCTCACAAAAGAAATATACAGAGACACTATTGAAGAAATTCAAAATGGAGGGATGCAAGACTGTATCAACTCCATTATACAATACCAAAACTCTCAAGAAGGATGATGGCTCACCGAAAGCTGATGAATCCAAATTTCGAAGTCTAATTGGCAGCCTACTATATCTAACTGCTACAAGACCAGACATAATGTACGCAGTTAGTCTCCCATCAAGATTCATGCATGATCCAAGTCAAGTTCACTACGGAGCAGCCAAGCGAATCCTCAGATACTTGCAAGGAACAAAATTCTACGGAATATGGTACGGAGTTACAAGTGACTCAAAACTTGTGGGCTACACAGATAGTGACTGGGCAGGATCCATGGACGACATGAAGAGCATGTTAGGATATGCCTTCAAACTTGGATCAGGAATATTTTCATAAGTATCAAAGAAGCAAGCAACTGTTGCGCAATCATCAGCAGAAGCAGAGTACATTGCAGCAGCAATGACTACAAGCCAAGCTATATGGCTCAAAAGAATATTTGAAGACATGGGAGAATTACAAGAAGAAGCTACAAACATCTATTACGACAGCAAATCAGCTATAGCAATGGCGAAAAATCCGGTATTTCACAATAGAACTAAACATATAAGCATCAAGTACCATTTCATTAGGGAAGCAGAAGCCAACAAAGATATCGAGATCAAGCACTGTAAGACCGAAGAGCAGGTAGCAGACATATTCACAAAGGCACTACCAAGAGGCAAGTTCGAGCTACTACGAGACATGATTGGAGTTATCGAAATGTGTACCAAGGAGGAGTGTTAAGATGTTCTACACATTTCTAGAATATTTGTATCTTAGAATATTCTAGTGAAATCTTTAGACCCCTAGCAAAATAAATAAACTAGAAAAGCCTAGAATATTTAGAAAACTAGAAGTAACAAATCAAGAAGATTGTAGAAGAATGTAATTAGAAAAGTCTATTAAATGTAGGGGAAAACAACTATAAATACCCCATAAAGCTTCCAAATTGTAACCAAGCTTGAGTAAGCCAAATCAAGTCTTTTACTACTAACTTACTACGTATCTTGTCTCCTCTCTTACTACACACATAAAAATTAAACACATAACTCTTCCTTGTCCCACCAATCATCTAACTTATCAACTTATCAACATCATCATACTACACTACATAATATCCATCCCATACAAATCTAAACCAATACAAATTTATTCTCAAATCATCAGTTGAGTTGTGGAAAAAAGTTATGCTACTTGTTTAATAAATTATAAATTTTAAGGTACTATTTATTTGTTAATATTCTAATTATAACGACAATTATATTATAAAATTAATTCATTATACTTATAAATGTATAAAAATTTATAAGAAAATTTTACAATGCACTCCCTTTAAATATATGTATATTGATGCACTCCTATTTATTTTAGCATCTAAAATAATTTTTTAGTCAAGTTTTTTCTCATGGTCATGTACGTTATAGATATTTAAGAGATTCTGCAAAATTTTAAGAAATTTAGAAAAATTTAACATCCTAAAAATAGGGTTTAAGAAGTGTGTTGCACGCGTGACTATTTTTACGCGTGTGAAATAGATTGTTTGAATACTACTTTCTATATTTGTAAGTTATTCTGAATTTTCTAAAGTTTTGTAAAATATCTTAAATAACTATAACTTAAACGAATATGAAAAGAAATTAGAGTATTTTTTTTTTTTGAATGCCAAAATAGATAAGAATGTATCAGTGCACTCCTTTTAAGGGGTACTTTCTAGAATCACCCAAACTTATATTATCTAAAAAAAAACTTATGTGGTTAGTTATTATTATTTTTCTTCTAAAATATGAATTTATATGTATTTTTTATTTTGCAAATGAATTCTTCTCACATGTAATAAATAAAAATATGAGTATATAAAAACTCCAAAATTATTAAAATATCAAATATCAAATAAATAGATAATATTTTTAAAGAAATTAAAAAATTAAACATTTAAATATTGTCATTAGAACATGTATTTTTAAGAGGAAAAATATGTTCATAAAAAATGACATCTCTTGAGTGAATATTTGATGAGTTTCAAGGTCAAGTAGAGTATAAGCTTTCATACCAACCGGGTATCCAATGAGTGCACAAGCCCGAGATCTCAAGAAAATTTTGTGCCTTGAGCTATCCAAGGTGGAAGCATAGGCAAGGAAACCAAAGGTACCGAGATGATCATAAGAGGGTAACCTGTTATACAACAACTCAAAAGAAGACCTAAAGTTAAGTAAAACATATGGTGTGCAATTCATCAAGTATACAACAGTATTTATAAAGTAATTCCAATACTCAAGAGATAAATGTGACTGAAAAGCAAGAGAACGAGCGACATTCAGTATATGTTGATACTTTCATTCAACAATAGAATTTTGTTGTGGTCTTTCTACACATGAGTGATAAGGAAGAATACCTCTAGTTGAAAAAAAGAAGACAAGTTTAGTTCTTTGGCATTGTCACATCGTATGCTTTTAATAGGAATAGAAAATTGATTTAGTATATAAGCATAAAACTGAGGTATGATAGTGTTGACATCAGATTTATTTTTAAGCATATAAACCCAGGTAAATCTAGTGGGATCATCAACAATAGTAAGAAAATATCGATAACCTTCTACGCTGGTTTTGTGAAAAGGACCCTAAATATCCAAATAAATTAAGTCAAAAGCAGTAGGAGCCATGTTATTAGCCGAATTAAAGGGTAGTCTTTTTTGCTTAACTAAATGACATACATGACAAGAAAACAAAGATGAGTTAAAATCATTAAAACAAAGAATTTTATTCAAGGATTTAGTTTTCCGTAACAAGGGATATCCAAGGCATAAATGCCATTTGTGTACATCATTACAAGATATACTAGTTTGAACAGAATTACAAGTAGCAATATTTTCTTGTTGAAGAAAGAAAAGTTATCCAACGCGATTAGCAATCCCAATCTATAGATTCCAACTCGTGTCCTAAATAGAACAACTAGAATGTGAGAATAATACAAAATATTTTGGATCTTTAACAATAGAATTAACTGACAAGAGGTGAAACTGAAAATCAGGTACAAAAAGCACATTAGTTAAACAAAAGTTAGCATTAATGTGAACAATACTAGATTTAGTAACAGGGATTTTTATACCTGTAGGTAAATTAATATGCGAAGCACTATGGATAGTATCAAAAGAAGTAAAACATGTTTTATCAAAATAAACATGGTGGGTTGCCCCACTATTAACTATCCGGAGATTATTAGAGAAAGATACAAATTTACCAGTGAGATTAGATGCCAATGGAGTGTTGACATCAACCGTTGATTGGGCCTGTTAAGCATGTTGAATGTATTGAGTAAGTTGATTAGCGGCCAGTCCTTTAACTTGGGAACCCCGATCCGAAGTGGAGCGCTATGTAGAATTAGATTTGTGCTTGTCAAAATAACCGGGAGGAAAGCCATGGAGAACATAGCATTTTTACTTTAAGTGTCATGGCTTCTGGCAGTGAGTACAAAAAGGTCGTATTTTCTTATTGCGAGGAGGATTTGAGGGCTGAGATGAAGTGGTAGCAATGAGGTTCGGGAGAAGACAAAGTTTCTTTTATCGCTCATGCTGAATAATAGTAGAGAACACCTTCAATAGGGATGGGAAGGGTTCGGTGGTTAACACTTGATCCCAAGCTGCCTAGTATGATTCGTTGAGGCCAGTAAGGAACCAAAGAACCTTTTCTTGATTCTAAAATTTGGCGTTATTAGCAGAAGCTTGACAAGTGCAAGGGAGATGAGGTCAGAGCTCATTGATCTCATCCCATATAGCCTAAAGCTTGGTAAAATACGTAGTGATAGATTCATCTCCTTGGTGTAAATCTGTAAGAGATTCTTAAAGTTCAAAAAGACGAGATCCATTTTCTTGACTAAAACTGCTAGTAAGCTCAGTCCACATCTAATGAGCAATATCAAGAAACATTATACTGCTCTTAATATCTAAAGAAACACAATGAATAATCCAAGACATTATTATTTGGTTGCAGCGAGTCCAAGAATAGAAGAGATGACTAGTAGGATCGGGTTGAGGAAGGATTCCATCAATGAATTCGATTTTGTTCTTAGCTCTGAGAGCTAGATGAAAGTCCCAATGCCATTGCTAAAAGTTATGGTCGAAAAAAGGTGGTGTCACAAGAATCAACCTCAGAAGGTCACCGGAGCCAACGAAGTATGGATTGTCTTCATTGGTTGGATGATCGTAAGAAGGAGGCTGGAAAGAAATGGGATCAGCACTGTGTGAACCAAGGTTAGGGAGAGAAACATTACCAAGAGTCACGGGGGGAATGGATCTTGAAGGCATGGTCGGAGCAGCCATGGAAGTAGCTCCGATTAGAGGTGGAATAGCTGAAGAGGAACCGATATCCTGAGGTGGAGACAGGATAGTGTGCTAGAGATTTGGAGCCGCAACAGGGAGCTCGATCGGAGCATTAGCAGGTGGTGGAATCGTTTCTTGAACGATCGGAGCATCAACTGAGGACACCACGGGAACAGTGGTTGAATCGGCAATGACCTTGCCGACGATGGAAGCAACGACAGAGGGAAAAGCTAAGGGAAGATCAGAGCTAGCAATAGGGAATCGGTGAGTTCGTGCCATGAGGATTGGCATGATCCGTGAAATCCAAATCTGGTGCGTGAAAAGGGGATCTTGGTCTTCTAGAGGAGAGAGTCTGATACCATATTAGTAAAGTGGATATTTTAAATATTGAATGTAATAAATGACACATAGTAAAAGTTTATATATATAAGGGGAGGATATCTAACCTTAGAATATACACCATATCTAATTAATAATAGCTTATTTTTATATCCAAATACTAAATATTTATTTAATACTTAATATTGAGGGATTTTTCCATTAATTGATATTATATGGTTTTATTTTATTTTTCTTTCACATGATATTTTTCTTTTTAGTATTTTCTATATTGGAGAGGACTGTGCTTGAATTAGTTTGCTGATGGATGTAGCCGCACTGCAAAAGACAATTTTAAGAATATTACAAAAGACTCATAATTTAAGAGTAATATATTTAATCTTTTAAAAAAGAAAGCGTAATATATCTAATTGTATCCAAATATATATATGTAATATTAAATTTGGCCCCTCAAATCGTTCTATTTCATCGTTTAACTTCGTATGTAATAAAATACATAATAATTAAGGTGTTAAACCTTCCTTTTCGTGCTTAATGTATTTTAAAATTGGACTTTACATTTTTGTTTTTATCTTATCTATGTGTGGAACTTAAATTTTTCGAATCTTTTAATTTATATGGACATTTGCCGTATATGTACTGTTGTTGAGAAAAAAAACTATATATCTCTAGTGTTTTATAATCATTAAATGTAAATGTTGTATGTGACCATATATATTAGTTAACCAGGCCTCAAATTTATTATTGAAATGACCCGTAAACTATGATGCCTTGGTTTGCATGTGGATATTAATTTATACATTATTATTATACATAAATAAGAGCATAAATGTGAGAGAGAAACAGATAAACTAATCCATCTTTGATGATGAATTGGTGACCAAACCATCTCCAAAAAACAATTAATTTTCTAATGTGGTGATATATCCCTCTAACCTCCTTTCCAGTACACGTAATAGTTATATTGATTTGTTAGATTACACACTATTGTTCACCAACATCGAAGTACATTATTTATATCTTTAAATGGTTACCAAGTCATCACAAGTACTCTTAAATGATTATGTTTCAAAATACATTGAAAATGGGAATAAAATTGACATACATATATATTAGTTAAGTAGAGTCGTTTTGTATCTGTCTTTGCATGAATATACAATATATTAAATATATAATATTTTGAATGTATAATACTGTTTTTTTTTTTTTTTTTTTTTGAAGGATGAATGTATAATACTGTTAGAATTTAGAATTTAGGATTAAGTGGATGATATTTTATTTTAAAATTTATTGACAATGAGGGATATTATTTTTTCATATTATCGATATGAGACTATTCTTAATCTATAAGAACCTTAAGACTTTAAGAGCACATTTGAAAAATTAAGAGGAATCATAATGATGTAAATTAAGGTAATTATACAATTTTGCGTGTTTGTCTAACCATATAATTACACTATAATTGTATAATTTGACTTAAGTATACTCTCAATTCTTATACCCCTATAAAAATTGAGTGTAATTGCAAATTATTATTTTTATGTTTAATTACTAATTATTTTACTAAATAAGAGATTAAAAATTTATAAATAATTATCTTTTTATATCCAAACATACTTTATATTTTAAAATATACTGCCATAATAATTATACATTTTCCAAACGCACCATAAACTTTTGTTTGGACTTTTGAGTAATTAATTAAGCAGAAAAATAATATATCCGATCAAAAATTTTATTCAAGTTATGGTTTTTGAGCTTCTAAACTCTAAAATCACTTTTATTGTTGGTTGTGTGAGTTTGAACTTTTAGGAAACTAATAAAAGCATATTAATAAAATTTTATTCAACTTGTATATGAGTGTTTAGAATATGAGTAATAATATGTGCTCAAAAAATTCAAACACTACTCTGATACACATTGTAAAATAATTTCAATTAATCATTTTTATTTAAGATTTATCTTACCAATTAAAAAAATGTGTCATATTTGTGTGTGAACTAATTTGTTTTTGTTAATAATTGTAACCTTTAACAAAATATATATGTGGCAATCAATTAAAAAAATATATATTAGGCAGTTATATAAAAATAAAATATACATAATTAAAATAAATAACTAAAAGCTGGCTGGTTCAACATACAAAATTTGTTCAATGTCGGAATGAGAAAACTAAGCTGGGTGAGTGAGTGGGTTTAAGCTTTTATCTACATCGGCTACTTTTTTGGAAATCTGGTCACAAAAATCCTCCTAATTTTTCTGCTTTAAATACCAATCAGTTAACGAACTCTTCTTTCAAAGCTTATCAGCTCCACATGAGAACAGAAAAAGGTATAAAACAGTCCATTATAGAAGAAGTAACACTTGGCGGGGCCGGGGTAGAATAGAATCTCGAATACTACGATAATAAACAAACCGTGGTACCCTTTTCCTTTCTGCGAGAAAGTAAATTTCCCATTTGCCAAACACTAGCTTGTTAATTAATATTTTATATGTATAATCTGCATGCCTGCATTTTTCTATTCCTTTATTTGTCAAATTGTATGTAACACATTATTTTTATTATATAAATTTATTTAAGTTAGAATAGCTTTATGCATATAAATTGTATACTATATATATTGTGTTGGTATGTACTCTTGTATAAGCTTTTCGTATATAGCGCTGGCCGGCAGTGAGACAAAGATCTCTCGAGGACTTCTAAAGTTTATATAGTATACATTCATGTGCTCCTAATAAATAAATATATTTATATATTGTTGTTCGTGAAGTTTTGAATATTAGAAGAATTAATAATTTTCGTAATTATATTTTGATGTTAGCTATGGAGGGACAACTAGGAAAATGTGGGGAAATAAGAAGGCTCCACATCATCTACTTTCTCACTCATCTTGGTCGCTCAGAACATCCTCATCTCATTCGAGTTCACCATCTCACACGTACCGGCGTTTATCTTCGAGGTAATTCAGTGATCTCCCACATTAATTAACACAGCTCATTTTAATTAATTTGTAATTTTTGGTTTATGGACTAATTAATATTTATCATTTTATATACAAAATACAAATTTGACTTATATCTATATTATTGTTATTGTCATTTGGACGGAAGATGTTAAGAGATGGCTTGGGGACTTACGAGGAAAGGACATGGCAGAAGCTTATGCTTGGTCTTATAAAAGGTAACTTATAATGATAATTACCAAGACTTTTTTGTTTTCAAATAATAGAGAGACTAAGTTAATTCAAAGAATTATTATATCATGCATAATCAAATTAATTTTGTATTGGTCGTTAAAATTTCGTTATATATTTGGTATTTACTCGTTAACGCAGGAGGTACAAAAGTGGTTATGTTTGGCAAGACTTGGTAGATGAAGATCTCATTACCCCTCTTTCCGACAATGAATACGTCCTAAAAGGATCCGAAATTATCTCCACCCCCGTTGGTAATTATTATTTAAAATCAATTAAATGCAAACTTACCGTGTATTTAAAATCAGTTACTTGTGTGATTAATCTATCGAAAAACGATAAAAAAAAAAAAAAAAAAAAAAAAAAAAAAAAAAAATCACTTACTTGAGTTGACTACTAATAATGCGTGCCATTTCCAAAATAAAAATTTTAGAAATATACTAGTCCCTTAATTACGTATATATATATTTTTTGATCTGCTATACTTAATTATTTCATTTAATTTGTAGATGGTGAGAAAACAGATATTATCAACGCCAGTTCATATCATTATTGTACCGAAAATAAAGCTGTAAAGACTACAATTATGAGGGTTGAAGATGATGTGAAAGCAGCTCATAAACAAATTAGCTCTTGTAAAAATTCATGCTCTCCAAAAATTTCTCCACAACCAACAGCAACAACAACAAAAACTTTCTCCGAAATTAACGAGGATTCATCACTGTCTAGTTTTTGTTCAGAAAAATCTTCTTTGACTGATGAATTAGATTCAGTGAAGCAGGAGAACGACAACTACCAGTTGAGTATTTGTAATATAAAACAAGATCACAATCAAGAACAGCACTCCACCACCACCAAGAAACTTGAAATTTCTACTCCTTTATTTAACAACAACAAGGTCAAGAGATCGAAGAACAACAACGAACTGGATGATAGTATGAGGGCCGCCGGCTCTTCATCTTTCTCATCACCATCATCATCTTCTAAATCAGTACCTTTATCTGCAAAGAGAAAGAGCTTTTCTGGTGGAGCTTCAAACGTACTTAAGAGCTTCATTACTTGCCGCGCTGTGGATACAAACGACACCGTTTTAGTTACAGTAAAACACCACGGTGGATGCAGTGGCGGCTTCCAAAAGAGTACTGGATCCGTTAAAGGTAATACAAAACCAAATAACAATAATAACAATGAGAAGGACGATCAGTACGTTTTCACGGGTGGGCGAAGGTCTTTCCATACTTGTTGGAAGTACCAGGAGTTTGAAGTACAACAGCCTCAAAATTACAATGCTAGGTACACGAAATTTAAAAATTATCTCAATTTTCATTCTATCATATCTTAATTAACACAAGTAGTACTGATTCTGCTCAACAACTTTATGATTAAACATATATATATATATATAATATAAATGAAGATTAATTAAATTTGTCCGTATACGAAAGAGTAGATTCATATTTATTTAACCATGTAATACATGTGTATGGAATGTTGCTAATTAATTTTGTTAAATTAAAGCTGGTGCGGTTATTTGTATTACAGAAGAAGCTGTGATGAGAGGAGTAGTACTACTGCAAGCTCATCAAAGAAGGATCAGCAGCAGAGCGAATTCTCTAAACAAAGAACAATTCCATCAGCTTACAGGGCAGCCAGAGAGCCCAATTGCTCGTAAGTCATTGTAAACATTAATTAACTTTCTTCATTTTATTTTTGTTTGCTTTTGTTTTTTCTTTTCGATATAATACAAATTTATATTAGAGAAATTAATGTTTTTTTTTAATGGAAAAAAAATTAATGATTTGATTAGGGGGAATGATTTATCTGTCTATAATGGTTATATGAAAAATGTGTTATAATTAAATAACTACAAAAATGATTAAGAGAACTGAAGATTAATTATATAGTCCTTACAAACAAACAAAAAAAATTATAATCTTAATTTTTGACCAAATTAAAAAATATATACATTTATATAAATAAAGACTACATACACCTTTTTCTCTATGAAATGAATACATATTAGTTCAATGAGGACACTGGTCTAGAAAAATCCTAACCATTAAGTCCAAAAAGTAATAAATCTGCTTAAATATTTAATTAAAACAACGTTATATAACATCAGTTGAGAACAAGCTTTCCCAACTGCCGACGGTACGTGACACTATAACATCAAACAAAAGTCAAAAGATCAACAGCAATAAAAAAACATTTTTAAAACTAAGAATAATATTATTTGATATTCATTATATAACAAATAATATATAATATAGAGCTTGGCTACTTGCTAGGATGAATTGTGTTGTTATAATTTTTTAAGAGGTGGACTTTTTATTTTTTTTTTGCTTTCTGAAATGAATCATGCTTATCCATGAATTACTATGAGTTTGGCCATGTCAAAGTCAATGCTCATCATTATTATAAATAATTAAGAAGCTAATAAATTACTCCTTTAAAATGGACATGAACAAATAGTCTAGCTTAACTAAATAAAACACAATATTAAAATGCAAAGAATTTTATCCTGACAAAATTTTGAAATGTGTTATGTTGTTACAGGCAATGTGGGAAAGCATTCAAACCAGAGAAACTGCACTCGCATATGAAGTCTTGCAGAGGCATGAAAACTTTGGGTAATAAGAGCAATGCTAATACTTCTGTTAACAAGAGTACAGTACTTTATTCACACCAGGGATCTTCTGCCACTTCATCCTACAAAGAATCAGCTCTTGCCCATTTCTTAACTAGTTCATCATGAACTCACTGTATAAACATATTATTACATATGCCTATTTAAAAAAACACCCGTTCTTATCTAATCACATATACATAATAGGACTCATACATGTAGTTACCACACCGCTTAATTATCTTTGCTTTTTTTACCCTTTTTAGAATTATTTTCTTGTTCTTGTGATTCTTGTTCTTATCTTTCTTTCCAAAATTGTTGCAAGTGAATTAGTGATATAGCTATGTTGTGTAAAAACAAAGAAATAATATTCATGAATTGTCCTTAATAAGATAAACGAATATTTAAAACCATCGAAAACAATACAGTGAGTGAAAATGACTTACCCAAGTATGTAGATAACATAAATACAATAATTATAGTGTATTATAGAGCCTTACTATTTGGTACCTTAGCTCAACATTGTACCATGTGTTAGTTAACGATTTTTAATATAATTTATTAAATAAAATATGTTGGATCCAATATATTTGAAATACATATACCAACTCGATCTTATGATGTTTGGTTGGCACCTTGCCCTTCGTTATAATATATTAGCTATATTAATTGTATTTAGTTAATTTCTTATTTAGTCACTCTAATTTAGTTAGTTTTCTATTGTATATAGATATATACTTATTCTATGAATAAAATACATAATTCATTCACTATTTTTTTCATGATGTCAGAACATATTTAGAATTGTGTTTTAAAATCAAAAGTAGAGTTCATATATATGTAAAAAAAAAAAAATAAGATTTGAGTTTAGGGTTCCCTTCTAGAAAACCCTATTTGTAGTGCATCTTAATTCTCACCACCCACACATGAAGGAAGCCTAGCCACCGATCTGCTAGCCACTGGAGTTTGGTGCCCATAAGACCCATAAGTGGGCCCCACGCGTCGCATCATTCCACTACCATTATTCTCACGCGCCGGCACGTGGGGGCACGTGGCAATGTTCCAGGCCACAGTTTTTCTTCTCGTTGTTCTCCTCAACCTTCCTTGTGGTTCTGCTGTCTATTTCTGTTAGTATGCCTTGTACGCTTTGTTGATTTGTACTTGTCACTACAAGAAACACTACTACAATATTAGTCTTTAGAGGCAGTTTTTTCACCCTCATTTATAAAAAGGGAAGCTAAAGGGTGTGAAAATACCCGCTATGTTCGAAATTGACATTTAGAGGCGGTTTTTTGATAAAAACCGTAGGTATAAAATTGCATTATACCATTTAGAGGCGGTTGGAAATTAAATATTAATTTTTTTTTTTCTGAACGACCCTATGGCGTAGGTTCCTGCATAGGAACCGACGGCATAGGGTACACGGTTTGCTGACACGAGTACCCTATGCCGTCGGTTCCTATGAAGGAACCGACGCCATAGGGTCGTTCAGAGTATATTATGTTCGATCGTCTTCTTCCTTCCCACTTCACTCAGCAACCAGCAAAACCAGAGAGCAATATACCCAGCAAAACCCTCGCCGCAGCCCCCTCCTCACAACCATATCTCCCCCATTTCTTAACCTTTTTAGCCCATTTTTTTTAAAAAATCCTCCATTTTTGATACTTAATAACATACACCTAAAAAGTTTTAATTTTTTACCCTCTTTGAGTGTCATCCGAACCCAAATAGTAAAGTTTGGGTTTGAAATCCGGCCACCCATTTTTCTTGAGAAATCCTTGAATCTCAACCTCGTTTAAGGTATAAATATTGCTTCTATTCTTTTTGTATTATGTATATTGTTTTATTTTTTGTTTTTGTAAATTATTATTTGAGTTTTTTTATTTTATTAGTAATATTATTGTGTTTTATGTGTATAGTACCAGGATTTTTTACGCTGGTCGTCGGATTGCGGTTATTAGGTAATAATTTATACCTCAATGTATAGTATATATATGTATTTGTATATTTTATTGAATATTTGTATATAATGTGTGTATATATTGTGTGTATATAGTGTGTGTATATTTTTTTATGGAAATAAATTTTGTAATTGTATTTTATATATTTTTTGTAATATATATTTATTGTGAATATAAAATGACATTGGAGGGATTTCATTAGTTTAGAAATAAAAATTGTAAAATTGAATTAGTGTGTGATATAATTTTATTTTTTTGACATAATAGTGTGAGATATAATTGATTATATATATGTATGTATAGTTTAGTAACTAAGTAACTTGTTACAATTTTTTATAACTAGTTATAAGTAATGAAATAATTAATTTTGTAATTTCGTTGTATTTCTTTATATTGTAGGGGTTCGGCATAATTTTGTGTGTAGCGTATTTGAGCTTGCAATTATAGTTATATACTTTAACTAACTTTTTCTTATTATATAATTAATTATCAATGCATGTTAGTTGAGTTTGAATATCTTAAATATTCATCCGTAGTGAAGTAGGTTCTGCGAATACATGTACTGCGGTCGGATGGGTGGATAAATTTTGTATTGTTTTATCTGTTTTGTTTGTTATTTTAGGAACTTGTAAAATTTTTGGGAACGTCCAATTACAGCCGTTATGCTGCCGCAATTTCGGTAGAATTAGGATAAATCTTACTAAAACCATTCATAATATTTACATAACACAAATAACTAGTTAATTATAACATAGTGATAAGAAGTTAGGTCACATAAAAAATAATAATATTCACATTTATGTAAACTTTTTAATTTTACCAAGAGTAGAATCAACTAAACAACCTAATAACATGAACTAATCTAAAACGAAAATTTGAGTAATTTATAAATTAATATGAATAAATTGTGAGAAACTTAGTAAGTTACATTGTGTAATTAGTAACTAGCTATAATTAGTTACTAAATACATTAACAAAACAAACATATAAAATCCTTCTAATTTTAAATTTTTTTCTTTCATTTGAGAGGTTCAATGTGGATTTTTATTTTTCAAAGAAAATAAAGAGCAAAAGTTAATTAAAAGGGAAAAATATTAGTTAATACCCTTATTGCTTTACCAAAAACTTTTCCCCTCAACTTTTTTTATTAAAAATATTTAACATTTTACCAACATTCTAATCAACAAAACAACCTAATAATATGAACAAATCTAAAACGAGAATTTGAGTAATTTATAAATTAATATGAATAAATTGTGAGAAACTTAGTTAGTTACATTGTGTAATTAGTAACTAGCTATAATTAGTTACTAAATACTGAATTTTTTTGGATAGGATTTTTGTTATGGATAAATCATGGATGCGTGAGGAGAGAGACACACTGCGATTTCAAGTAGGGTTCGATGCATTTTTAGAGTTTTCCTTAAAGAATTCTAAAAATCACGATCGTATTCATTGTTCGTGTGTAGATTGTTGTAATGTATCTAAAGGGAATATTACAATGATTAAGGACCATGTGTATTTACGAGGTTTCAATAGAAGTTATACTAATTGGTATTACCATGGCGAACATTTACCTAATGATCCATATTCATTAGGAAAGCGGGGGTAGATGATATCGAGGGTAATGATTTCGATGATTATCCATTGGACTTGCTTAACGAAGCACAGGAGGAATTTCTTAATGATCTTGAGAAATTCGATAATTTTCTTAGTGATGCTGATAAACCTCTGTTCGATGGTTGTAAAAAACTAAGATTATCAACAATGGTAAAGTTTTACAACATAAAAGCAGAAAATGGAGTGAACGATAAATGTTTTACTCAATTTTTAGCTGCTTTTAAAGATATCTTACCATTTTCCAACTGCTTCCCGAAATCTACTTATGAAGTGAAAAAAATGTTAAATTCTATAGGATTGAAGTATGAAAAAATTCATGCATGTCCGAACGATTGCATTTTATATCGTAAGGAATATGCAGACATGAATTATTGCCCAACTTGCGGTTTATCCCGCCATAAAGTAAACAAGAGTAAGGAGAATAGGAAACTTATCCCCCAAAAAGTGATGTGGTACATGCCTTTGATTCCGCGACTGAAACGATTATATCGTAGTGCAGAACATTCTAAAAATTTGATTTGGCATGAGACCAAGAGAGTGAAAGATGGAAAACTCAGACATCCTGCAGATTCCCAAGCTTGGAAAAAAGTAAACTACATAAATCCTGAATTCAAATCTGAACCAAGACACATTCGTCTCGGTCTGTCTGCAGATGGAGTAAATCCACATAGATCTCTAAGTAGTTGTCATAGTTCATGGCCTGTGTTCCTAGTTATGTACAATCTTCCTCCCTGGTTAGTGATGAAGAGGAAATTTAACATGCTTTCTTTAATGATATCAGGCCCACAACAACCTGGACATAATATCGATGTATATTTGGAACCATTGATTGACGATTTAATAGAATTGTATGAGAACGGTGTTCAGGTCTATGATGGTTTTAAAAAAGAATTCTTTAATCTGAAAGCTGTGTTGTTGTGGACTGTGAGTGATTTCCCTGCTTATAGTAATTTATCAGGCTTAAGCACAAAAGGTTACGAAGGTTGTCCATATTGGAAAAGTCTACTAGTTCGACATTGTTTGGATGTCATGCATATTGAAAAAAATATGTGTGAGAGTATTATTGGTACCTTACTTGATATTCCCGGCAAAACTAAGGACGGTCTAAATAGTCGTTTAGATCTCGTTGAAATGGGTATACGACAATCTCTGGCACCTGAGAAGAAAGGTGAACGATTATATTTGCCTCCTGCTTGTTTCACTTTGTCCAAAAAAGAGAAAGAAACAGTTTGCAAATCACTTACAAATATGAAAGTACCCGATGGTTACTCGTCTAACATCAAAAACTTGGTGAATGAGACTGAATTGAAACTAATGGGTCTGAAATCACATGATTGTCATGCGTTAATGCAACATCTACTTTCAATTGCCATTAGATCAGTCTTGCCAAAAAATGTTCGAGAGTGTTTGACACATGTTTGCATTTTCTTTAATAGGCTGTGCGGGAAGGAATTAGAATTGGATAAGTTAGATGCATTACATGAACATGTGGTCAAAACATTGTGCAACCTGGAAAAGTTTTTTCCGCCATCTTTTTTCGACATCATGATCCATTTAATGGTTCATCTAGTGAGAGAAGCAAGGCTGTGTGGGCCGGTGTGGGCGAGATGGATGTATCCATTTGAAAGAAATATGAAGGTACGTACTTAAAAGTTATGTGCGTAACCACTATCGGCTAGAAGCATGTATGGTTGAGTGCTACATATCTGAAGAGGCTGTGGAATTTTGTTCAGAGTACATGGCTGGAGTTGAGGCAATAGGAATTAGCAAACCAAGAACTGACCCAGATGATGTTGATAGAGGGTTAAGGGGTAAAGGGACAATGGTGACAGTGTCCAAGCTTGAACTAGATCAAGCTCAATTAGTCGTGATGAACAATAACGCAGAGGTTCAACCATATATAACGTAAGTACCTTTTTTTTTATTAACATTACTTAAGTCACGATGAACAATAACTTGATTTACCTTACTTGTTTTACAGTGACCATATGGAGCTGTTACAATCAATGGTTCCAAGAAATCAAAAAAATAAACAAAAATGGGTTGCAGACCAACATCGTCAAACTTTCATTGGGTGGTTAAGGAATACCATTATATCAAAGTTGAACGAACCGAATCATGGAGTATCTGATGTGTTGAGTCGTATTGCCCTTGGACCAACTTTTGCGGTTGCAAAGCATGAAGCGTACATTGTAAGGGGTAAACGTTTTCATACAAAGTCAAGAGATGATGCTCGAGAGGTTCAAAATAGTGGTATACGTATCGTCGCAGAAACTATGCACTTTGCAAGTGCAAAAGATAGAAACCCTGTTTTAGGTACTATGACGTATTACGGGGTCATTGAAGAAATATGGGAGCTCAATTATTTTGCGTTCTGAATTCCACTTTTTTAAATGTTCTTGGGTTGACAACAACGTTGGAGTAAAAACTGACGAGCTTGGTTTTACTTTGGTTGATTTAAGTAAGAGAGGAAGCAAGAATGATCCATTCATCATGGCTAGCCAAGCAGCTCAAGTTTTTTACATTTCCGATCCGGCTAATGATAAATGGTCTATTGTTTTATCGATACCAGAGAGGAGTTTCTTAGAGACTGAAGAGGATGAGGAGAATGCTGACTTATGTTACGATGACTTCATTGTTGGACAACCAATTCATGAGCAACTTATGGGAATTGATCGTAACATTGAGGAAGACGACGCTGAAAACATTAGAAACGATATCAATGAGGGAATATGGGTCAATTGTGATTCAGGCAAACATAAACAAAAAAAGAAAAGAAAACGTGTCTAATTGGTAACTTGATATATAGCTTACTTTATATTGTGGTTATGAATGCTCCTGAATACTTAACAATTTGTTTATGCTTTTAATATTTCATATACACTACTTGTTATATATAGCTAACTTTAAAGTTTGTTTGTTAATGGTGTAGACATGGCGAACTCGGAATCAGGATCTGATTCGGGCGCAGAAAATGAGTGTCCAACCACAATACCTACACGAGGGCCGACGCAAATGAATGAAATATTCAAACTAATGGATCAGGGAAAAAGAGTGGCCCTCGAGGTTAATGACAAAGGACAATACTGTGGAAAAAGCTATGCGAAGCTCGTATCCACTCTAGGAGTCAGATTTCGACAGACGAATGGGTTGGCCTATAAAAACTGGAAAGAAGTCAACCCGACTCTGAAAAATAAAGTTTGGAAAGACATACAGGTAAGCTGTTATTTGTTAGAATTTCGGTTTGGTTTTGTATTACTTCAAATGTTGACTCTAACCGTGTTTGTTTTCCTTCAAAATAGACGGGGTTCATTGTGCCGGACTCCTTCAAACATGATTGTCTCATCCTAGCTGGGAAGTTAATGAAAGACTTCAAGAATAGGATGACAAAAGACATCATAATGTCCGCTTTGAAAGAGAATGATCTGGGACGACTGGCACAAGTCCCTTAAAAGCACCCCGAGATGGACACTGCTGATTGGTGCAAATTTGTTCAAAGTCGACTAACTCCTGAATTTCTGGTACGCTAATTATATTAACACTAAGATAAACTCTTAAATACAAGTACATGTATCTAATGTATTTTTTTTGGAATTGTAGGAATTGAGTAAGGTGCAACGTGAACGTTCCTAAAAAATTCAATCCAGACATTGAAGTGGTCGGAGTGGAATGGTGAACGTACGGGAAGCTGTGGTAAGTAATGCTTAAAATTTAATGTGCTATAATGTGCTATACAATTTAATTGGTACTCATTTCATTGTTATAACGTTATGTAGAAAAAGGATCTCGAAGTTGCAAATCCCCACCGCCACCGTGTTTGGATTAAATCTCGCACCAAGAGTAGAAAACTTGTCACTGATTACGACAAGGGAATTGCAGAGAAGATAGTAAGTATATATTAATCCTTAATTGAGTTCTACTCATGAGTTAGTGTATATAATTCATATACTAATTGCTTGAATATATGCGTGCATTAGGCTCAATTAGAGGAGAAGCTTAGTTAGGGACAAATTCAGGTCCAGGGCCAAAACGATATCCTGACGCAGGCGCTCGGGACACCAGAGCATCCTGGACGTGTCAGGGCTGCTGGGTATGCTATTACTTGAAATGTTATTTATTTAGTTACTCAAATAAAATCGTTGCTAATTTGCATTTTATGATTTGTAGGTTCCTGACCAGGGCATCTCAACTGTTCGGCAGGAAGAAAAGGGAAGTGTCTGATGTTGTGGCTCGGCAAGCGAAGGAGATTGAAAAATTAAAAGCCGAAGTCCAATCCCTTAAGCAGCAGAGAAACACTGTCGAACAAGAGGAAGAAGGAGAGGTGGCTGGTCAGGCGTATGTTCCACAACCATACGCTCCTCAGGATAAGGTACAACAAAAAACTTATGCTGAGGAGTTTATTTCCCTCAACGACCAAGGTATCTTGTACAATTTTGATGACCATGCGGCCCTTAATCAGCAAGTACATCTCTGCTCTGACAACATCGACAACATTGTGGCCCGAGGGTATTTGTACGAGCATGTTGGTATAATCCAAGTTCACTGCCAGAACTACGATGATTCACATGCCCAGATTATGGTTTCGAAAATCCTGCAAGAGGACGCTGAAATCCCAGTCCCAATTGAATAGTGCAGATATGTTAGGGACGTATACCAGATGTTCCTTCCTTGGCCTAAACACTTAATTCTAACAACCGAGGTAACTTCTCTTATAAATTAATTATTAATGATTAGTGGAGTTTGAATATCTTCAATATTCATCCGTAGTGAAGTAGGTTCTGCGAATATATGTGCTGCGGTGAGATGGATGAACAAACTACTGTTATATATGTGTTATTTGTCGTTATACAGCCATGTTTAAAATTTTTGGGGTCATTCAATTACAACCGTTATGCTGTCGAAATTTCGGTAGAATTTTGATATATATATATATATTATGTTCTGTTTTGTTTAGGGTCCACTCGCTCAACCGGCCTCAAGACGTGATGCGTCAAAGGGGAAAGCTCCGATGCTTTCTCCACAAGGCCGTGGTGCACGGGAAGATGACTTGTTCATGGAAGAGAAGATGGCGTTGATCCCTAATTCGCTAAAATGGATGATTCATGAATTCCTGAGGCTCAAAGATAAACGTGATATAATCACAATTCCTGTCCCCCGAGGGTTCATTGCACCGCGTACCCAGATCACGTTATCTAGAGAGGATTTGCAGCAGGTTGCTATGTGTGACTACATCGGCAACCAGGGAATGCTGTTTGGAATGATGTATACTCTTCTTTAATCTAATTAACCTTATATCAAATTATAGTTAAATTATTATAAGACAATAACACTTTTTTTGGCAGGCACATATGGGAGAGCATCAACGGTCTGAGGAAAATTTTCAAGTTTTACGACCCAGAGCTTCTCATAGTGCATGGGATCACCGATGAAGACAAGAGTCAGTCTTTTGACGATGCGGCAAGACGATTGGCTAATTGGTTATCATTAATGAACAACAACCACCAAATGTTCTTTATTCCTTGGAATATCGGGTAAACTTTATTAAATTCTTTAGTGCTAATTGTTCATTTCTATATTATGTCTTCAAATTATTTTTATACTATCTTACTTATATTTCAATATAATTTTCTAGGATGCATTGGACGCTAGTGGTGGTTACGCCAAGGAAAATTATCTATTTAAACCCTTTAAGTGGCCGCCCAATTCCCGAAGTAATAGAACAAATGATCGGAAGGTAATAATTTAATGACTTCTTATGTAACGAATTTAAATTAACTAACGAATTGAAATGCTAATATAATTTTCCAAAACAGGGCATTCATGTATATAGGGAACGCACATGAGTATCTTGGCCCGTGGCAAGGAATTAACCAAGAAAACTGTCCAAGACAACCTAAAAGCCAAGAATGTGGTTTTTATGTTTTGAAATATATCACTGACATCGTCGCACGTGCCAACCCCAGCCGTTACATACAAGATCAAAAAGCTGTAAGTTTTAATTATTGATTATAGTATATAAATTCTATAATAACAAATATATAATATACATATACATAAACTAATATAAATTTTTAATTTTTTTAACATTTTGGGGGTAAGAAGCAATACGATCCAAAAATAGAATTGTTACCACTACAGCAAAAGTGGATCGAACAATTGATGGCGGTGATTCACGGTGATGATTGAGGTTGAAAGATCCAAGAATTTTTCTTCATTATGTAATTTTTATAGATTAACTTGTAGTTAGATTTATTAACTTATTAATATTTTTAACTAATTTTACATTAGTGTTTGTGTAATATTTAATTACTTTTATGAAATTAAATTATGTATTTTACCTAAATTTAAATAATATTTAATTTACATTTTAAAAAATAAATATGTAATTTAAATTAAATAAAATAATATATAAATTGATAAATATATAATTAAAATGTAATTAAAATTATATAATTAAATTAAAAAAAATGAAAAAACTGAAATTCGCGTACCTATGGCGTCGGTTGCTACGCCACATATGGCGTTGGTTCCTAGCCAATAATCGACGCCATAGGTACCCCTATGGCGTCGGTTCCTAGCTAATAACCGACGCCATGGGGGTACATATGGCGTCGGTTCATATAAACCCTTTAGCGTCGCTCTGATCAGCGTCGGTAGCGAATTTCGCGAAAATCGACGCTGAAAGGGCTTAAAAACCGCCTCTAAAGGGGGTTTTTGTAGTAGTGAAATGTCATTTTTGCCAGCAGATTTTTGTGCTGGTAAAAGTTGATATTGCGCTGGTAAAATAGAATTTACCTATGATGTGTTGGCAAAAGGGGGTTGGCAAATCAATATTGGTATTAGAACTTTTGCCAACATAAAATGAAAAGCGCTGGCAAAAAAGACTTTTCCCAGTGCATAAATGTGCTGGTAAAAGTTAGATTTTAGCCACTGCAAATGTACGCTGGTAAAACTTTGATCTCTTTGCCAGCGTAGTTTGCGAAAGCGCTGGTAAAAGTTACTTTTACCAGCGCAGTAGCGAACTGTGCTGGTAAAAGTGACATTTCTTGTATTGTGTGAAGGTTTAGTTTCTCCTATTTTGGTTGTGAGATTTTGATTACAGACTCAGTATCTCATTTTGTTCTGACTTATAGTCTTAATTTGTTTGCTCCTTTACCCCATTTGTTGTTTGAGTTACTTTGGTTGGACGAACAAAATATTTGTAATGGCTTTTGGAAGATCAGTTCTTGTTTCTTCGAATAAATATGTCAAATGCTTATAGTATCAAGAGTCTCTTAAGTTTTTATCTTCTTCTATCACTACTATTGATGATTCAAGTAAACCAAATTTGTGCCTCCTTTTCTCATCTTCCGAATAGGTCATTGATTTTTGGTGCTACAAACCATATGACAAGTAGTTCTAGCTTCTTTTCTAATCTTTAACCTCACGCTTCTATTTCTACTGTTACCTTAGTCGATGGATCACCATCTCGTGCTCTTAGATTTGGTCCAATTACTCCTACTCGAATTCTTTCTTTGTTGTTGGTTTTACATTTACTTAATTTTTCTTTTAATTTGATCTCTGCCAGTCAACTTACTCAGGATCTTAACTGTTGTATCTCTTTCTTTTTATCATTGCTTTTTTCAGAATATTATGATGAAGTAAATTATTGGTAAAGAACATGAATTCGAAGGCCTATACATTCTTGATACACTAATACTTAAAATCAGTTGCTTGTTCCGATGTATAATCCCTTCAAGGCACATTGTAGGTTGGGTCACACATCTCTTCCTTTGCTTAAAAAGTTTTGTCCACGATATAGTAAGTTGTCTTTGTTGGAATTTATTTTACAAGGATCTTAGATCTACTCACAAGTATGTTGTTTAACACCCTAAATATGAACTTTCTAAAACGATAAATAAACACATATAAAGTTAAGAAAACCTTACATTGATCGCAGTGGAATAATGTCTCCTTCCACTCAGATATCTAACCCTTGTATCCTTTCTGTCGCAGAGTATTATCAAGATCTGAGCCCGAATGTCCTTCTCTTTGTGTGTGATCCTTCACAGTCTTCCAATCTATAATTGAGGTACCACTTGCTGTGTGTGGGCACTACTCTATCACAAAGGGTTTCGAAATTTAGAAGAGGAAAAGAGAGAGAGTTGATTTTGGCTATAGAAGAGAGAGGGAAGGCTCAGTTTTCTGAAAAATTGATTTTCTAACAAAAAGCATTAATTTGACTGAGCCATCACTTTCTATTTATAGGCAACTACTAGGTTTAGGTTAGTAATTATTTGGCATTAAAATAATGAAAATATCAATTGGAAAAAGCTATCCAAGTGGCCGGCCATAGGTGTCGATGGGCCTTACTTGGATTTTGCAGTTTTCACAATTTTTTTATTTCTATTTTCTCAAAAATGCCAATTTTCCAATTCTAACCTTTTAAATGCCAAAACTAATTATTTAATAACTAAAAGAAATTATTAAATAATATTGTCATTTAATTTAATTATTAATAAGACATATAAAGTTTATTAATAAATAAATAAACCTAGAATATCTTTTCTTTACAATTTCACCCCTCCTTAGTGAAAATTCACAAATTAGACATAGTCTAACTTTAGAATTATAATTGATTAATCACAAATCAATTATTGAGTCTTACAAGCAGTATAGTCTCAACTAGAATGGGGACCATGGATCTATATGCTGAGCTTCCAATAAGTGAACCGAATTTACTAAGTAAATCCCTACTTATTAATTCTTCGTTGAATCCACTCTTAGAACTTAGAATTGCACTCTCAGACTTATATAGAGCATATTATATGTTCCATGATATAGATATGCTATCTCATTTAACCATTGTTATAATCTTATTGTGATCAAAGATCCTCTATATAGATGATTTACATCGAGATGGGATAATTTTACCGTTCTCACCCCTCAACGTATTTTGCCCCTAAAAACACTTAGCTACCTTTAAATGATGCTTAGTGATCTAAGAATTAGTCACTTAAAAAAGAGCTCATCCATTTACTTCTATTTAGCTAAGCTCGAAGGGAATCATGACTTGACGTCTATACACCAGTAGAAGCTATAGATTCCAAATTTATGTTCAGCACTCCCACTCAATCATACTATCATGTTCCCAAAATATACGTATCACCCTGACTGTAACACCCTAACTAACATAGGCGTATTACGTGATTTTTAAACATACTGTGCAGCTCGTTGCTAATCAACGAGGTTTATGGAAAAACGTGATTAATTAAAATTTTTGCTTTTTAATTAAACTTATAAAATAATATTACAAAAGACTCGGGATCCCGATTATAAAATCATTTACAAAAGATTTAACTGTTTAACTGATACACTAAATAAATGTCGTCTAACGACCAGTTACAAAAATCAGCCTCGCTGTCCCGATGATCGTACCCTCCAGGCCTAACCGCCCCGACATGTACAACCTTCATAAGCTCGCTCACGGTTCATCAGCTCTAGCCTTGCCTTTACCTACACATAAACGTAGAACTGTGAGTCGACAGACTCAGTAAAAAAAGCATAATAATACTCATACATAAATCCCGGTCATGATCAGACGCCCATACCCCTGATCACAACCCTAACTGCCGTGTCCAACACGATACTGAGTCCCGCTACTGCCATGTCTAACATGGTACTGAGCCACTACTGCCATGTCCAACATGGTACTGAGTTCTGAACGTTCATAGGGACGGTACTATTGACACGTAACAACCTGATCGGTCGAACCGGTCATACTCCATTCTTGGTCATACTCCGGCTGTATCGACGTGTTACTATATCCTCCCGATCGGTCGAACCGGTCATACTCCGGCTGCTGGTCATACTCCGGCTCGTACCGACGGGATACGTCAATAGTACGGAACCACCAACCAAGTGTCGGCTGATCGGTCAAACCGGTCATACTCATTCTTGGTCATACTCCAAATTTCGTACCGACGTGACAGGGTTGGATGGTTCGAAGCCAACATACATAACTAATGTAATCTAATAGGCTTCCTACATGCACGCTAAACATGTAATCTACATATGCATACTATTATACTAATCTTACCTGGATTCCGAATTCAGGTGTGCCGGTCAACCTGACTGAAACTTTAGCTGAGCGGCGGATTACAAGCTCCTAAACCATAAAAAATCACAACACTATAAGTGACACGCTAAATCACTTCCCGGGGACTTAAACTAGGAACTAAAAGTTTCCCTATCGATAAAAAGCATGGCAATACCCCCTAAAACATAAAAACGAGGAAAAACACGGGTTCTGAAAATTCCCCAACCGGCAGACCGGTTGCCCAACCGAAATTCCGGTTCTGGGAATTTTCGAAGCCCATCCGGAATTCCGGATGCACAACCGGAATTCCGGTTCCTCGCAGAGAGAATTTCAAAAATTCATATCTCAACCAATTCAACTCCAAATTGATTCAAACCTTCCAGACCTACTCCATACATCCCAAATAACATATCCAAGGCATTAAAACCACCCAGAAACCACAGATACAAAAAATGCCATTGGAGCTCAAGCTTTGAGTTCTAAACTCAAACTTGAGCAAAACCACCTAACAAGCAATCAAACTAGCTTAAATCCTCTTAAACTAGCATAATAAAATCTCTCAAAACAAACAAAAACATTAACAACAATACAACAACAGTTTCCCAACAATTTCTTCAAAATTTACATTTTTGAGCTAGAAAATCCAAACTTGAAACAAGGTAGCCTACATGCATTTCTAACAGCTTAAATCACCTCAATTTAACATGCTTACATCCCAGAAATTAATACTAAAACACAGCAATAACAACAGCCACAATACATGCATGCATTACATCAAATTTCATAAAACTCAAGAAAACACAAAGGGGAAGTTCTAGGAGATCAAACCTTGATTAGATTACACAAAGAGGAGGTGAAAATCACAAGAATTTAAGCAGAAAAATTCCAGCCCTAGCAGCCAAGCCTTGGCCGAAAAGAGAGAGAGAGCTTTGAGTGTGTTTGAAAATTCTATTTTTCCTAACTTGTATTTTTTGTAAAAATGAAGGGAATAACAAATAAAAGCCACTAATATCCTTTTACTTCAGCCAATAATTAAATAAAATAAACAATTAAATTCAAATAATCAATTCACTAAAAGACAAAAAGTCATTGGGGCAAAAAGACCATTTTGCCCCTCCATACTAAAATCACATAAAAATCACTAAAGGGGTATTTTTGGGAAATTCTAAATTCCCTGCCATTCCCGACATTCCCAATGTCTAAAAACCAGTCCCAAACTACTAACATACTAAATTGTGATTTCTACTGAGCCAAACGCCGAGTTCCAAAATACCGGGCACCGGAAATGCAAAATATGAAAACTACTGAATAACATAACCATGCATTTCTGAATTCCATAAATAACAGTATAATAAATTATTTAAATAGCTATAAATAATTTCATAATTAATCATAATTAACTGATAATTTCCAAATTAACTAAGCGGGCTTTACACTGACCCAAAAGTAGGCTTAACTAATAAATCAAAGAACATGAATAGCACTCCTGAGTTGGGCCTAAGCATATTAGGATTTAGATTCGTTTAATCTTAAGATCAACTACTGATATTGACTTGGAAAGATATGACGGTAAGTTTATAATATCTTAACTAAGTTGCAATATCGGTCCAGTCTAATGTATACTCCATACATTCGAAACTAGTATACTTTACCAATGTCCTGGAAAGAACATAACACTTACTCCAAGTGTAAGTATACATCATCGCTGATTATCACATCAGTGTAAATCCAAAACACTGATGAAACAGGGACTTAGTCTTTCGATTCATATGATCACAATCACATTCCACTGTGTTGACGATACTGTAATTGTGAATAAACATATGATTTGGACTTAACAGATTTTGTGTGTAAATGTAATAAACATATTAAACCATTAGGATGTAAAATTCATGCAAACATAAATCACTTCAAATTTCTTATATTGATAACTAATCAGATTGTAAAGGGTTTTATTTAGGGCACTAACATAAAACAAAGTGTGCAAATAAGTCAATCTGATGTCTTGATCTTCAGATCAAGTGTAGTATATTTGAATCCACCCAAACTTCAGGAAACTAGTTCATAAAAATATTTATGAAACATCCTTTACTATATGATTTACTTATCAAGGGATACTGAAATCCTTACTATTTAAAAGTACATCTGAATAAACAGAAGACATATCTCTCATATTTTAAAATATGAAATTGAGATAATACAGCGTAGACTTTTCTTCAGTAATATAACTTTCTGGTAATTTTGAATTTACAAAGTTATAAATCTTCTCTGGTAGAGCTTGAGTTATTATAGAATAACTCCTCCACCCCCAGAGTAACGACCATCTCATAATTTTGAATGAGTTGGGGTAGATACAAGGATAACTGATATACAGTTCCTTAATATCTAACATATAGATCACTTTCATAAATCTTTCTTGAATATCTTCTAATGTTCCTTATTTGATTACATCTTAGATAGCTCCCACTCAATAGCAGATGTCTGGTTAAATAAAACTTTTAACCTCTTATTGTTTGGAGAGTTATCTTGTTGTGACTTATTGTATTAGTCTGAAACTATGAGTTTCTATTAAGACTAAATCATCAACATAGCAGACTAGTATTTGAAGTGAAAAATACTTGCCAGAGATTAAGTAATCAAAATTAAGATACCATAAAATGTTATGAGGATTAAGAAATCTAGGTTCAAGTCATTCGAATAGACTGAACTAGAATTCTTTTATCTTATTCTCATAATTCTGATAAGTTATATCTATCCACATGAATGGTCAGATTTTCTTTTCAGTAGTGTTCTTAAGTTCCTATCACAAGTGTCAACCTAATGAAGCTGGGTAAAAAATTTTAAAATTCTCCCACTCAATTAAGGTAGTGTGATACATTATCAAAGAACTTTTATAGGTATCATAATTTACTACAACAGTAAAACTAAATTGGAACATACAATCAAGATCAAGGATTTATACTGATAATAGCTAATTCATTATATTACTTCCATATTTAAAGAAAATATGTGTTACATAGGGTATTGTGGATAAATTCCACCCCTAAGTATATAGAGATTATGATCCACCCCTAAAGGTTGTAACGATCATGATTCTCTAAGTGTTATAGAGATTATGTGGAGTTGAATACAATCCAGAGTTCATTAGATATAAAAGATCGTTGAACTGCATAGTTTTCTTAACTTTTCTCCACCCCTATCAGATCAAAAGATCCTTTTATTAAACAAATTCTTAATAATTGTATTAGAATTAACAATTATTAATAAACATAGAAATAATTTCTAGTGTTTATTTAATATAACTCTATGAAGAGTTGTCAATATTATAGAATTTGTATCAATAATAAAAACACTTACACATACAAACATATAAATATAATGTGGTAATTGTTGTTTAAGATAAAGTAAATGAAGCTCAATCTCATAAATTGTAATTTGTTTGAATAGAAAATAAAATAAACTTTATTAATAATAAAAAAATATTGCAACAATATGAGAAAAACAGGGATAAAAATCCCTAACTAAAATTCGAAATCCTAATTGTTTTTAAATTAAAACAATTAATTCAAAAATAGATAAATGAGCTTCATCTTCATCTTGGACGATCTTCACCCTTTGTCCAGCTTTCCGATCCAACTCACTAAGATAGCATCTGAGTTCAAGTAGCTTGGCCTATAAGAAGAAGAAACAAATAAACAAAGTTAGTCCAGAATCAATAATCCAATTGGAAAATAATTCACTAAAACTCTTAAAGTTTATAGAAAGAAATACCTTGTTTCTTTGCAAGAAGTTTAGGACATTGGGGTTTCCAATGACCTTTCTCATTGCAGTAGAAACACTTTCCTTTGAGTGCATCACCAGAAGCAGCAGCCTTTTTATTTTTCATGGCTTTGGCACGCTTCTTGGTGTTTCTCCACTTCTTCTTAGATTTGGGTTTTGAAGTAGAGGCAACATTTGCCTCAGGTTTAGCCGTCCCATTACCATTGCCCGAATTTTGAGGTTTACTCCCTTTCTTCTTGGGGCCTCCAATCAAATTTTCATATGTCTGAAGGTCATTAACTAACTCATGAAAGTCTATGTCCTTTTTATTCATGACATAATTGGATGTATAGGGCAGAAATAATGGAGTCAGACTATTCAAGATAAGGCTTACTTGAGTTGTGTGATCCATTTCAGCACCATGATCCTGGGCTTCTTGGAAATAACTTGCCATGAGGAGAACATGATCACGCACGTTTTGATGGGGTCCATTCGTGCATTGATGTATTTCTTAGTCGCGTCAAAGCGAGACTGAAGAGATGCCCTACCGAATAGCTTAGTTAACTTCGTCATAACTTCAGCAGCCTTTTTGGTTTTAGAAAACCGAGTTTTAAGGGTGTCAACCATGCTGGAAAGCATAAAGTATAGAGCTTTGTCGTTAGCTTTCTGCCAACGCTCATACTTTTCTTTAACAGCTTTGGTTGCATTATCCCCTGACACTTCTAGAGACGGCTCAGTTCACACAAACAAGGCACTTTCTCCTATGAGAGCAATATTAATGTTCTCATTCCATTTTGGAAAGTTAGATCCATTTAGCTTATTTTCGGTCAAGAGTGATAACATGGAATTCATCATGGTTATACAGGATACTACAAAATAATAAATAGAAATCAATAATGGTTTAACACAAAATCCAATTCAGAAATTATAAGCACATAGCATGTAGGAATGATAAGAGAAAATACTAAAAAAATACAATCCTAAATAATTTCTAAGGTTTTCAACAAACTGATATCAGTGTCCCGTTTAGGCGAGAGTCAAAGCTACCATCTATTGAATAGAGTTGTTAGCTCATCTAAAATGTTAAACATACTAGCAACCTTTTATTCGATCAAGATTAAAATCTAGCGTTGTCCCGTTTAGGCGAGAGTCAAGGCTATTCTATCTTATGAGCTTCTACCATTGTTTCATATTTTACAAGTCAAATACAGTCGCCACCATTAGGGTGATCCACTATATAAAACACTTACAAAGCTACTTATCTTTCGAGATTAAACGGTGCGAACTTGCTAATGAACGTTCCTCCATTAGGGAGGATTACTCACTAAAACAAACACTATGTAAAACCAACAATGGGGATCGAATATCTTAATAATAATAAAGCTCATTCTTTAAAATGTATTTTCTTTATTATTTATAATAAAATATATTCATTAAATATCGAATTTAGAATTAAAATTCTAAATAAGAATTTAATTTAATATTTATAAAATTATACTTAGATGGTGATTGAAATAAATTTAATTATTTCCATGTTAGTAGTAATTTTGATATAGAAATATTAAGAAAATTATTTAAGTTGTATTAATTTAAATTAATTTGCAACTTAAAATAAATTTTCATGAGAATATATTTATTGTATTTTGAAAAAGAAAGTATAAAAACTTATTTTCGAAATACTGAAATAATAAATACTTAGAAAAAATACTTTAAGCCAAAAATATCACCTATCTAGATTTTCCCTTGACTAATTAATTGAATTTCTAATAATATACTTTAATTCATTTATTTTAAATTAATCAATAAATGAAAAAATCATTGATTTAAGTTGGTCCAAGAATTAATTAAAATAAATAATTAATTTACAACTTAATCTATTTTTCAAGATAAATTCAAAAACATCTAGCATTATGAAATGCAATTTCGAAATTGATTAAAAATAAACAAAAAAAATATATTTTGAAAATTATTTAAATTTAAGTTGAAAAATTAAATTTCAACTAAAAAATAATTTTCTATTTAATTAAGTGTCATGAAAAAGAAATATATAAGTATCATGATGAAAATCAACTTAGATATTTAATTTTTTGTTAATTTAATTAAATGTATTAAACTCAAGAAATAAATAATTAAGTGTAGAGAAGGCTTAATTATTAATTTCTAGTTTAATACTAGGAAAAAATATACTTAAAATTAATTGTACCAAAATTAATTATTTAAATAATTAATTTCACAATGTATAATATTTTCATATTTAATATTAGAAATAATAAGTAGTCTAGAAATAATTATCTAGAAAATATCTTATTTGACTAAGTATCTTTTCCACAAAATTTGAAAAAAAAAATCTAATTTAAGTTGTATAGAAAAAATCTATAACTTAAATATTTTCAAATTTAAATTTAATTAAATATCAAAAATTAAGTTGTAACCACTTAATTTGAAAAATATTCCATTTTAAGTTTAAAACTAACTTAAAAAATATCTTAAGAATCTTTAATAACTAATGCCTAGAATTCCTCAACTTAATTTTAAATTTAAATAAAATATTCAAATTTAAGTTAGATATGAAAAATTAGTTAAAATAACTAATTTATAACTTAAATAGGAATATTTAATTAAATAAGCTCCAGAAAGAATCTAGTTAGTTAAAATTCTTTATTTAATTAAAAAAAACAAGAAAAATACAAATAGTTTCTCTAGAAATAATATCTAAAACTAAAAGTGTTTTTCTTAAAATTAACTTTAAAATATTAAAATGAAAATAAATTTCATATATTTTAAAAGTTAATTATGTTGCTAATCAATTTTATTAGGTTAAACTAATTTAATTAACCTAGCACAGTTATTCAAATCAGGCAAATGGGCCTTCACAATTGGGGTAGTTCATGTGAGGGGGAGCTGGGTTCAGTATGTCGTACCCACTTCTAATGGCCCCTAACTCTCACACAAGGCCCAAAAGAGAGGAATTTAACCTTAAAATAAATAACTGTTATTAATTGAATAGGTCCAAAAACTAAATGGACCTAAATAAAATCTATCATGGTGTGACATTTTATTTAGCAACAACCTATATGCATCTATATAATAAAATAAACATATAGGCTCACACAGGCACACATTTGGATGGATCCTATCATGTTGCTAGGTAGTACACAGATGAAAGAAGATTGTAAAATTTACTTGTTACAAATTATTTACTTGACCAATTGAACCATGAGTTAAAATCAGATCATTGGATCTGTCAACAAGTTAACCATGGCTATTTCCAATCAAGCAATAATAGGTTTTATAAAACTTACAAACAAGCTAAAAACACATACTCCTGCAACAAGGTTAGCTGGATAGTTAGATGTAGGATTTATTTAATTTTGAATAATTAAATTTCGAAAAAAATAATTAAATAATAAAAAAAAATATTTATTTTTGAATTAAAAAAAATAAAAAATATATATTTTCGAAATTAATAATAAATAAAATAATATTTAAAATTAAACCTACAATTTTAAAAAATTAGGTTTCAACTAACCTAAATATCCTTTCAAAATTTGCTAACTACTTTTGGAAAAATTAATGTTATTTTATAAATTAAATATTCAATAAAAATTAAAAAAAAAAGATAAATAAATATCTTTTTCAGATTTCATGATTTAACTTAAATAAATAAAATAACAAAAATTTAAAAGTTAGCAAAATATCTTATTTCTATTTAAAATATCATGATTATAGTTATCTTATTTTAAATTTAAATAAGGTCAAATTATTTAAAAAAAAATATTTAATTTAAAAAAAATATAATATCTAAAATTAAATTTAAAAAATAAGGTAAGAATAATCAAATTCAAAAATAAGATAGATAATTAAGCAAAAAAAGATAGATATTTACTATTTTCAAATTCAAATTACACTAATATCATGAATAAATTTTAAAAAAAATTAATTAATCTAATTATGATATTTAGAATTGAAATAGGAATAGTAAATGTCTAAATACAAAACTACACAAAAAATCGAAAGTTAAATCCATGAAATAGCATGAAAAATCGAAGAAAAACGAAAAATTGCGAGCAGCATACTATCCGCAAGGGGAGTGCACGGCCGAGCAAGCTCGGTGCTAGAGGTGTCCAGCAGGATTTCCCCGCGCGGAAGCTCGATTTCAGACACAGATTCGTGTCCGTGCGCGTGCTGTCCGAGGGAAGCCCCTCATGCGTGCGCGTGGGGCAGTGACACCATCCCGATATTTTTCAAAACTTCAAAAAATCATAACTAATTCAAATTAAATCGAAATTGAATTCTGTAAAAAGTAAATTGCTTAATATTTTTCCATACTATCCAATAAAAATAATTCTAGAAACAGAATTTTAATTATTCTTCACGAAAATTCACAAACATCAATCAATCATCATATAACACACAACACAACATGAAACCATCCAAAACACAAACAAATCGTTTTAAAGTCCAAATTTCTTGCAAGAAAATCAATTACCATGGCTCTGAGGCCAGTTGTTGGAATTTATTTTACCAGGATCTTAGATCTACTCACAAGTATGTTGTTTAACACCCTAAATATGAACTTTCTAAAACGATAAATAAACACATATAAAGTTAAGAAAACCTTACATTGATGGCAGCGGAATAATGTCTCCTTCCACTCAGATCTCTAACCCTTGTATCCTTTCTGTCGCAGAGTATTATCAAGATCTGAGCCCGAATGTCCTTCTCTTTGTGTGTGATCCTTCACAGTCTTCCAATCTATGATTGAGGTACCACTTGTTGTCTGTGGGCACTACTCTATCACTGAGGGTTTCGAAATTTAGAAGAGGAAAAGAGAGAGAGTTGATTTCGGCTATAGAAGAGAGAGGGAAAGCTCAGTTTTCTGAAAAATTGATTTTCTGACAAAAAGCATTCATTTGACTGAGCCATCACTTTCTTTTTATAGGCAACTACTAGGTTTAGGTTAGTAATTATTTGGAATTAAAATAATGAAAATATCAATTGGAAAAAGCTATCCAAGTGGCCGGCCATAGGTGTTGATGGGCCTTACTTGGATTTTGCAGTTTTCACAATTTTTTTATTTCTATTTTCTCAAAAACGCCAATTTTCCAATTCTAACCATTTAAATGCCAAAACTAATTATTTAATAACTAAAATAGATTATTAAATAATATTGTCATTTAATTTAATTATTAATTAGACATATAAAGTCTATTAATAAATAAATAAACCTAGAATCTCTTTTCTTTACAATTTCACCCCTGCTTAGTGAAAATTCACAAATTAGACATAGTCTAACTTTAGAATTATAATTGATTAATCACAAATCAATTATTGAGTCTTACAAGCAGTATAGTCTCAACTAGAATGGGGACCATGGATCTATATGCTGAGCTTCCAATAAGTGAACCGAATTTACTAAGTAAATTCCTACTTATTAATTGTTCGTTGAATCCAATCTTAGAACTTAGAATTACACTCTCAGACTTATATAGAGCATATTATATATTCCACGATATAGTTATGCTATAGTTATGCTATCTGATTTAACCATTTTTATAATCTTATTGTGATCAAAGATCCTCTATATATATGATTTACATCGAGATGGGATAATTTTACCGTTCTCACCCCTCAACGTATTTTGCCCCTTAAAACACTTAGCTACCTGTAAATGATGTTTAGTGATCTAAGAATTAGTCACTTAAACAAGAGCTCATCCATTTACTTCTATTTAGCTAAGCTCGAAGGGAATCATCACTTGACTTCTATACACCAGTAGAAGCTATAGATTCCAAATTTATGTTCAGCACTCCCACTCAATCATACTATCATGTTCCCAAAATATACGTATCACCCTGACCCAAAAGTAGGCTTAACTAATAAATCAAAGAACATGAATAACACTCCTGAGTTGGGCCTAAGCATATCAGGATTTAGATTCTTTTAATCTTAAGATCAACTACTGATATTGACTTGGAAAGATATGACAGTAAGTTTATAATATCTTAACATATGTCCCCTTCTTCTTGCTCTTTTATTGCTTCTCTTGCTTCTATCACTATTCCTAAAACAGTTCTTGAAGTCATGTCTCATGCTAGTTGGCTTGCTGCAATGATAGAAGAGATGACTGCTTTAGTCGAGAATGGGACTTGGGACTTCATTTACCTTCAGGAAAATGAGTCATAGGGTGCAAATGGGTATTCACAGTTAAAGTCAATCTAGATGGAACAATTGCTCACTTAAAGGCCCGTCTATTATTGTAAAGCCCGCTTAGTTAATTTGGAAATTAGCAGTTGTTTATGATTAATTATGAAATTATTTATAGCTATTTAAATAATTTATTATACTGTTATTTATGGAATTCAGAAATGCATGGTTATGTTATTCAGTAGTTTTCATATTTTGCATTTCCGGTGCCTGGTATTTTGGAACTCGGCGTTTGGCTCAGTAGAAATCACAATTTAGTATGTTAGTAGTTTGGGGACGGGTTTTAGACATTGGGAATGTCGGGATGGCCGGGAATTTAGAATTTCCCAAAAATACCCCTTTAGTATGATTTATGTAGTTTTATGGTGGAGGGGCAAAATGGTCTTTTTGCCCCATTAGTATTTTGTCTTTTGTGATTTTATGAAATGGAAATTAAATGTTTATTTTTAGTATTATTTGGCTGAATAAATGGTTATGTTATGTGGCTTTAGATTATTTTTTTTTACAAAACTTAACACTTATTTCTCTCTCTCATTTTCGGCCAAGCTTTGGGCAGTAAGGAGCTGATTTCTCCATTGTTATTTGCTTGTGAATTCATCCCTCTTTAAGGTTCATTTCAAGCTAGGTTAGCTCTTGTAACTTCTCTTTAATTTCTTGAGATTTTGATGAAAAAGTTGAGCAAATGCATGATTATTTGAGTATGTTGTTGTTGTGTTTAATTGTTGTTTACAGAAGCTTGATTAAGTTCTAATTGAATGGATTATATAGGTTTTAATGCATGCTAGTTGTGTTGTTCAAAGTTTGGAATTTTTATGCTTAAAAATGTGATTTTGAAGAAAATGAGGAAATTGGTTGCTGTGTTTGTGGTGGTTGTTTTCTATTGTTTGCAGAGGCTTATTTATGCTTATTTAAGTAGATTCTAGCTTGTTTGAATGCATGTTTGTGGGATTTGCTCAAGTTTGAGTTTAGAACTCAAAGCTTGAGCTTTAATGGCAATTTGTGTATCTGTGATTTCTGGGTTAGTTTGATGCCTTGGATATGTTCTTTGGGGTATTTAGAGCAGGTCTGGAAGGTTTGGTATTAATTGGGTTTGATTTGGTTGAGTTAGGAATTTTTGAAAAATTCCTGCGAGGAATCGGAATTCCGGTTGTGCAACCGGAATTCCGGATGAGGGTCCAGTAATTCCCAGAACCGGAATTCCGGTTGGGCAACCGGTCTGCCGGTTGGGGAATTTTCAGAACCCGTGTTTTTCCTCGTTTTTATGTTTTAAGGGGTATTGCCATGCTTTTTATCGATAGGGAAACTTTTAGTTCCTAGTTTAAGTTCCCGGGAAGTGATTTAGCGTGTCACTTATAGCGTTGTGATTTTTATGGTTTAGGAGCCAGTAATCCGCCGCTCAGCTAAAAGTTCCAGTCAGGTTGACCGGCACACCTGAATTCGGAATCCAGGTAAGATTAGTATAACAGTATGCATATGTAGATTACATGTTTAGCGTGCATGTAGGAAGCCTGTTAGATTACATTAGTTATGTATATAGGCTTCGAACCATCCAACCCTGTCACGTCGGTACAGGCTGGAGTATGACCAGCAGCCGGAGTATGACCGGTTCGACCGATCAGGCTGACATTTGGTTGGTCGTTCCGTGCTATTGACCTATCCCGTCGGTACAGGCTGGAGTATGACCAGCAGCCGGAGTATGACCGGTTCGACCGATCAGGAGGATACTTGTCAATAGTACCGTCCCTGTGAACGTTCAAAACTCAGTACCATGTTGGACATGGCAGTAGTGGCTCAGTACCGTGTTGGACACGGCAGTAGCGGGACTCAGTATCGTGTTGGACACGGCAGTTAGAATTATGTATGAGTATTATTATGCTTTTCTTACTGAGTCTGTCGACTCACAGATCTACGTTTATGTGTAGGTAAAGGCAAGGCTAAAGCTGATGGACCGTGAGCGAGCTTGTGAAGATTGTACATGTCGGGGCGGTTAGGCCTGGAGCGTACGATCATCGGGACAGCGAGGCTGATTTTTGTAACTGGTCGTTAGACGACTTTTATTTTATGTAACAGTTAAAGAGTTAAATCTTTTTGTAAATGATTTTATAATCGGGATCCCGAGTCTTTTGTAATATTGTTTTATAAGTTTAATTAAAAAGCAAAATTTTAATTAATCACGTTTTTCCATAAACCTCGTTGATTAGCAACGAGCTGCACAGTATGCTTAAAAATCACGTAATACGCCTATGTTAGTTAGGGTGTTACAATTATGCTCAAACTTATTGAGTGAACTATTGTGATACTTTTTTTCATTTTGCTAAACTGACATTTGTTCGACTGTTCATTTATATGGCAGCTACTCATCATTGGCCTTTGCATTAATTTGATATTAAAAATGTTTTTCTTCATGGAGATCTTGAGGAAGAAGTGTATATGGAGAAACCTCCTGGGTTTGTTGCTTAGGGGGAGTTAGAACGAGTTTCTCGTCTTCGCAAGTCTTTATATGGTTTGAAATAAAGTCCTCGTGCTTGGTTTGGTAAATTTATTCAGGCTATTGAGAAATTTTGTTTGTTGAAAAGTAAGTCAGGTCATTCTGTGTTCTATAAAAGATCAACTATTGGTAGTATTTTGTTGGTTGTGTATGTGGATGATATTGTTATTACTATAGATGATACCCATTTTCACACGAAAGATTTAGGGGTGCTCGAGTATTTCTTAGGAGTTGAAGTCACTCGGAGTAGACAAGATATTTATTTACCTCAAAGTAAATATGTACTTGATTCGTTAACTGAGACAAAAAATTAGGAGCAACACCTTCTTGTACTCCAATGAATCCTGCTACGCATCTAATGTGTAACACCCTAACTATCTTAGGCGTATTACGTGATTTTTAAACGTACTGTGCAGCTCGTTGCTAATCAACGAGGTTTATGGAAAAACGTGATTAATTAAAATTTTGCTTTTTCATTAAACTTATAAACCATTTTACAAAAGTCTCGGGATCCCGATTTATAAAATATTTACAAAAGTTTTAACTGATTAACTTTTACATCAAAATGAAAGTCGTCTAACGACAGTTACAAAAATCTCAGCCGTGCTGTCCCGAGGATCGTACGCTCCAGGCCTAACCGCCCCGACATGTACAATCTCATAAGCTCGCTCACGGTCCATCAGCTACAGCCTTGCCTTTACCTACACATGAACGTAAACTGTGAGTCGACAGACTCAGTAAGAAAAGCATAATAATATCATACATAAAACTGACTGCCGTGTCCAACACGATACTGAGTCCCGCTACTGCCATGTCCAACATGGTACTGAGCACTACTGCCATGTCCAACATGGTACTGAGTTTTTGAACGTTCAGGGGACGGTACTATTGACAAGTATCCTCCTGATCGGTCGAACCGGTCATACTCCGGCTGCTGGTCATACTCCAGCCTGTACCGACGGGATAGGTCAATAGCACTAAACCACCAACCAAGTGTCAGCCTGATCGGTCGAACCGGTCATACTCCGGCTGCTGGTCATACTCCAGCCTGTACCGACGTGACAGGGTTGGATGGTTCGAAGCCTAAATACATATCTAATGTAATCTAGCAGGCTTCCTACATGCACGCTAAACATGTAATCTACATATGCATACTGTTATACTAATCTTACCTGGATTCCGATTTCAGGTGTGCCGGTCAACCTGACTGGAACTGAAGCTGAACGGCGGATTACTGGCTCCTAAACCATAAAAATCACAACGCTATAAGTGACACGCTAAATCACTTCCCGGGGACTAAAACTTGAAACTAAAAGTTTCCCTATCGATAAAAAGCATGGCAATACCCCTAAAAACCTAAAAACGAGGAAAACTAGGGTTCGGAAAAATTCCCCAACCGGCAGACCGGTTGCCCAACCGGAATTCCGGTTCTGGGAATTACTGAACCCCCATCCGGAATTCCGGATGCACAACCGGAATTCCGGTTCCTCGCAGGCAGCAACCATAAAATTTCATAACTCGACCAATTTAACCCCAATTGGTCCCAAACTTTCCAGACCTGCTCTATATGTCCCAAATAACAAATCCAAGGCATCAAACCTACCCAGAAACCACAGATACAAAATTTGCCATTGGAGCTCAAGCTTTGAGTTCCAAACTCAAGCTTGAGCAAACCACCTAATCAAGCATGCAAACCAACTTAATTCTACATAACTAAGCATAATATCACCTCTGCAAACTAACAAGAACATCCAGCAACATCACAGAACAAAATGAACCATTTCTTCCAAAATTCACCACTTTTTCACATAAAAAACTAAAAGCTTGAACAACCTAACTAATATGCTTTCAACACAGCTCAATCAACATCAATAATCATGCTTTGAATCACACAAATTAACCACAAAAACACAAAGACAAAAACAACTAAAAACTCATGCATGCATCATCATTTTTCATCATTTTTTTCCAAGAAAAACCAAGTAAGAATTAAAGCCAAGAATTACCTCAATTAAAATCACTTGATCTTGCTAAAATAACATGAAATCAACAAGGAAATCCAGCCCTAGCTGCTCCCCAAGCTTGGCCGAACAAGAGAGGAAAAGAGAGAGCTTTGTGTGTGTGTGTTGAAATTTCTAATTTTTCTCTAAGTGTTGAAATTTGTGGAAAAAGGAATATAAAACACATTACTCATTTTATTTCAGCCAAGTAATAATAAAATAAACATTTATTTTTCCATTTAATAAATCACATAAGACAAAACACTAATGGGGCAAAAAGACCATTTTGCCCCTCCACCATAAAACCATGAAAATCATACTAAAGGGGTATTTTTGGGACATTCTAAATTCCCGGCCAATCCCGACATTCCCAATGTCTAAAACCCGTCCCCAAATACTAACATACTAAGTTGTGATTTCTACTGAGCCAAACGCCGAGTTCCAAAATACCGGACACCGGAAATGCGAAATATAAAGCTACTGATGACATAATCATGCATATCTGAATTCCATAAATAACAACGATAAATTATTTAAATAGCTATAAATAATTTCATGATTAACATAAATAACTGCTAATTTCCAAATTAACTAAGCGGGCTTTACAACTATTCCCCCCCTTAAAAGGATTTCGTCCCCGAAATCTAACCTGAATAACTCTGGATAATGAGCTCTCATATCTGACTCTAGCTCCCAGGTGGCTTCCTCCACCTTGCTGTTTCTCCAGAGAACCTTGACCAATGCTATGGTCTTATTCCGAAGGACTTTATCCTTTTTATCCAGGATCTGCACTGGCTGTTCCTCGTATGACATGTCTGGCTGAAGCTGAAGACTCTCATAACTGAGTATATGAGAGGGGTCTGAAACGTATTTTCTCAACATTGAGACATGGAATACGTTGTGCACTGCTGACAAGGCTGGAGGCAATGCTAACCGATATGCCACTTGACCTATCTTCTCGAGAATCTCGAAAGGTCCTGTAAACCTAGGGCATAACTTGCCTCTTTTCCCGAAACGTTTAATCCCCTTCATCGGAGATACTCGCAAAAACACATGGTCCCCTACTCGGAACTCCACATCTCTACGTTTCGGATCTGCGTAACTCTTCTGTCTGCTCTGTGAGGCAAGCATTCTAGCTTTTATTTTCTCTATTGCCTCATTGGTCCGCTGAACTGACTCTGGACCTAAATACTTCCTCTCCCCTGTCTCATCCCAATGGATAGGGGATCTGCACTTCCTACCGTACAACAGTTCATAGGGTGCCATCCCTATCGTACTCTGATAACTGTTGTTATAAGAAAATTCTATTAACGGTAGGTATTTGCTCCATGAACCCTCAAAGTCCATAACACAAGCTCTCAACATATCCTCCAATATCTGAATTGTCCTTTCGGACTGACCATCTGTCTGAGGATGAAATGCTGTACTGAATTTCAGCTTCGTACCCATTGCCCGTTGCAAACTTTGCCAAAATTTGAAGGTGAATTTCGGATCCCTGTCCGAAACTATAGACTTCGGTACCCCGTGAAGTCTCACTATCTCCCTGACATATAACTCTGCCAACTGATCCACTGTAAACGTTGTTCTAACCGGCAGAAAATGAGCAGATTTCGTAAATCGGTCCACCACTACCCAGATGGAATCATGCAAACCCGTGGTCCTAGGTAACCCGACCACAAAATCCATCGTAATATCCTCCCATTTCCATTCTGGTAGGGTTAGAGGCTGCAACAACCCCGCCGGTCTACGATGTTCGGCGTTGATGCGACAAGTGAGGCATCTCGATACGAATTCTACCAAATTCTTCTTCATACCGCTCCACCAGAAGTACGGTTTCAAATCTTGGTACATCTTGGTGGTGCCGGGATGCAGAGAATATGGAGTAGAATGAGCCTCCTCAAAGATCTCGTTTCTCAAGTCCATACTGCTCGGGACACAAACCCTGGCTTTATACAAAAGCATCCCACTTTCTGACACTGAAAAGTCTTTGGCTTGACCAGCCAATACCTCATCTCGGATCTTCACTAACTCTGGATCTGTCATCTGAGCGACTTTTATTCTTTCTAATAGATCAGATTGCAGCGTCAAGTTGTGAAGCTGACCTACCACAAACTCAATGCTGGATCTAACCATATCCTCAGCTAGCTGAGATGAGATCTGAACCATGCTAGCTACTTGCCCGGGACCCTTTCTGCTCAGGGCATCGGCCACTACATTGGCTTTTCCGGGATGATAGAGGATCTCACAATCATAATCCTTCACTAATTCCAACCAACGCCTTTGTCTCATGTTCAAATCTTTCTGAGTAAAGAAATACTTGAGACTTTTATGGTCGGTATAGATCTCGCACTTCTCCCCATAAAGGTAATGCCGCCAAATCTTCAGTGCAAACACCACTGCGGCCAATTCTAAATCATGAGTCGGGTATCGCTGTTCATAATCCTTTAACTGACGGGAGGCATAAGCGATAACCCGATCGGCTTGCATCAATACGCACCCCAAACCCTGTTTGGATGCGTCACAGTAGACTACGAACTTCTCCTTGTCCGAAGGCAAAGCTAGTACCGGAGCAGTAATCAACCTCTATTTCAAATTTCCCTCACGAAAACTAGCTTCGCATTTATCCGACCGGATAAATCGGCCGATTCTTCTTTGTAAGCTCGGTTAGGGGCATTGAAATTTTGGAGAACCCCTCCACAAACCTACGGTAGTACCCGGCTAATCCCAAGAAGCTTCGATCTACATCCTTGTCTTTGGTCTCGGCCAATCCCTGACGGATTCAATCTTCCCGGGATCCACCTTGATCCCATCTTTACTCACAATGTGCCCTAGGAAGGACACCTGAGACAACCAAAACTCACATTTCTTGAACTTGGCGTAAAGTCTATGTTCTCGAAGTCGTTGCAGTACCATCTGAAGATGTAACTCATGCTCCTCTTCTGATTGAGAGTACACGAGGATGTCGTCGATAAACACAATCACACAGATATCGAGGAAGTCCTTGAACACTCTATTCATCAGGTCCATGAATGCTGCAGGAGCATTGGTTAGTCCGAATGACATAACCAGAAACTCGTAGTGTCCATACCTAGTGCGGAAAGCCGTCTTCGGAATGTCCTCCTCTCGGATTCTCAACTGATGATAACCCGAACGGAGATCAATCTTAGAAAAGACCATCTTCCCCTGAAGCTGATCGAACAAGTCATCGATCCTAGGTAATGGATATTTATTCTTCACCGTCAGCTTGTTCAACTCTCTGTAGTCGATGCACATCCTCATAGATCCATCCTTCTTCTTGACGAACAAAACCGGGGCTCCCCAGGGTGATACACTGGGCCGAATGAACCCTATGTCAAGCAACCCTTGGAGCTGAATCTTTAATTCCTTAAGTTCAGCTGGAGCCATCCTATACGGGGCTTTGGAAACCGGAGCCACCCCTGGTGCCAAGTCAATCACGAAATCGATCTCCCGCTGAGGTGGTAACCCTGGAAGTTCTTCGGGAAAAACGTCCAAAAATTCCCGAACCACCCTGATGTCCTCTGGCCGAATGGTGTCTGGCCGAGTGGTGTCCACCACCACGGCCAGAAACCCTAAGCACCCACCGTGCAATAATTCTCTCGCTGACATAGCCGAGATCACCGGGATCCGAGATCCCTGAACCGAACCCACAAATACAAACGGTTCTTCACTTTCCGGTTGGAAGACCACCATCTTCCTCTTACAGTCAATGCTCGCCGAATATTTAGATAGGAAATCCATTCCTAAAATAATATCGAATTCGACTAAGCTCATCTCTATCAGATCAGCGCTTAACTCTCTACCATCTATCCTGATTGGCATAGACCTAATCCACCTATTGGAGATAACCAATTCTCCGCCAGGTAACAGGGTTCCAAACCCTGATTCATATCTATCATAGGGTCTACCCAATTTACTAAAGACTCTGGCCGCCACATAAGAATGTGTAGCCCCAGAATCAAACGACGCGAATATAGCGAGTTGTTAATAGAAAGCCGACTGTGACTGCGATGGGCCGGCATCCGCATCGGCTGCGTGATAGCGAATACCACAGGCCGGAGTGGGTATCGCTGGAGCTCTCGGTGCCTCTGGTCGGAGCTGGGGACATTCCCTCTTGAAGTGTCCGGGCATGCCACAATGAAAGCATCCCTGACCTTTGCACTCACCCCGATGGTGCCTCTTGCAGCTAGGGCACTCGGGATAGGAGAATCGGGTCTCAGTACCACCAGGACGACTCCTGCGTTCGGTTCCCCGGAACCTCTTGTTCGACTCGAGCCACGGAAGCGAGTGGGTGCTCTCTTCCTCGATCAATGGCCGAACCACTACTCCCCTGCTAAAACCCGATGCGGGAGGGGTAGGAGCTCCGCCACTAACCGAGATCTTGGGCGATTCCCGACATGCACCCCACTGCACCCTCAGCTCGCAGTGCCTTCTCCACCATCTGAGCATAGGTGGTGCTGTCGTCGGTGGTGATCATCAGATCATGCCTGATCTTGGGATTCAACCCGTCCAGGTACTTCTCCTTCTTGCTGAAGTCGGTCGGCACAATTCCCGAGGCTAACCTCGCCAACCGATCAAACTGAGTAGTATACTCAGTGACGCTCATGTTCTCCCGCTGGGTCAGGTGAACGAACTCTTTCCTCTTGGCGCTTCTGACCGCCTCATTGTAGTATTTCGCATTAAAGAGTTCCTGGAACCTTTCCCAGGTCATGGTGGTGACGTCATGGATCTGAGACACCATGTCCCACCAGACCAACGCGTCCTCCTGGAACTGAAACGTGGCGCACACCACTCTGTCGTTACCGGTGACACCCATGAAATTCAGTATCTTGGTGATCACCGTCAGCCATTGCTCGACTTTCATCACGTCCGGACCTCCCAGGAATACCGGAGGTGCTTGCTTCCGGAACCGCTCATATAATGGTTCCAATCTATGGGCCGCCACCACTATCTCGGCCTGGGCAGCAGGGGCAGGTGCCACTGGAACTACGGGCACGGGAACTGCAGGAGCACCCTGCTGTCTCAACCTCTGAATCTCGAGGTCTTGTTCTTCGATCCGGGCTTGCATCTCCGCAAACCCTAACTCCCAGTTCGGGGCTCCCTGATCGAGTTTGGGGAGCACTGGGCACTGTGGCGGGTTCTCATCACCCGGCCACGAGCCCCGCCTCGGGGACCTCTACCTCGGCCCACGGCGGTGGGGAACCGGGCTCCCCGTCCCCGATTCGACCCTACGGAGTTGCCACGACTCACGGTAGTCCGCCTGGCGTCCATCTGATTAGAACCGCCTGCGAAACCAAGAGTTGGCATATCAGGTCGTATTCAAGGCGAGCTTACTAATGCCGCTTAATTTGGAAATTAGAAATGAAACATGCGCCTATTCTACTATCAGGCTACTAACATGCTTCCTAACAGGTTTTTCTTTTTCATAACTGAATAAAATAAACTACTAAAGCAATAAAGGCTTACTGAACCGTGAACCGAGCTAACTGCTGATGATGATTGTACATGTCGTGACGATCTTCGGAAGACAACACAGCGGCTACGATACCAAATTGTAACACCCTAACTATCTTAGGCGTATTACGTGATTTTTAAACGTACTGTGCAGCTCGTTGCTAATCAACGAGGTTTATGGAAAAACGTGATTAATTAAAATTTTGCTTTTTCATTAAACTTATAAACCATTTTACAAAAGTCTCGGGATCCCGATTTATAAAATATTTACAAAAGTTTTAACTGATTAACTTTTACATCAAAATGAAAGTCGTCTAACGACAGTTACAAAAATCTCAGCCGTGCTGTCCCGAGGATCGTACGCTCCAGGCCTAACCGCCCCGACATGTACAATCTCATAAGCTCGCTCACGGTCCATCAGCTACAGCCTTGCCTTTACCTACACATGAACGTAAACTGTGAGTCGACAGACTCAGTAAGAAAAGCATAATAATATCATACATAAAACCGATCGCCGTGTCCAACACGATGCCGAGTCCCGCCATCGCCATGTCCAACATGGTGCGAGCACTACCGCCATGTCCAACATGGTACCGAGTTTTTGAACGTTCGGGGACGGTACTATTGACAAGTATCCTCCCGATCGGTCGAACCGGTCATACTCCGCCGCTTGGGTCATACTCGGCTGTCGTACCGACGGGATAGGTCAATAAGATCGAACCACCAACCAAGTGTCGGCTGATCGGTCGAGCCGGTCATACTCACATTTCTTGGTCATACTCCAGCCTGTACCGACGTGACAGGGTTGGATGGTTCGAAGCCTAAATACATATCTAATGTAATCTTCCTACATGCACGCTAAACATGTAATCTACATATGCATACTGTTATACTAATCTTACCTGGATTCCGATTTCAGGTGTGGTCAACCCGACCGGCCGAAGCCGAACGGCGGATCGGCTCCTAAACCATAAAAATCACAACGCTATAAGTGACACGCTAAATCACTTCCCGGGGACTAAAACTTGAAACTAAAAGTTTCCCTATCGATAAAAAGCATGGCAATACCCCTAAAAACCTAAAAACGAGGAAAACTAGGGTTCGGAAAAATTCCCCAACCGTGAATAGGTTGCCCAACCGAATTCCGGTTCGGGAATCTTCGAACCCCCATCCGGAATTCCGGATGCACAACCGGAATTCTCGCAGGCAGCAACCATAAAATTTCATAACTCGACCAATTTAACCCCAATTGGTCCCAAACTTTCCAGACCTGCTCTATATGTCCCAAATAACAAATCCAAGGCATCAAACCTACCCAGAAACCACAGATACAAAATTTGCCATTGGAGCTCAAGCTTTGAGTTCCAAACTCAAGCTTGAGCAAACCACCTAATCAAGCATGCAAACCAACTTAATTCTACATAACTAAGCATAATATCACCTCTGCAAACTAACAAGAACATCCAGCAACATCACAGAACAAAATGAACCATTTCTTCCAAAATTCACCACTTTTTCACATAAAAAACTAAAAGCTTGAACAACCTAACTAATATGCTTTCAACACAGCTCAATCAACATCAATAATCATGCTTTGAATCACACAAATTAACCACAAAAACACAGCAGCAAAAACAACTAAAAACTCATGCATGCATCATCATTTTTCATCATTTTTTTCCAAGAAAAACCAAGTAAGAATTAAAGCCAAGAATTACCTCAATTAAAATCACTTGATCTTGCTAAAATAACATGAAATCAACAAGGAAATCCAGCCCTAGCTGCTCCCCAAGCTTGGCCGAACAAGAGAGGAAAAGAGAGAGCTTTGTGTGTGTGAGTTGAAATTTCTAATTTTTCTCTAAGTGTTGAAATTTGTGGAAAAAGGAATATAAAACACATTACTCATTTTATTTCAGCCAAGTAATAATAAAATAAACATTTATTTTTCCATTTAATAAATCACATAAGACAAAACACTAATGGGGCAAAAAGACCATTTTGCCCCTCCACCATAAAACCATGAAAATCATACTAAAGGGGTATTTTTGGGACATTCTAAATTCCCGGCCAATCCCGACATTCCCAATGTCTAAAACCCGTCCCCAAATACTAACATACTAAGTTGTGATTTCTACTGAGCCAAACGCCGAGTTCCAAAATACCGGACACCGGAAATGCGAAATATAAAGCTACTGATGACATAATCATGCATATCTGAATTCCATAAATAACAACGATAAATTATTTAAATAGCTATAAATAATTTCATGATTAACATAAATAACTGCTAATTTCCAAATTAACTAAGCGGGCTTTACATAATGAGTGATGGAGAACTATTTGAAGACCCTAAGAAGTATCGTAGATTAGTTGGAAAACTAAATAATCTTATTATGATTCATCCAAATATTACTTTCTCAGTTAGTGTTGTCAGTCAATTTATGTCATCTCTAACAATTCATCATTAGGCAGCCTTAGAAAAAATTTTGTGTTACTTGAAAAAAGCACCCGAACGAGGTATTGTTTACAAGGATCATGGACACACCCAGATTGAGTATTTATCAGTTGCAGATTGGGCTTCTTCCAATGTGGATAGAAGATCCACTTCAGGTTATTGTGTCATTGTCGAAGGTAATTTGGTCTCTTGGAAGAGTAAGAAGCAAAATGTTGTGTCCAGAAATATCGGGCTATGGTACAATCTGTATGTGAGACAATATGGATTTATAAGTTTTTGATTGAATTTGGGTTTAAAATTTCAGTTCCAGCAAAAATTATAGTGTGATAATCAAGTTGCTCTTCATAGTGTCTCAAATCTTGTATTCCACAAGCGAACTAAACACATTTAGATTGATTGTCTATTTTGTTTGTAAAAATATTTAATAAAGCCTAATCTCCACAGAATATGTGAAGACTCGAGAGTAATTAGGAAATATTTCTATAAAGACTTTGAATGGAGTGCGGGTTAACTATCTTTGTAAATTGTAACAAGCTGGACGTGATTAATATTTAGTCAGTCACTCTAATTTAATTAGTTTCCTATTTACTCTCTCTAATCAATCAATATCAATCAATATATATATAAAGGCAAGTTTAAAAGAGAGTGAAGTGGCATGATCTAAGAGCTTTCTTCTATTTTCTCTGTTTTATTATTTTTTTTCACAATTATATCAATTTTTGTTATTATTTTATTATTTAAATCACTTAATTAATATATGTATAGCATTTAAAAACAAATTTCAACGTGTAATAATTTAATAATAATTAATCAATTTATAACTCTTTGTATTCTAGAGAAATTAAAAGTCATACAAAATTTTAATTAAGTCATTCAATATTCCATTATGTTACGTGTTTTCATGTTAAGATCTTTACCTATATATATATATGTATAAAGTTAAGCATAGAAGATTGCAAGTGCTTACAATTTTTTATTTTTCAATTAATCTTCTTTGATATTTTATGGTAATGCTCAAAAAAATAGTTTTGAGAAATTTTTTTTACTCTATCTCTCTCTCTCTCTCTCTCTCTCTCTATATATATATATATCTTTATATGTAATATGTGATGAGATTTTGAGATTTATCAATTAGCAACACATGAAAAATAATAATGGGCTTTATCTAGGGAAATTTACAAAAATACTGTAATTTGGGTTAACTTTTACAAAAATACTGTGACACGAAAAAGTTTTCAAAAATACTGTGTTTTTATAAAACACCAATAAAACACAAAGCAGAATAACTCAAAACAACAGTAGAACACCGACAAAACACCAGTAGAACAGCAGTGAAAACTTAACACAGTATACTGCAGTATGAAACTTATAAAAAAACACAGTAAAAAAGTAAAAAATACCGCTTGACAGTATTTTTGTAAAAAATTAGCAAAAGTTAGTATACCATGTAAATTTCCCTTTATCTATTTCAAATGCTCCTAGGTATGTGTCAACTAGCTAGATCTGAAGTTTAATCATTTATCATCATCTTAAATTATAAATATCACACAAACATAAATATTTATAATTATTAGTAGTATTCTTATTTTGTTTTGGTGAAGACTACATTTACAGTTTGATCTATAAAAAATACTTATATTAGTGTTGAGTGAAGTGCATATATATGTCATCCTCTATATATATATATATGTCATCCTCTATATTTTTCTTTATATGTTTTCTAATTTTTGAGGGTCTAACATTTTTTTCTATAAAAAATAAAATAAAAACATGCTTGCATTAATTTTGTAACAATTAAAAATTAAAAATAATATATATATATAAATATTTATATCTACATTAATTTTGTAAATTTCTTTCTTAAGAAAACCTATTGCTATTCGTTTAATTAGAAAATGAGTTGTATTTTACATCATCTCATAGTTTCTTTTTTTTTTTAAAAAAAAAAAAAAATCGTTTATTTTTGTTCTTTTAATTATTTTATTTTTTTCAAAAGAAAAAAGTTTGCTTAATTATTTTCATTCAGTTTTATTATCTTCTTATTTATTTAATTTTTATTCAATATTTATTATGAGATTTTTACACTTGGTGTCCTTTTTTGTCTTTTTTTTACTTTTTTGTCAATACTGGGTTATTTAAACTTTTATACAAGTTTTATTTTTCAATTTTACATTTTCAAAAGTTTCATAATTACAAATATACCTATCCCTATGCTTATGTCATGGTTTTCTCTCTTCTTACACTCCACCACTTCCATAACTCCTCCTTTCTTTTTTTTGTTTTGTTTTTTTTTTTTTTATTTTCTGTTTCTCTTTCCTTGGTTCTTCATTACCACAACCCACGATCATCCCGTCCAAAGCCCTAACCCACGATTTTTCAACCTCTCATCTATGTCACTATCTCCATTATCTTCCATAAGCTCTGTAAGTTGTTCCTCCCACATTGTCTTCTCTTCTTCTATAAATGGCTACCACTAAGTCGGGTTCGAAGTCACCTTCCCCAGCTAAAAAAATTTCTAAAATTTCTAAGAAACCTCCTACAAATTCATCTAAAGTTGATCCTAAGATGAGTTTGAAGCGCATTGCGAAGAAAGGAATGAGTGATGTTGCAGAGCCATCTAGTTCTAAGAAAAGACCTTTTCCAAATAAGATTGAGTCTCGTAAGACAAAGAGAGCAAAATCTTCGAAATCTGCCAAGGATGTAAGTTGGGTTATGTTGTTTTTCAATTTATGTTTAGTTTTTTTCTGGTTGTTGTGTTTTTTCATATGATGTTTTGTGTTTTAAATTTTCCCCCTTCTTGTTTTAGGTTATATCTTATTTTGATTTTGAGGATGAAGTGCATGATGGGGAAGTGAAGCCTAAAGTTAAATCCAAGGTATTGTTACCTTGAATTTTCTCATTTTCTTAAGTTTAAAATTTTTAATCACCCTTTATTTTCTTTTTGTCAATGTTTTACCTGTTTATAATGACGATTTTATGTTTTGTCTCATTTTTTTTTTTGTATTTCTTTTATGTATTTTTTGTTGATGTTGTTTTTGTCTTGTTCTTTAGCGTTTTTTGGTTTTTTTTTCTGCTATTAAACAGTTTATAGCATTATTAGTTTTTCAGTAACTTATGGCCTTGTTATGAACATTTGTTTAACTGTTTGTTTTCAGTTATTTTTAGGTTGTTTAATTTAATTTCTTAGTTGACAATTACTATTTTAATTTCATTTTCTGCATATTGTTGTTAATATATTGCTTTGAAGTTGCTCATCTTTTAGGATGAGCATATTGGAGTTGTTTTTTAAATTTTGTTTTTTGGTTTTTTCCTGGTTGCTTATTTTTTGTTTTGCATTTTAGTTGTTGCTTGCAATGTATTTATTTAGTTGTTCAAATTTGTTGCTTATGTTTTTTTTTGTTTTCCCTCTTTCAGGTCCATGCTAAGAGCTCAGAAAAGTGTGAAGACTTTGACTTACCCAAAGAAAAATCCTTCTAAGGTGTCTTTTTTTTTTGTGTTTTTTTATAGTACATTTTTGTTTTTCCCTTTTCTATTGTTTCATGTCATTTGTCATCAGTGATGATAATCATTTTTGTGTTGTCAACTTCTTTTTCTTAATCCTGGTTATTTTCAAGCTGTTGTACCATTTCTGCAGCCACAAGCTTTGCGTAGTCGGTGAAGTCAAAATATTTATTTACTCCTGTAGTTTTTTTTGTGTTGTTTTTTGGTTGTTGGATGGTTGTCTCTGATGTCACAGTCCCTGTCTCTAGAAAAAATGTATCATCTTGAATTGTGTGTGCAAATAGTTGTTGCTTGGAAGTTGTTCCTGGGTTGTTTCCAGGTTGCTGCAAATCTTCCTGTGCTGAGTTGTTGTCATATGCTGCCATCATCATATTTTTATCTGTGAAATCAACTATTAAACAACTATTTTGAAGCATACGTTAGTTAATAAGGATAAATTCAACATTTCTTGTTTGGAGATCCCAAACAACAATTATTTTACTGGAAAACAACTTATAAACAACTGTTTACAGATTCAAATCCTGTAGCATCTAATTATATGCATTAATATTTTTTTTTTGATGCAATTTGTTGTTGTTTTTTTGTTCAGGTTTATAAAATTTCCTGATCATTTCAATTTTTTCCTGTTTTCCTCAATTTATAACACATTCTCAATTATGTAGAATAAAAAAATAGGAAGAGGTTCATGAAGAAATTGTACTACCTTCAATTCTTTCTTTGATTCGCTTATGGGTGAGTTTCAATGATTTCTCAATGTCCTTTTCTTCGATTCCTCTCCTTTGAACTCGTTAGATTTTTGATTGTAGGTTGTTTTTGCATTTTTTGTACAGCAATGGAGGTTTAATACCTTTTTTTTTTTCCTATATGGATTTTTCGGATTTTGATTGGTTTTTCGTTGAGATCTACATCTTGTTCAGATCTGATTTCCTTGGTTTTTGAAAAAAAAAATGGTGGAGATTTGGTTGTTTGGCGTTTCTCGGCTGGGTCACGAAGAAGGAGGTCTCTCCCCCGTTTTTTGTGGTTGGCTGGTATTTTTGTAAATAGAAAGTTTTGTTTTCTATTTATGTTTATTTTTTCTTTTTAGGTTATAAATGTAAATTGCTTCCCTTTTTAGTTTATTATAGAAAAAATCCCATTTATTATTAAGTATTAAACTATTAGTCCATTTTTTTTTTAAAAAAAAAAAAAGAATAAAAAAAAATACATTAGGCATTCTTTTAAAAAAAAAATGAGATTTTATTTTTTATCATTTAATAGTTTCTTTTCTTTTTCACTACAAAATCTATCAAAAAATGTAAATTATTTTAGTATCCTAAATTTTTATAATTATCATTTTTTTATATTTTTTTTCAATTGTTGTAGTAATAGTTTATTTTATACCAAATAATAAATAAATAAATGTGTACAAATATTAGACTTATTTATATATAATAATTAATAAATATCATCACTCATATAGTGTGTTAGTTAGAAGAAAAAATTGATCGCTAAACCTAATGTATAGTAAAAATAATAGTTACTTATTATTGTGTAATAATTAATTATGATTACAAACCAAAGGTCATGAAATAGATATATACATTAATTTGTGTAATAATTGTTAATAAAAGTTAATTATTAATAATTGAAAAGGTGTGATAAAAAAAATGAAAGGTTTATTAAGGAAAAAATATTTAAATAAATGTGAAAATTTCATAAAATAAAGAATGAGAAATATTTGAAAAATAACTAAAAAATAAAATATGTATTAATTTTATTAAATAATTTAAGTTACTTATTACAAATCATTATTATTATGATTATTGAAGGCCTTACGTTTTTTTATTAGTATTAAATGAAAAATAACAATTAAAAATAAATAAGTAGTAAAAATTGAGAAATGAAAAAGGGTAAGAAAATTCATACAACTTACCATCTCTTCATAGATTGTTTTGATTGTTATTATATAATATAAAGTGAAAAGGATTTAGTTATATTTTAGTTACAAATTTTGTGTGTATAAACTACTAAAATTATCATAAACACATGTTATGGTGCCGTTTGGTAACACTTTTGTTTTTTAATTTTTTAATCACAAAGTAAAAGTAAAATTTTTGTTTTTAAAATTTTGATTCTTTATTAAAAAATTGAAAAGTAAAAACAGTTTTATAGAACATGTTTTTTAAACATATTTTCACTTTTTCAATTTTAAAAACAGAAAACTGATTAAAAAAGTGTTACCAAACGGCACTTATACTAGACCATTAAAAAGAATGTAAGAGTCTTATGAATTAAAAGTCAAATTCAAACTCTTTTATATTAAACCTTTAAGTTATTACAATGTGAAAATAATTTTTACAATAGTCATATTAATATAAGAATCCAAAGCTCATTAAAGAAGAAAAGTATAATAAAAACTAATGAAATAATATGAAAAAAATGAGAGAGTTAGGATTAGATGATAAAAATATAATATTATTTTAGTATCGTAAATTTTTATATTATCATTTATTTATATTTTGTTCAATTTTTGTATTAATAGTTTATTTTGTACCAAATAATAAATAAATGTGTACAATTACTACAAAATAAATTATAGTCAAAATATCATACTTATTCATATATAATAATTAATAAATATCATTACTCATATAGTGTTGTTGAAGAAAAAAACATGGAATAAGAAAGTGTGTTAGTTGGAAAAAAAAATTGATAGCTAAACCTATTAATGTATAGTAAAAATAATAATTTATATTATTATAAAAAATAATTAACCTATAATATATATATACTTTACATGGACTGTTTAAAATATATATCATATATATTTTATTTGTAGTTTTTTATCTTTCACTTTAATTCAATTTATTTATTTCTATGTAACTCTCCCTATAACTAGCCATTATAATGTGCGCAATTATTATACATATGTAAAATCTTTCTCTTTATTTTCTATGTAAAGGCTAATCTTACATATACTATACTTGCTTCAACTTTTTCCAAATAACACAAATTTATTATATAAATATTATATAATAAAATGTTGAATTTTTTTCTTTCATTTATTTACTTTATTATTATTAATTTTTTATTTTTTAAAAAATAATGACAATATTACAATTACATTTTTTTTTTATTTCAATTGACATTTTAATAACAAATTGAATAAAAGCATACAACTTAATAATAATTAATACTAGATATATAAACAAGAAATTATTATTTTAGTTTTATATTTTCTCTTTGATTTTAAAAATATCTCATCATTATTATAATATTTACAATAAACATTTCATTATGAGAAAATTATTCTTATAGACCCTTTTCATCATTATAATTTAAGGTACAAATTTCACATCCACATAATTTATTTAAATTAATTAATTCTTTTATCTAAATATTTCATATAAGAAAATTATATTACTTACTATAAAATAATATAATATAATATAAAGTAGATGAGAAGAAAGAAGAAGAAGATGAAGAGAGAAAGAGAAAGTGAATGAGAATTTTTGAGTTGTTTATTCTAAAGGGGTGAACCCCTATTTATACAAATACAAGAGTGAGATATTAAGAAACTAAGAAAAAGGGAAACTAAGGAAAAGAGGAATGTTGATTACAATTAATGGTAATAAATAAAAGATTTGGACATCCACATAATTATTAATATTTATAACACTCCCCCTTGGATGTCCATAATAACTGCCTTATTAAAAATCTTGCTGAAAACTTGATCAAAGGAAAAAGAGTATAGTGTAAACTAACTCCCCCTCATTTAGGCATTTGTGGAGATCTTCTAATCGACGAATTTCGATCTTATCTGTCGTCTTCTCAAATGTTGATGTTGGTAATAACTTTGTGAATAAGTTTGCAAGATTGACACTTGATTGAATATGTTGAACACCAATATGTATTTTCTTGAAGCGTATAAAGAAGAATTTCGTGAAATGTGTTCTAACTCTATCTCCTTCAATGTACCTCCTTTTAGTTGAGCGATGCAAGCAGTATTATCCATAGAGAATTGCTTGGGTTGATACTTCTTTATTGAGTGCAATCCATATGTTTCCCGAATATGCTATGTCAATGATCTCACTCACACACATTCTCTACTTGCTTCATAAAATGCAAGTATGTTAACATGATTTATAGTTGCCTCGTTAAAAACCTTGCCAAAAAAACCCAGTGGGACAAAATCTGAGCTAGGGAAAAAGAGTACAATATATATTTCATATTCATAATTATTTGGAAGTTGCCTCGTTAAAAACCTTGCCAGGAAAACCCAGTGGGATAAAACCTAAGCTAAGGGAAAAAGAGTGCAACATAAATATGTCTCTCCCTCATGCACATATGATCCATAATTCTTTTGGTGATAATAGATCTCATAAGATTATTGTTATCTTTTAAAATATCACCATATATAATCTTTGATCATATATTTTCTATAACTCTTACAGAGTATGTATGGACTTCTAAATTATAGATGAGGAGTTCGTGGAACATTAGTCTTTATCCAACTAATTGTATCATTCATGTGTATATACAATCTTGTTCATACTAAAATTTAAAATTTCAAGTAGATATGAACATAACACATTAATGATAATATAAATTTTCATTTGTAACAATGATGGTACTCCAAAACCATATATTTGTTCCATCTTGTTGTATGATCTTAATTTCCATATCAAATGATCATATATCTATAATTCTTGATACATATGAAGTACTTCAGGACTTCAATACTAATGAACAAACTTTATACATTTAATATTTCTCGACATACAAAAGAAATAAAAGTTTGTTTTGCAATTAATTAAAAACTCTTCAAGAGTCTATCACAACGTATAATTTACGTATTTATACTGCATAGACAACCATACGTATTTTTCAAACAATAATTTACTTACATGTCTTTATTTCATACAAAGATCTTTGTCATATAGTGCGCGTGACTTAGAATTTATATCACTTAAGACATGTATTAAATTCTTCTAGAATTTTTAGATAACGCTTATTTCAAATTCTCACTATATTAGGAGCTCCAAATAAATAATATTTTGTTGCAATATTTATGTGACGCTTATAAATCCTCATAAAATATATTCCAGGCTATAATCAAATCATGATTATATTTTCTCAATATTTAAGCCTTACTTCAATCAATCTCATGTTTATGCAAACTTTGTACAACAATTCATTATGTACAAATACATATATGCAAATTTCTCATTAGAAATATTTATTTGCACACCCTACAGGTCTTACTTCACTTTATGTGAGTAAATTTGCCTAGATTGCGTCATAATATTTTGGCCAAAAACAAAATATATGTCGATGATTCTCGACAAATCTAATACCATGATCCTTGCGCACACATTCAATATTTATTGTCGACAAAAATTATATGATAATTTCCTCCCATATTGACATAGCTTATAGAGATCTCTTTAATTTATAGGTACCTATATAGAATCACTTCAGGGATTCAATTATGATCAAATGTGTTATGTCTAACTTCTTTTGGGAGTCTCTTCTAGAGTATCGTTTTCATCACGGTTATCATTTTTAAATCATCAATTTTATAACATTAAGGTATCTCCATGAGTACCTCTAGATTTAACAACTTCAGGGCAAATCAAATAAACATTTACTAACAATTTCTATATTGTTCATTTACGCTTCAGGCGTTTTCAACTCATTCTAACTCAACTTTGAATAATATTGATTTGCAGTTGGTATATATCATTTTGAACTATATCGTTCTTATATACTTTGTGCAAGGATCATTTTTCAAAAATTATCATCGATCCCAACTGCTTCTCTCCCCCTGATCGAGAGAATTTTTAAAAATTGTGATATCTAATAATATTAATACACCTGTAGGGATTTCAATATATCACAATGAATCAATATTTATTTAAACCCATATATACTATATGACATTGAACTTCAGGTTCAATAAACTTCAGGTTCAAGTTCAATACTTATGAACTTAATTCATTTCTAAGAATGAGTCACACGTGTATAATAAGAAATACATAAATTTACACATTTTGTAAATGCATGATCATAAAATCTTATCACATCGATAAGAAACTATGCAATAAAAATCTAACAATGGCTCAAGATTGTTAAAGAAATATAATTTAAATATTTTTTATGTGCAAATATATGCATATTCTTCTTTTGAGCCTTATAAATTAATAATGAGAAGAATCTTCTGGTTCTTCAATAAAATTTAGTCAAATCCTTTGACAATTTATTGCATATGATTGATCATGTCAAAATAATTCAATTCATGAACTTCAGGTTAACTATAATTTGTATTTCAATGAAACTTTCATAAGGTAATGTAAAATCACTACAACATAATCATTACAAGTTTCATTTTTATATACACGAATAATATAATTATATTATTCTCCAAAACATATACACTCTTCAGGAGTCACTATTATGTTTATCAAGCTTTATATTTCTTCAGGAATCACTATCATCAATTCAATGATGTGTATAATTTAAAAGATACATGACAACTTCATCATGTTGTTGTAATGGTTAAATAGATATAACCATAATATATCATTTATTTTTCCTGGTATCTTTTTAACAAGTCGTCTAATTTATTAATAGACTATTCATTAGTCTAATTATCATGACTTGATATATTATATATTTAAATGTACAACCAGTACATACAATAAGCTATTTCTTATTACTTTCATAACTAGATAAAAGTTATACATCTAGGTACATACAAATATATTTTACTACTCCAAGTAGCAATTGTATGTAAGACTTCTTCAGGAAGCTTTTCAAATAATCATTTTGTGATTCTTTATCACTTTGATTATATTGGATCACTAACAAATATTAGTAAATTATATATCCACTTTTGGTAATATGCAAACTGAATTATATAGTAACTATATATATACATATCCTGTGCCAACAATAGTTTGAAACTATTGATTTCAAGAAATAATAAAATATGTATATATTAATTTGCTTCAAGCATTACCAATATATGTGAAATCTATATTCTTTGAAATAGAATTTCATGTCTATTCATTCTCTTTAGGTAATGATATTTAAATATTCTAAATGCACAATAAGTTTGTACAATTCACATTCTATTAAATAATCAAGTATACTTTTATCTTGATTATAAGTGAGTCTGTACTACAGGTACGCGACCACTATTATTCAATTCCACACATGATATATAGATTTCATGCACTTTAATTGTGTGCGGTATCTCATCTTTTGGTTGTTTCCAATTTCTTTTGAAAATATTTGAGTAGCAAACAATGCCATTGATTATTTAAAATCATTACATTCACTTCGGGGAATGACGTTGAACAAGTAGAACATTATTATAAATTTCTTAAAAATTTATTACTTGTTCATATATAAAAAGAAATTACTCAGCAATTTCTTTAACAATATTTCAAAGAATATATGAATACAATTTTTGCATAATCTCCAAGATGTATGCAAAATTTAATCTTTAATATATGTCAGATTCAATAATTTCTAACATTGCAAGTAATAACAATGTATAATAACATGACTAATACGAGGAATCTTTTAAAGTAATTGACTTCAATTCGTATCATTCTCTGCAGGGAATGATGAACAATAAATACTACCTCATGTATTTAAATAACATTAGTCATGCTCATTGTTATTCTTATACTTTAATGTTTCAATGCAATTTTCTTAACATTCTTTTTGGGTATTCAAAACCCACTATAAAATTGCATCAATAATAATCATTTTTAATGATTCTTTAGTTGTATTCACATAAATACAATTATTTTTTTTTTCGACAAATATAAAACATTTACTTCTGGAAATGTTTGTCAAAATCTATATCGATATTAGATTACTTTTCATTGTCCTCAAAGAATACAAGAACATATATATAAATATGTATTAATCTCTTTCATTATATATCCATCAACTATATAATGAGTATTACGTTTGCATAATCTTCAAGATATATGCAAGATTTTATTGAGGACGCATAATCTTCAGGATATATGCAATATTTTATCGAGGATGCATAATCTTCAGGATATATGCAATATTTTATCGAGGATGCATAATCTTCAGGATATATGCAATATTTTATCGATGATACATAATCTTCTGGATATATGTATAATTTATACAGATTTTTTCTATCATATCACTGACACATATATTGTAAATATTATAAATGATAAGAACATAATATATATATGAAATCAATAATAAACATATAAAAACATATACATACATATATAGTATATAGATATATAGATAAAAAGAAAAAAGAAAACAACTGACTCTTGAAATTGTTTCAGTCAGATTAGTAAATATATATAAATATATATTTAGTGTATCATGACCTTGAAACAATTCAAGAACTTTAACAAAATGCTTACATTGGGACTTGGGCAGAGACTCATGCTTGAAGCTTGGGCAGAGGCTCATGCTTGAAGTTTGGGCAGAGACTCGTGCTGATAACGCGTTATAATATAATATAATATAATATAAAGTAGATGAGAAGAAAGAAGAAGAAGATGAAGAGAGAAAGAGAAAGTGAATGAGAATTTCTGAGTTGTTTATTCCAAAGGGGTGAACCCCTATTTATACAAATACAAGAGTGAGATATTAAGAAACTAAGAAAAAGGGAAACTAAGGAAAAGAGGAATGTTGATTACAATTAATGGTAATAAATAAAAGATTTGGACATCCACATAATTATTAATATTTATAACATTACTAACATTTTTATATAATCTCTTATTTTCAGTTTTTAAGATAACGTTTGTGTGAGTCATTTCACAAATGTCACCCTACATTCACCTTTGTGGAAAGAGTATACCAACGGTCATAAATAATACTTAAATTATTCTTGTAGTTTTTTTTTTGCTGAAGAAAAATAGTCTAAATAATTTTTTACATTAAAAAACTTTCATTAATCACAATCTAGATAATTAAACATAAAAATTGTTTTTTTTTTTTTCATTTTATGTTATTATAAAATACCTACAGTTTTTTTATTAATTCCACTATATTTAATAAATCATCACCATCTTTTTAAATATTTATAAAATAGAAAACTATATTTCTATTATCTAATTTCAAAGTTTTTACTTTGTTTATAAAATATACATCAAAATATTATATTACAAATTATATTACTCAATTAAATTATTAAAAAAAAAACAAAAGAATACAAAAATTAAGTCGAACCCGCGTGAAGCGCGGCTTAGTTATCTAGTATATACATAAAGGAAGGTTTAAGGGACTTTATATGGCATGACTAAGATTCTTATTATCTTCAATACTTATTTTTTTTCTTTTTCTAATATTAATAATTTTGTATTTTTCTATATGTAGATGAAAAGTCATATATGTATCATACCAACACTATATTTATTGAGAAATGCTAAAGGGCACCAGTGGTGCCTAGCACCCTCCTACGTGTCAATATCGCTATTTGTAAAGCCCGCTTAGTTAATTTGGAAATTAGCAGTTGTTTATGATTAATTATGAAATTATTTATAGCTATTTAAATAATTTATTATACTGTTATTTATGTTATTCAGTATCTTGCATATTTTGCATTTCCGGTGTCCGGTATTTTGGAACTCGGCGTTTGGCTCAGTAGAAATCACAACTTAGTATGTTAGTAGTTTGGGGACGGGTTTTAGACATTGGGAATGTCGGGAATGGCCGGGAATTTAGAATTTCCCAAAAATACCCCTTTAGTATGATTTTCATGATTTTATGATGGAGGGGCAAAATGGTCTTTTTGCCCCATTAGTGTTTTGTCTTATGTGAGTTATTATTTGAAAAATAAATAATTATTCATGTGTTTTCCTTGGCTGAAATGAATATTGCATGTAGTTTATTTCAATTTCTCTTTTTAGCAAAAAAATCACTAAGTAAGAAAAGAAAGAAAATTTCAAAGAACACTCTCTTTTTCTCTCTATTTTCGGCTGAAGCATTGGGTTGCATGAAGCTGATTTTCTCTTTGATTTCCAAGCAACTCTCATCCTTTCAAAGCATTCTTCAAGCTAGGTTAGCTTCTCTTGATTTTTCTTCTTTGAAATTATGAAAAAAATGGTGAAATTTTGAGTATATGCATGCTTCTTGTGGTTGTGGTTATTGCTGTGTTTGTTGTTGATTTCTGAAGTGTAAAGCATGTCTAATTGATGTTAATTGAGCTGTGTTGAAAGCATGTTGGTTAGATTGTTTAAAGTTTGAGTTTTCTATGCAAAAAATGTGATTTTTGGAGGAAATTATAGTGATTCTGTTTCTGTGTTGTTGCTGTAGTTTCTAATAGTTTTCAGAGGTGATTTTATGCTAGTTTAAGTAGAATTAAGCTAGTGGAATGCATGTTTAGGTGGATTTGCTCAAGTTTGAGTTTAGAACTCAAAGCTTGAGCTCCAATGGTGATTTTTGATTCTGTGGTTTCTGGGTTAGTTTGAGGCCTTAGAAATGTTCTAGGGAAGGTATAGAACAGGCCTGGAAAGTTTGGAACCATTTGGGGTTGAATTGGTCGAGTTATGAAAATTTTGGTTTGCTGCCTGCGAGGAACCGAAATTCCGGTTGTGCATCCGGAATTCCGGATGAGGGTTCTGAATTTTCCAGAACCGGAATTCCGGTTGGGCAACCGGTCTACCGATTGGGGAAAATTCAGGGACCCTAGTTTTCCTCGTTTTTATGTTTTAGGGGGTATTGCCATGCTTTTTATCGATAGGGAAACTTTTAGTTCCTAGTTTTAGTCCCCGGGAAGTGATTTAGCGTGTCACTTATAGCGTTGTGATTTTTATGGTTTAGGAGCCAGTAATCCGCCGCTCAGCTTCGATTCCGGTCAGTTGACCTAAGACACCCGAAATCGGAATCCGAGGTAAGATTAGTATAACAGTATGCATATGTAGATTACATGTTTAGCGAGCATGTAGGAAGCCTATTAGATTACATTAGTTGTATGTTGGCTTCGAACCATCCTACCCTGTCACGTCGCAGTACAGCCGGAGTATGACCAAGAATGAGTATGACCGGCTTGACCGATCAGCCGACACTTGGTTGGTGGTTCCGTGCTATTGACGTATCTCGTCGGTACAGTGGAGTATGACCAGCGGCCGGAGTATGACCGGCTCGACCGATCAGAGGATATAGTAACACGTCCAGACAGCCGGAGTATGACCAAGAGGCGGAGTATGACCGGCTTCGACCGATCGTGTTGTTACGTGTCAATAGTACCGTCCCTATGAACGTTCGTAACTCGGTACCATGTTGGACATGGCGGAAGTGGCTCCGCACCATGTTGGACATGGCAAGGCGGGACTCGGTATCGTGTTGGACACGGCGAGTTAGAATTATGTATGATATTATTATGCTTTTCTTACCGAGTCCGTCGACTCACGCTTTATGTTCATGTGTAGGTAAAGGCAAGGCTATAGCCGATGGACCGTGAGCGAGCTTATGAGATTGTACATGTCGGGGCGGTTAGGCCTGGAGCGTACGATCCTCGGGACAGCAAGGCTGAATTTTTGTAACTGGTCGTTAGACGACTTTTATTTTTATGTAATGGTTAAACAGTTAAACTTTTTGTAAATGATTTTTATAATCGGGATCCCGAGTCTTTTGTAATATGGTTTATAAGTTTAATTAAAAAGCAAAATTTTAATTAATCACGTTTTTCCATAAACCTCGTTGATTAGCAACGAGCTGCACAGTACGTTTAAAAATCACGTAATACGCCTAAGGTAGTTATGGTGTTACAATTTGGTATCGTAGCCGCTGTGTTGTCTTCCGAAGATCGTCACGACATGTACAATCATCATCGGCGGATTAGCTCGGTTCACGGTTCAGTAAGCCTTTATTGCTTTAGTAGTTTATTTTATTCAGTTATGAAAAAGAAAAGCCTGTTAGGAAGCATGTTAGTAGCCTGATAGTAGAATAGGCGCATGTTTCGTTTTTAATTTCCAAATTAAGCGGCATTAGTAAGCTCGCCTTGAATACGACCTGATATGCCAACTCTTGGTTTCGCAGGCGGTTCTAACTAGATGGACGCCAGGCGGACTACCAGGAGTCAGGGCAACTCCGTAGGGTCGAATCATGGTCAGGGAGCTCAGTTTCCCCCACCTGCTAGGGGCCGAGGTAGAGGTCCCCGAGGCAGGGCTCGTGGTCGGGGTGATGAGAACCCGCCACAGGCTGCCTGTGCTCCCTGCCCGATCAGGGAGCCCCGAATTGGGAGTTGCGGTTTGCGGAGATGCAAGCACGGATCGAAGAGCAAGACCTCGAGATTCAGAGGTTGAGACAGCAGGGTGCTCCCGCAGTTCCAGGGCCCGTAGTTCCGGGGGCACCTGCCCTCGCCGCCTGTGCCGAGATAGTGGTGGCGGCCCATAGATTGGAACCATTGTATGAGCGGTTCCGGAAGCAAGCACCTCCGGTTTTCCTGGGAGGTCCGGACGTGATGAAAGCCGAGCAGTGGCTGACGGTGATCACCAAGATACTGAATTTCATGGGTGTCACTGGTAACGACAGAGTGGTGTGCGCCACGTTTCAGTTCCAGGAGGACGCGTTGGTCTGGTGGGACATGGTGTCTCAGATCCATGACGTCACCACCATGACCTGGGAAAGGTTCCAGGAACTCTTCAACGCAAAGTATTATAACGAGGCGGTCAGAAGCGCCAAGAGAAAAGAGTTCACTCACCTGACCCAGCGTGAGAATATGAGCGTCACTGAGTATACTACTCAGTTTGATCGGTTGGCGAGGTTAGCCTCGGGAATTGTGCCGACCGACTTCAGCAAGAAGGAGAAGTACCTGGACGGGTTGAATCCCAAGATCAGGCATGACCTGATGATCACCACCGACGACAGCACCACCTATGCTCAAATGGTGGAGAAGGCACTGCGAGCTGAGGGCGCAGTGGGGTGCATGTCAGAATCAGCGAGTACTCCGGTTAGTGGCGGGGCTCCTACCCCTCCTGCGTCAGGCTATAGCAGGGGGAGTAGTGGTTCGGCCATTGATCAGAGGAAGAGGGCACCCACTGCTTCCGGTGGCTCGAGTCAGAACAAGAGGTTCCGGGGGAACCAGAACAGAGGGAGTCGTCCAGGTGGTACTGAGACCCGATTCTCCTATCCCGAGTGCCCTATCTGCAAGAGGCACCATCGGGGCGAGTGCAAAGGTCAGGGATGCTTTCATTGTGGCATGCCCGGACACTTCAAGAGGGAATGTCCCCAGCTCCGACCAGAGGCACCGCGAGCTCCAGCGATACCCACTCCAGCCAGGGTGTTCGCTATCACGCAGCCGATGCGGATGCCGGCCCATCGCAGTCACAGTCGGCTTTCTATTAACAACTCGCTATATTCGCGTCGTTTGATTCTGGGGCTACACATTCTTATGTGGCGGCCAGAGTCTTTAGTAAATTGGGTAGACCCTATGATAGATATGAATCAGGGTTTGGAACCCTGTTACCTGGCGGAGAATTGGTTATCTCCAATAGGTGGATTAGGTCTATGTCGATCAGGATAGATGGTAGAGAATTAAGCGCTGATCTGATAGAGATGAGTTTAGTCGAATTCGATATTATTTTAGGAATGGATTTCCTATCTAAATATTCGGCGAGTATTGACTGTAAAAGGAAGATGGTAGTCTTCCAACCGGAAAGTGAAGAACCGTTTGTATTTGTGGGTTCAGTTCAGGGATCTCGGATTCCGGTGATCTCGGCTATGTCAGCGAGAGAATTGTTGCACGGCGGGTGCTTAGGGTTTCTGGCCGTGGTGGTGGACACCACTCGGCCAGACACCATTCGGCCAGAGGACATCAGAGTGGTTCGGGAATTTTTGGACGTTTTTCCCGAAGAACTTCCAGGGTTACCACCTCAGCGGGAGATTGATTTCGTGATTGACTTGGCACCAGGGGTGGAACCGGTTTCCAAAGCCCCGTATAGAATGGCTCCAGCTAAACTTAAGGAATTAAAGATTCAGCTCCAAGGGTTGCTTGACATAGGGTTCATTCGGCCCAGTGTGTCACCCTGGGGAGCCCCTGTTTTGTTCGTCAAGAAGAAGGATGGATCTATGAGGATGTGCATCGACTACAGAGAGTTGAACAAGCTGACGGTGAAGAATAAATATCCATTACCTAGGATCGATGACTTGTTCGATCAGCTTCAGGGGAAGACGGTCTTTTCTAAGATTGATCTCCGTTCGGGTTATCATCAGTTGAGAATCCGAGAGGAGGACATTCCGAAGACAGCTTTCCGCACTAGGTATGGACATTACGAGTTTCTGGTTATGTCATTCGGACTAACCAATGCTCCTGCAGCATTCATGGACCTGATGAATAGAGTATTCAAGGATTTCCTCGATATCTGTGTGATTGTGTTTATCGACGACATCCTCGTATACTCTCAATCAGAAGAGGAGCATGAGTTACATCTTCAAATGGTACTGCAACGGCTTCGAGAACATAAGCTTTACGCCAAGTTCAAGAAATGTGAGTTCTGGTTGTCTCAGGTGTCCTTCCTAGGGCACATTGTGAGTAAAGATGGGATCAAGGTGGATCCCGGGAAGATTGAATCCGTCAGGGATTGGCCGAGACCGAAGACAGTGATAGAAATCAGAAGCTTCTTGGGATTAGCTGGGTACTACCGTAGGTTCGTGGAGGGGTTCTCCAAAATTTCAATGCCCCTAACCGAGCTTACAAAGAAAAATCAGCGGTTTATCTGGTCAGATAAATGTGAAGCTAGTTTTCAGGAGCTAAAGCAGAGGTTGATTACTGCTCCAGTGCTAGCTTTGCCTTCGGACAAGGAAAAGTTCGTAGTCTATTGTGACGCATCCAAACAGGGTTTGGGGTGTGTATTGATGCAAGCCGACCGGGTTATCGCTTATGCCTCCCGTCAGTTAAAGGATTATGAACAGCGATACCCGACTCATGATTTAGAATTGGCCGCAGTGGTTTTTGCACTGAAGATTTGGCGGCATTACCTTTACGGGGAGAAGTGTGAGATCTATACCGACCATAAAAGTCTCAAGTATTTCTTTACTCAGAAAGATTTGAACATGAGACAAAGGCGTTGGTTGGAACTAGTGAAGGACTATGACTGCGAGATCCTCTATCATCCCGGAAAAGCCAATGTAGTGGCTGATGCCCTGAGTAGAAAGGGTCCCGGAGAAGTAGCTAGCATGGTTCAGATCTCACCTCAGCTAGCAGAGGATATGGTTAGATCCAGCATTGAGTTTGTGGTAGGTCAGCTTCACAACTTGACGCTACAATCTGATCTGTTGGAAAGAATAAAAGACGCTCAGATGACAGATCCGGAGTTAGTGAAAATCCGAGATGAGGTATTGGCTGGTCAGGCCAAGGACTTTTCAATGTCAGATAGTGGGATGCTTTTTTATAAAGCCAGGGTTTGTGTTCCGAACAGTGCGGAACTTAGAAATGAAATCTTTGAGGAGGCTCATTCTACCCCATATTCTCTGCATCCCGGCACCACCAAGATGTACCAAGATTTGAAACTGTACTTCTGGTGGAGCGGTATGAAGAAGAATTTGGTAGAATTCGTATCGAGATGCCTCACGTGTCAGCAGATTAAGGCTGAACATCAGAGACCAACAGGGTTGTTGCAGCCTGTAACCCTACCAGAATGGAAATGGGAGGATATTACGATGGATTTTGTGGTCGGGTTACCTAGGACCACGGGTTTATTTGATTCCATCTGGGTAGTGGTGGATCGATTTACGAAATCTGCTCATTTTCTGCCGGTTAGAACAACATTTACAGTGGATCAGTTGGCAGAGTTATATGTCAGAGAGATAGTGAGACTTCACGGGGTACCGAAGTCTATAGTTTCGGACAGGGATCCGAAGTTTACCTCCAAATTTTGGCAAAGTTTGCAACGGGCAATGGGTACAAAGCTAAAATTCAGTACAGCATTCCATCCTGAGACAGATGGTCAGTCCGAAAGGACAATTCAGATATTGGAGGACATGCTGAGAGCCTGTGTTATGGACTTTGAAGGCTCATGGAGTAAGTATCTACCGTTGATAGAATTTTCTTACAACAACAGTTATCAGAGTACGATAGGGATGGCTCCCTATGAACTATTGTACGGTAGGAAATGTAGATCCCCTATCCACTGGGATGAGACAGGGGAGAGAAAATACCTAGGTCCAGAGTCAGTTCAGCGGACCAATGAGGCGATAGAGAAGATAAAAGCTAGAATGCTTGCCTCACAGAGCATTTAAGAGTTACGCAGATCCGAAACGCAGAGATGTTGAGTTCCGAGTAGGGGACCATGTATTTTTACGAGTATCTCCGATGAAGGGGATTAAACGTTTCGGGAAAAGAGGCAAGTTATGCCCTAGATTTACTGGACCTTTCGAGATTCTCGAGAAAATAGGTCAAGTGGCATATCGGTTAGCCTTGCCTCCACCCTTATCAGCAGTTCACAACGTATTCCATGTCTCGATGTTGAGAAAATACGTTTCAGACCCCTCTCATATAGTCAGTTATGAGAGTCTTCAGCTTCAGCCAGACATGACTTATGAGGAACAGCCAGTGCAGATCCTGGATAGAAAGGATAAAGTCCTTCGGAATAAGACCATAGCATTGGTCAAGGTTCTCTGGAGAAACAGTAAGGTGGAAGAAGCCACCTGGGAACTAGAGATAGATATGAGAGCTCAATATCCAGAGTTATTCAGGTTAGATTTCGGGGACGAAATCCTTTTTAAGGGGGGGATAGTTGTAAAGCCCGCTTAGTTAATTTGGAAATTAGCAGTTGTTTATGATTAATTATGATATTATTTATAGCTATTTAAATAATTTATTATACTGTTATTTATGTTATTCAGTATCTTGCATATTTTGCATTTCCGGTGTCCGGTATTTTGGAACTCGGCGTTTGGCTCAGTAGAAATCACAACTTAGTATGTTAGTAGTTTGGGGACGGGTTTTAGACATTGGGAATGCCGGGAATGGCCGGGAATTTAGAATTTCCCAAAAATACCCCTTTAGTATGATTTTCATGATTTTATGATGGAGGGGCAAAATGGTCTTTTTGCCCCATTAGTGTTTTGTCTTATGTGAGTTATTATTTGAAAAATAAATAAATATTTATGTGTTTTCCTTGGCTGAAATGAATATTGCATGTAGTTTATTTCAATTTCTCTTTTTAGCAAAAAAATCACTAAGTAAGAAAAGAAAGAAAATTTCAAAGAACACTCTCTTTTTCTCTCTATTTTCGGCTGAAGCATTGGGTTGCATGAAGCTGATTTTCTCTTTGATTTCCAAGCAACTCTCATCCTTTCAAAGCATTCTTCAAGCTAGGTTAGCTTCTCTTGATTTTTCTTCTTTGAAATTATGAAAAAAATGGTGAAATTTTGAGTATATGCATGCTTCTTGTGGCTGTGGTTATTGCTGTGTTTGTTGTTTATTTCTGAAGTGTAAAGCATGTCTAATTGATGTTAATTGAGCTGTGTTGAAAGCATGTTGGTTAGATTGTTTAAAGTTTGAGTTTTCTATGCAAAAAATGTGATTTTTGGAGGAAATTATAGTGATTCTGTTTCTGTGTTGTTGCTGTAGTTTCTAATAGTTTTCAGAGGTGATTTTATGCTAGTTTAAGTAGAATTAAGCTAGTGGAATGCATGTTTAGGTGGATTTGCTCAAGTTTGAGTTTAGAACTCAAAGCTTGAGCTCCAATGGTGATTTTTGATTCTGTGGTTTCTGGGTTAGTTTGAGGCCTTAGAAATGTTCTAGGGAAGGTATAGAACAGGTCTGGAAAGTTTGGAACCATTTGGGGTTGAATTGGTCGAGTTATGAAAATTTTGGTTTGCTGCCTGCGAGGAACCGGAATTCCGGTTGTGCATCCGGAATTCTGGATGAGGGTTCTGAATTTTCCAGAACCGGAATTCCGGTTGGGCAACCGGTCTACCGGTTGGGGAAAATTCAGGGACCCTAGTTTTCCTCGTTTTTTTGTTTTAGGGGGTATTGCCATGCTTTTTATCGATAGGGAAACTTTTAGTTCCTAGTTTTAGTCCCCGGGAAGTGATTTAGCGTGTCACTTATAGCGTTGTGATTTTTATGGTTTAGGAGCCGATGTCCGCGCTCGGCTTCGGTTCCGGTCGGAGTTGACCCGCACACCTGAAATCGGAATCCAGGTAAGATTAGTATAACAGTATGCATATGTAGATTACATGTTTAGCGAGCATGTAGGAAGCCTATTAGATTACATTAGTTGTATGTTGGCTTCGAACCATCCAACCCTGTCACGTCGGTACAGGCTGGAGTATGACCAGCAGCCGGAGTATGACCGGTTTGACCGATCAGCCGACACTTGGTTGGTGGTTCCGTGCTATTGACGTATCCGTCGGTACATGTGCCGGAGTATGACCAGCGGCGGAGTATGACCGGTTCGACCGATCAGGAGGATATAGTAACACGTCGGTACAGTGGAGTATGACCAAGAACGGAGTATGACCGGTTCGACCGATCAGGTTGTTACGTGTCAATAGTACCGTCCCTATGAACGTTCAGAACTCAGTACCATGTTGGACATGGCAGTAGTGGCTCAGTACCATGTTGGACATGGCAGTAGCGGGACTCAGTATCGTGTTGGACACGACAGTTAGAATTATGTATGATATTATGATGCTTTTCTTACTGAGTCTGTCGACTCACAGTTTATGTTCATGTGTAGGTAAAGGCAAGGCTATAGCTGATGGACCGTGAGCGAGCTTATGAGATTGTACATGTCGGGGCGGTTAGGCCTGGAGCGTACGATCCTCGGGACAGCAAGGCTGAATTTTTGTAACTGGTCGTTAGACGACTTTTATTTTTATGTAATGGTTAAACAGTTAAACTTTTTGTAAATGATTTTTATAATCGGGATCCCGAGTCTTTTGTAATATGGTTTATAAGTTTAATTAAAAAGCAAAATTTTAATTAATCACGTTTTTCCATAAACCTCGTTGATTAGCAACGAGCTGCACAGTACGTTTAAAAATCACGTAATACGCCTAAGGTAGTTAGGGTGTTACACTATTGGTCCAACTAAGTATCGGGTCCCATATAATTTAATATAATAGCTTTTAGGGAGTATCGCTAGCCAATCGCAACGCGACATGTCGAGAAGGTGCTAGGCACCACTGGTGTAACGCAAAGGCACGCTACAGTGCTTTTTCAATGACAGTGCAATCTTTGCTAATTAAAGAATTTTCTTGAAAAACGTGTCAAATTAAAACTTTTGTATTAATTATTAAACTTTATAATAATATAAAATATTTACAAATATCGGGATCCCGTTTTCAAACTTTCAAAAGTTAATATTCCAAAATATACATCTATTTCAGGTCGCACATCAACTATCAAAATACAATTCCCAGATGTCCTGAGACCGAACACTCTAGGTCGCGCTGCTTAGACATGTACAATCCCACCCGAGCTCAGGTTCACTCCTGTTCAGCCTTCGCCTTTCGATTACCTACACATGGAAGCAGAATTGTGAGTCGACAAACTCAGTAAGAAATGCATATAACATATCATATAATTTCCGACCTGTAATTAGGCGCCCATACACCTATTTACAGAGCTTAACAGATGAGTATGAACGTTCAATACTAGGGTACAACCACTATACCACATACACAACGTACCTCACTGTACGAGTGTTGGTAGGGTTTACTCCGTACCCTGAGTACCACTGAGTGATATACCACACACCGTAGCACTTTCCTGTACCCGTGTTGGTATCACTGTATCGTACTCACAACAACAACACTCACTATACTAATGCACTCTGTATCATATCCATACAAGTGTTGGTAGTGCAAATTACAATTTAAGCATGCATATACAAACACATATACATACATTCTGATAATCACATCACATATTATATTCAGTTCTTACCTGATTTCCGAATTCAAGTGTGCTGGCTGACCTGAACGAAAATCTCGTGCTAGATGGATGCCCTAATCACATTTTGAAACTGGGTAAGTTACATGATTAAAACCCTAATCCCGGGAAACCCAAAACAAAAACCCTAGGTTCTGCTATGCTCTTAATGGGTTATTCTAATTATGGGAATGGGAAACACCCAACCGAGGCATCGAAAAGGCAAAAATTGAGAAAATGAAAGGCCTGGGGAACGTTGCCAAAACCGGCTAGCCAGTTTTTGTGGCACTGCAAACCGGCTAGCCGGTTTGCACCAGGTTTCCCAAAGCTCTTCATTTGTTGCTCAATTCTCCACCAATTTCCATGAAACCTTCCAGAGCTCCTATACAATGCATAAACAATATAATCCAGCCAGTATTTCACAGAACAAACTAATAAATCCCAAGTTGCCATTAAAGCTCAAAGCTTGAGTTTTAAAACTCAAGCTTGCTTAGAACTAACACCATACACCAAAATCAGCTACCAAAACCTTTAATCAACCAATATTGAGCATAAAAACTAAACCCTAACCATTTCTAAACCTAACAGCCCCTGAAACTCCATTTTACATACTCAACCTAAACTTAAATTCAAGAATTAGGGCTAGGAGTTGCTAGAGCTTACCTTGGTTTGATTTCTCTTTGAATTCCTTGATGAAAACACAGAATTCCAGCAACAAAACCCCTTTGCTTCTGCTGGTTTCGAAGAGAGAGAGAGGGAAGGAAAAGAGAGCTTCTTGATTTTTTTGACTTTTCTTTACTTTCTTTCTTTTTTTTTTAAAAAAATGCATAAAGGATTGTTTTTCTATTCTTTGCTGAATATTTAGAGTGCTAGGTGTCACGAAACTAGGCTGCCACCTATCCCACCATTCAACCAAATGTCTAAAATGCCCTTTAACCCAATACTAAGGTTTTTCTAAAGCTAGGGGTAAAATGGTCAAAATCCATAACCCCGCTCAATCCCGATAATTTATTTTCTCTAAAATATTTCTCACTAAGAAATAAGATTCTAAACTTACCCATGTGATCAAACTAGCCATCCATCGCATTTTCCGTTGTCGCCGAGCAAAAATTACAAAAATTGCATATTTCACATATAAGCTAAATAATACCCCTAGAGTTTAATAAAATCTCCGGAATTGAGAAATTATAACTCTAATATTTATTTCTAAATATTGGGGTCCATAATTAAATAAATTCACAAATAATAATAAAATAATAAAAATTAGTGCTAATTGCCTTTACTAATCCAAATTACTAAAGCGGTCATTACAACTATCCCCCCGTTAAAAGGATTTCGTCCCCGAAATCTAACCTGAATAGCTCTGGATGCTGAGTCCTCATATCAGACTCCAATTGTAATGACCGCTCTAGTAATGTGGATTAGAAAAGGCAATTAGCACTAATTTTTATTATTTTATTATTATTTGTGAATTAATTTTAAATGTGGACCCCAATATTTAGAAATAAATATTAGAGTTATAATTTCTCAATTCCGGAGATTTTATTAAACTCTAGGGGTATTATTTAGTTTATATGTGAAATATGTTAATTTTGTAATTTTTGCTCGGCGACAACAGAAAATGCGATGGATGGCTAGATTGATCACATGGGTAAGTTTAGAACCCTATTTCATAGTGGGAAATAATTTAGAGAAAATAAATTATCGGGATTGAGCGGGGTTATGGAAATTGACCATTTTACCCCTAGCTTTAGAAATACCTAAGTTATATCTTTAAGGGCATTTTAGTCATTTGCTAATAAATAGAGATAGGTGGCTGCCTTAGGTTTTGACACCTAATCAAGCTAATTTCAGCAAAGGATTTACTTAGTCCTTTTGTCTCATTTGAAGAAAAATCAAGGAAAAGGGATAATTAGAAATTTCATTGTTCTTGAACTCTCTCTCTCTCTTTCTTGCTTTCGGCTGGGACAAACCAAGGGAGTTTGGTGTTAATTGTTGGATTTCAGCAAGGATTTCATAGGAGATAATCAATCTAAGGTAAGCTCCATTGAACCCTTCTTAGTTTTCAAGTTTTTAAGTTAGGTTGAAATGGTGTTTTGGGATAATAGGAGCTGTTAAGGTTTAAATTACTTAGGGTTCGAATTCAAGGGTTAATTTGAGTTGATTTGAGTCCCTAGCTGCTGTTTTTGGTGCTTGTTAATGATTCTAAGCAAGCTTGAGTTTTGAAACTCAAGCTTTCAGCTTTAATGGCATAATTTGAATTATTGGTTTGTTCTGTGATTTGTTGGTTGTAAATGGATGTTTATGCATGGTATAGGTATACTGGAGAGTTTGGTAAAGTTTGTGCTTGATTTGAATTAAGGGGGATGATTTTTGGTTCCCAGCAGTAGAACCGGAATTCCGGTTCTGGGAGACCAGTACCAACCGGTCGACCGGTTGGTGACCCAGAACCGGATTGCCGGTTGGGAACCGGTCTGCCTGTTGGGGGAATTTCAAGAACCCTAGTTTTGGCCAATTTTGAGATATTTAGGGTATTGCCATGAGGTTTATCGATAGGGAAACTTTTAGTTTCAAGTTTAAGTCCCGGAAAGTGATTTAGCGAGTCACTCATCTGTGTTGCAATTATTGTGATTAGGGCATCCATCTAGCACGTGAATTCCGTTCAGGTCGGCCAGCACACTTGAATTCGGAAAACAGGTAAGAACTGTGTATAATGTATGATGTGATTATCTGAATGTGTGTATATGTGTTCATATATGCATGCTTGAATTATGTTAAACACTACCAACACTTGTATGAATAAGTTATAGAGTGCATTGGTATAGTGATTATTATGATTGTGAGTACGACACAGTGATACCAACACAAGCATGGGAAAATACTAAGGTGTGTAGTACATCACTCAGTGTTACTCAGTAATCGGGATAAACCCTACCAACACTCGTACAGTGAGGTACGATGTGTATGTGGTATAGTGGTTGTACCCTGGAATTGAACGTTCATACTCATCTGTTAAGCCCTGTAAATAGGTGTATGGGCGCCTATTTACAGGTCAGAAATTATATGGTATGTTATATGCATTTCTTACTGAGTCTGTTCACTCACAGTTTCTGCTTCCATGTGTAGGTAAAGGAAAGGCGAAGGCTGAACAAGAATGAACCCGAGCTCGGATGAGATTGTACATGTCAAGCGGCGCGACCTGGAGTGTTCGGTCTCGGGACATCTGGGAGTTGTATTTTGAAAGTCGCTGTGCGACCTAGAACTTGTGTATTTTGAATGTATAATTTGAAAAGTAAATTTTACAAAGTTTAAATACGGGATCCCAGAATTTGTAAATATTATATTATATTGCAAAGTTTAATATTTAAAGCAAAAGTTTTAATTTAACACGTTTTTCGAGAAATTTCTTTGTTTAGCAAAGATTGCACAATACTTGAAAAAGCACTGTAGCGTGCCTTAGCATTAGGGCGTTACAATTTTTGTATTAGAGCCGCCAGGTTTGTCTACCGAAGCTTGCTATGACATGTACAATCTTCATCAGAGTAAGCTCGGTTCACGGTTCAGTAAGCCCGTACTTGTTTAGTATTTTAAATAAATGTGAATGTGAAAGCATGTTAGGAAGCATATTAGATTTAAATTAAATATATTTCCTTAAAAAGAAAAGAAAGTGTGTTGCCTTTAAGTTATTAAGAGCGGTGTTAATTTTGATCGATGTCTAACCTGCCTGGCTTATGGATTCGCATGCTAAGTCCTATTAAATGGACGCCCCGCGAAATACAAGAAGTCAGGGTGGCATGGTTGAGACTGGAGGCGGTCAGGGGAATCCTCAAAATCCTCGTGGTCGCGGCCGTGGCCGTGGCAGAGCTCAGGGTGGTCGCCCTGTAAATCCACCTCAAGCTCCTCCTGATTGGGAGCAAAGATTTGCGGAGATGCAAGATAGAATCCGCCAGCAAGATGAAGAGATTCAAAGGTTGAGGCAGCAGGGTCCTCCTGCCGTGCCTCCTCAAGTGGTTCAAGCCGTTGCAGTGCCTGCGGTGCCAGCAGAACAACCGTTTGTTGGCAACCGTATGGAGCCGTTGTATGAAAGATTCCGGAAACAGGCACCTCCAGTGTTTCTGGGAGGCCCTGATGTGATGAAGGCCGAGCAGTGGCTTTCAGTGATTGAACGCATCCTTAATTTTATGGGAGTGGTTGGAAATGACCGGGTGACCTGCGCCACTTTCCAGTTTCAGGAAGATGCTCTCGTGTGGTGGGAGTTGATAACCCTCACTCAAGACGTCACGCTGATGACCTGGGAAGAATTTAAGGAGTTATTTAACTCCAAGTATTACAACGAAGCAGTCCGCAGTGCAAAGCGGAAAGAGTTCACTGATCTAGTTCAGACTGAGGGAATGTCAGTCACTGAATATACGACGAAGTTTGATCGGTTGGCTAAATTGGCAGCAGGAATTGTGCCCACTGACTTCAGTAAGAAAGAGAAATATTTAGCGGGTTTGAGTGCAAAGATCCGGCATGATCTGGTTATTACTACTACTGAAGCAACCACGTATGCAGAGATGGTTAAGAAGGCTTTGAGAGCCGAGGGTGCAGTGAAATTTCTTCAGGAGCCCCGGGTGACTCTGAGTGTTGGTGGAACCCCCACTATTCCTACTCCTGTTTATGGTAGGGATGGCGGTGACTCCACCACTGAGCAGAAAAGAAAAGTTGTTCCAGCTTCTGGTGGCTCGGGGCAAAGCAAGCGGTTCCGTGGGAACCAAGGCAGAGGAGGACGCCAGGGTTACTCTTACCCTGAGTGTCCACGGTGCAAGAAACATCATCCGGGAGAGTGTAACCGGAAGACATGCTTTCTGTGTGGCATGGTGGGGCATTTCAAGAAAGATTGCCCCCAGGCAAAGAAAGAGGAGCCGAAAGCTGAGGTGAAACCGGTTCCTGCTCGTGTGTTTGTTATTACCCAAGGCCGATGCGCACGGTCCTTCTGTTGTGACAGGTCAGCTTCCCGTCAACAACTTATTATTTACAGTATTATTTGACTCGGGAGCTACACGTTCATATGTGGCTACAAGAGTGATTGATCTTTTGGGTAGGCCTTGTGATATTTTAGAAAGAGGGTTTGGACCTAATGCCTAGCGGGGAATTGGTTATCTCTAATAGGCGCATTAGGTCTATGCCAATTAGGATCGAAGATAGGGAATTGAGTACTGATCTCATAGAATTGAAACTAACTAAGTTTGATAATATACTGGGAATGGATTTTCTATCCAAGTATTCGACCAGTATAGATTGTAGGCGTAAAATGGTGACTTTTCAGCCAGAAGGTGAAGATCCATTTGTTTATGTTGGGTCGGTTCAGGGGTCTCGGATCCCAGTTATTTCTGTGCTGAGAGCTAGGGATTTACTATGCAATGGTTGTGTAGGATTTCTAGCGGTGGTATTTGACTCCAGCAGACCTGAAACATTTGGGCCTGAGGTAGTCCGGGTGGTGAAAGATTTTCTTGATGTGTTTCCCGGGGAGTTGCCGGGATTGCCGCCACAGCGAGAGATTGATTTTGTAATTGATTTGGCACCTGGAGTTGAATTGGTTTCTAAAGCTCCATATAGGATGGCTCTAGCAGAACTCAAGGAGCTTAAGTTACAACTTCAGGGGATGCTTGACATTGGGTTTATTCGACCCAGTGTGTCGCCCTGGGGAGCTCCGGTTCTCTTTGTGAAAAAGAAAGATGGTTCCCTCAGAATGTGTATTGATTATCGGGAACTAAACAAGCTGACGATTAAGAACAAGTACCCGTTGCCAAGGATTGATGATCTGTTCGATCAGCTTCAGGGAAAGACATTGTTTTCGAAGATTGATTTACGGTCTGGTTATCATCAACTCAGAATTCGGGAGGAGGCAATACCGAAGACTGCTTTTAGAACCAGATATGGGCACTATAAGTTTCTGGTAATGTCGTTTTGATTGACTAATGCTCCTGCGGCCTTTATGGATCTCATGAATAGGGTATTCAAGGATTTCCTCGATAACTGCGTTATAGTGTTTATCGATGACATTCTTGTATACTCTCAGTGAGAAGAGGAGCACGAGCATCATCTTCGAATGGTGTTACAGCGACTTAGGGATCACAAGCTGTATGCCAAGTTCAAAAAGTGCGAATTCTGGTTGTCCGAGGTGTCCTTTCTGGGCATATTGTTGGGAAGAATGGAATTATGGTCGATCCAAACAAGGTAGAATCAGTGAAGAATTGGCCGAGGCCCAAGTCTGTGACGGAAGTTCGAAGTTTTCTCAGATTAGCAGGGTATTATCGGCGTTTCATCGAAGGATTTTCTAAACTTTCTATGCCCCTAACCGAATTGACCAAGAAAAATCAGATATTTGTGTGGTCAGATAAGTGTGAGTCAAGCTTTCAGGAGTTGAAGCAACGTTTGATAACAGCTCCGGTGTTAGCTTTGCCATCAGATCAAGAAAAATTCGTTGTTTATTGTGATGCATCCAGACAGGGTCTGGGATGTGTTCTGATGCAAGCTGACAGAGTCATGGCCTATGCCTCTCGTCAACTGAAGGATTATGAGCAGCGTTACCTAACTCATGATTTAGAGCTCGCTGCTGTGGTTTTTGCTTTAAAGATATGGCGACATTATCTGTACGGTGAAAAGTGCGAGATTTATACTGATCATAAAAGTCTCAAATACTTTTTCACCCAGAAAGATCTGAATCTGAGGCAGAGAAGGTGGTTGGAGTTAGTTAAATACTACGATTGTGAAATACTGTATCACCCCGGGAAAGCCAATGTTGTGGCCGATGCTTTAAGCAGAAAGGGTCCCGGGCAAGTTTATAATACGATTATGATAGCCCCTCAACTAGCCTCGGAAATGGTTAGTGCAGGGATTGAGTTCGTGGTCGGGAAATTACATAATTTAACACTCCAATCTGATCTATTGGAGAGAATCAGAAAGGCACAGCTGGAAGATCCCGAGCTAGTTAAAGTTCGAGACGAAGTAGTGGCTGGTCGGCCTAAAGGCTTTTCAGTCTTGAGTAGTGGAATGTTGTTATATAAAGCTCGAGTTTGTGTTCCTAGTGTTGATGAGCTTAAGAAAGAAATACTGGATGAAGCATACACAACGCCTTATTCGTTGCATCCAGGAACCACCAAGATGTATCAGGATTTGAAACCCTACTTCTGGTGGTATGGGATGAAGAGAGATGTGGTGGACTACGTGTCCAAGTGTTTAACCTGCCAGCAGATTAAGGCTGAACATCAGAGGCCGGCAGGGTTATTGCAACCTTTAGTCCTTCCAGAATGGAAGTGGGAGGACATCGCAATGGACTTTGTAACTGGTTTGCCTAGAACTACGGGAATGTATGATTCTGTATGGGTTATCGTGGACAGATTCACAAAGTCAGCTCACTTCCTACCAGTGAAAGTTACCTACTCAGTGGATCAGTATGCTGAATTGTATGTGAAGGAGATAGTTCGTCTCCACAGAGCCCCTAAATCTATTGTGTCAGATAGGGATCCAAAGTTCACATCGAAATTTTGGGTGAGTCTTCAGAAGGCTATGGGTCCCAAGTTAAAGTTTAGTACAGCCTTTCACCCTCAGACTGATGGTCAGTCAGAAAGAACTATCCAGATTTTAGAAGACTTACTGCGAGCCTGTGTCATGGACTTTGAGGGTTCATGGAGTAAGTACTTGCCTTTAATTGAATTCTCCTACAACAACAGCTACCAAAGTACAATAGGGATGGCTCCCTATGAGATGTTATATGGTAGAAAATGTCGTTCTCCTATTCATTGGGACGAAACAGGAGAAAGGAAGTACCTAGGTCCTCAGTTAGTGCAGAGGACCAATGAAGCTATTGATAAAATCAAGGCTCGGATGCTTGCTTCTCAAAGCAGGCAGAAAAGTTATGCTGATCCGAAGCGCAGAGATATTACATTTCAGGCAGGGGAACATGTTTTCCTACGGGTTTCACCAATGAAGGGTATTAGGCGCTTCGGGAAGAAGGGTAAGTTAAGCCCTAGGTTCATTGGGCCATTTCAGATACTCGAGAAGGTCGGGCAGGTAGCGTATCGGCTAGCCTTACCACCAGCATTATCAGCTGTTCATGATGTATTTCACAACTCTATGTTAAGGAAATACGTGTCGGACCCGACTGATGTCTTGAGTTATGAAGCCCTTGAACTACAACCAGACTTATCCTATGAAGAGCAACCTGTTCAGAGTTTGGATAGAAAAGAAAAAGTTCTTCGCAACAAGACTATTGCATTGGTTAAGGTGCTCCGGAGGAACAGTAAGGTGGAAGAAGCCACCTGGGAATTGGAGTCAGATATGAGGACTCAACATCCAGAGCTATTCAGGTTAGATTTTGGGGACGAAATCCTATTAACGGGGGGATAATTGTAATGACTGCTCTAGTAATGTGGATTAGAAAAGGCAATTAGCACTAATTTTTATTATTTTATTATTATTGGTGAATTAATTTTAAATGTGGACCCCAATATTTAGAAATAAATATTAGAGTTATAATTTCTCAATTCCGGAGATTTTATTAAACTCTAGGGGTATTATTTAGTTTATATGTGAAATATGTTAATTTTGTAATTTTTGCTCGGCGACAACGGAAAATGCGATGGATGGCTAGATTGATCACATGGGTAAGTTTAGAACCCTATTTCATAGTGGGAAATAATTTAGAGAAAATAAATTATCGGGATTGAGCGGGGTTATGGAAATTGACCATTTTACCCCTAGCTTTAGAAATACCTAAGTTATATCTTTAAGGGCATTTTAGTCATTTGCTAATAAATAGAGATAGGTGGCTGCCTTAGGTTTTGACACCTAATCAAGCTAATTTCAGCAAAGGATTTACTTAGTCCTTTTGTCTCATTTGAAGAAAAATCAAGGAAAAGGGAAAATTAGAAATTTCATTGTTCTTGAACTCTCTCTCTCTCTTTCTTGCTTTCGGCTGGGACAAACCAAGGGAGTTTGGTGTTAATTGTTGGATTTCAGCAAGGATTTCATAGGAGATAATCAATCTAAGGTAAGCTCCATTGAACCCTTCTTAGTTTTCAAGTTTTTAAGTTAGGTTGAAATGGTGTTTTGGGATAATAGGAGCTGTTAAGGTTTAAATTACTTAGGGTTCGAATTCAAGGGTTAATTTGAGTTGATTTGAGTCCCTAGCTGCTGTTTTTGATGCTTGTTAATGATTCTAAGCAAGCTTGAGTTTTGAAACTCAAGGTTTGAGCTTTAATGGCATAATTTGAATTATTGGTTTGTTCTGTGATTTGTTGGTTGGAAATGGATGTTTATGCATGGTATAGGTATACTGGAGAGTTTGGTAAGATTTGGGCTTGATTTGAATTAAGGGGGATGATTTTTGGTTCCCAGCGAGAACTGCACTACGGTTCCGGGAGACCGGTACCAACCGGTCCGACAGGTTGGTGACCCAGAACCGGATTGCCGGTTGGGAACCGGTCTGCCTGTTGGGGGAATTTCCAGAACCCTAGTTTTGGCCAATTTTGAGATATTTAGGGTATTTCCATGAGGTTTATCGATAGGGAAACTTTTAGTTTCAAGTTTAAGTCCCGGAAAGTGATTCAGCGAGTCACTCATCTGTGTTGCAATTATTGTGATTAGGGCATCCATCTAGCACGTGAATTCCGTTCAGGTCGGCCAGCACACTTGAATTCCGAAAACAGGTAAGAACTGTGTATAATGTATGATGTGATTATCTGAATGTGTGTATATGTGTTTATATATGCATGCTTGAATTATGTTAAACACTACCAACACTTGTATGAATAAGTTATAGAGTGCATTGGTATAGTGATTATTATTATTGTGAGTACGACACAGTGATACCAACACAAGCATGGGAAAATACTAAGGTGTGTGGTACATCACTCAGTGTTACTCAGTAATCGGGATAAACCCTACCAACACTCGTACAGTGAGGTACGATGTGTATGTGGTATAGGTGTATGGGCGCCTATTTACAGGTCGGAAATTATATGGTATGTTATATGCATTTCTTACTGAGTCTGTTGACTCACAGTTTCTGCTTCCATGTGTAGGTAAAGGAAAGGCGAAGGCTGAACAAGAATGAACCCGAGCTCGGATGAGATTGTACATGTCAAGCGGAGCAACCTGGAGTGTTCGGTCTCGGGACATCAGGGAGTTGTATTTTGAAAGTCACTGTGCGACCTAGAACTTGTGTATTTTGAATGTATAATTTGAAAAGTAAATTTTACAAAGTTTAAATACGGGATCCCGGAATTTGTAAATATTATATTATATTGCAAAGTTTAATATTTAAAGCAAAAGTTTTAATTTAACACGTTTTTCGAGAAATTTCTTTGATTAGCAAAGATTGCACAATAATTGAAAAAGCACTGTAGCGTGCCTTAGCATTAGGGCGTTACACCAATTCCCAGGTGGCTTCCTCCACCTTGCTGTTTCTCGAGAGCACCTTAACCAGAGCAATAGTCTTGTTCCGAAGAACTTTTTCTTTTCTATCCAGAATCTGCACAGGTTGCTCTTCATAGGATAAGTCTGATTGCAATTCAAGGGCTTCATAACTCAAGATATGAGTCGGGTTTGACACGTATTTCCTCAACATAGAAATGTGAAATACGTCATGAACAGCCAATAACGCTGGTTGTAAAGACCGCATATGGTTAATGCTTTGAATTATTAAATAATTAAGGTTTATGTATGAAATTAATTAATAATTCTGAAAGGTATATTTTGGAAATAAATTTAATATCATTTATGCTATTTAATGTAAATTACCCAATTTTTGTGTTTGTGTTCGGAAGCTGTGGGAAGCGACGTTGGGCCTTTAGAGAGTCATATGTTGTAATTCTAGAATATTAGTGGGGTGTTATAGTTAAATTTTAGAGGCGTTAGAATTTTCGGGGTTTGTTATTTGACCAAATTACCCTTAGGAGTTTATAGTAAATTATTTAGCTTGAAGGGCAAGGAGGTCTTTTGGCAAATGTTTATTTTGTCTTATTTGGGATTATTTTTTAGGCTGAGTATAAGCTTATTTAAAAAAAAAAGAAAGAAAAGGAAAAAGGGAAATTGGGCATTTTTCTTAAGCTAGAAGAAACTTAGAGGAAAGGTGCATCTCCTCTCTTCTCTCTCTTTCTCTTTCGATTCTCTTGGGTAGCAGCTAGGATTGGGGATTTTGAGTTTGAATCAAAGGATTTTAATGATTCTTAGAAGCTTTAATCCAAGGTAACTCTTCTTTATTAATTTTCTTAATCTAGGTTAGGTTTTACATGTGAAATTAGATTCTAGGCTGCTGTGTGTTATGAAAGGATTTAATTTAGTATTCTGGAAATGATTTGAAGTTGTTTAAGCTTAATTGAATTGAATCTATAGGTTGAATTGAGGTTTTGGCAAGGATTGAGTTTGAGAACTCAATCCTAGCTCTCTAATGGTGGATTAAGATTCTATGTGATTTTAGATGTTCGGTTGCTTGGGATTGGTTCATATCAGTGTGTACAGGTATACTGGAAGTTTTTAGAAGATTTGGGTTTGATTTGATTAAAGGGGAAGAATTTTTGGGTTCCCAGCTCAGAACCGGAATTCCAGTTCCTGGGGCCCTGTTGCAACCGGTCGACCGGTTGGTGCCAGGAACCGAATTTCTGGTTGGCAACCGGTTTGCCGGTTGCGGCTTTTTCCCGAGCCTTATTTTTTCCCATTTTTGCGTAATTTAGGGTATTGGCATCCTAATTATCGATAGGGTTAAGCTTAGTTTCTATTTTAAATCCCCGATAAGTGTTTTAGCGATCTCTCATCAAAGTTTGAATATTATGGTTTAGGGCCCTGTAAAACGTCGAGCTGCGTTTCCACTCAGGCTGACCGGCACACTTGAGCACGGAACGAGGTAAGATAGCATAAGAATATATATATATATGAATATATGTTTGTTTTTCATGTTTGCACTACTAGCACTAGTTTAAATGTGATTTATGGAGTGTTAGTATAGTGTTGTTTATAATTGTGGTTACGGTGTTACCAACACGACTACCAAGGGTACGTCGTGTTCGTGGTACAACACTTAGTAATTCCCTGGAGTATAGTTAGGGCTCTACCAACACAAGTACAGAGTTGGTACTTTAGTGCATTTGGTACAGTAGTCGTACTTCCCTTAAGAATGTTCTTAACCATTTGGTGAGCTTGGTTATTGAGCTCAGGGCGGCTTTATCATAAAGCCGGCATTGCAATATTTTTATATATTTCTTGCATATCTTACTGAGTCTTTTGACTCATCAGTTTGCTACCTTGTGTAGGTAAGGGAAAAGCAAAGCTGGAGGAACAGTGAGGCAGAGCTCGGCATGATTGTACATATCGCGGCAGTGCAACCTGGAGGGTTTCGATCTTTTTGTATTTTGGAGTCTGTATTTTGGGGTTGCAATTTACCGAGTTAGTTTTAAAAAAAATAGATTATATGTATATATTAGTAAAATACTTTTAACTTGTATTTTGATAATCAGGATCCCGACCCATATGGTTATTAAATTATAAATTATGAAAATTAACTTTCGAGTTTATTACTTATAAAATACGGGCATTACAGTTTGGTATCAGAGCCACCGGGTTGTCCACTAAAGACCGTCAAGATATGTACAATCAAGGCCAGTGTCGAGTTCAACTCACGGTTCTGTAAGCTTTATTTCTTTTTGCAAACTGTTTTAAGATATGTTGTATATATATGATTAAATAAGATGTTATAACCCTAGTTGCGGTCTTGAAAATATTTTGACTACTGTCTGACCTACGTGCCTTGTGGGTTCGCAGGCTAAGTCCTAATTAATGGACGACCAGCGAAACGTTAGAAGGCAGGGTGAGTTGGTTGAGACCGGAGGTGGTCGGGGTTGTAGAGGCCGGGGTCGTGTTCCGAGAGGTGGACAGGAGAATCCACCTCAGGCCCCGGTTGATTGGAACAAAGGTTTGCTGAGATGCAAACTAGAATTGAGCAACAAGAAGAAGAGATCCGACGACTCAGGCAACGGGATGCTCCTGTTGAGCTTCCCCCGCAACCGCCTGCAGTGGTTCCTGCAGCTCCTGCGGTGCCAGCTGAGCAACATGTTGCTGGTAACCGTATGGAGCCTTTATACGAGAGATTCAGAAAGCAAGCACCTCCAGTATTTCTGGGAGGCCCTGATGTTTTAAAGGCTGAACAGTGGTTGACCGTTATCGAAAGAATATTGAATTTCATGGGAGTGGTCGGAAATGACAGAGTGGCATGTGCCACGTTTCAATTTCAAGAGGATGCCCTGATTTGGTGGGAGATGGTGTCCCTCACCAGAGATGTTACCAGAATGACCTGGGAGGAATTTCGGGATTTATTCAATGCCAAATATTATAATGAGGCGGTCCGCAGTGCAAAGCGGAAGGAGGTTGTTGAGTTGGTTCAAGGTGAGGGTATGTCGGTAACTGAATATACAACCAAGTTTGATCGCTTGGCCAAGCTAGCCTCCGGAATTGTACCAACAGACTTCAGCAAGAAAGAAAAATATTTGGCTGGACTGAATGCCAAGATCAGACATGATCTGGTTATTACAACGAACGATACCACAACTTATGCAGAAATGGTTGACAAGGCTCTTCGAGCTGAAGGAGCAGTGAAATTTTTGCAAGAAACCCGAGAGTCTCCTGGTGTTGGTGGGATTACTATTCTCCCTATGTCTGGTCCTGAAAAAGAGAGTGGGGGTTCCACCTGCTCGTGTATTTGCCATAACTCAGGCTGATGCTGCTGCCAGCCCTTCTGTAGTTTCAGGTCAGCTTCTAATCAACGGTTTTGTTTATACTGTTTTATTTGACTCGGGTGCTACTCGATCTTATGTGTCATCAAGACTTCTTGATCAGTTTGATAGACCTAGTGATATTCTTGAGACGGGGTTCAGAACCCTGTGGCCTACTGGGGAATTAATTATTTCAAGAAAGTGGATTAGATCTGTGATAGTTAGAATTGAAGATAGAGAATTAAATGCTGATCTTGTGGAGTTACCATTGGCCGAATTTGATATTATACTTGGTATGGACTTTTTGTCCAAATACTCTACTAGTATTGATTGTAAACGGAAAATGGTGACTTTTGAATCGGAGAATGAGGAACCTTTTGTTTTTGTTGGTTCGGTCCAAGGTTCTCGTGTTCCAAGAATCTCAGCGTTGAAAGCTAGGGATTTGTTATGTAATGGATGTGTTGGATTCCTAGCCGTGGTAGTGGATTCCAGTAAACCTGTGCTACTTGGACCTGAAAAAGTTAAAGTGGTTAAGGAATTCCTGGATGTGTTTCCAGAGAAATTGCCTGGATTACCACCTCAGCGGGAGATAGATTTCATCATTGATTTAATTCCTGGAGCAGAACCTGTTTCAAAGGCACCCTACCGAATGGCACCTGCTGAATTAAAAAAACTGAAGATACAACTCCAAGGGATGTTGGATCTAGGGTTCACTCGGCCTAGTGTGTCACCTTGGGGAGCCCCAGTGCTATTTGTGAAGAAGAAAGATGGAACTCTTCGGATGTGTATCGATTATCGGGAGTTGAATAAGTTAACTATTAAGAATAAATATCCTCTGCCCAGAATTGACGATTTGTTTGACCAACTTCAGGGCAAGACAGTATTCTCTAAGATTGACTTGAGGTCTGGATATCATCAGTTGAGAATTCGAGAAGAGGATATCCCGAAAACAGCCTTCCGAACCAGGTATGGTCATTACAAATTCCTGGTTATGTCTTTTGGGTTAACAAATGCACCGGCAACCTTTATGGATCTCATGAATAGGGTATTCAAGGATTTTCTCGATAATTTTGTAATTGTATTTATCGATGATATTCTTGTGTACTCTCGGTCAGAAGCAGAACATGAGCAACATCTTCAAATGGTTCTGCAGCGACTTAGAGATCATAAACTCTACGCAAAATTCAAAAAGTGTGAGTTCTGGTTGTCACAAGTGTCCTTTCTGGGGCATATTGTTGGGAAAGACGGGATTATGGTTGATCCAGCGAAGATTGAGGCGGTGAAGAATTGGCCTAGACCTAAAACAGTCACTGAAATTCGAAGTTTTCTCGGTTTAACGGGTTATTATCGACGTTTTGTGGAAGGATTTTCCAAAATTGCAATGCCGTTATCTGAGTTAACTAGGAAGAACCAGCGATTTATATGGTCAGATAAGTGTGAAAAGAGTTTTCAAGAGCTGAAGCAACGGTTGATTACAGCTCCTGTTCTAGCATTGCCATCTGATCAAGAAAAGTTTGTGGTGTATTGTGATGCATCAAGGCAGGGTTTAGGTTGTGTGTTAATGCAAGCAGATAAAGTCATAGCCTATGCTTCCCGGCAATTAAAAGATTATGAGCAGCGTTACCCAACTCACGACCTAGAACTTGCAGCAGTGGTGTTCGCCTTGAAAATTTGGCGACATTACTTATATGGTGAAAGGTGTGAGATCTATACTGACCACAAAAGTCTCAAGTATTTCTTCACTCAGAAGGATCTGAATATGAGACAAAGAAGGTGGTTATAGTTGGTAAAAGACTATGACTGTGAAATCCTGTATCACCCTGGAAAAGCAAATGTGGTGGCAGATGCCCTAAGCAGAAAGGGGTCGAATCAGATATCCAACATGGTCATGATTTCTCCTCAGTTAGCCTCAGAGATGACTAGGGCAAACATTGAGTTGGTGACTGAGAGATTATTTAATTTGACACTTCAGTCAGACTTGTTGGAAAGAATCATAGTGGCTCAAATGGAAGATCCTGAATTGGTTAAAATTCGAGAAGATGTCTTAGCAAACAAAGCTAAAGACTTTTCAATCTCTGAAAGTGGAATGCTATTGTTTAAAGCACGAGTGTGTGTCCCTGATATCAATGAACTTAAAAAGGAAATTCTGGAAGAAGCTCATACTACTCCTTACTCATTGCATCCAGGAACCACCAAAATGTATCAAGACTTGAAGCCCTATTTTTGGTGGTATGGGATGAAGAGGGATGTAGTGGACTACGTCACTAAATGCTTAACCTGTCAGCAAATCAAAGCTGAGCATCAACGGCCGGCAGGATTACTTCAGCCATTAACACTCCCAGAATGGAAGTCGGAAGACATTGTAATGGACTTTGTAGTTGGTTTGCCTAGAACCACAGGAATGTACGACTCAGTTTGGGTTGTGGTGGATCGTTTTACAAAGTCAGCACATTTCTTACCTGTTAAGGTAACCTATACTGTAGATCAGTATGCTGATTTGTATGTGAAGGAAATTGTTCGTCTTCATGGAGTACCAAAGTCAATCGTTTCAGATAGAGACCCTAAGTTTACATCAAAGTTTTGGGTGAGTTTACAAAAGGCTATGGGAACTAATTTGAAATTCAGCACAGCCTTTCATCCTCAAACAGATGGGCAATCTGAACGAACTATTCAGATACTTGAAGATTTGTTACGAGCTTGTGTCATGGATTTGGGAGGGTCCTGGAGTAAGTATTTGCCTCTAATTGAATTCTCCTATAATAATAGCTATCAAAGTACCATAGGAATGGCTCCCTATGAGCTGCTCTATGGCAGAAAATGTCGTTCCCAAATTCATTGGGACGAAACAGGAGAACGGGAATACTTAGGCCCTGAATTGGTCCAGAAGACAAATGAAGCAATAGACAAAATCAAAGTTCGAATGCTTGCTTCTCAAAGCAGGCAGAAAAGTTATGCAGATCCCAAGCGACGGGATGTTACATTCCAACCTGGTGATCATGTCTTTCTACGAGTATCTCCAATCAAAGAGATCAGACGCTTTGGAAAGAAAGGCTAGTTAAGCCCTAGGTTTATTGGACCTTTTGAAATTCTGGAAAAGGTTGGACCAGTTGCTTATCTGTTGGCATTACCTCCATCATTGTCAGCTGTACATAACGTATTTCATGTTTCCATGCTGAGAAAGTATGTATCCGATCCAACGCATGTTTTAAGTTATGAGATGTTGGAGTTCCAACCTGACCTATCTTATAATGAGCAACCAGGGCAAATTCTAGATCGGAAGGAAAAGGTCCTTCGAACTAAAACCATATCATTGGTTAAAGTACTTTGGAGAAATAGTAAAGTGGAAGAAGCCACTTGGGAACTGGAATCTGATATGAGGACTCAGCATCGTGAATTGTTCAGGTAGATTTTGGGGGCGAAATCCTTTTAACGGGGGGATAATTGTAAAGACCGCATATGGTTAATGCTTTGAATTATTAAATAATTAAGGTTTATGTATGAAATTAATTAATAATTATGAAAGGTATATTTTGGAAATAAATTTAATATCATTTATGCTATTTAATGTAAATTACCCAATTTTTGTGTTTGTGTTCGGAAGCTGTGGGAAGCGACGTTGGGCCTTTAGAGAGTCATATGTTGTAATTCTAGAATATTAGTGGGGTGTTATAGTTAAATTTTAGAGGTGTTAGAATTTTCGGGGTTTGTTATTTGACCAAATTACCCTTAGGAGTTTATAGTAAATTATTTAGCTTGAAGGGCAAGGAGGTCTTTTGGCAAATGTTTATTTTGTCTTATTTGGGATTATTTTTAAGGCTGAGTATAAGCTTATTTAAAAAAAAAAAGAAAAGAAAGAAAAGGAAAAGGGGAAATTGGGCATTTTTCTTAAGCTAGAAGAAACTTAGAGGAAAGGTGCATCTCCTCTCTTCTCTCTCTTTCTCTTTCGATTCTCTTGGGCAGCAGCTAGGATTGGGGATTTTGAATTTGAATCAAAGGATTTTAATGATTCTTAGAAGCTTTAATCCAAGGTAACTCTTCTTTATTAATTTTCTTAATCTAGGTTAGGTTTTACATGTGAAATTAGATTCTAGGTTGCTGTGTGTTTTGAAAGGATTTAATTTAGTATTCTGGAAATGATTTGAAGTTGTTTAAGCTTAATTGAATTGAATCTATAGGTTGAATTGAGGTTTTGGCAAGGATTGAGTTTGAGAACTCAATCCTAGCTCTCTAATGGTGGATTAAGATTCTATGTGATTTTATAAGTTCTATTGCTTGGGATTGGTTCATATCAGTGTGTACAGGTATACTGGAAGTTTTTAGAAGATTTGGGTTTGATTTGATTAAAGGGGAAGAATTTTTGGGTTCCCAGCTCAGAACCGGAATTCCGGTTCCTGGGGCCCTGTTGCAACCGGTCGACCGGTTGGTGCGAGGAACCGGATTTCCTGTTGGCAACCGGTTTGCCGGTTGAGGCTTTTTCCCGAGCCTTAGTTTTTCCCATTTTTGCGTAATTTAGGGTATTGGCATCCTAATTATCGATAGGGTTAAGCTTAGTTTCTATTTTAAATCCCCGATAAGTGTTTTAGCGAGTCTCTCATCAAAGTTTGAATATTATGGTTTAGGGCCCTGTAAAACGTCGAGCTGCGTTTCCACTCAGGCTGACCGGCACACTTGAGCACGGAACGAGGTAAGATAGCATAAGAATATATATATGAATATATGTTTGTTTTTCATGTTTGCACTACTAGCACTAGTTTAAATGTGATTTATAGAGTGTTAGTATAGTGTTGTTTATAATTGTGGTTACGGTGTTACCAACACGAGTACCAAGGGTACGTCGTGTTCGTGGTACAACACTTAGTAATTCCCGGGAGTACAGTTAGGGCTCTACCAACACAAGTACAGAGTTGGTACTTTAGTGCATTTGGTACAGTAGTCGTACTTCCCTTAAGAACGTTCTTAACCATTTGGTGAGCTTGGTTATTGAGCTCAGGGCGGCTTAATCATAAAGCCGGCATTGCAATATTTTTATATATTTCTTGCATATCTTACTGAGTCTGTTGACTCATCAGTTTGCTACCTTGTGTAGGTAAGGGAAAAGCAAAGCTGGAGGAACAGTGAGGCAGAGCTCAGCATTATTGTACATATCGCGGCAGTGCAACCTGGAGGGTTTTGATCTTTTTGTATTTTGGAGTCTGTATTTTGGGGTTGCAATTTAGCGAGTTAGTTTTAAAAAAAATATTATATGTATATATTAGTAAAATACTTTTAACTTGTATTTTGATACTCGGGATCCCGACCCATATGGTTATTAAATTATAAATTATGAAAATTAACTTTCGAGTTTATTACTTATAAAATACGGGCGTTACACTGGTGGTAAGGCTAGCCGATATGCTACCTGCCCGACCTTCTCGAGTATCTGAAATGGCCCAATGAACCTAGGGCTTAACTTACCCTTCTTCCCGAAGCGCCTAATACCCTTCATTGGTGAAACCCGCAGGAAAACATGTTCCCCTGCCTGAAATGTAACATCTCTACGCTTCGAATCAACATAACTTTTCTGCCTGCTTTGAGCAGCAAGCATCCGAGCCTTAATCTTATCAATAGCCTCATTGGTCCTCTGCACCAACTCTGGACCCAAGTACTTCCTTTCTCCTGTTTCATCCCAATGGATAGGAGAACGACATTTTCTACCATATAACATCTCATAGGGAGCCATCCCTATTGTACTCTGGTAGCTATTGTTGTAGGAGAATTCAATTAAAGGCAAGTACTTACTCCATGAACCTTCAAAGTCCATGACACAAGCTCGCAGTAAGTCTTCCAGTATCTGAATGGTTCTTTCTGACTGACCATCAGTTTGAGGGTGAAAGGCTGTGCTAAACTTTAACTTGGTACCCATAGCCTTCTGAAGACTCACCCAAAACTTTGATGTAAACTTTGGATCCCTATCTGACACAATAGATTTAGGGGCTCCACGGAGACGAACTATCTCTTTCACATACAATTCAGTGTACTGATCCACTGAATATGTAACTTTCACTGGCAGAAAGTGGGCTGATTTTGTGAATCTATCCACTATGACCCATACTGAATCATACATTCCCGAAGTTCTAGGCAATCCAGTTACAAAATCCATTGCAATGTCCTCCCACTTCCATTCAGGAAGGACCAAGGGTTGCAGTAACCCTGCCAGCCTCTGATGTTCAGCCTTGATTTGCTGACAGGTTAAACACTTGGACACCTAGTCCACCACATCTCTTTTGATCCCATACCACCAGAAGTAGGGTTTCAAATCCTGGTACATTTTGGTGGTTCCCGGATGCAAAGAATAAGGTGTGGTGTGAGCTTCATCAAGTATCTCTTTCTTAAGCTCATCAACACTAGGAACACAAACTCGAGTTTTGTATAGCAACATTCCACTGTTCGAGACTGAAGAGTCTTTAGGCCGACCAGCCATTACTTCATCTCGAACCTTAACTAGCTTAGAATCTTCTAGTTGTGCCTTTCTGATTCTCTCTAACAGATCAGACTAGAGTGTCAAATTGTGCAATTTCCCAACTACGAACTCAATCCCTGCCCAAACCATTTCAGAGGCTAGTTGAGGGGCTATCAAAACCGTGGTACAAACCTGCCCGGGACCTTTTCTGCTTAAAGCATTGGCCACAACATTGGCTTTCCCGGGGTGATACAGAATTTCACAATCATAGTCCTTAACCAATTCCAACCACCTTCTTTGCCTCATATTCAAATCTTTCTGGGTGAAAAAGTATTTGAGACTCTAATGATCAGTATAAATCTCACACTTTTCACTGTAAAGATAATGTTGCCATATCTTTAAAGCAAAAACCACAGCAACAAGCTCTAAATCATGAGTTGGATAGCGCTTCTCATAATCTTTCAGTTGACGAGAGGCATATGCTATGACTCTGTCAGCTTGCATCAGAACACATCCCAGACCCTGTCTGGATGCATAACAATACACCACGAATTTCTCTTGATCTGATGGCAAAGCTAACACCGGAGCTATTATCAAACGTTGCTTTAACTCCTGGAAACTTGTTTCACATTTATTTGACCACACAAATCTCTGATTTTTCTTGGTCAATTCGGTTAGGGGCATAGAAATTTTAGAAAATCCTTCAATGAAACGCCGATAATACCCTGCTAAACCGAGAAAACTTCGAACCTCCGTTACAGACTTTGGCCTCGGCCAATTCTTCACTGATTCTACCTTGTTTGGATCAACCATAATCCCATTCTTCCCAACAATATGACCCAGAAAGGACACCTCAGACAACAAGAATTCGCACTTCTTAAACTTTGCATACAACTTGTGATCCCTAAGTCGCTGCAATACCATTCGAAGATGATGCTCGTGCTCCTCTTCTGACTGAGAGTATACAAGAATGTCATCGATAAACACTATAACGTAGTTATCGAGGAAATCCTTGAATACCCTATTCATAAGATCCATAAAGGCCACAGGAGCATTAGTCAATCCGAATGACATTACCAGAGACTCATAGTGCCCATATCTTGTTCTAAAAGCAGTCTTCGGTATGTCTTCCTCTCGAATTCTGAGTTGATGATAACCAGATCGTAGATTAATCTTCGAAAACACTGTCTTTCCTTGAAGTTGATCGAACAGATCGTCGATTCTGGGCAATAGGTACTTGTTCTGAATCGTCAGCTTGTTTAGTTCCCGATAATCGATACACATTCTGAGGGAACCATCCTTCTTTTTCACAAACAGAACCGTAGCTCCCCAGGGCGACACACTGGGTCGGATAAACCCAATATCAAGCATCCCCTGAAGTTGCAACTTAAGCTCCTTGAGTTCTGCTGGAGCCATCCTATATGGAGCTTTAGAAACAGGTTCGACTCCAGGTGCCAAATCAATTACAAAATCAATCTCTCGCTGTGGCGGCAATCCCGGCAACTCCTCGGGAAACACGTCGAGAAAATATTTCACCACCCTGACTACCTCAGGCCCAAATGTTTCAGGTCTGTTGGAGTCAAGTACCACCGCTAGAAATCCTACATAGCCACTCCATAGTAAATCTCTAGCCCTTAGTACAGAAATAACCGGGATCCGGGCCCCCTGGACTGATCCAACATAAACAAATGGATCTTCTCCTTCCGGCAGAAAAGTCACCATTTTTCGCTTACAATCTAGACTGACCGAATACTTGGACAGAAAATCCATTCCCAATATAATATCAAACTCTGTTAATTTCAATTCTATGAGGTCAGCGCTCAACTCCCTATCTTCGATCCTAACTGGCATAGACCTAATGTGCCTATTAGAGATAACCAATTCCCCGCTAGGCATTAGGATTCCAAACCCTCTTTCTAAAATATCACAAGGCCTACCAAAAAGATCAATTACTTTTGTAGCTACATATGAGCTGTTGGGTTTTTATGCCGTAAATAAAACTCCATTTCAATGTTATCTATTCTATTCAACATCAATAAAAAAACAGAAGTATTTTTCATTTATTTGTGTATGTTTTGGTTCACCTTATCAACTGCTTGTCTATTTGATTTATAAATTCATCTGAAACCCTTCTCACATACTTGATCCTGTTTATTGTGTTGTCAACACTTTGGAAAGTAAACATGACTATGTGAATAAAGTTTTCTAGATTTATCAGACACAGGGTTTTACTGATATGATAATCTACAACAAGAGTTTACTTGCATTTGGAGAAATGCTATGTTCTTTCCAGAACATTGGTTAAAGTAAAGCTCAGGTTGGATGCATGGAGTATGCATCAGAAGGGACCGATATTGAACTTTGACTTAGATTTATTAAACTTACCGTAATATCTATTCAAGTCAATATCGCCTAGTTGATCCTAGATCAAATGATCTTAATCCTGTTATGATTAGGCTCAATTTCAAGAGGCTATTCGTGTTCTTTGATTTTTTAGTTAAGCCTACTTTTAGGTTAGGGTGATACGTACATTTTGGGAACACGGTAGTGCAATTGAGTGGGAGCGCTAACATAAACATGGAATCTATAGCTTCTATCTGGCGAATAGTAAGCAAAGGATGATCTCCTTCGAGCTTGACCAAACGAAAAATAAATGGTGGAGTACTCATTTCACATAAGCTGAAATATCATTTATACGGGGTCAAGTATTTTAAGGATAAAATACATAGAAGGGTGTAATGGTAATCTAATCCCTTTACAGTGTAGATCATTTATATAGAGGATCATTGATCAAATTAGGATTATAACAATGGATAACTAATGATGTGTCTATATGGTGGAACATATAGAGCATTCTATATACTGAGAGTGCAATTCTAAGTTCTATGCGTGGATTCAACGAATAATTAATAAGTCAGTGAATTTAAGTAATAAATTCTTGATCTGCTTATTGGAAGCTCGGTTATATAGACCCATGGTCCCCCCACTAGTTGAGATAATATTGCTTGTAAGACTCATATAATTGGTTTTGATTAATCAATTATAATTCTCAAATTAGACTATGTCTATTTGTGAATTTTTCACTAAGTAAGGGCGAAATTGTAAAGAAAGAGTTTTAGGGGTATATTTGTTAATTATGATACTTTGTATGGTTCAATTAATAAATATGATAAATGATAATATTATTTAATAATTATTTATAGTTATTAAATAGTTAGAATTGGCATTTAAATGGTTGAATTAGAAAATTGGCGTTTTTGAGAAAACCAGATGCAAAAGTGATAAAACTGCAAAATTGCAAAAAGTGAGGCCCAATTCCATACTGCCATGGCCGACCACTTTTATAGGAATTATCCTCTGATATTTTCATTATTTTAAGGCCAAATAATTCAAACCTAACCCTAGTGGAATGCTATAAATAGATAGTGAAGGCTTCAGGAAAATTACACACACTTTTCATTCAGAAAAATCTGAGCCTCTCTCTCTATACCTTGGCTGACCACTCCCTCTCTCTCTTCTTCCTTAAGATTTCGAAATACTTAGTGATTAGAGTAGTGCCCACGCACAGCAAGTGATACCTCAATCATAGTGAGGAAGATCGTGAAGAAAGACTTTCAGCAAGAAGGAGTTTCAGCACTAAAGAATCAGAGAAAGAGATCCAGTGTAACGCCCTAATGCTAAGGCACGCTACAGTACTTTTTCAATTATTGTGCAATCTTTGCTAATCAAAGAAATTTCTCGAAAAACGTGTCAAATTAAAATTTTTGCTTTAAACATTAAACTTTGTAAAATAATATAATATTTACAAATCCCGGGATCCCGATTTCAAACATCGTAAAATTTACTTTTTAAACTTTACATTTCAAAATACATAATTCACAGGTCGCACAGCGACTTTCAAAATATAACACCCAAATGTCCCGAGACCGAACACTCCAGGTCGCGCCGCTTGACATGTACAATCTCACCCGAGCTCAGGTTCATTCCTGTTCAGCCTTCGCCTTTCCTTTACCTACACATGGAAGCAGAAACTGTGAGTCAACAGACTCAGTAAGAAATGCATATAACATACCATATAATTTCCGACCTGTAAATAGGCGCCCATACACCTATTTACAGAGCTTAACAGATGAGTATGAACGTTCATTACCAGGGTACAACCACTATACCACATACACATCGTACCTCACTGTACGAGTGTTGGTAGGGTTTATCCCGATCACTGAGTAACACTGAGTGATGTACCACACACCTTAGCATTTTCCTATGCTCGTGTTGGTATCACTGTATCGTACTCACAATCACAACAATCACTGTACCAATACACTCTATAACTTATTCATACAAGTGTTGGTAGTGCTTAACATAATTCAAGCATGCATATATAAACACATATACACACATTCAGATAATCACATCATACATTATACACAGTTCTTACCTGTTTTCCGAATTCAAGTGTGCTGGCCGACCTGAACGGAATTCTCGTGCTAGATGGATGCCCTAATCACAATAATAGTAATACAGATGAGTGACTCGCTAAATCACTTTCCGGGACTTTAAACTTGAAACTAAAAGTTTCCCTATCGATAAACCTTAAGGCAATACCCTAAATAACCCAACATTGGCCAAAACTAGGGTTCTGGAAAATCCCCCAACAGGCAGACCGGTTCCCAACCGGCATCCCAGTTCTGGGTCACCAACCGGTCGACCGGTTGGTACAGACCACCCAGAACCGGAATTCCGGTTCTACTGCTGGGAACCAAAAATCATCCCCCTTGATTTAATTCAATCCCAAACTTTACCAAACTCTCCAGTATACCTATACAATGTATAAACATCCATTTCCAATCAACAAATCACAGAACAAACCAATAATTCAAATTATGCCATTAAAGCTCAAAGCTTGAGTTTCAAAACTCAAGCTTGCTTAAAACCAACATCAAGCAATAAAATCAGCTACTAGGGACTTCAATCAACTTAAACCAACCCTAGAATTCGAATCCTAAACACATCAAACCTTAACAGCCCCTAAATTACAAAATCACCAATTCAACCTAACTTTAAAACTTGAAAACTAAGAAAGGTTTCTTTAGGGCTTACCTCAACTTGAATCTTCCAAGCTTCCTTTGCTGGAAACTCCAAGAATCAACAGCCCTTCCCCCTTAATTTATGCCCCAGCCGAAAGAGAAAGGAGAGAAAGAGAGAGAGTTCTCTAGATTTTGATTTTTCTTTGATTTTCCCTCAAATGAAATGGTTTTCCTTAATTAATTCATGGCTGAAAAGTCATGTGCTAGGTGTCAACTAGAGGGACAGCCACCTAATCCATCATTAAACAAAATGTCTAAAATGCCCTTAGACTTAAAACTAGGGTATTTCTAAAGCTAGGGGTAAAATGGTCAATTTCCATAACCCCGCTCAATCACGATAATTTATTTTCTCTAAATTATTTCCCACTATGAAATAGGATTCTAACCTTACCCATGTGATCAATCTAGCTATCCATCGCATTTTCCGTTGTCGCCGAGCAAAACTTACAAAATTAACATATTTCACATATAAACTAAATAATACCCCTAGAGTTTAATAAAATCTCCGGAATTGAGAAATTATAACTCTAATATTTATTTCTAAATATTGGGGTCCACATTTAAAATTAATTCACAAATAATAATAAAATAGTAAAAATTAGTGCTAATTGTCTTTTCTAATCCACATTACTAGAGCGGTCATTACATCCAGGTTCAGATCTTGATAATACTCTGCGACAGAAAGGATACAAGGGTTAGAGATCTGAATGGAAGGAGTCATATTATTCCGCTGCACCCAATGTAAGGTTTACTAAACTTTATATGTGTTTATTTCATCGTTTTAGAAAGTTCATATTTAGGGTGTTAATCAACATACTTGTGAGTAGATCTAAGATCCTGGTAAAATAATCTCCAACAACTGGCCTCAGAGCCATGGTAATTGATTTGCTTGCAAGAAATTTGGACTTTAAAACGATTGTTTGATGTTTTGGATGGTATCATGTTGTATTGAGTGTTATATGATGATTGATTGATGTTTGTGAATTTTCGTGAAAAATAATTGAATATCTATTTCTCGAATTATTTTTATTGGATAGTATAGAAAAAAAATAAGCAATTTACTTTTTTACAGAATTCAATTTCGATTTAATTTGAATTAGTTATGATTTTTTGAAGTTTCGAAAAAAATCGGGATCGAGCAACACGGGACACGCGCGCGGAAATCATGCTGCCTCCCCCCTGCGCCGTGTCCCCTCGCCCATGCAACCCTATAACGCGCACGAACGTGTATGCACAGCATACCGTCCGTACAGCTCGCAATTTTTTCGTTTTTCTTCGATTTTTCATGCTATTTCATGGATTTAACTTCCGATTTTTTGTGTAGTTCTGTATTTATACATTTACTATTCCTAATTCAATTCTAATTATCATAATTAAATTAATTAATATTTTTTTAATTTAATTCATGATATTAGTGTAATTTGAATTTAAAAATAGTAAATATCTATCTTTTTGCTTAATTACCTATCTTATTTTTAAATTTGACTATATCTTATCTTATTTTTAAATTTAAGGTTAGATATTAAATTTTATAAATTATTTTTTTTTTAAAATAATTTGACCTTATTTAAATTTAAAATAACATAACTATAATCATGTAATTTTAAATAGATGTAAGATATTTTGCTAAACTTTTAAATTTTATTATTTTATTTATTTAAATTAAATTATAAAATCTGAAAAAGATATTTATTTATCTTTTTTAATTTTTATTTAATTTTTATTTATAAAATAACATTAAATTTTTAAAAAGTAGTTAGCAAATTTTTTGAAATGATATTTAGGTTGGTTGAAACCTAATTTTTCAAAATTGTAGGTTTAATTTTAAATATTATTATATTAATTTCGAAAAATTTTAAATTTTATTTTATTTTATTAATTTTCGAAAATAATTTTTTTTATTTAATTAATTTTTCGAAATTATTTATTTAAAATTAAATAAATCCTACATCCAACTATCCAGCTAACCTTGTTGCAGGAGTATATGTTTTAGCTTGTTTGTAAGTTTTTAAAACCTATTATTGCTTGATTGCAAATAGCCATGGTTAACTTGTTGACAGATCCAATGATCTGATTTTAACTCATGGCTCCCTTGGTCAAGTAAATAATTTGTAACAGGTATATTTACAATCTTCTTTCATCTGTGTATGACCTAGCAACATGATAGGATCCATCCAAATTATGTGCCTGTGTGAGCCTATGTGTTTAATTTTATTATAGATGCATGTAGGTTGTTGTTGCTAAATAAAATATCATAGTTCTTGATAGATTTTATTTAGGCCCATTTAGTTTTGGGCCTATTCAATTAATAACAGTTGTTCATTTTAAAGTTAAATTCCTCTCTTTTGGGCTTTGTGTGAGAGTTGGGAGCCATAGAAGTGGATACGACATACTGAACCCAGCACCCCCTCACATGAACCACCCCAATTGTGAAGGTCCATTTGCCTGATTTGAATAACTGTACTAGGTTAATTAAATTAGTTTAACCTAATAAAATTGATTAGCAACATAATTAATTTTATTTATTTTGAAATTAATTTAAGAAAACCATAGTTTAAAGAATTTTATATTCTAAGCTAAACTATATGTGTTTTCTTGTATTTAATTAAATATAGAATTATAACCATCTAGATATTTTTTGAAGCTTAATTTAAAATTTTCATTAAATATTCCTATTTAAGTTGATATTTAGTTATCTATAACTAACCAGCTTAAATCTGAATATCTTTTGGATTTAAAATTTCAAAATTAAGTTGAGGAATTTTAGGTATTGGTTATTAAGATTCTTTAGATATTTTTTAAGCTGATGTTTTTTCAAATATCAACTTAAAATGGAATATTTTCAAATTAAGTGGTTTCAACTTAATTTTAATTTAATTAAGTCTAATTTGAAAGATATTTAAGTTGATTTTTTAGATTCTTCTAAAACAACTCAAACAAGATATTTTCAAATTTGTTCCATTATATTCGAATTTATTTTTCGAATTTAAATAATAATTGAAATTTAATTAAAGTTGATTTTTTATTTAAACCAGTTTTAATTTGTAATTTTTCATTATTATAATATGGAACTTGTTCGATATTTATTCGAATTTATTTTTCGAATTTAAATAATAATTGAAATTTAATTAAAGTTGATTTTTTATTTAAACCAACTTTAATTTGTAATTTTTCATTAATATAATATGGAACAGATGATTAAATAAAATACATATTTTTTTTTAAATAATGAGCTTTAATCAAAAGATATTCGATCTCCATTGTTGGTCTTACAATAGTTAATTTTTTTCAATATAACCTCGAGACGCTAGACTTCGTCCCCCTATGGATGGTTATTTGTTGAACACTTTTAACACCGTAAGATTTCATTTGATAAGTGTTTTGTGAGTTTTCGTCTCTATTAGACTCTCCCCTACGGTGACTACTTAGAGATAAACTCATAAAACATGAAACAATGGTGGAAGCTCATAAAATGAGAATAACCTTGACTCTCGCCTACCGGGAGAACGTTGGATTCTCATTTTGATCGAATAAAAGGTTGCTAAAATGTTTAATTTTAGATGAGCTGACTAGTCTATTCAACTAATGTTATCTTTGACTCTCGCCTACCGAGACCCTGTATTTCATTATGTTGGAAACCTTGGAAAATAAACTATATTATATTTAACATTTTTATAACATATGTAATTATTTGTTATTTTCTGAACTTGTGTATGAATTTTGAACCAAAACCTTACTTCTGTTTTATTGATGTGTTGTAGTGCCAATAACCCTCTTCCCATTCCACTCCTAGTTAATATCTTAGCAATTGAACTTGAAGTTATAAACTCCTTGTCAGAGTAATACTTCACATATGCTCATGATGGACTTTAAATTCCAGAAAGCAGGTAAGCTGGGAATTGTTCTCTCTGAAGAGCAAATAGTTCATAACTCCATAAAACCTACTACTTCAAGCTTAGTTGAGAAGATAAGAGAAAGTGATTCCACTTCCTCAAGTTATACTTCACAAAAAATTGTACCATCAACAACAACAAATCACAAACGAATAAGCAGTAATGCTTTAGTCTTCGAATCATGTGTGTTAGAGAATGATAAATCAATTTGGATTCTTGATTATGGGTCTACAAACCATGTAAGTTGTTCATTACAATTGCTTGAGAATTGGAATTATTTGAAACCCGGAGAGTTGAAACTTAAAGTTTGTAATGGCAAAATGGTTTCGGTTAGAGCTAGAGGAAAAGCCAAACTCAAGTTTCAAAACAGAATTTTGGAATTAGACAATGTCTTATACATTCCAAATTTCAGTAGAAACTTGGTTTCTGTTTCATGCTTACAATTGCAACAATACAAATTAGATTTTCCGAGTTTTGGTTCTACCATTTCTCGAAATGACATTCATATTTGTGTTGCATCTATGGAACAGAGGCTTTATGTTCTTAGACCAGAAACACCATTTGCCCTACATAACGAACTTTTTAAAGTAGCTAAACCTAGAAACCACAAAAAGCAAAAGCTCGATGATGATAATGAAACATATCTATGGCATTTACGTTTAGGTCATATAGGCTTTGATAGACTCAATAGGCTAACCAAAGACGGTCCATTGAAAAATGTCGTCTTAGGTGAACTGCCAGTATGCGAGTCCTGCCTAGAAGGAAAAATGACTAAACATTCTTTCTCTGCAAAGGGAGACCGTGCCAAACAACCCCTAGGGTTAGTGCATTCTGATGTCTGCGGACCTTTGAATGTAAAAGCCCGAGGTGGTTATGAGTACTTTATCACTTTCATTGACGATTACTCTAGATATGGACATATTTACCTTATGCATAAGAAATCTGAAACATTTGCAAAGTTTCAGGAATTTCATGCATTGGCTCAAAACCAATTAGGTTAATCATTAATGATCTTGCGAACTGATAGGGGTGGAGAATATATGGATATGCAGTTCAAAGATCATTTAATTGAACTTGGAATTGAATCCCAATTGACCGCCCCGAGCACTCCACAGCAAAATGGAGTTGCAGAAAGACGGAATCGCACACTTTTGGAAATGGTTAGGTCCATGCTTAGTTTCTCAACTCTACCTACGTCCTTCTGGGGAGATGCAATTCAGATGGAAACCGACATTTTAAATGTTGTTCCATCTAAATCAATCCCTAAGACACCATTAGAACTATGGATTGGTCGTACACCTAGTTTACGCCATTACAGAATCTGGGGGTGCCCTGCTCATGTCTTAAGAAAGAAAGACGGCAAACTTGAGTCACGAACTGAAGTTTGCATGTTTGTCGGTAATTCTAAAGAGAGGGGTGGACTATTTTATAGTCGCAAGGATGATAAAGTGTTTGTTTCTACAAATGCCACTTTCCTTGAAGATGACTATATTAAGAATTTCAAATCACAAAGTAAAGTAGCGTTGGAGGAAATGCTTTCAAATATAAGGCCTTCCAATGTTCTGTTCTCTTCCACTCGTGAAGAGGACAATCCCACTCCCTTAGTCGAACCAACTGAGAGAACTACTACCAAAGTTCCTGTTCAGAAGATCACCGCTCCTCGTCGTAGTGGGAGGGTTTCAACAAAACCAGCTCGTTATGGCTTGGATGGTGAAATGAATATGTTCGTTGGTGATGGTATTGAAGACGATCCATTAACCTATAAACAGGCAATGGCTAGTCCGCAACGGAAACGATGGTCGGCCGACATGGATTCAGAAATGGATTCCATGAAAAAGAACAAAGTCTGGGAATATGTAGACGCACCTGACGACTATCATCTGATAGGATGCAAGTGGGTTTACAAGAAGAAAAGAGGAGCTGGAGGCGAAGTCGAAACTTTTAAAGCTAGACTTGTAGCTAAGGGTTATACCCAAAGAGAAGGCGTGGACTATGAAGAAACTTTTAGTCCTGTTGCCATGCTCAAATCCATCTGAATTCTTCTCTCCATAGCTGCTGCTTTCGATTATGAAATCTGGCAAATGGATGTCAAGACTACCTTCCTTAATGGGGTATTTGAGGAAACCATCTATATGGAGCAACCAGAAGGCCATGTTCTTCCAGGGCAGGAAAAGAAGGTTTGCAAACTAAATAGGTCTATCTATGGACTTAAGCAAGCTTCTCGCTCATGGAACAAAAGGTTTGATGAAATCATCAAGACCTACGGCTTTCTTCAGAATGAAGATGAACCTTGTGTTTACCAACTCAAGGAAGACAAAGTAGTAGTATTCCTGGTCCTTTATGTTGATGACATTTTGATTATTGGAAACAATATCAAGAACATGACTCACATCAAGGAATGGCTTAACACTCAATTTGATATGAAAGATTTGGGTGAAGCAGCCTATGTTCTTGGTATTTAGATTATCAGAAACCGGAAGAACAGATCTCTTGCTCTCTCTCAAACAACCTACATTGACAAAGTTTTAGAGAGATTCTCCATGAATAACACCAATGGGGCAAACATGCCTTCTAGATATGGTATTCGTCTATCTAAGGAACAATCTCCTACTGATCCTCAAGAGATAGAGGACATGGCGAAAATTCCTTATGCTTCTGCAGTTGGAAGTCTAATGTATGCAATGTTATGCACTAGACCTGACATCTGCTATGCAGTTGGAATTGTGAGCAGGTATCAGTCAAATCTAGGACAACAACATTGGAATGCAGTTAAGTATATTTTGAAATACTTAAAGAGTACAAGAGATCTAGTATTAGTCTACAAGGGTCGTGCTTTAAATACTATAGGCTATACTGATTCAGATTTCCAGGCAAGTCTTGAAGACAGGAAATCTACATCTGGGATGGTGTTTACTCTTGGGGGTGGAGCAGTGGTTTGGAGAAGTGCAAAACAAACCGCGAAATCGGACTCGACGATGGAAGCTGAATACATAGCTGCAGCCAAAGCTGCTAAAGAACTTGTCTGGCTAAGAAAGTTCTTCACCAGCATCGGTGTCGTGCCTGGAATGGAAAAGCCTCTGGTCCTACTTTATGATAATAATGGAGCGATAGCTAACAGTAAAGAACCTCGAAGCCACAAGAGAAGCAAACACATTGAAAGGAAGTATCACATTATCAGAGAATACGTGGCAAGAGGGGATGTACTAGTTGAGAAAGTGGACACAGAGGACAACCTAGCTGATCCATTCACCAAAGTCTTGGTCGTGACTGCATTTGAAAAGCACCGTCAGAATTTAGGATTAATTGATATGTACTGATTAGTTTTATATTAGTGCAAGTGGGAGTTTGTTGGGTTTTTATGCCCTAAATAAAACTCCATTTCAATGTAATCTATTCTATTCAACATCAATAAAGAAACAGAAGTATTTTTCATTCATTTGTGTATGTTTCGGTTCACCTTATCAATTGCTTGTTTATTTGATTTATAAATTCATCTAAAACCCTTTTGACATACTTGATCCTATTTATTGTGTTGTTAACACTTTGGAAAGTAAACATGACTATGTGAATAAAGTTTCCTAGATTTATCAGACACAGGGTTTTACTGATATGATAATCTACAACAAGAGTTTACTTGCATTTGGAGAAATGCTATGTTCTTTCCAGAACATTGGTTAAAGTAAAGCTCAGGTTGGATGCATGGAGTATGCATCGGAAGGGACCGATATTGAACTTTGACCGATATTGAACTTTGACTTAGATTTATTAAACTTACCGTAATATCTATTCAAGTCAATATCGCCTAGTTGATCCTAGATCAAATGATCTTAATCCTGTTATGATTAGGCTAAATCTCAGGAGGCTATTCGTGTTCTTTGATTTGTTAGTTCAACCTACTTTTAGGTCAGGGTGATACGTACATTTTGGGAACACGGTAGTGCAATTGAATGGGAGTGCTAACATAAACATGGAATCTATAGCTTCTGTCTGGCGAATAGTAAGCAAAGGATGATCTCCTTCGAGCTTAACCAAACAAAAATAAATGGTGGAGTACTCATTTCACATAAGCTGAAATATCATTTATACGGGGTCAAGTGTTTTAAGGATAAAATACATAGTAGGGTGTAACGGTAATCTAATCCCTTTACAGTGTAGATCATTCATATAGAGGATCATTGATCAAATTAGGATTATAACAATGGATAACTAATGATGTGTCTATATGGTGGAACATACAGAGCATTCTATATACTGAGAGTGCAATTTTAAGTTCTATGCGTGGATTTAACGAAGAATTAATAAGTCAGTGAATTTAAGTAATAAATTCTTGATCTGCTTATTGGAAGCTCTGTTATATAGACCCATGGTCCCCCCACTAGTTGAGATAATATTGCTTGTAAGACTCATATAATTGGTTTTGATTAATCAATTATAATTCTCAAATTAGACTATGTCTATATGTGAATTTTTCACTAAGTAAGGGCGAAATTGTAAAGAAAGAGTTTTAGGGGCTTATTTGTTAATTATGATACTTTGTATGGTTCAATTAATAAATATGATAAATGAAAATATTATTTAATAATTATTTATAGTTAGTAAATAGTTAGAATTGACATTTAAATGGTTGAATTAGAAAATTGGCGTTTTTGAGAAAATCAGATGCAAAAGTGATAAAACTGCGAAATTGCAAAAAGTGAGGCCCGAATCCATACTACCATGGCCGGCCACTTTTATAGGAATTATCCTCTGATATTTTCATTATTTTAATGCCAAATAATTCAAACCTAACCCTAGTGGAATGCTATAAATAGATAGTGAAGGCTTCTGGAAAATTACACACACTTTTCATTCAGAAAAATCTGAGCCTCTCTCTCTATACCTTGGCCGACCACTCCCTCTCTCTCTTCTTCCTTAAGATTTCGAAATACTTACTGATTACAGTAGTGCCCATACACAACAAGTGATACTTCAATTATAGTGAGGAAGATCGTGAAGAAAGACTTTCAGTAAGAAGGAGTTTTAGCACTAAAGAATCAGAGAAAGAGATCCAGGTTCAGATCTTGATAATACTCTGTGACAGAAAGGATACAAGGGTTAGAGATCTAAACGGAAGGAGTCATATTATTCCGCTGCACCCAATGTTAGGTTTACTAAACTTTATATGTATTTATTTCATCGTTTTAGAAAGTTCATATTTAGGGTGTTAATCAACATACTTGTGAGTAGATCTAAAATCCTGGAAAATAATTTCCAACATGAGCGTGTAGCTCCTGAATCAAATAAAACTGTAAACAAGGAGTTGTTGACGAGAAGCTGACCTGTCACAACAGAAGGACTGGCTGCAGCATCAGCTTGCGTGATAGCGAACACTCGAGCAGGAACCGGTTTCACCTCAGCTTTCGGCTCCACTTTCTTTGCCTGGGGGCAATCTTTCTTGAAATGCCCAACCATGCCGCACAGAAAGCATGTCTTCCGGTTACACTCTCCTGGATGATGTTTCTTGCATCGTGGACACTCAGGGTAAGAGTAACCCTAGCGTCCACGTCTGCCTTGGTTCCCACGGAACTGCTTACTTTGCCCTGAGCCACCAGTAGCTGGGGTGACTTTTCTTTTTTGCTTAGTGGTGGAGTCACCACCATCCCTACCATAAACAGAAGTAGGAACAGTGGGGGTTCCACCAACACTCGGAGTCACCCGGGGCTCCTGAAGAAATTACACTACACCCTCGGCTCTCAAAGCCTTTTTGACCAATTCTGTGTATGTAGTTGCCTCGGTGGTAGTAATTACCAAATCGTGCCTAATCTTCGCACTCAAACCAGCCAAATATTTCTCTTTTTTATTGAAATCAGTTGGCACAATTCCCGCCGCAAGCTTGGCCAGACGGTCAAACTTTGTCGTATACTCAGTAACCGACATTCCCTCAGGTTGAACTAGTTCAGTGAACTCTTTCCGCTTTGCACTGTGGACTGCTTCGCTGTAATACTTGGAGTTAAACAACTCCTTGAATTCTTCCCATGTCATCACTGTGACGTCCCGAGTGAGGGTTATCAACTCCCACCACACGAGAGCGTCTTCCTGAAACTGGAAAGTGGCGCATGTCACCCGATCATTACCAACAACTCCCATAAAATTGAGGATACGCTCGATCACTTTGAGCCACTGCTCAGCCTTCATTACATGCGGACCTCCCAAAAACACTGGAGGTGCCTGCTTCCGGAACTTTTCATACAACGGCTCCATTCGGTTGCCAACAGTAGGTTGTTCTGCTGGCACCGCTGGAACTGCCACGGCCTGAGCAACTTGAGGAAGCACGGCAGGAGGACCCTGCTGCCTCAATCTCTGAATCTCTTCATCTTGTTGGCGGATCCGATCTTGCATCTCCGCAAATCTTTGCTCCCATTCAGGAGGAGCTTGAAGTGGATTTACAGGGCGACCACCCTGAGCTCTGCCACGGCCACGGCCGCGACCACGAGGATTTTTGGGATTCCTTTGACCGCCTCCGGTCTCAACCATATCATCCTGACTTCTTGTATTTCGCGGGGCATCCATTTAATAGGACTTAGCCTGCGAATTCATAAGCCAGGCAGGTTAGACAGTGATCAAAACTTAACACCGCTCTTAATGACTTAAAGGCAACACACTTTTTTTTAAAAAATAATTAATTAAAATCTAATATGCTTCCTAACATGCTTTCACATTCACATTTATTTTATATACCAAATAAGTACAGGCTTACTAAACCGTAAACCGAGCTTTCTCTGATGAAGATTGTACATGTCTTAGCAAGCTTCGGTAGACAAACCTGGCGGCTCTGATACCAAAATTTTAACGCCCTAATGCTAAGGCACGCTACAGTGCTTTTTCAATTACAGTGCAATCTTTGCTAATAAAGAATTTTCTTGAAAAACGTGTCAAATTAAAACTTTTGTATTAATTATTAAACTTTATAATAATATAAAATATTTACAAATATCGGGATCCCGTTTTCAAACTTTCAAAAGTTAATATTCCAAAATATACATCTATTTCAGGTCGCACAGCGACTATCAAAATACAATTCACAGATGTCGCGAGACCGAACACTCCAGGTCGCGCTGCTTAGACATGTACAATCCCACCCGAGCTCAGGTTTACTCATGTTCAGCCTTTGCCTTTCCATTACCTACACATGGAAGTAGAATTGTGAGTCGACAGACTCAGTAAGAAATGCATATAACATATCATATAATTTCCGACCTGTAATTAGGCACCCATACACCTATTTACAGAGCTTGACAGATGAGTATGAACGTTCAATACTAGGGTTCAACCACTATACCACATACACAACGTACCTCACTGTACGAGTGCTGGTAGGGTCTACTCCATACCCTGAGTACCACTGAGTGATATACCACACACCGTAGCACTTTCCTGTACCCGTGTTGGTATCACTGTATCGTACTTACAACAACAACACTCACTATACCAATGCACTCTGTAACATATCCATACAAGTGTTGGTAGTGCAAATCACAATTTAAGCATGCATATACAAACACATATACATACATTCAGATAATCACATCACATATTATATTCAGTTCTTATTCGATTTCTGAAATCTCGTGCTAGATGGATGCCCTAATCACATTTTGAAACCGGGTAAGTTACATGATTAAAACCCTAATCCCAGGAAATCCAAAACCAAAACCCTAGGTTCTGCTATGCTCTTAATGGGTTATTCTAACTCTGGGAATGGGGAAATACCCAACTGAGGCATTGAAAAGGCAAAAATTGAGAAAATGAAAGGCCCGGGGAACCCTGCCAAAACTGGCTAGCCGGTTTGCACCAGGTTTCCCAAAGCTCTTCATTTGTTGCTCAACTCTCCACCAATTGCCATGAAACCTTCCAGAGCTCCTATACAATGCATAAACAATATAATTCAGCCAGTATTTCACAGAACAAACCAATAAATCCCAAGTTGCCATTAAAGCTCAAAGCTTGAGTTTCAAAACTCAAGCTTGCTTAGAACTAACACCATACACCAAAATCAGCTACCAAAATCAGCTACCAAAACCTTTAATCAACCAATATTGAGCATAAAAACTAAACCCTAACCATTTCTAAACCTAACAGCCCCTGAAACTCCATTTTACATACTCAACCTAAACTTAAATTCAAGAATTAGGGCTAGGAGTTGCTAGAGCTTACCTTGGTTTGATTTCTCTTTAAATTCCTTGATAAAAACACAGAATTCCAGCAACAAAACCCCTTTGCTTCTACTGGTTTCGAAGAGAGAGGGGGAAGGAAAAGAGAGCTTCTTGATTTTTTTGACTTTTCTTTACTTTCTTTCTTTTTTTAAAAAAAAAATGCATAAAGGATTGTTTTCCTATTCTTTGCTGAATATTTAGAGTGCTAGGTGTCACAAAACTAGGCTGCCACCTATCCCACCATTCAACCAAATGTCTAAAATACCCTTTAACCCAATACTAAGGTTTTTCTAAAGCTAGGGGTAAAATGATCAAAATCCATAACCCCTCTCAATCCCGATAATTTATTTTCTCTAAAATATTTCTCACTAAGAAATAAGGTTCTAAACTTACCCATGTGATCAAACTAGCCATCCATCGCATTTTCCGTTGTCGCCGAGCAAAAATTACAAAAATTGCATATTTCACATATAAGCTAAATAATACCCCTAGAGTTTAATAAAACCTCCGGAATTGAGAAATTATAACTCTAATATTTATTTCTAAATATTGGGGTCCATAATTAAATAAATTCACAAATAATAATAAAATAATAAAAATTAGTGCTAATTGTCTTTACTAATCCAAATTACTAAAGCATTCATTACAACTGGTGCCTAATAGCAATGTGTTGGGAATTATTTTACCAGGATCTTAGATCTACTCACAAGTATGTTTATTAACATCCTAAATATGAACTTTCTAAAACGATAAAATAAACACATATTAAGAAAACCTTACATTGATGCAGCGGGATAAATGTCTCCTTCCACTCAGATCTCTAACCCTTGATTCCTTTCTGTAGCAGAGTATAATCAAGATCTGAGCCCGAATCTCCTTCTTCTTCAAGCTTTGATCCTTCACAGTCTTCCAATCTATGATTGAGTTACTGCTTGCTGTGTGTGGGCACTTACTCTTTCACTAGGTTCACGAAAAAGATGAAGGGAAAAGAGAGAGAGGTATTTCGGCCAAGGTAGAGAGTGAGGAAGGCTCAGTTTTCTGAAGAGAGAAATTTCTGTCAGAAAGGCTTATGAAAGCATGTGTTGTGAATGAGCCATCACTTTCTATTTATAGGCAACTTACTAGGTTTAGGTTTAGAATTATTTGGCATTAAAATAATAAAATAATAATTTGAAAAATCATATTAAGTGGCCAGCCATAGGTGTTGTAATGGGCCCCACTTAATTTTGCAATTTTATCAAATTTTATCTCTATTTTCTCAAAAATGCCAATTTTCCAATTCTAACCTTTTAAATGCCAAAACTAATTATTTAATAACTAACATAGATTATTAAATAATATTGTCATTTAATTTAATTATTAATTAGACATATAAAGTCTATTAATAAATAAATAAACCTAGAAAACTCTTTTCCTTACAATTTCACCCCTGCTTAGTGAAAATTCATAAAATTAGACATAGTCTAACTTTAGAATTATAATTGATCAATCACGAATCAATTAATGAGTCTTACAAGCAGAATGTTCTCAACTATGGGGACCATGGATCTATATGCTGAGCTTCCAATAAGTGAACCAAATTTACCAAGTAAATTCCTACTTATTAATTCTTCGTTGAATCCACTCTTAGAACATAGAATTGCACTCTCAGACTTATATAGAGCATATTGTATGTTTCACGATACCAATATACTATCTCATTTAACCATTGTTATAATCTTATTGTGATTTGAAGATCCTCTATATAGATGATTTACATCGAGATGGGATTTCTTTACCGTTCTCACCCCTCAATGTATTTTGCCCCTTAAAACACTTAGCTACCTGTAAATGGTGTTTAGTGATCTAATAATTAGTCAGTTAAACAAGAGCTCATCCATTTACTTCTATTTGCTAAGCTCGAAGGGAATCATCACTTAACTTCTATACACCAGTAGAAGCTATAGATTCCATATTTATGTTCAGCACTCTCACTCAATCATACTATCATGTTCCCAAAATATACGTATCACCCTGACTCGAAAGTAGGCTTAACTAATAAATCTAAGAACATGAATAGCACTCCTGAGTTGAGCCCAAGCATATCAGGATTTAGATTCATTTAATCTTAAGATCAACTACTAATATTGACTTGGAAAGATATGTATAACGGTAAGTTTGTAATATCTTAACTTAGTTGCAATATCGGTCCAGTCCAATGTATACTCCATACATTCGAAACTAGTATACTTTACTAATGTCCTGGAAAGAACATAACACTTACTCCAAGTGTAAGTACACATCATCGCTGATTATCACATTAGTGTAAATCCAATAACACTGATGAAACAGGGACCAAAACTTTTGATTCATATGATCACAATCACATTCCACTGTGTTGACGATACTGTAATTGTGAATAAACATATGATCTGGATTTAACTGATTTTGTGTGTATGAATGTAATAAACATATTAAACATATTAAACCATTAGCATGTAGAATTCATGCAAACATCAATCACTTCAAATTTCTTATGTTGATAACTAATCAGATTGTAAAGAGTTTTATTTAGGGCATAAAACCTAACAAACTCCCACTTGCACTAATATAAAACAAACTGCGCAAATAGGTCAATCTGATGTCTTGATCTTCAGATCAAGTGTAGTATATTTGAATCCACCCAAACTTCTGGAAACTAGTTCATAAAAACTCTTATGAAACATCCTTTACTATATGCTTTACTCATCAAGGGATACTGAAATCTTTACTGTTTTAATGTACATCTGAATTAACAGAAGACATATCTCTCATATTTTGAAATATGTAATTGAGATAATACAGTGTAGACTTTTCTTCAGTGATATAACTTTCTGGTATTTTCGAATAGACCAAGTTATAGTTCTTCTCTGGTAGAGCTTGAATTATTATACAATGATTCCTCCACCCCCAAAGTAAGCACCATCTCATATAAATCAAAATTAGATGGTGAGATACAAAGACAACTGATACACAGTTCCTTAATATCTGACATATAGATCACTTACATAAATCCTTCTTGAATATCTTCTAATGTTCCCTATTTGATTACATCTCAGATAGCTCCCACTCAATAGCAGATGTCTGGTTAAATAATACTTTTAACCTCTGATTGTTTAGAGAGTTACCTAGTTGTGACTTTTGTATTAGTCTTAAAACTTTAAGTTAAGACTAAGTCATCAACTTAGCAGACTAGTATTTGAAGTGAAAAATACATGCCAGAGATAAAGTAATCAAAATTAAGATACCATCAAATTTTATGAGGATTAAGAATTCTATGTTCAAGTCATTTGAATAGACTGAACTAGAGTTCTTTATCTTATTCTCATAATTCTGATAAGCTATACCTATCCATGTGAATGGTTAGATTTGCTTTTCAGTAGTGTTCTTAAGTACCTATCACAATTGTCAACCTAATGAAGATGGGTATAGAACTTTAAAATTCTCCCACTCAATTAAGGTAGTGTGAAACTTTAACAAAGAACTTTCAAAGGTATCAAACTTTTACTTACAACAGTAAAATCGAAATGGAACATACAATCAAGATCAAGAATTTATATTGACAATAGCTGACTCATTATATTACTTCTATGTTTAAACAAGATATGTGTTTCATAGGGAATTGTGGAATAGACTCCACCCCTAAGAATATACATATAGGGTACTATGGATAACCTCCACCCCTAAGTATATAGAGATTATGATCCACCCCTAAAGGTTGTAAAGATCATGATTCTCTTAGTGTGATAGAGTTTATGTGGAGTTGAATACTATCCAGAGTTCATTAGATATAAAAGATCGTTGAACTGCATAGTTTTCTTAACTTTTCTCCACCCCTATCAGATCATAAGATCCTTTTATTAAACAAATTCTTAATAATTGTTTGAGAATTAACAATTATTGATAAACATAGAAAAATTTCTAGTGTTTATATATATAACTCTATGAAGAGTTGTAAATATTATAGAATTTGCATCAATAATAAAAACACTTACACATACAAACATATAAATATAATGTGGTAATAATTGATGAAGATAAATTAAATGAAGCTCAATCTCATAAGTTGCAATGGTGATTTCGAAAATAAAACTTTATTAATAATAAAATAAAAAATGTATTGCAACAATATGAGAAAAACAGGGATAAAGATCCCTAACTAAGATTTGAAATCCAAATTGTCTTTAAACTAAAACAATTAATTCAAATTGAAGAGCTTCATCTTCATCTGGACGATTTTACCCTTTGGTCCAGCTTTCTGACCGAACTCATTCGAGTTCAAGTAGCTTGGCCTAGAAGAAGAAAACAAATAAACAAAGCTAGTCCAGAATCATAAATCCAATTGGATAATAATTTACTAAAACTCTTATAGTTTATTAATGGAAATACCTTGTTTCTTTGCAAGAAGTTTAGGACACTGGGGTTTCCAATGACCTTTTTCATTGCAGTGGAAACACTTTCCTTTAAGTGTAGCATCACCAGAAGGAGCAGCCTTTTTCATGGCTTTTGCTCGCTTCTTGGTGTTCTTCCACTTCTTCTTCGATTTGGGCTTTGAAGTAGAGGCAACATTTGCTTCAGGTTTCATCGTCCCATTACCATTACCAGGATTGTGAGGTTTACTCCCTTTCTTCTTGGGTCCTCCAATCAAATTTTCATAAGTTTGAAGGTCATTGACTAATTCATGAAAGTCAATTTCCTTCTTATTCATGACATAATTTGATGTGTATGGTAGAAATGCTGGAGTCAGGCTATTCAAGATAAGACTAACTTGAGTAGCACTATCCATTTCAGCACCATGATCCTGGGCTTCTTGGAAATAACTGGACATGAGGAGAACATGATCACGCACGTTTTGATGAGGTTGCATCCGTGCATTGATGTACTTCTTAGTCGCGTCAAAGCGTGACTGAAGTGATGCCTTACCGAATAGCTCATTTAACTTCGTCATAACTTCAGCAGCCTTCTCAGTTTTAGAAAATCGAGTTTTGAGGGTGTCAACCATGCTAGAAAGCATAAAGTATAGAGCTTTGTCATTTGCTTTCTGCCAACGCTCATACTTTTCTTTCACAACTTTGGATGCATTATCCCCAGGCACTTCAGGTGACGGCTCAGCTAAAACAAACAAGGCACTTTCTCCTATGAGAGCAATATTAATGTTCTCATTCCATTTATTAAAGTTAGATCCATTCAGCTTATTTTCAGTCAACAGTGATAACATGGGATTCATTTTGACAAAACAGGATACTACAAAATAATAGAAATCAACAAATAGAAATTAATAATGGTTTAACACACAAAATCAATTCAGAAATTATAAGCACATAGCAAGTAGGAATGATATGAGAAAATACTTAAAAATTCAATCCTAAATAATTTCCAAGGTTTTCAACAAACTGATATCAGTGTCCCGTTTAGGCGAGAGTCAAAGCTATCATCCATTGAATGGAGTTGTCAGCTCATCTAAAATGTTAAACATTCTAGCAACCTTTTATTCGATCAAGATCAGAATCCAGCGTTGTCCCGTTTAGGCGAGAGTCAAGGCTATTCTATCTCATGAGCTTCTACCATTGTTTCGCAATTTGCAAGTCAAATATGGTCGCCACCATTAGGGTGATCTATACCATATAAAACACTTACAAACCACTTATCATGCGAGATTAAACGTTGCGAAATTGCTAATGAACGTTCCTCCATTAGGGAGGATTACTCACTAAAACAAACGCGGTGTAATACCCACAATGGAGATCGAATATCTTAATAATAATAAAGCTCATTGTTTATAATGTATTTTCTTTATTATTCTAATAAATAAATCTCATTAAATTCTATTTAAGAATTAAAATTCAAAAATAAAAATTTAATATAATATTTATAAAATTATACTTAGATGGTGATTGAAATAAAATTAATTATTTCCATCTTAGTAATAATCTTAAATATAAATATTAAGGAAATTAATTTAAGTTGAATTAAATTAAATAATTAGCAACTTAAAAATTTCCTTTGAGAATATATTTATTGGGTTCGAAAATTTAAAGTATGTATAAAAATATACAATTTTCGAAAAATAATAAAAAAATAGAAAAGAAATACTTCAAGCAAAAATATCACCTATCTAGATTTTCTTTTGACTAGGTAATTCAATTTCTAATAATATATATATATATTTTAAATTCATTTATTTTAAATTAATCAATTAAATGAAAAAAAAATCATTGATTGTAGTTGGTCCAAGAATTAATTAAAATAAATAATTAATTTACAACTCAATCTATTTTTCAAAATAAAATTCGAAAATATTGCATAAATAAAATACAAATTTCGAAATTGATTAATAAAATAAAGAAAAATATATATATTGAAAATTATGTAAATTTAAGTTGAAAAATTAAATTTCAACCTAAAAATAATTTTCTATTTAATTAAGTGTCATGAGAAAAATCAATAAATATTTAAGTATCATGATTATAATCAACTTAGATATTTAGATTTTTCAACTTAATTAAATGTATTAAATTCAAGAAATAATAATTAAGTGTAGAGAAGGCTTAATTATTAATTTCTATTTAATACTAGGAAAAATATACTTAATAAAATTGTACCAAAATTAATTATTTAAATAATTAATTTCACAAAGTATGATTTTTCTATTTAAATATTAGAAATAATAAGTAGTCTAGAAGTTACTATCTAGAAAATATCTTATTTGACTAAGTATCTTTTCAAAATTTGAAAAATATCTAATTTAAGTTATATAGAAAAAATCTAAAACTTAAATAATTTCAAATCTAGATTTAATTAAATATTACAAATTAAGTTGTAACCACTTAATTTGAAGATATCTTTTTAAAGTTAATATTTGAAAAGATATTAACCAAAAAATATCTAAGATATTCCATTTCAAGTTAATATTTGAAAAGATATTAACTTAAAAAATATCTTAAGAATCTTTAATAACTAATGCCTAAGATTCCTCAACTTAATTTAAAATTTAAATCAAATATTCAAATTTAAGTTAAATAAGAAAAATCAGTTGTTATAACTAATTTATAACTTAAATAGGAATATTTAATTAAATAAGCTCCAGAAAGAATCTTAGTTAGTTAAAATTCTATATTTAATTAAATACAAGAAAAATACAAATAGTTTATCTAGAAATAATATCTAAACTAAAAGTGTTTTTCTTAAAATTAACTTTAAAATATTAAAATGAAAATAAATTTTCATATATTTTAAAAGTTAATTATGTTGCTAATTCAATTTTATTAGGTCAAACTAATATAATTAACCTAGTACAGTTATTCAAATCAGGCAAATGGGCCTTCACAATTGGGGTAGTTCATGTGAGGGGGTGCTGGGTTCAGTATGTCGTACCCACTTCTATGGCACCCAACTCTCACACAAGGCCCAAAAGAGAGGAATTTAACCTTAAAATGAATAACTGTTATTAATTGAATAGGTCCAATAACTAATTGGACCTAAATAAAATCTATCATGGTGTGACATTTTATTTAGCAACAACCTATATGTATCTATATTAAAACAAAATAAACATATAGGCTCACACAGGCACACTTTGGATGGATCCTATCATGTTGCTAGGTCATACACAGATGAAAGAAGATTGTAAAATATACCTGTTACAAATTATTAACTTGACCAAGGGAGCCATCAGATCATTAGATCTGGCAAAAGTAACCATGGCTATTTGCAATCAAGTAATAATAGGTTTTTAAAACTTACACACAAGCTAAAAACACATACTCCTGCAACAAGGTTAGCTCGATAGATGGAAGTAGGATTTATTTAATTTTAAATAAATAATTTCGAAAAATAAATAATTAAAAAAAAATTAATTTTCGAAAAATAAAATAAAATAAAAAAAATATTTTAATTTCGGAAATAATAATTTAAATTTCAAAATAAATAAAAAAAATATTTAAAATTAAACCTACTTTTTGAAAAATTAGGTTTCAACAAACCTAAATATCATTTCAAAAATTTGCTAACTACTTTTAAAAATTAAATGTTATTTTAAAATAAAAATTAAATAAAAAATTAGAAAAGATAAATAAAATATCTTTTCAGATTTTTAAATTTAATTTAAATAAATAAAATAACAAAATTTAAAAGTTAGCAAAATATCTTATATCTATTTAAAATTACATGATTATAAATATCTTTATTTAAATTTAAATAAGGTCAAAATATCTAAAAAGATTTAATTAAAAAATCTTAAAATATAAGATATTTTTAAAATATCTTAAAAGATAAGATATTTTTAAATATCTTAAAAGATATTATAAATATCTTTAAAAGATATTATAAATATCTTAAAAGATAAGATATTTTTAAATATCTTAAAAGATATTATAAATATCTTAAAAGATATTTTAAATATCTTAAAAAAAAATCTGACCTTAAATTTAAAAAAAATATAATCAAATTTAAAAATAAGATAGATTTTTAAGCAAAAAGATAAATACTAATTCTATTCAAATTCAAATTACACTAATATCTTGAATTAAATTAAAAAAAAATATTTAATTAATTCAAAATGATAATTAGAATTGAATTAGGAATAGTAATAGTATATATATAAAACCATACAAAAAATTGGAAGTTAATTCCATGAAAAAGTATGAAAAATTGAAGAAAATAGAAAAAATTCGAAACTGTACGGACAGTTCTGCGATCGCAGGAAACTATCAAGACAAATTTCCGATTTTGTCAAATCTTCAAAAAATCATAACTAATTCAAATAAAATCCAAATTGAGTTCTGTAAAAGGCTAACTTGCTTAATTTTTTCCATACTATCCAATAAAAATAATTACAGAATCGAAATCACAATTATTTTTCACGAAAATTTCACAAACATCAATCAATCATCAAATAACACTCAATACAATATGATACCATCCAAAGAACATACAAACAATCGTTTTAAAGTCCAAATTACATGCAAGTAAATCAATTACCATGGCTCTGAGGCCAGTTGTTGGGAATTATTTTACCAGGATCTTAGATCTACTCACAAGTATGTTTATTAACATCCTAAATATGAACTTTCTAAAACGATAAAATAAACACATATAAAGTTAAGAAAACCTTACATTGATGCAGCGGAATAAATGTCTCCTTCCACTCAGATCTCTAACCCTTGATTCCTTTCTGTAGCAGAGTATAATCAAGATCTGAGCCCGAATCTCCTTCTTCTTCAAGCTTTGATCCTTCACAGTCTTCCAATCTATGATTGAGTTACTGCTTGTTGTGTGTGGGCACTTACTCTTTCACTAGGGTCACGAAAAAGATGAAGGGAAAAGAGAGAGAGGTATTTCGGGTTAGCCCAAGAGATGTTTCCAAGAGGGGGGGGTGAATTGGAAATTTGAACTAATTTCGGAAAAATAAAACTTTTAACACAAAATTATGCAATTAGTTAATTAATCAAGTAAAAGCAAGTAGTATGGCAAGCAATATATTAAGACAAATAATTAAACTTGTAAAGTAAAGAGTTTAAGGATTAGAAAATGCAAACTCTCGATTTTTACAAGGTTCGGTAGAACTATGCCACCTACGTCCTTGGTCTTCAAAGCTATGGACCTAGCTTTGAGTTCCAATATCGAGCCAAGTTAACGGGCTTGACTAACCCTTACAACCGGGAAATTTTCACCAAGGTATTTCCAAACCTCTTACAATAGTTTCGCACCCCCGAGGACTATTAACCTCTTTCTCGGATTGTTAAAGTGCCAATCTCACTATTTCCGGGTTGTTTACAAAACCGGTGCCAACCTCACCTCAATCACAATATGGAAATGTGTTTGATATACAAGCTAAAATCACTCTAGAAATATGAGGATACAATGGAAACCTAGAGTGAAAAGCAAGCACACTTAAGATGAATAAAATCAAATTTTGGCTCAAAGTGTGTGAAAAGTGTTGGTTTGGATTTCAAACTTAGAAGCTCCTTAATCTCACTTAGATAGGTTAGATATATGTAATAAATGCTCAACCAACAAAATTTTTAAAAGAAAAATTGAGTTTATATAATGTTTGATAAAAAACTAGCCGTTTATAGCCGTTAGCACGTTTCCCGAGGTGAGGTCAGCCATGAACCGGAAGTCCGGATGGGAACCGGAATTCCGGATTGATTACAACCGGAATTCCGGTTGCCAACCGGAATTCCGGATGGCTGACCAGTGGCAAAAGTGCCATTTTTTGGGACTTAAACGCGCATAACTTCTTACTCGATTATCCGATTTCAGAAATTCCAACTTTGTTCTCTTAGTTAAACAAAATGTGATTTAGAAATTCAATCAAAAATTTTTTTGAACTATCGTGTGAGAAAACTTGTTGCACAAGTTAGTGAATGGGCCAAAATTCAAATTTATAAAACTTAGTGTGCTATGCAAATCACTTTAACAAGACTAAAGTAGATTTATACCATTTAATTTTGAGTAGTCTTGATGTAGATGAGCCTCCTAGCTTGATTTGCATGTTTTTGATCCCAAGTTGATTTTTCCCGAGAGTTGACCTTGACTTTGACTTTGACTTTGACTTTCTGGTTGACTTTTTGACTTTGGGATTATGAAGACCTCTTTTGAATAGGGTCTTGAGTTGTTGATCCCTTGATGAATCTTTTGCTCTTGATATGCTTGTTGAGTCCATTTAGTGTTGCTTTTAAAAGTTTGGTAAAAATACCAAAATATTTATTTTCTCTTTTAAATTTGCTACAAAATCAATAAATCATTAGTAACAAATAATAATCAAATATTTGCTAATCATCAAAACAAGGAGATCGAAAAGTTTGAGTTAACAATCTCCCCCTTTTTGATGATATCAAATATTTGATTATTTTGAAAGGGAAAGAAAAAATTTAAGCAAAGTAAGTTGGATTAGCTCCCCCTTAATGTGTGCAAGAAAAAAAATTACCTTTTAATTTTACCTTGCATGAATTTGTAAACTCCCCCTCAATTTTTACTTATGATTAAGGATTAGAAAAAAAAAAATTTGAGGTGATGCCAAAAAAAAATTAATCAATAGTTGTTCTCCCCCTTTTGATTCATCAAAAAGGGTGGCAAGGAATTCACAAAATATAAAAGAAAAGAGAGAAAAAAAAATAAAAATAATAAAAATAAAAAACAAAGCAACATGCCAATGCATTAAAAAGAAAACATAACATCCAAAATAACATTCAACACAACAAACAAACAACAAAAAAAGAAAAAAAAAAACAAAGAAAAAGGACCAACTAACACAAAGTCAAGAGGCATGAAGCCTTTGCACACAACCAAAAAAAATAAAATAAAAAGAGACTAAATAAGCCAAAAAAAAATAATGCAAGAACTAGTTTGGTGGGGGGCCAAAGCGATCCATGTATGCCCTCCATTGTGCCATCTCCTCTTGCACATTTGCAAACCCATGAACCATGTCACTCCTCATGGTGTTGATGTCGTTGTTGAGGTTGGTGAGTTGTGAGTTGAGATCATTTCTCAAGGTTTGAAATTGGTTGTCAACCGAAGTGTCAAGACGAGTAAAAGCTTCCTCAAGGTTGAATTGGGAAAAAGTAGGCATGGGAGGAGCTTGAGGAGGCATCTCTTCTTCTTCTTCTTCTTCTTCTTCACTTTCACTTGCGGGCAAATTAATTTCTTCATCATCACTCTCCAAATCAATTTGCATTCTTTGCCGTCTTTTGGGTGTGAACACCCACTCATTGTTAAGGAATTTGTAACCCATAGCCTTGAAAGTTTTGGATCCTAGAATGTCACTAGAGGTAGGATCATTTTTCTTTTCATGTAGGGTAGGAATTCCTAAGAGAGGAAAAAGGTAGCTAAGAAGAAAACCAAAGGGAAGTGCCTTAATCATATTAGGCTTGTCCACATCAAGTATGAATTTTAAAATAAGATAGCCTAGGTTGATGGGTGTGGTTTTGGCTATAATGAGATGCATGAGTAATTGATCAATGGAATTGATCTCATCTTGGTGGCCACTTCTAGGAGCAAGATTTGCAACAATAAATTTGTGGAGGATTTTAGCCTCTAAAGTGAGTTGGTGTCTTTTTGGTCTCATAATAAAAGGGCCATCACCACAAATATTCCTAGAACACTCATCAAAGTTAAAAATGGCATCATTTTTGAGAGAAAGTTTGGGTTCAAGTAATATGCCACCATTTGGTGCTCCTAACATGTCATTAAGAGATGCTACATTGAGTTCAAAAGCTACTCCTCTAAGGGTTCCTCTAACACCTAAAGGTTCTAATGTAGGTTTAATACAAGCATAAAAACCTTGAACTAGCCTAGGATACAATGGAGTATTAATTTGAATAAAAGATGTCCATCCTAGGGTATCAAAATGATGACTAAAATCAACACAATCAAGGCTAGGGAGATCACAAATTTTACCTTTGAGAATTTTCCTAGAGGAGAAATCATTGACAAACTTGTTGTGATCTTCATCATTGAAGAAGAGAGTGGGCTCTTGCCTTGCTTTTGCCCTTATTTCCCTTTGTTGAATTGCACTAGCCATTCTCTTGGGAGCTCTTGATGAGGAAGCCATTGAAGAACACACTTCTCTTTTTTTTAATTATTGGAAGATGAGAGTGAGGCTTTGAAAGAGAGAATTTTAGAGAGAAAGAGATGATGGCTGCTGTATTAGGGTTGAAAAAACTGAATGGCTCGGTGGTAGGGTTTAAAAAGGGAAAAATCGCATTAAAAAGACAAAACTGCCCCTTTTGCTGATCCTGTGCCATCCGGAATTCCGGATGGTACAACCGGAATTCCGGTTGGTACAGGACCAGAAAAAAAGGTTCCTAAAAAATGTGCTAAAAAATCCAATTTTGACCCAAATGACCCCAAACCAATTCTAATACCTTTAATATGATAAAACAAAATTGCTCAAACAAGAAAATCTGAAAAATAATGAAAAATGACGATTTACGGTAAGTTTTTCGAAAATTGCCAAGAAAACTAGAACCGTACCAAAAATGAGTTTTATGCAACGAAATTGAAAAATTCTTTTTCCAGCAGTTTTATAAAATAAAATGTGAGGTGTACAAACTTACGGAATCGAAAAATGTTGAAAAATGAGAGAGTTTGGCGAAAAACACTCTTTTAGGCCTAAAAATCTAAAAATTCAACAAGTGAGGTACCAAAAATTTGTTTCATGCAAATTTCAATCAAGGCAAACCTATAGGCATACTAAATACACTCTATTTCACATATTCAAGCATATAGACACATAAGAAAATCAAATATGCAAAAATTCACATGTTCACTTGTTTAAAAACAAGTCCAAAGTTCACCAAAAAATCCACATTTTGACCTATAATTTTAAGTTTTTCAACAAGGATAGTTCATATAGGTCAAGTATCAATAAATTTTCTCATCTATGCATATAAATCTCGTTAATATCATATTTGGAACAATTATGCATAAATAAGTAAGTAAAGAGATATGAAATTTTTTATAGCTAGCAAACCTTATATTTCATTTAAGTTGGTCATGCCTAGCTCTCTTCTAATGAAACTAAATCTCTCATCACTAAGAGGCTTGGTGAATATATCCGCTAATTGGAATTCGGTGCTTACAAAGTCTAGCATAATATCACCTCTTTGGATATGATCTCTAAGGAAGTGGTGCCTTATGTCAATATGCTTGGCTCTAGAATTCAATATTGGATTCTTAGAGAGGTTAATGGCACTAGTGTTATCACACTTTATGGGTGTACATTCAAAATCAATATCAAAATCCTTAAGAGTTTGTTTCATCCAAAGTATTTGTGCACAACAACTACCCGCGGCTATATATTCGGCTTCGGTTGTGGATAGAGCTACCGAGTTTTGTTTCTTGCTAAACCATGACACTAAGGAATTTCCTAAAAAGTGACAAGTTCCACTAGTACTTTTTCTATCCGTCTTACAACCGGCAAAGTCGGCATCCGAGTAGCTAACTATTTCAAAGTTTGAGTTCTTGGGGTACCAAAGTCCTAGATTCATTGTGCCTATCAAGTATCTAAATATTCTTTTAACGGCACTTAAGTGGGATTCTTTAGGACAAGATTGGTACCTAGCACAAAGACCAACACTAAACAAAATATCCGGTCTACTAGCGGTTAAATATAATAAAGAGCCAATCATACCTCGATACTTGGTGATGTCCACATTCTTACCGCTTTCATCTTTGTCCATCTTTATGGATGTGCTCATGGGTGTATTCATGGACTTTGCATTTGCCAAGTCAAACTTTTGAAGGAGATCCTTGATGTACTTAGTTTGACCTATGAATATGCCATCCTTTTGTTGCTTGATTTGAAGTCCAAGAAAAAAGTTGAGTTCTCCCATCATGCTCATCTCAAACTCACTATGCATACACTTAGAAAATTCTTCACAAAGAGCATCATTAGTAGCACCAAAGATAATATCATCAACATAAATTTGTACTATAATAATGTCTTTGGATTTTCTTTTTATAAAAAGTGTATTATCCTCTTTTCCCATTGAAAAACCATTTGAAATAAGAAAAGTGCTTAATCTTTCATACCAAGCTCTAGGAGCTTGCTTTAAACCATATAAAGCCTTTTTCAATTTGTAAACATGGTTAGGGTATTTATGATTTTGAAAACCGGGTGGTTGAGAGACATAAACCTCTTCCATAATGTACCCATTTAAGAATGCGCTTTTTACATCCATTTGGTACAAGATAAAATTCTTGTGGCATGCAAAAGCTAACAACATTCTAATGGACTCAAGTCTTGCTACCGGGGCAAAGGTTTCCTCATAATCAATTCCTTCTTCTTAATTGTAACCTTGGGCCACTAATCTAGCCTTGTTACGCACAATGACCTCATGCTCATCTACCTTATTTCTATAGACCCATTTTGTTCCAATCACCGATTGATGTGACGGTCTTGGAACTAACCCCCAAACATTATTTCTTATAAATTGATTTATTTCTTCTTGCATAGCTAGAAGCCAAAATTCATCAACTTCGGCCTCTTTAAAATTCTTTGGTTCAATTTGAGAAATAAAAGCAATGAAATTACACAAGTTTCTAAGGGAGTTTCTAGTAGTGACACCTTGAGAAGGATCACCTAGAATTTGGTCTATAGGATGAGCACTTTTGAATTTCCACTCATGTGGAAGGTTAGAGTTCATACCTTGGCTTTCATTTACCTTTTCCACGGGTGGTTCCTCTTTGGGAGTTTGTGAAGGAGCATTGGAAGTCTCTCCAATTTCGAGATTTTGAACCTCATCTCCCAAACCTACAACATCATCATCTAAACTTTTGCTTGTAGGCGGGTTAGTCTCATCAAAAGCAACATGAATAGATTCTTCAACAACATTAGTTCTTTTGTTATAAATTCTATAAGCTTTACTATGTGTTGAATACCCTATAAAAATTCCAACATCGGATTTCGCATCAAATTTTCCAAGGTTGTCCTTGGTGTTTAAAATGTAACATTTGCATCCAAAAACTTTAAAATAGCCAATGTTGGGTTTTCTTCCTTTCCAAAGCTCATAAGGGGTTTTATTCATGTTGGGCCTAATGAAAACACGATTCAAAATATAACAAGAAGTATTGACGGCCTCGGCCCAAAAGTATTTTGGTAATGAAATTTCATTTAGCATTGACCTAGCCATTTCTTGAATTGTTCTATTCTTCCTTTCGACAACTCCATTTTGTTGTTGAGTTCTTGGTGCCGAAAAGTTATGGTTAAAACCATGATCATCACAAAACAATTCTAAGGCATCATTGTCAAACTCACCACCATGGTCACTCCTAACGGAGGTAATAGAATATCCTTTTTCATTTTGCACATTTTTACAAAATTTGACAAAGTTTTCCAAAACATCACTTTTAAGAGTCAATGAAATAACCCAAGTAAATCTTGAAAAATCATCAACAATTACAAATGCATAGTATTTACCACCAAGACTAGCAATTCTAGAAGGACCAAATAAATCAATATGAAGCAATTGCAAAGGTCTAGTAGTTGAAATTTCTTTCTTGGAATGAAAAGATGTTTTAATTTGTTTTCCAAATTGGCATGCATCACAAAGTTTATCTTTAACAAACGGAATAGATGGCAAACCAATAACAAGATCTTTTCTAACCAATTTTGAAATAGAATCCATACTAGCATGTCCTAATCTTCTATGCCACAACCAAGAATTATCATTCATAACGGTTAAACATTTATTTTTACTATCAAAAGAATCAACATCAATAACATACACATTATCCTTCCTTACTCCAAGGAAAATAACTTCATTGGTTGAAACATTTTCAATGGAGCATTTTGAGGATTCAAACACAACACGAAAACCTATATCACATAATTGACTAATACTAAGCAAGTTATGTTTAAGATTATCAACAAGAAGAACATTTTTAATACATGGAGAGTATATGTTACCGATATCACCAATGCCCAAGATTTTTCCTTTTGAATTGTCTCCAAAAGTGACAAAGCCACTTTCCTTGCTTTTAAAGCTTGAAAATCTTGATGGATCACCGGTCATATGCTTTGAACATCCACTATCCAAGAACCATAAGCTTTGGCTCTTTCTTGTTGATTCCTACAAAAACAAATTCATTTGTTGGCTTTTGGTACCCATATAACTTTGGGTCCATTCATGTTAGTTCTAGAACCCTTTGGTACCCATTTAGTCTTGCCTAGATATGCAAATTTCTTTACATGACAATAGGAAATAGTATGACCATCTCGGTTACAATATGTGCATGTAAAGTGAGGTAGACTAGATGATTTCACAAAAAAGTTTCTCAAAAATTTTTGTTTCTTACTAGGATCATAACCAATACCGTTTTTTGAAAAACCCACATGATTGGTTTCCCACCATGAGATCATAGCCTTCCTTACCTCTAGTGAAGGTATATATGTCATTTTTTAGGCTTCTCACATGGGCTTTCAAATCAATAATTTCTTTCTTATGTGAAGCACATGTAGCACATTGAGATTTAGCTATAAGTTCTTTTTCATTTATTTTCAAAATCTCAATTTCTTTTAAAAGCATGTTGGTCTTCTCTCTAAGGGTTTGGTTTTTAACAAGCAATTTACCAAAATCATCAAATAGTTCCTTAAATGAATTAGACAACTCATCATATGACATATCTAAGTTATCATCATCATTTTCGCTATCACAATCATTTTGGTTAGAAATGCTTACCCCATCATCAAGTGCCATCATGCACATGTTTGCCACTTCATTCTTTCCTTCTTCTTCGGAGTCCTCTTCGTCACTATTAAGCCAATCCGCCAACATTGCCCTTCCTTTGTATTTGTTCTTCTTTCTCATTGGACAATCCATCTTCATATGTCCGGGCTTCTTGCACTCAAAGCAAATTGGTGGATCATCTTTGCTTTTTCTTTCTTTTGAGTCACTCCCTCTTTGTGGCTTCTTCCCAAAGTTCTTTTTGAATTTCATGAACTTTTTGTATTTCTTAGAGAAGAGTGCCAAGTCCTCCATGTCACTACATAAGCTTTCCTCATATTCTTCACTAATGGCATGGGAGGATGAAGACTTAAATGCAATAGTCTTCTTTTTCTTCTCAACTTCCTCTTCTTCTTGAGCACTCATGAAAATTTCATGGTTCATGAGTGAGCCAATTAGTTCTTCCAAGGGAAGTGTTGAGAGATCCTTGGCTTCTTGAATGGCAACCACCTTTCCTTGATAAGCCTGGGTGAGACTTCTCAAAATCTTGGTCACCATATCCTTTTGAGTAAGTACCTTGCCAAGAGAGTTCAAACCATTAGTAATTGTAGTGAAGCGAGTATACATATTAGCAATGGTTTCATCCGATTTCATCTTAAAGTTCTCATATTGAGTGGAATAAATTTGAATTTTAGTTTCCTTCATAGCACTAGTTCCTTGATGAGTAACTTCAAGCATTTTCCACATATCATAAGCGGTAGAGGCTTGTTCAATATTTTTAAAAATATCTCTATCCAAACCACATATAAGAGCATATTTAGCTTTAGCATTTTTAGAAAGCATTTTCTTATCATTTTCATCATATGCTTCATAAGTCTTAATTACTTCAACACCATTTATGACATGTTTAGCAACATAAGGACCACTAGATACAATATGCCACAAATCATAGTCAATAGATTGAAGGTAAGTTTCCCTTCTAATTTTCCAATAAGGAAAATCTACTCCATTGAAGTATGGTGCTCTATTTGTGCTAAAACCTTCTAACATGTTATTTTGTGAATTACTTGGAAACGCCATGCTCTAGATTGTGAAATCTAATCAAATAATTTGAGCCCTTGCTCTGATACCAATTGTTAGCCCAAGATATGTTTCCAAGAGGGGGGGGGTGAATTGGAAATTTGAACTAATTTCGGAAAAATAAAACTTTTAACACAAAATTATGCAATTAGTCAATTAATCAAGTAAAAGCAAGTAGTATGGCAAGCAATATATTAAGACAAATAATTAAACTTGTAAAGTAAAGAGTTTAAGGATTAGAAAATGCAAACTCTCGATTTTTACAAGGTTCGGTAGAACTATGCCACCTACGTCCTTGGTCTTCAAAGCTATGGACCTAGCTTTGAGTTCCAATATCGAGCCAAGTTAACGGGCTTGACTAACCCTTACAACCGGGAAATTTTCACCAAGGTATTTCCAAACCTCTTACAATAGTTTCGCACCCCCGAGGACTATTAACCTCTTTCTCGGATTGTTAAAGTGCCAATCTCACTATTTCCGGGTTGTTTACAAAACCGGTGCCAACCTCACCTCAATCACAATATGGAAATGTGTTTGATATACAAGCTAAAATCACTCTAGAAATATGAGGATACAATGGAAACCTAGAGTGAAAAGCAAGCACACTTAAGATGAATAAAATCAAATTTTGGCTCAAAGTGTGTGAAAAGTGTTGGTTTGGATTTCAAACTTAGAAGCTCCTTAATCTCACTTAGATAGGTTAGATATATGTAATAAATGCTCAACCAACATAATTTTTAAAAGAAAAATCGAGTTTATATAGTGTTTGATAAAAAACTAGCCGTTTATAGCCGTTAGCACGTTTCCCGAGGTGAGGCCAGCCATGAACCGGAAGTCCGGATGGGAACTGGAATTCCGGATTGATTACAACCGGAATTCCGGTTGCCAATCGGAATTCCGGATGGCTGACCAGTGGCAAAAGTGCCATTTTTTGGGACTTAAACGCGCATAACTTCTTACTCGATTATCCGATTTCAGAAATTCCAACTTTGTTCTCTTAGTTAAACAAAATGTGATTTAGAAATTCAATCAAAAAATTTTTTGAACTATCGTGTGAGAAAACTTGTTGCACAAGTTAGTGAATGGGCCAAAATTCAAATTTATAAAAACTTAGTGTGCTATGCAAATCACTTTAACAAGACTAAAGTAGATTTATACCATTTAATTTTGAGTAGTCTTGATGTAGATGAGCCTCCTAGCTTGATTTGCATGTTTTTGATCCCAAGTTGATTTTTCCCGAGAGTTGACCTTGACTTTGACTTTGACTTTGACTTTCGGGTTGACTTTTTGACTTTGGGATTTTGAAGACCTCTTTTGAATAGGGTCTTGAGTTGTTGATCCCTTGATGAATCTTTTGCTCTTGATATGCTTGTTGAGTCCATTTAGTGTTGCTTTTAAAAGTTTGGTAAAAATACCAAAATATTTATTTTATCTTTTAAATTTGCTACAAAATCAATAAATCATTAGTAACAAATAATAATCAAATATTTGCTAATCATCAAAACAAGGAGATCGAAAAGTTTGAGTTAACATTTCGGCCAAGGTAGAGAGTGAGGAAGGCTCAGTTTTCTGAAGAGAGAAATTTTTGTCAGAAAGGCTTATGAAAGCATGTGTTGTGAATGAGCCATCACTTTCTATTTATAGGCAACTTACTAGGTTTAGGTTTAGAATTATTTGGCATTAAAATAATAAAATAATAATTTGAAAAATCATATTAAGTGGCCGGCCATAGGTGTTGTAATGGGCCCCACTTAATTTTGCAATTTTATCAAATTTTATCTCTATTTTCTCAAAAATGCCAATTTTCCAATTCTAACCTTTTCAATGCCAAAACTAATTATTTAATAACTAACATAGATTATTAAATAATATTGTCATTTAATTTAATTATTAATTAGACATATAAAGTCTATTAATAAATAAATAAACCTAGAAAACTCTTTTCCTTACAATTTCACCCCTGCTTAGTGAAAATTCATAAAATTAGACATAGTCTAACTTTAGAATTATAATTGATCAATCACGAATCAATTAATGAGTCTTACAAGCAGAATGTTCTCAACTAGAATGGGGACCATGGATCTATATGCTGAGCTTCCAATAAGTGAACCAAATTTACCAAGTAAATTCCTACTTATTAATTCTTCGTTGAATCCACTCTTAGAACTTAGAATTGCACTCTCAGACTTATATAGAGCATATTGTATGTTTCACGATACCAATATACTATCTCATTTAACCATTGTTATAATCTTATGGTGATTTAAAGATCCTCTATATAGATGATTTACATCGAGATGGGATTTCTTTACCGTTCTCACCCCTCAATGTATTTTGCCCCTTAAAAAACTTAGCTACCTGTAAATGGTGTTTAGTGATCTAATAATTAGTCAGTTAAACAAGAGCTCATCCATTTACTTCTATTTGCTAAGCTCGAAGGGAATCATCACTTAACTCACCAGTAGAAGCTATAGATTCCATATTTATGTTCAGCACTCCCACTCAATCATACTATCATGTTCCCAAAATATACGTATCACCCTGACCCGAAAGTAGGCTTAACTATAAATCTAAGAACATGAATAGCACTCCTGAGTTGAGCCCAAGCATATCAGGATTTAGATTCTTTTAATCTTAAGATCAACTACTGATATTGACTTGGAAAGATATGTATAACGGTAAGTTTGTAATATCTTAACTTAGTTGCAATATCGGTCCAGTCCAATGTATACTCCATACATTCGAAACTAGTATACTTTACTAATGTCCTGGAAAGAACATAACACTTACTCCAAGTGTAAGTACACATCATCGCTGATTATCACATTAGTGTAAATCCAATAACACTGATGAAACAGGGACCAAAACTTTTGATTCATATGATCACAATCACATTCCACTGTGTTGACGATACTGTAATTGTGAATAAACATATGATCTGGATTTAACTGATTTTGTGTGTATGAATGTAATAAACATATTAAACATATTAAACCATTAGCATGTAGAATTCATGCAAACATCAATCACTTCAAATTTCTTATGTTGATAACTAATCAGATTGTAAAGAGTTTTATTTAGGGCATAAAACCTAACACAATGCTCATATTTATTGCTAATAATTTTCATTTTCACAACAATGACTTATCCCTTCATAAATCATCTAAAATATTATTTATTATCAATCATAATATATAGTTAAGGAAAATAAATCTTCTACTTTTTATTTTTTTTTATACTAAAAAATCACAAAAATTGACCTATGACATTCTAAAATAAAAAACTATCATTTCTATCATTTATATATATTCATTAATCAATATCAATATATATATATATATATCAATTGAATTAAGTTTATTTAGTATTCTATCATTTTTTTCTTTCTATTTTTCTATATATATATATATATTGATTTTATTATGTGTGAAACTAGAATTTTAAAAATTGATCCCTTTTTTATATAAATATATGATATTATATATATATATTTTTAATTTTATTGTTTTGAGTAAGTCTTTATATATAAAGGAGAATTTTAGAAAGAGTGATTTGTAACACATATGAGTTTTTTTTTTTTTTTTTTCTAATTTCTCAAATTTTCTTGTATATTTTGAGTTTTTATTATTACTTAAAACAAAAATTTGTAACCAAAAAAACTTTTTGTATTCTTTGTATAACTCCTATATTATGTTTATATTAATTCTATAATTAATTATTAAAACTATATTTATATTCATCTACTAAATGAAAAAAAAAAAAAAAACTCTTTGTAGTCTAATTCTTATTTCTTTGTCTTTATATAGTGTCACATAAGTTAAACATTCATAATTTTGAAGTGTTTATTGTATTTTTTTTTTCATTCTTCTTTTTTATGTTTTATTTTCATATTCTTTGATAATGACATTTATTTTGAAGATTTTATTATATTTTTTTTTCGTTATTTTTTTCCTAATTTCTTAATGTTCTATTTTCAGGTTATGCATTGGCAAGTCTTTTAATAGATATTTTGCACCAAAATTATTGGGTAATTTCTTTCTTGCTTTAAAAGATTATCACTAAACTCTATATATATACATACATACATTTTATTTTTATTTTCATCATATATCTCTCTTTCTACTAAGTTTTTTTTTTTTTTTCTCAATTTTTCTCTTTCTTATAAACTTGATTTTCATAAGAGATAACCATAACACTCTAATTTAGATAACTATTAAAAGTGGTATAACAAATTATACTTAATTTTTAAAGAAAACTTTCAATTTTTCAAAATGGAATCAGTCTAATAAATCATATTTTAGTGTTTAAAATTATTAGTAAATTAATTATTTTGTTAATTTTGTTTGCAGACACTTTAGAAGCTAGCTATGGCCAAATCAATTTGAAGATATTGAGAAAATTAGAGATTAATTTGTTTTGTGTAGGAGTTCAATTAATTTGATATTATAAATTACCATCTTTCATGTAGGAATGTTCAACAAAGGCTATGTGACATCCTAAATTTCTTTTAGCCTAACTTATCTATTTTACAGGAATTTTAGATTTTTTTAAACAAATCTTATAAATAAAATTGATAATGTCTTTTCATTTTTTTAATTCTCACATATATAATACTCATAAATAAAATTGACGATGTCTTTTCATTTTTATAACTTTTCAAGTTATAAAAAAAATATATAAAATAAAAAAAATATAAATAGATAGAAATTAATTTTACCATCATCAAAACCTCGATATCATTCTCATCTTTAAGTTTCTCTTAACCTTCAACATATTCAATCTTAAGTTTTTATATTTTTCAAAGACAATAAGAGATTAGAAAAGAAAAAAAATATAAGTAATTCATAAACAATCATTTTTTACTAACATCAAATTTAATTTATATAGTGTAGTTTTTTTTAAAAAAATAATTTATATAGTGTAAGTTATAAAAATAAAAAAAAATAACATTATTAAAATGAGAATAATATTAATAATGAGTAATATGTGTAAGAGTTTTTTAAAATGAATGAATTTTTAATATAATTAAATTGGAAAATGGTATATAATTGAAGTCTTACGTTTGATTTTTACGTAATTTTTTATATTTTTTCTTTTATTAAATTAATAATTTTTTTATTCATCGATAGTTTTTTTTAAACAAATATTGATGTTTTTTATTTATTTTTGAGTCAGTAAAGATTTATATTTTCTTTTTTTATTATCTTCTCATAATAAAATTAGATATCATTTTTTTTATAGAGTTTAAAGTTTTTTGGTTAATGCTCTCAATTCATATATAAATTTATTTATATATATATTTGTTGTCGAAGATCATATTCTTTTTATTATCAAGTATCAACTTGTTGACTGGATTTTTAGCCAACCGACGCGGAGTCGTAATAAATGGGATTTAAACCAAAATCACAATAATAAATGCAATTAATAACACCAAAATTCGTAATAAATGTAGATAAAAGACCAGAATTCAAAGAGGTTCGGCCCCGGATGTCGGTAATAGTCTACTCCCCTTGAGTTTTATTAATTTGAGTTGCAAAAGTCAAGAACAGGCTCTTGATTGCAAAGAATGAGAAGTGTTTATTTTTCTAAGTGTTTCTGATTGCGGATCCCCCTCCCAGGTCATGGGTGACCCCTTATATAGGGAAGGGGGGTCGGTGCTTCTCGCTTCAGGAGACGCGATCAACGTGGAGCTATCTCAACCGTCTCCTTGATTTTCGGAGGCGGCTGGAGTCTGATTTTTAGGATAATATCTCGCTATTTTCATGGGTTGACAACTATCTTTGAGCCTTTCGCGGGATTTGAACATTTGAAGGAGTCACTGATGACAAGGGTCCCTTATGGGTGTGACATGGTCGTCAACCACCTTTGAGGATTAAGCCCATACTTGGGGGTAACACCCCCGGGACTCTCACTAAGGGGGGATGACCACCATCATAGTTAGGTGATCCCCCAAGACCCAACTTTAAAGGGGGGGTCCCCCCCTTAAACCCAACTTGGAGTTAGTGAAAGATTATGACTGTGAGATTCTCTATCACCCTGGGAAGGCCAATGTAGTGGCCGATGCCCTGAGCAGGAAGGGTCCCAGGCAGGTAGCTAACATGATTCAGATCTCACCTCAGTTAGCAGAGGACATGGTTAGATCCAGCATTGAGTTTGTGGTAGGCCAGCTTCACAACTTGACGCTGCAATCTGATCTGTTGGAAAGAATTAAAGCCGCTCAGATGACTGATTCAGAGCTAGTAAAAATCAGAGATGAGGTTTCGGCTGGTCAAGCCATGGATTTTTCAGTGTCAGACAACGGAATGCTTCTGTATAAAGCTAGGGTTTGTGTTCTGAGTAGTGTGGAACTCTGGAATGAGATCTTTGAAGTGGCTCATTCTACCCCTTATTCTCTGCATCCCGGCACCACCAAGATGTACCATGATCTTAAACCGTACTTCTGGTGGAGCGGTATGAAGAAGAATTTGGTAGAATTCGTATCGAGATGCCTCACCTGTCAACAGATTAAGGCTGAACATCAGAGACCAGCAGGGTTGTTACTGTTGGGTTTTATGCCCTAAATAAAACTCTTTACAATCTGATTAGTTATCAATATAAGAAATTTGAAGTGATTGATGTTTGCATGAATTTTACATGCTAATGGTTTAATATGTTTATTACATTCATACACACAAAATCAGTTAAATCCAGATCATATGTTTATTCACAATTACAGTATCGTCAACACAGTGGAATGTGATTGTGATCATATGAATCAAAAGTTTTGGTCCCTGTTTCATCAGTGTTATTGGATTTACACTAATGTGATAATCAGCGATGATGTGTACTTACACTTGGAGTAAGTGTTATGTTCTTTCCAGGACATTAGTAAAGTATACTAGTTTCGAATGTATGGAGTATACATTGGACTGGACCGATATTGCAACTAAGTTAAGATATTACAAACTTACCGTTATACATATCTTTCCAAGTCAATATCAGTAGTTGATCTGAAGATTAAGAGAATCTAAATCCTGATATGCTTGGGCTCAACTCAGGAGTGCTATTCATGTTCTTTGATTTATTAGTTAAGCCTACTTTTGGGTCAGGGTGATACGTATATTTTGGGAACATGATAATATGATTGAGTGGGAGTGCTGAACATAAATATGGAATCTATAGCTTCTACTGGTGTATAGAAGTCAAGTGATGATTCCCTTCGAGCTTAGCAAATAGAAGTAAATGGATGAGCTCTTGTTTAACTGACTAATTATTAGGTCACTAAACACCATTTACAGGTAGCTAAGTGTTTTAAGGGGCAAAATACATTGAGGGGTGAGAACGGTAAAGAAATCCCATCTCGATGTAGATCATCTATATAGAGGATCTTTAAATCACAATAAGATTATAACAATGGTTAAATGAGATAGTATATTGATATCGTGGAACATACAATATGCTCTATATAAGTCTGAGAGTGCAATTCTAAGTTCTAAGAGTGGATTCAACGAAGAATTAATAAGTAGGAATTTACTTGGTAAATTTGGTTCACTTATTAGAAGCTCAGCATATAGATCCATGGTCCCCATTCTAGTTGAGAACATTCTGCTTGTAAGACTCATTAATTGATTCGTGATTGATCAATTATAATTGTAAAGTTAGACTATGTCTAATTTTATGAATTTTCACTAAGCAGGGGTGAAATTGTAAAGAAAAGAGTTTCTAGGTTTATTTATTTATTAATGGACTTTATATGTCTAATTAATAATTAAATTAAATGACAATATTATAAAATAATCTATTTTAGTTATTAAATAATTAGTTTTGGCATTTAAAAGGTTAGAATTGGAAAATTGGCGTTTTTGAGAAAATAGAGATAAAATTTGGTAAAATTGCAAAATTAAGTGAGGCCCAATACTACACCATGGCCGGCCACTTAAGTTTTTTCAAATTAATATTTTCATTATTTTAATGCCAAATAATTCCTAATCTAAACCTAGTAGTTGCCTATAAATAGAAAGTGATGGCTCAGTCACAAAACATGCTTTCATTAGTAATCTGACAGAAATTTCTCTCTTTAGAAAAACTGAGCCTTCCCCACTTTCTATACCTGGCCGAAACCCTCTCTCTTCTTTTCTCCTTGATCAATTTCGACCCTAGTGAAAGAGTAAGTGCCCACACACAGCAAGCAGTAACTCAATCATAGATTGGAAGACTGTGAAGGATCAAACTTGAAGAAGAAGGACATTCGGGCTCAGATCTTGATTATACTCTACTACATAAAGGATTCAAGGGTTAGAGATCTGAGTGGAAGGAGACATTAATTCCGCTGCATCAATGTAAGGTTTTCTTAACTTTATATGTGTTTAATTTATCGTTTTAGAAAGTTCATATTTAGGATGTTTAAACAACATACTTGTGAGTAGATTTAAGATTCTCGTAAAATAATTTCCAACAACTGGCCTCAGAGCCATGGTAATTGATTTACTTACATGAAATTTGGACTTTAAAACGATTGTTTGTTTGTTTTTGGATGGTATCATCTTGTATTGAGTGTTATTTGATTATTGATTGATGTTTGTAAATTTTCGTGACCAATAATTGCGATTTTGGTTCTGGAATTATTTTTATTGGATAGTATGGAAAAAATTAAGCAAGCTAGCCTTTTACAGAACTCAATTTCGATTTTATTTGAATTAGTTATGAATTTTTGAAGATTTGAAAAAATCAGGGTTGTGCTGAAATTTTCCTGCGATCACGAAAACTGTCCGTACAGCTCACAATTTTTTCGTTTTTCTTCGATTTTTCATGCTTTTTCATGGAATTAACTTCCGATTTTTTGTATAGTATTGTATATATACTATTACTATTCCTAATTCAATTCTAATTATCATTTTGAATTAATTTAATTTTTTTTTTAAAATTTAATTCAAGATATTAGTGTAATTTGAATTTGAATAGAATTAGTATCTATCTTCTTGCTTAAAAATCTATCTTATTTTTAAATTTGATTATATCTTCTCTTATTTTTAAATTTAAGGTCAGATTTTATATATATTTTTTAAAATCAAATCTTTTTTACATATTTTGACCTTATTTAAATTTAAAATAAGATATTTATAATCATGTAATTTTAAATAGATGTAAGATATTTTGCTAACTTTTAAATTTTGTTATTTTATTTATTTAAATTAAATTTAAAATCTGAAAAGATATTTCATTTATCTTTTCTAATTTTTATTTTAAAATAACATTTAATTTTTAAAAGTAGTTAGCAAACTTTTTTTTGAAATGATATTTAGGTTGGTTGAAACCTAATTTTTCAAAAGAGTAGGTTTAATTTTAAATATTTTTTTTAAATAATCTCGAAATTTAAATTTTTTTATTTTTGAAATAAATATTTTTTTATTTTTTTTCGAAAATTAAATTAATTTTTTTTTAATTATTTAATTTTTTTTTTTCGAAATTATTTATTTAAAATTAAATAAATCCTACTTCCAACTATCCAGCTAACCTTGTTGCAGGAGTATGTGGTTTTAACTTGTATGTAAGTTTTTTAAAACCTATTATTACTTGATTGCAAATAGCCATGGTTACTTTTTGCCAGATCTAATGATCTGATGGCTCCCTTGGTCAAGATAATAATTTGTAACAGGTATATTTACAATCTTCTTTTATCTCACTACAACATTCAGGAGCAATAGCGGCGGGCCCCTCGGCCGCTATTGCTCCAGATTTTGGCCGCTAAAGGGCAATAGCGGCGGACCTCGGCCGCTATTGGTCCGCCGCTATTGCTTGGCCGCTATTAATAGTATTAGCGGCCAAAAACTGGTTCCGCCGCTAATACTATTAATAGCGGCGGAGCAATGCGGCGGGACCCCGCCGCTATTGCTTTGTGTCGGTTTCGTGTTTCGAGATCCGACACGGGGCAATAGCGGCGGGGTCCCGCCGCTATTGCTCCGCCGCTAAAACTCCGTATAATAAAAAAAAATATTAATTATTTTTAAAAATTTATTTATATTATATATAAATAAATAATTAAATATTTAATAAATAAATCTAATTAATATAATTAAAACAATTTAATTAAATATTTAATAAATAAATCTAATTAATATAATTAAAACAATTTAATAAAATTTATTAATAATTTAAAATTGTCTCCAAAGTAATTAACTTTAACATATTAATCCTAATAAAATATTGTCTCAAAATTAAACTAAATTATTACAAAACATAAATAAATTATTCATTAACATCTTCATTCAAGTCTCTAATTATGAAGTCTTGATCTGGATTATTTTCGGTACGAGTCCCCGAAGCCCGTGGCGGAGAAGGCACATACGCTTGGTCTGATGATAAACCCAGCGTCAAATTACCGAGCTCAGCTTGGTTGAAAATGGGAGTTGAAAAAAATTGGTTCTCCTGCGATGAACTCCCAAATAATCCAAAATCAGCAAAGTTTGAGCCGAGCGGAGGAGACTCTGACGGTGTTCGGTATAAGAACTGATTTCCCATTGGCGGAGCAGACTGTTGTTGCTGCTGAGGAAATTGCTGAGGAAAAGATTGGGGTTGCTGCTGCAAAAAATTTTCAAATTGCTGCTGTGACAAATTTTGGAATTGTTGTTGCGAGGAAGGCTGAAATTGTGGTTGCGTAGGAGGTTGTTGTTGCTGTCCGGAGGAGCGGCATGACTACGAGAAGACGAACCACCGAGCGACCGCGATTGACTATACGTTTGAACGAAATTGTCAAAGCGTGGGTTAAATATTAGGGCACGTTGTTCGGGCGTCAAATTACCCCCCAAGTGGCACGCATAGGCGAGAATATATCCGCCATGGTGCTCATCATTTCGGTAGTTGGTTGGGGAGGCACGCGTTGATTGAGTTTGAGGGATTGGTTTCTTTCCTTTGCCCTCGAGCCTTTTACCCACGCCTCTTTGATAGTCGGATCTTTGGCCTAGAACTCGTTTCCATTACGTCAAACCGATAACCGCATCGGATTCGATTCGGTCCGGTATCGCTCTGGGATTGTCGTTCAAGTCGCTTCCTATCAAGCTCCTTGATCAGTTCCTCCTATTTAAATCAAAATTATTAGAATATGTAATTAATATAAAATATAAATTTTAATAATAAATCATTTTAATCACTTACATAATCTTTTGCAGCTAATTCATTAACGAAAGTTCCAGACGGTTTTTTCACATGGATCTCCTTCCATGCGTCAACTACATGCTCTCCAGGAGTACCCCCCTATACAAATATAAACAATTAAATTAGTTTATTATAAGAAAAAAATATTATTAACTATTAAAGAATTTTTTTGTATGAAACATTTAACAATTAAAGAATTAATACATACCATTCCGTGGCGTATGGACGCCAACGATTTTGTGCCTTGCGTTGTTGGATATTTCATTAGTTGCCGATTCGATTTATTTTTAGTTGAACGATTCAAAAATGCCTCGCTAACGAACAATTCGCAAACCGGTTTCCAAGTCTCAGTATTCAAGTAGTCAGGGGGGAATTTGAGAACTGTGTCCCAATCTTCTGGTTTTTTGTAATGTTGTTTGAAATGCTTGTGTCTGAGCGTCTTTCGCTCACTATACCGCTCCGCCATCACCGAATATAAAGTCCCCATAAGTAGGTCTCGGTGGGGATTCCCATCGATATCAAAGTAGTACTATGTAATAAAATAATTTAAAATTATGTTAATTTGTAAATGAGGACATAAAATTATTACAACCTTTAATAATTAAAAATCACTCACTCTGATTCGATTGAGCACTTGATCCTTGTATTGTTGGGGTACATCGGAAAAATTTAGATGACCACCCGGGCACAACATGCTCACTTGTTGGCCAAGAAATCGAACATAATTGCTGGCTTCAGTGCCAACTACTTTGCCGGTTTCAAGATCTACCTCCACCGGTAAGGGCTTACCAGCTTCTCTCCTTTTTTTTTCGAGATTAGCGTTTGCGGCAACCCCACGAACCTTTCTGACCGGAGGTGGAACTATATATATTCGAGGGAAAAATTATTTTATTAGTAAATCATACATTCACTATCTATTTTCAGAACAATTGTAGATTTGAAAAAATATGAAAACACCTTCGCAAGACGACGGTACCCTAGAAGGATCAGGGGGATCCCTGCCATCACCATCCCCACCGTGGGATGTCGCTAACGTAGCTGACATTTTACTTTACTTTGAAGACGGAAAAAAACGTAAGAATTCACAAATGTGAAACACATAATTGAAATATAAGTATTTAAAATGTCAATACGAAAGAAATTAAATATTCCTTTAATTGTAAAAAATTTTAGTAACGAATGTCAACAAAATAAAAGTTACACTGAAGAATCACTATCATTTCCATCATTCACTAAGTTTACATTTTCATCCTCTACATGTTCAACTAGTAAATCATCTACTTCTTCAGCAACATAATTCTCATCCAGTTCATTATTCTCTATCTCAGAATCCACTAACTGATCGGACGATTCAACAATTACTGGAGGTTCATTCGATTGCATAATCAACTCTCCAAGATCAACTGTCAACACAAAATTGGCAGAGTTAGAATCACTAACAACATCTACATCAGTCTCATCTTCGTTGTCAGTAATGTCCCAAATTTGTCGATGGCTAATATCTTCAACAACCTTCCAATCGCGACCTCTGAGTGGATCTTCAAGATAGAAAACTTGCTTTGCCTGGTTGGCAAGGATGTACGGTTCATCTTGATACCAATGTCCACGAGTATTTATACTAGTTATATTATTTTCAGTGATTGTCTTCTTTCTTAATGGATTAGTGTTATACCATTTACATTCAAACAATGACACTGTAAATGCACCAGTATAAGATATAGTGATTACATCTTCAAGTGTGCCGTAATAATTAAACCCTTCGTTCCAAAGAATAAGTAACACCACTATTTTGTGTCTTCCGCTTTTGGTCTCGCTTTGATGCAATAAACCGAACACCATTCACTACACAACCTTCGTAAAATGTTGCTAAGTAATCGGACCCAGAAGCGAGAGCGAGTAACTCATCACCATTTTGTAAAGTTCCAAGCTTGTGCAGCTCATATATCTAAATACATAAAATGCGTGTGCTCTAACCCTATCTATTTTTTCAAACCTACTATTTATACATCTCACACAAGGACATCGTATTCGTCCATCACAATCCTTATGTTCTGATGCCATTGCTAAAAAGGCTTGTAGACCATTCCAAAATTCATGGCAACCACGATTTCTGATTTTGGTCCAAGACTTATCAATTGTCGCCATCTACAATTTAGACGACAAATGAAGTATTAAATATTTAAATTTTTGTAAAGTCTTATGAAATTTTATGAGTACGAATTTTATGATATATTTTTAAATATAATTATTATTGTTCTTTATTGTTAATTTTTAAATTTTTGTAAAGTTTTATGAAATTTTATAAGTACAAAAGTTATGATATATTTTTAAATATAATTATAAATATGAATTTTGTAAAGTATTATGAAATTTTATGAATATAAATTTTATGATATATTTTTAAATATAATTATAAATATGAATTATTATTGTTATTTATTATTAATTTTTAAATTTTTGTAAAGTCTTATAAAATTTTATGAGTACAAAATTTATGATATATTTTTAATTTATTTATAAATATGAATTATTATTGTTCTTTATTATTAATTTTTAATTTTTTGTGTTATTTTTATTATTTATAAAAAAATAAATTTATTTTCAAAATTTAAATAAATATCAAATAATTAAATTTTAAATGAATTATTATTTTTTGAAACTTAAAATTAGTTATAAAAAGTTAAACTAATTATATTATAAAAAAATTCATTTTACATATTACACTATAAAAATTCATTAAATTACTAAATTTTAAATTTTTAATTTTTAAATTTTTGAATTATTTATCATTTATATAAAAAAAATTTATTTTCTAAATTAAAATAAATATAAAATAACTAATTTTTACCACCATAAAAATACAAAAAAAATTATTTTTTAAAATTCAAATAAAAGTTAATCCATTTAATTTAAATTTTAATAAAAATTAAAAAAATAAATCAAATCTTCTAATTAATCTTTTTAACTTTTAATATTTATATTATTTATTAAGTTAATAAAAAATTGAAATATTATTATTTAAAAAAATCTTATTATGTATATATTAAGCTACAAACTAATATTTTTTTTTTCTAATTTTTTAAATTTTTTTCAATATTCTAAATTTGCTAAATTTACTTCTCAAATTTTAGCAAACTTAACAACAAATCAATTTAATATCAATAAAATCTAACATAAAATAAACAAATACAAACAATTACAAATTACTAATTACTAAAATTAATTAAAAAACCTACAAATAACAACAATACAATATACAATATTGTTACAATATATAAATTATATATACATTAACATATAATCTATATTTTCTTTAAAAAAAAACCCAATACTATATATTTTATATACACAAATATATAAATAAAAAAAATAATATATACAAAATATACAATACACAAATATATACACTATTATATTACAATATACAAAATATACAATATACAATAATAAAAATAATATAATAGTGTATATACACAAATATATACACTATTACATTACAAAAATAATATATACAAAATATATAATATATATATATATAATGTATAATTTTTATACTTTACATAATAATACAATACAATATATATACTACACTACGATATACATATATATATAAACTGTTATATACAAATATATATATAATATACCCAGATTATATATATACCCAAAATATATATATACACAGATTTATATGTAAATATATATATACACAGATTTATATATATATTTATATGTAAATATAACCAATTTTATATACAAAAATATATATATATACACAGATTTTTCTATATAAAAAACTACATTTATAAAAACCTACACAGATTATAAAAACCTACATTTTTCTATATACACAGATTTTTCTATATAAAAACCTACACAGATTATTTAAAACTTTAAATATATAACATTCAAAATTTAAATATACATTATATAAACCAATCTAAAACCTAAAACTATATAATAACAAATCTAAAATAATAAAAAAAAAATACAATACTTACCTAAAATAACCGGTGGTGCGTCGGGGTGGTGGTGCGTCGGGGTGGTGGTGCGTCGGGGTGGTGGTGCGTCGGAGATGGAGGCGGTGGAAATTTCAGAAATGGGAGAAGGGGAAAGGAGGAGCGGTTTGGGGAATTTTTTGAAAGAAAATGGAAAAATGGGGATGAGGGGTCTGATGGGGTATATATAGTGTTATTAGCGGCGGGGCAATAGCGGCGGACCCCGCCGCTAATAACATTTTATTAATTTTTTTATTTTTTTTTTTTAAATAAAATACTATTAGCGGCGGGGTCCGCCGCTAATACCCCGCCGCTAATAGTTTGAATCAAAATGGGCGGGATTTTTCCCGCCCACCTATTAGCGGCGGGGTATTAGCGGCGGACCCCGCCGCTAATAGTAATAGCGGCGGGCATTAGCGGCGGACAGCCCGCCGCTATTAATATTTTTAAAAAAAAATTAATTCAGCCTGGCAATAGCGGCGGGGGAGGGCCTCCGCCGCTAATACCCCCATTATTAGCGGCGGAGGAGCTCCGCCGCTAATACCCCCGCCGCTAATGATGGGATTTCTTGTAGTGTCTGTGTATGACCTAGCAACATGATAGGACCCATCCAAAGTGTGCCTGTGTGAGCCTATATGTTTATTTTGTTTTAATATAGATGTATATAGGTTGTTGCTAAAATAAATTATCATAGTTCATGATAGATTTTATTTAGGTCCATTTAGTTATTGGACCTATTCAATTAATAACAGTTATTTATTTTAAGGTTAAATTCCTCTCTTTTGGGCCTTGTGTGAGAGTTGGGAGCCATAGAAGTGGGTACGACATACTGAACCCAGCACCCCCTCACATGAACTACCCCAATTGTGAAGGCCCATTTGCCTGATTTAAATAACTGTACTAGGTTAATTATATTAGTTTGACCTAATAAAATTGAATTAGCAACATAATTAACTTTTAAAATATATGAAATTTATTTTCATTTTAATATTTTAAAGTTAATTTTAAGAAAAACACTTTTAGTTTAGATATTATTTCTAGACAAACTATTTCTATTTTTCTTGTATTTAATTAAATATAGAATTTTAACTAACTAAGATTCTTTCTGGAGCTTATTTAATTAAATATTCCTATTTAAGTTATAAATTAGTTGTATCAACTGATTTTTCTTATCTAACTTAAATTTGAATATTTGATTTAAATTTTTAAATCAAGTTGAGGAATCCTAGGCATTAGTTATTAAAAATTCTTAAGATATTTTTTAAGTTAATATTTTTTCAAATATTAACATAAAATGGAATATTTTAGATATTTTTTAGGTTAATATCTTTTCAAATATTAACTTAAAAAGATATCTTCAAATTAAGTGGTTACAACTTAATTTTTGATATTTAATTAAATCTAAATTTGAAATTATTTAAGTTTTAGATTTTTTCTATCTAACTTAAATTAGATAATTTTTCAAATTTTTTTTGAAAAGATACTTAGTCAAATAAGATATTTTCTAGATAGTAATTTCTAGACTACTTATTATTTCTAATATTTAAATAGGAAAATATTATAGTTTGTGAAATTAATTATTTAAATAATTAATTTTGGTACAATTTTATTAAGTATATTTTTCCTAGTATTAAACTAGAAATAAATAATTAAGCCTTCTCTACACTTAATTATTATTTCTTGAATTTAATACATTTAATTAACTTGAAGAATCTAAATATCTAAGTTGATTTTCATCATGATACTTAAATATTTATTAATTTTTCATGACACTTAATTAAATAGAAAATTATTTTTAGGTTGAAATTTAATTTTTCAACTTAAATTTAAATAATTTTCAAAATATATATTTTTCTTTATTTTATTAATCAATTTCGAAATTTGCATTTTAATTATGCAATATTTTCGAACTTTTTATCTTGAAAAATAGATTGAGTTGTAAATTAATTATTTATTTTAATTAATTCTTAGACCAACTCAAATCAATGATTTTTTCATTTAATTGATTAATTTAAAATAAATGAATTTAAAATATATATATTATTAGAAATTGAATTAACTAGTCAAAAGAAAATCTAGGTAGGTGATATTTTTGCTTGAAGTATTTCTTTTCTAATTTTATTATTTTCGAAAATAGTATATTTCTTTTATATACTTTAAATTTTCGAACTTAATAAATATATTCTCAAAGGAAATTTTTAAGTTGCTAATTATTTTAATTCAACTTAAATTAATTTCCTTAATATTTATATTTAAGATTATTACTAAGATGGAAATAATTAATTTTATTTCAATCACCATCTAAGTATAATTTTATAAATATTATATTAAATTCTTATTTTTGAATTTTAATTCTTAATTTCGAATTTAATGAGAATTTATTTATTAGAATAATAAAGAAAATACATTTTAAAGAATGAGCTTTATTATCATTAAGATATTCGATCTCCATTGTGGGTTTTACACCGCGTTTGTTTTAGTGAGTAATCCTCCCTAATGGAGGAACGTTCATTAGCAATTTCGCACCGTTTAATCTCGCATGATAAGTGGTTTGTAAGTGTTTTATATGGTATAGATCACCCTAATGGTGTCAACCATATTTGACTTGCAAATTGCGAAACAATGGTAGAAGCTCATGAGATAGAATAGCCTTGACTCTCGCCTAAACGGGACAACGCTGGATTCCAATCTTGATCGAATAAAAGGTTGCTAGAATGTTTAACATTTTAGATGAGCTGACAACTCTATTCAATGGATGGTAGCTTTGACTCTCGCCTAAACGGGACACTGATATTAGTTTGTTGAAAACCTTGGAAATTATTTAGGATTGAATTTTTTAAGTATTTTCTCATATCATTCCTACTTGCTACGTGCTTATAATTTCTGAATTGATTTTGTGTTAAACCATTATTAATTTCTATTTGTTGATTTCTATTATTTTGTAGTATCCTGTTTTGTCAAAATGAATCCCATGTAATCATTGTTGCTGAAAACAAGCTGAATGGATCTAACTTTAATAAGTGGAATGAGAACATTAATATTGCTCTCATAGGAGAAAGTGCCTTGTTTGTTTTAAGTGAGCCGTCACCTGAAGTGCCTCGGGATAATGCATCCAAAGCTGTGAAAGAAAAGTATGAGCGTTGGCAGAAAGCAAATGACAAAGCTCTATACTTTATGCTTTCTAGCATGGTTGACACCCTCAAAACTCAGTTTTCTAAAACTGAGAAGGCTGCTGAAGTAATGACGAAGTTAAATGAGCTATTCGGTAAGGCATCACTTCAGTCACGCTTTGACGCGACTAAGAAGTACATTAATGCACGGATGGAACCTCATCAAAACGTTCGTGACCATGTTCTCCTCATGTCCAGTTATTTCAAAGAAGCCCAGGATCATGGTGCTGAAATGGACAGTGCTACTCAAGTTAGTCTTATCTTGAATAGCCCGACTCCAGCATTTCTACCATATACATCAAATTATGTCATGAATAAGAAGGAAATTGGCTTTCATGAACTAGTCAATGACCTTCAAACTTATGAAAATTTGATTGGAGGACCCAAGAAGAAAGGGAGTAAACCTCACAATCCTGGAAATGGTAATGGGACGATAAAACCTGAAGCAAATGTTGCCTCTGCTTCAAAGCCCAAATCGAAGAGGAAGTGGAACAACACCAAGAAGCGAACTAAAGCCATGAAGAATAAAAAGGTTGCTCCTTCTGGTGATGCTACACTTAAAGGAAAGTGTTTCTACTGCAATGAGAAAGGTCATTGGAAACCCCAGTGTCCTAAACTTCTTGCAAAGAAACAAAGTATTTCCATTTATAAACTTTAAGAGTTTTAGTGAATTATTATCCAATTGGATTTATGATTCTTGACTAACTTTGTTTATTTGTTTTCTTCTTCTTATAGGCCAAGCTACTTGAACTCAATTGAGTTGGATCAGAAAGCTGGACCAAGGGTGAAATCGTCCAGATGAAGATGAAGCTCTTCAATTTTTTAAATTAATTGTTTTAGTTTAAAGACAATTTGGATTTCAAATTTTAGTGAGGGATATTTATCCCTGTTTCTCTCATATTGTTGCAATACATTTTTTTTATTAATAAAGTTTCTAATTTTTGAAATTTACTATTGCAATTTATGAGATTGAGCTTCATTTAATTTATCTTCATCAATTATTACAACATTATATTTGTATGTTTGTATGTGTAAGTGTTTTTATTATTGATGCAAATTCTATAATATTTACAACTCTTCATAGAGTTATATTAAATAAACACTAGAAATTATTTCTATGTTTATCAATAATTGTTAATTCTCATACAATTATTAAGAATTTGTTTAATAAAAGGATCTTATGATCTGATAGGGGTGGAGAAAAGTTAAGGAAACTATGCAGTTCAACGATCTTTTATATCTAATGAACTCTGGATAGTATTCAACTCCACATAAACTCTATCACACTAAGAGAATCATGATCTTTACAACCTTTAGGGATGGATCATAATCTCTATATACCTAGGGGTGGAGGTTATCCACAAGTACCCTATATGTATATTCTTAGGGGTGGAGTCCATTCCACAATTCCCTATGAAACTCATATCTTCTTTAAACATGGAAGTAATATAATGAGTCAGCTATTGTCAATATAAATTCTTGATCTTGATTGTATGTTCCATTTCGTTTTTACTGTTGTAAGTAAAAGTTTGATACCTTTGAAAGTTCTTTGTTAAAGTTTTACACTACCTTAATTGAGTGGGAGAATTTTAAAATTCTATACCCATCTTCATTAGGTTGATACTTGTGATAGATACTTAAGAACACTACTGAAAAGCAAATCTAACCATTCACATGGATAGGTATAGCTTATCAGAATTATGAGAATAAGATAAAGAACTCTAGTTCAGTCCATTCAAATGACTTGAACTTAGAATTCTTAATCCTCATAAAATTTTATGGTATCTTAATTTTGATTACTTTATCTCTGGCATGTATTTTTCACTTCAAATACTAGTCTGCTATGTTGATGACTTAGTCTTGACTTTAAGTTTCAGACAAATACAAAAGTCACAACTAGGTAACTCTCTAAACAATCAGAGGTTAAAAGTATTATTTAACCAGACATCTGCTATTGAGTGGGAGCTATCTGAGATGTAATCAAATAGGGAACATTAGAAGATATTCAAGAAAGATTTATGAAAGTGATCTATATGTTAGATATTAAGGAACTGTGTATCAGTTATCCTTGTATCTCACCATCTAATTTCGATTTCTATAAGATGGTGCTTACTTTGGGGGTGGAGGAATTATTGAAAAATAATTCAAGCTCTACCAGAGAAGAATTGTAACTTGGTCTATTCGAAAATACCAGAAAGTTATATCACTGAAGATAAGTCTACACTGTATTATCTCAATTACATATTTTAAAATATGAGAGATATGTCTTTTGTTAATTTAGATGTACTTTTAAACAGTAAAGATTTCAGTATCCCTTGATAAGTAAAGCATATAGTAAAGGATGTTTCATAAGAGTTTTTATGAACTAGTTTCCAGAAGTTTGGGTGGATTCAAATATACTACACTTGATCTGAAGATCAAGACATCAGATTGACCTATTTGCACAATTTGTTTTATATTAGTGCAAGTGGGAGTTTGTTGGGTTTTATGCCCTAAATAAAACTCTTTACAATCTGATTAGTTATCAATATAAGAAATTTGAAGTGATTGATGTTTGTATGAATTTTACATGCTAATGGTTTAATATGTTTATTACATTCATACACACAAAATCAGTTAAATCCAGATCATATGTTTATTCACAATTACAGTATCGTCAACACAGTGGAATGTGATTGTGATCATATGAATCAAAAGTTTTGGTCCCTGTTTCATCAGTGTTATTGGATTTACACTAATGTGATAATCAGCGATGATGTGTACTTACACTTGGAGTAAGTGTTATGTTCTTTCCAGGACATTAGTAAAGTATACTAGTTTCGAATGTATGGAGTATACATTGGACTGGACCGATATTGCAACTAAGTTAAGATATTACAAACTTACTGTTATACATATCTTTCCAAGTCAATATCAGTAGTTGATCTTAAGATTAAAAGAATCTAAATCCTGATATGCTTGGGCTCAACTCAGGAGTGTTATTCATGTTCTTTGATTTATTAGTTAAGCCTACTTTTGGGTCAGGGTGATACGTATATTTTGGGAACATGATAGTATGATTGAGTGGGAGTGCTGAACATAAATATGGAATCTATAGCTTCTACTGGTGTATAGAAGTCAAGTGATGATTCCCTTCGAGCTTAGCAAATAGAAGTAAATGGATGAGCTCTTGTTTAACTGACTAATTATTAGATCACTAAATACCATTTACAGGTAGCTAAGTGTTTTAAGGGGAAAAATACATTGAGGGGTGAGAACGGTAAAGAAATCCCATCTCGATGTAGATCATCTACATAGAGGATCTTTAAATCACAATAAGATTATAACAATGGTTAAATGAGATAGTATATTGATATCGTGGAACATACAATATGCTCTATATAAGTCTGAGAGTGCAATTCTAAGTTCTAAGAGTGGATTCAACGAAGAATTAATAAGTAGGAATTTACTTGGTAAATTTGGTTCACTTATTGGAAGCTCAGCATATAGATCCATGGTCCCCATTCTAGTTGAGAACATTCTGCTTGTAAGACTCATTAATTGATTCGTGATTGATCAATTATAATTGTAAAGTTAGATTATGTCTAATTTTATGAATTTTTACTAAGCAAGGGTGAAATTGTAAAGAAAAGAGTTTCTAGGTTTATTTATTTATTAATGGACTTTATATGTCTAATTAATAATTAAATTAAATGACAATATTATTTAATAATCTATTTTAGTTATTAAATAATTAGTTTTGGCATTTAAAATGTTAGAATTGGAAAATTGGCGTTTTTGAGAAAATAGAGATAAAATTTGGTAAAACTGCAAAATTAAGTGAGGCCCAATACTACACCATGGCCGGCCACTTAAGTTGTTTTTTTGAAATTAATATTTTCATTATTTTAATGCCAAATAATTCCTAATCTAAACCTAGTAGTTGCCTATAAATAGAAAGTGATGGCTCAGTCACAAAACATGCTTTCATTAGTAATCTGACAGAAATTTCTCTCTTTAGAAAAACTGAGCCTTCCCCACTTTCTATACCTGGCCGAAACCCTCTCTCTTCTTTTCTCCTTGATCAATTTCGACCCTAGTGAAAGAGTAAGTGCCCACACACAGCAAGCAGTAACTCAATCATAGATTGGAAGACTGTGAAGGATCAAACTTGAAGAAGAAGGACATTCGGGCTCAGATCTTGATTATACTCTGCTACAGAAAGGATTCAAGGGTTAGAGATCTGAGTGGAAGGAGACATTAATTCCGCTGCATCAATGTAAGGTTTTCTTAACTTTATATGTGTTTAATTTATCGTTTTAGAAAGTTCATATTTAGGATGTTTAAACAACATACTTGTGAGTAGATCTAAGATCCTCGTAAAATAATTTCCAACAGTTACAACCTTTAACCCTACCTGAATGGAAGTGGGAGGATATCACGATGGATTTTGTGGTTGGGTTACCTAGAACCACGGGTTTATTCCATTCCATGTGGGTTGTGGTGGATCGATTCACGAAGTCTGCTCATTTTCTGCCTGTTAGAACAACCTATTGAGTGGATCAGTTGGCAGAATTGTACGTTAGAGAGATTGTAAGACTTCACGGGGTACCGAAGTCTATAGTTTCGGATAGAGATCCAAAGTTCGCCTCCAAGTTTTGGCAGAGTTTGCAACGAGCAATGGGTACAAAACTGAAATTCAGTACATCATTCCATCCTCAGACAGATGGACAGTCCGAAAGGACAATTTCAGATATTGGAGGACATGTTACGAGCCTGTGTTATGGATTTTGAAGGCTCTTGGAATAAATATCTACCATTGATATAATTTTCTTACAACAAAAGTTATCAGAGTACGATAGGGATGGCTCCCTATGAACTTTTATACGGTAGGAAGTGTAGATCTCCCATCCACTGTGATGAGATAGGGGAGAGGAAATACCTAGGTCCGGAGTCAGTGCAGCGGACCAATGAGGCAATTGAGAAAATAAAAGCTAGAATGCTTGCCTCATAGAGTAGACAGAAAAGTTATGCAGATCCGAAACGCATAGATGTTGAGTTCTGAGTAGGGGACCATGTGTTTTTACGGGTATCTCCAATGAAGGGGATCAAACGTTTCGGGAAAAGAGGCAAGTTAGGCCCTAGGTTTACAGGACCTTTCGAGATTCTCGAGAAGGTAGGTCAAGTGGCATAACGGTTAGCGTTGCCTCCAGCTCTTTCAGCAGTTCACAACGTATTCCATGTCTCCATGTTGAGAAAATACGTTTCAGATCCTTCTCATATACTCAGCTATGAGAGCCTTGAACTGCAGCCAGATATGACATACGAAGAACAGCCAGTGCAGATCCTGGATAGAAAGGATAAAGTCCTTCAGAATAAGACCATAGCATTGGTCAAGGTACTCTGGAGAAACAGCAAGGTGGAGGAAGCCACCTGGGAGCTAGAGTCAGATATGAGAGCTCAATATTCAGAGTTGTTCAGGTTAGATTTCGGGGACGAAATCCTTTTAAGGGAGGAATAGTTGTAAAGACCGCTTAGTTTAATTTGGAAATTAACAGTTAATTATGATTAATTATGAGAATTATTTATAGATATTTAAATAATTATTTATGCTGTTATTATTGAATTCTGAAATGCATTTTATGTCATATAGTGAATTTCATAATTTTGCATTTTCGGTTCCCGGCAACATGGAACTCGGTGTTTGGCTCAGTAAAATCACAACTTAGTATGTTAGTATTAGGGGACGGTTATTTAGACATTGGGAATGTCGGGAGTGGTCAGGAATTTAGAATTTCCCAAATTACCCTTTACTGCCCTTTATGTTATTTTGTGTGGAGGGGCAAAATAGTCATTTTGCCCCAATGATATTTTGTCCTTTAGTGGACTTTATGTGGTGAAAATACTTGATTTTAATTGATATTTGTTTGCTGAATAAAGAGTTTGAATATTACATTTTATCCTTTGTTTCAAAATTGGAAAACTTAGAAAAAAAAAATTAGAAAATTCAAGCTCTTTTCCTCTCTCTCTCTCTCTCTCTCTCTCTCTCTCTCTCTCTCTCTCTCTCTCTCTCTCTCTCTCTCTCTCTCTCTCGGCTTGGTGTGGATTGCTAGGGCTGAGAGTTCTTCTTAATTTTCAAGCATTTTCAACCAATCTAAGTGTAATTCAAGTTGTTGGTAAGGTCCTTAAACTTGCTCTTGGTATTTTCTTGAAATTTTGATGAAATAATGATGAATTGCATGCTTAACTTGAAGTGTGGTTGCTGCTGTGTTTGTGAGATGATTTCTGAGGTTTAATCTTGTTTAATTGAGTAGAATAGAGCTGCTTGTGATGCATGTTAGTTATGTTGTTTAAATTTGTGAATTTTAGCTCAAAGTCTATGGTTTTTCAAAGTGAAAATGTGAGTTTTGTTGCTGTGTTTGTTGAGGTCGATTTCCTGTATTTTCAGAAGTTTCTATATGCATGATTAAGTGGATTTAAACTGGTTTTGATGCTTGTGGGTGAGCTTTAGCCAAGTTTGAGTTTTGAACTCAAAGCTTGGAGCTCACATGGCATTTTTAGTCTCTGTGTGTTCTGGGTTGCTTTGATGCTTTGGTTATGTTCTTTGGGGTATATTGAACAGGTCTGGAAAGTTTGTGGTAATTTGGGGTTGTTTGGAATGAGTTATGAAATTTTGTTTGATTCCTGCGAGGAACTGGAATTCCGGATGTGCAACCGGAATTCCGGATGGGGTTCAGAAATTCCCAGAACCGGAATTCCGGTTGTGCAACCGGTCTGCCGGTTGGGGGATTTTTAGGAACCCTAGTTTTTCTCGTTTTTATGTTATTTAGGGTATTGCCATGCTTTTTATCGATAGGAAAACTTTTAGTTTCTAGTTTAAGTCCCCGGGAAGTGATTTAGCGTATCACTTATCAGTATTGTGATTGTTATGGTTTAGGAGCCTGTAAACCGCCGTGCAGTTCGTTCCAATCAGGTTGACCGGCACACCTGAATTCGGAATTGAGGTAAGATTAGTATAACAGTATGCACATGTATTACATGTTTAGCGTGCATGTTAGGAAGCCTGTTAAATTACATTAGATATGTATGTTGGCTTTGTACCATCCGACCATATCACATCGGTTAGGCTAGAGTATGACTAGCAACTGGAGTATGACCAGTATACCGAGTATAGGCTGATTCTAGGGTTGGTGGTACTGTGCTATTTGACCGTATCACATCAGTTAGGCTAGAGTATGACTAGCAGCTGGAGTATGACCAGTGAACCGAGTATAGGCTGATACTGTAACACATTAGTAAAGCTAGAGTATGACTAGCAGCTGGAGTATGACCAGTGTACCGAGTATAGGTTGTTACTTGTCAATAGTACCGTCGTACGAATGTTTGGGACTCAGTATCGTGTGGGACACGGCAGTTAGGGTTATGGGGCGGTTAGGCTTGGAGCGTACGATCCTCGGGACAACAGTACTTTTGTAATTAGTGGCTACGCAACGAGTATTTTGTATTAGACTGTGAACTTTTGTAAAACTTTTTTGTAAATGGGATCCCACAGCATTTTGTATGAAATATTTTATAAGTTTAATTAAAAAGCAAAAATTTTAATTAATCACGATTTCTATAAACCTCGTTGATTAGCAACGAGCTGCACAGTACGTTTAAAAATCACGTAATACGCCTTTGCTAGTTAGGGTGTTACACTCACGGGTCCAAGCTAGGGGTACCCCTCGACCCCCAAGGATCCAAGCTAGGGGTACCCCTCGACCCTCAGGGGTCCAAGCTAGGGGTACCCCCCGACCCCCAAGGGTCCAAGCTAGGGGTACCACCCCAACCCTCAGGGGTCCAAGCTAGGGGTACCCCCCGACCCCCAAGGGTCCAAGCAAGGGGTACCACCCCGACCCTCAGGGGTCCGAGCTAGGGGTACCCCCCGACCCCCAAGGGTTCAAGCTAGGGGTACCCCCTAGACCCTCAGGGGTCCAAGCTACGGGTACCCCCCGAACCCCAAGGGTTCAAGCTAGGGGTACCCCCCGACCGACAAGGGTCCAAGCTAGGGGTACCCCCCGAACCCCAACGGTCCAAGCTAGGGGTACCACCCCGACCCTCAGGGGTCCAAGCTAGGGGTACCCCCCGACCCCCAAGGGTTCAAGCTAGGGGTACCCCCCCGACCCTCAGGGGTCTAAGCTAGGGGTACCCCCGACCCCCAAGGGTTCAAGCTAGGGGTACCCCCCCCGACCCTCAAGGGTCCAAGCTAGGGGTACCCCCCGACCCCCAAGGTTCCAAGCTAGGGGTACCCCCCCGACCCCCAAGGGTCCAAGCTAGGGGTACCCCCCCGACCCCCAAGGGTCAAAGCTAGGGGCACCCCCCCGAACCCCAAGGGTCCAAGCTAGGGGTACCCCCCGACCCCCAAGGGTCCAAGCTAGGGGTACCCCCTGACCCCCAAGGGTCAAAGCTAGGGGTACCCCCCCGACCCTCAAGGGTCCAAGATAGGGGTACCCCCCCGACCCTCAAGGGTCCAAGCTAGGGGTACCCCCCCGACCCCAAGGGTCCAAGTTCGGGGTACACCCCGACCCTTCATAGGGTGTGGCGGTTGATGATCAAAAAATTGTGTTCAAGCCTACAAATCATCCAAGTTTATCACCCCCACAAATACCTTTTTACCAATTTCATGAAAATAAAGTTGGCATAATGGAGGGAATTTGAAATTTTGCATGTTCATAATGTTCTTCAATATTCAAGAACACAATCACCCAAAAGTTTCAAAGTAATTCATTTTCACACCAAATTACATTAGACTAGAGCCAAAAACACATTACCATAGCCTATGCTACAAAATCCAATCGATAAACACTCACATTTTATCAAAAACTCAAAAATCCCAAGGATTTTCCATTTCCAACAATGGAGAAAATTACTAAAAGGAAGTGCTAAAAATTTCATCAAATTTCAAATTTCAAGTAAGAAATGTGCAAGAGGAAGTGTGTGTTGGAAATTATTTTACCAGGATCTTAGATCTACTCACAAGTATGTTGATTAACACCCTAAATATGAACTTTCTAAAACGATGAAATAAATACATATAAAGTTTAGGAAACCTTACATTGGGTGCAGCGGAATATAATGACTCCTTCCGTTCAGATATCTAGCCCTTGATTCATTTCTGTAGCAGAGCATTATCAATATCTGAACCTGGATGTAACACCCTAACTACCATAGGCGTATTACGTGATTTTTAAACGTACTGTGCAGCTCGTTGCTAATCAACGAGGTTTATGGAAAAACGTGATTAATTAAAATTTTGCTTTTTAATTAAACTTATAAAACAATATTACAAAAGACTCGGGATCCCGATTATAAAATTATTTACAAAAAGTTTTAACTATTTAACTGATACACAAAATAAAGGTCGTCTAACGACCAGTTACAAAAATCAGCCTTGCTGTCCTGAGGATCGTACGCTCCAGGCCTAACCGCCCCGACATGTACAATCTTCACAAGCTCGCTCACGGCCCATCAGCTTTAGCCTTGCCTTTACCTACACATAAACGCAAACTGTGAGTCGACAGACTCAGTAAGAAAAGCATAATAATACTCATACATAATTCTAACTGCCGTGTCCAACACGATACTGAGTCCCGCTACTGCCGTGTCCAACACGGTACTGAGCCACTACTGCCATGTCCAACATGGTACTGAGTTTTGAACGTTCACAGGGACGGTACTATTGACAAGTATCCTCCTGATCGGTCGAACCGGTCATACTCCGGCTGCTGGTCATACTCCAGCCTGTACCGACGGGATAGGTCAATAGCACGGAACCACCAACCAAATGTCAGCCTGATCGGTCGAACCGGTCATGTAAAGCCCGCTTAGTTAATTTGGAAATTAGTAGTTGTTTATGATTAATTATGAAATTATTTATAGCTATTTAAATAATTTATGATACTGTTATTTATGGAATTCAGAAATGCATGGTTATGTTATTCAGTAGTTTTCATATTTTGCATTTCCGGTGCCCGGTATTTTGGAACTCGGCGTTTGGCTCAGTAGAAATCACAATTTAGTATGTTAGTAGTTTGGGGACGGGTTTTAGACATTGGGAATGTCGGGATGGCCGGGAATTTAGAATTTCCCAAAAATACCCCTTTAGTATGATTTATGTAGTTTTATGGTGGAGGGGCAAAATGGTCTTTTTGCCCCATTAGTATTTTGTCTTTTGTGATTTTATGAAATGGAAATTAAATGTTTATTTTTAGTATTATTTGGCTGAATAAATGGTTATGTTATGTGGCTTTAGATTATTTTTTTTACAAAACTTAACACTTAGAAAAAAAAATTGAGGAAAAAGCTTTCAAAAACACTCTCATTTCTCTCTCTCATTTTCGGCCAAGCTTTGGGCAGCAAGGAGCTGATTTCTCCATTGTTATTTGCTTGTGAATTCATCCCTCTTTAAGGTTCATTTCAAGCTAGGTTAGCTCTTGTAACTTCTCTTTAATTTCTTGAGATTTTGATGAAAAAGTTGAGCAAATGCATGATTATTTGAGTATGTTGTTGCTGTGTTTAATTGTTGTTTACAGAAGCTCGATTAAGTTCTAATTGAATGGATTATATAGGTTTTAATGCATGCTAGTTGTGTTGTTCAAAGTTTGGAATTTTTATGCTTAAAAATGTGATTTTGAAGAAAATGAGGAAATTGATTGTTGTGTTTGTGGTGGTTGTTTTCTATTGTTCACAGAGGCTTATTTATCCTTGTTTAAGTAGATTCTAGCTTGTTTGAATGCATGTTTGTGGGATTTGCTCAAGTTTGAGTTTAGAACTCAAAGCTTGAGCTTTAATGGCAATTTGTGTATCTGTGATTTCTGGGTTAGTTTGATGCCTTGGATATGTTCTTTGGGGTATTTAGAGCAGGTCTGGAAGGTTTGGTATTAATTGGGTTTGATTTGGTTGAGTTAGGAATTTTTGAAAAATTCCTGCGAGGAATCGGAATTCCGGTTGTGCAACCGGAATTCGGATGATCCAATAATTCTCGAACCGGAATTCGGTTGGGCAACCTGTCTCTTAGGTTGGGGAATTTTCAGAACCCGTGTTTTTCCTCGTTTTTATGTTTTAAGGGGTATTGCCATGCTTTTTATCGATAGGGAAACTTTTAGTTCCTAGTTTAAGTTCCCGGGAAGTGATTTAGCGTGTCACTTATAGCGTTGTGATTTTTATGGTTTAGGAGCCAGTAATCCGCCGCTCAGCTAAAAGTTCCAGTCAGGTTGACCGGCACACCTGAATTCGGAATTCAGGTAAGATTAGTTTAACAGTATGCATATGTAGATTACATGTTTAGCGTGCATGTAGGAAGCCTGTTAGATTACATTAGTTATGTATATAGGCTTCGAACCATCCAACCCTGTCACGTCGGTACAGGCTGGAGTATGACCAGCAGCCGGAGTATGACCGGTTCGACCGATCAGGCTGACATTTGGTTGGTCGTTCCGTGCTATTGACCTATCCCGTCGGTACAAGCTGGAGTATGACAAGCAGCCGGAGTATGACCGGTTCGACCGATCAGGAGGATACTTGTCAATAGTACCATCCCTGTGAACGTTCAAAACTCAGTACCATGTTGGACATGGCAGTAGTGGCTCAGTACCATGTTGGACACGGCAGTTAGAATTATGTATGAGTATTATTATGCTTTTCTTACTGAGTCTGTCGACTCACAGATCTACGTTTATGTGTAGGTAAAGGCAAGGCTAAAGCTGATGGACCGTGAGCGAGCTTGTGAAGATTGTACATGTCGGGGCGGTTAGGCCTGGAGCGTACGATCATCGGCACAGCGAGGCTGATTTTTGTAACTGGTCGTTAGACGACTTTTATTTTATGTAACAGTTAAACAGTTAAATCTTTTTGTAAATGATTTTAAAATCGGGATCCCGAGTCTTTTGTAATATTGTTTTATAAGTTTAATTAAAATGCAAAATTTTAATTAATCACGTTTTTCCATAAACCTCGTTGATTAGCAACGAGCTGCACAGTATGTTTAAAAATCACGTAATACGCCTATGTTAGTTAGGATATTACAATTTGGTATCAGAGCCGCCAGGTTGTCTTCCGAAGATCGTCACGACATGTACAATCATCATCAGCAGTTAGCTCGTTTCACGGTTCAGTAAGCCTTTATTGTTTTAGTAGTTTATTTTATTCAGTTATGAAAAAGAAAAGCCTGTTAGGAAGCATGTTAGTAGCCTGATAGTAGAATAGGCGCATGTTTCGTTTTTAATTTCCAAATTAAGCGGCATTAGTAAGCTCTCCTTGAATACGACCTGATATGCCAACTCTTGGTTTCGCAGGCGGTTTTAATCAGATGGACGCCAGGCGGACTACCAGGAGTCAGGGCAATTCCGTGGGGTCGAACCAAGGACAGGGAGCTCAGTTTCCCCCACCTTTTAGGGGCCGAGGTAGAGGTCCCCGAGGCAGGGCTCGTGGTCGGGGTGATGAGAACCCACCACAGGCTGCCCAGGCTCCCCCAGCCGATCAGGGAGCCCAAAATTGGGAGTTACGGTTTGCGGAGATGCAAGCCCGGATCGAAGAGCAAGACCTCGAGATTCAGAGGTTGAGACAGCAGGGTGCTCCTGCAGTTCCAGTGCCCGTAGTTCCAGTGGCACTTGCCCCGCCGCCTGTGCCGAGATAGTAGTGGCGGCCCATAGATTGGAACCTCTGTATGAGCGGTTCTGGAAGCAAGCACCTCCGGTTTTCCTTGGAGGTCCGGACGTGATGAAAGCCGAGCAGTGGCTGACGGTGATCACCAAGATACTGAATTTCATGGGTGTCACCGGTAATGACAGAGTGGTGTGCGCCACATTTCATTTCCAGGAGGACTCTCTGGTATGGTGGGACATGGTGTCTCAGATCCATGACGTCACCACCATGACCTGAGAAAGGTTCCAGGAACTCTTTAATGCAAAGTACTACAACGAGGCGGTCAGAAGCGCCAAGAGGAAAGAGTTCGCTCACCTGACCCAGCGTGAGAACATGAGCGTCACTGAGTATACTACTCAGTTTGATCGGTTGGCGAGGTTAGCCTCGGGAATTGTGCCGACCGACTTCAGCAAGAAGGAGAAGTATCTGGACGGGTTGAATGCCAAGATCAGACATGATCTGATGATCACCACGGACGACAGCACCACCTATGCTCAGATGGTGGAGAAGGCACTGCGTGCTGAGGGCGCAGTTGGGTGCATGTCAGAATCAGCCAGTACTCCAGTGAGTGGCGGGGCTCCTACCCCTCCTGCATCAGGCTATAGCAGGGGGAGTAGTGGTTCGGCCATTGACCAGAGGAAGAGAGCACCCACTGCTTCCGGTGGCTCGAGTCAGAACAAGAGGTTCCGGGGGAACCAGAACAGAGGGAGTCCTCCTGGTGGTACTGAGACCCGTTTCTCCTATCCCGAGTGCCCTAGCTGCAAGAGGCACCATCGGGGCGAGCGGAAAGGTCAGGGATGCTTTCATTGTGGCATGCCCGGACACTTCAAGAGGGACTGTCCCCAGCTCCGACCAGAGGCACCGCGAGCTCCAGCGATACCCACTCCAGCCAGGGTGTTCGCTATCACGCAGGCTGATGCAGATGCCAGCCCATCAGTTGTCACAGGTCAGCTTTTTATTAACAACTCGTTATATTCAGTGTTGTTTGATTCTGGGGCTACACATTCTTATGTGGCGGCCAGAGTCATTAGTAAATTGGGTAGACCATATGATAGATATGAATCAGGGTTTGGAACCCTGTTACGTGGCGGAGAATTGGTTATCTCCAATAGGTGGATTAGGTCTATGCCGATCGGGATAGATGGTAGAGAGTTAAGTGCTGATCTGATAGAGATGAGTCTAGTCGAATTCGATATTATTTTAGGAATGGATTTCCTATCTAAATATTCGGCGAGCATTGATTGTAAAAAGAAGATGGTGATATTCCAACCGGAAAGTGAGGAACCATTTGTATTTGTTGGTTCAGTTCAGGGATCTCGGATCCCGGTGATCTCGGCTATGTCAGCTAGAGAATTATTGCACGGCGGTTGCTTAGGGTTTCTGGCTGTGGTGGTGGACACCACTCGGCCAGATACCATACGGCCAGAAGACATCAGGGTGGTTCGGGAATTTTTGGATGTTTTTCCCGAAGAACTTCCAGGGTTACCACCTCAGCGGGAGATTGACTTTGTGATTGACTTGGCACCAGGGGTGGAACCGGTTTCCAAAGCCCCATATAGAATGGCTCCAGCTGAACTTAAGGAATTAAAGATTCAGCTCCAAGGGTTGCTTGACATAGGGTTCATTCGGCCCAGTGTGTCACCCTGGGGAGCCCCGGTTTTATTCGTCAAGAAGAAGGATGGATCTATGAGGATGTGCATCGACTACAGGGAGTTGAACAAGCTGACGGTGAAGAATAAATATCCGTTACCTAGGATCGATGATTTGTTCGATCAGCTTCAGGGGAACACCGTCTTTTCTAAGATTGATCTCCGTTCGGGTTATCATCAGTTGAGAATCCGAGAGGAGGACATTCCGAAGACGGCTTTCCGCACTAGGTATGGACATTACGAGTTTCTGGTTATGTCATTCGGACTAACCAATGCTCTTGCAGCATTCATGGACCTGATGAATAGAGTATTCAAGGATTTCCTCGATATCTGTGTGATTGTGTTTATCGACGACATCCTCGTGTACTCTCAATCAGAAGAGGAGCATGAGTTACATCTTCAGATGGTACTGCAACGGCTTCGAGAACATAAGCTTTATGCCAAGTTCAAGAAATGTGAGTTCTGGCTATCTCAGGTGTCCTTCCTAGGGCACATTGTGAGCAAAGATGGGATCAAGGTGGATCCCGGGAAGATCGAATCCGTCAGGGATTGGCCGAGACCGAAGATAGTGACAGAGATTAGAAGCTTCTTGGGTTTAGCTGGGTACTACCGTAGGTTCGTCGAAGGGTTCTCCAAAATTTCAATGCCCCTAACCGAGCTTACAAAGAAGAATCAGCGATTTATTTGGTCAGACAAGTGCGAAGCTAGTTTTCAGGAGCTCAAAGAGAGGTTGATTAGCGCTCCAGTGCTAGCTTTGCCTTCGGACAAGGAGAAGTTCGTAGTATATTGCGACGCATCCAAACAGGGTTTGGGGTGTGTATTGATGCAAGCCGATCGGGTCATCGCTTATGCCCCCCGTCAGTTAAAGGATTATGAACAGCGATACCCGACTCATGATCTAGAATTGCCCGCAGTGGTTTTTGCACTGAAGATTTGGCGGCATTACCTTTATGGGGAAAAGTGTGAGATCTATACCGACCATAAAAGTCTCAAGTATTTCTTTACTCAGAAAGATTTGAACATGAGACAAAGGCGTTGGTTGGAATTAGTGAAGGATTACGATTGTGAGATCCTCTATCATCCCGGAAAAGCCAATGTAGTGGCAGATGCCCTGAGCAGAAAGGGTCCCGAGCAAATAGCTAGTATGGTTCTGATCTCACCTCAGCTAGCAGAGGACATGGTTAGATCCAGCATTGAGTTTGTGGTAGGTCAGCTTCACAACTTAACGCTGCAATCTGATCTATTGGAAAGAATAAAAGTTGCTCAGATGACAGATCCAGAGTTAGTGATTAATTATGAAATTATTTATAGATATTTAAATAATTTATTATACTGTTATTTATGGAATTCAGAAATGCATAGTTATGTTATTCAGTAGTTTTCATATTTTGAATTTCCGGTGCCCGGTATTTTGGAACTCGGCGTTTGGCTCAGTAGAAATCACAATTTAGTATGTTAGTAGTTTGGGGATGGGTTTTAGACATTGGGAATGTCGGGATGGCCGGGAATTTAGAATTTCCCAAAAATACCCCTTTAGTATGATTTATGTAGTTTTATGGTGGAGGGGCAAAATGGTCTTTTTGCCCCATTAGTCTTTTGTCTTTTGTGATTTTATGAAATGGAAATTAAATGTTTATTTTTAGTATTATTTGGCTGAATAAATGGTTATGTTATGTGGCTTTAGATTATTTTTTTTACAAAACTTAACACATAGAAAAAAAAATTGAGGAAAAAGCTTTCAAAAACACTCTCATTTCTCTCTCTCATTTTCGGCCAAGCTTTGGGCAGCAAGGAGCTGATTTCTCCATTGTTATTTGCTTGTGAATTCATCCCTCTTTAAGGTTCATTTCAAGCTAGGTTAGCTCTTGTAACTTCTCTTTAATTTCTTGAGATTTTGATGAAAAAGTTGAGCAAATGCATGATTATTTGAGTATGTTGTTGCTGTGTTTAATTGTTGTTTACAGAAGCTTGATTAAGTTCTAATTGAATGGATTATATAGGTTTTAATGCATGCTAGTTGTGTTGTTCAAAGTTTGGAATTTTTATGCTTAAAAATGTGATTTTGAAGAAAATGAGGAAATGGTTGCTGTGTTTGTGGTGGTTGTTTTCTATTGTTTGCAGAGGCTTATTTATGCTTGTTTAAGTAGATTCTAGCTTGTTTGAATGCATGTTTGTGGGATTTGCTCAAGTTTGAGTTTAGAACTCAAAGCTTGAGCTTTAATGGCAATTTGTGTATCTGTGATTTCTGGGTTAGTTTGATGCCTTGGATATGTTCTTTGGGGTATTTAGAGCAGGTCTGGAAGGTTTGGTATTAATTGGGTTTGATTTGGTTGAGTTAGGAATTTTTGAAAAATTCCTGCGAGGAACCGGAATTCCGGTTGTGCAACCGGAATTCCGGATGAGGGTCCAGTAATTCTCAGAACCGGAATTCCGGTTGGGCAACCGGTTTGCCGGTTGGGGAATTTTCAGAACCCGTGTTTTTCCTCGTTTTTATGTTTTAAGGGGTATTGCCATGCTTTTTATCGATAGGGAAACTTTTAGTTCCTAGTTTAAGTTCCCGGGAAGTGATTTAGCGTGTCACTTATAGCGTTGTGATTTTTATGGTTTAGGAGTCAGTAATCCGCCGCTCAGCTAAAAGTTCCAGTCAGGTTGACCGGCACACCTGAATTCGGAATCCAGGTAAGATTAGTATAACAGTATGCATATGTAGATTACATGTTTAGCGTGCATGTAGGAAGCCTGTTAGATTACATTAGTTATGTATATAGGCTTCGAACCATCAACCCTGTCACGTCGGTACGAGCTGGAGTATGACCGACGGCGGAGTATGACCGGTTCGATCGATCAGTCGACATTTGGTTAGTCGATCCGTGCTATTGACCTATCCCGTCGGTACGAGTGGAGTATGACCGGCGGCGGAGTATGACCGGTTCGGCCGATCGAGGAGGATACTTGTCAATAGTACCGTCCCCGTGAACGTTCAAAACTCGGTACCATGTTGGACATGGCGGTAGTGGCTCGATGCAGGTGTTGGACACGGCAGTAGCGGGACTCAGTATCGTGTTGGACACGGCAGTTAGAATTATGTATGAGTATTATTATGCTTTTCTTACTGAGTCTGTCGACTCACAGATCTACGTTTATGTGTAGGTAAAGGCAAGGCTAAAGCTGATGGACCGTGAGCGAGCTTGTGGAGATTGTACATGTCAGGGCGGTTAGGCCTGGAGCGTACGATCATCGGGACAGCGAGGCTGATTTTTGTAACTGGTCGTTAGACGACTTTTATTTTATGTAACAGTTAAACAGTTAAATCTTTTTGTAAATGATTTTATAATCGGGATCCCGAGTCTTTTGTAATATTGTTTTATAAGTTTAATTAAAAAGCAAAATTTTAATTAATCACGTTTCTCCATAAACCTCGTTGATTAGCAACGAGCTGCACAGTATGTTTAAAAATCACGTAATACGCCTATGTTAGTTAGGGTGTTACAGGTCATACTCCGGCTGCTGGTCATACTCCAGCCTGTACCGACGTGACAGGGTTGGATGGTTCGAAGCCAATATACATAACTAATGTAATCTAACAGGCTTCCTACATGCACGCTAAACATGTAATCTACATATGCATACTGTTATACTAATCTTACGGATTCGAATTCGGGTGTACCGGCAACTTTATTTGGAACTTTTAGCTGAGCGGCGGATTACAGGCTCCTAAACCATAAAAATCACAACACTATAAGTGACACGCTAACTCACTTCCCGGGGACTTAAACTAGGAACTAAAAGTTTCCCTATCGATAAAAAGCATGGCAATACCCCCTAAAACATAAAAACGAGGAAAAACACGGGTTCTGAAAATTCCCCAACCGGTAGACCGGTTGCCCAACCGAAATTCCGGTTCTGGGAAATTCAGGACCCCCATCAGGAGTTCCGGATGCACAACCGGAATTCCGGTTCCTCGCAGGCAGCAACATCAAATTTTCATAACTCAACCAATTCAACCCCAAATTGATTCAAACTTTCCAGACCTGCTCTATACCTTCCCTGGAACATAACCAAGGCATCTAACCTACCCAGAAACCACAGAAATGAAAAACACCATGTGAGCTCCAAGCTTTGAGTTAAAACTCAAACTTGGCTAAAGCTCACTCACAAGCCTCAAAGCTAGCTTAGAATCACATAATCAAGCATATAAACACTGCAGAAAACAAAACCTAATTCATGCAATAACTACAGCCACCAATTTCTCAATTTTTTTTACTTTGAAAACCTTAGCTTCTTAACAAGAAAATTAACCAACTCAAGCAAGAACAACTAGCATGCATTTCAACCTAACTAAACATAATTAATTCAACATTTTAAACATAAAAACAACAACAATAACAAGCAGCAGCAACAACATCAAAAAGCATGCATTTCACTCCATAATTCATCATTTTTTTCAAGAAAACAAAGAAAGACAAATAAGAAATACATACCACAATCAAGGGTTCCCAAAGATGTGATGAATCAAGCTTGAAAAACCCAGCCTTTGAATCCCAAATACCCAGCCGAAATGGAGAAAAAAAGAGAGCTTTTCCTTTAAAATTTCTAACTTTCTAACTTTGTGTTTTTTGTGAAAAATGAATAAATGAAAACAAGCCACATATACTATTTCATTTCAGCCATAAATAATCCATTAAAATAAACATTTATTCCATGTAATAACTCACATAAGACAAAACACTAATGGGGCAAAAAGACCATTTTGCCCCTCCACCATTAAACCACATAAACCATACTAAAGGGGTATTTTTGGGAAATTCTAAATTCCCGGCCATTCCCGACATTCCCAATGTCTAATAAACCGTCCCAAACTAATAACATGCTAAGTTGTGATTTCTACTGAGCCAAACGCCGAGTTCCGAAATACCGGGCACCGGAAATGCAAAATATGAAAACTACTGAATAACATAACCATGCATTTCTGAATCCCATAAATAACAGTAATAAATTATTTAAATAGCTATAAATAATTTCATAATTAATCATAATTAACTGATAATTTCCAAATTAACTAAGCGGGCTTTACACTGGATCTCTTTCTCTGATTCTTTAGTGCTGAAACTCCTTCTTGCTGAAAGTCTTTCTTCACGATCTTCCTCACTATGGTTGAGGTATCACTTGCTGTGTGTGGGCACTACTCTCACACTAATAATTTCCAAATTGAAGAGAGAAGGAAGAGAGCAAAGTGGCAGCTAAATATAGGGAGAGAGAGAGGCTCAGTTTTTTCTGAATCAGAAGTGTCAGAAAAAAAGTGTAATTTTCCTGAAGCCTTCACTATCTATTTATAGCATTCCACTAGGGTTAGGTTTGAATTATTTGGCATTAAAATAATGAAAATATCAGTTTAAATTCCCTACAAAAGTGGCCGGCCCTATACATGTGGATTTGGGTCTCACTTTTTGCAATTTTGCAGTTTTATCTTTTCTGCATGTGATTTTCTCAAAAACGCCAATTTTCTAATTCAACCATTTAAATGCCAATTCTAACTATTTAATAACTATAAATAATTATCAAATAATATTGTCATTTATCATATTTATTAATTGAACCATACAAAGTATCATAATTAACAAATATGCCCCTAAAACTCTTTCTTTACAATTTCGCCCTTACTTAGTGAAAAATTCACAAATAGACAGTCTAATTTGAGAATTATAATTGATTAATCAAAACCAATTATATGAGTCTTACAAGCAATATTATCTCAACTAGTGTGGGGACCATGGGTCTATATAACCGAGCTTCCAATAAGCAGATCAAGAATTTATAACCTAAATTCACTGACTTATTAATTCTTCGTTGAATCCACGCATAGAACTTAGAATTGCACTCTCAGTATATAGAATGCTCTATATGTTCCACCATATACACACATCACTAGTTATCCATTGTTATAATCCTAATTTGATCGATGATCCTCTATATGAATGATCTACACTGTAAAGGGATTAGACTACCGTTACACCCTACAATGTATTTAATCCTTAAAACACTTAACCCCGTATAAATGATATTTCAGCTTATGTGAAATGAGATCTCCACCATTTATTTTTGTTTGGTCAAGCTCGAAGGAGATCATCCTTTACTTACTATTCGCCGGATAGAAGCTATAGATTCCATGTTCATGTTAGCGCTCCCACTCAATTGCACTACCGTGTTCCCAAAATGTACGTATCACCCTGACCTAAAAGTAGGCTTAACTAACAAATCAAAGAACACGAATAGCCTTTCAAGATTGAGCCTAATCATAACAGGATTAAGAACATTTGATCTAGGATCAACTAGGCGATATTGACTTGAATAGATATTACGGTAAGTTTAATAAATCTAAGTCAAAGTTCAATATCGGTCCCTTCCGATGCATACTCCATGCATCCAACCTGAGCTTTACTTTAACCAATGCTCTGGAAAGAACATAGCACTTCTCCAGATGCAAGTAAACTCTGTTGTAGATTATCATATCTGTAAAACCCTATGTCTGATAAATCTTGGAAACTTTATTCACATAGTCATGTTTACTTTCCAATGTGTTGACAGCACAATAAACAGGATCAAGTATGTGAAAAGGGTTTCAGATGAATTCATACATTATGTACATATAATCATGAAATAAATCATGTGAACCATGCAAAATTAAATGTTATTTCTAATCTATATTAATAAGTAAATCTGATTATATTGAAATGAGTTTTATTTAGGGCATAAACCCAACAAACTCCCACTTGCACTAATATAAAACAAAATGTGCATTTCAAATAATCTCAACACCTTGATATACAAATCAAGTGTAGTAGTATTAAACTCCTCATAATAGGATCTGAAAGGTTGAATTAACCACAGCCTTTTCTCCACCATTACTCTTCCTTAATCACAAAATTGTTGATAATGTGAAATTCTTCTCTATATGTCTACTCTCTTGGGATACTGGATTCTATACTTTTGGCAACTACTTTTGGTTAATAGGGAAATAACACTAGTAGTTTAGGCAATTTGGAATGGTACCAAAAATGTATAGAACTTTCCTTAGACTGAATAAGTACCTTTCCTGTAACTTTAACATTCAGTCCCTTACTAGTAGACCTAGAGACTTCAGATAGGTTCTTACACTTCTCCAAAATCACTATTCCACCCCAGAGTAACCACCATCTTATGAGAAAGATTTTCTAGCACAAAGGCAAATTTCGAAATCTGATGTGGTGTAGTCTAAGAGTTTTAAATACACTCTTATAGACTAACATATAGTTCCTCTTCTTAATCTTAAGATTTACTTGATTGTCTTCCAATGTTCCTCTCCTGGATTAATCTGATACCTACTCATTACTCCCACTGAACAGCAGGTGTCTGGTCTAAGGCATACAAAAGCATACCTGAGACCTCTCACTGTCGATTTAAGAAATTCTTTCATGACTTTATCTTTTCTGGAATAGTTGAGACTTTTCCTTAGATAAAAAAAATCTATGCCTAAGAAGTTGTGAAGCTTCTATAGATTGTTATTAGAAAGAAAATACTTCAGTATCTTACTAAAGTAAGTTGCTTGCAATAGAGTAAGTAATTACCAGGTATCCCACAAGCCATAGGTTTAGATAAACTCAAACCTATAATACTAAGAACAGGAAGTTTTGTTAAGTCCATTGAATAGACTTATAAACGAAAATTTCCTTTTATGTCCTTGTAATAGAAAATTTTAGGTTACTCCATGTGAATGGATTAAACCATAGTTCTATTGGCTTTCTTCTTAGTTTCTTATCTTGACAATCCATTACTTGTTTAAACTTACAATGGATTTTAATCACTAGTGTCTCCCAAGTCATAAGAAGGTGAGTTCCTAGAAACTCTCCCACTAGGACAAGGTACCGTGAATTATGTCTAAGAAAACTAAATGGTATTAACCTCTTTGGTTGTGACAAGACAACAGAGACAGTGGGTTCATCATATGTCAAATAAGATGATAGAACACTTTTGGAATCAAGAAAAATATCTCCTTTATTTGCTACTTGATTTTCAGACTTAGTCATTTTCTTAGAAAAGTAGTATTTGTTTGAACAAACACTTTCTTATCTATTGACAATGGGATAATCCACCCCTAATCACTTAGAACAGCTAACAAACCATGGTTAACAGTTCTAGCTTTTCTTAACATTTTGATTAGATCATCCATGAATCTAGTAATGATTTACAATAAGTATACAACCATTACATCATTCTGAAATTGTATTACCATAGAAGGATTTAGGCAACGACTAGTAACTAATCATCAATATGCAATTCGAAATTTCTGGGGAGGTAAGTTTGGATATAATTCAAAAATCAATTTAATGATCTTTGAACGGCATATCAACTAACTATTTCTCCACCTCTATCAGTTCGCAAGATCTTTAACCACTTACCTTAATGGTTTTAACCATTGCTAGAAATTAATGAAATTTTTAAACATTTCAAATTTCTTGCTAAAAGGTACAATCTAGAGTTATCGTTTTAAGAATACAATGAAAAACTCATATCCACCCCTGAATGTACATCCATCTGCGAATGAGATGAACTACTTTCAGTGGATATAGGCATATTAACTCTTTGCAGAGATTGATCTTGTCAAATCCACTATGAACAAGATACAAATGCCATAGATTAAAAAAATGTGGTAGTTTCTTTTGATGACATAGGTTTAGTTACATCAAAGAGTTCTTAGAATACTGCAAGTGGATCCTGGTCACAGAATACCTAACTCATATTCCATACAGTTTTAATCCATTAATACAAGATGGATATTAAACACTTGAGAAAGTGTAACTGTATTGTATTCTGGAATTAGAAATATAAGAAAATTTCTATTTTGAATCTAAAATTAAAGTCAAAGACTTAAATTTATACCAAATATAATGAGTAATTCTATCTTGGACCACCACTACTAATACAAACTCTAAGTCAGATTTGCCCATACAAGTAGGAGATTTCTAAGATTGAGGATTTATATCAATTGGGAATAGAATTTCGGGATTATAATCATATGCGTCATTTAATTTCATAAGAGAAAATATAGAATGACATGAAATGATTTATAGACCATTCATCCAATGATATGTTATTGAGCTAATTCGAAATGAATAAGCTAAGAGGAATTAGGATAATTTCGTTTATAAATAAGAATCCAACGATGCTTCGATTAGCGAAAGACAAAGTAATCTTATTTATGTAATCTTCTTGTTTCATATTGTAAAAATACTAGTCTAAGGTGTCATCAATTGATGAACAGCTAGATGTTGCATATACAATATTTATCTTTCAAGATCTTACACTATTATGTATGTCTAATGGTGAAAATCCATTAGGGATTTATCTCATTAGAAAAACAAACATGTTAGACCAACAACGAAGATTCGAAATTAAATTACAATTTAATAACAGAAAATAACATGGTTCAATATAAATTCATACACAATTCAGAAATTATTAAACATATAGCAAGTAGGAATGACAAGTGAAAATATTAAAGCATACAATCCTAAATAATTTCCAAGGTTTCCAACAAACTGATAAGTGTCCCGGTAGGCGAGAGTCAAAGTATCATTTATTGAATAGAGTTATCAGCTCATCTAAAATAGAAACCATTCTAGCAACCTTTTATTCGATCAAAATAAGAATCCAACGTTGTCCCGATAGGCGAGAGTCAAGGTTATTCTCATTTTATGTGCTTCCACCATTGTTTCATATTTTATAAGTTTATCTCTAAGTAGTCACCGTAGGGGAGACTCTAATAGAGACGAAAACTTACAAAACACTTATCAAATGAGATCTTACGGTGTTAAATGCGTTCAACGAATAACCATCCATAGGGGGACGAAGTCTAGCGTCTCGAGGTTATATTGAAAACATTTAACTATTGTAAGACCAACAATGGAGATCGAATGTCCTAATAATAATAAAGCTCATTATTTAGAGAGAGTTGTATTTTCTTTGATTCTCTTTATTTATTCTATTTATTTTAAATATATATTTATTTTATTAAAATTTTCAATTTAGAATGAAAAATTCTAAATATAAATTTTAATTTAATATTTATAAATTTTACTTAGATGGATATGAAAATAACATGAATTTCTTCCATCATAGTAATAATTTCCAATAAATATTTAGAATTATATTCAATTTAAGTTGTTACAAAATAAATTTAAATTAATTTACAGCTCAAATTTAATTTTCTATAAATATATATTGCATTTCGAAAAATTAAAGTATTTAAGAATACAATTTTCAAAAATGCATGTTAAAATAAAAAATAAATCCTCGAAAAATTATTCTAATTTAATGTTGGCCAAAAATTAATTAATAAAATTAATTTACAACAAAAAATACACTAGAAAAATACACTAGAAAAATACTTCAAGCAAAAATATCATCTATCTAGATTTTCCTTTGACTAATTAATTAAATTTCTAATAAAATATATTTTACTTCATTTATTTTAAATTAATCAATAAATGAAAAAATTATTGATTTAAGTTGGTCCAAGAATTAATTAAAATAAATAATTAATTTACAACTTAATCTATTTTCAAGATAAAATTCGAAATTCCAACATTTAAGAAATACAATTTCGAAATTTGATTAATAAAATAAAGAAAAAATATATTTTGAAAATTATTTAAATTTAGTTGAAAAAATAAATTTTAACTAAAAATAATTTTCTATTTAATTAAGTGTCATGAAAAAGAAATATTTAAGTATGATGATGAAAATCAACTTGAATATTTAATTTTCAAGTTAATTAAATGTATTAAATTCAAGAAATAAATAATTAAGTGTAGAGAAGGCTTAATTATTAATCTCTAGTTTAATACTAGGAAAAATATACTTAAAATAAATTGTACCAAAATTAATTATATAAATAATTAATTTCACAATGTATAATATTTTCCTATTTAATATTAGAAATAATAAGTAGTCTAGAAATAACCATCTAGAAAATATCTTATTTGACTAAGTATCTTTTCCACAAAATTTGAAAAAATATCTAATTTAGGTTATATTAGAAAAAAATCTAGAACCTAAATATTTTTCAAATTTAAATTAAATATCAAAAATTAAGTTGTAACCACTTAATTTGAAAATATTCCATTTTAAGTTAATATTCGAAAAGATATTAACTTAAAAAATATCTAAAGAATCTTAATAACCAATGCCTAAAATTCCTCAACTTAATTTTGAAATTTTAAATCCAAAAGATATTCAGATTTAAGCTGGTTAGTTATAAATAACTAAATATCAACTTAAATAGGAATATTTAATGAAAAATTTAAATTAAGCTTCAGAAAGAATCTAGATGGTTATAATTCTATATTTAATTAAATACAAGAAAATACATATAGTTTAGCTTAGAAAAAAAATTCTTTAAACTACAATTTTCTTAAATTAATTTCAAAATAAATGAAATTAATTATGTTTCTAATCAATTTTATTAGGTTAAACTAGTTTAATTAACCTAGTACAGTTATTCAAATCAGGCAAATGGGCCTTCACAATTAGGGTGGTTCATGTGAGGGGGTGTTGGGTTCAGTATGTCATACCCACTACTATGGCTCCCAACTCTCACACAAGGCCCAAAAGAGAGGAATTTAATCTTAAAATGAACAACTGTTATTAATTGAATAGGCCCAAAAACTAAATGGGCCTAAATAAAATCTATCAAGAACTATGATATTTTATTTAGCAACAACAACCTATATGCATCTATAATGAAATTAAACACATAGGCTCACACAGGCACACCTTGGATGGGTCCTATCATGTTGCTAGGTCATACACAGATGAAAGAAGATTGTAAATATACCTGTTACAAATTATTGACTTGACCAAGGGAGCCATCAGATCATTAGATCTAGCAAAAAGTTAACCATGGCTATTTGCAATCAAGCAATAATAGATTTTGAAAACTTACAAACAAGCTAAAACATATACTCCTGCAACAATGTTAGCTGGATAGTTGGATGTAGGATTTATTTAATTTTAAATAAATAATTTCGAAAAAAATAATTAATTAAATAAAAAAAATTATTTTCGAAAATTTAAAAAAAATTAAAAAAAAATCGAATTTTTTTTTTAAAAAAAATATTTAAAATTAAATCTACAATTTTGAAAAATTAGGTTTCAACCAACCTAAATATCATTTCAAAATTTGCTAACTACTTTTAAATATTTAATGTTATTTTATAAGTAAAAATTAAATAAAAAATTAAAAAAGATAAATAAATATCTTTTTCAGATTTTAAATGTAATTTAAATAAATAAGATAACAAAATTTAAAAGTTAGCAAAATATCTTACATCTATTTAAAATTACATGATTATAGTTATCTTATTTTAAATTTAAATAAGGTTAAATTATTTAAAAAAAATTAATTTAAAAAATTTAAGATCTGACCTTAAATTTAAAAATAAGATAAGATATAATAAAATATAAAAATAAGATAGATAATTAAGCAAAAAAGATAAATATTTACTATTTTCAAATTCAAATTACACTAATATCATGAATTAAATTTAAAAAATATTAAATAAATTAATTATGATAATTAGAATTGAATTAGGAATAGTAAATGTATAAATACAGAACTACACAAAAAATCGGAAGTTAATTCCATGAAAAAACAAAGAAAAACGAAAAAATTGCGAGTTGTAGGGACAGTATGCTTGGCATACTGTCCATGGGCGCGCATGGGGCTGCATGGGCGTGGTTTCTCGGCGCAGGGGGCTGCTTGCAGCCTCTCTGCGCGCGCACGAGGTGCAGCGACACAACTCGATTTTTTCGAAACTTCAAAAAATCATAAGTAATTCAAATTAAATCGAAATTGAGTTCTGTAAAAAAGTAACTTGCTTAATTTTTTCCATACTATCCAATAAAAATAATTCCAAAAACATATATTCAATTACTTTTCACGAAAATTTACAAACATCAATCAATCATCAAATAACACTCAATACAACATGATACCACCCAAAACATCAAACAATCGTTTTAAAGTCCAAATTTCTTGCAAGTAAATCAATTACCATAGCTCTGAGGCCAGTTTCTGGAAATTATTTTAACAGGATCTTAGATCTACTCACAAGTATGTTGATTAACACCCTAAATATGAAAAATCTAAAACGATGAAATAAACACATATAAAGTTTAGGAAACCTTACATTGGGTGCAGCAGAATATAGTGACTCCTTCCGTTCAGATATCTAGCCCTTGATTCCTTTCTGTAGCAGAGCATTATCAATATCTGAACCTGGATCTCTTTCTCTGATTCTTTAGTGCTGAAACTCCTTCTTGCTGAAAGTCTTTCTTCACGATCGTCCTCACTATGGTTGAGGTATCACTTGCTGTGTGTGGGCACTACTCCCACACTAAGAATTTCGAAATTGAAGAGAGAAGGAAGAGAGCAAAGTGGCGGCTAAAGATAGGGAGAGAGAGAGGCTCAGTTTTTTCTGAATCAGAAGTGTCAGAAGAAAAGTGTAATTTTCCTGAAGCCTTCACTATCTATTTATAGCATTCCACTAGGGTTAGGTTTGAATTATTTGGCATTAAAATAATGAAAATATCAGTTTAAATTCCCTACAAAAGTGGCCGGCCCTATACATGTGGATTTGGGCCTCACTTTTCGCAATTTTGCAGTTTTATCTTTTCTGCATCTGATTTTCTCAAAAACGCCAATTTTCTAATTCAACAATTTAAACGCCAATTCTAACTATTTACAAACTATAAATAATTATTAAATAATATTGTCATTTATCATATTTATTAATTGAACCATACAAAGTATCATAATTAACAAATATGCCCCTAAAACTCTTTCTTTACAATTTCGCCCTTACTTAGTGAAAAATTCACAAATAGACATAGTCTAATTTGAGAATTATATTTGATTAATCAAAATCAATTATATGAGTCTTACAAGCAATATTATCTCAACTAGTGTGGGGACCATGGGTCTATATAACCGAGCTTCCAATAAGCAGATCAAGAATTTATAACCTAAACTCACTGACTTATTAATTCTTCGTTGAATCCACGCATAGAACTTAGAATTGCACTCTCATTATATAGAATGCTCTATATGTTCCACCATATAGACACATCATTAGTTATCCATTGTTATAATCCTAATTTGATCAATGATCCTCGATATGAATGATCTACACTGTAAAGGGATTAGATTACCGTTACACCCTACAATGTATTTAATCCTTAAAACACTTAACCCTGTATAAATGATATTTCAGCTTATGTGAAATGAGATCTCCACTATTTATTTTCATTTGGTCAAGCTCGAAGGAGATCATCCTTTACTTACTATTCGCCGGATGGAAGCTATAGATTCCATGTTCATGTTAGCGCTCCCACTCAATTGCACTACCGTGTTCCCAAAATGTACGTATCACCCTGACCTAAAAGTAGGCTTAACTAACAAATCAAAGAGCACGAATAACCTTTCAAGATTCAGCCTAATCATAACAGGATTAAGAACATTTGATCTAGGATCAACTAGGCGATATTGACTTGAATAGATATTACGGTAAGTTTAATAAATCTAAGTCCAAGTTCAATATCGGTCCCTTCCGATGCATACTCCATGCATCCAACCTGAGCTTTACTTTAACCAATGCTCTCGAAAGAACATAACACTTCTCCAAATGCAAGTAAACTCTGTTGTAGATTATCATATCAGTAAAACCGTATGTCTGATAAATCTAGGAAACTTTATTCACATAGTCATGTTTACTTTCCAATGTGTTGACAGCACAATAAACAGGATCAAGTATGTGAAAAGGGTTCAGATGAATTCATACATTATGTACATATAATCATGAAATAAATCATGTGAACCATGCAACATTAAATGTTATTTCTGATCTATATTAATAAGTAAATCTGATTATATTGAAATGAGTTTTATTTAGGGCATAAAACCCAACAGTGTGGAGAGCCTACCCACTATGAAGATGGAAACCTCAAAGCTTCCAAGGATTATTATAATCTTTTCTTTGTAAATATTTAGATTATTTCTTTTGAAAATAATTCATTTTTCTTCTAATTTAATTTTGCTTGTAAAGGGAAAAATTATCATTAAGATATGTTGTTAAATGTGAAAAAAAGTAACGGTTGGGTAAAATATTTTGGGTTTTTGGAATGTAATTTTAGTATAGGCGTAGTATTTTTGGTGCCAAGTCGTCAACAACAAGGGCAAGACCCGAACAACACAAGAAAGTTCCTACCGTATGGTCATACCGCTAGAAACTTGGGAGGCAAATGTTTACCCAAATTTTAACGACGATGACATGTCAAGAGTAGCAAAATGTGGCACAAAATTACCGGGACTAAATTAATGAAGAAGGTGTAAAGTCATGACTGTTGAGATGCCCCCTCAATTTGGGTGGTTGTTCTTCTCCACCAAAAAAAAACTTGGGTTTTGGGGGGGCCCCCCCCCCCCCCCCCAACATGGGTTTTAGGGGGGGACCCCCCCCCCCCCCAACTTAGGTTTAAGGGGTTTGGTTTAAGGGGGGACCCCCCCCCCCCCAACTTGGGTTTAAGGGGGGGACTTTCAAGTTGGGTCTTGGGGGGGTCACCTAACTATGATGGTGGTCATCCCCTCTCAGCGAGAGTCCCGGGGGTGTTATCCCCAAGTATGGGCTTAATCCTCAAAGGTGGTTGACGACCATGTCACACCCATAAGGGACCCTTGTCATCAGTGACTCCTTCAAATGTTCAAATCCCACGAAAGGCTCAAAGACAGTTGTCAACCCACGAAAATAGCGGGATATTATCCTAAAAATCATTCTCCAACCGCCTCCAAAAATCAAGGAGACGGTTGAGATAGCTCCGCGTTGGTCGCGTCTCTTGAAGCGAGAAGCACTGACCCCCCTCCCCTATATAAGAGGTCACCCATGACCTGGGAGGGGGATCCGCAATCAGAAACACTTAGAAAAATAAACACTTCTCATTCTTTGCAATCAAGAGTTTGTTCTTGACTTTTGCAACTCAGATCAATAAAACTAAAGGGGAGTAGGCTATTACCGACATCCGGGGCCGAACCTCTTTTAATTCCGGTATCTTTTATTTACATTTATTGCGAATTCCGGTGTTATTAATTGTATTTATTATTGTGATTTTGGTTTAAATCTCATTTATTACGACTCCGCGTCGGTTGGCTAAAAATCTAGTCAACACAACTCCAATAAAAATTTTCAAAAAAAAAAAGTGTCAACTCCTATAACTACTCTTATTTTTAAAATATTCCACGGCAATAAATGCTCATTTTATTTTATATAATATAAAGTAAAGTATAAAAATGATGAAGTGTGGTTCTCTAAAAATTTATTTTACAATATTTAATTTTTGGTTAATTTATTAGTTAATTTTTTTTAAAAAAAAAAAACATTTATAATAATAATAATAATATCACTTTTTTTAAATGGATAATAATATCAATTAATATGATTATCTTTTTTGTTTATAATTCATTAAAAGGCTTTAGGAAAAAACGTTATGCTTTTTTTTTTTTATGAATATGAAAAGATCATTAACCTATATTAATAAATAAATATGTGTATAATTAATTAATAAATATATATTTATCATTAAATTTCTTAAAAATTATTTCTTATATAATATCACTTAATGTTTTAATTTTCTTTTCATTTAATTCTATTACCAAAAAAAAATATTTAACGTTTTTCACTAAAAAAATATATGGAATGATGATACGAATATGAACAGATTTTATTATACAACAATAAATTACTAACAAAACTAGCATCTCTACAACTTCATATAGAGAAAAACTAATAAGTACACTTATATAGATATATTGTTATAAAATAATATAAAGTAAATGAGAGGGAAGAAGAAGAAGATGAAGAGAGAAAGAGAAAGTGAATGAGAATTTCTGAGTTGTTTATTCCAATGGGGTGAACTCCTATTTATACAAATACAAGAGTGAGATATTAAGAAACTAAGAAAAATGGAAACTAAGGAAAAGAGGAATGTTGATTACAATTCATGGTAATAAATAAAAGATTTGGACATCCACATAATTATTAATATTTATAACAATCCCCCTTGGATGTCCATAATAACTGCCTTATTAAAAATCTTGCTGAAAACTTGATCAAAGGAAAAAGAGTATAGTGTAAACTAACTCCCCCTCATTTAGGCATTTGTGGAGATCTTCTAATCGACGAATTTCGATCTTATCTGCCGTCTTCTCAAATGTTGATGTTGGTAATAACTTTGTGAATAAGTTTACAAGATTGACACTTAATTAAATATGGTGAACACCAATATGTATTTTCTTGAAGCGTATAAAGAAGAATTTCGTGAAATGTGTTCTAACTCTATCTCCTTCAATGTACCTCCTTTTAGTTGAACGATGCAAGCTTTATTATCCATAGAGAATTGCTTGGGTTGATACTTCTTTATTGAGTGCAATCCATATGTTTCCCGAATATGCTATGTCAATGATCTCACTCACACACATTCTCTACTTGCTTCATAAAATGCAAGTACGTTAACATGATTTATAGTTGCCTCGTTAAAAACCTTGCCAGAAAAACCCACTGGGACAAAATCTCAGCTAGGGAAAAGAGTACAATATATATTTCATATTCATAATTATTTGCAAGTTGCCTCGTTAAAAACCTTGCCAGGAAAACCCATTGGGACAAAACCTGAACTAAAGGAAAAAGAGTGCAACATGAATATGTCTCCCCCTCATGCACATATGATCCATAATTCTTTTGGTGATAATAGATCTCATAAGATTATTGTTATCACTTTTAAAATATCACCATATATAATCTTTGATCATATATTTTCTATAACTCTTCCAGAGTATGTATGGACTTCTAAATTATAGATGAGGGGTTTGTGGAACATTAGTCTTTATCCAACTAATTGTATCATTCATGTGTGTACACAACTTTGTTCATACGAAAATTTAAAATTTCAAGTAGATATGAACATAACACATTAATGGTACAATAAATTTTCATTTGTGACAATGATGGTACTCCAAGACCATATATTTATTCCATCTTGTTTTATGATCTTAATTTCCATATCAAATGATCATATATCTATAATTCTTGATACATATGAAGTACTTCAGGACTTCAATACTTGAACAAACTTTATACATTTAATATTTCTCGATATTCAAAAGAAATAAAAGTTTGTTTTGCAATTAATCAAAAACTCTTCAAGAGTCTATCACAACGTATAATTTACGTATTTATACTGAATAGACAACCATACGTATTTTTCAAACAATAATTTACTTACATGTCTTTATTTCATACAAAGATCTTTGTCATATAGTGCGCGCGACTTAGAATTTATATCACTTAAGACATGTACTAAATTCTTCTAGAATTTTTAGATAAGGCTTATTTCAAATTCTCACTATATTAGGAGCTCCAAATAAATAATCTTTCGTTGCAACATTTATGTGACGCTTATAAATCCTCATAAAATATATTCCAGGCTATAATCAAATCATGATTATATTTTCTCAATATTTAAGCCTTACTTCAATCAATCTCATGTCTATGCAAACTTTGTACAACAATTCATTATGTACAAATACATATATGCAAATTTCTCATTAGAAATATTTATTTGCACACCCTACAGGTCTTACTTCACTTTATGTGAGTAAATTTGCACTTTGCGTCATAATATTTTGGCCAAAAATCAAAATGTATGTCGATAATTCTCGACAAATCTAATACAATGATCCTTGCTATCTCATGTTAGTTTATTGCATATGCACACATTCAATATTTATTGTCGACAAAAATTTCAATAAATGATAATTTCCTCCCATATTGACATAACTTATAGAGATCTCTTTAAATTACATATTTTCAAATATGTTTATCATTTATAGGTACCTATAACGAATCACTTCAGGGATTCAATTATGATGAAATGTGTTATGTCTAACTTCTCATGGGAGTCTCTTCGAGTACCGTTTTCATCACGGTTATCATTTTAATACTTTATAACATTAAGGTATCTCCATAAGTACCTCTAGATTTAACAACTTCAGGGCAAATCAAATGAACATTTACTAATAATTTCTATATTGTTCATTTACGCTTCAGGCGTTTTCAACTCATTCTATCTCAACTTTGAGTAATATTGATTTGCAGTTGGTATATATCATTTTGAACTATATCATTCTTATATACTTTGTGCAATGATCATTTTTCAAAAATTATCATCGATCCCAACTGCTTCTCTCCCCCTGATCGAGAGAATTTTTTAAAAATTGTGATATCTAATAATATTAATACACCTGTAGGGATTTCAATATATCACAATGAATCAATATTTATTTAAACCCATATATACTATATGACATTGAACTTCAGGTTCAATAAACTTCAGGTTCAAGTTCAATACTTATGAACTTAATTCAATTCTAAGAATGAGTCACACGTGTATAATTAGAAATACATAAATTTACACATTTTGTAAATGCATGATAATATAATCTTACCACATCGATAAGAAACTATGCAATAAAAATCTAACAATGGCTCAAGATTGTTAAAGAAATATAATTTAAATATTTTCTATGTGCAAATATATGCACATTCTTCTTTTGAGCCTTATAAATTAACAATGAGAAGAATCTTCTGGTTCTTCAACCAAATTTAGTCAAATTCTTTGACAATTTATTGCATATGGTTGATCATGTCAAAATAATTCAATTCATGAACTTCAAGTTCACTATAATTTGTATTTCAATGAAACTTTCAAAAGGTAATGTAAATTCACTACAACATAATCATTACAAGTTTCATTTTTATATACACGAATAATATAATTATATTATTCTCCAAAACATATACACTCTTCAGGAGTCACTATTATGTTTATCAAATTTTATATTGCTTCAGGAATCACTATCATCAATTTAATGATGTGTATTATATAAAATGTACATAACAACTTCATCATGTTGTTATAATGGTCAAATAGATATAACCATAATATATCATTCATTTTTCCTGGTATCTTTTTAACAAGTCTAATTTATTAATAGACTATTCATTAGTCTAATTATCATGACTTGATATATTATATATTTAAATGTACAAACAGTACATATAATAAGTCATCTCTTATTACTTTCATAACTAGATAAAAGTTATACATCTAGGTACATACAAAGATATTTTACTACTCAAAGTAGCAATTGTATGTAAGACTTCTTCAGGAAGCTTTTCAAATAATCATTTTGTGATTCTTTATCACTTTGATTATATTGGATCACTAACAAATATTAGTAAATTATATATCCACTTTTGGGAATATGCAAACTGAATTATATGGTAACTATATATATACATATCCTGTACTAACAATAGTTTGAAACTATTGATTTCAAGAAATAATAAAATATGTATATATTAATTTGGTTCTGGCATTACCAATATATGTGAAATCTATATTCTCTGAAATAGAATTTCATGTCTATTCATTCTCTTTAGGTAATGATATTTAAATATTCTAAATGTACAATAAGTTTGTACAATTCACATTCTATTAAATAATCAAGTATACTTTTATCTTGATTATAAGTATGTCCGTACTACAGGTACGCGACCACTATTATTCAATTCCACACATGATATATAAATTTCATGCACTTTGATTATGTGTGGTATCTCATCTTTTAGTTGTTTCCACTTTTTTTGGAAATATTTGAGTAGTAAATAATGTCATTGATTATTTAAAATCATTACATTCACTTCGGGGAATGACGTTGAACAAGTAGAACATTATTATAAATTTCTTAAAAATTTATTACTTGTTCATCCATAAAAAATATGAGAAATTATTCAACAATTTTTTTTACGATATTTCAAAGAATATATGAATGCAATTTTTGCATAGTCTCCAAGATGTATGCAAAATTTAATCTTTAACATATGTTAGATTCAATAATTTCTAACATTGCAAGTAATAACAATGTATAATAACATGACTAATACGAGGAATCTTTAAAAGTGATTGACTTCAATTTGTATCATTCTCTGCAGGGAATGATGAACAATAAATACTGCCTCATGTATTTAAATAACATTAGTCATGCTCATTGTTATTTTTATACTTTAATGTTTCAATGCAATTTTCTTAACATTCTTTTTGGGTATTCAAAACCCACTATAAAATTGCATCAATAATAATCATTTTTAATGATTCTTTAGTTGTATTCACATAAATACAATCATTTTTTTCTTCGATAAATATAAAACATTTACTTCAGGAAATGTTTGTCAAAATCTATATCGATATTAGATTACTTTTCATTGTCCTCAAAGAATACAAGAACATATATATAAATATGTATTCATCTCTTTCATTATATATCCATCAACTATATAATGAATATTACGTTTGCATAATCTTCAGGATATATGCAAGATTTTATTGAGGACGCATAATCATCAGGATATATGCAATATTTTATCGAGGATGCATAATCTTCAGGATATAAGCAATATTTTATCGATGATGCATAATCTTCAGGATATATGTAATATTTTATCGATGATGCATAATCTTTAGGATATATGCAATATTTTATCGATGATACATAATCTTCTGGATGTATGTATAATTTATATAGATTTTCTCTATCATATCATAGGCACACATATATTGTAAATATTATGAATGATAAGAACTGTTAGGTTTTATGCCCTAAATAAAACTCCATTTCAATGTAATCTATTTTATTCAACATCAATAAATAAACAGAAGTATTTTTCATTCATTTGTGTATGTTTTGGTTCACTTTCTCAATTGCTTGTCTATTTGATTTATAAATTCATCTTAAACCCTTTTCACATACTTGATCATGTTTATTGTGCTGTCATCACATTGGAAAGTAAACATGACTATGTGAATAAAGTTTCCTAGATTTATCAGACACAGGGTTTTACTGATATGATAATCTACAACAAGAGTTTACTTGTGTTTGGAGAAATACTATGTTCTTTCCAAAACATTGGTTAAAGTAAAGCTCAGGTTGGATGCATGGAGTATGCATCGGAAGGGACCGATATTGAACTTTGACTTAGATTTAATTAAATTTACCGTAAAATTTATTCAAGTCAATATCGCCAAGTTGATCCTAGATCAAATGATCTTAATCCTGTTATGATTAGGCTCAATCTCAAGAGGCTATTCGTGTTCCTTAAATTGTTAGTTAAGCCTACTTTTAGGTCAGGGTGATACGTACTTTTTGGGAACACGGTAGTGCAATTGAGTGGGAGCGCTAGCATAAACATGGAATCTATAGCTTCTATCTGGCGAATAGTAAGTAAAGGATGATCTCCTTCGAGCTTGACCAAACGAAAATAAATGGTGGAGATCTCATTTCACATAAGCTGAAATATCATTTATACGGGGTCAAGTGTTTTAAGGATAAAATACATAGTAGGGTGTTACGGTAATCTAATCCCTTTACAGTGTAGATCATTCATATAGAGGATCATTGATCAAATTAGGATTATAACAATGGATAACTAATCACGTGTCTATATGGTGGAACATATAGAGCATTCTATATACTGAGAGTGCAATTCTAAGTTCTATGCGTGGATTCAACGAAGAATTAATAAGTTAGTGAATTTTAGTGCTAAATTCTTGATCTACTTATTGGAAGCTCGATTATATAGACCCATGGTCCCCGCACTAGTTGAGATAATATTGTTTGTAAGACTCATGTAATTAGTTTTGATTAATCAATTATAATTCACAAATTAGACTATGTCTATTTGTGAAATTTTCACTAAGTAAGGGCGAAATTGTAAAGAAAGAGTTAATAGGGGCATATTTGTTAATTATGATACTTTGTATGGTTCAATTAATAAATATGATAAATGACAATATTATTTAATAATTATTTATAGTTATTAAATAGTTAGAATTGGCATTTAAATGCTTGAATTAGGAAATTGGCATTTTTGAGAAAATCAGATACAAAAGGTGTTAAAATTACAAAATTGCAAAAAGCAAGGCCCAGTCCACTAAGCCATGGCCGACCACCTTTGTAGGCTTTTTAAGTTGATATTTTCATTATTTTAATGCCAAATAATTCAAACCTAACCCTAGTGGAATGCTATAAATAGATAGTGAAGGCTTCAGGAAAATTACACTTCACAATTTCTGAATCAGAAAAACCTGAGCCTCCTCTCTCTTCTCTAGCCGCCACTCTCTCTCTCTCTTCTTCCTTCATATTTCGAACCTACCTCTTAGTGATTAGAGTAGTGCCCACACACAGCAAGCAATACCTCAATCATAGTGAGGAAGATCGTGAAGAAAGATCATCAGCAAAGGAGATTCAGCATCAAGGATTCAGAGAAAGAGATCCAGGTTCAGATCTTGATAATACTCTGCTACAGAAAGGATACAAGGGTTAGAGATCTGAACGGAAGGAGTCATTTAATTCCGCTGCACCCAATGTAAGGTTTCTTAAACTTTATGTGTGTTTAATTTATCGTTTTAGAAAGTTCTTATTTAGGATGTTAATAAACATACTTGTGAGTAGATCTAAGATCCTGGTAAAATAATTCCAACAAGCACATTATATATATATATATGAAATCAATAATATATAAAAACATATACATACATATATAATATATAGATATATAGATAAAAAGAAAAAAAAAACCAAATGATTCTTGAAATTGTTTAAGTCAGAGGAGTATATATATAAATATATATTTAGTGTATTTTGACTTTGAAACAATGCAAGAACTTTAACAAGATACTTACATTGGGACTTAGGCAGAGACTCATGCTTGAAGCTTGGACAGAGACTCGTGCTTGAAGCTTGGGCAGAGACTCGTGCTGATAACGTGTTATAAAATAATATAAAGTAAATGAGAGGAAAGAAGAAGAAGATGAAGAGAGAAAAAGAAAGTGAATGAGAATTTCTGAGTTGTTTATTCCAATGGGGTGAACCCCTATTTATACAAATACAAGAGTGAGATATTAAGAAACTAAGAAAAATGGAAACTAAGGAAAAGAGGAATGTTGATTACAATTCATGGTAATAAATAAAAGATTTGGACATCCACATAATTATTAATATTTATAACATATATAACTTTATTAGCAATTTCTATTGGAGGGAAAAAGAAATATTATAGCAAAGAGAAGAAGTTAATTCTTCAAAGTAGCCATAGGTAAGAATTATTCATATCGTTGACTATATTGTAATTTTCTTAAGTAGGAATCATACGTTTTAATTTTATTTTCTTTATTTATATTTTAAAAAAGTATGTGTATCTATTTTTTATTTGGCATATATAACGATAGTATATATACACTTATTATATAACTAGGTAACATACCCGCTCTTCGCGCGGTTATTCTTTAAAATGTTCTTAAAATATAATAGGAAAAAATTAGTAATACAATTAAAATAATAATTTAAAACATTGTAATTACATGAGAACAACTCCTTAAAATTCTATAAAAAAAAACTCCTTAAAGTAATTTCTATTTTCATTTTTGAAGAAAAATACGTGTTTTGATGTGAAAGAATAACTCTAAACATTAAAGCATAACATACTCAAATACAATTATTCTCGATAAATAAGTAAATAGTCAAAATTAAGAAAGAGTTAAATCTTAATAGTCTTTATTTATTCTTTCGACATTCACATTAGCTATGCTTTGTTGTTAGTCTTTTCTTTGCTGATGAAGTGCATTCCCTCGCAAAGCATCATCTCTACATCGTAATCATCTTAAAAAAAATATAATATTATCACCGCATCTCTTTTGATGTAAAGCTATTGTTGAACCCTCTATATTGCATTATCTTGTAACATATCTTTTATGGTCCATTTTGCCACAAATTTTTATTTATCTTTATTAATTAACAAAAAAAAAAAACACAAACACATCAAACAAATTATAAATCAAACAAATATGATTAAAATAAATTCAAATAATCAAATTAAAATGAACCCAAATTCATATCACATTCAAATTATAAAAATATAATAAAAAAAGTTTTATCAGATTCAAATCATTGACTATTATTATTTTTTTCACAATAAATAATATGTCTTATATATTGATGATTTCAAAATTCACTATTTCTTTGAGAAAAAAGCAATAAATGATCAAATAATTCTATTTATGTATAATGTATAATTAAAATAGACAAATACTTATAACTATCTAGTTAATAAACATTTTATAAAAGATAAAAATAGAAGAAAGTTACTTAATATAAGGTATTTTTTATATGTAAAAAAAATTTATTTATTTGAGCATATGATCAAACTTATAACGTTCAAGTTATTTTTTTTATATATAAAATATTAAATATTTTTTTCTCTAACTATTTGTTCAAATAATATCATTAAGATTGGTAAGTCTTTCTTTCAAAAAAAAAAGTAAGTGTAAATATATATTAATATATATATATATAATGAGAAATAAGGAAAATTATAGCAAGTTTGTTCTTTTATTTTGTAATAGAAAACATGAAGAATAAGTACAATATATGAGATAGAAATTAAATGACTTGTATTAATTTTTTTACTTTTTATTATTGTTATTATTATTATTATTATTATTATTTTTTGCAATCATAGCAACCATAATGAACTTTTCCATTCGTAGACATTACTTTTTCTTTTTTGTTGAATTTTTATTTTGTGATAATCTTGTAAAATATCATGTAAAAACAACACCAATAGATTAAATAAATAAATAAAGACAATGTTTTCAACTACAATTGATACATATATAGATATACTACTTAAATATTTTTTAATAACTTGTACTGTAAGAGAAAGAAAAATGTTCCATAAAATAAATAATAGCTAAATTATATATTCATATCTACAATAAATATAAAAAAGTTATTTTTTAACGCAAAAATATAATATTTATGAATATAGAGAATAGTATTAGCAACCTATGGTAGTCTTTTGGACTTTCAAATGAGCAATTACTAATATTATTAATATTGATGATGATTATACTATTGTATTATATAGCTTAAATTTTACATTTGTCATAAATATGAGAAGGTACGTGGAAGAGTATAGGTGTATAAGTATACTTCTCAATTATTATATTATATTAATTAGCTTTAAAGTTGTTATGAGGTTTAATTAATAAAATAATAAAATAGAATATAAGTTATAAGAATGAAAAGTCACTATTTTTTTTACATGATTAAATGAAAAATTAACAAAAAATGAGAAAAAATTGATAGAGTGAAGAAAATAAAAGGAAACCATTATAAGATGTCACATCACATTGTCTTGTAAAAGGATTATATAAATGTATAAACTTTTTTTAGAGATAATTTGTTTGTTACTTCGTAAATTATTAAAGTAAAATAATACATTCAAAATGTTATTTTCATGCATAATATATATAGCTGCTTTAAAATTAAGTATAATAAATTGCGAAAAAAAAAATATAATTAACTTGTTAGTAAAATATCATAAGATATTGTATGCTTTTAATAAAAATTAGTAAATATGAATAAATGGTATATTAAGAGAATTGGAGATGAAAAAAAAACATTATATAAATAGTTGAAATTTAATATGTTTCTATTTATTAGTTAGCATATTAACATAACTAATATTTATGAAATTAAAGCTAGAAAGTCAATGTAAAGCCCGCTTAGTTAATTTGGAAATTAGCAGTTGTTTATGATTAATTATGAAATTATTTATAACTATTTAAATAATTTATTATACTGTTATTTATGGAATTCAGAAATGCATGGTTATGCTATTCAGTAGTTTTCATATTTTGCATTTCCGGTGCCCGGTATTTTGGAACTCGGCGTTTGGCTCAGTAGAAATCACAATTTAGTATGTTAGTAGTTTGGGGACGGGTTTTAGACATTGGGAATGTCGGGATGGCCGGGAATTTAGAATTTCCCAAAAATACCCCTTTAGTATGATTTATGTAGTTTTATGGTGGAGGGGCAAAATGGTCTTTTTGCCCCATTAGTATTTTGTCTTTTGTGATTTTATGAAATGGAAATTAAATGTTTATTTTTAGTATTATTTGGCTGAATAAATGGTTATGTTATGTGGCTTTAGATTATTTTTTTTTACAAAACTTAACACTTAGAAAAAAAAAAAATTGAGGAAAAAGCTTTCAAAAACACTCTCATTTCTCTCTCTCATTTTCGGCCAAGCTTTGGGCAGCAAGGAGCTGATTTCTCCATTGTTATTTGCTTGTGAATTCATCCCTCTTTAAGGTTCATTTCAAGCTAGGTTAGCTCTTGTAACTTCTCTTTAATTTCTTGAGATTTTGATGAAAAAGTTGAGCAAATGCATGATTATTTGAGTATGTTGTTGCTGTGTTTAATTGTTGTTTACAGAAGCTTGATTAAGTTTTAATTGAATGGATTATATAGGTTTTAATGCATGCTAGTTGTGTTGTTCAAAGTTTGGAATTTTTATGCTTAAAAATGTGATTTTGAAGAAAATGAGGAAATTGGTTGCTGTGTTTGTGGTGGTTGTTTTCTATTGTTTGCAGAGGCTTATTTATGCTTGTTTAAGTAGATTCTAGCTTGTTTGAATGCATGTTTGTGGGATTTGCTCAAGTTTGAGTTTAGAACTCAAAGCTTGAGCTTTAATGGCAATTTGTGTATCTGTGATTTCTAGGTTAGTTTGATGCCTTGGATATGTTCTTTGGGGTATTTAGAGCAGGTCTGGAAGGTTTGGTATTAATTGGGTTTGATTTGGTTGAGTTAGGAATTTTTGAAAAATTCCTGCGAGGAACCGGAATTCCGGATGAGGGTCCAGTAATTCTCAGAACCGGAATTTCGGTTGGGCAACCGGTCTGCCAATTGGGGAATTTTTAGAACCCGTGTTTTTCCTCGTTTTTATGTTTTAAGGGGTATTGCCATGCTTTTTATCGATAGGGAAACTTTTAGTTCCTAGTTTAAGTTCCCGGGAAGTGATTTAGCGTGTCACTTATAGTGTTGTGATTTTTATGGTTTAGGAGCCGATGTCCGCCGCTCGGCTAAAAGTTCCGGTCGGGTTGACACACACGAATTCGGAATCCAGGTAAGATTAGTATAACAGTATGCATATGTAGATTACATGTTTAGCGTGCATGTAGGAAGCCTGTTAGATTACATTAGTTATGTATATAGGCTTCGAACCATCCAACCCTGTCACGTCGGTACAGGCTGGAGTATGACCCGACGGCGGAGTATGACCGGTTCGACCGATCAGTCGACATTTGGTTGGTCGTTCCGTGCTATTGACCTATCCCGTCGGTACAGTGGAGTATGACCAGCGGCGGAGTATGACCGGTTCGGCCGATCGGGAGGATACTTGTCAATAGTACCGTCCCCGTGAACGTTCAAAACTCGGTACCATGTTGGACATGGCGGTAGTGGCTCGATGCGTGTTGGACACGGCAGTAGCGGGACTCAGTATCGTGTTGGACAAGGCAGTTAGAATTATGTATGAGTATTATTATGCTTTTCTTACTGAGTCTGTCGACTCACAGATCTACGTTTATGTGTAGGTAAAGGCAAGGCTAAAGTTGATGGACCGTGAGCGAGCTTGTGAAGATTGTACATGTCGGGGCGGTTAGGCCTGGAGCGTACGATCATAAGGGACAGCGAGGCTGATTTTTGTAACTGGTCGTTAGACGACTTTTATTTTATGTAACAGTTAAACAGTTAAATCTTTTTGTAAATGATTTTATAATCGGGATCCCGAGTCTTTTGTAATATTGTTTTATAAGTTTAATTAAAAAGCAAAATTTTAATTAATCACGTTTTTCCATAAACCTCGTTGATTAGCAACGAGCTGCACAGTATGTTTAAAAATCACGTAATACGCCTATGTTAGTTAGGGTGTTACAATTTGGTATCAAAGCCGCCAGGTTGTCTTCCGAAGATCGTCACGACATGTACAATCATCATCAGCAGTTAGCTCGTTTCACGGTTCAGTAAGCCTTTATTTTTTTAGTAGTTTATTTTATTCAAAAAGCCTGTTAGGAAGCATGTTAGTAGCCTGATAGTAGAATAGGCGCATGTTTCGTTTTTAATTTCCAAATTAAGCGGCATTAGTAAGCTCTCCTTGAATACGACCTGATATGCCAACTCTTGGTTTCGCAGGCGGTTCTAATCAGATGGACGCCAGGCGGACTACCAGGAGTCAGGGCAATTCCGTGGGGTCGAACCAAGGACAGGGAGCTCAGTTTCCCCCACCTGTTAGGGGCCGAGGTAGAGGTCCCCGAGGCAGGGCTCGTGGTCGGGGTGAGGAGAACCCACCACAGGCTGCCCAGGCTCCCCCAGCCGATCAGGGAGCCCAAAATTGGGAGTTACGGTTTGCGGAGATGCAAGCCCGGATCGAAGAGCAAGACCTCGAGATTCAGAGGTTGAGACAGCAGGGTGCTCCTGCAGTTCCAGTGCCCGTAGTTCCAGTGGCACCTGCTCCTCGCCGCCTGTGCCGAGATAGTAGTGGCGGCCCATAGATTGGAACCTCTGTATGAGCGGTTCCGGAAGCAAGCACCTCCGGTTTTCCTGGGAGGTCCGGACGTGATGAAAGCCGAGCAGTGGCTGACGGTGATCACCAAGATACTGAATTTCATGGGTGTCACCGGTAATGATAGAGTGGTGTGCGCCACATTTCAGTTCCAGGAGGACGCTCTGGTATGGTGGGACATGGTGTCTCAGATCCATGACGTCACCACCATGACCTGGGAAAGGTTCCCGGAACTCTTTAGTGCAAAGTATTACAACGAGGCGGTCAGAAGCGCCAAGAGGAAAGAGTTCGCTCACCTGACCCAGCGTGAGAACATGAGCGTCACTGAGTATACTACTCAGTTTAATGGGTTGGCGAGGTTAGCCTCGGGAATTGTGCCAACCGACTTCAGCAAGAAGGAGAAGTATCTGGACGGGTTGAATGCCAAGATCAGACATGATCTGATGATCACCACGGACGACAGCACCACCTATGCTCAGATGGTGGAGAAGGCACTGCGTGCTGAGGGCGCAGTTGGGTGCATGTCAGAATCAGCCAGTACTCCGGTGAGTGGCGGGGCTCCTACCCCTCCTGCATCAGGCTATAGCAGGAGGAGTAGTGGTTCGGCCATTGACCAGAGGAAGAGAGCACCCACTGCTTCCGGTGGCTCGAGCCAGAAAAAGAGGTTCCGGGGGAACCAGAACAGAGGGAGTCGTCCTGGTGGTACTGAGACCCGTTTCTCCTATCCCGAGTGCCCTAGCTGCAAGAGGCACCATCGGGGCGAGTGCAAAGGTCAGGGATGCTTTCAGTGTGGCATGCCCGGACACTTCAAGAGGGACTGTCCCCAGCTCCGACCAGAGGCACCGCGAGCTCCAGCGATACCCACTCCAGCCAGGGTGTTCGCTATCACGCAGGATGATGCAGATGCCAGCCCATCAGTTGTCACAGGTCAGCTTTTTATTAACAACTCGCTATATTCAGTGCTGTTTGATTCTGGGGCTACACATTCTTATGTGGCGGCCAGAGTCTTTAGTAAATTGGGTAGACCGTATGATAGATATGAATCAGGGTTTGGAACCCTGTTACCTGGCGGAGAATTTGTAACGCCCTAATGCTAAGGCACGCTACAGTGCTTTTTCAATAATTGTGCAATCTTTGCTAATCAAAGAAATTTCTCGAAAAACGTGTCAAATTAAAACTTTTGCATTAAATACTAAACTTTGTAATTTAGTAAAATATTTACAAGTGCTGGGATCCCGATTTTTAAAACTTTACAAACTTTACTTTTCAAGCATATATTCCAAAATATACAAATTTACAGGTCGCACAACGACTTTCAAAATACAACTCCCAGATGTCCCGAGACCGAACACTCCAGGTCGCGCCGCTTGACATGTACAATCTCACCCGAGCTCAGGTTCACTCCTGTTCAGCCTTCGCCTTTCCTTTACCTACACATGGAAGTAGAAACTGTGAGTCAACAGACTCAGTAAGAAATGCATATAACATATCATATAATTTCCGACCTGTAAATAGGCGCCCATACACCTATTTACAGAGCTTAACAGATGAGTATGAACGTTCAAACTACTTGTGCTATTGACCATGATATCACTCCTACCAGCTTTATAATCGAGCTGTAGGACCGACACTATGTTCGTGCCGCTATGATAGCGTCAACAACACCCAAAAGTATAATTGGCCATGATATCACTCTTAACCAGTACGATGCCTGTACTGCTGAACCGACACGATGGTTGTGTCGCTATGATAGTACCAATTCATACTTTCAAGGGAGAATATCACTCTTAACCAGTACGATGCCTGTACTGCTGAACCGACACAATGATTGTGTCGCTATGATATCACCCGAACACATATAATGATACAAACAGCATGCATATATATCATACATATACATACACCCAGATAATCACATCACACATTATACACAGTTCTTACCTGTTTTCCGAATTCAAGTGTGCTGGCCGACCTGAACGGAATTTCTGTGCTAGATGGATGCCCTAATCACATATTGAAACCGGGTAAGCCACATGATTAAAACTCTAATCCCGGGAATCCAAAATCAAAACCCTAGATTCTGCCATACTCTAAAGGGGTTATTCTAACTCTGGAAATGGGGAAACACCCAACCGAGGCACTGAAAATGGACAAAAATTGAGAAAACGAAGTGTTCGGGATTCCTGCCAGAACCGGCTAGCCGGTTTTTGTGGCACTGCAAACCGGATAGCCGGTTTGCACCAGTAATCCCAAATCATTTCATTCCTTGCTCAATTTTCCACCAAATGTTACCAAACTTTCCAGAGTACCTATTCAATGCATAAACAATAAAACCCAGCCAGTATTTCACAGAAAAACAAACCAAATAAATTTATGCCATGAAAGCTCAAAGCTTTGAACTTTAAACCTAAAATTGCATAAAACCAACAACACCTACTAAAACCAGCAGCTAGGACTTAGAATCAACTCAACTAAACCCTAAAATTCGAATTCTAAATATAAGAAAACCTAACAGCCACTAAACCTAGAAATTTCACATTCAACCATCCATAAAATTCAAGAACTAGAGAGGAATAAGACTAGGGCTTACCTTAGCTTCAATACCCTTGAATCTCTACTGAATTCCCAGCAAAAGAAGCAAAGAACTCCCCTGATTCTCCTTGGTTTGGTGCAGCTCGAAGGGAAAGAGAGAAAGAGAAGGAATTCTCAAATTTTGGTTTTTCTTTCTTTTCTTTTTTTTTTTAATTAAGTAAATGGTTCACTTAACTCACTTGGCTGAAAAAAGAATGCTAGGTGTCAACTAAAGGGATAGCCACCTATTCCCCTTAATAGCAAAAGACTAAAATGCCCTTTAAACTTAAAACTAGGGTATTTTTGAAACTAGGGGTAAAATGGTCAAATTCCATAACCCCGCTCAATCCCGATAATTTATTTTCTCTAAAATATTTCCCACTATGAAATAGGGTTCTAAACTTACCCATGTGATCAATCTAGCCATCCATCGCATTTTCCGTTGTCGCCGAGCAAAATTACAAAAATAACATATTACACATATAAGCTAGATAATACCCCTAGAGTTTAATAAAATCTCCGGAATTGAGAAATTATAACTCTAATATTTATTTCTAAATATTGGGGTCCACAAATAAATTAATTCACAAATAATAATAAAATAATAAAAATTAGTGCTAATTGCCTTTACTAATCCATATACTAGAGCGGTCATTACAATTATCCCCCCGTTAATAGGATTTCGTCCCCGAAATCTAACCTGAATAGCTCTGGATGCTGAGTCCTCATATCCGACTCCAATTCCCAGGTGGCTTCTTCCACCTTACTGTTCCTCCAGAGCACCTTAACCAGTGCAATAGTTTTGTTCCGAAGAACTTTTTCTTTTCTATCCAAAATCTGAACAGGTTGCTCTTCATAGGATAAGTCTGGTTGAAGTTCAAGGGCTTTATAACTCAAGACATGAGTCGGGTCTGATACGTATTTCCTTAACATAGAAATGTGAAATACGTCATGAACAGCCGATAGTGCTGGTGGTAAGGCTAGCCGATACGCTACCTGCCCGACCTTCTCAAGTATCTGAAATGGCCCAATGAACCTAGGGCTTAACTTACCCTTCTTCCCGAAGCATCTAATACCCTTCATTGGTGAAACCCGCAGGAAAACATGTTCTCCTGCCTGAAATGTAACATCTCTACGCTTCGGATCAGCATAACTTTTCTGCCTGCTTTGAGAAGCAAGCATCCGAGCCTTGATCTTATCAATAGCTTCACTGGTTCTCTGCACTAGTTACGGACCCGTGTACTTCCTTTCTCCTGTCTCGTCCCAATGAATAGGAGAACGACATTTTCTACCATATAACATCTCATAGGGAGCCATCCCTATTGTACTTTGGTAGCTGTTGTTGTAGGAGAATTCGATTAAAGGCAAGTACTTACTCCATGAACCCTCAAAGTCCATGACACAGGCTCGCAATAGGTCTTCTAAAATCTGGATAGTTCTTTCTGACTGACCATCAGTCTGAGGGTGAAAGGCTGTACTAAACTTTAACTTGGTACCCATAGCCTTCTGAAGACTCACCCAAAACTTCGATGTGAACTTTGGATCCCTGTCTGATACGATAGATTTAGGGGCTCCATGGAGACGAACTATCTCCTTCACATACAATTCAGCATACTGATCCACTGAATAGGTAACTTTCACTGGTAGAAAGTGAGCCGACTTTGTAAATTTGTCCACGATAACCCAAACAGAATCATACATTCCCGTAGTTCTAGGCAAACCAGTTACAAAGTCCATAGCGATGTCCTCCCACTTCCATTCTGGAAGGACTAAAGGTTGCAATAACCCTGCCGACCTCTGATGTTCAGCCTTAATCTGCTGGCAGGTTAAACACTTGGACACGTAGTCCACCACATCTCTTTTCATGCCATACCACCAGATGTAGGGTTTCAAATCCTGATACATCTTGGTGGTTCCCGGATGCAATGAATAAGGCGTGGTGTGAGCTTCATCAAATATCTCTTTCTTAAGCTCATCCACACTAGGAACACAAACTCGAGCTTTATATAGCAACATTCCACTGCTCGAGACTGAAAAGCCTCTAGGCCGACCAGCCACCACTTCATCTCAAACTTTATCTAGCTCGGGAACTTCCAGTTGTGCCTTTCTGATTCTCTCCAACAGATCAGATTGGAGTGTTAAATTGTGTAATTTCCCGACCACGAACTCAATTCCTGCGCTAACCATTTCCGAGGCTAGTTGAGGAGCTATCATAACCGTAGTACACACTTGACCGGGACCTTTTCTGCTCAGAGCGTCGGCCACAACATTGGCTTTCCCGGGGTGATACAGTATTTCATAATCGTAGTCCTTAACTAACTCCAACCACCTTCTCTGCCTCATATTCAAATCTTTTTGGGTGAAAAAGTATTTAAGACTTTTATGATCCGTATAAATCTCACACTTTTCACCGTAAAGATAATGTCGCCAAATCTTTAAAGCAAAAACCACAGCAGCGAGCTCTAAATCATGAGTTGGGTAACGCTGCTCATAATCCTTCAGTTGACGAGAGGCATAGGCTATGACTCTGTCAGCTTGCATCAGAACACATCCCAGACCCTGTCTGGATGCATCACAATACACAACAAATTTCTCTTGATCTGATGGCAAAGCTAACACCGGAGCTGTTATCAAACGCTGCTTCAACTCCTGAAAGCTTGATTCACACTTATCTGACCACACAAATCTCTGATTTTTCTTGGTCAATTTGGTTAGGGGCATAGAAAGTTTAGAAAATCCTTCGACGAAACGTCGATAATACCCTGTTAACCCGAGAAAACTTCGAATTTCCGTCACAGACTTGGGCCTCGGCCAATTCTTCACTGATTCTACCTTGTTTGGATCGACCATAATTCCATTCTTCCCAACAATATGACCCAGAAAGGATACCTCGGACAACCAGAATTCACACTTTTTGAACTTGGCATACAGCTTGTGATCCCTAAGTCGCTGTAACACCATTCGAAGATGATGCTCGTGCTCCTCTTCTGACCGAGAGTATACAAGAATGTCATCGATAAACACTATAACGCAGTTATCGAGGAAATCCTTGAATACCCTATTCATGAGATCCATAAAGGTCGCAGGAGCATTAGTCAATCCGAATGACATTACCAGAAACTCATAGTGCCCATATCTGGTTCTAAAAGCAGTCTTCGGTATGTCCTCCTCCCGAATTCTGAGTTGATGATAACCCGACCGTAAATCAATCTCTCGCTGTGGCGGCAATCCCGGCAACTCCTCGGGAAACACATCAAGAAAATCTTTCACTACCCGGACTACCTCAGGCCCAAATGTTTCAGGTCTGCTGGAGTCAAATACCACCGCTAGAAATCCTACACAACCATTGCATAGTAAATCCCTAGCTCTCAGCACAGAAATAACCGGGATCCGAGACCCCTGAACCGATCCAACATAAACAAATGGATCTTCACCTTCCGGCTGAAAAATCACCATTTTACGCCTACAATCTATACTGGCCGAATACTTGGATAAGAAATCCATTCCAAGTATAATATCAAACTCAGTTAGTTTCAATTCTATGAGATCAGTACTCAATTCCCTATCTTCGATCCTAATCGGCATAGACCTAATGCGCCTATTAGAGATAACCAATTCCCCGCTAGGCATTAGGGTTCCAAACCCTCTTTCTAAAATATCACAAGGCCTACCCAAAAGATCAATCACTCTTGTAGCCACATATGAACGTGTAGCTCCCGAGTCAAATAATACTGTAAATAACAAGTTGTTGACGGGAAGCTGACCTGTCACAACAGAAGGACTGGCTGCAGCATCAGCTTGGGTAATGGCAAACACACGAGCAGGAACCGGTTTCACCTCAGCTTTCGGCTCCTCTTTCTTTGCCTGGGGGCAATCTTTCTTGAAATGCCCCACCATGCCACACAGGAAGCATGTTTTCCGGTTACATTCTCCCGGATGATGTTTCTTGCACCTTGGACACTCAGGATAAGAGTAACCCTGGCGTCCTCCTCTACCTTGGTTCCCACGGAACCGCTTGCTTTGCCCCGAGCCACCAGAAGCTGGAACAACTTTTCTTTTCTGCTCAGTGGTGGAGTCACCACCATCCCTACCATAAACAGGAGTAGGGATAGTGGGGGTTCCACCAACACTCGGAGTCACCCGGGGCTCCTAAAGGAATTTCACCGCACCCTCGACTCTCAAAGCCTTTTCAACCATCTCCGCATAAGTGGTTGCCTCAGTAGTAGTAATAACCAGATCATGTCTAATTTTTGCACTCAAACCCGCCAAGTATTTTTCCTTCTTACTGAAGTCAGTTGGCACAATTCCCGCTGCCAATTTGGCCAACCGGTCAAACTTTGTCGTATATTCAGTAACCGACATTCCCTCAGTTTGAACCAACTCGGTGAACTCTTTCCGCTTTGCACTGCGGACTGCTTCATTGTAATACTTGGAGTTAAACAACTCCTTGAATTCTTCCCAGGTCATCAGCGTGACGTCTCGAGTGAGGGTTATTAACTCCCACCACACGAGAGCGTCTTCCTGAAACTGGAAAATGGCACAGGTTACCCGGTCATTTCCAACCACTCCCATAAAATTGAGGATGTGTTCTATTACCTAAAGCCACTGCTCGGCCTTCATCACATCAGGGCCTCCCAGAAACACTGGAGGTGCCTGCTTTCGAAATCTTTCGTACAACGGTTCCATACGGTTGCCAACAGCAGGTTGCTCTGCTGGCACCGCGGGAACTGCAACAGCCTGAACCACTTGAGGAGGCACGGCAGGAGGACCCTGCTGCCTCAATCTTTGGATCTCTTCATCTTGTTGGGGGATTCTATCTTGCATCTCCGCAAACCTTTGCTCCCAATCAGGAGGAGCTTGAGGTGGATTTACAGGGCGACCACCCTGAGCTCTGCCACGGCCACGGCCACGACCACTAGGATTTTGAGGATTCCTCTGACCGCCTCCGGTCTCAACCATGCCACCCTGACTTCTTATATTTCGCGGGGCGTCCATTTAATAGGACTTAGCCTGCGAATCCATAAGCCAGGCAGGTTAGACAGCGATCAAAATTAACACCGCTCTTAATAACTTAAAGGCAACACACTTTCTTTTCTTTTTTTTTTAAGAAAATATATTTAATTTAAATCTAATATGCTTCCTAACATGCTTTCACATTCACATTTATTTAAGGTACTAAACAAGTACAGGCTTACTGAACCGTGAACCGAGCTTTCTCTGATGAAGATTGTACATGTCATAGCAAGCTTCGGTAGACAAACCTGGCGGCTCTGATACCAAAATTGTAACGCCCTAATGCTAAGGCACGCTACAGTGCTTTTTCAATAATTGTGCAATCTTTGCTAATCAAAGAAATTTCTCGAAAAACGTGTCAAATTAAAACTTTTGCATTAAATACTAAACTTTGTAATTTAGTAAAATATTTACAAGTGCCGGGATCCCGATTTTTAAAACTTTACAAACTTTACTTTTCAAGCATATATTCCAAAATATACAAATTTACAGGTCGCACAGCGACTTTCAAAATACAACTCCCAGATGTCCCGAGACCGAACACTCCAGGTCGCGCCGCTTGACATGTACAATCTCACCCGAGCTCAGGTTCACTCCTGTTCAGCCTTCGCCTTTCCTTTACCTACACATGGAAGCAGAAGCGTGAGTCAACAGACTCAGTAAGAAATGCATATAACATATCATATAATTTCCGACCTGTAAATAGGCGCCCATACACCTATTTACAGAGCTTAACAGATGAGTATGAACGTTCAAACTACTTGTGCTATTGACCATGATATCACTCCTACCAGCTTTATAATCGAGCTGTAGGACCGGCACTATGTTCGTGCCGCTATGATAGCGTCAACAACACCCAAAAGTATAATTGGCCATGATATCACTCTTAACCAGTACGATGCCTGTACTGCTGAACCGACACGATGGTTGTGTCGCTATGATAGTACCAATTCATACTTTCAAGGGAGAATATCACTCTTAACCAGTACGATGCCTGTACTGCTGAACCGACACAATGATTGTGTCGCTATGATATCACCCGAACACATATAATGATACAAACAGCATGCATATATATCATACATATACATACACCCAGATAATCACATCACACATTATACACAGTTCTTACCTGTTTTCCGAATTCAAGTGTGTTGGCCGACCTGAACAGAATTTCTGTGCTAGATGGATGCCCTAATCACATATTGAAACCGGGTAAGCCACATGATTAAAACTCTAATCCCGGGAATCCAAAATCAAAACCCTAGATTCTGCCATACTCTAAAGGGGTTATTCTAACTCTGGAAATGGGGAAACACCCAACCGAGGCACTGAAATGGACAAAAATTGAGAAAACGAAGTGTTCGGGATTCCTGCCAGAACCGGCTAGCCGGTTTTTGTGGCACTGCAAACCGGCTAGCTGGTTTGCACCAGTAATCCCAAATCATTTCATTCCTTGCTCAATTTTCCACCAAATGTTACCAAACTTTCCAGAGTACCTATTCAATGCATAAACAATAAAACCCAGCCAGTATTTCACAGAAAAACAAACCAAATCAATTTATGCCATGAAAGCTCAAAGCTTTGAACTTTAAACCTAAAATTGCATAAAACCAACAACACCTACTAAAACCAGCAGCTAGGACTTAGAATCAACTCAACTAAACCCTAAAATTCGAATTCTAAATATAAGAAAACCTAACAGCCACTAAACCTAGAAATTTCACATTCAACCATCCATAAAATTCAAGAACTAGAGAGGAATAAGACTAGGGCTTACCTTAGCTTCAATACCCTTGAATATCTACTGAATTCCCAGCAAAAGAAGCAAAGAACTCCCCTGATTCTCCTTGGTTTGGTGCAGCTCGAAGGGAAAGAGAGAAAGAGAAGGAATTCTCAAATTTTGGTTTTTCTTTCTTTTCTTTTTTTTTTTTTAATTAAGTAAATGGTTCACTTAACTCACTTGGCTGAAAAAAGAATGCTAGGTGTCAACTAAAGGGACAGCCACCTATTCCCCTTAATAGCAAAAGACTAAAATGCCCTTTAAACTTAAAACTAGGGTATTTTTGAAACTAGGGTTAAAATGGTCAAATTCCATAACCCCGCTCAATCCCGATAATTTATTTTCTCTAAAATATTTCCCACTATGAAATAAGGTTCTAAACTTACCCATGTGATCAATCTAGCCATCCATCGCATTTTCCGTTGTCGCCGAGCAAAATTACAAAAATAACATATTACACATATAAGCTAGATAATACCCTTAGAGTTTAATAAAATCTCCGGAATTGAGAAATTATAACTCTAATATTTATTTCTAAATATTGGGGTCCACAAATAAATTAATTCACAAATAATAATAAAATAATAAAAATTAGTGCTAATTGCCTTTACTAATCCATATACTAGAGCGGTCATTACAGAATTGGTTATCTCCAATAGGTGGATTAGGTCTATGCCGATCGGGATAGATGGTAGAGAGTTAAGTGCTGATCTGATAGAGATGAGTCTAGTCGAATTCGATATTATTTTAGGAATGGATTTCCTATCTAAATATTCGGCGAGCATTGATTGTAAAAAGAAGATGGTGATATTCCAACCGGAAAGTGAGGAACCATTTGTATTTGTTGGTTCATTTCAGGGATCTCGGATCCCGGTGATCTCGGCTATGTCAGCTAGAGAATTATTGCACGGCGGTTGCTTAGGGTTTCTGGCCGTGGTGGTGGACACCACTCGGCCAGATACCATTCGGCCAGAAGACATCAGGGTGGTTCGGGAATTTTTGGATGTTTCTCCCGAAGAACTTCCAGGGTTACCACCTCAGCGGGAGATTGACTTTGTGATTGACTTGGCACCAGGGGTGGAACCAGTTTCCAAAGCCCCATATAGAATGGCTCCAGCTGAACTTAAGGAATTAAAGATTCAGCTCCAAGGGTTGCTTGACATAGGGTTCATTCGCCCCAGTGTGTCACCCTGGGGAGCCCCGGTTTTATTCGTCAAGAAGAAGGATGGATCTATGAGGATGTGCATTGACTACAGGGAGTTGAACAAGCTGACGGTGAAAAATAAATATCCATTACCTAGGATCGATGATTTGTTCGATCAGCTTCAGGGGAAGACAGTCTTTTCTAAGATTGATCTCCGTTCGGGTTATCATCAGTTGAGAATCCGAGAGGAGGACATTCCGAAGACGGCTTTCTGCACTAGGTATGGACATTACGAGTTTCTGGTTATGTCATTCGGACTAACCAATGCTCCTGCAGCATTCATGGACCTGATGAATAGAGTATTCAAGGATTTCCTCGATATCTGTGTGATTGTGTTTATCGACGACATCCTCGTGTACTCTTAATCAGAAGAGGAGCATGAGTTACATCTTTAGATGGTACTGCAACGACTTCGAGAACATAAGCTTTATGCTAAGTTCAAGAAATGTGAGTTCTGGCTATCTCAGGTGTCCTTCCTAGGGCACATTGTGAGCAAAGATGGGATCAAGGTGGATCCCGGGAAGATCGAATCCGTCAGGGATTGGCCGAGACCGAAGACAGTGACAGAGATTAGAAGCTTCTTGGGTTTAGCTGGGTACTACCGTAGGTTCGTCGAAGGGTTCTCCAAAATTTCAATGCCCCTAACCGAGCTTACAAAGAATAATCAGCGATTTATTTGGTCAGACAAGTGCGAAACTAGTTTTCAGGAGCTAAAACAGAGGTTGATTACCGCTCCAGTGCTAGCTTTGCCTTCGGACAAGGAGAAGTTCGTAGTATATTACGACGCATCCAAACAGGGTTTGGGGTGTGTATTGATGCAAGCCGATCGGGTCATCGCTTATGCCTCCCGTCAGTTAAAGGATTATGAACAACGATACCCGACTCATGATCTAGAATTGGCCGCAGTGGTTTTTGCACTGAAGATTTGGCAGCATTACCTTTATGGGGAAAAGTGTGAGATCTATACCGACCATAAAAGTCTCAAGTATTTCTTTACTCAGAAAGATTTGAACATGAGACAAAGGCGTTGGTTGGAATTAGTGAAGGATTACGATTGTGAGATCCTCTATCATCCCGGAAAAGCCAATGTAGTGGCAGATGCCCTGAGCAGAAAGGGTCCCGGGCAAATAGCTAGTATGGTTCAGATCTCACCTCAGCTAGCAGAGGACATGGTTAGATCCAGCATTGAGTTTGTGGTAGGTCAGCTTCACAACTTAACGCTGCAATCTGATCTATTGGAAAGAATAAAAGTTGCTCAGATGACAGATCCGGAGTTAGTGAAGATCCGAGATGAGGTGTTGGCTGGTCAAGCCAAGGACTTTTCAGTGTCAGATAGTGGGATGCTTTTGTATAAAGCCAGGGTTTGTGTTCCGAACAGTGTGGAACTTAGAAATGAGATCTTTGAGGAGGCTCATTCTACCCCGTATTCTCTGCATCCCGGCACCACTAAGATGTACCAAGATTTGAAACCGTACTTCTGGTGGAGCGGTATGAAGAAGAATTTGGTAGAATTCGTATCGAGATGCCTCACTTGTCAGCAGATTAAGGCTGAACATCAGAGACCAGCAGGGTTGTTGCAGCCTCTAACCCTACCTGAATGGAAATGGGAGGATATTACGATGGATTTTGTGGTCGGGTTACCTAGGACCACGGGTTTATTTGATTCCATCTGGGTAGTGGTGGATCGATTTACGAAATTTGCTCATTTTCTGCCGGTTAGAACAACATTTACAGTGGATCAGTTGGCAGAGTTGTATGTCAGAGAGATAGTGAGACTTCACGGGGTACCGAAGTCGATAGTTTCGGACAGGGATCTGAAGTTCACCTCCAAATTTTGGCAAAGTTTGCAACGGGCAATGGGTACCAAGCTGAAATTTAGTACAGCATTCCATCCTCAGACAGATGGTCAGTCCGAAAGGACAATTCAGATATTGGAGGACATGTTGAGAGCCTGTGTTATGGATTTTGAAGGCTCATGGAATAAGTATCTACCGTTGATAGAATTTGCGTACAACAACAGTTATCAGAGTACGATAGGGATGGCTCCCTATGAACTGTTATACGGTAGGAAATGTAGATCCCCTATCCACTGGGATGAGACAGGGGAGAGGAAATACCTAGGTCCAGAGTCAGTGCAGTGGACCAATGAGGCGATAGAGAAGATAAAAGCTAGAATGCTTGCCTCACAGAGCAGACAAAAGAGTTACGCAGATCCGAAACGTAGAGATGTTGAGTTCCAAGTAGGGGAACATGTGTTTTTACGGGTATCTCCGATGAAGGGGCTTAAACGTTTCGGGAAAAGAGGCAAATTATGCCCTAGATTTACAGGACCTTTCGAGATTCTCGAGAAGATAGGTCAAGTGGCATATCGGTTAGCATTGCCTCCAACCTTATCAGCAGTTCACAACGTATTCCATGTCTCGATGTTGAGAAAATACGTTTCAGATCCCTCTCATATACTCAGTTATGAGAGCCTTCAGCTACAGCCAGACATGACTTATGAGGAACAGCCAGTGCAGATCCTGGATAAAAAGGATAAAGTCCTTCGGAATAAGACCATAGCATTGGTCAAGGTTCTCTGGAGAAACAGCAAAGTGGAGGAAGCCACCTGGGAGCTAGAGTCAGATATGAGAGCTTAATATCCAGAGTTATTCAGGTTAGATTTCGGGGACGAAATCCTTTTAAGGGGGGGATAGTTGTAAAGCCCGCTTAGTTAATTTGGAAATTAGCAGTTGTTTATGATTAATTATGAAATTATTTATAGCTATTTAAATAATTTATTATACTGTTATTTATGGAATTCAGAAATGCATGGTTATGTTATTCAGTAGTTTTCATATTTTGCATTTCCGGTGCCCGGTATTTTGGAACTCGGCGTTTGGCTCAGTAGAAATCACAATTTAGTATGTTAGTAGTTTGGGGACGGGTTTTAGACATTGGGAATGTCGGGATGGCCGGGAATTTAGAATTTCCCAAAAATACCCCTTTAGTATGATTTATGTAGTTTTATGGTGGAGGGGCAAAATGGTCTTTTTGCCCCATTAGTATTTTGTCTTTTGTGATTTTATGAAATGGAAATTAAATGTTTATTTTTAGTATTATTTGGCTGAATAAATGGTTATGTTATGTGGCTTTAGATTATTTTTTTTACAAAACTTAACACTTAAAAAAAAAATTGAGGAAAAAGCTTTCAAAAACACTCTCATTTCTCTCTCTCATTTTCGGCCAAGCTTTGGGCAGCAAGGAGCTGATTTCTCCATTGTTATTTGCTTGTGAATTCATCCCTCTTTAAGGTTCATTTCAAGCTAGGTTAGCTCTTGTAACTTCTCTTTAATTTCTTGAGATTTTGATGAAAAAGTTGAGCAAATGCATGATTATTTGAGTATGTTGTTGCTGTGTTTAATTGTTGTTTACAGAAGCTTGATTAAGTTCTAATTGAATGGATTATATAGGTTTTAATGCATGCTAGTTGTGTTGTTCAAAGTTTGGAATTTTTATGCTTAAAAATGTGATTTTGAAGAAAATGAGGAAATTGGTTGCTGTGTTTGTGGTGGTTGTTTTCTATTGTTTGCAGAGGCTTATTTATGCTTGTTTAAGTAGATTCTAGCTTGTTTGAATGCATGTTTGTGGGATTTGCTCAAGTTTGAGTTTAGAACTCAAAGCTTGAGCTTTAATGGCAATTTGTGTATCTGTGATTTGTGGGTTAGTTTGATGCCTTGGATATGTTCTTTGGGGTATTTAGAGCAGGTCTGGAAGGTTTGGTATTAATTGGGTTTGATTTGGTTGAGTTAGGAATTTTTGAAAAATTCCTGCGAGGAACCGGAATTCCGGTTGTGCAATCGGAATTTCGGATGAAGGTCCAGTAATTCTCAGAACCGGAATTCCGGTTGGGCAACCGGTCTGCCGGTTGGGGAATTTTCAGAACCCGTGTTTTTCCTCGTTTTTATGTTTTAAGGGGTATTACCATGCTTTTTATCGATAGGGAAACTTTTAGTTCCTAGTTTAAGTTCCCGGGAAGTGATTTAGCGTGTCACTTATAGCGTTGTGATTTTTATGGTTTAGGAGCCAGTAATCCGCCGCTCAGCTAAAAGTTCCAGTCAGGTTGACCGGCACACCTGAATTCGGAATCCAGGTAAGATTAGTATAACAGTATGCATATGTAGATTACATGCTTAGCGTGCATGTAGGAACCCTGTTAGATTACATTAGTTATGTATATAGGCTTCGAACCATCCAACCCTGTCACGTCGGTACAGGCTGGAGTATGACCAGCAGCCGGAGTATGACCGGTTCGACCGATCAGGCTGACATTTGGTTGGTCGTTCCGTGCTATTGACCTATCCCGTCGGTACAGGCTGGAGTATGACCAGCAGCCGGAGTATGACCGGTTCGACCGATCAGGAGGATACTTGTCAATAGTACTGTCCCTGTGAACGTTCAAAACTCAGTACCATGTTGGACATGGCAGTAGTGGCTCAGTACCGTGTTGGACACGGCAGTAGCGGGACTCAGTATCGTGTTGGACACGGCAGTTAGAATTATGTATGAGTATTATTATGCTTTTCTTACTGAGTCTGTCGACTCACAGATCTACGTTTATGTGTAGGTAAAGGCAAGACTAAAGCTGATGGACCGTGAGCGAGCTTGTGAAGATTGTACATGTCGGGGCGGTTAGGCCTGGAGCGTACGATCATCGGGACAGCGAGGCTGATTTTTGTAACTGGTCGTTAGACGACTTTTATTTTATGTAACAGTTAAACAGTTAAATCTTTTTGTAAATGATTTTATAATCGGGATCCCGAGTCTTTTGTAATATTGTTTTATAAGTTTAATTAAAAAGAAAAATTTTAATTAATCACGTTTTTCCATAAACCTCGTTGATTAGCAACGAGCTGCACAGTATGTTTAAAAATCACGTAATACGCCTATGTTAATTAGGGTGTTACAGTCAATAATTTTTTTGTAACCTCCACTAAAATTAAAAGAAATTAAAAAAAAAAACATAAAAATAATAAATTTGATAGTAATGTGATATATGTATACATAGTTATTATTATGATTATTTTCTTTTTGATGATGTTATTATTATGATTATTACTACTACTTCAAAGGTCACAAAATTATTATTTTAAATTTAAATTTTAGTATAATTAGTAATAAATAATAAACTAAATATAAAGGTAAATGAAAAATTGAACAAATGAGGACTTGAAATAATTTGTTGGAAACACGCACAGGTTAATAAAGATTGCAAAGGTCACATAATTGTATTTTTAATTAATAATTAGTAATGAATGATAAAAGTAAACTAATATAAAGACCTAAAACTATAAATGAAAATTTTGAAAAAATAAATAAGTATTTGTTCAAAACATGCATGGGCTAATGAAGATTTTGAAAATTTCGCATCATTATTATTTTTAATTAATAATAAATAATAAATAATAAACAATAACCTTTAACTAAATGAAAAATTGAAAGAAAGAAAAAAAATGAGAATTTAAATCAAATAGTAAAATTTATTATAACCTCACTTGCTTTGAGCTCACAAAATAATAAAATCGGTCTGTTGCTCTCTCACTTCTATTCACCTTCTGTTGTTTTCCCTACAATAATAAACATACATCAAATTTTTATATATATTTATATATATCATGAGGAGTATATGAATAAAATAGTAATCCAACAAGTACAAGAGTGTCAGCAAATTGAAAGAAAAAAAAATAGATTTAATAACTTAATCACACAAAATTATACAATGTTGATAGATAAAAAAAATATTAAAAGAACCTTATTACTAAGGAAATCTTCCTCCTTCAATTTTTTAGAGAACTCAATTCCATATACAAATTATAATTGAAAGCAAATAAAAAATTGCTAGAACAAAACTTTGAGTATTTACAAACTCCTCATATGTATATATATATATATATATAACGCATTTGGCCACTACACATTAATCAATAAAAAAATGTATCAAAACACAAATCAAAATATTACTACACACTCCAACAAATATATGTACATATATATATATAGACATATGAAAGTAGAATGATAAGTGAAATGCCATAGAAAAACCAAAAATTGTAACTGATTTTTTATTGTTATTATTAATGCTATAAAAACTAAAAATAAAACAATATACACTCATTAGTTTTATAACTTAAAACTGAAAAATAATAAATTATAATTAAGATACAACTTTTTTTTTTCTTAGAAACTCTAAATAAATAAGAAAAATAGAGAAAATAGAAAAAATGAAACAAAGCTCATACAAGATGCCATGTCACTTACCTTAACAACACAATTATATAAATATATAGATGCTTAATGCTTTATTTTTTTAGTGTACTACTTCGCTTTGTCTTTCTTTTCCAGAAAGACCGAAAATAGTATTTTACATTTTCATACATTAATTTACTTTTGGAATTATTTTTTTATTATTTTTTTTTGTTGTATATTGAGTACATATCTTTGGTTTTTTTCTTCATCAAAATAGAGTATTATTAAATTGAAACTTTTTACTTTCTTTTTTTTTTCATCAATTCAAAGATTTTATTTATTGAGTTTTGATAATACTACACTAATTTTTATTTTTACTATTTCAAAAAATATTTCTTGCTACAACCTTCATCATGATTGTATTAATTGTTATATATGATTGTATGTCATATGGTATTATTTATATTTATATTTTAACTAGTAAACAAAGCCGCGCTTCGCGCAGTTTTAAAGCATAATTTAAATATAATTTAATATCATATTTATTTAATTAATTATAATTTTTTAAAATATATATTTATATATACAAAAATATATGATGAAAGTGAGAAATTTATACATTTTTTTAAAAAATTATATTTATAAAGTTATGTTTGTATAACTTGCTTTATATTTATGAAAAATTTTATTTTCACCGCACAAAATTATAAATGCACCCCAATATTAAAAAAAAATATAAACTAAAATTAGTTTTAGAAAATTAGTGTTAATATTTTTTTAGTATTTTCTTTTTTACATTATTTTGTGTTAATTTCTTTGTCTATTATACTCATATTATATCGTATTTTTTTTTTCTAAATTATGCACATTTCTTTATTTTCTTTTCATAATATTTAAAATATAATTTATTTTTATTTTCTTAGTATATTTTTTAAGAATATGAAAATTGAAGAATATTTTTTAAAAAATTTTTGCATAAACTAAAAATATATATTTTATATAAAATAAAATATTTCTTATTTCTTTTTTTCAAATTTTTATACATAAAAATGAGGAACTACGAATACAACAATTACTTAGATACTACATTTTAGAATTCAGATCAAGAATTATTTTATGTAACTCATTTCTGATACAAGTATTACATATGTAATTTACTATAAAAATGTACATTAAACTAAAAGTACAATAGTTATATTTCATAAATATGATAATTAATCGAATTTAACACTTTGAAATTCAACTTCAAAAATTTATTTTATCTAACGCCTCTTTTATACAAATATTTTTTTATGTAACAAATTATTTTGTAATACACTATATAAACAACTTAAATATTTTTTATAATTAATGAAAAATCAAAAAATAGTTAATTACACATACAATTGCTATTTATATAGATTTACTATTAATTAATAAATTCAAATTATTATTGATATACATATATCATGATACTAATTCTTAAGGTATCAAAAATTTATATATATATATGTGTGTACATTTTTGTAACTGTTTTAGTAAATAAATTTTTAACATTCTTTTTGTCAACAATTAAATAATTAATTAAAATTGCATCTTAATATTTTTTTCTTAATGATAATTGCTATTTAGTGAAATGGTATTAAGGCAAATAGTATTTACGCACATTATATATATTGTAGTACTTACATATATTAATTAAACAAATAAAATAGTAAAACGAAATTATAATATCAAATTAAGATAATTGTTATTAGTCACTAATAATTTTTTTTTTGAAAAAATATATAGTTAAAAATAAATTTATGTTTCGGTCTCTAAAATACATTTTATTTAAATAATATTTTTATAAAGTACTTTTCCTTTTACGAATGCACATATATTAATAATAAATTTCTATTATAATGAAATATGGCTCATTAATTTATGTTAATGATTGATATTCTTATATGTTACGTATATATATAAACTATTATTTTTTTATTATAATGTAGTTATTATGGTTGTAATTATATATATTTTTTTTTTCAAAGGATCAGCTATAAGTTTTAAAAAAAATGTTTTTACCATTTTTTTTTTTTTATAGTTATCTATTTTTTTTTCTATCTTAACATTAATTATTATGTTACTTTTATATTTTTTTTTTACCAAAATATTATTATTTATTATTGTTAGGATAGGATATAAATAAAAAATATAAATTACCAAAAAAATATATTTTAATATATATATTTATATATACCTCATCTCATTTTCTAAATGTTCTAAATATTTTTCTCCATGTCTCAAATCACACAATAGTAAAGTATTTTTTTATTATTAATAATTTCAAAACTATGATGAAAAATGTTATATATTGACCTAAGAAAATAAAAACAACAACAACAGTAACAAAATATCTACTTCAAGCGATTAAAAAAGTATACACACTTCATCATATAAAAACCAAATAAAATATCCTTAGAAGATAAGAATATGCAAGAAACTAATTGAAGGTCATCAATAATAATAGAATATATACACATACACGTACAAATAGAGTTACAAACAACAAAATAAACGAATAAATATTAAAAATAACACCCATACATATTTAGGAGACATGGACAAAGAGAAAAGATTAATACAAAGAGAGACATATGATGAAAATAAAAAATCAAGAGAAGATATATGTATATATAAGAAGCATAATGAACTAAAACTGAATCTAAATACATATGCATGTAAAGATAGTTTTAGTGATAATCGTTCAAATCAAAATAAAAAAATTACCATATAGTTTTGTTGCAAAATATCCATTGGAGAAACTTGTCAATGAATAACTATTTCTAAATAATCTGAAAATAAAACATCAAGAATTAGGAATAACAATAAAAAAGAATAATCTTAAAATATGAATAGTCATTGTCATGTAATATGAACATAGAACATCAAAATTAGAAAGGAGAAAAAAAAAACATAACAAAAACTTCAAAATTATGAGTGGATACAAAACTTCAACTTGAGTATAGGACATTATATATAGACATAAACCAATAAGAACAATGCAAAGAAAACAAATAGTTTTTTTTTTTATTATTTAATGTAAGAATATGAATAGTTTTAATAATTAAATGTATAATAAATACAAATAATATTTTTTAATGAAGGAATACAAAAAATTTTAATATTTAATAGTGAAATCTTAATATAAACATAAATGAAAAGAATTAAACAAAGAATATAAATAATTTTTTTTTTGTTACAAACTTTTATTTTTATGTAATAATAAAAACTCTAAATAATAAGAAAAATGAAGATATTAAAAAAAAAAATATATATATATATATATATAAAAAAAAAAGCTCATATGCAGTACCACATCACCTTCCTATATCATTCTCTATTATTGTTATTATTATTGATAGAAAGAGTAAAAGATGATGATAATTACAATTTATAATTGTATTAATATATTATTATTATTATTAATTGATAGAAAAATAATTTATTCCTAAGAGATTGTTTATATTCATAATAATTGTTATTAAATTATTAGGTAACTTATTATGTGTTGTAACTTACTTATTAAAAGCTATTATTAATTAGTTGTTATCATCTTTTATATTTTTATAGAGAAAATAGAATATCAAAAGAAGATGATACCATTTGTTTAAAAAAATTAGTTAAATAGCTATAAACTAATTTGAGAGCGCCACATCATCTTTTTAAAATTCTCCTTTATATATATATATATGTAGATATTGATATCATATAAGTAATTAAGTAGAGTCGAATATAATAATAAAAAATCAGAAAAATTACAAAACAAAAAAAATATATACAATGTTGAAAAGATAGTAATTTAAAATTGTTAGAGTTGAGTTACATGATTTTTTTTTTTTAATTATTTATTTAATTATTATTTTTATTTTTATTTTTTTTGAAAATGAGAGTCAAATAGAATAAAAAAAAGTATAATACATTACCTAATCTTTTTTTTGCTTGTTCTTTTTTTCACTTTGCATATATAAGAGTACATTTTTTAGATTTAGTCAAAATATGATCAAAAAGTATTTAGTTTTAAAAATATAATATACCACATGCCCGAAAATTGTTTTGTTTAATAGAGAGAAAATGTAAATAATGCTTTCCAATTTATAATAATTACTTTCCTATATATCATAAAGTAATAAATTATTTTTATATTAATATATCATACATTAGTAATTAAATGTAGTTATAAGTTACACTATTATTAATTAATAATAATAGATATGAATGGGAGTTACTCTATTGATAATAATAATAGATATTTAGTTAAAATTATTATTGAAAAAAATAAATAAATGATAAAAATTAAGAAAATAAAGAATAGGATAGAAAACACACATAGATTGCCACCTCAACTTCCTAATGCTTTCCTTTATATTGATATATTGATTGAAGATTTGAGCATAGTGTTACACAAGAAGCTCATGTGAAAACACCAATTTTTTTCTTAATTATTTATATAATCTTTATTTTTGAATTTATTAAAAAATTAGGATGCTACTTAATTTGTAAATTCTATGTTTTCAATTTTAATACAATTAATTTGATTATAATACCTATATGAAAATTTTATATTTTAAATTATATCACTCAATCTAATTACAATATATATATATAAAAAGATTATAAAAATTAGGTAATACCGTGCGAAGCGCAGCTTAGGTCCCTAGTATATATATAAAGAAAAATTTAAAGAGAGTGAAGTGGTATAATCTAAAAGCTTTCTTCTATTTTCTTTATTTTATCATTTTTTCACAATTATATCAATTTTTGTTATTATTTTATTATTTAAATCACTTAATTAATAATAATGTAAAGCATTTAAAAACAAACTTTAACATGTAATAATTTAATAATAATCACTTTCTAACCCTTTACATTCTATAAAAACTATTCATAAATTACTTTGTAAAAAATCTCAATTAGAAAAGATACTAGGAATATTAAAAATTTTAATTTGGTTATTTAAGAAGAAAATTTAATTATAAAACAAAAAAAATTGTACTAACTAAGGCATTGCACAATGAAAAAGAGGATCAAGGTCTTTTCTCCTTCATCATATATAATTCATATTCATATTTATTTTGAATAAAGAATATATCTTATATAATTTAATCTCTCACACTGTTTAATTTCAAGATATTTATATTTTTCTTTGAAGGGACTATGACAGTGTAGCCCTAAATTATGAAGATATATTTATATACTAGTTAGGACACTCGTGCGTGAGATATATTTATTTTTTAAAAAAAATTAATTATTTTAAAGGAAAATATAATATTAATATTATTATTAAAATATTTTTTTAAACCAAAATAAAAAAAATTAAAAAACAATAAAATAAAAAGAATCAACATTACAAAATAATAATTTTTTAGATATTGAAGTTTAAACTATATGTATAAATTATACAAGAAAAATGTATAAATTAGTTCATTTAATTAATTTATTTATTTTTTGAAAAAACCACATATAGTTAAAGAGCTTTCAAATAAATATTGAACTCCACCAACATTTCACCTAGCAAAAAATAATTTAATTTTATATGTTAAAGTTTAAACTATATGTATATATTGTTGTAAGAAAAAGGCATAAACTACTTTATATAACTATTTAGTTAAGAAAATAAAAAGAATCAAAATTAGAAAATAATAATTTAAAGATACTAAAATTATTTATCACTAATAGATGACTTTTTCTTTTCTCAAAAAAAAAAAAAAAAAAAAAAGTACATACAAGGTATTAAATAGACATATTTGCTTCTAAATGAGAGATATTTTTTTTTTGTCATTTCATAATTAATTAAAGGTTATTTTGGTTATTCAATAATAAAAAGCCCATCAACATTCTCATTTTTATTAAGGTTATAGATTTATATAAAATTGTGATAGTTGGGAACAAAAACGGGTGACCATGCAAACCAAAGATAAATAAAGATGGTGTTAATTAGCGATGAACGACACTGTTATGATAGATTTTAGAAAGCAGGCAATGAAAAATAATTTTAGAGAGTAACATTGACTATCAACCGACAACCAATGACTACAAACAATGAACAGTGATGTGACTGGTAGATTTATATTTTCTAATTTTAGTTTTTTTTTTCCTTTTTGAAATTTTGTATTTTAATATTTTCAGTTTAATTATTTAATTAAATGCAGAATAATGAAACTGGTACTGAAAACAATTTTTCCGTAGTTACAGAATACAACTCTGTAACTCCAGAAGAACCCAGAAAAACAAATAGTGCATAAAAGTAAAAACACACAAGGCTTTTTTACGTGGTTTCAACAATCCTTTCAGATTGTTACTAGGCCACGGGGCCACGCCCAGAGATAAAATTCATTAGATCGATATCAAAAATACAAAGTAATTGACTTATGCATAAATAGACTCCCTCTTATTGTATGTCGCAAGCTTGATGTATTCTGCCTACTAACCGAATCTTGATAAAACTCCAAGAGCTCGAAATCCCTTCGATCACCTTGAAGAGTGCTTGAATTCTCCCAATTCAAGACTTAAAAAACAATCTCCCGGAAGCTTGTAAAACCTTCTCCCAAAGGTTGAGTGCTTGTATCCTCCCGATCCAAGACTTAAAAAGTAATCTTCCGAAAGCTTGTAAAACCTTCTCCCGAAGGTTCTGTGCTTGAATCCTCCCGATGCAAGACTTGAAAAATAATCTCTTGAAAGCTTTGAAAAAAACCTTCTCCCAAAGGTTGCACTGATGTTCTTCTTTGTTGTAGACTTGAATACAGGCTTAAGACAATACAAACTACAAATAAACAGAGTAAGAGTCGAACAGCTCTTCTCTACATAACAAAGACACTCTTTCCTTAAAATATGTATACAATTTTAAGTGTGTGAAAGAGATACAAAACCTAGCTGCTAAAAGGTGTATTTATAATCAATATACACCTTATTGATAGCTTACACACGGTCTGAACAAGACCCCAACCCACTAGAAACTTCCCTAAAATAATTCTTCAATCAGCCCAGGAATTTCTATTTCTATACCAACAGAATCGTGGGCAGTAAGTACAACTTTCCTTTTATAGAAAATGAAAGTTTAGCTCCAGTTTTCTCTTCAAGAAATCTGATCTAAAAAAATGGGAAACTCACACAAGATCAGAATATACAGCTAGTTAGATAAGAATTAATTGTATAATCAAACTTACTATTTTTACCACAATTTTCATAAATAGGAAAGCAAGACAACTTTCCATCCAAGTTTGGATACACAAAATATGGTAACCAATTTAAAACACACCAGCTGAAATATACAAAAAAAAATATTTTTGTCAATTAAATATGCCAAAAATAGAATTGAAAATCTCCCCCTTTGGCACTTTGATTGACAAAATATTTTATTATGAGAAAACCTACATCAAGTGTTAGAAACCAAAGCGAATAGCTTTTTAAAGATACAAGAGTATAGAAAATACTCTTTCTGCATGAAAGCACTCTAACACATAAAACAAAGAACTTTTTTTGGACAGAAAAGCTTACAAACCGAAATAAAGGCAACTTTTTAAATGGAAAAGTACACAAACCACAAACAAGACAACTCCCCCTAAAACAAAGGTCCAAAGTTATAACACATAATCCAAAAAATAAATACTACTCTCCCTTTTTGTCTATCAAGGAGCCAAAGATAACAAAAAACATGAACAAAGTCATAATAGTTCAGTCACACAAAAATAAAAAGCAAGAGATAGAAAATGGACCACTTATTCATCATCATTGGATTGGAAGAATTTCATGATGTTGTCCATCCTCCTAAGAAGCAAAGCTTGACTTGTCTCCATTCTTCCCAAACGCAAGTTGAATTTAGCCATTTCTGTAGGAGCAGAAGTGGAAGCAGATGCAGCAGTAGGATCATTTGCAATACCAGGGGAAGCAGACTGAGCCTTTTTCTGAGAAGATTTTCCTTGAGGAGGCTTCTCAGGAACTTTGAAAATGGTTCCAATAGCAGGCATCTCAATTGATTCATTCTCAAGAATCAATTCCTCTTGATCAGATAAAATCTTATGGATTAAATGAGGAAAGATAAGATTGAGCCTAGGTTTCTTGCCCTTTCTAAGAGAAACAATTTGCTCCCAAATCATGTCAGCCGAATCAATTTTAGCACCAATTGAAACTTTTTACAAAAAGAATGCAAGTTCATTTGAAACATTTATCGGATTGGAGCAAGGAAACCAATTGGATAGGGCAAACCTCATGAGTACAGCATGTTGATAGGTCAGTTGAGACATATGCATGGTGTCGGAGAGTTCCACATCATTATCACTAGTGAGGTAACCGAACACCTTTTGACGATCAAACTCCACATCAGTTGTCTCAATTCCCATTGGAAGATTAAGAGCTTCAGCCACATCCTTCACAGTAAAGGAATACCAGTGTCCTCTAACAAATACTTTGCCAAACATAAAAGAGTCCTCATCGAGAAATTCATCAGTGATGTTAGCATAAAATTCCTTCACAATTCGATCCACATAGCCATAAAAACCAATCAAAGTATCCACCCATTGTCTTTCTTTCAACATGTTATAAACCCCAAATGGCTTATGAGCAATGACATTGAAATTTTTATCAACAGTAAAATTCCTATTCTCATAAAATTTCATGTCTCTAGCATGATCATTATAACAAAAATAATGAGAATGAAGCTTGAAGTTTCCAAGAGAACTACCAGAGGGCCTCTTTCTTTTTTGCGGAAGAATAGGACTTGGAGAGACAATGGGTCTTTTTCCTTTGTCCTTCTTTGGAATTGCAGCAGGGACAACAACAAGTTCTGCACTGACAGGTTCAGCTTCATGCTCTTCACTTTCAGACCCAGAATCAACAGCAGAGGGTGGTTCTTTGGGCACAAACTCTTCACTTGAATCAGACAAACCCTCTGATTTGTGATCCTCCTCAGTTCCTTTTTCAGGATCAAAATCAGAAGATGAGACCAAGGGGGATTCTCTTTGAGATTTTTGGCCTTTGAAGATGAAGGCATCACCTTTTTCCCTTTGGAGACATTTTTGGGAAGAACCACTTCGGGTTTTTGAGGAGTGGATACCTTGGACCTTTTTTGAGAACTCACCGTGGGCAAAGTCACCATTGCTTTCTTGACATTTTAAGCACCATTCAAAGAAGAAGACTTCGACAATGTGTGATCGGATGAATGAGATTCATCACGATCACCAAACCCAGGGTGTTGGAGTAGCAATTGGAGAGCGAGGTTGTAAGTCGATTTTCGAGCTTGGATCTTCGACTTTCTGGCAGTTTTCGTCGGAGCAGATTACGAACCAGGAACTCCGATCACTGGAGCAGGCGGCGCAGGTGGGGAGATCGGAGATGCAGAAGCAGAGCCACGAGAGGGCCTCTTGGATGGTTGAGCATTTTTTGTTTTTGCCATTTTCCTTTGAGACCCTAGAAAACAAACACACTCTCAAACTTGAAAAGAGTAAAGATGTAAAGACCGCTTAGTTTAATTTGGAAATTAGCAGTTAATCACGTTTAATTATGAAATTATTTATAGCTATTTAAATAATTTATTATACTGTTATTATTGAATTCAGAGATGCATTTCTATGTCATTCAGTAGTTTTCATATTTTTGCATTTCCGGTGCCCGGTATTTTGGAACTCGGTGTTTGGCTCAGTAGGAATCACAACTTAGTATGTTAGTAGTTTGGGACGGTTTATTAGACATTGGGAATGTCGGGAATGGTCGGGAATTTAGAATTTCCCAAAAATATCCCTTTAGTGTTATTTATGTGGTTTTAATGTGGAGGGGCAAAATAGTCTTTTTGCCCCAATGATATTTTGTCTTTTTGTGATTTATTAATTGAAAAATAAATGTTATTTGATTTTAAATATTGGCTGAAATAAAGAGTAAGATGTTGCATGTAATTCATTTTCATTTCAAAATTCTAAGTTTAGAAAATAGAAATTTCAAAACCCTCTCAAGCTCTCTCTTTTCCTCTCTCTCTCTCTCGGCTGGTTGCATGGAATTCTAGGGCTGGTTTTCATTGATTTTCAAGCTAGCTTCAACCTAAATTTGTGAACTCTTGTTGTGGTATGTTCTCTCTAGCTTTTCTCCTTTTGTTATCTTGAAAAAAATGGTGAAAATATGAGTTATGCATGATTATTGAGGTTGTTGCTGCTGTGATCTTGTTGTTGTTTTCTGTGATTTAATCATGTTGATTAGAGTTTAATTAAGCTTCTTGTGGTGCTTGATTGTTAGGTTATTTAAAGTTATGATTTTTCCATGCTAAAACTATGATTTTTGAAAGAAATGTCTTGAATCTGCTGCTGTGATGTTGTTGATGTTTGTAGTTGTTTTCAGAGGTTTAATTATGCATGATTAAGTAGATTTATCTTGGTTTCACTGCATGTTAGCTAGGTTTACTCAAGTTTGAGTTTAGAACTCAAAGCTTGAGCTTTAATGGTGATTTTTGATTATGTGCAATCTGGGTGGTTTTGAAGCTTTAGAAATGTTCTAGGGGATATATGGAATAGGTCTGGAAGGTTTGAGATGATTTGGAGTTGATTTGAGCAAGATATGAATTTTTGAGTTTGCTGCCTGTGAGGAACCGGAATTCCGGTTGTGCATCCAGAATTCCAGATGGGGTTCTGAATTTTCCCAGAACCGGAATTCCAGTTGGGCAACCGGTCTACCGGTTGGGGAAAATTCTGAAACCCTAGTTTTCCTCGATTTTGTGTTTTTGGGGGTATTACAATGCTTTTTATCGATAGGGAAACTTTTAGTTCCTAGTTTAAGTCCCCGGGAAGTGATTTAGCGTGTTACTTATAGTGTTGTGATTTTTATGGTTTAGGAGCCTGTAATTCGCCGCGCAGATAGTTCCAGTCAGGTTGACCGGCACACCTGAATTCGGAATCCAGGTAAGATTAGTATAACAGTATGCATATGTAGATTACATGTTTAGCGTGCATGTAGGAAGCCTGTTAGATTACATTAGTTATGTATGTTGGCTTCAAACCATCCAACCCTGTCACGTCGGTACAGGCTGGAGTATGACCAGCAGCTGGAGTATGACCGGTTCGACCGATCAGGCTGACACTTAGGTTGGTGGTTCCGTACTATTGACGTATCCCGTCGGTATAGGCTGGAGTATGACCAGCAGCCGGAGTATGACCGGTTAGACCGATCAGGCGGATACTGTAACACGTCGGTACAGGCTGGAGTATGACTAGCAGCCGGAGTATGACCGGTTCGACCGATTAGGCTGTTACTTGCCAATAGTACCGTCCCTATGAACGTTCAGAACTCAGTACCGTGTTGGACACGGCAGTTAGGGGGACTCAGTATCGTGTTGGACATGGCAGTTAGGGTTATGATCAGGGGTATGGGCGTCTGATCATGACCAGGTTTTATGTATGAATATTATTATACTTTTCTTACTGAGTCTGTCGACTCACAGTTCTATGTTTATGTGTAGGTAAAGGCAAGGCTAGAGCTGATGGACCGTTAACGAGCTTTTGAAGATTGTACATGTCGGGGCGGTTAGGCCTGGAGCGTACGATCCTCAGGACAGCAAGGCTAATTTTTGTAACTAGTCGCTAGGCTACAATTATTTTGTATGAACAGTAAACTTTTGTAAATGATTTTGTAATCGGGATCCCGAGTCTTTTGTATAAATATTTTATAAGTTTAATTAAAAAGAAAAAATTTTAATTAATCAGGTTTTCTATAAACCTCGGTGATTAGCAACGAGCTGCACAGCATGTTTATAAATCACGTAATACGCCTATGTTAGTAAGGGTGTTACAATTTGGTATCAGAGCCGCCAGGTTGTCTTCCGAAGATCCTCACGACATGTACAATCATCATCAGCAGTTAGCTCGTTTCACGTTCAGTAAGCCTTTATTGCTTTAGTAGTTTATATATTTATTTATGAATGAGAAAAGCCTGTTAGGAAGCATGTTAGTAGCCTGATAGTAGAATAGGCGCATGTTTCGTTTTTAATTTCCAAATTAAGCGGCATTAGTAAGCTCTCCTTGAATACGACCTGATATGCCAACTCTCAGTTTCGCAGGCGGTTCTAACTAGATGGACGCCAGGCGGACTACCAGGAGTCAGGGCAACTCAGTGGGGTCGAATCAAGGTCAGGGAGCTCAGTTTCCCCCGCCAGTTAGGGGCCGAGGTAGAGGTCCCCGAGGCAGGGCTCGTGGTCGGGATGTTGGGAACCCGCCACAGGCTGCCCAGGCTCCCCCAGCCGATCAGGGAGCCCAGAATTGGGAGGTTCGGTTTGCTGAGATGCAAGCCCGAATAGAAGAGAAAGACCTCGAGATTCAGAGGTTGAGACAGCAGGGTGCTCCTGCAGTTCCGGTGCCAGTAGTTCCAGTGGCACCTGCCCCTGCTGCCCAGGCCGAGATAGTGGTGGCGGCCAATAGATTGGAACCTTTGTATGAACGGTTCCGGAAGCAAGCACCTCCGGTTTTCTTGGGAGGTCCAGACGTAATGAAGGCCGAGCAATGGCTGACGGTGATCACCAAAATCCTGAACTTCATGGGTGTCACCGGTAATGACAGAGTGGTGTGTGCCACTTTCCAGTTCCAGGAGGACGTTATGGTCTGGTGGGACATGGTGTCCCAGATTCATGACGTCACCACCATGACCTGGGAAAGGTTCCAGGAACTCTTCAACGCCAAGTACTATAGTGAGGCGGTCAGAAGCGCCAAGAGGAAAGAGTTCGCTCACCTGACCCAGCGTGAGAATATGAGCGTAACTGAGTATACTACTCAGTTCGATCGGTTGGCGAGGTTAGCCTCGGGAATTGTGCCAACCGACTTCAGCAAGAAAGAGAAGTATCTGGATGGGTTGAATGCAAGGATCAAGCATGATTTGATGATCACCACGGACGACAAGACCACCTATGCTGAGATGGTGGAGAAGGCACTGCGAGCTGAGGGCGCAGTTGGGTGTATGTCGGAGTCAGCTAGTACTCCGGCGAGTGGCGGGGCTCCTACCCCTCCTGCATCAGGCTTTAGCAGGGGGAGTAGTGGTTCGGCCATTGATCAGAGGAAGAGAGCACCCACTGCATCCGGTGGCTCGAGTCAGAACAAGAGGTTCCGGGGGAACCAGAATAGAGGTAGTCGTTCCGGTGGTATTGAGACCCGATTTTCCTATCCCGAGTGCCCTAGCTGCAAAAGGCACCATCGGGGTGAGTGCAAAGGTCAGGGATGCTTTCACTGTGGCATGCCCGGACACTTCAAGAGGGACTGTCCCCAGCTCCGTTCAGAGGCACCGAGAGCTCCGGCGATACCCACTCCAGCCAGGGTGTTCGCCATCACTCAGGCTGATGCAGATGCCAGCCCATCAGTTGTGACAGGTCAGCTTTCTGTTAATAACTCGCTTACTCAATACTGTTTGATTCTGGGGCTACACATTCTTATGTGGCAGCCAGAGTCTTTAGTAAATTGGATAGACCGTACGATAGTTATGAATCAGGGTTTGGAACCCTATTACCTGGCGGAGAATTGGTTTATCTCCAACAGGTGGATTAGGTCTATGCCGATCAGGATAGATGGTAGAGAGTTAAGTGCTGACCTGATAGAGATGAGTCTAGTAGAGTTTGATATTATTTTAGGAATGGATTTCCTATCTAAATATTCGGCGAGCATTGATTGCAAAAGGAAGATGGTGATCTTCCAACCGGAAAGTGAAGAACCATTCGTGTTTGTTGGTTCAGTTCGGGGATCTCGGATCCCGGTGATTTCAGCCATGTCAGCTAGAGATTTATTGCATGGCGGTTGTTTAGGGTTTCTGGCCGTTGTGGTGGACACCACTCGGCCAGATACCATTCGGCCAGAGGACATCAAGGTGGTTCGGGAATTTTTGGATGTTTTTCCCGAAGAACTTCCAGGATTACCACCTCAGCGGGAGATTGACTTCGTGATAGATTTGGCACCAGGGGTGGAACCGGTTTCCAAAGCCCCATATAGAATGGATCCAGCTGAACTTAAGGAATTAAAGATTCAGCTCCAAGGGTTGCTTGACATAGGGTTTATTCGGCCCAGTGTGTCACCCTGGGGAGCCCCGGTTTTATTCGTCAAGAAGAAAGATGGATCTATGAGGATGTGCATCGACTACAGAGAATTGAACAAGCTGACGGTGAAGAATAAATATCCATTACCTAGGATCGATGATTTGTTCGATCAACTTCAGGGGAAGACGGCCTTTTCTAAGATTGATCTCCGTTCGGGTTATCATCAGTTGAGAATCCAAGAGGAGGACATTCCGAAGACGGCTTTCCGCACTAGGTATGGACATTACGAATTCCTGGTTATGTCATTCGGACTAACCAATGCTCCTGCAGCATTTATGGACTTGATGAATAGAGTATTCAAGGATTTCCTCGATATCTGCGTGATTGTGTTTATCGACGACATCCTCGTGTACTCTCAATCAGAAGAGGAGCATGAATTACATCTTCAGATGGTACTGCAACGGCTTCGAGAACACAAGCTTTATGCCAAGTTCAAGAAATGTGAATTTTGGTTATCTCAGGTGTCCTTCCTAGGGCACATTGTGAGCAAAGATGGGATCAAGGTAGATCCCGGAAAGATCGAATCCGTCAGGGATTGGCCGAGACCGAAGACAGTGACAGAGATTAGAAGCTTCTTGGGTTTAGCTGGGTACTACCGTAGGTTCGTGGAAGGGTTCTCTAAAATTTCAATGCCCCTAACGTAGCTTACAAAGAAGAATCAGCGATTTATTTGGTCAGACAAGTGCGAAGCTAGTTTTCAGGAGCTGAAGCAGAGGTTGATTACCGCTCCAGTGCTAGCTTTGCCTTCAGACAGCGAGAAGTTTGTAGTTTATTGTGACGCATCCAAACAAGGTTTGGGGTGTGTGTTGATGCAAGCCGATCGGGTCATCGCTTATGCCTCTCGTCAGTTAAAGGATTATGAACAGCGATACCCGACTCATGATCTAGAGTTGGCCGCAGTGGTTTTTGCATTGAAGATTTGGCGGCATTACCTTTATGGAGAAAAGTGTGAAATCTATACCGACCATAAAAGTCTCAAGTATTTCTTCACTCAGAAGGATTTGAATATGAGACAAAGGCGTTGGTTGGAATTAGTGAAAGATTACGACTGTGAGATCCTCTATCACCCTGGAAAGGCCAATGTAGTGGCCGATGCCCTGAGCAGAAAGGGTCCCGGGCAAGTGGCTAGTATGGTTCAGATCTCACCCCAGCTAGTGGAGGATATGGTTAGATCCAGCATTGAGTTTTTGGTAGGTCAGCTTCACAACTTAACGCTGCAATCTGATCTGTTGGAAAGAATAAAAGTCGCTCAGATGACGGATCCAGAATTAGTGAAGATCAGAGATGAGGTGTTGGTTGGTCAAGCCAAGGACTTTTCAGTGTCAGACAGCGGGATGCTTCTGTATAAAGCTAGGGTTTGTGTTCCGAATAGTATGGAACTCAGGAATGAGGTCTTTGAGGAGGCTCATTCTACCCTGTATTCTCTGCATCCCGGCACCACTAAGATGTACCAAGATTTGAAACCGTACTTCTGGTGGAGCGGTATGAAGATGAATTTGGTAGAATTAGTATCGAGATGCCTCACTTGTCAGCAGATTAAGGCTGAACATCAGAGACCAGCAGGGTTGTTGCAGCCTCTAACCCTACCAGAATGGAAGTGGGAAGATATCACGATGGATTTTGTGGTCGGGTTACCTAGGACCACGGGTTTATTTGATTCCATCTGGGTAGTGGTGGATCGATTTACGAAATCTGCTCATTTTCTGCCGGTTAGAACAACATTTACAGTGGATCAGTTGGCAGAGTTGTATGTCAGAGAGATCGTAAGACTTCACGGGGTACCGAAGTCTATAGTTTCGGAGAGGGATCCGAAGTTCACCTCCAAATTTTGGCAGAGTTTGCAGCGAGCAATGGGTACAAAGCTGAAATTTAGTACAGCTTTCCATCCTCAGACAGATGGTCAGTCCGAAAGGACAATTCAGATATTGGAGGACATGTTGCGAGCCTGTGTTATGGATTTTGAAGGCTCATGGAATAAGTATCTACCGTTGATAGAATTTTCTTACAAATACAGTTATCAGAGTACGATAGGGATGGCTCCCTACGAACTGTTATACGGTAGGAAATGTAGATCTCCCATTCACTGGGATGAGACAGGGGAGAGGAAATACCTAGGTCCAGAGTCAGTGCAGCGGACCAATGAGGCAATAGAGAAGATAAAAGCTAGGATGCTTGCCTCATAGAGTAGACAGAAGAGTTACGGAGATCCGAAACGCAGAGATGTTGAGTTCCAAGTAGGGGATCAAACGTTTCGGGAAAAGAGGCAAGTTATGCCCTAGATTTACAGGACCTTTCAAGATTCTCGAGAAGATAGGTCAAGTGGCATACCGGTTAGCGTTGCCTCCAGCTTTATCAGCAATTCACAACGTATTCCATGTCTCGATGTTGAGAAAATACGTTTCAGATCCCTCTCATATACTCAGTTATGAGAGCCTAGAACTGCAGCCAGACATGACTTATCAAGAACAGCCAGTGCAGATCCTGGATAAAAAGGATAAAGTCCTTCGGAATAAGACCATAGCATTGGTCAAAGTTCTCTGGAGAAACAGCAAGGTGGAGGAAGCCACCTGGGAGCTAGAGTCAGATATGAGAGCTCAATATCCAGAGTTATTCAGGTTAGATTTCGGGGACGAAATCCTTTTTAAGGGGGGAGTAGTTGTAAAGACCGCTTAGTTTAATTTAGAAATTAGCAGTTAATCACGTTTAATTATGAAATTATTTATAGCTATTTAAATAATTTATTATACTGTTATTATTGAATTCAGAGATGCATTTCTATGTCATTCAGTAGTTTTCATATTTTTGCATTTCCGGTGCCCGGTATTTTGGAACTCTGTGTTTGGCTCAGTAGGAATCACAACTTAGTATGTTAGTAGTTTGGGACGGTTTATTAGACATTGGGAATGTCGGGAATGGCCGGGAATTTAGAATTTCCCAAAAATACCCCTTTAGTGTTATTTATGTGGTTTTAGTGTGGAGGGGCAAAATGGTCTTTTTGCCCCAATGATATTTTGTCTTTTTGTGATTTATTAATTGAAAAATAAATGTTATTTGATTTTAAATATTGGCTGAAATAAATAGTAAGATGTTGCATGTAATTCATTTTCATTTCAAAATTCTAAGTTTAGAAAATAGAAATTTCAAAACCCTCTCAAGCTCTCTCTTTTCCTCTCTCTCTCTCTCTCGGCTGGTTGCATGGAATTCTAGGGCTGGTTTTCATTGATTTTCAAGCTAGCTTCAACCTAAATTTGTGAACTCTTGTTCTGGTATGTTCTCTCTAGCTTTTCTCCTTTTGTTTTCTTGAAAAAAATGGTGAAAATATGAGTTATGCATGATTATTGAGGTTGTTGCTGCTGTGATCTTGTTGTTGTTTTCTGTGATTTAATCATGTTGATTAGAGTTTAATTAAGCTTCTTGTGGTGCTTGATTGTTAGGCTATTTAAAGTTATGATTTTTCCATGCTAAAACTATGATTTTTGAAAGAAATGTCTTGAATTTGTTGCTGTGATGTTGTTGATGTTTGTAGTTGCTTTCAGCGGTTTAATTATGCATAATTAAGTAGATTTATCTTGGTTTCACTGCATGTTAGCTAGGTTTACTCAAGTTTGAGTTTAGAATTCAAAGCTTGAGCTTTAATGGTGATTTTTGATTATGTGCAATCTGGGTGGTTTTGAAGCTTTAGAAATGTTCTAGGGGATATATGGAATAGGTCTGGAAGGTTTGAGATGATTTGGAGTTGATTTGAGCAAGATATGAATTTTTGAGTTTGCTGCCTGCGAGGAACCGGAATTCCGGTTGTGCATCCAGAATTCCAGATGGGGTTCTGAATTTTCCCAGAACCAGAATTCCGGTTGGGCAACCGGTCTACCGGTTGGGGAAAATTCTGAAACCCTAGTTTTCCTCGATTTTGTGTTTTTGGGCGTATTGCCATGCTTTTTATCGATAGGGAAACTTTTAGTTCCTAGTTTAAGTCCCCGGGAAGTGATTTAGCGTGTTACTTATAGTGTTATGATTTTTATGGTTTAGGAGCCTGTAATCCGCCGCGCAGATAGTTCCAGTCAGGTTGACTGGCACACCTGAATTCGGAATCCAGGTAAGATTAGTATAACAGTATGCATATGTAGATTACATGTTTAGCGTGCATGTAGGAAGTCTGTTAGATTACATTAGTTATGTATGTTGGCTTCGAACCATCCAACCCTGTCACGTCGGTACAGGCTGGAGTATGACCAGCAGCCGGAGTATGACCGGTTCGACCGATCAGGCTGACACTTAGGTTGGTGGTTCCGTACTATTGACGTATCCCGTCGGTACAGGCTGGAGTATGACCAGCAGCCGGAGTATGACCGGTTCGACCGATCAGGCGGATACTGTAACACGTCGGTACAGGCTGGAGTATGACCAGCAGCCGGAGTATGACCGGTTCGACCGATCAGGCCATTACTTGTCAATAGTACCGTCCCTATGAACGTTCAGAACTCAGTACCGTGTTGGACACGGCAGTTAGGGGGACTCAGTATCGTGTTGGACACGGCAGTTAGGGTTATGATCAGGGGTATGGGCGTCTGATCATGACCGGGTTTTATTTATGAATATTATTATGCTTTTCTTACTGAGTCTGTCGACTCACAGTTCTATGTTTATGTGTAGGTAAAGGCAAGGCTAGAGCTGATGGACCGTGAACGAGCTTATGAAGATTGTACATGTCGCGGCGGTTAGGCCTGGAGCGTACGATCCTCGGGACAGCAAGGCTAATTTTTGTAACTAGTCGCTAGGCGACAATTATTTTGTATGAACAGTAAACTTTTGTAAATGATTTTGTAATCGGGATCCCGAGTCTTTTGTATAAATATTTTATAAGTTTAATTAAAAAGAAAAAATTTTAATTAATCACGTTTTCCATAAACCTCGTTGATTAGCAACGAGATGCACAGCATGTTTAAAAATCACGTAATACGCCTATGTTAGTTAGGGTGTTACATAAGACTTTTGAAAAAAAATATTAGAGAGGAATGAAGAGTGGTGATCGTAGGTAAGTGGGTAGTTGAGCATATATAGCATTTCAAATTTAATTACCCCATAATCAGAAAAAAAAATGAAAAATGAAAGTAACTTCCTTACCTTAGACACCACGTGGGGAGAGAAAAGAGGAAACCAAAAAGATTTTTCAAAAATTGGTCAAGGTTATCTTAAATGGAAAAAGGAAACAACATATCCCCACAAAATCTAAGAATTAAAAACCCAACCAAATCTAAAATTGCCACCAAAAAGGAAACCACAAAATAATTAAATAATTATATAATTAAAAACAAGTTTCCTACAACACAAAAAATAAGACCAAATCTCCAAAAATAAAGGAAACGCAAAAGATAGAAAGTAATGAAAACATGTTTCCATAAAAGAAAAGAAATAGCCAAAGAATCGAAAATAATGCCCCCCTTTTTCTTTAATTTTTTCAAAATATGCCTCCTAAAATAATTTGCAAAGAACGAATAAGACAGCACTAAATGACACAGAAAGCACCAATCAACACTTAAGAGCAAAAATAGTGTCTAAGAAAATAATGAAACATAACAAGAAAAAATAACAAGAATTTTTAAGAAAGCTCAAATGACAAAATCGGTCACAGGATTTATTTTTTTTTATTTCTTTATTTGTTTTTTTATATATAAAAGATAGAAAAATAAAATAATCTTGATATTTTTGTAACAAAAAGTACACAATGTCCGCTTATCTTTGTCCCTGATGAAAAAATCAAACTCACAAGAATAGTCAGAAATTATTTTATCAAGCTAATGTAGTAGAATGAGATCATACCGGTTACGCAAGAAAAAAATTGACTCAGTCACCAAGAATATTAAACCAAATCAAACAGTCTGTAACAGCTTTATAACACCATTTTCGAGGATATGAAAATTTTACCACAAACTGTGTCAAGCATAAGTGTGTGAAAGTGTAAGTAGGGAACATTTCCCAATTGTCAAAAAGACTTTTTCTGATAGAATGCACCCATAGGAGACGTTGTCACACTACCTCAATGGTAGCCCTTTTCAATGGTAGCGTATCTTCTACATAACTCCTAATTACATAGTTCCAACTTACTCAAAGACGGCTTTCACACATTGAGATAGGTAGCTCTATTCATCCAATGGAGCTTGAACACACAGTTTTTAAACAATTTTTGAAAATGGTAGCTTACATAACACTGTTTGATGAATCTGAATATTCTTGGGAGGAGTAAACGATTTTCCTGAACCAAACCTATATGAAACCAAAACACTAAAATTAATAGCAATAAAATAATGACTGTAATTCTTATAAAGTTGAGATTTTCTTCTAGGACAAGGACAGAGACACGACATTATAAACACTAAGTCAACTCAAAAATCAAGGATCAAGAAGTACACAAACATTAAACAGTACAAACCCCTAAGGATTTCCTTAGAGAGATAAATCGGACCGAGTCAAGAGCTTTAGTAAAAATATCTGCTATTTGCTTGCTAGTTTCGACATATTCTAAGACAAGAGTTTTATTTTCCACAAGCTCTCTAATAAAGTGATGACGGATGTCTATGTGCTTTGTACATGAGTGTTGAACAGGATTTTTTGAAATATTTATAGCACTAGTGTTATCACAGAAAATAGTTAAAGTTTTCAAATCAAACCCATAATCTGCCATCATTTGTTTTATCCATAACAATTGGGTACAACAACTACCCGCAGCAATATACTCAGCCTCAACTGTGGACAGAGAGATTGAGTTTTGCTTCTTACTGTGCCATGAAACAAGATTATTTCCAAGATAGAAACATCCACCACTAGTGCTTTTTCTATCATCTGCATTGTAATGACCGCTCTAGTAATATGGATTAGAAAAGGCAATTAGCACTAATTTTTATTATTTTATTATTATTTGTGAATTAAATTTAAATGTGGACCCCAATATTTAGAAATAAATATTAGAGTTATAATTTCTCAATTTCGGAGATTTTATTAAACTCTAGGGGTATTATCTAGCTTATATGTGTAATATGTTATTTTTGTAATTTTTGTTTGGCGACAACGGAAAATGCGATGGATGGCTAGATTGATCACATGGGTAAGTTTAGAACCTTATTTCATAGTGGGAAATATTTTAGAGAAAATATTTTATCGGGATTGAGCGGGGTTATGGAATTGACCATTTTACCCCTAGCTTTAGAATTAACCAAGTTTTAACCTTAAGGGCTTTTTAGTCATTTCTTATGTGGTTAAATGAGGGTTAGGTGGCAGCCTTGGGTGATGACACCTATTTCATGTTAATATAATTGGGTGAAAAGGGATTTTATTTTGAAAAAGAAATTAAAAATTAGAGAAAATCAAGAACCATTTCTCTTTTCTCTCTCTTGGGGTTCGGCTCTCTCAAACGAGAAGGAAAACCCAGAATTTTCTTCATAATTTTCTGTATTTCCATCCAAGGATTCAAGGAAAAATAACTAAGGTAACCCTAGCTCCTTTCTCTTTCAAGTTCATGAAGTTGTATGTTGGTTTTAGGATTGATTTTGGGTTATAGGGGCTGTTAGGGTTTAAGGTTTGCTTAGTTCGAATTTTAGGGTTTGTTTAGCTTAATTCTAGTTCTTGGTAGCTGGTTTAGAGATTGGTTGTTAGTTTTGAGCAATTCTAAGCTTTGAGTTCAAGCTTTAAGCTTTAATGGCAAGTTGATATTTATTGTGTTTTTCTGTGAAATACTGCTGGGTTTTATTGTGTATGCCTTGATTAGGAGCTCTGGAGAGTTTGGTATCATTTGGTGGAAAATTGAGCAAAGAAGGAAGTGTTTTGGGAATACTGGTGCAAACCGGCAAGCCGGTTTGCCATGCCCCAAAACCGGCTTGCTGCTTTGGCAGATTCCCGAACACTTCGTTGTCTCAATTTTTGTCCATTTCGGTACCTCGGTTGGGTGTTTCCCCATTTCCAGAGTTAGAATAATCCCTTTAGAGTATAGCAGAACCTAGGGTTTTGGTTTTGGGTTCCCGGGATTAGGGTTTTAATCATGTGACTTACTCGGTTTCAAAATGTGATTAGGGCATCCATCTAGCACAGAAATTCCGTTCAGGTCGGCTAGCACACTTGAATTCGGAAAACAGGTAAGAACTGTGTATAATGTATGATGTGATTATCTGAATGTATGTATGTGTTAATATGTATACATGCTTATTTGTTGTGATTCATACACTACCAACACTTGTACAGTTGTGGTACGGAGTGCATTGGTAAGGTGTGTGATGTTTGAAAGTACGTCATAGTGTTACCAGCACTTGTACGGGAAGGTACAAGGTGTCTGTGGTACAACACTAGATAGTACTCAGGGTGCGGTCATACCTTACCTACACTAATACGAAGGTATTATGAGTGTATGTGGTACATGGTACATGGTCGTGTCCCAGTTAGAACGTTCATACTCATCTGTTAAGCTCTGTAAATAGGTGTATGGGCGCCTATTTACGAGTTCGGAAATTATATGATATGTTATATGCATTTCTTACCGAGTACGGTGACTCACAGTTTCTGCTTCCATGTGTAGGTAAAGGAAAGGCGAAGGCTGAACAGGAGTGAACCTGAGCTCGGGTGAGATTGTACATGTCAAGCAGCGCGACCTGGAGTGTTCGGTCTCGGGACATCTGCGAGTTGTATTTTGAAAGTCGCTGTGCGACCTGTAAATCTGTATATTTTGGAATGTATGCTTAAAAAGTAAAGTTTGTAAAGTTTTAAAAATCGGGATCCCGGCACTTGTAAATATTTTATTACAAAGTTTAATGTTTAATGCAAAAGTTTTAATTTGACACGTTTTTCGAGAAATTTCTTTGATTAGCAAAGATTGCAAAATTATTGAAAAAGCACTGTAGCGTGCCTTAGCATTAGGGCGTTACAATTTTGGTATCAGAGCCGCCAGGTTTGTCTACTGAAGCTTGCTATGACATGTACAATCTTCATCAGAGAAAGCTCGGTTCACGGTTCAGTAAGCCTGTACTTGTTTAGTATCTTAAATAAATGTGAATGTGAAAGCATGTTAGGTAGCATATTAGATTTAAATTAAATATATTTTCTTAAAAGAAAAGAAAGTGTGTTGCCTTTAAGTTATTAAGAGCGGTGTTAATTTGATCGCTGTCTAACCTGCCTGGCTTATGGATTCGCAGGCTAAGTCCTATTAAATGGACGCCCCGCGAAATACAAGAAGTCAGGGTGGCATGGTTGAGACCGGAGGCGGTCAGAGGAATCCTCAAAATCCTCGTGGTCGCGGCCGTGGCCGTGGCAGAGCTAAGGGTGGTCGCCCTGTAAATCCACCTCAAGCTCCTCCTGATTGGGAGCAAAGATTTGCGGAGATGCAAGATAGAATCCGCCAGCAAGATGAAGAGATCCAAAGGTTGAGGCAGCAGGGACCTCCTGCCGTGCCCCCTCAAGTGGTTCAGGCTGTTGCAGTTCCCGCAGTGCCAGCAGAACAACCTGCTGTTGGCAACCGTATGGAACCGTTGTACGAAAGATTTCGAAAGCAGGCACCTCCAGTATTTCTGGGAGGCCCTGATGTGATGAAGGCCGAGCAGTGGCTTTCGGTAATAGAACGCATCCTCAATTTTATGGGAGTGGTTGGAAATGACCGGGTAACCTGTGCCACTTTCCAGTTTCAGGAAGACGCTCTCGTGTGGTGGGAGTTAATAACCCTCACTCGAGACGTCACGCTGATGACCTGGGAAGAATTCAAGGAGTTGTTTAACTCCAAGTATTACAATGAAGCAGTCCGCAGTGCAAAGCGGAAAGAGTTCACCGAGTTGGTTCAAACTGAGGGAATGTCTGCCATCGAATATACGACAAAGTTTGACCGGTTGGCCAAGTTGGCAGCGGGAATTGTGCCAACTGACTTTAGTAAGAAGGAGAAATACTTGGCGGGTTTGAGTGCAAAGATTAGACATGATCTGGTTATTACTACTACTGAGGCAACCACTTATGCGGAGATGGTTGAAAAGGCTTTGAGAGCCGAGGGAGCGGTAAAATTCCTTCAGGAGCCCCGGGTGACTCCGAGTGTTGGTGGAACCCCCACTATTCCTACTCTTGGTTATGGTAGGGATGGTGGTGACTCCACCACCGAGCAGAAAAGAAAAGTTGTTCCAGCTTCTGGTGGCTCGGGGCAAAGCAAGCGGTTCCGTGGGAACCAAGGCAGAGGGGGACGCCAGGGTTACTCTTATCCTGAGTGTCCAAGATGCAAGAAACACCATCCGGGAGAGTGTAACCGGAAGACATGCTTCCTGTGTGGCATGGTGGGGCATTTCAAGAAAGATTGCCCCCAGGCAAAGAAAGAGGAGCCGAAAGCTGAGGTGAAACCAGTTCCTGCTCGTGTGTTTGCCATTACCCAAGCTGACGCTGCAGCCAGTCCTTCTGTTGTGACAGGTCAGCTTCCCATCAACAACTTGTTATTTACAGTATTATTTGACTCGGGAGCTACACGTTCATATGTGGCTACAAGAGTGATTGATCTTATGGGTAGGCCTTGTGAAATTTTAGAAAGAGGGTTCGGAACCCTAATGCCTAGCGGGGAATTGGTTATCTCTAATAGGCGCATTAGGTCTATGCCGATTAGGATCGAAGATAGGGAATTGAGTACTGATCTCATAGAATTGAAACTAACTGAGTTTGATATTATACTGGGAATGGATTTCTTATCCAAGTATTCGGCCAGTATAGATTGTAGGCGTAAAATGGTGACTTTTCAGCCGGAAGGTGAAGATCCATTTGTTTATGTTGGATCGGTTCAGGGGTCTCGGATCCCGGTTATTTCTGTGTTGAGAGCTAGGGATTTACTATGCAATGGTTGTGTAGGATTTCTAGCGGTAGTATTTGACTCCGAGACACTCGAAACATTTGGGCCCGAGGTAGTTCGGGTAGTGAAAGATTTTCTTGATGTGTTTCCCGAGGAGTTGCCGGGATTGCCGCCACAACGAGAGATTGATTTTGTTATTGATTTGGCACCTGGAGTCGAACCTGTTTCTAAAGCTCCATATAGGATGGCTCCAGCAGAACTCAAGGAGCTTAAGTTGCAACTTCAGGGGATGCTGGACATTGGGTTTATTCGACCCAGTGTATCGCCCTGGGGAGCTCCGGTTCTCTTTGTGAAAAAGAAAGATGGTTCCCTCAGAATGTGTATTGATTATCGGGAACTTAACAAGCTGACGATTAAGAATAAGTACCCGTTGCCCAGAATCGACGATTTGTTTGATCAGCTTCAGGGAAAGACTGTGTTTTCAAAGATTGATTTACGGTCGGGTTATCACCAACTCAGAATTCGGGAGGAGGACATACCAAAGACTGCTTTTAGAACCAGATATGGGCACTATGAGTTTCTGGTAATGTCATTCGGATTGACTAATGCTCCTGCGGCCTTTATGGATCTTATGAATAGAGTATTCAAGGATTTCCTCGATAACTGCGTTATAGTGTTTATCGATGACATTCTTGTATACTCTCGGTCAGATGAGGAGCACGAGCATCATCTTCGAATGGTGTTACAGCGACTTAGGGATCACAAGCTGTATGCCAAGTTCAAAAAGTGTGAATTCTGGTTGTCCGAGGTATCCTTTCTGGGTCATATTGTGGGGAAGAATGGAATTATGGTCGATCCAAACAAGGTGGAATCAGTGAAGAATTGGCCGAGGCCTAAGTCTGTGACGGAAATTCGAAGTTTTCTCGGGTTAGCAGGGTATTATCGACGTTTCGTCGAAGGATTTTCTAAACTTTCTATGCCCCTAACCGAATTGACTAAGAAAAATCAGAGATTTGTGTGGTCAGATAAGTGTGAATCAAGCTTTCAGGAGTTGAAGCAGCGTTTGATAACAGCTCCGGTGTTAGCTTTGCCATCAGATCAAGAGAAATTTGTTGTGTATTGTGATGCATCCGGACGAGTGCAGGGATGTGTTCTGATGCAAGCTGACAGAGTCATAGCCTATGCCTCTCGTCAACTGAAGGATTATGAGCAGCGTTACCCAACTCATGATTTAGAGCTCGCTGCTGTAGTTTTTGCTTTAAAGATATGGCGACATTATCTTTACGGTGAAAAGTGTGAAATTTATACTGATCATAAAAGTCTTAAATACTTTTTCACCCAAAAAGATCTGAATATGAGGCAGAGAAGGTGGTTGGAGTTAGTTAAGGACTACGATTGTGAAATACTGTATCACCCCGGGAAAGCCAATGTCGTGGCCGATGCTCTAAGCAGAAAAGGTCCCGGTCAAGTGTGTACTACGGTTATGATAGCTCCTCAACTAGCCTCGGAAATGGTTAGTGCAGGAATTGAGTTCGTGGTCGGGAAACTACATAATTTAACACTCCAATCTGATCTGTTGGAGAGGATCAGAAAGGCACAACTAGAAGATCCCGAGCTAGTTAAAGTTCGAGATGAAGTGGTAGCTGGTCGGCCTAGAGGTTTTACAGTCTCGAACAGTGGAATGTTGCTATATAAAGCTCGAGTTTGTGTTCCTAGTGTGGATGAGCTTAAGAAAGAGATACTTGATGAAGCTCACACCACACCTTATTCGTTGCATCCAGGAACCACCAAGATGTATCAGGATTTGAAACCCTACTTCTGGTGGTATGGGATGAAGAGAGATGTGGTGGACTATGTGTCCAAGTGTTTAACCTGCCAGCAGATTAAGGCTGAACATCAGAGGCCGGCAGGGTTATTGCAACCTTTAGTCCTTCCTGAATGGAAGTGGGAGGACATTGCAATGGACTTTGTAACTGGTTTGCCTAGAACTACAGGAATGTATGATTCTGTTTGGGTCATCGTGGACAGATTCACAAAGTCAGCTCACTTCTTACCAGTGAAAGTTACATATTCAGTGGATCAATATGCTGAACTGTATGTAAAGGAGATAGTTCGTCTCCATGGAGCCCCTAAATCTATTGTATCAGACAGGGATCCAAAGTTCACATCGAAGTTTTGGGTGAGTCTTCAGAAGGCTATGGGTACCAAGTTAAAGTTTAGTACAGCCTTTCACCCTCAGACTGATGGTCAATCAGAAAGAACTATTCAGATTTTAGAAGACCTACTGCGAGCCTGTGTCATGGACTTTGAGGGTTCATGGAATAAGTACTTGCCTTTAATTGAATTCTCCTACAACAACAGCTACCAAAGTACAATAGGGATGGCTCCCTATGAGATGTTATATGGTAGAAAATGTCGTTCTCCTATTCATTGGGACGAGACAGGAGAAAGGAAGTACCTGGGTCCTGAGTTAGTACAGAGGACCAGTGAAGCTATTGATAAGATCAAGGCTCGGATGCTTGCTTCTCAAAGCAGGCAGAAAAGTTATGCTGATCCGAAGCGTAGAGATGTTACATTTCAGGCAGGAGAACATGTTTTCCTGCGGGTTTCACCAATGAAGGGTATTAGACGCTTCGGGAAGAAGGGTAAGTTAAGCCCTAGGTTCATTGGGCCATTTCAGATACTTGAGAAGGTCGGGCAGGTAGTGTATCGGCTAGCCTTACCACCAGCATTATCAGCTGTTCATGACGTATTTCACATTTCTATGTTAAGGAAATACGTGTCAGACCCGACTCATGTCTTGAGTTATGAAGCCCTTGAACTTCAACCAGACTTATCCTATGAAGAGCAACCTGTTCAGATTTTGGATCGAAAAGAAAAAGTTCTTCGGAGCAAGACTATTGCACTGGTTAAGGTGCTCTGGAGGAACAGTAAGGTGGAAGAAGCCACCTGGGAGTTGGAGTCAGATATGAGAACTCAGCATCCAGAGCTATTCAGGTTAGATTTCGGGGACGAAATCCTATTAACGGGGGGATAATTGTAATGACCGCTCTAGTAATATGGATTAGAAAAGGCAATTAGCACTAATTTTTATTATTTTATTATTATTTGTGAATTAAATTTAAATGTGGACCCCAATATTTAGAAATAAATATTAGAGTTATAATTTCTCAATTTCGGAGATTTTATTAAACTCTAGGGGTATTATCTAGCTTATATGTGTAATATGTTATTTTTGTAATTTTTGTTTGGCGACAACGGAAAATGCGATGGATGGCTAGATTGATCACATGGGTAAGTTTAGAACCTTATTTCATAGTGGGAAATATTTTAGAGAAAATATTTTATCGGGATTGAGCGGGGTTATGGAATTGACCATTTTACCCCTAGCTTTAGAATTAACCAAGTTTTAACCTTAAGGGCTTTTTAGTCATTTCTTATGTGGTTAAATGAGGGTTAGGTGGCAGCCTTGGGTGATGACACCTATTTCATGTTAATATAATTGGTGAAAAGGGATTTTATTTTGAAAAAGAAATTAAAAATTAGAGAAAATCAAGAACCATTTCTCTTTTCTCTCTCTTGGGGTTCGGCTCTCTCAAACCAGAAGGAAAACCCAGAATTTTCTTCATAATTTTCTGTATTTCCATCCAAGGATTCAAGGAAAAATAACTAAGGTAACCCTAGCTCCTTTCTCTTTCAAGTTCATGAAGTTGTATGTTGGTTTTAGGATTGATTTTGGGTTATAGGGGCTGTTAGGGTTTAAGGTTTGCTTAGTTCGAATTTTAGGGTTTGTTTAGCTTAATTCTAGTTCTTGGTAGCTGGTTTAGAGATTGGTTGTTAGTTTTGAGCAATTCTAAGCTTTGAGTTCAAGCTTTAAGCTTTAATGGCAAGTTGATATTTATTGTGTTTTTCTGTGAAATACTGCTGGGTTTTATTGTGTATGCCTTGATTAGGAGCTCTGGAGAGTTTGGTATCATTTGGTGGAAAATTGAGCAAAGAAGGAAGTGTTTTGGGAATACTGGTGCAAACCGGCAAGCCGGTTTGCCATGCCCCAAAAACCGGCTTGCCGGTTTTGGCAGGATTCCCGAACACTTCGTTTTCTCAATTTTTGTCCATTTCGGTACCTCGGTTGGGTGTTTCCCCATTTCCAGAGTTAGAATAATCCCTTTAGAGTATAGCAGAACCTAGGGTTTTGGTTTTGGGTTCCCGGGATTAGGGTTTTAATCATGTGACTTACTCGGTTTCAAAATGTGATTAGGGCATCCATCTAGCACAGAAATTCCGTTCAGGTCGGCTAGCACACTTGAATTCGGAAAACAGGTAAGAACTGTGTATAATGTATGATGTGATTATCTGAATGTATGTATGTGTTAATATGTATACATGCTTATTTGTTGTGATTCATACACTACCAACACTTGTACAGTTGTGGTACGGAGTGCATTGGTAAGGTGTGTGATGTTTGAAAGTACGTCATAGTGTTACCAGCACTTGTACGGGAAGGTACAAGGTGTCTGTGGTACAACACTAGATAGTACTCAGGGTGCGGTCATACCTTACCTACACTAATACGAAGGTATTATGAGTGTATGTGGTACATGGTACATGGTCGTGTCCCAGTTAGAACGTTCATACTCATCTGTTAAGCTCTGTAAATAGGTGTATGGGCGCCTATTTACAGGTCGGAAATTATATGATATGTTATATGCATTTCTTACTGAGTCTGTTGACTCACAGTTTCTGCTTCCATGTGTAGGTAAAGGAAAGGCGAAGGCTGAACAGGAGTGAACCTGAGCTCGGGTGAGATTGTACATGTCAAGCAGCGCGACCTGGAGTGTTCGGTCTCGGGACATCTGCGAGTTGTATTTTGAAAGTCGCTGTGCGACCTGTAAATCTGTATATTTTGGAATATATGCTTAAAAAGTAAAGTTTGTAAAGTTTTAAAAATCGGGATCCCGGCACTTGTAAATATTTTATTACAAAGTTTAATGTTTAATGCAAAAGTTTTAATTTGACACGTTTTTCGAGAAATTTCTTTGATTAGCAAAGATTGCACAATTATTGAAAAAGCACTGTAGCGTGCCTTAGCATTAGGGCGTTACATGCATTACCTGCCCAATCAGCATCAATAAAGCAAACAAGATTAGAGTTAGTGTCTTTAGAAAACCAAATTCCAAAATCAACAGTGCTATTTACATAGCGAATAATTCTTTTCATAGCAGAATTGTAACACCCTAACTGGCATAGGCGTATTACGTGATTTTTAAATATACTGTGCAGCTCGTTGCTAATCAACGAGGTTTATGGAAAACGTGATTAATTAAAATTTTTGGTTTTTAATTAAACTTGTAAAATATTTATACAAAAGACTCGGGATCCCGATTACAAAACCATTTATAAAAGTTTACTGATTATACAAAATACTTGTCGCCTAGCGACTAATTACAAAAATAGCCTCGCTGTCCCGATGATCGTACGCTCCAGGCCTAACCACCTCGACATGTACAATCTTCACCGGCTCGCTCACGGTCCATCAGCTCTAGCCTTGCCCTTACCTACACATAAACATAGCACTGTGAGTCGACAGACTCAGTAAGAAAAGCATAATAATACTCATACATAAATCTCGGTCATGATAAGACGCCCATACCCTTGACCATAACCCTAACTGCCGTGTCCAACACGATACTGAGTCCCCCTAACTGCCGTGTCCAACACGGTACTGAGTTCTGAACGTTCATAGGGACGGTACCATTGACAAGTAACAGCCTAATCGGTCGAACCGGTCATACTCCGGCTGCTGGTCATACTCCAGTCTGTACTGACGTGTTACAGTATCAGCCTAATCGGTCAAACCGGTCATACTCCGGCTGCTGGTCATACTCCAGCCAGTACCGACGTGATACGTCAAATAGTACGGAACCACCAACCTAAGTATCAGCCTAATCGGTCGAACCGGTCATACTCCGGCTGCTGGTCATACTCCAGCTTGTACCGACGTGACACAGTTGGATGGTTCGAAGCACACATACATATCTAATGTAATCTAATAGGCTTCCTACATGCACGCTAAACATGTAATCTACATATGCATACTGTTATACTAATCTTACCTGGATTCCGAATTCAGGTGTCTTGGTCCAACTTATTTGGAACTATCTGCGCGGCGGATTACAGGCTCCTAAACCATAAAAATCACAACACTATAAGTGATACGCTAAATCACTTCCCGGGGACTTAAACTAGGAACTAAAAGTTTCCCTATCGATAAAAAACATGGCAATACCCCAAATAACATAAAAACGAGGAGGACTAGGGTTTTTGAAAATCACCCAACCGGTAGACCGGTTGCCCAACTGGAATTCCGGTTCTGGGAATTTTCAGAACCCCATCCGGAATTCCGGATGCACAACCGGAATTCCAGTTCCTCGCAGAAATCACTCAAAATTTCACACATTGCACAAATCCAATCCAAACATTACAAAAACTTCCAGAACTGCTATTTAGACCCTAAGGAACAATTCTAAAGCATAAAAACCAAGCTTCATGCAACCAAACCAAAACCACCATTAAAGCATCAAGCTTTGAGTTCTAAACTCAAACTTGATCAAACCCCACTAACATGCATTCAATTCAGCCCAAATCAACTTAATCATGCATAAAATAACCTATGAAAATAGCAGCAAACATCTACAGCTTGCAATTAACAGATTCAACACATTTCTTTGAAAATCATATTTTTGAGCTCAAAACTTTCAATCTTGAATCAAAGAAAATATCATGCATTAAACTAGCTCTAATCTACTTAAAATAACATGATTGATTCTCTGAGAATAGCAACAAATCACAGCAGCAAGAACATAACAAAATCAAGCATGCATCATCATAAAATTCTTCCGAAATTTCCAAGGAACAAGAAAAGGAGCTAGAGCAAGGTTTACCTCTACTAGAATTACTTTGATCTTGCTGAAAACAACTTGAATCAAACAAAAAAACCCAGCCCTAGTAGCTCCCAAGCTTGGCCGAAAAGAGAGAGAGAGAGAGAGAGAGAGAGAGAGAGAGAGAGAGAGAGAGAGAGAGAGAGAGAGAGAGAGAGAGAGAGAGAGAGAGAGAGAGCTTTGAAATTTTTCTATGTTTCTAACTTTGTAAAATTTTTGAATAAAAGGAATAACATGCTCAAATAACACTCTTTATTCAGCCAACACATAATTAAATAAAACATATAATTCAATTAAATAAAGTCCACTAAAGGACAAAATATCACTGGGGCAAAAAGACCATTTTGCCCCTCCACACTAAAATAACATAAATAACACTAAAGTGGTATTTTTGGGAAATTCTAAATTCCCGGCCATTCCCGACATTCCCAATGTCTAATAAACCGTCCCAACTACTAACATACTAAGTTGTGATTTTACTGGGCCAAACACCGAGTTCCATGATACCGGGCACCGGAAATGCAAAATTATGAAAACTACTAAATGACATAAAAATGCATCTCTGAATTCAATGATAACAGTTTAATAATTATTTAAATAGCTATAAATAATTTTTCATAATTAAACATGATTAAGTGCTAATTTCCAAATTAAACTAAGCGGTCTTTACAAGAAAGATGAGATTCCATGGGATTTCCCTGATATCGTGCACAAACACCAACACTATAGCAATATCAGGACGACTAGCAGTGAGATAAAGCAAACTACCTATCATACTTCGATACAAAGTTTGATCTACCTTTACTCCTTGTTCATCTCTGCTTAATTTCAAAGTTGTGCTCATGATGGGAGTGTTGGTATGTTTGGCATTCTCAAGACCAAACTTTTTCACCAAGTTCTTTGCATACTTGCTTTGAGTGACAAATGTTCCCTCATCTGATTGCTTCACTTGAAGACCGAGAAAATAGGTGAGTTCACCTACGATGCTCATTTCAAACTCCTTTTGAATTTGGGAAAAAAAACCTGCACTTCAGAGTTAGAAGTAAAACCAAACAGAATATCATCAACATATATTTGTGCAACAATTACATCAGTATTTATGTTTTTGATGAAAAGTGTTTTATGAAAATTTCCTCTCTTATAATCATGAGAAAGCAAAAATTTAGTTAGACGCTCATACCAAGCACGTGGTGCTTGTTTCAGACCATACAAAGCTTTGTCTAACTTATAGACATGATCAGGAAAATGAGGATCCTCAAACCCTTTAGGTTGTTCAAGATACACTTCTTCCTTTAACAACCCATTCAAAAAAGCAGATTTGACATCCATTTGATACAATTTAATACCAAGAATGCAAGCTATGGAAAGAAGTAACCTGATCGATTCCAGTCTTGCTACTGGAGCAAAAGTTTCATCAAAGTCAATACCCTCAACCTGAGTGTATCCTTGGGCAACCAACCTTGCTATATTTCGAATGATTGTCCCAAACTCATCACTCTTATTTTTGAAGATCCACTTGGTTCCAATGATGTTTACAAATGGTGGTCTTGGAATCATTTTCCAGACTTTGTTTCGAACAAACTAATGTAGCCCATCCTACATAGCAAGAAACCAATCTTCATCCATTAGTGCTTCTTTAACAGATTTTGGTTCTAAAGAAGAAATAAAACATAAGAATTGAATTATATTAGCATATTTTCTTCTTGTAACCATGCTCTCATCCAAGTTTCCAAGGATGAGATCTGAAGGATGATTCTTTTTAACTCTGGAGGATGGTTCCCTCTGAATTGGATCAGTGATTGAATTTGAGGAATGCTCAGATTCTTTTGTTGTTGAGGTTTCTGTAGCCACAGAGTCCTGTACTGTAGCCTTGACAGCAGCTTCTCAAGTTCCTTTTCCTCGGCAGCAGGCTTTTCAAGCAAGTCTTCAATCTGTTCTTCTGTTGAAAACACAAACAAATCTTTTAGATCATCAACAACAGCATTAGCAGATTCCATAACAGTTTGGGTTCTCATGTTATACACACGATATGCCCTACTATTGGTGGAATATCCTAAGAAAACACCTTCATCACTTTTAGCATCAAATTTTCCAATGTAATCACGATCTCTTAAATTATAACAAACACACCCAAACACATGAAAGTGACTTACATTTGGTTTCTTACCTTTTCAGATTTCATATGGTGTTTGGTGAGTACCTGGACATAAGAATACTCTGTTGATGGTATAACAAGCAGTGTTAATTGCTTCGGCCAAAAGACGCCTCGTAAGCTTCTTGTTATTCAACATTACTCTAGCCATTTCTGTTAGAGTACGATTCTTTCTTTCAACCACTCCATTTTGTTCAGGAGTTTTAGGAGCAGAAAATTCATGAGAAATACCGTTAGATTTACAAAACTCATCATATATAGTATTTTCAAATTATTTTACATGATCACTCCTAATCCGAACAATTTTACCAATGTTACAATCTTTTTCAACTCTTAATTTTAAACACAAGGATTGGAAAGCTTCAAAAGTATCAAATTTTTCTCTCAAAAAATCAACCCGTGAAAATCGAGAAAAATCATCAACACACACAAAAATATACCTCTTACCATTCAAGCTTTCAACCTGGATTAGACCCCATTAAGTCCATGTGTAGAAGTCCGAGAACTCTAGAAGTATTCACATCAGGGACACTCTTGTGAGAAATTTTCAGTTGCTTACCAAGCTGACACGGTCCACATTTTTCCAAGGACTCCTTACCTAATTTAGGTAATCCTCAAACAAATCCTGCATCAGAAAATCTCCTCAGATTTTTAAAATGAATATGACCAAGTTTTTCATGCCATAGATCAGTAATATTTTCAATGACGGAATGACAAGTAGCATACGTAGTGAGAGTATAAAAATTATCACTATATCTGAGCCCTTGTAAGACAATTTCATCAAGAATATTATACACATAGCAATGATTACTATCAAAGCTCACAGTATAACCCTGATCACAAATCAGACTGATGCTAAGAAGATTAGCTTTTAGTCCATCAACCAACATGATATTTTTTAGTGTAGGAAGCCCTTCAAACTTGAGAGTTCCTATCCCTATGACTTTGCCAACAAGACTGTTACCAAATGTAACTTCTCCACACTGCATTTGTCTAATGTTCACAAGATATTCTTTTTCACCAGTCATGTGTCTAGAACAACCACTATCAAAGTACCACATGTTAGTAGCAATAGTTTTAAAACAAGAAGAACCTACCAAGCATTTGTTTTTTACAACCCATTTTTTGTTTTTGTAAAGCATGTTTATTTCTAAGATAATTAGATTTAAACATGTTTTGCATAGTTATGCACTTAGGTCGAATGTAACCTTTTATCCCACAAAATTGACAAATAGGGATGAAACGTCTTCCATTCCCTTTGGAATTGTCAAACTTACCGTGCTGCTTCTTTTCTGTAACAACGAAGTATTTTGTTGTAGAGACAGAATCCTGCGAGGTAGAAACAGTTCTTCCAGAAACAAAAATATCAAATTTAACAAAAGTGGTATTGAAATCAGATTGATTAGAAACATAACCCAGACCAGCATGATTAGTTTGGCTAGATTTTTGAATTTTTTCAAAAATGGTGGAACCTAGATTTAGCATTTTAACATTCTTTTTAATGTTTTCAAGTTCCTTAGTTAATGAAATAATTTTAGACTCTTTGAAAGACAGTTCAGTTTCACAATATTTAATTTTTTTCTTCCAAGCCATTAATGTTGTTACACAAGTCTTTATTGTCTTTAACCAGGGAACGATTTTTAGCACGTATTTCCAACCACTTACCAAACATTACCTTGTAAGATTCAGCCATAGAATTCTCATCAATTTCTGACTCATCTAATTCGGATCCAGCTTCTTCCTTGTTGTCATCGATCAAGATATTATTAATACAAATGGTTTTTCCTTTTTCCGGCAAATTTCTTGACAAAACACTTGTTCGACCAACCTTTTCTTTTTCATCTTCACTACTTTCAGAATCATCACTACAAGTAACATTCAATCCTTTTTTATTTTTCTTTTAGGTATTGGCACATTCTGATTGTATATGACCAAATCCTTCACACTCTCTGCATTGAATACCTTTTTTAATGTTAGATGAAAAAGGTTTAGAGGGATTGTTACCTGAAATGTTACCATTTTAGGTTTTCAAAAAGTTCTTTTTATTTCCAACAGATTTCATGTATCTTTGGAAGTTTTTAGCTAACAAGGCCATTTCATCATCATTTTCTGTTGGAAATATTTTACCAGGATCTAGATTTACTAAAAAGTATGTTTCATTAACATCCAAATATGAATTCTAAAATAATGAAATAAACACATAAGAGTTTAAGAAAACCTTACATTGGTGCAGCGGAATATAATGACTCCTTCCATTCAGATCTCTAGCCCTTGATTCCTTTCTGTAGCAGAGCATCACCAAGATCTGAACTTGGATCTCTTTCTCTCCTTCCTTTGATGTTGATTCTCCTTCTTGTTGTTTGAAATCTCCTACAGTCTTACACACTACGATTGAGATACCACTTGATGTGTGTGGGCACTCACTCATTCACTCAAGGTTCGAAATTGAAGAGGTAAAGACAAGGAAAGTGGTTCGGCTATAGAGAAAAGAATAGGAGGCTCAGTTTTCATCTGACAAAAGTTAACAAAGTTAAGTGTGAATGTGAGCCATCACTATCTATTTATAGGTACCACCTAGGTTTAGGTTAGAATTATTTGGCATTAAAATAATAGAAAAATAAATAGTAAAATACACTAAGTGTGCCGCCCATGGATAGTGGATTGGGCCCACTTTGCAATTTTTTCATTTTGTCATTTTTCTATCCCATATTCTCAAAAACGCCAATTTTCCAATTTAACCATTTAAATGCCAATTCTAATTATTTAATAACTAAAAATTAATTATTAAATAATATTGTCATTTAATATATTTATTAGTTAGACATACAAAGTCTCTTAATTAATAAATAAACCTAGAATCTCTTTTCTTTACAATTTTGCCCTTGCTTAGTGAAAATTCATAAACTAGACATAGTCTAACTTTAGAATTATAATTGATAAATCAAAACCAATTAACTGAGTCTTACAAGCAGTATGGTCTCAACTAGTATGGGGACCATGGGTCTATATATCCGAGCTTCCAATAAGCAGATCAAGAATTTATATCTTAAATTCACTGACTTATTAATTCTTCGTTGAATCCACGCATAGAACTTAGAATTGCACTCTCAGTATATAGAACGCTCTATATGTTCCACGATATAGATACGTCATTAGTTATCCATTGTTATAATCCTAATTTGTTCAATGATCCTCTATATAGATGATCTACACGGTAAAGGGATTAGATTATCGTAACACCCTACAATGTATTTTATCCTTAAAACACTTAACCCCGTATAAATGATATTTTAGCTAAGTGAAATGAGTACTCCATCATTTATTTTCGTTTGGCCAAGCTCGAAGGAAATCATCCTTTACTTTCTACTTGTCAGATAGAAGCTATAGATTCCATATTTATGTTAGCGCTCCCACTCAATTGCACTATCATGTTCCCAAAATGTACGTATCACCCTGACCCAAAAGTTGGCTTAACTAACAAATCAAAGAACGCGTATAATACTCTTGAGATCGAACCTAAACATATCAGGATTAAGATCATTTGATCTAGGATCAACATGTGATATTGAATTGAATAGATATTACGGTAAATTTAATATATCTAATCAAAGTTCAATATCGGCCCCTTCCGATGTATACTCCATACATCTGATGCTGGTAAACTTTGCCAAAGCCCTGGAAAGGACATAACACTTATCCAAGGTGTAAGAATACCTATCGCTGATTATCATGTCAGTCTAAATCTAGTGAACTGACAAATCAGGGAATAAACTTTCGAACATATAATTAAGATTATATTCCACTGTGTTGACAACACTATAATCATTAACAAATTCATATGTTCTGGACTTAAATAAAATTCATACATTATATATATAATCATGAAATAAATCATGTAAACCATGCAACATAAAATGTTATTTCTAACTTTATTAATAAGTAAATCTGATTATATTGAAATGAGTTTTCTTTAGGGCATAAAACCCAACAAACTCCCACTTGCACTAATATAAAACAAAATGTGCATTTCAAATAATCTCAACACCTTGATATACAAATCAAGTGTAGTAGTAGTATACTCGTCGTAATAGAATCTGACAGGTTGAATTAAACACAACCTTCTCTCCACCATTACTCTTCCTTAATCACAAAATCATTGATAATGTGAAATTCCTCTCTATATGTCTACTCTCTTGGGATACCGGATTCTATACTTTTGGCAACTACTTTTGGTTAATCAGGAAATAACACTAGTAGTTAAGACAAGTTGGAACGGTGCCACAAATGTATAGAACTTTCCTTAGACTGAATAAGTACCTTTCCTGCAACTTTAACATTCAATCTCTCTCTGGTAGACCAAGAGACTTCAGATAGGTTTTTACACTTCTCCAAAATCACTAATCCACCCCCAGAGTAATCACCATCTTATCAGCAGACTTTCTAGCACAAAGGCAAGTCTCGAAATCTGATGTGGTGTAGTCTAAGAGTTTTAAACACACCCTTATAGAGTAACATATAGTTCCTCTTGTTAATCTTAAGATTTACTTGATTTTCTTCCAATGTTCCTCTCCTGGATTAATCTGATACCTACTCATTACTCCCACTCAACAGTAGGTGTCTGGTCTGAGGCATACTAAAGCATATCTGAGACCTCTCACTGTTGATATAAGAAATTCTTTCATGGCTTTATCTTTTCTAGAATAGTTGAGACTTTTCCTTAGATAAATAAAATCTATGCCTAGAAGTCGAGAAGCTTATATAGATTGCCATTAGAAAGAAAATGCTTCAGCATCTTACTAAAGTAAGTTGCTTGCATTAGAGTAAGTAATTACCAGGTATACCATAAGCCATAGATTTAATAAACTCAAACCTATAATACTAGGAACAGGATGTTTTGTTAAGTCCATTGAATAGACTTATAAACGAAAATTTCCTTTTATGTCCTTGTAATAGAAAACCTTAGGTTACTCCATGTGAATGGATCAAACCATAGTTCTATTGGCTTTTCTTCTTAGTTTCTTATTTTGACAATCCATTACTTGTTTAAACTCACAATGGATTTTAATCACTATTGTCTTCCAAGTCATAAGAAGTGAAGTTCCTTGAAACTCTCCCACTACGGCAAGGTACCATGAATTATGTCTAAGAAAACTAAATGGTATTAACCTCTTCGGTTGTGTTAAGACAACAGAGGCAGTGGGATCATCTTGTATCGAATAAGATGATAGAACACTTATGGAATCAAGAAAAAAAATATCTCCTTTATTTGCTACTTTGTTTTTCAGACTTAGTCATTTTCTTAGAAAATTATTATTTGTTTAAACAAACACTTTCTTATCTATTGACTATGGGATGGTCCACCCCTAATCACTTAGAATAGCTAACAAACATGCAAACTATGGTTAACAGTTCTAGCTTTTCTTAAGATTTTAATCAGGTCATCCATGAATCTAGTAATGATTTACATTAAGTATACAACCATTGCATCATTCTAAAATTGTATTACCATAGAAGGACTTAGGCAACGACTAGTAACTAATCATCAATATGCAAAACGAAATTTCTAGGGAGGTGAGTTTGGATATAATTCAAAAATCAACTTAATGATCTTTGAACTGCATATCTACTAACTATTTCTCCACCCCTATTAGTTTGCAAGACTTTAACCACTTACCTTAATGGTTTTTACCATTGCTAGAAATTCATGAAATTTTTCAAACATTTCAAATTTCTTTTGCTTAAGGTAAAATCTAGAGTGATCGTTTTAAGAATATAATGAAAAACTCATATCTACCCCTGAATGTACATCCATCTGCGAATGAGATAAATTTACTTTCAGTGGATATAGGCATATTAACTCTTTGCAGAGATTGATCTTGTCAAAAACACTATGAACAAGATACAAATGCCATAGATTTAAAAAAAAATGTGTGGTTGTGTCTTTTTGATGACTTAGGTATAGTTACATCAAAGAGTTCTTAGAATAGTGCAAGTGGATCCTGGTCACAGAATACTAAACTCATATTCCATACAGTTTGAATCCATTGATAGAAAATAGTTATTAAACACTTGTGATAGTGAAACTATATTGTAAAAAAAATATTTGGAATCTAAAATTTAAAGTCAAAGACTTAAATTTATACCAAATATAATGAGTAATTCTTTCTTGTACCACCACTACTAATTTAACTCGAAGTTTGATTTGCCCATACAAGTAGGAGATTTCTAAGATTGAGGATTTATATCATTTTGGGATAGAATTTTGGGAATATAACCATATGTGTCATTAAATTTCTTAGAATGACATGAAATGATTTATAGACCATTCATCCAATGATATGTTATTGAGCTAATTCGAAATGAATAAGCTAAGAGGAATTAGAATAATTTCGTATTTAAATAACAATCCAACGATGCTTCGATTAGCGAGAGTCAAAGTAATATTATTTATACAATCTTCTTGTTTCATATTGTAAAATACTAGTCTAAGGTGTCATCAATTGATGAACAGCTAGATGTTGCATATACAATATTTATCTTTCGAGATCTAACACTATTATGTTTGTCTAATGGTGAAAATCTATTAGGGATTTATCTCATTAGAAAAACAAACCAAGTTAGACCAACAATGAAGATTCAAAATTAAACTACAATTTAATAACAGAAAATAACATGGTTCAATATAAATTCATACACAATTTAGAAATTATTAAACATATAGCAAGTATGAATGACAAGTGAAAATACTAAAACATACAATCCTAAATAATTTCCAAGGTCTTCAACAAACTGATATCAGTGTCCCGTTTAGGCGAGAGTCAGTGATACCACCCATTGAATAGAGTTGTCAGCTCATCTCTAATGATAAACATTCTAGCAACCTTTTATTTGATCAAGATTGGAATCCAGCGTTGTCCCGTTTAGGCGAGAGTCAAGGCTATTCTATCTTATGAGCTTCCACCATTGTTTCATACTCTTGCAAGTCTTATACAGTTGCCACCATTAGGGTGATCAATACTATATAAAAAACTTACAAGAATACTTATCTTTCGAGATTAAACGGCGCTAACTTGCTAATGAACGTTCCTCCATTAGGGAGGATTACTCACTAAAACAATAGCTATGTAAAACCAACAATGGAGATCGAATATCCTAATAATAATAAAGCTCATTCTTTAAAGTGTATTTTCTTCTAATATTTATTTTAATCAATTTATTTTAAATATATATTTATTTAATTAAAATTTCCAATTTAGAATGAAAAATTCTAAATATAAATTTTAATTTAATATTTATAAATTATACTTAGATGGATATGAAAATAACATGAATTATTTCCATCTTAGTAATAATTTCCAATAAATATTTAGGAAAATATACAATTTAAATTGTTTCAAAATTAATTTAAATTAATTTACAACTCAAAATTAATTTTTCTATAAATATATATTGCATTTCAAAAAATTGAAGTATAAAAGATACAATTTTCGAAAATGCTTGTTAAAATAAAATAAAAATAAATCCTGGAAAAAATTATTCTAATTTAATGTTGGCCCAAAATTAATTAATAAAATTAATTTACAACAAAAAATATAATTTTCTTATTTAATTAAATATATAAGAAAAATTTCAAATATTTATTAATTAATAAAATTAATTTACAACAAAAAATATAATTTTCTTATTTAATTAAATATATAAGAAAAATTTCAAATATTTAAGTATCATGATGAAATCAACTTAAATATTAATTTTTGATTTAATTAAATACACTAGAAAAATACTTCAAGCAAAATAGATAATATCTATCTAGACTTTCTTTGACTAATTAATTCATTTTCTAATTATATATATTTTATTTCATTAATTTTAATTAATCATTAAATGAAAAAATCATTGATTTAAGTTGGTCCAAAATTAAAATAAATAATTTTCAATTTTAATCTATTTTTCAAATAAAATTCAAAATTTTTGCATTTAAGAAATGCAATTTCGAAATTGTGGGAAAAAGATTAATAAAATAAAATAAAATATATTTTGAAAATTATTCAAAATTTAAGTTATTTTGAAATAAGATTTCAAACTTAAAATAATTTTCAATTTTAATTAAATAACATGAAAATAATAATATTTAAGTATCATTATGAAAATCAACTTAGATATTTTAATTTTCAATTTAATTAAATGTATTAAGTTCAAGAAATAAATAATTAAGTATAGAGGAGACTTAATTGTTAATTCTAGTTTAATACTAGGAAAAATATACTTAAATTAGATTGTACCAAAATTAATTATTAAACAATTAATTTCACAATCTATGATATTTTCCTAATTAAATATTAGAAAAAATAACTAGTTCTAGAAATAACTATCTAGAATAATTTCATTTACTAAGTATTTTTCTAAAATTAACTTTAAAATATTAAATGAAAAATTAAATTTCCTATATTTTAAAAGTTAATTGTGTTGCTAATTCAATTTTAATTAGGTTAAACTAATATAATTAACCTAATACAATTATTTAAATAAGGCAAATAGGCCTTTACAATTGGGGTAGTTCATGTGAGGGGGAGCTAGGTTCAGTATGTCGTACCCACTTCTATTGGCCCCCAACTCTCACACAAGGCCCAAAAGAGATGAATTTAACCTTTAAATAAACAATTGTTATTCATTGAATAAGCCCAAATCTAATTGGGCCTAAATAAATTTACTTATGTCAAAATTTATTTTAGCAACCTAGTCCATTTACTTAGTAGAACTTAAATGGGCTTCCTATATGCATCTAAGCCCAATAGCAAATATATAGGCTCACGCAGGTCAAATGATTTGGATGGGCCCTATCATATTACTAGGTTTACACAGATGAAAGAAATTGCAAAAATTTACCTGTTACAAATTATTTATAAGATCTATTGACAATTGGACTATGATTAAAATCAGATCATTGGATCTGTCAACAAGTTAATCATAGCAATTTAGATCAAATAAATAATAGGTTTGTAAAAAAAATTTGTATATTAATATATAAACAAACAATACAAACAAATAACTGATCTGGAATATCTAGAAAGTAAGCTAAAATATCTCAATTTTTTTAAAAAAAAAAAATTAAATTTTAAAATAAATATCTTAACAAAAATTCAAATTTAGGTTGTTAGAGAATATTTGAAAAAATTCAAAATTCAACAAACTCCTAAATTTCCTAAACTCTAATAAAAAATCAAAAAATATCTAACCAATTTTTTAAATATCAAGTTTATTCAAAATTTAAACATATTTTAAATTTCTAATAAGATAATATAATAAAATATCTTGAATTTTAAATTTAGATATTTCATTATTATATTCAAAGTCTTATAATTTAATAAATTTAAATATTACATAAATAAAGTAATTGAAAAATAAGACATTTTATATGGTTAGAATATTTAAAATAAATAAAATAATAAGTTTGAAAAAAAAAATTATGGTTTGAAACCCTAAAATATCTATTCAAACTAAACTAACCAATTTTTCAAATCTTCATGTTATTTTTGCCAAAATATAATTTTAATAAAAAAAATGTCTAATAAGATAAAATGTTAAACCAAACATATTCCTAATCTTATAATTTTAATTAATAAAATATATTTTGAGAATAACAAATTTGAAAAGATATGATATGGTTAGCAAATTTTGAAATTAGTACAAGATTATTTTTAAAAGGTAATATTTTAATATCAAGGTAAGATCATTTAAATTTTAATAAAAAAATAATATCTGATCTTATAATTAAAATAAATAAAATAATCTAAAATTTTAAAAATAACCATAAGGCTCCTTTGTGAGAAATTAAATTTTCAAAATTCAAAGCCTACTAATATCATAAACTAATTTTAATTAATTTAAAAAAAATTAATAAAAATTAATTTTATTCTGATAATTAGATTTTTAATTGAAAATTCAGATTTTACACAAAATTCTACCAAAAATTGGCTTTTATTTCAATAAAAAACGATTTTTGAATCAAAAGTTATGACGAAAACAAGTTTGACGCACAGGGGTATGCATTGCAAACCCCTGCGCGCGCGGAGACAAGGACGTGGGCGAGGACAGAGGCTGCAAGCAGCCTCATTTGACCGAGCATGCTTGTACACGCTTGTTGTCTGAAGGGTTTTTGTCCGAGCGAGCCCAAGCACCGGGCGCGCGCGTGAGTGATTCAAATCCTGATATTTTCGTTCAACTTCAAAAAATCATCACTAATGCATAAAAAATCCAAATTAGGTTCTGTAAAAGCCTAAATTTATTAATTGTTCGTCTACTTTCCAGAAAAAATAATTCCACATTGAAATAAAAAATATTTCAGTAACATATATTGCGATTTCTATACTATCATCAAATAAGCACATAAACCACATGAAAACATCCAAATCAATGCATAACATCGTTTTAATTCATATTTCATGAAAGTAAATCATTACCATGGCTCTGGTGCCAGTTGTTGGAAATATTTTATCAGGATCTAGATTTACTAACAAGTATGTTTCATTAACATCCTAATATGAATTCTAAAACAATGAAATAAACACATAAGAGTTTAAGAAAACCTTACATTGGGTGCAGCGGAATATAATGACTCCTTCCATTCAGATCTCTAGCCCTTGATTCCTTTCTGTAGCAGAGCATCACCAAGATCTGAACCTGGATCTCTTTCTCTCCTTCATTTGATGCTGATTCTCCTTCTTGTTGTTTGGAATCTCCTATAGTCTTACACACTATGATTGAGATACCACTTGATGTGTGTGGGCACTCACTCATTCACTCAAGGTTCGAAATTGAAGAGGTAAAGAGAAGGAAAGTGGTTCGGCTATAGAGAAAAGAATAAGAGGCTCAGTTTTCATCTGACAAAAGTTAACAACGTTAAGTGTGAATGTGAGCCATCACTATCTATTTATAGGTAACCACCTAGGTTTAGGTTAGAATTATTTGGCATTAAAATAATAGAAAAATAAATAGTAAAATACACTAAGTGTGCCGCCCATGGATAGTGGATTGGGCCAACCTTGCAATTTTGTCATTTTGTCATTTTTCTATCCCATATTCTCAAAAATGCCAATTTTCCAATTTAACCATTTAAATGCCAATTCTAATTATTTAATAACTAAAAATTAATTATTAAATAATATTGTCATTTAATATATTTATTAATTAGACATATAAAGTCTCTTAATTAATAAATAAACCTAGAATCTCTTTTCTTTACAATTTTGCCCTTGCTTAGTGAAAATTCATAAACTAAACATAGTCTAACTTTAGAATTATAATTGATTAATCAAAACCAATTAACTGAGTCTTACAAGCAATATGGTCTCAACTAGTATGGGGACCATGGGTCTATATATCCGAGCTTCCAATAAGCAGATCAAGAATTTATATCTTAAATTCACTAACTTATTAATTCTTCGTTGAATCCACGCATAGAACTTAGAATTGCACTCTCAGTATATAGAACGCTCTATATGTTCCACGATATAGATACGTCATTAGTTATCCATTGTGATAATCCTAATTTGATCATTGATCCTCTATATAGATGATGTACATTGTAAAGGGATTAGATTACCGTAACACCCTACAATGTATTTTATCCTTAAAACACTTAACCCCGTATAAATGATATTTCAGCTAAGTGAAATGAGTACTTCATCATTTATTTTCGTTTGGCCAAGCTCGAAGGAAATCATCCTTTACTTTCTATTTGTCAGATAGAAGCTATAGATTCCATATTTATGTTAACGCTCCCACTCAATTGCACTATCATGTTCCCAAAATATACGTGTCACCCTGACCCAAAAGTAGGCTTAACTAACAAATCAAAGAACATGTATAATACTCTTGAAATCGAACCTAAACATATCAGGATTAAGATCATTTGATCTAGGATCAACAGGTGATATTGAATTGAATAGATATTACGGTAAATTTAATATATCTAATCAAAGTTCAATATCGGCCCCTTCCGATGTATACTCCATACATCCGATGCTGGTAAACTTTGCCAATGCCCAGGAAAGGACATAACACTTATTGAAGGTGTAAGAATACCTATCGCTGATTATCATGTCAGTCTAAATCCAGTGAACTGAAAAATTAGAGAATAAACTTTCGAACATATAATTAAGATTATATTCCACTGTGTTGACAACACTATAATCATTAACAAATTCATATGTTCTGGACTTAAATAGAATTCATACATTATATATATAATCATGAAATAAATCATGTGAACCATGCAACATAAAATGTTATTTCTAATCTTTATTAATAAGTAAATCTGATTATATTGAAATGAGTTTTATTTAAGGCATAAAACCCAACATTTTCATCATCAGAAATAATATTTTCAGAAGCATTGAAAGCTATATCTTTGCTTTTCTTATTCGGGAAACTTTGCTTACTCTTTTTCCTGATCTGTTGATTTAACTCAAAAGTTCTTAAAGAAGCCATGAGTTCTTCAACCTTTTTTTTGCCAGAGTCTTTTGCCTCTTCCATAGCAAGCAATTTTGTGTCAAACCTGTCAGGAAGCACACGAACAATTTTCCTAACCAAGACAGATTCATCTAATTTTTCTCCCATGGCAAAAAACTCATTAGAAATATCAAATGATCTTTCAGAAAAATCAGACAGAGTTTTAGTTTCTGACATTCTCAATTCATCAAATCTAGTTTGTAACATGGTAAAACGTGATCTTTTCACATCAGCGGTACTGTAAAGCCCGCTTAGTTAATTTGGAAATTAGCAGTTGTTTATGTTAAATATGAAATTATTTATAGCTATTTAAATAATTTATTACTGTTATTTATGGAATTCAGAAATGCATGATTATGATTAGTCAGTAGTTTTCATATTTTGCATTTCCGGTGCCCGGTATTTTGGAACTCGGCCGTTGGCTCAGTAGAAATCACAACTTAGTATGTTAGTAGTTTGGGGACGGGTTTTAGACATTGGGAATGTCGGGAATGGCCGGGAATTTAGAATTTCCCAAAAATACCCCTTTAGTATGATTTTCATGATTTTATGGTGGAGGGGCAAAATGGTCTTTTTGCCCCATTAGTGTTTTGTCCTATGTGAGTTATTAATTGAAATTAATGTTTATTTTAATTGTTTATCTTGGCTGAAATAAATGGTTTAAGTGGCTTTATTCAATTACTCTTCTTATTTTCCACACTTAGCATATTTTAGAAAACTTTGAAAAAGGAAAAGAACTCTCCATTCTCTCTCTAATTTCGGCTGAGACATTAGGGTGCATGAAGCTGATTTTTCTCTTTGATTTCCAAGCAAACTCTCATCCTTTCTAAGCATTCTTCAAGCTAGGTTAGCTTCTCTTAATTTTCTTCTTTGAAATTATGAAAAATGGTGAAATTTTGAGTATATGCATGCTTCTTGTGGCTGTGGTTATTACTGTGTTTTGTTGTTGATTTCTGAAGTGTAAAGCATGTCTATTTGAAGTTAATTAAGTGATTTTGAAAGCATGTTAGATAGGTTGTGCAAGCTTTAAGTTTTTATGCAAAGTTATGATTTTTGGTGAAAATATTGTGAATCTGTTGCTGGGTTGTTGTTGAGGTTTTTGTTTGATTTCAGAAGCTATTTCAAGCATATTTGAGTAGAATTAACTAGGTTTGAATGCATGATTGTGGGGTTTGCTCAAGTTTGAGTTTAGAACTCAAAGCTTGAGCTTTAATGGTGGATTTTGTTTCTGTGGTTCCTGGGTTAGTTTGTTGCCTTAGATTTGTTCTTTGGGGTGTATAGAACAGGTCTGGAAGGTTTGGTTTGATTTGGGTTTGAATTGATCAAGTTAGGAATTTTTGAAAAATTCCTGCGAGGAACCGGAATTCCGGTTGTGCAACCGGAATTCCGGATGGGTGTCCTGTAATTCCCAGAACCGAAATTCCGGTTGGGCAACCAGTCTACCGGTTGGGGAATTTTTCCGAACCCTAGTTTTCCTCGTTTTTATGTTTTTAGGGGTATTGCCATGCTTTTTATCGATAGGGAAACTTTTAGTTCCAAGTTTTAGTCCCCGGGAAGTGATTTAGCGTGTCACTTATAGCGTTGTGATTTTTATGGTTTAGGAGCCAGTAATCCGCCGCTCAGCTTCAGTTCCAGTCAGGTTGACCGGCACACCTGAAATCGGAATCCAGGTAAGATTAGTATAACGGTATGCATATGTAGATTACATGTTTAGCGTGCATGTAGGAAGCCTGCTAGATTACATTAGTTATGTATATAGGCTTCGAACCATCCAACCCTGTCACGTCGGTACAGGCTGGAGTATGACCAGCAGCCGGAGTATGACCGGTTCGACCGATCAGGCTAACATTTGGTTGGTGGTTCAGTGCTATTGACCTATCCCGTCGGTACAGGTTGGAGTATGACCAGCAGCCGGAGTATGACCGGTTCGACCGATCAGGAGGATACTTGTCAATAGTACCGTCCCTATGAACGTTCAAAACTCAGTACCATGTTGGACATGGCAGTAGTGGCTCAGTACCATGTTGGACATGGCAGTAGCGGGACTCAGTATCGTGTTGGACACGGCAGTTAGTATTATGTATGATATTTTTATGCTTTTCTTACTGAGTCTGTCGACTCACAGTTTATGTTCATGTGTAGGTAAAGGCAAGGCTATAGCTGATGGACCGTGAGTGAGCTTATGAAATTGTACATGTCGGGGCGGTTAGGCCTGGAGCGTACGATCCTCGGGACAACAAGGCTGAATTTTTGTAACTGGTCGTTAGACGACTTTTAATTTTATGTAACAGTTAAACAGTTAAACTTTTTGTAAATATTTTTATAATCGGGATCCCGAGTCTTTTGTAATATGGTTTTATAAATTTAATTAAAAAGCAAAATTTTAATTAATCACGTTTTTCCATAAACCTCGTTGAATAGCAACGAGCTGCACAGTACGTTTAAAAATCACGTAATACGCCTAAGGTAGTTAGGGTGTTACAATTTGGTATCAGAGCCGCCAGGTTGTCTTCCGAAGATCGTCACGACATGTACAATCATCATCAGCAGTTAGCTCGGTTCACGGTTCAGTAAGCCTTTATTGCTTTAGTAGTTTATTTTATTAAGTTATGAAAAAGAAAGAGCCTGTTAGGAAGCATGTTAGTAGCCTGATAGTAGAATAGGCGCATGTTTCGTTTCTAATTTCCAAATTAAGCGGCATTAGTAAGCTCGCCTTGAATACGACCTGATATGCCAACTCTTGGTTTCGCAGGCGGTTCTAATCAGATGGACGCCAGGCGGACTACTAGGAGTCAGGGCAACTCCGTAGGGTCGAATCAAGGACAGGGAGCTCAGTTTCCCCCACCTGCTAAGGGCCGAGGTAGAGGTCCCCGAGGCAGGGCTCGTGGCCGGCGTGATGAGAACCCGCCACAGGCTGCCCAGGCTCCCCCAGCCGATCAGGGAGCCCCGAACTGGGAGTTACGGTTTGCGGAGATGCAAGCCTGGATCGAAGAACAAGACCTCGAGATTCAGAGGTTGAGACAGCAGGGTGCTCCTGCAGTTCCAGTGCCCATAGTTCCAGTGGCACCGCCCTCGCCGCCTGTGCCGAGATAGTGGTGGCGGCCCATAGATTGGAACCATTGTATGAGCGGTTCTGGAAGCAAGCACCTCCGGTATTCCTGGGAGGTCCAGATGTAATGAAAGCCGAGCAATGGCTGACGGTGATCACCAAGATACTGAATTTCATGGGTGTCACCGGTAACGACAGAGTGGTGTGCGCCACATTTCAGTTCCAGGAGGACGCGTTGGTATGGTGGGACATGGTGTCTCAGATCCATGACGTCACCACCATGACCTGGGAAAGGTTCCAGGAACTCTTTAATGCGAAATACTACAATGAGGCGGTCAGAAGCGCCAAGAGGAAAGAGTTCGTTCACCTGACCCAGCGGGAGAACATGAGCGTCACTGAGTATACTACTCAGTTTGATCGGTTGGCGAGGTTAGCCTCGGGAATTGTGCCGACCGACTTCAGCAAGAAGGAGAAGTACTTGGACAGGTTGAGTCCCAAGATCAGGCATGACCTGATGATCACCACAGACGACAGCACCACCTATGCTCAGATGGTGGAGAAGGCACTGCGAGCTGAGGGCGCAGTGGGGTGCATGTCAGAATCAGCGAGTACTCCCGTTAGTGGCGGGGCTCCTACCCCTCCTGCATCAGGCTATAGCAGGGGGAGTAGTGGTTCGGCCATTGATCAGAGGAAGAGGGCACCCACTGCTTCCGGTGGCTCGAGTCAGAACAAGAGGTTCCGGGGGAACCAGAACAGAGGGAGTCGTCCTGGTGGTACTGAGACCCGATTCTCCTATCCCGAGTGCCCTAGCTGCAAGAGGCACCATCGGGGCGAGTGCAAAGGTCAGGGATGCTTTCATTGTGGCATGCCCGGACACTTCAAGAGGGACTGTCCCCAGCTCCGACCAGAGGCACCGCGAGCTCCAGCGATACCCACTCCAGCCAGGGTGTTCGCTATCACGCAGGCTGATGCAGATGCCAGCCCATCAGTAGTCACAGGTCAGCTTTCTATTAACAACTCGCTGTATTCAGTGCTGTTTGATTCTGGGGCTACACATTCTTATGTGGCGGCCAGGGTCTTTAGTAAGTTGGGTAGACCCTTTGATAGTTACGAATCAGGGTTTGGAACCCTGTTACCTGGCAGAGAATTGGTTATCTCCAATAGGTGGATTAGGTCTATGCCGATCAGGATATATGGTAGAGAGTTAAGCGCTGATCTGATAGAGATGAGCTTAGTCGAATTCGATATTATTTTAGGAATGGATTTCCTATCTAAATATTCGGCGAGCATTGATTGTAAAAGGAAGATGGTGGTCTTCCAACCGGAAAGTGAAGAACCGTTTGTATTTGTGGGTTCAGTTCAGGGATCTCGGATCCCGGTGATCTCAGCTATGTCAGCGAGAGAATTGTTGCACGGCGGGTGCTTAGGGTTTCTGGCCGTGGTGGTGGACACCACTCGGCCAGACACCATTCGGCTAGAGGACATCAGAGTGGTTCGGGAATTTTTGGACGTTTTTCCCGAAGAACTTCTAGGGTTACCACCTCAGCGGGAGATTGATTTCGTGATTGACTTGGCACCAGGGGTGGAACCGGTTTCCAAAGCCCCGTATAGAATGGCTCCAGCTGAACTTAAGGAATTAAAGATTCAGCTCCAAGGGTTGCTTGACATAGGGTTCATTCGGCCCAGTGTGTCACCCTGGGGAGCCCCGGTTTTGTTCGTCAAGAAGAAGGATGGATCTATGAGGATGTGCATCGACTACAGGGAATTGAACAAGCTGACGGTGAAGAATAAATATCCATTACCTAGGATCGATGACTTGTTCGATCAGCTTCAGGGGAAGACAGTCTTTTCTAAGATTGATCTCCGTTCGGGTTATCATCAGTTGAGAATCCGAGAGGAGGACATTCCAAAGACGGCCTTCCGCACTAGGTATGGACATTACGAGTTTCTGGTTATGTCATTCGGACTAACCAATGCTCCTGCAGCATTCATGGACCTGATGAATAGAGTATTCAAGGATTACCTCGATATCTGTGTGATTGTGTTTATCGACGACATCCTCGTGTACTCTCAATCAGAAGAGGAGCATGAGTTACATCTTCAGATGGTACTGCAACGACTTCGAGAACATAAGCTTTACGCCAAGTTCAAGAAATGTGAGTTCTGGTTGTCTCAGGTGTCCTTCTTAGGGCACATTGTGAGTAAAGATGGGATCAAGGTGGATCCCGGGAAGATTGAATCCGTCAGGGATTGGCCGAGACCGAAGACAGTGACAGAGATCAGAAGCTTCTTGGGATTAGCTGGGTACTACCGTAGGTTCGTGGAGGGGTTCTCCAAAATCTCAATGCCCCTAACCGAGCTTACAAAGAAGAATCAGCGGTTTATACGGTCGGATAAATGCGAAGCTAGTTTTCGGGAGCTGAAACGAGGTTGATTCTTGCTCCGTACTAGCTTTGCCTTCGGACAAGGAGAAGTTCGTAGTCTACTGTGACGCATCCAAACAGGGTTTGGGGTGTGTATTGATGCAAGCCGATCGGGTTATCGCTTATGCCTCCCGTCAGTTAAAGGATTATGAACAGCGATACCCGACTCATGATTTAGAATTGGCCGCAATGGTTTTTGCACTGAAGATTTGGCGGCATTACCTTTACGGGGAGAAGTGTGAGATCTATACCGACCATAAAAGTCTCAAGTATTTCTTTACTCAGAAAGATTTGAACATGAGACAAAGGCGTTGGTTGGAATTAGTGAAGGATTACGATTGTGAGATCCTCTATCATCCCGGAAAAGCCAATGTAGTGGTCGATGCCCTGAGCAGAAAGGGTCCCGGGCAAGTAGCTAGCATGGTTCAGATCTCACCTCAGCTAGCAGAGGATATGGTCAGATCCAGCATTGAGTTTGTGATAGGTCAGCTTCACAACTTGACGCTGCAATCTGATCTGTTGGAAAGAATAAAAGTCGCTCAGATGACAGATCCGGAGTTAGTGAAGATCCGAGATGAGGTGTTGGCTGGTCAAGCCAAGGACTTTTCAGTGTCAGACAGTGGGATGCTTTTGTATAAAGCCAGGGTTTGTGTTCCGAACAGTATGGAACTTAGAAATGAGATCTTTGAGGAGGCTCATTCTACCCCGTATTCTCTGCATCCCGGCACCACCAAGATGTACCAAGATTTGAAACCGTACTTCTGGTGGAACGGTATGAAGAAGAATTTGGTAGAATTCGTATCGAGATGCCTCACATGTCAGCAGATTAAGGCTGAACATCAGAGACCAGCAGGGTTGTTGCAGCCTCTAACCCTACCAGAATGGAAATGGGAAGATATTACGATGGATTTTGTGGTCGGGTTACCTAGGACCACGGGTTTATTTGATTCCATCTGGGTAGTGGTGGATCGATTTACGAAATCTGCTCATTTTTTGCCGGTCAGAACAACATTTTCAGTGGATCAGTTGGCAGAACTGTACGTCAGGTACCGAAGTCTATAGTTTCGGACAGGGATCCGAAATTCACCTCCAAATTTTGGCAAAGTTTGCAACGGGCAATGGGTACCAAGCTAAAATTCAGTACAGCATTCCATCCTCAGACAGATGGTCAGTCCGAAAGGACAATTCAGATATTGGAGGATATGTTGAGAGCCTGTGTTATGGACTTTGAAGGCTCATGGAGTAAGTATCTACCGTTGATAGAATTTTCGTACAACAACAGTTATCAGAGTACGATAGGGATGGCTCCCTATGAACTGTTGTACGGTAGGAAATGTAGATCCCCTATCCACTGGGATGAGACAGGGGAGAGGAAATACCTAGGTCCAGAGTCGGTTCGGCGGACCAATGAGGCAATAGAAAAGATAAAAGCTAGAATGCTTGCCTCACGGAAGCGGACGGAGAAGAGTTACGCAGATCCGAAACGCAGAGATGTTGAGTTCCAAGTAGGGGAACATGTATTTTTACGGGTATCTCCGATGAAGGGGATTAAACGTTTCGGGAAAAGAGGCAAGTTATGCCCTAGATTTACAGGACCTTTCGAGATTCTCGAGAAGATAGGTCAAGTGGCATATCGGTTAGCATTGCCTCCAGCCTTATCAGCAGTGCACAACGTATTCCATGTCTCAATGTTGAGAAAATACGTTTCAGACCCCTCTCATATACTCAGTTATGAGAGTCTTCGGCCTTCGACGAGACATGTCATATGAGGAACAACCAGTGCAGATCCTGGATAGAAAGGATAAAGTCCTTCGGAATAAGACCATAGCATTGGTCAAGGTTCTCTGGAGAAACAGTAAGGTGGAAGAAGCCACCTGGGAGCTAGAGTCAGATATGAGAGCTCAATATCCAGAGTTATTCAGGTTAGATTTCGGGGACGAAATCCTTTTAAGGGGGGAATAGTTGTAAAGCCCGCTTAGTTAATTTGGAAATTAGCAGTTGTTTATGTTAAATATGAAATTATTTATAGCTATTTAAATAATTTATTACTGTTATTTATGGAATTCAGAAATGCATGATTATGATTAGTCAGTAGTTTTCATATTTTGCATTTCCGGTGCCCGGTATTTTGGAACTCGGCGTTTGGCTCAGTAGAAATCACAACTTAGTATGTTAGTAGTTTGGGGACGGGTTTTAGACATTGGGAATGTCGGGAATGGCCGGGAATTTAGAATTTCCCAAAAATACCCCTTTAGTATGATTTTCATGATTTTATGGTGGAGGGGCAAAATGGTCTTTTTGCCCCATTAGTGTTTTGTCCTATGTGAGTTATTAATTGAAATTAATATTTATTTTAATTGTTTATCTTGGCTGAAATAAATGGTTTAAGTGGCTTTATTCAATTACTCTTCTTATTTTCCACACTTAGTGGCTCAGTACCATGTTGGACATGGCAGTAGCGGGACTCAGTATCGTGTTGGACACGGCAGTTAGTATTATGTATGATATTTTTATGCTTTTCTTACTGAGTCTGTCGACTCACAGTTTATGTTCATGTGTAGGTAAAGGCAAGGCTATAGCTGATGGACCGTGAGCGAGCTTATGAGATTGTACATGTCGGGGCGGTTAGGCCTGGAGCGTACGATCCTCGGGACAACAAGGCTGAATTTTTGTAACTGGTCGTTAGACGACTTTTAATTTTATGTAACAGTTAAACAGTTAAACTTTTTGTAAATATTTTTATAATCGGGATCCCGAGTCTTTTGTAATATGGTTTTATAAATTTAATTAAAAAGCAAAATTTTAATTAATCACGTTTTTCTATAAACCTCGTTGAATAGCAACGAGCTGCATAGTACGTTTAAAAATCACGTAATACGCCTAAGGTAGTTAGGGTGTTACAGGTACCTTCAAATTGAGTTTGAAGGATTTCCCATGCTTCCTTTGCAGATTCACAATATGAGATTAATTTAATAAAGCCTTCACCAACACCATTAAAGATAGCATGTAGAGCCTTATTATTATAACCAGACAATTTTTCATCTTCAATAGTCTAATTGAGTTCAGGTTTTACCTTAGTATTACCTTTTTCATCATCTTCAGTAGGTTGCGACCAGCCTGTAAGTATAGCTCTCTATGCCTTCTCATCTTGTGATTTGATGAATGCTCTCATCCTGACCTTCCAATAAGGATAATTCGACTCATGCAACAGGGGTGGTCGAGATATAGAGCTTCCTTCTGCAAACAAAGACATCTCACACAAAACAAATTAAACGGAATAACCTCAAGATCTCACTAAGAATTTAGTGACTTGCTCTGATATCAATTGAAATTCTATATTTTAATATTCCCAGTTTAATTATTTAATCAAATGAATAATTAAATGCGGAATAATGAAACTGGTACCGAAAATAGTTTTTCTGTAGTTACAAAATAAAACTCTGTAACTCCAGAAGAACCCAGAAAAACAAACAGTGCATAAAAGTAAAAACACACAAGGTTTTTTTACGTGGTTTCAACAATCCTTTCAGATTGTTACTAGTCCACGGGGCCACGCACAGACATAAGATTCATTAGATCGATATCAAAAATATAAAGTAGTAATTAACTTATGCCTAAATAGACTCCCTCTTATTGTATGCCGCAAGCTTGATGTATTCCACCTACTAACCGAATCTTGATAAAACTCCAAGAGCTCGAAATCCCTTCGATCACCTTAAAGAGTGCTTGAATCCTCCCGATTCAAGACTTAAAAAGCAATCTCCTAAAAGCTTGTAAAACCTTCTCCCGAAGGTTGAGTGCTTGTATCCTCCCGATGCAAGACTTAAAAAGCAATCTCCCGAAAGCTTGTAAAACCTTCTCCCGAAGGTTGTGTGCTTGAATCCTCCCGATGCAAGACTTGAAAAGCAATCTCCCGAAAGCTTTGAAAAAAACCTTCTCCTGAAGGTTGCACTGATGTTCTTCTTCGTTGTAGACTTGAATACAGACTCAAGATAATACAAACTACAAACAAACAGAGTAAGAGTCGAACAGCTCTTCTCTACATAACAAAGAAACTCTTTCCTTAAGATATGTATACAATTTTAAGTGTGTGAAAGAGATACAAAATCTAGCTGCTATAAGGTGTATTTATAATCAATATACACCTTATTGACAGCTTACACACGGTCTGAACAAGACCCCAACCCACTAGAAACTTCCCTAAAATAATTCTTCAATCAGCCCAGGAATTTCCATTTCTGTACCTACAGAATCGTGGGCAGTAAGTACAACTTTTCTTTTATAGAAAATGAAAGTTTAGCTCCGAGTTTCTCTTCAAGAAATCTGATCTAAGAAAATGAGAAACTCACACAAGATCAGAATATACAGCTGGTTAGATAAGAATTAATTGTATAATAAAACTTACCATTTTTACCACAATTTCTATAAATAGGAAAGCTAGACAACTTTCCTTCCAAGTTTGGATACACAAAATATGGTAACCAATTTAAAACACACCAGCCGAAATATACAATAAAATATTTTTGTCAATTAAATATGCCAAAAATAGAATTAACACTTTTTTTTATTATTATTCATTTATTTTTCTAGTTTAGTTTATTTTTATTAACTATTTACTTACTTCAATTTTATTATTAATAATCAATATATATAGGAAATTATATTAAAGAGTTTAGGTGGTAATTTATTTGAAGTTTCTTCCCTATTATTTGTTTTCTCAAATTTTGTTAATGATTTTAATTTTTTTAATTATTTTTCAGCTAAAATTTTATTATATGATATTATTAATAGAGTAACTTACATACATATTAATTCGCTATTAATGGAGTGACTTAAGACTACATAATAATTATATAAAACTAATTTAGATATTTTTTAATACAAAATATTTAGTTTATATTAATTAATTCTGATATTAATATGTCTATTAAAATTCCATAATCAATTCTAATAATAATAAAATAATAAAATAATATGTTATAAAATAAATTTATGTATCATATATCTAAAGCAAATATAAATGTCTGTACTATATTAAATTCTAATAATAATATGTCTACTCAAATTCTATATTCAATTCTCATAAGTATAATAATATGTTATTGAATTTTTTTTTCTATAAAAGGTGAAGATAAATCAAACTTAAATAATTGTAAACTTATATACTATGGTGAACACATTCCAATTCCAAGTTGTTATACTCAAAGATTCCACTATGAATTAATGTGTTTTGGAAGGGTAAAGCATATCTATATATACAATCTCTTCTATAAAATCTCTTTTATAATATTATATATTTTAAAAAATGTGACAAACAATTTGATAGATTGTAATTATTTTATAATGTATATATTTTGATGTATCTTGTATAATTTTTACTTTATCTATTTTTCTACATGAGAATATCGTTGTTTTGTATCTTTTATTGTATTTTTTTTTATTTTATTTTATGTGAAAATCACATGCTTTCTTTTGTTATTTTCTCTTTTTTTTTTCTTCAATTTTATTGTATTAAAAAGCACTCTATATATTAATATATGATTTGCATGTTTATATATTATCTTTTTTTAATTTTATTTTTATATATCTTTTTCAATCAAAACACAAATGTTGCTTCATATACCTCTCTTTAATATTATTTATTTTTAATTAATAAATAAATTAAATGTAAACAAAAGGCTTAAACCAAAACTATTGAAATTGATATAATAATTATTAATCGTTATTTGTATCAATTATTATTATTATTATTATTATTATTATTATTATTATTATACATCAACATATATCTTTATTTAGATAATTGAAAATTAAGGTAATATAAAGTTAAGGAATATTAAAGAAGTAAAAAAAGACCTCTTATATAGCCTTTTTTTTTTCTTTCTTTCTATTATTTATTATTGCAATTTTTTCAACTTATTTTTTTTAATTATCAAAGTATAATAATATATATATACTAATTCAAATTCAAACTGAAATTCACATAGTTTCATGTTAGTTTCACTACTAATATTATTATCACTATTATTGTTATTTTTTCTCATATAAAATTGTAAAATTAAAACAAAAGTACATCTAATTTCTAAACTAATTTTATTAGTATTAATTTATCTATCTGTATGGCAAAGTGAGATACTTATCTCAAAAAGAGAAAAAAAAAGAGGGAGAGAGAGAAGTACATAATAATTTTTAAACTAATTTTATTAATATTAATCTATCTAAGAGAGAGAGAGAGAGGAGGTTTAATTTTAATTTTTTCTAATTCGTGATATTTTTGTGTATCTTTAAAAGTCATGAGGAATTAAATTAGAGCAAACATTTATATTACAATTATTTTAATACTAGGAAATTGAGCATATATGTAGAAATATGTTGGTAGATTGAAAAAAATTTAGTAGTGTCATAATGCTATCGCAAATTACATATATTATAAAGATTATACATAACATATATTTAAAAATTAATTCTAAATATATTCTTTCCTATATTAGTTATAGGTATTAATGTTTTGTTTTTGTCAAAACTTTCTAAAAAATTATATCACACTAATCAATAAACATATATAATGAATTAGTTAAACAATAAGATAAGTGTTAGAGTACACATAATATTTATCTTAATTACTACTCTAACATAATTTTATTACATATTTTTTTCTTGGTAAACAACATGATTGTATTCTTAAATCTTAATATAAGATCATCGAATTAGAGTAAACATTTTTTGCTATTGAACTTGAATCAATAGCGCTGAAAAAAACAGAGAGAGCATTTAAAATAAAAGCATGTAATTAAAAACTTCTAATGATTATGAAATCTTCTCCAACCATTGCGCTTGTTTTTTGTGTCATTACAAAGCTTCTCCGCCCACAACCTTTGCAAACTAAGTAATTTTTATCAAATAAATTCCATGGCCAACATATTTGACTTACCTAATCTACATTATTTATTATAAAATGTAGTGAATTGATTAATGTAACCTCCCCAATTAAAAGTAGTGAATTGATTAGGGAGGTAACAATATTTATTAATTATATCATCCATATATTTTTATTCCGGTTATTATATACATTACCTGTTTATTAAGTACATAGTGTATATCACAAACTTCATTGTATATGTAACTATTTTTATTTTAAATAAATTTTTAAAATTCATCTTATAAATTGAAAATGAGTAAAAAAAATTGAATATGTTTATATAAATAAAATTTAAGATGGAAGAAGCTTGGCAAGTCACCTCATCTCCAAAATATTTATAAAACAAAATTTTCATTGTGTAATTATTGAAGGTTTTATATATAACATAAAATTATCAATAAAAAGTAGAATCATCATACCCAAATAATTCAGAAGTATGATCTAATGATGATATTTATCTTATAATTATTCTCATTCAAATATTAATTACACTTTTTTATATAAAAAAAATAAAAACATTATAAGAAAATTATTATAGGGTGTAATTAAATTGGTATGTTAATTATTATAGAATTTTTAAGAACATATTGAAATAATACATCAAATAGTACTAAACGTTTAGTTTCAAGAATAACTTACCATAGAACTTTAAAAGACATATTTAAAGACAGTAAAAATAATTATTAGTCACCAATAACAATAACTTTATATTATTAGTATAAACACGTTAAATCATATTAATGACATGGTAAGGTGAAGAGATTCTAACTTGACCCCAAGTGAGTTTGCAAGCAATTAACATGCCTTGCTTATTCTTACAATAATTTTAAAAAAAAAAATACCAAACAGTAACTTATATACCAAAATCATAGCAACTCAAAGGAGGAGCAACCAGTTTAATATCAAAGAGAGAATAACATGTAAATTAACAATTAAAAGTTGAAATAAAAATATTTTACGTGACCAATTAGAAGTTGGAATAAAAATGATAAACTTCAGAATCTCCTGACTCATTATAAGCAATCCTTCTCTTGCTTTCTACCTTCTCATAGAGTGGATGCAGCCAATAAAAGAAACATGGAATCAAATCAATAGCATAGACACCAACTAATATTCATAAAGCTACTATCTTCAACCACAGGAAAGAATATTCATATCCACCTAAAGTATTTAATATTGAACTAAATAACATAAAATATGGATCAATTCACATACCTTCTTACATGCATGCTCCTCTCTTTTTATTCTTGCTATTGAATAATTATTTACCATAAACAATGAACGAATGGATCTTATCGAGACAACTGATAGTGATGATGTAAAGTTTTCACAAAATTAACCGTGCCCATTTGATTTAGATTCGTAGTAAGCAATAATTTCAAAATCATTGAAAAGTAAAAGGGAAATTTAATTAATTTTTTTTAATTAATCGGTGAGTTCATACCATTTGAAAAATGAATTGAGAAGTCTTTTTTTCGGGAATAGAATAAGGATCTCCTTATTTTGTCACATATAGATAGAAAAAGATGATGAAGAGATAAATCCTTACCATTTCGAAGCTTGTCGTTGTGACGACTTTCTAAATCTATTATATTTTTCCTTTTGAAATTAGAATTAAAAAAATTTAAGAAGATGATGAAAATATGAGTTTTTGTCATACATGGAAAGAGAAGAAAATGAAGATAGAATCCCATACCATTTCGAAGCCCTTCACTACGCCTCAACTCTTTTATCTTCTTCTTTAAAATTTGTTTTACAAAACACCCACTTCAAAATATATTTTACTAAAAACTCACTTGAAACTATATTCCACTTCAAGCCCACTTCTTATTGGAGACACATGGAGATTGGAGAGTAGGGGAAGAAGGAAAGGTGTAGAAAGAAGTTGAAAAAATAAATAGTAATAATTGTTCCAAAAAAGAATAGTAAATACAAAAATGGTTGTTGTTGAAGTAAACCCCATATTATCTATACACTGTCAAACTAGAATTTTTACAAAGAGTTTACAAGCAGTAAAATACTAGGTGGCCTCTGGCCTCTATTTACCTAGACAGGTTATTATGTTAGTTTATAAAGTTTGTTAAAACTTTATAACTAACACTCCTGTATTCCACTACAACAGATATAAAGGAGAAAATTACAACATCTATATATAACATCAAAAACAGACCAGATCAATATGATGTTCAGAACAACAATCAGAGAAATATAAAAACACAAGATCAGTACAACAATATTATCAGAGAAAGAACAATACAACAAGATCAGATCTGTAACCGACTGATTTCGGGGTCTTGGAGGAGGCTTACTATGGAGTAAGCTTTGGAACCAAGGTGGTGGTTCGGATATCCATGGCCAGAGAGTGTTGTTCATGAAAAGAAGAAGATAAACACAACATTGTTAGTATTGATTTTGAGAGAAACAGAGAGAGGAAAAATAGAGGAATAAACACTGTATATATATACATATATATATTCGGATTACCTCTCAAAATGTTGTGAGTTGGAATCCTTGCTGTGTAATCTCTTGATCATTGAAGATCTATAGTGGAAGAGGCGAGCTCAAGAGGACGTACCCAGATTTCATTGGGGAACCTCTATAAAATCCATGGTGCATTCTTTCCTTTAAACTTTCTGCAATTTCTATACTGTGTTTGTTATTTTTCTGCTTGGGATTTATAGGGTTATAATCGGTTTAGGAAGGGGTTATTTTTCTGGGGTTTAATTTCTATTTTCTGGGCAGTGGGTTTTGTGGTTGTTCTTCATGTTCTTCAGAGAAGAACATTGAAGAAGAAGGGCCGTTTAATTATCTGCTAGGTTTTTGATAGTGGTGGCTGTGAGTGTTTGAAAGGAAAAGAGATTATATATATATATATATGTGATAAATGCTTTAGGGTTTCAGAACATTTAATATACGACCTGTAGTATATAGATTTAAGGGGTTGTCGTAGGGGTTATATCACAGGGTGTCAAAAGAGGGCTTTGACTGGTTTTAAAGGTCAGATTTGACCATTACTTTTGACTAGTCTTTGCTGTGTGTAGGTGATATATTAGGAATAAAAATCCTACAGTGGTATCAGAGCCAAACAAGGCACAATCTGCAGCAAAGATTAATCAAGAAAGCATAAAGAAATCATCAAGAAAGCATCAAGATTCACATTCATACCAGCAAGAATTCAAACACACAAAACCAAGATTGCAAAGAACAACACCAGGATTTTTCTAAACTCATTATCTATATAATTTCTTTGAAATAACTTCATACATATACAATTATGAGTTCCATGAAGGTTGATATAGATAAGTTTGATGGTTCAGGTGATTATCGTATTTGGAGGAAGAAGATTAGGGCTCTATTGGCTCAACACAAGCTGTTGAAGGTTCTTAAAGATCCGGTGGAATGGTCAAGTGATACGACCAAAGACCAGCAAGAAGAGTTGCTGGAAACAGCAACCGGATTGATCATTTTCAACCTTTCTGATGCTATAATCAGATTGGTTGACAAGGAAGATACACCAGCCAAGATTTGGAACAAGTTGGAAGAGCAATTTCAAAAGAAATCTTTGATCAACAAGATTTACTTGAAGGAGAGAATCTTTGGTTTTAAAATGAGTCCATCTAAATCTCTAGAACAAAACTTGGATGAGTTTTTGAGGTTGCACATTGAGTTAGCAAACTCGGGGGAAAATGAGGCCTTAAGTGATGAGAATCAAGCAATTATAATTCTCAATTCACTACCGGAATCCTACAGGGAGGTTAAGACAGCCATTAAGTATGGGAGAACTGAGATCACTCTTGAAGAAGTAATCTCAGCTTTGAAATCGAAAGATTTGGAAATGAAGGTTGAAAGACCGGGGCATACTAATGGGGATGTTAACCTAAGTAGGGGAAGGCCTGGACAAAAGAAACCATGGCATAATAAGGGTAGAAGCACTAGTAGAGGTTCAAGCACTAGTAGGGGTTCACACAAGGGCAGCAATCATCATCACAAAGGGAGGTCAAATTCAAAGGGTCCTAAAGATCCAAATGGGTGCTACCATTGTGGAAAGTTAGGGCATTTCAAGAGAGAATGCTACTTTTACAAGAAAAGCAATGGGAAACAAAATTCAGATCATCAAGAGGAATCAAACAAATCAAACAAGGCTAAGAATGACTATCAAAATGCAAACCTAAGTGATGGTTATGATAGTGGAGATGTCTATGTGGCTGCATCATCTTTTAAAGATGATTGGATTATTGATTCGGGTTGTACTTTTCACATGACTAACAATAAGTCTTATTTGTTTGATTACAGGGAATCTAGAGGGGGCAAAGTCATTCTTGGGAATGACCAAACATGCAACATTGAAGGTTCAGGTTCTATTAATTTTAAAATGTTTGATGGCATTATTAGAACCTTAACTAATGTTAGATATGTTCCCGATTTATCTAGAAACTTAATTTCTATTAGTGTACTTGATGATCTTGGTGTTGTTAGCAAAATTGAGGCAGGTACAATAAAGTTGGCAAAAGGTTCTATGACTATCATCAAAGGACACAAAAATGGTGGTCTATACTACTTGCAAGGAAGCCCCGTAGCTTGCTGCCACAACACCAAGGAGCATGTGACGGAAGACACTAAGGCTATCCTATGGCATAGGAGGTTGGGACACATTAGTGAAAGAGGGCTACAACTTATGAGTGAACAAAAGCTACTTGGTAAGGACAAGGTAACCAAGGTAGATTTTTGTGAATTTTGTGTACTAGGAAAGCATCATAGACTTAAATTTCAAACTAGCACACACAAATCACAAGGTATATTAGATTATGTTCATTCGGATTTGTGGGGTCCTGAGAAAACCCTAACTTTTGGGGGTAGTGCCTATTTCTTGTCTATTGTTGATGATTATTCTAGGAAGGTTTGGGTTTATCTGTTAAAGCATAAAAATGAGGCTTTTCAAAAATTTATACATTGGAAATTACTTGTTGAAAACCTAACTAACCGGAAATTGAAAACCCTAAGAACAGATAATGGCCTAGAATTTTGTAATGATGAGTTTACAGGTTATTGTCAAGACAATGGAATCCAAAGGCATAGGACCGTGAGGAAAACTCCTCAACAAAATGGTGTTGCTGAAAGGATGAATAGAACCATATTGAACAAAGCAAGGTGCATGCTTTTCAATGCCGGGCTCGCAAATGGATTTTGGGGAGAAGCGATTGTAAGCGCAACATACCTAATCAACAGAAGTCCCTCTAGTGCAATTGAAGGTAAAACCCCTGAAGAAAGGTGGACTGGTAAACCACCTGACTTGTCTAATTTGAAAGTTTTTGGATGTGCGGCTTATGCACATCAAAGTGTAGGCAAGTTAGAGCCAAGGGCTCTAAAATGCGTGTTTCTGGGTTACCCCGAGGGTGTAAAGGGCTATAGATTGTGGGTGAAAGGGAAAGGAGGTTTCAAAACTCTCATTAGTAGAGATGTGATTTTTCAAGAAAATGATTTTCCTTGTAAAAATACTAATGAGCTTGATGCAGGTTCCACAGAAACTAACCCTGCAGGTACATCTATTGGAGTCTCTCAAACCAGCCCAACTGAAGTGGAACCGAATCCAAATCAGGTGGAACCAATTCAAATGGAACCTCAAGAAGCACCAAATCAGGTGGAACAAGTTCAAGTGGAACATGAAGTTCAAGATGAAGAAGACGGGAATCAGGAAGACCTCACAGAATATCAACTTACAAGAGATAGAGCTAAAAGAGTCCCTAAACCGAACCAGAAGTACAGTTACAATGTGTGGGATGAGAGTATTGCCTATGCCTATATGTGCAAGCTTAAAGCTGAGATCTATGAGCCACAATCTTATGAAGAAGCACTCAAAGACCGAAACTACAAGGCTTGGTTGAAAGCAATGAAGGAGGAAATGTACTCTCTCATAAAGAATAAGACTTGGAGAGTGGTACTTAGACCCGATGGCAAGAGTGTGGTATCTTGCAAATGGCTTTTCAAAGTCAAGGAAGGGAGAACCGAGGATGAACCGGTAAGGTTCAAAGCGAGATTGGTGGCAAAGGGGTTCACACAGAAAGAAGGGATAGACTTCACAGAAATATTCTCACCGGTGGTGAAATATAAGACTATAAGGTTGATGCTCGCACTAGCTACTCAGTTTGACATGGAGATTGACCAAATGGATGTGACCACGGCTTTTCTACATGGGGACCTAGAAGAAGACATCTATATGGAGCAGCCAAAGGGGTTTGTGGTTAAAGGCAAGGAAGACCATGTTTGCAAGCTTGACAAGTCTCTTTATGGATTGAAGCAATCCCCGAGACAATGGAACAAACGGTTTGACACCTTTATGACCAAACAAGGGTTCAATAGAAGCTACTATGACCACTGTTTGTATTTTAAAGGTTCGGAAATTACTAAAGTCACTTATTTGCTACTTTATGTGGATGATATGCTAATAATTAGCAAGGAGAGGTCAAATGTCAACAAGGTCAAGGATTTGCTCAAGTCGGAATTTGAAATGAAGGACATAGGTGTGGCTACTAAGATTTTGGGGATCAACATTCAAAGGGATAGAGGCAAAGGGAAACTCATGCTACATCAGGAAGACTATATCAACAAGATCATAGAAAAGTTTTCTATGAAAGATTCAAAGGTTGTTTCACAACCGATTACCAACCAATACCTTATGTCTAAATCTATGTGCCCTAAGACCAAGTTAGAACAAGAAGAGATGGCGAATGTTCCCTACTCTAATGCAGTGGGGTCCATAATGTACTTGATGGTTAGTACTAGACCTGACCTTGCTTATGCAATCAGTGTGCTAAGCAGGTTCATGTCTAGTCCTGGAAAGGAGCATTGGAAAGCCATGAAATGGCTTATGAGATACTTAAAAGGTACATCTAAGTTGGGATTGGTCTATCAGGGTCACCAAACACATCAGAATATCGAAGGGTTCACAGATGCAGATTATGCGGGGGACAGAGACACTAGAAGATCTACTTCGGCCTACTTTTTCTTAACGGGGGGAAATTGTACTAGTTGGAAAGTACAATTACAGCCAGTAGTGGCGTTGTCCACTACTGAATCTGAATATATAGCTACTACAGAAGCTATTAAAGAGGCTCTATGGTTAAAAGGGCTTATGGAGGAGCTGAAGTTAATGAAAAAGGAGCCTATAATCTACTCCGATAGTCAGAGCAGCATCTATTTATGCAAAAACCCAGTTTTTCATGATAGGACAAAACACATTGAGATAAAATATCACTTTATCAGGGATAAAGTTTCACAAGGACAGATCGGGATAGACAAAGTGCCTACTGAAGTGAATCCAGCAGACATGGGCACTAAGGTTGTGTCCCTCAATAAGTTTAAGCTTTGCTTAAGCTTATTGGGGATTGACACAGGTTGGTAAAACCCTTAATGGGTTCGAGCTAAGACCCTCAGTTACACTCAAACAACACAGAGACTACAGTGCACAGTTCATATGGGGTTTAGGTGGAAATTGTTGAAGTAAACCCCATATTATCTATACACTGTCAAACTAGAATTTTTACAAAGAGTTTACAAGCAGTAAAATACTAGGTGGCCTCTGGCCTCTATTTACCTAGACAGGTTATTATGTTAGTTTATAAAGTTTGTTAAAACTTTATAACTAACACTCCTGTATTCCACTACAACAGATATAAAGGAGAAAATTACAACATCTATATATAACATCAAAAACAGACCAGATCAATATGATGTTCAGAACAACAATCAGAGAAATATAAAAACACAAGATCAGTACAACAATATTATCAGAGAAAGAACAATACAACAAGATCAGATCTGTAACCGACTGATTTCGGGGTCTTGGAGGAGGCTTACTATGGAGTAAGCTTTGGAACCAAGGTGGTGGTTCGGATATCCATGGCCAGAGAGTGTTGTTCATGAAAAGAAGAAGATAAACACAACATTGTTAGTATTGATTTTGAGAGAAACAGAGAGAGGAAAAATAGAGGAATAAACACTGTATATATATACATATATATATTCGGATTACCTCTCAAAATGTTGTGAGTTGGAATCCTTGCTGTGTAATCTCTTGATCATTGAAGATCTATAGTGGAAGAGGCGAGCTCAAGAGGACGTACCCAGATTTCATTGGGGAACCTCTATAAAATCCATGGTGCATTCTTTCCTTTAAACTTTCTGCAATTTCTATACTGTGTTTGTTATTTTTCTGCTTGGGATTTATAGGGTTATAATCGGTTTAGGAAGGGGTTATTTTTCTGGGGTTTAATTTCTATTTTCTGGGCAGTGGGTTTTGTGGTTGTTCTTCATGTTCTTCAGAGAAGAACATTGAAGAAGAAGGGCCGTTTAATTATCTGCTAGGTTTTTGATAGTGGTGGCTGTGAGTGTTTGAAAGGAAAAGAGATTATATATATATATATGTGATAAATGCTTTAGGGTTTCAGAACATTTAATATACGACCTGTAGTATATAGATTTAAGGGGTTGTCGTAGGGGTTATATCACAGGGTGTCAAAAGAGGGCTTTGACTGGTTTTAAAGGTCAGATTTGACCATTACTTTTGACTAGTCTTTGCTGTGTGTAGGTGATATATTAGGAATAAAAATCCTACAGTTGTTATATTGTAATAATTGTTCCAAAAAGAATAGTAAATACAAAAATACGGTTATGGGCTGTTATATTGTTTTAGTATAATTAAATGTGAAAAAATTGGTAAAAATGAAATAATATTTGAAAAATTAGAAAAAATAAGAAAATAAAAAAATACGAGGAGAGCTCATATATGTTGCCACATCATCTGTCCAAACAACAGCATTATATAAATATATAGATAGATTTTTTACCAAAATTAATTAATCTCTAATAATCAACATATCACATTAATATATATATATAATTTATATAATCAATTACTTTAAAAGTATCAATTTATCGTATACATATACTATAAGATAAATATAAAACTATAATAAATTAATGTATAACTATGTAATTATAATATATACTATATACAATAAAATTCATTATTATTATCTCCAATAACTTACTAATAATATAATTAAAGTCACAAATTAATTACATCATTCTTATTATTGCTCAAGTGTATCCTAATTCCCTTAAGTAGTTATACAAATAACATTTTTTACACCACACAACAAACTAAATTTAAAAAATATTGTATTTTTAATTAATATATTAATAACTCCTAATATTTTCTTTAAAAATAACTCACATAGTTAATTTATTAACAGTTTATGTATTTATTTTCTCAAAAATAAAAAATAATTTATGTATTTATGAAAATAATATAATTAATAAGTTAATAATTTTATTTAAAAAGGTGTAATATTTTTTTTATTACTTTAGTTATATAATATGAAGGTACGTTATGATTAATATTTCGATAAAATTAAAAAAATAAAACAAAAAATATGTTATATAATGTGAATCTAATTAATAAAACAATTATAACATATGCATACTAATTGATCTATTTATACATTTTTTAAAATTAAAACTTATACTTTATATATATATATATAAAAAAAAAAAAAAAGTATAATGTCAATGGAATAATGTTACTTAAATATTTTGGTGCTTTGAAAGAGTAATTTATAATTCTCCCATTTCAATATTTTATTTTTTTTTTGTAATTTATAAAATATATATATATTGCCCGAAGCGCACCTCGTTTTCTAGTTTATATATAAAGGGTGATTATATTTGCACCCCAAAAATATATAAGTACACCCCATATCTAAGTTTACCCCCTCTTTATTTTTAAAATTGTTATTTTTTATAAAAGCACCCCATTTTTATTACAAAAGTTGGTCTTGTTTAAATGGAGAAGTGCACCCCATATTTTTTTATAGAGACCATCTTCTTCTTTTAATCTTTAATTGGAAAATCTCTAACCTCCCTTTTAATCTCTATATGTTACTACTCAAAGGATTTTTTTATAAGGTAACCGCAATTTTTTTTGAAAGAAAGGTAATCACCATTTTGATTTTTCTATATATAATCGCTGATTTATTTTTTTGTGTGATGAATGATCTTTAATTATTTAAAAACTCAAAGAATCATGTTTTGATACCATGAAACAGTACTATTTTTATTATTTTTGGCACAATAAAAAAGAAAGTTATATATATATATGTGCAGACAGCAATATAAAAAATTTCTTGAAGTAATACAAAAAAAGTGAATACTCTATTTATATACAATCCCACTTTGTAAATGATTCATACAATGAAACTTTCATATGTGTTGCTATTTATTTTTCTATATGTAATTTCTAATTTCTTTTGTATGAATAATCTTTTCTATACTGTGTTGCTATTTATTTTTCTTTTAGGATTTAAAATTACTCAATTTAACGAAGGAAATATGGTCTCGTTCAAAAAAGAAAAAAAAAGTAAATGAGGTGTATTTATTAGAAATAACTGATTTAATTATAAATTCTTTAAAAATTAATTTTATTTAATTTTAAAATGTCTATTTTTGTCATTTTACACAAGGTTAAGAATGTATATAAAATTTTGGGGTGTACTTAATAATATTAGGGGTGTAAATATAACTACCCTATATAAATGGGTAAATACTATTTTGGACCCTCTGTTTTGCAAAAGTTACCAATTGGACCCTGTGTTTTGTTAAATGACAAAATGGACCCTGTATTTTTTAAAATAGTACAAATAGGACCCTGAATTGATTTTTTGTCAAAATAAAGTTAAATTATAATCCGATCTAAAAGTGCTATGACAAAACTGTTTATATTTTTTATATCTATTCGTATTAAGCATTGTCCTCAAGTTGGTTGTATTAAAAAAAAAAGTTGTCAAAAATTAAGTTCAGGGTCCTATTTTTACTATTTTAAAAAATACAGAGTCTATTTTGTTATTTAACAAAATACAAGGTCCAATCTGTAACTTTTGCAAAACACAGGGTTTAAAATAGTATTTACCCTATATAAATAGATACTATTCTTTTAATAAAACACACAATTCATTAACCATTTTCTTCTCCCTTAATATTTCTCAAAATTACGTAATGTACTATTTCCTTAGTGGACTGTGGAAACAGTCACTTGCACATTACACATGTCAAATAATGAGTTGAAAACTTATCCATCTACATTTTTTTTTCTTCAAAATAAAATTGTACTTGGTAACTTTGTTAAGAATAAAAAAACATGAGTAGAAATTATAAGTACAAGCGAATTGGCCTTTGCTCTTATATTTGAGAGGCATCATAACCATCGTATTAAAGAAAAATCTACTGCAAGTACAATGGCATTGAATATTTTTTTAAGAATTATCATATATACTGCATTTATTATATTTTTTCATTTTTAAGTTTTTATTAATTTTTTTTTTTTTATAAAAGCTATTTCTATTTTGAACTTCTATTATTTCCATTTCGTTTCTATTTTATAAAAATTGTTCTTTTGTGAAGTTATGCTGTTTTATTTAAGTTTATATTGTTCTATTTTTATATATATAAAAAAAAAAAAAAAATCAATCATAAAAGTATAAATGAAAAAGTCCCTTTTTTTTCTCTTAATTATGGCATTGAATATGAACAAAGCACTAAAGACCTTTTAATATTACTAGCTCATAATAAAAAAAAAAAAAAAAAAAAAAAAAAAAGACCTTAAATCAATAAGAAAATGCAAAAAATGAATTGAGAAAGACAGCTAGAAAAAATTGACGGTAAATATCAAATGTCAATACTCAATAATGAAAGGTAGCATTACTAACACCATTACACCTTAGTGCCAATGAAACTATACAATTGACTAACAAATGGAAAGAGTCATCTCAAGTATTGAAGCAACTGCTAGCTATCGTCAATTTCTAGAAGTTAGGATAAGTGATTATCAAAATAAGGAAGATCTAGATATAAAGCTTGGAAATACTTTGCCTGTGCTATTAGATTCTAGAATCTCGATTACATGTAATGTCTATGCCTAATGTCAGCACAAGAGAACTAAATTTAAACATGTAATTCATGTTAGTGTTCTGCTATAGATCAACTTACTGGTTGTTAGCAACAGTAGAGTCAACATGCTCCAACAAAAAACCATATAGCTTCTTCCTCAATCCTTCAATCCTTTCGTCTTTTGAAATTCCTTTCGTAACTATGTCATCCAACCAGTGGTTAACCCTTTTGAGCTGTCCCAAAAGAGATGCCACTTCAGTGCCACCTTCCTCTCTTTTCATCCCAAAACCAATGCTTAATGAATCCTCCAAGTACTTCAAGAACCATTCTCTAGAAGCGAATAGAAGTTTTTGAGCTAGACTTGCTGCCTCAATTAATTTGCTCCCACCTTTATACAGCTCATCCCTTTCAGTAATCGATTTCCTTGTGGCTGATGGCAACCGCCTTGACGCAGACTGAGACACCTTAGTAGTTAAATCTGATGTAAGAGTTGTATGATTTCGACTTTGTCTGGTAGTAGGTGAACAACTCCCAAAATTCACTTCTTGAGCATTCTCAAGGACAACATAATGGGACTTCTCACTCTTTAGAATTTCATCCTCCTCCTGCTTTCTGAACAGATCAAATGTGGACAGATTAGTTTCTACAGCAGCTTTAACCCATGATGTGGCATTATTACTAGCAGAAAAATAAATGCTTGGATCTGCACCAGAAAGCCTTGAATTGACTATGTAATCAATATCATTTGCTGAACTCTGCATTTTCTGATTAAGGTCCAAAAAATTTTTGACGAGTGATCCTGCAGATGATTTTTTAGAAGACAAGCAGAGTTCTGCAAAAATCCTGAAATGAAAACAATAACTATGATCTTTAATTATTTGGATGTATGAGTGAGACAAAAACATATTTCACATTCACATGCTGCAAATAGTAAATGTGTATCATCACTTTCATCACCAAACTAACAACCAACAGTATCTCAGAAAACCTGATCCCAAAGGGAAAAGAGAAAAGGCATTGACATACACAAATAGCAGAATAGAAACAAATATGACAAATAACTAGCGAAAATCCTTTTTTTTAACAAAGATTTTCTTATTCTTTAGGTGAGATTACCTTTTCAAATATGTTAGGATTCCAGAACAATTAAATATGAACTAAATAGTTTAACACAGATTAGTCCTTTTAAGGGCAAGTTCTGCATAAAGTGTTGTAACAATAGTAACAGATAGCAATTATAACAACCGCATAAGCAGAACTCACTCTCAAAATATGAGGATTCCCAAGTGGTTATAAACCACCAACTATGCCTATAAAAGTGGAATCTTAATAGTACAATATCTCTTTAGAGTTGATGCCGCAGCAGCACAAAGTTCACACCTTTTGTGACCGTCTAGGTGACTTCACCCAAGTCACCACTTCCAGTATCGTCCCACTAGGAGATGTTGAATCTAATATAATTGTTACAACGACTTTGGTATAGCACACTGTTAGGATCCCACATTGACTATGTATGGGATTGGTTGGTGATTTATAAGTACTTAGGCACCCTCCCCTCTAGAAGTGGAAACGGGTAGGATGTTCGTAGGAGTCTAGGAGAGTATGCTTATTCTAGGGCCCTATCAAAAAAATGTTGTACCCATCGAATAAAACTGTCATCCTTACTCCTCTCTTATGATAGCTTTTTGGAAGTAAGTTTTACCGAAGTGCGTGTAACAAATGATATTAAATGGAACGTGGAACCGACATTGTAGAGTCGGGGTGACCTATGAAAGGGGTCACGTGTAGAAAAGCCCAAAGTGGGAGTAGGCTGTTGTGGACATTGAAGAAGTATGGGATTGGTTGGTGGTTTATAACTACTTGGGCACCCTCCTCTCTTAAGCTAGCTTTTAGGAGTGAGTTCTACCCAAGTGGTTGTAACACTTACCCACAAAAGACTAGCTGTGGAGAAGAGATTGCTGAAGTGGTTACAAACAAGCTCCAAAACTCATACTTAGTTGATGCGGGATCCAAATAACATATTATGCTTATTCTTGTTATAGTTGCTTCTTTTTGCACCCTGTCTCCATGGATCATATCCCCAAATCATGATTCAAACCTCATACCTCATGCAAACACACCATGGAGCTTGATCCCTCAACCTAATCCCGTGACTCACTACAGCAAGCAATTTGAACAAGAATGGAGAAAGGAAGACCAAGCAACTTGAATACACATACAACGAATAATCAATTACAGATTTGTGCTGCTGTTATTGGACAAATGCAGCCATAAAACGTAACCTAACTTACCCAAGCTACTTGAATAATAAGTATACACTTCCTCCATAAAAACAAGTGCTCATAAACAGTCAAATTTAAGTTTGTTTTGATTTAAATATTAAGAAAAACTAAAACGACCAAAAAGCCTCTCTCTTAAAGCATGACTTAAATGATACTACACCACTCCACACAAAGAGAAGGTCCAAATTCAATTTCCTTCTCTCCCAATGTCAATAAGGAAAGGTGAAATCTTATGTTTGATTTTTAACATCATCTAGTTCTAGTCATAACAAGAACAAAGAAAATAAGAGAAAATCTACAAACATAAACATCTTCACGCTGGGTGCAGGCTCAAAAGCTACAAATTAGCATCTTAAGCATTATAAAAACATAAATATCAGCTGGGCAGTTTGAAAAAACATCACTGTCTGATGCTTACTGTTTCTCAAGATAAAAACATAAATATCATACCCCATGCAACGAATGACTCCATTTGTTGCTGATGCTTCTTCAAGGGAGCGTATAGCAGCTAAATATGCACCATTTCTTTGCTGAAGAGCTTGCTGAAATGAACAGGGAGAACCGAGCAGAATATTAATATGAACAGCTCTTTTCCATAAAAAAAATTGAGTGGGAAACAGTAACCTTTCCAAGATCAGCAATTGTGTGTGGCAGCATATCCCATGAGATCTTCTGCCCAGACCCAATCTTGCTAGTAAGGGGCACATTAACAAGACGAATTGGAGTAATGCAGTCAAATGACGATTTGAGTTCCTTTTTCGTTAGTTTTTTCAATAATGGTGGAGATAGGGTATTGTTCTGATTTTTCAAGGGAGAGTTGATAAGATTTCTGCACTTTAAAGTGGAAACAATCTTAGGAGAAGTGTCTTTATCAGAAATGACCTGAAGCAATCACAATTTATCAGCTTCCTCGTAATGCACAGCATGATCTTGCTAATGTGTTTAGCATTAACACCAAAAGAAGCTACAGTATAAAGCAAAGAATACAGAACCCGTAGAAGTAACATAGCGCATTCACTCATTTGACTAATAGCATTAAAAAAAGAAAAAGATGACATTAACTAAAGTCTATGCAAACAATGCCAAACAATTTTCACCGAGAATTAAGCAAAAAAAAAAAAATCCTTGATTTGTAAAAGAAACACAAAATGAGGGGAATCACTAAAATATCCAACTATGTTTTAATATGCTATTTTTTCTTTTAGCATTTTACAAGTTAAAATATATATATATATTTTTTTTTTTGAATCTTAAAATTTTATTCAAACACTTTCAGGCAAGAGCATCATACTGACTAAAAATACAATCGGACAAAAAATATATATTATTAATAAAGTGATTTGGTAAAAAATATTTTTTTTTTATTATTATCATTTACATAAACTTTTATTATTACTTTATGGAAATATAGTTTCATAATTAATACACAAAGAAGTCTCATCAGTGGTCCAAGTTCAAATCCTCCTTCCCGCAATGTCACACACAAAAATAAACAAATAATAGAGAAAGAAGACATTACGAGTTAAGTTTGTTTATTTATTATTAAAAATTCATATACCAATTCACATAAAAAAAAATTTATGAACAATCCAAACCATACATTTTTTTTAAAAAAAATTAGAAAATGGTAATCTCCCTAATAATAATAATAATAATAATAATAATAATAATATTCAAAATTCATAATTTACTTTTAAAACTCTTCAAACAAATTTTTTTTAAAAAAATACTTTTATAAAAGAAAATATATCTTATCCAAACACAAAAACTTAACATTATCAAAGCTTTTCTCTATATTTAATTTTATATAATCACTCAATATCAACAAGAACGTCTCATTTGACCCATGGCATGACCATGAGATTAGTAAGATATTACCAACTATTACCAAGTGGCAATAAACAAATACGACATAAACTCAGGAGAGTGCATAAAGACAGTAAATGAAAAGACTATAATCAATTTAAGAGCAGTAAATATACCGAAGTCGAAACGTGTTTGGACTTGGAACGTGGAACTGGAACTGGAACACTTCTGTGAGCACTGTCGTCTTTGCATGCCGACTTCTGATCCCAAGACCTTCTAGCCGAATCCAAACTCAATCTCCTCAACTCCAAACCCTCTGTCGGCATTCTCTTCTCTAACGAACCATTTTTGGTAACCCAGTTCCTAGCCTTGGGCTTAACAATGTCGGATTTTGACTCACTTTTCTCCCAACTCTTGCCCACATTCTTATCATTTTTTGTTATTTTACTTTTGGTCTTTGAACCCTCAAAATGGGCTCCAACTTCCCGGAGAGGAAGCAAGTCACTAGGAACCAAATCAATAGGTTTCCCTACACAAGGAGAGGGTCTCCTCTTAGGAATGGGCTTCAGCCCGCGAAGAATCGGAACTGGAGAAGCCGCGTCTAGACGAGTAACGTAAACGAACTGACCCAGCTGAATCTCGTCGTTGTATATTAAGTCCAAGTCCTGATCAGAGATGGAGGCGTATGCAGAATGAACCGAGTCCGAAACTTTGAGGAAGAAACCTCTGCTCCGCCATGGATCGGCATCGTCGGCTCCGGAGAGTGACGGTAAGATCTCGATGACCTGAAGAAGGGCAGAGCGGTGGCCTCCGGTGACTCTGACGTCCTTGTTGGCTGCATTGTTGAGAAGCTTGGAAAGGACGCCGGGAGTGAGAGAGACCATTGTGAAAGATTAGAGGAAGGTCAGTGAAGGTGATGGGCATTGGCTTTGGCATGGGCAAGTTCAGAAAGACAGATGTTCTGCATTTTTGAAATAATAGAAAACTGAGTAACCAAAAGTGGGACAAGTCACTATCGAATCTCAATGAAGGCATTGGGGATTGGGGAGCTTATAGCTATGAAACTGGCGCGGAACTAAGCCTTTTTCTTTTCTTTTCATTTATTTAATTTTTATTTTTACAGTGTTAGTTATCAAAGCGGTCTTAAATATTGTGGAGGTCCTATTCTAATTTTAAAAATTAAGCCTCTTATAAAAAAAAAAAATATTAAATTTTGGGTAAAAGTTTATAATTTTATTGTCATACAATTTTTTTTTTAAAGATATAGTCTTTTTATAAAACAACCGTAAAACAACAAAACAGAACAATTAAAACAACAGTGGAACAACTAAAAAATAGCCGTAAAAACTTAACACACTACACAGTATAAAACTTACACATTATTTTGAAAAAAAAATATATAGTACACAGTACACAGTATAAAACTAACAAGGCCGGCCCAAACAATTTGAGAGCCTTGAGCGAAATAATAGTTTCTTTCTAAAAAAAAAGTTGATCACATTCTCACCATTAACTATCCAATTTGGCAATTAACGAATATTAGCTATACATATTTGTCATATACATATTTGTTTTTTTATTTGTCAGAATTAAATTAATTTATATTACTTAACTTTATTTTTAATAGCTTCGTTTATTTTATATTCGGTGTTATTTACTTAAGACGTACGTTAATATTTGAAATCGAAATAATTATAACTTAAATTGATGAATCTGATTTTTTAAAAAAAAAAAAAAAAAAAAAAAAATTGGGCCCCTTTTATCTTTGGGCCCTGTGCAATGGAACAGCCTGCACACCATTAAGGTCGGCTGTGTTAGTTACTGTGGTGGTTGCTCCAGTAGTTACTATGTAAATTTGAGTTAAGATTTAGATTGTTCTATTAGTTTCTATGTGGATTAGGATTGAACATTTTGAGTGAGTTTGACCTAGCCCCGATCAACCTGCCTAGACCCGACTCGACCAACTCGCAAAATTTAAAAAAAAAAAAATTGTTTGGGCGGGTCAGTTGAACACAGTACTCCATCGGGCGTGTAATATCCCAGAAAATAAAATGATATTTAATTAAACATATTTTATTAAATATGTAATGATTTTGGTAATAAAGTAAGATTATGATCTTACTTAAGGTAATTAGGGAGGGTTTATTATATGATTATATAAAGCATAATTTATTGATCACGGAGATTATATTGAGATATGTGGGTATCGAGGATACCATATTTAAAATAAAAATATTATTTTGGGCTCGGCGACTGTGGAAACTTGGCAATGTGGTCAGAAATGTCACGATATTAATGGATGAATTATTTTGAGGGTATTCCAGACTAGTTTAGAATTTTAGAATGTCGGCTGGATGGATTAGTAAAATTACCATAATGCCCTTAGGTTATAATTTAAGCTTAGGTTTCTTTAAGTGGTAGATTAGTCATTTTATATTTTGACATTTTGTCTTATTTACTTTGTGGGTTGATTGTATATTTTAAAAAAAAATTCTTACTACATAACTTAAGAACCAAGTAACCACACTAAAAACAACGTACTCCCTTTCTTTCTCTCTCTCGTGCAAGCCTAGAAGTGTAAAGCCCGCTTAGTTAATTTGGAAATTATCAGTTAATTGTGATTAATTATGAAATTATTTATAGCTATTTAAATAATTTATGATACTGTTATTTATGTTATTCAGTAGCTTGCCTATTTTGCATTTCCGGTGTCCGGTATTTGGAACTCGGCGTTTGGCTCAGTAGAAATCACAACTTAGTATGTTAGTAGTTTGGGGATGGGTTTTAGACATTGGGAATGTCGGGAATGGCCGGAAATTTAGAATTTCCCAAAAATACCCCTTTAGCATGATTTATGTGATTTTATGGTGGAGGGGCAAATTGGTCTTTTTGCCCCATTAGTATTTTATCTTTTGTGATTTTGTGAAAAGGAAAATAATGTTTATGTTAATGTTATTTGGCTGAAAGTGTTATATGCTAGGTGTCATTTAATTATTTTCATTTTACTTCAAAAAAATGCTAAGTTAGAAAAATAGAATTTTCCAAAGAAAACTCTCTCTTTTCCTCTCATTTTCGGCCAAGCTTGGGGAGCAGCTAGGGCTGGATTTCTTTGTTGAATTCAAGTTATTTTAGCAAGATCAAAGTGATTTTCATTGAGGTATTTCTTGGCTTTAGTTTCTTACTTTGTTTTTCTTGAAATTTATGATGAAAATGGTTGTTGCATGCTTGAATCTTTGTGGTTGTTCTTCTTTGAAATATTGTTGTTGTTTCTGAGATTTAAGTATGTTGATTTGTGATTATTTAGGTTGTTAGTAATGAGTGTTAAATTGCTTTGCTCAAAATTGGAAGTTTTAGCTCAAAATATGATTTTCAAATAGAATTGATTGAATCTGTTGCTGGGTTGTTGTTGATGTTTTTGTTTGATTTCAGAAGCTATTTCATGCATATTTGAGTAGAATTAACTAGGTTTGAATGCATGTTTGTGGGATTTGCTCAAGTTTGAGTTTAGAACTCAAAGCTTGAGCTTTAATGGTGAATTTTGTTTCTGTGGTTTCTGGGTTAGTTTGTTGCCTTAGATTTGTTCTTTGGGGTGTTTAGAGCAGGTCTGGAAGGTTTGGAACCAATTGGGTTTGATTTGGTCGAGTTAGGAATTTTTGAAAAATTCCTGCGAGGAACCGGAATTCCGGTTGTGCAACCAGAATTCCGGATGGGTGTCCAGTAATTCCCAGAATCGGAATTCCGGTTGGGCAACCGGTCTACCGGTTGGGGAATTTTCAGAAACTCTAGTTTTCCTCGTTTTTATGTTTTTAGGGGTATTGCCATGCTTTTTATCGATAGGGAAACTTTTAGTTCCTAGTTTTAGTCCCCGGGAAGTGATTTAGCGTGTCACTTATAGCGTTGTGATTTTTATGGTTTAGGAGCCGATGTCAATCCGCTCGGCTTCGGTTCCGTCGGGTTTGGCCAAGCACACCTGAAATCGGAATCCAAGTAAGATTAGTATAACAGTATGCATATGTAGATTACATGTTTAGCGTGCATGTAGGAAGCATGCTAGATTACATTAGTTATGTATATAGGCTTCAAACCATCCAACCCTGTCACGTCGGTACAGGCTGGAGTATGACCAGCAGCCGGAGTATGACCGGTTTGACCGATCAGGCTGACATTTGGTTGGTGGTTTAGTGCTATTGACCTATCCCGTCGGTACAGGCTGGAGTATGACCAGCAGCCGGAGTATGACCGGTTCGACCGATCAGGAGGATACTTGTCAATAGTACCGTCCCTATGAACGTTCAAAACTCAGTACCATGTTGGACATGGCAGTAGTGGCTCAGTACCATGTGGGACATGGCAGTAGCGGGACTCAGTATCGTGTTGGACACGGCAGTTAGAATTATGTATGATATTATTATGCTTTTCTTACTGAGTCTGTCGACTCACAGTTTACGTTTATGTGTAGGTAAAGGCAAGGCTATAGCTGATGGACCGTGAGCGAGCTTATGAGATTGTACATGTCGGGGCGGTTAGGCCTGGAGCGTACGATCCTCGGGACAGCAAGGCTAATTTTGTAACTGGTCGTTAGACGACCCTTATTTTTATGTAACAGTTAAACAGTTAAACTTTTTGTAAATATTTTTATAATCGGGATCCCGAGTCTTTTGTAATATGGTTTATAAGTTTAATTAAAAAGCAAAATTTTAATTAATCACGTTTTTCCATAAACCTCGTTGATTAGCAACGAGCTGCATAGTACGTTTAAAAATCACGTAATACGCCTAAGGTAGTTAGGGTGTTACAATTTGGTATCAGAGCCGCCAGGTTGTCTTCCGAAGATCGTCACGACATGTACAATCATCATCAGCAGTTAGCTCGGTTCACGGTTCAGTAAGCCTTTATTGCTTTAGTAGTTTATTTCAGTTATGAAAAAGAAAAGCCTGTTAGGAAGCATGTTAGTAGCCTGATAGTAGAATAGGCGCATGTTTCGTTTTTAATTTCCAAATTAAGCGGCATTAGTAAGCTCTCCTTGAATACGACCTGATATGCCAACTCTTGGTTTCGCAGGCGGTTCTAACTAGATGGACGCCAGGCGGACTACCAGGAGTCAGGGCAACTCCGTAGGGTCGAACCAAGGACAGGGAGCTCAGTTTCCCCCACCTGCTAGGGGCCGTGGTAGAGGTCCCCGAGGCAGGGCTCGTGGCCGGGGTGATGAGAACCCACCACAGGCCGCCCAGGCTCCCCCAGCCGATCAGGGAGCCCCGAACTGGGAGTTACGGTTTGCGGAGATGCAAGCCCGGATCGAAGAACAAGACCTCGAGATTCAGAGGTTGAGACAGCAGGGTGCTCCTGCAATTCCCGTGCCCATAGTTCCAGTGGCACACCGCCTCGCCGCCTGTGCCGAGATAGTGGTGGCGGCCCATAGATTGGAACCATTATATGAGCGGTTCCGGAAGCAAGCACCTCCGGTATTCCTGGGAGGTCCGGACGTGATGAAAGTCGAGCAATGGCTGACGGTGATCACCAAGATACTGAATTTCATGGGTGTCACCGGTAACGACAGAGTGGTGTGCGCCACGTTTCAGTTCCAGGAGGACGCGTTGGTCTGGTGGGACATGGTGTCTCAGATCCATGACGTCACCACCATGACCTGGGAAAGGTTCCAGGAACTCTTTAATGCGAAATACTACAATGAGGCGGTCAGAAGCGCCAAGAGGAAAGAGTTCGTTCACCTGACCCAGCGGGAGAACATGAGCGTCGCTGAGTATACTACTCAGTTTGATCGGTTGGCGAGGTTAGCCTCGGGAATTGTGCCGACCGACTTCAGCAAGAAGGAGAAGTACCTGGACGGGTTGAATCCCAAGATCAGGCATGATCTGATGATCACCACCGACGACAGCACCACCTATGCTCAGATGGTGGAGAAGGCACTGCGAGCTGAGGGTGCAGTGGGGTGCATGTCAGAATCAGCCAGTACTCCGGTTAGTGGCGGAGCTCCTACCCCTCCTGCATCAGGTTTTAGCAGGGGGAGTAGTGGTTCAGCCATTGATCAGAGGAAGAGAGCACCCACTGCTTCCGGTGGCTCGAGTCAGAACAAGAGGTTCCGGGGGAACCAGAACAGAGGGAGTCGTCTGGTGGTGCCGAGACCCGATTCTCCTATCCCGAGTGCCCTAGCCGCAAGAGGCACCATCGGGGTGAGTGCAAAGGTCAGGGATGCTTTCATTGTGGCATGCCCGGACACTTCAAGAGGGAATGTCCCCGGCTCGACCGTAGGCACCGAGAGCTCCGGCGATACCCACTCCGGCCGGGGTATTCGCTATCACGCAGCCGATGCGGATGCCACCCATCGGTAGTCACAGGTCGGCTTTCTATTAACAACTCGCTATATTCGGTCTTTGTTTGATTCTCGGGGCTACACATTCTTATGTGGCGGCCGCAGTCTTTAGTAAATTGGGTAGACCCTATGATAGATATGAATCGGGGTTTGGAACCCCGTTACCGCGGAGAATTGGTTATCTCCAATAGGTGGATTAGGTCTATGCCGATCGGGATAGATGGTAGAGAGTTAAGCGGCGATCTGATAGAGATGAGCTTAGTCGAATTTGATATTATTTTAGGAATGGATTTCCTATCTAAATATTCGGCGAGCATTGACTGTAAAAGGAAGATGGTGGTCTTCCAACCGGAAAGTGAAGAACCGTTTGTATTTGTGGGTTCAGTTCAGGGATCTCGGATCCCGGTGATCTCGGCTATGTCAGCGAGAGAATTATTGCACGGCGGGTGCTTAGGTTTTCTGGCCGTGGTGGTGGACACCACTCGGCCAGACACCATTCGGCCAGAGGACATCAGAGTGGTTCGGGAATTTTTGGACGTTTTTCCCGAAGAACTTCCAGGGTTACCACCTCAGCGAGAGATTGACTTCGTGATTGACTTGGCACCAGGGGTGGATCCGGTTTCCAAAGCCCCGTATAGGATGGCTCCAGCTGAACTTAAGGAATTAAAGATTCAGCTCCAAGGGTTGCTTGACATAGGGTTCATTCGGCCCAGTGTGTCACCCTGGGGAGCCCCAGTTTTGTTCGTCAAGAAGAAGGATGGATCTATGAGGATGTGCATCGACTACAGGGAGTTGAACAAGCTGACGGTGAAGAATAAATATCCATTACCTAGGATCGATGACTTGTTCGATCAACTTCAGGGGAAGACGGTCTTTTCTAAGATTGATCTCCGTTCGGGTTATCATCAATTGAGAATCCGAGAGGAGGACATTCCAAAGACGGCTTTCCGCACTAGGTATGGACATTACGAGTTTCTGGTTATGTCATTCGGACTAACCAATGCTCCTGCAGCATTCATGGACCTGATGAATAGAGTATTCAAGGATTTCCTCGATATCTGTGTGATTGTGTTTATCGACGACATCCTCGTGTACTCTCAATCAGAAGAGGAGCATGAGTTACATCTTCAAATGGTACTGCAACGACTTCGAGAACATAAGCTTTACGCCAAGTTCAAGAAATGTGAGTTCTGGTTGTCTCATGTGTCCTTCCTAGGGCACATTGTGAGTAAAGATGGGATCAAGGTGGATCCCGGGAAGATTGAATCCGTCAGGGATTGGCCGAGACCGAAGACAGTGACAGAGATCAGAAGCTTCTTGGGTTTAGCTGGATACTACCGTAGGTTCGTGGAAGGGTTCTCCAAAATTTCAATGCCCTTAACCGAACTTACAAAGAAGAATCAGCGATTTATCTGGTCAGATAAATGTGAAGCTAGCTTTCAGGAGCTGAAACAGAGATTGATTACTGCTCCGGTACTAGCTTTGCCTTCGGACAAGGAGAAGTTCGTAGTCTACTGTGACGCATCCAAACAGGGTTTGGGGTGTGTATTGATGCAAGCCGACCGGGTTATCGCTTATGCCTCCCATCAGTTAAAGGATTATGAACAGCGATACCCGACTCATGATTTAGAATTGGCTGCAGTGGTTTTTGCACTGAAGATTTGGCGGCATTACCTTTATGGGGAGAAGTGTGAGATCTATACCGACCATAAAAGTCTCAAGTATTTCTTTACTCAGAAAGATTTGAACATGAGACAAAGGCGTTGGTTGGAATTAGTGAAGGATTACGATTGTGAGATCCTCTATCATCCCGGAAAAGCCAATGTAGTGGCTGATGCCCTGAGCAGAAAGGGTCCCGGGCAAGTAGCTAGCATGGTTCAGATCTCACCTCAGCTAGCAGAGGATATGGTCAGATCCAGCATTGAGTTTGTGGTAGGTCAGCTTCACAACTTGACGCTGCAATCTGATCTGTTGGAAAGAATAAAAGTCGCTCAGATGACAGATCCGGAGTTAGTGAAGATCCGAGATGAGGTGTTGGCTGGTCAAGCCAAGGACTTTTCAGTGTCAGACAGTGGGATGCTTTTGTATAAAGCCAGGGTTTGTGTTCCGAACAGTGTGTAACTTAGAAATGAGATCTTTGAGGAGGCTCATTCTACCCCATATTCTCTGCATCCCGGCACCACCAAGATGTACCAAGATTTGAAACTGTACTTCTGGTGGAGCGGTATGCAGAAGAATTTGGTAGAATTCGTATCGAGATGCCTCACGTGTCAGCAGATTAAGGCTGAACATCAGAGACCAGCAGGGTTGTTGCAGCCTCTAACCCTACCAGAATGGAAATGGGAAGATATCACGATGGATTTTGTGGTCGGGTTACCTAGGACCACGGGTTTATTTGATTCCATCTGGGTAGTGGTGGATCGATTTACGAAATCTGCTCATTTTCTGCTGGTTAGAACAACATTTACAGTGGATCAGTTGGCAGAGTTATATGTCAGAGAGATAGTGAGACTTCACGGGGTACCGAAGTCTATAGTTTCGGACAGGGATCCGAAGTTTACCTCCAAATTTTGGCAAAGTTTGCAACGGGCAATGGGAACAAAGCTAAAATTCAGTACAGCATTCCATCCTCAGACAGATGGTCAGTCCGAAAGGACAATTCAGATATTGGAGGACATGCTGAGAGCCTGTGTTATGGACTTTGAAGGCTCATGGAGTAAGTATCTACCGTTGATAGAATTTTCTTACAACAACAGTTATCAGAGTACGATAGGGATGGCTCCCTATGAACTGTTGTACGGTAGGAAATGTAGATCCCCTATCCACTGGGATGAGACAGGGGAGAGGAAATACCTGGGTCCAGAGTCAGTTCAGCGGACCAATGAGGCGATAGAGAAGATAAAAGCTAGAATGCTTGCCTCACAGAGCAGACAGAAGAGTTATGCAGATCCGAAACGCAGAGATGTTGAGTTCCAAGTAGGGGAACATGTGTTTTTACGGGTATCTCCGATGAAGGGGATTAAACGTTTCGGGAAAAGAGGCAAGTTATGCCCTAGATTTACAGGACCTTTCGAGATTCTCGAGAAGATAGGTCAAGTGGCATATCGGTTAGCATTGCCTCCAGCCTTATCAGCAGTGCACAACGTATTCCACGTCTCGATGTTGAGAAAATACGTTTCAGACCCCTCTCATATACTCAGTTATGAGAGTCTTCAGCTTCAGCCAGACATGACCTACGAGGAACAGCCAGTGCAGATCCTGGATAGAAAGGATAAAGTCCTTCGAAATAAGACCATAGCATTGGTCAAGGTTCTCTGGAGAAACAGTAAGGTGGAAGAAGCCACCTAAGAGCTAGAGTCAGATATGAGAGCTCAATATCCAGAGTTATTCAGGTTAGATTTCGGGGACGAAATCCTTTTAAGGGGGGGATAGTTGTAAAGCCCGCTTAGTTAATTTGGAAATTATCAGTTAATTGTGATTAATTATGAAATTATTTATAGCTATTTAAATAATTTATGATACTGTTATTTATGTTATTCAGTAGCTTGCCTATTTTGCATTTCCGGTGTCCGGTATTTGGAACTCGGCGTTTGGCTCAGTAGAAATCACAACTTAGTATGTTAGTAGTTTGGGGACGGGTTTTAGACATTGGGAATGTCGGGAATGGCCGGGAATTTAGAATTTCCCAAAAATACCCCTTTAGCATGATTTATGTGATTTTATGGTGGAGGGGCAAATTGGTCTTTTTGCCCCATTAGTATTTTATCTTTTGTGATTTTGTGAAAAGGAAAATAATGTTTATGTTAATGTTATTTGGCTGAAAGTGTTATATGCTAGGTGTCATTTAATTATTTTCATTTTACTTCAAAAAAATGCTAAGTTAGAAAAATAGAATTTTCCAAAGAAAACTCTCTCTTTTCCTCTCATTTTCGGCCAAGCTTGGGGAGCAGCTAGGGCTGGATTTCTTTGTTGAATTCAAGTTATTTTAGCAAGATCAAAGTGATTTTCATTGAGGTATTTCTTGGCTTTAGTTTCTTACTTTGTTTTTCTTGAAATTTATGATGAAAATGGTTGTTGCATGCTTGAATCTTTGTGGTTGTTGCTGCTGAAATATTGTTGTTGTTTCTGAGATTTAAGTATGTTGATTTGTGATTATTTAGGTTGTTAGTAATGAGTGTTAAATTGCTTTGCTCAAAATTGGAAGTTTTAGCTCAAAATATGATTTTCAAATAGAATTGATTGAATCTGTTGCTGGGTTGTTGTTGATGTTTTTGTTTGATTTCAGAAGCTATTTCATGCATATTTGAGTAGAATTAACTAGGTTTGAATGCATGTTTGTGGGATTTGCTCAAGTTTGAGTTTAGAACTCAAAGCTTGAGCTTTAATGGTGAATTTTGTTTCTGTGGTTTCTGGGTTAGTTTGTTGCCTTAGATTTGTTCTTTGGGGTGTTTAGAGCAGGTCTGGAAGGTTTGGAACCAATTGGGTTTGATTTGGTCGAGTTAGGAATTTTTGAAAAATTCCTGCGAGGAACCTAATTCGGTTGTGCAACCAGAATTCCGGATGGGTGTCCAGTAATTCCCAGAACCGGAATTCCGGTTGGGCAACCGGTCTACCGGTTGGGGAATTTTCAGAAACTCTAGTTTTCCTCGTTTTTATGTTTTTAGGGGTATTGCCATGCTTTTTATCGATAGGGAAACTTTTAGTTCCTAGTTTTAGTCCCCGGGAAGTGATTTAGCGTGTCACTTATAGCGTTGTGATTTTTAGGGTTTAGGAGCCAGTAATCCGCCGCTCAGCTTCAGTTCCAGTCAGGTTAACCGGCACACCCGAAATCGGAATCCAGGTAAGATTAGTATAACAGTATGCATATGTAGATTACATGTTTAGCGTGCATGTAGGAAGCCTGCTAGATTACATTAGTTATGTATATAGGCTTCGAACCATCCAACCCTGTCACGTCGGTACGAGTGGAGTATGACCGACGGCGGAGTATGACCGGTTTGACCGATCAGGCTGACCTTTGGTTGGTGGTTCAGTGCTATTGACCTATCCCGTCGGTACAGGCTGGAGTATGACCAGCAGCCGGAGTATGACCGGTTCGACCGATCAGGAGGATACTTGTCAATAGTACCGTCCCTATGAACGTTCAAAACTCAGTACCATGTTGGACATGGCAGTAGTGGCTCAGTACCATGTGGGACATGGCAGTAGCGGGACTCAGTATCGTGTTGGACACGGCAGTTAGAATTATGTATGATATTATTATGCTTTTCTTACTGAGTCTGTCGACTCACAGTTTACGTTTATGTGTAGGTAAAGGCAAGGCTATAGCTGATGGACCGTGAGCGAGCTTATGAGATTGTACATGTCGGGGCGGTTAGGCCTGGAGCGTACGATCCTCGGGACAGCAAGGCTGAATTTTTGTAACTGGTCGTTAGACGACCCTTATTTTTATGTAACAGTTAAACAGTTAAACTTTTTGTAAATATTTTTATAATCGGGATCTCGAGTCTTTTGTAATATGGTTTATAAGTTTAATTAAAAAGCAAAATTTTAATTAATCACGTTTTTCCATAAACCTCGTTGATTAGCAACGAGCTGCACAGTACGTTTAAAAATCACGTAATACGCCTAAGGTAGTTAGGGTGTTACAAGAAGCTTGCCAAGTTTGGGAGAAACCTTGTTGTAATTCATCCCTCTCTCTTGCTGAATCAATCCTTAGAGCACCATAAAAGTTTGAGGTAAGTTTTTGTTGTGTTTTCCCTTGATTTCTTATAGTTTTAAGTTAGTTTTGGTTAGGATTTTGAATTTTGAAGGGGCTGTAAAATATATTGATGATGGAATATGATTTTAGGTAATTTTGGAGGTTGTTTATGTTGGGTTTGATGCCCTAAATAAAATTCTTTACAATGTAATCTAGATTATTCAATATCAATAAAGTAACAGAAGTATTTTTCATTCATTTGTGTATGTTTTGGTTCACCTTATCAATTGTTTGTCTATTTGATTTATAAATTCATTCAAATCCTTTTCACATACTTGATCATGTTTATTGTGCTGTCAACACAGTGGAAAGTAAACATGACTATGTGAATAAAGATTCCTAGATTTATCAGAACACTAGGTTTTACTGATATGACAATCTACAATAGAATTTACTTGCATTTGGAGAAATGCTATGTTCTTTCCAGAACATTGGTTAAAGTAAAGCTTGGGTTGGATGGATGGAGTATGCATTGGAATGGACCGATATTGAACTTTGATATAGATTTATTAAACTTACCATAATATCTATTCAATTCAATATCACTAAGTTGATCCTAGATCAAATGATCTAAATCCTGATATGGTTAGGTTCAATCTCAAGAGTATTATCCGTGTTCTTTGATTTGTTAGTTAAGCCTACTTTTGGGTCAGGGTGATACGTACATTTTGGGAACACGGTAGTGCAATTGAGTGGGAGCGCTAACATAAATATGGAATCTATAGCTTCTATCTGGCGAATAGTAAGCAAAGGATGATTTCCTTCGAGCTTAACCAAACGAAGATAAATGATGGAGTACTCATTTCACTTAGTTGAAATATCATTTATACAGGGTTAAGTGTTTTAAGGATAAAATACATTGTAGGGTGTTACGGTAATTAAATCCCTTTACAGTGTAAATCATCCATATAGAGGATCATTGATCAAATTAGGATTATAACAATGGATAACTAATGACGTGTTTATATGGTGGAACATATAGAGCGTTCTATATAACTGAGAGTGCAATTCTAAGTTCTATGCGTGGATTCAACGAAGAATTAATAAGTCAGTGAATTTAAGTAGTAAATTCTTGATCTGCTTATTGGAAGCTCGAATATATAGACCCATGGTCCCCACACTAGTTGAGACAATATTACTTGTAAGACTCATTTAATTGATTTAATTAATCAATTATAATTCTCAAGTTATGACTATGTCTATTTGAGAATTTATCACTTATTAAGGGCAAAACAATAAATAGAGAATTTAAAGGGTATATTTATTAATTGGGAAACTTTAATTAGTTTTATTATTAATAAATAAATGACAATATATTATTTGATAATTAATTTTAATTATTAAATAATTAGATTTGACATTTATGTGGTTGAACAAAGAAATTGGCAGTTTTTGACAAAATATGAAACTAGCAATGTAGGAAAAGGAAAGTTGGAAAAGTGGAAGGCCTTGTTTCCACATTGCCTAGACCGTCCACCTTGCTTCCCTTTTCCCATTGATTTTTCAATTTTTTAATGCCAATTAATTCAACCATAACCCTAGGTGGTCTTCTATAAATAGAAGGTAAAGGCTTCAGTTTTTGTAACACTTTGACAGAATTTTCTTTCACTCAAAAACCCTATGAAGCCGCCACTCTCTCTCTACCTTCTCTGTTTTTCGAAACCCTCTAAAGTAATAGAGTAGTGCCCACACACATTAAGTAATACCTTAATCATAGTGAGGAAGGCTGTGTAGAATTCAGAATCAACAAAGAAGGACATTCGGGCTCAGATCTTGATTATACTCTGCGACAGAAAGGAATCAAGGGTTAGAGATCTGAGTGGGAGGAGACACATATTCCGCTGCACCCAATGTAAGGTTTCTCTTACTTTTATGTGTTTAATTTTCCATCGTTTTAGAAGTTCATATTTAGGTTGTTAAATCAACATACTTGTGAGTAGATCTAAGATCCTGGTAAAATAATTCCAACAGTTTAAACTTGTCATAGTTAAATGTAGGGGCTTGTTTGGATTGAATCTTGGGTTTTGTGCCCTAAATAAAACTTATTTCAATATAATCAGATTTACTAATTAATAAAGATCAGAAATCGCATTTTATGCTGCATGGTTCACATGATTTATTTCATGATTATTTAATGTATAAATTCTATTAAGTCCAGAACATATGTATTTGTTCATGATTATAGTGTCGTCAGCATAGTAGAATATAATCATGATTATATGTTCAAAAGTTTAATTCCCTGATTTGTCAGTTCACTGGATTTAGACTAACATGATAATCAACGATAGGTATACTTACACTTTGGATAAGTGTTACGTCCTTTCCAGGGCATTGGCAAAGTTTACCAGTATCGGATGTATGGAGTCTACATTGGAAGGGACCGATATTGATCTTAGATAAGATATCATAAACTTACCGTTATGTCTTTCTAAGTCAATATCAATGGTTGATCTTAGGTCTATGGATATTAATCCTGACATGGTTAGGTTCGATCTCAAGAGTGTTATTTGTGTTCTTTGATTTGTTAGTTAAGCCTACCTTTTGGTGTGGGTAATACGTACATTTTGGGAACGTGATAGTACAATTGAGTAGGAGCGCTAATCATAGATATGGAATCTATAGCTTCTATTTGGACATAGAAGTGAAACGATGATTTTCTTCGAGCTTGGCTGAATAGAGATAAATGATTAAGGCCTCATTTTAGTAATTGTATTAGTTTACTGAAGTATCATTTATAGGTAGCTAAGTGTTTTAAGGATAAAATACATTGAAGGGTAGAACGGTAAATTTGTCCCTATTCAGTGTAGATCATCTATAGAGGATCCTTGATTATTAGGATTGTAACAATGGATAGTCATAACATATCTATATCGTGGTACGTATAGAGCGTTCTATATAACTAAGAGTGTATTCAATTCTAAATCTATAGTGGAGCAAGGCGGAATTAATAAGTTGAGAATTTACTTGGTGAATTCTAGATCTACTTATTGAAAGCTCGGTTATATAGGCCCATGGTCCCCTCACTAGTTGAGATAATACTGCTTGCAGACTCAGTTAATTGATTTTAATTAATCAATTATAATTCTAAAATTAGACTATGTCTTATTTATGAATTTTCACTAAGCAAGGGCTTAATTGTGAAGAAAAGAAGTTTTGGAGTCAGTTTGTTAATTAAGAGACTTTGTATGGTCTAATGAATAAATTACATAAATGATAATTTTATTTAGTAATTAATTATAATTATTAAATAAATAGTTTTGGTATTTATAGGATTGAATTAGAAAATATGGTATTATTGAAAAGAAGAATAAGTGGTTGAAATAAAATGGCAAAATTGTAACTAGAGAATAATATTATTTTTAACATATTTAAACTTAAATATCAATTTTAAATTAATAATATTTAATTTTTATTAGATTTTTTTTTTGAATAAAAATCATAAGATCTATTAATTAATAAATTCGTTGAAAACAATAGAACGTACTTCAGAGGAACAGTCCTCCAACTGAAGCACACGACCTGTAGAGAAACAAGAGTCTCTTGTCAAGCAATGAGCCAACTTATTTGCAGATCGTTTTACAAAACACACATTGTGAAGGCATAAAATACTGCTCTAAATCGCTTGGACACACACCAAGCTATCTATTTCCAACATGACTCTATCCCACGAAGGAGTTGTAATCCAACTCAATGTTGGAAATTATTTTACCAGGATCTTAGATCTACTCACAAGTATGTTCTTTAACACCCTAAATATGAACTTTTTAAAACGATGAAATAAACACATATAAAGTTTAGTAAACCTTACATTAGGTGCAGCGGAATAATATGACTCCTTCCGTTCAAATCTCTAACCCTTGTATCCTTTCTGTCGCAGAGTATTATCAAGATCTGAACCTGGATCTCTTTCTCTGATTCTTTAGTGCTGAAACTCCTTCTTGCTGAAAGTCTTTCTTCACGATCTTCCTCACTATGATTGAGGTATCACTTGCTGTGTGTGGGCACTACTCTAATCACTAAGTGTTTCGAAATCTTAAGGAAGAAGAGAGAGAGAGAGAGAGAGAGTGGGCGGCCAAGTAGAGAGAGACGACTCAGGTTTTTCTGAATGAAAAGTGTAATTTTCCTGAAGCCTTCACTATCTATTTATAGCATTTCACTAGGGTTAGGTTTGAATTATTTGGCATTAAAATAATGAAAATATCAGATGATAATTCCTATAAAAGTGGTCGGCCATGGCAGTATGGATTTGGGCCTCACTTTTTGCAATTTTGCAGTTTTATCACTTTTGCATCTGATTTTCTCAAAAACGCCAATTTTCAAATTCAACTATTTAAATGCCAATTCTAACTATTTAATAACTATAAATAATTATTAAATAATATTGTCATTTATCATATTTGTTAATTGAACCATACAAAGTATCATAATTAACAAATATGCCCCTAAAACTCTTTCTTTACAATTTCGCCCTTTACTCAGTGAAAAATTCACAAATAGACATAGTCTAATTTGAGAATTATAATTGATTAATCAAAACCAATTATATGAGTCTTACAAGCAATATTATCTCAACTAGTGGGGGGACCATGGGTCTATATAACCGAGCTTCCAATAAGCAGATCAAGAATTTATAACCTAAATTCACTGACTTATTAATTCTTCGTTGAATCCACGCATAGAACTTAGAATTGCACTCTCAGTATATAGAATGCTCTATATGTTCCACCATATAGACACATCATTAGTTATCCATTGTTATAATCCTAATTTGATCAATGATCCTCTATATGAATGATCTACACTGTAAAGGGATTAGATTACCGTTACACCCTACTATGTATTTTATCCTTAAAACACTTGACCCCGTATAAATGATATTTCAGCTTATGTGAAATGAGTACTCCACCATTTATTTTCGTTTGGTCAAGCTCGAAGGAGATCATCCTTTACTTACTATTCGCCAGATAGAAGCTATAGATTCCATGTTTATGTTAGCACTCCCACTCAATTGCACTACCGTGTTCCCAAAATGTACGTATCACCCTGACCTAAAAGTAGGCTTAACTAACAAATGAAAGAACACGAATAGCCTCTTAAGATTGAGCCTAATCATAACAGGATTAAGATCATTTGATCAGGATCAACTAGGCGATATTGACTTGAATAGATTTTACGGTAAGTTTAATAAATCTAAGTCAAAGTTCAATATCGGTCCCTTCCGATGCATACTCCATGCACCCAACCTGAGCTTTACTTTAACCAATGTTCTGGAAAGAACATAGCATTTCTCCAAATGCAAGTAAACTCTTGTTGTAGATTATCATATCAGTAAAACCCTGTGTTTGATAAATCTAGGAAACTTTATTCACATAGTCATGTTTACTTTCCAAAGTGTTGACAACACAATAAACAGGATCAAGTATGTGAAAAGGGTTTCAGATGAATTTATAAATCAAATAGACAAGCAATTGATAAGGTGAATCAAAACTTACACAAATGAATGAAAAATACTTCTGTTTTTTTATTGATGTTGAATAAAATAGTTTACATTGAAATGGAGTTTTATTTAGGGCATAAAACCCAACACTCAATGCCTCTTTAATGCCTATTATCTCAGCAATTTCGGATTGAACACATCTAATCTTCCCCTTCTTGAATGCTTCTACCATAGCACCATGATAATTCTGAGCTACACAACCCATGCCAAAAGACAAGACTCGAACCAGAAAAAACTAAAAGGAAAAAACTAAAAACCATGTCAAAAGACAAGACTAAAGAACCATGTCAAAAGACAAGACTAATAAAAAAACTAAATTAGTTTCAACACATAAACACGATCACAGCATTAAAATTAATTAAGGAATGAACTCCTTATAATTCCTACCTCATAAAAAACATTAAATGGAATTAAACTAATAGTAGTAAATTAATAAATGAAAACAAAAATCTGAAACTGAGGACGTCGTTAAGCCGAACCGAACCACTCTCAGACAACTGCTCTTGAACCCCTCACAGAAGACGTTTTTATTAGATTAGTTTTAATTTTTGATATTTTGAGGTTTAAATTTAAAAATTGATTATTTTATTTTTTAAATTATGGTCAGATTTAAAAATTTGTTAATTTCTTTAATATTTATATATTATTTAATTATAAGATCAGACATTTTGATATTGGACATATTTTAAATTAAATGATAGCCTTATCTTTTATTTTGAAATATTATATTAAAATTATCTTATATGATAAAATAAATAATTAATAAATTTAAAATTAACTTAGATATTTTTACAGATATTCTAACCATAATGTTTTCAAATTCAAAATTAGTTATTTTGTTAAATATTTAATTGTTTATAAATTATAAGTTAGAAAAATGATATTTATGCTATTTTATATCATTTTACTTATTAGGAATTTATAAATTGTATTTTAAATATTTAAATAACCTAGATATTTTTGTAGAAATTTGAATAATGCTTAATTTGAGATATTTTGACATATAATTAGGATAATTATTATTTGTTTATTATTTATTCTTAAAATAATAATTGTCTAACCACATTTATTTTAAAATTGGTTTATTTTATTATTTTTTATTTTATTAAATTATAAGATTAGAAAATGATATTGAAAATATCTTTTTTGGTTATTTTCAAATCTTTTATCTTATTAGATATTTAATTTAACTTCATAAAATAATTCAAATAAACCTAGATATTTTAAATTAGTTTGAATTTTTAAATTTTGAAAAGATATTTAAGGTTGTTTCAACAACCCTAAATTTTCAAAATTTAGTTGGTTAGTTAAATAATAATTTAATTATATTAATATCTTATTTCACATTTGTTACATGGACATTGTTTGTTATGTATTTAATTGTTTATTCAAACTTTTTTTAAATAAACCTATTATTTATTTGATCTAAATTGCTATGATTAACTTGTTGATAAATCCAATAATCTGATTTTAATCATAGTCCAATTGTCAATAGATCCTATAAATAATTTGTAACAGGTAAATTTTGTAATTTCTTTCATCTGTGTAAACCTAGTAACATGATAGGGCCCATCTAAATCAATTTGACCTGTGTGAGCCTATATGTTTGCTTTTGAGCTTAGATGCATATATGAAGTCCATTTATTTCTAAATATTTAAATGGACTAGGTTGCTAAAATAAAATATCACCCATGATAGTTTTATTTAGGCCCAATTTGTATTTGGCATATTCAATGAATAACAATTATTTAATGAAAGGTTAAATTCCTCTCCTTTGGGCCTTGCGTGAGAGTTAGGGGGCCATTAGTAGTGGGTACGACATACTGAACCCAGCCCTCTCTCACATGAACAACCCCAATTGTGAAGGCCCATTTGCCTTATTTAAATAATTGTATTAGGCTAATTATACAAGTTTAAACTAATTAAAATTGAATTAGCAACATAATTAATTTTAAAATAAATAAAATTAATTTTTCATTGGATTATTTTAAAATTAATTTAAAATAAATACACTTAGTTTAACGAAATATTCTAGATAGTAATTTCTAGTAACTAATTTATATTTTCTAATATTTAATTAAGTATAAAAATATATTTAAGTTGAAAATTAATTAATTAATTAATATTAGACCAACTTAAATTAGAATATTTTTTCTTAGAACTTAGAATTTAAATAGAATTAAAAATTAAGTTGATTTTATGCAAGATACTTAATTATTTGTTTCTTGTTGACCTCGCTTTTAGCCAACGATAGTGAATCTAATTTAGTAAGCGACAAATAGTTTATAACAACTGAAATATTATAAAGTAATATAAAGACACAAGAATTTTATAGAGGTTCAGCCCCGAGCAGTTCGGTAATAGCCTAATCCTCGTTATTTGTATTAACTCAAGAACAAGGAGAAAGGTTCCTTTTCTTCTAGCTCTTACAACAGCATCTCTGAATATAAATTCTTAGACAATATCTCTCAAGTAAAATCTTTCGACCCTTTGCCCAGTGAACATGCATCACTATTTATAGGGCTATGAGCTTGGAGAGGAAGTATTTCCCTTCTTGTTACAATGGATATAAGCAGAACGATTGCATAGTAAATACAGAATACACTGATCGTGGGATTTGGACAGCTTGCCATATCTCTGCAATCTGATCCCCAAGTTATAGGGATTTCCTTGATGACTCACGATGCGAAAGCTGAATTCGCTAAGTGTTGGTCGCTCTGCGCGGATCGGTGATTGCTTTACCTCGAGCATGCATATGAGGTATCCTGTTTGGACTATATCTTGCGAGCAAATACTAAGAGTTGATTCCACGTTGTTGACCTCACTTTTAGCCAACGACAATGAGTCTGATTTAATAAGCGATAAGTGATTTATAGCAATCGATATATAATAAAGCAATATAAAGACACAGGAATTTTATAGAGGTTTAGCCCCGATCTGTAGGGTAATAGCCTAATCCTCGTTACTTGTATTGACTTAAGAATAAGGAGAAAGATTCCTTTTCTTATAGCTCTTACAACAATATCTCTGAATATATAATTCTTAGATAATATGTTTAGGGTATAGTCTTAACTAAACTGTTTTTCGACTAGAAAGCTCTCTCTCTTGCCCAGTGAACATGCATCACTATTTATAGGGCTAGTAAGCTTGGAGAGGAAGAGTTTCCCCTCTCGTTACAATGTGTATAAACAGAAAGATCGTGGGATCAATGCTGAGTACAAAGATCGTGGGATTGAGGCTGAATACAGTGATAGTGGGATCGTGTGTATGCCATATCCATGTAGTCTGATCCCTGAGTTATAGGGATTTCGTTGATGACTCACGATGTGAAAGCTGAATTTGCTAAGTGTTGGTTGCTCTGCGCGGATTGCTGAATACTTTGCTCTGGGCATGCTAGCGAGACATCCTGCTCAGACTATGCTTCCCGAGCAGATGCTCCAAGTGGATTTCCACGTGTCACCATTCATGTGATGCCATGTCAGAGTGCAAAAATTGGGATAACATTTGCCCCCCAAGTGTGTACGGGACTTCCGAAGTTGCGTGTAGACTTCATCCGAGCTGCTTCTACCGTTGGATGGGGACACGTGTCAAGCGCGACCATCCAAGACTCGATGTGAGGCTGACTAGGCGTCCCTTCAGTTTTCGTCTAATAAATGCTCTGACAATTAATATTACGAAATCCAATTTTCTCTCTCCACGGCTGACGGCTGCACTTGATTATTTTTTATTTCCCATATTCGCTTTTAAGGAGGGAAACTGAGGCGTCTGAGGTTCCTTTGAGATGATTACCTCTTTTCGTGACTTACCTATAAATATCAACCAACATTGGCACATAAACTCATTTGCAACATCCTTCTTTGCTAAGAGAGTTCAGAGCGAAAAGAGAGGTTTTTGGTTTCAAAGTTGTTGAAGTGCCTTCATCAAAGCTGTTTGTTGGATTGACGCTGCTTGAACCCAGACATCTGATTCTTGAGTAAGTTTCTGATTTCCTTCATGCTTATTTTTGCATGTTTACATTTCGAAGACACCTTAGACTTTGCTGTAGAGTATATCCAGGAAACCCTAAGTCCAGAAACTTCTGCGATTCTTCTTTGTCATGGCTTCATGCGATTTTACAGTCCATAATGCTTGTTTTCAGAACTACGTAACGTCTGTCTTTCATCTTGCTTGTTCTAAGCTTCATGAACTTTTTTGCCCTAACTCAAGAAAACTTTAAACTTCTTGAGTTTTGACTTATCTTTGAATATTCTTGTTCTTGATTCTGTTGAGTACTCCTGGTCGGCATACTTGCTTGTTTATTGTTCGATATTTCGACCAAACACTCATCTTGTGTGTTGTTTTTTGTAGATGAACTCGGGTGAGTTTTGGGAGAACGGACATCGGATCGACAGGACTTGCTTCAACTTTTGCACGAGGATAATCCTCGTCTTCGATCTAGCCCACCTTCCTCTAGTGAAGGACATTCTTCAAACCCTGTACCGAGCCATAGAATGATGGCTCGTACAAAGAAAACGACGCATCTGATCCCCAAGTGGCTCGCCACGTAGGGCTAAGCATCAGTCGGTTTGGTCGGTTTTTTTTTTTTTTATAAAAATCCAAATTTCAGTTTTCGGTCTGGATTGGTGCAATCTGAAAACCGATCGACCAATCTAGAAACCTATTTAGAACTGACCAATCAAAACTGCGGTTTGATCGGTTCAAACCGCTAAAAACCAAATCTATTTTTTTTTTAAAAAAAAAATATAATCTAATATATTATGTAAGCATATTTATAAGTGTATACAAATTAGAATATATGATTAAAAGTCTAAAGTCTATAACACAACATAATACAACACAAATAAAATAAATAACAATTGTACATATTAAATGATTCTCCCACAATCACACAAATCAAATACATTAAAAATGTAGAGATAAAATAGAGAAAATTTCTGCAAAACTCAATTTTTTTTCTTGAATCTGCTCTAGTTTAAGTTCTGTAAAAATTAAAAAAATGAGTGAGAGATGAGTTTGATATTAAGAGAAAAATGAGTGAGTAAATGTATGAAGAAAGAGGACGAGAGAAAAATACTTACCATGATTGAATCTGGGATATTATTTTGATTTATTTTTGTGAGTTTTGTGAGTTGTGACTTTGTGAGATTAAGATAAAGAAAGAAAAAAATGGACGAATAAGGATGGAAAAGAGAAACTCTAGCAGATTTAAGGCTTTTTTTTTATGTGAAATATAGAAAGAAGAGAAGACTCATTAGAGAGTCAGACCTAGATAATAGATAAGATAAGACAATAGGAGATGAGAGAGGGTAGAAGAAGGTCAGTAAAAATTTTGATTTATTTTTTGATTGATTGGAAGTTGGATGACAGATGAGAGAGAATAGAATATTTTTATTTATTATTATTACTTTATTTTATTTCTTAAATATTAATATTATTAAAGTAATAATATATATTATATAATCTAAAACTAAAAACAGTACAAACGTTATATATATTTATATAAAGTAATAAATGATTAAATGGTTGGTTTCGGTTTTTTTGGTCGGTTTGGTACCGAAAAAAAAACCGACCGACCACTTGCGGTTTTAACTATTGGCGGTTTTTTCGATTTTCAGTTTTTGCGGTTTCGATTTCAGCGGTGTTAGATAGGTCAGTTTGAGCGGTTTTTTCGGTTTTCTGGATTTTATGCTCAGCCCTATCGGCACGCCACTTTGCCCAGCGCCGAATAGGATGTTGGATTTTATGCCCTAAATAAAACTCATTTCAATATAATCAGATTTACTTATTAATATAGATTAGAAATAACATTTAATGTTGCATGGTTCACATGATTTATTTCATGATTATATGTATATAATGTATGAATTCATCTGAAACCCTTTTCACATACTTGATCTTGTTTATTGTGCCGTCAACACATTGGAAAGTAAACATGACTATGTGACTAAAGTTTCCTAGATTTATCAGACATAGGGTTTTATTGATATGATAATCTACAACAGAGTTTACTTGCATTTGGAGAAGTGCTATGTTCTTTCCAGAGCATTGGTTAAAGTAAAGCTCAGGTTGGATGCATGGAGTATGCATCGGAAGGGACCGATATTGAACTTTGACTTAGATTTATTAAACTTACCGTAATATCTATTCAAGTCAATATCGCCTAGTTGATCCTAGATCAAATGATCTTAATCCTGATATGATTAGGCTCAATCTCGAGAGGCTATTCGTGTTCTTTGATTTGTTAGTTAAGCCTACTTTTAAGTCAGGGTGATACGTACATTTTGGGAACACGGTAGTGCAATTGAGTGGGAGCGCTATCATAAACATGGAATCTATAGCTTCTATCAAGCGAATAGTAAGCAAAGGATGATCTCCTTCGAGCTTGACCAAACGAATATAAATGGTGGAGTACTCATTTCACATAAGCTGAAATATCATTTATACGGGGTCAAGTGTTTTAAGGAATAAATACATTGTAGGGTGTAACGGTAATCTAATCCCTTTACAGTGTAGATCATTCATATAGAGGATCATTGACCACATTAGGATTATAACAATGGATAACTAATGATGTGTCTATATGGTGGAACATATAGAGCACTCTATATACTGAGAGTGCAATTCTAAGTTCTATGCGTGGATTCAACGAAGAATTAATAAGTTAGTTAATTTTAGTAATAAATTCTTGATCTACTTATTGGAAGCTCGGTTATATAGACCCATGGTCCCCGCACTAGTTGAGATAATATTGCTTGTAAGACTCATATAATTGGTTTTGATTAATCAATTATAATTCTCAATTTAGACTATGTCTATTTGTGAAATTTTCACTAAGTAAGGGCGAAATTGTAAAGAAAGAGTTTTAGGGACATATTTGTTAATTATGATACTTTGTATGGTTCAATTAATAAATATGTTAAATGACAATATTATTTAATAATTATTTATAGTTATTAAATAGTTAGAATTGGCATTTAAATGGTTGAATTAGAAAATTGGCGTTTTTGAGAAAATCAGATGCAGAAAAGATAAAACTGCAAAATTGCAAAAAGTGAGGCCCAAATCCACTATGTAGGGCCGGCCACTTTTGTAGGGGTTTTCCCTCTGATATTTTCATTATTTTAATGTCAAATAATTCAAACCTAACCCTAGTGGAATGCTATAAATAGATAGTAAAGGCTTCAGGAAAATAACACTTTTCTTCTGACACTTCTGATTCAGAAAAAACTGAGCCTCTCTCTCTCCCTATCTTTGGCCGAACCCACTCTCTCTTTCTTTTTCCTTAAATTTCGAAATACTTAGTGTATGAGTAGTGCCCACACACAGCAAGTGATACCTCAATCATGTGAGGAAGATCGTGAAGAAAGACTTTCAGCAAGAAGGAGGTTTCAGCATCAAAGATTCAGAGAAAGAGATCCAGGTTCAGATATTGATAATGCTCTGCTATAGAAAGGAATCAAGGGCTAGATATCTGAACGGAAGGAGTCATTTAATTCCGCTGCACCTAATGTAAGGTTTCCTAAACTTTATATGTGTTTATTTCATCGTTTTAGAAAGTTCATATTTAGGGTGTTAATCAACATACTTGTATGTAGATCTAAGATCCTGGTAAAATAATTTCTAACAACTGGCCTCAGAGCTATGGTAATTGATTTACTTGCAAGAAATTTGGACTTTAAAATGATTGTTTGTTTGTTTTTGGATGGTATCATGTTGTATTGAGTGTTATTTGATGATTGATTGATGTTTATAAATTTTCGTGAAAAATAAATGCGATTCTGTTTCTGGAATTATTTTTATTGGATAGTATGGAAAAAATTAAACAAGTTACTTTTTTACAGAACTCAATTTCGATTTAATTTGAATTAGTTATGATTTTTTGAAGATTCGAAAAAAATCGGAGCTGTGCTGAAATTTTCCTGCGATCGCGAAAACTGTCCGTACAGCTCACAATTTTTTCGTTTTTCTTCGTTTGTCATGCTTTTTCATGGAATTAACTTCCGATTTTTTGTGTAGTTCTGTATTTATACTATTACTATTCCTAATTCAATTCTAATTATCATTTTGAATTAATTTAATATTTTTTAAATTTAATTCAAGATATTAGTGTAATTTTAATTTAAAAATAGTTAGTATCTATCTTTTTTGCTTAATTGTCTATCTTATTTTTTAAATTTGATTATATCTTATCTTATTTTTAAATTTAAGGTCAGATTTTAAATTTTTAAATTAATTTTTTTTAAATAATTTGACCTTATTTAAATTTAAAATAAGATAACTATAATCATGTAATTTTAAAAAGATGTAAAATATTTTGCTAACTTTTAAATTTTGTTATTTTATTTATTTAAATTATATTTAAAATCTGAAAAAGATATTCATTTATCTTTTCTAATTTTTTATTTAATTTTTATTTATAAAATAACATTTAAATTTTAAAAGTAGTTAGCAAATTTTAAAATGATATTTAGGTTGGTTGAAACCTAATTTTTCAAAATTGTAGGTTTAATTTTAATTTTTTTTTTAAATTTCGAATTTTTTTTTTTAAATTTTTTTGACGAAAATAAATTTTTATTTATTTAATTAATTATTTTTCGAAATTATTTATTTAAAATTAAATAAATCTTACATCCAACTATCCAGCTAACCTTATTGCAGGAGTATGTGTTTTAGCTTGTTTGTAAGTTTTCAAAACCTATTATTACTTGATTGCAAATAGCCATGGTTACTTTTTGCCAGATCTAATGATCTGATGGCTCCTTTGGTCAAGTTAATAATTTGTAACAGGTATATTTACAATCTTCTTTCATATGTGTATGACCTAGGAACATGATAGGACCCATCCTAAGTGTGCCTGTGTGAGCCTATGTGTTTAATTTTATTATAGATGCATATAGGTTGTTGTTGCTAAAATAAATTATCATAGTTCTTGATAGAATTTATTTAGGCCCATTTAGTTTTTGGGCCTATTCAATTAATAACAGTTGTTCTTATTAAGGTTAAATTCCTCTCTTTTGGGCCTTGTGTGAGAGTTGGGAGCCATAGTAGTGGGTACGACATACTGAACCCAGCACCCCCTCACATGAACCGCCCCAATTGTGAAGGCCCATTTGCCTGATTTGAATAACTGTACTAGGTTAATTAAACTAGTTTAACCTAATAAAATTGATTAGCAACATAATTAATTTCATTTATGTTGAAATTAATTTAAGAAAATTATAGTTTAAAGAAGTTTTTATTCTAAGCTAAACTATATGTATTTTCTTTTATTTAATTAAATATATAATTATAACCATCTAGATTCTTTCTGGAGCTTAATTTAAATTTTTCATTAAATATTCCTATTTAAGTTGATATTTAGTTATCTACAACTAACCAACTTAAATCTGAATATCTTTTGGATTTAAAATTTCAAAATTAAGTTGAGGAATTTGAGGCATTGGTTATTAAGATTCTTTAGATATTTTTTAAGTTAATATCTTTTCGAATATTAACTTAAAATGAAATCTTTAGATATTTTTTAGGTTAATATCTTTTCGAATATTAACTTAAAATGGAATATTTTTGAATTAAGTGGTTACAACTTAATTTTTGATATTTAATTAAATTTAAATTTGAAAATATTTAAGTTCTAGATTTTTTTTAATACAACTTAAATTAGATATTTTTTCAAATTTTGTGGAAAAGATACTTAGTCAAATAAGATATTTTCTAGATAGTTATTTCTAGACTACTTATTATTTTTAATATTAAATAGGAAAATATTATACATTGTGAAATTAATTATTTAAATAATTAATTTTGGTACAATTTATTTTAAGTATATTTTTTCCTAGTATTAAACTAGAGATTAATAATTAAGCATTCTCTACACTTAATTATTTATTTCTTGAATTTAATACATTTAATTAATTTGAAAATTAAATATCTAAGTTGATTTTTATCATGATACTTAAATATTTCTTTTTCATGACACTTAATTAAATAGAAAATTATTTTTAGTTAAAATTTATTTTTCAACTAAATTTAAATAATTTTCAAAATATATTTTTTCTTTATTTTATTAATCAAATTTCGAAATTGCATTTCTTAAATGCTGGAATTTCGAGTTTTATTTGAAAAATAGATTAAAGTTGTAAATTATTTATTTTAATTTTGGACCAACTTAAATCAATGATTTTTTCATTTAATGATTAATTAAAATAAATGAAGTAAAATATATTTTTTTCTTCATTTTATTAATCAATTTTCGAAATTGCATTTCCTAATGCAAGATATTTTTGAATTTATCTTGAAAAATAGATTAAGTTGTAAATTAATTATTTATTTTAATTAATTCTTGGATTAACTTAAATCAATTATTTTTTCATTTATTGATTAATTTAAAATAAATTGAATTAAAGTATATTATTAGAAATTGAATTAACTAGTCAAAGAAAAATCTAGATAGATGATATTTTTGCTTGAAGTATTTTTCTAGTGTATTTAATTAAATAGAAAATTAATATTTAAGTTGATTTTCATCATCATACTTAAATATTTGAAATTTTTCTTATATATTTAATTAAATAGGAAAATTATATTTTTTGTTGTAAATTAATTTTATTAATTAATTTTGGGCCAACATTAAATTAGAATATTTTTTTCAGGATTAATTTTTTATTTTAACATGCATTTTTCGAAAATTGTATTCTTAAATACTTTAATTTTTCGAAATGAAATATATATTTATAGAAAATAAAATTTGAGTTGTAAATTAATTTAAATTAATTTTGTAACAACTTAAATTGAATATTTTTCTAAATATTTATTGGAAATTATTACTAAGATGGAAATAATTCATGTTATTTTCATATCCATCTAAGTAAAATTTATAAATATTAAATTAAAATTTATATTTAGAATTTTTCATTCTAAATTGGAAATTTTAATTAAATATATATTTAAAATAAATAGATTAAATAAAGAGAATCAAAGAAAATACAACTCTCTTTAAATAATGAGCTTTATTATTAAGATATTCGATCTCCATTGTGGGTTTTACACCGCGTTTGTTTTAGTGAGTAATCCTCCCTAATGGAGGAACGTTCATTAGCAATTTCGCACCGTTTAACCACGAATGATAAGTAGTTTGCAAGTGTTTTGTATGGTATGGATCACCCTAATGGTGGCGACCATACTTGACTTGCAAATTATGAAACAATGGTGGAAGCTCATAAGATAGAATTGCCTTGACTCTCGCCTAAACGGGACAACGCTGAATTCCAATCTTGATCGAATAAAAGGTTGCTAGAATGTTTAACATTTTAGACAAGCTGACAACTCTATTCAATGAATGGTAGCTTTGACTCTCGCCTAAACGGGACACTGATATCAGTTTGTTGAAAACCTTAGAAATTATTTAGGATTATATGTTTTAGTATTTTCACTTGTCATTCCTACTTGCTATATGTTTAATAATTTATGAACTGTGTATGAATTTATATTGAACCATGTTATTTTCTGTTATTAAGTTGTAGTTTAATTTCGAATCTTCATTGTTGGTCTAACTTGGCTTGTTTATCTAATGAGATAAATCCCTAGTGGATTTTCACCATTAGACATATATAATAGTGTTAGATCTCGAAAGATAAATATTGTATATGCGACATCTAGCTGTTCATCAATTGATGACACCTTAGACTAGTATTTTTACGATATGAAACAAGAAGATTGTATAAATAAGATTACTTTGACTTTCGTTAATCGAAGCATCGTTGGATTCTTATTTTAAACGAAATTATCCTAATTCCTCTTAGCTTATTCATTTCGAATTAGCTCAATAACATATCATTGGATGAATGGTCTATAAATCATTTCATGTCATTCTATATTTTCTCTTAAGAAATTAAATGACGCATATGATTATAATCTCGAAATTCTATTCCCAATTGATATAAATCCTCAATCTTAGAAATCTCCTACTTTATGGGCAAAATCTGACTTAGAGTTTGTATTAGTAGTGTTGGTCCAAGATAGAATTACTCATAATATTTGGTATAAATTTAAGTCTTTGACTTTAATTTTAGATTCCAAACAGAAATTTTCTTATATTTCTAATTCCAGAATACAATACAGTTACACTTTCTCAAGTGTTTAATATCCATCTTCTATTAATGGATTAAAACTGTATGGAATATGAGTTAGGTATTCTGTGACCAGGATCCACTTGCAGTATTCTAAGAACTCTTTGATGTAACTAAACCTATGTCATCAAAAGACACTACCATTTTTTTTAATCTATGGCATTTGTATCTTATTCATAGTGGATTTGACAAGATCAATCTCTGCAAAGAGTTAATATGCCTATATCCACAGAAAGTAGTTCATCTCATTCGCAGATGGATGTACATTCAGGGGTGGATATGAGTTTTTCGTTGTATTCTTGAAACAATAATTCTAGATATACCTTTTAGCAAGAAATTTGAAATGTTTGAAAAATTTCATTAATTTCTAGCAATGGTTAAAACCATTAAGGTGAGTGGTTAAAGATCTTGCGAACTGATAGGGATGGAGAAATAGTTAGTAGATATGCAGTTCAAAGATCATTAATTTGATTTTTGAATTATATCCAAACTTACCTCCCCAGAAATTTCGAGTTGCATGTTGATGATTAGTTACTAGTCGTTGCCTAATTCCTTCTATGGTAATACAATTTCAGAATGATGTAATGGTTGTATACTTAATGTAAATCATTACTAGATTCATGGATGACCTAATCAAAATCTTAAGAAAAGCTAGAACTATTAACAATGGTTTGTTAGCTATTCTAAGTGATTAGGGGTGGACCATCCCATAGTCAATAGATAAGAAAGTGTTTGTTCAAACAAATACTACTTTTCTAAGATAATGACTAAGTCTGAAAACAAGTAGCAAATAAATGAGATATTTTTCTTGATTCCAAAAGTGTTCTATCATCTTATTTGACATATGATGATCTCACTGCCTCTGTTGTCTTGTCACAACCAAAGAGGTTAATACCATTTAGTTTTCTTAGACATAATTCACGGTACCTTGTCGTAGTGGGAGAGTTTCTAGGAACTCACCTTCTTATGACTTGGGAGACACTAGTGATTAAAATCCATTGTGAGTTTAAACAAGTAATGGATTGTCAAGATAAGAAACTAAGAAGAAAGCCAATAGAACTACGGTTTAATCCATTCACATGGAATAACCTAAAGTTTTCTATTACAAGGACATAAAAGGAAATTTTAGTTAATAAGTCTATTCAATGGACTTAACAAACTTCCTGTTCCTAGTATTATAGGTTTTAGTTTATCTAAACCTATGGCTTGTGGTATACTTGGTAATTACTTACTCTAATGCAAGCAACTTACTTTAGTGAGATGCTGAAGCATTTTCTTTCTAATGGCAATCTATAGAAGCTTCACAACTTCTTAAACATAGATTTTATTTATCTAAGGAAAAGTTTCAACTATTCCAGAAAAGATAAAGCCATGAAAGAATTTCTTAAATCAACAGTGAGAGGTCTTAGATATGCTTTTGTATGCCTTAGACCAGACACCTGCTGTTGAGTGGGAGTAATGAGTAGGTATCAAATTAATCCAGGAGAAGAACATTGGAAGACAATCAAGTAAATCTTAAGATTAAGAAGAGGAACTATATGTTAGTCTATAAGGGTGTGTTTAAAACTCTTAGACTACACCATATCAGATTTCCAAATTTGCCTTTGTGTTAGTAAATCTTTCTGATAAGATGGTGGTTACTCTGGGGGTGGAATAGTGATTTTGGAGAAGTGTAAAAACCTATCAGAAGTCTCTAGGTCTACCAGAGAGGGACTGAATGTTAAAGTTACGGGAAAGGTACTTATTCAGTCTAAGGAAAGTTCTATACATCTTTGGCACCATTTCAAATTGCCTTAACTACTAGTGTTAATTTCCTGATTAACCAAAAGTAGTTGCCAAAGGTATAGAATCCAGTATCCCAAGAGAGTAGACATATAGAGAGGAATTTCACATTATCAATGATTTTGTGATTAAAGGAAGAGTAATGAGTGATATATGATATGTGGCTTTTATTTATTTTTTTCAAAAATCAACACTTAGAAAAAATTAAAGAAAAATTTCAAAACAAAACTCTCTCAAGCTCTCTCTCTCTATTCGGCCAAGGCTTGCAATTCTAGGGCTGGATTCTTCCTTTGATTTTCAAGATAGCTTCATCCTAAATTGTGATCTCTTGTTGTGGTATGTGATTTCTAGCTTTTTCTCCTTTGTTTCTTGGAAAAAAATGATGAAAATAATATGAGTTATGCATGATGTTGCTGCTGTAATTGTTGTTGTTGTTTCCTTGATTAAAATGTTGAGTTAAGTAGGTTTAATTAGATTGAATTGCATGCTTGAATTCCTTGTTCTAGTTGGATAGATTTTTATGTAAAAAGTTTGGGTTTTCAAAGAAAAATGGAGGTTTTGGTGGCTGTTGTGTTTGCATGAGTTAGATTCTAGTTTCTGAAGTTGTTATTAGCTTGATTATGAGTTTGAAGCATAGATTGAATACATGTTAGGTGATTTTACTCAAGTTTGAGTTTAGAACTCAAAGCTTGAGCTTTAATGGTGATTTTTGCTATTGTGCTTTCTGGGTGGTTTTGAAGCTTTAGAAATGTTCTAGGGGATATATAGAACAGGTTTGGAAGGTTTCATTTGATTTGGAGTCGATTTGTGAAAGATAAAAATTATTGATGTTGCTGCCTGTGAGGAACCGGAATTCCGGTTGTGCATCCAGAATTCCGGATGGGATTTTGAATTTTCCCAGAACCGGAATTCCGGTTGGGCAACCGGTCTGCCGGTTGGGGAAAATTCTGAAACCCTAGATTTCTTCGATTTTATGTTTTTAGGGGTATTGCCATGCTTTTTATCGATAGGGAAACTTTTAGTTCCTAGTTTAAGTCCCCGGGAAGTGATTTAGCGTATCACTTATAAAGTTGTGATTGTTATGGTTTAGGAGCCTGTAATCCGTCGCGCAGTTAAAGTTCCAGTCAGGTTCACCGGCACACCTGAATTCGGAATCCAGGTAAGATTAGTATAACAGTATGCATATGTAGATTACATGTTTAGCGTGCATGTAGGAAGCCTGTTAGATTACATTGGTTATGTATGTTGGCTTCGAACCATCCAACCCTGTCACGTCGGTACAGGCTGGAGTATGACCAGCAGCCGGAATATGACCGGTTCGACCGATCAGGCTGACACTTAAGTTGGTGGTTCCGTACTATTGACGTATCCCGTCGGTACAGGCTGGAGTATGACCAGCAGCCGGAGTATGACCGGTTCGACCGATCAGGCTGTTACGTGTCAATAATACCATCCTTATGAACGTTTAGAACTCAGTACCGTGTTGGACACGGCTGTAGTGACTCAGTACCGTGTTGGACACGGCAGTAGTGGGACTCAGTATCGTGTTGGACACGGCAGTTAGGGTTATGATCAGGGGTATGGGCGTCTGATCATGACCGGGTTTTATGTATGAATATTATTATGCTTTTCTTACTGAGTCTGTCGACTCACAGTTCTACGTTTATGTGTAGGTAAAGGCAAGGCTAAAGCTGATGGACCGTGAACGAGCTTGTGAAGATTGTACATGTCGGGGCGGTTAGGCCTGGAGAGTACGATCCTCGGGACAGCAAGGCTGATTTTGTAACTAGTCGCTAGGCGACAATTATTTTGTATAAACAATTAAATCTTTTTGTAAATGATTTTGCAATCGGGATCCCGAGTCTTTTGTAATATTATTTTATAAGTTTAATTAAAAAGCAAAATTTTAATTAATCACGTTTTCCATAAACCTCGTTGATTAGCAACGAGTTGCACAACATGTTTAAAAATCACGTAATACGCCTATGTTAGTTAGGGTGTTACAATTTGGTATCAGAGCCGCCAGGTTGTCTTCCGAAGATCGTCACGACATGTACAATCGTCATCAGCAATTAGCTCGTTTCACAGTTCAGTAAGCCTTTATTGCTTTAGTAGTTTATTTATTTATTTACTTATGAAAAAGAAAAGCCTGTTAGGAAGCATGTTAGTAGCCTGATAGTAGAATAGGCGCATGTTTCGCTTTTTAATTTCCAAATTAAGCGGCATTAGTAAGCTCTCCTTGAACACGACCTGATATGCCAACTCTTGGTTTCGCAGGCGGTTCTAATCAGATGGACGCCAGGCGGACTACCAGGAGTCAGGGCAACTCAGTGGGGTCGAATCAAGGTCAGGGAGCTCAGTTTCCCCCACCTGTTAGGGGCCGAGGTAGAGGTCCCCGAGGCAGGGCTCGTGGTCGGGGTGATGAGAACCCGCCACAGGCGTGGTGATGAGAACCCGCCACAGGCTGCCCAGGCTCCCCCAGCTGATCAGGGAGCCCAGAATTGGGAGGTTCGGTTTGCTGAGATGCAAGCCCGGATTGAAGAGCAAGACCTCGAGATTCAGAGGTTGAGAAGGCAGGGTGCTCCTGCAGTTCCCGTGCCCGTAGTTCCAGTGGCACCTGCCCCTGCTGCCCAGGCCGAGATAGTGGTGGCGGCCAATAGATTGGAACCTTTGTATGAGCGGTTCCGGAAGCAAGCACCTCCAGTTTTCTTGGGAGGTCCAGACGTAATGAAAGCCGAACAGTGGCTGACGGTGATTACCAAGATCTTGAACTTCATGGGTGTCACCGGTAATGACAGAGTGGTGTGTGCCACTTTCCAGTTCCAGGAGGACGCTCTGGTCTGGTGGGACATGGTGTCTCAGATTCATGACGTTACCACCATGACCTGGGAAAGGTTCCAGGAACTCTTCAACGCGAAGTACTATAATGAGGCGGTCAGAAGCGCCAAGAGGAAAGAGTTCGCTCACCTGACCCAGCGTGAGAATATGAGCGTCACCGAGTATACTACTCAGTTTGACCGGTTGGCAAGGTTAGCCTCGGGAATTGTGCCAACCGACTTCAGCAAGAAAGAGAAGTATCTTGATGGTTTAAATGCGAAGATCAAACACGATTTGATGATCACCACGGATGACAGCACCACCTATGCTCAGATGGTGGAGAAGGCACTGCGAGCTGAGGGCGTAGTTGGGTGTATGTCGGAGTCAGCTAGCACTCCGGCGAGTGGCAGGGCTCCTACCCCTCCTGCATCAGGCTTTAGCAGGGGGAGTAGTAGTTCGGCCATTGATCAGAGGAAGAGAGCACCCACTGCTTCCGGTGGCTCGAGTCAGAACAAGAGGTTCCGGGGGAACCAGAACAGAGGGAGTCGTCCTGGTGGTACTGAGACCCGATTCTCCTATCCCGAGTGCCCTAGCTGCAAAAGGCACCATCGGGGTGAGTGCAAAGGTCAGGGCTGCTTTCACTGTGGCATGCCCGGACACTTCAAGAGGGACTGTCCCCAGCTCCGATCAGAGGCACCGAGAGCTCCGGCGATACCCACTGCAGCCAGGGTGTTCGCCATCACTCAGGCTGATGCAGATGCCAGCCCATCAGTTGTCACAGGTCAGCTTTCTGTTAATAACTCGCTTTACTCAGTGCTGTTTGATTCTGGGGCTACACATTCTTATGTGGCGGCCAGAGTCTTTAGTAAATTGGATAGACCGTACGATAGTTATGAATCAGGGTTTGGAACCCTATTACCTGGCGGAGAGTTGGTTATCTCCAACAGGTGGATTAGGTCTATGCCGATCAGGATAGATGGTAGAGAGTTAAGTGCTGACTTGATAGAGATGAGTCTAGTTGAGTTTGACATTATTTTAGGAATGGATTTCCTATCTAAATATTCAGCGAGTATTGATTGTAAAAGGAAGATGGTGATCTTCCAACCGGAAAGTGAAGAACCATTTGTGTTTGTTGGTTCAGTTCAGGGATCTCGGATCCCGGTGATTTCGGCCATGTCAGCTAGAGATTTATTGCACGGCGGATGCTTAGGGTTTCTGGCCGTGGTGGTGGACACCACTCGGCTAGATACCATTCGGCCAGAGGACATCAAGGTGGTTCGGGAATTTTTGGATGTTTTTCACGAAGAACTTCCAGGGTTACCACCTCAGCGGGAGATTGACTTTGTGATAGACTTGGCACCAGGGGTGGAACCGGTTTCCAAAGGCCCATATAGAATGGCTCCAGCTGAACTTAAGGAATTAAAGATTCAGCTCCAAGGGTTGCTTGACATAGGGTTCATTCGGCCCAGTGTGTCACCCTGGGGAGCCCCGGTTTTATTCGTCAACAAGAAAGATGGATCTATGAGGATGTGCATCGACTACAGAGAATTGAACAAGCTGATGGTGAAGAATAAATATCCATTACCTAGGATTGATGATTTGTTCGATCAACTTCAGGGGAAGACAGTCTTTTCTAAGATTGATCTCCGTTCGGGTTATCATCAGTTGAGAATCCGAGAGGAGGACATTCCGAAGACGGCTTTCCGCACTAGGTATGGACATTACGAATTCCTGGTTATGTCGTTCGGACTAACCAATGCTCCTGCAACATTCATGGACTTGATGAATAGAGTATTCAAGGATTTCCTCGATATCTGTGTGATTGTGTTTATCGACGACATCCTCGGGTACTCTCAATCAGAAGAGGAGCATGAGTTACATCTTCAGATGGTACTGCAACGGCTTCGAGAACATAAGCTTTATGCCAAGTTCAAGAAATGTGAGTTCTGGCTATCTCAGGTGTCCTTCCTAAGGCACATTGTGAGCAAAGATGGGATCAAGGTGGATCCCGGGAAGATCGAATCCGTCAGGGATTGGCTGAGACCGAAGACAGTGACAGAGATCAGAAGCTTCTTGGGTTTAGCTAGGTACTACCGTAGGTTCGTGGAAGGGTTTTCAAAAATTTCAATGCCCCTAACCGAGCTTACAAAGAAAAATCAGCGGTTTATCTGGTCAGACAAATGCGAAGCTAGTTTTCAGGAGCTGAAGCAGAGGTTGATTACCGCTCCAGTGCTAGCTTTGCCTTCAGACAAGGAGAAGTTCGTAGTTTATTGTGACGCATCCAAACAGGGTTTGGGGTGTGTATTGATGCAAGCCGATCGGGTTATCGCTTATGCCTCCCGTAGTTAAAGGATTATGAACAGCGATACCCGACTCATGACCTAGAGTTGGCCGCGGTGGTTTTCGCATTGAAGATTTGGCGGCATTACCTTTACGGGGAAAAGTGTAAAATCTATACCGACCATAAAAGTCTCAAGTATTTCTTTACTCAGAAGGATTTGAATATGAGACAAAGGCGTTGGTTGGAATTAGTGAAAGATTACGATTGTGAGATCCTCTATCACCCCGGAAAGGCCAATGTAGTGGCCGATGCCCTGAGCAGAAAGGGTCTCGGGCAAGTAGCTAGTATGGTTCAGATCTCACCTCAGCTAGCAGAGGATATGGTTAGATCCAGCATTGAGTTTTTGGTAGGTCAGCTTCACAACTTAACGCTACAATCTGACCTGTTGGAAAGAATAAAAGTCACTCAGATGACGGATCCAGAGTTAGTGAAGATCAGAGATGAGGAGTTGGCTGGTCAAGCCAAAGACTTTTCAGTGTCAGACAGCGGGATGCTTTTGTATAAAGCTAGGGTTTGTGTTCCGAATAGTGTGGAACTTAGGAATGAGATCTTTGAGGAGGCTCATTCTACCCCGTATTCTCTGCATCCCGGCACCACTAAGATGTACCAAGATCTTAAACCGTACTTCTGGTGGAGCGCTATGAAGAAGAATTTTGTAGAATTCGTATCGAGATGCCTCACTTGTCAGCAGATTAAGGCTGAACATCAGAGACTAGCAGGGTTGTTGCAGCCTCTAACCCTACCAGAATGGAAATGGGAAGATATCACGATGGATTTTGTGGTCGGGTTACCTAGGACCACGGGTTTATTTGATTCCATCTGGGTAGTGGTGGATCGATTTACGAAATCTGCTCATTTTCTGCCGGTTAGAACAACATTTACAGTGGATCAGTTGGCAGAGTTGTATGTCAGAGAGATAGTAAGACTTCACGGGGTACCGAAGTCTATAGTTTCGGACAGGGATCCGAAGTTCACCTCCAAAGTTTGGCAGAGTTTGCGGCGAGCAATGGGTACAAAGCCGAAATTCAAGACGCATTCCATCCTCAGACAGATGGTCAGTCCGAAAGGACAATTCAGATATTGGAGGACATGTTGCGAGCCTGTGTTATGGATTTCGAAGGCTCATGGAATAAGTATCTACCGTTGATAGAATTTTCTTACAACAACAGTTACCAGAGTACGATAGGGATGGCTCCCTATGAACTGTTATACGGTAGGAAATGTAGATCTCCCATCCACTGGGATGAGACAGGGGAGAGGAAATACTTAGGTCCAGAGTCAGTGCAGCGGACCAATGAGGCAATAGAGAAGATAAAAGCTAGAATGCTTGCCTCACAGAGTAGACAGAAGAGTTACGCAGATCCGAAACGCAGAGATGTTGAGTTCCAAGTAGGGGACCATGTGTTTTTACGGGTATCTCCGATGAAGGGGATCAAACGTTTCGGGAAAAGAGGCAAGTTATGCCCTAGATTTACAGGACCTTTCGAGATTCTCGAAAAGATAGGTCAAGTGGCATACCGGTTAGCGTTGCCTCCAGCTTTATCAGCAGTTCACAACGTATTCCATGTCTCGATGTTGAGAAAATACGTTTCAGATCCCTCTCATATACTCAGTTATGAGAGCCTAAAACTGCAGCCAGACATGACTTATGAAGAACAGCCAGTGTGAGCCTGTGTGAGCCTATGTGTTTAATTTTATTATAGATGCATATAGGTTGTTGTTGCTAAAATAAATTATCATAGTTCTTGATAGAATTTATTTAGGCCCATTTAGTTTTTGGGCCTATTCAATTAATAACAGTTGTTCTTATTAAGGTTAAATTCCTCTCTTTTGGTCCTTGTGTGAGAGTTGGGAGCCATAGTAGTGGGTACGACATACTGAACCCAGCACCCCCTCACATGAACCACCCCAATTGTGAAGGCCCATTTGCCTGATTTGAATAACTGTACTAGGTTAATTAAACTAGTTTAACCTAATAAAATTGATTAGCAACATAATTAATTTCATTTATTTTGAAATTAATTTAAGAAAATTATAGTTTAAAGAATTTTTTTATTCTAAGCTAAACTATATGTATTTTCTTGTATTTAATTAAATATATAATTATAACCATCTAGATTCTTTCTGGAGCTTAATTTAAATTTTTCATTAAATATTCCTATTTAAGTTGATATTTAGTTATCTACAACTAACCAACTTAAATCTGAATATCTTTTGGATTTAAAATTTCAAAATTAAGTTGAGGAATTTGAGGCATTGGTTATTAAGATTCTTTAGATATTTTTTAAGTTAATATCTTTTCGAATATTAACTTAAAATGAAATATTTTAGATATTTTTTAGGTTAATATCTTTTCGAATATTAACTTAAAATGGAATATTTTTGAATTAAGTGGTTACAACTTAATTTTTGATATTTAATTAAATTTAAATTTGAAAATATTTAAGTTCTAGATTTTTTCTAATACAACTTAAATTAGATATTTTTTCAAATTTTGTGGAAAAGATACTTAGTCAAATAAGATATTTTCTAGATAGTTATTTCTAGACTACTTATTATTTTTAATATTAAATAGGAAAATATTATACATTGTGAAATTAATTATTTAAATAATTAATTTTGGTACAATTTATTTTAAGTATATTTTTTCCTAGTATTAAACTAGAGATTAATAATTAAGCATTCTCTACACTTAATTATTTATTTCTTGAATTTAATACATTTAATTAATTTGAAAATTAAATATCTAAGTTGATTTTTATCATGATACTTAAATATTTCTTTTTCATGACACTTAATTAAATAGAAAATTATTTTTAGTTAAATTTTATTTTTTCAACTAAATTTAAATAATTTTCAAAATATATTTTTTCTTTATTTTATTAATCAAATTTCGAAATTGCATTTCTTAAATGCTGGAATTTCGAATTTTATTTGAAAAATAGATTAAAGTTGTAAATTATTTATTTTAATTTTGGACCAACTTAAATCAATGATTTTTTCATTTAATGATTAATTAAAATAAATGAAGTAAAATATATTTTTTTCTTCATTTTATTAATCAATTTTCGAAATAGCATTTCATAATGCAAGATGTTTTTGAATTTATCTTGAAAAATAGATTAAGTTGTAAATTAATTATTTATTTTAATTAATTCTTGGATTAACTTAAATCAATTATTTTTTCATTTATTGATTAATTTAAAATAAATTGAATTAAAGTATATTATTAGAAATTGAATTAATTAGTCAAAGGAAAATCTAGATAGATGATATTTTTGCTTGAAGTATTTTTCTAGTGTATTTAATTAAATAGAAAATTAATATTTAAGTTGATTTTCATCATCATACTTAAATATTTGAAATTTTTCTTATATATTTAATTAAATAGGAAAATTATATTTTTTGTTGTAAATTAATTTTATTAATTAATTTTGGGCCAACATTAAATTAGAATATTTTTTCCAGGATTAATTTTTTATTTTAACATGCATTTTTTCGAAAATTGTATTCTTAAATACTTTAATTTTTCGAAATGCAATATATATTTATAGAAAATAAAATTTGAGTTGTAAATTAATTTAAATTAATTTTGTAACAACTTAAATTGAATATTTTTCTAAATATTTATTGGAAATTATTACTAAGATGGAAATAATTCATGTTATTTTCATATCCATCTAAGTAAAATTTATAAATATTAAATTAAAATTTATATTTAGAATTTTTCATTCTAAATTGGAAATTTTAATTAAATATATATTTAAAATAAATAGATTAAATAAAGAGAATCAAAGAAAATACAACTCTCTTTAAATAATGAGCTTTATTATTAAGATATTCGATCTCCATTGTGGGTTTTACACCGCGTTTGTTTTAGTGAGTAATCCTCCCTAATGGAGGAACGTTCATTAGAAATTTCGCACCGTTTAACCTCGCATGATAAGTAGTTTGCAAGTGTTTTGTATGGTATGGATCACCCTAATGGTGGCGACCATACTTGACTTGCAAATTATGAAACAATGGTGGAAGCTCATAAGATAGAATTGCCTTGACTCTCGCCTAAACGGGACAACGCTGAATTCCAATCTTGATCGAATAAAAGGTTGCTAGAATGTTTAACATTTTAGACAAGCTGACAACTCTATTCAATGAATGGTAGCTTTGACTCTCGCCTAAACGGGACACTGATATCAGTTTGTTGAAAACCTTGGAAATTATTTAGGATTGTATGTTTTAGTATTTTCACTTGTTATTCCTACTTGCTATATGTTTAATAATTTATGAACTGTGTATGAATTTATATTGAACCATGTTATTTTCTGTTATTAAGTTGTAGTTTAATTTCGAATCTTCATTGTTGGTCTAACTTGGCTTGTTTATCTAATGAGATAAATCCCTAGTGGATTTTCACCATTAGACATATATAATAGTGTTAGATCTCGAAAGATAAATATTGTATATGCGACATCTAGCTGTTCATCAATTGAAGACACCTTAGACTAGTATTTTTACGATATGAAACAAGAAGATTGTATAAATAAGATTACTTTGACTTTCGTTAATCGAAGCATCGTTGGATTCTTATTTTAAACGAAATTATCCTAATTCCTCTTAGCTTATTCATTTCGAATTATCTCAATAACATATCATTGGATGAATGGTCTATAAATCATTTCATGTCATTCTATATTTTCTCTTAAGAAATTAAATGACGCATATGATTATAATCTCGAAATTCTATTCCCAATTGATATAAATCCTCAATCTTAGAAAGCTCCTACTTTATGGGCAAAATCTGACTTAGAGTTTGTATTAGTAGTGTTGGTCCAAGATAGAATTACTCATAATATTTGGTATAAATTTAAGTCTTTGACTTTAATTTTAGATTCCAAACAGAAATTTTCTTATATTTCTAATTCCAGAATACAATACAGTTACACTTTCTCAAGTGTTTAATATCTATCTTCTATTAATGGATTAAAACTGTATGGAATATGAGTTAGGTATTCTGTGACCAGGATCCACTTGCAGTATTCTAAGAACTCTTTGATGTAACTAAACCTATGTCATCAAAAGACACTACCATTTTTTTTTAATCTATGGCATTTGTATCTTATTCATAGTGGATTTGACAAGATCAATCTCTGCAAAGAGTTAATATGCCTATATCCACAGAAAGTAGTTCATCTCATTCGCAGATGGATGTACATTCAGGGGTGGATATGAGTTTTTCGTTGTATTCTTGAAACGATAACTCTAGATATACCTTTTAGCAAGAAATTTGAAATGTTTGAAAAATTTCATTAATTTCTAGCAATGGTTAAAACCATTAAGGTGAGTGGTTAAAGATCTTGCGAACTGATAGGGGTGGAGAAATAGTTAGTAGATATGCAGTTCAAAGATCATTAATTTGATTTTTGAATTATATCCAAACTTACCTCCCCAGAAATTTCGAGTTGCATGTTGATGATTAGTTACTAGTCGTTGCCTAATTCCTTCTATGGTAATACAATTTCAGAATGATGTAATGGTTGTATACTTAATGTAAATCATTACTAGATTCATGGATGACCTAATCAAAATCTTAAGAAAATCTAGAACTATTAACAATGGTTTGTTAGCTATTCTAAGTGATTAGGGGTGGACCATCCCATAGTCAATAGATAAGAAAGTGTTTGTTCAAACAAATACTACTTTTCTAAGATAATGACTAAGTCTGAAAACAAGTAGCAAATAAATGAGATATTTTTCTTGATTCCAAAAGTGTTCTATCATCTTATTTGACATATGATGATCCCACTGCCTCTGTTGTCTTGTCACAACCAAAGAGGTTAATACCATTTAGTTTTCTTAGACATAATTCACGGTACCTTGTCATAGTGGGAGAGTTTCTAGGAACTCACCTTCTTATGACTTGGGAGACACTAGTGATTAAAATCCATTGTGAGTTTAAACAAGTAATGGATTGTCAAGATAAGAAACTAAGAAGAAAGCCAATAGAACTACGGTTTAATCTATTCACATGGAATAACCTAAAGTTTTCTATTACAAGGACATAAAAGGAAATTTTAGTTAATAAGTCTATTCAATGGACTTAACAAACTTCCCGTTCCTAGTATTATAGGTTTTAGTTTATCTAAACCTATGGCTTGTGGTATACCTGGTAATTACTTACTCTAATGCAAGCAACTTACTTTAGTGAGATGCTGAAGCATTTTCTTTCTAATGGCAATCTATAGAAGCTTCACAACTTCTTAAACATAGATTTTATTTATCTAAGGAAAAGTTTCAACTATTCCAGAAAAGATAAAGCCATGAAAGAATTTCTTAAATCAACAGTGAGAGGTCTTAGATATGCTTTTGTATGCCTTAGACCAGACACCTGTTGTTGAGTGGGAGTAATGAGTAGGTATCAGATTAATCCAGGAGAAGAACATTGGAAGACAATCAAGTAAATCTTAAGATTAAGAAGAGGAACTATATGTTAGTCTATAAGGGTGTGTTTAAAACTCTTAGACTACACCATATCAGATTTCGAAATTTGCCTTTGTGCTAGTAAATCTTTCTGATAAGATGGTGGTTACTCTAGGGGTAGAATAGTGATTTTGGAGAAGTGTAAAAACCTATCAGAAGTCTCTAGGTCTACCAGAGAGGGACTGAATGTTAAAGTTACAGGAAAGGTACTTATTCAGTCTAAGGAAAGTTCTATACATCTTTGGCACCATTCCAAATTGCCTTAACTACTAGTGTTAATTTCCTGATTAACCAAAAGTAGTTGCCAAAGGTATAGAATCCAGTATCCCAAGAGAGTAGACATATAGAGAGGAATTTCACATTATCAATGATTTTGTGATTAAAGGAAGAGTAATGGTGGAGAAAAGGTTGTGTTTAATTCAACCTTTCAGATCCTATTACGAGGAGTTACTACTACTACACTTGATTTGTATATCAAGGTGTTGAGATTATTTGAAACGCACTTTTTGTTTTATATTAGTGCAAGTGGGAGTTTGTTGGGTTTTATGCCCTAAATAAAACTCATTTCAATATAATCAGATTTACTTATTAATATAGATCAAAAATAACATTTAATGTTGCATGGTTCACATGATTTATTTCATGATTATATGTATATAATGTATGAATTCATCTGAAACCCTTTTCACATACTTGATCTTGTTTATTGTGCCGTCAACACATTGGAAAGTAAACATGACTATGTGAATAAAGTTTCCTAGATTTATCAGACATAGGGTTTTACTGATATAATAATCTACAACAGAGTTTATGTAAAGAATGCTTAGTTTAATTTGGAAATTAGCAGTTAATTATGATTAATTATGAAAATTATTTATAGCTATTTAAATAATTTATTATACTGTTATTTATTAAATTCAGAAATGCATTTTTATGTCATGTAGTAGTTTGCATAATTTTGCATTCCGGTGCCCGGTATTTTGGAACTCGGTGTTTGGCTCAGTAGAAATCACAACTTAGTATGTTAGTAGTTTGGGACGGTTTATTAGACATTGGGAATGTCGGGAATGGCCGGGAATTTAGAATTTCCCAAAAATACCCCTTTAGTGTGATTTATGTGATTTTGGTGTGGAGGGGCAAAATGGTCTTTTTGCCCCAATAATATTTTGTCTTTAGTGATTTTATTAATTGAAAATAAATGTTTATTTTATTTGTTTATTTGGCTGAAATGAGTGATATATGATATGTGGCTTTTATTTCTTCTTTTCAAAAATCAACACTTAGAAAAAATTAAAGAAAAATTTCAAAACAAAACTCTCTCAAGCTCTCTCTCTCTTTTCGGCCAAGGCTTGGAATTCTAGGGCTGGATTCTTCCTTTGATTTTCAAGATAGCTTCATCCTAAATTGTGATCTCTTGTTGTGGTATGTGATTTCTAGCTTTTTCTCCTTTGTTTCTTGGAAAAAAATGATGAAAATAATATGAGTTATGCATGATGTTGCTGCTGTAATTGTTGTTGTTGTTTCCTTGATTAAAATGTTGAGTTAAGTAGGTTTAATTAGATTGAATTGCATGCTTGAATTCCTTGTTCTAGTTGGATAGATTTTTATGTAAAAAGTTTGGGTTTTCAAAGAAAAATGGAGGTTTTGGTGGCTGTTGTGTTTGCATGAGTTAGATTCTAGTTTCTGAAGTTGTTATTAGCTTGATTATGAGTTTGAAGCATAGATTGAATACATGTTAGGTGATTTTACTCAAGTTTGAGTTTAGAACTCAAAGCTTGAGCTTTAATGGTGATTTTTGCTATTGTGCTTTCTAGGTGGTTTTGAAGCTTTAGAAATGTTCTAGGGGATATATAGAACAGGTCTGGAAGGTTTCATTTGATTTGGAGTCGATTTGTGCAAGATATGAATTTTTGATGTTGCTGCCTGCGAGGAACCGGAATTCCGGTTGTGCATTCGGAATTCCGGATGGGATTTTGAATTTTCCCAGAACCGGAATTCCGGTTGGGGAAAATTCTGAAACCCTAGATTTCTTCGATTTTATGTTTTTAGGGGTATTGCCATGCTTTTTATCGATAGGGAAACTTTTAGTTCCTAGTTTAAGTCCCCGGGAAGTGATTTAGCGTATCACTTATAGTGTTGTGATTTTTATGGTTTAGGAGCCTGTAATCCGCCGCGCAGTTAAAGTTCCAGGCAGGTTGACCGGCACACCTGAATTCAGAATCCAGGTAAGATTAGTATAACAATATGCATATGTAGATTACATGTTTAGCGTGCATGTAGGAAGCCTGTTAGATTACATTGGTTATGTATGTTGGCTTCGAACCATCCAACCCTGTCACGTCGGTACAGGCTGGAGTATGACCAGTAGCCGGAGTATGACCGGTTCGACCGATCAGGCTAACACTTAGGTTGGTGGTTCCGTACTATTGACGTATCCCGTCGATACAGGCTGGAGTATGACCAGTAGCCGGAGTATGACCGGTTCGACCGATCAGGTGGATATAGTAACACGTCGGTATAGGCTGGAGTATGACCAGCAGCCGGAGTATGACCGGTTTGACCGATCAGGCTGTTACGTGTCAATAGTACCGTCCCTATGAACGTTCGTAACTCGATGCACCGTGTTGGACACGGCAGTAGTGACTCAGTACCGTGTTGGACACGACAGTAGTGGGACTCAGTATCGTGTTGGACACGGCAGTTAGGGTTATGATCAGGGGTATGGGCGTCTGATCATGACCAGGTTTTATGTATGAATATTATTATGCTTTTCTTACTGAGTCTGTCGACTCACAGTTCTACGTTTATGTGTAGGTAAAGGCAAGGCTAAAGCTGATGCACCGTGAACGAGCTTGTGAAGATTGTACATGTCGGGGCGGTTAGGCCTGGAGAGTACGATCCTCGGGACAGCAAGGCTGATTTTGTAACTAGTCGCTAGGCGACAATTATTTTGTATAAACAGTTAAATCTTTTTGTAAATGATTTTGCAATCGGGATCCTGAGTCTTTTGTAATATTATTTTATAAGTTTAATTAAAAAGCAAAAATTTTAATTAATCACGTTTTCCATAAACCTCGTTGATTAGCAACGAGCTGCACAGCATGTTTAAAAATCACGTAATACGCCTATGTTAGTTAGGGTGTTACAGTTTACTTGCATTTGGAGAAGTGCTATGTTCTTTCCAGAGCATTGGTTAAAGTAAAGCTCAGGTTGGATGCATGGAGTATGCATCGGAAGGGACCGATATTGAACTTTGACTTAGATTTATTAAACTTACCGTAATATCTATTCAAGTCAATATCGCCTAGTTGATCCTAGATCAAATGATCTTAATCCTGATATGATTAGGCTCAATCTCGAGAGGCTATTCGTGTTCTTTGATTTGTTAGTTAAGCCTACTTTTAGGTCAGGGTGATACGTACATTTTGGGAACACGGTAGTGCAATTGAGTGGGAGTGTTATCATAAACATGGAATCTATAGCTTCTATCTGGCGAATAGTAAGCAAAGGATGATCTCCTTCGAGCTTGACCAAACGAACATAAATGGTGGAGTACTCATTTCACATAAGCTGAAATATCATTTATACGGGGTCAAGTGTTTTAAGGAATAAATACATTGTAGGGTGTAACAGTAATCTAATCCCTTTACAGTGTAGATCATTCATATAGAGGATCATTGATCACATTAGGATTATAACAATGGATAACTAATGATGTGTCTATATGGTGGAACATATAGAGCATTCTATATACTGAGAGTGCAATTCTAAGTTCTATGCGTGGATTCAACGAAGAATTAATAAGTTAGTGAATTTTTGTAATAAATTCTTGATCTACTTATTGGAAGCTCAGTTATATAGACCCATGGTCCCCGCACTAGTTGAGATAATATTGCTTGTAAGACTCATATAATTGGTTTTCATTAATCAATTATAATTCTCAATTTAGACTATGTCTATTTGTGAAATTTTCACTAAGTAAGGGCAAAATTGTAAGGAAAGAGTTTTAGGGACATATTTGTTAATTATGATACTTTGTATGGTTCAATTAATAAATATGATAAATGACAATATTATTTAATAATTATTTATAGTTATTAAATAGTTAGAATTGGCATTTAAATGGTTGAATTAGAAAATTGGTGTTTTTGAGAAAATCAGATGCAGAAAAGATAAAACTGCAAAATTGCAAAAAGTGAGGCCCAAATCCACTATGTAGGGCGGCCACTTTTGTAGGGGTTTTCCCTCTGATATTTTCATTATTTTAATGCCAAATAATTTAAACCTAACCGTAGTGGAATGCTATAAATAGATAGTGAAGGCTTCAGAAAAATAACACTTTTCTTCTGACACTTCTGATTCAGAAAAAACTGAGCCTCTCTCTCTCCCTATCTTTGGCCGAACCCACTCTCTCTTTCTTCCCTCTCAAATTTCGAAAATCTTAGTGTGAGAGTAGTGCCCACACACAGCAAGTGATACCTCAATCATAGTGAGGAAGATCGTGAACAAAGACTTTCAGCAAGAAGGAGTTTCAGCATCAAAGATTCAGAGAAAGAGATCCAGGTTCAGATATTGATAATGCTCTGCTACAGAAAGGAATCAAGGGCTAGATATCTGAACGGAAGGAGTCATTATATTCCGCTGCACCCAATGTAAGGTTTCCTAAACTTTATATGTGTTTATTTCATCGTTTTAGAAAGTTCATATTTAGGGTGTTAATAAACATACTTGTGAGTAGATCTAAGATCCTGGTAAAATAAATTCCTACATAGGATCCAGCCGCCTAGGCGGAGGGGGATCATGAAGGGGATGCTGAAGTCCAGGAGATCGAGGAGCAGGGCGATGTACGTCCTGGCAGTTCCTCCGAGGCAGACGAAGAGGCAGAGGTTGAACCCCCAAACTACGGGGAGTACACGAGGCTAAAGAGACAGTCGATGCCGACGGACACGTCCTGGTTAAGGGCGTGGACTACGTCAGTGAGGAACTTGCTGTGGCGGTTCCTCATAGAAGGCAGGGTGCCTTGGGCGCCAGGTGGGTAAACCCTCCATCCAAGGTTACCGAGGCGCGCCTTCGAACTCTCGATGAGGGCGGATACCTGGGCGAACTGGATTGCTACATTCCCGCCCACAACAATCGTGCCACAAACCCTGAAAAAGGGGATGTGCGCCTGGTCGGGTGCCCATGGTCAGCAAGGGGCGTTGATACCCTTGCATAAATACTTCAAGGATGTGGCGGACTTCTTCGGCCTCTGCCCGGCCCAGTTTACTCCTAAAGGCATTAAGTATTTGTCTGCCCTCTTCGTCCTCTACGCTTCCCAAGAGTGGGGTACTCCTTCTCCTCACGAAGTTGCCTGGTTCTTTGATTTGAAGTCCACCCCCAAGCAAGGCAGGTTGGGGTACTTCTATTTCTCTCAACCAAGCTTCAAGTGGTTGACGGGCACGAATGACTCAGCCATCAGCAAGATTGGGCGTTTTGTTGATGAGTACTTCATGGTGGATGGCACGGGCATCACTCGCACTCGGTTCCAGCAGATTCGAACCTATCACCACCCTCCCCTCACTCTTACTCTTAGGGATAGAGCTCAAAAACTTGCCCGACTGCCAGGGGAAGACCAGAATATTATCCAGTTGACCTCCGAGGATAATTTTGTGAGGTATGGGCTCTATCCCAAGGACTTCATTCCTAAGTCCGTGACGGGAAAGAAGAGGAAATCTGGTGCTGGACGGACAGAACGAGCTCATCAGGAGGATGAACTCATTCAACTTAAGCGCGAGGGTAAGTTGAAAGGAGGTGGAAAGGCCAAGCAGTATGCTCAGGAGCCCTTGAATCCTGAAGATGAAGCTGAGGAAGAGCAGGTGACTCCGCTGAAGAGGAAGAAGAAACTCCCAGCCCCGCCCAGGCCTGTTAAACATGAGATTCGCATAAGGGAGCCCATTTCACCTATTCGGCCATCCCCTCCCGTGTTTGGAAAAGGGAAAGCTGTGATGGCTGAGATAAGAGCGATGTTAGGTGATGATGGGCTTCTGAGTCTTGTTTGGGCAGTCACCGTGCATACTACTTTGCCTTGTTTGTTGAGCTTCTTGACTTTTATGCCTTATGTTTCTGATGTCTGTTTTAACCATGTTGTTTTTTGTTTTGCATAGACATGTCTCGGCAGATGCTTGATGCTCTGAAGAAGAGAATGGGCAGAAGCTCTAGCGCATCTCCTCCGGCCAAGCACTCTAAAGGTGGTGAGGGGTCCTCTTCTAAGAAAAAGAGGCCTGTTGGGGAGGTCATAGATCTTTTCGAGGAGCTAACGACTGCAAACCCCTCTACCCCAAAAGCTGCTAAGTCCAAGGAGTCCCGGGAAGGAAACTTGGATAGGTCTGGACTACCGAAGGTTGGGTCTGAGCTGGTCAGGAGTGATCCTGAACAGGTGCAGGCATCTACTCCACCTTTGCCGGTACTTTCAGAGGCTAAGAAGGGCAAAGAGATGTTGGCCCATTACATGAACCGGCTGGTTCCTGAGGTCAGTGAGCAACTGGCTGGTGCTGACAATGACTCTTCTTTGGAGCTGCTGGTGGGCAGAGTCTTGAAGGAGTTCACCAGGGTAAGTCTTTCTGAACATTTCCCTTTAATCTTTGTACTTAGCTCAAATGCTAAAGTTTTTTCTTTGTGCGGGCCGATCTGAAGTTGGCCTCCACTTACTCCCGGGCTAAATCTGTTGCTTCCAAGAACATGGCTCTGTCTAACACCATGAGGGCGGAGGTGGAGTTGGCCAAAAAGGACGCTGAAGATGCCAGGGCAGAACTTGGAGCTGTCTGGATGGAGTTGGGTGAAGCCAACAAGAAGCTCTTCACCACCCAGAAGAAGATAACTGAGCTGATTAAGGATCTCGAGGTTTCTGATCGTTTTGAAGAGACCATCGAGACCTTATCTGCTGAAGTGAACAATCTTCAGGATGAGAGGACTTCTCTTCGAGCAATTCTTCGTTGGGTGGAGGAGGAGAAGAAGACTAAGAAGGAGGAGCTTTCGGCCGAGGTGGCGAGGTTGAAAAAGAAGGTTAATGCCCTTAAGACAGCCGGTCTTGCGCTCTTATTTGATTTTTGGAAGGCTAATCCTCGGGCCAACTTTGACTACTTGGGTGATGCTAAGGACATGTACCTTGAGTTCTGCGCGTCCCAAGTGGCCTATGGTTAAATAAAGGCGGCTACTTCAACCTTCGGCCAGACTATTGATGTGCCTCCTGTTCAAACAACAGATCCTCCAGCTCCAATTGGCCCAGAAGAACCGAACCAAGAGCCTGAGACTCCAGCTGCTTAAACACTTCTCCTTTTATCTCATTATTTTTTGTATATCTTATTCGGCGACAAGGCCTTTTCTAAGACATGATGACCAGCCAAGCGGTCTTTAAACTTGGAATTATTTTTCATTTTTCAGACAACAGGCTGCCCTGGCAGCTTTTAATCCCGGTGCTACGTGCTTTTGTTATCCTTAATGAATTTCATTCTCTGTTTATAATCGTCGTGCAATTGTGATTGTTTTATATTAACCAAATGCTTTGTACAGATATAGGTGTCCCCTAAGTGACTGAGCAGATGTATGACTCTTGGTCACTTGTCTTTTACAAATATATTGTTTATCTGTTCGGTGTTTTGGGTTTGACCAAACCTTTTGTACGCATTGTATGGAAAATTAGAAACATGCTGATAATTTCGACTCAGTCTGAATTTTGAAAAACTATCTTTATTCATTTATTGATCGAAAAGTGTATTTGTTACCGTAGTAACTTACATCAGTGCTATTTGATCCAGTATGATCTTTTAGCTTAACATGAGATAAAACAAATTACAGACGCAAGAAACTGTACTTTAAATGGTGGTAACCTGACCTGAGTACTTTGTTTCTTTTATCAGAACCTTTGAGCGTAGTCTGCCCAGCAGGACATTCACTTAAGAGCGAATGTTCATTCAGTACTTAATGTGGTCATCCGACCTGGTACTTTATTGGTAGTATTTTCTTAAATGTTCTTCATTCCAATACCGTGGTACTAGAACGAGTTGCATTTTTTCATCATACTTACCTAATTTGTATGCTCCGGAGTCGAGAACTTTGACCACTTGATATGGTCCTTCCCAGTTAGGTCCAAGTACACCTGCCGTACTGCCTTTGGTGTTTAGGAATACCCTTCTCAGGACCATATCTCCCACGAAGAATTTTCGTGCCTTCACTTGTTTGTTGAAATATCGAGCTACTTTTTGTTGATGGGCTATCAACTTTAAGTTTGCAGTGGCTCATTTTTCTTCGATTTCATCAAGTGATTCTGCTAGGAGTATGTGATTGGTACCTTGATTGTACGTCAATCTTCTGTGGGATGGTGGTTCAAGTTCGACGGGCAGCACAGCTTCATATCCGTACGCCATTGTGAATTGTGTCTGTCCGGTTGCCGTTTTCTCGGTTGTACGATATGACCATAGAACTTCAGGAAGCTCTTTTGGCCAGTTTCCTTTGGCATCTTCGAGTTTCTTTTTCAGTGTATCCTTCAAGGTCTTGTTGACTGCTTCAACTAGACCATTTGCTTGAGGATGCGCCACTGCGGAGAAACTTTTAAAGATACCATGGTTCACACAGAAATCAGTAAAGGATTGGCTGTCGAACTGCTTGCCATTGTCTGAAACTATCTTGTACGGTAGTCCAAACCGGCAGATTATGTTCTTCACAATAAAGTCTTGAACTTTCTTTGATGTAATGGCTGCAAGTGGTTCGGCTTTAGTCCAGTTAGTAAAGTAATCAAGTGCTACCACTACATACTGCACTCCTCCTTTACCTTTGTGTAATTGTCCGATCAGGTCAATCCCCCAAATGGCAAAGGGCCACGGACTTTGCATCTGTGTTAGCTCGTTGGGTGGAGCTCGTGGTATCTTTTAAAATCTCTGGCATTTGTCACACTTCTTAACATAGGCTTTTGAATCTTCAATCATCGTAGGCCAGAAGTAACCTTGCCTTAGAATTTTCTTGGATAAGCTTTGCCCAGCGGCATGATTTCCACAGAATCCATCGTGAACTTCAGATAGGAGCTGTGCAACTTCTTCTTGAGTGACACATCTGAGCAATGGCATCGAGAATCAACTGCTACCACTGCATACTGCACTCCTCCTTTACCTTTGTGTAATTGTCCGATCAGGTCAATCCCCCAAATGGCAAAGGGCCACGGACTTTGCATCTGTGTTAGCTCGTTGGGTGGAGCTCGTGGTATCTTTTAAAATCTCTGGCATTTGTCACACTTCTTAACATAGGCTTTTGAATCTTCAATCATCGTAGGCCAGAAGTAACCTTGCCTTAGAATTTTCTTGGATAAGCTTTGCCCAGCGGCATGATTTCCACAGAATCCATCGTGAACTTCAGATAAGAGTTGTGCAACTTCTTCTTGAGTGACATATCTGAGCAATGGCATCGAGAATCCTCTTCTGTACATAATTCCCTATACTATGATATACCGTTCAACTTTCCTTCTCATTTTCCGAGCTTCATTTCGGTTATCTGGGAGTTTCCCAGAGTCGAGGTAGACTGCTATTGGTGTCATCCAGTTTGGGGATGTATCAATCATTTCAATTTCTTCCGTGCCGGTGATGCTAGGCTCTTCAAGGAACTGGATAGGAACCACGTTTTCCTTATCACTTACATTGCTGCTTGCTAATCGAGCTAACACGTCTGCAGTTGTATTTTCTTCTCTTGGAATTTATCTGAGACCGTAGGTTTTGAATTGTGCGAGCAGATCATGTATTTTGCTCAGATATGCTATCATTTTTTCTCCCTGAGCCTCGTATTCTCCGGATACATGATTTACCACCAGTTGTGAATCACTACAGATTTCAATGTGTTTGGCCTTCATCTCCTGGGCCAGCTTTAGCCCAGCAATTAGGGCTTTGTACTCGGCTTTGTTCTTAGATGCTTTGAATCTGAACTTGACTGTAGCATGCAGGCGTTGCCCCCCAGGCGTGACAAGGTCAATCCCTGTGCCAGATAGTTGATCTGTAGCTGACCCATCTACATGTAGTTTCCAGGTCGGGTTATCTTTATTGTTACTTAGCTGAGGTGTTTGTACCGGCTCAGGGTTGCTTTCTGGTGTACTTTTTTTTTGCCTGTGCATTCCACCACAAAGTCTGCTAAGGCTTGGCCTTTGATTGCTGTTTGGGGTTGGAAAGTAATTTCATATTGTCCCAACTCTACCGCCCACTTGAGTAGCCGTCCAGAAGCATCTGGCTTTTGTAGTATTTGGCGTAGTGGCTGGTCAGTGTATACCCGAACAGGATGAGCTTGGAAATAGGGCATTAACTTCCTTGTTGCTAGAATAAGGCAGTAGGCGAGTTTCTCTATTAATGGGTATCGGCCTTCGGCCTCAATGAGTCTTTTACTAATGTAATAGACTGGGTGATGTATGCTGTTCTCTTCTCAGATCAGCACGACACTTAAGGCATGTTCTGTGATAGCTAAGTATATTCCCAGCTCTTCTCCGTCAAGAGGTTTTGAGAGTACGGGAGGTTTAGCAAGTTGTGCTTTTAGCTCTTGGAAAGCTTTTTCACACTCCTCCGTCCACTCGAACTACTTGTTTCCTAGCAGGATGTTGAAGAATGGGACACACTTATCTGTTAATTTTGAAACAAATCTGCTGAGTGCGGCGATTCGACCAGTCAAGCTTTGCACTTCTTTGGTTTTTGTTGGCGAGTTCATATCTAGGAGGGCTTGAATCTTTTCTGGATTAGCTTCAATTCCTCGGGCATTGACGATGAAGCCTAGAAACTTTCTCGAGCTAACTCCAAAGGAACATTTTAAGGGATTTAGTTTCATATTGTATTTCCTGAGGACTTTGAAGCATTCGTCCAAGTCGTCTATGTGCCCCCAGCCTTTCTGGATTTGACGAGCATATCATCCACGTACACTTCCATATTTTTGCCCGATCTGGTCTTTAAAAATTTTGTTTACCAATCTTTGGTATGTAGCTCCAGCATTTTTCAGACCAAACAGCATTACTTTGTAGCAATATAGACCCATTCTATTCGGAAACTTGTATGTTCTTGGTCTGGTGGATGCATTTTGATTTGATTGTAGCCTGAGTAAGCGTCCATGAAGCTTAGTATTTCATGCCCTGCTGTTGTGTCTACGAGATGATCGATCCTTGGAAGTGGAACACAGTCTTTGGGGCATGCTTTGTTGAGGTCTGTGAAATCAATACAGACTTGCCTTTTCTTATTCGGCTTGGTCACTAATACGGGATTCGCGACCCAAGCCAGGTAGAAAGCTTCAACTATGAAGTCGTTGTTGCGTAGCTTTTCAACTTCTTCCTTCAAGGCTACTGCTCGTTCTTTGTCCAACAACCTTTGCTTTTGTTGAACTGGCCGAAAGTTGTGATCGATATTCAGAACATGTGAAATTATAGAAGGATCAATTCCAACCATATCCGCATGTGACCAGGCAAAAACGTCTAGGTTTGCTCTCAAAAATTTTATCAATTCTGATTTTACTTCGAGCAACAAACCCTTTCCGATCTTTAGCTTTCTGGTCGGGATGTCTGGATCGATCTCGATCTCTTCTAATTCTTCTACAGGTCCAACATTCCTGCTTGGGTCCCCAGGTCGAGGATCCACATCTTCAACCCGCCTTGGGAAATTCCCTACTTGGGAATGTTTTTTCCCTTGCCTGTGCTCTGGTTGGAGGATACTTCCTTCTTAGCCTTGGCCACTGCAAGGTTGTAACAGTCCCGAGCAGACTGATGGTTTTCTCTTAGACACCCTACCCCGTTCTTTGTTGGGAACTTCAGGCACGAGTGAAATATTGATGTGACAGCCTTTAAGTCATACAAGCCCAGTCGGCCTAGCATTACGTTAAAAGCTAAAGGAACATCCAATATCAGGAACTATGCCATGATAGTTATGCTCGTTGAAGCTTGTCCAACAGTGTGGGGTAGGTCAATTTGTCCTAGAGGCGCAACTCCTTGTCCGGAGAAACCATAGACAGGCTGGAGACATGGGGTTAGATCCTTGAGCTGGAGTCCCATTCTTTCGTAAGCAGTTTTGAACAAGATATTGGAAGAGGCTCCATTATCGATCATGGTTCTGGCCACCATTTTATTGGCTATCTAATTTATACGACCAACGGGTCGTTGTGTGGAAATTTAATCTTGACAGCGTCTTCATTGTTGAAGGTTATGGTCGGTTCTCCTGCTCGTGGAACTTTGGGCTTCCTTTCTTGCACGGCCAGGATAACTTCTTCTTGTTCGTGCTGTGGTGTTCGAGCATACTTCTCCCAAGCTTTGCCCGAATCTCCAGCAATGTGTGGGCCTCCAACAATGACTTGCAAATGTCCATCTACCGGTGGAGGTAGCAAATCTTGGTTGTTGTCGTTCCTCTGACCTTGATCGGTCTTAACATACTTTTGTAAGTGTGGATTGTTTTTCCTTATTAGGAATTCAATTTCCCACTTCAGGTTGTTGCATTCATTAGTGTCGTGGTCGTAGTCTCCGTGGAACTGACAAAACTTTGTCATGTCCCTCTTGCTGGCATATTTCTTCATGGGCCCAGGCTTCTTATACGGGGCCAGCGACTGAGTTGCCATGTAAACACTTTCTATATCTTCAGTCAAGATAGTGAATGCAGTGTACTTGGCATGATTCTCCCGAGAAGCTTTTTCGGATTTGCCAGTGAACTTTCCTTTCTTCCCATTCCCTTACTTGTGGTTGTTGTTGGAACATTTACCACTTGAGCTTGAATTACTTGGGTAGTGGGGAAGTTGGGCGGATGTTCCAGTGGAAGGAGCCTTCACTTGCCAGGCTTTTGCTCGTCTTCCGCTAGTTGAATGGCTTCTTCGAGCTTGATGAAGCCTTCGACTCGATTAAGAAAATCACTCATTGAGTCTACCGGCCTGTTCTTCCTTATATCCTTCCAAAGTTCACCGAGGACTTTGATGCCCCCCAGTATCGCGGATAACTTTCCATCTTCAGTTACTCGTGAAACTTTGGTTGCCTCCATCATGAATCTGCTGATGTATGCCCGAAGTGGCTCATCTGGTCGTTGCTTAACTTCGACCAAGTCTCCCAAATGCAATGGAAGTTGGCGTGAGGAGGAGAATTGTGCATGGAATTCCGAAGAAAAGGTTTTCCATGAACTAAACTTTCCAGGAGCCAACTTGAAATACCATTGCTGAGCGGCTCCCGACAGGGTGGCAAGGAAGATTCTGCAGCATACATCTCCTCGTACCCCTTGCAAATACATTTGCATTTCGAAGTACTTGAGATGGGAAAGGGGATCTTCTCTCCCTGTGTACATCTTCCACGTTGGAATTTTAAACTTGTGGGGCAACGGCAGGAGATTGATCTCAAGCGAGAAAGGAGTCCTGCATGCTCGGTCCAGCTCAAGATCATTGTTTCTCTGTCCAGCCATGCTGTGAAACATATTTTTCAGCTCGTCTAGCTGTGCCTGTACGACTGGACTAACTTTCTCGGCATTCTGGTCAATTTGAATTATGTCAGCATCTTTCTGAGCGGGAATTCGAGTACGGATTCTGGGCTGCACGATTGTCATGACATTTTGTTCGTCTACTCCCCTCCTTCTGTTAAGATCATTCCTTATGTCATGGGTCGTCCCCAACCTTTTGAACACAGAAGTGCCTGGCTGCCTTAGCGATTGATTCGCTTGGTTGACGGGTGGAATGACACCATTGATCTGGTTGGAACCATCAGGTATGACTTCTCCTGATAAATTACTAGACAAGGTCTGCTCGCCTACCGCTAGGCCCACGAGTGGAACTCGTGACCGGGGATTGGGCGGCTGACCATTTCTAGTCTGGGAAGTATTCAACCTCCGAATGTCTGTCTCACCAAGGGGAATGACATTCGGAGGTTGCTGACCTACAGTTTGGTAGGCTTTCCGTATCAGCACGGTAGCTTTCCAACTACAATTTTCAATCTCTGCACGGTGAGCCATTAATGCCTCCATCTCTCTATCCCTCCATTCGGTAAACATACGCTTTTATTCGTCGAACGCGAGATTCATCGTAGTGTGGAGTTCGTCCTGATCATGATGTAGGGTGTTGTTGTGACCCTACATGAGCCCGAGAGCTTCGTCGAGATTTTGTAACTCAGTAGCATCTCCGATAGTCGTCTGGGCATTGGTTCCAGGCGGAACAGTTGTGTTGTGAATGCCCTGGTTGGTGCGGAACTATTATTCCAAGTCTCTTGCACACCAGGCACGACTTCATCTATAGGAGTTGTTACACCATTGCCCACGTTTGCCGGCTGTCCAGGATTAACAGCTGGCGGAACCCTTGTGTTTCCTGGGTTCTGCAATGCAGGATCCACCGTTTGTGAATTTGCTGGATTAGTCAGGCCTCTACGAGTTTGCACCATCGTATTTGTGGCTAGATTATGAATAGACAGTAATTCTTGATTCTTCTCTCAATGAAAGCACCAAAATGTTGACCTCACTTTTAGCCAACGACAATGAGTCTGATTTAATAAGCGATAAGTGATTTATAGCAATCGATATATAATAAAGCAATATAAAGATACAGGAATTTTATAGAGGTTTAGCCCCGATCTGTACGGTAATAGCCTAATCCTCGTTACTTGTATTGACTTAAGAATAAGGAGAAAGATTCCTTTTCTTATAGCTCTTACAACAATATCTCTGAATATATAATTCTTAGATAATATCTTTAGGGTATAGTCTTAACTAAACTGTTTTTCGACTAGAAAGCTCTCTCTCTTGCCCAGTGAACATGCATCACTATTTATAGGGCTAGTAAGCTTGGAGAGGAAGAGTTTCCCCTCTCGTTACAATGTGTATAAACAGAAAGATCGTGGGATCAATGCTGAGTACAAAGATCGTGGGATTGAGGCTGAATACACTGATAGTGGGATCGTGTGTATGCCATATCCATGTAGTCTGATCCCTGAGTTTAGGGATTTCGTTGATGACTCACAATGCAAAAGCTGAATTTACTAAGTGTTGGTTGCTCTCTGCGGATTGTTGAATACTTTGCTCTAGGCATGCTAGCGAGACATCCTGCTCGGACTATGCTTCCTGAGCAGATGCTTTAAGTGGATTCCATGTGTCGCTATTCATGTGATGCCACGTAAGAGTACAAAAATTGGGATAACACACGTGTCACCATCATGTGATGCCACGTCAGAGTACAAAAATTGGGATAACATTTGCCCTCCAAGTCTGTACGGGACTTCTGAAGTTGCGTGTAGACTTCATCCGAGCTGTCTTTGTGTTTGGATGGGTGACACGTGTCAAGCGTGTCTGTTCGCGACTCGATATGAAGCTGACTGGACGTCCCTTTAGTTTTCGGCTAATAAATGCTCTGACAATTAATATTTCAAAATCCGATTTTCTCTCACCACAGTTGACGGCTACACTTGATTACTTTTGATTTCCCATATTCACTTTTAGGGGGGAACTGAGGCGTCTGAGGTTCTTTTGAAATGATTACCCCTTTTCGTTGTTTGCCTATAAATACCAGCAAGCATTTGTCCAAAAACTCATTTTCACCATCCTTCCTTGCTAAGTAAGTTCAGAGCAAAAAGAGAGGTTTTTGGCTTCAAGTTTGTTGAAGTGCTTTCATCAAAACTGCTCGTTTGGCTTGGCGTAACCTGAATCCAGACATTTGATCCTTGAGTAAGTTCTCGATATCCTTTATGTTTACTTGCACATTTACTTTCTGAATGCACCTTCGACTTTGCTGTAGAAGATATGTAGGAAACCCTAAGTTTAGAAACTCTGCGATTTTCCTTTGTCACGGTTCATGCGATTTCATCGTCCGTAATGCTTGCTTTTTGAATTGCATAATGTCGGTCTTTCATCTTGCTTATTCTAAGCTTTATGAAATCTTTTGCCCTAACTCTCAAAAATTTCAAACTTCCTGAGTTTTAGCTTTTCGTTGGATATTCTCATTCTTTAATCTGTTGAGTACTCCTGGTTGGCATATTTTCTTGTTTCAACGTTCGATATCCCGACCAAACACTCATCTTGTGTGTTTTCTTTTGTAGATGAACCCAGGTGAGTTTTAGGGAAGCAAACAGCAAATCGACCAGGACCTGCTTCAACTCTTGAACAAGGATCATCCTCGTCTTCGTTCTAGCCCAACTTCTTCGAGTGACAGGCATTCTAGCTTAAGCCTTTTGTCCAGCCATAGGATGATGCCTCGTACCAAAAAGACAATGTGTAGGGTTGATGCATCTGACCCTCAAGTGGCCCGGCATGCCACCTTACCCAGCACCGAACAAGATCCAGCCGTCCAAGAGGAGGAGGATCATGAAGGGGACGCTGAGGTCCAGGAGATTGAGGAGCAGGACGATGTCCGTCCTAGCAGTCCCTTTGAGGTAGAGGAAGAGGAGGAGGTTGCACCCCCAAACTATGGAGGATACAATGAGGCCAGGGAGCCAGTTGATGTTGATGGCGACGTCCTGTTTGAGGGCGTGGACTACGCCAGTGAGGAACTTACTGCTGCGGTTCCTCATAGAAGGCAAGGTACTTTGGGTGTCAGGTGCGTGAGCCCTTCGTCCAAGCTTACTGAGGTGCGCTTGCGGGATCTTGACCAGGACGGCTACCTGGGCAAATTGGACTGTTACATTCCCGCCCACAATAATCAAGCCACAAACCCTGAAAGGGGAATGTGCGCCTGGTCAGGTGCTCATGCCCAGCTAGGGGCATTGTTGCCTTTGCACCCGTACTTTAGGAATGTGGCAGACTTCTTCTGCCTCTGTCCGACCCAATTTACTCCCAAGGGAATTAAGTATCTGTCTGCCCTCTTTGTTCTCTATGCCTCCCAGAAGTGGGATATGCCTTCTCCCCACGAGGTTAGCTGGTTTTTTGATTTGAAGTCCACCCCTAAGCAAGGCAGGTCGGGGTACTTCTATTTCTCTCAACCAGATTTCAAGTGGTTGACGGGCACCGAGGATAAGGCCTTTAGCAAAATTGGGCATTTTGTTGATGAGTATTTCATGGTGAAAGGCATGGGCACCACCCATACTCGGTTCCAGCAGATCCCCACGTATCACCGCCCTCCCTTCACTCTTGCTCTTAGGGATAGGGCTCAAAGGCTTGCTCAACTGCTGGAGGATGACCGGAATATCATTTAGTTGACCTCCGAGGACAACTTTGTGAAGTATGGGCTCTATCCGAAGGATTTCCTGTGAAGGAGAGGAAGAGGATATCTAGTGCTGGACGGGCTGAGAGAGCTCATCAGGAGGATGAACTCATTCAACTTGAGCGTGTAGCTAAGTTGAAAGGAGGTGCAAAGGGCCAAACAGTATGCTCATGAGCCCATGAATCCTGAAGATGAGGCTGAGGAAGAGCAGGTGACTCCGCTCAAAAGGAGGAAGAAACTTCCGGCCCAGCCCAGTGTTGGAATTTATTTTACCAGGATCTTAGATCTACTCACAAGTATGTTGTTTAACACCCTAAATATGAACTTTATAAAACGATAAATTAAACACATATAAAGTTAAGAAAACCTTACATTGATGCAGCGGAATTAATGTCTCCTTCCACTCAGATCTCTAACCCTTGTATCCTTTCTGTATCAGAGTATAATCAAGATCTGAGCCCGAATGTCCTTCTTCTTTGAGTTTGATCCTTCACAGTCTTCCAATCTATGATTGAGTTACTGCTTGCTGTGTGTGGGCACTTACTCTTTCACTAGGGTCACGAAATATAGAAGAGAGAAAAGGGTTTTGGCCTATAGAAGAAAATAGGGAAGGCTCAGTTTTTCTGAAGAGAAAAATTTCTGTCAGATAACTAATGAATATATTTTTGACTGAGCCATCACTTTCTATTTATAGGCAACAACTAGGTTTAGGTTAGGAATTATTTGGCATTAAAATAATGAAAATATTAATTTGAAAATCCACAAATAGTGGCCGGCCATGGTGTTATAATGGGCCCCACTTGATTTTGCAGTTTTATCAAATTTTTTCTATTTTCTCAAAAACGCAAATTTTCCAATTCTAACCTTTTAAATGACAAAAATAATTATTTAATAACTAAAATAGCTTATTAAATAATATTGTCATTTAATTTAATTATTAACTAGACATATAAAGTCCATTAATAAATAAATAAACCTAGAATCTCTTTTCTTTACAATTTCACCCCCACTCAGTGAAAATTCATAAAATTAGACATAGTCTAACTTTAGAATTATAATTGATCAATCACGAATCAATTAATGAGTCTTACAAGCAGAATGTTCTCAACTAGAATTGGGACCATGGATCTATATGCTGAGCTTCCAATAAGTGAACCAAATTTACCAAGTAAATTCCTACTTATTAATTCTTCGTTGAATCCACTCTTAGAACTTAGAATTGTACTCTTAGACTTATATAGAGCATATTATATGTTCCACGATATCAATATGCTATCTCATTTAACCATTGTTATAAGCTTATTGTGATTTAAAGATCCTCTATATAGATGATCTACATCGAGATGGGATTTCTTTACCGTTCTCACCCCTCAATGTATTTTTCCCCTTAAAACACTTAGCTACCTGTAAATGGTGTTTAGTGATCTAATAATTAGTCAGTTAAACAAGAGCTCATCCATTTACTTCTATTTGCTAAGCTCGAAGGGAATCCTCACTTGACTTCTATACACCATTAGAAGCTATAGATTCCATATTTATGTTCAGCACTCCCACTCAAATATACTATCATGTTCCCAAAATATACGTATCACCCTGACCTAAAAGTAGGCTTAACTAATAAATCAAAGAACATGAATAGCACTCCTGAGTAGAGCCTAAGCATATCAGGATTTAGATTCTTTTAATCTTAAGATCAACTACTGATATTGACTTGGAAAGATATATATAACGGTAAGTTTGTAATATCTTAACTTAGTTGCAATATCGGTCCAGTCCAATGTATACTCCATACATTCAAAACTAGTATACTTTACTAATGTCCTGGAAAGAACATAACACTTACTCCAAGTGTAAGTACACATCATCGCTGATTATCACATTAGTGTAAATCCAATAACACTGATGAAACAGGGACCAAGTCTTTTAATTCATATGATCACAATCACATTCTACTGTGTTGATGATACTGTAATTGTGAATAAACATATGATCTGGATTTAACTGATTCTGTGTGTAAATGTCATAAACATATTAAACCATTAGCATGTAAAATCTAGGGGCGGTGAGCCGACCCCTTCCAAGGAAAAGGCACCGTCTGGGGAGGTGATTGACCTTTCCGAGGAGCTAACTATTGCGAACCCTTTTACTCCAAAAGTTGCTAAGTCCAAAGATTCTCGAGGAAGAAGCTCAGACAGGCCTGAGCAATCAAAGGGTGGATCCGAGTTGGCCAAGAACGGATCTGAGCATATGCGGGCTCCTACTCCACCTTTGCCAGTGCATCCAGAGGCCAAGAAAGGCAAGGAGATGTCGCCCATTTCATGAACCGGTTGGTTCCTGAGGTAAGTGAGCAGCTGGCCGACGATGATAATGAATCTTCTCTGGAGCTGCTGATTGGAGGAGTCTTGAGGGAATTCACAAGGGTAAGTTTTTCTTGATAGTTTCCTTTAATCCTTTTTAATTGGCTCTAATTTTAAATTTTTTTCTCTGTGTAGGCTAGTCTAAAGTTGGCTTACACTTATTCCTGGACCAAGTCTGCCGCCTCCAAGAACGCTGCTATGTCCAACACTATTAGGGCAGAGGTGGACTTGGCCAGGAAGGACGCTGATGACACCAAGGTGGAACTCAGAGCTGTTCGGATTAAGCTGGGTGAGGTCAACAAGAAGCTTTTTACTACTGAGAAGAAAATAGCCGAGTTGACTAAGGACCTTGAGGCTTCCGACCAGCTTGAAGCTACCATTGGCGACCTGTAAGCACAAGTGAATAGCCTTCAAGAGGAAAGGGGAGTTCTTCGGATTGTCTTCCGTCGACTGGAAGAGGAGAAGAAGACCAAGGAGGAGGAGCTTACAACTGAGATTGAGAAGTACAAGTCGGAGGTGGCAAGGCAAGAAGAAAAAGTACATGCCTTAGAGACAGCTGGTCTCGAGATTTTTTATGACTTTTGGAAGGCTAACCCCCAGGCAAATTTCGATTACCTGGGCGAGACCAAAGACATGTATCTCGAGTACTATGCTTCTCAAGTGGCTTATGTTGAACCCGATGCGACTGCTTCTTCCTCTAACCAAAATGTTGATGTTCCTTCCATTCAGACAACAGATCCTCTAGCTCCTACCAGCCTAGAAGATCCGAACTTAGAGCCTGGGACTCCAGCTGTTTGAATACTTCTCTTTTTATCCTTCCTTTTATATATCTTATTCGGCCATAAGGCCTTTTTTTAAGACATCATGACCAGCCAAGCGGTCTTTAAACTTGGAATTATTTTTCATTTTACAGACAACAGCCTGACCGGGCAGCTTTTAATCCCGGTATTACGTGCTTTTGTTATCTTTAATGAATTTCATTCTCTGTTTATAATCATTGTGCAATTGTGTTTGTTTTATTTTTACCAAATACTTTGTACAGGTATAGGTGCCCCCCAAGTGATCGAGCAGACTTATGACTCTTGGTCACTTGTTTTTTGTTTTACAAGTATACTTTTTTATCTGTTCGGGGTTTTGGGTTCGACCAAACCTTTTGTACGCATCGGATGGTAAATTAGCAACATGTTAGGAATTTCGACTCAATTTGAATTTTGAAATAAACATCTTTATTCATTTATTGATTGAAAGTGTTTTTATTACCGTAGTAACTTACATCAGAGCTATTTGATTTGATCTGATCTTTTAGCTTAACATGAAATAAAACAAATTGCAAAAATTAGAAATTATACTTTAAATGGTGGTCATCTTACCTGAGTACTTTTTCATTTTTGTCGAAACCTTTGAGCGTTGTCCGCCCAGCAGGCCATTCACTAAAAAGTAAATGTTCTTTCAGTACTTAATATGGTCATCTGACTTGGTACTTTATTGGTAGTATTTTCTTAAATGTTCCATATTCCAATACCGTGGTACTAGAACAAGTTTCATTTTTTTATCATACTTACCCAATTTGTATGCTCCTCATTCGAGAACTTCGACAACCTGATATGGTCCTTCCCAGTTAGGTCCGAGTACACCTGCCATACTGTCTTTGGTGTTTAGAAATACCCTTCTTAGGACCATATCTCCCACAAAGAATTTCCGAGCCTTCATTTGTTTATTGAAATACTGAGCTACTTTTTGTTAATGGGCTATCAACTTTAAGTTTGTTGTGGTTCGCTTCTCTTCGATTTCATCAAGTGATTCGGCCAAGAGTACGTGATTTTCTTCTTGGTTGTACGTTAATCTTCTATGGGATGGTGGCTCGAGCTCTACAGGTAACATAGCTTCATACCCATATGCCATAGCAAATGGGGTCTGTCTGGTTGTCGTTTTCTCAGTTGTTCGATATGACCATAGAACTTCGGGAAGTTCTTCCGGCCAATTTCCTTTTGCATCTTTGAGTCTTTTCTTTAGTGTATCCTTCAAGGTTTTGTTGATTGCTTTAACTTGACCATTTGCTTGAGGATGTGCCACTGCGGAGAAACTTTTGATAATGCCATGGTTCGCACAAAAATCAGTGAAGGATTGGCTGTCTAACTGCTTGCCATTATCCGAAACTATTTTGTACGGCAGTCCGAACCGGCAGATTATGTTCTTCATAGTAAAGTCTTGAACTTTCTTTGATGTAATGGTTGCGAGTGGTTCGGCCTCCGTCCACTTAGTGATGTAATCAACTGCTACCACTGCATACTGTACTCCTCATTGCCTTTAGGTAATTGTCCGATCAAATCGATTCCCCAAATGGCGAAAGGCCACGGACTTTGCATCTGAGTTAACTCGTTGGGTGGAGCTCGAGGTATCTTCGAAAATCTCTGGCATTTGTCACATTTCTTAACATAGGCCTTTGAGTCTTTAATCATTGTTGGCAAGAAATAACCTTGCCTTAGAATTTTCTTAGATAAACTCTGCCCGGTGGCATGAATTCCACAGAATCCGTCGTGCACCTTAGATAGGAGTCGTGCAGCTTCTTCTTGAGTAACACATCTGAGCAGCGGCATAGAGAATCCTCTTCTGTACATAATTCACTCTACTATGATATACCATGTAGCCTTCCTTCTCATCTTTCGAGCTTCATTCCGATTATCTGGGAGTTCCCCAGTGTTGAGATAGGCGGCTATTGGTGGCATCCAATTTGGGGAAGTGTCAATCATTTCGATCTCTTCCGTGCCAGTGATGCTAGGCTCTTCGAGGAATTGGATAGGAACCAAGTTCGCCTTATCACTTACATTACTGCTTGCTAATCGAGCTAACGTGTCTACAGTTGTGTTTTCTTCCCTTGGAATTTGTATGAGACCGTAGCTTTTGAATTGTGTGAGCAAGTCATGTATTTTGCTCAGATATGCTATCATCTTTTCTTCCCGAGCCTCGTATTCTCCGTATACATGATTTACCATCAGCTGTGAATCGTTGCAGATTTCAATGTGTTCGACTCTCATCTCCCGGGCTAATTTTTAGGCCAGCGATTAAAGCTTCGTACTCGGCTTCGTTATTAGATGCCTTGAATTCGAATTTGACTGCAGCGTGCAGGTGTTGCCCCCAGGTGTGACAAGGGCAATTCCTGCACTAGATAGTTGATCTGTAGCTGACTTGTCCACATGTAGTTTCGAAGTCGGCTTGTCTTCACTGTTACTTGCCTGAGTTATTTGTACCGGCTCGGGGTTGCTTTTTGATATGCTTTCCTCTTTGCCTGTGCATTCTACCACAAAGTCCGCTAAGGCCTGGCCCTTGATCGCTGTTCGGGGTTGGAAGGTAATTTCGTATTGACCCAACTCCACTGCCCACTTGAGTAGCCGTCTAGAGGCGTCCGGCTTTTGCAATATTTGGCGTAATAGTTGGTCAGTGTACACTCGAACAAGATGAGCTTGAAAATAGGGCCTTAACTTCCTTGTTGCTAGAATAAGGCAATAAGCGAGTTTCTCTATCAATGGGTATCGGCCTTCGGCCTCAATAAGTCTTTTACTGATGTAATAGACTGGGTGTTGTATGTTTTTCTCTTCTCTGATCAGCACGACACTAACAGCGTGCTCCGTGACAGCTAAGTATATTTCAAGTTCTTCTCTGTCCAGAGGTTTCAAGAGTACGGGAGGCTTTGCAAGTTGCATTTTTAACTCCTAAAAAGCTTTTTCACATTTCTCTGTCCACTCGAATTGCTTGTTTCCTTGCAGGATGTTAAAGAATGGGACACACTTGTCTGTTGATTTTGAAACAAATCTGCTAAGTGCGGCGATCCGACCAGTCAAACTTTGCACTTCCTTGGTTTTTGTTGGCGACTTCGTATCTAGGAGGGCTTGAATCCTTTCTGGATTGGCTTTGATTCCTCGGGCATTGACAATGAAGCCCAGAAACTTTCTCGAGATGACTCCAAAGGAACACTTTAAGGGATTTAGTTTCATGTTGTATTTGTTGAGGATTTTGAAGCATTCGTCCAGGTCATCTATGTGCCCCCTAGCCTTCCTGGATTTGATGAGCATGTCATCCACATATACCTCCATATTTTGCCCGATCTGGTCTTTAAACATTTTGTTTACCAACCTTCGGTATGTCGCTCCAGTGTTTTTAAGACCAAACGACATTACTTTGTAGCAATATAGACCCATATATGTTCAGAAACTTGTATGTTCCTGGTCTGGTGGATGCATTTTGATCTGATTGTACCCCAAATAAGCATCCATGAAGCTTAATATTTCATGCCCTGCTGTTGCATCCATGAGCTGATCGATTCTTGGAAGTGGAAAACAGTCTTTGGGGCATGCTTTGTTGAGGTCTGTGAAGTCAATACACACTCGCCATTTCTTGTTTTGGCTTGGGTACCAGTACGGGATTTTCAACCCAAGCTGGGTAGAAAGCTTATATTTTGAAATTGTTGTTGCGTAGCTTTTCTACTTCTTCTTTTAGGGCTAGTGCTCGCTCTTTGTCCAATAGCCTTCGCTTTTGTTGAACTGGTCAGAAGTTGGGATCAATATTTAGGACGTGCAAAATGATAGAAGGATCAATACCGACCATATCCTCATGCGACTAGGCAAAAACATCTAGGTCAGGATATTTGGATCGATACCGACCATATCCTCGAGCAACAAACCTTTTTCGATCTTTAGCTTTATGGCCAGGATATCTGGATCGATCTCGATCTCTTCTAATTCTTCTACAAACATTGTTGCTTGGGTCCCCAAGTCAAGGATCCACATCTTCATCCCCACCTTGGGAAACTCCCTACTTGGAAATGCTTTTTCCCTTGTATGTGCTCTGGCTGGAGGATACTTCCTTCTTAGCCTTGGCCACTGCAAGGGTATAACATTCCCGAGCGGTTTGTTGGTTTCCTCTCAAACACCCTACCCCATTCTTTGTTGGAAACTTCAGGCACGAGTGGAATATTGATGTGACAGCCTTTAAGTCATACAAAGCTGGTCAGCCTAGCATGACGTTAAAGGCTGAAGGGACATCTAATACCAGGAATTGTGCCATGATAGTCATGCTCGTCGGAGATTGCCCAACAGTGAGGGGTAAGTGAATTTGTCCTAGAGGTGCGACTCCTTGGCCAGAGAAACCATAGATAGGCAGGAGACACGGGGTTAGATCCTCGAGTTGGAGTCCCATCTTTTCATAGGCAGTCTTGAACAAGATATTGGAAGAGGCTCCATTATCAATCATGGTTCTGGCCACCATCTTGTTAGCTATCTGGACCTCTAAGACCAACGAGTCCTTGTGCGGAAACTTGATTTTGACAACATCTTCATCGTTGAAGGTTATGGTAGGCCCTCCTGCCCGTGGGATTTTAGGCTTCCTTTCTTCTACGGCCAAGATCACTTCTTCTTGCTCGTGCTGTGCTGTTCAGGCATACCTCTCCTAAGCTTTGCCTAAATCTCCAGCTATATGTTGGCCTCCAATGATGACTTACAGATGTCCATCTACCGGTGGAGGTAGCAATTCTTGGCTATTGTCATTCCTCTGATTCTGATCGGCTTTGACATACTTTTGTAAATGCGGGTTATTTTTCCTTATCAGGAATTCAATTTCTCTCTTCAGATTGTTGCATTCATTGGTGTCGTGGCTGTAGTCTCCGTGGAATCGACAAAACTTGGTCATGTCTCTCTTACTAACATCTTTCTTCATGGGCGCGAGCTTCTTAGACGGGGCTAGCGAATGAGTGGCCATGTAAACACTTTCTATATCCTCAGTCAAGATGGTAAATGCAGTGTACTGGTTTGATTCTCTCGGGGAGCTTGTTCGGTTTTGCCAGTGAATTTTCCTTTCTTCCCATTCCATTGTCTATTGTTGTTGTTAGAACGTTTGCCATTTAAGCTTGAATTATTTGGATAATGGGGGAATTGGGCGGACGTTCCAGTGGAAGGAACTTTTGACTTGCCCGGCTTTTGCTCACCTTCTACTCCCTGAATAGCCTCTACAAGTTTGATGAAGCCTTCAGCACGGTCGAGAAAATTACTCATTGAGTCTACTGGGTCGTTCTTCCTTATATCCTTCCAAAGTTCACCGAGGACTTCAATGCCCCCAGTATCGCGTACAACTTTCCATCTTCAGTTACCCGTGAAACTTGGTCACCTCCATCATGAATCTGCTGATGTATGCTCGGAGAGGCTCGCCTGGTCTTTGCTTGACTACTACCAGGTCTCCTAGATGCAACGGAATTTGGCAAGAAGAGAAGAATTGTGCATGGAATTTCGAGGAGAAGGCCTTCCATGAGTTGAACTTTCCAGGGGTCAGCTTGAAATACCATTGCTGGGCGGCTTCCGATTGGGTGGCAGGAAAAATTCTGCAACACACATCCCCTCGTACCTCTTACAGATCCATCTGCATCTCTAAATACTTGATGTGGGAAAGAGGATCTTCTCTTCCAGTGTACATTTTTCAGGTTGGCATTTTAAACTTGTGAGGCAGCACCAGGAGATTGATCTTGGGAGAGAAAGGGGTTCCACGTGCTCGCTCCAACTCGAGATCATTGTTTCTCTGTCCGGCCATGCCTTGGAACATATTCTTTAGTTCGTCTAAGTTTGCCTGCACATCTGGACTAACCTGTTTGACATTTTGGCCGATATGAGTCACGTCAATATCTTTCTGGGCGATAATTTGAGCATGGGTTCTAGGTTGTACGATCGGTGTGCCAAGTTGATCGTCTACTCCTCTCCTTCTATTCAGATCGTTTCTGAGATCATGAGTCGTCCCCAACCTATCGAATACGGAAGCGCCTGGCTGTCTCAGTGATTGATTGGCTTAGTTGACGGGTGGAGTGGCACCGTTAGCCTGGTTAGCACTATCAAGTATGACTTCTCCTGATGAACTACTAGACAAGGTCTGCCCACCCACTGCTTGGCCCATAGGCGGAACCTGTGACCGAAGATTTGGCGGCTGACCATTTATAGTCTGGGAAGTATTCATCGTTGGATCTTCGTCTATTTCACCCAGGGGGATGACATTCGGGGGTTGCTGCCCGACAGTTTGGTAGGCTTTTCGTATCAACACAGTAGCTTACCGACTATGATTGTCAATCTCTGCATGATGAGCCCTTAACGCTTCCATCTCTTTGTCTCTCCTCTCGAAAAACATGCGCCTCTGCTCTTCGAAATGCGAGATTTACCGCAGCATGGAGTTCCTCCTGATCATGATGTAGGGTGTTGGTATGACCCTGCATGAGTCCAAGAGCAGAACGAAGATTTTGGATCTCAGTATCATCTCCAATGGTCGTTCGAGCGTTGGTAGCAGGCGGAACAGCTGTGTTATGAATGTCCTGGCTGGGTGCTGAACTGGTATTCCCAGTCTCTTACACACCAGGCACGATTTCATCCACAGGAGTCGTCACACCATGGCCTGTGTTTGATGGTTGTTCGGGATTAACAGCTGGTAGAACCCTTGTGTTTCCTAGGTTCTGCAATGCAAGATCCACCTCCTATGGATTTACCGAATCAACCAGGCCCCTACGAGTCTGTACCACCATCGTACTTGTGGTTAAATTTAGAATGAAGAGCGATTCTTGATTCTGCTCTCAAGAAAAGTACCAAAATGTTGATCTCGCTTTAGCCAATGACAGTGAGTCTAATTTAGTAAGCGACAAGTAATTTATAACGATTGAAATATTATAAAGTAATATAAAGACACAAGAATGTTATAGAGGATCAGTCCCGAGCAGTTTGGTAATAGCCTAATCCTTGTTATTTGCATTAACTCAAGAACAAGAAGAAAGGTTCCTTTTCTTATAGCTCTTACAACAACATCTCTGAATATAAATTCTTAGACAATATCTCTCAAGTAATATCTTTCGACCCTTTGCCCAGTGAACATGCATCACTATTTATAGGGCTATGAGCTTGGAGAGGAAGTATTTTCCTTCTTGTTACAATGGATATAAGCAGAAAGATTGCGTAGTAAATACTGATCGTGGGATTTAGATAGCTTGCCATATCTCTGCAATCTGATCCCCAAGTTATAGGGATTTCCTTGATGACTCACGATGCGAAAGCTAAATTCGCTAAGTGTTGGTCGCTCTGCGCGGATCGCTGATTGCTTTGCCTCGAGCATGCATATGAGGTATCCTGTTCAGACTATATCTTGCGAGCAGATACTCGGAGTTGATTCCATGTGTCACCATCATGTGATGCCACGTCAGAGTGCAAAAATTGGGATAACATTTCTATTTCATGAAATTTAATTAAATTAGAAAATATATTTAAGTTGAAAATTAATTATTTAATTAATTTTAGACCAACTTAAATTAGAATATTTCCTTAGTATTTAAATTAGAATTAATAATTAAGTTGATTTTATTCAAGATACTTAATTATTTCTATTTTAATGAATTTAATTAAATAAAAAATTATATTTAGGTTGATTTTTTTTTAATTTCAGATCACTTAAATTAGAATAATTTTCAGAATATATTTTAATTTATTTTAATAATCATTTTTCCACCTAATTTTGAATTGTATTTATTTATTGATATTTCGAATTTTTTTTATTTTTGAAAATTAGATTAAAGTTGAAAATTAATTTATTAATTAATTTTAGATCAACTTAAATCAAGTAATTTTCATTAATGTTTTAATTAAAATAAATAGTAAAAATATATTGTTTATAATTAGAAAATTAGTAATTAGTTTATGAATTATCTAGATAGATATTTTCTAGGTAGACTTTTTGGTATTTTTCTAGATATATTTAATTAAATTAAAAAATTAATATTTAAGTTGATTTTATTCAAGACACTTAAATATTTGATATTTTTCTTAAGAGATTTAATTAAATAGGAAAATTATATTTATGTTGAAGATTAATTTATTTAATTTTAGACTAACATAAATTAGAATAATTTTTCTAGTTTTTATTTTATTTTATTTTTGAGGATTTCTAAAATGTATTGTTATACATTGGATATTGAATTCAATTATATATTTATAAAAAATTTAATTTGAGTTGAAAATTAATTTTAATTAATTTTTGACCAACTTAAATTAAGTAATTTTCATAATATTTATTGGAAATTAATACTAAGGATAGAAAATAATTTATTTTATTTTTCAGATCTTCCTAGGGTATAATTTTATAAATATTAAATTAAAATTTCTTTTTAGAGTTATCTAAATTAGTAATTTTAATTGAATAAACATATATTAAAATAAATAGATTGAAATAAGTATCAAAAGAAAATACAACTCTTTAAAATAATGAGCTTCAGTTATAAGGATATTCGATCTCCATTGTTGGTTCTACATGGTTAAATGTTTTCAATATAACCTCGAGACGCTAGACTTCGTCTCCTCAATGAATGGTTATTTGTTGAAGCATTTAACACCGTAACGATCTCTTATGATAAGTATTTTGTGAGTTTTCGTCTCTATTAGACTCTCCCCTACGGTGACTATTTAGAGATAAATTTGCAAAGTATGAAACAATGGTGGAAGCTCATAAAATAAGAATAACCTTGACTCTCGCCTACCGGGACAACGTTAGATTCTTATTTTGATCGAATAAAAGGTTGCTAGAATGGTGTCCATTTTAGATGAGCTGACAACTCTATTCAATGAATGATACTTTGACTCTCGCCTACCGGGACACTGTATCAGTTTGTTAGAAACCTTGGAAATTATTTAAGATGTGCTTGTTTTGTATTTTCACATGTCTTTGTTATTTGCTAAATGCTTAATAATTTCTGAATTGTGTATGAATTTATATTGAACCATGTTATTTTCTGTTATTAATTGTAGTTGTAAATTTCGTGTAAAATAAGAATAACTTTGACTCTCGCCTACCGAGACATTGTTGGATTCTTATTTAAATCGAAATTATCCTAATTTTTCCTCTTAGCTTATTCATTTCGAATTTGCTTAAATAGTAGATCATTGGATGAATGGTTTATAAATCATTTGCTTATGATATCATTCTACTTTCTCTTATGAAATTTAATGGCACAAATGACTATATTCCCGACATTCTATCCTGAAATGATATAAATCCATGATCTTAGAAATCTCCTACTTGTATATGCTTACTTTAGGCAAATTAGACTTAGAGTTAGATTAGTAGCGATGGTCCAAGCTAGAATCATTACTCATTACTCATTACTCATTGTATACAGTTCAACTTTCACAAGTTATTAATATCCATTTTCTATCAATGGATTCAAACTGTATGTTAATGTATGGAATATGAGTTTAGTATTCTGTGACCAGGATCCACTTGGACTATTCTAAGAACTCTTTGATGTAACTAGACCTAAGTCATCAAAAGACCACAACCACATATTTTATAAATCTATGGCATTTGTATCTTGTTCATAGTGGTTTTGACAAGATCATTCTCTGTAAAGAGTAATATGCCTGTATCCACTTGAAAGTAAGATCATCTATATTCAAATATGGATGTACATTCAGGGGTGGATATGAGTTTTCGTTATGTTCTTAAGACGATCACTCTAGATTTTACCTTACGCTAAGAAATTTGAAATGTTTGAGAAATTTCATGAATTTCTAGCAATGGTGGAAAACCATTAAGGTAAGTGGTTAAAGAACTTGCGAACTGATAGGGGTGAAGAAATATTTGGTAGATATGCAGTTCAAAGATCATTAATTTGTTATTTTTTAATTGTATCCAAAGTTACCTCCTCTGAAATTCAATTTGCATATTGATGATAGTTTAAGGTTTATGACTAGTTACTAGCAGTTGCCTAAGTCCTTCTGGGGATATACCCTAGTGATAGAAAAATTTTAGAGCGATGGAATGGTTGTGTACTTAGTGTAAACCATTGCTAGATTCATGGATGACCTGATCGTGATCTTCAGAAAAGCTAAAACTGTTAACCAAGATTTGCATGTTTGATAGCTATTCTAAGTGATTAGGGGTGGACCATCCCATAGTCATTAGATAAGAAAGTGTTTATTTCAACAAATACTACTTTTCTAAGAAAATGACTAAGTCTGAATACAAAGTAGCAAAGTAGAGGAGATAATTTTTTTTCCTTGATTCCAAAGTGTTCTATCATCTTATTCGAAATAAGATGGCCCCACTGCCTCTGTTGTCTTGACACAACCAAAGAGGTCAATACCATGTGTTCTTAGACAAAAAGTCACTGTACCTTGTCGTAGTGGGAGGGTTTCAAGGAAATCACCTTGTTATGACTTGGAAGACACTTGTGATAAAATCCATTGTTAGTTTAAACATGTAATGGATAGTCAGAATAAGGAACTAAGAACTAAAGCCAAGAGAACTATGGTTAAAACTATTCATATGGAGTAACCAAAAGTTTTCTATTACAAGGACAAGATAGGAAATTTTTTAAAATAAGTCTATTCAATGGACTTAACAAAACTAATGGTTCATAGGATTATAGGTTTGAGTTTATCTAAACCTATGGCTTGTGATATACCTGGTTAATTAATTACTCTAGTGCTAGAAACTTACTTTAGTAAGATGCTGGAGCATTTTTCTAATGGCAATCTATAGAAGCTTCTCGACTTCAAGACATAGATTTCATTTACCTAAGCAAAAGTTTTAACTATTCTAGAAAAGATAAAGGCCAAGAAAACAATTCCTTGAATCAACAGTGATAGTAGATTTTATTTGCAATGCATTAGACCAGACACCTACTGTTGAGTGGGAGTAATGAGTAGGTATCAGATTAATTAAGGAAATGAACATTGGAAGACAATCAAGTAAATCTTAAGATCACGAAGAGGAACTATATGTTAGTCGATAAGGGTGGTATTTAATACTCTTAGACTACACCAAATCAGGTTTCTAGACTTGCCTTAGTGCTAGAAAGTCTGCTGATGAGATGGTGATTACTCTAGGGATGGAGTAGTGATTTTGGAGAACTGTAAAAACCTATCTGAAGTCTCTAAGTCTACTAGAGAGACTGAATGTTAAAGTTGCAGGAAAGATACTTATTCAGTCTAAGGAAAGTTGTAAAGCCTGCTTAGTTAATTTGGAAATTATCAGTTAATTGTGATTAATTATGAAATTATTTATAGCTATTTAAATAATTTATGATACTGTTATTTATGTTATTCAGTAGCTTGCCTATTTTGCATTTCCGGTGTCCGGTATTTGGAACTCGGCGTTTGGCTCAGTAGAAATCACAACTTAGTATGTTAGTAGTTTGGGGACGGGTTTTAGACATTGGGAATGTCGGGAATGGCCGGGAATTTAGAATTTCCCAAAAATACCCCTTTAGCATGATTTATGTGATTTTATGGTGGAGGGGCAAATTGGTCTTTTTGCCCCATTAGTATTTTATCTTTTGTGATTTTGTGAAAAGGAAAATAATGTTTATGTTAATGTTATTTGGCTGAAAGTGTTATATGCTAGGTGTCATTTAATTATTTTCATTTTACTTCAAAAAAATGCTAAGTTAGAAAAATAGAATTTTCCAAAGAAAACTCTCTCTTTTCCTCTCATTTTCGGCCAAGCTTGGGGAGCAGCTAGGGCTGGATTTCTTTGTTGAATTCAAGTTATTTTAGCAAGATCAAAGTGATTTTCATTGAGGTATTTCTTGGCTTTAGTTTCTTACTTTGTTTTTCTTGAAATTTATGATGAAAATGGTTGTTGCATGCTTGAATCTTTGTGGTTGTTCTTCTTTGAAATATTGTTGTTGTTTCTGAGATTTAAGTATGTTGATTTGTGATTATTTAGGTTGTTAGTAATGAGTGTTAAATTGCTTTGCTCAAAATTGGAAGTTTTAGCTCAAAATATGATTTTCAAATAGAATTGATTGAATCTGTTGCTGGGTTGTTGTTGATGTTTTTGTTTGATTTCAGAAGCTATTTCATGCATATTTGAGTAGAATTAACTAGGTTTGAATGCATGTTTGTGGGATTTGCTCAAGTTTGAGTTTAGAACTCAAAGCTTGAGCTTTAATGGTGAATTTTGTTTCTGTGGTTTCTGGGTTAGTTTGTTGCCTTAGATTTGTTCTTTGGGGTGTTTAGAGCAGGTCTGGAAGGTTTGGAACCAATTGGGTTTGATTTGGTCGAGTTAGGAATTTTTGAAAAAATTCCTGCGAGGAACCGGAATTCCGGTTGTGCAACCGGAATTCCGGATGGGTGTCCAGTAATTCCCAGAACCGGAATTCCGGTTGGGCAACCGGTCTACCGGTTGGGGAATTTTCAGAAACTCTAGTTTTCCTCGTTTTTATGTTTTTAGGGGTATTGCCATGCTTTTTATCGATAGGGAAACTTTTAGTTCCTAGTTTTAGTCCCCGGGAAGTGATTTAGCGTGTCACTTATAGCGTTGTGATTTTTATGGTTTAGGAGCCGATGTCAGCTCGGCTTCGATTCCGGTCAGGTTGACCGGAACACCTGAAATCGGAATCCAGGTAAGATTAGTATAACAGTATGCATATGTAGATTACATGTTTAGCGTGCATGTAGGAAGCCTGCTAGATTACATTAGTTATGTATATAGGCTTCGAACCATCCAACCCTGTCACGTCGGTACAAGCTGGAGTATGACCAGCAGCCGGAGTATGACCGGTTCGACCGATCATGCTGACACTTGGTTGGTGGTTCAGTGCTATTGACCTATCCCGTCGGTACAGGCTGGAGTATGACCAGCAGCCGGAGTATGACCGGTTCGACCGATCAGGAGGATACTTGTCAATAGTACCGTCCCTGTGAACGTTCAAAACTTAGTACCATGTTGGACATGGCAGTAGTGGCTCAGTACCATGTTGGACATGGCAGTAGCGGGACTCAGTATCGTGTTGGACACGGCAGTTAGAATTATGTATGATATTATTATGCTTTTCTTACTGAGTCTGTCGACTCACAGTTTACGTTTATGTGTAGGTAAAGGCAAGGCTATAGCTGATGGACCGTGAGCGAGCTTATGAGATTGTACATGTCGGGGCGGTTAGGCCTGGAGCGTACGATCCTCGGGACAGCAAGGCTGAAGTTTTGTAACTGGTCGTTAGACGACTTTTAATTTTATGTAACAGTTAAACAGTTAAATCTTTTGTAAATGATTTTATAATCGGGATCCCGAGTCTTTTGTAATATTGTTTTATAAGTTTAATTAAAAAGCAAAATTTTAATTAATCACGTTTTTCCATAAACCTCGTTGATTAGCAACGAGCTGCACAGTACGTTTAAAAATCACGTAATACGCCTAAGGTAGTTAGGGTGTTACAAAAGTTCTATACATTTTTGGCATTGTACCAACATTTATTAACTACTAGTGTTACTTCCTGACTAACGCAGAAGTAGTTGCCAAAAAGTAAAGAATCATTTATCCCTAGAGGAGTAGACATATAGAGAGGAATTTCACAATATCAATGATTTTGTGATTGAGGAAATGTAATAGTGGAGGAAAGGTTGTATTGAATACAACCTATCAGATCCTATTACAGAGAGAATACTACATACTACACTTGATCTGGATATTAAGGTGTACAGACTATTTGAAATGCACTTTTTGTTTTATATTAGTGCAAGTGGGAGTTTGTTGGGTTTTGTGCCCTAAATAAAACTCAATTCAATATAATCAAATTTAATAATTAATAAAGATCAGAAATTGTATTTTATGTTGCAAGGTTCACATGATTTATTTCATGATTGTTTAATGTATAAATTCTATTAAGTCCAGAACATATGTATGTGTTCATGATTATAGTGTCGTCAACATAGTAGAATATAATCATAATTATATGTTCAAAAGTTTAATTCACTGATATGTTAGTTCACTGGATTTAGACTAACATGATAATCAGCGATAGGTTTACTTACACCTTGAATAAGTGTTATGTCCTTTCCAGGACATTGGAAAAGTTTACCAGTATCGGATGTATGGAGTATACATTGGAAGGGACCGATATTGTTCTTAGATAAGATATCATTAACTTACAGTTATGTCTTTCTAAGTCAATACCAATGGTTGATCTTAGGTCTATGGATCTTAATCCTGACATGGTTAGGTTCGATCTCAAGAGTGTTATTTGTGTTCTTTGATTTGTTAGTTAAGCCTACCTTTTGGTGTGGGTAATACGTACATTTTGGGAACGTGATAGTACAATTGAGTGGGAGTGCTAATCATAGATATGAAATCTATAGCTTCTATCTGGACATAGAAGTGAAACGATAATTTCCTTCGAGCTTGGCTGAATAGAGATAAATGATTGAGGCCTCATTTCAGTAATTATATTAGTTTAATGAAGTATCATTTATAGGTAGCTAAGTGTTTTAAAGATAAAATACATTGAAGGGTAGAACGGTAAATTTGTCCCTATTCAGTGTATACCATCTATAGAGGATCCTTGATTATTAGGATTGTAACAATGGATAATCATAACGTATCTATATCGTGGTACATATAGAGCGTTCTATATAACTGAGTGTTTATTCAATTCCAAATCTATAGTGGAGCAAGGCGAAATTAATAAGTTGAGAATTTACTTGGTGAATTTTACATCTACTTATTGAAAGCTCTGTTATATAGGCCCATGATCCCCTCACTAGTTGAGATAATACTGTTCGCAGACTCAGTTAATTGATTTTAATTAATCAATTATAATTCTAAAATTAGATTATGTCTTATTTATGAATTTTCACTAAGCAAGGGCTTAATTGTGATTTAAAGAGGTTTTGGGGTCAATTTGTTAATTTAGAGACTTTGTATGGTCTAATTAATAAATTACATAAATGATAATTTTATTTAGTAATTAATTATAATTATTAAATAAATAGTTTTGGCATTTATAGGATTGAATTAGAAAATATGGTATTATTGAAAAGAATAATAAGTGGCTGAAATAAAGTGGCAAAATTGTAACTAGAGAATGGCTCATTTAAAGTGTACAACCATAGTTGTATTTTGCCCAATATTTTATTCTTTTTTAGTCCATATAATTCAACTCTAAGCCCTAGTTGAAACACTATAAAAGGAACATGATACTCTCACTCATCCAATTAATGTCAACTTGACTATTCAAGCAAACCTAGATGAGAGAGTTCCTTCTATAAAGATTTCACCTCCTTCATTGTTCTTCACCATATTCGAAACCCTTAGTGATGAGTGACGTGCCCACACATAGCAAGTCAAGTACTCAATCATAGTGAGTAAGACGGTGGTAACCAAACCCGAAGGAGAGAAAGAGATCCAGCTTCAAATCTTGATAATGCTCTGCTACAGAAAGCAATCAAGGGCTAGAGATCTTAAACGGAAGGAGTCATTATATTTTGCTGCAACCAATGTAAGGTTTTCTTAAACCCTTATGTCTTTATTTCATTATTTTAGAGAATTCATATTTAGGATGTTAATTCAACATACTTGTTAGTAAATCTAGATCCTGGTAAAATATTCCCAACATTGAATAAGTTAGATGAGGCTAAAGTAGAGTTTTTCTTCACCTGAGTGTGTGATTTTGATCTAATGATTGAATTTTTGTGTTTTAAAGCTTGGGATATGTTGTATTATAGCTATTATACTGTTCTGGAAGGTTTGAGCAGGTTTGGTGGAGGTTTGATCAGTTTTTGGGGTGAAAAACTAGATTTCCCCACGGCTGCTCTGAAAATTGGTCGACCGGTTTTCCAGGCAACTGACAAACTGGTCGACCAGTTTGGCCAGCAGGGGGAAATATTTGGTTTTCTCCTCGAGTCTGATTTTGGTTCGGGGTACTTTCCAGAGTGTAATTCAGAGTACTTTAGGAATATTTAAGTTAGTTTAACTAGGGGAAATAGGGTTTGTTCGGTTTTGAGAATTAGGGTTTCATTCTGAAATTTCAATTTAAGGTATTCATGAGTTTTGGTTGTCGTGACTGTTGGATTTCGTGCCCTAAATAAAACCCATTACAATCTGATTAGTTATCAATTTAGAATTTTGAAGTGATTTATGATTACATGTATGTTACATGTTTATGGTTTGATATATATATTTGATATATGCACAAAATCAGTTAAATCCAGAACATATAGTTATTCACAATTACAGTATTGTCAATACAGTGGAATGTGATTGTGATTATATGATTCAAAAGATTTGGTTCCTGTTCATCAGTGTTTTGGATTTACACTGATGTGATAATCAGCGATAAAGTATACTTACACTTAGGGTAAGTGTTATGTTCTTTCCAGGACATTGGTAAAGTATACTAGTTTCGAATGTATGGAGTATACATTGGACTGGACCGATATTGAACTTGGTCAAAGATATTGTAAACTTACCGTTATATCTTTCCAAGTCAATATCAGAAGTTGATCTTAGATTAAGAGAATCTAAATCCTGATATGCTTAGGCTCAATCTCAGGAGTGCTATTCATGTTCTTTGATTTATTAGTTAAGCCTACTTTTGGGTTAGGGTGATACGTATATTTTGGGAACATGATAGCATAACTGAGTGGGAGTGCTGAACATAAATATGAAATCTATAGTTTCAACTGGTGTATAGAAGTAAAGTGATGATTCCCTTCGAGCTTAGTTAAATAGAAGTAAATGGATGAGCTCTTGTTTCAGTGACTATATATTAGATCGCTAAAACATCATTTACAGGTAACTAAGTGTTTTAAGGGGCAAAATACATTGAGGGGTGTAAACGGTAAATTTGTCCCATCTCGATGTAAATCATCTATATAGAGGATCTTTTAATCACATTAAGATTATAACAATGGTTAAATGAGATAGCATATTGATATCGTGAAACATATAATATGCTCTATATAAGTTTGAGAGTGCAATTCCAAATTCTAAGAGTGGATTCAACAAGGAATTAATAAGTTAGGGATTTACTTGGTAAATCGGCTCAACTTATTGGAAGCACAGCATATAGATCCATGGTCTCCATTCTAGTTGAGACTACACTGTTTGTAAGACTCTATAATTGATTTATAATTGATCAATTATAATTCTAAAAGTTAGACTATGTCTAATTTGTAAATCCTCACAGTTTAAGGATGAAATTGTAAATAAAAGGGTTTCTAGGTTTAATTATTAATTAAGAGACTTTATATGTCTAATTAATAATTATATATTAAATGACAATATTATTTAATAATCTATTTTAGTTATTAAATAATTAGTTTTTGCATTTAAATGATTAGAATTGGAAAAATGGCATTTTTGGAGAAATAGAAATAAAATTGAGGAAACTGCAAAATCCATGTGAGGCCCATACACACCATGGCCGACCACATGCTTGCATGTTTCCCAATTATTATTTTCAATTTTAATTGCCATGTAATTGCTAATCAAAGCCTAGCAATAATAGGAAAGTGGTGGATCACACTAAATAAGGCAGTTAATCAATTACACAGTAAAAGAGAAAACTACATATTTGGAAAGTTGCGCACTCCCTTCTCCCTATATATAGCAGCCCTTGTTCTCTTCTCTTGTATGCTTGATATCCCACGAAAATAAGAGAGAAAAGAAGAGAGAAATTTCGAATCCCTTGTGAGAGAGAAGTGCCCACACACATCACTCAGTACCTCAATCATAGTTTGGAAGACTGTGAAGGATCACATCCAACTGAAGGACATTGGGGCTCAGATCTTGATTATACTCTGCTACAGACAGGAATCAAGGGTTAGATATCTCAGTGGAAGGAGACACTTAATTCCGCTGCCATCACTATAAGTTATTCTTAACTTTTATGTGTTTAGTTTATCGTTTTAGAAGTTCATATGTAGGTTGTTAAATCAACATACTTGTGAGTAGATCTAAGATCCTGGTAAAATTAATTCCAACAAATGGCACCAGAGCCATGGTAATTGATTTGCTTGCAAGAAATTTGGACTTAAAACGATTTGTTTGTGATTTGGATGGTTTCATGGTCTGTCATATTGATGTTTGATTGATGTTTGTGAATTCTGGGAAAAATAATTGATTATCTGCATCTGAAATTATTTTTATTGGATAGTTTGGAAAATTCTAAGCAATTTACTTTTTTACAGAACTCGATTTCGATTTAATTTGAATTAGTTATGAATTTTTGAAAATCGGGAAAAATCAGGGTGGTGATCACCCTACCCACGCGCGCGGAAGGGCTGCTTGCAGCCTCCCAGCGCCGAGGAAACTCTGCAGATCACCCTGTATACGCGCGCGGGTGGTATGCAACGCATACCATCCGTACAGTGTGCAATTTTTCTTCGTTTTCTTTGATTTTTCATGCTATTGTATGGAATTAACTTCCGATTTTTTGTGTAGTTTTGTAATTTTATTTTTGTTTTTCAATTTTCAAATCTAATTATCAGAAATAATAATAAAATTAATTTTAGATATTAGTGTAATTTGAATTTGAAAATAGGAAAAAATCAAGTATTGCTTACCTCTTTTCTTATTTCTTTTAAATTTTGATTATTTTATCTTATTTTTAAATATAAGGTCAAAATTAATTTTTTTTATAAAAATATTTTTTTGTAATTTGACCTTATTTAGAATAAGATTACTATAATCATGGTATTTTAAAAGGGGAAATAAGATATTTTGTTAACTTTTTTAAATTTTGTTATTTTTACTTAAATTAAATTGTAAAATCAGAAAAGGGTATGTATACCATTTTCTATTTTATTAAATATTTAATTTTTTAAATAACATGAAATTTAAAAGGAAAGTTAGCAAACTTATTTTGAAATGATATTTAGGTTACTCAAAACCTAATTTTTCAAAATTGTAGGTCTAATTTTAAATATTTTTTTTATTTCATTCTTTAAAAAACTGAAATTTTTTTTATTAAATTTCGAAATAAAGTTTAATGTTTAAAATTAAATAAATCCTACTTCCAACTATCCAAATCTAACTTGTTGCAGGAGTATGTGTTTTAGATTGTTTGTAAGTTTTCTAAAACCTATTATTGCTTGATCTAAATTGCCATGGTTAACTTGTTGACAGATCCAATGATCTGATTTTAACCCATGGTTCAATTGATGATAGGTCAAGTAAATAATTTGTAACAGGTAAATTTTATATTCTTCTTTCATCTGTGTATGACCTAGTAACATGATAGGGTCCATCCAAATCTGTGTGCCTGTGTGAGCATATATGTTTAATTTCAGTTATAGACACATATAGGTTGTTGTTGCTAAATAAAATGTCATAACTTGATAGATTTTATTTAGGCTCATTTAGTTAATGGGCCTATTCAATTAATAACAATTGTTCATTTTAAGGTTAAATTCCTCTCTTTTGGGCCTTGTGTGAGAGTTGGGAGCCTTAGAAGTGGGTATGACATACTGGACCCAGTCCCCCCTCACATGAACAACCCCAATTGTGAAGGCCCATTTGCCTGATTTGGACAACTGTGCTAGGTTAATTAAATTAGTTTGACCTAATAAAATTGGATAGCAACATAATTAATTTCTTTCTTCGAAATTAATTTAAGAAAAACATAGTTTGTAGAATATTATTTCTAGATAAACTATTTGTATTTTTCTTGTATTTAATTAAATAAAGAATTTTAACTAACTAGAATCTTTCTGAAACTTACTTATATTATTTCATTAAATATTCCTATTTAAGTTATGAATTAGTTATTACTAATTTTCCTTTTTAACTTAAATTTGAATATATTTTGAACTTAATATTAAGTTGAGGAATTCTAGGAATTAGTTATTGAAGATTCTTAAAAGATATTTTAAGTTGATTTTAAACTTAAAATGGAATATCTTTAAATTAGGTAGTTACCACCTAATTTTGATATTTAATTAAATTTTAATTTGGAAAATTTTAAGTTGTAAATTATAGATTCTTTCTATAATAACTTAAATCAGATATTTTCCAAATCTTGAAAAGATACTTAGTTAAATTGAGATATTTTCTAGATAGTTATTTCTATACTAATTATTATTTCTAATATAGAAAAATATCATTGATTGTGAAATTAATTGGTTAATAATTAATTTTGGTACAATTCAATTAAGGATATTTTTCCTTGTATTAAATTAGAAATTAATAATTAAGCCTTCTCTATACTTAATTATTTATTTCCTGAATTTAATACATTTAATTAAATTGAAAATTAAATATCTAAGTTGATTTTCATAATGATACTTAAATATTGTTATTTTCATGATATTTAATTAAATAGAAATTTATTTTAAGTTGAGTATTTCCATAACAACTTAAATTTGAATAATTTTCAAATTATATTTTATTTACTTTATTAATCATTTTTTCAAAATTGCATTTGATTGTGCAAGATGATTTTGAATTCATCTTGAAAGATAGATTAAAGTTGTAAATTAATTATTCTAATTAATTTTGAATCAACTTGAATCAATGATTCTTTCATTTAATGATTAATTTAAAGTAAAGGAACTAAAATATATTATTAGAAATTGAATTAATTAGTCAAGGAAATCTAGATAGATAGTATTTTTTCTTGAAGTATTTTTTCTAAGTAAAGTTTGATTTATTTTACTGTATTTCAAAAATTGTATATTTTTGGAAATACAATATATATATGTAGAAAATTTTAATTTGAGTTGCAAATTAATTTAAATTAATACAACTTAAATTAAGTAATTTTCTTAATATTTATTGGAAAATTAATACTAAGATGGAAATAATTCATTTTATTTTCTTAACCATCTGAGTTTAATTTTATAAATATTAAATTAAATTTTATTTAGAATTTTATTCTAAATTTAAAATTTAATAGATATATATAGATTTAAAGTAAATAAATAATAGAAGAAAATACATTTTAAATAATGAGCTTTATTATTAAGATATTCGATCTCCATTGTTGGTTTTACATAGCTATTGTTTTAGTGAGTAATCCTCCCTAATGGAGGAACGTTCATTAGCAAGTTAGCGCCGTTTAATCTCGAAAGATAAGTATATTTGTAAGTTTTTTATATTAGTATTGATCACCCTAATGGGACAACTGTATAAGACTTACAAACGTATGAAACAATGGTGGAAGCTCATGAAATAGGAATGACCTTGACTCTCGCCTAAACGGGACAACGTCGGATTCTCTTTTCGATCGAATAAAAGGTTGCTAGAATGTTTGTCATTTTAGATGAGCTGACAACTCTATTCAATGGATGATAACTTTGACTCTCGCCTAAACGGGACACTGATATCAGTTTGTTGAAAACCTTGGAAATTATTTAGGATTGCATTTTTTAGTATTTTCTCTAGTCATTCCTACTTGCTATGTGCTAATAATTTCTGAATTAGATTTTGTGTTAAACCATAATTGATTTCTATTTATTATCTTGTAGTATCCTGAATTACAATGTCCCATGTTATCACTGTTGACTGAAAATAAGCTAAATGGAGCTAACTTCCCAAAATGGAGAGAGAACACTAATATTGCTCTCATAGGTGAAAGTGCCCTGTTTGTGTTGACTGAGCCGTCCCCTGAGCAGCCAGGTGACAATGCAACTAAAGCTGTTAAAGAGAAGTTCGAGCGTTGGCAAAATGCTAACAATAAAGCTCGTTACTTCATGCTTTCCAGCATGGTTGATACCTTGAAAACAAGATTTGCTAATACTGTCACGGCTGCAGAAATCATGACGCAGTTAACTGAGCTATTCGGTATGGCATCTATCCAGTCTCGCTTTGACGCGACTAAGAAATTCATCAACGCACGGATGGAACCCTATCAGAATGTGCGTGATCACCTTCTCCAGATGGCAAGTTATTTCCAGGAAGCCCAGAATCATGGTGCTAAAATGGATCAGACTACCCAAGTGAGTCTCATCTTGAATAGTCTGACTCCAGACTTTCTGCCCTATATATCAAATTATGTCATGAATAAGATGGAACAAGACTTTCATATTTTAGTCAACGACCTTCAGACATATGAAAATTTGATTGGAGGTCCCAAGAAAAGAGGGAATAAACCTCAGAATTCTGGAAATGGTAATAAGACAAGTAATCCTGAGGCACACGTTGCTTCTACTTCCAAATCCAATAATAAGAAGTGGAAAAATGCCAAGAAGCGAGCTCTAGCTGCGAAAGCAGCTAAGAACAAAAAGGCTGGAGCTTCTGGTGATACACCAAAAGGAAAATGTTTCTACTGCAATGAGAAAGGCCATTGGAAATCCCAATGTCCTAAGCTTCTTGCAAAGAAACAAGGTATTTCTTTATAAACTGATGTGTTTTAGTGAATTCTTATCCATTTGGATTATTAATTCTGGACTACTAACCTTGTTTATTATTCTTCTTATAGCTCAAGCTTCTTAAACTCGGATGCTGTCTTAGCGAGTTGGATCTGAAAGCTGGATAGTGGATGGAGGTCGTCTATGATAAAGAAGAAGCTCAATTTTTTTGAATTAATTGTTTAATTTTTCAAACAATTTGGATTTCAAGTTTGGGATTTTATTCCCTGTTTTGTTTCTCATGATATTGCAAACAATTTTTTTTTTGGTTTTATAATAAAGTTTCTTTTACAAATAAATTGCAATTTATGAGTTGAGCTTCAGTATTTTATCTTATAAATAGATTACCAATTGCTTTCTATGTTTGTATGTGTATGTGTTTTTATTATTGATACAAATTCTATAGTTATTTAAACTCCTTACAGAGTTATTACTACATAAACACTAGAAATTATTTCTATGTTTATGAATAATTGTTAATTCTAAAACAATTATTGAGAATTTGTTTAATAAAAAGATCTTTTGATCTGATAGGGGTGGAGAAAAGTTAAGAATAATATGCAGTTCAACGATCTTTTATATCTAATGAACTCTGGATTATATTCAACTCAACAGACTCTCTATCACACTTAGGGAATCATGATCTTTACAACCTTTAGGGGTGGATCATAATCTCTATATACTTAGGGGTGGACTTTATTCCACAGTACTCTTTGTGACACATAACTTAAACATGGAAAATAATATAATAAATTAGTTATTATCAGAATAAATCCTTGATCTTGATTATATGTTCCAGTTTAGATTTACTGTTGTAATAATTAATGATACCATTAAAGTTCTTTGATATTGTATCACATTACCTTAGTTGAGTGGGAGAATATTAAAATTCTTTACCCATCTTCGTTTGGTTGACATTTGTGATAGGAACTTAAGAACATCACTGATAAAACAAATCTAACCATTCACATGGATAGAAATAACTTATCAGAATTATGAGAATAAGATAGAAGAATTCTTGCATAGTCTATTCGAATGACTTGAGTCAAGATTTCTAATCCTCATAACATTTTATGGTATCTTAATTTGATTGCTTAATCTCTAGCAAGTATTTTACACTTCAAATACTAGACTGCTATGTTGTTAATGTAGTCTTAAAAAAACTTACAGTTTCAGATTAAGATAATAAGTAACAACGAGATATCCCTCAAAACAATAATAAGAGGTTAAAAGTATTATTTAACCAGACATCTACTATTGAGTGGGAGCCATCTGAGAGGTAATCAAATGGGGAACATTAGGGGAAATCAAGAAAGATTTATGAAAGTGACCTATATGTTAGATATTAAGGAACTATGCTTTAGTGATCCTAATATCCACACCGACTCATAAAGAATTTTGAGATGGTGGTTACTCTGGGGGTGGAGGAATTATTGTAGAAGAGTGTAAAAACTCATCTATAATAATTCAAGCTTCATCAGAGAAGATATAACTTTGTAAATTCGAAATTACCAGAAAGTTATTTTACTGAAGAAAATTCTACACTCCATTATTCTCAATTCCAATTTTAAAATTTGAGAGATATGTCTTCTATTTGTTCAGATGTACTTAATGGGCAGTAAGGATTTCAGTATCCCTTGATGAGTAAAGCATATAGTTAAGGAGTTTTCATAAGTTCTATGAACCTGGTTCCAGAAATATGGGTGGATTCAAATATACTACACTTGATCAGGGATCGAGACGAAAGATTGATTGTAATGCACAACTTGTTTTATGTTAGTGCAAGTGGGAGTTTGTTGGGCTTTGTGCCCTAAATAAAACCCATTACAATCTGATTAGTTATCAATTTAGAATTTTGAAGTGATTTATGATTACATGTATGTTACACGTTTATGGTTTAATATATATATTTGATATATGCACAAAATCAGCTAAATCCAGAACATATAGTTATTCACAATTACAGTATTGTCAATACAGTGGAATGTGATTGTGATTATATGATTCAAAAGATTTGGTCCCTGTTCATCAGTGTTTTGGATTTACACTGATGTGATAATCAGCGATAAAGTATACTTACACTTAGGGTAAGTGTTATGTTCTTTCCAGGACATTGGTAAAGTATACTAGTTTCGAATGTATGGAGTATACATTGGACTGGACCGATATTGAACTTGGTCAAAGATATTGTAAACTTACCGTTATATCTTTCCAAATCAATATCAGAAGTTGATCTTAGATTAAGAGAATCTAAATCCTGATATGCTTAGGCTCAATCTCAGGAGTGTTATTCATGTTCTTTGATTTATTAGTTAAGCCTACTTTTGGGTCAGGGTGATACGTATATTTTGGGAACATGATAGCATAACTGAGTGGGAGTGCTGAACATAAATATGGAATTTATAGCTTCTACTGGTGTATAGAAGTAAAGTGATGATTCCCTTCGAGCTTAGTTAAATAGAAGTAAATGGATGAGCTCTTGTTTCAGTGACTATATATTAGATCACTAAAAGGTAACTAAGTGTCTTAAGGGGCAAAATACATTGAGGGGTGTAAACGGTAAATTGGTCCCATCTCGATGTAAATCATCTATATAGAGGATCTTTTAATCACATTAAGATTATAACAATGGTTAAATGAGATAGCATATTGATATCGTGAAACATATAATATGCTCTATATAAGTTTGAGAGTGCAATTCCAAGTTCTAAGAGTGGATTCAACAAGGAATTAATAAGTTAGGGATTTACTTGGTAAATCGGTTCAACTTATTGGAAGCACAGCATATAGATCCATGGTCCCCATTCTAGTTGAGACTATACTGCTTGTAAAACTCTATAATTGATTTATAATTGATCAATTATAATTCTAAAAGTTAGACTATGTCTAATTTGTGAATTCTCACAGTTTAAGGATGAAATTGTAAATAAAAGGGTTTCTAGGTTTAATTATTAATTAAGAGACTTTATATGTCTAATTAATAATTATATATTAAATGATAATAATATTTAATAATCTATTTTAGTTATTAAATAATTAGTTTTGGCATTTAAATACTTAGAATTAGAAAAATGGCATTTTTGGAGAAATAGAAATAAAATTGAGGAAACTGGAAAATTCATGTGAGGCCCTTACACACCATGGCCGGCCACATGCTTGCATGTTTCCCAATTATTATTTTCAATTTTAATTGCCATATAATTGCTAATCAAAGCCTAGCAATAATAGGAAAGTGGTGGATCACACTAAATAAGGCAGTTAATCAATTACACAGTAAAAGAGGAAACTGCTTATTTTGGAAAGTTGTGCACTCCCTTCTCCCTATATGTAGCAGCTCTTGTTCTCTTCTCTTGTATGCTTGATAACCCACGAAAATAAGAGAGAAAAGAAGAGAGAAATTTCGAATCCCTTGTGAGAGAGAAGTGCCCACACACATCACTCAGTACCTCAATCATAGTTTGGAAGACTGTGAAGGATCACATCCAACTGAAGGACATTCGGGCTCAGATCTTGATTATACTCTGCTACAGACAGGAATCAAGGGTTAGAGATCTGAGTGGAAGGAGACACTTAATTCTGCTGCCATCACTGTAAGTTATTCTTAACTTTTATGTGTTTAGTTTATCGTTTTAGAAGTTCATATGTAGGTTGTTAAATCAACATACTTGTGAGTAGATCTAAGATCTTGGTAAAATTAAGTCCAACAGTGACATAGGACCGGGATCGCCCAATTCGCTTTCCACTCAAGTCGGCCCATATGCTTGAGTTCTGAATTGAGGTAAGAAAAGTTGTAAGTACCATATGTGGCTAAATGTTGGCGGTTGAATGGTTGTAGCCTTAATTATTATCAAGATTCTGATTAAATGTTTGTTGAGCCTTGGTTATGACCTAGGGTTAGATACGGTTATTACTATTATGAGTAATTACTCTTGAAACTACGGATAGGTTTCTTACTTATCGTTTGCTTTATCGGGCAACGATAGTGACATATTCTGTGACACCCTAACTACCTTAGGCGTATTACGTGATTTTTAAACGTACTGTGCAGCTCGTTGCTAATCAACGAGGTTTATGGAAAAACGTGATTAATTAAAATTTTGCTTTTTGATTAAACTTGTAAACCATATTACAAAAGACTCGGGATCCCGATTACAAAAATATTTACAAAAAGTTTAACTGTTTAACTGTTACATCAAAATAAAGTCGTCTAACGACCAGTTACAAAAAAACTCAGCCTTGCTGTCCCGAGGATCGTACGCTCCAGGCCTAACCGCCCCGACATGTACAATCTCATAAGCTCGCTCACGGTCCATCAGCAATAGCCTTGCCTTTACCTACACATGAACATAAACTGTGAGTCGACAGACTCAGTAAGAAAAGCATAATAATATCATACATAATTCTAACTGCCGTGTCCAACACGATACTGAGTCCCGCTACCGCCATGTCCAACATGGTACTGAGCCACTACTGCCATGTCCAACATGGTACTGAGTTTTGAACGTTCATAGGGACGGTACTATTGACAAATATCCTCCTGATCGGTCGAACCGGTCATACTCCGGCTGCTGGTCATACTCCAGCCTGTACCGACGGGATAGGTCAATAGCACTGAACCACCAACCAAATGTCGGCTGATCGGTCGAACCGGTCATACTCCGGCTGCTGGTCATACTCCAGCCTGTACCGACGTGACAGGGTTGGATGGTTCGAAGCCTAAATACATAACTAATGTAATCTAGCAGGCTTCCTACATGCACGCTAAACATGTAATCTACATATGCATACTGTTATACTAATCTTACCTGGATTCCGAATTCAGGTGTGCCGGTCAACCTGACTGGAACTTAGCTGAGCGGCGGATTACAGGCTCCTAAACCGTAAAAATCACAACACCGATAAGTGACACGCTAAATCACAACGGGGACAAAGGTTTTAAAACCAAACCTAACTCACTGCAACTTAATACTAAAATACCCCCAAACTAGCAGAGAACAAACTGTCTGAAAACCCGAAACTAGCACAAAACGGAAAGTTGAGAAAAACCGGTTTCTCACCCTACTGCAAAATCCGGGTAACCGGTTTTACCCAGAAAAACCACAAAAATCATTTCACCAACCAAAACGATTCCAAACTCAACCAAACTTTTCAGACCTGCTAATTAGACCCTAATAAACATTTTCCAAGTGATAAAACAAAGCTCCAAGCACAGAATCAAAATTTGCCATTAAAGCTCAAGCTTTGAGTTCTAAACTCAAACTTGAGCAAAACCACCTAGCATGCATTCAAACCCACTCAAATCTACTAAAACATACATAAAATTACCTCTGAAAACTAATCAAAACAATAGCAACATCTCAGTAACAGATTCACAACATATCTTCAAAAATCACATTTTTGCATATAAAAAGCTATGGCTTGCTCAACCTAATAATCATGCATCAAAACAACTTTAAATAACCCTAATCTAACAAGCTTAAACCTCTGAATTTAACCTCAATTCACAGCAGCAAGAACACATTAAAACCAAGCATGCATCATCACCTTTTCACACACTTTTTTTCTAAAATTATAAAAAGAGAAGTTTAGAAACTTTACCATGGATGAAGAACACTTAGAATGCAAGAGAAATAGCTTGAAATCAGAATTTTCCAGCCCTTGGAACACCCTCCAGCCGAAAGAGAAAGAGAGGAAAAGAGAGAGAGTTTTTGCAATTTTTTTCTATTTTCTAAACTTATGATTTTTTTGAGTGAAATGGAAATAAATAAAGAGAAGACTTTAACTAAAAATCTATTTCAGCCAAATAATAAAATAATAACATTTATTTTTCAATTTAATTAAGTCACTAAAGGACAAAAGTCAATGGGGCAAAAAGACCATTTTGCCCCTTCACACTAAAATCACATAAAAATCACTAAAGGGGGTATTTTGGGAAATTCTAAATTCCCGGCCATTCCCGACATTCCCAATGTCTAAAAAAAACCGTCCCAAACTAATAACATGCTAAGTTGTGATTTCTACTGAGCCAAACGCCGAGTTCCAAAATACCGGGCACCGGAAATGCAAAACATGAAAAACTACTGAATAACATAACCATGCATTTCTGAATTCCATAAATAACAGCATAATAAATTATTTAAATAGCTATAAATAATTTCATAAATAATCATGATTAACTGCTAATTTCCAAATTAACTAAGCGGGCTTTACAACTATCCCCCCCTTAAAAGGATTTCGTCCCCGAAATCTAACCTGAATAACTCTGGATATTGAGCTCTCATATCTGACTCTAGCTCCCAGGTGGCTTCTTCCACCTTACTGTTTCTCCAGAGTACCTTGACCAATGCTATGGTCTTATTCCGAAGGACTTTATCCTTTCTATCCAGGATCTGCACTGGCTGTTCCTCATAGGTCATGTCTGGCTGAAGCTGAAGACTCTCATAACTGAGTATATGAGAGGGGTCTGAAACGTATTTTCTCAACATCGAGACATGGAATACGTTGTGAACTGCTGATAAGGCTGGAGGCAATGCTAACCGATATGCCACTTGACCTATCTTCTCGAGAATCTCGAAAGGTCCTGTAAATCTAGGGCATAACTTGCCTCTTTTCCCGAAACATTTAATCCCCTTCATCGGAGATACCCGTAAAAACACATGTTCCCCTACTTGGAACTCAACATCTCTGCGTTTCGGATCTGCGTAACTCTTCTGTCTGCTCTGTGAGGCAAGCATTCTAGCTTTTATCTTCTCTATCGCCTCATTGGTCCGCTGTACTGACTCTGGACCCAGGTATTTCCTCTCCCCTGTCTCATCCCAATGGATAGGGGATCTACATTTCCTACCGTACAACAGTTCATAGGGAGCCATCCCTATCGTACTCTGATAACTGTTGTTGTATGAAAATTCTATTAACGGTAGATATTTACTCCATGAACCCTCAAAGTCCATAACACAGGCTCTCAACATATCCTCCAATATCTGAATTGTCCTTTCGGACTGACCATCTGTCTGAGGATGGAATGCTGTACTGAATTTCAGCTTCGTACCCATTGCCCGCTGCAAACTTTGCCAAAATTTGGAGGTGAATTTTGGATCCCTGTCCGAAACTATAGATTTCGGTACCCCGTGAAGTCTCACTATCTCCCTGACATATAACTCTGCCAACTGATCCACTGAAAATGTTGTTCTGACCGGCAGAAAATGAGCAGATTTTGTAAATCGGTCCACCACTACCCAGATGGAATCATGCAAACCCGTGGTCCTAGGTAACCCGACCACAAAATCCATCGCAATATCTTCCCATTTCCATTCTCGTAGGGTTAGAGGCTGCAACAACCCTGCTGGTCTCTGATGTTCAGCCTTGATCTGCTGACAAGTGAGGCATCTCGATACGAATTCTACCAAATTCTTCTTCATACCGCTCCACCAGAAGTACGGTTTCAAATCTTGGTACATCTTAGTGGTGCCGGGATGCAGAGAATACGGGGTAGAATGAGCCTCCTCAAAGATCTCATTTCTCAGTTCCACACTGTTCGGAACACAAACCCTGGCTTTATACAAAAGCATCCCACTATCTGACATCGAAAAGTCTTTGGTTTGACCAGCCAATACCTCATCTCGGATCTTCACTAACTCCGGATCTGTCATCTGAGCGACTTTTATTCTTTCTAACAGATCAGATTGCAGCGTCAAGTTGTGAAGTTGACCTACCACAAACTCAATACTGGATCTAACCATATCCTCTGCTAGCTGAGGTGAGATCTGAACCATGCTAGCTACTCGCCCGGGACCCTTTCTGCTCAGGGCATCAGCCACTACATTGGCTTTTCCGGGATGATAGAGGATCTCGCAGTCATAGTCCTTCACTAGTTCCAACCAACGCCTTTGTCTCATGTTCAAATCTTTCTGAGTAAAGAAATACTTGAGACTTTTATGGTCGGTATAGATCTCACACTTCTCCCCGTAAAGGTAATGCCGCCAAATCTTCAGTGCAAAAACCACTGCGGCCAATTCTAAATCATGAGTCGGGTATCGCTGTTCATAATCCTTTAACTGACGGGAGGCATAAGCGATAACCCGATCGGCTTGCATCAATACACACCCCAAACCCTGTTTGGATGCGTCACAGTAGACTACGAACTTTTCCTTGTCCGAAGGCAAAGCTAGTACCGGAGCAGTAATCAATCTCTGTTTTAGCTCCTGAAAACTAGCTTCACATTTATCTGACCAGATGAACCGCTGATTCTTCTTTGTAAGTTCGGTTAAGGGCATTGAAATTTTGGAGAACCCCTCCACGAACCTACGGTAGTACCCAGCTAATCCCAAGAAGCTTCTGATCTCTGTCACTGTCTTCGGTCTCGGCCAATCCCTGACGGATTCAATCTTCCCGGGATCCACCTTGATCCCATCTTTACTCACAATGTGCCCTAGGAAGGACACCTGAGACAACCAGAACTCACATTTCTTGAACTTGGCGTAAAGCTTATGTTCTCGAAGTCGTTGCAGTACCATTTGAAGATGTAACTCATGCTCCTCTTCTGATTGAGAGTACACGAGGATGTCGTCGATAAACACAATCACACAGATATCGAGGAAATCCTTGAATACTCTATTCATCAGGTCCATGAATGCTGCAGGAGCATTGGTTAGTCCGAATGACATAACCAGGAACTCGTAATGTCCATACCTAGTGCGGAAAGCCGTCTTTAGAATGTCCTCCTCTCGGATTCTCAACTGATGATAACCCGAGCGGAGATCAATCTTAGAAAAGACCGTCTTCCCCTGAAGCTGATCGAACAAGTCATCAATCCTAGGTAATGGATATTTATTCTTCACCGTCAGCTTGTTCAATTCCCTGTAGTCGATGCACATCCTCATAGATCCATCCTTCTTCTTGACGAACAAAACCGGGGCTCCCCAAAGTGATACACTGGGCCGAATGAACCCTATGTCAAGCAACCCTTGGAGCTGAATCTTTAATTCCTTAAGTTCAGCTGGAGCCATCCTATACGGGGCTTTGGAAACCGGTTCCACCCCTGGTGCCAAGTCAATCACGAAATCAATCTCCCGCTGAGGTGGTAACCCTGGAAGTTCTTCGGGAAAAACGTCCAAAAATTCCCGAACCACTCTGATGTCCTCTGGCCGAATGGTATCTGGCCGAGTGGTGTCCACCACCACGGCCAGAAACCCTAAGCAACCGCCGTGCAACAATTCTCTCGCTGACATAGCCGAGATCACCGGGATCCGAGATCCCTGAACCGAACCAACAAATACAAATGGTTCTTCACTTTCCGGTTGGAAGACCACCATCTTCCTCTTACAGTCAATGCTCGCCGAATATTTAGATAGGAAATCCATTCCTAAAATAATATCAAATTCGACTAAGCTCATCTCTATCAGATCAGCGCTTAACTCTCTACCATCTATCCTGATCGGCATAGACCTAATCCACCTATTGGATATAACCAATTCTCCGCCAGGTAACAGGGTTCCAAACCCTGATTCATATCTATCAAAGGGTCTACCCAATTTACTAAAGACTCTGGCCGCCACATAGGAATGTGTAGCCCCAGAATCAAACAGCACTGAATAAAGCGAGTTGTTAATAAAAAGCTGACCTGTGACAACCGACGGGGCGGCATCCGCATCGGCTGCGTGATAGCGAACACCCCGGGCCGGAGTGGGTATCGCCTGGAGCTCTCGGTGCCTCCGGTCGGAGCCGGGGACATTCCCTCTTGAAGTGTCCGGGCATGCCACAATGAAAGCATCCCCGACCTTTGCACTCACCCCGATGGTGCCTCTTTGCGGCTAGGGCACTCGGGGTAGGAGAATCGGGTCTCGGTACCACCGGGACGACTCCTCGTTCGGTTCCCCCGAACCTCTTGTTCGACTCGAGCCACGGAAGCCGTGGGTGCCCTCTTCCTCGATTAATGGCCGAACCACTACTCCCCCTGCTATAGCCTGATGCGGGAGGGGTAGGAGCCCCGCCACCAACCGGAGTACTGGCTGATTCTGACATACACCCCACTGCGCCCTCAGCTCGCAGTGCCTTCTCCACCATCTGAGCATAGGTGGTGCTGTCGTCGGTGGTGATCATCAGGTCATGCCTGATCTTGGGATTCAACCCGTCAAGATACTTCTCCTTCTTACTGAAGTCGGTCGGCACAATTCCCGAGGCTAACCTCGCCAACCGATCAAACTGAGTAGTATACTCAGTGACGCTCATGTTCTCCCGCTGGGTCAGGTGAACGAACTCTTTCCTCTTGGCGCTTCTGACCGCCTCATTGTAGTATTTCGCGTTAAAGAGTTCTTGGAACCTTTCCCAAGTCATGGTGGTGACATCGTGAATCTGTGACACCATGTCCCACCATACCAGGGCGTCCTCCTGGAACTGAAATGTGGCGCATACCACTCTGTCATTACCGGTGACACCCATGAAATTCAGAATTCTGGTAATCACCGTCAGCCACTGCTCGGCTTTCGATACATCTGGACCTCCCAGGAATACCGGAGGTGCTTGCTTCCGGAACCGCTCATACAATGGTTCCAATCTATGGGCCGCCACCACTATCTCGGCACAGGCGGCGGGGGCGGTGCCACGGAACTACGAACGGGCTGCGGGAGCTCCATGCCGTCTCAACCTGCGAATCTCGAGGTCTTGTTCTTCGATCTGGCTTGCATCTCCGCAAACCACAACTCCCGGTTCGGGGCTCCACGATCGGTGGGGAGCTGGGCGGCCGTGGCGGGTTTTCATCACCCGGCCACGAGCCTGCCTCGGGGACCTCTCGCCTCGGCCCCTAGCGGGTGGGGAACCGGGCTCCTGTCCCTGATTCGACCCTACGGAGTTGCCCTGACTCCTGGTAGTCCGCCTGGCGTCCATCTAGTTAGAACCGCCTGCGAAACCAAGAGTTGGCATATCAGGTCGTATTCAAGGCGAGCTTACTAATGCCGCTTAATTTGGAAAATAAAAACGAAACATGCGCCTATTCTACTATCAGGCTACTAACATGCTTCCTAACAGGCTTTTCTTTTTCATAACTGAATAAAAATAAACTACTAAAGCAATAAAGGCTTACTGAACCGTGAACCGAGCTAACTGCTGATGATGATTGTACATGTCGTGACGATCTTCGGAAGACAACCTGGCGGCTCTGATACCAAATTGTGACACCCTAACTACCTTAGGCGTATTACGTGATTTTTAAACGTACTGTGCAGCTCGTTGCTAATCAACGAGGTTTATGGAAAAACGTGATTAATTAAAATTTTGCTTTTTGATTAAACTTGTAAACCATATTACAAAAGACTCGGGATCCCGATTACAAAAATATTTACAAAAAGTTTAACTGTTTAACTGTTACATCAAAATAAAGTCGTCTAACGACCAGTTACAAAAAAACTCAGCCTTGCTGTCCCGAGGATCGTACGCTCCAGGCCTAACCGCCCCGACATGTACAATCTCATAAGCTCGCTCACGGTCCATCAGCGATTGTGACAGTCAGTAGTCCCGTGATCCGTAAGGGGAAATACCGGGTAAGCTGTGCAATCCCACACCGCCTGGGGAAGGTCAAGTGGGATGATTCTGAAACTGTGTAGGTATGGGACTACACAGTTGAAGAGAGCTTAAATGGATTGATTGGTACTACCTATGTCAACAAGGTGCATCTTGTTTTTCGGTAGCCCATCTCGAAAGAACTCCACAGTTAAGCGTGCTTGGCCTGGAGCAATTTCAAGGATGGGTGACCTCCTGGGAAGTTTTCCCAGGAAGCGTGCGAGTGAGGACAAAGCATGCTGGAAACACTCGTGTTGGTTTGTAGGGTCAGTCATCAGTCCATGAAGCAGCCAGAGTGGCGTACTCGTGTATAAGAGCCATTCATTCCGTGGGTGTAAGGACCCAATGGAGGCTTGAAGCGGGGACGTTACAAATGGTATCAGAGCCTTGTCCCAGCCGGAAGTGTGGTCGACGAGGACGTCGGACCCTGTAAGGGGGGTGATTGTGACAGTCAGTAGTCCCGTGATCCGTAAGGGGAAATACAGGGTAAGCTGTGCAATCCCACACCGCCTGGGGAAGGTCAAGTGGGATGATTCTGAAACTGTGTAGGTATGGGACTACACAGTTGAAGAGAGCTTAAATGGATTGATTGGTACTACCTATGTCAACAAGGTGCATCTTGTTTTTCGGTAGCCCATCTCGAAAGAACTCCACAGTTAAGCGTGCTTGGCCTGGAGCAATTTCAAGGATGGGTGACCTCCTGGAAGTTTTCCCAGGAAGCGTGCGAGTGAGGACAAAGCATGCTGGAAACACTCGTGTTGGTTTGTAGGGTCAGTCATCAGTCCATGAAGCAGCCAGAGTGGCGTACTCGTGTATAAGAGCCATTCATTCCGTGGGTGTAAGGACCCAATGGAGGCTTGAAGCGGGGACGTTACATATTCAGCTTGTGGTTAACGAGTGGTAAAAAAAAGGTACTTTATAAAGTACCAAAATTGTATGTTTATGATATTGTGTAAATGTGTAATCATGTTGATATAAGATTGAATTGTTGAGTATTACTGGTTATTGTTTTATTCACTTTTCTTGCTGAGTCTCGGTGACTCACGGGTGCTTTATGGTGCAAGTGAAGGGAAGGCAAAGGTTGAGCAGCCATGAGTTCGAGGTCCCAACTGCAATGTACATATTAGATGCAGTGGCATGGCCCAGTGAATAGGATGCTCTATTTTTATTGTGTTTTGGGAATGCAAAGTATATGTTGTAAAAGCACTATCAAACCAATTTATAAATATTTTGAAAACAGGGGGACCCCGTAGTTAATATTACTTATCTTTTGTTATAAAGACGTTTTATATGTCTGATTTTAATCATCAAAAATTTAATTACCCACACTTTTAGTATAATTATATAGTATATAAATAAGAATTTTATAAAAGCACACACACATGTGGCGTCCTTGTTGGATAGGGGGTTAAAACATGGTATTAGAGCGCCAAGGTTTTTAGATCCTGAAGACTGGTTTGATATGTACATTGGCTGCGAGGACTTGTTCGACTCTTGGTTCAATAAGCTTTAATTAATAGATAATTTGTTAATTATCTGTTTGCCTGATTATCTGAATTGTGTTAATATTGGAAATGTGTGGGAAGAATTATGATATGTGAAAAATACTTATCAGTATTGTTATTACCTGGAATGTGACCACAGGTGTATAGATTATGCACCCCAGGCAGACTGAGGTAATCGCGAGCTAGTTGGGCTCGGGGTTGCTGGTGAGGGCGAGAACCCTCCACTAGCACCAAACTGGGAGGAATTATATGTCGCGATGCAGGAGACCATCCGGCAGCAGGGTGAACAAATTCGAGAGCTGAGGGAGCAATGATCTCAGCTTGCTCTAAACCCTAATCCTGATCCTCCGACACCTCTAGTAGTGCCACCAGATGCAGGGAATGGTTTGGAACAGTTGTATGAGCAGTTGAGGAAGCAGAACCCGCCAGTATTTGAGGGTGGTCCTGATCCACTTAAAGCGGAGCAGTGGATGAGTATGATAACATCGATTTTTTATTTTATGTGGGTCGAGGATAATGACCGAGTCAGGTGTGCTATTTATATGCTACGAGAAGAAGCCCGTATTTGGTGGGAGATTGTGTCTCAAGGTCATGACCTGAATAACATGACCTAGGATGCTTTCTGAGCATTATTTTACGAGAAATACTATAATGAGTCTATTCGGGCAGCAAAGGCAGAAGAATTTATACGATTGACTTAAGGCAGCATGACAGTAACAGAATATGCCACCAAGTTCTATCGACTGGAAAAATTTGCTTCAGATGAAGTGGCTACTGAAGCTGCTAGAAAAGTAAAGTTTATTGGAGGATTGGATGAACATATTGCACGAGATGTGATAGTTGTTGCTAAACAACTTAGGGTTGTTCGGACTTATGCCCAGATAGTCAAATTGGCCCTAGTTGTTGAGGGTGCAGAAGATCAGATACGAAAGAAAAATATTGCCAGAAGAGATTCATGGAAGCAAACATCAAGTGTTGGTTCTGGTAGGGGTACTGACTCTGGTGATCGCAATAAAAGGCCTAATGAACAAGCATCTGCAGGCCCAAACAAAAGGTTCCAGGGTAACCAAGGTTTCTATTGTGGCGGGAATGAAAATTGGCGGACTTTTCCTGAATGTCCGAGATGTAAAAGGCGCCACCATGGCGAGTGTAAGGCCAGGGCCTGTTTTCATTGCGGGGTAGTGGGTCACATGAAGATGAATTGCCCACAGTTACTACGACCAGAACAAAAGAAGGATGATACACCTGCTCCTGCCTGGGTGTTTGCCCTGAGTCAGGCCGAGGCTGATGCCGGCCCTTCCATTGCGACAGGTCAGCTTTCTGTTGCTGGTACTTTATTGATTGTTCTGATTGATTTTGGTACGACGCATTCTTATATTTCAAGTAGAATAATTGAGAAATTGAATAGGCCTAGTGATGTACTTTCTAGAGGCTTCAGAACTTTACTGCCTACTGGAGAGCTGGTTATCTCCAATAGGTGGGTTTGATTTCTTCCTATATATGTGGAAGGAAGGGAGTTATCAGTTGATCTGATAGAACTAAATTTGGAGGACTTTTGTAAAGCCCGCTTAGTTAATTTGGAAATTATCAGTTAATTATGATTAATTATGAAATTATTTATAGCTATTTAAATAATTTATTATACTGTTATTTATGGAATTCAGAAATGCATGGTTATGTTATTCAGTAGTTTTCATATTTTGCATTTCCGGTGCCCGGTATTTTGGAACTCGGCGTTTGGCTCAGTAGAAATCACAACTTAGTATGTTAGTAGTTTGCGGACGGGTTTTAGACATTGGGAATGTCGGGAATGGCCGGGAATTTAGAATTTCCCAAAAAATACCCCTTTAGTATGATTTATATGGTTTTATGGTGGAGGGGCAAAATAGTCTTTTTGCCCCATTAGTGTTTTGTCTTTAGTGACTTTATTAATTGAAGATTAAATATTTATTTTAAATGTTACTTGGCTGAAATAATGTGATATATGCCTTAAAAACTCCTTTTTCTCTTAAATTTCCACACTTAGTCAAAATTAGAAAGAAATTTCAAAACTCACACACTCAAAGCTCTCTCTCTCTTTTCGGCCAAAGCTTGGGCTGCTAGGGCTGGGATTTTTTCTGCTCAAAGCTTGTAATTTTCAGCTCATCTTTGTGTAATCCTAGTCAAGGTTTGATCACTTGTAACTTTCCCTTTATGTTTCTTGAGTTTTGAGAAAATTTGATGAAATGCATGCCTTTTTGATGATGTTGCTGCTGCTTGTTATTGTTGTTGTTTTTATGGTTAAAATGTTGAATTAATTATGTTTAATTAGGTTGAATTGCATGCTTAAGTTTCTTGTTCTAGTTGGTTAGATTTTTATGTGAAAAAGTTATGATTTTTGAAAGAAATGGTGTGATTTGTTGTTGTATGGTTGCTGGATGTTTTTAGTTGTTTGCAGAGGCTTAATTATGTTGGTTTAAGTTGATTCTAGCTAGTTTGAATGCATGTTAGAGGGATTTGCCCAAGTTTGAGTTTAGAACTCAAAGCTTGAGCTCCAATGGTGTTTTTTGTTTCTGTGTATTCTGGGTTGTTTTGAGGCCTTAGAAATGTTCTAGGGAAGGTTTAGAACAGGTCTGGAAAGTTTGAAGCAATTTGGGGTTGAATTGGTTGAGATATGAGAATTTGATTGTTGCTGCCTGCGAGGAACCGGAATTCCGGTTGTGCATCCGGAATTCCGGATGAGTGTCTTGAATTTCCCAGAACCGGAATTCCGGTTGGGCAACCGGTCTACCGGTTGGGGAATTTTCAGAACCCGTGTTTTTCCTCGTTTTTATGTTTTAAGGGGTATTGCCATGCTTTTTATCGATAGGGAAACTTTTAGTTCCTAGTTTAAGTCCCCGGGAAGTGATTTAGCGTGTCACTTATAGTGTTGTGATTTTTATGGTTTAGGAGCCTGTAATCCCCCGCTCAGCTAAAGTTCCAGTCAGGTTGACCGGCACACCTGAATTCGGAATCCAAGTAAGATTAGTATAACAGTATGCATATGTAGATTACATGTTTAGCGAGCATGTAGGAAGCCTATTAGATTACATTAGTTGTATGTTGGCTTCGAACCATCCAACCCTGTCACGTCGGTACAGGCTGGAGTATGACCGACGGCGGAGTATGACCGGTTTGACCGATCAGGCTGACACTTGGTTGGTGGTTCCGTACTATTGACGTATCCCGTCGGTACAGGCTGGAGTATGACCAGCAGCCGGAGTATGACCGGTTCGACCGATCAGGAGGATATAGTAACACGTCGGTACAGGCTGGAGTATGACCAGCAGCCGGAGTATGACCGGTTCGACCGATCAGGTTGTTACGTGTCAATAGTACCGTCCCTATGAACGTTCAGAACTCAGTACCATGTTGGACATGGCAGTAGTGGCTCAGTACCATGTTGGACATGGCAGTAGCGGGACTCAGTATCGTGTTGGACACGGCAGTTAGAATTATGTATGAGTATTATTATGCTTTTCTTACTGAGTCTGTCGACTCACAGTTCTACGTTGATGTGTAGGTAAAGGCAAGGCTAGAGCTGATGGACCGTGAGCGAGCTTATGAAGGTTGTACATGTCGGGGCGGTTAGGCCTAGAGCGTACGATCATCGGGACAGCGAGGCTGATTTTGTAACTGGTCGTTAGACGACATTTATTTTATGTATCAGTTAAACAGTTAAATCTTTTTTGTAAATGATTTTATAATCGGGATCCCGAGTCTTTTGTAATATTGTTTTATAAGTTTAATTAAAAAGCAAAATTTTAATTAATCACGTTTTTCCATAAACCTCGTTGATTAGCAACGAGCTGCACAGCATGTTTAAAAATCACGTAATACGCCTATGTTAGTTAGGGTGTTACAACTTTGATGTTATTTTGGGCATGGATTGGCTTGCTAAATACAACGCCGTTATTGATTACAAAAGAAAAATGGTAACTTTTCAGCCTGAGGGCGAGGATCCCTTTATATTTGTGGGTAAGATGCAGGGATCCCGGATTCCCTTAATTTTAGCGCTTAGGGCAAGAGATTTATTGTGTGAGGGGTGCATTGGTTTCTTAGCAAATGTTGTGGATATTACCTGGGAACCACCAGTTGGACCGGAGCATGTCCTAGTGGTTCGAGAATTTTTGGATGTTTTTCTAGAGGAGTTACCGGAGTTACCACCAAAACATGAAATTTATTTTGAGATTGATCTAATATCAGGGGCAGAGCCTGTATTAAGAGCTCCCTACATGATGGCACCTGCGGAGCTGAAAGAGTTAAAAGTTCAGCTACAGGGGATGTTGGATTTAAAATTTACAAGACCAAGTACCTCACCTTGGGGTGCACCAGGTTTGTTCGTGAAAAAGAAGGATGGAACTTTACAAATGTGCATTGATTACCGGGAGTTGAATAAGTTAACAGTGAAGAACAAGTATCCTTTGCCAAGGATAGATGACTTATTTGATCAGTTACAAGGAAAGATTGTCTTCTCCAAAATCGATCTTCGATCTGGTTATCACCAGTTGAGGATTCGGGAAGAGGATATTCCTAAGACAGCGTTTTGGACCCAGTATGGACACTACAAATTTCTGGTAATGTCCATCAGATTAACAAACGCCCCGGCAACATTTATGGACTTGATGAATCGAGTGTTCAAAGACTTCCTGCATGATTTTGTTATTGTCTTTATTGATGATATTCTAATTTATTCAAACACATAAGAGACTCACGAAAGACATCTTCGGGTGGTGTTACAACATCTCCGGGAGCATAAGTTGTATGCCAAGTTCAAGAAATGCGAATTCTGGTTGCCTTAAGTGAGTTTCTTGGGGCATGTGGTAAGTAAAGATGGTATTCTAGTTGATATGGTAAAGATTGAAGCGGGACGAGACTGGCCTCGACCTAAGTCAGTAACTGAAGTTAGAAGTTTCCTAGGATCGGTAGGGTATTATAGAAGATTTGTTGAGGGCTTTGCTAAGATTTCTGTGCCCTTAATAGAATTGACTCGAAAGAGTTGCAAGTTTGTTTGGACTGATAAGTGTGAAAGTAGTTTCTGGGAACTGAAACAAAGGTTGATTACTGCTCCTGTGTTAACCTTACCGGTAAGTGATGAAAAGTTTGTGATTTATTGTGATGCATCCAAACAGGGGTTAGGCTGTGTTCTTATGCAATCAAGGAAAGTGATTGCTTATGCATCCAGGCAATTGAAAGAGTATGAACAGTGGTATCCTACCCATGATATTGAACTGGTAGTAGTTGTTTTTCGCATTGAAAGTTTGGCATCACTATCTATATGGTGAGAAGTGTGAGATTTATATTGATCACAAAAGCCTCAAGTACTTTTTCACTCAAAAGGACTTAAACATGAGGCAACGACGATGGTTATAACTGGTCAAAGATTATGACTGCGAGATTCTCTACCACCCTGGAAAAGCAAATGTGGTAGCGGATGCTCTAAGTCGAAAAGGGCCAGGGCAAGTCTGTGAACTAAAGAAGATTTCAGCAGAGTTGGCTGAGGATATGACTAGAGCGGGAATTGAATTTGTGATTGGAAAACTTGCCCATATTACCCTGCATTCTAATCTATTGGAAAGAATTAGAGTGGCTCAACAAAGTGACCTTGAGTTGCAGGGGCATAAGGAGAAGTTAGAGGCCGGATCGACAAAAGACTTTTCACTTTCATCTGATGGGTTATCACGATACAAGAACAAAATTTGTGTACCGACTGACAAAGATATCAGACAGGAGATTCTTAATGAATCTCATACTACACCGTACTCCTTACACGCGGGAACAACCAAAATGTATCATGATGTGAAAACTTTATATTGGTGGCTAGGTATGAAGAGGGATATTGTTGAATATGTGTCAAGATGCTTAACCTGTCAACAAATCAAAGCAGAACATCAGAGCTCGGCAGGTTTGCTTTAGCCTCTAAAGATTCCCGAGTGAAATGGGAAGACATCACCATGGATTTTGTGGTGCCCAAAACAGTTGGGTATTATGAATCTATTTGGGTGATTGTGGATCGATATACGAAGTCTGCTCACTTTTAACCAGTACAGATTTTAGACAGGAAGGAAAAGGTGCTGCGAAACAAGACTATTCTGCTAGTTAAAGTGCTGTGGCGGAACAACAAGGTTAAAGAAACCACTTGGGAATTAGAGTCGCAGATGCAAGAGCAGTATCCCGAGCTTTTCAGATAAATTTTGAGGACGAAATTCCTATAAGGGGGGATAGTTGTAATATCCCGGAAAATAAAATGATAATTGATTAGACATATTTTATTAAATATGTAATTATTTTGGTAATGAAGTAAGATTATGATCCTACTTAGGGTAATTAGTGAGGCTTTATTATATGATTATATAAAGCACAATTTATTAATTACGGAGATTATATTGAGATATGTGGGTATCGAGGATACCATATCTGAAATAAAAATATTTTTCCAGGCTCGTTGACTGTGGAAACTTGGCAATGTGGTCAGAAATGTCACAACATTAATGGATGAATTATTTTGAGGGTATTTCGGACTAGTTTAGAATTTTAGAATGTCGGTTGGATGGATTAATAAAATTACCATAATGCCCCTAGGTTATAATTTAAGCTTAAGTTTCTTTGAGGGGTAGATTAGTCATTTTATATTTTGACATTTTGTCTTATTTACTTTGTGGGCTGATTGTATATTTAAGAAAAAAGAACACTGTTACCATTACCAACAACAACTCTCAAGTCTCAACAACACCGTTACCATTACCAACACCCAACTCCCTTATTACTTTCTCTCTAGAACTTTCTTTCCTTTCTTATTTTCCTGCAAAATAAACTTTTACCCAAAAACCCCCTTCAATTTACCTAGATTTTCATTCATAGATCTCTCTGGATTAGGTCCAAGTCGACGAGAAGAAGAGTAAATTTTGTGAGAAAAGAAAATTGGGTAGAAGAAAAGAAGAAAAAGAAAAGTGAATCGTATGAGCTGGTTTGTGAAATCGGGGCAGACAATAATATTGAATCCAATTCTAATCGTTTTATAACGTGTCTTTTGATCTTTATTCTCCATTATTCACCTCAGTTGTCCATAGATTTTTTATTATCTAATCGTAATTTTAATTCTGATTATAATTTTAATCGGAATAATTAGAGTGAGATTCACTGCCAAGAATTGTAACCGAAAGCTGATTGGTGCTAGATTCTTTGCGAAAGGTCATGAGGCGGCGACAGAAAGAAGAAAAAGAAGAAAAAGAAATAGAAAAATTAATTTAATAATTTTTTTAAATTAAAAAAAGTAAAAAAAAAAAAAAATTATTTTTTTTCTGATTTTTTTTAATTTTTTTTTAAATATTTATAATTGTTTTTTAAAACTAATATTACATGGACCACTAAAAATTTGCTATGTGTACAAGTGTGTACACGTGGACAGTCCACCGTAGCACTTAACTGTAATTTTTGGACGGAGGTGTACAGAGCAAAACGGAACCAGAGTTTAGGTATTATAGCCGTCAAAAATTCAATTTTTGTGGTTAAATGTTATAAACCGTAAAATTCAGGTGGTTTAGCCGTGAATATCCCTAATAATAATAATGTTTTCTAATGCTTCTATTCAATAGGGGCATTTTGGTAATTTGCCTAGGCTGCTGCCAAACTTTGGCTTTGTTTCACCAAACCAACTAAAGCCAGCCCTTCCATAGCTACAGAGACCTTCTTCAATCTTCGCATTTTAGGCTTTTTCCTTAGCTTAGTTGATATGCAAAACCAAATTATCTCTCGAACGCTCAATTCTAACTCGCATTTCCTCTAGTGGAGGCTTTCATAGTCCTTCGAAGTTGAATTACTTGCCAAAGTATAGTCTTTATTATCTGTAAAATCTTGTAAGGAATTTTCGGTTCTGGGTTTTGCCGGTATATACCTTTTCAGCTAACAATTAATGGATATGGCGCTCGACTCTTCGCTTCTGAGCTCACCAAAGTTTATAAATAAGACAAAATCATTGGGTTTGTTTCACTATAACGGGAGAATACGAATGCCCACGAAGAGTTTTCCGGTGAATAATCGTTACCCATTTCGATTGGCGTTATATGGCATACATTCTGAGAATTTTAAGAGCTTTCCGTGCTCAGCGTGGAGAGGTGATATTGACTTGTACGTTGGTAGCGATTGTTCGACACCTAGAGGCAAAGATGGTGATAATTTCGGCAGCCAAAATGGTTTCAATTTTGAGTTTTTGCGAGAAATTTTGAAGCGTGGAATTGTGTTCGTGGCAATGGTTTCTGGGGTTTTGGTATATAGTTGTAAAAAAGCTTTAGCGAGTGAAGGTATTGTCAATGCTGGATATGGCGTTTTTGGGCCGTGCATATTATTAATGAGAAATGCTTGGCCTAAGACGTTACAGGTTCTTCAGGTCTTCAAAGAACAGGGTTTGATTTTGGCTTTGCTTTTGGGACTCTCTGCATTCTTTTCTATGGCAGAGACTTCAATCACGACGCTTTGGCCTTGGAAGGTATGCCATTTCTATTAAGTTGGTAATTCAGAATAGTCCTAATGCTTTGCATTGTCGTTTAGATAATTCAATGTCGCTTCACGGTCAGGTGCGTGAGTTAGCTGAGAAAGAATCTGAAAATGGTCTCTTCAAAATGCTTCGCAGTGATGTTACTCGCTTCTTGACAACTATATTAATCGGCACAACGTACTTCTCACTTGTTCTTGATTTGAGTGTTATCATTTTTCTTTTATTAGTCTTTAGCTTTTATATTGAGTATCTCTTTCTTATGCTGACGTTTTATTGAATTTCTCAGTGTTGTCAATATTGGAGCTACGGCTTTAGTTACAGAGGCTGCAACAGCATTGTTTGGCGAAGCTGGTGTTAGTGCAGCAACTGGAGTAATGACTGTAAGTTTCAGTATCCCCACCTTAATAAACTTATTCTAGAAGTTTGATAGTTATCTAATTCTAGACTGAAAATTTAAACTTTGAAACTATTTAACTTGAAGTTCTTCTAAACTTCATATGTATATATCTATAAACATTAGGGACACTATTTGAACCACTATTCATGCTTAGTGCTTCTATGTAGTTACATGTAGCAGTTTTCTTTCCCTAATTTCTAATCACAGCTTGTTTGTGGTTTTCTGCTTCTGAAACCATGTTCAATAGGAAAAGGCTATCTTAAGATGCTTATTATGGATTGGAACATCTGTTAGCACATTCCACCCATCTAAGCACTAACTAACAGACCAAAAACGATTGCCATTGAAGAAGAAAAACACAGAACTCCTAGTTTGTTTTTACTTCCTAATGAAAAATGTCACTAGGAAAATATTGCTTATGTTATTTTCCCCTGTTTTGATGATGTTGGTAGGTTGCCATATTGCTCCTTACTGAAATCACTCCAAAAAGCATAGCTGTTCACAATGCTACAGAAGTTGCTAGGTTTGTGGTAAGTGTTGCCAACTAAATTCCAGATGCAATTGTTGTTTATCTACTTTATGTGTTTAGTTGAATGTTCTCCTATGTATCACATTATTATACAAGATATGTGTGGGATCTTGTAGGTCAGACCAGTGGCGTGGCTTTCGGTGGTTTTATATCCTGTTGGAAGAGTTGTTACATATTTATCGATGGGAATTTTAAAACTGCTTGGCTTGAAAGGAAGAAGGTGTGCTTGCAAACAATCCTATTTTGATACTCTGCATTTCTTTTTTCTCTTGTTATGCCTGTTTCATTTCTCCTGTTACTTGAGTGCATTTTTCTTATCAGATCGGTAATAGAACTTTCATACAATACTACTAGTAGTTTGTTCTTTGAAATTGCTGCTTGACAATAATACCACTCTTGGTCTGTTTCTTGTTGAAGTGTATGCTGAATGATGTCATTAACTATAATAAAATAGCCAATGCGAGTGTTTTGTATTGAATGTTTATGAGTAAGAATAATGCCACGATCATTTGAAACAATTTTGAAGGCTTGATTTTCCTAACTTGCAAATGCACTAGTGTTAAACATGATATATTTATAAAACTGTAGCATAAATCAAGACCCAGCGATAGCAACAACTATATTGATAAGTTTGAGCATCACCTGCCACATATGATATATATGCTCCTATACCTTTTGTTAAACATGAAGATTATGAGCAAATTTTCATTATAAAAATTTGTGCCATTGCTTTAAAGTTCCCAATTTTTCTTTGATCAGTGAACCATATGTTACAGAAGAGGAATTAAAATTGATGCTGCGAGGGGCTGAGTTAAGTGGGGCAATAGAGGAGGAAGAACAGGTATTACTTACGCTGTAATCTTTAAATTCTGCTGATATATTGTGGTAATATACTGAAATTGGTAAATTATCGATACAATTTGCGAAAATGTTCTGCTTATTATTTTTGTGCTGCCATTTCTCTTTCATTACATGTGCTTGGCTTCAAGAGTTTCAAGTCATCTGTCATCAGATCTATACATTATCTTGCTGTTACAAGCTTTTAAAATACTATCTGTGCATTTTCAACAACATGATTTTGCATCCTATTTATTTTACCGCAGTTCACTGAACTGTAAAAGTATCTCCAAATTTGTTTTCTATTTACTAGGTTTATTAACTCATTTAAAAAATACATATCCTTTTGCAGGATATGATTGAAAATGTCTTGGAGATTAAAGATACACACGTTAGAGAGGTAATGACACCTCTTGTAGATGTAGTTGCCATTGATTTCGGTGCTACTCTCATAGATTTTCACAACTTGTGGTTGACTCATCAATATTCAAGGTACACCCAAAATATATAACCACAGAAATCATTGTTCAATTCACTATGACTTGACACAGTGAGTATGTTTCCAGGGTCCCTGTGTTTGAGCAGCGTGTCGATAATATTGTTGGTATTGCATATGCAATGGATCTACTCGACTATGTACAGAAGGTTGTGATTTACTATTTTCTCTTATCCTCCGAGATGTAAATACTTTGATTTTTTAACATTTCTCTGTTTTCTTAAAATTGTATTTAACAATCTCATAGTGTGCTGAATAATAATGTTTTTTATTTTGAAGGGAGAGCTACTAGAAAGTACTACAGTTGGAGATATGGCTCATAAACCAGCATACTTTGTGCCAGGTAATCTTATATGCCATTTTCTAGAATAGCTCTATTCTATCTATGTAAGACTTTCACTGCATGTCGTTGCCTTCTAATTCTGATAATGTATTTAGCAGAGTTGGTAGTATATGGCATATGGTGACACATAATGTTTCACAATAGATATATCTCTAGAACTCCTGTACTCTGCCCTGGTGACAAGTGCTTCAAAGAAATTGTTTTGGTTTCCTGTTGCTACTAGATTGCTGATTGCTTTTTTGTTTAGGCAATATCTTTCTAGGATCAGTTGCATGGGGTGGATGGTAAGGTAGGTGGGCCGTATTTTAGTAAATTCTACTGGGATGATATTAATTTCGATAGGAGAGTATGCTATTTTTATATTTCTGCTGCCATTTCTTAGAGAGATGATTCTAGTATTTAATATAATACGTTGTTCACACCAAGCATTATAAGGAGGTTCAAGCTTGCTATGATCAATTTTCTTCATTCATAAAGGACTTTATACATTGGACCTTTGAAGGTTGTGTTCTTCCATTTAAAATTGTTGTATAATTCAACTTCCTTATATTTATATTTGCAAGTATATAAGCATGTGTGAACTGGAATAATCAATTGGACATTTAAAGCTAAGTTCTAATGAAAATCAGATTGTCTCTTCTATTTCTCCAATTCCCTGTTAAGACTCTTGCAGTTAGGCAGCCCTTACGATAATTTTTTTGTATACTCTTATTATGCTGTTTATCCTGATTGTGGATTATATGATCATCATCCATTTATTATCTTCTATAACATCTTAGGGAAAAAAATAATTTCACTTCAATATTTTTTTATATATCTTTTTTTCTTTTCTTTTTTGGATACGACTTGATTGGTTATATATTACTTATGGTGCAGATTCAATGTCTGTCTGGAATCTTCTAAGGGAGTTTCGCATCAGAAAGGTTCACATGGCTGTGGTTCTTAATGAATATGGTGGAACCATAGGGGTGTGTTCATTTGTTATGTTGTCGTTAGCTTCATGATAAATTATACTAATAGTACATCAATATACTGTGCTCATTATGGTGCTTTTATGTTCCTATCAATAATATCTCTTAACTATATTTTGTTTATTCTGCTGTGATCAGTTAGTTACCCTGGAAGATGTGGTTGAGGAAATTGTTGGTGAAATCTTCGATGAAAATGATTCAAAAGTAATGTTTCTATATTACATTTTTCTTTTCTATTTTCTTTTCTTGATAAGTAGTTCATCATAATAGGGCAAGGAGGTACAATCCTATATTTTTAATGGCAATAAAAGCTGCAAAAGTGAGAAACATTGAAGATCTAACACGCTTCAATAAATGAGCCTTTGTTTCCATACTAAAATGCCTAGAGGCCTTTAGATTTCTTTCTATCTACAACTATCCTTTTTTTTTTTTTTTGTGAATATGAATGTTAAGCATTTCATTTTTTTGGACAGTCCTATTCCTCTATTGACATCTGATCTTATTTTCTAAAGCTTTTGCTGTTTTATTGAAACAGGAGGAGATTCAGAAAAAAACTGGCTACATTGTGATGCGTGCGGAGGGAGTGTTTGACGTAGATGCAAATACATCTATTGATCAGCTTTCTGAAGATCTAAATGTCAAAATGCCAGAGGTACTAATCATTATGTTATTTCATGTTCTTGTTTTCCAAGGTGTCTGCTAGGTTCACCTATATGAGACTTAAAAGGGAACAACTAATTCGGCTACTTGCTGTATTGGTAGTTGCTTTGTGGCTGAGATGGTTTATGTGTGCTATGCTGTAATTGGTAACTACAGTACATAACCAAAATGAATATAGGTGTTAGGGCATTTTGGATTAGTAGGAGAGTGGCTATGTTGAATGAGCGATTGTTATTTCCCTCTCTTTGTTTCTAAGTGTATTCTGGGCATATGGTTCTTCAGAGTTTACATGGGCCTTTTGGCCATGGAACTGGACAGAGTGTTTACCATGCCATGACTCCATAAAACCATTAGTTATACAAGTCGTAGACACGATTTTAGGGAAGGTGGAACAAGTAAACGTTACTAGAGTTTCAGAACTGAGCATGAGCTGTTCGTGTTAACACTTTTTGAGGATGGTGGTGCTATATTGGAACTGCTGAACGAACCAGATTGACGAGAAATGCGATATTAGTTTCTGTTGATTAAATTGTTTGGGTTCTAAATGCTCTTGACAACACACAAAGCTGAGGGGTGTATTGAGCTTTAAGACAGAATTTGGAAACAACTCTATGAGTTTATCATTAGAGATTTTTCAAAATGGCAGGGGACCTTCATGAAGATATTTAGAGCTCTCAGAATGGAGAAAATTTGAGTGAATGTTTGGACAACATTGTTGGAGTTAAGAAAAGTTTCAGCCAACTGAAGTTTCAGAAGTTCAACTGCATTGGTGAGATACATGATGTGAGTCGTTCCTGGGCTAGTGTTGTGGAACATGTTTAAAGTGAGATGGGCTTTTTGTGTGGCGGATTAATTGATGTCGATATAGGAACAAAATCAATTAATCTGCCACAAATAAAATAAAATAAAATCCGTAAAGCTAACGCAAGTAGCGGTATAGTTATTAATGAAATGAGCATCAATTTCTGCTCAGGTCTTGGAAGGACAAACCGTCAAATCCTTTGTTTTGCAGTGGTTAGTAGAGTATATGAATGAAATGATTATCAGTGTTAGGAGTTATGGATTAGTAGGAGAGTGACTATCTCGAATGAGCTATTGTTTCACTGAGTTGTATGATTGTTTGATGTCTTGTTTAGAGATTATAACTAAATAATACAACGAGGTTGCTTTGGGCACTAGCTGAGTTCTATCAGTGTCACAAGTGGCTGCATGTTAGTATTGTTTTCATAGTCACTTATGTATGTATTGCAGGGTCATCAGTACGAAACAGTATCTGGTTTTATATGTGAGGCGTTTGGATATATTCCGAGGACAGGTGAGAGCATCAAAGTAGTCCTAGAAAATGAAATTGAAGAAGAGGAGAATGGTGAATCCAAACCAGATCACCAGGATCAGAAGGAAAAGCATCAGATCTTTAAGCTTGAGGTGTGTTTTTTCGTACATCCACTATAAGTCCAAGAACTCCAAGAATTATATTTCAAATATTTTATTTCTTGTGTATAAAGCTATTAAATCTGCAATAACACAGAAGTTTGATAACCGATCTTCTAACCCCAAATAACCCATATTTTGTATAATCCCCAGGATTTGACAGTTATAAAAAAGTGAAGGTGAGCTTCTGTCAATCAAGCTATTCGCAGTTTGGTAATACCTTTGCTTCTAATGTCTTTAATGCAGATTCTAGCAGGAAATGCCAGAAAGGTCAGTGCCGTTCGCTTTGAAAGATTAGACAATGATGATACTGCAGGGGATACCAAAGAGGTGACTCGGTTGGTCCCCAAAATTGTGAAAAGGAAGTGGAGCGGTGATGAAGACTCAGACAGTGCAGAATATGATGAAGATTCATTCCAGAGAAGACCGCAGAATAGTCTCCTTGATGAGCATGAAGAGAGTTATGATAGCCTAACTAAGCATTGATTATGATTCTTCTTGCTACCAATTTTACAGCATTGCCAAGGGAAGCAGTTAAATTTGAGGAACAAGGTACGGTTCCATGATCAGCAAATGAAGAACACTTTTTCACGGGCAAGGCAACTCTCTTCATCCAAATCTTTGGTAGTTATGTGTTTTGTGCACAACTATCTTGGAGTATTCTCACCTTGATATCAGCATGAGATCTATTCTACTGTCTAAATCTGTCTTGGCAATTGGTAAAGGGGACCATAGATGAGATGGCAATGCCATACCCTTTCGCATAAACAATGTTATTTTATTATTTTTTTTTTCTTATGTGAAATGTGTTATTTTTGAGAAGAGATTGATGTGATTGTCTCTCCAAATAGTCTTTGTATGTCTACTTGTGTAAATCATGTATTTTGAAATAAATACTATTGGTTCTCAAAACTATCTTAATAAATTCATAACCAAGTGAAGCTGGGACATAGTGGATGGGCAGGGAAGGGACTACTTAGGAGGAAAGTGTTGACAGCTAAAGCCAAAGAGAAGGGAACCTAAACTTTTGAAAGGACTTTGTTATCTTGGTTTAGTGGACATATGAATAGTTGTCACGACTTTAGGCCCCCCTCTTCCCAATCATCTTTTTAAGTGTGCTCGTTGTTATTATTATTATTATTATTATTATTATTATTATTTATTTTGTTGTGATATTGGCGGCAAAATTCTTTAAATTTTGAAGATAGTTGGACTTAGATCCCAATCAAATATTTGACGACAAAAGTCTCCTATTTATAATTTAGTGCATTTGCCACGCTTACCATTAAGTCCGGCCAATAATCTGTGATAATTTCTTACTGGTTCAAAATGATTTATAATTAAAAATAAAATCTAAGAGAGTGTTCTTGTTAACTTGTTGTTATAATTTTTTAGTCAATTTCTACATTCGAAAACATATGGGATAAAATCTATGAGGTATATATAATATATATAAAACGGAGTTTTTTTATTGGAGTTTTTTTTATAAATATAGGAAAATGTGATAGAATTTACTTTTTTTATGACATATATAAATAATGCAAAAAAATATGGGATTAAAAAATAATTAAAGTTTAAAATATGGTAAATAAATAAATAAATTTGATAAAACTTGTAATAATAAGGTTCGCTGGAAAAGTTGTCGGGAAAGTCATCGGTGCCGGAAAGTTGGCGGTACCAGAAAAAGTCACCAGAAAAGTTGTGGGAAAAGTCACAGTCGTCGGGAAAAATCACTAGAAAAGTCATCAGAAGTAAATGTCTCAGACATAAATAAAAATAGAACCGGTTCTATAACATAATGAATAAAAATAAATAATTCAAACCGGTTATAATTGAAATATAACCGGTATCATAACATAATGAATATAAACAAATAACACAAAAAACTTCATCCCAGTTATAATTAATATAGATCCGGTTCTATAACATTGTTATAATGAATAAAAACAAATAACACGAAATAACTCAAATCGGTTATAACTAAAATGAAGCTGGCTATATAACATAATGAATACAAACAAGTAACAGGCAATAACTCAAACTGATTACAATTAAAAAATAAAGAGGAAATCAGTTCCTAAAAGACTGAAACATAAATTAAAAGCAAAACTAGTTCCATAACAAAATACCTCATAAAACCGATTATAATTTTTTTTTAAAAAAAATGGGAATCAATTCTAAAAAATATTGAGGCATAAATATGAAAAGAACCAGTTTCATAACAAAATAAATAAACACAAATAATAACACATAATAACTCAAATATAATATTTTCAAAAAAAAAAAAAAAACTCAAATATAATATAAAGAAATTGGTTATATTTATCAGCTAGTTAAAAATTTAAGACAAAAAAATTGGTTCCATAAAGCAACTAGGATAAAAACTCACACACAAAAACAAGTTAAATAAAATAACTCAAACAAAAATATCTTTTCAACATGCTCCAACCCACCAAATAATTACACCCATACCATATCTACCCCCAAAATACTCATTCATTATGTTATATAACCGGTTCTATTTTAGTTATAACCGGTTTTAGTTATTTCGTATGATTTGTTTTTTATTCATTATAACACTGTTATAGAACCGGTTCTATTTTAATTATACCTGGTTTGAGTTATTTTGTATTATTTATTTTTATTCATTATGTTACAGAACTTGTTATATTTCAATTATAACCGATTTCGATTATTTTGTATTATTTATTTTTATTCATTATGTTATAGAACCGGTTCTTTTTTTTTTCTATTTTTTTTTATATATATATCTTCTGGTAACTTTTTTAGTGACTTTTCTGGTGATTTTTTCTAGCGATAGTGACTTTTTCGGTGATGGTGACTTTTCCGATAACTTTCTGGTGACTTTTCCGATGCCGACGACTTTTCTGGCGGAACTTATTATTGTTTTAAAAATATGTAAAAATATGGGATTTCCATATTTTTTTACAAAAACAAAAAAAAAAAATCTGGCATAAAAAATCCCATATAAATATATATAAAAAAAAACCCATAATCTCATGGTATTATTTATTTATGCCATAAAATTATACTCTTATAATTTTTCCATATATTGTGTAATTTCTACTTTTTCATTTATACATTTTAAAGTATTTTTACAAAATAAATAGTACAATTAACGGAACAATTTAAGTCGTAATCTAATTCAAACTGCAATCTACATTGCAACCCACACAACAATCTAGATAGCAAACAATAGAGCAACTTAAATCGTAAAAAATAAAAATAAAAAACCAAAATAAAAAATCGTAAAAAGAGAAAAAATAAATGTGAAAAAGTAGTATATGGGTGATCCACGGTAAAAAAAAAAATAGTCCCCTAATCATACTTTTGATCCAAAAAATAAATAAATAAATAAAAAAGATTAATCAACCCTCGATTTTCAAAAAATTAAGTTTAAAATCTAATATAAAATTTAAGGTCAATTATGTTTTTTTTTTTTTTTTTTTTTTTTTTTTTATGATTGAATTTGAATATAGATGAAATGATAAATGGCCCAAATCATAGATTTGTTAAAAATTATAGTATGTCTATATTAGTTTTGTTAAATTTTTTTTTATTTGAAGTTATTGTCGATTTTTTTTAAATTTTTTTATGAGTTATTGCGGGTTGTTGGTATATAGATTTTGTTGTACAATATATTTTTATTTTATTGTATAGTATATTATTATTCTTTGATGATATTTATTTTTTAGTTTGTTATGTATAATAGTGGTATATGTTTATTTAAAATTTAACGACGATGACGTGTCAAGATTAGCAACACGTGGCTAAAAAATACAGGGACTAAATTAATTAAGAATATGTAAAATGATGACCGTTGGGATGACCGTCGACCATAAAGGGTGTCATGACTGTTAGAGACATGGAATCCTTGGTTGGCCTTTGTTGAAAAAGAAGCTTCAAGGGCTGCAGCACTGCAAGAGCATGTCGCCACCCGCCTAATATTTCTAGAATTTTCTTAGGCTTGTAAAAAGATACGGGCTGCGACATGTATATCCAATATCGTGGCCCATCTGCTTTAATTGACAAGTTTTAGGGTTGAAACTCTATTGAAAAATTATATAAATAACCACTTTTACACTTTTCAAAGTAACAATTATTAAGGACGAAAATTGGAATAAAGAAACGGTTTTGGAGACTTTCATCAATTATTTTTTGAAGAATTCTTTCTTTTCCTTTGTTTTATTATGTTCTTAATCAATTGTTGGTAGTTATTTACAATGAATAGGAGTAGCTAGACTTTGAATTAGGGTTTTTAATAGAGATTGTTTGATACTTTATTTTTGTTTAATGTGATTGAATTCTTCTCTAATTTTCTTTGTGTATATATTTCATTCGTTCTTAATTTTTTTTTAATTACATGTCCATCAATTTACTGTTTCTGATATCAATACGGAATCTAAGAAGTGAGTATTGATTATGTAATGTGAAATAGACACAGATTTTGATATAGCATGAGAAAAACCTATATAGTTTATGTAGCATTTAAGATTTTCATGCTTAATGCCTCCTATTTGTTAAATTTATCACGAGAGTGGAAAATTTACATATAAGTTGAGATATATATATATGCCCTAGCCAGAATATAAGTTTTTTTTTTAGTAAATCCCCAAATTTAAATTTTAGGAATTGAATTATACTAAACCACATAAATTAGATTCAATTAAAATTAATCACCGTAATCTTTAATCATTGTTAAATTGTACTTTAATTTATTTGTTTTGTTTGTCAATAAATTTTAAACATTTTTTCTTATTTTTATCACCAAATAGAATTAAAAATTACACTGTTTGATAAATAACTACACGACCTCACTCTTGTGAGTCTATTACATGTATACGATACGTATACTTGTAAATTAGAAAATCCATAACAACAATGATGCCAAACGTGACCTCACTCTTGTGAGTATATTACATGTAAACGATGTGTATACTTGTGAACTAGAAAATCCATCACAACAATGATGCCAAAGTATTCCACGCTTCATTCAATGTCTTCGTCGACGTAATGTGCTCGAATATTTCATCTTCAATTGTAGTTTGAATCGCGAACATGACTTTGCTCGCTTTAATCTTCCATTTTTTCAAAGTAGTTGTGTGACTTCATTGCCACCAACGATCTCCCACAACTCTTTACCTTGGAGATATGCCTCCATGTGCATCGACCACGTGTTGTAATTTTGATTGTTAAGTTTCATAATTCTACCGACCACTTGAAGGTCATCCTTCATGCAAGCACTGTAGTACTAAGCCGCACACGACCACTCTAAGATACTTAACAAATGACTCTTGGTATAAACCGACTCAACTCTAATACTACTTGTAGGATAACACAACACGGAAAAAACGTAATTACTTTATTATTGAAAAAGTAATTACGCCAAGCCCTAAACACTTTATCTTAACAAACACACCAAGCCCTCACACTTTTATTAACTACTAGACCCTTTTACAATACACTTGTATATAACTCAATTAGACACTTTGTTTACACTCAAACTCTTTTGGGCACGCTTTGAAATACTGTTATTGGATATATAACTTGAGTACCCAAGGTTCCTATTTATACTACTAAAAAGAAACCAACTATAATATTCTAGACAATGCTAGCTAATCATATTATTAAAATATTTTTGAAGCTTCTACAAAACTCAACCATCTCTAATTACTTTTATTGTAATGGTTTGGCTCAAAATAATAGATTTTTCTAATTAATTTTTACTTTTTTTTTAGAAAAGTAGCAAATATATTTTATTGAGTGGTTCACATAGTCCGTGAGAATATATGAACTATGGTGAACATTAGAGTATCAATATGATGCTCCAAGTACAAGTACATATACTTATAATAATATATATTAGCTGCATTACTCATATCTCTCCCTGAAAGATAATACATTTTAAAAACAAAATGACATATATAACTAATACAGAATAAATATACAAGCCCACAAACCACATCTTAATAAAATTGATATATAGTTTTTTTAATTTCACAGGTGAAGAGAGGTGTCTACATCTGAACCATCCAAATTATACGATCTATTATTGTTGATGGCTGCACTTGTGGAGGTAATGTTTCCAATGATTGAAGTGGTGTGATCAGTACTGGTTTGAAGATTACCACCATGCTTGCTTTGCAAGTTTGGTTGAAGGTGGTAGATAGAGCTTTGATGATGAGAAGGTGGTCTATGACTATGACTATGAGGAAGAAGAGACTCAGAATGGAAAGAAAACCCTGCTGCTGCTGCTGCTGCTGCCTCGTAACGTTTCGTTGTAGTCGGATTACTTCTCTCCGATTCGGACAACAATCTTAGAAGCTCTTTCTCTTCCCTCATCTCCTTTGCTCTCTGCAATTGCCTAAACCTCTCTTGTAGCAACGCAATGGAGGAATGATGAGAAGTGCCATCACTACAATTCTTTGTGGCCATTTGAAGAATGGTAAAAAGGAGAGTACTAAGAAACTTGGTCAATGTATAATAGGACTGACTAGTGTATAAAAAAGTTTGATTGATTTCTAAGGAGGACATTTAGATTGCATTGCTATATATAGGAAGTGGATAATTTGAAAAGAAATCATTTTAGAATAAAAATAATTATAATAATAAATGACTACAAATAGATTCTGATGATGCAAACTATGAAATGAAAATAGAGAATCCGCAGCTGGGGTACAAAGTCCAAGAAGGCAGAGTTTTGTGACTAATATAAGGGAGTTGGGTTTGGTGGGATGTCAGGGGAGAGGCCAAAAGACTCAGTTGAAGGAAAATGGTGTGGAAGAGAGTCCAAATGAAGGTGTGGAACTTAGCTTTTGGAAAGCTTTTTAAGAGGAATAAATAGATAGGTGATGTTCTGTCGTTTTGTCTTTAAAGAGTTGCTTTGGCTTTGGAGAAGATGTTGCCTCTTTTGTTGAGGATTTTTGGTGGGATATATCTTGTTATTATTTTTACCTTTAGATATTCTCTCTTCTCTTCCATTTTTAGTGGATGTTGATAAAAAGCATAAGTGGGATTTCATTGAAAATGTTTTCTGGTTGTGGTTTTTCATAGACAGAAGAGAAATGAGAATTATTTACCATTTCTTATATGGCAACCAAAAAGTCCATTTATATATAGAGAGAAAAACTCAACCTCATATTCTTTCTTTCTTTCATTCATTCTTTTCTTCGTTTCAACTTTTTGTTTTGTCATTAAGTTGTTGGACAGAAATGACAATGGAGGGAAAACAAAGATATTGATTTTTAATTACTATCTTGGAAGTTCTTGTTTGACCTACACCACACCACACCCGATTTTGATTTTGATTTTAATTTTATTTATTTATTTATTTATTTTCAAGTATCAAAACTTTGAAGGCCATACTAGCTAGGAGGCCCACCTATACGGATAGCCCCCTTTACATGATATAGGTATGTGGCACAGTTATTGCTAATAGTTATTAGTAAAACCTGAATTTGCAACTATCTCAAGGCAGCCAAACACAAAAACATTCCTTATTAATACTTGACCCCAAGATTGTGAAGCACAATGTGGAGAAACGAGTTGTAAAATAGTGTACAAATCTACTTGCTTTTGTACATTCTTATTTCGAGAGCCTGAAAAACTCTGTTTTCAGTACAGCAATGTTTCCATCACCCAATATGTTAGAAATATTTGTAAATGTGCAAGGAGATGGCTGTGAACATACCAAAACTAATTAAGCAGCTTAATTTACTGTTCACAATAAAGGAACACTGTTTTCTTACTTGAAAAACATTTTAACTTTAAACAATGAACATATTGCATTCCCACCACTGACTTGTTCTTTTGACTTTTTCCCTTTTGCTTAAAAGTTATTAGTTTTTCTGGGGGTGGCAATATGAATGTTAAACTAATAATTGTTTCTTTTATTTTTTATTTTGTTGAAAGGAACTAATTATTGTTTCCAATAAAGTATAATAACTGCACCATATTTGTAGTATACTAATAGATCAAAAAGTTTTCTCATTCCCCATTTTTTTCTTTAACTTTTTTAATTTTATTTTAATTGAAATTTGAAAGTCTTACTTGCCCACCAAATGCATTTTCTTGACGATAGCTCTCTTAACAAATAAACATTTCACAATTTTAAATGTACACAGTACAAAGGCACATATGGATAAGAAAAAAGATTAAACTCAAGCTACTTTGGGGAGAGAATAATTTTCAGCATTGTACACTTTGCAGGCTCAAGACTCAAGAGGTGTCACCTCTACTTTATTTTTTCTTTTGTTCAAACATTCACCTTTCTCTGACTTCTTCCACACTCACTAAGTTTGCATAGCCAACCTTTTTCCTCAACATTTCTGCCAAGCCAGCTGCATCAACAATTCCCTCTCCAATTACTTCTATTTGATTTTTGCTTTCCCCCTTGAAAGCTACTGAGGTAACACCTAAAAACAATACAAAGAAACACAAAGATAAGAACAAAAACAGGCCAATCATGTCTTTCTTTCTCTCCATTGATAAGAATGGATGAATCTAATTTGAATTTCTTTTAAATTAAATATGTTTCTCAAGAGATGATAGGGACCTTTCTTCCCAACTGCTATCGCCAAGGCCTTGGACCGACATTTCTTGCATTTCATCTTCACCTCAATGATTACTTTTTGCTGCAAACATTCATTGATAAATACATTTGAGGAATCTTTGACTCCAAATTATTTTTGAATATGATAGACAGAAGAAGATGAGCATCAAACTGAATGAAGAAATTTAATATATATAGTTTTTTAAAAAATGAAGTTAGTTTAATCATACCATCATTTTTCAGGCCCGCCAAAAAAAATTTTGTTATTCCTCTGTAGACTGCTTTATGTAACTGAAATGTAATGGTTAGGACTTTCTGCACAATGAAAACTGAATGACATTATATTTTATATGGTTCGAACTTCGAAGACTTGTAACATTACAAGTTGTTAAACATGTGATTGTTGTTTGTTAATAATAGGCTAAGAACAAAGTTTTTGATCCACTATTTCTGGGTTTTGCAATTTATTATACTCTGTCAAATTACATGCCATGGTAGTTTTTTCTAAGTTTTTTCTTAGAAGTCAACAATACTTGAATTAAATAGTAAGTACCGAGTCAATATTATTCAAATACGAAATTCTTCTTTCTTTGTAAAGAATCCCTGATACAGCGAAAATTGTAATAGTGAAGAGGTGTAAGTCAAATGCTTTGAAGTAATTTGAGTACTTTAAAAAGTGCAAGTAATCTTCACATGATTCTTGTTCATGAAGTCTTAAAGAATGAGCTGACTATTCACTTATTGTTATTTTATCATGTTATGTGCCAATTGATCATTTTATTAATATTATTTTTATTTTTATTATATTTTCTGCCAAGCTTCTTAAATGTCAAAGTTACAAAAAATAAAAAAATAAATGTCAATGTTATATAATTATGATTCAATTTTTTTTTTTTTTTTTATTTTAGTAATATATAGAGTCAAAGTAACTTTTTATTTTTTTGAACAACAGTCACTTTTTATTAAGTATACAATTAACAGAAAAACTACACAACAAAGCATATTTTGGAAATTCAGCAGGCTGAGCTTGGTGATCTTGAGAAGAATACCTTTTCGTATTGTGGTTTCTGAAATTGTACAGAAGCTTTCAAATGGAAATATGTTAACAAACTTGATATATATCGGGTAATACTATGGTAGGACCTAGCAAAAGTTCCCTACTGGTAGAGAACTTTTTTTTTTTAGCGTTGATTTTAGATCTTGTAGTTATTATGATGTAAAATATATATACTCTTACTATAGGACTGCTTGTATACAATTAAAACTTTATACATATTATAATAATATTTAATAATATATTTATTTTTAAAAAATAAAATTACATTAATAATTAAAAAATTTATTAATTTTTATTTTTTAATTATTATTATTATTTTCTAAAATTAATTTAAATTATTTTTATATAGATATTTATTTTCAATTTTTTTTTTTGATGTATGATGGCTTGAATGATTTTAGATGCTCTTTAATTGGAACTGTACTAACTTGCTTATCCTAAACTCAATTTTTTTGGTAGAAAAAATAATATCTAATCGATTTTTTTTTCTTTTTTTTGATAAGTGGCGTCTCAAAAGAGCAGTCAAACAACAACAAGATAAAAACCACTGAAAAAATAGTCAATAACACCAAAACTATGCACAACCTAAAAGAAAAATAAAGAAAAGACTAGATGTAAACATAAAAAAAAAAACTTGCAATAAATTATGAAAAGCCAAAAAAAATAAGAAGCTAAAAAAATAAGTTTAGAAAAAAAAATTATTTTTTGAAAAATAAATACCGATATAAAAATAATTCAGAGTAATATTTAAAAAATAATAATAATTCAAAATAAAAATTAATAAATTTTTTAATTGTTAATATTATTTTTTTAAAAAATAAACATTATTATAATATATATATAAAATTTTAATATACAAGCAGTCTTATCGTAAGAGTATACACCTTACATCATAATAACCACATGATCTAAAATCAATGGTAAAAAAAAGTTCCCTACCGGTAGGAAACTTTTGCTAGGTCCTACCATATATATATATATATAAGATAAAAGGTTTCTAAGGCCAAACTCTAATGGAACACTAAAATGCTAAATTTGTAAAAAATTTACACCAAATTCATTCCAACCACACTCTAAAACCTTTCCTATTTATAACATTGTCTATAGTGTACGTCCCATTGTGACACACTACACTAAATATATTTTTATTACTTTTTAATATATAAATAATATATTTATAAGTAAATTTTTTGTACATATATTATTTATGTTTATTTATAATATAATAAAAAAAATATAATAATAAAAAATTTAATTTTAGTGTAATTTTTAGTGTTGTGATTGGAATAGAAAAAAATTTAGTGTTAAAATTCTATTATTTTGGTGTAGATTTAACACCAAATTTAATATTTACCATTGGATGCCTAAGTGGATTTGAAGATGCTCGAACACTTGATGAATTGAAAATGGTGAACTCACTACTCACATCCATCTCATTTTTAAACTTTTCATTGCTTAATTGGGAATTAATAAAGATATTAATGGTACCAAAATGTATGCACAACAAAAGTACCACTCTTTTGTAATATTACATTTGCAATAACATATAATGTTATCATATTATTGCAAATAAACTATCATGTAGTATGATATAAGCTAAGAAGAAAATAAACCCATAAGCAGGTAAACTAATCAAACACACAAATTTAAATCCATAAACGAAAATTTACACGAGGTTTAAAACTCAATTTTTCATGGCATTAGAACTTAAAGACAAGATGACCATGATTCAGAATAGTGTGCTTAATTAATGCTCATATGCCTCATGGATGTAGTGATTGAAAGCACTATATATGAGCAAATAGAAACATGTTAATTATTTATGATTAGGAAATTCACAAAGCTGCAACATCTATGTATGTTAGTCTTTATGCATATCATTGTTCATAAGAGACTCTTCATGTGAAAAAATGCCATAACGTAAACTCTATATTAATAATGGTTCATTATTAATTAATGAAAGTTATTCATAATGTTTGGAACATACAACGAAATATATGTATGGAAATTGTGACCGATTAAAAATTACAATTGGACTAAGAACATTGTACAGTTCAAGGCTGAAGACCAGCTCCATCTTTCTTTTATCTCTTTTTTAATTTGTTTTCTTTTGAAGTTGATATTTAATTGAGCTGTTCCACGCTCACTAATTTTGCAAACCCAACCTTCTTTCTCAAATTTTCAGCTATGCCAGTTGCATCAACAATTCCTTCTCCAATTATTTCAAGTTGATTTTTCCTTTCCCCTCTAAAAGCCACTGAGACAACACCTAAAACCACGTAAAAGTTGAAGAAACAGAAAGAGAAAAAAAAGTAACCATATATTCATTATAAGAAATTTGTTATGAAAGAATTACAAGCCTACCATTTTTCAGAAGAGCTATCTCTAAGGCCTTGGACCGGTGCTTATTGTTCTTCATGTCCACTTCAATCACAACTTTTTGCTGCAAAATACATTGGATAAATATATAATTAATAATGAATGAGTTTGGACATAATATTATATGAAACTAATTGAATCCTGGATATAATGTGTTTCACCTTCATTTTTTGAAATGGCTTGATATATTGCGAAAAGTGTAATACTGATGATGACAAGTAACCTGAGTGTCATTATATATAAATATATAAATATATATTATGAGTTGTGAACAAGTAATAATACACGTGATCAAGGTTCATAACATATATAGTCTAAGGAATAAGTTTTTGATCCACTTTTTCTGGGTTCAACGTACGTTGTACTTTCGTAATTATTTCTCAGAGAAGGTTTCTGGTTAGTTTCGACGACGCTGAGACTTATTACAAGTCTTGGTCCACCATATATATATATTTATCTTATTATTAAGTACCGATCGAGTCAATGTTTAATACTATAATGCTGTTTTCCTGAGGTTAAATTATTGCCGCTGTGTGGTATAATGGTGAAGAAATGTAATAAAATAAGTTAAATTAATGTGTCTCTTGATATTAACATATAAACACTTAAAATATTGAAGCTAATCTTCTATGATTGTATTCATATGTTATTTGTCCATGAAATCTATGGAATAATTAATGTGTTGTCCATTTAATTTTATTTCTCATATATCTATGACTTTTATGTTAGAACTATATATAATTGGGGTCTGCCTTTTTTTTATCGGATCCATTGTCTAGTTTGATTTTTTTTTTTTTTTTTTTTTTATGTGACACTGTGTATGTCATCACTCGATCCCTAGACGGATATAATATCCATAATTTAGGTTGTCAAATATAGTATTTTAACTCTTATTGGAAAATAATAATACTTACAAATAATCTTTTAATTTATATTACAAAATTATATAGAATAAATATTTATAATAATGGAATAACTTTTCAATACAAATAATAATAAAAGAACTTTTAGTGACAATTTTTTGATCATAATATAATTTTTTTGTAACTAAACATGCCTTTTAGTTACAACAAAAAATTACTTAACACTAAAACATACTATTTAGATACAATTTGTCACTAATTTAGTTTTAGTTACAAAAAAGTACGTACATTTAGTCACAAAAAATTTTAATTTTTGTGACTAATATCTTTAGCCACACATCTTTTAATCACAACATAGGAATGATGGTTTATAATTAATCACAACTATTTTACATTTAGTTATAAGTTTTGTTGTGAGTAAAAGTAAGAATTTAAGTAGTGAATTATAATAAATAAAAATATTAGTAATAAAGTAGGATCGTTTGTCATTATATATATACCCAATAATAATATCCACACAATTATGTAGTCACCAAATAGTTAAATTAATAATTTAAATAATACTTAGTATCCATCATATTACTCATTTCTAACTTTTGCTTAACAATTTAAGTGATACAAACCATCCATTCAAAATTTAGATACATAAATAATCTTTAAAAGAAAACAATTATTAAAATAGGACTTAGCTAATCTCATCGTTATTCATCTCACATCTACAAGTACCAAACTGAATTCCTAGAAAAAGATATAATGGGGTGAGTTTGTAAAGTCGAGTAGAAAAATAACTAATATTAGATGACCAGTAATTTAACAAAAACCCTTCTATGGTTAGCTTTTAAAATAAAACATCTCATAATCAACATATATAAACAAAATAAAGAGACCACAAATATAATAATCACAAGAAATAAACACCTTACTCTCAATGCCATAGAAAACAACATCCTAAACTGGTTAATTGTGCTTCATAACTACCATAATACTAGAGCTCAGATTTAATTCGCTTACATCTACAAGTGAGTGCACACCTGATCTACCCATAATGACATAAGACTAAGTTGTGAAATAAAAAAATATGAAAAAGTCATGATAAATTTAGCTCTCATTAGTAAAACCAAATACAACCAACAAGAATAGCAAAAGTACATATTCCCTTTATTTTAGAAAATTCAAAAGCATAACAACTATAACGGGATAAAACCCAAAAATCAATAGTTTCATGCATAATTATATACAAAAATATATTTGGCACTCAGTGCCCCATAACAGTCAAGAAAAATATGCAGATTAAGTTTTGAATTCAAATGTTTTATACAAATCAATAAAATTTAAACATATCAAATGTTATTCAACACATATAAAATTAAGTCAAATAATAAAATTTGGTCCCGACCTCGTCAGGATCGTCAAACTTTCTCCAAGAGAAACGCAACTAAGCTCCCGATCCCTAAGCTCCAAATAGCTTAATCACTCGAAAATTTACTTTTTTCCTATACTCTTAAATTTAATTAAACACTACTACAAACAAAGGCCTTTAATCCCAGTTTTTAAGGCTTTTTATCACGGTTTTCGCTAAAATAAAAATTGGGATATATGCCAGTGGGTATAAAAAGTCTTTGAAAATTTAGGATAAAAGGCAGACTTTTTGTCCCGATTGTTACATAAAATCAGGATAAAAAGAGACTTTTAATCCCAGTTATTACATAAAAACTGTGATAAAAAGACCTTTTTATCCCGATTTTATGAAATAACCGGGATTAAAAGTCAAAATAATAATAAAAAATAAAATCCAAAAAAAATTATTTTAGTTCCTTGAAACAATTTTTACAATCAGATTCTAAAAATTTATATCAAAATGTACAAATTAGTACATCATCAAGGGTTCACATCATAAAAAAAACCCCATCAAGGACCACCAATAACGAAGCTTCGTGCACCACGAAACGCCAAGATCCTAGAGGCACCGTGACCGACGAATGGCCACAGATCAGCTCTATCAACCTGAGAAAAGAAAGGAGAGAGATCCAAAATGATGACTGACAATCCGAGTTTTAGCAAAAAAAAAAAAAAGAACAAGATGAAATAATACCTGGAGGTTTTGGAGGGTATGGGGCTCAAATTTGCCCTCTGTTGGGTCATTTGTGGCCAGAGAAAGGTGGCTGGTTGGGTTGGTCCTTCATGCGGCGAGAGAGAGAGAGAGAGAGAGAGAGAGAGAGAGAGAGAGAGAGAGAGAGAGAGAGAGAGAGAGAGAGAGAGAGAGAGAGAGAGAGAGAGAGAGAGAGAGAGAGAGAGAGAGAGAGAGAGAGAGAGAGAGAGAGCAAAGGAAGAGAGAGCATGGAGAGAGAGAGAGAGAGAGAGAGAGAGAGAGAGAGGCGAAGAGAGAACATGGAGAGAGATAGGCTTACAAACTGGAGAAAGAGAGAGAGAGAGAGAGAGAGAGAGAGAGAGAGAGAGAGAGAGAGAGAGAGAGAGAGAGAGAGAGAGAGAGAGAGAGAGAGAGAGAGAGCGGCAGAAGAGAACATATTAAATGAAACCCTAAATCTAAATGTGCCTTATATATGTGTAGCTATAAAAAAAATAGGGTGGGACTTTTTATCCCAGTTTTTACATAAAAATCGGGATAAAAAGTCCCACTTAAAATGCTAAGGTTGCGTTTGGCAAATGCATAAAAATCTCCTTTCCAACACCCTTTTTGTCTGATTGCCAAACAAGGCCCTTGTTCCTAACATTTATTTAAGGTTCCAAATGAAAAAGTGGGATCAAAAGTTTTTATCCCACTTTTTATTTTATCGGATGTAAAAAGTGGGATAAAAAGTCCCTTTTGTTGTAGTGAAAAAATATCATCATTACAATAATATCTCGATAAGCCTAATGGTAAATAATTAGGATTTATATTTATATTTTGGGTTAATCAGATAATAAGTGAGATTCTGATCCTACTAATCTAGTTCAATGTAAATTTAAAATTTTTTATAAGTGGATAAATAAGCGTAATTTATAAATTATGGAGATTTATACGGAACATGTGAATATAATACGAGTTATTAGCGTGTAATATTTTTTTTTTTTAATTTTGGTGACCTTGGAGACTCGATTGTGACCAAAAATGTCATAACAAACTTAATTGATAGAATTGATGGAAATATTGTGATCAGTTGATAGTGTAGGTATTGAGGTAATTAGGAGTATACAAAATTTGGTTTAACGTCTTAGAAATAGAAATTTCTTAGTGGCTAAAAAAAGATAAGATAATCATTAATTAAAAATTATCGTTAATATTATATTATTATTATACTTACTATTACTCCTATTATTATTATTAATTATTATATTATTATTATTAAACGTTAACAGTATATATAAATTATAAGTTATAAACAGAAAACATACGAAAGGAAATGAAACTCTCGTCCTCTAACAAAATCCTTATCTCTCCTTATCCATTTTCTTTGAATTTCTACCTGAAACCTAGCGATCTAAGCTCCGGTAGCAGCAGAATAACAATTCTTGGAGAGAGAAAAGCTTAAGGTAAAATTTAATTCTGTTTTAAGTTTGAAACATTTGGTTTCGTATAGGGTCTTACAAATTAGAATAGTTATGGAGGTTCTGACCTTATAGAATTATTCTCAGGTAGTCATGGGACTAGTTCCAATGTTTTCTTGTTAAATTTGAGGTGATTTTGAGTTAGAAATTGAGTTTAGAACTTTTTATAGCTCAAGTCTAAACATTAATGACGTTTTCTATTTAAGGACTCAATTTTAATTTCTGTTACATAAGGATTGTTATCTATATTGTATATATGTGTCCTGTGAAGTTTTGAATGATTTGGATAGGTTTCGGGAGCGTTTCGCTGAGTGCAAAATTTGAGATTTTCATGCCCAAAAAGAGTCTACCATTTTTGCTAAAACGACTTCTCATTTCTAGAAATTCTAGTGAGATCTAGAATTGCATTTTTGTCATAACTTTTAACTCGGGTGTCCATTTTAGACGTTTTATATACTATTTCAAAACGTGCGACAAGCTCTACCATATGGTGTATGTCTTAGAGTTAAAATATAAGTTTTATTTTAGTGTATTTGAACTACGAGAATCGGTAGGAAATCCTAGGCTGTCCTTGTAACTGTTAAGCGGTATTTTGGGATAAACGCTTATTAGTTTATTATTGTTATGACATAGGACTCAGGATTATCGATCGTACTCCAAGCAAGTCGACCTACATATCTGAATTGAAACTTGAGGTAAGAAAAGTATAATTTACCACATGGCATGACAAGTTTTTGTTGGGTTTTATGCCCTAAATAAAACTCATTTCGTATAATCAGATTTACTTATTAATAAAGATCAGAAATAACATTTTATGTTGCATGGTTCACATGATTTATTTCATGATTATATGTATATAATGTATGAATTCTTTTTAAGTCCAGAACATATGAGTTGGTTAAAGATTATAGTGTTGTCAGCACAGTGGAATATAATCTTAATCATATGTTCAAAAGTTTATTCCCTGATTTGTCAGAACACTGGATTTAGACTGACATGGTATAATCAGCGATAGGTATTCTTACACCTTGGAAAAGTGTTATGTCCTTTCCAGGACATTGGCAAAGTTTACCAGTATCGGATGTATGGAGTATACATCGGAAGGGACCGATAATGAACTTTGATTAGATATGTTAAAATTTACCGTAATATCTATTCAATTCAATATCACCTGTTGATCCTAGATCAAATGATCTCAATCCTGATATGGTTAGGTTCAATCTCAAGAGTGTTATTCGTGTTCTTTGATTTGTTAAGTTAAGCCTACTTTTGGGTCAGGGTGATACTTACATTTTGAGAACACGGTAGTGCAATTGAGTGGGAGCGCTAACATAAATATGGAATCTATAGCTTCTATCTGGCAAATAGAAGTAAAGGATGATTTCCTTCGAGCTTAACCAAACGAAGATAAATGGTGGAGATTGTTGGGTTTTATGCCCTAAATAAAACTCATTTCAATATAATCAGATTTACTTATTAATATAGATCAGAAATAACATTTAATGTTGCATGGTTCACATGATTTATTTCATGATTATATGTACATAATGTATAAATTCATCTGAAACCCTTTTCACATACTTGATCCTGTTTATTGTGCCGTCAACACATTGGAAAGTAAACATGACTATGTGAATAAAGTTTCCTAGATTTATCAGACACAGGGTTTTACTGATATGATAATCTACAACAGAGTTTACTTGTATTTGGAGAAATACTATGTTCTTTCCAGAGCATTGGTTAAAGTAAAGCTCAGGTTGGATGCATGGGGTATGCATCGGAAGGGACCGATATTGAACTTTGACTTAGATTTATTAAACTTACCGTAATATCTATTCAAGTCAATATCGCCTAGTTGATCCTAGATCAAATGTTCTTAATCCTGTTATGATTAGGCTCAATCTTGAAAGGCTATTCGTGTTCTTTGATTTGTTAGTTAAGCCTACTTTTAGGTCAGGGTGATACGTACATTTTGGGAACACGGTAGTGCAATTGAGTGGGAGCGCTAGCATAAACATGGAATCTATAGCTTCTATCTGGCGAATAGTAAGCAAAGGATGATCTCCTTCGAGCTTGACCAAACGAACATAAATGGTGGAGTACTCATTTCACATAAGCTGAAATATCATTTATACGGGGTCAAGTGTTTTAAGGAATAAATACATTGTAGGGTGTAACGGTAATTTAATCCCATTACAGTGTAGATCATTCATATAGAGGATCATTGATCACATTAGGATTATAACAATGGATAACTAATGATGTGTCTATATGGTGGAACATATAGAGCATTCTATATACTGAGAGTGTAATTCTAAGTTCTATGCGTGGATTCAACGAAGAATTAATAAGTTAGTGAATTTTAGTGCTAAATTCTTAATCTACTTATTGGAAGCTCGGTTATATAGACCCATGGTCCCCCCACTAGTTGAGATAATATTGCTTGTAAGACTCATGTAATTGGTTTTGATTAATCAATTATAATTCTCAAATTAGACTATGTCTATTTGTGAATTTTTCACTAAGTAAGGGCGAAATTGTAAAGAAAGAGTTTATAGGGGCATATTTGTTAATTATGATACTTTGTATGGTTCAATTAATAAATATGATAAATGAAAATATTATTTAATAATTATTTATAGTTATTAAATAGTTAGAATTGGCATTTAAATGTTTGAATTAGGAAATTGGCATTTTTGAGAAAATCAGATACAAAAGGTGTTAAAATTGCAAAATTGCAAAGCCCAAGGCCCAATCCACTAATGCTATGGCCGGCCACCTATGTAGCTATTTTAAGTTGATTTTTTCATTATTTTAATGCCAAATAATTCAAACCTAACCCTAGTGGAATGCTATAAATAGATAGTGAAGGCTTTAGGAAAATTACACTTTTCTTCAGACTTTCTGAATCAGAAAAAACTGAGCCTTCTCTCTCCCTATCTTTAGCTGACCACTCTCTCTCTTCTTCCTTAGAATTTCGAAATCCTTAGTGTATGAGTAGTGCCCACACACATCAAGTGATACCTCAATCATAGTGAGGAAGATCGTGAAGAAAGATCATCAGCAAAGGAGTTTCAGCATCAAAGATTCAGAGAAAGAGATCCAGGTTCAGATATTGATAATGCTCTGCTACAGAAAGGAATCAAGGGCTAGATATCTGAACGGAAGGAGTCATTATATTTCGCTGCACCCAATGTAAGGTTTCTTAAACTTTATATGTGTTTATTTTATCGTTTTAGAAAGTTCATATTTAGGATGTTAATAAACATACTTGTGAGTAGATCTAAGATCCTGGTAAAATAATTTCCAACAACTGGCCTCAGAACCATGGTAATTGATTTACTTGCAAGAAATTTGGACTTTAAAACGATTGTTTGTATGTTCTTTGGATGGTATCATGTTGTATTGAGTGTTATTTGATGATTGATTGATGTTTGTAAATTTTCGTGAAAAATAATTGCGATTTTATCTCTGGAATTATTTTTATTGGATAGTATGGAAAAAATTAAGCAAGTTAGCCTTTTACAGAACTTAATTTGGATTTTATTTGAATTAGTTATGATTTTTTGAAGATTTGAAAAAATCGGGGCTGTGCTGATATTTTCCTGCGATCGCAAATCTGTCCGTACAGTTTCGATTTTTTTTGTTTTTCTTCGATTTTTCATGCTTTTTCATGGAATTAACTTCCAACTTTTTGTATAGTTTTGTATTTATACTATTACTATTCCTAATTCAATTCTAATTATCATTTTGAATTAATTTAATATTTTTTAAATTTAATTCAAGATATTAGTGTAATTTGAATTTGAATAGAATTAGTATCTATCTTCTTGCTTAAAAATCTATCTTATTTTTAAATTTGGTTATATCTTATTTTTTTTTTTTTAAATTTAAGATCAGATTTTATAAGATATTTATAAAATCTTTTAAGATATTTTTAAGATATCTTATCTTTTAAGATATTTTTAATTATATCTTATCTTTAAGATTTTTTTTTTCAAAAATTAAATCTTTTTAGATATTTTGACCTTATTTAAATTTAAAGTAAGATATTTATAATCATGTAATTTTAAATAGATATAAGATATTTTGCTAACTTTTAAATTTTGTTATTTTATTTATTTAAATTAAATTTAAAATCTGAAAAGATATTTATTTATCTTTTCTAATTTTTTATTTAATTTTTAATTATAAAATAACATTTAAAATTTAAAAGTAGTTAGAAAATTTTTGAAATGATATTTAGGTTGGTTGAAACCTAATTTTTCAAAAATCGTAGGTTTAATTTTAAATTTTTTTAAAAAAATTTCGAATTTTTCAAATTTTTTTTTAAAATTTTCGAATTTTTTTTTTATTTTTTATTTAATTAATTATTTTTGAAATTAAATATTTAATTTAAAATCAAATAAATCCTACATCCAACTATCCAGCTAACCTTGTTGCAGGAGTATGTGTTTTAGCTTGTTTGTAAGTTTTCAAAACCTATTATTACTTGATTGCAAATAGCCTTGGGTACTTTTTGCCAGATCTAATGATCTGATGGCTCCCTTGGTCAAGATAATAATTTGTAACAGGTATATTTACAATCTTCTTTCATCTGCGTATGACCTAGCAACATGATAGGACCCATCCAAAGTGTGCCTGTGTGAGCCTATGTGTTTAATTTGATTATAGATGCATATAGGTTGCTGTTGCTAAATAAAATGTCATAGTTTTTGATAGATTTTATTTAGGCCCATTTAGTTTTTGGGCTTAGTCAATTAATAACAGTTGTTCTTATTAAGGTTAAATTCCTCTCTTTTGGGCCTTGTGTGAGAGTTGGGAGCCATAGAAGTGGGTACAACATACTGAACCCAGCACCCCCTCACATGAACCACCCCAATTGTGAAGGCCCATTTGCTTGATTTGAATAACTGTACTAGGTTAATTAAACTAGTTTAACCTAATAAAATTGATTAGCAACATAATTAATTTCATTTATTTTGAAATTAATTTAAGAAAATTATAGTTTAAAGAATTTTTTTTATTCTAAGCTAAACTATATGTATTTTCTTGTATTTAATTAAATATAGAATTATAACCATCTAGATTCTTTCTGGAACTTAATTTAAATTTTTCATTAAATATTCTTATTTAAGTTGATATTTAGTTATCTTCAGCTAACCAACTTAAATCTGAATATCTTTTGAATTCAAAATTTCAAAATTAAGTTGAGGAATTTTAGGCATTGGTTATTAAGATTCTTTATATATTTTTTAAGTTAATATCTTTTCGAATATTAACTTAAAATGGAATATTTTCAAATTAAGTGGTTACATCTTAATTTTTGATATTTAATTAAATTTAAATTTGAAAAATGTTTAAGTTCTAGATTTTTTCTAATACAACTTAAATTAGATATTTTTTCAAATTTTGTGGAAAAGATACTTAGTCAAATAAGATATTTTCTAGATAGTTATTTCTAGACTACTTATTATTTCTAATATTAAATAGGAAAATACTATAAATTGTGAAATTAATTATTTAATTAATTTTGGTACAATTTATTTTAAGTATATTTTTCCTAGTATTAAACTAGAAATTAATAATTAAGCTTTCTCTACACTTAATTATTTATTTCTTGAATTTAATACATTTAATTAATTTGAAAATTAAATATCTAAGTTGATTTTTATCATCATACTTAAATATTTCTTTTTCATGACATTTAATTAAATAGAAAATTATTTTTAGTTGAAATTTAATTTTTCAACTAAATTTAAATAATTTTCAAAATATATTTTTTTTATTTTATTAATCAATTTTCGAAATTGCATTTCTTAAATGCTAGAATTTCGAATTTTATCTTGGAAAATAGATTAAGTTGTAAATTAATTATTTATTTTAATTAATTCTTGGATCAACTTAAATCAATGATTTTTTCATTTATTGATTAATTTAAAATAAATTGAATTAAAGTATATTATTAGAAATTGAATTAATTAGTCAAAGGAAAATCTAGATAGATGATATTTTTGCTTGAAGTATTTTTCTAGTGTATTTAATTAAATAGAAAATTAATATTTAAGTTGATTTTCATCATCATACTTAAATATTTGAAATTTTTCTTATATATTTAATTAAATAGGAAAATTATATTTTTTGTTGTAAATTAATTTTATTAATTAATTTTGGGCCAACATTAAATTAGAATAATTTTTCCAGGATTTATTTTTTATTTTAATATGCATTTTTCGAAAATTGTATTCTTATATACTTTAATTTTTCGAAATGCAATATATATTTATAGAAAATTAAATTTGAGTTGTAAATTAATTTAAATTAATTTTGTAACAACTTAAATTGAATATTTTTCTAAATATTTATTGGAAATTATTACTAAGATGGAAATAATTCATGTTATTTTCATAACCATCTAAGTAAAATTTATAAATATTAAATTAAAATTTATATTTAGAATTTTTCATTCTAAATTGGAAATTTTAATTAAATAAATATATATATTTAAAATAAATAGAATAAATGAAGAGAATCAAAGAAAATACAACTCTTTTTAAATAATGAGCTTGATTATTATTAAGATATTCGATCTCCATTGTTGGTCTTACAAAAGTTAAATGTTTTCAATATAACCTCGAGACGCTAGACTTCGTCCCCCTATGGATGGTTATTCGTTGAACGCATTTAACACCGTAAGATTTCATTTGATAAGTTTTTTGTAAGTTTTCGTCTCTATTAGACTCTCCCCTACGGTGACTACTTAGAGATAAACTTATGAAACATGAAACAATGGTGGAAGCTCATAAAATGAGAATAACCTTGACTCTCGCCTACCGGGACAACGTTGGATTCTTATTTTGATCGAATAAAAGGTTGCTAGAATGGTTTCTATTTTAGATGAGCTGACAACTCTATTCAATAAATGATGCTTTGACTCTCGCCTACGGGACCTTTGTATCAGTTTGTTGAAAACCTTGGAAATTATTTAGGATTGTATGTTTTAGTATTTTCACTTGTCATTCCTACTTGCTATATGCTTATAATTTCTGAATTGTGTATGAATTTATATTGAACCATGTTATTTTCTGTTATTAAGTTGTAGTTTAATTTTGAATCTTTATTGTTGGTCTAACATGTTTGTTTTTCTAATGAGATAAATCCCTAATGGATTTTCACCATTAGACATACATAATAGTGTAAGATCTCGAAAGATAAATATTGTATATGCAACGTCTAGCTGTTCATCAATTGATGACACCTTAGACTAGTATTTTTACAATACGAAACAAGAAGATTACATAAATAAGATTACTTTGTCTTTCGCTAATCGAAGCATCGTTGGATTCTTATTTATAATCGAAATTATCCTAATTCCTCTTAGCTTATTCATTTCGAATTAGCTCAATAATATACCATTGGATGAATGGTCTATAAATCATTTCATGTCATTTTATATGACGCATGTGATTATAATCCCGAAATTCTATTCCCAATTGATATAAATCCTCAATCTTAGAAATCTCCTACTTGTATGGGCAAATCTGACTTAGAGTTTAAATAGTAGTGGTGGTCCAAGAAAGAATTACTCATTATATTTGGTTGAATTTAAGTCTTTGACTTTAATTTTAGAATCCAAACAGAAATTTTCTTATATTTCTAATTCCAGATACAATACAGTTACACTTTCTCAAGTGTTTAATATCCATCTTTTATTAATGGATTCAACTGTATGGAATATGAGTTAGGTGTTCTGTGACCAGGATCCACTTGCAGTATTCTAAGAACTCTTTGATGTAACTAAACCTATGTCATCAATAGACACTACCACATTTTTTTTAATCTATGGCATTTGTATCTTGTTCATAGTGGATTTGACAAGATCAATCTCTGCAAAGAGTTAATATGCCTATATCCACTGAAAAAGTTCATCTCATTCGCAGATGGATGTACATTCAGGGGTGGATATGAGTTTTTCGTTGTATTCTTCAAACGATAACTCTAGATTATACCTTATGCAAAGAAATTTGAAATGTTTAAATATTTCATTAATTTCTAGCAATGGTTAAAACCATTAAGGTAAGTGGTTAAAGATCTTGCGAACTGATAGGGGTGGAGAAATAGTTAGTTGATATGCAGTTCAAAGATCATTAAATTGATTTTTGAATTATATCCAAACTTACCTCCCCAGAAATTTCGAGTTGCATGTTGATGTTTAGTTACTAGTCGTTGCCTAATTCCTTCTATGGTAATACAATTTCAGAATGATGTAATGGTTGTATACTTAATGTAAATCATTACTAGATTCATGGATGACCTAATCAAAATCTTAAGAAAAGCTAGAACTGTTAACCATGGTTTCTTAGCTATACTAAGTGATTAGGGGTGGACCATCCCATTGTCAATAGATAAGAAAGTGTTTGTTCAAACAAATACTACTTTTCTAAGAAAATGACTAAGTCTAATAAACAAGTAGCAAATAAAGGAGATATTTAATTCTTGATTCCAAAAGTGTTCTATCATCTTACATATGATGATCCCACTGCCTCTGTTGTCTTGTCACAACCGAAGAGATCAATACCATTTAGTTTTCTTAGACATAATTCACGGTGCCTTGTCGTAGTGGGAGAGTTTCTAGGAACTCACCTTCTTATGACTTGGGAGACACTAGTGATTAAAATCCATTTTGAGTTTAAACAAGTAATGGATTGTCAAGATAAGAAACTAAGAAGAAAAGCCAATAGAACTATAGTTTAATCCATTCACATGGAATAACCTAAAGTTTTCTATTACAATGACATAAAAGGAAATTTTCGTTTATAAGTCTATTCTATGGACTTAACAAAACTTCCTGTTCCTAGTATTATAGGTTTGAGTTTATCTAAACCTATGGCTTATGGTATACCTGGTAATTACTTACTCTAATGCAAGCAACTTACTTTAGTAAGATGCTGAAGCATTTTCTTTCTAATGGCAATCTATAGAAGCTTCACAACTTCTTAGGCATAGATTTTATTTATCTAAGGAAAAGTCTTAACTATTCCAGAAAAGATAAAGCCATGAAAGAATTTCTTATATCAACAGTGAGAGGTCTTAGATATGCTTTTGTATGCCTTAGACCAGACACCTGCTGTTGAGTGGGAGTAATGAGTAGGTATCAGATTAATCCAGGAGAAGAACATTGGAAGACAATCAAGTAAATCTTAAGATTAAGAAGAGGAACTATATGTTAGTCTATAAGGGTGTGTTTAAAACCCTTAGACTACACCATATCAGATTTTGAAATTTGCCTTTGTGCTAGAAAATCTTTCTGATAAGATGGTGGTTACTCTGGGGGTGGAATAGTGATTTTGGAGAAGTGTAAAAACCTATCTGAAGTCTCTAGGTCTACCAGAAAGGGACTGAATGTTAAAGCTGCAGGAAAGGTACTCAGTCTAAGGAAAGTTCTATACATCTTTGGCACCATTCCAAATTGCCTTAAACTACTAGTGTTAATTTCCTGATTAACCAAAAGTAGTTGCCAAAGGTATAGAATCCAGTATCCCAAGAGAGTAGACATATAGAGAGGAATTTCACATTATCAATGATTTTGTGATTAAGGAAGAGTAATAGTGGAGAAAAGGTTGTGGTTAGTTCAACCTTTCAGATCCTATTACGAGGAGTTTACTACTACTACACTTGATTTGTATATCAAGGTGTTGAGATTATTTGAAACGCACTTTTTGTTTTATATTAGTGCAAGTGGGAGTTTGTTGGGTTTTATGCCCTAAATAAAACTCATTTCAATATAATCAGATTTACTTATTAATATAGATCAGAAATAACATTTAATGTTGCATGGTTCACATGATTTATTTCATGATTATATGTACATAATGTATAAATTCATCTGAAACCCTTTTCACATACTTGATCCTGTTTATTGTGCCGTCAACACATTGGAAAGTAAACATGACTATGTGAATAAAGTTTCCTAGATTTATCAGACACAGGGTTTTACTGATATGATAATCTACAACAGAGTTTACTTGTATTTGGAGAAATACTATGTTCTTTCCAGAGCATTGGTTAAAGTAAAGCTCAGGTTGGATGCATGGAGTATGCATCGGAAGGGACCGATATTGAACTTTGACTTAGATTTATTAAACTTACCGTAATATCTATTCAAGTCAATATCGCCTAGTTGATCCTAGATCAAATGTTCTTAATCCTGTTATGATTAGGCTCAATCTCAAGAGGCTATTCGTGTTCTTTGATTTGTTAGTTAAGCCTACTTTTAGGTCAGGGTGATACGTACATTTTGGGAACACGGTAGTGCAATTGAGTGGGAGCGCTAGCATAAACATGGAATCTATAGCTTCTATCTGGCGAATAGTAAGCAAAGGATGATCTCCTTCGAGCTTGACTAAACGAACATAAATGGTGGAGTACTCATTTCACATAAGCTGAAATATCATTTATACGGGGTCAAGTGTTTTAAGGAATAAATACATTGTAGGGTGTAACGTTAATTTAATCCCATTACAGTGTAGATCATTCATATAGAGGATCATTGATCACATTAGGATTATAACAATGGATAACTAATGATGTGTCTATATGGTGGAACATATAGAGCATTCTATATACTGAGAGTGCAATTCTAAGTTCTATGCGTGGATTCAACGAAGAATTAATAAGTTAGTGAATTTTAGGGCTAAATTCATTATCTACTTATTGGAAGCTCGGTTATATAGACCCATGGTCCCCCCACTAGTTGAGATAATATTGCTTGTAAGACTCATGTAATTGGTTTTGATTAATCAATTATAATTCTCAAATTAGACTATGTCTATTTGTGAATTTTTCACTAAGTAAGGGCGAAATTGTAAAGAAAGAGTTTATAGGGGCATATTTGTTAATTATGATACTTTGTATGGTTCAATTAATAAATATGATAAATGACAATATTATTTAATAATTATTTATAGTTATTAAATAGTTAGAATTGGCATTTAAATGTTTGAATTAGGAAATTGGCATTTTTGAGAAAATCAGATACAAAAGGTGTTAAAATTGCAAAATTGCAAAGCTCAAGGCCCAATCCACTAATGCTATGGCCGGCCACCTATGTAGCTATTTTAAGTTGATTTTTTCATTATTTTAATGCCAAATAATTCAAACCTAACCCTAGTGGAATGCTATAAATAGATAGTGAAGGCTTTAGGAAAATTACACTTTTCTTCAGACTTTCTGAATCAGAAAAAACTGAGCCTTCTCTCTCCCTATCTTTAGCTGACCACTCTCTCTCTTCTTCCTTAGAATTTCGAAATCCTTAGTGTATGAGTAGTGCCCACACACATCAAGTGATACCTCAATCATAGTGAGGAAGATCGTGAAGAAAGATCATCAGCAAAGGAGTTTCAGCATCAAAGATTCAGAGAAAGAGATCCAGGTTCAGATATTGATAATGCTCTGCTACAGAAAGGAATCAAGGGCTAGATATCTGAACGGAAGGAGTCATTATATTCCGCTGCACCCAATGTAAGGTTTCTTAAACTTTATATGTGTTTATTTTATCGTTTTAGAAAGTTCATATTTAGGATGTTAATAAACATACTTGTGAGTAGATCTAAGATCCTGGTAAAATAATTTCCAACAGAGATCTCATTTCACTTAGCTGAAATATCATTTATACAGGGTTAAGTGTTTCAAGGATAAAATACATTGAAGGTGTAGCGGTAACAGTAGTGCTTTTTCAATGTAGATCATCTATATAGAGGATCATTGATCACATTAGGGTTATAACAATGGATAACTAATGACGTGTCTATATCATGGAACATATAGAGCGTTCTATATGTCTGAGAGTGCAATTCCAAGTTCTAAGTGTGGATTCAATGAGGAATTAATAAGTTAGGGAATTTACTTGGTAAATTCGGTTCAACTTATTGGAAGCTCGGTTGTATAGACCCATGGTCCCCATACTAGTTGAGACCATACTGCTTGTAAGACTCAGTTAATTGATTTTAATTAATCAATTATAATTCTAAAAGTTAGACTATGTCTACTTTATGAATTCTCACCAAGTAAGGATGAAATCGTAAAGAAAAGGGTTTCTAGGTTTAATTATTAATTAAGAGACTTTGTATGTCTAATTAATAATTATTTTAAAATGACAATATTATTTAATAATCTATTTTAGTTATTAAATAATTAGTTTTGGCATTTAAATGATTAGAATTGGAAAAATGGCATTTTTAGAGAAATAGAAATAAAATTGAGGAAACTACAATATCCAAGTGAGGCCCATGAAACTCCATGGCCGGCCACTCCCTTTGCTTGTTTCCCAATTATTATTTTCAATTTTAATTGCCATGTAATTGCTAATCAAAGCCTAGCAATATTAGGAAAGTGGTGGATCACACTAAATAAGGCAGTTAATCAATTACACAGTAAAAGAGGAAACTGTTTATTTGGAAAGTTGTGCTCTCCCTTTTCCCTATATAAAGCAACCCTTGTTCTCTTCTCTTGTATGCTTATGGAAGCTTAAAGCCACGAAATTAAGAGAGAAAAGAGAGAGAAAATTTTGAAATCCTTGTGAGATGAGTAGTGCCCACACATATCAAGTGGTACCTCAATCATAGTATGTAAGACTATGGAAATTCTGCATCAAAGAAGGTGAAAAGAAGATCCAGGTTCAGATCTTGGTGATGCTCTGCTACAGAAAGGAATCAAGAGCTAGAGATCTGAAAGGAAGAAGTCATATTATTCCGCTGCACTCACTGTAAGGTTTTCTAACTTTATATGTGTTTATTTTCATTGTTTTAGAATTCATATTAGGTTGTTAATCCAACATACTTGTTAGTAAATCTAGATCCTGGTAAAATAATTTCCAACAACTGGCACCAGAGCCATGGTAATAATTTACTTTCATGTAATATGAATTAAAACGATGATTTGCATGTTTTTGTGTTGATTTGGATGGTTTCATGTTGGTTTATGTGCTTATGTGATGAATGTTAATGTTGTACGAAATTTTTCCATGAAATATATTTTTTCGATTTTTGAAAATATTTTAGTTGGATTCCTTGTGAAAAATTAAGCAATTTTGTTTTTTACGGAACTTGATTCTGATAAAAATTGAAAAAGTTATGATTTTTTGGAAAATCAGGGTTCAATGGTGTTCCCTACAAATTGCGAATTTTGTGGGTTTTTCCCCAAAAATTCAATTTTTTCACGGGAGTGTTTCCCAAAATTCATTTTTTCAATTTTAAATATTTCTAAATTGAAATGTTTCCAATTTTAAATATTTTTAATTTGGAATTTTTCCAATTTTTAAATATTTCTATTTTGAAATGTTTCCAATTTTAAATATTTCCTATTATGGTCAGATTTAAAAATTTGTTAAGTTCTTTAATATTTATTTATTATTTAATTATAAGATTAGATATTTTGATATTTAAGATATTTTAAATTAAAAGATAACTTTGTCTTTTTATTTAAAATATTATATTAAAATTATCTTATATGGCAAATTAAATAATTAATAAATTTGAAATTAACATAGATATTTTTATAGATATACTTACCATAATATTTTTCAAATTCAAAAATTTGTTATTTTGTTAAATATTTAATTATTTATAAATTATAAGTTTAAAAATGATATTTTTTCTATATATATCATTTTTTCCTTATTAGAAATTTATAAATCATATCTTAAATATTTAAATAACATAGATATTTTTGTAGAAATTTGAATATTGCTTAATTTGAGATATTTTGACATATAATTACGGTAATTATTATTCATTTATTATTTTATTCCTAAAATAATAATTATCTAACCAAATCTATTTTAAAATTGGTTTATTTTATTAAATTATAAGATCTGAAAGTGATATTGAAGATTCTTTCCTTTCAAATCATTGATCTTATTAGATATTTAATTTAATTTGATTCAAATAAACCTAGATATTTTAAAATTAGTTTCCTTTATTTAGTTTGTTTAAGAATAATAATTTAATTATATTAATATCTTAATTCACATCTGTTACATGGACAATGTTTGTTTATTTATATTGTTTATTCAAAAAATTTTAACAAACCTATTATTTATTTGATCTAAATTGCTATGATTAACTTGTTGACAGATCTTATGATCTGATTTTAATCATAGTTCAATTGACGATAGATCTTATAAATAATTTGTAACAGGTAAATTTTCATTACAGGGTTGTTGAGAAGGGTGCATGACGAGGAGGAGCATGTTCTTCGGATTTGCCTTGTCGACTACTGCTTGTTCCAGGTGTATTGCAATTTTCATTACAGGGTTGTTGTTCTCGTTGTGTACCATGGTTGCTCAGTGCACACTCTAACCTCAAGGAAGGTACCTCTACGGCTTCATCGACTACCAAATCATGTTCATCATCCATATTCAAATCTACAATAGGATCATTATTGTAGAAGGGAGTATCAAATTCCTCAAACTGGTCAAATTCTGTTGCTTCTTGATGTTGATCTACATTGGCAGGAACCTCCTCATTCACACCAATCCCAACATCTGTTTTAGGAACGAAAGACCCTACCACACTCCGAGGGAGAGGATTAGTAGGCGGCGTAGGCTCCGAATTCCCAACTTTTCTCACCTTAGTCACAAATAATGGCATAAAATCTATGTTTGACATTGTTGCCCTCATCTCTAAGAACGTTCTTAGTTGGTGTTCTTTCTTAATAACCTCTGGCGGAATCAATTTTCCCTTCATGTACAAGGAACAAATCTCCAATTTCAAATCATACGCCAAAGGATCAACCTCCAACTCTTCATATAAAATCTGACGCAATTGTTGTATGGTTGTGTCAGTTCTAACAGTCAACGTCAAACTACCTTCAGCTTTATAAACCCAATTAAAACCCTCAACATACCAAACACCATCGTACGATATAACAAGAAACACAATCAATCCTGCAATTCGGAACAACAAAATATTCGTTAGGGAACAATACCAAAAAAATATAAAAAACCAAAAAATGGATAAATTTAATATAATCGACAACCTATCGACATCTCATCGATATCCCCTCGATAAGAAGTGTCATGATTTCTAGCAGTGAGAAAAGTCGACAAATTGTCGATAATCTATCAATATAATGTCATGACATTGAGGCAGTTAATGTTGGGTTTTGTGCCCTAAATAAAACCCGTTTCAATATAATCAGATTTACTAATTAATAAAGATTAGAAATCACTTTTATGTTGCATGGTTCACATGATTTATTTCATGATTATGTTTAATGTATAAATTCTATTATGTCATAACATATATAAATATGTATATATTTGTTCATGATTATAGTGTCGTTAGCACATTGGAATATAATCATGATTATATGTTTAAAAGTTTAATTCTCATGATTTGTCAGTTCACTGGATTTAGACTGGCATGATAATCAGCGATAAGGTATACTTACACCTTGGATCCTTTCCAGGGTATTGGCAAAGTTCACCAGTATCGGATGTATGGAGTATACATTGGAAGGGACCGATATTGATCTTGGATAAGATATCATAAACTTACCGTTACATCTTTCTAAGTCAATATTAATGGTTGATCTTAGGTCTATGAATCTTAATTCTAATATGGTTAGGTTCAGCTTAGTGGTATTATTTATGTTCTTCAAGTTGTTTGTGGTTGCTAACTTTTGGTTCTAGCAGATATTTACATCTTGGGAACATGGTAGTTCAATTGAGTGGGAGCGCTAATCATAGATATGGAATCTATAGCTTCTATAAGTATTTAGAAGTGAAACAATGATTTCCTTTGAGCTTGGCTTGATAGAGATAAATGATTGAGATTTCATTTCAGTAATTATATTAGTTTACTGAAATATCATTTATAGGTAGCTAAGTGTTTTAAAGATAAAATACATTGAAGGGTAGAACGGTAAATTTGTCTCTATTCAATGTAGATCATCTTTAGAGGATCTTTGACTATTAGAATTGTAACAATGGATAATCATAACGTATCTATATCGTGGTACATATAGAGCATTTTATATGATTGAGAGTGATATTCAATTCCAAATCTATAGTGGCGCAAGGCAGAATTAATAAGTTAGAGAATTTACTTGGTGAATTCTAGATTTACTTATTGAAAGCTCGGTTATATAGGCCCATGGTCCCCTCACGAGTTGAGATAGTTTTGCTTGCAGACTCAGTTAATTAATTTTAATTAATCAATTATAATTCTAAAATTAGACTATGTCTTATTTAAGAATTTTTACTAAGCTAGGGCTTAATTGTGAAGAAAAGAGGTTTTGGGGTCAATTAGTAATTAAGAGACTTTGCATGGTCTAATTACTAAATTACATAAATGATAATTTTATTTAGTAATTAGTTATAATTAATAAATAAATAGTTTGGACATTTATAGGATTGAATTGAAAAATATAGTATTATTGAAAAAAGAATTAGTAGTTGAAATAAAGTGGCAAAATTCTAACTAGAGAATGGTCCATTATTGTGTACGGCCATGAAGTGATTTTTTGCCCAAGATTTTATTCTTTTTTAATCCATATAATTCACCCCTAAGCCCTAGTTGAAACACTATAAAAGGAACATGATACTCTTATCTCATCCTCTTAACAACTTGTCAACTAATGTCAACTTGACTATTCAACGAACTTAGATGAGAAAGTTCCTTCCTTAGTGATTTCACCTCCTTCATTGTTCTTCACCATTCGAAACCCATAGTGAAAGAGTGTCATGCCCACACATAGCAAGTCAAGTACTCAATCATAGTGAGTAAGACGGGTGTAACCAAACGCTAAGGAGAGAAAGAGATCCAAGTTTAGATCTTGATAATGCTCAGCTACAGAAAGGAATCAAGGGCTAGACATCTTGAACGGAATGAGTCATTATATTCCGCTGCAATCAATGTTAGATTTTCTTAAACCCTCATGTGTTTGTTCCATTGTTTTAGAGAATTCATATTTAGGATGTTAATTTAGCATACTTGTTAGTAATTCTAAATCCTGGTAAAATATTCCCAACAGTTGAGACACTCAATAAAACTGTCGACATATCATCGATATCACATTCATAAAGATTGACTTTGAGAACCTATCGAAAACCTATCGAATAACATTTGAGAAAGGTATCCCTGACCTTGGAACATCTGCTTCGAGAACCTTTCGAGAGCTTATCGATAGCTAGTCGAGAAAAATAATGACATGACATTGAGGTAGTTGAGACACTCAATAAAACTGTCGACATATCATCGATATCATATCGATAAAGATTGGCTTCGAGAACCTATCGAAAACCTATCAAATAACATTCGAGAAAGGTCATCCCTGACCTTGGAACATCTGCTTCGAGAACCTTTTGAGAACTTATCGATAAACAATCGAGAAAAATACAAAACCCAGAATAATCTTAAAAAAGAGATCTCGTGATTTTGACAAAATTCTACGAACAACCCCATAGATCTGCCGAAATATGCTATACTTTTACAATCATTTAACAAATGTTTTAAAAAAATACTTACACATTAATCTACAATGAAAGGGAGGCAGAGGAGGGGCGGCGCGGTGGTTGGAATGAGACGTGAAGGATGGATGGTGTCCTTCACGGTGGTTGGGCTGGTGCGAGTTGGCTCGTCGGACGTCCTCAAGGGGTGTAGGCGGCTGAGCTAGAGAGAAGGGAAGAAGGATTTATTTATTTTTATTTTTGAAAAAAATGGAGAGGAGCCATTATGGAGATGAGAAAGGGGGAGGAGTTGGTTGATGGGGTGACTGATGGGGATGTGGTAATTTTTTTTTTTTTTGTTAGTTTTGAAAAAAAAAATAATAATAAGAGTATTTTAGGTGAAGTGGGAAGTTAATAGAATTGTATTGTATAAAATAATTAAGAAGGTTTTTTTTTTAAGTATATTAAATAAAATTTTTTAATTATAAATAATATTGTGGCTATAACAAATACTATCATAAAAAATATATTTTTAATATATATTTTCAAACAATATTTTTCAAACATAAAAGTAAAGAAAAAGCTTGTAAATAAGAGATTGTAATTAACTAACTATAGTTAATCAGACTATTTTAAACTTTTATTAACCATCATCACTCCTTAAAGTTTCATATCAGTACAAATTGATTGACATGCGTTAAAACTCTAATATGTTTGAAAACCTCACAAAATCCTAAACTACATTATTTTCATTACCGACAGCCATCAAGAAAATACTACACTAGTTTCATTGTCGTTCATCTAAAATGACTTTCCTGTCTGCAAAAACATCATGGTCAAATTTGTTTTGACTTTGGTTTTATAACAGCAGTAGCAGAAAATAATAATAATAATAAAAAAAAGTGAAAAATATTCTGAAGATAAAACCATGGGGATAGGGTTTTTGAGTATATTCTTCTGTGATTTTTCTCTATCGTAATCCTTTCTCTCTCTCTCTAAAAAATGATAGTCTTCTCTCCGTATCCAAGTCCAACCAGCTCAGTCCTTCACTCTTCTTCCAATATCTTTCATACCCACATCGCTTTAAGCTCTATCTTAAACCCCATTGGAGATGGAAGCTTAATCTTCAAGCGACGGACCAGGGCGTATCGGTTCCTGGTGCTCTTCTCAGCCCATTCCAACCCCAAAATTGTTAAGTCCAACCGTAGGTCTCGGTACGGTCAGGCTCTGTCTCCGTATGACAATGATGAAGAAGATGAAGAACAGTGTGGTGTCGACAGTGAAGATGAAGATGAAGATTGGTCGACTGAAGTGAGTTTTTCTTAACTTGAACCGGGAATTTCGGATAGAGTTTCACTGGATTTTTTTAGATGTTTTACGCTGTGTTTTCAACCATTTGAATGTTTTTCATGCTTTTGAAGCTGTAAATTTTGAATTATTGTTAATTAACTATGTCGACTATTTAATTTAATGTTTTGTTATGAAAAATGAAACTTGATTTTTCCAGACTTTCCTACACTTAAATTCGTCATAAGGCTTTACTTATTGTTAATCGAGCTTTTCGTTTTCTTTTTGTCATTGATTTTGAGGAAGTTTGATTTGTTTTGTTTCTATTAGTTTTAAAAAAATTGTAGGAAGTGCACGTTTTGAGTGATGCACAGTTGCCCTGAGAAACATATAATGTATAGTTGAAAGCAGCAATTTTTTTCTTTTTATTTTATTTCTTTTCATTTGTGCTCTTTATGCTTTCTGCTATATATTACTAGTTTGCTACTATTGTGTTTGTTTGTGTGTGAGAATTAACCTGTAGCTTTACCCGGGAACGGTTTCCAGGATGAATTTGCTGAGGTTTCAGATATTGATGCTAAAAGAAAAAGGTCCAAATTGCAAGGAAGATTTGGTGGAAGTAGGTGTCAATTGCCATTGAAGCTTTTCTTAAAGCATTATATATAAAAAGAAAAAAGGAAACAGTGAAAAGAATTAACTGAATGAATGTTTTGATATTGCAGGCAGTCGAAAACAACCTCAGAAAAGCCAGAGCAGAGTCTTATCAAGTTTTCCGGTTGATAAGGAATTAGGTGGCAGAATTGGCAAGCAAACTCTAGACAAAAATATTGCTGGAAGTTATCACCATACTTCAAACAGAAAAGAATCAGTTAGTTCCGTAGACGTACGCAAAGAAAAGGTGTGAACACTACTTTAGTTATCCACATTTACTATCTGATGTAACAATGGCTCAATATACCTAATTCTTTTGTATTTTTCTTTTTTGAGCAGCTAAATATGAGGAAGATTTTTAAGAATAAATATCCTCGGCTATTTGAAGAGATAGACTTAGATGAAAAATGGTTACCCCTTATAGATTACTTGAGTACATATGGGCTTAAGGAATCACACTTCATTCAAATGTATGAGAGGCATATGCCTTCCCTTCAAATAAATATATGTTCTGCACAAGAAAGGTTGGAGTATTTGATTAGTGTTGGTGTTAAACAAAGGGATGTAAAAAGAATACTTATGAGGCAGCCACAAATTCTAGAGTACACAGTGGAGAACAATTTGAAGTCCCATGTCGCCTTCTTGACGAGTTTAGGCATCCCAAATTCCAGAATTGGACAGATAATAGCTGCTGCTCCTTCCCTCTTTTCCTACAGTGTTGAAAATTCACTGAAGCCCACAGTGAGATACTTGGTTGAAGAAGTTGGCATTAAAGAAAAGGATTTAGGAAAAGTGGTGCAACTAAGCCCTCAAATCCTGGTTCAGCGTATTGACATATCCTGGAATACTCGTTATATTTTCCTTTCAAAAGAAATAGGAGCATCCAGAGATAGTATGGTGAAGATGGTCACAAAACATCCTCAGCTCCTGCATTACAGCATTGATGATGGATTATTACCCAGAATCAATTTCCTCAGGAGTATAGGAATGAGGAATGCTGACATCTTGAAAGTTATAACTAGCCTTACACAGGTTGATTTTATTACATTTTCACGGACATTTTCAATACTTCAAATTATTGTCCTTGTGTTCTGATGTTATCATATTTGCAGGTACTATCTTTGTCACTTGAGGATAATTTAAAGCCCAAGTATTTGTACTTGATCAATGAGCTGAGTAATGAAGTGCACTCATTGACAAAATATCCTATGTACTTAAGCTTGTCGTTAGACCAGAGAATCCGGCCTCGGCATAAGTTTTTGGTTTCCCTGAAGAAAGCTCCAAAGGGGCCATTTCCTCTGAGTTCATTGGTTCCAACTGATGAGAACTTCTGTGAGCGGTGGGCTGGAACTAGCTTAGACAAATATCTAGCATTTCGGCAGAGACTGCTACTCAAGAAGTTTGCAAACAAATATGAAAAGAAATACTAATATCGTGATCGGAAGCTTCATAAGATTTACTGACTGAGTTTGAAGAGCAGTGTTAATTGCATCATAAATTTATTTGCCCTTTTATTTATACCAGGGTGAAACTGTATTTGAGGTTTCAAATTGACTGCTCAGACTATGGTTTCTTATTATTAAGCTTCTGTTCAGAACATCATCAGGTTACTCAAGTTTATGATGATTGCATGACATTATTCCAGAGCTATAACATAATGTAGAAGATGCTCCAAACCTTCCTGAAATGGCCCCTAAAAAATATTTGAAGCAGTTGATTGTTGCAGAAGCTGTCCCCCGCCACCGGTGATCATTAACCAAGTTACTAATACAGAAATAAGGTGAACTTCTCTACTATTAAATCATCTATGGTTGGTGGAGTGAATGAAAGTAAAGTCACATATTAACTTGCAACAGTATTCACTTAGTCATTGTGCATATCTCAGTCTGCCTTGGACTGGAGTGCTCTTCTTTGATCATCTCTCCTTTCCACTCTGCTATTATAATTTGATGTTTTTATCATTGGTAATGCAGGTCTGGCCAAATTACTGAAAATCATGGTGACAACTTAACAGAAAGCTGTAATGACTGCAAATTATGTTGTCATGTATGCATTAAATAGTTTCTGAAGTATTCATTATAATGTTTCTTGAAATTCAATATAAATATGTTAGGCAGTGGGATATATTTTTATATGTAAATTCTTTCCCTGCAGAGACAGTAATATATCTTTGTTATACCTGTTCACCCTCGAAATACCCATAAGAGTTACATATCAGCTTTATAATTTTATTCGTCTCTTCTCAATTTATTGTAATGAACACTTTAAACAGAATAATGCAATATGTTCTATATCAGGTATTTTTGTTAGCTGACCTGGAATTTTTTTCCATCTGGTTAAATATATCCTGTAGGATGATAAGCATACCTGCTCTGCTGTGATTACTGATTAGTTACTAAATCGAAGATTTGGTTGAAGCTCATTCTGGTGATGCATGTAGTACATACTATGTTTGAAATTTTTCTTTATTTATGTGGGAAAATTACGAAAAATAGTGTAGAATTAAGAATGTCGAAACTTTAAACAATCAAAAGATTAGCAATGACAAGATTATCAAATCAAAAATAACAATTGGATGAAAAGAAGGGCGAACAAAGTAATGGAAACTAGAAAACAGTAAAGGCAAAAATTAAAAAAAATTAGGTTAATTAGGATTTTTATCCCCTAAACTTTAACATGTACCAAATCATGTTTTCTAAATTTTTGTGGCCGTTAAAAATTTCCCGTGAACTATTGAGATTGTTAGATTTAGGGACTTTTGTTTAATTTCATTCAATTTTATTATTTCAGTGATTCTTTATGTACTAAATCATGCTTCCCAGACTTTGATATTTACTAAATCATACCCCTCGAACTTTAACATATACTAAATTATGTCCTTGAACTTTCTTTCATGTTAGACTTTTTTTTACTAAAATTAGATAAAAGCCTTTATATTCTACAATCACAATAGTTCATGGGGCATTTTTAACGACTTTAAAAGTTCGGGAGCATGATTTGGTACATGTCAAAGTTTAGGGGGTAAAAATCCTAATTAGCCAAGAAATTAACACCAAGATATATCCTAGTTTAAGTCCTATAGATTGATGTGATTTATGGCTCTACTCCAGTTCTGGAATACCACTGAGATCCTTCTTTATTGATTAAACAATAATAGGTACAATACAGTCAAGATGAGATTCTTTGTTGAGTCTTCACTAAGTGTTTCAACTCTCACTCTTACACACAAGAATCTTGTTCATCTAAAAAAGATTCTTCTTACGAAACCCCAAACCCAATCTCTCTCTTTTCTCTGCACCTCTCTATCTCTCTCAACCTCTCAATCGTTTCTCTCTCAAACTCTCAATCTCATCTGAATTGAGTTCTAAATCTCATCTCTTGAAATAACAAGTCAAGGTGGCATTTATAGGCTTAGGATCAAGATCTTAAAGTCGGTGGCTGGAAGAAACGAGGTTGTTAAGTTAGTTAGGAATTACTAACTTAACCAACTCCTCTTTGAGCGAAGTCTCCACGTTAGCCTAAGTATTAGAGCCTTCAGGAACATATACGAGCTTCAAGACTCACGAATCAAGGACACTCAGTGATGATGCTTCTGGATAGGAATGCGCCTGCTAGAGTCGACTATCCGGAACTACCATTCTAGGAGGGACAACAAGCCAACAAGAACTCCATCCCGGAGTGAGGCTAGCATTCCTGAAGACTGGACCTGGAGTGTGTTGGGCTTTGTGCCCTAAATAAAACTCTATTTCAATGTAATCTTTTCTATTCAATTATCAATAAAGAATCAGATTTAATTTACTTACTTGTTTAATGTGTTATTTGGTTCATGTGATCATTTATTTAATTATTTGATTAATAAATTCATCCAAACCCTTATCACATTGATATTCTTGTTTATTGTGTTGTCAACACAGTGGAAAGTAATTAAGATTGTGTGATTAAATGTATTCCTAGATTTATCAGTACATAGAGTTTAACTGATATGATAATCTACAACGTAGTTTACTTGTACCTTGAATAAGTGTTATGTTCTTTCCAGGGCATTGGTTAAAGTAAGCTTGGGTTGGATGTATGGAGTATGCATCGGAAGGGACCGATATTGAATTTGAACTAGATATGATATCTTACCTAGTTGATCCTAGATCAAATGATCTCAATCCTGAGATGGTTAGGTTCAATCTCAAGAGTGTTATTTGTGTTCTTTGATTTGTTAGTTAAGCCTACCTTTTGGTCTGGGTGATACGTACATTTTGGGAGCACGATAGTACAATTGAGTGGGAGCGCTAATCATAGATATGGAATCTATAGCTTCTATCCGGACATAGAAGTGAAATGATGATTTCCTTCGAGCTTGGTTAAATAGAGATAAATGATAGAGCGCTCATTTTAGTGATTATATTAGTTCACTAAAATATCATTTATAGGTGGCTAAGTGTTTTAAGAATACAATACATAGAAAGGGTGTAACGGTAATTTTGTCCCTATGCAATGTAAATCATCTATAGATGATCATTGATTATTGGAATTATAACAATGGATAATTAATAGCATATCTATATCGTGGAACATATAGAGCGTTCTATGTAACTAAGAGTACAATTCCACGTTCTATAGTGGTTGAACGAGGAATTAATAAGTTAGAGAATTTACTTAGTAAATTCTAGATCTGCTTATTAGGAGCTCGGTTATATAGGCCCATGGTCCCCATACTAGTTGAGACAAACTGCTTGTAAGACTCAGTTAGTTGATTTTAATTAATCAATTATAATTCTAAAATTAGTCTATATCTAGTTTATGAATTTTTCACTATGTTATGGCTTGATTGTGAAAAAATGGTATTTTAGGGTCAATTTATTAATTAAGAGACTTTGTGGAGTCTAATTAATAAATATTATAAATGACAATTTTATTTGATAATTATTTTAATTATTAAATAAATAGTTTTGGCATTTATAGGGTTGAAGTTGCAAAAAGTGGTATTTGTGAAAAATTGATAAAATAGTTTAGAAAATGGCAAAAACCAAACTAGTGTGGGGCCCACTATGTGGCCGGCTACTAAGTGTCATTTTTACTCTATTTTTATGAATTTTTTATTCCAAATAATTCAACCCTAACCCTAGTGGAAATTAGTATAAAAGGAAGGCTATGGTCTCATTATCCAATTAATGCCTCTAAACCTAAAGACCTAGTTTTCTCTCTAGGTTTATGAGACCTCTTCCTTCTTCTTCCTCTAATTTGAAAATACCATAGCCCTTCTTCACAAAAAAAAAAAATCAGCCATTAGTGATTGAGTGCATGCCCACACATAACAAGTGAGTCCTCAATCATAGTATGTAAGACTGTGAAGAATCCAAAAAACAAGAAGAAGAATCGGGCTCAGATCTTGGTGATACTCTGCTACAGAAAGGATACAAGGGTTAGAGATCTGAGCGGAAGGAGTCATTTAATTCCGCTTCTACAACTGTAAGGTTTCTCATACCTTTTATGTGTTTATTTTCATCGTTTTAGAAATTCATATTAGGATGTTAAAAACATACTTGTTAGTAAATCTAGTAAAATATATTCCAACAAAGTGGACATGATGGTAATCTGGGAATACCTTTCCAGACTCGACTATCATTCCACAAGACTCCTTTCGGGATTGGCTTCTCCGAGAACAACTTTCTAGAAATGATGTTTGTTGAGACCTTTTCATTTGGAGGAACTATACCAAAAATTCCACCGAGTTACTTCAAATTAAACGAATGACGAAGATAAAGAAAGAATGCAACCATCATTGGTTGGTGTTCCAGGAATCTTAGTATGCTAACTTCTGAGATTGATCAAGTTCAAGCAATGCTTGAACTTGTTTAAGGTTAAGACCTTAGTCCCAACATCAGCAGGACTATCTTCAGTATTGATCTTCTCTAAATCAACCAACCCTTCTTCTATCTTCTCTCTAATCCAGTAGAGTCTTATATCTATATGTTTACTCTTTTCATGATAAATTGGATTCTTACAAAGGTAAATGGACGTCTGGCTGTCTGAGAGCACAGTCACTTCCCTTTTGATTTGTTTTAACTCATAAAGAATTCTGCAAAGCCACAATGCTTCCTTGAAAGCTTTCGTAGTCGCCATAAATTCTGCTTCTGCGGTTGAAAGAGCAACCACGGATTGTAACTGGGCTTTCTAGCATATAAAGTTCTGTTTTGTCAAGAAAACATCAAAAGCGGTTTATTTTATTGTATCTCTTTTTGAGGCATCATCCACGTTCCATGCCCTCCAAATATCTCAATAACCATTTGAGGGCTTTCCAATGTTCCATGCCCAAATTGGACATAAACTGACTTAGGATACTTAGAGTGTGAGCTATGTCCGGTCTCGTGCTCACCATCACGTTCATTAAACATCCTAGAACCACTGCATAAGGTACATCCTGTTAGCCCAAGATATGTTTCCAAGAGGGGGGTGAATTGGAAATTTAAACTAATTTCGGAAAATTAAAACTTTTAACACAAAATTATGCAATTAGTCAATTAATCAAGTAAAAGCAAGTAGTATGGCAAGCAATATATTAAGACAAATAATTAAGCTTGTAAAGTAAAGAGTTTAAGGATTAGAAAATGCAAACTCTCGATTTTTACAAGGTTCGGTAGAGCTATGCCACCTACGTCCTTGGTCTTCAAAGCTATGGACCTAGCTTTGAGTTCCAATATCGAGCCAAGTTAACGGGCTTGACTAACCCTTACAATCGGGAAATTTTCACCAAGGTATTTCCAAACCTCTTACAATAGTTTCGCACCCCCGAGGACTATTAACCTCTTTCTCGGATTGTTGAAGTGCCAATATCACTATTACCGGGTTGTTTACAAAACCGGTGCCAACCTCACCTCAATCACAATATGGAAATGTGTTTGATATACAAGCTAAAATCACTCTAGAAATATGATGATACAATGGAAACCTAGAGTGAAAAGCAAGCACACTTAAGATGAATAAAATCAAATTTTGGCTCAAAGTGTGTGAAAAGTGTTGGTTTGGATTTCAAACTTAGAAGCTCCTTAATCTCACTTAGATAGGTTAGATATATGTAATAAATGCTCAACCAACTTATTTTTTGAAAGAAAAATCGAGTTTATATAGTGTTTGAAAGAAAACTAGTCGTTTATAGCCGTTAGCACGTTTCCCGAGGTGAGGTCAGCCATGAACCGGAAGTCCGGATGGGAACCCGAATTCCAGATTGATTACAACCGGAATTCCGGTTGCCAACCGGAATTCCGGATGACTGGCCAGAGGCAAAAGTGCCATTTTTCGGGACTTAAACGCGCATAACTTCTTACTCGATTATCCGATTTCAGAAATTCCAACTTTGTTCTCTTAGTTAAACAAAATGTGATTTAGAACTTCAATCAAAAAAAAAATTTTGAACTATCGTGTGAGAAAACTTGTTGCACAAGTTAGTGAATGGGCCAAAATTCAAATTTATAAAAACTTAGTGTGCTATGCAAATCACTTTAACAAGACTAAAGTAAATTTATACCATTTGATTTTGAGTAGTCTTGATGTAGATGAGCCTCCTAGCTTGATTTGCATGTTTTTGATCCCAAGTTGACTTTTCCCGAGAGTTGACCTTGACTTTGACTTTGACTTTGACTTTCGGGTTGACTTTTTGACTTTAGGCTTTTGAAGACCTCTTTTGAATAGGGTCTTGAGTTGTTGATCCCTTGATGAATCTTTTGCTCTTGATATGCTTGTTGAATCCATTTAGTGTTGCTTTCAAAAGTTTGGTAAAAATACCAAAATATTTATTTTCTCTTTTAAATTTGCTACAAAATCAATAAATCATTAGTAACAAATAATAATCAAATATTTGTTAATCATCAAAATAAGGAGATCGAAAAGTTTGAGTTAACACATCCTTCATGTTTTCTTTCTCTTTCGTACAGTTAGGATATTGTTCCTTTGACACAATAAATTGTCCCCCTAACGAGATGGATGTACTCTTTGCATCTTCCATGTTGAACTTCTGAATAATTTTCTTGATGTACCTGGACTGCTTTAGGCTAATAGTTCCTTCCTTTCAGTTTCGTGAGACTTCTATAGTAAGTATCTTTTGAACTGGTCCAAGCTCTTTTATCTCAAATTCTCTTTTAAGCTTGTCTTTGATACTTTTGACCACGAATTTAATATCATCTACATAGAACAATAAGAACATAGTCGTAGATTGCTCCAGATTCTTCAAACCATACAAAGATCTATTAAACTTGCACACTAATTCAACTCCTTTCCCTTCCACCTAAAACCTAGGTGGTTGCTTCATATAGATCTTTTCATCCAGGAACCTATTCAGAAAACATCAAGCTGTTCAACACCAAACTCCAGATGTGGTGCCAAGGATATCATCAACCTTATTGTTTTATACTTTACCATAGGTGAGAAGATTTATGTGTAGTCTATACCTTCCACCTGAGTAAAAACCTTTAGCCACTAACCTGGCTTTGAACCTCACTGGTTCATTCTCATTGATTCTCCCTTTCACCTTGAGAATTCATTTGCACTCCACAATCTTCTTGTTCTCCGGCTTCGGCACAACTACCCAAGTCTTATTTTTTCGAAGTGAATCCATCTCCTCATCCATGATCTAAAGACATTTAGACTTGTTTCCACCTGAATTCGCTTTTTCATAGCTTTTGGGCTCTTCAATTTTAGTCTGTTGAACTACCGCTAGTGCAAATGCTATTATGTCTGCTTCCGCGAACCTAGCTAGAGGATGAATCTCTCTTCGGGTTCTATCATGAGCAAACTAATAACCTTCTACAACTATCTGTCCGAACCCTTCCAGCACCTATGTTTGGTCTTCGTTATCTTGTTCTTCCAGCTCCACACCAACTTCTGTCTGCATTTTCTTTCGGTTCCATATTATCTTTCACCCGTGAACCTTCTTCCAGGAGCTTTGTTGCATACTCCATTTCCACACTTGCAGTGTCTTTGTTTCCTATATTTCCTGCATCACATGGAGACACACTACCCTTCCTGGAGGTCAAGTGAGGATAATCTAACTCATTAAAGACAACATTTCTAGCAATCATAACCTTTGGTTCGCCCTTCCTGGAAATGTAGATTCTATAGGTTCCTAAGGCATAACCTAGGAAAGTTCCCTTCACAGACCTATGTTCCAGCTTGTCAATAGATTGGTGTACATATGTTGTACACCCAAATGTTTTTAAGTGCGTTAGGTTGGGGGTTCTATTTTACCACATTTCATAGGGTGTTTTTAGGTCTATTACTCTATTCGGGCTCCTATTTACAAGGGAGGTTGCAGTTGCTAAGGCTTCCCCCCAAAATAGTTTTTCAAATCTGAAACTGAACTGTAAACATCTAACTTTGTTCAAGAAGGTTCGGTTCATCCTTTCAAGAACACCATTTTGCTTCGGGGTCTTCACTATGGTTCTATGCCCATGGATCCCAAATTCTTTACACATCTTGTTAAATTTGAAGTTAACAAACTCCAACCCATTATCAATCCTAAGGTTCTTAATTTTAAGGTTGGTTTAGTTTTCCACCTGAGTTTTCCAATTTCTAAATTGTTTCAGACACTCAGTAGTTAACAAGTATGTCTAACACACGGACTGTAATCATTAACTATGGAAAGAAAATGTTTCTTAACGGAGTGAGTAGGGACCTTGTATGGTCCCCAGAGGTCAGCGTGCAGATATTCAAGTATCTTTAGTTGTGTGCCTTGCCAGAGTGAACTTCAGCTTATGTTTTTTACCTAGAACACAAGCTTCACAAAATGGTAAGGCACAAGAGTTTAAATTTTCAATGATACCTTGTTTGTGATGTTCTTTGAGGCCTTGTTCACTAATATGTCCAAGTCTCTGATGCCACAACTTTATATCCGATTCTAGTCCTTTCACCATACTTGCCTCTCCAGATGACACAATTTTTCCTTGGAGAACATACAAACCATTTATCTTTTCACCTTTCATCACTACCAAAGAACCTTTGGTGATCTTCATGTTGGAATATATTTTACCAGGATCTAAATTTACTAACAAGTATGTTAATTAACACCCTAAATATGAATTCTCTAAAACAATGTAATTAAACACATATAAAGTTTAAGTAACCTTACATTGGTGGCAGCAGAATAATAGGTCTCCCCCCACTCAGATCTCCAACCCTTGTTCCTTTCTGTCACAGAGTTTTATCAAGATTTGAGCCCGATTCTCCTTCAAGTGTTGGATTCTTCACAGTCTTACACACTATGATTGAGTATTTGACTTGATATGGATGGGCATGTACTCTTTTACTATAGGTTTGAAATTTATGAAGAGGGAGAAAGAGGATTTCAAAATAGAGAAGGAAAGGAGGCCCTCAAAAACTCTAGTTGCCTGATAGAATGAAAACTAGGTTATGAGGGTTGGATGAGAATGAGAGAATCCTATTCCTTTTACATTATTTCACCTACGGTTAGCATTTAAATTATATAGAATAAAAAAATGATAAACTAATAACAAAATTAAACACTATAGTGGCCGGCCATATAGATGGGTCCCACTAGTTATAATTTTGCCATTTTTTGAACCATTTATCTTTTATTTCACTAGTGACATATTTTTCAATTTTAATCTTATAAATGTCAAAATTATTTATTTAATAATTATAATTAATTATTAAATAAAATTATCATTTATCTTATTTATTAATTAGGTTTTACAAAGAATCTTAATTAATAAATAAACCCTAAAACCTCTTCTCTTACAAGCAGTATTGTCTCACCTAGTGTGGGGACCATGGGCCTATATAATCAAGCTTCCAATAAGTAGCTTTACAATTCAACAAGTAAATTCTCTAACTTATTAATTCCTCCTTGCGCCACTATAGATTTGGAATTACACTCTTAAATATATAGAACTCTCTATATGTTTCACGATATAGATACGCTATGAATTATCCATTATTATAATTCTAATAATCAATGATCCTCTATATATGATCTACATCGAGTAGGGACAAATTTACCGTTCCACCTTCAATGTATTTTATCCTTAAAATACTTAGCTACCTATAAATAATATTTCAGTAAACTAATATAATTACTTAAATGAGTACTCCACCATTTATCTCTATTAAGCCAAGCTCGAAGGAATCATCATTCCACTTCTATGCATTTATGATAGCTATAGATTCTGTATCTATGATTAGCGCTCCCACTCAATTGAACTACCATGTCCTTAATCTGTATGCCACGTGAAGATCCAATTGGTCGACTTTAATGAACAAATAAAAGAACATAAATAATACAACTTAACTAGAACCTAACCATCTCAGGATTGAGATCATTTGATCTAAGATCAACTAGGTGATATTGAATTAGATAGATGTTACAGTACGTTTATGATATCTAATCCAAGTTTAATATCGATTCCATCCGATGCATACTCCATACATCCAATCCAAGCTTACTTTACCAATGCCCTAGAAAGGACATAACACTTATCTAAGGTGCAAGTAAACTACATTGTAGATTATCATATCAATTAAATCTTGTGTACTGATAAATTATAGAAATTCATTTAATCACATAATCTTGATTACTTTCCACTGTGTTGACATCACAATAATCAAGAATATCATTGTGATAAGGATTTGGATGAATTTATAAATCAAACAAATGATCATGAACTAAACATGTGAACCAAATAACACATTAAACAAGTAATGAAATAAATCTGTTTCTTTATTGATAAATGAATAATCAAGATTACATTGAAATAGATTTTTATTTAGGGCACAAAACTCAACAAACATTCTCTTGCACTAATATAAAACAATCAGTACATTTCAATTAATCCTAGATTCTCTCTGTGCTTTTCAAATGCAGTGACTGTCAAAATCCTTATGAATAGTATCAACTTTTTCAACCATTACGTCCCCTCTTGCCACATATTTTCTAATGATGTGGTACTTCCTCTCAATGTGTTTGCTTCTCTTATGGCTTTGAGGCTCTTCACTGTTGGCTATAGCACCAGTGTTGTCACAAAGTAAAACCAGTGGTTTTTCCATTCTAGGAACAACACCAAGTTCTGTGAAGAACTCTCTTAGCCAGGCAAGTTCCTTAGCAGCGTTAGCGAAAGCTATGTATTCGGCCTCCATGGTAGAGTTAGATATTGCAGATTGCTTAACACTTATCCAAACAACTCCTCCACCCCCAAGAGTAAAGACCATCCTAGATGTAGACTTCATGTCATCAAGACAAGCCTAGAAATCTTAGTCGGTATAGCCGACGGGATTTGAAGCACCACCCTTATAGACTAACACATAATGCCTTGTAGTCTTTAAATATTTCAGAATATGATAAACTGCAGTCCAATCTCCCTCTCCTTGGTTCGTCTGATACTTGTTCACAATTCCTACTGCATAACAAATGTCTGGTCTAGTGCATAACATAGCATACATTAGACTTGCAACTGCTGAAGCATAAGGAACTTTTTTCATGTCTTCTATCTCTTGGAGATCAGTGGGACATTGTTCCTTAGATAGACCCACACCAAGTCTAGAAGTCATAACTGCCCCTTTGGTGTTGCTCATTGAGAATCGCTCTAGCACCTTATCAATGTAAGCTGCTTGCGAGAGAGCAAGTGATCTATTTTTCCAGTTTCTAATGATTTGAATACCAGGAACATAACTAGCTTCACCCAAATCTTTCAACTCGAATTGAGTGTTAAGCCATTGCTTATTGTCAGTCACATTCTTGATATTGTTACCAATGATGAAAATGTCATCAACATAAAGGACCAAGAATAGTACCACTAGATTATCCTTGAGTTGGTAAACACAAGGTTCATCTTCATTTTGGTGAAAGTTGTAGGTTTTGATTATTTCATCAAACCTTTTGTGCCAAAGAGCGAGAAGCCTGCTTAAGTCCATAAATGGACCTATTTAGCTTGAAAAATTTCTCTTCTTGTCCTGGAAGTTTATAACCTTCTCGTTGCTCCATATAGATTGTCTTGTCAAGAATTCTGTTAACGAAAGTTGTCTTGACATCCATTTGCCAAATTTCATAATCGAAAGTGACAGCTATGGAGAGAAGTATTTTGATGAATTTGAGCATGGCGGCCGAACTAAAAGTATCCACATAGTCCACACCTTCTCTTTGGGTATAACCCTTTGCGACAAGTCTAGCTTTAAAACTTTCGACTTCTCCACCACCACCTCTTTTCTTCTTGTAGACCCATTTACATCCAATTGGATGATAATCATCAAGTGCATCTACATATTCCCAGACTTTATTTCTTTTCATGGAATCCATTTCTGAATCCATTCCGGCTGGCCATTGATTCTGCTCTAAACTTTCATGTTTATAGGTTAATGGATCGTCATCAATACCAACACCAATGACCATATTGATTTCACCATCCAATCCATAACGAGCTAGTTTTCTAGAAACTCTCCCACTACGACTAGGAGCCGTGATCTTCTGAACAAGAACATTAGTGGTAGTTTGCTTGGTTGCATCAACTTGCATTGGTTCAACCGAGGGAGTGGGATCATCCTCTATTTGAGTAGAAGATGATGGAATATTATTTTGAGTTATATCTGAAAGCATTTCCTCCAATTTGCTTTACAGCTTGAAGTTCTTAATAAAGTCATCTTCAAGGAAAGTGGCATTTGTAGAAATTTTATCATCCTTGTGACTATAAACATGCAAACTTTAGTTCGCTTTTTTAGTTTGCCATCTTTCTTTCTTAAGACATGAGCAGGGCACCCCCAAATTCTGTAATGACATAAACTGGGTATACGACCATTCCATAATTAACAAATTAATTTTCCACTTAATCTAATTTTCAAATTAAAATTTTCAAAATATCTACATTTGAAATAAATGTACTTCAAAATTTACATAAAAATTGATTATTAAAATAAAATAAAATATACTCTGAACATTATACTTAATAAGTTGATCTGAAATTAAAAAAATTTCAACTTAAATATGATTTTCTATTTAATTAAATTTATTAAAATATAAACAAATAATTAAGTATCTTGAATAAAATCAACTTAATTATTAATTCTAATTTAATATCTAAGAAAAATATTCTAATTTAAGTTGGTCTAAAATTGATGAATAAATTAATTCTCAACTTAAATATATTTTACTATTTAATATAATTTTTTGAAATATAAATAAATAAATAAGTATCTTGAATAAAATCAACTTAATTATTAATTCTAATTTAAATTTTGAGAAAAATATCCTAATTTAAGTTGGTCTAAAATTAATTTTCAACTTAAATATATTTTCCTACTTAATTAAATATTAGAAAGTGTTAATTAGTTGCTAGAAATTACTATCTAGAATTTTTTCTTTAAACTAAGTGTGTTTTTCTAAATTAATTTTAAAATAATCCAATGAAAAATTAATTTTACTTATTTCAAAATTAATTTAATTGCTAATTCAATTTTAATTAGGTTAAACTAGTATAATTCGCCAAATACAATTATTTAAATAAAGTATATGGGCCTTCACAGTTGGGGTTGTTCATGTAAGGGAGGGTTGGGTTCAGTATGTTGTACCCACTACTATTGTCCCCTAACTCTCACATAAGGCCCTAAAGAGAAAAATTTAAGCTTTAATTAAACAATTGTTATTAATTGAATAAGCCCAATACTAATTGGGCCTAAATAAAACTATCACAGGTGATATTTTATTTTAGCAACCTAGTCCATTTAAATATCTAAAAATAAATGGGCTTCCTATATGCATCTAACCCCAAAAGCAAACATATAGGCTCACACAGGTCAAACTGATTTGGATGGCCGCATCATGTTTCTATGTTTATCACAGATGAAAGAAAATACAAAATTTACCTGTTACAAATTATTTATATGTTCTATTGACAATTGGACTATGATTAAAATCAGATCATTGGATCTGTCAACAAGTTAATCATAGTAATTTAGATCAAATAAATAATAGGTTTGTTGAAAAAAGAATTGAATAAATAATTTAAATAAACAAACAATACCCATGTAACAATATGTGAAAATGAAATAGTTATTAATTATATAATTCAATTATCATTTAACGAACCAACTAAATTTTGAAAATTTAGGGTTGTTTTACCTTAAATATCTTTTTAAAATTTAAAATTGAAACTAATTTTAAAATATCTAGGTTTTATTTGAATTATTTTATCAAATTAAATTAAATATCTAATAAGATAAATGATTTGAAAATAACCAAATGGATATTTTTCATATCATTTTCTAATCTTATAATTTAATAAAATCAAAATAAACAAAAGTAAATAAATTTTAAAATAGATATGGTTAGATAATTATTATTTTAAGAATAAAATAATAATTAAATGATAATTTTCTAAATTATATGTCAAAATATCTTAAATTAAGCCTTTTTTAAATTTCTACAAAAATATATAAATTATTTAAATATTTAAAATACCATTTATAAACTTTTGATAAGAAAAATAATATAAAATATAATTTTTCTAACTTATAATTTATAAAGAATAAAATATTTCACAAAATAACCAATTCATGCATTTAAAAATATTATGTTAGGATATCTATAAAAATATCTAAGTTAATTTCAAATTTATTAATTATTTAATTCATCATATAAGATAATTTTAATATATTATTTCAAATTAAAAGGATAATTCTTTCTTTTAATTGAAAATATACCAAATATTAAAATATCTAACCTTATAATTAAATAATTAGTAGATTTTAAGAAATTAAGTAATTTTTAAAATCTAGTCATAATTTAAAAAATAAAATAACTAATTTTTAAATTTGAATTTTAAAATATCTCAAATTAATAATAATCTATTTAAAAATTAAATATTTAAGTTTAAATGTTAAAAATAATATTTTATTTAGATATTTAGGGTTTGAAATTCAAATAATTCAAAATTTGGTGAAAAATCACCAAAAAATCGCATTTTTTGGTGCAAAGCACCTAGCTGCCCACGAGCCCAGCAGCTTATCACGCTGGTGGAGAGGGTGATTTGCAGGGTGTCCTACCGAGAAACCTCGGTGCCTACAGGGTGATCACTCGGCGGATGCACCATCTGGGCGTGTCTGAAGGAGTGGCACGTCGAGTTCAGACAAGGAGATGTCTGAGGCACGAGCGCACACAAGCACCTTGTCTGAGTGACTAGTGCTTGCAGTGCTCGACCCTCGACACCACTTGGACCGAATTTTTCAAACTTTCATATCTTTCTCAATTTTTATCGGAATCGAGTTTCGTAAAAGCTAAAATTACTTAATTTTTTTTTTACAAGGAATCCAATTAAATTATTTTCAAATTGAAAATAAAATTAGTTTCATGGAAAAAATTCGTAATTCACATACAAACATCAAATCACACACAAACCAACATGAACACATCCAAATCATCACAATTATCGTTTTAAATCCATATTTCATGAAAGTAAATCATTACCATGGCTTTGAGGCCAGTTGTTGGGATTTATTTTACCAGGATCTAGATTTACTAACATGTATGTTTCATTAAACCCTAAATATGAATTTTCTGGTACGATGAAATTAAACACATAAGAGTTTAGAAAACCTTACAATGATGGCAGCGGAATAATAATGACTCCTTCCGGTCAAATCTCTAACCCTTGTTCCTTTCTGTTGCAGAGTAATAACAAGATCTGAGCCTGGATCTCCTTCTCTCTTTCGGGTTGGTTACCACCGTCTTCCGCACTATGATTGATTACTTGACTTGCTATGTGTGAGCATGGTACTCTATCACTATGGCTTGAATGATGAAGAACAATGATAAGGTGCAAAATCACTAAGAAAAGGAGTCTCTCATCTACTAGTTGTCAGAGGATGAAAACTAGGTTTAATTTGGTTGAAAGTGAGTTGGTGGATGAGATGAGAGCATCATGTTCCTTTTATAATATTTCAACTAGGGTTTAGGATTTAATTATATGGATTGAAAAGTAATAAAATAATGGGCAAAATACACACTAAGTGGCCGGCCACTAATGGGCCTAACTAGTTACAATTTTGCCACTTTATTTTAACCAATAATTCTTCTTTCAATAATGTCATATTTTCTAATTTCAATCTTATAAATGGCAAAACTATTTATTTAATAATTATAATGAATTATTAAATAAAATTGCCATTTATTTTATTTATTAATTAGACTTAAAAAAGTTTCTTAATTAACAAATAAACCCCAAAACTTCTTTTCTTCACAATTAACTCATTGCTTAGTGAAAATTCATAAATAAGACATAGTATGATTTTAGAATAATAATTGATTAATCAAAACTAATTAACTAAGTCTACAAGCAGTATTATCTCAACTACTGTGGGGACCATGGGCCTATATAACCAAGCTTCCAATAAGTAGAACTAGAATTTACTAAGTAAATTCTCTAACTTATTAATTTCTCTTTCCGCCACTATAGATTCGAAATTCCACACTTAATTATATAGAATGCTCTATATGTACCAAGATATAGATACTTTATGATTCTCCATTATTACAATCCAAATAGTCAAAAATCCTCTATAGATGATCTACATCGAGTAGGGACGAATTTACCATTCTACCTTTTAATGTATTTTATCCTTAAAACACTGAGCTACCTACAAATGATATTTCAGTAAACTAATATAATTTTTGAAATGAGGCCTCAATCATTTATCTCTATCAAGTTAAGCTTGAATGAAATCATCGTTTTACTTCTAAATATTTATAGAAGCTATAGATTCAATATCTATGATTAATGCTCCCACTCAATTGAACTACCATGTCCTTAATCTGTATGTCACGAGAAGATCTAATTGGTCGAATTTAATGAAAAAATTGAAGAACATAAATAATACAATTATGATTAAACCTAACCATCTTAGGATTAAGATCTATTGACCTGAGATCTGTTGGAAATTATTTTACCAGGATCTTAGATCTACTCACAAGTATGTTGATTAACACCGTAAATATGAACTTCTAAAACGATTATGAAATAAACACATATAAAGTATTAGAAACCTTACATTGGGTGCAGCGGAATAATATGACTCCTTCCGTTCAGATCTCTAACCCTTGTATCCTTTCTGTCGTAGAATATTATCAAGATCTGAACCTGGATCTCTTTCTCTCCTTCTTTAGTGCTGAAACTCCTTCTTGCTGAAAGTCTTTCTTCACGATCTTCCTCACTATGATTGAGGTATCACTTGCTGTGTGTGGGCACTACTCTAATCACTAAGTGTTTCGAAATCTCAAGGAAGAAGAGAGAGAGAGAAGTGGCGGCCAGGTATAGAGAGAGAAGACTTAGGTTTTTCTGAAAAAGTGTAATTTTCCTGAAGCCTTCACTATCAATTTATAGCATTCCACTAGGGTTTGGTTTGAATTATTTGGCATTAAAATAATGAAAATATCAGATGATAAATGCTATAAAAGTGGCCGGCCCTTGGCAATATGGAATTGGGCCTCACTTTTTGCAATTTTACAGTTTTATCATTTTTGCATCTGATTTTCTCAAAAACGCAAATTTTCTAATTGAACCATTTAACTGCCAATTCTAACTATTTAATAACTATAAATAATTATTAAATAATATTGCCATTTATCATATTTTTTAATTGAACCATACAAAGTATCATAATTAATAAATATGCCCCTAAAATATTTCTTTACAATTTTGCCCTTACTTAGTGAAAAATTCACAAATAGACATAGTCTAATTTGAGAATTATAATTGATTAATCAAATCCAATTATATGAGTCTTACAAGCAATATTATCTCAACTAGTGGGGGGACCATGGGTCTATATAACCGAGCTTCCAATAAGCAGATTAAGAATTTATAATCTAAATTCACTGACTTATTAATTCTTCGTTGAATCCACGCATAGAACTTAGAATTGCACTCTCAGTATATAGAATGCTCTATATGTTCTACCATATAGACACATCATTAGTTATCCATTGTTATAATCCTAATTTGATCAATGATCCTCTATATGAATGATCTACACTGTAAAGGGATTAGATTACCGTTACACCCTACTATGTATTTTATCCTTAAAACACTTAACCCCGTATAAATGATATTTCAGCTTATGTGAAATGAGTACTCCACCATTTATTTTTGTTTGGTGAAGCTCGAAGGAGATCATCTTTTACTTACTATTCGCCAGATAGAAGCTATAGATTCCATGTTTATGTTAGCGCTCCCACTCAATTGAACTTCCGTGTTCCCAAAATGTACGTATCACCCTGACCTAAAAGTAGGCTTAACTAAGAAATCAAACAACACGAATAGCCTCTTGAGATTGAGCCTAATCATAATAGGATTAAGATCATTTGATCTAGGATCAACTAGGCGATATTGACTTGAATAGATATTACGGTAAGTTTAATAAATCTAAGTCAAAGTTCAATATCGGTCCCTTCCGATGCATACTCCATGCATCCAACCTGAGCTTTACTTTAACCAATGTTCTGGAAAGAACATAGCATTTCTCCTAATGCAAGTAAACTCTGTTGTAGATTATCATTTCTACAACAGGTTAAAGTAAAGCTCAGGTTGGATGCATGGTGTATGCATTGGAAGGGACCGATATTGAACTTTGACTTAGATTTATTAAACTTACCGTAATATCTATTAAAGTCAATATCGCCTAGTTGATCCTAGATCAAATGATCTTAATCCTTTTATGATTAAGCTCAATCTCAAGAGGCTATTCGTGTTCTTTGATTTGTTAGTTAAGCCTACTTTTAGGTCAGGGTGATACGTACATTTTGAGAACACGGTAGTGCAATTGAGTGGGAGCACTAACATAAACATGGAATCTATAGCTTCTATCTGGCGAATAGTAAGTAAAGGATGATCTCCTTCGAGCTTGACCAAACGAAAATAAACGGTGGAGATCTCATTTCACATAAGCTGAAATATCATTTATACGGGGTTAAGTGTTTTAAGGATTAAATACATTGTATGGTGTAACGGTAATATAATCCCTTTACAGTGTAGATCATTCATATAGAGGATCATTGATCAAATTAGGATTATAACAATGGATAAATAATGATGTGTCTATATGGTGGAACATATAGAGCATTCTATATACTGAGAGTGCAATTCTAAGTTCTATGCGTGGATTCAACGAAGAATTAATAAGTCAGCGAATTTAGGTTATAAATTCTTAATCTGCTTATTAGAAGCTCGGTTATATAGACCCATGGTCCCCGCACTAGTTGAGATAATATTGCTTGTAAGACTCATATAATTGGTTTTGATTAATCAATTATAATTCTCAAATTAGACTATGTCTACTTGTGAATTTTTCACTAAGTAAGGGCGAAATTGTAAGGAAAGAGTTTTAGGGGCATATTTGTTAATCATGATACTTTGTATGGTTCACTTAATAAATATGACAAATGACAATATTATTTAATAATTATTGATAGTTATTAAATAGTTAGAATTTCCATTTAAATGGTTGAATTTGAAAATTGGCATTTTTGAGAAAATTAGATGCAGAAATGATAAAACTGCAAAATTGCAAAAGGTGAGGCCCAAATCCACATTGCTTAGGGCCGGCCACTTTTATAGGGTTTATCATCTGATATTTTCATTATTTTAATGCCAAATAATTCAAACCATGCTATAAATAGATAGTGAAGGCTTCAGGAAATTTATACTTAACTTTCTACTTTTCATTCAGAGAAAAACCTGAGCCTTCTCTTTCTAAACCCTAGCCGCCACTTCTTTCTCTTTCTTCTTCCTTGAATTTCGAACCTCTTAGTGATTAGAGTAGTGCCCACACACAGCAAGTGATACCTCAATCATAGTGAGGAAGATCGTGAAGAAAGACATTCAACAAGAAGGAGTTTCAGCACTAAAGAATGAGTGAAAGAGATCCAGGTTTAGATCTTGATAATACTCTGCGACAGAAAGAATACAAGGGTTAGAGATCTGAACGGAAGGAGTCATATTATTCCGCTACACCCAATGTAAGGTTTCTCATACTTTATATGTGTTTATTTCATAATCGTTTTAGAAGTTCATATTTAGGGTGTTAATTAATATACTTGTGATTAATCAATTATAATTCTCAAATTAGACTATGTCTATTTGTGAATTTTTCACTAAGTAAGGGCGAAATTATAAAGAAAGAGTTTATAGGGGCATATTTGTTAATTATGATACTTTGTATGGTTCAATTAATAAATATGATAAATGACAATATTATTTAATAATTATTTATAGTTATTAAATAGTTAGAATCGGCATTTAAATGGTTGAATTAGAAAATTGGCGTTTTTGAGAAAATCAGATGTAGAAAAGACAAAACTGCAAAATTTCAAAAAGTGAGGCCCAAATCCACTTGTATAGGGCCGGCCACTTTTGTAGGGAATTTAAACTGATATTTTCATTATTTTAATGCCAAATAATTCAAACCTAACCCTAGTGGAATGCTATAAATAGATAGTGAAGGCTTCAGGAAAATTACACTTCTGATTCAGAAAAAACCTGAGCCTTTCTCTCTCCCTATCTTTAATTTTAGGCGCCACTTTTTCTTTCTCTTCCCTCTTGAATTTCGAAATTCTTAGTGTAAGAGTAGTGCCCACACACAGCAAGTGATACCTCAATCATAGTGAGGAAGATCGTGAAGAAAGACTTTCAACAAGAAGGAGTTTCAGCATCAAAGATTCAGAGAAAGAGATCCAGGTTCAGATATTGATAATGCTCTGCTACAGAAAGGAATCAAGGGCTAGATATCTGAACGGAAGGAGTCATATTATTCCGCTGCACCCAATGTAAGGTTTCCTAAACTTTATATGTGTTTATTTCATCGTTTTAGAAAGTTCATATTTAGGGTGTTAATCAACATACTTGTGAGTAGATCTAAGATCCTGGTAAAATAATTTCCAACAATATAGTCATTCGCAATTACAGTGATGTCAACACATTGGAATGTGATTATGATTATATGCTTCAAAAGACAAAGTCCCTGATTCATCAGTGCACTAGATTTACACTAATGTGATAATCAGCAATGAAGTGTACTTACACTTTGAATAAGCGTTATGTTCTTTCCAGAACATTGGCAAAGTATGCTAGTTTCGGATGTATGGAGTATACATTGGACTGGGACCGATATTGATCTTGGTAATGATATTATAATCTTACCGTTGTATCTTTCTAAGTCAATATCACTGGTTGATCTTAAATCAAAAGATCTTAATCCTGACATGCTTATGTTCAGTCTCAGGAGTGCTATTCATGTTCTTTGATTTGTTAGTTAAGCCTACTTTCTGGTTAGGGTGATACGTACATTTTGGGAACATGGTAGTGTGATTGAGTGGGAGCGCTAAATATAGATATGGAATCTATAGCTTCTATTAGGACATAGAAGTGAAACGGTGATTTCCTTCGAGCTTGGCTTAATAGAGGTAAATGGAAGAGCTCTTGTTTCAGTGATTATATATTAGTTCACTGAAATATCATTTATAGGAAGCTAAGTGTTTTAAGGATTAAAATACATTGAGGAGCGAAACGGTAAATTCATCCTTACTCGGTGTAAATCATCTATAGAGGATCTTTGATTATTGGGATTAGAACGATGGTTAAATGTTTATAGCGTATCTATATCGTGGAACATATAGAGCGTTCTATATGATTAAGAGTGAAATTGCAAGTTTTATGAGTGGATGCAACAAGGAATTCATAAGTTAGGAAATTTACTTGGTAAATTCTAGTTTGGCTTATTGGAAGCTCGGTTGTATAGGCGCATGGTCCCGATACTAGTTGAGACCATACTGCTTGTAAGACTCAGATAATTGATTTTAATTAATCAATTATAATTTTAAAATTAGACTATGTCTAGTTTATAAATTTTCACTAAGCAAAGGGCTTAATTGTGAAGAAAAGAGATTCTAGGTTTTATTTATTAATTGAGAGATTTTATTATGTCTAATTAATAAATATATTAAATGACAATTTTATTTGATAATTGATTTTAATTATTAAATAATTAGTTTTGGCATTTAAATGGTTAGAATTGGAAAAATGGCATTTTTGAGAAAATAAGGAAAAATTGTCAAAATTGGGAAAATACCCAAGTGGGGCCCACTAACTATGGCCGGTCACTTGCAAGGGTTTTTCCACTTAATTTTTCTATTATTTTAATGCCTAATAAATCCTAACCTAAACCTAGTGGTTGCCTATAAATAGATAGTGATGGCTCACACTTAAAGATGATGAAATTTCTTGCCTTCAGGAAAAATTGAGCCATTTATTCCTTCTATAGAATTCGAACCAGCCCCTCTCTTTTCTTCATCATATTTTCATACCTTGAGTGATAGAGTGAGTGCCCACACACATCAAGTGGTATCTCAATCATAGTGTGTAAGGCTGTGAAGAATCTAGAATCAAGAGAAGGACATTCGGGCTCAGATCTTGGTGATACTCTACTACAGACAGGATACAAGGGTTAGAGATCTGAGTGGAAGGAGCCATTAATATTCCGTTGCACCCAATGTAAGGTTTTCTGAAACTTTATATGTGTTTATTTACATTGTTTTAGAAATTCATATTTAGGATGTTAAATAACATACATGGTAGTAAATCTAGATCCTGGTAAAACATATTCCAACACATTTCCCATTAGAAATCTTCCTCCATCAACTGATCTATAATCAAAAAATACTCTCGACTTGGACACATGTGATAATTGCATCCGGAGTCGAGAATCCATTCCCTGTTCATTGAAGACTCTGAGATAAAGAATAACTCTTCATCCATGGAGCAGTCATCACTATCTTCTGCGATTGTAACAGAGTCTTTCCTGTGGTGATTGTGCATAAAGTCCTTCCTATCTCCATTTATGAGATTTCTTGAAGCCTTGCTGCTCCTTGTACTTCTTGTAAAATCTTTGAAAGTGTCCAGACTTTCCTTAGAAGTAACACTTCCTTGTTTCCTTCTCTCTGGACATAGATATTGATTGAGAGTGATGGTGTTTACTCTTTGAACTCACTTTTTTGGTGATCTTCCTCTTGCCAAATACACTGTTTCTTTCTTGGATTCCTTCTCCAATTGTAACTCGAAATTCTTCAACTTAAGTGTGGCAAGAACATTTGTCCAACGCGATAACATCACTGCCATACTTGATGGCTTCCTTGACTTCTTGATATGAAATTGGAAGTGATCTCAACGGGATGATGGTCTGGCTTTCATCAACCTTGTGATTCATATTAGCCAAACCTACAATAATCTCATTAAATCTATCAATATTCTCATCTAAAGAAAGGGAAGAAATTATTCTAAAACCATATAATTTTTCTAGCAAATGATCTTGCTAGCAATTGATGTTTTCAAGTATAATTCTTCCAATTTATTCTAAACTCCTTTTGTTGTCTTCTCTGCAATGAGTTTCCTTCGAACACTGTTTGATAATACATGATGATCGTGTAGTATTTCATCTCCTCCATTTCTATTTTTTCCTCTCATATCTTTTTGCAAACAATTCTCATCTCCAAGGACCTTGGAGACTTTTTGGTGCTCTAAGATACCTTTTAGACTTTCTCTTCATAGCGCAAAATGCCTAGTTCTATCGAATTTATCCAATTTGAATCTCGCCATTGATGACATTCAAAGTTCTTCAAGAATTGTAGCGGAATGAATCTTGATTCTGCGTTCTTGATCGATTACCAAGCTAATTTGTGGAAAAATTACGACTAATAATGTAGAATAAAAAATGTCAAAACTTTAAACAATCAAACGATTAGCAATGACAATATTATCAATCAAAAACAACAATCGGATGAAAACAGTGGCAAACAGAGGAATGAAAATAATATAGAAAATAATAAATGCAAAAATTGAAGAAATTAATACCAAGATATATACTGGTTCAAGTGCTATAGATCAATGTGATCTATGGCTCTACTCTAGTTTTAGAACACCACCGAAAATCCTTCTTTATTGATTAAGAATATGTACAATACAGTCGTGACGAGATTCATTGTTGAGTCCTTACTAAGTGTTTCAACTCTCACACTTACACCCAAGAGTCTTCTTCATCTACAGAATATTTTTCTTACAAAACCCCAAACCCAATCTCTCTTTTTTCTCTGCACCTCTCTCTATCTCTCTCTACCACTCAATCGTTTCTCTCTCAAACTCTCAATCTCATCTGAACTGAGTTCTAAATCTCATCTCTTGAAATAACAAGTCAATGTGGTAGTTATAGGCTTAGGATCAAGATCCTAAAGTCATTGGCTGCAAGAAACAAGCCTGTTAAGTTTGTTAGAAATAACTAACTTAACCAACTTCTCTTTGAGCGAAGTTTCCATGTCACCTTGAGTATCAGAGCCTCCAGGAACATATACGAGCTTTCAGATTCACGGACCAAGGATACTTGCTGATGATGCTTCTGGATAGGATTGTGCTTGCTGGAGTCGACTATCTGGAACTACCATTCCAAGAGGGACAACTAGCCAACAAGAACTCCATTCCGGAATGAGGCTAGCATTCCTAAAGATTGGACCCAGAGTGGATATGATGGTCATTTGGGGAACACTCTTCCAGACTCGACTATCATTCTACAAGACTCTTTCTGGGACTGGCTTCTATGAGTAAACAACTTTCCAAAAATGATATTTGCGAAGAGCTTTTCATTTAGAGGAACTATACCATAGTTTATTTGTTTGTTTTTCTTTTTCATTTTTTTTTTTTTTTTGATAAGGTACAGGTAGAGAAGCTGCATTAGCTATTAACAACAGTGACAGTTTAACCGGTAATTGCACTTGAATGCATTGTGTTTGGCTTGTCTATTACTATTACTGCAGTAATGACCTGTAAAACGTCACAGTAAAAAAATACTTCATAATAGTAATTATGTTTTTACTTTTCAGACGAGTGCTAATTCCAATGTGTGTGAGGAATAAATATTAATAAATTACAGCAGTTTGTCACATCAAGGCTTAGAATATTGTCAACTGCATACTTAATACGACATGTACAATTTAATTTAATTTTGGATGTTATATATTTAAATTAAGAGAAGTGTTAAAAGGCATTAGTGGTGCTTATTAGTAGCCTTTTATGTGTCAATATTGTTATTGGTCCAATTAAGTATTGGGTCCCATATAGTTTAATATAATAATTTTTAAGAAGTATCGCTAGCTAATCACAAAGCGACATATCTAGAACTTCTAAGCAACATTGGTGCCTATTAGCAATGCTCTTAAATTAAAATTGTAAAATTTGACATTCCCTATTAAAATGGTTCGATATGTCATGTTATATAAGTATTGGTAGAATACTCGAAAGTTTAGGAGTTTTTAGCTCTATTATCTCTAAATTAGGCATGGCTACGCAAACTAGTGTTTGATTTTTTTACTTCTTTTTAGTAGTTAGGTGCTTAAATTTACTAAATAATAGCATGATTTGTTTAGAATTAGTCGTGGTGTTGGATTTTTCTTTTCCAGTAATTAGGTCGTTAAATTTACTAAATTATAGCATGGTTTGTTTAGGTGGTATTTTAGGAAGAGCATCTTGGTAAAAAAACCAAGTTAGCTTAAATGTTAAGGACATCCATGGAACTGGGTTGTCTCTCCACCTAAGGTCCTTGGAGCTCCCTTCCTCCGTATTTCTAATCAGTACTAAAAAATATAATATGTGGAAAGCCAGCTGTTTATTGAAATACCTATATTATACTAAAGCTTTTGCATGAATTGTTGTAAAAAGAATCTAAGGAGCATCATTAGTTCATTTGGTTGTAAGGTCTTTCTCCACCGTTCCTTCTCAATCACAAGTCATTGCTTTCCAACAATTGCTGTTTTGATTGAAACCTTTCTAGCCAGAAGATTACAGAAAATCCAATCATGGCCGGTTATCTAATAACATTATTAAATAATGGCCATATATTAGTCAATGTCATAAATAGTTAATAGTTATATTTAGTTGTTCCAACTAGAAGAGATCATGAGTGAGACAAAAGTTGAACAATGCATGTTTGTCTTCAAAAGACTTTATTAAATTCCCGCATTGTTAAGGTACAGACATATATTACCATATATAAAATGCAGAACTACTACTTTTATTGTTAATTAATTTTGAGATAAAAACTCATACATCTTAACTTACACCTTACCAAATTCTAAAAGACCTACTATGGATTGCTTACTATAATTTTGCTCTCTTAAGAGTGTTTACAACTATTGTTTTTCTTTTTGAAATCGTGTACAACTATTTAAGGAGTATTAAATGTCAATAATGCATTCATATCTGGATGTCACATAATGAAGATTGGAAATATTGGTTTTGCGCACAAAAAATATTATATAATTTTTTTTGGTGGGGCAGAGAATGTTGAAGTGTCTTGTAATTGCAAATGTTGTGCCCGCATAATGTGGATATATATTATATAGACAGAAGTTACTCTTGTGGACCTAATGGGCCTTGGGTCAATTATACACGCTGGACAATAATAAGACCAACTCAGATACAACAGGCAAAAAGAAAATAAAGTAGGAAGAAGGGGATGATAAAATACAAGATAATGAAAAGCAACTCCATGTACCAAACCCAAAGTTGAAATAATAAAATATATTAAATCTTCTAAAATGTATATAAAGTTGATGCCACTACTGCTCCAGTTATTTTCACCTATTGCTCAGTGTTACAGAGAGTATAAACAAAACATATTTAACCTCCAAGACACTCTATATACTCACTAAAAAGACTGAATACATAATTTATCAGTCTCTGTTCTAAAGATTCAGAAATTCTTGCCTTTCTTTCTGTGGTTAAGATTAGAAACTGTAAAACCATTCTTAAATATCTATATATACCAAGTATCATATTTCTTTACTAGATCCATCGCTCCAACTAAGGGGGGAAGGAAATTTTTCCAGTGTTTGTTCTTCTTTAAGCAGTATGTACGTGCAGAAAACTGACTGTTCGACGAATAAAGATTGAAAAGAAAAAAGGAAGAAGGGAAAGATAGTTTATATGTTTCGACCGAAGATGTTGCCTTTTGAATCAGATTTCTAACTCTATAATCTGTGTGTTGCCAGACCTATGTAACTGTAGAGATGCCATTAGCTCTGGAAGATGCAAATGGACTATCCGGGAGATTTAGTGCTTGACTGCACAAATTGAGAGAAAATTAAAGAATAATTAGGAGTAATAATAAGAATGATTGGCCAAAACCCAAGGTCCAAAATGAAGTCAATACCCTTCTTGGTCAGTATTGGTGTCTGTATGCTTGAACTTATCATCACTTGTAGATCCACAGTTAATAACATCAAACATATAACTGAATTGTTCCGAGGATGGGAAATTGAGCTGACCTTCTGCTGCTGCTGCTGCTGCTGCATCTGCTGAAGAAGAGATAAACTTTTTTAAATCCAAATAATGATGGAGGGAGACAGATGAAGCTTTTAAACAAGGTATTAGTGAAAAAGAAAAAGAAAAAAAAAACCTTCGGAGACTTTAAGATCATCCATAGTGTAACCAAAATATGATTGATCATTCACTGGCTTCTCCCTTAGCCTCACTGTTTCGAGCTCAACGGCTCGTTCTTGTTCCATTAACTGTTTTCTAATCATTCTAGAGTTTTCAATGCCTCTAGCAACTGAAAGAGCACAATGAAATTGATATATTTACAAAATGAAAATAAAAGAAAGAAGAATCTATTGTGCCAAAAAAACATAATATGCAATTGGCTTGCAACAGAATTAAGAGACTTTACAGACTTCAATTACAGATATTTTAAAAGTTCTACTCACTCGATTGAAACTCATATTCCAAGTCCGGGTACTGTGAAGAATAATAAGCTGGAGCTTCATTCCTATCTGAGTATTTTCTGATGAAATAAAAAATAACAAGTGGTTGAGAAACAAAGACATTGTTTCATTCTAGAAGAGCTTTACAAATCCCTCTGAAAAAAAGGAGCTTTACAGATAACAAAAAGAAAAATATAGTAATCTTCTGCAACAAGCAATGGACCAGAAAATATTGTATGTCATTGGCAATGAAAAACCACAAAGCACATTTTGGTATAGTAGAGAAAACAATGATTAGAAACGGCACCTTTCAACAAGCTTTGATTTTTCCCTGTAAGGCTTAACGAGAACCCGAGCCCCACAGACAAAATGAGGATTTCCTTTAGCCAAAATCACTCTCACTGTATCTGCACTAGCAAAAGTTACAAATCCAAACATCCTTCTCTGTTGGCAGGGAATCCGTACATCTTCAACAGGCCCAAAGGAACTAAAGAAGGAAATAAAAACAGTTAGTTAGCATAATAAAAGAGCAGTGGCAAGTTCCATGCAGTGAAATTACAAGCCTCTACCAAATCAATTAACTCAAAGTAAGCTTACTTGAAGTAGATTGAGACATCTTCTTCAGTGAAAGTGCTCTCAGCTGGAAATGTTAGATATATCTGCCTTGACCCGCTAACAATTGGACCTGGATCAATCTTTTCATTCCGGTGATCCATGTACATAGCAGAGTCTTCAGCCAAAATTAAGGCATGTTGTCCATGAGGCCTGCTAATCATGGACAAGAGTGAAATATTTTAGCACTCATATAATAGTCAGCTATAAAAAGTACTAAAGCCGAAGACAAAGATTTTTACCTGTCAATAAGCCGAATACTATTCTTCAATCGAGCCAGAAGCTTTGTTAAACTATACCCAGCTTTTCCATGCCTCTGGCTCTCTGTGAGGTAGCCATCAGCCTGTAGATATTTCCCATATTTCTCATAGTACATCGCTGGTAGAGAGGCAATCGAAACAGGAATCCCTCTTCTTGACTTAAGAAGCTCTATTATTTCCAACTCCAACTTCTCAAGTGAGCCAGGAGAGAAAAGATGGTCGTCATTAGCAGAATCATAGGCCTGAGAAAAGCTTTCAGGAATCACTTGCCCATGAGAATATCTACAGCTACTTCCATGTTTACAAAATCCCTTGATATAATAATGACAAGTCTTAACTGGAATCTCAGAAAGACCTGAAAGTCTTCTACTTGTTCTATCATTCAAGCCTCCAATTCCAGCATCTGGGTAGTAATTGTCCATACCTAATCCTGATAATCCAGAGTTTATTTGCTCCATCTGATCCTCTAAACTCAAACACTGGTAAAGTTTTTCATGTTCCAAGGGTGAGTCACCGAATCCCATTTGTAAAATCTCAGAGTTCTGATTCTTAAAAAGCTGGGGATCCCAATAAGGAGATGGTATTTGAAAATTTGAAGACAATTTAGGCCTTGAAATAGCAGTAGAAGAGAATGGAGAGAAACCTGAAGTTGGGTTTATGGAAGGTGACATAGGATTTGAGACTGACTTAGAAGCTAATAGTTGGAGTTCAGTTTTAGCCTTTGATATGATTTGATGAACAAAATGTTCTGGAGCAGAAGCCAACCATAGAAACTGCTGGTCATCATAGTCGTTTAAAAGAAGGTATCCTATAATCTTTGTAACATTTTCTGGTTCCAGTTCCTGAATTCTATTGTATAGTATCTTTGTAGACTCTGGAAAATCCATCATTTATACAAGGACTGCAAACAATGAAAAAAGAAGAAATGAGAGAATTTAGTGACTCAATTTTGAAAGACAACAGTTGCAGACTCAAAACAAATAAAGCCAACAGGTTCTCTTTCTCTTCTGCCCCAAAACAGAAAAACATCATGAAAATAAATTAAATAAATAATAATAAAAACAACACTAACAAACAATCTAGCCATAATAACAAATCTGTGATGAATAAGTTCCTATTGCAGATTCACAGCCTACAAATCTGACATAAAAATATTTGAAACTCAACAAGTAATAACAGAACATAAGGTTGAAATACAGAAGGAATGGAAATAAAATACTAAACCACTCTCAACATAGAAATAGAAATAAATTAACCTCAAAGTCTTCATTAGGCCAGAAACTACATCTAAGAAACATAGGAGATTTGGCAAACAACTGTAGAAAGTAAATAGGTTTTTGGACAAGTTTTAGTAGGTTTGACCTAGAGCAATAACCAAAAAGAAAAAAAAAACATACCCAGTACCAAAACAATCAGTCACAGTTTGAGTGAAGAAACTGTCAGAGTAGAGAGATTAATTCTGACTCCTGAGTTTCAAACACCATAACTAATTTTTAATTATACACATTTTCTGTGTACAACTTTCTCTATCCAATAGATATCTCTAAACTAGACTGACAATGCCAAACATATCTCGAAAAAAATAGTGAATAATATACCTTAGTACTCACTGCTCTCTCATGAAGTTTTTTCTTTATCATTATTTATATATAAATTTAAATTTAACCTGATAATTATGCCAATAATATTTAATTCGTTTCCCAATTATAGCTCAATGTTGTAACTGAATTTACGTGAAAGCCCCTATTCAAAATTTTAAAAAGGAAAAGAATCCCACGAAAATAGACTGACCTATTTTACATATATATCTTTCGGGAAACCTATATAAATTTAATAATGTTACTAATAATAACATATGCTTAAATTTTTTTTTGCTTAACTTAAAACAAATATTCGGAAATACCAATGTGACAAAATTTTGAACTCCAACTACAGATGTCGGCAAAATAAACTCCTTGAGTGGCCTATCTCAATTCTAGACCGTGGATCATTCTTGAGATTCACATTAAAAAAAAATTGAGTTCCAAGATGTGGTCAAATTGCATTTGCAGGGATTACAGTTACATAGCCGCATAGCCAAAAAAAAAAAAAAAAAAAAAATTGAAAGATTGAAATGAAAATGAAAATAAAATAAAAACAACCATAGCTCAATCAATATATTTTGATCATTAACCATGATGACAAGGCAACTTGCACCACTGGGTCCCATTGACGCCTTGTTGATGGTTGTGGGGTTCGCCCTATTTTTAGTCTGTATAATCGGTTTGTGGTGCACACATATCAGATCATCTACCATAAATATATAGGGAAATTTGATTTTTTATGCTTATATTTAGTTAAAAAAAAATTTCTAAGCAAATAATAACTAATATTTGTAGGATATGACAATTTTTATGATATTCCTAAAATATCTCCCATTTATATCACCCCTATTTACACCGAAAGTTTATTCCCTGATTTCTCAGTTTACTGGATTTAGACTGACATGATAATCAGCGATAGGTATTCTTACACATGGATAAGTGTTATGTCCTTTCTAGGGCATTGGCAAAGATTACCAGTATCGGATGTATGGAGTATACATCGGAATGGACCGATATTGAACTTTTTATTTCTTAAAATTTACCGTAATATCTATTCAATTCAGTATTACCTGTTGATTCTAGATCAAATGATCTTAATCCTGATATGGTTAGGTTCGATCTCAAAAGTATTATACATGTTCTTTGATTTGTTAGTTAAGCCTACTTTTAGGTCAATGTGATACTTACATTTTGGGAACATGATAGTATAATTGAGTGGGAGCGCTAACATAAATATGGAGTCTATAACTTCTATAGGAATTTAGAAGTGAAACGATCATATCCTTCGAGCTTGGCTAAACAGAGATAAATGGTGGAGATCTCATTTCACTTCGCTGAAATATCTTTTATACGGAGCTAAGTATTTTAAGGATAAAATACATTGAAGGTGTAACGGTAATTTAGTTCCTATTCAATGTAGATCATCTATTAGAGGGTCATTGATCAAATTAGGATTATAACAATGGATAAGTAATAGCGTATCTATATCGTGGAACACATAGAGCATTCTATATGACTGAGAGTGCAATTCCAAGTTCTAAGTGTGGATTGAATAAGGAATTAATAAGTTAGGGAATTTACTTGGTAAATTCGGTTCGACTTATTGGAAGCTCGGTTATATAGGCCCATGGTCCCCATACTAGTTGAGACCATACTGCTTGTAAGACTCAGTTAATTGATTTTGATTAATCAATTATAATTCTAAAGTTAGAGTGTGTCTAGTTTATGAATTTTCACTAAGCAAGGGCGAAATTGTAAAAAAAAGATATTCTAGGTTTATTTATTAATTAAGAGACTTTATATGTCTAAATTAATAAATATATTAAATGACAATATTATTTAATAATTAATTTTTAGTTATTAAATAATTAGAATTGGCATTTAAATGGTTAAATTAGAAAATTTGTATTTTTGAGAAAATGGGATTGAAAAATGACAAAATGACAAAATTGCAAAGTGAGGCCCATTATCCATATCATGGTCGCCCACTATGCAAAGTGTTTTACCATTTATATTTTTTTATTATTTTAATGCTATACAATTCAAACCTAACCCTATGTGGTATTCTATAAATAGAAAGTGATAGTTTCAGGAAACAATGCACAAGCATCTCATTCCTTTTAGAGAAAACTTTCTAGCCGCCACTTCCCTTCTCTTTTCCTCTTCAATTTCGAACCCTAGTGATAGAGTAGTGCCCACACACATCAAGTGGTATGTCAATCATAGTGTGGAAGATTGTGAAGAATCTAAACAACAAGAAGGAGAATCAGTATCAAAGGAAGGAGAGAAAGAGATCCAGGTTCAGATCTTGATTATGCTCTGCTACAGAAAGGAATCAAGGGCTAGAGATCTGAATGGAAGGAGTCATTATATTCCGCTGCACCCAATGTAAGGTTTCCTAAACTTTATATGTGTTTATTTCATTGTTTTAGAATTCATATTAGGATGTTAATAAAACATACATGGTAGTAAATCTAAATTCTGGTAAAATATTTCCAACAACTGGCACCAGAGCCATGGTAATGATTTACTTTCATGAAAAATGAATTAAAACGATGATATGTGTTGATTTGGATGGTTTCATGTTGATTTGTGTATTATATGATGATTGATTGATGCTTGTGAAATTTTATGAAAATAATTGAATTTTCGTTTTTGGAATTATTTTTATTGGATAGTTTGGAAAAAATGAAGCAATTTTCTTTTTTACAGAATTCAATTTCGATTTTATTTGAATTAGTTATGATTTTTTGAAGATTTGAAAAAATCGGGGGTGGTGACACACACTTATGCGCGCGGCTTGCTGCTGGCAGCACCCTTTGTACGCCCAAGCAGCCCCTTGCGCCCAAGGATGTGCACCTGGATGGTGTGCTTTGCATATCGTCCGTACAACTCAAAATTTTTTCGTTTTTCTTCGATTTTTCATGCTATTTCATAGAATTAACTTCCGATTTTTTGTGTAGTTTTGTATTTTAATTTTTAGTTTTCATATTTCAAATCTAATTATCAGAAATAAATTAATTTGATTTTTAAAATTAATTTTAGATATTAGTGTAATTTGAATTTGAAAATAGGTAAAAATCTATTTTTGCTTACTTCTTTTCTTATTTTTAAAATTTGATTATTTATCTTATTTTTTAAATCTAAGGTCAGATATTAAATTCCTTTTATAAAATATTCTATTTTAAGTTATTTGACCTTATTTAGATTTAAAATAAGATTACTATAATCATGGTATTTTAAATAGAAATAAGATATTTTTGCTAACTTTTAAATTTTGTTATTTTTAATTAAATTAAATTATAAAATCAGAAAAGGGTATATATTTATCATTTTATTTTATTGAATATTTAATTTATAAAATAACATGAAATTTAAAAGGTGGTTAGCAAATTTTTTTTGAAATGATATTTAGGTTAGTTGAAACCTAATTTTTCAAAATTGTAGGTTTTTTTTTTTTTTGGGAATTCAGCAAGTATATTCATTCACTATACCAATTTACAATCAAAGAGCATCTTCCAATAGAAGACCTCAAAATATCAATGCTTTTTACAATGTGTGAAACCAAGTTGTATCAATTCTACTAACTTTTTTTGGCCATACCACAAATATTCTACCTTTTGTAGTTTCCTTGACTCTATTTACAACATTCTCTACATCATCACATTTATCATTCCATACCTTGTTATTTCTATTTTTCCATACATGGTATATCAAGCTTGCCAATGCCGCCGCCATTACTTTCTTCCTGAATTTACTCACCTTGGACCGTGAGATCCATCTTGCCAAATTGGTTGCTGAAACGGTGGTAGTGTGCCAAAGCATCCAATTCTTGATTTCCTCCAAACAAGCCTTTGAAAAAGGACACTCAAAGAATAAGTGTGCATTTGATTCCTCTTGACCGTGGCAAAGAAGACAAGAAGAGTCATCAATGATCCCATACTTGTGCAATCTATCTCTTGTTCTCAATCTTTGTTGGATAGCAATCCACATTATAAAGCTATGCTTTGGAGTATTGAAACGCCCCCAAACCTCATTACTCCAATTAACTCTACTATTTGAAGGACAAAGCAATTGATAGCCTAAAGAGATTTGATATTTACCTTGTGTGAATTGATGCACATCTATCAAACTTTGAATCTGATTTTTGGCAGCCACTACTTGTTTCCAATACCAGCTCCCTTGTGGTGAAGCTTCATAGCTCCACCAATCCTCCTGTTTGAGATAGACACTATGGACCCATTTCACCCATAAATTCTCCTCTTTGTTTGCAATAGCCCAAACATATTTAAACATTGCAGCTTGGTTCCAAATAGCTATCTTTTTAATCCCCAATCCACCATCTGCTTTTGACCGACACACACAATCCCAAGCAATCGGGTTGCCTCCTTGTGAATTGTAGTGTCCTTTCCACAAGTAGGCTCTACAAATTGCTTCAATTTCCTGGATGATTTTCTTAGGGAGGATCATTATTTGGCTCCAATAAGAGTGGATGGCCATCAACACAGAATTAACTAGCACTGCTCTTCCAGCAAAAGACAAGTTTCGTGAGCTCCAAGTCTTAACTTTGGCTGTCATTTTCTCAGCTAGAATTTTACAATCCTTTGCTGAAATTCTCTTGGCACAAATTGGTACTCCCAAGTATCTAAAAGGAACTTCTTGCTTTGAGAAACCCGATACATCAAGAATACGTTGTATTTCACTCTCCTGCATTCCACTGCAATAAACTGCTGATTTTGTTGGGTTAGGATGAAGACCCGAGGTACATGAGAAGAGTTTCAACCCTTTGAGAAGATAATATACACTTTTGAAATCACCTTTACAAAACAATAGTACATCATCAGCAAAGCTTAAGTGATTAAGCTTAATTTCTCCACATCTGTCATGAAACTGAAAATCTTCTAAAGACCCAATCTTCTTCAGGATTCTAGATAGATACTCCATCCCAAGGACAAAGAGCAAAGGGGACATGGGGTCTCCTTGTCTTAAACCTCTCTTTGATTCAAAGAAACCATAGCATGAGCCATTAAGCATAAGAGAGAATCTAGGCGTCCTGATACAAGTCATGATCAGATTGATGAACTGCTTAGGAAAATTGAAAGCCATCATTACCTCTTCAATGAAGTCCCACTCAATGGTATCATAAGCTTTTTGGAGATCCAGCTTAATCATACAGTTCGGCTTTGTCATCTTCCTTCCATAGTGTCTGATAAGATCCTGACAAATCATGATGTTATGTGCAATGTATCTATCTTTAACAAACCCTCCTTGGTTCTGTGCTATCAAATCTGGAAGAACATGCTTCAATCTAGAACATATTACTTTCGTTGCTACTTTATAGATAACATTGCAGCATGCTATTGGTCTGAAATCTTTAACAGTGTTAGGGCATTTTACCTTAGGAATCAAGGTTAAGATTGTCGAGTTGATCTCCTTCAGAATCTTCCCAGAGGACAAGAAGGACTCCACAGCTTCAAAAACTGTATTTCCAATCTGCTCCCAGTTATCTTGAAAGAAATAGCTCGAGTATCCATCCGGACCCGGTGCTTTAAGGCCAGGGATAGAGAACACTGCATTCTTGACTTCCTCCAATGTGATTTTACTCATTAATAGCTCAGCATGATGATTTGTGACTAGAGGCCGGTGCTTTAAAAAATTGTAGGTTTATTTTTTAAAATTTATTTTTAACCGAAAATATTTTTTATTTAAATATTATTTTCGAATTTCTTTTATTAATTAATTTAAAATTAAATAAATTCTACATCCAACTATCCAAATTCAACTTGTTGCAGGAGTATGTATTTTAGCTTGTTTGTAAGTTTTCTAAAACCTATTATTACTTGATCTAAATTGCCATGGTTAACTTGTCGACAGATCCAATGATCTGATTTTAACCCATGATTCAATTGTCAATAGGTCAAGTAAATAATTTGTAACAGGTAAATTTTACATTCTTCTTTCATCTGTGTATGACCTAGTAACATGATATGATCCATCCAAATCTGTGTGCCTGTGTGAGCCTATATGTGTACTTTATGTTTAGATGCATATAATTGTTGCTAAATAAAATGTCACACCATGATAGATTTTATTTAGGCCCATTTAGTTTTTAGGCCTATTCAATTAATAACAGTTGTTCATTTTAAGGTTAAATTCCTCTTTTTTGGGCCTTGTGTGAGAGTTGGGGGCCAATAGAAGTTGGTACGACATATTGAACCCAGCTCCCCCTCACATGAACTACCCCAACTATGAAGACTCACCTGCCTGATTTGGATAACTGTACTAGGTTAATTAAATTAGTTTAACCTAATAAAATTTATTAGCAACATAATTAATTTCAAAGTTTTTTTTTAAAAAAATTAATTTAAGAAAAACACACTTAGTTTAATGAATTAATTTCTAGATAAACTATTGTATTTTTCTTGTATTTAATTCAATAAAGAATTTTAACTAACTAGATTCTTTCTGAAGCTTACTTTAAGTATTTCATTAAATATTCATATTTAAGTTATAAATTAGTTATTTCTAACTAATTTTCCTTATTAACTTAAATTTGAATATCTTTTGAATTTAATATTAAGTTGAGGAATTCTAGGATTTGGTTATTAAAGATTCTTAAGATATTTTTTAAGTTGATTTTAAACTTAAAATGGAATACTCTTAAATTAAGTAGTTACAACTTAATTTTGATATTTAATTAAATTTTATTTGGAAATTTTTAAGTTGGTTATTTTAGATTCTTTCTATAACAACTTAAATTAGATATTTTCCAATTTTTGAAAAGATACTTAGTTAAATTGAGATATTTTCTAGATAGTTATTTCTATTCTAGTTATTATTTATAATATTAAAATAGGAAAATATCATTGATTGTGAAATTAATTGTTTAATAATTAATTTTAGTACAATCTCAGTTAAGTATATTTAGTATTAAACTAGAATTAATAATTAAGTCTCCTCTATACTTAATTATCTATTTTTTGAATTTAATACATTTAATTAAATTTAAAATTCAATATCTAAGTTGATTTTCATCATGATACTTAAATATTGTTATTTTCATGATATTTAATTAAATAGAAAATTATTTTAAGTTGGAAATTTTTCTCTAAAATTTCATAACAGCTTAAATTTGAATAATTTTTCAAAATATATTTTATTTTATTAATCTTTTTCCCACAATTTCGAAATTGCATTTATTTAATGCAGAAATTTCGAATTTTATTTAAAAAATAGATTAAAGTTGAAAATTATTTATTTTAGACCAACTTAAATCATTTTTTCATTTAATGATTAATTAAAATAGAAGAACTAAAATATATTATAATTAGAAATTGAATTAATTAGTCAATGAAAGTCTAGATAGTTATTATCTGTTTTGCTTAAAGTATTTTTCTAGTTTATTTAATTAAATAGAAAATTAATATTTAAGTTGATTTTCATCATGATACTTAAATATTTGATTTTTTTTTAATATTTAATTAAATAGGAAAATTATATTTTTTGTTGTAAATTAATTTTGGGCCAACATAAAATTAAGATAACTTTTCTAGGATTTATTTTTATTTTATTTTAACAAGCGATTTCGAAGATTGTATTCTTATATACTTCTTCAATTTTCGAAATGCAATATATATTTATAGAAAATTAAATTTGAGTTGTAAGTTAATTTAAATTAATTTTGAAACAACTTAAATTGAATATTTTTCTAAATATTTATTGGAAATTATTACTAAGATGGAAATAGTTCATATTATTTTCATATCCATCTAAGTATAATTTAGAAATATTAAATTAAAATTTATATTTAGAATTTTTCATTCTAAATTGGAACTTTTAATTAAATTAATATATATTTAAAATAAATTGATTAAAATAAATATTAGAAGAAAATACACTTTAAATAATAAGCTTTATTATTAGGACATTCGATCTCCATGTTTGGTTCTACATAGTTCTTGTTTTAGTGAGTAATCCTCCCTAATGGAGGAACGTTCACTAGCAATTTAACGCTGTAGAATCTCGAAAGATAATATTATTTGTAAGTATTTTGTATAGTATTGATCACCCTAATGGTGGCGACTGTATTTGACTTACAAAAATATGAAACAATGGTAGAAGCTCATAAGATAGAATAGCCTTGACTCTCGCCTAAACGGGACAACGCTGGATTCCAATCTTGATCGAATAAAAGGTTGCTAGAATGTTTATCATTTTAGATGAGCTGACAACTCTATTCAATGGATGGTATCACTGACTCTCGCCTAAACGGGACACTGATATCAGTTTGTTGAAGACCTTGGAAATTATTTAGGATTGTATGTTTTAATATTTTCACTTGTCATTCCTACTAGCTATGTGATTAATAATTTCTGAATTGTGTATGAATTTATATTGAACCATGTTATTTTCTGTTATTAAATTGTAGTTTAATTTCGAATCTTCATTAGTTGTCTAACTTGGTTTGTTGTTCTAATGAGATAAATCCCTAATGGATTGTCAACATTAGACAAACATAATAGTGTTAGATCTCTAAAGATAAATATTGTAAATGCAACATCTAGCTGTTCATCAATTGATGACACCTTAGACTAGTATTTACAATATGAAACAAGAAGATTGTATAAATAAGATTACTTTGACTCTCGCTAATCGGAGCATCGTTGGATTCTTATTTAAAAACGAAATTATCCTAATTCCTCTTAGCTTATTCATTTCGAATTAGCTCAATAACATATCATTGGATGAATGTTCTATAAATCATTTCATGTCATTCTATATTTTCTCTTAAGAAATTAAATGATGCATATGATTATATTCCCGAAATTATATCCCAAAATGATATAAATCCTCGATCTTAGAAATCTCCTACTTGTATGGGCAAATCAGACTTAGAGTTAAATTAGTAGTGGTGGTCCAAGAAAGAATTACTCATTATACAGTTACACTTTCACAGGTGTTTAATAACAATTTTCTATCAATGGATTCAAACTGTATGTTAGTAAGGAATATGAGTTTAGTATTCTGTGACCAGAATCCACTTGCACTATTCTAAGAACTCTTTGATGTAACTAAAACTGAGTCATCAAAAGATACAACCACATATTTTATAAATCTATTGCATTTGTATCTTGTTCATAGTGGTTTTGACAAGATCATTCTCTGCAAAGAGTTAATATGCCTATATCCACTGAAAGTATAATCATCTCATTCATAGATGGATGTACATTCAGGGATGGATATGAGTTTTTTGTTATATTCTTAAAACGATCATTCTAGATTTTACCTTATGCAAAAGAAATTTGAAATGTTTGAAAAATTTCATGAATTTCTAGCAATGGTGAAAAACCATTAAGGTAAGTGGTTAAAGATCTTGCGAACTGATAGGGGTGGAGAAATAGTTAGTAGATATGCAGTTCAAAGATCATTAAATTGATTTTTTTGAATTATATCCAAACTTACCTCCCCAGAAATTCGAATTGCATATTGATGATTAGTTACTAGTCGTTGCCTAAATCCTTCTATGGTAATATAATTTCGGAATGATGCAATGGTTGTATACTTAATGTAAATCATTATTAGATTCATGGATGACCTAATCAAAATCTTAAGAAAAGCTAGAACTGTTTACCATGGTTTGCATGTTTGTTAGCTATTTTAAGTGATTAGGGTAGAACATCCCATAGTCATTAGATAAGAAAGTGTTTGTTTAAACAAATACTACTTTTCTAAGAAAATGACTAAGTCTGAAAATAAAGTAGCAAATAAAGGAGATATTTTTTCTTGATTCAAAAGTTTTCTATCATCTTATTCTACATATGATGATCCCACTGCCTCTATTGTCTTAACACAACTAAAGAGGTCAATACCATTTAGTTTTCTTAGACACAATTCACGGTACCTTGTCGTAGTGGGAGGGTTTCTAGGAACTCACCTTCTTATGACTTGGAAGACACTAGTGATTAAAGTCCATTGTAAGTTTAAACAAGTAATGGATTTTCAAAAATAAGAAACTAAGAAGAAAGCCAAGAGAACTATGGTTTAATCCATTCACATGGAGTAACCTAAAGTTTTTTATTACAAGGACATGAAAGAAAATTTTCGTTTATAAGTCTATTCAATGGACTTAACAAAACTTCCTGTTCCAAGTATTATAGGTTTGAGTTTATCTAAACCTATAGCTCATGGTATACTTGGTTAATTACTTACTCTAGTGCAAGCAGCTTACTTCGGTACGATGATGAAGCATTTTCTTTTTTTAATGGCAATCTATAGAAGCTTCTCAACTTCTAGACATAGATTTTATTTATCTAAGGAAAAGTCTCAACTATTCCAGAAAAGATAAATCCATGAAAGAATTTCTTAAATCAACAGTGAGAGGTCTCAAATATGCTTTAGTATGCCTTAGACTAGACACCTGCTGTTGAGTGGGAGTAATGAGTAGGTATCAGATTAATCCAGGAGAGGAACATTGGAAGACAATCAAGTAAATCTTAAGATTAAGAAGAGGAATTATATGTTAGTCGATAAGGGTGTGTTTAAAACTCTTAGACTACACCACATCAGATTTCGAGACTTGCCTTTGTGCTAGAAAGTCTGCTGATAAGATGGTGATTACTCTGGGGGTGGAGTAGTGATTTTGGAGAAGTGTAAAAACTATCTGAAGTCTCTAGGTCTACCAGAGAGAGACTGAATGTTAAAGTTGCAGGAAAGGTACTTATTCAGTCTAAGGAAAGTTCTATACATTTGTGGCACCGTTCCAACTTATCTTAACTACTAGTGTTATTTCCTGATTAACCAAAAAGTAGTTGCCAAAAGTATAGAATCCAGTATCCCAAGAGAATAGACATATAGAGAGGAATTTCACAATATCAAGGATTTTGTGATTAAGGAAGAGTAATGGTGGAGAAAAGGTTGTGGTTAATTCAACCTATCAGATCCTATTACGAGGAGTATACTACTACTACACTTGATTTATATATCGAGGTGTTGAGATTATTTGAAATGCACATTTTGTTTTATATTAGTGCAAGTGGGAGTTTGTTGGGTTTTGTGCCCTAAATAAAACCCATTTCAATATAATCAGATTTACTTATTAATAAAGATCATAAATAACATTTTATGTTGCATGGTTCACATGATTTATTTCATGAATATATATAATGTATGAGTTCTATTTAAGTCCAGAACATATGAATTTGTTAATGATTATAGTGTTGTCAGCACAGTGGAATATAATCTTAATTATATGTTCGAAAGTTTATTCCCTGATTTGTCAGTTCACTGGATTTAGACTGACATGATAATTAGCGATAGGTATTCTTACACCTTGGATAAGTGATATGTCCTTTCCAGGGCATTGGCAAAGATTACCAGTATCGGATCTATGGAGTATACATCGGAATGGACCGATATTGAACTTTGATTAGATTTGTTAAAATTTACTGTAATATCTATTCAATTCAATATTACCTGTTGATCCTAGATCAAATGATCTTAATCCCTATATGGTTAGGTTTGATGTAACACCCTAACTAACTTAGGCGTATTACGTGATTTTTAAACATGCTGTGCAGCTCGTTGCTAATCAACGAGGTTTATGGAAAACGTGATTAATTAAAATTTTTGCTTTTTAATTAAACTTATAAAATAATATTACAAAAGACTCGGGATCCCGATTACAAAATCATTTACAAAAAGATTAACTGTTTAAACAAAATAATGTCGCCAAGCAACTAGTTACAAAATCAGCCTCGCTGTCCCGATGATCGTACGCTCCAGGCCTAACCGACCCGACATGTACAATCTTCATAAGCTCGTTCACGTTCCATCAGCTCTAGCCTTGCCTTTACCTACACATAAACGTAGAACTGTGAGTCGACAGACTCAGTAAGAAAAGCATAATAATACTCATACATAAATCCCGGTCATGATCAGACGCCCATACCCCTGATCACAACCCTAACTGCCGTGTCCAACATGGTACTGAGCCACTACTGCCGTGTCCAACACGGTACTGAGTTCTGAACGTTCATAGGGACGGTACTATTGACACGTAACAGCCTGATCGGTCGAACCGGTCATCCTCCGGCCTTGGTCATACTCCGGCTGTACCGACGTGTTACTATATCCTCCCGATCGGCCGAACCGATCATACTCCGCCGCTGGTCATACTCCGGCCTATACCGACGGGATACGTCAATAGTACGGAACCACCAACCAAGTGTCGGCTGATCGGTCGAGCCGGTCATACTCATTTCTTGGTCATACTCCAGCCTGTACCGACGTGACAGGGTTGGATGGTTCGAAGCCAACATACATAACTAATGTAATCTAACATGCTTCCTACATGCACGCTAAACATGTAATCTACATATGCATACTGTTATACTAATCTTACCTGGATTCCGAATTCAGGTGTGTCGGTCAACCTGACTGGAACTTTAACTGCGCGGCGGATTACAGGCTCCTAAACAATAAAAATCACAGCACTATAAGTGACACGCTAAATCACTTCCTGGGGACTTAAACTAGGAACTAAAAGTTTCCCTATCGATAAAAAGCATGGCAATACCCCCTAAAACATAAAAACGAGGAAAACTAGGGTCCCTGAATTTTCCCCAACCGGTGGACCGGTTGCCCAACCGGAATTCCGGTTCTGGGAAAATTCAGAACCCCATCCGGAATTCCGGATGCACAACCAGAATTCCGGTTCCTCACAGGCAGCAAACTCAAATTTTCATATCTTGCTCAAATCAACCCCAAAACACATGAAACCTTCCAGACCTGTTCTATACCTCCCCTAGAACATTTCTAAGGCATCTAAACCACCCAGATTGCACATAATCAAAATTCACCATTAGAGCTCAAGCTTTGAGTTCTAAACTCAAACTTGAGCAAACCTAGCTAGCATGCAATCAAATCCATCTAAACTTACATAAACAAGCTTAGAATAACCCCTGGAAACAATATCAAACTTCCACAACATCATAGCAACAATACATAACCATTTCTTTCAAAAATCACATATTTACATAGAAAAACCCATAGCTTTAAACAAGATAGCAAGCATGCATTAAAACCTAGATAATCCATTCATTTTAAACCTAATTAAGCTTCTGAAAACAACATATAAACACAGCAACAATCAGCCATCCAAAACTAACATGCAACCTACCATTTTCATCTTAAAAACTTCAAGAACATTAAGAAAGGATGAAGAAGACTTACTAGCAAATAGAGATCACAAAATCTGCTCAAAATGAGCTTGAATCACTAAGGAAAATTCCACTTCCTTGCTGCTCAAGGAGGGCCGAAAAAGGAGAGAGCTTGAGAGAGAAGAGCTTTTGAAAATTCTATTTTTTTCTAAGTGTTGAGTTTTTGTAAAAAAAATGAACGAAAGCCACTTAACATAACAATTCATTTCAGCCAAATAAAGCATAAATAAACCTTTATTTTTCAATTAATAAAAATCACTAAAAGACAAAATCTCATTGGGGCAAAAAGACCATTTTGCCCCTCCACACTAAAATCACATAAACACACTAAAGGGGTATTTTTGCGAAATTCTAAATTCCCGGCCATTCCCGACATTCCCAATGTCTAATAAACCGTCCCAAACTACTAACATACTAAGTTGTGATTTCTACTGAGCCAAACGCCGGGTTCCAAAATACCGGGCGCCGGAAATGCAAAATATGAAAACTACTGAATGACATAAAATGCATCACTGAATTCAATAAATAACAGTATAAATAAATTATTTAAATAGCTATAAATAATTTTCATAATTAATCATAATTAACTGCTAATTTCCAAATTAAACTAAGCGGGCTTTACAACTATCCCCCCCTTAAAAGGATTTCGTCCCCGAAATCTAACCTGAATAACTCTGGATAATGAGCTCTCATATATGACTCTAGCTCCCAGGTGGCTTCCTCCACCTTCCTGTTTTTCCAGAGAACCTTGACCAATGCTATGGTCTTATTCCGAAGGACTTTATCCTTTCTATCCAGGATCTGCACTGGCTGTTCCTCATAAGTCATGTCTGGCTGTAGCTCAAGGCTCTCATAACTGAGTATATGAGAGGGATCTGAAACGTATTTTCTCAACATCGAGACATGGAATACGTTGTGAACTGCTGATAAAGCTAGAGGCAATGCTAACCGGTATGCCACTTGACCTATCTTCTCGAGAATCTCGAAAGGTCCTGTAAATCTAGGGCATAACTTGCCTCTTTTCCCGAAACATTTGATCCCCTTCATCGGAGATACCCGTAAAAACACATGGTCCCCTACTTGGAACTCAACATCTCTGCGTTTCGGATCTGCGTAACTCTTCTGTCTGCTCTGTGAGGCAAGCATTCTAGCTTTTATCTTCTCTATTGCCTCATTGGTCCGCTGCACTGACTCTGGACCTAGGTATTTCCTCTCCCCTGTCTCATCCCAGTGGATGGGAGATCTACACTTCCTACCGTATAACAGTTCATAGGGAGCCATCCCTATCGTACTCTGATAACTGTTGTTGTAAGAAAATTCTATCAACGGTAGATACTTATTCCATGAGCCTTCAAAGTCCATGACACAGGCTCTCAACATGTCCTCCAATATCTGAATTGTCCTTTCGGACTGACCATCTGTCTGAGGATGGAATGCTGTACTAAATTTCAGCCTTGTACCCATTGCTCGTTGCAAACTTTGCCAAAATTTAGAGGTGAACTTCGGATCCCTGTCCGAAACTATAGACTTCGGTACTCCGTGAAGTCTTACTATCTCTCTGACATACAACTCCGCCAACTGATCCACTATAAATGTTGTTCTAACCGGCAGAAAATGAGCAGATTTCGTAAATCGATCCACCACTACCCAGATGGAATCAAATAAACCCGTGGTTCTAGGTAACCCGACCACAAAATCCATCGTGATATCTTCCCACTTCCATTCTGGTAGGGTTAGAGGCTGCAACAACCCTGCTGGTCTCTGATGTTCAGCCTTAATCTGCTGACAGGTGAGGCATCTCGATACGAATTCTACCAAATTCTTTTTCATACCGCTCCACCAGAAGTACGGTTTAAGATCTTGGTACATCTTAGTGGTGCCGGGATGCAGAGAATACGGGGTAGAATGAGCCTCCTCAAAGATCTCATTCCTGAGTTCCACACTATTCGGAACACAAACTCTAGCTTTATACAAAAGCATCCCGTTATCTGACACTGAAAAGTCCTTGGCTTGACCAGCCAACACCTAATCTCTGATCTTTACTAACTCTGGATCCGTCATCTGAGCGACTTTTATTCTTTCCAACAAGTCAGATTGTAGCGTTAAGTTGTGAAGCTGACCTACCACAAACTCAATGCTGGATCTAACCATGTCCTCTGCTAGCTGAGGTGAGATCTGAACCATACTAGCTACTTGCCCGGGACCCTTTCTGCTCAGGGCATCGGCCACTACATTGGCTTTTCCGGGGTGATAGAGGATCTCACAGTCGTAATCTTTTACTAATTCCAACCAACGCCTTTGTCTCATATTCAAATCCTTCTGAGTAAAGAAATACTTGAGACTTTTGTGGTCGGTATAGATTTCACACTTTTCCCCGTAAAGGTAATGCCGCCAAATCTTCAATGCGAAAACCACCGCGGCCAACTCTAGGTCATGAGTCGGGTATCGCTGCTCATAATCCTTTAACTGACGGGAGGCATTAGCGATAACCCGATCGGCTTGCATCAATACACACCCCAAACTCTGTTTGGATGTGTCACAATAAACTACGAACTTCTCCTTGTCTGAAGGCAAAGCTAGCACTGGAGCGGTAATTAACCTCTGCTTCAGCTCCTGAAAACTAGCTTCGCATTTATCTGACCAAATAAATCGCTGATTCTTCTTTGTAAGCTCCGTTAGGGGCATTGAAATTTTTGAAAATCCTTCCACGAACCTACGGTAGTACCCAGCTAAACCCAAGAAGCTTCTGATCTCTGTCACTGTCTTCGGTCTCGGCCAATCCCTGACGGATTCGATCTTCCCGGGATCCACCTTGATCCCATCTTTGCTCACAATGTGCCCTAGGAAGGACACCTGAGATAGCCAGAACTCACATTTCTTGAACTTGGCATAAAGCTTATGTTCTCGAAGCCGTTGCAGTACCATCTGAAGATGTAACTCATGCTCCTCTTCTGATTGAGAGTACACGAGGATGTCGTCGATAAACACAATCACACAAATATCGAGGAAATCCTTGAATACCCTATTCATCAAGTCCATGAATGCTGCAGGAGCATTGGTTAGTCCAAATGACATAACCAGAAATTCGTAATGTCCATACCTAGTGCGGAAAGCCGTCTTCGGAATGTCCTCCTCTCGGATTCTCAACTGATGATAACCCGATCGGAGATCAATCTTAGAGAAGACCGTCTTCCCTTGAAGTTGATCGAACAAATCATCGATCCTAGGTAATGGATAAGTATTCTTCACCGTCAGCTTGTTCAATTCCCTGTAGTCGATGCACATCCTCATAGATCCATCTTTCTTCTTGACGAATAAAACTGGGGCTCCCCAGGGTGACACACTGGGCCAAATAAACCCTATGTCAAGCAACCCTTGGAGTTGAATCTTCAATTCCTTAAGTTCAGCTGGAGCCATTCTATACGGGGCTTTGGAAACCGGTTCCACCCCTGGTGCCAAGTCTATCACGAAGTCAATCTCTCGCTGAGGTGGTAACCCTGGAAGTTCTTCGGGAAAAACATCCAAAAATTCCCGAACCACTTTGATGTCCTCTGGCCGAATGGTATCTGGCCGAGTGGTGTCCACCACCACGGCCAAAAACCCTAAACAACCGCCGTGCAACAATTCTCTAGCTGTCATAGCCGAGATCACCGGGATCCGAGATCCCTGAACTGAACCAACAAACACAAATGGTTCTTCACTTTCCGGTTGGAAGATTACCATCTTCCTTTTACAATCAATGCTCGCCGAATATTTAGATAGGAAATCCATTCCTAAAATAATATCGAACTCTACTAAACTCATCTCTATCAAGTCAGCACTTAACTCTCTACCATTTATCCTGATCGGCATAGACCTAATCCACCTATTGGAGATAACCAATTCTCCGCCAGGTAATAGGGTTCCAAACCCTGATTCATATCTATCGTACGGTCTATCCAATTTACTAAAGACTCTGGCCGCCACATAAGAATGTGTAGCCCCAGAATCAAACAGCACTGAATATAGCGAGTTATTAATAGAAAGCTGACCTGTGACAACTGATGGGCTGGCATCTACATCAGCCTGAGTGATGGCGAACACCCTGGCCGGAGTGGGTATCGCCGGAGCTCTCGGTGCCTCTGATCGGAGCTGGGGACAGTCGCTCTTGAAGTGTCCGGGCATGCCACAGTGAAAGCATCCCTGACCTTTGCACTCACCCCGTGGTGCCTTTTGCAGCTAGGGCACTCAGGATAGGAGAACCAGGTCTCAATACCACCAGGACGACTCCCTCTGTTCTGGTTCCCCCGGAACCTCTTGTTCTGACTCGAGCCACCGGAAGCAGTGGGTGTTCTCTTCCTCTGATCAATGGCTGAACCACTACTCCCCCTGCTAAAGCCTGATGCAGGAGGGGTAGGAGCCCCGCCACTCTCCGGAGTACTAGCTGACTCCGACATACACCCAACTGCGCCCTCAGCTCGCAGTGCCTTCTCCACCATCTGATCATAGGTGGTGTTGTCGTCCGTGGTGATCATCAAATCATGTTTGATCTTGGGATTCAACCCGTCCAGATACTTCTCTTTCTTGCTGAAGTCGGTCGGCACAATTCCCGAGGCTAACCTCGCCAACCGGTCAAACTGAGTAGTATACTCGGTGACGCTCATATTCTCACGCTGGGTCAGGTGAGCAAACTCTTTCCTCTTGGCGCTTCTGACCGCCTCGTTGTAGTACTTCGCGTTGAAGAGTTCCTGGAACCTTTCCCAGGTCATGGTGGTGACATCATGAATCTGAGACACCATGTCCCACCAGACCAGAGCGTCCTCCTGGAATTGGAAAGTGGCACACACCACTCTGTCATTACCGGTGACACCCATGAAGTTCAGGATCTTGGTAATCACCGTCAGCCACTGCTCGGCTTTCATCACGTCCGGACCTCCCAGGAAAACCGGAGGTGCTTGCTTCCGGAACCGTTCATACAGAGGTTCCAATCTATGGGCCGCCACCACTATCTCGGCCTGGGCAGCAGGGGCAGGTGCCACTGGAACTGCAGGAGCACCCTGCTGTCTCAACCTCTGAATCTCGAGGTCTTGCTCTTCAATCCGGGCTTGCATCTTAGCAAACCGAACCTCCCAATTCTGGGCTCCCTGATCGGCTGGGGGAGCCTGGGCAGCCTGTGGTGGGTTCTCATCACCCCGACCACGAGCCCTGCCTCGGGGACCTCTACCTCGGCCCCTAACAGGTGGGGGAAACTGAGCTCCTTGTCCTTGGTTTGACCCCACTGAGTTGCCCTGACTCCTGGTAGTCCGCCTGGCGTCCATCTAGATAGAACCGCCTGCGAAACCAAGAGTTTGCATATCAGGTCGTATTCAAGGAGAGCTTACTAATGCCGCTTAATTTGGAAATTAAAAACGAAACATGTGCCTATTCTACTATCAGGCTACTAACATGCTTCCTAACAGGCTTTTCTTTTCCATAACTGAATAAAATAAACTACTAAAGCAATAAAGGCTTACTGAACCGTGAAACGAGCTAACTGCTGATGATGATTGTACATGTCGTCACGATCTTCGGAAGACAACCTGGTGGCTCTGATACCAAATTGTAACACCCTAACTAACTTAGGCGTATTACGTGATTTTTAAACATGCTGTGCAGCTCGTTGCTAATCAACGAGGTTTATGGAAAACGTGATTAATTAAAATTTTTGCTTTTTAATTAAACTTATAAAATAATATTACAAAAGACTCGGGATCCCGATTACAAAATCATTTAGAAAAAGATTTAACTGTTTAAACAAAATAATGTCGCCAAGCGACTAGTTACAAAATCAGCCTCGCTGTCCCGATGATCGTACGCTCCAGGCCTAACCGCCCCGACATGTACAATCTTCATAAGCTCGCTCACGGTCCATCAGCTCTAGCCTTGCCTTTACCTACACATAAACGTAGAACTGTGAGTCGACAGACTCAGTAAGAAAAGCATAATAATACTCATACATAAATCCCGGTCATGATCAGACGCCCATACCCCTGATCACAACCCTAACTGCCGTGTCCAACACGATACTGAGTCCCGCTACTGCCGTGTCCAACACGGCATCGAGCCACTACCGCCGTGTCCAACACGGTGCGAGTTACGAACGTTCATAGGGACGGTACTATTGACACGTAACAGCCTGATCGGTCGAACCGGTCATACTCCGGCTGCTGGTCATACTCCAGCCTGTACCGACGTGTTACTATATCCTCCTAATCGGTCGAACTGGTCATACTCCGGCTGCTAGTCATACTCCAGCCTGTACCGACGGGATACGTCAATAGTACGGAACCACCAACCAAGTGTCAGCCTGATCGGTCGAACCGGTCATACTCCGGCTGCTGGTCATACTCCAGCCTGTACCGATGTGACAGGGTTGGATGGTTCGAAGCCAACATACATAACTAATGTAATCTAACAGGCTTCCTACATGCACGCTAAACATGTAATCTACATATGCATACTGTTATACTAATCTTACCTGGATTCCGAATTCAGGTGTGCCGGTCAACCTGACTGGAACTTTAACTGCGCGGCGGATTACAAGCTCCTAAATCATAAAAATCACAACACTATAAGTGACACGCTAAATCACTTCCTGGGGACTTAAACTAGGAACTAAAAGTTTCCCTATCGATAAAAAGCATGGAAATACCCCCTAAATCATAAAAACGAGGAAAACTAGGGTCCTTGAATTTTCCCCAACCGGTAGACCGGTTGCCCAACCGGAATTCCGGTTCTGGGAAAATTCAGAACCCCATCTGGAATTCCGGATGCACAACCAGAATTCCGGTTCCTCGCAGGCAGCAAACTCAAATTTTCATATCTTGCTCAAATCAACCCCAAAACACATGAAACCTTCCAGACCTGTTCTATACCTCCCCTAGAACATTTCTAAGGCATCTAAACCACCCAGATTGCACATAATCAAAATTCACCATTAGAGCTCAAGCTTTGAGTTCTAAACTCAAACTTGAGCAAACCTAGCTAGCATGCAATCAAATCCATCTAAACTTACATAAACAAGCTTAGAATAACCCCTGGAAACAATATCAAACTTCCACAACATCATAGCAACAATACATAACCATTTCTTTCAAAAATCACATATTTACATAGAAATACCCATAGCTTTAAACAAGATAGCAAGCATGCATTAAAACCTAGATAATCCATTCATTTAAAACCTAATTAAGCTTCTGAAAACAACATATAAACACAGCAACAATCAGCCATCCAAAACTAACATGCAACCTACCATTTTCATCTTAAAAACTTCAAGAACATTAAGAAAGGATGAAGAAGACTTACTAGCAAATAGAGATCACAAAATCTGCTCAAAATGAGCTTGAATCACCAAGGAAAATTCCACTTCCTTGCTGCTCAAGGAGGGCCGAAAAAGGAGAGAGCTTGAGAGAGAAGAGCTTTTGAAAATTCTATTTTTTTCTAAGTGTTGAGTTTTTGTAAAAAAAATGAACTAAAGCCACTTAACATAACAATTCATTTCAGCCAAATAAAGCATGAATAAACCTTTATTTTTCAATTAATAAAAATCACTAAAAGACAAAATCTCATTGGGGCAAAAAGACCATTTTGCCCCTCCACACTAAAATCACATAAACACACTAAAGGGGTATTTTTGGGAAATTCTAAATTCCCAGCCATTCCCGACATTCCCAATGTCTAATAAACCGTCCCAAACTACTAACATACTAAGTTGTGATTTCTACTGAGCCAAACGCCGGGTTCCAAAATACGAGACATAGGAAATGCAAAATATGAAAACTACTGAATGACATAAAATGCATCACTGAATTCAATAAATAACAGTATAAATAAATTATTTAAATAGCTATAAATAATTTTCATAATTAATCATAATTAACTGCTAATTTCCAAATTAAACTAAGCGGGCTTTACATTCGATCTCAAGAGTATTATACATGTTCTTTGATTTGTTAGTTAAGCCTACTTTTAGGTCAAGGTGATACGTACATTTTGGGAACATGATAGTATAATTGAGTGGGAGCGCTAACATAAATATGGAGTCTATAACTTCTATAGGAATTTAGAAGTGAAACGATGCTATCCTTCGAGCTTGGCTAAACAGAGATAAATGGTGGAGATCTCATTTCACTTTGCTGAAATATCATTTATACGGAGCTAAGTGTTTTAAGGATAAAATACATTGAAGGTGTAACGGTAATTTAGTTCCTATTCAATGTAGATCATCTATTAGAGGGCCATTGATCAAATTAGGATTATAACAATGGATAAATAATAGCGTATCTATATCGTGGAACATATAGAGCATTCTATATGACTGAGAGTGTAATTCCAAGTTCTAAGTGTGGATTCAATAAGGAATTAATAAGTTAGGGAATTTACTTGGTAAATTCGGTTCGACTTGTTGGAAGCTTGGTTATATAGGCCCATGGGCCCCATACTAGTTGAGGCCATACTGCTTGTAAGACTCAGTTAATTGATTTTGATTAATCAATTATAATTCTAAAGTTAGAGTATGTCTAGTTTATGAATTTTCACTAAGCAAGGGCGAAATTGTAAAAAAAAGAGATTCTAGGTTTATTTATTAATTAAGAGACTTTATATGTCTAAATTAATAAATATATTAAATGACAATATTATTTAATAATTAATTTTTAGTTATTAAATAATTAGAATTGGCATTTAAATGGTTAAATTGAAAAATTGGCATTTTTGAGAAAATGGGATTGAAAAATGACAAAATGAAAAAATTGCAAAGTGAGGCCCATTATCCATATCATGGCCGCCCACTATGCAAAGTGTTTTACCATTTATATTTTTTCATTATTTTAATGCTATACAATTCAAACCTAACCCTATGTGGTATTCTATAAATAGAAAGTGATGGTTTCAGGAAACAATGCCCAAGCATCTCATTCCTTTCAGAGAAAACTTTCTAGCCACCACTTCCCTTCTCTTTTCCTCTTCAATTTCGAATCCTAGTGATAGAGTAGTGCCCACACACATCAAGTGGTATCTCAATCATAGTGTAGAAGATTGTGAAGAATCCAAACAACAAGAAGGAGAATCAGTATTAAAGGAAGGAGAGAAAGAGATCCAGGTTCAGATCTTGATTATGCTCTGCTACAGAAAGGAATCAAGGGCTAGAGACCTGAATGGAAGGAGTCATTATATTCCGCTGCACCCAATGTAAGGTTTCCTAAACTTTATATGTGTTTATTTCATTGTTTTAGAATTCATATTAGGATGTTAATGAAACATACATGGTAGTAAATCTAGATCCTGGTAAAATATTTCCAACAAGAATACCTTCGTGCTTCGTTTTAATTTGATTACGGATCGCAAAAGGGTTTTGGAGGGTCGTCCGTGGGTTTTTGAGCATTGTCTCTTAGCCCATAAGGAACACGATGATGCACAAGGTGCTAGTTTATTGTATGACGAAGTCTTGGGGCATCGAACTGAGTAAGACGACTGGTGACATATTAGAAGTGATACACGGGCCAAATGGTATGTGTACGAGTGCTTTCTTGAAAGTTCGTGTTAGTATAGATATTCAAAAACCTCTAGCACATGTGATTAAACGGCGGCTAGCACCGGATAAACCTTTGATTCAGATGTCGATACATTATAAACTGTTGGGTTTTGTGACCTAAATAAAATTCATTTTAAAATAATCAAATTTACTAATTAATAAAGATTAGAAATCATTTTATGTTTCATGGTTCACATGATTTATTTCATGATTATGTTTCATGTATAAATTCTATTAAGTCCAGAACATATATAAATATATATTTGTTCATGATTATAGTATCGTCAGCACAATGGAATATAATCATGATTATATGTTCAAAAGTTTAATTCCCATGATTTGTCAGTTCACTAGATTTAGACTGACATGAGTATACATTGGATGGGACCGATATTGAACTTAGATAAGATATCATAAACTTAACGTTATATCTTTCTAATTTAACATCAATGGTTGATCTTAGGTCTACGGATCTTAATCCTGATATGGTTAGGTTCAGCTTAGTTGTATTATTTATGTTTTTCAAGTTGTTCGTGGAAGCTAACTAAAGGTTCTAACGGATATTTACATCTTGGGAACATGGTAGTTCAATTGAGTGGGAGCGCTAATCATAGATATGAAATCTATAGCTTCTATAAGTATTTAGAAGTGAAACGATGATTTCCTTTGAGCTTGGCTTGATAGAGATAAATGATTGAGATCTCATTTTAGTAATTATATTAGTTTACTGAAATATCATTTATAGGTAGCTAAGTGTTTTAAAGATAAAATACATTGAAGGGTAGAACGGTAAATTTGTCCCTATTCAATGTAGATCATCTTTAGAGGATCTTTGACTATTAGGATTGTAACAATGGATAATCATAACGTATCTATATCGTGGTATATATAGAGCATTTTATATAATTGAGAGTGATATTCAATTCCAAATCTATAGTGGCGCAAGGCAGAATTAATAAGTTAGAGAATTTACTTGGTAAATTCTAGATCTACTTATTTGAAGCTCGATTATATAGGCCCATAGTCCCCTCACTAGTTGAGATAATACTGATTGCAGACTCAGTTAATTAATTTTGATTAATCAATTATAATTCTAAATTAGACTATGTCTTATTTATGAATTTTCACTAAGCAATGACTTATTGTAAAGAAAAGAGGTTTTGAGATCTATTTGTTAATTAAGAAATTTTACATTGTCTAATTAATAAATAATATAAATGGCAATTGATGTGTGTCGTATGCCCTATCAAATTTACTATTTTTTTCTAATACTTTCAATTATTTCAGTATAAAAGTAAGTACAGGTCGAACCCACGAGGACTATGTTTATTCAATTATTCAACAATTAATGATAAGAGTTAGGAAAAGGGGGTTTTGAGATTAAGATTAAAATAGCAGAAATAAAAATAAAACAGACAAATTAATATTTAGATTTTGACATGAGAAACTAATTAAAAGTTATCCGCCTCCCTCAACAACCATTCCTAATTCCTATTAATTAATGTAATTTCAGTTTCCAAAGAAACTATTAATCCCGCAGATAACGCTGAAGCAGTCAATTATCTCATTCTCCTTATTGTATGTAACCAAGGCGAAGCGCTCAATAATTAACTCTTTTACCTTAGTAGTAAATCTACGAAACATGCAATTTATTTAACTTAGATAAAGCTTTGAGTTTTATGGAGATAGACTAATCTAGACAACAAATCAATGAAGCATATAATTCATTTAACCTAGGTTCTATTCTTCGATCATCACAATAAAAATTGTAATTTGTCACAAACACTTAGAATCCTAGACTATTAGGTGAATAGTAATCCTAAGGTGACATTAGATTAAAGTAAAACCTAATTTAGAGGCTCTCTAAACAAGATTAAAACAATAATCATAACATTGACATAAAATAATTGAAGTGATTTGATATGATGGAAACTAGAAATTAACATTCAATAATGAAATTAAGAATTCATGTTTCGAGTTTTAAAATAATCCTTAACTAAAAGAAAACTACTCAGAACTAGACATTATAACCAAAATCATAATATTTAGTAAAAGTAGAAGGAGAAGAAAAGAACTAGAATGAAGAACACTTCAAAGCCGATCTCCGTCTCTTCCTTGCTCTCACTCTAATTTGTAGTTATAGAATTATTAAATTCGTAGCCTAAGAGGTCCTATTTATAGTGCTTGAAAAGATAGATGAATCCCCTTAGAATTAGGATTTTTTTTTTTTAAAAAAATGATAAATTGGCGCTATAGTGCCCATGAGATATTTCTTGAATAACCCATGTGCTGAAACTATCTTTTTCTTTTGTGTGTTTTTTGTTTCAGACCGGCGATATAGCTCTAGAACTGGGCGCTATAGCGGCCAACACAATTTCTGTTTTGTACCCGATTAGTATTTTGGCGATAACATCTTCAATACAGCTCGGAATTAGACGATTCAAGATGTTCCGAAAATCTAAGAACGAGATCTAAAACTTTCATGTTGAGCTGCAAGTCCAATCCGCTTTTAGGATTACCAAAATTCGTAATTAAGTTCTGCCTTGTAAAACTGAGCTCGCCGGCTTAGTCTTCAAAATATGCGAATATCCCTCCAAATGACTCCAAATGCATGATTAGTCTTCAAAATAGCTGAATAAATTATAACACTAATCAATAATTTAAAAAATCAATTTAAGAATATTAATACATAAATTAGCTATATTTATAGGCAAAATATCGACTTATCAAATTCCCCCACACTTGACTCTTACTCGTCCTCGAGTAAGTTAATAATAAAATGAATGATGCTTAAGCAAATCGGTATTTAAGAAAAAAAAATTATCTTCAAGAATTGTACATCCCTTTATATTTCCATGAAAAATCTAAATTATTCAATCATTAGAATTTCAACTCAAGATAAATCACTTTTCAAACTTAATTTTTGTGTGTGTGCAATCAACTCATCATATTACTAACATTCAAATCAATTCATGCATGCCAACAATCAATGCTCATCTCAAAAGAAATGTGTATTTCAACGAAAATCCACTCTATAAGCTTAATTACCAAATCATTCTCCACTAATGTAATTACACATAATTTAAAGATCAATAGGATTTTATAGGGTTATAATGTAAGACTAGGGTGAAAGGTAGATAAGAAGGTTAATTTAGGCTCAAATCACACTATAGCATACAACATTCTCTCAAACAATTCCTATTTGTATTCTCTAATCACTCTCCACAATATTCAATCTTGTATCTTTTTTTTTTTAAAAAAAAATAAAACTTCCTATTCCCCCACACTGAAAATGTTGCGAGTATTCATTTTATTGTTCGATGTATTTCTCATCATGTTTTTTTAGTTTTTTTTAGTGAAATACTTACGACTTACAAAACATTCATTCTAAGAGATTAATAATTTTTTTTTATCTCATCATCACTTATACATAATCATCAATATTTTTTCCTCAACAAAACTCTCACACTTTTACAAATACATAAAACATCAATATATGGTGTGAAAAAGGATGAATAAGGATTTTTTGGCTCGAAAGGTTATTGTATAAGGTCAAAAGAAAAACAAGATGTCAACATTTAGGCTCAAATTGGGTAAAACTAGGGATTTAACAAATAGGGTAGACTTGAAAAGCTCAATCGATAAAAAAAAATTGCCTTTATCATATCTTAAAATCATGTGTAATTTGTCGATTTCGCTTCAAATGATCATCAAACAAGTTATAGAGTGGTTGAGGCTTTAAATCAAAAGTCAAACATGCATTCATCTTTCGAAACATTAGCAAATATAATAATTCAACTGATGTGCAAAAGTTTTTCTATTTTTTTTAAAAATCAAGCTTGAGTAGTAATTAATCATGAGTTAAGCACACAAATCATGAGAGTCTATCATTTTCCTAGAATCATAACTATCACAATCAAGAATTTCATCATTAACAAAATTTTTTTCCACAAGATCATGCATAAGACATCAAAGTAAAATCATACATCAAACACGAGCAGTTATTGTCAATAGAATTTCATTCAACCCACACTCACTAAAATTAAAGCAAGAAAAATTAATATAAACTAAAAAAATGATAAAATAAATGAATAAAAAACTAAACAACTAAGAAAAAATTGGATAGACATGACAACTAATCTCCCCCCACACTTAATATAAGCATTGTCCTCAAGGCTCAATCAAATAAAATTAATGTAAAATAAAAAGAAAAGGGTAAGAAAAAACTCCCGTAAGCTTGCTTTGTTTAATGTCGTTAGCTCGACTGCATGTTGTGCTCATGTGGTCTTCACGTTGGGTCTTCTAACAAAGACTCATTCTTTATATATTTATCAATGGAATCTAACACATTATACGTAATTACTGCACCATCAAATTTCATTTTAAGTATTCTTACTTTCGTATCCAACTTTTTAGTTGCAATGAGTAAGAAGGGTCTCCCAAATAGAGTTGATGTAGGATTGGGATCATCCTCATCTTCCATCTCAATTATGTAAGAATCACTTAGAGTGATAAGTCCATTAGCCTGCATGTTATACCTGAAATTAGGTGAGCACATCAGAGAAAGACAACGTGTCGAGTCGGGAAGAACGAAGGACTCAAACACGTAATTGTAAGTACACTTGGCATGGGATAACTCGTTAAAAACACAATTTGCAGAGTATGTTTATAACTCGGCAGATTGAACAGTCTTGTGCTAGACAAAAATATACTAACTGTTAACTTGTGTATCGACGAGAAACCATGCAAATGCAAGTGTGCATGACGAAGCATTAACCTCATCGCGTGGAAGAGATATAATAACAATAAAAATACTTAGCGTATATTATGTAGTATATAGACTAAGTATAAATAGTTTGGTGGGTCAAGATGACAAACAACGAGGCGTTTATCTCGTTGCAAGATGGCATGCATGCGAGAAAGATCATCCCGACACCCAAAACTAAAGTTTAGAATTAAAGCAGTATCTGTTGGGTTTTATGCCCTAAATAAAACTCCATTTCAATGTAATCCATTTTATTCAACGTCAATAAAGAAACAGAAGTATTTTTCATTCATTTGTGTATGTTTGGGTTCATCTTATCAATTGCTTGTCTGTTTGATTTATAAATTCATCTGAAACCCTTTTCACATACTTGATCCTGTTTATTGTGTTGTCAACACATTGGAAAGTAAACAAGACTATGTGAATAAAGATTCCTAGATTTATCAGACACAGGGTTTTACTGATATGATAATCTACAACAGATTTTACTTGCATTTGGCATAATGCTATGTTCTTTCCAGAGCATTGGTTAAAGTAAAGCTCAGGTTGGGTGCATGGAGTATGCATCGGAAGGGACCGATATTGAACTTTGACATAGATTTATCAAACTTACCGTAATATCTTTTCAAGTCAATATCGGCTAGTTGAGCCTAGATCAAATGATCTAAATCCTGATATGATTAGGCTCAATCTCAAGAGTGTTATTCGTGTTCTTTGATTTGTTAGTTAAGCCTACTTTTGGGTCAGGGTGATACGTACATTTTGGGAACACGGTAATGCAATTGAGTGGGAGCGCTAAAATAAATATGGAATCTATAGCTTCTATCTGGAAAATAGAGAGAAAAGGATGATTTCCTTCGAGCTTGACCAAACGAAAATAAATGGTGGAGTACTCATTTCACATAGCTGAAATATCATTTATACGGGGTTAAGTGTTTTTAGGATAAAATACATTGTAGGGTGTTACGGTAATCTAATCCCTTTACAGTGTAGATCATTCATATAGAGGATCATTGATCAAATTAGGATTATAACAATGGATAACTAATGACGTGTCTATATGGTGGAACATATAGAGCGTTCTATATACTAAGAGTGCAATTCTAAGTTCTATGCGTGGATTCAACGAAGAATTAATAAGTCAGTGAATTTAGGTTATAAATTCTTGATCTGCTCATTGGAAGCTCGGTTATATAGACCCATGGTCCCCCCACTAGTTGAGATAATATTACTTGTAAGACTCATTTAATTGGTTTTGATTAATCAATTATAATTCCCAAATTAGACTATGTCTATTTGTGAATTTTTCACTAAGTAAGGGCGAAATTGTAAAGAAAGAGTTTTTAGGGCATATTTGTTAATTATGATACTTTGTATGGTTCAATTAATAAATATTATAAATGACAATATTATTTAATAATTATTTATAGTTATTAAATAGTTAGAATTGGCATTTAAATGGTTGAATTTGAAAATTGGCGTTTTTGAGAAAATGAGATGCAGAAATGATAAAACTGCAAAATTGCAAAAGTGAGGTCCAAATCCATAATGCCATGGCCGGCCACTTTTATAGGCTTTATCATATAATATTTTCATTATTTTAATGCCAAATAATTCAAACCTAACCCTATGTGGAATGCTATAAATAGATAGTGAAGGCTTCAGGAAATAAACACTTTCACATCTTGTTTCCTTCAGAGAAAAACCTGAGCCTTCTCTCTCTAACCTAGTCGCCACCTATACCCTCTTCTTCCTTGAATAATTTCGAACCTCTTAGTGATAGAGTAGTGCCCACACACAGCAAGTGATACCTCAATCATAGTGAGGAAGATCGTGAAGAAAGACATTCAACAAGAACGAGATTCAGCACTAAAGAAAGGAGAGAAAGAGATCCAGGTTAAGATCTTGATAATACTCTGCGACAGAAAGGATACAAGGGTTAGAGATCTGAACGGAAGGAGACATTTTATTCCGCTGCACCCAATGTAAGGTTTCTCATACTTTATATGTGCTTAATTTATAATCGTTTTAGAAGTTCTTATTTAGGGTGTTAATCAACATACTTGTGAGTAGATCTAAGATCCTGGTAAAAATTTTCCAACAACTGGCCTTAGAGCCATGGTAATTGATTTGCTTGGAAGAAATTTGGACTTAAAACGATTTGTTTGTGTTTTGGATGGTATCATGTTGTTTTGTGTGTTGTATGATGATTGATTGATGTTTGTGAATTTTCGTGAAAAATAAATGAATATCTGTTTTTGGAATTATTTTTATTGGATAGTATGGAAATAATTAAGCAATTTACTTTTTTACAGAACTCAATTTCGATTTTATTTGAATTAGTTATGATTTTTTGAAGTTTCGAAAAATATCGGGATGGTGTCATTACACCACGTGCGCGCATGAGAGGCTTCCCTCGGACAGCACGCGCTAGGACACGAATTTGTGTCTGAAACTGAGGATTCCGCGCGCGGAGTGGCTGAATGCAGCCTCCTGCGCCGGCATTTCTCGGTCAGGCCCTCCCTAGCCCGCGCGCGGACAGTATGCAGTGCATACTGTCCGTACAGCTCGCAATTTTTTCATTTTCTTCGTTTTTTCATGCTATTTCATGGAATTAACTTTCGATTTTTTGTGTACTTTTGTATTTTGATTTTTACTTTTTAATTTTCAAATCTAATATCAGAAATAAATTAATTTGAATTTTTTAAATTTAATTTTAGATATTAGTGTAATTTTAATTTGAAAAACAAGTAAAAATCTATCTTATTGCTTGATTTTATATCTTATTTTTAAATTTGATTATTTTATCTTACTTTTTTAAAATTTAAAGGTCAGATATTAAATATTTTTTAAATTATTTGACCTTATTTAAATTTAAAATAAGATTACTATAATCATGTAATTTTAAATAGAAGTAAGATATTTTGCTAACTTTTAATTTTTTTTTTGTTATTTTTATTTAAATTAAATTATAAAATCTGAAAAAATAAATATTTTTTTTATACTATATTTAATTTATAAAATAACTTTAAAAATTTAAAAGGTGGTTAGCAATTATTTTGAAATGATATTTATGTTAGTTGAAACCTAATTTTTCAAAAATTGTAGGTTTAATTTTAATTTTTTTTATTATTTTATTTTATTTAAAAGCCGATTTTTTTTAAATTATTTAAATATTTTCGAAAATTATTATTTAAAATTAAATAATTCCTACATCCAACTATCCAATTCATCTTGTTGCAGGAGTATGTGTTTTAGCTTGTTTGTAAGTTTTATAAAACCTATTATTGCTTGATTCAAATTGCCATGGTTAACTTGTTGACAGATCCAATGATCTGATTTTAACCCATGGTTCAATTGTCAATAGGTCAAGTAAATAATTTGTAACAGGTGAATTTTACAATCTTCTTTCATCTGTGTATGACCTAGCAACATGATAGTATCCATCCAAGTGTGTGCCTCTGTGAGCCTATATGTTTAATTTTTGTTATAGATGCATATAGGTTGTTGTTGCTAAATAAAATATCATAGTTTTTGATAGATTTTATTTAGGCCCATTTAGTTTTTGGGCCTATTCAATTAGTAACAGTTTTTCATTTTTAGGTTAAATTCATCTCTTTTGGGCCTTGTGTGAGAGTTGGGGGCCATAGAAGTGGGTACGACATACTGAACCCAGCTCCCCCTCACATTAACTACCCCGATTGTGAAGGCCCATTTGCCTGATTTGGATAACTGTACTATGTTAATTAAATTAGTTTAACCTAATAAAATTGATTAGCAACATGATTAATTTCATTTATTTTGGAATTAATTTAAGAAAAACATAGTTTAATGAATTATATTGTAAGCTAAACTATATATATTTTCTTGTATTTAATTAAATATATAATTATAACCAACTAGATTCTTTCTGAAACTTAGTTTAAATTTTTCATTAAATATTCCTATTTAAGTTGAAAATTAGTTATCTCTAACTAATCAACTTAAATCTGAATATCATTTGAATTTCAAATTTCAAAATTAAGTTGAGTAATTTTAGGAATAGGTTATTAAGATTCCTTAGATATTTTTTAAATTGATATTTTTTTTTTTAAATATTAACTTAAAATGGAATATTTTCAAATTAAGTAGTTACAACTTAATTTTATATTTAATTAAATCTAATTTGAAAGATACTTTTAAGTTGATTTTTTAGATTCTTCTAAATAACTTAAACAAGATATTTTCAAATTTGTTCCATTATATTCGAATTTGTTTTTCGAATTTAAATAATAATTGAAATTTAATTAAAGTTGATTTTTTTATTTAAACCAACTTTTCTTTGTAATTTTTCATTATTATAATACGGAATAAATGATTAAATAAAATACATATTTTAAAATAATGAGCTTTAATCAAGAGACATTCGATCTCAATTGTTGGTTTTACATAGCTTTTGTTTTAGTGAGTAATCCTCCCTAATGGAGGAGCGTTCATTAGCAAGTTAGCACCGTTTAATCTCGAAAGATAAGTAGCTTTGTAAGTGTTTTATATGGTATGGATCACCCTAATGGTGGCGACTGTATTGACTTACAAAATATGAAACAATGGTGGAAGCTCATAAGATAGAATTGCCTTGACTCTCGCCTAAACGGGACAACGCTGAATTCCAATCTTGATCGAATAAAAGGTTGCTAGAATGATTATCATTTTAGATGAATTGACAACTCTATTCAATGGATGATGCTTTGACTCTCGCCTAAACGGGACACTGTATCAGTTTGTTGAAAACCTTGGAAAATAAACTATGTTAGATTTAGTATTTTTATAACATATGTGATTATTTGTTATTTTTTGAATTATGTATGAATTTATTTGAACCAAGACATTACTTCTGTTTTATTGATGTATTGTAGTGCCAATATGAATAACCCTTACCCCGATCCACTCCTAGTTAATATCTTAGCAAAAGAACTCTATAATGTGAAAAGTGTTGGGTTTTGTGCCCTAAATAAAACTCATTTCATATAATCAGATTTACTTATTAATAAAGATCAGAAATAACATTTTATGTTGAATGGTTCACATGATTTATTTCATGATTATATGTGTATATAATGTATGAATTCTTTTTAAGTCCATACATATGAGTTGGTTAAAGATTATAGTGTTGTCAGCACAGTGGAATATAATCTTTATTATATGTTCAAAAGTTTATTCCCTGATTTGTCAGAACACTGGATTTAGACTGACATGGTATAATCAGCGATAGGTATTCTTACACCTTGGAAAAGTGTTATGTCCTTTCCAGGACATTGGCAAAGTTTACCAGTATCGGATGTATGGAGTATACATCGGAAGGGACCGATATTGAACTTTGATTAGATATGTTAAAATTTACCGTAATATCTATTCAATTCAATATCACCTGTTGATCCTAGATCACATGATCGAAATCCTGATATGGTTAGGCTCAATCTCATGAGTGTTATTCGTGTTCTTTGATTTGTAAGTTAAGCCTACTTTTGGGTTAGGGTGATACTTACATTTTGGGAACACGGTAGTGCAATTGAGTGGGAGCGCTAACATAAATATGGAATCTATAGCTTTTATTTGGCAAACAGAAGTAAAGGATGATTTCCTTCGAGCTTAACCAAACGAAGATAAATGGTGGAGATCTCATTTCACTTAGGTGAAATATCATTTATACAGGGTTAAGTGTTTTAAGGATAAAATACATTGTAGGGTGTGACGGTAATTTAATCCCTGTACAGTGTAAATTATCTATATAGAGGATCATTGATCACATTAGGGTTATAACAATGGATAACTAATGACGTGTCTATATCGTGGAACATATAGAGCGTTTCTATATGACTGAGAGTGCAATTCCAAGTTCTAAGTGTGGATTCAATGAGGAATTAATAAGTTAGGGAATTTACTTGGTAAATTCGGTTCGACTTATTGGAAGCTCGGTTATATAGACCCATGGTCCCCATACTAGTTGAGACCATACTGCCTGTAAGACTCAGTTAATTGATTTTAATTAATCAATTAAAATTCTAAAAGTTAGACTAAGTATACTTTATGAATTTTCACTAAGCAAGGGGGAAATTGTAAAGAAAAGAGATTTTAGGTTTATTTATTGATTAAGAGACTTTATATGTCTAAATTAATAAATATATTAAATGGCAATATTATTTCATAATTATTTCCAAGTTATTAAATAATTAGAATTGGCATTTAAAAGGTTAAATTGGAAAATTGGCATTTTTGAGAAAATGAGAATGGAAAATAACAAAATGGGAAAGTTGCAAAGTGAGGCCCAATACCCTTTGTATGACCGGCCCTATGCATAGGAAATTCCATTTGTAGCTTCCATTATTTTAATGCCATACAATTCTAACCTAAACCTAGAGGGTTTTCTATAAATAGAAAGTGTTGGCTTGAGGAAACTAAGACACACATCTTTGATCACTTTGTTTCTCTCAGAAAAAGCCTCACACGCCTCTCTCTCTTTTCTTCTCTCTAAATTTCGAAACTTCTTGTGAATGAGTAGTGCCCACACACATCAAGTGGTATCTCAATCATAGTATGGAAGACTATGGAATTTCTGCATCAAAGAAGGAGAAAAGAAGATCCAGGTTCAGATCTTGGTGATGCTCTGTTACAGAAAGGAATCAAGGGCTAGAGATCTGAACGGAAGGAGTCATATTATTCTGCTGCACCCATTGTAAGGTTTTCTAACTTTATATGTGTTTATTTTCATTGTTTTAGAATTCATATTAGGTTGTTAATCCAACATACTTGTTAGTAAATCTAGATCCTGGTAAAATAATTTCCAACAACTTGCACCAGAGCCATGGTAATGATTTACTTTCATGTAATATGAATTAAAACGATGATTGCATGTTTCTGTGTTGATTTGGATGGTTTCATGTTGGTTTATGTGTTGTTTGATGAATGTTGATGTTGTACAGTTTCGTTTTCCATGAATTTTTTTTTTCAATTTTTGAAATAATTTTATTTGGATTCCTTGTGAAAAGTTAAGCAATTTTGTTTTTTACGGAACTCGATTCCGATAAAAATTGAGAAAGTTATGAATTTTGGAAAATCGGGATTTCGGGTATGCATTGGTGCTCAATCGTTGTGCACCAAGCACTCAGGATGCGCGCGCGTGAGCCTGGCCCAGCACCCTGCTGATCCGCCCATGTCGATGCTGCATTCGCCGAGTTTTGCCGCACATCCCACCCTGCATCGTCCCTGTCCGCGCGCGTAAGGCTCTGCATGCAGCCTATTTTGGGCTGCTCGTGCAGCCTTGCTGCCAGCATTCCTAAAATTGCGATTTTTTGGGATTTTTTCCCAAAAATCCATTTTTTCCATGGGATTGTTTACCAAAATTCATTTTTCCATTTTTAAATATTTCTAAATTGAAATGTTTCTAATTTTAAATATTTTCAATTTGGAATTTTTCCAATTTTTAAATATTTCTATTTTGGAATGTTTCCAATTTTAAATATTTCTTATTATGGTCAGATTTAAAAATTTGTTAAGTTCTTTAATATTTATTTATTATTTAATTATAAGATTAGATATTTTAATATTTAAGATATTTTAAATTAAAAGATAACTTTGTCTTTTTATTTAAAATATTATATAAAAATTATCTTATATGACAAATTAAATAATTAATAAATTTGAAATTAAGATAGATATTTTTATAGATATACTTGCCATAATGTTTTTCAAATTCAAAAATTTGTTATTTTGTTAAATATTTAATTATTTATAAATTATAAGTTTAAAAATGATATTTTTCTATATATATATAATTTTTTTCCTTATTAGAAATTTATAAATCATATCTTAAATATTTAAATAACATTGATATTTTGTAGAGATTTGAATATTGCTTAATTTGAGATATTTTGACATATAATTATGGTAATTATTATTCATTTATTATTTTATTCCTAAAATAATAATTATCTAACCAAATCTATTTTAAAATTGGTTTATTTTATTAAATTATAAGATCTGAAAGTGATATTGGAGATTCTTTCCTTTCAAATCATTGATCTTATTAGATATTTAATTTAATTTGATTCAAGTAAACCTAGATATTTTAAAATTAGTTTTCTGTATTTGGTTAGTTTAAGAATAATAATTTAATTATATTAATATCTTATTTTCACATCTGTTAAATGGACAATGTTTGTTTATTTATATTGTTATTCAAAACTTTTAACAAACCTATTATTTATCTGATCTAAATTGCTATGATTAACTTGTTGACAGATCATGATCCAATGATCTGATTTTAATCATAGTCCAATTGACGATAGATCTTATAAATAATTTGTAACAGGTAAATTTTGTACTTCTTTCATCTGTGTAAACCTAATAACATGATAGGGCCCATCCAAATCATTTGACCTGTGTGAGCCTATATGTTTGCTTTTGGGCTTAGATGCATATAGGAAGCCCATTTAAGTTTTTACTAAGTAAATGGACTAGGTTGCTAAAATAAATTTTGACATAAGTAAATTTATTTAGGCTCAATTAGATTTGGGCTTATTCAATGAATAACAATTGTTTATTTTAAGGATAAATTCCTCTCTTTTGGGCCTTGTGTGAGAGTTGGGGGCCATAGAAGTGGGTACGACATACTGAACCCAGCTCCCCCTCACATGAACTACCCCAATTGTGAAGGCCCATTTGCCTTATTTAAATAATTGTATTAGGTTAATTATATTAGTCTAACCTAATTAAAATTGAATTAGCAACATAATTAACTTTTAAAATATATGAAATTTATTTTTCATGTAATATTTTAAAGTTAATTTTAGAAAAACACTTAGTCAATGATATATTCTAGATAGTTATTTCTAGTACTAATTATTATTTCTAATATTAAATAGGAAAATATCATTGATTGTGAAATTAATTGTCTCATAATTAATTTTGGTACAATCTAAGTTTAGTATATTTTCCTAGTATTAAACTAGAATTAATAATTAAGTTTTCTCTTTACTTAATTATTTGTTTCTTGAATTTAATACATTTAATTAAATTGAAAATTTCAATATCTAAGTTGATTTTCATCATGATACTTTAATATTGTTATTTTCATGTTATTTAATTAAAGTTGAAAATTATTTTAAGTTTGGAATATTATTTCAGAATAACTTAAGTTTGAATAATTTTCAAAATATATTTTATTTTATTTTATTTTATTAATCATTTCCCAAAATTTCGAAATTGCATTTCTTTAATGCAGAAATTTCGAATTTTATTTCAAAAATAGATTAAAGTTGAAAATTATTTATTTAATTTTGGACCAACTTAAATCATTGATTTTTTCATTTAATGATTAATTAAAATAAATGAACTAAAATATATTATAATTAGAAATTGGATTAATTAGTCTATGAAAGTCTAGATAGATATTATCTATTTTGCTTGAAGTATTTTTCTAGTGATATTTAATTAAATAGAAAATTAATATTTAAGTTGATTTTTTAATCATGATACTTAAATATTTGAAATTTTTCTTAGATATTTAATTAAATAGGAAAATTATATTTTTTGTTGAAAATTAATTTTATTAATTTTGGGCCAACATAAAATTAGAGTAATTTTCCAGGATTTATTTTTATTTTTATTTTAAAAGCATTTTCGAAAATGCAATATATATTTATAGAAAATTAAATTTGAGTTATAAATTAATTCAAATTAATTTTGAAACAACTTAAATTGAATAATTTTCTAAATATTTATGGAAATTATTACTAAGATGGAAATAATTCACGTTATTTATCCATCTAAGTATAATTTATAAATATTAAATTAAAATTTATATTTGGAATTTTTCATTCTAAATTGGAAATTTTAATTAAATAAATATATATTTAAAATAAATGGATTAAAATAAATATTACAAGAAAATACAACCATTCATTAAATAATGAGCTTTATTATTATTAGGATATTCGATCTCCATTGTTGGTTTTACATAGCTATTGTTTTAGTGAGTAATCCTCCCTAATGGAGGAACGTTCATTAGCAAGTTAGCACCGTTTAATCTCAAAAGATAAGTAATCTTGTAAGTTTTTTTTATATAGTTTATGATCACCCTAATGGTGGCGACTGTATAAGACTTGCAAGAATATGAAACAATGGTGGAAGCTCATAAGATAGAATAGCCTTGACTCTCGCCTAAACGGGACAACGCGGATTTCAATCTTGATCGAATAAAAGGTTGCTAGAATGTTTGACATTTTAGATGAGCTGACAACTCTGTTCAATGAATGGTAGCTTTGACTCTCGCCTAAACGGGACACTGATATTAGTTTGTTGAAAACCTTGGAAATTATTTAGGATTGTATGTTTTAGTATTTTCACTTGTCATTCCTACTTGCTATGTGCTTGATAATTTCTGAATTGTGTATGAATTTGTATTGAACCATGTTATTTTCTGTTATTAAATTGTAGTTTAATTTCGAATCTTCATTGTTGGTCTAACTTGATTTGTTTTTCTAATGAGATAAATCCCTAATGGATTTTCACCATTAGACTAACATAATAGTGTTAGATTTTGAAAGATAAATATTGTATATGCAACATCTAGCTGTTCATCAATTGATGACACCTTAGACTAGTGTTTTACAATATGAAACAAGAAGATTGTATAAATAAGATTACTTTGACTCTCGCTAATCGGAGCATCGTTGGATTCTTATTTAAAACGAAATTATCCTAATTCCTCTTAGCTTATTCATTTCGAATTAGCTTAATGACATATCATTGGATGAATGGTCTATAAATCATATAAAGTCTTATTTTCTCTTAAGAAATTAGATGACGCATATGATTATATTCCCGAAATTCTATCCCTAAATGATATAAATCCTCAATCTTAGATATCTCCTACTTGTATAGGCAAATCATAGAGTTAGATTAGTAGTGGTGGTCCAAGAAAGAATTACTAATTATACAGTTACACTTTCACAAGTGTTTCATAACCATTTTCTATCAATGGATTCAAACTGTATGAGTTTAGTATTCGTGACCGTAATCCACTTGCACTATTCTAAGAACTCTTTGATGTAACTAAACTTAAGTCATCAAAAGATACAACCACATATTTTATAAATCTAAGGCATTTGTATCTTGTTCATAGTGGTTTTGACAAGATCATTCTCTGCAAAGAGTTAATATGCCAATATCCACTGAAAGTAATTTCATCTCATTCGCAGATGGATGTACATTCAGGGGTGGATATGAGTTTTCGTTGTATTCTTAAAACGATCACTCTAGATTTTACCTTATGCAAAAGAAATTTGAAATGTTTGAAAAATTTCATGAATTTCTAGCAATGGTGAAGGTAAGTGGTTAAAGATCTTGCGAACTGATAGGGGTGGAGAAAAAGTTAGTAGATATGCAGTTCAAAGATCATTAATTTGATTTTGAATTATATCCAAACTTACCTCCTCAGAATTTTGAGTTGCATATTGATGATTAGTTACTAGTCGTTGCCTAAATCCTTCTATGGTAATATAATTTCAAAATGATGCAATGGTTGTATACTTTATGTAAACCATTACTAGATTCATGGATGACCTAATCCGAAATCTCTAGAAAAGCTAGAACTGCTAACCCTGGTTTGCATGTTTGTTAGCTATTCTAAGTGATTAGGGGTGGAGCATCCCGTAGTCATTAGATAAGAAAGTATTTGTTTAAACAAATACTACTTTTCTAAGAAAATGACTAAGTCTGAAAATAAAGTAGCAAATAAAGGAGATTTTTTTTTTCTTGATTCCAAAAGTGTTCTATCATCTTATTTTACAAGATGATCCCACTGCCTCTGTTGTCTTAACACAACTGAAGAGGTCTATACCATTTAGTTTTCTTAGACATAATTCACGGTACCTTGTTGTAGTGGGAGAGTTTCTAGGAACTCACCTTGTTATAACTTGGAAGACAGTAGTGATTAAAATCCATTGTGAGTTTAAACAAGTAATGGATTGTCAAGATAAGAAACTAAGAAGAAAGCCAATAGAACTATGGTTTGATCCATTCACATGGAGTAACCTAAAGTTTTCTATTACAAGGACATGAAAGGAAATTTTCGTTAATGAGTCTATTCAATGGACTTAACAAAACTTCCTATTCCTAGTATTATAGGTTTGAGTTTATCTAAACCTATGGCTTGTGGTATACCTGGTAATTACTTACTCTAATGCAAGCATGAGATGCTGGAGCATTTTCTTTCCAATGGCAATCTATAGAAGCTTCAAAACTTCTAAGCATAGATTTTATTTATCTAAGGAAAAGTCTCAACTATTCCAGAGAAGATAAAGCCATGAAAGAATTTCTTAAATCAAAAGTGAGAGGTCTCAGATATGCTTTAGTATGCCTTAGACCAGACACCTGCTGTTGAGTGGGAGTAATGAGTAAGTATCAGATTAATCCAGGAGAGGAACATTGGAAGACAATCAAGTAAATTTTAAGATTAAGAAGAGGAACTATATGTTAGTCAATAAGGGTGGTTTTTGAAACTCTTAGACTACACCACATCAGATTTCGAGACTTGCCTGTATGCTAGAAAGTCAGCTGATGAGATGGTGATTACTTTGGGGGGTGGAGTAGTGATTTTGGAGAAGTGTAAAATCTATCTGAAATCTCTTGGTCTACCAGAGAGAGACTGAATGTTAAAAGTTGCAGGAAAGATACTTATTCAGTCTAAGGAAAGTTCTATACATTTGTGGCACTGTTCCAACTTGCCTTAACTACTAGGGTTACTTCCTGAATAACCAAAGAGTAGTTGCCCAAAAGTATAGAATCCAGTATCCCAAGAAAGTAGACATATAGAGAGGAATTTCACAATATCAAGGATTTTGTGATTAAGGGAAAGTAATAGTGGAGAAGAGGTTGTGTTTAATTCAACCTGTCAGATCCTATTACGAGGAGTTTACTACTATTACACTTGATTGGTATATCAAGGTGTTAATGATTATTTGAAATGCACTTTTTGTTTTATATTAGTGCAAGTGGGAGTTTGTTGGGTTTTATGCCCTAAATAAAACTCATTTCATATAATCAGATTTACTTATTAATAAAGATCAGAAATAACATTTTATGTTGAATGGTTCACATGATTTATTTCATGATTATATGTGTATATAATGTATGAATTCTTTTTAAGTCCAGAACATATGAGTTGGTTAAAGATTACAGTGTTGTCAGCACAGTGGAATATAATCTTTATTATATGTTCAAAAGTTTATTCCCTGATTTGTGAGAACACTGGATTTAGACTGACATGGTATAATCAGCGATAGGTATTTTTACACCTTGGAAAAGTGTTATGTCCTTTCCAGGACATTGGCAAAGTTTACCAGTATCGGATGTATGGAGTATACATGGGAAGGGACCGATATTGAACTTTGATTAGATATGTTAAAATTTAACGTAATATCTATTCAATTCAATATCACCTGTTGATCCTAGATCACATGATCGAAATCCTGATATGGTTAGGCTCAATCTCAAGAGTGTTACTCGTGTTCTTTGATTTGTAAGTTAAGCCTACTTTTGGGTTAGGGTGATACTTACATTTTGGGAACACGGTAGTGCAATTGAGTGGGAGCGCTAACATAAATATGGAATCTATAGCTTCTATTTGGCAAATAGAACTAAAGGATGATTTCCTTCGAGCTTAACCAAACGAAGATAAATGGTGGAGATCTCATTTCACTTAGGTGAAATATCATTTATACAGGGTTAAGTGTTTTAAGGATAAAATACATTGTAGGGTGTGACGGTAATTTAATCCATGTACAGTGTAAATCATCTATATAGAGGATCATTGATCACATTAGGGTTATAACAATGGATAACTAATGATGTGTCTACATCGTGGAACATATAGAGCGTTTCTATATGACTGAGAGTGCAATTCCAAGTTCTAAGTGTGGATTCAATGAGGAATTAATAAGTTAGGGAATTTACTTGGTAAATTCGGTTCGACTTATTGGAAGCTCGGTTATATAGACCCATGGTCCCCATACTAGTTGAGACCATACTGCTTGTAAGACTCAGTTAATTGATTTTAATTAATCAATTAAAATTCTAAAAGTTAGACTATGTCTACTTTATGAATTTTCACTAAGCAAGGGGAAAATTGTAAAGAAAAGAGATTTTAGGTTTATTTATTGATTAAGAGACTTTATATGTCTAAATTAATAAATATATTAAATGGCAATATTATTTGATAACTATTTCCAAGTTATTAAATAATTATAATTGGCATTTAAAAGGTTAAATTGGAAAATTGGCATTTTTGAGAAAATGAGAATGGAAAATAACAAAATGGGAAAGTTGCAAAGTGAGGCCCAATACCCTTTGTATGACCGGCCCTATGCATAGGAAATTCTATTTGTAGTTTCCATTATTTTAATTGTTAGGTTTTATGCCCTAAATAAAACTCTTTACAATCTGATTAGTTATCAATATAAGAAATTTGAAGTGATTGATGTTTGCATGAATTCTACATGCTAATGGTTTAATATGTTTAATATGTTTATTACATTCATACACATAAAATCAGTTAAATCCAGATCATATGTTTATTCACAATTACAGTATCGTCAACACAGTGGAATGTGATTGTGATCATATGAATCAAAAGTTTTGGTCCCTGTTTCATCAGTGTTATTGGATTTACACTAATGTGATAATCAGCGATGATGTGTACTTACACTTGGAGTAAGTGTTATGTTCTTTCCAGGAGATTAGTAAAGTATACTAGTTTCGAATGTATGGAGTATACATTGGACTGGACCGATATTGCAACTAAGTTAAGATATTACAAACTTACCGTTATACATATCTTTCCAAGTCAATATCAGTAGTTGATCTTAAGATTAAAAGAATCTAAATCCTGATATGCTTGGGCTCAACTCAGGAGTGCTATTCATGTTCTTAGATTTATTAGTTAAGCCTACTTTCGGGTCAGGGTGATACGTATATTTCGAGAACATGATAGTATGATTGAGTGGGAGTGCTGAACATAAATATGGAATCTATAGCTTCTACTGGTGTATAGAAGTCAAGTGATGATTCCCTTCGAGCTTAGCAAATAGAAGTAAATGGATGAGCTCTTGTTTAACTGACTAATTATTAGATCACTAAACACCATTTACAGGTAGCTAACTGTTTTAAGGGACAAAATACATTGAGGGGTGAGAACGGTAAAGAAATCCCATCTCGATGTAAATCATCTATATAGAGGATCTTTAAATCACAATAAGATTATAACAATGGTTAAATGAGATAGTATATTGGTATCGTGAAACATACAATATGCTCTATATAAGTCTGAGAGTGCAATTCTAAGTTCTAAGAGTGGATTCAACGAAGAATTAATAAGTAGGAATTTACTTGGTAAATTTGGTTCACTTATTGGAAGCTCAGCATATAGATCCATGGTCCCCATTCTAGTTGAGAACATTCTGCTTGTAAGACTCATTAATTGATTCGTGATTGGTCAATTATAATTCTAAAGTTAGACTATGTCTAATTTTATGAATTTTCACTAAGCAGGGGTGAAATTGTAAGGAAAAGAGTTTTCTAGGTTTATTCATTTATTAATGGACTTTATATGTCTAATTAATAATTAAATTAAATGACAATATTATTTAATAATCTATTTTAGTTATTAAATAATTAGTTTTGGCATTTAAAAGGTTAGAATTGGAAAATTGGCATTTTTGAGAAAATAGAGATAAAATTTGATAAAATTGCAAAATTAAGTGAGGCCCAATAACACCATATGGCCGACCACTTAATATGATTTTTCAAATTATTATTTTCATTATTTTAATGCCAAATAATTCTAAACCTAGACCTAGTAGTTGCCTATAAATAGAAAGTGATGGCTCATTCACAACACATGCTTTCATAAGCCTTTCTGACAGAAATTTCTCTCTTCAGAAAAACTGAGCCTTCCTCACTCTCTACCTTGGCCGAAATCTCTCTCTCTCTCTTTTCCCTTCATCTTTTTCGTGTCCCTAGTGAAAGAGTAAGTGCCCACACACAGCAAGCAGTAACTCAATCATAGATTGGAAGACTGTGAAGGATCAAAGCTTGAAGAAGAAGGAGATTCGGGCTCAGATCTTGATTATACTCTGCTACAGAAAGGAATCAAGGGTTAGAGATCTGAGTGGAAGGAGACATTTATTCCGCTGCATCAATGTAAGGTTTTCTTAACTTTATATGTGTTTATTTTATCGTTTTAGAAAGTTCATATTTAGGATGTTAATAAACATACTTGTGAGTAGATCTAAGATCCTGGTAAAATAATTCCCAACTTTAATGCCATACAATTCTAACCTAAACCTAGAGGGTTTTCTATAAATAGAAAGTGTTGGCTTGAGGAAACTAAGACACACATCTTTGATCACTTTGTTTCTCTCAGAAAAAGCCTCACACGCCTCTCTCTCTTTTCTTCTCTCTAAATTTCGAAAGTTCTTGTGAATGAGGAGTGCCCACACACATCAAGTGGTATCTCAATCATAGTATGGAAGACTATGGAATTTCTGCATCAAAGAAGGAGAAAAGAAGATCCAGGTTCAGATCTTGGTGATGCTCTGCTACAGAAAGGAATCAAGGGCTAGAGATCTGAACAGAAGGAGTCATATTATTCCGCTGCACCCACTGTAAGGTTTTCTAACTTTATATGTGTTTATTTTCATTGTTTTAGAATTCATATTAGGTTGTTAATCCAACATACTTGCTAGTAAATCTAGATCCTGGTAAAATAATTTCCAACAAAAAGGCATCCTGGTACTTGCATAAACTCGCACCTGTTGATGATGAATTTGAAGTTCCAAAAGGCAAATCTACTAGGAATTGATTTATCAAGAGAACCATGGGTACAATTCATTCTTAATAGTCTTCCTCCGGAGTATAATGAATTTGTTGTTTCTTACATGATCAACAATTTCAACTCCTCCGACATGGACAAGCTCGAAGCAGAATTACGAGCCCATGAACGGAATCTGATTGCAATGGGACCTCTTGGGTTTGCAAATCTTAATCAGAGGAAAAGAATTAAGCATGAAAGCTCTAGCAAAGCTGCTTCTTCAAGTACAATTATCAGACATAATCTTCTATGTTCGAATTGTAATGAAAAGGGACATCAAGAGGAACGATGTCCCTGGCTTCTAAACAATTCAAACGAAGGTAATGCTTTTGTCTTTGAATCATGTGTTTTAGAGAACGAAAAATCCACTTCGATTGTTGATTCTGGGTCTACTAACCATGTATGTTCTTCATTGCAACTGCTTAAAACTTGGGAAAATCTGCTTCCAGAAGAGTTAAAGCTTAAAGTTGGGAATGGCGAGTTAGTGTCGGTCAAAGCTAGAGGAAAAGGCCGCATCAAGTTTCAACAAAGATTTTTAATTTTAGAAAATGTTTTATTTATTCCAAACTTTAGTAGAAACTTGATTAGTGTCTCATGTTTGCAAACACAATCTTATATATTGAATTTTTCGAGTTCTTATTGTTCAATTTCTCGTAATGGATTTGAAATATGTGTTGCTTCAATGGAACAAGGGCTTTATGTTTTAAGACCAAATACACAAATCTCTCTAAGTAGTGAACTTTTCAATGTAGCTAAACCTAGAAACCTCAAAAGAAAAGAGATTGATAATGATGATCAAACTTATCTATGGCATTTACGTTTAGGTCATATAGGCTTTGATAGACTCAAAAGGCTAACCAAAGACGGTCCATTGAAAAATATCGTCTTAGGTGAATTGCCAGTATGTGAGTCCTGCCTAGAAGGAAAAATGACCAAACGTTCTTTCTCTGCAAAGGGAGAGCGTGCCAAAAAACCCCTTGGGTTAGTGCATTCAGATGTTTGCGGACCTCTGAATGTCAAAGCCCGAGGTGGTTATGAGTATTTTGTCACTTTTATTGACGATTACTCTAGATAGACTTTTCTTTACCTACTGCAAAAGAACTATGAAACATTTGAAAAGTTTCAAGAATTTCATGCTTTGGCTCAAAACCAATTAGGTAAAACATTAAAGATCTTGCGAACTGATACTGGTGGAGAATATATGGATATGCAGTTCAAAGATCATTTAATTGAACTTGGAATTGAATCCCAATACACTGCCCCAGGCACTCCACAACAAAATGGAGTTGTAGAAAGAAGAAATCGCACTCTTTTGGAAATGGCAAATGACATTTTAAATGTTGTTCCATCTAACGCAGTCCCTAAGACACCCGTCGAACTATGGAATGGTCGTACACCTAGTTTACGCCACTACAGAATTTGGGGGTGCCCTGCTCATGTCTTAAGAAAGAAAGAAGGCAAACTTGAATCACGAACTGAAGTTTGCATATTTGTCGGGAATTCTAAAGAGACTAGGGGTGGACTGTTTTATAGTCACAAGGATAACAAAGTGTTTGTTTCTACAAATGCTACTTTTCTTGAAGAAAACTATATTAAAGACAACAAATCGAAAAGTAAAGTTGTTTTAGAGGAAATGCTTTCAGATATAACTCCTTCCAATGTTCCGTCCTCTTCCACTCAAGAAGAGGATAATCCTACTCCCTCAGTCGAACCAACTGAGAAAACTACTACCAAAGTTCTTGTTCAAAAATCACCGCTCCTCGTCGTAGTGGGAGGGTTTCAACAAAACCAGCTTGTTATGGCTTGGATGGTGAAATCAATATGGTCGTTGGTGACGGTATTGATGACAACCCATTAACCTATAAACAGGCAATGGCTAGTCCGTAACGGAAACGATGGTCAGCCGACATGGATTCAGAAATGGATTCCATGAAAAAGAACAAAGTCTGGGAATATGTAGATGCACCTGATGACTATCATCCAATCAGATATAAGTTGGTTTACAAGAAGAAAAGAGGCGCTGGAGGCGAAGTCGAAACTTTTAAAACTAGACTTGTAGCCAAGGGTTATACCCAAAGAAAAGGTGTGGACTATGACGAAAATTTTAGTCCTGTTGCCATGCTCAAATCCATCTGAATTCTTCTCTCCATAGCTGCCGCTTTCGATTATGAAATCAGGCAAATGGATGTCAAGACTGCCTTCCTTAATGGGGTACTTGAAGAAACCATCTATATGGAGCAACCAGAAGGCTATGTTCTTCCAGGGCAGGAAAAGAAAGTTTGCAAATTAAATAAGTCTATCTATGGACTTAAGCAAGCTTATCGCTCATGGAACAAAAGGTTTGATGAAATCATCAAGACCTACGGCTTTCTTCAAAATGAAGATGAACCTTGTGTTTACCAACTCAAGGAAGACCAAGTAGTAGTATTCCTGGTCCTTTATGTTGACGACATTTTGATTATTGGAAACAATATCAAGAAAATGACTAACATCAAGGAATGGCTTAACACTCAATTCGATATGAAAGATTTGGGTGAGGCAGCCTATGTTCTTGGTATTCAGATTATCAGAAGCTGGAAGAACAGATCTCTTGCTCTCTCTCAAACAACCTATATTGATAAAGTTTTAGAGAGATTCTCCATGAACAACACCAATGGGGAGAATATGCCTTCTAGATATGGTATTCGTCTATCTAAGGAACAGTCTCCTACTGATCCTCAAGAGATAGAGGACATGGCGAAAATTCCTTATGCTTCTGCAGTTGGAAGTCTAATGTATGCAATGTTATGCAACAGAATTTTCATAATCGAATACCATATCTAGAAGGCATATTCACCCCATTGGTGTTGTTCATGGAGAATCTCTCTAAAACTTTGTCAATATAGGTTGTTTGAGAGAGAGCAAGACATCTGTTCTTCCGGTTTCTGATAATCTGAATACCAAGAACATAGGCTGCTTCACCCAAATCTTTCATATCGAATTGAGTGTTGAGCCATTCCTTGATGTGAGTCATTTTCTTGATATTGTTTACAACATTTAAAATGTCATTTGCCATCTGTATAGCATATCCCTAGAAGGACGTAGATAGAGTTGAATAACTCAGCATAGACCTAACCATTTCAAAAGGAGTGCGATTTCTTCTTTCTGCAACTCCATTTTGCTGTGGAGTGCCTGGGGCAGTGTATTGGGATTCAATTCCAAGTTCAATTAAATGATCTTTGAACTGCATATCCATATATTCTCCACCCCTATCAGTTCGCAAGATCTTTAATGTTTTACCTAATTGGTTTTGAGCCAAAGCATGAAATTCTTGAAACTTTTCAAATGTTTCTGATTTCTTTTGCATTAGGTAAAGAAAACTATATCTAGAGTAATCATCAATGAAAGTGACAAAATACTCATAACCACCTCGGGCTTTGACATTCAGAGGTCCGCAAACATCTGAATGCACTAACCCTAGGGGTTGTTTGGCACGCTCTCCCTTTGCAGAGAAAGAACGTTTGGTCATTTTTCCTTCTAGACAGAACTCGCATACTGGCAATTCACCTAAGACGACATTTTTCAATGGACCATCTTTGGTTAGCCTTTTGAGTCTATCACACTACTAAAAAAACACCCTTTAGAGGCGGTTTTTAAGCCCTTTAGGCGTCGGTTTTCGCGAAATTCGCTACCGACGCTGATCAGGGCGACGCTAAAGGGTTTATATGAATCGACGCCATATATACCCCTATGGCATCGGTTATTAGCTGGGAACCGACGCCATAGGGGTACATATGGCGTCGGTTCCTAGCCAATAACCGACGCCATATATGGCGTAGGAACCGACGCCATATGTACGCGAATTTCAGTTTTCCTCATTTTTTTTTAAATTTAATTATATTATTTTAATTTTATATTTATTAATTTATATATTATTTTATTTAATTTAAATTACATATTTATTTAAATTTTAAATTACATATTTATTTAATTTAATTATATATTAATTACATTTTAAATTAAATAGTAATTAAATTTGGGTAAAAACATAATTTGATTTCATAAAAGTAATTAAATACTACACAAACATGTAAAATTAGTTAAAAATATTAATAAGTTAATAAATCTAATTACAAGTTAATCTATAAAAATTACATAATGAAGAAAAATTCTTCGACCTTTGAACCTCAATCGTCACCGTGAATCACTGCCATCAATTGTTCGATCCACTTTCGCTGTAGTGGTAACAATTCTGTTTTTGGGATTCATTGCACCGCGTACCCAGATCACGTTATCTGGAGAGGATTTGCAACAGGTTGCTACGTGTAACTACATCGGCAACCAGGGAATGCTGTTTGGAATGATGTATACTCTTCTTTAATCTAATTAACCTTATATCAAATTATAGTTAAATTATTATAAGGCACTAACACTTTTTTTGGCAGGCACATATGGGAGAGCATCAACGGTCTGAGAAAAATTTTCAAGTTTTACGACCCAGAGCTTCTCACAGTGCATGGGATCAACGATGAAGAACAGAGTCAGTGACTATAAAACAGTCCACCCCTAGTCTCTTTAGAATTCCCGACAAATATGCAAACTTCAGTTCGTGATTCAAGTTTGCCTTCTTTCTTTCTCAAGACATGAGCAGGGCACCCCCAAATTCTGTAGTGGCGTAAACTAGGTGTACGACCATTCCATAGTTCGACGGGTGTCTTAGGGACTGCGTTAGATGGAACAACATTTAAAATGTCATTTGCCATCTCTATAGCATATCCCCAGAAGAAATGTCAATCGTCACCATGATGATTACTCTAGATATAGTTTTCTTTACCTAATGCAAAAGAAATCAGAAACATTTGAAAAGTTTCAAGAATTTCATGCTTTGGCTCAAAACCAATTAGGTAAAACATTAAAGATCTTGCGAACTGATAGGGGTGGAGAATATATGGATATGCAGTTCGAAGATCATTTAATTGAACTTGGAATTGAATCCCAATACACTGCCCCAGGCACTCCACAACAAAATGGAGTTGTAGAAAGAAGAAATCGCACTCTTTTGGAAATGGTTAGGTCTATGCTGAGTTATTCAACTCTGTCTACGTCCTTCTGGGGATATGCTATAGAGATGGCAAATGACATTTTAAATGTTGTTCCATCTAACGCAGTCCCTAAGACACCCGTCGAACTATGGAATGGTCGTACACCTAGTTTACGCCACTACAGAATTTGGGGGTGCCCTGCTCGTGTCTTGAGAAAGAAAGAAGGCAAACTTGAATCACGAACTGAAGTTTGCATATTTGTCGGGAATTCTAAAGAGACTAGGGGTGGACTGTTTTATAGTCACTGACTCTGCTCTTCATCGTTGATCCCATGCATTGTGAGAAGCTCTGGGTCGTAAAACTTGAAAATTTTTCTCAGACCGTTGATGCTCTCCCATATGTGCCTGCCAAAAAAAGTGTTAGTGCCTTATAATAATTTAACTATAATTTGATATAAGGTTAATTAGATTAAAGAAGAGTATACATCATTCCAAACAGCATTCCCTGGTTGCCGATGTAGTTACACGTAGCAACCTGCTGCAAATCCTCTCCAGGTAACGTGATCTGGGTACGCGGTGCAATGAATCCTCGGGGGACAGAAATTGTGATTATATCACGTTTATCTTTGAGCCTTAGGGATTCATGAATCATCCATTTTAGCGAATTAGGGATCAACGCCATCTTCTCTTCCGTGAACAACTCATCTTCCCGTGCACCACGGCCTTGTGGAGAAAGCATCGGAGCTTTCCCCTTTGACGCATCACGTCTTGAGGGCGGTTGAGCGAGTGGACCCTAAACAAAACAGAACATAATATATATATCAAATTTTATCTAAATTCTACCGAAATTTTGGCAGCATAACGGTTGTAATTGAATGACCCCAAAAATTTTGAACATGGCTGTATAACGACAAATAACACATATATAACAGTAGTTTGTTCATCCATCCCACCGCAGCACATATATTCGCAGAACCTACTTCACTACGGATGAATATTGAAGATATTCAAACTCCACTAATCATTAATAATTAATTTCAGTTGAGAAGTTACCTCGGTTGTTAAAATTAAGTGTTTAGGCCAAGGAAGGAACATCTGGTACACGTCCCTAACATATTTGCACTCTTCAATTGGGACTGGGATTTCAGCGTCCTCTTGCAGGATTTCCGTAACCATGATCCGAGCATGTGAATCATCGTAATCCTGGCAGTGAACTTTGATCGTACCCACATGCTCGTACAAATACCCTCGGGCCACAATATTGTCGATGTTGTCAGAGCAGAGATGTACTGTCTGATTAAGGGCCGCATGGTCATCAAAATTGTATAGGATACCTTGGTCGTTGAGGGAAATGAACTCCTCAGCATAAATTTGTGGTTGTACCTCATCCTGAGGAGCGTATGGTTGTGGAACATACGCCTCACCAGCCACCTCTCCTTCTTCCTCTTGTTCGGCAGCGTTCCTCTGCTGCTTAAGGGATTGGACTTCGGCTTTTAATTTTTCAATCTCCTTCGCTTGCCGAGCCACAACATCGTACACTTCCCTTTTCTTCCCCGCCGAACGGTTGAGATGCCCCGGTCGGGAACCTACAAATCATAAAATGCAAATTAGCAACGATTTCATTTGTGTAACTAAATAAATAACATTTGAAGTAATAGCATACCCAGCAGCCCTGACACGTCCAGGATGCTCTGGTGTCCCGAGCGCCTGCGTGAGGATATCGTTTTGGCCCTAGACCTGAATTTGTCCCTAACTAAGCTTCTCCTCTAATTCAGCCTAATGCACGCATATATTCAAGCAATTAGTATATGAATTATATACACTAACTCATGAGTAGAACTCAATTAAGGATTAATATATACTTACTATCTTCTCGGCAATTTCCTTGTCGTAATCAGTGACAAGTTTTCTACTCTTGGTGCGAGATTTAATCCAAACACGGTGGCGGGGAGGATCTGCAACTTCGAGGTCCTTTTTCTACATAACGTTATAACAATGAAATGAGTACCAATTAAATTGTATAGCACATTATAGCACATTAAATTTTAAGTATTACTTACCACAGCTTCCCGTACGTTCACCATTCCACTCCGACCACTTCGATGTCTGGATTGAATTTTTGAGGAACGTTCACGTTGCACCTTACTCAATTCCTACAATGCCAAAAAAATACATTAGATACATGTACTTGTATTTAAGAGTTTATCTTAGTGTTAATATAATTAGCGTACCAGAAATTCAGGAGTTAGTCGACTTTCAACAAATTTGCACCAATCAGCAGCGTCGATCTCCGGGTGCTTTTCAGGGACTTGTGCCAGTCGTCCCAGATCATTCTCTTTCAACGCGGGCATTATGATGTCTTTTGTCATCCTATTCTTGAAGTCTTTCATTAACTTCCCAGCTAGGATGAGACAATCATGTTTGAAGGTGTCCGGCACAATGAACCCCGTCTATTTTGAAGGAAAACAAACACGGTTAGAGTCAACATTTGGAGTAATAGAAAAACAAATCAAAATTCTAACAAATAATAGCTTACACGAATGTCTTTCCAAACTTTATTTTTCGCAGTACGGTTGACTTCTTTCCAGTTTTTATAAGCCAACCCTATTGTCTGCCGACATCTGACTCCCAGAGTGGATACGAGCTTCGCGTATCTTTTTCCACAGTATTGACCTTTATCATTAACTTCGAGGGCCACTCTTTTGCCCTGATCCATTAGTTTGGATATTTCATTCATTTGCGTCGGCCCTCGTGTAGGTATTGTGGTTGGACACTCATTTTCTCGCTCCCGAATCGGATCACGATTACGAGTTCGCCATGTCTACACCATTAACAAACAAACTTCAAAGTTAGCTACATATATAACAAGTAGTGTATATGAAATATTAAAAGCATAAACAAATTGTTAAGTATTCAGGACCATTCACAACCACAATATAAAGTAAGCTATATATCAAGTTACCAATTAGACACGTTTTCTTTTCTTTTTTTGTTTATGTTTGCCTGAATCACAATTGACCCATATTCCCTCATTGATATCGTTTCTAATGTATTCAGCGTCGTCTTCCTCAATGTTACGATCAATTCCCATGAGTTGCTCATGAATTGGTTGTCCAACAATGAAGTCATCGTAACATAAGTCGGCATTCTCCTCATCCTCTTCGCCTCTAAGAACCTCCTCTCTCGGTGTCGATAAAACAATAGACCATTTATCATTAGCGGATCGTAAATGTAAAAAACTTGAGCCGCTTGGCTAGCCATGATGAATGGATCATTCTTGCTTCCCCTCTTACTTAAATCAACCAAAGTAAAACCAAGCTCGTCAGTTTTTACTCCAACGTTGTTGTCAACCCAAGAACACTTAAAAAGTGGAATTCGGAATGCAAAATAATTGAGCTCCCATATTTCTTCAATGACCCCGTAATACGTCATAGTACCTAAAACGGGTTTCTATCTTTTGCACTTGCAAAGTGCATAGTTTCGCGACGATACGTATACCACTATTTTGAACCTCTCGAGCATCATCTCTTGACTTTGTATGAAAACGTTTACCCCTTACAATGTACGCTTCATGCTTTGCAACCGCAAAAGTTGGTCCAAGGGCAATACGACTCAACACATCAGATACTCCATGATTCGGTTCGTTCAACTTTGCTATAATGGTATTCCTTAACCACCCAATGAAAGTTTGACGATGTTGGTACGCAACCCATTTTTGTTTATTTTTTTGATTTCTTGGAACCATTGATTGTAACAGCTCCATATGGTCACTGTAAAACAAGTAAGATAAATCAAGTTATTGTTCATCGTGACTTAAGTAATGTTAATCAAACAAAAGGTACTTACGTTATATATGGTTGAACCTGCGTTATTGTTCATCACGACTAATTGAGCTTGATCTAGTTCAAGCTTGGACACCGTCACCATTGTCCCTTTGCCCCTTAATCCTCTATCAACATCATCCGGGTCGGTTCTTGGTTTGCTAATTCCTATTGCCTCAACTCCACCATGTACTGCGAACAAAATTCCACAGCCTCTTCAGATATGTAGCACTCAACCATACATGCTTCGGCCGATAGTGGTTACGCACATAACTTTTAAGTACCTTCATATTTCTTTCAAATGGATACATCCATCTCGCCCACACCGCCCACACAGCCTTGCTTCTCTCACTAGATGAACCATTAAATGGATCATGATGTCGAAAAAAGATGGCGGAAAAAACTTTTCCAGGTTGCACAATGTTTTGACTACATGTTCATGTAATGCATCTAACTTATCCAATTCTAATTCCTTCCCGCACAGCCTATTAAAGAAAATGCAAACATGTGTCAAACACTCTCGAACATTTTTCGGCAAGACTGATCTAATGGCAATTGGAAGTAGATGTTGCATTAACGCATGACAATCATGTGATTTCAGACCCATTAGTTTCAATTCAGTCTCATTCACCAAGTTTTTGATGTTAGACGAGTAACCATCGGGTACTTTCATATTTGCAAGTGATTTGCAAGTTTGTTTGTTTCTCTTTTTTGGACAAAGTGAAACAAGCGAGAGGCAAATATAAACGTTCACCTTTCTTCTCGGGTGCCGAGAGATTGTCGTATACCCATTTCAACGAGATCTAAACGACTATTTAGACCGTCCTTAGTTTTGCCGGAATATCAAGTAAGGTACCAATAATACTCTCACACACATTTTTTTCAATATGCATGACATCCAAACAATGTCGAACTAGTAGACTTTTCCAATATGGAAGACGAAAGAAGATTGACTTTCTTTGAAAACAACCATTAGTTTTTTTTATTTTTTTGCGTCTTTCCATACTTAAAATCTACAAGTTGAACTTGTTGGAGAATTTGTTCCCCAGACAGTGGCAAAGGAGCCATATCACCCTCTTCAGTACCATCGAATGCTTTCTTCTTCCGTCTATCAGGATGATTTACAGGCAAGTACAGTCTGTGACACATATAACACATCTTGTGTCCATTTGCCAAGCGACGAGCTGATGTGTTAGTGCAACAAATCGGACAACCTTCGTAACCTTTTGTGCTTAAGCCCGATAAATTACTATAAGCGGGGAAATCACCGACGGTCCACAACAACACGGCTTTCGGATGAAAAAATTCTTTTTAAAACCATCATAGACTCGAACCCCGTTCTCATACAATTCTATTAAATTGTCAATCAATGGTTCCAAATATCCATCGATATTATGTCCGGGTTGTTGCGGGCCTGATATCATTAAAGAAAGCATGTTAAATTTCCTCTTCATCACTAACCAGGGAGGAAGATTGTACATAACTAGGAAGACAGGCCATGAACTATGACGACTACTTAGAGATCTATGTGGATTTACTCCATCCGCAGACAGACCGAGACGAATGTGTCTTGGTTCAGATTTGAATTCAGGATTTATGTAGTTCACTTTTTTCCAAGCTTGGGAATCTGCAGGATGTCTAAGTTTTCCATCTTTCACTCTCTTGGTCTCATGCCAAATCAAATTTTCGAATGTTACGCACTACGATATAATCGTTTCAGTCGCGGAATCAAAGGCATGTACCACATCACTTTTTGGGGGATAAGTTTCCTATTCTCCTTACTCTTGTTTACTTTATGGCGGGATAAACCGCAAGTCGGGCAATAATTCATGTCTGCATATTCCTTACGATATAAAATGCAATCGTTCGGACATGCATGAATTTTTTCATACTTCAATCCTATAGAATTTAACATTTTCTTCACTTCATAATTAGATTCTGGGAAAGCGAGTTGGCAAATGGTAAGATATCTTTAAAAGCAGCTAAAAATTGAGTAAAACATTTATCGCTCACTCCATTTTCTGCTTTTATGTTGTAAAACTTTACCATTGTTGGTAATCTTAGTTTTTTACAACCATCGAACAGAGGTTTATCAGCATCACTAAGAAAATTATCGAATTTCTCAGGATCATTAAGAAATTCCTCCTGTGCTTCGTTAAGCAAGTCCAATGGATAATCATCGAAATCATTACCCTCGATATCATCTACCCCCGCTTTCCTAATGGATATGGATCATTAGGTAAATGTTCGCCATGGTAATACCAATTAGTATAACTTCTATTGAAACCTCGTAAATACACATGGTCCTTAATCATTGTAATATTCCCTTTAGATACATTACAACAATCTACACACGGACAATGAATACGATCGTGATTTGTAGAATTCTTTAAGGCAAACTCTAAAAATGCATCGAACCCTACTTGAAATCGCAGTGTGTCTCTCTCCTCACGCATCCATGATTTATCCATAACAAAAATCCTATCCAAAAAAATTCAGTATTTAGTAACTACTTATAGCTAGTTACTAATTACACAATGTAACTAACTAAGTTTCTCACAATTTATTCATATTAATTTATTAATTACTCAAATTCTCGTTTTAGATTAGTTCATATTATTAGGTTGTTTTGTTAATTAGAATGTTATTAAAATGTTAAATATTTTTAATAAATAAAATTGAGTGGAAAAATTTTTGGTAAAGCAATAAAGGTATTAACTAATATTTTCCCCTTTTAATTAACTTTTGCTCTTTATTTTCTTTGAAAAATAAAAATCCACATTGAACCTCTCAAATGAAAGAAAAAAAAATAAAAAAAGAAGGATTTTATATGTTTATTTTGTTAATTTATTTAGTAACTAATTATATCTAGTTACTAATTACACAATGTAACTAACTAAGTTTCTCACACAATTTATTCATATTAATTTATAAATTACTCAAATTTTCGTTTTACATTAGTTCATGTTATTAGGTTGTTTAGTTGATTAGAATGTTGGTAAAATTAAAAAGTTTACATAAATGTGAATATTATTATTTTTTATGTGACCTAACTTCTTATTACTATGTTATAATTAACTATATTATGAATGGTTTTAGTAAGATTTATCCTAATTCTACCGAAATTTCGGCAAAGCATAACAACTGTAATTGGACGTTCCCAAAAATTTTACAAGTGCCTAAAATAACAAACAAAACAGATAAACAATACAAAATTAATCCACCCATCCGACCGCAGTACATGTATTCGCAGAACCTACTTCACTACGGATGAATATTTAAGATATTCAAACTCAACTAACATGCATTGATAATTAATTATATATTAAGAAAAAGTTAGTAAAAGTATATACCTATAATTGCAAGCCCAAATACGCTACACACAAAATTATGCCGAACCCCTATAATATAAAGAAATACAACGAAATTACAAAATTAATTATTTCATAACTTATAACTAGTTATAAAAAATTGTAACAAGTTACTTAGTTACTAAATTATACATACATATATATAATCAATTATATCTCACACTATTATCTCAAAAAAATAAAATTATATCACACACTAATTCAATTTTAAAATTTTTATTTCTAAACTAATGAAATCCCTCCAATGTCATTTTATTCACAATAAATATATATTGCAAAAAATATATAAAATACAATTACAAAATTTATTTTCATAAAAAATATACACACACTATATACACACACACACAATATATACACACATTATATAGAAATATTCAATAAAATATACAAATACATATATATACTATACATTGAGGTATAAATTATTACCTAATAACCGCAATCCGACGACCACCGTAAAAAATCCCGACACTATACACATAAAACACAATAATATTACTAATAAAATAAAAAAACTCAAATAATAATTTACAAAAACAAAAAATAAAACAATATACATAATACAATAAGAATAGAAGCAATATTTATACCTTAAACGAGGTTGAGATTGAACAATTTCTCAACAAAAATGGGTGGCCGGATTTCACACCCAAAGTTTACTATTTGGGTTCGGATGACACTTAAAGAGGCTAAAAAATCAAAACTTTTTAGGTGTATGTTATTAAGTATCGAAAATGGAGGATTTTAAAAAAAAATGGGCTGAAATGGTTGAGAAATGGGGGAGATAGGGTGGGGAGAAGGTGGGTCGGCGAGGGTTTGGGCTGGAGGTTTTGCTCTCTCGGTTTCTTGCCGGGTGGGGAAATGGCTGAGTGAAATGAAGGAGGAAGACGAAGCCATAGGGTTTATACAGAGATCGACCCTATGGCGTCGGTTCCTTCATAGGAACCGACGGCATAGGGTACACGTGTCATGATCTCGTGTACCCTATGCCGTCGGTTCCTATGAAGGAACCGACGGCATAGGGTAATTCAGAAAAAAAAAATAAAAATTAATTTCCAACCGCCTCTAAATGGTATAATGCAATTTTATACCTACGGTTTTTATCAAAAAACTGCCTCTAAATGTCAATTTCGAACATAGCGGGTATTTTCACACCCTTTAGCTTCCCTTTTTATAAATGGGGTTGAAAAAACTGCCTCTAAAGGCTAACATTGTAGTAGTGTCAAAGCCTATATGACCTAAACGTAAATGCCATAGATAAGTTTGACCATCATTATCAATCTCTTTTCTTTTGAGGTTTCTAGGTTTAGCTACATTGAAAAGTTCACTACTTAGTGAGATTTGTGTATTTGGTCTTAAAACATAAAGCCCTTGTTCCATGGAAGCAACACATATTTGAAATCCATTACGAGAAATTGAACAATAAGAACTCGAAAAATTCAATGTATAAGATTGTGTTTGCAAACATGAGACACTGATCAAGTTTCTACTAAAGTTTGGAATAAATAAAACATTTTCTAAAATTAAAAATATTTGTTGAAACTTGATACGGGCTTTTCCTCTAGCTTTGACCGACACTAACTCGCCATTCCCTACTTTAAGCTTTAACTCTTCTGGAAGCAGATTTTCCCAAGTTTCAAGCAGCTGCAATGAAGAACATACATGTTTAGTAGACCCAGAATCAACAATCCAAGTGGATTTGTCGTTCTCTAAAACACATGATTCAAAGACAAAAGCATTACCTACGTTTGAATTGTTTAGAAGCCGGGGACATCGTTCTTCTTGATGTCCCTTTTCATTACAATTCGAACAAAGAAGATTATGTCTGATAATTGTACTTGAAGAAGCAGCTTTGTTAGAGCCGTCATGCTTAATCCTTTTCCTTTGATTAAGATTTGCAAACCTAGGAGGTCCCATTGCAATCAAATTCCGTTCATGAGCTCGTAATTCTGCTTCGAGCTTGTCCATGTCAGAGGAGTTAAAATTGTTGATCATGTAAGATACAAAAAATCCATTAGACTCTAGAGGAAGACTATTAAGAATGAATTGTACCCATTGTTCTCTTGATAAATCAATTCTTAGTAGATTTGCCTTTTGGAACTTCAGATTCATCATCAACATGTGCGAGTTTATGCAACTACCAGGATGCATTTTCACATTATAGAGTTCTTTTGCTAAGATATTAACTAGAAGTGGATCACGGTGAGGGTTACGTTGGGTTTTATGCCCTAAATAAAACTCTATTTCAATGTAATCTATTTTATTCAACATCAATAAAGAAACAGAAGTATTTTTCATTCATTTGTGTATGTTTTGGTTCACCTTATCAATTGCTTGTCTATTTGATTTATAAATTCATCTGAAACCCTTTTCACATACTTGATCCTGTTTATTGTGTTGTCAACACTTTGGAAAGTAAACATGACTATGTGAATAAAGTTTCCTAGATTTATCAGACACAGGGTTTTACTGATACGACAATCTACAACAAGAGTTTACTTGCATTTGGAGAAATGCTATGTTCTTTCCAGAACATTGGTTAAAGTAAAGCTCAGGTTGGATGCATGGAGTATGCATCGGAAGGGACCAATATTGAACTTTGACTTAGATTTATTAAACTTACCGTAAAATCTATTCAAGTCAATATCGCCTAGTTGATCCTAAATCAAATGATCTTAATCCTGTTATGATTAGGCTTAATCTTAAGAGGCTATTCGTGTTCTTTGATTTGTTAGTTAAGCCTACTTTTAGGTCAGGGTGATACGTACATTTTGGGAACATGGTAGTGCAATTGAGTGGGAGCGCTAACATAAACATGGAATCTATAGCTTCTATGTGGCGAATTGTAAGTAAAGGATGATCTCCTTCGAGCTTCACCAAACAAAAATAAATGGTGGAGTACTCATTTCACATAAGCTGAAATATCATTTATACGGGGTCAAGTGTTTTAAGGATAAAATACGTAGTAGGGTGTAACGGTAATCTAATCCCTTTACAGTGTAGATCATTCATATAGAGGATCATTGATCAAATTAGGACTATAACAATTGGATAACTAATGATGTGTCTATATGGTGGAACATATAGAGCATTCTATATACTGAGAGTGCAATTCTAAGTTCTATGCGTGGATTCAACGAAGAATTAATAAGTCAGTGCATTTAAGTAATAAATTCTTGATCTGCTTATTGGAAGCTCGGTTATATAGACCCATGGTCCCCCCACTAGTTGAGATAATATTGCTTGTAAGACTCATATAATTGGTTTTGATTAATCAATTATAATTCTCAAATTAGACTATGTCTATTTGTGAATTTTTCACTAAGTAAGGGCGAAATTGTAAAGAAAGAGTTTTAGGGGCATATTTGTTCATTATGATACTTTGTATGATTTAATTAATAAATATGATAAATGACAATATTATTTAATAATTATTTATAGTTATTAAATAGTTAGAATTGGCATTTAAATGGTTGAATTAGAAAATTGGCGTTTTTGAGAAAATCAGATGCAAAAGTGATAAAACTTCAAAATTGCAAAAAGTGAGGCCCAAATCCATACTGCCATGGCCGGCCACTTTTATAGGAATTATCATCTGATATTTTCATTATTTTAATGCCAAATAATGTTGGAAATTATTTTACCAGGATCTTAGATCTACTCACAAGTATGTTTATTAACATCCTAAATAAGAACTTTCTAAAACGATGAAATAAACATATATAAAGTTTAGGAAACCTTACATTGGGTGCAGCGGAATTAAATGACTCCTTCCGTTCAGATATCTAGCCCTTGATTCCTTTCTGTAGCAGAGCATTATCAATATCTGAACCTGGATCTCTTTCTCTGAATCTTTGATGCTGAAACTCCTTTGCTGATGTTCTTTCTTCACGATCTTCCTTACTATGATTGAGGTATCACTTGATGTGTGTGGGCACTACTCATACACTAAGGATTTCGAAATTATCAAGAGGGAAGAGAAAGAAGAAGTGGCAGCTAAAGATAGGGAGAGAGAAAGCTTAGGTTTTCTGAATCAGAAGAAGTGAGAAGAAAAGTGTAATTTTCCTAAAGCCTTCACTATCTATTTATAGCATTCCACTAGGGTTAGATTTGAATTATATGGCATTAAAATAATGAAAAAATCAACTTAAAATTCCTACATAGGTGGTCGGCCATACCTTTAATGGATTGGGCCTTGCTTTTTGCAATTTTGCAATTTTAACACCTTTTGTATCTGATTTTCTCAAAAATGCCAATTTCCTAATTCAACCATTTAAATGCCAATTCTAACTATTTAATAACTATAAATAATTATTAAATAATATTGTCATTTATCATATTTATTAATTGAACCATACAAAGTATCACAATTAACAAATATGCCCCTATAAACTCTTTCTTTACAATTTCGCCCTTACTTAGTGAAAAATTCACAAATAGACATAGTCTAATTTGAGAATTATAATTGATTAATCAAAACCAATTATATGAGTCTTACAAGCAATATTATCTCAACTAGTGGGGGGACCATGGGTCTATATAACCGAGCTTCCAATAAGTAGATCAAGAATTTAGCACTAAAATTCACTAACTTATTAATTCTTCGTTGAATCCACGCATAGAACTTAGAATTGCACTCTCAGTATATAGAATGCTCTATATGTTCCACCATATAGACACATCATTAGTTATCCATTGTTATAATCCTAATTTGATCAATGATCCTCTATATGAATGATCTACACAGTAAAGGGATTAAATTACCGTAACACCGTACTATGTATTTTATCCTTAAAACACTTGACCCCGTATAAATGATATTTCAGCTTATGTGAAATGAGATCTCCACCATTTATTTTCGTTTGGTCAAGCTCGAAGGTGATCATCCTTTGCTTACTATTCGCCAGATAGAAGCTATAGATTCCATGTTCATGCTAGCGCTTCCACTCAATTGCACTACCGTGTTCCCAAAAAGTACGTATCACCCTGACCTAAAAGTAGGCTTAACTAACAAATCAAAGAACACGAATATGTTGGAAATTATTTTACCAGGATCTTAGATCTACTCACAAGTATGTTTATTAACATCCTAAATATGAACTTTCTAAAATTATAAATTAAACACATATAAAGTTTAAGAAACCTTACATTGGGTGCAGCGGAATATAATGACTCCTTCCGTTCAGATATCTAGCCCTTGATTCCTTTCTTTGATGCTGAAGCTCCTTTGCTGATGATCTTTCTTCACGATCTTCCTCACTATGATTGAGGTATTGCTTGATGTGCGTGGGCACTACTCTAATCACTAAGGATTTCAAAATTCAAAAGAAAAAGAAAGAAGAAGTGGTAGCTAAAGATAGGGAGAGAGAAGGCTCAGTTTTTCTAAATCAGAAGAAGTAGTTTTTCCTGAAGCCTTCACTATCTATTTATAGCATTCCACTAGGGTTAGATTTGAATTATATGGCATTAAAATAATGAAAAAATCAATTTAAAATAGCTACATAGGTGGCCGGCCATACACCTAGTGGGTTGGGCCTTGTTTTTGCAATTTTGCAATTTTAACACCTTTTGTATCTGATTTTCTCAAAAATGCCAATTTCCTAATTCAACCATTTAAATGCCAATTCTAACTATTTAATAACTATAAATAATTATTAAATAATATTGTCATTTATCATATTTATTAATTGAACCATACAAAGTATCATAATTAACAAATATGCCCCTAAAACTCTTTCTTTACAATTTCGCCCTTACTTAGTGAAAATTTCACAAATAGACATTGTCTAATTTGTGAATTATAATTGATTAATCAAAATCAATTACATGGGTCTTACAAGCAATATTATCTCAACTAGTGGGGGGACCATGGGTCTATATAACCGAGCTTCCAATAAGTAGATCAAGAATTTAGCACTAAAATTCACTAACTTATTAATTCTTCATTGAATCCACGCATAGAACTTAGAATTGCACTCTCAGTATATAGAATGCTCTATATGTTCCACCATATAGACACATCATTAGTTATCCATTGTTATAATCCCAATGTGATCAATGATCCTCTATATGAATGATCTACACTGTAAAGGGATTAGATTACCGTTACACCCTACAATGTATTTATTCCTTAAAACAATTGACCCCGTATAAATGATATTTCAGCTTATGTGAAATGAGTACTCCACCATTTATGTTCGTTTGGTCAAGCTCGAAGGAGATCATCGTTTGCTTACTATTCGCCAGATAGAAGCTATAGATTCCATGTTCATGTCAGCGCTCCCACTCAATTGCACTACCGTGTTCCCAAAAAGTACGTATCACCCTGACCTAAAAGCAGGCTTAACTAACAATTCAAGGAACACGAATAGCCTTTCAAGATTGAGCCTAATCATAACAGGATTAAGATCATTTGATCTAGGATAAACTAGGCGATATTGAGTTGAATAGATTTTACGGTAAGTTTAATTAAATCTAAGTCAAAGTTCAATATCGGTCCCTTCCGATGCATACTCAATGCATCCAACCTGAGCTTTACTTTAACCAATGTTCTGGAAAGAACATAGTATTTCTCCAAATACAAGTAAACTCTTGTTGTAGATTATCATATCAGTAAAACCCTGTGTCTGATAAATCTAGGAAACTTTATTCACATAGTCATGTTTACTTTCCAATGTGTTGACGGCACAATAAACAGGATCAAATATGTGAAAAGGGTTTCAGATGAATTTATATATTATGTACATATAATCATGAAATAAATCATGTGAACCATGCAACATTAAATGTTATTTCTGATCTATATTAATAAGTAAATGTGATTATATTGAAATGAGTTTTATTTAGGGCATAAAACCCAACAAACTCCCACTTGCACTAATATAAAACAAAAAGTGCGTTTCAAATAATCTCAACACCTTGATATACAAATCAAGTGTAGTAGTAGTAAACTCCTCGTAATAGGATCTGAAAGGTTGAATTAACCACAACCTTTTCTCCACTATTACTAGCACATAGGCAAATTTCGAAATCTGATATGGTGTAGTCTAAGAGTTTTAAACACACCCTTATAGACTAACATATAGTTCCTCTTCTTAATCTTAAAATTTACTTGATTGTCTTCCAATGTTCTTCTCCTGGATTAATCTGATACCTACTCATTACTCCCACTCAACAGCAGGTGTCTGGTCTAAGGCATACAAAAGCATATCTAAGACCTCTCATTGTTGATATAAGAAATTCTTTCATGGCTTTATCTTTTCTGGAATAGTTGAGACTTTTCCTTAGATAAAATAAAATCTATACCTAAGAAGTTGTGAAGCTTCTATAGATTGCCATTAGAAAGAAAATGCTTCAGCATCTTACTAAAGTAAGTTGCTTGCATTAGAGTAAGTAATTTCCAGGTATACCACAATCTAGTAATGATTTACATTAAGAATACAACCATTACATCATTCTGAAATTGTATTACCATAGAAGGAATTAGGCAACGACTAGTAACTAATCATCAACATGCAACTCGAAATTTCTGGGGAGGTAAGTTTGGATATAATTCAAAAATCAATTTAATGATCTTTGAACTGCATATCAACTAACTATTTCTCCACTCCTATCAGTTCGCAAGATCTTTAACCACTTACCTTAATGGTTTTAACCATTGCTAGAAATTTAAGAAATTTTTCAAACATTTCAAATTTCTTTGCATAAGGTATAATCTAGAGTGATCGTTTTAAGAATACAACGAAAAACTCATATCCACCCCTGAATGTACATCCATCTGCGAATGAGATGAACTATTTTCAGTGGATATAGGCATATTAACTCTTTGCAGAGATTGATCTTGTCAAATCCACTATGAACAAGATACAAATGCCATAGATTAAAAAAATGGTAATGTCTCTTGATGAGATAGGTTTATAAAAGAATAGTGCAAGTGGATCCTGGTCACAGAATACCTAACTCATATTCCATACAGTTTGAATCCATTAATAAAAGAACACTTGAGAAAGTGTAACTGTATTGTATCTGGAATTAGAAATATAAGAAAATTTCTGTTTGGATTCTAAAATTAAAGTCAAAGACTTAAATTCAACCAAATATAATGAGTAATTCTTTCTTGGACCACCACTACTATTTAAACTCTAAGTCAGATTTGCCCATACAAGTAGGAGATTTCTAAGATTGAGGATTTATATCAATTGGGAATAGAATTTCAGGATTATAATCACATGCGTCATTTAATTTCTTAAGAGAAAATATAATGACATGAAATGATTTATAGACCATTCATCCAATGATATATTATTGAGCTAATTCGAAATGAATAAGTTAAGAGGAATTAGGATAATTTCGTTTATAAATAAGAATCCAACGATGCTTCGATTAGCGAAAGTCAAAGTAATCTTATTTATATAATCTTCTTGTTTCATATCGTAAAAATACTAGTCTAAGGTGTCATCAATTGATGAACAGCTAGATGTCGCATATACAATATTTATCTTTCGAGATCTTACGCTATTATGTATGTCTAATGGTGAAAATCCATTAGGGATTTATCTCATTAGAAAAACAAACATGTTAGACCAACAATGAAGATTCGAAATTAAACTACAACTTAATAACAGAAAATAACATGGTTCAATATAAATTCATACACAATTCAGAAATTATAAGCATATAGCAAGTAGGAATGACAAGTGAAAATACTAAAACTTACAATCCTAAATAATTTCCAAGGTTTTTCAACAAACTGATACAGTGTCCCGTTTAGGCGAGAGTCAAAGCATCATCCATTGAATAGAGTTGTCAGCTCATCTAAAATGATAACCATTCTAGCAACCTTTTATTCGATCAAGATTGGAATTCAGCGTTGTCCCGTTTAGGCGAGAGTCAAGGCAATTCTATCTTATGAGCTTCCACCATTGTTTCATAATTTGCAAGTCAAGTATGGTCGCCACCATTAGGGTGATCCATACCATACAAAACACTTACAAACTACTTATCATGCGAGGTTAAACAGTGCGAAATTGCTAATGAACGTTCCTCCATTAGGGAGGATTACTCACTAAAACAAACACGGTGTAAAACCCACAATGGAGATCGAATATCTTAATAATAAAGCTCATTATTTAAAAAGAGTTGTATTTTCTTTGATTCTCTTTATTTATTCTATTTATTTTAAATATATATTTATTTAATTAAAATTTCCAATTTAGAATGAAAAATTCCAAATATAAATTTTACTTAGATGGTTATGAAAATAACATGAATTATTTCCATCTTAGTAATAATTTCCAATAAATATTTAGAAAAATATTCAATTTAAGTTGTTACAAAATTAATTTAAATTAATTTACAACTCAAATTTTATTTTCTATAAATATATATATTGCATTTCGAAAAATTAAAGTATTTAAGAATACAATTTTCGAAAAATGCATGTTAAAATAAAAAATAAATCCTGGAAAAATTATTCTAATTTAATGTTGGCCCAAAATTAATTAATAAAATTAATTTACAACAAAAAATATAATTTTCCTATTTAATTAAATATATAAGAAAAATTTCAGATATTTAAGTATGATGATGAAAATCAACTTAAATATTAATTTTCTATTTAATTAAATACACTAGAAAAATACTTCAAGCAAAAATATCATCTATCTAGATTTTCCTTTGACTAATTAATTCAATTTCTAATAATATATTTTAATTCAATTTATTTTAAATTAATCAATAAATGAAAAAATCATTGATTTAAGTTGATCCAAGAATTAATTAAAATAAATAATTAATTTACAACTTAATCTATTTTTCAAGATAAAATTCGAAATTCTAGCATTTAAGAAATACAATTTCGAAAATTGATTAATAAAATAAAAAAAAATATTTTGAAAATTATTTAAATTTAGTTGAAAAAATAAATTTCAACTAAAAATAATTTTCTATTTAATTAAATGTCATGAAAAAGAAATATTTAAGTATGATGATAAAAATCAACTTAGATATTTAATTTTCAAATTAATTAAATGTATTAAATTCAAGAAATAAATGATTAAGTGTAGAGAAGGCTTAATTATTAAATTCTATTTTAATACAAGGAAAAATAAATTGTACCAAAACTAATTATATAAATAATTAATTTCACAATGTATAATATTTTCCTAATTAATATTAGAAATAATAAGTAGTCTAGAAATAACTATCTAGAAAATATCTTATTTGACTAAGTATCTTTTCCACAAAATTTGAAAAATATCTAATTTAAGTTGTATTAGAAAAAATCTAGAACTTAAATATTTTCAAATTTAAATTTAATTAAATATTAAAAATTAAGTTGTAACCACTTAATTTGAAAATATTCCATTTTAAGTTAATATTCGAAAAGATATTAACCTAAAAAAATATCTAAAATATTCCATTTTAAGTTAATATTCGAAAAGATATTAACTTAAAAAATATCTAAAGAATCTTAATAACCAATGCCTAAAATTCCTCAACTTAATTTTGAAATTTTAAATCCAAAAGATATTCAGATTTAAGTTGGTTAGTTGTAGATAACTAAATATCAACTTAAATAAGAATATTTAATGAAAAATTTAAATTAAGTTCCAGAAAGAATCTAGATGGTTATAATTCTATATTTAATTGAATACAAGAAAATACATATAGTTTAGCTTAGAATAAAAAATTCTTTAAACTATAATTTTCTTAAATTAATTTCAAAATAAATGAAATTAATTATGTTGCTAATCAATTTTATTAGGTTAAACTAGTTTAATTAACCTAGTACAGTTATTCAAATGAGGCAAATGAGCCTTCACAATTGGGGTGGTTCATGTGAGGGGGTGCTGGGTTCAGTATGTCGTACCCACTTCTATGGCTCCCAACTCTCACACACGGCCCAAAAGAGAGTAATTTAACCTTAAAATAAATAACTGTTATTAATAGAATAGGCCCAATAACTAAATGACCCTAAATAAATTCTTTCAAGAACTATGATAATTTATTTTAGCAACATTAACCTATATGCATCTATAATAAAATTAAACACATAGGCTCACACAGGCACACTTTGGATGGGTCCTATCTGTTGGGTTTTATGCCCTAAATAAAACTCATTTCAATATAATCAGATTTGTTTATTAATATAGATCAGAAATAACATTTAATGTTGCATGGTTCACATGATTTATTTCATGATTATATGTACATAATGTATAAATTCATCTGAAACCCTTTTCACATACTTGATCCTGTTTATTGTGCCGTCAACACATTGGAAAGTAAACATGACTATGTGAATAAAGTTTCCTAGATTTATCAGACATAGGGTTTTACTGATATGATAATCTACAACAAGAGTTTACTTGTATTTGGAGAAATACTATGTTCTTTCCAGAGCATTGGTTAAAGTAAAGCTCAGGTTGGATGCATGGAGTATGCATCGGAAGGGACCGATATTGAACTTTGACTTAGATTTATTAAACTTACCGTAATATCTATTCAAGTCAATATCGCCTAAGTTGATCCTAGATCAAATGATCTTAATCCTGATATGATTAGGCTCAATCTTGAAAGGCTATTCGTGTTCTTTGATTTGTTAGTTAAGCCTACTTTTAGGTCAGGGTGATACGTACATTTTGGGAACACGGTAGTGCAATTGAGTGGGAGCGCTAGCATAAACATGGAATCTATAGCTTCTATCTGGCGAATAGTAAGCAAAGGATGATCTCCTTCGAGCTTGACCAAACGAACATAAATGGTGGAGTACTCATTTCACATTAGCTGAAATATCATTTATACGGGGTCAAGTGTTTTAAGGAATAAATACATTGTAGGGTGTAACGGTAATTTAATCCCTTTACAGTGTAGATCATTCATATAGAGGATCATTGATCACATTAGGATTATAACAATGGATAACTAATGATGTGTCTATATGGTGGAACATATAGAGCATTCTATATACTGGGAGTGCAATTCTAAGTTCTATGCGTGGATTCAACGAAGAATTAATAAGTTAGTGAATTTTAGTGCTAAATTCTTGATCTACTTATTGGAAGCTCGGTTATATAGACCCATGGTCCCCCCACTAGTTGAGATAATATTGCTTGTAAGACTCATGTAATTGGTTTTGATTAATCAATTATAATTCACGAATTAGACTATGTCTATTTGTGAAATTTTCACTAAGTAAGGGCGAAATTGTAAAGAAAGAGTTTATAGGGGCATATTTGTTAATTATGATACTTTGTATGGTTCAATTAATAAATATGATAAATGACAATATTATTTAATAATTATTTATAGTTATTAAATAGTTAGAATTGGCATTTAAATGATTGAATTAGGAAATTGGCATTTTTGAGAAAATCAGATACAAAAGGTGTTAAAATTGCAAAATTGCAAAGCCCAAGGCCCAATCCATTAAGTGTATGGTCGGCCACCTTTGTAGCTTTTTTAAATGATTTTTTTCATTATTTTAATGCCATATAATTCAAATCAAACCCTAGAGGAATGCTATAAATAGATAGTGAAGGCTTCAGGAAAAACACACTTTCTGAATCAGAAAAACCTGAGCCTCCACTCTCTTCTCTAGCCGCCACTCTCTCTCTCTTTTCTTCCTCAATATTTCGAACCTCTCTTAGTGATTAGAGTAGTGCCCACACACATCAAGTGATACCTCAATCATAGTGAGGAAGATCGTGAAGAAAGATCATCGAAAGGAGATTCGGCATCAAAGATTCAGAGAAAGAGATCCGGAGTTCGGATATTGATAATGCTCGCTACGTAAAGGAATCAAGGGCTAGATATCTGAACGGAAGGAGTCATATTATTTCGCTGCACCCAATGTAAGGTTTCCTAAACTTTATATGTGTTTATTTCATCGTTTTAGAAAGTTCATATTTAGGATGTTAATAAACATACTTGTGAATAGATCTAAGATCTGGTAAAATAATTTCCAACAAGCGGCCTCGAGCCATGGTAATTGATTTACTTGCAAGAAATTTGGACTTTAAAACGATTGTTTGTATGTTCTTTGGATGGTATCATGTTGTATTGAGTGTTATTTGATGATTGATTGATGTTTGTGAAATTTTCGTGAAAAATAATTGCGATTTTATCTCTGGAATTATTTTTATTGGATAGTATGGAAAAAATTAAGCAAGTTAGCCTTTTACAGAACTCAATTTGGATTTTATTTGAATTAGTTATGATTTTGAAGATTTGACAAAATCGGAAATTTTGTCTTGATAGTTTCACACGATCATGAGAACTGTCCGTACAGTTTCGGATTTTTTCCTTTTTCTTCAATTTTTCATACTTTTTCATGGAATTAACTTCCAATTTTTTGTATTGTTTTGTATATATACTATTACTATTCCTAATTCAATTCTAATTATCATTTTGAATTAATTTAATTTTTTTAAATTAATTCAAGATATTAGTGTAATTTGAATTCGAATAGAATTAGTATTTATCTTTTTGCTTAAAAATCTATCTTATTTTAAAATTTGATTATATCTTATCTTATTTTAAATTTAAAAATAAGATATTTATAATTATGTAATTTTTAAATGATATAAGATATTTTGCTAATTTTTTAAATTTTGTTATTTTATTTATTTAAATTAAATTTAAAATTTGAAAAAGATATTTATTTATCTTTTCTGATTTTTAATTTAATTTTTATTTATAAAATAACATTTAAAATTTAAAAGTAGTTAGCAAATTTTTTTTTGAAATGATATTTAGGTTGGTTGAAACCTAATTTTTCAAAAATTGTAGGTTTAATTTTAAATTTTAATTTTTTAAAAAAAAAAAAAAATTTCGAATTTTTCAAATTTTTTTTAAATTTTTCGAAAAATTATTTTTTTATTTAATTAATTATTTTCGAAATTAAATATTTAATTTAAAATTAAATAAATCCTACATCCAACTATCCAACTAACCCTGTTGCAGGAGTATGTGTTTTAGCTTGTTTGTAAGTTTTCAAAACCTATTATTACTTGATTGCAAATAGCCATGGTTACTTTTTGCCAGATCTAATGATCTGATGGCTCCCTTGGTCAAGTTAATAATTTGTAACAGTTAAATTTTACAATCTTCTTTCATCTGTGTATGACCTAGCAACATGATAGGACCCATCCAAAGTGTGCCTGTGTGAGCCTATGTGTTTAATTTGATTATAGATACATATAGGTTGTTGTTGCTAAAATAAATTATCATAGTTCTTGATAGAATTTATTTAGGCCCATTTAGTTATTGGGCTTATTCAATGAATAACAGTTGTTCTTATTAAGGTTAAATTCCTCTCTTTTGGGCCTTGTGTGAGAGTTGGGAGCCATAGAAGTGGGTACGACATACTGAACCCAGCACCCCCTCACACAAACCACCCCAATTGTGAAGGCCCATTTGCCTGATTTGAATGACTGTACTAGGTTAATTAAACTAGTTTAACCTAATAAAATTGATTAGCAACATAATTAATTTCATTTATTTTGAAATTAATTTAAGAAAAATATAGTTTAAGGAATTTTATATTCTAAGCTAAACTATATGTATTTTCTTGTATTTAATTAAATATAGAATTATAACCATCTAGATTCTTTACGGAACTTAATTTAAATTTTTCATTAAATATTCCTATTTAAGTTGATATTTAGTTATCTTCAACTAACCAACTTAAATCTGAATATCTTTTGAATTCAAAATTTCAAAATTAAGTTGAGGAATTTTAGGCATTGGTTATTAAGATTCTTTAGATATTTTTTTAAGTTAATATCTTTTCAAATATTAACTTAAAATGGAATATTTTCAAATTAAGTGGTTACAACTTAATTTTTGATATTTAATTAAATTTAAATTTGAAAATATTTAAGTTCTAGATTTTTCTAGTACAACTTAAATTAGATATTTTTTCAAATTTTGTGGAAAAGATACTTAGTCAAATAAGATATTTTCTAGATAGTTATTACTAGACTACTTATTATTTCTAATATTAAATAGGAAAATATTATAAATTGTGAAATTAATTATTTATTAATTAATTTTGGTACAATTTATTTTAAGTATATTTTTCCTAGTATTAAACTAGAGATTAATAATTAAGCATTCTCTACACTTAATTATTTATTTCTTGAATTTAATACATTTAATTAATTTGAAAATTAAATATCTAAGTTGATTTTTATCATCATACTTAAATATTTCTTTTTCATGACATTTAATTAAATAGAAAATTATTTTTAGTTGAAATTTATTTTTTCAACTAAATTTAAATAATTTTCAAAATATATATTTTTTCTTTATTTTATTAATCAATTTTCGAAATTGCATTTCTTAAATGCTTGAATTTCGAATTTTATCTTGAAAAATAGATTAAGTTGTAAATTAATTATTTTAATTAATTCTTGGATCAACTTAAATCAATGATTTTTTTCATTTATTGATTAATTTAAAATAAATTGAATTAAAGTATATTATTAGAAATAGAATTAATTAGTCAAAGGAAAATCTAGATAGGTGATATTTTTGCTTGAAGTATTTTTCTAGTGTATTTAATTAAATAGAAAATTAATATTTGAGTTGATTTTCATCATCATACTTAAATATTTGTAATTTTTCTTATATATTTAATTAAATAGGAAAATTATATTTTTTGTTGTAAATTAATTTTATTAATTAATTTTGGGCCAACATTAAATTAGAATAATTTTTCCAGGATTTATTTTTTATTTTAATATGCATTTTTCGAAAATTGTATTCTTATATACTTTAATTTTTCGAAATGCAATATATATTTATAGAAAATTAAATTTGAGTTGTAAATTAATTTAAATTAATTTTGTAACAACTTAAATATTTTTCTAAATATTTATTGGAAATTATTACTAAGATGGAAATAATTCATGTTATTTTCATATCCATCTAAGTAAAATTTATAAATATTAAATTAAAATTTATATTTAGAATTTTTCATTCTAAATTGGAAATTTTAAATAAATAAATATATATTTAAAATAAATAGAATAAATAAAGAGAATAAAAGAAAATACAACTCTTTTTAAATAATGAGCTTTATTATCAAGAGACATTCGATCTCCATTGTGGGTTTTACACCGCGTTTGTTTTAGTGAGTAATCCTCCCTAATGGAGGAACGTTCATTAGCAATTTCGCACCGTTTAACCTCGCATGATAAGTAGTTTGTAAGTGTTTTGTATGGTATGGATCACCCTAATGGTGGCGACCATACTTGACTTGCAAATTATGAAACAATGGTGGAAGCTCATAAGATAGAATTGCCTTGACTCTCGCCTAAACGGGACAACGCTGAATTCCAATCTTGATCGAATAAAAGGTTGCTAGAATGTTTAACATTTTAGACGAGCTGACAACTCTATTCAATGAATGGTAGCTTTGACTCTCGCCTAAACGGGACACTGATATCAGTTTGTTGAAAACCTTGGAAATTATTTAGGATTGTAAGTTTTAGTATTTTCACTTGTCATTCCTACTTACTATATGTTTATAATTTCTGAATTGTGTATGAATTTATATTGAACCATGTTATTTTCTGTTATTAAGTTGTAGTTTAATTTCGAATCTTCATTGTTGGTCTAACTTGGCTTGTTTATCTAATGAGATAAATCCCTAATGGATTTTCACCATTAGACATACATAATAGTGTTAGATCTCGAAAGATAAATATTGTATATGCGACATCTAGCTGTTCATCAATTGATGACACCTTAGACTAGTATTTTTACGATATGAAACAAGAAGATTATATAAATAAGATTACTTTGACTTTCGCTAATCGAAGCATCGTTGGATTCTTATTTTAAACGAAATTATCCTAATTCCTCTTAGCTTATTCATTTCGAATTAGCTTTCAAATATATCATTGGATGAATGGTCTATGAATCATTTCATGTTATTATATTTTCTCTTAAGAAATTAAATGACGCATATGATTATAACCCCGAAATTCTATTCCCAATTGATATAAATCCTCAATCTTAGAAATCTCCTACTTGTATGGGCAAATCTGACTTAGAGTTTGTATTAGTAGTGGTGGTCCAAGAAAGAATTACTCATTAAATTTGGTTGAATTTAAGTCTTTGACTTTAATTCCAGAATACAATACAGTTACACTTTCTCAAGTGTTTAATATCCATCTTTTATTAATGGATTAAAACTGTATGGAATGTGAGTTAGGTATTCTGTGACCAGGATCCACTTGAAGTATTCTAAGAACTCTTTGATGTAACTAAACCTATGTCATCATAGACACTACCACATTTTCTTAATCTATGGCATTTATATCTTGTTCATAGTGGATTTGACAAGATCAATCTCTGCAAAGAGTTAATATGCCTATATCCACTGAAAGTAGTTCATCTCATTCGCAGATGAATGTACATTCAGGGGTGGATATGAGTTTTTCGTTGTATTCTTAAAACGATAACTCTAGATTATACCTTATGCAAAGAAATTTGAAATGTTTGAAAAATTTCATCAATTTCTAGCAATGATTAAACACCATTAAGGTAAGTGGTTAAAGATCTTGAGAACTGATAGGGGTGGAGAAATAGTTAGTAGATATGCAGTTCAAAGATCATTAAATTGACTTTTGAATTATATCCAAACTTACCTCCCCAGAAATTTCGAGTTGCATATTGATGATTAGTTACTAGTCGTTGCCTAAATCCTTCTATGGTAATACAATTTCAGAATGATGTAATGGTTGTATACTTAATGTAAATCATTACTAGATTCATGGATGACCTAATCAAAATCTTAAGAAAGGCTAGAACTGTTAACCATGGTTTGTTAGCTTTTCTAAGTGATTAGGGGTGGACCATCCCATTGTCAATAGATAAGAAAGTGTTTGTTCAAACAAATACTACTTTTCTAAGGAAATGACTGAGTCTGAAACACAAGTAGCAAATAAAGGAGATATTTAATTCTTGATTCCAAAAGTGTTCTATCATCTTATATAATATATGATGATCCCACTGCCTCTGTTGTCTTGTCACAACCAAAGAGGTTAATACCATTTAGTTTTCTTCGACATAATTCACGGTACCTCGTCGTAGTGGGAGAGTTTCTAGGAACTCACCTTCTTATGACTTGGGAGACACTAGTGATTAAAATCCATTGTGAGTTTAAACAAGTAATGGATTGTCAAGATAAGAAACTAAGAAGAAAAGCCAATAGAACTATGGTTTAATCCATTCACATGGAGTAACCTAAAGTTTTCTATTACAAGGACATAAAAGGAAATTTTCGTTTATAAATCCATTCAATGGACTTAACAAAACTTCCTGTTCCTAGTATTATAGGTTTGAGTTTATCTAAACCTATGGCTTATGGTATACCTGGTAATTACTTACTCTAATGCAAGCAACTTACTTTAGTAAGATGCTGAAGCATTTTCTTTCTAATGGCAATCTATAGAAGCTTCACAACTTCTTAGGTATAGATTTTATTTATCTAAGGAAAAGTCTCAACTATTCCAGAAAAGATAAAACCATGGAAAAATTTCTTATATCAACAGTGAGAGGTCTTAGATATGCTTTTGTATGCCTTAGACCAGACACCTGCTGTTGAGTGGGAGTAATGAGTAGGTATCAGATTAATCCAGGAGAAGAACATTGGAAGACAATCAAGTAAATCTTAAGATAAAGAAGAGGAACTATATGTTAGTCTATAAGGGTGTGTTTAAAACTCTTAGACTACACCATATCAGATTTCGAAATTTGCCTATGTGCTAGTAAATCTTTCTGATAAGATGGTGGTTACTCTGGGGGTGGAATAGTGATTTTGGAGAAGTGTAAAAACCTATCTGAAGTCTCTAGGTCTACCAGAAAGGGACTGAATGTTAAAGCTGCAGGAAAGTTACTTATTCAGTCTAAGGAAAGTTCAATACATCTTTGGCACCATTCCAAATTGCCTTAAACTACTAGTGTTAATTTCCTGATTAACCAAAAGTAGTTGCCAAAGGTATAGAATCCAGTATCCCAAGAGAGTAAACATATAGAGAGGAATTTCACATTATCAATGATTTTGTGATTAAAGGAAGAGTAATGGTGGAGAAAAGGTTGTGGTTAATTCAACCTTTCAGATCCTATTACGAGGAGTTTACTACTACTACACTTGATTTGCATATCAAGGTGTTGAGATTATTTGAAACGCACTTTTTGTTTTATATTAGTGCAAGTGGGAGTTTGTTGGGTTTTATGCCCTAAATAAAACTCATTTCAATATAATCGATTTGTTTATTAATATAGATCGAAATAACATTTAATGTTGCATGGTTCACATGATTTATTTCATGATTATATGTACATAATGTATAAATTCATACGAAACCCTTTTCACATACTTGATCCCGTTTATTGTGCCGTCAACACATTGGAAAGTAAACATGACTATGTGAATAAAGTTTCCTAGATTTATCGGACATAGGGTTTTGCGATATGATAATCTACAACAAGAGTTTACTTGTATTTGGAGAAATACTATGTTCTTTCCGAGCATTGGTTAAAGTAAAGCTCAGGGTGGATGCATGGAGTATGCATCGGAAGGGACCGATATTGAACTTTGACTTAGATTTATTAAACTTACCGTAATATCTATTCAAGTCAATATCGCCTAAGTTGATCCTAGATCAAATGATCTTAATCCTGATATGATTAGGCTCAATCTTGAAAGGCTATTCGTGTTCTTTGATTTGTTAGTTAAGCCTACTTTTAGGTCAGGGTGATACGTACATTTTGGGAACACGGTAGTGCAATTGAGTGGGAGCGCTAGCATAAACATGGAATCTATAGCTTCTATACGGCGAATAGTAAGCAAAGGATGATCTCCTTCGAGCTTGACCAAACGAACATAAATGGTGGAGTACTCATTTCACATTAGCCGAAATATCATTTATACGGGGTCAAGTGTTTTAAGGAATAAATACATTGTAGGGTGTAACGGTAATTTAATCCCTTTACGGTGTAGATCATTCATATAGAGGATCATTGATCACATTAGGATTATAACAATGGATAACTAATGATGTGTCTATATGGTGGAACATATAGAGCATTCTATATACTGGGAGTGCAATTCTAAGTTCTATGCGTGGATTCAACGAAGAATTAATAAGTTAGTGAATTTTAGTGCTAAATTCTTGATCTACTTATTGGAAGCTCGGTTATATAGACCCATGGTCCCCCCACTAGTTGAGATAATATTGCTTGTAAGACTCATGTAATTGGTTTTGATTAATCAATTATAATTCACGAATTAGACTATGTCTATTTGTGAAATTTTCACTAAGTAAGGGCGAAATTGTAAAGAAAGAGTTTATAGGGGCATATTTGTTAATTATGATACTTTGTATGGTTCAATTAATAAATATGATAAATGACAATATTATTTAATAATTATTTATAGTTATTAAATAGTTAGAATTGGCATTTAAATGATTGAATTAGGAAATTGGCATTTTTGAGAAAATCAGATACAAAAGGTGTTAAAATTGCAAAATTGCAAAGCCCAAGGCCCAATCCATTAAGTGTATGGTCGGCCACCTTTGTAGCTTTTTTAAATGATTTTTTTCATTATTTTAATGCCATATAATTCAAATCAAACCCTAGAGGAATGCTATAAATAGATAGTGAAGGCTTCAGGAAAAACACACTTTCTGAATCAGAAAAACCTGAGCCTCCACTCTCTTCTCTAGCCGCCACTCTCTCTCTCTTTTCTTCCTCAATATTTCGAACCTCTCTTAGTGATTAGAGTAGTGCCCACACACATCAAGTGATACCTCAATCATAGTGAGGAAGATCGTGAAGAAAGATCATCAGCAAAGGAGATTCAGCATCAAAGATTCAGAGAAAGAGATCCAGGTTCAGATATTGATAATGCTCGCTTCTGAGAAAGGAATCAAGGGCTAGATATCTGAACGGAAGGAGTCATATTATTCCGCTGCACCCAATGTAAGGTTTCCTAAACTTTATATGTGTTTATTTCATCGTTTTAGAAAGTTCATATTTAGGATGTTAATAAACATACTTGTGAGTAGATCTAAGATCCTGGTAAAATAATTTCCAACACTATCATGTTGCTAGGTCATACACAGATGAAAGAAGATTGTTAATTATACCTGTTACAAATTATTATCTTGACCAAGGGAGCCATCAGATCATTAGATCTGGCAAAAATTAACCATGGCTATTTGCAATCAAGTAATAATAGGTTTTGAAAACTTACACATAAGCTAAAACCACATACTCCTGCAACAAGGTTAGCTAGATAGTTGGAAGTAGGATTTATTTAATTTTAAATAAATAATTTCGAAAAATAAATAATTTAAAAAAAATATTTAATTAAATTCGAAAATAAAGTTAAAAAAATTTAATTTCGGAAATAAAAAAAATTTAAATTTCGAAAATTTAAAAAAATATTTAAAATTAAACCTACTATTTTGAAAAATTAGGTTTCAACCAACCTAAATATCATTTCAAAATTTGCTAACTACTTTTAAAAATTAAATTTTATTGTAAAAATAAATATTAAATAAAAATTAGAAAAGATAAATAAAATATCTTTTCAGATTTTAAATTTAATTTAAATAAATAAAATAACAAAATTTAAAAAATAACAAAATATCTTATATCTATTTAAAATTACATGATTATAAATATCTTACTTTAAATTTAAATAAGGTCAAAATATCTAAAAAGATTTAATTTTAAAAAAAAATCTTAAAAGATAAGATATAATTAAAAATATCTTAAAAGATAAGATATCTTAAAAGATAAGATATCTTAAAAATATCTTAAAAGATTTTATAAATATCTTATAAAATCTGACCTTAAATTTGAAAAAAATAAGATATAATCAAATTTAAAAATAAGATAGATTCTTAAGCAATAAGATAGATACTAATTCTATTCAAATTCAAATTACACTAATATCTTTGAATTAAATTTAAAAAATATTAAATTAATTCAAAATGATAATTAGAATTGAATTAGGAATAGTAATAGTATATATACAAAACCATACAAAAAATCGGAAGTTAATTCCATGAAAAAGCATGAAAAATCGAAGAAAAACAAAAAAATTCGAAACTGTACGGACAGATTTGCGATCGCAGGAAAATATCAAGATGTCGATTTTTTCAAATCTTCAAAAAATCATAACTAATTCAAATAAAATCCAAATTAAGTTCTGTAAAAGGCTAACTTGCTTAATTTTTTCCATACTATCCAATAAAAATAATTCCAGAGATGAAATCGCAATTATTTTTCACGAAAATTTCACAAACATCAATCAATCATCAAATAACACTCAATACAACATGATACCATCCAAAGAACATACAAACAATCGTTTTAAAGTCCAAATTTCTTGCAAGTAAATCAATTACCATGGATCTGATACCAGTTGTTGGAAATTATTTTACCAGGATCTTAGATCTACTCAAAAGTATGTTTATTAACATCCTAAATATGAACTTTCTAAAACGATAAATTAAACACATATAAAGTTTAAGAAACCTTACATTGGGTGCAGCGGAATATAATGACTCCTTCCGTTCAGATATCTAGCCCTTGATTCCTTTCTGTAGCAGAGCATTATCAATATCTGAACCTGGATCTCTTTCTCTGAATCTTTGATGCTGAAGCTCCTTTGCTGATGATCTTTCTTCACGATCTTCCTCACTATGATTGAGGTATTGCTTGATGTGTGTGGGCACTACTCTAATAACTAAGGATTTCGAAATTCAAAAGAAAAAGAAAGAAGAAGTGGTAGCTAAAGATAGGGAGAGAGAAGGCTTAGTTTTTCTGAATCAGAAGAAGTAGTTTTTCCTGAAGCCTTCACTATCTATTTATAGCATTCCACTAGGGTTGGATTTGAATTATATGACATTAAAATAATGAAAAAATCAATTTAAAATAGCTACATAGGTGGCCGGCCATACACCTAGTGGGTTGGGCCTTGTTTTTGCAATTTTGCAATTTTAACACCTTTTGTATCTGATTTTCTCAAAAATGCCAATTTCCTAATTCAACCATTTAAATGCCAATTCTAACTATTTAATAACTATAAATAATTATTAAATAATATTGTCATTTATCATATTTATTAATTGAGCCATACAAAGTATCATAATTAACAAATATGCCCCTAAAACTCTTTCTTTACAATTTCGCCCTTACTTAGTGAAAATTTCACAAATAGACATAGTCTAATTTGTGAATTATAATTGATTAATCAAAATCAATTACATGAGTCTTACAAGCAATATTATCTCAACTAGTGGGGGGACCATGGGTCTATATAACCGAGCTTCCAATAAGTAGATCAAGAATTTAGCACTAAAATTCACTAACTTATTAATTCTTCGTTGAATCCACGCATAGAACTTAGAATTGCACTCTCAGTATATAGAATGCTCTATATGTTCCACCATATAGACACATCATTAGTTATCCATTGTTATAATCCTAATGTGATCAATGATCCTCTATATGAATGATCTACACTGTAAAGGGATTAGATTACCGTTACACCCTACAATGTATTTATTCCTTAAAACACTTGACCCCGTATAAATGATATTTCAACTTATGTGAAATGAGTACTCCACCATTTATGTTCGTTTGGTCAAGCTCGAAGGAGATCATCCTTTGCTTACTATTCGCCAGATAGAAGCTATAGATTCCATGTTCATGTCAGCGCTCCCACTCAATTGCACTACCGTGTTCCCAAAAAGTACGTATCACCCTGACCTAAAAGCAGGCTTAACTAACAATTCAAGGAACACGAATAGCCTTTCAAGATTGAGCCTAATCATAACAGGATTAAGATCATTTGATCTAGGATCAACTAGGCGATATTGACTTGAATAGATTTTACGGTAAGTTTAATTAAATCTAAGTCAAAGTTCAATATCGGTCCCTTCCGATGCATACTCCATGCATCCAACCTGAGCTTTACTTTATCCAATGTTCTGGAAAGAACATAGTATTTCTCCAAATACAAGTAAACTCTTGTTGTAGATTATCATATCAGTAAAACCCTGTGTCTGATAAATCTAGGAAACTTTATTCACATAGTCATGTTTACTTTCCAATGTGTTGACGGCACAATAAACAGGATCAAGTATGTGAAAAGGGTTTCAGATGAATTTATATATTATGTACATATAATCATGAAATAAATCATGTGAACCATGCAACATTAAATGTTATTTCTGATCTATATTAATAAGTAAATCTGATTATATTGAAATGAGTTTTATTTAGGGCATAAAACCCAACAAACTCCCACTTGCACTAATATAAAACAAAAAGTGCGTTTCAAATAATCTCAACACCTTGATATACAAATCAAGTGTAGTAGTAGTAAACTCCTCGTAATAGGATCTGAAAGGTTGAATTAACCACAACCTTTTCTCCACTATTACTCATCCTTTAATCACAAAATCATTGATAATGTGAAATTCCTCTCTATATGTCTACTCTCTTGGGATACTGGATTCTATATCTTTGGCAACTACTTTTGGTTAATCAGGAAATTAACACTAGTAGTTTAAGGCAATTTGGAATGGTGCCAAAGATGTATAGAACTTTCCTTAGACTGAATAAGTACCTTTCCTGCAACCTTAACATTCAGTCCCTCTCTGGTAGACCTAGAGACTTCAGATAGGTTTTTACACTTCTCCAAAATCACTATTCCACCCCCAGAGTAACCACCATCTTATCAGAAATATTTACTAGCACATAGGCAAATTTCGAAATCTGATATGGTGTAGTCTAAGAGTTTTAAACACACCCTTATAGACTAACATATAGTTCCTCTTCTTAATCTTAAAATTTACTTGATTGTCTTCCAATGTTCTTCTCCTGGATTAATCTTATACCTACTCATTACTCCCACTCAACAGCAGGTGCCTGGTCTAAGGCATACAAAAGCATATCTAAGACCTCTCACTGTTGATATAAGAAATTCTTTCATGGCTTTATCTTTTCTGGAATAGTTGAGACTTTTCCTTAGATAAAATAAAACCTATACCTAAGAAGTTGTGAAGCTTCTATAGATTGCCATTAGAAAGAAAATGCTTCAGCATCTTACTAAAATAAGTTGCTTGCATTAGAGTAAGTAATTACCAGGTATACCACAAGCCATAGGTTTAGATAAACTCAAACCTATAATACTAGGAACAGGAAGTTTTGTTAAGTCCATTGAATGGACTTATAAACTAAAATTTCCTTTTATGTCCTTGTAATAGAAAACTTTAGGTTATTCCATGTGAATGGATTAAACCATAGTTCTATTGGCTTTCTTCTTAGTTTCTTATCTTGATAATCCATTACTTGTTTAAACTCACAATGGATTTTAATCACTAGTGTCTCCCAAGTCATAAGAAGGTGAGTTCCTAGAAACTCTCCCACTACGACAAGGTACCGTGAATTATGTCGAAGAAAACTAAATGGTATTAACCTCTTTGGTTGTGACAAGAAACAGAGGCAGTGGGATCATCATATGTTATATAAGATGATAGAACACTTTTGGAATCAAGAATAAATATCTCCTTTATTTGCTACTTGTTTTTAGACGTAGTCATTATCTTCGAAAAGTAGTATTTGTTTGAACAAACACTTTCTTATCTATTGACAATGGGATGGTCCACCCCTAATCACTTAGAATAGCTAACAAACCATGGTTAACAGTTCTAGCTTTTCTTAAGATTTTTGATTAGGTCATCCATGAATCTAGTAATGATTTACATTAAGTATACAACCATTACATCATTCTGAAATTGTATTACCATAGAAGGATTTAGGCAACGACTAGTAACTAATCATCAACATGCAACTCGAAATTTCTGGGGAGGTAAGTTTGGATATAATTCAAAAATCAATTTAATGATCTTTGAACTGCATATCTACTAACTATTTCTCCACCCCTATCAGTTCGCAAGATCTTTAACCACTTACCTTAATGGTTTTAACCATTGCTAGAAATTAATGAAATATTTAAACATTTGAAATTTCTTTGCATAAGGTATAATCTAGAGTTATCGTTTTAAGAATACAACGAAAAACTCATATCCACCCCTGAATGTACATCCATCTGCGAATGAGATGAACTACTTTCAGTGGATATAGGCATATTAACTCTTTGCAGAGATTGATCTTGTCAAATCCACTATGAATAAGATACAAATGCCATAGATTAAAAAACATGTGGTAGTGACTTTGATGACTTAGGTTTAGTTACATCAAAGAATTCTTAGAATACTGCAAGTGGATCCTGGTCACAGAATACCTAACTCATATTCCATACAGTTTTAATCCATTAATAGAAGATGGATATTAAACACTTGAGAAAGTGTAACTGTATTGTATTCTGGAATTAGAAATATAAGAAAATTTCTATTTGGATTCTAAAATTAAAGTCAAAGACTTAAATTCAACCAAATATAATGAGTAATTCTTTCTTGGACCACCACTATTAATACAAACTCTAAGTCAGATTTGCCCATAGAAGTAGGAGATTTCTAAGATTGAGGATTTATATCAATTGGGAATAGAATTTCGGGATTATAATCATGTCATTTAATTTCTTAAGAAAAAATATAATGACATGAAATGATTTATAGACCATTCATCCAATGATATGTTATTGAGCTAATTCGAAATGAATAAGCTAAGAGGAATTAGGATAATTTTGTTTAAAATAAGAATCCAACGATGCTTCGATTAGCGAAAGTCAAAGTAATCTTATTTATACAATCTTCTTATTTCATATCGTAAAAATACTAGTCTAAGGTGTCATCAATTGATGAACAGCTAGATGTCGCATATACAATATTTATCTTTCGAGATCTAACACTATTATGTATGTCTAATGGTGAAAATCCACTAGGGATTTATCTCATTAGAAAAACAAACATGTAGACCAACAATGAAGATTCGAAATTAAACTACAACTTAATAACAGAAAATAACATGGTTCAATATAAATTCATACACAATTCAGAAATTATAAACATATAGCAAGTAGGAATGACTAGTGAAAATACTAAAACATACAGTCCTAAATAATTTTAAGGTTTTCAACAAACTGATACAGTGTCCCGGTAGGCGAGAGTCAAAGCATCATTTATTGAATAGAGTTGTCAGCTCATCTAAAATAGAAACCATTCTAGCAACCTTTTATTCGATCAAAATAAGAATCCAACGTTGTCCCGGTAGGCGAGAGTCAAGGTTATTCTCATTTTATGAGCTTCCACCATTGTTTCATGTTTTATGAGTTTATCTCTAATTAGTCACCGTAGGGGAGAGTCTAAATAGAGACGAAAACTCACAAAACACTTATCAAATGAAATCTTACGGTGTTAAATGCATTCAACGAATAACCATCCACAGGGGGACGAAGTCTAGCGTCTCGAGGTTATATTGAAAACATTTAACTTTTGTAAGACCAACAATGTAGATCGAATATCTTAATAATAATCAAGCTCATTATTTAAAGTGAGTTGTATTTTCTTTGATTCTCTTTATTTAATTTATTTATTTTAAATATATATTTATTTAATATTTATAAATTTTACTTAGATGGATATGAAAATAACATGAATTATTTCCACCTTAGTAATAATTTCCAATAAATATTTAGAAAAATATTCAATTTAAGTTGTTACAAAATTAATTTAAATTAATTTACAACTCAAATTTAATTTTCTATAAATATATATTGCATTTCGAAAAATTAAAGTATTCTAGGACACAATTTTCGATAATGCATGTTAAAATAAAAAATTAATCCTGGAAAAATTATTCTAATTTAATGTTGGCCCAAAATTAATTAATAAAATTAATTTACAGCAAAAAATATAATTTTCCTATTTAATTAAATATATAAGAAAAATTTCAAATATTTAAGTATGATGATGAAAATCAACTTAAATATTAATTTTCTATTTAATTAAATACACTAGAAAAATACTTCAAGCAAAAATATCATCTATCTAGATTTTCCTTTGACTAATTAATTCAATTTCTAATAATATACTTTAATTCAATTAATTTTAAATTAATCGATAAATGAAAAAATCATTGATTTAAGTTGATCCAAGAATTAATTAAAATAAATAATTAATTTACAACTTAATCTATTTTTCAAGATAAAATTCTAAATTCTAGCATTTAAGAAATGCAATTTCAAAAATTGATTAATAAAATAAAGAAAATATCTATATATATATATATTTTTTTTTTGAAAATTATTTAAATTTAGTTGAAAAAATAAATTTCAACTAAAAATAATTTTCTATTTGATTAAATGTCATGAAAAAGAAATATTTAAGTATGATGATAAAAATCAACTTAGATATTTAATTTTCAAATTAATAAAATGTATTAAATTCAAGAAATAAATAATTAAGTGTAGAGAAGGCTTAATTATTAATTTCTAGTTTAACACTAGGAAAAATATACTTAAAATAAATTGTACCAAAATTAATTATATAAATAATTAATGTCACAATTTATAATATTTTCCTATTTAATATTAGAAATAATAAGTAGTCTAGAAATAACTATCTAGAAAATATCTTATTTAACTAAGTATCTTTTCCACAAAATTTGAAAAAATATCTAATTTAAGTTGTATTAGAAAAAATCTAGAACTTAAATATTTTTCAAATTTAAATTTAACTAAATATCAAAAATTAAGTTGTAACCACTTAATTTGAAAATATTCCATTTTAAGTTAATATTCGAAAAGATATTAACTTAAAAAAAAAATATCTAAAGAATCTTTATAACCAATGCCTAAAATTCCTCAACTTAATTTTGAAATTTAAAATTCAAAAGATATTCACATTTAAGTTGGTTAGTTGTAGATAACTAAATTTCAACTTAAATAGGAATATTTAATGAAAAATTTAAATTAAGCTCCAGAAAGAATCTAGATGGTTATAATTCTATATTTAATTAAATACAAGAAAATACATATAGTTTAGCTTAGAATAAAAAAATTCTTTAAACTATAATTTTCTTAAATTAATTTCAAAATAAATGAAATTAATTATGCTGCTAATCAATTTTATTAGGTTAAACTAGTGTAATTAACCTAGTACAGTTGTTCAAATCAGGCAAATGGGCCTTCACAATTGGGGTGGTTCATGTGAGGGGGTGTTGGGTTCAGTATGTCGTACCCACTTCTATGGCTCCCAACTCTCACACAAGGCCCAAAAGAGAGGAATTTAACCTTAATCAGAACAACTGTTATTATTTGAATAGGCCCAAAAACTAAATGAGCCTAAATAAATTCTATCAAGAACTATGATAATTTATTTTAGCAACATTAACCTATATGCATCTATAATAAAATTAAACATATAGGCTCACACAGGCACACTTTGGATGGGTCCTATCATGTTGTTAGGTCATACACAGATGAAAGAAGATTGTAAATATACCTGTTACAAATTATTATCTTGACCAAGGGAGCCATCAGATCATTAGATCTAGCAAAAGGTAACCATGGCTATTTGCAATCAAGTAATAATAGGTTTTGAAAACTTACACACAAGTTAAAACATAAACTCCTGCAACAAGGTTAGCTGAATAGTTGGATGTAGGATTTATTTAATTTTAAATTAAATTTTTTTAATTTCGAAAATAATTAATTAAATAATAAAAAAAATTTCGAAAATTTAAAAAAAATTTGAAAAATTCGCAATTTTTTTTTTTTTTGTAAAAAATTTAAATTTAAAATTAAACCTACAATTTTTTTGAAAAATTAGGTTTCAACCAACCTAAATATCATTTCAAAAATTTGCTAACTACTTTTAAATTTTAAATGTTATTTTATAAATAAAAATTAAACAAAAAATTAGAAAAGATAAATAAATATCTTTTTCAAATTTTAAATGTAATTTAAATAAATAAAATAACAAAATTTAAAAATTAGCAAAATATCTTATATCATTTAAAAATTACATGATTATAAATATCTTATTTTTAAATTTAAAATAAGATAAGATATAATCAAATTTTAAAATAAGATAGATTTTTAAGCAAGAAGATAGATACTAATTCTATTCAAATTCAAATTACACTAATATCTTGAATTAAATTTAAAAAATATTAAATTAATTCAAAAAGATAATTAGAATTGAATTAGGAATAGTAATAGTATAAATACAAAACTATACCAAAAATCGGAAGTTAATTCCATGAAAAAGCATGAAAAATCGAAGAAAAACGAAAAAATTGTGAACTGTAAGGACAGATATGCGATCGCAGGAAAATATCAGCACAGCCCCGATTTTTTCAAATCTTCAAAAAATCATAACTAATTCAAATAAAATCGAAATTGAGTTCTGTAAAAGGCTAACTTGCTTAATTGTTTCCATACTATCCAATAAAAATAATTCCAGAGATAAAATCGCAATTATTTTTCACGAAAATTTTACAAACATCAATCAATCATTAAATAACACTCAATACAACATGATACCATCCAAAAATCGTACAAACAATCGTTTTAAAATCCAAATTTCTTGTAAGTAAATCAATTACCATGGCTCTGATACCAATTTTTGGAAATTATTTTACCAGGATCTTAGATCTACTCACAAGTATGTTTATTAACATCCTAAATAAGAACTTTCTAAAACGATGAAATAAACATATATAAAGTTTAGGAAACCTTACATTGGGTGCAGCGGAATTAAATGACTCCTTCCGTTCAGATATCTAGCCCTTGATTCCTTTCTGTAGCAGAGCATTATCAATATCTGAACCTGGATCTCTTTCTCTGAATCTTTGATGCTGAAACTCCTTTGCTGATGTTCTTTCTTCACGATCTTCCTCACTATGATTGAGGTATCACTTGATGTGTGTGGGCACTACTCATACACTAAGGATATCGAAATTATCAAGAGGAAAGAGAAAGAAGAAGTGGCAGCTAAAGATAGGGAGAGAGAAAGCTCAGGTTTTCTGAATCAGAAGAAGTCAGAAGAAAAGTGTAATTTTCCTGAAGCCTTCACTATCTATTTATAGCATTCCACTAGTGTTAGATTTGAATTATATGGCATTAAAATAATGAAAAAATCAACTTAAAATTCCTACATAGGTGGCCGGCCATACCTTTAATGGATTGGGCCTTGCTTTTGGCAATTTTGTAATTTTAACACCTTTTGTATCTGATTTTCTCAAAAATGCCAATTTCCTAATTCGACCATTTAAATGCCAATTCTAACTATTTAATAACTATAAATAATTATTAAATAATATTGTCATTAATCATATTTATTAATTGAACCATACAAAGTATCATAATTAACAAATATGCCCCTATAAACTCTTTCTTTACAATTTCGCCCTTACTTAGTGAAAAGTTCACAAATAGACATAGTCTAATTTGAGAATTATAATTGATTAATCAAAACCAATTATATGAGTCTTACAAGCAATATTATCTCAACTAGTGGGGGGACCATGGGTCTATATAACCGAGCTTCCAATAAGTAGATCAAGAATTTAGCACTAAAATTCACTAACTTATTAATTCTTTGTTGAATCCACGCATAGAACTTAGAATTGCACTCTCAGTATATAGAATGCTCTATATGTTCCACCATATAGACACATCATTAGTTATCCATTGTTATAATCCTAATTTGATCAATGATCCTCTATATGAATGCTCTACACAGTAAAGGGATTAAATTACCGTAACACCCTACTATGTATTTTATCCTTAAAACACTTGACCCCGTATAAATGATATTTCAGCTTATGTGAAATGAGATCTCCACCATTTATTTTCGTTTGGTCAAGCTCGAAGGTGATCATCCTTTGCTTACTATTCGCTAGATAGAAGCTATAGATTCCATGTTCATGCTAGCGCTTCCACTCAATTGCACTACCGTGTTCCCAAAAAGTACGTATCACCCTGACCTAAAAGTAGGCTTAACTAACAAATCAAAGAACAAGAATAGCCTTTCAAGATTGAGCCTAATCATAATAGGATTAAGATCATTTGATCTAGGATCAACTAGGCGATATTGACTTGAATAGATTTTACGGTAAGTTTAATTAAATCTAAGTCAAAGTTCAATATCGGTCCCTTCCGATGCATACTCCATGCATCCAACCTAAGCTTTACTTTAACCAATGCTCTGGAAAGAACATGGCACTTCTCCAAATGCAAGTAAACTCTGTTGTAGATTATCATATCAGTAAAACCCTGTGTCTGATAAATCTAGGAAGCTTTATTCACATAGTCATGTTTACTTTCCAATGTGTTGACGGCACAATAAACAGGATCAAGTATGTGAAAAGGGTTTCAGATGAATTTATACATTATGTACATATAATTATGAAATAAATCATGTGAACCATGCAACATTAAATGTTGTTTCTGATCTATATTAATAAGTAAATCTGATTATATTGAAATGAGTTTTATTTAGGGCATAAAACCCAACAAATAATTCAAACCTAACCCTAGTTGAATGCTGTAAATAGATAGTGAAGGCTTCAGAAAAATAATATATTTCTCATTTAGAAAAACCTGAGCCTTGTCTCACTATACCTTGCCGCCCACTCTCTCTCTCTCTTCTTCCTTAAGATTTCGAAATACTTAATGATTAGAGTAGTGCCCACACACAGCAAGTGATACCTCAATCATAGTGAGGAAGATCGTGAAGAAAGACTTTCAGCAAGAAGGAGTTTCAGCACTAAAGAATCAGAGAAAGAGATCAAGGTTCAGATCTTGATAATACTCTGCGACAGAAAGGATACAAGGGTTAGAGATCTGAACAAAAGGAGTTATATTATTCCGCTGCACCCAATGTAAGGTTTACTAAACTTTATATGTGTTTATTTCATCGTTTTAGAAAGTTCATATTTAGGGTGTTAATCAACATACTTTTGAGTAGATCTAAGATCCTGGTAAAATAATTTCCAACAACTGGCCTCAGGGCCATGGTAATTGATTTGCTTGCAAGAAATTTGGACTTAAAATGATTGTTTGATGTTTTGGATGGTATCATGTTGTATTGGGTGTTATTTGATGATTGATTGATTTTTGTGAATTTTCGTGAAAAATAATTGAATATCTATTTCTGGAATTATTTTTATTGGATAGTATTGAAAAAATTAAGCAATTTACTTTTTTTACAGAACTCAATTTCGATTTAATTTTAATTAGTTATGATTTTTTGAAGTTTGGAAAAAAAAATCAGGAATCGTGCATCACCACACGCGCGCGCGGACGAAGGGCAACCTTCGAACAGCACACTTTCAGACACGGTTTCGTGTCTGAAAACTAGCTTCCGCACACGAAAATCATGCTGGTACCCCCCTTGCGCCGAGAAACTTCGGCTGAGCACTCCCCTGCGCGCGCGGACGAGTATGCACAACATACCGTCCGTACAGCTCGCATTTTTTTCGTTTTTCTTGGATTTTTCATGCTATTTCATGGATTTAACTTCTGATTTTTTGTGTAGTTCTGTATTTAGACATTTACTATTCCTAATTCAATTCTCAATATCATAATTCAATTAATTATTTTTTTAAAAAATTAATTCATGATATTAGTGTAATTTGAATTTGAAAATAGTAAATATCTATCTTTTTGCTTAATTATCTATCTTATTTTTAAATTTGATTATATCTTATCTTATTTTTAAATTTAAGGTCAGATATTAAATTTTTTAAATTAAATTTTTTTAAATAATTTGACCTTATTTAAATTTAAAATAAGATAACTATAATCATGTAATTTTAAATAGATGTCAGATATTTTCCTAACTTTTAAATTTTGTTATTTTATTTATTTAAATTAAATCATAAAATATGAAAAAGATATTTATTTATCTTTTTTATTTTTTATTTATAAAATAACATTAAATTTTTAAAAGTAGTTAGCAAATTTTGAAATGATATTTAGGTTGGTTGAAACCTAATTTTTCAAAATTGTAGGTTTAATTTTAAATATTATTATACTAATTTCGAAAATACATAAATTTTATTTTATTTTATTATTTTTTGAAAATAATTTTTTTTATTTAATTAATTTTTCGAAATTATTTATTTAAATTTAAATAAATCCTACATCCAACTATCCAGCTAACCTTGTTGCAGGAGTATGTGTTTTAGCTTATTTGTAAGTTTTTAAAACATATTATTACTTGATTGCAAATAGCCATGGTTAACTTGTTCACAGATCCAATGATCTGATTTTAACTCATGGCTCCCTTGGTCAAGTAAATAATTTGTAGCAGGTATATTTACAATCTTCTTTCATCTGTGTATGACCTAGCAACATGATAGGATCCATCCAAATTGTTTGCCTGTGTGAGCCTATGTGTTTAATTTTATTATAGATGCATATAGGTTGTTGTTGCTAAATAAAATATCATAGTTCTTGATAGATTTTATTTAGGCCCATTTAGTTTTGGGCCTATTCAATTAGTAACAGTTGTTCATTTTAAGGTTAAATTCCTCTCTTTTGGGCCATGTGTGAGAGTTGGGAGCCATAGAAGTGGGTACGACATACTGAACCCAACACCCCCTCACATGAACCACCCCAATTGTGAAGGCCCATTTGCCTGATTTGAACAACTGTACTAGGTTAATTACACTAGTTTAACCTAATAAAATTGATTAGCAGCATAATTAATTTCATTTATTTTGAAATTAATTTAAGAAAATTATAGTTTAAAGAATTTAATATTCTAAGCTAAACTATATGTATTTTCTTGTATTTAATTAAATATAGAATTATAACCATCTAGATTCTTTCTGAAGCTTAATTTGTAATTTTTCATTATTATAATATGAATAAAAGATTATACAAAATACATATTTTAAAATAATGAGCTTTAATCAAGAGACATTCGATCTCCATTGTTGGTTTTACAAAGCGTTTGTTTTAGTGAGTAATCCTCCCTAATGGAGGAACGTTCATTAGCAATTTTGCACCGTTTAATCTCAAAAGATAAGTAGTTTGTAAGTGTTTTATATGGTATGGATCACCCTAATTGTGGCGACCATATTTGACATGCAAATTATGAAACAATTGTAGAAGCTCATAAGATAGAATTGCCTTGACTCTCGCCTAAACGGGACAACGCTGAATTCCAATCTTGATCGAATAAAAGGTTGCTAGAATGATTATCATTTTACATGAGTTGACAATTCTATTCAATGGGTGATGCTTTGACTCTCGCCTAAACGGGACATCGTATCAGTTTGTTGAAAAACCTTGGAAAATAAACTATGTTAGATTTAGTATTTTTATAACATATGTGATTATTTATTATTTTCTGAACATGTGTATGAATTTATGAACCAAAACCTTACTTCTTTTTTATTGATGTGTTGTAGTGCCATTATGAATAACCCTCACTCCGATCCTCTCCTAGTTAATATCTTAGCAAAAGAACTCTATAGTGTGAAAATGCATCCTGGTAGTTGCATAAACTCGCACCTGTTGATGATGAATCTGAAGTTCCAAAAGGCAAATCTACTAGGGATTGATTTATCAAGAGAACAATGGGTCCAATTCATTCTTAATAGTCTTCCTCTGGAGTATAATGAATTTGTTGTTTCTTACATGATCAACAATTTCAACTCCTCCGACATGGACAAGCTCGAAGCAGAATTACGAGCCCATGAACGGAATCTGATTGCAATGGGTCCCCCTTGGTTTGCAATTCATAATCAGAGGAAAAGGATTAAGCATGAAGGCTCTAGCAAAGCTGCTTCTTCAAGTACAATTATCAGACATAATCTTCTATGTTCGAATTGTAATGAAAAGGGACATCAAGAGGAACGATGTCCCCGGCTTCTAAACAATTCAAACGAAGGTAATGCTTTTGTCTTTAAATCATGTGTTTTAGAGAACGACAAATCCGTTTGGATTGTTGATTCTGGGTCTACTAACCATGTATGTTCTTCACTGCAGTTGCTTGAAACTTGGGAAAATCTGCTTCCAGGAGAGTTAAAGCTTAAAGTAGGTAATGGCGAGTTAGTGTCTGTTAAAGCTAGAGGAAAAGCACGCATCAAGTTTCAACAAAGATTTTTAATTTTAGAAAATGTTTTATTTATTCCAAACTTTAGTAGAAACTTGATTAGTGTCTCATGTTTGCAAACACAATCTTATATATTAAATTTTTCGAGTTCTAATTGTTCAATTTCTCGTAATGGATTTCAAATATGTGTTGCTACCATGGAACAAGGGCTTTATGTTTTAAGACCGAATACACAAATCTCACTAAACAGTGAACTTTTCAATGTAGCTAAACCTAGAAACCTCAAAAGAAAAGAGATTGATAATGATGATCAAACTTATCTATGGCATTTACGTTTAGGTCATATAGGCTTTGATAGACTCAATAGGCTAACCAAAGACGGTCCATTGGAAAATGTCGTCCTAGGTGAACTGCCAGTATGCGAGTCCTGCCTGGAAGGGAAAATGAGTAAGCGTTCTTTCTCTGTAAAGGGAGAGCGTGCCAAATACCCCCTAGGGTTAGTGCATTTTGATGTCTGCGGGCCTCTGAATGTAAAAGCCTGAGGTGGTTATGAGTATTTTGTCACTTTCATTGACGATTACTCTAGATATAGTTTTCTTTACCTAATGCAAAAGAAATCTGAAACGTTTGAAAAGTTTCAAGAGTTTCATGCTTTGACTCAAAACCAATTAGGTAAATCATTAAAGATCTTGCGAACTGATAGGGGTGGAGAATATATGGATATGCAGTTCAAAGATCATTTAATTGAACTTGGAATTGAATCCCAATACACTGCCCCAGGCACTCCACAAAAAAATGGAGTTGCAGAAAGAAGAAATCGCACTCTTTTGGAAATGGTTAGGTCTATGCTAAGTTATTCAACTCTGTCTACGTCCTTCTGGGGATATGCTATACAGATGGCTAATGACATTTTAAATGTTGTTCCATCTAAAGCAGTCCCTAAGACACCCGTCAAACTTTAGAATGGTCGTACACCTAGTTTACGCCACTACAGAATTTGGGGGTGCCCTGCTCATGTCTTGAGAAAGAAAGAAGGCAAACTTGAATCACGTACCGAAGTATGCATGTTTGTCGGAAATTCTAAAGAGACTAGGGGTGGACTATTTTATAGTCACAAGGATAACAAAGTGTTTGTTTCTACAAATGCTACTTTTCTTGAAGAGAACTATATTAAAGACAACAAACCGAAAAGTAAAGTTGTTCTAGAGGAAATGCTTTCAGATATAACTCCTTCCAATGTTTCGTCCTCTTCCACTCAAGAAGAGGACAATCCCACTCCCTCAGTCAAACCAACTGAGAAATCTACTACTAAAGTTTCTGTTCAGAAGATCACCGCTCCTCGTCGTAGTGGGAGGGTTTCAACAATATGGTCGTTGGTGATGGAATTGAAGACGATCCATTAACCTATAAATAGGCAATGGCTAGTCCGCAACGGAAACTATGGTCAGTCGACATGGATTCAAAAATGGATTCCATGAAAAGGAACAAAGTCTCGGAATATGTAGACGCACCTGACGACTATCATCCGATAGGATGCAAGTGGGTTTACAAGAAGAAAAGAGGAGCTGGAGGCGAAGTCGAAACTTTTAAAGCTACACTTGTAGCCAAGGGTTATACCCATAGAGAAGGCGTGGAATATGAGGAAACTTTTAGCCCTGTTGCCATGCTCAAATCCATCCGAATTCTTCTCTCCATAGCTGCTGCTTTCGATTATGAAATCTGGCAAATGGATGTCAAGAATGCCTTCCTTAATGGGGTACTTGAAGAAACCATCTATATGGAGCAACCAGAAGGCTATGTTCTTCCAGGGCAGGAAAAGAAAGTTTGCAAACTAAATAGGTCTATCTATGGACTTAAGCAAGCTTCTCGCTCATGGAACAAAAGGTTTGATGAAATCATCAAGACCTACGGCTTTCTTCAGAATGAAGATGAACCTTGTGTTTACCAACTCAAGGAAGACCAAGTAGTAGTATTCCTGGTCCTTTATGTTGATGACATTTTGATTATTGGAAATTAATATCAAAAAATGACTCACATCAAGGAATGGCTCAACACTCAATTTGATATGAAAGATTTGGGTGAAGCAGCCTATGTTCTTGGTATTCAGATTATCAGAAACCGGAAGAACAGATCTCTTGCTCTCTCTCAAACAACCTACATTGACAAAGTTTTAGAGAGATTCTCCATGAACAACACCAATGGGGCAAACATGCCTTCAAGATACGGTATTCGTCTATCTAAGGAACAGTCTCCTACTGATCCTCAAGAGATAGAGGACATGGCGAAAATTCCCTATGCTTCTGCAGTTGGAAGTCTAATGTATGCAATGTTATGCACTAGACCTGACATCTGCTATGCAGTTGGAATCATGAGCAGGTATCAGTCTAATCCAGGACAGGAACATTGGAATGCAGTTAAGTATATTCTGAAATACTTAAAGAGTATAAGGAATCTTGTGTTAGTCTACAAGGGTGGTGCTTTAAATCCCATAGGCTACACTGATTCAGATTTCCAGGCAAGTCTTGAAGACAGGAAATCTACATCTGGGATGGTGTTTACTCTTGGGGGTGGAGCAGTGGTTTGGAGAAGTGCAAAACAAACCGCGATATCAGACTCGACGATGGAAGCTGAATACATAGCTGCAGCCGAAGCTGCTGAAGAACTTGTCTGGCTAAGAAAGTTCTTCACCAGTATCGGTGTCGTGCCTGGAATGGAAAAGCCTCTGGTCCTACTTTGTGATGATAATGGAGCAATAGCCAACAGTAAAGAACCTCGAAGCCACAAGAGAAGCAATCACATAGATAGGAAGTATCACATTATCAGAGAATACGTCGCAAGAGGGGATGTACTAGTTGTGAAAGTGGACATAGAAGATAACTTAACTGATCCATTCACAAAAGTCTTGGCCCTGACTACATTTGGAAAGCACCGTCAGAATGTAGGATTAATTGATATGTACTAATTAGTTTTATATTAGTTCAAGTGGGAGTTTGTTGGGTTTTATGCCCTAAATAAAACTCCATTTCAATGTTATCTATTTTATTCAACATCAATAAAGAAACAGAAGTATTTTTCATTCATTTGTGTATGTTTTGGTTCACCTTATCAATTCCTTGTCTATTTGATTTATAAATTCATCTGAAACCCTTTTCACATACTTGATCCTGTTTATTGTGTTGTCAACACTTTGGAAAGTAAACATGACTATGTGAATAAAGTTTCCTAGATTTATCAGACACAGGGTTTTACTGATATGATAATCTACAACAAGAGTTTACTTGCATTTGGAGAAATGCTATGTTTTTTCCAGAACATTGGTTAAAGTAAAGCTCAGGTTGGATGCATGGAGTATGCATCGGAAGGGACCGATATTGAACTTTGACTTAGATTTATTAAACTTACCGTAAAATCTATTCAAGTCAATATCGCCTAGTTGATCCTAGATCAAATGATCTTAATCCTGTTATGATTAGGCTCAATCTTAAGAGGCTATTCGTGTTCTTTGATTTGTTAGTTAAGCCTACTTTTAGGTCAGGGTGATACGTACATTTTGGGAACACGGTAGTGCAATTGAGTGGGAGCGCTAACATAAACATGGAATCTATAGCTTCTATCTGGCGAATAGTAAGTAAAGGAAGATCTCCTTCGAGCTTGACCAAACGAAAATAAATGGTGGAGTACTCATTTCACATAAGCTGAAATATCATTTATACGAGGTCAAGTGTTTTAAGGATAAAATACGTAGTAGGGTGTAACGGTAATCTAATCCCTTTACAGTGTAGATCATTCATATAGAGGATCATTGATCAAATTAGGATTATAACAATGGATAACTAATGATGTGTCTATATGGTGGAACATATAGAGCATTCTATATACTGAGAGTGCAATTCTAAGTTCTATGCGTGGATTGAATGAAGAATTAATAAGTCAGTGAATTTAAGTAATAAAATCTTGATCTGCTTATTGGAAGCGCGGTTATATAGACCCATGGTCCCCCCACTAGTTGAGATAATATTGCTTGTAAGACTCATATAATTGGTTTTGATTAATCAATTATAATTCTCAAATTAGATTATGTCTATTTGTGAATTTTTCACTAAGTAAGGGCGAAATTGTAAAGAAAGAGTTTTAGGGGCATATTTGTTAATTATGATACTTTGTATGGTTCAATTAATAAATATGATAAATGACAATATTATTTAATAATTATTTATAGTTATTAAATAGTTAGAATTGGCATTTAAATGGTTGAATTAGAAAATTGACGTTTTTGAGAAAATCAGATGCAAAAGTGATAAAACTGCAAAATTGCAAAAAGTGAGGCCCAAATCCATACTGCCATGGCCGGCCACTTTTATAGGAATTATCCTCTGGTATTTTTATTATTTTAGTGCCAAATAATTCAAACCTAACCCTAGTGGAATGCTATAAATAGATAGTGAAGGCTTCAGAAAAATAACACACTTCTCATTCAGAAAAACCTGAGCCTTCTCTCTCTGTACCTGGCCGCCCACTCTCTCTCTCTCTTCTTCCTTAAGATTTTGAAATACTTAGTGATTAGAGTAGTGCCCACACACAGCAAGTGATACCTCAATCATAGTGAGGAAGATCGTGAAGAAAGACTTTCAGCAAGAAGGAGTTTCAGCACTAAAGAATCAGACAAAGAGATCCAGGTTCAGATCTTGATAATATTCTGCGACAGAAAGGATACAAGGGTTAGAGATCTGAACGGAAGGAGTCATATTATTCCGCTGCACCCAATGTAAGGTTTACTAAACTTTATATGTGTTTATTTCATCGTTTTAGAAAGTTCATATTTAGGGTGTTAATCAACATACTTGTGAGTAGATCTAAGATCCTGGTAAAATAATTTCCAACAGGTTATTCATATTGGCACTACAATACATCAATAAAACAGAAGTAAGGTTTTGGTTCAAATAAATTCATACATAATTCAGAAAATAACAAATAATCACATATGTTATAAAAATACTAAATCTAACATAGTTTATTTTCCAAGGTTTTCAACAAACTGATACGGTGTCCCGTTTAGGCGAGAGTCAAAGCATCATCCATTGAATAGAGTTGTCAATTCATCTAAAATGATAATCATTCTAGCAATCTTTTATTCGATTAAGATTGGAATTCAGCTTTGTCCCGTTTAGGCAAGAGTCAAGGCAATTCTATCTTTTGAGCTTCCACCATTGTTTCATATTTTGTAAGTCAAATACAGTCGCCACCATTAGGGTGATCCATACCATATAAAACACTTACAAAGCTACTTATCTTTCGAGATTAAACGGTGCTAACTTGCTAATGAACGTTCCTCCATTAGGAGGATTACTCACTAAAACAAAAGCTATGTAAAACCAACAATGGAGATCGAATGTCTCTTGATTAAAGCTCATTATTTTAAAATATGTATTTTATTTAATCATTTATTCCGTATTATAATAATGAAAAATTACAAATTAAAGTTGGTTTAAATAAAAAAAATCAACTTTAATTAAATTTCAATTATTATTTAAATTCGAAAAATAAATTCGAAAATAATGGAACAAATTTGAAAATATCTGTTTAAGTTGTTTAGAAGAATCTAAAAAATCAACTTAAATATCTTTCAAATTAGATTTAATTAAATATAAAATTAAGTTGTAACTACTTAATTTGAAAATATTCCATTTTAAGTTAATATTTGAAAAAATATCAACTTAAAAAAAATATCTAAAGAATCTTAATAACCAATTCCTAAAATTCCTCAACTTAATTTTGAAATTTGAAATTCAAAAGATATTCAGAGTTAAGTCGATTAGTTAGAGATAACTAATTTTCAACTTAAATAGGAATATTTAATGAAAAATTTAAATTAAGCTTCAGAAATAATCTAGTTGGTTATAATTCTATATTTAATTAAATACAAGAAAATACATATAGTTTAGCTTAGAATATAATTCATTATACTATGTTTTTCTTAAATTAATTTCAAAATAAATGAAATTAATTATGTTGCTAATTAATTTTAATAGGTTAAACTAATTTAATTAACCTAGTACAGTTATCCAAATCAGGCAAATGGGCCTTCACAATTGCGGTAGTTCATGTGAGGGGGAGTTGGGTTCAGTATGTCGTACCCACTTCTATTGGCCCCCGACTCTCACATAAGGCCCAAAAGAGAGGAACTTAACCTTAAAATGAACAACTGTTATTAATTGAATAGGCCCAAAAACTAAATGGGCCTAAATAAAATCTATTAAAAACTATGATATTGTATTTAGCAACAACAACCTATATGCATGTATAACAAAAATTAAACATATAGGCTCACACAGGCACACACTTGGATGGATCCTATCATGTTGCTAGGTCATACATAGATGAAAGAAGATTGTAAAATTTACCTGTTACAAATTATTTACTTGACCTATTGACAATTGAACCAAGGGTTAAAATCAAATCATTGGATCTGTCAACAAGTTAACCATGGCAATTTAGATCAAGCAATAATAGGTTTTATAAAACTTACACACAAGCTAAAACACATACTCCTGCAACAAGATGAATTGGATAGTTGGATGTAGGATTTATTTAATTTTAAATAATTATTTTCGAAAATATTTAAATAATAAAAAAAAATTCGGTTTTTATTAAAATAAAATAAAATAAATTTAAAATTAAAACCTACAATTTTTGAAAAAATAGATTTCTACTAACCTAAATATCATTTCAAAAATAATTGCTAGCCACATTTTCAATTTTTAAAGTTATTTTATAAATAAAATATAAAATAAAAAAAATTAAATATTTTTCAGATTTTATAATTTAATTTAAATAAAAAAATAACAAAATTTAAAAGTTAGCAAAATATCTTACTTCTATTTAAAATTACATGATTATAGTAATCTCTTTTTAAATAAGGTCAAATAATTAAAAAAAAATTAATTGAAAAATTATTTAATATCTGACCTTTAAATTTTAAAAATAAGATAAAATAATCAAATTTAAAAATAAGATGTAAAATCAAGCAAAAAGATAGATTTTTACTTGTTTTTCAAATTCAAATTACACTAATATCTAAAATTAAATTTAAAAAATTCAAATTAATTTATTTTTGATATTAGATTTGAAAATCGAAAAGTAAAAATCAAAATACAAAACTACACAAAAAATCGAAAGTTAATTCCATGAAATAGCATGAAAAAACGAAGAAAAACGAAAAAATTACATGCAGTACGGACAGTATGCAATGCATACTGTCCATGGGCGTGCATCAGGGGGGCTGACCGAGAAACACCGGCGTAGGAGGCTACATGCAGCCTATTCCGCGCGCGTAGGGATGTTTCTCAAACAAAATTGTTGTCCGCGCGCGTGTTGTCTGAGGAAAACCCCTCATGCGCGCGCGTGGGTAGATGCACCACCCTAATATTTTTTTGAAACTTTAAAAAATCATAACTAATTCAAATTAAATCGAAATTGAGTTCTGTAAAAAAGTAAATTGCTTAATTTTTTCCAAACTATCCAATAAAAATAATTCCAGAAACAGATTTTCAATTATTTTTCACGAAAAATCACAAACATCAATCAATCATCATAAAACACAGAAAACAACATGATACCATCCAAAACACAAACAAATCGTTTTAAGTCCAAATTTCTTGCAAGCAAATCAATTACCATGGCTCTGATACCAGTTGTTGGAAATTATTTTACCAATATCTTAGATCTACTCACAAGTATATTGATTAACATCCTAAATATGAACTTCTAAAACAATTATAAATTAAACACATATAAAGTATGAGAAACCTTACATTGGGTGCAGCGGAATAAAATGTCTCCTTCCTTTTAGATCTCTAACCCTTGTATCCTTTCTGTCGCAGAGTATTATCAAGATCTGAACCTGGATCTCTTTCTCTCCTTTCTTTAGTGCTAAATCTCCTTCTTGTTGAATGTCTTTCTTCACGATCTTTCTCACTATGATTGAGGTATCACTTGCTGTGTGTGGGCACTACTCTATCACTAAGAGGTTTGAAATTATTCAAGGAAGAAGAGGGTATAGGTGGCGGCTAGGTTAGAGAGAGAAGGCTCACATTTTTCTCTGAAGGAAACAAGATGTGAAAGTGTTTATTTCCTGAAGCCTTCACTATCTATTTATAGCATTCCACATAGGGTTAGGTTTGAATTATTTGGCATTAAAATAATGAAAATATCAGATGATAAATCCTATAAAAGTGGCAGACCATGGCATTATGGATTTGGACCTCACTTTTGCAATTTTACAGTTTTATCATTTCTGCATCTCATTTTCTCAAAAACGCCAATTTTCTAATTCAACCATTTAAATGCCAATTCTAACTATTTAATAACTATAAATAATTATTAAATAATGTTGTCATTTATCATATTTATTAATTTAACCATAAAAAGTATCATAATTAACAAATATGCCCTAAAAACTCTTTCTTTACAATTTCGCCCTTACTTAGTGAAAAATTCACAAATAGACATAGTCTAATTTGAGAATTATAATTGATTAATCAAAACCAATTAAATGAGTCTTACAAATAATATTATCTCAACTAGTGGGGGGACCATGGGTCTATATAACCGAGCTTCCAATAAGCAGATCAAGAATTTATAACCTAAATGCACTGACTTATTAATTCTACGTTGAATCCACGCATAGAACTTAGAATTGCACTCTCAGTATATAGAACGCTCTATATGTTCCACCATATAGACACGTCATTAGTTATCCATTGTTATAATCCTAATTTGATCAATGATCCTCTATATGAATGATCTACATGTTGGGTTTTATGCCCTAAATAAAACTCATTTCACATAATCAGATTTACTTATTAATAAAGATTAGAAATAACATTTTATGTTGCATGGTTCACATGATTTATTTCATGATTATATGTATATAATGTATGAATTCTTTTTAAGTCCAGAACATATGAGTTGGTTAAAGATTATAGTGTTGTCAGCACAGTGGAATATAATCTTAATCATATGTTCAAAAGTTTATTCCCTGATTTGTCAGAACACTAGATTTAGACTGACATGGTATAATCAGCGATAGGTATTCTTACACCTTGGAAAAGTGTTATGTCCTTTCCAGGACATTGGCAAAGTTTACCAGTATCGGATGTATGGAGTATACATCGGAAGGGACCGATATTGAACTTTGATTAGATATGTTAAAATTTACCGTAATATCTATTCAATTCAATATCACCTGTTGATCCTAGATCACATGATCGAAATCCTGATATGGTTAGGTTCAATCTCAAGAGTGTTATTCGTGTTCTTTGATTTGTTAAGTTAAGCCTAGTTTTGGGTTAGGGTGATACTTACATTTTGGGAACACGGTAGTGCAATTGAGTGGGAGCGCTAACATAAATATGGAATCTACAGCTTCTATTTGGAAAATAGAAGTAAAGGATGATTTCCTTCGAGCTTAACCAAACGAAGATAAATGGTGGAGATCTCATTTCACTTAGGTGAAATATCATTTATACAGGGTTAAGTGTTTTAAGGATAAAATACATTGTAGGGTGTTACGGTAATTTAATCCATGTACAGTGTAAATCATCTATATAGAGGATCATTGATCACATTAGGGTTATAATAATGGATAACTAATGACGTGTCTATATCGTGGAACATATAGAGCGTTCTATATGACTGAGAGTGCAATTCCAAGTTCTAAGTGTGGATTCAATGAGGAATTAATAAGTTAGGGAATTTACTTGGTAAATTCGGTTCGACTTATTGGAAGCTCGGTTATATAGACCCATGGTCCCCATACTAGTTGAGACCATACTGCTTGTAAGACTCAGTTAATTGATTTTAATTAATCAATTATAATTCTAAAAGTTAGACTATGTCTACTTTATGAATTCTCACAGTTTAAGGATGAAATCGTAAAGAAAAGGGTTTCTAGGTTTAATTATTAATTAAGAGACTTTGCATGTCTAATTAATAATTATTTTAAATGACAATATTATTTAATAATCTATTTTAGTTATTAAATAATTAGTTTTGGCATTTAAATGATTAAAATTGGAAAAATAGCATTTTTGGAGAAATTGAAATAAAATTGAGGAAACTGCAAAATCCAAGTGAGGCCCATATCACCCTATGGCCGGCCACCTCTTTGTGATTTCCCAATTATTATTTTCAATTTTAATTGCCATGTAATTGCTAATCAAAGCCTAGCAAAAATAGGAAAGTGGTGGATCACACTAAATAAGGCAGTTAATTGATTACACAGTAATTAAGGAAACTGTTTATTTGGAAAGTTGTGCTCTCCCTTTTCCCTATATAAAACAACCTTGTTCTCTTCTATTGTATGAAGCCATAAGCCACTAAATTAAGAGAGAAAAATAGAGAGAAATTTCGAAATCCTTGTGAGATGAGTAGTGCCCACACACATCAAGTGGTATCTCAATCATAGTATGGAAGACTATGGGATTTCTGCATCAAAGAAGGAGAAAAGAAGATCCATGTTCAGATCTTGGTGATGCTCTGCTACAGAAAGGAATCAAGGGCTAGAGATCTGAACGGAAGGAGTCATATTATTCCGCTGCACCCACTATAGGGTTTTCTAACTTTATATGTGTTTATTTTCATTGTTTTAGAATTCATATTAGGTTGTTGATCCAACATACTTGTTAGTAAATCTAGATCTTGGTAAAATAATTTCCAACACTACACTGTAAAGGGATTAGATTACCATAACACCCTACAATGTATTTTATCCTTAAAACACTTAACCCCGTATAAATGATATTTCAGCTATGTGAAATGAGTACTCCACCATTTATTTTCGTTTGGTCAAGCTCGAAGGAAATCATCCTTTACTCTCTATTCCCAGATAGAAGCTATAGATTCCATATTTATGGTAGCGCTCCCACTTAATTGCACTACCGTGTTCCCAAAATGTATGTATCTCCCTGACCCAAAAGTAGGCTTAGCTAACAAATCAAAGAACACGAATAACACTCTTGAGATTGAGCCTAATCATATTAGGATTTAGATCATTTGATCTAGGATCAACTAGGCGATATTGACTTGAATAGATATTACGGTAAGTTTGATAAATCTATGTGAAAGTTCAATATCGGTCCCTTCCGATGCATACTCTGTTGGGTTTTGTGCCCTAAATAAAATCCTTTACAATCTGATTAGTAATCAATATAAGAAATTCGAAGTGATTTATGTTTGTATGAATTTTTCATGCTAATGGTTTAATATGTTTATTACATTTATACACAAAATCAGTTAAATCCAGATCATATGTTTATTCACAATTACAGTATCGTCAACACAGTGGAATGTGATTGTGATCATATGAATCAAAAGACTAAGTCCATGTTTCATCAGTATTTTGGATTTACACTAATGTGATAATCAGCGATGATGTGTACTTACACTTGGAGTAAGTGTTATGTTATTTCCAGGACATTAGTAAAGTGTACTAGTTTCGAATGTATGGAGTATACATTGGACTGGACCGATATTGCAACTTAGTTAAGATATTATAAACTTTCCGTTATATCTTTCCAAGTCAATATCAGTAGTTGATCTTAAGATTAAAAGAATCTAAATCCTGATATGCTTAGGCTCAACTCAGGAGTACTATTCATGTTCTTTGATTTATTAGTTAAGCCTACTTTTGGGTCAGGGTGATACGTATATTTTGGGAACATGATAGTATGATTGAGTGGGAGTGCTGAACATAAATAAGGAATCTATAGCTTCTACTGGGGTATAGAAGTCAAGTGATGAATCCCTTCGAGCCTAGCAAATAGAAGTAAATGGATGATCTCTTGTTTAAGTGACTAATTCTTAGATCACTAAACATCATTTACAGGTAGCTAAGTGTTTTAAGGGGCAAAATACATTGAGGGGTGAGAACGGTAAAATAATCCCATCTCGATGTAAATCATCTATATAGAGGATCTTTGATCACAATAAGATTATAACAATGGTTAAATGAGATAGCATATCTATATCGTGGAACATATAATATGCTCTATATAAGTCTGAGAGTGCAATTCTAAGTTCTAAGAGTGGATTCAACGAAGAATTAATAAGTAGGAGTTTACTTTGTAAATTCGGTTCACTTATTGGAAGCCCAGCATATAGATCCACGGTCCCAATTCTAGTTGAGAACATACTGCTTGTAACACTCAATAGTTGATTTGTGATCAATCAATTATCATTCTAAAGTTAGACTATGTCTAATTTGTGAATTTTCACTAAGCAGGGGCGAAATTGTAAGGATTAGAGATTCTAGGTTTATTTATTTATTAATAGACTTTATATGTCTAATTAATAATTAAATTAAATGACAATATTATTTAATATTCTATTTTAGTTATTAAATAATTAGTTTTGGCATTTAAAAGGTTAGAATTGGGAAATTGGCATTTTTGAGAAAATAGAAATAAAATTTGTGAAAGCTGCAAAACCAAGTGTGGCCCATTACACACACCATGGCCGGCCACTTTAAGTGGTTTTTCAAATTGATATTTTCATTATTTTAATGCCAAATAATTCCTAACCTAAACCTAGTAGTTGCCTATAAATAGAATGTGATGGCTCAGTCAAATCATAAGTTTTCATAAGCTTTTCTATCAGAAAAATTTCTCTTCAAAAAAACTGAGCCTTCCCTTTCTCTTCTTTGGCCGAAATCATTGTCTCTCTTTTCCTCTTCATAAATTTCAAACCTTAGTGATAGAGTAAGTGCCCACACACAGCAAGTGGTAACTCAATCATAGATTGGAAGACTGTGAAGGATCACACACAAAGAGAAGGACATTCGGGCTCAGATCTTGATAATACTCTGGGACAGAAAGGATACAAGGGTTAGAGATCTGAGTGGAAGGAGACATTAATTCCGCTGAATCAATGTAAGGTTTTCTCAACTTTATATGTGTTTATTTTATCGTTTTAGAAAGTTCATATAGGGTGTTAAACAACATACTTGTGAGTAGATCTAAGATCCTGGTAAAATAAATTCCAACAACTGGCCTCAGAGCCATGGTAATTGATTTGCTTGCAAGAAATTTGGACTTTAAAATGATTATTTGTTATTTGGATGGTTTCATGTTGTATTGAGTGTTATTTGATGATTGATTGATGTTTGTGAATTTTTGTGAAAAATAATTGAAACTTTGTTTCTGGAATTATTTCTATTGGATAGTATAAAAAAAATTAAACAAGTTAGTTTTTGAAGTTTCGAAAAAATATTAGGGGTAATGCACTTACATACGCGCGCGGACGAGGGTGTTACCCTCTGACAGCACGCGTTCAGACAAGTTCTCGACTGAGCGCCTGTCTGAACACACCCCATCCGCGCGCGGAAATCATGCAAATCCCCCCTTGCGCCGAGGTTTCTCGGCAGTGCAACTAGTGAGCGCGCGCGGACATGTATGCACAACATACTGTCCGTACAGGTCGCATTTTTTTCGTTTTTCTTCGATTTTTCATGCTATTTCATGGATTTAACTTCCGATTTTTTGTGTAGTTTTATATTTAGACATTTACTATTCCTACTTCAATTCTAATTATCATAATTAAATTAATTAATTTTTTTAATTTAATTCATGATATTAGTGTAATTTGAATTTAAAAATTGTAAATATCTATCTTTTTGCTTAATTATATATCTTATTTTTAAATTTGATTATATCTTATCTTATTTTTAAATTTAAGGTCAGATATTAAATTTTTTAAATTATTTTTTTTTTAAAAATTATTTGACCTTATTTAAATTTAAAATAAGATAACTATAATCATGATATTTTAAATAGATGTAAGATATTTTGCTAACTTTTAAATTTTGTCATTTTATTTATTTAAATTAAATCTAAAATCTGAAAAAGTTATTTATTTATCTTTTTTAATTTTTTATTTAATTTTTATTTATAAAATAACATTTAATTTTTAAAAGTAGTAATCCAATTTTGAAATGATATTTAGGTTAGTTGAAACTTAATTTTTTTTTCAAAATTGTAGGTTTAATTTTAAATATTTTTAAATTAATTTCGAAATATATATATATAATTTTATTTAAATTTTTCGAAAATTAATTTTTTTTATTTAAATTATTTTATTTTCAAAATTTATTTATTTAAAATTAAATAAATCCTTCATCCAACTATCCAGCTAACCTTGTTGCAGGAGTATGTGTTTTAGCTTGTTTGTAAGTTTTTAAAACCTATTATTACTTGATTGCAAATAGCCATGGTTAACTTGTTGACAGATCCAATGATCTGATTTTAACTCATGGCTCCCTTGGTCAAGTAAATAATTTGTAACAGGTAATTTTCACAATCTTCTTTCATTTGTGTATGACCTAGCAACATGATAGGATCCATCCAAATATGTGCATGTGTGAGCCTATATGTTTATTTTATTATATAGATGCATATAGGTTGTTGCAAAATAAAATGTCACACCATGATAGATTTTATTTAGGTCCATTTAGTTTTTGGACCTATTCAATTAATAACAGTTATTTATTTTAAGGTTAAATTCCTCTCTTTTGGGCCTTGTGTGAGAGTTGCGAGCCATAGAAGTGGGTACGACATACTGAACCCAGCACCCCCTCACATGAACTACCCCAATTGTGAAGGCCCATTTGCTTGATTTGAATAACTGTGCTAGGTTAATTAAATTAGTTTAACCTAATAGAATTGAATTAGCAACATAATTAACTTTTAAAATATATGAAATTTATTTTCATTTTAATATTTTAAAGTTAATTTTAAGAAAAACACTTTTAGTTTTAGATATTTTTTCTAGACAAACTATTTGTATTTTTCTTGTATTTAACTAAACGAAGAATTTTAACTAACTAGATTCTTTCTGGAGCTTATTTAATTAAATTTTCCTATTTAAGTTATAAATTAGTTATTTTAACTGATTTTTCAGATCTAACTTAAATTTGAATATTTTATTTAAATTTAAAATTAAGTTGAGGAATCCTAGGCATTGGTTATTAAAGATTCTTAAGATATTTTTTAAGTTAGTTTTAAACTTAAAATGGAATATTTTACAAATTAAGTTGTTTTAACTTAATTTTTGATATTTAATTAAATCTAAATTTGAAAATATTTAAGTTCTAGATTTTTTCTATACAACTTAAATTAGATATATTTCAAATTTTTGTTGAAAAGATACTTAGTCAAATAAGATATTTTCTAGATAGTTATTTCTAGACTACTTATTATTTCTAATATTCAATAGGAAAATATTATACATTGTGAAATTAATTATTTAAATAATTAATTTTGGTACAATTTTATTTAAGTATATTTTTTCCTAGTATTAAACTAGAAATTAATAATTAAGCTTTCTCTACACTTAATTATTTATTTCTTGAATTTAATACATTTAATTAAATTGAAAAATTAAATATCTAAGTTGATTTTCATCATTAGGAATTTCGCTCCGTTTAATCTCGAAAGATAAGTAGTTTGTAAGTGTTTTATATGGTATGGATCACCCTAATGGTGGCGACCATATCTGACTTGCAAATTATGAAACAATGGTAGAAGCTCATAAGATAGAATAGCCTTGACTCTCGCCTAAACGGGACAATGCTGGATTCCAATCTTGATTGAATTAAAGGGTGCTAGAATGTTTAACATTTTAGATGAGTTGACAACTCTATTCAATGGATGGTAGCTTTGACTCTCGCCTAAACGGGACACTGATATCAGTTTGTTGAAAAACCTTGGAAATTATTTAGGATTGATTTTTTTTTTTTGTATTTTCTCTTATCATTCCTACATGCTATGTGCTTATAATTTCTGAATTGATTTTGTGTTAAACAATTATTGATTTCTATTTATTATTTTGTAGTACCCTGTATAACCATGATGAATTCCACGTTATCACTGTTGACTGAAAATAAGCTAAATGGATCTCACTTTCCAAAATGGAATGAGAACATTAATATTGCTCTCATAGGAGAAAGTGCCTTGTTTTTGTTAACTGAGCCGTCTCCTGAAGTGCCGGGGGATAATGCATCCAAAGCTATGAAAGAAAAGTATGAGCGTTGGCAGAAAGCAAATGAGAAAGCTCTATACTTTATGCTTTCCAGCGTGGTTGACACCCTTAAAACTCGGTTTTCTAAAACCGAAAAGGCTGTTAAAGTAATGACAAAGTTAACTGAGCTATTCGGTAGGGCACCTCTTCAGTCTCGCTTCGACGCGACTAAGAAATACATCAATGCACGGATGGAACCCCATCAAAACGTGCGTGATCATGTTCTCCTCATGGCAAGTTATTTCCAAGAAGCCCAGGATCATGGTGCTGAAATGGATCATACTACTCAAGTAAGCCTTATCTTGAATAGTCTGACTCTAGCATTTCTGCCCTATACATCAAATTATGTCATAAATAAGAAGGACATAGACTTTCATGAGTTAGTCAATGACCTTCAAACTTATGAAAATTTGATTGGAGGACCCAAGAAGAAAGGGAGTAAGCCTCAAAATTCTGGGAATGGTAATGTGACGGTCAAACCTGAAGCAAATGTTGCATCTGCTTCTAAACCCAAATCGAAGAAGAAGTGGAAAAACACCAAGAAGCGTGCAAAAGCCATGAAAAACAAAAAGGCTGCTGCTTCTGGTGATGCTACACTCAAAGGAAAGTGTTTCTACTGCAATGAGAAGGGTGATTGGAAACCCCAATGTCCTAAACTTCTTGCAAAGAAACAAGGTATTTCTTTTTATAAACATTAAGAGTTTTAGTGAATTATTATCCAATTGGATTTATGATTCTGGACTAACTTTGTTTATTTGTTTCTTCTTCTCATAGGCAAAGCTACTTGAACTCAGATGTTATCTTCATGAGTTGGATCGGAAAGCTGGACCAAGGGTGAAGTTCGTCCAAGATGAAGATAAAGCTCAATTATCTATTTTTGAATTAATTGTTTTAGTTTAAAGACAATTTGGATTTCGAATTTTAGTTAGGGATTTTTATCCCTGTTTTTCTCATATTGTTGCAATATTTTTATTATTATTATTATTAATAAAGTTTATTCTATTTTTCTATTCAAACAAATTGAAATTTATGAGATTGAGCTTCATTTACTTTATCTTAAACACAATTACCACATTATATTTATATGTTTGTATGTGTAAGTGTTTTTATTATTGATGTAAATTCTACAATATTTACAACTCTTCATAGAGTTATATTAAATAAACACTAGAAATTATTTCTATGTTTATTAATAATTGTTAATTCTAATACAATTATTAAGAATTTGTTTAATAAAAGGATCTTTTGATCTGATAGGGGTGGAGAAAAGTTAAGAAAACTATGCAGTTCAACGATCTTTTATATCTAATGAACTCTAGATTGTATTCAACTCCACACAAACTCTATCACACTTAGAGAATCATGATCTTTAAAACCTTTAGGGGTGGATCATAATCTCTATATACTTAGGGGTGGAGTTTACTTCACAATATCCTATAAAAGTTCTTTGATAAAGTTTCACACTACCTTAATTGAGTGGGAGAATTTTAAAATTCTTTACCCATCTTCATTAGGTTGACAATTGTGATAGGAACTTAAGAACACTATTGAAAAGCAAATCTAACCATTCATGTGGATAGATATAACATATCAGAATTATGAGAATAAGATACAAGAACTCTAGTTAGTCTATTCGAATGACTTGAACTATGAATTCTTAATCCTCATAAAATTTTATGGTATCATAATTTTGATTACTTAATCTCTGGCATGTATTTTTCACTTCAAATACTAGTCTGCTATGTTGATGACTTATTTAACCAGATAACTCTCCAAACAATAAAGAGGTTAAATGCATTATTTAACCAAACATCTGCTATTGAGTGGGAGCTATCTGAGATGTAATCAAATAAGGAACATTATAAGATATTCAAGAAAGGTTTATGAAAGTGATCTATATGTTAGATATTAAGGAACTGTATATCAGTTATCCTTGTATCTTCACCAACTCATTCGAAATTCTTGAGATGGTGGTTACTTTGGGGGTGGAGGACTTATTCTATAATAATTCAAGCTCTACCAGACATCAGATTGGGTGGATTCAAATATACTACACTTGATCTGAAGATCAAGACATCAGATTGACTTATTTGCATACTTTTTTTTTATGTTAGTGCAAGTGGGAGTTTGTTGGGTTTTGTGCCCTAAATAAAACCCTTTACAATCTGATTAGTTATCAATATAAGAAATTCAAAGTGATTTATGTTTGTATGAATTTTTCATGCTAATGGTTTAATATGTTCATTACATTTATACACAAAAGTAGTTAAATCCAGATCATATGTTTATTCACAATTACAGTATCGTCAACACAGTGGAATGTGATTGTGATCATATGAATCAAAAGACTAAGTCCCTGTTTCCTCAGGGTTTTGGATTTACACTAATGTGATAATCAGCGATGATGTGTACTTACACTTGGAGTAAGTGTTATGTTCTTTCCAGGACATTAGTAAAGTATACTAGTTTCGAATGTATGGAGTATACATTGGACTGGATCAATAATGCAACTTAGTTAAGATATTATAAACTTTCCGTTATATCTTTCAAAGTCCATATCAGTAGTTGATCTTAAGATTAAAAGAATCTAAATCCTGATATGCTTAGGCTCAACTCAGGAGTACTATTCATGTTCTTTGATTTATTAGTTAAGCCTACTTTTGGGTCAGGGTGATACGTATATTTTGGGAACATGATAGTATGATTGAGTGGGAGTGCTGAACATAAATAAGGAATCTATAGCTTCTACTGGTGTATAGAAGTCAAGTGATGATTCCCTTCGAGCTTAGCAAATAGAAGTAAATGGATGAGCTCTTGTTTAAGTGACTAATTCTTAGATCACTAAACATCATTTACAGGTAGCTAAGTGTTTTAAGGGGCACAATACATTGAGGGGTGAGAACAGTAAAATTATCCCATCTCGATGTAAATCATCTATATAGAGGATCTTTGATCACAATAAGATTATAACAATGGTTAAATGAGATAGCATATCTATATCACGGAACATATAATATGCTCTATATAAGTCTGAGAGTACAATTCTAAGTTCTAAGAGTGGATTCAACGAAGAATTAATAAGTAGGAATTTAGTTAGTAAATTCGGTTCACTTATTGGAAGCTCAGCATATAGATCCATGGTCCCCATACTAGTTGAGAACATACTTCTTGTAAGACTCAATAATTGATTTGTGATTAATCAATTATCATTCTAAAGTTAGACTATGTCTAATTTGTGAATTTTCACTAAGCAGGGGCGAAATTGTAAAGAAAAGAGATTCTAGGTTTATTTATTTATTAATAGACTTTATATGTCTAATTAACAATTAAATTAAATGACAATATTATTTAATAATCTATTTTAGTTATTAAATAAATAGTTTTGGCATTTAAAAGGTTAGAATTGGAAAATTGGCGTTTTTGAGAAAATAGAAATAAAATTTGTGAAAACTGCAAAACCAAGTGGGCCCATTATACACACCATGGCCGGCCACTTTAAGTGGTGTTTCAAATTGATATTTTCATTATTTTAATGCCAAATAATTCCTAACCTAAACCTAGTAGTTGCCTATAAATAGAATGTGATGGCTCAGTCAAATCATAAGTTTTCATAAGCTTTTCTGTCAGAAAAATTTCTCTTCAGAAAAACTGAGCCTTCCCTTTCTCTTCTTTGGCCGAAATCATTGTCTCTCTTTTCCTCTTTATAAATTTCGAACCTTAGTGATAGAGTAAGTGCCCACACACAGCAAGTGGTAACTCAATCATAGATTGAAAGACTGTGAAGGATCACACACAAAGAGAAGGACATTCGGGCTCAGATCTTGATAATACTCTGCGACAGAAAGGATACAAGGGTTAGAGATCTTAGTGGAAGGAGACATTAATTCCGCTGCATCAATGTAAGGTTTTCTTAACTTTATATGTGTTTATTTTATCGTTCTAGAAAGTTCATATTTAAGGTGTTAAACAACATACTTGTGAGTAGATCTAAGATCTTGGTAAAATAAATTCCAACATACTCCATGCACCCAACCTGAGCTTTACTTTAACCAATGCTCTGGAAAGAACATAGCATTATACCAAATGCAAGTAAACTCTGTTGTAGATTATCATATCAGTGAAACCCTGTGTCTGATAAATCTAGGAATCTTTATTCACATAGCCATGTTTACTTTCCAATGTGTTGACAACACAATAAACAGGACCAAGTATGTGAAAAGGGATTCAGATGAATTTATAAATCAAATAGACAAGCAATTGATAAGATGAACCAAAACATACACAAATGAATGAAAAATACTTCTGTTTCTTTATTGATGTTGAATAAAATGGATTACATTGAAGTGGAGTTTTATTTAGGGCATAAAACCCAACAAATACATGGTCTATGATTAGTTACTACCAATTGCCTAAGTCCTTCTAGGGATATACCCTAGTGATAGGAAAATTTCAGAATGATAAAATGGTTGTGTACTTAGTGTAAATCATTACTAGATTCATGGATGACCTAATCGTAATCTTAAGAAAAGCTAGAACTGTTAACTAAGGTTTGCATGTTTGTTAGCTATTCTAAGTGATTAGGGGTGGACCATCCCATAGTCTGTAACACCCTAACTATTTTAGGCGTATTACGTGATTTTTTAAACGTACTGTGCAGCTCGTTGCTAATCAACGAGGTTTATGGAAAAACGTGATTAATTAAAATTTTGCTTTTTCATTAAACTTATAAACCATTTACAAAAAGTCTCGGGATCCCGATTTATAAAATATTTACAAACGTTTTTACTGTTCAACTTTTACATCAAAATAAAGTCGTCTAACGACAGTTACAAAATCTCAGCCTGCTGTCCCGAGGATCGTACGCTCCAGGCCTAACCGCCCCGACATGTACAATCCCATAAGCTCGCTCACGGTCCATCAGCAACTGCCTTGCCTTTACCTACACATGCAACGTAAACTGTGAGTCGACAGACTCAGTAAGAAAAGCATACTAATATCATACATAAAACTGACTGCCGTGTCCAACACGATACTGAGTCCCGCTACTGCCATGTCCAACATGGTGCCGAGCACTCTTGCCATGTCCAACATGGTGCCGAGTTTTGAACGTTCGGGGGACGGTACTATTGACAAGTATCCTCCCGATCGGTCGAGCCGGTCATACTCCGCTGCTGGTCATACTCCGGCTGCACGACGGGATAGGTCAATAGCCCGAACCACCAACCGGTGTCGGCTGATCGGTCGAGCCGGTCATACTCCCATTCTTGGTCATACTCCAGCCTGTACCGACGTGACAGGGTTGGGTGGTTCGAAGCCTAAATACATATCTAATGTAATCTAACAGGCTTCCTACATGCACGCTAAACATGTAAACTACATATGCATACTGTTATACTAATCTTACCTGGATTCCGATTTCAGGTGTGCGGTCAACTGGGCCCGAAGGCCGAACGGCGGATTACTGGCTCCTAAACCATAAAAATCACAACACTATAAGTGACACGCTAAATCACTTCCCGGGGACTAAAACTCGAAACTAAAAGTTTCCCTATCGATAAAAAGCATGGCAATACCCCTAAAAACCCAAAAACGAGGAAAACTAGGGTTCTGAAAAATCCCCCATCCGGAAGTCCGGTTGCCCAACCGGAATTCCGGTTCTGGGAAAATCAGAACCCCCATCCGGAATTCCGGATGCTCAACCGGAATTCCGGTTCCTCGCAGGCAGCAACCAAAAATTCCCATATCTTGACCAATTCGAACCCAATTGATCTCAAACTTTCCAGACCTCCTCCATAGGTCCCAAATAACAATTCTAGAGCATCAAACCTACCCAGAAACCCCACATGCAAAATTCACCATTGAAGACCAAGCTTTGAGTTCAAGAACTCAAACTTGGTTAAACCCACTAGCATGCACCCTAGCCTAGTTAATTCTACTTAATTAAGCATTAAAACACCTCTGCAAACTAACAATAACATCCAGCAAATATACAGAAACAAAACATGGCATTTTCTCACAAAAATCATCAATTTTCACATATAAATTAAAAGCTTGAACAACCTAGCTACTCATGCTTCAAATAACTCATTTATCATCAAAAATCATGCTTTGAATCCATAAATTAACAACAAAATTACAGCAGCAAGAACATTTCACAATCACATGCATTTTCAACACTTTTCATCATTTTCTTGAATAAAACACAAAGTAAGGTTGGGAACCACTTACAAGCAACTAAGGATCACAAAAATCAACACAAGGAAGACTTGAATCACCAAGAAAATTCCCCCTCCTTGCTGCTCAAAGATGGCCGAAAGAGAGAGAGTGTTTGTGTGTGAGTTTTTGGAATTTCTCTTTTTTTTCAAAAAAAAAAACTAAGTGTTGGAAAAAGAATAAAAGTCATAATATATCATCTTAATAAACCCATTTCAGCCAAAAAGGTTATTTAAAAATAACATTAAATTCTTTTATTAAATCAAATAGGACAAAACACTAATGGGGCAAAAAGACCATTTTGCCCCTCCACCATAAAATCACATAATTCATACTAAAGGGGTATTTTTGGGACATTCTAAATTCCCGGCCATTCCCGACATTCCCAATGTCTAAAACCCGTCCCCAAAATACTAACATACTAGGTTGTGATTTCTACTGAGCCAAACGCCGCGTTCCAAAATACCGGACACCGGAAATGCGAAATATAAAAACTGCTGAAGACATAATTATGCATATCTGAATTCCATAAATAACAATGATAAATTATTTAAATAGCTATAAATAATTTCCTGATTAACATAAATAACTGCTAATTTCCAAATTAACTAAGCGGGCTTTACATAGTCATTACATAAGAAAGTGTTTGTTTTAACAAATACTACTTTTCTAAGAAAATGACTAAGTTTGAAAACAAAGTAGCAAATAAAGGAGATATTTTTTCTTGATTCCAAAAGTGTTCAATCATCTTACTCTGTATAAGATGGTCCCACTACCTCTGTTGACTTGACACAACCGAAGAGGACAATACCATTTAGTATTCTTACACAAAATTCACGGTACCTTGTCGTAGTGGGAGGGTTTCAAGGAACTCACCCTCTTATCACTTGGAAGACACCGGTGATTAAAATGCATTGTTCGTTTGAACAAGTAATGGATTGTCAAAATAAGAAACTAAGAAGAAAAGCCAAGAGAACTATGGTTAAGACCATTCATATGGAACAACCAAAAGTTTTCTATTACAAGGATAAGAAAGGAAATTTTCGTTAGTAGGTCTATTCAATGGACTTAACAAAACTTCCTGTTCCTAGTATTATAGGTTTGAGATTATCTAACCCTATGGCTTGTGGTATGCCTAGTAATTTACTTACTCTAGTGCAAACAATTTACTTTAGTAAGTTGCTGAATCATTTTTCTAATGGAAATCTATAGAAGCTTCTCGACTTCTAGATATAGATTTTATTTATCTAAGGAAAAGTTTCAACTATTCCAAAAAAGATAAAGGGCAATGAAAGAATTCCTTGAATCAACAGTGAGATGTCTCAGATATGCTTTCCTATGCCTTAGACCAGAAACCTGTTGTTGAGTGGGAGTAATGAGTAAGTATCAGATTAATTTAGGAAAGGAACATTGGAAGACAATCAAATGAATCTTAAGATCAAGAAGAGGAACTATATGTTAGTCGATAAGAGTGTATTTAATACTCTTAGACTACACCAAATAAGATTTCTAGACTTGCCTTAGTGCTAGAAAGTCTGCTGATGAAATGGTGATTACTCTAGGGGTGGAGTAGTAATTTTGGAGAAGTATAAAAACATATCTGAAGTCTCTAAGTCTACCAGAGAGACTGAATGTTAAAGTTGCAGGAAAGACACTTATTCAGTTTGAGGAAAGTTCTATACATTTTTTGCATTGTTCTAACATTTATTAACTACTAGTCTTACTTCCTGACTAACGCAAAAGTAGTTGCAAAAAAGTAAAGAAACCAGTATCCCTATATGAGTAGACATATAGAGAGGAATATCACAATATCAAGGATTTTGTGATTAAGAAAATGTAATAGTGGAGAAAAGGTTGTATTGAATACAACCTCAATACAACCTGTTAGATCCTATTACGGAAAGTATACTACATATACTACACTTGATTTGGAAGTCAAGGTGTTGAGATTATTTGAAATGAACTTTTTGTTTTATATTAGTGCAAGTGGGATTTTGTTGGGTTTTGTGCCCTAAATAAAACTTATTTCAATACAATCAGATTTACTAATTAATGAAGATCAGAAATCACATTTTATGTTGCATGGTTCACATGATTTATTTCATGTTTATATTTAATGTATAAATTCTATTAAGTCCAAAACATATGTATTTGTTCATGATTATAGTGTTCTCAGCACAGTGGAATAAAATCATGATTACATGTTCAAAAGTTTAATTCCCTGATTTGTTAGTGTTGGATTTTGTGCCCTAAATAAAACCCATTACAATCTGATTAGTTATCAATATAAGAAATTTGAACTGATTTATGTTTACATGTTACATGCTAATGGTTTAATATGTTTATTACATTTATACACAAAATTAGTTAAATCCAGATCATATGTTTATTCACAATTACAGTATCATCAACACAGTGGAATGTGATTGTGATTATATGATTCAAAAGACTTAGTCCCTGTTCATTAGTGTTTTGGATTTACACTAATGTGATAATCAGCGGTAATGTGTACTTACACTTGGAGTAAGTGTTATGTTCTTTCCAGGACATTGGTAAAGTATACTAGTTTCGAATGTATGGAGTATACATTGGACTGGACCGATATTGCAACTTATTTAAGATATTATAAACTTACCGTTATATCTTTCCAAGTCAATATCAGTAGTTGATCTTAAGATTAAAAGAATCTAAATCCTGATATGCTTAGGCTCAGTCTCAGGAGTGCTATTCATGTTCTTTGATTTATTAGTTAAGCCTACTTTTGGGTCAGGGTGATACGTATATTTTGGGAACATGATAGCATAACTGAGTGGGAGTGCTGAACATAAATATGGAATCTATAGCTTCTACTGGTGTATAGAAGTTAAGTGATGATTCCCTTCGAGCTTAGCTAAATAGAAATAAATGGATGAGTTATTGTTTAAGTGACTAATTCTTAGATCACTAAACATCATTTACAGGTAGCTAAGTGTTTTAAGGGGCAAAATACATTGAGGGGTGAGAACGGTAAAATTATCCCATCTCGATGTAAATCATCTATATAGAGGATCTTTGATCACAATAAGATTATAACAATGGTTAAATGAGATAGCATATCTATATCGTGGAACATATAATATGCTCTATATAAGTCTGAGAGTGCAATTCTAAGTTCTAAGAGTGGATTCAACAAGGAATTAATAAGTAGGAATTTACTTAGTAAATTCGGTTCACTTATTGGAAGCTCAGGATATAGATCCATGGTCCCCATTCTAGTTGAGAATATACTGCTTGTAACACTCAATAATTTATTTGTGATTAATCAATTATAATTCGAAAGTTCGACTATGTCTAATTTGTGAATTTTCACTAAGCAGGGGCGAAATTGTAAAGAAAAGAGATTCTAGGTTTATTTATTTATTAATAGACTTTATATGTCTAATTAATAATTAAATTAAATGACAATATTATCTAATAATCTATTTTAGTTATTAAATAATTTGTTTTGGCATTTAAATGGTTAGAATTAGAAAATTGGCGTTTTTGATAAAATAGAAATAAAATTTGTGAAAACTGCAAAAACCAAGTGGGGCCCATTACACACACCATGGCCGGCCACTTTTAGTGGTTTTTCAAATTGAGATTTTCATTATTTTAATGCCAAATAATTCCTAACCTTAACCTAGTAGTTGCCTATAAATTGAAAGTGATGGCTCAGTCAAATCACATGCTTTAATAAGTTTTCATAAGATTACTTGTCAGAAAATTCTCTCTTCAGAAAAACTGAGCCTTCCCTTTCTCTTCTATAGCCGAAGTCCCCTTTCTCTTTTCTTCTTCTAAAATTTCGAACCCTAGTGATAGAGTAAGTGCCCACACCCAGCAAGTGGTAACTCAATCATAGATTGGAAGACTGTGAAGGATCACACACAAAGAGAAGGACATTCGGGCTCAGATCTTGATAATACTCTGCGACAGAAAGGATACAAGGGTTAGAGATCTGAGTTGAAGGAGACATTAATTCCGCTGCATCAATGTAAGGTTTTCTTAGCTTTATATGTGTTTATTTTATCGTTTTAGAAAGTTCATATTTAGGGTGTTAAACAACATACTTGTGAGTAGATCTAAGATCCTGGTAAAATAAATTCCAACAATTATGTCATGAACAAGAAGGAACAAGACTTTCATACGTTAGTCAACGACCTTCAAACATATGAAAATTTGATTGGAGGTCTCAAGAAAAGAGGGAGTAAACCTCAAAATTCTGGAAATGGTAATAGGACGAACAATCCTGAGGCACACGTTGCTTCTACTTCCAAATCCAATAATAAGAAGAAGTGGAAAAATGCCAAGAAGCGAGCTCAAGCTGCGAAAGCAGCTAAGAACAAAAAGGCTGCAGCTTCTGGTGATACACCAAAAGGAAAATGTTTCTACTGCAATGAGAAAGGCCATTGGAAATCCCAATGTCCTAAGCTTCTTGCAAAGAAACATGGTATTTCTTTATAAACTGATGTGTTTTAGTGAATTATTATCCATTTGGATTATTAATTCTAGACTACTAACCTTGTTTATTATTCTTCTTATAGCTCAAGCTTCTTAAACTAGGATGCTATCTTAGCGAGTTGGATCTGAAAGCTGGATTATGGATGGAGGTCGTCTATGATAAAGAAAAAGCTCATTTATTTTTTTGAATTAATTGTTTAAATTTTCAAACAATTTGGATTTCAAGTTTGGGATTTTATTCCCTGTTCGTTTCTCATAATATTGCAAACAATTTTTTTTGGTTTATAATAAAATTTATTTTTTAATTACAATCTATGAGTTGAGCTTCAGTACTTTATCTTATAAATCAATTACCAATTGTTATATTTATTATCTTTGTATGTGTATGTGTTTTTATTATTGATACAAATTCTATAGTTATTTAAACTCCTTACAGAGTTATGACTACATAAACACTAGAAATTATTTCTATGTTTATGAATAATTGTTAATTCTAAAATAATTATTGAGAATTTGTTTAATAAAAAGATCTTTTGATCTGATAGGGGTGGAGAAAAGTTAAGAAAACTATGTAGTTCAACGATCTTTTATATCTAATGAACTCTGGATTATATTCAACTCCACATATTCTCTATCACACTTAGGGAATCATGATCTTTACAACCTTTAGGGGTGGATCATAATCTCTATATACTTAGGGGTGGACTTTATTCCACAGTACTCTTTGTGACACATAATTTTTAACATGGAAGTAATATAATAAATTAGCTATTATCAGAATAAATCCTTGATCTTGATTATATGTTCCAGTTTAGATTTACTGTTGTAATAGATAATGATACCAATAAAGTTCTTTGATAATGTATCACATTACCTTTGTTGAGTGGGAGAATATTAAAATTCTTTATCCATCTTCATTTGGTTGAAACTTGTGATAGGAACTTAAGAACAACTCTGATAAAACAAATCTAACCATACACATGGATAGAAATAACTTATCAGAATTATGAGAATAAGATAGAAGAATTCTTGCATAGTCTATTCGAATGACTTGAACCAAGATTTCTAATCCTGATAACATTTTATGGTATCCCTCAAAACAATAGTAAAAGGTTAGAAGTTTCTAACCAGACATCTGTTATTGAGTGGGAGCCATCTGAGATGTAATCAAATGGGGAACATTAGGGGACAATCAAGAAAGATTTATAAAAGTGACCTATATGTTAGATATTAAGGAACTATGCATTAGTGATCCTAATATTCATACCGACTCATTAAGATTTTGAGATGGTGGTTACTCTTGGGGTGGAGGAATTATTGTAGAAGAGTATAAAAACCCATCTATAATAATTCAAGCTCCATCAGAGAAGATATAACTTTGTAAATTCGAAATTACCAGAAAGTTATTTTACTGAAGAAAGTTCTACACTGCATCATCTCAATTCCAAATTTTAAAATTTGAGAGATATGTCTTCTGTTTGTTCAGATGTACTTAATGTACAGTAAGGATTTCAGTATCCCTTGACGATTAAAGCATATAGTTAAGGATGTTTCATAAGTTTTATGAACCTGGTTCCAGAAATATTGGTGGATTCAAATATACTACACTTGATCAGAGGATCAGGACGAAAGATTGATTGTAATGCACAACTTGTTTTATGTTAGTGCAAGTGGGAGTTTGTTGGGTTTTGTGCCCTAAATAAAATCCATTACAATCTGATTAGTTATCAATTTAGAATTTTGAAGTGATTTATGTTTACATGTATGTTACATGTTTATGGTTTAATATACATATTTAATATATGCACAAAATCAGTTAAGTCCAAAACATATATTCATTCACAATTACAGTATTGTGAATACAGTGGAATGTGATTGTGATTATATGATTCAAAAGACTTAGTCCCTGTTCATTAGTGTTTCGGATTTACACTGATGTGATAATCAGCGATGAAGTATACTTACACTTGGAGTAAGTGTTATGTTCTTTCCAGGACATTGGCAAAGTATACTAGTTTCGAATGTATGGAGTATACATTGGACTGGACCGATATTGAACTTAGATAAGATATTATAAACTTACCGTTGTATCTTTCCAAGTCAATATCAGAAGTTGATCTTAGATTAAGAGAATCTAAATCCTGATATGCTTAGGCTCAATCTCAGGAGTGCTATTCATGTTCTTTGATTTATTAGTTAAGCCTACTTTTGGGTCAGGGTGATACGTATATTTTGGGAACATGATAGCATAACTGAGTGGGAGTGCTGAACATAAATATGGAATCTATAGCTTCTACTGGTGTATAGAAGTCAAGTGATAATTCCCTTCGAGCTCAGTTAAATAGAAGTAAATGGATGAGCTCTTGTTTCAGTGACTACATATTAGATCACTAAAACATCATTTACAGGTAACTAAGTGTTTTAATGGGCAAAATACATTGAGGGGTGAAAACGGTAAATTTATCCCATCTCGATGTAAATCATCTATATAGAGGATCTTTTACTCACATTAAGATTATAACAATGGTTAAATGAGATAGCATATGTATATCGTGAAACATATAGTATGCTCTATATAAGTCTGAGAGTGCAATTCCAAGTTCTAAGAGTGGATTCAACAAGGAATTAATAAGTTAGGGATTTACTTGGTAAATTCGGTTCAACTTATTGGAAGCTCAGCAATATAGATCCATGGTCCCCATTCTAGTTGAGACCATACTGTTTGTAAGACTCTATAATTTATGATTAATCAATTATAATTCTAAAAGTTAGACTATGTCTAATTTGTGAATTGTCACTGTATAAGGATGAAATTGTAAATAAAAGGGTTTCTAGGTTTAATTATTAATTGAGAGACTTTGTATGTCTTATTAATAATTATTTTAAATGATAATATTATTTGATAATCTATTTTAGTTATTATATAATTAGTTTTGGCATTTAAATGGTTAGAATTGGAAAAATGACAATTTTGGAGAAATAAAAATAAAATTGAGGAAACTGCAGTATCCATGTGAGGCCCATACACACCATGGCCAGCCACATGCTTTGAATTTCCCAATTTTTATTTTCAATTTTAATTTCCAAGTAATTGCCAATCAAAACCTAGCAATAATAGGAAAGTGGTGGATCACACTAAATAAGGCAGTTAATCAATTACACAGTAAAAGAGGAAACTGTTTATTTAGAAAGTTGAGCTCTCTTCTTTTCCTATATAAAGCCGGCCCCTCTCTTCTCTTGGTATGCTTTTGTATGCTTTGATATTCAAGCTATTGTATCACACAAAATCAAGAGCGAAATAGAGAGAAAATTTCGAATTCCTTGTGAGAGAGAAGTGCCCACACACAGCATATAGTACCTCAATCATAGATTGGAAGACTGTGAAGGATCACATCCAACTGAAGGAAATTCGGGCTCAGATCTTGATTATACTCTGCTACAGACAGGAGTCAAGGGTTAGAGATCTGAGTGGAAGGAGACAATTAATTCCGCTGCCATCACTGTAAGGTTTCTTAACTTTTACATGTTTTTATTTATCATTTTAGAAGTTCATATTTAGGTTGTTAAATCAACATACTTGTGAGTAGATCTAAGATCCTGGTAAAATTAATTCAAACAGTTAGTGCACTGGATTAAGACTGGCATGATAATCAGCGATATCTATACTTACACCTTGGATAAGTGTTATGTCCTTTCTAGGGCATTAGCAAAGTTTACCAGTATCGGATGTATGGAGTATACATTGGAAGGGACCAATATTGAACTTGGATTAGATATGATAAATTTACCATAATATCTATTCAATTCAATATCACCTAGTTGATCCTAGATCAAATGATCTTAATCCTGACATGACTAGGTTCGATCTCAAGAGTGTTATTTGTGTTCTTTGATTTGTTAGTTAAGCCTACTTTTTGGTCAGGGTGATACGTACATTTTGGGAACATGATAGTACAATTGAGTGGGAGCGATAAACATAGATATGGAATTTATAGCTTCTATAGGTATTTAGATGTGAAACGATGATTTTCTTCGAGCTTGGATGAATGGAGATAAAAGATTGAGATCTCATTTTAGTGATTACATTATTTCACTAAAATATCATTTTATAGGTGGCCAAGTGTTTTAAGGATAAAATACATTGAAAGGGTGTAACGGTAATTTTATCCCTATGCAATGTAGATCATCTATAGAGGATCATTGATTATTGGGATTATAAGAATGGATAATTAATAGCGTATCTATATCGTGAAACATATAAAGCGTTCTATGTAACTGAGAGTCCAATTCCAAGTTCTATGGTGGATGCAATGAGGAATTAATAAGTTAGTGAATTTACTTGGTAAATTCTAGGTCTGCTTATTGGAAGCTCGGTTATATAGGCCCATGGTCCCCATACTAGTTGAGACAAACTGATTGTAAGACTCAGTTAATTGATTTTAGTTAATCAATTATAATTCTAAAATTAGACTATGTCTAGTTTATGAATTTTCACTAAGGAAGGACTTAAATGTGAAGGAAAGAGATTCTAAGGTTTATTTATTAATTAAGAGATTTTATTAAGTCTAATTAATAAAGATATTAAATGAAAATATTATTTAATAATTAATTTTAGTTATTAAATAATTAGAATTGACATTTAAATGGTTAGAATTGGAAAATTGGCATTTTTGAGAAAATAAGATCGAAAAATGAGAAAATAGCAAAATTGCAAAGTGGGGCCCAATCCAATTCATTGGCAGCCACTTTGTATGGGATTTGTCACTTTATTTTTCTATTATTTTAATGCTAATTAAATCTAACCTAAACCTAGGTGGTTACCGATAAATAAGTAATGGTGGCTTAAGGGAAAATATGATGATACATCTCATTCCTTCAATAAAATTTTGAGCCTCCTTTCCTATAGCATAGCCGAAACCCTATCTCTCTATTTCTCTCTTCATATTTTTATACCTTGAGTGATAGAGTGAGTGCCCACACACATCAAGTTGGTCCTCAATCATAGTATGTAAGACTGTGAAGAAGCCAATCAACAAGAAGGAGAGAAAGAGATCCAGGTTCAGATCTTGATAATGTTCTGCTACAGAAAGGAATCAAGGGCTAGAGATCTGAACGGAAGGAGTCATTATATTCCGCTGCAACCCACTGTAAGGTTTCTCAAACTTTTATGTTTAAATTACATTGTTTTAGAAATTCATATTATGATGTTAAATAACATACATGGTAGTAAATCTAGATCGTGGGAAAATAATTCCAACACTAAGGCCATAGGGAAGAGTCAACAAAAGCTTGTGCCGCTCGACCATCTCAGGAGTAGGGGCAGGTCTTTTCGAGACAGCTGTTAAAAATAAAGTAGAATTACAATCAGCTAAACTTGAATAAAAAAACATGGATTAATTAAACAAAGTCTTGTGCAAATAATTACTTACGAATTATACGGAAGGTGGTTGTGCCAACTGGGGAGAGGCTGGTGGTCCAAATGAAATCATCCTTAAAGGAAGTCTTGTCGAGAAAATACACAATAATCTTACGATCACCAGTGTGAATCCCGAGCTAGTAGAAAACCCCTACTGCAATCTTCCTCGCTGGGACAGCCTTAACGGAGTAGAGGTACTCAATTTCCTAGGGAGTGGGTGTTGGGTTTTATGCCCTAAATAAAACTCTGTTTCAATGTAATCTAGATTATTCTAATCAATAAAGTAACAGAAGTAATTTTTCATTCACTTGTGTATGTTTTAGTTCACTTAATCAATTGCTTGTCTATTTGATTTATAAATTCATCCAAACCCTTTTCACATACTTGAACATATTTATTGTGTTGTCAACACAGTGGAAAATAAACATGACTATGTGAATAAAGTATTCCTAGATTTATCAGAACACTGGGTTTCACTGATATGACAATCTACAACAGAGTTTGCTTACATTTGGAGAAATGTTATGTTCTTTCCAGAACATAGGTTAAAGTAAAGCTCAGGTTGGATGCATGGAGTATGCATTGGAATGGACCGATATTGAACTTTGAATTAGATTTTGAAACTTACCGTAAACATCTATTCAATTCAATATCATAAGTTGATCCTAGATCACATGATCTAAATCTTGATATTGTTAGGCTTAATTTCAAGAGTGTTATTCGTGTTCTTTGATTTGTTAGTTAAGCCTAAAACTTTAGTCTGGGCAATACATACATTTTGGGAACACGGTAGTGCGATTGAGTGGGAGCGCTAACATAAATATGGAATCTATAGCTTCTATCTGGCGAATAGTAAGCAAAGGGTGATTTCCTTCGAGCTTAACCAGACGAGATAAATGATTGAGTACTCATTTCACTTAGTTGAAATATCATTTATACAGGGTTAAGTGTTTTAAGGATAAAATACATTGTAGGGTGTTACGGTAATTTAAGTCCCTTTACAGTGTAGATCATCCATATAGAGGATCATTGATCACATTAGGATTATAACAATGGATAACTAATAATGTGTCTATATGGTGGAACATATAGAGCATTCTATATACTGAGAGTGCAATTCTGAGTTCTATGTGTGGATTCAACGAAGAATTAATAAGTCAGTGAATTTAAGTGGTAAATTCTAGATCTGCTTATTGGAAGCTCGGATATATAGACCCATGGTCCCCTCACTAGTTGAGATGATATTACTTGTAAGACTCATTTAATTGATTTTAATTAATCAATTAAAAATTCTCAAGATGGACTTGTCAGTTTGAGAATTTAGCACTTATTAAGGGCAAAACAGTAAATAGAGATTTTGAAGGGCATATTTATTAATTAGGAAACTTTAATTAGTTTCATTATTAATAAAATAAATGATAATATATTATTTGATAATTATTTTTAATTATTAAATAATTAGATTTATCATTAATATGGTTGAACAATGGAATTGGCAATTTTTCACAAAAAGGGAAACTATCAAGTGTAGGAAAAGGAAAGTTGGAAAAGTGGCAAGCCTTGTTTCCACATTGCCTAGGCCGGCCACTTAACTCCCTTTTCCCTTTGATTTTTTCAATTCAAAATGTCAATCATAGCCCTTGCTGGTCTTCTATAAATAGAAGGCAAAGGCTTCAGAGTTACATACATCTGTACAACTGAAAAAGGCTTTTCACTGCATTATTCTGAAAGAATTTTCTCTCAGAAAATTCTCTCTGAGCCGCCTCCCTCTCTCTCTCTCTTCCTTCATTGTTTTGAAATGTATGAGTGCTAGAGTAGTGCCCACACACATCAAGTAATACCTCAATCATAGTGAGGAAGGCTGTGTAGATTTCAGAGACTACAAAGAAGGACTTTCAGGCTCAGATCTTGATTATACTCTGCTACAGAAAGGAATCAAGGGTTAGAGATTTGAGTGGGAGGAGACATATATTCCGCTGCAATCACTGTAAGATTTCTGATACTCTTATGTGTTTAATTTCATATCGTTTTAGAAGTTCATATTTAAGTTGTTAAATCAACATACTTGCAAATAGATCTAAGTTCCTGGTAAAATAACTTCCAACAACTGGTACCAGAGCCATGGTAATTGATTTTTCTTGCAAGAAATTTGGACTTAAAACGATTTGCTTGTTTTTTGGATGGTATCATGTTGCTTTGAGTGTCATATTGATGTTTGAATGTTGTTTGTGAATTCTGGGAAAAATGGTTACTGTTTTTATTCTGTAATTATTTTTGTTGGATAGTTTGGAAAATTCTAAGCAATTTACTTTTTTACAGAACTCGATTTCGATTTAATTTGAATTAGTTATGATTTTTTGAAAATTGGAAAAAATCTGGGTGACGAGCAACACATGACGCGCGCGGAATGGCTGCTTGCAGCCTCCCTGCGCCGTGATTTCTCGGTCATGCACCTTGGATCCGCGCGCGGATGGCCATGCACAGCATGCCATCCGTACAGTTCATCCAATTTTCCAATTTTTTCGATTTTTCATGCTATTTCATGGAATTAAATTCCGATTTTTTGTGTAGTTTTGTATGTTGATTTTTGTTTTTCAAATTTCAAATCTAATTATCAGAAATAAATTAATTTTAATTTTTAAAATTAATTTTAGATATTAGTGTAATTTGATTTTGAAAATAGGAAAAAATCAAGTTTTGCTTATTTTTTTTTATTTCCTTTAAAATTTGATTATTTTATTTTTTTAAGGTCATTAATTTTTTTTGGTAACTTGACCTTAATTAAAATAAGATCACAATAATCATGATAATTTTAAAAGAGGAAATAAGGTATTTTTGTTAACTTTTAAATTTTGTTATTTTTTAATTAAATTAAATTGTAAAACAAGAAAAGGGTATGTATTTACCATTTTCTATTTTATTATTTAATTTATTAAATAACATGAAATTTAAAAGGAAAGTTAGCAATTTATTTTGAAATGACATTTAGGTTACCAAAAAACCTAATTTTTCAAAATGGTAGGTTTAATTTTATTTTATTTTCGAAATAAATTATTAAAATTAAATAAATCCTACATCAAACTATCCAAATCTAACCTTGTTGCAGGAGTATGTGTTTTAGATTGTTTGTAAGTTTTCTAAAACCTATTATTGCTTGATCTAAATTGCCTTGGTTAACTTGATGATAGATAAGATGATCTAATTTTAACCAAAGGTTCAATTGATGATAGATCAAGTAAATAATTTGTAACAGGTAATTTTTACAAACTTCTTTCATCTGTGTATGACCTAGCAACATGATAGGATCCATCCAAATGTGTATGCCTGTGTGAGCCTATATGTTTAATTTCTATTATAGATAGATATAGGTGGTTGTTGCTAAATAAAATATCGTAACTGATAGATTTTATTTAGGCTCATTTAGTTGTGAGCCTATTCAATTAATAACAGTTATTCATTGTAAGGTTAAATTCCTCTCTTTTGGGCCTTGTGTGAGAGTTGGGAGCCTTAGAAGTGGGTGCGACATACTGGACCCAGTTCCCCCTCACATGAACAACCCCAATTGTGAAGGCCCATTTGCCTGATTTGGATAACTGTGCTAGGTTAATTATATTAGTTTGACCTAATAAAAGATTGATTAGCAACATAATTAATTTATTGTTCCTTGAAATTAATTTAAGAAAAACATAGTTTGAATAGTTATATTCTGGAAAGCTATATGTATTTTTCTTGTTTTAATTAAATATGGAATTATAACCATATAAATTCTTTCTGAATCTTAATTTTATAATTTCATTAAATATTCCTATTTTAAGTTGAGATTTAGTTAAATCTATCAAATCAACTTAGATTTGAATATTTTTGAATTTCCTATTATAAATTAAGTTGAGGAATTTTGGCAATTGGTTATTAAGATTCTTTAGATATTTTTTAAGTTGATATTTTCTAAATATGTGAACTTAAAATGGAATATCTTCTAAATTAAGTGGTTACTACTTAATTGGTAATATTTAATTAAGTCATTGTTTGAAGAATATTTTAAGTTGGTCATTTAGATTTTCTAAACAACTTAAATAAGATATTTTTCAAAATTATTCCATTTTTGAAATATAATTAAAGTTTTTACTTTAATTTGTAATATTTCATTATTGAGATATGGAATATAAATGATTAAACAAGATACATGTTTAAATAATGAGCTTTAATCAAGAGAAATTCGATCTCCATTGTTGGTTTTACATAGCTATTGTTTTAGTGAGTAATCCTCCCTAATGGAGGAACGTTCATTAGCAAGTTAGCGCCGTTTAATCTCGAAAGATAAGTATTCTTATAGGTTTATTTATATGGTTCATGACCACCCTAATGGTGGCGACTATGTAAGACTTATAAGAATGCGAAACAATGGTAGAAGCTTATAAGATAGAATTGCCTTGACTCTCGCCTAAACGGGACAACGCTGAATTCCAATCTTGATCGAATAAAAGGTTGCTAGAATGTTTGACATTTTAGATGAATTGACAACTCTATTCAATGGATGATGCTTTGACTCTCGCCTAAACGGGACACTATATCAGTTCGTTGGAAACCTTGGAAAATAAACTATGTTAGATTTAGTATTTTAATAACATAAGTGATTATTTATTTTCTGAACCTGTGTATGAATTTATAGAACCAAAACCTTACTTCTGTTTATTGATATGTTGTAGTGCCAATATGAATAACCCTCATCCCGATCCACTCCTAGTTAGTATCTTTGCAAAAGAACTCAATAGTGTGAAAATGCATCCTGGTAGTTGCATTAACTCGCACCTATTGTTGATGAATCTGAAATTCCAAAAGGCAAATCTACTAGGAATTGATTTATCAAAGGAACAATGGGTAAAACTCATACTTTATAGTCTTCCTCAAGAGTATAACAGTTTTGTTCTATATTATTTATTGAACAATCCTGACTCCTCCGACATGGACAAACTCGAGTCTGAGTTGAGGGCCTATGAGCGGGATCTGATTGCAATGAGACCTCCTAGCATTGCAAGCTTTAATCAGAGGAAGAAGATTAAGCATGAGGGCTCTAACAAAGCTGCTTCTTCAAGTACAAATATCAGACATCATGTTCTATGTGCGAATTGTAATGGAAAGGGACATAAAGAAGAACAATGTTCCAGGCTTCTAGACAATTCAAAAGAAGGTGATGCTTTTGTATTTGAATCATGTGTTTTAGAGAACGACAAATCCTCCTGGATTGTTGATTCTGGATCTACTAACCATGTATGTTCTTCATTGCAGCTGCTTGAAACTTGGGAGAATCTTCACCCAGATGAGTTAAAGCTTAAAGTTGGAAATGGCGAGTTGGTATCAGTTAAAGCAAGAGGAACAACCCGAATCAAGTTTAATTCTAAGAAGTTTTTACTTTTAGAGAATGTTTTATATATTCCTAATTTTAGTAGAAACTTGATTAGTGTTTCATGTTTACAGACACAATTTTATATATTGAATTTTTCGAGTTCAAATTGTTCAATTTCTCATAATGGATTTCATATATGTGTTGCAAACATGGAACGAGGGCTTTATGTTTTAAGACCTGATACTCAAATCTCACTAAATACTGAACTTTTCAATGTAGCTAAACCTAGAAGCCTTAAGAGAAAAGAGATTGATAATGATGATCAAACTTATCTATGGCATTTACGTTTAGGTCATATAGGCTTTGATAGACTCAATAGGCTAACCAAAGACGGTCTATTGAAAAATGTCGTCTTAGGAGAGCTGCCAGTCTGTGAGTCTTGCCTAGAAGGAAAAATGACCAAACGTTCTTTCTCTGCAAAGGGAGAGCGTGTCAAAGAACCCCTAGGGTTAGTACATTCAGATGTTTGCTGACCGCTGAATGTAAAAGCCAGAGGAGGTTATGAGTATTTCGTCACTTTCATTGACGATTTCTCTAGATATAGTTTTCTTTACCTAATGCAAAAGAAATCTGAAACGTTTGAAAAGTTTCAGGAATTTCATGCTTTGGCTCAAAACCAATTAGGTAAAACATTAAAGATCTTGCGAACTGATAGGGGTAGAGAATATATGGATATGCAGTTCAAAGATCATTTAATTGAACTTGGAATTGAATCCCAATATACTGCCCCTAGCACTCCACAGCAGAATGGAGTTGCAGAAAGAAGAAATCGCACTCTCTTAGAAATGGTTAGGTCTATGCTGAGTTATTCAACTCTGTCTACGTCCTTCTGGGGATATGCTATTCAAATGGCAAACGACATTTTAAATGTTGTTCCATCTAAAGCAGTCCCTAAGACACCCGTCGAACTATGGAATGGTCGCACACCGAGTTTGCGCCATTATAGGATTTGGGGGTGCCCCGCTCACGTCTTAAGAAAGAAAGAAGGCAAACTGGAATCGCGAACTGAGGTTTGCATGTTTGTCGGAAATTCTAAAGAGACTAGGGGTGGACTATTCTATAGTCACAAGGATAACAAAGTGTTTGTCTCTACAAATGCTACTTTCCTTGAAGATAACTATATGAAAGACAACAAACCGAAAAGTGAAATTGTATTAGAGGAAATGCTCACAGATACTGTTCCTTTAAATGTACCATCTTCTTCTACTCAAGAAGAGGAACATCCCACTCCCTCAGTTGTAGCAACTAAGAAAACTACTACTAAAGCTCCTGTTCAGAAAGTTACCGCTCCTCGTCGTAGTGGGAGGGTTTCTACAAAACCATCTCGTTATGGCTTGGATGGTGAAATCAATATGGTCGTTGGTGACGGTATTGATGACGATCCATTGACCTATAAACAGGCAATGGCAAGTCCGCAACGGAAGCGATGGTCAGCCGGTATGGATTCAGAAATGGATTCCATGAAAAAGAACAAAGTCTGGGAATATGTAGAACCACCTGAAAATTTTCGTCCAATTGGATGTAAATGGGTCTACAAGAAGAAAAGAGGTGCTGGAGGCGAAGTCAAAACTTTCAAAGCTAGACTGGTCGCCAAGGGTTATACCCAAAGAGAAGGTGTGGACTATGAGGAAACTTTTAGTCATGTTGCCATGCTCAAATCCATCCGAATTCTTCTCTCCATAGCTGCCGCTTTAGATTATGAAATTTGGCAAATGGATGTCAAGACAGCCTTTCTTAATGGGCTTCTTGAAGAAACCATCTATATGGAGCAACCAGAAGGTTATGTTCTTCCTGGGCAGGAGAATAAAGTTTGCAAATTAAATAGGTCCATATATGGGCTTAAGCAAGCTTCTCGCTCATGGAACAAAAGGTTTGATGAGATCATCAAGACCTATGGCTTTCATCAGAATGAAGATGAACCTTGTGTTTACCAACTCAAGGAAAACCAAGTAGTAGTATTCCTGGTCCTTTATGTTGATGACATTTTGATCATTGGAAACAATGTCAAGAAAATGACTCACATCAAGGAATGGCTTGACACTCAATTCGATATGAAAGACTTGGGTGAGGCAGCCTATGTTCTTGGTATTCAGATTGTCAGAAACCGAAAGAATAGATCCCTTGCTCTCTCTCAAACAGCTTACATTGACAAAGTTCTTGAGAGATTTTCCATGACCAATACCAAAGGGGCAAACATGCCCTCTAGACATGGTATCCGTCTATCTAAGGAACAGTGTCCTACTGATCCTCAAGAGATAGAAGACATGGCAAAAATTCCTTATGCTTCTGCAGTTGGAAGTCTAATGAATGCTATGCTATGCACTAGACCTGACATCTGCTATGCAGTTGGAATCGTGAGCAGGTATCAGTCAAATCCAGGAAGGGTACATTGGAATGCTGTTAAGTATATCTTGAAATACTTAAAGAGTACGAGAGATTATGTATTAGTCTACAGGGGTGGTGCTTTGAATCCCTTAGGCTATACAGACTCAAATTTCCAGGGATGTCTTGAAGACAGGAAATCTACATCTGGGATGGTGTTTACTCTTGGGGGTGGAGCAGTGGTTTCGAGAAGTGCTAAACAAACTGCGATTTCGAATTCTACCATGGAGGCAGAATACATAGCTGCGGCTGAAGCAGCTAAAGAGGTTGTCTGGCTTAGGAAGTTCTTCACCAGTCTTGGTGTAGTTCCTGGAATGGAAAAGCCTCTAGTCCTGCTTTGTGATAACACTGGAGCTATAGCCAACAGTAAGGAACCTCGGAGCCACAAGAGAAGTAAGCACATAGAAAGAAAGTATCATATTATCAGAGAATATGTGGCAAGAGGGGATGTACTGGTGGAGAAAGTGGATACGCAGGATAACTTGGCTGATCCATTCACCAAAGTCTTGGCAGTAACTTCATTCGAAAAGCACCGTCAGAATTTAGGATTAATTGAAATGTACTGATTTGTTTTAGATTAGTGCAAGTGGGAGTTTGTTGGGTTTTATGCCCTAAATAAAACTCTGTTTCAATGTAATCCAGATTATTCTATATCAATAAAGTAACAGAAGTAATTTTTCATTCACTTGTGTATGTTTTGGTTCACTTAATCAATTGCTTGTCTATTTGATTTATAAATTCATCCAAACCCTTTTCACATACTTGAACATGTTTATTGTGTTGTCAACACAGTGGAAAATAAACATGACTATGTGAATAAAGTATTCCTAGATTTATCAGAACACTGGGTTTCACTGATATGACAATCTACAACAGAGTTTGCTTACATTTGGAGAAATGTTATGTTCTTTCCAGAACATAGGTTAAAGTAAAGCTCAGGTTGGATGCATGGAGTATGCATGGGAATGGACCGATATTGAACTTTGAATTAGATTTTGAAACTTACCGTAAACATCTATTCAATTCAATATCATAAGTTGATCCTAGATCACATGATCTAAATCCTGATATGGTTAGGCTTAATTTCAAGAGTGTTATTCGTGTTCTTTGATTTGTTAGTTAAGCCTAAAACTTTAGTCTGGGCAATACATACATTTTGGAAACACGGTAGTGCGATTGAGTGGGAGCGCTAACATAAATATGGAATCTTAGCTTCTATCTGGCGAATAGTAAGCAAAGGGTGATTTCCTTCGAGCTTAACCAAACGAGATAAATGATTGAGTACTCATTTCACTTAGTTGAAATATCATTTATACAGGGTTAAGTGTTTTAAGGATAAAATACATTGTAGGGTGTTACGGTAATTTAAGTCCTTTTACAGCGTAGATCATCCATATAGAGGATCATTGATCACATTAGGATTATAACAATGGATAACTAATAATGTGTCTATATGGTGGAACATATAGAGCATTCTATATACTGAGAGTGCAATTCTGAGTTCTATGTGTGGATTCAACGAAGAATTAATAAGTCAGTGAATTTAAGTGGTAAATTCTAGATCTGCTTATTGGAAGCTCGGATATATAGACCCATGGTCCCTCACTAGTTGAGATGACATTACTTGTAAGACTCATTTCATTGATTTTAATTAATCAATTAAAAATTCTCAAGATGGACTTGTCAGTTTGAGAATTTAGCACTTATTAAGGGCAAAACAGTAAATAGAGATTTTGAAGGGCATATTTATTAATTAGGAAACTTTAATTAGTTTCATTATTCATAAAATAAATGATAATATATTATTTGATAATTATTTTTAATTATTAAATAATTAGATTTATCATTAATATGGTTGAACAATGGAATTGGCAATTTTTCACAAAAAGGGAAACTATGAAGTGTAGGAAAAGGAAAGTTGGAAAAGTGGCAAGCCTTGTTTCCATATTGCCTAGGCCGGCCACTTAACTCCCTTTTCCCTTTGATTTTTTCAATTCAAAATGTCAATCATAGCCCTTGGTGGTCTTCTATAAATAGAAGGCAAAGGCTTCCGAGTTACATACATCTGTACAACTGAAAAAGGCTTTTCACAGCATTATTCTGAAAGAATTTTCTCTCAGAAAATTCTCTCTGAGCCGCCACCCTCTCTCTCTCTCTTCCTTCACTGTTTTGAAATGTATGAGTGCTAGAGTAGTGCCCACACACATCAAGTAATACCTCAATCATAGTGAGGAAGGCTGTGTAGATTTCAGAGACAACAAAGAAGGACTTTCGGGCTCAGATCTTGATTATACTCTGCTACAGAAAGGAATCAAGGGTTAGAGATCTGAGTGGGAGGAGACATATATTCCGCTGCAATCACTGTAAGATTTCTGATACTCTTATGTGTTTAATTTCATATCGTTTTAGAAGTTCATATTTAGGTTGTTAAATCAACATACTTGCAAATAGATCTAAGTTCCTGGTAAAATAACTTCCAATAGTGGGCACTCCCAATTCAGGAGTTTGTACAGAACCCTCAAACTTGCAAGGATTCTGTAAAAGACGGGGTTTAGTTGAAACGGGGCAAGCCCGAGGTGATTCATGAAGTCTTTAAAGTAGTCACGCAAGGGGATTATAGCTCCAAACCTAATGTGTTGAGGCTCCAAGCGCCTATACTAGTCGAGCCAGTTGTACTGGTCTCGCCACTGGCCCCCTCAGAGGTATCGCGTGTAAGTCGCATTGGTTGGTAACAACTGAAATTGCCAGCTCGCACTGACCTAACCCGACAGTCTCGCTTGTATTTAATACAACAGGTTCGTAGTGAATCACCTACATAACCTGCGATGGCTCGCACCTTCGACTCTATTAACTCTGCCTCAAAAGTGACGTTGGGGTCCTGGGGAGTCTTTGATTTATGTGGCTTACGAGATATTATTTCAAAATCCAAGTCACCTGGTTCGAAAGCAATTTTGACCTTAGGTAAAAATAAAGGCTTAGCCAAAGGAATATAGGACACACTAGGAGGTTCAGGCTAGGCAGCATCTCACAAGAAACGGTGTTTGCCTTCTGTGATCTCTTGCAAGAAGCGCCTGTGACGGCTGTCAATATCATCTTGGTGGGTTTTCACTAAGTGTTCCCTTACTTTAGCATCATTTATCTCCAATTTGAATTTGGGTTTTGCAGTTTTGGGTTCGTACGGAATGGAAATTTTAGTAGGATACTCAATTTCTAAATCTTCTGGGCGATAAACTTCTAAACCAGATTGGGACATTGCTGCTAGGAGAAAGCAATCCCAATTCCTTGAAGAAATTTATGAAACTAGAAGTTGGTGAATTGGAGATTTTAGAAAACCCACGTATTGTCTAAACCCGAACATTTACCCAGATACAATTCGACCCTTAAAATTGCTAAACCCAAACGAGATAACAACGATGCTGACCAAGAAGATGGTAATTAAACCCAAAAATACAACATAAAAAACTTGTAAGAAAAGAAGGAGAAAAGTCACTTACTGTTTGAAGTTTGTTTTTGGGATGATGAACGACTCTACAATTTATGAATTAGCGAATGTCGTGAAGATCCCTCCGAATGCTTAAACTCAAATATTAAATCGGATGAAACTCATAGGAAAAATGTTAGTGACAAAGATGGCATGCAAATTTTCGAGTAAATCTGGTGATGGTTTTTCGGCAGAAAAGTTTGAAAATTTCTTAGAATTTCTAAAATGGCAAAAGTAGTGCAAAGGTGGTTCCCTTTTCCATTTTATACTCCTGAGTTAATCTCCCTTAGATTAGAGGGATAATTGATCCTACGGGTAGAATTTGAAAGAGAAGTGGAAAAGATGGTCATTAATTGTTGATGTCCCTCGAAACCACAAAACTGCTAAAATCAGAGGACATGTATTTTTCAAAAAGGAATTATGACAAATATACCCTCTATAATCATTTAAAAGGCACTTTTTATTAAAAAGAGCTTTTTAAGGGGCAATTGTTATACTCGAATTTGGCTGGTACTTCAGAGGGGGACACGTGTCAAAGTGAAGAATACGAATCAACAAATATAATGATAATTATATTAGAAGATTTTAATATGGAATAACTCATTAAATGCAGAGCTGATAGAGTATATTTATAACTTGCTGACTGTAAAGCCTTAAGAGAGATAAGGATATACAAACTATTGTCTCGCGCATTGACGAGAAACCATACAACATCAGTAGTGCAGGGCGAGGCATCAACCTCGCTATGCATGAGAAGATGTAGACCAGACATGATGATTGTTAAGACACTTAGCGTATAATACGTCTTATACAAACTAAGTATAACCGTTGAATAAACTTGAATGACAAATGGCAAGGCATCCGTCTCGCTATAGGAAGGCATACTCATGGTACCTTCACTAATCAGCTCTAAACATCTTTCAATGAAATTCACTGTACTGTCGAGTCAGCTCTCTCAGATAGAAGCTAACATTCAAATGATGTTGACTGCTGAAATTCATCTTGTCACCAAGAACTGTGATTGTCAGATGGAGCATTATGTCTTCACGCGTAGAAACGACAAGGTTTACATTATCAACCTCGGAAAGACATGGGAAAAGCTCTAGCTCGCTACCAGGGTTATTATTGCTATGTTCCCAGCGAGATGTCCTAGAATGATATGCTTTACAACGCATTTAATACACATTTGCATTGACCCAGTAAAAGTGGACCAATCATAGCTGTGTGATTTTCAAATAATAACTGCATTTATTTTACGTGGGATGTAATCAAATCCCACAATTTCAGGGGATTATTGTTGTCAGATATTAGTCCGATTTGTAATTAACTGTCCTCCTATGTAACTATAAATAGGATAGGGTTACACTGAAAAAGGGATGAAAAAATTTATTAGAGAGAAAGCCCTAGAACTATATCAGAAATATCTAATAAGATAGACTCGTGGACTATGTAGAATTTTAACTACAAAGCCACGTAAAAAAGCTTTGTGCTCTTATTTTTTCTTTACTTCTATTATTTTCTAAACAAATTCATCACAATTTAGGCTTTAATATAGTTAACGAAAATCTGCGTTAACACTTAGTATTAATTTTCAATAAATATTATGAAAAATACTTAATTTAACTAAATTTAATTTTCTATAAATATATATCTCTGATTAAATTCAAAATTCAATGAATTTTAAGAAAAATACATTTTTGAATTCTTTTAAAATAAAATAAATCTGGAAAAAATTATTTTAATTTATGTTGATCTAAAATTAATTAATTAATTTTTATCACAAATATAATTTTTCTATTTAATTAAATCTCTTACGAAAAATATTAAATATTTAAGTGTCTTGAACAAGTCAACTTAAATATTAATGTTCTATTTAATTAATTATATATCTGGAAAAATACTAGAAGTCTACTCAGAAAATAACTATCTAGATATTCATAAACTAATTATTAATTTTCTAATTGAAATATAATATATTTTAGTCTATCTATTTTAACTAATCATTAATGAAAAATACTTGATTTAAGTTGATCTAAAATTAATTTTCAACTTTAATCTAATTTTTAAAAAGGAGAATTATCAAAATATCTACATTTGAAATAAATGTATTCTGAAATTTACATGAAAAAATTATAATTAAAATAAAATAAAATATACTCTGAAAATTATTCTAATTTAAGTTGATCTGAAATTAAAAAATTTCCCACTTAAATATAATTTTCTATTAATTAAATTTCTTGAAATAGAAATAAATAACTAAGTATATTGAATAAAATCAACTTAATTATTAATTCTAATTTAAGTTCTAAGAAAAATATTCTAATTTAAGTTAGCCTAAAATTAATTAATTAAATTAATTTTTAACTTAAGTATATTTTTCTACTTAACTAAATATTAAAAAATATAAATTAGTTACTTGAAATTACTATCTATAATCTTTTTTTTTTTAAACTAAATGTATTTTTCTAAATTAATTTTCAAATAATCTAATGAAAAATTAATTTTATTTATCTCAAAATTAATTATGTTGCTAATTCAATTTTAATTAGGTTAAACTAATATAATTAGCCTTCTTTCAAAAATTATAATTAGCCTAATACAATTATTTAAATAAGGTAAATGGGCCTTCACAATTAAGGTTATTCATGTGAGGGAGAACCGGGTCCAGTATGTCGTACACATTACTATTGGCCCCCTAACTCTAACATAAGGCCCAAAAGAAAGGAATTTAACCTTTCATTAAATAATTGTTATTAATTGAATAAGCCCAATACTAATTGGGCCTAACTAAAACTATCAAGGTGATATTTTATTTTTAGCAACCTAATCTATTTAAATATTTAGAATTAAATGGGCTTTCTATATGCATCTAATCCCAAACAAACATATAGGCTCATACATACAAACTGATTTGGATGTGCCCTATCATGTTACTAGGTTAATCATAGATGAAAGAAATTAAAAAAATGTACCTGTTACAAATTATTTATTTGATCTATTCACAATTAGACTATAATCAAAATCAGATCATTAGATCTGTCAACAAGTTAATCATAACAATTTAGATCGAATAAATAATAGGTTTGTTAGAAAGAGTTTTGAATAAATAATTTAAATAAACAAACAAACAATGTAACAATATCCGGAAAGTAGGTTAAGATATTTCTATTTTAAAATGAAATAATTAAAATATATCTTAACTTGAATCAAATTAGGTTGTTACAAAATATTTTTAAAAAATATTGAAATCTAACAAAACTCCCAAAATATCTTAAATTTAAATTTGAAATTCAAGTATCCAACTAATTTTCAAATATATAGTTTATTTAAATAATTTAAATTAATTAAATAACTAATAAGATAATATAACATAATATTTTAATTTAAAAATTCAGATATTTCTAATGTTATATTTCAAATCTTATAATTTAATAAATTAAATTTAAAAAAATAAACAAATTTGAAAATAGGATAGTTTTGGATGGTTGTGATATTATTAATTTTTAAAAATAAATAAAATAAAATATCCTAAATTTGAAAATTTTATGATTAGAAAACTGTAAAATATCTAATCAAACAAAATTAACCAATTATTTAAAAAATAGCATGTCATTTTAGCAAAAAAAATAAATTTTATTAAGATAAATATCACAATAAGATAAAATGTCAAATAAATAACATTTATCTAATCTTATAATTTAAATTAATAAAATATATTTTAAAAATGACAAATTTTTGAAAAACTGATATGGTTAACAATTTGAATTTATCTAGATTATCTTTAAGTTTTATTAATATTTTAATATCAAGATTATTTCTTATTTTATTAATAAAATACGTAAATATCTACTCTTATAATTAAAATTAATAAATCCAAATAAAAATATTTAAATTTCAAAATAACCATAGAGCCAAGTTTGTGAAAATTTTAATTTTTTAAATTCAAAGCCCACTAATATCTAAATTAATAAATATTAATTTTAATATGATAATTAGATTTTTTAAGTCTTATGATTTTTATTCAAAAAAATAAAATAAAAGTAAAAATTAATTTTAATTTGATAATTAGATTTTTATTTAAAAATTAAGATTTTACGTAAAATTGTACCACAATTTGAATTTTATTTCTTTGAAAAAAGATCTTTAAAAGTTGAAAAAATGCATAAAAGGTGGGGCTTTGGACAACCCTTGTTTGAGAAAACTCGGTCATGGGCTTGTCTAAAGCTCGGTCATGACCGAGTGACACTCAATTCGCACACCCATGCACCTACACCCTAGCTAGATATTTTTTTTAAACTTAAAAAAATCATAACTAATTTAATTTAAATCCAAATTGAGTCCGTAAAAGCCTAAATTGATTAATTTTTCATCTACCTTCAAGAAAAAAAATACTTCCATTATGAAACTAAAAATATTTTTTGTCAAAAATTCGTAATGAACAAACATTCATCAGATAAGCATAGAAACCAACATGAACACATCCAAATCATTAAATTTATCGTTTTAAATCTATCTTTCATGAAAGTAAAGCGTTACCATGGCTCTGAGGCAAGTTGTTGGAACTTATTTTACCAAGATCTAGATTTACTAATATCTATGTTGATTATAATTCTATAATCTAATACTCTAAATATAAATTTCCTAATACGATGAAATAAGCACATATAAAGTTTACAAAACCTTACATTGATGGCAGTAGAATAATATGACTCCTTCTGTTCAGATCTCTAGCCCTTGATTCATTTCTATCACAGAGCATCATCAAGATCTAAACCTAGATCTTCTCTCTTTCAGTTTGGTTAACTATCTTCTTTCGCACTATGATTGAGTACTTGACTTGCTATGAGTGGTCATGGTACTATCACTAAAGGCTTGAATTAGTGAAGAACAATAGAAGGGGTTTCAAATTATTATAGAAGGAGCTCTCATTTACTAGTTGTCTGACAGAGAATGAAACTAGCTTCAGATAGATTGAATGAGAATGAGAGCATCATGTTCCTTTTATAGTATTTTTTTCTATGGTTTATGATTTAATTATATGGATTAAAAAAGACAAAAATAATATGCGAAAATCATGCTTAAGTGGCAGACCATAGTAGTGGGCTTCACTAGTTACAATTTTACCATTTTATTCAACTATTTATTTTTTTTCTTTCAATAATGCCATATTTTTCTGATTTCCATCTTATAAATGTCAAAACTATTTATATAATAATTATAAGTAATTAACAAATAAAATTACCATTTATCTTATTTATTAATTAGACTTAACAAAGTCTATTAATTAATAAATAAATTCTAAAACTTCTTTTCTTCACAATTAAGCCATTACTTAATGAAAATTCATAAATAAGACATAGTAAAATTATAGAATTATAATTGATTAATTAAAACTAATTAACTGAGTCTACAAGCAGGATTATCTCACAAGTAAATTCTCTAACTTATTAGTTCCTCATTGCGCAACTATAGATTCAGAATTGCACTCTTAATTATATAGAACGCTCTATATGTACCAAGATATAGATACGCGATGGTCAATCGTTCTAATCCAAATAGTAAAAGATCCTCTATAGATGATCTACATCGAATAGGGACAAATTTATCGTTCTACCCTTCAATGGTTTTTATCCTTAAAACACTTAGCTACCTATAAATGATATTTCAGTAAACTAATATAATTATTGAAATGAGGTCTCAATCATTTATCTCTTCTATGCCAAGTACGAAGGAAATTATTGTTTCATTTCTAGAATTTATAGAAGCTATATATTTCATATCTATGATTAGCGCTCCCACTAAATTATACTATCATGTTCCCAAGATGTAAGTATTAGGCCGTTCGAGCTTTAACGAACAACTCTAAGAACATAAATAACATAATTGAGATTAAACCTAACCATATTAAGTTTAAGATCTATTGACCTAAGATCAATTAACTGATATTGAATGCAATAGATATAATAGTAAGCTTATATTATCTTATCCAAAGTCAATATCGGTCCAGTTCGATGTATACTTCATACATCCAATCCTAGCATACTTTGCCAATGCCCTAGAAAGGACATAACACTTATCTAAGGTGTAAGTAAGCTCTATCGCTGATTATCATGTCAGTCTAAATCCAGTGTACTGAAAAATTATAGGACTTAAACTTTAAACATATAATCATAATTATATTTCACTATATTGACAACACTATAATCATGAAAAACTATATGTTCTGGATTTAATATAATTTATACATCAAACATATAATCATGAAAGAAATCATGTGAACCATGCAACATAAAATAATTTCTGATATTTTATTAATTAGTAAATCTGATTATATAGAAATAAGTTTTATTTAGGGCACAAAACCCGACATGGTTTCCATTCTTCTTCTGTTGAGGTTGGTCAGCAGCCTTAGAATTTTTAGGCTATTTGGTGGTAGGAGTCTTCTTTGGTTTTTCAACATCGATTCCTTTGCCTTTGTCTTTACGAACGCCTAAAGTTCCAGATCCTTTGGGACTGCTTTTTTAGGGGCGTCATTTATTGGAGGAGCTTGTCTGTTGGGAGATATCTTAGTCAAGGCAGACATTACTGCCTCCATTCTGGTCACCTTATCAAGTATTAACTCGTTGAATTGATCTTTCTGAGTTAGCTTGCTTTAAGCCAATTTAAGCTGTCTTGACATGATGACCACAGGGTTTGACTCATCAGGTTTGCTCTTTTCTCCAACATCGTCATTAGCAACCTTGTCCTGAGGATCACATTCTTGCATATCTTTTAGTACGTCCTCAACATTAACTTCAGCGTCCACAAATCTACTTTCTCCAAATTTTGCGGCTTCGATGATAGGATCATCTCAATTCTGATCTTCATCCCGGTGGCCATTCTGACGACTAGTCACCTCTTGGGGGTCACTAGAGTCTCCAACTCTTGAACCAAGACCAGTGAAAAGATGACCAGACTTGGTTCAGGTGAGGGCCATGATTAGTTGAACGTAATCTACAACTAGTTCCAATGCTTTCTTCAGTTCTCAATGAAAGCACCAAAATGTTTTATGAGATTTTCAAAATTAGAATATAAATAATAAGAAATAAAGAACAAACAATCAAAAGCGAATGAATAAAGAGAGACAAACAGTTTCTTACTTGGTTGGAGAGTTAATTAGCCTTAGGCCATGAGTTAGTATTATTTGATAGTTCTTTTAGCTTGAAAAAGCCTTCAAGAATACAAAGAATATATGTTCTAAAATTTTCTTGAGCAAATTTTGCAATAGAGTTCAATCCATAGGATTCGAGGGATATTTATAGTAGTTTGAGAATTACATTAAGTTTGCCTTTTTCCTCTGTTGGGGAGTTTACAGTAAATTATACACTTAAGCTGTCTCATGAACTCCAGCCCATGAAGTAGACAATTTGTTGATTAGGCAGATTAGATTTGGATTAATTTGGTCCACATCGTGTGCACTAATCGTGGGCAATTAATCTGTGAATGTTAATTACATAATATTCACTTTAGGAAGTTTCTCCATTAATCTTGATACAAAATTCTGTTATGATTTGGCAGCTAGAATTTCCTTATTTGTGCGCAGGAATAAAAAGGGAAACTGTAAGGGTCTTTTGGGAATGTGTTGTCTTGTCCCTCCGGTCTCGTGGTCCCAGACATAATTTTGAGTACGGCTCGCTGAAGGAAAAAGGCTTTACAATTGTAGAACTAGAATACGTTCCTGGAAGGAGTTATCCAAGTGGGCTTAGCCCACTTTACCTTTGCTGAGGGTCCCACTGATGGGTCTTAAATGCTAACCTGAATTCCACGTATCCAATGTCGGAAACACAGATAACACCTACCATAGACATATCCAATATATAATATGTCAAATAATAAGTATATATGTTTGTTGAAAATTTTAGTAACTTGGTATACTTCTATTGCTAGTCTCATTTGATAACCTGTTAGATTTTGCAGGTACGTCCAGTCAACTCTTTAGTTAGTTATTTTCAATTTGCTACCCTCTAATTGAATTTCCTATATAAGGCTTTGAGTACTACTTGTTTAGGTGACAATCTAGAGAGGAATTTAGATGATAATTACATTTATATTGAGTGATGAGGGTTGTTAAAGAGAATGTATGTGTTTGATCACATTTCTCTTAAGTGAGTAGATTTGTAAGGTACAAGATACCATTGATGATGAGCTCGACTCTTGTATTCCTCTATTATTGAAGATCGAATAAAGCTTGACGAAAGGATAGTTCACTACTACAAAAACCCCCTTTAGAGGCGGTTTTTAAGCCCTTTCAGAATCGGTTTTGGCGAAATTTGCTACCGACGCTGATCAGGGCGACGCTAAAGGGTTTTCAAAAACTGACGCCATAGGGGTATATATCGCGTCGGTTCCTAGCTAATAACTGACGCCATAGGTGGCGTAGGAACCGACGCCATACATAAGCGTTTTTCAATTTTTTAATTTTATATAATTTATTTAAATTATATATTTATTAATTTAGATATTATTTTATTTAATTTAAAATTAAATTACATATTTATTTTTTAAAAGGTAAATTAAATATTATTTAAATTAATTTTAAAATTGGCTAAAATACATAATTTCATTTCATAAAAGTAATTAAATATTACACCAACATTTATGTAAAATTAGTCCAAAATATTAATAAGTTAACAAATCTAACTACAAGTTAATCTAAAAAACTTACATAATGAAGAAAAGTTGTTGGGCCTTTCAACCTCAATCGTAATCGTGAATCAGCGCCATCAATCGTTCTATCCACTTTCGTTGTAATGGTAACAATTCAGTTTTTAGATCGTATTGCCCCTTACCCCCAAATTTTTAAAAAAATTAAAAATTTATATTAGTTGATATATATGTATATTATATATTTTTTATTATAATAAACACTATAATCAATAATTAAAACTTACAACTTTTTGATCTTGTATGTAACGATTGGGGTTTGCACGTGCGACGATGTCAGTCATGTATTTCAAAACATAAAAACCACATTCTTGGCTTTTAGGTTGTCTTGGATAATTTGCTAGTGAAATTTCTTGCCACGGGCCAAGATACTCATGTGCGTCCCCTATATATTTGAATGCACTGTTTTGAAAAATTATATTAGCATTTCAATTCATTAGTTAATTTAAATTTGTTACATAAGAAGTCATTAAATTATTACCTTCCGATCATTTGAGTAATTTCTTCGAGAATTGGGCGGCCACGTATAGGGTCTAAATGGATACTTTTCTTTGGCGTAATGATCTCTAGCGTCCAATGCACACTACAAAATTATATTGGAATATAAGTAAGATAGTATAAAAATAATCTGAAGTCATAATATATAAATGAACAATTAGCACTAAAGAATTAAATAGAGTTTACTCGATATTCCAAGGAATAAAGAACATTTGGTGGTTGTTATTCATCAATGATAACCGATCAGCCAATCGTCTTGTCGCATCATCAACAGACTAACTCTTCTCTTCATCGGTTTTCCCATGCACTATGAGAAGCTCTGGGTCGTAAAACATGAAAAATTTTCTCATACCATTGATGCTCTCCTAGATGTGCCTGCCAAAAAATTGTTAAGTATTAGTGTCTTATAATAATTTGACTAGAATTTGATATATAAGGTTAATTAGATTAAAGAAGAGTATACATCATTCCAAACAGCATTCCCTGGTTGCCGATGAAGTCACCCATAGAAACCTGCTGCAAATCCTCTCCAGATAGCGTGATCTGGGTACGCGGTGCTATGAATTCTCGGGGTACAGGAATTGTGATTATATCACGTTTATCTTTGAGGTTCAGGAATTCAACAACCATCCATTTTAGGGATTTAGGGATCAAGTCCATCTTCTTTTCCGAGAACAATTCATCTTCCCGTGCACCACTGCCTTGTGGAGAAAGCATCGGAGCTTTCCCCTTCGACGCATCACGTCTTGAAGGCGGTTGAGCGAGTGGACCCTAAACAAAACAGAAGATAATATATCAAATTTTATCCAAATTCTACCGAAATTTCGGCAGCATAACGGTTGAACCTCTACATTATTGTTCATCACGACTAACTGAGCTTGATCTAGTTCAAGCTTGGACACTATCACCATTGTCCCTTTCCTCCTTAATCCTTTATCAACCTCATTTGGGTCAGTTATTGGTTTGCTAATTCCTATTGCCTTAACTCCAGCCATGTACTCTGAACAAAATTCCACAGCCTCTTCAGATATGTAGCTCTCAACCATACATGCTTCTGGCCTATAGTGGTTACACACATAAATTTTAAGTACCTTCATATTTCTTTCAAATGGATACATCCATCTCGCCCACACCGACCCACACAACCTTGCTTCTCTCACTAGATGAACCATTAAATGGATCATGATGTCGAAAAAAGATGGCGAAAAAAACTTTTCTAGGTTGCACAATGTTTTGACTACATGTTCATGTAATGCATCTAACTTATCCAATTTTAATTCCTTCCCGCACAACTTATTAAAGAAAATACAAACATGTGTCAAACACTCTCGAACATTTTTTGGCAAGACTGATCTAATGGCATTTGGAAGCAGATGTTGCATTAACGCATGACAATCATGTGATTTCAGACCCATTAGTTTGAATTCAGTCTCATTCACTAAGTTTTTGATGTTAGACGAGTAACCATCGGGTACTTTCATATTTGCAAGTGATTTGCAAACTGTTTGTTTTTCTTTTTTGGACAAAGTGAAACAAGTAGGAGGCAAATATAATCGTTCACCTTTCTTCTCAGGTGCCAGAGATTGTCGTATACCTTTCAACGAGATCTAAACGACTATTTAGACCGTCCTTAGTTTTGTTGGGAATATCAAGTAAGGTACCAATAATACTCTCACACACATTTTTTTCAATATGCATGACATCCAAACAATGTTGAACAAGTAAACTTTTCCAATATGGAAGACGAAAGAAGATTGACTTTCTTTGAAAACAACCATTTGTTTTTTTATTTTTCTGCGTCTTTCCATACTTAAAATCTACAAGTTCAACTTGTTGGAGAATTTTTTCCTTAGACAGTGGCAAAGGAGCCATATCTCCCTCTTCAGTACCATCGAATGCTATCTTCTTCTGTCTATCAGGATGATTTGGAGCCAAGTACCGTCTGTGACCCATATAACACATCTTGTGTCCATCTGCCAAGCGACGAGCCGATGTGTTAGTGCAACAAATCGGACAACCTTTGTAACATTTTGTGCTTAAGCTTGATAAATTACTATAAGCAGGGAAATCACTGACAGTCCACAATAACACAACTTTCAGATTAAAGAATTCTTTTTTAAAACCATCATAGGCCTGAACACCATTTGTTGACCAAAAGTCAATCACTCACTTATTTTGATGATAAACAAGTATTTGATTATTATTTGTTACTAATCTTTTCTTGACCATTTTGCAAGCAAATTCACAAAGTATCAATATGTGCTCGGTAAAGTCAAACATAATCAAAGAAGTGGAATAAGTATATCAACTACTTCATACTACATAAGATCAAAAGTTTTATCAAGAGATCAAGAATTCAATACGCTATCCAAAAGAGGACTTCAAAAGCTAAAAGTCAAAAGTCATCCGGAAAGTCAAAGTCAACTCTCAAAAAAAGTCAACTTTCGATCAAAACATGCAAATCAAGTTAGGAAGCTCATCTACATCAAGACTATAAATAATCAAATGGTATAAATTTATTTTAGTCTTGTTAAAATGATTTGCATAGTATACTAGAGTTTATAAGTACAAATTTTGGCCCACTCACTAACTTGTGCAACAAGTTTTCTCACACGATAGTCCAAAATTTTTTTTGATTGAATTTCTAAATCATATTTTGTTTAACTAAGAGAACAAAATTGAAATTTTTGAAATCGGATAATCGAGTAAAGAGTTATGTGCATTTTAGTGCCGGAAAATGCAAGTTTTGAACGTGCCTGATTTTCGGCCTACCTATTGAAAATAGGTAGTCCGTTTTTCGCAGATAGGTAGTCCATTTTAAAATAGGTAGTCTGTTTTTCCTAGGATTCTTTTTGAAAAATGTGCTAACGGCTATAAACGGCTAGTTTTTGTTCCTACACTATATAAACTAGTTTTTCACTCAAAAATTATGGTTGGTTGAGCTTCTATTCATCATATAACATCATTATAAGTGTTTTAAGCTAAAGAATTATTATCTTTTCATAAACACACCAACCACACACACTTGAGCCAAACTTGTTCTTATCTTCTCTAGTGTACTTGCAATTCTCTCTACGATTTCACATTGTATTTCATCTTGTTAGAGAGAGTGTGCTTTGTATTTCAAATCAAATATCCATTGTATTGAGAGGTGAGGTTGGCACTGGTGTAAAAATAACTCGGTTGTAGGTGAGGTTGACACCGATTTTGTAAACAACCCGAGAAGAGTGAGATTGTCACTACAACAATCCGATAGTGAGATTGGCACTTCAACAATTCAGTGAGGTTGATAGTCCTTGGAAGAAAACTATTGTGAGAAGTTTGGGAAAAACCTTGGTAAAAAATTCCCCGGTTGTAAGGGTTAGTCAAGCCTGTTAACTTGGCTCGATAGTGGAACTCAAAGCTAGGTCCATAGCTTTGAAGACCAAGGACGTAGGTGGCTTAGTTCTACCGAACCTTGTAAAAATCAAGAGTTTGCAATTTCTACCCCTAAAGTCTTTACATTTCAAGTTTATTATTTGTTCATACTTGTGATTATCTTTGTTATTGCATTAAACTTGAATATTTGCATGAATTGTCTTTGAGATTTTAAAATTTTTGAAATTAGTTTAAAATTCCAATTCACCCCCTCTTGCAAACATATCTTGGGCTAACAATTGGTATCAGAGCAAGGGCTCTTGTTTTTGGGTAGATTTCACAATCTAAGAGTATGTCGTTTTCAAGCAATTCACACAATAACATGCTAGAAGGTTTAAGCACAAGTAGAGCACCATTCTTTGAGGGGGTAGACTTTCCTTATTGGAAAATTAGAATGGAAACTTATCTTCAATCCATTGATTATGATTTGTGGCATATTGTATGTTATGGTCCTTTCATTCCTATGCATGTTGTAGATGGTGTAGAAACTATAAAGAAATATGATGCATATGATGAAAATGATAAAAAGATGATGTCTAAGAATGCTAAGGCTAAGTATGCTTTAATATGTGGATTAGATAGAGATATATTTAAAAATATTGAGCAAGCCTCCTCGGCTCATGATATGTGGAAAATATTAGAAGTAACGCATCAAGGAACTAGTGTCATGAAAGAAACTAAAATTCAACTTTTAGTTACTCAATATGAAAATTTCAAGATGTAACAACATGATACCATTGCTAACATGTATACTCGTTTCACAACTATTACTAATGGTTTGAACTCTCTTGGCAAGGTACTTACACAAAAAGATATGGTGACCAAGATTTTGAGAAGTCTCACCAAATCCTACCAAGGCAAAGTAGTTGCCATCCAAGAAGCCAAGGACCTCTCAACTCCACCATTGGAAGAGCTCATTGGTTCTCTCATGGATCATGAGATTTTCATGAATGCTCAAGAAGAAGAGGAAGTCGATAAAAAGAAGAAGAACACCATTGCATTCAAATCCACTTCACATGATGATAGTGAAGCTAGTGATCATGGTGATAGTGATATGGAGGATATAGCCCTACTCACAAAGAACTTTAAGAAGTTTTTGAAGTTCAAAAAGAATGCAAATAGATTTTACAAAGGGAGTAACTCAAGGGAGAGCTCAAGAAAAGATGATCAAATTACTTACTATGAATGCAAAAAGCCCGGTCATATGAAAACGGATTGTCCCTTGAGAAAGAGGAATAGAAGAAGGGCAATGGTGGCTACTTGGAGTGAAAGCGAGAAAGAAAATTCCGAAGATGAACAACATGAGATAGCCAACACTTGCTTTATGGCCATTAATGATAAGGTAAGTAATCCTAACCATACAAGTGATTTTGAAAGTGAAAGTGATGATGATGCACTTGATACGTCTTATGATGAATTATCAAAATCCTTTAATGATTTGTTTGTTGATTTTGAAAAATTGCTTGCTAAGAACTCAACTCAAAGAAAGAAAATAAGTTTATTGGTTGAAGAAGTTGAGGCTTTGAAAGTAAAAGAAAATGAGTTATTGGTTGAAACCCAATGCAAAAGTTGTTCCTTATATGAAAAAGATGTTGTAAACTTGAAAGCTAAAATTGATGATTTAAACAAGGTGGTTCACAATTTTACAAAAGGAAAAGAAAATTTTGAAATGATGCTTGGGAGTCAAAAATGTGCTTTTTAAAAAAGTGGTATAGGATATAACACTAGTATGAAACAAAAATTACTTAGGAATTTTTTTGTCAAGTCATCTAGTAATTTGAACTTAACTTGCACTTATTGTAACCAAGATGGTCACACTGAATCCTTTTGCCATGTGAAAAAGAATGCCTATTTTGGTAAGGCTATTTGGATACCAAAAGTTTTAAAGACTAACTTCAAAGGACCCAAAGTTATGTGGGTACCAAAAAGAAAGATATAAGTTTGTTTTGTAGGTATCAATAAAGAGGAACCAAAGTTGGCTCTTGGGGTGTTGATGCTTAAAGAAGAATCTCAAGTTCCTACATTACCAATAAGTCTCAAAAGGATAAAAAAAAAAAGAATGTGTCAATTCTTGAACACAACCCAAATGAACAAATTTGAGAACCGGTAATATCATTCTTATTCATTCTACTTATTTTGATGTGACTAAGATGCCTAGATGAAAAGAAAATGAAACTTGAAGTGTTTTGTTAATTGACTTGATTTTGATCCTTCTTGTTCATTCTCTTATGGATGCTTAATTGGTATGTCACATACTATTTCTATTAATAAAAGTTTTGATTAGTTGAGTTTTGACATTCTTGAACCTTACATGCTCAAAAATTCAGATTATTGGTCATTATGCAAATTTTTGGTGAACTTTGGACATACATTTGAACTAGTGAATATGTGAACTTTTACATGTTTGAGCTAGTATATGTGTTTATATGTTTGAACATGTCCAAATGAGTGTACTTAGCATGCCTAAAGGTTTTTCTTGATTGAAATATGCTTTGAACAAAATTTTGGTATGTTATTTGCTTAATTTCAACTTTTACGCCCATAATGGGTGAAATTTGCCAAAATTTCATATTGTAAAGAAAATTGTTATTTTGAAAGCTTTTACATGTTTAAATACTCATATATAAACTATCTCAAAAATAATTTTTCAAAAATAATTCTCAAATCTTGATTTTTGTACTATCTTCCATAATTTTGACTTTTTATAACCTAAAAGAGTGTTTTTCACCAAACTTGATCAATTTTCAATATTTTTGAATTCCGTAAGTTTGTACACCTCACATTTAACATTCTTAAACTACTGGAAAAAGAATTTTTCAATTTGGTTGCATAAAACTCATTTTTGGTAGATTTCTAGATTTCAAGAAAATCGAAAAGCTTACCGAAAACGGCGAAAAGTTAAGATTTTTGACATTTTTTTGCTTTTCTTGTTTGAGCATGTTTGTTTTATCATATATCAGCTGTTAGAAAAGATTTTGCATGAAATTTTTGCATAAAATCAATTTTTGGTAAGTAAGTTGCTTAAAATGACCTTATATGGCCAAAATGACTAAAACTTGCCAAAATCTCTCATTTTTGAAGCATTTTCTATTTTTCTAGCTTGTACACTTCATATTAATCATGTTTAAGCTAGTGCAAAAGGAATTTTTCAAAAAAGATGCATAAAAATTATTTTTGGTACATATGTAGTTTTTGCTTAAATTTGTTTGAAAAATTTACCAAAAGTCTCAATTCTTGTCATCTAATCGATTTGAGTGCATGAATACATTTGTTATATCTTACTTAAGATATGGAAAAAAGTTTGAAATCATAACTATGTCATTCTTTACTTATCTCTCATGCTTTCATGAATTTTAAAATGATTTTTGGTAGATTGAATGTTTAACTTATTTTGACTATATGACCTTTCATCTTTTTATGCATTCTGAAATTTCTCTTTGCCTATTGTGCTTCATGTTGGAAATTATTTTACCAGGATCTTAGATCTACTCACAAGTATGTTGATTAACACCCTAAATATGAACTTTCTAAAACGATAAAATAAACACATATAAAGTTTAGTAAACCTTACATTGGGTGCAGCGGAATATAATGACTCCTTCCATTCAGATATCTAGCCATTGATTCCTTTCTGTAGCAGAGCATTATCAATATCTTAACCTGGATCTCTTTCTCTGATTCTTTAGTGCTGAAACTCCTTCTTGCTGAAAGTCTTTCTTCACGATCTTCCTCACTATGATTGAGGTATCACTTGCTGTGTGTGGGAACTACTCTAACACTAAGAATTTCGAAATCTTTAGGAAGAAGAGAGATAGGGAGTCGTCAGCCAAAGATAGGGAGAGAGAGAGGCTCAGTTTTTCTGGATGAAAAGTGTAAAAGTTAAGTGTAAATTTCCTGAAGCCTTCGCTATCTATTTATAGCATTCCACTAGGGTTCGGTTTGAATTATTTGGCATTAAAATAATGAAAATATCAAAGTTAAAACCCTACAAAAGTGGCCGGCCCTATACAGTATGGATTTGGGCCTCACTTTTGCAGTTTTGCAGTTTTATCTTTTCTGCATCTGATTTTCTCAAAAATGCCAATTTTCTAATTCAACCATTTAAATGCCAATTCTAACTATTTAATAACTATAAATAATTATTAAATAATATTGTCATTTATCATATTTATTAATTGAACCATACAAAGTATCATAATTAACAAATATGCCCATAAAACTCTTTCTTTACAATTTCGCCCTTACTTAGTGAAAAATTCACAAATAGACATAGTCTAATTTGAGAATTATAATTGATTAATCAAAACCAATTATATGAGTCTTACAAGCAATATTATCTCAACTAGTGGGGGGACCATGGGTCTATATAACCAAGCTTCCAATAAGCAGATCAAGAATTTATAACCTAAATTCACTGACTTATTAATTCTTCGTTGAATCCACGCATAGAACTTGGAATTGCACTCTCAGTATATAGAATGCTCTATATGTTCCACCATATAGACACATCATTAGTTATCCATTGTTATAATCCTAATTTGATCAATGATCCTCTATATAAATGATCTACACTGTAAAGGGATTAGATTACCGTTACACCCTCCAATGTATTTAATCCTTAAAATACTTAACCTCGTATAAATGATATTTCAGCTTATGTGAAATGAGTACTCCACCATTTATTTCGTTTGGTCAAGCTCGAAGGAGATCATCCTTTACTTACTATTCGCCAGATAGAAGCTATAGATTCCTTGTTTATGTTAGCACTCCCACTCAATTGCACTACCGTGTTCCCAAAATGTACGTATCACCCTGACCTAAAAGTAGGCTTAACTAACAAATCAAAGAACACGAATAGCCTCCTGAGATTGAGCCTAATCGTAATAGGATTAAGATTATTTGATCTAGGATAAACTAGGCGATATTGACTTGAATAGATATTACGGTAAGTTTAATAAATCTAATTCAAAGTTCAATATCGATCCCTTCCGATGCATACTCCATGCATCCAACCTGAGCTTTACTTTAACCAATGCTCTGGAAAGAACATAGCATTTCTCCAAATGCAAGTAAACTCTGTTGTAGATTATCATATCAGTAAAACCCTATGTCTGATAAATCTAGGAAACTTTATTCACGTAGTCATGTTTACCTTTCCAATATGTTAACAACACAATAAACAGGATCAAGTATGTGAAAAGGGTTTCAGATGAATTTATATATTATGTACATATAATCATGAAATAAATCATGTGAACCATGCAACATTAAATGTTATTTCTAATCTATATTAATAAGTAAATCTGATTATATTGAAATGAGTTTTATTTAGGGCATAAAACCCAACAAACTCCCACTTGCACTAATATAAAATAAAAAGTGCATTTCAAATAATCTCAATACCTTGATATACAAATCAAGTGTAGTAGTAGTAAACTCCTCGTAATAGGATCTGAAAGGTTGATTTAAACACAACCTTTTCTCCACCATTACTCTTCCTTAATCACAAAATCATTGATAATGTGAAATTCCTCTCTATATGTCTACTCTTTTTGGGAAACTGGATTCTATACCTTTGGCAACTACTTTTGGTTAATCAGGAAATTAACACTAGTAGTTTAGGAAATTTGGAATGGTGCCAAAGATGTATAGAACTTTCCTTAGACTGAATAAGTACCTTACTCAGTCCCTTTCTGGTAGACGTAGAGACTTCAGATAGGTTTTTACACTTCTCCAAAATCACTATTCCACCCGCAGAGTAATCACCATCTTATCAGAAAGATTTTCTAGCACAAAGGCAAATCTCGAAATCTGATGTGGTGTAGTCTAAGAGTTTTAAATACACCCTTATAGACTAACATATAGTTCCTCTTTTTAATCTTAAGATTTACTTGATTGTCTTCCAATGTTCTTAATTTGATACCTAATCATTACTCCCACTTAACAGCAGGTGTCTGGTCTAAGGCATACTAAAGCATATCTGAGACCTCTCACTGTTGATATAAGAAATTCTTTCATGGCTTTATCTTTTCTAGAATAGTTGAGACTTTTCCTTAGATAGAATCTATGCCTAGAAGTCGAGAAGCTTCTATAGATTGCCATTAGAAAGAAAATGCTCCAGCATCTTACTAAAGTAAGGTGCTTGCATTAGAGTAAGTAATTACTAGGTATACCATAAGCCATAGGTTTAGATAAACTCAAACCTATAATACTAGGAACAGGAAGTTTTGTTAAGTCCATCGAATAGACTTATAAATAAAAATTTCCTTTTATGTCCTTGTAATAAAAGACTTTAGGTTACTCCATGTGAATGGATTAAACCATAGTTCTATTGACTTTTCTTCTTAGTTTCTTATCTTGACAATCCATTACTTGTTTAAACTCACAATGGATTTTAATCACTAGTGTCTTCCAATTCATAAGAAGGTGAGTTCCTAGAAACTCTGCCACTACGAGAAGGTACCGTGAATTATGTCTAACAAAACTAAATGGTATTAACCTCTTCGGTTGTGACAAGACAACAGAGGCAGTGGGATCATCATATGTCAAATAAGATGATAGAACACTTTTGGAATCAAGAAATAAACATCTCCTTTGTTTGCTACTTTATTTTCAGACTTAGTCATTTTCTTAGAAAAGTAGTATTTGTTTAAACAAACACTTTCTTATCTATTGACTATGGGATGGTCCACCCCTAATCACTTAGAATAGCTAACAAACATGCAAACCATGGTTAACAGTTCTAGCTTTTCTTAAGATTTTGATTAGGTCATCCATGAATCTAGTAATGATTTACATTAAGTATACAACCATTACATCATTCTGAAATTATATTACCATAGAAGGTCTTAGGCAACAACTAGTAACTAATCATCAATATGCAAATCGAAATTTCTGGGGAGGTAAGTTTGGATATAATTCAAAAATCAAATTAATGATCTTTGAACTGCATATCTACTAACTATTTTTCCACCCCTATCAGTTCGCAAGATCTTTAACCACTTACCTTAATGGTTTTCCCCCATTGCTAGAAATTAATGAAATTTTTCAAACATTTTAAATTACTTTGCATAAGGTATAATCTAGAGTTATCGTTTTAAGAATACAACGAAAAACTCATATCCACCCCTGAATGTACATCCATCTACGAATGAGATGAACAACTTTCAGTGGATATAGGCATATTAACTCTTTGCAGAGATTGATCTTGTCAAAACCACTATGAACAAGATACAAAAGCCATAGATTAAAAAAATGTGGTTGTGTGTTTTGATGACTTAGGTATAGTTACATCAAAGAGTTCTTAGAATAGTGCAAGTGTATCCTGGTCACAGAATACTAAACTCATATTCCATACAGTTTGAATCCATTGATAGAAAATGGTTATTAAACACTTGTGAAAGTGTAACTCTATTGTATCCTGGAATTAGAAATATAAGAAAATTTCTGTTTGGAATCTAAAATTAAAGTCAAAGACTTAAATTTATACCAAATATAATGATTAATTCTTCTTGGACCACCACTACTAATTTAAACTCTAAGTCAGATTTGCCCATACAAGTAGGAGATATCTAAGATTGAGGATTTATATCATTGTGGAATAGAATTTTGGGTTATAATCATATGTCATTTAATTTCTTAAGAGAAAATAGAATGCCATGAAATGATTTATAGACCATTCATCCAATGATATGTTATTGAGCTAAGAGGAATTAGGATAATTTCGTTTAAAAATAAGAATCCAACGATGCTTCGATTAGCGAGTGTCAAAGTAATCTTATTTATACAATCTTCTTGTTTCATATTGTAAAATACTAGTCTAAGGTGTCATCAATTGATGAACAGCTAGATGTCGCATATATAATATTTATCTTTCGAGATCTAACACTATTATGTATGTCTAATGGTGAAAATCCATTAGGGATTTATCTCATTAGAAAAACAAACTTGTTAGACCAACAATGAAAATTCGAAATTAAACTACAATTTAATAACAGAAAATAACATGGTTCAATATAAATTCATACACAATTCAGAAATTATTAAACATGTAGCAAGTAGGAATGACAAGTGAAAATACTAAAACATACAATCCTAAATAATTTCCAAGGTTTCCAACAAACTGATACAGTGTCCCGGTAGGCGAAAGTCAAAGTATCATTCATTGAATAGAGTTGTCAGCTCATCTAAAATGCAAACCATTCTAGCAACCTTTTATTCGATCAAAATAAGAATCCAACGTTGTCCCGGTAGGCGAAAGTCAAGGCTATTCTCATTTTATGAGCTTCCACCATTGTTTCATGTTTATTAGTTTATCTCTAAGTAGACACCGTAGGGGAGAGTCTAATAGAGACGAAAATTTACAAAATACTTATCAAATGAGATCTTACGGTGTTAAATGCGTTCAACGAATAACCATCCATAAGGGGACGAAGTCTAGCGTCTCGAGGTTATATTGAAAATATTTAACTATTGCAAGACCAACAATGGAGATCGAATGTCCTAATAATAATAAAGCTCATTATTTAAAGAGAGTTGTATTTTCTTTGATAGTTATTTTAATCTATTTATTTTAAATATATATATTTATTTAATTAAAATTTCCAATTTAGAATGAAAAATTCTAAATATAAATTTTAATTTAATATTTATAAATTTTACTTAGATGGATATGAAAATAACATGAATTATTTCCATCTTAGTAATAATTTCCAATAAATATTTAGAAGAATATTCAATTTAAGTTGGTACAAAATTAATTTAAATTAATTTACAACTCAAATCTAATTTTCTATAAATATATATTGCATTTCGAAAAATTTAAGTATTTAATAATACAATTTTCGAAATTGCTTGTTAAAATAAAATAAAAATAAATCCTGGAAAAATTATTCTAATTTAATGTTGGCCCAAAATTAATTAATAAAATTTATTGACAACAAAAAATATAATCTTCCTATTTAATTAAATATATAAGAAAAATTTAAAATATTTAAGTATGATGATGAAAATCAACTTAAATATTAATTTTCTATTTAATTAAATACACTAGAAAAATATTTCAAGCAAAATAGATAATATCTATCTAGACTTTCATTGACTAATTAATTCATTTTCTAATTAAATATATTTTACTTCATTTATTTTAATTAATCATTAAATGAAAAAATCATTGATTTAAGTTGGTCCAAAATTAAAATAAATAATTTACAACTTTAATCTATTTTTCAAATAAAATTCGAAATCATCTTGCATTATGAAATGCAATTTCGAAAATTGATTAATAAAATAAAAAAAAATATTTTGAAAATTATTTAAATTTAGTTGAAAAAATAAATTTCAACTAAAAAATAATTTTCTATTTAATTAAGTGCCATGAAAAAGAAATATTTAAGTATCATGATCAAAATCAACTTAGATATTTAATTTTTAATTTAATTAAATGTATTAAATTCAAGAAATAAATAATTAAGTGTAGAGAATGCTTAATTATTAATCTCTAGTTTATTACTAGGAAAAAATATACTTAAAATAAATTGTACCAAAATTAATTATTTAAATAACTAATTTCACAATGTATAATATTTTCCTATTTAATATTAGAAATAATAAGTAGTCTAGAAATAACTATCTAGAAAATATCTTATCTGACAAAGTATCTTTTCCACAAAATTTGAAAAAATATCTAATTTAAGTTGTATTAGAAAAAATCTAGAACTTAAATATTTTCAAATTTAAATTTAACTAAATATCAAAGTTAAGTTGTAACCACTTAATTTGAAAATATTCCATTTTAAGTTAATATTTGAAAAAATATCAACTTAAGTTGATATCTTTTTGAATATTAACTTAAAATGGAATATTTTCAAATTAAGTGGTTAGAACTTAATTTTTGATATTTAATTAAATTTAAATTTGAAAATATTTAAGTTCTAGATTTTTTTTTCTAATACAACTTAAATTAGATATTTTTTTTCAAATTTTGTGGAAAAGATACTTAGTCAAATAAGATATTTTCTAGATAGTTATTTCTCTACTTATTATTTCTAATATTAAATAGGAAAATATTATACATTGTGAAATTAATTATTTATATAATTAATTTTGGTACAATTTATTTTAAGTATATTTTCCTAGTATTAAACTAGAGATTAATAATTAAGTCTTCTCTACACTTAATTATTTATTTCTTGAATTTAATATATTTAATTAAATTGAATATTAAATATCTAAGTTGATTTTCATCATGATACTTAAATATTTCTTTTTCATGACACTTAATTAAATAGAAAATTATTTTAAGTTGAAATTTATTTTTTCAACTTAACTTGAAATAATTTTCAAAATATATTTTTTCTTTATTTTATTTATCAAATTTCGAAATGGCATTTCTTAAATGGTGGAATTTCGAATTTTGTTTGAAAAATAGATTAAAGTTGTAAATTATTTATTTTAATTTTGGACCAACTTAAATCAATGATTTTTTCATTTAATGATTAATTAAAATAAATTTAATTAGAAAATGAATTAATTAGTCCACAAAAATCTAGATAGATATTATCCGTTTTTGCTTGAAGTATTTTTCTAGTGTATTTAATTAAATAGAAAATTAATATTTAAGTTGATCATCATACTTAAATATTTGAAATTTTTCTTATATATTTAATTAAAAAGGAAAATTATATTTTTTGTTGTAAATTAATTTTATTAATTAATTTTGGGCCAACATTAAATTAGAATAATTTTTCCAGGATTTATTTTTTATTTTAACATGCATTTTCAAAAATTGTATTCTTAAATACTTTAACTTTTCGAAATGCAACATATATATTTATAGAAAATTAAATTTGAGTTGTAAATTAATTTAAATTAATTTTGGAACAACTTAAATTGAATATTTTTCTAAATATTTATTGGAAATTATTACTAAGATGGAAGAAATTCATGTTATTTTCATATCCATCTAAGTAAAATTTATAAATATTAAATTAAAATTTATATTTAGAATTTTTCATTCTAAATTTGAAATTTTAATTAATAAATATATATTTAAAATAAATAGATTAAATAATGAGAATCAAAGAAAATACAACTCTCTTTAAATAATGAGCTTTTTTATTAAGATATTCGATCTCCATTATTGGTTTTACATCACGTTTGTTTTAGTGAGTAATCCTCCCTAATGGTGGAACGTTCATTAGCAATTTCGCACCGCTTAATCTCGAAAGATAAGTAGTTTGTAAGTGTTTTATATGGTATGGATCACCCTAATGGTAGCGACCACATTTGACTTGCAAATTATGAAACAATGGTGGAAGCTCATAAGATAGAATTGCCTTGACTCTCGCCTAAACGGGACAACGCTGAATTCCAATCTTGATCGAATAAAAGGTTGCTAGAATGTTTAACATTTTAGATGACCTGACAACTCTAATCAATGGATGGTAGCTTTGACTCTCGCCTAAATGGGACACTGATATCAGTTTGTTGAAAACCTTGGAAATTATTTAGGATTGTATGTTTTAGTATTTTCACTTGTCATTCCTACTTGCTATATGTTTAATAATTTTTGAATTGTGTATGAATTTATATTGAAACATGTTATTTTCTGTTATTAAGTTGTAGTTTAATTTTGAATCTTCATTGTTGGTCTAACTTGGTTTGTTTATCTAATCAGATAAATCCCTAGTGGATTTTCACCATTAGACATACATAATAGTGTTAGATCTCGAAAGATAAATCTTGTATATGCAACATCTAGTTGTTCATCAATTGATGACACCTTAGACTAGTATTTTACAATATGAAACAAGAAGATTGTATAAATAAGATTACTTTGACACTCGCTAATCGAAGCATCGTTGGATTCTTATTTTTAAACGAAATTATCCTAATTCCTCTTAGCTTATTCATTTCGAATTAGCTCAATAACATATCATTGGATGAATGGTCTATAAATCATTTCATGGCATTCTATTTTCTCTTAAGAAATTAAATGACATATGATTATAACCCAAAATTCTATTCCACAATGATATAAATCCTCAATCTTAGAAATCTCCTACTTGTATGGCAAAATAAACTTAGAGTTAAATTAGTTGTGGTGGTCCAAGAAAGAATTACTCATTATATTTGGTATAAATTTAAGTCTTTGACTTTAATTTTAGATTCCAAACAGAAATTTTCTTATGTTTCTATTTCCAGAATATTATACAGTTACACTTTCACAAGTGTTTAAAACCATTTTCTATCATTGGTTTCAAACTGTATGGAATATGAGTTTAATATTCTATGACCAGGATCCACTTGCACTATTCTAAGAACTCTTTGATGTAACTAAACCTAAGTCATCAAAAAGACACAACCATATTTTTATTAATCTATGGCATTTGTATCTTATTCATAGTGTTTTTGACAAGATCAATCTCTGCAAATAGTTAATATGCCTATATCCAATGAAAGTAGTTCATCTCATTCGCAGATGGATGTACATTCAGGGGTGGATATGAGTTTTTCGTTGTATTCTTAAAACGATAACTCTAGATTATATCTTATGCAAAGAAATTTGAAATGTTTAAAAAAATTTATTAATTTCTAGCAATGGTTAAAACCATTAAGGTAAGTGGTTAAAGATCTTGCGAAATGATAGGGGTGGATAAATAGTCAGTAGATATGCAGTTCAAAGATCATTAAATTGATTTTTGAATTATATCCAAACTTACCTCCCGAGAAAGATTTGCATATTGATGATTAGTTACAAGTCGTTGCCTAAATCCTTCTATGGTAATACAATTTTAGAATGATGTAATGGTTGTATACTTAATGTAAATCATTACTAGATTCATGGATGACCTAATCAAAATCTTAAGAAAAGCTAGAACTGTTAACCATGGTTTGTTAGCTATTCTAAGTGATTAGGGGTGGACCATCCCATAGTCAGTAGATAAGAAAGTGTTTGTTCAAACAAATACTACTTTTCTAAGATAATGACTAAGTCTGAAAATAAAGTAGCAAATAAAGGAGATATTTATTTCGTGATTCTAAAAGTGTTCTATCATCTTATTTGACATATGATGATCCCACTGCCTCTGTTGTCTTGTCACAACCAAAGAGGTTAATACCATTTAGTTTTCTTAGACATAATTCACGGTACCTTGTCGTAGTGGGATAGTTTCTAGAAATTCACCTTCTTATGACTTGGAAGACACTAGTGATTAAAATCCATTGTGAGTTTAAAAAAGTAATCGATTGTCAAGATAAGAAACTAAGAAGAAAAGCCAATAGAACTATGGTTTAATCCATTCACATGGAATAACCTAAAGTTTTCTATTACAAGGACATAAAAGGAAATTTTAGTTAATAAGTCTATTCTATGGACTTAACAAACTTCCTGTTCCTAGTATTATAGGTTTGAGTTTATCTAAACCTATGGCTTGTGGTATACCTGGTAATTACTTACTCTAATGCAACCAACTTACTTTAGTAAGATGCAGAAGCATTTTCTTTCTAATGGCAATCTATAGAAGCTTCACAACTTCTTAGGCATAGATTTTATCTAACGAAAAGTCTCAACTATTCTAGAAAAGATAAAGCCATGAAAGAATTTCTTAAATGAACAGTGAGAAGTCTTAGATATGCTTTTGTATGCCTTAGACCAGACACCTGCTGTTTAGTGGGAGTAATGAGTAGGTATCAGATTAATCTAGGAGAAGAACATTGGAAGACAATCAAGTAAATCTTAAGATTAAGAAGAGGAACTATATGTTAGTCAATAAGGGTGTATTTAAAACTCTTAGACTACACCACATCAGATTTCGACATTTGCCTTTGTGCTAGAAAATCTTTCCGATAAGATGGTGATTACTCTAAGGGTGGAATAGTGATTTTGGAGTAGTGTAAAAACCTATCTGAAGTCTCTAGGTCTACCAGAAAGGGACTGAATGTAAAAGTTGCAGGAAAGGTACTTATTCAGTCTAAGGAAAGTTCTATACATTTTTGGCACCATTCCAAATTGCCTAAACTACTAGTGTTAATTTCCTGATTAACCAAAAGTAGTTGCCAAAGGTATAGAATCCAGTATCCCAAAAAGAGTAGACATATAGAGAGGAATTTCACATTATCAATGATTTTGTGATTAAGGAAGAGTAATGGTGGAGAAAAGGTTGTGTTTAATTCAACCTTTCAGATCCTATTACGAGGAGTTTACTACTACTACACTTGATTTGTATATCAAGGTGTTGAGATTATTTAAAATGCACATTTTGTTTTATATTAGTGCAAGTGGGAGTTTGTTGGGTTTTATGCCCTAAATAAAACTCATTTCAATATAATCAGATTTACTTATTAATATAGATCAGAAATAACATTTAATGTTGCATGGTTCACATGATTTATTTCATGATTATATGTACATAATGTATAAATTCATCTGAAACCCTTTTCACATACTTGATCCTGTTTATTGTGCTGTCAACACATTGGAAAGTAAACATGACTATGTGAATAAAGTTTCCTAGATTTATCAGACACAGGGTTTTACTGATATGATAATCTACAACAAGAGTTTACTTGAATTTGGAGAAATGCTATGTTCTTTCCAGAGCATTGGTTAAAGTAAAGCTCAGGTTGGATGCATGGAGTATGCATCGGAAGGGACCGATATTGAACTTTGACTTAGATTTATTAAACTTACCGTAATATCTATTCAAGTCAATATCGCCTAGTTGATCCTAGATCAAATGATCTTAATCCTGTTATGATTAGGCTCAATCTCAATAGGCTATTCGTGTTCTTTGATTTGTTAGTTAAGCCTACTTTTGGGTCAGGGTGATACGTACATTTTGGGAACACGGTAGTGCAATTGAGTGGGAGCGCTAACATAAACATGGAATCTATAGCTTCTATCTGGAAAATAGTAAGTAAAGGATGATCTCCTTCGAGCTTGACCAAATGAAAATAAATGGTGGAGATCTGATTTCACATAAGCTGAAATATCATTTATACGGGGTTAAGTGTTTTAAGGATTAAATAGATTGTAGGGTGTAACGGTAATCTAATCCCCTTACAGTGTAGATCATTCATATAGAGGATCATTGATCAAATTAGGATTATAACAATGGATAACTAATGATGTGTCTATATGGGGGAGCATATAGAGCATTCTATATACTGAGAGTGCAATTCTAAGTTCTATGCGTGGATTCAACGAAGAATTAATAAGTCAGTGAATTTAGGTTATAAATTCTTGATCTGCTTATTGGAAGCTCGGTTATATAGACCCATGGTCCCCCCACTAGTTGAGATAATATTGCTTGTAAGACTCATATGATTGGTTTTGATTGATCAATTATAATTCTCAAATTAGACTATGTCTATTTGTGAATTTTTTACTAAGTAAGGGCGAAATTGTAAAGAAAGAGTTTTAGGGGCATATTTGTTAATTATGATACTTTGGTTCAATTAATAAATATGATAAATGAAAATATTATTTAATAATTATTTATAGTTATTAAATAGTTAGAATTGGCATTTAAATGGTTGAATTAGAAAATTGGCGTTTTTGAGAAAATCAGATGCAGAATTGAGAAAACTGCAAAATCCAAGTAAGGCCCATTACACTACATGGCTGGCCACTTGGAATGATTTTTCAAACTGATATTTTCATTATTTTAATGCCAAATAATTCAAACCTAACCCTAGTGGAATGCTATAAATAGATAGTGAAGGCTTCAGGAAATTTACACTAAAATTTCACACTTTTTCATTCAGAAAAACTGAGCCTCTCTCTCTCTCTCTCCCTATCTTTGGCTGACGACTCCCTATCTCTCTTCTTCCTAAAGATTTCGAAATTCTTAGTGTTAGAGTAGTTCCCACACACAGCAAGTGATACCTCAATCATAGTGAGGAAGATCGTGAAGAAAGACTTTCAGCAAGAAGGAATTTCAGCACTAAAGAATCAGAGAAAGAGATCCAGGTTCAGATATTGATAATGCTCTGCTACAGAAAGGAATCAAGGGCTAGATATCTGAACGAAAGGAGTCATTATATTCCGCTGCACCCAATGTAAGGTTTACTAAACTTTATATGTGTTTATTTCATCGTTTTAGAAAGTTCATATTTAGGGTGTTAATCAACATACTAGTGAGTAGATCTAAGATCCTGGTAAAATAATTTCCAACATTTACAACCATCGAACAGGGGTTTATCTGCATCACTAAGAAAATTATTGAATTTCTCAGGATCATTGAGAAATTCCTCCTGTGCTTCCTTAAGCAAGTCCAATGGATAATCATCGAAATCATTACCCTCGATATCATCTACCCCCCGCTTTCCTAATGGATATGGATCATGAGGTAAATGCTCGCCATGGTAATTCCAATTAGTATAACTTCTATTGAAATCTTGTAAATACACATGGTCCTTAATCATTGTAATATTCCCTTTAGATACATTACAACAATCTACACACGGACAATGAATACGATCGTGATTTTTAGAATTCTTTAAGGCAACTCTAAAAATGCATCGAACCCTACTTGAAATCGCAGTGTGTCTCTCTCCTTCCTCACGCATCCATGATTTATCCATAACAAAAATCCTATCCAAAAAAAAAAAAATCAGTATTTAGTAACTAATTATAGCTAGTTACTAATTACACAATGTAACTAACTAAGTTTCTCATAATTGATTCATATTAATTTATAAATTACTCAAATTCTTGTTTAAGTTTAGTTCGTGTTATTATGTTGTAACACCCTAACTAGCATAGGCGTATTACGTGATTTTTAAACGTACTGTGCAGCTCGTTGCTAATCAACGAGGTTTATGGAAATCATGATTAATTAAAATTTTGCTTTTTAATTAAACTTATATAATATTTTATACAAAAATACTCGGGATTCCGATTACAAAATACTTTACAAAAGGTTACTGACTAATACAAAATACTTGTCGCCTAGCGACTAATTACAAAAGCACTGCTGTCCCGAGGATCATACGCTCCAGGCCTAACCGCCCCGACATGTACAATCTTCATCGGCTCGTCCTCACGGTTCCTCAGCTTTGGCCTTGCCCTTACCTACACATGAACATAGCACTGTGAGTCGACAGACTCATTAAGAAAAAAGCATAAACATAATCATACATAAATCCCGAGTTATGATCAGACGCCCATACCCCTGACCATAACCCTAACTGCCGAGTCCCACACGATACTGAGTCCCGAACGTTCATAAGGCAGTACTATTGACAAGTAACAGCCTATACTCGGTACACTGGTCATACTCTAGCTGCTAGTCATACTCTAGCCTGTACCGATGTGTTACAGTATCAGCCTATACTCGGTTCACTGGTCATACTCCAACTGCTAGTCATACTCTAGCCTAACCGATGTGATACGGTCAAATAGTACAGTACCACCAACCCTAGTATCAGCCTATACTCGATACACTGGTCATACTCCAGCTGCTAATCATACTCTAACCTGTACCGATGTGATACGGTGTCAGCCTATACTCGGTACACTAGTCATACTCCAACTGCTAGTCATACTCTAGCCTGTACCGATGTGACACAGTCGGATGGTACGAAGCCAACATACGTATCTAATGTAATCTAACAGGCTTCCTACATGCACGCTAAACATATAATACATATGCATACTGTTATACTAATCTTACCTCGATTCCGAATTCAGGTGTGCCGGTCAACCTGAGTGGAACGAACTCCAAGGCGGTTTACAGGCTCCTAAACCATAACAATCACAACACTGATAAGTGACACGCTAAATCACTTCCCGGAGACTTAAACTAGAAACTAAAAGTTTCCCTATCGATAAAAAGCATGGCAATACCCTAAACAACATAAAAATGAGCAGAACTAGGGTTCCAGAAAATCCCCCAACCGGCAGACCGGTTCTGCAACCGGATTTCCGGTTCTGGGAATTCCTGAACCCCATCCGGAATTCCGTTTGCACAACCGGAATTCCGGTTCCTCGCAGAAAACTTTCAAAAATCCACAACTCATTCAATTCAAACCCAAAGCATACCAAAACTTCCAGACCTGTTCTAAATACCTCTATAAACAATTCTAAAGCATCAACATAGCCCAAAAAGCACAGAATCAAAAATTACCATGTGAGCTCCAAGCTTTGAGTTCAAAACTCAAACTTGGCTAAAGCTCACCTACAAGCCTCAAAACTAGATTTAAACTACATAATCATGCATAATAAAACTGCAGAAATCATTCTCAAACTCATGCAACACACACAACAACCAATTTCACATTTTCTCTTCGAAAACTAAAACTTTTTGAACCAAAATTCCACAACTTTAAACAACATAACTATCATGCATCACAAGAAGCTCTATTCTACTCAATTAAACAAGATTAAACCTCTGAAATCATCTCACAAACACAGCAGCAACAACACCTCAAGTTAAGCATGCAATTCATCATCATTTCATCAAAATTCCAAGAAAAATACCAAGAAGAAGTTAAGGACCTTACCAACAACTTGCACTACACCTAGATTGAATGAAAATGCTTGAAAAATCAAGAAGAACTCCCAGCCCTAGCAATCCACACCAAGCCGAGAGAGAGAGAGAGAGGAAAAGAGCTTGAATTTTCTAATTTTTCTAAGTTTTCTAACTTTGAATAAAATGAGAGTAAAATGCAAATAACAAACCTTTATTCAGCCAACAATTATCAATTAAAATCACATTTTCAAATCACTAAGTCCACTAAAGGACAAAACAACAATGGGGCAAAATGACCAATTTGCCCCTCCACACTAAAATAACATAAAGGGGTACTAAAGGGTATTTTTGGGAAATTGTAAATTCCCGACCAATCCCGACATTCCCAATGTCTAAATAACCGTCCCACAATACTAACATACTAAGTTGTGATTTTACTGAGCCAAACACCGAGTTCCATGTTACTGGGCACCGGAAATGCAAAATTATGAAATTTACTATATGACATAAAATGCATTTCAGAATTCAATAATAACAGCATAAATAATTATTTAAATATCTATAAATAATTTTCCATAATTAATCATAATTAACTGCTAATTTCCAAATTAAACTAAGCGGTCTTTACATATGTTGTTTAGTTGATTAGAATGTTGGTAAAATTGAAAAGTTTATATAAATGTGTATATAATTATTTTTTATGTGACCTAACTTCTTATTACTATGTTATAATTAACTAGTTATTTGTGTTATGTAAATATTAATATTTTTTTAGTAAGATTTATCCTAATTCTACCGAAATTTCGGCAGCATAACGGTTGTAATTGGACGTTCCCAAAAATTTTAAAAGTATCTAAAATAACAAACAAAACAGATATAACAATACAAAATTTATCCACCCATCCGACCGTAGTACATGTATTCGCAGAACCTACTTCACTACGGATAAATATTTAAGATATTCAAACTCAACTAGTATGCATTGATAATTAATTGTATAATAAGAAAAAGTTAGTTAAAGTATATACCTATAAATGCAAGCTCAAATACGCTACACACAAAATTATGCCGAACCTACAATATAAAGAAATACAACGAAATTACAAAATTAATTATTTCATTACTTATAACTAGTTATAAAAAATAGTAACAAGTTACTTAGTTACTAAATTATACATACATATATATAATCAATTATATCTCACACTATTATCTCAAAAAAAAAAAAATTATATCTCACACTAATTCAATTTTAAGTTTTTTATTCTTAAACTAATTAAATCCCTTCAATGTCATTTTCAATATTCACAATATATATATATATTACAAAGAATATATACAATACAATTACAAATTGTATTTACATAAAAAATATACACACTATATACACACAATATATACACATATTCAATAAAATATACAAATACATATATATACTATATATTGAGGTTTAAATTTTTACCTAATAACCGCAATCCGACGAGCAATTTCGTAAAAAATCTAGGCACTGTACACATACAATACAACAATATTTCTAATAAAATGAAAAAACTCAAAAAATAATTTACAAAAACCAAAAATAAAACAATGTACATTATAACAATGAATAGAAACTATATTTATACCTTAAAGGAGGTTGAGATTCAATGATTTCTCAACAAAAAATGGTGGCTGGATTTTAAACCCAAAATTTTATATTTTGGTTCGGATGACACTCAAACAGGGTAAAAAATGAAAACTTTTTAGGTGTATGTGATTAAGTATCGAAAATGGAAGATTTTTTAAAAAAAATGGGCTCAAATGGTTGAGAAATGGGAGAGAAAGGGCGGGGTGGAGGTGGTTGCGGCGAGGGTTTTGCTCTCTGCTGGTTGTGGGTTTGCTGGGTTAAGCTGAGGGACGTTGTGAGGAAGAAGACGAGCTTTATACTTTGGACGACCCTATGGCGTCGGTTCTTATAGAGGAACCGACGCCATAGGTAAAATCAATATATCCCATTGTCGTTCAACTCCCAACCGACTCTAAATGGTATGATGCAATTCTATACGTACGATTTTTATAAAAAAAACCGCCTCTGAAGGTCAATTTTCAATAACCGGGAATTTTTACACTCTTTAGCTTTCCTTTTTATAAAATGGGTTAAAAAAAGGGAAACTAGAAACCCATTTTGTAGTAGTGGTTCTTTCAGAGGATTAGTTACCACTAAAAGGGGTGATAAACCTCGTTATATCTTGTCACATTTCATTTAGTTTTATTCCGCATTTTTTTATGGTTTATATTCATTGTTGATTCAACCATTTTAGTACTTTAATGTTTGTTTTGTTTGATTACATGTTAATTCACCACAATATATATTATGATCATGAACATAAAAATATATCGTTGTAATGTCAATGTAGTTTTTTTTTTTTTTTTTTTGGAGGGAATATCAATGTAGTTTGTTGATAAGAAAAGAGCAAGAACATGAGGTGCTTTTACCCACTACATAGGGAAAGTGTAGATGTGATGTTGTCTTCATAATGATAAATCAAGAGATGAGTTCTCTTCCCTTTTTAGTTTTGTTTTTTTTTGAATATGTTCAACCAGCTCTACAAAGCTTTTATCTTTATAATCAACGCAAATCTATTTGAAAGTCCAGCTAATATATCTATATATATGTACATGTATAGTATTATTGCCTGGAAAGCATTCAATTAAGAAGCACAAGTTATGGATAATTTATAGTACTAGTACCTATACAAAGCGCAATCTATATTTCCTCTTCTTTGTAATCTTGACTTTTAGTGGATGAATAAGTTTTGTAGAGCGAAAATTATGGTGGAAATTTGGACTCAAAATCAGGGACTAAGTATGAAAATGGGCAATATGGCTACTTATTAATCAAAACTGAACCAACCAACCAAGTTGGATGGGACATTTTTTTTCTTTTTTTTTTTTTTTTTTCTTGTAAGGTATTTATTTTATTTTTTGCTTATCTGCTTCACATGATTTCACCTAATCATTGCTAGCTTTCCAGGCAATATATGGTGCATGTGGAAAAATCAAAGCTCTCAAAAGAAAAAAGGGTAAGGCAAAAGAAACAAGAACCATAGTTTTCTTTCTCTCATACAGATTAATGTGTCTGTCTGGCATCCAATGTGATCATTTATGCCATACACCATTCCACAGCGCTTTTTTATACAATAAGATGTTGACCCCATGTCCCCCTAATTGTATAACCTCCCAAAAATGTCACTTTAACAAAAATGAAAATAAAAGAGAAAGTTCTCTAATATCTACCATCATTACTACATAAATGACGAAAAAAAGAAAAAAAAAAAAACAAAGTAGATTGAAATTCAACTATATTGGATGTTAATTTATTCAAGAAACCTTAGTTGAATATATTTTGTAGTACAGAAAATATTCAAAATTTTCACTAAACTATAACATAGGTTAAAATATTTATTAAGGGCTCGTTTGAAATGTCGTATTAGGTTGTATTGTATTGTATTGTATTATATTGAATTGGATTATACATTATATTTTTATATAATACTATGTCAAACTTTAAGTTATACTAAAATATTGTATATTTTGGTGTCCATAAAAGTTAATACCACGTATAGTTTTACATAAAAATATTGCACAAAATACAATTCAATATAATACATTACAATACAATACGACCTAATACGGCGTTCCAAACGAGCCGTAAGTGCACTCCTTTATCTAAATGAACCTATTATTTTAGTAAATTTTATAAACTTTTTTGGATTCAAATGTAGCTTGATATTAATTTATTTCTTTATATAAAATAAGTTTCTAAAATAGTAGAGATTGTGTACGTACTGCCCACATTGAGATGCTTATTTGCTCTAAATTTATATTGTCGATATATTAAAGTATCGTTTGGTAACACTTTTGTTTTTTAATTTTTTAATCACAAAATGAAAGTAAAATTTTTGTTTTTAAAAAACAAAAATACATTCTGTAACTACTTTTGTTTTTCAATTTTAAAAACAGAAAACAAAAGTGTGTTCTGTAAAATTCATTTTTTATATTTATTTTTTTATTTTATTTACGTCGGGTCTAGGTTCGGGTTCAGGTCAGAGGCTGAGTTTAGCGCCAGGGCTGTGGGGGGATTTGAGTCCGGGTCTGATCGAAGTCCAAATATTGATTAAGAAAAAAAAACTGTTTAAAAAAATATTTAAAAGTGATTTTATCATGTTTTTAAAATTTTGATTCTCAATTAAGAACTTGAAAAGTAAAAACAGTTTTATAGAACATGTTTTTGAAAAACATTTTCACTTTTTTTACTTTTAGAAACAAAAAACTAATTAAAAAAGTGTTATTAAATACCACTTAAATATTTCTCAATTTTAGGTGGCTATATTGATGAGTGCATTATATTTTATTAAAGTGTAGTTGTTATGATGGCTAATTCTTTAGTATTATTGATTATCTGAGTTCTTTAATTGTAAAGTTATTAGCAAGTGAACAAGTGGGAAAAAAAATTATTTACAATGACCTCTCGTTGAGCAGTAGCTAGCTACCTTGAGTTGAGTTGATAACATTTACTTTAGGCTACAGCAATGTATCCTTTGGAATTCAGTAATCCCACCTCATATGAGTCAAAGTACATAAAGAATTGTATAATTATATACAGAAAATACAAGCAGTTTTATCATAACATCTCTTGATCGAATTATTATTAAGTTTAATTTTGACAAAAAATCAGTTCAATCAAAATCTTATTTGTAAAATTTTAGAGAATACATGGTCCATTTTGTTATTTAACAAAATAAAGAGTCTAAGTGATATTTTTTATAAAACACAAGATCTAAAATATTATTTAATCTTATATGTATTGTATAATTTATTATTTATTGTGATAGTTCATGCAAATAACAGTGCACTTTTCTCTCCAATAATAATAATAATAGATGACCTCTTCTAATTAAAATGAATAAACAAATAACTTGTCTTTTGATATGGTTTGATATTCTCTCTAAATCTATTTTTGTTTCTTTATGTCCGATACCTTTTGTCCTTTCAATGAAGCCTGGGAATCAATCTGAACCTACCATTGAGGAGCAATATGCGAATGTCCGAATAGAGGATGAGGAAGAAGACAGTTTGGTTTATGTAGGGGATAATGATGATCTGACTGAGATTGACGATAGGTGGTGTTTGGTGGGTCGGTTCCTGACGAATAGAGGAGTGAATTTTTAAGCGATGCAGAATAAAATGGCAATGCTATGGCAACCGGGAAGAGGTATGTATGTTAAGGAACTTGACAATAATCTATTTCTATTTCAATTTTACCATGAAGTTGATATTGAACGAGTGATCCAAGGGAGTCCATAAATATTTGATTGTGTCCCTTTGAAATTTGAACGACTATAACAAGGTGAGAATCCAAGAATGATTACTTTGAACAAGTTGGATTTCTGGGTGCAAATACATAACTTATCAACTGGTTTTATGTTGGAACGTGTTGTGCGTGATCTTCGCAACTTTGTGGGGACATTCATCAAAGGTGATCCGAATAATTTTATTGGTGTGTGGCGTGATTATCTTCGGGTTCGTGTCAGGATTAATATTGACTGCCCTTTAAAACGTAAGAAGAAGATTGAAAAGCAAGGAGGGGTTCACTGTTATGCACAATTTAAATATGAGAGATTATCTACATTCTGCTTTATTTGTGGCATCCTTGGTCATTCGAAGAGGTTTTACGAGCAGCTTTTTCATACTCCGTTTTTTGAACAAATACAGAAACCATACACACTCGACTTGAAAACTACTCTAAGAAGGAAAAATTATGCAATTCGGGAGAAGTGGTTAAGGCCTGGAGTTGTTTCTAGAGTCGTCAGAATGATTTTTTAAAGAATGTTGCAGTGGAGGATAGAGCCAAGACCATCAATGGCAGCTAGACAATTCACAATCATGGTGGGAAATCACAACAGAGTAAATTACCCCCTACAAATCTGGGATCCTCTTCCAATCATCCAATTATTGTGAGGGATGACAAAACTAAAATGGTGGCAAATTCTTTACCACTAACGAAGACAAGTAATGTTGTAGTTGACCATGCTTTGATGGAGGATATGAATGCTGGAGATATAGTCATGAAACCAAATGCTATCAATAAGGAAACTAGTATTCTTGTTTTAGATACTAAAAGGAGAAGGACTGATATTGTTGATGGTAGTGGGCCTGGGCTAGATAATAATGGGGATCAAAATAAAAATGTTGCTGAGGAAGTTAGTGAGGTCACGACTACTAATAAGGAAGGTAATACTGATGGTTATGATGTTAATGGGCCAGCGCAAAATCAATGAGATGAAATGGATACAGATATTTTGAAAAATGGGGGTTCTGTTTCACAGGCCCGCGGAGGGTTATGAATGTTTTGAGTTGGAATTGCCATGGGCTTGCGAACCAACGGGCTATTCAATTCCTTAAAGAGATTGTTTCTCAAAAGAATCTCAATTTCTTTTTTTTTATGTGAAACTAAATGTAATAAAAAGAAAATTGAAAGTGTGGGCCGAATGTTGAAATTTGAAGGGGTGTTTGGTGTTAAGGCCCAAGGGAGTTCGGGTGGTTTAGCTTTTCTTTGGAGAAACCAGGATGATGGGCGTGTGCTGGGTTTTTCGAACAACCATATTGAGTTTTTGGTGGAGTCATCTGAGAAAGGGGCATGGAAACTGACTAGTTTTTATGGTGAACCAAATCGAAATAATAGGCATCATTCATGGACTCTGCTTTGAACATTGGCTGCTGGTTCTACTCTCCCATGGTGTGTAATAGGGGACTTGAATAACATTGTGTGACATGAAGACAAGCGTGGTGGAATACCATATCCCCAGAGACTTATTGATGGATCCAACATGCTTTAAACGAATGCAATTTATGTGATTTGGAGTTATTGGGTCATTCGTTCACTTGGGAGAAAGGGAGGGGGACTCGAAACTGGATTGAGGTGAGATTGGATCGTGCACTGGTTAACACTCCTCGGTCTCAGCTTTTTCAAGGTGCTTCTCTTCTAAACCTTGAAATTTCTGTTGGGTTTTGTGCCCTAAATAAAACCCATTTCAATATAATCAGGTTTACTAATTAATAAAGATCAGAAATCGCATTTTATGTTGCATGGTTCACATAATTTATTTCATGATTATTTAATGTATAAAATCTATTAAGTCCAGAACATATGTATTTGTTCATGATTATACTGTCGTCAGCACAGTGGAATATAATCATGATTATATGTTCAAAAGTTTGATTCTCTAATTTGTCAGTTCACTGGATTTAGATTGGCATGATAATCAGCGATAGGTATACTTACAAATTGGATAAGTGTTATGTCCTTTCCAGGGCATGGCAAAGTTTACCAATATCGGATGTATGGAGTATACATTGGAAGGGACCGATATTTATCTTAGATAAGATATCTTAAACTTACCGTTATATCTTTCTAAGTAAATATCAATGGTTGATCTTAGGTCTATGGATCTTAATCCTGACATGGTGAGGTTCGATCTCAAGAGTGTTATATGTGTTCTTTGTTTTGTTAGTTAAGCCTACCTTTTGGTCTAGGTGATACGTACATTTTAGGCACATGATAGTACAATTGAGTGGGAGCGCTAATCATAGATATGGAATCTATAGCTTCTATCTGGACATAGATGTGAAACGATGATTTCCTTCGAGCTTGGCTGAATAGAGATAAATGATTGAGATCTCATTTCAGTAATTATATTAGCTTACTGAAATATCATTTATAGGTTGCTAAGTGTTTTAAGGATAAAATACATTGAAGGGTAGAACGGTAAATTTGTTCGTATTCAGATCATTTATAGAGGATCCTTGACTATTAGGATTGTAACAATGGATAATCATAACGTATCTATATCGTGGTACATATAGAGCGTTCTATATAACTTAGAGTGTATTCAATTCCAAGTTCTATAGTGGTTCAATGAGGAATTAATAAATCAGGAAGTTTACTTAGTAAATTCTAGATCTACTTATTGGAAGCTCGGTTATATAGGCCCATGGTCGCCTCACTAGTTGAGATAATACTGCATGCAGACTCAGTTAATTGATTTTAATTAATCAATTATAATTCTAAAATTAGACTATGTCTTATTTATGAAATTTCACTAAGCAACGACTTAATTGTGAAGAAAAGAGTTTTTAAGGTCAATTTGTTAATTAAGAGACTTTGTATGGTCTAATTAATAATTTACATAAATGGAAATTTTATTTAGTAATTAATTAAATAAATAGTTTTGACATTTATAGGGTTAAATTTGAAAATATGGTATTATTGAAAAGAAGAATAAGTGGTTGAAATAAAGTGGCAAAATTGTAACTAGAGATTGGTCCACTTATTGTGTACGACCAAGAGGTATTTTTGCCCAATATTTTATTCTTTTTTAATCAATTTAATTTAACCCTAAGCCCTAGCTGCAACATTATAAAAGGAACATGATTCTCTCATCTCATACACTTAAACTCTTGTCAACTTGACTATTCAACCAAACCTAGATGAGTGAATCCCTTCTATAGAGATTTCACCTCCTTCATTGTTCTTCACCATATTCAAAAGCCTATAGTGAATGAGTGACGTTCTCACACATAGCAAGTCAAGTACTCAATCATAGTGAGTAAGACGGTGGTAACCCAACTCGAAGGAGAGAAAGAGATCTAGGTTCAGATCTTGATAATGCTCTGCTATAGAAAGGAATCAAGGGCTAGAGATCTTGAACGGAAGGAGTCATATTATTCTGCTGCAACCAATGTAAGGTTTTCTTAAACCCTTATGTGTTTATTTCATTGTTTTAGAGATTTCATATTTAGGATTTTAATGAAACATACTTGTTATTAAATCTAGATCCTGGTAAAATATTCCTAACAACTGGCCTCAGAGCCATGGTAATGATTTACTTTCATGAAATATGGATTTAAAATGATGAATATGGTTTGTTTGTTTTCGGTGGGTGTTCACGTTGGATGATTGAGGGTGTTTGAAAGCCATATTGACGGACTTCATTGTCAGAAGGATGGGGGGCACTTGTCTAAGATTATCTGGGGTAAGAAACCCCTCAGGTGGGCTTTCGGTGGGTGGTTACTTTCACACCTAGCAGTGCGGTCATGGGGTTTTTGAGGGCATTGATGTTTTCATGTTAGTTTATGTGATTATTAGATGACTGAATGTGATTTACGAAATTTTTCCATGAAAATAATTTTATTTTCGTTCTGAAAATATTTTATTTGGATTCCTTGTGAAAAATTAAGCAATTTTTGGTTTTTACAGAACTCAATTCCGATAAAAATTGACAAAGTTATGATTTTTGGAAGTTTCAGGTTGAAATTTGGTCGAAATGGTGCTATCGCACCAGCATCTCGGACAAGGAGGCTTGATGCGCGCGCGTGACCCGGACAATTTTTGTCTAAAGCCGCTGATGCTCCCTTGCTCAGACAAGCATGCGTACCTGCCAGACTGCAACTCGCCCACGGAAACCCTACAAATGCCGAGATTTCTTGGCGCAGGACCCTACAGCATGCTCCTTCCGGGCGCGCCCAAGGCTGCGTGCAACCTTCCTGGGCTGCACGTGCAACCAACCCCAAAAACCCTATTTTTGTGGGATTTTTCCAAATTTCCGAATTTTCTCAATTTTCAAACCTTAAAATTAAAATAATATATTATTTTTAATGTATTTAAACTTAAATATCAATTTTAAATTAATAATATTTATTTTTTAATAGATTATTAATAATCTTTGATATTTTGTGGTTTAAATTTAAAAAATTGATTATTTTATATTTTAAATTATTGTCAGCTTTAAAATTTGTTAATTTATTTAATATTTATATATTATATAATTAGAAGATGAGATATTTTAATATTGGGTATATTTTAAATTAAAGATAACTTTATCTTTTTAATTTGAAATATTATATTAAAATTATCTTATATGCTAAATTAAATAATTAATAAATTTGAAATTAACCTAGATATTTTTATAGATATTCTAACCATAATATTTTTAAATTCAAAATTTGGTATTTTGTTAAATATTTTAATTGTTTTTAAATTATAAGTTAGAAAAATGATATTTATGCTATTTTATATCATTTTACTTATTAGAAATTTATAAATTGTATTTTAAATATTTAATAACTTAGATATTTTTGTAGAAATTTGAAAAATACTTAATTTGAGATGTTTTGACATATAATTAGGATAATTATTATTTATTTATTATTTTATTCTTAAAATATTAATTCCCTAACCATATCTATTTTAAAAATTAGTTTATTTTGTTATTTTAATTTTATTAAATTATAAGATTAGAAATGATATTGAAAATATCTATTTGGTTATTTTTTAAATCATTTATCTTATTAGATATTTAATTTAATTTGATAAAAATAATTCAAATAAACCTAGATATTTCAAATTAGTTTCATTTTTTTTTTTTTGAATTTTAAATTTTGATGAGATATTAAAGGTTGGTTTTAACAACCCTAAATTTTCAAAATTTAGTTGGTTAGTTTGAAATAATAATTTAATTATATTAAGATCTTATTTCACATATTGTTACATGGATATTGTGTTTGTTTTATTTAATTGTTTATTCAAAACTTTTTTTTAACAAACCTATTATTTATTTGATCTAAATTGCTATGATTAACTTGTTGACAGATGCAATGATCTGATTTTAATCATAGTCTAATTGTCAATAGATCCTATAAATAATTTGTAACAGGTAAATTTTGTACTTCTTTCATCTGTGTAAACCTAGAAACATGATAGGGCCCATCCAAATCAATTTTATCTATTTGAGCCTATATGTTTGCATTTGGGCTTGGATGCATATAGGAAGCCCATTTATTTCTAGATATTTACATGGACTAGGTTGCTAAAATAAAATATCACAAATATGATAGTTTTATTTAGGCCCAATTAGTATTGGGCTTATTCAATGAATAACAATTATTTAATGAAAGGTTAAATTCCTCTCTTTTGGGCCTTGTGTGAGAGTTAGGGGGCCATTAGTAGTGGGTACGACATACTGAACCCAGCCCTCCCTCACATGAACAACCCCAATTGTGAAGGCTCATTTGCCTTATTTAAATAATTGTATTAGGCTAACTATACTAGTTTAACCTAATTAAAATTGAATTAGCAACATAATTAATATTAAAATAAATAAAATTAATTTTTCATTGGATTATTTTAAAATTAATTTAAATAAATACACTTAGGTTAATGAAATATTCTAGATTGAAATTTCTAGTAACGAATTTATATTTTCTAATATTTAATTAAGTAAAAATAATATATTTAAGTTGAAAATTAATTAATTAATTAATTTTAGACCAACTTAAATTAGAATATTTTTCTTAAAACTTAGACTTTAAATAGAATTAATAATTAAGTTGATTTTATTAAAAATTCTTAATTATTTGTTTATATTTCATGAAATTTAATTAAATGGAAAATATATTTAAATTGAAAATTAATTATTTAATTAATTTTGGACCAACTTAAATTAGAATATTTTCTTACATATTAAATTAGAATGAATAATTAAGTTGATTTTATTAAAGATACTTAATTATTTTTATTTTAATGAATTTAATTAAATGGAAAACTATGTTTAAGTTGGAATTTTTTTTTCAATTTCAGATCAACTGAAATTAGAATAATTTTCAGAATATTTTTTAATTTATTTTAATAATCATTTTTCCACATAATTTTGCATTGCATTTATTTATTTTAACTACAGATATTTCGAAAATTTTCAATTTTAAAAATTAGATTAAAGTTGAAAATTAGTTTATTAATTAATTTTAGATCAACTTAAATCAAGTAATTTTCATTAATGATTTAATTAAAATAAATGGATTAAATTATATTATTTTAATTAGAAAATTAGTAATTAGTTTATGAATTATCTAGATAGATATTTTTTAGGTAGACTTTTTGGTATTTTCCTAGATATATTTAATTAAATAAGAAAATTAATATTTGAGTTGATTTGTTCAAGACACTTAAATACTTGACATTTTTCTTAAGAGATTTAATTAAATAGAAAAATTATATTTATGTTAAAAATTAATTTATTTAATTTTAGATCAACATAAATTAGAATAATTTTTCCAGTTTTATTTTATTTTCTTTTAATATAAGAAAATTATAGAAAATTATATTTGAGTTGAAAATTAATTAATTTTGGAGCAACTTAAATTAAGAAAATTATTTTATTTTACATTAGATTTCGAATTCTATCAAATATATTTATAGAAAATTATATTTGAGTTGAAAAATAATTAATTTTGGACTAACTTAAATTAAGTAATTTTCATAATATTTATTGGAAAATTAATACTAAGGATGGAAAATAACTTATTTTTATTTTTTAGATCTTCCTAAAGTATAATTTTATAAATATTAAATTAAAATTTATATTTAGAGTTATCTAAATTAGTAATTTGAATAAATAAATATATATTAAAATAAATAGATTAAATAAGTACCAAATGAAAATACAACTCTTTAAAATAATGAGCTTTAGTTATAAGGATATTCAATCTCCATTGTTTGTCCTCCATGCTTAAATATTTTCAATATAACCTCGAGACGCTAGACTTCGTCCCCCTAATGGATGGTTACTCGTTGATACATTTAATACCGTAACGATCTCTTATGATAAGTATTTTGTAAGTTTTCGTCTCTATTAGACTCTCCCCTACGGTGACTACTTAGAGATAAATTTACGAAGTATGAAACAATGGTAGAAGCTCATAAAATAAGAATAACCTTCACTCTCGCCTACTGGGACAACGTTGGATTCTTATTTTGATCGAATAAAAGGTTGCTAGAATGGTGTCCATTTTAGATGAGCTGACAACTCTATTTAATGAATGACACTTTGACTCTCGCCTACCGGGACACTGTATCAGTTTGTTGGAGACCTTAGAAATTATTTAACATATGATTATTTTGTATTTTCACATGTCTTTGTTACTTGCTAAATGCTTAATAATTTCTGAATTGTGTATGAATTTATATTGAACCATGATATTTTCTTTTATTAATTGTAGTTGTAAATTTCGTGTAAAATAAGAATAACTTTGACTCTCGCCTACTGGAACATCGTTGGATTCTTATTTTAATTGAAATTATCCTTTAATTATTCCTCTTAGCTTATTCATTTTGAATTTGCTTACATAGTATTGTTGGGTTTCATGCCCTAAATAAAACTCCAATTCAATGTAATCCATTTTATTCAACATCAATAAAGAAACAGAAGTATTTTTTCATTCATTTGTGTCTGTTTGATTTATAAATTCATCTGAAACCCTTTTCACATACTTGATCCTGTTTATTGTGTTGTCAACACATTGGAAAGTAAACATGACTATGTGAATAAAGATTCCTAGATTTATCAGACACATGGTTTTACTGATATGATAATCTACAACGGAGTTTACTTGCATTTGGTATAATGCTATGCTCTTTCCAGAGCATTGGCTAAAGTAAAGCTCAGGTTGGGTGCATGGAGTATGCATCGGAAGGGACCGATATTGAACTTTGACATAGATTTATCAAACTTACCGTAATATCTATTCAAGTCAATATCGCCTAGTTGATCCTAGATCAAATGATCTAAATCCTGATATGATTAGGCTCAATCTCAAGAGTGTTATTCGTGTTCTTTGATTTGTTAGTTAAGCCTACTTTTGGGTCAGGGTGATACGTACATTTTGGGAACACGGTAGTGCAATTGAGTGGGAGCGCTAACATAAATATGGAATCTATAGCTTCTATCTGGCGAATAGTAAGTAAAGGATGATTTCCTTCGAGCTTGACCAAACGAAAATAAATGGTGGAGTACTCATTTCACATAGCTAAAATATCATTTATACGGGGTTAAGTGTTTTAAGGATAAAATACATTGTAGGGCGTTACGGTATTCTAATCCATTTATAGTGTAGATCATTCATATAGAGGATCATTGATCAAATTAGGATTATAACAATGGATAACTAATGACGTGTCTATATGGTGGAACATATAGAGCGTTGTGTATACTGAGATTGCAATTCTAAGTTCTATGAGTGGATTCAACGAAGAATTAATAAGTCAGTGAGTTTAGGTTATAAATTCTTGATCTGCTTATTGGAAGCTCGGTTATATAGACCCATGGTCCCCCCACTAGTTGAGATAATAATACTTGTAAGACTCATTTAATTGGTTTTGATTAATCAATTATAATTCTCGAATTAGACTATGTCTATTTGTGAATTTTTCACTAAGTAAGGGCGAAATTGTAAAGAAAGAGTTTTTAGGGCATAGTTGTTAATTAAGATACTTTGTATGGTTCAATTAATAAATATGATAAATGAAAATATTATTTAATACTTATTTATAATTATTAAATAGTTAGAATTGGCATTTAAATGGTTGAATTTGAAAATTGGCGTTTTTGAGAAAATGAGATGCAGAAATGATAAAACTGTAAAATTGCAAAAAGTAAGGCCCAAATCCATATAGCCATGGTCGGCCGCTTTTATAGGCTTTATCATCTGATATTTTCATTATTTTAATGCCAAATAATTCAAACCTAACCCTATGTTGAATGCTATAAATAGATAGTGAAGGCTTCAAGAAATTTACACTTTTACTTCTGATTTTCTGCACAGAAAAACCTGAGCCTTCTCTTTCTAAACCCTAGCCGCCACCTTCATACTCTTCTTCTTCCTTGAATAATTTCAAACCTCTAAGTGATAGAGTAGTGCCCACACACAGCAAGTGATACCTCAATCATAGTGAGGAAGATCGTGAAGAAAGAAATTCAACAAGAAGGAGATTCAACACTAAAGAAAGGAGAGAAAGAGATCCAGGTTCAGATCTTGATAATACTCTGCGACAGAAAGGATACAAGGGTTAGAGATCTGAACGGAAGGAGACATTTTATTCCGCTGCACCCAATGTAAGGTTTCTCATACTTTATATGTGTTTATTTTATAATCGTTTTAGAAGTTCATATTTTGGGTGTTAATCAACATACTTGTGAGTAGATCTAAGATCCTGGTAAAATAATTTCCAACAACTGGCCTCAGAGCCACGGTAATTGATTTGCTTGCAAGAAATTTGGACTTAAAACGATTTGTTTGTGTTTTGGATGGTATCATGTTGTTTTGTGTGTTGTATGATGAATTATTGATGTTTGTAAATTTTCGTGAAAACTAATTGAATATCTGTTTCTGGAATTATTTTTATTGGATAGTATGGAAAAAATTAAGCAATTTACTTTTTTACAGAACTCAATTTCGATTTAATTTGAATTAGTTATGATTTTTTGAAGTTTCAAAAATATCGAGATGGTGCAACTGTCACACGCGCACGCGAGAGGCGCTACCCTCAGATAGCACGCGCACGGACACGAATTCGTGTCTGAAACCGAGCCTGTGCACGCGGACATGCAACATTAAATGTTATTTCTGATCTATATTAATAAGTAAATCTGATTATATTGAAATGAGTTTTATTTAGGGCATAAAACCCAACAAAATCTACTAGGAATTGATTTATCAAGAGAACAATGGGTACAATTCATTCTTAATAGTCTTCCTCTGGAGTATAATGAATTTGTTGTTTCTTACATGATCAACAATTTCAACTCCTCCGACATGGAGAAGCTCGAACCAGAATTACGAGCCCATGAATGGAATCTGATTTCAATGGGACCTCCTGGGTTTGCAAATCTTAATTAGAGGAAAAGGATTAAGCATGAAGGCTTTAGCAAAGCTGCTTCTTCAAGTACAATTATCAGACATAATCTTTTATGTTCGAATTGTAATGAAAATGGACATTAAGAAGAACGATGTCCCCGACTTCTAAACAATTCAAACGAAGGTAATGCTTTTGTCTTTGAATCATGTGTTTTAGAGAACGACAAATCCACTTGGATTGTTGATTCTGGGTCTACTAACCATGTATGTTCTTCACTGCAGCTGCTTGAAACTTGGGAAAATCTGCTTCCAAAAGAGTTAAAGCTTAAAGGTTGTAATGGCGAGTTAGTGTCGGTCAAAGCTAGAGGAAAAGCTCGCATCAAGTTTCAACAAAGATTTTTAATTTTAGAAATTTTTTTATTTATTCCAAACATTAGTAGAAACTTGATTAGTGTCTCATGTTTGCAAAAACAATCTTATATATTGAATTTTTCGAGTTCTTAGTGTTCAATTTCTCGTAATGGATTTCAAATATGTGTTGCTTCCATGGAACAAGGGCTTTATGTTTTAAGACCAAATACACAAATCTCACTAAGTAGTGAACTTTTCAATGTAGCTAAACCTAGAAACCTCAAAAGAAAAGATATTGATAATGATGATCAAACTTATCTATGGCATTTACATTTAGGTCATATAGGCTTTGATAGACTCAAAAGGCTTACCAAAGACGGTCCATTGAAAAATGTCATCTTAGGTGAATTGCCAGTATGCGAGTCCTGCCTGGAAGGAAAAATGACCAAACGTTCTTTCTCTACAAAGGGAGAGCGTGCCGAACAACCCCTAGGGTTAGTACATTCAGATGTTTGCGGACCTTTGAATGTAAAAGCCCGAGGTGGTTATGAGTATTTTGTCACTTTCATTGACGATTACTCTAGATATAGTTTTCTTTACCTAATGCAAAAGAAATCTGAAACGTTTGAAAAGTTTCAAGAATTTCATGCTTTGGCTCAAAACCAATTAGGTAAAACATTAAAGATTTTGCGAACTGATAGGGGTGGAGAATATATGGATATGCAGTTCAAAGATCATTTAATTGAACTTGGAATTGAATCCCAATACACTGCCCCAGGCACTCCACAGCAAAATGGAGTTGCAGAAAGAAGAAATCGCACTCTTTTGGAAATGGTTAGGTCTATGCTGAGTTATTCAACTCTGTCTACGTCCTTCTGGGGATATGCTATATAGATGGCAAATGACATTTTAAATGTTGTTCCATCTAAAGCAGTCCCTAAGACACCCGTCGAACTATGGAATGGTCGTACACCTAGTTTACGCCACTACAGAATTTGGGGGTGCCCTGCTCATGTCTTGAGAAAGAAAGAAGGCAAACTTGAATCACGAACTAAAGTGTGCATGTTTGTCGGAAATTCTAAAGAGACTAGGGGTGGACTGTTTTATAAAGTGTTTGTTTCTACAAATGCTACTTTTCTTGAAGAAAACTATATTAAAGACAAAAAACCGAAAAGTGAAGTTGTTTTAGAGGAAATGCTTTCAGATATAACTCCTTCCAATGTTCCGTCCTCTTCCACTCAAGAAGAGGATAATCCCACTCCCTCAGTCGAACCTACTGAGAAAACTACTACCAAAGTTCCTGTTAAGAAGATCACCGCTCCTCGTCGTAGTGGGAAGGTTTCAACAAAACCAGCTCGTTATGGCTTGGATGGTGAAATCAATATGGTCGTTGGTGATGGTATTGATGACGACCCATTAACCTATAAACAGGCAATGGCTAGTCCGCAACGGAAACGATGGTCAGCCGGCATGGATTCAGAAATGGATTCCATGAAAAAGAACAAAGTCTGGGAATATGTAGACGCATATGATGACTATCATCCAATCAGATGTAAGTGGGTTTACAAGAAGAAAAGAGGCGCTGGAGGCGAAGTCGAATCTTTTAAAGCTAGACTTGTAGCCAAGGGTTATACCCAAAGAGAAAGTGTGGACTATGAGGAAAATTTATTCCTGTTGCCATGCTCAAATCCATCTGAATTCTTCTCTCCATAGCTACTGCTTTCGATTATGAAATTTGGCAAATGGATGTCAAGACTGCCTTCCTTAATGGGGTACTTGAAGAAACCATCTATATGGAGCAACCAGAAGGCTATGTTCTTCCAGGGCAGGATAAGAAAGTTTGCAAATTAAATAAGTCTATATATGGACTTAAGCAAGCTTCTCGCTCATGGAACAAAAGGTTTGATGAAATCATCAAAACCTACGGCTTTCTTCAGAATGAAGATGAACCTTGTGTTTACCAACTCAAGGAAGACCAAGTAGTAGTATTCCTGGTCCTTTATGTTGACGACATTTTGATTATTGGAAACAATATCAAGAAAATGACTAACATCAAGGAATGGCTTAACAATCAATTCGATATGAAAGATTTGGGTGAGGCAGCCTATGTTCTTGGTATTCAGATTATCAGAAACCGGAAGAACAGATCCCTTACTCTCTCTCAAACAACCTATATTGACAAAGTTTTAGAGAGATTCTCCATGAACAACACCAATGGGGAAAACATGCCTTCTAGATATGGTATTCGTCTATCTAAGGAACAGTCTCCTACTGATCCTCAAGAGATAGAGGACATGGCGAAAATTCCCTATACTTCTGCAGTTGGAAGTCTAATATATGCAATGTTATGCACTAGACCTGACATCTGCTATGCAGTTGGAATCGTGAGCAGGTATCAATCAAATCCAGGACAGGAACATTGGAATGCAGTTAAGTATATTCTGAAATACTTAAGAGTACAAGAAATCTTGTATTAGTCTATAAGGGTGGTGCTTTAAATCCAATAGGCTATACTGATTCAGATTTTCAGGCATGTCTTGAAGACAGAAAATCTACATCTGGGATTGTATTTACTCTTGGGGGTGGAGCAGTGGTTTGGAGAAGTGCTAAACAAACCGCGATATCGGACTCGACGATAGAAGCAGAATACATAGCTGCAGCAGAAGCTGCTAAAGAGCATGTCTGGCTAAGAAAGTTCTTCACCATTATCGGTGTCGTGCCTGGAATGAAAAAGCCTCTGGTCCTACTTTGTGATAATAATGGAGCAATAGCCAATAGTAAGGAACCTCAAAGTCACAAGAGAAGCAAACACATAGAAAGGAAGTATCACATCATCAGAGAATATGTGGCAAGTCTTGGCAGTAACTGCATTTGAAAAGCACCGTCAGAATTTAGGATTAATTGATATGTACTGATTAGTTTTATATTAGTGCAAGTGGGAGTTTGTTGGGTTTTATGCCCTAAATAAAACTCCAATTCAATGTAATCCATTTTATTCAACATCAATAAAGAAACAGAAGTATTTTTCATTCATTTGTGTATGTTTTGGTTCATGTTATCAATTGCTTGTCTATTTGATTTAAAAATTCATCTGAAACCCTTTTCACATACTTGATCCTGTTTATTGTGTTGTCAACACATTGGAAAGTAAACATGACTATGTGAATAAAGATTCCTAGATTTATCAGACACAGGGTTTTAATGATATGATAATCTACAACGGAGTTTACTTGCATTTGGTATAATGCTATGTTCTGTCCAGAGCATTGGCTAAAGTAAAGCTCAGGTTGGGTGCATGGAGTATGCATCGGAAGGGACCGATATTGAACTTTGACATAGATTTATCATACTTACCGTAATATCTATTCAAGTCAATATCGCCTAGTTGATCCCAGATCAAAGGATCAAAAATCCTGATATGACTAGGCTCAATCTCAAGAGTGTTATTCGTGTTCTTTGATTTGTTAGTTAAGCCTACTTTTCGGTCAGGGTGATAAGTACATTTTGGGAACACGGTAGTGCAATTGAGTGGGAGCGCTAACATAAATATGGAATCTATAGCTTCTATCTGGCGAATAGTAAGTAAAGGATGATTTCCTTCGAGCTTGACCAAACGAAAATAAATGGTGGAGTACTCATTTCACATAGCTAAAATATCATTTATATGGGGTTAAGTGTTTTAAGGATAAAATACATTGTAGGGTGTTACAGTAATCTAATCCATTTACAGTGTAGATCATTCATATAGAGGATCATTGATCAAATTAGGATTATAACAATAGATAACTAATGATGTATCTATATGGTGGAACATATAGAGCGTTCTATATACTGAGAGTGCAATTCTAAGTTTTATGCGTGGATTCAACGAAGAATTAATAAGTCAGTGAGTTTAGGTTATAAATTCTTGATCTGCTTATTGGAAGCTCGGTTATATAGACCCATGGTCCCCCCACTAGTTGAGATAATATTACTTGTAAGACTCATTTAATTGGTTTTGATTAATCAATTATAATTCTCGAATTAGACTATGTCTATTTGTGAATTTTTCACTAAGTAAGGGCGAAATTGTAAAGAAAGAGTTTTTAGGGCATAGTTGTTAATTAAGATACTTTGTATGGTTCAATTAATAAATATGATAAATGAGAATATTATTTAATACTTATTTATAATTATTAAATAGTTAGAATTGGCATTTAAATGGTTGAATTTGAAAATTGGCGTTTTTGAGAAAATGAGATGCAGAAATGATAAAACTGCAAAATTGCAAAAAGTAAGGCCCAAATCCATATAGCCATGGCCGGCCGCTTTTATAGGCTTTATCATCTGATATTTTCATTATTTTAATGCCAAATAATTCAAACCTAACCCTATGTGGAATGCTATAAATAGATAGTGAAGGCTTCAAGAAATTTACACTTTTACTTCTGATTTTCTGCAGAGAAAAACCTGAGCCTTCTCTTTCTAAACCCTAGCCGCCACCTTCATACTCTTCTTCTTCCTTGAATAATTTCGAACCTCTTAGTGATAGAGTAGTGCCCACACACAACAAGTGATACCTCAATCATAGTTAGGAAGATCGTGAAGAAAGACATTCAACAAGAAGGATATTCAACACTAAAGAAAGGAGAGAAAGAGATCCAGGTTCAGATCTTGATAATACTCTGTGATAGAAAGGATACAAGTGTTAGAGATCTGAACGGAAGGAGACATTTTATTCCGCTGCACCCAATGTAAGGTTTCTCATACTTTATATGTGTTTATTTTATAATCGTTTTAGAAGTTCATATTTACGGTGTTAATCAACATACTTGTGAGTAGAACATATGTATTTGTTCATTTATATAGTGTCGTCAGCACAGTGGAATATAATCATGATTATATTTTCAAAAGTTTAATTCCCTAATTTGTCAGTTCACTGGATTTAGATTGGCATGATAATCAGCGATAGGTATACTTACACCTTTGAAAAGTGTTATGTCCTTTCCAGGGTATTGGCAAAGTTTACCAGTATCGAATCTATGGAGTATACGTTGGAAGGGACCGATATTGATCTTAGATAAGATATCTTAAACTTACCGTTATATCTTTCTAAGTCAATATCAATGGTGATCTTAGGTCTATGGATCTTAATCCTAACATTGTTAGGTTCGATCTCAAGAGTGTTATTTGTATTCTTTGATTTGTTACTTAAGCCTACCTTTTGGTCTGGGTGATACGTACATTTTAGGAACATGATAGTACGATTGAGTGAGAGCGCTAATCATAGATATGGAATCTATAGCTTCTATCTAGACATAGAAGTGAAACGATAATTTTCTTCGAGCTTCGCTGAATAGAGATAAATGATTGAGATCTCATTTCAGTAATTTTATTAGTTTATTGAAGTATCATTTATAGGTTGCTAAGTGTTTTAAGTATAAAATACATTGAAGGGTAGAACGGTAAATTTATCCATATTCAGTGTAGATCATCTATAGAGGATCCTTGACTATTAGGATTGTAACAATGGATAATCATAACGTATCTATATCGTGGTACATATAGAGCGTTCTATATAACTGAGAGTGTATTCAACTCGAAGTTCTATAGTAATTCAATGAGGAATTAATAAGTTAGGGAGTTTACTTTGTAAATTCTAGATTTACTTATTGGAAGCTCGGTTATATAGGACCATGGTCCGCTCACTAGTTGAGATAATACTGCTTGTAGACTCAGTTAATTGATTTTAATTAATCAATTATAATTCTAAAATTAGACTATGTCTTATTTATGAATTTTCACTAAGGAAGGGCTTAATTGTGAAGAAAAGAGTTTTTGGGGTCAATTTGTTAATTAAGAGACTTTGTATGGTCTAATTAATAAATTACATAAATGGCAATTTTATTTAGTAATTAATTATAATTATTAAATAAATAGTTTTGACATTTATAAGGTTGAATTAGAACATATGGTATTATTGAAAAGAAGAATAAGTGGTTGAAATAAAGTGGCAAAATAGTAACTAGAGATTGGTCCACTTATTGTGTACGGCCAAAAGGTATTTTTGCCCAATATTTTATTCTTTTTTAATCCATTTAATTCAACCCTAAGCCTTAGTTGAAAAACTATAAAAGGAACATGATGCTCTCATCTCATACACTTGAACTTTTGTCATCTTGACTATTCAACCAAACCTAGATGAGAGAGTGCCTTCTATAGAGATTTCACCTCCTTCATTGTTCTTCACCATATTCGAAAGCCTATAGTAAATGAGTAACATGCCCACATATAGGAAGTGAAGTACTCAATCATAGTGAGTAAGACGGTGGTAACCAAACCCGAAGGAGAGAAAGAGATCCAAGTTCAGATCTTGATAATGCTCTGCTACATAAAGGAATCAAGGGCTAGAGATCTTGAGCAGAAAGAGTCATATTATTCCGCTGTAACCAATGTAAGGTTTTCTTAAACCCTTATGTGTTTATTTCATTGTTTTAGAGAATTCATATTTAGGATGTTAATGAAACATACTTGTTATTAAATCTAGATCTTGGTAAAATATTCCCAACAATTTCATCATCTGCTCATTGTCCTATTTTTTTAAAGCCTGAACCAAACCAGAGTTTTCCTTATAATCCTAAATTTAAGTTTTAAAATGCTTGGCTCAAGGAGCCAATGTGTTTTGAGATTGTAAGGGACTGTTATGAGAATGGGAATGATGAAAATTTGTTTAGTAAATTCGCTCGGTGTGCGAATAAGTTGAGTGTTTGGGGGAACAAGGTGACTGGAAACTTCAAGGTGCATATTAGCCGTTGTAAGAAGGAGCTCCAAAGGCTGGCCAACAGAAGAGATACAGCTTCTATTCAAAGACATAAAGAAGTAAATGAGGAGTTGTTTCATGTTCTTGACCAAAGAGAAGCTTTTTGGAAGCAGCGATCTAAACAGCTTTGGTTAAAACAAGGAGATCACAATAGCAGTTATTTTCATAAGGCTGCCACAACTAGGAAAAGACACAACAAAATTGTAAGTTTGAAGAATGAAAATGGAGTTCGGGTTGGTTGGGATAATGGACTTTCTCAAGTGATGATTGATTATTTCACAACATTATTCCAAGCTTCAAATTTGTCTTGTCCCGAAGTGATTAATTGTGTAAATAGCTCAGTCCTTAGTTTTCTTCATGACGAGTTGCGAATGGCTGTCTCTGAAGAAGAGGTTAAAAGGGCGATCTTTCAAATGCATCCAGATAAAAGTCTTGGATCGGATGGAATGACACCTGGTTTTTACCAGAAATGTTGGAGCATTGTTGGTCGTGATGTAGTAGCTGCTGTCCAGAGTTTCTTTCTGACAGGGAAGTTCGAACTGGGTTGTAGCAAAGCAAATATAGTTTTGGTAGAAGAAACATCCAGAGGATATGACTTAGCTTAGGCCAATCGTGTTGTGTAATGTTGTCTATAAAACAATCACGAAGGTAACGGTGAATCGTATGAAGCCGTATATGAATGCCATTGTTGGTGATACTCAAAGTGCTTTCATTCTGGGACGTCTTATTTCGGACAACATCCTGATTTCTTTTGAGGTGCTTCATTATTTGAAGAGAAAAAGGAAAGGTAAAGATGGCTTTATGGCTCTAAAGTTAGACATGAGCAAAGCCTATGATAGGATTAAATGGCCTTTTTTGGAAATTATGTTAAGGAAGTTAAGCTTTGACCAATGGTGGATTTTTTTGTTGATGAAGTGTGTAACCTCGGCTCAATATATGGTGGTTCATGAGAATAAGGAGATGGGGCCAATTATCCCTTCCCGGGGTATTAGACAAAGGGATCCACTATCCTCGTACCTGTTTATCCTATGTGCTGAGGGCCTCTCGGCTTTGTTGTACAAGTATGAAAGAGCTGGTCTTATTCATGGGTGCAAGGTGGCTAATGGAGCACCTTGTATTTCTCACATGCTCTTTGCAGACCATAGCTATCTGTACTGCAAAGCTACCATTTTAGAAGCTACCAGGATAAAAGATATCCTTCTAAAGTTTGAAGCGGCTTCTAGCCAAAAGTTGAATGTTTCAAAGTCTTCTATTTTCTGTAGCACCAATACTACCCAGCAACTTGTGATACTATTAATAGTATGTTAGGCATGTCTATTGCGAGTGAAGGTAGTTTGTATCTTGGCTTACCAAGTATCTTAAGCAGGAATAAATTTGCGGTGCTGGGATATCTCAAGGAAAGGGTTCGGAAAAGGATTGAAGGTTGGGAGACAAAGTTCTTGTCACGGGCTGGCAAAGAAGTTCTGATCAAAACGGTTGCTCAATCACTTCCAAGCTATGTAATGAGCATTTCCCTGTTGCCTTTGGACATTACGCGTGATATGCATGAACAAATTCTGGTGGCAAGGTGTGAATAATGCTTAAAATGGTATACATTGGTTCTCTTGGGATAGGCTTTGCTTACATAAATCTAAGGGTGTTATCGGATTTCATCATCTGTGGGATTTCAACTTATCTATGCTTGCAAAACAAGGGTGGAGGCTGCTATCTCGTCCAAATTTGCTTGTAGCTAAAATTTTCAAAGCTAGGTACTATTCAAATGGCTCCTTTCTCACGCCACAGCTGGGGTCTAATCCGAGTTATGTGTGGTGGAGTGTATTGGAAGCTCAGGACCTAGTTAGGAAAGGTACTTGTTGGTGTGTTGTTGATGGTGAAGACATTAATGTTCTCCAAGAACCTTGGCTGTCAAGTGATGAAGATCCATTTGTCAACTCAAACTATCCTTGTTAGTTTGAATCCAAAGTTTGTAATCTAATGTCTATAGAAGGTGGGAGTTGAGATATTGAGATCTTGAATGACTTGTTTAATGAGAGGGATAAGAAGCTTATTTTGGATATCCCCTTGTATGTTGGCCACGGTAGTGGTAAGCTAACTTGGATCTACGAAACGTCAGGCCTTTATTCTGTCAAAAGTGCATACAATTTACTCCAAAAGCTATATGGCAGGTGGAACTCTAGTGAAGATGATCACACCAAGTTTTGGACTAAATCCTGGAAGCTGAAAAATCCCCCCAAAAGTGAAGAACTTGGTCTAGCATGTGGTAGGGAATGTCTGCCTACTTTGCAGCAGCTGAAAGTAAAACGAGTGGATGTACAAACAATCTGTCCAATCTGCCATGGTGAAGATGAATCCATTGTTCATGCTCTCATGACTTGTACAATGGCGAAGCAAGTGTGGGATCGTGTTGGCATTGGAACTCATTTTGTAGCAGCTGAACCAATATGTAACGCCCTAAATAATTAGGCACGCTACCCAAAATACTTATGAAGCCCTAATCCCCTAACCGGGATTACTAATTAAAATAGCGCAGAATTTAAACTTTTATATTAAACAGACTGAAAATAAACTTGTAATATATTTAAACTTTTCAAAATAGTTGGGATCCCAAAAACATTTACAAACTTATTACAAGTTCTTTCTTACTAGCCGACCTAAGCGGCAAAACAGAATACAAAAGTCAACACTGTTAGACCCATAACCCGCTTGGTCTGAAGTGGCATGAACATGTACATTCTTCGCCCTGCTCCTGAAACTCATGGCTGATCAGCTAATGCCTACCCTTTCCTGCACAGTAGAGCACCCGTGAGCCAAGCCCAGCAAGACAGTATAAATCATAACAAATATATTATGCTCATTCACATATGTCTGTATAGCACAGACCTGATCATTATTTCATCATGCCCATTTATGTCTACGTGGCGTAGACCTATGTGTTGCGCTCACACATCTAATTAAATCTACATGACGTAGACCCACGTGTTACTCTCACACGTCTAAATACATTAAGGCCTTAAAAGCGGTTCATCTCGGTTATGAGTACCGAGTCCAACCTGATTATGCCTTGAGCACATAATCCTTAAATCTCATTTCAATTAACATGGCATGGCATTTATACACATATATCACTAGGGTAATAACCCTAGGCTATTAGACCGTTCCTATTAGGGTAATAACCCTAATCCCGGTTACTTAAACATTCATGCATATCATTCTCAACATAAGCACCACTGCGCATACTCTACGTGCTAATCACTGTCTTACCTGTTGTCCCGCAATAGTAGAGATTCCAAATCCCCGGGTGCTCCTGACCAGGTGCCGGTAATCCTAGTCACACACAATCCGGGATTTTCACAAATAGGGTTAACCCCTGATTTCACATTCATAAAATAAATTCATGGCATTTCAAATACAGATAATCACATAGAGCTCGAAAAGAGCTTTCCAACGGTATAAAGAACGTCCCAAACGGAGTCCCGAGTCAAAAGTTATGGCCAAAACAAATTTCAGCATTTCCCGATGAACTCCAACCGGAATTCCGGATGAACCAACCGGAATTCCGGTTGTCTGGGCAGAGAACATGAAATTTCTCAATCTTTAAACCCCCAAAACTCACTCAAATCATTCCCAAACATTCCCAAACTTTCCAGAGCATCAATATATGTTATAATAAACATATTCCACAACTTAAACCCACCAATTGCACTAAAAATCAAAAAGTGCCATTAAAGCACCAAGCTTGAGTTCCATGAACTCAAGCTTGCTTTTCACAACCAAAATCACAATTAATCCACTTAGAGCAGCTAGGAAATATTATAGGGTCTAAAACACATATTTATGCATCAAAATCCAACAATAAATCCCATAATTTCAGATTGTAAAAATCAACTTAAAATTATGTTCAAACTCCAAAACTTCAAGCTCTAAACTTGAGCTTCAACTCAACCAACTCAATCAATTTTCCAGCTGCAAACACTTTCAAAAATCTGAATTCAAGACATGAAAATAACCCTAAAAATTTATCTAGAGCTCAATCAAACACCCAAGCAAGGATTCAAGCATCACATACTCAAATTCAACAAAACTAACTTCAATTCCTTTACACATGCAATCTCAAGAACATTAGCACAAACTTATGCTTTTACAACACTCAAATTCAGAAGTAAAAATCAAGATTAAAGTCATAGAAAACTACCTCAAACTCAAACCAAGAATTCACAACTTCAAAGCTCCAAAACAAGCTAAGAACCAAGCTTTTCTTCAAATTCAACTTTTGAAATAATAAGAGGGTTTGGGAGAGAGAGGGGGTCGGCCAAGAGTGAAAGCAAAACCAGAAAATTGCTTTTCATTTCATCAAAAATCAATTTTAATCAAACATAATAATTAGGGGTGAAATGACCAAAATGCCCTCATGGCTTATTATTCACACCTACACCCTCACAAGGGTAAATAAGTCATTTCAATACTCAATTAATTTCAAATAAATTTCAGATTATCATTCATCAAATAAAATGCCAAATTATCAATCCAATTTACATTTCGGGCCCGAACCCGGTTCGGCCCAAAATTCCCAGTTGTGACTATACCGCGCTAACCTGTCAGAACACACCTGAAAAGACAACACAGGTATACTATATAATAATATAGTTCCATTAAGCACGTAATCAAATTAATTTCATAATTTTACCCTTCTCGGGTCATAATTACTAAAATGCCCCTGGCTCACCAATGGGGTCTTAACATAATAAAATTCATATAATTTCACATATATTAAATTATATAATAATATAATTTCCTCAATTATACATAATTATCTAGTTAGGGTTTTGCTAATCCATTTCTTAATTCCGGGTATTACAATTACCCCCTCCTTATAGAAATTTCGTCCCGAAATTTACCTGAACAACTCCGGATATTTCTGCTGCATATCCGTCTCGAGTTCCCAAGTTGCCTCTTCTACTTTACTGTTCCTCCACAGTACTTTCACTAGTGCCACTGTCTTGCTTCTCAAGACTTTTTCTCTTCTATCAAGTATTTGCACTGGTTGTTCCTCGTATGACAAGTCCGGCTGAAGTTCCAATGCTTCATAACTCAGAACATGGGACAAGTCTGAGACATATTTCCGAAGCATTGAAACATGAAACACATTATGTACGGTACGTGGGGGCATAGTCAACCTGTACGCTACTTGCCCTATCCTCTCAAGGATTTCAAAAGGTCCAATGAACCTCGGGCTAAGCTTTCCTTTCTTCCCAAAGCGTTTTATGCCTTTCATCGGAGATATTCGAAGAAATACCATGTCCCCGACTTGAAAATCAATATCTCGACGCTTTGGATCGGCATAACTATTTTGCCTACTCTGAGCCGCGAGCATTCGCGCTCTAATCTTATCAACTGCCTCACTTGTTTTCTGAACAGCTTCGGGACCCAAGAACTTTCTTTCACCCACTTCATCCCAGTGAATGGGCGATCTACATTTTCTTCCATATAAAAGTTCATAGGGAGCCATCCCGATTGTTGCTTGATAGCTGTTATTATAAGAAAACTCGATCAGGGGAAGGTACTTTACCCATGATCCCTCAAAGTCAAGCACACATGCCCGTAGCATGTCCTCTAAAATCTGAATGGTCCTCTCGGATTGCCCATCCGTCTGAGGATGAAAAGCTGTGCTGAACTTTAACTGAGTTCCCATAGCTCGATGCAGACTCTCCCAGAATCTCGATGTAAACTTCGGATCTCTATCCGACACAATGGACTTTGGGACACCGTGCAGACGAACAATTTCTCTAACATATAATTCAGCATACTGATCAATGGAGAAATTCGTCCGAACAGGTAAAAAGTGAGCAGACTTTGTAAACCTGTCCACTATGACCCACACAGAGTCAAATTGTCCCGTGGTTCTAGGCATACCTACCACGAAGTCCATAGCTATATCTTCCCATTTCCATTCTGGTATTTTCAGTGGTTGCAGCAACCCTGCAGGTCGCTGGTGCTCAGCTTTCACTTGCTGACATGTAAGGCACTTTGCAACATACTCAGCGATGTCATTCTTCATGCCTGGCCACCAAAACATGGCTTTCAGGTCTTGGTACATCTTTGTCGACCCTGGATGAACTGAATAAGGAGTCGTGTGAGACTCATCCATGATCTCTTTCTTGATGTTTTCATTCATAGGCACACAAACTCGACTTCCAAAACTCAACATTCCCGTTTCATCTACTGAGAAATCACTAGCCTTCCCAGCCAAAACCCTAGCTCGGGTTTTTATCAACTCTGAATCTTGCTTTTGTGCTTCTTTAATTCTCTCTAAAAGAGTGGATTGTAGGGTAATATTAGCCAATTGCCCCACAACCAACTCAATCTGAGCTCGAGTCATTTCATTTGCTAACTGTCGGGAGATTTGCTTCATAGTACTCAACTGACTCTGACCTTTTCTACTCAAAGCGTCAGCAACCACATTGGCTTTACCAGGATGATAAAGGATCTCACAATCATAATCCTTCACCAATTCTAGCCAACGTCTTTGTCTCATATTCAAGTCCTTCTGGGTGAAGAAGTATTTCAGACTTTTATGATCAGTGTATATCTCACATTTCTCGCCATAAAGGTAATGCCGCCAAATCTTTAGCGCAAATACCACTGCTGCGAGTTCTAAATCTTGAGTAGGGTACCTCTACTCGTACTCCTTTAACTGCCGAGAAGCATAAGCTATTACCCTCCCAGCCTGCATAAGCACACAGCCGAGACCCTGTCTCGAGGCATCACAATATACCACAAACTTTTCCTTATCTGAAGGAAGAGTTAGTACAGGAGCGGTAATCAAGCGTTGCTTTAACTCCAGGAAACTTTTCTCACACCGATCAGTCCAAACAAACTTCTGGTTCTTTCGGGTCAGCTCCGTTAAGGGTACAGAAATCTTTGAAAATCCCTCAACGAATCGACGATAATAACCAGCCAAACCCAGAAAACTTCTGACCTCTGTAGCTGACTTCGGTACTGGCCAATCCCGTACAACTTCAATTTTAGCCGGATCCACCATGATCCCATCTTTATCCACTATGTGCCCCAAAAATGAGACACGAGATAACCAGAATTCACACTTTTTGAACTTAGCATAAAGCTTGTGATCCCGTAATCTTTGCAAAACTGCTTTGAGATGCAACTCATGCTCTTCTTCTGTCTCAGAGTACACCAAAATGTCATCGATAAACACAATCACAAACCTATCCAGGTAATCCTTAAACACCCGATTCATCAAATCCATGAATGCCGCCGGGGCATTAGTGAGTCCAAAAGACATCACAAGAAATTCATAGTGTCCATACCGAGTACGAAACGCAGTTTTCAGGATATCTTCCTCTCGAATTCTCAGCTGATGATAGCCTGAGCGAAGATCAATCTTGGAAAAGACCGTCTTCCCATTCAGTTGATCAAACAGATCATCAATTCGAGGTAAAGGATACTTGTTCTTAATGGTAAGCTTGTTCAACTCCCGGTAGTCAATACACATTCGCAGGGTTCCGTCTTTCTTCTTCACAAACAAAACCGGAGCACCCCAAGGTGAGTAGCTCGGTCTGATGAATCCCAGATTCAGTAACTCTTGCAATTGTATCTTCAATTCCTTCAACTCAGCTGGAGCCATTCGGTACGGTGCTTTAGACACTGGATCCACTCCCGGAGCCAATTCAATAACAAATTCAATTTCCCGAACAGGTGGCAATCCCGGCAAATCTTCTGGAAAGACATCAAGGAACTCACATACCAATCTCGTATTCTCAGGCCCCGATGTCACAGGTTGGCTAGTGTCCACTGTAGTAACTATGAACCCTAGACAACCTCTACCCATCAGGTCTTTAGCTTTCAACAGTGATATTCTCGGTATGCGTGCCCCTTGAACTTTACCCACGAACACCGCTGGGTTAGCACCGTCGGGCTCAAACACCACCATCTTCCGTTTGCGATCAATCATCGCTCCATATTTAGACAGAAAATCCATTCCCAGGATTATGTCAAAATCAGATAATTGCAGCTCAATTAGATTGGCGGTCAACTCACAACCGTCAATCCAAAAAGACAAGGACCGAATCCACCTTGTGGATATTATCAGGTCTCCCGAGGGTAACAGGGTTCCAAACCCCGAAACATAAATATCACATGGCTTATGTAAACTTTCTATCACTCTACTCGATACATATGAATGAGTAGCTCCCGAATCAAATAACACAGTATAAGCACAACCATTAATAGATAACTGACCTGTCACAACTGACGGACTAGCATCAGCATCTGCCTGAGTTATAGTGAAAAGTCGCCCCGGGTTCTGAGCAACATTCTTCTTAGGCTCTTCTCTCTTGGCTTGGGGACAGTCTCTGATAAAGTGGCCTACCATGCCACACTGGAAACATGCCTTGGCTCGGCACTCACCAGGATGATGCTTCTTGCATTTAGAACATTCTGGATATGATCGGAATGAGGACCCGCGACCCTGACGGCCACCTCTGTTTCCCCGAAACTTTCTATTTCCCCCTGAAGCTCCGGAAGCCTCAGCCTTCCGTTTGTGCTCAGGGTTGCCACTGTCGGTCCCCTTACTGACATTACCACCAGCAGGAGGGTTTGATGCCATGGCGGCATCCTTTGCAGCCTGCTCCTTCATTACTTGCTGCTCGGCCTCCTCAGCAATTAAGGCCAAGTCTACCACTCTCTTATACAGAGTGTCATGTGATGTGGTAATCTTCAAGTCCCGACTAATTGTAGCATTTAGTCCTCGAACATATTTTACGCTTTCCGGTAAAATGCCGTAGGCACCGTATCACCAAGCAAATTTAGATAACCGATCGAATTCCAGAGTATATTCGGCCACAGACATTTTCCCCTGAGTCAACTTCACAAAATCTTCTTGGTGTGAAGTCCTCACTGCAACGTTATAAAACTTTTCTTCAAAAAGTTTCTTGAACTCTTCCCATGTCATCACACTGACATCTCGAGTCTGATTCACTATATCCCACCATACGCGGGCATGATCTTGAAACATAAAGGCCGCACAATTCACCCTCTCAGTTCCCGTCACCCCCATATTATCGAGGATACGGGTAACAGTGCTCATCCATTGATCGACCTTAATAATATCAATGCCTCCCAGAAAAGCCGGAGGTTGCAGCTTCGCAAACCGCTCGAACACAGAGTCCCGGTGCGGCATAATATACCCTTGGTTACCCACCACTGGCACAGGAGCTGGTGGTAACCCTTGATTTACTGGGGCAGCTTGTTGCCTTAAACGTTGCAACTCTTCCTCTTGACGAAGTATGACACTTCGCATTTCATGAAACATCTGCTGCCAGTCAGCAGGAGGATTAGCATTAACGGCCCCCGCATTATCCCCCGGATTTTGCGGAGGTGGAGGCAGTGCTGGTGGATCGGTTTGGGTAACCCCGGGCTCTACTTGCTCGCCCTGTGGTCTAGATGATTGCGGAGGGTCCATTACTAGTACCCCTGTAATCAACAATCCCAGCGAGTTAAGCACCAATACCACACTTACGCACTTATTGCCTTAAACCCTAACTCATCTATTTACCTCATACATATTTACATAAACAAATAGCATTTATAGCATGGCATCACATAGCACATACATACTCTAGATGCTTGCATACTGCCTAAAATGGAAAGCGGTAAACAGATGATCACACATACAGTCAAGTATTTACTCTCAATACTTACTGCACCATGAGTCGAGCCTATCTCTGACGACGAATGTACATGTTCGGCCGGTCTACAGGAAGTTTAAAAACCTTGGCGCTCTGATACCAAATTGTAACGCCCTAAATAATTAGGCACGCTACCCAAAATACTTATGAAGCCCTAATCCCCTAACCGGGATTACTAATTAAAATAGCGCAGAATTTAAACTTTTATATTAAACAGACTGAAAATAAACTTGTAATATATTTAAACTTTTCAAAATAGTTGGGATCCCAAAAACATTTACAAACTTATTACAAGTTCTTTCTTACTAGCCGACCTAAGCGGCAAAACAGAATACAAAAGTCAACACTGTTAGACCCATAACCCGCTTGGTCTGAAGTGGCATGAACATGTACATTCTTCGCCCTGCTCCTGAAACTCATGGCTGATCAGCTAATGCCTACCCTTTCCTGCACAGTAGAGCACCCGTGAGCCAAGCCCAGCAAGACAGTATAAATCATAACAAATATATTATGCTCATTCACATATGTCTGTATAGCACAGACCTGATCATTATTTCATCATGCCCATTTATGTCTACGTGGCGTAGACCTATGTGTTGCGCTCACACATCTAATTAAATCTACATGACGTAGACCCACGTGTTACTCTCACACGTCTAAATACATTAAGGCCTTAAAAGCGGTTCATCTCGGTTATGAGTACCGAGTCCAACCTGATTATGCCTTGAGCACATAATCCTTAAATCTCATTTCAATTAACATGGCATGGCATTTATACACATATATCACTAGGGTAATAACCCTAGGCTATTAGACCGTTCCTATTAGGGTAATAACCCTAATCCCGGTTACTTAAACATTCATGCATATCATTCTCAACATAAGCACCACTGCGCATACTCTACGTGCTAATCACTGTCTTACCTGTTGTCCCGCAATAGTAGAGATTCCAAATCCCCGGTGCTCCGACTGTGTGCCGGTAATCCTAGTCACACACAATCCGGGATTTTCACAAATAGGGTTAACCCCTGATTTCACATTCATAAAATAAATTCATGGCATTTCAAATACAGATAATCACATAGAGCTCGAAAAGAGCTTTCCAACTGTATAAAGAACGTCCCAAACGGAGTCCCGAGTCAAAAGTTATGGCCAAAACAAATTTCAGCATTTCCCGATGAACTCCAACCGGAATTCCGGATGAACCAACCGGAATTCCGGTTGTCCGCGAAGAACATGAAATTTCTCAATCTTTAAACCCCCAAAACTCACTCAAATCATTCCCAAACATTCCCAAACTTTCCAGAGCATCAATATATGTTATAATAAACATATTCCACAACTTAAACCCACCAATTGCACTAAAAATCAAAAAGTGCCATTAAAGCACCAAGCTTGAGTTCCATGAACTCAAGCTTGCTTTTCACAACCAAAATCACAATTAATCCACTTAGAGCAGCTAGGAAATATTATAGGGTCTAAAACACATATTTATGCATCAAAATCCAACAATAAATCCCATAATTTCAGATTGTAAAAATCAACTTAAAATTATGTTCAAACTCCAAAACTTCAAGCTCTAAACTTGAGCTTCAACTCAACCAACTCAATCAATTTTCCAGCTGCAAACACTTTCAAAAATCTGAATTCAAGACATGAAAATAACCCTAAAAATTTATCTAGAGCTCAATCAAACACCCAAGCAAGGATTCAAGCATCACATACTCAAATTCAACAAAACTAACTTCAATTCCTTTACACATGCAATCTCAAGAACATTAGCACAAACTTATGCTTTTACAACACTCAAATTCAGAAGTAAAAATCAAGATTAAAGTCATAGAAAACTACCTCAAACTCAAACCAAGAATTCACAACTTCAAAGCTCCAAAACAAGCTAAGAACCAAGCTTTTCTTCAAATTCAACTTTTGAAATAATAAGAGGGTTTGGGAGAGAGAGGGGGTCGGCCAAGAGTGAAAGCAAAACCAGAAAATTGCTTTTCATTTCATCAAAAATCAATTTTAATCAAACATAATAATTAGGGGTGAAATGACCAAAATGCCCTCATGGCTTATTATTCACACCTACACCCTCACAAGGGTAAATAAGTCATTTCAATACTCAATTAATTTCAAATAAATTTCAGATTATCATTCATCAAATAAAATGCCAAATTATCAATCCAATTTACATTTCGGGCCCGAACCGGTTCCAAAATTCCGATTGTGACTATACCGCGCTAACTCCGTCGAACACCTGAAAAGACAACACAGGTATACTATATAATAATATAGTTCCATTAAGCACGTAATCAAATTAATTTCATAATTTTACCCTTCTCGGGTCATAATTACTAAAATGCCCCTGGCTCACCAATGGGGTCTTAACATAATAAAATTCATATAATTTCACATATATTAAATTATATAATAATATAATTTCCTCAATTATACATAATTATCTAGTTAGGGTTTTGCTAATCCATTTCTTAATTCCGGGTATTACACAATAAGTTTTTTAGATTGGTGTATCGGCTCTTTTGCTGCTGCTGATGCAGGAAAAAAGCAGTTGATTCTGGTGCTGTGTTAGGCTATTTGGAGCGCCCGTAATGATTTTGTGTGGCAAAAGAAATCTGTTACTGCAACAAGCATTGTAGTGTTGGCAACAGGTTAGCTTGGACAGTGGAAAAATGCTCAAAATTCTCGTATTGAGACATGGTCGAGTCTTCAAGTGAATGACGGAGCTGAGCATTGGGCTGTACCAAATGTGAACAATATCAAGGTAAATGTTGACGCTGCTTTCTTTGACAGTGGTAATAAGTATGGTTGTGGTTTAGTTGCTAGAGATCATTATGGTATGCTAATTGAAGGGAAGATGATGCTTTTTTCTGGTTCGGTTACACCAGAAGTGGCTGAATCCATTGGCATACAGGAGGCTTTTAGTTGGATTAAGAGTCATAATTGTCAACATGTTACACTCGAAGCGGACTGTCTAACGGTGGTTCAAGCGTTAAGAAGTACAGTTGATATGATATCGCTTTTTGGTCAAGTCATTCATGAGTGTAAAAAACTATTGTTAGAATTGAAAACTATTTATCTGTTATTTGTTAAACGATCAGCAAATATGGTAGCTCATAACTGTGCTAGAGCTTCTATATTTTATCCTGGTTGTATCTTCGATATGGAGTCTGCTCCATTCGACTTGCTACCTTCTTTGGTAGCGGATTTTGATGGTTAATAAAGATGCATTTTCCATTAAAAAAAATGAATAAACAAATTAAATAATAGAAGAGCTAGCAACGTTGGAATAATTCTATTCCATTGATTGACGAAATGACCTTATTTTAAAGAGTATTAATATGGACTACTATGGTGCATAATACTAGGTTATAATTTATAATTAGTTAGTACTTTTTTTTTATAATTTTATTGAAATAAAATTAGTGATATTCGATAATAAATTGTACTAACAACGACATTATATAAGAGTGTTAAGTATGGGTGGACAACATTCAATCCAATTCAATCTAATCTAATTACAAAAAATTAGATATCTAATTACAATTAAATTGAATTAGATTGCTAAAAGTTAGATTCTAATTAGATTGGATCGGTTACTAGATATCATTTTCAAAATTCAATGAAAAATCGACCAATCCAATTAGATTTATATGTGTTAAAAAAATTATATAATAAAAAATATAATATATATGTTAAATATATTTTTATTGGATTTTTTTGTGTTAAATTTATAACACTTAATTATTTTGTGTATTTTTTTCATGATGTTTTATTATATTTTATTACTTAGCAATGTTATTTTTTTAATTATTTCAAACCTTTAGTTGCATTACACTTGTAGCGATGATATATTTATGGAGTATATTAAACTTAAATACATTGTGATATTTATTTTTTACGTATTTTTCTTCATATTTTTAAGTTAATATTAAAATTTAGGTATGTAATTGGATATCCAATTAAAAAACGATCCAATCCAATTAGTAATTGGATTGGATTTTAATGTCTAATTGAATTAGATCGAATAAGGAAAAAAAATATTGGATTGGATCGGATGCCCAGCCCTAGTGCTAGGCATCATAAGTGACCTTTAGCATTTATCTATTTTAAAAGAGCATTGATATGGGGTATCAAAATGCCTAGCACCACTATGAGGAGGCTTTTATAATTCGTACGATTTTCAATAAAATTATTAAAGCTATTAGAGTTAGTCTCGCATTGCTAATGTGTGGAAATAAAATAACTTATACAAGATGAATGAGCTACTATTCTATTTACTAATTAATTTGTGATGAAAATTTATGCACCTTATCCGAAATTCTAAAATGGTATCAAAGTCGAAAAAAAAACTTTGGCTATCTCCCTATTAACCTCTACTGGGGACCATTTCGGCCAATGTCTGCTAGTTTGTACTGTTGTAATTTTTGACATGTCTCAAAAGTACACAAATTTATTGACGAGTACACCTACAAAATTCTCGATTTAATCATGTGAGATTCTTTCAAATGTCACGTTTGGTCATGTGGTCTCTTAACAGTTATACCAACACTTTCTACGCACAAGCGTAATGAGGATGCATTAGAGTTAGTCCTAATAAAATGACATATATCTGATCAATGAGCTTTTTTTTTTGATAATTAAGTTCTTTATTGAAAACAAAGGAAACAACTTAACTAGCAGGCACAAGGGGTACTTGTTGGAATTTATTTTACCGAGAGCTTAGATCTACTCACAAGTATGTTTATTAACATCTTAAATATGAACTTTCTAAAACGATGAAATTAAACACATATAAAGTTTAGGAAACCTTACATTGGGTGCAGCGGAATAATATGACTCCTTCCGTTCGGATATCTAGCCCTCGATTCCTTTCTGTAGCAGAGCATTATCAATATCTGAACCTGGATCTCTTTCTCTGATTCTTTAGTGCTGAAACTCCTTCTTGCTGAAAGTCTTTCTTCACGATCTTCCTCACTATGATTGAGGTATCACTTGCTGTGTGTGGGCACTATTCTCACACTAAGAATTTCGAAATCTCAATGAGGAAGAGAGAGAGTGGGTTCGGCCAAAGATAGGGAGAGAGAAGGCTCAAGTTTTTCTCTGAAGGAAAAATAGAAAATTTTAGTGTAATTTTCCTGAAGCCTTCACTATCTATTTATAGCATTCCACTAGGGTTAGGTTTGAATTATTTGGCATTAAAATAATGAAAATATCAGAGGGAAAACCCTACAAAAGTGGCCGACCCTATTTAGTAGATTTGGGCCTCACTTTTTGCAATTTTGCAGTTTTACCTTTTCTGCATCTGATTTTCTCAAAAACGCCAAATTTCTAATTCAACCATTTAAATGCCAATTCTAACTATTTAATAACTATAAATAATTATTAAATAATATTTTCATTTATCATATTTATTAATTGAACCATACAAAGTATCATAATTAACAAATATGCCCCTAAAACTCTTTCTTTACAATTTCGCCCTTACTTAGTGAAAATTTCACAAATAGACATAGTCTAATTTGAGAATTATAATTGATTAATCAGAACCAATTATATGAGTCTTACAAGCAATATTATCTCAACTAGTGCGGGGACCATGGGTCTATATAACCGAGCTTCCAATAAGTAGATCAGGAATTTATTACTAAAATTCACTAACTTATTAATTCTTCGTTGAATCCACGCATAGAACATAGAATTGCACTCTCAGTATATAGAATGCTCTATATGTTCCACCATATAGATGCATCATTAGTTATCCATTGTTATAATCCTAATGTGATCAATGATCCTCTATATGAATGATCTACACTGTAAAGGGATTAGATTACCGTTACACCCTACAATGTATTTTATCCTTAAAACACTTGACCCCCTATAAATGATATTTCAGCTTATGTGAAATGAGTACTCCACCATTTATGTTCGTTTGGTCAAGTTCGAAGGAGATCATCCTTTGCTTACTATTCGCCAGATAGAAGCTATAGATTCCATGTTTACGCTAGCGCTCCCACTCAATTGCACTACCGTGTTCCCAAAATGTACGTATCACCCTGACCTAAAAGTAGGCTTAACTAACAAATCAAAGAACACGAATAGCCTTTCAAGATGGAGCCTAATCATAACAGGATTAAGAAAATTTGATCTAGGATCAACTTGGCGATATTGACTTGAATAGATATTACGGTAAGTTTAATAAATCTAAGTCAAAGTTCAATATCAGTCCCTTCCGATGCATACTCCATGCATCCAACCTGAGCTTTACTTTAACCAATGCTCTGGAAAGAACATAGCATTTCTCCAAATGCAAGTAAACTCTTCTTGTAGATTATCATATCAGTAAAACCCTGTGTCTGATAAATCTAGGAAACTTTATTCACATAGTCATGTTTACTTTCCAATGTGTTGACAGCACAATAAACAGGATCAAGTATGTGAAAAGGGTTTCAGACGAATTCATACATTATGTACATATAATCATGAAATAAATCATGTGAACCGTGCAACATTAAATGTTATTTCTGATCTATATTAATAAGTAAATCTGATTATATTGAAATGAGTTTTGTTTAGGGCATAAAACCCAACAAACTCCCACTTGCACTAATATAAAACAAAAAGTGCGTTTCAAATAATCTCAACACCTCGATATGCAAATCAAGTGTAGTAGTAGTAAACTCCTCGTAATAGGACTTGAAAGGTTGAATTAACCACAACCTTTTCTCCACCATTACTCTTCCTTAATCACAAAATCATTGATAATGTGAAATTCCTCTCTATATGTCTACTCTCTTGGGATACTGGATTCTATATCTTTGGCAACTACTTTTGGTTAATCAGGAAATTAACACTAGTAGTTTAAGGCAATTTGGAATGATGCCAAAAATGTATAGAACTTTCCTTAGACTGAATAAGTACCTTTCCTGCAACCTTAACATTCAGTCCCTCTCTGGTAGACCTAGAGACTTCAGATAGGTTTTTACACTTCTCTAAAATCACTATTCCACCCCCAGAGTAATCACCATCTTATCAGAAAGATTTACTAGCACAAAGGCGAATTTCGAAATCTGATATGGTGTAGTCTAAGAGTTTTAAACACACCCTTATAGACTAACATATAGTTCCTCTTCTTAATCTTAAGATTTACTTGATTGTCTTCCAATGTTCTATTCCTGGATTAATCTGATACCTACTCATTACTCCCACTCAACAGCAGGTGTCTGGTCTAAGGCATACAAAAGCATATCTAAGACCTCTCACTGTTGATTTAAGAAATTCTTTCATGGCTTTATCGTTTCTGGAATAGTTGAGACTTTTCCTCAAATAAAATCTATGTCTAAGAAGTTGTGAAGCTTCTATAGATTGCCATTAGAAAGAAAATGCTTCAGCATCTTACTAAAGTAAGTTGCTTGCATTAGAGTAAGTAATTACCAGGTATACCACAAGCCATAGGTTTAGATAAACTTAAACCTATAATACTAGGAACAGGAAGTTTGTTAAGTCCATTGAATAGACTTATAAACGACAATTTCCTTTTATGTCCTTGTAATAGAAAACTTTAGGTTACTCCATGTGAATGGATTAAACCATAGTTCTATTGGCTTTTCTTCTTAGTTTCTTATCTTGACGATCCATTACTTGTTTAAACTCACAATGGATTTTAATCACTAGTGTCTTCCAAGAAGGTGAGTTCCTAGAAAATCTCCCACTACGACAAGGTACCGTGAATTATGTCTAAGAAAACTAAATGGTATTGACCTCTTCGGTTGTGACAAGACAACAGAGGCAGTGGGATCATCATATGTAAGATGATAGAACACTTTTGGAATCAAGAATTAAATATCTCATTTATTTGCTACTTGATTTTTCAGACTTAGTCATTTTCTTAGAAAAGTACTATTTGTTTGAAAAAACACTTTCTTATCTATTGACAATGGGATGGTCCACCCCTAATCACTTAGAACAGCTAACAAACCATGGTTAACAGTTCTAGCTTTTCATAAGATTTTGAGTAGGTCATCCATGAATCTAGTAATGATTTACATTAAGTGTACAACCATTACATCATTTTGAAATTGTATTACCATAGAAGGAATTAGGCAACGACTAGTAACAAATCATCATCATGCAACTCGAAATTTCTGGGGAGGTAAGTTTGGATATAATTCAAAAATCAAATTAATGATCTTTGAACTGCATATCTACTAACTATTTCTCCACCCCTATCAGTTCGCAAGATCTTTAACCACTTACCTTAATGGTTTTAACCATTGCTAAAAATTAATGAAATTTTTCAAACATTTCAAATTTCTTGCTAAAAGATATATCTAGAGTTATCGTTTTAAGAATACAACGAAAAACTCATATCCACCCCTGAATGTACATCCATCTGCGAATGAGATGAACTACTTTCAGTGGATATAGGCATATTAACTCTTTGCAGAGATTGATCTTGTCAAATCCACTATGAACAAGATTCAAATGCCATCGATTAAAAAAAATGTGGTAGTGTCTTTTAATGACATAGGTTTAGTTACATCAAAGAGTTCTTAGAATACTGCAAGTGGATCCTGGTCACAGAATACCTAACTCATATTCCATACAGTTTGAATCCATTAATAGAGGATGGATATTAAACACTTGAGAAAGTGTAACTGTATTGTATTCTGGAATTAGAAATATAAGAAAATTACTATTTGGAATCTAAAATTAAAGTCAAAGACTTAAATTTATACCAAATATAATGAGTAATTCTATCTTGGACCACCACTACTAATACAAACTCTAAGTCAGATTTGCCCATACAAGTAGGAGATTTCTAAGATTGAGGATTTATATCAATTGGGAATAGAATTTCGGGATTATAATCAGATGCGTCATTTAATTTCTTAAGAGAAAATATAATGACATGAAATGATTTATAGACCATTCATCCAATGATATATTATTGAGCTAATTCGAAATGAATAAGCTAAGAGGAATTAGGATAATTTCGTTTATAAATAAGAATCCAACGATGCTTCGATTAGCGAAAGACAAAGTAATCTTATTTATGTAATCTTCTTGTTTCATATTGTAAAAATACTAGTCTAAGGTGTCATCAATTGATGAACAGCTAGATGTTGCATATACAATATTTATCTTTCGAGATCTTACACTATTATGTATGTCTAATGGTGAAAATCCATTAGGGATTTATCTCATTAGAAAAACAAACATGTTAGACCAACAATGAAGATTCGAAATTAAACTACAACTTAATAACAGAAAATAACATGGTTCAATATAAATTCATACACAATTCAGAAATTATAAACATATAGCAAGTAGGAATGACTAGTGAAAATACTAAAACATACAATCCTAAATAATTTCCAAGGTTTTCAACAAACTGATACAGTGTCCCGGTAGGCGAGAGTCAAAGTATCATTTATTGAATAGAGTTGTCAGCTCATCTAAGATAGAAACCATTCTAGCAACCTTTTATTCGATCAAAATAAGAATCCAACGTTGTCCCGGTAGGCGAGAGTCAAGGTTATTCTTATTTTATGAGCTTCCACCATTGTTTCATGTTTTATGAGTTTATCTTTAAGTAGTCACCGTAGGGGAGAGTCTAATAGAGACGAAAACTCACAAAACACTTATCAAATGAAATCTTACGGTGTTAAATGCGTTCAACGAATAACCATCCATAGGGGGACGAAGTCTAGCGTCTCCATGTTATATTGAAAACATTTAACTTTTGCAAGACCAACAATGGAGATCGAATATCTTAATAATAATCAACCTCATTTTTTAAAGTGAGTTGTATTTTCTTTGATTCTCTTTATTTAATCTATTTATTTTAAATATATATTTATTTAATTAAAATTTCCAATTTAGAATAAACAATTCTAAATATAAATTTTAATTTAATATTTATAAATTTTACTTAGATGGATAAGAAAATAACATGAATTATTTCTATCTTAGTAATAATTTCCAATAAATATTTAGAAAAATATTCAATTTAAGTTGTTACAAAATTAATTTACAACTCAAATTTAATTTTCTATAAATATATATTGCATTTCGAAAAATTAAAGTATTCAAGGATACAATTTTCGAAAATGCATGTTAAAATAAAAAATTAATCTTGGCAAAATTATTCTAATTTAATGTTGGCTTAAAATTAATTAATAAAATTAATTTACAACAAAAAATATAATTTTCCTATTTAATTAAATATATAATAAAAATTTCAAATATTTAAGTATGATGATGAAAATCAACTTAAATATTAATTTTCAATTTAATTAAATACACTAGAAAAATACTTCAAGCAAAAAATATCACCTATCTAGATTTTCCTTTGACTAATTAATTCAATTGCTAATAATATACTTTAATTCAATTTATTTTAAATTAATCAATAAATGAAAAGAAATCATTGATTTAAGTTGGTCCAAAAATTAATTAAAATAAATAATTAATTTACAACTTAATCTATTTTTCAAGATAAAATTTGAAATTCCAGCATTTAAGAAATGCAATTTCGAAGATTAATAAAATAAAGAAAAATATATTTTACTTCATTTATTTTAATTAATCATTGAATGAAAAAATCATTGATTTAAGTTGGTCCAAAATTAAAATAAATAATTTACAACTTTAATCTATTTTTCAAATAAAATTTGAAATTCCAGCATTTAAGAAATGCAATTTCGAAATTTGATTAATAAAATAAAGAAAAAATATATTTTGAAAATTATTTAAATTTAGTTGAAAAAATAAATTTCAACTAAAAATAATTTTCTATTTAATTAAGTGTCATGAAAAAGAAATATTTAAGTATCATGATGAAAATCAACTTAGATATTTAATTTTCAAATTAATTAAATGTATTAAATTCAAGAAATAAATAATTAAGTGTAGAGAAGGCTTAATTATTAATCTCTAGTTTAATACTAGGAAAAAATATACTTAAAATAAATTGTACCAAAATTAATTATTTAAATAATCAATTTCACAATGTATAATATTTTCCTATTTTAATATTAGAAATAATAAGTAGTCTAGAAATAACTATCTAGAAAATATCTTATTTGACTAAATATCTTTTCCACAAAATTTGAAAAAATATCTAATTTAAGTTGTATTAGAAAAAATCTATAACTTAAATATTTTCAAATTTAAATTTAATTAAATATCAAAAATTAAGTTGTAACCACTTAATTCGAAAATATTCCATTTTAAGTTAATATTCGAAAAGATATTAACTTAAAAAAATATATAAAATATTTCATTTTAAGTTAATATTCGAAAAGATATTAACTTAAAAAATATCTAAAGAATCTTAATAACCAATGCCTAAAATTCCTCAACTTAATTTTCAAATTTTAAATTCAAAAGATATTCAGATTTAAGTTGGTTAGTTCGAAATAACTAAATATCAACTTAAATAGGAATATCTAATGAAAAATTTGAATTAAGCTTCAGAAAGAATCTAGATGGTTATAATTCTATATTTAATTAAATATAAGAAAATACATATAGTTTAGCTTAGAATAAAAATTCCTTAAACTATATTTTTCTTAAATTAATTATGTTGCTAATCAATTTTATTAGGCTAAACTAGTTTAATTAACCTAGTACAGTTATTCAAATCAGGCAAATGGGCCTTCACAATTGGGGTGGTTCATGTGAGGGGGTGCTGGGTTCAGTATGTCGTACCCACTACTATGGCTCCCAACTCTCACACAAGACCCAAAAGAGAGGAATTTAACCTTAAAATGAACAACTGTTATTAATTGAATAGGCCCAAAAACTAAATGGGCCTAAATAAAATCTATCAAGAATTATGATAATTTATTTAGCAACATTAACCTATCTGCATCTATAATGAAATTAAACACATAGGCTCACATAGGCACACTTTGGATGGGTCCTATCATGTTGCTAGGTCATACACAGATGAAAGAAGATTGTAAATATACATGTTACAAATTATTTACTTGGCCAAGGGAGCCATCAGATCATTAGATCTGGCAAAAAAGTAACCATGGCTATTTGCAATCAAGTAATAATAGGTTTTGAAAACTTACACACAAGCTAAAACACATACTCCTGCAACAAGGTTAGCTGGATAGTTGGATGTAGGATTTATTTAATTTTAAATTAAATAATTAATTTCGAAAATAATTTATTAAATAAAAAAAAAATTTCGAAAATTTAAAAAAAATTTGAAAATTCGAAATTTAAAAAAAATTGAAATTAAACCTACAATTTTGAAAAATTAGGTTTCAACCAACCTAAATATCATTTCAAAATTTGCTAACTACTTTTAAAAATTAAATGTTATTTTATAAATAAAAATTAAATAAAAAATTAAAAAAGATAAATGAATATCTTTTTTAGATTTTAAATGTAATTTAAATAAATAAAATAACAAAATTTAAAAGTTAGCAAAATATCTTACACCTTTTTAAAATTACATGAATATAGTTATCTTATTTTAAATTTAAATAAGGTCAAATTATTTAAAAAAAAAATTAATTTAAAATATTTTAAATCTGACCTTAAATTTAAAAATAAGATAAGATATAATCAAATTTAAAAATAAGATAGATAATTAAGCAAAAAAGATAGATATTTACTATTTTCAAATTCAAATTACACTAATATCATGAATTAAATTTAAAAAATATTAAATTAATTCATAATGATAATTAGAATTGAATTAGGAATAGTAATAGTATAAATATAGAACTACACAAAAAATAGGAAGTTAATTCCATAAAAAAGCATGAAAAATCGAAGAAAAACGAAAAAATTGCGAGCTGTACGGACAGTTTTCGCGATCGCAGGAAAATTTCAGCACAACTCCGATTTTTTCGAATCTTCAAAAAATCATAACTAATTCAAATTAAATCGAAATTGAGTTCTGTAAAAAAGTAACTTGCTTAATTTTTTCCATACAATCTAATAAAAATAATTTCAGAAACAAAATCGCAATTATTTTTCACGAAAATTCACAAACATCAATCAATCATCAAATAACACTCAATACAACATGATACCATCCAAAAACAAACAAACAATCGTTTTAAAGTCCAAATTTCTTGCAAGTAAATCAATTACCATGGCTCTGAGGCCAGTTGTTGGAATTTATTTTACCAGGATCTTAGATCTACTCACAAGTATGTTTATTAACATCCTAAATATGAACTTTCTAAGACGATGAAATTAAACACATATAAAGTTTAGTAAACCTTACATTGGGTGCAGCAGAATAATATGACTCCTTCCATTCAGATATCTAGCCCTCGATTCCTTTCTGTAGCAGAGCATTATCAATATGTGAACCTGGATCTCTTTCTCTGATTCTTTAGTGCTGAAACTCCTTCTTGCTGAAAGTCTTTCTTCACGATCTTCCTCACTATGATTGAGGTATCACTTGCTGTGTGTGGGCACTATTCTCACACTAAGAATTTCGAAATCTCAATGAGGAAGAGAGAGAGAGGGGGTTCAGCCAAAGATAGGGAGAGAGAAGGCTCAGGGTTTTCTCTGAAGGAAAAATAGAAAATTTTAGTGTAATTTTCCTGAAGCCTTCACTATCTATTTATAGCATTCCACTAGGGTTAGGTTTGAATTATTAAAATAATGAAAATATCAGAGGGAAAACCCTACAAAAGTGGCCGGCCCTATTTAGTAGATTTGGGCCTCACTTTTTGTAATTTTGCAGTTTTACCTTTTCTGCATCTGATTTTCTCAAAAATGCCAATTTTCTAATTCAACCATTTAAATGCCAATTCTAACTATTTAATAACTATAAATAATTATTAAATAATATTGTCATTTATCATATTTATTAATTGAACCATACAAAGTATCATAATTAACAAATATGCCCCTAAAACTCTTTCTTTACAATTTCGCCCTTACTTAGTGAATATTTCACAAATAGACATAGTCTAATTTGAGAATTATAATTGATTAATCAAAACCAATTATATGAGTCTTACAAGCAATATTATCTCAACTAGTGCGGGGACCATGGGTCTATATAACCGAGCTTCCAATAAGTAGATCAAGAATTTATTACTAAAATTCACTAACTTATTAATTCTTCGTTGAATCAACGCATAGAACTTAGAATTGCACTCTCAGTATATAGAATGCTCTATATGTTCCACCATATAGATGCATCATTAGTTATCCATTGTTATAATCCTAATGTGATCAATGATCCTTTATATGAATGATCTACACTGTAAAGGGATTAGATTACCGTTACACCCTACAATGTATTTTATCCTTAAAATACTTGACCCCGTATAAATGATATTTCAGCTTATGTGAAATGAGTACTCCACCATTTATGTTCGTTTGGTCAAGCTCGAAGGAGATCATCCTTTGCTTACTATTCGCCAGATAGAAGCTATAGATTCCATGTTTATGCTAGCGCTCCCACTCAATTGCACTACCGTGTTCCCAAAATGTACGTATCACCCTGACCTAAAAGTAGGCTTAACTAACAAATCAAAGAACACAAATAGCCTTTCAAGATTGAGCCTAATCATAACAGGATTAAGAAAATTTGATCTAGGATCAACTAGGCGATATTGACTTGAATAGATATTACGGTAAGTTTAATAAATCTAAGTCAAAGTTCAATATCAGTCCCTTCCGATGCATACTCCATGCATCCAACCTGAGCTTTACTTTAACCAATGCTCTGGAAAGAACATAGCATTTCTCCAAATGCAAGTAAACTCTTGTTGTAGATTATCATATCAATAAAACCCTGTGTCTGATAAATCTAGGAAACTTTATTCACATAGTCATGTTTACTTTCCAATGTGTTGACAGCACAATAAACAGGATCAAGTATGTGAAAATGGTTTCAGACGAATTCATACATTATGTACATATAATCATGAAATAAATCATGTGAACCGTGCAACATTAAATGTTATTTCTCATCTATATTAATAAGTAAATCTGATTATATTGAAATGAGTTTTATTTAGGGCATAAAACCCAACAGTACTGCCTCCCTAACAACCACACAAGAACGCACATTGTTTACTCTAGCCAAATAGGCAAGCCCATCAGCAACAGAGTTATCCACACGACAAACAGCCTTAAAAGAAATACAAGAAAATTATTTAAACAAATCCACACAGTGACGAAAGACCGAAAAGGATCCTCAAGCAAAATGTAACTCCCGCACCTTTAAAGCCTTGATTGCAATGGCATTGTCTGAGATGATTTGGATCTTAGAGAACCGTTTTGTCGAAGCCACCTTCAAAGCCAAAAGAATGGCCTCCAACTCAGCTTGTAACACACTCTTAACATGACAACAGTCTTGGCCTGTAAAAGCCTCAGCTGCATCTCCAATTTGAACAAAGGCAAGCCCCGCCCATTGGTCCAAAACTGAGGCATCTGTCATGAAAACGGCATCAAAAACCTCTGGAAACGGATCAGGCTCCTGCTGGGCACTGATGCTGTCTTTCTCCTTGAAAGAATAGAATTCTGCATAATGCATCATAATTCTCAAGTAGGAAGCATTGGAATCGAGGGGAACATTGTTGAAACTCATGTCATTCCTACTGTGCCAGATTTCTTCAGTGACACAGGCTGCAAAGTATAAGAATCTAAGTTCAGCAAAGCTCCAGAGCCAGGTGAAGGTCTCGAACTGGAGTGCACCAGAGTGAAAACTCCAAGGGCACTGAAACCACAACGCACGAGCGAGACTGCAATCCCAGAACATATGAACATCTGATTCCATCATCGAGTTACAAAGAACACATATTCTGTCATGCGCATGAAGAAAGAAAAGATTTGTTTTAAGACCAAGACAACCGCTCATCATTTTCCACAACAGCAAGGCATGCCGGGGATGAAGTTTCAGCTTCCAAAGTTGCTTCCAAGACACCTTTTCCTAATGAAAACGATGCTTCTGAGACAGCTAATATGCATTTTTCACAGTGAAGGCTCCTTCGTTCCTAGCCTGCCAGAACACAACGTCCTCCTCATCAGGCAAAGGCTTGATCCGAAGAATTTCATCTGCAATGTTGGGAGGGAAGCAGGCTTGGATCAAGGAAGCATTCCAAGATCGAGTACCTGGCAAAAATAAATCAGAGAGAGTGGTGAATTTGTGATTTGCCACAACGGTGAAATTGTGCCTGACTTCCTCCGGTCTGAACCCCGGGATCCACGGCGTGCTCCAGAGATCAGTCCCTCCATTGCCTATGATGATCCCAGCACCCTTAACACATAGTTGTCGTGCTTCAAGTATACCCTTCCACAAGAAGGATTCATTCCCCTGCTTTTCCACATCCCAAAAACTCCAAGTGCCACAATACTTAGCTATGAGGATTTTAACCCACGACCTATTAGTGTTGCTTAACATACTCCACGCCAGTTTGGCCAGTAAGGCCAAATTCATATCTCTGAATCTTCTCAAGCCAAGCCCTCCATTCTTCTTAGGCTGACAAATAGAAGACCAACCTTTCAAGGCAAGATAGTGGTTGCTTGACATGTCCCGAGGACTCCCCTTCCACCAGAAACGGGCCATAATGCTATCAAGTTCCTTGCAGATTGTAATTGGTATCCGGAAAGTTGACATAGTGTAACAAGGAATGCTCTGAAGCACCGATTGAGCCAAAGTGAGTCTACCAGCTTGAGAGAGGCACTTTGCTTTCCAACCTTCAAGTCTTCTAAGCACCTTGGACTTTAAAAACGAGAACTCCTCCCTTTTCCTGATCGAAACAAGAAGAGGGTTGCCAAGGTATTTCTCCTTGTGCAAAAGAGCAGAGATTCCCAAATTCTCACTGATTTCTTTTCTAGCTTCCCGTCCAACTTTTGGGGAAAAGAAAACACCACTCTTGGCCTCACTTATTCTTTGGCCAGACCAAGATTCATAAGTCTCCAAACAACTTAACAAACTCTTTGCTTTGCCAGGAGAGGCTTTGCAAAAGAAAAGAGCATCATCAGCATAGGAAATATGTGAAAGAGGCAAGGCATTTTTACCTAACTTGATACCCGTTATCTCACCATTGGCCTCAGCACGACAGACTAGTTTAGAGAGGACTTCGCTGCATAAGATGAACAAGTATGGGGACAAAGGGTCGCCCTGTCTAAGCCCACGGCCAGGGAAAAACGATTTCAAAGGGGTTCCATTGAGAAGAACTAAAAAGCTCACTGATGTAACGCATCTCATTAGCAGATTGCACACTTTTGAACTGAAACCGTTTGCAATAAGGACATTGTGTAGGAAATCCCATTCAATGCGATCGTAGGCTTTATGCATATCTGTTTTAACAGCCATGTATCCCTTCTTGCCTCGAATCTTCTTCATAGTGTGGAAAGCCTCAGCCGCCAAAATTGATCCCTCCGCGATCCAACGCCCTTTGATAAGGCATTCTGAAAAGGGCTGATTATATTATCCAGGATTGGCTTTAGACGATCCGTTAGAATACGGGCAATGACTTTGTAACCGAAGTTACATAGACTAATTGGTCTAAATTGGTCGAAAGTAGGACTTTCTTTCTTCGGTATCAAACACAGGAAAGTATGGTTTAATTCCTTAACAAAATTGCCGGACCTGAAGAATTCTTGGACCATATTGCACACATCCTTCCCAACCGTGTCCCAATAAGTGCGATAGAAAATGCCTGGGAAACTGTCAGGCCCAGGGCTTTTGAGGGGATGCAAACTCCACGCAGCTTTCTTAACTTCAGAATCCGAAGGAATGTTGCACAATGATTCATTTTCCAGAGATGAAACCTTGTTGACAAACAGCTCTTGAAAGTCATTTCCGAGTCATGGATTAGAACTTTCAAAAAGATTTTTGAATTTCTCCACAAAATATCTTCCAATGTCATCACGGTTGCAGAGCCAGTGGTCTTCATAGTCATTGATGGCCCAAATATGATTCCTCCTCCTCTGTATAATAGTGGCAGAAGTAGCTCATATTGTCAATTGATTTGGAAATGGAATCTCATATACTTTACTTTAAATTTTAATAAAATTATAAAATAAGTGAGATCCAATATTAAATTAAAACAATAAGGGCTCGTTTGAAACATTGTATTAGATCGTATTGTATAGTATTATATTAAATTGTATTTTATATAATATTTTTATATAAAATTATATGTGATATGAAATTTTATGAACACTATATAATTATTTAGTATAAATTAAAGGTTACAAACGAGTTGTAAATAAATTAGGCACCATAATTCTTTCACCTTGACTGATGTTCAATATTGCAATTTGCACGTTTCCGCTCGTAGGGAATAAATTCATCCATACCCCTTAACTGTTAAAATAAATAAATAAAGGGAATTTTACAAAAATACTGTTTTTGGACCAAAACTTTACAATTATACTGGGACACGGCAAAAATAACATTTTTACTGCCCCAGCCCAATTTCATTACTTTTGTATCGCTAAGCCCAACAAAGATAACATTTATACTGTGTGTGTGGGGAAACAACCTTCTTCGTGTGTGGGGAGACGCCGGAGACGAAAATCACCAAGAAAAAACCATTAAAACCGGCAAGAATAAACAAAAGCAGTAAAATCGACGTCAATAAATAATCATGGCAAAACAACAGTAAAACAACACTAAAACAATCAAACAAAACAAAAGAAAAAAATGATTAAAAAAAACAAACAATCTGCTGCACAACCTCAACACCAGATGCAAAATCAACTATATTTGCAAGTCTATTCCTAGAAAATTATAAAAAAAAAACTACTAAAACAACACTGAAACAACACAAAAACAAATGAAGCAAATATAACTACTTAGAAAAATATAAAAGAAACACACACCTCAAAACTCTCTTGTGAGTGAGCTCGTCAAATATATTTATAGGAGAACCAAAAGAAAAAAACCACAAAAATAGCCAAAGAGAATGAAGAAGAAATGTATTTATAGCCTCCATCTTCCACACTCACAGACATAACCATCACAACAACACGAGAACACCCAGAAAATACCTATTAATTCAAATAAATAAATCATGAAAAACAACAGTAAAACAATACTAAAACAATACTAAAACAAAAAAAACAATAAAAAAAAATGATCAAAAATTAACTATGTTGTGCACATCCTCAATACTAAATGCACTATATTTGCAAGAAAAGTTCTAGAAAATTAGAACAAAAAAAAACCACACTAAATCTTATATTTTAAAAAAAAACATAACTAAGAACTTCAAAAAATTAAAAAAAAAAAAAAAAAAGAAGAAGAAAAGAAAAGAAGATGAAGAAGAAGAACTAAGAACTATCACCTTCATGGTCTTCCTTCCCCTCATCATCTCAGCCATGAATTATCTCATCATCTCAGCCGGTGTTCTAAGTTTCTTTCTTTTCCTTCAATATAATTTTGTTTTTTGAATGGTTCCTTCAATATAATTAAGTATATATAATAGTAGAGTTGGACATCATATATATGTTGATAGGAGAGGAGATGTACGTGGCAAGCATGCATGAATGTTATGATGTTATAACATATTAATTTTCAAATTTTAAATGCAAACAAAAAAACTATAAAAATGATTAAAATGCTTGTCACTTTTGTCACATCCCACATCCAATCAACTTTTCTAATAAAACAAAAAACTTTAAATATTGATGTGAGAAAATCTTATAGAGATATGTACACAAAAAAGTCTATATTGTTGATTCAAAAAAAAAAAAAAAAAAAGTTGGCAGCCGAAAAGAAAAAAAAAAAAAAAAAAAAAAAAAACAGTACAAAAGTTATTTTTGGAGTGTAACAGTATAAAAGAAAGAAATTGGGAAAACACAGTAAACTGTGTAAATTTCCCTAAATAAACAAATAAATAAGTGGATAATTACAAAGAGATGTTTCTTGGAGGCAAAATATTGATGGGCTTTGAGGAATAAAAGCCACAAACAGCCTGTGGACCTGCGGTGAGCTGCAGATATGTTTGTATTAGCTAAATGGGGTTGAGAAAGAGTGAAAGGAGAAGAGACAAGAAATAAGGTCACCTTCGACAATTACATCAAAAAACCTCTTCAGTACTCACCATTGTTTCCAACATCAACCACTTAATTTCAACTAATTTGGGGAAGAGAAATGATTGGGTCCACAACATGTGCTGCAGCGATTCTGCAAAGGATTTGAATTTTGTACTGTCATATTGTTGATGAATGGATATGTTTATGTTAGGGTACAAAACAAAACAGAAAGATTGACGAATCCTATTCCTATTAATGGGCCTTAGTAATCTGGGCCTCAAGCCCTTATCCCAGTGTCCCAGTGTTTTACTTCTCTATCTTCTTTCCCAAACACAAAAGCAATGGAAGTAGGATTTACATGATCAAATCGGTTTGATCTGATTACAAAATAATATAATCTAATGTAAATATCAAGTTTAAATATCTAATTATAATAATTAATAATTTTTATTTTGTAAGATTATGATAGTACTCGATTTTTTTCTTTAAAATTTACAGTTTCTTAAAAGTTTTCTAGTACTTTGCAATCTTACATTTACATAAATACAGGAGACTTTTAGTAATAGTTTTTCTATTAGTTTTTTTGTATTAAAAATTAAAAAAAATAAAAATATTTTCTATAATCATGTTCTATAAAATTATTTTTACTTTTTAATTTTTTTTGATTGAGAATCAAAATTTTAAAAGATGCGTTTAATAACACTTTTTTATTTTTAAAATTAGAAAAGTAAAAAAAAAAAATTCTACAATCATGTTCTATAAAACTAGTTTTACTTTTCAATTTTTTAATTAAGAATTTAATTTTATTTTTTTAAAAAAAGACTTTCAAAATTTTTTTTAACAATTCTTTTAATCTATATTTTAGACTCCGACCCCAACTTAAACCTTGGAAACTGAACACAGACTGTAAAGCCCGCTTAGTTAATTTGGAAATTAGCAGTTATTTATGTTAATCAGGAAATTATTTATAGCTATTTAAATAATTTATCATTGTTAATTATGAAATTCAGATATGCATAATTATGTCATCAGCAGTTTTTATATTTCGCATTTCCGGTGTCCGGTATTTTGGAACGCGGCGTTTGGCTCAGTAGAAATCACAACTTAGTATGTTAGTATTTTGGGGACGGGTTTTAGACATTGGGAATGTCGGGAATGGCCGGGAATTTAGAATGTCCCAAAAATACCCCTTTAGTATGATTTTCATGATTTTATGGTGGAGGGGCAAAATGGTCTTTTTGCCCCATTAGTGTTTTGTCTTATGTGATTTATTAAATGGAAAAAATAAAGGTTTATTTTTATTATACATGGCTGAAATAAATGATTTATATTACTCTTTTCTTAAGCATTCAACACTTAGTCTTTTTTTGAAAGAAAATTCCAAAAAACTCACACACACAAACACTCTCTCTTTCGGCCAAGCTTTGAGCAGCAAGGAGGGGGCTTTTCTCCTTTGATTTTGGCTGGTTATTCATCATCTCTTAAGGTTCTTTGCAAGCTAGGTTGGTTCTTGTCTTCTTCTCTTTAAATTCTTGAGAAAAATGATGAAATGTGATGATGCATGTTGGATTTCTATGTGATTGTTGCTGCTGTCTTTTGTTGTTGATTTATGAGGATCAAAGCATGTTTATGTGATGAATAATTGAGTTGTTTGAAGCATGTTAGATAGGGTATTCCAAGCTTTTAGTTTCTTTGTTAAAAGTTATGAAATTTGAAAGAAAATGTGATGTTTTGTTTCTGTGAATTGCTGAATGTTGTGGTTTGTTTTCAGAGGTTATATTATGCTAGTTTAAGAGGTTTTAAGCTAGTTTGATTGCTTGTTTAGGTGGTTTGCTCAAGCTTGAGTTTGGAACTCAAAGCTTGAGCTCCAATGGTGATTTTTGCATGTGTGGGTTCTGGGTAGGTTTGATGCCTTTGAAATGTCATTTGGGGCATATACTGTGTCCGGAAAGTTTGGGTTCAATGGGGGTTAAATTGGTCGAGTTATGGAAATTTTGGTTGCTGCCTGCGAGGAACCGACTCGGTTGAGCATCCGGAATTCGGATGGGGTTCAGAATTTCCCGTAACCGGAATCCGGTTGGGCAACCTGGTCTATTGGTTGGGGGATTTTTCGTAACCCTAGTTTTCCTCGTTTTTGGGTTTTTAGGGGTATTGCCATGCTTTTTATCGATAGGGAAACTTTTAGTTTCAAGTTTTAGTCCGGGAAGTGATTTAGCGTGTCACTTATAGCGTTGTGATTTTTATGGTTTAGGAGTCGCAATCCGCCGTTCGGCTTCGGTTCCGGTCGGGTTGACGGCACACCCGAAATCGGAATCCGTGTAAGATTAGTATAACAAGATGCATATGTAGATTACATGTTTAGCGTGCATGTAGGAAGCCCGCTAGATTACATTAGATATGTATTTAGGCTTCGAACCATCCAACCCCGTCACGTCGGTACAGTGCCGGAGTATGACCAAGAATGGAGTATGACCGGCTCGACCGATCAGCCGACACTTGGTTGGTGGTTCGGCTATTGACCTATCCCGTCGGTACAGCCGAGTATGACCGACGGCGGAGTATGACCGGTTCGACCGATCGGGAGGATACTTGTCAATAGTACCGTCCCCCGAACGTTCAAAACTCGCACCATGTTGGACATGGCGGTAGTGCTCGCACCATGTTGGACATGGCGTAGCGGGACTCCGCATCGTGTTGGACACGGCGGTCGGTTTTATGTATGATATTATTATGCTTTTCTTACCGAGTCCGTCGACTCACAGCTTTATGTTCATGTGTAGGTAAAGGCAAGGTCGTAGCCGATGGACCGTGACCGAGCATATGAGATTGTACATGTCGGGGCGGTTAGGCTCCGGAGCGTACGATCCTCGGGACGACAGGCCGAGATTTTGTAACCGTCGTTAGACGACTTTATTTTGATGTAAAAGTTGAACAAGAAAAACGTTTGTAAATATTTTTATAAATCGGGATCCCGAGACTTTTTGTAAAATGGTTTATAAGTTTAATGAAAAAGCACAATTTTAATTAATCACGTTTTTCCATAAACCTCGTTGATTAGCAACGAGCCGCACAAGACGTTTAAAAATCACGTAATACGCCTAAGATAGTTAGGGTGTTACAATTTGGTATCGTAGCCGCTGTGTTGTCTTCCGAAGATCGTCACGACATGTACAATCATCATCGCCAGTTAGCTCGGTTCACGGTTCGCAAGCCTTTATTGCTTTAGTAGTTTATTTTATTCGGTTATAAAAAAAAAAAGAAAAGCTCGTTAGGAAGCATGTTAGTAGCACGATAGTAGAATAGGCGCATGTTTCATTTCTAATTTCTAAATTAAGCGGCATTAGTAAGCTCGCCTTGAATACGACCTGATATGCCAACTCTTGGTTTCGCAGGCGGTTCTAACTAGATGGACGCCAGGCGGACTACCAGGAGTCGGGGCAACTCCGTGGGGTCGAATCGGGGAGAGGGAGCTCGGTTTCCCCCACCGCTAGGGGCCGAGGTAGAGGTCCCCGAGGCGGGGCTCGTGGTCGGGGTGTTGAGAACCCGCCACAAGCCGCCTGTGCTCCCGGCCCGATCGGGGAGCCCCGAATTGGGAGTTGCGGTTTGCGGAGATGCAAGCCGGGATCGAAGAACAAGACCTCGAGATTCGTAGGTTGAGACAGCCAGGTGCTCCCGCAGCCTCCAAGCGTAGTTCCGGTGGCACCGCCCGCTCGCCGCCTGTGCCGAGATGGTAGTGGCGGCCCATAGATTGGAACCTTTGTATGAGCGGTTCCGAAGCAAGCACCTCCGTATTCCCGGGAGGTCCGGATGTGTCGAAAGCCGAGCTGGCTTACGGTGATCACTCGAATTCGAACTTTATGGGTGTCACCGTAACGACGCAGTGGTGTGCGCCACATTCCGGTTCCGGGAGGATGCCCCGGTATGGTGGGACATGGTGTCTCGCATTCACGATGTCACCACCATGACTCGGGAAAGGTTCCAGAACTCTTCAACGCGAAGTACTATAATGAGGCGGTCGAAGCGCCAAAAGGAAAGAGTTCGTTCACCCGACCCGGCCGGGAGAACATGAGTGTCACCGAGTATACTACTCGGTTTGGGCTGGCGAGGTTAGCCTCGGGTATTGTGCCGACCGACTTCGGCGGGAAGGAGAAGTATCCGGACGGGTTGAATCCCAAGATCGTGCATGACCCGATGATTACCATCGACGACGGCACCACCTATGCTCGGATGGTGGAGAAGGCACCGCGAGCCGAGGGCGCGGTGGGGTGTATGTCGAATCCGCCCAAGATCTCGGTTAGTGGCGGAGCTCCTACCCCTCCCGCGTCGGGCTTCGGCAGGGGAGTAGTGGTTCGGCCATTGATCGAGGAAGAGGGCACCCACCGCTTCGGCGGCTCGAGTCGTAACAAGAGGTTCCGGGGAACCAAAACAGAGGGAGTCGTCCCGGTGGTAATGAGACCCGATTCTCCTACCCCGAGTGCCCTATCCGCAAGAGGCACCATCGGGGAGAGTGCAAGGGGCGGGGATGCTTTCTTTGTGGCATGCCCGGCACTTCAAGAGGGAATGTCCCCGGCCCGCCGTAGGCACCGAGAGCTCCGGCGATACCCACTCCGGCCTGTGGTATTCGCGATCACGCAGCCGATGCGGATGCCGGCCCATCGGTTGTTACAGTCGCCTTTTTATTAACAACTCGCTTTATTCAAAGGTCTTGTTTGATTACGGGGCTACACGTTCTTATGTGGCGGCCGAGTCTTTAGTAAGTTGGGTAGACCCTTTGATAGATATGAATCGGGGTTTGGAACCCCGTTACCCGGCGGAGAATTGGTTATCTCCAATAGGTGGATTAGGTCTATGCCGATCGGGATAGATGGTAGAGAGTTAAGCGGCGATCCGATAGAGATGAGCTTAGTCGAATTTGATATAATTTTAGGAATGGATTTCCTATCTAAATATTCGGCGAGCATTGGATCGTAAGAGGAAGATGGTGGTCTTCCAACCGGAAAGTGAAGAACCGTTCGTGTTTGTGGGTTCGGTTCAGGGATCTCGGATCCCGGTGATCTCGGCTATGTCAGCGAGGGAATTATTGCACGGTGGGTGCTTAGGGTTTCTGGCCGTGGTGGTGGACACCATTCGGCCAGACACCATTCGCCGCAGGACATCGGTGTGGTTCGGGAATTTTTGGACGTTTTTCCCGAAGAACTTCCGTGGTTACCACCTCATCGGGAGATTGACTTCGTGATTGACTTGGCACTGTGGGTGGATCCGGTTTCTAAAGCCCCGTATAGGATGGCTCCAACTCGAACTTAAGGAATTGAAGATTCGGCTCCAAGGGTTGCTTGACATAGGGTTCATTCGGCCCAGTGTGTCACCCTGGGGAGCCCCGGTTTTGTTCGTCAAGAAGAAGGATGGATCTATGAGGATGTGCATCGACTACAGAGAATTGAACAAGCTGACGGTGAAGAATAAATATCCATTACCTAGGATCGATGACTTGTTCGATCAGCTTCAGGGGAAGACGGTCTTTTCTAAGATTGATCTCCGTTCGGGTTATCATCAGTTGAGGATCCGAGAGGAGGACATTCCAAAGACGGCTTTCCGCACTAGGTATGGACACTACGAATTTCTGGTTATGTCATTCGGACTAACCAACGCTCCTGCAGCATTCATGGACCTGATGAATAGAGTATTCAAGGATTTCCTCGATATCTGTGTGATTGTGTTTATCGACGACATCCTCGTGTACTCTCAGTTAGAAGAGGAGCATGAGTTACATCTTCAGATGGTACTGCAACGACTTCGAGAACATAGACTCTACGCCAAGTTCAAGAAATGTGAGTTCTGGTTGTCTCAGGTGTGCTTCCTAGGGCACATTGTGGGTGAAGACGGGATCAAGGTAGATCCCGGGAAGATCGAATCCGTCAGGGATTGGCCGAGACCGAAGACAGTGACAGAGATCAGAAGCTTCTTGGGATTAGCTGGGTACTACCGTAGGTTCGTGGAGGGGTTCTCCAAAATTTCAATGCCCCTAACCGAGCTTACAAAGAAGAATCAGCAATTTATCTGGTCGGATAAATGCGAAGCTAGTTTTCAGGAGCTGAAACAGAGGTTGATTACTGCTCCGGTACTAGCTTTGCCTTCGGACGAGGAGAAGTTCGTGGTCTATTGTGACGCATCCAAACAGGGTTTGGGGTGCGTATTGATGCAAGCCGATCGGGTTATCGCTTATGCCTCCCGTCAGTTAAAGGATTATGAACAGCGATACCCGACTCATGATTTAGAATTGGCCGCAGTGGTTTTTGCACTGAAGATTTGGCGGCATTACTTGTATGGTGAGAAGTGCGAGATCTACACCGACCATAAAAGTCTCAAGTATTTCTTTACTCAGAAAGATTTGAACATGAGACAAAGGCGTTGGTTAGAATTAGTGAAGGACTACGATTGTGAGATCCTCTATCATCCCGGAAAAGCCAATGTAGTGGCCGATGCCCTGAGCAGAAAGAGTCCCGGGCAAGTAGCTAGCATGGTTCAGATCTCACCTCAGCTAGCAGAGGATATGGTTAGATCCAGCATTGAGTTTGTGGTAGGTCAGCTGCACAACTTAACGCTGCAATCTGATCTGTTAGAAAGAATCAAGGTTGCTCAGACGACAGATCCGGAGTTAGTGAAGATCCGAGATGAGGTATTGACTGGTCAAGCCAAAGACTTTTCAAAGGATGCAAAGTGGGATGCTTTTGTATAAAGCCAGGGTTTGTGTCCCGAACAGTGTGGACTTGAGAAACGAGATCTTTGAGGAGGCTCATTCTACCCCGTATTCTCTGCATCCCGGCACCACCAAGATGTACCAAGATTTGAAACCGTACTTCTGGTGGAGCGGTATGAAGAAGAATTTGGTAGAATTCGTGTCGAGATGCCTCACGTGTCAGCAGATCAAGGCTGAACATCAGAGACCAGCAGGGTTGTTGCAGCCTTTAACTCTACCAGAATGGAAATGGGAGGATATTACGATGGATTTTGTGGTCGGGTTACCTAGGACCACGGGTTTGCATGATTCCATCTGGGTAGTGGTGGACCGATTTACGAAATCTGCTCATTTTCTGCCGGTTAGAACGACATTTACAGTGGATCAGTTGGCAGAATTATATGTCAAAGAGATAGTGAGACTTCACGGGGTACCGAAGTCTATAGTTTCGGACAGGGATCCGAAATTCACCTCCAAATTTTGGCAAAGTTTGCAACGAGCAATGGGTACGAAGCTAAAATTCAGTACAGCATTTCATCCTCAGACAGATGGTCAGTCCGAAAGGACAATTCAGATATTGGAGGATATGGTGTTATGGACTTTGAGGGTTCATGGAGTAAATATCTATCGTTGATAGAGTTCTCTTACAACAACAGTTACCAGAGTACGATAGGGATGGCACCCTATGAACTGTTGTACGGTAGGAAATGTAGATCCCCTATCCACTGGGATGAGACAGGGGAGAGGAAATATGTAACGTCCTCGCTTCAAGCCTCCATTGGGCCCTTACACCCACGGAATGAATGACTCTTATACACGAGTACGTCACTTTGGCTGCTTCATGGACTGACGACTGACCCTACAGACCAACACGAGTGTTTCCAGCGTGCTTTGTCCTCACTCACACGCTTCCTGGGAAAACTTCCCAGGAGGTCACCCATCCTTGAAATTGCTCCCAAGCCAAGCACGCTTAACTGTGGAGTTCTTTCGAGATGGGCTACCAAAAAACAAGATGCACCTTGTTGATATAGGTAGTACCAATCAATCCATTTAAGCCCTCTTCAACTGTGTAGTCCCATACCTACACAGTCTCAGAATCATCCCACTTGACCTTCCCCAGGCGGTGTGGGATTGCACAGCTTACCCGGTGTTTCCCCTTACGGATCACGGGACTACTGACTGTCACAATCACCCCCCCTTACGGGGTCCGACGTCCTCGTCGACCACACTTCCGGCTGGGTCAAGGCTCTGATACCATTTCCAGACCCATTTCAAGCCTCCATTGGGCCCTTACACCCACGGACTAATGGCTCTTATACACGAGTACGCCACTCTGGCTGCTTCCTGGATTGATGACTGACCCTACAGACCAACACGAGTGTTTCTAGCGTGCTTTGTCCTCACTCACACGCATCCTGGGAAAACTTCCCAGGAGGTCACCCATCCTTCAAATTGCTCCAAGCCAAGCACGCTTAACTGTGGAGTTCTTTCGAGATGGGCTACCGAAAAACAAGATGCACCTTGTTGATATAGGTAGTACCAATCAATCCATTTAAGCCCTCTTCAACTGTGTAGTCCCATACCTACACAGTCTCAGAATCATCCCACTTGACCTTCCCCAGGCGGTGTGGGATTGCACAGCTTACCCGGTGTTTCCTCTTACGGATCACGGGACTACTGACTGTCACAATCACCCCCCCTTACGGGGTCCGACGTCCTCGTCGACCACACTTCCGGCTGGGTCAAGGCTCTGATACCATTTGTAACGTCCTCGCTTCAAGCCTCCATTGGGCCCTTACACCCACGGAATGAATGACTCTTATACACGAGTACGTCACTTTGGCTGCTTCATGGACTGACGACTGACCCTACAGACCAACACGAGTGTTTCCAGCGTGCTTTGTCCTCACTCACACGCTTCCTGGGAAAACTTCCCAGGAGGTCACCCATCCTTGAAATTGCTCCCAAGCCAAGCACGCTTAACTGTGGAGTTCTTTCGAGATGGGCTACCAAAAAACAAGATGCACCTTGTTGATATAGGTAGTACCAATCAATCCATTTAAGCCCTCTTCAACTGTGTAGTCCCATACCTACACAGTCTCAGAATCATCCCACTTGACCTTCCCCAGGCGGTGTGGGATTGCACAGCTTACCCGGTGTTTCCCCTTACGGATCACGGGACTACTGACTGTCACAAAATACCTAGGTCCAGAGTCAGTTCAACGGACCAATGAGGCAATAGAGAAGATTAAAGCTAGAATGCTTGCCTCCCAGAGCAGACAGAAGAGTTACGCAGATCCGAAACGTAGGGATGTTGAGTTCCGAGTAGGGGACCATGTGTTTTTGCGAGTATCTCCGATGAAGGGGATTAAACGTTTCGGGAAAAGAGGCAAGTTATGCCCTAGGTTTACAGGACCTTTCGAGATTCTCGAGAAGATAGGTCAAGTGGCATATCGGTTAGCATTGCCTCCAGCTTTATCAGCAGTGCACAACGTATTTCATGTCTCAATGTTGAGAAAATACGTTTCAGACCCCTCTCATATACTCAGTTATGAGAGCCTTCAGCTTCAGTCAGATATGTCTTATGAGGAACAGCCAGTGCAGATCCTGGATAGAAAGGATAAAGTCCTTCGGAATAAGACCATAGCATTGGTCAAGGTTCTCTGGAGAAACAGTAAGGTGGAAGAAGCCACCTGGGAGCTTGAGTCAGATATGCGAGCCCAATATCCAGAGTTATTCAGGTTAGATTTCGGGGACGAAATCCTTTTAAGGGGGGGATAGTTGTAAAGCCCGCTTAGTTAATTTGGAAATTAGCAGTTATTTATGTTAATCAGGAAATTATTTATAGCTATTTAAATAATTTATCATTGTTAATTATGAAATTCAGATATGCATAATTATGTCATCAGCAGTTTTTATATTTCGCATTTCCGGTGTCCGGTATTTTGGAACGCGGCGTTTGGCTCAGTAGAAATCACAACTTAGTATGTTAGTATTTTGGGGACGGGTTTTAGACATTGGGAATGTCGGGAATGGCCGGGAATTTAGAATGTCCCAAAAATACCCCTTTAGTATGATTTTCATGATTTTATGGTGGAGGGGCAAAATGGTCTTTTTGCCCCATTAGTGTTTTGTCTTATGTGATTTATTAAATGGAAAAAATAAAGGTTTATTTTTATTATACATGGCTGAAATAAATGATTTATATTACTCTTTTCTTAAGCATTCAACACTTAGTCTTTTTTTGAAAGAAAATTCCAAAAAACTCACACACACAAACACTCTCTCTTTCGGCCAAGCTTTGAGCAGCAAGGAGGGGGCTTTTCTCCTTTGATTTTGGCTGGTTATTCATCATCTCTTAAGGTTCTTTGCAAGCTAGGTTGGTTCTTGTCTTCTTCTCTTTAAATTCTTGAGAAAAATGATGAAATGTGATGATGCATGTTGGATTTCTATGTGATTGTTGCTGCTGTCTTTTGTTGTTGATTTATGAGGATCAAAGCATGTTTATGTGATGAATAATTGAGTTGTTTGAAGCATGTTAGATAGGGTATTCCAAGCTTTTAGTTTCTTTGTTAAAAGTTATGAAATTTGAAAGAAAATGTGATGTTTTGTTTCTGTGAATTGCTGAATGTTGTGGTTTGTTTTCAGAGGTTATATTATGCTAGTTTAAGAGGTTTTAAGCTAGTTTGATTGCTTGTTTAGGTGGTTTGCTCAAGCTTGAGTTTGGAACTCAAAGCTTGAGCTCCAATGGTGATTTTTGCATGTGTGGGTTCTGGGTAGGTTTGATGCCTTTGAAATGTCATTTGGGGCATATAGAACAGGTCTGGAAAGTTTGGGATCAATTGGGGTTAAATTGGTCGAGTTATGGAAATTTTGGTTGTCGCTCGCGAGGAACCGGAATTCCGGTTGAGCATCCGGAATTCCGGATGGGGGTTCAGAATTTCCCAGAACCGGAATTCCGGTTGGGCAACCGGTCTGCCGGTTGGGGGATTTTTCAGAACCCTAGTTTTCCTCGTTTTTGGGTTTTTAGGGGTATTGCCATGCTTTTTATCGATAGGGAAACTTTTTGTTTCAAGTTTTAGTCCCCGGGAAGTGATTTAGCGTGTCACTTATAGCGTTGTGATTTTAATGGTTTAGGAGCCAGTAATCCGCCGTTCAGTTTCGATTCCAAGGTTGACCGCACACCCGAAATCGAATCCGTGTAAGATTAGTATAACAAGATGCATATGTAGATTACATGTTTAGCGTGCATGTAGGAAGCCCGCTAGATTACATTAGATATGTATTTAGGCTTCGAACCATCCAACCCCGTCACGTCTGGTACAGCCGGAGTATGACCAGCGGCGGAGTATGACCGGTTCGACCGATCCGGCTGACACTTGGTTGGTGGTTCAGTGCTATTGACCTATCCCGTCGGTACAGCCGGAGTATGACCGCAGCCGGAGTATGACCGGTTCGACCGATCAGGAGGATACTTGTCACTAGTACCGTCCCCTGAACGTTCAAAACTCGCACCATGTTGGACATGGCAAGGTAGTGCTCGGCACCATGTTGGACATGGCAAGAGCGGGACTCGCATCGTGTTGGACACGGCAATCGGTTTTATGTATGATATTATTATGCTTTTCTTCGAGTCCGTCGACTCACGCTTTATGTTCATGTGTAGGTAAAGGCAAGGTCAGGCGATGGACCGTGACCGAGCATATGAGATTGTACATGTCGGGGCGGTTAGGCTGGAGCGTACGATCCTCGGGACGACGGTGGCCGAGATTTTGTAACTGTCGTTAGACGACTTTATTTTGATGTAAAAGTTGAACAGTAAAAACGTTTGTAAATATTTTTATAAATCGGGATCCCGAGACTTTTTGTAAAATGGTTTATAAGTTTAATGAAAAAGCAAAATTTTAATTAATCACGTTTTTCCATAAACCTCGTTGATTAGCAACGAGCTGCACAGTACGTTTAAAAATCACGTAATACGCCTAAGATAGTTAGGGTGTTACACAGACCCAGCCCCAAACTTGTACCCACCCCTAGTCCCGAACTCGGATCCATCCCCGAACCCGACTTAAATAAAATCAAGAAATAAAAATAAAAATAAAATTTACAGAACACACTTCTATTTAATAATCTTTAAAACTAAAAAAAGTGGTTATAGAATATATTTTTGTTTTTTAAAAACAAAAATTTTACTTTTATTTTTGTGATTAAAAAACTTACAAACAAAAAGTATTACAAAACGCTACCAAAAATTTTATAAACAAAAAGAAATCACTTTTAAAAAAGTTTTAAACAGTTTTTTTTATCAATAGTTTAGATGCCTACCCCAACCTAAACCTTGTAACTTGGACCTGGACCCGGATCCCAACCCAAATCCTAACACAGACTCGAACTTTGGTCTCAGCCCAGACCCGACTTAAATAAAATCAACAAATAAAAATAAAAATAAAATTTACAGAATACACTTTTATTTTTTATTTTTAAAATTAAAAAATAAAAGTTGTTGTAGAAAATATTTTTGTTTTTAAAAATAGGAATTTTATTTTTATTATTATTATTAAAAAATTTTAAAATAAAAGTTTTACCTAATGCCACCTTAAATATTCTATTAGGTAACTTCTCTTTTTTTCGTTTAAATGTTTATGTGTTATTGTAAATTAAAATTCTTATCCCATGAACTTTGGATGCATCCAAATGATTACACATCTAAAAAAAATGAAAATAGTGCATTATATTTTAATGATAACTCTGAAAAATTAATTGAGTTCTTAAATAAAGGAAAAAAAAAGCATTTGAATGATTAAAATAAATGCCAAAATTTTAAAATTAATTAACCGCAATTTTAAAAAATACATTATTTTTATTTTTATTTAATGATTAATTTTGTTAGAGAAAAATATATTAAAAATTTAAATGGTCTAAAAGTTAAATTTTATAAGAACACGCTTGAACTAATTTTTTTTCTTCTCCGAAAAATGAGGATTTTCAAATAAACATAATATTGTTTTAATTTAATATTTCCAAAAAATAATAAATAATAACCGTATATTTGCACTGAATTCTTAATAATTTTCTTTACTTTTTAATATTTTTTTTTAGAATAAAAATTATAAGATTTATTAATTAATAAATTCATTCAAAACAATATAACACATTTTAGAGGAACAGTCCTCCAGCTGAAGCACATGACCTGTAGAGAAACAAGAGTCTCTTGCTAAGCAATGAGTCAACTTATTTGTAGATCGTTTTACAAAACACAAATCAACAAAAGATAAAGCGAGAAGCAAATTTTGAACATCTTGAACAATAAGACCAAACTTTGAAGGCATAAAAATATCGATCTGAATCGCTTGGACACACACCATGCTATCTATTTCTAACATGACTTTATCCCACGAATGAGTTGCCATCCAACTCAAAGCTTCTTTAATGCCTATTATCTCAGCAATTATGGGTTGAACACAACCAATCTTCCCCTTCTTGAATGCTTCTACCATAGCACCATTATGATTCCGAGCTACACAATCCATGCCAAAGTGTCCCTCTTGTTCAAATAAAACCCTATCAACGTTAACTTTGATCTTGTTTAACTCAGGTGCAATCCGACGCTCAAGATTTCGCCCCCCATCATGCAACGGAGACAGCGAAAGACCATTCCTTCCTTAAGCAAATTTATACTGATCAAGCATATTTCTAGTTGATGCAACAATATTTGATGTAGACCAACTCTTCTTTTGCCAAACAAATTCATTCCGTGCGAGCCAAATAACCCAACTCACCACAGCCACTTCCTCCATTTCACCTTCGTGCCCTCTGCCGAAGATCCCCAACAGCCTGCTGCTGAATGTTGCAGCCCCTGCCCGGACGTTGACCATGCTGCGATTCCAAGCAGCTTTAGCAAACTCACACTCCACCAACGCATGTTGAACAGCTTCTGCATGAGCGTTACACAGCGGACAGTCAGCATTGAGGGGAACATGATATTTTTGGAGCTGAAAACAAGTTGGGAGCACACCCGAAGCAGCTCTCCATAAGAAGTTATTGATCTTAAGAGGTATCTGTAATGATCAAAGACGCTTCCAAAAATTAGTATTGGCATCACGGCACCAAGCACCTTTAGATTCTTGCAAAAATTTATAGACACTTTTAACTGAATAATTCCCACAAGTCTCAAGTCTCTAATTCCAACCATCATTTCACTACTACAAAAAGGGGCTTCAGTGAGAGACTCTAAAATGTTTTAGTGACACTTCACTGCGCGTCACTAAGTGGGTGACTGGAAAGACAATGTTTAGTGACACTTCATTGTGTGTCACTAAACCTTTTTAGAAACCCTCACTACTCGTCACTATAAGCTTTTAGAGTCACGGCATGTCAGACTGTAAAAATAACAGCTACACACTCTGCGTGTCACTATAACTATTTATTTTATTTTTTTAAAATATATATATATGTTTTTTTTGATATCAGCTACCCTTAAAGTGTGTCACTATATCATACTTCATTTTTTTTTAAAAAAAAATTAATATCTATTTTTTTAATTCAGATTATTTTATAAAAATTAACTTATAATTTATTTGAAATTTATTTGAATTAAAAAATAAATCTCAATAAAATAAATGTGTATAATTAAATTTATTTACATTATATTCCTTTTTTATGGAAGGAATTTAAAATTTGAAATATAAACACTAAACAAAATATTTATATAAGATTGGATATAATAAATGCAATATAAATTTTTTAATTAAAATATTTATAGAACAATATCAATTATTATGAACACTCAAATAAAAAATAAACTAATAAGAACAGATTTGAAAAAATTAAGAACCTAAAAAACCCATTAAATATGAATACACAATTTTTTCGTTAATATTTCATTTTAACAAAAGAGAAAAATTAACTCCATACAAGAAGGCATTTCAAAAAAAAAAAAAAATTGCATACAAGAAGATACAATAAACTAATAGTGTTAACAAATACATTAGTATTTTTTTTATTAACACAAATATCTTATTTTTTTCAACAGATATACAACCCCAAAAAAATAATAATTAACTGTACAAAACCAAAAAAGGGCAAGAACACATTTCGAAAAGAAAAAATTAAACCAGGAAATCGCATGGAAGTCTAGCCTCGCTGGGCAAAGCAAGAGGCGTTCTCCGCTGGTCTCCATTTGATTTCATGTAAAAAGAAGTGAGAGAGACAGAGAGTGCGAAGGGGTGTGATTTATTTGGAACTAGGGTTGGCCGGAGCTATCGGGTTGGGTCGATTTGGGTGGCCGGGTTGCTATAGATGAACAAGAGAGAGAAAAGGATTTATGGGCTATTTGGCGACGAACAACCGAGTGGTGGTTGTGGGCTATTGGGCGGCGAACAACTGAGCGGTGGTTGTGGGCTTGGGAGGCCATCGTCGTGGCTCAGGCTTGGCCTTGGGAGGTCGACGTTGTGCCTCGGAATCTAAGAAGCCATAGAGGGAGAAGGAGAAGCTTGCATGATAGAGGGAGATGAAGAGAGAGGAACGGCTATTGTGTTTGATCATTTTACTAAGTGATAAAATAGGGTTTCTAACATGTAACCCTAATAAGTATATTTCTTTTATATTATTATTTATATTTTTTTAAATCGTAAAAGGCAGGTACCTTTTTTTTTGTAAAGGCAGGTACACAATTAATTTTTTTTTTTTTTTGAAAAGCTTCATACAATTCTTAATTAATAGGAACTTACCTTATATTATTTTTTATTTAATTATTAATTACAGCTGTTTGTGGTAGGTCAGCTTCACAAGTTAACGCTGCAATCTGATCTGTTGGAAAGAATTAAAACCGCTCAGATGACTGATCCAGAGTTAGTAAAAATCAGAGATGAGGTTTTGGCTAGTCAAGCCAGGGATTTCTCAGTGTCAGATAACGGGATGCTTCTATATAAAGCCAGGGTTTGTGTTCCGAGTAGTGTGGAACTCAGGAACGAAATCTTTGAGGAGGCTCATTCTACCCCTTATTCTCTGCATCCTAGCACCACCAAGATGTACCAGGATCTTAAACCATACTTCTGGTGGAGCGGTATGAAGAAGAATTTGGTAGAATTCGTATCGAGATGCCTCACTTGTCAGCAGATTAAGGCTGAACATCAGAGATCAGCAAGGTTGTTGCAGCCTTTAACCCTACCTGAATGGAAGTGGAAAGATATCACGATGGAATTCGTGGTCGGGTTACCTAGAACCACGGGTTTGTTCGATTCCATCTGGGTTGTGGTGGATCGATTCACAAAATCTGCTCATTTTTTGCCTGTTAGAACAACCTTTACAGTGGATCAGTTGGTAGAATTGTATGTTAGAGAGATTGTAAGACTTCACGGGGTACCGAAGTCTATATTTTCGGATAGAGATCCGAAGTTCACCTTCAAGTTTTGGCAGAGTTTGCAACGAGCAATGGGTACAAAACTGAAATTTAGTACAGCATTCCATCCTCAGAAAGATGGGCAGTCCGAAAGGACAATTCAGATATTGGAGGACATGTTACGAGCCTGTGTTATGGATTTTGAAGGCTCTTGGAATAAATACCTACCGTTGATAGAATTTTCTTACAACAACAGTTATCAGAGTACCATATGGATGACTCCCTATGAACTGTTATACGGTACGAAGTGTAGATCTCCCATCCACTGGGATGAGACAGGGGAGAGGAAATACTTAGGTCCGGAGTCAGTGCAGCAGATCAATGAGGCAATTGAGAAAATAAAAGCTAGAATGCTTGCCTCACAGAGTAGACAGAAGATTTACGCAGATCCGAAACGTAGAGATGTTGAGTTCCGAGTAGGGGACCATGTGTTTTTACGGGTATCTCCAATGAAGGGGATCAAACGTTTCGGGAAAAGAGGCAAGTTATGCCCTAGATTTACAGGACCTTTCGAGATTCTCGAGAAGATAGGTCAAGTGACATACCGGTTAGCATTGCCTCCAGCTTTATCAGCAGCTCACAACGTATTCCATGTCTCTATGTTGAGAAAATACGTTTCAGATCCCTCTCATATACTCAGTTATGAGAGCCTTGAACTACAGCCAGACATGACTTACGAAGAACAGCTAGTGCAGATCCTAGATAGAAAGGATAAAGTCCTTCGGAATAAGACCATAGCATTGGTCAAAGTACTCTGGAGAAATAGCAAGGTGGAGGAAGCCACCTGGGAGCTAGAGTCAGATATGAGAGCTCAATATCCAGAGTTATTCAGGTTAGATTTCAGGGATGAAATCCTTTTAAGGGGGGAATAGTTGTAAAGACCGCTTAGTTTAATTTGGAAATTAGCAGTTAATTATGTTTAATTATGGAAAATTATTTGTAGATATTTAAATAATTATTTATACTGTTATTTTTGAATTCTGAAATGCATTTTATGTCATTTAGTGATTTTCATAATTTTGCATTTCCGGTGCCCAGTAACATGGAACTCGGTGTTTGGCTCAGTAAAATCACAACTTAGTATGTTAGTATATTGGGACGGTTTATTAGACATTGGGAATGTCGGGATTGGTCGGGAATTTAGAATGTCCCAAAATACCCCTTTAGTGTTCTTTATGTTATTTTAGTGTGAAGGGGCAAAATGGTAATTTTGCCCCATTGTTATTTTGTCCTCTAGTGGACATTTTGTGATGAAATTATATGATTTTAAATGATAAGTGTTGGCTGAATAAAAGAGTTTAATTTTCATTTTGTCTCTTATTTCAAAAGTTAGAAAAATTAGAAAAGAAAAGCGAAAATCTCTTTTTCTCTGCTTCTTCTCTTTTTCGGTTTTGAGCAGATTGGGGGATTTCTTTGTGTGTTTTCTTGCTGGATTTATCAAGTTCTTGTGGTCTCAACTCTTGGTAAGTCTCTTGCTTTTGTTCTTGAAGTTTTTAAAGAAAAGTGGATAGGTTGCATGCTAGTTTTTGATGTTGTTGCTGCTGTTAGTTGTTGTTGTTGTTTTTGTGTTTAAAATGCTTGAATTGGTTGGATTTGATAGGTTGAAATGCATGCTAGTTACCCTTGTTTTAGTTTGAGAATGTTTGGTTCAAAAGCTTTGGTTTTTCAAAGAGAAAAGGTGAAAATAGTTCCTGTAAAGTTTGGTTGTGTTTGAGAATGGTTTCTGTAGCTTTTTTATGCATGAATATGTAGTTTGATTCTAGTTTTGATGCTTGTAGGTGAGCTTTAGTCAAGTTTGAGTTTGAAACTCAAAGCTTGGAGCTCACATGGCATTTTTAGTATCTATGTGTTCTGGGCTGTTTTGATGCTTTGGTATTGTTCTTTGGGGTATTTAGAACAGGTCTGGAAGTTTTAGTGTGGTTTGGAATTGATTTGAGCAAAGTATGAATTTTTTGAAAGTTTCTTGCGAGGAACCAAAATTCCGGTTGTGCATCCGGAATTCCAGATGAGGGTTCAGGATTTCCCTGAACCGGAATTCCGGTTGTGCAACTGGTCTGCCCGTTGGGAAATTTTTAGGAACCCTAGATTTTCTCGTTTTTATGTTAATTGGGGTATTGCCATGCTTTTTATCGATAGAGAAACTTTTAGTTTCTAGTTTAAGTCTCGGGGAAGTGATTTAGCGTATCACTTATTAGTGTTGTGATTGTTATGGTTTAGGAGCCTGTAAACAGCCGTGCAGTTCGTTCTAGTCAGGTTGACTGGCACACCTGAATTCGGAATCGAGGTAAGATTAGTATAACAGTATGCATATGTATTACATGTTTAGCGTGCATGTAGGAAGCCTGTAAGATTACATTAGATATGTATGTTGGCTTCAAATCATCCGACTGTGTCACATCGATACAGGCTAGAGTATGACTAGCAGCTAGAGTATGACCAACGTACCGAGTAAGGCTGACACTGTATCACATCGGTACACGCTAGAGTATGACTGGCAGCTGGAGTATGACCAGTGTACTGAGTATAGGCTGATACTAGGGTTGGTGGTTCTGTATTATTTGACGTATCACATCAGTACAGGCTAGAGTATGACTAGCAGCTGGAGTATGACCAGTGTACTGAGTATAGGCTGATACTGTAACACATCGGTACAGGCTAGAGTATGACTAGCAGCTGGAGTATGACCAGTGTACCGAGTATAGGCTGTTACTTGTCAATAGTACCGTCTTATGGACGTTCAGGACTCAGTATCGTGTGGGACACGGCAGTTAGGGTTATGGTCAGGGGTATGGGCGTCTGATCATAACCCGGGATTTATGTATGTTTATGATTTATGCTTTTCTTACTGAGTCTGTCGAGTCACAGTGCTATATTTAGGTGTAGGTAAGTGCAAGGCTAAGGCTGAACGACCGTGAGAGCGAGCCGGTGAAGATTGTACATGTCGGGGCGGTTAGGCCTGGAGCGTACGATCCTCAGGACAACAGTGCTATTTTGTAATTAGTCGCTAGGCGACAAGTATTTTGATTAGTCAGTAAACTTTTGAAGTGTTTTGCAATCGGGATCCCGAGTATTTTTGTATAAATATTTTATGAGTTAATTAAAAAGCAAAAATTTTAATTAATCACGATTTTCATAAACCTTGTTGATTAGCAACGAGCTGCACAGTATGTATGAAAATCACGTAATACGCCTATGCTAGTTAGGGTGTTACATCTATATACGTAGGGGTGGAGTTTATCCACAATACCCTATATGTATATACTTAGGGGTGGAGTCTATTCCACAATTCCCTATGTAACACATATTTTCTTTAAACATGGAAGTAATATAGGGACTTAGCTATTATCAATATAAATCCTTGATCTTGATTATATGTTCCATTTCGTTTTACTATTGTAGTAAAAAGTTTGATACCTATAAAAGTTCTTTGATAAAGTTTCACACTACCTTAATTGAGTGGGAGAATTTTATAAATTCTATACCCATATTCATTAGGTTGATACTTGTGATAGGTACTTAAGAACACTATTGAAAAGCAAATCTAACCATACACATGGATAGGTATAACTTATCAGAATTATAAGAATAAGATAAAGAACTCTGGTTTAGTCTATTCGAATGACTTGAACCAAGAATTCTTAATCCTCATAAAATTTTATGGTATCTTAATTTTGATTACTTAATCTCTGACATGTATTTTTCACTTCAAATACTAGTCTGCTATGTTGATGACTTAGTCTTAACTTAAAGTTTTAGACTAATACAAAAGTCACAACGAGGTAACTCTCCAAATAATAAGAGGTTAAAAGTATTATTTAACCAGACATGTGCTATTGAGTGGGAGCTATCTGAGATGTAATCAAATAAGGAACATTAGAAGATATTCAAGAAAGATTTAGTAAAAGTGATCTATATGTTGGATATTAAGGAACTGTGTATCAGTTATCCTTGTATCTCACCAACTCATTTCAAAATTCTTGAGATGGTGGTTACTGTTGTCCTCAAAAGTGAGTGTTTTAATATTTATACTCGCAAGTGCACGAATCGTTTCGGAATATAGTGTTCATGTAAGTGCAAGGTCGAACCCATGGGAGTTGACTAACATCAAAAGAAACTATTTCAAACAAAATAAGAATATTCTAACCTAGCTCCAAATATTTGATAGGATTTTGGTTTTGCAAAATAAAATAAAAGACAAGTAACTAAAATACTTAAGATTAAAGATGAGTGAGTATGAAAATAATTTTCTAATAAGATGTGTAAAATAAGATTATTAAGATATTAGAATCCACAAAATGCAAGTTCAATAATATTTATAAGTATATTGATTCCCAAGTTTTAAATATAGTTGAAATAAATCTCACCATGTTTTCCAAAATATATTTTTCATTTAAGTACAAGTTATTTTCAAAAAGGTAGGATTTTTCTTCACTTATAAAATGTATAATTTCTAAGCATTAAATGTGTTACAATTTAATGAAACTACACAAAATCAAAGAAACTATGTTTAGGCAAAATATAACACTTATATTCTAAGAATTAGATGTAAACAATTTAATGAAAGACATTTAATCAAAGAGTATTATATTTTTGCATAATGAAGAACTAAGTAGAAATATGCTTTAACAATCAAAAATACATGATATTGAAGATAAAAAAGACATATTTTTGATAGAAAAATCCATGAACTTTATAGCACAAATGGGAAATCAACATACAAACATAAACACTATCTAGTTACATTTTGCTTCATCATCATCTTAATAATCTTGAAAAAAGATTAGAAGCTCATAACTAGATAAAAATTACAAAAGATAAACATACTTGACATGCTCTTCAAAGTGTAAAAATGGTAGAAAGAAAATGGTAAAAATGAAGAGTGTGGAATGGAGAAGTGTTTTGGGTTGAAGAGGTGTTTAGGAGGGTGAAGAGATGTGTTTTGAAATGGTCTTCCAACACCATATTTATAGGCAAAATTAGAGAATTAAATTAATCAAAATAAAATAAATAAAATGATTAATTTAATTAGTGTTGGGAAGAGAATGGATAAATAGAGTATGTGTAAGAGTATTGGAAAAAATAAATATTTGTTTGGATGGAAAAATAGTGAAAAGATAGGGTAAAAATAAATTAGGAATGTTTATTTAGGTGAAATAAGTAGGAAAGAGTGAATAGGTATTTAGGTGTAAGTTATGGGAGAAAAATATGGATTTTTGGTTTTATGTGTAATTTTTGGGTGTAGATAAAAAACTAACAGCCCACTTTTTCTTTTTTTCTTTTTTTTTCTTCTGCAGGGACACTTGGCAGGCGCTGGTTCGTGGGCTGGAGCTGACGGCTGCATGCGTGGCGCAATCTGGTTGGCTGGGAAAGCTGACGAGGCGGCTCAGCTGGGAAGGGAGACTACTGGCGGGCCCCACGCGTGCAGACTGTAGAGAGGAGGAAAAAGGAGCTCACGCTCCTGCTGTCGGGGTGAGGTACACTCGCCCATCTGGCCCTCTGAACATCAAACGGACGGCTCAGATTGGGTCAACTCTCTGACCGTGAGTGGGCTTCTTCTTGGGCTGATTTGATTTTGCTTTTAAAATTGCATTTTGACCCCAATTTCTTCACATCTTCTTCAAATTAATCCATACTTTATCCACCAAATACACCTAAAGATTCATAAAATTAATTAGAAAACTAAAATAAAATTAAAATTAAATACCACATAACATATTATAATAAAATAATTATAAAAACATACAAAAATATGTAAAATTACAATTAAACTAATAATATCAAAAATAATTAAAAACTTAGTAAAATAATTAAAAAGTTAAGAACTAAGCCAATTTTAGTTAAAAAAAATGTGAAAAATAACTCTAATTTCTAGAGTTATCACAACCCCAAACTTAAAATTTTGCTAGTCCTCAAGCAAAAGAAAAATTAAAAACACACATTTTTTTTTTTATTTTGGTGATATCAAAAATGTCCTCAAAAATTGCACATTGAAAATAGCTTATATAAAATATGAATAAACATTAAGCTTATGTAATTAATTCAATAGTCAATCTTGCTTTGAAAATATATTTTAAATTCTAAATCTAAAATCTATTCATCAAATTATTATGTGAATTTTGGAAAAATTATTGTAACAAAATATTTATTTCACATAACAAGATGAACAATTTTTTTCAAAATTTGATTTTTTTAGCAAAATTGACCCAAGAATTAAAAATAAAGCTTAAAAGAGATTCATATTTTTATAAATTAAAATCAAACTCAATCAAGGGTATTATCATAGGAAAAAGGGGATATCACCAAAGGGTTTTTTTTTTTTTTTTTAAGGCATAAATATATATATAGAAAATAAATATATTTTTTGGTTTTTTTTTTTTTTTACTAGAAAAATTATAATAAACATTTTTTGTTTTGTTTTGTTTTTTTTTTTTTAAATTATATAATATAACTACTTTAGCATCCAAACACCAATTTTTAAAAGTGAAAAATAATACTCTACCATTTTTAAGCACATGAAAGAAATAACCATAGGACTCACCACCCCAAACTTAATTTATGCATTGTCCTCAATGTATCAAAATACAAATATAAATTGAAAGTGAAAGAGTTGAGAGTTTAGAATGGTCATACCTCATCTTGGAGCATGTCAAGAGCAACAAAAAGATAACAAAAATCAAAACAAAAAGTTAATCTAAAACATAAAGAAAAATACATATTATCAAGAATTGATGAGAGCAATTAAGGATCATGGTAAATTGGATCCTCAAGGAGGATTTCATCCACTTCCACATTTTTCAATTCTAAAAATGGTTTCAATTTTTGTCCATTAACTTTGAATACATTACCATTATTAGGATTTTCAATTTCAATGGCTCCATGTGGAAAAACAGTGCGGATAATGTATGGACCTACCCACCTAGAGCGTAACTTTCCCGGGAAAAGATGCAAACGAGAATTGTATAGAAGGACTTTTTGACCGGGAGAAAAATCTTTTCTCAAGATGTTTTTGTCATGGTAAAATTTCATTCGGTCCTTATACTTTTTCGAATAGTCATAAGCATCATGCCTAAGCTCTTCTAACTCATTCAATTGAAGCTTTCTTTTCTCACCCGCTTTGTCTAAGGAAAAGTTTAGTTGCTTAATAGCCCAATAGGCTCTATGTTCTAACTCAACGGGTAAGTGGCATGCCTTCCCATAAACAAGTCTATAGGGAGACATTCCAATGGGCGTTTTGTAAGCAGTACGATATGCCCATAATGCATCAATGAGTCTTAGGGACCAATCTTTCCTAGTGGGGTTGACCGTTTTCTCTAAGATGTGCTTAATCTCCCTATTTGATATTTCAACTTGGCCACTAGTTTGTGGGTGATAAGGTGTAGTGACTTTATGTGTAATGCCATATTGTTTCATTAAATGTTCAAAAGGCCTATTACAAAAGTGTGTACCATTATCACTAATGATCGCCCGTGGTGAACCAAATCGTGAGAAAATATTTTCTTTCAAAAACTTAAGCACAACTTTATGGTCATTAGTGTGACATGCAATAGCTTCTACCCATTTAGACACATAATCAACACCAACAAGAATGTATAAATTACCAAAAGAATTAGGAAATGGACCCATAAAATCAATGCCCCAAACATCAAATATTTCAACAATAAGAATAGGATTCAAAGGCATCATGTTTCTCCTAGTTACACTTCCTAATTTTTGGCAACGCTCACAAGATTTACAATGCATATAAGTGTCATGAAAAATAGTAGGCCAATAAAATCCACATTGTAAAATTTTCAAAGCAGTTTTCTTACCACTAAAATGTCCACCACATGCATGATCATGACAAAAAGATATGATTTTAGATTGATCACAATTTGGAATGCATCTTCTTATTATTTGATCGGGGCAATATTTAAACAAATAAGGATCATCCCACATGAAATTTTTCACTTCAGCATAAAATTTAGATTTATCTTGTTTAGACCAATGAGAAGGAATTTCACCAGTGACCAAATAATTGACAATATCAGCATACCAAGGAAAAGAAGATACATGCATGAGTTGTTCATCAGGAAAAGTTTCAATGATAGTGGTGGAATCATGATTAGTTTCAACAACAATTCTAGACAAATGATCAGCTACAACATTTTCAGAACCTTTTTTATCACGTATCTCTAAATCAAATTCTTGTAAAAGCAAGATCCAACGAATTAAACGAGATTTAGCATCTTTTTTCGACAAGAGATATTTCAATGCAGCATGATCAGAATAGACAATTATTTTAGATCCTAACAAATAAGACCTAAACTTCTCTAATGCAAACACAACAGCAAGCAATTCTTTTTCAGTTGTAGAGTAATTCAATTGAGCTTCATTTAAAGTTTTGCTAGCATAGTATATTACATGAGGTAACTTGTTAATTCTTTGTCCTAAAACAGCACCAATTGCATAATCAGAAGCATCACACATTATTTCAAAAGGAACATTCCAATCGGGAGGGCGAATAATAGGTGCACTAGTTAAAAGGGATTTCAATTTTTCAAAGGCAACATGGCAATCATTATCAAAGACAAAAGCATTTTCTTTTCCAAGTAAATGACATAATGGGCGTGAAATTTTGCTAAAGTCTTTTATGAATCTTCTATAAAAACCGGCATGGCCTAAGAATGATCTAATTTCTTTTAGTGTCTTAGGTGGAGGAAGTTTTGAAATTAGATCTACTTTTGCTTTATCAACTTCTATTCCTTGAGATGAAATCACATGACCTAAGACAATTCCCTTTTTAACCATAAAATGACATTTTTCCCAATTAAGAACTAAATTCATTTCTTTGCAACGAATTAAAACAAGAGAAAGATGGTGCAAACAATCATCAAAAGAATTTCCAAACACAGAAAAATCATCCATAAACACTTCAAGATTTCTTTCAACCATATCAGAAAATATTGCAATCATACATCTTTGAAATGTTGCAGGAGCATTACAAAGACCAAAAGGCATGCGACGATATGCAAAGGTTCCAAAAGGGCAAGTAAAGGTAGTCTTTTCTTGATCTTCGGGGGCAATGGGGATTTGGTTATATCCCGAGTACCCATCAAGAAAGCAATAATAAGCATGGCCAGCTAATCGTTCAAGCATTTGGTCAATGAAGGGTAATGGGAAGTGGTCTTTTCTAGTGACACTATTCAACTTTCTATAGTCTATACACACTCTCCACCCAGTTTGGACTCTAGTAGGGATTAACTCATTTTGTTCATTTCTAACAACAGTGATCCCAGACTTTTTTGGAACAACTTGAACAGGACTAACCCATGGACTGTCAGAAATAGGGTAAATGATCCCTACATCTAACATCTTAATTACATCATCTCTTACTACCTCTTTCATGTTTGGATTTAATCTTCTTTGACTTTCTCGGGAAGGCTTAGCATTTTCTTCTAAATGAATTCTATGCATGCACACAGCTGGGCTAATTCCCTTAATGTCTCCCATGGTCCAACCTATGGCCTTTTTATGTTTTCTAAGGATATCTAACAACTTTGTTTCTTGTTTTTCATCTAAATCAGATGCAATGATAACGGGATAAGTGTTAGACTCTCCTAGAAATGCATATTTCAAAGTGTCGGGCAAAGGTTTGAGATCTAACTTTGGTGGTTCAGGAGTTGACTCAACATGCTCTAATGATATACATGGTTCAATTTTGGCTTTCCATTTTTTAGTATCCATTAGTGGGGTAGATTCAAGCAAAGAATTGACATCATGAATAAAATCATCAACATTTAAACACATTCCAAACATTTTTGCATAAGTTTCAAAAGATTCATTCATGTCCATTTCAAACATATTTTCCGTGTTAATCATGTTTACTTCATGTATTTCCTCACACTCAACAGATTTAGCAACATTAAAAACATTCAATTCAACAGTCATGTTTCCAAAAGATAATTTCAATACACCATTACGACAGTTGATAATTGCATTAGATGTAGCTAAAAATGGTCTACCTAAAATGATGGGTATTTGAGCATGAGCATTTTCAACAGGTTGAGTGTCAAGAACAATGAAATCAACAGGAAAATAGAACTTATCCACTTTAATTAAAACATCTTCTATAATACCTCTAGGAATTTTCACAGAACGATCAGCTAATTGAAGTGTTATAGAAGTTGGTTTTAATTCTCCTAGACCAAGTTGCTTATAAACAGAATAAGGCAATAAATTCACACTAGCTCCTAAATCAAGTAAAGCTTTGTTAATAAAATGATCACCAATGATGCATGAAATTGTTGGACAACCAGGATCTTTATATTTCACAAGGCTTTTATATTGAATTATGGAGCTAACTTGTTCAGTTAAAAATGCCTTTTTTGGAACATTAGTGTTTCTTTTAACAGTGCAAAGGTCTTTCAAGAATTTGGAGTAGGCAGGAATTTGTTTAATGGCATCTAAGAATGGGATGTTGATACTTACTTGTTTGAACACTTCTAAGATGTCACTATATTGGTTGCCTTTTTTGAGTGGAAGTAATCTTTGTGGAAAAGGAGCTTTTGGAATGGAAGGAAGAATTTGATCATTATCTTTTGACAAGTCATTTGTGTTGGAACTTTGGCTTTGGTCTTTTTCAACTTGAGGTATGTAATCGGGTTTGACAATTTATTTTCCGGACCTAAGAGTTGAAATAGACTTGGCTTCTTCTTTATGACTAGGAACTCCTACTTCATATTGGCCTTTAGGATTTGGGACGGGTTGGCTAGGAAATCTTCCTTTTTCTCTCTCAGTTACGGCATTGGCAAGTTGACCCAATTGTGTCTCAAGTTTGGCAATGGATTGAGATTGATTTTGCATGATTTGTTGGGTGGATTGCATGAATTGTTGTAAAGTGTCTTCTAAGGAAGGCTTTCTTTGTGGAGGGTAAGGTTGACTTGGTTGGGCATGATTCGGATTTGGCATGTTGAATTGGTTTCCTTGGTTCATTTGTGGTTGGTTTTGTCTCCATGAAAAATTTGGATGGTTTCTCCAATTAGGATTGTATGTGTTAGAAAATGGGCTATCATTTGGTTTACCATATGAATGTAATGCATTAGCCTCTTCGGAAAATGTTTCAAGAAAAGAAGGACATGATTGATCATTATGACAAGTACTAGCACAAACATCTTTTTTAGGTTGAACATGAGAATTCATAGTTTGACTTATGACTAAGGCTTCTACTTTTCTTGCTAATTTTTCAAAAGATGTTCTCAAATCAGTTTCTTCTTTAATTTCATATTTTCCTCCTCTTTTAGGTGAATTATTTGCTCTAGACCTAGGCTCAGAATAATTCCATTGTTGTGAATTAACAGACAATTCTTCAAGAGCTTCCCAAGCCTCTTGCCCTTGTAATTTCAAAAATTTTCCGGTATGCATAGATTGAATCATTTGTCGGTTTGAAGGGGTTAAACCATCATAAAAATATTTTACAAGTCTCCATTTTTCAAAACCATGGTGGGGGCATTTTAATAATAAATCTTTAAATCTTTCCCAACATTCATAAAATTCTTCATTATCTTTTTGATAAAATTCGGAGATTTCTCTTCTTAAATTATCAGTTTTGGACATGGGGAAAAATTTGGCAAGAAATTTATTAAAAAGTTGATCCCAAGTTGTTATGGTTCCGGTTGGAAGTGAGTTTAACCAAGCTTTGGCTCTATCTTTTAAAGAAAAAGGAAACAACCTAAGCTTAACCGATTCATCCGAAAAATTTTGAAAACGAAAAGTTGAGCAAATATCTAAGAAATCTTTTACATGCATGTAAGGGTCTTCTCTTTCTAAACCATAAAAAGAAGGCAACAATTGAATGATTGAAGGTTTAAGTTCAAAATGAGTGGCATTAGTAGTAGGCAAAACAATGCATGATGGAGCATTAGATGAAATAGGTGAAAAATATTCAAGTAGTGTTTTTTCTTGCGCAATATTAGGTTCTTGTTCCATTATGCTTAATTTTTCAAAAACACTTTCAATTTCACCTAAAGTTACTACTCTTTTTACCAAACGATTTTTAGAATCACGTTGCCAATGATGCATGCAATGTCACAAATTTCACAATGAAACACAAATAACACACAATAATCTCAAGAAGACAAATTTCTGATGTGGAAGATCAGTTATAAACCGCAACCACAGAGCATACTTATAACACAAAGAGATTATGATTTTTTTTGTTAATTTTTAATTTTTCATTTTTTTTTTTTGGTTTGACTTGTTCCCAGGCCTATTTGATTCCACTTACTCACGACTTAATAACAACTCCCCGGGGTTAATTATTAAGTGTGGATGGGAACTTTGCCAAATTTCCTTTAAGCAAAAATTGCTTATGTTGAAAGAACAAGCTTTGTTTTTAATTTTTTTTTCAAGTATTTTCTTAAGCAAAGTAAATAAAATTACAACTAAATAAATACAATAAAAAAATGACAATAATAATGATAGATAGTTATATTAAAGTTAGGAGGCACAAAATGCCATCAACTAACTATAATAATAATAGTAGTAGTAGTAGTAATAATAATAAGATTTTAGGAGGCACAAGATGCCATCAACTAAAATGATAAACAAAAATAAAAGCTAGGAGGCACTAATGCCATCACTAGAGAAGGGATAATAGGAGGCAAAAATGCACTCAACTATCAAGTATGTAGGAGGCACAAAATGCACTCAACTACTAAAAGAAAAAAAAAAGGTTAGGAGGCAAAAATGCACTCAACTAACAAATAGGTAGGAGGCACAAAATGCCATCAACTACCAATAAATATGTATATATATAGTATATAATATATAATATATAACAATATATATGTATAACTTCCTTTTTTTTCAACTTTTTTTCGATATTTTTTTTTTAACTTTTTTTTTTGACGAAAATGAGAAAATAAAAAAAAATAACTAGTAGAAGAGTATTACTTACCTTGTAGAAAGATCGTTTCTTTCTAGCAACTCCCCGGCAACGGCGCCAAAAACTTGTTGTCCTCAAAAGTGAGTGTTTTAATATTTATACTCGCAAGTGCACGAATCGTTTCGGAATATAGTGTTCATGTAAGTGCAAGGTCGAACCCATGGGAGTTGACTAACATCAAAAGAAACTATTTCAAACAAAATAAGAATATTCTAACCTAGCTCCAAATATTTGATAGGATTTTGGTTTTGCAAAATAAAATAAAAGACAAGTAACTAAAATACTTAAGATTAAAGATGAGTGAGTATGAAAATAATTTTCTAATAAGATGTGTAAAATAAGATTATTAAGATATTAGAATCCACAAAATGCAAGTTCAATAATATTTATAAGTATATTGATTCCCAAGTTTTAAATATAGTTGAAATAAATCTCACCATGTTTTCCAAAATATATTTTTCATTTAAGTACAAGTTATTTTCAAAAAGGTAGGATTTTTCTTCACTTATAAAATGTATAATTTCTAAGCATTAAATGTGTTACAATTTAATGAAACTACACAAAATCAAAGAAACTATGTTTAGGCAAAATATAACACTTATATTCTAAGAATTAGATGTAAACAATTTAATGAAAGGCATTTAATCAAAGAGTATTATATTTTTGCATAATGAAGAACTAAGTAGAAATATGCTTTAACAATCAAAAATACATGATATTGAAGATAAAAAAGACATATTTTTGATAGAAAAATCCATGAGCTTTATAGCACAAATGGGAAATCAACATACAAACATAAACACTATCTAGTTACATTTTGCTTCATCATCATCTTAATAATCTTGAAAAAAGATTAGAAGCTCATAACTAGATAAAAATTACAAAAGATAAACATACTTGACATGCTCTTCAAAGTGTAAAAATGGTAGAAAGAAAATGGTAAAAATGAAGAGTGTGGAATGGAGAAGTGTTTTGGGTTGAAGAGGTGTTTAGGAGGGTGAAGAGATGTGTTTTGAAATGGTCTTCCAACACCATATTTATAGGCAAAATTAGAGAATTAAATTAATCAAAATAAAATAAATAAAATGATTAATTTAATTAGTGTTGGGAAGAGAATGGATAAATAGAGTATGTGTAAGAGTATTGGAAAAAATAAATATTTGTTTGGATGGAAAAATAGTGAAAAGATAGGGTAAAAATAAATTAGGAATGTTTATTTAGGTGAAATAAGTAGGAAAGAGTGAATAGGTATTTAGGTGTAAGTTATGGGAGAAAAATATGGATTTTTGGTTTTATGTGTAATTTTTGGGTGTAGATAAAAAACTAACAGCCCACTTTTTCTTTTTTTCTTTTTTTTTCTTCTGCAGGGACACTTGGCAGGCGCTGGTTCGTGGGCTGGAGCTGACGGCTGCATGCGTGGCGCAATCTGGTTGGCTGGGAAAGCTGACGAGGCGGCTCAGCTGGGAAGGGAGACTACTGGCGGGCCCCACGCGTGCAGACTGTAGAGAGGAGGAAAAAGGAGCTCACGCTCCTGCTGTCGGGGTGAGGTACACTCGCCCATCTGGCCCTCTGAACATCAAACGGACGGCTCAGATTGGGTCAACTCTCTGACCGTGAGTGGGCTTCTTCTTGGGCTGATTTGATTTTGCTTTTAAAATTGCATTTTGACCCCAATTTCTTCACATCTTCTTCAAATTAATCCATACTTTATCCACCAAATACACCTAAAGATTCATAAAATTAATTAGAAAACTAAAATAAAATTAAAATTAAATACCACATAACATATTATAATAAAATAATTATAAAAACATACAAAAATATGTAAAATTACAATTAAACTAATAATATCAAAAATAATTAAAAACTTAGTAAAATAATTAAAAAGTTAAGAACTAAGCCAATTTTAGTTAAAAAAAATGTGAAAAATAACTCTAATTTCTAGAGTTATCAGTTACTTTGGGGGTGGAGGAGTTATTCTATAATAATTCAAGGTCTACCAAAGAAGAATTATAACTTTGTAAATTCGAAAATACCAGAAAGTTATATTACTGAAGAAAAGTCTACACTGTATTATCTCAAATACATATTTTAAAATATGAGAGATATGTCTTCTGTTAATTTGGATGTACTTTTAAAACAGTAAAGATTTCAGTATCCCTTGATGAGTAAAGCATATATTAAAGGATGTTTCATAAGTGTATTTATGAACTAATTTCCAAAAGTTTGTGTGGATTCAAATATACTACACTTGATCTGAAGATCAAGACATCAGATTGACCTATTTGCACACCTTGTTTTATATTAGTGCAAGTGGGAAATTGTTGGGTTTTATGCCCTAAATAAAACTCTTTACAATCTGATTAGTTATCAATATAAGAAATTTGAAGTGATTTATGTTTGCATGAATTTTACATGCTAATGGTTTAATATGTTTATTACATTTACACGCAAATCAGTTAAATCCAGATCATATGTTTATTCACAATTACAGTATCGTCAACACAGTGGAATGTGATTGTGATCATATGAATCAAAAGACTAAGTCCCTGTTTCATTAGTGTTTTGGATTTACACTAATGTGATAATCAGCGATGGTGTGTACTTACACTTGGAGTAAGTGTTATGTTCTTTTCAGGACATTAGTAAAGTATACTAGTTTCAAATGTATGGAGTGTACATTGGACTGGACCAATATTGCAACTTAGTTAAGATATTATAAACTTACCGTTATATCTTTCCAAGTCAATATCAGTAGTTGATCTTAAGATTAAAAGAATCTAAATCCTGATATGCTTAGGCTCAACTCAGGAGTACTATTTCATGTTATTTGATTTATTAGTTAAGCCTACTTTTGGGTCAGGGTGATACGTATATTTGGGGAACATGATAGTATGATTGAGTGGGGGTGCTGAACATAAATATGGAATCTATAGCTTCTACTGGTGTATAGAAGTCAAGTGATGATTCCCTTCGAGCTTAGCAAATAGAAGTAAATGGATGAGCTCTTGTTTAAATGACTAATTTTTAGATCACTAAATACCATTTACAGGTAGTTAAGTGTTTTAAGGGGCAAAATACATTGAGGGGTGAGAACGGTAAAATTATTCCATCTCGATGTAAATCATCTATATAGAGGATCTTTGATCACAATAAGATTATAACAGTGGTTATATGAGATAGCATGTCTATATCGTGGAACATATAATATGCTCTATATAAGTCTGAGAGTGCAATTCTAAGTTCTAAGAGTGGATTCAACGAAGAATAAATAAGTAGGAATTTACTTAGTAAATTCGGTTCACTTATTGGAAGCTCAGCATATAGATCCATGGTCCCCATTCTAGTTGAGAACATACTGCTTGTAAGACTCAATAATTGATTCGTGATTGGTCAATTATTATTCTGAAGTTAGACTATGTCTAATTTGTGAATCTTCACTAAGCAGGGTCGAAATTGTAAAGAAAAGAGATTCTAGGTTTATTTATTTATTAATGGACTTTATATGTCTAGTTTATAATTAAATTAAATGACAATATTATTTAATAATCTTTTTTAGTTATTAAATAATAAGTTTTGGCATTTAAATGGTTAGAATTGGAAAATTGGCGTTTTTGAGAAAATAGAAATAAAATTTGTTAAAACTGCAAAATCAATTGGGCCCATTATCTACACCTTGGTCGGCCACTTTATGTGGAATTTCAAATTGATATTTTCATTATTTTAATGCCAAATAATTCCTAACCTAAACCTAGTAGATGACTATAAATAGAAAGTGATGGCTCAGTCAAAATTACACTTTCATTAGTTTTCTGTCAGAAATTTCTCTCTTCAGAAAAACTGAGCCTTCCCTTTTCTATACCTTGGCCAAAACCCCTCTCTCTCTTTTCTTCTTCAATATTTCGAACCCTAGTGAAAGAGTAAGTGCCCACACACAGCAAGTAGTAACTCAATCATAGATTGGAAGACTGTGAAGGATCAAACACAAAGAGAAGGACATTCGGGCTCAGATCTTGATTATACTCTGCGACAGAAAGGATACAAGGGTTAGAGATCTGAGTGGAAGGAGACATTAATTCCGCTGCATCAATGTAAGGTTTTCTTAACTTTATATGTGTTTATTTTATCGTTTTAGAAAGTTCATATTTAGGGTGTTAAACAACATAATTGTGAGTAGATCTAAGATCCTGGTAAAATAATTTCCAACAGCTCTAACTCCTTACAAGTGTCTAAAGGCAAGAGAAATATATTCATAGCATAATTCGGCAATGCTTGAGCAATAAATTTCAGCAATACCTCCTTTCTCGCATGAGACAAAATACGCCCTTCCCAACCATGATGTAACACCTTAATGTTAAGGCACGCTACAATGCTTTTTCAATTACAGTGCTATCTTTGCTAATCAAATAATTTTCTGAAATATCGTGTCAAATTAAAACTTTTACATTAAATATTAAACTTTATAACTTTGTAAAATCATTTACAAGTACTGGGATCCCGTTTTTTTAATTTTTATACAAAATATACAAAATACACAACAAGGTCGCACAACGACTACAAAATAATAACCCTAGATGTCCCGAGACCGAACACTCCAGGTCCCATCGCCATGACATGTACAACCTCATCCAAGCTCAGGCTCACTCCTGTTCAGCTTTCGCCTTTCCTTTACCTACACATGGAAGCAGAACTGTGAGTCAACATACTCAGTAAGAAAAACATATAACATATCATATAATACCGACTTGTATCTAGGCCCCCATACACTTATTTTCAAGGCTTAACGGATGAGTAAGAATGTTCTACTAAGATACGACCATGTACCAATATACCACATCCACTCAGTACTACCATCGTACTAGTGTACGTAGGGCCTGAACCTCGCCTTGAGTACCGTTAAGTGTTGTACCACATTTACCTTGTACCTTCCTGTACTAGTGTTGGTAACACCGTGATGTATTCTTCAGACATCATACACTTTACCAATGCACTCTGTACCACTACCGTACAAGTGTTGGTAGTGTGTGAATCACAATAAGCATTCATATATATTAACAAATACATACATTCGCATATTCATATCACACATTATATACAATTCTTACCTCCTTTCCAGATTCAAGTGAGTTGGCCAACCTGAATGGAAAGTCTCATGCTTGATGGATGCCCTAATTACATATTAAAATCGGGTAAATCACATGTCCGAAACCCTAATTCGGGAAACCCAAGTCTACAACTCAAGACTCTGTTATACACTCTAGGGACTACACTATCTTAGGAAAAAGGGAAACACCCAACTAAGGCACTGAAATGGACAAGAATTGAGAAATCTAGTTTTTCGTGGAACCTTCCAAAACTAGTTAATCGGTTTCTACCAGTCCTCCCCAAAAAATCTCCAATTTGCTCAAAACTTGTCCAATTGCCTCCAAACTTTCCAGAGTACCTAAATAGGGTATACACAATATATTCCAACCAGAAAATCCCAGAAAAACACACAGAAACTAACACATGCCATTAAAGACCTAAAATTGAGTTTCAAAGCTCAAGCCTGCTCAATTTGATCACAACATAGCAAAACTAAATCTAGAACTCGCTATCAACTTGAAATGAACTTAAAAACTGAACCCTAAGCATCTCTAACCCTAACAGCCACCAAAACTTAAAATTACTACTTGAAACCATTACAACCTTGAGAAAATTATAGCTAGAGAGTATCTAGGGTTTACCTTGATTGAATCCTCCTCCAATCCTTGCTGAAAACACAAAATTCAGCAATCAATCTCCTTGGTTTATGGCTGGTTCGAAGAGAGAGAAGGGAAAGAGAGTAAATCCCTATTTCTGGTCTTTTCTTCCTTTTTCTAATTATCCAAAATTACAAATAAAGATTAATTAAATTAATCTTTGGTTGAAAATGCAAATTTCTAGGTGTCATCATCTAGCGCAGCCACCAAACTACCCCCTTGACAAATTAATAAAATGAGCCCATAACCTATAACTTAGGCATTTTCAAGACTAGGGGTAAAATAGTCAAATTCTATAACCCTGCTCAACCTCAGTACTCTATTTTCTCCAATAAACATCTCACTAAGAAATAAGGTTCTAGACTTACCCATGTGGTTAAACTAGCCATCCATTGCATTTCTCGTTGTCGCCGAGCAAAAATTGTAAAAATAACATAATTTATATATAACACGAATAATACACCTAGAGTTTAATAAAATCTCTAAAATTGAGAAATTATAACTCTAATGCCCATTTCTAGCAATGGGGCCCACAAATAATTAAATTCATAAATAATTATAAAAATATTAGAAATTAGTGTTTTAGTAATCCAAATTACTAACGCGGTCATTACAATTATCCCCTCGTTAAAAGGATTTCATCCTCGAAATCTAACCTGAATAGCTCTGGATATTGAGTCCTCATGTCAGACTCTAACTCCCAGGTGGCTTCCTCCACCTCGCTGTTTCTCCAGAGCACTTTGACCAAAGCGATGGTCTTGTTTCGAAGAACCTTCTCCTTTTTATCAAGGATCTGAACTGGTTGTTCTTCGTAGGATAAGTCTGACTGCAGTTCAAGGGCTTCATAACTCAAGACATGACTCGGGTCTGAAACATATTTCCTCAATATTGAAATATTAAATACATTATGGACAGCTGATAGCACTGCTCGAGTATCTAAAATGGCCCAATGAACCTACGGCTTAACTTACCCCTCTTCCCGAAGCGTCTAATACCCTTCACAAGTGAAACCCGCAGGAAAACATGTTCCCCTGCCTGAAATGTGACATCTCTGTTCTTCAGATCAGCATAACTTTTCTGCCTGCTTTGGGAAGCAAGCATTCGAGCCTTGATCTTATCTATAGCTTTATTGGGCCTCTGAACTATTTTCAGACCTAAGTACTTCCTTTCTCCAATTTGGCCCCAATGAATAGGGGAGCGACATTTTCTACCATACAACATCTCATAGGGAGCCATCCCTATTGTACTATGGTAGCTATTATTGTAGGAGAATTCAATTAGAGGTAAGTACTTACTGTTGGGAATTATTTTACCAGGATCTTAGATCTACTCACAAGTATGTTTATTAACATCCTAAATATGAACTTTCTAAAACGATAAATTAAACACATATAAAGTTAAGAAAACCTTACATTGATGCAGCGGAATAAATGTCTCCTTCCACTCAGATCTCTAACCCTTGATTCCTTTCTGTAGCAGAGTATAATCAAGATCTGAGCCCGAATGTCCTCCTTCTTCAAGCTTTGATCCTTCATAGTCTTCCAATCTATGATTGAGTAACTGCTTGCTGTGTGTGGGCACTTACTCTTTCACTAGGGTCACGAAAAAGATGAAGGGAAAAGAGAGAGAGGTATTTCGGCCAAGGAAGAAAGTGGGGAAGGCCCAGTTTTCTGAAGAGAGAAATTTCTGTCAGAAAGCTGATCTGAAAACTTGTGTTTTGACTGAGCCATCACTTTCTATTTATAGGCAACTACTAGGTTTAGGTTAGGATTTATTTGGCATTAAAATAATGAAAATATTAATTTGAAAAAAGCCTTTTAAGTGGCCGGCCATATGGTGTTATTGGGCCTCACTTAATTTTGCAATTTTATCAAATTTTATCTCTATTTTCTCAAAAATGCCAATTTTCCAATTCTAACCTTTTAAATGCCAAAACTAATTATTTAATAACTAAAATACATTATTAAATAATATTGTCATTTAATTTAATTATTAATTAGACATATAAAGTCTATTAATAAATAAATAAACCTAGAAAACTCTTTTCCTTACAATTTCACCCCTGCTTAGTGAAAATTCATAAAATTAGACATAGACTAACTTTAGAATTATAATTGACCAATCACGAATCAATTAATGAGTCTTACAAGCAGAATGTTCTCAACTAGAATGGGGAACATGGATCTATATGCTGAGCTTCCAATAAGTGAACCAAATTTACCAAGTAAATTCCTACTTATTAATTCTTCGTTGAATCCACTCTTAGAACTTAGAATTGCACTCTCAGACTTATATAGAGCATATTGTATGTTTCACGATACCAATATACTATCTCATTTAACCATTGTTATAATCTTATTGTGATTTAAAGATCCTCTATATAGATGTTTTACATCGAGATGGGATTTCTTTACCGTTCTCACCCTCAATGTATTTTGCCCCTTAAAACACTTAGCTACCTGTAAATGGTGTTTAGTGATCTAATAATGAGTCAGTTAAACAAGAGCTCATCCATTTACTTCTATTTGCTAAGCTCAAAGGGAATCATCACTTAACGTCTATACACCAGTAGAAGCTATAGATTCCATATTTATGTTTAGCACTCCCACTCAATCATACTGTCATGTTCTCGAAATATACGTATCACCCTGACCCGAAAGTAGGCTTAACTAATAAATCTAATAACATGAATAGCACTCCTGAGTTGAGCCTAAGCATATCAGGATTTAGATTCTTTTAATCTTAAGATCAACTACTGATATTGACTTGGAAAGATATGTATAACGGTAAGTATGTAATATCTTAACTTAGTTGCAATATCGGTCCAGTCCAATGTATACTCCATACATTCGAAACTAGTATACTTTACTAATGTCCTGGAAAGAACATAACACTTACTCCAAGTGTAAGTACACATCATCGCTGATTATCACATTAGTGTAAATCCAATAACACTGATGAAACAGGGACCAAAACTTTTGATTCATATGATCACAATCACATTCCACTGTGTTGACGATACTGTAATTGTGAATAAACATATGATCTGGATTTAACTGATTTTGTATGTATGAATGTAATAAACATATCAAACATATTAAACCATTAGCATGTAGAATTCATGCAAACATCAATCACTTCAAATTTCTTATATTGATAACTAATCAGATTGTAAAGAGTTTTATTTAGGGCATAAAACCCAACAAACTCCCACTTGCACTAATATAAAACAAACTGTGCAAATAGGTCAATCTGATGTCTTGATCTTCAGATCAAGTGTAGTATATTTGAATCCACCAAAACTTCTGGAAACTAGTTCATAAATACACTTATGAAACATCCTTTACTATATGCTTTACTCATCAAGGGATACTGAAATATTCACTGTTTTTAAAAGTACATCTGAATTAACAGAAGACATATCTCTCATATTTTAAAATATGTAATTGAGATAATACAGTGTAGACTTTTCTTCAGTGATATAACTTTCTGGTATTTTCGAATAGACCAAGTTATAATTCTTCTCTGGTAGAGCTTGAATTATTATACAATAATTCCTCCACCCCCAAGGTAAGCACCATCTTATAGAATTTCGAAATTAGATGGTGTGATACAAAGACAACTGATACACAGTTCCTTAATATCTGACATATAGATCCCTTTCATAAATCTTTCTTGAATATCTTCTAATGTTCCCTATTTGATTACATCTCAGATAGCTCCCACTCAATAGCAGATGACTGGTTAAATAATACTTTTAACCTCTGAATGTTTAGAGAGTTACCTAGTTGTGACTTTTGTATTAGTCTGAAACTTTAAGTCAAGACTAAGTCATCAACATAGCAGACTAGTATTTGAAGTGAAAAATACATGCCAGAGATTAAAGTAATCAAAATTAAGATACCATCAAATTTTATGAGGATTAAGAATTCTTGGTTCAAGTCATTCGAATGGACTGAACTAGAGTTCTTTATCTTATTCTCATAATTCTGATAAGCTATACCTATCCATGTGAATGGTTAGATTTGCTTTTCAGTATTGTTCTTAAATACCTATCACAATTATCAACCTAATGAAGATGGGTATAGAACTTTAAAATTCTCCCACTCAAATAAGGTAATGTGAAACTTTAACAAAGAACTTTCAAAGGTATCAAACTTTTACTTACAACAGTAAAAACAAAATGGAACATACAATCAAGATCAAGAATTTATATTGACAATAGCTGACTCATTATATTACTTCTATGTTTAAACAAGATATGTGTTTCATAGGGAATAGTGGAATAGACTCCACCCCTAAGAATATACATATAGGGTACTATGGATAACCTCCACCCCTAAGTATATAGAGATTATGATCCACCCCTAAAGGTTGTAAAGATCATGATTCTCTTAGTGTGATAGAGTTTATGTGGAGTTGAATACAATCCAGAGTTCATTAGATATAAAAGATCGTTGAACTGCATAGTTTTCTTAACTTTTCTCCACCCCTATCAGATCATAAGATCCTTTTATTAAACAAATTCTTAATAATTGTATGAGAATTAACAATTATTGATAAACATAGAAATAATTTCTAGTGTTTATATAATATAACTCTATGAAGAGTTGTAAATATTATAGAATTTGCATCAATAATAAAAACACTTACACATACAAACATACAAATATAATGTGGTAATAATTGATGAAGATAAAATAAATGAAGCTCAATCTCATAATTTGCAATAGGGAATTTCAAAAAAAAAATAAAACTTTATTAATAAAAAAAATATTGCAACAATATGAGAGAAACAGGGATAAATATCCCTAACTAAAATTTGAAATCCAAATTGTCTTTAAACTAAAACAATTAATTCAAAAATTGGAGAGCTTCATCTTCATCTGGACGATTTCACCCTTGGTTTAGCTTGCTGATCCAACTCAATTGAGTTCAAGTAGCTTGGCCTATAAGAAGAAGAAAACAAATAAACAAAGTTAGTCCAGAATCATAAATCCAATTGGATAATAATTCACTAAAACTCTTAAAGTTTATAAAAGGAAATACCTTGTTTCTTTGCAAGAAGTTTAGGACACTGGGGTTTCCAATGACCTTTTTCATTGCAGTGGAAACACTTTCCTTTAAGTGTAGCATCACCAGAAGGAGCAGCTTTTTTCATGGCTTTTGTTCGCTTCTTGGTGTTCTTCCACTTCTTCTTCGATTTGGGCTTTGAAGCAGAGGCAACATTTGCTTCAGGTTTCATCGTCCCATCACCATTACCAGGATTATGAGGTTTACTCCCTTTCTTCTTGGGTCCTCCAATCAAATTTTCATAAGTTTGAAGGTCATTGACTAATTCATGAAAGTCAATTTCCTTCTTATTCATGACATAATTTGATGTATATGGTAGAAATGCTGGAGTCAGGCTATTCAAGATAAGACTTACTTGAGTAGCACTATCCATTTCAGCACCATGATCCTGGGCTTCTTGGAAATAACTGGACATGAGGAGAACATGGTCACGCACGTTTTGATGAGGTTCCATCCGTGCGTTAATGTACTTCTTAGTCGCGTCAAAGCGTGACTGAAGCGATGCCTTACCGAATAGCTCATTTAACTTCTTCATAACTTCAGCAGCCTTCTCTGTTTTAGAAAACCGAGTTTTGAGGGTGTCAACCATGCTAGAAAGCATAAAGTATAGAGCTTTGTCATTTGCTTTCTGCCAACGCTCATACTTTTCTTTCACAGCTTTGGATGCATTGTCCCAGTGCACTTCGTGTGACGGCTCAGTTAAAACAAACAAGGCACTTTCTCCTATGAGAGCAATATTAATGTTCTCATTCCATTTATTAAAGTTAGATCCATTCAGCTTATTTTCAGTCAACAGTGATAACATGGGATTCATTTTGACAAAACAGGATACTACAAAATAATAGAAATCAACAAATAGAAATTAATAATGGTTTAACACAAAATCAATTCAGAAATTATAAGCACATAGCAAGTAGGAATGATATGAGAAAATACTTAAAAAATCAATCCTAAATAATTTCTAAGGTTTTCAACAAACTGATATCAGTGTCCCGTTTAGGCGAGAGTCAAAGCTACCATCCATTGAATAGAGTTGTCAGCTCATCTAAAATGTTAAACATTCTAGCAACCTTTTATTCGATCAAGATCAGAATCCAGCGTTGTCCCGTTTAGGCGAGAGTCAAGGCTATTCTATCTCATGAGCTTCTACCATTGTTTCGCAATTTGCAAGTCAAATATGGTCGCAACCATTAGGGTGATCTATACCATATAAAACACTTACAAACCACTTATCATGCGAGATTAAACGGTGCGAAATTGCTAATGAACGTTCCTCCATTAGGGAGGATTACTCACTAAAACAAACGCGGTGTAAAACCCACAATGGAGATCGAATATCTTAATAATAATAAAGCTCATTGTTTAAAATGTATTTTCTTTATTATTCTAATAAATAAATCTCATTAAATTCTAAATTAAGAATTAAAATTCAAAAATAAGAATTTAATATAATATTTATAAAATTATACTTAGATGGTGATTGAAATAAAATTAATTATTTCCATCTTAGTAATAATCTCAAATATAAATATTAAGGAATTAATTTAAGTTGAATTAAATTAAATAATTAGCAACTTAAAAATTTCCTTTGAGAATATATTTATTGGGTTCGAAAATTTAAAGTATATAAAAATACAATTTTCGAAAATAATAAAAATAGAAAAGAAATACTTCAAGCAAAAATATCACCTATCTAGATATTCTTTTGACTAGTTAATTCAATTTCTAATAATATATATATATTTTAAATTCATTTATTTTAAATTAATCAATTAAATGAAAAAATCATTGATTGTAGTTGGTCCAAGAATTAACTAAAATAAATAATTAATTTACAACTCAATCTATTTTTCAAAATAAAAAAAATTCGAAAATATTGCATAAATAAAATGCAATTTTCGAAATTGATTAATAAAATAAAGAAAAATATATATTTTGAAAATTATTTAAATTTAAGTTGAAAAATTAAATTTCAACCTAAAAATAATTTTCTATTTAATTAAGTGTCATGAAAAATCAATAAATATTTAAGTATCATGATGAAAATCAACTTAGATATTTAGATTTTTCAAGTTAATTAAATGTATTAAATTCAAGAAATAATAATTAAGTGTAGAGAAGGCTTAATTATTAATTTCTATTTAATACTAGGAAAAATATACTTAATAAAATTGTACCAAAATTAATTATTTAAATAATTAATTTCACAAAAGTATAATATTTTCCTATTTAAATATTAGAAATAATAAGTAGTCTAGAAATTACTATCTAGAAAATATCTTATTTGACTAAGTATCTTTTCAAAATTTGAAAAATATCTAATTTAAGTTATATAGAAAAAAATCTAAAACTTAAATAATTTCAAATCTAGATTTAATTAAATATCACAAATTAAGTTGTAACCACTTAATTTGAAGATATCTTTTTAAAGTTAATATTTGAAAAGATATTAACCAAAAAAAAAAAAATATCTAAAATATTCCATTTAAGTTAATATTTGAAAAGATATTAACTTAAAAAATATCTTAAGAATCTTTAATAACTAATGCCTAGGATTCCTCAACTTGATTTAAAATTTAAATCAAATATTCAAATTTAAGTTAGATAAGAAAAATCAGTTGTTACAACTAATTTATAACTTAAATAGGAATATTTAATTAAATAAGCTCCAGAAAGAATCTAGTTAGTGAAAATTCTATATTTAATTAAATATAAGAAAAATACAAATAGTTTGTCTAGAAATAATATCTAAACTAAAAGTGTTTTTCTTAAAATTAACTTTAAAATATTAAAATGAAAATAAATTTCATATATTTTAAAAGTTAATTATGATGCTAATTCAATTTTATTAGGTCAAACTAATATAATTAACCTAGTACAGTTATTCAAATCAGGCAAATGGGCCTTCACAATTGGGGTAGTTCATGTGAGGGGGTGCTGGGTTTAGTATGTCGTACCCACTTCTATGGCTCCCAACTCTCACACAAGGCCCAAAAGAGAGGAATTTAACCTTAAAAGAAATAACTGTTATTAATTGAATAGGTCCAATAACTAAATGGACCTAAATAAAATCTATCATGGTGTGACATTTTATTTAGCAACAACCTATATGTATCTATATTAAAACAAAATAAACATATAGGCTCACACAGGCACACTTTGGATGGATCCTATCATGTTGCTAGGTCATACAGAGATGAAAGAAGATTGTAAAATTTACCTGTTACAAATTATTAACTTGACCAAGGGAGCCATCAGATCATTAGATCTGGCAAAAAGTAACCATGGCTATTTGCAATCAAGTAATAATAGGTTTTTAAAAACTTACACACAAGCTAAAAAAACACATACTCCTGCAACAAGGTTAGCTGGATAGTTGGAAGTAGGATTTATTTAATTTTAAATAAATAATTTCGAAAAATAAATAATTAAAAAAAAAATAATTAATTTCGAAAATAAAATAAAAAAAAATAAATTTAAATTTCGAATTTATTAAAAAAAAATATTTAAAATTAAACCTACTATTTTGAAAAATTAGGTTTCAACCAACCTAAATATCATTTCAAAAATTTACTAACTACTTTTAAATATTAAATGTTATTTTAAAAATAAAAAATTAAATAAAAAATAGAAAAGATAAAAGAAATATCTTTTCAGATTTTAAATTTAATTTGAATAAATAAAATAACAAAATTTAAAAGTTAGTAAAATATCTTATATCTATTTAAAATTACATGATTATAAATATCTTATTTAAATTTAAATAAGGTCAAAATATCTAAAAAGATTTGATTTAAAAAAAAATCTTAAAAGATAAGATATTATTTAAAATATCTTAAAAGATAAGATATTTTTAAAATATCTTAAAAGATATTATAAATATCTTAAAAGATATTATAAATATCTTATAAAATCTGACCTTAAATTTAAAAAATATAATCAAATTTAAAAATAAGATAGATTTTTTAAGCAAAAAGATAAATACTAATTCTATTCAAATTCAAATTACACTAATATCTTGAATTAAATTAAAAAAAATAAATTAATTCAAAATGATAATTAGAATTGAATTAGGAATAGTAATAGTATATATACAAAACCATACAAAAAATTGGAAGTTAATTCCATGAAAAAGTATGAAAAATTGAAGAAAAAAGAAAAAATTCGAAACTGTACGGACAGTTCTGCGATCATGAGGAAAATATCAAGACAAATTTCCCGATTTTGTCAAATCTTCAAAAAATCATAACTAATTCAAATAAAATCCAAATTGAGTTCTGTAAAAGGCTAACTTGCTTAATTTTTTCCATACTATCCAATAAAAATAATTCCAGAAACGAAATCACAATTATTTTTCACGAAAATTTCACAAACATCAATCAATCATCAAATAACACTCAATACAACATGACACCATCCAAAGAACATACAAACAATCGTTTTAAAGTCCAAATTACATGTAAGTAAATCGATTACCATGGCTTTGAGGCCAGTTGTTGGGAATTATTTTACCAGGATCTTAGATCTACTCACAAGTATGTTTATTAACATCCTAAATATGAACTTTCTAAAACGATAAATTAAACACATATAAAGTTAAGAAAACCTTACATTGATGCAGCGGAATAAATGTCTCCTTCCAGTCAGATCTCTAACCCTTGATTCCTTTCTATAGCAGAGTATAATCAAGATCTGAGCCCGAATGTCCTCCTTCTTCAAGCTTTGATCCTTCACAGTCTTCCAATCTATGATTGAGTAACTGCTTGCTGTGTGTGGGCACTTACTCTTTCACTAGGGTCACGAAAAAGATGAAGGGAAAAGAGAGAAAGGTATTTCGGCCAAGGAAGAAAGTGGGGAAGGCTCAATTTTCTGAAGAGAGAAATTTCTGTCAGAAAGCTGATCTGAAAACTTGTGTTTTGACTGAGCCATCACTTTCTATTTATAGGCAACTACTAGGTTTAGGTTAGGATTTATTTGGCATTAAAATAATGAAAATATTAATTTGAAAAAAGCCTTTTAAGTGGCCGGCCATATGGTGTTATTGGGCCTCACTTAATTTTGCAATTTTATCAAATTTTATCTCTATTTTCTCAAAAATGCAAATTTTCCAATTCTAACCTTTTAAATGCCAAAACTAATTATTTAATAACTAAAATACATTATTAAATAATATTGTCATTTAATTTAATTATTAATTAGACATATAAAGTCTATTAATAAATAAATAAACCTAGAAAACTCTTTTCCTTACAATTTCACCCTTGCTTAGTGAAAATTCATAAAATTAGACATAGTCTAACTTTAGAATTATAATTGACCAATCACGAATCAATTAATGAGTCTTACAAGCAGAATGTTCTCAACTAGAATGGGGACCATGGATCTATATGCTGAGCTTCCAATAAGTGAACCAAATTTACCAAGTAAATTCCTACTTATTAATTCTTCGTTGAATCCACTCTTAGAACTTAGAATTGCTCTCTCAGACTTATATAGAGCATATTGTATGTTTCACGATACCAATATACTATCTCATTTAACCATTGTTATAATTTTATTGTGATTTAAAGATCCTCTATATAGATGATTTACATCGAGATGGGATTTCTTTACCGTTCTCACCCCTCAATGTATTTTGCCCCTTAAAACACTTAGCTACCTGTAAATGGTGTTTAGTGATCTAATAATTAGTCAGTTAAACAAGAGCTCATCCATTTACTTCTATTTGCTAAGCTCGAAGGGAATCATCACTTAACTTCTATACACCAGTAGAAGCTATAGATTCCATATTTATGTTTAGCACTCCCACTCAATCATACTATCATGTTCTCAAAATATACGTATCACCCTGACCCGAAAGTAGGCTTAACTAATAAATCTAAGAACATGAATAGCACTCCTGAGTTGAGCCTAAGCATATCAGGATTTAGATTCTTTTAATCTTAAGATCAACTACTGATATTGACTTGGAAAGATATGTATAACGTTAAGTTTGTAATATCTTAACTTAGTTGCAATATCGGTCCAGTCCAATGTATACTCCATACATTCGAAACTAGTATACTTTACTAATGTCCTGGAAAGAACATAACACTTACTCCAAGTGTAAGTACAAATCATCGCTGATTATCACATTAGTGTAAATCCAATAACACTGATGAAACAGGGACCAAAACTTTTCATTCATATGATCACAATCACATTCCACTGTGTTGACGATACTGTAATTGTGAATAAACATATGATCTGGATTTAACTAATTTTGTGTGTCTGAATGTAATAAACATATCAAACATATTAAACCATTAGCATGTAGAATTCATGCAAACATCAATCACTTCAAATTTCTTATATTGATAACTAATCAGATTGTAAAGAGTTTTATTTAGGGCATAAAACCCAACACTTACTCCATGAACCCTCAAAGTCAATGACACAGGCTCGCAGTAAATCTTCTAGTATCTGAATTGTTCCTTCTAATTGCCCATCGGTCTGAGGGTGGAAAGCTATGCTAAAGTTCAGCTTTGTACCCATAGCTCTCTAAAGACTCACCCAAAACTTTGATGTATGCTTTGGATCTCTGTCTAAAACAATGGATTTAGGAGCTCCATGGAGACGAACTATCTCCTTTATATATAGTTCAGCGTACTAATCCACTGCATAAGTAACTTTCACTAGCAGAAAGTGAGCTGATTTTGTAAATCTGTCCACTATGACCCATAATGAATCATACATTCGTGTGGTTCTAGGCAAACCAGTTACGAAATCCATTGCAATGTCCTCCCACTTCCACTCAGGAAGGGCCAAAGGTTGCAATAACACTGCTGGCCTTTGATGTTCAGCTTTGATTTACTGACAGGTTAAGTACTTGGACACGTAGTCTACCACATCTCTTTTCATCCCATACCAACATAAGTAGGGTTTTATATCTTGATACGTTTTGGTGGTTCCTAGATGTAGTGAATAAGGTGTGGTGTGAGCTTCATCAAGGATTTCTCTCTCGAGCTCATCAACATTAGGAACACAAACTCGAGCTTTATGCAGTAACATTCCATTATTTGAGATTGAAAAGTCTTTAGACCGACTAGTCATCACCTCATCTTCAATCTTGACTAGCTCGGGATCTTCTAAGTGTGCCTTTCTGATTCTCTCTAGCAAATCAGACTGGAGTGTCAAAGTATGCAACTTTTCGACTACAAACTCAATTCCCACATTGACCATCTCTGAAGCCAGTTCAGTATCATAACAGTAGTGAAAACCTCTCCAGGACCTCTCCTACTTAGTGCATCTGCCACAACATTGGCTTTCCCAGGGTGATACAAAATCTCGCAGTCATAATCCTTTAGTAGTTCAAGCCAAATTCTCCGCCTCATATTTAAATCTTTCTGGGTGAAAAAGTACTTGAGACTTTTATGATCAGTGTAAATCTCACACTTTTCACCATAAAGATAATGTCGCCATATCTTTAGAGCAAAACCCAGAGCAGCAAGCTCGAAATCATTCATTGTGTAACACCCTAACTAGCATAGGCGTGTTAACGTGATTTTTAAACGTACTGTGCAGCTCATTGCTAATCAACGAGGTTTATGGAAAACGTGATTAATTAAAATTTTGCTTTTTAATTAAAACTTATATATTACATACAAAATAGTTCGGGATCCCGATTACAAAATTCTTTACAAAAGTTTACTAGTTCTTTACAAAATACTTGTCGCCGAGCGACTAACTACAATAGTACTGTTGTCCCGAGGATCGTACGCTCCACGCCTAACCGCCCGACATGTACAATCTTCATTGGCTCGTCCTCACGATTCTTCAGCTTTGCCTTGCCCTTACCTACACATAAACATAGCACTGTGAGTCGACAGACTCAGGAAGAAAAGCATAATATAATATAACATACTAAATCCTAGGTTATAACCAAGCGCCCATACACCTGACCATAACCCTAACTGAATCAGGGACGTCCATGACAACGTATGATTAACCGCGAATCCAGCCTATACTCGGTACTCTAGTCGTACTGATGTGGTAGCAGTTAATCCATACTAATTGATAGCCTAGCATATATCTGTTGGCATCTCGGTGCAACTCTATGTACACCTCACTGTTGCCCTGATATGCTAATCTGACGGCTATATAAGATTTGCTATCTAATATGTTAATCTGATGGCAACTGACATGTACGCTAAACATGTATAAGCATATGCATAACATTATACTAATCTTACCTCGATTCCGAAATTAGGTGTGCCGGTCAACCTGAGTGGAACGAACTGCTCGGCGAATTACAGGCTCCTAAACCATAATAATCACAACACTGATAAGTGACACGCTAAATCACTTCCTGGGGACTTAAACTCAAAACTTGAAATTTCCCTATCGATAAATAACATGGCAATACCCTAAATAACACAAAAATGGGAAGAACTAGGGTTCCCAAATTTTCCCCAACCGGTAGACCGGTTCTACAACCAAAATTCCGGTTCTGGAAAAATTCCTGGAAGCCCCAACCGGTCGACCGGTTGCCATAGCCCTCCCTGAACCGGAATTCCAGTTCAGTACAGGAATTTTTCAAAAATTAACTACTCATGCAATTCAACCCCAAATCATACCAAACCCTCCAAACCTGCTATTTAGACCCCAAAGAACATTTCCAAAGCAATAAAACCAAGCTTCATGCATAATTACAAAAACTACAATTAAAGCTCCAAGCTTTGAGTTCAAAACTCAAGCTTGGTTATATCCCACTAACATGCATCAAAACCTGCTTTAATCTACTCAAATAAGCATAAATAATTCTCTGAAAACCACAACAATCAACTATAACAATCACAGTAAGCTAAACAACACTTCACCACTAATGAGCCAAACTTGAGTTCAAAACTCAAAAGCTTGCTCAAACAACCTAATAACCACCAATTCATGCATAAATACACATAAAAACTCATCACTAAGTCTCTGAATTCAACAACAAACAACTACAGCAACTATATCAAACAAAACCTCAAAGCATGCAAAACATCTTTTCCTTAAAACTCAAGAAACTTAAGAAAAAGCTACAAGAGTCTTACCAACAACTTGAGATCAAAATCTTTGCTAAAATCAGCTTGAATTACCAAGGACTTCTTTGCTGCTCAAAGAGAGGCCGAAAGAGAGAGAGGGCTTGAGAGAAAAATTTGGATTTTGTTTCTTTTCTTATTTTTCCAATTTTGTAAAAATGAAAGATAAAAATAATTTTATTTACTTATTTCAGCCAAAACTTATTAATCAAAATCAATAATAATTCATTTGATTGATCCACATAAAGATAAAACACTAAAAGGGTAAAAAGACCAAAACTAATTTAAAGGACACTAAGGGTATTTTGGGAAATTCTAAATTCCCGACCAATCCTGACATTCCCAATGTCTAAATAAACCGTCCCGCTATACAAAAATATTAGATTGTGATTCTACTGAGCCATACACCGCGTTCCATGTTGCCGGGCACCGAAAATGCAAAATAATGAGATTTCACTAAATGACATAAAAATGCATTCTGAATTCAAATATAACAACATAAATAATTATTTAAATATCTATAAATAATTTTCATAATTAAATCTTTATCTGCTAATTTCCAAATTTAACTAAGTGGTCTTTACAACTATCCACCCCTTAAAAGGATTTCGTCATCGTAATATAACCTGAACAACTCCGGATACTGGATTCTCATATCTGATTCTAATTCCCAGGTGGCTTCCTCCACCTTGTTGTTTCTCCAGAGTACCTTGACCAAAGCTATGGTCTTATTCCGAATTACTTTATCCTTTCGATCAAGGATCTGTACTGGCTGTTCTTCATATGTCATGTCTGGCTGCAGCTCAAGGCTCTCATAACTAAGTATATGAGTAGGGTCTGAAACGTATTTTCTCAACATAGAGACATGGAATACGTGGTGAACTGCTGAAAGAGTTGGAGGCAACGCTAACCGATATGCCACTTGACCAACCTTCTCGAGAATCTCGAAAGGTCCTGTAAACCTAGGGCATAACTTGCCTCTTTTCCCGAAACGTCTGATCCCCTTCATTGGAGATACTCGTAAAAAATCATGGTCCCCTACTTGGAACTCAACATCTCTACGTTTCGGATCCGCATAACTCTTTTGTCTACTCTGAGAGGCAAGCATTCTAGCTTTAATTTCCTCAATTGCCTCATTGGTCCACTGCACTGACTCTGGACCTCAATCTTTCTTTTCTCCTGTCTCATCCCAATGAATGGGAGACCTACACTTCCTACCGTATAACAACTCATAGGGAGCCATCCCTATCGTACTCTGATAACTGTTGTTGTATGAAAACTCTATCAACGGTAGATATTTACTCCAAGAGCCCTCAAAATCCATAACACAGGCTCGTAACATGTCCTCCAATATCTGAATCGTCCTTTCGAACTGCCCATCTGTCTTAGGATGGAATGTTGTACTGAACTTTAGTTTTGTACCCATTGCTCATTGCAAAATCTGCCAAAACTTGGAGGTGAACTTCGGATCTCTATCCGAAACTATCGACTTCGATACCCCATGAAGCCATACTATTTCTTTAACATATAACTCTGCCAACTGATCCACTGAATAGGTTGTTTTAACTGGCAGAAAATGAGCAGATTTCGTGAATCGATCCACCACCACCCAGATGGAATCGAACAAACCTGTGGTTCTAGGTAATCCAAATACAAAATCCATCGTGATGTCCTCCCACTTCAATTCGGGTAGGGTTAAAGGCTGCAACAACCCTGCTGGTCTTTGATGTTCAGCCTTAATCTGCTGACAGGTTAGGCATCTCGATACGAATTCTACCAAAGTCTTCTTCGTACCGCTCCACCAGAAGTAAGGTTTAAGATCTTGATACATCTTGGTGGTGCTTGGATGTAGGGAATAAGGGGTAGTATAAGCCTCTTCAAAGATTTCATTCCTGAGTTCCGTACTATTTGGAACACAAACCCTAGCTCTATACTATAGCATCCCGTTGTCTGGATCAGTCATCTAAGCGACTTTAATTCTTTCCAACAGATCAGATTGCAGCGTCAAGTTGTGAAGCTTGCCTACCACAAACTCAATGCTAGATCTGACCATGTCCTCTGTTAACTGGGGTGAGATCTGAATCATGCTAGGTACCTGCCCGGAACCTTTCCTGCTCAAGGCATCGACCACTACATTGGCCTTCCCGTGGTGATAAAGAATCTCACAATCGTAATCCTTTACTAACTCCAACCAACGCCTCTGTCTCATATTCAATTCTTTCTGAGTAAAGAAGTATTTGAGACTTTTGTGGTTGGTATAAATTTCACACCTTTCTCCGTAAAGGTAATGCCGCCAGATCTTCAAAGAAAATACTACTGCGGCCAATTCCAAGTCATGAGTCGGGTATCGTTGTTCATACTCCTTCAACTGACGGGAGGCATAAGCGATAATCCGATCAGCTTGCATCAGTACACACCCAAGACCTTGTCTGGATGCATCGCAATACACCACGAACTTTTCCTTGTCAGAAGGCAAAGCTAGCACTGGAGCTATAACCCATCTCTGCTTCAGCTCTTGAAAACTAGCCTCACATTTGTCTGACCATACAAACCGCTGATTCTTTTTGGTAAGCTCGGTTAAGGGTGTTGAGATCTTAGAAAACCCTTCCACAAACCGACGATAATAACCCGCTAGACCCAAGAAACTCCTAATTTCTGTCACTATTTTCGGTCTACGCTAATCCTTGACGGATTCTATTTTTCCTGGATCCACCTTGATCCTATCTTTGCTAACAATGTGCCCTAAGAAAGACACCTGAGATAGCCAAAATTCACATTTCTTAAATTTGACATAAAGCTTGTGTTCCCGAAGCCGTTGCAGAACCATTCGAAGATGTAACTAATGCTCCTCCTCTGATACCATTTTGTAACGCCCCCGCTTCAAGCCTCTATGGGGTCCTTACACCCACGGAATGAATGGCGCTTATACACGAGTATGTCACTCTGGTTGCTTCATGGACTGATGACTGACCCTACAGACCAACACGAGTGTTTCCAGCATGCTCTGTCCGCACGCTTCCTGGGAAAACTTCCCAGTAGGTCACCCATCGTGACATTGCTCCATGCCAAGCACGCTTAACTGTGGAGTTCTTTCGTGATGGGCTACCAAAAAACAAGATGCACCTTGTTGACATAAATAGTACTAATCAATCCATTTAAGCTCTCTTCAACTTTGCAGTCCCATACCTACACAGTCTCAGAATCATCCAACTTGACCATCCCCAGGCGGTGTGGGATTCTACAGGTTACCGGGTATTTCCCCTTACGGATCACGAGACTACTGACTATCAAAATCACCCCCCCTTACGGGGTCCGACGTCCTCGTCGACCACACTTCCGGCTGGGTCAAGGCTTTGATACCAAATTGTAACACCCTAACTAGCATAGGCGTGTTAACGTGATTTTTAATATACTGTGCAGCTCGTTGCTAATGAACGAGGTTTATGGAAAACGTGATTAATTAAAATTTTACTTTTTAATTAAAACTTATATATTACATACAAAATAGTTCGGGATCCCGATTACAAAATGCTTTACAAAAGTTTACCAGTTCTTTACAAAATACTTGTCGCCCAACGACTAACTACAAAAGCACTGTTATCTCGAGGATCGTACGCTCCATGCCTAACCGCCCCGACATGTACAATCTTCATTGGCTTGTCCTCACGGTTCTTCAGCTTTGGCCTTGCCCTTACCTACACATAAACATAGCACCGTGAGTCATCAGACTCAGTAAGAAAAGCATAATATAAGATAACATACTAAATCCCAGGTTATAACCAAGCGCCCATACACATGACCATAACCCTAACTGAATCAGGGACGTCCATGAGAACGTATGATTAACCGCGAATCCAGTCTATACTCGGTACTCTAGTCGTACCGATGTGGTAGTAGTTAATCCATACTAACTGATAGCCTAACATATATCTGTTGGCATCTCGGTGCAACTCTATGTACACCTCACTGTTTCCCTGATATGCTAATCTGATGGCTATATAAGATTTGCCTGACATATATCTAATATGTTAATCTGATGGCAACTCACATGTACGCTAAACATGTATAAGCATATGCATAACATTATACTAATCTTACCTCGATTCCGAATTCAGGTGTGCCGGTCAACCTGAGTGGAACGAACTGCTCGGCGAATTAAAGGCTCCTAAACCATAATAATCACAACACTGATAAGTGACACACTAAATCACTTCCCGGAGACTTAAACTCGAAACTAGAAATTTCCCTATCGATAAATAACATGGAAATACCCTAAATAACACAAAAAAGGGAAGAACTAGGGTTCCCAAATTTTCCCAAACCGGTAGACCGGTTCTGGAAAAATTCCTAGAAGCCCCAACCGGTCGACCGATTGCCATAGGCCTCCCTGAACCGAAATTCCGGTTAAGTGCAAGAATTTTTCAAAAATTCACTACTCATGCAATTCAACCCCAAATCATACCAAACCCTCCAGACATGCTATTTAGACCCCAAAGAACATTTCCAAAGCAATAAGACCAAGCTTCATGCATAATTACAAAAACTACAATTAAAGCTCCAAGCTTTGAGTTCAAAACTCAAGCTTGGTTAAATCCCACAAACATGCATCAAAACCTGCTTTAATCTACTCAAATAAGCATAAATAATCCTCTGAAAACAACAGCAATCAACTACAACAATCACAGCAAGCTAAAAAACACTTCATCACTAATGAGCCAAACTTGAGTTCAAAACTCAAAAGCTTGCTCAAACAACCTAATAACCACCAATTCATGCATAAATCAACATAAAAACTCATCACTAAGTCTCTAAATTCAACAACAAACAACTACAGCAGCTATATTAAACAAAACCTCAAAGCATTCAAAACATCTTTTCCTTAAAACTCAAGAAACTTAAGAAAAAGCTACAAGAGTCTTACCAACAGCTTGAGATCAATATCTTTGCTAAAAAAAGCTTGAATTACAAAGGAAAACACCACTTCTTTGCTTCTCAAAGAGAGGCCGGCCGAAAGAGAGAGAGGGCTTGAGAAAAAAATTTGGATTTTGTTTCTTTTCTTATTTCTCCAATTTTGTAAAAATAAAAGATAAAAATAATTTTATTTACTTATTTCAGCCAAAACTAATTAATCAAAATCAATAATAATTCATTTAATTGATCCACATAAAGACAAAACACTAAAGGGCAAAAAGATCGAAATGCCCTTGCCTAGATAAAACTAATTTAAACGATACTAAGGGTATTTTGGGAAATTCTAAATTTTCGACCAATCCCGACATTCCCAATGTCTAAATAAACCGTCCCACTATACAAAAATATAAGATTGTGATTCTACTGAGCCATACACCACGTTCCATGTTGTCGGGCACCGAAAATGCAAAATTATGATATTTCACTAAATGACATAAAAATGCATTCTGAATTCAAATATAACGACATAAATAATTATTTAAATATCTATAAATAACTTTCATAATTAAATCTCAATTATCTGCTAATTTCCAAATTTAAACTAAGCGGTCTTTACACAGTGGGTAGCGTTGTTCATAATCTTTCAGTTGATAAGAGGCATAAGCTATAACTTTGTCAGCTTGCATCAGAACACATCCCAGACCCTGTTTGGATGCATCACAATAAATAACAAACTTTTCTCGATCTAATGGCAAAGCTAACACCGGAGCTGTTATCAAACGTTGCTTCAACTCCTAAAAACTTGCTTCACATTTGTCTGACCACACGAATCGCTGATTTTTCTTAGTTAACTCGGTCAGTGGCATGGAGATTTTAGAGAATCACTCGACAAAAATAAAATAAATTAATTTTCAACATAAATATAATTTTTCTATATAATTAAATCTCTTAAGAAATATATCAAATATTTAAGTGTCTAGAATAAAATCAACTTAAATATTAATTTTGTTATTTAATTAAATATATCTAGAAAAATCTTAAAAAGTCTACCTAAAAATAATCTATCTAGATTATTCACAAACTAATTACTTATTTTCTAATTAAAATATAATATATTTTAAGCTATTTATTTTAATTTAATAATTAATAAAAATTACTTGAGTTAAGTTGATCTAAAATTCATTAAATAATAATTTTTTAACTTTAATCTAATTTTCAAAACAAATTTTGAAATATCTGCAATTAAAGTAATTGCATTTCAAAATTTATGTTGGAAACGATTCTTAAAATAAAATAAAATATACTCTAAAAATTATTCTAATTAAAGTTGATCTGAAATTGAAAAAATTTCCAACTTGAAGATAATTTTTTATTTAATTAAATTTATTAAAATAGAAATAATTAAGTATCTAGAATCAACTTATTTATTAATTCTAATTTAATATTTACGAAAATTATTGATCTAAAATTAATTAATAAATTAATTTTTAACTTAAATATATTTTCTATTTAATTAAATTTCCTAAAATCGAATCAAATTATTAAGTATCTTGATTAAAATCAACTTAATTACTAATTCTAATTTATGTTCTAAGAAAAATATCCTAATTTAAGTTGGTCTAAAATTAATTAATAAATTAATTTTCAACTTAAATATATTTTTCTACTTAATTAAATATTAAAAAAAAGATAAATTAGTTACTAGAATTCACTATCTAGAATATTTTATTAAACTAAGTTTGTTTTTCTAAATTAATTTTAAAATAATCCAATAAAAAATTAATCTCATATATTTCAAAATTAATTGTGTTGCTAATTCAATTTCAATTAGGTTAAACTAGTATAATAAGCCTAATATAATTATTTAAGTAAGGCTAATGTGTCTTCACAATTGGGGGTTTTTCATGTGAGGGACGGTTATGTTCAGTATGTCGTACCCACTACTAATGGCCCCCTAACTCTCACACAAGGCCCAAATGAGATAAATTTAACCTTAAATTAAATAAATAGAGGAAATTACACTCTATACCCTTTTTATATTGTCCTCTTTTATTTTTACCCTCTTTTTTAAACTCTATCATTTTTACCTCTTTTTTTAAACATTGTACTAATTTTGCCCCTGTCACTTCAAGATATTCTCCATGTGACTCTCTTATGTCAGGGTATTTTGGATACAATACATATAAAAAGAGGTATGTTTCAATTAAATATAAAATTAGAGGTAAATTTGATTAATTGATTAATAAAAGTGATATTTTTCAGCTTACCCGAATTGAATAATTGTTATTCGTTGAATAAGCCCAATACTAATTGGACCTAAATAAAACTATCATAGGTGATATTTTATTCTAGAAACCTAGTCCATTTAAATATCTAGAAATAAATAGGCTCCTATATGCATCTAAGCCCAAAAGCAAACATATAGGCTCACACAGGTGAAATTGATTTGGTTGGGCCATATCATGTTTCTAGGTTTACACAGATGAAAGAAGTATAAAATTTACCTGTTACAAAATATTTATAAGATCTTTTGAGAATTGGACTATGATTAAAATCAGATCATTGGATCTGTCAACAAGTTAATCATAGCAATTTAGATCAAATAAATAATAGGTTTGTTAAAAAATTTAAATTAACAATATAAAAATAACAAACAATGTCCATGTAACAAATGTGAAATAAGATATTAATATAATTAAATTATTATTTTAACTAACCAATTAAATTTTGAAAATTTAGGGTTGTTAAAAACAACCTAAAATATCTTTTCAAAATTTAAAATTCAAATATGTAACTAATTTAAAATATCTAGGTTTATTTGAATTATTTTATAAAATTAAATTAAATATATAATAAGATAAATAGTTTGAAAATAATCAAATAGATATTTTCAATATTATTTTCGAATCTTATAATTTAATATAATTAAAATAATAAAATAAGCCAGTTTTAAAATAGATATGGTTAGGCAATTATTATTTTAAGAATAAAATTATAAACAAGGATAATTATCCTAATTATATGTCAAAACATCTCAAATTTAGAATTTTTCAAAATTTTACAAAAATATCTAGGTTATTTAAATATTTAAAATACTATTTCTAACTTATAATTTATAAACAATTGAATATTTAACAAACTAACTAATTTTAAATTTGAAAAAATTATGGTTAGAATATCTATAAAATATGTTGGTTAATTTCAAATTTATTAATTATTTAATTTATCATATGAGATAATTTTAATATAATATTTTAACTTAAAAGGATAAATTATCTTTTAATTTAAAATATGCCTGATATTAAAATATCTGATCTTATAATTAAATAATATATAAATATCAAAAAAATTAACAAATTTTTAAAATCTGACCATAATTTAAAATAAAATAATCATTTTTTAATATTTAAACCTCAAAACATCAAAGAATTAATAATAATTTATTAAAAATTAAATATTATTGATTTAAAATTGATATTTAAGGTTAAATATATTAAAAATAATATTTTTTTTTGAAATTAGGATTTGAAAATTGAAAAAAATCAAAATTTGAGAAAAAATCGCACTTGGGGTGTTTGTGCCAGCAATGGTGCACGTGCACCCAAAATAGGCTGCAAGCAGCCCATCACGCGTGCGGAGTAGGGGCATCGCAAGGTCCCGTGTGCGGCACATCTCGGCGCCAGTAGCTTCTCCCTCGGCCTGCATGCAGCATCACGTGAAAGAGACACGGGCTTCAGACATGGTCTTGTCCAACACCTGGTGCGTGCGAGCACCATGTTCGACACCTTGGACCTTATTTTTCAAACTTTCATAACTTTTTCAATTTTTATCAGAATTGAGTTCCGTAAAAAACAAAATGGCTTACTTTTTCACAAGGAATCCAAATAAAATATTTTTAGAAAGAAAACAATATTTTGATGGAAAAATTTCATAAAACACATCCAATCATCAAATAACACATAAACTAACATGAACACATCCAAATCAACACACAGATAATATTCATCGTTTTAAATTCATATTTCAAGAAAGTAAATCATTACCATGGCTCTGAGGCCAGTTGTTGGGAATATTTTACCAGGATCTAGATTTACTAACAAGTATGTTGATTAACATCCTAAATATGAATTCTCTAAAACAATGAAAATAAACACATAAGGGTTTAAGAAAACTTTACATTGATTGCAGCGTAATATAATGACATCTTCCGTTCAAGATCTCTAGCCCTTGATTCCTTTCTGTAGCAGAGCATTATCAAGATCTGAACCTGGATCTCTTTCTCTCCTTTGGGTTTGGTTACCATCGTTTTGTTGGATATATTTTACCAGGATCTAGATTTACGAACAAGTATGTTTCATTAACATCCTAATATGAATTCTAAAACAATAAAATAAACACATATAAATTTTAAGAAACCTTACATTGGGTGCAGCGGAATATAATGACTCCTTCCGTTTAGATATCTAGCCCTTGATTCCTTTCTGTAGCAGAGCATTATCAATATCTGAACCTGGATCTCTTTCTCTCCTTCCTTTGATGCTGAATCTCCTTCTTGTTGGTTGATTTTCCACAGTCTTACACACTATGATTGAGATACCACTTGATGTGTGTGAGCACTCACTCATTCACTCAAGGTTCGAAATTGAAAAGGAAAAGAGAAGGGAAGTGGCGGCTATAGAGAAAGAATAGGAGGCTCAAATTTCATCTGACAAAGTTAAGTGTGAATGAGAGCCATCACTATCTATTTATAGGTAACCACCTAGGTTTAGGTTAGAATTATTTGGCATTAAAATAATGAAAAAATAAATGATAAAACCCTATAAGTGTGGTCGGGCATGGGCTTCGGATAATGGGCCTCACTTATGCAATTTTGCTGTTTTATCATTTTTGCATCACATTTTCTCAAAAACGCCAATTTTTCAAATTCAACCATTTAAATGCCAACTCTAATTATTTAATAACTAAAAATTAATTATTAAGTAATATTGTCATTTAATATATTTATTAATTAGACATATAAAGTCTCTTAATTAATAAATAAACCTAGAATCTCTTTTCTTTACAATTTCGCCCTTGCTTAGTGAAAATTTATAAAGTAGACATAGTCTAACTTTAGAATTATAATTGATTAATTAAAATAAATTAACTGAGTCTTAGAAGTAGTATGGTCTCAACTAGTATGGGGACCATGGGTCTATATATCCGAGCTTCCAATAAGCAGATCAAGAATTTATATCTTAAACTCACTGAATTATTAATTCTTCGTTGAATCCACGCATAGACCTTAGAATTGCACTCTCAGTATAGAACGCTCTATATGTTCCACGATATAGATATGTCATTAGTTATCCATTGTTATAATCCTAATTTGATCAATGATCCTCTAATAGATGATCTACATTGAAAAGGCACTAAGTTACCGTTACACCTTCAATGTATTTTATCCTTCAAACACTTAGCTCCGTATAAATGATATTTCAGCGAAGTGAAATGAGATCTCCACCATTTATCTCTGTTTAGCCAAGCTCGAAGGATATCATCGTTTCACTTCGAAATCCCTATAGAAGTTATAGATTCCATATTTATGTTAGCGCTCCCACTAAATTATACTATCATGTTCCCAAAATGTACGTATCACCCTGACCAAAAAGTAGGCTTAACTAACAAATCAAAGAACATGTATAGTACTCTTGAGATCGAACCTAACCATATAAGGATTAAGATCATTTGATCTATGATCAACAGGTGATATTGAATTGAATAGATATTACAGTAAATTTTAATATATCTATTCAAAGTTCAATATCGGTCCCTTCTGATGTATACTCCATACATCTGATGCTAGTAAACTTTGCCAATGTCCTAGAAAGGACATAACACTTATCCAAGGTGTAAGAATACCTATCGCTGATTATCATGTCAGTCTAAATCCAGTGAACTGACAAATCAGGGAATAAACTTTCGAACATATAATTAAGATTATATTCCACGGTGTTGACAACACTATAATCATTAACAAATTGATATGTTCTTGACTTAAATAGAATTCATACATTATGTAAATAATCATGAAATAAATCATGTGAACCATGAAACATTACATGTTATTTCTGATCTATATTAATAAGTAAATCTGATTATATTGAAATGAGTTTTATTTAGGGCATAAAACCCAACAAACTCCCACTAGCACTAATATAAAACAAAATGCGCATTTCAAATAATCTCAACAGCTTGATATACAAATCAAGTGTAGTAGTAGTGAACTCCTCGTAATAGGATCTGACAGGTTGAATTAAACACAACTTCTTCTCCACCATTACTCTTCCTTAATCACAAAATCTTTGATAATGTGAAATTCCTCTCTATATGTCTACTCTCTTGGGATACTGGATTCTATACCTTTGACAACTACTTTTGGTTAATCAGGAAATTAACACTAGTAGTTAAGACAGGTTGGAACGGTGCCACAATTGTATAGAACTTTCCTTAGACTGAATAAGTACCTTTCCTACAACTTAATATTCAGTCTGAATCCTTGGTAGACCTAGAGACTTCAGATAGGTTTTTACACTTCTCCAAAATCACTACTCCACCCCAAGAGTAATCACCATCTTATCAGCAGACTTTCTAGCACAAAGGTAAGTCTCGAAATCTGATGTGGTGTAGTCTAAGAGTTTTAAACACACCCTTATTGACTAACATACAGTTCCTCTTCTTAATCTTAAGATTTACTTGATTATCTTCCAATGTTCTTCTCCTGGATAAATCTGATACCTACTCATTACTCCCACTCAACAGCAGGTGTCTGGTCTGAGGCATACTAAAGCATATCTGAGACCTCTCACTGTTGATTTAAGGAATTCTTTCATATCTTTATCTTTTCTGGAATAGTTGAGACTTTTCCTTAGATAAATAAATTCTATGCCTAGAAGTCGAGAAGCTTCAATAGATTGCCATTAGAAAGAAAATGCTTCAGCATCTTACTAAAGTAAGTTGCTTGCATTAGAGTAAGTAATTACCAGGTATACCATAAGCCATAGGTTTAGATAAACTCAAACCTATAATACTAGTAACAAGAAGTTTTGCTAAGTCCATTGAATAGACTTATTAACGAAAATTTCCTTTTATGTCCTTGTAATAGAAAAATTTAGGTTATTCCATTTGAATGGATCAAACCATAGTTCTATTGGCTTTTCTTCTTACTTTTCTTATCTTGACAATCCATTACTTGTTTAAACTCACAATGGATTTTAATCACTAGTGTCTTCCAAGTCATAAGAAGGTGAGTTCCTAGAAACTCTCCCACTACGACAAGGTACCGTGAATTATGTCTAAGAAACCTAAATGGTATTGACCTCTTCGGTTGTGTTAAGACAACAGAGACAGTGGGATCTGTTGGGTTTTATGCCCTAAATATAACACATTTCAATATAATTAGATTTACTTATTAATATAGATCAGAAATAACATTTAATGTTGCATGGTTTACATGATTTATTTCATGATTATATGTATATAATGTATGAATTTATCTGAAACCCTTTCACATACTTAATTAACAAATGAACCCTAAAAACTCTTTCTTTACAATTTAGCCCTTGCTTAGTGAAAATTCACAAACTAGACATAGTATAATTTTAGAATTATAATTGATTGATCAAAATCAATTAACTTAGTCTTACAAGTAGTATTGTCTCAACTAGTATGGGGACCATGGACCTATATATCTGAACTTCCAATAAGCAGACCAAGAACTTACTAGGTAAATTCACTGACTTATTAATTCCTTGTTGCATCCACGCATAGAACTTGGAATTGCACTCTTAGCTATATAGAACACTCTATATGTTTCACCATATAGATACTCTATCAATTATCCATTGTTCTAATCCCAATAATCAATGATGCTCTATAGATGATTTACATTGTATAGGGATTAAATTACCGTCATACCCTTCAATGTATTTTATCCTTAAAACACTTAGCCCCGTATAAATGATATTTCGGCGAACTGAAATGAGTACTCAACCATTTAGCTCTGTTTAGCCAAGCTCGAACGAAATCATCATTTCACTTCTATTTGCTAGATAGAAGCTATAGATTCCATATCTATGTTTAGCGCTCCCACTCAATTGTACTACCATGTAGCCAAAATGTACGTATTGTTGGGTTTTATGCCCTAAATAAAACTCTTTGCAATCTGATTAGTTAACAATATAAGAAATTTTAAGTGATTTATGTTTGCATGAATTTTACATGCTAATTGTTTAATATGTTTATTACATTTACACACAAAATCAGTTAAATCCAGATCATATGTTTATTCACAATTACAGTATCGTCAACACAGTAGAATGTGATTGTGATCATATGACTCAAAAGACAAAGTCCCTGTTTCATCAGTGTTTTGGATTTACACTAATGTGATAATCAGCGATGATGTGTAATTACACTTGGAGTAAGTGTTATGTTCTTTCCTGGACATTAGTAAAGTATACTAGTTTCGAATGTATGGAGTATACATTGGACTGGACCGATATTGCAACTTAGTTAAGATATTACAAACTTACCGTTATATCTTTCCAAGTCAATATAAGTAGTTGATCTTAAGATTAAAAGAATCTAAATCCTGATATGCTTAGGCTCAACTCAGGAATATTATTCATGTTCTTTGATTTATTAGTTAAGCCTACTTTTGGGTCAGGGTGATACGTATATTTTGGGAACATGATAGTATGATTGAGTGGGAGTGCTGAACATAAATATGGAATCTATAGCTTCTACTGGTGTATAGAAGTCAAGTGATGATTCCCTTCGAGCTTAACAAATAGAAGTTAATGGATGAGCTCTTGTTTAAGTGACTAATTCTTAGATCACTAAACACCATTTACAGGTAGCTAAGTGTTTTAAGGGGCAAAATACATTGAGGGGTGAGAACGGTAAAATTATCCCATCTCGATGTAGATCATCTATATAGAGGATCTTTGATCACAATAAGATTATAACAATGGTTAAATGAGATAGCATATCTATATCATGGAATATATAATATGCTCTATATAAGTCTGAGAGTGCAATTCTAAGTTCTAAGAGTGGATTCAATGAAGAATTTATAAGTAGGAATTTACTTAGTAAATTCGGTTCACTTATTGGAAGCTCAGCATATAGATCCATGGTCCCCATTCTAGTTGAGAATATACTGCTTGTAAGACTCAATAATTGATTCGTGATTAGTCAATTATAATTCTAAAGTTAGACTATGTCTAATTTGTGAATTTTCACTAAGCAAGGGCAAAATTGTAAAGAAAAGAGATTCTAGGTTTATTTATTTATTAATGGACTTTATATGTCTAGTTAATATTTAAATTAAATGACAATATTATTTAATAATCTATTTTAGTTATTAAATAATTAGTTTTGGCATTTAAAATGTTAGACTTGGAAAATTGGCATTTTTGAAAAAATAGAAATAAAATTTGTGAAAACTGCAAAATCAAGTGGGGCCCACTATGTACACCTTGGCTGGCAACTTTATGTGGAATTTAAAATTGATATTTTTATTATTTTAATGCCAAATAATTCCTAACCTAAACCTAGTAGTTGCCTATAAATAGAAAGTGATTGCTCAGTCAAAATCATAAGTTTTCATTATTCTTCTGACAGAAAATTCTCTCTTCAGAAAACTGAGCCTTCCCTTTCTCTTCTATTGGCCGAAATCATTCCCTCTCTTTTCCTCTTCTAAATTTCGAACCTTAGTGATAGAGTAAGTGCCCACACACAGCAAGTGGTAACTCAATCATAGATTGGAAGACTGTGAAGGATCACATACACAAAGAGAAGGACATTTGGGCTCAGATCTTGATAATACTCTATGACAGAAAGGATGCAAGGGTTAGAGATCTGAGTGGAAGGAGACATTAATTCTGCTGCATCAATGTAAGGTTTTCTTAACTTTATATGTGTTTATTTTATCGTTTTAGAAAGTTCATATGTAGGGTGTTAAACAACATACTTGTGAGTAGATCTAAGATCCTGGTAAAATAATGTCCAACAACTGGCCTCATAACCATGGTAGTTGATTTTCTTGCAAGAAATTTGGACTTTAAAACGATTGTTTGTTATTTGGATGGTTTCATGTTGTATTGAGTGTTATGATGATTCATTGATGTTTGTGAATTTTCGTGAAACATAATTGAAATTTTGTTTCTGGAATTATTTTTATTGGATAGTATGGAAAAAATTAATCAAATGACCTTTTTACAGAACTCAATTTCGATTTAATTTGAATTAGTTATGATTTTTTGAAGATTTAGAAAAAAGATAGCGATGCTGCACTCACCCACGCGCAGGGACAGCAAGCTTTCAGACAAGCAGCTCGCCCAGCGCCTGTCTGAAGCTCCTTACGCGCGCGGAAATCCTGCACGTCCCTCCCTGCGCCGAGTTTTCTCGGCAGGCACCTCAGTGAGCGCGCGCGGACGTGTATGCACAGCATACCGTCCGTACAGCTCACATTTTTTTCGTTTTTCTTCGCTTTTTCATGCTTTTTCATGGATTTAACTTCCGATTTTTTGTGTAGTTTTGTATTTAAACATTTACTATTCCTATTTCAATTCTAATTATCATAATTGAATTAATTAATATTTGTTTTAATTTAATTCATGATATTAGTGTAATTTGAATTTGAAAATAGTAAATATCTATCTTTTTGCTTAATTATCTATCTTATTTTTAAATTTGATTATATCTTATCTTATTTTTAAATTCAAGGTCAGATATTAATTTTTTAAATTAAATATTTTTTTTTAAATAATTTGACCTTATTTAAATTTAAAATAAGATAACTATAATCATGATATTTTAAATACATGTAAGATATTTTGCTAACTTTTAAATTTTGTTATTTTATTTATTTAAAATTAAATTTAAAATCTGAAAAAGATATTTATTTATTTTTTTTAATTTTTTTATTTAATTTTTATTTATAAAATAACATTTAATTTTTAAAAGTAGTTAGCAAATTTTGAAATGATATTTAGGTTAGTTTAAACCTAATTTTTCAAAATTGTAGGTTTATTTTTAAATAATTTTTTTAATAATTTCGAAATTAAATTATATTTTTATTTTTTCGAAAAATTAAATATTTTTTTATTATTTAATTAATTAATTATTTTCGAAATTTAATTATTTAAAATTAAATAAATCCTACATCCAACTATCCAGCTAACCTTGTTGCAGGTGTATGTGGTTTTTTAGCTTGTTTGTAAGTTTTTAAAACCTATTATTGCTTGATTGCAAATAGTCATGGTTAACTTGTTGACAGATCCAATGATCTGATTTTAACTCATGGCTCCCTTGGTCAAGTAAATAATTTGTAACAGGTATATTTTACAATCTTCTTTCGTCTGTGTATGGCCTTGCAACATTATAGGATCCATCCAAATGTGTTCCTGTGTGAGCCTATATGTTTATTTTATTACATAGATGCATATAGGTTGTTGCTAAATAAAATGTCACACCATGATAGATTTTATTAAGGTCCATTTAGTTTTTGGACCTATCAATTAATAACAGTTATTTATTTTAAGGTTAAATTCCTCTCTTTTGGACCTTGTGTGAGAGTTGGGAGCCATAGAAGTGGGTACGACATACTGAACCCAGCACCCCCTCACATGAACTACCCCAATTGTGAAGGCCCATTTGCCTGATTTGAATAACTGTACTAGGTTAATTATATTAGTTTGACCTAATAAAATTGAATTAGCTACATAATTAACTTTTAAAATATATGAAAATTTATTTTAATATTTTGAAGTTAATTTTAAGAAAAACACTTTTAGTTTTAGATATTATTTCTAGACAAACTATTAGTATTTTTCTTGTATTTAATTAATAAAGAATTTTAACTAACTACATTCTTTCTGGAACTTATTTAATTAAATATTCCTATTTAAGTTAAAAATTAGTTATATTAACTAATATTTCATATCTAACTTAAATTTGAATATTTTATTTAAATTTAAAATTAAGTTGAGGAATTCTAGCCATTAGTTATTAAAGATTCTTCAGATATTTTTTAAGTTAGTTTTAAACTTAAATTGGAATATTTTTCAAAATATGTGGTTATAACTTAATTTATGATATTTAATTAAATCTAAATTTGAAAATATTTAAGTTTTAAATTTTGTTTTGTTCTATACAACTTAAATTAGATATTTTTTAAATTTTTGTTGAAAAGATACTTAGTCAAATAAGATATTTTTTAGATAGTTATTTCTAGACTACTTATTATTTCTAATATTTAAATAGAAAAATATTATACATTGTGAAATTAATTATTTAAATAATTAATTTTGGTACAATTTTATTGAAGTATATTTTTCCTAGTATTAAACTAGAAATTAATAATTAAGTTTTCTCTACCCTTAATTATTTATTTCTTGAATTTAATACATTTAATTAACTTGAAAAATTAAATATCTAAGTTGATTTTCATCATGATACTTAAATATTTTTTTTTCATGACACTTAATTAAATAGAAAATTATTTTTTAAGTTGAAATTTAAATTTTCAACTTAAATTTAAATAACTTTCAAAATATATTTTTTCTTTATTTATTAATCAATTTCAAAAATTGCATTTTAATTATCCTAGATGTTTTTGAATTTATCTTGAAAAATAGATTGAGTTGTAAATTAATTATTTTAATTCTTGGACCAACTTAAATCAATAATTTTTTCGTCTATTGATTAGTTTAAAATAAATGAATTTAAATATATTATTAGAAATGAACTAATTAGTCAAAGGAAAATCTAGATAGGTGATATTTTTGCTTGAAGTATTTTTTTTCTAAGTATTTATTATTTAAATTTTTTCAAAAATTTGTATAGTTTTATACTTTGTTTTTCGAATACAATAAATATATTTGTGAAAATTTATTTTAAGTTGCTATTTAATTTAAATTAATACAACTTAAATTAATTTTTCTTAATATTTATATTTAAAATTACTACTAAGATAGAAATAATTCATTTTATTTCAATCACCATCTAAGTATAATTTTATAAATATTAAATTAAATTCTTATTTTGAATTTTAATTCTAAATTTGATATTTAATGAATATATTTATTAGAATAATAAAGAAAATACATTTTAAAGAATGAACTTTATTATTATTAAGATATTCGATCTCCATCGTTGGTTTTACATAGCGTTTGTTTTAGTGAGTAATCGCCCTAATGGAGGAACGTTCATTAGAAATTTCGCACCGTTTAGTCTCGAAAGATAAGTAGTTTGTAAGTGTTTTATATGGTATAGATCACCCTAATGGTGGCGACCATATTTAACTTGTAAATTGCGAAACAATGGTAGAAGCTCATAAGATAGAATAGCCTTGACTCTCGCCTAAACGGGACAATGCTGGATTCCAATCTTGATCGAATAAAAGGTTGCTAGAATGTTTAACATTTTAGATGAGCTGGCAACTCTATTCAATTGATGGTAGCTTTGACTCTCGCCTAAACGGGACACTGATATCAGTTTGTTGAAAAACCTTGGAAATTATTTAAGATTGTATTTTTTTTAGTATTTTCTCATATCATTCCTACTTGCTATGTGCTTATAATTTCTGAATTGATTTTGTGTTAAACCATTATTGATTTCTATTTTTTGATTTCTATTATTTTGTAGTATCCTATTTAATCATGATGAATTCAATGTTATCACTGTTGACTGAAAATAAGCTAAATGGAATGAGAACATTAACATTGCTCTCATAGGAGAAAGTGCCTTGTTTGTGTTAACTGAGCCCTCTCCTGAAGTGCCGGGGGATAATGTATCCAAAGCTGTGAAAGAAAAGTATGAGCGTTGGCAGAAAGCAAATGACAAAGCTCTATACTTTATGCTTTCCAGCATGGTTGACACACTTAAAACTCGGTTTTCTAAAACTGAAAAGGCTGCTGAAGTAATGACGAAGTTAAATGAACTATTTGGTAGGGCATCTCTTCAGTCTCGCTTTGACGCGACTAAGAAGTACATCAATGCACGGAGGGAACCCCATCAAAACGTGCGTGATCATGTTCTCCTCATGGCAAGTTATTTCCAAGAAGCCCAGGATCATGGTGCTGAAATGGATCACACTACTCAAGTAAGCCTTATCTTGAATAGTCTGACTCCAGCATTTCTGCCCTATACATCAAATTATATCATGAATAAGAAGGACATAGACTTTCATGAGTTAGTCAATGACCTTCAGACTTATGAAAATTTGATTGGAGGACCCAAGAAGAAAGGGAGTAAGCCTCAAAATTCTGGGAATGGTAATGGGACGGTCAAACCTCAAGCAAATATTGCATCTGCTTCTAAACCCAAATCGAAGAAGAAGTGCAAAAACACCAAGAAGCGTACAAAAGTCATGAAAAACAAAAAGGCTGCTGCTTGGAATTATAATTGATTAATCAAAATCAATTAACTTAGTCTTACAAGTAGTATTGTCTCAACTAGTATGGGGACCATGGACCTATATATCTGAACTTCCAATAAGCAGACAAAGAACTTACTAGGTAAATTCACTGACTTATTAATTCCTTGTTGCATCCACGCATAGAACTTGGAATTGCACTCTTAGCTATATAGAACACTCTATATGTTTCACCATATAGATACTCTATCAATTATCCATTGTTCTAATCCCAATAATCAATGATCCTCTATAGATGATTTACATTGTATAGGGATTAAATTACCGTTATACCCTTCAATGTATTTTATCCTTAAAACACTTAGCCCCGTATAAATGATATTTCGGCAAACTGAAATGAGTACTCAACAATTTAGCTCTGTTAGCCAAGCTCGAACGAAATCATCATTTCACTTCTATTTGCTAGATAGACGCTATAGATTCCATATCTATGTTTAGCGCTCCCACTCAATTGTACTACCATGTACCCAAAATGTACGTATTGTTGGGTTTTATGCCCTAAATAAAACTCTTTACAATCTGATTAGTTATCAATATAAGAAATTTTAAGTGATTTATGTTTGCATGAATTTTACATGCTAATGGTTTAATATGTTTATTACATTTACACACAAAATCAGTTAAATCCAGATCATATGTTTATTCACAATTACAGTATCGTCAACACAGTGGAATGTGATTGTGATCATATGAGTCAAAAGACAAAGTCCCTGTTTCATCAGTGTTTTGGATTTACACTAATGTGATAATCAGCGATGATGTGTACTTACACTTGGAGTAAGTGTTATGTTCTTTCCAGGACATTATTAAAGTATACTAGTTTCGAATGTATGGAGTATACATTGGATTCGACCGATATTGCAACTTAGTTAAGATATTACAAACTTACAGTTATATCTTTCCAAGTCAATATAAGTAGTTGATCTTAAGATTAAAAGAATTTAAATCCTGATATGCTTAGGCTCAACTCAGGAATACTATTCATGTTCTTTGATTTATTAGTTAAGCCTACTTTTGGGTCAGGGTGATACGTATATTTTGGGAACATGATAATATGATTGAGTGGGAGTGCTGAACATAAATATGGAATCTATAGCTTCTACTGGTGTATAGAAGTCAAGGTAATTGATTTACTTGCAAGAAATTTGGACTTTAAAACGATTGTTTGTTTGTTTTTGGATGGTATCATGTTGTATTGAGTGTTATTTGATGATTGATTGGTGTTTGTAAATTTTCGTGAAAAATAATTGAATATCTGTTTCTGGAATTATTTTTATTGGATAGTATGGAAAAAATTAAGCAAGTTACTTTTTTACAGAACTCAATTTCGATTTAATTTGAATTTGTTATGATTTTTTGAAGTTTCAAAAAAATCGGGTTGTGTCGCTGCACCACGTGCGCACGCGGAGAGGCTGCAAGCAGCCCCCTGTGCTTACGTTTCACGCCCACGCAGCCCCAAGTGCGCCCATGGACAGTATGCTTGGTTTTTCATGGAATTAACTTCCGATTTTTTGTGTATTTCTGTATTTATACTATTACTATTCCTAATTCAATCCTAATTATCATTATGAATTAATTTAATATTTTTTAAATTTAATTCAAGATATTAGTGTAATTTGAATTTAAAAATAGTTAGTATCTATCTTATTTGCTTAATAATCTATGTTATTTTTAAATTTGATTATATCTGATCTTATTTTTAAATTTAAGGTCAGATTTTAAATATTTTATATTAAATCTTTTTTAAATAATTTGACCTTATTTAAATTTAAAATAAGATAACTATAATCATGTAATTTTAAAAAGATGTAAGATATTTTGCTAACTTTTAAATTTTGTTATTTTATTTATTTAAATTACACTTAAAATCTGAAAAAGATATTCATTTATCTTTATTAATTTTTTATTTAATTTTTATTTATAAAATAACATTTAATTTTTAAAAGTAGTTAGCAAATTTTGAAATGATATTTGGGTTGGTTGAAACCTAATTTTTCAAAACTGTACATTTAATTTTAAATTTAAATTTTTCATTTAATTTCAAAATTTTTTATTTCAATTTTTTTTAAAATTTTTGAAATTTTTTTAATTAATTAATTATTTCGAAATTAATTATTTAATTTAAAATTAAATAAATCCTACATCCAACTATCCAGCTAACCTTGTCGCAGGAGTATGTGTTTTAACTTGTGTGTAAGTTTTCAAAACCTATTATTACTTGATTGCAAATAGCCATGGTTACTTTTTGCCAGATCTAATGATCTGATGGCTCCCTTGGTCAAGTAAATAATTTGTAACAGGTATATTTACAATCTTCTTTCATCTGTGTATGAGCTAGCAACATGATAGGACCCATCCAAAGTGTGCCTGTGTGAGCCTATGTTTTTAATTTCATTATAGATGCATATAGGTTGTTGTTACTAAATAAAATGTCATAGTTCTGGATAGATTTTATTTAGGCCCATTTAGTTTTTGGGCCTATTCAATTAATAACAGTTGTTCATTTTAAGGTTAAATTCCTCTCTTTTGGGCCTTGTGTGAGAGTTGGGAGCCATAGTAGTGGGTACGACATACTGAACCCAGCACCCCCTCACATAAACCACCCCAATTGTGAAGGCCCATTTGCCTGATTTGAATAACTGTACTAGGTTAATTAAACTAGTTTAACCTAATAAAATTGATTAGCAACATAATTAATTTCATTTATTTTGAAATTAATTTAAGAAAATTATAGTTTAAAGAATTTTTTATTCTAAGCTAAACTATATGTATTTTCTTGTATTTAATTAAATATAGAATTATAACCATCTAGATTCTTTCTGAAGCTTAATTTAAATTTTTCATTAAATATTCCTATTTAAGTTGATATTTAGTTATCTACAACTTACCAACTTAAATCTGAATATCTTTTGGATTTAAAATTTCAAAATTAAGTTGAGGAATTTTAGGCATTGGTTATTAAGATTCTTTAGATATTTTTTTTAAGTTAATATCTTTTCGAATATTAACTTAAAATGGAATATTTTCAAATTAAGTGGTTACAACTTAATTTATGATATTTAATTAAATTTAAATCTGAAAATATTTAAGTTCTAGATTTTTTCTAATACAACTTAAATTAGATATTTTTTCAAATTTTGTGGAAAAGATACTTAGTCAAATAAGATATTTTCTAGATAGTTATTTCTAGACTACTTATTATTTCTAATATTAAAATTGGAAAATATTATACATTGTGAAATTAATTATTTATATAATTAATTTTGGTACAATTTATTTTAAGTATATTTTTCATAGTATTAAACTAGAGATTAATAATTAGGCCTTGTCTACACTTAATTATTTATTTCTTGAATTTAATACATTTAATTAATTTGAAAATTAAATATCTAAGTTGATTTTCATCATGATACTTAAATATTTCTTTTTCATGACACTTAATTAAATTAAAAAAAAAATTAGTTGATATTTATTTTTTCAACTAAATTTAAATAATTTTCAAAATATATTTTTTTTCTTTATTTTATTAATCAAATTTCGAAATTGCATTTCTTAAATGCTGGAATTTCGAATTTTATTTGAAAATAGATTAAAGTTGTAAATTATTTATTTTAATTTTGGACCAACTTAAATCAATGATTTTTTAATTTAATGAATAATTAAAATAAATGAAGTAAATATATTTTTGTTTATTTTATTAATCAATTTTCGAAATTGCATTTCACAATGCAAGATGATTTTGAATTTATCTTGAAAAATAGATTAAGTTGTAAATTAATTATTTATTTTAATTAATTCTTGGATCAACTTAAATCAATGATTTTTTCATTTATTGATTAATTTAAAATAAATTGAATTAAAGTATATTATTAGAAATTGAATTAATTAGTCAAAGGAAAATCTAGATAGGTGATATTTTTGCTTGAAGTATTTTTCTAGTGTATTTAATTAAATAGAAAATTAATATTTAAGATGATTTTCATCATCATACTTAAATATTTGAAATTTTTCTTATATATATTTAATTAAATAGGAAAATTGTATTTTTGTTGTAAATTAATTTTATTAATTAATTTTGGGCCAACATTAAATTAGAATAATTTTCCCAGGATTTATTTTTTAATTTAGTATGCATTTTTCGAAAATTGTATTCTTAAATACTTTAATTTTTCGAAATGCAATATATATTTATAGAAAATAAAATTTAAGTTGTAAATTAATTTAAATTAATTTTGTAACAACTTAAATTGAATATTTTTCTAAATATTTATTGGAAATTATTACTAAGATGGAAATAATTCATGTTATTTTCATATCCATCTAAGTAAAATTTATAAATATTAAATTAAAATTTATATTTAGAATTTTTCATTCTAAATTGGAAATTTTAATTAAATAAATATATATTTGAAATAAATAGATTAAATAAAGAGAATCAAAGAAAATACAACTCACTTTAAATAATGAGCTTTATTATTATTAAGATATTCGATCTCCATTGTTGGTCTTACAATAGTTAAATGTTTTCAATATAACCTCGAGACGCTAGACTTCGTCCCCTTATGGATGGTTATTCGTTGAACGCATTTAACACCGTAAGATCTCCTTTGATAAGTGTTTTGTAAGTTTTCGTCTCTATTAGACTCTCCCCTAGGTGACTACTTAGAGATAAACTTATAAAACATGAAACAATGGTGGAAGCTCATAAAATGAGAATAACCTTGACTCTCGCCTACCGGGACACCGTTGAATTCTTATTTTGATCGAATAAAAGGTTGCTAGAATGGTTTCTATTTTAGATGAGCTGACAACTCTATTCAATAAATGATACTTTGACTCTCGCCTACCGGGACACTGTATCAGTTTGTTGGAAACCTTAGAAATTATTTAGGATTGTATGTTTTAGTATTTTCACTTGTCATTCCTACTTGCTATATGTTTAATAATTTTTGAATTGTGTATGAATTTATATTGAACCATGCTATTTTCTGTTATTAAATTGTAGTTTAATGTCGAATCTTCAATGTTGGTCTAACATGTTTGTTTTTCTAATGAGATAAATCCCTAGTGGATTTTCACCATTAGACATTCATAATAGTGTAAGATCTCGAAAGATAAATATTGTATATGCAACATCTAGCTGTTCATCAATTGATGACACCTTAGACTAGTATTTTTACAATATGAAACAAGAAGATTACATAAATAAGATTACTTTGTCTTTCGCTAATCGAAGCATCGTTGGATTCTTATTTATAAACGAAATTATCCTAATTCCTCTTAGCTTATTCATTTCGAATTAGCTCAATAACATATCATAGGATGAATGGTCTATGTATCATATCATGTCAATCTATATTTTCTCTTAAGAAATTAAATGACGCATATGATTATAATCCCGAAATTCTATTCCCAATTGATATAAAACCTCAATCTTAGAAATCTCCTACTTTATGGGCAAATCAGACTTAGAGTTAAATTAGTAGTGGTGGTCCAAGAAAGAATTACTCATTATATTTGGTTGAATTTAAGTCTTTGACTTTAATTTTAGAATCCAAACAGAAATTTTCTTATATTTCTATTTCTAGGAAGCAATACAGTTACACTTTTAAGTGTTTAATATCCATCTTCTATTAATGGATTCAAACTGTATGGAATATGAGTTAGGTATTCTGTGACCAGGATCCACTTGCACTATTCTAAGAATTCATTGATGTAACTAAACCTAAGTCATCAAAACACACTACCACATTTTTTTTTTAATCTATGGCATTTGTATCTTGTTCATAGTGGATTTGACAAGATCAATCTCTACAAAGAGTTAATATGCCTATATCCACTGAAAGTAGTTCATCTCATTCGCAGATGGATGTACATTCAGGGGTGGATATGAGTTTTTCGTTGTATTCTTAAAACGATAACTCTAGATTATACCTTTTAGCAAGAAATTTGAAATGTTTGAACAATGTCATTAATTTCTAGCAATGGTTAAAACCATTAAGGTAACTGGTTAAAGATCTTGCGAACTGATAGGGGTGGAGAAATAGTTAGTAGATATGCAGTTCAAAGATCATTAAATTGATTTTCGAATTATATCCAAACTTACCTCCCCAGAAATTTCGAGTTGCATATTGATGATTAGTTACTAGTTGTTGCCTAAATCCTTCTATGGTAATAAAATTTCAGAATGATGTAATTGTTATATACTTAATGTAAATCATTAATAGATTCATGGATGACCTAATCAAAATCTTAAGAAAAGCTAGAACTGTTAACCATGGTTTGTTAGCTATTCTAAGTGATTAGGGGTGGGCCATCCCATAGTCAATAGATAAGAAAGTGTTTGTTCAAACAAATACTACTTTTCTAAGATAATGACTAAGTCTGAAAATAAAGTAGCAAATAAAGGAGATATTTAATTCTTGATTCCAAAAGTGTTCTATCATCTTATTTGACATATGATGATTCGACTGCCTCTGTTGTCTTGTCACAACCAAAGAGGTTAATACCATTTAGTTTTCTTAGACATAATTCACTGTACCTTGTCGTAGTGGGAGAGTTTTTAGGAACTCACCTTCTTATGACTTGGGAGACACTAGTGATTAAAATCCATTGTGAGTTTAAACAAGTAATGGATTGTCAAGATAAGAAACTAAGAAGAAAGCCAAAAGAACTATGGTCTAATCCAGTCACATGGAATAACCTAAAGTTTTCTATTACAAGGACATAAAAGGAAATTTTTGTTTATAAGTCCATTCAATGGACTTAACAAAACTTCCAGTTCCTAGTATTATAGGTTTGAGTTTATCTAAACCTATGGCTTGTGGTATACCTGGTAATTACTTACTCTAATGCAAGCAGCTTACTTTAGTAAGATGCTGAAGCATTTTCTTTCTAATGGCAATCTATAAAAGCTTCACAACTTCTTAGGCATAAATTTTATCTAAGGAAAAGTCTCAACTATTCCAGAATAGATAAAGGCGTGAAAGAATTTCTTAAATCAACAGTGAGAGGTCTTAGATATGCTTTTGTATGCCTTAGACCAGACACCTGCTGTTGAGTGGGAGTAATGAGTAGGTATCAAATTAATCCAGGAGAAGAACATTGGAAGACAATCAAGTAAATCTTAACATTAAGAAGAGGAACTATATGTTTGTCTATAAGGGTGTGTTTAAAACTCTTAGACTACACCATATCAGATTTCAAAATTTGCCTTTGTGCTAGTAAATCTTTCTGATTAGATGGTGGTTACTCTGGGGGCGGAATAGTGATTTTGGAGAAGTGTAAAAACCTATCTGAAGTCTCTAGGTCTATCAGGAAGGGACTGAATGTTGAAGTTACAGGAAGGCACCATTCCAAATTGCCTAAACTACTAGTGTTAATTTCCTGATCAACCAAAAGTAGTTGCCAAAAGTATAGAATCCAGTATCCCAAGAGAGTAGACATATAGAGAGGAATTTCACATTATCAATGATTTTGTGATTAAGGAAGAGTAATAGTGGAGAAAAGGTTGTGTTTAATTCAACCTTTCAAATCCTATTACGAGGAGTTTACTACTACTACACTTGATTTGTATATCGAGGTGTTGAGATTATTTGAAATGCACGTTTTGTTTTATATTAGTGCAAGTGGGAGTTTGTTGGGTTTTATGCCCTAAACAAAACTCATTTCAATATAATCAGATTTACTTATTAATATAGATCAGAAATAACATTTAATGTTGCATGGTTTACATGATTTATTTCATGATTATATGTATATAATGTATGAATTCATCTGAAACCCTTTTCACATACTTGATCTTGTTTATTGTGCTGTCAACACATTGGAGAGTAAACATGACTATGTGAATAAAGTTTCCTAGATTTATCAGACATAGGGCTTTACTGATATGATAATCTACAACAGAGTTTACTTGCATTTGGAGAAGTGCTATGTTCTTTCCAGAACATTGGTTAAAGTAAAGCTCAGGTTGGATGCATGGAGTATGCATCGGAAGGGACCGATATTGAACTTTGACTTAGATTTATTAAACTTACCGTAGAATCTATTCAAGTCAATATCGCCTAGTTGATCCTAGATCAAATGATCTTAATCCTGTTATGATTAGGCTCAATCTTGAAAGGCTATTCGTGTTCCTTGAATTGTTAGTTAAGCCTACTTTTAGGTCAGGGTGATACGTACTTTTTGGGAACACGGTAGTGCAATTGAGTGGGAGCGCTAGCATAAACATGGAATCTATAGCTTCTATCTGGCAAATAGTAAGCAAAGGATGATCTCCTTCGAGCTTGACCAAACGAAAATAAATGGTGGAGATCTCATTTCACATAAGCTGAAATATCATTTATACGGGGTCAAGTGTTTTAAGGATAAAATACATTGTAGGGTGTAACGGTAATCTAATCCCTTTACAGTGTAGATCATTCATATAGAGGATCATTGATCACATTAGGATTATAACAATGGATAACTAATGATGTGTCTATATGGTGGAACATATAGAGCATTCTATATACTGAGAGTGCAATTCTAAGTTCTATGCGTGGATTCAACGAAGAATTAATAAGTTAGTGAATTTTAGTGCTAAATTCTTGATCTACTTATTGGAAGCTCGGTTATATAGACCCATGGTCCCCCCACTAGTTGAGATAATATTGCTTGTAAGACTCATGTAATTGGTTTTGATTAATCAATTATAATTCTCAAATTAGACTATGTCTATTTGTGAAATTTTCACTAAGTAAGGGCGAAATTGTAAAGAAAGAGTTTATAGGGGCATATTTGTTAATTATGATACTTTGTATGGTTCAATTAATAAATATGATAAATGACAATATTATTTAATAATTATTTATAGTTATTAAATAGTTAGAATTGGCATTTAAATGGTTGAATTAGGAAATTGGCATTTTTGAGAAAATCAGATACAAAAGGTGTTAAAATTGCAAAATTGCAAAAAGCAAGGCCCAATCCACTAAGTGTATGGCCGGCCACCTATTGTAGGTATTTTAAGTTGATTTTTTCATTATTTTAATGCCATATAATTCAAACCTAACCCTAGTGGAATGCTACAAATAGATAGTGAAGGCTTCAGAAAAATAAGACTTTTCTTCTGACACTTTCTGAATCAGAAAAAACTGAGCCTTCTCTCTCCCTATCTTTAGCTACCACTTCTTCTTTCTCTTCCTTTGAATTTCGAACTACCTTAGTGTATGAGTAGTGCCCACACACATCAAGTGATACCTCAATCATAGTGAGGAAGATCGTGAAGAAAGATCATCAGCAAAGGAGTTTCAGCATCAAAGATTCAGAGAAAGAGATCCAGGTTCAGATATTGATAATGCTCTGCTACAGAAAGGAATCAAGGGCTAGATATCTGAACGGAAGGAGTCATATTATTCCGCTGCACCCAATGTAAGGTTTCTTAAACTTTATATGTGTTTATTTCATCGTTTTAGAAAGTTCTTACTTAGGATGTTAATAAACATACTTGTGAGTAGATCTAAGATCCTGGTAAAATAATTTCCAACACATAAATGGTGGAGTACTCATTTCACATAAGCTGAAATATCATTTATACGGGGTCAAGTGTTTTAAAGAATAAATACATTGTAGGGTGTAACAGTAATCTAATCCCTTTACAGTGTAGATCATTCATATAGAGGATCATTGATCACATTAGGATTACAACAATGGATAACTAATGATGCATCTATATGGTGGAACATATAGAGCATTCTATATACTGAGAGTGCAATTCTAAGTTCTATGCGTGGATTCAACGAAGAATTAATAAGTTAGTGAATTTTAGTGCTAAATTCTTGATCTACTTATTGGAAGCTCGGTTATATAGACCCATGGTCCCCGCACTAGTTGAGATAATATAGCTTGTAAGACTCATATAATTGGTTTTGATTAATCAATTATAATTCTCAATTTAGACTATGTCTATTTGTGAATTTTTCACTAAGGGCGAAATTGTAAAGAAAGAGTTTTTAGGAGCATATTTGTTAATTATGATACTTTGTATGGTTCAATTAATAAATATGATAAATGCCAATATTATTTAATAATTATTTATAGTTATTAAATAGTTAGAATTGGCATTTAAATGGTTGAATTAGAAAATTAGCGTTTTTGAGAAAATCAGATGCAGAAAAAGGTAAAACTGCAAAATTGCAAAAAGTGAGGCCCAAATCCACTAAGCATGGCCGGCCACTTATGTAGGCAATTTAAACTGATATTTTCATTATTTTAATGGCAAATAATTCAAACCTAACCCTAGTGGAATGCTATAAATAGATAGTAAAGGCTTCAGGAAAATTACACTTTTCTTCTGACACTTCTGAATCAGAAAAACCTGAGCCTTCTCTCTCCCTATCTGGCCGACCACTCCCTCCCTCTTTCTTCCCTCTCAAATTTTGAAATTCTTAGTGTATGAGTAGTGCCCACACACAGCAAGCAATACCACAATCATAGTGAGGAAGATCATGAAGAAATACTTTCAGCAAGAAGGATTTTCAGCATCAAAGATTCAGAGAAAGAGATCCAGGTTCAGATATTGATAATGCTCTGCTACAGAAAGGAATCAATGGCTAGATATCTGAACGGAAGGATTCATTTAATTCCGCTGCACCCAATGTAAGATTTCTTAAACTTTATACGTGTTTATTTCATCATTTTAGAAAGTTCATATTTAGGGTGTTAATAAACATACTTGTGAGTATATCTAAGATCCTGGTAAAATAATTCCAACAGGATCATCATATATCAAATAAGATGATAGAACATTTTTGGAATCAAGAAAAGTATCTCCTTTATTTTCTACTTTATTTTCAAACTTAGTCATTTTCTTAGAAAAGTAGTATTTGTTTTGACAAACACTTTCTTATCTATTGACTATGGGATGGTCCACCCCTAATAACTTAGAATAGCTAACAAACCATGGTTAACAGTTCTAGCTTTTCTTAAGATTTTGATTAGGTCATCCATGAATCTAGTAATGTTTTACACTAAGTACCTAACCATTGCATCATTCTGAAATTGTATTACCATAGAAGGATTTAGGCAACGACTAGTAACTAATCATCAATATGCAAATCGAAATTTCTGGGGAGGTGAGTTTGGATATAATTCAAAAATCAATTTAATGATCTTTGAACTGCATATCTACTAACTATTTCTCCATCCCTATCAGTTTGCAAGATCTTTATCCACTTACCTTAATGATTTTTACCATTGCTAGAAATTCATGAAATTTTTCAAACATTTCAAATTTCTTTGCATAAGGTATAATCTAGAGTGATCGTTTTAAGAATATAACGATGAACTCATATCCACCCCTGAATGTACATCCATCTGCTAATGAGATGAACTTACTTTCAGTAGATACAGGCATATTAACTCTTTGCAGACATTGATCTTGTCAAAACCACTATGAACAAGATACAAATGCCATAGATTAATAAAAAATGTGGTTGTGTCTTTTGATGACTTAAGTATAGTTACATCAAAGAGTTCTTAGAATAGTGCAAGTGGATCCTGGTCACAGAATACTAAACTCATATTCCATATAGTTTGAATCCATTGATAAAAAATGGTTATTAAACACTTGTGAAAGTGTAACTGTAATGTATCATGGAATTAGAAATATAAGAAAATTTCTGTTTGGAATCTAAAATTAAAGTCAAAGACTTAAATTTATACGAAATATACATGAGTAATTATTTCTTGGACCACCACTACTAATTTAACTCTAAGTCTGATTTGCCCATACAAGTAGGAGATTTCTAAGATTGAGGATTTATATCATTTTGGGATAGAATTTTGGGATTATAATCATATGCGTCATTTAATTTCTGATGAGAAAAAATAGAATGACATGAAATGATATATAGACCATTCATCCAATGATATGTTATTGAGCTAATTCGAAATGAATAAGCTAATAGGAATTAGGATAATTTCGTTTATAAATAAGAATCAAACGATGCTTCGATTAGCGAGAGTCAAAGTAATCTTATTTATACAATCTTCTTGTTTCATATTGTAAAAATACTAGTCTAAGGTGTCATCAATTGATGAACAGCTAGATGTTGCATATTCAATATTTATCTTTCGAGATCTAACACTATTATGTATGTCTAATGGTGAAAATCCATTAGGGATTTATCTCATTAGAAAAACAAACCAAGTTACACCAACAATGAAGATTTGAAATTAAACTACAATTTAATAACAGAAAATAACATGGTTCAATATAAATTCATACACAATTCGGAAATTATTAAACATATAGCAAGTAGGAATGACAAGTGAAAATACTAAAACAAACAATCCTAAATAATTTCAAAGGTTTTCAACAAACTGATATAAGTGTCCCGTTTAGGCGAGAGTCAAAGCTACCATCCATTGAATAGAGTTTTCAGCTCATCTAAAGTGTTAAACATTCTAGAAACCTTTTATTCGATCAAGATTGGAATCCAACGTTGTCCCGTTTAGGCGAGACTTAAGGCTATTCTATCTTATGAGCTTCCACCATTGTTTCATATTTTGTAAGTCAAATACAGTCGCCACCATTAGGGTGATCCATACCATATAAAACACTTACAAAGCTACTTATCTTTCGAGATTAAACGGTGCTAACTTTCTAATGAACGTTCCTCCATTAGGGAGGATTACTCACTAAAACAAAAGCTATGTAAAACCAACAATGGAGATCGAATGTCCTAATAATAAAGCTCATTATTTAAAATGTATTTTCTTCTAATATTTATTTTAAATATATATTTATTTAATTAAAATTTCCAATTTAGAATGAAAAATTCTAAATATAAATTTTAATTTAATATTTATAATTTTACTTAGATGGATATGAAAATAACATGAATTATTTCCATCTGAGTAATAATTTCCAATAGATATTTAGAAAAATATTCAATTTAAGTTGTTACAAAATTAATTTAAATTAATTTACAACTCAAATTTAATTTTCTATAAATATACATTGCATTTCGAAAAATTAAAGTATTTAAGAATACTATTTTCGAAAAAAATGCTTTAAAATAAAATAAAAATAAATCCTGGAAAAATTATTCTAATTTTATGTTGGCCCAAAATTAATTAATAAAATTAATTTACAACAAGAAATATAATTTTCCTATTTAATTGAATATATACGAAAAATTTCAAATATTTAAGTATCATAATGAAAATGAACTTAAATATTAATTTTGTATTTAATTAAATACACTAGAAAAATACTTCAAGCAAAATAGATAATATCTATCTAGACTTTCATTGACTAATTAATTCATTTTCTAATTAAATATATTTTACTTCATTTATTTTAATTAACTATTAAATGGAAAAATCATTGATTTAAGTTGGTCCAAAATTAAAATAAATAATTTACAACTTTAATCTATTTTTCAAATAAAATTCGAAATTTCTACATTTAAGAAATGCAATTTCGAAATTGTGGAAAAAGATTAATAAAATAAAATATATTCTGAAAATTATTCAAATTTAGGTTATATGAAATAAGATTTCAAACTTAAAATAATTTTCAATTTTTAATTAAATAACATGAAAATAATAATATTTAAGTTTCATGATGAAAATCAACTTAAATATTTAAATTTTCAATTTAATTAAAGGTATTAAATTCAAGAAATAAATAATTAAGTATAGAGAAGACTTAATTATTAATTCTAATTTAATACTAGGAAAAATATACTTAACTTAGATTGTACAAAAATTAATTATTAAACAATTAATTTCACAATCTATGATATTTTCCTAATTAAATATTAGAAAAAATAACTAGTTCTAGAAATAACTATCTAGAATAATTTCGTTTACTAAGTATTTTTCTAAAATTAACTTTAAAATATTAAATGAAAAAATAAATTTCATATATTTTAAAAGTTAATTATGTTCCTAATTCAATTTTAATTAGGTTAGACTAATGTAATTAACCTAATACAATTATTTAAATAAGGCAAATGGGCCTTCATAATTGGGGTAGTTCATGTGAGGGGGAGCTAGGTTCAGTATGTCGTACCCACTTCTATTGGCCCCCAACTCTCACACAAGGCCCAAAAGAGAGGAATTTAACCTTTAAATAAACAACTGTTATTCATTGAATAAGCCCAAATCTAATTGGGCCTAAATAAATTTACTTATGTCAAAATTTATTTTAGCAACCTAGTCCATTTACTTAGTAAAACTTAAATGGACTTCCTATATGCATCTAAGCCCAATAGCAAAAATATAGGCTGACACAGGTCAAAAAGATTTGGATGGGCCCTATCATGTTACTAGGTTTACACAGATGAAAGAAATTGCAAAATTTACCTGTTACAAATTATTTATAAGATCTATTGACAATTGGACTATGATTAAAATCACATCATTGGATGTGTCAACAAGTTAATCATAGCAATTTAGATCAAATAAATAATAAGTTTGTAAAAAAAAATTGAATACATAATAATATAATCAAACAATACAAACAAATAACTGATCTGGAATATCTGGAAAGTAAGCTAATATATCTCAATTTTAAAATTTAAAATAAAATAAAATTTTAAAATAAATATCTTAACTGGAATTCAAATTTAGGTTGTTAGAGAATATTTGAAAAAAATTTAAAATTCAACAAACTCCTAAATTTCTTAAATTCTAACAAAAAATCAAAAATATCTAACCAATTTTTCAAATATCAAGTTTATTCAAAATTTAAATTTATTTAAAATTTCTAAGAAGATAATATAATATAATATCTTGAATTTTAAATTTAGATATTTCATTATTATATTCTGAGTCTTATAATTTAATAAATTTAAATATTACATAAATAAACTAATTGAAAAATAAGATATTTTATATGGTTAGAATATTTAAAAAAATAATAAGTTTGAAAAATTTATGGTTTGAAACCCTAAAATATCTATTCAAACTAAACTAACCAATTTTTCAAATCCTCATGTTATTTTTGCCAAAATATAATTTTAATAAAAAAAAAATGTCTAATAAGATAAAATATTAAACCTAACATATTCATAATCTTCTAATTTTAATTAATAAAATATATTTTGAAAATAACAAATTTGAAAAAAAATAAGATATGGTTAGCAAATTTTGAAATTAGTACAAGATTATTTTTAAAAGATAATATTTTAATGTCAAAGTGAGATCATTTAAAAATAATATTTGATCTTATAATTAAAATAAATAAAATAATCTAAAAATTCAAAAATAACCATAAGGCTCCTTTGTGAGAAATCAAATTTTCAAAATTCAAAGCCTACTAATATCAGAAACTAATTTTAATTAATTAATTAATAAAAAATTAATTTTATTCTGACAATTAGATTTTTAATTGAAAATTTAGATTCTACACAATATTCTACCAAAATTTGGCTTTTGTTTCAATGAAAAACGATTTTTGAATCAAAAGTTATGACAAAAACAAGTTTGAGGCACAGGGGTATGCATTGCATTATGCATACCCCTGCGCGCGCGGAAGCAAGGGTGTGGCCGAGGATAGAGGCTGCAAGCAGCGCCATTTGGCTGAGGATCTTGGGTGCGAGCTGCCCTTCAGACAGCAGCGTGTGCCAGCAGATCCGAGGCTCGTGCGCCCGCATGTGACATTCAAATCCCGATATTTTCGTTCAAATTCAAAAAATCATAACTAATTCATAAAAAATCCAAATTAGGTTCTGTAAAAGCCTAAATTTATTAATTTTTCGTCTACTTTCGAGAAAAAATAATTGCAGATCGAAATAAAAAAATATTTCAGTAACATATATTGCGATTTCTAAACTATCATCAAATAAGCACATAAACCACATGAAACCATCCAAATCAACACAAAACATTGTTTTAATATTCATATTTCATGAAAGTAAATCATTACCATAGCTCTGAGGCCAGTTGTTAGATACATTTTACCAGGATCTAGATTTACTAACAAGTATGTTTCATTAACATCCTAATATGAATTCTAAAACAATGAAATAAACACATATAAAGTTTAATTTGTTGTTGGTTGATTTTCCACAGTCTTACACACTATGTGTAAAGACCGCTTAGTTTAATTTGGAAATTAGCAGTTAATCACGTTTAATTATGAAATTATTTATACCTATTTAAATAATTATTTATACTGTTATTATTGAATTCTGAGATGCATTTTATGTCATTCAGTAGTTTTCATAAGTTTGCATTTCCGGTGCCCGGTATCATGGAACTCGGTGTTTGGCTCAGTAAAATCACAACTTAGTATGTTAGTAGTTTGGGGCGGTTTATTAGACATTGGGAATGTCGGGAATGGCCGGGAATTTAGAATTTCCCAAAAATACCCCTTTAGTGTTATTTATGTGATTTTAGTGTGGAGGGGCAAATTGGTCATGTTGCCCCATTATTATTTTTTCTTCTAGTGATTTTAATAGTTGGATTATATGTTTATTTTATTATGTTTTGGCTGAAGTAAAAAAGAGTAAGTGACATTTAATTTCATTTTCATTTCAAAAATCAAAGTTAGGAAAAAATAAAAAAAAATTGGAAAAACACTCTCTCTTTTCCTCTCTCTCTTTCGGCCCTCTTGGAGCAGCAAGAACCAGCAAGTTTTCTTGGTGATTCAAGCTCCTTTTTAGCAAATTTTAGTGATCTCAAGTTGTTGGTATGTTTCCCTTAGCTTTCCTTTAAGTTTTATGTAAATTTGAGAAAGTTTGTTAGGTTGCATGCTTAGTTTTGTGTGGATTCTTGCTGCTGTTTATTGTTGTTGATTTCTGTGGTTGATCATGATTCTAGAATGTTGATTCAAGCTTTATTGGGTTTATGATTAGTTGGTTTTATCAATAGATGGAATTTTAACTCAAAAATATGATTTTCCAAAGAAATGTCTTAAATCTGTTGTGTACTTGCTGTTGATGTTTGCTGTTAATTTCAGAAGTTAATTTATGCATGATTAAGTTGATTTGGGCTAAATTGAATGCATGTTAGTGGGGTTTGACCAAGTTTGAGTTTTGGAACTCAAAGCTTGGGATTTAATGGCACTTTTTGTTTATGTGCATTCTGGGTGAGTTTGATGCTTTAGAATTGTTCTATAGGATGTTTAAAACAGGTCTGGAAGTTTTGGTGTGGTTTGGGTTGGATTTGAATGAGTTATGGAATTTTGAAATCTGCCTGCGAGGAACCGGAATTCTGGTTGTGCATCCGGAATTCCGGATGGGTTTCGAAAATTCCCAGAATCGGAATTCCAGTTGGGCAATTGGTCTACCGGTTGGGGAAATTTCAGAAACCCTAGTTTTCCTCGTTTTTATGTTTTTTGGGGTATTGCCATGCTTTTTATCGATAGGGTAACTTTTAGTTCCTAGTTTAAGTCCCCGGGAAGTGATTTAGCGTATCACTTATAGTGTTGTGATTTTTATGGTTTAGGAGCATGTAATCTGCCGCGCAGATAGTTCCAGTCAAGTTGACCGACACACCTGAATTCGGAATCCAGGTAAGATTAGTATAACAGTATGCATATGTAGATTACATGTTTAGCGTGCATGTAGGAAGCCTGTTAGATTACATTAGATATGTATGTTGGCTTCGAACCATCCAACTATGTCACGTCGGTACAGGCTGGAGTATGACCGCGGCGGAGTATGACCCGCCCGACCGATTAGGCCGACACCGTATCACGTCCAGACAGCCGGAGTATGACCAGCAAGGAGAATGACCGGTTTGACCGATTAGGCCGATACTTAGGTTGGTGGTTCCGTACTATTTGACGTATCACGTCGGTACATGTGCCGGAGTATGACCAAGAAATGAGTATGACCGGTTCGACCGATTAGGCTGATACTGTAACACGTCGGTACAGGCTGGAGTATGACCGGTTCGACCGATCAGGCTGTTACTTGTCAATAGTACCGTCCCTATGAACGTTCAGAACTCAGTACCGTGTTGGACACGGCAGTTAGGGGGACTCAGTATCGTGTTGGACACGGCAATTAGGGTCATGGTCAGGAGTATGGGCGTCTGATCATGACCGGGATTTATGTATGAGTATTATTATGCTTTTCTTACTGAGTCTGTCGACTCACAGTGCTATGTTTATGTGTAGGTAAAGGCAAGGCTAGAGCTGATGGACCGTGAACGAGCCTATGAAGATTGTACATGTCGTGGCGGTTAGGCCTAGAGCGTACGATCATCGGGACAGCGAGGCTATTTTTGTAACTAGTCGCTAGGCGACAAATATTTTGTATAAACAGTAAACTTTTGTAAATGATTTTGTAATCGGGATCCCGAGTCTTTTGTATAAATATTTTACAAGTTTAATTAAAAAGCAAAAAATTTTAATTAATCACGATTTCCATAAACCTCGTTGATTAGCAACGAGCTGCACAGCATGTTTAAAAATCACGTAATACGCCTATGCTAGTTAGGGTGTTACACTATGATTGAGATACCACTGGATGTGTGTGGGCACTCATTCATTCACTCTAGGTTCGAAATTGAAGAGGAAAAGAGAAGGGAAGTGGCGGCTATAGAGAAAGAATAGGAGGCTCAAATTTCATCTGACAAAGTTAAGTGTGAATGAGGGCCATCACTATCTATTTATAGGTAATTACCTAGGTTTAGGTTAGAATTATTTGGCATTAAAATAGTTGAAAATTAAATGATAAAACCCCATAAGTGTGGCCGGCCACGGGCTTTGGATAATGGGCCTCACTTATGAAATTTTGCTGTTTTATCATTTCTGCATCTCATTTTCTCAAAAATACCAATTTTTCAAATTCAACCATTTAAATGCCAACTCTAATTATTTAATAACTAAAAATTAATTATTAAATAATATTGTCATTTAATATATTTATTAATTAGACATATAAAGTCTCTTAATTAATAAATAAACCTAGAATCTCTTTTCTTTACAATTTCGCCCTTGCTTAGTGAAAATTCATAAAGTAGACATAGTCTAACTTTAGAATTATAATTAATTAATTAAAATCAATTAACTGAGTCTTACAAGCAGTATGGTCTCAACTAGTATGGGGACCATGGGTCTATATATCCGAGCTTCCAATAAGCAGATCGAGAATTTATATCTTAAACTCATTGACTTATTAATTCTTTGTTGAATCCACGCATAGAAATTAGAATTGCACTCTCAGTATATAGAACGCTCTATATGTTCCACGATATTGATCCGTCATTAGTTATCCATTGTTATAATCCTAATTTGATCAATGATCCTCTAATAGATGATCTACATTGAAAAGGCACTAAGTTACCGTTACACCTTCAATTTATTTTATCCTTAAAACACTTAGCTCTGTATAAATGATATTTCAGCGAAGTGAAATGAGATCTCCACCATTTATCACTATTTAGCCAAGCTCGAAGGATATCATCGTTTCACTTCTAAATCCCTATAGAAGTTATAGATTCCATATTTATGTCAACGCTCCCACTCAATTATACTATCATGTTCCCAAAATGTACGTATCACCCTGACCCAAAAGTTGGCTTAACTAACAAATCAAAGAACATGTATAGTACTCTTGATATCGAACCTAACCATATCAGGATTAAGATCATTTGATCTAGGATCAACAGGTCATATTGAATTGAATAGATATTACGGTAAATTTTAATATATCTAATCAAAGTTCAATATCGGTCCCTTCCGATGTATACTCCATACATCCGATGCTGGTAAACTTTGCCAATGTCCTGGAAAGGACATAACAGTTATCCAAGGTGTAAGAATGCCTATCGCTTATTATCATGTCAGTCTAAATCCAGTGAACTGACAAATCAGGGAATAAACTTTCGAACATATAATTAAGATTATATTCCATTGTGTTGACAACACTATAATCATTAACAAATTGATATGTTATGGACTTAAATAGAATTCATATATTATGTAAATAATCATGAAATAAATCATGTGAACCATGCAACATTAAATGTTATTTCTGATCTATATTAATAAGTAAATCTGATTATATTGAAATGAGTTTTATTTAGGGCATAAAACCCAACACATTTTACTCACTATGATTGAGTACTTGACTTGCTATGTGTGGTCATGCACTCATTCACTATGGGTTCGAGTATGGAAGAACAATGAAGGAGGCTAAAATCACTAAGGAAGGAACTCTCTCATCTAGATTGGTTGAATAGTCAAGTTGACATTAGTTGGATGAGTGAGTGCATCATGTTCCTTTTATAGTGTTTCAACTAGGGATTAGGGCTGAATTATATGGATTAAGAAAATAAAATATTGGGCAAAATTCACTTCTTGGCCGTACACTTAATAAGACAAATCTCTAGTTACAATTTTGCCACTTTATTTCAGCCACTTATTCTTCTTTTCAATAATACCATATTTTCCAATTCAATTTTATAAATGCTAAAACTATTTATTTAATAATTAGAATTAATTATCAAATAAAATTGTCATTTATGTAATTTATTAATTAGACCATAAAATGTCTCTTAATTAACAAATTGATCCCAAAATCTCTTTTTTTCACAATTAAGCCCTTCTTTAGTGAAAATTCTTAAATAAGACACAGTCTAATTTTAAAATTATAATTGATTTATTAAAATCAATTAACTGAGTTTGGAATCATTATTATCTCAACTAGTGAGGGGACCATGGGCCTATATAACTGAGCTTTCAATAAGTATATCCAGAATTCACCAAGTAAATTCTTAACTTATTAATTTGGCCTTGCGCCACTATAGATTTGGAATTGAATAGCACTCTCAATTATATAGAATGCTCTATATGTACCACGATATAGATACATTATGATTATCCATTGTTACAATCCTAATAGTCAAGGATCCTCTATAAATGATCTACACTGAATAGGGAAAAATTTACCGTTCTACCCTTCAATGTATATTATCCCTAAAACACTTAGCAACCTATAAATGATACTTCAGTAAACTAATATAATTACTGAAATGAGGCCTCAATCATTTATCTCTATTCAGCAATGCTCGAAGGAAATCATCGTTTCACTTCTAAATACTTATAGAAGCTATAGATTCCATATATATGATTAGCGTTCCCACTCAATTGAACTACCATGTCCTTAATCTGTATGTCAGGAGAAGATCCAATTGGTCGACTTTAACGAACAAATTGAAGAACATAAATAATACAACTAAGATTGAACCTAACCATATAAGGATTAAGATCCATAGACCTAAGATCAACCATTGATATTGACTTAGAAAGATATAACGGTAAGTTTATGATATCTTATCCAAGATCAATATCGGTCCCTTCTAATGTATATTCCATACATCCGATACTAGTAAACTTTACCAATGCCCTGGAAAGGACATAACACTTATCCAAGGTGTAAGTATACCTTATCGCTGATTATCACGTCAGTTTAAATCCAGTGAACTGACATATCATGGGAATTAAACTTTTAAACATATAATCATGATTAAGTTGCACTTTACTGACGATACTATAATCATCAACAAATATATACACATATATTTATATATATGTTCTGGACTTAATAGAATTTATACATTAAATATAATCATGAAATAAATCATGTGAACAATGTAACATAAAAGCGATTTTTAATCATTATTAATTATTAAATCTGATTATATTGAAATGGATTTTATAATCTGATTATATTGAAATGGATTTTATTTAAGGCACAAAAAATCCAACAAATACTACCTCTTGAGGAATTGGATATTCTTTTCATGTTGCCAACCTTTGAATAACAAGGTATAGAACCACTTTCTGCAAAGAAGAACATTTCACACAAAATAGATTAAACTGAAAATAACCACAAGATCTCACTAAGAGTTTAGTAAACCACTCTGATACTAATAGAAAAATCATGATTTTACAGAAGCCAATATATTTCATTCATAATAGTGATAAAATCATCACTGTAAAAACCTCCACTAATAGATTGAAATAGAAATAAAATATGCATAATTTAAAAAACACGACACAAGAGAATTATATGTGCTATCAGTTTTCTTTCAAACATTCTTAGTCCATAGGGCCACACCTAGAGAATTAAATCAATTAGTAAAGTATCAAAGATTACAAAAGCAATTGACTTAAATAAATTTAGACTTACTCTAATGATTTGTGGAAACCTTTTGTAATCGACATTGCTAATTCGATCTTTAAACCACACTAAGTAGTGAACTTTCTTCAACTATTGATGCGTGCTTACTTTCTCCTAAAGTAAGGCTTAAGAAATCTTCTCCCAAAGATATATACTCACTTCCTCGTGAAATGAGACTTAGAAAATTTTTCTCACAAAGACCTACACTTGTTCATGTTGGAATATATTTTACCAGGATCTTAGATCTACTCACAAGTATGTTGTTTAAACACCCTAAATATCAACTTTCTAAAACGATAAATTAAACACATATAAAGTTAAGAAAACCTTACATTGATGCAGCGGAATTAATGTCTCCTTCCACTCAGATCTCTAACCCTTGAATCCTTTCTGTAGCAGAGTATAATCAAGATCTGAGCCCGAATGTCCTTCTCCTTCAAGTTTGATCTTTCACAGTCTTCTAATCTATGATTGAGTTACTGCTTGCTGTGTGTGGGCACTTACTCTTTCACTAGGGTCACGAAATTGATGAAGGGAAAAGAGAAGGATGATTTCGGCCAGGTATAGAAAGTGGGGAAGGCTTTGTTTTTCTGAAGAGAGAAATTTCTGTCAGATTACTAATGAAAGCATGTTAAAGCATATTTTGTGACTGAGCCATCACTTTCTATTTATAGCCAACTACTAGGTTTAGGTTAGGAATTATTTGGCATTAAAATAATGAAAATATTAATTTGAAATCCCACATTAAGTGGTCGGCCATGGTGTAGTATTGGGCCTCACTTGATTTTGCAGTTTTATCAAATTTTATCTCTATTTTCTCAAAAACGCCAATTTTCTAATTCTAACCTTTTAAATGCCAAAACTAATTATTTAATAACTAAAATAGATTATTAAATAATATTGTCATTTAATTTAATTATTAATTAGACATATAAAGTCCATTAATAAATAAATAAACCTAGAAACTCTTTTCTTTACAATTTCACCCCTGCTTAGTGAAAATTCATAAAATTAGACGTAGTCTAACTTTAGAATTATAATTGATCAATCGCGAATCAATTAATGAGTCTTACAAGCAGAATGTTCTCAACTAGAATGGGGACCATGGATCTATATGCTGAGCTTCCAATAAGTGAACCAAATTTACCAAGTAAATTCCTACTTATCAATTCTTCGTTGAATCCACTCTTAGAACTTAGAATTGCACTCTCAGACTTATATAGAGCATATTGTATGTTCCACGATATCAATATACTATCTCATTTAACCATTGTTATAATCTTATTGCGATTTAAAGATCCTCTATATAGATGATCTACATCGAGATGGGATTTCTTTACCGTTCTCACCCCTCAATGTATTTTGCCCCTTAAAACACTTAGCTACCTGTAAATGGTGTTTAGTGATCTAATAATTAGTCAGTTAAACAAGAGCTCATCCATTTACTTCTATTTGCTAAGCTCAAAGGGAATCATCACTTGACTTCTATACACCAGTAGAAGCTATAGATTCCATATTTATGTTCAGCACTCCCACTCAATCATACTATCATGTTCCCAAAATATACGTATCACCCTGACCCAAAAGTAGGCTTAACTAATAAATCAAAGAACATGAATAGCACTCCTGAGTTGAGCCTAAGCATATCAGGATTTAGATTCTTTTAATCTTAAGATCAACTACTGATATTGACTTGGAAAGATATGTATAACGGTAAGTTTGTAATATCTTAACTTAGTTGCAATATCGGTCCAGTCCAATGTATACTCCATACATTCGAAACTAGTATACTTTACTAATGTCCTGGAAAGAACATAACACTTACTCCAAGTGTAAGTACACATCATCGCTGATTATCACATTAGTGTAAATCCAATAACACTGATGAAACAGGGACCAAAACTTTTGATTCATATGATCACAATCACATTCCACTGTGTTGACGATACTGTAATTGTGAATAAACATATGATCTGAATTTAACTGATTTTGTGTGTATGAATGTAATAAACATATTAAACATATTAAACCATTAGCATGTAAAATTCATGCAAACATCAATCACTTCAAATTTCTTATATTGATAACTAATAAGATTGTAAAGAGTTTTATTTAGGGCATAAAACCCAACAAACTCCCACTTGCACTAATATAAAACAAACTGCGCAAATACGTCAATTTGATGTCTTGATCTTCAGATCAAGTGTAGTATATTTGAATCCACCCAAACATCTGGAAACTAGTTCATAAAAACTCTTATGAAACATCCTTTACTATATGCTTTACTCATCAAGGGATACTGAAATCTTTACTGTTTTAAAAGTACATCTGAATTAACAGAAGACATATCTCTCATATTTTAAAATATGTAATTGAGATAATACAGTGTAGACTTTTTCTTCAGTGATATAACTTTCTGGTATTTTCAAATAGACCAAGTTATAGTTCTTCTCTGGTAGAGCTTGAATTATTATACAATAATTCCTCCACCCCAAAGTAAGCACCATCTCAAGAATTTTGAAATAAGATGGTGTGATACAAAGACAACTGATACACAGTTCCTTAATATCTTACATATAGATCACTTTCATAAATCTTTCTTGAATATCTTCTAATGTTCCCAATTTGATTACATCTCAGATAGCTCCCACTCAATAGCAGATGTCTGGTTAAATAATACTTTTAACCTCTGATTGTTTAGAGAGTTACCTAGTTGTGACTTTTGTATTAGTCTTAAAACTTTAAGTTAAGACTAAGTCATCAACATAGCAGATTAGTATTTGAAGTGAAAAATACATGCCAGAGATAAAGTAATCAAAATTAAGATACCATCAAATTTTTATGAGGATTAAGAATTCTTGGTTCAAGTCATTCGAATGGACTGAACTAGAGTTCTTTATCTTATTCTCATAATTCTGATAAGCTATACCTATCCATGTGAATGGTTAGATTTGCTTTTCAGTAGTGTTCTTAAGTACCTATCACAATTATCAACCTAATGAAGATGGGTATAGAACTTTAAAATTCTCCCACTCAATTAAGGTAGTGTGAAACTTTAACAAAGAACTTTCAAAGGTATCAAACTTTTACTTACAACAGTAAAATCGAAATGGAACATACAATCAAGATCAAGAATTTATATTGACAATAGCTGACTCATTATATTACTTCCATGTTTAAAGAAGATATGTGTTATACAGGGAATTGTGGAATAGACTCCACCCCTAAGAATATACATATAGGGTACTTGTGGATAACCTCCAACCCTAAGTATATAGAGATTATGATCCACCCCTAAAGGTTGTAAAGATCATGATTCTCTTAGTGTGATAGAGTTTATGTGGAGTTGAATACTATCCACAGTTCATTAGATATAAAAGATCGTTGAACTGCATAGTTTTCTTAACTTTTGTCCACCCTTATCAGATCATAAGATCCTTTTATTAAACAAATTCTTAATAATTGTATGAGAATGAACAATTATTGATAAACATAGAAAAAATTTCTAGTGTTTATATAATATAACTCTATGAAGAGTTGAAAATATTATAGAATTTGCATCAATAATAAAAACACTTACACATACAAACATATAAATATAATGTGGTAATAATTGATGAAGATAAATTAAATGAAGCTCAATCTCATAAATTGCAATAGTAAATTTCAAAAATTAGAAACTTTATTAATAAAAAAAATGTATTGCAACAATATGAGAGAAACAGGGATAAATATCCCTGACTAAAATTTGAAATCCAAATTGTGTTTAAACTAAAACAATTAATTCAAAAAATTGAAGAGCTTCATCTTCATTTGGACGATTTCACCCTTGGTCCAGCTCTCTGATCCAACTCAATTGAGTTCAAGTAGCTTGGCCTACAAGAAGAAGAAAATAAATAAGCAAAGTTAGTCCAGAATCATAAATCCAATTGGATAATAATTCACTAAAACTCTTAAAGTTTATAAATGGAAATACCTTGTTTCTTTGCAAGAAGTTTAGGACACTGGGGTTGCCCATGACCTTTCTCATTGCAGTAGAAACACTTTCCTTTAAGTGTAGCATCACCGGAAGGAGCAGCCTTTTTATTGGCTTTTGTTCGCTTCTTGGTGTTGTGCCACTTCCTCTTCGATTTGGGCTTTGAAGCAGAGGCAACATTTGCTTCAGGTTTTATCGTCCCATTACCATTCCCAGGATTGTGAGGTTTACTCCCTTTCTTCTTGGGTCCTCCAATCAAATTTTCATAAGTTTGAAGGTCATTGACTAATTCATGAAAGTCAATTTCCTTCTTATTCATGACATAATTTGATGTATATGGTAGAAATGCTGGAGTCAGGCTATTCAAGATAAGACTAACTTGAGTAGCACTGTCCATTTCAGCACCATGATCCTGGGCTTCTTGGAAATAACTGGACATGAGGAGAACATGGTCACGCATGTTTTGATGAGGTTCCATTCGTGCATTAATGTACTTCTTAGTCGCGTCAAAGCGTGACTGAAGTGATGCCTTACCGAATAGCTCATTTAACTTCGTCATAACTTCGAAATTTCTCGGTTTTAGAAAACCGAGTTTTGAGGGTGTCAACCATGCTAGAAAGCATAAAGTATAGAGCTTTGTCATTTGCTTTCTGCCAACGCTCATACTTTTCTTTCACAGCTTTGGATGCATTATCCCTAGGCACTTCAGGTGACGGCTCAGTTAAAACAAACAAGGCACTTTCTCCTATGAGAGCAATATTAATGTTCTCATTCCACTTATTAAAGTTAGATCCATTCAGCTTGTTTTCAGTCAACAGTGATAACATGGGATTCATTTTGATACTACAGGATACTACAAAATAATAGAAATCAACAAATAGAAATTAAATAATGGTTTAACACACAAAATCAATTCAGAAATTATAAGCACATAGCAAGTAGGAATGATATGAGAAAATACTTAAAAAATTCAATCCTAAATAATTTCCAAGGATTTCAACAAACTGATATCAGTGTCCCGTTTAGGCGAGAGTCAAAGCTACCATCCATTGAATAGAGTTGTCAGCTCATCTAAAATGTTAAACATTCTAGCAACCTTTTATTCGATCAAGATCGGAATCCAGCGTTGTCCCGTTTAGGCGAGAGTCAAGGCTATTCTATCTTATGAGCTTCTAACATTGTTTCGCAATTTACAAGTCAAATATGGTCGCCACCATTGGGGTGATCTATTCCATATAAAAAACTTACAAACCACTTATCATGCGAGATTAAACGGTGCGAAATTGCTAATTGACGTTCCTCGATTAGGGAGGATTACTCACTAAAACAAACGCGGTGTAAAACCCACAATGGAGATCAAATATCTTAATAATAATAATAATAAAGCTCATTATTTAAAATGTATTTTCTTTATTATTCTAATAAATAAATTCTCATTAAATTCGAAATTAAGAATTAAAATTGAAAAATAAGAATTTAATATAATATTTATAAAATTATACTTAGATGGTGATTGAAATAAAATTAATTATTTCCATCTTAGTAATAATCTTAAATATAAATATTAAGGAAATTAATTTAAGTTGAATTAAATTAAATAATTAGCAACTTAAAAATTTCCTTTGAGAATATATTTATTGAGTTCGAAAATTTAAAGTATATAAAAGAAATATACTATTTTCGAAAATAATAAAATTAGAAAAGAAATACTTCAAGCAAAAAATATCACCTATCTAGATTTTCTTTTGACTAATTAATTCAATTTCTAATGTTATATATATATATATTTTAAATTCATTTATTTTAAATTAATCAATTAAATGAAAAATCATTGATTGTAGTTGGTCCAAGAATTAATTAAAATAAATAATTAATTTACAACTCAATCTATTTTTCAAAAAAAATTCGAAAATATTGCATAATTAAAATGCAAATTTCGAAATTGATTAATAAAATAAAGAAAAATATATATATTGAAAATTATTTAAATTTAAGTTGAAAAATTAAATTTCAACCTAAAAATAATTTTCTATTTAATTAAGTGTCATGAAAAATCAATAAATATTTAAGTATCATGATGAAAATCAACTTAGATATTTAGATTTTTCAAGTTAATTAAATGTATTAAATTCAAGAAATAATAATTAAGTGTAGGGAAGGCTTAATTATTAATTTCTATTTAATACTAAAAAAAATATACTTAATAAAATTGTACCAAAATTAATTATTTAAATAATTAATTTCACAAAGTATAATATTTTCCTATTTAAATATTAGAAATAATAAGTAGTCTTGAAATTACTATCTAGAAAATATCTTATTTGACTAAGTATCTTTTCAAAAATTTGAAAAATATCTAATTTAAGTTAGATAGAAAAAATCTAAAACTTAAATAATTTCAAATTTAGATTTAATTAAATATCAAAAATTAAGTTGTAGCCACTTAATTTGAAGATATCTTTTTAAGTTAATATTTGAAAAGATATTAACCTAAAAAAAATATCTAAAATATTCCATTTTAAGTTAATATTTGAAAAGATATTAACTTAAAAAATATCTTAAGAATCTTTAATAACTAATGCCTAGGATTCCTCAACTTGATTTAAAATTTAAATCAAATATTCAAATTTAAGTTAGATAAGAAAAATCAGTTGATACAACTAATTTATAACTTAAATAGGAATATTTAATTAAATAAGCTCCAGAAAGAATCTTAGTTAGTTAAAATTCTATATTTAATTAAATACAAGAAAAATACAAATAGTTTGTCTAGAAATAATATCTAAACTAAAAGTGTTTTTCTTAAAATTAACTTTAAAATATTAAAATGAAAATAAATTTTCATATATTTTAAAAGTTAATTATGTTGCTAATTCAATTTTATTAGGTCAAACTAATATAATTAACCTAGTACAGTTATTCAAATCGTGCAAATGGGCCTTCACAATTGGGGTAGTTCATGTGAGGGGTGCTGGGTTCAGTATGTCGTACCCACTTCTATGGCTCCCAACTCTCACACAAGGCCCAAAAGAGAGGAATTTAACCTTAAAATAAATAACTGTTATTAATTGAATAGGTCCAATAACTAAATGGACCTAAATAAAATCTATCATGGTGTGACATTTTATTTAGCAACAACCTATATGTATCTATATTAAAACAAAATAAACATATAGGCTCACACAGGTACACACTTGGATGGATCCTATCATGTTGCTAGGTCATACACAGATGAAAGAAGATTGTAAAATTTACCTGTTACAAATTATTAACTTGACCAAGGGAGCCATCAGATCATTAGATCTGGCAAAAAGTAACCATGGCTATTTGCAATCAAGTAATAATAGGTTTTGAAAAACTTACACACAAGTTTAAACCATATACTCCTGCAACAAGGTTAGCTGGATAGTTGGAAGTAGGATTTATTTAATTTTAAATAAATAGATTTCGAAATTAATAATTAAATAAAAAATATTTAATTAAAAAAAATTTAATTTTTCGAAAATAAAAAAAATATTAATTTCGAAATTATTTTAAAAAAATATTTCAAATTAAACCTACAATTTTGAAAAATTAGGTTTCAACCAACCTAAATATCATTTCAAAAATTTGCTAACTACTTTTAAAAACTAAATGTTATTTTAAAAATAAAAATTAAATAAAAATTAGAAAAGATAAATGAAATATCTTTTCAGATTTTAAATTTAATTTAAATAAATAAAATAACAAAATTTAAAAGTTAGCAAAATATCCTACATCTATTTAAAATTACATGATTATAATTATCTTATTTTAAATTTAAATAAGGTCAAAATATCTAAAAAAGATTTGATTTAAAAAAAAAATATATAAAATCTGACCTTAAATTTAAAATAAGATAAGATATAATCAAATTTAAAAATAAGATAGATTTTTAAGCAAGAAGATAGATACTAATTCTATTCAAATTCAAATTACACTAATATCTTGAATTAAATTTTTTAAAAAAAATATTAAATTAATTCAAAATGATAATTAGAATTGAATTAGGAGTAGTAATAGTATATATACAAAACTATACAAAAAATTGGAAGTTAATTCCATGAAAAAGCATGAAAAATTGAAGAAAAACGAAAAAATTGTCAGCTGTACGGACAGTTTTCGCGATCGCAGGAAAATTTCAGCACAGCTCCTGTAACGCCCCGATTTCCCGAAACGTCACACTTACTAGTCCGTTTAAAACCATTTATAATAAAACAATAAACTAATTTATTGAAAATAACTAAAGCATGAGATCTCATTATTTTAAAACAAAAACACTTGATTCATTTATAAATTTTTAAACATTAACTTTTACAAAAGTGATCGAGCCATAATCTTTAAAGAAACATTCTCAAACCAAAACATCGTGACAATCCCCTAACATGTAATCCATGCCTCGAGCTCGCCACCCTCACTGTATAGTTTTGCCTTTACCTGCACACAGAGTACCCGTGAGCTAACGCCCAGTAAAAAGAGCTATGTAGGACATAACCCCCCAACTAGATAACATGGTCATAAACATAATAACATCACAACATCAAATCAATTCATACCATGCTAGCATACATATACCAACATATCACATCACATACTATTCTCAAATATAATATAACATCATATCACAGTGTAATCTTAATGCATGCGATACTCACAGACATAACATATAGTATCTTATCGCACATTGTCCACATATACGATAATCTACTCCCACTCATGTCAATCAGACATGAAGTGTAACTTGCCCTGCCTTGTGCTGTTCTCACACTCGGCATCCAATAGGGCAATCCCTTTTCACAAGTTGTACTCACCCATGAAAGGATAACCTGCAAGTAAACCCATACAAGCAGCCAAAAATATATCCTGCAGTGCTATGCTCACACCAGCAGCAGAAATCCTATCCTATAAGTGCTATCCTCACACAAACAGTCAAAAGCCTTATCACTATCACACACTAATAACATTAGCATAAAACAACAATCTACCATAAAACATCTAAATACAAACCCATAATACAGTTGTATGTTTCAACATACACCCTGTGCACAGATGTCCACTCTTCTTACCTCAGTTGCTAAGTATATCCTTTTCTCTCCCTCGAACCTCTTGCCGAGTTTCTTTGTTGAGAACAAGATCCTAAATCCAATAACACAATAACACTTAAAATATATTCAAGCATAACCTAAGATTAACAATGAAATCTTACGTCAAACTACACAACACGTAGGTTAATTTCACTTGCATGACACACTAGACACAATCATTTATCACTATGATTCACACCAAGGCATATAATGTACTAAAACGAACATTTTTAACGTAAAATATGAACTCATACAAACACTCTTTACGTGAAATCTCACTAAAATACCATTTATTAACAAAATATACAAATATGTAATTATTTACCAAAATCAGAAGCTAGCATATATCTTAATCATTTATACAGATTATAAAACATATTTAATCTATCTAGAAACACGTACAATTTATTATCCATATTTATGTACTAATTTACACTTAAAACTGTATATAAAATACTAATTATTTAAATAAATAAAATAACAAAACATCTCAACCTAGTCTTAAATTTATTTCATAGACTAGAATTATATTGTAACATCATATTCACAGTTCCCAAACAGTGAACACAATTTTTAATATTTACTCTATTTAAAACTCAATTAAATAGTTAATTAGTCACAAATAATTATAATAAATACCTACAGCAACTAATAAATTATAAAAACCTTTTTATTTTGTACCATAGATAGTAAATAGCACTAAAAAAAATACATTTTACTGTTTTAGCATCACTTAACTATTTTTCATAATTATTTTAAGTATTAACTAAATAAATTCATGAAAAATACAAAAATAATCGAAAACCAAATATAACCATTCTAACACAGTTTATAGTCTGTACCAAACCCTAGATAATTTACTTTGAATTTTCTGAACAATCTAAGTATTTTTCATAATTAAATTAAGAAATAATACAAATAATTCATGAAAAATACAAAATCGATCAAAAATATAATCTATCAATTTTCTAACATTTTATAATCCATATTAAGCCATATAAAATTATTCTAGAATTTTTTGGGAAGCCTAGCTATTTTTCATAATTAATTTATTAAATAAATCAATTAATTCATAATAAATAAAATAATTGCAAGAAAATTCTAAAACTTCATAGCAGACCTAGAAACACCTAAGTAAGATCAAAAATCCAAGAAAATCCAAAAAATAAACCTCAGAAGGTGTTGATCGGAGCTTCGCCGGAGTTACGCCGGCGAGCCCTTCTTCTCCGGCGACGGCGAGCCTCTAACTTCTTATACAATTGCTTTTCACGTATTATTTTGATTGGAAAAGCTTCCTACAGTGCTTAGAACCTCAAGCCGACCATAATCACCAAATAATACGGTCCAACATCGTTGTCTTCTTCGTTGCCGGTGTACCTTTAAAAATGGAGTCCAATAATGGCAATTTTCGTTCAGCGCTTTAAAGCTTCGATTCTCCTCGTCAAAACAGATTCTTGGGGTCCTATAAGCTTAAACACAATGTTCTTTGAACCCAAAAACAGTTCAAGTACGTTTAAATTCGATATTGCTCAAGAACATGCTTGAATGTGCATGAAAATGGTGGATTTCGAAACCTCTGCTCTTAGCCCGTTTGGTCATGACTATTAGCTTCCTTAGATCGTAGAAAAACTACTCAAAACGATCAAACAAACCCAGAAACTCTCTAAGTGTTTCAAGATCAAAATTTCTCTTTCTCTCTCTAAGTTTCATGTAAATCTTGTTGGGTTTTATGCCCTAAATAAAACTCATTTCAATATAATCAGATTTACTTATTAATATAGATCAGAATTAACATTTAATGTTGCATGGTTCACATGATTTATTTCATGATTATATGTACATAATGTATAAATTCATCTGAAACCCTTTTCACATACTTGATCCTGTTTATTGTGCCGTCAACACATTGGAAAGTAAACATGACTATGTGAATAAAGTTTCCTAGATTTATCAGACACAGGGTTTTACTGATATGATAATCTACAACAAGAGTTTACTTGTATTTGGAGAAATACTATGTTCTTTCCAGAACATTGGTTAAAGAAAAGCTCAGGTTGGATGCATGGAGTATGCATCGGAAGGGACCGATATTGAACTTTGACTTAGATTTAATTAAACTTACCGTAAAATCTATTCAAGTCAATATCGCCTAGTTGATCCTAGATCAAATGTTCTTAATCCTGTTATGATTAGGCTCAATCTTGAAAGGCTATTCGTGTTCCTTGAATTGTTAGTTAAGCCTACTTTTAGGTCAGGGTGATACGTACTTTTTGGGAACACGGTAGTGCAATTGAGTGGGAGCGCTAGCATAAACATGGAATCTATAGCTTCTATCTGGCGAATAGTAAGCAAAGGATGATCACCTTCGAGCTTGACCAAACGAAAAAAAATGGTGGAGATCTCATTTCACATAAGCTGAAATATCATTTATACGGGGTCAAGTGTTTTAAGGATAAAATACATAGTAGGGTGTTACGGTAATTTAATCCCTTTACTGTGTAGATCATTCATATAGAGGATAATTGATCACATTAGGATTATAACAATGGATAACTAATGATGTGTCTATATGGTGGAACATATAGAGCATTCTATAAACTGAGAGTGCAATTCTAAGTTCTATGCGTGGATTCTACGAAGAATTAATAAGTTAGTGAATTTTAGTGCTAAATTCTTGATCTACTTATTGGAAACTCGGTTATATAGACCCATGGTCCCCCCACTAGTTGAGATAATATTGCTTGTAAGACTCATGTAATTGGTTTTGATTAATCAATTATAATTCACAAATTAGACTATGTCTATTTGTGAAATTTTCACTAAGTAAGGGCGAAATTGTAAAGAAAGAGTTTATAGGGGCATATTTGTTAATTATGATACTTTGTATGGTTCAATTAATAAATATGATAAATGACAATATTATTTAATAATTATTTATAGTTATTAAATAGTTAGAATTGACATTTAAATGGTTGAATTAGGAAATTGACATTTTTGAGAAAATCAGATACAAAAGGTGTTAAAATTGCAAAATTGTAAAAAGCAAGGCCCAATCCATTAAAGGTATGGACGACCACCTATTATAGTATTTTAAGTTGATTTTTTCATTATTTTAATGCCATATAATTCAAATCTAACCCTAGTGGAATGCTATAAATAGATAGTGAAGGCTTCAGGAAAATTAAGACTTTTCTTCTCACTTCTTCTGATTCAGAAAAACTGAGCCTTCTCTCTCCCTATCTGGCTGACCACTCCCTCTCTTCTTCTTCAATATTTTGAAATCCTTATTGATTAGAGTAGTGCCCACACACATCAAGTGATACCTCAATCATAGTGAGGAAGATCGTGAAGAAAGATCATCAGCAAAGGAGTTTCAGCATCAAAGATTCAGAGAAAGAGATCCAGGTTCAGATATTGATAATGCTCTGCTACAGAAAGGAATCAAGGGCTAGATATCTGAACGGAAGGAGTCATTTAATTCCGCTGCACCCAATGTAAGGTTTCTTAAACTTTATATGTGTTTATTTCATCGTTTTAGAAAGTTCTTATTTAGGATGTTAATAAACATACTTGTGAGTAGATCTAAGATCCTGGTAAAATAATTTCCAACAACTGGCCTCAGAGCCATGGTAATTGATTTACTTGCAAGAAATTTGGACTTTAAAACGATTGTTTGTATGTTCTTTGGATGGTATCATGTTGTATTGAGTGTTATTTGATGATTGATTGATGTTTGTAAATTTTCTTGAAAAATAATTGCGATTCTGTTTCTGAAATTATTTTTATTGGATAGTATGGAAAAAATTAAGCAAGTTAGCCTTTTACAGAACTCAATTTGGATTTTATTTGAATTAGTTATGAATTTTTGAAGATTTGAAAAAATAGGGCTGTGCTGATATTTTCCTGCAATCGCAAATCTGTCCGTACAGTTCACAATTTTTTCGTTTTTCTTCGATTTTTCATGCTTTTTCATGGAATTAACTTCCGATTTTTGGTATAGTTTTGTATTTATACTATTACTATTCCTAATTCAATTCTAATTATCTTTTTGAATTAATTTAATATTTTTTTAAATTTAATTCAAGATATTAGTGTAATTTGAATTTGAATAGAATTAGTATCTATCTTCTTGCTTAAAAATCTATCTTATTTTTAAATTTGATTATATCTTATCTTATTTTTAAATTTAAGGTCAGATTTTATATATATTTTTTAAATTAAAACTTTTTTAGATATTTTGACCTTATTTAAATTTAAAATAAGATAATTATAATCATGTAATTTTAAATAGATGTAAGATATTTTGCTAACTTTTAAATTTTGATATTTAATTTATTTAAATTAAATTTAAAATTTGAAAAAGATATTTATTTATCTTTTCTAATTTTTTATTTAATTTTTATTTATAAAATAACATTTAAAATTTAAAAGTCGTTAGCAATTTTTTGAAATGATATTTAGGTTGGTTGAAACCTAATTTTTCAAAATTGTAGGTTTAATTTTATTTTTTTTTTAAAAATTTTCGAATTTTTTCAGATTTTTTTTTTTAAATTTTCGAATTTTTTTTTATTATTTAATTAATTATTTTCGAAATTAATTATTTAATTTAAAATTAAATAAATCCTACATCCAACTATCCAGCTAACCTTGTTGCAGGAGTATGTGTTTTAGCTTGTTTGTAAGTTTTCAAAACCTATTATTACTTGATTGCAAATAGCCATGGTTACTTTTTGTCAGATCTAATGATCTGATGGCTCCCTTGGTCAAGTTAATAATTTGTAACAAGTATATTTACAATCTTCTTTCATCTGTGTATGACCTAGCAACATGATAGGACCCATCCAAAGTGTGCCTGTGTGAGCCTATGTGTTTAATTTGATTATAGATACATATAGGTTGTTGTTGCTAAAATAAATTATCACAGTTCTTGATAGAATTTATTTAGGCCCATTTAGTTATTGGACTTACTCAATTAATAACAGTTGTTCTTATTAAGGTTAAATTCCTCTCTTTTGGGCCTTGTGTGAGAGTTGGGAGCCATAGAAGTGGGTACGACATACTGAACCGAGCACCCCCTCACATGAACCACCCCAATTGTGAAGGCCCATTTGTCTGATTTGAACAACTGTACTAGGTTAATTACACTAGTTTAACCTAATAAAATTGATTAGCAACATAATTAATTTCATTTTTTTTGAAATTAATTTAAGAAAATTATAGTTTAAAGAATTCTTTATTCTAAGCTAAACTATATGTATTTTCTTGTATTTAATTAAATATAGAATTATAACCATCTAGATTCTTTCTGGAGCTTAATTTAAATTTTTCATTAAATATTCCTATTTAAGTTGATATTTAGTTATCTACAACTAACCAACTTAAATCTGAATATCTTTTGAATTTCAAATTTCAAAATTAAGTTGAGGAATTTTAGGCATTGGTTATTAAGATTCTTTAGATATTTTTTAAGTTAATATCTTTTCGAATATTAACTTAAAATGGAATATTTTTGAATTAAGTGGTTACAACTTAATTTTTGATATTTAATTAAATTTAAATTTGAAAATATTTAAGTTCTAGATTTTTTCTAATACAACTTAAATTAGATATTTTTTCAAATTTTGTGGAAAAGATACTTAGTCAAATAAGATATTTTCTAGATAGTTATTTCTAGACTACTTATTATTTCTAATATTAAATAGGAAACATTATACATTGTGAAATTAATTATTTATTAATTAATTTTAGTACAATTTATTTTAAGTATATTTTTCCTAGTATTAAACTAGAGATTAATAATTAAGCCTTCTCTACGCTTAATTATTTATTTCTTGAATTTAATACATTTAATTAATTTGAAAATTAAATATCTAAGTTGATTTTTATCATCATACTTAAATATTTCTTTTTCATGACATTTAATTAAATAGAAAATTATTTTTAGTTGAAATTTATTTTTTCAACTAAATTTAAATAATTTTCAAAATATATTTTTTCTTTATTTTATTAATCAATTTTTGAAATTGCATTTCTTAAATGCTAGAATTTCGAATTTTATCTTGAAAAATAGATTAAGTTGTAAATTAATTATTTATTTTAATTAATTCTTGGATCAACTTAAATCAATGATTTTTTTCATTTATTGATTAATTTAAAATAAATTGAATTAAAGTATATTATTAGAAATTGAATTAATTAGTCAAAGGAAAATCTAGATAGGTGATATTTTTGCTTGAAGTATTTTTCTAGTGTATTTATTAAATAGAAAATTAATATTTAAGTTGATTTTCATCATCATACTTAAATATTTGAAATTTTTCTTATATATTTAATTAAATAGGAAAATTATATTTTTTGTTGTAAATTAATTTTATTAATTAATTTTGGGCCAACATTAAATTAGAATAATTTTTCCAGGATTAATTTTTATTTTAACATGCATTTTCGAAAATTGTATTCTTAAATACTTTAATTTTTCGAAATGCAATATATATTTATAGAAAATTAAATTTGAGTTGTAAATTAATTTATATTAATTTTGTAACAACTTAAATTGAATATTTTTCTAAATATTTATTTGAAATTATTACTAAGATGGAAATAATTCATGTTATTTTCATATCCATCTAAGTAAAATTTATAAATATTAAATTAAAATTTATATTTAGAATTTTTCATTCTAAATTGGAAATTTTAAATAAATATATATATATTTAAAATAAATAAATTAAATAAAGAGAATCAAAGAAAATACAACTCACTTTAAATAATGAGCTTGATTATTATTAAGATATTCGATCTCCATTGTGGGTTTTACACCGCGTTTGTTTTAGTGAGTAATCCTCCCTAATGGAGGAACGTTCATTAGCAATTTCGCACCGTTTAACCTCGCATGATAAGTAGTTTGTAAGTGTTTTGTATGGTATAGATCACCCTAATGGTGGCGACCATACTTGACTTGCAAAGTATGAAACAATGGTGGAAGCTCATAAGATAGAATTGCCTTGACTCTCGCCTAAACGGGACAACGCTGAATTCCAATCTTGATCGAATAAAAGGTTGCTAGAATGGTTATCATTTTAGATGAGCTGACAACTCTATTCAATGGATGATGCTTTGACTCTCGCCTAAACGGGACACTGTATCAGTTTGTTGAAAAACCTTGGAAATTATTTAGGATTGTATGTTTTAGTATTTTCACTTGTCATTCCTACTTGCCATATGCTTATAATTTCTGAATTGTGTATGAATTTATATTGAACTATGTTATTTTCTGTTATTAAGTTGTAGTTTAATTTCGAATCTTCATTGTTGGTCTAACATGTTTGTTTTTCTAATGAGATAAATCCCTAGTGGATTTTCACCATTAGACATACATAATAGTGTAAGATCTCGAAAGATAAGTATTGTATATGCGACATCTAGCTGTTCATCAATTGATGACACCTTAGACTAGTATTTTTACGATATGAAACAAGAAGATTGTATAAATAAGATTACTTTGACTTTCGCTAATCGAAGCATCGTTGGATTCTTATTTATAAACGAAATTATCCTAATTCCTCTTAGCTTATTCATTTCGAATTAGCTTCAAAACATATCATTGGATGAATGGTCTATAAATCATTTCATGTCATTCTATATTTTCTCTTAAGAAATTTAATGACGCATATGATTATAATCCCGAAATTCTATTACCAATTGATATAAATCCTCAATCTTAGACATCTCCTACTTGTATGGGCAAATCTGACTTAGAGTTTGTATTAGTAGTGGTGGTCCAAGAAAGAATTACTCATTATATTTGGTTGAATTTAAGTCTTTGACTTTAATTTTAGAATCCAAACAGAAATTTTCTTATATTTCTAATTCCAGATACAATACAGTTACACTTTCTCAAGTGTTTAATATCCATCTTTTATTAATGGATTCAAACTGTATGGAATATGAGTTAGGTATTCTGTGACCAGGATCCACTTGCACTATTCTAAGAATTCTTTTATAAACCTATGTCATCAAAAGACACTACCACATTTTTTTTAATCTATGGCATTTGTATCTTGTTCATAGTGGATTTGACAAGATCAATCTCTACAAAGAGTTAATATGCCTATATCCACTGAAAGTAGTTCATCTCATTCGCAGATGGATGTACATTCAGGGGTGGATATGAGTTTTTCGTTGTATTCTTCAAATGATAACTCTAGATTATACCTTTTAGCAAGAAATTTGAAATGTTTGAAAAATTTCATTAATTTCTAGCAATGGTTAAAACCATTAAGGTAAGTGGTTAAAGATCTTGCGAACTGATAGGGGTGGAGAAATAGTTAATAGATATGCAGTTCAAAGATCATTAAATTGATTTTTGAATTATATCCAAACTTACCTCCCCAGAAATTTCGAGTTGCATGTTGATGATTAGTTACTAGTCGTTGCCTAATTCCTTCTATGGTAATACAATTTCAGAATGATGTAATGGTTGTATACTTAATGTAAATCATTACTAGATTCATGGATGACCTAATCAAAATCTTAAGAAAAGCTAGAATTGTTAACCATGGTTTGTTAGCTATTCTAAGTGATTAGGGGTGGACCATCCCATAGTCAATAGATAAGAAAGTGTTTGTTCAAACAAATACTACTTTTCTAAGATAATGACTAAGTCTGAAAATCAAGTAGCATATAAAGGAGATATTTAATTCTTGATTCCAAAAGTGTTCTATCATCCTATTTGACATATGATGATCCCACTGCCTCTGTTGTCTTGTCACAACCGAAGAGATCAATACCATTTAGTTTTCTTATGTTGGGTTTTATGCCCTAAATAAAACTCTGCTTCAATGTAATCCAGATTATTCTATATCAATAAAGTAACAGAAGTAATTTTTCATTCACTTGTGTATGTTTTGGTTCACTTAATCAATTGCTTGTCTATTTGATTTATAAATTCATCCAAACCCTTTTCACATACTTGAACATGTTTATTGTGTTGTCAACACAGTGGAAAATAAACATGACTATGTGAAGAAAGTATTCCTAGATTTATCAGAACACTGGGTTTCACTCATATGACAATCTACAACAGAGTTTACTTACATTTGGATAGATGTTATGTTCTTTCCAGAACATAGGTTAAAGTAAAGCTCAGGTTGGATGCATGGAGTATGCATTGGAATGGACCGATATTGAACTTTTAATTAGATTTTGAAACTTACCGTAGACATCTACTCAATTCAATATCAGAAGTTGATCCTAGATCACATGATCTAAATCCTGATATGGTTAGGCTTAATTTCAAGAGTGTTATTCGTGTTCTTTGATTTGTTAGTTAAGCCTAAAACTTTAGTCTGGGCAATACATACATTTTGGGAAGACGGTAGTGCGATTGAGTGGGAGCGCTAACATAAATATGGAATCTATAGCTTCTATCTGGCGAATAGTAAGCAAAGGGTGATTTCCTTCGAGCTTAACCAAACGAGATAAATGATTGAGTACTCATTTCACTTAGCTAAAATATCATTTATACAGGGTTAAGTGTTCTAAGGATAAAATACATTGTAGGGTGTTACGGTAATTTAAGTCCCTTTACAGTGTAGATCATCCATATAGAGGATCATTGATCACATTAGGATTATAACAATGGATGACTAATAATGTGTCTATATGGTGGAACATATAGAGCATTCTATATACTGAGAGTACAATTCTGAGTTCTATGTGTGGATTCAACGAAGAATTAATAAGTCAGTGAATTTAAGTGGTATATTCTAGATCTGCTTATTGGAAGCTCGGATATATAGACCCATGGTCCCCTCACTAGTTGAGATGATATTACTTGTAGGACTCATTTAATTTATTTTAATTAATCAATTAAAAATTCTCAAGATAGACTTATTAAGGGCAAAACAGTAAATAGAGATTTTGAAGGGCATATTTATTAATTAGGAAACTTTAATTAGTTTCATTATTAATAAAATAAATGATAATATATTATTTGATAATTATTTTTAATTATTAAATAATTAGATTTATCATTAATATGGTTGCACAATGGAATTGGCAATTTTTCACAAAAAGGGAAACTATCAAGTGTAGGAAAAGGAAAGTTGGAAAAGAGGCAAGCCTTGTTTCCACATTGCCTAGGCCGGCCCCTTTACCTTCCTTTTCCCTTTGATTTTCTCAGTTCAAAATGTCAATCATAGCCCTTGGTGGTCTTCTATAAATAGAAGGCAAAGGCTTCAGAGTTTGACACATCTGAATAACTGTGCAAGCCTTTCACAGCATTATTCTGAAAGAATTTTCTCTCAGAAAATTCTCTCTGAGCCGCCACCCTCTCTCTCTCTATACCTTCACTGTTTCGAAATGTATGAGTGCTAGAGTAGTGCCCACACACATCAAGTAATACCTCAATCATAGTGAGGAAGGCTGTGTAGAATTCAGAAACAACAAAGAAGGACTTTCGGGCTCAGATCTTGATTATACTCGCTACGTAAAGGAATCAAGGGTTAGAGATCTGAGTGGGAGGAGACATATATATTCCGCTGCAATCACTGTAAGATTTCTGATACTCTTATGTGTTTAATTTCATATTGTTTTAGAAGTTCATATTTAGGTTGTTAAATCAACATACTTGTGAGTAGATCTAAGTTCTTGGTAAAATAACTTCCAACAACTGGTATCAGAGCCATGGTAATTGATTTGCTTGCAAGAAATTTGGACTTAAAACGATTTGCTTATTTTTTGGATGGTATCATGTTGCTTTGAGTGTCATATTGATGTTTGATTGTTGTTTGTGAATTCTGGAAAAAATGGTTACTGTTTTTATTCTGTAATTATTTTTGTTGGATAGTTTGGAAAATTCTAAGCAATTTACTTTTTTACAGAACTCGATTTCGATTTAATTTGAATTAGTTATGAATTTTTGAAAATTGGAAAAATCGGGGTGACGAGCAACTTGATCACGCGCGCGGAATGGCTGCTTGCAGCCTCCCTGCGCCGTGATCTCTCGGTCATGCACCCAGATCCGCGCGCGGATGGCCATGCACAGCATGATATCCGTACAGTTCATCCAATTTTCCAATTTTTTCGATTTTTCATGCTATTTCATGGAATTAAATTCTGATTTTTTGTGTAGTTTTGTATATTGATTTTTGTTTTTCAAATTTCAAATCTAATTATCAGAAATAAATTAATTTTAATTTTTAAAATTAATTTTAGATATTAGTGTAATTTGATTTTGAAAATAGGAAAAAATCAAGTTTTGCTTACCTTTTTCTTATTTCCTTTAAAATTTGATTATTTTATTTTTTTTAAGGTCAGATATTAATTTTTTTTTGGTAACTTGACCTTAATTAATATAAGATCACAATAATCATGATAATTTTAAAAGAGGAAATAAGGTATTTTTGTTAACTTTTAAATTTTGTTATTTTTTAATTAAATTAAATTGTAAAACAAGAAAAGGGTATGTATTTACCATTTTCTATTTTATTATTTAATTTATTAAATAACATGAAATTTAAAAAGAAAGTTAGCAATTTATTTTGAAATGACATTTATGTTACCCAAAACCTAATTTTTCAAAATAGTAGGTTTAATTTTATTTTATTTTTCGAAATAAATGATTAAAATTAAATAAATCCTACATCCAACTATCCAAATCTAACCTTGTTGCAGGAGTATGTGTTTTAGATTGTTTGTAAGTTTTCTAAAACCTATTATTGCTTGATCTAAATTGCCTTGGTTAACTTGATGATAGATCAGATGATCTAGTTTTAACCACAGGTTCAATTGACGATAGATCAAGTAAATAATTTGTAACAGGTAATTCTTACAAACTTCTTTCATCTGTGTATGACCTAGCAACATGATAGGATCCATCCAAATGTGTATGACTGTGTGAGCCTATATGTTTAATTTCTATTATAGATACATATAGGTGGTTGTTGCTAAATAAAATATCATAACTGATAGATTTTATTTAGGCTCATTTAGTTGTGAGCCTATTCAATTAATAACAGTTATTTATTGTAAGGTTAAATTCCTCTCTTTTGGGCCTTGTGTGAGAGATGGGAGCCTTAGAAGTGGGTGCGACACACTGGACCCAGCTCCCCCTCACATGAACAACCCCAATTGTGAAGGCCCATTTGCCTGATTTGGATAACTGTGATAGGTTAATTATATTAGTTTGACCTAATAAAAGATTGATTAGCAACATAATTAATTTCATTGTTACTTGAAATTAATTTAAGAAAAACATAGTTTGAATAGTCATATTCTGGAAAGCTATATGTATTTTTCTTGTTTTAATAAAACATGGAATTATAACCATATAAATTCTTTCTGAATCTTAATTTTATAATCTCATTAAATATTCCTATTTAAGTTGAGATTTAGTTAAATCTATCAAATCAACTTAGATTTGAATATTTTTGAGTTTCCTATTATAAATTAAGTTGAGGAATTTTGGCAATTGGTTATTAAGATTCTTTAGATATTTTTTAAGTTGATATTTTCTAAATATGGGAACTTAAAATGGAATATCTTCTAAATTAAGTGGTTACTACTTAATTGGTAATATTTAATTAAGTCATTGTTTGAAGAATATTTTAAGTTGGGTATTTAGATTTTCTAAACAACTTAAATAAGATATTTTTCAAAATTATTCCATTTTTGAAATTTAATTAAAGTTTTTACTTTAATTTGTAATATTTCATTATTGAGATATGGAATATAAATGATTAGACAAAATACATGTTTAAATAATGAGCTTTAATCAAAGAGAAATTCGATCTCCATTGTTGGTTTTATATAGCTATTGTTTTAGTGAGTAATCCTCCCTAATGGAGGAACGTTCATTAGCAAGTTAGCGCCGTTTAATCTCGAAAGATAAGTATTCTTATAGGTTTATTTATATGGTTCATGACCACCCTAATGGTGGCGACTATGTAAGACTTATAAGAATGCGAAACAATGGTAGAAGCTCATAAGATAGAATTGCCTTGACTCTCGCCTAAACGGGACAACGCTGAATTCCAATCTTGATCGAATAAAAGGTTGCTAGAATGTTTGACATTTTAGATGAATTGACAACTCTATTCAATGGATGATGCTTTGACTCTCGCCTAAACGGGACACTGTATCAGTTCGTTGGAAACCTTGGAAAATAAACTATGTTAGATTTAGTATTTTTATAACATAAGTGATTGTTTATTTTCTGAACTTGTGTATGAATTTATAGAACCAAAACCTTACTTCTGTTTATTGATATGTTGTAGTGCCAATATGAATAACCCTCATCCCGATCCACTCCTAGTTAGTATCTTTGCAAAAGAACTCAATAGTGTGAAAATGCATCCTGGTAGTTGCATTAACTCGCACCTATTGTTGATGAATCTGAAATTCCAAAAGGCAAATCTACTAGGAATTGATTTATCAAAGGAACAATGGGTAAAACTCATACTTTATAGTCTTCCTCAGGAGTATAACAGTTTTGTTCTATATTACTTATTGAACAATCCTAACTCCTCCGACATGGACAAACTCGAGTCTGAGTTGAGGGCTCATGAGCGGGATCTGATTGCAATGAGACCTCCTAGCATTGCAAGCTTTAATCAGAGGAAGAAGATTAAGCATGAGGGCTCCAACAAAGCTGCTTCTTCAAGTACAAATGTCAGACATCATGTTCTATGTGCGAATTGTAATGGAAAGGGACATAAAGAAGAACAATGTCCCAGGGTTCTAGACAATTCAAACGAAGGTGATGCTTTTGTATTTGAATCATGTGTTTTAGAGAACGACAAATCCTACTGGATTGTTGATTCTGGATCTACTAACCATGTATGTTCTTCATTACAGCTGCTTGAAACTTGGGAGAATCTTCACCCAGATGAGTTAAAGCTTAAAGTTGGAAATGGCGAGTTGGTATCAGTTAAAGCAAGAGGAACAGCCCGAATCAAGTTTAATTCTAAGAAGTTTTTACTTTTAGAGAATGTTTTATATATTCCTAATTTTAGTAGAAACTTGATTAGTGTTTCATGTTTACAGACACAATTTTATATATTGAATTTTTCGAGTTCAAATTGTTCAATTTCTCGTAATGGATTTAATATATGTGTTGTAAACATGGAACGAGGGCTTTATGTTTTAAGACCTGATACTCAAATCTCACTAAATACTGAACTTTTCAACGTAGCTAGACCTAGAAGCCTTAAGAGAAAAGAGATTGATAGTGATGATCAAACTTATCTATGGCATTTACGTTTAGGTCATATAGGCTTTGATAGACTCAATAGGCTAACCAAAGACGGTCCATTGAAAAATGTCGTCTTAGGAGAACTGCCAGTCTGCGAGTCTTGCCTAGAAGGAAAAATGACCAAACGTTCTTTCTCTGCAAAGGGAGAGCGTGCCAAAGAACCCCTAGGGTTAGTACATTCAGATGTTTGCGGACCGCTGAATGTAAAAGCTAGAGGAGGTTATGAGTATTTCGTCACCTTCATTGACGATTTCTCTAGATATCATGCTTTGAAGGGCAAAACAGTAAATAGAGATTTTGAAGGGCATATTTATTAATTAGGAAACTTTAATTAGTTTCATTATTAATAAAACAAATGATAATATATTATTTGATAATTATTTTTAATTATTAAATAATTAGATTTATCATTAATATGGTTGAACAATGGAATTGACAATTTTTCACAAAAAGGGAAACTATCAAGTGTAGGAAAAGGAAAGTTGGAAAAGAGGCAAGCCTTGTTTCCACATTGCCTAGGCCGGCCCCTTTACCTTCCTTTTCCCTTTGATTTTCTCAGTTCAAAATGTCAATCATAGCCCTTGGTGGTCTTCTATAAATAGAAGGCAAAGGCTTCAGAGTTTGACACATCTGAATAACTGTACAAGCCTTTCACAGCATTATTCTGAAAGAATTTTCTCTCAGAAAATTCTCTCTGAGCCGCCACCCTCTCTCTCTCTCTATACCTTCACTGTTTCGAAATGTATGAGTGCTAGAGTAGTGCCCACACACATCAAGTAATACCTCAATCATAGTGAGGAAGGCTGTGTAGAATTCAGAAACAACAAAGAAGGACTTTCAGGCTCAGATCTTGATTATACTCGCGCGTAAAGGAATCAAGGGTTAGAGATCTGAGTGGGAGGAGACATATATATTCCGCTGCAATCACTGTAAGATTTCTGATACTCTTATGTGTTTAATTTCATATCGTTTTAGAAGTTCATATTTAGGTTGTTAAATCAACATACTTGTGAGTAGATCTAAGTTCCTGGTAAAATAACTTCCAACATCTTAGACATAATTCACGGTACCTTGTCGTAGTAGGAGAGTTTCTAGGAACTCACCTTCTTATGACTTGGGAGACACTAGTGATTAAAATCCATTGTGAGTTTAAACAAGTAATGGATTGTCAAGATAAGAAACTAAGAAGAAAGCCAATAGAACTATGGTTTAATCCATTCACATGGAATAACCTAAAGTTTTCTATTACAAGGACATAAAATGAAATTTTAGTTAATAAGTCTATTCTATGGACTTAACAAACTTCCTGTTCCTAATATTATAGGTTTGAGTTTATCTAAACCTATGGCTTGTGGTATACCTGGTAATTACTTACTCTAATGCAAGCAACTTACTTTAGTAAGATGCTGAAGCATTTTCTTTCTAATGGCAATCTATAGAAGCTTCACAACTTCTTGGGTATAGATTTTATTTATCTAAGGAAAAGTCTTAACTATTCCTGAAAAGATAAAGCCATGAAAGAATTTCTTATATCAACAGTGAGAGGTCTTAGATATGCTTTTGTATGCCTTAGACCAGACACCTGCTGTTGATTGGGAGTAATGAGTAGGTATCAGATTAATCTAAGAGAAGAACATTGGAAGACAATCAAGTAAATCTTAAGATAGAAGAGGAACTATATGTTAGTCTATAAGGGTGTGTTTAAAACTCTTAGACTACACCATATCAGATTTCGAAATTTGCCTTCGTGCTAGTAAATATTTCTGATAAGATGGCGGTTACTCTGGGGGTGGAATAGTGATTTTGGAGAAGTGTAAAAACCTATCTGAAGTCTCTAGGTCTACCAGAGAGGGACTGAATGTTAAGGTTGCAGGAAAGGTACTTATTCAGTCTAAGGAAAGTTCTATACAATTTTGGCATCATTCCAAATTGCCTTAAACTACTAACGTTAATTTCCTGATTAACCAAAAGTAGTTCCCAAAGATATAGAATCCAGTATCCCAAGAGAGTAGACATATAGAGAGGAATTTCACATTATCAATGATTTTGTGATTAAGGAAGAGTAATAGTGGAGAAAAGGTTGTGGTTAATTCAATCTTTCAGATCCTATTACGAGGAGTTTACTACTACTACACTTGATTTGTATATCAAGGTGTTGAGATTACTTGAAACGCACTTTTTGTTTTATATTAGTGCAAGTGGGAGTTTGTTGGGTTTTATGCCCTAAATAAAACTCATTTCAATATAATCAAATTTACTTATTAATATAGATCAGAAATAACATTTAATGTTGCATGGTTCACATGATTTATTTCATGATTATATGTACATAATGTATAAATTCAACTGAAACCCTTTTCACATACTTGATCCTGTTTATTGTGTCGTTAACACAATTGAAAGTAAACATGACTATGTGAATAAAGTTTCCTAGATTTATCAGACACAGGGTTTTACTGATATGATAATCTACAACAAGAGTTTACTTGTATTTGGAGAAATACTATGTTCTTTCCAGAACATTGGTTAAAGTAAAGCTCAGGTTGGATGCATGGAGTATGCATCGGAAGGGACCGATATTGAACTTTGACTTAGATTTAATTAAACTTACTGTAAAATCTATTCAAGTCAATATCGCCTAGTTGATCCTAGATCAAATGTTCTTAATCCTGTTATGATTAGGCTCAATCTTGAAAGGCTATTCGTGTTCCTTGAATTGTTAGTTAAGCCTACTTTTAGGTCAGGGTGATACGCACTTTTTGGGAACACGGTAGTGCAATTGAGTGGGAGCGCTAGCATAAACATGGAATCTATAGCTTCTATCTAGCGAATAGTAAGCAAAGGATGATCACCTTCGAGCTTGACCAAACGAAAATAAATGGTGGAGATCTCATTTCACATAAGCTGAAATATCATTTATACGGGGTCAAGTGTTTTAAGGATAAAATACATAGTAGGGTGTTACGGTAATTTAATCCTTTTACTGTGTAGATCATTCATATAGAGGATAATTGATCACATTAGGATTATAACAATGGATAACTAATGATGTGTCTATATGGTGGAACATATAGAGCATTCTATATACCGAGAGTGCAATTCTAAGTTCTATGCGTGGATTCAACGAAGAATTAATAAGTTAGTGAATTTTAGTGCTAAATTCTTGATCTACTTATTGGAAGCTCGGTTATATAGACCCATGGTCCCCCCACTAGTTGAGATAATATTGCTTGTAAGACTCATGTAATTGGTTTTGATTAATCAATTATAATTCACAAATTAGACTATGTCTATTTGTGAAATTTTCACTAAGTAAGGGCGAAATTGTAAAGAAAGAGTTTATAGGGGCATATTTGTTAATTATGATACTTTGTATGGTTCAATTAATAAATATGATAAATGACAATATTATTTAATAATTATTTATAGTTATTAAATAGTTAGAATTGGCATTTAAATAGTTGAATTAGGAAATTGGCATTTTGAGAAAATCAGATACAAAAGGTGTTAAAATTGCAAAATTGCAAAAAGCAAGGCCCAATCCATTAAAGGTATGGCCGGCCACCTATTATAGTATTTTAAGTTGATTTTTTCATTATTTTAATGCCATATAGTTCAAATCTAACCCTAGTGGAATGCTATAAATAGATAGTGAAGGCTTCAGGAAATTAAGACTTTTCTTCTGACTTCTTCTGATTCAGAAAAACTGAGCCTTCTCTCTCCCTATCTGGCTGACCACTCCCTCTCTTCTTCTTCAATATTTCGAAATCCATATTGATTAGAGTAGTGCCCACACACATCAAGTGATACCTCAATCATAGTGAGGAAGATCGTGAAGAAAGATCATCAGCAAAGGAGTTTCAGCATCAAAGATTCAGAGAAAGAGATCCAGGTTCAGATATTGATAATGCTCTGCTACAGAAAGGAATCAAGGGCTAGATATCTGAACGGAAGGAGTCATTTAATTCCGCTGCACCCAATGTAAGGTTTCTTAAACTTTATATGTGTTTATTTCATCGTTTTAGAAAGTTCTTATTTAGGATGTTAATAAACATACTTGTGAGTAGATCTAAGATCCTGGTAAAATAATTTCCAACAAATCTATATCGGTCTCTCTCGCTCTCTTTCCAGGACTTCTTCACCTACGAATTCTTGGGTCTTTAGGCTTCAAAATAATCGTATAAAAGATCGTAACAAACTCATTTTGTGGATCGATTCATAGTTCCACAATTATCGGGATTTTGTTACGGATGTTACTAATACTTATTATAATAATAAAATATGTAACAATTACACCATTCTATAACAATATTATTAATATTACTATATTATATCTCTAATAAAATGACAACAATAATATAACAAATATATTACACCATAATATAAAATAAATTCACATAATTATTATTGTTATACCCACAATAATAATATGCACAAAATAATAATTAAATTATCACAAGTATTTAATTAGTTACTCAACATTCTCATATGTTTAATAAATTTTCTTAATATGCAAATTAACAAAGTACCGACAAAAGGAAAAAAATTACAAAATTACCCTTTTAAGAAAGAGGATATTACAATTATCCCCTACTTGAAGAAATTTCGTCCTCGAAATTTACTTTTACATTTTCAGTCCACACAACTGTTCCTCTCAAATTATGAATTCCATCATCGAAATTATCTAATTCAATGCAATCAATAGACTACCTGATTCTATGTTTTGTAGCATAATAATTAAGAATGTAGCCCTACACATAATGATCCAATATATCGTCAACAACTGATGTCATTCATACAGACCATATGTCTTCTATAAATTACATGAACTGCATGTAAGCTAAAGATTGTAAAAGGTGTTCTTACACATGCGAACTAGCCAACATCTAGCCTTAGAAGCTCACAAGTTAACATACTCTCATGAATGAGCTACATGCATATCACTATAAAAGAAACATTTACTAATCCATCCAACTAATGAAATAGGAATAAAATTTACTATCAAAATCACTCTCTCTAAGAATAACATAAGGACAAAAATCGCTTAATTTGATTCTCATATATATATAGATATATATATATTACTCGCTTAATCTTTTTTTTCTATTATAACCTTAATGATTAGATTTCACCTTTGATCTAAAATTTAACTTAGTTATTTCTAATAAAATAATAGAGCTTAAAATTATCTATCCATTAACACTTAAATAAAAAAAATAAATATATCAAACTTAAGAACGTACCAATAACTATATAAGCCTAATTTATTAAACCTGAAACATACAATCTCGTTAAAAATGCTAATATAATGACTAAACTTGTTTTTATCATGTCATACTCTATTTAATCACAATTCTCTTTGAGATACACTCTTAAACTCCTAATTTATGAAAATAAGTATAACCTATCAAAATCAAACTTAATTTACGTAATATAGCTACACCTTGAAACAATTTTTTTATTTTTCAAAAGCTATCCCATTGATATAATCCTATCGATGAAATACTAAGACCTAGTCTTCTAAACACAAAGAAAATTTTTAATCACACTAAATTCGTACACCCAAGATGTAACGTAGCATAAAACATGCAAAACTAACATGAACCGATTAACTAAAACTTACAGTACAGTGAGTCGAGCTCGTCTCCTGGCAATGAACTTTACATGTTAGGGCTAACCACATTCTTTAGGACCGTATTGCTCTGATACCATATTGTAACGCCCCGATTTCTCGAAACGTCACACTTACTAGTCCGTTTAAAACCATTTATAATAAAACAATAAACTAATTTATTGAAAATAACTAAAGCATGAGATCTCATTATTTTAAAACAAAAACACTTGATTCATTTATAAATTTTTAAACATTAACTTTTACAAAAGTGATCGAGCCATAATCTTTAAAGAAACATTCTCAAACCAAAACATCGTGACAATCCCCTAACATGTAATCCATGCCTCGAGCTCGCCACCCTCACTGTATAGTTTTGCCTTTACCTGCACACAGAGTACCCGTGAGCTAACGCCCAGTAAGAAGAGCTATGTAGGACATAACTCCCCAACTAGATAACATGGTCATAAACATAATAACATCACAACATCAAATCAATTCATACCATGCTAGCATACATATACCAACATATCACATCACATACTATTCTCAAATATAATATAACATCATATCACAGTGTAATCTTAATGCATGCGATACTCACACACATAACATATAGTTGATAGTGAAGGCTTCTAGAAATTTACACTTTAATTTCTACACTTCTGATTCAGAAAAAACTGAGCCTTCTCTCTCCCTATCTTTGGCTGACCCTTCTCTTTCTCCTTCCCTCTTCAATTTCGAAAATCTTAGTGTGAGAGTAGTGCCCACACACAGCAAGTAATACCTCAATCATAGTGAGGAAGATCGTGAAGAAAGATCATGAGCAAAGGAGTTTCAGCATCAAAGATTCAAAGAAAGAGATCCAGGTTCAGATATTGATAATGCTCTGCTACAGAAAGGAATCAAGGGCTAGATATCTGAACGGAAGGAGTCATATTATTCTGTTGCACCCAATGTAAGGTTTCTTAAACTTTATATGTGTTTAATTTCATCGTTTTAGAAAGTTCATATTTAGGGTGTTAATAAACATACTTGTGAGTAGATCTAAGATCCTGGTAAAATAATTCCCAACAATAGTATCTTATCGCACATTGTCCACATATACGATAATCTACTCCCACTCATGTTAATCAGACATGAAGTGTAACTTGCCCTGCCTTGTGCTGTTCTCACACTCGGCATCCAATAGGGCAATCCCTTTTCACAAGTTGTACTCACCCATGAAAGGATAACCTGCAAGTAAACCCATACAAGCAGCCAAAAATATATCCTGCAGTGCTATGCTCACACCAGCAGCAGAAAACCTATCCTATAAGTGCTATCCTCACACAAACAGTCAAAAGCCTTATCACTATCACACACTAATAACATTAGCATAAAACAACAATCTACCATAAAACATGTAAATACAAACCCATAATACAGTTGTATGTTTCAACATACACCCTGTGCACAGATGTCCACTCTTCTTACCTTAGTTGCTAAGTATATCCTTTTCTCTCCCTCGAACCTCTTGCCGAGTTTCTTTGTTGAGAACAAGATCCTAAATCCAATAACATAATAACACTTAAAATATATTCAAGCATAACCTAAGATTAACAATGAAATCTTACGTCAAACTACACAACACGTAGGTTAATTTCACTTGCATGACACACTAGACACAATCATTTATCACTATGATTCACACCAACACATATAATGTACTAAAACGAACATTTTTAACGTAAAATATGAACTCATACAAACACTCTTTACGTGAAATCTCACTAAAATACCATTTATTAACAACATATACAAATATGTAATTATTTACCAAAATCAGAAGCTAGCATATATCTTAATCATTTATACAGATTATAAAACATATTTAATCTATCTAGAAACACGTACAATTTATTATCCATATTTATGTACTAATTTACACTTAAAACTGTATATAAAATACTAATTATTTAAATAAATAAAATAACAAAACATCTCAACCTAGTCTTAAATTTATTTCATAGACTAGAATTATATTGTAACATCATATTCACAGTTCCCAAACAGTGAACACAATTTTTAATATTTACTCTATTTAAAACTCAATTAAATAGTTAATTAGTCACAAATAATTATAATAAATACCTACAGCAACTAATAAATTATAAAACCTTTTTATTTTGTACCATAGATAGTAAATAGCACTACAAAAATACATTTTACTGTTTTAGCATCACTTAACTATTTTTCATAATTATTTTAAGTATTAACTAAATAAATTCATGAAAAATACAAAAATAATCGAAAACCAAATATAACCATTGTAACACAGTTTATAGTCTGTACCAAACCCCAGATAATTTACTTTGAATTTTCTGAACAATCTAAGTATTTTTCATAATTAAATTAAGAAATAATACAAATAATTCATGAAAAATACAAAATCGATCAAAAATATAATCTATCAATTTTCTAACATTTTATAATCCATATTAAGCCATATAAAATTATTCTAGAATTTTCTGGGAAGCCTAGCTATTTTTCATAATTAATTTATTAAATAAATCAATTAATTCATAATAAATAAAATAATTGCAAGAAAATTCTAAAACTTCATAGCAGACCTAGAAATACCTAAGTAAGATCAAAAATCCAAGAAAATCCAAAAAATAAACCTCAGAAGGTGTTGATCGGAGCTTCGCCGGAGTTACGCCGGCGAGTCCTTCTTCTGCGGCGACGGCGAGCCTCCAACTTCTTATACAATTGCTTTTTACGCATTATTTTGATTGGAAAAGCTTCCTACAGTGCTTAGAACCTCAAGCCGACCATAATCACCAAATAATACGGTCCAACATCGTTGTCTTCTTCGTTGCCGGTGTACCTTTAAAAATACAGTCCAACAATGGCAATTTTCGTTCACGGCTTTAAAGCTTCGATTCTCCTCGTCAAAACAAATTCTTGGGGTCCTATAAGCTTAAACACAATGTTCTTTGAACCCAAAAACAGTTCAAGTACGTTTAAATTCGATATTGCTCAAGAACATGCTTGAATGTGCATGAAAATGGTGGATTTCGAAACCTCTGCTCTTAGCCCGTTTGGTCATGACTATTAGCTTCCTTAGATCGTAGAAAAACTACTCAAAACGATCAAACAAACCCAGAAACTCTCTAAGTGTTTCAAGATCAAAATTTCTCTTTCTCTCTCTAAGTTTCATGTAAATCTATATCGGTCTCTCTCGCTCTCTTTCTAGGACTTCTTCACCTACGAATTCTTGGGTCTTTAGGCTTCAAAATAATCATATAAAAGATCGTAACAAACTCATTTTGTGGAACGATTCATAGTTCCACAATTATCGGGATTTTGTTACGGATGTTACTAATACTTATTATAATAATAAAATATGTAACAATTACACCATTCTATAACAATATTATTAATATTACTATATTATATCTCTAATAAAATGACAACAAATATATTACACCACAATATAAAATAAATTCACATAATTATTATTGTTATACCCACAATAATAATATGCACAAAATAAATAATTAAATTATCACAAGTATTTAATTATTTACTCAACATTCTCATATGTTTAATAAATTTTCTTAATATGCAAATTAACAAAGTACCGACAAAAGGAAAAAAATTACAAAATTAACCTTTCAAGAAAGAGGATATTACAGCTCCGATTTTTTCGAATCTTCAAAAAATCATAACTAATTCAAATAAAATCGAAATTGAGTTCTGTAAAAGGCTAACTTGCTTAATTTTTTCCATACTATCCAATAAAAATAATTCCAGAAACAGAATCGCAATTATTTTTCACGAATATTTACAAACATCAATCAATCATCAAATAACACTCAATACAACATGATACCATCCAAAAACAAACAAACAATCGTTTTAAAGTCCAAATTTCATGTAAGTAAATCAATTACCATGGCTCTGAAGCCAGTTGTTGGAAATTATTTTACCAGGATCTTAGATCTACTCACAAGTCTGTTGTTTAAACACCCTAAATATGAACTTTCTAAAACGATAAATTAAACACATATAAAGTTAAGAAAATCTTACATTGATGCAGCGGAATTAATGTCTCCTTCCACTCAGATCTCTAACCCTTGAATCCTTTCTGTAGCAGAGTATAATCAAGATCTGAGCCCGCATGTCCTTCTTCTTCAAGTTTGATCCTTCACAGTCTTCCAATCTATGATTGAGTTACTGCTTGCTGTGTGTGGGCACTTACTCTTTCACTAGGGTCACGAAATTGATGAAGGGAAAAGAGAAGGATGATTTCGGCCAGGTATAGAAAGTGGGGAAGGCTCAGTTTTTCTGAAGAGAGAAATTTCTGTCAGATTACTAATGAAAGCATGTTAAAGCATATTTTGTGACTGAGCCATCACTTTCTATTTATAGCCAACTACTAGGTTTAGGTTAGGAATTATTTGGCATTAAAATAATGAAAATATTAATTTGAAATCATACATTAAGTGGCCGGCCATGGTGTAGTATTGGGCCTCACTTGATTTTGCAGTTTTATCAAATTTTATCTCTATTTTCTCAAAAACGCCAATTTTCCAATTCTAACCTTTTAAATGCCAAAACTAATTATTTAATAACTAAAATAGATTATTAAATAATATTTTCATTTAATTTAATTATTAATTAGACATATAAAGTCCATTAATAAATAAATAAACATAGAAACTCTTTTCTTTACAATTTCACCCCTGCTTAGTGAAAATTCATAAAATTAGACATAGTCTAACTTTAGATTTATAATTGATCAATCACGAATCAATTAATGAGTCTTACAAGTAGAATGTTCTCCACTAGAATGGGGACCATGGATCTATATACTGAGCTTCCAATAAGTGAACCAAATTTACCAAGTAAATTCCTACTTATTAATTCTTCGTTGAATCCACTCTTAGAACTTAGAATTACACTCTCTGACTTATATAGAGCATATTGTATGTTCCACGATATCAATATACTATCTCATTTAACCATTGTTATAATCTTATTGTGATTTAAAGATCCTCTATATAGATGATCTACATCGAGATGGGATTTCTTTACCGTTCTCACCCCTCAATGTATTTTGCCCCTTAAAACACTTAGCTACCTGTAAATGGTGTTTAGTGATCTAATAATTAGTCAGTTAAACAAGAGCTCATCCATTTACTTCTATTTGCTAAGCTCGAAGGGAATCATCACTTGACTTCTATACACCAGTAGAAGCTATAGATTCCATATTTATGTTCAGCACTCCCACTCAATCATACTATCATGTTCCCAAAATATACGTATCACCCTGACCCAAAAGTAGGCTTAACTAATAAATCAAAGAACATGAATAGTACTCCTGAGTTGAGCCTAAGCATATCAGGATTTAGATTCTTTTAATCTTAAGATCAACTACTGATATTGACTTGGAAAGATATGTATAACGGTAAGTTTGTAATATCTTAACTTAGTTGCAATATCGGTCCAGTCCAATGTATACTCCATACATTCGAAACTAGTATACTTTACTAATGTCCTGGAAAGAACATAACACTTACTCCAAGTGTAAGTACACATCATCGCTGATTATCACATTAGTGTAAATCCAATAACACTGATGAAACAGGGACCAAAACTTTTGATTCATATGATCACAATCACATTCCACTGTGTTGACGATACTGTAATTGTGAATAAACATATGATCTGGATTTAACTGATGTTGTGTGTATGAATGTAATAAACATATTAAACATATTAAACCATTAGCATGTAAAATTCATGCAAACATCAATCACTTCAAATTTCTTATATTGATAACTAATCAGATTGTAAAGAGTTTTATTTAGGGCATAAAACCCAACAAACTCCCACTTGCATCTGTAGGTTGTCAAATGGTGCCTCTTTCCTTAGTACCCTTGCTATTTCAAATGTTCCCAACAAATCACAATTGTCTCAAGGGGAGTACAGATTGAATGTTGATGCTGCTCTTGATTTAAAATTTTTTTTGTACAGGTCTAGGTGCTGTGGTCAGAGACTGGGATGGTAACATGGTTGCTACCCTCTCTTCACCCAAACTAGGAGCTTCTTCTCCCATCTTTGCAAAAACTCAAGCCCTTGATCATGGCCTCAACTGGTGCTCAACAATTCAATTGCCAATTACCTGCATTGAATTGGATTATCATCAGCTTGTCACGAAGATTAACAACAAATAGACAGATCGGTCAGCTCTTGTAGGTCTCATCCAAAGGATAATTCACTCCTTATCCACCTTTTCTAAATCTTCTCTTCATCATGTGCTACGGGACCAAAACATGTTTGCGCACAATGAAGCTCGAGATTCTTCACGCAAAGATAGAGAGTTAATTCAGAGAGTTGAAATGTTCTCTTAGTATTAGTTGTAATTGTAACTCATCTATTTTGCTTTTGCTCTCTTTGTTGTAATTACTCCTAAAAATGTTGTAGTATAACTTAATTTCTACCTTTCTCTTTCTCTTGTGTACGTTCTTTCACTTTTTTTTTTTAATGAAGTAATGACTATTATTGACTATTGTAGTTGAAAAAATGGGTTGAAGTTTCTTTTCAAATTTGTCTTCTCTCTACTACTTATCTAGTCTGCTGTAACTCTTACCATTCATCACGTAAGAACCAGATCATGCAGTTGCAATATATATATATGAAAAAAATTTCAATGGTTATATCAAATGTAAAATCATGATGGTTACATTTATTTTTAGCCATTAAATTACTATTGAATAGTTGTGATACATTTAGAAATTTAATAAAAATAAATAATAAATAACTTGTAACCTAATAGTAAATTGATATTTTATTTCCATATTAAACTTTAATTAAAATCAGCTATATTTATTTTTCTCATTGTCACATCAACGTCTTCTTTTGTGAGGGGTTCGAGAGCAGTCGTTTGAGGGTGGTTCGGTTCGGCTCAACGACGTCATCCGTTTCAGATTTTTGTTTTCATTTATTAAATTAATATTATTAGTTTAATTCCAATTAATGTTTTTATGGGGTTATAATTATTAGAAGTTCATTCCTTAATTAATTTTAAAGCTGTGATCGTGTTTATGTGTTGAAACTAATTTAGTTTTTCCATTAGTATTGTCTTTTGACATAGTTCTTAGTCTTGTCTGTTGACATAGTTTTTTAATCTTTTCCTTTTAGTTTTTTCTGGTTCGAGTCTTGTCTTTTGGCATGGGTTGTGTAGCTCAGAATCATCATGGTGCTACGGTAGAAGCATTCAAGAGGGGAAAGATTGGATGTGTTCAACCCGAAATTACTAAGATAATAGGCATTAAAGAAGCATTGAGTTGGATTGCAACTCATTCGTGGGATAGAGTCATGTTGGAAACAGATAGATTGGTGTGTGTCCAAGCGATTCAGAGCGGTATTTTATACCTTCACAATTTGTGTTTTGTAAAATGATCTGTAAATAAGTTGGCTCATTGCTTGGCAAGAGACTCTTGTTTCTATACAGGTCGTGTCCTTCAGTTGGTTAAATAAGACTGTTCCTCTGAAGTGTGTTCTATTGTTTTGAACGAATTTATTAATTAATAGATCTTATGGTTTTTATTTCAAAAAAAAAAAAATCAACTATATTTTAAAATGAAATAAATCATAATTATTAATTAATTTTTTGTATTCTTTTTACTAAATAATGATCATTTAGCAATTAAATTTTTTTTACTTAAATTATAAAATATTTATAGAAAAACATCTTATAATTTTAAATTATAACATATATGACTTTATAATTTAAAATTTTCTTACACATATAACCTTAATTGAAAAGTATTACACTTATTTATTTATTTACTTATTTTAAAAAATTTTAAAAGTAAAAATTCATTTGGAATCATGTGATGAAATGTGAATTATGTTGAATGTATTTTCCAAAAAAAAAAAAATGTGTTAATTGAGAAATGAGTTTCTGAAAGTCCTCTTACTTCCACCCCACTCGATTATGATATCTGTAGATATAGTTTAGATAAAAATTATTCTCTATTATTCATCTTCACCTCTGCTTTTGAATTAAGATATATGTGGAAGTCTAATTTTTGTAAAAAAAAAAAGAATTTTATTGTGAATATTATAATTCAACTATTTAATTGTTAAAAAATTTTAATAGGGACTTGTATATAAAAATAAAATTATTTATAAATGTTAATTGCTAAAATAGGACTTGTCAAATATTCAAATTAAAATTATTTATTTTAAGAAAATAATTAATTTAATTTTAAAAAAAAAATTTTTACCTATTGGTAACTTGCTATTACAAGTCAAAAAAAAAAAAAAATTAATCATCATAGTTACAATAAAAATCTAACCATTTAATAGTCACCTATATAGATAAATAAACATATTTTATTCGCTATTCTTTCTCAAATATACAAATAAAAATATCCAAGTATATATTTCTTGTCTTCTGACATGGTTGTGTACGCTCTCTTAGGGTGTTTTCGTTCATTGCTTTCAGTTTTGAAAAGTTTGTTTTGTCGTGATTAATAGAGTTTTTAGGAGTTCTGTTATGGCTTCTAGCAGTCGTCAAGGTATGGTGGATGAGGAGGATGGTTCGAACATATGGTTAGAGGAAGAATCAGATGCAGTGCTGGCATACAATACCAATGATCAAATTGAGAAAAATTATGATGATCGGTGGTGCCTTGTTGGAAGGTTTTTGACAGAGAGATCAATAGACTTTGATGCTATGCAACACCTTTTAAGGAATCGGAGACAAACCGATTTTTATTTCAGTTTTATCACGAAATTGATATTCAAAGTGTCATCGAACTTAGTCCGTGGACATTCAATAAATTCCTTCTGGTTTTTTCGAGGCTGAAACCAGGGGAGAATCCCAGATTGGTTGAGTTGAATGAGGTAAATTTGTGGGTTCAATTGCATGACTTACGGTGAGGATTTAGAACTGCTATTGTGGCTGAAGATGTAGCAAATTACATTAGTAAATTTGTCGAGTCTGATGAGAATAATTTTATGGGCCTCTGGAGGGACTTTCTTCGAGTTAGAGTCACTATGAATGTTACTAAGCCCTTCAAAAGACGTATGAGACTTCGGAATACTGTTGGAATTGAGTTTTGGACAAACTTCGAATATGAACATCTTCCCACATTTTGCTTTATATGTGGGATTATGGGACACTCTGATAAATTCTGTCCTCGGAGGTTCGATGTTACAAATGGTATGATGTTTAAACCGTATGGTGACTGGATGAGAGTCTAGCCTAGGCGTATCAGTCAACGATTGGGAAGAAATGGCTAAAAAAATTCAGGGTGGCAACGGATGAGTGTCAGATGCAGGAAGACCAACCAGATTCAGGCATGATACCAAAAGAACTTTGACGGGACAATTAATGTCACCAGCTATTTCGAATCAAATTACTGTGATGAAGGAGAAAATTGGGGGTCAAGTATCATGTAATAAAGGGGTAGTTATTGGACAGAATGGTGAATCAAATATTGGAGAGAGATGAGGGTTGACTGATGCTGATTGTTAGGAAAATAATGCTATTAATGTAGATGAAGATTGTTTGATGATAGTTGACTCAAAAAGAAGAAGAACAGAGATGGGCCTTGGTGTTGGTTCAGAAGATAATTTGGAAGGGAGGAATTCGGCCCAAGTTCAAAGGGATTCAAAAAATGTGGATTTGGTGGGTTCAGGTTTACAAGCCCACCAACCATTATGAGTCTTTTATCATGGAATTGCCATGGGCTTGGGAACCCATGGACTGTACAATTCCTAAAGGATATTGTCATCCAAAAGAAGGCTAATTTTTTGTTTCTTTGTGAGAAACTCTGTAGACGTGATCAAGTTGAGAAGGTGAGAGTTTCTTTGGGTTTTGATGGTATAATTGATGTAGAAGTGAAGGGTAAAAGTGGGGGTTTTGCTCTTCTATGGAGACATGAAGAAGAGGTTTCTCTTATCCAGTTTGCTAATAAGTATATAGACATTGAAGTTACTATTGTGGGACGAATGAAATGGAGGCTCACAGGCCTTTATGGTGAACAAAACCGAAGTAAAAGAAAGGCAACATGGGATATGCTTCGGAATTTAGCTGTTATTTCAAACCTCCCCTTGTGTGTTATGGGGGATTTGAACAACGTAATGTCTCATGATGATAAATAAGGAGGCAACCGATATCCTGATTTCTTGATTCAAGGGTTTCAACAAGCTCTTACTAAGAGTGGGCTTCAGGATATGGACTTATGTGGCTATCCATTCACATGGGAAAGGGGTAGGGGAACTGTAATTTTGATCGAAGTGCGCCTTGACAGAGGGTTGGTTAACCAATCTTGGTTAGACATGTTTAATGCAGCTAAACTTTATAACCTCGAAGTGTCGACGTCTGACCATTGTCCAATTTTCATGGACTTAACTTGTGAGTTAACGAATCCTTCAATTCAAAGATTTAGGTTCGAGAATTCTTGGCTTCGTGAACCCTTGTGCATTCAGCTTGTTAAGGAGAGTTGGGATGGTTTTCTTGGCAGTTATGTCCAAAGTAAGGTGGCAGCCTGTAGTAGACAGTTGCAATGTTAGGGTAAGGAGTATACTGGTAATTTTAAAGAAAGAATTGGGAGATGGAAAAAGGAGATGAATACATGGAAATCTGGGCGTGATGACATCTCTATTAAAAACTTCAAACAAGAAAAACATAACTTGGTTAAAACGTATGCACAGCAAGAAATTTTTTGGCGCCAAAGATCAAAGCAGCTTTGGCTCCAATATGGTGATAATAAAAGCAAGTTTTTTCATGCCTCGGTATCTGCTCGTCGACGAAACAACTCCATTTAGAACCTGAAAAATTCGTCAGGTATTTGGGTTAATTGGAAGACTGGTTTACCCGATGTCATGATGAATTATTTCATCCACCTGTTTCCTTCTGCTCAAATGAATTGGAATGAGGTTACAACTGCTGTCTAGTCGCGTGTAACAGATACTCAAAATAAAGACTTGATGCAGCCCGTTTCCTTTGAGGAGGTTCGTAAGGCTCTCTTCCAAATGCACCCAGATAATTCTCCGGGGCCTGACAGTATGACTCTAGGCTTTTTTCAAAGATGCTGGGTTGTGGTTGGTAATGATATCTTTAACCTTGTTAAGTCTTTTTTTGAATTTGGCTGTTTTCCTACTGGTATAAATGCAACCAATTTTGTTTTGATTCCCAAAAAGAAGCAACCTCAAGATATGGGAGATTTTTGACCGATTTCCCTCTGTAATGTCCTATATAAGATAATATCTAAGGTTATTGCTAATAGACTCAAAAGAGTCCTTCCTACCATTATATCTAAGACGCAAAATGCCTTCTTGCAAGGCCGATTAATTTCAGACAATATCATGATCTCTTATGAGATTATGCATTATTTGAAGAGAAAAAGAGGAGGAAGAGATGGGTTCATGGCTCTCAAATTAGACATGAGCAAAGCTTATGAAAGGTTGGAGTGGGGTTATATCAAAGCTATGTTAGAGAGGATGGGTTTCGATGGAAGATGGATTAATTTAGTAATGTTTTGTGTTAGTTCTGTGTCTTTTTCTATTGTTCATGGAAGACATGAAATAGGCCCTATTGATGCTTCACGTGCGATTAGACAAGGAGATCAATTATCCCCTTATCTGTTTATTCTTTGAGCGGAGGGTTTCTCGTGTATTTTGCGTACCTATGAGCAAAGTGGACTACTTATGGGGTGTAAGATTGCTCGTCACGCTCCAATTATTTCCCATATGTTATACGCGAATGATAACTATATTTATTGTGAAGCAACGGAAGAGGAAGCATATAACATCAAGGAGTTGCTACACACATTCGAATTGGCATCTAGACAGAAAATAAATTTCTCAAAATCATCTGTTTTTTACAGCTTCAACACTGTTGCTGGTTTGCGTGATACAATCTGTGACTTGTTGGGAATTTTTGAAGCGGATGAAAATGGTTCTTACTTGGGTCTTCCATATTCGATTGGAAAAAATAAAAATTCCATACTTGGTTTTCTTAAAGACAAGCTAAGGAAAAGAATTAATGGTTGGGAAGGGAGGATGCTTTCAAGGGATGGTAAAGAGGTGCTATTAAAATCTGTTACTCAAGCACTTCCTAATTACGCTATGAATGTATTCTTACTGCCAGTTGATACATGCAAAGATCTTGAAAGACTTATGGCCAAGTTTTGGTGGAGTACGGGTTCAACTCAAACTAGAAGTACAAGTTGGATGAGTTGGAGTCGTATGTGTCGTCACAAACATGCAGGGGGATCGGGGTTCCGAGACTTACGAGATTTTAACATGGCTCTTCTTGGGAAGCAGGGTTGGAGACTGTTGACTCATGTTTCTTCTCTTGTGGGGCATGTGTTTAAAGCTAAATACTACCCTACAGCAACGTTCTTGAACGCTGAGTTGGGTGATAACTCAAGTTTTGTGCGGCGTAGCATTTTTGAAGCAAAAGACCGGTTGGTTTCTGGTGTTTGTCGATCGATTGGTTCAATGGAATTAGTCTCCATTCTCAATGATCCGTGTCTCCCTGATGAAATACCATTTGTTTTATCCAATCATCCTACTTTAATTAACCATTCTGTTAGCAGCCTCATGAGAATTGATTCTAGAGAGTGGGATGAAGATATTATTCGTGATCTTTTTGAGGATAGAGATCAGGCTCTCATTTTTTCAATTCAGATGAGTGATAATGTCTTGGAGAATCAATGGTGCTGGAAGTTTGAGAAACATGGAGGTTACACGGTCAACAGTGCTTATAGACACCTCCAGGTGCTTAAGGGAGCTTGGTCTGCTGCTCAACTGACAAACCTATGGCGTACTATCTGGAATCTTAAAGTGCCCCCAAATGTCTGCAATTTCTTGTGGAGGGTAGCTTCTGGTAGCTTGCCAAGTTGTATCCCATTGCAGAAGAGACATGTACCTATAAGTGCAATCTGTCCTGTTTGCAATTTGGATAATGAAACAATTTTTTATGCTGTTGTTGCTTGTCCTGTTGCAAGATCATGCTGGAGTAGATCATTGGTCGATGTTGGTATTACTGATGATGTTGATTTTTGTAATTAGCTTAGGCGGTAGTAAACCGTGGGAAGATTAATGAATTGGAGGAGCTGGCGATGGTGGCGTGGGCGATTTGGAGAGCCCGTAATGAAGCAAGTATTGTTGCGCCTGCAAGATCATGCCTAGATCAATGTAAGATTTCTCAAGAACGTAGAGGCTTTTCTCTATCTCATCTTGCTGAGCATGGGAATAGATCTGAGCAATGGTTCAGACCCAATGGGAATAAGATCAAGGTAAATATGGATGGAGCTTTGTTTGCTCAAGAAGATGTTTTGGTTTGGGATGCCTGGCCAGGGACAGTAATGGTCGAATGATTGAAGATTTTACTTTAGGAAAGATGGGTCGGGTCCAACCTGAATTGGCAGAAATCATTGGTATCAAGGAGACTTTGTGTTGGATTGATAGGTGTTATCCCAATTTTTGCACTCTGACGTGGCATCACATGAATGGTAACACGTGGAATCCACTTGGCGCATCTGCTCGGGAAGCATAGTCTGAGAATGATGGTTGCTAGCATGCCCAGAGCAAAGCTTTCAGCAATCCGCCCAGAGCAACCAACACTTAGCGAATTCAGCTTTCGCATTGTGAGTCATCAATGAAATCCCTATAACCTTGGGATCAGACTACAGGGATATGGCATACACACGATCCCACGATCAGTGTATTCAGCATCGATCCCACGATCAGTGTATTCAGCATCAATCCCACAATCTTTGTACTTAGCATTTATCACACGATCTTCCTGTTGATACACATTGTAACGAGAGGGGAAACTCTTCCTCTCCAAGCTTACTAGCCTTATAAATAGTGATGCATGTTCATTGGGCAAAGGGAGAGAACAGTTAGGTCACAAACAGATTAGTTGAGACTATACCCTAAAGATATTATCTGAGAATTATATATTCAGAGATACTATTGTAAGAGCTATAAGAAAAGGAACTTTTGTCTTTGTTCTTATGTCAATACAAGTAACGAGGATTAGGCTATTACCGAACTGCTTGGGGCTGAATCTCTATAAAATTCTTGTGTCTTTATATTGCTTTATTACATATTGATTGCTATAAATCACTTATCGCTTATTAAATTAGACTCGTTGTCGTTGGCTAAAAGCGAGGTCAATATTTTGGTGCTTTCATTGAGAGAAAGATCACGAATCGCTCTTTATTCAACATCTAACCACAAATACGATGGTGCAGACTCAAAGAGGCCTAACTGATCCAACAAATTCACAGATGGTGGATACTGCGTTGCAGAACCCAGAAAATGCAAGGGTTCCACCAGCTGTTAATCCTGGACAGCCGGCAAATGTGGGTAACGGTGTAACAACTCCTATAGATGAAATCGTCCCTGGTGTGCAAGAGACTAGGAATAACAGTTCTGCACCCAACAAGGGCATTCATAACACAACTGTTCTGCCTAGAAGCAACACCCAGACGACCATCGGAGATGCCACTGAGTTACAAAATCTCCGCGACGCTCTTAGACTCATGCAGGGTCACAATAATACCTCGCATCATGATTAGGACGAATTCTGTTGGGTTTTATGCCCTAAATAAAACTCATTTCAATATAATCAGATTTACTTATTAATAAAGATCAGAAATAACATTTTATGTTGCATGGTGCACATGATTTATTTCATGATTATATCTATATAATGTATGAATTCTCTTTAAGTCCAGAACATATGAGTTGGTTAAAGATTATAGTGTTGTCAGCACAGTGGAATATAATCTTAATTATATATTCAAAAGTTTATTCCCTGATATGTCAGAACACTGGATTTAGACTGACATGGTACAATCAGCGATAGGTATTCTTACACCTTGGAAAAGTGTTATGTCCTTTCCAGGACATTGGCAAAGTTTACCAGTATCGGATGTATGGAGTATACATCGGAAGGGACCGATATTGAACTTTGATTAGATATATTAAAACTTACCGTAATATCTATTCAATTCAATATCACATGTTGATCCTAGATCAAATGATCTTAATCCTGATATGGCTAGGTTCAATCTCAAGAGTGTTATCCGTGTTGTTTGATTTGTTAGTTAAGCCTACTTTTGGGTCAGGGTGATACGTACATTTTGGGAACACGTTAGTGCAATTGAGTGGGAGCGCTAACATAAATATGGAATCTATAGCTTCTATCTGGCGAATAGAAAGTAAAGGATGATTTCCTTCGAGCTTAACCAAACAAAAATAAATGGTGGAGATCTCATTTCACTTAGCTGAAATATACTTTATACAGGGTTAAGTGTTTTAAGGATAAAATACATTGTAAAATGTTACGGTAATTTAATCCGTTTACGGTGTAAATCATCTATATAGAGGATCATTGATCACATTAGGGTTATAACAATGGATAACTAATGACGTGTATATATCATGGAACATATAGAGCATTCTATATGACTGAGAGTGCAATTCCAATTTCTAAGTTTGGATTCAATGAGGAATTAATAAGTTAGGGAATTTACTTGTTAAATTCGGTTCAACTTATTGGAAGCTCGGTTATATAGACCCATGGTCCCCATACTAGTTGAGACCATACTGCTTGTAAGACTCAGTTAATTGATTTTGATTAATCAATTATAATTCTAAAAGTTAAACTATGTCTACTTTATGAATTTTCACTAAGCAAGGGCGAAATTGTAAAGAAAAGAGATTCTAGGTTTATTTATTGATTAAGAGACTTTATATGTCTAAATTAATAAATATATTTAATGGCCATATTATTTAATAATTATTTTCAAGTTATTAAATAATTAGAATTGACATTTAAAAGGTTAAATTGGAAAATTGGCATTTTTGAGAAAATGGGAATGAAAAATAACAAAATGGGAAAGTTGCAAAGTGAGGCCCAATTTCCTATTCTGGCCGCCCACTACGCATAGGCCTTTACCATTTTATTTTTATTTTTTCATTATTTTAATGCCACACAATTCTAACCTAAACCTAGAGGGAATTCTATAAATAGAAAGTGTTGGCTTCAAAAAAGGCCACACGCCACCCTCTCTCTCTTTTCTTCTCTCTAAATTTCAAAACTTTGAGTGAATGAGTAGTGCCCACACACATCAAGTGGTATCTCAATCATAGTATGTAAGACTATGGAAATTCTGCAACAAAGAAGGAGAAAAGAAGATCCAGATTCAGATCTTGATTATGCTCTGCTACTGAAAGGAATCAAGGGCTAGAGATCTGAATGGAAGGAGTCATATTATTCCGCTCCACCCACTGTAAGGTTCTCTAAACTTTATATGTGTTTATTTTCATTGTTTTAGAATTCATATTAGGATGTAATCAAACATACTTGTTAGTGAATCTAGATCCTGGTCAGATTTAAAAATTTGTTAACTTCTTTAATATTTATTTATTATTTAATTATAAGATTAGATATTTGATATTTAACATATTTTAAATTAAAAGATAACTTTGTCTTTTTTATTTAAAATATTATATTAAAATTATCTGATATGACAAATTAAATAATTAATAAATTTGAAATTAACATAGATATTTTTATAGATATACTTACCATAATATTTTTAAATTCAAAATTTGTTATTTTCTTAAATATTTAATTATTTATAAATTATAAGTTTAAAAGTGATATTTTTTCTATATAGATCATTTTTTTCCTTATTGGAAATTTATCTATCATATCTTAAATATTTAAATAACCTAGATATTTTGTAGAAATTTGAATATTGCTTAATTTGAGATATTTTGACATATAATTATGGTAATTATTATTCATTTATTATTTTATTGCTAAAATAATAATTATCTAACAAAATCTATTTTTAAATTGGTTTATTTTATTAAATTATAAGATCTAAAAGTGATATTGAAGATTCTTTCTTTCAAATCCTTGATCTTATTTGATATTTAATTTAATTTGATTCAAATAAACCTAGATATTTTAAAATTAGTTTCCTTTATTTGGTTAGTTTAAGAATAATAATTTAATTATATTAATATCTTATTTCACATCTGTTACATGGACAATGTTTGTTTATTTTTATATTGTTTATTCATATTTTTTTTAAACAAACCTATTATTTATCTGATCTAAATTGCTATGATTAACTTGTTGACATATCCAATTATTTGATTTTAATCATAGTCCAATTGTCAATAGATCTTATAAATAATTTGTAACAGGTAAATTTTGTACTTCTTTCATATGTGTAAACCTAGTAACATGATAGGGCCCATCCACATCATTTGACCTGTGTGAGCCTATATGTTTGCTATTGGGCTTAGATGCATATAGGAAGCCCATTTAAGTTTTACTAAGTAAATGGACTAGGTTGCTAAAATAAATTTTGACATAAGCAAATTTATTTAGGCCCAATTAGATTTGGGCTTATTCAATGAATAACAATCATTTATTTAAAGGTTAAATTCCTCTCTTTTGGGCCTTGTATGAGAGTTGGGAGCCAATAGAAGTGGGTACGACATACTGAACCCAGCTTCCCCTCACATGAACTACCACAATTGTGAAGGCCTATTTGCCTTATTTAAATAATTGTATTAGGTTAATTATATTAGTCTAACCTAATTAAAATTGAATTAGCAACATAATTCCCTTTTAAAATATATAAAATTTATTTTTCATGTAATATTTTAAAGTTAATTTTAGAAAAACACTTAGTTAATGATATATATTCTAGATAGTTATTTCTAGTACTAGTTATTATTTCTAATATTAAATAGGAAAATATCATTGATTGTGAAATTAATTGTTTCATAATTAATTTTGGTACAATCTAAGTTTAGTATATTTTCCTAGTATTAAACTAGAATTAAAAATTAAGTTTCCTCTATATTTAATTATTTATTTCTTGAATATAATACATTTAATTAAATTGGAAATTTCAATATCTAAGTTGATTTTTAATCATGATACTTAAATATTGTTATTTTCATGTTATTTAATTAAAGTTGAAAATTATTTTAAGTTTGGAATCTTATTTCAAAATAACTTAAAGCTGAATAATTTTCAAAATATATTTTATTTTATTTTATTAATCATTTCCCAAAATTTTGAAAATGCATCACTTTGATGCAGAAATTTTGAATTTTATTTGAAAAATAGATTAAAGTTGAAAATTATCTATACCAACTTAAATCAATGACTTTTTCATTTAATGATTAATTAAAATAAATGAACTAAAATATATTATAATTAGAAATTGAATTAATTAGTGTATGAAAGTCTAGATAGTTATTATCTGTTTTGCTTGAAGTATTTTTCTAGTGTATTTAATTAAATAGAAAATTAATATTTTAGTTGATTTTTAATCATGATACTTAAATATTTGAAATTTTCTTAGATATTTAATTAAATAGGAAAATTATATTTTTTGTTGAAAATTAATTTTTTATTAATTTTGGGCCAACATAAAATTAAAGTAATTTTCCAGGATTTATTTTTATTTTATTTTAAAGCATTTTCGAAAGTAGTATTTTTATACACTTCATTTTTCGAAATGCAATATATATTTATAGAAAATTAAATTTGAGTTGTAAATTAATTTTGAAACAACTTAAATTGAATAATTTTCTAAATATTTATGGAAATTATTACTAAGATGGAAATAATTCACGTTATTTTTGTATCCATCTAAGTATAATTTATAAATATTACATTAAAATTTATATTTAGAATTTTTCATTCTAAATTGGAAATTTTAATTAAATAAATATATACTTAAAATAAATTGATTAAAATAAATATTAGAAGAAAATACAACCTTCATTAAATAATGAGCTTTATTATTATAAGGATATTCGATCTCCATTGTTGGTTTTACATAGCTATTGTTTTAGTGAGTAATCCTCCCTAATGGAGGAACGTTCATTAGCAAGTTAGCACCGTTTAATCTCGAAAGATAAGTAATCTTGTAAGTTTTTTATATAGTTTTGATCACCCTAATGGTGGCGACTATATAAGAGTTGTAAGAATGTGAAACGATGGTGGAAGCTCATAAGATAGAATAGCCTTGACTCTCGCCTAAACGGGACAACGCGGATTCCAATCTTGATCGAATAAAAGGTTGCTAGAATGTTGATCATTTTAGATGAGCTGACAACTCTATTCAATGGATGGTAGCTTTGACTCTCGCCTAAACGGGACACTGATATCAGTTTGTTGAAAACCTTGGAAATTATTTAGGATTGTATGTTTTAGTATTTTCACTTGTCATTCCTACTTGGTATATGCTTTAATAATTTCTGAATTGTGTATGAATTTGTATTGAACCATGTTATTTTCTGTTATTTAATTGTAGTTTAATTTTGAATCTTCATTGTTGGTCTAACTTGGCTTGTTTTTCTAATGAGATAAATCCCTAATGGATTTTCACCATTATACTAACATAATAGTGTTAGATCTCGAAAGATAAATATTGTATATGCAACATCTAGCTGTTCTTCAATTGATGACACCTTAGACTAGTATTTTACAATATGAAACAAGAAGATTGAATAAATAAGATTACTTTGACTCTCGCTAATCGGAGCATTATTGGATTCTTATTTAAAACGAAATTATCCTAATTCCCCTTAGCTTATACATTTCGAATTAGCTCAATGATATATCATTGGATGAATGGTCTATAAATCATACAAAGTCATTCAATATTTTGTCTTAAGAAATTAAATGACGCATATGATTATATTCCCGAAATTCTATCCAAAAATGATACAAATCCTCAATCTTAGAAATCTCCTACTTGTATGGGCAAATCAACTTAGAGTTAGATTAGTAGTTGTGGTCGAAGAAAGAATTACTAGTTATACAGTTACACTTTCACAAGTGTTTAATAACCATTTTCTTTCAATGGATTCAAACTGTATGATGCAATGGTTGTATACTTAATGTAAATCATTACTAGATTCATGGATGACCTAATCGAAATCTTAAGAAAAGCTAGAACTGCTAACCCTGGTTTGAATGTTTGTTAGCTATTCTAAGTGATTAGGGGTGGATCATCCCATAGTCATTAGATAAGAAAGTGTTTGTTTAAACAAATACTACTTTTCTAAGAAAATGACTAAGTCTGAAAATAAAGTAGCAAATAAAGGAGATATTTTTTCTTGATTCCATAAGCGTTCTATCATCTTATTCATTACAAGATGATCCCACTGCCTCTGTTGTCTTAACACAACCGAAGAGGTAAATACCATTTAGTTTTCTTAGACATAATTCACGGTACCTTGTCGTAGTGGGAGAGTTTCAGGGAACTTTACCTTCTCATGACTTGAAAGATACTAGTGATTAAAATCCATTGTGAGTTTAAACAAGTAATAGATTATCAAGATAAGAAACTAAGAAGAAAGCCAATAGAACTATGGTTTGATCCATTCACATGGAGTAACCTAAAGTTTTCTATTACAAGGACATGAAAGGAAATTTTCGTTCATAAGTCTATTCAAAGAACTTAACAAAACTTCCTATTCCTAGTATTATAGGTTTGAGTTTATCTAAACCTATCGCTTATGGTATACCTCGTAATTACTTACTCTAATGCAAGCATAAGATGCTGATGCATTTTCTTTCCAATGGAAATCTATAGAAGCTTCACAACTTCTTAGATATAGATTTTATTTATCTAAGGAAAAGTCTCAACTATTCCAGAGAAGATAAAGCCATGAAAGAATTTCTTAAATCAACAGTAAGAGGTCTCACATATGCTTTAGTATGCCTTAGACCAGACACCTGCTGTTGAGTGGGAGTAATGAGTAAGTATCAGATTAATCCAGGAGAGGAACATTGGAAGACAATCAAGTAAATTTTAAGATTAAGAAGAGGAACAATATGTTAGTCAATAAGGATGGTTTTGAAACTCTTAGACTACACCACATCAGATTTCGAGACTTGCCTGTGTGCTAGAAAGTCTGCTGATAAGATGGTGATTACTCTGGGGGTAGAGTAGTGATTTTGGAGAAGTGTAAAAACCTATCTCAAATCTCTTAGTCTACTAGAAAGAGACTGAATGTTAAAGTTGCAGGAAAGGTACTTATTCAGTCTAAGGAAAGTTCTATACATTTGTGGCACTGTTTCAACTTACCTTAACTACTAGGGTTACTTCCTGAATAACCAAGAAGTAGTTGCCAAAAGTATAGAATCCGGTATCCGAAGAGAGTAGACATATAGAGAGGAATTTCACATTATGAAGGATTTTGTGATTAAGGAAGAGTAATGGTGTAGAAGAGGTTGTGTTTAATTCAACCTGTCAGATCCTATTACGAGGAGTTTACTACTATTACACTTGATTGGTATATTAAGGTGTTTATGATTATTTGAAATGCACATTTTGTTTTATATTAGTGCAAGCGGGAGTTTGTTGGGTTTTATGCCCTAAATAAAACTCATTTCAATGTAATCAGATTTACTTATTAATAAAGATCATAAATAACATTTTATGTTGCGTGGTCCACATGATTTATTTCATGATTATATGTATATAATGTATGAATTCTTTTTAAGTCCAGAACATATGAGTTGGTTAAAGATTATAGTCAGCATAGTGGAATATAATCTTAATTATATGTTCAAAAGTTTATTCCCTGATTTGTCAGAACACTAGATTTAGACTGACATGGTATAATCAACGATAGGTATTCTTACACCTTGGAAAAGTGTTATGTCCTGTCCAGGACATTGGCAAAGTTTACCAGTATCGGATGTATGGAGTATACATCGGAAGGGACCAATATTGAACTTTGATTAGACATATTAAAACTTACCGTAATATCTATTCAATTCAATATCACCTGTTGATCCTAGATCAAATGATCTTAATACTGATATGGTTAGGTTCAATCTCAAGAGTGTTATCCGTGTTGTTTGATTTGTTAGTTAAGCCTACTTTTGGGTCAGGGTGATACGTACATTTTGGGAACACGTTAGTGCAATTGAGTGGGAGCGCTAACATAAATATGGAATCTATAGCTTCTATCTGGCGAATAGAAAGTAAAGGATGATTTTTTTCGAGCTTAACCAAACGAAAATAAATGGTGGAGATCTCATTTCACTTAGCTGAAGTATCATTTATACAGGGTTAAGTGTTTTAAGGATAAAATATATTGTAAAATGTTACGGTAATTTAATCCCTTTACGGTGTAAATCATTTATATAGAGGATCATTGATCACATTAGGGTTATAACAATGGATAACTAATGACGTGTCTATATCATGGAACATATAGAGCATTCTATATGACTGAGAGTGCAATTCCAAGTTCTAAGTGTGGATTCAATGAGGAATTAATAAGTTAGGGAATTTACTTGGTAAATTCGCTTCGACTTATTGGAAGCTCGGTTATATAGACCCATGGTCCCCATACTAGTTGAGACCATACTGCTTGTAAGACTCAGTTAATTGATTTTGATTAATCAATTATAATTCTAAAAGTTAAACTATGTCTACTTTATGAATTTTCACTAAGCAAGCACGAAATTGTAAAGAAAAGAGATTCTAGGTTTATTTATTGATTAAGAGACTTTATATGTCTAAATTAATAAATATATTAAATGGAAATATTATTTAATAATTATTTTAAAGTTATTAAATAATTAGAATTGGCATTTAAACGGTTAAATTGGAAAATTGGCAATTTTGAGAAAATGGGAATGAAATATAACAAAATGGGAAAGTTACAAAGTGAGGCCCAATTTCCTATTCTGGCTGCCCACTATGCATAGGCCTTTACGATTTTATTTTATTTTTTCATTATTTTAATGCCACACAATTCTAACCTAAACTTAGAGGGAATTCTATAAATAGAAAGTGTTGGCTTCAGGAAACTCATAACTTTGCACTTAGTTTCCTTCAGAAAAGGCCACACGCCACCCTCTCTCTCTTTTCTTCTCTCTAAATTTCAAAACTTTGAGTGAATGAGTAGTGCCCACACACAACAAGTGGTATCTCTATCATAGTATGTAAGACTATGAAAATTCTGCATCAAAGAAGGAGAAAAGAAGATCCAGATTCAGATCTTGATTATGCTCTCCTACTGAAAGGAATCAAGGGCTAGAGATCTGAATGGAAGGAGTCATATTATTCCGCTGCACCCACTGTAAGGTTCTCTAAACTTTATATGTGTTTATTTTCATTGTTTTAGAATTCATATTAGGATGTTAATCAAAGATACTTGTTAGTAAATCTAGATCCTGGTAAAATAATTTCCAACAAATTCTGCACTGCGGTAAATCTCGCATTCGAAGAACAAAGACGTATGTTTACCGAGTGGAGGGATAGAGAGATGGAGGCATAAAGGGCTCACCACGCAGAGATTGAAAATCTTAGTCGGCAGGCTACCGTGCTGATACGAAAAGCCTACCAAACTATAGGTCAGCAACCAACGAACATCATTCCCCTGGGTGAGAGGGACGAAGATCCAGCGATGAATACTTCCCAGACTGCAAATGGTCAGCCGCCCAATGCTCGATCACGAGTTCTCCTCGTGGGCCTAGCGGTATGCGGGCAGACCTTGTCTAGTAATTCATCAGGAGAAGTCATACCTAATGGTTCCAACCAAATCAAATGTGCCATTCCACCCGTAAACCAAGCAAATCAATCGCTAAGACATCTAGGCACTTATGTATTCGAAAGGTTGGGGGCGACCCATGACCTAAGGAATGATATGAACAGAAGGAGAGGAGTAGACGAACAGAATGTCACGACGATCGTGCAGCCCAGAACCCGTACTCAAATTCCCTCTCAGAAAGATGTTGACGTAATTCAAATTCACAAGAATGCCGAGCAGGTTAGCCCAGCCGTACAGGCACAGCTAGACGAACTGAAAGCTATGTTTCACGATATGGCTGGACAAAGAAACAATTATCTTGAGCTGGACCGAGCACGTGAAACTCCTTCCTCACGTGAGATCAATCTCCTGTCGTTGCCCCACAAGTTTAAAATGCCAACGTAGAAGATGTACACAGGGTGAGAAGATCCCCTTTCCCATCTCAAATTGTAATATCCGCTAACTCCGAAAGGGTATTTTTGTAATTTTATTTAGCTGAGAGTATTTTTATTATGTTACATATTTATGGATTTAAATATGTATGGGATTATTTTTATGATGATATAATATTTAATTTTATTGGCATGTGCATAATGCCTAATAGATATATATGTCTGGATATTGTTATATGGGTATATTATTATTATTATTATTATTATTATTATGAACGTATTATTATTATTATTATTATTATTATTATTATTATTATTATTATTATTATTATTATTACTATTATTAACATTAACTGTTATGCGAACTTATATACACACACGAACCGAACACCTATTTTGGTGGAATGGGAATCGCTCCACTTCGGTTCAATGCGATATTTTGCTTGGGTTTAAACACGATAGAAATTAGGTTTTAAGCTCTATTTTCGTACACCCAAAATAGAGAACCAACGAGAGAGAGAGAGAGAGAGAGAGAGAGAGAGAGAGAGAGAGAGAGAGAGAGAGCACGTATACGTCGTATACGATACCGAAAATTTTCGTTTCTTCAAGCGGAGCGCAACCTGGGTGAAAGTGGGGGTTTGGGATCGCTTATATACGACCTAAGGAAGCTTTTTAACGTGGTATAAGGGGCGGAAGTCGTCGTTTTAAGATTCGCCATTTTTGAAGCTTCAAAGGTGCGGCTTAGTTACGGACTCAAATTGGAACGTGTTTAAGCTTGTTCTTGGGTCAAGGGAGGTTATATTTGAGTTCATGGGACCCTAAGGATTGTTTTTGACGTAAGAAAACGAAGCTTTAACGTCCAAAATGAAAATCCAACATTTTGACTCCATTAATGACGGTACACCGCCAACGAAGAAGACGACCCCGATCTGCCTTCTCGGACAATTTTTCTTGATCATTTTGAGGTCCTGAGCACTATGGAGAGCTTCCCCAATCAAAAGGACGCTTCAAGAGCAATCGGAGACAAAGTTACACTTTACGGGCGACGAAACCGACGAGAACGCCGGCGATAACGTTCTGACCGTTTTTGAGGTGTTTTTCTTAGATATTTTTGTATATTTTGATTCCTTATTTTATTCTAAGGTGCTTGGTGAAGTTTCATAATTTTCTGAATTTATTTGGAATTATTGTGAATTATTTAGTATAATTCATAGATTAATTATGAAAAATACTTAGGTTGCTCAGAAAAATCTAGATTTATTTTATATGATGGGCTATGATATATAAACTGTTATAAAATTGGTAGATTGAATTTTCAGGCGATTATGTATTTTTCATGAATTATTGATGTTATTTCTTATTTTAATTATGAAAAATACCTAGGTTGCTTAGAAAATTCAAAGAAAATTATTTATGACTTATTAAAGATTATAAAGTGTATTAGAAGAGTTAGATTCGGTTTTTAATCAATTTTGGTATTTTTCATGAATTTACTTAATTAATGCTTAAGTTAATTATGAAAAATGGATAAGTGTTGTTAAAATAGTAAAATGTATTTTTGTAATACCATTTACTGCCTATGATATCAAAAGGAATAGGTTTTATTATTTATTAGTTGATGTAGGTATTTATTATAATTATTGGTGATTAATTAACTATTTTTTGGGTTTTAATGAGAATAAATAGTATTTTAGTAAATTTTACGTAAAAAGGTGTTTTATGAATTCATGTTTTACGTTAAGAATGTTTGGTTGAGTCCCTGCAATATGTTTGTGTGAATCAAAATAATAAATGCTTATGTATGGTGTGTCATGCAAGTGAAATGGACCTATGTGTTACGTATTTTTACGTAAGTTTCTGTATGAGTTTAGAGATTCATACTTGAATGTATTTTGAGTGTATTGTTGTGTTAATGAATGTTTAGGATCTTTTTCTCAACAAGGAAATTCGTTGAGGTGCTCGAGGTAGCAAGTGTGGTTTTAGCAACTGAGGTAAGAAGAGTGGACATCTGTGCACAGGGTGTATGTTATGCATACAACTTAGGTTGGTATGCTATTTAATTTGATTGTGTTATGATTTCCTTATATTTTGTGAGCATCGTTAGCATGAGAATGATATTAGGGTCTTGCTGCTTGTGTGAGCATAACACTTGCAGGATATGACTTTATCATGGGTGAGTACAACTTATGGTAAATAATTGCCCTGTTGGATGCCAAGTGTGAGAATAAGACAAGGCAGGGCAGGTTACCTCATGTCTGATCAACATGAGTGTATAGTGACTATCGTATGTGAGTATAATGTGCGATATGAGACTTGGTTTATGCATGTGAGTACAACATGCGTTGTGAATATATTTATGGAATATGAATTATTGTTGATTAATATTAAGAGGCATTTATGTCAAGTATCTAGTTAGGAGGGTTATGACCTACAATGCTCTTCTTACTGGGCGTCAGCTCACGAGTACTCTGTGTGGAGGTAAGGGTAAGGCTAAGCAGTGAGATTGAAGTGCTCGAGGCGTGGACCACATGTTAGGGGGGCTGACACAGTATTTTGCTTTTAATGTTTTTTAACTGCTAAACATTTTGGAACTATTATCTTGACTTAACTAGTTCTTATTTAAGTTTACAGTACTAAAAGTATTTTGTTTTAAACAATGAGATCTCATGATTGGATATTTTTCAATAAAGAAGTATTTGATTGTCTTTATCTTATTAAATTATTTTATACGAACTATCTTATGTGACATCTCGGGAAATCGGGGTGTTACAATATGGTATCAGAGCAATACGGTCCTAAAGAATGTGGTTAGCCCTAACATGTAAAGTTCACCGCCATGAGACGAGCTCGACTCACTGTACTGTAAGTGGTTATTACTTATAATTAAGTTGCCTTAAATTTCTGCATGCGAGAGGGTAACATTATTTTCATGTAAAATTGATGATCAAAATGATCTTGATTTGTTTTGATTTGTGTGGTTTAAGAGTTTAGAAATGCCTCCTAGAAGGTCAGTTATAGTGGGTCGAGGTCGAGGTCAAGGCCAAGGCCAAGGCCGAGATGATGGAGGGATCAATGAACCACCTCAAGCACCACAGGGATGGGAAGAGCGCATTGCCGCACTGGAAGGAATCATTCATAGGCAGGATGAAGAACTTCGTCAGCTGAGACGTCAATCGGAGCCGCCAGTCCAAATAAGGCAAGATGCAGAAAATAGAGACCCACCAGCTGCAGTGGTATATCCTGCTACAGAGGCTAGACATGAGTTGTTAGCAGAGAGATTTCGAAAACAACACCCACCTGAGTTTGAGGGAGGCATAGACCCGGTAGTGGCTGAGGAGTGGATAAGTCGCATAGAAAGCATTTTGCAGATGCTAAGGGTGGATGGGAATGACCGAGTGAAGTGTGCATCTTACATGCTGAGGAAAGATGCTCGTATCTGGTGGGAGGTGGTGGAACAAACAAAGGATGTAGATACCATGAACTGGGACGATTTCAAAAGGGTCTTTAATGAGAAGTATTATAACTCAGCAGTTCTAGCAGCAAAGGTCGATGAATTTACTGGGTTAGTCCAAGGGAGTCTTACTGTGACTGAGTATGCACAAAAATTTGATAGATTGGCGAAATTTACTCCAGATCTGGTACCTACTGATAGAGTGCGAGCACATCGATTTGTGGAAGGCCTGAAACTAATGGTTGCTCGAGATGTGGAAATTGTGTCAAGGGGTCAATTCAGCTATGCTCAAGTTGTCGAAATGGCTCTTACGGTTGAGCGGAGTGAAAAAAAAAATTGGAAGGAAAATGCTGCCAGGAGAGAATCGAAGAAAGGTGGAGCCAATTCTAATGACCACAAGAAACGAGGACAGGACCAGCCCGGGCAGCCAAGTCAAGACAAGAGGTACAAAAGTGATAACGACCAACGATTTAATGGCAGTAGTGGGCGAAACATTCCAGAATGCCCTAAATGTACCAAACGTCATCTCGGCGAGTGTCGCGCAAAAGCATGCTACAAATGTGGAAAAGAAGGACACATCAAACGCAATTGCCCACTGTGGGGACAGACTGGGAACAGAGCAGAACCCAAGAAAGATGACAAGTATGTTCCAGCAAGAGTTTTTGCCATCACTCAAGCAGAAGCTGAGGCCAGTCCTTCGGTTGTATCAGGTCAGATTCCTATGGCCAACACCACTTGTAAAGATTTGTTTGATTCTGGTGCAACTCATTCCTTTATTGCTAGCACAATTGTTAATCATATAAATGCACCGAGTGAATTATTTAATGTGGGGTTTGGGACCATGTTACCATCTAGGGAGGTTGTAATCTCTAGAAATTGGCTTAGGGGTATACCTGTCAGGATAGATGGTAGAGAATTATTTGTAGACCTGATTGTATTAGATTTATTTGATTTTGATGTTCTTGGGCATGGATTTTCTTACCAAATATGGAGCATCAATTGACTGCAAGCAAAAGAAAGTTCTTTTCACACCAGAAGATGGAGAGACATTCGAGTTCAGAGGGGTAGAAAATAAACCTCGCACCCCTATTATTTCGGCAATGAAGGCTGGGCAACTATTGCAGCGTGGGTGCTTAGGGTATCTAGTTAATGTGGTTGATGACACCAAGAAAATTGAAAGAAAGCCGGAGGAAACACGGGTAGTTGCTGAGTTTCTTGATTTATTTCCAGAGGAGTTACCCGGGTTACCACCACACAGATAAATCGAATTTGTGATAGAATTACTGCCCGGGACAGCACCAGTTTCCCGTGCACCATATAGAATGGCACCATCTGAATTGAAAGAACTCAAAATACAGTTGGAAGAATTGCTTAAGTTAGGGTTTATCAGACCTAGCTACTCTCCGTGGGGCGCATCAGTTCTATTTGTTAAAAAGAAAGACGGTACTATGAGAATGTGCATAGATTACCGAGAACTGAACAAGGTGACTATGAAGAATCGGTACCCATTACCGAGGATTGACGACTTGTTTGACCAGCTTCAAGGGAAAAAGGTGTTTTCTAAGATTGATCTTCGTTCAGGGTATCATCAGCTAAGAATCAAAAATGAAGATATACCGAAGACAGCCTTCAGAACGAGATACGGGCATTATGAGTTCATGGTGATGTCATTTGGACTTACAAATGCCCCAGCAGCTTTTATGGACCTCATGAATCGAGTCTTCAAGGAATATCTGGATCAGTTTGTCATTGTATTCATAGATGATATATTGATTTATGCTAAGACAGAGGAGGAACATGAGGAGCACTTACGCTTGACCTTGCAGCGACTGAGAGAACATCAATTGTATGCCAAGTACAAAAAATGTGAGTTCTGGTTGTCCGAGGTTGCATTTTTGGGCCACATTGTCACTAACGGGAGAATAAAAGTAGATCCTGCCAAGGTTGCTGCAGTGAAAGAATGGCCTAGACCAAAGACCGCCTCAGAGGTTCGAAGCTTTTTGGGTTTAGCAGGCTATTATAGAAGGTTTGTTGAGGGGTTCTCAAAGATAGCCACACCCTTAACAGAATGAACTAGGAAGAATCTAAAATTTTCCTGGTCAGACAAGTGTGAGCAAAGCTTCCAAGAGTTGAAGAATAGACTTATCTCAGCACCAATCCTCAGTTTACCACCAGAAGAGGGACAATTTGCGGTATATTGTGATGCATCTAAACAAGGGTTGGGTTGTGTTCTAATGCAAGAAGGGAAGGTAATTGCTTACGCTTCAAGGCAATTAAAAGAATACGAACAGAGATACCCGACACATGACCTAGAGTTAGCCGCAGTGGTTTTTGCACTAAAAATTTGGCATCATTATCTCTATGGAGTGAAATGTGAAATCTACACCGATCATAAGAGTTTAAAGTACTTTTTCACCCAGAGGGAGTTAAACATGAGGCAGAGGAGATGGTTGGAGTTGGTCAAAGACTACGACTGCGAGATAATGTACCATCCCGGTAAAGCCAATGTGGTAGCGAATGCACTCAGCCGTAGAGGTCCGGGACTAGTTTCCACTTTACAAGGAGTATCAAGGAAATTAGTGGAAGACATGGAACGAGCTGGTATAGAGTTTATTACAGGGCAACTTGCAAAGGTCACACTTCAATCCACATTGTTAGAAAGAATTAAGGAGGGACAGACGACAGATCAAAAGCTCAGTGAACTAAAGCAAGAAATTTTGAATAGTAACGCCAAAGATTATGAAATATCAGACACGGGATTAATTCGGTTCAAGGGACGAATTTATGTGCCCGATAATGATGAGCTCAAGAAGGGGATATTGGTAGAAGCTCATACTACACCTTATTCAGTTCACCCCGGGACCACTAAAATGTACCATGACCTGAAAGCATTGTATTGGTGGCCTGGTATGAAAAAGGATGTAGTTGAATTTGTGGCCAAATGCTTAACATGTCAACAAGTAAAAGCAGAGCATCAAAGACCAGCAGGATTATTACAACCACTGAAAATCCCTGAATGGAAGTGGGAAGAGATTTCCATGGATTTTGTGACTGGGTTACCTAAGACTACAAAGTAGCATGACGCCATTTGGGTAGTCGTCGATAGGTATACAAAATCTGCCCATTTTCTACCAGTACGCATGACTTACTCCATGGACCATTTTGCTGAACTTTATGTGAATGAGATTGTGAGATTACATGGGGCACCGTATTCTATTGTTTGTGATCGAGATGCTCGGTTTACTTCATCTTTTTGGGAAAGCTTACAGAGAGCAATGGGAACTCGATTGAAGTTCAGTACTGCATATCATCCAGAGACAGATGGTCAGACTGAGAGAACAAATCAGATCTTGAAAGATATGTTGAGGGCATGTGTGATAGATTTCCAAGGATCATGGAGCAAATACCTGCCTTTGATTGAATTTTCTTACAACAACAGCTATCAGTCTACTATCGGGGTAGCACCCTATGAGATGTTGTATGGAAGAAAATGCAGGTCTCCACTGCATTGGGATGAGTTGGGAGAGAACAAACTCCTAGGGCCAGATGCGGTTCAGCACACCAACGAAGCTATTCAGAAGATCAGGGCAAGAATGATCACAGCTCAGAGCAGACAGAAATCTTATGCAGACCTAAAGCGAAGGGACATTGAGTTCGAAGTGGGTGAACATGTCTTTCTTCGAGTGACACCACGAAAAGGACTCTCGGTGAAGAGATTTGGTAAGAGAGGGAAACTAAGTCCCAGAGATGTTGGTCCATTTCAGATATTGGATAGAGTGGGCAGTGTAGCTTATAGAATAGCTTTACCGCCATCATTATCTAGGGTGCACAATGTATTTCATGTATCTCAATTCCGGAAATATGTGTCAGACCCATCGCATGTTTTGAGCTATGAAACACTGGGTTTGCAGGAAGACTTATCTTACAATGAACGCCTGATAAAGATTCTTGATCAAAAAGATAGAATTTTGAGAAATCAGACAATTACCTTGGTGAAAGTCCTATGGACGAACAGCGTGGTGGAGGAAGCTACTTGGGAGCTAGAGTCTGATATGCGAGAACAATATCCAGAATTATTTGAGTAAAATTTCGGGACGAAATTTTCTTTTAGGGGGGGATAATTGTAATATCCGCTAACTCCGAAAGGGTATTTTTGTAATTTTATTTAGCTGAGAGTATTTTTATTATGTTACATATTTATGGATTTAAATATGTATGGGATTATTTTTATGATGATATATTATTTAATTTTATTGGCATGTGCATAATGCCTAATAGATATATATGTCTGGATATTGTTATATGGGTATTTTATTATTATTATTATTATTAACGTATTATTATTATTAACGTATTATTATTATTATTATAAGACGTATTATTATTATTATTATTATTATTATTATTATTATTAACATTAACTGTTATGCGAACTTATATACACACACGAACCGAACGCCTATTTTGGTGGAATGGGAATCGCTCCACTTCGGTTCAATGCGATATTTTGTTTGGGTTTAAACACGATAGAAATTAGGTTTTAAGCTCTATTTTCGTACACCCAAAACAGAGAACCAACGAGAGAGAGAGAGAGCACGTATACGGCGTATACGATACCGAAAATTTTCGTTTCTTCAAGCGGAGCGCAACCTGGGTGAAAGTGGGGGTCTGGGATCGCTTATATACGACCTAAGGAAGCTTTTTAACGTGGTATAAGGGGCGGAAGTCGTCGTTTTTAGATTCGCCATTTTTGAAGCTTCAAAGGTGCGGCTTAGTTACGGACTCAAATTCGAACGTGTTTAAGCTTGTTCTTGGGTTAAGGGAGGTTATATTTGAGTGCATGGGACCCTAAGGATTGTTTTTGACGTAAGAAAATGAAGCTTTAACGTCCAAAACAAAAATCCAACATTTTGACTCCATTAAAGACGGTACACCGCCAACGAAGAAGACGACCCCGATCTGCCTTCTCGGACCATTTTTCTTGATCGTTTTGAGGTCCTGAGCACTGTGGAGAGCTTCCCCAATCGAAAGGACGCTTCAAGAGCAATCGGAGACAAAGTTACACTTTACCGGCGACGAAACCGATGAGAACCCCGACGACCACGTTCGGACCGTTTCTGAGGTGTTTTTCTTAGATATTTTTGTATATTTTGATTCCTTATTTTATTCTAAGGTGCTTGGTGAAGTTTCATAATTTTCTGAATTTATTTGGAATTATTGTGAATTATTTAGTATAATTCATAGATTAATTATGAAAAATACTTAGGTTGCTCAAAAAAATCTAGATTTATTTTATATGATGGGCTATGATATATAAACTGTTATAAAATTGGTAAATTGAATTTTCAGGCGATTATGTATTTTTCATGAATTATTGATGTTATTTCTTATTTCAATTATGAAAAATACCTAGGTTGCTTAGAAAATTCAAAGAAAATTATTTATGACTTATTACAGATTATAAAGTGTATTAGAAGAGTTAGATTCGGTTTTTAATCAATTTTGGTATTTTTCATGAATTTACTTAATTAATGCTTAAGTTAATTATGAAAAATGGATAAGTGTTGTTAAAATAGTAAAATGTGTTTTTGTAATACCATTTACTGCCTATGATATCAAAAGGAATAGGTTTTATTATTTATTAGTTGCTGTAGGTATTTATTATAATTATTGGTGATTAATTAACTATTTTTTGGGTTTTAATGAGAATAAATAGTATTTTAGTAAATTTTACGTAAAAAGGTGTTGTATGAATTCATGTTTTACGTTAAGAATGTTTGTTTGAGTCCATGCAATATGTTTGTGTGAATCAAAATAATAAATGCTTATGTATGGTGTGTCATGCAAGTGAAATGGACCTATGTGTTACATATTTTTACGTAAGTTTTTGTATGAGTTTAGAGATTCATACTTGAATGTATTTTGAGTGTATTGTTGTGTTAATGAATGTTTAGGATCTTTTTCTCAACAAGGAAATTCGTTGAGGTGCTCGAGGTAGCAGGTGTGGTTTTAGCAACTGAGGTAAGAAGAGTGGACATCTGTGCACAGGGTGTATGTTATGCATACAACTTGGGTTGGTTTGCTATTTAATTTGATTGTGTTATGATTTCCTTATATTTTGTGAGCATCGTTAGCATGAGAATGATATTAGGGTCTTGCTGCTTGTGTGAGCATAACACTTGCAGGATATAACTTTATCATGGGTGAGTACAACTTATGGTAATTAATTGCCCTGTTGGATGCTAAGTGTGAGAATAACACAAGGCAGGGCAGGTTACCTCATGTCTGATCAACATGAGTATATAGTGACTATCGTATGTGAGTATAATGTGCGGTATGAGACTTGGTTTATGCATGTGAGTACAACATGCGTTGTGAATATATTTATGGAATATCAATTATTGTTGATTAATATTAAGAGGGATTTATGTCAAGTATCTAGTTAGGAGGGTTATGTCCTACATAGCTCTTCTTACTGGGCGTTAGCTCACGGGTACTCTGTGTGCAGGTAAGGGTAAGGCTAAGCAGTGAGATTGAAGAGCTCGAGGCGTGGACCGCATGTTAGGGGGGCTTACACAGTATTTTGCTTTTAATGTTTTTTAACTGCTAAACATTTTGGAACTATTATCTTGACTTAACTAGTTCTTATTTAAGTTTACAGTACTAAAAGTATTTTGTTTTAAACAATGAGATCTCATGCTTGGATATTTTTCAATAAAGAAGTATTTGATTGTCTTTATCTTATTAAATTGTTTTATACGGACTATCCTATGTGACATCTCGGGAAATCGGGGTGTTACACAAATGCTTCGAAATGTAGATGGACCTGCAAGGGGTACGAGGAGACATATGTTATGGAATTTTCCCTGCAACCCTGTCGGAAGCCGCGCAGCAATGGTATTTCAAGTTGGCTCCTGGAAAGTTTAGTTCATGGAAAACCTTCTTTTCAGAATTCCATGCACAATTCTCCTCCTCACGCCAACTTCCATTGCGTTTGGGAGACTTGGTCGAAGTTAAGCAACGACCAGGCGAGCCTCTCCGGGCATACATCAGTAGATTCATGACGGAGGCGACCAAAGTTTCACAGGTAACTGAAGATGGAAAGTTATCCGCGATATTGGGGGGCATCGAAGTCCTTGGTGAACTTCGGAAGGATATAAGAAAGAACCGGCCGGTAGACTCAATGAGTGACTTTCTTGATCGTGCTGAAGGCTTCATCAAGCTTGAAGAAGCCATTCAACGAGCGTAAGGTGAGCAAAAGCATGGAAAGTCAAAGGCTCCTTCTATTGGAACATCCACCCAACTTCCCCACTACCCAAGTAATTCGAGCTCAGGTGGTAAGCGTTTTAGCAACAACCACAAGGAAGGAAATGTGAAGAAAGGAAGGTTCACTGGAAAATCCAAACAAGCTCCCCGGAAGAATCATGCCAAGTACACCGCATTCACTATATTGTTTGAAAATATAGAAAGTGTATACATGGAAACTCAGTCGCTGGCCCCATATAAGAAGCCCGGGCCCATGAGGAAAGATGCCAGCAAGAGGGACATGACAAAGTTTTGTCGGTTCCACGGAGACTATGACCACGACACTAATGAATGCTACAACTTGAAGCGGGAAATTGAATTCGTGATAAGGAAAAACAATCCACACCGGCAAAAGTATGTTAAGATCGATCAAGGTCAGTGGAACGACAACAACCAAGATTTGCTACCTCCACCGGTAGACGAACATCTGCAAGTCATTGTTGGAGGCTCGCACATTGCTGGAGATTCGAGCAAAGCTAGGGAGAGGTATGCCCGAACAGCGCAGCACGAGCAAGAAGAAGTTATTCTGGTCGTTGAAGAAAGGAAGCCCAAAGTTCCACGAGAAAGAGAGCCGACCATAACCTTCAACGATGAAGACGCTGTCAAAATTAAATTTCCACACAACGACCTGCTGGTCGTGGAAGTCCAGATAGCTAATAAAATGGTGGCCAGAACCATGATCGATGATGGAGCCTCTTCTAATATCTTGTTCAAAACTGCTTATGAAAAAATGGGACTCCAGCTAAAGTGTCTAACCCCATGCCTCCAGCCTGTTTATGGTTTTTTCGGTCAAGGAGTCGCACCTCTGGGACAAATTCTCCTACCCCTCACTTTTGGACAAGCTCCGACGAGCATGAGTATCATGGCACAATTCCTGATATTAGATGTGCCTTCAGCTTTTAACGTAATGCTAGGCCGAGTGGCCTTGTATGACTTAAAGGATGTCACATCAATATTTCACTCGTGCCGGAAGTTCCCAACAAAGAATGTGGTAGGGTGTCTAAGAGGAAACCAGCAGTCTGCTCGAGAATGTTACAACCTTGTAGTGGCCAAGGCTATGAAGGAAGTATCCTCCAGCCAGAGCACAGACAAGGGAAAAAACATTCCCAAGTAAGGAACTTCCCAAGGCGGGGATGAAGATGTGGATCCTCGACTTGGGGACCCAAGCAGCAATGTTGGAACTATAGAAGAATTAGAAGAGATCGAGATGTGGATCTTCGACTGGATGACACCAATAGCAGCCTACCTCGACTCTGGGAAACTCGTAGATAACCGAGACGAAGCTTGGAAAATGAGAAGGAAAGCTGCACGGTATATCATAGTAGAGGGAATTATGTACAGAAGAGGATTCTCGATGCCATTGCTCAGATGTGTTACTCAAGAAGAAGCTGCACGACTCTTATCTGAAGTGCAGGACAGATAATGTGGAAATCATGCCGCCGGGCAAAGCTTATCTAAGAAAATTCTAAGACAAGGTTACTTCTCGCCAACGATGATTGAGGATTCAAAAGCCTATGTCAAGAAGTGTGACAAATGCCATAGATTTTCAAAGATACCACGAGCTCCACCCAACAAGTTAACACAGATGTAAACTTCGTGGCCCTTTGCCATTTGGGGAATTGACCTGATCTATAACACCCTAACAAGCATAGGCGTATTACGTTATTTTTAAACATACTGTGCAGCTCGTTGCTAATCAACGAGGTTTATGGAAAATGTGATTAATTAAAATTTTTGCTTTTTAATTAAACTTGTAAAATATTTATACAAAATACTCGGGACCCCGATTACAAAACCATTTACAAAAGTTTACTGTCTATACAAAATACTTGTCGCCTAGCGACTAATTACAAAAATAGCCTCGCTGTCCCGATGATCGTACGCTCCGGCCTAACCGCGCCGACATGTACAATCTTCACCGGCTCGCTCACGGTCCATCAGCCCTAGCCTTGCCCTTACCTACACATAAACATAGCACTGTGAGTCGACATACTCAGTAAGAAAAGCTTAATAATAATCATACATAAATCCCGGTCATGATCAGACGCCCATACCCCTGACCATAACCCTAACTGCCGTGTCCAAGTAACAGCCTATACTCGATCGAACTGGTCATACTCCAGCTGCTAGTCATACTCTAGCCTGTACCGATGTGTTACAGTATCAGCCTATACTCGGTCGAACTGGTCATACTCCAGCTGTAGTCATACTCTAGCCTGTACCGATGTGATACGTCAAATAGTACGGAACCACCAACCTAAGTATCAGCCTATACTCAGCACACTGGTCATACTCTAGCTGCTAGTCATACTCTAGCCTGTGTCAATGTGATACAGTGTCAGCCTATACTCCGTCATACTGGTCATACTCCAGCTGCTAGTCATACTCTAGCCTATACCGATGTGACACAGTCGGATGGTTCGAAGCCAACATACATATCTAATGTAATCTAACAGGCTTCCTAGCATGCACGCTAAACATGTAATCTATATATGCATACTGTTATACTAATCTTACCTCAATTCTGAATTAAGGTGTGCCGGTCAACCTGACTGGAACTATCTGCGCGGCGGATTACAGGCTCCTAAACCATAAAAATCACAACACTATAAGTGATACGCTAAATCACTTCACGGGGACTTAAACTAGGAACTAAAAGTTTCCCTATCGATAAAAAGCATGGCAATACCCCAAATAACATAAAAATGAGGAAAACTAGGGTTTCTGAAAATCACCCAACTGGCAGACCGGTTGTCCAACCAGAATTCCGGTTCTGGGAATTTTCAAAACCCATTAGGAATTCCGGATGCACAACCGGAATTCTGGTTCCTCGCAGGCAGAATTTCAAAAATTCATAACTCAACCAAATCAAATCCAAATCACACAAGACCTTCCAGACCTGTTCTATATGACCCAAATAACAATTCTAAAGCAACAAAACCGAGCTTCACACACAGAATCTCATTTCACTATTAAAGGTCAAAGATTGAGTTCTAAAACTCAAAACTTGACTAAGCAACATATCAAGCATCAAACCATGATTAAAACTACCTAAACATGCATACTAAAGCAGCAGAAAACAAACCCTAATTCATGCAATAACTATAGCCACCAAATCCTCAATTTTCACTTTGAAAACCATAGCTTTTTAACAAGAAAATTATCCAACTAAAGCAAGAACAACTACCATGCATTTCAACCTAACTAAACATATTTAAGTCAACATTTTATACATAGAAACAACAACAACAACAACTAGCAGCAACAACATCATCCAAATCATCCATGCATTACTCATGTTTTTCATCATTTTTCAAGAAAACAAAGGAAGAGAAGTTTAGAAGCTAACCTAGCTTGAATTGAACACCAAAGAGAATTGTAATCACAACGAAAAATCCAAGGTTCCTTGCTACACAAAGAGGCCGAAAAGAGAGAGAGCTTTGAGAGAGAAAGAGTTTTTTTTTCCAATTTTTTTCTAACTTTGAATTTTGAATAAATGAGAAAACAACCCAACTAATACTTAATTTCAGCCAACATAAAGCATTATAAAACACATATAATTCACATAATTCGAATTGCAAAGTCCACTAAAGGACAAAATATCCTTGCGGCAAAAAGACCATTTTGCCCCTCCACCCTAAAATCACAAAAATAACACTAAAGGGGTATTTTGGGAAATTCTAAATTCCCGGCCGTTCCCGACATTCCCAATGTCGAATAAACCGTCCCAAACTACTAACATACTAAGTTGTGATTTTTACTGAGCCAAACACCAAGTTCCATGTTACCGGGCACCGGAAATGCAAAATTATGAAAACTACTAAATGACATAAAATGCATCTCAGAATTCAATAATAACAGTATAAATAATTATTTAAATAGCTATAAATAATTTTCATAATTAAACATGATTAACTGCTAATTTCCAAATTAAACTAAGCGGTCTTTACAACTATTCCCCCCTTAAAAGGATTTCGTCCCCGAAATCTAACCTGAATAACTCTGGATATTGAGCTCTCATATCTGATTCTTGCTCCCAGGTGGCTTCCTCTACCTTGCTGTTTCTCCGGAGAACTTTGACCAATGATATGGTCTTATTCCGAAGGACTTTATCCTTTCTATCCAGGATCTGCACTGGCTGTTCTTCGTAAGACATATCTGGCTGCAGTTCAAGGCTCTCATAACTGAGTATATGAGAGGGATCTGAAACGTATTTTCTCAACATAAAGACATGGAATACGTTGTGAACTGCTGATAACGCTGGAGGCAATGCTAACCGGTATGCCACTTGACCTATCTTCTCGAGAATCTCAAAAGGTCCTGTAAATCTAGGGCATAACTTGCCTCTTTTCCCGAAACGTTAAATCCCCTTCATCGGAGATACTCGTAAAAACACATGGTCCCCTACTTGGAACTCAACATCTCTGCGTTTCGGATCTGCGTAAATTTTCTGTCTACTTTGTGAGGCGAGCATTCTAGCTTTTATTTTCTCTATTGCCTCATTGGTCTGCTGCACTGACTCCGGACCTAAGTACTTCCTCTCCCCTGTCTCATCCCAGTGGATGGGAGATCTACACTTCCTACCGTATAACAGTTCATAGGGAGCCATCCCTATCGTACTCTGATAACTGTTGTTGTAAGAAAATTCTATCAACGGTAGATATTTATTCCAAGAGCCTTCGAAATCCATAACACAGGCTCGTAACATGTCCTCCAGTATCTGAATTGTCCTTTCGAACTGACCATCTGTCTGAGGATGGAATGCTGTACTAAATTTCAATTTTGTACCCATTGCTCGTTGCAAACTCTGCCAAAACTTGGAGGTGAACTTCAGATCCCTATCCGAAACTATAGACTTCGGTACCCCGTGAAGTCTTACAATCTCTCTAACATACAATTCTGCCAACTGATCCACTGTAAATGTTGTTCTAACAGGCAGAAAATGAGAAGATTTCGTGAATCGATCCACCACTACCAAGATGGAATCAAACAAACCTGTGGTTCTAAGTAACCCGACCACGAAATCCATCGTGATATCTTCCCACTTCCATTCAGGTAGGGTTAGAGGCTGCAACAACCCTGCTGGTCTCTGATGTTCAGCCTTACTCTACTGACAAGTGAGGCATCCCGATACAAATTCTACCAAATTCTTCTTCATACCGCTCCACCAGAAGTACGGTTTAAGATCTTGGTACATCTTAGTGGTGCCGGGATGCAGAGAATACGGGGTAGAATGAGCCTCCTCAAAGATCTCATTCTTGAGTTCCACACTACTCTGAACACAAACCCTACCTTTATACAGAAGCATCCCATTGTCTGACACTGAGAAATCCCTGGCTTGACCAACCAAAACCTCATCTCTAATTTTCACTAACTTTGGATCGGTCATCTGAGCGGCTTTAATTCTTTCCAACATATCTCATTGCAGCGTTAAGTTGTGAAGCTGACCTACCACAAACTCAATGCTGGATCTAACCATATCCTCTGCTAGCTGAGGTGAGATGTGAACCATGCTAGCTACCTGCCCGGGACCCTTCCTGCTCAGGGCATCGGCCACTACATTGGCCTTCCCAGGGTGATAGAGAATCTCACAGTCGTAATCTTTGACTAATTCCAACCAACGTCTCTGTCTCATGTTCAAATCTTTCTGAGTAAAGAAATAATTGAGACTTTTATGGTTGGTGTAGATTTCACACCTTTCTCCATAAAGGTAATGCCGCCAGATCTTCAATGCAAAAACCACCGCGGCCAACTCTAGATCATGAGTCGGGTATCGCTGTTCATAATCCTTTAACTGACGGGAGGCATAAGTGATGACCCGATCGGCTTGCATCAGCACACACCCAGACCCTGTCTGGATGCATCGCAATAAACTACGAATTTCTCATTGTCCGAAGGCAAAGCTAGCACCGGAGCGGTAATCAACCTCTGTTTTACCTCCTGAAAACTAGCTTCGCACTTGTCTGACCAGACAAACCGCTGATTCTTCTCTGTAAGTTCGGTTAAGGGTGTTGAAATTTTAGAAAACCCTTCCACGAACCTACGGTAATACCCAGCTAAGCCCAAGAAGCTTCTAATCTCTATCACTATCTTCGGTCTCGGCCAATCCCTGACGGATTCTATCTTCCCGGGATCCACCTTGATCCCATATTTGCTGACGATGTGCCCTAAGAAGGACACTTGAGATAGCCAAAATTCACATTTCTTGAACTTGGCATAAAGCTTGTGTTCCCGAAGTCTTTGTAATACCATCTGAAGATGTAATTCATGCTCCTCTTCTGACTGAGAGTACACAAGGATGTCGTCGATAAACACAATCACACAGATATTGAGGAAATCCTTGAATACTCTATTCATAAAATCCATAAACGCTGCAGGAGCATTGGTTAGTCCAAACGACATAACCAGAAATTCATAATGTCCATACCTAGTGCGGAAAACCGTCTTCGGAATGTCCTCCTCTCGGATTTTCAACTGATGATAACCCGAGCGGAGATCAATCTTAGAAAAGACCGTCTTCCCTTCAAGCTGATTGAACAGATCATCGATCCTAGGTAATGGATATTTATTCTTCAGTGTTAGCTAGTTCAATTCTCTGTAATCGAAGCACATCCTCATAGTTCCATCTTTCTTCTTGACAAATAAAACTAGGGCTCCCCAGGGTGACACACTAGGCCGAATAAACCCGATGTCAAGCAACCCCTGGAGCTGAATCTTTAATTCCTTAAGTTCAGCTAGAGCCATTCTATACGGGGCTTTGGAAACCGGTTCCACCCCTAGTGCCAAATCTATTACGAAGTCAATCTGCCACTGAGGTGGTAACCCTAGAAGTTCTTCGAGAAAAACATCTAAAAATTCCCGAACCGCCTTGATGTCCTCTGGCCGAATGGTATCAGGCCGAGTGGTGTCCACCACTACGGCCAGAAACCCTAAGCATCCACCATGCAATAATTCCCTAGCTGACATGGCAGAAATCACCGGGATCCGAGATCCCTGAACCGAACCAACAAATACAAAAGGTGTTGGGTTTTATGCCCTAAATAAAACTCATTTCAATATAATCAGATTTACTTATTAATATAGATCGAAAATAACATTTAATGTTGCATGGTTCACATGATTTATTTCATGATTATATGTACATAATGTATAAATTCATCTGAAACACTTTTCACATACTTGATCCTGTTTATTGTGCCGTCAACACATTGGAAAGTAAACATGACTATGTGAATAAAGTTTCCTAGATTTATCAGACATAGGGTTTTACTGATATGATAATCTACAACAGAGTTTACTTGCATTTGGAGAAGTGCTATGTTCTTTCCAGAGCATTGGTTAAAGTAAAGCTCAGGTTAGATGCATGGAGTATGCATCGTAAGGGACCGATATTGAACTTTGACTTAGATTTATTAAACTTACCGTAATATCTATTCAAGTCAATATCGCCTAGTTGATCCTAGATCAAATGATCTTAATCCTGATATGATTAGGCTCAATCTCGAGAGGCTATGCGTGCTCTTTGATTTGTTAGTTAAGCCTACTTTTAGGTCAGGGTGATACGTACATTTTGGGAACACGGTAGTGCAATTGAGTGAGAGCGCTAGCATAAACATGGAATCTATAGCTTCTATCTGGCGAATAGTAAGCAAAGGATGATCTCCTTTGAGCTTGACCAAACGAACATAAATGGTGGAGTACTCATTTCACATAAGCTGAAATATCATTTATACGGGGTCAAGTGTTTTAAGGAATAAATACATTGTAGGGTGTAACGGTAATCTAATCCCTTTACAGTGTAGATCATTCATATAGAGGATCATTGATCACATTAGGATTATAACAATGGATAACTAATGATGCATCTATATGGTGGAACATATAGAGCATTCTATATACTTAGATTGCAATTCTAAGTTCTATGGGTGGATTCAACGAAGAATTAATAAGTTAGTGAATTTTAGTGCTAAATTCTTGATCTACTTATTGGAAGCTCAGTTATATAGACCCATGGTCCCCGCACTAGTTTAGATAAAACTGCAAAATTACAAAAAGTGAGGCCCAAATCCACTAAGCATGGCCAGCCACTTTTATAGGCAATTTAAACTGATATTTTCATTATTTTAATGCCAAATAATTCAAACCTAACCCTAGTGGAATGCTATAAATAGATAGTGAAGGCTTCAGAAAAATTACACTTAAATTTTCTACATTTTCATTCAGAAAAAACTGAGCCTTCTCTCTCCCTATCTTTGGCCGAACCCACTCTCTCTCTCTTCCTCTTGAATTTCGAAATTCTTAGTGTATGAGTAGTGCCCACACACAGCAAGTGATACCTCAATCATAGTGAGGAAGATCGTGAAGAAAGACATTCAGCAAAAGGAGTTTCAGCATCAAAGATTCAGAGAAAGAGATCCAGGTTCAGATATTGATAATGCTCTGCTACAGAAAGGAATCAAGGGCTAGATATCTGAACGGAATGAGTCATTATATTCTGCTGCACCCAATGTAAGGTTTCCTAAACTTTATATGTGTTTAATTTATCGTTTTAGAAAGTTCATATTTAGGGTGTTAATAAACATACTTGTGAGTAGATCTAAGATCCTGGTAAAATAATTTCCAACAAAAGGTTCTTCACTTTCCGGTTAAAAGATCACCATCTTCCTTTTGCAATCAATACTAGCCGAATATTTAGATAGGAAATCCATTCCTAAAATAATATCGAACTCTACAAGGCTCATCTCTATCAAGTCAGCACTTAACTCTCTACCATCTATTCTGATCGGCATAGACCTAATCCACCTTTTGGAGATAACTAACTCTCCGCCAGGTAATAGGGTTCCAAACCCTGATTCATATTTATCATACGGTCTATCCAATTTACTAAAGATTCTAGCTGCCACATAAGAATGTGTAGTCCCAGAATCAAACAGCACTGAGTAATATGAGTTATTAACTGAAACCTGACCTGTTACAACTGAGGGGCTGGCATCTGCATCAGCCTGAGTGATGGCGAACACCCTAGCTGGAGTGGGTATCGCCGGAGCCCTCGGTGCCTCTGATCGGAGCTGGGGACAATCCCTCTTGAAATGTTCGGGCATGCCATAGTGAAAGCATCCCTGACCTTTGCATTCACCCTGATGGTGCCTTTTGCAGCTGGGGCACTCAGGATAAGAAAACCGGGTCTCTGCACCACTAGGACGACTAACTCTACTCTGGTTCCCCCGGAACCTCTTGTTCTGACTCGAGCCACCGGACGCAGTGGATGTTCTCCTCTTATGGTCCATGGCCGAATCACTACTCCCCCTACTAAAGCCTGATGCAGGAGGGGTAGGAGCCCCGCCATTCGCTGGAGTACTAGCAGACTCCGACATACATCCAACTGCGCTCTCAGCTTGCAGTGCCTTCTCCACCATCTCAGCATAGGTGGTCTTGTCGTCGGTGGTGATCATCAAGTCGTGTTTGATCCTCACATTTAACCCGTCCAGGTACTTCTCTTTCTTGCTAAAATTGGTTGGCACTATTCCCGAGGCTAACCTCGCCAACCGATCGAACTGAGTAATATACTCTGTCACGCTCATATTCTCCCGCTGGGTCAGGTGGGTGAACTCTTTCCTCTTGGCGCTTCTGACCGCCTCGTTATAGTACTTGGCGTTGAAGAGTTCCTCGAACCTTTCCCAGGTCATGGTAGTGACGTCATGGATCTGAGACACCATGTCCCACCAGACAAGAGCATCTTCCTGGAACTGGAAGGTGGCACACACCACTCTGTCATTCCCGGTGACACCCATAAAATTCAGAATTCTGGTCATTACCGTTAACCACTGTTCAGCCTTCATCACATCTGGACCTCCCAAAAAGACCGGAGGTGCTTGCTTCCGAAACCTTTCATACAAAGGTTCCATTCTGTTAGCCGCCACCACTATTTCGGCCTGGGCAGCAGGGGCGGGTGCCACTGGAACTTCAGGCACAGGCACTGCAGGAGCACCCTGCTGCCTCAATCTCTGAATCTCTTAATCTTGCATTTCAGCAAACCTAACTTCCCAATTCTGGGCTCCCTGATCGGCTTGGGCAGCCTGGGCAGCCTGTGGCAGGTTCTCATCACCTCGACCACGATCCCTGCCCCTGGGACCTCTACCTCGGCCCCTAGCTTGCGGGGGAAACTGAGCTCCCTGTCCCTGATTTGACCCCACTGAATGGCCCTAGCTCCTAGTAGTCCGCCTGGTGTCCATCTAGTCAGAACCGCCTGCGAAACCAAGAGTTGGCATATCAGGTCATGTTCAAGGAGAGCTTACTAATGCCGGTTAATTTAGAAATTAAAAACGAAACATGCGCCTATTCTACTATCAGGCTACTAACATGCTTCCTATCAGGCTTTTCTTATTTCATAAAAATTAAATAAACTACTAAAGCAATAAAAGCTTACTGAACCGTAGAACGAGCTAACTGCTGATGATGATCGTACATGTTGTGACGATCTTCGGAAGACAACTTGGCGGCTCTGATACCAAATTGTAACACCCTAACTAGCATAGGCGTATTAGGTGATTTTTAAACATACTGTGCAGCTCGTTGCTAATCAACGAGGTTTATGGAAAACGTGATTAATTAAAATTTTTGCTTTTTAATTAAACTTGTAAAATATTTATACAAAATACTCGGGATCCTGATTACAAAACCATTTATAAAAGTTTACTGTCTATACAAAATACTTGTTGCCTAGCGACTAATTACAAAAATAGCGTCGCTATCCCGATGATCGTACGCTCCAGGCCTAACCACGCCGACATGTACAATCTTCACCGGCTCGCTCACGGTCCATCAACCCCAGCCTTGCCCTTACCTACACATAAACATAGCACTGTGAGTCGACAGACTCAGTAAGAAAAGCATAATAATAATCATACATAAAGCCCGGTCATGATCAGACACCCATACCCCTGACCATAACCCTAACTACCGTGTCCAACACGATACTGAGTCCTGAACATTCATAGGGACGGTACTATTGACATGTAACAGCCTATACTCGGTCGAACTGGTCATACTCCAGCTGCTAGTCATACTCTAGCCTGTACCGATGTGTTACAGTATCAGCCTATACTCGGTCGAACTGGTCATACTCCAGCTGCTAGTCATACTCTAGCCTGTACCGATGTGATACGTCAAATAGTACGGGACCACCAACCTAAGTATCAGCCTATACTCGGCATTAATCGGTCATACTCACCGCTAGTCATACTCTAGCCTGTGCCGATGTGATACAGTGTCAGCCTATACTCGGTCATACTGGTCATACTCCAGCTGCTAGTCATACTCTAGCCTATACCGATGTGACACAGTCGGATGGTTCGAAGCCAACATACATATCTAATGTAATCTAACAGGCTTCCTAACATGCACGCTAAACATGTAATCTATATATGCATACTGTTATACTAATCTTACCTCAATTCCGAATTCAGGTGTGCCGGTCAACCTGACTGGAACTATCTGCGCCGCGGATTGCAAGGCTCCTAAACCATAAAAATCACAACACTATAAGTGATACGCTAAATCACTTCCCGGGGACTTAAACTAGGAACTAAAAGTTTCCCTATCGATAAAAAGCATGGCAATACCCCAAATAACATAAAAACGAGGAAAACTAGGGTTTCTGAAAATCACCCAACCGGCAGACCAGTTGTCCAACCGGAATTCCGGTTCTGGGAATTTTCAAAACCCATCCGGAATTCCGGATGCACAACCGGAATTCCGGTTCCTCGCAGGCAGAATTTCAAAAATTCATAACTCAACCAAATCAAATCCAAATCACACAAGACCTTCCAGACCTGTTCTATATGACCCAAATAACAATTCTAAAGTAACAAAACCGAGCTTCACACACAGAAACTCATTTCACCATTAAAGGTCAAAGATTGAGTTCTAAAACTCAAAACTTGACTAAGCAACATATCAAGCATCAAACCATGATTAAAACTACCTAAACATGCATACTAAAGCAGTAGAAAACAAACCCTAATTCATGCAATAACTACAGCCACCAAATCCTCAATTTTAACTTTGAAAACCATAGCTTTTTAACAAGAAAATTATCCAACTAAAGCAAGAACAATTAGCATGCATTTCAACCTAACTAAACATATTTAATTCAACATTTTAAACATAAAAACAACAACAACAACTAGCAGCAACAACATCATCCAAATCATCCATGCATTACTCATGTTTTTCATCATTTTTCAAGAAAACAAAGGAAGAGAAGCTTAGAAGCTAACCTAGCTTGAATTGAACACCAAAGAGAATTGAAATCACAAGGAAAAATCCAAGGTTCCTTGCTGCACCAAGAGGCCGAAAAGAGAGACAGCTTTGAGAGAGAAAGAGTTTTTTTTTCCAATTTTTTTCTAACTTTGAATTTTGAATAAATGAGAAAACAACCCAACTAATACTTAATTTCAGCCAACATAAAGCATTATAAAACACATATAATTCACATAATTCTAATTGCAATGTCCACTAAAGGACAAAATATCCTTGCGGCAAAAAGACCATTTTGTCCCTCCACGCTAAAATCACAAAAATAACACTAAAGGGGTATTTTGGGAAATTCTAAATTCCTGGCCATTCCCGACATTCCCAATGTCTAATAAATCGTCCCAAACTACTAACATACTAAGTTGTGATTTTTACTGAGCCAAACACCGAGTTCCATGTTACTGGGCACCGGAAATGCAAAATTATGAAAACTACTAAATGACATAAAATGCATCTCAGAATTCAATAATAACATTATAAATAATTATTTAAATAGCTATAAATAATTTTCATAATTAAACATGATTAACTGCTAATTTCCAAATTAAACTAAGCGGTCTTTACATGATCGGACAATTACCCAAAGGTAAAGCCGGAGTGCAGTATGCAGTGGTAGCAGTTGATTACTTCACTAAGTGGACAGAAGTCGAACCACTTGCAACCATTACATCAAAGAAAGTTTAAGAATTTATTGTGAAGAACATAATCTGCCAGTTCTGACTACCATACAAGATAGTTTCAGACAATGGCAAGCAGTTTGACATCTAATACTTCACTGATTTCTGTGGGAACCATGGTATCATTAAAAGTTTCTCTGCAGTGGCACATCCTCAAGCAAATGGTCAAGTGTAAGTAGTCAACAAAACCTTTAAGGATACACTGAAGAAAAAACTTGAAGATGCCAAAGGAAACTGGCCAGAAGAGCTTTCTGAAGTTCTATGGTCATATCGCACAACCGAGAAAACGGTAACTTGACAGACACCATTCGCAATGGCATATAGATATGAAGTTATGCTGCCCGTCGAACTCGAGCCACCTTCCAACAGAAGATTGACGTACAATCAAGGTACCAATCACATACTCCTAGCTGAATCATTTGATGAAATTGAAGAGAAACGAGCCACTGCAAACTTAAAGTTGATAGCCCATCAGCAAAAAGTAGCTCGATATTTCAACAAACGAGTGAAGGCTCGGAAATTCTTCAAGGGAGATATGGTCCTGAGAAGGGTATTCCTAAACACCAAAGATAGTACGACAAGTGTACTTGGACCTAACTAGGAAGGACAGTATCAAGTGGTCGAATATCTCTACTCCGGAGCATATAAATTAGGTAAGTATGACGAAAAAATGCAACTCGTTTTACTACCATGGTATTGGAATGGGGAACATTTACGAAAATATTACCAATAAAAAACCAAGTCGGATGACCACTTTAAGTACTGAATGAACATTTGCTTTTAAGTGAATGGCCTTTTGGGCAGACTACGCTCAAAGGTTTCGCTAAAAGAAATAAAGTACTTAGGTCAGGTGACCACCATTTAAAGTCAGTTTCTTATGTCTGCAATTTGTTTTATCTCATGATAAACTAAAAGATTAGATTGGATCAAATAGCTCTGATGTAAGTTCCTACGGTAACAAATACACTTTTCGATCAATAAATGAATAAAGATAGTTATTTCAACATTCAGATTGAGTTGAAATTATCAGCATGTTTCTAATTTACCATATAGTGCGTACAAAAGGTTTGGTCAAAGCCAAAACTCCGAACAAATAAACAATATATTTCTAAAAGACAAGTGACCAAGAGTCATACGTCTGCTCGGTCACTTGGGGGCCACCTATACCTATACAAAGCATTTGGTAAAAATAAAACAATCACAATTGCACGACAATTATAAACAAAGAATAAAATTCATTAAGGATAACTAAATCATGTAATACCAGGATTAAAAGCTGCCCGGTCAGCCTGTTGTCCAAAAAATTAAAAATAATTCCAAGTTTAAAGACCGCTTGGCAGGTCATCATGTCTTAGAAAAGGCCTTGTTGCCGAATAAGATATATGAAAAATAAAGAGATATAAGGAGAAGTGTTTAAAAAGCTTGAGTCCCAGGCTGTTGGTTTGGTTCTTCTGGGCCAATTGGAGCTGGAGGATCTGTTGTTTGAACGGGAGGTACATCAGCAGTCTGGCCGGAGGTTGAAGCAGCCGCCTCAGTTTCACCATAGGCCACTTAGGACGCGCAGAACTCAAGGTACATGTCCTAAGCATCACCCAAGTAGTCAAAGTTGGCCTGAGGATTAGCCTTCCAAAAGTCGAAGAAGAGCTCAAGACCGGCTGTCTCTAGAGCATTAACCGTCTCTTTTAGCCTGGCCACCTCGGCCAAAAAGCTCCTCCTCCTTACTCTTCTTCTCCTCCTCCACCCGATGAAGAACTTCAGCAGATAAGGTCTTGATGGTCTCTTCAAGACGGTCAGAAACCTCGAGATCCTTAGTCAGCTTAGTCATCTTCTTTGGGGCAGTAACGAGCTTCTTGTTGGCTTCACCCAGCTCCATCCAAATAGCTCCAAGTTCTTCCCTGGCGATGTCAGCATCCTTCTTGGCCAAGTCAACCTCTGCCCTCATGGTGTCAGACAGAGCCGTGTTCCTTAAAGCCGCAGACTTAGCCCGGGAGTAAGTGTAGGCCAACTTCAGGCCAGCCTACACAAAGAAAAAACTTTAGCATTTGAGCTAAGTACAGGTGATTAAAGGAAAGTGTCCAGAAAGACTTACCCTGGTGAACTCCTTCAACACTCCGCCCACCAGCAGCTCCAAAGAAGAGTCATTGTCAGCACCAGCCAGTTGCTCACTGACCTCAGGAACCAGCTGGTTCATGTAGTGGGCCAGCATCTCTTTGCCTTTCTTGGCCTGTGGAAGCACCAGCAAAGGTGGAGTAGGGGCCCTCATCTGTTCGGGTTCACTTCTGACCAGCTTAGACCCAACCTTCGGTGGTCCAGACCTATCCAAGCTTCCTCCCCAAGACTCCTTTGACTTAGCAGCTTTTAGGGTAGAGGGGTTTGCAGCAGTTAGCTCCTCGGAAAGATCAATGACCTCCCAAAAAGGCCTCTTTTCCTTAGAAGAGGACCCCTCACCGCCTTTAGATTTCTTGGCCGGAGGAGAGGCGCTAGAGCTTCCGCCCATTCTCTTCTTCAGAGCATCAAGCATCTGCCGAGACATGTCTGTACATAATGAAAAACAATATGGTTAGAGAAAATAGACATCAGAAACATAAGGCATAATAGTCAAGAAGCTCAAAAACAAGACAAAATAGTATGCAAGGTGACTGCCCAAACAAGACTCAGAAGTCCATCATCACCTAACATCGCTCATATTTCAGACATAACAACTTTCCCTTTTCTGAGCATGGGAGGGGATGGCCGAACAGGTGAAATGGGCTCCCTTATGCGAATCGCATGTTCAACAGGCCTGGGCGGGGCCGGGAGTTTCTTCTTCCTCTTCACCGGAGTCACCTGCTCTTCCTCAGCTTCATGTTCAGGATTCAAGGGCTTCTGAGCATACTGCTTGGCCCTTGCACCTCCCTTCAACTTAACTTCACGCTTGAGTTGAATGGGTTCATTCTCCTGATGAGCTCATTCGGTCCGTCCAACACCATATTTCCTCTTCTTCCCCGTCACGAGCTTAGGAATAAAGTCCTTGGGATAGAGCCCATACCTCACAAAATTATCCTCGAAGATCAACTCGATAATATTCTGGTCTTCCCCTGGCAGTCGGGCAAGTTTTTGAGCTCTATCCCTAAGAGCAAGAGTGAGAGGAGGGCGGTGATATGTCGGAATCTGCTGGAACTGAGTACGACTGATGCTCGTGCCATCCACCATGAAGTACTCATCAGCAAAATGCCCAATCTTACTAATGGCCGACTCCTCCGTGCCCGTCAACCACTTGAAGCCTAGTTGAGAGAAATAGAAGAACCCCGACCTGCCTTGCTTGGGGGTGGACTTCAAATCAAAGAACCAGGCAACTTCTTGAGGAGAAAGAGTACCCCACTCTTGGGAAGCGTAGAGGACGAAGAGGGCAGACAGATATTTAATGCCCTTACGAGTGAACTGGGCCGGGCAGAGGCCGAAGATGTCCGCCACATTCTTAAAGTATTGATGCAAAGGCATCAATGCCCCTTACTGACCATGGGCACCCGACCTGGTGCTTATCCCCTTTTCAGGGTTTGTGGCACGATTGTCGTAGGCAGGAATGTAGCAATCCAGTTCGCCCAGGTATTCACCCTGGTCGAGAGTCCGAAGGCGCGCCTCGGTAACCCTGGACAGAGGGCTTACCCACCTGGCGCCCAAGGCACCCTGCCTTCTATGAGGAACCGCAGTAGTAAGTTCCTCACTGACGTAGTCTAGCCCTCAACAAGGACGTCATCCATGCCCTCAACCAGGACGTCTCCGTCAGCATCGGCTGGCTCCCCAGCCTCATTGGGGGTTCAACCTCTGCCTCTTCCTCCGCCTCAGAAGAACTTCCAGGACGTACATCGTCGTGCTCTTTAATTTGCTGGACCTCAGCGTCCCCTTCATGATCCCCTCCATCTAGACGGCTGGATCCTGTTCGGCGCTGGGCAAAGTGGCGTGTCGAGCCACTTGAGGGTCAGATGCGTCAGCCAGACGCGTTGTTTTCTTTGTACGAGCCATCATTCTATGGCTAGGTACAGGGTTTGGAGGCTATCCTTCACTAGAGGAAGGTGGCTTAGAACGAAGACGAGGATGATCCTCTTGCAAAAGTTGAAGCAGATCCTGGTCGATCCGATGTGCGTTCTCCCAAAACTCACCCGAGTTCATCTACAAAAGACAACACACAAGATGAGTGTTTGGTCGAAATGTCGAACGATAAGCAAGAAAATATGCCGACTAGGAGTACTCAACAGATTCAAGAACAAGAATGTTCAAAGAGAAGTCAAAACTCAAGAAGTTTGAATATTTCTTGAGTTAGGGCAAAAAAGTTCATGAAGCTTAGAATAAGCAAGATGAAAGACAGACGTTACACAGTTCAGAAAACAAGCATTATGGACTGTAAAATTGCATGAAGCCATGACAAAGAAGAATCGCAGAAGTTTCTTGACCTAGGGTTTCCTAGATATTTTCTACAGCAAAGTCAAAGGTGCATTCGACATGTAAACTTGAAAAAATAAGCATAAAAGAAATCAGAAACTTACTCAAGAGTTAGATGTCTGGGTTCGAGCATCGTCAATTCAACAAGCAGCTTTGATGAAGGCACTTCCGCAAACTTAAAGCCAAGAACCTCTCTTTTCGCTCTGAAGCTTACTTAGCAAAGAAGGGTGGTGAAAATGAGTTTATGTGCCAATGCTGGTTGATATTTATAGGCAAGTCACAAAAAGAGGTAATCATTTCAAAGGAACCTCAGACGCTTCGATTTCCCTCCATAAAAGCTAATATGTGAAATCAAAAATAATCAAGTGCTTCCGCCAGCCGTGTAGAGAGAGAATCGGATTTCAAAATATTAATTGTTAGAGAATTTACTAGCCAAAAACTGAAGGGACGCCCAGTCAGCCTCACATCGAGTCTCGGAAGGTCGCGCTTAACACGTGTCCCCATCCAAAGGCAGAAGCAGCTCGGATGAAGTCTACACGTAACTTCGAAAGTCCTGTACAGACTTGGGGGGCAAATGTTATTCAAATTTTTGTACTCTGACGTGGCATCACATGAATGGTGACACGTGGAATCCACTTGGAGCATCTGCTCGGGAAGCATAGTCCGAGCAGGATGTCTCGCTAGCATGCCCAGAGCAAAGCTTTCAGCAATCCGCGCAGAGCAACCAACACTTAGCAAATTCAACTTTCGCATTGTGAGTCATCAACAAAATCCCTATAACTTGGGGATCAAATGTAACGCCCTAATGCTAAGGCACGCTACAGTGCTTTTTCAATTATAATGCAATCTTTGCTAATTAAAGAAATTTCTCGAAAAACGTGTCAAATTAAAACTTTTGCTTTAAATACTAAACTTTGTAATATAATATAATATTTACAAATTCTGGGATCCCGTTTTCAAACTTTGTAAAATTTGCTTTTCAAATTATACATTTCAAAATACATAATTTCCAGGTCGCAGAGCGACTTCCAAAATACAACTCCCAGATGTCCCTAGACCGAACACTCCAGGTCGCGCTGCTTGACATGTACAATCTCACCCGAGCTCAGGTTCATTCTTGTTCAGCCTTCGCCTTTCCTTTAGCTACACATAGAAGCAGAAACTGTGAGTCAACAGACTCAGTAAGAAATGCATATAACATACCATATAATTTCCGACCTGTAAATAGGCGCCCATACACCTATTTACAGAGCTTAACAGATGAGTATGAACGTTCATTACCAGGGTACAACCACTATACCACATACACAACGTACCTCACTGTACGAGTGTTGGTAGGGTTTACCCCGAACACTGAGTAATACTGAGTGATGTACCACACACCTTAGTATTTTCTCGTGCCCGTGTTGGTATCACTGTATCGTACTCACAACCACAATAATCACTATACCAATGTACTCTATAACTTATTCATACAAGTGTTGGTGCTTAACATAACTCAAACATGCATATATAGAAGTACATATACACACAATCAGATAATCACATCATACATTATACACAGTTCTTACATGTTTTCCGAATTCAAGTGTGCTGGCCGACCTGAACGGAAATCTCGTGCTAGATGGATGCCCTAATCACAATAATTGTAACACAGATGAGTGACTTGCTAAATCACTTTCTGGGATTTAAACTTGAAACTAAAAGTTTCCCTATCGATAAACCTCATGGCAATACCCTAAATATCTCAAAATTGGCCAAAACTAGGGTTCTGGAAATTCCCCTAACAGGTAGACCGGTTCCCAACCGGAAATCCGGTTCTGGGTCACCAACCGGTCGACCGGTTGCCACAGGTCCCCCAGAACCGGTCGACCGGTTCTGTGCTGGGAACACATAAATCAACCCCCTTAACTCAATTCAATCCCAAACCTTACCAAACTCTGCAGTACACCTATACAATGCATAAACAATAAAATCCAGGCAGTAATTCACAGAACAAACCAATAAATCAAAATATGCTATTAAAGCTCAAAGCTTGAGTTTCAAAACTCAAGCTTGCTTAGAACTAACATCAAGCATCAAAACCAGTAGCTAGGACTTAGAATCAACTCAACAAGACCCTAAAATTCGAACCCTAGGCAATTCAAACCTTAACAGCTCCTATTACTCCAAAACACCATTTCAACCTAACTTTAAAAGCTTGAAAATCAATAACCAATAGTCTAGGGCTTTACCTCACTAACAATAGCTTGAATCCTTGCTGAAAAATCCAAAGAAATCCCAGCCCCTTCCCCTTGTTCTTGCTGCCTTCGAAGAGAGAGAGAAGAGAAGAAAGAGTTCTTCAATTTTTGATGTTTTTCCTTTAATTCCCAAAATGAGATAAATGAGTTAACAAAGCTAATCCTTTGCTGCCACCTATCCTTCACCAAAGGAAAAAGACTAAAATGCACTCCTATTTACAACTTAGATATTCCACAAAACTAGGGGTAAAATGGTCAAATCCCATAACCCCGCTCAAACCCGATAATTTATTTTCTCCAAAATATTTCCCACTATGAAATAAGGTTTTAAACTTACCCATGTGATCCATCTAGCCATCCATCGCATTTTCCGTTGTCGCCGAGCAAAAATTACAAAAATAACATATTACACATATAAGCTAGATAATACCCCTAGAGTTTAATAAAATCTCCGGAATTGAGAAATTATAACTCTAATATTTATTTCTAAATATTGGGGTCCACAATTAAATTAATTCACAAATAATAATAAAATAATAAAAATTAGTGCTAATTGCCTTTATTAATCCACATTACTAGAGCGGTCATTACATCAAACTACGGGGATATGGCATACAAATAATCCCACGATCAACGTATACATCATCGATCCCACGATCAGTGTATTCAGCATCAATCCCACGATCTTTGTACTTAGCATTGATCACACGATCTTCCTATTGATACACATTGTAACGTGAGGGGAAACTCTTCCTCTCCAAACTTACTAGCCCTATAAATAGTGATGCATGTTCACTAGGCCAAGGGAGAGAACAGTTTGGTCGCAAACAGATTAGTTGACGCTATACCCTAAAGATATTATCTAAGAATTATATATTCAGAGATACTATTGTAAGAGCTATAAGAAAAGGAACCTTTCTCCTTGTTCTTAAGTCAATACAAGTAACGAGGATTAGGCTATTACCGAACTGCTCGGGGCTGAACCTCTATAAAATTCATGTGTCTTTATATTGCTTTATTACATATTAATTGCTATAAATCACTTATCGCTTATTAAATTAGACTCGTTGTCGTTGGCTAAAAGCGAGGTCAACAATAGGCATGATTGGCAAAGTGTTGTTCTTGAAACCGATAGTTTACTGTGTGTTCAAGCTATAAAGAGTAATATTCCTATGTTGTCTAAATTTGGATTACTAGTGATTGATGTGTGTGATTTATTATTGTCTTTGGATTACGCTGATATTTGTTATGTTAAACGATCTGTAAACAAAGCAGCTCACTGTCTTGCCAAGAGCTCTTGTTTCTCTTCAGGTCGTGCACTTGAGTTGAGGATTGTTCTGCTGAAATGCGCTCAATTGTTATGAAAGATTGCTATCATTAATAAAAATTGCTATTTTATTCAAAACAAAATATATATATATAGTTTATTAGCTTGCAAAAAAGTTCAATCAATATTACCTTTAGAAATTCAAATAAATGGATTGGCCATTTATTTAATTATACCATTTTGGACACTTTAGTATGCTACGGCACAACTGCAACGAATTTTAATTTTTTATATACATTAGATTATAAGGAATAGATTTTGTCCATGTTGTATAATTTGTAATAAATATGACCCAAAATATGAACTAATTTATAATCCATGCAGAACTAAGGTGCAAATTAGAACAAGACCTAAAATAATATTAATGGTCTTCACAAATCAAATATTTAAATAAAGCTAAATACTATTTTGGACCCTTAAGTTTTACAAAATTACCGATTGGACTCTGTGTTTTGTTAAATGAGAAAATAGATCCTGTATTTTCTAAAATTGTAAAAATAAGACCATGAGCTTAATTTTTAACAACTTTTTTTTAATATAACCAATTTGAAGACAATTCGTAATACGAACAAATATAAAAAATGTGAAGAGTTTTGTCATAGCACTTTTAGATCGGATTATAATAAAATTTTATTTTTACAAAAAATCAATTCAGGGTCCTATTTGTACCATTTTAGAAAATACAGGGTTCATTTGATCATTTAACAAAATAAAAGGTCTAATTAGCAACTTTTGCAAAACACAGAATCCAAAATAATATTTACCGGTCAAATAATTATTTAATAGCAGTATTATAATGAAAAAGTGTATACTGAAATAGATCACCATAAATGATAATTATAATAAAAAAAAATATATATTTATTGTGTATTAAATTAAATATAATAATATACCTTGTGTTAAATTTAACACAGCTATTAACATGAATAAAATTTAATACACTATTTAACATCGACAGCTAATTTTCTTAAAAAAAAATTAAAATATAACACTATAATATTATTTTAATTCTTCATGCTCTAAGCTATGTACTTTAATTGAGAAGAAATATGTCTACAATATTGTAATTTAGGTTTAGGATCTAGATTAACTTAATTTTGATTAAATAAGACTATAATATTAATGACCACAAGACTATTATTTCGTGATGTGGCAAAATTTACTATTTAAATATATAAATTGTAGTTATACCATCTATTCTCACTCATTTGTAATTTTTAATTAAAAAAAATAATTTGTAAAATGAAAACTATTTTATGTGCATATTATAATAATAATAATAATAATAATAATAATAATAATAATAATAATAGGAAAATTTTATTTCTTATACTTATAAAAAATCCTTATTACAAAAAATACCCTATTAATTATTTTATACAGTACTATCCTAATAACTCCTCTTTTTACCCAAAATACCCTTACTATTTTTTTTCCAAAACCTAAAAAACTTAAAAATAATCCAATCTCTCTCTCTCTCTCTCTAACCCCATATGAGGAGAACCACTTTGCAAAAAAAAAAAAAAAAACCCTACAGCTGCCACCTCCCGCCGCTGAAATACTCGGCCAACCGCCCTAAAGGACGTCCGCCCAACCTTCTCTCATCAGCCCAACCGCTGCCCCTCGTCATGAAGGATGTCCTCCCTACCTCCATCTCATTGTGGATTATGGGTAAGTATTTTGTAAAATATTTTGTTTGAAAATGTTTTGTAAACTTCCTTGCCCCATGTGTAATACCCTAAGATTAAGAGAATGGATTAGCAAAACCCTAACTAGTTAATTATGTATTATTGTGGAATTACATTATTATATAATTTAATATGTGAGAATTTATATGATTTATCACATGTTAAGACCCCGTTGGTGAGCCAGGGGCATTTTAGTAATTTTGACCCGAGAAGGGTAAAATTATGAAATTAATATATTTACGTGCTTATGGGACTATATTATTATATAGTATGTCTGTGTTGTCTAATCAAGTGTGTTTTGACAAGTTGGCGCAGTATAATCACAACTAGGTATTTCGGGCCGAACCGGGTTCGAGGCCAAAATACAATTTTGGGATAAATTATTGGCATTTTATTTATGTGTGATGAATCTGAAATTATTTAAATATGTGTTATATATGAAATGACTTCAATGCCCTTAATTGTTTGAGTATGTGAGAAATGGCCCTAGGGGCAAAATGGTAAATATGTATTTTTTGGATTTATTTTCAACTAAAGGCATTCTATGTAAAAAAATGAAATTCATTTTCTGTATTTACCTTAACCCTAAAACAGCCCCCTTCCCTCACTCTCTGTCCCTCTTTGTATTTTGTTGAAAAATTGGTGATTTGCTTGGCGTTCAAGCTTGAAATTGAAGAATTGCTTGAGAATTGTGTTGGGTTATGCTTGATTTTGAGGAGTTGTGGCTTGATCATTGCATTAAAGCTTGAGGTAGTTTTCTATTGCTGGAATTTAATGAATTTGCTGCTGTGTTTTTTTATGGTTGAAATGGAAGAAATAGGTTGGGATGGTCTTGAGATGCATGTTGGTGTTTTCTTGTTGATATGAGCATGTTTGTACTTGAATTTATGTTGGGTTAGGTTTAGACATAATATAAAAGGAATTTTATTGTGTTTTTATCTTTTATTCAACTTTGAAATTCATTGTTGAAGTTCAAGTTCTTGAGCTGGAAGTTCTTGGTGATTTTGCTCAAGTTGGAGCTTTGAATTTTATGTTGTTTAATCTGAATTTTGAGGGTTTTTACCATTAGATTTTTAATGCATGAATTGTATTTTAAGCTCTTGATTTAATTATTGGAAAATATATTTGATGGATTTAAGTTTTGGTTGTGAAATGAGCTGAAATGGATGAGTTTAGGGGCTGAAATTCATTGTTGAATGTTGATTTTTAGTTGCTTGTTTTTAGTGTTATTGGAGAGTGAATTAGGTGTAATTCCTCTCTAATACTTTGTTTATGCTAGGTGAAAGTTTGGTATGATTGTGGGTCGATATAGCATGAAAATTTGTATTTTTGGATGCATTTTCGTGGCTGCAAACTGGGTTTCCTGGGTCTTTAAACCGAGTAGCCGCGGCCATTTTATGGCATTATAGTGTGTTTTTTTTAGGTTTTTGTTTTGATCATAACTTTTGACTCGGGACTCCATTTGGAATGTTCTTTATATCGTTGGAAAGCTCTCTATGTGAATATCTAGAATTTAAATGCCCAGTTTATACTTGTGTCTCCAAGAATTGTGACTAGGATTACTGGAACTTGGTCAGGAGCACCTGGGAATTTGGAATCTCCATATTTGCGAGACATCATGTAAGAAAGTAGTTAGCACGTAGAGATATGCGCAATGACGCTTATATGCAATATGATATATATGAAAGACTAGAAACTAGGTTTAGAGTTATTACTCTAAAGTGAGCGATTTCTTGGCTTAGGGTTATTACCCTAATAAACAGTCATTATGTAATTGAAATGCCACGATGTATATAGATGTATATTGAAATTCACGGTTATGTGTTCCAGGTATAATCAGGTTGGACTCGGTAACTAGAACCGAGATGAACCGTTCTAAGCTCTTATTGTAATTCGACGTGTGAGCGTAACACGTAGGTCTATGCAACATAGACATAATTAGGTGTGTGAGCGTAACACGCGGGTCTCTGTCATACAGACAAATATGAGATGACATTATTATTTAGGTGATGAGTTATATATGATTATCGATATATTCTACTGTGTTGCTGGGCTGGGCTCACGGGTGATCTACTGTCCAGGAAAGGGCAAATTTGTTTCTAATCAGCCATGAGTAGGGGAGTTGGGCGATGTATGTACATGTTCAGGCCACACAAGACCAAGCAGGTTGGGGTCTACCAGTGATGATTTTTTTTTGTAACTCTGTTTTGCCGCTTAGGTCAGCTATTGGAAATAGACTTGTAATATTTTGTAAATTGTTTTAGGGATCACGAGACATGTAACTTTTGTTTGTTTGTAAAGTTAAAATTATTACAAGTTTATTTTCATTCCATTTGCATTTAAAGTTTAAATTTCCCGTGCTTTTCTATTTAGTAATCACATTTACGGGATTAGGGTTTCTTAGTTATCTTTGGTAACGTGCCTAATAGTGAGGGCGTTACAATTTGGTATCAGAGCGCCAAGGTTTTTAAACTTCCTGTATACCGGCCGAACATGTATAATCATTGTCAGAGACAAGCTCAACTCATGGTGTAGTAAGTGTTGAGAGTAAATACTTTACTGCTTATGTGATTATTTATATACTACTTTCCATTTTAGGTAGTATGTAAGCATCTAGAGTATTTATGTGATATGTGATGCCATGCTTAAAATGTTGTATGTTAAGTGTTTATTTATGTGGAGTAAATAGTGGAGATTGCATAAGTGTGGTATTGGTGCTTAACTCGTTGGGGTTGTTGATTATAGGGGTACTTGTAAAATGGACCCTCCGCAATCATCTAGACCACAGGGCAAGCAAGTAGAGCCTGGGGTTGACCAAACCAATCCACCGACACTGCCTACACCTCCGCCGAATTCGGGGGATAATGTGGGGGGTTTGTAATGCTAATCTTCCTGCTGGCTGGCAGCAGATGTTTCAAGAAATGCAAGGTATCATACTTCGTCAAGAGGAAGAGTTGCTTCGATTAAGGCAACCAGCATCGGCTTCCCCTGTTGAGCAAGTGTTACCACCAGCACCTGTGCGAGTGGTGGGTAACTAGGAGTTTATAATGCTGCATAGAGATTCTGTGTTTGAGCGGTTTGTGAAGCTGCAACCTCCGACTTTTTTGGGAGGTATTAATATAATTAAGGTCGGGTAGTGGATAAGTACAATAAGTCGTATCCTTGACAATATGGGAGTGACGGGAACAAAGAGAGTGAATTGTGCAGCTTTTATGTGACAAGATCATGCCCGCGTCTGGTGGGATATTGTGGGACAGACTCGTGACGTCAGTGTGATGACTTGGGATGAGTTCAAGAGTCTGTTTGAGGAAAAATGTTATAACATTGCTGTGAGGAATTCACACATGGAAGACTTTGTGAAATTAACTTAGGGGAAGATGTTTGTGGCCGAGTACACTCTGGAGTTTGATCGGCTGTCTAAGTTTGCTGGTGATCTGGGTGGCCACAGATTTCACCAGGAAACAGAAATATGTGAGAGGACTGAATGCCACAATCAGTCGGGACTTGAAAATCACCACTTCACATGACACTTTGTACAAGAAAGTGGTAGAGCTAGCCTTAGTTGATGAGGAGGTTGAGCAACATGTAATAAAGGAACAGATTGCAAAGGATGCCATCATGGCATCGAATCCTCCTACTAGTGGTAATGTCAGTAAGGGGACCGACGGTTGTAACCCTGATCACAAACGGAAGGCTGATGCTTCCAGAACATCAAGGGGTGATAGAAAGTTTCGAGGAAATAGAGTTGGCCGTTAGGGCCGCGGATCTTCATTCCGATCTTATCCTGAGTGTCCTAAATGCAAGAAACTGTTGGAAATTATTTTACCAGGATCTTAGATCTACTCACAAGTATGTTTATTAACATCCTAAATAAGAACTTTCTAAAACGATAAATTAAACACATATAAAGTTTAAGAAACCTTACATTGGGTGCAGCAGAATTAAATGACTCCTTCCGTTCAGATCTCTAACCCTTGAATCCTTTCTGTAACAGAGTATTATCAAGACCTGAACCTGGATCTTCTTCTCTGAATCCTTGATGCTGAATCTCCTTTGCTGATGATCTTTCTTCACGATCTTCCTCACTATGATTGAGGTATTGCTTGATGTGTGTGGGCACTACTCTAATCACTAATGTAATTTCGAAATTCAAAGGAAGAAGGAAGAGAGAGAGTGGCGGCTAGAGAAGAGAGAGTGGAGGCTCAGGTTTTTCTGATTCACAAAGTGTAATTTTCCTGAAGCCTTCACTATCTATTTATAGCATTCCACTAGGGTTAGATTTGAATTATATGGCATTAAAATAATGAAAAAATCAACTTAAAATACCTATAAAGGTGGCCGGCCATGGCTAGGTGGACTGGGCCTTGATTTTTGCAATTTTGCAATTTTAACACCTTTTGAATCTGATTTTCTCAAAAATGCCAATTTCCTAATTCAATCATTTAAATGCCAATTCTAACTATTTAATAACTATAAATAATTATTAAATAATATTGTCATTTATCATATTTATTAATTGAACCATACAAAGTATCATAATTAACAAATATGCCCCTATTAAGTCTTTCTTTACAATTTCGCCCTTACTTAGTGAAAATTTCACAAATAGACATAGTCTAATTTGTGAATTATAATTGATTAATCAAAACCAATTACATGAGTCTTACAAACAATATTATCTCAACTAGTGGGGGGACCATGGGTCTATATAACCGAGCTTCCAATAAGTAGATCAAGAATTTAGCACTAAAATTCACTAACTTATTAATTCTTCGTTGAATCCACGAATAGAACTTAGAATTGCACTCTCAGTATATAGAATGCTCTATATGTTCCACCATATATACACATCATTAGTTATCCATTGTTATAATCCTAATTTGATCAATGATCCTCTATATGAATGATCTACACTGTAAAGGGATTACATTACCGTTACACCCTACTATGTATTTCATCCTTAAAACACTTGACCTCGTATAAATGATATTTCAGCTTATGTGAAATGAGTATTCCACCATTTATTTTCGTTTGGTCAAGCTCGAAGGAGATCATCCTTTGCTTACTATTCGCCAGATAGAAGCTATAGTTTCCATGTTTATGTTAGCGCTCCCACTCAATTGCACTATCGTGTTCCCAAAATGTTTGTATCACCCTGACCTAAAAGTAGGCTTAACTAACAAATCAAAGAATGCTCTATATGTTCCACCATATAGACACATCATTAGTTATCCATTGTTATAATCCTAATGTGATCAATGATCCTCTATATGAATGATCTACACAGTAAAGGGATTAAATTACCGTAACACCCTACTATGTATTTTATCCTTAAAACACTTGACCCCGTATAAATGATATTTCAGCTTATGTGAAATGAGATCTCCACCATTTATTTTCGTTTGGTCAAGCTCGAAGGAAATCATCCTTTGCTTACTATTCGCCAGGTAGAAGCTATAGATTCCATGTTTATGCTAGCGCTCCCACTCAATTGCACTACCGTGTTCCCAAAATGTACGTATCACCCTGACCTAAAAGTAGGCTTAACTAACAAATCAAATAACACGAATAGTCTTTCAAGATTGAGCCTAATCATAACAGGATTAAGATCATTTGATCTAGGATCAACTTGGCGATATTGACTTGAATAGATTTTACGGTAAGTTTAATTAAATCTTAATCACAGTTCAATATCGGTCCCTTCTGATGCATACTCCATGCATCCAACCTGAGCTTTACTTTAACCAATGTTCTGGGAAGAACATAGTATTTCTCCAAATACAAGTAAACTCTTGTTGTAGATTATCATATCAGTAGGACCCTGTGTCTGATAAATCTAGGAAACTTTATTCACATAGTCATGTTTACTTTCCAATGTGATGACAGCACAATAAACATGATCAAGTATGTGAAAAGGGTTTAAGATGAATTTATAAATCAATTCGACAAGCAATTGATAAAGTGAGCCAAAACATACACAAATGAATGAAAAATACTTCTGTTTCATTATTGATGTTGAATAAAATAGATTACATTGAAATGGAGTTTTATTTAGGGCATAAAACCTAACAAACTCCCACTTGCACTAATATAAAACTAATTAGTACATATCAATTAATCCTAAATTCTGACAGTGCTTTTCAAAGGCTGTCACGACCAGGACTTTGGTGAATGGATCAGCTAGGTTGTCCTCTGTGTCAACTTTCTCAACTAGTACATCCCCTCTTGCCATGTATTCTCTGATAATGTGATACTTCCTTTCAATGTGTTTGCTTCTCTTGTGGCTTCGAGGTTCTTTGCTGTTTGCTATTGCTCCATTGTTATCACAGAGTAGTACCAGAGGCTTTTCCATTCCAGGAACAACTCCTATGCTGGTGAAGAACTTTCTTAGCCAGACAAGTTCTTTAGCAGCTTCGGCTGCTGCTATGTATTCAGCTTCCATAGTTGAGTCCGATATTGCGGTTTGTTTAGCACTTCTCCAAACCACTGCTACACCCCAAAGAGTAAACACCATCCCAGATGTTGATTTCCTGTCTTCAAGACTTGCCTAGAAATCTGAATCAGTGTAGCCTATGGGATTTAAAGCACCACCCTTGTAGACTAACACAAGATTCCTTGTACTCTTTAAGTATTTCAGAATATACTTAACTGCATTCCAATGTTCTTGTCCTGGATTAGACTGATACCTGCTCACAATTCCAACAACATAACAGATGTCAGGTCTAGTGCACAACATTGCATACATTAGACTTCCAACTGCAGAGGCATAGGGAATATTCGCCATGTCCTCTATCTCTTGAGGATCAGTCGGAGACTGTTCCTTAGATAGACGAATACCATATCTAGAAGGCATGTTTGCCCCATTGGTGTTGCTCATGGAGAATCTCTCTAAGACTTTGTCTATGTAGGTTGTTCGAGAGAGAGCAAGAGATCTGTTCTTCCGGTTTCTTATAATCTGAATACCAAGAACATAGGCTGCTTCACCCAAATCTTTCATATCGAATTGAGTGTTGAGCCACTCCTTAATGTGAGTCATTTTCTTGACATTGTTTCCAATGATCAAAATGTCATCAACATAAAGGACCAGGAATACTACTATTTGGTCTTCCTTGAGTTGGTAAACACAAGGTTCATCTTCATTCTGAAGAAAGCCGTAGGTCTTGATGATTTCATCAAACCTTTTATTCCATGAGCGAGAAGCTTGCTTAAGTCCATAGATAGACCTGTTTAACTTGCAAACTTTCTTTTCCTGCCCAGGAAGAACATAACCTTCTGGTTGCTCCATATAGATGGTTTCTTCAAGTACCCCATTAAGGAAGGCAGTCTTATTTGCCAGATTTCATAATCGAAAGCAGCGGCTATGGAGAGAAGAATTCAGATGGATTTGAGCATGGCAACAGGACTAAAAGTTTCCTCATAGTCCACGCCTTCTCTTTGGGTATAACCCTTGGCTACAAGTCTAGCTTTGAAAGTTTCGACTTCGCCTCCAGCTCCTCTTTTCTTCTTGTAAACCCACTTGCATCCTATCGGATGATAGTCGTCAGGTGCGTCTACATATTCCCAGACTTTGTTCTTTTTCATGGAATCCATTTCTGAATCAATGCCGGCTGACCATCGTTTCCGTTGCGGACTAGCCATTGCCTGTTTATAGGTTAATGGATCGTCATCAATAACGTCATCTACGACCATATTAATTTCACCATCCAAGCCATAACGAGCAGGTTTTGTTGAAACCCTTGTTGGAAGTTATTTTACCAGGAACTTAGATCTACTCACAAGTATGTGTATTTAACAACCTAAATATGAACTTCTAAAACGATATGAAATTAAACACATAAGAGTATCAGAAATTTTACAGTGATTGCAGCGGAATATATATGTCTCCTCCCACTCAGATCTCTAACCCTTGATTCCTTTCTGTAGCAGAGTATAATCAAGATCTGAGCCCGAAAGTCCTTCTTTGTTGTTTCTGAATTCTACACAGCCTTCCTCACTATGATTGAGGTATTACTTGATGTGTGTGGGCACTACTCTAGCACTCATACATTTCGAAACAGTAAAGGTATAGAGAGAGAGAGGGTGGCGGCTCAGAGAGAATTTTCTGAGAGAAAATTCTTTTAGAATAATGCTGTGAAAAGCTTGTACAGTTATTCAGATGTGTCAAACTCTGAAGCCTTTGCCTTCTATTTATAGAAGACCACAAAGGGCTATGATTGACATTTTGAACTGAGAAAATCAAAGGGAAAAGGAAGGTAAAGGGGCCGGCCTAGGCAATGTGGAAACAAGGCTTGCCTCTTTTCCAACTTTCCTTTTCCTACACTTGATAGTTTCCCTTTTGTGAAAAATTGCCAATTCCATTGTTCAACCATATTAATGATAAATCTAATTATTTAATAATTAAAAATAATTATCAAATAATATATTATTATTTATTTTACTAATAATGAAACTAATTAAAGTTTCCTAATTAATAAATATGCCCTTCAAAATCTCTATTTACTGTTTTGCCCTTAATAAGTGCTAAATTCTCAAACTGACAAGTCTATCTTGAGAATTTTTAATTGATTAATTAAAATCAATTAAATGAGTCCTACAAGTAATATCATCTCAACTAGTGAGGGGACCATGGGTCTATATATCCGAGCTTCCAATAAGCAGATCTAGAATTTACCACTTAAATTCACTGACTTATTAATTCTTCGTTGAATCCACACATAGAACTCAGAATTGCACTCTCATTATATAGAATGCTCTATATGTTCCACCATATAGAAACATTATTAGTTAGCCATTGTTATAATCCTAATGTGATCAATGATCCTCTATATGGATGATCTACACTGTAAAGGGACTTAAATTACCGTAACACCCTACAATGTATTTTATCCTTAAAACACTTAACCCTGTATAAATGATATTTCAGCTAAGTGAAATGAGTACTCAATCATTTATCTCGTTTGGTTAAGCTCGAAGGAAATCACCCTTTGCTTACTATTCGCCAGATAGAAGCTATAGATTCCATATTTATGTTAGCGCTCCCACTCAATCGCACTACCGTGTTCCCAAAATGTATGTATTGCCCAGACTAAAGTTTTAGGCTTAACTAACAAATCAAAGAACTCGAATAACACTCTTGAAATTAAGCCTAACCATATCAGGATTTAGATCATGTGATCTAGGATCAACTTCTGATATTGAATTGAATAGATGTCTACCGTAAGTTTCAAAATCTAATTCAAAGTTCAATATCGGTCCATTCCAATGCATACTCCATGCATCCAACCTGAGCTTTACTTTAACCTATGTTCTGGAAAAAACATAACATTTCTCCAAATGTAAGTAAACTCTGTTGTAGATTGTCATATCAGTGAAACCCAGTGTTCTGATAAATCTAGGAATACTTTATTCACATAGTCATGTTTATTTTCCACTGTGTTGACAACACAATAAACATGTTCAAGTATGTGAAAAGGGTTTGGATGAATTTATAAATCAAATAGACAAGCAATTGATTAAGTGAACCAAAACATACACAAGTGAATGAAAATTGACTTCTGTTACTTTATTGATATAGAATAATCTAGATTACATTGAAACAAAGTTTTATTTAGGGCATAAAACCCAACAAACTCCCACTTGCACTAATATAAAACAAATCAGTACATTTCAATTAATCCTAAATTCTGACGGTGCTTTCCGAATGAAGTTACTGCCAAGACTTTGGTGAATGGATCAGCCAAGTTATCCTGCGTATCCACTTTCTCCACCAGTACATCCCCTCTTGCCACATATTCTCTGATAATATGATACTTTCTTTCTATGTGCTTACTTCTCTTGTGGCTCCGAGGTTCCTTACTGTTGGCTATAGCTCCAGTGTTATCACAAAGCAGGACTAGAGGCCTTTCCATTCCAGGAACTACACCAAGACTGGTGAAGAACTTCCTAAGCCAGACAACCTCTTTAGTTGCTTCGGCGCGGCTATGTATTCTGCCTCCATGGTAGAATCCGAAATCGCAGTTTGTTTAGCACTTCTCCAAACTACTGCTCCACCTCCAAGAGTAAACACCATCCCAGATGTAGATTTCCTGTCTTCAAGACATCCCTAGAAATCTGAGTCTGTATAGCCTAAGGGATTCAAAGCACCACCCTTGTAGACTAATACATAATCTCTTGTACTCTTTAAGTATTTCAAAATATACTTAACCGCGTTCCAATGTACCCTCCCTGGATTTGACTGATACCTGCTCACGATTCCAACTGCATAGCAGATGTCAGGTCTAGTGCATAGCATAGCATACATTAGACTTCCAACTGCAGAAGCATAAGGAATTTTGGCCATGTCTTCTATCTCTTGAGGATCAGTAGGACACTGTTCCTTAGATAGACGGATACCATGTCTAGAGGGCATGTTTGCCCCTTTGGTATTGGTCATGGAAAATCTCTCTAGAACTTTGTCAATGTAAGCTGTTTGAGAGAGAGCAAGGGATCTGTTCTTCCGGTTTCTGACAATCTGAATACCAAGAACATAGGCTGCCTCACCCAAGTCTTTCATGTCGAATTGAGTGTCAAGCCATTCCTTGATGTGAGTCATTTTCTTGACATTGTTTCCAATGATCAAAATGTCATCAACATAAAGGACCAGGAATACTACTACATGGTTTTCCTTGAGTTGGTAAACACAAGGTTCATCTTCATTCTGATGAAAGCCGTAGGTCTTGATGATCTCATCAAACCTTTTGTTCCATGAGCGAGAAGCTTGCTTAAGCCCATATATGGACCTATTTAACTTGCAAACTTTATTCTCCTGCCCAGGAAGAACATAACCTTCTGGTTGCTCCATTTAGATGGTTTCTTCAAGAAGCCAATTAAGAAAAGCTGTCTTGACATCCATTTGCCAGATTTCATAATCTAAAGCGGCAGCTATGGAGAGAAGAATTCGGATGGATTTGAGCATGGCAACAGGACTAAAAGTTTCCTCATAGTCCACACCTTCTCTTTGGGTATAACCCTTGGCGACCAGTCTAGCTTTGAAAGTTTCGACTTCACCTCCAGCACCTCTTTTCTTCTTGTAGACCCATTTACATCCAATTGGACAAAAATCTTCAAGTGGTTCTACATATTCCCAGACTTTGTTCTTTTTCATGGAATCCATTTCTGAATCCATACCGGCTGACCATCGCTTCCGTTGCGGACTTGCCATTGACTGTTTATAGGTCAATGGGTCGTCATCAATACCGTCACCAACGACCATATTGATTTCACCATCCAAGCCATAACGAGATGGTTTCGCTGAAACCCTCCCACTGCGACGAGGAGCGGTGACTTTCTGAACAGGAGCTTTAGTAGTAGTCTTCTCAGTTGCTACAACTGAGGGAGTGGGATGTTCCTCTTCTTGAGTAGAAGAAGATGGTACATTTGAAGGAACAGTATCTGTGAGCATTTCCTCTAATACAATTTCACTTTTCGGTTTGTTGTCTTTCATATAGTTCTCTTCAAGGAAAGTAGCATTTGTAGAGACAAACACTTTGTTATCCTTGTGACTATAGAATAGTCCACCCCTAGTCTCTTTAGAATTTCCGACAAACATGCAAACCTCAGTTCGCGATTCCAGTTTGCTTTCTTTCTTTCTTAAGACGTGAGCAGGGCACCCCCAAATCCTATAATGGCGCAAACTAGGTGTGCGACCATTCCATAGTTCGACGGGTGTCTTAGGGACTGCTTTAAATGGAACAACATTTAAGATGTCGTTAGCCATTTGAATAGCATATCCCAAGAAGGACGTAGACAGAGTTGAGTAACTCAGCATAGACCTAACCATTTCTAAGAGAGTGCGATTTCTTCTTTCTGCAACTCCATTCTGCTATGGAGTGCTAGGGGCAGTATATTGGGATTCAATTCCAAGTTCAATTAAATGATCTTTGAACTGCATATCCATATATTCTCCACCCCTATCAGTTCGCAAGATCTTTAATGTTTTACCTAATTGGTTTTGAGCCAAAGCATGAAATTCCTGAAACTTTTCAAACGTTTCAGATTTCTTTTGCATTAGGTAAAGAAAACTATTTCTAGAGAAATCGTCAATGAAAGTGACGAAATACTCATAACCTCCTCTGGCTTTTACATTCAGCGGTCCGCAAACATCTGAATGTACTAACCCTAGGGGTTCTTTGGCACGCTCTCCCTTTGCAGAGAAAGAACGTTTGGTCATTTTTCCTTCTAGGCAAGACTCGCAGACTGGCAGTTCTCCTAAGACGACATTTTTCAATGGACCGTCTTAGGTTAGCCTATTGAGTCTATCAAAGCCTATATGACCTAAACGTAAATGCCATAGATAAGTTTGATCATCATTATCAATCTCTTTTCTCTTAAGGCTTATAGGTCTAGCTACATTGAAAAGTTCAGTATTTAGTGAGATTTGAGTATCAGGTCTTAAAACATAAAGCCCTCGTTCCATGTTTGCAACACATATATGAAATCCATTACGAGAAATTGAACAATTTGAACTCAAAAAATTCAATATATAAAATTGTGTCTGTAAACATGAAACACTAATCAAGTTTCTACTAAAATTAGGAATATATAAAACATTCTCTAAAAGTAAAAACTTCTTAGAATTAAACTTGATTCGGGCTGTTCCTCTTGCTTTAACTGATACCAACTCGCCATTTCCAACTTTAAGCTTTAACTCATCTGGGTGAAGATTCTCCCAAGTTTCAAGCAGTTGTAATGAAGAACATACATGGTTAGTAGATCCAAAATCAACAATCCAGGAGGATTTGTCGTTCTCTAAAACACATGATTCAAATACAAAAGCATCACCTTCGTTTGAATTGTCTAGAAGCCTGGGACATTGTTCTTCTTTATGTCCCTTTCCATTACAATTCGCACATAGAACATGATGTCTGACATTTGTACTTGAAGAAGCAGCTTTGTTGGAGCCCTCATGCTTAATCTTCTTCCTCTGATTAAAGCTTGCAATGCTAGGAGGTCTCATTGCAATCAGATCCCGCTCATGGGCCCTCAACTCAGACTCGAGTTTGTCCATGTCGGAGGAGTTAGGATTGTTCAATAAGTAATATAGAACAAAACTGTTATACTCCTGAGGAAGACTATAAAGTATGAGTTTTACCCATTGTTCCTTTGATAAATCAATTCCTAGTAGATTTGCCTTTTGGAATTTCAGATTCATCAACAATAGGTGCGAGTTAATGCAACTACCAGGATGCATTTTCACACTATTGAGTTCTTTCGCAAAGATACTAACTAGGAGTGGATCGGGATGAGGGTTATTCATATTGGCACTACAACATATGAATAAACAGAAGTAAGGTTTTGGTTCTATAAATTCATGCACAGGTTCAGAAAACAAACAATCACTTATGTTATAAAAATACTAAATCTAACATAGTTTATTTTCCAAGGTTTCCAACGAACTGATACAGTGTCCCGTTTAGGCGAGAGTCAAAGCATCATCCATTGAATAGAGTTGTCAATTCATCTAAAATGTCAAACATTCTAGCAACCTTTTATTCGATCAAGATTGGAATTCAGCGTTGTCCCGTTTAGGCGAGAGTCAAGGCAATTCTATCTTATGAGCTTCTACCATTGTTTCGCATTCTTATAAGTCTTACATAGTCGCCACCATTAGGGTGGTCATGAACCATATAAATAAACTTATAAGAATACTTATCTTTCGAGATTAAACGGCGCTAACTTGCTAATGAACGTTCCTCCATTAGGGAGGATTACTCACTAAAACAATAGCTATGTAAAACCAACAATGGAGATCGAATTTCTCTTTGATTAAAGCTCATTATTTAAACATGTATTTTGTCTAATCATTTATATTCCATATCTCAATAATGAAATATTACAAATTAAAGTAAAAACTTTAATTAAATTTCAAAAATGGAATAATTTTGAAAAATATCTTATTTAAGTTGTTTAGAAAATCTAAATACCCAACTTAAAATATTCTTCAAACAATGACTTAATTAAATATTACCAATTAAGTAGTAACCACTTAATTTAGAAGATATTCCATTTTAAGTTCCCATATTTAGAAAATATCAACTTAAAAAATATCTAAAGAATCTTAATAACCAATTGCCAAAATTCCTCAATTTAATTTATAATAGGAAACTCAAGAATATTCAAATCTAAGTTGATTTGATAGATTTAACTAAATCTCAACTTAAATAGGAATATTTAATGAGATTATAAAAGTAAGATTCAGAAAGAATTTATATGGTTATAATTCCATATTTAATTAAAACAAGAAAAATACATATAGCTTTCCAGAATATGACTATTCAAACTATGTTTTTCTTAAATTAATTTCAAGGAACAATGAAATTAATTATGTTGCTAATCAATCTTTTATTAGGTCAAACTAATATAATTAACCTATCACAGTTATCCAAATCAGGCAAATGGGCCTTCACAATTGGGGTTGTTCATGTGAGGGGGAGCTGGGTCCAGTATGTCGCACCCACTTCTAAGGCTCCCAACTCTCACACAAGGCCCAAAAGAGAGGAATTTAACCTTACAATGAATAACTGTTATTAATTGAATAGGCTCACAACTAAATGAGCCTAAATAAAATCTATCAGTTATGATATTTTATTTAGCAACAACCACCTATATGTATCTATAATAGAAATTAAACATATAGGCTCACACAGGCATACACATTTGGATGGATCCTATCATGTTGCTAGGTCATACACAGATGAAAGAAGTTTGTAAAAATTACCTGTTACAAATTATTTACTTGATCTATCGTCAATTGAACCTTTGGTTAAAACAAGATCATCTGATCTATCATCAAGTTAACCAAGGCAATTTAGATCAAGCAATAATAGGTTTTAGAAAACTTACAAACAATCTAAAACACATACTCCTGCAACAAGGTTAGATTTGGATAGTTGGATGTAGGATTTATTTAATTTTAATCATTTATTTCGAAAAATAAAATAAAATTAAACCTACTATTTTGAAAAATTAGGTTTTGGGTAACCTAAATGTCATTTCAAAATAAATTGCTAACTTTCTTTTTAAATTTCATGTTATTTAATAAATTAAATAATAAAATAGAAAATGGTAAATACATACCCTTTCTTGTTTTACAATTTAATTTAATTAACAAATAACAAAATTTAAAAGTTAACAAAAATACCTTATTTCCTCTTTTAAAATTATCATGATTATTGTGATCTTATTTTAATTAAGGTCAAGTTACCAAAAAAAATTAATATTTGACCTTAAAAAAAATGAAATTATCAAATTTTAAAGGAAATAAGAAAAAGGTAAGCAAAACTTAATTTTTTCCTATTTTCAAAATCAAATTACACTAATATCTAAAATTAATTTTAAAAATTAAAATTAATTAGTTTCTGATAATTAGATTTGAAATTTGAAAAACAAAAATCAGTATACAAAACTACACAAAAAATCAGAATTTAATTCCATGAAATAGCATGAAAAATCGAAAAAATTGGAAAATTGGATGAACTGTACGAATGGCATGCTGTGCATGGCCATCCGCGTGCGGATCTTGGTGCATGACCGAGAGATCACGGCGCAGGGAGGCTGCAAGCAGCCATTCCGCGCGCGTGATCATGTTGCTCGTCACCCCGATTTTTCCAATTTTCAAAAATTCATAACTAATTCAAATTAAATCGAAATCGAGTTCTGTAAAAAAGTAAATTGCTTAGAATTTTCCAAACTATCCAACAAAAATAATTACATAATAAAAACAGTAACCATTTTTCCCAGAATTAACAAACAACATTCAAACATCAATATGACACTCAAAGCAACATGATACCATCCAAAAAACAAGCAAATCGTTTTAAGTCCAAATTTCTTGCAAGCAAATCAATTACCATGGCTCTGGTGCCAGTTGTTGGAAGTTATTTTACCAGGAACTTAGATCTACTCACAAGTATGTTGATTTAACAACCTAAATATGAACTTCTAAAACGATATGAAATTAAACACATAAGAGTATCAGAAATCTTACAGTGATTGGAGCGGAATATATATGTCTCCTCCCACTCAGATCTCTAACCCTTGATTCCTTTCTGTAGCAGAGTATAATCAAGATCTGAGCCCGAAAGTCCTTCTTTGTTGTTTCTGAATTCTACACAGCCTTCCTCACTATGATTGAGGTATTACTTGATGTGTGTGGGCACTACTCTAGCACTCATACATTTCGAAACAGTGAAGGTATAGAGAGAGAGAGGGTGGCGGCTCAGAGAGAATTTTCTGAGAGAAAATTCTTTCAGAATAATGTTGTGAAAAGCTTGTACAGTTATTCAGATGTGTTAAACTCTGAAGCCTTTGCCTTCTATTTATAGAAGACCACCAAGGGCTATGATTGACATTTTGAACTGAGAAAATCAAAGGGAAAAGGAAGGTAAAGGGGTCGGCCTAGGCAATGTGGAAACAAGGCTTGCCTCTTTTCCAACTTTCCTTTTCCTACACTTGATAGTATCCCTTTTGTGAAAAATTGCCAATTCCATTGTTCAACCATATTAATGATAAATCTAATTATTTAATATTTAAAAATAATTATCAAATAATATATTATCATTTATTTTATTAATAATGAAACTAATTAAAGTTTCCTAATTAATAAATATGCCCTTCAAAATCTCTATTTACTGTTTTGCCCTTAATAAGTGCTAAATTCTCAAACTGACAAGTCTATCTTGAGAATTTTTAATTGATTAATTAAAATCAATTAAATGAGTCCTACAAGTAATATCATCTCAACTAGTGAGGGGACCATGGGTCTATATATCCGAGCTTCCAATAAGCAGATCTAGAATTTACCACTTAAATTCACTGACTTATTAATTCTTCGTTGAATCCACACATAGAACTCAGAATTGCACTCTCAGTATATAGAATGCTCTATATGTTCCACCATATAGACACATTATTAGTTATCCATTGTTATAATCCTAATGTGATCAATGATCCTCTATATGGATGATCTACACTGTAAAGGGACTTAAATTACCGTAACACCCTACAATGTATTTTATCCTTAAAACACTTAACCCTGTATAAATGATATTTCAGCTAAGTGAAATGAGTACTCAATCATTTATCTCGTTTGGTTAAGCTCGAAGGAAATCACCCTTTGCTTACTATTCGCCAGATAGAAGCTATAGATTCCATATTTATGTTAGCGCTCCCACTCAATCGCACTACCGTGTTCCCAAAATGTATGTATTGCCCAGACTAAAGTTTTAGGCTTAACTAACAAATCAAAGAACACGAATAACACTCTTGAAATTAAGCCTAACCATATCAGGATTTAGATCATGTGATCTAGGATCAACTTCTGATATTGAATTGAATAGATGTCTACGGTAAGTTTCAAAATCTAATTCAAAGTTCAATATCGGTCCATTCCAATGCATACTCCATGCATCCAACCTGAGCTTTACTTTAACCTATCTTCTGGAAAGAACATAACATTTCTCCAAATGTAAGTAAACTCTGTTGTAGATTGTCATATCAGTGAAACCCAGTGTTCTGATAAATCTAGGAATACTTTATTCACATAGTCATGTTTATTTTCCACTGTGTTGACAACACAATAAACATGTTCAAGTATGTGAAAAGGGTTTGGATGAATTTATAAATCAAATAGACAAGCAATTGATTAAGTGAACCAAAAGATACACAAGTGAATGAAAAATTACTTCTGTTACTCTATTGATATAGAATAATCTGGATTACATTGAAACAGAGTTTTATTTAGGGCATAAAACCCAACGACCCTCCCACTACGACGAGGTACGGTTGTCTTCTGAACAAAAACTTTAGTAGTAGATTTCTCAGTTTGTTCAACTGAGGGAGTGGGATTGTCTTCTTCACGAGTGGAAGAGGACGGAACATTGGAAGGACTTATATCTGATAGCAATTCCTCTAGAACAACTTTACTTTTCAGTTTGTAGTCTTTAATATAGTTCTCTTCAAGGAAAGTAGCATTTGTAGAAACAAACACTTTATTATCCTTGTGACTATAAAATAATCCACCCCTAGTCTCTTTAGAATTTCCGACAAACATGCAAACCTCAGTTCGCGATTCCAGTTTGCTTTCTTTCTTTCTTAAGACGTGAGCAGGGCACCCCCAAATCCTATAATGGCGCAAACTAGGTGTGCGACCATTCCATAGTTCGACGGGTGTCTTAGGGACTGCTTTAGATGGAACAACATTTAGAATGTCATTTGCCATCTGTATAGCATATCCCCAGAAGGACGTAGACAGAGTTGAATAACTCAGCATAGACCTAACCATCTCCAAAAGAGTGCGATTTCTTCTTTCTGCAACTCCATTTTGTTGTGGAGTAGCTCAGGCAGTGTATTGGGATTCAATTCCAAGTTCAATTAAATGATCTTTGAACTGCATATCCATATATTCTCCACCCCTATCAGTTCGCAAGATCTTTAATGATTTACCTAATTGGTTTTGGGCCAAAGCATGAAATTCTTGAAACTTTTCAAACGTTTCAGATTTCTTTTGCATTAGGTAAAGAAAACTATATCTAGAGAAATCGTCAATGAAAGTGACAAAATACTCATAACCACCTCGGGCTTTGACATTCAAAGGTCCGCAGACATCGGAATGCACTAACCCTAGAGGGATTTGGCACGCTCTCCCTTTGCAGAGAAAGAACGTTTAGTCATTTTTCCTTCTAGGCAGGACTCGCATACTGGCAGTTTACCTAAGACGACATTTTTCAATGGACCGTCTTTGGTGAGCCTATTGAGTCTATCAAAGCCTATATGACCTAAACGTAAATGCCATAGATAAGTTTGATCATCATTATTAATCTCTTTTCTTTTTAGGTTTCTAGGTCTAGCTACACTGAAAAGTTCACTATTTAGTGAGATTTGAGTACTCGGTCTTAAAACATAAAGCCCTTGTTCCATTATAGCAACACATATTTGAAATCCATTACGAGAAATTGAACAATTTGTACTCGAAAAATTCAATATATAAGATTGTGTTTGCAAACATGAGACACTAATCAAGTTTCTACTAAAGTTTGGAATAAATAAAACATTTTCTAAAATTAAAAATCTTTGTTGAAACTTGATGCGGGCTTTTCCTCTAGCTTTGACCGATACTAATTCGCCATTGCCAACTTTAAGCTGTAACTCTCCTAGAAGCAGATTTTCCCAAGTTTCAAGCAACTGCAGTGAAGAACATACATGGTTAGTAGACCCAGAATCAACAATCCAGATGGATTTGTCGTTCTCTAAAACACATGATTCAAAGACAAAAGCATTACCTTCGTTTGAATTGTTTAGAAGCCTGGGACATCGTTCTTCATGATGACCCTTTCCATTACAATTCGAACATAGAAGATTATGTCTGATAATTGTACTTGAAGAAGCAGTTTTGCTAGATCCTTCATACCTAGTCCTTTTCCTTCGATTATTGATTGCAAACCCAGGGGGACCCATTGCAATCAAGTTCCGTTCATGGGCTCGTAATTCTGTTTCGAGCTTGTCCATGTCGGAGGAGTTAGAATTGTTGATCATGTAAGAGATAACAAATTCATTATACTCCGGAGGAAGACTATTAAGGATAAGTTGGACCCACTGTTCTCTTGATAAATCAATTCCTAGTAGATTTGCCTTTTGGAACTTCAGATTCATCATCAACAGGTGTGAGTTAATGCAACTACCAGGATGCATTTTCACACTATAGAGTTCTTTTGCTAAGATAGTAACTAAGAAAGGATCGGGGTGTGGGTTATTCATAATGACACTACAACACATCAATAAAACAGAAGTAAGGTTTTGGCTCATAAATTCATACACAATTTAGAAAATAACAAGTAATGAAATATGTTATAGAAATACTAAATCTAACATAGTTTATTTTCCAAGGTATTTCAACAAAATGATACAGTGTCCCGTTTAGGCGAGAGTCAAACCATCATCCATTGAATAGAGTTGTCAGCTCATCTAAAATGATAACCATTCTAGCAACCTTTTATTCGATCAAGATTGGAATTCAGCGTTGTCCCGTTTAGGCGAGAGTCAAGGCAATTCTATCTTATGAGCTTCCACCATTGTTTCATAACTTGCAAGTCAAGTATGGTCGCCACCATTAGGGTGATCTATACCATACAAAACACTTACAAATTACTTATCATGCGAGGTTAAACGGTGCGAAATTGCTAATGAACGTTCCTCCATTAGGGAGATTACTCACTAAAACAAACGCGGTGTAAAACCCACAATGGAGATCGAATGTCTCTTGATTAAAAGCTCATTATTTAAAAATAATATATTTATTTTGTATAATCATTTAAATTTGATATTATAATAATGAAAAATTACAAACTAAAGTTGGTTTAAATAAAAAATAACTTTAATTAATTTTCAATTATTATTTAAATTGAAAAATAAATTCAAATAAATATGGAACAAGTTCCATAATATAATAATGAAAAATTACAAATCAAAATTGATTTAAAAAAAATCAACTTTAATTAATTTTCAATTATTATTTAAATTCAAAAATTAAATTTGAATACTAATGGAACAAATTTGAAAATATCTTGTTTAAGTTGTTTTAGAAGAATCTAAAAAATTAACTTAAATATCTTTCAAATTAGATTTAATTAAATTTAAAATTAAGTTATAACCACTTAATTTGAAGATATTCCATTTTAAGTTAATATTTGAAAAAATATCAACTTAAAAAAAATATCTAAAGAATCTTAATAACCAATGCCTAAAATTCCTCAACTTAATTTTAAAATTTTGAATTCAAAAGATATTCAGATTTAAGTTGGTTAGTTGTAAACAACTAAATATCAGCTTAAATAGGAATATTTAATGAAAAATTTAAATTAAGCTTCAGAAAGAATCTAGATGGTTATAATTCTATATTTAATTAAATACAAGAAAATACATATAGTTTAGCTTAGAATATAAAATTCTTTAAACTATGATTTTCTAAATTAATTTCAAAATAAATGAAATTAATTATGTTGCTAATCAATTTTAATTAGGTTAAACTAGTGTAATTAACCTAGTACAGTCATTCAAATTAGGCAAATGGGCCTTCACAATTGGGGTGGTTTGTGTGAGGGGGTGCTGGGTTCAGTATGTCGTACCCACTTCTATGGCTCCCAACTCTCACACAAGGCCCAAAAGAGAAGAATTTAACCTTAATAAGAACAACTGTTATTTATTGAATAGGCCCAAAAACTAAATGGGCCTAAATAAATTCTATCAAGAACTATGATAATTTATTTTAGCAACATTAACCTATATGCATCTATAATAAATTTAAACACATAGGCTCACACAGGCACACTTTGGATGGGTCCTATCATGTTGCTAGGTCATACACAGATGAAAGAAGATTGTAAATATACCTGTTACAAATTATTATCTTGACCAAGGGAGCCATCAGATCATTAGATCTGGCAAAAGGTAACCATGGCTATTTGCAATCAAGTAATAATAGGTTTTGAAAACTTACACGCAAGTTAAAACACATACTCCTGCAACAAGGTTAGTTGGATAGTTGGATGTAGGATTTATTTAATTTTAAATTAAATATTTAATTTCGAAAATAATTAATTAAATAAATAAAAATAAAAAATTTCGAAAAAATTCGAAATTTTAAATAAAAATTTAAAATTAAACCTACAATTTTTGAAAAATTAGGTTTCAACCAACCTAAATATCATTTCAAAAATTTGCTAACTACTTTTAAATTTTAAATGTTATTTTATAAATAAAAATTAAATAAAAAATTAGAAAAGATAAATAAATATCTTTTTCAAATTTTAAATGTAATTTAAATAAATAAAATAACAAAAATTTAAAAAATTAGCAAAATATCTTATATCATTTAAAAATTACATGATTATAAATATCTTATTTTAAATTTAAAATAAGATAAGATATAATCAAATTTTAAAATAAGATAGATATTTTAAGCAAGAAGATAGATACTAATTCTATTCAAATTCAAATTACACTAATATCTTGAATTAAATTTAAAAAATATTAAATTAATTCAAAATGATAATTAGAATTGAATTAGGAATAGTGATAGTATAAATACAAAACTATACCAAAAATCGGAAGTTAATTCCATGAAAAAGCATGAAAAATCGAAGAAAAACAAAAAAATTCGAAACTGTACGGACAGATTTGCGATCGCAGGAAAATATCAGCACAGCCCCCATTTTTTCAAATCTTAAAAAAATCATAACTAATTCAAATAAAATCCAAATTAAGTTCTGTAAAAGGCTAACTTGCTTAATTTTTTCCATACTATCCAATAAAAATAATTCCCGAGATAAAATCGCAATTATTTTTCACGAAAATTTCACAAACTTCAATCAATCATCAAATAACACTCAATACAACATGATACCATCTAAAGAACATACAAACAATCGTTTTAAAGTCCAAATTTCTTGCAAGTAAATCAATTACCAGGGCTCTGAGGCCAGTTGTTGAAAATTATTTTACCAAGATCTTAGATCTACTCACAAGTATGTTTATTAACATCCTAAATAAGAACTTTCTAAAACGATAAATTAAACACATATAAAGTTTAAGAAACCTTACATTGGGTGCAGCGGAATTAAATGACTCCTTCCGTTCAGATCTCTAACCCTTGAATCCTTTCTGTAGCAGAGTATTATCAAGATCTGAACCTGGATCTTCTTCTCTGAATCCTTGATGCTGAATCTCCTTTGCTGATGATCTTTCTTCACGATCTTCCTCACTATGATTGACGTATTGCTTGATGTGTGTGGGCACTACTCTAATCACTAAATTAATTTCGAAATTCAAAGGAAGAAGGAAGAGAGAGAGTGGCGACTAGAGAAGAGAGAGTGGAGGCTCAGGTTTTTCTGATTCAGAAAGTGTAATTTTCCTGAAGCCTTCACTATCTGTTTATAGCATTCCACTAGGGTTAGATTTGAATTATATCAGTAAAACTCTGTGTCTGATAAATCTAGGAAACTTTATTCACATAGTCATGTTTACTTTCCAATGTGATGACAGCACAATAAACATGATCAAGTATGTGAAAAGGGTTTAAGATGAATTTATAAATCAATTAGACAAGCAATTGATAAAGTGAGCCAAAACATACACAAATGAATGAAAAATACTTCTGTTTCTTTATTGATGTTGAATAAAATAGATTACATTGAAATGGAGTTTTATTTAGGGCATAAAACCTAACAAAAACACCATCAAGGTGAATGTGGGGCCAAGACTTGTTTCTAGTGTGGCATGGTGGGCCACTTTATCAGAGATTGTCCTCAGGCGAAGAAAGAGGAGCCTAAGAAGAATACTACTCATAACCCAGGACGAATTTTTACCAAGACTCTGGCTGATGCTGATGCTAGTCCGTCAGTTGTGACAGGTCAGTTGTCTATAAATGGTTGTTCTTATACTATAATGTTTGACTCGGAGCTACTCATTCTTATGTGTCCAGTAGAGTAATTGAAAGTTTCCATAAACCATGTGATATTTATGCTTTGGTGTTTGGTACCCTGCTACCTTCGGGAGACCTTATAGTATCCACTAGGTGGATTCGGTCCTTGTCCTTGTAGATTGACTGTTGTGAATGAACCACCAATCTAATAGAATTACAACTATCTGATTTTGATATAATCCTTGGAATGGATTTTCTATCTAAGTATGGGGCAACGATTGACTCCAAGCGAAAGATGGTGGTGTTTGAGCCTGATAGTGCTAACCCAGCAGTGTTTGTGGGTAAAGTTTAGTGGGCACGCATACCAAGAATAACACTTTTGAAAGCTAAGGACCGGATGAGCAGAGGTTGTCTAGGATTCATAGTTACTGTAGTGGATACCAGCCAACTTGTGACATCTAGACCTGAGAGTACAAGATTGGTATGCTAGTTTCTTGACGTCTTTCCAGAAGATCTACCGGGATCGCCACCTACCCGGGACATTGAATTTGTAATTGAGTTGGTTTTGGGAGCAGAACCATTATCAAAGGCACCGTATCGAATGACTCCAGTAGAATTAAAAGAATTGAAGATACAACTGTAAGAATTACTGAATCTGGGATTCATTAGGCTGAGTTACTCTCCTTTGGGTGCTCCGGTATTATTTGTGAAGAAGAAAGATGGGTCTCTGCGAATGTGTATAGATTATCGGAAGTTGAACAAGCTTACCATCAAGAACAAGTATCCTTTACCTCGAATTGATGATCTTTTTTATCAACTGAAGGGGAAGACAGTCTTCTCGAAGATCGATCTTCGCATAGGCTATCATCAGCTGAGAATTCTAGAGGAAGATATCCCGAAGACTGTGTTCCGTACTCGGTATGGACATTATGAATTCCTTGTGATGTCTTTTGGACTCACCAATGCCCCGGCAGCATTCATGGACCTTATGAATCGGGTGTTCAATGATTACCTGGATAGATGTGTGATCGTGTTTGTCGATGACATCTTGGTGTATTCTGAATAAGAAGAAGAGAATGAGTTGCATCTTAGATTTGTTTTGCGATGGTTACGAGACCATAAGTTGTATGCTAAGTTCAAAAAGTATGAATTCTGGTTGTCTCGTGTCTCTTTCTTGGGGCACATAGTAGATAAGGATGGAATCATGATGTATCCGGCCAAGATTGAAGCTATTCAGGATTGGCGAAAACAAAAATCAGCCACTAAAGTTAGAAGCTTTCTGGGTTTGGCTGGGTATTATCGTCGGTTCGTTGAGGGTTTTTCAAAGATTGTTGTACCCTTGGCAGAGCTGACCCGAAAGAACTTGAAGTTTGTTTGGACTAATCAGTGTGAGAAAAGTTTTTTGGAGTTAAAGCAGCGCTTAATTACCGCTCCAGTGCTAACTCTTCCTTCTGATAAGGAAAAGTTTGTTGTTTATTGTGATGCCTCAATACAGGGTCTTGGCTGTGTTCTTATGCAAGCTGGAAAGGTAATAGCCTATGCTTCTCGACAATTAAAGGAGTACGAACAGAGGTACTCTACACACAACTTAGAACTTGCGGCAGTAGTATTTGCGCTAAAGATTTGGCGGCATTACTTATATGGAGAGAAATGTGAGATATACAGTGATCATAAAAGTCTGAAATACTTCTTTACTTAAAGAGACCTGAATATGAGACAAAGACGCTGGCTAGAACTGGTGAAGGATTATGATTGTGAGATCCTTTATCACCCTGGTAAGACCAACGTGGTTGTCGATGCCTTGACTAGAAAGGGGGAGAGTCACATAAATACTGTGAAACAAATCTCTGAACAACAAGCAAATGAGATGACCCAAGCTAAAATTGAGTTGGTTGTAGGGCAATTAGGTAATATTACCCTGCAATCTACTCTTTTGGAGCGAATTAGAACGACACAATTGCAAGATCCAGAGTTAGTGAAATCCCGAGACAGGGTTTTGGCTGGGAAAACTGGTGACTTTACAGTGGATGAAACGGGAATGTTACGATTTATGAATCGTGTTTGTGTGCCTATGGATGATGGTATTAAAAGAGAGATTATGAATGAATCTCATACAACTCCTTAATCAGTTCATCCAGGGTAAACAAAGACGTATCAAGACCTCAAGGCTATGTTCTGGTGGCAAAGCATGAAGAATGATATCGCTGGGTATGTTTCTAAGTGTCTTACTTGTCAGCAAGTGAAAGCTGAACATCAGAGGCCTGCAGGGTTGCTGCAGCCATTGAATATTTCAGAGTGGAAAAGGGAAGACGTTTCTATTGACTTCGTGGTGGGATTACCTACAACCACAAGATAGTACAACTCTGTGTTGGTCATAGTGGACAGGTTTACAAAGTCAGCGCACTTCTTACCTGTTTGAATGAACTTCTCCATTGATCAGTATGCTGAGTTATATGTTAGAGAAATTGTTTGTCTTGATGGTGTCCCAAAGTCCATTATTTCGGATAGAGATCCGAAATTCACATCAAGATTCTAGGACAGTCTGCATCGAGCTATGGGAACTCAGTTAAAGTTTAGCACAGCATTTCATCCTCAGACGGATGGACAATTCGAGAGGACTATTCAGATCTTAGAAGACATGCTACGGGCATGTGTGCTTGACTTTGAAGGATCATGGGTAAAGTACCTTCCCCTGATCGAGTTCTCATACAACAACAGCTATCAGGCAACAATCGGGATGGCCCCTTACAAGCTTTTATGTGGAAGAAAATGTAGATCACCTATTCACTGGGATGAAGTGGGTGAAAGAAAGTTCTTGGATCCCGAGGCTGTTCAGAAAACGAGTGAGGCAGTTGATAAAATCAGAGCGCGAATGCTCGCGGCTCAAAGTAGACAGAAGAGTTATGCTGATCCAAAACGTCGGAATATTGATTTTAAGATCGGGGACATGGTATTTCTCCGAATATCGTCGATGAAAGGCATTAAATGCTTTGGTAAGAAAGTGAAGCTTAGCCCAAGGTTCATTGGACCTTTTGAAATTCTTGAGAGGATAGGCAAGTAGCGTACTGGTTGGCTATGCCCCCAGCGCTGGCAACTGTACATGATGTGTTCCATGTTTCAATGCTTCAGAAATATGTCTCAGATTGGTCCCATATCCTGAGTTATGAAGCATTGGAACTTCAGCCAGATTTTTCTTATGAAGAACAACCTGTGCGAATTCTAGACAGAAGGGAGAAAGTCTTGAGAAACAAGACAATAGCACTGGTAAATGTATTATGGAGGACTTGTAAAGTGGAAGAGGCAACCTGGGAACTCGAGACGGATATGCAACAGAAATATCCAGAGTTGTTCAGGTAAATTTCAGGATGAAATTTCGATAAGGAGGGGGTAATTGTAAGACCCTAGGATTAAGAGAATGGATTAGCAAAACCCTAACTAGTTAATTATATATTATTGTGGAATTATATTATTATATAATTTAATATGTGAGAATTTATATGATTTATCACATGTTCAGACCCCGTTGGTGAGCTAGGGGCATTTTAGTAATTTTGATCCGAGAAGGGTAAAATTATGATATTAATATATTTACGTGTTTATGGGACTATATTATTATATAGTACACCTGTATTGTCTTTTCAGGTGTGTTCTGAAGAGTTTGCGCGGTATAATCACAACTGTGTATTTCGGGCCGAATCGGGTTCGGGGCCGAAATACAATTTTGGGATAAATTATTAGCGTTTTATTTATGTGTGATGAATCTAAAATTATTTAAATATGTGTTACATATGAAATGACTTCAATGCCCTTAATTATTTGTGTGTGAGAAATGGCCCTCGGGGCAAAATGGTAAATATGTATTTTTAGATTTATTGTCAACTAAAGGCATTCTTTGTAAAAAAATAAAATTCACTTTTTGCATTTACCTTAACACCAAAAGAGCCCCCTTCCCTCTCTCTCTATCTCTCTTTGTATTTTGTTGAAAAATTTGTGATTTGCTTGGTGTTCAAGCTTGAAATTGAAAATTGCTTGAAAATTGTCTTGGGTTATGCTTGATTTTGAGGAGTTGTGGCTTGATCATTGCATTGAAGCTTGAGGTAGTTTTCTATTGCTGAAATTTAATGAAATTGCTGCTGTGATTTTATGGTTGAAAAGCATGAAATAGGTTTGGATGGTCTTGAGATGTATGTTGGTGTTTTCTTGTTGATATGAGCATGTTTGTACTTGGACATTTTGAATTTATGTTTGGTTAGGGTTAGACATAATTTAAAAGGAATTTTATTGTGTTTTTATTCTGTTATTGAACTTTGAAATTAATTGTTGAAGTTCAAGTTCTTGGTTATTTTGCTCAAGTTGGAGCTTTAAATTTTATATTGTTTAATCTGAATTTTCGGGGTTTTTACCATTGGATTTTTAATGCGTGAATTGTGTTTTAAGCTCTTGATTTAATTATTGGAAAATCTATTTGATGGAATTAAGTTTTTGTTGTGAATTAAGCAGAAATGGATGAGTTTAGGGGTTGAAATTCATTGTTGAATGTTGATTTTTAGTTGCTGATTTTTCGTGTTATTGGAGAGTGAATTAGGTGTAATTCCTCTCTAATTACTTGGTTTATGCTACGTGAAAGTTTGGTATGATTGTGGGTTGATATAGCATGAAAATTGTTGTTTTTGGATGCATTTTTGCGGCTGGAAACTGGATTTCCTCGGTCTTTAAACCAAGTAGACGCGACCATTTTATGGCATTATAGTGTGTTTTTTTCGGGTTTTTATTTTGATCATAACCTTTTACTCGGGACTCTATTTGGAACGTTATTTATATCGTTGAAAAGCGCTTTCCGAGCTCTATGTGAATATCTAGCATTTAAATGCCTAGTTTATAATTTGTAGAAAAGAATTTAGGGATTAACCTTATACTTGTGTATCCTGGAATTGTGACTAGGATTACCGGCACTTGGTCAGGAGCACCCGGGAATTTGGAATCTCCATATATACGGGACATCAGGTAAGACAGTAGTTAGCACGTAGAGATATGCGCAATGACGCTTATATGGAATATGATAGATAGGAAAGACTAGAAACTGGGATTAGAGTTATTACTCTAAAGTGAGCGATTTATTGGCTTAGGGTTATTACCCTAGTAAATTAACAATATGTAATTGTTATGCCATGATGTATATAGATGTATATTGAAATCAAGGGTTATGTGTTCAAGGCATAATCAGGTTGGACTCGGTAACTAGAACCGAGATGAACCGTTCTAAGGCCTTATTGTAATTAGACGTGTGAGAGTAACACGTAGGTCTATGACACATAGACATAAATAGGCGTGTGAGCGTAAATCGCGGGTCAATATGAAATGGCATTATTATTTATGTGATGAGTTATATGTGATTATCGATATATTTTACTGTCTTGCAAGGCTTGGCTCACGGGTGCTCTACTGTGAAGGAAAGGGTAAATCTGTTTCTGATCAGCCATGAGCAGGGGAGGTGGGTGATGTATGTACATGTTCGGGCCACACTAGACCAAGCGGGTTGGGGTCTATCAGTGATGATTTTTTTTGTTACTCTGTTTTGCCGCTTAGGTCAGCTATTGTAAACAGACTTGTAATATTTTGTAAATTGTTTTTGGGATTCCGAGACATGTAACATTTGTTTGTTTGTAAAGTTAAAATTATTACAAGTTTATTTTCATTCGATTTGCATTTAAAGTTTAAATTTCCCGCCTTTTTCTGTTTAGTAATCAGGTTAGGGGATTAGGGTTTCTTCGTTATCGTCGGTAACGTGCCTAATAGTGAGGGCATTACACCATGTATAGTATATATTTCGTTAAATCTATGTGGTTGTTGTTTGTTTGTTTGCTTTTGATATAAATTTTACAGAAATCGTGAGATCTCGTTATTTAGAGTATTTTGTCTGTTCGTATTTTTCTCGATGGGTTCTCGACACGTTCTCGATGGGTTCTTGACACCATTGTCTCAATGTTAGGGATGATCTTTCTCGACTGGTTCTTGATACGTTCTCGATAGGTTCTCGGCACGGATGTCCCAAGGTGAGGGATGACCTTTCTCGAGGGGTTATTCTGAAAATTTGGTCAGTTTGGAATGGTGGTGATGGTATTTTCTAATTCAATGGTGTTGGTTGGGAAAAATAAAAACGATTTATGTTCTTGATTATTTATCGACGGACTCTTGATAGATTATCGACATGTTTTGGTGGGGGTCATTAAGTTTAGATATTATCGATGTGTTATCGATATGTTATCGACATGTTTTTGATAGCTGAGACATTGAAAAAATTGTAATTTTTTTCATTGATTCTCATTTAAATGTCGATTGATTATCGACGAGTTGTCGATAAGATTTAGCTTTTGGTGATAGTCATTAAGTTTAGCTATTATTAAAGGGTTGTCGATATGTTATCGATATGTTATCGATAGTTGAAGCATTGCCAAAAAAATTATAATTTTGTTATTTTTATTGATTATTGTTTGAATATCGATTAATTATTGACGAGTTGTTGATAGATTATCGATTAAGATTTAGCTTTTGGTTCTTGACATGTTAAAGTCTGCGTTATCGATATGTTCTTGACAAGTTCTCGATAGTTGAAGCATTACAACCGAATTGTAATTTTGTTTTTTTTTTATTTATTATCCCTTGAATATCAATTGATTATCGATGGGTTGTCGACAGAATCTTGACAGATTATAACACAATAAAAGTGGTCTAATTTTTGGTGCGTAATGTAATATTATAAGATTAAAACATAAAAATAGTTGAGTAAGAACAATAGATCTAATATATAATATAATTTGTTGGTATCTCGTAACATTACTTTTTTATTTATATATTAAAAATTATCACTTGCATGTTAAACAAACAATAGTGTTAGTTAAGTTATATTATTACAATTAATAGTATAATTTTTTTTTTTTGGTTAATGACAACTATAACAAACTCTTTTTGTTACATAAAAGATTTGTCAATATAAATAGCACATATATGTATATGTCAAATGAGGATGATGATGAAACTTTAAGAATTACTCTATTGCTAGAATTAATATAATTATGTACTTCAATAAAATTGTAAAAAAATAAAGCAAATATCAATGAAAGTATAGAATAAACTATCCATTTGATGACCTTCAAATCAGCTTTGACTCAACGATAATTAAAATTTTTGTACCATTACCTGCCCATTTAAAAGATTAATTTAGTTCAATATGAAGCAAAAGTATACTAACTAATTAAAAAAAAGTTTAATGGATAAATCATTAAATATAAAATGTAACAGAAGAATAAGGTAGAAAGGGAAACACAAGTGTTGACCTCGCTTTTAGATAACGATAATGAGTCAATTCAAGTGATTAGAAATAATAAGTAATGACAATAATAATTAAACAAATAAAACACATAAATTGTGAGAAAAAAACTAAGAAGTTCTTAATCTATCTCGAAAGCTCTTACAATAGTTTTTGCAATTTAAGTGCTCTGGAAATATTGATTTTGGATCCCATAATAGTGAAATGATTTCACTATTTATAGGTAATGATTACATCAGTTAGGTTTCCCAAAACTAATAAGAATTAAAATAGGAAACTTAAGTACTTTCCTTAAACAAATAAAGTAAAAAAGAAAACTAAGTAGGGTTCCTCTTATTTTCTTGTCAATGCAAATTTGTTTCATAAAATAGGGATATTATCGTGACCTGAATACTTGAAGATTTATAGAAAGTATCTCTGAAGAACCTTTTAAGAACATATCGATAACCCGTCGAGAAAGGTCTTCCTGACCTTGGGACATCTGTGTCGAGAACCTATCGAGAATGTATCAAGAACCAGTCTAGAAAGATCATCCTAACCTTGAGACAATAGTGTCAAGAACCCATCGAGAACGTGTTAAGAACCCATCGAGAAAAATATGAAGAGACAAAATACTCCAAACAACGAGATCTCACGATTTCTACAAATTTATATCAAAACTAAAAAAAAAGCAAACAAACAAACAACAACCACATAAATCTAACAAAAATATACTATACATGGGGTAAGGAAGTTTACAAAACACTTTCAAACAAAATATTTTACAAAACACTTTCAAACTAAATATTTTACAAAACACTTACCCATTAATCCACAATGAGAGGGAGGTAGGGCGGATGTCCTTCACGACGAGGGTCGGGGGCTGGGCTGATGTGGGATGGTTGGGCAAACGTCCTTCACGACGCGGTTGGCTGAGTATTCCAGCGGCGGTAGGTGGCAACTATAGGGTATGCTTTTTTGCAATGTGGTTCTCCTCATATGGGGTTAGAGAGAGAGAGAGAGAGAGAGAGAGAGAGAGAGAGAGAGAGAGAGAGAGAGAGAGAGAGAGAGAGAGAGAGAGAGAGAGAGAGAGAGAGAGAGAGAGAGAATGGATTATTTTTAAGTTTTTTAGGTTTTGAAAAACATAATTAAATTGTAAGGGTATTTTGGGTAAAATGAGGAGTTATTAGAATAGTATTGTATAAAATAAGTAATAGGGTATTTTTTGTAATAATGATTGTTATTAAGTATAAAAAATACAATTTCCATAATAATAATAATAATAAATAAATAAACCAAAAAAATGGGTCTACATAGTACACTTACATCAACCGTTTGCATACTATTTTACATAATAAATTATTTATAAATTTTATAGAATTGAGCATTATTTGACACGTTGAGGTGTCTAACACCACACTGATGTATGCAATACTCTATAATTAGTTAGCGATTTCTTATATTATTTATTAAATCAAATGTGTAAGATGCGATATTAAAATACAATATAATGAATGAGCTGACTTGAATTAGTTAAAATCAGTTAGAGAAGTTGGTTAGGAGAAGTTGCTAGTTAGTTAGTTACTTGCTACCTGTAACTAATTAGTTTCTTGTATCTCTAAGATATATAGCTTGTACTTTGTTTTTCCTAATTCATTGAATAATAAATAGAGTTTTCACTCTCTTCCTTTCTTTTTCTTTCCATAACCTTATATTGTATCAGAGCAGGTCTCTTTGTAAATTCCTTTTCTGTTTCTTTCTTCCATGGCTCGGGGTGAAGGAGTTCAAACTCAAAGCACTTTTGAAACATCCAATCATTTTTTGTTTTAGATTCGAATAATCTATCGTTTTTTGATGATGCTCGAAATCCTTATTTTCTTTCTAGGAGTGATCACCCTAGAGCTATTTTAGTTCAAAAACTCTTTACTGGATGTGAAAATTTTGGCTCATAGTGTCGAGCTATGCAAGTGGCTTTAATTGCAAGGAAAAAGTTAAAATTCATCAATGACAAGCTCCATGCTCTTGAAGAAGACGATGATGAATTTGAATTATGGAACGAATGCAATAGCATTGTTATCTCCTCGATTCTTCATGACGTGTCTAATGAAATAGTTGAAAGCATCATGTACATGGATAATGCCACAACAATCTAGTCTAATATTGAAGAAAGATTTAATTAGAAAAATCACCCCTCTTATTTTAGAAGCCATTCGAGCTAAATAATCTTTTGTTCAAGGTGCAAATAGTATTACTACATATTTTACTCATCTCAAATTTCTGTGGGATTTAATTCAAGAATATACACCATAACCTGTTTGTACTTGTGGTGCTATGAAGATAATTCAAGATTACCAAAATGAAGATCAAGTTCTTGAATTTTTGGTTGGTCTTAATGAGTCGTTCAATAGAGCTAGTATTGGTATTTATTTTACTAGGATCTAGATTTACTGACATATTTGTTTCATTAACACCCCAAATATGAATTTTTTAAAACAATGAAACTAAGCACATAAAAGTTTAGAAAACCTTACATTGATGCAGCGAAATAATAATGACTCCTTCCGCTCAGATCTCTAACCCTTGTTCCTTTCTGTCGTAGAGTAATAACAAGATCTGTGCCTGAATCTCTTTCTCTCCTTTGGGTTGGTTACCACTGTCTTTCAGACTATGATTGAGTACTTGACTTGCTATGTGTGGGAATAATACTCTATCACTATGGCTCGAATTGGTGATGAACAATGCATGAGGTGTGAAATCACTATGAAAGGAGTCTCTCATTTACTAGTTGTCAGAGAATGAAAACTAGGTTTAGGTTGGTTGAATTAGGTTGTTGGATGAGAATGAGAGCATCGTGTTCTTTTTATAGTATTTCAACTAGGGTTTATGATTTAATTATATGGATTAAAAAAGAATAAAATAATGGGCAAAAATCACACTAAGTGGTCGGCCATTATTTGGGCCTCACTAATTACAATTTTTCCATTTTATTTTAACCACTTATTCTTCTTTCAATAATGCTATATTTTTCAATTTTAGACTTATAAATGTCAAACTATTTATTTAATAATCATAATTAATTATCGAATAAAATTGTCATTTTTTTATTTATTAATTAGACTTAACAAAGTCTCTTAATTAACAAATGAACCCCAAAACTTCTTTTCTTCACAATTTAGCCATTGCTTAGTAAAAATTCATAAAGAAGACATAGTCTAATGTTAGAATTATAATTGATTAATTATAACTAATTAATTGAGTCTGCAAGCAGTATTATCTCAACTAGTGTGAGGACCATGGGCCTATATAGCAAGACTTCCAATAAGTAGCACTAGAATTTACAAAGTAAATTCTCTAACTTATTAATTTTTCCTTGTGGCACTATAAATTTGGAATTGCCCTCTTAATTATATAGAACGCTTTATATGTACCAAGATATAGATAAATTATGAAATATGCATTGTTACAATCCAAATAGTCAAAGATCCTCTATAGATGATCAACATTGAATAGGGACAAATTTACCGTTCCACCCTTCAATATATTTTATTCTTAAAACACTTAACTACCTATAAATGATATTTTAGTAAACTAATATAATTACTAAAATGAGGTCTCAATCATTTATCTCTATTAAGCCAAGCTCGAAGGAAATCATCATTTCGCTTATAAATATTTATAGATGCTATAGATTCCATATCTATGATTAGCGCTCCCACTCAATTGAACTATCATGTTCCCAAGATGTATGTGTTCAACTGTACGAGCTTCAAGGAACAACTCTAAGAACATAAATAATACAATTAAGATCGAACCTAACCATCTCAACATTAAGATCTATAGACTTAAGATCAACCAATTATATTGACTTAGAATGATATAACGGTAAGTTTATGATATCTTATCCAAGTTCAATATTGATCTAATCTAATGTATACTCCATACATCCGATACTGGTATACTTTGCCCATTTCCTAGGAAGGACATAATACTTATCCAAGGTGTAAGTATACCTTATCAATTATTATCACGTCACTCTAAATCCAATGTATTGACGAATAATGGGAATTAAACTTTTTAACATATAATAATGATTATATTCCACTATGTTGACAACACTAGAACTATGAATAATCATATGTTCTAGACTTAATAAAATTTATACATTAAACATATAATCATGAAATAAATCATGTGAACCATGTAACATAAATTGATTTCAGATCTTTTATTAATTAGTAAATCTGATTATATTTAAATGAGTTTTATTTACGGCACAAAACCCAAAAGCTAAATCTCAAATCCTGATGCAATATCCTATTCCTAACATCAATAAAGCCTACGCTTCTGTTATACAAGAAGAAAGCCAAAGATGCTTGTCGAATGCCTCCACTGACAGTGATAAAAGAGGACATGGATCGAACCATGGACAGTTTGCAGGAGCTATTCAACCACATTGAATTAATTTGATGTGCACTCATTGTGGTATTATTAGCTATACCATATCAAGATGTTTTTAGATACATGGTTATCCTTCTAGATACAAACTCCATCGAAAGTTTCCTAATGGAAATGCCAATTCCTCAGGGAATTATAATGGGCACAAACCTACTGCAGCGAATACTTCTACTATATCAGAAGGAAATGTTGGCGAAAATGGAGAAGCGACAGTTAGTAATCAAGACCATTGTGTTACGAAAAATATGAATAATACGCAAGTGTACGTAATCAAGTAGTACTCACGCAAGTGAAGTCGATCCCACAAGAAATTGAACTGAATACCACTAGATTAGACTTATGTTTCTATTTGGCAAACTTATAATTTTATGACAATAAAAATTAAGAAATAAAATTCAGCAATGAAAAGATTTAATCAAAGATGGCAAATTAGGGAAAAGAATCTTTTTGATTTAATTATCCAATTGTTATTGCTAGTTACTACTCTCTTTCTTAATGTGAATACTAGATTATAAAAATTAACCTAACTATTTTCAGATCTTTTAGGCCCTAAATCACATGTTATCTAATCATCTTTGAATTAGACTAACATGTAATCAGCATTAAGCAATAATCTAAATGTCACATAGGCTATGCAAATACTTTCGTTTCACATCAAAATCTAGTTTATCAAATTTTAGCATTCCCAATTCTCGCTTTTCAGATTTTGAATTGGGATCATAAAGCATGCAAAACGTGATCAATCTTAAACATGTAATTAAATAGAAATATGGATAAATTTCACAATCAAGAAAGGAGAAATAACAATTATCATTAACTAAAAATAATGTCAATCCATATTCATCATCTCCCAAAATAGGAGTTTAGTTCATAATCTCCATAGTCAAATCCATAATAAAAATTGAAACAGAAAATAACATAGAAAAATTAAGAGAAGAGAAAAGAACTGGTTGAAGCAATCGATCCGGGTCGCCACAAGCCGTTCTTGAAGTCCTCTCCTTTGTTTCTAAGGCTCCAATTCGGAATATTAATAAATAATAACGAGGTCCCTTTAAAATGAGCCAAGTTTTCTCTTTAAAATTCGTGAAATTACAAAACTGCCCATTTTTTCCGTCAAGAAGGCTTTGTCGCGGCTAAGCTTTTTCCCGCCGCGACAAAGGATTCTACCCGTCGCGATGGGCTTTGGCAGAAAAGAGCTTTGTACATTTTTTTCTCAACTTTTTGATCTCTTCTCCTCTATTCTTGTGAATACTTCCTTTAAACATTCGGGGACCTAAAACAAAAGAATCAAGCGTAAAATAGCCCTAAAACTAGAAACAAAAGTCGAAAACTACCGAAAAATGCGACTCAAAACTGAGACTAAAATTAGCCTAACAAATTCCCCCAAACTAGATCTTTACTCGCCCTTGAGTAAAACTAAAAACTAAGACAAAGAAAAAATGACAGGACAGATAACTGAGCCTCCAAATAATTAAACTACCGCTGCCACCTGTGCAACTTCAATCATGGTTAAACCAAATTTTCATTCCAACAACTCTAAACATTAACTCGGATGCACAAGCTAGAAAAAAAACCATGTATAGATGCAAAATACATCAATTTGAAACATATCACAATCATTCTACTCTTACCAACGTTCCACCAACCAATGTTCAATATGCTTGCATGACCTACCTCTCTCTACTAATGTCAGCAACCCCTGCTCTGAATCAAAAGGTCTTTCTCGGTTGAAATGTCATGGCTTAGGTGAAAGGTAGATGAAACGTCATTTCGGCTACATTATACCATAAGCACACTTTAACCCAAACAAGCACCCATATAAATCCACATTTTTCAATATTTACCAAAAGAAACTTGTAAAAGATTGAGAATTTCCACTTTATGTTTCCAACATCACTTTTTCTAAGACTTGTTACTCTTTTTTCTTTTTTTCTATTTTGTTTTGTTCTTCCTTTTCCTTTTTGGATACATTCCTTTTGTTTTTTTTCTTAAGGAATTAGCACAATTTTTTCTTTCTAGTGATGATGAAAATATTTTTTCTCTACACAACTTTCCTCAATCTCCCACTTCTGAAATAATACCCACTCATAACACTTCATCCCCCCAAACTTATTTAAAAGCTTATGGCACAATAAGGTACATTGGGAATTAAAGTAAATAATGGAAACACATTAGGGTCAATTAAGTTGTTAAAATTTTTGAAACATGCTAACGCTCAACTTTGGGTATACTAAGGACGAAATTTTACTGGTAAGCTTGAAAGGCCAATCGGTCCAAAGAAAAATGCCTAAATCATTTTCCAATTAACAGTCATCAAGGATTTTAGCTTCAAGGAGGTAAGTCAAGCAAGTTCTATTCGATGTCAAGCAAACATTCCACAAACCCAAGTAGAACAAAAGTGATACTATCCAAAAATCAATAATTCACATCTATATAGCAAAAAAATTTCACAAGGCATCCAATTCAATCCAAAGAGTTATTGAATTAAGCAGACGATTTAAATTTCAATCCATCATACAAATAAACAACATCAGTTCAATCAATATATTATCATTGGCTCAACTATCAACACATGGAAACTTAAAACTAAAAACTAAACAATCTAACCTACTAAAAACAAAGACATTGAAAACGTAAAAAATTTTAAATCCCTCCCCCCAAACTAAAGACTCACATTGTCCTCAATGTGACATAATATTCAAGGTGAGAAGGACTTACCTAGGACCCCCATCAGAAGGGGTTGGATCTCAATACTGCTTCAAATTGGATCAAGCCCACCTCTTGCATCCAAAAGGGTCCTTGTACAAAATGAAAAAATTTTACGGGTCCTTGCATCCAATGGTTATTTACATTAATGTTCGTTGTAGTATAGTTGTAAGTATTCCCGCCTGTCACGCGGGTGACCCGAGTTTAATCACCGGCAACGACGCCAAAAACTTGTTACGAAAAATATGAATAGCTACGCAAGTGATCGTAATCAAGTAGTACTCACACAGGTGAGGTTTATCCCACAAGGAATTGAACTGAATACCACTAGATTAGAGTTATGTTCCTATCTACCAATCCAAAAATTTTTATGACAATAAAAATTAGGAAATACAATAAAATAAAATTCAGCAATGAAAAGATTTAATCAAAGATGGTAAATTAGGGAAAAGAATCCTGTTGATTTAATTACCCAATTGTTAATGTTAAATACTACTCTCTTTCTTAATGTGAATGACATATTATAAAAATTAACCTAACTCTTTTCAGATCTTTTAGGCCCTAAATCACATGTTATCTATTCATCTCTGAATTAGATTAACATGTAATCAACATTAAGCAATAATCTAAATGTCACAAACGCTATGCAAATACTTTCATTTCACATCAAAACCTAGTTTATCCAATTTCAACATTCCCAATTCTTCCTTTTTAGATTTTGAATTGGGATCATAAAGCATGCAAAAGATTATCAATCTTAAACATGTAATTAAACACAAATATGGATAAATTTCATAATCAAGAAAGGAGAAATAGCAATTACCATGAACTAAAAATAATGTCAATCAACATTCATCATCTCTCCAAATTAGGAGTATAGTTTATAATCTCCATAGTCAAATCAATAATTAAAATTGAAACAGAAAATAACCTAGAATGATTAAGAGAAGAGAAAAGAACTGGTTGAAGCAATCGATCCGAGTCGCCACAAGCCGTTCTTGAAGTGTCCTTTGTTTCTAGGGCTCCAATTCTAAATATTGATAAAAAATCATGAGTTCCCTTTTAAATGAGCCAAGTTTTCTCTTTCAAATTCGTGAAATTACAAAACTGCCAATTTTTTTTGGTCAGGAAGGCTTCGTCGCGGCGAAGCTTATTCCCCATCACGACGGCTGGAGCATTCTCAACTTGGAAAACTTTTTACCAAGTCCCGTCGTGGCAAAGCCTTTCCCCGTCGTGACGGGCTTTGGCAGAAAAGAACTTTGTACATTTTTTCTCAACTTTTTTATATGTTGTCATCTATTCTTGTGAATACTTCCATTAAACATCTGGGGACCTAAAACAAAATAATCAAGCGTAAAATAGCAGTAAAACTAGAAACAAAAGTTGAAAGTTACCCAAAAACGCGACCCAAAACTTAGACTAAAATTAGCCTAGCACCTGGTTTCAAGTCTTTCAACTATACAGTGTCAAGGATTGATGACATTGTTGTCTCAAAGGGTTCCATAGATTCCATCTTCTTCTACTGAACCTCCTATGGTTTCTAAGTTTTCTGGTAAGATTCTAAAAATTTATAAATCTACTTTGATAATTGACACAAGTGCCACTCACCATGTTTTTCATGACATTTGGCATTTCTTTATTTCAAGATAGATATTTTGATTCTTCTATCACTACTTGTCAAATTTCTAAATGGAGCTAATGGTAAAGTTACTTGCTTAGGAACAATACATGTTTTACCCAATTTGTATCTTCTTAATGTGCTTTATGTACCAGATTTTTATTGCAACTTATTGTCTATTAGTGCACTAACTGATTCTGGTGTTAATTCTTTCAATTTTTAAACTAAACACTGTGTCATTTAAGAAAATTTGAGGAAATAAGTGATTGGGACAGGTGAAAAGATTGGAAGACACTATTATTTGAGGAAACCTTTGTCAATTCTGACACTTTGCCTTACCATTATAACAAATTCTTTTCTCATCTTGCTATTAATCATCCTCATTCCTCACCTCATTTTGACACAAACACTATTAAAGATACTTCTAATTCTCACAGTGGGAGAGTAATTCAACACACTGCTAAACCATCTTACTTAAATGACTATCATTATTTCATATCCACTAATAATATTTGTGCTTCTTCTTAGGATAACATGCCTGTCACTACACATTCATTACACTAGGTTCTTGATTACTCAAAATTGTCACCTCAATTTCGTGCCTTTGTTTTGGCCATCTAAAGTCAAACAGAGACAACTTGTTTTGAGCAAGCTCAAGGTATCACTAAATGGGATAATGCTATTTCTACAGAGATAATTTTCTTGGAAGAAAATGAGGCTTGGATCATTGTTAGCCTTCCACCGGATCAACATGTCATTGGTTGTAGATGGATGTATAAGATCGATTTCAATACTGATGGATCAGTAGAAATATTTAAGGCAAGACTTGTTGCGAAAGGATATAACCAGCAGGAAGGAGTTGATTTTTATAAAAATTTTGCACCTATAACTAAGTTGGTTACAGTAAAACTTGTGCTTGCTCTTGCTGCTGTGCATGGGTGGCATTTACATTAACTTGATGTCAATAATGTCTTTCTTCATGGGGATCTTCATGAAGATGCTTTTATGACTCTACCTCCTGGGTATAGTCCTAAGGGCGAGACTAAATTGCCATCAAATGTTGTACGAAATATTGAATAATATTTTATATGGACTAAGACAAGCCTTTAGACAGTGGTTTGAAAAATTCTCCACTGCTATAATCGAAGAAGGCTTTTCTCATTCAACTATAAACCATTCTTTATTGAGGAAATTCTTCCTCAGCAAGTTACATCGTTCTACTTGTTTATGTGGATGATGTTATTCTTTCTGGTGACAACATTGAGGAGTTGGAAGCAATAAAAATTAGTTAGAACAATAGGTTTAAACTGAAAGATTTGGGAAACTTAAAGTATTTTCTTTGACTTGAAGTCGCTAGATCCAAAAAGGATATCTTTGTGTCACAATGACCTTATGCATTTCAACTCCTTGAAGAACTTGATTACTTGAGATCTAAACCAGTTAGCACACCAATGGAAACAAACTTGAAACTATCACAAGAAGCACAAGAAAAAAAAGATGATTTTGCTGATCCAACATTATACAGGAAGATAATTGGGAAGCTACAATAATTAACAATTACTAGACCTGACATAGCATACCCTGTGAACAAATTAAGCCAATTCTTGACTGTTCCTAAGTCTAGAAATCTTCAAGTCGTACAAAGGATTCTGCAATATGTTAAATCAAGTCCAGGACAGGGACTATTTTTTCCTCCAACATCAGAGATATTACTCAAAGCTTAGACGGATTCAGACTGGACAGCTTGTGTGGACACTAGGAGATCGACTACATAGTTTTTTGTTTTTCATGGAGATTCAATCTTCTCTTGGAAAAGTAAAATGCAGCATATAGTTTCAAGGTCATTTGCTGAGGTAGTGTATAGGGCGATGGCAAATACTGCATGTGAAGTTATTTGGTTGCTGCCATTGCTCAAGGAACTAAGGGTTGAACACAAAGGTCCATCTTTGATGTTTTGTGATAACAAAGACGCTCAATACATTGCAGCCAATCTGGTGTTTTATGAAATAATTAAACACATAAAGATTGACTGTCATTTGATCAGACAAAAATATAAGAAGGATTGATCAAAACTTCTCATGTTTCCCCTAAAGACCAGCTTGCTGATATGATGACAAAAACTCCTCTTCCTAAGTAGTTCAGAGCTCTTAAAGACAAGATTGGATTGGTAAATATATAGTTATATACCATCCATCTTGAGGGGGAGTATTAAAAATGAGCTGACCTGAATTAGTTAGAATCAGTTAGAGAAATTAGTTGGGAGAAGTTGTTAGTTAATTAGTTACTTGTTACCTGTAACTAATTAGTTTCTTGTATCTCTAAGTTACATATATCTTGTACTCTATTTTTTCTAATTCAATGAATAATAAATAGAGTTTTCACTCTCTTTCTTTCTCTCTCTTTCCGCAATCTAATGTGCACTACTAATATGTTAATTTTTGTAGTGCTTAACACCTGTACTCTTTAATATTTTTCTTAAGAATTAATAAAATGTCTACTATAATCATTAATGTATATTATCATATTAAAATATTTATTCACCATTCAAATATGGAAAATACAAAACGTGTATCTCTGTAGTCTCCTTAAATACATGATTTTATGAAATTATGTATAGTTTCTATGGTGCCCTCCCTAAGAATGGGAGCAGAGTAGTGGCACCATCTTGTTCCTTGTTTTTGGCACGAAGATAATTATAATTAATCTGAGATACAATATTATATGGTTAATGGCGTACCCATAATTTAAAGTGAGTGGAGGTGTATTTTTTTTTTAGTAAAAGTAGGGAGCAAAAATAAATTTAAAAAGAAAAAATAAAGTGTAGTTAGTGGGATTTAACCTTTACCCACTAATGTATTGGTAATCTATCTTAACCATTACACCAAGCTTACTATTATGTCTATTAATATTATCTTTTAATACAAATATATCTTGTAACTAACTAAAATACATGTATATTTTTTTCTCAAGGCGACTGCCCCCTCTCCTCTCGCTATAATGTGGGTCCGCCTCTAGAGGTCTGCCAATTTTTTATTTTTTTTAAAATAAAATAATAATAACAATTTATGCATGGCATCCTAATCGAAATTTGTCAAATAATTTCTTTCGCGTGTACAATGAAAAATACGTATGTGCATGCATACAAATTTTATTTTTATACTGTAAATTATTTCAGATATCTTAATGTATAATCATGTATATTAGAACTATAATATACGTTATAAAATGTGAGATTATAGTTTATCGTTTTATCCGACTTAATACGAAAGTATTTTTCTATACATATATGTATAAATAAGAATATAATTCTGGGCATTTCAGTTTCTATTTTAACTTTACTAAAAAGCTAAGTTTGATAATATATTTTTTTTTTGAATATAGAAAATCTCAAACACAAAAAAAATCAAAGGAATTCCACACTATGGAAAATTTTAACTCAGAAAAATCAGCATAGATAAGTTGGGAACAAATGCTAACCTCTTCGTAGCCCGAACGGATTTATGGGCGGAGATGCTTCGTGGTTGTCGTCATGGTCGGAGAGGGAACAAATCGGGGTTGGGCGACGCCTCTGACGAGAGTAGAATGAGATTGGTTTGTTTATGGGGTTGGTTCTGTATAAGGGGCTAGCTGATGGGTTTTTTAGGGCAGCATGGTTTTCTTTATTTCAATAGAAAAAAAAAATAATAGAGGCGGGAGATAAAAAGTGAAAGAGGCGGGGCTTTGTTATTTTCATTTTGGTATATAATATCTTTTTGGCCTCGATTTATAACTGAGACTAAAGGGGTTTTTAAACTTTCAAATATCAGTTATTAACTAACACCATAGAGGCATTTGGTTTTTTTTTTAGCTCTTTTAATTTCAGTTTAGGCTTTAGTCTCGGTTAATTAACTGACACCATTACTTTTTTTAAATGTCAGTTATAAACCGACACCTTAAAATTGAGCTACTCTATGGTGTCAGTTTTTTAAATTAAATGATTCTGAAACTGATACCAAAAGTGTCTTTTGTAGTAGTGATATTCTTATATTATTTGATTTCTCCAGAAATACATCTTCAAATATTGGCTTAAAAGTTGTCAACAACAACTGTAAGGGTAAATATATTTCTCTTAAGAGAATAGAAGACTGTATAGTGTCCAAAATATCCATATGAATCTTTATGCACCATATATCACTTGAAATACATGAATCAATAATTTTGTACCTTTATAAAAGGATACGGAAAACAAAGAAAAAAAAACCATCTTTGAATAAGATGTTGTATGCGTGAATCGATAAGTCGATTAAAAAGAATTTCTTGAAAGAATAAAGACAAGGACCTTTATAAACGCCCAAATATGTGTTTGGTAAAAGAAAAGTGTTGGGTATTTGAGTTCACACACAGGTATAGTATAGTTAAGTCCTCAATTATATCTGTGTTCGATCATGCGGCCGAAAAATTAATGATGTGTGCATGCATCACACATTCCGTCATAATTAATTGAAGCAAATAAATTGAGGAATTCAAGTCTTTTATTTGCCTACAAAATAATAATATAATGATAAACTCTTGGCTTTTACATTGAAAAGTCAAACCAAAGTGCAGCTTATTAGAGAAAATCTCATGCATGGGAATTAGACAAAGAGCAACTTTTTCTGTCTTTTTCTTTTTATTTTTCCATTTTTCTTTTCATATTTTTTAATCTTACGGAAATTTGTCAATAATCAATATCTTTTTCTTTTTGAACTCATCAAGAATCAATATCTTCAAAAGTACTCAGTGTACTATATTTATTTGAAAAGGAAAATTTCACATCTATTATTCATAAATAACTCCATATTAAAATTATATTCCTTAATACATTTATATATTTTAGAAATTTTTACATGAAAAATCCATTTTACACAATTTATTACAAAATTACTCATACACGCTTATACCTACTTTTTTACTTACAATGTTTGTTTTATTACACATATACCACTTAGTCATCATTCCATCCATCATCAATCAAATCCTACTCTCTTCCCTCTCTTTTTTCATTTTCTATCAATCAATCCATCATTTCACTCTCTTTTTTTCTTCTTTTCTTTTTATTTTTAATTTTATTTCAGTTTTTAATTTTTTATTTTTAATTTTATTTCAGTTTTTAATTTTTTATTTTTAATTTTATTTTCAGTTTTTAATTTTTAATTTTTTTTTTCCATAACAATTCTTCTTTTCTTTTTATTTTTAATTTTTAATTGTAAAGCTAGTTTCTTATATATTGTTGCTTAGGTCTAGGATTGACTTCTATTAATCAATCCATCATTTCACTCTCTTTTTTTCTTCTTTCCTTTTTATTTTTAATTTTATTTCAGTTTTTAATTAAATCTTTTTAACTTATTAGTTTAACTTTACAACTTCTGAAATACTTTCATGACAAAAGAGAAGACTTTGACTAGGCCATTCAACTGATATAAGCATGTACAAATAAATTCATACAATTTTAATGTCATTTTCATTCTCGCTGGACTAGCTCAAAGCCACGTCAAAATAATTAGATAACAAAATAAAATAATAAGAAACAATTACCGATGATATTCTATACTTGAAAAGAAAACGATCTAATTCATGCTTATAGTAGTATTGACGTGAGTAGAGTTATAAAATTAATATTAGAAAAGTATTAGGACAAACATGATTAAAATTTATGAGTGAAGGTGGCAAAGCTAATAGATTAGATTAACCTGGTCAGTCCCATTTTTATATCATCAATGGGTAACAATGAGATTTATCATGGATGTTGATGTTCAAAGAGTTTTTCCTGTATTTTAGTTTGTATACAGTTGTTTTGTAGTTTTATTATAGTTTTGCTACTTGCATATGTTATTTCACTATAAAATTCATATGCAACTATTTGCACAAAACTTACTATGTATAACTACTATTTCTTAGTCCCCATCAAATTAAATTCTTGCATAATATATAAACTATCATAAAACGATAATGCAACTATAAGGCAACTATTTGCACTTGCATACAGTTGTTTTGTAGTTTTATTATAGTTTTGCTACTTGCATATGTTATTTCACTATAAAATTAATATGCAACTATTTGCACAAAACTTACTATGTATAACTACTATTTCTTAGTCCCCATCAAATTAAATTCTTGCATAATATATAAACTATCATAAAACGATAATCCAACTATAAGGCAACCAAAACAAAAAATAAATCAAAATGCAACTGTATATAACGTAGATGTATTATTCATGAGGTTTTTTTTTAAATTTTTCACATCATACATTGTTTTGGATTTAGTGGGAGCTCCAGATCTGTTTGTTACAGATCTACATTTCATGAATATAGATTTCGATATTAGGGGGAGTTATTTTGATCGAATAAAATAGAAAACAAATGTGTAATTTCAGTTTCTTCACAGTTTTTCTGATTTTTTTTTCGTCATTTTCAGTTTAGATCATTGCAGGTATTCTTTTCCAGTTGATTTTGCCAGAATTAATATATAGTTGTATTTTTCTCGTTTTGGTTTCATTTTGGTTGTTTTGCGGTTTTGAAACGAGCGCGTATTTTCATCTTCATGGTTCGCTCTGTACAGCTGAAGGCTTAGTGCATGTGGTATTTTTGTAAATATTTGTATATAGACTGTATAAATGTTTAATGGGCCGGCCCAAAGTATTTTTGTAATTTTTTTTCCTTTTTTGTATTTTTTTGTTTTTTTCCCTATATTTTAATTGACAAACTTCCCCTTTTACAATTTATTAATAAAAAAAAAAAGAAAACTCAACCACACAATTGCTCACTCTCTCTCTCAACAGCTCACACACAAGTAGCTCACTCTCTCTCTCAGCCCAACAATCTCTCTCAACTCACCCTCTCTCAGTCACTTCCGTTTCGATCCCTCTCTGTCTATAGTAGACATTGAACAACCCGACCACACTCAATCCCTCAGAAATCATTCAACCATTATAATAAGTAAGTTGTATTTTAACTATTTTTTAGACATTAAGAATAGTATGTAATTTATTTCCTTTATATATGTATGATGTTGTTTGAAATAGTGTTATTTTGCTTTATTCTGTCCAAAACACTAAATCTAATTTTCTCTCAATTTAGGTTTTTTTTTTACTGTTTATCAATGATTTATCGATAGTAATGTAATATCGATTTCTTGCAGGCAAAGGTCAAGGATGACCATTATCGATATGATGTTGATAAGTTGTCGACAGTATACGTACTTTTAAATTTAATCATCGTTGTCGACAGTATATTGACATATTGTTGATAATATTTAGAAAATATTTTCTGGTATTTTTTTCGATTATTTGTCGATTGGTTATCCATACTTTGTCGATGTATTGGAATATTTTCTAGTATTTTTTTTTGTTGACATTTTATTGATAGAATGTCGATATTAATACAAAAGAGTGAAAACTTTTAGACATAAGTAAAGACAAAACAAGTGAAAAATTTGAAATATAAGGAAAAAAGAAACAAGTGAAAACTTTTAAGCATAAGTAAAGACAAAATTATCATAACAATCATGAACTTTAAATGTAACCCCTAAACGTTAAATTTAAAAGTGTCTGTAGTTCAGGTGACTCATGCAATACACCCTCAACCACCTAGGCTTGACTGGTTCGCCTTTAACAAAACCTACTTTGTAACGACGACACCTTTGGGAGAACCTTGGTGGTAAATAAGCGAGATACCCATTCTTTTGAATTGGAACCTCCATTCTTTCGCCAACCTTTCATTTTCAAACCGTTCCATACATTCCAATTGCTCTTTTTGTAGAGCGTGACGATATTCTTCACTACATTTCTATTTGCTCTCTTTACTAGATATTTACAACTTAGAAGAGAAGAATATTCTAGGGTTAAAGAATAAGAAAGATATGTAACTTATGAAGTCAAAATTTTCTTTTATAAACTAGAATAGTTGTTGGGAAGGTGAGAAAATAAATGTCAAAAATTAATTAGCATTAAATTCTTAACTGTACACGTGCTTGTCATGCAATGTGCTTTTATTGATAATATATCGATACGTTGTCGATAATTTTTTTGATAGGCACCGAAAATGACACAAAATTAAATTCACGACACTCTTTATTGATATGATATCGATGTTACGTCAACATTTTGTCAAGTGTTTGAAATGCCTCAATGTCATGACTTTTCTATCGATAAGATATCGATAGAATATCGACACTCTGTCAATTTATCTCACTGCTCAAAATCATGACACTTTTTATTAATGGGATATCGATCATGTTAAATATGTCTTCCATTTATAATGTTTTTGATATTTTTTTGGTTTTTTTCCCTAACCTTTTTTTGTTTGAAATTGCAGTATCAACTGTGTTTCTTGTTATATCGTACGATGGTGTTTGGTGTGTTGAGAGTTTTAATTGGGTTTATAAAGCCGAAGGCAGTTTCACGTTGAAAGTTAGAACCGACACAACTATACAACAATTGTGCCAAATTTTATATGAAGAGTTAGAGGTCACGAAATTTATGAAGGGAAAAGAGAAGAGGGATTTCGGCCAGGTATAGAAAGTAGGGAAGGCTCAGTTTTTCTGAAGAGAGAAATTTCTGTCAGAAGACGTTATGAAAACTTATGATTTGACTGAGCCATAACTTTCTATTTATAGGCAACCACTAGGTTTAGGTTAGGAATTATTTGGCATTAAATTAATGAAATTATTAATTTGAAATCCCACAAATAGTGGCCAGCCATGGTGTAGTTTATGGGCCCACTTAATTTTGCAGTTTTATCAAACTTTTTTTTTTATTTTCTCAAAAACGCCAATTTTTCAATTCTAACCTTTTAAATGCCAAAACTAATTATTTAATAACTAAAATAGATTATTAAATAATATTGTCATTTAATATAATTATTAACTAGACATATAAAGTCCATTAATAAATAAATAAACCTAGAATCTCTTTTCTTTACAATTTCACCCCTGCTTAGTGAAAATATACAAATTAGACATAGTCTAACTTTAGAATTATAATTAATCAATCACCAATCAATTAATGAGTCTTACAAGCAGAATGTTCTCAACTAGAATGGGGACCATGGATCTATATGCTGAGCTTCCGATAAGTGAACCGAATTTACCCAGTAAATCCCTACTTATTAATTCTTCGTTGAATCCACTCTTAGAACTTAGAATTGCACTCTCAGACTTATATAGAGCATATTATATGTTCCACGATATCAATATGCTATCTCATTTAATAATTGTTATAATCTTATTGTGATTTAAAGATCCTCTATATAGATGATCTACATCAAGATGGGATTTCTTTACCGTTCTCACCCCTCAATGTATTTTGCCCCTTTAAACACTTAGCTACCTGTAAATGGTGTTTAGTGATCTATTAATTAGTCAGTTAAACAAGAGCTCATCCATTTACTTCTATTTGCTAAGCTCGAAGGGAATCATCACTTGACTTCTATACACCCGTAGAAGCTATAGAGATTCCATATTTATGTTCAGCACTTCCACTCAATCATACTATCATGTTCCCAAAATATACGTATTACCTTGACCTAAAAGTAGGCTTAACTAATAAATCAAAGAGCATGAATAACACTCCTGAGTTGAGCCTAAGCATATCAGGATTTAGATTCTTTTAATCTTAAGATGAACTACAGATATTCACTTGGAAAGATATATATAACGGTAAGTTTGTAATATCTTAACTTAGTTGCAATATCTGTAATGACCGCTCTAGTAATTTAGATTAATAAGAGCAATTAGCACTAATGTTTATTATTCTATTATTTTATTATTATTTGAGAATTTATTTAATTTTGGACCCCAATATTTAGAATTAAATATTAGAGTTATAATTTCTCAATTCCGGAGATTTTATTAAACTCTACGGGTATTATTTAGCTTATATGTGTAATATGCTATTTTTGGAATTTTTGCTCGGCGACAACGGAAAATGCGATGGATGGCTAGATTGATCACATGGGTAAGTTTAGAACCTTATTTCATAGTGGGAAATATTTTAGAGAAAATAAATTATTGGATTTAAGCGGGGTTATGGAATTTGACCATTTTACCCCTAACTTTTGAATTACCCTAGTTTTAAGTCTAAAGGGCAATTTAGTCATTTGGATTATTTGAGGATAGGTGGCTGCCTTAAGAAGTGACACCTAGCATTTTATTTCAGCAAAGAATCAACTTTGTTACTCATTTATCTCATTTTTGAAAAATTAAAAGAAAATATCAAAAATTGAAGAACTCTCTTTTCCTTCCCTCTCTCTCTTCGAAACCAGCTGAGGCAAAGGGATTTTGGAGTTGAAATTATGTGTTTTTAGCAAGGGATTCAAGAGGAATCAAGACAAGGTAACCCTAGTTTCTTTCCCCCTTATGTTTTTGAAGTTGTAGTTTAGTTTCATTATGAAATTTCTAGGTTTAGTGGCTGTTAGGTTTTAAAATGCTTACGGTTCAATTTCTAGGGTTTGTTTGAGTTAGTCTAAGTCCCTAGCAGGTGGTTTTGATGCTTGATGTTAGTTCTAAGCAAGCTTGAGTTTTGAAACTCAAGCTTTGAGCTTTAATGGTAACTTGAGATTTATTGGTTTGTTCTGTGAATTATTGGTTGGAAATGGTTGTTTATACTTTGTATAGGTGTACAAGAGAGTTTGATAAAGTTTGGTTGAGTTTTGAGGTCATGGGGGAAATTTTTGGGTTCCCAGCACAGAACCGGAATTCCGGTTCTGGGGGACCTGTGGCAACCGGTCGACCGGTTGGTGACCCAGAACCGGATTTCCGGTTGGGAACCGGTCTGCCAGTTGGGGGAATTTTCAGAACCCTAGTTTTGCCAAATTTTGAGATATTTAGGGTATTTCCATGAGGTTTATTGATAGGGAAACTTTGGGTTTCAAGTTTAAGTCCCGGAAAGTGATTTAGCGAGTCACTCATCTGTGTTACAATTATTGTGATTAGGGCATCCATCTAGCACGAGATTTCTGTTCATGTCGGGCAGCACACTTGAATTCGGAAAACAGGTAAGAACTGTGTATAATGTATGATGTGATTATCTGAATGTGTGTATATGTGTTTGTATATGCATGCTTGAATTATGTTATGCACTACCAACACTTGTATGAATAAGTTATAGAGTGCATTGGTATAGTGATTATTATCGTTGTGAGTACGATACAGTGATAACAACACAGGCACGGGAAAATGCTAAGGTGTGAGGTACATCACTCAGTGTTACTCAGTGTTCGGGGTAAACCCTACCAACACTCGTACAGTGAGGTACGATGTGTATGTGGTATAGTGGTTGTACCCTAGTGTTGAACGTTCATACTCATCTGTTAAGCTCTGTAAATAGGTGTATAGGCGCCTATTTACAGGTCGAAAATTATATGATATGTTATATGCATTTCTTACTGAGTCTGTTGACTCACAGTTTCTGCTTCCATGTGTAGGTAAGGGAAAGGCGAAGGCTGAACAAGAATGAACCTGAGCTTGGGTGAGATTGTACATGTCAAGCAGCGCGACCTGGAGTGTTCGGTCTCGGGACATCTGGGAGTTGTATTTTGAAAGTCGCTGTGCGACCTGGAAATTATGTATTTTGAAATGTATAGTTTGAAAAGTAAATTTTACAAAGTTTGAAAACAGGATCCCGGAATTTGTAAATATTATTTTATATTACAAAGTTTAGTATTTAAAGCAAAAGTTTTAATTTGACACGTTTTTCGAGAAATTTCTTTGATTAGCAAAGATTGCACATCAATTGAAAAAGCACTGTAGCGTGCCTTAGCATTAGGGCATTACAATATCGGTCCAGTCCAATGTATACTCCATACATTCGAAACTAGTATACTTTACTAATGTCCTGGAAAGAACATAACACTTACTCCAAGTGTAAGTACACATCATCGCTGATTATCACATTAGTGTAAATCCAAAACACTGATGAAACAGGGACCAAGTCTTTTGATTCATATGATCACAAACACATTCCACTGTGTTGACGATATTGTAATTGTGAATAAACATATGATCTGGATTTAACTGATTTTGTGTGTAAATGTAATAAATATATTAAACCATTAGCATGTAGAATTCATGCAAACATCAATCACTTCAAATTTCTTATATTGATAACTAATCAGATTGTAAAGAGTTTTATTTAGGGCATAAAACCCAACAAACTCCCATTTGCACTAACATAAAACAAACTGTGCAAATAGGTCAATCTGATGTCTTGATCTTCAGATCAAGTGTAGTATATTTGAATCCACCCAAACTTCTGGAAACTAGTTCATAAATACACTTATGAAACATCCTTACTATATGCTTTACTTATCAAGGGATACTGAAATCTTTACTATTTTAAAAGTACATCTGAATTAACAGAAGACATATCTCTCATATTTTAAAATATGTAATTGAGATAATACAGTGTAGACTTTTCTTTAGTGATATAACTTTCTTGGATTTTCGAATACACCAAGTTATAGTTCTTCTCTAGTAGAGCTTGAATTATTATACCATAATTCCTCCACCCCCAAAGTAAGCACCATCTCATGAAATCTCGAAATGAGTTGGTGAGACACAAGGACAACTGATACACAGTTCCTAAATATCTAACATATAGATCACTTTCATAAATCTTTCTTGAATATCTTCTAATGTTTCCTATTTGATTACATCTAAGATAGCTCCCACTCAATAGCAGATGTCTGGTTAAATGATACTTTTAACCTCTGATTGTTTGGAGAGTTATCTAGTTGTGACTTTTGTATTGGTCTGAAACTTTAAGTCAAGACTAAGTCATCAACATAGCAGACTAGTATTTGAAGTGAAAAATACATGTCAGAGATAAAGCAATCAAAATTAAGATACCAAAAAATTTCATGAGGATTAAGAATTCTAGGTTCAAGTCATTCGAATAGACTGAACTAGAGTTCTCTATCTTATTCTCATAATTCTGATAAGTTATACCTATCCATGTGTATGGTTAGATTTGCTTTTCAGTAGTGTTCTTAAGTACCTATCACAAGTGTCAACCTAATGAAGATGGGAAAAGAATTTTAAAATTCTCCCACTCAATTAAGATAGTGTGAAACTTTATCAAAGAACTTTTATAGGTATCAAACTTTTACTTACAACAGTAAAACGAAATGGAACATACAATCAAGATCAAGAATATATATTGATAATAGCTAACTCATTATATTACTTCTATGTTTAAAGAAGATGTGTGTTACATAGGGAATTGTGGAATATACTCCACCCCTAAGTATATACATATAGGGTACTATGGATAACTTCCACCCCTAAGTATATAGAGATTATGATCCACCCCTAAAGGTTGTAAAGACCATTACTCTCTAAGTGTGATAGAGATTATGTGGAGTTGAATACTATCCAAAGTTCATTAGATATAAAAGATCGTTGAACTGCATAGTTTTCTTAACTTTTCTCCACCCCTATCAGATCAAAAGATCCTCTTATTAAACAAATTCTTAATAATTGTATTAGAATTAACAATTATTAATAAATATAGAAATAATTTCTAGTGTTTATTTAATATAACTCTATGAAGAGTTGTAAATATTATAGAATTTGCATCAATAATAAAAACACTAACACATACAAACATATAAATATAATGTGGTAATAATTGATGAAGATAAATTAAATGAAGCTCAATCTCATAAATTGCAATTGTTGAATTCGAAAATTAAAGAAACTTTATTAATAATTAAAAAAATGTATTGCAACAATATGAGAAAAACAAGGATAAATATCCCTAACTAAAATTTGAAATTCAAATTGTCTTTAAACTAAAACACTTAATTCAAAAATAAATTGAAGAGCTTCATCTTCATCTGGACGATTTCACCCTTGGTCCAGCTTTCCGATCCAACTCATCTGAGTTCAAGTAGCTTGGCCTATAAGAAGAAGAAAACAAATAAACAAAGTTAGTCCAGAATCATAAATCCAATTGGATAATAATTCACTAAAAGTTTTAAAGTTTATAGATAGAAATACCTTGTTTCTTTGCAAGAAGTTTAGGACATTGGGGTTTCCAATGACCTTTCTCATTGCAGTAGAAACACTTTCCTTTAACTGTAGCATCACCAGAAAGAGCAGCCTTTTTATGCTTCATGGCTTTTGTTCGCTTCTTGGTGTTCTTCCACTTCTTCTTCGATTTGGGTTTCGAAGTAGAGGCAACATTTGCTTCAGGTTTGTTCGTCCCATTACCATTCCCAGGATTGTGAGGTTTACTCGCTTTCTTCTTGGGTCCTCCAATCAAATTTTCATAAGTTTGAAGGTCATTGACTAACTCATGAAAGTCAATTTCCTTCTTATTCATGACATAATTTGATGTGTATGGTAGAAATGCTGGAGTCAAGCTATTCAAGATAAGGCTTACTTGAGTAGCACTGTCCATTTCAGCACCATGATCCTGCCCTTCTTGGAAATAACTCGACATGAGGAGAACATGGTCACGCACATTTTGATGAGGTTCCATCCGTGCATTAATGTACTTCTTAGTCGCGTCAAAGCGTGACTGAAGTGATGCCTTACCGAATAGCTCATTTAACTTCGTCATAACTTCAGCAGCCTTCTCGGTTTTGGAAAACCGAGTTTTGAGGGTGTCAACCATGCTGGAAAGCATAAAGTATAGAGCTTTGTCATTTGCTTTCTGCCAACACTCATACTTTTCTTTCACTTCTTTGGATGCATTGTCCCCAGGCACTTCAGGTGACGGCTTAGTTAAAACAAACAAGGCACTTTCTCCTATGAGATCAATATTAATGTTCTCATTCCACTTAGTAAAGTTAGATCCATTCAGCTTATTTTCAGTCAACAGTGATAACATGGGATTCATTTTGATAATACAGGATACTACAAAATAATAGAAATCAACAAATAGAAATTAATAATGGTTTACACAAAATCAATTCAGAAATTATAAGCACATAGCACGTAGGAATGATATGAGAAAATACTTACAAAATTCAATCCTAAATACTTTCAAGGTTTTTCAATAAATTGATATCAGTGTCCCGTTTACGCGAGAGTCAAAGCTACCATCTATTGAATAGAGTTGTCAGCTCATCTAAAATGTTAAACATTCTAGCAACCTTTTATTCGATCAAGATTGGAATCCAGCGTTGTCCCGTTTAGGCGAGAGTCGAGGCTATTCTATCTTATGAGCTACTACCATTGTTTCGCAGTTTGCAAGTCAAATATGCTCGCCACCATTAGGGTGATCTATACCATATAAAACACTTACAAACTACTTATCTTTCGAGATTAAACGGTGCGAAATTGCTAATGAACGTTCCTCCATTAGGGAGGATTACTCACTAAAACAAACGCGATGTAAAACCAACAATGGAGATCGAATATCTTAATAATAATAAAGCTCATTCTTTAAAATGTATTTTCTTTATTATTCTAATAAATATATTCATTAAATTCGAATTAAAAATTAAAAAATTCAAAAAATAAGAATTTAATATAATATTTATAAAATTATACTTAGATGGTGATTTGAAATAAAATTAATTATTTCCATCTTAGTAATAATCTTAAATATAAATATTAAGGAAATTAATTTAAGTTGTATTAATTTAAATTAATTAGCAACTTAAAAATTTTCTTGCGGATATATTTATTGTATTCGAAAAATAAAGTATAAAATTATACATATTTCGAAAATAATAAAAATTAGAAAAGAAATACTTCAAGCAAAGATATCAACTATCTAGATTTTCTTTTGACTAATTAATTCAATTTCTAATAATATATTTTAATTCATTTATTTTAAATTGATCAATTAAATGAAAAAAATCATTGATTTAAGTTGGTCCAAGAAATAATTAAAATAAATAATTAATTTACAACTCAATCTATTTTTTTAAAAAAATCAAAAATATTGCATAATTAAAATTCAATTTTCGAAATTGATTAATAAAATAAAGAAAAATATATATTTTTTTGAAAATTATTTAAATTTAAGTTGAAAAATTAAATTTCAACCTAAAAATAATTTTCTATTTAATTAAGTGTCATGAAAAATAAATATTTAAGTATCATGATGAAAATCAACTTAGATATTTAATTTTTACAATTTAATTAAATGTATTAAATTCAAGAAATAAATAATTAAGTGTAGAGAAGGCTTAATTATTAATTTCTAGTTTAATACTAGAAAAAATATACTTAAATAAAATTGTACCAAAATTAATTATTTAAATAATTAATTTCACAATGTATAATATTTTCCTATTTGAATATTAGAAATAATAAGTAGTATAGAAATAACTATCTAGAAAATATCTTATTTGACTAAGTATCTTTTCAACAAAAAATTGAAAAATATCTAATTTAAGTTGTATAGAAAAAATCTAAAAACTTAAATAGTTTCAAATTTAGATTTAATTAAATATCAGAAATTAAGTTGTAACCACTTAATTTGAAAAATATTCTATTTTAAGTTAATATTCGAAAAGATATTAACTTAAAAATATCTAAAATATTTTATTTTAAGTTAATATTCGAAAAGATATTAACCTAAAAAAAATATCTTAAGAATCTTTAATAACTAATGCATAGGATTCCTCAACTTAATTTAAAATTTAAATAAAATATTCAAATTTAAGTTAGATAAGAAAAATCAGTTGATACAACTAATTTATAACTTAAATAGGAATATTTAATTAAATAAGCTCCAGAAAGAATCTAGTTAGTTAAAATTATTTATTTAATTAAATACAAGAAAAATACAAATATTTTATCTAGAAATAATATCTAAAACTAAAAGTATTTTTCTTAAAATTAACTTTAAAATATTAAAATGAAAATAAATTTTCACATATTTTAAAAGTTAATTATGTTGCTAATTCAATTTTATTAGGTCAAACTAATATAATTAACCTAGTACAGTTATTCAAATCAGGCAAATGGGCCTTCAAAATTGGGGTAATTCATGTGAGGGGGTGTTGGGTTTAGTATGTCGTACCCACTTCTATGGCTCCCAACTCTCACACAAGGCCCAAAAGAGAGGAATTTAACCTTAAAATAAATAACTGTTATTAATTGAATAGGTCCAATAACTAAATGGACCTAAATAAAATCTATCATGGTGTGACATTTTATTTAGCAACAACCTATATGCATCTATATAATAAAATAAACACATAGGCTCACATAGGTACACACTTGGATGGATCCTATCATGTTGCTAGGTCATACACAGATGAAAGAAGATTGTAAAATTTACCTGTTACAAATTATTAACTTGACCAAGGGAGCCATGAGTTAAAATCAGATCCTTGGATTTGTCAACAAGTTAACCATGGCTATTTGCAATCAAGTAATAATAGGTTTTGAAAACTTACATACAAGCTAAAACCACATACTCCTGCAACAAGGTTAGCAGGATAGTTTGAATTAGTAGGATTTATTTAATTTTAAATAAATAAATTTCGAAATTAAATTAAATAAATAAATAATTTTTCGAAATAAAATAAATAAATAATAAAAAAATTAATTTATTTTTCGAAATATTAAAAGAAATAAAATTAATTTTAAATTTCAAAATTATTTTAAAATAAATATTTAAAATTAAACCTACAATTTTGAAAAATTAGGTTTCAACTAACCTAAATATCATTTCAAAATTTGCTAACTACTTTTAAAAAATTAAATGTTATTTTATAAATAAAAATCAAATAAAAAATTAAAAAAAGATAAAATAAATATCTTTTTCAAATTTTAAATTTAATTTAAATAAAATAAAATAACAAAATTTAAAAGTTAGCAAAATATCTTACATCTATTTAAAATTACATGATTATAGTTATCTTATTTTAAATTTAAATAAGGTCAAAATATTTAAAAAAAAAATTAATTTAAAAAATTTAATATCTGACCTTAAATTTAAAAAAAAAGATAAGAGATAATCAAATTTAAAATAAGATAGATAATTAAGCAAAAAGATAGATATTTACTAATTTCAAATTCAAATTACACTAATATCATGAATTAAATTAAAAAATATTAAATAAAATAATTATGATAATTAGAATTGAATTAGGAATAGTAAATATATAAATACTACACAAAAAATCGGAACTTAAATCCATGAAAAAGCATGAAAAAACGAAGAAAAACGAAAAATTTGTGAGCTGTACGGCATACTGTCCGCGCGCACAAGGGAGGCTGCAAGGGCGGGTTTGTGCGGCGCAGAAGGCTGCAAGCAGCCATGTCCGCGCGCGGAGCCCTGATTTCAGACAACCAGGTTGTCTACGCGCGTGCTGTCCGAGTGACAAGCTCGTGCGCGCGCACGTGCCCTGATGCACGACGCCGATATTTTTCGAAACTTCAAAAAATCATAACTAATTCAAATTAAATCGAAATTGAGTTCTGTAAAAAAGTAACTTGCTTAATTTTTTCCATACTATCCATTAAAAATAATTCCAGAAACAAAATTTCAATTATTTTTCACGGAAATTCACAAACATCAATCAGTCATCATATAACACTCAATACAACATGAAACCATCCAAATAACAAATAATCGTTTTAAAGTCAAAATTTCTTGCAAGCAAATCAATTACCATGGCTTTGAGGCCAGTTGTTGGATATTTATTTTACCACGATCTTAGATCTACTCACAAGTATGTTGTTTAACACCCTAAATATGAACTTTCTAAAACGATAAAATAAACACATATAAAGTTAAGAAAACCTTACATTGATCCAGCGGAAATAATGTCTCCTTCCACTCAGATCTATAACCCTTGTATCCTTTCTGTAGCAGAGTATAATCAAGATCTGAGCCCGAATATCCTTCTTCTTTGAATTTGATCCTTCACAATCTTCCAATCTATGATTGAGTTACTGCTTGCTGTGTGTGGGCACTTACTCTTTCACTAGGGTCACAAAATTTATGAAGGGAAAAGAGAAGAGGGATTTCGGCCAGGTATAGAAAGTAGGGAAGGCTCAGTTTTTCTGAAGAGAGAAATTTCTGTCAGAAGACGTTATGAAAACTTATGATTTGACTGAGCCATCACTTTCTATTTATAGGCAACCACTAGGTTTAGGTTAGGAATTATTTGGCATTAAAATAATGAAAATATTAATTTGAAATCCCACAAATAGTGGCCGGCCATGGTGTAGTTTATGGGCCCCATTTACTTTTGCAGTTTTATCAAATTTTATTTCTATTTTCTCAAAAACGCCAATTTTCTAATTCTAACCTTTGAAATCCCAAAACTAATTATTTAATAACTAAAATAGATTATTAAATAATATTGTCATTTAATTTAATTATTAACTAGACATATAAAGTCAATTAATAAATAAATAAACCTAGAATCTCTTTTCTTTACAATTTCACCCCCGCTTACTGAAAATTCACAAATTAGACATAGTCTAACTTTAGAATTATAATTGATCAATCATCAATCAATTAATGAGTCTTACAAGCAGAATGTTCTCAACTAGAATGGGGACCATCGATCTATATGCTGAGCTTCCAATAAGTGAACCGAATTTACCAAGTAAATTCCTACTTATTAATTCTTCGTTGAATCCACTCTTAGAACTTAGAATTGCACCCTCAGACTTATATAGAGCATATTATATGTTCCACGATATCAATATGCTATCTCATTTAACAATTGTTAGAATCTTATTGTGATTTAAAGATCCTCTATATAGATGATCTACATCAAGATTGGATTTCTTTACCGTTCTCACCCCTCAATGTATTTTGTCCCTTAAAACACTTAGCTACCTGTAAATGGTGTTTAGTGATCTATTAATTAGTCAGTTAAACAAGAGCTCATCCATTTACTTCTATTTGCTAAGCTCGAAGGGAATCATCACTTGACTTCTATACACGAGTAGAAGCTATAGATTCCATATTTATGTTCAGCACTCCCACTCAATCATACATCATGTTCCCAAAATATACGTATCACCCTGACCTAAAAGTAGGCTTAACTAATAAATCAAAGAACATGAATAGCACTCCTGAGTTGAGCCTAAGCATATGAGGATTTAGATTCTTTTAATCTTAAGATCAACTACTTATATTAACTTGGAAAGATATATATAACGGTAAGTTTGTAATATTTTAACTTAGTTGCAATATCGGTCCAGTCCAATGTATACTTCATACATTCGAAACTAGTATACTTTACTAATGTCCTGGAAAGAACATAACACTTACTCCAAGTGTAAGTACACATCACCTCTTATTATCACATTAGTGTAAATCCAAAACACTGATGAAATAGGGACCAAGTCTTTTGATTCATATGATCACAAACACATTCCACCGTGTTGACAATACTGTAATAAATATATTAAACCATTAGCATGTAGAATTCATGCAAACATCAATCACTTCAAATTTCTTATATTGATAACTAATCAGATTGTAATGAGTTTAATTTAGGGCATAAAACCCAACAAGAGTGTGCACCGAGAAAGCAGGGTACACACCAAGAACGATGACACCGTAATAAATATCACAATACACCTACAACTAGCAGTAGTCGACAAGGTAGATCCAAAGAACATGCTTCTCCTCATCATGCACCCTTGTCAACGTTCTCATCATTTGAAGTTTGTACCATGTTCAAAGATCCTACGTGGGCAAAGAAAGATATAATAGAAAATCATGAGCTTACTACTTGTTTACATAGTAAGGAATCATGGAAGATACAACTTGGAAATTTTTATGAAAATAAGAAATAACTGAGACAAGTAGTGGCTAGGCTTGTAATTAATAACAATGTTCAGTGGATGGTGAAGAAGGCAGCCCCCGATGTGTTATACGTTATATGCAAGGATCTAGATTGCAAATGGATATTGAGAGGGAGGAAGAAGATGCATTCTGACAACTTTAAGGTTACTGTATTTCACAACAAATACACATGTAACCTAAATGCGAGACATTTAGATAACCGTCAAGCAGTACAATGGGTGGTTGACCACTTTATTAAGGGGAAGTACACCCTAGATAGAACTAAGTACAAGGCTAAAGACATACAGAGGGACATGTTTACCGCCTATGGTATCTAGATGAGTTATGTGAAGGCATGGAGTTGTAGGGAGAAGGCACATATGTACGTTAGGGGTACTTTGAAGTTTTCCTAGTTGAAGCTACCTGGATACTTGTACATGCTGCAATAAAGGATCCAGGTACCATGACTAACCTATATGTAGACGATTAACGATTCAAGTGCTATTTTATATCACACAATGCATGTAGAAGGGGATTTACTTTCTGTCGTCCTAGTTTGAGTATCAATGGCACATTCTTGAAGATGCAGTATGGCAGTATAATGTTAGTAACTGTTGCGTACATGTTACGTAAATTATGAACAACTATGCAAGTGCACGTAATCAAGTAGTACTCACACAGGTGAGGTCGATCCCACAAAGAATTGAACTAAATAACACTACATTGGACTTGTATTTCTATTTGGTAACCAATAATTTTGATGCAAATAAAAATAAAGAATAACCAAAAAATAAAATTAAGCAAAAAAAAGTGTTTAATCAAGGATGAGAAATTAGGGAAAAGAATCCTATTGCTACAATTATTTATTTGTTAATGCTAATTAGAATTCCTCTTTCTTAATGTGAATGAAAGATTATAAAAATTAACCTAATTTTTTTAGATCTTTTAGGTCCTAAATCGTGTGTTATCTAATCATCTCAGAGATAGACAAACATATCATCCGCATTAAACAATAATCTAAATGTCACAAACACTATGTAAATACTTTTGTTTCACCTCAAAACTTAGTTTATCCAATTTTAGCATTCCCAAAAATCACTTTCAGATTTTGAATTGGGATCATAAAACACGCCTAAGGAGATCAAACTCAAACATGGAATTAAGCACAAATGTAGACAAATTTACAATCAAGAAAGAAGAAATAACAATTATCATAAACTCAAGAAATAATGTTAATCAACATTCATCATCTCCCCTAATAGGAGTTTAGTTCATAATCTCAATAATCAAATCAATAATCAAATTTAAAACAAAAAATAAAATAGAAAAATTAAGAAAGAAGAAATAACTAGTTGGAGAAATCGATTCAGATCGCCACCACCCACTCTTGAAGTTCTCTTCTCTGTTTCTAGGTCTCCAATTCTGAATAATTCCCAAAAATCTCGAGCCTCTCTTCTAAATGAGCCAAGTTTTCCTTTTAAAATTTGTGAAAGTACGTAACTGCCCATAACTCATCAAGAAGGCTTTGCCGCGACCACTGAATTCGTAGAAGCGACGCCTGGGACCTCTCCAATTAAATTTCTCTCTGCCAATCTCCACCACGACTAGAAAGAATGGCTGTCGTGGCGAGCTTTGCCAGAAAAGGACTTTCGCTCTTTTCTTAACTCTTTTCTTTTTTGTCCACTCTATTCTTGCGAATACTTCCTTTAAACATTTATGGACCTGAAACAAAGAGAATTAAGCGTAAAACAGTCCTAAAACTGGAAACAAAGATAAAAAACTACCCTAGAAAGTGACCCAAAACTTAGACTAAAATTAGCGTAACAATATGATGCAAATAACCAATTGTTTCTAATTGCTTTTGGTATCATCGACAAGTAGAATGATGACTCTTGGACGTTTTCTTACAGAAGTTGAGGGAAGCAATTGGGGTGATTGAAAAATTAGTGTTTGTGTCAGATAGGCATTAAAGTAGTCCATTGTGCATGCTATTACTATATTGTTATGAACGTAAACTTCAAGTTCAAGACTGATCCTTTTCACAACCAAATATATATTGTAGCTTACTGATGGTTGAAAACTGATTGTGATAGATAGTTTGAGAACTTTAGAAAGATGAATCCTGCCATTCCTACATATGTGGAGAGTATAGGGGTTGAGAAGTGGGATCACTCTAATTGTTTGGCCAATCGATACAACATCATGACTAGCAATGCTGCTAAAAGCTTTAATATTGTGAAAGAAGAGTTTAGGAAATATCCAATAACTACTTTAGTTAAATTTATCAGGTTCACACTAAAAGCTTGGTTCGCTGATCGCCTCAAAAAGGCAGACAAATGTACAACCTCTTTAGCGACTCTTTTTGAAAATAACTTGGCCAAAAATCATAATGATGGAAGGTTAAGGGGAGTCCAATAAAATGGAGCTATGTATAACAGTGGTAGGTGGCCTAATGGTGAAAGAGGTGGTGATGTAAACCTAGTTGAAAGGACATGCATCTACGTCATGTTTACGTTGTTGAAGCTTCCTTGTACTCATGCATGTTTTGCGACATTGAAAATGAATACGAGTGTGTACATATTATGCTCTCCTTATTATTCAAAAGATAAATGGAGGAAGACTTACGATGATACCATTAATCTTGTTGGTGATAAGGATGATTCGGTTCTCCCTAAACACATCAAGAACATGAAGGTTGGGGTACCCGTGGAGAAGAAACCAATAGGTCATCCAAGGAAAAGAAAGGCTGGAAGAAGATAGGAGAATCGTTTCCTGTTTAGTGATAAAAGAGTCACGATACCTCGAAACTGCATTATTTGTGACAGTTCAGGCCACAATAGAGCAACAAGGAAAGCCCATATTTTAGGCGTAGTGTACTATTAGTTGTAATAATATATTTTTTCAACTGGATTTGTTATTTAGAACTGCTTATTTTGTTTTGGTTTCTGCTTTGAAATTAGGTTGTTAGCAGGTGCATTTTTAATATGTTAAAGAACTTGTGTTTTTTTTTTTTTTTGTAATCAACGGTTTGTCAACATTTTGTCGATGTTAAGTCTGTATTTGAGATTATTGCATCTTTAGATTTTATTGACATTTATCGATGAGAAGGCCAATGTTTTTGTGATTCTTGCATGTTGAGATTTGTTGACATTATATCGACATTTTATCAATATGTTATCGATTCAAATGTTAGTATTTGAGATTCTTACATCTTGAGATTTTATCAACATATTATTGACATTTTATTGATATTTTATTGATGTAAAACCCATGTTTTATGATTGTTGCATGTTGTGAATTGTCGATTTTATATCGATATTTTATTGATATGTTGCCGATGCAAAGGTTTGTCTTTAAGATTTTCGCGTCTTGAGATTTTGTTGATATTTTGAAGATATTTTATCGATGGAAAGGTCTATATTTTGTGATTCTTGCATGCTGAGATTTGTCGACATTGTATCGACATTTTGTCAATATGTTCTCGATGCAAAGGCCAAAAATTGTCTTTTTGATATATTATTAATATTATATCCATAATTTGTCGATATGATTCTTTCATATTAATTTTTGTATTGTTGATAATTTAGACATTATATCGATAATTTAGATATTTTATCAATATTATATCATTAATTTTTCTATATATATATTGTACTTATTCATTATAAAATTTTAAGTCATATAAATTTGTCATATCTATAAAAGAACGAGTAGTAGTTTGCAGACTTGTAACCAAAAAGTTATTGATAATAAAAGTATTCCTATGACACATAATTGCATAAACTATTGTCAAAATATTACCAATCAAATACCCCAATTATTTTAGAAATATATACATGAAAATAATAAATTTGACCAACTAAGAATTTGATAGAAAAGATCCAGACACCAGTCTTGATGTCTCAAAGATGATGGTTACGGATGGCCCCACACAACCACCTATGAAAGCTACCTAATAGTCTTTCATCCGGCAGACTGAGGGGATCAAACTTTGGAGAAGAAGGGCTTATGTTTTTTCTTCATCTCAGTATATTCATTAAACTAAGTAGGTGGGACTCTCTTCCTCCTTCCAAACTTAATTCCCATTGGTTTCTTGTCTAAGGGAAATACATCACCCTGTGATTGGCTATAACTTGGTAACTAGATATCACCCTATGACTGGCTATCATCTATGGCAATAATGGCGGCATCCACAGGAGTACTAGGTGCCTCATCAAAATAAGGATCATAACCGTCAGGGTACACATCAACATCTTCTTCCATTGAAGGATCGGGTGTTAGATCCACTGCTGGTTTATTGTGTAGTATAGTCAAGATAAATCTCAACTGCTCCATCATAATGTCCTGGCTAGCCTTCATTTCTAGGTGGCTACGCTGATATACCTCCTTGAACTCTATCAGAGAGGCTTAAAAACCCTTTTGCTCATCCTCTATCTTATTCAACCTCTTAACCAAATAACTGTTGTCAGCACGATCAATGTCTAAAGATGATGCTGTAGGTTGAGTCTCTTACTCGGGAATAGCAGATTCCCCATGTTCTTCTACTCTTTTAGGTTGCCTCTCAAAAAAAGTAGGGTCTTGGGTGTTATCTTCAGGCTACGTCTCATCAACACCCAACTCAACTTACACCTCAGCATCATTGTAAGTGATGGTCTTTGCATATGCCTCTTCATCTAGGCGAGGATATAATCCCTTCATGACTACCAATTTCTGTTTAAGAAGCAAATCAAAATAAGTGTTAAAAACAATAAAAAAAATATTTTCATGGAACAACTATCAATAAATAGTCAACAAAGCATCGATAAAGTGTCAATAAAATATTCATATCCTATCGACAATACAAAATTACTAAAGAACAAGTTACAAGCATATTATTGACAAAGTGTTGATATCCTATCAACAAACCCAAAATATTCCTAAAGAAAGATGTTACGAGCATATTATTGACAAAATTTTGATAAAAATGTCAATATCCTATCGACAAACTCAAAATTAATCTAAATTAAAAAGGCATGAAAATTATCTACAAACTGTCAATAATATGACAACATCCTATCAACAAACTCACATTTATCCTAATAAAATAAGATACTAGTAAATTATCGATAAAATATTGACAAAATATCGATATACGATTGAAAAATAAAAACTTAATCACTAATTAAAAATGCCAAGAAATTATCTACAAACAATCGATAACTTGTCGACATCATATCGATAAATAGTCAATAATATATCAGTAGCATATTAGTATTTCAAAATTATCCTCATAAACAAGTTACAACCAAATATTGACAAAACTGTTGATAAAATGTCGAGAAAATATTCAAAAATTATCGAAAAATATCAATAAACATTAAATTTTTTAAAAAATAAATATCCATAAACATAAACATAAAAGAAATGCTCATACCCATTTTGAAAATAATGGACCGAGATCCTTCTTCCCAATTTTACCCTTGTTGGTCCAGCTTAGCATCCTGGGAAAATGAATTCCCTAATTTGAACAATACCTCTTCCCAACCTCTAGAATGGACTCATAGGCCCAATACTGTAATGCAGGTGCAAAGCCATAGGCTGTGTACTTGCATTCGTGCTGAACGTCCATCTTCAACTTCTTCTTAAAATTTACCTTCTATTTCGTCATGTATTTTTGTAGAATGTGTTGGGTTTTGTGCCCTAAATAAAACTCTTTACAATCTGATTAGTTATCAATATAAGAAATTTGAAGTGATTTATGTTTGCATGAATTTTACATGCTTATGGTTTAATATGTTTATTATATTTATACACAAAATCAGTTAAGTCCAGATCATATGTTTATTCACAATTACAGTATTGTCAACACAGTGGAATGTGATTGTGATTATATGAATCAAAAGACTTAGTCCCTATTTCATCAGTGTTTTGGATTTACACTGATGTGATAATCAGCGATGATGTGTACTTACACTTGGAGTAAGTGTTATGTTCTTTCAAGGACATTGGTAAAGTATACTAGTTTCGAATGTAGTATACATTAGACTGGACCGATATTGAACTTAGTTAAGATATTATAAACTTACCGTTATATCTTTCCAAGTCAATATCAGTAGTTGATCTTAAGATTAAAAGAATCTAAATCCTGATATGCTTAGGCTCAACTCAGGAGTGCTATTCATGTTCTTTGATTTATTAGTTAAGCCTACTTTTGGGTCAGGGTGATACGTATATTTTAGGAACATGATAGTGTGATTGAGTGGGAGTGCTGAACATAAATATGGAATCTGTAGCTTCTACTGGTGTATAGAAGTCAAGTGATGATTCCCTTCGAGCTTAGCTAAAAAGAAGTAAATGGATGAGCTCTTGTTTAAGTGACTAATTCTTAGATCACTAAACATCATTTACAGGTAGCTAAGTGTTTTAAGGGGCAAAATACGTTGAGGGGTGAAAACGGTAAAATTATCCCATCTCGATGTAAATCATCTATATAGAGGGTCTTTGATCACAATAAGATGATAACAATGGTTAAATGAGATAGCATATCTATATCGTGGAATATATAATACGATCTATATAAGTCTGAGAGTGCAATTCTAAGTTCTAAGAGTGGATTCAATGAGGAATTAATAAGTAGGGATTTACTTAATAAACTCGGTTCACTTATTGGAAGCTCAACATATAGCTCCATGGTCCCCATTCTAGTTGAGACTATACTGCTTGTAAGACTCAATAATTGATTTGTGATTAAGCAACTATCATTCTAAAGTTAGACTATGTCTAATTTGTGAATTTTCACTAAGCAGGGGTGAAATTGTAAAGAAAACAGATTCTAGGTTTATTTATTAATTAAGAGACTCTATATGTCTAATTAATAATAAAATTAAATGACAATATTATTTAACAATCTATTTTAGTTATTAAATAATTAGTTTTGGCATTTAAAAGGTTGGAATTAGAAAATTGGCGTTTTTGTGAAAGTAGAAACAAAAATTGTGAAAACTGCAAAATCCAAGTAAGGCCCATTAACACCTATGGCCGGCCACTTGGGTGATGTTTTTTCAATTAATATTTTCATTATTTTAATGTCAAATAATTACTAACCTAAACCTAGTAGTTGCCTATAAATAGAAAGTGATGGCTCAGTCAAATAATAAGTTTTCAACAAGTTTTTCAACCTTTTTCTCAGAAAATCAAAGATTGCCTTTTCAAAAAAACTGAGCCTTCCTCTTCTCTCTCTATAGCCCACCCTATACCTCTCTCTTTTCCTCTTCACAATTTTGAACCCTTAGTGATAGAGTAGTGCACACACACAGCAAGTGGTACCTCAATCATAGATTGGAAGACTGTGAAGGATCACACACAAAGAGAAGGACATTCGGGCTCAGATCTAGATAATACTCTGCGACAGAAAGGATACAAGGGTTAGAGATCTGAGTGGAAGGAGACATTATTCCGCTGCAACCAATGTAAGGTTTCCTTAACTTTATATGTGTTTAATTATCGTTTAAGAAAGTTCATATTTAGGGTGTTAAACAACATACTTGTGAGTAGACCTAAGATTCTGGTAAAATAAATTCCAACAACTGGCCTCAGAGCCATGGTAATTTATTTGCTTGCAAGAAATTTGGACTTTAAAACGATTTGTTTGTGGGTTGGATGGTTTTCATGTTGTGTTGTGTGTTATATGATGATTGATTGATGTTTGTGAATTTTCGTGAAAAATAATACAAAATTCTATTTCTGGAATTATTTTTGTTGGATAGTATGAAAACAATTAAGCAATTTACTTTTTTACAGAACTAAATTTTGATTTAATTTGAATTAGTTATGATTTTTTCAAGTTTCGAAAAATATCAGGAAGATGCAACTGACCTACGAGCGCGGATGAGGGGTAACCCTCGGACAGCACGCGTTCAGACAGCTGCTCGACCGAGTTTTTGTCTAAAACTCGTCCCTGTGCGTGCGGAAGAGGGTGCATGCAGCCTCCTGCGCTGAGGGACCTCAGCCATGCATCTCCCCATGCACGCGCGGGCAGTATGCACAACATACTGTCTGTACAGCTCAGAATTTTTTCGTTTTTCTTCGATTTTTCATGATATTTCATGGATTTAACTTCTGATTTTTTGTGTAGTTTTGTATTTAGATTTTTATTATTCAATTTTCAAATCTAATATTAGAAATAAATTAATTTGAATTTTTTAAAGTTAATCTTAGATATTAGTGTAATTTGAATTTGAAAACTAGTAAATATCAATCTTTTTGCTTGATTTTTTTTCTTATTTTTAAATTGATTATATCTTATCTTATTTTTAAATTTAAGATCCGATATTAATTTTTTTAAAATTAAATATATTTTTTTAAATTTGACCTTATTTAAATTTAAAATAAGATAACTATAATCATGATATTTTGAATAGAAATAAGATATTTTGCTAACTTATAAATTTTGTTATTTTATTTATTGAAATTAAATTATAAAATCTGAAAAAGATATTTATTTATCTTTTTTAATTTTTATTTGATATTTAACTTATAAAATAACAATTTTTTTAAAAAAGTTGTTAACAATTTTTTTTTTGAAATGATATTTAGGTTAGTTGAAACCTAATTTTTCAAAATTGTAGGTTTAATTTTAAATATTATTTTATTTATTTATTTTGAAAATATTTTTTATTATTTAATTATTTTTTTTCGAAATTTAATTATTTAAAATTAAATAAATCCTACATCCAACTATCCAGTTAACCTTGTTGCAGGAGTATGTGTTTTAGCTTATGTGTAAGTTTTATAAAACCTATTATTGCTTGATCTAAATTGCCATGGTTAACTTGTTGACAGATCCAATGATCTGATTTTAACCCATGGTTCAATTGTCAATAGGTCAAGTAAATAATTTGTAACAGGTAAATTTTACAATCTTCTTTCATCTGTGTATGACCGAGCAACATGATAGGATCCATCCAAATGTGTGCCTGTGTGAGCCTATATGTTTATTTTATTATATAGATGCATATAGGTTGTTGCTAAATAAAATGTCACACCATGATAGATTTTATTTAGGTCCATTTAGTTTTTGGACCTATTCAATTAATAAGAGTTATTTATTTTAAGGTTAAATTCCTCTCTTTTGGGCCTTGTGTGAGAGTTGGGGGCCAATAGAAGTGGGTACGACATACTGAACCCAGCTCCACCTCACATGAACTACCCCAATTGTGAAGGCCCATTTGCCTGATTTGAATAACTGTGTTAGGTTAATTAAATTAGTTTAACCTAATAAAATTGATTAGCAACATAATTAACTTTTAAAATATATGAAATTTATTTTCATTTTAATATTTTAAAGTTAATTTTAAGGAAAACACTCTTAGTTTTAGATATTATTTCTAGATAAACTATTTGTATTTTTTTTGTATTTAATTAAATAAAAAATTTTAAGTAACTAGATTCTTTGTGAAGCTTATTTAATTAAATATTCCTATTTAAGTTATAAATTAGTTACTTTAACTGATTTTCCTTATCTAACTTAAATTTGAATATTTTTTTAAAATTTAAAATTAAGTTGAGGAATTCTAGGCATTAGCTATTGAAGATTCTTAAGATATTTTTTAAGTTAATTTTAAACTTAAAATGGAATATTTTTCAAATTAAGTGGTTACAACTTAATTTTTTATATTTAGTTAAATTTAAATTTGAAAATATTTAAGTTCTAGATTTTTTCTATAACAACTTAAATTAGATATTTTTTAAATTTTTTGTTGAAAAGATACTTAGTTGAAATAAGATATTTTCTAGATAGTTATTTCTAGACTACTTATTATTTCTAATATTAAATAGAAAAATATTATACATTGTGAAATTAATTATTTAAATAATTAATTTTGGTACAATTTATTTTAAGTATATTTTTTCCTAGTATTAAACTAGAGATTAATAATTAAGCCTTCTCTACACTTAATTATTTATTTCTTGAATTTAATACATTTAATTAAATTAAAAAATAAATATCTAAGTTGATTTTCATCATGATACTTAAATATTTCTTTTTCATGACACTTAATTAAATAGAAAATTATTTTTTAGTTGAAATTTATTTTTTCAACTTAAATTTAAATAATTTTCAATATATATTTTCTTTATTTTATTAATCAATTTCGAAATTGCATTTAATTATGAAAGATGATTTTGAATTTATCTTGAAAAATAGATTAAGTTGTAAATCAATTATTTATTTTAATTAATTCTTGGACCAACTTAAATCAATGATTTTTTCATTTAATGATTAATTTAAAATAAATGAATTAAGGTATATTATTAGAAAATGAATTAATTAGTCACAGGAAAATCTAGATAGGTGATATTTTTGCTTGAAGTATTTTTTCTAAGTAATTATTATTTAAGTATTTTGAAAATATTAAAGTTTTATACTTTCTTTTTCAAAATACAATAAATATATATTCTCATGAAAATTTCATTTGAGTTGCAAATTGATTTAAATAAAAATTAAATAATTTTCTTAATATTTATATAAAAAATTATTACTAAGATGGAAATAATTCAATTTATTTCAATCTCCATCTAAGAATAATTTTATAAATATTAAATTAAATTCTAATTTAGAATTTTAATTCTAAATTCGGTATTTAATGAATATATTTTATTATAAATAATAAAAAAATACATTTTAAAGAATGAGCTTTATTATTGTTAAGATATTCGATCTCCATTGTTGGTTTTACATAGCTTTTGTTTTAGTGAGTAATCCTCCTTAATGGAGGAACATTCATTAGCAAGTTAGCACCGTTTAATCTCGAAAGATAAGTAGCTTTGTAAGTGTTTTATATGGTATGGATCACCCTAATGGTGGCGACTGTATTTGACTTACAAAATATGAAACAATGGTAGAGGCTCATAAGATAGAATAGCCTTGACTCTCGCCTAAACGGGACAACGCTGGATTCCAATCTTGATTGAATAAAAGGTTGCTAGAATGTTTAACATTTTAGATGAACTGACAACTCTATTCAATTGATTGTAGCTTTGACTCTCGCCTAAACAAGACACTGATATCAGTTTGTTGAAAACCTTGGAAATTATTTAGGATTGTATTTTTTAGTATTTTCTCTTATCATTCCTATATGCTATGTGCTTATAATTTCTGAATTGGATTTTGTGTTAAACCATTATTGATTTCTATTTATTAATTTGTAGTATCCTTTATAACCATGATGAATCCCATGTTATCACTCTTGACCAAAAATGAGCTAAATGGATCTAACTTTCCAAAAAGGAATGAGAACATTAATATTGCTCTCATAGGAGAAAGTGCCTTGTTTGTGTTAACTGAGCCGTCTCCTGAACTGCCGGGTGACAATGCAACCAAAGCTGTTAAAAAAAGTATGAGCGTTGGCAGAATGCTAACAATAAAGCTCTATACTTCATGCTTTCCAGCATGGTTGACACACTTAAAACTCAGTTTTCTAAAACCGAAAAGGCTGCTGAAGTTATGACGAAGTTAACTGAGCTATTCGGTAGGGCATCTCTTCAGTCTCGCTTTGACGCGACTAAGAAATACATCAATGCACGAATGGAACCCCATCAAAATGTGCGTGATCATGTTCTCCTAATGGCAAGTTATTTCCAAGAAGCCCAGCATCATGGTGCTGAAATGGATCACACTACTCAAGTAAGCCTTATCTTGAATAGTCTGACTCTATCATTTCTGCCCTATACATCAAATTATGCCACAAATAAAAAGGACATAGACTTTCATGAGTTAGTCAATGACCTTCAGACATATGAAAATTTGATTGGAGGCCGCAAGAAGAAAGGGGGTAAACCTCAAAATTCTGGCAAATGTTACCTCTACTTCAAAACCCAAATCTAAGAAGAAGTGGAAAAACACCAAGAAGCGAGCCAACGCCATGAAAAACAGAAAGGCTGCTGCTTCTGGTGATGCTCTAAAAGGAAAGTGTTTCTACTGCAATAAGAAAGGTCATTGGAAACCCCAATGTCCTAAACTTCTTGCAAAGAAACAAGGTATTTCTTTTTATAAACTTTAAGAGTTTTAGTGAATTATTATCCAATTGGATTTTTGATTCTGGACTAGCTTTGTTTATTTGTTCTTCTTCTTATAGGCCAAGCTACTTGAACTCAGATGCTATCTTAGTGAGTTGGATCGATAAGCTGGACAAAAGGGTAAAGATCGTCCAAGATGAAGATGAAGCTCATTTATTTATCTATTTTTGAATTAATTGTTTTAGTTTAAAAACAATTTGGATTTCTCATAATGTTGCAATGTTTTTTTTATTAATAATATTTTATTTTCTATTACAAATAAATTGCAATTTATGAGATTGAGCTTCATTTACTTTATCTTAAACCACAATTACCACATTATGTTTATATGTTTGCATGTGTAAGTGTTTTTATTATTGATACAAATTCTATAATATTTACAACTCTTCAGAGAGTTATATTAAATAAACACTAGAAATTATTTCTATGTTTATTAATAATTGTTAATTCTAATACAATTATTGAGAATTTGTTTAATAAAAGGATCTTTTGATCTGATAGGGGTAGAGAAAAGTTAAGAAAACTATGCAGTTCAACGATCTTTTATATCTAATGAACTCTGGATTGTATTCAATTCCACATAATCTCTATAACACTTAGAGAATCATGATCTTTATAACCTTTAGGGGTGGATCATAATCTCTATATGCTTAGGGGTGGAATTTATCCACAATACCCTATGTAACATATATTTTCTTTAAACATGGAAGTAATATAATGAATTAGCTATTATCAGTATAAGTCCTTGATCTTGATTGTATGTTCCAATTTAGTTTTACTGTTGTAGTAAATAATGATACCTATAAAAGTTCTTTGATAATGTATCACACCACCTTAATTGAGTGGGAGAATTTTAAAATTCTTTACCCATCTTCATTAGGTTGACAATTGTGATAGGAACTTAAGAACACTACTGAAAAGCAAATCTAACCATTCATGTGGATAGATATAACTTATCAGAATTATGAGAATAAGATAAAAGAATTCTAGCACAGTCTATTCGAATGACTTGAGCCAAGATTGCTTAATCCTCATAAAATTTTATGATATCTTAATTTTGATTACTTAATCTCTGGCAAGTATTTTTCACTTCAAATACTAGCCTGCTATGTTGATGATTTAGTCTTAAAAGAAACTCATAGTTTCAGACTAATACTATAAGTCACAACTAGATAACTCTCCAAACAATAAGAGGTTAAAAGTATTATTTAACCAGACATCTGCTATTGAGTGGGAGCTATTTGAGATGTAATCAAATAAGGAACGTTAGAAGATATTCAAGAAAGATTTATGAAAGTGACCTATATGTTAGAGATTAAGGAACTGTATATCAGTTATCCTTATATCTACCCCAACTCATTCAGATTTTGAGGTGGTGGTTACTCTGGGGGTGGAGGAGTTATTCTATAATAATTCAAGCTCTACCAAAGAAGATTTATAACTTTGTAAATTCGAAATTACCAGAAAGTTATTTTACTGAAGAAAAGTCTACGATGTATTATCTCAATTCCATATTTTAAAATATGAGAGGTATGTCTTCTGTTCATTCAGATGTACTTTAAACAGTAAGGATTTCAGTATCCCTTGATGAGTAATGCATATATTTTTATGAACTAGTTTCTAGAAGTTCGGTTGGATTCAAATATACTACACTTGATCTGAAGATCAAGACATCAGATGGATTTATTTGCACAGTTTGTTTTATGTTAGTGCAAGTGGGAGTTTGTTGGGTTTTGTGCCCTAAATAAAACCCTTCACAATCTGATTAGTTATCAATATAAGAAATTTGAAGTGATTTATGTTTGCATGAATTTTACATGCTTATGGTTTAATATGTTTTTTATATTTATACAACAAATCAGTTAAGTCCAGATCATATGTTTATTCACAATTACATTATTGTCAACACAGTGGAATGTGATTGTGATTATATGAATTAAAAGTCTTAGTCCCTGTTTCATCAGTGTTTTGGATTTACACTGATGTGATAATCAGCGATGATGTGTACTTACACTTGGAGTAAGTGTTTTGTTCTTTCAAGGACATTGGTAAAGTATACTAGTTTCGAATGTGTATACATTGGACTGGACCGATATTGAACTTAGTTAAGATATTATAAACTTACCGTTATATCTTTCCAAGTCAATATCAGTAGTTGATCTTAAGATTAAAAGAATCTAAATCCTGATATGCTTAGGCTCAACTCAGGAGTGCTATTCATGTTCTTTGATTTATTAGTTAAGCCTACTTTTGGGTCAGGGTAATACGTATATTTTGGAAACATGATAGTATGATTGAGTTGGAGTGCTGAACATAAATATGGAATCTATAGCTTCTACTGGTGTATAGAAGTCAAGTGATGACTCCCTTCGAGCTTAGCTAAATAGAAGTAAATGGATGAGCTCTAGTTTAAGTGACTAATTCTTAGATCACTAAACATCATTTACAGGTAGCTAAGTGTTTTAAGGGGCAAAATACGTTGAGGGGTGAAAACGGTAAAATTATCCCATCTCGATGTAAATCATCTATATAGAGGGTCTTTGATCACAATAAGATTATAAAAGTGGTTAAATGAGATAGCATATCTATATCGTGGAACATATAATATGCTCTATATAAGTCTGAGAGTGCAATTCTATGTTCTAAGAGTGGATTCAACGAGGAATTAATAAGTATGGATTTACTTAGTAAATTTGGTTCACTTATTGGAAGCTCAACATATAGATCCATGGTCCCCATTCTAGTTGAGACTATACTGCTTGTAAGACTAAATAATTGATTTGTGATTAATCAATTATAATTCTAAAATTAGACTATGTCTAATTTGTGAATTTTCACTAAGCAGGGGTGAAATTGTAAAGAAAAGAGATTCTAAGTTTATTTATTAATTAAGAGACTCTATATGTCTAATTAGTAATAAAATTAAATGACAATATTATTTAATAATCTATTTTAGTTATTAAATAATTAGTTTTGGCATTTAAAAGGTTAGAATTAGAAAATTGGCGTTTTTGTGAAAAAAAAAATAAAAATTGTGAAAACTGCAAAATCCAAGTAAGGCCCATTAACACCTATGGCGTTTTGGGTGATGTTTTTCCAATTAATGTTTTCATTATTTTAATGCCAAATAATTACTAACCTAAACCTAGTAGTTGCCTATAAATAGAAAGTGATGGCTCAGTCAAATAATAAGTTTTCAACAAGTTTTTCAACCTTTTTCTTAGAAATTCAAAGATTGCCTTTTCAGAAAAACTGAGCCTTCCACTTCTCTCTCTATAGCCGACCCTATACCTCTCTCTTTTCCTCTTCACATTTTCGAACCCTTAGTGATAGAGTAGTGCCCACACACAGCAAGTGGTACCTCAATCATAGATTGGAAGACTGTGAAGGATCACACACAAAGAGAAGGACATTCGGGCTCAGATCTTGATAATACTCTGCGACAGAAAGGATACAAGGGTTAGAGATCTGAGTGGAAGGAGACATTATTCCGCTGCAACCAATGTAAGGTTTTCTTAACTTTATATGTGTTTAATTGTCGTCTTAGAAAGTTCATATTTAGGGAGTTAAACAATATACTTGTGAGTAGATCTAAGATCCTAGTAAAATAAATTCCAATAGAGTGTGCATATGTAAAGCCCGCTTAGTTAATTTGGAAATTAGCAGTTGTTTATGTTTAATTATGAAATTATTTATAGCTATTTAAATAATTTATTACTGTTATTTATGGAATTCAGAAATGCATGATTATGTCATCAGTAGTTTTTATATTTTGCATTTCCGGTGTCCGGTATTTTGGAACTCGGCGTTTGGCTCAGTAGAAATCACAACTTAGTATGTTGGTAATTTGGGGACGGGTTTTAGACATTGGGAATGTCGGGAATGGCCGGGAATTTAGAATTTCCCAAAAATACCCCTTTAGTGTGTTTTATGTGATTTTATGGTGGAGGGGCAAAATGGTCTTTTTGCCCCAATGACTTTTTTTCTTTTAGTGACTTTTAAATGGAAATTAAATATTACTTGGTTATTTTTAGTTGGCTGAAATGAGTTTAGTTAAATGGCATTATTCTTTTAATTTCTTTCATTTTTCAACACTTAGAGAAAAAAAATAGAAATTTTCAAGAAAACTCTCTCTCTTTTCCTCTCATTTGTATCGAGATGCCTCACTTGTCAGCAGATCAAGGCTGAACATCAGAGACCAGCAGGGTTGTTGCAGCCTCTAACCCTACCAGAATGGAAATGGGAGGATATTACTATGGATTTTGTGGTCGGGTTACCTAGGACCACGGGTATGTATGATTCCATCTGGGTAGTGGTGGACCGATTTACGAAATCTGCTCATTTTCTGCCGGTCAGAACAACATTTACAGTGGATCAGTTGGCAGAGTTATATGTCAGGGAGATAGTGAGACTTCACGGGGTACCGAAGTCTATAGTTTCGGACAGGGATCCGAAATTCACCTCCAAATTTTGGCAAAGTTTGCAACGGGCAATGGGTACAAAGCTAAAATTCAGTACAGCATTTCATCCGCAGACAGATGGTCAGTCCGAAAGGACAATTCAGATATTGGAGGATATGCTGAGAGCCTGTGTTATGGACTTTGAAGGCTCATGGAGTAAGTATCTACCGTTAATAGAGTTCTCTTACAACAACAGTTATCAGAGTACGATAGGGATGGCTCCCTATGAACTGTTGTACGGTAGAAAATGCAGATCCCCTATCCACTGGGATGAGACAGGGGAGAGGAAATACCTAGGTCCAGAGTCAGTTCAGCGGACCAATGAGGCAATAGAAAAGATAAAAGCTAGAATGCTTGCCTCACAGAGCAGACAGAAGAGTTACGCAGATCCGAAACGCAGGGATGTTGAGTTCCAAGTAGGGGGAACATGTATTTTTACGGGTATCTCCGATGAAGGGGATTAAACGTTTCGGGAAAAGAGGCAAGTTATGCCCTAGATTTACAGGACCTTTCGAGATTCTCGAGAAGATAGGTCAAGTGGCATATCGGTTAGCATTGCCTCCAGCCTTATCGACGATGCACAACGTATTCCATGTCTCAATGTTGAGAAAATACGTTTCAGACCCCTCTCATATACTCAGTTATGAGAGTCTTCAGCTTCAGCCAGACATGTCATATGAGGAACAACCAGTGCAGATCCTGGATAGAAAGGATAAAGTCCTTCGGAATAAGACCATAGCATTGGTCAAGGTTCTCTGGAGAAACAGTAAGGTGGAAGAAGCCACCTGGGAGCTAGAGTCAGATATGCGAGCTCAATATCCAGAGTTATTCAGGTTAGATTTCGGGGACGAAATCCTTTTAAGGGGGGGATAGTTGTAAAGCCCGCTTAGTTAATTTGGAAATTAGCAGTTGTTTATGTTTAATTATGAAATTATTTATAGCTATTTAAATAATTTATTACTGTTATTTATGGAATTCAGAAATGCATGATTATGTCATCAGTAGTTCTTATATTTCGCATTTCCGGTGTCCGGTATTTTGGAACTCGGCGTTTGGCTCAGTAGAAATCACAACTTAGTATGTTGGTAATTTGGGGACGGGTTTTAGACATTGGGAATGTCGGGAATGGCCGGGAATTTAGAATTTCCCAAAAATACCCCTTTAGTGTGTTTTATGTGATTTTATGGTGGAGGGGCAAAATGGTCTTTTTGCCCCAATGACTTTTTGTCTTTTAGTGACTTTTAAATGGAAATTAAATATTACTTGGTTATTTTTAGTTGGCTGAAATGAGTTTAGTTAAATGGCATTATTCTTTTAATTTCTTTCATTTTTCAACACTTAGAGAAAAAAAATAGAAATTTTCAAGAAAACTCTCTCTCTTTTCCTCTCATTTTCGGCTGGTGCATGGGATTCAAAGGGCTGGATTTTGTCAATCTTTCAAGTGAATTTTCATCCTAAATCTAAGCATTTTCCAAGCTAGGTTAGCTCTCTTGATTTCTTCCTTTAAATTTTGAAAAAAATGATGAAAAAGTTGAGTAAATGCTTGTTTATTTGAAGTTCTTGCTGCTGTGAATTGTTGTTGTTTTCTAAAGTTTATCTTGCTATTTTTAAGTAATTTAGAGCTAGTGTATGCATGTTGATTACTTGGAATTATGTTTTGGGAGTTTTTAGTTCAAGAGCATGATTTTTGAAAATGTATGTGAATCTGTAAATTACTGGCTGTGGTTGATCATTTTCATTTTCAGAGGCTTAGTTATGCGTATTTATGTAGGTTTGATCTAGCTTGATTGCATGTTAGTGGATTTTAATCAAGTTTGAGTTTTGGAACTCAAAGCTTGGTCTTTAATGGCATTTTGTGATTCTGTGAATTCTGGGTGATTTTGTTGCCTTTGAATGGTTATTTGGGGTATATAGATCAGGTCTGGAAGGTCTTGCATGATTTGGGTTAGATTTGATCGAGTTATGAATTTTTGAAAAATTCTGCGAGGAACCGGAATTCGGTTGTGCAACCGGAATTCGGATGGGTGTCCAATTCCCGAACCGGAATTCGGTTGGGCAACTCTCTACCGGTTGGGGAATTTTTCCGAACCCTAGTTTTCCTCGTTTTTATGTTTTTAGGGGTATTGCCATGCTTTTTATCGATAGGGAAACTTTTAGTGCCAAGTTTTAGTCCCCGGGAAGTGATTTAGCGTGTCACTTATAGCGTTGTGATTTTCATGGTTTAGGAGCCGCAATCCGCTCGGCTTCGGTTCCGGTCGGGTTGTCGGCACACACGAAATCGGAATCCGAGTAAGATTAGTATAACGGTATGCATATGTAGATTACATGTTTAGCGTGCATGTAGGAAGCCTGCTAGATTACATTACTTATGTATTTAGGCTTCGAACCATCCAACCTGTCACGTCGGTACGGTGGAGTATGACCAGCGGCGGAGTATGACCAGGTTCGACCGATCAGCCGACACTTGGTTGGTGGTTCAATGCTATTGACCTATCCCGTCGGTACGTGGAGTATGACCGGCGGCGGAGTATGACCGGTTCGACCGATCGGGAGGATACTTGTCAATAGTACCGTCCCCCGAACGTTCAAAACTCGGTACCATGTTGGACATGGCGGTAGTGGCTCGGTACCATGTTGGACATGGCAAGCGGGACTCGCATCGTGTTGGACACGGCGATTAGTTATGTATGATATTATTATGCTTTTCTTGCGAGTCCGTCGACTCACGGCTTATGTTCATGTGTAGGTAAAGGCAAGGTCGTAGGCGATGGACCGTGAGCGAGCTTATGAGATTGTACATGTCGGGGCGAGTTAGGCACGGAGCGTACGATCCTCGGGACGGCAATTGGGATTTTTGTAACTGTCGTTAGACGACTTTATTTTGATGTAAAAGTTAAACAGTTAAAAAGTTTGTAAATGATTTTATAAATCGGGATCCCGAGACTTTTATAATATGGTTTACAAGTTTAATCAAAAAGCAAAATTTTAATTAATCACGTTTTTCCATAAACCTCGTTGATTAGCAACGAGCTGCACAGTACGTTTAAAAATCACGTAATACGCCTAAGGTAGTTAGGGTGTTACAATTTGGTATCGTAGCCGCTGGGTTGTCTTAGAAGATCGTCACGACATGTACAATCATCATCAGCAGTTAGCTCGGTTCACGGTTCAGTAAGCCTTTATTGCTTTAGTAGTTTATTTTATTCAGTTATGAAAAAGAAAAGCCTGTTAGGAAGCATGTTAGTAGCCTGATAGTAGAATAGGCGCATGTTTCATTTCTAATTTCCAAATTAAGCGGCATTAGTAAGCTCGCCTTGAATAGGACCTGATATGCCAACTCTTGGTTTCGCAGGCGGTTCTAACTAGATGGACGCCAGGCGGACTACCAGGAGTCAGGGCAACTCCGTAGGGTCGAATCAGGGACAGGGAGCTCAGTTTCCCCCACCTGCTAGGGGCCGAGGCAGAGGTCCCCGAGGCAGGGTTCGTGGCCGGGGTGATGAGAACCCGCCACTGTGCCGCCCAGCTCCCCCCTCGATCAGGGAGCCCCGAACTGGGAGTTACGGTTTGCGGAAATGCAAGCCCGGATCGAAGAACAAGACCTCGAGATCCAGAGGTTGAGACAGCAGGGTGCTCCTGCAGTTCCAGTGCCTATAGTTCCAGTGGCACCTGCCCCTGCTGCCCAGGCCGAGATAGTGGTGGCGGCCCACAGATTGGAACCTTTATATGAGCGGTTCCGGAAGCAAGCACCTCCGGTATTTCTGGGAGGTTAGGACGTGATGAAAGCCGAACAGTGGCTGACGGTGATTACCAGAATCCTGAATTTCATGGGTGTCACCGGTAACGACAGAGTGGTGTGCGCCACATTTCAGTTCCAGGAGGACGCCCTGGTATGGTGGGACATGGTGTCTCAGATCCATGACGTCACCACCATGACTTGGGAAAGGTTCCAAGAACTCTTCAACGCGAAATATTACAATGAGGCGGTCAGAAGCGCCAAGAGGAAAGAGTTCGTTCACCTGACCCAGCGGGAGAACATGAGCGTCACTGAGTATACTACTCAGTTTGATCGGTTGGCGAGGTTAGCCTTGGGAATTGTGCCGACCGACTTCAGCAAGAAGGAGAAGTACTTGGACGGGTTGAATCCCAAGATCAGGCATGACCTGATGATCACCACGGACGACAGCACCACCTATGCTCAGATGGTGGAGAAGGCACTGCGAGCTGAGGGCGCAGTGGGGTGCATGTCAGAACCAGCTAGTACTCCGGTGAGTGGCGGAGCTCCTACCCCTCCTGCATCAGGCTTTAACAGGGGGAGTAGTGGTTCGGCCATTGATCAGAGGAAGAGGGCACCCACTGCTTCCGGCGGCTCGAGTCAGAACAAGAGGTTCCGGGGGAACCAGAACAGAGGGAGTCGTCCTGGTGGTAATGAGACCCGATTCTCCTATCCCGAGTGCCCTAGCTGCAAGAGGCATCATCGGGGTGAGTGCAAGGGGCAGGGATGCTTTCATTGTGGCATGCTCGGACACTTCAAGAGGGAATGTCCCCAGCTCCGACTAGAGGCACCGAGAGCTCCAGCGATACCCACTCCAGCCAGGGTATTCGCTATCACGCAGGCTGATGCAGATGCCAGCCCATCAGTAGTCACAGGTCAGCTTTTCATTAACAACTCGCTTTATTCAGTGCTGTTTGATTCTGGGGCTACACATTCTTATGTGGCGGCCAGAGTCTTTAGTAAGTTGGGTAGACCCTTTGATAGATATGAATCAGGGTTTGGAACCCTGTTACCTGGCGGAGAATTGGTTATCTCCAATAGGTGGATTAGGTCTATGCCGATCAGGATAGATGGTAGAGAGTTAAGCGCTGATCTGATAGAGATGAGCTTAGTCGAATTTGATATTATTTTAGGAATGGATTTCCTATCTAAATATTCGGCGAGCATTGACTGTAAGAGGAAGATGGTGGTCTTCCAACCGGAAAGTGAAGAACCGTTCGTGTTTGTGGGTTCGGTTCAGGGATCTCGGATCCCGGTGATCTCGGCTATGTCAGCGAGAGAATTATTGCACGGCGGGTGCTTAGGGTTTCTGGCCGTGGTGGTGGACACCACTCGGCCAGACACCATTCGGCCAAAGGACATCAGAGTGGTTCGGGAATTTTTGGACGTCTTTCCCGAAGAACTTCCAGGGTTACCACCTCAGCGGGAGATCGATTTCGTGATTGACTTGGCACCAGGGGTGGATCCGGTTTCCAAAGCCCCGTATACGATGGCTCCAGCTGAACTTAAGGAATTAAAGATTCAGCTCCAAGGATTGCTTGACATAGGGTTCATTCGGCCCAGTGTGTCACCCTGGGGAGCCCCGGTTTTGTTCGTCAAGAAGAAGGATGGATCTATGAGGATGTGCATCGACTACAGAGAGTTGAACAAACTGACGGTGAAGAATAAATATCCATTACCTAGGATCGATGACTTGTTCGATCAGCTTCAGGGGAAGACGGTCTTTTCTAAGATTGATCTCCGTTCGGGTTATCATCAGTTGAGAATCCGAGAGGAGGACATTCCGAAGACGGCTCTCCGCACTAGGTATGGACACTACGAGTTTCTGGTTATGTCATTCGGACTAACCAATGCTCCTGCAGCATTCATGGACCTGATGAATAGAGTATTCAAGGATTTCCTCGATATCTGTGTGATTGTGTTTATCGACGACATCCTCGTGTACTCTCAATCAGAAGAGGAGCATGAGTTACATCTTCAGATGGTACTGCAACCACTTCGAGAACATAAGCTCTACGCCAAGTTCAAGAAATGTGAGTTCTGGTTGTCTCAGGTGTCCTTCCTAGGGCACATTGTGAGTAAAGATGGGATCAAGGTGGATCCCGGGAAGATTGAATCCGTCAGGGATTGGCCGAGACCGAAGACAAGGACGGAGATCGAAGCTTCTTGGGATTAGCTGGGTACTACCGTAGGTTCGTGGAGGGGTTCTCCAAAATTTCAATGCCCCTAACCGAGCTTACAAAGAAGAATCAGCGATTTATCTGGTCAGATAAATGCGAAGCTAGTTTTCAGGAGCTGAAACAGAGGTTGATTACTGCTCCGGTACTAGCTTTGCCTTCAGACAAGGAGAAGTTCGTAGTCTACTGTGACGCATCCAAACAGGGTTTGGGGTGTGTATTGATGCAAGCCGATCGGGTTATCGCTTATGCCTCCCGTCAGTTAAAGGATTATGAACAGCGATACCCGACTCATGATTTAGAATTAGCCGCAGTGGTTTTTGCACTGAAGATTTGGCGGCATTACCTGTATGGAGAGAAGTGTGAGATCTATACTGACCATAAGAGTCTCAAGTATTTCTTTACTCAGAAAGATTTGAACATGAGACAAAGGCGTTGGTTAGAATTAGTGAAGGACTACGATTGCGAGATCCTCTATCATCCCGGAAAAGCCAATGTAGTGGCTGATGCCCTGAGCAGAAAGGGTCCCGGGCAAGTAGCTAGCATGGTTCAGATCTCACCTCAGCTAGCAGAGGATATGGTTAGATCCAGCATTGAGTTTGTGATAGGTCAGCTTCACAACTTAACGCTGCAATCTGATCTATTAGAAAGAATAAAAGTCGCTCAGATGACAGATCCGGAATTAGTGAAAATCCGAGATGAGGTATTGGCTGGTCAAGCCAAAGACTTTTCAGTGTCAGATAGTGGGATGCTTTTGTATAAAGCCAGGGTTTGTGTTCCGAGCAGTGTGGAACTGAGGAATGAGATCTTTGAGGAGGCTCATTCTACCCCGTATTCTCTGCATCCCGGCACCACCAAGATGTACCAAGATTTGAAACCGTACTTCTGGTGGAACGGTATGAAGAAGAATTTGGTAGAATTTGTATCGAGATGCCTCACTTGTCAGCAGATCAAGGCTGAACATCAGAGACCAGCAGGGTTGTTGCAGCCTCTAACCCTACCAGAATGGAAATGGGAGGATATTACTATGGATTTTGTGGTCGGGTTACCTAGGACCACGGGTATGTATGATTCCATCTGGGTAGTGGTGGACCGATTTACGAAATCTGCTCATTTTCTGCCGGTCAGAACAACATTTACAGTGGATCAGTTGGCAGAGTTATATGTCAGGGAGATAGTGAGACTTCACGGGGTACCGAAGTCTATAGTTTCGGACAGGGATCCGAAATTCACCTCCAAATTTTGGCAAAGTTTGCAACGGGCAATGGGTACAAAGCTAAAATTCAGTACAGCATTTCATCCGCAGACAGATGGTCAGTCCGAAAGGACAATTCAGATATTGGAGGATATGCTGAGAGCCTGTGTTATGGACTTTGAAGGCTCATGGAGTAAGTATCTACCGTTAATAGAGTTCTCTTACAACAACAGTTATCAGAGTACGATAGGGATGGCTCCCTATGAACTGTTGTACGGTAGAAAATGCAGATCCCCTATCCACTGGGATGAGACAGGGGAGAGGAAATACCTAGGTCCAGAGTCAGTTCAGCGGACCAATGAGGCAATAGAAAAGATAAAAGCTAGAATGCTTGCCTCACAGAGCAGACAGAAGAGTTACGCAGATCCGAAACGCAGGGATGTTGAGTTCCAAGTAGGGGAACATGTATTTTTACGGGTATCTCCGATGAAGGGGATTAAACGTTTCGGGAAAAGAGGCAAGTTATGCCCTAGATTTACAGGACCTTTCGAGATTCTCGAGAAGATAGGTCAAGTGGCATATCGGTTAGCATTGCCTCCAGCCTTATCAGCAGTGCACAACGTATTCCATGTCTCAATGTTGAGAAAATACGTTTCAGACCCCTCTCATATACTCAGTTATGAGAGTCTTCAGCTTCAGCCAGACATGTCATATGAGGAACAACCAGTGCAGATCCTGGATAGAAAGGATAAAGTCCTTCGGAATAAGACCATAGCATTGGTCAAGGTTCTCTGGAGAAACAGTAAGGTGGAAGAAGCCACCTGGGAGCTAGAGTCAGATATGCGAGCTCAATATCCGCAGTTATTCAGGTTAGATTTCGGGGACGAAATCCTTTTAAGGGGGGGATAGTTGTAAAGCCCGCTTAGTTAATTTGGAAATTAGCAGTTGTTTATGTTTAATTATGAAATTATTTATAGCTATTTAAATAATTTATTACTGTTATTTATGGAATTTAGAAATGCATGATTATGTCATCAGTAGTTCTTATATTTCGCATTTCCGGTGTCCGGTATTTTGGAACTCGGCGTTTGGCTCAGTAGAAATCACAACTTAGTATGTTGGTAATTTGGGGACGGGTTTTAGACATTGGGAATGTCGGGAATGGCCGGGAATTTAGAATTTCCCAAAAATACCCCTTTAGTGTGTTTTATGTGATTTTATGGTGGAGGGGCAAAATGGTCTTTTTGCCCCAATGACTTTTTGTCTTTTAGTGACTTTTAAATGGAAATTAAATATTACTTGGTTATTTTTAGTTGGCTGAAATGAGTTTAGTTAAATGGCATTATTCTTTTAATTTCTTTCATTTTTCAACACTTAGAGAAAAAAAATAGAAATTTTCAAGAAAACTCTCTCTCTTTTCCTCTCATTTTCGGCTGGTGCATGGGATTCAAAGGGCTGGATTTTGTCAATCTTTCAAGTGAATTTTCATCCTAAATCTAAGCATTTTCCAAGCTAGGTTAGCTCTCTTGATTTCTTCCTTTAAATTTTGAAAAAAATGATGAAAAAGTTGAGTAAATGCTTGTTTATTTGAAGTTCTTGCTGCTGTGAATTGTTGTTGTTTTCTAAAGTTTATCTTGCTATTTTTAAGTAATTTAGAGCTAGTGTATGCATGTTGATTACTTGGAATTATGTTTTGGGAGTTTTTAGTTCAAGAGCATGATTTTTGAAAATGTATGTGAATCTGTAAATTACTCGCTGTGGTTGATCATTTTCATTTTCAGAGGCTTAGTTATGCATATTTATGTAGGTTTGATCTAGCTTGATTGCATGTTAGTGGATTTTAATCAAGTTTGAGTTTTGGAACTCAAATCTTGGTCTTTAATGGCATTTTGTGATTCTGTGAATTCTGGGTGATTTTGTTGCCTTTGAATGGTTATTTGGGGTATATAGATCAGGTCTGGAAGGTCTTGCATGATTTGGGTTAGATTTGATCGAGTTATGAATTTTTGAAAAATTCCTGCGAGGAACCGGAATTCCGATTGTGCAACCGGAATTCCGGATGGGTGTCCAGTAATTCCCAGAACCGGAATTCCGGTTGGGCAACCGGTCTACCGGTTGGGGAATTTTTCCGAACCCTAGTTTTCCTCGTTTTTATGTTTTTAGGGGTATTGCCATGCTTTTTATCGATAGGGAAACTTTTAGTTCCAATTTTTAGTCCCCGGGAAGTGATTTAGCGTGTCACTTATAGCGTTGTGATTTTCATGGTTTAGGAGCCAGTAATCCGCCGCTCAGCTTCAGTTCCAGTCAGGTTGACCGGCACACCTGAAATCGGAATCCAGGTAAGATTAGTATAACAGTATGCATATGTAGATTACATGTTTAGCGTGCATGTAGGAAGCCTGCTAGATTACATTAGTTATGTATTTAGGCTTCGAACCATCCAACCCCGTCACGTCGGTACAGCCGGAGTATGACCAAGAATGGAGTATGACCGGCTCGACCGATCAGCCGACACTTGGTTGGTGGTTCGGTGCTATTGACCTATCCCGTTCTGCAGACAGCCGGAGTATGACCAGCGGCCGAGTATGACCGGCTCGACCGATCAGGAGGATACTTGTCAATAGTACCGTCCCCTGAACGTTCAAAACTCAGTACCATGTTGGACATGGCAGTAGTGGCTCAGTACCATGTTGGACATGGCAGTAGCGGGACTCAGTATCGTGTTGGACACGGCAGTTAGTTATGTATGATATTATTATGCTTTTCTTACTGAGTCTGTCGACTCACAGCTTATGTTCATGTGTAGGTAAAGGCAAGGCTGTAGCTGATGGACCGTGAGCGAGCTTATGAGATTGTACATGTCGGGGCAGTTAGGCCTGGAGCGTACGATCCTCGGGACAGCAAGGCTGGGATTTTTGTAACTGTCGTTAGACGACTTTATTTTGATGTAAAAGTTAAACAGTTAAAAAGTTTGTAAATGATTTTATAAATCGGGATCCCGAGACTTTTATAATATGGTTTACAAGTTTAATCAAAAAGCAAAATTTTAATTAATCACGTTTTTCCATAAACCTCGTTGATTAGCAACGAGCTGCACAGTACGTTTAAAAATCACGTAATACGCCTAAGGTAGTTAGGGTGTTGTTGGAAATTTATTTTACCAGGATCTTAGATCTACTCACAAGTATGTTTATTAACATCCTAAATAAGAACTTTCTAAAACGATAAAATAAACACATATAAAGTTTAAGAAACCTTACATTGGGTGCAGCGGAATAATATGACTCCTTCCGTTCAGATATCTAGCCCTTGATTCCTTTCTGTAGCAGAGCATTATCAATATCTGAACCTGGATCTCTTTCTCTGAATCTTTGATGCTGATACTCCTTTGCTGATGATCTTTCTTCACGATCTTCCTCACTATGATTGAGGTATCACTTGATGTGTGTGGGCACTACTCCAATCACTAAGGATTTCGAAATTCAAGAGGGAAGAGAAAGAAGAAGTGGCAGCTAAAGATAGGGAGAGAGAAAGGCTCAGGTTTTCCTCTGAAGGAAAAATAGAAAATTTAAGTGTGTTTTTCCTGAAGCCTTCACTATCTATTTATAGCATTCCACTAGGGTTAGGTTTGAATTATTTGGCATTAAAATAATGAAAATATCAGTTTAAATTTCCTACAAAAGTGGCAGGCCCTATACTAGTGGATTTGGGCCTCACTTTTTGCAATTTTGCAGTTTTATCTTTTCTGCATCTGATTTTCTCAAAAACGCCAAATTTCTAATTCAACCATTTAAATGCCAATTCTAACTATTTAATAACTATAAATAATTATTAAATAATATTGTCATTTATCATATTTATTAATTGAACCATACAAAGTATCATAATTAACAAATATGTCCCTATAAACTCTTTCTTTCCAATTTCGCCCTTACTTAGTGAAAAATTCACAAATAGACATAGTCTAATTTGAGAATTATAATTGATTAATCAAAATCAATTACATGAGTCTTACAAGCAATATTATCTCAACTAGTGGGGGGACCATGGGTCTATATAACCGAGCTTCCAATAAGTAGATCAAGAATTTAGCACTAAAATTCACTAACTTATTAATTCTTCGTTGAATCCACGCATAGAACTTAGAATTGCACTCTCAGTATATAGAATGCTCTATATGTTCCACCATATAGACACATCATTAGTTATCCATTGTTATAATCCTAATGTGATCAATGATCCTCTATATGAATGATCTACACTGTAAAGGGATTAAATTACCGTTACACCCTACAATGTATTTTATCCTTAGAACACTTGACCCCGTATAAATGATATTTCAGCTTATGTGAAATGAGTACTCCACCATTTATGTTCGTTTGGTCAAGCTCGAAGGAGATCATCCTTTGCTTACTATTCGCCAGATAGAAGCTATAGATTCCATGTTTATGCTATCGCTCCCACTCAATTGCACTACCGTGTTCCCAAAATGTACGTATCACCCTGACCTAAAAGTACGCTTAACTAACAAATCAAAGAACACGAATAGCCTCTCGAGATTGAGCCTAATCATAACAGGATTAAGAACATTTGATCTAGGATCAACTAGGCGATATTGACTTGAATAGATATTACGGTAAGTTTAATAAATCTAAGTCAAAGTTCAATATCGGTCCCTTCCGATGCATACTCCATGCATCCAACCTGAGCTTTACTTTAACCAATGTTCTGGAAAGAACATAGTATTTCTCCAAATACAAGTAAACTCTATTGTAGATTATCATATCAGTAAAACCCTGTGTTTGATAAATCTAGGAAAACTTTATTCACATAGTCATGTTTACTTTCCAATGTGTTGACGGCACAATAAACATGATCAAGTATGTGAAAAGGGTTTCAGATGAATTTATACATTATGTACATATAATCAAGAAATAAATCATGTGAACCATGCAACATTAAATGTTATTTCTGACCTATATTAATAAGTAAATCTGATTATATTGAAATGAGTTTTATTTAGGGCATAAAACCCAACAAACTCCCACTTGCACTAATATAAAACAAAGAGTGCGTTTCAAATAATCTCAACACCTTGATATACAAATCAAGTGTAGTAGTAGTAAACTCCTCGTAATAGGATCTAAAAAGTTGAATTAAACACAACCTTTTCTCCACTATTACTCTTCCTTTAATCACAAAATCATTGATAATGTGAAATTCCTCTCTATATGTCTACTCTCTTGGGATACTGGATTCTATACCTTTGGCAACTACTTTTGGTTAATCAGGAAATTAAGACTAGTAGTTTAAGGCAATTTGGAATGGTGCCAAAGATGTATAGAACTTTCCTTAGACTGAATAAGTACCTTTCCTGCAACTTTAACATTCAGTCCCTCTCTGGTAGAACTAGAGACTTCAGATAGGTTTTTACACTTCTCCAAAATCACTATTCCACCCCTAGAGTAACCACCATCTTATCAGAAATATTTACTAGCACATAGGCAAATTTCGAAATCTGATGTGGTGTAGTCTAAGAGTTTTAAACACACTCTTATAGACTAACATATAGTTCCTCTTCTTAATCTTAGGATTTACTTGATTGTCTTCCAATGTTCTTCTCCTGGATTAATCTGATACCTACTCATTACTCCCACTCAACAGCAGGTGTCTGGTCTAAAAGCATATCTAAGACCTCTCACTGTTGAAATAAGAAATTCTTTCATGGCTTTAACTTTTCTGGAATAGTTGAGACTTTTCCTTAGATAAATAAAATCTATATCTAAGAAGTTGTGAAGCTTCTATAGATTGCCATTAGAAATAAAATGCTTCAGCATCTTACTAAAGGAAGTTGCTTGCATTAGAGTAAGTAATTCCCAGGTATACCACAAGCCATAGGTTTAGATAAACTCAAACTTAGGAACAGGAAGTTTTCTTAAGTCCATTAAATGGACTTATAAACGAAAATTTCCTTTTATGTCCTTGTAATAGAAAACTTTAGGTTACTCCATGTGAATGGATTAAACCATAATTCTATTGGCTTTCTTCTTAGTTTCTTATCTTGACAATCCATTACTTGTTTAAACTCACAATGGATTTTAATCACTAGTGTCTCCCAAGTCATAAGAAGGTGAGTTCCTAGAAACTCTCCCACTACGACAAGGTACCGTGAATTATGTCTAAGAAAATGGTATTAACCTCTTTGGTTGTGACAAGACAACAGAGGCAGTGGGATCATCATATGTTATATAAGATGATAGAACACTTTTGGAATCAAGAAAAATATCTCCTTTATTTGCTACTTGTTTTCAGACTTAGTCATTATCTTAGAAAAGTAGTATTTGTTTGAACAAACACTTTCTTATCTATTGACATTGGGATGGTCCACCCCTAATCACTTAGAATAGCTAACAAACCATGGTTAACAGTTCTAGCTTTTCTTAAGATTTTGATTAGGTCATCCATGAATCTAGTAATGATTTACATTAAGTAGCCAACATTACATCATTCTGAAATTGTATTACCATAGAAGGAATTAGGCAACGACTAGTAACTAATCATCAATATGCAACTCGAAATTTCTGGGGAGGTAAGTTTGGATATAATTCAAAAATCAATTTAATGATCTTTGAACTGCATATCTACTAACTATTTCTCCACCCCTATCAGTTCGCAAGATCTTTAACCACTTACCTTAATGGTTTTAACCATTGCTAGAAATTAATGAAATTTTTCAAACATTTCAAATTTCTTTGCTAAAAGGTATAATCTAGAGTTATCGTTTTAAGAATACAACGAAAAACTCATATCCACCCCTGAATGTACATCCATCTGCGAATGAGATGAACTACTTTCAGTGGATATAGGCATATTAACTCTTTGCAGAGATTGATCTTGTCGAATCCACTATGAACAAGATACAAATGCCATAGATTAAAAAAAAATGGTAGTGTCTATTGATGACATAGGTTTATTTACATCAAAGAGTTCTTAGAATAGTGCAAGTGGATCCTGGTCACAGAATACCTAACTCATATTCCATACAGTTTGAATCCATAAATAAAAGATGGATATTAAACACTTGAGAAAGTGTAACTGTATTGTATTCTGGAATTAGAAATATAAGAAAATTTCTGTTTGAATTCTAAAATTAAAGTCAAAGACTTAAATTCAACCAAATATAATGAGTAATTCTTTCTTGGACCACCACTACTAATACAAACTCTAAGTCAGATTTGCCCATACAAGTAGGAGATTTCTAAGATTGAGGATTTATATCAATTGGGAATAGAATTTCGGGATTATAATCATATGCGTCATTTAATTTCTTAAGAGAAAATATAGAATGACATGAAATGATTTATAGACCATTCATCCAATGATATGTTATTAAGCTAATTCAAAATGAATAAGCTAAGAGGAATTAGGATAATTTCGTTTAAAATAAGAATCCAACGATGCTTCGATTAGCGAAAGTCAAAGTAATCTTATTTATGTAATCTTCTTGTTTCATATCGTAAAAATACTAGTCTAAGGTGTCATCAATTGATGAACAGTTAGATGTCGCATATACAATATTTATCTTTCGAGATCTAACACTATTATGTATGTCTAATGGTCAAAATCCACTAGGGATTTATCTCATTAGATAAACAAGCCAAGTTAGACCAACAATGAAGATTCGAAATTAAACTACAGCTTAATAACAGAAAATAACATGGTTCAATATAAATTCATACAAAATTCAGAAATTATAAACATATAGCAAATAGGAATGACAAGTGAAAATACTAAAAACTTACAATCCTAAATAATTTCCAAGGTTTTCAACAAACTGATATCAGTGTCCCGTTTAGGCGAGAGTCAAAGCTACCATTCATTGAATAGAGTTGTCAGCTCGTCTAAAATGTTAAACATTCTAGCAACCTTTTATTCGATCAAGATTGGAATTCAGCGTTGTCCCGTTTAGGCGAGAGTCAAGGCAATTCTATCTTATGAGCTTCCACCATTGTTTCATAATTTGCAAGTCAAGTATGGTCGCCACCATTAGGGTGATCCATACCATACAAAACACTTACAAACTACTTATCATGCGAGGTTAAACGGTGCGAATTTGCTAATGAACGTTCCTCCATTAGGGAGGATTACTCACTAAAACAAACGCGGTGTAAAACCCACAATGGAGATCGAATGTCTCTATAATAAAGCTCATTATTTAAAGAGAGTTGTATTTTCTTTGATTCTCTTTATTTATTCTATTTATTTTAAATATATATTTATTTAATTAAAATTTCCAATTTAGAATGAAAAATTCTAAATATAAATTTTAATTTAATATTTATAAATTTTACTTAGATGGATATGAAAATAACATGAATTATTTCCATCTTAGTAATAATTTCCAATAAATATTTAGAAAAATATTCAATTTAAGTTGTTACAAAATTAATTTAAATTAATTTACAACTCAAATTTAATTTTCTATAAATATATATTGCATTTCGAAAAATTAAAGTATATAAGAATACAATTTTCGAAAAATGCATATTAAAATAAAAAATAAATCCTGGAAAAATTATTCTAATTTAATGTTGGCCCAAAATTAATTAATAAAATTAATTTACAACAAAAAATATAATTTTCCTATTTAATTAAATATATAAGAAAAATTACAAATATTTAAGTATGATGATGAAAATCAACTTAAATATTAATTTTCTATTTAATTAAATACACTAGAAAAATACTTCAAGCAAAAATATCACCTATCTAGATTTTCCTTTGACTAATTAATTCAATTTCTAATAATATACTTTAATTCAATTTATTTTAAATTAATCAATAAATGAAAAAATCATTGATTTAAGTTGATCCAAGAATTAATTAAAATAATTAATTTACAACTTAATCTATTTTTCAATATAAAATTCGAAATTCTAGCATTTAAGAAATGCAATTTCGAAAATTGATTAATAAAATAAAGAAAAAATATATTTTGAAAATTATTTAAATTTAGTTGAAAAATTAAATTTCAACTAAAAATAATTTTCTATTTAATTAAATGTCATGAAAAAGAAATATTTAAGTATGATGATAAAAATCAACTTAGATATTTAATTTTCAAATTAATTAAATGTATTAAATTCAAGAAATAAATAATTAAGTGTAGAGAAGGCTTAATTATTAATTTCTAGTTTAATACTAGGAAAAATATACTTAAAATAAATTGTACCAAAATTAATTAAATAATTAATTTCACAATTTATAATATTTTCCTATTTAATATTAGAAATAATAAGTAGTCTAGAAATAACTATCTAGATAATATCTTATTTGACTAAGTATCTTTTCCACAAAATTTGAAAAAATATCTAATTTAAGTTGTATTAGAAAAAATCTAGAACTTAAATATTTTTCAAATTTAAATTTAATTAAATATAAAAAATTAAGTTGTAACCACTTAATTTGAAAATATTCCATTTTAAGTTAATATTCGAAAAGATATTAACTTAAAAAATATCTAAAGAATCTTAATAACCAATGCCTAAAATTCCTCAACTTAATTTTGAAATTTGAAATTCAAAAGATATTCAGATTTAAGTTGGTTAGTTGAAGATAACTAAATATCAACTTAAATAGGAATATTTAATGAAAATTTTAAATTAAGTTCCAGAAAGAATCTAGATGGTTATAATTCTATATTTAATTAAATACAAGAAAATACATATAGTTTAGCTTAGAATAAAAAATTCTTTAAACTATAATTTTCTTAAATTAATTTCAAAATAAATGAAATTAATTATGTTGCTAATCAATTTTATTAGGTTAAACTAGTGTAATTAACCTAGTACAGTTATTCAAATCAGGCAAATGGGCCTTCACAATTGGGGTGATTTGTGTGAGGGGGTGCTGGGTTCAGTATGTCGTACCCACTTCTATGGCTCCCAACTCTCACACAAGGCCCAAAAGAGAGGAATTTAACCTTAATAAGAACAACTGTTATTAATTGAATAGGCCCAATAACTAAATGGACCTAAATAAATTCTATCAAGAACTATGATAATTTATTTTAGCAACAATAACCTATATGCATCTATAATAAAATTAAACACATAGGCTCACACAGGCACACTTTGGATGGGTCCTATCATGTTGCTAGGTCATACACAGATGAAAGAAGATTGTAAATATACCTGTTGCAAATTATTATCTTGACCAAGGGAGCCATCAGATCATTAGATCTGGCAAAAAGTAACCATGGCTATTTGCAATCAAGTAATAATAGGTTTTGAAAACTTACACATAAGCTAAAACACATACTCCTGCAACAAGGTTAGCTGGATAGTTGGATGTAGGATTTATTTAATTTTAAATTAAATATTTAATTTCGAAAATAATTAATTTAATAATAAAAAAAATTCGAAAATTTTAAAAGAATTTGAAATAATTCGAAAATTAAAAAAAATAAATTTAAAATTAAACCTACAATTTTGAAAAATTAGGTTTCAACCAACCTAAATATCATTTCAAAAATTTGCTAACTACTTTTAAATTTTAAATGTTATTTTAAAAATAAAAATTAGAAAAGATAAATGAAATATCTTTTCAGATTTTAAATTTAATTTAAATAAATAAAATAACAAAATTTAAAAGTTAGCAAAAATATCTTACATCTATTTAAAATTACATGATTATAAATATCTTATTTTAAATTTAAATAAGGTCAAAATATCTAAAAAAATTTAAAAAAAAATCTTAAGAAGATAAGATATAATTAAAAATATCTTAAAAGATAAGATATTTTAAAAATATATTAAAAGATTTTATAAATATCTTAAAAGATTTTATAAATATCTTATAAAATCTGACCTTAAATTTAAAAAAAATAAGATATAATCAAATTTAAAAATAAGATAGATTTTTAAGCAAGAAGATAGAAACTAATTCTATTCAAATTCAAATTACACTAATATCTTGAATTAAATTTAAAAAATATTAAATTAATTCAAAATGATAATTAGAATTGAATTAGGAATAGTAATAGTATAAATACAAAACTATACAAAAAATTGGAAGTTAATTCCATGAAAAAGCATGAAAAATTGAAGAAAAACAAAAAATTACGAAACTGTACGGACAGATTTGCGATCGCAGGAAAATATCAGCACAGCTCCGATTTTGTTAATTCTTCAAAAAATCATAACTAATTCAAATAAAATCCAAATTAAGTTCTGTAAAAGGCTAACTTGCTTAATTTTTTCCATACTATCCAATAAAAATAATTCCAGAGATAAAATCGCAATTATTTTTCACGAAAATTTCACAAACATCAATCAATCATCAAATAACACTGAATACAACATGATACCATCCAAAGAACATACAAACAATCGTTTTAAAGTCCAAATTTCTTGCAAGTAAATCAATTACCATGGCTCTGAGGCCAGTTGTTGGAAATTTATTTTACCAGGATCTTAGATCTACTCACAAGTATGTTTATTAACATCCTAAATAAGAACTTTCTAAAACGATAAAATAAACACATATAAAGTTTAAGAAACCTTACATTGGGTGCAGCGGAATAATATGACTCCTTCCGTTCAGATATCTAGCCCTTGATTCCTTTCTGTAGCAGAGCATTATCAATATCTGAACCTGGATCTCTTTCTCTGAATCTTTGATGCTGATACTCCTTTGCTGATGATCTTTCTTCACGATCTTCCTCACTATGATTGAGGTATCACTTGATGTGTGTGGGCACTACTCCAATCACTAAGGATTTCGAAATTCAAGAGGGAAGAGAAAGAAGAAGTGGCAGCTAAAGATAGGGAGAGAGAAAGGCTCAGGTTTTCCTCTGAAGGAAAAATAGAAAATTTAAGTGTGTTTTTCCTGAAGCCTTCACTATCTATTTATAGCATTCCACTAGGGTTAGGTTTGAATTATTTGGCATTAAAATAATGAAAATATCAGTTTAAATTTCCTACAAAAGTGGCAGGCCCTATACTAGTGGATTTGCGCCTCACTTTTTGCAATTTTGCAGTTTTATCTTTTCTGCATCTGATTTTCTCAAAAACGCCAAATTTCTAATTCAACCATTTAAATGCCAATTCTAACTATTTAATAACTATAAATAATTATTAAATAATATTGTCATTTATCATATTTATTAATTGAACCATACAAAGTATCATAATTAACAAATATGTCCCTATAAACTCTTTCTTTCCAATTTCGCCCTTACTTAGTGAAAAATTCACAAATAGACATAGTCTAATTTGAGAATTATAATTGATTAATCAAAATCAATTACATGAGTCTTACAAGCAATATTATCTCAACTAGTGGGGGGACCATGGGTCTATATAACCGAGCTTCCAATAAGTAGATCAAGAATTTAGCACTAAAATTCACTAACTTATTAATTCTTCGTTGAATCCACGCATAGAACTTAGAATTGCACTCTCAGTATATAGAATGCTCTATATGTTCCACCATATAGACACATCATTAGTTATCCATTGTTATAATCCTAATGTGATCAATGATCCTCTATATGAATGATCTACACTGTAAAGGGATTAAATTACCGTTACACCCTACAATGTATTTTATCCTTAGAACACTTGACCCCGTATAAATGATATTTCAGCTTATGTGAAATGAGTACTCCACCATTTATGTTCGTTTGGTCAAGCTCGAAGGAGATCATCCTTTGCTTACTATTCGCCAGATAGAAGCTATAGATTCCATGTTTATGCTAGCGCTCCCACTCAATTGCACTACCGTGTTCCCAAAATGTACGTATCACCCTGACCTAAAAGTACGCTTAACTAACAAATCAAAGAACACGAATAGCCTCTCGAGATTGAGCCTAATCATAACAGGATTAAGAACATTTGATCTAGGATCAACTAGGCGATATTGACTTGAATAGATATTACGGTAAGTTTAATAAATCTAAGTCAAAGTTCAATATCGGTCCCTTCCGATGCATACTCCATGCATCCAACCTGAGCTTTACTTTAACCAATGTTCTGGAAAGAACATAGTATTTCTCCAAATACAAGTAAACTCTATTGTAGATTATCATATCAGTAAAACCCTGTGTTTGATAAATCTAGGAAAACTTTATTCACATAGTCATGTTTACTTTCCAATGTGTTGACGGCACAATAAACATGATCAAGTATGTGAAAAGGGTTTCAGATGAATTTATACATTATGTACATATAATCATGAAATAAATCATGTGAACCATGCAACATTAAATGTTATTTCTGACCTATATTAATAAGTAAATCTGATTATATTGAAATGAGTTTTATTTAGGGCATAAAACCCAACAGGTGTTACAGCATAAGTTTAGAAAATGCGTACTTCTCCCAAGAAATCTTGAACAAAAATCAAGATCTTCAACATATGGCAGTATATCTGTGATAATACACGCATTTCCCTCACGGCCCAATAACACTATCTCCACAAACAAACACAGAGCTAGTTTTTATGCATCTTCAAGAATCTCATAAGCTATGAAATTATTTTGAAGTCGTTCTTGTTGGGTTTTGTGCCCTAAATAAAACACATTTCAATATAATCAGATTTACTTATTAATAAAGATCAAAAATAACATTTTATGTTGCATGGTTCACATGATTTATTTCATGATTATATATATGTGATGTATGAATTCTATTTAAGTCCAGAACATATGAATTTGTTAATGATTATACTGTTGTCACCACAGTGGCATATAATCTTAATTATATGTTCGAAAGTTTATTCCCTGATTTTTCCGTTCACTGGATTTAGACTGGCATGATAATCAGCGATAGGTATTCTTACACCTTGGATAAGTGTTATGTCCTTTCCAGGGCATTGGCAAAGTTTACCAGTATCAGATGTATGGAGTATATATCGGAAGGGACCGATATTGAACTTTGATTAGATATATTAAAATTTACCGTAATATCTATTCAATTCAATATCACCTGTTGATCCTAGATCAAATGATCTTAATCCTGATATGGTTAGGTTTGATGTCAAGAGTATTATACATGTTCTTTGATTTGTTAGTTAAGCCTACTTTTGACAGTCAGGGTGATACGTACATTTTGGGAACATAATAGTATAATTGAGTGGGAGCACTAACATAAATATGGAGTCTATAACTTCTATAGGAATATGGAGATCTCATTTCACTTCTAACTGAAATATCATTTATACAGAGCTAAGTGTTTTAAGGATAAAATACATTGAAGGTGTAACGGTAATTTAGTCCCTATTCCATGTAGATCATCTATTAGAGGGTCATTGATCAAATTAGGATTATAACAGTGGATAATAAATAGCGTATCTATATCGTGGAACATCTAGAGCGTTCTATATGACTGAGAGTGCAATTCCAAGTTTTAAGTGTTGATTCAATAAGTAATTAATAAGTTAGGGAATTTACTTGGTAAATTCGGTTCGGCTTATTGGAAGCTCGGTTATATAGGCCCATGGTCCCCATACTAAGTGAGACCATACTGCTTGTAAGACTCAGTTAATTGATTTTAATTATTCAATTATAATTCTAAAGTTAGACTATGTCTAGTTTATGAATTTTCACTAAGTAAGGGCAAAATTGTGAACAAAAGAGATTCTAGGTTTATTTATTTATTAAGAGACTTTATATGTCTAATTAATAAATATATTAAATGAAAATATTATTTAATAATTAATTTTTAGTTATTAAATAATTAGAATTGGCATTTAATTGGTTGCATTTGAAAATTGGCGTTTTTTGAGAAAATGAGATGTAGAAATGATAAAACAACAAATTGCAAAAGTGAGGCCCATTATCCACTAATATGGTCGGCCACTTGTATAGGGTTTATCATTTAATATTTTCATTATTTTAATACCATATAATGCAAACCTAACTCTATGTGGCTTACTATAAATAGATAGTGATGGCTTAGGAAATAAAGACATGCATCTTATTCCATTCAGAGAAAAACCTGAGTCTCCTGTTCTTTCTCTATAGCCGCCACTCTTCTTCTCTTTTCTTCTCCTCAATTCTGAAATACCCTAGTGATAGAGTAGTGCTCACACACATCAAGTGGTATCTCAATCATAGTGTGGAAGATTGTGAAGAATCCAACCAACAAGAAGGAGAATCAGCATCAAAGTAAGGAGAGAAAGAGATCCAGGTTCAGATCTTGGTGATGCTCTGCTACAGAAAGGAATCAAGGGCTAGAAATCTCAACGGAAGGAGTCATTATATTTCGCTGCACCCAATGTAAGGTTTCCTTAAACCCTTATGTGTTTATTTCATTGTTTTAGAATTCATATTAGGATGTTAATGAAACATACATGGTAGTAAATCTAGATCCTGGTAAAATATTTCCAACAACTGGCCTCAGAGCCGTGGTAATGATTTACTTTCATGAAATATGAATTAAAACGATGATATGTGTTGATTTGGATGGCTTCATGTGGTTTATGTTTTATTTGATGAATGTATGTGTTGTAGAAAATTTTTCAGCGGAAAATATTTTTTCTGTTTCTGAAAATATTTTATTTGGATTCCTTTTGAAAAACTAAACAATTTTGTATTTTTTATAGAACTCGATTCCGATAAAAATTGAAAGAGTTATGAATTTTGGAAGATTGGAATCCATGGTTGCCGAGTGCGTGCATCGATGTGCACCAGGCACTCGGACAACCTAGATCTGCGCGCGTACACTTGGACAGGAGGCTTATTCTGCGGGCGCGCTTTAGACAATTTCTTGTCTGAACCCGTGCGCCTCGCCCATGACACCCTGCATCCGCCGAGGTCCCTCGGCTTCCCCCCCACCCCCCCTCTCGTCCGCGCGCGCATGGCTGATTTGCAGCCTTTGGAGGCTACACGTGCAGCCTCCTAGGCAGCATTCACCCCAAATTCGATTTTCATGGGATTTTTTTCCCAAATTCCAATTTTTCCAATTTTCAAACCCCAAATTTAAAATAAAATATTATTTTTTAAATATATTTGAACTTAAATATCATATTTTAAATTAATAATAATTATTTTTAAATAATTATTATTAATTTTGATATTTTGAGGTTTAAATTTAAAAATTGATTATTTTATTTTTAAATTATGGTCAGATTTAAAAATTGGTTAATTTCTTTAATATTTATATATTATTTAATTATAAGATCAGATATTTTGATATTTAACACATTTTAAACTAAAAGATAACTTTATCTTTTTTTTTTTGAAATATTATATTGAAATTATCTTATATGACAAATTAAATAATTAATAAATTTGAAATTAACCTAGATATTTTTATAGATATTCTAACCATAATATTTTTAAATTCAAAAATTTGTCGTTTTGTTAAATATTTAATTATTTATAAATCATAAGTTTTAAAAATGATATCTTACTATTTTATATCATTTTTTTACTTATTGGAAATTTATAAATCATATTTTAAATATTTAAATAACTTACATATTTTTGTAGAAATTTTAAATATGCTTAATTTATGATATTTTTACATATAATTAGGATAATTATTATTTATTTATTATTTTATTCTTAAAATAATAATTATCTTACCAAATCTATTTTAAAATTGGTTTATTTTATTATTTTAATTTTATTAAATTATAATATTTGAAAGTGATATTGAAGATTTTTTTTTTCAAATCATTGATCTTATTTCTTATTTAATTTAATTTGATAAAAATAATTCAAATAAACCTAGATATTTTTAAATTAGTTTTCTTTTTTTTTTTATTTTGAATTTAAATTTTGAGATTTTTAAGGTTTGTTTTAACAACCCTAAATTTTCAAAATTTAGTTGGTTAGTTTAAGAATAATAATTTAATTGTATTAATATCTTATTTCACATTTGTTACATGGACAATGTTTCTTTAATTTTATATTGTTTATTCAAAACTTTTTTTTAACAAACCTATTATTTATTTGACATAAATTGGTATGATTAACTTAGTGACAGATGTGATTTGATTTTAATCATAGTCCAATTGTCAATAGATCTTATGAATAATTAGTAACAGATAAATTTTGTACTTCTTTCATCTGTGTAAACCTAGTAACATGATAGGGCCCATCCAAATCATTTGACCTGTGTGAGACTATATGTTTGCTATTGGGCTTAGATGCATATAGGAAGCCCATTTAAGTTTTACTAAGTAAATGGACTAGGTTGCTAAAATAAAATTTGACATAAGTAATTTTATTTAGGCCCAATGAGATTCGGGCTTATTCAATGAATAACAATTGTTTATTTAAAGGTTAAATTCCTCTCTTTTGGGCCTTGTGTGAGAGTTGGGGGCCAATAGAAGTGGGTATGACATACTTGTTGGGTTTTATGCCCTAAATAAAACTCATTTCAATATAATCATATTTACTTATTAATATAGATTAGAAATAATATTTAATGTTGCATGGTTCACATGATTTATTTCATGATTATATGTACATAATGTATGAATTCGTCTGAAACCCTTTTCACATACTTGATCCTATTTATTGTGCTGTCAACACATTGGAAAGTAAACATGACTATGTGAATAAAGTTTCCTAGATTTATCAGACACAGGGTTTTGCTGATATGATAATCTACAACAGAGTTTACTTGCATTTGGAGAAGTGCTATGTTCTTTCCAGAGCATTGGTTAAAGTAAAGCTCAGGTTGGATGCATGGAGTATGCATCGGAAGGGACCGAAATTGAACTTTGACTTAGATTTAATTAAACTTCCCGTAAAATCTATTCAAGTCAATATCGCCAAGTTGATCCTAGATCAAATGTTCTTAATCCTGTTATGATTAGGCTCAATCTTGAAAGGCTATTCGTGTTCTTTGATTTGTTAGTTAAGCCTACTTTTAGGTCAGGGTGATACGTACATTTTGGGAACACGGTAGTGCAATTGAGTGGGAGCGCTATCATAAACATGGAATCTATAGCTTCTATCTGGCGAATAGTAAGTAAAGGATGATCTCCTTCGAGGTTGACCAAACGAAAATAAATGGTGGAGTACTCATTTCACATAAGCTGAAATATCATTTATACGGGGTTAAGTGTTTTAAGGATTAAATACATTGTACGGTGTAACGGTAATCTAATCCTTTTATAGTGTAGATCATTCATATAGAGGATCATTGATCACATTAGGATTATAACAATTGATAACTAATGATGCATCTATATGGTGGAACATATAGATCATTCTATATACTGAGAGTGCAATTCTAAGTGTTATGCGTGGATTCAACGAAGAATTAATAAGTTAGTGAAATTGAAAATTGTTTTAAGTTTTGAATCTTATTTCAGAATAACTTAAATTTGAATAATTTTCAAAATATATTTTATTTTATTTTATTAATCTTTTTCCCACAATTTTGAAATTGCATTTCTTAAATGCAGAAATTTTGAATTTTATTTGCAAAAAAAGATTAAAGTTGAAAATTATTTATTTTAATTTTGGACCAACTTAAATCAATGATTTTTTCAATTAATGATTAATTAAAATAAATGAACTAAAATATATTATTATTAGAAAATAAATTAATTAGTCAATGAAAGTCTAGATAGTTATTATCTGTTATGCTTGAAGTATTTTTCTAGTGTATTTAATTAAATAAAAAATTAATATTTAAGTTGATTTTCATCATGATACTTAAATATTTGAAATTTTTCTTTAATATTTAATTAAATAGGAAAATTATATTTTTTGTTGTAAATTAATTTTATTAATTAATTTTGGGCCCACATAAAATTAGAATAATTTTTTCCATGATTTATTTTTATTTTATTTTAACTAGCATTTTCGAAAATTGTATTCGTATATATACTTCTTTTTTTTTCGAAATGCAATATATATTTATAGAAAATTAAATTTGAGTTGTAAATTAATTTAAATTAATTTTGAAACAACTTAAATTGAATAATTTTCTAAATATTTATTGGAAATTATTACTAAGATGGAAATAATTCATTTTATTTTCATATCCATCTAAGTATAATTTATAAATATTAAATTAAAATTTATATTTAGAATTTTTCATTCTAAATTGGAAATTTTAATTAAATAAATATATATTTAAAATAAATTGATAAAAATAAATAATAGAAGAACATACATTTTAAATAATGAGCTTTATTATTATTAGGATATTCGATCTCCATTGTTGGTTTTACATAGCTATTGTTTTAGTGAGTAATCCTCCCTAATGGAGGAACGTTCATTAGCAAGTTAGCGCCGTTTAATCTTGAAAGATAAGTATTTTTGTAATTTTTTTATATTACTATTGATCACCCTAATGGTGGCGACTGTATAAGACTTACATAAGTATGAAACAATGGTGGAAGCTCATAAGATAGAATAGCCTTGACTCTCGCCTAAACGGGACAACGCTGGATTCCAATCTTGATCGAATAAAAGGTTGCTAGAATATTTATCATTTTAGATGAGCTCATAACTCTATTCAATGGATGGTAGTTTTGACTCTCGCCTAAACGAGACAATGATATTAGTTTGTTTGAGACCTTGGAAATTATTTAGGATTGTATGTTTTTGTATTTTCACTTATCATTCCTACTTGCTATATGTTTAATAATTTCTGAATTGTGTATGAATTTATATTCAACCCTGTTATTTTCTGTTATTAAATTGTAGTTTAATTTCGAATCTTCATTGTTGGTCTAACTTGGTTTGTTGTTCTAATGGGATAAATCCCTAATGGATTGTCAACATTAGACAAACATAATAGTGTTAGATCTCGAAAGATAAATATTGTAAATGCAACATCTAGCTGTTCATCAATTGATGACAGCTTAGACTAGTATTTACAATATGAAACAAGAAGATTGTATAAATAAGATTAATTTGACTCTCGCTAATCGGTGCATTGTTGGATTCTTATTTAAATACGAAATTATCCTAATTCCTATTAGCTTATTCGTTTCGAATTAGCTCAATAACATATCATTGGATGAATGGTTTATAAATCATATAATGTCATTCTATATTTTCTCTTACAAATTGAATGACGCATTTGATTATATTCTCGAAATTCTATCCCAAAATGATATAAATCCTCAATCTTAGAAATCTCCTACTTGTATGGGCAAATAAGACTTAGAGTTAAATTAGTAGTGGTCGTCCAAAAAAGAATTACTCATTATACAGTTACACTTTCACAAGTGTTTAATAACAATTTTCTATCAATGGACTCCAACTGTATGGAATATGAGTTTAGTATTCTGTGACCAGGATCCACTTGCACTATTCTAAGAACTCTTTAATGTAACTATACCTAACTCATCAAAAGACTACAACCACATTTTTTTATAAATCTATGGCATTTGTATCTTGTTCATAGTGGTTTTGACAAGATGAAATCTCTGCAAAGAGTTAATATGCCTATATCCACTGAAAGTAAGTTCATCTCATTCGCAGATGGATGTACATTCAGGGGTGGATATGAGTTTTCGTTATATTTTTAGAACGATCACTCTAGATTTTACCTTATGCAAAAGAAATTTGAAATGTTTGAAAATTTTCATGAATTTCTAGCAATGGTGATAAACCATTAAGGTAAGTGTTTAAAGATCTTGCGAATTGATAAGGGTGGAGATATAGTTACTAGATATGCAGTTCAAAGATCATTAAGTTGATTTTGAATTATATCCAAACTTACCTCCCCAGAAATTCGAGTTACATACTGATGATTAGTTACTAATCGTTGCCTAAGTCCGTCTATGGTAATACAATTTCAGAATGATGCAATAGTTGGGTACTTAGTGTAAACAATTACTAGATTCATGGATGACCTAATCGAAATCTTAAGAAAAGCTGGAACTGTTAACCATGGTTTGCATGTTTGTTAGCTATTCTAAGTGATTAGGGGTGGACCATCCCATAGTCATTAGATAAGAAAGTGTTTTTTTAAACTAATATAGGAGATGTTTTTTTCCTTGATTCCGAAAGTGTTCCATCATCTTATTCTACATATGATGATCCCACTGCTTCTGTTGTCTTGACATTTAGTTTTTCTTCTTAGACATAATTCACGGTATGTTATCGTAGTGGGAGGATTTGTAGGAACTCACCTTCTTAGGACTTGGAAGACACTAGTGATTAAAATCTATTGTGAGTTTAAACAAGTAATGGATTGTCGAAAGAAGAAACTAAGAAGAAAAGCCAAGAGAACTATGATTTAATTCATTCATGTGGAGTAACCTAAAGTTTTCTATTACAAGGACATGAAAGGAAATTTTCGTTAATAAGTCTATTCAATGGACTTAACAAAACTTCCTGTTTGTAGTATTATAGGTTTGAGTTTATGTAAACCTATGGCTTATGGTATACCAGGTTAATTAATTACTTACTCTAGTGCAAGCAGCTTACTTTAGTAAGATGCTGAATCATTTTCCTTTTAATGGCAATCTATAGAAGCTTCTTGACTTCTAGGCATAGATTTTATTTATCTAAGGAAAAGTCTCAACTATTCCAGAAAAGATAAAGCCATTAAAGAATTCCCTCAATCAATAGTGAGAGGTCTTAGATATGCTTTAGTATGCCTTAGACCAGACACCTGCTGTTGAGTGGGAGTAATGAGTAGGTATCAGATTAATCTAGGAAAAGAACATTGGAAGGAAATCAAGTAAATCTTAAGATTAAGAAGAGGAACTATATGTTAGTCGATAAGGGTGTGTTTAATACTCTTAGACTACACCACATCAGATTTCTAGACTTGCCTTTGTGCTAGAAAGTCTGCTGATAAGATGGTGATTACTCTTGGGGTGGAGTAGTGATTTTGGAGAAGTGTAAAAACCTATCTGAAGTCTCTAAGTCTACCAGAGAGAGACTAAATGTTGAAGTTGCAGGAAAGGTACTTATTCAGTCTAAGGAAAGTTCTATACATTTTTGGCGGTGTTCCAACATTTCTTAACTACTAGTGTTACTTCCTGATTAACCAAAAAGTAGTTGCCGAAAGTATAGAATCCAGTATCCCAAGAGAGTAGACATATAGAGAGGAATTTCACAATATCAAGGATTTTGTGATTAAGGAAGAGTAATGGTGGAGAAAAGGTTGTGTTTAATTCAACCTGTCAAATCCTATTACGAGGAGTATACTACTACTACACTTGATTTGTATATCAAGGTGTTGAGATTATTTGAAATGCACTTTTTGTTTTATATTAGTGCAAGTGGAAGTTTGTTGGGTTTTGTGCCCTAAATAAATCTCATTTCAATATAATCAGATTTACTTACTAATAAAGAGAAGAAATAACATTTTATGTTGCATGGTTCACATGATTTATTTCATGATTATATATATAATGTATGAATTCTATTTATGTCCAGAACATATGAATTTGTTAATGATTATAGTGTTGTCAGCACAGTGGAATATAATCTTTATTATATGTTCGAAAGTTTATTCCCTGATTTGTCAGTTCACTGGATTTAGACTGGCGTGATAATTAGCGATAGGTATTCTTACACCTTGGATAAGTATTATGTCCTTTTCAGGGCATTGGCAAAGTTTACCAGTATCGGATGTATGGAGTATACATCGGAAGGGACAATATTGAACTTTGATTAGATAAATTAAAATTTATCGTAATATCTATTCAATTCAATATCACCTGTTGATCCTAGATCAAATGATCTTCATGATATGGTTAGGTTCGATCTCAAGAGTATTATACATGTTCTTTGATTTGTTAGTTAAGCCTACTTTTGACAGTCAGGGTGATACGTACATTTTGGGAACATGATAGTATAATTGAGTGGGAGCGCTAACATTAATATGGAGTCTATAACTTCTATAGGAATTTAGAAGTGAAACGATGATATCCTTCGAGCTTGGCTAAACAGAGGTAAATGGTTGAGATCCCATTTCACTTCGCTGAAATATCATTTATACGGAGCTAAGTGTTTTAAGGATAAAATACATTGAAGGTGTAACGGTAATTTAGTCCCTATTCAATGTAGATCATCTATTAGAGGGTCATTGATCAAATTAGGATTATAACAATGGATAATAAACAGCGTATCTATATCGTGGAACATATAGAGCGTTCTATATGACTGAGAGTGCAATTCCAAGTTCTAAGTGTGGATTCAATAAGGAAGTAATAAGTTAGGGAATTTACTTGGTAAATTCAGTTCGGCTTATTAGAAGCTCGGTTATATAGGCCCATGGTCACCATACTAGTTGAGACCATACTGCTTGTAAGACTCAGTTAATTGATTTTAATTAATCAATTATAATTTTAAAGTTAGACTATGTCTAGTTTATGAATTTTCACTAAGCAAGGGCGAAATTGTGGAGAAAAGAGATTCTAGGTTTATTTATTTATTAAGAGACTATATATATCTAATTAATAAAAATATTAAATGGCAATATTATTTAATAATTAATTTTTAGTTATTAAATAATTAGAATTGGCATTTAATTGGTTGCATTTGAAAGTTGGCATTTTTTGAGAAAATGAGATGCAGAAATGATAAAACAACAAATTGCAAAAGTGAGGCCCATTATCAACTAATATGGCGGGCCACTTGTATAGGGTTTATCATTTAATATTTTCATTATTTTAATGCCATATAATTCAAACCTAACCCTATGTGACTTGCTATAAATAGATAGTGATGGCTTAGGAAATAAAGACATGCATCTTATTCCTTTCAGAGAAAAACCTGATCCTCCTATTCGTTCTCTATAGCCGCCACTCTTCTTCTCTTTTCTTCTCTTCAATTTCGAAATACCCTAGTGATAGAGTAGTGCCCACACACATCAAGTGGTATCTCAATCATAGTGTGGAAGATTGTGAAGAATCCAACCAACAAGAAGGAGAATCGGCATCAAAGGAAGGAGAGAAAGAGATCCAGGTTCAGATCTTGGTGATGCTCTACTACAAAAAGGAATCAAGAGCTAAAGATCTGAACGGAAGGACTCATTATATTCCGCTGCACCCAATGTAAGGTTTCCTTAAACCCTTATGTGTTTATTTCATTGTTTTAGAATTCATCTTAGGATGTTAATGAAACATACATGGTAGTAAATCTAGATCCTGGTAAAATATTTCCAACAGTTCTATAATAACATTGTCTGACTGGTTGATATAGGTATATCAACCGGTCTAAGCCCAATTGGGATTTTTCTTATCATTTGTTGGCCAATGTGTGAAGTGGAGGCTTGTAATCAGTGCAAACTCGACCAAGTCAAATTTCATCTCATTCCATCCAATGTAAAACTAGATTTATGTTGCTTTCTCAACATCAACATTCATTTTATGAAGCATCAGTTGGTGAAATAATAGAGAAGAAAATGATAGAGGACCAGTGTAACACCCTAACTACCTTAGGCGTATTACGTGATTTTTAAACGTACTGTGCAGCTCGTTGCTAATCAACGAGGTTTATGGAAAAACGTGATTAATTAAAATTTTGCTTTTTAATTAAACTTATAAACCATATTACAAAAGACTCGGGATCCCGATTTATAAAATCATTTACAAAAGTTTTAACTGTTTAACTATTAGATAAAATTAAAAGTCGTCTAACGACCAGTTACAAAAATTCAGCCTTGCTGTCCCGAGGATCGTACGCTCCAGGCCTAACCGCCCCGACATGTACAATCTCATAAGCTCGCTCACGGTCCATCAGCTATAGCCTTGCCTTTACCTACACATGAACATAAACTGTGAGTCGACAGACTCAGTAAGAAAAGCATAATAATATCATACATAATACTAACTGCCGTGTCCAACACGATACTGAGTCCCGCATCGCCATGTCCAACATGGTACTGAGCCACTACTGCCATGTCCAACATGGTACTGAGTTTTGAACGTTCATAGGGACGGTACTATTGACAAATATCCTCCTGATCGGTCGAACCGGTCATACTCCGCCGTCGGTCATACTCCAGCTGTACCGACGGGATAGGTCAACGACCGAACCACCAACCAAATGTCGGCTGATCGGTCGAACCGGTCATACTCCGCCGGGTCATACTCCAGCCTGTACCGACGTGACAGGGTTGGATGGTTCGAAGCCTAAATACATAACTAATGTAATCTAGCAGGCTTCCTACATGCACGCTAAACAGGTAATCTACATATGCATACTGGTATACTAATCTTACTCCGGATTCCGATTTCGGGTGTGCTTGGTCAACCCGACCGGAACCGAAGCCGAGCGGCGGACATCGGCTCCTAAACCATAAAAATCACAACGCTATAAGTGACACGCTAAATCACTTCCCGGGGACTTAAACTAGGAACTAAAAGTTTCCCTATCGATAAAAAGCATGGCAATACCCCTAAAAACATAAAAACGAGGAAAACTAGGGTCCCTGAATTTTCCCCAACCGGTAGACCGGTTGCCCAACAGGAATTCCGGTTCTGGAAAATTCAGAACCCTCACCCGGAATTCCGGATACACAACCGGAATTCCGGTTCCTCGCAGGCAGCAAACCAAATTTTTCATAACTCGACCAATTCAACCCCAATTGGTTCCAAACTTTCCAGACCTGCTCTAAACACCCCAAAGAACAAATCTAAGGCAACAAACTAACCCAGAAACCTCAGAAGCAAAATTCACCATGTGAGCTCCAAGCTTTGAGTAAAAACTCAAACTTGGTTAAAGCTCACTCACAAGCCTCAAGCTAGCTTAGAATCACATAATCAAGCATAGAAATACAGCAGAAAACAAAACCTAGTTCATGCAACAACTACAGCCACCAATTTCTCCATTTTTACTTTGAAAACCAAACTTTTGCATAAGAAAATTCTAGCATGCTCAACCTAGGAATCATACACCACAAGTAGCTTAATTAACACCTAAAAATCATGATTTAACTTCAGAAATCAACAATCAAACTCAACAGCAACAACATTCAAATTAACATGCATTAACTCATTTTTTTATCAAAAATTCCAAGAAGACCAAGAAGAACAAGTAGGAGATACATACCACAATCAAGAGTTTCTAAAATGTGATGAATCAAGCTTGAAAAACCCAGCCTTTGAATCCCCAATACCCAGCCGAAATGAGAGAGAGCTTTGAGTGTGTGAGTTTTGAAATTTCTTTCTAATTTGACTAAGTGTGGAAAAAAAAAGGAAAAATAAGATTTTCAAGCCAAATATACCACTTTACTTCAGCCAAATAAACACATAAAATAAATATTTATTTTCCAAATAAAAGTCACTAAAAGACAAAAAGTCATTGGGGCAAAAAGACCATTTTGCCCCTCCACCATAAAATCACATAAATCAAACTAAAGGGTATTTTTGGGAAATTCTAAATTCCCGGCCATTCCCGACATTCCCAATGTCTAAAACCCGTCCCCAAATTACTAACATACTAAGTTGTGATTTCTACTGAGCCAAACGCCGAGTTCCAAAATACCAAACACCGGAAATGCAAAATATACAAGATACTGAATAACATAAATACAGTATAATAAATTATTTAAATAGCTATAAATAATTCCATAATTAATCATAAACAACTGCTAATTTCCAAATTAACTAAGCGGGCTTTACAACTATCCCCCCTTAAAAGGATTTCGTCCCCGAAATCTAACCTGGATAACTCTGGATATTGAGCTCTCATATCTGACTCTAGCTCCCAAGTGGCTTCTTCCACCTTACTGTTTCTCCAGAGAACCTTGACCAACGCTATGGTCTTATTCCGAAGGACTTTATCCTTTCTATCCAGGATCTGCACTGGCTGTTCTTCATAAGTCATGTCTGGCTGACGCTGAAGACTCTCATAACTGAGTATGTGAGAGGGGTCTGAAACGTATTTTCTCAACATTGAGACATGGAATACGTTGTGCACTGCTGATAAGGCTGGAGGCAATGCTAACCGATATGCCACTTGACCTATCTTCTCGAGAATCTCGAAAGGTCCCGTAAATCTAGGGCATAACTTGCCTCTTTTCCCGAAACGTTTAATCCCCTTCATCGGAGATACCCGTAAAAATACATGTTCCCCTACTTGGAACTCAACATCTCTGCGTTTCGGATCTGCGTAACTCTTCGTCCTTTCCGTGAGGCAAGCATTCTAGCTTTTATCTTTTCTATTGCCTCATTGGTCCGCTGAACTGACTCTGGACCTAGGTATTTCCTCTCCCCTGTCTCATCCCAGTGGATAGGGGATCTACATTTCCTACCGTACAACAGTTCATAGGGAGCCATCCCTATCGTACTCTGATAGCTGTTGTTGTACGAAAATTCTATCAACGGTAGATATTTACTCCATGAACCCTCAAAGTCCATAACACAGGCTCTCAACATATCCTCCAATATCTGAATTGTCCTTTCGGACTGACCATCTGTCTGAGGATGGAATGCTGTACTGAATTTTAGCTTTGTACCCATTGCCCGTTGCAAACTTTGCCAAAATTTGGAGGTGAACTTCGGATCCCTGTCCGAAATTATAGACTTCGGTACCCCGTGAAGTCTCACTATCTCTCTGACATATAACTCTGCCAACTGATCCATTGTAAATGTTGTTCTAACCGGCAGAAAATGAGCAGATTTCGTAAATCGATCCACCACTACCCAGATGGAATCAAATAAACCCGTGGTCCTAGGTAACCCGACCACAAAATCCATTGTAATATCCTCCCATTTCCATTCTGGTAGGGTTAGAGGCTGCAACAACCCTGCTGGTCTCTGATGTTCAGCCTTAATCTGCTGACACGTGAGGCATCTCGATACGAATTCTACCAAATTCTTCTTCATACCGTTCCACCAGAAGTACGGTTTCAAATCTTGGTACATCTTGTTGGTGCTGGGATGCAGAGAATACGGGGTAGAATGAGCCTCCTCAAAGATCTCATTTCTAAGTTCCGCACTGTTCGGAACACAAACTCTGGCTTTATACAAAAGCATCCCACTATCTGACACTGAAAAGTCCTTGGCTTGACCAGCCAATACCTCATCTCGGATTTTCACTAACTCCGGATCTGTCATCTGAGCGACTTTTATTCTTTCCAACAGATCAGATTGCAGCGTCAAGTTGTGAAGCTGACCTACCACAAACTCAATGCTGGATCTAACCATATCCTCTGCTAGCTGAGGTGAGATCTGAATCATGCTAGCTACTTGCCCGGGACCCTTCGCTCGGTGGCATCGGCCACTACATTGGCTTTTCCGGGATGATAGAGGATCTCGCAACATAGTCCTTCACTAGTTCCAACCAACGCCTTTGTCTCATGTTCAAATCTTTCTGAGTAAAGAAATACTTGAGACTTTTATGGTCGGTATAGATCTCACACTTCTCCCCATAAAGGTAATGCCGCCAAATCTTCAGTGCAAAAACCACTGCGGCCAATTCTAGATCATGAGTCGGGTATCGCTGTTCATAATCCTTTAACTGACGGGAGGCATAAGCGATAACCCGGTCGGCTTGCATCAATACACACCCCAAACCCTGTTTGGATGCGTCACAGTAGACTACGAACTTTTCCTTGTCCGAAGGCAAAGCTAGTACCGGAGCAGTAATCAATCTCTGTTTCAGCTCCCGAAAGCTAGCTTCACATTTATCTGACCAGATAAATCGCTGATTCTTCTTTGTAAGTTCGGTTAGGGGCATTGAGATTTTGGAGAACCCCTCCACGAACCTACGGTAGTACCCAGCTAATCCCAAGAAGCTTCTGATCTCTGTCACTGTCTTCGGTCTCGGCCAATCCCTGACGGATTCAATCTTCCCGGGATCCACCTTGATCCCATCTTTACTCACAATGTGCCCTAGGAAAGACAGCTGAGACAACCAGAACTCACATTTCTTGAACTTGGCGTAGAGCTTATGTTCTCGAAGTTGTTGCAGTACCATCTGAAGATGTAACTCATGCTCCTCTTCTGATTGAGAGTACACGAGGATGTCGTCGATAAACACAATCACACAGATATCGAGGAAATCCTTGAATACTCTATTCATCAGGTCCATGAATGCTGCAGGAGCATTGGTTAGTCCGAATGACATAACCAGAAACTCGTAATGTCCATACCTAGTGCGGAAAGCCGTCTTTGGAATGTCCTCCTCTCGGATTCTCAACTGATGATAACCCGAACGGAGATCAGTCTTAGAAAAGACCGTCTTCCCCTGAAGCTGATCGAACAAGTCATCGATCCTAGGTAATGGATATTTATTCTTCACCGTCAGCTTGTTCAACTCCCTGTAGTCGATGCACATCCTCATAGATCCATCCTTCTTCTTGACGAACAAAACCGGGGCTCCCCAGGGTGACACACTGGGCCGAATGAACCCTATGTCAAGCAACCCTTGGAGCTGAATCTTTAATTCCTTAAATTCAGCTGGAGCCATCCTATACGGGGCTTTGGAAACCGGATCCACCCCTGGTGCCAAGTCAATCACGAAGTCAATCTCCCGCTGAGGTGGTAACCCTGGAAGTTCTTCGGGAAAAACGTCCAAAAATTCCCGAACCACTCTGATGTCCTCTGACCGAATGGTGTCTGGCCGAGTGGTGTCCACCACCACGGCCAGAAACCCTAAGCACCCGCCGTGCAACAATTCTCTCGCTGACATAGCCGAGATCACCGGGATCCGAGATCCCTGAACCGAACCAACAAATACAAACGGTTCTTCACTTTCCGGTTGGAAGACCACCATCTTCCTTTTACAATCAATGCTCGCCGAATATTTAGATAGGAAATCCATTCCTAAAATAATATCGAATTCGACTAAGCTCATCTCTATCAGATCAGCGCTTAACTCTCTACCATCTATCCTGATCGGCATAGACCTAATCCACCTATTGGAGATAACCAATTCTCCGCCAGGTAACAGGGTTCCAAACCCTGATTCATATCCATCATAGGGTCTACCCAATTTACTAAAGACTCTGGCCGCCACATAAGAATGTGTAGCTCCAGAATCAAACAGCACTGAATATAGTGAGTTGTTAATAGAAAGCTGACCTGTGACTACTGATGGGCTGGCATCTGCATCAGCCTGCGTGATAGCGAACACCCTGGCTGGAGTGGGTATCGCTGGAGCTCGCGGTGCCTCTGGTCGGAGCTGGGGACATTCCCTCTTGAAGTGTCCGGGCATGCCACAATGGAAGCATCCCTGACCTTTGCACTCGCCCCGATGGTGCCTCTTGCAGCTAGGGCACTCGGGGTAGGAGAATCGGGTCTCAGTATCACCAGGACGACTCCCTCTGTTCTGGTTCCCCCGGAACCTCTTGTTCTGACTCGAGCCGCCGGAAGCAGTGGGTGCTCTCTTCCTCTGATCAATGGCCGAACCACTACTCCCCCTGCTAAAACCTGATGCAGGAGGGGTAGGAGCTCCGCCACTAACCGAGTATCTTGGGCTGATTCTGACATGCACCCCACTGCGCCCTCAGCTCGCAGTGCCTTCTCCACCATCTGAGCATAGGTGGTGCTGTCGTCGGTGGTGATCATCAGGTCATGCCTGATCTTGGGATTCAACCCGTCCAGATACTTCTCCTTCTTGCTGAAGTCGGTTGGCACAATTCCCGAGGCTAACCTCGCCAACCGATCAAACTGAGTAGTATACTCAGTGACGCTCATGTTCTCCCGCTGGGTCAGGTGAACGAACTCTTTCCTCTTGGCGCTTCTAACCGCCTCGTTGTAGTATTTCGCATTAAAGAGTTCCTGGAACCTTTCCCAGGTCATGGTGGTGACGTCATGGATCTGAGACACCATGTCCCACCATACCAATGCGTCCTCCTGGAACTGAAACGTGCCGCACACCACTATGTCGTTACCGGTGACACCCATGAAATTCAGTATCCTGGTGATCACCGTCAGCCATTGCTCGGCTTTCATTACATCCGGACCTCCCAGGAAAACCGGAGGTGCTTGCTTTCGAAACCGCTCATACAATGGTTCCAATCTATGGGCCGCCACCACTATCTCGGCCTGGGCAGCAGGGGCAGGTGCCACTGGAACTATGGGCACGGGAACTGCAGGAGCACCCTGCTGTCTCAACCTCTGAATCTCGAGGTCTTGCTCTTCGATCCGGGCTTGCATCTCCGCAAACCGCAACTCCCAATTCGGGGCTCCCTGATCGGCTGGGGGAGCCTGGGCAGCCTGTGGCGGGTTCTCATCACCCCGGCCACGAGCCCTGCCTCGGGGACCTCTACCTCGGCCCCTGGCAGGTGGGGGAAACTGAGCTCCCTGTCCTTGATTCGGCCCCACGGAGTTGCCCTGACTCCTGGTAGTCCGCCTGGCGTCCATCTGATTAGAACCGCCTGCGAAACCAAGAGTTGGCATATCAGGTCGTATTCAAGGCGAGCTTACTAATGCCGCTTAATTTGGAAATTAAGAACGAAACATGCGCCTATTCTACTATCAGGCTACTAACATGCTTCCTAACAGGCTTTTCTTTTCATAACTGAATAAAATAAACTACTAAAGCAATAAAGGCTTACTGAACCGTGAACCGAGCTAACTGCTGATGATGATTGTACATGTCGTGACGATCTTCGGAAGACAACCTAGCGGCTCGATACCAAATTGTAACACCCTAACTACCTTAGGCGTATTACGTGATTTTTAAACGTACTGTGCAGCTCGTTGCTAATCAACGAGGTTTATGGAAAAACGTGATTAATTAAAATTTTGCTTTTTAATTAAACTTATAAACCATATTACAAAAGACTCGGGATCCCGATTTATAAAATCATTTACAAAAGTTTTAACTGTTTAACTATTACATAAAATTAAAAGTCGTCTAACGACCAGTTACAAAAATTCAGCCTTGCTGTCCCGAGGATCGTACGCTCCAGGCCTAACCGCCCCGACATGTACAATCTCATAAGCTCGCTCACGGTCCATCAGCTATAGCCTTGCCTTTACCTACACATGAACATAAACTGTGAGTCGACAGACTCAGTAAGAAAAGCATAATAATATCATACATAATACTAACAACCGTGTCCAACACGATACTGAGTCCCGCTACTGCCATGTCCAACATGGTACTGAGCCACTACTGCCATGTCCAACATGGTACTGAGTTTTGAACGTTCATAGGGACGGTACTATTGACAAAGATCCTCCTGATCGGTCGAACCAGTCATACTCCGGCTGCTGGTCATACTCCAGCCTGTACCGACGGGATAGGTCAACAGCACCGAACCACCAACCAAATGTCAGCCTGATCGGTCGAACCGGTCATACTCCGACTGCTGGTCATACTCCAGCCTGTACCGACGTGACAGGGTTGGATGGTTCGAAGCCTAAATACATAACTAATGTAATCTAGCAAGCTTCCTACATGCACGCTAAACATGTAATCTACATATGCATACTGTTATACTAATCTTACCTGGATTCCGATTTCAGGTGTGCCGGTCAACCTGACTGGAACTGAAGCTGAGCGGCGGATTACTGGCTCCTAAACCATAAAAATCACAACGTTATAAGTGACACGCTAAATCACTTCCCGGGGACTTAAACTAGGAACTAAAAGTTTCCCTATCGATAAAAAGCATGGCAATACCCCTAAAAACATAAAAACGAGGAAAACTAGGGTCCCTGAATTTTCCCCAACCGGTAGACCGGTTGCCCAACCGGAATTCCGGTTCTGGAAAATTCAGAACCCTCATCCGGAATTCCGGATGCACAACCGGAATTCCGGCTCGCAGGCAGCAAACCAAATTTTTCATAACTCGACCAATTCAACCCCAATTGGTTCCAAACTTTCCAGACCTGCTCTAAACACCCCAAAGAACAAATCTAAGGCAACAAACTAACCCAGAAACCTCAGAAGCAAAATTCACCATGTGAGCTCCAAGCTTTGAGTAAAAACTCAAACTTGGTTAAAGCTCACTCACAAGCCTCAAGCTAGCTTAGAATCACATAATCAAGCATAGAAATACAGCAGAAAACAAAACCTAGTTCATGCAACAACTACAGCCACCAATTTCTCCATTTTTACTTTGAAAACCAAACTTTTGCATAAGAAAATTCTAGCATGCTCAACCTAGGAATCATACACCACAAGTAGCTTAATTAACACCTAAAAATCATGATTTAACTTCAGAAATCAACAATCAAACTCAGCAGCAACAACATTCAAATTAACATGCATTAACTCATTTTTTTATCAAAAATTCCAAGAAGACCAAGAAGAACAAGTAGGAGATACATACCACAATCAAGAGTTTCTAAAATGTGATGAATCAAGCTTGAAAAACCCAGCCTTTGAATCCCCAATACCCAGCCGAAAAGAGAGAGAGCTTTGAGTGTGTGAGTTTTGAAATTTCTTTCTAATTTGACTAAGTGTGGAAAAAAAAAAAGGAAAAATAAGATTTTCAAGCCAAATATACCACTTTACTTCAGCCAAATAAACACATAAAATAAATATTTATTTTCCAAATAAAAGTCACTAAAAGACAAAAAGTCATTGGGGCAAAAAGACCATTTTGCCCCTCCACCATAAAATCACATAAATCATACTAAAGGGTATTTTTGGGAAATTCTAAATTCCCGGCCATTCCCGACATTCCCAATGTCTAAAACCCGTCCCCAAATTACTAACATACTAAGTTGTGATTTCTACTGAGCCAAACGCCGAGTTCCAAAATACCGGACACCGGAAATGCAAAATATACAAGATACTGAATAACATAAATAATTATTTAAATAGCTATAAATAATTCCATAATTAATCATACACAACTGCTAATTTTCAAATTAACTAAGCGGGCTTTACAACCAGCCTGCCAAAATTGATTGAAATGGCTTTCCTTTGCCTTATCAGCCAAACCATGTGTATCAAATTCCGGTTTAATAATCTTACTGGATATACTATTATATCCATAGGAGACACGACCTGTAAAATGCTAAGGGACAGGAACTGTAAATTTAAAAGGCATCTAGAAAAGATAGGAAAAAAAGAAAAAATTTAGCAAACCTATCAATAAATAATCGATAACTAGTTAATCTTCACAATAATTTAGGCAAACAAGAAACTATTCATAAAATATCAATATAGTATCGTCCAACTATCAATAAATAACTATATAGATAAATTATTTTTGGCAAACTAGAAACCATCAATAAATCATTGATACAGTATTGATAACCTATCGACAAAATAAAAATCATTTTAAAAACAAATACAAGCAAAAAATTCATCCAACCTATCGATAAACCATCAATAACTGGTTAATCTACAAAATAATATAGCCAAACTATAAACTTTCAATATATATATCGATATATATCATTAAGCTATTGATAAACAACCATATGGACAAATTATATTTTACAAACTTGAAACCATCGATAAACTATAAATAAACTATCGATAACCTATCGAAAAAATATAAATCCATAAAAAAAGATCAAAACCTAACCAAAATTATGGATAAACCATATATAAAGTGTTGATATCCTATCGACAAACAGTTTAAAAATTGGAAGAAAAAAATAGCAAGTCACAATCCTAACCAAACCATCGACAAACAATAGAAAGCCTATCGATAACTTATTGACAAACATTAAAAAAAATTTGAAAAGTAGTTAAGCTAAAGGGAAATTTCAATATCAATACATAATAAATCCTATTAATAATGTATCAAAAACCTATCGTTACACTATTAATAAACTATCAACTGACTCTTGGTTCCATATTCAATAACCTATCGATAAAGTATCAATATGACTTTAAAAATAATAGACCACCATCAACAAGACATAGAATTCACAATTTGACTGTGTATAGGTTGTCATTGTTAGTGGTGGTTTGAGCTCCATTCTTGGTGATGGTGGTGTAGTGGTGGTTTGAGCTCCGTCCTTTGTGATGGTGGCATGCGTTCAATAGTTAAAATGGTGGTGGTGGTAGTTTTGAACGTTTATTATGTTAATGAAGCACAGAGGGGTTTTCAATTTTAGGTTTTGGGTGGCGATGGTGGTTGGACAAGAGAAGCCAAGGAGGAAGATATAAGTCGAGGGAGGAAGAGAGGTGGGGAAGTTGGGGGTTGGTTATCTTACTTTGTAGCCGTTGGGGATCGGCGTTTGGGTTCAGTGGAGAGAGAAACCAGGGGAACAGAGAGAGAGAGAGGGAGAAATTAAATGAAAAGGGTAGTTTGGGAAAATAGTATCATTATTTTCTACAAATTAGTGGAAGGTCTAAATTTTGATATGGATTTTTTTTATGTATAGATAGTGAAATTTTACTTCTAAAAAATAAATAAATAATAATGTCAGTGCACTATATATTTCTTTATCCTTTTTAAAATAATCCTGAAAAACTTAATTAAGAAAAAAAATATTGATACAAAGCTATCAAGTCAAAATAGAATGTAAAGAACCATTCTAAATACACTCACTATTTAATTCTATGTCTGATTTTGCAAAACTGCGAGTTATTTTATTATGAGAAATTATAGGAAATAGCCTCAAATTATGAGATGATGCTAGTAAATATTCTCATTATAAAAATTGTAGAGAAATGAACCTTTTAGACTATTTATTATTTATATACTCTTTTCCCACTTAAAAAAATCAATAATTATTTTATGAGAATTAGAAGAAAATTACTTAAAGATTATGGTATATCTATATTAGTTTTGTTAAAATCTTTTTTATTAAAAAGTTATATAGATTTTTTTTTTTTAATTTTTATGAGTTGTTGTGGGTTGTTGGTATATAGATTGTACAATATATTTCTATTTTGTTGTATGGTATATTATTATTCTTAGATGATATTTATTTTTTATTTTGCTATGTATAATAGTGGTATGTAATTTTGTTAGTATAATACAAATATTTTAATGCACATATATAATTTTATTGGCATGCTACATATATTAATTTAATATTATTATATATTTTAATTGTATGATATATTATTTATTTTAAACAATATTTAATTAATTTCTATTTTATTATATATAATGGTGTATATATTTTGGTTCTTAGGGTATACAAATTTTAATTATGGTATGTAATTTGGTTAGTAGAGTATGTTAGACTTTTATTTGGGCTTACATTAACTTTTATTATTTTTATTAAAACTGGAGTTGATTGAATAGTTCTTTGTTGTGTTAGCCCATATTGTTAGTGATCTATAGTTGATGGGCTTAGCATTTGTGTGTTAAAGTCTAGTTAAAGCAAAAGTGTGAGCTTTTCTAGTTAATTGAAGCCTTTGATGAGCAGGCCCTGTCCAACTAGGGTTATGTAGCTAAGTCCTCTCCCTAACTCTATAAATACATATTGTCTCATCACAATTGTATACTTTTGATAATCATATAAATAAAACTACTTTTGATTTAGAGATCTAGAAACCTCTATCCCTTGAGTTCTTTAAGCTTTATGTTGGTTGTAGCATGCAATATCTAATTTTAGGTGTTCTTAGATTTAGGTCTTGTTGTAGTTTGATTCTTGGTTTATGTTTAAGTTGACTCGGATTAGTTTTTGTTGGTTTTGTTGATTTAGGGTGTGTTGAGCAACTTTAAGTTTAAAAAACTCAAACTTGCCTCAACAATGGTGTTTTGAGTTGTTATGGTTATTTGCTACTGTTTCTTGTTGGATTCTATTATTGGGTGTTATTACATGTGTTCTAGAAAGTTTGGTGGAGTTTGGGTTTGTTTTGAGAGAGTTGTGAAGTTTTTGGGATTTTCTGATATGAACCAGTTAATCGGTTATGTTGGAACTGTAGAACTGGTTAACCATTTCACTGGATAGAACCCTAGAAACTGATTATCCATTTAGGAGATCCAGTTTACCGGTTCAAGAAGTTTTTAGAGCCTTATTTTTTATGTTTCCTTGATATTTAGGGTAATGCCATGCTATTTATCGATAGGAAAAATTTTAGTTTTTAGTTTAGGTCCCTAGAAAAGGCTTTACCAAGTTGTTTACCAATTTAACTGAATTTGACATAAGGCATCCCTTCACCACATGAGTTTCCGTTCAGGTCAACCGGCACACTTGAATTTAGAAACAAAACAGAGTAGCATAGAGTATGAATATGTGTATGTGCAATATATGCACCATATTTGTAATTTGTATGCTACCGACACTAGTATAGTAGCTATATTGAGTGCATTGGTACAGTGTATGATGTTTCAACCAGTACATATGGTCTTACCAACACTAGTACGGTTAACTACGTAGTGCATGTGGTACAACACTAAGTGCTACTCGAGGTACAGTTCAAACCCAACCAACACTAGTACAGTAGTGGTACGTAGTGCATGTAGTATAGTGGTCGTATCTTAGTCGAGAACGTTCTTACTCATCTAATAAGCTTTGTGGATAGGTGTATGAGCACCTAAATACAAGCCGATAATGTTGGGTTTTATGCCCTAAATAAAACTCCATTTTAATGTAATCTTTATCTTTTAAATATCAATAAAGAAACAAAAGTATTTTTTATCACTTTGTGTGTCATTTGGTTCATGTTATCATTTACTTGTTTATTTGATTTATAAATTCATCCAAACCCATATCACATTTATATTCTTGTTTATTGTGTCGTCAGCTGGGCGGGAATATAACAATCCAGTTCGCCTAGGTATACGTCCTGGTCGAGAGACCAAAGGCGCACCTCCGTAACCCTAGACGGAGGGCTTACCCATCTGGCGTCCAAGGCACCTTGCCTTCTATGAGGAAGCGCAACAACAAGTTCCTCACTCACGTAGTCCACGCCCTGAACCAGGACGTCTATGTCAGCATCGACTGGCTCCCCAGCTTCGTTGTACTCCCCATAGTTTGGGGCTTCAACCTCTGCCTCTTCCTCTGCCTTAAAGGAACTGCCAGGACGTACATCGTCCTGCCCCTCGATCTGCTGGACCTCAACATCCCCTTCACGATCCCCCTCCATCTGGATAGCTGGATCCTGTTCGGCGTTGAGGGTCAGATGCGTCAGCCAGACGCGTTGTTTTCTTTGTACGAGCCATCATTCTATGGTTGGGTACAAGGTTCGGAGAATGTACTTCACTAGAGGAAGGTGGGCTAGAACGAAGACGAGGATGATCCTCGTGCAAAAGTTGAAGCAGGTCCTGGTCGATCTGATGTCCGTTCTCCCAAGACTCACCTGAGTTCATCTACAAAAGACAACACACAAGATGAGTGTTTGGTCGGAATACCGAACGGTAAACAAGCAAATATGCCTACCAGGAGTACTCAACAGATTAAAGCATGAGAATGTTCAAAGAAAAGACAGAACTCAAGAAGTCAGAAATTTTCTCGAGTTAGGGCAAAAAAGTTCATGAAGCTTAGAATAAGCAAGATGAAAGACTGACGTTACACAGTTTTGAAAACAAGCATTATGGACTGTAAAATCGCATGAAGACATGAAAAAGGAGAATCGCAGAAGTTTCTGGACCTAGGGTTTTCTAGATATTTTCTACAGCAAAGTCGAAGGTGCATTCAAAATGTGAAACATGCAAAGATAAGCATAAAGGAAATCAGAAACTTACTCAAGAGTCAGATTTCTGGGTTCAAGCAACGTCAATCCAACAAGCAGCTTTGATGAAGTCACCTCAGCAACTTTGAAGCCAAGAACTTCCCTTTTCGCTCTGAAGCTTACTTAGCAAAGAAGGATGATGAAAATCAGTTTATGTGCCAATGCTTTTTTGTATTTATAGGCAAGTCACAAAAACAGGTAATCATCTCAAAGGAACCTCAGATGCCTAAATTTCCCTCCGTAAAGCGAATATGGGAAATAAAAAATAATCAAGTGCAGCCGTCAGCGGTTGAGAGAGAAAATCTAATTTCAAAATATTAATTGTCAGAACATTTATTAGTCGAAAACTGAAGGGACGCCCAGTCAGCCTCACATCGAGTCTCGGACGGTCGCGCTTCACACGTGTCCTCATCCAAAGGCAGAAGCAACTCGGATGAAGTCTACACACAACTTCGGAAGTCCCATACAGACTTGGGGGGCAAATGTTATCCCAATTTTTGCACTCTGACATGGCATCACATGAATGGTGACACGTGGAATCCACTTGGAGCATCTGCTCAGGAAGCATAGTCCGAGCAGGATGCCTCACTCTCATGCCCATAGCAAAGAAATTAGAAATCCGCGTAGAGCAACCAACACTTAGCAAATTCAGCTTTCGCATTGTGAGTCATCAACGAAATCCATATAACTCAGGGATTAGATTAAAGGGATATGGCATACACACGATCCCACTATCAGTGTATCTAGCATCAATCCCACGATCTTTGTATTCAGCATTGATCCCACGATCTTTCTATTTATACGCATTGTGACGAGAGGGAAAACTCTTCCTCTCCAAGCTTACTGGCCCTATAAATAGTGATGCATGTTCACTGGGCAAGAGGTCGAAAACAGTTTAGCTGAGACTATACCCCAAATATATTATCTAAGAATTATACATTCAGAGGTATTGTTGTAAGAGCTATAAGAAAAGGAATCTTTCTCCTTGATCTTAAGTCAATACAAATAATGAGGATTAGGCTATTATCGAACTGCTCGGGGCTGAACCTCTATAAAATTCCTGTGTCTTTACATTGCTTTATTACATATCGATTGCTATAAATCACTTATCGCTTAGTAAAATAGACTCGTTGTCGTTGGCTAAAAGCGAGGTCAACAATGATCAAACCTATCTATGGCATTTATGTTTAGGTCACATAGGCTATGACAGACTCAATAGGTTAACCAAAGACAGTCCATTGAAAAATGTCATCTTAGGTGAATTACCTGTATGCGAGTCTTGCCTAGAAGGAAAGATGACCAACCGTTCTTTCTCTGCAAAGGGAGAGCGTGCCAAGGAACCACTAGGCATAGTACATTTAGATCTTTGCGGACCACTGAATGTCAAAGCTAGAGGTGGTTATGGGTACTTTGTCACTTTCATTGACGATTCCTCTAGATATGGTCACATTTACCTTATGCATAAGAAATCTGAAACGTTTGAAAAGTTTCAAGAATTTCTTGCATTGACTCAAAACCAATTGGGTAAAACTTCAAAGATCTTGCGAACTGATAGGGGTCGAGAATATATGGATATGTAGTTCAAAGATCTTTTGATCGAACTTGTCATTGAATCTCAATTAACTGCCCCTAGCACTCCACAGCAAAATGGAGTTGCAGAAAGAAAAATCGTACGCTTTTGGAAATGGTTAGGTCCATGCTTAGCTACTCAACTCTACCTACATCCTTCTAGGGATATGCAATTCAAATGGCGACCGACATTTTAAATGTTGTTTCATCTAAATCAGGCCATAAGACACCTTTAGAACTATGGAATGGTCGTACACCTAGTTTACGCCATTATAGAATTAGGGGGTACCCTGCTCATGTCTTAAGAAAGAAAGATGGCAAACTTGAAAAGCAAACTGAAGTTTGCATGTTTGTTGGAAATTCTAAAGAGACTACGGGTGGACTATTTTATAGTCGCAAGGATGATAAAGTGTTTGTTTCCACAAATGCTACTTTCTTAGAAGATGACTATATTAAGAATTTCAAACCACAAAGTAAAGTAGTATTGGAGGAAATGCTATCAGATATAACTCCTTCTAATGTTCCATCCTCTTCTACTCAAGTAGAGGATAATCCCACACCCTCAGTCGAAACAACCCAGAGAACTACCTCTCAAGTTCCTGTTCAGAAGATCACCGGTCCTCGTCGTAGTGGGAGGGTTTCTACTAAACCATCTCGTTATGGCTTGGATGGTGAAATCAATATGGTCGTTGGTGACGGTATTAATAACGACCCATTAACCTATAAACAGGCAATGGCAAGTCCAGAACGGAAACGATGGTCAGCCGACATGGATTCAAAAATGTATTCCATGAAAAAAAGAGGCGTTGGAGGCGAAGTCGAAACTTTTAAAGCTAGACTGGTCGCCAAGGGTTACACCCAAAGAGAAGGCATGGACTATGAGGAAACTTTTAGTCTGGTCGCCATGCTCAAATCCATCCGAATTCTTCTCTCCATCGCAGCCGCTTTCGATTATCAAATCTGCCAAATGGATATCAAGACAGCCTTCCTTAATGGAATTCTTGAAGAAACCATCTATATGGAGCAACCAAAAGGCTACGTTCTTCCAGGGCAGGAAAAGAAAGTTTGCAAACTCAATAGGTCCATTTATGGACTTAAGCAAGCTTCTCGCTCCTGGAACAAAAGTTTTGATGAAATCATCAAGACCTACGGATTTCTTCAGAATGAAGATGAACCTTGTGTTTATCAACTCAAGGAAAACCAAGTGGTAGTATTCTTGGTCCTTTATTTTGATGACATTTTGATCATTGGCAATAATGTCAAGAAAATGACTGACATCATGGAATGACTAGACACTCAATTCTAAATGAAAGATTTGGGTGAAGCTGCCTATGTTCTCGGTATTTAGATTATCAGAAACCGTAAGAACAGATCCCTTGCTCTCTCTCAAACAACTTACATAGATAAGGTTTTAGAGAGATTCTCAATGACCAACACCAAAGGGGCAACCATGCCTTCTAGATTTGGTATCCCTCTATCTAAGGGTTCCTTATGCTTCTGCAGTTAGGTGTCTAATGTATGCTATGTGATGCACTAGACCTGACATCTGTTATGCTGTAGGAATCGTGAGCAAGTATTAGACAAATCCAGGACAGGAACATTGGAATGCTGTTAAGCATATCTTGAAGTACTTGACGAGTACAAGGCAATTCGTGTTAGTCTACAAGGGTGGTGCTTTAATCTCGTAGGCTATACAGATTCAGATTTCTAGGCATGTCTTGATGACAGGAAATCTACATCTGGGATAGTGTTTACTCGTGGGGGTGGACCAGTGGTTTGGAGAAGTGCTAAACAAACTGCAATTTCAAACTCTACCATGGAGGCAGAATACATAGCTGCTGCAGAGGGTGCAAAAGAACTTATCTGGCTTAGAAAGTTCTTCACTGGACTCGGTGTCGTCCCTGTAATGGAAAAACCACTGGTTTTGCTTTGTGATAACACTCGAGCCATAGCCAACAGTATGGAGCCTCGAAGCCATACGAGAAGTAAGCATATCGAAAGGAAATATCACATCATCAGAGAATATGTGGCAAGAGGGGATGTACTGGTGGAAAAAGTGGACACAGAGGACAACCTAACTGATCCATTCAGCAAGGTCTTAGCAGGAACTGTAGTTGAAAGGCACCGTCAGAACTTACGATTAATTTAAATGTACTGATTGCCTTATATTAGTTCAAGTGGGAGTTTTTTGTGTTTTATGCGCTAAATAAAACTCCATTTCAATGTAATCTTTATCTTTTAAATATCAATAAAGAAAATAAGTATTTTTCATCACTTTGTGTGTCATTTTGTTCATGTTATCATTTACTTCTTTATTTGATTTATAAATTCATCCAAACCCGTATCACATTTATATTCTTGTTTACTGTGTGGTCAGCACAATGCAAAGTAATCAAGATTATGTGATTAAATATATATTCCTAGATTTATCAATACACAGGGTTTAACTGATATGTGAATCTAGAACATAGTTTACTTACAGCTTGGATAAGTGATATGTTCTTTCCAGGATGTTGGTTAAAGTAAAGTTTGGGTTGGATGCATGGTGTATCCATCGAAAGGGACCGATATCGAACTTTGAATCAAATATGTTAAACTTACCGTAATATCTATTCAATTCAATATCACCTAGTTGATCCTAGATAAAATGATCTTAATCCTGATATGGTTAGGTTCGATCTCAGGAGTATTATACATGTTCTTTGATTTTTTAGTTAAGCCTACTTTTTGGTCAGGGTGATAAGTACATTTTGGGAACATTGTAGTGCAATTGAGTCGGAACGCTAAATATAGATATGGAATCTATAGCTTCTATCTAGCAAATAGAAGTGAAAGGATGATTTCCTTTCGAGGTTGGCTAAACAGAGATAAATGGTTTAGTATTCATTTCAGTTCACTGAAATATCATTTATACGGGGCTAAGTGTTTTAAGGATAAAATACATTGAAGGGTGTAACGGTAATTTAATCCCTATACAATGTAAATCATTTATAGAGGATCATTGATTATTGGAATTATAACAATGGATAATTGATAGTGTATCTATATGGTGGAACATCTAGAGCGTTCTATATAACTGAGAGTGCAATTCCAAGTTCTATGCGTGGATGCAACAAGGAATTAATAAGTCAGTGAATTTACCAGCTAAGTTCTTGGTCTGCTTATTGGAAGCTCGGATATATAGGCCCATGGTCCCCATACTGTTGGGTTTTATGCCCTAAATAAAACTCATTTCAATATAATCAGATTTACTTATTAATATAGATCAGAAATAACATTTAATGTTGCATGGTTCACATGATTTATTTCATGATTATATGTACATAATGTATAAATTCATCTAAAACCCTTTTCACATACTTGATCCTGTTTATTGTGCCGTCAACACATTGGAAAGTAAACATGACTATGTGAATAAAGTTTCCTAGATTTATCAAACATAGGGTTTTACTGATATGATAATCTACAACAGAGTTTACTTGCATTTGCAGAAGTGCTATGTTCTTTCCAGAGAATTGGTTAAAGTAAAGCTCACGTTGGATGCATGGAGTATGCATCGGAAGGGACCGATATTGAACTTTGACTTAGATTTATTAAACTTACCGTAATATCTATTCAAGTCAATATCGCCTAGTTGATCCTAAATCAAATGTTCTTAATCCTGTTATGATTAGGCTCAATCTTGAAAGGCTATTCCTGTTCTTTGATTTGTTAGTTAAGCCTACTTTTAGGTCAGGGTGATACGTACATTTTGGGAACACGGTAGTGCAATTGAGTGGGAGCGCTAGCATAAACATGGAATCTATAGCTTCTATCTCGCGAATAGTAAGCAAAGGATGATCTCCTTCGAGCTTGACCAAACGAACATAAATGGTGGAGTACTCATTTCACATAAGGTGAAATATCATTTATATGGGGTCAAGTGTTTTAAGGATAAAACACATTGTAGGGTGTAACGGTAATCTAATCCCTTTACAGTGTAGATCATTCATATAGAGGATCATTGATCACATTAGGATTATAACAATGGATAACTAATGATGCGTCTATATGGTGGAACATATAGAGCATTCTATATACTGAGAGTGCAATTCTAAGTTCTATGCGTGGATTCAACGAAGAATTAATAAGTTAGTGAATTTTAGTGCTAAATTCTTGATCTACTTATTGGAAGCTCGGTTATATAGACCCATGGTCCCCACACTAGTTGAGATAATATTGCTTGTAAGACTCATATAATTGGTTTTGATTAATCAATTATAATTCTCAATTTAGACTATGTCTATTTGTGAAATTTTCACTAAGTAAGGGCGAAATTGTAAAGAAAGAGTTTTAGGGGCATATTTGTTAATTATGATACTTTGTATGGTTCAATTAATATATATGATAAATGACAATATTATTTAATAATTATTTATAGTTATTAAATAGTTAGAATTGGCATTTAAATGGTTGAAATAGAAAATTGGCGTTTTTGAGAAAATCAGATGCAGAAAAGGTAAAACTACAAAATTGCAAAAAGTGAGGCCCAAATCCACTAAGCATGGCCGACCAATTTTGTAGGCAATTTAAACTGATATTTTCATTATTTTAATGCCAAATAATTCAAACCTAACCCTAGTGGAATGCTATAAATAGATAGTGAAAGCTTCAGGAAAATTACACTTTTCTTCTAACACTTCTGATTCAGAAAAAACTGAGCCTCTCTCTCTCCCTATCTTTGGCCGAACCCACTCTCTCTTTCTTCCCTCTCAAATTTCGAAATTCTTAGTGTATGAGTAGTGCCCACACACAGCAAGTGATACGTCAACCATAGTGAGGAAGATCATGAAGAAAGACTTTTAGCAAGAAGGAGTTTCAGCATCAAAGATTCAGAGAAAGAGATCCAGGTTCAGATATTGATAATGCTCTGCTACAGAAAGGAGTCAAGGGCTAGATATCTGAACGGAAGGAGTCATATTATTCCGCTGCACCCAATGTAAGGTTTCCTAAACTTTATATGTGTTTATTTCATCGTTTTAGAAAGTTCATATTTATGGTGTTAATAAACATACTTGTGAGTAGATCTAAGATCCTGGTAAAATAAATTCCAACAACTGGCCTCAGAGCCATGGTAATTGATTTACTTGCAAGAAATTTGGACTTTAATGTTTGATGTTTTTGGATGGTATCATGTTGTATTGAGTGTTATTTGATGATTGATTGGTGTTTGTGAATTTTCGTGAAAAATAATTGAATATCTGTTTCTGGAATTATTTTTATTGGATAGTATGGAAAAAATTAAGCAAGTTACTTTTTTACAGAACTCAATTTTGATTTAATTTGAATTAGTTATGCTTTTTTGAAGTTTCAGAAAAATCGGGTTGTGTCGCTGCACCACGTGCGCGCGCGGAGAGGCTCCAAGCAGCCCCCTGCGCCTACGTTTCACGCCCACGCAGCCCCAAGTGCGCCCATGGACAGTATGCCAAGTATTTTGCTAACTCTAATCATGTAATTTTAAAAAGATGTAAGATATTTTACTAACTTTTAAATTTTGTTATTTTATTTATTTAAATTACATTTAAAATCTGAAAAAGATATTCATTTATCTTTTTTAATTTTTTATTTAATTTTTATTTATAAAATAACATTTAAATTTTAAAAGTAGTTAGCAAATTTTGAAATGATATTTAGGTTGGTTGAAACCTAATTTTTCAAAATTGTAGGTTTAATTTGAAATTTAAATTTTAATTTAATTTTGAAATTTTTTATTTCAATTTTTTTTTTAATTTTCGAAAATTATTATTTTTTAATTAATTATTTAATTTCGAAATTAATTATTTAATTTAAAAATAAATAAATCCTACATCCAACTATCCAGTTAACCTTGTTGCAAGAGTATGTGTTTTAGCTTCTGTGTAAGTTTTCAAAACCTATTATTACTTGATTGCAAATAGCCATGGTTACTTCTTGCCAGATCTAATGATCTGATGGCTCCCTTGGTCAAGTTAATAATTTGTAACAGGTATATTTACAATCTTCTTTCATCTGGGTATGACCTAGCAACATGATAGGACCCATCCAAAGTGTGCCTGTGTGAGCCTATGTGTTTAATTTCATTATAGATGCATATAGGTTATTGCTAAATAAAATGTCATAGTTCTTGATAGATTTTATTTAGGCCCATTTAGTTTTTTGGGCTTATTCAATTAATAACAGTTGTTCATTTTAAGGTTAAATTCCTCTCTTTTGGGCTTTGTGTGAGAGTTGGGAGCCATAGTAGTGGGTACGACATACTGAACCCAGAACCCCCTCACATAAACCACCCCAATTGTGAAGACCCATTTGCCTGATTTGAATAACTGTACTAGGTTAATTAAACTAGTTTGACCTAATAAAATTGATTAGCAACATAATTAATTTCATTTATTTTGAAATTAATTTAAGAAAATTATAGTTTAAAGAATTTTTTATTCTAAGCTAAACTATATGTATTTTCTTGTATTTAATTAAATATAGAATTATAACCATCTAGATTCTTTCTGAAGCTTAATTTAAATTTTTCATTAAATATTCCTATTTAAGTTGATATTTAATTATCTACAACTAACCAACTTAAATCTGAATATCTTTTGGATTTAAAATTTCAAAATTAAGTTGAGGAATTTTAGGCATTGGTTATTAAGATTCTTTAGATATTTTTTCAGTTCATATCTTTTCGAATATTAACTTAAAATGGAATATTTTAGATATTTTTTAAGTTAATATCTTTTCGAATATTAACTTAAAATGGAATATTTTTAAAATTAAGTGTTTACAACTTAATTTTTGATATTTAATTAAATTTAAATTTGAAAATATTTAAGTTCTAGATTTTTTCTAATACAACTGAAATTAGATATTTTTTCAAATTTTGTGGAAAAGATACTTAGTCAAATAAGATATTTTCTAGATAGTTATTTCTAGACTACTTATTATTTCTAATATTAAATAGGAAAATATTATACATTGTGAAATCAATTATTTATATAATTAATTTTGGTACAATTTATTTTAAGTATATTTTTCCTAGTATTAAACTAGAGATTAATAACTAAGCCTTCTCTACACTTAATTATTTATTTCTTGAATTTAATACATTTAATTAATTTGAAAATTAAATATCTAAGTTGATTTTCATCATCATACTTAAATATTTCCTTTTCATGACACTTAATTAAATAGAAAATTATTTTTAGTTGAAATTTATTTTTTCAACTAAATTTAAATAATTTTCAAAATATATTTTTTCTTTATTTTATTAATTAAATTTCGAAATTGCATTTCTTAAATGCTGAAATTTCGAATTTTATTTGAAAAATAGATTAAAGTTGTAAATTATTTATTTTAATTTTGGACCAACTTAAATCAATGATTTTTTCATTTAATGATTAATTAAAATAAATGAAGTAAAATATATTTTTCTTTATTTTATTAATCAATTTTCAAAATTACATTTCACAATGCAAGATGATTTTGAATTTATCTTGAAAAATAGATTAAGTTGTAAATTAATTATTTATTTTAATTAATTCTTGGATCAACTTAAATCAATGATTTTTTTATTTATTGATTAATTTTAAATAAATTGAATTAAAGTATATTATTAGAAATTGAATTAATTAGTCAAAGGAAAATCTAGATAGGTGATATTTTTGCATGAAGTATTTTTCTAGTGTATTTAATTAAATAGAAAATTATTATTTAAGTTAATTTTCATCATCATACTTAAATATTTGAAATTTTTCTTATATATATTTAATTAAATAGGAAAATTATATTTTTTTGTTGTAAATTAATTTTATTAATTAATTTTGGGCCAACATTTAATTAGAATAATTTTTCAAGGATTTATTCTTAATTTTAATAAGCATTTTTCGAAAATTGTATTCTTAAATACTTTAATTTTTAGAGATGCAATATACATTTATAGAAAATAAAATTTGAGTTGTAAATTAATTTAAATTAATTTTGTAACAACTTAAATTGAATATTTTTCTAAATATTTATTGGAAATTATTACTAAGATGGAAATAATTCGTGTTATTTTCATATCCATGTAAAGAAAATATAAATCTTTTTAAATAATGAGCTTTTAATCAAAAGACATTCGATCTCCATTGTGGGTTTTACACCGGGTTTGTTTTAGTGAGTAATCCTCTCTAATGGAGGAACGTTCATTAGCAATTTCGCACCGTTTAATCTCGAATGATAAGTAGTTTGTAAGTGTTTTGTATGGTATAGATCACCCTAATGGTGGCGACCATACTTGACTTGCAAATTATGAAACAATGGTGGAAGCTCATAAGATAGAATTGCCTGGACTCTCGCCTAAACGGGACAACGCTGAATTCCAATCTTGATCAAATAAAAGGTTGCTATAATGGTTATCATTTTCGATGAGCTGACAACTCTATTCAATGGATGATGCTTTGACTCTCGCCTAAACGGGATTAATCGTATCGGTTGTTGAAAAACCTTGGAAATTATTTAGGATTGTAAGTTTTAGTATATTCACTTGTCATTCCTACTTGCTATATGTTTATAATTTCTGAATTGTGTATGAATTTATATTGAACCATGTTATACTCTGTTATTAAGTTGTAGTCTAATTTCGAATCTTCATTGTTGGTCTAACTTGGCTTGTTTATCTAATGAGATAAATCCCTAGTGGATTTTCACCATTAGACATACATAATAGTGTTAGATCTCGAAAGATAAATATTGTATATGCGACATCTAGCTGTTCATCAACTGATGACACCTTAGACTAGTATTTTTACGATATGAAACAAGAAGATTGTATAAATAAGATTACTTTGACTTTCGCTAATCGAAGCATCGTTGGATTCTTATTTTAAACGAAATTATCCTAATTCCTCTTAACTTATTCATTTCGAATTAGCTCAATAACATATCATTGGATGAATGGTCTATAAATCATTTCATGTCATTCTATATTTTCTCTTATGAAATTAAATGACGCATATGATTATAATACCGAAATTCTATTCCCAATTGATATAAATCTTCAATCTTAGAAATCTCCTACTTGTATGGGCAAATCTGACTTAGAGTTTCTATTAGTAGTGCTGGTCAAAGATAGAATTACTCATTATATTTGGTATAAATTTAAGTCTTTGACTTTAATTTTAGATTCCAAATAGAAATTTTCTTATATTTCTAATTCCTGAATACAATACAGTTACACTTTCTCAAGTGTTTAATATCTATCTTCTATTAATGGATTAAAACTGTATGGAATATGAGTTAGGTATTCTGTGACCAGGATCCACTTGCAGTATTCTAAGAACTCTTTGATGTAACTAAACCTATGTCATCAAAAGACACTACCACTTTTTTTTTTAATCTATGGCATTTGTATCTTGTTCATAGTGGATTTGACAAGATCAATCTCGGCAAAGAGTTAATATGCCTATATCCAGTGAAAGTAAGTTCATCTCATTCGCAGATGGATGCACATTCAGGGGTGGATATGAGTCTTTCGTTGTATTCTTAAAACGATAACTCTAGATTATACCTTAAGCAAAGAAATTTGAAATGTTTAAAAATTTCATTAATTTCTAGCAATGGTTAAAACCATTAAGGTAAGTGGTTAAAGATCTTGCGAACTGATAGGGGTGGAGAAATAGTTAGTAGATATGCAGTTCAAAGATCATTAAATTGATTTTTGAATTATATCCAAACTTACCTCCCCAGAAATTTTGAGTTGCATGTTGATGATTAGTTACTAGTCGTTGCCTAATTCCTTCTATGGTAATACAATTTCAGAATGATGTAATGGTTGTATACTTAATGTAAATCATTACTTGATTCATAGATGACCTAATCAAAATCTTAAGAAAAGCTAGAACTATTAACCATGGTTTGTTAGCTATTCTAAGTGATTAGGGGTGGACCATCCCATAGTCCATAGATAAGAAAGTGTTTGTTCAAACAAATACTACTTTTCTAAGATAATGATTAAGTCTGAAAATAAAGTAGTAAATAAAGGAGATATTTTTTCTAGATTCCAAAAGTGTTCTATCATCTTATATGACATATGATGATCCCACAACCTCTGTTGTCTTGTCACAACCAAAGAGGTTAAATACCATTTAGTTTTCCTAGACATAATTCACGGTACCTTGTCGTAGTGGGAGAGTTTCTAGGAACTCACCTTCTCATGACTTGGGAGACACTACTGATTAAAATCCATTGTGAGTTTAAACAAGTAATGGATTATCAAGATAAGAAACTAAGAAGAAAGCCAAAAGAACTATGGTTTAATCCATTCACATGGAATAACCTAAAGTTTTCTATTACAAGGACATAAAAGGAAATTTTCGTTTATAAGTCCATTCAATGGACTTAACAAAAATTCTTGTTCCTAGTATTATAGGTTTGAGTTTATCTAAACCTATGGCTTGTGGTATACCTGGGAATTACTTACTCTAATGCAAGCGACTTACTTTAGTAAGATGCTGAAGCATTTTCTTTCTAATGGCAATCTATAGAAGCTTCACAACTTCTTAGGTATAGATTTTATTTATCTAAGGAAAAGTCTCAACTATTCCAGAAAAGATAAAGCCATGGAAGAGTTTCTTAAATCAACAGTGAGAGGTCTCAGATATGCTTTAGTATGCCTTAGACCAAACACCTGGTATTGAGTGGGAGTAATGAGTAGGTATCAGATTAATCCAGGAGAAGAACATTGGAAGACAATCAAGTAAATCTTAAGATTAAGAAGAGGAACTATATGTTAGTCTATAAGGGTGTGTTTAAAACTCTTAGACTACACCATATCAGATTTCGAAATTTGCCTTTGTGCTAGTAAATCTTTCTAATAAGATGGTGGTTACTCTGGGGGTGGAATAGTGATTTCGGAGAAGTATAAAAACCTATCTGAAGTCTCTAGGTCTACCAGGAAGGGACTAAATTTTAAAGTTACAGGAAAGGTACTTATTCAGTCTAAGGAAAGTTCTAAACATTTTTGGCACCATTCCAAATTGCCTAAACTACTAGTGTTAATTTCCTGATTAACCAAAAGTAATTGCCAAAGCTATAGAGTCCAGTATCCCGAGAGAGTAGACATATAGAGAGGAATTTCACAATATCAATAATTTTGTGATTAAGGAAGAGTAATGGTGGAGAAAAGGTTGTGGTTAATTCAACCTTTCAGATCCTATTACGAGGAGTTTACTTCTACTACACTTGATTTGTATATCAAGGTGTTGAGATTATTTGAAACGCACTTTTTTATTTTATATTAGTGCAAGTGGGAGTTTGTTGGGTTTTATGCCCTAAATAAAACTCATTTCAATATAATCAGATTTACTTATTAATATAGATCAGAAATAACATTTAATGTTGCATGGTTCACATGATGTATTTCATGATTATATGTACATAATGTATAAATTCATCTGAAACCCTTTTCACATACTTGATCCTGTTTATTGTGCCGTCAACACATTGGAAAGTAAACACGACTATGTGAATAAAGTATCCTAGATTTATCAGACATAGGGTTTTACTGATATGATAATCTACAACAGAGTTTACTTGCATTTGGAGAAGTGCTATGTTCTTTCCAGAGCATTGGTTAAAGTACAGCTCACGTTGGATGCATGGAGTATGCATCGGAAGGGACCGATATTGAACTTTGACTTAGATTAATTAAACTTACCGTAATATCTATTCAAGTCAATATCGCCTAGTTGATCCTAGATCAAATGTTCTTAATCCTGTTATGATTAGGCTCAATCTTGAAAGGCTATTCCTGTTCTTTGATTTGTTAGTTAAGCCTACTTTTAGGTCAGGGTGATACGTACATTTTGGGAACACGGTAGTGCAATTGAGTGGGAGCGCTAGCATAAACATGGAATCTATAGCTTCTATCTGGCGAATAGTAAGCAAAGGATGATCTCCTTCGAGCTTGACCAAACGAACATAAATGGTGTAGTACTCATTTCACATAAGCTGAAATATCATTTATCGGGGTCAAGTGTTTTAAGGATAAAATACATTTGTAGGGTGTAACGGTAATCTAATCCCTTTACAGTGTAGATCATTCATATAGAGGATCAGTGATCACATTAGGATTATAACAATGGATAACTAATGATGCGTCTATATGGTGGAACATATAGAGCATTCTCTTGGAAATTATTTTACCAGGATCTAGATTTACTAACAAGTATGTTGGATTAACAACCTAATATGAATTCTAAAACAATGAAAATAAACACATATAAAGTTAAAAAACCTTACAGTGGGTGCAGCGGAATAATATGACTCCTTCCGTTCAGATCTCTAGCCCTTGATTCATTTCTGTAGCAGAGCATCACCAAGATCTGAACCTGGATCTTCTTTTCTCCTTCTTTGATGCAGAATTTCCATAGTCTTACATACTATGATTGATATACCACTTGATGTGTGTGGACACTACTCATCACTCAAGGATTTTGGAAAATACAAAGAAGAAAAGAGAGAGAGAAGGTGGCGTGTGAGGCTTTTTCTGAGAGAAACAAAGTGATCAAAGATATGTGTCTGTATTTCCTCAAGCCAACACTTTCTATTTATAGAATTCCCTCTAGGTTTAGGTTAGAATTGCATTGGCATTAAAATAATGGAAACTACAAATGGAATTTCCTATGCATAGGGCCGGTCATACAAAGGGTATTGGGCCTCACTTTGCAACTTTCCCATTTTTTTATTTTCCATTCCCATTTTCTCAAAAATGGCAATTTTTCCAATTTAACCTTTTAAATGCCAATTCTAATTATTTAATAACTTGTAAATAATTATCAAATAATATTGCCATTTAATATATTTATTAATTTAGACATATAAAGTCTTTTAATCAATAAATAAACCTAAAATCTCTTTTCTTTACAATTTCGCCCTTGCTTAGTGAAAATTCCTAAAGTAGACATAGTCTAACTTTTAGAATTATAATTGATTAATTAAAATCAATTAACTGAGTCTTACAAGCAGTATGGTCTCAACTAGTATGGGGACCATGGTTCTATATAACCGAGCTTCCAATAAGTCGAACCGAATTTACCAAGTAAATTCCCTAACTTATTAATTCCTCATTGAATCCACACTTAGAACTTGGAATTGCACTCTCAGTCATATAGAACGCTCTCTATGTTCCACGATATAGACACGTCATTAGTTATCCATTGTTATAATCCTAATGTGATCAATGATCCTCTATATAGATGATCTACATTGAAAAGGCACTACTGTTACCGCTACACCTTCAATGTATTTTATCCTTCAAACACTTAACCCTGTATAAATGATATTTCACCTAAGTGAAATGAGATCTCCACCATTTATCTTCCTTTGGTTAAGCTCGAAGGAAATCATCATTTACTTCTATTTGCCAAATAGAAGCTATAGATTCCATATTTATGTTAGCGCTCCCACTCAATTGCACTACCGTGTTCCCAAAATGTACGTATCACCCTAACACAAAATTAGGCTTAATTAACAAATCAAAGAACACGAATAACACTCTTGAGATTGAACCTAACCATATCAGTGTTAAGATCATTTGATCTAGGATCAACAGGTGATATTGAATTGAATAGATATTACGGTAAATTTTAATATATCTAATCAAAGTTCAATATCGGTCCCCTCCGATGTATACTCCATACATCCGATACTGGTAAACTTTGCCAATGTCCTGGAAAGGACATAACACTTTTCCAAGGTGTAAGAATACCTATCGCTGATTATACCATGTCAGTCTAAATCCAGTGTTCTGACAAATCAGGGAATAAACTTTTGAACATATAATAAAGATTATATTCCACTGTGCTGACAACACTATAATCTTTAACCAATTCATATGTTCTGGACTTAAAAAGAATTCATACATTATAGACATATAATCATGAAATAAATCATGTGAACCATGCAACATAAAATGTTATTTCTGATCTTTATTAATAAGTAAATCTGATTATATGAAATGAGTTTTATTTAGGGCATAAAACCCAACACATTCTATATACTGAGAGTGCAATTCTAAGTTCTATGCGTGGATTCAACGAAGAATTAATAAGTTAGTGAATTTTAGTGCTAAATTCTTGATCTACTTATTGGAAGCTCGGTTATATAGACCCATGGTCCCCGCACTAGTTGAGATAATATTGCTTGTAAGACTCATATAATTGGTTTTGATTAATCAATTATAATTCTCAATTTAGACTATGTCTATTTGTAAAATTTTCACTAAGTAAGGGCGAAATTGTAAAGAAAGAGTTTTAGGGGCATATTTGTTAATTATGATACTTTGTATGGTTCAATTAATAAATATGATAAGTGACAATATTATTTAATAATTATTTATAGTTATTAAATAGTTAGAATTGGCATTTAAATGGTTGAAATAGAAAATTGGCGTTTTTGAGAAAATCAGATGCAGAAAAGGTAAAATTGCAAAATTGGACAAAGTGAGGCCCAAATCCACTAAGCATGGACGACCACTTTTGTAGGCAATTTAAACTGATATTTTCATTATTTTAATGCCAAATAATTCAAACCTAACCCTAGTGGAATGCTATAAATAGATAGTGAAGGCTTCAGGAAAATTACACTTTTCTTCTGACACTTCTGATTCAAAAAAAACTGAGCCTCTCTCTCTCCCTATCTTTGGCCGAACCCACTCTCTCTTTCTTTCCTCTCAAATTTTGAAATTCTTAGTGTATGAGTAGTGCCCACACACAGCAAGTGATACCTCAACCATAGTGAGGAAGATCGTGAAGAAAGACTTTCAGCAAGAAGGAGTTTCAGCATCAAAGATTCAGAGAAAGAGATCCAGGTTCAGATATTGATAATGCTCTGCTACAGAAAGGAATCAAGGGCTACATATCTGAACGGAAGGAGTCATATTATTCCGCTGCACCCAATGTAAGGTTTCCTAAACTTTATATGTGTTTATTTCATCGTTTTAGAAAGTTCATATTTAGGGTGTTAATAAACATACTTGTGAGTAGATCTAAGATCCTTGTAAAATAAATTCCAACACATAGTAGTTAATACAATACTACTTGTAAGACCTAGTTAATTGATTTTGATTAATCAATTATAATTCTAAAATTAAACGATGTCTAATTTATGAATTTTCACTAAGCAAGGGCTAAATTGTGAAGAAAGATTTTCTAGGGTTTATTTGTTAATTAAGAGACTTTGGTTAGTCTAATTAATAAATATATTAAATGACAATATTATTTAATAATTATTTTTTAGTTATTAAATAATTGAAATTGGCATTTAAATGGTTAAATTAGAAAATTGGTGTTTTTGAGAAAATGAGATGTAGAAATGATAAAATGGCAAATTTACAAAAGTGGGGCCCATTATCCTTAACCATGGCCGGCCACTTATGTAGGCTATTTATCATTTATTATTTCATTATTTTAATGCCAAATAAATCTAACCTAACACTAGGTGGTTGACTATAAATAGGTAGTGATGGCTTCAGGAAAAAGATGATGCATCTCATTTCTTCAGAGAAAACTCAAAGCCTTCTTGCTAAACCTAGCCGCCACCTACTCTCTTTTGAATACTGAAGCCCATAGTGAGTGAGTGAGTGCCCACACACATAAAGTGGTACCTCAATCATAGTGTGGAAGATTGTGAAGAATCCAGATTCAACAGAAGGACAATCGGGCTCAGATCTTGGTGATACTCTGCGACATAAAAAATACAAGGGTTAGAGATCTGAGTGGAAGGAGAAAATATATTCCACTTCAACCACTCTAAGGTTTCTCATACTTTATATGTGTTTATTTCATATCATTTTAGAAGTTCATATTTCAGATGTTAAATAACATACTTGTTAGTAAATCTAAGATTGTGGTAAAATAAATCCAACAAATAATATATTATATGTTATGTGCTTTTCTTACTGAGTCTGTTGACCCACAAATACTGCTTTCAGGTGTAGGTAAAGGGAAGGCCAAAACTGAACAACAGTGAGTCCAGTGCTCAGGGATTATTTTTAAAGAGTTCGATCTCGGGACGACTTGAGCTTCATTTTGTAGTCACTGTGCGACATGTCTGAAAAATTATTTTGATTATGAATATAAAGTTTTAAAATGGGATCTAAGTTTTCTGAATGAAAGTGTGCATATATTTATAAAAGTTTAAAGTTAAATCAAAATTTTAGTTTATCACGATTTTCAAGAAAACTTGTTGACAAGGAAAGGTGTGCACCGTAATTAAAAAATCACAGTAGCATGCCTAATCATTAGGGCATTACAATTATGGTCAAACCTATGAGAAAGAAAAACGAGAATTAGAATTGAAAGGGTTTATGGATGCAGTGTTGGGTTTTTTGCCCTAAATAAAACCCTTTAGAATCTGATTAGTTATCAATATAAGAAATTTGAAGTGATTTATGTTTGCAAGAATTTTACATGCTAATGGTTTAATATGTTTATTACATTTACACACAAAATCTGTTAAGTCCAGATCATATGTTTATTCACAATTACAGTATCGTCAACACAGTGGAATGTGATTGTGATTATATGAATCAAAAGACTAAGTCCCTGTTTCATCAGTGTTTTGGATTTACACTAATGTGATAATCAGCGATGATGTGTACTTACACTTGGAGTAAGTGTTATGTTCTTTCCAGGACATTGGTAAAGTATACTAGTTTCGAATGTATGGAGTATACATTGGACTGGACCGATATTGAACTTAGTTAAGATATTATAAACTTACTGTTATATCTTTACAAGTCAATATTAGTAGTTGATCTTAAGATTAAAAGAATCTAAATCCTGATATGCTTAGGCTCAACTTAGGAGTACTATTCATGTTCTTTAATTTATTAGTTAAGCCTACTTTTGGGTCAGGGTGATACGTATATTTTGGGAACATGATAGTATGATTGAGTGGGAGTGCTGAACATAAATATGGAATCTATAGCTTCTACTGGTGTATAGAAGTCAAGTGATGATTCCCTTCGAGCTTAGCTAAATAGAAGTAAATGGATGAGCTCTTATTTAAGTGACTAATTCTTAGATCACTAAACATCATTTATAGGTAGCTAAGTGTTTTAAGGGGCAAAATACGTTGAGGGGTAAGAACGGTAAAATTAACCCATCTCGATGTAAATCATCTATATAGAGGATCTTTGATCACAATAAGATTATAACTGTAAAGCCCGCTTAGTTTAATTTGGAAATTAGCAGTTAATTATGATTAATTATGAAATTATTTATAGCAATTTAAATAATTTATTATACTGTTATTTATTGAATTCAGAAATGCATTGCTATGTCATTCAGTAGTTTTCATATTTTGAATTTCCGGTGCTCGGTATATTGGAACTCGGTGTTTGGCTCAGTAGAAATCACAACTTAGTATGTTAGTAGTTTGGGGCGATTTATTAGACATTGGGAATGTCGGGAATGGCCGGAAATTTGGAATTTCCCAAAAATACCCCTTTATTGTTATTTATGTGATTTTAGTGTGGAGGGGCAAAATGGTCTTTTTGCCCCATTAGTATTTTGTCTTTTAGTGAATTTTTAAATTGAAAAATAAATGTTTATTTTAATTGTTGTTGGCTGAAATGAATCCTTTTTACTTCAATTTACTTTTCAAAGCATCATTTTCTACACTTAGAAAAATAGAGAAAATTTTCAAAGAAACTCTCTCTTTTCCCTCTCTCTTTTCGGCTGGTTGCATGGGATTCTAGGGCTGGGATTTTCATCAATTTTCAGCTAGATTCAACCTAAGTTTGTGATCTCTTGATTGTGGTATGTGATTCCTAGCTTATTTCTTTATTTTCTTGTATAAAAATGGTGAAAAGATGATGATGCATGCATGAATTCTTAGTTGTTGTTACTGTTGTGTTTTATTGATAATTTCTGAGATGTAAGCATGTTAATTTGAAGTTAATTAAGCTGTTAGAAATGCATGTAAATTACTTTGTTTCAAGTTTGGAATTTCTAGCTCAAAAATGTGATTTTTGAAGGAAATGTTGTGAATCTGTTGCTGTGTTCTTCTTAATGTTTTTAATTGTTTTCAGAGGTTATAATATGCTTGTTTAAGAGGATTTGAGTTGGTTTGAATGCATCTTAGGTGATTTTACTCAAGTTTTAGTTTAGAACTCAAAGCTTGAGCTTTAATGGCACTTTTTGCTTTGGTGCAATCTGGGTGGTTTTGGTGCCTTAGAAATGTTCTTTGGGTCATATGGAATAGGTCTGGAAGGTTTGAATCGATTTGGAGTCGAATTGTGCAAGTTATGAATTTTTATGTTTGCTGCCTGCGAGGAACCGGAATTCCTGTTGTGCATCCAGAATTCCGAATGGGGGTCCTGAATTTTCCAAAACCAGAATTCCAGTTGGGCAACCGGTCTACCGGTTGGGGAATTTTCAGAAACCCTAGATTTCCTCGATTTTATGTTTTAGGGGGTATTGCCATGCTTTTTATCGATAGGGAAACTTTTAGTTCCCAGTTTAAGTCCCCGGGAAGTGATTTAGCGTGTCACTTATAGTGTTGTGATTTTTATGGTTTAGGAGCCTGTAATCCGCCGCCCAGTTAAAGTTCCAGTCAGGTTGACCGGCACACCTGAATTCGGAATCCAGGTAAGATTAGTATAACAGTATGCATATGTAGATTACATGTTTAGCGTGCATGTAGGAAGCCTGTTAGATGACACTAGTTATGTATGTTGGCTTCGAACCATGCAACCCTGTCACGTCGGTACAGGCTGGAGTATGACCAGCAGCCGGAGTATGACCGGTTCGACCGATCAGGCTGACACTTGGTTGGTGGTTCCGTACTATTGAAATATCCCGTCGGTACAGGCTGGAGTATGACCAGCAGCCGGAGTATGACCGGTTCGACCGATCAGGTGGATATAGTAACACGTCGGTACAGGCTGGAGTATGACCGGTTCGACCGATCAGGCTGTTACGTGTCAATAGTACCGTCCCTATGAACGTTCAGAACTCAGTACCGTGTCGGACACGACAGTAGTGGCTCAGTACCGTGTTGGACACAGCAGTAGCGGGACTCAGTATCGTGTTGGACACGGCAGTTAGGGTTATGATCATGGGTATGGGCATCTGATCATGACCGGGATTATGTATGAATATTATTATGCTTTTCTTACTGAGTCTATCGACTCACAGTTCTACGTTTATGTGTAGTAAAGGCAAGGCTAAAGCTGATGGACCGTGAACGAGCTTGTGAAGATTGTACGTGTCGGGGCGGTTAGGCCTGGAGAGTACGATCCTCGGGACAGCGAGGCTGATTTTGTAACTAGTCGCTAGGCGACATTTATTTTGTATAAACAGTTAAATTTTGTAAATGATTTTGTAATCGGGATCCCGAGTCTTTTTGTAATTATATTTTACAAGTTTAATTAAAAAGGAAAAATTTTAATTAATCACGTTTTCTATAAACCTCGTTGATTAGCAACGAGCTGCACAACATGTTTAAAAATCACGTAATACGCCTATGTTAGTTAGGGTGTTACAATTTGGTATCTGAGCCGCAGGTTGTCTTCCGAAGATCGTCACGACATGTACAATCATCATCAGCAGTTAGCTCGTTTCACGGTTCAGTAAGCCTTTATTGCTTTAGTAGTTTATTTTATTCAGTTATGAAAAAGAAAAGCCTGTTAGGAAGCATGTTAGAAGCCTGATAGTAGAATAGGCGCATGTTTCTTTTTTAAGTTCCAAATAAAGCGGCATTAGTAAGCTCTCCTTGAATACGACCTGATATGCCAACTCTTGGTTTCGCAGGCGGTTCTAATCAGATGGACGCCAGGCGGACTACCAGGAGTCAGGGCAACTCAGTGGGGTCGAACCAAGGACAAGGAGCTCAGTTTCCCCCGCCTGTTAGGGGCCGAGGTAGAGGTCCCTGAGGCAGGGCTCGTGGTCGGGGTGATGAGAACCCGCCACAGGCTGTCCAGGCTCCCCCAGCCGATCAGGGAGCCCAGAATTGGGAGGTTCGGTTTGCAGAAATGCAAGCCCGGATAGAAGAACAAGACCTCGAGATTCAGAGGTTGAGACAGCAGGGTGCTCCTGCAGTTCCAGTGCCCGTAGTTCCAGTGGCACCTGCCCCTGCTGCCCAGGCCGATATAGTGGTGGCGGCCAATAGATTGGAACCTCTGTATGAACGGTTCTGGAAGCAAGCACCTCCGGTTTTCCTGGGAGGTCCGGACGTGATGAAAGCCGAGCAGTGGCTGACGGTGATTACCAAGATCTTGAACTTCATGGGTGTCACCGGTAATGACAGAGTGGTGTGTGCCACTTTCCAGTTCCAGGAGGACGCTCTGGTCTAGTGGGACATGGTGTCTCAGATCCATGACGTCACCACCATGACCTGGGAAAGGTTCCAGGAACTCTTCAACGCGAAGTACTACAATGAGGCGGTCAGAAGCGCCAAGAGGAAAGAGTTCGCTCACCTGACCCAGCGTGAGAATATGAGCGTCACTGAGTATACTACTCAGTTTGATCGGTTGGCGAGGTTGGCCTCGGGAATTGTGCCGACCGACTTCAGCAAGAAAGAGAAGTATCTGGACGGGTTGAATGCCAAGATCAAGCATTATTTGATGATCACCACGGACGACAGCACCACCTATGCTCAGATGGTGGAGAAGGCACTGCGAGCTGAGGGAGCAGTTGGGTGTATGTCGGAGTCAGCTAGTACTCCGGCGAGTGGCGGGGCTCCTACCCCTCCTGCATCATGCTTTAGCAGGGGGAGTAGTGGTTCGACCATTGACCAGAGGAAGAGAGCACCCACTGCTTCCGGTGGCTCGAGTAAGAACAAGAGGTTCCGGGGGAACCAGAACAGAGGGAGTCGTCTTGGTGGTACTGAGACCCGATTCTCCTACCCCGAGTGCCCTAGTTGCAAAAGGCACCATCGGGGTGAGTGCAAAGGTCAGGGATGCTTTCACTGTGGCATGCCCGGACACTTCAAGAGGGACTGTCCCCAGCTTCGATCAGAGGCACCGAGAGCTCCGGCGATACCCACTCCAGCCAGGGTATTCGCCATCACTCAGGCTGATGCAGATGCCAGCCCATCAGTTGTCACAGGTCAGCTTTCTATTAATAACTCGCTATATTAAGTGCTCTTTGATTCTAGGGCTACACATTCTTATGTGGCGGCCAGAGTCTTTAGTAAATTGGATAGACCGTGCGATAGATATGAATCAGGGTTTGGAACCCTATTACCTGGCGGAGAGGTTGTTATCTCCAACAGGTGGATCAGGTCTATGCCGATCAGGATAGATGGTAGAGAGTTAAGTGCTGACTTGATAGAAATGAGTCTAGTTGAGTTTGACATTATTTTAGGAATGGATTTCCTATCTAAATATTCGGCGAGCATTGATTGTAAAAGGAAGATGGTGATCTTCCAACCGGAAAGTGAAGAACCATTTGTGTTTGTTGGTTTAGTTCAGGGATCTCGGATCCCGGTGATCTCGGCTATGTCAGCTAGAGAATTGTTGCACGGCGGTTGTTTAGGGTTTCTGGCCGTGGTGGTGGACACCACTCGACCAGATACCATTCGGCCAGAGGACATCAAGGTGGTTCGGGAATTTTTGGATGTTTTTCCCGAAGAACTTCTAGGGTTACCACCTCAGTGGGAGATTGACTTCGTGATAGATTTGGCACCAGGGGTGGAACCGGTTTCCAAAGCCCCGTATAGAATGGCTCCAGCTGAACTTAAGGAATTAAAGATTCAGCTCCAAGGGTTGCTTGACATAGGGTTTATTCGGCCCAGTGTGTCACCCTGGGGAGCCCCGGTTTTATTCGTCAAGAAGAAGGATGGATCTATGAGGATGTGCATCGACTACAGGGAACTGAACAAGCTGACGGTGAAGAATAAATATCCATTACCTAGGATCGATGATTTGTTCGATCAGCTTCAGGGGAAGACGGTCTTTTCTAAAATTGATCTCCGTTCGGGTTATCATCAGTTGAGAATCCGAGAGAGGACATTCCGAAGACGGCTTTCCGCACTAGGTATGGTCATTACGAATTTCCGGTTATGTCATTCGGACTAACCAATGCTCCTGCAGCATTCATGGATTTGATGAATAGAGTATTCAAGGATTTCCTCGATATCTGTGTGATTGTGTTTATCGACGACATCCTCGTGTACTCTCAATCAGAAGAGGAGCATGAGTTGCATCTTCAGATGGTACTGCAACGGCTTCGAGAACACAAGCTTTATGCCAAGTTCAAGAAATGTGAGTTCTGGCTATCTCAGGTGTCCTTCCTAGGGCACATTGTGAGCAAAGATGGGATCAAGGTGGATCCCGGGAAGATTGAATCCGTTGGGGTACTACCGTAGGTTCGTGGAAGGGTTTTCAAAAATTTCAATGCCCCTAACCGAACTTACAAAGAAAAATCAGCGATTTATTTGGTCAGACAAGTGCGAAGCTAGTTTTCAGGAGCTAAAGCAGAGGTTGATTACCGCTCCAGTGCTAGCTTTGCCTTCGGACAAGGAGAAGTTCGTAGTTTATTGTGACGCATCCAAACAGGGTTTGGGGTGTGTATTGATGCAAGCCGATCGGGTTATCGCTTATGCCTCCCTTCAGTTAAAGGATTATGAGCAGCGATACCCGACTCATGATCTAGAGTTGGCCACGGTTGTTTTCGCATTGAAGATTTGGCGACATTATCTTTATGGGGAAAAGTGTGAAATCTATACCGACCATAAAAGTCTCAAGTATTTCTTTACTCAGAAGGATTTGAACATGAGACAGAGACGTTGGTTGGAATTAGTGAAAGATTACGACTGTGAGATTCTCTATCACCCTGGGAAGGCCAATGTAGTGGCCGATGCCCTGAGCAGAAAGGGTCCCGGGCAAGTAGCTAGTATGGTTAAGATCTCACCTCAGCTAGCAGAGGATATGGTTAGATCCAGCATTGAGTTTGTGGTAGGTCAGCTTCACAACTTAACGCTACAATCTGACCTGTTGGAAAGAATAAAAGTCGCTCAAATGACGGATCCAGAGTTAGTGAAGATCAGAGATGAGGTGTTGGCTGGTCAAGCCAAGGACTTTTCAGTGTCAGACAGTGGGATGCTCTTGTATAAAGCCAGGGTTTGTGTTCCGAATAGTGTGGAACTTAGGAATGAGATCTTTGAGGAGGCTCATTCTACCCCGTATTCTCTGCATCCCGGCACCACTAAGATGTACCAAGATCTTAAACCGTACTTCTGGTGGAGCGGTATGAAGAAGAATTTGGTAGAATTCGTATCGAGATGCCTCACCTGTCAGCAGATTAAGGCTGAACATCAGAGACCAGCAGGGTTGTTGCAGCCTCTAACCCTACCAGAATGGAAGTGGGAGGATATCACGATGGATTTTGTGGTCGGGTTACCTAGGACCATGGGTTTATTTTATTCCATCTGGGTAGTGGTGGATCGATTTACGAAATCTGCTCATTTTCTTCCGGTTAGAACAACATTTACAGTGGATCAGTTGGCGGAATTGTATGTCAGAGAGATAGTAAGACTTCACGGGGTACCGAAGTCTATAGTTTTGGACAGGGATCCGAAGTTCACCTCCAAATTTTGGCAAAGTTTGCAACGGGCAATGGGTACAAAGCTGAAATTTAGTACATCATTCCATCCTCAGACAGATGGTCAGTCCGAAAGGACAATTCAGATATTGGAGGACTGGTTGAGAGCCTGTGTTATGGACTTTGAAGGCTCATGGAATAAGTATCTACCGTTGATAGAATTTTCTTACAACAACAGTTATCAGAGTACGATAGGGATGGCTCCCTATGAACTGTTATACGGTAGGAAGTGTAGATCTCCCATCCACTGGGATGAGACAGGGGAGAGGAAATACTTAGGTCCAGAGTCAGTGTAGCGGACCAATGAGGCAATAGAGAAGATAAAAGCTAGAATGCTTGCCTCACAGAGCAGACAGAAGAGTTACGCAGATCCGAAACGCAGAGATGTTGAGTTCCAAGTAGGGGACCATGTGTTTTTACGGGTATCTACGATGAAGGGGATTAAACGTTTCCGGAAAAGAGGCAAGTTATGCCCTAGATTTACGGGACCTTTCGAGATTCTCCAGAAGATAGGTCAAGTGGCATATCGGTTAGCATTGCCTCCAGCCTTATCAGCAGTTCACAACGTATTCCATGTCTCGATGTTGAGAAAATACGTTTCAGATCCCTCTCATATACTCAGTTATGAGAGCCTTGAACTGCAGCCAGACATGACTTATGAAGAACAGCCAGTGCAGATCCTGGATAGAAAGGATAAAGTCCTTCGGAATAAGACCATAGCATTGGTCAAAGTTCTCTGGAGAAACAGCAAGGTGGAGGAAGCCACCTAGGAGCTAGAGTCAGATATGAGAGCTCAATATCCAGAGTTATTCAGGTTAGATTTCGGGGACGAAATCCTTTTAAGGGGGGGATAGTTGTAAAGCCCGCTTAGTTTAATTTGGAAATTAGCAGTTAATTATGATTAATTATGAAATTATTTATAGCCATTTAAATAATTTATTATACTGTTATTTATTGAATTCAGAAATGCATTGCTATGTCATTCAGTAGTTTTCATATTTTGCATTTCCGGTGCCCGGTATTTTGGAACTCGGTGTTTGGCTCAGTAGAAATCACAACTTAGTATGTTAGTAGTTTGGGGCGGTTTATTAGACATTGGGAATGTCGGGAATGGCCGGGAATTTGGAATTTCCCAAAAATACCCCTTTAGTGTTATTTATGTGATTTTAGTGTGGAGGGGCAAAATGGTCTTTTTGCCCCATTAGTATTTTTGTCTTTTAGTGAATTTGTAAATTGAAAAATAAATGTTTATTTTAATTGTTGTTGGCTGAAATGAATCCTTTTTACTTCAATTTACTTTTCAAAGCATCATTTTCTACACTTAGAAAAATAGAGAAAATTTTCAAAGAAACTCTCTCTTTTCCCTCTCTCTTTTCAGCTGGTTGCATGGGATTCTAGGGCTGGGATTTTCATCAATTTTCAGCTAGATTCAACCTAAGTTTGTGATCTCTTGATTGTGGTATGTGATTCCTAGCTTCTTTCTTTATTTTCTTGTATAAAAATGGTGAAAAGATGATGATGCTGTTGGGTTTTATGCCCTAAATAAAACTCATTTCAATATAATCAGATTTACTTATTAATATAGATCAGAAATAACATTTAATGTTGCATGGTTCACATGATTTATTTCATGATTATATGTACATAATGTATAAATTCATCTGAAACCCTTTTCACATACTTGATCCTGTTTATTGTGCCGTCAACACATTGGAAAGTAAACATGACTATGTGAATAAAGTTTCCTAGATTTATCAGACACAGGGTTTTACTGATATGATAATCTACAATAAGAGTTTACTTGTATTTGGAGAAATACTATGTTCTTTCTAGAACATTGGTTAAAGTAAAGCTCAGGTTGGATGCATGGAGTATGCATCGGAAGGGACCGATTTGAACTTTGACTTAGATTTAATTAAACTTACCGTAGAATCTATTCAAGTCAATATCGCCAAGTTGATCCTAGATCAAATGTCTTAATCCTGTTATGATTAGGCTCAATCTTGAAAGGCTATTCGTGTTCTTTGATTTGTTAGTTAAGCCTACTTTTAGGTCAGGGTGATACGTACATTTTGGGAACACGGTAGTGCAATTGAGTGGGAGCGCTAGCATAAACATGGAATCTATAGCTTCTATCTGGCGAATAGTAAGCAAAGGATGATCTCCTTCGAGCTTGACCAAACAAAAATAAATGGTGGAGATCTCATTTCACATAAGCTGAAATATCATTTATACGGGGTCAAGTGTTTTAAGGATAAAATACATAGTAGGGTGTTACGGTAATTTAATCCCTTTACTGTGTAGATCATTCATATAGAGGATAATTGATCAAATTAGGATTATAACAATGGATAACTAATGATGTGTCTATATGGTGGAACATATAGAGCATTCTATATGCTGAGAGTGCAATTCTAAGTTCTATGCGTGGATTCAACGAAGAATTAATAAGTTAGTGAATTTTAGTGCTAAATTCTTGATCTACTTATTGGAAGCTCGGTTATATAGACCCATGGTCCCCCCACTAGTTGAGATAATATTGCTTGTAAGACTCATGTAATTTATTTTGATTAATCAATTATAATTCACAAATTAGACTATGTCTATTTGTGAATTTTTCACTAAGTAAGGGCGAAATTGTAAAGAAAGAGTTTATAGGGGCATATTTGTTAATTATGATACTTTGTATTGTTCAATTAATAAATATGATAAATGACAATATTATTTAATAATTATTGATAGTTATTGAATAGTTAGAATTGGCATTTAAATGGTTGAATTAGGAAATTGGCATTTTTGAGAAAATCAGATACAAAAGGTGTTAAAATTGCAAAATTGCAAAACCCAAGGCCCAATCCACTAATGCTTGGCCGGCCACCTATTGAGTGTATTTTAAGTTTATTTTTTCATTATTTTAATGCCATATAATTCAAATCTAACCCTAGTGGAATGCTATAAATAGATAGTGAAGGCTTCAGAAAAAATAGACTTTTCTTCTGACACTTTCTGAATCAAAAAAACCGAGCCATCTCTCTCCCTATCTTTAGCTACCACTTCTTCTTTCTTCTTCCTTGATAATTTCGAAATCCTTAGTGATTAGAGTAGTGCCCACACACATCAAGCAATACCTCAATCATAGTGAGGAAGATCGTGAAGAAAGATCATCAGCAAAGGAGTTTCAGCATCAAAGATTCAGAGAAAGAGATCCAGGTTCAGATATTGATAATGCTCTGCTACAGAAAGGAATCAAGGGCTAGATATCTGAACGGAAGGAGTCATATTATTCCGCTGCAGCCAATGTAAGGTTTCTTAAACTTAATATGTGTTTAATTTATCGTTTTAGAAAGTTCTTATTTAGGATGTTAATAAACATACTTGTGAGTATATCTAAGATCCTGGTAAAATAATTTCCAACAGATGCATGCATGAATTCTTAGTTGTTGTTACTGTTGTGTTTTATTGATAATTTCTGAGATGTAAGCATGTTAATTTGAAGTTAATTAAGCTGTTAGAAATGCATGTAAATTACTTTGTTTCAAGTTTGGAATTTCTAGCTCAAAAATGTGATTTTTGAAGGAAATGTTGTGAATCTGTTGCTGTGTTGTTGTTAATGTTTTTAATTGTTTTCAGAGGTTATAATATGCTTGTTTAAGAGGATTTGAGTTGGTTTGAATGCATGTTAGGTGATTTTACTCAAGTTTGAGTTTAGAACTCAAAGCTTGAGCTTTAATGGCACTTTTTGCTTTGGTGCAATCTGGGTGGTTTTGGTGCCTTAGAAATGTTCTTTGGGTCATATGGAATAGGTCTGGAAGGTTTGAATTGATTTGGAGTCGAATTGTGCAAGTTATGAATTTTTATGTTTGCTGCCTGCGAGGAACCGGAATTCCGGTTGTGCATCCGGAATTCCGGATGGGGGTCCTGAATTTTCCAGAACCGGAATTCCGGTTGGGCAACCGGTCTACCGGTTGGGGAATTTTCAGAAACCCTAGATTTCCTCGATTTTATGTTTTAGGGGGTATTGCCATGCTTTTTATCGATAGGGAAACTTTTAGTTCCCAGTTTAAGTCCCCGGGAAGTGATTTAGCGTGTCACTTATAGTGTTGTGATTTTTATGGTTTAGGAGCCTATAATCCGCCGCGCAGTTAAAGTTCCAGTCAGGTAGACCGGCACACCTGAATTCAGAATCCAGGTAAGATTAGTATAACAGTATGCAGATGTAGATTACATGTTTAGCGTGCATGTAGGAAGCCTGTTAGATTACATTAGTTATGTATGTTGGCTTCGAACCATCCAACCCTGTCACTTCGGTACAGGCTGGAGTATGACCAGCAGCCGGGGTATGACCGGTTCGACCGATCAGGCTGACACTTGGTTGGTGGTTCCGTACTATTGACGTATCCCGTCGGTACAGGCTGGAGTATGACCAGCAGCCGGAGTATGACCGGTTCGACCGATCAGGCTGTTATGTGTCAATAGTACCGTCCCTATGAACGTTCAGAACTCAGTACCGTGTGGGACACGGCAGTAGTGGCTTAGTACCTTGTTGGACACGGCAGTAGCGGGACTCAGTATCGTGTTGGACACGGCAGTTAGGGTTATGATCAGGGGTATGGGTGTCTGATCATGGCCGGGATTATGTATGAATATTATTATGCTTTTCTTACTGAGTTTGTTGACTCACAGTTCTACGTTTATGTGTAGGTAAAGGCAAGGCTAAAGCTGATGGACCGTGAACGAGCTTGTGAAGATTGTACATGTCGGGGCGGTTAGGCCTGGAGAGTACGATCCTCGGGACAGCGAGGCTAATTTTGTAACTAGTCGCTAGGCGACATTTATTTTGTATAAATAGTTAAATTTTGTAAATGATTTTGTAATCGGGATCCCGAGTCTTTTTGTAATTATATTTTACAAGTTTAATTAAAAAGGAAAAATTTTAATTAATCACGTTTTCCATAAACCTCGTTGATTAGCAACGAGCTGCACAGCATGTTTAAAAATCACGTAATACGCCTATGTTAGTTAGGGTGTTACAATAACAATGGTTAAATGAGATAGCATATCTATATCGTGGAACATATAATATGCACTATATAAGTCTGAGAGTGCAATTCTAAGTTCTAAGAGTGGATTCAACGAGGAATTAATAAGTAGGGATTTCCTTAGTAAATTCGGTTCACTTATTGGAGGCTCAGCATATATATCCATGGTCCCCATTCTAGTTGAGACTATACTGCTTGTAAGACTCAATAATTGATTTGTGATTAATCGATTATAATTCGATAGTTAGATTATGTCTAATTTGTGAATTTTCACTAAGCAGGGGTGAAATTGTAAAGAAAAGAGATTCTAGGTTTATTTATTAATTAAGAGACTTTATAAGTCTAATTAATAATTAAATTAAATGACTAATATTTAATAATCTATTTTAGTTATTAAATAATTAGTTTTGGCATTTAAATGGTTAGAATTGGAAAATTGGCATTTTTGAGAAAATAGAAATAAAAATTGTGAAAACTGCAAAAACCAAGTGGGACCCATTAAACAGCTTGGCCGGCCACTTAAGCATGTTTTCAACAAGCTTTAATGCCAAATAATTACTAACCTAAACCTACAAGTTGCCTATAAAGAGAAAGTGATGGCTCAGTCAAATAACAAGTTTTCAACAAGCTTTTAAGTCTTCTGTCAGAAAATTACTTTTTCAGAAAACTGAGCCTTCCCTCTCTCTCTATAGCCAAACTTAACCCTCTCTCTTTTCCTCTTCATAATTTTGAAACCCTCAGTGATAGAGTAGTGCCCATACACAGCAAGTGGTACCTCAATCATAGATTGGAAGACTGTGAAGGATCACACATAAAGAGAAGGACATTCGGGCTCAGATCTTTATAATATTCTGCGACAGAAAGGATACAAGGGTTAGAGATCTGAGTGGAAGGAGACATTATTCCGCTGCAACCAATGTAAGGTTTTCTTAACTTTATATGTGTTTATTTATCGTTTTAGAAAGTTCTTATTTAGGGTGTTAAACAACATACTTGTGAGTAGATCTAAGATCCTGGTAAAATAAATTCCAACATGCAGACTATGACTCGATTAGAGAGAAAAAAAGTCAACCACTTCATATGTTTTCTTGACGAATTGGAACTGTATAAGCTGGAAGGTTTAGTTACAGTCCATGGTTTTTCTTTCAACCACGAAAGCAGAGTTTATGGAAACTATAGAAGCTTTTAAGGAAGCATTATGGCTTCACGGAATACTTTATAAGTTGAAACAAATTAAAGGAGGAGTGACTATTATTCAGATAACAAGTAATTCATCCATCTTTGTAAGAAGCTAATTTATCTTGAAAAGAGTAAGCATATAGATGTAAGACTCTATTAGATTACGGAGAAGATAGAAGAAGAGCTAGTTAATTTAGAAAAGGTCAGTACTGAAGATAATCCTACTGATGTTGGGACTAAGGTCTTAACCATAAACAAGTTCAAGCATTGCTTGAACTTGATCAATCTCAAAAGTGAGTATACTGAGAATCCTAGAACACCAACCAATGATGTCTACATTCTTTCTTCATCATCGTCGTTCTCTTAATTTGAAGTAACTTGGTGGAAGTTGTTGTACAATTCCTCCAAATTAAAAGTTCTGCAAATGCATGTCATTTTTAGAAAGTTGTTCACTTGTAGTTACCTCTCTCGAAAGGAGTCATGTGGAATGATAGTCGAGTCCTGATATGAGTTCCTAGAAGGCTATCATGTCCTCTCCGAGTTTATCTTTAGGATAGCTAGCCTTTCTTTGGAATGGAGTTCCATTTGGCTAGTTGTCCCTTATTGAATGGTAGATTTGGATAGTTGACTCCAGTAGGCTCTATCCTATCTGGAAGCGTCTTCAAGTAATTATTCGTGGTTTGTGAGTCCAGGAGCTCATATATGTTCCCGGAGGCTCTAATACTTAATGCTGACGTGGAGACTTTGCTGAAATAGGAGTTGGTTAAGTTAGTTATTTCTAACTAACTTCACTACCTCGTTTCTTGTAGCCACTGACTTTAGGATCTTGATCCTAAGCCTATGAATGCTACATTCTCTTATCATTTCGATGATGCGCAAAAAAGAGATGAGATTTAGAGATTTAGAGAGAGAAAGATTGATAGGTAGAGAGAGAGGTGCAGAGAAAAGAGAGATTGAGTTTTGCCTAAGATTCAGGTGAAAACTTCTATAGACTGGTCATGGACGATGACTACTGCACAAATACAAATGGCAACATCAGCTTTATATGGAAATCGACCTACAAGTGGTTATACCTTTTTCTGACACAAGATCAAATCTTGTCCCTTGTGCCAGTCCATGGTAGACGCATACGTACTTCATGACATGCCTCTTGCCAAACGGCTTGTCTAGAAAGTAATTTGTAAAGGAAAAACCTTTGGGCAACACATGTCCCTAATCCCGATGGTACTAGTCACTACCGTTGTACACAGCAGGATCAAGAAGGTTCTCGATGGCCGAATAGTAAGATCAAAAGTTGTATTCTCCTAACCTTGTAGCGGGTTATGGTACGAAACCATAGGTGGGTAAAGGGAATTCCCTGCCCACATGTAAGCTTATAAATACCCCAGCCTTTTATGTACAAAGGGTGAACAAATTTTATACTAGCCTAACCTTTACAAAAACTCCTACATGCTTTCTTCTTCTTCAAGAGAATTAAAAGGAGTTTAGAGTTAGGGTTATACTGTAAACACACATTTTATTACCCAAATACTTGCTCAAAGGGCCAATACAACTAACTTATAGACTAGGAATTATTAAGACCCAAACCACGTAAAAATCATCTGTCTATTATTTTTTTGTATTTTCTTTCTTTCTGAAGCCCTAAATATTTAGATTCCAAAAATCTCAGTAAACATTTTGGTACTTTCCTTGAGAGCTAAAGAAAGTTTGATATTTGTCGCACCACCTCGACCATGGTGTTCACTCTAAAGAATGTTGGCAAGAAAGCTTCTAAAGTGACTGTTATGGTGGAGGCAGACTCCCTCGCTCCCAGTCTCCAACTAGGCAGTGTAAGAGAGGGTGTTGCTAATGTTTAAAAACCGAGAAAAAGACGTTAAAAACTTGCACAATGGTGTTAACAATGACCAAATCCCTAAAGACAGAGAAGAGAAGAACGATAGAGATGGTTATGTGAAGGATGGGTACTAAGAAGATGGTTATTATTATGACCACAACAAAAACTTCTTCGAGTGACCAAGGAGTTATAAGCTATTTAGATAATGTTAGCTGAGCAGGAGAAACTCAATGAAAAAATGAAGAGAATGATGGCTCGTCTACAAGATAAGTTTGAGGAACTAGCGGAGTTTGACGATGATCCCTCGGTGGAGGTAATGGCATAAGAGCATGCTCTTGGGAAAACAGAGGTTGAAACCTCCAATCCCGACTAGGATAAAGGTAAAGTCAAGGTAGGTGAACTTACTCAAAAGTCCTCTCCTAAGACCATTTTCAATGGATGGTGTATATTTTGGGTTAAATTTGGCCAAAAATATACCACAAAATTATATTTCGCCCAATCTTTGTATTTGTGCTCCAATGCACAAGGTGCAAATAATCTATAAAAGTCAATAATACCATTCATTCTCATTGAAAATATACAAACATTTATAGCATTAATGAGTGGCAAATAGGTAATTAAAAAAGGTTGCATTTATTGTGAGGTAAATTTTGGCACATGCCACAATTTTTAGCTGGACCAAATTTGGCACACATTTTACATCACCATTGGAGTTTATCGTTTAGAAAAATGTTCTTAAAAATGGTAATACACAACATTTATAGCTCTCCATTTGAGATGCTCTAAAGCTCCACAGAAAGACACGAATCAAGCTGGGCAGCCCTTTAAGACATAGAAGGCCATCAGTGTTTTCGAGCGTTGATGCACTTCTGCTCCCAGAGGTAAAATTGCACCAAAAAGGCAAAGTAAACCAAAGGGGCAAAAAAATGGCCCTAGTGACTCTGCCAACTAGGATGAAAGGACGACTGAACTACACTCTAAACATAACTGGTCCACCATAGACCTCGATGGGCGACTGGATGCTATGTAGGAAAGGTACAAATGTGAAAATACAAGGTGATGTGGAGGCAACCTTAGATAGTACTTAAGTGACAAAATTCGAGGACATGATCTTCCTGAAAGTGACATGAAAAGGTAGGAGGAGAAGATAGCAGCTCTAACCAAGCTTGTTAAAAAGAAAGGTAATGACCTCTCATATTTAGAAGATGCAGACCCAGAACTCTGTATTAAGAGGATTTTAGAGACCCCACTCCCAAAAAAAATTTAAAATGCTACACATCGAGTGTATGAAGGAAGGACAAATCTGGGAACACACTTGGAAACATACAACAAGATGATGCGTTTATCAAGATTTTCGAAAATCGAATAATTAGAGCTTAAGAATGAAGTAAAATAATAAATAATAAACATAAGGATTTTTAAGGGGTTCAAGCATTAACTATCGTTAGTTCACGAGTCTAATTTATTAGCCATATCAGCAGGTGATGAATATTTCATGTAGTTACATTATGGACTTGAACTTTACATTCCTCTCATACCTCATGATGAAGAAGAAGCGCAATAGGAATTTCAGCCGAGTTTTTGTGAGTAAACAATTGTTTTTTTAGACACTCTAGTGCTGTCCCTATCTCATGAAATGTAGAGGTATTTATATTTAATTTCTTCTTTCATGTGCTTTTTGAGCCAATCTTGCTAGAAGAAATCCAACTGTCGATTTGGTAGGTAGCCATTCCCTCAAATAGTGTATAGAGGTGTTAGCTCGTACTGTTCGAACATCTAATATGTGTCACTCCAGGGCCTTCCCCTTTTGAATTGCCCTTATAAATGGCCTTTGGATCATTAAGGCATGTACAATGGCGCACATGCTCTATACTGTGGCTTAATGTGGGGGAGAAAACCTGGTGTCTTACTAGAAAAAGCATGGCTATCACCTCTGTAGTTTGACAGATACAGACAGAGCTTTCTTGTGACACTAAATGGGGATACATCTCATTCTAAGTCCTTCTGTGACTTGCATAGGCCTACTAGAGTAAACTCCCAGCCTTTGGTGGATGCTTGGCTTCTACTCTTGGGATCAGGAGATATCATGAAATAAGGATGCTCCACATGTCCTCGCCTTGCACGAAGTATCCTTCGCAAAAGCCCCTCGCGGGAGCTAGGTCCTAAGGCATTATCCAGCTGATTATTATCTCAGCTTCCTCGGTGAGGTTCCACGTGTCAAGATTACAAAAATCTTGACAACATTTACCCCCAAGCTTCTGGTATGACTTGCAGTCTGAAAGCTTCCAGTGTTTCCTCCCTTTCTCATGATTGGTTTCGAACATGTGGTGCAACTTCAGATTTCTCATTATGTCATGCAAGTGGTCGTCAATTGATTAGTCACAGGCAGAGGATATCATTTGTGTCATACACTGGCAGTGCTTTAAATGTCGACTCTTACTATTTGCGCGCGTGCTAGGCGCATGTCTAGGGAGACATTGAAATGACAGCGAATCGAGTGAACGAATCCTTCACATAACAATCACTTTACTTGAAGCATGCCATAATGGATGTTAAATGTTTGAGTCGATGGCATTATAAATGGACTGTGGATCATTTTGGGAGGTACAATGGCGTACATACTCTATACTGTGTCTTAACGTGGGGGAGAAAACCTTGTGTCATACTAGCAAAAGCATGGTTGTCACCTTTGTAGCTTGACAGATACGAACGGAGCTTTCTTGTGACACTAAATGGGGATACATCTCATTCTAAGTCCTTCTATTACTTGCATAGGTTTACTCGTGGAAGCTCACAGCCTTTGTTGGATGCTTGGCTTCTGCTCCTTGGATTGGGAGATATCATGGAATGCGGATGCTGCACGTGTCCTCGCCTTGCACGGAAGTATCCTTCACAAAAGCCCCTTGCGAGAGCTAGGGCCTAAAGCATGATCCAGCTGATTATTATCTCAACTTCATCGGTTAGGTTCCACGTGTCAAGCTTACAAAAATTTGGACAACATTTACCCCCAAACTTCCGGGATGACTAGCGGTCTGGAAGCTTCCAGTGTTTCCTCCCTTTCTCATGATTGGTTTCCGACATGTGTGTTGGAAATATTTTACCAGTATCTAGATTTACTACCAAGTATGTTTCATTAACATCCTAATATGGATTCTAAAACAATGAAATAAACACATAAGAGTTTAAGAAAACCTTACATTGGGTGCAGCGGAATATAATGACTCCTTCCATTCAGATCTCTAGCCCTTGATTCCTTTCTGTAGCAGAGCAGTATCAAGATCTGAATCTGGATATCTTTCTCTCCTTCTTTGATGCTGATTTTCCAAAGTCATACATACTATGATTGAGGTACCACTTGATGTGTGTGGGCGCTACTCTTATCACTCAAGGAATTTCGAAATTTAGAAGAGAGGAAAGTGGCGCTAAGGAATTCTCTCTGAAAAGAATGAGATGCAATTGTGTGTTGTTTCCTGAAGCCATTACTTTCTATTTATAGAATGCCCTCTAGGTTTAGGTTAGAATTGTGTGGCATTAAAATAATGAAAAAAAATAAAATGGTAAAAGCCTATGCATAGTGGGCAGCCCATATAAGGAAATTTGGGCCTCACTTTGCAACTTTCCCATTTTGTTATTTCTCATTCCCATTTTCTCAAAAATGCAAATTTTCCAATTTAACCTTTTAAATGCCAATTCTAATTATTTAATAACTTAAAAATAATTATTAAATAATATTGCCATTTAATATATTTATTAATTTAGACATAAAAATATCGTAATTAATAAATAAACCTAGAATCTCTTTTCTTAACAATTTCGCCCTTGCTTAGTGAAAATTCATAAAGTTGACATAGTCTAACTTTAGAATTATAATTGATTAATCAAAATCAATTAACTGAGTCTTACAAGCAGTATGGCCTCAACTAGTATGGGAACCATGGGTCTATATAACCGAGCATCCAATAAGTCGAACTGAATTTACCAAGTAAATTCCTTAACTTATTAATTCCTTATTGAATCCACTCTTAGAATTTGGAGTTGAACTCTTAGTCATATAGAACGCTCTATATGTTCCACGATATAGATACGTCATTAGTTATCCATTGTTATAATCCTAATTTGATCAATGATCCTCTATATAGATTATTTACACTGTAAAGGGATTTAATTACCGTAACACTCTACAATGTATTTTATCCTTAAAACACTTAACCCTGTATAAATGATATTTCAGCTAAGTGAAATGAGTACTCCACCATTTATTTTTTGTTTGGTTAACCTAGAAGGAAATCATCCTTTACTTTCTATTCGCCAGATAGAAGCTATAGATTCCATATTTATGTTAGCGCTCCCACTCAATTGCACTACCGTGTTCCCAAAATGTACGTATCACCCTGACCCAAAAGTAGGCTTAACTAACAAATCAAAGAATACTCTTGAGATTGAACCTAATCATATCAGGATTAAGATCATTTGATCTAGGATCAACAGGTGATATTGAATTGAATAGATATTACGGTAAATTCTAATATGTCTAATCAAAGTTCAATATCGGTCCCTTCCAATGTATACTCCATACATCAGATACTGGTAAACTTTGCCAATGTCCTGGAAATGACATAACACTTTTCCAAGGTGTAAGAATACTTATCGCTGATTATACCATGTCAGTCTAAATCCAGTGTTCTGACAAATCAGGGAATAAACTTTCGAACATATAATTAAGATTATATTCCACTGTGCTGACAACACTATAATCATGAACAAATTCATATGTTCTGGACATAAATAGAATTCATACATTTTATATATAATCATAAAGTAAATCATGTGAACCATGCAACATAAAATGTTATTTCTGATCTTTATTAATAAGTAAATCTGATTATATTGAAATGGGTTTTATTTAGGGCACAAAACCCAACAAACTCCCACTTGCACTAATATAAAACAAAATGTGCATTTCAAATAATCTCAACACCTTGATATACAAATCAAGTGTAATAGTAGTAAACTCCTTGTAATAGGATCTGACAGGTTTAATTAAACACAACCTCTTCTCCACCATTACTCTACCTTAATCACAAAATCCTTGATAATGTGAAATTCCTCTCTATATGTCTACTCTCTTGGGATACTGGATTCTATACTTTTGGCAACTACTTCTTGGTTATTCAGGAAGTAACACTAGTAGTTAAGGCAAGTTGGAACGGTGCCACAAATGTATAGAACTTTGCTTAGACTAAATAAGTACCTTTTTTGCAACTTTAACATTCAGTCACTTTCTCGTAGACTAAGAGACTTCAGATAGGTTTTTACACTTCTCCAAAATTACTATTCCACCCCCTAGAGTAATCACCATTTTATCAGCAGACTTTCTAGCACAAAGGCAAGTCTTGAAATCTGATGTGGTGTAGTCTAAGAGTTTTAAACACACCTTATTGACTAACATATAGTTCCTCTCCTTAATCTTAAGATTTACTTGATTGTCTTCCAATGTTCTTCTCCTGGATTAATCTAATACCTACTCATTACTCCCACTCAACAGCAGGTGTCTGGTCTAAGGCATACTAAAGCATATCTGTGACCTCTCACTGTTGATTTAAGAAATTCTTCGATGGCTTTATCTTTTCTGGAATAGTTGAGACTTTTCCTTAGATAAATAAAATCTATGCTCAGAAGTTGTGAAGCTTCTATAGATTGCCATTTGAAAGAAAATGCTTCAGCATCTTATTAAAGTAAGTTGCTTGCATTAGAGTAAGTAATTACCAGGTATACCACAAGCCATAGGTTTAGATAAACTCAAACCTATAATACTAGGAACATGAAATTTTGTTAAGTCCATTGAATAGACTTATTAATGAAAATTTCCTTTTATGTCCTTGTAATAGAAAACTTTAGGTTACTCCATGTGAATGGATTAAACCATAGTTCTCTTGGCTTTCTTCTTAGTTTCTTACCTTGACAATCCATTACTTGTTTAAACTCACAATCGATTTCAATCACTAGTGTCTTGCAAGTCATAAGAAGAGTGAGTTCCTTGAAACCTCCCCACTACGACAAGGTACCGTGAATTATGTCTAAGAAAACTAAATGGTATTGACCTCTTAGGTTGTGTCAAGACAACAGAAGCAGTGGGATCATCATATGTCAAAAAAGATGATACAACACTTTTGGAATCAAGAAAAATAATTATCTCCTTTATTTCCTACTTTATTTTCAGACTTAGTCATTTTCTTAGAAAAGTAGTATTTGTTTAAACAAACACTTTCTTATCTAATGACTATGGGATGGTCCACCCCTAATCACTTAGAATAGCTAACAAAGTTGCAAACCAAGGTTAGAAGTTCTAGCTTTTCTTAAGATTTTGATTAGGTCATCCATGAATCTAGTAATGATTTACATTAAGTATACAACCATTGCATCATTCTGAAATTGTATTACCATAGATGGATTTAGGCAACGACTAGTAACTAACTATCAATATGCAAATTGAATTTCTGGGGAGGTAAGTTTCGATATAATTCAAAAATCAAATTAATGATCTTTAAACTGCATATCTACTAACTTTTTCTCCACCCCTATCAGTTCGCAAGATCTTTAACCACTTACCTTTGAAATTCATGAAATTTTTCAAACATTTGAAATTTCTTTTGCATAAGGTAAAATCTAGAGTGATCGTTTTAAGAATACAACGAAAAACTCATATCCACCCCTGAATGTACATCCATCTACGAATGAGATGATTATACTTTCAGTGGATATAGGCATATTATCTCTTTGCAGAGAATGATCTTGTCAAAACCACTATGAACAAGATACAAATGCCATAGATTTATAAAACATGGTTGTCGTCTTTTGATGACTCATGTTTAGTTATATTAAAGAGTTCTTAGAATACTCAACTCATACAGTTTGAATCCATTGATAGAAAATGGTTATGAAACACTTGTGAAAGTGTAACTGTATAATGAGTAATTCTTTCTTGGACCTCCACTACTAATTTGACTCTAAGTTGATTTGCCCATACAAGTAGGAGATTTCTAAGATTGAGGATTTATATCATTTCAGGATAGAATTTTGGGAATATAATCATATTCGTCATTTAATTTCTTAAAAGAAAATATCGAATGAATTTTTATGATTTATAGACCATTCATCCAATGATATGTCATTGAGCTAATTCGAAATGAATAAGCTAAGAGGAATTACGGTAATTTCGTTTTAAATAAGAATCCAACGATGCTCCGATTAGCGAGAGTCAAAGTAATCTTATTTATATAATCTTCTTGTTTAATATTGTAAATACTAGTCTAAGGTGTCATCAATTGATAAACAGCTAGATGTTGCATTTACAATACTTATCTTTCGAGATCTAACACTATTATGTTAGTCTAATGGTGAAAATCCATTAGGGATTTATCTCATTAGAAAAATAAACCAAGTTAGACCAACAATGAAGATTTGAAATTAAACTACAATTTAATAACAGAAAATAACATGGTTCAATATAAATTCATACACAATTCAGAAATTATTAATCACATAGCAAGTAGGAATGACAAGTGAAAATACTAAAACATTGAATCCTAAATAATTTCCAAGGTGTTCAACAAACTGATATCAGTGTCCCGTTTAGGCAAGAGTCAAAGCTACCATCCATTGAATAAAGTTGTCAGCTCATCTAAAATGATAAATATTCTAAAAACCTTTTATTCGATCAAGATTGGAATCCGCGTTGTCCCATTTAGGCGAGAGTCAAGGCTATTCTATCTTATGAGCTTCTACCATTGTTTTATACTCTTGCAAGTCTTATACAGTCGCCACCATTAGGGTGATCAATACTATATACAACACTTACAAAATTACTTATCTTTCGAGATTAAAAGGTGCTAACTTGCTAATGAACGTTCCTCCATTAGGGAGGATTACTCACTAAAACAATAGCTATGTAAAACCAACAATGGAGATCGAATATCCTAATAATAAAGCTCATTATTTAATGAAAGTTGTATTTTCTTCTGAAACTTATTTTAATTTATTTATTTTAAATATATATATTTATTTAATCGAAATTTCCAATTTAGAATGAAAAATTCTAAATATAAATTTTCATGTAATATTTATAAATTATACTTAGATGGATATGAAAATAACGTGAATTATTTACATCTTAGTAATAATTTCCATAAATATTTAGAAAATTATTCAATTTAAGTTGTTTCAAAATTAATTTAAATTAATTTACAACTCAAATTTAATTTTCTATAAATATATATTGCATTTTGAAAAATGAAGTGTATAAGAATACTACTTTCGAAATTGCTTTAAAATAAAATAAAAATAAATCCTGGAAAAATTATCTTAATTTTATGTTGGCCCAAAAGTAAATAATAAAATTAATTTACAACAAAAATATAATTTTCCTATTTAATTAAATATTTAAGAAAAATTTCAAATATTTAAGTATCATGATGAAAATCAACTTAAATATTCATTTTCTATTTAATTAAATACACTAGAAAAGTACTTCAAGCAAAACAGATAATATCTATAGAGACTTTCATTGAATAATTAATTCAATTTCTAATTATAATATATTTTAGTTCATTTATTTTAATTAATCATTAAATGAAAAAAATCATTGATTTAAAATAAATAATTTTCAACTTTAATCTATTTTTCAAATAAAATTTGAAATTAAAGAAATGCAATTTCGAAATTGTGGGAAAAAGATTAATAAAATAAAATAAAATATATTTTGAAAATTATTCAGATTTAAGTTATTCTGAAATAAGATTCCAAACTTAAGATAATTTTCAACTTTAATTAAATAACATGAAAATAACAATATTTAAGTATCATGATGAAAATCAACTTGGATATTGAATTTTCAATTTAATTAAATGTATTAAATTCAAGAAATAAATAATTAAGTATAGAGGAAACCTAATTATTAATTCTAGTTTAATACTAGAAAAATATACTAAACTTAGATTGTACCAAAATTAATTATGAAACAATTAATTTCACAATCAATGATATTTTCCTATTTAATATTAGAAATAATAACTAGTACTAGAAATAACTATCTAGAATATATATCATTAACTAAGTGTTTTTCTAAAATTAACTTTAAAATATTAAAATGAAAAATAAATTTCATATATTTTAAAAGTCAATTATGTTGCTAATTCAATTTTAATTAGGTTAGACTAATATAATTAACCTAATATAATTATTTAAATAAGGCAAATGGGCATTCACAATTGGGATAGTTCATGTGAGGGGGAGCTGGATTCAGTGTGTCGTAGCCACTTCTATCGGCCCCCAACTCTCACAAAAGGCCCAAAAGAGAGGAATTTAACCTTTAAATAAACAATTGTTATTCATTGAATAAGCCCAAATCTAATAGGGCCTAAATAAAATTATTTATGTCAAATTTTATTTTAGCAACGTAGTCCATTTACTTAGTAAAACTTAAATGGGCTTCCTCTATGCATCTAAGCCCAATAGCAAACATATAGGCTCACACAGGTCAAATGATTTGGATGGGCCCTATCATGTTACTAGGTTTACACAGATAAAAGAAGTACAAAATTTACCTATCACAAATTATTTATAAGATTTATTGACAATTGGACTATGATTAAAATCAGATCATTGGATCTGTCAACAAGTTAATCATAGCAATTTAGATCAAACGAATAATAGGTTTGTTTAATTTTTTTTATTGAATAAATAATATAAATAAATAAACAAACATTGTCCATGTAACAGATGTGAAATAAGATATTAACATAATTAAATTATTATTCTTAAACTAACCAACTAGATTTTGAAAATTTAGGGTTGTTAAAACAAACCTTAAAATCTAAAAAAAAAAAAAGAAACTAATTTTAAAATATCTAGGCTTATTTGAATCAAATTAAATTAAATATCAAATAAGATCAATGATTTGAAAGGAAAGAATCTTCAAAATCACTTTCAAATCTTATAATTTAATAAAATTAAAATAAACCAATTTTAAAATAGATTTGGTTAGATAATTATTATTTTAGAAATAAAATAATAAATAAATAATGATTTCCATAATTATATGTCAAAATATCTTAAATTAAGCAATATTCAAATTTCTATAAAAATATCTAAGTTATTTAAATATTTAAGATATGATTTATAAATTTCCAATAAGGAAAAAAATGATATATATATATAAATATCACTTTTAAACTTATAATTAATAAATAATTAAATATTTAACAAAATAATAAATTTTGAATTTGAAAATGTTATGGTAAGTATATCTATAAAAATATCAATGTTAATTTCAAATTTATTAATTATTTAATTTGTCATATAAGATAATTTTAATATAATATTTTAAATAAAAAGACAAAATTATCTTTTAATTTAAAATATGTTAAATATAAAAATTTCTAACCTTATAATGAAATAATATATAAATATTAAATAAGTTAACAATTTTTTTTAAATCTGACCATAATAGGAAATATTTAAAATTAGAAATATTCCAAAATAGAAATATTTAAAAAAAAAAAGAAATATTTCAAATTGGAAATATTTCAAATTGGAAAAATCTAAAATTAGAAATATCAGATTTTGAGAAACAATCGCATAAAAAATTGGATTTTTGGGAAAACAACCACAAAATTCGCAATTGATGCACCCACTCGACAACCTTGAATCCCGATTTTCCAAAATTCATAACTTTTTCAATTTTTATCGGAATCGAGTTCCATAAAAACGAAAATTGCTTAATTTTTCACAAGTAATCCAAATAAAATATTTTAAAAAATTGAAAATATATTGTTCATGGAAAAATTTCGTACAACACAAACATTCATCATAAAAAGCATATAAACCAACATGAAACCATCCAAATCAACACAAAAGAGTTTAAGAAAACCAGTTATTGGAAATATTTTACCTGTTGTTGGAAATATTTTACCAGTATCTAGATTTACTACCAGGTTTGTTTCATTAACATCCTAATATGAATTCTAAAATAATGAAATAAACACATAAGACTTTAAGAAAACCTTACATTGGGTGCAGCGGAATATAATGACTCCTTCCATTCAGATCTCTAGCCCTTGATTCCTTTCTGTTGCAGAGCATTATCAAGATTTGAATCTGGATCTCTTTCTCTCCTTCTTTGATGCTGATTTCCACAGTCTTACGTACTATGATTGAGGTACCACTTGATGTGTGTGGTCACTACTCTTATCACTCAAGGAATTTCGAAATTTAGAAGGGAAGAAAAGAGAGAGGAAAGTGGCGCTAAGGAATTCTCTCTGAAAAGAATGAGATGCAATTGTGTGTTGTTTCCTGAAGTCATTACTTTCTATTTATAGAATGCCCTCTAGGTTTAGGTTAGAATTGTGTGGCATTAAAATAATGAAAAAAATAAAATGGTAAAAGCCTATGCATAGTGGGCGGCCAATATAAGGAAATTTGGGCCTCACTTTGTAACTTTCCCATATTGTTATTTCTCATTCTCATTTTCTCAAAAATGCCAATTTTCCAATTTAACCTTTTAAATGTCAATTCTAATTATTTAATAACTTAAAGATGATTATTAAATAATGTTGACATTTAATATATTCATTAATTTAGACACATAAAATATCTTAATTAATAAATAAACCTAGGATCTCTTTTCTTAACAATTTCGCCCTTGCTTAGTGAAAATTCATAAAGTAGACATAGTCTAACTTTAGAATTATAATTGATTAATCAAAATCAATTAACTGAGTCTTACAAGCAGTATGGTCTCAACTAGTATGGGGACCATCGGTCTATATAACCAAGTTTCCAATAAGTCGAACCGAATTTACCAAGTAAATTCCTTAACTTATTAATTCCTTATTGAATCCACTCTTAGAACTTGGAATTGCACTCTCAGTCATATAGAACGCTCTATATGTTCCACGATATAGATACGTCATTAGTTATCCATTGTTATAATCCTAATTTGATCAATGATCCTCTATATAGATGATTTACACTGTAAAGGGATTTAATTACTGTAACACCCTACAATGTATTTTATCCTTGAAACACTTAACCCTGTATAAATGATATTTCAGCTAAGTGAAATGAGTACTCCACCATTTATTTTTCGTTTGGTTAAGCTCGAAGGAAATCATCCTTTACTTTCTATTTGCCAGATAGAAGCTACAGATTCCATATTTATGTTAGGGCTCCCACTCAATTGCACTACCGTGTTCCCAAAATGTACGTATCACCCTGACCCAAAAGTAGGCTTAACTAACAAATCAATGAACATGAATAATACTCTTGAGATTGAACCTAATCATATCAGGATTAAGATCATTTGATCTAGGATTAACATGTGATATTGAATTGAATTGATATTACGGTAAATTCTAATATATCTTATCAAAGTTCAATATCGGTCCCTTCCGATGTATACTCCATACATCCGATACTACTAAACTTTGCCAATGTCCTTGAAATTACATAACACATTTCCAAGGTGTAAGAATACCCATCGTTGATTATACCATGTCAGTCTAAATCAAGTGTTCTAACAAATCATGGAATAAACTTTCGAACATATAATTAAGATTATATTCCACTGTGCTGACAACATTATAATCATTAACAAATTCATATGTTCTGGACTTAAATGGAATTCATACATTATATATATAATCATGAAATAAATCATGTGAACCATGCAACATAAAATGTTATTTCTGATCTTTATTAATAAGTAAATCTGATTATATTGAAATGGGTTTTATTTAGGGCACAAAACCCAACAATGTGGTGCAGCTTCAGATTTCTCATTATGTCATGCAAGTGGTCGTCAGTTGATTAGTCACTGGCATATGATATCATTTAAGTCATACCCTCACAGTGTTTTAAATGTTGACTCTTACCATTTGCGCGCATGCTAGGAGTATGTCTAGGGAGACGTTGAAATGGCAGAGAATCGAGTGAACGGATCCTTCACTTAACTATCCCTTTTCTCAAAGCATGCCATAATGGATGTTAAATGGTTGAGTCGATGCAGTCTTCTTAGCTCCCCATCCGTCATATCTTCAAACGCCATTTTGGTGAATGATCTGAGTTATTCGCTTCGTGCGGAAGGCACTCCTCTTGGTACATATTAAATACCCACAACATTTTCATTGTCTTTTAAGTCTCAAATTTTTTTGCTCTTTGCACCAGAGTTTTTGCATCTTTCTTTGCTTTGCAAAGTTTGATCAATATAGCTAGTGTTGAGTGCACACTCAACCGAACGTGACAAAGTTTGGCTTCCCCGTTTAACACCTTCATTTATCATTGGGTAAGTATTTTTGTTGCTCTTGCTAGTTGTATACAGCTTCATGCTCAGCGTACCTAAGCTTATCTTGACTTGGTGCCATGGTGTACGAGATTTTTGTACCTTTAGAATATCTGTCTTTTTCGAACTTTCTATTACAAAGAGAGGGCCATGGTGTTTTGACCAAACAATCGTGTGCTGAGGGATCGTTCCTCCTTTTGGGGAGGTCCTCTTCACACACTGTGAAAGAACGTCCACCATGGGCTAACAGACTCTTGTGTTGACTTTATTGTCCTGAATTGACTCATTTAACCCTGCACTAACTATTTCTATAGGTGTTTCCTGGTTTGTCGCATTAAGTTTGATGGAGGGGGCTAGTTCCTTAAAAGTCGCTGGTGGCAGCAGTTTTTACGGGAAGATAAAGATGCAAGAGATTCTTGTTGATACTAGTGCCCCCAATGCATCCTCCTCTGCTCCAAATTCCCATGAGGTCCACCTCCAGCAATATGGGCCACAGTTAAGGCGAGGCCAGCCTTGTCCACGCTGACCTTCTGCTCTTCCTAAAATTCCATCTGTGGGATTCACATTCCCCACAAAAACTATTCCTCTAAATCCCCTTGCAATGCAGAGAGAGGAGGGGATCATAAGGGCGTTGGAAGAACGCCTCGCCTCGAAGTAGTGAAGGGATTTTTACACAAACAGGTTAGTGTGCTTTAACCATGAGGAGGGCTGAAGTCTCAAAGGGCCTTCATGCCCGAACTCGAGTCAGGGCAACAGTCAAGGTGGAGGTGCTAGAGCAACATCTGGCACCCAAAGTGGGGAGTGAGGCTGCACCCTTTGCAGCGGAACTCCTAGACTGGGTGGCAAGTAATGCCTCCAAGTTGCCTTTGGAGTCTTGGGCAACTTGCAGTAGTATTGATGCCTTTACCCTAGCTCATGCCGCCAAGAAATAAGCAGTTGGATAAGGTTTTGAACTGGTCTATTATGACTTCTGCCATTGTATCTAGCATTTTTATATTTCCTTACTGCAACATATAGCTCTATTGGTGGAAAGAGCCATAAAAGAGGTTGGTACGTTTGTCATGGAGCTTGAGCATGTCAAGGTTGATAACTGTAAATTGCGTAATGCCAACGAGACTCTTGTTATCAAACTCGTAGAAGCCAAGACTCAGATTGACAGACAAAAGAAGGAGAACCAGTTCCTGGAGGATAACTATGCCAAGAACACTCGCCTCATACGGGGTATGAGAGTCGTTCATGATCTTTACAGAGAGACCACTGAGAGGAAGCCAAGGGTAAATTCTTCCCATCCATCTAGCAGTGCCAAATTTGCGTATCCAGTTGAGGCAGTGGTTCTTCCCAAGTCCACAAGCATACAGTTGTTTTAAGCTCTCCCCCACTTTAATGTTTTCATTTCACGAAGACAATTTAATTATGCCCTAACTGCGGGGGCCATTTGTAATCACTTAGGTTTTTATCCTTTTCTTTGAAGCTTCAATTATGATTCACAGGCTTGTTACACTGTTTTAATGGCTATCACAATAGGTTGTTTTGAAGTGTATGGCTCCAACGACTAGCACTTCAAACCTTTTTACCAGTCTTTGATCCTTCAGTTGATTTAGGAAGCATCTGAAGAAATTAATTTCCTATTTTTAGGTAGGATCACTACTGCCATAGCCCTTCTCAGTCAGTACCATATTTGACTAATTCAATATGCTGACATCACAAACTGATCTTTACCCTACTCCCGCGCAACCAGATAGATGTAGAGCCTTAGCACTTTTTGCATGCCTTCAGTAGCTAATTATCAATTCAGTATTTTTCCTCATGGAATGCTAGACTCTAGGAATTTTCCCTTGTCCAGGAATCGAGCTGAAATTGTGATAATAGTTAAGCAGATTCTCTTATCCCATACCTTAACAACACGAGCCTCTATCCCCTATAACCACACATATGTTTTGAGGTAGGCTTCACACCTCATGGATTTTAGGCAATATTTTGTGCTTAAGATAGGGCTAAAAGCACATAGTGGTTCAAATGAGGCTTCCTCACCCTTACCTTGCAAAAGCGCAACAAATAAGATCTTAAAAAATCTACTGAAATTATTGAGAAAGAATCTGGGCAAATTTTTTCCTCTTAGGAAATTTTGCCGAAAATGCATCTCATCTCAAGGTTTATGCTAATTTTTTAATTTTGAGAAGGGATTCAAGCGTGTCTTTCCCTAAGGAAATTAGGTTAAAAACACCTCTTGTTTCTGGTTTAATATGCATGGCGCACTAAGAACTCTGATAAAATAAGTGATTATGATGAACTGTTGGTTTTCGGGGCATACGTAGCTAGGAACGACATGCGTAGCTAAGCATGACACCCCCAAATGAGCTAAGAAATTTGATGCCTCGAAATTCTCAGTCATTTGGTCAAAATGTAACCCGTGGCAATAATGCATCACTTAAGGTAATTGAGGGGGAGATATAAGCGCAAGCCAAAGTTTTGGCTGGGCTCCTTTTTGGGAGGCACAACCTGACTCATGCTGATACCCAAATCGTGTCATCTCCATCTAGTGTTGTCCGTGAAGGGATTTTTGCAAATGATATTGAAGGACAGGTTGAATTTAACAGTGGTGTCACGACTTCCACAAGGGATGGCCTTCGTTACACTTTCAAGCGAGGGCTTCACTTTCAAAACTGTAGGTGAAAGCTAAGTTGGGTGCTCAATAAACCCTAAGTGGTTCCTCCCTCTAGAAGGGAGGGTTGAAGACACGTCAAACCCCCAAGTAATGTCTTCAACCAAAAGTTTCAAAACCAATCCGTTAGCAAGACACAAACTGCGCGGCAACAGCACACATACCTGTGGAAACTTTGTAGAGTAATGTGGCGGACTTTGGCTTCTATGAAAGAAGGCTAAAGTTGCACTAAAATTCAAGCAATTATTTCACGGTCAAGACCAACGGTGTAAAACCCCACTGGGAGTGTGATAGACTTCAAGCAGTCCTTCGCTTCGGGAAGGAGGATTGAAGACGTATCGAGCCCCCAGTGATCTTTCACATATGGAAAAACTCACATGCCCGTTAGAACCATGTTGAACTTTATGGAAGACTTTGGCTTTCGTGAAGAAAAGCTAAAGTCACAGTAAAATTCAATAAATGGTTTCACGTTCAAGACCAAAGGTGTGAAACCCCACTGAGCATGTGTAATACCCTAGAGTTATGAAATGGATTAGAAAAACCCTAATTAGATAATTATGAATAATTGACGAATTATATTATTATATAGTTCAATATATGAGAATTTATTTGATTAATTACCCCGTTGGTGAGCCACGGGCATTTTAGTAATTATGACCCGAGAAGGGTAAAATGATGAAATTAATTTAATTACGTGCTTAATAGAACTATATTATTATATAGTATGCATGTGTTGTTTTTTCAGGTGTTTTCTGACAGGTTGGCGCGGTATAGTCACAACTGGGTATTTCAGGCCGAACTGGGTTCGGGCCCGAAATGTAAAATGGATTGAGATATTTGGCATTTTTATTTATTAGTGACAATCTGAAATTAATTGGAATTTATTTATGCATGAAATGACAATATTACCCTTGTGTCATGCTTATGTTATATTTAAGCCCTAGGGGCATTTTGGTCTTTTGACCATTTGATTAATTATCAACAAAAGAGAATTTTTACAAATGAGAAAACAAAATTTCTAGTTTTGTAGCACACCACCGACCCCCCTCTCTCTCTAAACCCTCTTGATGTTTCAATTGTTGAATTGAAGAAAAGTGTTTGGCTTTGGCTTGGAATTTGCTTGTTTTGGAGCTTAAGACTTGGAGTTTGATTGTGCTTAGCCTTGCTAGTATTTGAGGTAGTTTCTAAAGCTTTAATTCTTGTTATTGTTGCTGATTTCTATTGTTGGATGAGAATGGAAAAAGGGTTGTGATGCTTTGTTTGCATGTGTTTGAATTTTGAGTTGTTGTAAGTGAGTTTATGCATGATTTGGTTATGGGCTATGTTGTTGAGCTTTAGATGAAGTATTGAGAATGTTTTCTAGCTTTAACCATGTGTTTTCTATGGTATTTGCTGCTAGAAATGGATTGAGTAAATTGGGTATAAAGCTCAAGTTTTAGAACTTGACATATTGTGGGTTAAAGCATGATTTTGGGTTGAATTGTAGGTTTTGCTTTTGGTAAATTAAGAGGCATTTTTAAGGTTTCATTGAGTTTAAATCTGATTGTAAGCTCTGATTTTGGTTGTGTAAAGCAAGCTTGAGTTCATGGAACTCAAGCTTGGAGCTTTAATGGCACTTTTTGATTTTTAGTGAAATTATTGTGTTTGAGCTATGAAATATGTTTATTATGTCATATAATGATGCTCTGGAAAGTTTGGAAGTGTTTGGGAAGGATTTGAGTAAGTTTTGGGGGCTTAAAGATTGAAAAATTTTGTGTTCTCTGCCCAGACAACCGGAATTTCGGTTGCTTCAGGGCTGCTCCAACCGGAATTCCGGTTGGAGTACATCGGGAAATGCTGAATTTTGTTTTGCCCATAACGTTTGACTCGGGACTCCATTTTAGGAGTTCTTTATATCGTTGGAAAGATCGTTTCGAGCTCTATGTGATTATCTGTATTTTAAATGCCATGAATATATTTTATGAATGTGAAATCAGGGGTTAACCCTATTTGTGAAAATCCCGAATTGTGTGACTAGGATTACCGACACCTGGTCAGGAGCAACCGGGGATTTGGAATCTCTGCCTTTACGGGACAACAGGTAAGACAGTAGTTAGCACGTAGACTATGCACGGTGGCGCTTATATTGAGATTGTTATATGTGAGTAATTGTAATCGGGATTAGGGTTATTACCCTAATATGAGCGGTTAATAGCCTAGGGTTATTACCCTAGTGATATGAGTTGAATAAATGCTATGCCATGCTAAGTGTATGATCATATTGAGATTTAAGGATTATTCCATTAAGGCATAATCAGGTTGGACTCGGTAATCAGAACCAAGAAGAACCATTCTAAGGCCTTATTGTAAATAGACGTGTGAGAGCAACACGTAGGTTTACGCCACGTAAACATAAATAGGCATGTGAGTGCAACATGCAGGTCTGTGTCACACAGACAGATCTAATTGTTTTTTGTATTATATGATGAGCATATTGTTGATATGTTTTATACTATCTTGCTGGGCTTGGCTCACGGGTGCTCTACTGTGCAGGAAAGGGTAAGACTATTGCTGATCACCCATGAGTGCGGGAGCTGGACGAAGAATGTACATGTTTGAGCCATATCAGACCAAGTGGGTTAGGGTCTACCAGTGTTGTATTTTTGAGACTCTGTTTTGTCGCTTAGGTCGGCTAAAAGAAAAGGACTTGTAATAATATTTTGTAAATGTTTTTGGGATCCCAACTTCTGTAACTTTTAGATTGTAAAGTTTAAATTATTACAAGTTTTATTTTAATTCCGTTTATAATTAAAGTTTATCTTATTAGTAATCCCAATTAGGGGATTAGGATTTCGTAATTATCTTGGGTAGCGTGCCTAATTATTTAGGGCGTTACAATTTGGTATCAAAGCGCCAAGGTTTTTAAACTTCCTGTGGAACGGTCGAATATGTACATTCATCGTCAGAGACAAGCTCGACTCATGGTGCAGTAAGTATTGAGAGTAAATACTTCACTGTTTGTGTGATCATCGGTTTACCGCTTTCAATTTTAGGCAGTATGCAAGCATGTAGATTGTGTTATGTATTATGTGATGCCATGCTTTAAATGCTATTTGTTTATGTCTATATTTTATGAGGTAAATAGATGAGTTAGGGCTTAAGGCAATAAGTGGGTAAGTGTGGTATTGGTGCTTAACTCGTTGAGGTTGTTGATTACAGGGGTACTAGTAATGGACCCTCCACAATCATCTAGACAACAGGGCGAGCAAGTAGAGCCCGGTGCTACCCGAACCGATCCACCGACACCGCCTCCACCTCTGCAGAATCTAGGGGATAATGCGGGGCCTGGTAATGCTAATCCTCCTGCTGATTGGCAGCAGATGTTTCAAGAAATGCGGAGTGTTATACTTCGTCAACAAGAAGAGTTGCAACGTTTAAGGCAGCAGGCTGGCCCAGTTGATCAAGGGTTAGCACCAGCACCTGTGCCAGTGGTGGGTAACCAAGGGTATATTTTACCGCACCGAGACTCTATGTTCGAGCGGTTTGTGAAGCTGCAACCTCCGACTTTTCTAGGAGGTATTGACATAATTAAGGTCGAGTAGTGGATGAGCACAATCACCTGTATCCTCGATAATATGGGGGTGACGGGAACTGAAAGAGTGAACTGTGCAGCCTTTATGTTACAAGATCATGCCCGCGTCTGGTGGGATAACGTGGGCCAAACCCAGGATGTCAGTGTAATGACCTGGGAGGAATTTAAGAATCTTTTTGAAGAAAAGTTTTACAATATTGTTGTGAGAACTTCACACATGGAGGAATTTGTGAAGCTTACTCAGGGGAAAATATTAGTGGTCGAATACACGATGGAGTTTGATCGGCTATCTAAGTTTACTAGTGATCTGGTGCCCACAGATTTCACCAGGAAACAAAAATATCTGAGAGGACTGAATGCCACAATCAGTCGGGACTTGAAGATTACCACTTCACATGACACTTTGTACAAGAAAGTTGTAGAGCTAGCCTTGATTGCTGAGGAGGCTGAGCAACATGTTGCAAAAGAGCAGACTGTAAACGATGCCGTCACGGTATCGAACCCTTCTGCTAGTGGTAATGTTAGTAAGGGGGCTGACAGTGGCAACCTTGATCACAAACAGAAGGCTGAGGCTTTCCGAGCATCAAGGGGTAACAGAAAGTTTCGGGGAAACAGAGGTGGCCGTCAGGGCCGCGGGTCCTCATTCCGATCATATCGCGAGTGCCCAAAATGCAAGAAACACCATCCAGGTGAGTGTCAGGCCAAGACATGTTTCCAGTGTGGCATGGTGGGCCACTTTATCAGAGATTGTCCTCAGGCTAAGAAAGAGGAGCCTAAGAAGAATACTACTCAGAACCTGGGGCGACTTTTTACCATGACTCAGGCTGACGCGGATGCTAGTCCGTCAGTTGTGACAGGTCAGTGGTCTATTAATGGTTGTTCTTATACTGTGTTGTTTAATTCAGGAGCTACTAACTCTTATGTGTCGAGTAGAGTTATTGAAAGTTTCCTTAAGCCATGTGATATTTATGCTTCGGGGTTTGGAACCCTGTTACCCTCGGGAGACCTTATTGTATCCACTAGGTGGATTCGGTCTTTGTTCTTTTGGATTGACGGTTGTGAGTGGACCGCCAATCTAATTGAATTGCAATTGTATAATTTTGACATAATCCTGGGAATGGATTTTCTATCTAAGTAAGGAGCTACGATTGATTGTAAGCAGAACATGGTAGTGTTTGAGCCCGATAGTGCTAATCCAGCGGTATTCGTGGGTAAGGTTCCGGGGGCACGCATACCAAGAATAACATTGTTGAAAGCTAAGGACTTGATGAGAAAAGGTTGTCTGAGATTCATAGTCACTGCATTGGATACCAGCCAACCTGTGACATCAGGGCCTGAGAATACAAGATTGGTATGCGAGTTCCTTGATGTCTTTCCAGAAGATTTGCAGGGATTGCCACCTACTCGGGAAATTGAATTTGTTATTGAATTGGTTCCAGGAGTGGATCCAGTATCTAAGGAACTCTACCGAATGGCTCCAGCTGAGTTGAAGGAATTGAAGATACAATTGCAAGAGTTGCTGAATCTGGGATTCATCAGACCGAGCCACTCACCTTGGGGTGCTCTGGTTTCCGTTTATAATTAAAGTTTAATTTTAGTGCTGATCTTATTAGTAATCTCAATTAGGGGATTAGGATCTCGTAAGTATCTTGGGTAGCGTGCCTAATTATTTAGGGCATTACAACTTGTGATATACTTCAAGTAATCATTCTCTCCAGGAAGGAGGGTTGAAGTATTGGAATATATTTTACCAGGAACTAGATTTACTAAAACGATTAAAATTAAACACATATAAAGTATGAGAAACCTTACATCGGTTGCAGCGGAATTTAATGACTCCTTCTGCTTAGATCTCTAATTCTTGTTCCTTTCTATCGCAGAGTATAATCAAGATCGGAGTCCGACACTCCTTTAGTTGTTTCGATTCTTAGGCTTACACACTATGATTGAGGACTAACTTGCTATGAGTGGGCATGCACTCAATCACTAAAGGCTCGAATTTATTTGTAAAGAAGACTATAGAATTCAAATTAAAAGAGCCAAAAGAAGAAGAAGAAGTCTCAAACTCTCTAGTTGTCTGACAAGATGAAAACTAGGTTTTGAGTCATTAGTTTGATTTTGAGACCATTCTTTTCTTTTTATACTAATTCACTTAGGGTTAGGATATAATTATATGGAATAAAAAATGATAAAATAATAGCACAAAAGGGACTTAGTGGTCGGCCATGAGAGGGCCCATCACTAGTTAGATTTTTGCAATTTTTCATAACCATTTATCTATTATTTCCCAAATGCCATATTTTCCAAATTTAATGCTATAATGCCAAAACTATTTATTTAATAATTAAAATTAATTATCAAATAAAATTATCATTTATATTATTTATTAATTAGACTACACGAAGTCTCTTAATTAACAAATAAACCTTATAATTCTATTTCCTCATAATCAAGCCATATCTTAGTGAAAAATTCATAAACTAGACATAGTCTAATTTTAGAAATATAATTGATTAATCAAAATCAATTAACTAAGTCTTACATGCAGTTTGTCTCAACTAGTATGGCGACCATGGGCCTATATAACCGAGCTTCGAATAAGCAGATCTAGAATTTACCAAGTAAATTCACTAACTTATTAATTCCTCCTTGCACCATTATAGATTTGGAATTGCACTCTCAATTATATAGAACGCTTTATATGTTCCATGATATAGATACGCTATGAATTATCTATTTGTTATAATCCTAGTAATCAATGATCTTTTATAGATGATCTACATTGAGTACGGGTAAATTTACCGTTACACCCTTCAATGTACTTTATCCTTAAAACACTTAACTACATGTAAATAATATTTCAGTGTACTAATATAATCACTCAAAATAATACAATTTTCTTTTTATCAATATGGACAGGGACAGTCATAAAGCTTTTCTCGCTCCTTGTTTTGTGCAGCTCCTTTGAGCTAGTGCTATGGCAAACACTAGATCACGAGTGCAAGGAAAGCTGAAGGCATCTGCGAGGAAGAAAAAGAAGAAGTGAGTGATTACAAATGCGGATGGGGAAAAAATCAAATTTGAGGAAGAGATACTGGCAATTAATCTGTTGGAATTTACTGATGAGGAAGAAGTGCTTCAACTGGGTTAACCGTCTGGTGTGACTCAGGATCTCTTGTCGCCTAGATCTTCACTTTCAAGCAACAGGAGAGTATCAAGGCTGATTTCAATTTCTTCTTCGCTGCTAATCAGAGTTGCTCTAATTCTTTGTCCAAGGGGCTTCGAGCTACTCCATCCATCCTACGATCCGGAAATGTGGTAAGGAACCTTCAAAACTCCTTTGACAACTCTAAGAAAGATGATAAGGTCAAAATTACTTTTGAGGATATAGAAGTGGAAGTTTCATTTTGGAATTCTTCATTAGTGTGCTATGTGTTAGGAGCGAATCCACCTTTGAATGTGCTTGATGGTTTTGTAAGAAGGTTATGGAAGGAGAAAGTAGACAAAGTCAGGATGTTATCCTATGGGATTTTCTTGATTCGATTCAGTAGCATAAAGGATAGGGATGATATACTCAATGGTTGACACATTTTCTTCAATAAAAGTTTGGTTATAATGAAGCCTTGGGACCCTAATAAAAATTTCAAGAAGGAAGATACGTGCAATGTTCCCATCTGGATTCAGTTGGATGATTTGGAATTAATGTACTGGGGATAGAAATCACTGCTTAAGATAATTGGGCAGCTAGGAGAACCAATTATGGTGGATGAAGTGACAAAGGAAAGGGACAAGCTTAATTACCCAAGGATACTTATTGATGTTTCAATTCAACAAGAATTTCCAGATGTAATTTACTTTAAAGATGAGTTTGGCTCAAATGTTTCTGTTGTTGTCACTTATGAATGGAAACCCATTGTTTGCAATAATTGCAAAGGAATGGGACATTCTACTAGTGATTGCCGAAGGAAAGAGGGCAAACAACAAGAGTGGGTGGTGGAAAAGGATCATAGGAAACTAGAGAAGACTCATAATGAATCAGTTGATGGGTTTCAAATGGTTACAAAGGGCTAGAAGGCTAAGAGTAAGGAGGTTAAGGCTGATACTGCTGTATCCAACACATATCAAGTGCTTGGTGAGGCATCTGTAGAAGATTTTAAGGTCAAGAAGGATAACCAGGAGATAGATGATCAATTGGGGGCAATACTAGATAGCAAAGGAGGAGGGGAAGAGCCTCCTCTTACAAATGGATAAAATACTTTGTTGGAACGTTCAAGGGATCAATAGCCTTGAGAAGCATAATGTAGTGAGGAACTTTATTGCAAGGAAGGAAGTCAGCTTAAATGGTCTCCTCGAGATGAGAGTAAAGGCTTCAAAAATTGGAGCCTTATACGTAAATATGTTTCAAGGTTGGTGTTTCACCTCTAATATAGCATGGCTCAAAGGAGGGAGGATAATCATTGCATGGAATCCTCTAAGTTTTATAGTAAGTATACTAAGATGTGCAAGCCAATATGTTCATCTTTTAGTAACTACAATTGACAATAAACATAGTTTCCTTGCTACGTTTGTCTATGATTTTAATGGGGAAGATGGTAGGAAGTGTCTATAGAGAGATCTTTAGGAGATGTCCAGGAATGACTCGTGGGTTGTATTTGGGGATTTTAATGACACCCTGAGTAAAGAAGAAAGAATTGGTGATCGGGTAATACACAATGGGACTGATGCCTTCTAGAATTGTGTGAACAATTGGCAACTTGAAGATGTCAAATATTGTGGGAGTTTTTTCACATGGAGCAATAAGCAAGAAGGGGTTGACAGAATATATTCAAAGATTGATCGAGTTCTTGGCAACCCGAGATGGCTAGACAGGTTCCGAACTGCTGAGGTATTGTTTATTAATGAAGGTCTTTTTGATCACACCCCTGCACTTCTCAAGATACATCCAAATAGGCCAAGTGGGTAGAAACCCTTTAAGTATTTCAAGATGTGGAGTTCTCATCCACAATATCAGCAACTGTTAGAGAATAGATGGAAGGAAATGTATCATGGGACTAAAATGTTCCAAGTAGTTTTGAAAATCAAGGCCTTAAACCCGATTTTTAGGGAGCTTAATAAAGGGGGTTTCTCTAATATACAATCAGCAAACATTCAAGCCTGTGCGAAGCTCTTTGAATGTAAAACTTTGTTACCTGATGATCCACTAAATGAGAAAATTTAGAGGTAGGAAAGTGCAGCAAGATCCAACTATACTGCTGTACACAATAGCTACTGTTCTTTCTTCCAGTAGAAATCAAAGCTAACTTTCCTCAAAGAAGGGGATAGCAACACTTCTGTTTTTCACTCCTATATTAGGAAAAGAATGAGTCATAATAATATTCTTTCGATCCAAAATATTGATGGTGAAAGAGTTCAATAACCAGCTGAAATAACTGAAGCTTTCTTAGCTTATTATAAGAAACTATTAGGGACCCGAATTGAGAATAGGCAAGTTGTCAAAGCGAGGGTGGTTGCTCTTGGACATGTTGTAACTAACTAGCAGGCAAATTTTCTAGAAGCAGAATTTACAAAAGAGGATGTCAAGGAGGCTATTTTTAGTATCTCGGGGATCAAAGCTCTCGGTCTAGATGGGTTTAGTAGCTCATTTTTTCAAGACAATTGGGATCTTTTAAGGCATGACGTAACTAAAGCAATACATTCTTCTCTACATTCTGGATAGATACTCAAAGAAGTGAATTCGACGGTGCTCACCCTTATGCCCAAGATCAAATGCCCCAACAAAGTGAGTGAATTTTGACCCATTGCTTACTGTAATGTTTTGTATAAAGTAGTAACCAAACTTATATGCAGCAGGCTCAAGCACATAGTCCCAGAATTGGTAGCAGAGAACCAAGGGGGTTCGAAGTAGGAAGATTTGTTGCGCATAATGTACCGCCCTAATCTATAGGGACGCCACGTGTGTGATTTTATAAACTAGTTTAATACTAGTAGACTACTTAATTATTAAAAGTCGTGATAATATTAAAAACTTGACTAAAATAAAATACTGAAAACAGACATTATAACGGCATAAAAGGTGTGTTCCAGGGATCCCTGTTATAAAAAGTTTTGCTAAAGAAATATATACGACAACCATTTAAACACAAAATCAAAACACACAACAGATAAAACTAGCCAAAAACAACTCCTGGCAACTTGGCACGCAGGCCGGTGAGGTCAATATGTACATTGCTGGAGAAGACTACCACCTCATGGTTGATCTAGCTTTTCTTTGCCTTTACCTGCACCACATAGCATTCGTGAGTCACAAGGACTCAGCAAGAAAATTTATAATAACAATCATATAGTTTATTATTTGAATATTGTAATTCATACACAATAAGAATCAAACCATCACACATTGTTCATAAGATGAAATCCAAATCACAACTGGCATCTGCCACGAATAAACATCAGTATACAAATATTTGGTAATACGAAACCATTATACCAATAAAGGAATTCATATTCATTTATTCATATAAATAATATAAATAAATATTACTCATAAAGCAACCATCTTCCTAACATCACGTTGTCTAATCAGGCAAGTCGATGCTTTAATTTGATAATCTTATATTTCATCGCTTAATCAGGCAAGCCTGTGTCATAGCCTAGCACCCATATGTCGCATAATTGCATCACCTAATCAGGTGAGCCTGTGCCAAAAACCTGCACACATATATCATATAATTGCATCACCTAATCAGGTGAGCCCGTGCCACAATCTGGCACCAATATATCGAGCTTGTACCTACGCCCGGTGCTTATCATATGTCATTGACGCTTGTACTTATGCCTAGTACGTCGCCAGGAAAATTGCATCACCTGATAAGGTGAGCCCGTACCTACACTCGGTACTCATCATATATCACTGACACCGGTACTTACGCCTAGTACGTCGCCAGGAAAATCGCATCACCTAATCAGGTGGGCCCATACCTACACTTGGTACTCATCATATATCACTGATGCCCCTACTTACGCCCAGTACGTCTCCAGGAAAATCGCATTACCTAATAGGGTGAGGTCGTACCTATACGTGGCACTCATCATATATCACTGACTCCCGTACTTACGCCCAGTACGTCGCCAGGAAAATTGCATCACCTAATCAGGTGAGCCTATATATCACATGGGTAATATTATCACATTATCGTTACTACTGATTAGCCTTTTCATTATATAACAATATTAACTATATCTCAATATTAATACATTTATAACAATACTAATTGTATTACAGACAACGTTCTATGCAGTACAATATACTTTTCTTACCTTTAATCCAAGTTCATACATTTTGGCCAACCCAAGTGGAGAACGATCCCCAATGATCTCGGCCCTATGTCACAACAACGATAAACCAATAAAGTGTTTATCCTAAAACACTGCTTAATATTCATATAAGACAATTTAGGATTTTCTACCAGACTCCGTGGTATAAATAAACTGAAATAAAACTTATATTTTCGCTCTAAAACATACACCATATTTTAGAGCTCGTCAAAAGCTTCGAAACGGTATATAGAATGTTTAAAACGGACACCCATGTCAAAAGTTATGACAAAAATACGATTTTGATCTCATAGGAATTTCTAAAAACTATAAAACTCGAAAATCTCAATTTTCACACTCACCGAAACACTACCAAAACTTATCAATCACTCCAAACTTCACAGGGCCCTTATATACCATAAATATTACCATCCTTGTGAAACAGAAATTAAAATCGAGCCCTTAAATGAAAAATACCATTAACGTTCGGACTAAGCTTTAAAAAATTCCAAACTCGATTTCTAACTCAAAATCACTTCAAATTCAACAAGTAAACATCGATACCAATCCCATATGTATCAAAGAACAATTCCACGAAGTCAGAACCTCCATAACTATTCTAATTCACGAAACCCCTATATGAAACTAATCGTTTTTAGCTTAAAATATAATTAAACCATACCCTAAGCTTTCCTGCTTTAAGGATTTGGTATCCCGCTACTACCAGATCTTAGATCGCTAGGTTTGAGGTTGAAAATCAAAGAAAATGGATAGAACAAGAGAAAAATTTATTGAAGGAGAAAGAAAAGGGTTTCGCTCGTCGTTCGTTCTCCAATGTTATATCTCAAAACTTAATATATACGACAATAATTTAAACACAAAATCAAAATACACAGCAGATACAGCCAGCACAAAACAACTCCTAGCAACTCGGCACGCACGCCGATGAGGTCAATATGTACATAGCAGGAGAAGACTGCCACCTCATGGTTGATCTAGCTTTTCTTTGCCTTTACCTGCACCACATAGCACCGATGAGTCACAAGGACTCAGCAAGGAAAGTAATAATAACAATCATATAGTTTATTATTTGAATATTGTCATTCATATACAATAAGAATCAAACCATCACACATTGTTCATAAGATGAAATCAAAATCACTACTGGTATCTACTACGAATAAACATCAGTATACAAATATTTGGTAATACAAAACCATTACACCAATAGAGGAATTCATATTCATTTATTCATATAATTAATATATATGTATTACCTCATAAAGCAACCATCTTCATAACATCATGGTTCCTAATCAGGCAAGTCGATGGTTTAATTTAATAATCTTTTATTGCATCACTTAATCAGGCAAGCCGGTGTCATAGCTTGGCACCCATATGTCGCATAATTGCATCACCTAATCAGGTGAGCCTATGCCAAAAACCTGCACACATATATCATATAATTGTTAGGTTTTATGCCCTAAATAAACTCTTTACAATCTGATTAGTTATCAATATAAGAAATTTGAAGTGATTGATGTTTGCATGAATTCTACATGCTAATGGTTTAATATGTTTAATATGTTTATTACATTCATACACACAAAATCAGTTAAATCCAGATCATATGTTTATTCACAATTACAGTATCGTCAACACAGTGGAATGTGATTGTGATCATATGAATCAAAAGTTTTGGTCCCTGTTTCATCAGTGTTATTGGATTTACACTAGTGTGATAATCAGCGATGATGTGTACTTACACTTGGAGTAAGTGTTATGTTCTTTCTAGGACATTAGTAAAGTATACTAGTTTCGAATGTATGGAGTATACATTGGACTGGACCGATATTGCAACTAAGTTAAGATATTACAAACTTACCGTTATACATATCTTTCCAAGTCAATATCAGTAGTTGATCTTAAGATTAAAAGAATCTAAATCCTGATATGCTTGGGCTCAACTCAGGAGTGCTATTCATGTTCTTTGATTTATTAGTTAAGCCTACTTTTGGGTCAGGGTGATACGTATATTTTGGGAACATGATAGTATGATTGAGTGGGAGTGCTGAACATAAATATGGAATCTATAGCTTCTACTGGTGTATAGAAGTTAAGTGATGATTCCCTTCGAGCTTAGCAAATAGAAGTAAATGGATGAGCTCTTGTTTAACTGACTAATTATTAGATCACCAAACACCATTTACAGGTAGCTAAGTGTTTTAAGGGGCAAAATATATTGAGGGGTGAGAACGGTAAAGAAATCCCATCTCGATGTGAATCATCTATATAGAGGATCTTTAAATCACAATAAGATTATAACAATGGTTAAATGAGATAGTATATTGGTATCGTGAAACATACAATATGCTCTATATAAGTCTGAGAGTGCAATTCTAAGTTCTAAGAGTGGATTCAACGAAGAATTAATAAGTAGGAATTGACTTGGTAAATTTGGTTCACTTATTAGAAGCTCAGCATATAGATCCATGGTCCCCATTCTAGTTGAGAAATTCTGCTTGTAAGACTCATTAATTGATTCGTGATTGGTCAATTATAATTCTAAAGTTAGACTATGTCTAATTTTATGAATTTTCACTATTCAGGGGTGAAATTGTAAGGAAAAGAGTTTTCTAGGTTTATTTATTTATTAATGGATTTTATATGTCTAATTAATAATTAAATTAAATGACAATATTATTTAATAATCTATTTTAGTTATTAAATAATTAGTTTTGGCATTTAAAAGGTTAGAATTGGAAAATTGACGTTTTTGAGAAAATAGAGATAAAATTTGATAAAATTGCAAAATTAAGTGAGGCCCAATAACACCATATGGCCGGCCACTTAAATAGATTTTTCAAATTACTATTTTCATTATTTTAATGCCAAATAAATCCTAACCTAAACCTAGTAGTTGCCTATAAATAGAAAGTGACGGCTCAGTCACAACACATGCTTTCACAAGTTTTCAGATTAGCTTTCTGACAGAAATTTCTCTCTTCAGAAAACTGAGCCTTCCTCACTCTCTACCTTGGCCGAAATACCTCTCTCTCTTTTCCCTTCATCTTTTTCGTGACCCTAGTGAAAGAGTAAGTGCCCACACACAGCAAGCAGTAACTCAATCATAGATTGGAAGACTGTGAAGGATCAAAGCTTGAAGAAGAAGGACATTCGGGCTCAGATCTTGATTATACTCTGCTACAGAAAGGAATCAAGGGTTAGAGATCTGAGTGGAAGGAGACATTTATTCCGCTGCATCAATGTAAGGTTTTCTTAACTTTATATGTGTTTATTTTATCGTTTTAGAAAGTTCATATTTAGCATGTTAATAAACATACTTGTGAGTAGATCTAAGATCCTAGTAAAATAATTCCCAACAACTGGCCTCAGAGCCATGGTAATTGATTTACTTACATGAAATTTGGACTTTAAAACGATTGTTTGTATGTTCTTTGGATGGTATCATGTTGTATTGAGTGTTATTTGATGATTGATTGATGTTTGTGAAATTTTCGTGAAAAATAATTGTGATTTCGTTTCTGGAATTATTTTTATTGGATATTATGGAAAAAATTAAGCAAGTTAGCCTTTTACAGAACTCAATTTGGATTTTATTTGAATTAGTTATGATTTTTTGAAGATTTGACAAAATCGGGGTTGTGCTGATATTTTCCTGCGATCGCAGAACTGACCGTACAGTTTCGAATTTTTTCTTTTTTCTTCAATTTTTCATACTTTTTCATGGAATTAACTTCCAATTTTTTGTATGGTTTTGTATATATACTATTGCTATTCCTAGTTCAATTCTAATTATCATTTTGAATTAATTTAATTTTTTTTAATTTAATTCAAGATATTAGTGTAATTTGAATTTGAATAGAATTAGTATTTATCTTTTTGCTTAAAAATCTATCTTATTTTAAATTTGATTATATTTTTTTAAATTTAAGGTCAGATTTTATAAGATATTTATAATATCTTTTAAATATTTTAAAATATCTTATCTTTTAAGATATTTTTTAATAATATCTTATCTTTTAAGATTTTTTTTTAAAAATCAAATCTTTTTAGATATTTTGACCTTATTTAAATTTAAATAAGATATTTATAATCATGTAATTTTAAATAGATATAAGATATTTTACTAACTTTTAAATTTTGTTATTTTATTTATTCAAATTAAATTGAAAATCTGAAAAGATATTTCTTTTATCTTTTCTATTTTTTATTTAATTTTTTTTATTTTTTAAAATAACATTTAATATTTAAAAGTAGTTAGTAAATTTTTGAAATGATATTTAGGTTGGTTGAAACCTAATTTTTCAAAATAGTAGGTTTAATTTTAAATATTTTTTTTAATAAATTCGAAATTTAAATTTTTTTTATTTTATTTTCGAAATTAATTAAATTTTTTTAAAATTTTATTTTTTTTCGAAATTAATTAAAATATTTTTTTTATTTAATTATTTATTTTTCGAAATTATTTATTTAAAATTAAATAAATCCTACTTCCAACTATCCAGCTAACCTTGTTGCAGGAGTATGTGTTTTTAGCTTGTGTGTAAGTTTTTAAAAACCTATTATTACTTGATTGCAAATAGCCATGGTTACTTTTTGCCAGATATAATGATCTGATGGCTCCCTTGGTCAAGTTAATAATTTGTAACAGGTAAATTTTACAATCTTCTTTCATCTGTGTATGACCTAGCAACATGATAGGATCCATCCAAAGTGTGCCTGTGTGAGCCTATATGTTTATTTTGTTTTAATATAGATACATATAGGTTGTTGCTAAATAAAATGTCACACCATGATAGATTTTATTTAGGTCCATCTAGTTATTGGACCTATTCAATTAATAACAGTTATTTATTTTAAGGTTAAATTCCTCTCTTTTGGGCCTTGTGTGAGAGTTGGGAGCCATAGAAGTGGGTACGACATACTGAACCCAGCACCCCCTCACATGAACTACCCCAATTGTGAAGGCCCATTTGCCTGATTTAAATAACTGTACTAGGTTAATTATATTAGTTTGACCTAATAAAATTTAATTAGCAACATAATTAACTTTTAAAATATATGAAAATTTATTTTCATTTTAATATTTTAAAGTTAATTTTAAGAAAAACACTTTTAGTTTTAGATATTAATTCTAGACAAACTATTTGTATTTTTCTTGTATTTAATTAAATATAGAATTTTAACTAACTAGATTCTTTCTGGAGCTTATTTAATTAAATATTCCTATTTAAGTTATAAATTAGTTGTAACAACTGATTTTTCTTATCTAACTTAAATTTGAATATTTGATTTAAATTTTAAATCAAGTTGAGGAATCTTAGGCATTAGTTATTAAAGATTCTTAAGATATTTTTTAAGTTAATATCTTTTCAAATATTAACTTGAAATGGAATATCTTAGATATTTTTTTGGTTAATATATTTTCAAATATTAACTTTAAAAAGATATCTTCAAATTAAGTGGTTACAACTTAATTTGTGATATTTAATTAAATCTAGATTTGAAATTATTTAAGTTTTAGATTTTTTCTATATAACTTAAATTAGATATTTTTCAAATTTTGAAAAGATACTTAGTCAAATAAGATATTTTCTAGATAGTAATTTCTAGACTAATTATTTCTAATATTTAAATAGGAAAATATTATACTTTTGTGAAATTAATTATTTAAATAATTAATTTTTGTACAATTTTATTAAGTATATTTTTCCTAGTATTAAATAGAAATTAATAATTAAGCCTTCTCTACACTTAATTATTATTTCTTGAATTTAATACATTTAATTAACTTGAAAAATCTAAATATCTAAGTTGATTTTCATCATGATACTTAAATATTTATTGATTTTTCATGACACTTAATTAAATAGAAAATTATTATTAGGTTGAAATTTAATTTTTCAACTTAAATTTAAATAATTTTCAAAATATATATTTTTCTTTATTTTATTAATCAATTTCAAAAATTGCATTTTATTTATGCAATATTTTCGAATTTTTTTTTATTTTGAAAAATAGATTGAGTTGTAAATTAATTATTTATTTTAATTAATTCTTGGACCAACTACAATCAATGATTTTTTCATCTAATTGATTAATTTAAAATAAATGAATTTAAAATATATATATATATACTATTAGAAATTGAATTAACTAGTCAAAAGGAAATCTAGATAGGTGATATTTTTGCTTGAAGTATTTCTTTTCTATTTTTATTATTTTTCGAAAATTGTATTTTTATATACTTTAAATTTTAGAACCCAATAAATATATTCTCAAAGGAAATTTTTAAGTTGCTAATTATTTATGTAATTCAACTTAAATTAATTTCCTTAATATTTATATTTAAGATTATTACTAAGATGGAAATAATTAATTTTATTTCAATCACCATCTAAGTATAATTTTATTTTTGAATTAATTCTTAATTTAGAATTTAATGAGATTTATTTATTAGAATAATAAAGAAAATACATTTTAAACAATGAGCTTTATTATTATTAAGATATTCGATCTCCATTGTGGATTTTACACTGCGTTTGTTTTAGTGAGTAATCCTCCCTAATGGAGGAACGTTCATTAGCAATTTCGCACCGTTTAATCTCGCATGATAAGTGGTTTGTAAGTGTTTTATATGGTATAGATCACCCTAATGGTGGCGACCATATTTGACTTACAAATTGCGAAACAATGGTAGAAGCTCATGAGATAGAATAGCCTTGACTCTCGCCTAAACGGGACAACGCTGGATTCTGATCTTGATCGAATAAAAGGTTGCTAGAATGTTTAACATTTTAGATGAGCTGACGACTCTATTCAATGGATTGTAGCTTTGACTCTCGCCTAAAGGGGACACTGATATCAGTTTGTTGAAAACCTTGGAAATTATTTAGGATTGAATTTTTTAAGGATTTTCTCATATCATTCCTACTTGCTATGTGCTTATAATTTCTGAATAGATTTTGTGTTAAACCATTATTTAATTTCTATTTGTTGATTTCTATTATTTTGTAGTATCCTGTTTACCAAAATGAATCCGATGTTATCACTGTTGACTGAAAACAAGCTGAATGGATCTAACTTTAATAAATGGAATGAGAACATTAATATTGCTCTCATAGGAGAAAGTGCCTTGTTTGTTTTAACTGAGCCGTCACCTGAAGTGCCTGGGGACAATGCAACCAAAGCTGTGAAAGAAAAGTATGAGCGTTGGCAAAAAGCAAATGACAAAGCTCTATACTTTATGCTTTCTAGCATGGTTGACACCCTCAAAACTCGGTTTTCTAAAACCGAGAAGGCTGCTGAAGTTATGACGAAGTTAAATGAGCTATTCGGTAAGGCATCGCTTCAGTCACGCTTTGACGCGACTAAGAAGTACATTAACGCACGGATGGAACCTCATCAAAACGTGTGTGATCATGTTCTCCTCATGTCCAGTTATTTCCAAGAAGCCCAGGATCATGGTGCTGAAATGGACAGTGCTACTCAAGTTAGTCTTATCTTGAATAGCCTGACTCCAGCATTTCTACCATACACATCAAATTATGTCATGAATAAGAAGGAAATTGACTTTCATGCATGAATTAGTCAATGACCTTCAAACTTATGAAAATTTGATTGGAGGACCCAAGAAGAAATGGAGTAAACCTCACAATCCTGGTAATGGTAATGGGACGATGAAACCTGAAGCAAATGTTGCCTCTGCTTCAAAGCCCAAATCGAAGAAGAAGTGGAAGAACACCAAGAAACGAACAAAAGCCATGAAAAAGGCTGTTCCTTCTGGTGATGCTACACTTAAAGGAAAGTGTTTCTACTGCAATGAGAAAGGTCATTGGAAACCCCAGTGTCCTAAACTTCTTGCAAAGAAACAAGGTATTTCCATTTATAAACTTTAAAAGTTTTAGTGAATTATTATCCAATTGGATTTATGATTATGGACTAAACTTTGTTTATTTATTTTCTTCTTCTAATAGGCCAAGCTACTTGAACTCAATTGAGTTGGATCAGAAAGCTGGACCAAGGGTGAAATCGTCCAGATGAAGATGAAGCTCTTCAATCTATTTTTTGAATTAATTGTTTTAGTTTAAAGACAATTTGGATTTCAAATTTTAGTTTAGGGATATTTATCCCTGTTTTTCTCATATTGTTGCAATACATTTTTTTTATTAATAAAGTTTCTAATTTTCGAAATCACCATTTCAAATTATGAGATTGAGCTTCATTTATTTTATCTTCATCAATTATTACCACATTATATTTGTATGTTTGTATGTGTAAGTGTTTTATTATTGATGCAAATTCTATAATATTTACAACTCTTCATAGAGTTATATTATATAAACACTAGAAATTATTTCTATGTTTATCAATAATTGTTAATTCTCATACAATTATTAAGAATTTGTTTAATAAAAGGATCTTATGATCTGATAGGGGTGGAGAAAAGTTAAGAAAACTATGCAGTTCAACGATCTTTTATATCTAATGAACTCTGGATAGTATTCAACTCCACATAAACTCTATCACACTAAGAGAATCATGATCTTTACAACCTTTAGGGGTGGATCATAATCTCTATATACTTAGGGGTGGAGGTTATCCATAGTACCCTATATGTATATTCTTTGGGGTGGAATCTATTCCACAATTCCCTATGAAACACATATCTTGTTTAAACATAGAAGTAATATAATGAGTCAGCTATTGTCAATATAAATTCTTGATCTTGATTGTATGTTCCATTTCGTTTATACTGTTGTAAGTAAGAGTATGATACCTTTGAAAGTTCTTTGTTAAAGTTTCACACTACCTTAATTGAGTGGGAGAATTTTAAAGTTCTATACCCATCTTCATTAGGTTGATAATTGTGATAGGTACTTAAGAACACTATTGAAAAGCAAATCTAACCATTCACATGGATAGGTATAGCTTATCAGAGTTATGAGAATAAGATAAAGAACTCTAGTTCAGTCCATTCGAATGACTTGAACCTAGAATTCTTAATCCTCATAAAATTTGATGGTATCTTAATTTTGATTACTTTAATCTCTGGCATGTATTTTTCCACTTCAAATACTAGTCTGCTATGTTGATGACTTAGTCTAAACTTAAAGTTTCAGACTAACACAAAAGTCACAACTAGGTAACTCTCTAAACAATCAGAGGTTAAAAGTATTATTTAACCAGACATCTGCTATTGAGTGGGAGCTATCTGAGATGTAATCAAATAGGGAACATTAGAAGAAATTCAAGAAAGATTTATGAAAGTGATCTATATGTCAGATATTAAGGAACTGTATATCAGTTGTCTTTGTATCTCACCATCTAATTTCGATTTATATGAGATGGTGCTTACTTTGGGGGTGGAGGAATTATTGAATAATAATTCAAGCTCTACCAGAGAAGAATTGTAACTTGGTCTATTCGAAAATACCAGAAAGTTATATCACTGAAGAAAAGTCTACACTGTATTATCTCAATTACATATTTTAAAATATGAGAGATATGTCTTCTGTTAATTCAGATGTACTTTTAAAACAGTAAAGATTTCAGTATCCCTTGATGAGTAAAGCATATAGTAAAGGATGTTTCATAAGAGTATTTATGAACTAGTTTTCAGAAGTTTGGGTGGATTCAAATATACTACACTTGATCTGAAGATCAAGACATCAGATTGACCTATTTGCACAGTTTGTTTTATATTAGTGCAAGTGGGAGTTTGTTAGGTTTTATGCCCTAAATAAAACTCTTTACAATCTGATTAGTTATCAATATAAGAAATTTGAAGTGATTGATGTTTGCATGAATTCTACATGCTAATGGTTTAATATGTTTAATATGTTTATTACATTCATACACACAAAATCAGTTAAATCCAGATCATATGTTTATTCACAATTACAGTATCGTCAACACAGTGGAATGTGATTGTGATCATATGAATCAAAAGTTTTGGTCCCTGTTTCATCAGTGTTATTGGATTTACACTAATGTGATAATCAGCGATGATGTGTACTTACACTTGGAGTAAGTGTTATGTTCTTTCCAGGACATTAGTAAAGTATACTAGTTTCGAATGTATGGAGTATACATTGGATTGGACCGATATTGCAACTAAGTTAAGATATTACAAACTTACCGTTATACATATCTTTCCAAGTCAATATCAGTAGTTGATCTTAAGATTAAAAGAATCTAAATCCTGATATGCTTGGGCTCAACTCAGGAGTGCTATTCATGTTCTTTGATTTATTAGTTAAGCCTACTTTTGGGTCAGGGTGATACGTATATTTTGGGAACATGATAGTATGATTGAGTGGGAGTGGTGAACATAAATATGGAATCTATAGCTTCTACTGGTGTATAGAAGTTAAGTGATGATTCCCTTCGAGCTTAGCAAATAGAAGTAAATGGATGAGCTCTTGTTTAACTGACTAATTATTAGATCACTAAACACCATTTACAGGTAGCTAAGTGTTTTAAGGGGCAAAATACATTGAGGGGTGAGAACGGTAAAGAAATCCCATCTCGATGTAAATCATCTATATAGAGGATCTTTAAATCACAATAAGATTATAACAATTGTTAAATGAGATAGTATATTGGTATCGTGAAACATACAATATGCTCTATATAAGTCTGAGAGTGCAATTCTAAGTTTTAAGAGTGGATTCAACGAAGAATTAATAAGTAGGAATTTACTTGGTAAATTTGGTTCACTTATTGGAAGCTCAGCATATAAATCCATGGTCCCCATTCTAGTTGAGAACATTCTGCTTGTAAGACTCATTAATTGATTCGTGATTGGTCAATTATAATTCTAAAGTTAGACTATGTCTAATTTTATGAATTTTCACTATTCAGGGGTGAAATTGTAAGGAAATGAGTTTTCTAGGTTTATTTATTTATTAATGGATTTTATATGTCTAATTAATAATTAAATTAAATGACAATATTATTTAATAATCTATTTTAGTTATTAAATAATTAGTTTTGGCATTTAAAAGGTTAGAATTGGAAAATTGGCGTTTTTGAGAAAATAGAAATAAAATTTGATAAAATTGTAAAATTAAGTGAGGCCCAATAACACCATATGGCCGGCCACTTAAATAGATTTTTCAAATTAATATTTTCATTATTTTAATGCCAAATAAATCCTAACCTAAACCTAGTAGTTGCCCATAAATAGAAAGTGATGGCTCAGTCACAACACATGCTTTCACAAGTTTTCAGATTAGCTTTCTGACAGAAATTTCTCTCTTCAGAAAACTGAGCCTTCCTCACTCTCTACCTTGGCCGAAATACCTCTCTCTCTTTTCCCTTCATCTTTTTCGTGACCCTAGTAAGTGCCCACACACAACAAGCAGTAACTCAATCATAGATTGGAAGACTGTGAAGGATCAAAGCTTGAAGAAGAAGGACATTCGGGCTCAGATCTTGATTATACTCTGCTACAGAAAGGAATCAAGGGTTAGAGATCTGAGTGGAAGGAGACATTTATTCCGCTGCATCAATGTAAGGTTGTCTTAACTTTATATGTGTTTATTTTATCGTTTTAGAAAGTTCATATTTAGGATGTTAATAAACATACTTGTGAGTAGATCTAAGATCCTGGTAAAATAATTCTCAACAATAATTGCATCACCTAATCAGGTGAGCCCGTACGTACACTCGGTATTCATCATATATCATTGACGCCCGTACTTACGCCCAGTACGTCTCCAGGAAAATCGCATCTCCTAATCAGGTGAGCTCGTACCTATGCTTGGTACTCATCATATATCACTGACACCCGTTACGTTGCCACGAAAATCGCATCACCTAATCAGGTGAGCCCTTACCTACACTTAGTACTCATCATATATCACTGATGCCCCTACTTATGCCCAGTACGTCGCCAGGAAAATCGCATCACCTAATTAGGTGAGGCCGTACCTACACTTAGTACTCATCATATATCACTAACGCCCGTACTTACGCCTAGTACGTCGCCAGAAAAATTGCATCACCTTATCAGGTGCGACACTATATCACATGCATAATATAATCACATTATCGTTACTCAACCGATTAGTCTTTTCATTATATAACAATATTAATTATATCTCAATATTAATCAATTTATAACAACACTAGTTATATTACAGACAATGTTCTATGTAGTACAATATATTTTCTTACCTTTAATCCAAGTTCATACATTTTGGCCAACCCAAGTGGAGAACTATCCCCAATGATCTCGGCCCTATGTCACAATAACGATAAACCATTAAGTGTTTATCCCAAAACAGTGATTAATATTCACATATGACAATTTTGGATTTTCTACCAAACTCCGTGCTATAAATACACTAAAATAAAACGAGAAAGGAGTCAGAGCAGGGATTATTTTGATCTCTCCGTATGGGCACCAACTCTAGAGTGTTGGAATATGTTTTACTAGGATCTAGATTTACTAACAAGTATGTTTCATTAACATCCTAATATGAATTTCTAAAATAATGAAACTAAACACATAAATTTTCAAAAAACCTTACATTGGGTGTAGCGGAATAATATGTCTCCTTCCACCCAGATCTCTAACCCTTGTATCCTGTCTGTCGCAGAGTATCACCAAGATCTGAGCTCGAATGTCCTTCCCTTCAATCTAGATTCTTCACAATCTTCCACACTATGATTGAGATACCACTTGATGTGTGTGGACACTCACTCTATCTCTCAAGGTTTCGAAAGTTTAAAAAGAAAAGAGAGACATTGGTGGTTCGGCTATAGAAGCATAGAAGATGGCTCAATTTTCTCTGAAGGTAAAATTTTTTATCTCTTGTTAAGTGTGAGCCATCACTATTAATTCATAGGTAACCACTAGGTTTAGGTTAGGAATTACTAGACATTAAAATAATAAAAATATTAGGTGGAAAAACCCTCATAAGTGGTCGACCATAGACTAATGGGCCCCACTTGGTATTTTTCTAATTTTGACAATTTTCATTTTCATTTTCTCAAAAACACCAATTTTCCAATTCTAACCATTTAAATGCCAAAACTAATTATTTAATAAGTAAAATTAATTATCAAATAAAATTGCCATTTTATTAATTAGACATAATAAAGTCTTCCAATTAAAAAATAAAACCTAGAATCTCTTTTCTTCACATTTAAGCCCTTGCTTAGTGAAAATTCATAAACTAGATGTAGTCTAATGTTAGAATTATAATTGATTAATTAAAATCAATAATTTGAGTCTTACAAGCAGTATGGTCTCAACTAGTATTGTACCATGGGCCTATATAGCTGAGCTTCCAATAAGCTGAACTAGAATTTAACGAGTAAATTCCCTAACTTATTAATTCCTTGTTGCATCAACTCATAGAACTTGGAATTGAACTCTCAATGATATAGAAAGCTCTATATGTTCCACCATATAGATACCCTATCAACATTTAACCATCGTTCTAATCTCAATAATCAAAGATCATTTATAGATGATTTACACCGAGTAGAAATAAATTTACTGTTTCACTCCTCGTTGTTTTTTTTATCCTTAAAACACTTAGCTTCTTGAAAATGATATTTCAGTGAATATGATCACTGAAATAAGAGCTCTTCTATTTACATCTATTAAGCCAAGCTCGAAGGAAATCATCGTTTCACTTCTAAGTACCTATAGAAGCTATAGACTCCATATCTATGTTTACCGCTCCCACTCAGTCATACTACCATGTTCCCAAAATGTACGTATCACCCTGACCAGAAAGTAGGTTTAACTAACAAATCAAAGAACATGAATAGCACTCCTGAGATTGAACCTAAGAATATCAAGATTAAGATCTTTAGATCTAAGATCAACTAGTGATATTGACTCAGAAAGATACAACGGTAAGATTATAATATCTTAACCAATATCAATATCGGTCCAGTCCAATGTATACTCCATACATTCGAAACTAGTATACTTTGCCAATGTTCTGGAAAGAACATAACACTTATGCAAAGTGTAAGTACACTTCATCGCTGATTATCACATCAGTGTACATCCAAAGCGCTGATGAAACAGGGACTTTGTCTTTCGAAGCATATAATCATAATAACATTCCACTGTGTTGACATCACTGTAATTGTAAATGACTATATGTTCTAGACATAACAGATTTTGTACATATATTAAACCATAAACATGAAAACATGTAAATATAAATGACTTCTAATCTTTTATTGATAACAAATCAAATTAGATTGTAATGGGTTTTAATTAGGGCATAAAATCCCAACATACTCCCACTTGCACTAACATAAAACAAGTTGTGCATTTGAATCAATCTATTGTCTTGATCTTCAAATCAAGTGTAGTAAATTTGACTCAACCCAAATTCCTTGAACTATGTTCATAAAACGTTATGCAACATTATTTTCTATATGCATTACTCATCAAGGGATACTGAATTCTTTACTGCTTATTAAGTACATCTGAATAAACAGAAGACATATCTCTCATTCTTTTTTAAAAAATGAAATATAGATAACACAGTGTAGAATTTTCTTCAGTTGAATAACTTTCTGGTAATTTTGAATTTACAAAGTTATGTATCATCACTGATGGACCTTGAATTATTATAGATGGGTTTTTACACTCTTCTAGAATAATTCCTCCACCCCAAGAGTAACCACCATCTCAGATTGTTTATGAGTTGGTGTAGATATAAGGACTTGTAATATATACATTCGTATTATCTAACATATAGGTCATTTTCATAACTCTTTCTTGACTGTCCCTTAATGTTCCTTGTTTGATTACATCTCAGATGGCTCCCACTCAATAGTAGGAGTCTGGTTAAATTCATACATAGAAGTACATTTAACCTCTTACTATTGTTTTGAAGGATATCTAGTTTTGACATATTTTAATCTGAAACTGTATGTTCCTTCTAGACAAAGTCATCAACATAACAATCTAGTATTTTAAATTGAGTGTAAAATACTTGCTAGAGATTAAGTAATCAATATAGATACCATAAAATTTTATGAGGATTAGGAATTTTTTTCCAAGTCATTCGAATAGACTATGCAAGAATTCTACTATCTTATTCTCATAATTCTGATAAGTTATTTCTATCCATATGAATGGTTAGATTTACTTTCTCAGTTGTGTTCTAAAGTTCCTATCACAAGTGTCAACCAAATGAAGATGGGTTTAGAATTTTAAAATTCTCCCACTCAAATAATGTAGTGTCATACAACGTCTAAGAACTTTACGGGTATCAATTTCTATTACAACAGTAAATATTATTTCGAGCATAAATCAAGATCAAGAATATATTCTGATAATTTGCTAATTCATTGTATTACATCTGTGTTTAAAAAATATGTGTGACAAAGATTATTGTGGTGTATTGAATATAGTCTAGAGTTCAGAATGAACTACATATTTCAATAGTATAGTCCACCCCTAAGTATATAGAGATTATGATCCACCCCTAAGGGATATAGAGATCATGGTCCATCTCTTAGTGATATAGAGATCATGTGGAGTTATGAATATAATCCAGAGTTCAAATAGATAAAAAAGATCGTTGAACTACATATTATTCTTAACTTTTTCCACCCCTATCAGATCAAAAGATCTGGTTATTAGATAAATTCTTAATAATTGTTTTAGAATTAACAATTATTCATAAACATAGAATTGAAATTATAAGTGCTTATGTAGTATTAACTCTTTGCAGAGTTAAAGATACTATAGAATTTGTATCAATAATAAAATACATACACATACAAACATTAAAACATATAAATATAATTGGTACTAGCATACTCAAGATAAAGTAAATGAAGCTCAATTCATAAATGCAATTCATTCTCAAAATAGGAAACTTTATTATAAAAATCTCCAAAATAGAAGGAATTGTCTACAACAATATGAAAAATAGGGAATAAAATTCCAAACTAATAATTGAAATCCAAATTATTCTTAAAATAAACAATTAATTCAAAAAATAAAAAAAATTCAAGCTTCATCTTCATCTTGGACTATCTCCACCCATCTATCCAACCATCCGATTCAACTCGCTAAGATAGCATCCGAGTTCAAGCAGCTGGAGCTGAAATAAGAAGAAAAACAAACAAACATGGTTAGTAGGTCTAGAATTAATAATCCAAGTGGATAATAATTCTCTAAAACGCATGAGTTTATATAAAAAAAAATACCCTGTTTCTTTGTTAGAAATTTAGGACATTGCGGTTTCCAGTGGCCCTTTTCATTCCAATAGAAGCATTTTCCTTTTGGTATATCACCAGTAGTAGCAGCCTTTTTATTTTTATCTGTTTTCACAGCCTGAATAGGTTTCTTGCTATTCTTCCATTTCTTCTTGTTCTTTGGTTTGGAAGTAGAGGCAAAGTTTGCCTCAGCCTTAGCCACCCCATTAGCATTCCCAGAATTATGAGCTTTAGATCCCTTTTACTGTGGTCCTCCAATCAAATTTTCAAATATCTGAAGGTCTTTAACCAACTCGTGAAAGTCTTGTTCCTTCTTATTCATGACATAATTTGAAGTGTAAGGCAGAAAAGCTGGAGTTAGACTATTCAAGATTAGACTCACTTGAGTTGTCTGATCCATAACAGCTCCATGATTCTAAGCTTCTTGAAAATAACTTGCCATTTGGAGAAGGTGATCACGCACGTTCTGATGAGGAATCATCTGTGCATTAGTGAATTCCTCGTCGCTTCAAAGCGAGATTGAATTGATGCCATCCCGAATAGGTCAGTTAACTGGTTCATGATTTCTGAAGCCGTGTCAGTGTTGACAAACCTTGTTTTCAAGGTGTCAACCATGCTGGAAAGCACGAAGTATCAAGCTTTGTTGTTGGCATTCTGCCAACGCTCCTACTTCTCCTTTACAGCTTTGGTGGCATTATCACCTGGCTGCTCAGGAGACGGTTCAGTTAACACAAACAGGGAATTTTCACCAATGAGAGCAATATTAATGTTCTCTTTCCATTTGGGAAAGTTAGATCCATTCAGCTTATTATCAGTCAACGGTGACACCATGGGATTGGTCATTGTCATGTTGGATACTACAAATAACAATAAATAGAAATCAAGTAAGGTTCAAAACAAAATCTCATTCAGAAATTATTAGCACATAGCAAGTAGGAATGACAAGCGAAAATATTAAAACATACAATCCTAAATAATTTCTAAGGTTTTCAACAAACTGATATCAGTGTTCCGTTTAGGCGAGAGTCAAAGTTACCATCCATTGAATAGAGTTGTTCGCTAATCTAAAATGATAAATATTTTAGCAACCTTTTATTCGATCAAGATGAGAATTCGGCGTTCTCCCGTTTAGGCGAGAGTCAAGGCTATTCTATCTTATGAGCTTCTACCATTATTTCATACTTTTGTAAGCCTTACTAATAGTCGTCACCATTAGGGTGATCCATACTAAAAATAAACACTTACAAATAGTACTTATCTTTCGAGATTCTACGGCGTTAAATTGCTAATGAACGTTCCTCCATTATGGAGGATTACTCACTAAAACAATAAATATGCAGAACCAACAAAGATGATCGAATATCCTAGTAATAATAAAGCTCATTATTTAAAATGTATTTTCTTCTAATATTTATTTCAATCAATTTATTTTAAATATATATTTGTTTAATTAAAATTTATAATTTAGAATAAAACTCTAAATATAAATTTTAATTTAATATTTATAAAATTATAATTAGATGGATAAGAAAAATAAAATGAATTATTTCCATCTGATTAATAATTTTCAATAAATATTTAGAAAATTATTCAATTTAAGTTGTATCAAAATTAATTTAAATTAATTTTCAACTCAAATTTAATTCTCTATAAATATATATTGCATTTCGAAAAAATTAAAGTATATAAGAATACAATTTTCGAAAATGCTCTAAAATAAAATAAAAATAAAGCAAGAAAAAAATTATTCTAATTTTATGTTGGTCCAAAATTAATTAATAAAAATTAATTTTCAACTAATATATAATTTTCCTATTTAATTAAACATTAAGAAAATTTCAAATATTTAAGTATCATGATGAAAATCAACTTAAATATTAATTTTCTATTTAATTAAATACGACTAGAAAAATACTTCAAGCAAAAGAGATAATATCTATCTAGACTTTCATTGACTAATTAATTCTTTTTCTAATTATAATATATTTTAGTTCATTTATTTTAATTAATCATTAAATGAAAAGAAAACATTGATTTAAGTTGGTCCAAAATTAATTAAAATAAATAATTAATTTTCAACTTTAATCTATTTTTTTAAAAAAAATTCTTCCATAATATATGCAATTTCGAAAATAATGATTAACAAAATAAAATAAAATATATTTTGAAAATTATTCAAATTTAAGTTGTTTGAAAAAAAAGCAACTTAAAATAATTTTCTATTTAATTAAATTTCATGAAAATAATAATATTTAAGTATCATGATGAAAATCAACTTAAATATTTATTCTTCAACATAATTAAATGTATTAAATACAAGAATTAAATAATTAAGTATAAAAGAAACTTAATTAAGAAATCTAATTTAATACTAGAAAAATATTTTTAAAAAATAAGTTGGTCCAAAATTAATTAAAATACATAATTAATTTTCAACTTAAAATATTTTCCTAATTAAATATTAGAAAAAATAACTAGTACTAGAAATAACTATCTAGAATATATTTCAATTAACTAAGCGTTACTAGAAATAACTAACTAGAATATATTTCAATTAACTAAGTGTTGTTCTAAAATTAACTTTAAAATATTAAAATGAAAAATAAATTTCATATATTTTAAAAGTTAATTATGCTGCTAATTCAATTTTAATTAGGTTAGACTAATATAATTAACCTTATACAATTATTTAAATAAGGCAAATGGGCCTTCACAATTGGGGTGGTTCATGTGAGGGAGGGCTTGATTCCGTATGTCGTACCCACTGCTATAGGCCCCCTAACTCTCACACAAGGCTCAAAGGAGAGGAATTTAACCTTTAAATAAACAATTGTTATTAATTGAATAAGCCCAATTCTAATTGGGCCTAAATAAAATAACCTAAGTGAAATTTTATTTTTAGCAACCTAGTCCATTTACTTAGTATAACTTAAATGGGCTTCTTATATGCATCTAAGCCCAATAACCTAACACATAGGCTCACACAGATCAAATGATTTGGATGGGCCCTATCATGTTACTAGGTTTACACAGATAAAAGAAATGCAAAATTTACCTGTTACAAATTATTTATAAGATCTATTGACAATTGGACTATGATTAAAATCAGATCATTAGATTTGTCAACAAGTTAATAATAGGTTTGTAAATTTTTTTTTTTGAATACATATAATATAATAATCAAACAATACAAACAAACAAGTAACTGATCTTGAAATCTGTAAAGTAAGCTAAAATATCTCAATTTTAAATTTTAAAAAAATAAAATTTAAAATAAATATCTTAACTAGAATTTAAATTTAGGTTGTTAGATAATATTTGATAAAATTCAAAATACTAAAAAACTCCTAAATTTCCTAAATTCTAACAAAAAATCAAAAAAAATATCTAACCAATTTTCAAATTTCAAGTTTATTCAAAAAATTAAATTTATTTAAAATTTCTAATAAGATAATATAATAAAATATCTTGAATTTTAAATTTAGATATTCCTATTATTATATTCTAAGTCTTATAATTTTAATAAATTTAAATATTACAAAAATAAACTATTTAAAAAAAAAAAGATATTTTATTTGGTTATAATATTTTAAATTTTATTAAAATAATAAAATAAAATAAGTTTGAAAAATTTATGGTTTGAAACCTTAAAATTTCTATTCAAGCCTAAACTAACAAACTTTTCAAATTTTCATGTTATTTTTGCCAAAATATAATTTTAATAAAAAAAAATTCTAATAAGATAAAATGTTACACCTAACATATTCCTAATCTTATAAACTTAATTAATAAAATATATTTGAAAAATAACAAATTTGAAAAAGTATGATATGGTTAGCAAATTTTGAAATTTGAATCAAAAGATATGAAGAAAACAAGTTTGAGGCACAGGGGTATGCAATGCATACCCCTGCGCGCGCAGAAGCAAGGAAACAGTCGAGGAAGAGGCTGCAAGCAGCCTCATTTGTGTTAGAATTTTATTTTACCAGGATCTTAGATCTACTCACAAGTATGTTGTTTAACACCCTAAATATGAACTTTCTAAAACGATAAATAAACACATATAAAGTTAAGAAAACCTTACATTGGTTGCAGCGGAATAATGTCTCCTTCCACTCAGATCTCTAACCCTTGTATCCTTTCTGTCGCAGAGTATTATCAAGATCTGAGCCCGAATGTCTTTCTCTTTGTGTGTGATCCTTCACTGTCTTCCAATATATGATTGAGGTACCACTTGCTGTGTGTGGGCACTACTCTATCACTGAGGGTTTTGAAATTATGAAGAGGAAAAGAGAGAGGGTTAAGTTCGGCTATAGAGAGAGAGCGAAAGCTCAGTTTTCTGAAAAAGTAATTTTCTCACAGAATGACATAAAAGCATAATTTTGACTGAGCCCTCACTTTCTATTTATAGGCAACTACTAGGTTTAGGTTAGTAATTATTTGGCATTAAAATAATGAAAATATTAATTGGAGAATCTTGCTAAAGTGGCCGGCCAAGGTGTTTATTGGGCCTCACTTAGTTTTTGCAGTTTTCACAATTTTTATTTCTATTTTCTCAAAAATGCCAATTTTCCAATTCTAACATTTTAAATGGCAAAACTAATTATTTAATAACTAAAATAGATTATTAAATAATATTGTCATTTAATTTAATTATTAATTAGACATATAAAGTCTATTAATAAATAAATAAACCTAGAATCTCTTTTCTTTACAATTTCACCCCTGCTTAGTGAAAATTCACAAATCAGACATAGTCTAACTTTAGAATTATAATTGATTAATCACAAATTAATTATTGAGTCTTACAAGCAGTATAGTCTCAACTAGAATGGGGACCATGGATCTATATACTGAGCTTCCAATAAGTGAACCGAATTTACTAAGTAAATCCCTACTTATTAATACTTCGTTGAATCCACTCTTAGAACTTAGAATTGCACTCTCAGACTTATATAGAGCATATTGTATGTTCCACGATATAGATATGCTATCTCATTTAACCATTGTTATAATCTTATTGTGATCAAAGATCCTCTATATAGATGATTTACATTGAGATGGGATAATTTTACCGTTTTCAACCCTCAACGTATTTTGCCCCTTAAAACACTTAGCTACCTGTAAATGATGTTTAGTGATCTAAGAATTAGTCACTTAAACAACAACTCATCCATTTACTTCTATTTAGCTAAGCTCGAAGGGAATCATCACTTGACTTCTATACACTAGTAGAAGCTATAAATTACATATTTACGTTCAGCACTCCCACTCAATCATACTATCATGTTCCCAAAATATACGTGTCACCCTGACCCAAAAGTAGGCTTAACTAATAAATCAAAGAACATGAATAGTACTCCTGAGTTGAGCCTAAGCATATCAAGATTTAGATTCTTTTAATCTTAAGATCAACTACTGATATTGACTTGGAAAGATATAACGGTAAGTGTATAATATCTTAACTAAGTTCAATATCGGTCAAGTCCAATGTATACTCCATACATTTGAAACTAGTATACTTTACCAATGTCCTGGAAAGAACATAACACTTACTCCAAGTGTAAGTACACATCGACGTTGATTATCACATCAGTGTAAATCTAAAACACTGATGAAACAGGGACTTGTCCTTTGATTCATATAATCACAATCACATTCTACTGTGTTGACGATACTGCAATTGTGAATAAACATATGATCTGGACTAAACAGATTTTGTGTGTAAATGTAATAAACATATTAAACCATTAGCATGTAAAATTCATGCAAACATAAATCACTTCAAATTTCTTATATTGATAACTATTCAGATTGTAAAGGGTTTTATTTAGGGCACAAAACCCAACAAACTCCCACTTGCACTAACATAAAACAAACTGTGCAAAAAAATCAATCTGTTGTCTTGATCTTCAGATCAAGTGTAGTATATTTGAATCCAAGCAAACTTTTGGAAACTAGTTCATAAAAATATTTATGAAACATCCTTTACTATATGCTTTACTCATCAAGGGATACTGAAATCCTTACTGTTTTAAAGTACATCTGAATAAACAGAAGACATATCTCTCATATTTGAAAATATGGAATTCAGATAATACAGCGTAGACTTTTCTTCAGTAAAATAACTTTCAGGTAATTTTGAATTTACAAAGTTATAAATCTTCTCTGGTAGAGCTTGAATTATTATAGAATAATTCCTCCACCCCCAGAGTGACCACCATCTCATAATTCGAATGAGTTGGGTAGATACAAGGATAACTGATATACAGTTCCTTAATATCTGACATATAGATCACTTTCATAAATCTTTCTTGAATATCTTCTAATGTTCCTTATTTGATTACATCTTAGATAGCTCCCACTCAATAGCAGATTTCTGGTTAAATAATACTTTTAACCTCTTATTGTTTGGAGAGTTATCTAGTTGTGACTTATTGTATTAGACTGAAACTTTAAGTTTCTTTTAATACTAAATCATCAAGATAGCAGACTAGTATTTGAAGTTAAAAATACTTGCTAGAGATTAAGTAATCAAAATTAAGATACCATAAAACTTTATAAGGATTTAAGAAAACTTGGCTCAAGTCATTCGAATAGACTGAACTAGAATTCTTTTATCTTATTCTCATAATTATGATAAGTTATATCTATCCACATGAATGGTTAGATTTGCTTTTCAGTAGTGTTCTTAAGTTCCTATCACAAGTGTCAACCTAATGAATATGGGTAAAGAATTTTAAAATTCTCCCACTCAATTAAGGTAGTGTGATACATTATCAAAGAACTTTTATAGGTATCATTACTTACTACAACAGTAAAACTAAATTGGAACATACAATCAAGATCAAAGACTGATACTGATAATAGCTAATTCATTATATTACTTCCATGTTTAAATAAAATATGTGTTACATAGGGTATTGTGGATAAATTCCACCCCTAAGTATGTAGAGATTATGATCAACCCCTAAAGGTTATAAAAATCATGATTCTCTAAAAGTTATAGAGTTTTTGTGGAGTTGAATACAATCCAGAGTTCATGAGATATAAAAGATCGTTGAACTGGATAGTTTTCTTAACTTTTCTCCACCCCTATCAGATCAAAAGATCCTTTTATTAAACAAATTCTCAATAATTGTGTTAGAATAAACAATTATTAATAAACATAGAAATAATTTCTAGTGTTTATTTAATATATATCTATAAAGAGTTGTAAATATTATATAATTTGTATCAATAATAAAAAAACACTTACACATACAAACATATAAATATAATGTGGTAATTGTGGTTTAAAATGAAGTAAATGAAGCTCAATCTCATAAATTGTAATTTGTTTGAAAAAAAAAATATTATTGATAATAAAAAAAAATGTATTGCAACAATATGAGAAAACAGGGATAAAAATCCCTAACTTAAATTCGAAATCCAAATTGCCTTTAAACTAAAACAATTAATTCAAAAATAGATAAATGAGCTTCATCTTCATCTTGGACGATCTTCACCCTTTGTCCAGCTTTCAGATCCAACTCACTAAGATAGCATCTGAATTCAAGTAGCTTGGCCTACAAGAAGAAGAAATAAATAAACAAAGTTAGTCCAGAATCAATAATCCAATTGGATAATAATTCACTAAAACTCTTAAAGTTTATAGAAAGAAGTACCTTGTTTCTTTGCAAGAAGTTTAGGACATTGGGGTTTCCAATGACCTTTCTCATTGCAGTAGAAACACTTTCCTTTTAGTGCTTCACCAAAAGCAGCAACCTTTTTGTTTTTCATGCCTTTGGCATGCTTCTTGGTGTTTCGCCAGTTCTTCATAGATTTGGGTTTTGAAGCAGAGGCAGTATTTGCCTCAGGTTTGACCGTCCCATTACCATTGCCAGAATTTTGAGGTTTATTCCCTTTCTTCTTGGGGCCTCCAATCAAATTTTCATATGTCTGAAGGTCATTGACTAACTCATGAAAGTTTATGTCCTTTTTATTCATGACATAATTTGAGGTATAGGGCAGAAATGATGGAGTCAGACTATTCAAGATAAGGCTTACTTGAGTACTGTGATCCATTTTAGCACCATGATCCTGGGCTTCTTGGAAATAACTTGCCATTAGGAGAACATGATCACGCACATTTTGATGGGGTTCCATCCGTGCATTGATGTGTTTCTTAGTCGCGTCAAAGGGAGACTGAAGAGATGCCCTACCGAATAGCTCAGTTAACTTCGTCATAACTTCAGCAGCCTTTTCGGTTTTAGAAAACCGAGTTTTAAGGGTGTCAACCATGCTGGAAAGCATGAAGTATAGAGCTTTGTCGTTAGCTTTCTGCCAACGCTCATACTTTTCTTTAACAGCTTTGGTTGCATTGTCCCCCGGCACTTCAGGAGACGGCTTAGTTAACACAAACATGGCACTTTCTCCTATGAGAGCAATATTAATGTTCTCATTCCATTTTGGAAAGTTAGATCCATTTAGCTTATTTTCGGTCAAGAGTGATAGCATGGAATTCATCATGGTTATACAGGATACTACAAAATAATAAATAGAAATCAATAATGGTTTAACACAAAATCCAATTCAGAAATTATAAGCACATAGCATGTAGGAATGATAAGAGAAAATACTAAAAAAAAATACAATCCTAAATAGTTTCCAAGGTTTTCAACAAACTGATATCAGTGTCCCGTTTAGGCGAGAGTCAAAACTACCATCTATTGAATAGAGTTGTCATCTCATCTAAAATGTTAAACAGTCTAGCAACCTTTTATTCGATCAAGATTGGAATCCAGCGTTGTCCCGTTTATGCGAAAGTCAAGGTTATTCTATCTTATGAGCTTCTACCATTGTTTCATATTTTGTAAGTCAAATACAGTCGCCACCATTAGGGTGATCCATACCATATAAAACACTTACAAAGCTACTTATCTTTTGAGATTAAACTGTGCTAACTTGCTAATGAACGTTCCTCCATTAGGGAGGATTACTCACTAAAACAAAAGCTATGTAAAACCAACAATGGAGATCGAATATCTTAATAATAATAATAAAGCTCATTCTTTAAAATGTATTTTCTTTATTATTTATAATAAAATATATTCATCAAATATCAAATTTAGAATTTAAAATTCTAAATTAGAATTTAATTTAATATTTATAAATTTATACTTAGATGGTGATTGAAATAAATTGAATTATTTCCATCTTAGTAGTAATTTTGATATATAAATATTAAGAAAATTATTTAAGTTGTATTAATTTAAATTAATTTGCAACTCAAAATAAATTTTCATGAGAATATATTTATTATATTTTAAAAAAAGAAAGCATAAAAACTTTACTATTTTCGAAATACTTAAATAATAATTACTTAGAAAAAATATTTCAAGCAAAAAATATCACCTATCTAGATTTTCCTGTGACTAATTAATACAATTTCTAATAATATATTTTAATTTATTTATTTTTAAATTAATCAATAAATGAAAAAATCATTGAGTTAAGTTGGTCCAAGAATTAATTAAAATAAATAATTAATTTACAACTTAATCTATTTTTCAAGATAAATTCAAAATCATCTTGCATAATTAAATGCAATTTAGAAATTGATTAATAAAATAAAGAAAAAATATTCTGAAAATTATTTAAATTTAAGTTGAAAAATTAAATTTCAACTAAAAAATAATTTTCTATTTAATTAAGTGTCATGAAAATAAATATTTAAGTATCATGATGAAAATCAACTTAGATATTTAATTTTTCAATTTAATTAAATGTATTAAATTCAAGAAATAAATAATTAAGTGTAGAGAAGGCTTAATTATTTATCTCTAGTTTAATACTAGGAAAAATATACTTATTAAATTGTACCAAAATTAATTATTTAAATAATTAATTTCACAATGTATAATATTTTTCTATTTAATATTAGAAATAATAAGTAGTCTAGAAATAACTATCTAGAAAATATCTTATTTGACTAAGTATCTTTTCCACAAAAATTTGAAAAAATATCTAATTTAAGTTGTTATAGAAAAAATCTAGAACTTAAATATTTTCAAATTTAAATTTAATTAAATATCAAAAATTAATTTGTAACCACTTAATTTGAAAAACATTTCATTTTAAGTTTAAAACTAACTTAAAAAATATCTTAAGAATCTTTAATAACTAATGCTAGAATTCCTCAACTTAATTTTAAATTTAAATAAAATATTCAAATTTAAGTTAGATAAGAAAAATCAGTTAATATAACTAATTTATAACTTAAATAGGAATATTTTATTAAATAAGCTTCAGAAAGAATCTAGTTAGTTAAAATTCTTTATTTAATTAAATACAAGAAAAATATAAATATTTTGTCTAGAAATAATATCTAAAACTAAGAGTGTTTTTCTTAAAATTAACTTTAAAATATTAAAATGAAAATAAATTTCATATATTTTAAAAGTTAATTATGTTGCTAATCAATTTTATTAGGTTAAACTAATTTAATTAACCTAACACAGTTATTCAAATCAGGCAAATGAGCCTTCACAATTGGTGTATTTCATGTGAGGGGGAGCTGGGTTCAGTATGTCGTACCCACTTCTAATGGCCCCCAACTCTCACACAAGGCCCAAAAGAGAGGAATTTAACCTTAAAATAAATAACTGTTATTGTTTAATAGGTCCAAAAACTAAATGGACCTAAATAAAATCTATCATGGTGTGACATTTTATTTAGCAACAACCTATATGCATCTATATAATAAAATAAACATATAGGCTCACACAGGCACACATTTGGATGGATCCTATCATCTTGATAGGTCATACACAGATGAAAGAAGATTGTAAAATTTACCTGTTACAAATTATTTACTTGACCTATCGTCAATTGATCCATGGGTTAAAATCAGATTCATTGGATCTGTCAACAAGTTAACCATGGAAATTTAGATCAAGCAATAATAGGTTTTATAAAACTTACAGATAAGCTAAAAACACATACTCCTGCAACAAGGTTAACTGGATAGTTGGATGTAGGATTTATTTAATTTTAAATAATTAAATTTCAAAAAATAAAATAAATAATAAAAAATATATATATATTTTCGAAATTAATAAAATAATAAAAAAAATAATATTTAAAATTAAACCTACAATTTTGAAAAATTAGGTTTCAAATAACCTAAATATCATTTCAAAATTTGCTAACTACTTTAAAAAAAATTAATATTATTTTATAAATTAATTATTCAATAAAAATTAAAAAAGATAAATAAATATCTTTTTCAGATTTTATAGTTTAATTTAAATAAATAAAATAACAAAATTTAAAAGTTAGCAAAATATCTTATTTCTATTCAAAATATCATGATTATAGTTATCTTATTTTAAATTTAAATAAGGTCAAATTAAAAAAAAATATATATATTTAATTTTAAAAAAAAATTAATATCTGACCATAAATTTAAAAATAAGATAAGATATAATCAAATTTAAAAATAAGCTAAAAAAAAACAAGCAAAAAGATAGATTTTTTTACTTGTTTTCAAATTCAAATTACACTAATATCTAAGATTAATTTTAAAAAATTCAAATTAATTTATTTATGATATTAGATTTAAAAATTGAAAAATAAAAATCAAAATACAAAACTACACAAAAAATCGGAAGTTAAATCCATGAAATAGCATGAAAAATCGAAGAAAAACGAAAAAAATCCGAGCTGTACGGACAGTATGCTGTGCATACTACCCGCGCGCGCAGGTGGGGTTGCGCTGCCGAGAAAACTCGGCGCAAGGGAGAAGTTGCAGCATTTCCGTGCGTGGAAAGGGGTTTCAAACACCCCTGGGCATGTTGCTCGGACAAAATCTTGTCCGAACACACGTATGACCGAGGATCACTCGGTTCCGCGCGCGTGGGTGAGTGCTTCATCCTAATATTTTTTCGAAACTTCAAAAAATCATAACTAATTCAAATTAAATTGAAATTGAGTTCTGTAAAAAAATAAATTGCTTAATTTTCTCCATACTATCCAACAAAAATAATTCCACAAACAGAATTTTAATTATTTTTCACGAAAATTCACAAACATCAATCAATCATCATATCAACACAACACAAGCAAATCAATTACCATGGCTTTGATACTAGTTGTTGGAATTTTATTTTACCAGGATCTTAGATCTACTCACAAGTATGTTTTTTAACACGCTAAATATGAACTTTCTAAAACGATAAATAAACACATATAAAGTTAAGAAAACCTTACATTGGTTGCAGCAGAATAATGTCTCCTTCCACTCAGATCTCTAACCCTTGTATCCTTTCTGTCGCAGAGTATTATCAAGATTTGAGCCCGAATGTCCTTCTCTTTGTGTGTGATCCTTCACAGTCTTCCAATCTATGATTGAGGTACCACTTGCTGTGTGTGGGCACTATGTTGGGTTTTATGCCCTAAATAAAACTCCATTTCAATGTAATCTATTTTATTCAACATCAATAAAGAAACAGAAGTATTTTTCATTCATTTGTGTATGTTTTGGTTCACTTTATAAATTGCTTAACTATTTGATTTGTAAATTCATCTTAAACCCTTTTCACATACTTGATCCTGTTTATTGTGTTGTCATCACTTTGGAAAGTAAACATGACTATGTGAATAAAGTTTCCTAGATTTATCAGACACAGGGTTTTACTGATATGATAATCTACAACAAGAGGTTACTTGCATTTGGAGAAATGCTATGTTCTTTCCAGAACATTGGTTAAAGTAAAGCTCAGGTTGGATGCATGGAGTATGCATCGGAAGGGACCGATATTGAACTTTGACTTAGATTTATTAAACTTACCGTAAAATCTATTCAAGTCAATATCGCCTAGTTGATCCTAGATCAAATGTTCTTAATCCTGTTATGATTAGGCTCAATCTTGAAAGGCTATTCGTGTTCTTTTATTTGTTAGTTAAGCCTACTTTTAGGTCAGGGTGATACGTACATTTTGGGAACACGGTAGTGCAATTGAGTGGGAGCGCTAACATAAAGATGGAATCTATAGCTTCTATCTGGCGAATAGTAAGCAAAGGATGATCTCCTTCGAGCTTGACCAAACGAACATAAATGGTGGAGTACTCATTTCACATAAGCTGAAATATCATTTATACGAGGTCAAGTGTTTTAAGGATAAAATACATAGTAGGGTGTAACGGTAATCTAATCCCTTTACAGTGTAGATCATTCATACAGAGGATCATTGATCAAACTAGGATTATAACAATGGATAACTAATGATTTGTCTATATGGTGGAACATATAGAGCATTCTATATACTGAGAGTGCAATTCAAAGTTCTATGTGTGGATTCAACGAAAAATTAATAAGTTAGTGAATTTTAGTAATAAATTCTTGATCTACTTAATTGAAGCTCGGTTATATAGACCCATGGTCCCCACACTAGTTGAGATAATATTGCTTGTAAGACTCATGTAATTGGTTTTGATTAATCAATTATAATTCTCAAGTTAGACTATGTCTATTTGTGAATTTTTCACTAAGTAAGGGCGAAATTGTAAAGAAAGAGTTATTAGGGACATATTTGTTAATTATGATACTTTGTATGGTTCAATTAATAAATATGATAAATGACAATATTATTTAATAATTATTTATAATTATTAAATAGTTAGAATTGGCATTTAAATGGTTGAATTAGAAAATTGGCGTTTTTGAGAAAATCAGATACAAAAGTGATAAAACTGCAAAATTGCAAAAAGTGAGGCCCAAATCCAATAAGCCATGGCCGGCCACTTTTTTAGCTATTATCCTCTTATATTTTCATTATTTTAATGCCAAATAATTCAAACCTAACCCTAGTGGAATGCTATAAATAGGTAGTGAAGGCTTCAGGAAAATTACACTTCTCATTCAGAAAAACCTGAGCCTCTCTTTCTACCTTTGGCCGCCACTCTCTCTGTCTCTTCTTCCTTAATATTTTGAAACTCTTAGTGATTAGAGTAGTGCCCACACACACCAAGCAATACCTCAATCATAGTGAGGAAGATCGTGAAGAAAGATTTTCAGCAAAAGGAGTTTCAGCATCAAAGATTCAGAGAAAGAGGTCCAGGTTCAGATCTTGATAATACTCTGCGACAGAAAGGATACAAGGGTTAGAGATCTGAACGGAAGGAGTCATTTAATTCCGCTGCACCAAATGTAAGGTTTCCTAAACTTTATATGTGTTTATTTCATCGTTTTAGAAAGTTCATATTTAGGGTGTTAATCAACATACTTGTGAGTAGATCTAAGATCCTGGTAAAATAATTTCCAACACACTACTCTATCACTGAGGGTTTCGACATTATGAAGAGGAAAAGAGAGAGGGTTAAGTTCGGCTATAGAGAGAGAGGGAAGGCTCAGTTTTCTTAAAAAGTAATTTTCTGACAGAAAGACATAAAAGCATAATTTTGACTGAGCCATCACATTCTATTTATAGGCAACTACTAGGTTTAGGTTAGTAGTTATTTCGCATTAAAATAATGAAAATATTAATTGGAAAATCTTGCTTAAGTGGCGGGCCAAGGTGTCTATTGGGCCTCACTTGGATTTTGTAGTTTTCACAATTTTTATTTCTATTGTCTCAAAAACGCCAATTTTTCAATTCTAACCTTTTAAATGCCAAAACTAATTATTTAATAACTAAAATAGATTATTAAATAATATTGTCATTTACTTTCATTAGTAATTAGACATATAAAGTCTATTATAAATAAACCTAGAATCTCTTTTCTTTACAATTTCACCCCTGCTTAGTGAAAATTCACAAATCAGACATAGTCTAACTTTAGAATTATAATTGATTAATCACAAATCAATTATTGAGTCTGACAAGCAGTATAGTCTCAACTAGAATGGGGACCATGGATCTATATGCTGAGCTTCCAATAAGTGAACCGAATTTACTAAGTAAATCCCTACTTATTAATTCTTCATTGAATCCACTCTTAGAACTTAGAATTGCACTCTCAGACTTATATAGAGCATATTATATGTTCCACGATATAGATATGCTATCTCATTTAACCATTGTTATAATCTTATTGTGATCAAAGATCCTCTATATAGATGATTTACATCGAGATGGGATAATTTTACCGTTTTCACCCCTCAACGTATTTTGCCCCTTAAAACAGTTAGCTACTTGTAAATGATGTTTAGTGATCTAAGAATTAGTCACTTAAACAAGAGTTCATCCATTTACTTCTATTTAGCTAAGCTCGAAGGGAATCATCACTTGACTTCTATACACCAGTAGAAGCTATAGATTCCATATTTATGTTCAGCACTCACACTGAATCATACTATCATGTTCCCTAAATATACGTAGCACCCTGACCCAAAAGTAGGCTTAACTAATAAATCAAAGAACATGAATAGTACTCCTGAGTTGAGCCTAAGCATATCAGGATTTAGATTCTTTTAATCTTAAGATCAACTACTGATATTGACTTGGAATGATATAACAGTAAGTTTATAATATCTTAACTAAGTTCAATATCGGTCTAGTCCAATGTATACTCCATACATTCGAAACTAGTATACTTTACCAATGTCCTGGAAAGAACATAACACTTACTCCAAGTGTAAGTACACATCATCGCTGATTATCACATCAGTGTAAATCCAAAACACTGATGAAACAGGGACTTAGTCTTTTGATTCATATAATCACAATCACATTCCATTGTGTTGACGATACTGTAATTGTGAATAAACATATGATCTGGACTTAACAGATTTTGTGTGTAAATGTAATAAACATATTAAACCATTAGCATGTAAAATTCATGCAAACATAAATCACTTCAAATTTCTTATATTGATAACTAATCAGATTGTAAAGGGTTTTATTTAGGGCACAAAACCCAACAATTTGACCATGAATGCTCGGCCCATACAGCCTGTTCAGACAGGGCATGTTCGAGAAAACTCTGCCATTTCTGTCTGAGTTGACATGCGTGTCCGAGCGGTTCCAAGGGTCGTGCGCGCGCGTGTGTGCATTCAAATCCTGATATTTTTGTTCAAATTCAAAAAATCATAACTTATTCATAAAAAATCCAAATTAGGTTCTGTAAAAGCCTAAATTTATTAATTTTTTGTCTACTTTCCAGAAAAAATATTTCCAGATCGAAATAAAAAATATTTGAGTAACACACATTGCGATTTCTAAACTATCATCTCATAAGCATATAAACCACATGAAAACCATCCAAATCAATATAAATCATCATTTTAATTCATATTTCATAAAGTAAATCTTTACCATGGCTCTGAGGCCAGTTGTTGAATATATTTTACCAGGATCTAGATTTACTAAGAAGTATGTTTTATTAACATCCTAATATGAATTTTTAAAACGATGAAATTAAACACATATAAAGTTTAAGAAAATCTTACATTGGGTGCAGTGGAATAATATGTCTCCTTCCACTCAGATCTCTAACCCTTTTATCCTGTCTGTCGTAGAGTATCACCAAGATCTGAGCCTGAATGTCCTTCTCTTCAATCTAGATTCTTCATAATCTTCCACACTTAATGGCAAAAATTTTCATCTCTTGTTAAGTGTGATCCATCACTATTTATTTATAGGTAAGCACTAGGTTTAGGTTAGGAATTACTAAGCATTAAAATAATGAAAATATTAGGTGGAAAAAACCTCATAAGTGGCCAGCCATAGACTAATGGGCCCCACTTGGTATTTTTCCAATTTTGACAATTTTCATTTTCATTTTCTCAAAAACGCCAATTTTCCAATTCTAACCATTTAAATGCCAAAAGAAATTATTTAATAATTAAAATTAACTATCAAATAAAATTGTCATTTAATATATTTATTAATTAGACATAATAAAGTCTTCCAATTACTAAATAAAACCTAGAATCTCTTTTCTTCACATTTAAGCCCTTGCATAGTGAAAATTCATAAACTAGACGTAGTCTAATTTTAGAATTATAATTAATTAATTAAAATCAATAATTTGAGTCTTACAAGCAGTATGGTCTAAACTAGTATGGGGACCATGGGCCTATATAATTTCGCTTCCCATAAGCTGAACTAGAATTTACCGAGTAAATTCACTAACTTATTAATTCCTTGTTGCATCCACTCATAGAACTTGGAATTGCACTCTCAGTAATATAGAACGCTCTATATGTTCCACCATATAGATACGCTATCAACATTTAACCATCGTTCTATTCTCAATAATCAAAGATCCTCTATAGATGATTTATACCGAGTAGAAATAAATTCACCGTTTCACTCCTCAATGTATTTTATCCTTAACACACTTAGCTTCCTGTAAATGATATTTCAGTGAATATGATCACTGAAATAAGAGCTCTTCCATTTACATCTATTAAGCCAAGCTCGAAGGAAATCATCGTTTCACATCTATGTACCTATAGATGCTATAGATTCCATATCTATGTTTAGCGCTCCCACTCAGTCATACTACCATGTTTCCAAAATGTACGTATTACCCTGACCAGAAAGTAGGTTTAACTAACAAATTAAAGAACATGAATAACACTCCTGAGATTGAACCTAAGCATATCAGGATTAAGATATTTTGATCTAAGATCAACTAGTGATATTGACTCAGAAAGATACAACAGTAAAATTATAATATCTTAACAAAGATCAATATCGGTCCAGTCCAATGTATACTCCATACATTCAAAACTAGTATACTTTGCCAATGTTCTGGAAAGAACATAACACTTATGGAAAGTGTAAGTACCCTTCATCGCTGATTATCACATCAATGTAAATCTAAAGCACTGATGAAACAGGGACTTTGTTTTTCAAAGCATATAATCACAATCACATTCCACTGTGTTGACATCACTGTAATTATAAATGACTATGTAACACCCTAACTAGCATAGGCGTGTTAACGTGATTTTTAAACGTACTGTGCAGCTCGTTGCTAATTAACGAGGTTTATGGAAATCGTGATTAATTAAAATTTTGTTATTTAATTAAAACTTATATATATTACATACAAAATATTTTGGGATCCCGATTACAAAACACTTTACAAAAGTTTACTAGTCCTTTAAAAAAATATTTGTCGCCCAGCGACTAACTACAAAAGCACTGTTGTCCCGAGGATCGTACGCTCCAGGCCTAATCGCCCCGACATGTACAATCTTCATTGGCTCGTCCTCACGGTTCCTCAGCTTTGACCTTGCCCTTACCTACACATAAACAAAGCACTGTGAGTCGACAGACTCAGTAAGAAAAGCATAATATAATAAAACATACTAAATCCTATGTTATAATCAAGCGCCCATACACCTAACCATAACCCTAACTGAATCAGGGACGTCCATGACAACGTATGATTAACTGCGAATCCAGCCTATACTTTGTACTCTAGTCGTACCTAAGTGGTAGCAGATAATCCATACTAACTGATAGCCTAGCATATATCTGTTGGCATCTCGGTGTAACTCTATGTACACCTCACTGTTGCCCTGATATGCTAATCTGATGGCTATATAAAATTTGCCTAACATATATCTAATATGTTAATCTGATGGCAACTGACATGTACGCTAAACATGTATAAGCATATGCAATACATTATACTAATCTTACCTCGATTCTGAATTCAGGTGTGTCGGTCAACCTGAGTGGAACGAACTGCTCGGCAAATTACAGGCTCTTAAACCATAATAATCACAACACTGATAAGTGACACGCTAAATCACTTCCCGGGGACTTAAACTAGAAACTAAAAGTTTCCCTATCGATAAAAAGCATGGCAATACCCTAAACAACACAAAAATGGGAAGAACTAGGGTTCCCAAAATTGTCCTAACCGGTAGACCGATTCCTCAACCGAAATTTCGGTTTAGGAAAAATTCCTGGAAGCCCCAACCGGTGACCGGTTCCTAATGGCCTCCCTGAATCGGAATTCCGGTTCAGTGCAGGAATTTTTTCAAAATTCGATAACTCGACCAAATCAACCCCAAACCAATTCAAACTTTCCAGGCCTGCTCTAAATACCCCAAATAACATTTCGAAATCAATAAAATAACCCAGCATGCACAAAATAAAAAACCACCATTAATGAGCCAAGCTTGAGTTCAAAACTCCAAAGCTTGCTCAAACAACAAAACAACAACCAAATCAAGCATAGATCAACATAATAACTCATAATTAACCCTCTGTAAACAACATCCAACAACTTTAGCAACTACAGCAACTAAAATCTCAATTCAACATTAAAGCTCCAAGCTTTGAGTTCAAAAACTCAAACTTGGTTAAATCTAACTAACATGCATCAAACCTGCTTTAATTCATTCAATTTAAACATATATAAACTACAGAAAACATCCCATAAACCCAGCAGCAACAACATCAAATTAGGAAGCATGCAACTATCAAATTTTTCTTAAAATTTAAGAAACTTAGAAGAAAGCTATAAGAATCTTACCAACAACTTCAGATCACTAAATCTTGAGAAAATAGCTTGAATTACCAAAGAAAACACCAAGATTCTTGCTGCTCAAAGAGGGGCCGAAAGAGAGAGAGCGTTTGAGAGAAAAAAATGGAATTTTGCTTTTCTTTGATTTTTCAATAAAATGAATAACTAACATACTAATCCATTATTTTAGCCAATTTAATTCAAAATAACTCAAATAATCACATAACACCAAGTACACTAAAGGACAAAAGCTTATGGGGCAAAATGATTATTTTGCCCCTCCCATACTAAAGGATTAAAAAGCATTAAAGGGTAGTTTGGGAAAACTCTAAATTCCCGACTAATCTCGACATTCCCAATGTCTAACAACACCGCCCTGCTAATCTAAAAATACTAAATTGTGATTCTACTAAGCCATACACCTCGTTCCATGTTGCTGGGCACCGAAAAGGCAAAATTATGAAATTTCACTATATGACACAAAAATACATTCTAAATTCAAATATAACAACATAAATAATTATTTAAATATCTATAAATAATTTTCATAATTAAATCTTAATTATCTGCTAATTTCCAAATTTAAACTAAGCGATCTTTACAGACTATATGTTCTGGACTTAACAGATTTGTACATATATTAAACCATAAACATAAAAACAACATGTAAATATAAATGACTTCTAATCTTTTATGATAACAAATCAGATTAGATTGTAATGGGTTTTATTTAGGGCATAAAATCCCAACATAGAGTGCCCTACACTTTCGTTTATGCACCTCCAATAATGAAGTCGAACATGAAGCTATACTAGCAGGCTTAAAGTTTGCTTAGGAAGTAGGAGCCCAGCACATTGAGGTGCATAGTGATTCCCAGTTGGTGGTAAAGCAAATATCAAGTGAGGACCAGAAAAAAGGTGAAAAAATGGTCACTTATGTCATGATGTCTCAAGATTTGCTTCAAGGGTTTAAAGGATACAACATTCCCCACGTTTTAAGGGACCCAAATTCATTCGCAGATATGCTTGCCAAACTTGCAACTGATCTTGAGATCATTTTGCAGAGAGTAGTGCCAGTTTGTCACCTAGAAAATCCAAGCGTCATGGTTCAGGGGGTAAATTCCATTATCGGCAATTCTCATTCTTAGATGGCACCCATTTACAATTTTCTAAGTTTTGGAAAGCTTCCCATAGACAAATTGCCTCCAGGAAGGTCCAATCCTACGCTCCTTGATATATGATCATGGATGGAAAGTTTTACCGCTGGGCACTATCAATGCCATACTTAAGATGCATCGTTGAAATCAAAATCAGTGCTCTAATCCATGATATTCATGTTGGCTTCTATGGTGATCACACATCAAGTCCAAACTAATCAACGAAAATCCTTTGACAAGGGTATTTTTGGCCGAAAATGAAGAAGGATTTAATAGAATATGTTCGGAAATGTGAACAATGCCAGATGTATGCTAAGATTCCATGTGCACCACAAACTAAAATCACACTTATGAGCAGCCCTTGGCCTTTTACAGTTTTGGGTATTGATTTAGTAGGAGCCCTCCCCACTGGAAAAGGAGAAGTCAAATACATGATAGTCGCGGTTGATTACTTCACTATGTAGGTTGAGGCAGAGCCGATGAACACCGTCACCTCAAAGAAGGCCTTGGACTATGTCATCAAGAAGCAAAAGCGATTCCTGTAGTAGCGGCGAGCAAAATGGGAGCAGCCTAAACCGCGAAAACGGGGTTGTGGGAGAGCAATACAAGTGTCGTACTGCTAGGCGAAGCGGTGGACATCGTGCGTCGTTTAGGACTTCCATACAAGATTTTTTCTGATAATGTGAACCAGTTTGATAGCAAAAATTTCACCAACTTCTATGCCCAACATGGAATCGTAAAAAATTTCTCAGCTGTAGCCCGGCCACAGGCCAATGGACAAATAGAATTCGTAAACAAAATTATGGAAACAACATTGAAGAAGAAGCTCCGGGCATGCAAAGCTCATTGGCTAGAAGAGCTTCTGCGAATTCTTTTGGCCTATAGCACTACAGAGAGAACTTTAACAGGACACATGCCATATGCGATGGCTTACAGGTATGAAGCAATAATCCTAATGGAGACAACGATCCCCTCTCACCGATGAGAAAACTATGATCCTTCCCAAAACCACTCCTTACTCCAGGAATTGTCTGATCTAATTGAGAAACTCGGGGAATAGTCATAGGTCAATCTCAAAATGTACCAAGGCAAGATTTCCTGGCACATTAACTCTAAAGTCAAGAATAGTACATTTGAATTTGGGGACCTTGTCCTGAGAAGAGTATTCCCAACTTTGCAAGAACAAGGAGTGGGGCTACTCAGGCCAAACTAGAAAGGCCCATACGAAATACTTCAAAAATGTGGGCAAGGAATGTTTCAACTTAAAGGCCAAGAAAAGTCGCCTGAGTGTTACCATGGTTTTAGCCCAATAACAAGGGAAAACACCTAAAACAAATAACATCCTCAACCACCTTTCCAAAAGCAAACCTTTGTAAAAAGTAGTGGTCAGGAAATGCTTAAAACGCGAAAGCCTAACCTTCCATGAAAAAAAACCATCCCTATCAAAGCATCCTTCGAAAACACTATGTGTGGGTAGTTAAGTACTCAATGCACTTAAAAGGCACTATGCCTTGTGATAGCTTGATGCTCTGAGAGAAAGTTAATAGACCATTTACCTTGTTAGACTATTTAGCTAACTTAAATTTGCAACTACCAAAAGGGTTTTGACGAGAGTAATCCTACCTGAGGATAGGACACAAGTGTGTGGACCCCAAATACTTCCTAAATCAGCAGAGGGATTAAAAGTTAGGCAAAGTCTAAGGTTTGACGTTTTGGCTATTGGAACCAAAATTCTCTAAACAACCTAAGATAAGAACCCCTAAAATGGTCTCGCAAGCAAGTAAAGCAGAATAAAAGCTTAGAAGAAAACAAGTAAATGAAACTAAAACGCCTATATCTATTATAATGCCCTACAAACTAGCCTTGCTTAGTCATGAACATTATTCCTTGCTTTGAACATGAACATCATTTCTTGCTTTGAACATGCTTTGATTCTTACGTTAATCTGGTTAATTTTTCCATTTAGTCATGAACATTATTCCTTGCTTTGAACATGCTTTGAATCTTACGTTAGATTGTTGTCCTTTAAGTATTTTGATCCGCATGATAGACTTAGGATACATAATGTGTGATTTCTAGACAAAAAAGATTTGAATCTGACCTTTGTTGTGATTCTCAACTCATTGAGTCACGACGAACATGTTTCAGTTCTTGAGAAAACACGAGTTCTAATCCATGCACATCCTGGCCGGCTAAGGAGGTCTTATTCAAGACTTGGTTGGCCAAGGGAGCCTATCAAGGGGTCTGGCCGGCCAAGGGGTTGTGGCCCATAGGCTGGCAATCCTATGCCTGGAACTACGGTTCCTAGCCAGCTACTAGGGTAAGTGTAGGGGTCTGGCCGGCCACTAAGGCCTAGAACCCTGGTCTGCCAAGGCTAAAGCTCAAAGTGGGAGCTAGGTTTTCTCCCTCTTTTGACGTCAGTGAGGCTCTTCTGATTGCCTTTGAGGCATATAAAATTGTGACCTTATGCTTAGTTTATCTTAGAAACTCTGTATAAGGCTTTGTAGTGATTTTATATGTCTTCGTAAGTTTACTTAAGACTGTACTTGTTCGATGATTCACCACGTACCTTGTGTTTTACCTTGAAGGTACCTTTGGGTACAGTTGACTTGAATGTGTTTGTAGCTTTGTCAGGCTGCTCACCTCCCCTTATTTCTTCCATGTTGGCAGCACCGGGTGTTGAATAAGAGAAATGATAGCTATGTAGGTCCCTCATTTACTTCGTATTTACAAAACGAAATACACCTTCCGTAGCGTGCCTAAATATTACCCTCATGTGGCTAGGGTGGCCACAAGAGGTCAAGTTAGGATGATGGAGGAGACTTCTCAGCCCGTGTTGATGTTGAGCTAGAGATTGACCATGGGGTTGAGAGTCCGAATACCGTATCTGATCTAGAGGAGGCTGCAAAAGTGAGGAGGAGTAGGTAGATGACTTGATTAGTCCTCCCAAATTGTCCCTTGGGTCACTATGATGCCAATGGTAACCCGCTAAAGAGGCTAGGTAAGCCTTCAGAGCTTGCATTTTATTATGTCTTGGAGCAATCTTTTGAGCCTAAGATACTATATGCAAAATCTAAGGGAGGCAAGTGGATCTCCCCTGTATCTTCTATCTCTATTGACAGCTTTGAAAGGTTATGGGCCAATGGGCTAGTAGGTGACATTCATTACAAGATTCCCTTGTGGGATCATCTAGTGCATAGACTGGCCCTCAACTGGATGGCGTGGTATGAGTACCACATCAAATAGGGAATTGTTTTACCTCTCCACCCATATAGCCATTTCTATACATTCAATGTACTCTACGTATAGAGGAATACATAAAGTTGAACATAGTAAAATAGGAAATTGAAAGATTTCGTTGAAATTATTCGTTTGGAAATTTCTTAAAAGCTAATCATAGGTTCTTCTTTCCATCGAAACAATAGGGTCGTTATGCTCTTTACTAAACTTGGTGAATCAAGTACCTATCAATGATGTTTGTTTTGTATAGGGAGCTAGGGTGGCCTCAACCTACTCATTATGAGATTGGATATTACTTTGATTTGGAGTATGTTTTGCAGAAAAATTGGTTTGGATATTTATACTTTGGCCAAGTTGGGCACCAGTGGTTAGGTGATACCCACAGTTCACCTATGGTGAAGGTTGATGAGTACACTAAAAAATACTTCATTGCTTGGGATGTTAAGGGTGTCTGCATTGGTGCTTTTGGAGGGTGTCGTTCTTCAAGCGCTGTATACCAACTTTGCAAATAAGCGATAGGAAAACAGCAACTTATCTCTATCGGAAGAGACTAGAAACACATTTAGGTTGACTTGTGTGGCCAACTTTTGGAAATATGGCTTATATCTCTTGTTCTTGGAGTTATAGGGGCACCAGCTGTAGATGAGGCCTACCTTAGAGATGGGCAGGCTCCTGACTTGGATGATGAGGTACCTTTATCTCACATTGCACAGAATCTAGAGAGGAAGGAGAGGGCCCTTCGTCAGCGCGTGGTTAGCAGAGGCTCAATTAATAATGCTTCTTTCCAAATCAGGTCTAGAGGCGAGCCTTCTGAAGGACCTGCTCGCCCCTTACTTACATCAAAAGGCAGGGGCAAGGCGGTTGTGGAGGATTTTGATAGTTCCTCCTCTAATGAAAATGGTATTTGATAGTTGATAACACCATACTCTTATCTTGAATTGAATGTTTGTGATTGGTTTCTGACTTTGTTCCTTTCTTTTTGCAGATATGTCTTCCAGGCTGAGAGGTCTTGCTGGGGGACATTCAAATGAGCCCGCAAGACAAGTGAAGGCCAAGCTGGCCAAGACTTTTCATGGTGGAGATGCTGCTGGGTCGTCCTTACCTCCCCCTTCGCTAGGGCCTACACCAGTTGGGCAGCCTGTGATACGACCGACATGCCAAGGTACTTGGAGGCTCGGTAGAGGAGCGAGGTTTATTACTAGATAGAGGGTTGCTAAGGCAGCTAATAGATGCACAGAGAAAGCTCTCCCTTTCATGGATGTGGATCTAAAGGAGCTTGGTGACGACAAGCCGAATAGGCTATACTTTCCCAGTCTTTGGGATCTTTCTGTGGTAAGTTGTACTTTTAGCTCTGTTCACCTTTTTTGCCCTATGTAGGCTAGTCAACCTTAGGGTTTGTTGCATGTGTCTGGCTGGCCTTGGATGTACCTGTGAGGGGCTAGCCAGCCATAGCAATCCCATGGGGGGGCTGGCCGACCAGTGTTATGGCTTTGACAAAGATGTTTTTTTGTTTTATTTTTAGGCCTTAATGAAGCTAAGCTCAGCATGTGATGGCTCCCGGGGATCCTCAGATGCTCTTCGGGAGTAGGTGAAGACCTTGGAGGCTTCCCTTTTGGTTAAGGACAATGCCATATCTGAGTTGGAGGCTCTCCTTGTGGAGAGATAAAGAATGGATTTGGCTTAGAGATTATGCTTGGCGCTAGAAACACAGAAAATAGTACACAAGCTTCCTTCATCTTTGGGCTGAAGTCTGACCTTGATCAGCACAAGCAGAAATTGAGGTAGGCTCTTGATGGCCAGCAGGCCATAAGGGAGGAGTATGCTAACTTGTTCTCCGAACTCACTTATGAGTTCAAGTTGCATAACCCCCGAGCTAGTATGTCATTGATGGGAAATAAGGCTTTTGTGGAGAGAATGTTGGCTCGTGGAAAGGTGATTTTTTAGAGTCAGATGGAGGCAAACCCAACCGCTGCCTATCGAGAGTGGTCATCATCAGAGACTCATGTCGAGGGGCTGGCCGACCCACCACCTATGGAGGTGGTGGTCCGTAAGCATAGTGACGACCACGCCGGCCAGCATGTTGATGGTAAGGCTGGCCTAGACTTTGGGTATCTCGATCTTGCGACTTCAGATTCAGCTCCTCCTGCCCTTGCACACATTTAGGCAGTACTTTTATTAGTAGTAATCAACATTATATTTGCATAACATAGACAATATTTTCATGTTTCGCATAGCTTGTGGCTTTCATGGCCTGTGGCCTTTTATCTTTACAACACTACTTACTTTCATGTTCCACGTGGAATGTTGCATTTTTAGAACATGACTTTATTTTCATGTTCCATGTGGCCTGTGGCCTTTTTAGAACACTACTTTATTATTCACCCAAGTCCTTCATGTTCATATCTTTTGCCTATAGGACCTCTGTTTTTGAACACTACTATCGTTTTGCCCTAATGCTTTTTATCATGGATTGTGTGACCAACCAGGCGATCTATAATCTTGGCTATCTTCTTATGGCCTTGACAAGTAAGGGACCATATTTACTTAGCCAAGCCAAAGTATGCATGCACGACTTAGAGGCAGGTTAAGCAACGTATTCTAAACATTAAAATTTCTCTGGTTAAGTTCTTTGTGCTAGTTCAATGGCTTGTACAGTATGGGTGCCCCCAAGTGACCATGCAGACAAGTCTCTTGGTGATGGGGCTACCCCTACTTGCCTCGCATAATAGGGGCCACCGTTGAAGAATGGTGGGAGACCACGTCAAAATGGTCGTGGGTACTAGCTCTTTTTTACTCTAATGTTGAGTAGGTAGAACTGTGGCAATGGAGTAATGTTTGTAAGTTGGTACTGATAGTAGTTGCGAAGGCTCTCTGCATTCGATTATCTTGGTAGGAGAATGAGCTCCATTTTCTCGTTGTACCTTCCCAGCTTGTAGACTCCCTTACTAGTTATCTCTGTAACTTGATAGGGGCCTTCCTAGTTGGGTCTGAACACTCTTGTGCTAAGTCTTTAGTTTTTAGTAACACTCTTCGGAGCACCAAGTCTCCTATGGAGAATTTCCTAGTCATTACTTGTTTGTTGAAGTGCCCTACTACCTTTTTCTAGTAGGTTTGTAGCTTTAGGTTTGCTTGTTTTCTTCTTTTTTCTACTTCATTAAGGGACACCACCAGTAGGGTATTGTTTATTTATTGGTCATAGGTTGTTCTCTTGAGATACAGTGGCATTAGCTCTACAAGAAACATCGCCTCATAGCCATAAGCTAGAGCGAATGGTGTTTGCCCAGTGGCCATCTTCTCGGTGGTCCTATGCAAGCAAGCAACTCAAGCCAGTTGCCTTCTGCTTTCTCAAGGTGTTCTTCAGGGTCTCCAAGAGGGTTTATTAACAGCTTCTGCCTACCCATTTTCTTGAAGATGGGCCACGACAAAGATGCTCTTGATGATGCCATGCCTGTTGCACAATCAGTGAGCATGACATTATCAAACTACTTCATGTTGTCTGACACAATCTTCTAGGGTAGTCTGAATCAACATATATTGTTCTTGACAACAAAGTTAAGGACTTTCTTAGAGGTGATTGATGTTAAGTTTTGTGCCCTAAATAAAACCCATTACAATCTGATTAGTTATCAATTTAAGAGATTTGAAGTGATTTATACTAACATGTATTTTTCATGTTTATGGTTTAATATATATATTTAATATATGCACAAAATCAGTTAAGTCCAGAACATATATTTATTCACAATTACAGTATTCTCAACACAGTGGAATGTGATTGTGATTATATGATTCAAAAGACTAAGTCCCTGTTCATCAGTGTTTTGGATTTACACTAATGTGATAATCAGCGATGAAGTATACTTACACTTGGAGTAAGTGTTATGTTCTTTCCAGGATATTGGTAAAGTATACTAGTTTCGAATGTATGGAGTATACATCGGACTGGACCGATATTAAACTTGGTCAAGATATTATAAACTTACCGTTGTATCTTTCCAAGTCAATATCAGCAGTTGATCTTAGATTAAAAGAATCTAAATCCTGATATGTTTAGGCTCAATCTCAGGAGTGCTATTCATGTTCTTTGATTTATTAGTTAAGCCTACTTTTGGGTCAGGGTGATACGTATATTTTGGGAACATGATAGTATGATTGTGTGGGAGCGCTGAACATAAATATGGAATCTATAGCTTCTACTGGTGTATAGAAGTCAAGTGATGATTCCCTTTGAGCTTAGTTAAATAGAAGAAAATGGATGAGCTCTTGTTTCTGTGACTATATCTTAGATCACTAAAACATCATTTACAGGTAGCTAAGTGTTTTAAGGGGCCAAATACATTGAGGGGTGAAAACGGTAAATTTATCCCATCTCGATGTAAGTCATCTATATAGAGGATCTTTGATCACATTAAGATTATAACAATGGTTAAATGAGATAGCATATCTATATCGTGGAACATATAGAATGCTCTATATAAGTCTGAGAGTGCAATTCCAAGTTCTAAGAGTGGATTCGACAAGGAATTAATAAGTTAGGGATTTACTTGGTAAATTCGGTTCAACTTATTGGAAGCTCAGCAATAATTGATTTATGTTTGTAAGACTCAATAATTGATTTATGTTTAATTAATTATAATTCTAAAAGTTAGACTATGTCTAATTTGTGAATTTTCACTAAGCAGGGGTGAAATTGTAAAGAAAAGAGATTCTAGGTTTATTTATTAATTAAGAGACTCTATATGTCTAATTAATAATTATATTAAATGAAAATATTATTTAATAATCTATTTTAGTAATTAAATAATTAGTTTTGGCATTTAAATGGTTAGAATTGGAAAATTGGTATTTTTGGGTAAATAGAAATAAAATTGTGGAAACTGCTAAATCCAAGTGAGGCCCATCACACCTAAACCTAAACCTAGCAGCTATCTATAAAGGGAAAGTGGTGGCTCACACCAAATAAGGCAATTAAGCAATTACTCTGTAATTCAGGAAACTCCCTCTTTCAGAAAGTTGAGCTTCCCTTTCTCTATATATAGCCGCCCACTCTCTTCCTCTTGTATGCTTCAACCATACACGAAATACACATAAGAGAAAGAGAGAGAGAGATACAATTTCGAACTCCTTAGTGAGAGAGTAGTGCCCACACACAGCAAACAGTACCTCAATCATAGATTGGAAGACTGTGAAGGATCACATCCAACTGAAGGACATTCGGGCTCAGATCTTGATTATACTCTGTAACAGAAAGGAATCAAAGGTTAGAGATTTGAGTTGAAGGAGACATATTATTCCGCTGCAATCAATGTAAGGTTTTCTTAACTTTATATGTGTTTTCCTTTTATCGCATTAGAAGTTCATATTTAGGTTGTTAATCAACATACTTGTGAGTAGATTTACGATCTTGGTAAAATTAATTCCAACAACTGGTACCAGAGCCATGGTAATTGATTTGCTTACAAGAAATTTGGACTTAAAACGATTTGTTTGTGATTTGGACGGTATCATGTTCTGTTGTATTAATGTTTGTGAAATTCTGGGAAAAATAATTGATTTTCTGTTTCTACAATTATTTTTATTGGATAGTTTGGAAACGGTTAAGCAATTTACTTTTTTACAGAACTCGATTTCGATTTTATTTAAATTAGTTATGAATTTTTGAAAATCGAAAAAAATCAGGGTGGTGATCACCCTTCCCACGCGCGCGGAATGGCTGCTTGCAGCCTCCCAGCGCCAAGGAATCACGGCAGATCGCCCCACTTGCGCGCGCGGGTGGCATGTTGTGCATACCATTCGTACAACGTGCAATTTTCTTCGTTTTCTTCGATTTTTCATGCTATTTCATAGAATTAACTTCCGATTTTTTGTGTAGTTTTGTATTTTGATTTTTATTTTTCATTTTTCAAATGTAATTATCAGAAATAAATTAATTTTATTATTCAAATTAATTTTAGATATTAGTGTAATTTGAATTTGAAAATAGATAAAAATCATTTTGGCTTACCTCTTTTCTTATTTTTTTTTTAAATTTGATTATTTTATCTGATTTTTAAATCTAAGGTCAGATATTAAATTCCTTTTATAAAATATTTTTTTTAAGTAATATGACCTTATTGAAAATAAGATTACTATAATCATGGTATTTTAAAAAGGAAATAAGATAATTTTGTTAACTTTTAAATTTTGTTATTTTTTTTAATTAAATTATAAAATCAGAAAAAGGTATGTGTTTATCATTTTCTATTTTATTAAATATTTAATATATTAAATAACATGAAGTTTAAAAATGTAAGTTAGCAATTTTTTTTTGAAATGATATTTAGGTTACTTGAAACCTAATTTTTTAAAATTGCAGGTTTAATTTTAAATATTAGTTTATTTCATTTTAAAATCTGAAATTATTTTTTTTATTATTTTCGAAATACAATTAATCATTTAAAATTAAATAAATCCTACGTCCAACTATCCAAATCTAACTTGTTGAAGGAGTATGTGTTTTAGATTGTTTGTAAGTTTTTCTAAAACCTATCATTGCTTGATCTAAATTGCCATGGTTAACTTGTTAACAGATCCAATGATCTGATTTTAACCCATGGTTCAATTGTCAATAGGTCAAGTAAATAATTTGTAACAGGTAAATTTTACATTATTCTTTCATCTGTGTAGGACCTAGTAACATGATAGGGTCCATCCAAATCTGTGTGCCTGTGTGAGCCTATATGTTTATTTTATTATAGATGCATATAGGTTGTTGCTAAATAAAATGTCACACCCTGATAGATTTTATTTATGTCCATTTAGTTTTTGGACCTATTCAATTAATAACAGTTATTTATTTTAAGGTTAAATTCCTCTCTTTTGGGCCTTGTGTGAGAGATGGGGGCCAATAGAAGTGGGTACGACATACTGAACCCACCTCCCCCTCACATGAACTACCCCAATTGTGAAGGCCCATTTGCCTGATTTTAATAACTGTACTAGGTTAATTATATTAGTTTAACCTAATAAAATTGATTATCAACGTAATTAACTTTTAAAATATATGAAATTTATTTTCATTTTAATATTTTAAAGTTAATTTTAAGAAAGACACTCTTAGTTTAAGATATTTTTTCTGGGTAAACTATTTATATTTTTCTTATATTTAATTAAATAAAGAATTTGAACTAACTAGATTCTTTCTGAAACTTACTTTTATTATTTCATTAAATATTCATATTTAAGTTATAAATTAGTTATTACTAACTAATTTTCCTTATTAACTTAAATTTTTAATATCTTTTGAATTTAATGTAAGTTGAGGAATTCTAAGAATTTGTTATTGAAGATTCTTAAGATATATTTTAAGTTGATTTTAAACTTAAAATGGAATATTCTTAAATTAGGTTGTTACCACTTAATTTTGATATTTAATTAAATTTTATTTGGAAAATTTTAAGTTGCTTATATTAGATTCTTTCTTTAACAACTTAAATTAGATATTTTTCAAATCTTGAAAAGATACTTAGTTAAATTGAGATATTTTCTAGATAGTTATTTCTATACTAATTATTATTTCTAATATTAAAATAGGAAAGTATCATTGATTGTGAAATTAATTGTTTAATAATTAATTTTGGTACAATTCAAGTTATGAGTATTTTTCCTAGTATTAAACTATAAATTAATAATTAAGTTTTCTCTATACTTAATTATTTATTTCTTGAATTTAATACATTTAATTAAATTGAAAATTAAATATCTAAGTTGATTTTCATGATGATGGTTAAATATTGTTATTTTCATGACATTTAATTAAATAGAAAATTATTTTAAGGTGTTATAAAAAAAAATATCCAACTTAAAATATGAACTTCTAATTTTACAACTTAAGTTTCAAAATATATTTTAAGTATTTTATTAATCAATATTTTCAAAATTGCATTTGATTATGCAAGATGATTTTTATTTTATCTTGAAAAATAGATTAAAGTTGTAAATTAATTATTTATTCAAATAATTTTTGAATCAACTTAAATCAATAATTTTTTCATTTAATGATTAAAATAAATGAACTAAAATATATTATTAGAAATTGAATTAATTAGTCAAAGAAAATCTAGATAGATAGTATCTTTTGCTTGAAGTATTTTTTTTAGAAAAGATGAATTTATTTTTAAGTATTTTGAAAACTGTATAATTTTATACTTTAATTTTTTCGAAATACAACATATATTTTTATATAAAATTTAAATTTGAGTTGCAAATTAATTTAAATTAATACAACTTAAATTAAATAATTTTCTTAATATTTATTGGAAAATTAATACTAAGATGGAAATAATTCATTTTATTTTCTTAACCATCTAAGTTTAATTTTATAGATATTAAATTAAATTTTATTCTAAATTTAGAATTTATTTAGAATTTTATTCTAAATTTAAAATTTAATTAAATAAATATATATTTAAAAATAAATGAATAATAGAAGAAAATACATTTTAAATAATAAACTTTATTATTATTAAGATATTCGATCTCCATTATTGGTTTTACATAACTTTTGTTTTAGTGAGTAATCCTCCCTAATGGAGGAACATTCATTAGCAAGTTAGCGCAATTTAATCTCGAAAGATAAGTATATTTGTAAGTCTTTTATATTAGTATTGATCACCCTAATGGTGGCGACTGTATTTGACTTACAAACGTATGAAACACTTTTGGGAGCTCATGAAATAAGAATGACCTTGACTCTCGCCTGAACGGGACAACGTCGGATTCTCTTTTTGATCGAATAAAAGGTTGCTAGAATATTTATTATTTTAGATGAGCTGACAACTCTATTCAACGGATAGTAGCTTTGACTCTCGCCTAAACGGGACACTGATATCAGTTTGTTGAAAACCTTGGAAATTATTTAGGATTATATTTTTTTTGTATTTTCTCTTGTCATTCCTACATGCTATGTGCTAATAATTTCTGAATAAGATTTTGTGTTAAACCATAATTGAATACTATTTATTACTTTGTAGTATCTTGAATTGCCATGTCAAATCCCATGTTGTCATTTTTGACTGAAAATAAGCTAAATGGATCTAGCTTTCGTAAATGGAAAGAGAACATTAACATTGCTCTCATAGGTGAAAGTGCCCTCTTTGTGTTGACTGAGCCGTCTCCTGAACAACCAGGTGACAATGCAACCAAAGCTGTTAAAGAGAAGTTCGAGCGTTGGCAGAATGCTAACAACAAAGCCTGATACTTCATGCTTTCCAGCATGGTTGACACCTTGAAAACAAGGTTTGCTAACGCTGTCACGACTGCAGAAATCATGACGCAGTTAACTGAGCTATTCAGTACGGCATCAATCCAGTCTCGCTTTGACGCGACTAAGAAATTAATCAACGCACGGATGGAACCCCATCAGAATGTGCGTGATCACCTTCTCCAAATGGCAGGTTATTTCCAGATAGCCCAGAATCATGGTGGAGAAATGGATCAGACAACTCAAGTGAGTCTTATCTTGAATAGTCTGACTCCAGCTTTTCTGCCCTATACATCAAATTATGTCATGAATAAGAAGGAACAAGACTTTCACACGTTAGTCAATGACCTTCAGACATATGAAAATTTGATTCGAGGACCCAAGAAGAAAGGGAGTAAACCTCAGAATTCTGGAAATGGTAATGGGACAAGTAATCCTGAGGCACATGTTTCTTCTACTTCCAAACCTAAGAGTAAGAAGAAGTGGAAAAATGCCAAGAAGCAAGCTCAAGCTGTGAAAACAGCTAAGAAAAAAAAGGCTGCAGCTTCTGGTGATACACCAAAAGGAAAGTGTTTCTACTGCAATGAGAAAGGCCATTGAAAACCCCAGTGTCCTAAGCTTCTTGCAAAGAAACAAGGTATTTCTTTCTATAAACTGATGTGTTTTAGTGAATTATTATCCATTTAGATTATTAATTCTTGACTACTAACCTTGTTTATTTGTTTTTCTTCTTACAGCTCAAGCTTCTCAAACTCAAGTGCTGTCTTAGCGAGTTGGATTTGAAAGCTGGAGAATGGGGTGGAGTTCGTCGAAGATAAAGATGAAGCTCATTTATTTATTTGATTTTGAATTAATTGTTTAAGTTTTAAAACAATTTGGATTTCAAGTTTAGGGATTTTATTCCCTGTTCCTTTCTCATGATGTTGCAAATAATTTTTTTTAATTCATATTTAAGTTTTTTTTTAATAAATTGCAATCTATGAGTTGAGCTTCATTACGTTATCTTATAAATCAATTACCAATTATTATATTTATTAAGTTTCTATGTGTATGTGTTTTTATTATTGATAAAAATTCTATAGTTATTTAAACTATTTACACAGTTATTACTACATAAACATTCGAAATAATTTCTATGTTTATGAATAATTGTTAATTCTAAAACAATTATTAAGAATTTATTTAATAAAAAGATCTTTTGATCTGATTAGGGTGGAGAAAAATTAAGAATAATATGCAGTTCAACGATCTTTTATATCTAGTGAACTCTGGGTTATATTCAACTCCACATAATCTCTATAACACTTAGAGAATCATGATCTCTAGAACCTTTAGGGGTGGATCATAATCTCTATATACTTAGGGGTGGACTATATTCCACAGTACTCTTTGTGACACATAATTTTAAACATGGAAGTAGTATAATAAATTAGCTATTATCAGAATAAATCCTTGATCTTGATTATATGTTCCAATTTAGATTTATTGTTGTAATACATAATGATACCAATTAAGTTCTTTGATAATGTATCACAATACCTTAATTGAGTGGGAGAATTTTAAAATTCTTTACCCATCTTCATTTGGTCGACTCTTGTGATAGGAACTTAAGAACACTACTGATAAAACAAATCTAACCATTCATGTGGATAGAAATAACTTATCAGAATTATGAGAATAAGATAGAAGAATTCTTGCATAGTCTATTCGAATGACTTGAGTCAAGATTTCTAATCCTCATAACATTTTATGGTATCTTAATTTGATTGCTTAATCTCTAGCAAGTATTTTACACTTCAAATACTAAACTGCTATGTTGATGACCTAGTCTTAAAGAAACTTACAGTTTTAGACTAAGATAATAAGTCACAACTAGATATCCCTCAAACAATAGTAAGAGGTTGAAAGTAATTTTAACCAGACACTTATTATTGAGTGGGAGCCATCTGAGATGTAATCAAATAAGGAACATTATGGGACAATCAAGAAAGATTTATGAAAGTGACCTATATGTTAGATATTAAGGATCTGTGTATTAGTTATCCTAATATCCACACCAACTCATTAAGAATTTGAGATGGTGGTTACTATGGGGGTGGAGGAGTTATTCTAGAAGAGTGTAAAAACCCATCTATAATAATTCAAGCTCCATCAGAAAAGATATATATAACTTTGTAAATTCAAAATTACTAGAAAGTTATTTTACTGAAGAAAATTCTACACTGCTTTATCTCAATTTCAAATTTTAAAATAGGAGAGATATGTCTTCTGTTTGTTCAGATGTACTTAATAAGCAGTAAGGATTTCACTATCCCTCGATGAGTAAAGCATATAGTTAAGGATGTTTCATAATGTTTTATGAACCTGGTTCCGAAAATTTGGGTGGATTCAAATATACTACACTTGATCTGAAGATCAAGACAAGAGATTGATTGTAATGCACAACTTGTTTTATGTTAGTGCAAGTGGGAGTTTGTTGGGTTTTGTGCCCTAAATAAAACCCATTACAATCTGATTAGTTATCAATTTAAGAGATTTGTAGTAATTTTATCTAACATGTATTTTTCATGTTTATGGTTTAATATATATATTTAATATATGCACAAAATCAGTTAAGTCCAGAACATATATTTATTCACAATTACAGTATTCTCAACACAGTGGAATGTGATTGTGATTATATGATTCAAAAGACTAAGTCCCTGTTCATCAGTGTGTTGGATTTACACTAATGTGATAATCAGCGATGAAGTATACTTACACTTGGAGTAAGTGTTATGTTCTTTCCAGGATATTGGTAAAGTATACTAGTTTCGAATGTATGGAGTATACATCGGACTGAACCGATATTAAACTTGGTCAAGATATTATAAACTTACCGTTGTATCTTTCCAAGTCAATATCAGCAGTTGATCTTAGATTAAAAGAATCTAAACCCTGATATGTTTAGGCTCAATCTCAGGAGTGCTATTCATGTTCTTTGATTTATTAGTTAAGCCTACTTTTGGGTCAGGGTGATACGTATATTTTGGGAACATGATGTTGGAATTATTTATCCAGGATCTTAGATCTACTCACAAGTATGTTGATTAACAACCTAAATATGAACTTCTAAAACGAAATTAATTAAACACATATAAAGTATTAGAAATCTTACATTGAATGCAGCAGAATAATATGTCTCCTTCCACTCAGATCTCTAACCCTTGATTCCTTTCTGTAGCAGAGTATAATCAAGATCTGAGCCCGAATGTCCTTCTTTGTTGACTCTGAATTCTGCACAGTCTTCCTCACTATGATTGAGGTATTACTTGATGTGTGTGGGCACTACTCTATCACTTAGAGGAATTTCGAAACAGAGAAGAAAGAAAGAGAGAGAGTGGCAGCTAAGGGAATTTATAGTGAAAGGAAAAATAAAGCAATTGTGTTGTATTATGATTCCTGAAGCCTTTACCTTCTATTTAAAGAATACCATAGAGGGTTAAGGTTGAATTACTTGGCATTAAAAAATAAAAAATTAAATGAGAAAAGGCAAGTTAAGTGGCCGGCCATGGCATTATGGAAACAAGCCTTTAACTTTTGCAACTTTCCTATTTTATCATTTCTAGTTTCCCATTTTCTCAAAAATTGCCAATTCACTTATTCAACCAAATAAATGTCAAATCTAACTATTTAATAACTATAATAAATTATTAAATAATATTGTCCTTTATTATATTTATTAATTAAACTAATTAAAGTTTCTTAATTAATAAACATACCCTATAAAACTCTCTATTTACAGTTTCGCCGTTACTAAGTGATAAATTCACAAATATACATAGTCTAATTTGAGAATTATAATTGATTAATTAAAACCAATTAAATGAGTCTTACAAGTAATATTGTCTCAACTAGTGTGGGGACCATGGGTCTATATATCCGAGCTTCCAATAAGCAGATCAAGAATTTACATCTTAAATTCACTAACTTATTAATTCTTCGTTGAATCCACGCATAGAACTTAGAATTGCACTCTCAGCTATATAGAACGCTCTATATGTTCCACCATATAGACACGTCATTAATTATCCATTGTTGTAATCCTAATTTGGCCAATGATCCACTATATAGATGATTTACACTGTAAAGGGATTAAATTACCGTAACACCCTACAATGTATTTTATCCTTAAAACACTTAACCCTGTATAAATGATATTTCAGCTAAGTGAAATGAGTACTCCACCATTTATTTTCGTTTGGTTAAGCTTGAAGGAAATCATCCTTTACTTTCTATTCACCAGATAGAAGCTATAGATTCCATATTTATGTTAGCGCTCCCACTCAATTGCACTACCATGTTCCCAAAATGTACGTATCACCCTGACCCAAAAGTAGGCTTAACTAACAAATCAAAGAACACGAATAACACTCTTGAGATTGAACCTAATCATATCAGGATTAAGATCATTTGATCTAGGATCAACTAAGTGATATTGAATTGAATAGATATTACGGTAAGTTTAATAAATCTATACCAAAGTTCAATATCGGTCCATTCCGATGCATACTCCATGCATCCAACCCAAGCTTTACTTTAACCAATGCTCTAGAAAGAACATAGCATTTCTCCAAATGCAAATAAACTCTGTTGTAGATTGTCATATCAATAAAAACCCTAGTGTTCTGATAAATCTAGAAATCTTTAATCACATAGTCATGTTTACTTTCCAATGTGTTGACAACACAATAAACATGATTAAGTATGTTAAAAGGGTTTGGATGAATTTATAAATCAAATAGACAAATAATTGATAAGGTGAACCAAAACATTCCCAAATGAATGAAAAATACTTCTGTTTCTTTATTGATATTGAATAGTCTGAATTACATTGAAATAGAGTTTTATTTAGGGCATAAAACCCAACACATGATAGTATGATTGAGTGGGAGCACTGAACATAAATATGGAATCTATAGCTTCTACTGGTGTATAGAAGTCAAGTGATGATTCCCTTCGAGCTTAGCTAAATAGAAGTAAATGGATGAGCTCTTGTTTCAGTGACTATATCTTAGATCACTAAAACATCATTTACAAGTAGCTAAGTGTTTTAAGGGGCCAAATACATTGAGGGGTGAAAACGGTAAATTTATCCCATCTCGATGTAAATCATATATATAGACAATCTTTGATCACATTAAGATTATAACAATGGTTAAATGGATAGCATATCTATATCGTGGAACATATAGAATGCTCTATATAAGTCTGAGAGTGTAATTCCAAGTTCTAAGAGTGGATTCAACAACGAATTAATAAGTTAGGGATTTACTTGGTAAATTCGGTTAACCTTATTGGAAGCTCAGCAATATAGATCCATGGTCCCCATTCTTGTTGAGACCATACTGTTTTTAAGACTCAATAATTGATTTATGTTTAATCAATTATAATTCTAAAAGTTAGACTGTGTCTAATTTTTGAATTTTCACTAAGCAGGGGTGAAATTGTAAAGAAAAGAGATTCTAGGTTTATTTATTAATTAAGAGACTCTATATGTCTAATTAATAATTATATTAAATGACAATATTATTTAATAATCTATTTTAGTTATTAAATAATTAGTTTTGGCATTTAAATGGTTAGAATTGGAAAATTGGCATTTTTGGGAAAATAGAATAAAATTGTTGAAACTGCTAAATCCAAGTGAGGCCCATCACACCTATGGCCGGCCACTTGAGTGTGTTTCCCAATTATTATTTTATTTTTTTAATTGCCAAATAATTACTAACCTAAACCTAGCAGCTATCTATAAAGGGAAAGTGGTGGCTCACACCAAATAAGGCAATTAAGCAATTACTCTGTAATTCAGGAAACTGCCTCTTTCAGAAAGTTGAGCTTCCCTTTCTCTATATATAGCCGCCCACTCTCTTCCTCTTGTATGCTTGAACCATACATGAAACACACACAAGAGAGAGAGATACAATTTCGAACTCCTAAGTGAGAGAGTAGTGCCCACACACAGCAAACAGTACCTCAATCGTAGATTGGAAGACTGTGAAGGAGACATATTATTCCGCTGCAATCAATGTAAGGTTTTCTTAACTTTATATGTGTTTTCCTTTTATCGCATTAGAAGTTCATATTTAGGTTGTTAATCAACATACTTGTGAGTAGATCTACGATCTTGGTAAAATTAATTCCAACAATTGTTTCCATGGGTTCAGCTTCTATCCATTTTAATTTCCACAATAAGTGTTCGGCCATGGTGTGATAATGGGCCCCGCTTGATTTTGCAGTTTTAGCAAATTTTATTTCTATTTTCTCAAAAATGCAAATTTTCTAATTCGAACAATTTAAATGCCAAAACTAATTATTTAATAACTAAAATAGATTATTAAATAGTATTTTCATTTAATTTAATTATTAACTAGACATATAAAGTCCATTAATAAATAAATAAACCTAGAATCTATTTTCTTCACAATTTCGCCCCTGCTTAGTGAAAATTCATAAATTAGACATAGTCTAACTTTAGAATTATAATTGATCAATCACGAATCAATTAATGAGTCTTACAAGCAGAATGTTCTCAACTAGAATGGGGACCATGGATCTATATGCTGAGCTTCCAATAAGTGAACCAAATTTGCCAAGTAAATTCATACTTATTAATTCTTCGTTGAATCCACTCTTAGAACTTAGAATTGCACTCTCAGACTTATATAGAGCATATTATATGTTCCACGATATAGATATGCTATCTCATTTAACCATTGTTATAATCTTATTGTGATTTAAAGATCCTCTATACAGATGATCTACATCGAGATGGGATAATTTTACCGTTCTCACCCCTCAATGTATTTTGCCCCTTAAAACACTTAGCTACCTGTAAATGGTGTTTAGTGATCTAATAATTAGTCAGTTAAACAAGAGCTCATCCATTTACTTCTATTTACAAAGCTCGAAGGGAATCATGTAACGTCCCCGCTTCAAGCCTCCATTGGGCCCTTACACCCACGGACTAATGGCTCTTATACACGAGTACGCCACTCTGGCTGCTTCCTGGATTGATGACTGACCCTACAGACCAACACGAGTGTTTTCAGCATGCTTTGTCCTCACTCGCACGCTTCTTGGGAAAACTTCCCAGGAGGTCACCCATCCTGAAATTACTCCCAGGTCAAGCTCGCTTAACTGTGGAGTTCTTTCGTGATGGGCTACCGAAAAACAAGATGCACCTTGTTGATATAGGTAGTACCAATCAATCCATTTAAGCCCTCTTCAACTGTGTAGTCCCATACCTACACAGTCTCAGAATCATCCCACTTGACCTTCCCCAGGCGGTGTGGGATTGCACAGCGTACCCGGTGTTTCCCCTTACGGATCACGGGACTACTGACTGTCACAATCACCCCCCCTTACGGGGTCCGACGTCCTCGTCGACCACACTTCCGGCTGGGTCAAGGCTCTGATACCATTTGTAACGTCCTCGCTTCAAGCCTCCATTGGGCCCTTACACCCACGGACTAATGGCTCTTATACACGAGTACGCCACTCTGGCTGCTTCCTGGATTGATGACTGACCCTACAGACCAACACGAGTGTTTTCAGCATGCTTTGTCCTCACTCGCACGCTTCCTGGGAAAACTTCCCAGGAGGTCACCCATCCTGAAATTACTCCCAGGTCAAGCTCGCTTAACTGTGGAGTTCTTTCGTGATGGGCTACCGAAAAACAAGATGCACCTTGTTGATATAGGTAGTACCAATCAATCCATTTAAGCCCTCTTCAACTGTGTAGTCCCATACCTACACAGTCTCAGAATCATCCCACTTGACCTTCCCCAGGCGGTGTGGGATTGCACAGCTTACCCGGTGTTTCCCCTTACAGTCTCAGAATCAATATGCTGAACTATATGTGAAGGAGATAGTTCGTCTCCATGGAGCCCCTAAATCTATTGTATCAGATAGGGATCCAAAGTTCACATCGAAGTTCTGGGTGAGTCTTCAGAAGGCTATGGGTACCAAGTTAAAGTTTAGTACAGCCTTTCACCCTCAGACTGATGGTCAGTCGGAAAGAACTATACAGATTTTAGAAGACCTATTGCGAGCCTGTGTCATGGACTTTGAGGGTTCATGGAGTAAGTACTTGCCTTTAATTGAATTCTCCTACAACAACAGCTACCAAAGTACAATAGGGATGGCTCCCTATGAGATGTTATATGGTAGAAAATGTCGTTCTCCTATTCATTGGGACGAGACAGGAGAAAGGAAGTACCTGGGTCCAGAATTAGTACAGAAAACCAATGAAGCTATTGATAAGATCAAGGCTCGGATGCTTGCTTCTCAAAGCAGGCAGAAAAGTTATGCTGATCCGAAGCGCAGAGATGTTACATTTCAGGCAGGGGAACATGTTTTCCTGCGGGTTTCACCAATGAAGGGTATTAGACGCTTCGGGAAGAAGGGTAAGTTAAGCCCTAGGTTCATTGGGCCATTTCAGATACTTGAGAAGGTCGGGCAGGTAGCGTATCGGCTAGCCTTACCACCAGCACTATCGGCTGTTCATGACGTATTTCACATTTCTATGTTAAGGAAATACGTATCAGACCCGACTCATATCTTGAGTTATGAAGCCCTTGAACTTCAATCAGATTTATCCTATGAAGAGCAACCTGTTCAAATTTTGGATAGAAAAGAAAAAGTTCTTCGGAACAAGACTATTGCACTGGTTAAGGTGCTCTGGAGGAATAGTAAGGTGGAAGAAGCCACCTGGGAGTTGGAATCAGATATGAGAACTCAGCATCCAGAGCTATTCAGGTTAGATTTCGGGGACGAAATCCTATTAACGGGGGGATAATTGTAATGACCGCTCTAGTAATATGGATTAGAAAAGGCAATTAGCACTAATTTTTATTATTTTATTATTATTTGTGAATTAAATTTAAATGTGGACCCCAATATTTAGAAATAAATATTAGAGTTATAATTTCTCAATTTCGGAGATTTTATTAAACTCTAGGGGTATTATCTAGCTTATATGTGCAATATGTTATTTTTGTAATTTTTGTTTGGCGACAACGGAAAATGCGATGGATGGCTAGATTGATCACATGGGTAAGTTTAGAACCTTATTTCATAGTGGGAAATATTTTAGAGAAAATATTTTATCGGGATTGAGCGGGGTTATGGAATTGACCATTTTACCCCTAGCTTTTGAAAATACCTAAGTTTGATTTAAAGGGCATTTTAGTCTTTTAAGGGGGGGATTAGGTGGCTGATTGTGAGGTTGACACCTAGCCATTTCTTTTGGCAGCAAAGAGTTAATTAACTCTTTTCTAAGTTAGGAAAGTCAAAGAATAAAGGAAAATTAGAAAATAAGCAAAAAATTGGTTGGGAAGCTTTTCTTCTCTCTCTCTCTCTTCGAAGGCAGCAAGAGCAAGGGGAAGGGCTGAGTTTTCTTTGGATTTTTCAGCAAGGTTTCAATCTATTGGAAGTGAGGTAAAGCCCTAGCCTATTGGTTATTGTTTTTCAAGGTTTTAAAATTAGGTTGAAATGGTGATTTTGAGTTTTAGGAGCTGTTAGGGTTAGGGTTATTTGGAGTTCGAATTTTATGATTAGTTTGAGTTGTTTTGCAATCCTAGCAGCTGGTTTTGAGGTTGGTTGTAAGTTTTGAGCAATTCTAAGCTTTGAGTTCAAGCTTTAAGCTTTAATGGCAAGTTGTTATTTATTGTGTTTTTCTGTGAATTACTGGCTGGGATTTATTGTGTATGCATTGTTTAGGAGCTCTGGAAAGTTTGGTATCATTTGGTGGAAAATTGAGCAAAGAAGGAAGTGTGTTGGGATTACTGGTGCAAACCGGCAAACCGGTTTGCCATGCCCCAAAAACCGGTTTGCCGGTTTTGGCAGGATTCCCGAACACTTCGTTTTCTCAATTTTTGTCCATTTCGGTACCTCGGTTGGGTGTTTCCCCATTTCCAGAGTTAGAATAATCCCTTTAGAGTATAGCAGAACCTAGAGTTTTGGTTTTGGGATTCCCGGGATTAGGGTTTTAATCATGTGACTTACCCGGTTTCAAAATGTGATTAGGGCATCCATCTAGCACAGAAATTCCGTTCAGGTCGGCTAGCACACTTGAATTCGGAAAGCAGGTAAGAACTGTGTATAATTTATGATATGATTATCTGAATGTATGTATGTGTTAATATGTATACATGCTTATTTATTGTGATTCATACACTACCAACACTTGTACGGTTGTGGTACGGAGTGCATTGGTAAGGTGTGTGATGTTTGGAAGTACATCATAGTGTTACCAGCACTTGTACGGGAAGGTACAAGGTGGTTGTGGTACAACACTAGATAGTACTCAGGGTGCGGTCATACCTTACCTATACTAATACGAAGGTATAATGAGTGTATGTGGTACATGGTACATGGTCGTGTCCCAGTTAGAACGTTCATACTCATATGTTAAGCTCTGTAAATAGGTGTATGGGCGCCTATTTACAGGTCGGAAATTATATGATATGTTATATGCATTTCTTACTGAGTCTGTTGACTCACAGTTTCTGCTTCCTTGTGTAGGTAAAGGAAAGGCGAAAGCTGAACAGGAGTGAACCTGAGCTTGGGTGAGATTGTACATGTCAAGCAGCGCGACCTGGAGTGTTCGGTCTCGGGACATCTGGGAGTTGTATTTTGAAAGTCGCTGTGCGACCTGTAAATCTATATATTTTGGAATGTATATTTAAAAAGTAAAGTTTGTAAAGTTTTAAAAATCGGGATCCCGGTACTTGTAAATATTTTATTTAATTGCAAAGTTTAATGTTTAATGCAAAAGTTTTAATTTGACACGTTTTTCGAGAAATTTCTTTGATTAGCAAAGATTGCACAATTATTGAAAAGCACTGTAGCGTGCCTTAGCATTAGGGCGTTACAAATCATCACTTGACTTATATACACAAGTAGAAGCTATAGATTCCATATTTATGTTCAGCACTCCCACTCAATCATACTATCATGTTCCCAAAATATACGTATCACCCTGACCAAAAAGTAGGCTTAACTAATAAATCAAAGAACATGAATAGTACTCCTGAGTTGAGCCCAAGCATATCAGGATTTAGATTCTTTTAATCTTAAGATCAACTACTGATATTGACTTAGAAAGATATATAACGGTAAGTTTGTAATATCTTAACTTAGTTGCAATATCAGTCCAGTCCAATGTATACTCCATACATTCGAAAACTAGTATAGTTTACTAATGTCCTAGAAAGAACATAACACTTACTCCAAGTGTAAGTACACATCATCGCTGATTATCACATTAGTGTAAATCCAAAACATTGATGAAACAAGGACTTAGTCTTTTGATTCATATGATCACAATCACATTCCACTGTGATGACGATACTGTAATTGTGAATAAACATATGATCTGGATTTCACTAATTTTGTGTGTAAAATTCATATTAAACCATTAGCATGTAAAATTCATGCAAACATAAATCACTTCAAATTTCTTATATTGATAACTAATCAAATTGTAAAAAATTTTATTTACGGCATAAAACCCAACAAACTCCCACTTGCACTAATATAAAACAAAGTATGCAAATAGGTCAATCTGATGTCTTGATCTTCAGATCAAGTGTACTATATTTGAATCCACCCAAACTTCTGGAAACTAGTTCATAAATACACTTATGAAACATCCTTTACTATATGTTATACTCATAAAGGGATACTGAAATCTCTACTGTTTAAAAGTACATCTGAATTAACAGAAGACATATCTCTCATATTTTAAAATATGTAATTGAGATAATACAGTGTAGACTTTTCTTCAGTAATATAACTTTCTTGTATATTTGAATTTACAAGGTTATAATTCTTCTCTGGTAGACCTTCAATTATTATAGAATAACTCCTCCACCCCCATAGTAAGCACCATCTCATGAATTTCAAAATGAGTTGGTGAGATACAAGGACAACTGATACACAGTTCCTTAATATCTAACATATAGATCACTTTCATAATCTTTCTTGAATATCTTCTAATGTTCCTTATTTGATTACATCTCAGATAGCTCCCACTCAATAGCAGATGTCTGGTTAAATAATACTTTTAACCTCTTTATTGTTTAGAGAGTTATCTAGTTGTGACTTTTGTATTAGTCTAAAACATTAAGTTAAGACTAAGTCATCAACATAGCAGACTAGTATTTGATGTGAAAAATACATGCCAAAGATTAAGTAATCAAAATTAAGATACCATAAAATTTTATGAAGATTAAGAATTCTTGGTTCAAGTCATTCGAATGGACTGAACTAGAGTTCTTTATCCTATTCTCATAATTCTGATAAGTTATACCTATCCATGTGAATGGTTAGATTTGCCTTTCAGTAGTGTTCTTAAGTACCTATCACAAATATTAACCTAATGAAGATGGGTATAGAATTTTAAAATTCTCCCACTCAATTAAGGTAGTGTGAAACTTTAACAAAGAACTTTCATAGGTATCAAACTTTTTACTACAATAGTAAAACTAAATGGAACATACAATCAAGATCAAGGATTTATATTGATAATAGCTAAGTCATTATATTACTTCCATGTTTAAAGAAAATATGTGTTACATAGGGTAATGTGGAATAGACTCCACCCCTAAGTATATACATATAGGGTATTGTGGATAAACTCCACCCCTAAGTATATAGAGATTATGATCCATTCCTAAAGGTTGTAAAGATCATGATTCTCTAAGTGTGATAGAGTTTATGTGGAGTTGAATACTATCCAGAGTTCATTAGATATAAAAGATCGTTGAACTGCATAGTTTTCTTAACTTTTCTCCACCCCTATCAGATAAAAAGATGCTTTTATTAAACAAATTCTTAATAATTGTATTAGAATTAACAATTATTAATAAACTTAGAATTAGTTTTTAGTGTTTATTTAATATAGCTCTATGAAGAGTTGTAAATATTATAGAATTTGCATCAATAATAAAAACACTTACACATACAAGCATATAAATATAATGTGGTAATAATTGATGAAGATAAATTAAATGAAGCTCAATCTCATAAATTGCAATGGTTTGAATTCGAAAAATAAAATAAACTTTATTAATAAAAAAATTGCAACAATATGAGAAAAACAGGGATAAATATCCCTAACTACAATTCGAAATCCAAATTGTCTTTAAACTAAAACAATTAATTCAAAAGAAAATAGATAGAAGAGCTTCATCTTCATCTAGACGATTTCACCATTGGTCCAGCTTTCGGATCCAACTCATCTGAGTTCAAGTAGCTTGGCCTATAAGAAGAAGAAAAAAAATAAACAAAGTTAATCCAGAATCATAAATCCAAGTGGATAATAATTCACTAAAACTCTTAAAGTTTATAAATAGAAATACCTTGTTTCTTTGCAAGAAGTTTAGGACACTGGGGTTTCCAATGACCTTTCTCATTGCAGTAGAAACACTTTCCTTTAAGTGTAGCATCACCAAAAGCAGCATCCTTTTTGTGTTTCATGGCTTTTTCACGCTTCTTGGTGTTCTTCCACTTCTTCTTCGATTTGGGTTTCGAAGCAGAGGCAACATTTGCTTCAGGTTTTATCGTCCCATTACCATTCCCAGGATTGTGAGGTTTACTCCCTTTCTTCTTGGGTCCTCCAACCAAATTTTCATAAGTTTGAAGGTCATTGACTAACTCATGAAAGTCTATTTCCTTCTTATTCATGACATAATTTGATGTGTATGGTAGAAACGCTGGAGTTAGACTATTCAAGATAAGGCTTACTTGAGTAGCACTATCCATTTCAGCACCATGATCCTGGGCTTCTTGGAAATAACTTTCCATGAGGAGAACATGGTCACGCACATTTTGATGGGGTTCCATCCGTGCATTGATGTACTTCTTATTCGCGTCAAAGCGAGACTGAAGTGATGCCTTACCGAATAGCTTTAATTTCGTCATAACTTCAGCAGCCTTTTCGGTTTTAGAAAACCGAGTTTTCAGGGTGTTAACCATGCTGGAAAGCATAAAGTATAGAGCTTTGTCATTTGCTTTCTGCCAACGCTCATACTTTTCTTTCACAGCTTAGGATGCATTATCCCTAGGCACTTCAGGTGACGGCTCAGTTAAAACAAACAAGGCACTTTCTCCCATGAGAGTAATATTAATGTTCTCATTCCATTTAGGAAAGTTAGATCCATTCAGCTTATTTTCAGTGAACAGTGATAATATGGGATTCATTATGATAATACAGGATACTACAAAATAATAGAAATCAACAAATAGAAATTAATAATGCTTTAACACAAAATCAATTCAGAAATTATAAGCACATAGCAAGTAGGAATGATATGAGAAAATACTAAAAAAAAAAAATTCAATCCTAAATAATTTCGAAGGTTTTTCAACAAACTGATATCAGTGTCCCGTTTAGGCGAGAGTCAAAGCTACCATCTATTGAATAGAGTTGTCAGCTCATCTAAAATGTTAAACATTCTAGCAACCTTTTATTCGATCAAGATTGGAATCCAGCGTTGTCCCGTTTAGGCGAGAGTCAAGGCTATTCTATCTTATGAGCTACTACCATTGTTTCGCAATTTGCAAGTCAAATATGGTCGCCACCATTAGGGTGATCCATACCACATAAAACACTTACAAACTACTTATCTTTCGAGATTAAACGGTGCAAAATTGCTAATGAACGTTCCTCCATTAGGGAGGATTACTCACTAAAACAAACGCAATGTAAAACCAACAATGGAGATCGAATATCTTAGTAATAATAAAGCTCATTCTTTAAAATGTATTTTCTTTATTATTCTAATAAATATATTCATTAAATATCAAATTTAGAATTAAAAATTCAAAAAATAAGAATTTAATTTAATATTTATAAAATTATACTTAGATGGTGATTGAAATAAAATGAATTATTTCCATCTTAGTAGTAATTTTAAATATAAATATTAAGGAAATTAATTTAAGCTGTATTAATTTAAATTAATTAGCAACATAAAAATTTCCATAAGAATATATTTATTGTATTCGAAAAATAAAGTATAAAACTATTCAAATTTTCGAAAATAATAAAACTTAGAAAAATACTTCAAGCAAAAAAATATCACCTATCTAGATTTTCTTTTGAGTAATTAATTCAATTTCTAATAATATATATTTTAATTCATTTATTTTAAATTAATCAATTAAATGAAAAAATCATTGATTTAAGTTGGTCCAAGAATTAATTAAAATAAATAATTAATTTACAACTCAATCTATTTTCAAGATAAATTCAAAAAATATTGCATAATTAAAATGCAATTTTTTTCGAAATTGATTAATAAAATAAAGAAAAATGTATTTTGAAAATTATTTAAATTTAAGTTGTAAAATTAAATTTCAACCTAAAAATGATTTTCTATTTAATTAAGTGTCATAAAAAATAAATATTTAAGTATCATGATAAGAATCAACTTAGATATTTAAATTTTTCAATTTAATTAAATGTATTAAATTCAAGAAATAAATAATTAAGTGTTGAGAAGGCTTAATTATTAATTTCTAGTTTAATACTAGGAAAAATATACTTGAATAAAATTGTACCAAAATTAATTATTTAAATAATTAATTTCACAATGTATAATATTTTCCTATTTAAATATTAGAAATAATAAGTAGTCTAGAAATAACTATCTAGAAAATATCTTATTTGACTAAGTATCTTTTCAACAAAAATTTGAAAAAATTTCTAATTTAAGTTGTATAGAAAAAATCTAAAACTTAAATATTTTCAAATTTAAATTTAATTGAATATCAAAAATTTTGTTGTAACCACTTAATTTGAAAAATATTCCTTTTTAAGTTTAAAACTAACTTAAAAAATATCTTAAGAATCTTTAATAACTAATGCCTAGGATTCCTCAACTTGATTTAAAATTTAAATCAAATATTCAAATTTAAGTTAGATATGAAAAATCAGTTAAAATAACCAATTTACAACTTAAATAGGAATATTTAATTAAATAAGTTCCAGAAAAAATCTAGTTAGTTAAAATTCTTTATTTAATTAAATACAAGAAAAATACAAATAGTTTGTCCAGAAAAAATATCTAAAACTAAAAGTGTTTTTCTTAAAATTAACTTTAAAATATTAAAATGAAAATAAATTTCATATATTTTAAAAGTTAATTATGTTGCTGATTCAATTTTATTAGGTCAAACTAATATAATTAACCTAGTACAGTTATTCAAATCAGGCAAATGGGCCTTCACAATTGGGGTAGTTCATGTGAGGGGGTGCTGGGTTCAGTATGTCGTACCCACTTCTATGGCTCTTAACTCTCACACAAGGCCCAAAAGAGAGGAATTTAACCTTAAAATAAATAACTGTTATTAATTGAATAGGTCCAAACACTAAATGGACCTAAATAAAATCTATCATGGTGTGATATTATTTAGCAACAACCTATATGCATCTATATAATAAAATAAACATATAGGCTCACACAGGCACACATTTGGATGGGTCCTATCATGTTGCTAGGTCATATACAGATGAAAGAAGATTGTAAAATTTACCTGTTACAAATTATTAACTTGACCAAGGGAGCCATGAGTTAAAATCAGATCATTGGATCTGTCAACAAGTTAACCATGGCTATTTGCAATCAAGTAATAATAGGTTTTAAAAACTTACAAACAAGCTAAACCACATACTCCTGCAACAAGGTTAGCTGGATAGTTGGAAGTAGGATTTATTTAATTTTAAATAAATAAATTTCGAAAATAAAATAATTAATTAAATAAATAAAAATTAATATTTAATTTTTCGAAAAAATAAAATAAAAAAAAAATATTTATTTATTTTCAAAAAATAAAATTAAACCTACAATTTTGAAAAATTAGGTTTCAACTAACCTAAATATCATTTCAAAATTCGCTAACTGCTTTTAAAAAATTAAATGTTATTTTATAAATAAAAATAAAAAAAAAAAGATAAATGAATATTTTTTTCAGATTTTAAATGTAATTTAAATAAATAAAATAACAAAATTTAAAAGTTAGAAAAATATCTTACATCTATTTAAAATTACATGATTATAGTTATCTTATTTTAAATTTAAATAAGGTCAAATTATTAAAAAAAAATTAATTTAAAAAATTTAAATCTGACCTTAAATTTAAAAAATAAGATAAGATATAATCAAATTTAAAAATAAGATAAATAATTAAGCAAAAAGATAGATATTTACTATTTTTAAATTCAAATTACACTAATATCATTATTTAAATTAAAAAAAAATATTAAATAATTTAATTATCATAATTAGAATTGAATTAGGAATAGTAAATGTATAAATACAGAACTATACAAAAAATCAGAAGTTAAATCCATGAAAAAGCATGAAAAAACGAAGAAAAACGAAAAAATTGCGAGCTGTACGGACGGGATGCAGTGCATACCCGTCCGCGAGCGCAAGATGGGTGCTTGGCCGAGAAAACTCGGCGCAAGGGGTGATTGGCAGGATTTCCGCGCGCGCAGGGCTGATTCAGACAGCAAGCTCGGTCGATGTTGTCTGAATTCGTGCTGTCCGCGCGCGTGGGTGAGTGCTGCTGCCCTATCTTTTTACGAATCTTCAAAAAATCATAACTAATTCAAATTAAATCGAAATTGAGTTCTGTAAAAAAGTAACTTGCTTAATTTTTTCCATACTATCCAATAAAAATAATTTCAGAAACAGATATTCAATTATTTTTCACGAAAATTCCCAAACATTAATCAATCATCATATAACACTCAATACAACATGAAACCATCCAAATACATCAATCAATCGTTTTAAAGACCAAATTTCTTGTAAGCAAATCAATTACCATGGCTCTATATGCTGAGCTTCCAATAAGTGAACCAAATTTACCAAGTAAATTCCTACTTATTAATTCTTCGTTGAATCCACTCTTAAAACTTAGAATTGCACTCTCACACTTATATAGAGCATATTATATGTTCCACGATATAGATATGCTATCTCATTTAACCATTGTTATAATCTTATTATGATTTAAAGATCCTCTATATAGATGATCTACATCAAGATGGGATAATTTTACCGTTCTCACCCCTCAATGTATTTTGCCCCTTAAAACACTTAGCTACCTGTAAATGGTGTTTAGTGATCTAATAATTAGTCAGTTAAACAAGAGCTCATCCATTTACTTCTATTTGCTAAGCTCGAAGGGAATCATCACTTGACTTCTATACACCAGTAGAAGCTATAGATTCCATATTTATGTTCATCACTCCCACTCAATCATACTATCATGTTCCCAAAATATACGTATCACCCTGACCCAAAAGTAGGCTTAACTAATAAATCAAAGAACATGAATAGTACTCCTGAGTTGAGCCCAAGCACATCAGGATTTAGATTCTTTTAATCTTAAGATCAATAGCTGATATTGACTTGGAAAGATATATAACGGTAAGTTTGTAATATCTTAACTTTGTTGCAATATCGGTCCAGTCCAATGTATTCTCCATACATTCTAAAACTAGTATACTTTACTAATGTCCTGGAAAGAACATAACACTTACTCCAAGTGTAAGTACACATCATCGCTGATTATCACATTAGTGTAAATCCAAAACACTGATGAAACAGGGACTTAGTCTTTTGATTCATATGATCACAATCACATTCCACTATGTTGACGATACTGTAATTGTGAATAAACATATGATCTGGATTTAACTGATTTTGTGTGAAAAAGTAATAAACATATTAAACCATTAGCATGTAAAATTCATGCAAACATAAATCACTTCAAATTTCTTATATTGATAACTAATCAGATTGTAAAGAGTTTTATTTAGGACATAAAACCCAACATAGCCTTAGTGACAAACCTCAAGAGAGGCATGGAAAAGCTCCATCCGTACATTATCCCGTCTAGTATCAAGTACCTAGCAACTTTTCTTCTTAGTTTATTTTCTTCATGCTTGTCATCTCGCAAGGCTTCTATTTGGAGGTAAACTGCGATAGGTTCCATCCTTGTTGGAGTGTCATCCAACATGTTTACTTCTTCTAGGATGATAATGTTGGGTTCCTCTAAGAACGGTATAGGCACCAATTTTTCTTTGTCAGAAATGGTGTTGCTCGCCAGACGAGCAAGTGCATATGTTGTAGCATTCTACTATTTGGGGACCTACTTGATTGTGTAGCCTTTGAGCTAACTTTGTATGTCTTTGATTTTGCTCAAGTAGGCCACCGTGTTTTCACCTCGAGTTGTGTATTCACCTAGGACTTAATTTACAACTAGTTGAGAATCACTGAATATGTCAAGGTGATCAGCTCGTACTTCATGTGCCAACTTGAGGCTGGATATTAAGGCTTCGTATTCAGCCTCATTGTTTGAGGCTTTGAAGCCAAATTTGAATTCTTCGTGCAGTTGCTGCCCCCAGCTATTGTAAGGGCAATTCTTGCACCAGAAAATTGGTCAGTGTAGCTTCCGTCAACATGGAGTTTCCAAGTTAGTTCGGATTTTGTTGCTACTCTTGCTCTCACTTCTTCTCTAGCTCTTGCTTTTCTCTTGAGTCTTGACGAATCTCAATAGTTGATTTGGTGCACTTAGGCATGAAGTCTAAAAGGACGTGACCCTTTATTGTGTCAGAAATTATTTTACCAGGTTCTTAGATCTACTCACAAGTATGTTGTTTAACACCCTAAATATGAACTTTCTAAAATGATGAAATAAACACATATAAAGTTTAAGAAACCTTACATTGGGTGCAGAGGAATATAATGACTCCTTCAGTTCAGATATCTAGCCCTTGATTCCTTTCTGTAGCAGAGCATTATCAATATCTGAACCGGGATCTCTTTCTCTGATTCTTTAGTGCTGAAACTCCTTCTTGCTGAAAGTCTTTCTTCACGATCTTCCTCACTATGATTGAGGTATCAGTTGCTGTGTGTGGCCACTACTCTGTTCACTAAGTATTTTGAAATTTCAAGGAGGAAGAAGAGCAAGGAGTGGCGGCCAGGGTTTAGAGAGAGAAGGCTCAGGTTTTTCTCTGAAGGAAAAAAGTAGAAAGTTAAGTGTCAATTTCCTGAAGCCTTCACTATCTATTTATAGCATTCCACTAGGGTTAGGTTTGAATTATTTGGCATTAAAATGATGAAAATATCAGTTTGAAAAACCATCCCAAGTGGCCGGCCATAGTGTGTAATGGGCCTTACTTGGATTTTGCAGTTTTCACAAATTTTATTTCTATTTTCTCAAAAATGCCAATTTTCAAATTCAACCATTTAAATGCCAATTCTAACTATTTAATAACTATAAATAATTATTAAATAATATTGTCATTTATCATATTTATTAATTAAACCATACAAAGTATCATAATTAACAAATATGCCCCTAAAACTCTTTCTTTACAATTTCGCCCTTACTTGAGAATTATAATTGATTAATCAAAACCAATTATATGAGTCTTGCAAGCAATATTATCGCAACTAGTGGGGGGGCCATGGGTCTATATAACCGAGCTTCCAATAAGCAAATCAAGAATTTATTACCTGAATTCAATGACTTATTAATTCTTCGTTGAATCCACGCATAGAACTTAGAATTGCACTCTCAGTATATAGAATGCTCTATATGTTCCACCATATAGACACATCTTTAGTTATCCATTGTTATAATCCTAATTTGATCAATGATCCTCTATATGAATGATCTACACTGTAAAGGGATTAGATTACCGTTACACCCTACTATGTATTTTATCCTTAAAACACTTGACCCCGTATAAATGATATTTCAGCTTATGTGAAATGAGTACTCCACCATTTATTTTCGTTTGGTCAAGCTCGAAGGAGATCATCCTTTGCTTACTATTCGCCAGATAGAAGCTATAGATTCCATGTTAATGTTAGCGCTCCCACTCAATTGCACTACCGTGTTCCCAAAATGTACGTATCACCCTGACCTAAAAGTAGGCTTAACTAAAAAATCAAAGAATATGAATAGCCTCCTGAGATTGAGCCTAATCATTACAGGATTAAGATCATTTGATCTAGGATCAATTAGGCGATAGTGACTTGAATAGATTTTAAAGTAAGTTTAATAAATCTAAATCAAGGTTCAATATCGGTCCCTTCCGATGCATACTCCATGCACCCAACCTGAGCTTTACTTTAACCAATGTTCTGGAAAGAACATAGCATTTCTCCAAATGCAAGTAAACTCTTATTGTAGATTATCATATCAGTAAAACCCTGTGTCTATTAAATCTAGGAAACTTTATTCACATAGTCATGTTTACTTTCCAAAGTGTTGACAGCACAATAAATAGGATCAAGTATGTGAAAAGGGTTTCAGATGAATTCATACATTATGTACATATAATCATGAAATAAATCATGTGAACCATGCAACATTAAATGTTATTTCTGATCAATATTAATAAGTAAATCTGATTATATTGAAATGAGTTTTATTTAGGGCATAAAACCCAACATATTGTTCTTCTTGGTTGGTATGTGATCTCAAACTTGCCGAGCTCAGTGGCCTATTTGAGTAGTCGACCGAATGCTTTAGGTTTTGGCGAAACCTTACTTAGCGGTTGATTGGGGTACACTTTTATGGGGTGTGCCTGGAAGTAGGGCCTTAGCTTTCTGGAAGCCAAAAGCAAGCTATAGGTGAGCTTCTCCATGAGTGGGTACCCACTTTTGGCGTCAATAAGCCTTCTGCTAATGTAATATACATGGTGTTTTACACCGTCTTCTTCTCTTGTTAGGATAACACTCACAATACGTTTTGTGGCTGATAGGTACACGCCTAGGTCTTCATTATCTAGGGCTTTAGACAGCACTAGTGGTTCAGCCATTTATTTCTTCAGCCCTTGGAATGAGTTTTCACATTCCTCTATCCACTCAAATTTTTTGTTACCTCTAAGACCGTTGAAGAAGGTTATACATTTGTCTATATACTTGGACACAAATCTGCTTAATGCAGCAATGCATCCTGTTAGGCTTTGTACTTCCTTGATAATTGTCAGCGACTTCATGTCCAAAAGGGCTTGAATCTTGTCTGGGTTTGCTTCTATTCCTCTTGTGTTGACTATGAAACCAACGAATTTTCCTAAGCTTACACCAAAAGAGCATTTAAGGGGGTTGTTCTTCATGTTTTAACTACAAAGGATTTTGAAGCACTCGTCTAGGTCATCCGCGTGCCCTTAGCCTTTTTGGACTTGACAAGGATGTCGTCCACAAACACCTCAATGTTGCAGCCAATGAGATCTACGAAAATCATGTTCACCAGCCTTTGATATGTGGCCCCTACATTTTTCAGCTCGAAGGACATGACTTTGTAGCAGCACAGACCTAGGTCCATCATGAAGCTCGTGTGTTCCTAATCTAGTGGATGCATCTTTATTCAATTGTAACCTGAATACGCATCCAGGAAACTAAGGATTTCATGGCTAGTATGGCTTATATAAGATAGTCAATTTTGGGGAGCGGGAACCAGTCTTTTGGACATGCTTTGTTCAGGTTGGTGAAGTCGATGCATACTCTCCACTTCTTGTTGGGTTTTGGCACCATTACTGGGTTGGATACCCACTGAGAGTAGAATGCCTCTGTTATGATGTCATGGGGTGTCAGCCTTTCAACCTTTTCTTTGAGCACTTTGGTACGCTCCTTGTCCAACAACTGCCTTTTTTGCCAAATAAGCTGGATGCTTGTATCAATGTTTAGTGCATGGGTCATCATGGAGGGGTCAATCCCGACCATATGCCAATGTGACAATACAGAAAGGTCAAGGTTTTCCCTAAGAAATTCTACCAATATTGATTTCATTTCTAGAGATAAGCCTTTCCCAATCATTCGTCTTCTTGTTAGAAAAGTGGGTTCGACCTAAACTTCTTCCAACACTTCTACAGACCCAAAGCTTCCTATAGGATCCCTAAAGGAAGGATCTATGTTTATGTCCCCACCTTGGGCTAGACTTCATTGCCCCTTGTTGGTCTCATTTTTGCCCTTGGAGAAGACCAAGTTGTAACAGTGTCAGGCAGACTGCTGGTCTCCCCTCACGCATGCCACGCCATGTCTTGTTGGAAATTTGAAGCATAGGTGGTAGATAGATGTTACCAGCTTTAGGTCCTTGAGGGCCAGTCGGCCTATCATTGCGTTGAAAGCTTAGGGAGCATTGATTACGAAGAACTACGCCATCATTGTTCTAGTTGTTGGATTTTCTCCAACTGTGAGGGGTAATCTGAACAAGTGCGATGCCTTGGCCAAAGAAGTCATACATCACTTGGTTGCAAGGTGCCAGGTCGGTGAGTTGGAGTGCCATCTTCTCAAATGTTGATTTAAAAAGAATGTTGAAGGAGACTCTATTGTCCACCATACATCTTGCTATGGTCATGTTCCCGATTTGTACAGTAATGACTAGGGGGTCATTGTGCGGGAAACTGACTTGAGTAGCATCTTCTTTGGTGAAGGAGATTATGGGCTCTAAAGGCTTTTATTATTTAAGGGTCCTATCTTTGACAACTAGGATATCGCTTTTAGGCTTGTGACATATTGTCTAAGCATAGCGCTCCCTAGCTTTGATGGTTTTCCTACAATATGGGGTCTACCAATAATGACTCCAAGATGTCCTACCACTGGTGATGGCATTGGATCTCCATTTTAGAGTCCTAGCACTTGAGTTTGGTCGTCTTGTATATAACGACGCAGGTGGGGATTGTTACGCCTTATGAAATATTCAATTTACTTCTTCAAACTTTGACACTCATTGGTGTCATGGCTGAAGTCGCGGTGATATCAACAGAACTTTGACATGTGCCTCCTGGTCATTTCCTTTTTGATATGAAAGGGCTTTCGTTATGGGACTGTTCCCTGAGTGGCCATGAAGATGGCCTCAGGTTTCTATGTTAGGAGGGTGAAGTAGCTGTTCTTCTCCTCCTTGCTCTTTTGTGGCGTGGGAGAAGTGTTAAACATCCCTTTTTTGCCACTATTCCTCCCAGAGCTATTGGTGTTGCACTTGTTTCTAGTATTTTTACCACTAGATTTCTAGGTAGAGTTGTTGGCGTCTGCCTACGCGCATGGTTGGTCATGAGACTGTTGGATGCCTCATCAGTCCCTATTATTGACATGCTCTGCCTGGGCCTGTCGTATGGCTTCTTCATGTTTAATAAACTCGTTAACTCTATCAAGGAACTCCACCATGTTGTTGGTAGAGATCCTTAAGATATCTTTCCAGAAGTCACTCAATAAGGGTATGCCTCCTAGTATGGCCATATAAAGGCCTTCTTCTGTAGGGCCTTTGACAATGACTATTGTAGCCTCAGCAAGAAACCTCTAGATGTAATCCTTCAATGGTTCCCCTTGTCTTTGTTTAACTTCAAGAAGGTCTTCTAGCTGTGATGGTACAAGTCTCGAGGACGAAAATTGTGTGTAAAATTCTCATGAGAACTCGACCCAAGAGTTGAACCTTACTGGGGTAAGTTTAAAGTACCATTGTTGAGCCGTCTATAACAATGTGGTTGGGAATATGCAGGATCGTACATCACTAATAACCTTTTGGAGGTCAAGTTGAATCTTGAAGTATTTGATGTGAGCCAGCGGGTCTTCTCACCCAGTATACATCTTCTGTTGGAAATTATTTTACCATGATCTATTTACTATCATGTATGTTGGATTAACAACCTAATATGAATTCTAAAACAATGAAAATAAACACATATAAAGTTAGAAAACCTTACAGTGGGTACAGCGGAATAATATGACTCCTTCCGTTCAGATCTCTAGCCCTTGATTCCTTTCTGTAGCAGAGCATCACCAAGATCTGAACCTGGATCTTCTTTTCTCCTTCTTTGATGCAGATTTTCCATAGTCTTACATACTATGATTGAGGTATAACTTGATGTGTGTGGGCACTACTCTCTCACAAGGATTTCGAAATTTCTCTCTCTTTTCTCTCATAATTTCGTGTGATATGAAGCATTCAAAGACATGCCAAGAGAAGAGAGAGGGGCGGCTTTATATAGGAAAAGGGAAGAGCTCAACTTTCCAAATAAGCAGTTTCCTCTTTTACTGTGTAATTGATTAACTGCCTTATTTAGTGTGATCCACCACTTTCCTATTATTGCTAGGATTTGATTAGCAATTACATGGCAATTAAAATTGAAAATAATAATTGGGAAACAAGCAAAGAGGTGGCCGGCCATGGTGTGTTATGGGCCTCACTTGGATTTGCAGTTTCCTCAATTTTATTTCTATTTCTCCAAAAATGCCATTTTTCCAATTCTAACCATTTAAATGCAAAAACTAATTATTTAATAACTAAAATAGATTATTAAATAATATTTTCATTTAAAATAATTATTAATTAGACATACAAAATCTCTTAATTAATAATTAAACCTAGAAACCCTTTTATTTACGATTTCATCCTTACTTAGTGAGAATTCATAAAGTAGACATAGTCTAACTTTTAGAATTATAATTTATTAATTAAAATCAATTAACTGAGTCTTACAAGCAGTATGGTCTCAACTAGTATGGGGACCATGGGTCTATATAACCGAGCTTCCAATAAGTCGAACCGAATTTACCCAGTAAATTCCCTAACTTATTAATTCCTCATTGAATCCACACTTAGAACTTGGAATTGCACTCTCAGTCATATGAAACGCTCTATATGTTCCACGATATAGACACGTCATTAGTTATCCATTGTTATAACCCTAATGTGATCAATGATCCTCTATATAGATGATTTACACTGAAAAGGCACTACTGTTACCGCTACACCTTCAATGTATTTTATCCTTAAAACACTTAACCCTGTATAAAAGATATTTCAGCTAAGTGAAATGAGATCTCCATCATTTATCTTTGTTTGGTTAAGCTCAAAGGAAATTATCATTTACTTTCTATTTTCCAAATAGAAGCTATAGATTCCATATTTATGTTAGCGCTCCCATTCAATTGCACTACTGTGTTTCCAAAATGTGCGTATCACCCTGACCCAAAAGTAGGCTTAACTAACAAATCAAAGAACACGAGTAATACTCTTGAGATTGAACCTAACCATATCAAGATTAAGATCATTTGATCTAGGATCAACAGGTGATATTGAATTGAATAGATATTACGGTAAATTTTAATATATCTAATCAAAGTTCAATATCAGTCCCTTCCGATGTATACTCCATACATCCGATACTGGTAAACTTTGCCAATGTCCGGGAAAGGACATAACACTTTTCCAAGGTGTAAGAATACCTATCGCTGATTATACCATGTCAGTCTAAATCAAGTGTTCTGACAAATCAGGGAATAAACTTTTGAACATATAATTAAGATTATATTCCACTGTGCTGACAACACTATAATCTTTAACAAACTCATATGTTCTGGACTTAAAAAGAATTCATACATTATATACATATAATCATGAAATAAATCATGTGAACCATGCAACATAAATGTTATTTCTGATCTTTATTAATAAGTAAATCTGATTATATTGAAATGAGTTTTATTTAGGGCACAAAACCCAACATCTTCCATATTGATAATTTGAACTTAGGCAAGGGTAAGGCATTTATTGTTGGAATTATTTTACCTGGATCTTAGATTTACTAACAAGTATGTTACTTTACATCATAAATATGAACTTCTAAAATGATATGAAATAAACACATATAAAGTATAAGAAACCTTACAGTGGTTGCAGCGAAATATAATGTCTCCTTCCACTCAGATCTCTAACCCTTGTATCCTTTCTGTAGCAGAGTATCACCAAGATCTGAGCCCGAATGTCCTTCTCTTGAATCTTGATTCTTCACAGCCTTACACACTATGATTGAGATACCACTTGATGTCTGTGGCAACTCACTCACTCACTATAGGGCTTCGGTTTTCAGAAGAGAGGAAGAGAGAGAAGGTGGTTGCTAGGTATAGGAAGAAGGCTTTGAGTTTTCTCTGAAGGAATGAGATGCATCATCTTTTTCCTGAAGCCATCGCAACCTATTTATACAAAACCACCTTGGGTTAGGTTAGATTTATTTGACATTAAAATAATGAAAAAATAAATGATAAATAGACTACATAGTGGCTGGCCATAGATAGGATAATGGGCCCCACTTTGCGATTTTGCCATTTTGTCAATTTTCCATTTCATTTTCTCAAAAATGCCAATTTTCCAATTTAACCATTTAAATGCCAATTGTAATTATTTAATAACTAAAAATAATTATTAAATAATATTCTCATTTAATATATTTATTAATTAGACTAACCAAAGTCTCCTAATTAACAAATGAACCCTAGAAACTCTTTCTTCACAATTTAGCCCTTGCTTAGTGAAAATTCATAAACTAGACATTGTCTAATTTTAGAATTATAATTGATTAATCAAAATCAAATAACTGAGTCTTACAAGTAGTATTGTCTCAACTAGTATGGGGACCATGGACCTATATATCTGAGCTTCCAATAAGCAGACGAAGAACTTACCTGGTAAATTCACTGACTTATTAATTCCTTGTTGCATCCACTCATAGAACTTGGAATTGCACTCTCAGTTATATAGAACACTCTATATGTTCCACAATATAGATATGCTATCAATTATCCATTGTTATAATCCCAATAATCAATGATCCTCTATAGATGATTTACATTGTATAGGGATTAAATTACCGTTACACCCTTCAATGTATTTTATCCTTTAAATACTTAGCCACCTATAAATGATATGTCAGTGAACTAAATATAATCACTAAAATGAGTACTCAACAATACATCTCTGTTTAGCCAAGCTCAAAGGAAATCATCATTTTACTTCTATGAGCTAGGAAGAAGCTATAGATTCCATATCTATGTTTAGCGCTCCCACTCAATTGCACTACCATGTTCCTAAAATGTACATATCACCGTGACCAAAAAGTAGGCTTAACTAACAAATCAAAGAACATGTATAATACTCTTGAGATCGAACCTAACCATCTCAGGATTAAGATCATTTGATCTAGGATCAACTAGGTGATATTGAATTGAATTGATATTACGGTAAGTTTAATATATCTGAATCAAAGTTCAATATCGGTCTCTTTCGATGCATACTCCATGCATCCAACCCAAGCTTTACTTTAACCAATGCTCTGGAGAGAACATAGCACTTATCCAAGGTGCAAGTAAACTATGTTTTAGATTGTCATATCAGTTAAACCCTCTGTGTACTGATAAATCTAGGAATATATATTTAATCACATAATCTTGATTACTTTGCACTGTGTTGAGGACACAATAAACAAGAACATAAATGTGATAAGAATTTGGATGAATTTATAAATCAAATAAACATATAAATCATAACATGAACTAAAAGATACACAAAGTGATGAAAATACTTTTGTTTCTTTATTGATATTTTAAAGATAAAGATTACATTGAAATGGAGTTTTATTTAGGGCATAAAACCCAACATTTATGTATGCCAAGAATGGTGATTAGATACGATATGCACGCTCTCCATGAAAGCACCAAACTGTTGACCTCAAAAAATGATTAACTAACACCACGGCCGTATAGATATGATGCTTGCCATGAGTTGCACAAGCAAGAATGAAAGAGTAATAAACACATAGATTTGTTATAGAGGTTTGGCCCCGTGTGCTTGCGGGTAATGACCTACTCCCCTTTTAGTTGTATTAATACTGAGGTTAATACTATTCAGATCGCTATAGATGAGATCTAAAATAGCACCCTTAAGGATACAAAGAAAGAATCGGGATTGTCAAATCTCAAGTGCGGAGAATGCTTGTATGGGCGTGTGAGAGAGGAAGTAGAGAATAGAAGAGTTATTCAGACTTAGGCTTAGAGCTTGGAGGCAAGTTTCAGGCTTAACTGAGCTTAGGCTTTCTAAGTTAGAGTTAATGCCTTTATATAGGAGGCCTAAACCCTAGATTATAACTTCAACCCCTAAATATTTGTATATTTAATTAGTAAATTATAAAAGACCAAAATGTCATTGAATCTAGATATTATTCAACTATTATGTTTGGCTTTTAGGCCTAATTTGCAGCCAAAGTGTTGTTCTCCACGTGTAGAAGTGAATAGAGAATCATGCACAACCCTTTGTTGCCGGCCAAGCACCTACAGAGAGCAGGCTGGCCAGCCATGGCATTGTCCAGAGGCTGGCCGGCAATGGGGCCAACTAGGGGAGGTCGGCCAGCTTCTATGAGGAAGTTGGTCTTGTGTTCGATGCCTATTTGAGTGTCGACGTCTTTGTTTGCTTAGGTACTTACTTGGTCTTCTTACCAGTGAGCTATATTGCCACGTGGTACTAATTTTCTCCACGTAAGCACTACCACATAGGGAAGACAAAATTGGGATAACAGATACTTTCACTGTCTCCCCTTTAACCTCTATTTGGGACCTTTTAGCCAATGTGTGCTAATTTTCAGTGTTAAGGTCTTTGACCTATTTCAAAATCCACAAATTTCTTGATGTGTACACCCAAAAATCTCTTGATATTTGGCCTTGTGGGATTCTTTCAAATGGTCATTCGATCTTGTGGTCTCTTAAAAGTCATTCGTTATACCCACACTTTCTAAGCCCAAACGTGAGAAGGGTGTATTAGAGTTAGTCTCACATTGCATATATGTGGAAATAAATTGTTATAAATAAGATGAATGAGCTACTCCTCCCATGGCCAATTGTTTTTGAGATGGAACATCATTAATCTTATCCCAAATTCTAACAAGTTAGAGTTAGTCCCACATTGGTTATGTGTCGAAATAAATTGTCATATACAATTGGTTTTAAGATTGAACGTTATTCATCTTATCCTAAATTCTAATATGTTATTAGAGTCAAACTAAACTCTAATGAGTATCCAATTTCTAAAAGAGCCTCTTGTGATCCGTTGTGAGCCCAAAGTACTGCCAGTCGAAAAAGATGAGCCTTAACCTTTATTTGAGACCTTTCAGCCAATGTGTGTCAGTTTCTAGTGTTGGGGTCGGTAGAATTTATTGGGGTCACAATTGTATATATAAAATGTGTGTTGGGTAATCAAATAAATAAGTCAAATTTATGTGGTCTATTTTGGAATAAAGTTTATGACTTAAGGGCATGATTGTTATGATTTTAATATGTGGATACCATAAGGACAATTTCTAATTTGATGAGGGGCCAAATAGAAATTGTCAATAATTATTACCAACAGTTTTGTCTGTTGGTAATATAAACGGTAATGGTCCCCAATTTGCGGTATCGTATCTTTTCATTTTCTTGAAATCCCATCATCAAGAGAAAAAGTTTACAGAGAAAGAACTCACTGCAAATTGGAAGATCATACCAATTAAAGATCATTTAACTCCGATACGCTTCCGCTATTCCTTAATCTTATTGTTTAATTCTCATGAATTAATTAGTGCTATATACAGATTTACAGTATTTCTAACATGTGGTATCAAGAACATCCCTAAATTAATTCTTGAGGAATTATAGTAGTGTTGGTCTCCCATTAAATTATCTTTCTGTCTCCAATTAAAGTTTGTTTTGCAAAGCATTTATAATGCTTTACGATTGAATATTTATTCTGCCGCATACATATATTTTCCTTTACGATTGCAATCGTCAGCCGCATATATATTATGCTAATTGAATATATATATATATATATATGATGTGCTATAGAAACTTTGATATATTGAAAGTTTCTTTGCAATTAAAGTTTTCTGCCACAAGTACGTTTACTGTTTCTGCGATTAAAGTATTCTTCTTCAAGTTTTGTTTTTTTGGTTTCTTTAAAAGAGTTATATATATATATATATATATGTTGGTTTGTCTATTAGAGATTATATCATTATGATTATAATCGTACAGAATATTGAGAGTTGTGTGTGTGGCTTCGCAACTGTGAGTTGAGAAGTGAAATTTTTAATTTTTGGTTTTATTTATTACATATGGTTGTTATCTATATGTGGTCTCATTCACTTTTAATTGACACTGCTTTTCATGGTGCGATATATATGAATTGCTTACTGTTTCGTTTTTTACATTATTATTATTATTAAAAAAAAATAATAATAGTAATAATAATAATAATTCAGTAACAATTAAATTCAAATTTTATTTTTAAAATTTATTAAGGATATCTAATATTTAATTAAATTAATTGAAACAAAATATCACCAAAGTGATCTCTTTTGTGTAGATTAATTTGATAAAAATATTATGATAATTGTGTGTATGTGATTCATAAATTTATTAAGTAACCCAAAGGTGAGTTAATATATGGTTAAATTTCATGGATGTTTGTGGTGATAATGTGTGACAATTATAAAGTATTTTGTGTGAATAATATGTTAGTCCAAAGATTGCATATTATTTGACATAATTTATTATCAATGTTTGATCACTACAACAAGAATACCGCTTACAATTAATATTACTGTCCAAAGACATAATATTAATGTTGTGTTTGTTATCTTGAGATGGGATTAACCAATATTTGAATTTATTGTTTTATTTGGATTCTTATATGAGCATGTTATTTATGTAATTGTATTCTTCTTTTCAACTGTTGCTAGTGTATTTGCTAACCTTAATTCGGTACCGGTCCTTAATGGTAATAACTTTAAGGACTGGAAGGAGAACATTTTTATTGTTCTTGGCTGCATGGATCTTGACCTTGCATTAAGGATGGATCGCCCTACTCCTCTTACAGATACCAGTACCTCCGAGCAAAGGAGGATTTATGAGAAGTGGGACCGTTCAAACCGCATGAGTCTTATGATCATTAAGCGCGGCATACCTGAGGCTTTTAGGGGTGCGGTGTCCGAGGAGGTCACCGATGCCACAACTTTCCTTGCTGAAATTGAGCAGCGCTTTGCAAAAAGCGATAAGGCGGAAACAAGTACTCTTTTAAAGAAACTTATTTCCATGAAGTTTAAGGGCAAGGAAAATATAAGGGAGTACATTATGGAAATGTCTCACCTTGCTTCAAAGTTGAAGGCACTAAAGCTTGAGCTTTCAGATAACTTGCTTGTGCATTTAGTGCTTATCTCTCTTCCTCCACAATTCAGTCAATTCAAGGTCAGTTACAACTGTCAAAGGGAGAAATGGACTCTTAATGAGCTCATTTCATTTTGTGTTCAAGAGGAAGAAAGATTGAAGCAAGAGAAGACTGAAAGTGCTCATTTGGCAAGCACCTCTAAAGATAAGGGCAAGAAAAGAAAGAATGAGGCTGCTAAGGATAAAGGTCCTGTACATAAGAAACAAACTCAAGCCAATAATGATGATGCTTGTTTCTTTTGTAACATGAAAGGACACATGAAGAAGGAATGTGCTAAGTACATTGCATGGCGAGCAAAGAAAGGGTTGCCTGAGTTACCGAAAGCCAAATGATGCTGAAAGAACCATTTATGTGGGAGATGGCAAGTCAGTAAATGTGGAAGAAATAGGGCATTTTAGGTTGTTGTTAAGTACTGGTTACTATTTGGACTTAATTGATACTTTTGTTGTACCGTCATTTAGACGGAATTTGGTTTTTGTTTCTTGTTTTGAAAAATTGGGTTATTGTTGTTCATTTCGAAACAACTGTTTCAGTTTATCTATTAATTCAAATACTGTTGGAGCTGGTTCACTTATGGTTTATGACAACTTATATTTGCTTGACACTGTTGCTTCTTACAGTGAAATCTTGAATGTGGAATCACGTGGTACTAAGCGTAAAATGGATAATGAAAAATCAACTTCTTTATGGCACAAACGGTTAGGTCACATCTCTAAAAATAGAGTTGAGCGACTTGTGTCTGATGGAATTTTAGATTCACTTGATTTTTCAGACTTTGATGTTTGCATTGAATGCATCAAAGGCAAACAGACCAAAACAAAGAAATTGGGTGCGAAAAGAGCTATAGATGTCTTAGAGTTGATACATACAGATATTTGTGGACCATTTCCTACACCTTCTTGGAATGGTCAACGATATTTTGTATCATTCATAGATGAGTACTCAAGATATGCGTACCTATTTCTACTTCATGAAAAGTGTCAAGTCTTGGATGTGTTCAAATCTTTTAAGGCTGAAGTTGAGAATCAACTTAGCAAAAGAATAAAGCAAGTCAGGTCTGACCGTGGTGGTGAGTACTATGGCAGATATGACGGATCAGGTGAACAACGTCCAGGACCTTTTGCCAGATATCTAGAGGAGTGTGGAATTGTCCCACAGTACACTATGCCAGGATCTCCTAGCATGAATGGTGTTGCTGAAAGACGAAACCGTACTCTTAAAGATATGGTAAGGAGTATGATCAGTCATTCAACCTTACCAGAATCACTCTGGGGAGAGGCACTTAAGACAGCAGCCTACATTTTGAATAGGGTACCAACTAAAGCAGCTGCAAAAACACCTTATGAGCTTTGGACGGGGTGAAAGCCTAGTCTTAAGCACTTTCATGTTTGGGGATGTCCAGCTGAGGCTAGGCCTTATTGGCCAAATTAAAAGAAACTAGAACCCAAAACTGTGAGCAAATAATTTATTGGATATTCTGAACAATCTAGGGGTTTCAAGTTTTATGATCCCAAAGTAAAGAATATATTTGAAACGGGAACTGCAAAGTTCTTTGAGGATATTGAGTTTGGGGGGAGAAATACGGTTAAAGAATTTGTTTTTTAGGAGGATTTAGAATCAACCACTCCTCTTGAGGATGAGTTGATTCCTATTCATATAGTTGCTTTTGACAATGTTCAGGATTCCAATCCTAATATTGATCAAGTTTTAGATCAAGAGCAACCAAACATAGTCAATCAAATCCCAGAGGTACAAGAAGAAATGCTATTAATCAAGATGAATACATAGTGTATCTTCAAGAACATGAGGATGGCATTGGAATGATGGAAGATGATCCAATCAACTTTCATCAGGCCATGAAAAGTTCAAACTCTAAAAAGTATAATGATGCCATGAATGAAGAGAATAAGTCTATGCAAGACAGTAAAGTTTGGGAAGTTGTCCCATTACCAGAAGGTGTAAAACAAATTTGTTGTAAATGGATATTTAAAACCAAGAGGGATGAAAATGGTAATGTGGTGAGGTTTAAGGCACGTCTTGTAGCAAAAGGCTATACTCAGAAAGAAGGCATTGATTATAAATAGACTTTTTCTCCAGTTTCATCGAAAGACTCTTTTAGGATAATAATGGCACTTGTTGCTCACTTTGATCTTGAGTTACATCAGATGGATGTTAAAATAGCGTTTCTCAATGGAGACATTGATGAGACAATTTATATGGAGCAACCAGAAAACTTTGTGGTTGGTGACCCAAAGAAAATGGTTAGCAAATTAAAAAAATCCATCTATGGACTCAAGCAAGCTTCCCGTCAATGGTACCACAAATTTCATCAAGTGGTTCTCTTATTTGGTTTTGAGATGAATGTTGTTGATGATTGTGTGTATCATAAGTTTAGTGGGAGTAAGTGTATATTTCTGGTTTTATATGTCGATGACATATTGCTTGCCACTAATGATATAGGCTTATTGCACGAAACCAAGAGATTTCTATCTAAGCATTTTGAGATGAAAGATCTGGGTGACGCCTCTTTTGTTTTAGGAATTCAAATACATCAAGACCGTTCTCGGGGTATTCTTGGATTATCACAAAAGAGCTATATCGATAAAGTACTCAAACGGTTTGGCATGCAAGATTATAGACCAAGTTATAACCCTGTCGTTAAAGGAGACAAATTTTATCTTAAACAATGCCCTAAAGGAAGCCTTGTAATTCAAGAAATGCAAAAGATTCCCTACGCTTCGGTTATTGGGAGTCTTATGTATGCTCAAGTTTGTACGCGTCCGGATATAGCGTACATTGTTGGAGTGTTAGGCAGATACTTAAGCAATCCAGGAATTGATCACTGGAAAGCAGCCAAAAAGGTTATGAGATATTTGAAGAGAACAAGAGAGTACATGCTCACATATAGAAGGTCAGATCACTTTGAGATCATTGGATATTCTGACTCTGACTTTGCGGGATGCCAAGATAGTAGGAGATCTACTTCGGGCTACATATATCTGTTAGGTGGTGGAGCTATATCATGGAGGAGTGCAAAACAAACACTCATAGCTTCATCCACCATGGCAGCAAAATTTGTTGCATGTTATGAGGCATCCAACCATGGTATATGGCTGGGGAACTTTGTCACTAGGTTGCGCATTGTGGATGGAATTGAAAGACTACTTAAGTTATATTGTGACAATAAGTCAGGTGTATTGTATTCCAACAACAACAGGAGCTCGACGAAGTCAAAACACATTGGCATCAAGTTCCTTGTTGTAAAAGAAAGGGTACAAAGTGGACAGATTTGTATAGAACACTTAGGTACAAACTCCATGATCGCAGACCCCCTTGCTAAGGGTTTGCCACCCAAGGTCTTTCATGAGCACACTGTTCGTATGGGTGTTTTAGATTATGAGGATATCTAGATTCAGTGGGAGTTTGTCTTTAGTGTGTTTTATTTATTTTATGAAACATGTGTATTTGGATATTTTTCTGATCAGAAATTATGTTATTCAGTTTATTTCACTTTGTACATTTAAGCTAAAGTTTTGATCTCCATAAAGTAAAGTAGGACCAATTGAAAATTGACATGAATAGATCACCGTGCATGTAATTTTCATACCACATTATCATGATTGATCTATGTCATTTGGCTATGTTGATATATGTGACCATTGATGGGTTTAGTTGTGATTGATACAACGAAAATCGCTTTGATCCTATGTTGATATAGTTAATGGACGAGATTGTACATGCCTATGGTTATGATGACAAAGTTAAAAGCTCAATAAGGTTAACACATTTATATGTATACATATGTGACCCAGTGGGAGATTGTTAGAATTTATTGGGGTCACAATTGTATCTATAAAATGTCTGTTGGGTCATCAAATAAATATGTCAAATTTATGTGGTCTATTTTGGAATAAAGTTTATGACTTAAGGGCATGATTGTTATGATTTTAATATGTGGATACCATAAGGACAATTTCTAATTTGATGAGGGGCCAAATATAATTGTGAATAATTATTACCAACGGTTTTGTCTGTTGGTAATATAAACGGTAATGGTCCCCAATTTGCAGTATCGTATCTTTTCATTTTCTTGAAACCCCATCATCAAGAGACAAAGTTTACAGAGAAAGAACTCATTGCAAATTGGAAGATCATACCAATTAAAGATCATTTAAAGGTCGATTCTATGGACTCCGGTACGCTTCCGCTATTCCTTAATCTTATTGTTTAATTCTCATGAATTAATTAGGGCTATATACAGATTTACGATATTTTTAACAGGGGTCTTTGACCTGTTTTAAAATTCAAAAATTTTCCGACGTGTACACTAACAAATTTCCTAATATTTGGCCTTGTAGAATTCTTTTAAATGTCACGTTCGGCTCTGTGATCTCTTAAAGGTCCTTCGTTATACCTATATTTTTTAGGCCCAAACGTGAAGATGGTGTATTAGAGTTAGTCTCACATTGCTTATGTATGGAGATAAATTATCATATATAAGATGAATATACTACTCCTCTCATTGTCAATTAAATTTAACATAGAACTCCACTCATTTTATCTCAAATTACCGGGTGTATAGTAAAAAACTTTATGTTCGGTACCTGATCCACATGTGGTGGAGAGATAGACCCAACAAATAGATGTTTATTATTGTTTTTTTTAAGGGTAACAAATAGATGTCGTGTAGTAAAAGACAAAACAAAAAAATGTAAAAGTTGAATATAAAGAGAAAAATAAATCTGTAGTGTATAAATGATGGGAAAACACGTATCTTAAAAATAATATAGGTGAAAAGGAGGAGATTTTAAAATGAGATTGATTCTTATATAGAGATATAATAAAAAGGTTCTTGTCTAAAATCTCCAATATTGGGATTGATGAGAATTTATTGGATTAATCGAAACACAAACCAAACCCTACTTTATAAATGAGAGAAAAAGTGAGAGTTCTCCTACTATGAAAGTCCAACAGCCATAAAAGTCAAGTACTTTGTAAAAAGATTTGAGTTTTTTGAACTGCTGAAACCGTGTGGACCAACGCCCACGTTGGGGGCAATAGACAAAACAATGACAGTAATATGTCATTTTCCTATGATCAAAATTGTGGAGGGAAGAGAACATAAAAAAATATATTCACCTCGAACAATTCTATGACAAAAAAGCCCTTGCACTTGAAGTTAATTTAGCTAATATTTAGAATTGTATGTTTCAGTATGACTCATCTTAAATGCAGCAGATACATGCTTGTATCAAAATTGTGGAACACATAAATTAATTAATCTGTCTTGATTGTGACACAAGAAAATGCTGTATTATTTAATACTACATATGCAGTCTACATTATGGGTTGACCAGAACTTTGTTCGATGTGAAATATTGTACCGCGTTCAAATGTCTATTTAAGAGTATTGCTCCTTCTCAATCTTATCAAAAAAAAAGTATTGTTCCTTCTCAAAAAGGTTAACTATTTATAAGTCAAAATTAAATGTGATAAAAAAAAAATAGATGTTTGTTTCTTTCAAAAATTATATTTTATTTATTGAAAATAAATGAAAAAAGTCTTCGACATTGTTTTTAGATATATTTCATTTAATTAAAGGAAAATTATTCTTTATGCAGTTAGAGCAATTTTACTCCAGAGTTATAAATATAGTGTATTGTTATTTTTAAAAATATTTTACTAAAATTTAACTCTAATAGTAATATAAAATGTGTGTCAAATTGGGCTCAAGCTAAAAATTGAGCCAAATTTGGCACAAAATATAACACAGACCAAATTTTAGCTCACAATAAATACTACTTTTTTTAATTATTTCTTTCCTACTAATTAATAATAGGGGAATTACTCCATATACTATTTTTTAAACTATTTTTTCAAATTTATAGTTTGTGTTTCTAAAGTGGTTGCAGCAATAGTTGCAATAGGGGTTTCTATATGATTTTTTGTTACAATTTAAGTTGCAACGCTAGTTGCAATAGGATTTTCTATGTAGAATTTCGTAAAAATGCATAAAAGAAAAAAAAAACTGTTTTAAAGTGTAAAAATAAAAAAGCCCCTTAATAATATTCATTGACTTTCAATAAGATATATGTTATCCCAATTTTTGCACTCTTACGTGGCATCACACGATGGTGACACGTAGAATCGACTCCGGGTACCTGCTCGCAAGACGCAGGCCGAACAGGGCATCTCATACATTTTCTCGGACAAAGTCCTCCTGACCGAGTAGTGAGCAATCCACGCAGAGCGCCAACAATTAGCAAATTCAGCTTTCGCATCGTGATTCATTAAAGAAATCCCTATAACTTTGGGATCAGATTACAGAGATATGGCAAGCTGTCCAAATCCAAAGATTAGTGTATTCTGTATTTATTATGCAATTGTAACTAGAAGGGAAATACTTCCACTCCAAGCTTATAGCCCTATAAATAGTGACTCATACTCACTGGGTAAGGAGTCGAAAGATTTTGTCTAAGAATTCATATTCAGAGATACTATTGTAAGAGCTCTAAGAAAAGGAACAATTTTTCTTTTTCTTAAGTCAATACAAATAACGAGGATTATGCTATTACCGAACTGCTCGCGGCTGAAGCTCTAAAAAATTCTTGTGTCTTTATTTGATTTATTATATTTCATTCATATTAAACTACTTGTCGCTTACAAAATTAGACTTACTGTCGTTGGCTAAAAGCAAGGTCAACTTTATATTTATAGTATATTAAAATAATATAAATATAATTAATTATTTTGTATATTTTTAAGGAGCATTAATGGTAACATTGACTTTATAACTAATTTGCACATTCTGCAATGGAGCAAAAATATAAAAACTAGTTATAAAAGTAATTTTATTGTGTTGTTAAAAAAAAACAATTATTGTCAAACTTCTATGATAGATTTAACCATTACTTTAATAATGAAAGGGTTTAAAAAAAGCAATATCCAATATAATCTAATTTTGATGAACTAGTTAATCCAATTCACAAAATACGGATATTTACATTTATTAACGGTGAAAGTGGTTAGAAGTTGCTCGTTAGATTGGCGAGATGAAACAAGAGATGAGTACAATAAATAGAGACAAAAAAATTATAGTAGTTCACTCCTCATGTCATAATGATAATGGAGTTACATGTACTTTGAGTTTTTATTTCTCACGAGAATTAAAAGAGAATTGACTAAGTGTAAAAGCTCTAAAGTTTTAGAGATAGAAACTAGAGACAGATTCTCTAACCTTATGATAACTTTTCTGAATGTGAAAATGAGCTAAAGGAGCACTTTTTTTTATAGGAAAGGAGGTCTTATTAATATAATTATAAAATATTAAAAAAATGTGAAAAAATACATGTAAGCTATTTTTGACCGTTAATGATGATCTAACAGTAAAATTTACTCTGGAGGTCGGTCGTCAATTTTTGTAATTTGAATCGCGTCCACAGGACTTTTATCAGGTAAGTTGTAGTTGAAATTCATAACTCTCTTCAGGATGAAATATGGGCTTGATATCTTCAGATTTGCAATTGGAATAATGTGAGATATGACTTGATATAGAATTGAAATAAATTCAAAACTCAAGTTGAATCGTGTCAATCAGATCATTATTGAATAAGTTATGGTCATTTTACTAAAGGTGACTCTCATACCAGTTCGCAGGTTCACATAAGATGTCAACTTAAACGCTGGGTGAGTGGAAAATCGTGCTAGGAATATATTTTTTGTTGCCTAAGTAATATCTTGACATCACTTAGTTAATTTTTTCATTCTAGTGAAGTCGTTCCCCGATTCTCAGATATGTTGCTCTTTTGCTGAATCAGGAGACTAGAAACTGTCTGATTTTCAATTAAGGGACTTTGCCAAAAAAGTAAAAATATAAGGTTGTGAATTTGACTTGTCTAAGTTCATAGATCTTGTTTGATTTGAAAAACTAGATGAACGCTCAAGACATAATCAAAATCATATAAGCAGAACACAGTGCACAAGGCCATATGTGAACCTGGCCACTGGGTGCTCTTTTCAAAGCTTCCAGGATGTCATTTTAATATTTCTAAGGTCTTAAAAATAAAGGATGAGGTCTCCTACCTAGTTTTTGACCATGATAGAGCGAATGCCCAAAGCAAAATTGGCATTTTGAGTGATAGAAACCAACACACTAGGTTGAATGTGAACCTATGCACTGGGCTCAGTCCTTAGCCCTTCGGGATTCTTGTTTTCTCCTCAAGTTTACCTATATCTTTGTTATTTTTAATGGAAAAAAAATTACCTAGATCACATTTTTTAGGAAAATGATTAGAAATGGCCTAGATTGACAAAATGTCAACTTGGGCGGTAGGCCCAACACCAGGTGTGAACCTAAGCGTTGGGTCCAGTTTTTGGCAACGAGATGACTCAGTTTGATTTCCAAAAAGACTTGTATCTTAAATTTTAATTAAAATAGATAATATTCCTAGAATAATTTTTTTAAAATAATATATCCTTTGAAATGTCCCAGGTTGACAAAATTTCAAGTTGGGAGTTAGGTCCCCATAATAGGCCTCTAAGTCAATCTATGTCTCCCTCAAAAGCATTTCTTTGTTCATTTTCAATGAATACAAAGAAAGTGATTGGGATAGTTCTTTTGTTTGATGATTGGAAGTGCCCCAAGTTGAAAACATGTCAACCTGGGCATTGGGTGCCTAAGGCACCTAGTGCTACGGGTGCTCAAAAATGAAATAACTCCGAATTTGATTATGATGCCTTAAATATGTTCGTGACATGTATAATTCATGTTCCAGTACAAATTTTTATTAAGAAGGTCTCGAAAACTGAAACCCTAGTTAGAATATCAACCTGGGCTATGGGTAAAACCCTAGGCGCCCGGGTTGACTTCCGAGGTGATGTTTTGTGTATTTTTAACTTTTGGTCCTTAGACTTTGATTCTTCTTGACTTCATTACACAGAATAATGATGAATGGTGACTTGGAAACAACTTGGTGAAATTAAATAATACCCATTTCAAAGCCTTTAAGTCAACCTAGGCATAAGGCTAGGGACCGATTCCCATGTTGACTGCTATGACTCGAGTTCCTTCACTCCAGGAATGTTTTTCTTCTTGCCACGTGTCAAACATTGACGTCCATGTTATCAGGCTACTTTTTGTGTAAACATTTTTCTCCAAGTAAAATTTACACTTGTGTGAGATTGACTTCATAATGTGAACTACGTCTGTTTGATATGAAACTACTAGGTGGGCATCAATTTTAACAATCTTAGCAATTGTCTTCTCATTGTGTTCATTAGTAGTTTCCTTTGATTTGAGACACCGTGAAATCGTGTTGATACGAAAATGTCAATGCCAACTTTGATCTTTGGCTATTTTCTTAGCATTGGTCCTCTTGTCACATTGCTTGTTTAAGTAATATGGATGTACTCTTTGTTTTCTCATAGGTTAGAGCCTTGGATTTCTTTATCGTTCCCTCAACTGTACTTATAGCAGAGGTGGTTTTTCTCATATCCTTAGCTTTATAGCAGAGGAGGCATTCTTCATGTCCTCGGCTTCACAGCAGAGGAGGCCTTCATCATCTCTTTAGCTTTTTAGTAGAAGAGGTCTTCATCATCTCCTTGACTTTATACCAGAGGAGGCCTTCATCATCTTCTTGGCTTTACAGTAGAGAAGGTCCTCATCATCTCCTTAGCATTATAGTACAGGAGGTCTTCAAAAATCTCCTCGACTTTACAGTGGAGGAGGTCTTCTTGGTGATAGTCAACAAAATGTTGTAGCAATCGTTGGTCATTCTTCAATAAATTTAGGATGTGAACAACTCCCAAACTAATATATCTAAGATGAAGGGTGATGTAACACCCTAACTAGCATAGGCGTGTTTACGTGATTTTTAAACGTACTGTGCAGCTCGTTGCTATTCAACGATGTTTATGGAAATCGTGATTAATTAAAATTTTGCTTATTTAATTAAATACTTATAACATTTCATACAAAATACTTTGGGATCCCATTTACAAAATACTTTACAAAAAGTTTACTGTTCATTACAAAATACTTGTCGCCCAGCGACTAATTACAGAAGCCATGATGTCCCGAGGATCGTACGCTCCAAGCATAACCGCCCCGACATGTACAATCTTCATCGGCTCGTCCTCACGGTTCCTCAGCTTTGGCCTTGCCCTTACCTACACCAAAACATAGCACTGTGAGTCGACAGACTCAATAAGAAAAGCATAAATCATAAAACATACATATATCCCGGGTTATGATCAGACGCCCATACCCCTGACCACAACCCTTATCCCCGTGTCCCACACGGTACTGAGTCTCGAACGTTCGTACGACAGTACTTTTGACAGAGTAACAGCCTATACTCGGTACGCTAGTCATACTCTACCCTTATTGATGTGTTACAGTATCAGCCTATACTCGGTACGCTAGTCATACTCTAGCTGCTATTCATACTCTAGCCTTACCGATGTGATACAGTCAAACAGTACAGTACCATCGACCATAATATCAGCCTATACTCGCTACGCTAGTCATACTCTAGCCGTACTGATGTGATACTGCCAGATGGTACGAAGCCAACATACATATCTAATGTAATCTAACAGGTTTCTTAACATGCACGCTAAACATGTAAATACATATGCATACTGTTATACCAATCTTACCTCAATTCCGAATTCAGGTGTGCCGGTCAACCTGAGTGGAACGATCTGCTCGGCGAATTACAAGCTCCTAAACCATAATAATCACAACACTGGTAAGTGACACACTAAATCACTTCCTGGGGACTTAAACTAGAAACTAAAAGTTTCCCTATCGATAAAAAGCATGGCAATACCGTAAACAACACAAAAATGGGAAGAACTCGGGTTCCTGAAATTATCCCAACCGGTAGACCGGTTCTACAACCGGAATTCCGGTTCTGGGAGAAACCCAGAACACCAACCGGAATTCTGGTTCCTACAGGCCATTCTGAACCGGAATTCCGGTTCAGTGCAGGAAACTTAAAAAAATTCATTTCTCAACCAAATCAACCCCAAACCATATCAAACTTTCCAGACCTGCTCTAAATACCCCAAATAACAATTCCAAAGCAATAAAACAACCAAGCATGCACAGAATCAAAAATTACCATTAAAGCTCCAAGCTTTCAGTTCAAAACTCAAGCTTGGCTAAATCTCCCTAACATGCATCAAAACCTAATTTAATCTACTCAAACAACCATAATATAACTGCAGAAAACATCCCCAAACACAAACAATATACACAGAAACTAATTTAACATTTCACCATTGAAATCCAAAGTTTTGAGTTCAAAACTCAACCTTGGATAAAACCTACTACCGACTAACAAAATCAGCTTGAATACACTTAAACAATCACGAATTAACTACTGAATCAACCGACAAACATCAACAATAACAGCAACACTAAAATCCCACAACGTGCAAATATTTTACTTCCTTAAACTTCAAGAAACTAAAAGAAGGGTTGATAGAAGCTTACCAACAACTAGGAATCACTAAACTTGATGAGAAATTACTTGTAATTCAAAGAAAAATACTCAACCCCTTACTGCTCAAAGGAGGCCGAAAGAGAGAGAAGCTTGAGAGTGAAAATGGGGTTAATTTTCCAACTTTTCTAATTTTCATAAAATGAAGAAATTGCTTTGATTACTTGATATACTCAGCCCCATATTAACATAAAAATTTGATTATTGACTTAAAATAAAGTGGGCAAAAAGACCATTTTGCCCCTCCCACACTAAAATGGGTTACAAAGCACTTAAGGGTATTTTTGGAAAACTCTAAATTCCCGACCAATCCCGACATTCCCAATGTGTAAAAAAAAACTGTCCCACCATACTAAAATACTAACTTGTGATTCTATTGAGCCACACACCGCGTTCTATGTTGCCGGGCACCGAAAATGCAAAATTATGAAATTTCACTAAATGACGTAAAAATACATTCAGAATTCAAAAATAACAACATAAATAATTATTTAAATATCTATAAATAATTTTCATAATTAAATCTTAATTATCTGCTAATTTTCCAAATTAAACTAGGCAGTCTTTACAACTATCCCCCCTTTAAATGGATTTCGTCCCCGAAATATAACCTGAACAACTCTGGATATTGAGCTCTCATGTCTGATTCTAGCTCCCAGGTGGCTTCCACCACCTTGTTGTTTCTCCAGAGTACCTTGACCAACGCTATGGTCTTATTCCGAAGGACTTTATCCTTTCTATCAAGGATCTGTACTGGCTGTTCCTCATATGTCATGTCTGGCTACAGCTCAAGTCTCTCATAACTAAGTATATGAGTAGGGTCTGAAACGTATTTCCTCAACATAAATACATGAAATACGTTGTGAACTGTTGAAAGAGATGGATGCAATGCTAACCGATATGCCACTTGACCAATTTTCTCGAGAATCTCGAAAGGTCCTGTAAACCTAGGGCATAATTATTTAATAATCTATTTTAGTTATTAAATAATTAGTTTTGGCATTTAAATTGTTAGAATTGGAAAGTTGGCATTTTTAGGAAAATAGAAATAAAATTGTGGAAACTGCAAAATCCAAGTGAGGCCCAATAACACCCATGGCTGGCCACTTGTATGTGCATTTTCCAATTATTATTTTTAATTTTTTAATGCCAATTAATTACTAACCTAAATGTAGTAGTTGTCTATAAATAGAAAGTGAAGACTCATACCAAATAAGGCAGTTAAGCAATTCTTCAGTAATTCACGAAACTGCTTCTCTTTCAGAAAGTTGAGCTTCCCTTTTCTTTATATATAGCCATCCATCTCTTCTTCCTCTTGAACAACACACATACAAGAAAGATACAATTTCGAAATACTAGTGAGAGAGTAGTGCCCACACACAGCAAACAGTACCTCAATCATAGTTTGGAAGACTGTGAAGGATCAAATCCAAGAGAAGGACATTCGGACTCAGATCTTGATTATACTCTGCAACAGAAAGGATTCAAGGGTTAGAGATCTAAGTGGAAGGGGACATATTGTTTCGCTGCACCCATTGTAAGGTTTCTCATACTTTATATGTGTTTACTTATTATCGTTTTAGAAGTTCATATTTAGGTTGTTAATCAACATACTTGTGAGTAGATCTAAGATCCTGGTAAAATAAATTCCAACAAGAGCCACTTCACGGAATATCCAATACCAAGCACCCAAATTAGTGATCATGGATGGGAAGTTGTATAGAAGAGGATTATAAATGTTGTATCTAAGGTGCATAAATTAAACTGATATAAGCGTTGTCATTTGTGAAATACATAAAGGATTTTGCAGGGATCACACATTCAGACCAAGTCTTTCCAAGAAAATCATTTGCCAACGTTATCTGAGTTGGATATATTTTACCAGGATCTAGATTTACTAACAAGTATGTTTCATTAACATGCTCATATGAATTCTAAAACAATGAAATAAACACATATAAAGTTTAGAAAACCTTACATTGGGTAAAGCGGAATATAATGACTCCTTCGGTTCAGATATCTAGCCCTTGATTCCTTTATGTAGTAGAGAATTATCAATATCTGAACCTGGATCTCTTTCTCTCCTTCCTTTGATGCTGAATCTCCTTCTTATTGGTTTATTTTTCACAATCTTACACACTATGATTGAGATACCACTTGATGTGTGTGGGCACTCACTCATTCACTCAAGGAATTCAAAATTTAGAGAAGAAAAGAAGATAGAAGTGATTCGGCCTATAGAGAAAAGAATAGGAGGCTCAGTTTTCATCTGACAGAATTAAGTGTGAATGAGAGCCATCACTATCTATTTATAGGTAACCACCTAGGTTTAAGTTAAAATTATTTGGCACTAAAATAATGACAAAATAAATGATAAAACCCTATAAGTGTGGCCAGCCATGGGCTTTGGATAATGGGCCTCACTTATGCAATTTTGCTATTTTATCATTTTTGCATCTAATTTTCTCAAAAATGCCAATTTTCAAGTTCAACCATTTAAGTGCCAATTCTAATTATTTAATAACTAAAAATTAATTATTAAATAATATTTTCATTTAATATTCTTATTAATTAGACATATAAAGTCTCTTAATTAATAAATAAACTTAGAATCTCTTTTCTTTACAATTTCGCCCTTTCTTAGTGAAAATTCATAAACTAGACATAGTCTAACATTGAATTACAATTGATTAATCAAAATCAATTAACTGAGTCTTACAAGCAGTATGGTCTCAACTAGTATGGGGACCATGGGTCTATATAAACGAGCTTCCAATAAGTAGATCAAAAATTTATATCTTAAATTCACTGACTTATTAATTCTTCATTGAATCCACGCATAGAACTTAGAATTGCACTCTCAGTATATAGAACTCTCTATATGTTCCAAGATATAGATACGTCATTAGTTATCCATTGTTATAATCCTAATGTGATCAATGACCCTCTAATAGATGATCTACATTGAAAAGGCACTAAGTTACTGTTACACCTTCAATGTATTTTATCCTTAAAACACTTAGCTCCGTATAAATGATATTTCAGCAAAGTGAAATGAGATCTCCACCATTTATCTCTGTTTAGCCAAGCTCGAAGGATATCATCGTTTCACTTCTAAATCCCTATAGAAGTTATAGATTCCATATTGATGTTAGCGCTCACACTCAATTATACTATCATGTTCCCAAAATGTACGTATCACCCTGACCCAAAAGTAGGCTTAACTAACAAATCAAAGATCATGTATAATACTCTTGAGATCGAACCTAAACATATCAGGATTAAGATCATTTTATCTAGGATCAATAGGTGATATTGAATTGAATAGATATTACGGTAAATTTTAATATATCTAATCAAAGTTGAATATCGGCCCCTTCCGATGTATACTACATACATCCGATGCTGGTAAACTTTTCCAATGTCCTGGAAAGGACATAACACTTATCCAAGGTGTAAGAATACCTATCGTTGATTGTCATGTCAGTCTAAATCCAGTGAACTGCCAAATCACGGAATAAACTTTCAAACATATAATTAAGATTATATTCCACTGTGTTGACAACACTATAATCATTAACAAATTGATATGTTCTGGACTTAAATGGAATTCATACATTATGTGTATATAATCATGAAATAAATCATGTGAACCATGCAACATTAAATGTTATTTCTGATCTATATTAATAAGTAAATCTGATTATATTGAAATGAGTTTTATTTAGGGCATAAAACCCAACAAACTCCCACTTGCACTAATATAAAACAAAATGTGCATTTCAAATAATCTCAACACCTTGATATACAGATCAAGTGTAGTAGTAGTAAACTCCTCGTAATAGGATTTGACAGGTTGAATTAAACACAACCTTTTCTCCACCATTACTCTTCCTTAATCACAAAATTATTGATAATGTGAAATTCCTCTCTATATGTCTACTCTTTTGGGATACTGGATTTTATACCTTTGGCAACTACTTTTGGTTAATCAGGAAATTAAACCTACAATTTTGAAAAATTAGGTTTCAACCAACCTAAATATCATTTCAAAATTTGCTAACTACTTTTAAAAATTTAATGTTACTTTATAAATAAAAATTAAATAAAAAATTATAAAAGATAAATAAATATCTTTTTTAGATTTTAAATGTAATTTAAATAAATAAAATAAAAAAAATTAAAAGTTAGAAAAATATCTTAGATCTATTTAAAATTACATGATTATAGTTCTCTTATTTTAAATTAAATAAGGTCAAATTATTTAAACAAAATTAATTTAAAAAATTTAATATCTGACCTTAAATTTAAAAAAAGATAAGATATAATCAAATTTAAAAATAAGATAGATAATTAAGCAAAAAGATAGATATTTACTATTTTTCAAATTCAAATTACACTAATATCATGAATTAAATTTAAAAAATATTAATTAATTTAATTATGATAATTAGAATTGAATTAGGAATAGTAAATGTATAAATACAAAGCTAAACGAAGAAAAACATGAAAAAACGAAGAAAAACGAAAAAATTGTGAGCTGTACGGACAGTATGTCAAGCATACTGTTCATGGGCGCGCATGGGCTGGCTTGGGCGTGAAACCTAGGCGCAGGGGGCTGCTAGCAGCCTCTCCGCGCGCGCAGGTGTAGCTGCTCAACCCCGATTTTTTTTAAACTTCAAAAAATCATAACTAATTCAAATTAAATCAAAATTGAGTTCTGTAAAAAAGTAACCTGCTTAATGTTTTCCATACTATCCAATAAAAATAATCTAGAAACAGATATTCAATTATTTTTCACGAAAATTCACAAACATCAATCAATCATCAAATAACACTCAATACAACATGATACCATCCAAAACATAAAACAATCCTTTTCAAGTCCAAATTTCTTGCAAGAAAATCAATTACCATGGCTCTGAGGCCAGTTGTTGGAAATTATTTTACCAGGATCTTAGATCTACTCACAAGTATGTTGATTAACACCCTAAATATGAACTTTCTAAAACGATGAAATAAACACATAAAGTTTAGGAAACCTTACATTGGGTGCAGCGGAATAATATGACTCCTTCAGTTCAGACATCTAGCCCTTGATTCCTTTCTGTAGCAGAGCATTATCAATATCTGAACCTGGATCTCTTTCTCTGAATCTTTGATGCTGAAACTCCTTCTTGCTGAAAGTCTTTCTTCACGATCTTCCTCAGTATGGTTGAGGTATCACTTGCTGTGTATGGGCACTACTCTTACACTAAGAATTTCAAAATTAAAGAGGGAAGAAAGAGAGAGGGAGTGGTCGGCCAGATAGGGAGAGAAAAGGCTCAGGTTTTTCTGAATCAGAAGTGTAATTTTCCTGAAGCCTTCACTATCTATTTATAGCATTCCACTAGGGTTAGGTTTGAATTATTTTGCATTAAAATAATGAAAAAATCAGTTTAAATTTCCTACAAAAGTGGTCGACCCTATACAAGTGGATTTGGGACTCACTTTTAGCAATTTTGGAGTTTTATCTTTTCTGCATCTGATTTTCTCAAAAACGCCAATTTTCTAATTCAACCATTTAAATGCCAATTCTAACTATTTAATAACTATAAATAATTATTAAATAATATTGTCATTTATCATATTTATTAATTGAACCATACAAAGTATCATAATTAACAAATATGCCCCTAAAACTCTTTCTTTACAATTTCGCCCTTACTTAGTGAAAATTTCACAAATAGACATAGTCTAAATTGAGAATTATAATTGATTAATCAAAACCAATTATATGAGTCTTACAAGCAATATTATCTCAACTAGTGCGGGGACCATGGGTCTATATAACCGAGCTTCCAATAAGTAGATCAAGAATTTAGCACTAAAATTCACTAACTTATTAATTCTTCGTTGAATCCACGCATAGAACTTACAATTGCACTCTCAGTATATAGAATGCTCTATATGTTCCACCATATAGACGCATCATTAGTTATCCATTGTTATAATCCCAATGTGATCAATGATCCTCTATATGAATGATCGACACTGTAAAGGGATTAGATTACCGTTACACCCTACAATGTATTTTATCCTTAAAACACTTGACCCCGTATAAATGATATTTCAGCTTATGTTAAATGAGTACTCAACCATTTATGTTCGTTTGGTCAAGCTCGAAGGAGCTCATCCTTTGCTTACTATTCGCCAGATAGAAGCTATAGATTCCATGTTTATGCTAGCGCTCCCACTCAATTGCACTACCGTGTTCCCAAAATGTACGTATCACCCTGACCTAAAAGTAGGCTTAACTAACAAATCAAAGAACACGAATAGCCTTTCAAGATTGAGCCTAATCATAACAGGATTAAGAACATTTGATCTAGGATCAACTTGGCGATATTGACTTGAATAGATATTACGGTAATTTTAATAAATCTAAGTCAAAGTTCAATATCGGTCCCTTCCGATGCGTACTCCATGCATCCAACCTGAGCTTTTACTTTAACCAATGCTCTGGAAAGAACATGGCATTTGTCCAAATGCAAGTAAACTCTGTTGTAGATTATCATATCAGTAAAACCCTATGTCAGATAAATCTAGGAAACTTTATTCACATAGTCATGTTTAGTTTCCAATGTGTTTACGGCACAATAAACAGGATCAAGTACGTGAAAAGGGTTTCAGATGAATTTATACATTATGTACATATAATCATGAAATAAATCATGTGAACCATGCAACATTAAATGTTATTTCTGATCTATATTAATAAGTAAATCTGATTATATTGAAATGAGTTTTATTTAGGCCATAAAACCCAACAAACTCCCACTGGCACTAATATAAAACAAAAAGTTTGTTTCAAATAATCACAACACCTCGATATACAAATCAAGTGTAGTAGTAGTAAACTCCTCGTAATAGGTTCTGAAAGGTTGAATTAACCACAACCTTTTCTCCACCACTACTCTTCCTTAATCACAAAATTATTGATAATGTCAAATTCCTCTCTATATGTCTACTCTCTTGGGATACTGGATTCTATACCTTTGGCAACTACTTTTGGTTAATCAGGAAATTAACACTAGTAGTTAAGGCAATTTGGAATGGTGCCAAAGATGTATAGAACTTTCCTTAGACTGAATAAGTACCTTTCCTGCAACTTTAACATTCAGTCCCTTCCTGGTAGACCTAGAGACTTCAGATAGGTTTTTACACTTCTCCAAAATCACTATTCCACCCCCAGAGTAACCACCATCTTAACAGAAAGATTTTCTAGCACAAAGGCAAATTTCGAAATCTGATATGGTGTAGTCTAAGAGTTTTAAACACACCCTTATAGACTAACATATAGTTCCTCTTCTTAATCATAAGATTTACTTGATTGTCTTCCAATGTTCTTCTCCTGGATTAATGTGATACCTACTCATTACTTCCACTCAACAGCAAGTGTCTGGTCTAAAGCATACTAAAGCATATCTGAGACCTCTCACTGTTGATTTAAGAAATTCTTTCATGGCTTTATCTTTTCTGGAATAGTTGATACTTTTCCTTAGATAAATAAAATCTATGCCTAGAAGTCGAGAAGCTTCTACTGATTGCCATTAGAAGGAAAATGCTTCAGCATCTTACAAAAGTAAGTTTCTTGCATTAGAGTAAGTAATTACCAGGTATACCATAAGCCATAGGTTTAGATAAACTCAAAACTATAATACTAGGAACAGAAAGTCTTGTTAAGTCCATTGAATAGACTTATTAACGAAAATTTACTTTTATGTCCTTGTAATAGAAAACTTTAGGTTACTCCATGTGAATGGATTAAACCATAGTTCTCTTGGCTTTCTTCTTAGTTTCTTATCTTGACAATCCATTACTTGTTTAAACTCACAATGGATTTTAATCGCTAGTGTCTTCCAAGTCATAAGAAGGTGAGTTCCTATAAACTCTCCCACTACGACAAGTTACCGTGAATTATGTCTAAGAAAACTAAATGGTATTAACCTCTTCGGTTGTGTCAAAACAACAGAGACAGTGGGATCATCATATGGAATAAGATGATAGAACACTTTTGGAATCAAGAAAAAGTATGTCCTTTGTTTTCTACTTTATTTTCAGACTTAGTCATTTTCTTAGAAAAGTAGTATTTGTTTAAACAAACACTTTCTTATCTATTGACTATGGGATGGTCTACCCCTAATCACTTAGAATAGCTAACAAACCATGGTTAACAGTTCTAGCTTTTCTTAAGATTTTGATTAGGTCATCCATGAATCTAGTAATGATTTACATTAAGTATACAACCATTACATCTTTCTGAAATTGTATTACCATATAAGGAATTAGGCAACGACTAGTAACTAATCATCAACATGCAACTCGAAATTTCTGGGGAGGTAAGTTTGGATATAATTCTAAAATAAATTTAATGATCTTTGAACTGCATATCTACGAACTATTTCTCCACCCCTATTAGTTTTCCAGATCTTTAACCACTTACCTTAATGGTTTTAACCATTGCTAGAAATTAATGAAATTTTTAAACATTTCAAATTTCTTGCTAAAAGGTATAATCTAGAGTTATCGTTTTAAGAATACAACGAAAAACTCATATCCACCCCTGAATGTACATCCATCTGCGAATGAGATGAACTAATTTCAGTGGATATAGGCATATTAACTCTTTCCAGAGATTGATCTTGTCAAATCCACTATGAACAAGATACAAATGCCATAGATTAAAAAAAAATGTGGTAGTGTCTTTTGATGACTTAGGTTTAGTTACATCAAAGAGTTCTTAAGAATACTGTAAGTGGATCCTGGTCACAGAATACCTAACTCATATTCCATACAGTTTTAATCCATTAATAGAAGATGGATATTAAACACTTGAGAAAGTGTAACTGTATTGTATTCTGGAATTAGAAATATAAGAAAATTTCTGTTTGGAATCTAAAATTAAAGTCAAAGACTTAAATTTATACCAAATATAATGAGTAATTCTATCTTGGACCACCACTACTAATTTAACTCTAAGTCTGATTTGCCCATAAAGTAGGAGATTTCTAAGATTGAGGATTTATATCAATTGGGAATAGAATTTCGGGATTATAATCATATGCGTCATTTAATTTCTTAAGAGAAAATATAGAATGACATGTAATGATTTATAGACCATTCATCCAATGATATGGTATTGAGCTAATACGAAATGAATAAGCTAAGTGGAATTAGGATAATTTCGTTTATTAAATAAGAATCCAACGATCCTTCGATTAGCGAAAGTCAAAGTAATCTTATTTATACAATCTTCTTGTTTCATATCGTAAAAATACTAGTCTAAGGTGTCATCAATTGATGAACAGCTAGATGTCGCATATACAATATTTATCTTTCGAGATCTAACACTATTATGTATGTCTAATGGTGAAAATCCACTAGCGATTTATCTCATTAGATAAACAAGCCAAGTTAGACCAACAATGAAGATTCGAAATTAAACTACAACTTAATAACAGAAAATAACATGGTTCAATATAAATTCATACACAATTCAAAAATTATAAACATATAGCAAGTAGGAATGACTAGTGAAAATAATAAAACATACAATCCTAAATAATTTCCAAGGTTTTTAACATACTGATATCAGTGTCCCGTTTAGGCGAGAGTCAAAGATACCATCCATTGAATAGAGTTGTCAGCTCATCTAAAATGTTAAACATTCTAGCAACCTTTTATTCGATCAAGATTGGAATTCAGCGTTGTCCCGTTTAGGCGGAGTCAAGGCAATTCTATCTTATGAGCTTCCACTATTGTTTCGCAATTTGCAAGTCAAATATGGTCGCCACCATTAGGGTGATCCATACCATATAAAACACTTACAAACTACTTATCTTTCGAGATTAAACGGTGCGAAATTGCTAATGAACGTTCCTCCATTAGGGAGGATTACTCACTAAAACAAACGCGATGTAAAACCAACAGTGGAGATCGAATATCTTAATATTAAAGCTCATTATTTAAAGAGAGTTGTATTTTCTTTGATTCTCTTTATTTAATCTATTTATTTTAAATATATATTTATTTAATTAAAATTTCCAATTTTGAATGAAAAATTCTAAATATAAATTTTAATTTAATATTTATAAATTTTGCTTAGATGGATATGAAAATAACATGAATTATTTCTATCTTAGTAATAATTTCCAATAAATATTTAAAAAAATATTCAATATAAGTTGTTACAAAATTAATTTAAATTAATTTACAACTCAAATTTAATTCTCTATAAATATATAGCATTTCGAAAAATTAAAGTATTCAAGGATTCAATTTTCGAAAATGCATGTTAAAATAAAAAAAAATTAATCCTGGAAAAAATTATTCTAATTTAATGTTGGCCCAAAATTAATTAATAAAATTAATTTACAACAAAAAATATGATTTTCCTATTTAATTAAATATATAAGAAAAATTTCAAATATTTAAGTATGATAATGAAAATCAACTTAAATATTAATTTTCTATTTAATTAAATACACTAGAAAAATACTTCAAGCAAAAATATCACCTATCTAGATTTTCCTTTGACTAATTAATTAAATTTCTAATAATATATATTTTAATTCATTTATTTTAAATTAATCAATTAATGAAAAATAATTGATTTAAGTTGGTCCGAAATTAAAATAAATAATTTACAACTTTAATCTATTTTTCAAATAAAATTCGAAATTCCAGCATTTAAGAAATGCGATTTCAAAATTTGATTAACAAAATAAAGAAAAAATATATTTTGAAAATTATTTAGATTTAGTTGAAAAATTAAATTTCAACTAAAAATAATTTTCTATTTAATTAAGTGTCATGAAAAAGAAATATTTAAGTATCATGATGAAAATCAACTTAGATATTTTTTTATTTTAATATTAGAAATAATAAGTAGGCTAGAAATAACTATCTAGAAAATATCTTATTTGACTAAGTATCTTTTCCACAAAATTTGAAAAAATATCTAATTTAAGTTGTATTAGAAAAAAAATCTAGAACTTAAATATTTTCAAACTTAAATTTAATTAAATATCAAAAATTAAGTTGTAACCACTTAATTTAAAAATATTTCATTTTAAGTTAATATTCGAAAAGATATTAACTTAGAAAAAATATCTAAAATATTCCATTTTAAGTTAATATTCGAAAAGATATTAACTTAAAAAATAATTAAACAATCTTAATAACCAATGCCTAAAATTCCTCAACTTAATTTTAAAATTTTAAATCCAAAAGATATTCAGATTTAAGTTGATTAGTTAGAGATAACTAAATATCAACTTAAATAGGAATATTTAATGAAAAATTTAAATTAAGCTTCAGAAAGAATCTAGATGGTTATAATTCTATATTTAATTAAATACAAGAAAATACACATAGTTTAGCTTAGAATAAAATTCTTTAGACTATGATTTTCTTAAATTAATTTCAAAATAAATGAAATTAATTATGTTGCTTATCAATTTTATAAGGTTAAACTAGTTTAATTAACCTAGTACAGTTATTCAAATAAGACAAATGGGCCTTCACAATTGGGGTGGTTCATGTGAGGGGGTGCTGGGTTCACTACTATGGCTCCCAACTCTCACACAAGGCCCAAAAGAGAGGAATTTAACCTTAAAATGAACAACTGTTATTAATTGAATAGGCCCAAAAACTAAATGGGCCTAAATAAAATCCATCAAGAACTATGACATTTTATTTAGCAACAACAACCTATATGCATCTATAATGAAATTAAACACATAGGCTCACACAGGCACACTTTGGATGGGTCCTATCATGTTGCTAGGTCATACACAAATGAAAGAAGATTGTAAATATACCTGTTACAAATTAATTACTTGACCAAGGGAGCCATCAGATCATTAGATCTGGCAAAAAGTAACCATGGCTATTTGCAATCAAGCAATAATAGGTTTTAAAAAACTTACAAACAAGCTAAAACACATACTCCTGCAACAAGGTTAGCTAGATAGTTGGATGTAGGATTTATTTAATTTTAAATAAATAATTTCGAAAAATTAAATAATTAAAATTGGAAATATTTCAAATTGGAAATATTTTAAAATTGGAAATATTTCAAATTGGAAATATTTAAAATTGGAAAAATGAATTTTGGGAAACAATCCTATGAAAAATTGGATTTTTTGGGGAAAAAACACAAAAAATCGCAATATGGGGTTTGCTGCCCAGGAGGGGCTGCATGCAGCAGCCTCCTGCAGCCCCATATGTGCGTTGAACAGGGACGTTGCTGTTGGAATTATTTTACCAAGATCTTCGATCTACTCACAAGTATGTTGATTAACACCCTAAATATGAACTTTCTAAAACGATGAAATAAACACATATAAAGTTTAGGAAACCTTACATTGGGTGCAGCGGAATAATATGACTCCTTCCGTTCAGATATCTAGCCCTTGATTCCTTTCTATAGCAGAGCATTATCAATATCTGAATCAGGATCTCTTTCTCTTAATCTTTGATGCTGAAACTCCTTCTTGCTGAAAGTCTTTCTTCATGATCTTCCTCAGTATGGTTGAGGTATCACTTACTGTGTGTGGGCACTACTCTTACACTAAGAATTTCGAAATTCAAGAGGGAAGAAAGAGAGAGGGAGTAGTCGGCCAGATAGGGAGAGAGAAGGCTCAGGTTTTTCTGAATCAGAAGTGTAATTTTCCTGAAACCTTCACTATCTATTTATAGCATTCCACTAGGGTTAGGTTTGAATTATTTTGCATTAAAATAGTGAAAATATTAGTTTAAATTTCCTACAAAAGTCGTCGGCCCTATACAAGTGGATTTGGGCCTCACTTTTTGTAATTTTGCAATTTTATCTTTTCTGCATCTAATTTACTCAAAAACGCCAATTTTCTAATTCAACCATTTAAATGCCAATTCTAACTATTTAATAACTATAAATAATTATTAAATAATATTGTCATTTATCATATTTATTAATTGAACCATACAAAGTATCATAATTAACAAATATGCCCCTAAAACTCTTTCTTTACAATTTCGCCCTTACTTAGTGAAAATTTCACAAATAGACATAGTCTAAATTGAGAATTATAATTGATTAATCAAAACCAATTACATGAGTCTTACAAGCAATATTATCTCAACTAGTGCGGGGACCATGGGTCTATATAACCGAGCTTCCAATAAGTAGATTAAGAATTTAGCACTGAAATTCACTAACTTATTAATTCTTCGTTGAATCCACGCATAGAACTTAGAATTGCACTCTCAATATATAGAATGCTCTATATGTTCCACCATATAGACACATCATTAGTTATCCATTTTTATAATCCTAATTTGATCAATGATCCTCTATATGAATGATCTACACTATAAAGGGATTAGATTACCGTTACACCCTACATTGTATTTTATCCTTAAAACACTTAACCCCGTATAAATGATATTTCAGCTTATGTGAAATGAGTACTCCACCATTTATTTTCGTTTGGTCAAGCTCGAAGGAGATCATCCTTTACTTACTATTCGACAGATAGAAGCTATAGATTTCATGTTTATGTTAGCGCTCCCACTCAATTGCACTACCGTGTTCCCAAAATGTACGTATCACCCTGACCTAAAAGTAGGCTTAACTAACAAATCAAAGAACACGAATAGCCTTTCAAGATTGAGCCTACTCATAACAGGATTAAGAACATTTGATCTAGGATCAACTAGGCGATATTGACTTGAATAGATATTACAGTAAGTTTAATAAATCTATGTCAAAGTTCAATATCGGTCCCTTCCGATGCATACTCCATGCATCCAACCTGAGCTTTTACTTTAACCAATGCTCTGGAAAGAACATAGCACTTCTCCAAATGCAACTAAAATCTGTTGTAGATTATCATATCAGTAAAACCCTATGTCTGATAAATCTAGGAAACTTTATTCACATAGTCATGTTTACTTTCCAATGTGTTGACGGCACAATAAACAGGATCAAGTATGTGAAAAGGGTTTCAGATGAATTTATACATTATGTACATATAATGATGAAATAAATCATGTGAACCATGCAACATTAAATGTTATTTCTGATCTATATTAATAAGTAAATCTGATTATATTGAAATGAGTTTTATTTAGGGCATAAAACTCAACAATAACTATTTAGAATAATTTCATTTACTAAGTGTTTTTCTAAAATTAACTTTAAAATATTAAATGAAAAATTAAATTTCATATATTTTAAAAGATAATTATGTTGCTAATTCAATTTTAATTAGGTTAGACTAATATAATTAACCTAATACAATTATTTAAATAAGACAAATGGGCCTTCACAATTGGGGTAGTTCATGTGAGGGGGAGCTGGGTTCAGTATGTCGTACCCACTTCTATTGGCCCCCAACTCTCACACATGGCCCAAAAGAGAAGAATTTAACCTTTAAATAAACAATTGTTATTCATTGAATAGGCCCAAATCTAATTGGGCCTAAGTAAATTTACTTATGTCAAAATTTATCTTAGCAACCTAGTCCATTTACTTAGTAAAACTTAAATGGGCTTCATATATGCATCTAAGCCCAATAGCAAACACATAGGCTCACACAGGTCAAATGATTTGGATGGGCCCTATCATGTTACTAGGTTTACACAAATGAAAGAAATTGCAAAATTTACCTGTTACAAATTATTTATAAGATCTATTGACAATTGGACTATGATTAAAATCAGATCATTGGATCTCTCAACAAGTTAATCATAGCAATTTAGATCAAATAAATAATAGGTTTGTAAAAAAAATTTTGAATACATAATAATATAATCAAACAGTACAAACAAATAACTGATCTGGAATATCTGGAAAGTAAGCTAAAATATCTCAATTTTAAAATTTAAAATAAAATTAAATTTTACAATAAATATCTTAAATAGAATTTAAATTTAGGTTGTTAAAGAATATTTGAAAAAATTCAAAATTCAACAAACTCCTAAATTTCTTAAATTCTAACAAAAAATCAAAAATATCTAACCAATTTTTCAAATATCAAGTTTATTTAAAATTTAAATTTATTTAAAATTTCTAATAAGATAATATAATATAATATCTTGAATTTTAAATTTAGATATTTTATTATATTCTGAGTCTTATAATTTAATAAATTTAAATATTACATAAATAAACTAATTGAAAAATAAGATATTTTATATGGTTAGAATATTTAAATAATAATAATAATAATAATAATAAGTTTGAAAATTTTATGGTTTGAAACCCTAAAATATCTATTCAAACAAAACTAACCAATTTTCAAATCTTCATGTTATTTTTGCCAAAATATAATTTTAATTAAAAAATATCTAATAAGATTAAATGTTAAACCTAACATATTCCTAATCTTATAATTTTAATTAATAAAATATATTTTGAAAATAACAAATTTGAAAAAGATATGATATGGTTAGCAAATTTTAAAATTTGAACAAGATTATTTTAAAAGATAATATTTTAATATAAAAGTAAGATCATTTAAAATTTAATAAAAAAAATAATATCTGATCTTATAATTAAAATAAATAAAATAATCTAAAATTTCAAAATTAACCATAAGGCTCCTTTGTGAGAAATCAAATTTTCAAATTCAAAGCCTACTAATATCAGAAACTAATTTTAATTAATTAAAAAATTAATAAAAATTAATTTTATTCTGACAATTAGATTTATAATTGAAAATTCAGATTCTACACAAAATTCTACCAAAAATTGGCTTTTGTTTCAATGAAAAACGATTTTCAATCAAAAGTTATGAAGAAAACAAGTTTGAGGCACGTGGATGCATGATTTTGGCCTAGGAAAGAGGCTGCAAGCAGCCTCATTTGACCGAGGGACGTGGGCGCGAGCTGCCCTTCAGACAAGATGTTGTCTGAGCGTCCGCGCGCGCGTGTGCATTCAAATCCTGATATTTTCGTTCAACTTCAAAAAATCATAACTAATTCATAAAAAATCCAAATTGGGTTCTGTAAAAGCCTAAATTTATTAATTTTTTGTCTACTTTCCATACAAAATAATTCCAGATCGAAATAAAAAATATTTCAGTAACATATATTGCGATTACTAAACTATCATCAAATAAGCACATAAACTTCATGAAACCATCCAAATCAACACATAAGATCGTTTTAATTCATATTTCATGAAAGTAAATCATTACCATGGCTCTGAGGCCAGTTGTTGGATATATTTTACCAGGATCTAGATTTACTAACAAGTATGTTTCATTAACATCCTAATATGAACTCTAAAATAATGAAATAAACACATATAAAGTTTAGGAAACCTTACATTGGGTGCAGCGGAATATAATGACTCCTTCGAATCAGATATCTAGCCCTTGATTCTTTTCTGTAGCAGAGCATTATCAATATCTGAACCTGGATCTCTTTCTCTCCTTCCTTTGATGCTGAATCTCCTTCTTGTTGGTTGATTTTCCACAGTCTTACACACTATGATTGAGATACCACTTGATATGGGTGGGCACTCACTCATTCACTCAAGGAATTCGAAATTTAGAGAAGAAAAGAAGATAGAAGTGATTCGGCCTATAGAGAAAAGAATAGGAGGCTCAGTTTTCATCTGACAGAATTAAGTGTGAATGAGAGCCATCACTATCTATTTATAGGTAACCACCTAGGTTTCAGATAGAATTATTTGGCATTAAAATAATGAAAAAATAAATGATAAAACCCTATAAGTGTGGCCGGCCATGGGCTTTGGATAATGGGCCTCACTTATGCAATTTTGCTGTTTTATCATTTCTGCATCTGATTTTCTCAAAAACGCTAATTTTTAAATTCAACCATTTAAATGCCAATTCTAATTATTTAATAACTAAAAATTAATTATTAAGTAATATTGTCATTTAATATATTTATTAATTAGACGTATAAAGTCTCTTAATTAATAAATAAACCTAGAATCTCTTTTCTTTACAATTTCGCCCTTGCTTAGTGAAAATTCATAAACTAGACATAGTCTAACTTTAGAATTATAATTGATTAATCAAAATAAATTAACTGAGTCTTACAAGCAGTATGGTCTCAACTAGTATGGGGACCATGGGTCTATATAACCGAGCTTCCAATAAGCAGATCAAGAATTTATATCTTAAATTCACTGACTTATTAATTCTTCGTTGAATCTATGCATAGAACTTAGAATTGCACTCTCAGTATATAGAACGCTTTATATGTTCCAAGATATAGATACGTCATTAGTTATCCATTGTTATAATCCTAATGTGATCAATGACCCTCTAATAAATGATCCACATTGAAAAGGCACTAAGTTACCGTTACACCTTCAATGTATTTTATCCTTAAAACACTTAGCTCCGTATAAATGATATTTCAGCAAAGTGAAATGAGATCTCCACCATTTATCTCTGTTTAGCCAAGCTTGAACGATATCCTCGTTTCACTTCTAAATCCCTATAGAAGTTATAGATTCGATATTTATGTTAGCGCTCCCACTCAATTATACTATCATGTTCCCAAAATGTACGTATCACCCTGACCCAAAAGTAGGCTTAACTAACAAATCAAAGAACATGTATAATACTCTTGAGATCGAACCTAAACATATCAGGATTAAGATCATTTGATCTAGGATCAACAGGTGATATTGAATTGAATAGATATCACGATAAATTTTAATATATCTATCAAAGTTCAATATCGGTCCCTTCCGATGTATACTCCATACATCCGATGCTGGTAAACTTTGCCAATGTCCTAGAAAGGACATAACACTTATCCAAGGTGTAAGAATACCTATCGCTGATTATCATCTTGGTCTAAATCCAGTGAACTGGAAAATCAGGGAATAAACTTTCGAACATATAATTAAGATTATATTCCACTGTGTTGACAACACTATAATCATTAACAAATTGATATGTTCTGGACTTAAATAGAATTCATACATTATGTGTATATAATCATGAAATAAATCATGCGAACCATGCAACATTAAATGTTATTTCTGATCTATATTAATAAGTAAATCTAATTATATTGAAATGAGTTTTATTTAGGGCATAAAACCCAACAATTTCTATCTTACCATGAGGAAGGATTGCACTAAGTACGTCCGTAAATGTGAGCAATGACAGTGTTATTCCAAGAGCCCCACTCACAAAGATAAACCTCATGAATAGTCTTTGGCCCTATGTCGTTTAAGGAATAGACCTAGTGGGATGACTTCCAACTGGAAAGGGGGGAACCAAAGTCGCTGTTGTTGTTGTTGACTACTTCACTAAATGGGTGGAAGTTTAACCCATGAACGTAGTTACATCAAAAAAGGCCTTGAACTTCATACCAAAAATATCGTGTGTAGACACGGAATAACACACAAATTAATGTATGATAATGGAAAGCGGTTTGATAGTGATTAATTCACTGACTTTTATGCCAAGCATGGAATCATAAAAAGCTTTTTGGTTGTGGCCAGACCTCAAGCAAATAGATAAGTGGAAGTCATCAAAAAGAATCTGAAGACTACCATGAAAAAGAAGGTTCAGCATCGCAAAGCACACTGGTTGAAAGAACTTTGAAGAGTTCTTTAGCCCTATAGGACTACTAAAAGAACTTTAACATGCCACGCTCCGTACTCCATGGACTACACATAGGAGAGACACCTACGACCCAACTCAAAACCATGCTCTACTTCAAGAATCCTTGGATTTGATTAAGGAGCTTCGAGTTTAGTCACAGGTTCAACTCCAAATTTACCAAAACAAAATTGCTATAAATTTAAATTCCAAAGTCAAAAGAAGAAGATTTGAAATCGACGACCTTGTTTTGAGAAGGTCTGTATGAAGTTATAGACAAAATCAGTGATGGAACTTACCATTTGAGGAGATTAGATGGAATAAGAATTCCAAGAGCATAGAAAGCTGACCACCTGCGTTGATACTATAAGTAGACTAGGGGTGGTCAGCTTCCTTTTATTTTTCTTAACTTTTTATTTTAATGTTTAATTTTCATGTACGCCCCAGGGGAGGAATTATCTTAATAAAAGAAGAATGTTCATTTTATATTTGGTCTTTCAAACTTTTATCACATAACAAGTTATCAAAAGTCTCAACTCTTGGTCACTAGGGAGGTAGCATACATTATATCAATATAAAGTGTCATACCCGAAATTCGGCTGGAGGACACGTGTTAAGATAAAGGGAATATGAATCGGTGCAATATCTTTTTATGGAATAACTCATTAATTACATAAGTGTCAGAGTATATTTGTAACCCACCGATTGTAAGGTCTTAAGTGTGGAATCAATGTGAAAACTGGCACTTAGTGTATTAGCGAGAAACCATATGTCGCTAAAGGTGAATAGCGAGGCACCGGAGAAAAGTGACACATTCCTTAGCTTGGAATAAGCAAACTAAGTGTAAAAGTCGGATCAGCTTGAAGAATAAGTATGCGAGATGACCATCTCACTATGAGAAGGCTTCTTATGGCTTCATCCAACTAACAGGAGCGAGGCTCATAACCCTGGCATGTTAGAAGATTTCTGTATACCCGCAATCGACGTAAGACATATCTTGTCGACTTCGGAAAGAAGAATGGTCCATGCGAGCTATTGGGATCACTACAATCAAGTTTCTATCAAGACATATCTAAATTCAACAATTAAACATGTGTTTAATACACGATATTTTTGACCCAGTAAAAGCGAGAAAACACAGCTATATGATTTTCAAAATCATACACCGCATTTACATTTTGTGATATGTAATCAGATCCCACTTAGGGATAATGGTTGGAAACATACTTTGGTCAGCTTTGTAATTAACTGCCACTATGCAATTATAAATAGTGGCAAACAATCTCAAAAAAGGGACGAGAGGCCCTGAAAAAATACTCAAAAATCTAAATAAGATTGACTCGTGGACTATGCAGAATTTTAACTGCAAAACCACGTAAAAAACCCTGTGTTCATATTTTATTTTTCTATAGCTTTTAGTTTTTTGTGTTGAATTATCATCGTGAGGCTCAAATTTGGTTAACGAAAACCTGCGTTAACAGTTTGGTGCTTTCAATGAGAGCCTCTGGGAAAAAGCTCAGGAAAAAGCCATCCCTTCTTTTAAAGAAAACTGTAACGCCCTAACTATTAGGCACGTTACCCAAGATACTTAAGAAATCCTAATCCCCTATCCGGGATTACTAATAAAATTACCGCAGAAATTAAACTTTAAACACAAATAGAATGAAAATAAACTTGTAATAATTTTAACTTTACAAACCAAAAGTTACATGTATCGAGATCCCAAAAATATTTTACAAAATATCATTACAAGCGTGATTCCACTAGCCGGCCTAAGCGGCAAAACAGAGTTACAAAATTCATCACTGGTAGACCCCAACCCGCTTGGTCTAGTGTGGCCTGAACATGTACATACATCGCCCAACTCCTGCACTCATGGTTGATCAAAGACAGATTTACCCTTTCCTACACAGTAGAGCACCTGTGAGCCAAGCCGAGCAAGACAGTATAAAATCTCAATAACATATTTATCACATTATATAAACATTAATGCTATTCTCATATGCCTGCATGACACAGACCTGCATGTTACGCTCACATGTCGATTTATGTCTATGAAACATAGACCTACGTGTTGCGCTCACACGTCTAACTACAATAAGGCCTTAGAACGGTACATCTCAATTATAGTTACCCAGTCTCACCCTGATTATGACTTGAACGCATAACCCTTAATCTTAATATATATATAACACATAATTAATGGTGCCACCGCACTATTTTTTTATCTGATATAGACCTGCGTGTTACGCTCACATGCCTATATATGTCCATATGGCATAGACCTACGTGTTACGCTCACACGTCTATTTACAATAAGGCCTTAGTAGGGTTTATCTCGGTTATAGTTACCTAGTCTAACCTGGTTATGCCTTGCACGCATAACCCTATTCATATATATATGTATACGTAATCCATACATTACGTTCTTTCAATAGTTTATCTGTTGGGTTTTGTGCCCTAAATAAAACCCATTTCAATATAATCAGATTTGCTAATTAATAAAGATCAGAAATAACATTTTATGTTGCATGGTTCACATGATTTAGTTCATGACTATATGTATAAATTCTATTAAGTCCAGAACATATGTACTTGTTTATGATTATAGTGTTGTCAGCACAGTGGAATTTAATCATGTTTATATGTTCGAAAGTTTAATTCCCTGATTTGTCAGTTAACTAGATTTAGACTGGCATGGTAATCAGCGATAGGTATGCTTACACCTTGGATAAGTGTTATGTCCTTTCCAGGACATTGGAAAAGTTTACCAGTATCGGATGTACGGAGTATACATTGGAATGGACCGATATTGAACTTTGATTAGATATGATAATTTTATCGTAATATCTATTCAATACAATATCACCTAGTTGATCCTAGATCAAATGATCTTAATCCTGACATGGTTAGGTTCGATCTCAAGAGTGTTATTCGTGTTCTTTGATTTGTTAGTTAAGCCTACTTTTTGGTCAGGGTGATACGTACATTTTGGGAACACGGTAGTACAATTGAGTTGGAGCGCTAATCATAGATATGGAATCTATAGCTTCCATAGGTATTTAGAAGTGAAACGATGATTTCCTTCGAGCTTGCTAAATAGAGATAATTGATTGAGATCTCATTTTAGTGATTATATTATTTCACTAAAATATCATTTATGAGTGGCAAGTATTTTAAGGATAAAATACATTGAAAGGGTGTAACGGTAATTTTATCCCTATCCAATGTAGATCATCTATAGAGGATCATTGATTAATCGAATTATAAAAATGGATAATTAATAGCATATCTATATCGTGGAACATATAGAGTGTTCTATATAAATGAGAGTGCAATTCCAAGTTCTATGAGTGGATGCAACAAGGAATTAATAAGTTAGTGGATTTACTTGGTAAATTCTAGGACTGCTTATTGGAAGCTCGGTTATATAGGCCCATGGTCCCCATACTAATTGAGACAAACTGCTTGTAAGACTCTAGTTAATTGATTTGAATTAATCAATTATAATTCTAAAATTAGACTATGTCTAGTTTATGAATTTTTCACTATGTTGTGGCTTGATTGTGAAGAAATAGTATTTTTGGGTTTATTTGTTAATTAAGAGATTTTATGGAGTCTAATTAATAAATATTATAAATGACAATTTTATTTAATAATTATTTTAATTATTAAATATATAGTTTTGGCATTTATAGGTTTGAATTGGAAAATATGGTGTTATTGAAAAGAAGAATAAGTGGTTGAAATAAAGTGGCAAAATTGTAACTAGAGATTGGTCCACTATCTTGTACGGCCAAGGTTGATTTTTTTCCCAATATTTTATTCTTTTTTAATCCATATAATTCGACCCTAACATTATTATAAAAGGAAGGCTATGGTCTCATCATCCAACTAATGCAACTAATGCCTCCAAAGCTAATAACCTAGCTTTTGATGAGACCTCTTCCTTCTTCTTTCCTCTTCAATTTCGAAACACTAAGCCTTTCTTCACTAAAATATTATTCATCCATTAGTGATAGAGTGAGTGCCCACACACATCAAGTGGTATCTCAATCATAGTGTGGAAGACTGTGAAGAATCTAATCAACAAGAAGGAGAATCGGGCTCAAGGAAGGAGAGAAAGTGATCTAGGTTCAGATCTTGATAATGCTGTGCTACAGAAAGGAATTAAGGGCTAGAGATCTGAACGGAAGGATTCATTATATTTCGCTGCACCCAATGTAAGGTTTTCTTAAACCCTTATGTGTTTATTTCATTATTTTAGAAATTCATATTAGGATGTTAATGAAACATACTTGTTAGTAAATCTAGATCCTGGTAAAATAATTTCCAACATTATCCTAGTAATATACTAGGTACAGTTACGTCTTATGCGCATAACTCTTGACATATATACGTGCATTCAATAAATACCAAAGCATATAGAATCTTAGGGTAATAACCCTAAGTTACATACTAAATAATCTTTCCTACAACATATTACGGCATGCTCGAAATAACACTTATTGAGGGTATTCACCTTAACTTATGCCTTCACTTAATTAGCAATATAACCATACATCGTTGCTTTCTTACCTTTATAACATTTTACAGTAATAACCCTAGACCGAATTAAAAATTAAATTCAAGGTACTAGTTTACCGAGTCTAGCTTAATTATGTCTTAGACGGATAACCCTTTATCCCAACAAATTTATCATGGCATAATATCCAACACCACATATATCACTAGGGTAATAACTCTAGGCTATTAAACCGCTCAGGTTAGGGTAATAACCCTAATCCCGATTACTAATTACTCACATATATCATTTCCAATATAAGCACCACCGCGCATAACTCTATGTGTTAACTACTGTCTTACTTGATGTCCCGCAATAGTAGAGATTCCAAATCCCCGCGTGCTCGTGACCAAGTGTCGGTAATCCTAGTAACAATTCTGGGATTTACATACATAGGGTTAACTCCTGATTCCACATCCATAAAATATATACTTGGCATTGAAAACACAAATATTCAGATAGAGCTCAAAATGAGCTTTCCAACGGTATAAAGAACTCCCAAAACGGACTCCGGATCACAAAGTTATAGCTATTCGAAATTTGCATTAGGATCTGCCCAGAAAGAAAAGGGCGGGTCGCGGCATGCAAAAGCCATGCTGCGGCACCTGGGTTCAAAACCCAGAAGATTCAGCAAAAACTTCGAATTTCAGCCGCAAAACCACCTTCAAATCAACCCAAATCAACACAGAACTTAAATTAATCTTCTACAAGCTAGCAAGCACAAAGGTAGGCATTAAAATACATAATTCTCATGCTTAAATCTAGCAGAAACACAACACAAATTTCAAATTTAAACAACATAACATTCAAAGCTCCAACTTGAGAAAACCCATCTATAACTCAAACTCAAGAACATAGAACTTGCAACTAGATACACCCAAAACCAGCAACTAAAATTAGGGCCAAAGATCCAATTTAATCTCTAACAATAACCCTAAGGAGAGATGTGAAAGTCCCCACATGAGCAAGTTCACACAACAAAATTTCAAACATCTAGCACCATTATCACTCATGAAATCAAGAATATTCAAACCTTAGAAAAACATAATTTTCAATTTCTACTACAGCTACAAATTACAGATTAAGGCTATGAAAAGTTACCTCAAATTCAATCTCAAAACCAAGCACCAAGATCCACAACTATCAAGCTTCACATCAAGCAATTTCTCACCAAAACTCACCAATTTTAAAATAGTTTTTCAGAGAAAGAGGTAAAGAGAGGGGGAATCGGGTTAGAGGTGCAAAAACCAGAAAATGAATCCTTTCATTTGCAAATAATCCCATTTACTACCATTAACATAAATAAGCCAATTTACCATAATGCCCTTAGGGCCATAACAGACATAAGCACCAATACAAGTGCAAAATGGTCACTTACAACATAAATCTTCTAAAATAAAAATTCAGATTATCCACATATAATTATAATGCCAATAAATAATCCCAGAATTGTATTTTAGCCCCGAACTGAGTTCGGCCTGAAATACCTGATTGTGACTATATCGCGCCAACCTGTCAGAACACACCTGAAAAAGACAACACAGGCATACTATATAATAATATAGTTCAATAAGCACATAAATATATAAATTTAATTATTTTACCCTTCTTGGGTCAAAATTACTAAAATGCCCCTGACTCACCAACGGGTTCTTAATATGTCATATTTCATATTAATTCTCATATAATAGATTATATAATAATATAATCGCACAATAATACACATTTAACTAGTTAGGGTTTGCTAATCCATTCCATAATTCTAGGGTATTACAATTGCCCCCTCCTTATAGAATTTTTGTCCCGAAATTTACCTGAACAACCCCGGATATTTCTGCTGCATATCTGTCTCGAATTCCCAGGTTACCTTTTCCACTTTACTGTTCCACCATAATACTTTTACCAGTGCTTTTTGTCTTGTTTCTCAAGACTTTCTCCCTTCTATCAAGTATTTGCACCAGTTGTTCTATTGAGATTTTATGCCCTAAATAAAACCCATTTCAATCTTATCTGATTTGTTATCAATAAAAGTTTAGAAGTCATTTATGTTTACATGTAGTTTTCATGTTTATGGTTTAATATATAAAAATCTGTTAAGTCCAGAATATATAGTCATTCACAATTACAGTGATGTCAACACAGTGGAATGTGATTGTCATTATATGCTTTGAAAGACATTGTCCCTCATTCATCAGTGCATTGGATTAACACTGATGTGATAATAAGCGATGAAGTGTACTTACACTTTGCATAAGTGTTATGTTCTTTCCAAAACATTGGCAAAGTATGCTAGTTTCGAATGTATATAGTATACACTTGATTGGGATCGATTTTGATCTTGGTTAAGATATTATAATCTTACCGTTGTATCTTTCTAAGTCAATATCACTAGTTGATCTTAGATCAAAAGATCTTAATCCTGTCATGTTTAGGTTCAATCTCAGGAGTGCTATTCATGTTCTGTGATTTGTTAGTTAAGCCTACTTTCTGGTCAGGGTGATACGTACATTTTGGGAACATGGTAGTGTGATTGAGTGGGAGCGCTAAACATAGATATGGAATCTATAGCTTCTATCAGGACATAGAACTGAAACGATGATTTCCTTTGAGCTTGGCTTAATAGATGTAAATGGAAGAGCTCTTATTTCAGTGATTATATTTTAGTTCATTGAAAAATCATTTACAGGAAGCTGAGTATTTTAAGGATAAAATTACATTGAGGGGTGAAACGGTAAATCTATCCCTACTCGGTGTAAATCACCTATAGAGGATCTTTGAGTATTGAGATTAGAAAGACGGCTAAATGTTGATAGCGTATCTATATCGTGGAACATATAGAGCGTTCTATATGACTGAGAGTGGAATACCAAGTTTTATGAGTGGATGCAATCAGGAATTAATAAGTTAGGAAATTTACTTTGTAAATTCTAGTTCTGCTTATTGGAAGCTCGGTTGTATAGGCCCGTGGTCTTCATACTAGTTGAGACCATACTGCTTGTAAGACTCAAATAATTGATTTTAATTAATCAGTTATAATTCTAAAATTAGACTATGTCTCGTTTATGAATTTTCACTAAGCAAGGGCTTATTTGTGAAGAAAAGATATTCTAGGTCTTATTTAATAATTGGGAGACTTTATTAAGTCTAATTAATATATATATATTAAATGGAAATTTTATATGATAATTGATTTTAATTATTAAATAATTAGTTTTGGCATTTAAGTGGTTAGAATTGGAAAAATGGCATTTTTGAGAAAGTAAAGAATAATTTGTCAAAAGTGGAAAAATTCCCAAGTGGGGCCCATCACTATGGACGACCACTTAAGTGGTATTTTCCACTTAATTTTTCTGTTATTTTAATGCCTAATAAATCCTAACCTAAACCTAGGTGGTTGCCTATAAATAGATAGTGATGGCTCACACTTAAAGATGATGAAATTTCTTGCCTTCAAGAAAAAATTGAGCCATCAATTCTATACCTATATTCGAACTAGCCCTTCTCTCTTTTCTTCTTCATATTTTCATACCTTGAGTGATAGAGTGAGTGCCCACACACATCAAGTGGTATCTCAATCATATTGTGTAAGGCTGTGAAGAATCCAGAATCAAGAAGAAGGACATTCGGGCTCAGATCTTGGTGATACTCTCCTACAGACAGGATACAAGGGTTAGAGATCTGAGCGGAAGGAGCCATTAATATTCTGTTGCACCCAATGTAAGGTTTTCTGAAACTTTATTTGTGTTTATTTTCATTGTTTTAGATATTCATATTTAGGATGTTAAATAACATACATGCTAGTAAATCTAGATCCTGGTAAAACATCTTCCAACATGTTCCTCATATGACGAACCTGGCTTATGTCCCAATGCTTCATCACTCAGGATATGCGACGAATCTGAGACATACATCCGAAGCTTATGTCCCAGCACTGGGGGCATAGCCAACCTGTACATTGCTTGCCATATCCTCACGAGGATTTCAAAAGGTCCAATGAACCTTGGGTTAAGCTTTCCTTTCTCACCAAAGAGTTTAATGCCTTTCATCGGCAATATTCGGAGAAATACCATATCACCGATCTGAAAATCAATATCCCAACACTTTGGATTAGCATAACCCTTCTGTTTGCTCTGAGCCGCGAGCATTCGCGCTCTGATTTTGTCAACTGCCTCACTTGTTCTCTGAACAGCCTCGGGACCCAAGAACTTTCTTTCACCCACTTCATCCTAGTGAATAGGTGATCAACATTTTCTTCCATATAGAAGCTCATAAAGTGTTGGAAGTTATTTTACCAGGATCTTAGATCTACTCACAAGTATGTTGATTTAACAACCTAAATATGAACTTCTAAAACGATATGAAATTAAACACATAAGAGTATCAGAAATCTTACAGTGATTGCAGCGGAATATATATGTCTCCTCCCACTCAGATCTCTAACCCTTGATTCCTTTACGTAGCGAGTATAATCAAGATCTGAGCCCGAAAGTCCTTCTTTGTTGTCTCTGAATTCTACACAGCCTTCCTCACTATGATTGAGGTATTACTTGATGTGTGTGGGCACTACTCTAGCACTCATATATTTCGAAACAGTGAAGGTATAGAGAGAGAGAGGGTGGCGACTCAGAGAGAATTTTCTGAGAGAAAATTCTTTCAGAATAATGCTGAGAAAAGCTTTTTCAGAGATACAGAGATGTATGAAAATCTGAAGCCTTTTCCTTCTATTTATAGAAGACCACCAAGGGCTATGATTGACATTTTGAACTGAGAAAATCAAGGGAAAAGGAAGGTAAAGGGGGCCGGCCTAGGCAATGTGGAACAAGGCTTGCCTCTTTTCCAACTTTCCTTTTCCTACACTTGATAGTTTCCCTTTTTGTGAAATATTGCCATTTCCATTGTTCAACCATATTAATGATAAATCTAATTACTTAATAATTAAAAAATAATTATCAAATAATATATTATCATTTATTTTATTAATAATGAAACTAATTAAAGTTTCCTAATCAATAAATATGCCCTTCAAAATCTCTATTTACTGTTTTGCCCTTAATGAGTGCCAAATTCTCAAACTGACAAGCTTATCTTGAGAATTCTTAATTGATTAATTAAAATCAATTAAATGAGTCCTACAAGTAATATCATCTCAACTAGTGAGGGGACCATGGGTCTATATATCCGAGCTTCCAATAAGCAGATCTTGAATTTACCACTTAAATTCACTGACTTTATTAATTCTTCGTTGAATCCACACATAGACTCAGAATTGCACTCTCAGTATATAGAATGCTCTATATGTTCCACCATATAGACACATTATTAGTTATCCATTGTTATAATCCTAATGTGATCAATGATCCTCTATATGGATGATCTACACTGTAAAGGGACTTAGATTACCGTAACACCCTACAATGTATTTTATCCTTAAAACACTTAACCCTGTATAAATGATATTTCAACTAAGTGAAATGAGTACTCAATCATTTATCTCGTTTGGTTAAGCTCGAAGGAGATCACCCTTTGCTTACTATTCGCCAGATAGAAGCTATAGATTCCATATTTATGTTAGCGCTCCCACTCAATCGCACTACCGTGTTCCCAAAATGTATGTATTGCCCAGACTACAGTTTTAGGCTTAACTAACAAATCAAAGAACACGAATAACACTCTTGAAATTAAGCCTAACCATATCAGGATTTAGATCATGTGATCTAGGATCAACTTCTGATATTGAATTGAATAGATGTTTACGGTAAGTTTCAAAATCTAATTCAAAGTTCAATATCGGTCCATTCCAATGCATACTCCATGCATCCAACCTGAGCTTTACTTTAACCTATGTTCTGGAAAGAACATAACATTTCTCCAAATGTAAGTAAACTCTGTTGTAGATTGTCATATCAGTGAAACCCAGTGTTCTGATAAATCTAGGAATACTTTATTCACATAGTCATGTTTATTTTCCACTGTGTTGACAACACAATAAACATGTTCAAGTATGTGAAAGGGGTTTGGATGAATTTATAAATCAAATAGACAAGCAATTGATTAAGTGAACCAAAACATACACAAGTGAATGAAAAATTACTTCTGTTACTTTATTGATATAGAATAATCTGGATTACATTGAAACAGAGTTTTATTTAGGGCATAAAACCCAACATAAAGGCCATCCCGATTGATGCCTAATAGCTGATGCTTTAAGAGAACTCAATCAGGGGAAGGTACTTTCCCATGATCCTTCAAAGTCAATCACACATGCCCGTAGCATGTCTTCTAAGATCTAAATAGTCCTCTCGGATTGTCCATCCGTCTGAGGATGAGATGCTGTGCTAAATTTTAATTTAGTACCCATAGCTTGATGTAGACTCTCCCAGAGTGTTGATGTAAATTTCAGATCTCTATCCGAAAAATGGACTTTGGGACTTCATGAAGACGAAGAATTTCTCTAACATAAAACTCAGCATACTGGTCAATGGAGAAGTTCGTCTGAACAGGTAATAAGTGCGCTGCCTTTGAAAACCTATCCACTATGACCCTCACAGAGTCACTCTGTCCTGTGGTTCTGGGCAAACCTACCACGAAGTCCATAGCAATATCTTCCCATTTCCACTCTGGAATGTACAATGGCTGCAGCAACCCTGCTGGCCTCTGATGTTCAGTTTTGACTTGCTGACAAGTTAAGCACTTAGCAACATACTCAGCAATATCATTCTTCATGCTTGGCCACAACAACATGGCCTTGAGGTCTTGATACAACTTTGTTGACTCTGGATGAACTGGGTACGGAGTCGTATGAGACTCATTCATGATCTCTCTTTTAATATCATCATTCATAGGTACACAAACACGATTCATAAATAGTAGCATTCCTGTATCATCCACTGAAAAGCCACCAACCTTCCAAGCCGAAATCCTATCTCGAGATTTCACTAACTCTGGATCTATCATCTGTGCTTCTCTGATTCGCTCTAAAAGAGTAGATTGCAGGGTGATATTAGCAAATTTCCCTACAACCAACTCAATTGTAGCTCAGGTCATATCATTTGCAAACTGCTAGGAGATTTGATTTACAGTATTTATCTGACTCTGCTCTTTTTACTCAAGGCATCGACAACCACGTTGGCCTTACTAGGGTGATAAAGGATCTCACAATCATAATCCTTCACCAGATCTAGCCAACGTCTATGTCTCATGCTGAGGTCTCTCTGAGTGAATAAGTATTTCAGACTTTTATGATTAGTGTATATCTCACATTCCTCGCCATATAGGTAATGCCGCCATATCTTTAGTGCAAATACTACTGCTGCAAGTTCTAGGTCGTGAGTAGGGTACCTCTGCTCATACTCCTTTAACTACTAAGAAGCATAAGCTATTACCTTTCCAACTTGCATAAGAACACAGCCGAGACCTTGTCTCGAGGCATCACAATAAACCACAAACTTTTCCTTATCTGAAGGAAGAGTTCGTACTGGAGCGGTAATCAAGCACTGCTTTAACTCTAAAAAACTTTTCTCACACCGATCAGTCCAAACAAACTTCAAGTTCTTTCGGGTCAACTCCGTCAAGGGTAATGCAATCTTTGAGAAACCCTCAACGAAACGACGATAATACCCAGCTAAGCCCAGAAAGCTTCTAACTTTAGTAGCCAATTTTGGTGTTGGCTAATCCCGAACAGCTTCAATCTTGGTCAGATCCACCATGATCCCATCTTTATCTATTATATGCCCCAAGAAAGAGACACGAGATAACTAGAATTCACACTTTTAAATTTAGCATAAAACTTGTGGTCTCGTAACTGCTGTAATACTGATATGAGATGCAACTCATGTTCCTCTTTTTATTCAGAATAAACAAATATGTAATCAATAGACACAATCACACATCTGTTCAGGTAATCCTGGAACATCTGATTCAAATAATCCATATCAAATATAATACGCAGCCTTAGCCCGTCATTCATGCTGATGGTGTTCTTACATTTTGGACATTCTAGATATGATCTGAAAGAGGATCCGTGACCTTGATGGCCACCTCCGTTTCCCCAAAACTTCCTAATAATCCCTGATGTTCTAGAAGCTTTTGCCTTCTGTTTGTGATCAGGGTTACCACCGTCGGTCCCCTTACCGATATTACCACTAACAGGAGGATTCGATGCCATGGCGGCATCCTTTTCAATCTGCTCCTTTAACATGTTGCTCAGCCTCCTCAACAATTAAGGCTAGCTCTACTACTTTCTTGTACAAAGTGTCATGAGTAGTTGTAATCATCAAGTCCCGACTGTTTGTGGCATTCAATCCTCGCAGCAATGTTATAAATTTTTCCTCAAACAGACTCTTGAACTCTTTCCAAGTCATTACGCTAACATCACGAGTCTGTCCCACAATATCCCACCAGACGCGAGCATGATTTCGCAACATGAAAGCAGCACAGTTTACTTCCTCTGCTCCCGTCACCGCCATGTTCACAAGGATACGGGTGATTGTACTCATCCACCGCTCAACTTAAACTATCTGCATACATCCCAGAAAGTTGGAGGTTGCAGCTTCACAAACTACTCAAACGCTGAGTCTATATGCGGCAACATAAACCCCTGGTTACCGACCACCAGCACAGTTGCTGGTGGTAACAATTGTTGAACAGGGGTAGGCGGTGCCGGTTGCCTTAACCGACGCAATTCCTCCTCTTGATGAAGTATGATACTTTGCATATCTTAAAATATCCGCTGCCATTTAGCAGGTGGATTAGCATTGCCAACCCCAGCATTATTCCTCGGATTCAGCGGAAGCGGAGGCAGTGCCGGTCGATTGGTTTGGTCTACACCAGGCTCTACTAGCTCGCCTTGTGGTCTAGATGATTATGGAGGGTCCATTTTACAAACAGCCCAGTAATCAACAACCCCCAGCGAGTCAGGCACCAATACACACTTACGCACTTATTGCCTTAGTAGGGTTTATCTTTGTTATAGTTACCGAGTCTAACCTGATTATGCCATGCTCGCATAACCTATTCATATATATTATTATATATATACGTAATCCATACATTACGTTCTTTTAGTGGTTTATCCTAGTAATATGCTAGGTCTAACCCAGTTAAGTCTTATGCGCATAACTCTTGACATACATTCGTCCATTCAATAAATACCAAAGCATATAGAATCTTAGGATAATAACCCTAACTTGCATACTAAATAATCATTCCTACAACATATTACGGCATGCTCGAAATAACACTTATTGAGGATATTAACCCTAACTTATGCCTTCACTTAATTAGCAATATAACCATACATCATTGCTTTCTTACCTTTATAATATTCTTTGGTAATAACCCTAGACCGCTTCAAAAATTAAACTCAAGGTACTAGTTTACCGAGTCTAGCTTAATTATGTCTTAGACGCATAACCCTTTATCCAAACATATTTATCAAGGCATAACTTCCAACACCACATATATCACTAGGGTAATAACCCTAGGCTACTAAACCACTCATGTTAGGGTAATAACCCTAATCCCGGTTACTAATTATTCACATATATCATTTCCAATATAAGCGCCACCGTGTATAACTCTACGTGCTAACTACTGTCTTACCTGATGTCCCGCAATAGTAGAGATTCCAAATCCCCGCGTGCTCCTGACCAAGTGCTGGTAATCCTAGTCACAATTTCGAGATTTACACAAATAGGATTAATCCCTTATTCCACATCCATAAAATATATACTTGGCATTCAAAACACAAATATTCACATAGATCTCGAAACAAGCTTTCTAACGGTATAAAGAACTCCCAAAACGGAGTCCGAATCACAAAGTTATGGCTATTCGAAGTTTGCATTAGGATATGCCCAGAAAGAAAAGGGCGGGCCAGGGCATGCAAAAGCCATGCCGCAACACCTGGATTCAAAACCCAGAAAATTCAACAAAAACTTCAAATTTCAGCCCCAAAACCACCTTCAAATCAACCCAAATCAACGCAGAACTCAAATTAATCTTCCACAAGCTAGCAAGTACAAAGGTAGGCATTAAAATACATAATTTTCATGCTTAAATCCAGAAAAAACACATCACAAATTAAAAATTTAAACAACATAACATTCAAAGCTCCAACTTGAGCAAACCCATCTATAACTCAAACTCAAGAACATAGAACTTGCAACTAGATACACAAAAAACCAGCAACTAAAATTAGAGCCAAAGATCCAATTTAATCTCTAACAACAGCCCTAGAAAAACACCAAGAAGGAGAGATGTGAAAGTCCCCACATGAGCAAGTTCACAAAACAAAATTTCCAACATCTAGCACCATTATCACTCATGAAATCAAGAATATTCAAACCTTAGAAAAACATAATTTTCAATTTCTACTACAGCTACAAATTACAGATTAAGGCTATGAAAAGTTACCTCAAATTCAATCTCAAAACCAAGCACCAAGATCCACAACTATCAAGCTTCACATCAAGCAATTTCTCACCAAAACTCACCAATTTTGAAATAGGTTTTGAAAGAAAGAGGTAAAGAGAGGGGGAATTGGGTTCGAGGTGCAAAAACCAAAAAATCAATCCTTTAATTTCCAAATAATCCCATTTACTACAATTAACATAAATAAGCCAATTTACCATAATGCCCTTAGGGCCATAACACACATAAGCACCAATACAAGGGCAAAATGGTCACTTACAACATAAATTTTCTCAAATAAAAATTTAGATTATTCACATATAATTATAATGCCAATAAAGAATCCCAGAATTGTACTTCGGCCCCGAACTCGATTCGGCCCGAAATACCCGGTGGTCACTATATTGCGCCAACCTGTCAGAACACACCTAAAAGTGACAACACAGACATACTATATAATAATATAGTTCCATAAGCACGTAAATATATTAATTTCATTATTTTACCCTTCTCGGATCAAAATTACTAAAATACCCCTGACTCACCGACGGGGTCTTAATATGGCATATTTCATATTAATTCTCATATAATAGATTATATAATAATACAATCCCACAATAATACACATTTAACTAGTTAGGGTTTGCTATTCCATTCTCTTAATTCTAGGGTATTACAAAAACCTTCTTTATGGCTGAAAATCCAGAGAATATTAACACCCCATATGAGGAAACTAACCATCGTTCTGGAAAAGAGCCCATGGGCTGTAAAAGATCTACCAATCCACAGTCCAGAAGGACCACTCGTTCCAGGAGGGCTCAACTTGAGGATGACCCCAGTGCTCGGACCACACGTCCCCAGAGAACTCCACCCGACGTTGGTCCTAGTACGCGGACAACGTGCTCCAGGAGAACTTAGCGTGGGAATGGTCAGAATCCTGGGACAAGGGATGAAGAGCTCAACCGTGGAGGTGCCCAATCTGTGGGGGAAAGAATTATGAAACGGAAGGTCGCCGCCTGAGACGCTGGCTCGAAGAGGCGCAGCGTTGAAATGGTGAGTTAGAACGTGAGGTAGCCTTGGCCAGGGCGGCGCAGGGGACGAATGCTCAAAATGAACCTGAAACTGGAGTGAGAAGACAACAAGGCAAACCTCGTGGCTCACGAACTAGGAGACAGGAAAAGGCCAGGGAAGAACAACCCGGGGAAAATGAGACACCACTAGGGAATTAGGATGAACAGTCAGAAAGGAGACAACTGGAAACTGATGAACGAGAAATCCCTCAAGAAAATGAGGAGGATCTTGGAACTCAACTGGGAGAATGGAGATCACCTGCTAAGAATCACCAATGTTCTTCCCAAACCCATAGAGCGAGGACTCGTACTTACCCTGATGGGGGAAATATGACAAATCACTCTCGGGAGGAAAGAATAGAGCGTGAAGAAGCTAGTGTGACTTTGAGGCAATCCAGAACCCATAGCCAATCAACTCAAAGAGGAGAAAGTACTCAACGAGCTAATGATCGGGAAAGTATGGGAACAAGTAAATCTGCAAGCCACTTAAAGATAAAGTCTATGAGTAGGACGCGGTCTACGAGTAAGAGGAGATCTACAAACAATTACTCCCAACTAGATCTGTGAGAGCACTTGAATCGGAAGAAACCTGACCTTCGCCAACAACTTGGTCCGAAGCAAGAGGATTCAATCAAATTGCAGATAAATGAGCTGAAGGATAACTTCAGGAGATATCAAATTGGGGTAATTAGGGAAATCATATGGATACGACTCTGAAGAGGAGCTTGAGCCGTATCACCCAGATATTATGAATACCCCTTTTCTTTCGGGATTCAAAAACCTACATGTCTTGTCCTATGATAGAACCACAGATCCAGCCTCGCATTTGAATAACTTTAACACGATAATGCAAGCGAGTAACGTGACGAACAATTTACATTGTATTTTGTTTCCCACCTCGCTTGTTGGAGCAGCGAGTACCTAGTTTAACAAGCTTACTCGTCATTTAATAATTTCCTAGGAGTAGCTGTCCAGGGATTTCAAGAAGCAATTTCAAGCCGCTAGGGAGAGGCGACCTGAAGTGGCCTCGCTAACCAATATAAAGCAGCAGCCTGACGAAACACTTAAGTTGTACTTAAGTCGTTTTAGCACAGCTACCGCTAGGGTTAGAAACTTGGATGACAGCACGCAACTTACAGCCCTTCAGGCGGGGATCTCCACTGATCCATTAACCGCCGGGGGCGAGTTTTAGGATGATTTACAAGGACATCCAGTAAGAAGCATCACTGAGTTCAACAAGAGGGCTTAGGTGTTTTTGTCCGGAAGGAGGAAGCCCAAAAGGAAATGAACTTATTGAAAACAAGCTTGGGAGGTAAACCCAACAATGTTTCAACAGGGACTGCTTCCACGAGAATTGATAACTCAGGGGCTTCTAGTCCGATAAGAAAGGACAAAATTAGGGAACTGTCGAAAGATAGAAAGAAACAAAAGAAGCATGAAAAATAGGTGCCAGTGTATACTATTTATACCGAGCTTAATGAAACTCGAGAAAATATTTACCTCGCACATGAGCAGAAGGTAGCCTTCGGCAAACTGAGGAACCCCCCATTACATTCACAGAGGAAGACGAGAAGAACGTGAGGTACCCTCACGTCGATCTGCTAGTCATAACCATTCAACTCGCCAATAAGAGGATCAAGAGAGTGTTAATAGACAATGGGAGCTCGGTAGATATCATTTATAAGGAAACTCTAAAGAAAATGGGGCTCAAAAAGGCCAAGTTAAGGCCTTGTATGGTGAATCTTTACAGATTCACCGAAGATAGCATCGCTAGCCTTGGCATAATCGAGCTTGCATTAACATTAGGCGAGGCACCTTTAACTACTACTGTAATGGAAGACTTCTTGGTTGTCGACCTGCCCTCGGCTTACAACATATTGTTGGGTCATCCAACACTGATCGGACTAGGGGCAGTAAGTTCGATCAAGCACCTATCTTTAAAGTTCCAAGCGTGGGAGTGGTGCGTGGCGACCAAATGATGGCTCGCAATTGCTATCGCATAGAGTTGCAGCATAGAAAGGTCGGTCATCAATTGATGACGATCTCGGTAGGAGAAAACGCGAAGAAAGATGAAGATCTTGATCCCCGAGTTTAAGATGAAAGAAACCTGCGAAAACCAATTTAAGAATTGGAAGAGGTTATTCTCGACCTAGGATATTCCACCAGATGTGTGTACATTGGGAAGAACCTGGACGACAAGCTCAAATAGCAATTAATAAGCTTTTTGAAGGCGAACTAGGATCAATTCGTTTGGAGTCATGGGGATATGATAGGGATCGACCCTAAGATTATCTGCCATCATTTAAATATTGATCCAAACTACCGGGCGAAGAGACAAAAAAGGAGGCCCCTGGATTCCGAGAGGCAAGGGGCACTAAAATAGGAAGTTGACAAGTTGTTAGTCAACGATTTTATACGCGAGGTGTTTTATCCCTCATGGATAGCCAAGCCTTTTCTCGTCGCGAAACCTAACAGAACTTGGAGAACTTGTATTGATTAATAAGGTGTGTCCAAACGAATGTTTCCCACTTCCTGGATTGACCAGTTAGTGGATGCACCTGCTGGACACGAGCTTATGTCATTTATGGATGCATATTCTAGAGATAACCAGATAAAAATGTACGTCCTAGATCAAGAGCATACAAGCTTCGTAACCAACATGGGACTTTATTGTTATAAAGTAATGTCGTTCAGACTAAAGAGCGCTGGGGCAACCGAACAGCGACTAGTAAACAAAATGTTTGCAAGCCAAATAGGGCAAAACATGGAGGTTTACGTCGATGATATGTTGGTGAAATCAATAAAGAGTAAGGATCATACCTCAAACCTCGCGGAATGCTTCAAAATATTAAAAAAGTATAACATGAAGCTAAACCCAAAAAAATGTTCCTTTGGAGTCTCCTCGGGAAAGTTTTTGGGATTCATAGTTAACGCGAGGGGTATTTAGGCATATCCTGAAAAAATCAAGGCATTAATAAACATGCCATCCCCGACAAAGCCTAAGGAAGTACAGGCCCTGACAGGAAGAATGGTGGCACTTAACAGATTCATTTCGAAGTCAATTGATAAGTGTGTATCATTCTTCAACATATTGCGAAGCAACAAAAAGTTTGAGTGGACAAAAGAGTGTGAAGAGGCCTTTCAGAGCATAAAAAAGGCATCTTGCAACGCCTCCAGTTTTGGAAAAACCAATAACTGTAGAGACTTTATGTAAAGCCCGCTTAGTTAATTTGGAAATTAGCAGTTATTTATGTTAATCATGAAATTATTTATAGCTATTTAAATAATTTATTATTGATATTTATGGAATTCAGATATGCATGAGTATGTTATCAGTAGCTTTTATATTTCGCATTTCCGGGTCCGGTATTTTGGAACGCGGCGTTTGGCTCAGTAGAAATCACAACTTAGTATGTTAGTATGTTGGGGACGGGTTTTAGACATTGGGAATGTCGGGAATGGCCGGGAATTTAGAATGTCCCAAAAATACCCCCTTTAGTATGATTTATGTGATTTTATGGTGGAGGGGCAAAATGGTCTTTTTGCCCCATTAGTGTTTTGTCTTATATGATTTAATAAATGAATTAAATGTTTATTTTTAAATAATCTTTTTTGGCTGAAATGGATTTAATAAAATGGTATTATATGCATGAAAATCCTTTTTCTCTCATTTTCCAACACTTAGTCAAAAGTTAGAAATTTCAAAATAGAAAAACTCTCTCTCTTTTCCTCTCATTTTCGGCTGAGACTTAGGGTTCAAAAGCTGGGATTTTTGGTGGTGATTCAAGCCCTAGATTGCAACTTTAGTGATCCCTTGTTGTGGTATGTGCTTCCTAGTTCCTTTCTCTTTAAATTTCTTGAAAAAAAAATGATGATGCATGTTGGATTTCTATGTGATTGTTGCTGCTGTCTTTTTGTTGTTGATTTATGAGGATCAAAGCATGTTTATGTGATGTTAATTGAGTTGTTTGAAGCATGCTAGATAGGGTGTCCAAAGCTTTTAGTTTCTATGTTAAAATATGTGATTTTTGAGGGAAATGCTATGTTTTGTTTCTGTGAATTGCTGGATGTTTCTGTTTGTTTTCAGAGATGTTTTTAGGCTTAGTTAAGTAGAATTAAGCTTATGGATTGCATGTTTAGGTGGTTTTGCTCAAGCTTGAGTTTGGAACTCAAAGCTTGAGCTCCAATGGCAAATTTTGTGTATGTGGTTTCTGGGTAGGTTTGATGCCTTGGAATTGTTATTTGGGACATATAGAACAGGTCTGGAAAGTTTGGGACCAATTGGGGTTGAATTGGTCAAGTTATGTAATTTTATGTTTGTCGCTCGCGAGGAACCGAATTCGGTTGAGCATCCGGAATTCGGATGGGGGTTCGAATTTCCCGAACCGGAATTCGGTTGGGCAACCTGTCCCGGTTGGGGGATTTTTCGAACCCTAGTTTTCCTCGTTTTTGGGTTTTTAGGGGTATTGCCATGCTTTTTATCGATAGGGAAACTTTTAGTTTCGAGTTTTAGTCCCCGGAAAGTGATTTAGCGTGTCACTTATAGCGTTGTGATTTTTATGGTTTAGGAGCCGAATCCGCCGTTCGGCTTCGGTTCCGGTCGGGTTGACGCACACCCGAAATCGAATCCGGGTAAGATTAGTATAACGGTATGCATATGTAGATTACATGTTTAGCGTGCATGTAGGAAGCCCGCTAGATTACATTAGATATGTATTTAGGCTTCGAACCACCCAACCCCGTCACGTCGGTACAGCCGGAGTATGACCGGCGGCGGAGTATGACCGGCTCGACCGATCAGTCCGACACTTGGTTGGTGGTTCGGCTATTGACCTATCCCGTCGGTACAGCCGGAGTATGACCGGCGGCGGAGTATGACCGGTTCGACCGATCAGGAGGATACTTGTCAATAGTACCGTCCCCTGAACGTTCAAAACTCGCACCATGTTGGACATGGCGGTAGTGCTCGCACCATGTTGGACATGGCGCATGGCGGGACTCGGTATCGTGTTGGACACGGCGGTCGGTTTTATGTATGATATTATTATGCTTTTCTTGCCGAGTCCGTCGACTCACGCTTTACGTTCATGTGTAGGTAAAGGCAAGGCGATTCTTGATGGACCGTGAGCGAGCTTATGAGATTGTACATGTCGGGGCGGTTAGGCCTGGAGCGTACGATCCTCGGGACAGCACGGCTGAGATTTTTGTAACTGTCGTTAGACGACTTTCATTTTGATGTAAAAGTTAATCAGTTAAAAACGTTTGTGAATGATTTTATAAATCGGGATCCCGAGACTTTTTATAATATGGTTTATAAGTTTAATGAAAAAGCAAAATTTTAATTAATCACGTTTTTCCATAAACCTCGTTGATTAGCAACGAGCTGCACAGTACGTTTAAAAATCACGTAATACGCCTAAGGTAGTTAGGGTGTTACACTTTATTTCTTTATTTGGCTATCTCGGAAGATGCAATTAGTGCAGCTATAGTACGAGAAGAGGGCAAGCACCAACAACCTATTTACTACGTAAGTAAAAGGTTACTAGGGGCAGAATCCAGATATCCCCCTCTACAAAAACTCGCGTTATGCCTAGTTCATGCATCTCGCAAACTACGGCCATACTTCCAGGCTCACCCCATAAAAGTGTTAATCGATCAGCCCTTGAGACATGTTTTATCAAAACCAAATGCTTCTGGAAGATTGATAAAATGATCGATTGAACTGGGGCAGATCGACATAACATACAATCCTTGAACATCCATCAAGGGCCAAGCTTTAGCTGAATTCTTAATAGAAGGTATAACTCTAGAAGAAATCCCACCAGATTAGCGAGACGCAGACACCTAGAAGTTATATGTCGATGGCGCATCCAACGAACAGGGTTCGGGTGCAGGGATAATATTAATATTACCGGAAGGCTTTAAGTTTCACTATGCTCTGAGGTTCCAATTTGACGCATTAAATAACAAGGCTGAATATGAAGCCTTGATCGCCAGCTTAAAGATAGTAGAGGCCTTAAAAGTCAAAAATCTCATTTGGCATAGTGATTCATAGCTGATCGTGAACTAGGTCCTCGGGGAATACCAGGCCAAAGGCTTAAAAATGGCGAAGTATTTAGAGAAAGTTCGGAAGAACTTTGAGAGATTCGATTACTTTAAAATTGAACAAATTCCGAGAGAACAAAACTCCAACGTCGATGCCTTAGCAAAGTTGGCCTCGCAGAATGACCTGGATGAACTCAATCTAGTTCCGTTAGAAATGTTGAGCAAGCCAAGTATATGTAAAACTAAAGACGTCGAGATGATAGATAGTTATCCAACATGGATGATGCCTATTATCAATTATATACTCGACGGGAAACTTCCAAATGACAAAAACGAGGCGCAAAACCTATTATATATAGTGCCTCGCTACACAATGATCGAAGGCAAACTATATAGAAGAGGGTATTGAATGCCCCTACTTCGGCATGTTCCTCCCGTGGAAGCAAATAAAATCATTAAGGAAATTCATGAAGGCTTTTGTGGGGATCATGCTGGTTGGCAAAGTCTGTCTAAGGAGATCATTAGTGTAAAGCCCGCTTAGTTAATTTGGAAATTATCAGTTAATTATGATTAATTATGAAATTATTTATAGCTATTTAAATAATTTATTACTGTTATTTATGGAATTCTGAAATGCATGGTTATGTTATTCAGTAGTTTTCATAGTTTGCATTTCCGGTGCCCGGTATTTTGGAACTTGGCGTTTGGCTCAGTAGAAATCACAACTTAGCATGTTATTAGTTTGGGACGGGTTTTTAGACATTGGGAATGTCGGGAATGGCCGGGAATTTAGAATTTCCCAAAAATACCCCTTTAGTATGATTTATGTGATTTTAGTGTGGAGGGGCAAAATGGTCTTTTTGCCCCAATGACTTTTGTCTTTTAGTGACTTGATTAAATTGAAAAATAAATGTTTAATTGTTTAATTGGTGGCTGAAATAAAATGGTATATGTGGCATTTATTCATTTTTCTTCTCATTTCAACACTTAGCAAAAAAAATAGAAAATTTTGAAAAAAGAAAACTCTCTCAAAGCTCTCTCTCTCTTTTCGGCCAAGGCTTGGCTGCTAGGGCTGGGATTTTTCTCCTCAAATTCTTGTGATTTTCATCTCATCTTTGTGTAATCTAATCAAGGTTTGATCTCTTAGAACTTCCCCTTTGTGTTTTCTTGAGTTTGATGAAAATTTGATGTAATGCATGCTTGAATTGTGGCTGTTGTTATTGCTGTGTTTTATTAGTAATTTCTGGGGTGTAAGCATGTTAAATTGAAGTTAATTAAGCTGTTAGAAATGCATGTAGGCTACCTTGATTCAAGTTTGATTTTTCTAAGCAAAATATGTGATTTTTGAAGAAATGTAGTGAATCTGTTTCTGTGATGTTGTTATTGCTTTTAATTGTTTTCATAGGCTTAGTTAGGCTTAATTAAGTAGAATTAGGCAGGTTTGAATGCATGTTTGTGCGATTTGCTCAAGTTTAAGTTTAGAACTCAAAGCTTGAGCTTTAATGGCAAATTTTGTATTTGTGGTTTCTGGGTAGGTTTGATGCCTTGGAAATGTTATTTGGGATGTATGGAGTAGGTCTGGAAAGTTTGAATCAATTTGGGGTCGAATTGGTTGAGATATGAATTTTTGAAATTCTGTCTGCGAGGAACCAGAATTCCGGTTGTGGATCCGGAATTCCGGATGGGCTTCGAAAATTCCAAGAACCGGAATTCCGGTTGGGCAACCGGTCTGCCGGTTGGGGAATTTTCAGAACCCGTGTTTTTCCTCGTTTTTATGTTTTAAGGGGTATTGCCATGCTTTTTATCGATAGGGAAACTTTTAGTTCCTAGTTTTAGTCCCCGGGAAGTGATTTAGCGTGTCACTTATAGTGTTGTGATTTTTATGGTTTAGGAGCTTGTAATCCGCCGCTCAGCTAAAGTTCCAGTCAGGTTGACCGGCACACCTGAATTCGGAATCCAGGTAAGATTAGTATAACAGTATGCATATGTAGATTACATGTTTAGCGTGCATGTAGGAAGCCCGTTAGATTACATTAGTTATGTATGTTGGCTTCGAACCATCCAACCTTGCCACGTCAGTACAGGCTGGAGTATGACCAGCAGCCGGAGTATGACCGGTTCGACCGATCAGGCTGGCACTTGGTTGGTGGTTCCGTACTATTGACGTATCCCGTTGGTACAGGCTGGAGTATGACCAGCAGCCGGAGTATGACCGGTTCGACCGATCAGGAGGATATAGTAACACGTCGGTACAGGCTGGAGTATGACCAGCAGCCGGAGTATGACCGGTTTGACCGATCAGGTTGTTACGTGTCTATAGTACCGTCCCTATGAACGTTCAAAACTCAGTACCATGTTGGACATGGCAGTAGTGGCTCAGTACCGTGTTGGACACGACAGTAGCGGGACTTAGTATCGTGTTGGACACGGCAGTTAGGGTTATGATCAAGGGTGTGGGCGTCTGATCATAACCGAGAATATGTATGAGTATTATTATGCTTTTCTTACTGAGTCTGTCGACTCACAATTTTACGTTTATGTGTAGGTAAAGGCAAGGCTAAGGCTGATGGACTGTAAGCGAGCTTGTGAAGATTGTACATGTCGGGGCGATTAGGCCTGGAGCGTACGATCATCGGGACAGCGAGGCTGATTTTTTTGTAACTGGTCGTTAGACGACCTTTATTTTGTGTATCAGTTAAACAGTTAAATCTTTTGTAAATAATTTTATAATCGGGATCCCGAGTCTTTTGTAATATTGTTTTATAAGTTTAATTAAAAAGCAAAATTTTAATTAATCACGTTTTTCCATAAACCTCGTTGATTAGCAACGAGCTGCACAGCATGTTTAAAAATCACGTAATACGCCTATGCTAGTTAGGGTGTTGCAATTTGGTATCAGAGCCGCCAGGTTGTCTTCCGAAGATCGTCACGACATGTACAATCATCATCAGCAGTTAGCTCGTTTCACGGTTCAATAAGCCTTTATTGCTTTAGTAGTTTATTTTATTCAGTTATGAAAAAGAAAAGCCTGTTAGGAAGCATGTTAGTAGCCTGATAGTAGAATAGGCGCATGTTTCGTTTTTAATTTCCAAATTCAGCAGCATTAGTAAGCTCTCCTTGAATTCGACCTGATATGCCAACTCTTGGTTTCGCAGGCGGTTCTAATCAGATGGACGCCAGGCGGACTACCAGGAGTCAGGGCAACTCCGTAGGGTCGAACCAAGGACAGGGAGCTCAGTTTCCCCCACCTGTTAGGGGCCGAGGTAGAGGTCCCCGAGGCAGGGCTCGTGGTCGGGGTGATGAGAACCCGCCACAGGCTGCCTGTGCTCCCTGCCCGATCGGGGAGCCTAGAATTGGGAGTTACGGTTTGCGGAGATGCAAGCCGGATCGAAGAGCAAGACCTCGAGATTCGAGGGTTGAGACGCCAGGTGCTCCCCGCAGCCCGGTGCCGTAGTTCCAAAGTGGCACCGCCTCGCCGCCTGTGCCGAGATAGTGGTGGCGGCCCATAGATTGGAACCCTTGTACGAAAGGTTCCGGAAGCAAGCACCTCCGGTTTTCCTGGGAGGTCCGGACGTGATGAAAGTCGAGCAGTGGCTGACGGTGATCACCAAGATACTGAATTTCATGGGTGTCACCGGTAACGACAGAGTGGTGTGCGCCACATTCCAGTTCCAGGAGGACGCTCTGGTATGGTGGGACATGGTGTCTCAGATCCATGACGTCACCACCATGACCTGGGAAAGGTTCCAGGAACTCTTTAATGCAAAGTACTACAACGAGGCGGTCAGAAGCGCCAAGAGGAAAGAGTTCGCTCACCTGACCCAGCGTGAGAACATGAGCGTCACTGAGTATACTACTCAGTTTGATCGGTTGGCGAGGTTAGCCTCGGGAATTGTGCCGACCGACTTCAGCAAGAAGGAGAAGTATCTGGACGGGTTGAATGCCAGGATCAGGCATGATTTGATGATCACCACAGACGACAGCACCACCTATGCTCAGATGGTGGAGAAGGCACTGCGTGGCCGAGGGCGCGATTGGGTGCATGTCGAGTCGGCCCAAGATCTCGGTGAGTGGCGGGGCTCCTAGCCCTCCTGCATCAGGCTATAGCAGGGGGAGTAGTGGTTCGCCCATTGATCAGAGGAAGAGAGCACCCACTGCTTCAGGTGGCTCGAGTCAGAACAAGAGGTTCCGGGGGAACCAGAACAGAGGGAGTCGTCCAGGTGGTACTGAGACCCGATTCTCTTATCCCGAGTGCCCTAGCTGCAAAAGGCACCATCGGGGCTAGTGCAAAGGTCAGGGATGCTTTCATTGTGGCATGCCCGGACACTTCAAGAGGGACTGTCCCCAGCTCCGATCAGAGGCACCGAGAGCTCCAGCGATACCCACTCCAGCCAGGGTGTTTGCTATCACGCAGGCTGATGCAGATGCCAGCCCATCAGTTGTCACAGGTCAGCTTTCTATTAACAACTCGCTATATTCGCGTCGTTTGATTACGGGGCTACACATTCTTATGTGGCGGCCAGAGTCTTTAGTAAATTGGGTAGACCGTATGATAGATATGAATCAGGGTTTGGAACCCTATTACCTGGCGGAGAATTGGTTATCTCCAATAGGTGGATTAGGTCTATTCCGATCAGGATAGATGGTAGAGAGTTAAGTGCTGATCTGATAGAGATGAGTTTAGTCAAATTCGATATTATTTTAGGATTGGATTTCCTATCTAAATATTCGGCGAGCATTGATTGTAAAAGGAAGATGGTGATCTTCCAACCGGAAAGTGAAGAACCGTTTATATTTGTTGGTTCAGTTCAGGGATCTCGGATCCCGGTGATCTCGGCTATGTCAGCTAGAGAATTGTTGCACGGCGGTTGTTTAGGGTTTCTGGCCGTGGTGGTGGACACCACTCGGCCAGATACCATTCGGCCAGAGAACATCAGAGTGGTTCGGGAATTTTTGGACGTTTTTCCCGAAGAACTTCCAGGGTTACCCCCTCAGTGGGAGATTGATTTCGTGATAGACTTGGCACCAGGGGTGGAACCGGTTTCCAAAGCCCCGTATAGAATGGCTCCAGCTGAACTTAAGGAATTAAAGATTCAGCTCCAAGGATTGCTTGACATAGGGTTCATTCGGCCCAGTGTGTCACCCTGGGGAGCCCCGGTTTTATTCGTCAAGAAGAAGGATGGATCTATGAGGATGTGCATCGACTACAGAGAATTGAACAAGCTGACGGTGAAGAATAAATATCCATTACCTAGGATCGATGATTTGTTCGATCAGCTTCAGGGGAAGACGGTCTTTTCTAAGATTGATCTCCGTTCGGGTTATCATCAGTTGAGAATCCGAGAGGAGGACATTCCGAAGACGGCTTTCCGCACTAGGTATGGACATTACGAGTTTCTGGTTATGTCATTCGGACTAACCAATGCTCCTGCAGCATTCATGGACCTGATGAATAGAGTATTCAAGGATTTCCTCAATATCTGTGTGATTGTGTTTATCGACGACATCCTCGTGTACTCTCAATCAGAAGAGGAGCACGAGTTACATCTTCAGATGGTACTGCAACGGCTTCGAGAACATAAGCTTTATGCCAAGTTCAAGAAATGTGAATTCTGGTTATCTCAGGTGCCTTTCCTAGGGCACATTGTGAGTAAAGATGGGATCAAGGTGGATCCCGGGAAGATCGAATCCGTCAGGGATTGGCCGAGACCGAAGACAGTGACAGAGATTAGAAGCTTCTTGGGTTTAGCTGGGTACTACCGTAGGTTCGTCGAAGGGTTCTCTAAAATTTCAATGCCCCTAACCGAGCTCACAAAGAAGAATCAGAGATTTATTTGGTCAGACAAGTGCGAAGCTAGCTTTCAGGAGCTAAAACAGAAGTTGATTACCGCTCCAGTGCTAGCTTTGCCTTCGGACAAGGAGAAGTTCGTAGTTTACTGTGACGCATCCAAACAGGGTTTGGGGTGTGTATTGATGCAAGCCGATCGGGTCATCGCTTATGCCTCCCGTCAGTTAAAGGATTATGAACAGCGATACCCGACTCATGATCTAGAGTTGGCCGCAGTGGTTTTTGCATTGAAGATTTGGCGGCATTATCTTTACGGGGAAAAGTGTGAGATCTATACCGACCATAAAAGTCTCAAGTATTTCTTTACTCAGAAGGATTTGAATATGAGACAAAGGCGTTGGTTGGAATTAGTGAAGGATTACGATTGTGAGATCCTCTATCATCCCGGAAAAGCCAATGTAGTGGCCGATGCCCTAGCGTAAAAGGGTCCCGGCAAGTAGCTAGTATGGTTCAGATCTCACCTCAGCTAGCAGAGGATATGGTTAGATCCAGCATTGAGTTTGTGGTAGGTCAGCTTCACAACTTAACGCTGCAATCTGATCTGTTGGAAAGAATAAAAGTCGCTCAGATGACAGATCCAGAGTTAGTGAAGATCCGAGATGAGGTGTTGGCTGGTCAAGCCAAGGACTTTTCAGTGTCAGACAGTGGGATGCTTTTGTATAAAGCCAGGGTTTGTGTTCCGAATAGTGTGGAACTTAGGAGTGAGATCTTTGAGGAGGCTCATTCTACCCCGTATTCTCTGCATCTCGGCACCACTAAGATGTACCAAGATTTGAAACCGTACTTCTGGTGGAGCGGTATGAAGAAGAATTTGGTAGAATTCATATCGAGATGCCTCACTTGTCAGCAGATTAAGGCTGAACATCAGAGACCAGCAGGGTTGTTGCAGCCTCTAACCCTACCAGAATGGAAATGGGAGGATATTACGATGGATTTTGTGGTCGGGTTACCTAGGACCACGGGGTTATTTGATTCCATCTGGGTAGTGGTGGATCGATTTACGAAATCTGCTCATTTTCTGGCGGTTAGAACAACATTTTCAGTGGATCAGTTGGCAGAACTGTATGTCAGAGAAATAGTAAGACTTCACGGGGTACCGAAGTCTATAGTTTCGGACAGGGATCCGAAGTTCACCTCCAAATTTTGGCAAAGTTTGCAAAGAGCAATGGGTACAAAGCTGAAATTTAGTACAACATTCCATCCTCAGACAGATGGTCAGTCCGAAAGGACAATTCAGATATTGGAGGACATGTTGAGAGCCTGTGTTATGGACTTTGAAGGCTCATGGAATAAGTATCTACCGTTGATAGAATTTTCTTACAACAACAGTTATCAGAGTACGATAGGGATGGCTCCCTATAAACTGTTGTACGGTAGGAAATGTAGATCCCCTATCCACTGGGATGAGACAGGGGAGAGGAAATACCTAGGTCCAGAGTCAGTACAGCGGACCAATGAGGCGATAGAGAAGATAAAAGCTAGAATGCTTGCCTCACGGAGTAGATAGAAGAGTTACGCAGATCCGAAACGCAGAGATGTTGAGTTCCAAGTAGGGGAACATGTGTTTTTACGGGTATCTCCGATGAAGGGGATTAAACGTTTCGGGAAAAGAGGCAAGTTATGCCCTAGATTTACAGGACCTTTTGAGATTCTCGAGAAGATAGGTCAAGTGGCATATCGGTTAGCATTGCCTCCAGCCTTATCAGCAGTTCACAACGTATTCCATGTCTCGATGTTGAGAAAATACGTTTCAGATCCCTCTCATATACTCAGTTATGAGAGTCTTGAGCTTCAGCCAGACATGACTTATGAGGAACAGCCAGTGCAGATCCTGGATAGAAAGGATAAAGTCCTTCGGAATAAGACCATAGCATTGGTCAAAGTTCTCTGGAGAAACAGCAAGGTGGAGGAAGCCACCTGGGAGCTAGAGTCAGATATGAGAACTCAATATCCAGAGTTATTCAGGTTAGATTTCGGGGAAGAAATCCTTTTAAGGGGGGGATAGTTGTAAAGCCCGCTTAGTTAATTTGGAAATTATCAGTTAATTATGATTAATTATGAAATTATTTATAGCTATTTAAATAATTTATTACTGTTATTTATGGAATTCTGAAATGCATGGTTATGTTATTCAGTAGTTTTCATAGTTTGCATTTCTGGTGCCCGGTATTTTGGAACTCGGCGTTTGGCTCAGTAGGAATCACAACTTAGCATGTTATTAGTTTGGGACGGGTTTTTAGACATTGGGAATGTCGGGAATGGCCGGGAATTTAGAATTTCCCAAAAATACCCCTTTAGTATGATTTATGTGATTTTAGTGTGGAGGGGCAAAATGGTCTTTTTGCCCCAATGACTTTTGTCTTTTAGTGACTTGATTAAATTGAAAAATAAATGTTTAATTGTTTAATTGGTGGCTGAAATAAAATGGTATCTGTGGCATTTATTCATTTTTCTTCTCATTTCAACACTTAGCAAAAAAATAGAAAATTTTGAAAAAAGAAAACTCTCTCAAAGCTCTCTCTCTCTCTCTTTTCGGCCAAGGCTTGGCTGCTAGGGCTGGGATTTTTCTCCTCAAATTCTTGTGATTTTCATCTCATCTTTGTGTAATCTAATCAAGGTTTGATCTCTTAGAACTTCCCCTTTGTGTTTTCTTGAGTTTTATGAAAATTTGATGTAATGCATGCTTGAATTGTGGCTGTTGTTATTGCTGTGTTTTATTAGTAATTTCTGGGGTGTAAGCATGTTAAATTGAAGTTAATTAAGCTGTTAGAAATGCATGTAGGCTACCTTGTTTCAAGTTTGATTTTTCTAAGCAAAATATGTGATTTTGAAGAAATGTAGTGAATCTGTTTCTGTGATGTTGTTATTGCTTTTAATTGTTTTCAGAGGCTTAGTTAGGCTTAATTAAGTAGAATTAGGTAGGTTTGAATGCATGTTTGTGGGATTTTCTCAAGTTTGAGTTTAGAACTCAAAGCTTGAGCTTTAATGGCAAATTTTGTATTTGTGGTTTCTGGGTAGGTTTGATGCCTTGAAAATGTTATTTGGGATGTATGGAGTAGGTCTGGAAAGTTTGAATCAATTTGGGGTCGAATTGGTTGAGATATGAATTTTTGAAATTCTGTCTGCGAGGAACCGGAATTTCGGTTGTGCATCCGGAATTCCGGATGGGCTCGAAAATTCCCAGAACCGGAATTCCGGTTGGGCAACCGGTCTGCCGGTTGGGGAATTTTCAGAACCCGTGTTTTTCCTCGTTTTTATGTTTTAAGGGGTATTGCCATGCTTTTTATCGATAGGGAAACTTTTAGTTCCTAGTTTTAGTCCCCGGGAAGTGATTTAGCGTGTCACTTATAGTGTTGTGATTTTTATGGTTTAGGAGCCTGTAATCCGCCGCTCAGCTAAAGTTCCAGTCAGGTTGACCGGCACACCTGAATTCGGAATCCAGGTAAGATTAGTATAACAGTATGCATATGTAGATTACATGTTTAGCGTGCATGTAGGAAGCCTATTAGATTACATTAGTTATGTATGTTGGCTTCGAACCATCCAACCCTGCCACGTCGGTACAAGCTAGAGTATGACCAGCAGCCGGAGTATGACCGGTTCGACCGATCAGGCTGGCACTTGGTTGGTGGTTCCGTACTATTGACGTATCCCGTCGGTACAGGCTGGAGTATGACCAGCAGCCGGAGTATGACCGGTTCGACCGATCAGGAGGATATAGTAACACGTCGGTACAGGCTGGAGTATGACCAGCATCCGGAGTATGACCGGTTTGACCGATCAGGTTGTTACGTGTCAATAGTACCGTCCCTATGAACGTTCAAAACTCAGTACCATGTTGGACATGGCAGTAGTGGCTCAGTACCGTGTTGGACACGGCAGTAGCGGGACTTAGTATCGTGTTGGACACGGCAGTTAGGGTTATGATCAGGGGTGTGGGCGTCTGATCATAACCGGGAATATGTATGAGTATTATTATGCTTTTCTTACTGAGTCTGTCGACTCACAGTTTTACGTTTATGTGTAGGTAAAGGCAAGGCTAAGGCTGATGGACTGTGAGCGAGCTTGTGAAGATTGTACATGTCGGGGCGGTTAGGCCTGGAGCGTACGATCATCGGGACAGCAAGGCTGATTTTTTTGTAACTGGTCGTTAGACGACCTTTATTTTGTGTATCAGTTAAACAGTTAAATCTTTTGTAAATAATTTTATAATCGGGATCCCGAGTCTTTTGTAATATTGTTTTATAAGTTTAATTAAAAAGCAAAATTTTAATTAATCACGTTTTTCCATAAACCTCGTTGATTAGCAACAAGCTGCACAGCATGTTTAAAAATCACGTAATACGCCTATGCTAGTTAGGGTGTTGCAATTAGACAAGGATATTACTGGCCAACGATCAATAAGGACACACATGAGTTTGTCAAGACATGTGATAAGTGTCAAAGGTTTTCACATATACCTCGCGTACCGCCAACAAATTTTAGAATGATGACCTCGCCCTACCCATTTTCTATATGGGGGCTCGACCTAATTGGGACATTACCCACTGGGTAAGGAGGAGCTAAGTATGCAGTGGTAGCAGTTGACTTCTTAACTAAATGGACGGAGGCTGGGCCCCTCGTCTCCATAACCTACAAGAAAGTCCTTGACATTGTCTTCGAGAACATTATCTGTAGTTTTGGAATTCCCATGAACATAGAATCCGATAATGGAACCCAATTTGATGGCGACTTGTTCACTGAATTCTACGAGAGGAATAAAATTATCAAAATCTTCTCGTCAATATCCAGGCCTCACGCAAATGGACAAGTGTAAGCTATTAATAAAACTCTAAAGGATACTATCAAGAAGAAGTTAGACGCTGCTAAAGGCAGAGGCGTTGACAAGCTACTTCAGGTGCTCTGGGCCTACAGAACTACCGAGAAAACAGCCACGAGACACACTCCTTTCTCGCTAGCAATTGGCTCGAAAGCAATGCTGCCTATTGAACTGAATATACCGACTCATAGAAGAGAGTTTTATACTCAAGAAGAAACCAGGAACTTTTAATATTGTCCTTGGATCTACTTGAGGAAAAAGAACTAAGTTGCAAATCACCAACGCCGCATACCAACACCGAGTTACAAGATACTTCAACAAAAAAGTCAAGAAAAGACTATTCAATGTTGGAGAATTGGTGCTAAGACGAGTCTTTGCAAATACGAGAGATGCATCAACAGGAGTATTCAACCTGAACTGGGAGGGTTCATATGTCATCGAAGCAGTAGTTGGAGTCAGAGTCTATAAATTGGCTCAACTTGATGGCTCGCTAATAAAGAACTATTGGAACTTAGAATATTTGCGACCCTACTATCAATAAATAAATGATGTAACTCGCATTACTGATGTAAACTTTAAACTTCAGTTATGAATAAAGAGAATCATTTATATTAAGTAATTATAAAGTTTCATTCTTTAAAAATTACTTAAGGGGCATTTATGTATGACTAACCGGAATTCATTTGGAAATACATTGTACAATGCAAACCCGTAATTTCAAATTTTTTTTTTTGAAATTCAAAGGTTCTCGACTAAACCTCTTTGATGAAAGTGGAGTCGAACCGTTATAACTCCCTTATAAAACCTTTTTGACGAGAAAGGGGTTGAATCGTTGTAACACCTTGATCAAACCTTTTTGACGAAGAAGGCATCAAACACCTATAATTTTTGATTTATAACTTAGAGAGAAAAATCAAAAGTTATATAACTCGCGTATAAAACTAAATACTAACGGTTCTCGCAAGCTAGGAAAGTACTAAACGAGGCATCACGACGTCTCGATAAAAGTACTTAAACCTAGAAAATGGATAGATAATATAACTATTCATACGAGCAAATTAAAAATATCCCAAGTGATAAAATCCTTAAAGTATATTTAAGTTTGCTTAAGGCAGATTATAACTGCAATTGAAAGGCAGAATTGACAACCGCTCAAAAATCATAAAGTTTGGTAGATTACTAAATACTTAAACAGGAAGATTACGAGCAATGGAGAAACCTAAAAGTACTGTATATTTGATCAAAAAAAATAGTTGTTTACATTGTGAAAAAAAACGCAAGCAAATACAATTGTATTAAGTTTGAATGAAAACAGTACAAAGCATTTAAGATAAGAAAAACCTAAGACTGGTTACAAACTTGTCTTTACAAAAATGCCACTAGGGGCAAGCCATGAAGTCATTCTCCTAAACAAAGGATGAGAGGGGTAGTCGATGAACTCAAGAAAGACCATCTACATATAGCTTGAAAAAGACCGTCTACACGTAGCTCGAAGAAAGACCGACTATACATAGCTTGAGAAAGACCAGCTACATGTAGAGAGCCTTGATCTCTACACAGACCTCATTCCCCTCATCATCAAAAGATCCCATTTCCTGAAGCTGAGATCTTTTTCCTAGCCTCTGGAAATTTCTCAACACCAGAGAGAGGCTGACACAAAGATCTCTTGGCACAGGTTAGAGTCTTGGGTTGGCTGGATTCTCCGATAGAAACCACACCCACTTCCTTCCCAGATTCACCTAAAACCATGCCAATATTCCTTTTGAATTCTTCATCAGCCTGAGGAGGACCTTTGAGATTGCTCATAAGATCTATACCCTCTGGGATCACTTGTAAGGATCGGTCATGGCAAGCTACGGGGTTCCCCTGGTTTGGATTGGTTGGAAGCTCCTCACCCCTGGAATCCATCGTTTCCAGCTCCGGTTGAGGCTTCAAGTCTGTAGGAACAAATGGAAAATGGTTGGCGCATTTGGGTATTATGAGTCTAGAAGGATAAACTTCTGAACTCAGAAGAGACATTTTGGCAGGAAGGAAGTAATCCATTCTGAAAATGGATTTAACTTAAAGAAGTCAGAGGTTTATGAAAAATGACAAGCTTGAGCCGCCCTTTTATACACGAAGTCCAGTGATAAGAAAGCCAAAGATTGAGAAATCTAACGGCTGGGAGTTGTGCAAAATATAAATAGGCGATTCATCATGACTCTTAAAACCGTACAACCGCCAGAATCAAAGGAGTTGTCCTTTCCAAGAAAGGATTTTGGCAAAAATGCCCTTCGTAATTATTAAAAAGCTCTTTTTACAAAAAAAAAAAAGAACTTTTAAAGGGGCAATTGTTATACCCGCAATTTGGCTGGAGGACACGTGACAAGATAAAGGGAATATGAATCAGTGCATTATCTTTTTATGGAATAACTCATTAATTACGTAAGGATCAGAGTATATTTGTAACCTACCGACTGTAAGGTCTTAGGCGAGGAATCAATGTACAAACTGGAACTTAGTGTATTAGCGAGAAACCATATGTCGTTAAAGGTGAATAGCGAGGCACCGGAGAAAAGTGACACATACCTTAGCTTGCAATAAGCAAACTAAGTGTAAAAGTTGGATCGGCTCGAAGAATAAGTATGCGATATGACAATCTCGTTATGAGAAGGCTTCCTATAGCTTCATCCAACTAACAAGAACGAGGCTCATAACCCTGGCAAGTCAGAAGATTTCTGTATACATGCGATCGATGTAAGACATATCTTGTCGACCTTAGAAAGAAGAACGATCCCAGCTCACTATTGGGATCACTACAATCAAGTTTCTATCGAGACATCTCCAGATTCAAAAATTAAAGACGTGTTTAATACACGATATTTTTGACCCAGTAGAAGCGGGAAAATCACAGCTATATGATTTTCAAAATCATACATCGCATTTACATTTTGTGATATGTAATTAGATCCCACGATTTTAGGGATAATGGTTGTAAACATATTTTGGTCAGCTTTGTAAATAACTGTCACTATGCAATTATAAATAGTGGCAAATAATCTCAAAAAAGGGACGAAAAAAAATCTTATGAAAGAGGCCCTGAAAAAATACTCAAAAATCTGAATAAGATTGACTCGTGGACTATGCAGAATTTTAACTGCAAAACCATGTTAAAAAACCCTGTGTTCATATTTTATTTTTCAATAGCTTTTATTTTTTCTGTGTTGAATTATCATCGCGAGGCTCGAATTTGGTTAACGAAAATCTGCGTTAATATAAAGTTATACCTCTTCATCGTTAAATTCATAGCAAGTGTAAGAGTAGAAAGTATTGCTCGAAATCGAAACCTCAAGGAACTGAAAGTAAGCTACTACCTTATTATACTTAAAAATTTGAATAATTAGCAAATTTTACCCCTAAACTTTCGACAATACTGATTTCTCCCCTCAAATATGCGGTTTGATAAGAATCCTCCCTCAACTTTTACATCTACGGAAATTTAGTCCTTCTGTTTGGTTTCGTCTAATTATTCTGTTTAAATGACGACGTGTCTTTGTAAATTAGCAACTTTGCTCCCTAAACTTTGACAACTATCGAATCGTACCCCCTCAAAATAAACATGACAAATATTTAACACTGTTTTTAGTAATTCTTAAAAAAATAATTTAGATCTTAAGAAAAATTTATTTTGAATGATTAAAAAGATTAAAAAAAAATTAAAACTAATTAAGCAATTAAAAAAATAATTTATTTTTTATTTAAAAATTCATTTAGATAATAAAAATAATATATTAAAAATTCAATTTTTGTAAAAACTAAATTTTACAGCAACAAACCTGAGTATATTTTGTTTTTCTCAAAAAATGTAGATTATTTTAAGCAAAGATAAAAAAAAGTTTAGTTTGCTTTATAACTTTTTTCAAAATAATTTATATTTTTATTGAATTTTTAATTATTTTTACTTATTTGTTATGATATGAGTATAAAAATATAAATAAGTTTGATTTTTTTTTTCAAAAAATCTTAATTTATTTAAATTATTTATTAGATTCTCAATAATTTTGGTTTGATTTTTTAAGAATACCCGATTATAATTATAATAAAATTTAAAAATATTATTTAAGGAATAATTTAAGTTTTTTTAAATAAAATATTTTTTAATTAATTTAATATTTTTATCGGTTTTTTAGTATTTTTTATTCTTTTTTTTTCCAGAATTAATAGAATATTATGATTTCTTTAATATTATAATTTGTAAATTAATTTTTGAAAAAAAATGGGCAAAATTTTGTATTGGTCAAAGTTCAAGGGATAAAAATGCTAATTTTTAACGGTAAAATAAACGAAACCTAACAAAAGGGGCATAATTATGTAACTGTTATATTTTAGGGAGAATTTTTTAACAAGTCGTATATTTTAGGGGACAAAATCAGGTAGTGCTAGTTCAGGGGTAAAAATGCTAATTATTTTAAAAATAATTTTGCATTTAATTAAGTATAAGTGTAGGAAATATCACTTAAAACCAGAACCTCGGGGAATTGGAAGTAAGTCATTACCTTATTATACTTGAAATTAATCTAATATACTACGCAGTTAACTGAGGATAACTTAAGATAGAAGTTCAGAGTTCATGGTTAGCTCAAGTTAACTTAATCCAAAGCATTTATGTATCTTAAATAGAGTAATTAATTCAGGTTAATTAAATATTAAAGTTTAAAGAAGTCCTAAAAATAAGTAATATTTACCAAGAAATGTCTAATTTTAAAATAAATAATTAACTCAGGTTAATTAGTTATTTAAGTTTCAAAATCTTTAAGTAAATATCACTTACAAATATTTTTCTTCAAGACAAGTTATTAAGGTACCAAGGTTCAGGCCATTGGAAGCATATTCTAAGGCATACATACAACTTGTTAAAAAGAAAAGTATTTAAGTCTAAGTATTTAATTAAAAATCTAAAGGTTCAGGCCTTTGGAACTATAACCTCACAAGGCTGGAAACATTAAAACCTTGCAAACTCTATATATTAAAATGAAAATATCCAAAGAGTCAATCAAGTATTACTACATACTTAAAAACCCCACGGTAAGAGGGTATAAAATATTATCTCTGCACATGTAAAAAGGGGGACATTTATCACCCAAATAACACAAAAAGTATAAAAGTATTCAAGTAAGACAAGGTTGGATAGATACGGCTACTTCTGGGTTAAGTCCTATGGTACCTGAGTACCATCAGTTTGAACATCAAGATAGACCTCCGAGATTGCATAACTAGTCACAGAAGAAACAACGGAAGCTGGACGAGTCGTGTCATATAAGTTCTCACCCTTTAGGAGGGTAGTTCTAGGATCGACCACTTCTATAGTTTGAGCTACTTCCTTAGCCTTATCTGCTTCTACCAATGCAAGGATTTGGGGAATAAAAAAATACCTATCTTCAGCATCTAAGAGATCCATCACGGACTTGTGGTGCTGCCAGATAGTGTATATAAAGTACACAAAGCCCTATTCCAAGGCTTCTATTATTTTAGCCTCCTAATCCTACTTCTCTTGAATTTCCTGTTGAAGATACTCCTTTAGCCCTGAAGTTTCCTCTTCTAGCTCGATAATCTTCTTCTAGGACTCTTTCTGAGCTTTTTTAGAAGAACTCAATTTAGTTGCGATGTTTTTACCCCTTTGGATGACTTTCTTCTCATCTTCCTCTGCTTGTTGTTGCAGCTCCATATGATGCTTCACATTCCTCTCAAGAGTCGCCTCATTGACAATTTGGTCATTTATGATCCCCATTTTCTTTTCTTATTCTAGATATAAGGTGATGAGTTTTTTCTCAGATTGTTGGAGATCCAGCTTTGCTTGCTTCAAGTTCGCTTCTAGGTCCTTGATCTGAGTAAGGGCGTTGGGATATTGATCTTTATATCTATCTCTGTGCTCTGTCTCAGTCTTTGTGGCCCTCCGTTCATGGGTTATAGAATAGTCCAAGGAGTCATTCACCCTTGCTTAATGATGGCCTCCATTTTAGCATTGGCCTCAGCTAAAGCTTTAGCAGCCTCCTCTCTCCTCTACTCAGCATTGGAACACTCTACCTTCAGCAACTCAAATTCATAGGCCAACTTTGTGGGCATAGAGTAGTTTCTTTCAGCCATGAAGCTCACTTGTAGAAAGGAAATTACAAAAGAGTTAGAAAACTAAAAGAGGATTATTTCTTACCTTAAAGAAGTCAAAATGAATTCAACTTACAACATTGGCTTTGGTCCTCATAATCTCTTCCATGTTGACAGGATCCCCACCCATCATCATGGCAAACCTGTTAGCCCCAAGTTTGCAAATTGTGGTTGCGCTCTGATCTAGCAAGTCAGCCAAGAATTGAGCCACGTCTGTTCCAACTTGAGGGCAAAGCTTTTCTGTCATCTCAGCCCTATTGATAAGGTTAGGAAAAGGCTCGTCCCACTTGTCGTAGTTGGCAAACTCGGTGCTCCACCAGTGGTAGTGTTGCTGACCAGCTTTCTCATCTCATCATGTTTGCTACTATGCGCCTTTTAGAAAAACTAATCCATAGCCTTTAAATGTGCCTTGTCCTCCTCAATCACTAAAGCTGACCTGATAGGAAGGGTGAAGTGGGGAGGAGGCAATGGGGGCATAGCTATATTTTCCCTGGATAATTGGGTGGCAGTAGCAGGAATTATCTTAGGCACTAGGGGTGATGGAGGTGGATTCTCATTGTCCTTGGTAGTTCTGGTCCTCCTTTTGGGCGGCTTTCCACTAACAGAGGCATCAGACCCCTTCTGGGGCCCGACTTCCACGGCCTACCTCCTCGAATCTATCAACTATAAGAGCTTCTCCTTGGTTTCTACCCTTACCTTCTTGTTGGTCTGCCATCTAAAGAGCCTTGCCATTTTTTGGGAATCACACTGGCCTATCGTAATCAGAGTTGTCCCCTTCAGTGTTCTCTATAGGAACCTACTGCAAGGGTTCCATGTTCACAACAGGCTCATTCAGATCAATAATGGAAGAAGAGATGTCTTTCGTGTTTAGAGCCTTAGGAGCAGCCTCTCGGTTTGAAGCCAAAAGTGTTTCCTTTTAAGATCCACTCCGAGAAGCTTGGCCTTTCCTACCTTTGTCCTTGCCTTCCCTAGCAATCTCACGGACATTCTCAGATCTGGAGTGAATTTTGCCTAAGAACTTATTGAGTAGACCCATCTGTAATGTACCTGGCTAGTCTGCAAAGAATAAACAATCAATATATTAGCCAAAATCATGTCTGAATGTGATTATGGTAACAAGCTATCAAATAATAAATTAGAAGGAGCCAAACTGTTTATTTTAGCATAATTGACTTCCCCCTAGAAAAAAGAGCAATGTCTTCTCGATCTAATTTATTCTCATGCTCGAAGAATCTTGGAAAGTAAATCTTACTAAGCACGTCCACTCTAACATGATGGTGCGCTGGCAGAACAAAATGGTTGGGACTCCTTATGATGTAATCTACCTTATCTATGTACCTACTCTGCGAATACCTACTCTGGTCTAAACTCAAGAAGTATGGATCAAATCCTCCTCGATTAATACTTTCTAAATTAGCTAAGGTGGGAGTCCTAATTATATGAAAGGGAGTCTCACCAATACTGAAAGTGCTCGCTCCTAGAGCACCCACATTTTGAGCTACTTCCTAGAATCAGATAGTGAGCTCATCAGCCTCACTCAAGTTTTTTGGTAATTATCTACTCCAATCCGCTAGCTATTGCTCATCGGCCTTTACTGCTTTTAGGGCCTCCTCTGCATTTATGATTTAGCCTCTTGAACCTCTTTTGGATCCCCTCAAAGAGACTCCTGGATGTTTTCCTTCATGGAAAGATGTTCCACGTCCTAGTGGGAAGTGATGAGGCCTAGTTCTCAAAGGTTTTTTGTGGTTACAAGTTTTTCCACTTGTAATTCCTTGGACAAAAAATTGTAGAAGGTTATCTCTGTCTTCCAACTCTGGTGTCAAGGGCGATTGAGGAAGACAATCTAATAGATATAAAAGATATATTAGAGTACAGCAAGTAGGAGGAAAATGAAATTCTAAAGTTCAAGCAATGAAGTAACACTTACTTGCTATATTGAAGTCTAAACTGAGGGTGGAAACCCTCTTCAATAGGAAACCAAAGGTGTAAAAGTAATAGTCCTGGAATCGCGTGTGTACTTTCTGGAGCTAGTTGGATTGGAGAGACTCTTGGAATAGCGCTCAAGCCTATTAAAACCTACTTTCTCCTTCTTACTTCTCATGGGTTGAGACTTGATCTTGTAGAAGTATAAGATCTCCTCTAGCGTCGGTGGAGATTTATTGTGCTGAGCACAAAAAACATACCACCCCGAAAATAGACGATACACCTAGGGAATAAATAGAAAGGTGCTACTCCAACAATGGCACAAAAGTTGGCAAAGTAACACCTCAGGGGCAGATGTGCACCAATTTCGATATGAACTCGCCTCTAGACGTTGAAGCCTCCTTCTGCGCACTTGCTATGCATCTCCCTCTGAACAGAGAGTCTATTCTAGAATAGTCCCGAAACACTTTAGAGCCCCATTTGGGTCTCATAGTTCCTCAAATAGTTATAAATCCTAAATTTATTGATATATTGGTCCATCTCCCATAGACTGTCATTTAGGATCAACTTTAGAACACCATATTTCTCCATGATCTCCTCCTCCATGTCAACTTCCTCTTAATGGAGCTTCTAAGGCATTATTTTGTACAAAAAAGACTATCCAAGTAGTTAGCCACCCTAACTACCTAGTATAAAAAGGGAGCAGGAGAGTACTCCCCCATAAACTACTTTGAGAGGTCCTAATTGTTGGAAGTTATTTTACCAGGAACTTAGATCTACTCACAAGTATGTTGATTTAACAACCTAAATATGAACTTCTAAAACGATATGAAATTAAACACATAAGAGTATCAGAAATCTTACAGTGATTGCAGCGGAATATATGTCTCCTCCCACTCAGATCTCTAACCCTTGATTCCTTTCTGTAGCAGAGTATAATCAAGATCTGAGCCCGATAGTCCTTCTTTGTTGTTTCTGAATTCTACACAGCCTTCCTCACTATGATTGAGGTATTACTTAATGTGTGTGGGCACTACTCTAGCACTTATACATTTCGAAACAGTGAAGGAAGAGAGAGAGAGAGGGTGGCGGCTCAGAGAGAATTTTCTGAGAGAAAATTCTTTCAGAATAATGCTGTGAAAAGGTTGTACAGTTGTATGCAACTCTGAAGCCTTTGCCTTCTATTTATAGAAGACCACCAAGGGCTATGATTGACATTTAGAATTGAAAAAATCAAAGAGAAAAGGAAGCTAAGTGGCCGGCCTAGGCATTGTGGAAATAAGGCTTGCCACTTTTCCAACTTTCCTTTTCATACACTGATAGTTTCCTGTTTTGTGAAAAACTGCCAATTCCATTGTTCAACCACATTAATGACAAATCTAATTATTTAATAATTAAAATTAATTATCAAATAATATATTATCATTTATTTTATTAATAATGAAACTAATTAAAGTTTCCTAATTAATAAATATGCCCTTCAAAATCTCTATTTACTGTTTTGCCCTTAATAAGTGATAAATTCTCAAATAGACAAGTCCATCTTGAGAATTTTTAATTGATTAATTAAAATCAATTAAATGAGTCTTACAAGTAATATCATCTCAACTAGTGAGGGGACCATGGGTCTATATATCCGAGCTTCCAATAAGCAGATCTAGAATTTACCACTTAAATTCACTGACTTATTAATTCTTCGTTGAATCCACACATAGAACTCAGAATTGCACTCTCAGTATATAGAATGCTCTATATGTTCCACCATATAGACACATTATTAGTTATCCATTGTTATAATCCTAATGTGATCAATGATCCTCTATATGGATGATTTACACTGTAAAGGGACTTAAATTACCGTAACACCCTACAATGTATTTTATCCTTAAAACACTTAACCCTGTATAAATGATATTTCAACTAAGTGAAATGAGTACTCAATCATTTATCTCGTTTGGTTAAGCTCGAAGGAAATCACCCTTTGCTTACTATTCGCCACATAGAAGCTATAGATTCCATATTTATGTTAGCGCTCCCACTCAATCGCACTACCGTGTTCCCAAAATGTATGTATTGCCCAGACTAAAGATTTAGGCTTAACTAACAAATCAAAGAACACGAATAACACTCTTGAAATTAAGCCTAACCATATCAGGATTTCGATCATGTGATCTAGGATCAACTTATGATATTGAATTGAATAGATGTTTACGGTAAGTTTCAAAATCTAATTCAAAGTTCAATATCGGTCCATTCCAATGCATACTCCATGCATCCAACCTGAGCTTTACTTTAACCTATGTTCTGGAAAGAACATAACATTTCTGCAAATGTAAGTAAACTCTGTTGTAGATTGTCATATCAGTGAAACCCAGTGTTCTGATAAATCTAGGAATACTTTATTCACATAGTCATGTTTATTTTCCACTGTGTTGACAACACAATAAACATGATCAAGTATGTGAAAAGGGTTTGGATGAATTTATAAATCAAATAGACAAGCAATTGATTAAGTGAACCAAAACATACACAAGTGAATGAAAAATTACTTCTGTTACTTTATTGATATTGAATAATCTGGATTACATTGAAACAGAGTTTTATTTAGGGCATAAAACCCAACACTAATCAGATTACTTATCTAAAAATGAGAACTCCCAAGATTCATTCGTTATAGAGAGGAAGTCAGGAACGACAAAGATGAAGAGTAGAATAAAGATCAATGAAAAACCTAAAACCAGAAGGATTTTGGGCGTGGGAAAATTTCACTAGCACATCTACTATAAAATGTTTGACTCCAAGAATTCCTAATAGGGAATTCTAAAAATAGCATGGTTTGTAGTGCCTAATTCTATTTACGGTGGCAATCGGACAAACAAAAACCCTAATCACATCCTAGAACAAAGCATGCAAGCATAACTTATAACAACAAACCCAGAAAATATGATATAGAGACAAAAGAAGAAACATACCTGATGTCAAAAGAGGAGATGTCAGACTAATGGTCACTGCGTTTGGCTGGCGAAATCTATCACACCTTTCATGGAGACGTGATGCTAGGGAGATCAACAAGTCAACTTCTACATCAAAATCTAGATTTATGCTTTCATGTTCTAGTGTAAAACTCACGAACGCTAAGGGTTGATGATGTGGAAATTCTCGTGCTCAAATCCTCAACAAAAGCTGAATGTAGAAATCGACAGCACATTCTAGGGTGAAGAAGAAAAGTTAGCTCTGAATTCAGTTCTTGGTCTCGAAGAGTGCTGAGAAAGTTAGAAGCTTTGAAGGGATTAAAAATTTGGAAACAAATGAAAAGTGGTAACTGGAATTCACTAAATGCATTTATACCTAAAAGGAGCAATTCACATGAAAAGAGGATGGGTCGTCCACGATCAAACTTCCAGAAACACAAGTTTCATCCAATGGATGGGGAGTTCAACAATCTATGCCCATCTCCGCGACTAATGCTCCCCAAAATCAAGGCATTAATCAATGATGAAGATGCCATTTTAAATTTTCATGCGAGAAAAGTGAACAACCGTCAAAATATAGCCGTTTTTAGGAAGCAACTCCTCGATGGCCATGTCTTTTGACCATCATGCAATTAACACGTGGATGTACTACAATCAAAAATGGAAGTCACCTTTCGCGATCGAGTAATAGCTAAAAAGTCACGATATTATCTTTCATCGTCCACATGTCCATACTGAAGGAGTGAAACAAACTTCCACCATATGCAACATTCTGTAAGCTTAAGGGTAAATGTTATTCGTGTTTCCAACAGTAAACACATGGAATTTAGGTTGACATCAAAGGCCCATTAGTAGGCCCTCAAAGAAGATAAAGTGGGCCAAGACCATTTGGACAGGTCCTTCCAGGAACATATTCTAGCTCTATCACCATAGAACCTTTTGCCATTGAAAACTCATGCCTATAAGCAAGTCCGGTACCATGAGGACGAACGGGTAAGAGAGCATGTTTTGGGAAGACTAATTCGGTTTCCCTTTTTATTCCTGTGCCCAAATAAGGAAATAATAGTTGTCAGATCTCGGGAGAGGATCCTATCATGCTAAATGGGGAAACTTCCTAAAATAAATATCAAGCAATTAATTCACAGTTAATTGCCCACAATCAAAGCACAAGGTGTTGACCAAATCCAACTAAATTCAATCTGTCTAGTCAACAAATCCTCTCCTCTGTGGGCTGGACTTCACGAAGCACAAGTGTGTTATTCACTGTAAGCTCCCTAATAGAGGGAAAAAGGAAACTAAATGTAATTCTCAAACTACTATAAATACCCATCAAATCCTATAGATTAAGGGTTGAATTCTCTTGCAAAACATACTCAAGCAAACTTGAGAACATATATTCATTATACTCCTAAGGCTTTTCTAGCTAAAGAATTATTAAATAACACTAACTTGTGGGCTAAGGCTAGTTAACGCCCCAACCACGTAAAAAATTATTTGTGTCTTTTTTACTTTTTCTCTTTTAATTATTTGTTTCTTCAATTCTTATTATTTATAACGAGTTTTCAAAAATCTCAGTAATCACACAAGATATAGATCGATCTACTATTGATCATCTTTATGATATGAATTAGATCTTTATGGTAAGCGATAAGTTTGATAAAGACAACTTTACTCATATCTACCATTCTCATATATAATCTCGTTATATACAACATATCCACTTAGATGTCATCATTGAACTACACTAGCAACCATTGATTAAAGATCCCTAAATTTTAATATGCTCTGACTATTTTATTCATAGCTAACTGATCTTGATTCATTGTACAATACAAGTCACAGTGTCATGTATGAATAAGAAATTTTCTAAAATTTATATATCTTACTCAATATTAAATATTAAATATTTGAATATTCATGCATATATAGAATATTCAACTCTTATTAATCATTAGAAATATCTTTACAGAATTTTTAAAGCATAAATCTTAACAATCTCCCACTTGTCCTAAAAGTAAATTGGGCATCTCCTTCTTTCACTTTTAAAACACGAGCCCCTTAAATAGAAATTAGGGTTGCTACCTTTGAAATAGTCAAAAACTGCCCAAAAATTTCGTTTTTTGCCCCTAGTCGTGACTACATAAAGCCTATTCGTGACCATAGGCAAAATACGAAAAATAAGCTCGCTGCCTGGCTCCTAGTCGCGACCATGGAAAGTGGTGGTCGTGACTACTGAAGCAAAATTTGACAACTTCAGCAACTTTCAGTAAAATGTGCATAACTTTCACATACAAACTCCAAATGAGTTGATTCAAGATGCGTTTGAAAGAAGAAAAAGAAATCTAAAACTTTTATGTTTTGACTTTTTCCAAAATCTGACCAGAACATAGTCAAATTTAAGCTTGAAGTTTCAGCTTTATTTTCTTGCAGAATTTTCTCTATTCCATAGATTATTGTTTTCCGAAATTTGATCAATTGATATATTCCAAGTGTGAAACCTGAAACCAAAGAAAACAAGTGTAATTCTATTCCAAATATAATAATAAAAAAGGAAAACAACTATAAAAAGTGACCCAAAAAGTAGGCTAAAAATAGCCTAACAACCGCACAAATGGTTTCCACACCGACTTTGACATCGCAGTTGATCTTGACCCAATCCTCAGGCGGGGGACCAACCCAGAGTACCATCAACCTGTCGAGACTTGAACAAACTGGATCTATAATCTGCGTAACAATAATTTATTTTAGGTGAAGACAACTTTTTCCTTAATTTGATTTTAAGTTTGAGTTTGAATTTCAAAGTAAATACAATTTTGGACCCTGTATTTTGTAAAAGTTAATAATTGGACCTTTTGTTTTGTTAAATGGAAAAATAGACCTTATATTTTCTAAAATAGCAAACATAGGACACTGATCTTAATTTTTGAAAATTTTATTTTTTTAATAACCAACTTGAAGGCAATTTATAACACGAACACGGATAAAACAAATGCAATCAATTTTGTCATAATATCTTTAGATGAGATTATTATTAAGTTTTATTTTGACAAAAAATTAATTCAGAATCTTATTTATACTATTTTAAAAATTTTATCATTAAACAAAATAGAAAATTTGATTAATAATTTTTACAAAATACAAGATACAAAATAATATTTAATCGTTATTAAATTATTTATTAAAAAGTTTTTTAAAATAATAGCCAAACAGAATTTAACGAAAAATAAAAATCTGTTTTTCGACCGTACCACATTCTTGACCATTCTGATGGAGCAGGAGCAGGAGCAGTAGCAGGAGCAGGAGCAGGAGCACGTGTAGGCCCACAATAATTCTATTGACAGAAGGAGGGTATTTTGGTCTTTCCAGTAGTCAAATATTTTTGTTTTTCTAGTTGAGGGATAAATATGACGAAAAATAAGAAGAAGAAGACTACTGTCTCACTCATCCTAATGTCGGTTGCAGCGGTTTCTTGATCCTTTCTTTGGTTAATAATGGTTATATAAAGATATATGAGGCCTAAGATGTATAAGTTTTTTTAATAGTTTCTGGGTTATACTTCATAATTACTATAAAAATTATAAAAGTGAAGGGTTCTATTAGGAGAGTAATTGTTTCAGCCAGCTCTGAATTATCATTTGGACTCTGAAGCAAAGAAGAACACGGAATAAAAATGCTTAAGTAAAGGTATATGTCAAAACCCAGCAATTAGGTTATGAGTCTCAAATGGGTTTTTACCAAATTCCTTGTTAGTAAAATTTTCCCTTTATGATTTTCAAGCTTTTATTATTATTATTATTATTGAAGTGATGTTTTGATGCTGTTCTAGTGTAAAAGTTCAGATTTATTCTTTGATGTGATAAAGGTTAGTTTTGTTAAACTGAAGTGTTACTGTTGTGTTTTATAATTTGGTGGTAGTTTTCTTTTCCTGCATAGTTCCTATTTTCGAGCTAATTATACATACATGATGGGTTATGAAAATGGATTGAGCTTAGAGGGTATGTTTAAGTGGTTACTAGTGGCATGTCAGAATAAAAATAAAGAACTGTATTGGGTTTCATATCCACTTTCTTTGCTTTATTTTTCTTTATAATAAAGTTATCATGTTCGTTTTGGATCCAGTTAGTTGAATCCTCTCTCTTCCCCTCCCCCTTTCTGCCTTTTCCAGCTTCAAACGCTTTTAATGAGTAGTAATTTCTGGATATATACTATTATTCTGTAGTGGCTTTTGGATTATTCAGTTTAAATGTTTTCCTTATATTATATGCTCTTTTTCTTCTTCCATCTTCTTCATTTTACTCTTGTTTTCGTTTGGGTTTTTGGCTAAAGATTATATCATTAACTTCGTTGAGTAGTCATTAACACTAAAAAGTAGCTGTGGCTTTTTCTCGAATTTCCAATCATGGCCAGGTCCAAATTCTTATTCTGTAGAATTTCTGGTTTTATAACGTTATTTATTATGAAGTGCCATTAGTTTGGTGTTGAGTAAAGCCTCCGCCATGGGATTATTCTTAAACACTTTCTGGTTGAATAAGATAGATAAATTCATTTTCTTGCACTTAACCTTTTTTCTATTGTAATATATTTGTTATTAATATATTTTCAGACTTGGTTGGTAAGCTGTTGTAATCTGATCTGACTATTGACCCAATTGTTTAAGGTGTTATTTTAGCATTCTTCTAGATTTCTTCTATGTTTGACTCTGAGATGTAGTCGTATATCGAATGCTTTGAAAATGGAACACTTTCAGTACTCTATTACTTCTCGACCTTGGATTGAAATTTCGGTAGCTGTCACATCTTGCTAATATCCATGTCTCTAATTCTGATTGATTACTTTCCTAGTTCTGGGCTTTCAGGCCACTATTGTCTATAAAGGACGTTGTTTGTTTTCGAGGGAAACCCTCTAAATTTTCTTGTTTCTCTTTCTTACAGATCATGTTATTTCCTCCAAGAACAGCACATACCAAGCTGAAATTTTTGGATATCTGCCGAATGGTTTTGGTACGAACATAAATTGGAAGCAACTAAGGTTTGTCATTTACAACAAGAGAGTTGTCAATTACGTTTCGACAACATTTGTGCTACATCGATATCCAAGTATTCCTTTGGGCTACTGACTCATCATTGATTGTTATTAATCAAGCAAGTGTAGGCTATTTTTGATATGAAAGAATCCCAGAGTTATAGAATTTCAAATGGCTCTCACAGGTTTTTGGCGCAGTCAGATGAAGACCCAGAGTCTTACTGTTGGGCTCCAATCCACAATATAGACAATCTTAAAGCTGCTAATGATAGCCAAGGCTCCCATCTTGCAGTGAAAACTTTTACACAGTATTGCACCCTTGAATCGTCTTCCGGGACAAGCAGTAACCCTGTTCAAAATTCTTCATCTTCTGTTAGTTTCTCACCCAATGGAAGCCCATCATCACAGCCTGAAACTCAGTCATACCTTACATACCAGCATCTTTCTCCCGACAATTTTTGTGGCTCTCCAGTGAGCCATTCTTGCTTAACAGATGATACTGATGACCTGAGGCACAAAATAAGGGAATTGGAAAGTGTTATGCAAGGAACTGATTCAGATTTCCCTGAAATGTATAATATTTCAAACCAGGTTGAACAGAATGAGGTCTCATTAGAAGGAGACAATTGGGGACGATTGATGGACATGCTTTCTGCATCAGACTTGAAAGGTCTACTTTTTATTTGTGCTCAAGCAGTAGCTGAAAATGACAAGTCGACAACAGAGTGGTTGATCTCTGAATTACGTCAATTAGTGTCAGTTTCTGGTGATCCCCTCCAACGTTTGAGTGCTTACATGTTAGAAGGTCTTGTTGCAAAGATGGCTTCTTCAGGAAGTTCTATTTACAAAGCATTAAGATGCAAAGAGCCTGCTAGTGCTGAACTCTTCTCCTACATGCATATACTGTATGAAATCTGCCCCTACTTCAAATTTGGCTACATGTCAGCTAATGGGGCGATAGCTGAAGCCGTTAAGGATGAAAGTGTAGTTCACATCATTGACTTTCAGATTGTTCAGGGTGCTCAGTGGATGATTCTAATCCATGCTCTTTCAACTCGGCCTGGGGGACCACCAAAGATGAGGATCACTGCCATAGATGACTCTACATCTGCTTATGCAAGAGGAGGCGGTCTTGAAATTGTGGGATTGAGATTGTCAAAGATTGCAGAGTCATGTAAGGTACCTTTTGAGTTCAATGCTGTTGACACTTCTGTAGCTGAGGTTCAACTTGAGGACCTTGGGGTTCGACCTGGCGAGGCAATTGCAGTGAATTTTGCCTTGATGCTTCACCACATGCCAGATGAAAGTGTGGGCAGTCAGACTCCAAATCACCGGGACAGGCTGCTGAGGTTGACTAAGAGCTTGTCTCCAAATGTTGTAACCCTTGTTGAGCAAGAGCTGAACACCAATACAGCTCCCTTTTATTCTCGCTTTGTGGAGACATTTAACTATTACATGGCTGTTTTCGAGTCTCTTGATGTGACTCTGCCAAGGGAGCACAAGGAGCGGATCAATGTTGAGCAGCATTGTCTGGCACGAGACATTGTTAATGTGATAGCATGTGACGGGCCTGAAAGAGTAGAACGCCATGAGATGCTTGGGAAGTGGAGGTCCCGATTCACTATGGCAGGGTTTAGACCTTATCCGTTAAGCCCCTTGGTAAATTCTACTATAAAGGCGCTGCTTCAGAATTACAGTGAGAAGTTCACACTTGAAGAAAGGGATGGAGCTTTATATCTTGGCTGGATGGACAAAGCTATGATCTCTTCATGTGCATGGAGGTGAAAAACTGATTGTGATTTAGGGTTGTTTCTAAGTCTTTAGGTAAATTTTTGAGGTAGAGCTTTACTAGTAACATGTATTCTGATATCAGTTGTACTTTCTTTTTTCCTTACCTCCCCCCTTTTGTCCAACATCTTTGTAATGTAGTTAGAGTTGGTGTTAAAACTTAAAAGTATAGAACTAGCCTCAAGTAATGTTAAGACTTTTTCTACTAATACTAGTTGAACTAAGAAATGAAACTTGTACTTTTCTGTTATTTTTGTTTTTGCTGGGAACTTGTACTTTTCTGTCATTGAATGAAATACGAAATCTATATTTCTACTACTAGCACCAGTTAGGGCTGAATACAAAATGTATTAGTTAATGCAAGGAATCATATACAAGCAAGTAAATTTCATGTAAAAATTATGACAAAACATGGAAGTACAGCACTGGGATTCCACACTATTGCATTCCCGGACCTATTGTATCCCTTTTCATTCCCAGTTGAATTGCACACAGTACTCTCGTCATCATTGGAGATGCTTTCGTTTCCTGCAATGATTCTGCAAACTATCACTGCTCTTTCTGTGTTCTTCATCACTTTCTCCCTGAACTCATCACTACTTGAACTCAAATGAATTCCATTATTTGTTGTGTAATCTATGTGAAAATTCGATTGAAGTATTCTGCAAACTCTGCAATTGGGATTCTTGCAAAGCTCTGAAACTCGCTTCGACCTTTCCCTGCGACAAGACATTGTCGTGCCATAGAATCGGAGTTGCTCATTTCCATCTACAATGTTTCTGGGATTCTTTGTGCATCTATGGTCCGCAATCATCTTCACCTTGTCTCTGTACTTCTCAAAACTGTCAAGTGTTTGTGTAGAGTTCTTTACCTTTAGAATGCTTTTTATCCGGGTTGTTGACTTTGAGTGATCCAAGGATGCTTTTTGGAATATTATCTCCACAATTTTCCTTGATGGATCTCCAATCTCCAACTCTGAGAGTAAAATAGAAACAGAAACAAAAACATAAACAAAAGAGAAGAACAAAAAAATGTATGTGCTTGAGTACACCATTCTCAGTGTCAGACGAAGAAGAAGTAGAAAACATTAAAGCGAAGAAGACTAACCATAGAGACGTGTTTGGGAGTAGTTTTTCCGGTAAATAAGTTCGCGAATAGGATGAACTAACTGAGAATCTGGAACCAAGTTCTTGTTTAATGGTGTGAAGCTATGTTTGTTGCTACATTTTTCAGAGCTACAAAGCACATCAGTATGCTTCCCACACTTTACATTCTCCTTCAAGTACAACCACATACCATGCATCTCTCTCCCACTCTTTCTGTGCTAGTAGCTCTAAAAACTTGGCTGGTGATATCTCTATCTCATCGTTCAAATCTCTTTCGTACAAATTACAATGCTACAAAGCCAAACCATGTATTTTGTCAAAACTGTCACCCCATTTATAGTGTGGTCTACTTGTGTCGTTTGTGTTGGAGCCACTAGCCACATTTTTAATTTTATATATCACATCTACGGGTACTACTAATTATTATTAGGGGATTTTTTTTCTTTTTTTTTTTTTAGACTTTCAAACAGTTTTTTTTTTTTATTTACATTTTTATGAAGAATCCACATAGCATCCAACGGAACAATTTAAATTGCAATTAAAATTCACATAACAACTCATATAGAAACTACCAGAATAACTAAAATCGTAAATTTGAAAAAATAAAAAAAATAAAAAATAGTATATGGAGTAATTCTCATTTCCCCATAGTAGACTTACCTCATATATTATTTTTTAATTCTTTTAATAATTGGCAACATGTTCAAATTGAGACTGTCAGTCTTGTTTTAGTACAAGCTATTCGAAGCAATCAAGCAATGAGGTCCACTTTCGGCCTTTTAATCAAAGACTGCCAACTTTTGTTATTAACCCTCCCAAATGTTAATTTATTTTTCATTAGATGATCAACAAACTGAGTAGCACATTATGTTGTTAGACATTCTCGATATCAATCTAATCATAGTATTTTTGATATTTCTAATTCTGGTGAACTCTTACATCTTTTGTATTCAGAATGCTAAATTATTCAATAAAGTTAACATTTCATCTCAAAAAAATTCTCTAATATGTTTTTCTATGTCGAAAATAGAATTTAATTATATTTTTGTTTTTATAAACTTACGAAATATTATGTATATAATGTACTATTAATTATTAATTAATTATTTATTATAAATAATTAATCATTATTTTAGAATATTTATTTAGATTTGGAATCAAAATTAATATCATAGTTATTTATTTGAATTTCAAATTCAAAATAATAGCTATCTTAATTATTTAATAATAAATAATAAAATAGTTTTATTATTTTACATAATTAAGACAAAATAATAGAATTTTGAGGGATATTTATAATCAATTATAATTTAGAATTAAATAAATATAATTAATTTTAGGTTTGAAATTCAAACTCAAACCTAAAACCATATTAAAACCAAAATTGTCTTAACCCAAAATAAATAATAAATGTTCTAATTTTAAGAAAAAATTTAATGATAATAATATTATCTTAAATAAAGGGTTTATTCAAGAATAAATTAATTAAAATTATTTTAATTAATTAAAGGGTTATAGTAATGTCTTAAATAAAATCTTTATTTAAGAATAATTAATTCAAATTATTTTAATTAATTGTAAGGCTTATGAGGATCATACAAAATTATAAAAATGCCCTTGCAAAAGTAGAAATTATTTTTGTAATTTATTTTCTTTTTCTTTTTCTAAAGGTTATAAAATTAGAAATACTCAATTATTACCCAGTTCATCATTCTTTATTTATTGTGTTTTAAATAAATATTCATTTATAGTAGATTAATAGCATGCTCATGCATTAGTGAATAACATGTCATACATAGAATTTCACACAGTTATATTATCACGCATTTTATAATAGAAACATGTTATATTAGGATTGTCCTATGTGTTTATGTATTTACCATTTTTGAAACTGAAAGCATGTAAATTGGCTCAGATTAATTTATAATTAACTTGGTAATTTAAAATTAACCTATTAATTTAAATAGTTTTGAATTATGAATGAAAGAGTTAATCCAGATTAATGATTATGATGAAAAATTTATTTATAATTTGAGGTTTTTATTATAGATAAATTAATCATAATTATTAAAGTAGTTAATATGTATTAATTCTGAGAATTAATAAAACAAATACATGAACCTAAAATAGTGAGTGGGAGAAGGAGTACATGTCAATGTAACCTACGACCTTTATTATTGGTCAACACCGAAGGAGTATAGACTGACCTCGAGAAAACATAGTTTTTGTCCCCAAGGAAGGTATGTGTCTATACTATTTTTCAAGATTGATTACTTGACTAAGATAAGAGGAAGTAATATGTTTTAGTGCAATACCGACCCTTAAGGCGACATACTAAGTTAAGTCATAGAATTTGAAATAATGGGTTACACTCACAAAGTCCAACTAAGCTTCGTGCGATTACTTGTTAACTTGGTAAGATAGTAATACTTTATATTTTGAAAAAGAAATATGAGATATTTAGGTTTCAAAATAATAAAGATGAGAATTGTCGCATAGGCTCAATGAAATTGACTCAATACCGATCCTAAGGTGGCGATCAATTGTTAAAGAGTTTTATCGTGGAATAACTTAAATAATATTTATGTGTTTTACTTGTATGCGGTCATGCATCACATTATAGTAATTTTGAAAAGATATTTACTATTCTTGTATAATCATTATGTCACTTTATTTATTTCAGTCATGTCTACTATGCCAAATCCCCTTACTACTTTACCAACACTTGAAAAAATAAATGGTGATAACTTTTATAAATAGAAACCGAATATTAATTTAATGCTGGTTTGTGAGAATCACAAATTTTTCCTAATTGAGGAGCGTCCTGAGGAGCTCGCTGCCAATGCCCCAAAAATGTTCAGGAAAGATATGATGCTTGGATTCAATCTAACAACAAGGCTAAATGTTTCATGCTTGTAAGCATGGACGATGTTCTATGTAAGACGCATGAAGATATGGAGAATGCATCTGTGATAATAAATTATCTGCAGGCCATGTTTGGGCAGTAGTCTAATCAAACAAGATATGATGCTTCTTGTAGTTACAAGAATTGTAAGATGAAGAATGGTGTCCCTGTTAGAACTCATGTATTGCACATGATTAAGCGTATGCATGAGCAAAGATACACAGGGCTATCATTGATGAGAGGACTCAAGTGAGTATGATCCTTGAGTCGCTGTCTCCTTGCTTCAAGGCTTTCACCACAAACTATGTGATGAATAATCTAGAGTTCAACATGACTGAATTTTTGAACGAGCTTACCGTGTTTGAAAACCTTAATAAGGATAAGCCTAAGGAAGGTGAATAAAATATTATTGAAGCAAACTCTAGCTCTGCTTCTTCTCTTGATAAGAAAAGGAAGTGAAACAGTAAGGATAACAGCGGTGGCAAGCCCAAAGGAAAAAAATTACCCAAGGCCAAGAAGAAAAAATCCAATCCCAAGTCCAAGGACAAGAAGGCTAAAGGAATGTGTTTCCATTGTAGCATAATGCGATACTGGAAGCGAAACAGTAACAAGTACCTCTCTGAGCTTAAGAAAGGTAAATCCAATTTATTTTTCCTTAAAGCTAACTTAGTGGAGGATGATAAATCTTTATAGATTGTTGATTTTGGAGCCACTAATTATATTTTTTCTATGCAGATACTTGAATCGTCAAGGGAGCTGGCCGATGGGGAGATGACTATTCACGTGGGGAATGGAGCACAAGTGTCTGCCAAGAGTTTTGACACATATAAAGTTTGAGAAACCTTCCAGTGGTTGCAGCGGAATTAAAATGACTCCTTCCGCTCAAATCTCTAACCCTTGTATCCTTTCTGTAGCAGAGTATCACCAAGATCTGAGCCAGAATCTCCTTCCTTGTGTTTGGATTCTTCACAGTCTTACACACTATGATTGAGGACTTACTTGATATGTGTGGGCATGCACTCAATCACTAAAGCTTGAAATTATTTGTGAAGAAAGGCTATAGTGTTTTGAAAATTGAAGAGGAAGAAGAAGGAAGAGGTCTCATCAGACCTAGAGAGAAAACTAGGTTTTTAGCTTTGGAGGCATTAGTTGGATAATGAGACCATAGCCTTCCTTTTATACTATCTTCAATAGGGTTAGGGTTGAATTATTAGGAATAAAAAAAATGATAAAATAGGGTAAAAAACCACTTGATGGCCGGCCACTTAATGGGCCCCACACAAGTTTGGGTTTTGTCATTTTCTCAACTATTTTATCTATTTTTCATAAATACCACTTTTTGCAACTTCAACCCTATAAATGCCAAAACTATTTATTTAATAATAAAAATAACTATCAAATAAAATTGTCATTTATAATATTTATTAATTAGACTCCATAAAGTCTCTTAATTAACAAATAAACCCCAAAATACTATTTCTTCACAATCAAGCCATATCTTAGTGAAAAAATTCATAAACTAGACATAGTCTAATTTTAGAATTATAATTGATTAACTAAAATAAATTAACTGAGTCTTACAAGCAGTTTGTCTCAACTAGTATGGGGACCATGGGCCTATATAACCGAGCTTCCAATATGCAGATCTAGAATTTACAAAGTAAATCCACTAACTTATTAATTCCTCATTGCATCCACCATAAAACTTGGAATTGCACTCTCAGTTACATAGAACGCTCTATATGTTCCACGATATAGATACGCTATTAATTATCCATTGTTATAATCCCAATAACCAATGATCCTCTATAGATGATTTACATTGCATAGGGACAAAATTACCGTTACACCATTTCAATGTATTTTATCCTTAAAACACTTGGCCACCTATAAATGATATTTTAGTGAACTAATATAATCACTAAAATGAGCGCTCTATCATTTATCTCTATTTAGCCTAGCTCGAAGAAAATCATCGTTTCACTTCTATGTCCGGATAGAAGCTATAAATTCTATATCTATGATTAGCGCTCCCACTCAATTGTACTACCATGTTCCCAAAATGTACGTATCACCCAGACTAAAAAGTAGGCTTAACTAACAAATCAAAGAACACAAATAACACTCTTGAGATCAAACCTAATCATGTCAGGATTAATATCATTTGATCTAGGATCAACTAGGTGATATGGAATTGAATAGATATTACGGTAAATTTATCATATCTAATTCAAGTTCAATATCGGTCCCTTCCAATGTATACTCCATACATCCGATACTGGTAAACTTTGTCAATGCCCTGGAAATGACATGACACTTATCCAAGGTGTAAGTATACCTATCGCTAATTATCATGCTAGTTTAAATCCAATGAACTGACAAATTAGGGAATTAAACTTTTGATCATATAATCATGATTATATTTCACTGTGCTGACAACACTATAATCATGAATAAATACATATGCTCTGGACCTAATAGAATTTATACATTAAATATAAACATGAAATAAATCATGTGAACCATGCAGCATAAAATTATTTTTGATCTTTATTAATTAGTAAATCTTATTATATTGAAATAGATTTTAGTTAGGGCACAAAACCCAACAACAACAAAGTATTTGTATCAAAAATAGCTATTTTTCTTGAACGTGACTATATGAAAAGTCACAAGCCACGCAGTCAAGTGGTTATTGACCAAATCAGAAATAATCAAATTTCTAAACCAACAATTTCAGCACCATTAGTTGAACGACCAACAACGGTTACCAGAGTTCCTAAAAAGGAAACCTTAGTACATCATTGTAGTGGGAGGATTGTGAGACAACATGTTTGCTATGAACATGGAGCACATATTCTTGCTTTGACATAGACAAGGAAAATTTAGAAGCAATGGAAGACCCAGAATTAGACAAGTGGAACAATGACATGGATTTAGAAATGGATTCCATGCACACCAACAATGTCTTGGAGTATGAAACTTCACCTGAAGATATTACACCCGTAGGGTGTAAGTACATTTTCAAAAAGAAGAGAAATACTGAAGGGAAGATAGAGACCTTTAAAGCTAGGGTTGTAGCCAAAGGCTACACACAGCGAGAAGGCATCGACTATGATGAAACCTTCTCTCATGTGGCAATGCTTAAATTCATTCACATTCTTCTTTCCATAACTGCCACTTATGACTATGAGATATGGAAAATGGACGCGAAGACTGATTTTCTAAATGGTGATCTTAATGAAGTCATTTATATGGAACAACTAGAAGGGTATGTGTTACAAGGGGATGATCAAAAGGTGTGCAAGTTGCTTAAATCAATTTATGGATTGAAGCAAGCCTCTAGATCTTAGAATATTACCTTTAATAAGACTATTAAAGAGTATGGATTCAAACAAAATGAGGACAATGCTTGTGTATACAAATACATTAAAGGTAATGTAGTGGTATTCTTAGTTTTTTATGTTGATGACCTTATACTTATTGGAAACTATGTAGAAAGGTTATCAAATGTGAAGAAGTGGTTAGCCGAAAAATTCCAAATGAAAGATTTAGGAGAAGCAAGCTATGTTCTCAGGATCAAAATCCATAGAGATAGATAGTGGAGAATATTAGCACTCTCTCAAGAAACTTATATTGATAAGGTGCTCAAAAGATTCTCAATGGAGAATTCCAAGAAAGGGCAATTACCATCTAGACATGGAGTTATTCTATGTAAAGATCAATGTCCAAAGACTCCTCAAGAGGAAGAAGACATGAGAAAGTACCCTTATGCATCAATAGTTGGGAGCTCGATGTATGCAATATTGTGTACAAGGCCTGACATATGCTACGTTGTAGGGATTGATAGTCATTACCAATCTAATCTAGGTTTGGAACACTGGATAGCTGTAAAGCACATTCTCAAGATTCTTTGGAGAACGAGAGATCTCATGCTTGTATATTCTGGCAGAGTATTGAATCCTACTGGATAAAGTGATTTTAATTTTCAATCAGATAATGATAGTCGAAAGTCAAAATTTGGGTCAATATTTACTCTTGGTGGAGGAGCTGTAGTCTAGAGAAGCATTAAGCAAACTAGTATTATAGATTAAACTACGGAAGCCAAATATATAGCAGCTTGCAAAGCAGCTAAGGAAGTGGTTTGGTTGAACAAATTCTACACTACTTTAGAAGTAGTTCTAGAAATAGAAAAATCACTTGTGCTCTACTGTGACAACAGTCGAGCGGTGGCCAACTCCTACGAACCAAGAATCAACAAGAGAGGCAAGCACATTGAGAGGAAGTAACTGTTGGAATATATTTTACTAGGACCTAGATTTACTAACAAGTATGTTTTTAACATCCTAAATATGAACTTCCAAAAAGATGAAAATAAACACATATAAAGCATGAGAAACCTTACATTGGTTGCAGCAAAATTAAATGACTCATTTCACTCAAATCTCTAACCCTTGTATCCTTTCTATCACAAAGTATAATCAAGATCTGAGCCCAAAATTCCTTCAGTTGTTTGGATTCTTCACAGTCTTACACACTATGATTGAGGACTAACTTGCTATGGGTGGGCATGCACTCAATCACTAAAGCTTGAAATTTAATGGTGAAGAAGACTATAGGATTTCGAATTAAAAGAAGAGAAAAGAAGAAGAAGTCTCAAACTCTCTAGTTGTCTGACAAGAAGAAATCTAGGTCAAGAGTCATTAGTTGGAATATGAGACCATTCTTTTCTTTTTATACTAATTCACTTAGGGTTAGGATTGAAATATTTGGAATAAAAAATGATAAAATAAGGGCAAAAAGAGGAGTTAGTGGCCGAACCTATGTGGGTCCATCACTAGTTAGATTTTTGCCATTTTTTTCAACCATTTATCTATTTTTCACAAGTACCACTTTTTGCAATTTCAATCTTATAAATGCCAAAACTATTTATTTAATTATTAAATTAATTATCAAATAAAGTTGTCTTTAATAATATTTATGAACTAGACTCCACAAAGTCTTTTAATTAACCAATAAATCCTAAAATCTTATCTCTTCACAATTAAGCCATAACTTAGTGAAAATTCATAAACTAGATATAGTCTAATTTTAGAATTATAATTCATTAATTAAAATTAATTAACTAAGTCTTACAAGCAGTTTGTCTCAACTAGTATGGGGACCATGAACCTATATAACTGAGCTTCTCAATAAGCAGATCTAGAATTTACCAAGTGAATTTCCTAACTTATTAATTCCTCCTTGCACCACTATAGATTTGGAATTACACTCTCAATTATATAGAACGCTCTATATGTTCCACGATATAGATACGCTATGAGTATCCATTTGTTATAATCCTAATAATCAATAATCATCTATAGATGATTTACATTGAGTAGGGACAAATTTATTGTTACACCCTTCAATGTATTTTATCCTTAAAACACTTAGCAACTTATAAATGATATTTCAGTGAACTAATATAATCATTAAAATGAGCGCTCTATTATTTATCTCTATCAAGAGAAGCTCGAAGGAAATCATCGTTTCACTTCTATATCCAGATAGAAGCTATAGATTCTGTATCTATGATTAGCGCTCCCACTCAATTGAACTACCATATCCTTAATCTATATGTCATGAGAAGAACCATTTGGTCGACTTTAACGAACAATTTGAAGAACACAAATAATACAATTGAACTAGAACCTAACCATCTCATGATTGAGATCATTTGATCTAAGATCAACTAGGTGATATTGAATTGAATAGATATTACGATAAGTTTATTATATCTAATTCAAGTTCCATATCGGTTCCTTCCGATGCATACTCCATTCATCCAACCCAAGCTTACCTTAACCAATGCCCTGGAAAGGACATAGCACTTATCCAAGGAGCAAGTAAACTACATTGTAGATTATCCTATCATTTAAACCCTGTGTACTAATAAATCATAATAATACATTTAATCACACAATTTTGATAACTTTCCACTGTGTTAACAACACAATAAACAAGAATATCAGTGTGATAAGGATTTGGATGAATTTATAAATAAAAAAATAAATAACTAATCACATGAACCAAATAACACAATAAACAAGTAATGAAATTAAATCTGTTTCTTTATTGATAATTTAATAGAAAAGATTACATTAAAATTGAGTTTTATTTAGGGCACAAAGCCCAATTATTACACCTACTAAGAGATATAGTAGAGAGAGGTAAAGTGATGGTCTTGAAGATCACGTTGAAACATAACTTGGCAGATCCATTCATAAAGATACTACTAATAAAATCTTTAATGGGTCATATAATATGGGATTAAGGGAGATTCCCAATTTACTTTTAGGGCAAGTGGGAGATTATTAGGATTTATGCCGTGAAAATCCTTTAAAGACATTTCTGTTAATTAATAAAGACTTGAACATTTTGATTTATGTATGAATGTCAAACTATTTATATTTATTATTGAATAATTTTTATTAAACATTGAAAACTTTCTTATTCATATATGAGGTTGTGACTTGTAGCTATATAAAGAACTAAGACGACTTAGCTATGAATAAAATATTCAGCCACACATTAAAGTTTGGGAATCTTTGATCAATGGTTGCTAGTACAGTTCACTGATACCTATTCTTCAGTGCAAGTAATTTCAATTTGAATTATGTATGTAGTATGACATCAAAGTGAAGGTGTTGTATATAATAGAGATTATATATGACAAGGACTGATATGAATGAATTTGTTTTTATCTAATATGTCATTTACTATAAAGACCTAATTCATATCATAATGATGATCAATATTAGATCAACCAAAATCTTGAGAGATCTTGAACTCTTTTTCATGTTTTTAGTTTCTTTGATTCACTCGTTAAAGGTTTTTAGAGAAGATGATTCTTACAAATCCTATTTTGGGAATCTAATAATGTGGATGGCTTGGAACTGTTGGAAATTATTTTACCAGGATCTTAGATCTACTCACAAGTATGTTGATTAACACCCTAAATATGAACTTTCTAAAACGATGAAATAAACACATATAAAGTTTAGTAAACCTTACATTGGGTGCAACGGAATAATATGACTCCTTACGTTCAGATATCTAGCCCTTGATTCCTTTCTGTAGCAGAGCATTATCAATATCTGAACCTGGATCTCTTTCTCTGATTCTTTAGTGCTGAAACTCCTTCTTGCTGAAAGTCTTTCTTCACGATCTTCCTCACTATGATTGAGGTATCACTTGCTGTGTGTGGGCACTACTCTAACACTAAGAATTTCGAAATTGAAGAGGGAAGAAAGAGAGGGAGTGGTCGGCCAAAGATAGGGAGAGAGAGAGGCTAAGTTTTTTCTGAATGAAAAGTCAGAAGAAAAGTGTAATTTTCCTGAAGCCTTCACTATCTATTTATAGCATTCCACCAGGGTTAGGTTTGAATTATTTGACATTAAAATAATGAAAATATCAGAGGGAAAACCCTACAAAAGTGGCCGGCCATGCAATGTGGATTTGGGCCTCACTTTTTGCAATTTTACAGTTTTATCTTTTCTGCATCTGATTTTCTCAAAAACGCCAAATTCAACCATTTAAATGCCAATTCTAACTATTTAATAACTATAAATAATTATTAAATAATATTGTCATTTATCATATTTATTAATTGAACCATACAAAGTATCATAATTAACACATATGCCCCTAAAACTCTTTCTTTACAATTTCGCCCTTACTTAGTGAAAAATTCACAAATAGACATAGTCTAATTTGAGAATTATAATTGATTAATCAAAACCAATTATATGAGTCTTACAAGCAATATTATCTCAATTAGTGGGGGGACCATGGGTCTATATAACCGAGCTTCCAATAAGCAGATGAAGAATTTATAACCTAAATTCACTGACTTATTAATTCTTCGTTGAATCCACGCATAGAACTTAGAATTCCACTCTCAGTATATAGAATGCTCTATATGTTCCACCATATAGACACATCATTAGTTATCCATTGTTATAATCCTAATTTGATCAATGATCCTCTATATGAATGATCTACACTGTAAAGGGATTAGATTACCATTACACCCTACAATGTATTTAATCCTTAAAACACTTAATCCCGTATAAATGATATTTCAGCTTATGTGAAATGAGATCTCCGCCATTTATTTTTCGTTTGGTCAAGCTCGAAGGAGATCATCCTTTTCTTACTATTCGCCAGATAGAAGCTATAGATTCCATGTTTATGTTAGCGCTCCCACTCAACTACACTACCGTGTTCCCAAAATATATGTATCACCCTGACCTAAAAGTAGGCTTAACTAACAAATCAAAGAACACGAATAGCCTCTCGAGATCGAGCCTAATCATAACAGGATTAAGATCATTTGATCTAGGATCAACTAGGCGATATTGACTTGAATAGATATTACGGTAAGTTTAATAAATCTAAGTCAAAGTTCAATATCGGTCCCTTCCGATGCATACTCCATGCATCCAACCTGAGCTTTACTTTAACCAATGCTCTGGAAAGAACATATCATTTCTCCAAATGCAAGTAAACTCTGTTGTAGATTATCATATCAGTAACACGCTGTGTCTGATAAATCTAGGAAACTTTATTCACATAGTCATGTTTACTTTCTAATGTGTTGACGACACAATAAACAGGATCAAGTATGTGAAAAGGGTTTCAGATGAATTTATACATTATGTACATATAATCATGAAATAAATCATGTGAACCATGCAACATTAAATGTTATTTCTGATCTATATTAATAAGTAAATCTGATTATATTGAAATGAGTTTTATTTAGGGCATAAAACCCAACAGGAACACGATATAAAATTAGAGAATCAAGAACTTTCCTAACGGATTGAATTCGAGTTCCCTTTAAGTGTTAATTTTAGAACTGGAATGTTGTGCACAAATTTAGATGGGATCAAAATTACACTTCCACTAGTGAATTAATGGTACTAAAAGATAAAGAAATAATTAGAATGGTAAAATGGTATTTTGACCAAAACAATTACGAACAAACCGATCGAGGGCTAATCATGATAATTGATTATATTAGTGGACGCTGCAGTAGAACTCAATAAATATAATTCTATAATTACTAAGAGTTCAATTTCATATTTTTGGTGGAGTAATCATGGAATTAATAAACAAAGATTATTTGGTTGATAAAACTCAATAAGTAATCTAGTTTATTGGAGATTATAATTATAGGTCCATGGTCTCTGAATCGCCAACTTGAAACACTGTCAAGGGAAGGGATAAAGAGTGGAATAATACTGTTTAGAAAAATCTTTTTTGAAGTGGCAAAATAGTAATTATTTATTTTTTTAATAAATAAATAATTTTTCAAATTAATTAAATAGGGAAAAGAAAAAAACTGTTAATACAAAATTACAAGATTCGTTGAGACAAAAATTGTTATGAGAAAAGACACAATCGTTGTCCTAACAAGACTTGGTAGACGCCTATCCCTATGGGTTTGTATTTTTAGGTTAATTAATTATTTAATTAATTCAATCCCATACTTATTTAAATTTGAAAAGTGGTTAAAAATATTTCAATGTTGGTGAGATATTCTCTCAAGCAGTTGAGAGATTCCCTCATAAATATCTATCAACAAATTTGATTATAGATATTTATTTATTCAAATAATTAAAGATGATTTAATTAATAAGGATTTATCTTAATGGCGCAGACTATTCCTTGTGTGTGGTGGATCAATTTGGAAGACAATTGTGTGAGCCCAATTGCATCATCTTCATCATCTGGATTAAGGGATACAACATACAGGAAGTTTCAAGGATACCTTGATAGCCTTCAAGAGGTACATGTTCTAAACTTACTATTTCATGTTTTGATTTAATGTACACATATCTGGAGATTCATTGGGCTATGGTACAATGATAATCAGTAACACAAAACTCTTCCATTGTGTACCTAATTTATTACCATAAAGCCAACAATGAATACAAATAGTTTGTACCCCCTGAAGTTTTACTAACCTTTTTACCATATGCACTTAAAAATATTAGTTTTTATGGTCCATATCATAGTTATAAAAGCGGAATTAGAATTTCGATAAAACATTTTTTATCCAACATAAACCATAAGCCAAAGGTTCTCAACATAATGAATATAGATTATATCTAATCCATTGAAAGAAATTCAATTATCTCTTGATGCTCATCAGGGTATCCTTGATTCTTTTCGTATAACAATCAATCATCCAATCCCAGAACTTACTTGAAGAATCCACACCTTTATCTTCCAAGTTAGCCTCAACACTCAAGAATAGAGTGGGCTATTAGATCTTATAGGTATTACAATGTGTACTCAACTCATGAGACACTGTAATGAGATTATGGTTTAACCTCACATGCAATTGGAATAGTGTGTACACGTGTGAGACAAGAGAGAGAGAGAGAGAGATGAATGAGAAAAATCAATCCTATTTTCTCTTTATTTTGTTATGCCTTTACATTTTGTTAATTGTTCTATTTTTTGTTGTTATTTATGATACTATATATCCCTATATATAGTGTTATAAATGAAATCTTTAATCTTTTATTTAAAATAAAAGATAAACATCTAGTTTGATTTGAATTAACAATTCAAATTCAAATATAAATATCTAATAATCGAATATCAAAATATCAATAGATCTTTTATTTTAATAATTATCCTTTTAATTAAAAAATTATCAAATAATGTATTTAATTAATAATTAAAAGATAATTAAATTAATTTAAATTATTTTAACTTAACAAAATCATCAAACTAAATTAATCATAGACCTTCATATGTCTACACGTGTAGAATGGGCCTACACGTGTGGGCCATATTTTAAGGTCCAAAATTAATTTCTCAATTTTGTCACAAATAAGATTTATTATTTATTCTACCAATAAATAATTATTGATTGATTTTCATTAGTCTCTTATTTTACAAGGATTGAAATAAATATTATTTTCTCTAAAATAATATATTTCTCTCTTTAAATTATTTAGAAATAATATTCGTTATTCCAAGTTTTGTGCACTTAATGTGGCATGTCCACGTAAGCCAAGGATAAGGACACATGGAATGCGGCCTGGCCAATAGAAGGACAAAGTCTCCTTACAAGGTATGGCAAAGCTGTCAAGCAGCAAGCAAAAGGAGTTAAGTGAGCTGACAAGGGGCTGCATCACAATGTTTCACTACTAGAAAATTGGGTTTTAGTGACACTTCAACGCACGTCACTAATGAGACTGACTAGAAAGGCAATTTTTAGTGACATTCCATACGTGTCACTGAAACCTTTTGCATTCATTTTCTGCGCGTCACTATAGGCGTATAGTTTCAGGCTGAAAAGGTAACAGCCACACACATGAAGTGTCACTATATCCTATTTTTCTTTTTTTTTTCTTTTTTATTAATATTTTTAGAGATATAGTAACACACCAAAAGTGCCACTATATTAGATATATCTTAAAAAAATATATTTAATTCTTTTAATTTAGATTTTATATATTATAAATATTAATTATAATTAAATATAATAATAATAATTTTAATTCAGTGCATTACTACAATTAATTTCACCTAAAATAATAAAACTAAAAAATAAAATAACAAAATACAAAATATTTATATTTATTGAAATTATTAACAAAATGTAATACAATTTATAAACAAAATTTTAAACTGAAATTACAAATTATATGAGCCTTAATACAAACTCCTAACATTTTTTATTAAAAATTACAAAGACACAAATAAAAGAAACCCAGATTAGCTTATTGATACAGTATTCATTTAGAATGAAATAAACCCAAATCATATTCAAAGTATCACAGTGTAAACTTATAACAAATAACCTAAAAAAAAAAATCAGATTCACACAGCCATTATCAACCAAATGTCGAAGACCAAGCCGTCAAACACCAAGCCTGTAACACCCTAACTAGCATAGGCGTATTACATGATTTTTAAACATACTGTGCAGCTCGTTGCTAATCAACGAGGTTTATGGAAAACGTGATTAATTAAAATTTTTGCTTTTTAATTAAACTTGTAAAATATTTATACAAAATACTCGGGATCCCGATTACAAAGCCATTTACAAAAGTTTACTGTCTATACAAAATACTTGTCGCCTAGCGACTAATTACAAAAAAAATAGCCTCGCTGTCTCGATGATCGTACGCTCCAGGCCTAACCGCCCCGACATGTACAATCTTCACCAGCTCGTTCACACTCCATCAGCTCTAGCCTTGCCCTTACCTACACATAAACATAGCACTGTGAGTTGATAGACTCAGTAAGAAAAGCATAATAATACTCATACATAAATCCCGGTCATGATCAGACGCCCATACCCCTAACAATAACCCTAACTGCCGTGTCCAACACGATACTGGGTCCTGAACGTTCATAGGAACAGCCTATACTCGGTCGAACTGGTCATACTCCAGCTGCTGGTCATACTGCAGCCTGTACCGATGTGTTATAGTATCAGCCTATACTCGGTCAAACTTGTCATACTCCAGCTGCTAGTCATACTCTAGCCTGTACCGGTGTGATACGTCAAATAGTACGGAACCACCAACCTAAGTATCAGCCTATACTCGGTCATACTGGTCATACTCCAGCTGCTGGTCATACTCCAGCCTATACCGATGTGATACAGTGTCAGCCTATACTCGGTCATACTGGTCATACTCCAGCCTATACCGATGTGACACAGTCGGATGGTTCGAAGCCAACATACATATCTAATGTAATCTAATAGGCTTCCTAACATGCACGCTAAACATGTAATCTACATATGCATACTGTTATGCTAATCTTACCTCAATTCCGAATTCAGGTGTGCTGGTCAGCGTGACTGGAACTATCTGCGCAGCGGATTACAGGCTCCTAAACCATAAAAATCACAACACTATAAGTGATACGCTAAATCACTTCCCGGGGACTTAAACTAGGAACTAAAAGTTTCCCTATCGATAAAAAGCATGGAAATACCCCAAATAACATAAAAACGAGGAAAACTAGGGTTTCTGAAAATCACCCAACCCGTAGACCGGTTGTCCAACCGGAATTCCGGTTCTGAGAATTTTCAAAACCCATCCGGAATTCCAGATGCACAACCGGAATTCCGGTTCCTCGCAGGCAGAAATTCAAAAATTTATAACTCAACCAAATCAAATCCAAACAACCTCAAACCTTCCAGACCTGTTCTATAGGACCCAAATAACAGTTCTAAAGCAACAAAACCACCCAGAACTCACAGAATCAAAAATCACCATTAAAGCATCAAGCTTTGAGTTTTGAACTCAAACTTGATCAAACACTACCAACATGCAATCAAACCAGTCTAAACCTACTTAAACATTCATAAAATAGCCTCTGAAAAACTACTACAAACATCAACAAAATCACAGCAATAGATTTTAACCATTTCTCTTTGAAAACCATAGATTTGAGCTAAAAACTTCCAAGCTTGAAATCAAATCAATTATCATGCATTACACTAAATCTAATCTACTTAAAACAACAAGATTAATCCACTGTAAATCACAACAAAATCACAGCCACGACAACAACCAATTCAAGCATGCATACATCATCTTTTTCCTCAAAATTCAAGAAATTAAAAGAACAAGGTATAAAGATCTTACCTAACACTTGAAGAACACTAAGATTGAAAGGAAAAGAGCTTGAAAATCAAAGAAATCTCAGCCCTAAAGCACCATACCAGCCGAGAGAGAGAGAGAGAGAGAGAGAGAGAGAGAGAGAGAGAGAGAGAGAGAGAGAGAGAGAGAGAGAGAGAGAGAGAGAGAGAGAGAGAGAGAGAGAGAGAGAGAGAGAGAGAGAGAGAGAGAGAGAGAGAGAGAGAGAGAGAGAGAGAGAGAGAGAGAGAGAGAGAGAGAGAGGAAAAGAGAGAGCTTTTGAGAGTTTTTTGTAATTTTTTTCTAAGTTTTGAAAAATAGAAATGAAATGCCACTTAACCTCTTTTTACTTCAGCCAACATAAAGCATAATTAAACATATATTTTCCAAATATTAAGCCACAAAAGACAAACTAACAATGGGGAAAAATGACCATTTTGCCCCTTCACACTAAAATCACATAAATAACACTAAAGGGTATTTTTGGGAAATTCTAAATTCCCGGCCACTCCCGACATTCCCAATGTCTAATAAACCGTCCCACACTACTAACATACTAAGCTGTGATTTTTTTTGAGCCAAACACCGAGTTCCATGTTACCGGGCACCGGAAATGCAAAATTATGAAAACTACTAAATGACATAAAATGCATCTCAGAATTCAATATAACAGTATAAATAATTATTTAAATAGCTATAAATAATTTCATAATTAAACATGATTAACTGCTAATTTCCAAATTAAACTAAGCGGTCTTTACAAAGCCCGTCGAACCCAACCCTTAGAACACGAACGTCAATCGTGTACACAGTACCACAAACGACATTGAAGGTGAGACCCACGATGACCTTCAAATGTTGTTCAACTGCATAGATTAAAGACACATGTAGAGAGAGGGAGAGACAAATATTCAGATGGAAAAAAATGTACTGATTAATAGTGGGTGTTTGGGTGACACAGAAGTCAGACTTACGGTGGTAGAGTAGAGGGAATCGGCTTGGGGCTCGAAGGTTAGACGCCCAGTCATCCATGGGTGGAGCTCGCCTGGGCCTTTGGTGGTTGTGGTCTTCCATGGAGGGTTGGAGATGGCTGGTTTTGGAGAGAATGAGATAGAGAGAAGAGATGAGATAAAAAAAAATAAAAAATCAGAGAGGGCTAGCGCTATTGAGAAAGGAGAGAGAGACGGAGACAATTATTAGGGTTTTGAAATTATTACCCTAAATAATTTTTCAATAAAAAAATATAAAAAGAATAAAATATTGAAAATATCTATGTAGAGAAACAATTTCCAACCAATTACTGTGCCTTTTCAATTTTCAATTTTTTTTTTTATTAAAAATACCTATAGTGACGTGCAAAGCATGTGGGGATACATTTTCCTAGTCACTCTTGATGTGACTCTATAAGTCAGTTTTTCTAATAAATAAAAAAAATTAAAAAATTATGGGTAATACTTTTTAGTGACACTTCATATTTTTAGTGACGCGCAATATGAGAGACTAACACCGAAAATTTAGAGTCTACCTATGCGCGTCACTAAAAATTATTCTTAACTATTTAGTGATGCGCACAAAAGTGAGAATCACTATATAGTGTCACTAAAAGGTTAAATTGTAGTAGTGTTTGGTTGGCCAAGGGGAGTACATTGGTCAGCCAGGATGAGCTTGTATGGCCAGCCAGGGCTTGGGCACAAGCTGGCTGACCAAAGGTGACTTTCAAACCAAGAAACCCTGACCTCTGCAAGGAAAAGGTGTACAAAGGCTGGCCTCCACCTACAAAGTTTAGCCTCCAACTACAAAGGCTTGCTTCCACCTAAAAATGTTGGACTCCACCTACAAAGGCTGGCCTGCACTTGCCAAAGCTGATAAAAACATGACCTGCAAGATCCTAGCAGGAGCATGGCTGGCCAAACCTCAACCTGCAAACATTGTATGGCCGACCCACCTGCATCCTGTAGGTGCACGGTTGACAAACTTTTGCCTGGCAGGCCTTCGATGCGTAACCTTCATCCATGGACAACAAGCCATGTTATGAGTTGGGCCTTGACAGTGCACGAAAATAGGGGAAAATATCAGTAACTTCCCCATCTACAAGGGATAATTTAGTCATTATCTATTAATTAATTATGTAAAGAATAGCTTTATTTTACCTATATCTATGGGATATTAGGGATGTAAGCTCTACTATATAAAGAGCACTAGCCTAACTCTAAAACCCTAAGTCATTAAGCATCTAAGCTCCCTACGCTCTCAACTCTAAGTCTAAAAACCATAACTCCCTCTTCTCCTCTCCTCTACATGCCTAAGACTCTATCTCTCTCTCATTAGAGATTCGCGTATTGATTCATACATTGTAATCTTAAGAGAGCTACTACAGATTCCACATCACTTGTGATGTAAAGCCCGCTTAGTTAATTTGGAAATTAGCAGTTAATCATGATTAATTATGAAAATTATTTATAGCTATTTAAATAATTTATTATACTGTTATTTATGGAATTCAGAAATGCATGGTTATGTTATTCAGTAGTTTTCATATTTTGCATTTCCGGTGCCCGGTATTTTGGAACTCGGCCTTTGGCTCAGTAGAAATCACAACTTAGCATGTTAGTAGTTTGGGGACGGGTTTTAGACATTGGGAATGTCGGGAATGGCCAGGAATTTAGAATTTCCCGAAAATACCCCTTTAGTGATTTTTATGTGATTTTAGTATGGAGGGGCAAAATGGTCTTTTTGCCCCAATGACTTTTTGTCTTTTAGTGAATTGATTATTTGAATTTAATTGTTTATTTTATTTAATTATTGGCTGAAGTAAAAGGATATTAGTGGCTTTTATTTGTTATTCCCTTCATTTTTACAAAAAATACAAGTTAGGAAAAATAGAATTTTCAAACACACTCAAAGCTCTCTCTCTCTTTTCGGCCAAGGTTTGGCTGCTAGGGCTGGGATTTTTCTGCTTAAATTCTTGTGATTTTCACCTCCTCTTTGTGTAATCTAATCAAGGTTTGATCTCTTAGAACTTCCCCTTTGTGTTTTCTTGAGTTTTATGAAATTTGATGTAATGCATGCATGAATTGTGGCTGTTGTTATTGCTGTGTTTTAGTATTAATTTCTGGGATGTAAGCATGTTAAATTGAGGTGATTTAAGCTGTTAGAAATGCATGTAGACTACCTTGTTTCAAGTTTGGATTTTCTAGCTCAAAAATGTAAATTTTGAAGAAATTGTTGGAAAACTGTTGCTGTATTGTTGTTAATGTTTCTGTTTGTTTTCAGAGATTATATTATGCTAGTTTAAGAGGATTTAAGCTAGTTTGAATGCTTGTTAGGTGGTTTTGCTCAAGTTTGAGTTTAGAACTCAAAGCTTGAGCTTTAATGGCAAATTTTGTATCTGTGGTTTCTGGGCTATTTTGATGCTTTGAAAATGTTCTTTGGGGTATTTAGAGCAGGTCTGGAAGGTTTGGTATGAATTGGGTTTGATTTGGTTGAGTGAGGAATTTTTTAAAAATTCCTGCGAGGAACTGGAATTCCGGTTGTGCAACCGGAATTCCGGATGAGGGTCCAGTAATTCCCAGAACCGGAATTCCGGTTGGGCAACCGGTCTGCCGGTTGGGGAATTTTCAGAACCCGTGTTTTTCCTCGTTTTTATGTTTTAGGGGGTATTGCCATGCTTTTTATCGATAGGGAAACTTTTAGTTCCTAGTTTAAGTCCCCGGGAAGTGATTTAGCGTGTCACTTATAGTGTTGTGATTTTTGTTGTTTAGGAGCCTGTAATCCGCCGCTCAGCTAAAGTTCCAGTCAGGTTGACCGGCACACCTGAATTCGGAATCCATGTAAGATTAGTATAACAGTATGCATATGTAGATTACATGTTTAGCGTGCATGTAGGAAGCCTGTTAGATTACATTAGTTATGTATGTTGGCTTCGAACCATCCAACCCTGTCACGTCGGTAAAGGCTGGAGTATGAACAGTAGCCGGAGTATGACCGGTTTGACCGATCAGGCTGACACTTGGCTAGTGGTTCCGTACTATTGATGTATCCCGTCGGTACAGGCTGGAGTATGACCAGCAGCCGGAGTATGACCGGTTCGACCGATCAGGAGGATATAGTAACACGTCGGTACAGGCTGGAGTATGACCAGCAGCCGGAGTATGACCGGTTCGACCGATCAGGTTGTTACGTGTCAATAGTACCGTCCCTATGAACGTTCGTAACTCAGTACCATGTTGGACATGGTAGTAGTGGCTCAGTACCGTGTTGGACACGGCAGTAGCGGGACTCAGTATCGTGTTGGACACGGCAGTTAGGGTTATGATCAGGGGTATGGGCGTCTGATCATAACCGGAATTATGTATGAGTATTATTATGCTTTTCTTACTGAGTCTGTCGACTCACAGTTCTACGTTTATGTGTAGGTAAGGGCAAGGCTAAAGCTGATGGACCGTGAGCGAGCTTGAGAAGATTGTACATGTCGGGGCGCTTAGGCCTGAAGCGTACGATCATCGGGACAGCGAGGCTGATTTTTGTAACTGGTCGTTAGACGACATTTATTTTGTGTATCAGTTAAATAGTTAAATCTTTTTATAATCGGGATCCCGAGTCTTTTGTAATATTGTTTTATAAGTTTAATTAAAAAGCAAAAATTTTAATTAATCACGGTTTTCCATAAACCTCGTTGATTAGCAACGAGCTGCACAGTATGTTTAAAAATCACGTAATACGCCTATGTTAGTTAGGGTGTTACATGTGATCTGAGTAGTATTATCTCTGGTATCAGTACAACCGAAAGAGGAGTAGGTCATTACCCGCTAACTTAGGAAGAAAAACCTCTATAAAATTTTGTGTTAATTTTATTTTATTATTCTTATAGTGTAACACGTGGCAAGCATCGACATTAAATACGCCTCCGCTGTCAATTGGCCAAATCTAAGGTCAACAACTTGGTGCTTTCATTGAGAGTGAGTTGCCAATTTATCTAATTGAACACCATGGTTAACATAAGGAGAACTCCAACTACAACTTCTGCCTCATCAAGTCTTCCTCAAGACCCTATGCCTATAAATTCTAATGTTCGTGTCCCAGTCATGACTGGAATCTACACAAACCTGACGAATGTGCTAAACCCTGCCATCTCAGTAGGCACCACAAACCTGACCACCACAGCTAGTCATGAGGACACTACCAACCTGGTTGGTCTTAATGGATAACCTCTGTTACCCAAGGTGAACCCTTCACTAGCACCTCATACTGAAGGAATGGCCAACATGGAGCAACCCCTGAGTGCCACGACTGGTCTAGTCCCCGGTATTATGCTTGAGATATGGGGCTAAGAATTGATGAGCTAGCCATTGGTAAGCCTCATGTACACTTGGGAGAAGATCTCAAGTTAGCAAGACTTAGAGAGGCCATTGTCAAGTCATCCAAACTCAAGAACCACACACTGTTGGCTACGATGCATTTGCACAATAGAGATGTGAATTAGACTGCCGTAACAGAGAAGCCAGCAACTTAATAAGGTAGTTCAATGAACGAACTACCAGAAGAGGTCAAGATCTCATAAAAGATCCTCTCCAAGGGAGACTAGTCGAAAGATCAGGGAAGGTCTACAAATAAACTGTTCAACCAAGTTCCTATAGAACTAGGCAAAACCTTCCCCAACTTGAAGGAGGACAAGTCTTTCCATGAAAATCTGGTGGCGAGAATAGCTAGACTCTGGCAACCATTGGTCTAAGGGGGCTGGCCAGGGATCTCTGGCACAACAACACCCCTGATTGGCCAACCTTTGGCTGACCAACACCTTAGTGGTTCACCTCTAGCTCGCCAATACGGTAAACTTCTATCCCGGAGCATCCAAGAATGGGTATCCCAAATGCCAATCTTTAACCGGCTAGACCCGGTTGTAGGAAGTTATTTTACCAAGATCTAGATTTACTAACATGTATGTTGATTATATTCTATAATCTAACACCCTAAACATGAATTCCTAAAATAGTGAAAAATAAACACATATAAAGTTAAGAAAACATTACATTAGTGGCAGCAGAATAATAGGGCTCCTTCCACTCTGATCTCTAACCATTGGTCCTTTTTGTCGCAGAGTAATAACAAAATCTGAGCCTAGATCTCCTTTAGGTGTTGGATTCTTCATAATCTTCCACACTATGATTGAGTACTTGACTTGATATGAGTGGGCATGATATTGTATCACAATAGGGATGAAATTTTGATGAAGAAATAGAAGAAAACTAAACAATTAGAGAGAGGAGCCTTTCTTTTAAATTTTTTGACAGAATAGACTAATGATGAGTTATTAGGTTATGAGTCTGTCATGTTCTATTTATAGGATTTAATCTGGGGATAGGTTTAAATTATATGGATTTCAAAAGGATAAAAAAATGGCTTAAAATCTCTTAACTGGTCGGCCCACTATTGTGAACCCCACTAATTACAATTTTGCCATTTTATTTCAATAATATAACTTTTCTTTCATAAATGCCATATTTTAACTTTAACCCTTTTTAAATGGCAAATCTATTTTTTTAATAATTATAATTAATTATCAAATAAAATTGTCATTTAACTTATTTATCAATTAGACCTTACAAAGTCTCTCAATTAACAAATAGGCCCTAAAAACTACTTTTCTGCACAATTAAGCCATTCCTCATTGAAAATTCATAAATAAGACATAGTCTAATTTAGAATTATAATTGATTAATTAAATCAATTAACTGAGTCTACAAGTAGTATTATCTCAACTAGTGTGGGGACCATGGGCATATACAATCAAGCTTCCAATAAGTAGATCCAAAATTTACCAAGTAAATTTCCTAACTTATTATTTCTCTTGAGTCCACTACAGATTTGGAATCGCACTCTTAATTATATAGAATTCTCTATACGTTCCAAAATATAGATACAATATTAATTATCTATTGTTATAGTCCATATAATTAGAGATCATTTATCGATGATGTACATCGAGTAGGGATAAATTTACTGTTCTACCCCTCAATGTATTTTATCCTTAAAGCACTTAGCTTTCTATAAATGATATTTAAGTAAACTAATATAATTACTGAAATAAGTGCTCTTCCATTTATCTCTATTAAGCCAAGCTCGAAGGAAATCATCATTTCACTTTTATGTCTAGTAAGAAGCTATAGATTTTGTATCTATGATTAGCGCTCCCACTTAATTGTACTACCATGTTCCCAAGATGAATGTGTTGGTCCGATTCAATAGGTTAGCTTTAACGAAAAACTCTAAGAACATAAATAACATAGTTGAGATCAAATCTAACCATATCAGGATTGAGATCTTTTGATCTAAGATCAACTAAGTAATATTGACTTAGAAAGATACAACGATAAGTTTATGATATCTTTACCAAGTTCAATATTGGTCTAGTCCAATGTATACTCCATACATCCAATACTAGCATACTTTACGAATACCCTGGAAAGGACATAACACTTATCCAAGGTGTAAGTAAACTTTATCGTTGATGATCACATCAGTGTAACTCCAGTGCACGGATGAATCATGGGACATAAGCTTTGAAACATATAATCATGATTATATTCCACTGCGTAGAGATACTATAATCATGAATAGCTATATGTTCTCGATTTAATAGAATTTATACATTAAACATATAATCATGAAAAGAATCATGTAAACCATGCAACATAAAATGATTTTCGATCTTTTATTAATTAGTAAATCTGATTATATTGAAATGGGTTTTATTTAGGGCATAAAATCTCACTAAACTCCCACTTGCACTAATATAAAACTAAAAGTGCATTTTAATTAATCTGAATAATTTGATATCCAAATCACGTGTAGTATGTAGTATTATCTTTGTAATAAGATCTGACAGGATTTATTCAATAAAAACTTTCTCCACCATTACATCTCCTTAAGTCACAAATCCCTAATATTGTTAAATTCCTTTCTATATGTTTACTCCTTGGGATACTAGATTCATGACTATTTGGCAACGATATTTGTGTTAGTTAGGAAGTAACAATAGTAGTTAATCCATTATTGGAATAATGTCAAAAGCTCTATAGAACTTTCCATAGGCTAAATAATTATCTAGTAGCCTTTTGGGCCACTTTAACAATCAATCTCACTAGTAGAGTTAGAGACTCCAGATTAGTTTTTACACTTCTCCAAAATCACTGCTCCACCCCCAAAGTAATCACCATCTCATAAGTAGACTTTCTAGCATTAATGCAAGTCTAAAAATTTTATTTGGTGTAGTCTAAGAGTATTAAAATACGGCCCTTATAGACTAACATATAGTTCCTCTTTTGATCATAAGATTTATTTGATTATCTTCCAATGATCCTTTCGTGGATTATACTGATATCTACTCATAACTCCAACTCAATAGCAAGTTTCCGGTTCAATGCATACTAGAAAATACATGAGACCTCTAACTGTTGATTCTTTAGGAATTCCTTTCATGACTTTTATCTTTTCTGGAATAGTTGAAACTGTTCTTTAGTTAAATAAAATTAATGTCTAGGAGCCAAAAGACTTCCTATAGAGATAACAATTACAAAAATGCTCCAGCATCTTACTAAAGTAAGTTGCTTGATGAAATGCTTACCTTGATAAGTGTGTTATATTCTGTAGTCCTCCGTAGGTTACTTGGTGCTGGCATAAATTTTTTGGACTTCACTGCCAGACCCAAATATTCTTCATATCTTGCCATTTTTCATGGTCATGTCCTTGTGAGCAGCGGGACGCCAGGGTTTGAGAGCACTGGTGGCCTGCCGTGCTCTTAAATGGTTGATCATGCGGATTTGAGTTTTTCCAAATATGCATGGGCATTGCAAGAGCGCCAAGACTGTTTTCGTCCACCTTCTCCATTTTTCTTGCTTGGACATGGCTGTAGGCCTTTTTTCTTGGTGACGCCCTTGGCCAGCAAATCTTCGTCTTCAGGCCAAATCTTGGTGGATAGTCAAGCTGTGTCTTTTTTCCTTTCCTTGGATAGATTCCCCTTATTGCAACTTGAGACTCGTGATGGCAAACACTATACATGTTTCTATCTTTCCTTAGCTCTCAATGAAAGCACCAAAATGTTTACCGAGATTTTTGGAAACCAAATATTTAGAGCTTAAGAAAGAAATATTTCCATTGTGCGATGCGTAGAGGTACGATGAGTGAATCATCCCCTCACATGGTCGTTGGATAATGGGCAGGTACGATGGTGTGCATGCCTTGTACTATGACCTGAAATGGGGGGACAAAAACTAATTTTGTATCCGAAAAAAGCATCACCATCACTCCTGTGATCTAACAGGTACAGGTGGTGGCCCCTTACGACACTGTATGGGAAGAAAACCCACCCTAAGCCTTTTCGCTATAGAATCGTAGAGGGCCTTGGCTTCTATAAGAAATTTTTGAACCTGGAAGGCAGACCTTCTATAACGCCCTAACTATTAGGCACGCTACGCTAATCAATAATGAAACCCTAATCCCCTAATACAACATTACTAGATAGATATGCGCGGGGAATTTAAACTTTGATCTAAAACAGAATGAAAATAAAACTTGTAATAACTTTAAACTTTACAAACAAAAGTGACATAATTCGGGATCCCAAAAATATTTTACAAAATATTACAAGTCCTTTTCACTAGTCGACCTAAGCGGCAAATCAGAGATACAAAAGTACATCACAAGTAGACCCCAACCTGCTTGGTCTAGTGTGGCATGAACATGTACAAGAATCGCCATGCTCTCGCTCTCATGGCTAATCACAAACTGATTTACCCTTTTATGCATAGTAGAGCACCCGTGAGCCAAGCCCAGTAAGACAGTAAATAATATCAACATTTATATTTAACATATGACATATATAATAATACCATTCATATTTATGTGTTTAAGATAGACCCGCGTGCTACGCTCACACGCCTAATTATGTCTACGTGGCGTAGACCCTCGTGTTACGCTCAAACGTCTAGATACAATAAGGCCTTAGAACGGTTCATCTCTTTTGCCTTGAACGCATAACCCATAATCTCAATATATATAACACATAATTAATGGTGCCACCAAACTATTTGTCTATTTGATATAGACTTACGTGTTATGCTCACACGCCTATATATGTCTATGTGGCATAGACCCACGTATTACGCTCACACGTCTATTTATGTCTATGTAACGTAGACTTACGGGTTACGCTCACACGTCTATTTATAATAAGGCTTTAGTAGGGTTTATCTCGGTTATAGTTACTGAGTCTAACCTGGTTATGCCTTTCTTGCATGACCCTATTCATATATATATGTAACCCATACATTAAGTTCTTTCTATGGTTTATCATAGTGATATATACCAGGTCTAACCCAGCTATGTCTTATACATATAACTCTTAACATAAATGCGTGCACTCTATATATACTATAACATATAAAATCATAGGTTAATAACCCTAACTTGCATACTAAATAATCACTCCTACAACATATTACTGCATCCTCAAAATAACACCTATTAAGGGTAATAACCCTATCTCATGTCTTCACTTGATTAACAATATTACCATACATCATCACGTTCTTACCTTCATAATATTCTAGGGTAATAACCCTAGACCGCCATAATTAAACTAAAGGTACTAGTTTATCGATTCTAGCTTAATTATGCCTTAGGCGCATAATTCTTTATTACAACATATTAAGCATGGCATAACACTACAAATCTTTTAATTACTAGCGTAATAACCCTAGATCATATAACCGCTCATTTTAGGATAATAACCCTAATCCTGGTTCTCAATTAGTCACAATCATAATATAAAACATGAGCGCCACCGCACTTAACTCTACATGCAAACTAATATCTTACCTGATGTCCTGCAAACGCGGAGATTCCAAATCTCTGGGTGCTCCTGACCAAGCGGCGGTAATCCTAATCACAATTTTTGGGATTCACAACCTAAATCCATTTTCACATAATATAAATTGGCATTCAAAATATAGATAAACATATAGAGCTCGGAACGAGCTTTCCAACGATATAAAGAACATCCCATATGGAGTCTCGAGTCAAAAGTTATGAACAAAACAAGTTCAACATTCAATCTGTCCACGCGAGCGGGCCGCGATGCCTGGGTTGAAAACCTAGAAACTCCATTCCAACATCTCGAAAAATGCATCAAAACTCACCCAAACTCACCTCCAATCATGCATATATCTCAAAATCATTTCCCACATAATATAACTATCATAACAGAGAGCTAAAACACACATTTAAAGCTCAAAATCAAAGCTCACATGCATTAAAATTTAGATTTAAACAATATACAATATAGGCTCCAAACTTGAGCTAATTTATCAAAATCCCCATTTAAGAGCTTGAACACCAACATCAAAGCTCATGCTTGAAAACAACCCAAAATAGAACCAATACTCAGATTTCAAGCATATACACAACCTAAGAATAACATCTACAACTTATCAAGGGCAATGACATCTATTATTAATTGTAGTATAATTTCAAATCTTCATTGTTGGTCTAACTTAGCTTGTTGTTTTTAATGGGACAAATCCCAAAGGATTGTCATTCGTTAGACAAACATAATAGTGTTAGATCCCGACAAATAAGTACTTGTAAATGCAACATCTAGTTGTACATCAAAAGATGACAACTTAGATTAGTGTTTACAATATGAAACAATGAAGATATTCATAAAATAAGAATAACTTTGACTCTCACCTCAATAGAAAATCATTGGATTCTTATTTTAATTGAAATTATCCTTTATTGTTCCTCTTAGCTTTTTCATTTGAATTTTCTTAAATAGTATATCATTGGATGAATGGTTTATAAATCGTCTGCTTATGCTGTCATTCTAATTTCTCTTATGAAATTGAATGGCACAAATGACTATATTCCAGACATTCTATCCTAAAATGATACAAATTCACGATCTTAGAAATCTCCTACTTGTATATGTTTACTTTACCCAAATTTGACTTAGAGTCATATTAGTAGTTGTGGTCCAAGCTAGAATAATTATTCATGTATATTTGGTATAAATTTAAGTCTTTGACTTTAAATTTTAGATTCCAAATAGAATTTTTTTAATTTCATTTTTCAGAATACATTGAACAATACAATATGACTTTCACAAGTTATTAATATCTATTTTCTGTCAATGGATCCAAACTGTATGTTTATGTATTGAATATGAGTTTTTCATTTTGTGACCAGTTACCACTTGGAGTATTCTAAGAACTCTTTATTGTAACTAAAACTTTTTCATCACAAGACGTCAACAACAGTTTAGAAATCTATGGCATTTGTATCTTGTTCATAGTGGTTTTTACAAGATCATTATCTGCAAAGAGTAATTATGCCAATATCCACTTGGAAGTAAGATCATCTATATTAAAAAATATGGATGTACATTCAGGGGTGGATATGAGTAATCGTTAAATTCTTAATACGATCACTCTAGATTTTACCTTATGCAATGAAATTTGAAATATTTAAGAAATTTCATGGATTTCTAGCAATGGTGAAAAACCATTAAGGGACGTGCTTAAAGATCTTGCAAACTAATAACGGTGGAGAAATATTTGGTGGATATGCAGTTCAAGGATCATTAAGTTAAATTTTTTGAATTGTATCCAAACTAACCTCCCTAGAAATTTGATTTGAATATTGATGACAGTATAGGGTTTATGATTAGTTACTAGCAGTTTCCTAAGTTCTTCTAGGGATATATATTTGTGATAGGAAAATTTTAGAATGATGGAGGTCTTATTGTACCTTACTGTTCCGGAACAAGCATCTTTCTAGGAATAACCCCCTGTTCGGTGCACAAGATTAGGAATTCAAGCCTACTGTCCTAAAACTTGTTGCTGTGACCATTGCTCTAGGTTCTCCTTACAAAATGTCTGTGCTTTGGAGAAACATTCCACTTCCTGCTCTATTCCTGCTGTCTCCTGAGAATTTTTCCACTTTCACATCCTCAGCTCATATTCTCTCTTGGATTTTTTTGAAACTTTTTTTTTGACTTTAGCCCGTCTCTTATTTTCTAGGAGTTTCTCGAACTCTATCCCAAGAACTATTGTCTGAACAACTTGGGAAGCGTTCTCCACTTTTCCCATGTCGCACCGTACCTAAAGAAATAGGTCCACGTAGGTGAAGACACTGACATATTCCTTAACAATCAGATTTCTAGGGGTTCTGGGAACAAGTACTGAAGAGGCAAACTCGAGAACGAAAATAGAGAAGGCGTTGATATTCGAGGGGCTTCAGTAGACTTCCAGCGCATGTACCTTCCATGTCAAAAACTTCCCTAGGCCTTTGACATAGGCTTGGACAAAGTTCTTTCCCTTGTCCTACGCTTAACGTTGTGCTACATTCTGTAGCCCACCATAAGCTGCTCGTTGTTAGAATAACATTTTCTGACCCCTCCGTCAGACTCACGTATTTATACATCTTGCCCTCTCTGCATGGTTGTGCCTCTGTTGAGAAAATAGGGTGCCCAGGCTCAAAAGCACCAGTGGCCTCCTCGATCATTAGAGGGTTAACTGGGCAGACCCGTGTGTTTCTAAAGAAGCTTGGGGGCAGTGGTAACAACCAGATTGTCCACATTCACCTTTCCCTTCTCCTCTCGCCAGGGTAGGGGAATCGGCATTTGCAAGGCTATCTCTATTACTCTCCACAATGCATTCGGCCGAAGGGTCCTTAACATAACCTCCTTTGGCTGGATCTCTAGACCTGGCCTACAGTCAAGCCACTAACTTTCTTCATCTATTTAGCGAGTCCTCCTTTACGCTCAATATAACAACCACAACATAGGTTTTAGATCTTTCCTCAACTTTTAATGAAAGCACTAAAATGTTAACTGAGATTTTCAGAAACTTATTAATTAGAGTTTAAAAAAGAAGCAAAACAATAAATAGTAGACACGTGATTCTTACATAGTTTAGGTGTTAATTATTCTTAGTCCATGAGTCCATTTTATTAGCCTTGTAGGCAAGCACTGCATATTACAAGTGTATACACTTTGGACATGCACTCTCTATTCCTCTCGTTTCTCTCTAAAGAAGGAACTAATAGGAAATTTCAGCAGAGGTTGTGTAGGTTGAAGAAGTTCTCATTTTTTTCGGTCACAAAATATATGGGTATTTATGGGAGGTTTCTTGTTCAATATGCCTTCAAGGCCAGCCCTACTGCCACAGATTTGACTGTTGATTTGGTATGTGGAAGTTCCATCGTGTAGTGCTCAAAGGTACGATGGATCCGGATATCCCCTATGTATCGTCCAAATGTCTTTCCTTTTCAAATCATCTCCTCACATGGCCGTTGGATAATGGGAAGGTACAATGGTGCGCATGCCTTGTACTATGACCTGACATTGGGGGACAAAAATTGATGTTGTACCCAAAAAAGCATTAATGTCACTCCTGTGATCTGACAAGTGCAGGTGGTGGCCCCTCGCGACACCGTATTAAAGGAAAAACTGTCCTAAGCCTTTCTGCTATAGACTCGGAGAGGGCCTTGGCTTTTATAAGTCATTTTTGAACCCGGAAGGGACATATTCCCTTTCGCTACAAGTATGCACGTTAATCTTTCATGTGCTCCTGCCTTGTGGTGGATGTACTTTTCACGAAAGTCCTTCGCGGAAGCTAGAGCCACGGGCATTAATTAACTACAAATTAGCTTTACTTCTTTTGCTGGATTCTACTTGTCATGCTTGCAAAAATCTAAATAAAACTTAAAAATAGGACCCACATTATAAAATAATCACATATAATCATATAATATAATTAATTAATGTTAATTGCCTTATTAATCTCATATTCTTAGTTAGTGGTCATTATACTACATGATATGCCTTGAAAGAGATAATAACAACATGTTTATTTTTATCTTATCATCTGTCAATATCGGTCTAGCACAACATAAACAAATACGTTCGATCAGGCCTACTTTACTATTGGCTTGGAAGCAACATTCCACTCCCTGAGTGTAAGTAGAACATTTCTTTCATTATTACGTCAGTGTAAATCCTGTGCACTAATAAATATAAAACTAAATTATTTAAAGGATACAATCACTATTATATTTCACTGTGACCCTATGTCACTATGATTATATTTATGTATATGTTCAAGATTTAATAAATATTTCTTCGTAGACCTATATTCATGTAAATAAATATGTAAGTAATTAATTTGATGAAGAAAATTTTAATTCTATTTATCAATATTGATAACAAAAGTATAACATAAAAAATATGATTTTGTAAGGGCATAAAACCAACAGAACAAAATTTTGACTTCTTAGTACTTTGTGATCTCTACGTGAGTTATGTATTTTTTCTAAGGGCTCGTTTGGTACGTCGTATTGTATTGTGTTAGATTGTATTGTATTAGTATTATTTAATACAATACTATGTTTGGTGTTGACTTTTATTAATAGATTGTGTAAAGATATAATATATTTTCAATACACTTGACCCCAACACCTACGGGTCTAGGTCCTAGGTGTGGGTCCAAGTCCTGAGTCTAGGTCTGGGTATGGATCTAGGTCTGGGTCTGAGTCTGTGTTCGGGTCCGGGTCTGCATCCTGGGTTTGGGTCCAAGTTCGGGTCCGCGTCCCGGGTCTGCATCCTAGGTCTGGGTTCGGGTTCGAGTCTGGGTCCCATGTCCCGGGTCAGGTCAGGGTCCCAGGTCTCGGGTTTAGGTTCAAGTTCGGGTTCGGGTCCGGGTCTGAGATTGGTGTTAACTCCGAATCTTTTGTAAATATTATAATAGAAGGTAATACGGATCATTTGTTATGTATTAAATAATACAACATACATTGTATTAAAATTTTTGGCCGTAATAATTAATACAATACATTGCTTTATCTAAACATAGTGTTATTTATTATTTAATGCAATATGATTCTTATACGACATACCAATGGAGCTCTAAGAAAATTGAGTATTCCACCATGTGATCCTCTCCAAGAGAGTGTAGCATTTATCCATGTGAGTTTCTCTAAGGGGGTTTGTGTGTTTCTCTATGTGGGTTTTGGGTTTCCTCCAAGGAAGTTGACGGATTTTGATGTATTATTATGAGCTGAGTTTTTTTTTTTTTTCTAGCTAGTTCCATTGTAGAATTTGTAATTTCATCTGGCGGTAAAGTTGCTTTTGTTCATTTGAGCATTAAGTTTATATTTTGAATCTTAATTTGGTTCACTCTTTTGATTCTGTAACACCCTAACTAACTTAGGCATGTTAGCGTGATTTTAAACGTACTGTGCAGCTCGTTGCTAATCAACGAGATTAACAAAAAAAACGTGATTAATTTAAATTTGCTTATTTCATTAAATAATACATTTATAAAATCCTGGGATCCCGTTACAAAATACATTTACAAACGTTTACTATCCATATACAAAAGTTTTGTCGCCTAGCGACTATTCAGCAAAAGCCTTGATGTCCCAAAGATCGTACGCTCCAGGCCTAACTGCCCCGTCGTGTATAATCTTCACCTGCTCGCTCTCACGGCTCCTCAGCTTTAGCTTTGCCCTTACCTACACATGGAAATAGCACTGTGAGTCGACTGACTCAGTAAGAAAAGCATAAACAATATCATAGCAATAACCCGAATTATGATCAGACGCCCATACCCCCAATCATAACCATATCCCCGTGTCCCACACGGTGCTGAGTCTAGAACATTCGTACGACAGTACTATTGACCATAATATCAGCCTATACTCAGTACGCTAGTCATACTCTAGACGTACCGATGTACTTTCGGATAGTACAAAAGCCAACATATATATCTAATGTAATCTAACAGGCTTAACATGCTCACTAAACATGTATATACATATGCATACCGTTATACTAATCTGTTGGAATTTATTTTACCAGGATCTTAGATCTACTCACAAGTATGTTTATTAACACCCTAAATATGAACTTTCTAAAACGATGAAATAAACACATATAAAGTTTAGGAAACCTTACATTGGGTGCAGCGGAATAATATGATTCCTTCCATTCAGATATCTAGCCCTTGATTCCTTTCTGTAGCAGAGCATTATCAATATCTGAACCTGGATCTCTTTCTCTGAATCTTTGATGCTGAAACCTCCTTCTTGCTGAAGGTCTTTCTTCACGATCTTCCTCACTATGATTGAGGTATCACTTGCTCTGTGTGGGCACTACTCATACACTAAGGATTTCGAATTTTAAGGAAGAAGAAAGAGAGAGTGGGTTCAGCCAAAGATAGGGAGAGAGAGAGGCTTAGTTTTTTCTGAATCAGAAGTGTCAGAAGAAAAGTGTAATTTTCTTGAAGCCTTCACTATCTATTTATAGCATTCCACTAGCGTTAGGTTTGAATTATTTGGCATTAAAATAATAAAAATATCAGAGGGAAAAACCCTACAAAAGTGGCCGGCCCTACACAGTGGATTTGGGCCTCACTTTTTGCAATTTTACAGCTTTATCTTTTCTGCATCAGATTTTCTCAAAAACGCCAATTTTCTAATTCAACCATTTAAATGCCAATTCTAACTATTTAATAACTATAAATAATTCTAAATAATATTGTCATTTATCATATTTATTAATTGAACCATACAAAGTATCATAATTAACAAATATGCCCCTATAAACTCTTTCTTTACAATTTCGCCCTAACTTAGTGAAAAATTCACAAATAGACACAGTCTAATTTGAGAATTATAATTGATTAATCAAAACCAATTATATGAGTCTTACAAGCAATATTATCTCATCTAGTGCGGGGACCATGGGTCTATATAACCGAGCTTCCAATAAGTAGATCAAGAATTTAGCACTAAAATTCACTAACTTATTAATTCTTCGTTGAATCCACGCACAAAACTTAGAATTGCAATCTCAGTATATAGAATGCTCTATATGTTCCACCATATAGACACATCATTAGTTATCCATTGTTATAATCCTAATGAGATCAATGATCCTCTATATGAATGATCAACACTGTAAAGGGATTAGATTACCGTTACACCCTACAATGTATTTATTCCTTAAAACACTTGACTCCGTATAAATGATATTTCAGCTTATGTGAAATGAGTACTCCACCATTTATGTTCGTTTGGTGAAGCTCGAAGGAGATTATCCTTTGCTTACTATTCGCCAGATAGAAGCTATAGATTCCATGTTTATGATAGCGCTCCCACTCAATTGCACTACCGTGTTCCCAAAATGTACTTATCACCCTGACCTAAAAGTAGGCTTAACTAACAAATCAAAGAACATGAATAGCCTTTCAAGATTGAGCCTAATCATAACAGGATTAAGATCATTTGATCTAGGATCAACTAGGCGATATTGACTTGAATAGATATTACGGTAAGTTTAATAAATCTAAGTCAAAGTTCAATATCGGTCCCTTCCGATGCATACTCCATGCATCCAACCTGAGCTTTACTTTAACCAATGCTCTGGAAAGAACATAGCACTTCTCCAAATGCAAGTAAACTTTGCTGTAGATTATCATATCAGTAAAACCCTATGTCTGATAAATCTAGGAAACTTTATTCACATTGTCATGTTTACTTTCCAATGTGTTGATGGCACAATAAACAGGATCAAGTATGTGAAAAGGGTTTCAGATGAATTTATACATTATGTATATATAATCATGAAATAAATCATGTGAACCATGCAACATTAAATGTTATTTCTGATCTATATTAATAAGTAAATCTGATTATATTGAAATGAGTTTTATTTAGGGCATAAAACCCAACAAACTCCCACTTGCACTAATATAAAACAAAAAGTGTGTTTCAAATAATCTCAACACCTTGATATACAAATCAGGTGTAGTAGTAGTAAACTCCTCGTAATAGGATCTGAAAGGTTGAATTAACCACAACTTTTCCTCTACTATTACTCTTCCTTAATCACAAAATCATTGATAATGTGAAATTCCTCTCTATATGTCTACTCTCTTTGGATACTGGATTCGTATACCTTTGGCAACTACTTTTGGTTAATCAGGAAATTAACACTAGTAGTTTAGGCAATTTGGAATTGTGCCAAAAATGTATAGAACTTTCCTTAGACTGAATAAGTACCTTTCCTGCAACTTTAACATTCAGTCCCTTCCTGGTAGACCTAGAGACTTCAGATAGGTTTTTACACTTCTCCAAAATCACTATTCCATCCCCAGAGTAACCACCATCTTATTAGAAAGATTTACTAGCACAAAGGCAAATTTCGAAATCTGATATGGTGTAATAGAAAACTCACAATGGATTTCCTTTTATGTCCTTGTAATAGAAAACTTTAGGTTACTCCATGTGAATGGATTAAACCATAGTTCTCTTGGCTTTCTTCTTAGTTTCTTATCTTGACAATCCATTACTTGTTTAAACTCACAATGGATTTTAATCACTAGTGTCTCCCAAGTCATAAGAAAGTGAGTTCCTCGAAACTCTCCCACTACGACAAGGTACCGTGAATTATGTCTAAGAAAACTAAATGGTATTAACCTCTTTGGTTGTGACAAGACAACAGAGGCAGTGGGATCATCATATGTCAAATAAGATGATAGAACACTTTTGGAATCAAGAAAAATATCTCCTTTATTTGCTACTTGTTTTTCAGACTTAGTCTTTTTCGTAGAAAAGTAGTATTTGTTTGATCAAACACTTTCTTATCTATTGACAATGGGATAGTCCACCCCTAATTACTTAGAATAGCTAACAAACCATGGTTAACAGTTCTAGCTTTTCTTAAGATTTTAATTAGGTCATCCATGAATCTAGTAATGATTTACATTAAGTATACAACCATTACATCATTCTGAAATTGTATTATCATAGAAGGAATTAGGCAACGACTAGTAACTAATCATCAATATGCAACTCGAAATTTCTGGGGAGGTAAGTTTGGATATAATTCAAAAACCAATTTAATGATCTTTGAACTGCATATCTACTAACTATTTCTCCACCCCTATCAGTTCACAAGATCTTTAACCACTTACCTTGACAAGTGAAAATACTAAAACTTCCAATCTTAAATAATTTCCAAGATTTTTCAACAAACTGATACAGTGTCCCGTTTAGGCGAGAGTCAAAGCAGCATCCATTGAATAGAGTTATCAGCTCATCTAAAATGATAACCATTCTAGCAACCTTTTATTCGATCAAGATTGGAATTCAGCGTTGTCCCGTTTAGGCGAGAGTCAAGGGAATTCTATCTTATGAGCTTCCACTATTGTTTCATAATTTGCAAGTCAAGTATGGTCGCCACTATTAGGGTGATCTATACCATACAAAACACTTACAAACTACTTATCATTCGAGATTAAACGGTGCGAAATTGCTAATGAACGTTCCTCCATTAGGGAGGATTACTCACTAAAACAAACGCGGTGTAAAACCCACAATGGAGATCGAATGTCTTAATAATAAAGCTCATTATTTAAAAAGAGTTGTATTTTCTTTGATTCTCTTTATTTATTCTATTTATTTTAAATATATATTTATTTAATTAAAATTTTGAATTTAGAATGAAAAATTCTAAATATAAATTTTAATTTAATATTTATAAATTTTACTTAGATGGTTATGAAAATAACATGAATTATTTCCATCTTAGTAATAATTTTCAATAAATATTTAGAAAAATATTCAATTTAAGTTGTTACAAAATTAATTTAAATTAATTTACAACTCAAATTTATTTTCTATAAATACATATTGCATTTCGAAAAATTAAAGTATTTAAGAATACAATTTTCGAAAAATGCATATTAAAATAAAAAAAATAAATCCTAGAAAAATTATTCTAATTTAATGTTGGCCCAAAATTAATTAATAAAATTAATTTACAACAAAAAATATAATTTTCCTATTTAATTAAATATATAAGAAAAATTTCAAATATTTAAGTATGATGATGAAAATCAACTTAAATATTAATTTTCTATTTAATTAAATACACTAGAAAAATACTTCAAGAAAAAATATCATCTATCTAGATTTTCCTTTGACTAATTAATTCAATTTCTAATAATATACTTTAATTCAATTTATTTTAAATAAATCAATAAATGAAAAAATCATTGATTTAAGTTGGTCCAAAATTAAAATAAATAATTTACAACTTTAATCTATTTTTCAAATAAAATTCGAAATTCCAGCATTTGAGAAATGCAATTTCGAAATTTGATTAATAAAACAAAGAAAAATATACTTTGAAAATTATTTAAATTTAGTTGAAAAAATAAATTTCAACTAAAAATAATTTTCTATTTAATTAAGTGTCATGAAAAAGAAATATTTAAGTATCATGATGAAAATCAACTTAGATATTTAATTTTCAAATTAATTAAATGTATTAAATTCAAGAAATAAATAATTAAGTGTAGAGAAGGCTTAATTATTAATCTCTAGTTTAATACTGGGAAAAATATTCTTAAAATAAATTGTACCAAAATTAATTATTTAAATAATTAATTTCACAATGTATAATATTTTCATATTTAATATTAGAAATAATAAGTAGTCTAGAAATAACTATCTAGAAAATATCTTATTTGAGTAAGTATCTTTTCCACAAAATTTGAAAAAAATATCTAATTTAAGTTGTATTAGAAAAAAAAAATCTAGAACTTAAATATTTTTCAAATTTAAATTTAATTAAATATCAGAAATTAAGTTGTAACCACTTAATTTAAAAATATTCCATTTTAAGTTAATATTCGAAAAGATATTAACTTAAAAAATATCTAAAATATTCAATTTTAAGTTAATATTCAAAAAGATATTAACTTAAAAAATATCTAAAGAATCTTAATAACCAATGCCTAAAATTCCTCAACTTAATTTTGAAATTTTAAATCCAAAAGATATTCAGATTTAAGTTGGTTAGTTGTAGATAACTAAATATCAACTTAAATAGGAATATTTAATGAAAAATTATAATTAAGCTTCAGAAAGAATCTAGATGGTTATAATTCTATATTTAATTAAATACAAGAAAATAAATATAGTTTAGCTTAGAATAAAAATTTCTTCAAACTATAATTTTCTTAAATTAATTTAAAAATAAATGAAATTAATTATGTTGCTAATCAATTTTATTAGGTTAAACTAGTTTAATTAACCTAGTATAGTTATTCAAATCAGGCAAATGGGCCTTCACAATTGGGGTGGTTCATGTGAGGGGGTGCTGGGTTCAGTATGTCGTACCCACTACTATGGCTCCCAACTCTCACACAAGGCCCAAAAGAGAGGAATTTAACCTTAATAAGAACAACTGTTATTAATTGAATAGACCCAAAAACTAAATGGGCCTAAATAAATTCTATCAAGAACTATGATAATTTATTTTAGCAACAACAACCTATATGCATCTATAATAAAATTAAACACATAGGCTCACAGGCACACTTTGGATGGGTCCTATCATGTTGCTAGGTCATACACAGATGAAAGAAGATTGTAAATATACCTGTTACAAATTATTTACTTGAGCAAGGGAGCCATCAGATCATTAGATCTGGCAAAAAGTAACCATGGCTATTTGCAATCAAGTAATAATAGGTTTTGAAAACTTACAAAAAAGCTAAAACACGTACTCCTGCAACAAGGTTAGCTGGATAGTTGGATGTAGAATTTATTTAATTTTAAATTAAATAATTAATTTCGAAAATAATTAGTTAAATAAAAAAATAATTTTCGAAAATTTAAAAAAAATATTTGAGAAATTCGAAAATTTTAAAATAATTTAAATTTAAAATTAAACCTACTATTTTGAAAAATTAGGTTTCAACCAACCTAAATATCATTTCAAAATTTATTAACTACTTTTAAAATTTAAATGTTATTTTATAAATAAAATTAAATAAAAAATTAAAAAAGATAAATGAATATCTTTTTCATATTTTAAATATAATTTAAATAAATAAAATAACAAAATTTAAAAGTTACCAAAATATCTTACATCTTTTTAAAATTACATGATTATAGTTATCTTATTTTAAATTTAAATAAGGTCAAATTATTTAAAAATAATTAATTTAAAATATTTAAAATCTGACCTTAAATATAAAAATAAGATAAGATATAATCAAATTTAAAAATAAGATAGATTATTAAGCAAAAAAAGATAGATACTAACTATTTTCAAATTCAAATTACACTAATATCTTGAATTAAATTTTAAAAAATACTAAATTAATTCAAAAAGATAATTAGAATTGAATTAGGAATAGTACTAGTATAAATACAGAACTACACAAAAAATCGGAAGTTAATTCCATGAAAAAGCATGAAAAATCGAAGAAAAACGAAAAAATTGTGAGCTTTACGGACAGTTTTCGCGATCGCAGGAAAATTTCAGCACAGCTCCGATTTTTCCGAATCTTCAAAAAATCATAACTAATTCAAATTAAATCGAAATTGAGTTCTGTAAAAAACTAAATTTCTCAATTTTTTCCATACTATCGAATAAAAATTATTTCAGAAACAGAATCGCAATTATTTTTCACGAAAATTCACAAACATCAATCAATCATCAAATAACACTCAATACAACATGATACCATCCAAAAACAAACAAACAATCGTTTTAAAGTCCAAATTTCTTGCAAGTAAATCAATTACCATTGCTCTGATACCAGTTGTTGGAATTTATTTTACCAGGATCTTAGATCTACTCACAAGTATGTTTATTAACACCCTAAATATGAACTTTCTAAAACGATGAAATAAACACATATAAAGTTTAGGAAACCTTACATTGGGTGCAGCGGAATAATATGACTCCTTCCGTTCAGATATCTAGCCCTTGATTCCTTTCTGTAGCAGAGCATTATCAATATCTGAACCTGAATCTCTTTCTCTGAATCTTTAATGCTGAAACCTCCTTCTTGCTGAAAGTCTTTCTTCACGATCTTCCTCACTATGATTGAGGTATCACTTGCTGTGTGTGGGCACTACTCATACACTAAGGATTTTGAATTTTAAGGAAGAAGAAAGAGAGAGTGGGTTCGGCCAAAGATAGGGAGACAGAGAGGCTCAGTTTTTTCTGAATCACAAGTGTCAGAAGAAAAGTGTAATTTTCCTGAAGCGTTCACTATCTATTTATAGCATTCCAATAGGGTTAGGTTTGAATTATTTGGCATTAAAATAATGAAAATATCAGAGGGAAAAACCCTACAAAAGTGGCCGGCCCTACACAGTGGATTTGGGCCTCACTTTTTGCAATTTTACAGCTTTATCTTTTCTGCATCTGATTTTCTCAAAAACGCCAATTTTCTAATTCAACCATTTAAATGCCAATTCTAACTATTTAATAACTATAAATAATTCTAAATAATATTGTCATTTATCATATTTATTAATTGAACCATACAAAGTATCATAATTAACAAATATGCCCCTATAAACTCTTTCTTTACAATTTCGCCCTTACTTAGTGAAAAATTCACAAATAGACATAGTCTAATTTGAGAATTATAATTGATTAATTAAAACCAATTATATGAGTCTTACAAGCAATATTATCTCAACTAGTGCGGGGACCATGGGTCTATATAACCGAGCTTCCAATAAGTAGATCAAGAATTTAGCACTAAAATTCACTAACTTATTAATTCTTCGTTGAATCCACGCACAGAACTTAGAATTGCAATCTCAGTATATAGAATGCTCTATATGTTCCACCATATAGACACATCATTAGTTATCCATTGTTATAATCCTAATGTGATCAATGATCCTCTATATGAATGATCTACACTGTAAAGGGATTAGATTACCGTTACACCCTACAATGTATTTATTCCTTAAAACACTTGACCCCGTATAAATGATATTTCAGCTTATGTGAAATGAGTACTCCACCATTTATGTTCGTTTGGTCAAGCTCGAAGGAGATTATCCTTTGCTTACTATTCGCCAGATAGAAGCTATAGATTCCATGTTTATGATAGCGCTCCCACTCAATTGCACTACCGTGTTCCCAAAATGTACATATCACCCTGACCTAAAAGTAGGCTTAACTAACAAATCAAAGAACACGAATAGCCTTTCAAGATTGAGCCTAATCATAACAGGATTAAGATCATTTGATCTAGGATCAACTAGGCGATATTGACTTGAATAGATATTACAGTAAGTTTAATAAATCTATGTCAAAGTTCAATATCGGTCCCTTCCGATGCATACTCCATGCATCCAACCTGAGCTTTACTTTAACCAATGCTCTTGAAAGAACATAGCACTTCTCCAAATTCAAGTAAACTCTGTTGTAGATTATCATATCAGTAAAACCCTATGTCTGATAAATCTAGGAAACTTTATTCACATAGTCATGTTTACTTTCCAATGTGTTGACGGCACAATAAACAGGATCAAGTATGTGAAAAGGGTTTCAGATGAATTTATACATTATGTATATATAATCATGAAATAAATCATGTGAACCATGCAACATTAAATGTTATTTCTGATCTATATTAATAAGTAAATCTGATTATATTGAAATGAGTTTTATTTAGGGCATAAAACCCAACATAATCTTACCTCGATTCCGAATTCAGGTGTGTCGGCCAACCGGAGTGGAACAACTGCTCGGCAAATTATAGGCTCCTAAATCACATCAATTACAACCAAGGTAAGTTTCACGCTAAATCACTTTTCGGGGACTTAAACTTGAGACTAAAAGTTTTCCTATCGATAAATAACATGGCAATAATGTAAATATCACAAAAATGGGAAGAACTAGGGCTCTCAAAACTGCCCCAACCAGTAGATCGGTTCCCCAATCGGAATTTCGGTTCTGTGGGGTTTCCTGGCGACCAACCGGAATTCCGGTTCCTACAGGTCCCACTGAACCGAAATTCCGGTTCAGTGCAGAAAAATTTCAAAAAATCACTATAACCTCAAACCAACTCCAAACACCACAATAACTTCCAGACCTGCTATTTAGACCACATAGAACATATTCAAGGCAATAAAACACTTCTACAAGTTCAGAATCAAATTCCACCATTAAACTCCAAGTTTGAGTTCTAAAACTCAAAACTTGGTTAAACCTACTAACAACTATCAAAATAAGCTTATTTCAACATTTCTAAACATAATTTATCCTCTAAAAATAATAACAAACACCAGCAACAACTAAATTCTCAACCCATGCAAAATTTCACTTTCTTAAAAAAAACAAGAGAATAAGAGAGAGTTGCTAAAGACTTTACCTTGGTTTGGGAAACACTTAGAGCTGCTGGATATCACTGAATTGAAGAAGAAAAATCAAGAACCCTAGCTGGTCTAGGGGGTTCGAAGGAGAGAGAGCTTGAAAGAGAGAGGGATGAGTGTTATGTCCAACTTTTCTATTTTTGTAAAAATGAAGAATAAAGTAGGTTTTATTTCATTAATATCAGCTTAACATTTAATTCAAAAATCTGATTTAAAACTTAATTAAAATTCATATAAAACAAAATTCTAATAGGCAAAAGCCCTTCCCACACTATAAGTCATTAAAGGTCACTTAGGGGTATTCTAGACAACTCTAAAATTTCGACTATTCCCGATATTTCTAATGTCTAACTATATTGTCCCGCTATACTAAAAATACTAGGATGTGATTCTAATAGTCAAACACCGCGTTTCAATGTTGCCGGGCACAAAACATGCAAAATTATGAAATTCTAAATATGACATATAAAATGCATTCTGAATTCAAATAAATCAACATAGATTAATAATTCAAGTTGATAAACAATTTCATAATTAAACCCAATTATCTACTAATTTTCAAATTAAAGCTAAGCGGTCTTTACAGATTCATTTTCTATTTAGTTTAATGTTCTTGATTAGTGCAATTTATCTTTAATCACAAAAAATATTGATTCCCATTTTTACCATTTATTTTGTTATAATTTTTAATTAATTTATTTCAATTTTGATTACTCTATAATGATTGTACCACTGCATTGACATTTTAGTAATGATTAGAGAAAAGCTACTCCTACTTGTCTTGTCGCATATTAAGCTATTTGGACGATCCAAACTAAAAAGCCAAACACTATAAATTGGGACTTATGTATGATAAAATTAGTTGTAAGCTGTAACTATTAATAAAATTATTAATAACAAGAATTTTACGTTTGGCAACTAATTAAAGTTTTTGGTTTTTTTTTTAATGTATTATATTATTTTTAACCATAATTTTTTTTTACAATAAACTGCGAAGCAAAAAATATTTTTATATATATATTTAATGTTAGTACTACAAAGGCAATGAAATTATTCAAGATTGAATTTGACTATACTGTAATTCTGTTGTTATCATAAACATATGCGGTAACGTAACGTAATACATACAAATTTGATTTTGGTGTTTTCTTTCATTTAATAGGACTACGATCCAATTTGTATAGTAAATGCACCTGTAGATACAAAACAAAACTCTTTAAATTCTTAATTTTGTTCGTTTCTTGCAGGAACTGCAGAATTTTATACAGCCACGTTATGGTCCGAACCTCCACTATAGCTTTATCCTTGGATGATTCCTCATACTTCTTCATTTCTATAATAATATGATTACTTACATACTGCCTTAAGGGCACATATCCAAAATTATCTTTACATGGATCTAATATTAAATATTCATTTTTTCAATTTTTATTTTTACATTCAAATCCAAGTAGCCAAAAACAATGAAGACTGCCTTAGTTACTAGACTGATCTTTTATGAGTGCTAATAATAATACCAATAATAATAGGAATATTGTATGGTAGAACAAAGAATATCTTATCCATTAATCAAATATCTTGTCCAATAAGTTGAGAAATGCAATTTACAACCTTAACGTAAGATGAGCTATCAAACTTATTACTTAAACAATTTTTTTTTCCCAATGAATGAGCTACTTTGTTCCCTCACAAAGCATTAAATGACAAAAACTAATTTGACAAAAAATACATAATTTTTTTTTTTGGAACAGAGAGATTCCATTAAAAGGTATCGTACGTGTCAAAAGATCAAGATACAAAAAATAGGCTGTAAAAACCGCTTAGTTTAAATTTGGAAATTAGCAGATAATTAGGGTTTAATGATGAAAATTATTTATCGATATTTAAATAATTATTTATGTTGATTTATTTGAATTCAGAATGCATTTTATATGTCATATAGTGAAATTTCAGATTTTTGCATATTCAATGCCCGGCAACATTAGAACGCGGTGTATGGCTCAGTAAAATCACATCTTAGTAGTTTTGTATAGCGGGAAAGTTTATTTAGACATTGGGAATGTCTAATTGGTCGGGAATTTAGAATTTCCCAAAATACCCTGTACCCCTTTTATGTTGTTTTCGGTGGAGGGGCAAATTGGTCAATTTGCCCCATATGTAGTTTGTACTTTAGTGGGTTATGTTACTCTTAGTAATGTGATTTTTTTAATTTAATCTTGGCTGAAGGTTTTTTATTAAAACCATTTTATAACTCTAATTTCACAATAACTTAGAAAAGAAGCAAAAATCATTTTCATTCTCGAACTCTCTGTTTCTCTCTTTTGGCCTAGAGCAGATAGGGTGTGGGTATTCTTTGTGGTTTTTCTAGCTGCTTTTAGCAAGGTTCTTGTGATCTCAAGCCAAGGTATAATTCTTTAAACTTGTTGTTGATTTCTTGAGTTGTAAGGAAAAGGTAGTTTTGCATGCTTGACGATTTGGTGGTTGTGGTTGTTGTTTGTGTTTGTTGTTGATTTCTAAAGCTTAATTATGTTTTAATATGATGATTCAAGCAGAGTTTTGTGGTTGTCTGTTGATTTTAAGCAAGTATGGAGTTTTGAACTCAAACTTTGGTTTTATGAGTGAATGTTGTTTAGCTTGCTGTAGCTGCTGTGGTTAGTTGTTGTTGTAGTCAGAGGCTTCTTTATGTTTAATTGAGTGAATTAGAACAGGTTTTGATGCATGTTAGTTGGATTTAGCCAAGTTTGAGTTTTGAACTCAAAACTTGGACCTTTAATGGTGAATTGTGTTTCTGTGTATGGGTGGTTGTTTTATTGCTTTAGAAATGTTCGTTGGGGTCTAATTAGCCAGTTTGGAAAGTTTGAATTGGTTTGGAGTTGAATTAGTCGAGTTATGAATTTTTGAAAAATTCTTGCACTGAACCCAAATTCCGGTTCAGGGAGGCCTGTAGGAACCGGTCTACCGGTTGGCTTCCAGGAATTTTTCCCAGAACTGGAATTCTGGTTAGTGAACCGGTCTACTGGTTGGAGAAAATTTGGGAACCCTAGTTCTTCCCATTTTTGTGTTATTTAGGGTATTGTCTTGTTATTTATTGATAGGAAAACTTTTAGTTTCTAGTTTAAGTCCCTGGGAAGTTATTTAGCGTGTCACTTATCAGTGTTGTGATTAATGTGATTTAGGAGCCTATAATTAGCCGAGCAGATAGTTCCACTCAGGTTGACCGGCACACCTGAATTCGGAATTGAGGTAAGATTAGTATAACAGTATGCATATGTATTTACATGTTTAGCGTGTGTTTAACGCCCAAAATGTGACTTCCACTAGCGGTGGCTGTAGTATAGACCGGGTAGTCGATTCCACAGGGAGGTGATTATAGACAAAAGCGTTAGGAGAAAAATAAAAAAACAAAAGGTTAATAATAAGTGATAATAGTAACAAATGACTTTGTGATTTTTGTTTTGGTAATAAATATTAAAGGAAAGCAAATAAAGGTGTAATCAATAATAAAAGAGAGAAAGGCTTCAAGAATCATCCATATGCTTGTTTAGATATTTTGTACCTTTGATTCACTAAGTTGACACAAATGATGTAACATTAAAGTTCATTATATTTTGAGTATACAAGTTCTTAAAAATAAAAGAAATAATTTAATCTTATGTAGAACCTAGAAATGACATTATACATCAAGCAATAATGCAATAAAAGATTAAATATAAAACTAAACATCAATATTATTTTTACTAAATAGTAACACATAGAAAGAGCATGACTAATCCTATATATCTTTAGTAAAAATAATGACAAAGAGATAGAGATGGAGATGGAGGTGATAGTGAAGGAAATGAACATTAATATTATTTTTATTAATTTTTAGACACATAGGGAGAGCATGACTAAACCTATATATCATTTAACAAAAAGTAAATAAAAATGAACATAAAAGATAGAAATGAGCAATACTACCATTACTATAATCACTAAATAAAAATATATAGAAACAACATGACTAAGTCTATATATATATATTTGGTATATAATAGCATAGATAGTATAGATGGAAGAAGAACATAAAAATAAAAGTGGAATATGAACTTGCATTACTCAAATAAATATTACAACAAAAAGTGAATCAAAGATACAAAATAACCTCACTTTGCATATGGAATCATCCCTAACCTTCCAAGGAGGATTAGGCGATTATGCTAATCATTCTCATAAAATTTCTAAAGAGAAAAGATGAGAAGAAAAGTTGAGAGAATTCTTCTATAGTTTTTCTACACTAAAAATTACACACCAAAAATTACTAAAATGAGCTCCTATTTATAGAGCCATAAAAGTACTAAAAATAAATAAATAAAAATTTGGGATTATAAAATAAATATTAATATTAAATTTGACATTTCAAATCAAAAATAAAATTAACATTATTTTTATTATCATTGTGATTTTGACTTCTACTCTTTGGATGAAGGTTGAGTGTGGAAGAGGAAACTAGGGTTGATGATGACCTAGACTTATCATCATTGCATCACATGCTTTGGAAGAGACAAAATTGATGATGAGCTTCATGGGCTAGGCTTAACCTTTTTGCGTTGGGTTGCTTTGGACTTCAACAAAAATGCCATTTTTTTCTTCATTTCTTTTCAACTTTGCTCCTTCCTCTTTCTTTCAACAAAAATACACTTTAATTCCTACAAAAAAGACATAAATTGAATCAAAATCAAATATTTTCATTTATAAAGAGATTACAATAATTTCATGAAAATATCAATTAAAACTCAATTTATTTTATCATTTAAAATAAATAAAAGTGTATTTTTAACTACTAATCACAATCCCCAACTAGCTTATTGCTAGTCCCTAGCAATTCAAGCGGAGAAAAAGAATAATCGAGTTGAATAAACAAGTCAAATCACGCAAAAATATCCAAGCATTTTGAAAATATTAGTAGAGAGTTAAAGATTGCTATCAGTGTTATTTCAGTTGTAACAACAGAGTTGTGTGTGTGTGCGCCAAACTGTATTTATTTTATTTCAAGTCTTAACACAAATAGTATCGAAAAATCTCAAAAGTGTAAAGGTCTCAACTCCAATTTTTTTCACGGGTATTGAAAGTATTTATATTGGAAGGGTGACACTCTTTGGAGTTGGAAATGTAACAATAAACGCACAAATGAGAGAGGATAAACTTTTTAGGACAAACAATTTGAACAAATATTGATCACCAGATAGACATATCAAACCAATAGAATTCAAATGACAAACAACCTTTGGGATTTACATGAAAAACTCACAAAATAAAGAGCCAACTAACTAACTAATAAATAAAGAAATATAATAACAATTTTTTTTCTTTAGAGAGACATGTGATGCTTCTCTCTTTTTTTTTTTTTTTAATTAAAATAAACTAACATGATTTTTTATTTTTTTTACATATGGAAAGAATGGAGGAAAATAGAAATAAAATGATATTACTTTTGCTATTTTTATTTTTTTTATTTTTTTTTCTCAAAAAAAAGATGGAGACTACTTGAAAATCAAAATAAAATGAGGTTGCTCTTGTTCTTTTTTTTTTTTTCATTATATATATTTTTTTGATGATTTTTTTTCTTTTTTTTTTTTGATTTGATGATCTTTTTTTTTTTACTTTATTTTTTTTTCTTCTTTTCCGGTTTTTTTTTTGACAAGAGATAACATATAAAAATAAAGATATAAAGAAATACAATAAAGTTACAGAGAAATAAACACAAAGGCTCTTTTGACATAAAATTAATCCCTCTAGTAAATGTCATGTTTGAAATTCCAAAAGTTTGACTTTACCAACTCAAATGATCAATGAAAGTTCAAAAAGTTGTTTTCTCAACTCTCACAACTCACCAAAAATGAAAAACTTTACACTCAAAATTTTTCTTAACTATATGTCTTTACAACCATTTTACCACATGTTTGGAAAGTGCACAAAAGAACTCTGAAAATCACAACTTGGTAACAAAATATAGCAAATATTGACTCAAACTGTAATTTTACAATCATGCTCGGATAATTTTGAAAAAATTTGACTTAAAAATTCAACGAAACAATTATAATTTTCCAAATGAACGCTCACCGGAGCTCACCACCCCCAACTCAAAATTAGACAGTGTCCTCAATGTCACACAAAATATGAAATGAAAAAGATAGTGAAAAGAGTACACCTGAATGATGACAATATGCACGGGACGAGAGCGGAGATAACATGATAACAGTAACCTAAAGAAAACATAGAAAGTACAAAAATACAAAAACAGAAGAGATAAAATAACATGAACAAACTAACTAAAAAACATAAGAACCTGATCAGTCATTGGTAGACAGAAGTGATCTCCTCAGGTAAGTCTACCAACTACATGTTTGTACTATCCAGTATCAAAAATGAACTTTCTTTTATCCTTCGTCTCAAAAATAGATGCATTGGTGACATTTTTAGGATAAGGAAAATATTCATTCTCAATGTCATGAAGGAAATGGTATGCTTGGTCACTTGAGAAAATTTTACAAATTTCCTTCACAACTGTGTCTATCACATCAGTATGATAACAGTTGTTGTCATTTGGAATGACATTTGGAATGGTTGGAAGAATTTTAGGATGAGAAATATTGTCACTCCAAATAGTAATAACATCATCCCCATCGAGTTTGCAAGAGATTGGGGTAGAGGGTGATAGTATTATCTCAATTTGTGGAGGAAGAACATTGTTTAAAATTTGTTCATTGAATTCCATATTTTCCTCTACTAATTGAGTGAGCGAAGCATTTTGGTTTTCATTCATCTTTCTTTCATTCTCGAGACTAGCAAAAAATATTAAACTATTTTTCTCTAGAGATTCGCTATTGCTAATTTGAGATGATTGACAAAACGTATAAGCTTTCTCAGCAAAATCCAAATCGATTGGTGCATTGTAGTTGTACTCAGACTTCCAACTACAGTCAATAGCATTTTTCCAGTTATGATTACCATTCTTATTATCAACTACTTCCTAGTCAAAATAAGGTTCATCATAAACTTCATATGTATCCTCATACTTAGCTTCCAAAACATCCAATTTTCTAGTTAATAAATTTACTTGAGCTTGAAGTTTCTCTCTTTCGCTAAGTTGAAATGCACCATTAAATTTATTAGTACCATCAGTAGTACTATAATTTGCAAAGTTTCTACATGAAGCATAGTATGTTGGAAAATAAAACTCAAAACGTTTCTCTTCTTCATTCATTTCTCTTTTATTTTAGTCATAGGTTTCTGTTTTTTTTTTTTTTAAATTTTTTTTTGGTATAACGTACAAAAATACAATATTGTAAAGTCCTTTTTTGGCAAGTTAGGTGTCAAAATAATTTTTCCTTATTATGGTAAGATTGCTATGCATTCATTTTCGAAATCTTACCTCTTTTATTCGGTTATTAGTTGCCATTTTCCTTGTTTGGAAAGTTGCACTTTCAGCTGAACTTTCCTTTGTTGAAAACTTCTCAAAAGAGAAGGAATTCTCTTTTGGAAAGTTGTCTTTTTTAAGGAAACCTTGTTTATTGCCTTTTCCTTATTGATTTCGATTGTATCTTGATACAATCAGAATATCTAATCTGTTTTTGGCAGGAATCAAGAATTGAAAGAAGATCGGACCCGATTTTAGTAAGTTTCCCGTTTCTGGGCAGATCTGCTTCGTCAGCAACCGAATCTGATGTAGCAGATCGTGTTTCTTTTGGAAAGTTTTTGTACAGCTGCTAATTCGATCTTGGGGTTGCCTCTTTGGTTTCTATGATCTATAAATAGAGCCTAGAGAGCAACCATTCGAATTACCTCTTCCATTATTCATTTTTTACATTTATCTTTTGAGAGAAGAGAGTGTTTCTTTGTTTTGTGAGAGCCTAGTTGTTCACCTAGGTTCTAGTTGTTCTATTTCTGTTCTTACTCTATCCTAGAGGTTGTGAAGAACTACTTGACTGAACAAGAGATTGGTCTTCGGGAGAAGACTTGATAAAGCCTTACTTCGGGAGGAAGTAAGCACTTGGTCTTCGGGAGAAGACTTGCTAAAGCCTTACTTCGGGAGGAAGTAAGCACTCACACTTCAAAGACGAAGGGAGTTCGGGCTTGAAGGTGTTTCAAGAAGTCAGATTCATAAAGTGGATTACAAAGGATTGCGGCAATACTTTAGAGGGAGTCTAAACTTGTTTAAGTCAATTGTCTTTGTAATTTTGATACTTTATTAATTGATTTCATTCTCTGGGCGTGGCCCCGTGGACTAGGAGTGTTCGTGAGAACACTGATACCACGTATAAATCTCTTGTGTCAAGTTATTTATTTTTCTCGCAAATATTTTATATTACGCTGTTCGGTTTCTTTGTAGCGTAATTACTTTCGTCGCAAACGCTTACAGTTTTTATATTTTCTTATATACAACTGACATTTGCAAAAACACGGTTTTTCATTTGGTATCAGAGCGCGACACTAAACTCTTAGTGTGGTCCTATAACGTTTTTGTTAGAATGTCATTTTTTGCAGAAGGAAGTTCTATTTCTAGACCACCATTGCTTAATGACTCTAACTATCCTTACTGGAAAGTTAGAATGAGAGCCTTCATCAAATCTCAAGATGAGAAGGCGTGGAGAATGGTTCTATCAGGTTGGTCTCCTCCAGTTGAGACAGATTCTTCAGGTAATACTATTATAAAATCTGAACTCGAATGGTCTATTGAAGATGATAAACTATCTGCCTACAATAGCAAAGCATTGCATGCTATCTTTAATGGTGTAGGTGAGGGTTACATTAAACTTATATCATCTTGTGTTTCTGCTAAGGAAGCTTGGGAGATTCTTCAAACTCAGTTTGAAGGAACTTCTGATGTGAAAAGATCTAGATTTATCATGCTTCAAACTAAATTTGATGAGCTTAGAATGTCTGATAGTGAAACTTTGACTGAATTCTATGAAAAATTATCTGACATTGCTAATGAATATTTTGCTCTTGGAGAAAAGCTTGATGACTCTGTTCTTGTGAGAAAAATTGTTAGAGTTCTTCCAGAAAGGTTTGATACAAAACTTTTAGCAATGGAGGAAGCTAAAGATTTTAGCACTATGAAAGTGGAAGAATTGATGGGTTCCTTACGTATTTTTGAATTAAATCAACAGATTAAACAAAAGGACAAACCCAAATCCATTGCTGATAAAGGTAAAAGTATTACTTTGAAAGTTGCTGATAATGAAAATTCTGATAGTGAATGTGATGATGAGATTGCTTTATTAACTAAGAATTTTCAGAAATATATGAAAAAGATGGGAAATAAAAAGAATATTTCGAAAGGTTCAAAAGGTAATACTTTCATTAAACCATCTGTCTCTAACAAAAAGGGAATTCAGTGCAGGGAATGTGAAGGTTTTGGGCATATTCAATCTGAGTGTGCAAACACTTTGAAAAAGAATAAGAAAAGTTTCAATGTCACTTGGAGTGATGATGAAACCGAAAGTGATGAAGATATTACTGAAAATGTTGCCCTAACCTCTGTTATGTCTAATGTGTTGTGTGATTCACAGGTGAAAGATAGATTGGTATGTTTGAATAATACCACCAAACAAGAGGAATCAGATTCAGATGAGTCTGAAATCTGTGAAGAATCTCTTGCTGAATCATACAAAGTCATGTATGAAAAATGGATTCAGGTTGCTTCTGAAAATAGAGAGTTGAATAAATTGAATAAAAAATTGTCTCATCAGATTGAAATGTGTGAGTTGAAAATAAAAGAATATGAGACAAGTGTTTGTGATAAAGATGAAAAAATCTCTCTATTGAAGAAGGAACTTGAAAACTTTAAGAAAAATGTTCAAATGCTTAATCCTGGATCTTCTATTTTTGAAAAAGCTCAGAATGCAGTCGGAGAGGTTTTGCGTGCCTTGGTTCTAATGGAATGGAAAGTTCCGGAGTCACGAAGTTTGTAAAATCTAGTGTTCCAACGAATCACCGTGAGGCTACAAACTCGCCGTAACGGTTTCACGACTGTGGCGCAAGAACGGCTTCGATGCTGCAAAATATCCAGGATTTTCGAAAAGGGTAAGATCTCGAAGTAAAAAGATTTGGTCCCATTTGTCATTTTTGTGGTAGAAAAGGACATATCAGACCTAAATGTTTCACATTGAACAACCTGTTTAAAACAAATTATTTTGATAATTTGAAAAAATCTCAAAAGAAACATAAAGGTTTGAAACAAATATGGGTGAAAAAGAAGTGTCTAGTTGGTTTTTCTGATAAACCGCCGCATCTCAAATGTGGTATTTTGACAAAGTGGTTGCTCTAGACATATGACGGTGACAAGGATTTTTTGACTAACATTCGACCTATGCAATGTGGAGAAGTCACTTTTGGCAATGGCTTATCTGGAAAAGTTGTTGGTATGGGAACTCTAAATTTTGAAGGGTTACCTAGGCGAAAAATGTGATGTTAGTTGAAGGACCGAGGGCTAATTTACTTAGCATCAGTCAAATGCGTGATCAAGGGTTTCTTGTTTCTTTTGATAGTGATCATTGTTATGTTACCGAATGATGACAATGAATGTATCTTGCAAGGATTTCGATCCAATGATAATCGTTATACTCTAACCCCCGTGTTTACTTGTCACTCGGCTATCAACAACACCACGGATCCGTGGCATGCCAAGCTTGGGCATATTAATTTTAAAAACCTGAAAAAAGCTGTCAAATGCGAAAGTATTGTTCGAGGTCTTCCCAAGCTTGGTAAGGAAAGTGAAGGTAAGTGTGAACCGTGTCAACTTGGGAAGCAATTAAAAATCACTCACAAGCCTGTGTCTGATATCAATACCTCAAAGGTATTGGAATTGCTTCACATGGATCTTATGGGTCCAATCCAAGTTGAAAGTTTGAATGGTAAACGATATATCTTTGTGTGTGTTGATGATTTCTCTCGTTTTACTTGGGTAGATTTTTTAAGAGAAAAATCTGACACTTTTGATGCCTTTAAAACTCTTTGTCTGAGATTAAGAGTTGAGAAAGGTTGTAATATTGGGAAAATTGTTCGAATTCGAAGTGATCATGGTAAGGAGTTTGAAAATTCTGTGTATGATGATTTTTGCAAGTCTACAGGTATAACTCATGAATTTTCAGCTCCCAAAACTCCTCAACAAAATGGAGTTGTTGAGAGGAAGAATCGAACTTTGCAGGAAATGGCAAGAGTGATGTTAAATAGCAAGAAGTTGACAAAGCGATTATGGGCTGAAGCTATTAACACAGCTTGCTACATAATAAACAGAGTGTTTATTCGTCCAGGTACCTCAAAAACATCTTATGAAATCTGGAAAGGTAAGCGCCCCAATGTAAGTCATTTTCATGTTTTTGGATGTATGTGTTATGTCTATAGAGATCGTGAGCATATTGGTAAATTTGATGCTAAAAGTGATGTTGGTGTATTTATTGGATATTCCTTAAACAGTAGAGCTTATCGTGTTTATAACATGAGGACTCAAACTGTTTTGGAATCAGCTAATGTGGTTGTTGATGATTTTAGAGATTTTTCAGAATTTTCCACAGAAGCCAAGATAGATAGTCTCATGGATACTCCTCCAAAAGCTGTAACGACGGATCCGATGCGGCGGAACCCATTGCCGATGCCGCAAATGACGAAGCGTAACTGCCGCAAGCGGGCGGAGAACCAGAACCGTCTATCTTGACTCATCCAAACATCATCACAGACTCTATTCAGAAAGAACCAAGCACCAGAGTCAAACTAAATCATCCAAAAGATCTCATCATTGGAAATCCTGAAGAAAGCATGGTAACTCGCAGAAGGTATATTAATTTAATCAGCTTTCTTTGCTTTGTTTCTCAATATGAACCGAAAAATGTGAAGGAAGCCATGACCTTTGAGGAATGGCTCAATGCAATGCAAGAGGAACTCAACCAATTTGTTCGCAACAAGGTATGGATTTTGGTCCGAAGACCAAAAGGTATAAATGTTATTGGAACAAAGTGGTTGTTTAAAAATAAAAGTGACGAGTTCGGTACAATTGTAAGAAACAAGGCTCGTTTGGTGGCACAAGGGTACACTCAGGTAGAAGGTATTGATTTTGATGAAACTTTTGCTCCTGTTGCAAGATTAGAATCAATACGTTTACTTTTATGTATTGCTTGTATTCTCAATATTAAATTGTTTCAAATGGATGTGAAATCTGCCTTCCTAAATGGTATTTTGAATGAGGAAGTTTATGTTGAGCAACCAAAAGGATTCGAAGATCCTCAATTTCCAGATCATGTATACAAACTTGAAAAAGCTTTGTATGGTCTGAAACAAGCTCCCCGAGCTTGGTATGAAAGGTTGACTCAATTTTTACTTTCTCATGGCTATCACAGAGGTAGTGTGGATAAAACTCTTTTCATCAAACATATAAAATCTGATTTTATCATTGCTCAAATTTATGTTGATGATATAGTTTTTGGTTCTACATCTAACCATGAAGTGCAGGTATTTGTTGATCAAATGAAAACTGAATTTGAAATGAGCATGGTTGGTGAGCTTAATTTCTTTCTGGGTCTTCAAGTGAGACAAATGGAAGGAGGTACATTTGTATCTCAAAGCAAGTATGCTAAGAACCTTGTCAAGAAATTTGGCCTTGAATCGGCTAAGCAGGTAAGTACTCCTATGAGCACCACTCTGAAATTAACAAAAGATGAGAATGGAGTAAAGGTAGACACTACACTCTATCGTAGCATGATTGGAAGTCTCTTGTATTTAACTGCTAGTCGTCCTGATATATGTTACAGTGTGGGAGTATGTGCTAGATATCAAAGTAATCCTATGGAATCTCATGTATCAGCTGTAAAAAGGATTATTAGATATGTTAATAGCACTCCTGATTATGGAATTTGGTACTCGAAAGATACCAATTCAAATCTTGCTTGTTTTAGTGATGCAGATTGGGCAGGAAATGCTGATGATCGAAAGAGCACAAGTGGAGGGTGCTTCTTTCTTGGGAATAACCTAGTATCTTGGCATAGCAAGAAACAGAATTCCATCTCCTTATCCACTGCCGAAGCCGAGTACATAGCTGCTGGCAGTTGTTGCACTCAACTATTGTGGTTGAAACAAATGTTGATTGATTATGGGTTTGATTTGGGTGTTTTGACTATTTTTTGTGACAATACTAGTGCCATAAATATTTCCAAAAATCCTGTTCAACACTCTAGAACAAAGCACATTGATATAAGACACCACTTTATTAGGGAACTTGTTGAAAATAAATCATTGCAATTAGAATATGTTGATACTGAAAAACAATTAGCTGATATTTTCACAAAAGCCCTAGATGCAAGTCGCTTTGACTCCCTCAGAAAGTCTTTGGGAGTTTGCATTGTTTAATTTTATCTGTTCATCATTCGTGTACAATAGTGTTGTGTGATTCTTCTCTAGCTCTTAATCTTCTATCATTGTTTTTGACAAATCATGTTTATGCTTTTGGAATATAATTAGTTAGGATCTCAGTCTGATCATACTTTGTGATGTTGTGTTAAAAGATTCATGTTACTCTTTATTTGTGTCTGGGATTAAATATTGTACTTATACAGAGTTGAGCAATTTTCGTTTCATGCTTGTCAGGCCCCTTGCTGGAATAGAGCTACCCATACTGAAGTGTGAAAGCCATCTGATGAGTAAGCTGGAACATTGTAATTAGCAACTATGATGAGGATGCACTACCATAGAAAAGGGCTACCTTCAGTATGGTGTGAAAGCATCCAGTTGCGGGATCAATTTGAAAAAGGCGAAAATGAAAAATCTTGCCAAGGACAATGATCCTATTTTCACTGCACACACTTATGTCTGACAAGTGTGTTCAACTCTGTAAGTCTCCTCTATTAAAATTAAATTAATAATCCTGGTTCACAATTCTCAGTAACATGCATATCTTTTTCCTCAACATCAATTAAGTATGATCATTTCATGAGATTCTAATTAGTTATGTTCCTTGAAAGCATAACATGTAATCTACTTTGTCAATTGTCAATGATATTTGATTTCTCTGCTGGATTCGAATCACATATACTCACTGTACACATTATTTTTTATTTTCGGTTTTATTTTAAAATAAAAAAAAAAAAAGGAGGCGTGTGACTTGCTTCATGGGTCAAGGAAAATCTTGTGCATAAATGGTAAGTATCAACATTCATTCTTTCTTTGATTTATTATGATATTTTTCCAAGTAAAGATTAATCTTTATATGGTAATGTGTCTTTATTCTTGAAAGATTGCTTTATTTTTGGAAAAATTTGTTGGCATTTCTAGTTTCCTTTCATTTTTTTTTTAAAAAAAAAAGGGAAAGGGGAAAGGAGTTGAGAAGTGGTGGTTTCCTCTTTTGGTTCATGGGCTGGCGGTTTTCATTTGAATTTTCAAAATTGGTTTCCTTTTTCTTGTTTTGATTCCAAGGTTATATAAACCAAATTTTGTCACTTATTTCACCTCCTACCCGAACCTTCTTCTTGTTTCTTTGTCAGACACTATTCCTCTTCTCTTTCAGTTTCAAAATGGTGAGAACCAAGAATCTAGGGCACTCTAAAAAATTAGAAGAAACCGTTCCAACTCCTTCTAGTGCTCCCCCTGCTGCCTCAGTTCCTTCTCCTGCTGTTGCAAAGCCTGGAGATTCATCGCTTCCCCAGCGTGAATCTCAAGCCGTGAAGCCAAAACGTCCACCCAAGCAAGTAGCTCGCAAATCGGTAAGGCCCTATCGCACCTGGACTTCCTCTTCTGAATCCTCGAAGGAATCTCCTCCTCCATTGGCTGTTCCTCCTCCTGCTGCATCAATGGCTGGCACCACTCCAACAGGCCCTTCCACTCGAACTCGAGCCCAGCAAGCCTCGGCTGAGAAAGAACTTCAAGCCTCTCAATCTCGAGAGAAGACTGCTCCTCCAGCCAAGAAGAAACTCAAGACTAATCCTCCCTCGGCTTCCTCGAGTTCCAGTTCAGAAGAAGAGGATCCAATGGAAGTCTCTTCAGACAAATCAGTATCTCTGCATACTGAGAAGGACAGTGAAGACACAGAACTCGAGCCAGAACCTCCTCGTTCAAAAGCGCTTCGCAAAGAAAGGCCTCTCCGTGCCAAAGGCAAGCGGCCCATGGAAGATCCTCCATCCGGTAATATCCCTTCCTCTATCTCCGTTGTCCAACTTTTTACTATCGAGACAATGAGCGTGATCGGAATCTTTATGCAACTCGTAAGTTTGAAAGTGAGAGGAATTATGATTTGCATGCCCATCGTGTATATGGTATTGTAAAGTTCATTCAATTTCATCAATGGGAACACACTCTTACTGGTTTTATTGGATTCATTGCTAACATTATTAAAGAGTTTTATGCTAATCTTACTGATGATTTCCTTGATGAGAACTCTAGTCTGTATAGAAGAGTGTATGTTAGGGGTCACTGGTTCTCATTTTACGAAAAGGACATTGCTCGGGCTCGCAATTGCCCGAGAATGTTTCCAATGCCGTGATGTCCATGGATCGTGACTTGATGCACTCTGAACTCACTGGAGCTCGTTCAGAATTGAAACCAGGGGAGAGTCTTCGAATTACTCACCTCACTTTTGCTCATGCTTCCCTTATGCGGTTTGCACTAAGCAATTGGGTTCCAAATTCGAACAAGACCGTGGTGTCTCAAGAAGTGGCTACACTCCTATACCGCATCACCTCTGGAACTTCCATTGATCTAGCCTCTCATATTCTCAACCAGATTGTCTCCTTTCGAAGAGGTAAAAAGCCAACCTTCAAACTTGTATTTCCAAATCTCATCTATAAGGTTTTATCCTCTCAGAAGAATGTGGCCCAAGAACATGAAACTCTTGAGCCTCCCATCACTGGCCCTACATTCCAACCTTCTGAATATTTTGATGGTGTGTTCCAAAAACGGCCAAAGGCCGTGCCGCCGTCGCTTCGCCGTGGTGCAAGTTCGTGCTCGCTGCTGCAGCTCCCGGAAGTCAAGTACGAACTTCGAATGTGTACACTCGTCTTGAAGCAATGGCCGATGTCCGGCTTGACATGTCCGAACAGCGACCACCTTGATTAAACTCTCCAAAAATTAAAGTGTTATAGTTTGTTTCTTTTTACTTAAACTTTGGTCTATTTTTGTTCTTTGTTTACTTTGGCCCTCCGATAAACAAAAAGGGGGAGAGATATTTATTTTTTGGTTTGTTGCCCAACTCTGGACCCTCTTTTTCAGGGGGAGTTGTGGTGTGTTAGTACTTGTGAACTTAATGTTTCTTAATATTTAAAGTTAGCATGTTCTTTGTTTTTATTGTGATATTCGATTGTGTTACTCAGGGGGAGTAGTATCGTTTGCTCTTGCTAACTTTGCATTGCAGGTACTTTATGGAAAAAATTATTTTGTTCATCTAAAGTGCCAAAGGGGGAGATTGTAAAGTCCTTTTTTGGCAAGTTAGGTGTCAAAATAATTTTTCCTTATTATGGTAAGATTGCTATGCATTCATTTTCAAAATCTTACCTCTTTTATTCGGTTATTAGTTGCCATTTTCCTTGTTTGGAAAGTTGCACTTTCAGCTGAACTTTCCTTTGTTGAAAACTTCTCAAAGAAGAAGGAATTCTCTTTTGGAAAGTTGTCTTTTTTAGGGAAACCTTGTTTATTGCCTTTTCCTTATTGATTTCGATTGTATATTGATACAATCAGAATATCTAATCTGTTTTTGGCAGGAATCAAGAATTGAAAGAAGATTGGACCCGATTTTAGTAAGTTTCCCGTTTCTGGGCAGATCTGCTTCGTCAGCAACCGAATCTGATGTAGCAGATCGTGTTTCGTTTGGAAAGTTTTTGTACAGCTGCTAATTCGATCTTGGGGTTGCCTCTTTGGTTTCTATGATCTATAAATAGAGCCTAGAGAGCAACCATTCGAATTACCTCTTCCATTATTCATTTTTTACATTTATCTTTTGAGAGAAGAGAGTGTTTCTTTGTTTTGTGAGAGCCTAGTTGTTCACCTAGGTTCTAGTTGTTCTATTTCTGTTCTTACTCTATCCTAGAGGTTGTGAAGAACTACTTGACTGAACAAGAGATTGGTCTTCGGGAGAAGACTTGATAAAGCCTTACTTCGGGAGGAAGTAAGCACTTGGTCTTCGGGAGAAGACTTGCTAAAGCCTTACTTCGGGAGGAAGTAAGCACTCACACTTCAAAGACTTGAGAGAAGAGAGTGTTTCTTTGTTTTGTGAGAGCCTAGTTGTTCACCTAGGTTCTAGTTGTTCTATTTCTGTTCTTACTCTATCCTAGAGGTTGTGAAGAACTACTTGACTGAACAAGAGATTGGTCTTCGGGAGAAGACTTGATAAAGCCTTACTTCGGGAGGAAGTAAGCACTTGGTCTTCGGGAGAAGACTTGCTAAAGCCTTACTTCGGGAGGAAGTAAGCACTCACACTTCAAAGACGAAGGGAGTTCGGGCTTGAAGGTGTTTCAAGAAGTCAGATTCATAAAGTGGATTACAAAGGATTGCGGCAATACTTTAGAGGGAGTCTAAACTTGTTTAAGTCAATTGTCTTTGTAATTTTGATACTTTATTAATTGATTTCATTCTCTGGGCGTGGCCCCGTGGACTAGGAGTGTTCGTGAGAACACTGATACCACGTATAAATCTCTTGTGTCAAGTTATTTATTTTTCTGCAAATATTTTATATTCTGCCTGTTCGATTTTTGTAGCGAAATTACTTTCTCGCAAACGCTTACAGTTTTTATATTTTCTTATATACAACTGACATTTGCAAAAACACGGTTTTTCATACAAAGACTAACACAAGAATGCTCCCATGCCGATTGGAAAGGTTGCCAAGGTACCGCTTCGTCCCGACCTTGCCTAGACAGAACCGAAGTTCCCAGGAAAGGTGGAGGGTACACTAACGCAAACCTTTTTTAAAAAGCAATCTTTCTTAGACAGAACAAACTCGGTTTGTGTCATATATATTATTACATTGTTGTAAGAAATACTAAGTGTTTTATGATTTTTATATATTTTTTGTATTTTATGATATTTTTTAGAGTTGCTAAAATCTAGAGCTAAAATAAAGAAAAATGAATTTTAAACTAAAAAAATAATAATAATAAACAAAAAAGCAAAAAATAATATAAACTATCACACTATAACAAGTACTAAAGTAAACAAAAAAAAGTAAAAAGAAAATAAAAATACTAAACAATAGCTATTATAAAATTAAATAATAATTTTTTTTTAGGAAAAGCAAATAAAAAAATTATATAAATATATATGTGCTTTTTTTAATCAAGAAATCATTTCTGATAAGGAAGATCGGATAAAACCGCAACCTTAGAGCATACTTTGAATTACTTGATAATTTTTTTTTTCTTTTCTTCACAAATATTTACACAACATATGCTAATATTCACAGGAAAATAAAATGTAACAAAAAAAAAATTACTAACCTCTTGATTGTAGATTTCACTAAGCTTTTTTTAAAAAATTACGTCCCCGGCAACCGCGCCAAAATTTGTTTAACACCCAAAATGTGACTTCCACTAGTGGTGGTTGTAGTATAGATCGGGCGGTCGATTCCACAGGGAGGTGATTATAGACAAAAGCGTTAGGAGAAAAATAAAAAAAACAAAAGGTTAATAATAAGTTATAATAGTAACAAATGACTTTGTGATTTTTGTTTTGGTAATAAATATTAAAGGAAAGCAAATAAAGGTGTAATCAATAATAAAAAAGAGAAAGGCTTCAAGAATCATCCATATGCTTGTTTAGCTATTTTGTACCTTTGATTCACTAAGTTGACACAAATGATGTAACATTAAAGTTCATTATATTTAGAGTATACAAGTTCTTAAAAATAAAAGCAATAATTTAATCTTATGTAGAACCTAGAAATTACATTATACATCAAGCAATAATGCAATAAAAGATTAAATATAAAACTAAACATCAATATTATTTTTACTAAATAGTAACACATAGAAAGAACATGACTAATCCTATATATCTTTAGTAAAAATAATGACAAAGAGATAGAGATGGAGATGGAGGTGATAGTGAAGGAAATGAACATTAATATTACTTTTATTAATTTTTAGACACATAGGGAGAGCATGACTAAACCTATATATCATTTAACAAAAAGTAAATAAAAATGAACATAAAAGATAGAAATGAGCAATACTGCCATTACTATAATCACTAAATAAAAATATATAGAAAGAGCATGAATAAGTCTATATATATATTTGGTATATGATAGCATAGATAGTTTAGATGGAAGAATAACATAAAAATAAAAGTGGAATATGAACTTGCATTACTCAAATAAATATTACAACAAAAAGTGAATCAAAGATACAAACTAACCTCACTTTGCATATGGAATCATCCCTAACCTTCCAAGGAAGATTAGGCCATTATGCTAATCATTCTCATAAAATTTCTAAAGAGAAAAGATGAGAAGAAAAGTTGAGAGAATTTTGCTATAGTTTTTCTACACTAAAAATTACTAAAATGAGCTCCTATTTATAAGGCAATAAAAGGACTAAAAATAAATAAATAAAAATTTGGGATTATAAAATAAATATTAAGATTAAATTTGACATTTCAAATCAAAAATAAAATTAATATTATTTTTGTTATCATTGAGATTTTGACTTCTACTCTTTGGATGAAGGTTGAGTGTGGAAGAGGAAAATAGGGTTGATGATGACTTAGACTTATCATCATTGCATCACATGCTTTGGAAGAGACAAAATTGATGATGAGCTTCATGGGCTAGGCTTAACCTTTTTGGGTTGGGTTGCTTTGGACTTCAACAAATATGTTATTTTTTTCTTCATTTCTTTTCAACTTTGCTCCTTCCTCTTTCTTTCAACAAAAATACACTTTAATTCCTACAAGAAAGACATAAATTGAATCAAAATCAAATATTTTCATTTATAAAATATATTACAATAATTTCATGAAAATATCTATTAAAACTCAATTTATTTTATCATTTAAAATAAATAAAAGTGTATTTTTAATTACTAATCAGCGTGCATGTTAGGAAGCTTGTTAGATTACATTAGATATGTATGTTGACTTTGTACCATCCGACATTATCACATCGGTACGGCTAGAGTATGACTAGCGTACCGAGTATAGGTTGATATTATGGTCGATGGTACTGTACTATTTGACAGTATCATATCGGTATGCTCAGAGTATGACTGACATACCGAGTATAGGCTGATACAGTAACACATCAGTATGGCTAGAGTATGACTAGCGTACCGAGTATAGGCTGTTACTATGTCAAAAGTATCGTCGTACGAACGTCCGAGACTCAGTACCGTGTGGGACACGGGGATTAGGGTTGTTGTCATGGGTATGGGCGTCTGATCATAACCCGGGATTTATGTATGTTTTATGATTTATGCTTTTCTTACTGAGTCTGTCGACTTACAGTGTTATGTTTATGTGTAGGTAAGGGCAAGGCCAAAGCTGAGGAATCGTGAGAACGAGCAGATGAAGATTGTACATGTCGGGGCGGTTAGGCCTAGAGTGTACGATCCTCGGGACATCAGGGCTTTTGTTCTTAGTCGCTGGGCGACAAATATTTTTGTAAATGACTAGTAAAGTTTTATAAAGTATTTTGTAAACGGGATCCCGAAATATTTTGTATATAATATTATAAGTTTAATTAAATAGGAAAATTTTAATTAATCACAATTTTCATTAACCCCGTTGATTAGCAACGAGCTGCACAGTATGTTTAAAATCACATCAACACACTTACGCTAGTTAGGGTGTTACCATTTGGTATCATACCCGGGAGGTTATCTTCCGAAGATCGTCACGACATGTACAATCATCATCAACAGTTAGCTCGTTTCACGGTTCAGTAAGCTTTTATTGCTTTAGTAGCTTATTTTAAATAGTGTGATTTAAGAAAAGCTTGTTAGGAAGCGTGTTAGTAGCCTGATAGTAAAATAGGCGCATGTTTTAATTTCCAAATTAAGCGGCATTAGTAAGTTCCCGTTGATCATGATCTGACAATGCTAGCTCTTGGTTACGCAGGCTGTTTAGACTAGATCGACGCCAGGCAAAATACCAGGAGTCAGGGCAACTCGGTCGGGTCAAACGAAGGTCAGGGAGCTCAGTTTCCCCCAAATGCTCGGGGCTGAGGTAGAGGTCCCAGGGGCAGGGCACTACCGGGGTGATGCTAACCCGCCACAGGTTGCCCAGGCGCCCAAGCTACTCAGGAAGCCCAGAATTGGGAATATAGGTTTGCAGAAATGCAAGCCAGAATTGAGGAACAAGATAATGAAATCCAGCGATTGAGACAGCAGGGTGCTCCTGCAGTGCCTGTTCTAGAAATTCCAGTGGCACCTGCCCCTGCTATCCAGGCCGAACCTATAGTTGTAGTGAATCGGATGGAACCTCTATATGAAAGGTTCCGTAAGCAGGTATATTTGGTTTTTTTTTGGGAGGTCTGGATGTTATGAAAGCCAAGCAGTGGCAAACTGTGATCACCAAGATATTGAATTTCATGGGCGTCACCGGGAATGATAGAGTGGTCTGTGCTACTTCTCAGTTTCAAGAAGATGCATTGTTCTGGTGGGACATGGTGTCCATGATACACGATGTCACAACGATGACCTGGGAAAAGTTCCAGGAACTTTTCAATGCCAAGTACTACAATGAGACCGTGAGAAGTGCCAAGAGGAAAGAGTTCACCCACCTAACCTAGAAAGAAAATATGAGTATTACTGAGTACACAACGCAGTTTGATCGATTGGCGAGGTTGGCTTTAGGAATTGTGCCAACCGATTTTAGTAAAAAGGAAAAATACTTACATGGGCTGAGTGCGAAGATTTGACATGGTCTGATGATTGCTACAGACGACAAAACCACCTATGCTGAAATGGTGGAAAAACACTGCGAGGTGAGGGTGCAGTTGGGTGTGTGATTGAGTTTGCTAGGACTCCAGTGGTTGGCGGGCTCCTACCCCTCCTGCATCAGGCTATAGCAGGGGAGGTAGTGGTTTGGCCATAGACCTAAAAAGGAAAGCATCCACTGCAACCGGTGGCTCAGATCAGAACAAGAGGTTTCGAGGGAACCAGGATCGAGGCAGTCGCCAGGGTAGTTTTGAGACCCGATACACTTACCCAGAGTGCCCCAGCTGTAAAAGGCACCATCTGGGGGAGTGTAGAGGACATGGGTGCTTCCAGTGTGGCATGTCAGGGCATTACAAGAGGGATGGCCCTCAACTCAGAACCGAGGAACCAAAGGCTTCGGCGAAACCCACTCCAGCAAGGGTGTTTGCCATTACTCAGGCTGATGCAGAAGCCAGCCCATCAGTGGTGACAGGTCAGCTCTCGGTCAACAACTCTTTTTACTCTGTACTGTTTGATTCTGGGGCCACTCATTCATGTTTGGCAACCAGAATCTTTAGTAAATTGGATAGACCACACGATAGTTATGAATCAGGGTTTCGAACCCTATTACCCGGCGGAGAGTTAGTTATCGCCAAAAGGTGGTTAAGGTGTATGCCAATCAGGATTGACAATAGGGAGTTAAGTGCTGACCTAATAGAGATGAGTTTAGAAGATTTTGATATTATTCTGGGAATGGATTTCATATCCAAATATTCTGCAAGTATTGACTGTAAGAGGAAGATGGTAATCTTCCAACCAGAAGGTGAGGAACGGTTTGTTTTTGTCGGTTCGGTTCAGGGATCTCGCATCCCAGTGATTTCGGCTTTGTCAGCTAAAGAATTGTTGTGTGACGGATGTCTAGGGTTTCTGGCCATGATAGTAGACACCACTCGGCCACACTCTGTTCGGCCAGAAGACATCAAGGTGGTTCAGGAATTTCTAGATGTTTTTCCTGAAGAACTTCCAGGTTTACCACCTCAGCGAGAAATTGGTTTCATAATTGATTTGGCACCTGGAGTGGAATCAGTTTTCAAGGCTCCTTATAGAATGGCTCCAGCTGAGCTTAAAAAATTGAAAATTCAGCTCTAGGGGTTACTTTACATAGGGTTTATTCGGCCTAGTGTGTCACCCTGGGGAGCTCCGGTATTATTTGTCAAGAAGAAGGATGGGTCTCTAAGAATGTGCATCGACTATCGGGAGTTAAACAAGCTAACAGTTAAGAATAAATATCCATTACCTAGGATCGATGATCTTTTCGATCAAGTTCAGGGGAAGACGGTCTTCTCAAAGATTGATCTCTGATCGGGCTATCATCAATTGAGAATACGAGAGGAGGATATTCTAAAGACAGCTTTCCGTACTAGGTATGGACATTATGAATTCCTGGTTATGTCGTTTGGACTAACCATTGCTCCTGCGGCATTTATGGATTTGATGAATAGAGTATTCAAGGATTTCCTCGATATCTGTGTAATTGTGTTTATCGATGACATCCTTGTGTAGTCTCAATCAGAAGAGGAACATGAGGTACATCTTCGAATGGTTCTACAACGGCTTTGGAAACACAAGCTCTATGCCAAATTCAAGAAATGTGAATTTTGGCTATCTCAGGTGTCCTTCTTAGGGCACATTGTTAGTAAAGATGGGATCAAGGTGGATCCAGGAAAGATAGAATTCGTAAGGGATTGGCCTAGACCGAAAACAATGACAAAAATTAGAAGTTTCTTGGGTCTAGCTGGTTAATATCGTCGGTTTGTGGAAGGATTTTCTAAAATCTCAACACCCTTAACCGAGCTCACCAAAAAGAATCAGCGTTTTGTATGGTCAGATAAATGTGAGACTAGTTTTCAGGAGTTGAAACAGAGGTTGATTACAACTCCAGTACTAGCTTTGCCTTCGGACAAAGAGAAATTTGGTTTATTGTGATGCATCCAAACAGGGTTTGGGATGCGTACTAATGCAAGTCGGCTTGGTTATCGCTTATGCCTCCCATCATTTGAAGGATTATGAACATCGATACTTGACTCATGACCTAGAATTGGCCGCGGTAGTGTTTGCTTTGAAGATTTGGCGGCATTATCTTTATGGAGAAAGATGTGAAGTTTATACCGACCACAAAAGTCTCAAGTATTTCTTTACCCAGAAAGATCTGAATATGAGATAGAGGTGTTGGTTGGAGTTAGTAAAAGATTACGATTGTGGGATTCTTTATCACCCTGGGAAGGCCAATGTAGTGGTCGATGCCCTGAGCAGGAAGGGTCCCGGGCAGGTAGCTAGCATGATTAAGATCTCACCCCAGTTAGCAGAGGACATGGTCAGATCTAGCACTGAGTTTGTTGTAGGCAAGATTCACAACTTGACGCTGAAATCTGATCTGTTGGAAATAATTAAAGTCGCTCAGATGACTGATCCGAAGTTAGTAAAAATCAGAGAAGAGATTTCAGCTGATCAAGCCAAAGATTTTTCAGTGTCGGACAATCAGATGTTATTATTTAAAGCTAGGGTTTGTGTTCCAAATAGTATGGAACTCAGGAATGAAATCCTTAAAGAGGCTCATACTACCCCATATTCCTTGCATCCCGGCACCACCAAGATGTATCAGGATCTTAAACCTTACTTCTGGTGGAGTGGAATGAAGAAGAATTTGGTAGAATTCGTATCGAGATGCCTAACCTGTCAGCAGATTAAGGCTGAACATCAGAGACCAGCAGGGTTGTTACAGCCTGTAACCCTACCTGAATGGAAGTGGGAGGACATCACGATGGATTTTGTGGTTGGGTTACCTAGAACCACAGGTTTCTCTGATTCCATTTGGGTTGTGGTAGATAGATTCACAAAGTCTGCTCATTTTCTGCCAGTTAAAACAACCTATTCAGTGGATCAGTTAGCGGAGTTGTACGTTAAAGAAATAGTAAGACTTCACGGGGTACCGAAGTCTATAGTTTCGGATAGAGATCCGAAGTTCACCTCCAAGTTTTGGCAGAGTTTGCAACGAGCAATGGGTACAAAACAAAAATTCAGTACTGCATTCCATCCTCAGACAGATGGGCAGTCCGAAAGGACGATTCAGATATTGGAGGATATGTTACGACCCTGTGTTATGGATTTTGAAGGCTCTTGGAGTAAATATCTCCCGCTGGTAGAATTTTCGTACAACAATAGTTATCAGAGTACGATAGGGATGGCTCCCTATGAACTGTTGTACGGTAGAAAATGTAGATCTCCCATTCATTGGGATGAAACAGAGGAGAGAAAGTATCTAGGTCCGGAATTAGTATATCGGACCAATGAGGCAATTGAGAAAATTAAAGCTAGAATGCTTGCCTCTCAGAGTAGACAAAAGAGTTATGGAGATCCGAAACGCAGAGATGTTGAGTTCCAAGTAGGGGACCATGTGTTTTTACGAGTATCTCCAATGAAGGAATCAAACGTTTCGGGAAAAGAGGCAAGTTATGCCATAGGTTTACAGGACCTTTCAAGATTCTCGAGAAGGTTGGTGAAGTGGCATATCGGTTAGCTTTGCCTCCAGCTCTTTCAGCAGTTCACAACGTATTCCATGTTTCTATGTTGAGAAAAGACGCTTCAGACCCCACTCATATACTTAGTTATGAGGACCTTGAGCTGCAGCCAGACATGTCATACGAGGAACAGCCAATACAGATCCTTGATAGAAAAGATAAAGTCCTCCGGAATAAGACCATAGCCTTGATCAAAGTACTCTGGAGAAATAGCAATGTGGAGGAAGCCACCTGGGAATTAGAATCAGATATGAGAGCCCAGTATCCGGAGTTATTCAGGTAAGATTTTGAGGACGAAATCCTTTTAAGGGGGGATAGTTGTAAAGACCGCTTAGTTTAAATTTGGAAATTAGCAGCTAATTACGATTTAATGATGAAAATTATTTATGTTGATTTTTTTGAATTCAAAATGCATTTTATGTCATATAGTGAAATTTTATATTTTTGCATATTCAGTGCCCGGCAACATTGGAACACGGTGTATGGCTCAGTAAAATCACATCTTAATAGTTTTATATAGCGGGGTAGTTTATTTAGACATTGGAAATATCGGGATTGGTCGGGAATTTAGAATTTTCCAAAATACCCTTAGTACCCCTTTTACGTTTTTTTTGGTGGAGGTGCAAATTGGTCAATTTGCCCCATATGTAGTTTGTCCTTTAGTGGTTTATGTTACTCTTAGTAATGTGATTTTTTAAATTTAATCTTGGCTGAAGGTTTTTTATTAAAACCATTTTATAACTCTAATTTCACAAAAACTTAGAAAAGAAGTAAAAATCATTTTCACTCTCAAACTCTCTCTTTCTCTCTTTCGGCCTAGAGCAGCTAGGGTGTGGGGATTCTTTGTGGTTTTTCTAGCTGATTTTAGCAAGGTTCTTGTGATCTCGAGCCAAGGTATAATTCTTTAAACTTGTTGTTGATTTCTTGAGTTGTAAGGAAAAGGTAGTTTTGCATGCTTCAGGATTTTGTGGCTATGGTTGTTGTTTGTGTTTGTTGTTGATTTCTAAAGCTTAATTATGTTTTAATATGATGATTCAAGCAGAGCTTTGTGGTTGTTTGTTGATTTTAAGCAAGTATGGAGTTTTGAACTCAAACTTTGGTTTTATGAGTGAATGTTGTTTAGCTGTTTGTAGCTTCTGTGGTTAGTTGTTGTTGTATTCAGAGGCTTATTTATGTTTAATTGAGTGGATTCGAATAGGTTTTGATGCATGTTAGTTGGATTTAGCCAAGTTTGAGTTTTGAACTCAAAACTTAGAGCTTTCATGGTGAATTGTGTTTCTGTGTATGGGTGGATGTTTTATTGCTTTAGAAATGTTCATTGGGGTCTAATTAGTAGGTCTGGAAAGTTTGAATTGTTGGAAATTATTTTACCAGGATCTTAGATCTACTCACAAGTATGTTTATTAACATCCTAAATAAGAACTTTCTAAAACGATAAATGAAACACATATAAAGTTTAAGAAACCTTACATTGGGTGCAGCGGAATTAAATGACTCCTTCCGTTCAGATCTCTAACCCTTGAATCCTTTCTGTAGCAGAGTATTATCAAGATCTGAACCTGGATCTTCTTTCTCTGAATCCTTGATGCTGAATCTCCTTTGCTGATGATCTTTCTTCACGATCTTCCTCACTATGATTGAGGTATTGCTTGATGTGTGTGGGCACTACTCTAATCACTAAGGTAGGTCGAAATTATCAAGGAAGAAGAGAGAGAGAGGGTGGCGGCCAAGGTAGAGAGAGAGGCTCAGGTTTTTTGAATCAGAAAGTGTAATTTTCCTGAAGCCTTCACCATCTATTTATAGCATTCCACTAGGGTTAGATTTGAATTATTTGGCATAAAAATAATGAAAATATCAACTTAAAAAGCCTACAAAGGTGGCCGGCCATGGCTTAGTGGATTGGGCCTTGCTTTTTGCAATTTTGCAATTTTAACACCTTTTGTATCTGATTTTCTCAAAAATGCCAATTTCCTAATTCAATCATTTAAATGCCAATTCTAACTATTTAATAACTATAAATAATTATTAAATAATATTGTCATTTATCATATTTATTAATTGAACCATACAAAGTATCATAATTAATAAATATGCCCCTATTAACTCTTTCTTTACAATTTCGCCCTTACATAGTGAAAATTTCACAAATAGACATAGTCTAATTTGTGAATTATAATTGATTAATCAAAACCAATTACATGAGTCTTACAAACAATATTATCTCAACTAGTGGGTGGACCATGGGTCTATATAACCGAGCTTCCAATAAGTAGATCAAGAATTTAGCACTAAAATTCACTAACTTATTAATTCTTCGTTGAATCCACGCATAGAACTTAGAATTGCACTCTCAGTATATAGAATGCTCTATATGTTTCACCATATAGACACATCATTAGTTATCCATTGTTATAATCCTAATGTGATCAATGATCCTCTATATGAATGATCTACGTAGTAAAGGGATTAGATTACCGTAACACCCTACTATGTATTTTATCCTTAAAACACTTGACCCCATATAAATGATATTTCAGCTTATGTGAAATGAGATCTCCACCATTTATTTTCGTTTGGTCAAGCTCGAAGGAGATCATCCTTTGCTGACTATTTGCCAGATATAAACTATAGATTCCATGTTTATGCTAGCGCTCCCACTCAATTGCACTACCGTGTTCCCAAAATGTACGTATCACCCTGACCTAAAAGTAGGCTTAACTAACAAATCAAAGAACACGAATAGCCTTTCAAGATTGAGCCTAATCATAACAGGATTAAGATCATTTGATCTAGGATCAACTTGGCGATATTGACTTGAATAGATTCTACGGTAAGTTTAATTAAATCTAAAACAAAGTTCAATATCGGTCCCTTCCGATGCATACTCCATGCATCCAACCTGAGCTTTACTTTAACCAATGTTCTGGAAAGAACATAGTATTTCTCCAAATACAAGTAAACTCTTGTTGTAGATTATCATATGAGTAAAACCCTGTGTCTGATAAATCTAGGAAACTTTATTCACATAGTCATGTTTACTTTCCAATGTGATGACAGCACAATAAACATGATCAAGTATGTGAAAAGGGTTTAAGAGGAATTTATAAATCAAATTGACAAGCAATTGATAAAGTGAACCAAAACATACACAAATGAATGAAAAATACTTCTGTTTCTTTATTGATGTTGAATAAAATAGATTACATTGAAATGGAGTTTCATTTAGGGCATAAAACCTAACAAACTCCCACTTGCACTAATATAAAACTAATTAGTACATATCAATTAATCCTAAATTCTGACGGTGCTTTTCAAAGGCTGTCACGGCCAAGACTTTGGTAAATGGATCAGCTAGGTTGTCCTCTGTGTCAACTTTCTCAACTAGTACATCCCCTCTTGCCACGTATTCTCTGATAATGTGATACTTCCTTTCAATGTGCCTGCTTCTCTTGTGGCTTCGAGGTTCTTTGCTGTTTGCTATTGCTCCATTGTTATCAGAGAGTAGTACCAGAGGCTTTTCCATTCCAGGAACAACTCCTATGCTGGTGAAGAACTTTCTTAGCCAGACAAGTTTTAGCAGCTTCCCCGTCGCTATGTATTCAGCTTCCATAGTTGAGTCCGATATCGCGGTTTGTTTAGCACTTCTCCAAACCACTGCTCCACCCCCAAGAGTAAACACCATCCCAGATGTAGATTTCCTGTCTTCAAGACTTGCCTGGAAATCTGAATGAGTGTAGCCTATGGGATTTAAAGCATTACCCTTGTAGACGAACACAAGATTCCTTGTACTCTTTAAGTATTTCAAAATATACTTAACTGCATTCCAATGTTCTTGTCCTGGATTAGACTGATACCTGCTCACGATTCCAACAGCATAACAGATGTCAGGTCTAGTGCATAACATTGCATACATTAGACTTCCAACTGCAGAGGCATAAGGAATTCTCACCATGTCCTCTATCTCTTGAGGATCAGTCGGAGACTGTTCCTTAGATAGACGAATACCATATCTAGAAGGCATGTTTGCCCCATTGGTGTTGCTCATGGAGAATCTCTCTAAGACTTTGTCTATGTAGGTTGTTTGAGAGAGAGCAAGAGATATGTTCTTCCGGTTTCTTATAATCTGAATACCAAGAACATAGGCTGCTTCACCCAAATCTTTCATATCGAATTGAGTGTTGAGCCATTCCTTGATGTGAGTCATTTTCTTGACATTGTTTCCAATGATCAAAATGTCATCAACATAAAGGAGCAGGAATACTACTATTTGGTCTTCCTTGAGTTGGTAAACACAAGGTTCATCTTCATTCTGAAGAAAGCCGTAGGTCTTGATGATTTCATCAAACCTTTTGTTCCATGAGCGAGAAGCTTGCTTAAGTCCATAGATAGACCTGTTTAACTTGCAAACTTTCTTTTCCTGCCCAGGAAGAACATAACCTTCTGGTTGCTCCATATAGATGATTTCTTCAAGTACCCCATTAAGGAAGGCAGTCTTGACATCCATTTGCCAGATTTCATAATCGAAAGCAGCAGCTATGGAGAGAAGAATTCGGATGGATTTGAGCATGGCAACAGGACTAAAAGTTTCCTCATAGTCCACGCCTTCTCTTTAGGTATAACCCTTGGCTACAAGTCTAGCTTTAAAAGTTTCGACTTCGCCTCCAGCTCCTCTTTTCTTCTTGTAAACCCACTTGCATCCTATCGGATGATAGTCGTCAGGTGCGTCTACATATTCCAAGACTTTGTTCTTTTTCATGGAATCCATTTCTGAATCCATGCCGGCTGACCATCGTTTCCGTTGTGGACTAGCCATTGACTGTTTATAGGTTAATGGATCGTCATCAATACCGCCACCTACGACCATATTGATTTCACCATCCAAGCCATAACGAGCAGGTTTTGTTGAAACCCTCCCACTACGATGAGGTACGGTTGTCTTCTGAACAGAAACTTTAGTAGTAGATTTCTCAGTTTGTTCAACTGAGGGAGTGGGATTGTCCTCTTCACGTGTGGAAGAGAATAGAACATTGGAAGGACTTATATCTGAAAGCATTTCCTCCAACACTACTTTACTTTATGATTTGAAATTCTTAATATAGTCATCTTCAAGGAAAGTTGCGTTTGTAGAAACAAACACTTTATCATCCTTGCGACTATCAAATAGTCCACCCCTAGTCTCTTTAGAATTACCGACAAACATGCAAACTTCAGTTCGTGACTCAAGTTTGCCGTCATTCTTTCTTAAGACATGAGCAGGGCACCCCCAGATTCTGTAATGGCGTAAACTGGGTGTACGACCATTCCAAAGTTCTAAAGGTGTCTTAGGGATTGATTTAGATGGAACAACATTTAAAATGTCAGTTGCCATCTGAATTGCATATCCCCAGAAGGACGTAGGTAGAGTTGAAAAACTAAGCATGGACCTAACCATTTCCAAAAGCGTGCGATTCCGTCTTTCTGCAACTCCATTTTGCTGTGGAGTGCTAGGGGCGGTTAATTGGGATTCAATTCCAAGTTCAATTAAATGATCTTTGAACTGCATATCCATATATTCTCCACCCCTATCAGTTCGCAAGATCTTTAATGATTTACCTAATTGGTTTTGGGCCAAAGCATGAAATTCTTGAAACTTTGCAAATGTTTCAGATTTCTTATGCATAAGGTAAATATGTCCATATCTAGAGTAATCGTCAATGAAAGTGACAAAGTACTCATAACCACCTCCGGCTTTGACATTCAAAGGTCCGCAGACATCGGAATGCACTAACCCTAGAGGGATTTTGGCACGCTCTCCCTTTGCAGAGAAAGAACGTTTAGTCATTTTTCCTTCTAGGCAGGACTCGCATACTGGCAGTTCACCTAAGACGACATTTTTCAATGGACCGTCTTTGGTTAGCCTATTGAGTCTATCAAAGCCTATATGACCTAAACGTAAATGCCATAGATATGTTTCATTATCATCAACGATCTTTTGCTGGAATTTAAAGTCCATCATGAGCATATGTGAAGTATTACTCTGACAAGGAGTTTATAACTTCAAGTTCAATTGCTAAGATATTAACTAGGAGTGGAATGAGAAGGGGATTATAGACGCTACAACACATCAATAAAACATAAGTAAGGTTTTGGTTCAAAATTCATACACAAGTTCAGAAAATAACAAGTAATGACATATGTTATAGAAATACTAAATCTAACATAGTTTATTTTCCAAGGTTTCCAACATAATAAAATACAGTGTCCCGGTAGGCGAGAGTCAAAGATAACATTAGTTGAATAGAGTTGTCAGCTCATCTAAAATTAAACATTTTAGCAACCTTTTATTCGATCAAAATGAGAATCCAACGTTGTCCCGGTAGGCGAGAGTCAAGGTTATTCTCATTTTATGAGCTTCCACCATTGTTTCATGTTTTATGAGTTTATCTCTAAGTAGTCACCGTAGGGGAGAGTCTAAATAGAGACGAAAACTCACAAAACACTTATCAAATGAAATCTTACGGTGTTAAAAGTGTTCCACGAATAACCATCCATAGGGGGACGAAGTCTAGCGTCTCGAGGTTATATTGAAAAAGTTTAACTATTGTAAGACCAACAATGGAGATCGAATATCTTTTGATTAAAAGCTCATCATTTAAAAAAAATATATATATGTATTTTGTATAATCATAATATTCGATATTATAATAATGAAAAATTACAAATTAAAGTTGGTTTAAATAAAAAATCAACTTTAATTAATTTTCAATTATTATTTAATTTGAAAAATAAATTCAAATAAATATCGAACAAGTTCCATAATATAATAATGAAAAATTACAAATCAAAGTTGGTTTAAATAAAAAATCAACTTTAATTAATTTTCAATTATTAATTAAATTCGAAAAAATAAATTCGAATAATAAATGGAACAAGTTCCATAAAATAATAATGAAAAATTACAAATCAAAGTTGGTTTAAATAAAAAATCAACTTTAATTAATTTTCAATTATTATTTAAATTCGAAAAATAAATTCGAATATTTAAATGGAACAAATTTGAAAATATCTCGCTTAAGTTGTTTTAGAAGAATCTAAAAAATCAACTTAAATATCTTTCAAATCAGATTTAATTAAATTTAAAATAAAGTTGTAACCACTTAATTTGAAGATATTCCATTTTAAGTTAATATTCGAAAAGATATTAACCTAAAAAATATCTAGAATATTCCATTTTAAGTTAATATTCGAAAAGATATTAACTTAAAAAATATCTAAAGAATCTTAATAACCAATCCCTAAAATTCCTCAACTTAATTTTGAAATTTTAAATTCAAAAGATATTCAGATTTAAGTTGGTTAGTTGTAGATAACTAAATATCAACTTAAATAGGAATATTTAATGAAAAATTTAAATTAAGCTTCAGAAAGAATCTAGAGGGTTATAATTCTATATTTAATTAAATACAAGAAAATACAAATAGTTTAGCTTAGAATATAAAATTCTTTAAACTATGATTTTCTAAATTAATTTCAAAATAAATGAAATTAATTATGTTGCTAATTAATTTTTAATTAGGTTAAACTAGTGTAATTAACCTAGTACAGTCATTCAAATCAGGCAAATGGGCCTTCACAATTGGGGTGGTTCATGTGAGGGGGTGCTGGGTTCAGTATGTCGTACCCACTTCTATGGCTCCCAACTCTCACACAAGGCCCAAAAGAGAGGAATTTAACCTTAATAAGAACAACTGTTATTAATTGAATAGGCCCAAAAACTAAATGGGCCTAAATAAATTCTATCAAGAACTATGATAATTTATTTTAGCAACAACAACCTATATGTATCTATAATCAAATTAAACACATAGGCTCACACAGGCACACTTTGGATGGGTCCTATCATGTTGCTAGGTCATACACAGATGAAAGAAGATTGTAAATATACCTGTTATAAATTATTATCTTGACCAAGGGAGCCATCAGATCATTAGATCTGGCAAAAAGTAACCATGGCTATTTGCAATCAAGTAATAATAGGTTTTGAAAACTTACACACAAGTTAAAACACATACTCCTGCAACAAGGATAGTTGGATAGTTGGATGTAGGATTTATTTAATTTTAAATTAAATAATTAATTTCGAAAATAATTAATTAAAAAAAAAATTTGAAAAATTTAAAAAATAAAAAAAAAATTCGAAAATTATTTAAATATTTAAATTTAAAATTAAACCTACAATTTTGAAAAATTAGGTTTCAACCAACCTAAATATCATTTCAAAAATTTGCTAACTACTTTTAAATTTTAAATGTTATTTTATAAATAAAAATTAAATAAAAAATTAGAAAAGATAAATAAATATCTTTTTTAAATTTTAAATGTAATTTAAATAAATAAAATAACAAAATTTAAAAAATTAGCGAAATATCTCATATCATTTAAAAATTACATGATTAAAATTATCTTATTTTAAATTTAAAATAAGATAAGATATAATCAAATTTTAAAATAAGATAGATTTTTAAGCAAGAAGATGATACTAATTCTATTCAAATTCAAATTACACTAATATCTTGAATTAAATTTAAAAAATATTAAATTAATTCAAAATGATAATTAGAATTGAATTAGGAATAGTAATAGTATAAATACAAAACTATACAAAAAATCGGAAGTTAATTCCATGAAAAAGCAGGAAAAATCAAAGAAAAACGAAAAAATTGTGAGCTGTACGGACAGTTTTCGCGATCGCATGAAAATTTTAGCACAGCCCCGATTTTTTCAAATCTTCAAAAATTCATAACTAATTCAAATAAAATCAAAATTGAGTTCTCTAAAAGGCTAGCTTGCTTAATTTTTTCATACTATCCAATAAAAATAATTCCAGAAACATAATTACAATTATTTTTCACGAAAAATTTACAAACATCAATCAATCATCAAATAACACTCAATACAACATGATACCATCCAAAAACAAACAAACAATCGTTTTAAAGTCCAAATTTCTTGCAAGTAAATCAATTACCATGGCTCTGATACCAGTTGTTGGAAATTATTTTACCAGGATCTTAGATCTACTCACAAGTATGTTTATTAACATCCTAAATAAGAACTTTCTAAAACGATAAATTAAACACATATAAAGTTTAAGAAACCTTACATTGGGTGCAGTGGAATTAAATGACTCCTTCCGTTCAGATCTCTAACCCTTGAATCCTTTCTGTAGCAGAGTATTATCAAGATCTGAACCTGGATCTTCTTTCTCTGAATCCTTGATGCTGAATCTCCTTTGCTGATGATCTTTCTTCACGATCTTCCTCACTATGATTGAGGTATTGCTTGATGTGTGTGGGCACTACTCTAATCACTAAGGTAGGTCGAAATTATCAAGGAAGAAGAGAGAGAGAGGGTGGCGGCCAAGGTAGAGAGAGAGGCTCAGGTTTTTTGAATCAGAAAGTGTAATTTTCCTGAAGCCTTCACTATCTATTTATAGCATTCCACTAGGGTTAGATTTGAATTATTTGGCATTAAAATAATGAAAATATCAACTTAAAAAGCCTACAAAGGTGGCCGGCCATGGCTTAGTGGATTGGGCCTTGCTTTTTGCAATTTTGCAATTTTAACACCTTTTGTATGTGATTTTCTCAAAAATGCCAATTTCCTAATTCAATCATTTAAATGCCAATTCTAACTATTTAATAACTATAAATAATTATTAAATAATATTGTCATTTATCATATTTATTAATTGAACCATACAAAGTATCATAATTAATAAATATGCCCCTATTAACTCTTTCTTTAGAATTTCGCCCTTACTTAGTGAAAATTTCACAAATAAACATAGTCTAATTTGTGAATTATAATTGATTAATCAAAACCAAATACATGAGTCTTACAAACAATATTATCTCAACTAGTGGGGGGACCATGGGTCTATATAACCGAGCTTCCAATAAGTAGATCAAGAATTTAGCACTAAAATTCACTAACTTATTAATTCTTCGTTGAATCGACGCATAGAACTTAGAATTGCACTCTCAGTATATAGAATGCTCTATATGTTCCACCATATAGACACATCATTAGTTATCCATTGTTATAATCCTAATGTGATCAATGATCCTCTATATGAATGATCTACGCAGTAAAGGGATTAGATTACCGTAACACCCTACTATGTATTTTATCCTTAAAACACTTGACCCCGTATAAATGATATTTCAGCTTATGTGAAATGAGATCTCCACCATTTATTTTCGTTTGGTCAAGCTCGAAGGAGATCATCCTTTGTTTACTATTTGCCAGATAGAAGCTATAGATTCCATGTTTATGCTAGCACTCCCACTCAATTGCACTACCGTGTTCCCAAAATGTACGTATCACCCTGACCTAAAAGTAGGCTTAACTAACAAATCAAAGAACACGAATAGCCTTTCAAGATTGAGCCTAATCATAACAGGATTAAGATCATTTGATCTAGGATCAACTTGGCGATATTGACTTGAATAGATTCTACGGTAAGTTTAATTAAATCTAAATCAAAGTACAATATCGGTCCCTTCCGATGCATACTCCATGCATCCAACCTGAGCTTTACTTTAACCAATGTTCTGGAAAGAACATAATATTTCTCCAAATACAAGTAAACTCTTGTTGTAGATTATCATATCATTAAAACCCTGTGTCTGATAAATCTAGGAAACTTTATTCACATAGTCATGTTTACTTTCCAATGTGATGACAGCACAATAAACATGATCAAGTATGTGAAAAGGGTTTAAGATGAATTTATAAATCAAATTGACAAGCAATTGATAAAGTGAACCAAAACATACACAAATGAATGAAAAATACTTCTGTTTCTTTATTGATGTTGAATAAAATAGATTACATTGAAATGGAGTTTTATTTAGGGCATAAAACCTAACATGAATTGGTTTGGGGTTGAATTGGTTCAGTTATAAATTTTTGAAAAATTCCTGCACTGAACCGGAATTCCAGTTCAGGGAGGCCAGTAGGAACCGGTCTACCGGTTGGCTTCTAGGAATTTTTCCCAAAACCAGAATTCCGGTTAGTGAACCGGTCTACCGGTTGGGGAAAATTTGGGAACCCTAGTTCTTCCCATTTTTGTGTTATTTACGGTATTGCCTTGTTATTTATCGATAGGGAAACTTTTAGTTTCTAGTTTAAGTCCCCGGGAAGTGATTTAGCGTGTCACTTATTAGTGTTGTGATTAATGTGATTTAGGAGCCTATAATTCGCCGAGCAGATAGTTCCACTCAGGTTGACCGGCACACCTGAATTCAGAATTGAGGTAAGTATGCATATGTATTTGCATGTTTAGCGTGCATGTTAGGAAGCCTGTTAGATTACATTAGATATGTATGTTGGCTACGTACCATCTGATAGTATCACATCGGTACGGGTAGAGTATGACTAGCGTACTGATTATAGGCTTATATTATGGTCGATGGTACTGTACTATTTGACCGTATCACATCGGTGTGCTCAGAGTATCACTGACATATTGAGTATATGTTGATACAGTAACACATCGGTACGGCTAGAGTATGACTAACGTGCCGAGTATAGGCTGTTACTATGTTAAAAGTACCGTCGTATGAACGTTCGAGACTCGATACCGTGTGGGACACGGGGATTAGGGTTGTGGTTAGGGGTATGGGCGTCTGATCATAACCTGGGATTTATGTATGTTTTATGATTTATGCTTTTCTTACTGAGTCTGTCGACTCACAGTGCTATGTTTATGTGTAGGTAAGGGCAAGGCCAAAGCTGAGGAATCGTGAGAACGAGCAAATGAAGATTGTATATGTCGGGGCGATTAGGCCTGGAGCGTAAGATCCTCGGGACATCAGGGCTTTTGTTGTTAGTCGCTGGGCGACAAATATTTTGGTAAATGACTAGTAAACTTTTATAAAGTATTTTGTGAACGGGATCCCGAAATATTTTGTATGTAATATTATAAGTTTAATTAAATAGCAAAATTTTCATTAACCTCGTTGATTAGCAACGAGCTGCACAGTACGTTCAAAATCACGTTAACACGCCTATGCTAGTTAGGGTGTTACATAGGCAAATTTAAACAGCTAAATAAGTGGGCAAGCCCGACCACCACACTCAAGCCTCATCTAAATCTAACGCTCGTTTTGCCAAAGAATGAGCAGCATGGTTCTTTGACCGATTACAATGCAACAGGAATATGCCACTGAAACAATTCCTAATATGATTAATATCAATAAGAACAATACCAAACTCATTGAAACAAGCGGCCAAGCTATTAACAGCAAGAACTGCTCACTGACAATCAGAGAAAGCAGTAATCACCATATACCCCATCTACACGCAGTAAGAAAGCCAATAGAGCAAAGCTTTGGCTTCGGTAACGTGAGGTTCCAACAAACCCGCGCAAGGAGCCGCACTTGAGAATAGGACATGCCCCAAACAATTGGAAACAAAAGCCCCCATCCCTATTTTTCGGTTCTCAACACAAACCCTAGCATCCACAAAAAGATTGAACTCACCAAGAACCAGATTCGTCTCAGATGAGGCCAACCGATTACTTACATTGCTAGAAGTCGGACCCAAAGAAGCTGACTCGACATTATTAGCATCTTGATATTTCCATAAATAATCCATGGCCCAGGCAAAAATACATAAATTATAGGTGTGTTTTGTAATATTTTTTTAATTAGTAATTTTTTGTTAATTAAAAAGTGAAAATATTATTTTAATCAGTATTTTAGGTGTCTTTAATTTTGACAAAAAAAATCACTTTAAAAAAATTTCAAAATGCTATATCTTTATATATTAAAAGTGGCTATGTAATGACAATTCTTAATTCAACAGTATTTTAATTTTTTATTTTGTTAAACTTAACAAAAAGCTATCCCTGTCGTTAACTTTAAAATAATATATATATATATATAAATTAAACCCTTAAGGTGCCTTTTTAAACCCCGACTCATGTGATATTTTCATATCATCACCAATGTAATTTTCAATTTCAAAATTCAACTGAAGCAAGGGAATAGAACATTTCGAAGTCGATAGGCTAATTCAATGGAGCATTCGATTTTTGAATCAAAATCAATCGTGGAAACCCAAAATATTTTTTGTAAGTACTGTAGTCGATAGACCGATTCAATGGAGCATTCGATTCTTGAATCGAAATCAATCGTGGAAACCAACAATCATTTTCCGCAACTATTGTAGAAAAATTGGTATAAGTGTAAGTTAGAGAAAATAGTTTAAACACAACTGAAGCGATTCAATGGTGCATTTCATTTTCGAATCAGAATCGATTTCAATTTGTTGTCAATTGATCAGCTCCGTAATGGTCAATTGAGGCAAAAAACGATTTGATTGATACCATTGAAATACCCATAGAACCGTTACTCTATATATTCATGTCTACGATTGAGCATTCAATTTTAATTTGTTGTCCATTGATTCATTTGAGCTTCAGAATGGTCGATCCATTTGTTTTTACATTCAGGTTTTTGATTTCATCACAAGGTTAATACAAAGCGTTTCTCCAACAAGTTGTCAGCAAGCTTTTGGGAAAATTTATGCGACCCAAAAATTTCTAGAAAATTTCACTGGTGATCAGGTATAAATTATAAACAAATTGATCTTTTAATTTTTATATGTTAGGAGAAGTAAAGAAAGGAACACAATCTTATTACTTTGCATTTATTGAAATTAGATACAGTTTTGAACTTTTTATTCTGTTAAACTTAATAGAAGACTAACGCTCTCGTTAACTTTAAAATAATATATATAAATTAAACCATTAAGTCGGCTTTTTTAAACCGCAACTCCTGTGATATTCTCATATCATCACTAGTGTAATTTTTAATTTCAAAATTCAACTCAAGCGAGGGAGTAGAAGATTTCTAAGTCAATAGACTGATTTAATGGAGCATTTGATTTTTGAATCAGAATCAATCGTGGAAACCCCAAATATTTTCTGCAAGTATTGTAGTCGATAGACCGATTCAATGGAGCATTCCATTTTTGAATCAGAATCAATCGTGGAAATTCCAAATATTTTCTACAACTATTGTAGAAAAATTGGTATAAGGTTAAGTTGGAGAAAATAGTTTAAACACAACTGAAGCGATTCAATTGTGCATCCCATTTTCGAATCAGAATTGAATTCAATTTGTTGTCAACTGATCAGCTCTGTAATGAACGATTGAGGTGAACAACGATTTGGTTGATACGATTGAAATATCCACATAATCGTTACTCTATATATTCATGTATACGATCGAGCATTCGATTTTTATTTGTTGTCGATTGATTCATTTCAGCTTCAGAATGGTCCATCCCTTTGTTTTTCTCATTCAGGTTTCTAATTTCTTCAAAAGGTTAATACAAAAGGTTTCTCCAACGAGTTGTCAGCAAGCTTTTTGGAAAGTTTATGAGACCCGAAAATTTCAAAAAATTTCTCCGGTGATCATGTATAAAATATAAACAAACTGATCTTTTACTTTTTATATATTAGGAGAAGTAAAGAAAGGAAAACAATCTTATTACTTTGCATTTATTGAAATTAGATGAACTGAAGTTCACAATTATTAATGGGTCTTTTTCTCATTTGAATGAGCTTTGGTACAAAAATATACTACAATATCTATTCTTAGATTCTCTATAATGGAGTCTTAGGGTGATGTGTAATCCGTGAATGACTCTCTTTACCGGTACTGACAAATAAATTAGTTGAGAATTGGAGGGACGTGTCAAGTTAGAAGATGCAAGATTTGACAGGAAATTTTTGGGTCATGATGTGTAAGAGGTATTCTACTATCACTTTACTACCATAAAACAAGATAGTATATTAATAAGGTTAATATTCACTCCTCTATCCTGTTGGTACCTAAGTATAGGAGGATTATGTCGTCTGGGCCAAACCTGAGCCAAAACTTCACTTATAACCAAAATACAAGATCTTGTTGATAGAAGGAAGTTAGAAGATTAAACTGTTGATTTTTTTTATTATGGTATGTATGCTTTACTTACCTTGTTATTTTGCTACCAATCTAAATTACTTATGTGAAATTGATTTATAATGTTTTATTTTGGTATTTTGGGTTGATGTGAAATTCCTTAGTTAATAATTGTTGCTGGATCCTTAATTGAGGCATTTGTGTAAAGTTTACAGATGATTTATCTTGTGAGGGCGTAGAATATATTTTGGTTTCTATTTACTACTTGAAAAACATGATGAGGTTTGGAATCTTTTCTTCATTGACATTGACCATTCATGCATTCAAATAAGTAAAGAGGTGCCTACATGTAGAAATTGTTTGAATTATTTTACTAGGATCTAGATTTACTAACAAGTATGTTTTTAACATCCCAAACATGAACTTCTAAAATGATATGAAATAAACACATATAAAGTTTCAGAAACTTTACAGTGGATGCAGCGGAATTATAATGGCTCCTTCCACTCAGATCTCTAACCCTTGTATCCTTTCTATAGCAGAGTATCACCAAGGTCTGAGCCGGAATGTCTTTCTCTTGAATCTGGATTCTTCACATTGAGTACCACTTGATGTGTGTGGTCACTTACTCTAATCACTCTAGGGTTCGGTTTGAAGAGAGGAAGAGAGAGAGAGGGTTTCGAAATAGGTAGAGAGAAGGTGGCTCAAAATTTAACTGAAGGAAAGAGTTTGCATCATCTTTTCCTTTGAGGTCATCACTACCTATTTATAGGAAAGTACTTAGGATTAGGTTAGATTTATTTGGCATTAAAATAATGAAAAATAAAATGGTAAATTGCTCCTCAAGTTGCCGGCCATGGATATTGGGCCCCACTTTGCAATTTTGCCATTTTTCCAATTTAAACACTTAAATTATAAAACAAATTATTTAATAATAAAATTAATTATTAAATAAAATTGTCATTTAATATATTTATTAATTAGACTTAATAAAGTCTCTTAATTAACAAAAAACCCTAGAATCTCTTTTCTTCACAATTAAGCCCTAGCTTAGTGAAAATTCATAAACTAGACATACTCTAATTTTAGAATTATAATTGATTAATTAAAATCAATTAACTCAGTCTTACAAGCAGTATTGTCTCAACTAGTATGTGGACCATGGGCCTATATATCTGAGCTTCCAATAAGCAGTTCTAGAATTTACCAAGTAAATCCACTAACTGATTAATTCATCATTGCATCTACTATAGAACTTAGAATCTCACTCTCAGTTATATAGAACGCTAGCTCTATATGTTCCACGATATAGATACGTTATTAATTATTCATTGTTATAATCTCAATAATTAATGATCCTCTATAGATTATTTACATTGCATAGGGATTAATTTACCGTTACACCCTTCATTGTATTTTATCCTTAAAACACTTAGCCACCTATAAATGATATTTCAGTGAACTAACATAATCACTAAAATGAGTACTCAACCATTTATCTCTGTTTAGCCAAGCTCGAAGGAAATCATCATTTCACTTCTATGTCTAGATAGAAGCTATAGATTCATATCTATCATTAGCGCTCCCACTCAATTGCACTACCATGTTCCCAAAATGTACGCATCACCCTAACCAAAAAGTAAGCTTAACTAACAAATCAAAGAACATGAATAATATTCTTGAGATCGAACCTAACAATGTCAAGACTAAGATCATTTGATCTAGGATGAACTAGGTGATATTGAATTTAATAGATACTACGGTAAATTTATCATATCTAATTCAAGTTGAATATTGGTCCCTTCCAATGCATACTCCATGCATCCAACCCAAACTTTACTTTAACCAATGCCCTAGAAAAGACATAGCACTTATCCAAGGTGCAAGTAAACTATGTTGTAGATTATCATATCAGTTAAACCCTATGGACTGATAAATCTAGGAATACATTTAATCACATAAACTTGATTACTTTCCACTGTGCTGACGACACAATAAATAAGAATACCAATGTGATAAGGATTTGGATGAATTTATAAATCAAATAAACATATAAATGATAACATGAACCAAATGATACAATAAATAAGTGATGAAAATACTTCTGTTTCTTTATTGATAATTAAATGATAAAAATTACATTGAAATAGAGTTTTATTTAGAGCACAAAGCCCAACAGTAATGTACTTTGGGATTATACTATTTGTAGGTTCGTGAAAGCAAGGAAGCTCCAATTTGAGAGAACAATATGTGGGCTAAAATGCTTCAATGGAGAAGGAATTTTAGTACGGACACTATCCGGGAGGTAACTTATGTCAGGTAATATGACTGTGTCATTCTGTACAAACTATCCTTTTTTGTTATCTTTAATTTTCGTTTAGAATTCAACATATTCATTTATCTCAGTCGAACAGTTGTATTGATATTTTTAGCTAGACTATATGGAATTTTGTTTCCAAGATTTATTGCATTCCTTTGTATTACTTCTTTTAGTGATGGGATTCTGAATCCTGATTATACTAATTGCCCATCGGTATATTTTAATTGGTTCTCCCAAAGCAATAAAGAGTTACTCACGTTGACTCCTATTCATGAAGAAGTATGTTTACATCTTTTATGATAAATCATTATTGTAAACATCCATAAAGATATAACACTTATATGTATTAATGTCACTCACATTGTAATTAAGACCATTTTTTGGCATTAGTATATCATTGGATTTAAAACTTCATGTAATTTTGACATGACTTTTCCTAAATGTGAATTGAGGTAGTGACTCAGATTATGTATTTATGCTGCCCTATATATTAAGGATAGAATATTGAGATGACAATTGTATATCATAACATGCCTAAGAGGGGTAGCACAAACAGTTGGGCAACTACATATCAAATACTGTAGTTTTTTACTACAAACATGGTAAACATTGGTGGGTTGCCAATTTAAGAAAAGAAAACACACTATTCTTTTAGGTATAGTCATAACAAGTATATTTGAAATATATGTGATGAAACATAACATATGTACTTAAAATAGTCTACACAAAATTTGTGCATTTTGACTCTTATGAATTTGAGTATAAATCTAAGAACAATATAGTTTGTTAGTGTTATTATTTTGTGACAGTGTATGTTTTGTTCAATGTCTAGTCGTATCTGGATTTTTAGACTATTATATCTGCACTAACGTTTGTTTACGAGAGTCTCTTTTAAGTGTTAGTTAGTGCCAGCTGGACTTATCGTTGTGGTCATATATATAATCAGTTTCTGTTAGTAAAGTGGTTATCCATTTAATCATTCAGACAGTTATTTCGGTTGTTTTTAGAGAGATAGTCGTATCTTGTTTCTTGTGATTGTGATTACAGGTTAGATCTTGAAGCTTGAGAGTGTTCGTCAATGGCGGAATGATCTGAATCTGGAATTGTTGAGTTCAAACTGAAGGGATTTCAGTGTCATCTTCATCATCAGATCTGAAGGGATTTCAGATTGAAGACTTGTTGAAGAGGAGCTCGATTCTTTGCCTGAGGATTGTGCATTAACAATCAGTGTTCTTGATTGTCGTTGGTAATTCATTACTATTTGCTGGAAAGGTTGTATTTGATTCCTTTAGAGAGAATTGGACATTGTCATATGAACCTTTGATTAATAGTGGATGAATTTACCCTGGTTCGGGGAACCCAAGCACTAGTCGGCTGAGATGTGTTCTCAGTGCAGATGAAGCTTGTAAATTGATGTGTGATTTACTGCTTAAAGTTTAATTCTTGTTCATAACTCATATCTTGAAATCGATCAATCTAAAGATGTACAACTTGGTAACTTGAATCATTCAAATCTACTAGTTGCACTTTCATTTGGTATCAGAGCCTGAAATTTTATAAAAATTTGTGTTAGATCCTACTACTGTATGATTCTTGATCGTTGATTCTTGAATCAACCTTGACGATCGATTCTGTTGCAGCTAACCTCCTCTGAGTTCTCTCTCAAAGAACTACAGAACATTTGTGTGTCTGTTTATCACTTCTGTGTGTAGGATGGAAATGTTCAGAGAAGGAGGCTCCACCTCGAGACCTCCTATGCTGGAAGGAGCCAATTATCCATACTGGAAAACCAAGATGCGTGCTTTCTTGAGAGCTGTTGATGAAAGAGTCTGGATGTCCATAGAAGAAGGGTGGTGGAAACCAACGATGATGGAGAATGAAATCGTCATACCCAAACCCATGAGTCAATGGACCACTGTTGAAATGGAAAGAGCAAATTTCAACTCAAAGGCTCTTCATGCCTTGTTCAACGCTGTCTCCACTAACCAGTTGAAGGTTATAGCCAATTGTGAAATTGCTAAGGAAGCTTGGGAGAAGCTAAAGATTAAGAACGAGGGAACTGATGCTGTCAAGAAATCAAGGCTGCGTGCCTTGGCAAAGGCTTTCGAAAATCTCACCATGGAGGAGGATGAGTCTGTGGCTGAATTCCATGCAAAACTTTGTGACATCTCTAATGAATCATATGCTCTGGGGAAAACTTACTCTAACTCGAAACTGGTTCGAAAGGTGCTTGGTGTCCTCCCCAGAAGATTCATGTCCAAAGTTACCTCTATCGAAGAAATGAGAAACATTGAGGAACTCGATCTTGACGAACTCATCGGGTCATTACAAAACTATGAGCTATCACTGTCTAGGTGGAAGAAAACCAAGAAACAAAAGGAGATGGTGAAAGAAAAATCAGAGGTTGGCATTGCACTTATTCACCAAGAAAACAAAAAACCTGTTCTGGAGGACTTAAATGGCATTACAGATGAAACTGTTGCCATGTTAACAAGAAACTATGCAAAGTTCTTGGAAAAGAACTACAGGAAAAATTCACCAGCTGACAAAGAAAATCTGCTCAAGAGAAACAAAGGATTAAATTTCAAACCAGGACAAGCCGCAACTGATCAAAAGGGGCGAGGGATTAAGTGCAGAGAATGTGATGGATACGGTCACATTCCGGCTGAGTGTGCCAACACACTAAAAAAGAAAAAGGCCCTTGCAGCAACATGGAGTGATAGTGATGAGGAAAAGAACTCCACAGCCAGTGAAGGATCAGATGAGGAGAAGCAGGTACTTGCATTCATGGCCCAAAGCTGTAATCCAGTTGAATCTGAAGATGATGCAGTCTCCACCTCATCAGAAGCAGACAGCACAGGTTGTCAACATGCTTATGAAGAAATGTTTGCACAATGGGAGTACATGACTAAACAGATTCGTGCCCTAAAGAACTCCCTTGGGCAAGTGGAGACTGAAAAAGGAAAGTTAGAAGACTCTGTCAAAAATCTCAACCGACTTCTTGATGAAAAGGAGAATGAGATCTACAAACTCACAGCTGATCTAATCCGAACCAAGCAAGCTTTACAGTTCATTCCCCCAGGCACTGCTGCCATCAATAAACCCTACAGCTTCAGAAGCCCTATGGTGATCGAACTTCATTAGGATATAAGATGCTTTACAAACAAGGGAATGAATCGTCTGTTGAGCATTCCTTACCCTCCAATGTCAATTCATCAAAGAAGGAAGATGGGTCTCCTGACACCTCAATCACCATTAATGAATCTGACTCATCTGAGAGGAGACAGGTTCCAACTGGACCTACCAAACTCAAATTTGAAGGAAGGAGGACTGATGCTGACAACTTTCCACAGAATGACAATTTCATTCCTACATGTCATTTCTGTAATAGGAGAGGTCACATTCGACCTAAGTGTTACAAATTGCAGAACTACTTGAAAGCCATGATCAATCGACCAAATAGTTTCCCTCCACCAAATAAGTCACATGGACGTAAACCTCGTCGAGAATGGAAAATAAAGTCCAAACCAAATTCTGATGTTGGTTTGGTTGCAAAGCTATCTCTGTCTGCCTTTGTTGAAGGTCAGTGGTACTTCGACAGTGGATGTTCGCGTCACATGACTGGAAATAAGAAATTGCTAGTTAACTTCAAAGATGAAAAAGGGGGATCTGTCACTTTTGGGGATGGCAACAAAGGACAGATTGCTGGGAGAGGTGATGTAAATGTGAATGGAGCAGCTCAACTGACAAATGTCTTATATGTGAGAGGACTCAAAGCAAATCTCATCAGCATCGGTCAATTGTGTGACGACAATCTCTCTGTAAGTTTCACTAAAACTCAATGTTTAGTTTCATCTGATGGGTGTGTTGTCTTAACAGGAAACGACCGTAGACCGGTGCTATCTTGTATGCAATACCATAGTGTGCAACAGGACCTTCTTGGACAAACCTGACTTATGGCACTACAGGCTGGGACACTTGAACTACAGAGATCTCCAAAGATTGGTGAAGCTTCAAGCTGTAAAGGGAATTCCTGACATGAAAGTTTCCAAGGAGAGAGTATGTGGTCCATGTCAGCTTGGAAAACAGCATAAGGCATCTCATCCCACAATTAATAGACTTCTCACCTCTCGTGTGTTGGAACTAATGCATGTTGAGTTAATGGGGCCAATGCAGAATGAAAGTATCAGTGGGAAAAGATATGTAATGGTCTTGGTGGATGACTACTCTCGGTTTACCTGGGTTGAATTTCTTAGAGACAAGTCTGACACATTTGGATCATTCTCTGCCTTGATACTGAGATTGCAAACTGAGAAAGACTCCAAAGTTGGAAAAGTTTTTCGACTAAGAAGTGACCATGGAAAAGAGTTCAAAAATTCCATATTCTCAGAGTTCTGTAATGGCATGGGAATTCACCATGAGTTTTCAGCCCCAAAAACTCCTCAGCAGAATGGAGTTGTTGAACGAAAAAACAGAACACTACAGGAAATGGCTCGGGTCATGATGCAGGCCAGAGATATCTCAAAACGATTTTGGGCTGAAGCTGTAAATACTGCCTGCTACGTGTGCAATAGAGTTCATCTTCGCACTGGTACCTCTCAAACTGCCTATGAGCTATGGAAAGGAAGACCTCCTAACGTGAGCCACATGCATATTTTCGGATGTACGTGTTATGTCCTGAACGATCGGGATCACTTGACCAAGTTTGATCCCAGGAGTGATGAAGGAACATTTTTGGGGTACTCCACCAACAGTCGGGCTTACAGAGTATTCAACAAACGGACTCTCACTGTAGTTGAATCAATGAATGTGAAATTTGATGATTTAGAAGGACATGAAGATGTGTGGATCGAAGATGACTCTCCTGTTCTCTCAGGCTCTAGACCAGTCCTCACTAGACAGCCTCAAGTGTACCCTGATACTTCTACAGAGTCTCTAAATACAGCATCAGGCATATCAGGTGACAATCAAGCCAGTGCCAGTGGTCCAGGAAGAGGAAATGAAGTTGATAGTGCCCTGACCAATGAACCCCAACAGGTCAAAGTTCATAAAAACGGGCCCCCATCCTGGGTTGAGAAAGCTCATCCTCAGGCCACTGTCATAGGAAATCCAAATGATACCATGGTCACTAGACGTAAACTGCAGAATTTGTTAGCCTTTGCCTGCTATCTGTCACAGATTGAGCCCAAAAGTGTTCGAGATGCATTATTAGATGAGTTCTGGTTGGCTGCCATGCAGGATGAAATGGGAAATTTCAAGAGGGCGGGTGTACGGATAATGGTCCCTCGACCAGATGGTGCAAATGTTATAGGGACAAAATGGTTGTTTAAAAACAAGTCTGATGAATTTGGGACAGTGACTCGAAATAAAGCACGACTTGTGGCTCAAGGATATAGTCAGGTCGAAGGCATCGACTTTGATGAAACATTTGCACCCGTGGCTCGATTAGAATCCATTCGGCTACTTCTTATCATTGCTTGTTTTTTGAAGATCAAACTCTTTCAAATGGACGTCAAGAGTGCCTTTCTCAATGGGGTAATTCAAGAGGAAGTCTATGTCAAACAACCACAGGGGTTTGAAGATCCACATCATCCACACCATGTGTACAAGCTCAATAAAGCCTTATATGGACTGAAGCAGGCCCCACGTGCGTGGTATGATAGACTCACCTCATTTCTCCTCTCTCATGGCTTCACTCGAGGTACTGCAGATAGCACTCTATTCATTAAACATATTGACAAAGGAATCTTTGTTGCCCAAATATATGTGGATGATATCATTTTTGGCTCAACTTGTGATACTGAAGTTCAAACATTTGTCACTTTAATGACTAATGAGTTTGAAATGAGTTTAATAGGTGACCTTACTTTCTTTCTAGGACTCCAAATAAAACAACTAGATCATGGCGCATTCATTTCACAGTCTAAATATGTCAAGTCTATGTTAGATAAGTTTGGCTTCTCTCAGGTCAAGCATGCACACACACCAATAGGCACCACGTCCAAATTGTCACGAGATGAGTCTGGTGACCCTGTTGACCCCACTCTATACAGAAGTATGATAGGTGGCTTACTGTATCTTACAGCAAGTCGCCCTGATATATCCTTTAGTGTAGGTTTATGTGCCAGGTATCAAGCCACTCCTAAACAGTCTCATCTCTCTGCCGTCAAAAGAATTTTCAAATATCTAGCTGGGACGGTTAACTATGGTCTTTGGTATAGTTGTGACACGAATACATCTTTGGTCGGATATAGTGACTCTGATTGGGCAGGATGTATAGATGATAGGAAAAGCACTTCAGGGGGTTGCTTTTACATTGGGAATAACCTTGTCTCGTGGTATAGCGAAAAATAGCAGTCCATCTCCCTTTCCACTGCAGAAGCAGAATATATTGCGACGGATTGTTGCACTCAATTGATATGGCTGAATAAAATGCTTACTGATTATGGGTATCCTCAACACACACTGACCATCTTTTGTGACAGTACAAGCGCCATCAACATCTCTAAAAACCCTGTGCAGCACTCTCGGACCAAACACATCGACATCAGGTACCACTTTATCCGAGAACTAGTTGAGTCAAATATGCTGTCAATATCTCATGTGCCCACAACAAATCAATTAGCAGATTTGTTCACTAAAGCTTTAGATACTCAAACTTTTACTCATTTAAGAACATGTATTGGTCTCTGTACCATCTAAACTGTTCTTAGTGTCATCTGATCAATCTATTTTGCCTATGAGTATGCATGTATGTCACAGTTCTTCAGCAATGGTTCTTCTGTCCTTCCCCATCTACTATATACTACATTGATTGTTACTACACTTGAATCTTCCCCAGTCAAAAAGGCTACCTCTTCCAGATGCAATGGGAAGAGCTCTCATACAACTGGTTCTAATAAGTAGTATGCTCCTTCTATATTAGTTCTTGGTACTCAAAGAGGACGGCTACATCTCTGGAAGAGAGTGAAAGCCATGTCTGGGTACTAAAGCAAAAGCCAGAGTGATATATAAAAAAAAAGGCTTCAAATAAAAAAAAACAATACAAAAATCGTTATTTTCCAACTATCAGTTGGTTCTTAATTGAGAGAGTGGTCCAGCTGAATTTCACTCTTCTTGGACAACATGAGATCACTGTTCACACACGAATGGAGATTCAATGTGTAGTGCTCTTGTAAGTACCATTGTCGCTAGGGAAGGGGAATGATCTGTTGCTCTAGTTGTGCAGTTCGTGTGCTCTCAGAAACACTGTTCATTGATCAGCTGATATATTTTTTTTGTCTTAAAAGTTGAGTATCTTGAAGTTTTTTTGTTTTTTTTCTATTTTGTCTAAGTGTGGGCTAAATGCAAATATTGTTGGTATATTTGTCACAATTCTGGTTTCTTTGATACATTCATTGCCTGATGACGTTGGTTTGTTTCGTTTAGTGTGCCATATGATGTGGTAGTAAATATTCAATTTGGGCGCGTACGGTTTATTTGGCAAAAATCAAATTTTAAAAAAAATCATCATCATTTTTTTTGCCTGGTCAGTTGTGTCATGGTGCCTATACTTAAGGCCTACGGAAAGTGATCAGTCTCACTTCTTCACTTTCCTCTCCGAAACCCTAAGCTCTGCCTCATCCAAATTCTTTTCTCTCTATCATGGAGAATATCACACCCATTGCAGTAACCCCTGTTGCTATGGTTGTTCCATCCATGGAGTCGACCGATGATCCTCCAGTGCCTCCTACTGTCGTGTCTGCATTGCCTAATCCCTGTCGTGACATTGTCCTCTACCAGTCGGAGGCTGGTGGTTCTGCACCTTTCCCGAGTTCAGAGTCAACTCCATCTCCTCCCTCACCTCCGGTCAATCAGAAACCTCGTACATTTCAAGGTAAGGCTCCTCCTATCTCTAAAAAGGTTCGTCCTTCTCTTTTATCTCCTTCCCCACCTGTGTCCAAACGTGTCACTCGTTCTTCGTCGAGTCACCAGTCTCCCTCAAAACCTATAGGCCCTCCTCGTCCTCCATCTAAGGTCTCTATTCCTACCCCAACCAGTGAACGTGTTCAACCCAAAAGAAAATCCTCTGCTGACACCACGTATCATCCACCTGAAAAGAAATCCAAGAAAAAACCCACTCCAGTTGCCTCTACAGAGTCATCTCCCAAACGGTCGTCTAGAGGTTCTAAAAAGTCCAAACTTCCCAAAGTTCCTATATCAATTGTCGACCCTGCAACAGTACAATGCTTTGTTGATGCCTCTAAAGCCTCTGTCTATCAACGGTGGTTTGGCAGTCGTGAGCTTTGGTTCGAACAAGTGGTCATTTTAGATGATTTTCCTGAACTGCATGAGTTTTTAAAACTTAGGAAATGGGTCAACACGGTCACTAACTTGTCTGCTCCCCACCCCATATTAGTTCGAGAATTCTATGCCAATCTGGATAGAACTGTTATTGCTGAGGGTCATCCAGGGTGTGTGAGTGCCTTTGTTAGAGGTCATAGAGTTCCTTTCGGTCCTTCCACTATTGCTTCCTTATTGCAAGTTGAGTCTATCAGGAATCCAACATATGGGAAACACTTCAATCCAGATCAATCTTTGATGGGTCGAGTGCTAACTGGCAGGGATGACTATATTTGGGACAAACAGGAAATACTGGTTACTCACTTGACTCCATTCTATAGGGTTCTTCATCGAGTAGCCTTGTACAATTGGTTTCCTAATTCTCATTTGTCTGCTGTTACCCTTGAGATTGGCAAGTTCTTGTATGCTGTAGGCACTAATGTGTCCATTGATCTGGCCTCCCTCATCTTTGACCGGGTACTGGAAGCATCTGAATCCACTGGCACTCGTAACAAGCTACCATTTCCAAGTTTAGTTCAACGGGTTCTCATGGATGCTCACCCTCCACTCACCACGCATGATTATCAAGTTCAGAATCCGATTCTCAGTAAGAGCTTTCTCTCGGTGGTCAACAGGAAGCCTTCTTCAACCACTCCCTCAGCACCCACAGTGAGTAAAGGCAAGTCTCCTATGTTCAAAGGGCTCTCGGATTCCAGCTGGCAGGTACAAATGTTTACTGAGTTTCAATCTTTTGCCAAACGCTATAAGAAGGATCAAAAGCGTCAGCTTGCCTTTGAGGCCTCAATGTATCAAATGGTTTGCTCTATCAAGTCCACTCTTTTGTACCATTTTCCTGGGGATTCTCTGCCTGACATCTCTCTGCCTGAGTTTCATCGTTATTCGTTTGGCGCCTCATCAGACACATCTGGGAATAATGCACATATGCAGGGGGAGCCTTTAGCCTTGGATCCAGTCACTAGTTCAGCACAACCTGATCTAGATCCTCCAGCTGACACTGCAACTCCCTTTGTGTCGACAGGACCACCTTCCCAGGGGGAGTCTGGCACAGCACAGGAACCTACAGATCATATTCAATGAAGGGGGAGATATATGTCATTCGTTTTGCTTGTATAGTGGCTTTGTTTATATTCCTAAAAACTTTTATATCTGGCTTATTAATATTTTCTGGTCTTTAGTTTTGTGTGTTAGTCATTGAACATAACCTGTCAAGGGGGAGAATGTTAGTGTTATTATTTTGTGACAGTGTATGTTCTGTTCAATGTCTAGTCGTATCTCGATTTTTAGACTGTTATATCTGCACTAACGTTTGTTTACGAGAGTCTCTTTTAAGTGTTAGTTAGTGCCAGCTGGACTTATCGTTGTGGTCATATATATAATCAGTTTCTGTTAGTAAAGTGGTTATCCATTTAATCATTCAAACAGTTATTTCGGTTGTTTTTAGAGAGATAGTTGTATCTTGTTTCTTGTGATTGTGATTACAGGTTAGATCTTGAAGCTTGAGAGTGTTCGTCAATGGAGGAATGATCTGAATCTGGAATTGTTGAGTTCAAACTGAAGGGATTTCAGTGTCATCTTCATCATCAGATCTGAAGGGATTTCAGATTGAAGACTTGTTGAAGAGGAGCTCAGTTGCTGCACAAGGGATTGTGCATTAACAATCAGTGTTCTTGATTGTCGTTGGTAATTCATTACTATTTGCTGGAAAGGTTGTATTTGATTCCTTTAGAGAGAATTGGACATTGTCATATGAACCTTTGATTAATAGTGGATGAATTTACCCTGGTTCGGGGAACCCAAGCACTAGTCGGCTGAGATGTGTTCTCAGTGCAGATGAAGCTTGTAAATTGATGTGTGATTTACTGCTTAAAGTTTAATTCTTGTTCATAACTCATATCTTGAAATCGATCAATCTAAAGATGTACAACTTGGTAACTTGAATCATTAAAATCTACTAGTTGCACTTTCATAGTTAATCTGAGTTTGAATGCTATTGACTTGACTTTGAATATTTTTTTCTTCTTGATTTGAGTTTGGGTAATTTTAACTTTTAATCTTTTGAATATTTTCTATTTGCATATTGTATAAACATTAGTTAATGAACCAAACAAAAATAAATCTGAACAAAAAAAAAAAAAATCATGTATGAAGGAGAAGTTATATAGAATTAGAGTAATCCTTCATTTTTCTTTATTTGTGTTTGTTATTTAACACCGCGTAGTTAGTATCTTTGGTGTTAGTCACTTTTTTCTTCGTGTCTGCTACAACCTTGTTATATAGTGGAGCTTGTTAAGATTCTAATTAGATAGATAGTCATATAGAGTATATGTGAAATATAACCATTATTCAGTCAAGTTACATCATACCTTTTAATGTATGTAATAGAAAAAGTAATGCATATATTATAGTTATAAAAGCTTCTATTCATGTACTATGACTATGAGATAGAAATATGTGTAGTTACTGCAATATCGTGTCGTTTATACAATAATATCAAAGGGAGAACTATTTATGTTTGATGACAAGTAATTATAGTCACAAGATAATATATAAATTATATATGATCAGTAATGCATCAAATATAAATTTGTCTTAATTAAAATAGCTAAAGTGAGCAATAGCATTAGGTGGTCTTTAAATCTTTCATTACTAGAGATAGTTTAGTAATGGATTAAATATAGCCTATAGATTAACATAGTGCTTTTGGATTCTGTTCGAATGAATTAATTATTAGTTTAGCTTGTTTGTTGAAGAGATCTACAATTTGATTCTCAAGGGCTTTTTTTTACTGATCATAAATAAAGTCATTTTTTTTTGTTCCGATTTTATTTTTTGATTTGTGCTTTTTTTTTTTGTTATAGTGTTGTGCGTGTGTGTTTTTACATGACAGCAAGTGTTGTTGAATGGTGATAACTATGAGGTTTAGAACACTTAAACAACTAACTTAACTACTTTGACAATTGGCAGTTATTTCAGTTAAATGGACATTAACCTACTGCTATATAAAAAGGCATTCAACAACAGAAACAAAAGAGAGAGAAATCAAGTCAAAGTAAGGGTGATACACAAAGATGATTGAGAGCTAATGTGAGATGAATTCTCTTCAAGATTGAGTGATTTTCAAAGTTGTTCTTGTTCGAGTTATTGACAGTTTTGTAAGCTCTTTTAGTTACTGGTGTGAAGCACCATTTGAGTTCTTTGTGTACTTGATTCTCAAGTTATTGTAAGTTGTAATCTTTGCCATTAATAAAAAAAGTTATCAAAGGCAATAGTGTTGTTTCTACCCGGGGATTAGGTCCAAGTTTTATCAAAAACTTGTGACTGAACCTCATTACTTTCTTACTGTCTTTTATTTTTCTAGTTTGATGCGTTTCTGGTTTATCATTCTAAGCCATTTTATTCTTGCATTGTGTTCTTGTTGGTGCTTGAGTGCACAACAAATGGTATCAGAGTAGTTGGGAGATCAGGGATTAGTTTCAAGAACTCTGTGCAAGAAATCAAGATTGGTGCATAATGGCTTCAACCAGATTTGAGGTGGACAAATTCACAGGCACAAATGACTTCAGTTTGTGGAGGATTAAAATGAAAGCGTTTCTTGTTCATCAGGGAATTTCAGAGGCATTGGATATTGAGGCTATGAATGAGATAGATGAAAAGAAAAGGAAATTTGAGATTGAATCTAAAGCTCACAGTGCCATTTTTCTCAGCCTTGGATATTAAGTCTTGAGAGAAGTGTCTAGTAAAGAAAAGGCTCTTGGATTATGGAACAAATTGGCTTCTATCTACATGAAAAGATCTCTGGCCAATAAATTATATCTCAAGAAGAAGTTGTATACTCTCAGAATGGATGAATCCAAGGAAATTCGAAGACATCTTGATGATTACAACAAGATTATTCTTAATCTGAATAATCTTGGAGTAAAGATTGAAGAGGAGGACCAAGCAATCATTCTACTTAGTTCATTACCAAAGATGTATGAATACTTTGTAGATACCATCTTCAATGGAGAGGACACCTTGACAATGACAGAAGTCAAGGCTGCATTGTGTTCAAAAGAAATTCAGAAGAAGGATGATCGAGCAGATAATAGTGGGGATGGATTATTCATTGCAAAAGGAAAATTTAAGAAGAAAGATTACAAGGGATACAAGAACTCTTACAATAATAACAAAGATAAAAATGATAGGTTTAAATCTAAAGCTGCAGCAGGAAAACAATGCTATTACTATAAGGAAGAAGGGCCTGGATCTTGTATTCAGGATGCTTTTCACATGACACCCAACAAAGAACTATTGAGTTCTTTTTTAGAAGAACATAGAGGTACTGTGTTACTTGGTAATAACAGAGCATGTGAAGTTAAGGGAATTGGCTCAGTAGAAATGCAAATGCATGATGGTGTTTCCATAATTGTACAACATGTAAGATATGTGCGAGATTTGAAGAGAAATCTATTATCCATTGGAATGTTTGACAAGAATGGATATGCAGTCAAGATTGAAGATGGAATACTCAGAGTTTTCAGAGGTTCAAAGATTGTAATCAAAGGTCTTTTGAACAATGGACTCTATTAACTTGATGGTAAATCAGTTGTTGGCAATGCTACACCAGCAGTGAGTCACAATTCTGAGATGAGTACAAAGTTGTGGCACTTAAGGTTAGGACATGTTAGTCAAAGGGGCATGGATGAACTCAACAGACAAGGTGTATTCAAGGGTGGCTTGAAGAGCAAACTTGAATTTTGTGAAGAATGTGTTCTTGGTAAGAGTTGCAAGGTTAAGTTTGGAAAAGGAGAACATCACACAACTGAGAAACTAGCCTATGTTCATTAAGATTTATGGGGGCCTTCTAAGGTGGAGACAATTGGTGGGGCTAGTTACTTCATAAGCATCATAGATGATTATAGTAGAAAGGTGTTGGTCTATCTACTCAAAAGCAAGGATTAAGCATTTGAAACCTTTGTCAATTGGAGGACATTGCTTGAGAATCAAACTGGCAAGAAATTAAAGGTACTAAGAACAGATAATGGCCTGGAGTATTGCTCAAATATGTTCAAAGATTTCTGTGTCAGAGAAGGAATAATGAGACACAAAACAGTGATCAAAACCCCACAATAAAATGGTTTGGCTGAGAGAATGAATAGGACACTACTTGAAAGAGTGAGATGCCAACTACTTGGTGCTGGTTTAGAAAGGAATTTTTGGGGTGAGGCACTCAAAACTGTTTGCTATCTGGTAAATAGATGTCCATCTGTTGCAAACAAATTCAAAACTCCACAAGAAATGTGGACAGGGCATGTTCCCAAACTTGATCACCTTAGAGTATTTGGGTGCACTGCCTATGCACACATAAAATAGGATAAGTTACAACCAAGAGCACTGAAGTGCATGTTTCTTGGTTATCCTGATGGACTCAAAGGTTACAAACTTTGGTGTATGGAAACTGGTTTCAAGAAGTGCATCATAAGTAGAGATGTTGTCTTCAAAGAGGATGAAATGGCAATGAAAACCAAAACTCCTAATGAAATACAACCTGCTATACCAGTGCAAGGTCTGCAACTTGAGGTGGACCAATCTAACACTCAAAATCCAGAAGAGTATTCTGAAATAAATGCAGAAACTGACACAAATGAAGGTGTTATTGACTTAAGCACCTATCAACTAGCTAGAGACAGGGTGAGAAGAGAAACCAGACCACCAAGCAAGTTTGGATATGCTGATTTCATAGCATATGCATTACTCACTGTAGAAGAGTTAGAATCTTCAGAACCAACTACCTATCTTGAAGCTACTACAGGCAGAAACAAGGTAAAATGGCTAAAAGCTATTGATGAAGAGATGACTTCACTCAAGAAGAACAAGACATGGATAGTAGTTAAGAAACCAGAGGGAAAGAAATTGGTAGGCTGCAAATGGATTTTTAAGGAGAAAGAAGGTATTCGTGGTGTTGAACCAGTCAAGTTCAAAGCAAAACTAGTTGCAAAAGGATTCACTCAGCAAGAAGGAGTGGACTTCAATGAAATTTTTTCTCCAGTTGTTAAGAAAACTTCTATAAGGGTCATGATGGCTAAAGCTGCTAGAGAAGAACTACACATTGAGCGAACGGATGTAAGAACTACCTTCTTACATGGAAACCTTGATGAAGAGATATACATGCAATGTAAAGACCGCTTAGTTTAAATTTGGAAATTAGCAGATAATTAGGATTTAATTATTAAAATTATTTATGGATATTTAAATAATTATTTAAGTTGATTTATTTGAATTCAGAATGCATTATTATGTCATATAGTGAAATCTCATAATTTTGCATTTTCAGTGCCCGACAACATGGAACGCGGTGTATGGCTCAGTAGAATCACAATTTAATATTTTAGTATCGTGGGACAGTTTATTTAGACATTGGGAATTTCGGGATTGGTCGGGAATTTAGAATTTACCAAAATATCCTTAGTACCCCTTTCATGTTATTTTTGTGTGGAGCGGCAAAATGGTCATTTTGCCCCATTTTTATTTTGTCCTTTAGTGGACTTAGTTGTGTTCTTATTCAGCTTTTGTTAGTGGTATTTGGCTGAAGTAATTAAGTAAAAACCATTTTATTATTCATTTTACAAAAATTGGAAAAAGAAAGCAAAAATTCAATTTTCTCTCAAAGTCTTCCTCTCTGTTTCGAACCCACCTAGAGGCAGCTAGATTTTGGTTGATTTCTCAGCATTTTCAAGCTGGTTTTAGCAAGGAATTGTGATCTCATGTTCTTGGTAAGATTCTTGTAGCTCTCTCTTAAGTTTCTTGAATTTTAAGAAAAAGAAATTTTGCATGCTTAGAGTTTATGCTTGCTGTGGTTTCTGTGGTTAATTGTTGTTGTGTTTAGAGGTTAAAGCATGTTTGATTGTGTTGATTTAATCTGGTTATAGTGGTTGTTGGTTTGATTTAAGTAAGTTTTGGTGTTTGAACTCAAATCTTGAATTTCAATGGTGAAATGGTTTTTAGCTACTGTGGATGTTGTTTGTGTTTGAGGATGCTTGTTGTAGTTATATTATAGTTATTTGAAGTGATTTAAGTAGGTTTTTATGGCCAATTAGTTGGATGAGCAAGCTTTGAGTTTTTAAACTCAAGCTTGACTCATCAATGGTGATTTTTGTATTTGAGCATGAAGCTTTGTTTTGTTGCTTTAGAATTGATCTTTGGGCTCTAATTAGCAGGTCTGGCAAGTTTGAATTGGTTGGGGGTTGAATTGGTCGAGTTATGAAATTTTGAAAAATTCATGTAGTGAATCGGAATTCCGGTTCAGCGAGGCCTGTAGGAACCGGTCTACCGGTTGGCTTCCAGGAATTTCTACCAGAACCGGAATTCCGATTGGGGATCCGGTCTACCGATTAGGGAAAATTTGGGAACCCTAGTTTTTCCCATTTTTGTGTTATTTAGGGTATTTCCATGTTATTTACCGATAGGGAAACTTTTAGTTTCAAGTTTAAGTCCCCGGGAAGTGATTTAGCGTGTCACTTATCAATGTTGTGATTAATGTGATTTAGGAGCTTGTAAATCGCCGAGTAGGTTGACCGGCACACATGAATTCGGAATCGAGGTAAGATTAGTATAACAGTATGCATATGTATTTACCTGTTTAGCGTGCATGTTAGGAAGCCTGTTAGATTACATTAGATATGTATGTTAGCTTCGTACCATCCGACAGTATCGCATTGCTACGGCTAGAGTAGGACTAGCGTACCGAGTATAGGCTGATATTATGGTGGATGGTACTGTACTATTTGACCGTATCACATCGGTATGCTTAGAGTATGACTTACATACCGAGTATAGGCTGATACAGTAACACATCGGTACGGCTAGACTAGGACTAGTGTACCGAGTATAGGCTGTTACTATGTAAAAAGTACCGTCGTACGAACGTTCGAGACTCAGCACCGTGTGGGACACAGGGATTAGGGTTGTGGTCCGGGGTATGGGCGTCTGATCATAACCCAGGATTTATGTATGTTATATGATTTATGCTTTTCTTACTGAGTCTGTCGACTCACAGTGCTATGTTTATGTGTAGGTAAGGGAAAGGCCAAAGCTGAGGAACCGTGAGGACGAGCAGATGAAGATTGTACATGTCGGGGCGGTTAGGCCTGGATCGTACGATCCTCGGGACATCAGGGCTTTTGTTGTTAGTCGCTGGGCGACAAATATTTTGTAAATGACTAGTAGACTTTTATACAGTATTTTGTAAACGGGATCCCGAAATATTTTGTATGGATTATTATAAGTTTTAATTAAATAGCAAAATTTTAATTAATCACGATTTTCATTAACCTCGTTTATTAGCAACGAGCTGCACAGTAAATTCAAAATTACGTCAACACGCCTACGGTTCGGTAAGCTTTTATTGCTTTAGTAGTTTATTTTAGAAGTATGATTTAAGAAAAGCCTATTAGGAAGCATGTTAGTAGCCTAATAGTAGAATAGGCGCATGTTTTTAATTTCCAAATAAGTGGCATTAGTAAGTTCTCGTGATCATGATCTGACCATGCTAACTCTTGGTTACGCAGGCTGTTCAGGCTAGATGGACGCCAGGCGAAATACCAGGAGTCAGGGCAATTCGGTCGAGTCAAATGAACGTCAGGAAGCTCAGTTTCCCCCAAATGCTCGGGGCCGAGGTAGAGGTCCCAGGGGCAGGGCACGTGGCCGGGGAGATGCCAACCCGCCACAGGCTGCCCAAGCTACTTAGCAAGCCCAAAATTGGGAAAACAGGCTTGCAGAAATGCAAGGCAGAATTGAGCAAACAAGATAATGAAATCCAGTGATTAAGACAGCAGGGTGCTCCAGCAGTGCCCATTCCAGAAATTCCAGTGGCACCTGCCCCTACTGTCTAGGTCGAACCTATAGTTGTAGTGAATCGGATGGAACCGTTGTATGAAAGGTTCCGTAAGCAATCACCTCCGGTTTTTCTGGGAGGTCTAGATGTTATGAAAGCCGAGCAGTGGCTAACAATGACCACCTAAATTCTGAATTTCATGGGCGTCACCGGGAATGATAGAGTGGTCTGTGCCACTTTTCAGTTTCAAGAAGATGCATTGGTCTGGTGGGACATGGTGTCCATGATACACGATGTCACAACGAAGACATGGCAAAAGTTCCAGGAACTTTTCAATGCCAAGTACTACAATGAGGCCGTCAGAAGTGCCAAGAGGAAAGAGTTCATTCACTTGACCTAGAAAGAAAATATGAGTGTTATTGAGTACACAACGCAGTTTGATCGATTAGTGAGGTTGCCCTTGGGAATTGTGCCAACCGACTTTAGTAAAAAGGAGAAATACTTAGATGGGCTAAGTGCGAAGATTCGACATGATCTGATGATTACTACAGACGACAGAACCACCTATGCTGAAATGGTGGAAAAGGCACTGCGAGCTGAGTGCGCAGTTGGATGCATGACTGAGTCTGTTAGGACTTCAGTGGTTGGCGGGGCTCCTACCCCTCCTGCATCAGGCTTTAGCAGGGGAGGTAGTGGTTCGGCCATGGATTTGAAAAGGAAGGCATCCACTGCAACCGGTGGCTCAGGTCTGAACAAGAGGTTTTGGGGGAACCAGGGTCAAGGCAGTCGCCAGGGTAGTTCTGAGACTCGATATGCTTACCCAGAGTGCCCCAGTTGTAAAAGGCATCATCTGAGTGAGTGTAGAGGGCAAGGGTGCTTCCAGTGTGGCATGTCAGGGCATTACAAGAGGGATTGCCCTAAACTTAGATCTGAAGCACCGAAGACTCTAGCGAAACGCACTCCATCTAGGGTGTTCGCCATTAGTCAGGCTGATGCAGAAGCCAGTCCTTCAGTGGTAACAGGTCAGCTCTCGGTCAACAACTCTTTTTACTCTGTACTGTTTGATTCTGGGGCCACTCATTCATATGTGGCGGCCAGAATCATTAGTAAATTGGATAGACCATAGGATAGTTATGAATTAGGGTTTGGAACCCTATTACCCGGCGGAGAGTTAGTTATCTCCAAAAGGTGGTTAAGGTCTATGCCAATCAGGATTGACGATAGGGAGTTAAGTGCTGACCTAATAGAAATGAGCTTAGCAGATTTTGATATTATTCTGGGAATGGATTTCTTATCCAAATATTCAGCCAGTATTGACTGTAAGAGGAAGCTGTAATCTTTCAACCAGAAGGTGAGGAACCGTTTATTTATGTCAATTCGGTTTAGGGATCTCGGATCCCAGTGATTGTGGCCCTGTCAGCTAAAGAATTATTGTGTGATGGATGCCTATGGTTTCTGGCCGTGGTGTTAGACACCACTCGGCAAGACTCTATTTGGCCAGAAGATATCAAGGTGGTTCGGGAATTTTTAGATGTTTTTCTCGAAGAACTTTCGGGTTTACCACCTCAGCGGGAAATTGATTTTGTTATTGATTTAGCACCTGGAGTAGAATCGGTCTCTAAGGCTCCTTATAGAATGGCTCTGACTGAGCTTAATGAATTCAAAATTCAGCTCCATGGGTTACTTGACATAGGGTTTATCCGGCCTAGTGTGTCACCCAAGGGAGCTCCGGTATTGTTTGTCAAGAAAAAGGATGGGTCTATGAGAATGTGCATCGACTATCGGGAGTTAAATAAGCTAACTGTTAAGAATAAATATCCATTACCTAGGATCGATGATCTTTTCGATCAACTTCAGGGGAAAACGGTCTTCTCAAAGATTGATCTCCGATCGGGCTATCATCAGTTGAGAATCCGAGAGGAGGACATTCTGAAGACAACTTTCTGTACTAGGTATGGACATTATGAATTCCTGGTTATGTCGTTTGGACTAACCAATGCTCCTGCAGCATTTATGGACTTGCTGAAAAGAGTATTCAAGGATTTCCTTGATATCTGTGTAATTGTGTTTATCGATGACATCCTTGTGTACTCTCAATCAGAAGAGGAGCATGAGGTACATCTTCGAATGATTCTGCGATGGCTTCAGGAACACAAGCTTTATGCCAAATTCAAGAAATAACGGTCTTCTCTAAGATTGATCTCCGATCGAGCTATCTTCAGTTGAGAATCCGAGAGGAGGACATTCCGAAGACAGCTTTCCGTACTAGGTATGGACATTACGAATTCCTGGTTATGTCGTTTGGACTAGCCAATGCTCCTGCAGTATTTATGGACTTGATGAATAGAGTATTCAAGGATTTCCTCGATATCTGTGTAATTGTGTTTATCGACGACATCCTTGTGTACTCTTAATCAGAAGAGGAGCATGAGGTACATCTTCGAATGATTCTACAACGGCTTCGGGAACACAAGCTTTATGCCAAATTCAAGAAATGTGAATTTTGGCTATCTCAGGTGTCTTTCTTAGGGCACATTGTTAGTAAGGATGGGATCAAGGTGGATCCAGGAAAGATAGAGTCCGTCAGGGATTGGCCTAGACCGAAAACAGTGACAGAAATTAGAAGTTTCTTGGGTTTAGCTTGTTATTATCGTCGGTTCGTAGAAGGGTTCTCTAAAATTTTAACACACATAACTGAGCTTACTAAAAATAATGAGAGATTTATATGGTCAAACAAATGTGAGGCTAGTTTTCAAGAGTTGAAACAGAGGTTGATTACAAATCCAGTGCTAGCTTTGCCTTCTGACAAGGAAAAGTTCGTGGTGTATTGTGATGCATCTAGACAGGGTCTAGGGTGTGTACTGATGCAAGCCGACTGGGTTATCGCTTATGCTTCCTGTCAGTTGAAGGATTATGAACAACGATACCCGACTAATGACCTAGAATTGGTTGCGGTAGTGTTTGCTCTGAAGATTTGGCGGCATTACCTTTATGGAGAAAGGTGTGAAATTTATACCGACCACAAAAGTCTCAAGTATTTCTTTACTCAGAAAGATTTGAATATGAGACAAAGGCGTTGGTTGGAGTTAGTAAAAGATTACGATTGTGAGATTCTTTATCACCCTGGGAAGGCCAATGTAGTGGCCGATGCCCTGAGCAGGAAGGGTCCCGGGCAGGTAGCTAGCATGATTCAGATCTCACCCAGTTAGCAGAGGACATGGTCAGATCTAGCATTGAATTTGTAGTAGGCAAGCTTCACAACTTGACGCTGCAATCTGATCTGTTAGAAAGAATTAAAGTCCCTCAGATGACTGATCCAGAGTTAGTAAAAATCAGAGAAGAGGTTTCAACTGGTCAAGCTAAAGATTTTTCAGTGTCAGACAATTGGATGCTATTGTTTAAAGCTAGAGTTTGTGTTCCAAATAGTGTGGAACTCAGAAATGAAATCCTTGAAGAGGCTCATACTACCCCTTGTTCATTCAAGATGTATCGGGATCTTAAACCTTACATCTGGTGGAGCGGTATGAAGAAGAATTTGGTAGAATTCGTATCGAAATGCCTAACGATGGATTTTGTGGTTGGGTTACCTAGAACCACAGGTTTGTCTGATTCCATTTGGCTTGTGGTAGATAGATTCACGAAGTCTGCTCATTTTCTGCCAGTTAAAACAACCTATTCAGTGGATCAGTTAGCGGAGTTGTACGTTAAAGAAATAGTAAGACTTCACCGAAGTCTATATTTTTGGATAGAGATCTGAAGTTCACCTCCAAGTTTTGGCAGAGTTTGCAACGAGCAATGGGTACAAAACTAAAATTCAGTACATCATTCCATCCTCACACAAATGGGTAGTCCGAAAGGACGATTCAGATATTGGAGGATATGTTACGAGCCTGTGTTATGGATTTTGAAGGCTCTTGGAGTAAGTATCTACCGCTGATAGAATTTTCGTACAACAATAGTTATCAGAGTACGATAGGGATGGTTCCCTATGAACTGTTATACGGTAGAAAGTGTAGATCTCCCATCTACTGGGATTAGACAGGGGAGAGAAAGTATCTAGGTCCGGAATCAGTACAGCGGACTAATGAGGCAATTGAGAAAATTAAAGCTAGAATGCTTGCCTCTCAGAGTAGACAAAAGAGTTACGTAGAGATGTTGAGTTCCAAGTAGGGGACCATGTGTTTTTATGAGTATCTCCAATGAAGGTGATTAAATGTTTCGGGAAAAGAGGCAAGTTATGCCCTAGGTTTACAGGACCTTTCGAGTATCTCTATGTTGAGAAAATACGTTTCAGACCCTACTCATATACTTAGTTATGAGGACCTTGAGCTGCAGCCAGACATGTCATATGAGGAACACCCAATACAGATCCTTGATAGAAAGAATAAAGTCCTTCAGAATAAGAACATAGCTTTGGTCAAAGTACTCTGAAGAAACAGCAAGGTGGAGGAAGCCACCTGTGAATTAGAATCAGATATGAGAGCCCAATATTCGGAGATGTTCAAGTTAGATTTCAAGGATGAAATCCTTTTAAGGGGGGGATAGTTGTAAAGACCGCTTAGTTTAAATTTTGAAATTAGCAGATAATTAGGATTTAATTATGAATATTATTTATGGATATTTAAATAATTATTTACGTTGATTTATTTGAATACAGAATGCATTATTATGTCATATAGTGAAATCTCATAATTTTGCATTTTCGGTGCCCGGCAACATGGAACGCGGTGTATGGCTTAGTAGAATCACAATTTAATATTTTAGTATAGTGGGACGTTTATTTAGACATCTAGAATGTCGGGATTGGTCGGAAATTTAGAATTTCCCAAAAAACCCTTAGTACCCCTTATATGTTATTATTCTGTGGAGGGGCAAAAGGGTCATTTAGCCCCATTTGTATTTTGTCCTTTAGTTGACTTAGTTGTGTTCTTATTCAGCTTTTATTAGTGGCATTTGGCTGAAGTAATTAAGTAAAAATCATTTTATTATTCATTTTACAAAAATTGGAAAAAGAAAGAAAAAATTCCATTTTCTCTCAAAGTCTTCCTCTCTCTTTCGAACCCAGCTAGAGGCAGCTAGGTTTTGGTTGATTTCTCTGCAATTGCATGCTGGTTTTAGCAAGGAATTGTGATCTCAAGTTCTTCGTAAGATTCTTGTAGCTTTCTCTTAAGTTTCTTGAGTTTTAAGAAAAATAAATTTTGCATGCTTGGAGTTTATGCTTGTTGTGGTTTCTGTGGTTAATTGTTGTTGCGTTCATAGGTTAAAGCATGTTTGATTGTGTTGATTTCATCTGGTTATAGTGGTTATTGGTTGGATTTAATTAAGTTTTGGTGTTTGAATTCAAATCTTGAATTTCACTGGTGAAATGATGTTTTAGCTACTGTGGATGTTGTTTGTGTTTAGGGATGCTTGTTGTAGTTATATTATAGTTATTTGAAGTGATTTAAGCAGGTTTTTATGGCCAATTAGTTGGATGAGCAAGCTTTGAGTTTTTCAACTCAAGCTTGACTCATCAATGGTGATTTTCATATTTGAGCATGAAGCTTTGTTTTGTTGCTTTATAATTGATCTTTGGGGTCTAATTAGCAGGTTTGGAAAGTTTGAATTGGTTTGGAGTTCAATTGGTCGAGTTTTGAAATTTTGAAAAAATCCTGCACTAAATAGGAAATCCGGTTCAGGGAGGCCTGTAGGAACAAGTCTACCGGTTGGTATCCAGGAATTTCTCCCAGAATAGGAATTCCGGTTGGGGAACCGGTCTATCGGTTGAGGCAAATTTGGGAGCCCTAGTTTTTCCCATTTTTGTGTTATTTAGGGTATTTCCATGTTATTTACAGATAGGGAAACTTTTAGTTTCAAGTGTAACTCCCCGGGAAGTGATTTAGCGTGTCACTTATCAGTGTTGTGATTAATGTGACTTAGGAGCCTGTAAATTGCCGAGCAGATTGTTCAACTCAAGTTGACCGGCACACCTGAATTTGGAATCGAGGTAAGATTAGTATAAGAGTATGCATATGTATTTACATGTTTAGCGTGCATGTTAGGAAGCCTGTTAAATTATATTAGATATGTATGTTGGCTTCGTACCATTCAATAGTATCGCATCGGTACGGCTAGACTAGGACTAGCGTACAGAGTATAGGCTGATATTGTGGTCGATGGTACTGTACTATTTGACCGTATCACATCGGTATGCTTAGAGTATGACTGACATACCGAGTATAGGCTGATACAGTAACACATCGGTACGGCTAGAGTAGGACTAGTGTACCGAGTATAGGCTGTTACTATGTCAAAAGTACCGTCGTACGAACGTTCGAGACTCAGCACCGTGTGGGACACGGGGATTAGGGTTGTGGTCAGGGGTATGGGCGTCTAATCATAACCCGGGATTTATGTATGTTATATGATTTATGCTTTTCTTACTGAGTCTGTCGACCCACAGTGCTATGTTTATGTGTAGGTAAGGGCAAGGCCAAAGCTGAGGAACCGTGAGGACGAGCAGATGAAGATTGTACATGTCGGGGCGGTTAGGCGTGGAGCGTACGATCCTCGGGACATCAGGGCTTTTGTTGTTAGTCGATGGACGACAAATATTTTGTAAATGACTAGTAGACTTTTATAAAGTATTTTGTAAATGTGATCTCGAAATATTTTGTATGGATTATTATAAGTTTTAATTAAATAAAAAAATTTTAATTAATCACGATTTTCATTAACCTCGTTGATTAGCAACGGACTGCAGAGTACGTTCAAAATCACATCAACACGCCTATCCTAGTTAGGGTGTTAGATGCAATTTTTGAAAGGGTATGAATGCAAGGATTCTAATCAGGCTTGTCTACTTAAGAAATCTCTCTATGGTTTAAAACAAGCACCTAGGCAATGGAACTTAAGATTTGATGAATATATGAAGAAAATAGGGTATGTGAAAAGCAACTATGATCCATGCATCTATCACAATAATCAGATTTATCTACTGTTATATGTTGATGATATTTTGATATTTGGTAAAGAAAAATCAGACATAAATAAGCTCAAGATGAAACTCAGTCAAGAATTTGAAATGAAGGATCTAGGTAATGCTAAGAAAATACTTGGAATTGACACTCAAAGACCCTCATCAAATGTTATAAACTTGTCTCAAAAGAGTTATCTACAGAAAGTGTTAAACAAGTTTGCAATGGACAGCTCCAAAGTAGTTTCAACTCCTCTAGCTCAGCGTTTTAAGCTGTCTAACTCACAGTCACCAGTTACAGATGCAAAGAAAGAGAAAATGATTAAAATTCCCTATGCTAGTTGTGTAGGGAGTTTGATGTACTCAATGGTGTGTACAAGACCTGATTTAGCTCATGCAATGAGCATGAAAAGCAAGTTTGTTGCCAATCTAGGGAATGCAGACTGGACTGCCTTGAAGTGGGTAATGACGTATATAAAAGGTACATTGAACACAGGGTTAACCTATGATGGCACTAGCATATTCAAGGAGTTGGTAACTGGCTATGTTGATTCGGATTATGCACGGTGTTTAGACACTAAAAAGTCATTTACAGGGTTCATTTTCACTGTCTATGGGGGTTGTGTTAGTTGGAAATCAAACCTAAAAAAGGTTGTTGCTCTATCTTCTACAAAAGCAGAATATATGGCTGAAACAGAGGCTATTAAAGAGGCAATTTGGCTCAAGGGATTGACAAGTGAGCTTGGCATCAATTCAGAAGATGTAACAGTGCACTGTGATAATAAAAGTGCATTGCATCTCATGAAAAATCCCATGTTTCACGAGAGAACTAAAAACATTGACATCAAGATGCATTTTATTAGAGATGTGATTCAATCCAAAATAGTCTCAGTAAGGAAGATTGACACTCATGACAACCCTGTTGATGCTTTCACAAAGAGCTTGACGAGAGACAAGTTTAGGCTTTATCTTGAGTTGCTCAACATCAACTCAAACTAGAGTCTGACATTGAGATTTGCATTCATTGGATTTTAGATACAGCTCTATTGGTTACTTTTACGGCATTGATTACTATGCTGTTAAAGTGTACTAAACCAGGTGGAAATTGTGAGGTTTAGAACACTTAAATAACCAACTTAACTGCCTTTTCGGTTGACAGTTATTTCAGTTAAATGGACATTAACTAACTCCTATATAAAAAGGCATTCAACAACAAAAACAAAAGAGAGAGAAATCAAGTCAAAGTAAGGGTGATACACAAAGATGATTGAGAGCTAATGTGAGATGAATTCTCTTCAAGATTGAGTGATTTTCAAGGCTGTTCTTGTTCGAGTTATTGACGGTTTTGTAAGCTCTTTTAGTTACTGGTGTGAAGCACCATTTGAGTTCTTTGTGCACTTGATGCTCAAGCTATTGTAAGTTGTAATCATTGCCATTAATCAATAAATTTATCACAACAATAGTGTTGTTTTTACCCGGAGATTAGGTCCAAGTTTTATCTAAAACTTGTGACTGAACCTCGTTACTTTCTTGTTGTGTTTTATTTTTCTGGTTTGATGCGTTTCTGGTTTATCATTGTAAGCCATTTTATTCTTGCATTGTTTTCTTGTTGGTGCTTGAGTGCACAACAATAACTATATCAGTATCTCCTCATTGATGAGTCAAGTGAATTGTATTATTAATTATTGTGAGATGTCATAAATGTTGTGTTTACATTAAACATTTAGTTTTTGCAAATTATTTTTAAGTTTAATTTTTCATATTTTATATTATATTTATTTTTTAAAAAATAATCTACATTCAGTTCTTTTTTAAAATAATTTATTTATTAAATTAATTTATATATAATGTGAATGTACATTATAAATATTAAAATTAATATATTAGTCAATGTTTCAATTTGTGTGTGATTTTGTTTTAATTTGTGTTTTCTGTTATAATATATATTTTTTTTTATTTTAATGAATTTGTGCTACTGAGGTGTTTGTATATTTTTTTTAGCTATATGTATTTACCTTATTTGTTTTTACATTGTAGGGAATATACTGTTATTATTTAAAATAAAAAATTATTTCTCTTTACAAACAAATAATGATCAATCTATTTAAAAAATACATTAAATACGTATTGGTTTGACAACCTATTAATATTGATTTTATTATTGCTTTTATAGATTATTTTGCAAAACACATATGTTGTTCTTTGAATTTTTCAGAAACAAAGAATAAATGTTAAAGTCATATGTTGTTATGACTTATCATTAATTATTTCTTCACATTCAGGATAACTACTATGTGAGTATGTATATATTCAGATTAACGTACTGTTTATTATTAATAACAATGTATATATCATAAGTTTATAGACACAATAACAATTTTCTTACCAAATACACTAACACACAGTTTACTTTTATAAAACAAATCGTTCAAATAATCATAACACTTTAAGTTACCAAAATCTAAAACAAAAAACCAAACCTTAAATAAAAGTACCATTTACGTGGCTTGACACGTAACATCAACCTAAGATTCTACAAAAGTAAGGGTATTCCTCCAATCCAATCTAATCCACACGATATGCTCATAGCACATCCAATCTGCAATAAGTGCGGATTTTATTTTTTGGATTCAATCCAATGTGCAAAATAGCACAAATCTAATTTGTAAAAGTGTGGATTGGATTAGTTATTTTTGATTGGTTACTTTTTAATATTATATTATTTAATATTTATTAAAACATATTTTCTTTTCATATAACTAACAACAAGATAAAATAGATTATTGTTGTTTTATGTATCCAACAACAAATTAAAATAAATAAAGTAACAATAACAATATTTCATCAGAAAAAATAAAAATGTATGTAAAAAAATGTTTAATTTTGTTTTCAATTGTATCTAAAAAAAATAACATATGTAAGAATAGACTATACACTTGAATATTTGATTTAGTTTTGAAATATATTTGTATTATATGTATTCGATTTTTAAAATTACTATTTTCCTTTTACATTAAAATGTTAATTGTGTAACACCCTAACTACCTTAGGCGTATTACGTGATTTTTAAACGTACTGTGCAGCTCGTTGCTAATCAACGAGGTTTATGGAAAAACGTGATTAATTAAAATTTTGCTCTTTAATTAAACTTATAAACCATATTACAAAAGACTCGGGATCCCGATTTATAAAATCATTTACAAAAGTTTTAACTGTTTAACTATTACATAAAATTAAAAGTCGTCTAACGACCAGTTACAAAAACTCCGCCTTGCTGTCCCGAGGATCGTACGCTCCAGGCCTAACCGCCCCGACATGTACAATCTCATAAGCTCGCTCACGGTCCATCAGCTATAGCCTTGCCTTTACCTACACATGAACATAAACTGTGAGTCGACAGACTCAGTAAGAAAAGCATAATAATATCATACATAATTCTAACTGCCGTGTCCAACACGATACTGAGTCCCGCTACTGCCATGTCCAACATGGTACTGAGCTACTACTGCCATGTCCAACATGGTACTGAGTTTTGAACGTTCATAGGGACGGTACTATTGACAAGTATCCTCCTGATCGGTCGAACCGGTCATACTCCGGCTGCTGGTCATACTCTAGCCTGTACCGACGGGATAGGTCAATAGCACTGAACCACCAACCAAATGTCAGCCTGATCGGTCGAACCGGTCATACTCCGGCTGCTGGTCATACTCCGGCACATGCAGAAGCGTGACGGGGGTTGGATGGTTCGAAGGCTATATACATAACTAATGTAATCTAGCAGGCTTCCTACACGCACGCTAAACATGTAATCTACATATGCATACTGTTATACTAATCTTACCTGGATTCCGATTTCAGGTGTGCCGGTCAACCTGACTGGAACTGAAGCTGAGTGGCGAATTACTGGCTCCTAAACCATAAAAATCACAACGCTATAAGTGACACGCTAAATCACTTCCCGGGGACTAAAACTTAGAACTAAAAGTTTCCCTATCGATAAAAAGCATGGCCATACCCCTAAAAACATAAAAACGAGGAAAACACGGGTTCGGAAAAATTCCCCAACCGGAATTCCGGTTCTGGGAATTACTGGACACCCATCCGGAATTCCGGTTGCACAACCGGAATTCCGGTTCCTCGCAGGAATTTTTCAAAAATTCCTAACTTGATCAATTCTAACCCAAATCAATCCAAACCTTCCAGACCTGTTCTATATGTCCTAAATAACCATTCAAAGGCAACAAAATCACCCAGAACACTCAGAAACAAAAATCACCATTAAAGCTCAAGCTTTGAGTTCAAAACTCAAACTTGAGCAAATCCCACAAACATGCATTCAAACCTAGTTAATTCTACTCAAATATGCATGAAATAGCTTCTGAAATCAAACAAAAACATCAACAACAACCCAGGAACAGATTCAATCAATTTTCTTTGAAAACCATATTTTGAGCTAAAACTTCCAATTTTGAGCAAAGCAATTTAACACTCATTACTAACAACCTAATTAATCACAAATCAACATACTTAAATCTCAGAACCAACAACAACATTTCAGCAGCAACAACCACAAAGATTCAAGCATGCAACAACCATTTTCATCATAAGTTTCAAGAAAAACAAAGTAAGAAACTAAAGCCAAGAAATACCTCAATGAAAATCACTTTGATCTTGCTAAAATAACTTGAATTCAACAAAGAAATCCAGCCCTAGCTGCTCCCCAAGCTTGGCCGAAAATGAGAGGAAAAGAGAGAGAGTTTTCTTTTGAAATTTCTATTTTTCTAACTTAGCATATTTTTTGTGAAAAATGAAAATGAAATAACTAACCAAGCATTATTCATTTCAGCCAAAATAATCAATTAAAATAAACATTTAATCCATTTAATAAATCACATAAGACAAAACACTAATGGGGCAAAAAGACCATTTTGCCCCTCCACCATAAAATCACATAAAAATCACTAAAGGGGGTATTTTTGGGAAATTCTAAATTCCCGGCCATTCCCGACATTCCCAATGTCAAAAACCCGTCCCCAAACTACTAACATACTAAGTTGTGATTTCTACTGAGCCAAACGCCGAGTTCCAAAAGACCGGACACCGGAAATGCAAAATATGCAAGATACTGAATAACATAAATAACAGTATAATAAATTATTTAAATAGCTATAAATAATTTCATAATTAATCACAATTAACTGCTAATTCCCAAATTAACTAAGCGGGCTTTACAAATTGTATACATAATTTTTAAGAATTTCATATAAATATGTGTGGATTGAATTGGATCGGTTACTTTTACATGTTAATCAACATCCAATCCCCAAAAGTATTAATATTTGCACTTTACAAATTAGACTGGATCGAATTGTGTAGATTAGATTGGATTAACTATTATTTGAACACCCCTATTTTAAAGATATGCACGCTGTTATCCCAATTTTCGTCCTCTCAACGTGGCAGTACTTACATGGACAAAATTAGCGCCACATGGCAATACAGCTCACCAATAAGAAGGCCAAGTAAATACCTTAGCAAATAGGGATCCCAGCACTCAAACGGCCATCAAATGATAGACCAACTTCCTCACAGAGGGTGGCCGACTAGACTTGGCTGGCCCTATGGCCGGCCAGCCTCTAGACAACACCATGGTAGGCCAGCCAGAGAAAGGCCTACAAGATTCTTTGTGCAATCCCACACATGTACAACATATTTTGGGATGGAAATTGGGTCCCAAAATCCCAATAGAATAGCTAAATAATATCTATATTTAAGGGCATTTTGGTCTTTTATAATTAATTAATTAAAGATACAAATAACCAGGGTTTCAAATTTTAAATTAGTGTTTTAGGCTTCCTATATAAAGGCCTTCACTCTAACCTAGAAACCAAAGCTCAGTTTAAGACTGATACTAGCCTCCACGCTCTATGAGAGGGTTCTGAAGCGTATTTTCTCAACATTGAGACATGGAATACGTTGTGAACTGCTGATAAGGCTGGAGGCAATGCTAACCGATATGCCACTTGACCTATCTTCTCGAGAATCTCGAAAGGTCCAGTAAATCTAAGGCATAACTTGCCTCTTTTCCCGAAACGTTTAATCCCCTTCATCGGAGATACCCGTAAAAACACATGTTCCCCTACTTGGAACTCAACATCTCTGCGTTTCGGATCTGCGTAACTCTTCTGTCTGCTCTGTGAGGCAAGCATTCTAGCTTTTATTTTTTCTATCGCCTCATTGGTCCGCTGTACTGACTCAGGACCTAGGTATTTCCTCTCCCCTGTCTCATCCCAGTGGATAGGGGATCTACACTTTCTACCGTACAACAATTCATAGGGAGCCATCCCTATCGTACTCTGATAACTGTTGTTGTACGAAAATTCAATCAACGGTAGATATTTACTCCATGAACCCTCAAAGTCCATAACACAGGCTCTCAACATATCCTCCAATATCTGAATTGTCCTTTCGGACTGACCATCTGTCTGAGGATGGAATGCTGTACTGAATTTTAGCTTTGTACCCATTGCCCGTTGCAAACTTTGCCAAAATTTGGAGGTAAACTTCGGATCCCTGTCCGAAACTATAGACTTCGGTACCCCGTGAAGTCTCACTATCTCCCTGACATATAACTCTGCCAACTGATCCACTGTAAATGTTGTTCTAACCGGCATAAAATGAGCAGATTTCGTAAATCGGTCCACCACTACCCAGATGGAATCATGCAAACCCGTGGTCCTAGGTAACCCGACCACCAAATCCATCGTAATATCTTCCCATTTCCATTCTGGTAGGGTTAAAGGCTGCAACAACCCTGCTGGTCTCTGATGTTCAGCCTTAATCTGCTGACACGTGAGACATCTCGATACGAATTCTACCAAATTCTTCTTCATACCGCTCCACCAGAAGTACGGTTTCAAATCTTGGTACATCTTGGTGGTGCCGGGATGCAGAGAATATGGGGTAGAATGAGCCTCCTCAAAGATCTCATTTCTAAGTTCCGCACTGTTCGGAACACAAACCCTGGCTTTATACAAAAGCATCCCACTATCTGACACTGAAAAGTCCTTGGCTTGACCAGCCAATACCTCATCTCGGATTTTCACTAACTCCGGATCTGTCATCTGAGCGACTTTTATTCTTTCTAATAGATCAGATTGCAGCGTCAAGTTGTGAAGCTGACCTACCACAAACTCAATGCTGGATCTAACCATATCCTCGGCTAGGCAGGGTGAGATCTGAACCATGCTAGCTACTTGCCCGGGACCCTTTCTGCTCAGGGCATCGGCCACTACATTGGCTTTTCCGGGATGATAGAGGATCTCACAATCGTAATCCTTCACTAATTCCAACCAACGCCTTTGTCTCATGTTCAAATCTTTCTGAGTAAAGAAATACTTGAGACTTTTATGGTCGGTATAGATCTCACACTTCTCCCCGTAAAGGTAATGCCGCCAAATCTTCAGTGCAAAAACCACTGCGGCCAATTCTAGATCATGAGTCGGGTATCGCTGTTCATAATCCTTTAACTGACGGGAGGCATAAGCGATGACCCGATCGGCTTGCATCAATACGCACCCCAAACCCTGTTTGGATGCGTCACGATGAACTACGAACTTCTCCTTGTCCGAAGGCAAAGCTAGCACGGAGCGGTAATCAACCTGCGCTTCGGCTCACGAAAGCTAGCTTCACATTTATCTGACCAGATAAACTGCTGATTCTTCTTTGTAAGCTCGGTTAGGGGCATTGAAATTTTGGAGAACCCCTCCACGAACCTACGGTAGTACCCAGCTAATCCCAAGAAGCTTCGATCTCCGTCCTTGTCTTCGGTCTCGGCCAATCCCTGACGGATTCAATCTTCCCGGGATCCACCTTGATCCCATCTTTACTCACAATGTGCCCTAGGAAGGACACCTGAGACAACCAGAACTCACATTTCTTGAACTTGGCGTAAAGCTTATGTTCTCGAAGTCGTTGCAGTACCATATGAAGATGTAACTCATGCTCCTCTTCTGATTGAGAGTACACGAGGATGTCGTCGATAAACACAATCACACAGATATCGAGGAAATCCTTGAATACTCTATTCATCAGGTCCATGAATGCTGCAGGAGCATTGGTTAGTCCGAATGACATAACCAGAAACTCGTAGTGTCCATACCTAGTGCGGAAAGCCGTCTTTGGAATGTCCTCCTCTCGGATTCTCAACTGATGATAACCCGAACGGAGATCAATCTTAGAAAAGACCGTCTTCCCCTAAAGCTGATCGAACAAGTCATCGATCCTAGGTAATGGATATTTATTCTTCACCGTCAGCTTGTTCAACTCCCTGTAGTCGATGCACATCCTCATAGATCCATCCTTCTTCTTGACGAACAAAACCGGGGCTCCCCAGGGTGACACACTGGGCCGAATGAACCCTATGTCAAGCAACCCTTGGAGCTGAATCTTTAATTCCTTAAGTTCTGGCGGAGCCATCCTATACGGGGCTTTGGAAACCGGATCCACCCCTGGTGCCAAGTCAATCACGAAATCAATCTCCCGCTGAGGTGGTAACCCTGGAAGTTCTTCGGGAAAAAACGTCCAGAAATTCCCGAACCACTCTGATGTCCTCTGGCCGAATGGTGTCTGGCCGAGTGGTGTCCACCACCACGGCCAGAAACCCTAAGCACCCGCCGTGCAACAATTCTCTCGCTGACATAGCCGAGATCACCGGGATCCGAGATCCCTGAACTGAACCCACAAATACAAACGGTTCTTCACTTTCCGGTTGGAAGACCACCATCTTCCTTTTACAATCAATGCTCGCCGAATATTTAGATAGGAAATCCATTCCTAAAATAATATCAAATTCGACTAAGCTCATCTCTATCAGATCAGCGCTTAACTCTCTACCATCTATCCTGATCGGCATAGACCTAATCCGCCTATTGGAGATAACCAACTCTCCGCCAGGTAACAGGGTTCCAAACCCTGATTCATATCTATCATAAGGTCTACCCAATTTACTAAAGACTCTGGCCGCCACATAAGAATGTGTAGCCCCAGAATCAAACAAAGACGCGAATATAGCGAGTTGTTAATAGAAAGGCGACTGTGACTACCGATGGGCCGGCATCCGCATCGGCTGCGTGATAGCGAACACCCCGGTTTGGAGTGGGTATCGGCTGGAGCTCGCGGTGCCTGCGGTCGGGCGGGGACATTCCCTCTTGAAGTGTCCGGGCATGCCACAATGAAAGCATCCCTGACCTTTGCACTCGCCCCGATGGTGCCTCTTGTAGCTAGGGCACTCGGGATAGGAGAATCGGGTCTCAGTACCACCAGGACGACTCCCTCTGTTCTGGTTCCCCCGGAACCTCTTGTTCTGACTCGAGCCACTGGAAGCAGTGGGTGCTCTCTTCCTCTGATCAATGGCCGAACCACTACTCCCCCTGCTAAAGCCTGATGCAGGAGGGGTAGGAGCTCCGCCACTAACCGAGATCTTGGGCCGATTCGACATGCACCCCACCGCGCCCTCGGCTCGCGGTGCCTTCTCCACCATCCGAGCATAGGTGGTGCGTCGTCTGTGGTGATCATCGGGTCATGCACGATCTTGGGATTCAACCCGTCCGAGATACTTCTCCTTCTTGCTGAAGTCGGTCGGCACAATTCCCGAGGCTAACCTCGCCAACCGATCAAGGCGAGTAGTATACTCGGTGACGCTCATGTTCTCCCGTGGGTCGGTGAACGAACTCTTTCCTCTTGGCGCTTCGACCCCCTCGTTGTAGTATTTCGCATTAAAGAGTTCACGGAACCTTTCCCAGGTCATGGTGGTGACATCATGAATCTGAGACACCATGTCCCACCATACCAGGGCGTCCTCCTGGAACTGAAACGTGGCGCACACCACTCTGTCGTTACCGGTGACACCCATGAAATTCAGTATCTTGGTGATCACCGTCAGCCACTGCTCAGCTTTCATCACGTCCGGACCTCCCAGGAATACCGGAGGTGCTTGCTTCCGGAACCGCTCATATAATGGTTCCAATCTATGGGCCGCCACCACTATCTCGGCACAGGCGGCGAGGGCGGGTGCCACGGGACTACGGGCACGAGGCTGCGGGAGCACCTGCTGTCTCAACCTACGAATCTCGAGGTCTTGCTCTTCGATCCGGGCTTGCATCTCCGCAAACCGCAACTCCCAGTCGGGACTCCCTGATCGGCTGGGGGAGCCTGGGCAGCCTGTGGCGGGTTCTCATCACCCCGACCACGAGCCCTGCCTCGGGGACCTCTGCCTCGGCCCCTAGCAGGTGGGGGAAACTGAGCTCCCTGTCCTTGATTCGACCCTACGGAGTTGCCCTGACTCCTGGTAGTCCGCCTGGCGTCCATCTAGTTAGAACCGCCTGCGAAACCAAGAGTTAGCATATCAGGTCGTATTCAAGGAGAGCTTACTAATGCCGCTTAATTTGGAAATTAAAAACGAAACATGCGCCTATTCTACTATCAGGCTACTAACATGCTTCCTAACAGGCTTTTCTTTTTCATAACTGAATAAGATAAACTACTAAAGCAATAAAGGCTTACTGAACCGTGAACCGAGCTAACTGCTGATGATGATTGTACATGTCGTGACGATCTTCGGAAGACAACCTGGCGGCTCTGATACCAAATTGTAACACCCTAACTACCTTAGGCGTATTACGTGATTTTTAAGCGTACTGTGCAGCTCGTTGCTAATCAACGAGGTTTATGGAAAAACGTGATTAATTAAAATTTTGCTCTTTAATTAAACTTATAAACCATATTACAAAAGACTCGGGATCCCGATTTATAAAATCATTTACAAAAGTTTTAACTGTTTAACTATTACATAAAATTAAAAGTCGTCTAACGACCAGTTACAAAAACTCCGCCTTGCTGTCCCGAGGATCGTACGCTCCAGGCCTAACCGCCCCGACATGTACAATCTCATAAGCTCGCTCACGGTCCATCAGCTATAGCCTTGCCTTTACCTACACATGAACATAAACTGTGAGTCGACAGACTCAGTAAGAAAAGCATAATAATATCATACATAATTCTAACTGCCGTGTCCAACACGATACTGAGTCCCGCTACTGCCATGTCCAACATGGTACTGAGCTACTACTGCCATGTCCAACATGGTACTGAGTTTTGAACGTTCATAGGGACGGTACTATTGACAAGTATCCTCCTGATCGGTCGAACCTGTCATACTCCGGCTGCTGATCATACTCCAGCCTGTACCGACGGGATAGGTCAATAGCACTGAACCACCAACCAAATGTCAGCCTGATCGGTCGAACCGGTCATACTCCGGCTGCTGGTCATACTCCAGCCTGTACCGACGTGACAGGGTTGGATGGTTCGAAGCCTATATACATAACTAATGTAATCTAGCAGGCTTCCTACAAACAAAAATAACCATTAAAGCTCAAGCTTTGAGTTCAAAACTCAAACTTGAGCAAATCCCACAAACATGCATTCAAACCTAGTTAATTCTACTCAAATATGCATGAAATAGCTTCTGAAATCAAACAAAAACATCAACAACAACCCAGCAACAGATTCAATCAATTTTCTTTGAAAACCATATTTTGAGCTAAAACTTCCAATTTTGAGCAAAGCAATTTAACACTCATTACTAACAACCTAATTAATCACAAATCAACATACTTAAATCTCAGAACCAACAACAACATTTCAGCAGCAACAACCACAAAGATTCAAGCATGCAACAACCATTTTCATCATAAGTTTCAAGAAAAACAAAGTAAGAAACTAAAGCCAAGAAATACCTCAATGAAAATCACTTTGATCTTGCTAAAATAACTTGAATTCAACAAAGAAATCCAGCCCTAGCTGCTCCCCAAGCTTGGCCGAAAATGAGAGGAAAAGAGAGAGAGTTTTCTTTTGAAATTTCTATTTTTCTAACTTAGCATATTTTTTGTGAAAAATGAAAATGAAATAACTAACCAAGCATTATTCATTTCAGCCAAAATAATCAATTAAAATAAACATTTAATCCATTTAATAAATCACATGAGACAAAACACTAATGGGGCAAAAAGACCATTTTGCCCCTCCACCATAAAATCACATAAAAATCACTAAAGGGGGTATTTTTGGGAAATTCTAAATTCCCGGCCATTCCCGACATTCCCAATGTCAAAAACCCGTCCCCAAACTACTAACATACTAAGTTGTGATTTCTACTGAGCCAAACGCCGAGTTCCAAAAGACCGGACACCGGAAATGCAAAATATGCAAGATACTGAATGACATAAATAACAGTATAATAAATTATTTAAATAGCTATAAATAATTTCATAATTAATCACAATTAACTGCTAATTCCCAAATTAACTAAGCGGGCTTTACAAATTGTATACATAATTTTTAAAAATTTCATATAAATATGTGTGGATTGAATTGGATCGGTTACTTTTACATGTTAATCAACATCCAATCCCCAAAAGTATTAATATTTGCACTTTACAAATTAGACTGGATCGAATTGTGTAGATTAGATTGGATTAACTATTATTTGAACACCCCTATTTTAAAGATATGCACGTTGTTATCCCAATTTTCGTCCTCTCAACGTGGCAGTACTTACATGGACAAAATTAGCGCCACATGGCAATACAGCTCACCAATAAGAAGGCCAAGTAAATACCTTAGCAAATAGGGATCCCAGCACTCAAACGGCCATCAAATGATAGACCAACTTCCTCACAGAGGGTGGCCGACTAGACTTGGCTGGCCCTATGGCCGGCCAGCCTCTAGACAACACCATGGTAGGCCAGCCAGAGAAAGGCCTACAAGATTCTTTGTGCAATCCCACACATGTACAACATAGTTTGGGATGGAAATTGGGTCCCAAAATCCCAATAGAATAGCTAAATAATATCTATATTTAAAGGCATTTTGGTCTTTTATAATTAATTAATTAAAGATACAAATAACCAGGGTTTCAAATTTTAAATTAGTGTTTTAGGCTTCCTATATAAAGGCCTTCACTCTAACCTAGAAACCAAAGCTCATTTTAAGACTGATACTAGCCTCCACGCTCTAATCCTATTTCTGATAACTCTCTTCTCCACTCTCTCTCAAACGCCCATACAAGCACTCTCATCACTTAAGATTTTCCAATCTTGATTCCTACTTTGTATCTATAAGGGTGCTATATCAGATCCCGCCTATAGTGATCTGAATATATTAACCCTCAGTATTAATACAACTAAAGGGAGAGTAGGTCATTACCCGCTATTAAAGGGGGACAAACCTCTATAAAAAATCTATGTGTTCCTTACTTTTACATTCTATTTGTGTAACATGTGGGAAGCATTAGATCCATACGACCCCGTTGTCAGTTGATCACGATTTGAGGTTAATAGTTTGGTGCTTTCATTGAGAGTGTGGATATCGTATCTGATCAAATGTCATGGTTAACACGAGAAGAACCCAAATCGCACCATCTGCATCTTCGAGTCTCCCTCAAGACACACAGACTGTAGATCTGAATGCTCATGTTCCAGTCACAACTAGAGTCCCAATGAACATTGCAGATGTGGTAAATCCTATTACCACAACACGCACCACAAGCGTGGCCACTACAGTTGGCCAAACTGATACGAGCATCCCGGTGGATCCAAATAGCAGGCCCTTGCCTCCAAGGGAAGACCCACCATTGGTACCTCCCATTGAAGGAAGGACTCATGGGAAATAGCCCACAGAAACAACAAATGGATCTCGTCTCTAGTATTACGCTAGAGAGACAGGACCAGGGGTTAGAGTTTGCCATTGACGAGCCCCGCGTGGACTTAAGAGAAGATCTCTAGTTAGCCAGACTCAGAGAAGCTGCAAGGCCATGTTGGCCTAACTGAAGGACCACGTGCTGCTAATTTCAATGTATTTACACAGCAGAGATGCAAATTCCTGAGATGGATGGATGACTAGGAGTACATCATTTGATCTTACCGAGACAAATTGGATTGTCGCAATAGAGAAACCAATGATTTGATCAGGGGATTCAACCAAAGAACCGATGGAAGCGGTCAGGATCTCATTAGAGATACACTTCAAGGAAGACTCATTGATAGATCAGGGAGGGTCTATCGACATGCTGACCAACCTGGTTCCTCAGGAACTATGATAGATCTTCCCTTGCCAGAGGGAGGACAAACCTTTCCTCACAGTTCTAACGACGAGAATAGCCAGATCTCGGCAACCAGCGACTTGGAGGTCAACCAGGGATCTCTGGCTCAACAATACCCCCCATTATTTAGACCATGGCTGGCTAGCCACTAGCAGGAGCACCCTTGGATGACCAAAGAATAGCACTCCCTCCTTTTGGGGACCGAGGCACCCCGAGGTTAATCTTCAACTGATAACGACCGAGAACAGGTGGAAACACCCAAAATGGTTATTCGAGAAGTGAAATTGATCACTTCAAAGACCTAAATCCACCAAACTCCAGCAACTGGTGTGATCTACCCCCTGTCAAGACACATCCAACATTAGTCAGCAGAGGAGTCGTGGGTGGCAAGACCCTACCCTTTGCAGGTCTGGCCGGCCATGGAAGAATTGCGTGTAGCCAGACCTTTCCATTTGTAGGTCTGTCCGGTCATGGAGGAGTCACGGGCGGCCACACCTTGCCCTTTGCAGGTTTGGCCAGCCATGAAGGAGTAATGGATAGTTAGACCTTGCCTAATGTAGGTCTAGCTGGCGAAGGACAACATCTAAGTGTAGGCATGGCTAGCCAAATCCAAGACCCGTACATGAGAATGGTTGGCTAGGGTTTGCAGTTCAACACAGGTCTGGCTGACCTTCACCATACACTCTCTTAGAGAATGGCCAGCCATTCCATATCACAATAAAATTTGCAACCCCACCAACGAGGGCTAGTCAGTCAAGTCCCATGACAACAACGGATCCTTCTATGGAAGCACAGTTTGACCAACTTAGGGACATAATTCAAGGCATTGCTAGTCCGAAGCCTTAAGATCTTGAATTAAATTAATCAAGGGGATTACCATTCTCGGCTACATAAATCCCTTGCCCTTGCCCAAATTCAAGATGTCAGTATGGAAGATGTATACAGAATGAGAATACCCGTTGGCTCACATGAAATACTTCGACATGTAACTCAATCTCCAGAAGGTTACTAGTGATGTGTGATGTTGCATATTCCAAGCCACTTTGTCGGAAACAACTCAACAATGATACTTTAAACTCACCCTAAGAAGATTAAATTCTTGGGCCAAGTTTTCTCGAGAATTCTACACATAATTCTTGTCTTCAAGACTTGTACCATCAGAGCTAGAAGACCTTGAAGAAGTTAAACAACAATAAGGAGAACCTTTGAAGGATTACATCTAGAGGTTCATGGTCGAGGCTACAAAAGTCAAAGGCCTCATGGAAGAAGGTCGATATACGGCCATACCGGGGGGCATACTTCCATTGAGTGACTTCTAGAAAGACATCTGATGAATCTCAACCAACAACACGAAGAAGTTCCTTAATAAAGATGATGGCTTTATCAAACTCAAAGAAGCCATACGATAGACCCAGGCAGGGCACGTCAACAACATGCCATCATGAGACATCGTACAGTCTGATGACCTACTAGATGCCCAGGTAGACACAACCAACTCTGCCCAGACCTCCAATGGCAAAAACACTAGATATAAGCACAACGCCAACATCTCTAGGAGGAACAGTGGCAAAAAAGTGGAGTTTAACACTTCCCCCATGACACAAAAGAACAAGGTGGAAAAGTATACCTACTTCACCCTTCTGACGAAGAACCTTGAGGCCATCTTTATGGCCACTTAGGGAACAGTCCCCTACCGAAAGCCCTTTCCTATTAAAAGGGAGATTAGTAAGAGGGACATGTCAAAGTTTTGCCGGTACCACAATGACTTCAGACATAACACCAATGAGTGTCAAAATTTGAAGAGGGAGATTGAATTCCTCATAAGGCGTAACAATCCCCACCTGCATCGTTATGTGTAGAACCACCAAACTCAAGCATAAGGTGCCCAAGTTGGAGATTCAATGCCACCACTAGTTGCAGGACATCTAGGGGCCATTATTGATGGACCCCACATTGTAGGCGAGACTATCAAAGCTAGGGAGCACTATGCTTGAACACTCCATCACGAGCAGTGGCGGACCCAGAATTTTTGTTTAGTGGGGGCTTAAAATTAAAAATGTATACATTAATATATATATGATTGACATCAAAGCATATAAGATATAATTGTCGCTGGAAGCTCAACGAAAAAAATTATAATGATCCTTCAAAATATTACAATCATCAACTTAAAAAGAAAACTACAGTCGTCCCCGACGTTTTTTCATGGCTTGAAAACGTTTCATAATAGGCTCCTTATCTACCATACTGAAAACATCTTTCTCAATGTAAACAAGTAAGATATCGTTCATCAATTGATCTCCCATTCGATTCCAAAGCCTATTTTTTACAATATTCATAGCTGAAAATACTCTCTCCACAGTTGTTGTAACCACAGGCAAAAGTAATGATAAAGTCAAAAGTCGATAAACCAATGTATGTACACCATTTCTTCTAGTGTGAACCATCATTTGTGCAAGATCGCCAATACCTTTCAATCCCATAAATTCATCACTAGAGCGCATATCAATAATGTAAGTTTCAAGTTGGTCATCCAGAGCCAAAAGCTCAATTGTAGAAAAATCTTTGGGATAATACTCAGCAAAGTGAATTAATTTTCTTTTGTCAAAAGCAGAAAATGAATCAACTGGAGAAAAACATGCAAGACAAAGAAGTAAATCAGTATTCACCTCGTTAAAACGATCATTCAACTCTTGAATCTACATATCAATGATATTGTAAAATAACTCCACTCGAAAATAATGCAAATTTGTAATCTCTTGAGAGTTACATCGTGGTCGACCAAGAGCTACAAATCTATCATCCATGTTTGGAATCATTATATTGTATTTTGTACAAAAAGTAGACACTTGATTAAAAGTAGAATCCCATCCATCATCCCTCATAATTTGTAGTCGTTGCTTGCATAATTTTACTAAATTCATGGCATTAACAATATCTTGGTCTTTCCTTTGCAATGCTATTGATAATTCATTAATGATTCCTAGTAAAGTTCTCATGAAATGGAGACTGAATACAAAGTCGAATGAGAGCATCAAGCATAATAAGTTATTTGCTTCAGACCTTTGTTCAGAATTTGCTCCATCATATGCAACTATCCCAAGAACATCAATCATAGATGAGAATAAAGTAACTAAGTTAAGTAAAGTACCATAATGGGAGCCCCATCTAGTGTCACCCGAACGTTTAATAGAAGTCTCTTGATTTAGTCCTCGCCCACTAAGGATCTCACCATTATCAAGTGCCTCAGCTATTCTAACACCTTGTTTTTCTCGCAAAATATCACACTGTTTAGATGAAGCTCCAACAACATTTGCCACACTACTAACCACACTAAAAAGAGATGCAACTTCAGTATGCTTTTTTACAACATATACAAGACAAAGTTGAAGTTGATGAGCAAAATAATGAACATAGAAAGCACATGGATTTTCTTTCAAGATTAATGTTTTAAGACCATTAAACTCTCCTTGCATATTGCTTGCCCCATCATAGCCTTGACCTCTTAATCTAGTCATGCTTAATCCATATCTTGAAAATAACTTATCAATAGCCTCCTTAAGTGATGAAGATGTTGTATTGGCAACATGTTCAATCCCTACAAAACGTTCAATAACTAGTCCTTTCTTATTCACACAACGTAATACAACAGCCATTCGTTCTTTGATAGAAATATCACGAGACTCATCAACAAGAATAGAAAATAATGAATTGTTAATATCCTTGATCATTAGATCAATTGTTTCAGCGGCTGCAACACTTATTATATCCTTCTGAATTTTAGGTGATCTCAACTTCAAATTCTCAGGAGCATTTTTCAAGGTAACAGCTTTGACAATATCATAATGCTCAGAGAGAAAATGTAAAAGCTCAAGAAAGTTACCTTGGTTGCTTGAATTCTCAGATTCATCATCACCACGAAAAGCAAGCCCTTGTCTTAAAAGAAATCGAGAAACATCAATGGATGCACCTAGGCCACTTCGATAATCACAACGTTCTTGCTCTGATTGCTTTAAGAAAAACGCCTGAATATGTTATTTTTCCTTCAACAAGACATTACACTTCATTCTAGCTTCATTGTGATCACTAGCAAAACCCCCAACATGGGTCTGTAGTCTTTCTAGCTTTTTAAAATTTTTGAAACCCTTAACAACAAAAGAGTCTCTCCAAACTTTCCGAGATGGATTGAAAAGATAACAATACAAGCAAAATACTGCATCTTTGGATACACTATATTCTAACCAATCAGGGTATTGATCAAACCATTCCTTGTTGAATTTTCTAGACTATTTTCCAAATGTCTTTTTAGGAAATTCGTGGTGTCGAGGTTGACAAGGTCCTTTAAGCAAATATGGACGTCAAACTTCATCTTGAATATTTGGATTATACTTCGAAATAGGAATTCTTAACCCCGGATCTGTTTGAAGCTCATCAAGATCAATATCCACACAAACTGAATTTGTATTGTCTCCATTCTTACTCGTAGAACTTGGTGACTCAACCATTCTTTTAAAATATTTTTCCAATGTTGGTGTTGCCATACATGTAACCTAAGGTGAATTAAAAAATATGAAAAACACATAATTTGTTAGTGAGTCAATAAAAGGAAATGATGATTAATCCTCATTCTAAGCTCACTTTTTTTACTTTTTTATATTTTCACATAAACTATTTATTTATCACCACCAAAAAATTAAAATATAAATAAATAGTGAACCATGAAGTTGATAATTCTGATGCACAATGAATAAAAAAAATTACCCCTAAATCATTATCCTAACTTAAATAGATTCTTACAAACTATTAAATCAAATTAACAATTAATAATATAGAATGAAAATGAACAAATTTTAAATTGCAATTTCATAGTGTGATGGCCCCAAATTTGAGCTATCAAATAATTTAGATTCTAGATTTTAAATTCTCACTTTTCGAATTTCTATTTCTTCAAATAAACTAAATATAATAAAATAAGAAGATTAAGAAATAAAAAAATTTGAAACACAATAACAAGAAAAATAATTTTTCCCTAAATTATTAACCCTAGTCTAAATAGATTATTACAAATAATTAAGTGAGATTAAAATATATATAATATACAAACTTGTTTGTAATTTTCCAAATGTAGCTTTAATCTCCAATTTTATATAGATGTAATTGTAAAATTTTAATTTTTTTATTTTAGAAAAGATCTATGCGTTCCGTAACCGTTCCCTCCATTTCTTTGCAAGTGCAACCAGCCAAATTACTTTTTTAATTATTCAACTTTCCACAAGAAAAGCATTTTCATTTATCATTTTATAAATAAAGTAAATATTGTAAATTGGGCTTTTGTTTGGGCTGGCTCATTTAGTTTTTACAAATTAAAATATGTGGGGGCTTAAAAAATGAATGGGTATGGGGGCTTTTATTTAAATTTACAAATAATTGAATGGATAATTACAAATTTAAATAATTAAATTTATATAGTTTTATAATAATTTTTTTTAGTGCGGGCTTAAGCCCCCTCATCCAGTGCAGTGTGTTCGTCCCTGATCACGAGCCTAAACGCGACATCCTACCTGTCGAAGACAGGGGCTTGAAGCAGCCAAAACTTATAGAGCCCACAATCTCCTTTACCGAAGAAGATGCTGCTCATGTCAGTTTCCCACATAAAGACCCCTGGTCATTAATTCACAAATCGAGAATATGACTATAGCAAGATGCATGGTGGACGATGGAGCCTCCTCCAACTTTCTTTTCAAGTCAACATATGAAATGATGGAGCTCCAGCTTACCGATCTAGCACGCTGCAATCAAGTGATGTATGGCTGCAGTTTGTCGTAATCGATGTCCATCACCCTTCAACGCCATGATAGGCTGATCAGCCCTCAATGACTTGAAAGCATTGACATCCATCTACCACTTATGCCTCAAATTTCTAACAAGGCATGGGGTAAGTTGCGTGAGGGGAGACCAACAGTCTATTGGACAAGGAGTGCACCCAAGTGCTCAAAGATGAGTTCAAGAGGCCAACAGCCCATGACTTCATAACGGAGGCATTCTATCCACTATGGGCACCCAACCTAGTACTGGTGCGCAAGCCCAACAAAAAGTGGAGAGTATGCATCCACTTCACCAACCTGAACAAAGCATGTCCAAAAGACTACTTTTTGCTTCCCAAAATTGACCAACTAGTAGATGCCACAGTTGGCCATGAAATCCAAAGTTTCATGGATGTGTATTCAGTTTACAATCAAATAAAGATGCATCCACCAGATTAGGAGCACACTAGCTTTATGATATATCAAGGCATATAATGCTTCAAAGTCATGCCCTTCGGGCTCTAAAATGTTAGGGCCACATATCAAAGACTGGTAAGCATGATTTTTAAAGATCTCATAGGTCGGGACATGGAGATGTATGTGGACGACATGCTTGTCAAGTCCAAAAATGTTGGGGACATGTGGAGGACCTAGATGAGTGCTTCAAAATCCTTCGTAGCTACAACATGAAGTTCCACCCCCTCGAATGCTCTTTCAGTGTAGGCTCGGGAAAATTCCTTGGCTTCATAGTCAATGCCAGGGGAATAGAAGCAAACCCGAATAAGATCCAAGCCCTTTTGGACATGAAGTCGACCACAAATAAAAGAAGTACAAAGCCTAGTAAACCACATTACTTAGTTAAGCAGAATTGTGTCCAAGTTTACAGACAAATGTGTACCCTTCTTTAACATTCTCAGAGGCCACAAAAAATTCGAGTGGATAGAGGAATGTGAAAATGCATTTTAGGAGCTGAAGAAACAGTTGGCTGAACCACCAGTGTTGTCCAATACCCTAGACAATGAAGAGCTAAGCGTGTACCTTACAGTCACAGAGCACGTTGTGAGTGTTGTCCTCACAGGAGAAGAAGACGGTGGACAACACCCTGTATACTATATTAGTAAAAGGCTAATCAACGCTAAAAGTTGGTACCCAGTCATAGAGAAGCTGGCGTACAGTCTGGTCTTAGCTTCTAGAAAGCTAAGGCCCTACTTCAAGGCATACCTTATAAAGGTGTACAGCGACCAACCATTGCAACAGGTTTTGTAAAAACCTGAAGCATCATAGCTATTACTCTAATGGGCCATTGAACTTGGCAAGTTAGAGATCACATACCAACCATGAACAGCCATAAAGGCTCAAGCCCTTGCATACTTTGTGGCTGAGTGTACAAGCTTCTCTCTTGAAATATCTCAAGAATCAGGAGAAAACAAACAGCCAAAGAAGAAGCGAGAGCAACCATAGCAGTAAAATCCTGAAGAACTACCATGGAAACTCCATGTTAACGGAAGCAGCACTGACCAATTGTTTGGTGCAGGCGTTTCCCTCATAACACCTGGGGGAAACAACTGCACGGATCAATGAAATTTGGATTCAAAGGCTTGAACAATGAGGCTGAATATGAAACCTTAAAAGTAAACCTCAAACTGGCGCATGAAGTACGGGTTGACCACCTAGATATATTCAGCGATTCTCAACTAGTTGTGAATGAAGTCCTAGGTGAATACACTGCTCGAGGTGAAAAAATGGTGGCCTACTTGAGCAAAAACAAAGACATGCTAAGTCAGGTCAAAGGCTACAACAAATGCACTTACCCATCTGGCGAGTAGCACCATTGCCAACAACGCAAATTTGGTGCCCATAAAGTTCTTAGAGGAACCCAACATTACCATCCCATAAGAAGTCAACATGTTGGATGACACCTATTGCAGGAGTTTGTTGGGTTTTATGCCCTAAATAAAACTCATTTCAATATAATCAGATTTACTTATTAATATAGATCAGAAATAACATTTAATGTTGCATGGTTCACATGATTTATTTCATGATTATATGTACATAATGTATAAATTCATCTGAAACCCTTTTCACATACTTGATCCTGTTTATTGTGCCGTCAACACATTGGAAAGTAAACATGACTATGTGAATAAAGTTTTCCTAGATTTATCAGACACACGATTTTACTAATATGATAATCTACAACAAGAGTTTACTTGTATTTGGAGAAATACTATGTTCTTTCCAGAACATTGGTTAAAGTAAAGCTCAGGTTGGATGCATGGAGTATGCATCGGAAGGGACCGATATTGAACTTTGACTTAGATTTATTAAACTTACCGTAATATCTATTCAAGTCAATATCGCCTAGTTGATCCTAGATCAAATGATCTTAATCCTGATATGATTAGGCTCAATCTTGAAAGGCTATTCGTGTTCTTTGATTTGTTAGTTAAGCCTACTTTTAGGTCAGGGTGATACGTACATTTTGGGAATACGGTAGTGCAAGTGAGTGGGAGCGCTATCATAAACATGGAATCTATAGCTTCTATCTGGCGAATAGTAAGCAAAGGATGATCTCCTTCGAGCTTGACCAAACGAACATAAATGGTGGAGTACTCATTTCACATTAGCTAAAATATCATTTATACGGGGTCAAGTGTTTTAAGGAATAAATACATTGTAGGGTGTAACGGTAATTTAATCCCTTTACAGTGTAGATCATTCATATAGAGGATCATTGATCACATTAGGATTATAACAATGGATAACTAATGATGTGTCTATATGGTGGAACATATAGAGCATTCTATATACTGAGAGTGCAATTCTAAGTTCTATGCGTGGATTCAACGAAGAATTAATGAGTTAGTGAATTTTAGTGTTAAATTCTTGATCTACTTATTGGAAGCTCGGTTATATAGACCCATGGTCCCCCCACTAGTTGAGATAATATTTCTTGTAAGACTCATGTAATTGGTTTTGATTAATCAATTATAATTCTCAAATTAGACTATGTCTATTTGTGAATTTTTCACTAAGTAAGGGCGAAATTGTAAAGAAAGAGTTTATAGGGGCATATTTGTTAATTATGATACTTTGTATGGTTCAATTAATAAATATGATAAATGACAATATTATTTAATAATTATTTATAGTTATTAAATAGTTAGAATTGGCATTTAAATGATTGAATTAGGAAATTGGCATTTTTGAGAAAATCAGATACAAAAGGTGTTAAAATTGCAAAATTGCAAAACCCAAGGCCCAATCCACTAAGGCATGGCCGGCCACCTATTGTGTGTGTTTTAAATTGATTTTTTCATTATTTTAATGCCATATAATTCAAACCTAACCCTAGTGGAATGCTATAAATAGATAGTGAAGGCTTCAGAAAAATTAGACTTTTCTTCTGACACTTTCTGAATCAGAAAAAACTAAGCCTTCTCTCTCCCTATCTTTAGCTGCCACTTCTTCTTTCTTCTTCCATTGAAATTTCAAAATTTCTTAGTGTATGAATAGTGTCCACACACATCAAGTGATACCTCAATCATAGTGAGGAAGATCGTGAAGAAAGATCATCAGTAAAGGAGTTTCAGCATCAAAGATTCAGAGAAAGAGATCCAGGTTCAGATATTGATAATGCGCTGCTACAGAAAGGAATCAAGGGCTAGATATCTGAACGGAAGGAGTCATATTATTCCGCTGCACCCAATGTAAGGTTTCTTAAACTTTATATGTGTTTAATTTATCGTTTTAGAAAGTTCATATTTAGGATGTTAATAAACATACTTGTGAGTAGATCTAAGATCCTGGTAAAATAATTTCCAACAACTGGCCTCAGAGCCATGGTAATTGATTTACTTGCAAGAAATTTGGACTTTAAAACGATTGTTTGTATGTTCTTTGGATGGTATCATGTTGTATTGAGTGTTATTTGATGATTGATTGATGTTTGTGAAATTTTCGTGAAAAATAATTGTGATTTCGTTTCTGGAATTATTTTTATTGGATAGTATGGAAAAAATTAAGCAAGTTAGCCTTTACAGAACTCAATTTGGATTTTATTTGAATTAGTTATGATTTTTTGAAGATTTGAAAAAATCGGGGCTGTGCTGATATTTTCCTGCGATCGCAGAACTGTCCGTACAGTTTCGAATTTTTTCGTTTTTCTTCGATTTTTCATGCTTTTTTATGTAATTAACTTCCAATTTTTTGTATGGTTTTGTATATATACTATTACTATTCCTAATTCAATTCTAATTATCATTTTGAATTAATTTAATATTTTTTTTTAATTTAATTCAAGATATTAGTGTAATTTGAATTCGAATAGAATTAGTATTTATCTTCTTCCTTAAATATCTATCTTATTTTTAATTTGATTATATCTTATTTTTTTTAAATTTAAGGTCAGATTTTATAAGATATTTATAAAATCTTTTAAGATATTTTTAAAATATCTTATCTTTTAAGATATTTTAAGATATTTTTAATTATATCTTATCTTTTAAGATTTTTTTTAAATTAAATCTTTTTAGATATTTTGACCTTATTTAAATTTAAAATAAGATATTTATAATCATGTAATTTTAAATAGATGTAAGATATTTTGCTAACTTTTAAATTTTGTTATTTTATTTATTTAAATTAAATTTAAAATCTGAAAAGATATTGTATTTATCTTTTCTAATTTTTTATTTAATTTTTATTTTTAAAATAACATTTAATTTTTAAAAGTAGTTAGCAAATTTTTGAAATGATATTTAGGTTGGTTGAAATCTAATTTTTCAAAAAGTAGGTTTAATTTTAAATATTTTTTTTAGTTTCGAAATTTAAATTTTAATTTCCGAAATTAATTTTTTTTAAAAAAATTTTATTTTATTTTTCGAAAATTAAAATAATTTTTTTTAATTATTTAATTATTTATTTTTCGAAATTATTTATTTAAAATTAAATAAATCCTACTTCCAACTATCCAGCTAACCTTGTTGCAGGAGTATGTGGTTTAAACTTGTGTGTAAGTTTTTTTTTAAAACCTATTATTACTTGATTGCAAATAGCCATGGTTAGTTTTTGCCAGATCTAATGATCTGATGGCTCCCTTGGTCAAGTTAATAATTTGTAACAGGTATATTTACAATCTTCTTTCATCTGTGTATGACCTAGCAACATGATAGGACCCATCCAAAGTGTGCCTGTGTGAGCCTATGTGTTTAATTTTATTATAGATGCATATAGGTTGTTGTTGCTAAAATAAATTATCATAGTTCTTGATAGAATTTATTTAGGCCCATTTAGTTATTGGGCTTATTCAATTAATAACAGTTGTTCTTATTAAGGTTAAATTCCTCTCTTTTGGGCCTTGTGTGAGAGTTGGGAGCCATAGAAGTGGGTACGACATACTGAACCCAGCACCCCCTCACATGAACCACCCCAATTGTGAAGGCCCATTTGCCTGATTTGAACAACTGTACTAGGTTAATTACACTAGTTTAACCTAATAAAATTGATTAGCAACATAATTAATTTCATTTATTTTGAAATTAATTTAAGAAAATTATAGTTTAAAGAATTTTTTATTCTAAGCTAAACTATATGTATTTTCTTGTATTTAATTAAATATAGAATTATAACCATCTAGATTCTTTCTGGAACTTAATTTAAATTTTTCATTAAATATTCCTATTTAAGTTGATATTTAGTTATCTACAACTAACTAACTTAAATCTGAATATCTTTTGAATTTCAAATTTCAAAATTAAGTTGAGGAATTTTAGGCATTGGTTATTAAGATTCTTTTGATATTTTTTTAAGTTAATATCTTTTCGAATATTAACTTAAAATGGAATATTTTCAAATTAAGTGGTTACAACTTAATTTTTAATATTTAATTAAATTTAAATTTGAAAATATTTAAGTTCTAGATTTTCTCTAATATAACTTAAATTAGATATTTTTTCAAATTTTGTGGTAAAGATACTTAGTCAAATAAGATATTTTCTAGATAGTTATTTCTAGACTACTTATTATTTCTAATATTAAATAGGAAAATATTATACATTGTGAAATTAATTATTTAAATAATTAATTTTGGTACAATTTATTTTAAGTATATTTTTCCTAGTATTAAACTAGAGATTAATAATTAAGCCTTCTCTACACTTAATTATTTATTTCTTGAATTTAATACATTTAATTAATTTGAAAAATTAAATATCTAAGTTGATTTTCATCATCATACTTAAATATTTCTTTTTCATGACATTTAATTAAATAGAAAATTATTTTTAGTTGAAATTTATTTTTTCAACTAAATTTAAATAATTTTCAAAATATATTTTTTTTTATTTTATTAATCAATTTTCGAAATTGCATTTCTTAAATGCTAGAATTTCGAATTTTATCTTGAAAAATAGATTAAGTTGTAAATTAATTATTTATTTTAATTAATTCTTGGATCAACTTAAATCAATGATTTTTTCATTTATTGATTAATTTAAAATAAATTGAATTAAAGTATATTATTAGAAATTGAATTAATTAGTCAAAGGAAAAATCTAGATAGATGATATTTATGCTTGAAGTATTTTTCTAGTGTATTTAATTAAACAGAAAATTAATATTTAAGTTGATTTTCATCATCATACTTAAATATTTGAAATTTTTCTTATATATTTAATTAAATAGGAAAATTATATTTTTTGTTGTAAATTAATTTTATTAATTAATTTTGGGCCAACATTAAATTAGAATAATTTTTCCAGGATTAATTTTTTATTTTAACATGCATTTTTGAAAATTGTATTCTTAAATACTTTAATTTTTCGAAATGCAATATATATTTATAGAAAATTAAATTTGAGTTGTAAATTAATTTATATTAATTTTGTAACAACTTAAATTGAATATTTTTCTAAATATTTATTGGAAATTATTACTAAGATGGAAGAAATACATGTTATTTTCATATCCATCTAAGTAAAATTTATAAATATTAAATTAAAATTTATATTTAGAATTTTTCATTCTAAATTGGAAATTTTAAATAAATATATATTTAAAATAAATAAATTAAATAAAGAGAATCAAAGAAAATACAACTCACTTTAAATAATGAGCTTGATTATTATTAAGATATTCGATCTCCATTGTTGGTCTTACAAAAGTTAAATGTTTTCAATATAACCTCGAGACGCTAGACTTCGTCCCCCTATGGATGGTTATTCGTTGAACGCATTTAACACCGTAAGATTTCATTTGATAAGTGTTTTGTAAGTTTTCGTCTCTATTAGACTCTCCCCTACGGTGACTACTTAGAGATAAACTTATGAAACATGAAACAATGGTGGAAGCTCATAAAATGAGAATAACCTTGACTCTCGCCTACCGGGACAACGTTGGATTCTTATTTTGATCGAATAAAAGGTTGCTAGAATGGTTTCTATTTTAGATGAGCTGACAACTCTATTCAATAAATGATGCTTTGACTCTCGCCTCTTAGGGACCTTTGTATCAGTTTATTGAAAACCTTGGAAATTATTTAGGATTGTATGTTTTAGTATTTTCACTAGTCATTCCTACTTGCTATATGTTTATAATTTCTGAATTGTGTATGAATTTATATTGAACCAAGTTATTTTCTGTTATTAAGTTGTAGTTTAATTTCGAATCTTCATTGTTGGTCTAACATGTTTGTTTTTCTAATGAGATAAATCCCTAATGGATTTTCACCATTAGACATACATAATAGTGTAAGATCTCGAAAGATAAGTATTGTATATGCGACATCTAACTGTTCATCAATTGATGACACCTTAGACTAGTATTTTAACAATATGAAACAAGAAGATTACATAAATAAGATTACTTTGTCTTTCGCTAATCGAAGCATCGTTGGATTCTTATTTTAAACGAAATTATCCTAATTCCTCTTAGCTTATTCATTTCGAATTAGCTCAATAATATATCATTGGATGAATGGTTTATAAATCATTTCATGTCATTCTATATTTTCTCTTAAGAAATTAAATGACGCATATGATTATAATCCCGAAATTCTATTCCCAATTGATATAAATCCTCAATCTTAGAAATCTCCTACTTGTATGGGCAAATATGACTTAGAGTTTAAATAGTAGTGGTGGTCCAAGAAAGAATGACTCATTATATTTGGTTGAATTTAAGTCTTTGACTTTAATTTTAGAATCCAAACAGAAATTTTCTTATATTTCTAATTCCAGAATACAATATAGTTACACTTTCTCAAGTGTTTTAATATCCATCTTTTATTAATGGATTCAAACTGTATGGAATATGAGTTAGGTATTCTGTGACCAGGATCCACTTGCACTATTCTAAGAACTCTTTGATGTAACTAAACCTATGTCATCAAAAGACACTACCACATTTTTTTTTAATCTATGGCATTTGTATCTTGTTCATAGTGAATTTGACATGATCAATCTCTGCAAAGAGTTAATATGCCTATATCCACTGAAAGTAGTTCATCTCATTCGCAGATGGATGTACATTCAGGGGTGGATATGAGTTTTTCGTTGTATTCTTAAAACGATAACTCTAGACTATACCTTTTAGCAAAGAAATTTGAAATGTTTGAAAAATTTCATTAATTTCTAGCAATGGTTAAAACCATTAAGGTAAGTGGTTAAAGATCTTGCGAACTGATAGGGTGGAGAAATAGTTAGTAGATATGCAGTTCAAAGATCATTAAATTGATTTTTGAATTATATCAAAACTTACCTCCCCAGAAATTTCGAGTAGCATGTTGATGATTAGTTACTAGTCGTTGCCTAAATCCTTCTATGGTAATACAATTTCAGAATGATGTAATGGTTGTATACTTAATGTAAATCATTACTAGATTCATGGATGACCTAATCAAAATCTTAAGAAAAGCTAGAACTGTTAACCATGGTTTGTTAGCTATTCTAAGTGATTAGGGGTGGACCATCCCATTGTCAATAGATAAGAAAGTGTTTGTTCAAACAAATACTACTTTTCTAAGAAAATGACTAAGTCTGAAAACAAGTAGCAAATAAAGGAGATATTTAATTCTTGATTCCAAAAGTGTTCTATCATCTTATATAACATATGATGATCCCACTGCCTCTGTTGTCTTGTCACAACCAGAGAGAGACTGAATGTTAAAGCTGCAGGAAAGGTACTTATTCAGTCTAAGGAAAGTTCTATACATCTTTGGCACCATTCCAAATTGCCTTAAACTACTATTGTTAATTTCCTGATTAACCAAAAGTAGTTGCCAAAGGTATAGAATCCAGTATCCCAAGAGAGTAGACGTATAGAGAGGAATTTCACATTATCAATGATTTTGTGATTAAAGGAAGAGTATTAGTGGAGAAAAGGTTGTGGTTAATTCAACCTTTCAGATCCTATTACGAGGAGTTTACTACTACTACACTTGATTTGTATATCAAGGTGTTGAGATTATTTGAAACGCACTTTTTGTTTTATATTAGTGCAAGTGAGAGTTTGTTGGGTTTTATGCCCTAAATAAAACTCATTTCAATATAATCAGATTTACTTATTAATATAGATCAGAAATAACATTTAATGTTGCATGGTTCACATGATTTATTTCATGATTATATGTACATAATGTATAAATTCATCTGAAACCCTTTTCACATACTTGATCCTGTTTATTGTGCCGTCAACACATTGGAAAGTAAACATGACTATGTGAATAAAGTTTTCCTAGATTTATCAGACACACGGTTTTACTGATATGATAATCTACAACAAGAGTTTACTTGTATTTGGAGAAATACTATGTTCTTTCCAGAACATTGGTTAAAGTAAAGCTCAGGTTGGATGCATGGAGTATGCATCGGAAGGAACCGATAAATAACTTTGACTTAGATTTATTAAACTTACCGTAATATCTATTCAAGTCAATATCGCCTAGTTGATCCTAAATCAAATGATCTTAATCCTGATATGATTAGGCTCAATCTTGAAAGGCTATTCGTGTTCTTTGATTTGTTAGTTAAGCCTACTTTTAGGTCAGGGTGATACGTACATTTTGGGAACACGGTAGTGCAATTGAGTGGGAGCGCTATCATAAACATGGAATCTATAGCTTCTATCTGGCGAATAGTAAGCAAAGGATGATCTCCTTCGAGCTTGACCAAACGAACATAAATGGTGGAGTACTCATTTCACATTAGCTAAAATATCATTTATACGGGGTCAAGTGTTTTAAGGAATAAATACATTGTAGGGTGTAACGGTAATTTAATCCCTTTACAGTGTAGATCATTCATATAGAGGATCATTGATCACATTAGGATTATAACAATGGATAACTAATGATGTGTCTATATGGTGGAACATATAGAGCATTCTATATACTGAGAGTGCAATTCTAAGTTCTATGCGTGGATTCAACGAAGAATTAATAAGTTAGTGAATTTTAGTGTTAAATTCCTTATCTACTTATTGGAAGCTCGGTTATATAGACCCATGGTCCCCCCGCTAGTTGAGATAATATTGCTTGTAAGACTCATGTAATTGGTTTTGATTAATCAATTATAATTCTCAAATTAGACTATGTCTATTTGTGAATCTTTCACTCAGTAAGGGCGAAATTGTAAAGAAAGAGTTTATAGGGGCATATTTGTTAATTATGATACTTTGTATGGTTCAATTAATAAATATGATAAATGACAATATTATTTAATAATTATTTATAGTTATTAAATAGTTAGAATTGGCATTTAAATGATTGAATTAGGAAATTGGCATTTTTGAGAAAATCAGATACAAAAGGTGTTAAAATTGCAAAATTGCAAAACCCAAGGCCCAATCCACTAAGGCATGGCCGGCCACCTATTGTGTGTGTTTTAAATTGATTTTTTCATTATTTTAATGCCATATAATTCAAACCTAACCCTAGTGGAATGCTATAAATAGATAGTGAAGGCTTCAGAAAAATTAGACTTTTCTTCTGACACTTTCTGAATCAGAAAAAACTAAGCCTTCTCTCTCCCTATCTTTAGCTGCCACTTCTTCTTTCTTCTTCCATTGAAATTTCGAAATTTCTTAGTGTATGAGTAGTGCCCACACACATCAAGTGATACCACAATCATAGTGAGGAAGATCGTGAAGAAAGATCATCAGCAAAGGAGTTTCAGCATCAAGATTCAGAGAAAGAGATCTAGGTTCAGATATTGATAATGCTCTGCTACAGAAAGGAATCAAGGGCTAGATATCTGAACGGAAGGAGTCATATTATTCCGCTGCACCCAATGTAAGGTTTCTTAAACTTTATATGTGTTTAATTTATCGTTTTAGAAAGTTCATATTTAGGATGTTAATAAACATACTTGTGAGTAGATCTAAGATCCTGGTAAAATAATTTCCATCACATACCTCCTAACTGAAGCCTTGCCAAAAGGCAAGAATGAAGTAAACAAACTAAGAAGAAAAGCTACTACGTATCTAATCCTAGGCGGAGTAATGTACAAATAGAGCCTTTCCATGCCTCTCTTGAAGTGTGTCACCAAAGCCGAAGCCGAGTAGGTAATGATAGAAGTGCGTGAAGGCTTCTGCAGCAACCATGCTGGGGGGCAAAGCCTATCTAAGAAGATACTCTGATAGGGGTAATTTTGGACAACAATCATCGAGGACTCGATGGACTATATCAAAAAATGTGACGATTTTTAGAAATTCTCAAAAATTCCAAGAGCTCCACCCAGTGAGCTCACGATGATCCAGTCTCCTTGGCCCTTCGCAGTTTGCGTAATAGACCTAATTGGTCAATTCCCAAAGGGAAAAGGAGGGGTACAGTTTGTTGTAGTCACAATAGACTACTTCAGCAAGTGGGAAGAAATTGAACCTCTAGTAACAATCATCTCTAAAAAAGTCCTTAACTTTATTGTCAAGAACATCATATGTCAATTCGGACTTCCCCAGAAGATTGTATCAGACAAGGGGAAGTAGTTTGATAGTGACATGTTCATTGATTTCCGCAACATGAATGGCATCATCAAAAGCATGTCTATTATGGCCCATCCTCAAGCAAATGGGAAGTTAGAAGCTGTCAAAAAAACCCTCAAGGACACCCTAAAGAAGTGCCTTGAGGAGGCAAAAGGCAATTGGCCTGAATAGCTCACAGAGGTCCTATGGTCGCATAGGACTACTAAGAACAGCCACTAGGCAAACTCCATTTGCTCTAGCTTATGGCTATAAGACGATGTTGCCTATAAAGCTAGTGCCACTGTCTCATAGGAGAATAGTCTATGACCAATAAATAAACAATACCATGCTGGAAGAGTCCCTTGATAAAGTAGAAGAAAGAAGAGATTAAGCCAACCTAAAGTTACAGGCCTACTAGCAAAAGGTAGAAAGGCACTTCAATAAACAAGTCAAGAATAGAAAATTCTCCGTATGAGACCTGGTGCTCCGAGGAGTATTCCTAAACATTAAAGATTCAGCAGTAGGAGTATTTAGACCTAACTGGGAAGGCCACTATCAAGTTATAGAGATAACTAGTGAGGGAGCCTACAAGATGGGAAGGTACAACGAGAACATGGAGCTTGTTATCCTACCATGATGCTGGAATGGAGAGCACTTTTGCAAATACAATCAGTAACCAGCTTACAAAACGCTATTCTAAAGTAGCAATTCTACCTACTCAACATTAGAGTACAAAACAGCTAGTACCCACAGCCTTTTTTGCATGGTCTCCCACCGTTCTTCAGTGGTGGCCTCTACTATACAAGGCAATCAAGGGTAGCCATTTGACATCTAGAAGCTAAATCTATGTAATGTAAGCTTGTAGATTCAATTTATGTAAGTTGCGTAGCAACAAAGACTAATTAATGATTAAAAAACAATTTTTATGTTCTATTTATTATGTGTAAACCACTTGCTCACAAGATTATCTTCTGAAAGTTATTCTTTCAGTTCCACATGCATACAATGGGTAGCATCCCAAGAAAGAACAAGGCATGGTCTGTGAAAATTGGTGGATAGCAAGTGACCAAGAACTAGACTACATGGTCACTTTGGGGGAACCCATACCATACAATGCATCAAACAAGCATAAAGAACTTATGCAAAGAAATTTTAATGCTTAGAATAAGCTCTTAAAGCTGCCCCTAAGTCGTACAGACATACTTCAGATTGACATAATAAATCTAGACCTTCACATGTCAAGGACATAAAAAGATAGTCATGATTAAAGACCGCCTGGTCGATCACACAATCCATGATAAAAAGCAACAAGGCTAAACAATAGTAATGTTCAAAAAAAAAAAAAGGTGTGTAGGCCAAAGATACGAACATCAAGGCCCTAGGATTGAAAATGAGTAGTGTTCTAAAAAGGCCACAGGCCACATGGAACATGAAAATAAGTAATGTTCTAAAAAGTAAAAGGCCACAGGCCATACAGAACATAAAAATATTATCTATGTTATATAAACATGATGTTGAATACTACAAATGGAAAATACTATGTATGTTTGTACAAGGGTAGGTGGAGCCGAGTCTGAAGTCGCGAGATCGAGATCGCCGGAGTCTAGGCTGGCCACAACATCAACAAGCTTACTGGTCTGATGGTCAACATCCTGGTTGGCCACCTCCTCAGTAGGTGGGTCGGCCAGGCCCTCATCATGGTTCCCTAATGATGACCCCTCTCAATAGGTGGCGGCCTAGTCCACTTCCATCCAGCTCTCGAAGGGTGCCTTTCCTTAGGCGAACATGATCTCCACAAAAGCCTCACTGCCCATGTATGACAGATTAGCTCTGGGGTTATGCAGCTTGAACTCATAAATGAGTTTGGAGGATAAGTAAACATACTCCTCCCTTATGGCCTATTGGACATCAAGAGCCTCCTTCCCTCTCTACTGAAGCTTTGCTAGTTTAGACTCCAGCCTAGAGATAAAGGCAACTTGTGTGGTGTTCTCCTTGTTTTTGACACCAAACATGGTCTCTAGGCAAGAAATCAAGCTATACCTCCCCACAAGGTGAGCCTCGATCTCAGACATGGTTTTGTCCTTCACCAGGATGGAAGCCTCCATGGTCTTCACTTTCTCCCAAAGATCTGAGGATCCCCAGGGGCTATTGCAGACAGAGTTCAGTTTCATCAAGGTCTGAAAACAAAACAAAACAAAGTTAGTGTTAAACTACAACATTGGTAAGCCAGCCCCTCTTTGGGACTAGTATGGCTAGCCAGCCCCTCTTTGGGACTAGTATGGCTAGCCAGCCCCTCACAGATACAACCCTAGTCGGTCAGGCCCTTGCAGCACACCCCATGGCTAGCCAACTTACACAGTGTCAGAAAGATGAACAAAGTTGAAAATACAACTTACCAGAGAAAGATCCCTGAAAGCCAGTAGAGTAGAGCCTATCTAGCTCGCCATCACGAAGCTCCTTGAGCTCCTCATCCATGAAAGGAAAAGCTCTCTTTATGCGTCTAAAGGCTGCCTCTATAGCCTTCTACCCTCCAGCTGACCCTACTCCTGGACCGAGCCTCTAAGCACCCTAGCGTGCAGGTCGAATCTGTAACGCCCTAAATAATTAAGCACGCTACCCAAGATACTTATGAAACCCTAATCCCCTAAACGGGATTACTAATGAAATTAGCGCGGAATTTAAACCTTAATCATAAACGAAGTAAAAAAAACTTGTAATAATTTAAATTTTACGATCTAAAAGTTAAAGAAATTGGGATCCCAAAAACATTTACAAAATATTAATACAAGTCCTTTTTCTTTCACCTGGCCTAAGCGGCAAAATAGAGTCTCAAAAATACAACACTGGTAGACCCCAACCCGCTTGGTCTGATATGGCCAGGATATGTAAATTCTTCGTCCAGCTCCTGCACTCATGGCTGATCAACAACAGTCTTACTCTTTCCTGAACAGTAGAGCACCCGTGAGCCAAGCCCAGCAAGACAGTATAAAATATATCAATAATATGCTCATCATAAAATATAAACGGTAATGCCATTCAAATCTGTATGTGTGACACAAACCTGCATGTTGGGCTCACATGCCTATTTATGTCTACGCGGCGTAGACCTACGTGTTGCGCTCACACGTCTATTTATGTCTACGTGGCGTAGACCTACGTGTTGCTCTCACACGTCTATTTACAATAAGGCCTTAGAATAGTTCATCTCGGTTCTGGTTACCGAGTTCAACTTGATTATGCCTTCAACGCATAAGCCATACTCTCAATATGTATAACACATAATTAATGGTGCCACTGCACTATTTGTCTATTTGTTATAGACCTGCATGTTACGCTCACATGCCTATTTATGTCTACGTGACGTAGACCTACGTGTTACTCTCACACGTCTATATACAACAAGGCCTTAGTAGGGTTTACCTCGGTACTACTTACCGAGCCTAACCTGGTTATGCCTTTCTCGCATAACCCTACTCATATGTATATGTAATCCATACATTATGTTTTGTGGTTTATCCTGGTGATATATACCAGGTCTAACCCAGTTATGTCTTATACACATAACTCTTAACATACATGCGTGTGTTCAATATTTACTACAACATATATAATCTTAGGGTAATAACCCTAACTTGCACACTATGTAATCACTCATGTAATACATTTCTATATACTCAGATAACATTTACTAAGAGTGTTAACCCTAACTCATGCTTTCACTGGATTCACAATATTCTAGGGTAATAACCCTAGACTGCATTAAAATTAAACTCAAGGTACTACCTTACCGAGTCTAGTTTAATTATGTCTTAAGCGCATAATTCATAATCCCAATATATACATAGTCCGACATGGCATAGTATTACACAACATATATCTCTAGGGTAATAACCCAAGGCTATTAAACCGCTCATGTCAGGGTAATAACCCTAATCCCGGTTGCAATTACTTACATATATCATATTCAAAATAAGCGCCACCGCACATACTCTACGTGCAAACTACTATCTTACCTGTTGTCCTACAATAATTGAGATTCTAACCCCTGGGTGCTCCTGATCAGGTGCCGGTAATCCTAGTCACACAATCTGGGATTTCACAAATAGAGTTAATCCCTAATTCCACTTTCACAAATATAAAGTTGGCATCCAAAATACAGATAATCATAAAGAGCTTGGAACGAGATTTCTGACGATATAAAGAACGTCCAAGACGGAGTTCCGAGTCAAAAGTTATGGCCAAAACAAAATCAGGAAAAGATGGCTCTCTGCTAGGTTTTATGGCCGCGACGACCATAAATCTGGCCGCGGCCACTGGGTTCGAAAAACCCAGAAAACAAGATTTTAAGGTCTAAATGCCCACTTTACCATATAGTCGAACCTTAATCAAACCATACCCAAAATTAACTTCTTACAGATAAAAATCATCACAATAGAGAGCAAACAACATCAACAAAAACTGTCAAAATTCAGATTACATAATCAACTTAAAATCATGCTCAACATACAACTTTGAAGCTCTAGAACTTGAGCTTTAACTCCCTCTAATCTCAAATATATATCCAGCAACAACATACCAACTTTAACATGAAATCAAACCCAGAAAATACCCTACAATCTCATTCCATGCTCAACAAACACAAAACCCAAAAGATTCTAGTACCACATGCTCAAATTAACAAGAACTCACAATCATGTACATATCACCTTCTTCAACCTATTCATGCTATTTGTAACACCCTAACTAGCAAAGGCGTATTACGTGATTTTTAAACATACTGTTCAGCTCGTTGCTAATCAACGAGGTTTATGGAAAAACGTGATTAATTACAATTTTTGCTTTTTAATTAAACTTGTAAAATATTTATACAAAATACTCGGGATCCCGATTACAAAACCATTTACAAAAGTTTACTGTCTATACAAAATACTTGTCGCCTAGCGACTAATTACAACAATAGCCTCGCTGTCCCGATGATCATACGCTCCAGGCCTAGCTGCCCCGACATGTACAATCTTCACCGGCTCGCTCACGGTCCATCAGCCTTAGCCTTGCCCTTACCTACACATAAACATAGCACTGTGAGTCGACAGACTCAGTAAGAAAAGCATAATAATACTCATACATAAATCCCGGTCATGATCAAACGCCCATACCGCTGACCATAACCCTAACTGCCATGTCCAACACGATACTGAGTCCCCCTAACTACCGTGTCCAACACGGTACTGAGTTCTGAACGTTCATAGGGACGGTACTATTGACAAGTAACAGCCTAATCGATCGAACTGGTCATACTCCAGCTGCTGGTCATACTCCAGCCTGTACCGACGTGTTACAGTATCAGTCTATACTCGGTCGAACTGGTCATACTTCAGCTGCTAGTTATACTCTAGCCTGTACCGATGTGATACGTCAAATAGTACGGAACCACCAACCTAAGTATCAGCCTATACTCGGTCATACTGGTCATACTCCAGCTGCTGGTCATACGCCAGCCTATACCGATGTGATACAGTGTCAGCCTATACTCGGTCATACTGGTCATACTCCAGCTGCTGGTCATACTCCAGCCTATACCGATGTGACACAGTCGGATGGTTCGAAGCCAACATACATATCTAATGTAATCTAACAGGCTTCCTACATGCACGCTAAACATGTAATCTATATATGCATACTGTTATACTAATCTTACCTCAATTCCGAATTCAGGTGTGCCAACTCCGATTTGGAACTATCCGCGCAATGGACATGTGCTCCTAAACCATAAAAATCACAACACTATAAGTGATATGCTAAATCACTTCCCGGGGACTTAAACTAGGAACTAAAAGTTCTCCTATCGATAAAAAGCATGGCAATACCCCAAATAATATAAAAACGAGGAAAACTAGGGTTTCTAAAAATCACCCAACCGGCAAACCGGTTGTCCAACCGGAATTCCAGTTTTGGGAATTTTCAAAACCCATCCGGAATTCCGAAGGCACAACCGGAATTCCGGTTCCTCGCAGGAATTTTTCAAAAATTCACACAATGCTCAAATCCAATCCAAACAATGCCAAAACATCCAGACCTGTTCTAAATGACCCAAATAACATTTCTAAAGCAACTATTGGGACAGTCAGTAGTCTCGTGATCCGTAAGGGGAAATACCGGGTAAGCTGTGCAACCCCACACCGCCTGGGGAAGGTCAAGTGGGATGATTTCGAGACTGTGTAGGTATGGGACTACACAGTTGAAGAGAGCATAAATGGATTGATTGGTATTACCTATATCAACAAGGTGCATCTTGTTTTTCGGTAGCCCATCACGAAAGAACTCCATAGTTAAGCGTGCTTGACCATGGAGTAATTTTAGGATGGGTGACCTCCTGGGAAGTTTTCCCAGGAAGCGTGCGAGTGAGGACAAAGCATGCTGGAAACACTCGTGTTGGTCTGTAGGGTCAGTCGTCAGTCCATGAAGCGGCTAGAGTGACGCACTTGTGTATAAGAGCCATTCATTTCGTGGGTGTAAGGACCCAATGGAGGCTTGAAGCGGGGACGTTACAAATGGTATCAGAGCCTTGACCCAGCCGGAAGTGTGGTCGACGAGGACGTCGGACCCCGTAAGGGGTGGTGATTGTGACAGTCAGTAGTCCCGTGATCCGTAAGGGGAAATACTGGGTAAGCTGTGCAACCCCACACCGCCTGGGGAAGGTCAAGTGGGATGATTCTGAGACTGTGTAGGTATGGGACTACACAGTTGAAGAGAGCATAAATGGATTGATTGGTACTACCTATATCAACAAGGTGCATCTTATTTTTCGGTAGCCCATCACGAAAGAACTCCATAGTTGAGCGTGCTTCACCATGGAGTAATTTTAGGATGGGTGACCTCCTAGGAAGTTTTCCCAGGAAGTGTGCGAGTGAGGACAAATCATGCTGGAAACACTCGTGTTGGTCTGTAGGGTCAGTCGTCAGTCCATGAAGTGGCTAGAGTGACGCACTCGTGTATAAGAGCCATTCATTCCGTGGGTGTAAGGACCTAATGGAGGCTTGAAGCGGGGACGTTACAACTACACAGCCCAGAACACCCATAAATCAAAAATGCCATTAAAGCCCAAGCTTTGAGTTCCAAAACTCAAACTTGGTTAAATTCAACTAACATGCATCCAAATCAGATCAAACCTACTTAAACATGCATATAAAAGCCTCTGAAAAACATAAGAAATCGACCTCAACAAACACAGCAACAAAACTCACGAATCCACTTTGAAAACTCAAGCTTTTGCATAGAAAAACCATAACTCAAGCAACCTAACTATCATGCATTACTAACATCTCAAATATCCTTAATTTAACATGCTTAAATCTCTAAAAATAACAACAAAATCACAGCAGCAACAACATCAAATTATCAAGCATGCAATACACCATTTTCATCAAAATTCAACAAACTTTAAGAAGAAAAGATGAGGAGCTAACCTAGCTTGGATTAAACACATATAAATCTTGAATCCACAAAGAAGAGAAGCAAAACCCAGCTGCTCCAAGGGCCAAAAATAGAGAGAGAATTTTGAGAGAAAAAGCTTTGATTTTTCTAACTTTGGAATTTTGAATAAACAAAAGAATTAATATTTATTTCCCTTACATTTCAGCAAACACATAATAAAATAAAACATATATTTTCCAATTTATTAAGCCACAAAAAGACAAACTAACAATGGGGCAAAATTACCATTTTGCCCCTTCACACTAAAATCGCATAAATAACACTAAAGGGGTATTTTTGGGAAATTCTAAATTCCCGGCCATTCCCGACATTCCCAATGTCTAATAAACCGTCCCACACTACTAACATACTAAGTTGTGATTTTACTGAGCCAAACACCGAGTTCCATGTTATCGGGCACCGAAAATGCAAACTTATGACAACTACTAAATGACATAAAATGCATTTCAGAATTCAATAATAACAGTATAATTAATTATTTAAATAGCTATAAAAAATTTCATAATTAAACATGATTATCTGCTAATTTCCAAATTAAACTAAGCGGTCTTTACACTTTTTTAACTAAAACTCAGCAAGCAAAAGAGAATCAAAGTTATAAAAATTACCTCAATTCCTTGCACAAGCTAACTCCAAGCCTTAACACAAAATTTTCCCCAAAAATCAAACTAGTTTCTCATCAATTTGTCACCAAATCAAGTTGAAAAACAAGAGAGTAAGAGAGGGAAAGAGAGGTTCAGGTTTGAGAGAGAATAACCAAAATTTCTATTTTCTTTTTTGTCAAAAATTCCATTTCACACACTTATCTGATAAAGCCAAATTACTAAAATGCCCTTAGGGCCATATAACTTCCACTTTAAACATACAAGGGCAAAAATGGCATTAACACACAATTTCAAACCCAATTAAATTTCAGATTATCAAATATCAATTAAAATGCCAATTAATTCAATTCAATTGTATTTCGGGCTCGAACCCAATTCGGGCCGAAATAGCCGGTTGTGACTATACCGCGCCAACCTGTCAAAACACACCTGAAAAGACAACACATGTATACTATATAATAATATAGTTCTATTAAGCATGTAATTAAATTAATTTCATCATTTTACCCCTCTTGGGTCACAATTACTAAAATGCCCCTAGCTCACCAACGGGGTCTTAACATGTTATAAATCATATTAATTCACATATATTGAACTATATAATAATATAATTCCTCAATTATTCATAATTATCTAATAAGGGTTTTGCTAATCCATTTCTTAAATCCAGGGTATTATAATTACCCCTCCTTATAGAAATTTTGTCCCGAAATTTACCTGAACAACTCCGGATATTTCTGATGCATATCTACCTCGAGTTCCCAGGTTGCTTCTTCCACTTTAATTTTTCTCCACAATACTTTCACTAGTGCAACTGTCTTGCTTCTCAAGACTTTTTCTCTTCTATCAAGTATCTACACTGATTGTTCCTCATATGACAAGTCTGGCTGAAGTTCCAATGCTTCATAACTCAGAATATGGGACGAGTCTGAGACATACTTCCGAAGCATTGAAACGTGGAACACATCATGTACAGCTGCCAGCGCTGGGGGCATAGCCAACCTGTACGCTACTTGCCCTATCCTCTCTAGGATTTCAAAAGTTCCAATGAACCTTGGGCTAAGCTTTCCTTTCTTACCAAAGGTACTTTACCCCTGATCCTTCAAAGTCAAGAGCACATGCCCGTAGCATGTCTTCTAAAATCTTAATAGTCCTCTCGGATTGCCCATCCGTCTGAGGATGAAATGTTGTGCTGAACTTTAACTGAGTACCATAGCTTGATGGAGACTGTCCCAGAATCTCGATGTAAACTTCGGATCTCTAACCGAAACAATGGACTTTGGAACACCATAAAGACGAACAATTTCTCTGACATATAACTCAGCATAATGGTCAATGGAGAAATTCGTCTGAACAGGTAAAATGTACACTGACTTTGTAAACTTGTCCACCATGACCCACACAAAGTCAAGCTGTCCCGTTGTTCTAGGCAAACCTACCACGAAGTCCATAGCAACATCTTCCCATTTCCACTCTGGTATGTTCAATGGCTGCAGTAACCCTGCAGGCCTTTGATGTTCAGCCTTTACTTGTTGACAGGTAAGACACTTAGCAACATACTCAGCAATGTCATTTCTCATGCCTGGCCACCAGAACATGGCTTTCAGGTCTTGGTACATCTTTGTTGACCCTGGATGAACTGAATAAGGAGTTGTATGAGACTCATCCATGATTTCCATTTTAATACCATCATCCATAGGCACACAAACACGATCTTCGAATCGTAACATTCCCGTTACATCCATTGAGAAATCACTAGCCTTCCAAGCTGAAACCCTATCTCAGGTTTTTACGAACTCTAGATCTTGCATTTGTACTTCCTTGATTCGCTCTAAAAGAGTAGATTGCGGGGTAACATTAGCCAACTGCCCCACAACCAACTCAATCTTAGCTCGGGTCATCTCATTTGCTAGCTGCTGGGAGATTTGTTTCACAGTATTTATCTAACTCTGCCCCTTTTACTCAAGGCATTAGCAACTACGTTGGCTTTACCAGGTTGATAAAGGATTTCACAATCATAATCCTTCACCAACTCTAGCCAGCGTCTTTGTCTCATATTCAAATCTCTCTGGGTAAAGAAGTATTTCAGACTCTTGTGATCAGTGTATATCTCACATTTCTCGTCATATAGGTAATGCTGCAAAATCTTTAGCGCAAAAACCACTGCTGCGAGTTCTAAATCGTGAGTAGGGTACCTCTGCTCGTACTCCATTAACTGGCAAGAAGCATAGGCTATTACCTTTCCAGCTTGCATAAGCATACAGCCGAGACCCTGTCTCAAGGCAACACAATAAACTACAAAATTTTCCTTATCTGAAGGAAGAGTAAGTACTGGAGCGGTAATCAAGCACTGTTTTAACTCCAGAAAACTTTTCTCACACCGATCTGTCCAAACAAACTTCAGGTTCTTTCGGGTCAGTTCCGTCAACGGTACAACAATCTTTGAAAATCCCTCAACAAACCGACGATAATACCCAGCTAAGCCTAGAAAGCTTCTAACTTCAGTAACTGACTTTGGTGTTGGAAAATCCCGAACAGCTTCAATTTTGGCTGGATCCACCATGATCCCATCTTTATACACTATGTGCCCCAAGAAAGAGGCACAAGATAACCAAAATTCACCAAGATGTCATCAACAAACACGATCACACATCTGTTCAGGTGATCTTGGAACATCCGATTCATATAATCCATATCAAATATGGTATGCAACCTTGGCCCGTCATTCACCCTAATGGTAATCTTGCATATTGAATATTCTAGATATGATCTGAAAGAGGATCCTTGACCTTGACAGCCACCTCAATTTCCCTAAGCTTTCTAATACTTCCTGATGCTCTAGAAGCCTCAACCTTCCATTTGTGATCAGGGTTGCCACTGTCGGTCCCCTTACTGACATTACCACTAGCAGGAGAATTCGATGCCATGACGGCATCCTTTACAGTCTGCTCTTTCGCAACATGTTGCTCAGCCTCCTTAGCAATCAAGGCTAGCTCTACCACTTTCTTGTACAAAGTTTCATGAGAAGTGGTAATCTTCAAATCCCGTTTGATTGTGGCATTCAGTCCTCTCACATACTTCTGTTTCCTGGTGAAATCCCTGGGCACCAGATCACCAGCAAACTTAGATAGCCGATCAAACTCTAGGGTGTATTCGGCCACAAACATCTTTCCCTGACTAAACTTCACAAAATCCCCCATGTGTGAAGTTCTCACAGCGATGTTGTAAACTTTTCTTCATACAAACTTTTAAATTCTTTCCAGGTCATTACACTGACATCCCGGGTTTGGCCAACGATATCCCACCAGACACGGGCATGATCTTGTAACATGAAGGCTGCACAGTTCACTCTTTCAGTTCCCGTTAACCTCCCCAAATTATCGAGGATACGGGTAATAGTGCTAATCCACTGCTCGACCTTTATTATATCAATACCTCCTAGAACAGTCAGAGGCTGCAGCTGTTGGAAATTATTTTACCAGGATCTTAGATCTACTCACAAGTATGTTGATTAACATTCTAAGTATGAACTTCTAAAACGATTATAAAATAAACACATATAAAGTATGAGAAACCTTACATTGGGTGCAGCGGAATAAAATGTCTCCTTCCGTTCAGATCTCTAACCCTTGTATCCTTTCTGTGGTAGAGTATTATCAATATCTGAACCTGGATCTCTTTCTCTCCTTTCTTTAGTGCTGAAACTCCTTCTTGTTGAATATCTTTCTTCACGATCTTCCTCACTATGATTGAGGTATTACTTGCTGGGTGTGGGCACTACTCTATCACTAAGTGGTTCGAAATTATTCAAGGAAGAAGAAGAGTATGAAGGTGGCAGCTAGGGTTTAGAAAGAGAAGGCTCAGGTTTTTCTCTGAAGGAAACCAGAAGTAAAAGTGTAAATTTCCTAAAGCCTTCACTATCTATTTATAGCATTCCACATAGGGTTAGGTTTGAATTATTTGGAATTAAAATAATGAAAATATCAGATGATAAAGCCTATAAAAGTGGCCAGCCATGGCTATGTGGATTTGGGCCTCACTTTTTTCAATTTTGCAGTTTTATCATTTCTGCATCTCATTTTCTCAAAAACGCCAATTTTCAAATTCAACCATTTAAATGCCAATTATAATAATTTAATAACTATAAATAATTATTAAATAATATTTTCATTTATCATATTTATTAATTGAACCATACAAAGTATCATAATTAACAAATATGCCCTAAAAACTCTTTCTTTACAATTTCGCCCTTACTTAGTGAAAAATTCACAAATAGACATAGTCTAATTTGAGAATTATAATTGATTAGTCAAAACCAATTAAATGAGTCTTACAAGTAATATTGTCTCAACTAGTGGGGGGACCATGGGTCTATATAACTGAGCTTCCAATAAGCAGATCAAGAATTTATAACCTAAATTCACTGACTTATTAATTCTTCATTGAATCCACGCATAGAACTTAGAATTGCACTCTGAGTATATAGAACGCTCTATATGTTCCACCGTATAGACACATCATTAGTTATCCATTGCTATTATCCTAATTTGCTCAATGATCCTCCATATGAATGATCTACACTGTAAAGGGATTAGATTACCGTTATACCCTACAATATATTTTATCCTTAAAACACTTAACCCCGTATAAATGATATTTCAGCTATGTGAAATGAGTACTCCACCATTTATTTTTGTTTGGTCAAGCTCGAAGGAGATCATCCTTTACTTACTATTCGCCAGATAGAAGCTATAGATTCCATGTTTATGTTAGCGCTCCCACTCAATTGTACTACCGTGTTCCCAAAATGTACGTATCACCCTGACCCAAAAGTAGGCTTAACTAACAAATCAAAAAACACGAATAACACTCTTGAGTTTGAGCCTAATCATAACAGGATTAAGATCATTTGATCTAGGATCAACTAGGCGATATTGACTTGAATAAATATTACGGTAAGTTTAATAAATCTAAGTCAAAGTTCAATATCGGTCCCTTCCGATGCATACTCCATGCACCCAACCTGAGATTTACTTTAACCAATGCTCTGGAAATAACATAGCATTTTTCCAAATGCATGTAAACTCTGTTGTAGATTATCATATCAGTAAAACCCTGTGTCTGATAAATCTAGGAATCTTTATTCACATATTCATGTTTACTTTCCAATGTGTTGACAACACAATAAACAGGATCAAGTATGTGAAAAAGGTTTCAGATGAATTTATAAATCAAATAGACAAGCAATTGATAAGGTGAACCAAAACATACACAAATACATGAAAAATACTTCTGTTTCTTTATTGATGTTGAATAAAATGGATTACATTGAAATGGAGTTTTATTTAGGGCATAAAACCCAACAAAAGCTTCACGAACCGCTCAAATATCGAGTCTCTATGCAGCATAACAAACCCCTGGTTACCCACCACTAGCATAAGTGCAGGTGGTAACACTTGATCAATAGGGGCAGCCAGTGCCGGTTGCCTTAATCTTCGCAACTTTGTTGGAAATTATTTTACCAGGATCTTAGATCTACTCACAAGTATGTTGTTTAACACCCTAAATATGAACTTTCTAAAACGATGAAATAAACACGTATAAAGTTTAAGAAACCTTACATTGGTTGCAGCGGAACATAATGACTCCTTCCGTTCAGATATCTAGCCCTTGATTCCTTTCTGTAGCAGAGCATTATCAATATCTGAACCTGCATCTCTTTCTCTGAATCTTTGATGCTGAAACCTCCTTCTTGCTGAAAGTCTTTCTTCACGATCTTCCTCACTATGATTGAGGTATCACTTGCTGTGTGTGGGCACTACTCATACACTAAGGATTTCGAAATTCAAGAGGGAAGAGAAAGAAGAAGTGGCAGTTAAAGATAGGGAGAGAGAAAGGCTCAGGTTTTTCTCTGAAGGAAAAATAGAAAATTTAAGTGTAATTTTCCTGAAGCCTTCACTATCTATTTATAGCATTCCACTAGGGTTAGGTTTGAATTATTTGGCATTAAAATAATGAAAATATCAGTTTAAATTTCCTACAAAAGTGGCTAGCCCTATACTAGTGGATTTGGGCCTCACTTTTTGCAATTTTGCAGTTTTACCTTTTCTGCATCTGATTTTCTCAAAAACGCCAATTTTCTAATTCAACCATTTAAATGCCAATTCTAACTATTTAATAACTATGAATAATTATTAAATAATGTTGTCATTTATCATATTTATTAATTGAACCATACAAAGTATCATAATTCACAAATATGCCCCTAAAACTCTTTCTTTACAATTTCGCCCTTACTTAGTGAAAAATTCACAAATAGACATAGTCTAATTTGAGAATTATAATTGATTAATCAAAACCAATTACATGAGTCTTACAAGCAATATTATCTCAACTAGTGCGGGGACCATCGGTCTATATAACCGAGCTTCCAATAAGTAGATCAAGAATTTAGCACTAAAATTCACTAACTTATTAATTCTTCGTTGAATCCACGCATAGAACTTAGATTTGCACTCTCAGTATATAGAATGCTCTATATGTTCCACCATATAGACACATCATTAGTTATCCATTGTTATAATCCTAATGTGATCAATGATCTTCTATATGAATGATCTACACTGTAAAGGGATTAAATTACCGTTACACCCTACTATGTATTTTATCCTTAAAACACTTGACCCCGTATAAATGATATTTCAGCTTATGTGAAATGAGTACTCCACCATTTATGTTCGTTTGGTCAAGCTCGAAGGAGATCATCCTTTGCTTACTATTCGCCAGATAGAAGCTATAGATTCCATGTTTATGCTAGCGCTCCCACTCAATTGCACTACCGTGTTCCCAAAATGTACGTTTCACCCTGACCTAAAAGTAGGCTTAACTAACAAATCAAAGAACACGAATAGCCTCTCGAGATTGAGCCTAATCATATCAGGATTAAGATCATTTGATCTAGGATCAACTAGGCGATATTGACTTGAATAGATATTACGGTAAGTTTAATAAATCTAAGTCAAAGTTCAATATCGGTCCCTTCCGATGCATACTCCATGCATCCAACCTGAGCTTTACTTTAACCAATGCTCTGGAAAGAACATAGCATTTCTCCAAATGCAAGTAAACTCTGTTGTAGATTATCATATCAGTAAAACCCTATGTCTGATAAATCTAGGAAACTTTATTCACATAGTCATGTTTACTTTCCAATGTGTTGACGGCACAATAAACAGGATCAAGTATGTGAAAAGGGTTTCAGATGAATTTATACATTATGTACATATAATCATGAAATAAATCATGTGAACCATGCAACATTAAATGTTATTTCTGATCTATATTAATAAGTAAATCTGATTATATTGAAATGAGTTTTATTTAGGGCATAAAACCCAACAAACTTTTCTTCTTGACGAAGTATGACACTTCGCATTTCTTGAAACATCTATTGCCAGTCAGCAAGAGGATTAGAATTACCAACCCCCACATTATCCCCCAGATTCTGCGGAGGTGGGGGCGGTGTCGGTGGATTGGTTTGGGCAGCCCCAGGCTCTACTTGCTCGCCCTGTGGTCTAGATGATTGCGGAGGGTCCATTACGAGTACCCATGTAATCAACAACCCCAGCGAGTTAAGCACCAATACCACACTTACGCACTTATTGCCTTAAACCCTAACTCATCTATTTACCCCACATAAATATTCATTAATCAAATAGCATTTAAAGCATGGCATCACATAACACATAAATACTCTAGATGCTTGCATACTGCCAAAAATAGAAAGCGGTAAACAGATGATCACACAAACAGTGAAGTATTTACTCTCAATACTTACTGCACCATGAGTCGAGCTTGTCTCTGACGATGAATGTACATGTTCGACCGGTCTACAGGAAGTTTAAAAACCTTGGTGCTCTGATACCAAATCGTAACGCCCTAAATAATTAAGCACTCTACCCAAGATACTTATGAAACCCTAATCCCCTAAACGGGATTACTAATGAAATTAGCACGGAATTTAAACCTTAATCATAAATGGAGTAAAAATAAAACTTGTAATAATTTAAACTTTACGATCTAAAAGTTACAAAAATTGGGATCACAAAAACATTTACAAAATATTATTATAAGTCCTTTTTCTTTAACCCGGCCTAAGCGGAAAAATAGAGTCTCAAAAATACAACACTGGTAGACCCCAACCCGCTTGGTCTGATATGGCCAGGACATGTACATTCTTCGTCCAGCTCCTGCACTCATGGCTGATCAACAACAGTCTTACCCTTTCCAGCAAGTAGAGCACCCGTGAGCCAAGCCCAGGAAGACAGTATAAAATATATCAATAATATGCTCATCATATAATATAAACGGTAATGCCATTCAAATCTGTCTGTGTGACACAAACCTGCATGTTGGCCTCACATGCCTATTTATGTCTACGCGGCGTAGACCTACGTGTTGCGCTCACACGTCTATTTATGTCTACGTGGCGTAGACCTATGTGTTGCTCTCACACGTCTATTTACAATAAGGCCTTAGAATAGTTCATCTCGGTTCTGGTTACCGAGTTCAACTTGATTATGCCTTCAACGCATAACCCATACTCTCAATATGTATAACACATAATTAATGGTGCCACTGCACTATTTGTCTATTTGTTATAGACCTGCATGTTACGCTCACATGCCTATTTATGTCTACGTGGCGTAGACCTACGTGTTACTCTCACACGTCTATATACAACAAGGCCTTAGTAGGGTTTACCTCGGTACTACTTACCGAGCCTAACCTGGTTATGCCTTTCTCGCATAACCCTACTCATATGTATACGTAATCCATACATTATGTTTGGTGGTTTATCCTGGTGATATATACCAGGTCTAACCCAGTTATGTCTTATACACATAACTCTTAACATACATGCGTGTGTTCAATATTTACTACAACATATATAATCTTAGGGTAATAACCCTAACTTCCACACTATGTAATCACTCATGTAATACATTTCTGTATACTCAGATAACATTTACTAAGAGTGTTAACCCTAACTCATGCTTTCACTGGATTCACAATATTCTAGGGTAATAACCCTAAACCGCATTAAAATTAAACTCAAGGTACTACCTTACCGAGTCTAGTTTAATTATGCCTTAAGCGCATAATTCATAATCCCAATATATACATATATCTGACATGGCATAGTATTACACAACATATATCTCTAGGGTAATAACCCTAGGCTATTAAACCGCTCATGTCAGGGTAATAACCCTAATCTCGGTTGCAATTACTTACATATATCATATTCAAAATAAGCGCCACCGCACATACTCTACGTGAAAACTGTTGTCTTACTTGTTGTCCCGCAATAACAGAGATTCCAAACCCCTGGGTGCTCCTGATTAGGTGCCGGTAATCCTAGTCACACAATCCGGGATTTCACAAATAGGGTTAATCCCTAATTCCACTTTCACAAGATATAAAGTTGGCATTCAAAATACAGATAATCATAAAGAGCTTGGAACAAGCTTTCCAACAATATAAAGAACGTCTAAAACGGAGTCCAGAGTCAAAAGTTATGGCCAAAACAAAATCGAAAAAAAGATGGCGCTCTGCTAGGTTTTATGGTCGCGGCGACCATAAATCTGGCCGCGGCCACTGGGTTCGAAAAACCCAGAAAACTAGATTTGAAGGTCTAAACATGCCCACTTTACCATACGGTCGAACTTTAATCAAATCATACCCAAAATTAACTTCTTACAGATAAAAATCATCACAACAGAGAGCAAACAACATCAACAACAACTCTCAAAATTCAGATTACATAATCAACTTAAAATCATGCTCAAGATACAACTTTCAAGCTCTAGAACTTGAGCTTTAACTCCCTTTAATCTCAAATATATATCCAGCAGCAACATACCAACTTTAACATGAAATCAAACCCAGAAAATACCCTAGAATCTCATTCCATGCTCAACAAACACAAAACCCAAAGATTCAAGTACCACATGCTCAAATTAACAAGAACTCACAATCATGCACATATCATATTCTTCAACCTATTCATGCTTTTTTTAACTAAAATTCAGCAAGCAAAAGAGAATCAAAGTTATAAAATTACCTCAATTCCTTGCACAAGCTAACTCCAAGCCTTAACACAAATTTTTCCCCAACAATCAAACTAGTTTCTCATCAATTTCTCACCAAATCAAGTTGAAAAACAAGAGAGTAAGAGAGGGAAAGAGAGGCTCAGGTTTGAGAGAGAATAACCAGAATTTCTATTTTCTTTTTTGTCAAAAATGCCATTTCACACACTTATCTCATAAAGCCAAATTACTAAAATGCCCTTAGGGCCATACAACTTCCACTTTAAACATACAAGGGCAAAAAGGGCATTAACACACAATTTCAAACCCAATTAAATTTCAGATTATGAAATATCAATTAAAATGCCAATTAATTCAATTCAATTGTATTTCGGGCTCAAACCCAGTTCGGCCCGAAATACCCGATTGTGACTATACCGCGCCAACCTGTCAGAACACACCTGAAAACAAAACACAAGTATACTATATAATAATATAGTTCTATTAAGCACGTAATTAAATTAATTTCATCATTTTACCCCTCTCGGGTCACAATTACTATAATGCCCCTAGCTCACCAACGAGGTCTTAACATGTTATAAATCATATTAATTCAAATATATTGAACTATATAATAATATAATTCTTCAATTATTCATAATTATCTAACTAGGGTTTTGCTAATCTATTTCTTAAATCCAGGGTATTACAGTATCACAGGCTACCCAATTGGTGCAGGCCCTATTGGAGGGGAGGCAAAGATGATCCAACAGCATTTCTGCCATGAGAAGTCTGGGCCACCTTGACCCGCACTCATCTCGTGGGCTCATGTGATGCTCCCATGGTGAGACCTCTCATCGTGGAAGATATATCTGGAAAAAGAAAGTAGCAAAGTAAGAAAGCAATCATAAGCACTCCATGCAATACAAGAATATAAAAGATTATGTTATCAACTATCAAATACCATCACCCTCAGAAGAGGAACTGTCAAAATCCTCTACAACTGCCTTGCCCTTATCTCTAGACGTAGCCAAGGGGCAAGCATGTCCCTTAGAAGCCTGGCCTCTAGGCCCGATCCAGAGAGAAGCATCACTAATTTGACCCCTGTTGGCCAAGCGTTAGTAGAGGGACCTCTCTTTCCTCTCCAACTTCTGTGTTATGTGAGACAAAGGTACATCATCATCCAAGTTAAGAACTTGTCCATCTCCAAGACAAGCTCCCTCTGCAACTGGGACTCCCACAACTCTAGAAGCAAGAGGATACAAACCATACTTTAAGTAGTTGGCCACACTGGTCAACCAGAGTATGTTTCTCTACTCCACACAGAGAGACATGATGTGGTTTGCCCTATCCCTCATTTGCAATGTGGGGATAGAGCATTTGATGAATGGTACCCGTCAGAATTCGTAGTGTCCAATCCTTTAGATGACATAAGCAATGAAATACTTCTTGGCGTACCTGCAAACTTTTGACATGGCTCCACTGTTGGTATCACCCAATCACTAGTGACCGATCTGACTGAAGTAGAAGTACACAGTCCTGTTCTACTTTTACGCAAACTTCAAATCAAAATAATTCCTGATCTCATAAGGAATAGGTTGAGGCCACCCTAGCTCCATATATAAAATAAATATCACTGAAAGGTACTTGATACTTTTTAGGGTGATTTGTGTCAGGCACATACCAAAGTAAGCACTGATGTCCCGAAAGTGTGGATGTTGTGGCAACATTTCCCATGTTCAACATGCCACGCTCAGAAGACTAATTCAAAACATGATCCAAGCCAAGCACTGAAGGTTTACCAAGCCTAATTAGTGGGTTGCCATCAGCGTCATAAAGACCCATGGGATAGTTAAGGAGGAAAATACAGGTCATGTACCTCCTCCTCCTATCTGGCACAACCTCCTCAAGATCAAACTTAACATCAGAGCTCTCAGCCCCTGATCATTCTCTAGATCAATATCAACATGAGGCTGAGTGGCCTCCTCTACTATCCTAACCCGACCTCTTATAGCCACCCTGACTACATTGGGGTCGCACAGAGGCACTTTACGATAAGTCTACTTCATTCTGGCCATAATTAAAGAATAAATAAGGGACCTACGTGGTTGTTACCTCCCTTATCAAACACCTAATGCTACCTGCATAGAAGAGATAAGGGAAGGTGAGAAACTTGGCAAAGCTACAAACATATTGTACCCAACAATACCCAAGGGTACCTTCAAGGTAAATCACAAAGTACAAGGTCAATTATCAGCCAAGTATTCTCTTAAGTACACTAACTAAGACACATAGTAAGTCCTAAGTTATATAATTAACTATAATGGAGTCACTATTGAGCCTTATGCAGAGTTCCCAAGGGGAACCATGCATAAGGCAACAGTTGTATATGCCTCCAAGGCCATCACGAGACCCTACCCAAGGTCAATAGAGGGAAAGAAACTGGCTGCCCCCTTGGAGCCTTGGCCTTGGCCGGCCAGGGTTCCAAGCTGTAGTGGCCGGAAAGACCCCATGATCTAGCCTAGTAGCCGGCCAAGAACACATGTGCCACAGATAGGCTGGCTAGACTACTTTAAAGTCACCCTTGGCCGGCCAGGTCTTGAACAAGAACTCCTTGGCTAACCAAGGATGGGACAAATCTAAAATAGTGATTTGTTAAGAACTCAAAAATGTTCTTCATGATCTTCGTGTTCTTCATGACTCAAAGAGCCAAGAATCACAATGAAGGTCCCATTCATACTTTTCATCTATAAAGAACACATTACATATCCTAAGGCTATCATGCAGATCAAAATAATGAAAAGACAACAATCTAACATAGGAATCAAAGGGTGTTCAAAGCCAGAAATAATGTTCATACATTCATGGCAAAATTAACCAAATTAAGTGAAATAGCAGGAATAGAAAGCTTACCCACTAAAAGAAACTATTGAGGAAGAATGTGGGAAGTCTTGATCGTCAAAATGACATAAAAATCTCAAGAGAATTGTTGTTGATGGTTAGGCCCTATAGAGAGAAGGATGAGATTCTTCAAATGAAAATTTCTATTGAGAGAAAGTAAAATATAATAAGGGAAAAGGGAAAAAAGATTTCCACCCCAAAAAGCACTTATATACTACATGTGGGACCCTTTCTTCACTTACTTCACCTAAAAATCAAAGAGTCAATTAGAACAGTTATTTTTCTATAGCGAATAAGATTAGATAGAATAGGAAAAGTATTTCAAAAGGCTAAAAATGTAGTAACTTTTATTTAACAAAGGCTACTGCAGTTCTAACTACACCAATATAGCTGGTAAGTCCTATCCGTACACACGTCTGCATAGGGACTTGGGGGAAAATGATATCCCAAATTTTATCCTCCTGATGTGGCAATGCTTACATGAAAAAAATTAGTGCAACATGGCAGTAGAACTAACCAATAAGAAGGTCAAGTTAATACCTTAGCAAATGGGGACCCCAACACTCAAACGGGCACCAAATGACGGACCAGCTTCCTCCTAAAAGCTTGCCGGCCATAGGGCCAGCCAGCCTCTAGAAAAAACCATGGCTGGCCCGCCTACTCCCTACAGGGGTTCGGCCAGCCAGGGAAAGGCCTGTATGGTTTTTTGTGCAATTCCACATGTGTAAAACATAGTTTGGGCTACGAACTGGGCCATAAAAGCCCAGTAGAATAGCTAAATAATATCTATGTTTAAGGAAATTTTGGTCTTTTGTAATTAATTAATTAAATATACATATATCTAGGGTTTCAAGTTGTAAATTAGGGTTTTAGGCTTCCTATATAAAGGCCTTAACTCTAACCTAGAAACCTAAGTTCAATTTAAGCCTGATACTAGCCTCTAAGCTCTAAGCGTAAGTTTGATAACACTCTTCTCCACTGTCTTTCACAAACCCATACAAGCACTTTCATCACTTGAGATTTGCCAATCTGATTCCTACTTTGTATCTATAAGGGTGCTATATCAGATCCCACCTATCGTGATCTAAATAGTATTAACCCTCAGTATTAATACAACTAAAAGAGTAGGTCATTTCCCTCTATCAAACGGGGATGAACCTCTAAAATAAATCTTTGTGTTCCTTACTCTTTCATTCTATTTGTGTAACACATGACTAGCATCAGATACATATGACTCCGCTGTCAGTTGATCACTTTTCGAGGTCAACACACGGTAACTAGATTTATAATCAGGTTGTTGTGAGTAAAGCTTTTCCTGACTTTTATGATAATTTGTTGGGGAAGAAAATGGAAGGAAGAACCAGAGTAAAAATGATAATAGTGCAAGTGTGTACTGTGCTGACTGAGAGTTAATCTTTTTACTAAATAGAATTTTGTATTATTTCAATTTTCATAAAATACTCAAGAGATTATACCAAGGAGAAAGTGACGCGGGCCATGTTTTTTATCCCAGATAGAAGGAACCTAGAATTGATGTTTATAATAGTGCATTCTATTAAACAACTTGCAATATTATAGAAGAAGATTTGTCAAAAGAAGTGTTATCTTTTCTGCATACTTGGGATCTGTTAAAGAGATTGTTGACGCGATCGACGCGATTTTTTGTCAACTTATCTAAGAAGATCGTAAAAAATAAGAGGACTATGCTGAATCAATTTGGCTTAAAAAATAGCACAAAATAAAGAGGAACACTAGGATTTATAGTAGTTCACCCCAATATCACGATAGAAAGGGGCTACGTCTACTTCTTTTATTAATTAATTCCAACACAAAAAAGTTATGTTCTCAAAAGTTTATGGGCAATAGTACAACTAGAGATTTCTAAGTGAAATATAAATTGAAGCTTCAGAATAAAAGGCTCATGGGAGACCAAATACCCATAAACTTGATAATAATGGTGGCGGTAATGTTCTTGGGAATAATAAAGCGATGGGGGCAAGAATAGAGAATGGTCTCTTATTCCTGGTAAGTGTGTAGGTCAATGGTGATTGTATGATGGAGGCTTGGTGTCGACAAAGTGTGAACAAGTGAAAGAAAAAGATGATGAAGGGAGAAGAGCATCAAGGGATGCAGTAAGCATGTGGCCATGTCAATGAGAAGTGATATAGGGGTCTCAAAAGCGGGGTCCCCAAACCCTAGCCTATCATTATCTATATATAGGCGTAGGGTTTGTTAGTGATCCCCTACAAATGAAGGTATCTCACTCAACCTCCACTACAAGAAAGAAGACTTTTGTCGACTTAAATTTATGCTGGTAAGACTAGGCCCAACCCGTCGGCAAACTTTTATTAGTGAATAAATGCAACGACAAAAGTTGCCCGCAATACTCAGTTGGTAAAATAGTTTTTACAGGTGCAATAGCCAAATGTGTCATCAAAACTAGGTTATACTGACAGTTTATGCTCTGGCAAAAATTCAAATGTCAGTGTTAATAGATGGCTAAATCTGATCATTGGTTGGTAAAATGGGTTTGCTAGTGCGATTCTATGCCAGTAAAAAGTTTGCGTGTATATTTTATTTGGCAAGTAAAAATTTTATCGGTGCATATATGTGCATGTAAAACCCTTACCCTGCCAATTGGAATATGGCGGGAAATATTTATACCTAATTGGAATATTCCTGTAAAACCCTTACCCGCCATATTCTATTGATGGATGGGTAAGTTTTGTCGGCGCAATGGTTTGTCGGTAAAAGCTTGGTTTGTTATTTTGTTTTTAAAAAATTGATAGTTTATTATTCTTAAATAATTTTTAATATTATTTTAATATTAATTTTAAATATTAAATTATATTTGAAAGAAACATAATAAAATAAAAAAAAGAAAAAAAAACTGTATTCACTTATATAATTAAATAGTATCCCGCTTGAACTACTATAAAAATATGTTTAAGATGAAAAGTTAGTAACTAAACAAAAGTGCTACAGTAAAATATTAAAAGAAGTTTGGGAGAAAAATATTATTCCAGTTTGAAAGTCAATTATAAAATATCTATGGTCCTTAACACGAGTAATGTCCTCATCATCATGTTTCTGAGTCTTGCGACAACAAGATGACGATCCAACACGAGGCGGAGTGGAGAATGGTGGAAGTGGATCCAAAGCACCTGATTGGTAGTGAAAAATACATTTTTATTCTTTCTTAAGTGCTCAATAAATTAAGTTCAAATCATTATATTTATGTAATTAATGTAAAATATTTTGTATCTGATTTTAACTTAGTTTATATTTATTTTGCAGAAATAAAATGTATTTTTCATAAATTTGTTGACGAGAAAGGAGTTGGAATAGAGATAAACAAATTGGCATTTTTGAAGTTTTAAAGTCCAACTTAAAATGTTGATCAAATGGCCCAGTCCAACTCATTGTTCCCTCATGCGACACGTATCCTTGGTTGTCCACTCTTCTACTCCAAATTCAATCACATGCCTCACCCTCGTACTTACCTCTCTAATTACTAAACCAATTATTTCTAAGGCCACCTAGCATAAAAGGATTCAATCACATTTTGTGTATCTTGTAATATTATGGGCCAATAATAGAGTTTGATCAAGCTTAAAGTTTTGGGCCACTTCAATTTCGTAGCCCATGATTGCCATTGTACCCAATCAATTCCAAAGTCTCATACGCAACCATGATCCCACCAACACAATTGATAGCTTCGCCCCACGATTACCATCATTATCGTTGAACGATCTTCTATGTACCACGTGGCCATTTTCATCAAGGAGTGGAACTACTCGCATTACATGTCTACTTTGGGAGCAAGTAAATTTGTTCTATATTAAGGTTATGATATATATGGCATAGTAAATATTATTAAATATGATATTATCTAACCAATAAAACTAAAAATATGATTTTTTTTCTAAAAAAAACCATACAAAATATTAAAAAAAAAAATCTGAATTTAAAATTCATAAAAAATAAAAACTTAATCAAATTACCATAAAAAATATTAAAATTCCCTTTATATTTATTTTTTTTAAAAAAAATAAAACAAATAAAACTATAGTGATCGCCGAAGTTGTCACTCGTGCCGGAAAAGTCATCGGAGTTTACTGTCGGCACCGGAAAAGACGTCGGAGTAGCTGTCGGTGCCGGAAAAGTCGCCGGAGTTGCTGCCGGCACTGAAAAAGTCGTCAGAATTAACATTTTCCCTGGAAAATTACCAAGAAATTGGTTTCTCGATGAAGAAACTGGTTTCTTGGTAATTTTTCCAGTGACAATGCCAAGTCCGACGACTATTCTGGAGTTTGATGTAGGTGCCAGAAAAGTCACTGAAGTAGTTGTCGGTGTCGGAAAAATCGTCGGAGTTATTGCCGACATCAAAAAAGTCGTCCGAATTGGTATTGTCGCCAGCAAAATCACTAGAAAAATCACTAAGAAAGTGGTTTTTTCATCAAGAAACCAGTTTCTTCACCAAAAAAGTGGTTTCTTCATCAAGGAACTGATTTTGTTACACAACAATAATAAAGATTATGAAAAAAAAAAATGATATACACTGAAAATAATTGAAACTAGTTTCATCAATCAACCAAATAGAGAAAAAAATACAAAAAAAATTACCAAGAAATTGGTTTCTTCATCAAGAAATTGGTTTCTTGATGAAGAAAAAAAACCAGTTTCTTGGAGATTTTTCTAGTAATTTTTCCGGCGACAATGCCAATTCCGACGAATTTTCCAGAGTTTAATGTCAGTACTGAAAAAGTCACCGGAGTAGCTGTCGGTGTATTAGTCGTCAGAGTTGCTACCAACGCCAGAAAAGTCGTCAGAATTGTCATTGTCGTCATAGAAATTACTGGAAAAATCACCAAAAAATTAGTTTCTTCATCAAGAAACCAGAAACCAGAAACCAGTTTCTTGAGAATTTTTTGGCGACTATGCCAATTCTGATGACTTTTCTGAAGTTTGCAGTCGGTGCCGGAAAAGTCGCCGGAGTAGCTGCTAGCAACAGAAAAGTCGTCAGACAATGCCGATTCCGACAAATTTTCCGGCGCCGGCAGCAACTCCAGTGACTTTCTGACACCGAGCGCTACTCCGGTGACTTTTCCGGCACCGACAGCAAACTCCGGTGACTTTTCTGGCATCAATAACAAATAAAACTTCCTAAACAAATAAAAACATTAAATATGGGATTTAAAAACCTAATTACATATATATGGCATATCAAATACCATAAAAAAACCTAAAAACAAAAAAAATACCATATAAATTGGTCAAATTTAAATGTGACATATTTATCATAAGAACTTTTAAAATCTCATAGTAAGTGTAATTTCCTCTATAAATAGTAGTCAAATACAATGAAATGAAAAGGCATCAAATTTTACCATTAGTTATTATACCAAAATTTTGTCTTTTCTTTCTTTCTTCTTTGTTTTACTTTATTAATTTTAGTGTAAAAACAATGTCTTTTCTAGACTAATTTCTTTGGCAAGACTCAAGTGTAAGTTCATGAAATTTTTATTTTTCTAATATATTGATTGTCTTTGTTCTTCATTTTCACATTTGTTATATTAAATTTATCTTCTTTTAATTTACACTTTAAATTTAATAGTACATTTTATATAAGTTCAGTCATGCTTTTCTTATATAAGTTAGGCTATTAATTATTAGAGTGCTTAATATATTATATGATTTTTACTACATTCTACCGGTGGTATTTTGTCGATTTAAAATATATACTATGATAGTATTTTTAGAAGTAGTATTAATTTAATTAGAGAACATATTTTTCTAGTGAGCTTAATTATACACATTTTCCATCTATAATTAATGGTGTAGAATTATAGTTGAGTTTAAAGAATTAATTTTATTAGGGAAATATAATTACATGTACGAAGCTTGTGTCTTCCATAATCATTTTCAGATCACTTCTCATTTTAATTACTTCTTTAATTTTTAATTTTTCTTTTCAATATTCTCATCACATTCAAGGTTCTTATTCTATTCTCGTAAATTTACTAACTGTCCTTTTCAGTTTATTTTCACTCCCTGTGGATACGACATATAGTCCGTTTACCACCGCGACCGCAGTGTAACTAATTAGGCAACATCAATTTTTGGCGCCATTGCTGCGGAGGTTTCTGCGCTACAAGAGGTTAGTATAGTAGTTTATTTATTATTATTTCTTTTTTTTTTGTATCTATTTATTATTTTTTTTGTCTCCTTATTTGTTTATATATAAAAAAAAAACTTTTTAGTTAATATAGTATAATTTACATTTTTTTTTAGTTATATATATAGATTAAAAAAAATCACTATATATTATTTTTTTAACTCTTTTAGTAAAAAAAAAAAAAGCAAATAGTTTTTTTTTTTTTTTATTTTTTAGTTGTATTTATTATTTTGCTACTATATTAGGGTGTTAGTTTTTTATTTATTTATTTATTTTGTATACTTTTTTTTCTTTTAGGATTAGCTATTTTTTATTTATTTATTTATTTTAGGTTAGTTTTAGACTTTTATCCTTTAGGGTAAAAAAAAATTGTGCATAAAATATTTTCATAAACTTTTTAGTATAAATCCAATTGTGTAATGGTAAAAGTGGTACAAACTGAGATTGTTTTGTCTAAGAAAGATTAGTTTTAAAGGTTTGTGGTAGAGTACCCTCTACACATTCTAGCAATCCCGGGGAGTTCTAGTAAAAGTAGCACACGAATTGAAACTAGACACATCCCGAAAGAGATAGTCAACTGATCTTGGAATTGCTTGAGATAGACTTGATGTGCTTCTTATTGCTTCCTCAAAGACTAAAGGCCAGTTTGGCACAGCTGTGCTGTGGGAAAAAGCAGTTGTAGCTGTGCTGTGAGAAATAACAGTTGTAGTTGTGCTGTGAGAAAAAGCTACTGAGTGTTTGGTAAATATAATTTTAAAACAGCTGTGAGTTGAAAAAGTTGTATATAAGTGTTTGGTAAGCTAAATGATTAAATAGCTGTTAAATATATAATTAATAAAATAGGTATAACATTTATTATCTAATTTATTTAAATAATTTTATACATATTAATATATTTATAAATATTATTTATTATATTATAAATTACGATAACTTTTTTCTTATAATATTTAATTCTATTAAATATTTATATTATAAAATAATAAATTAGACTTTTACTAATAATAATAAGAAGAAGAAGAAGAAGATAACTGTTGAGTAGTTTTTTTTAAGAGAAGAGTTTTTTTTGAATAAGGATGAGATTGAAAGAATGTAAGAAGCCCTAAAATTAATTAGTAAATGGGGAATTTTAAAATAAGATGAGGGCAATTGGGTCAAGTGAAAAATTCATTAAACCAAAATTGTAGGTTCCCTTAAAAGCTAAAATCTCAAAGCTAGGGTGGGCGAACTTTTCCTAAAAGCTATAAATTTCACTTAAATTTTTGAAAAAACTATTTTTTAAATTTTACCAAACACATATTAACTCATAATTTTTTTCAAAAGTGATTTTAGCTTTTTAAAAAGCTCCCCCAAATGGGGCCTAAGTTTACTATTGTACCTCCTACACCTTTCTTTGTAAGGCCTCATACTGTTCCATAGTATTAGTCTGCGAGCCAATATCAAAAGATATGGAAAGTGCTCTTTTGGCCCGAACTGCCTCAAATGTTGGGAAATGGCCAAAGCCTCTTAGATGTCGGGATCACTCACCCAGTACTTGCGTCATAATAAGCAAATCTCATGTGTAATACCTTAGAATTAAGAAATAGATTAGCAAAACCCTAATTAGATGATTATGAATAATTGAGGAGTTATATTATTATATAGTTCAATATATGAGAATTTATTTGATTAATTATATGTTAAGACCCCGTTGGTGAGCCAGGGGCATTTTAGTAATTATGACCCGAGAAGGGTAAAATAATAAAATTAATTTAATTACGTGCTTAATAGAAGTATATTATTATATAGTATGCTTGTGTTGTCTTTTCAGGTGTGTTCTGACAGGTTGGCGCGGTATAGTCACAACCTGGTATTTCGGGCCGAATCGGGTTCGGGCCCAAAATGCAACTGGAATTGAAATAATAGGCATTTTTATTTATTGGTGATAATCTGAAATTTAATTGGAATTTATTATCCATGAATGCCATTTTTGCCCTTGTATGCTTAAGTGAAGGTTATTTGGCCCTAAGGGCATTTTAGTAATTTGGCCTTTATGTGTTATGGGTTGTAAAATGAGATTTTAACAAAATGAAAAAGGAAATTCTAGTCTTTATCTCTCTCAAACCCGAACCCTCTCCCTCTCTTCCTAACCTAATCCTTTTCACTTGAAATCATAAGAATTTGCTTGGAAACTAGCTTGATTGTTGGGAAAATTTGTGGTGAAGCTTGGAGCTTGCTTTTGGTTCAAATTGAGGTAGTTTCTCTACTGAATTTAATTGAAATCCTTGCTGAAAATGATTGTGGAAAAATCATGAATTAATTGGAATGTTCTTGTTTATGCATGTTTGGAGGAATTGTAGTGTTTTTGAAAGATCAAAGTGTAAATTCCATGATCTTGTTGTGTTATATGTTGTGGAGCTTTGGATGGATTTTTAGGATATTTCATAGGTTTGATTTCATGTTATAATTGGTATGTTTCTGCTGAAAATTTAATGGGATACATGGTGTTGAAGCTCTAGTTCAAGAGCTTGAACTTTGCTAAGTTAAAGCATGATTTTGGGTTATTTGTGCAATCTTAATTTTGAAAGTTGTTATTGATGTTGTATGCTCTCTGTTGTGATGATTTTTATCTGTAAGAAGTTGATTTTGGGTATGGTTTGATTAAGGTTCGAATATATAGAAAAGTGGGCATTTTAAGACCTTAAAATCTGGTTTTTTGGGTTTTTCGAACCCAGTGGCCGCAGCCATAAAACCTAGTAGAGAGCCATCTTTTTCCCGATGTTGTTTTGGCCATAACTTTTGACTCGAGACTTCGTTTTGGACGTTCTTTATATCGTTGGAAGCTCATTCCGAGCTCTATATGATTATCTGTATTTTGAGTGCCATGATTATATTCTATGAAAGTGGAATTAGGGGTTAACCCTATCTGTGAAATCTCGAGTTGTGTGACTAGGATTACTGACACCTGATCAGGAGAACCCAGGGATTTGGAATCTCTGTTATTGCAGAACAACAGGTAATACACTAGTTTGCACGTAGAGTATTCACGGTGGTGCTTATGTTGAATATGATATATGTGAGTAATTGTAACCAGGATTAGGGTTATTACCCTAATATGAGCGGTTAATAGCCTAAGGTTATTACCCTAGTGATATAAGTTGAGTAAATCCTATGTCGTGCTAAGTATATGATTATATTGAGATTTAAGGGTTATGCGTTCAAGGCATAATCGGGTTGGACTCGGTAACCATAACTGAGATGAACCATTCTAAGGCCTTATTGTATTTAGACTTGTGAGAGCAACACGTAGGTCTACGCAACGTAGACATAAATAGACGTGTGAGAGCAACACGTAGGTTTACGTCACGTAAACATAAACAGGCATGTGAGCCCAACATGCAGGTCTGTGTCACACAAACAGATTTGAATGGGATTACTGTTTATAATATATGATGAGCATAATATTGATATATTTTATACTGTCTTACTGGGCTTGGCTCACGGGTGGTCTACTGTGCGGGAAAGGGTAAGACTGTTGTGTTGGGTTTTGTTCCCTAAATAAAACCCATAATCAGATTTACTAATAAAGATCAGAAATAACATTTTATGTTGCATGGTTCACATGATTTATTTCATGATTATACATATATAATGTATGAATTCTACTTAAGTCCAGAACATATATATTTGTTAATGATTATAGTGTTTGTAACACCCTAACTAACATAGGCGTATTACGTGATTTTTAAACATGCTGTGCAGCTCGTTGCTAATCAACGAGGTTTATGGAAAAACGTGATTAGTTAAAATTTTGCCTTTTAATTAAACTTATAAAATAATTTTACAAAAGACTCGGGATCCCGATTATAAAATTATTTACAAAAAGATTTAACTGTTTAACTGATACACAAAATAAAGGTCGTCTAACGACCAGTTACAAAAATCAGCCTCGCTGTCCCGATGACCGTACGCTCCAGGCCTAACCGCCCCGACATGTACAATCTTCACAAGCTCGCTCACGGCCCATCAGCTTTAGCCTTGCCTTTACCTACACATAAACGTAAAACTGTGAGTCGACAGACTCAGTAAGAAAAGCATAATAATACTCATACGTAATCCCGGTTATGATCAGACGCCCATACCCCTGATCATAACCCTAACTGCCGTGTCCAACACGATACTGAGTCCCGCTACTGCCGTGTCCAACACGGTACTGAGCCACTACTGCCATGTCCAACATGGTACTGAGTTTTGAACGTTCATAGGGACGGTACTATTGACACGTAACAACCTGATCGGTCGAACCGGTCGTACTCCGGCTGCTGGTCATACTCCAGCATGTACCGACGTCCTACTATATCCTCCTGATCGGTCGAACCGGTCCTACTCCGGCTGCTGGTCATACTCCAGCCTGTACCGACGGGATACGTCAATAGTACGGAACCACCAACCAAGTGTCAGCCTGATCGGTCGAACCGGTCATACTCCGCCGTCGGTCATACTCCACTCGTACCGACGTGACAGGGTTGGATGGTTCGAAGCCAACATACATAACTAATGTAATCTAATAGGCTTCCTACATGCATGCTAAACATGTAATCTACATATGCATACTGTTATACTAATCTTACCTGGATTCCAAATTCAGGTGTGCCGGTCAACCTGACTGGAACTTTAGCTTAGCGGCGGATTACAGGCTCCTAAACCATAAAAATCACAACACTATAAGTGACACGCTAAATCACTTCCCGGGGACTTAAACTAGGAACTAAAAGTTTCCCTATCGATAAAAAACATGGCAAAACCCCTTAAAACATAAAAACGAGGAAAAACACGGGTTCTGAAAATTCCCCAACCTAAGCAGTTGCCCAACCGAATTCCGGTTCGGGAATCTCGGACCCTCATCCGGAATTCCGGTTGCACAATCGGAATTCCGGTTCCTCGCAGGAATTTTTCAAAAATTCCTAACTCAACCAAATCAAACCCAATTCATACCAAACCTTCCAGACCTGCTCTAAATACCCCAAAGAACATTTTTCAAAGCATCAAAATAGCCCAGAAACCACAGATACAAAATTTGCCATTAAAGCTCAAGCTTTGAGTTCTAAACTCAAACTTGAGCAAATCCCTCTAACATGCATTCAAACCTGGTTAATTATACTTAAATTAGCATGACTAAGCTTCTGGAAACAAACAAAAACATTAACAACCATACAGCAACAGATTACACAATTTTCATGTTGAAAACCAAACTTTTGCATAAGAAAACTCTAGCATGCTCAACCTAGGAATTATACTTCACAAGTAGCTTAATTAACAACTAAAAATCATGCTTTTAACCTCAGAAAATAACCACAAAATACAGCAGCAACAACAACCAAACTCATGCATGCATCATCAATTTATCAAACTTTTCCTAAGAAAAATAAGAGAAGAAACTAGAAAACACCTACCACAATCAAGAAATCACTAGAGTTTTGCAAACCAAGCTTGAATCACCACAAAAAAATCCAGCCCTTGCAGCCAAGCCTTGGCCGAAAAAGAGAGAGAGCTTGAGAGAGTTTCTTTGAAAATTCTATTTTTCTTTACTTTGTAATTTTTTGTAGAAAATGGAATAATGAATAAAACACTTAACATATACCCATTTCAGCCAAATAACACTCAAATAAATATTTATTTTTCAAATAAACAAGTCACTGAAAGACAAAACACTAATGGGGCAAAAAGACCATTTTGTCCCTCCACCATAAAACCACATAAATCATACTAAAGGGGTATTTTTGGGAAATTCTAAATTCCCGACCATTTCCGACATTCCCAATGTCTAAAACCAGTCCCAAACTACTAACATACTAAATTGTGATTTCTACTGAGCCAAACGCCGAGTTCCAAAATACCGGGCACCGGAAATGCAAAATATGAAAACTACTGAATAACATAACCATGCATTTCTGAATTCCATAAATAACAGTAATAAATTATTTAAATAGCTATAAATAATTTCATAATTAATCATAATTAACTGATAATTTCCAAATTAACTAAGCGGGCTTTACAACTATCCCCCCCTTAAAAGGATTTCGTCCCCGAAATCTAACTTGAATAACTCTGGATATTGAGCTCTCATATCTGACTCTAGCTCCCAGGTGGCTTCCTCCACCTTACTGTTTCTCCAGAGAACCTTGACCAGCGCTATGGTCTTATTCCGAAGGACTTTATCCTTTCTATCCAGGATCTGCACTGGCTGTTCCTCATAAGTCATGTCTGGCTGTAGCTCAAGACTCTCATAACTGAGTATATGAGAGGGATCGGAAACGTATTTTCTCAACATCGAGACATGGAATACGTTGTGAACTGCTGATAAGGCTGGAGGCAATGCTAACCGATATGCCACTTCACCTATCTTCTCGAGAATCTCGAAAGGTCCTGTAAATCTAGGGCATAACTTGCCTCTTTTCCCGAAACATTTAATCCCCTTCATTGGAGATACCCGTAAAAACACATGGTCCCCTACTTGGAACTCAACATCTCTGCGTTTCGGATCTGCGTAACTCTTCTGTCTGCTCTGTGAGGCAAGCATTCTAGCTTTTATCTTCTCTACAGCCTCATTGGTCCGCTGCACTGACTCTGGACCTAGGTATTTTCTCTCCCCTGTCTCATCCCAGTGGATAGGGGATCTACATTTCCTACCGTATAACAGTTCATAGGGAGCCATCCCTATCGTACTCTGATAACTGTTGTTGTAAGAAAATTCTATCAACGGTAGTGTAACACCCTAACTACCATAGGCGTATTACGTGATTTTTAAACGTACTGTGCAGCTCGTTGCTAATCAACGAGGTTTATGGAAAAACGTGATTAATTAAAATTTTGCTTTTTAATTAAACTTATAAAACAATATTACAAAAGACTCGGGATCCCGATTATAAAATTATTTACAAAAATTTTTAACTGTTTAACTGATACACAAAATAAAGGTCGTCTAACGACCAGTTACAAAAATCAGCCTTGCTGTCCCGAGGATCGTACGCTCCAGGCCTAACCGCCCCGACATGTACAATCTTCACAAGCTCGCTCACGGTCCATCAGCTTTAGCCTTGCCTTTACCTACACATAAATGTAGATCTGTGAGTCGACAGACTCAGTAAGAAAAGCATAATAATACTCATACATAATTCTAACTGCCGTGTCCAACACGATACTGAGTCCCGCTACTGCCATGTCCAACATGGTACTGAGCCACTACTGCCATGTCCAACATGGTACTGAGTTTTGAACGTTCACAGGGACGGTACTATTGACAAGTATCCTCCAGATCGGTCGAACCGGTCATACTCAAGCTGCTGGTCATACTCCAGCCTGTACCGACGGGATAGGTCAATAGCACGGAACCACCAACCAAATGTCAGCCTGATCGGTCGAACCGGTCATACTCCGGCTGCTGGTCATACTCCAGCCTGTACCGACGTGACAGGGTTGGATGGTTCGAAGCCAATATACATAACTAATGTAATCTAACAGGCTTCCTACATGCACGCTAAACATGTAATCTACATATGCATACTGTTATACTAATCTTACCTGGATTCCGAATTCGTGTGTGCTTGCCAACCCGACCGGAACTTTTAGCCGAGCGGATTACGGACATGTGCTCCTAAACCATAAAAATCACAACGCTATAAGTGACACGCTAAATCAGTTCCCGGGGACTTAAACTAGGAACTAAAAGTTTCCCTATCGATAAAAATCATGGCAATACCCCCTAAAACATAAAAACGAGGAAAAACACGGGTTCTGAAAATTCCCCAACCGGTAGACCGGTTGCCCAACCGGAATTCCGGTTCTGGGAATTACTGGACCCTCATCCGGAATTCCGGTTACCCAACCGATCTTGCTCCTCGCAGGAATTTTTCAAAAATTCATAACTCGATCAATTCTAACCCAAATCATACAAGATCTTCCAAACCTGTTCTATATGCCCCAAATAACCATTCAAAGGCAACAAAACCACCCAGAACTCACAGAATCACAAAACACCATTAAAGACCAAGCTTTGAGTTCCAAAACTCAAACTTGGTTAGAATCCACTAACATGCAATCAAACTAGATCAAACCTACATAATTATGTATAACTAAGCCTCTGAAAATGAAAACAATCAAGTACAGCAAGTAATTTACAGATTCAACATATATTTTCAAAATTCATGCTCTTGAACTAAAAACTCCAAAACTTGATTCCAAGTAACCATCATGCATACACTAACTCTAAACTACTTAAAATAGCAAGACTAAACCTTAGAAAACAACAACAAATCACAGCAGCAAGTATCACAACAATTCACATGCAACCATCACTTTTTACACATTTTTTTTCAAGAAATTAAAGAAGGAGGAACAAGAACTAACCTAGCTTGCAATGGACCTTAAGAGGAGATGAATTAACAAGTAAAAAATCAATGGAGAAAACCAGCTCCTTGCTGCTCCAATGCTTGGCCGAAATTGAGAGAGAAAGGGAGTGTTTTTGAAAATTTCTTTCTTTTCTTTACTTAGTATTTTTTTGTTGTAAAATCAAAATAAACAAAGGACACCTAGCATATAACTATTTCAGCCAACTAATCCTTAAAATAAATATTTAATCTTCAAATAATAAAGTCACATAAGACAAAACACAAATGGGGCAAAAAGACCATTTTGCCCCTCCACCTTAAAACCACATAAATCATACTAAAGGGGTATTTTTGGGAAATTCTAAATTCCCGGCCATTCCCGACATTCCCAATGTCTAATAAACCATCCCAAACTAATAACATGCTAAGTTGTGATTTCTACCGAGCCAAATGTCGAGTTCCAAAATACCGGGCACCGGAAATGCAAAATATGAAAACTACTGAATAACATAACCATGCATTTCTGAATTCCATAAATAACAGTATAATAAATTATTTAAATAGCTATAAATAATTTCATAATTAATCATAATTAACTGATAATTTCCAAATTAACTAAGCGGGCTTCACAACTATCCCCCCCTTAAAAGGATTTCGTCCCCGAAATCTAACCTGAATAACTCTTGATATTGAGCTCTCATATCTGACTCTAGCTCCCAGGTGGCTTCCTCCACCTTGCTGTTTCTCCAGAGAACTTTGACCAATGCTATGGTCTTATTCCGAAGGACTTTATCCTTTCTATCCAGGATCTGCACTGGCTGTTCCTCATAAGTCATGTCTGGTTGTAGCTCAAGACTCTCATAACTGAGTATATGAGAGGGATCTGAAACGTATTTTCTCAACATCGAGACATGGAATACGTTGTGAAATGCTGATAAGGCTGGAGGCAATGCTAACCGATATGCCACTTGACCTATCTTCTCGAGAATCTCGAAAGGTCCTGTAAATCTAGGGCATAACTTGCCTCTTTTCCCGAAACGTTTAATCCCCTTCATCGGAGATACCCGTAAAAACACATGTTCCCCCACTTAGAACTCAACATCTCTGCGTTTCGGATCTGCGTAACTCTTCTGTCTACTCTGTGAGCCAAGCATTCTAGCTTTTATCTTCTCTATTGCCTCGTTGGTCCGCTGCACTGACTCTGGACCTAGGTATTTTCTCTCCCCTGTCTCATCCCAGTGGATAGGGGATCTACATTTCCTACCGTATAACAGTTTATAGGGAGCCATCCCTATCGTACTCTGATAACTGTTGTTGTAAGAAAATTCTATCAACGGTAGATACTTATTCCATGAGCCTTCAAAATCCATAACACAGGCTCTCAACATGTCCTCCAATATCTGAATTGTCCTTTCGGACTGACCATCTGTCTGAGGATGGAATGCTGTACTAAACTTCAGCCTTGTACCCATTGCCTGTTGCAAACTTTGCCAAAATTTGGAGGTGAACTTCGGATCCCTATCCGAAACTATAGACTTCGGTACCCCGTGAAGTCTTACTATTTCTCTGACATACAGTTCTGCCAACTGATCCACTGAAAATGTTGTTCTAACCGGCAGAAAATGAGCAGATTTCGTAAATCGATCCACCACTACCCAGATGGAATGAAATAAACCCGTGGTCCTAGGTAACCCGACCACAAAATCCATCGTAATATCCTCCCATTTCCATTCTGCTAGGGTTAGAGGATGCAACAACCCTGCTGGTCTCTGATGTTCAGCCTTAATCTGCTGACAAGTGAGGCATCTCGATACGAATTCTACCAAATTCTTCTTCATACCGCTCCACCAGAAGTACGGTTTCAAATCTTGGTACATCTTAGTGGTGCCCTGATGCAGAGAATACGGGGTAGAATGAGCCTCCACAAAGATCTCATTTCTAAGTTCCACACTGTTCAGAACACAAACCCTGGCTTTATACAAAAGCATCCCACTGTCTGACACTGAAAAGTCCTTGGCTTGACCAGCCAACACCTCATCTCGGATTTTCACTAACTCCGGATCTGTCATCTGAGCGACTTTTATTCTTTCCAACAGATCAGATTGCAGCGTTAAGTTGTGAAGCTGACCTAGCCCAAACTCAATGCTGGATCTAACCATATCCTCTGCTAGCTGAGGTGAGATCTGAACCATACTAGCTACTTGCCCGGGACCCTTTCTGCTCAGGGCATCGGCCACTACATTGGCTTTTCCGGGATGATAGAGGATCTCACAATCGTAATCCTTCACTAATTCCAACCAACGCCTTTGTCTCATGTTCAAATCTTTCTGAGTAAAGAAATACTTGAGACTTTTATGGTCGGTATAGATCTCACACTTCTCCCCGTAAAGGTAATGCCGCCAAATCTTCAATGCAAAAACCACTGCGGCCAACTCTAAATCATGAGTCGGGTACGCTGTTCATAATCCTTTAACTTACGGGAGGCATAAGCGATAACCCGGTCGGCTTGCATCAATACACACCCCAAACCCTGTTTGGATGTGTCGCAATATACTACGAACTTCTCCTTGTCCGAAGGCAAAGCTAGCACTGGAGCAGTAATCAACCTCTGTTTCAGCTCCTGAAAACTAGCTTCACATTTATCTGACTAGATAAACCGCTGATTCTTCTTTGTAAGCTCGGTTAGGGGCATTGAAATTTTGGAGAACCCTTCAACGAACCTACGGTAGTACCCAGCTAAACCCAAGAAGCTTCTGATCTCTGTCACTGTCTTTGGTCTCGGCCAATCCCTGACGGATTCGATCTTCCCGAGATCCACCTTGATCCCATCTTTGCTCACAATGTGCCCTAGGAAGGACACCTGAGATAGCCAGAACTCACATTTCTTGAACTTGGCATAAAGCTTATGTTCTCGAAGCCGTTGCAGTACCATCTGAAGATGTAACTCATGCTCCTCTTCTGATTGAGAGTACACGAGGATGTCGTCGATAAACACAATCACACAGATATCGAGGAAATCCTTGAATACTCTATTCATCAGGTCCATGAATGCTGCAGGAGCATTGGTTAGTCCGAATGACATAACCAGAAACTCGTAATGTCCATACCTAGTGCGGAAAGCCGTCTTTGGAATGTCCTCCTCTCGGATTCTCAACTGATGATAACCCGAACGGAGATCAATCTTAGAAAAGACCGTCTTCCCCTGAAGCTGATCGAACAAATCATCGATCCTAGGTAATGGATATTTATTCTTCACCGTTAACTTGTTCAACTCCCCGTAGTCGATGAACATCCTCATAGATCCATCCTTCTTCTTGACGAATAAAACCGGGGCTCCCCAGGGTGACACACTGGGCCGAATGAACCCTATGTCAAGCAACCCTTGGAGCTGAATCTTTAATTCCTTAAGTTCAGCTGGAGCCATTCTATATGGGGCTTTGGAAACCGGTTCCACCCCTGGTGCCAAGTCAATCACGAAATCAATTTCTCGCTGTGGTGGTAACCCTGGAAGTTCTTCGCGAAAAACATCTAAAAATTCCCGAACCACCTTGATGTCCTCTGGCCGAATGGTATCTGGCCGAGTGGTGTCCACCACCACGGCCAGAAACCCTAAGCAACCGCCATGCAACAATTCTCTCGCTGACATAGCCGAGATCACCGGGATCCGAGATCCCTGAACTGAACCAACAAATACAAACGGTTCTTCACTTTCCGGTTGGAAGACCACCATCTTCCTTTTACAGTCAATGCTCGCCGAATATTTAGATAGGAAATCCATTCCTAAAATAATATCGAATTCGACTAAACTCATCTCTATCAGATCAGCACTTAACTCTCTACCATCTATCCTGATCGGCATAGTCCTAATCCACCTATTGGAGATAACCAATTCTCCGCTGTAATGTGGTTCCAAACCCTGATTCATATCTATCATACGGTCTACCCAATTTACTAAAGACTCTGGCCGCCACATAAGAATGTGTAGCCCCAAAATCAAACAGTACTGAATATAGCGAGTTGTTAATAAAAAGCTGACCTGTGACTACTGAGGGGCTGGCATCTGCATCAGCCTGCGTAATAGCGAACACCCTGGCTGGAGTGGGTATCGCTGGAGCTCGCGGTGCCTCTGGTCGGAGCTGGGGACAGTCCCTCTTCAAGTGTCCGGGCATGCCACAATGAAAGCATCCCTGACTTTTGCAATCACCCTGATGGTACCTCTTGCAGCTAAGCCACTCGGGATAGGAGAATCGGGTCTCAGTACCACCAGGACGACTCCCTCTATTCTGGTTCCCCCGGAACCTTTTGTTCTGACTCGAGCCACCGGAAGCAGTGGGTGCTCTCTTCCTCTGATCAATGGTCGAACCACTACTCCCCCTGCTATAGCCTGATGCAGGAGGGGTAGGAGCTCCGCCACTCACCGGAGTACTGGCTGATTCTGACATGCACCCAACTGCGCCCTCAGCTCGCAGTGCCTTCTCCACCATCTGAGCATAGGTGGTGCTGTCATCCGTGGTAATCATCAGATCATGCCTGATCTTGGCATTCAACCCGTCCAGATACTTCTCCTTCTTACTGAAGTCGGTCGGTACAATTCCCGAGGCTAACCTCGCCAACCGATCAAACTGAGTCGTATACTCGGTGACGCTCATATTCTCACGCTGGGTCAGGTGAGCGAAATCTTTTCTCTTGGCCCTTCTGACCGCCTCGTTGTAGTACTTTGCATTAAAGAGTTCATGGAACCTTTCCCAGGTCATGGTGGTGACGTCATGGATCTGAGACACCATGTCCCACCAGACCAGAGCGTCCTCCTGGAACAGGAATGTGGCCCACACCACTCTGTCGTTACCGGTGACACCCATGAAATTCAGTATCTTGGTAATCACCGTTAGCCATTGCTCGGCTTTCATCACGTCCGGACCTCCCAAGAAAACCGGAGGTGCTTGCTTCCGGAACCGCTCATACAGAGGTTCCAATCTATGGGCCGCCACCACTATCTCGGCCTGGGCAGCAGCGGCAGGTGCCACTGGAACTACGGGCACTGGAACTGCAGGAGCACCCTGCTGTCTCAACCTCTGAATCTCGAGGTCTTGTTCTTCGATCCGGGCTTGCATCTCCGTAAACCGTAACTCCCAATTCTGGGCTCCCTGATCGGCTGGGGGAGCCTGGGCAGCCTGTGGCGGGTTCTCATCACCCCGACCACGAGCCCTGCCTCGGGGACCTCTAACTCGGCCCCTAACAGGTGGGGGAAACTGAGCTCCCTGTCCTTGGTTCGACCCCACGGAATTGCCCTGACTCCTAGTAGTCCGCCTGGCGTCCATCTGATTAGAACCGCCTGCGAAACCAAGAGTTGGCATATCAGGTCGTATTCAAGGAGAGCTTACTAATGCCGCTTAATTTGGAAATTAAAAACGAAACATGCGCCTATTCTACTATCAGGCTACTAACATGCTTCCTAACAAGCTTTTCTTTTTCATAACTAAATAAAATAAACTATTAAAGCAATAAAGGCTTACTGAACCGTGAAACGAGCTAACTGCTGATGATGATTGTACATGTCGTGACGATCTTCGGAAGACAACCTAGCGGCTCTGATACCAAATTGTAACACCCTAACTACCATAGGCGTATTACGTGATTTTTAAACGTACTGTGCAGCTCGTTACTAATCAACGAGGTTTATGGAAAAACGTGATTAATTAAAATTTTGTTTTTTAATTAAACTTATAAAACAATATTACAAAAGACTCGGGATCCCGATTATAAAATTATTTACAAAAAGTTTTAATTGTTTAACTGATACACAAAATAAAGGTCGTCTAACGACCAGTTACAAAAATCAGCCATGCTGTCCCGAGGATCGTAGGCTCCAGGCCTAACCGCCCCGACATGTACAATATTCACAAGCTCGCTCACGGTCCATCAGCTTTAGCCTTGCCTTTACCTACACATAAATGTAGATCTGTGAGTCGACAGACTCAGTAAGAAAAGCATAATAATACTCATACATAATTCTAACTGCCGTGTCCAACACGATACTGAGTCCCGCTACTGCCATGTCCAACATGGTACTGAGCCACTACTGCCATGTCCAACATGGTACTGAGTTTTGAACGTTCACAGGGACGGTACTATTGACAAGTATCCTCCTGATCGGTCGAACTGGTCATACTCCGCCGTCGGGTCATACTCCACCTGTACCGACGGGATAGGTCAATAGCACGGAACCACCAACCAAATGGCAGCTGATCGGCCGAACCTGGTCATACTCCGCCGTCGGTCATACTCCAGCCTGTACCGACGTGACAGGGTTGGATGGTCCGAAGCCAATATACATAACTAATGTAATCTAACAGGCTTCCTACATGCACGCTAAACATGTAATCTACATATGCATACTGTTATACTAATCTTACCTGGATTCCGAATTCAGGTGTGTCGGTCAACCTGACTGGAACTTTTAGCTGCGCGGCGGATTACAGGCTCCTAAACCATAAGAATCACAACGCTATAAGTGACACGCTAAATCACTTCCCGGGGACTTAAACTAGGAACTAAAAGTTTCCCTATCAATAAAAAGCATGGCAATACCCCCTAAAACATAAAAATGAGGAAAAACACGGGTTCTGAAAATTCCCCAACCGGTAGACCGGTTGCCCAACCGGAATTCCGGTTCTGGGAATTACTGGACCCTCATCCGGAATTTCAGTTGACCAACCGAAATTCTGGTTCCTCGCAGGAATTTTTAAAAAATTCATAACTCGATCAATTCTAACCCAAATCATACAAGATCTTCCAGACCTGTTCTATATGCCCCAAATAACCATTCAAAGGCAACAAAACCACCCAGAACTCACAGAATCACAAAACACCATTAAAGACCAAGCTTTTAGTTCCAAAACTCAAACTTGGTTAGAATCCACTAACATGCAATCAAACTAGATCAAACCTACATAATTATGCATAACTAAGCCTCTGAAAATGAAAACAATCAACTACAGCAAGTACTTTACAGATTCAACATATATATTCAAAATTCATGCTCTTGAACTAAAAACTCCAAAACTTGATTCCAAGTAACCATCATGCATACACTAACTCTAAACTACTTAAAATAGCAAGACTAAACCTTCGAAAACAACAACAAATCACAGCAGCAAGTATCACAACAATTCACATGCAACCATCACTTTTTACACATTTTTTTTTAAAGATATTAAAGAAGGAGGAACAAGAACTAACCTAGCTTGCAATGGACCTTAAGAGGAGATGAATTAACAAGTAAAAAATCAATGGAGAAAACCAGCTCCTTGCTGCTCCAATGCTTGGCCGAAATTGAGAGAGAAAGGGAGTGTTTTTGAAAATTTCTTTCTTTTCTTCACTTAGTATTTTTTTGTTGTAAAATGAAAATAAACAAAGGACACCTAGCATATAACTATTTCAGCCAACTAATCCTTAAAATAAATATTTAATCTTCAAATAATAAAGTCACATAAGACAAAACACAAATGGGGCAAAAAGACCATTTTGCCCCTCCACCTTAAAACCACATAAATCATACTAAAGGGGTATTTTTGGGAAATTCTAAATTCCCGGCCATTCCCGACATTCCCAATGTCTAATAAACCATCCCAAACTAATAACATGCTAAGTTGTGATTTCTACCGAGCCAAATGTCGAGTTCCAAAATACCGGGCACCGGAAATGCAAAATATGAAAACTACTGAATAACATAACCATGCATTTCTGAATTCCATAAATAACAGTATAATAAATTATTTAAATAGCTATAAATAATTTCATAATTAATCATAATTAACTGATAATTTCCAAATTAACTAAGCGGGCTTTACAGGTAGATACTTATTCCATGAGCCTTCAAAGTCCATAACACAGGCTCTCAACGTGTCCTCCAATATCAGAATTGTCCTTTCGGACGGACCATCTGTCTGGGGATGGAATGCTGTACTAAATTTCAGCTTGGTACCCATTGCTCGTTGCAAACTTTGCCAAAATTTGGAGGTAAACTTCGGATCCCTGTCCGAAACTATAGACTTTGGTACCTCGTGAAGTCTTACTATCTCTCTGACATACAGTTCTGCCAACTGATCCACTGAAAATGTTGTTCTAACCGGCAGAAAATGAGCAGATTTCGTAAATCGATCCACCACTACCCAAATAGAATCAAATAAAGCCGTGGTCCTAGGTAACCCGACCACAAAATCCATCGTAATATCCTCCCATTTCCATTCTGGTAGGGTTAGAGGCTGCAACAACCCTGCTGGTCTCTGATGTTCAGCCTTAATCTGCTGACAAGTGAGGCATCTCAATACGAATTCTACCAGATTCTTCTTCATACCGCTCCACCAGAAGTACGGTTTCAAATCTTGGTACATCTTAGTGGTGCCGGGATGCAGAGAATACGGGGTAGAATGAGCCTCCTCAAAGATCTCATTTCTAAGTTCCACACTGTTCGGAACACAAACCCTGGCTTTATACAAAAGCATCCCACTGTCTGACACTGAAAAGTCCTTGGCTTGACCAGCCAACACCTCATCTCGGGCCTTTACTAACTCTGGATCCGTCATCTGAGCGACTTTTATTCTTTCCAACAAATCAGATTGCAGCGTTAAGTTGTGAAGCTGACCTACCACAAACTCAATGCTGGATCTAACCATATCCTCTGCTAGCTGAGGTGAGATCTGAACCATACTAGCTACTTGCCCGGGACCCTTTCTGCTCAGGGCATCGGCCACTACATTGGCTTTTCCGGGGTGATAGAGGATCTCACAATCGTAATCCTTCACTAATTCCAACCAACGCCTTTGTCTCATATTCAAATCCTTCTGAGTAAAGAAATACTTGAGACTTTTATGGTCGGTATAGATCTCACACTTCTCCCCGTAAAGGTAATGCCGCCAAATCTTCAATGCAAAAACCACTACGGCCAACTCTAGATCATGAGTCGGGTACCGCTGTTCATAATCCTTTAACTAACGGGAGGCATAAGCGGTGACCTAATCGGCTTGCATCAATACACAACCCAAACCCTGCTTGGATGCGTCGCAATAAACTACGAACTTTTCCTTGTCCGAAGGCAAAGCTAGCACTGGTGCGGTAATCAACCTCTGTTTTAGCTCTTGAAAACTAGCTTCGCACTTGTCTGACCAAATAAATCGCTGATTCTTCTTTGTAAGCTCGGTTAGGGGCATTGAAATCTTAGAGAACCCTTCGACGAACCTACGGTAGTACCGAGCTAAACCCAAGAAGCTTCTGATCTCTGTCACTGTCTTCGGTCTCGGCCAATCCCTGACGGATTCAATCTTCCCGGGATCCACCTTGATCCCATCTTTGCTCACAATGTGCCCTAGGAAGGACACCTGAGATAACCAGAACTCACATTTCTTTAACTTGGCATAAAGCTTATGTTCTCGAAGCCGTTGCAGTACCATCTGAAGATATAACTCATGCTCCTCTTCTGATTGAGAGTACACGAGGATGTCGTCGATAAACACAATCACACAAATATCGAGGAAATCCTTGAGTACTCTATTCATCAGGTCCATGAATGCTGCAGGAGCATTGGTTAGTCCGAATGACATAACCAGAAACTCGTAATGTCCATACCTAGTACGGAAAGCCGTCTTCGGAATGTCCTCCTCTCGGATTCTCAACTGATGATAACCTGAACGGAGATCAATCTTAGAAAAGACCGTCTTCCCCTGAAGCTGATCGAACAAATCATCGATCCTAGGTAATGGATATTTATTCTTCACTGTTAGCTTGTTCAACTCCCTGTAGTCGATGCACATCCTCATAGATCCATCCTTCTTCTTGACGAATAAAACCGGGGCTCCCCAGGGTGACACACTGGGCCGAATGAACCCTATGTCAAGCAACCCTTGGAGCTGAATCTTTAATTCCTTAAGTTCAGCTGGAGCCATTCTATATGGAGCTTTGGAAACCGGTTCCACCCCTGGTGCCAAGTCTATTACGAAATCAATCTCCCGCTGAGGTGGTAACCCTGGAAGTTCTTCGGGAAAAACATCCAAAAATTCCTGAACCACTCTGATGTCTTCTGGCCGAATGGTATCTGACCGGGTGGTGTCCACCACCACGGCTAGAAACCCTAAGCAACCGCCGTGCAACAATTCCCTAGCTGACGTAGCCGAGATCACTGTGATCCGAGATCCCTAAACTGAACCAACAAATACAAACGGTTCTTCACTTTCCGGTTGGAAGACCACCATCTTCCTTTTACAATCAATGCTCGCCGAATATTTAGATAGGAAATCCATTCCTAAAATAATATCGAATTCGACTAGACTCATCTCTATCAGATCAGCACTTAACTCTCTACCATCTATCCTGATCGGCATAGACCTAATCCACCTATTGGAGATAACCAATTCTCCGCTGTGTAACAATGTGGTTCCAAACCCTGATTCATATCTATCATACGGTCTACCCAATTTACTAAAGACTCTGGCCGCCACATAAGAATGTGTAGCCCCAGAATCAAACAGCACTGAATATAGCGAGTTGTTAATAGAAAGCTGACCTGTGACAACTGATGGGCTGGCATCTGCATCAGCCTAAGTGATAGCGAATACCCTGGCTGGAGTGGGTATTGCTAGAGCTCTCGGTGCCTCTGATCGGAGCTGGGGACAGTCCCTCTTAAAGTGTCCGGGCATGCCACAGTGAAAGCATCCCTGACCTTTGCACTCACCCCGATGGTGCCTCTTGCAGCTAGGGCACTCGGGATAGGAGAATCAGGTCTCAGTACCACCAGGACGACTCCCTCTATTCTGGTTCCCCCGGAACCTCTTATTCTGACTCGAGCCACCGGAAGCAGTGGGTGCTCTCTTCCTCTAGTCAATGGCCGAACCACTACTCCCCCTGCTAAAACCTGATGCAGGAGGGGTAGGAGCCCCGCCACTCACCGGAGTATTGGCTGATTCTGACATACACCCAACTGCGCCCTCAGCTCGCAGTGCCTTCTCCACCATCTGAGCATAGGTGGTGCTGTCGTCCGTGGTAATCATCAAGTCATCCCTGATCTTGACATTCAACCCGTCCAGATACTTCTCCTTCTTGCTGAAGTCGGTCGGCACAATTCCCAAGGCTAACCTCGCCAACCGATCAAACTGAGTCGTATACTCGGTGACGCTCATATTCTCACGCTGGGTCAGGTGAGCGAACTCTTTCCTCTTGGCGCTTCTGACCGCCTCGTTGTAGTACTTTGCGTTAAAGAGTTCCTGGAACCTTTCCCAGGTCATGGTGGTGACGTCATGGATCTGAGACACCATGTCCCACCAGACCAGAGCGTCCTCCTGGAACTGGAATGTGGCGCACACCACTCTGTCGTTACCGGTGACACCCATAAAGTTCAGAATCTTGGTGATCACCGTCAGCCACTGCTCGGCTTTCATCACGTCCGGATCTCCCAGGAAAACCGGAGGCGCTTGCTTCCGGAACCGCTCATACAGAGGTTCCAATCTATGGGCCGCCACCACTATCTCGGCCTGGGCAGCAGCGGCAGGTGCCACTGGAACTATGGGCACTAGAACTGTAGGAGCACCCTGCTGTCTCAACCTCTGAATCTCGAGGTCTTGCTCTTTGATCCGGGCTTGCATCTCCGCAAACCGTAACTCCCAATTCTGGGCTCCCTGATCGGCTGGGGGAGCCTGGGCAGCCTGTGGCGGGTTCTCATCACCCCGACCACGAGCCCTGCCTCGGGGACCTCTACCTCGGCCCCTAACAGGTGGGGGAAACTGAGCTCCCTGTCCTTGGTTCGACCTTACGGAGTTGCCCTGACTCCTGGTCGTCCTCCTGGCGTCCATCTGATTAGAACCGCCTGCGAAACCAAGAGTTGGCATATCAGGTCGTATTCAAGGAGAGCTTACTAATGCCGCTTAATTTGGAAATTAAAAACGAAACATGCGCCTATTCTACTATCAGGCTACTAACATGCTTCCTAACAGGCTTTTCTTTTTCATAACTGAATAAAATAAACTACTAAAGCAATAAAGGCTTACTGAACCGTGAACTGAGCTAACTGCTGATGATGATTGTACATGTCGTGACGATCTTCGGAAGACAACCTGGCGGCTCTGATACCAAATTGTAACACCCTAACTAACATAGGCGTATTACGTGATTTTTAAACATGCTGTGCAGCTCGTTGCTAATCAACGAGGTTTATGGAAAAACGTGATTAATTAAAATTTTGCTTTTTAATTAAACTTATAAAATAATTTTACAAAAGACTCGGGATCCCGATTATAAAATTATTTACAAAAAGATTTAACTGTTTAACTGATACACAAAATAAAGGTCGTCTAACGACCAGTTACAAAAATCAGCCTCGCTGTCCCGATGATCGTACGCTCCAGGCCTAACCGCCCCGACATGTACAATCTTCACAAGCTCGCTCACGGCCCATCAGCTTTAGCCTTGCCTTTACCTACACATAAACGTAAAACTGTGAGTCGACAGACTCAGTAAGAAAAGCATAATAATACTCATACATAATCCCGGTTATGATCAGACGCCCATACCCCTGATCATAACCCTAACTGCCGTGTCCAACACGATACTGAGTCCCGCTACTGCCGTGTCCAACACGGTACTGAGCCACTACTGCCATGTCTAACATGGTACTGAGTTTTGAACGTTCATAGGGACGGTACTATTGACACGTAACAACTTGATCGGTCGAACCGGTCATACTCCGGCTGCTGGTCATACTCCAGCCTGTACCGACGTGCTACTATATCCTCCTGATCGGTCGAACCGGTCATACTCCGGCTGCTGGTCATAGTCCAGCCTGTACCGACGGGATACGTCAATAGTACGGAACCACCAACCAAGTGTCAGCCTGATCGGTCGAACCGGTCATACTCCGTCATTGGTCATACTCCAGCCTGTACCGACGTGACAGGGTTGGATGGTTCGAAGCCAACATACATAACTAATGTAATCTAATAGGCTTCCTACATGCACGCTAAACATGTAATCTACATATGCATACTGTTATACTAATCTTACCTGGATTCCGAATTCAGGTGTGCCGGTCAACCTGACTGGAACTTTAGCTGAGCGGCGGATTACAGGCTCCTAAACCATAAAAATCACAACACTATAAGTGACACGCTAAATCATTTCCCGGGGACTTAAACTAGGAACTAAAATTTTCCCTATCGATAAAAAACATGGCAAAACCCCTTAAAACATAAAAATGAGGAAAAACACAGGTTCTTAAAATTCCCCAACCTTGATCGGATGCCCAACCGAATTCCGTTCGGGAATTATCGGATTTTTATCCGAATTCCGGTTGCACAACCGGAATTCCGGTTCCTCGCAGGAATTTTTCAAAAATTCCTAACTCAACCAAATCAAACCCAATTCATATCAAACCTTCCAGACCTGCTCTCAATACCCCAAAGAACATTTTCAAAGCATCAAAATAGCCCAGAAACAACAGATACAAAATTTGCCATTAAAGCTCAAGCTTTGAGTTCTAAACTCAAACTTGAGCAAATCCCTCTAACATGCATTCAAACCTGGTTAATTCTACTTAAATAAGCATGACTATGCTTCTGGAAACAAACAAAAACATTAACAACCATACAGCAACAGATTACTCAATTTTCATGTTGAAAACCAAACTTTTGCATAAGAAAACTCTAGCATGCTCAACCTAGGAATTATACTTCACAAGTAGCTTAATTAACAACTAAAACTCATGCTTTTAACCTCAGAAAATAACCACAAAATACAGTAGCAACAACAACCAAACTCATGCATGCATCATCAATTTATCAAACTTTTCCTAAGAAAAATAAGAGAAGAAGCTAGAAAACACCTACCACAATCAAGAAATCACTAGAGTTTTGCAAACCAAGCTTGAATCACGACAGAAAAATCCAGCCCTTGCAGCCAAGCCTTGGCCGAAAAAGAGAGAGAGCTTGAGAGAGTTTCTTTGAAAATTCTATTTTTCTTTACTTTGTAATTTTTTTGTAGAAAATGGAATAATGAATAAAACACTTAACATATACCCATTTCAGCCAAATAACACTCAAATAAATATTTATTTTTCAAATAAACAAGTCACTAAAAGACAAAACACTAATGGGGCAAAAAGACCATTTTGCGCCTCCACCATAAAACCACATAAATCATACTGAAGGGGTATTTTTGGGAAATTCTAAATTCCCGGCCATTTCCGACATTCCCAATGTCTAAAACCAGTCCCAAACTACTAACATACTAAATTGTGATTTCTACTGAGCCAAACGCCGAGTTCCAAAATACCGGGCACCGGAAATGCAAAATATGAAAACTACTGAATAACATAACCATGCATTTCTGAATTCCATAAATAACAGTAATAAATTATTTAAATAGCTATAAATAATTTCATAATTAATCATAATTAACTGATAATTTCCAAATTAACTAAGCGGGCTTTACAACTATGCCCCCCTTAAAAGGATTTCGTCCCCGAAATCTAACCTGAATAACTCTGGATATTGAGCTCTCATATCTGACTCTAGCTCCCAGGTGTCTTCCTCCACCTTACTGTTTCTCCAGAGAACCTTGACCAGCGCTATGGTCTTATTCCGAAGGACTTTATCCTTTCTATCCAGGATCTGCACTGGCTGTTCCTCATAAGTCATGTCAGGCTGTAGCTCAAGACTCTCATAACTGAGTATATGAGAGGGATCGGAAACGTATTTTCTCAACATCGAGACATGGAATACGTGATGAACTGCTGATAAGGCTGGAGGCAATGCTAACCGATATGCCACTTGACCTATCTTCTCGAGAATCTCGAAAGGTCCTGTAAATCTAGGGCATAACTTGCCTCTTTTCCCGAAACGTTTAATCCCCTTCATTGGAGATACCCGTAAAAACACATGGTCCCCTACTTGGAACTCAACATCTCTGCGTTTCAGATCTGCGTAACTCTTCTGTCTGCTCTGTGAGGCAAGCATTCTAGCTTTTATCTTCTCTATAGCCTCATTGGTCCGCTGCACTGACTCTGGACCTAGGTATTTTCTCCCCCCTGTCTCATCCCAGTGGATAGGGGATCTACATTTCCTACCGTATAACAGTTCATAGGGAGCCATCCCTATCGTACTCTGATAATTGTTGTTGTAAGAAAATTCTATCAACGGTAGATACTTATTCCATGAGCCTTCAAAGTCCATAACACAGGCTCTCAACATGTCCTCCAATATCAGAATTGTCCTTTCGGACTGACCATCTGTCTGGGGATGGAATGATGTACTAAATTTCAGCTTGGTAGCCATTGCTCGTTGCAAACTTTGCCAAAATTTGGAGGTAAACTTCGGATCCCTGTCCGAAACTATAGACTTCGGTACCCCGTGAAGTCTTACTATCTCTCTGACATACAGTTCTGCCAACTGATCCACTGAAAATGTTGTTCTAACCGGCAGAAAATGAGCAGATTTCGTAAATCGATCCACCACTACCCAAATAGAATCAAATGAACCCGTGGTCCTAGGTAACTCGACCACAAAATCCATCGTAATATCCTCCCATTTCCATTCTGGTAGGGTTAGAGGCTGCAACAACCCTGCTGGTCTCTGATGTTCAGCCTTAATCTGCTGACAAGTGAGGCATCTCGATACGAATTCTACCAAATTCTTCTTCATACCGCTCCACTAGAAGTACGGTTTCAAATCTTGGTACATCTTAGTGGTGCCGGGATGCAGAGAATACGGGGTAGAATGAGCCTCCTCAAAGATCTCATTTCTAAGTTCCACACTGTTCGGAACACAAACCCTGGCTTTATACAAAAGCATCCCACTGTCTGACACTGAAAAGTCCTTGGCTTGACCAGCAAACACCTCATCTCGGGCCTTTACTAACTCTGGATCCGTCATCTGAGCGACTTTTATTCTTTCCAACAGATCAGATTGCAGCGTTAAGTTGTGAAGCTGACCTACCACAAACTCAATGCTGGATCTAACCATATCCTCTGCTAGCTGAGGTGAGATCTGAACCATACTAGCTACTTGCCCGGGACCCTTTCTGCTCAGGGCATCGGCCACTACATTGGCTTTTCCGGGGTGATAGAGGATCTCACAATCGTAATCCTTCACTAATTCCAACCAACGCCTTTGTCTCATATTCAAATCCTTCTGAGTAAAGAAATACTTGAGACTTTTATGGTCGGTATAGATCTCACACTTCTCCCCGTAAAGGTAATGCCACCAAATCTTCAATGCAAAAACCACTGCGGCCAACTCTAGATCATGAGTCGGGTATCGCTGTTCATAATCCTTTAACTGACGGGAGGCATAAGCGGTGACCCGATCGGCTTGCATCAATACACACCCCAAACCCTGCTTGGATGCATCGCAATAAACTACGAACTTTTCCTTGTCCGAAGGCAAAGCTAGCACTGGAGCGGTAATCAACCTCTGTTTTAGCTCTTGAAAACTAGCTTCGCACTTGTCTGACCAAATAAATCGCTGATTCTTCTTTGTAAGCTCGATTAGGGGCATTGAAATTTTAGAGAACCCTTCGACGAACCTACGGTAGTACCCAGCTAAACCCAAGAAGCTTCTGATCTCTGTCACTGTCTTCGGTCTCGGCCAATCCCTGACGGATTCAATCTTCCCGGGATCCACCTTGATCCCATCTTTGCTCACAATGTGCCCTAGGAAGGACACCTGAGATAACCAGAACTCACATTTCTTGAACTTGGCATAAAGCTTATGTTCTCGAAGCCGTTGCAGTACCATCTGAAGATGTAACTCATGCTCCTCTTCTGATTGAGAGTACACGAGGATGTCGTCGATAAACACAATCACACAGATATCGAGGAAATCCTTGAATACTCTATTCATCAGGTCCATGAATGCTGCAGGAGCATTGGTTAGTCCGAATGACATAACCAGAAACTCGTAATGTCCATACCTAGTACCGAAAGCCGTCTTCGGAAGGTCCTCCTCTCGGATTCTCAACTGATGATAACCCGAACGGAGATCAATCTTAGAAAAGACCGTCTTCCCCTGAAGCTGATCGAACAAATCATCGATCCTAGGTAATGGATATTTATTCTTCACTGTTAGCTTGTTCAACTCCCTGTAGTGGATGCACATCCTCATAGATCCATCCTTCTTCTTGACGAATAAAACCGGGGCTCCCCAGGGTGACACACTGGGCCGAATGAACCCTATGTCAAGCAACCCTTGGAGCTGAATCTTTAATTCCTTAAGTTCATCTGGAGCCATTCTATACGGGGCTTTGGAAACTGGTTCCACCCCTGGTGCCAAGTCTATTACGAAATCAATCTCCCGCTGAGGTGGTAACCCTGGAAGTTCTTCGGGAAAAACATCCAAAAATTCCCGAACCACTCTGATGTCTTCTGGCCGAATGGTATCTGACCGAGTGGTGTCCACCACCACGGCCAGAAACCCTAAGCAACCGCGGTGCAACAATTCCCTAGCTGACGTAGCCGAGATCACTGGGATCTGAGATCCCTGAACTGAACCAACAAATACAAACGGTTCTTCACTTTCCGGTTTATTTATTAATTAAGAGACTCTATATGTCTAATTAATAATTATGTTAAATGACAATATTATTTAATAATCTATTTTAGTTATTAAATAATTAGTTTTGGCATTTAAATGGTTAGAATTGGAAAATTGGCGTTTTTGAGAATGTAGAAATGAAAATTGTGAAAACTGCAAAAATTCTAAGTGAGGCCCATTAACACCATGGTCGACCACTTGTATAAGTTTTTTCCAATTATTGTTTTCATTATTTTAATGCCAATTAATTACTAACCTAAACCTAGTAGTTGCCTATAAATAGAAAGTGATGGCTCACACCAAAATAAGAGTTTTTTCAATAATTCAGGAAACCGCCTTTCAGAAAATTAAGCCACTCACTTTCTCTCTATAGCCGACCCCTCTCTCTCTCTTTTCCTCTTCCAATTTTGAAATACCCTAGTGATAGAGTAGTGCCCACACACATCAAGTGGTATCTCAATCATAATGTGGAAGATTGTGAAGAATCGAATCAACAAGAAGGAGAATCTGCATCAAAGGAAGGAGAGAAAGAGATCTAGGTTCAGATCTTGGTTATGCTCTGCTACAGAAAGGAATCAAGGGCTAGAGATCTAAACGGAAGGAGTCATTATATTTCGCTGCACCCAATGTAAGGTTTCCTAAACTTTATATGTGTTTATTTCATTGTTTTAGAATTATATTAGGATGTTAATGAAACATACATGGTAGTAAATCTAGATCCTGGTAAAATATTTCCAACATGTTGTTGATCAGCCATGAGTGTAGGAGCTGGACGAAGAATGTACATGTCCGGGCCATATTAGACAAAGCGGGTTGGGGTCTACCAGTGTTGTGTTTTTAAGAGTCTATTTCGCCGCTTAGGCGGGCTGAAAGAAAAGGACTTGTAATAATTTTTTATAAATGTTTTTTTTGGGATCCCAACTACTGTAACTTTTAGTTTATTAAGTTTAAAGTATTACAAGTTTATTTTCTTTTTTTTTTTTTGATAAATCAGCAAGTTGTATTAATGATCCACAAATCTTTTGTACAAACATTTACAAAGATGAGTATCTTTGAGTTAAAGACCTCATATACAAACATCACAACACCACAAACAACACACTTTCCTTTCTTACCTTTCTCTCTTTTTTACAAAGAATGAAACCAATCTCTATCATGGGGACCAAGCTTTTGAGGCCAACACAATTCTATTCTATGTGTTACACTACTTTTGACTCTTTGTACAATTGCTTCTTTACTTTCTAGATGATTATTCCATATTTGGTCATTTCTAGCATGCCAAATAGAGTAAACCAAGCAAGCTACAGCAGCTGCCATAGTTTTCTTCTTGAACTTGCTGATTTTTGCCTTATGAATCCACTTGAGTAGTTGGGGGAGGCTGCTGGTTTGTGCGCCCCAGGACAGCCACCTTTTCACGCTCGCCGTACAATATTCAGTAAACAAACAGTTGAAAAAAAGATGCTCAAGTGTCTCGGGTTGTAACTGACAAAGGCTGCACATCGGGTTGTCAACAGAGATGCTGAACCGCTGCAACCTATCCTTGGTTTTGAGGCGATTTTGAACAGCCAACCAAAGGATAAAACTATGCTTTGGTGTGTTGAAACGCCCCCAAACCTCATTACTCCATGCAACTCGGTTCTGTACAGGACAAATCAGTTTATAACCATCTGAAATTTTGTATTTCTCACGAGTAAACTGCTGTACATCTACAAGGTCTCGGAGTTGGTTCTTGGCTGCAACTATTTGCTTCCAATACCAACTCCCCTGACTTGGTGACTGGTATTCCCACCAATTCTCTTCTTTGATATACACTGCATGCACCCATTTGACCCAAAGGTTATCCTCCTTGTTTGCCAAAGCCCAAACGTACTTGAAGAGCGCTGCTGAATTCCATTCAGCAGTTCTCTTGATACCCGAGCCCCCTGCAATCTTGGCTTGGCAAACATTCTCCCATGCCACTAGACCTGCTCCATGCATCATATATTGGCCTTTCCAAAGAAAGGCTCTGCAAATAGATTCAAGCTCACGGATTACCTGTTTTGGAAGTCTGAGGATCTGGCACCAATAAGAGTGTATTGCGGTAAGAACTGAATTGATGAGTACAGCTCTTCCCGCAAAAGAGATATGCCTGGTGCTCCAAGATCGAATTCTTGCAGTCATCTTTTCTGTCAACACTGTACATTCTTGCTTTGTAATTCTTTTGCTACATATAGGTATACCCAAATATCTGAATGGTACCTGTTGTTTCGAGAACCCAGAAGCCTGCAAAATTCTGGTGATATCAGATTCAGGCATGTTGCTGCAATAAATTGCAGACTTTGCCTTGTTGGGCTGCAAACCAGATGATGCTGAAAAGAGTTTCAATCCTTGTAGCAAAAGGATGATGCTTTTGTAATCGCCTCGACAGAAAAGTAGAACATCATCAGCAAAGCTCAAGTGGTTGAGCTTTAAGGCATCACATCTATCATGGAAAGCAAAATCTCTCTTATCTCCTACTCTTTTCAAGATTCGGGATAAGTATTCCATGCCAATAACAAATAACAAAGGTGAGAGGGGATCACCTTGTCGTAATCCTCTCTTTGATTCAAAGAATCCATGAAGAGATCCATTGAAGAAAAGAGAGAATTTCGGAGTTTTGACACAGTTCATTACAAGGGTAATGAATTTTTCAGGAAAAGCTAGACCCCTTAGCATCTCCTCAATGAAATCCCATTCTATTGTGTCATAAGCTTTTTGCAAGTCAAGTTTGATCATGCAATTAGCCTTTGATGATTTCCTTCCATAATGCCTTACCAAGTCTTGGCATATCATGATGTTGTGCGCAATGAATCTACCTTTGACAAATCCCCCCTGATTTTGTGTCACAATAGTAGGAAGGATATCCTTAAGTCTAGAGCAGAGAACCTTTGTGGCTACTTTATAAACCACATTGCAGCATGCAATGGGCCTATAATCACTTGGTGTATTGGGACATTTCACTTTAGGGATGATTGTAAGGGCCGTCGAATTGATCTCCTTGAGAATCTTACCCGAGTGAAGGAAGGATCTCACTGCATCACAGATATCACTTCCAAGTAAGTCCCAGTTATCTTGAAAGAAGAAACTAGAATATCCATCAGGGCCCGGTGCTTTGGATCCCGGAATAGCAAACATAGCATTCTTTATCTCTGCATCTGTAATGGGAGCCATGAGAGTTAAGTTTTGTTGAGTCGTGACAATAGGCCCTTTATTGAGCACTTGGCCTATTACTTTCCTTCTATTCATCATCTTTGTACCAAGTAGTTGCTGATAGTAATTCAAGAATACTTCAGTAATCTTCCCGGGTTCATCTACTCTAGTGCCTTGTGCATCCACAATAGAAAGGATTCTATTTTGGTTGTTTCTAGCTTTTAGACTTGCATGGAATACTGCTGTGTTGTCATCACCATCTCTTGTCCAGCTGGTTTTTGCCTTTTGATGGAGAAAAGATTGGTAATTCTTGTGAGCTTGAGTGAAAGTGACCCTGGCATTCAATTCTTCCTGCTGCAATACCGGGTTTAGGGGGTCTAGTAGCAGTGATTCTTGACAGCGTTTCAGTTCTTTATCTGCTGAAATAGATGCTGCATGTAAATCTGTGAAGCCCTCTTGGTTGATCTGCTTGAAAACTGGTTTTAGGGCCTTTAATTTAGCAACAACCTGGTACATTATTGTACCAGAAAAATGCTGCTGCCAAGTGTGTTGTACTCGGTTTGCATATTCCGGGTGAGAAGACCACATCTTAAAATAACGAAAAGGCTTCTTCCCATTCCGGTTAGGCTGATGAAAAATTACTAAAGCAGGTGAGTGATCAAAAATTCCCTCATTTAGGAAAATCGCTTCAGCTCCCAACCATAAATCTATCCACTTGGGATTCGCCATTACTCTGTCCAGCTTTGAATAAATTCTATCTTTGCCTTGCTGATTATTGCACCATGTAAAAAACTTGCCACTACTCTTTATGTCTTCCAAATGACAATACAAAATACAATCTTTGAAAGCATGGGAGTTGAGACTTTGAACTCTGCTTCCAACTCTCTCTTCTTGCTCCAAAACATCATTAAAATCTCCCAACACTACCCAAGGATCATGAGTAGCAATGGCCATTAAGTCCTGCCATAAAACTTTTCTACCCTCCTCATCATTAAAAGCATAAACAAATGTGACAAGACAATTCATACCATCCGAAGTAGACACTTGAAGATGAATCAATTGGCTTGTACATTTGAGTATGTTGATGCAAAAAGTATTCGGGTTCCAAGCAACCACCATTCTACCTCCTTTGTGCCATGCAATATTGCTAGTAAAACACCAACCATTAAAGATATTAGAGTACAAGGTTCCAAGTTTTGGCGCCTTGACTCTTGTCTCAAGGAGACCAACAAGACCCACATTATGTGAATAAATCAATTGCTTGATTAAACTTTGTTTATGGGAATTATTAGCTCCTCGGACATTCCAAGCTAATATTCTATCCATTTAAAATGGGAGGCTCTCCCCCTCCTCCTGTATTAGCTTGATGTTCAATTGGTGTGTCACTCACTTGTGTCTCCACTGCCAAATGCTCCTGTAATGGTTCAAAGGAGTTCAAAGTGCTAGTTTGATTTTGCTTCTTTGTCCCTTTATTTTTCCAGCCATTAGTAACCGGTTTGAACCCTTCAGGATCCCTAGTAGAAGCCTTCCCAGCACACTGTTCAACAATAAGAGAATCAGTAGCTATATTAGCATTTCCTTCTACCTGTTTCGAACACATAGCAGCACCCAAATCTGCCATAATCCCCGAGGTTGCAGCAGATTTTTGCACCCCTGTCATGCCTTTGACCACCCACTGTTTCCCTTGCAAATTCGATTTCTTCTTACATTCATCTGTAGTGTGTCCCAAACCATTGCAATTCTTGCACATTGTTGGCTTCCATTCATACTTAATACCCACTGCAGCAGAGTAACCATACTCATTCTCAAATTTAATAGTTGTTGGCAGTTCTTGTTCCAAAGAAACTTCTATGAGGACTCTAGGGAAATTAAGCTTTTGTCTTTGCTTGGTGACTTCATCAACCATAATAGGTTCACCAATTTGCCCCACAATCTTGAACAAGGTCTTTTGTCCCCAATATTTCAGGTCTAGATTTTCAATTTGAATCCAAATGGGAACCTTGCAAATATCTCCTTTCCTGAAATTAGTGTCTGGATCCCACGCCTTCATGATCACAGGCCGCTTATTGAAAAAAGTGTACCCTCCATGAAGAATACTATCCCTAAATTCAATAGAAGAGAACCTGATCAGGAAGATACCATAAGAAATTAGACCAACCTTGTCCACATTCTCCTTCCAAATTCGCCTAGCAAATCCCTCAAGGACTTCCAATGGTGGATTGGCACCCAAAACATAACAAACAATAGCTGAATTCCAATAGGATATCTCTTCCTCAATATCATCCCTTGTAATTTTCACTGTTAATTCCTCACTGCCAGATTTCTCAATGTTCTGAAATGAATTATCTAGACACCTAACCACAGAACTAGAACGAAGAATAGGGGGTACAGAGGAGTTACCTTGCGATAGAGCCCTGCTGCACGATTTGTTTGCTTCCAGGAATTGGGCGAAATCATTTCGCACATCATCTTGACGCTTCAGTTCTCGCAAGGATGCACGAGGAGAGAGGGCCTGGAAAGCTTCGGGGTCTGGTTCAGGAGTGTCCTCCTCATCAGTGAAAACAATGGGTTCAATCCCTAAAATTTCATCCATTGATTTAGTCTTCTTTGCATCACCCGACGAAGTCGGTCCACGCTTCTTCAACGGTTTGGTAATTTTAGTTGCAGAAAGATGCTTTCCTTGATTCTTGGATCTCGTTCGTGCCATGGCGCCAGCCCAGGAGCTGAGAGAGCAGGAACCAGAGAAAAGCTGTGATGATAATTTACAAGTTTATTTTCATTCCTGTTGTTATTAAAGTTTAAATTCTGCGCAAATTTTATTAGTAATCCCGGTTAGGGGATTAAGGCTTCATAAGTATTTTGGGTAGCGTGCCTAATTATTTAGGACGTTACAATTTGGTATTAGAGTGCCAAGGTTTTAAACTTCCTGTAGACCGGCCGAACATGTACATTCATCGTCAGAGACAAGCTCGACTCATGCAGCAGTAAGTATTGAGAGTAAATACTTTACTGTTTGTGTGATCATCTATTTACCGCTTTCCATTTTAGGCAAGTATACAAGCATCTAGAGTATTTATATGTTATGTGATGCCATGCTTTAAATGCTATTTGATTAATGAATATTAATATGGGGTAAATAGATGAGTTAGGGTTTAAGGCAATAAGTGCGTAAGTGTGGTATTGGTGCTTTACTCGCTAGGGTTATTGATTGTAGGGGTACTAGTAATGGACCCTCCGCAATCATCTAGACCATAGGGCGAGTAAGTAGAGCCTGGGGCTACCCAAAACGATCCACCCGCATCGCCTCCACCTCCGCAGAATCCGGGGGATAATGTGGGGGTGGGTAATGCTAATCCTCCTGCTGACTGGCAGCAGATGTTTCAAGAAATGCGAAGTGTCATACTTCTTCAAGAAGAAGAGTTGCGACGATTAAGGCAACCAGCATCGGCTACCCCTGTTGATCAATTGTTACCACCAGCACTTGTGCCAGTGGTGGGTAACCAGGGGTTTGTTATGCCGCATAGAGACTCGATATTTGAGCAGTTCGTGAAGCTGCAGCCTCCAACTTTTTTGGGAGGTATTGATATAATAAAGGTCGAGCAGTGGATGAGCACTGTTACCTGTATCCTCGATAATATGGGGGTGACAGGAACTGAAAGAGTGAATTGTGCAGCCTTCATGTTATAGGATCATGCCCGCGTCTGGTGGGATATCGTGGGCCAAACCTGGGATGTCAGTGTAATGACCTGGGAAGAATTTAAAAGTTTGTTTAAGGAAAAGTTTTACAACATCGCTGTGAGAACTTCACATATGGAAGACTTTGTGAAGCTTACTCAAGGGAAGATGCCAGTGGCCGAATACACCCTGGAGTTTGATCGGCTATTTAAGTTTGCTGGTGATCTGGTGCCCACAGATTTCACCAGGAAACAGAAATATGTGAGAGGATTGAATGCCACAATCAGTCGGGACTTGAAGATTACCACTTCACATGACACTTTGTACAAGAAAGTGGTAGAGCTAGCCTTGATTGCTGAGGAGGCTGAGCAACATGTTGCAAAAGAGCAGACTGTAAAGGATGCCGTCATGGCATCGAATCCTCCTGCTAGTGGTAATGTCAGTAAGGGGACCGACGGTGGCAACCCTGATCACAAACGGAAGGCTGAGGCTTTCGGAGTATTAGGGGTAATAGAAAGTTCTGAGGAAACAGAGGTGGCCGACAGGGCCGTGGGTCCTCATTTCAATCATATCCCGAGTGTCGTAAATGCAAGAAACACCATCCGGTGAGTGTCGGACCAAGACATGTTTCCAGTGTGGCATGGTGGGCCACTTTATCAGAGATTATCCTCATGCCAAGAAAGAGGAGCCTAAGAAGAATACTATACTGAACCTGGCGCGACTTTTTACCATGACTCAGGCAGACGCTGATGCTAGTCTGTCAGTTGTGACAGGTCAGTTGTCTATTAATGATTGTTTATATACTGTGTTGTTTGATTTGGGAGCTACTCACTCCTATGTGTCGTGTAGAGTTATTGAAAGTTTCCATAAGCCATGTGATATATGCTTCGGGGTTTAGTACCCTGTTACCCTCGAGAGACCTTATTGTATCCACTAGGTGGATTCGCTCTTTGTCGTTCGGGATTGACGGTTGTGAATTGACCGCCAATCTAATTGAATTGCAACTGTCTAATTTTGACATAACCCTGGGAATAGATTTTCTGTCTAAGTATGGGGCAACGATCAAGTGCAAACGGAAGATGGTGGTGTTTGAGCCCGATAGTGCTAACCCAGTAGTGTTCGTGGGTAAGGTTCAAGGGGCATGCACACCAAGAATAACATTGTTGAAAGCTAAGGACCTGATGAGCAGAGGTTGTCTGGGATTCATAGTCACAGCATTGGATACCAGCCAACCTGTGACATCAGGGCCTGAGAATACAAGATTGGTATGCGAGTTCCTTGATGCCTTTCTGGAAGATTTACCTAGATTGCCTCCTACCCGGGAGATTGAGTTTGTTATTGAGTTGGTTCCGGGAGTGGATCCTGTATCAAAAGCACCGTATCGAATGGCTCCAGCAGAATTGAAAGAATTGAAGATACAATTGCAAGAGTTACTGAATCTGGGATTCATTAGACCGAGCTACTCACCTTGGGGTGCTCTGGTGTTATTTGTCAAAAAGAAAGATGGGACTCTGCGGATGTGTATTGATTATCAGGAGTTGAACAAGCTTACTATCAATAACAAGTATCCTTTGCCTGGAATTGATGATGTGTTTGATCAACTAAAGGGGAAGACGGTCTTTTCCAAGATCGATCTTCGCTCAGGCTATCATCAGTTGAGAATTCGAGAGGAAGATATCCCAAAAATTACGTTCCGTACTCGGTATGGACATTATGAATTCCTAGTGATGTCTGCTGGACTCAACAATGCCCCGATGACATTCATGGATCTTGTGAATCGGGTGTTCAAGGATTACCTGGATAAATGTGTGATCGTGTTTATCAATGATATTTTTGTGTACTCTGAGTTAGAAGAAGAGCATGAGTTACATCTCAGAGCAGTTTTGCAACGATTACGGGATCATAAACTGTATGCTAAATTCAAAAAGTGTGAATTCTAGTTATCTCGTGTCTCATTTCTGGGGCACATAGTAGATAAAGATGGGATCATGGTGGATCCGGCCAAGATTGAAGCTGTTCGAGATTGGCCAACACCGAAATCAGCTACTGAGGTTAGAAGCTTTTTGGGATTAGCTTGATATTATCGTCGATTTGTTGAGGGTTTTTCAAAGATTGTTGTACCCTTAACGGAGCTGACTCGAAAGAACTTGAAGTTTGTTTGGACTGATCGGTGTGAGAAAAGTTTCCTGGAGTTAAAGCAACCCTTGATTACCGCTCCAGTACTAACTCTTCCTTTAGATAAGGAAAAGTTTGTGCTTTATTGTGATGCCTCAAGACAGGGTCTCGGCTGTGGGCTTATGCAAGCTAGAAAGGTAATAGCCTATGCTTCTCGGCAGTTAAAGGAGTACGAGCAGAGGTACCCTACTCACGATCTGGAACTCACAGCAGTGGTATTTGCGCTAAAGATTTGGCGGCATTACCTATATGGCGAGAAATGTGAAATACACACTGATCATAAGAGTCTGAAATACTTCTTTACCCAAAGAGATTTGAATATGAGACAGAGACACTGGCTGGAGTTGGTGAAGGATTGTGACTGTGAAATCCTTTATCACCCTGGTAAAGCCAACGTGGTTGTTCATGCCTTGAGCAGAAAGGGTCAGAGTCAGTTATGTACTGTGAAGAAAATATCCCAACAGCTAGCAAATGAGATGACCCGAGCTAAGATTGAGTTAGTTGTGGGGTGATTGGCTAATATTACCCTACAATCTACTCTTTTATAGTGAATCAAAGAAGCACAAATGCAAGATCCAGAGTTGGTAAAAACCCAAGCTAGGGTTTCGGCTGGGGAGGCAAGTGATTTCTCAATGGATGTAACAGGAATGTTACGATTGCGAGATCGTGTTTGTGTGCCTATGGATGATGGTATTAAAAGGGATATGATGGATGAGTCTCATACGACTCCTTATTCAATTCATCCAGGGTCAACAAAGATGTATCAAGACCTGAAAGCCATGTTTGGGTGGCCAGGCATGAAGAATGACATTGCTGAGTGTCACGGGCCGCCTATTTGGACACCCCCAAGTAGGTGGAACGTGCGACACTTTCTGGCACACCGAGCTAGCAAGTCAGCCTAAACGCGCCTGCAGGCAAACAAGTTCAAAGGTTAGGCACGATACAGGTGTCGCACATGTTGAGTGCAAACAAGAAGCATGAGCAAGCAAATACAAAGCGGCCCCAAGGACCAATCTCACACAACCCACAAGTAAACATATAGACAAATGGCACGCAATGGCCCAACAAAGGCAACAAACAGGCATCACAAAGACCATATAGAAGGATACACAAAAAGCATGGATATTCATCGTTTTATTAATATATGGCCTTGATAGGGCAAGGGAGTACACAGCTGGGCCCCTATCATGCTGGTGACAAGGTGCTTCATAAGTCACCTGGTCACCCCCCCTAAAGAGCTTATTGGGGTTTTAAGGGATTTCCAGGAACATAAATGATTTTAGCTCTGTAGACATATGTGAAGGAAATACAAAGAAAGAAAGCTAAACAACAAAAGGTTCCCAACCCCCATGAGGTGCTTGGTGCAAGACTTGACTAATGATCAAGCACCAAGGCATGCTCATGTTACAAAATACCCCATTGAGGTGCTTGGTGCGAGACTTGACTAATGATCAAGCACCAAGGCATGCTCATGTTACAAAATGGCCCTATTGTGGGTGTGCCATGGGGCAGCACGCCACATACTCCCCCACTTAATTGTTCGGCGTCCTCGACGAACCTGCTGCATGATCTTTAATCTTCTGTATAAACTGCTGCAAGTCCTCCGCCTTTTCCTAGCTGATCTCGTCATCAGCAAGGCCCTTCCATTTGACCAGGTACTCTTTTCTCTTCTTTTTCTTCACACGATTAGTTCTTTCGGCAAGGATTTCTTCTGGTTCTCTGCTCCTGCGTCGTTGAATGCTGATGTCGTCCCTGGTAGACTGGTTGCGCGCTGGATCTTCTGGATCTTCATGATACGGCTTGAGGTTGCTGACGTACAGGACCGGGTGTATCTTCATCCATGAAGGTAGTTCGTCTTTGTAGGACGCTAGGCCAATTTTGGAGATGACTGGAACAGGGCCCTCGTATTTGCGTACGAGTCTGATGTCCTTGTCCCCTCAGAATCTCAATTGTTCTGGCCGCAGTTTGATCAACACTAAGTCACCTGTCTTGAACTCCAGCGGTCGGCGTTTCTGATCTGCCCACTTCTTCATTCTTCGTGAAGCTTTCTCTAAATATTCTTGGGCAATCTCTGTGTTCTTCTTCCAGTCTTTTGTAAAATTAAAGGCCCGCGGATTCCGTCCGTGGTATTCATCCACTGTGTGGGGTAACAGTCGTTGCTGTCCGTTCACAACTTCAAAAGGGCTCTTGTTTGATGAAGAACTCTTCTGAGAGTTGAAACAAAATTGAGTTACGTCTAGTAGTTGCGGCCAATTCTTCTGGTTGGCATTGACAAAGTGCCGCAAATACTCCTCCAACATCCCATTGAATCTTTCTGTCTGCCCATCTGTCTGTGGATGGTAGCTCGAGGAGATGTTCATCTGTGACCCAAGAAGCTTAAATAATTCGGACCAGAAGGTCCCTGTGAATCTTCAATCTCGGTCACTTACTATATTCTGGGGTACTCCCCAGTACTTTACTATATGCTTGAAGAAAAGTTGAGCTGTCTCTTCCGCCGGACACTGCTTCGACACCGGGATGAAGGTTGCATACTTAGAAAATCTATCCACAATCACCAAGATTGCATTCAAGTCCCCAGTCTTCGGCAAACCTGAGATGAAATCAAGCGAGACACTCTCCCATGGCCTGCTTGGAACCGACAGAGGTTCTAACAACCCTGGCGTCTTATGCCTCTCCACTTTGTCTTGTTGGCAGACGAGACAGGTCCTTGTGTAGTCCACCACATCTTCACGCATCTGCGGCCAATAGTACCGATGCTTCAAAAGGGCATGTGTCCTATGCCACCCTTGATGACCCGCCCACAACGTGTCATGACACTCACTCAGCAGCGTCCTCCTTAGATCACCTGCCTTTGGAACGAACAACCGCCCACCTTTGGCCCACAAGAGGTCATCCTCTACCCAAAACTGAGTTGTCTTTCCCTTTCTTGCGAGAGTCGTGATGTTCTTTGCAACTGGGTCCTTCTCCAAGTTCTCCTTGATGCGCTCTTTGATTGGTGTACCCACTTGGCTAGCTGACATGCCTGCTAACACCTTTAGTGTCGCCAACTCTGCTTTACGACTAAGGGCATCAGCTGCCTGATTAAGATGTCCAGCCTTGTGCTCGAAGTAGAAGTCGAATTCTGCCAAGAATTCCTGCCATCTGGCTTGCTTGGGAGTCAGTTTTGGCTGTGTGAGGAAATGACTGACAGCAGTATTGTCCGTCTTCACCACAAACTTTGACCCGAGCAAGTAATGCCTCCACGTCCGTAAACAATGAATAACTGCCAAGAGCTCTTTCTCTTGCGCAGTGTACCGCCTCTCTGCTTCGGAAAGTTTGCGGCTCTCAAATGCTACGGGGTGGCCCTCCTGCACGAGTACCCCTCCTAAAGCATAATCTGACGCATCAGTCTGTACTTCAAAAGGCTTGCATACATCGGGCAGGCTAATACAGGATCTTCGACCATGGCTTCTTTCAGACTTCGAAAAGCTTCTTCCCACTTCTCAGACCACGTCCATGTAACACCCTTCTTCAATAACTCTGTTAAGGGTGTCGCTCTTCTCGAATAGCCCTCCACAAATCTTCTATAGTAATTGGCTAGACCGAGAAACGAGCGAAGTTGTTTCACGTTGGTTGGGGTCGTCCACTCTTGGATCGCCCGCACCTTTTCCATGTCCATACAGATTTTCCCGTGTTCCACAATATGACCCAGGAACTTGATACTTTTCTGAGCGAAAAAACACTTCTCGCGCTTTACATACAATTGTTCCTTCCTCAACTTCTGAAACACCGTTGTCAAGTGTTCCTGATGCTCTTCTAAAGTGGCGTTGTAGACCACGATATCATCCAAGTACACCACCACGAACTTGTCTAAGACATCATGGAAGACTTCATTCATCAGTGTACAGAATGTGGCTGGCGCATTTGTCAACCCAAACGGCATGACGCGAAACTCAAACGACTCATACCGAGTAACACAAGTAGTCTTTGGTTCATCCCCTTCTGCGATCCGAACTTGATAGTATCCTGATCTCAAGTCCAACTTCGTGAAGTATTTTGCTCCACTTAGCTGGTCAAACAGATCCGCGATCAAGGGAATGGGGTATCTGTTGCGCACAGTCACCTTGTTGAGGGCGCGGTAGTCTATGCACAGTCTCAAGGTCCCGTCCTTCTTCTTTTGGAACAACACGGGGGCACCAAAAGGTGCCTTTGAGGGTTTGATGAATTCTGCCTCCAGCATCTCCGTTAGCTGACTCTTCAACTCCTTGAGTTCTGGAGGAGACATTCGATATGCTGCTTTAGCTGGGGCCTTTGCACCTGGCACCAGCTCAATTTGGTGATCAACTCCCCTCCTGGGAGGCAGTCTCTTTGGAAGCTCGTCTGGCATCACATCCTTGAATTCATCTAACACCTTCTTGATTACAGGTGGAGTGGACTCCTCCACTTTTTCGTCGTACACGGTGGGAGCGATGACAAATGTTGGCCTCTTCTTCTTCAGGCCCCTCTTCAGTTGCAGGACTGATAGTAGCTTGACTTCTGGGGGCTGTCTCACTTTGGCGGGTACCATTGAAGGATTCTCACCCATGATCAGGAGATTCCCTGTTGCTGGAATTGGAATGGCCCCCTTCTCTGCTAGAAACTCCATTCCCAACACCACATCGAAGTCATCCATGCGAATCGATACGAGGTCAAGTTGTCCTTCCCATCCGTCAATCTTGACATTCACCTTTCTGGCCACTCCAGTTGTGGCCATGGCCTTTGAATTGACTGCCTTCATGCGACCCGCATCTTTCTCCAGTTTTAGGCCCACCCTCTTAGCTTCAATTTCTGAGATGAAGTTGTGTGTTGCGCCGGTGTCAATCAGTACGCTCTTGGCCTGTTTACCGTTTAAAGTGGCCTCCACAAACATCAACCCCTTCCCAAGGGCTTTCTTCCCTCCGACGCCATGCTTCTTAAGAGCAGCCATTAATCGAACAGCGCTCATGTGCACACAGTCTTCATCCTCATCATCTTCCCCACATCCTTGCTCCTCTTGAGCAATGGATGCCTTTATGGCACTCAACTTGGACTGGTGGGGGCAAGCAGCCGCCCTATGTGGGCCTTGGCAAAGCCAACACTTAAGGGGCTTCTTCCCCGTTGCAGCATCACTTTTAGAGGAGGAACTAGATTCAGGAGTCCTCTTGTCTCCTCCCCCACTTTTACTCGGCCACTGCTTTCTTGACTTCTTGCTCGCGGCATTGTTGGCGCTCGTCTGAGGATTCTTCTTCTTTGGCTGCAAATTCTCAGAGGTGTAGTCAGTCAGTCGCTCGGCTGCAGCTTGAGCAGTGGCGAGATCTGCCACACGCTGCCTTTGCAGCTCTTGTTTAGCCCATGGTTTGAGTCCTTCAAGGAAGTAGAAAAGTCTGTCAACTTCATTCATATCTTTGATGTTGAGCATCAATCCAGAGAACTTCTTTACATAGTCTCGGACTGTCCCGACTTGCTTTAACTCTCTAAGCTGACGTCGAGCGAGGTAGGGGACATTCTCTGGCAGAAATTGGGCGTTCAATTCCTTCTTGAGATCTTCCCAAGTGTCAATGGTGCATTACCATTCTGAATGTCTTCATATTTCGTCCTCCACCACAACTTGGCGTCCCCGGACAAATACATGGTAGCTTTTGCTACCTTAGCTTCTTCAGAGTCGGTCCGCACGACCCTAAAGTACTGCTCCATGTCAAACAGAAAGTTTTGGAGCTCCTTGGCATCCCTCGCCCCCCCCATAGCATTTGGGCTCGGGTGCTCTCGGTCGGCCATACTCCATACCTCCGTGCCCCCTGGTATTTGCACGCTCTGCCGCTATCATGGTAAGGTTTAGCTTGGTTGACATCCCTGCTAATTCTTCCCGGATGGCTGTGACAGACACATTACAATCCTCGATCATATCATTGACGGAGTCTTGTAATCCAGCCTGCCCATTTTGTAGTACAGTGATAGCAGCCTGCATGTCCGCTGTTGCTTGTTCTAATGCCTTGATGCGATCCTCCATCTGAGGTGCACCTGATGTTCTGGTAGCAGCATCTCTTCTCTCGATCGCAGCTACCCTGGCCAACAAGTTAGCATAGTCTTGAGCCAACGAGGCAACTTGTTGTTGTGTCACTGTTGGCCCTGAGTTCTGATTGTTAGGGGCTAGATCCCTGACCCTCTCGTCCAGGCCATCTAATTCCCCTATGCGCCTCTCAAGCTCTTGAATCCTTTGGGTGTTGCTCACCATTATGTCGTGTTACCAAGCTTCCCTTTTCTCTTGGCTCTGATACCAACTGTCACGGGCCACCTATTTGGACACCCCCAAGTAGGTGGAACGTGCGGCACTTGCTGCCACACCGAGCTAGCAAGTCAGCCTAAACGCGCCTGCAGGCAAACAAGTTCAAAGGTTAGGCACGATACATGTCTCACACATGTTGAGTGCAAATAAGAAGCATGAGCAAGCAAATATAAAGCGTCCCCAAGGACCAATCTCACACAACCCACAAGCAAACATATAGACAAATGGCACGCAATGGCCCAACAAAGGCAACAAACAGGCATCACAAAGACCATATAGAAGCATACACAAGAAGCATGGATATTCATCGTTTTATTAATATATGGCCTTGATAGGGCAAGGGAGTACACAGCTGGGCCCCTATCATGCTGGTGACAAAGTGCTTCATAAGTCACCTGGTCACCCCCCCCCCTAAAGAGCTTATTGGGGTTTTAAGGGATTTCTAGGAACATAGATGATTTTAGCTCTGTAGACATATGTGAAGGAAATACAAAGAAAGAAAGCTAACAACAAAAGGTTCCCAAACCCCATGAGGTGCTTGGTGCAACACTTGACTAATGATCAAGCACCAAGGCATGCTCATGTTACAAAATACCCCAATGAGGTGCTTGGTGCGAGACTTGACTAATGATCAAGCACCAAGGCATGCTCATGTTACAAAATGGCCCTATTGTGGGTGTGCCATGGGGCAGCACGCCACACTGAGTATGTTGCTAAATGTCTTACCTGTCAGCAAGTAAAGGCTTAACATCAGAGGCTTGCAGGATTACTACAGCCATTGAGCATACCAGAGTGGAAATGGGAAGATATTGCTATGGACTTCGTGGTAGGTTTTCCTAGAACCACGGGACAGTTTGACTCTGTGTGGGTCATAAAGGACAGGTTTACAAAGTCAGCACACATTTTACCTGTTCGGACGAATTTCTCCATTGACCAGTATGCTGAGTTATATGTCAGAGAAATCGTACGTCTTCATGGTGTCCCAAAGTCCATTGTTTCTGATAGAGATCCAAAGTTTACATCGAGATTTTGGGAAAGTCTCCATCGAGCTATGGGTACTCAATTAAAGTTCAGCACAACATTTCATCCTCAGACGGATGGGCAATCCGAGAGGACTATTCAGAATTTAGAAGACATGCTACGGGCATGTGTGCTTGACTTTGAAGGATCATGGGTAAAGTACCTTCCCTTGATCAAGTTCTCTTATAATAACTGCTATCAGGCAACAATCGAGATGGCCCCTTACGAGCTTTTATATGGAAGAAAATGTAGATCACCTATTCACTAGGATGAAGTGGGTGAAAGAAAGTTCTTGGGTCCCGAGGCTGTTCAGAGAACGAATGAGGCAGTTGACAAGATTAGAGCGCGAATGCTCGCGGCTCAGAGTCGACAGAAAAGTTATGCTGATCTAAAGCGTTGGGATATTGATTTTTAAATCGAGGACAAGGTGTTTCTCCAAACATCACTGATGAAAGGCGTAACGCTTTGGTAAGAAAGGAAAGCTTAGCCCGAGGTTCATTGGACCTTTTGAAATCCTTGAGAAGATAGGGAAAGTGGCGTACAGGTTGGCTATGCCCCCAGCGCTGGCAGCTGTACATGATGTGTTCCATATTTAAATGCTTCGGAAGTATGTCTCAGACTCGTCCCATATTCAGAGTTATGAAGCATTAGAACTTCAGCCAGACTTGTCATAAGAGGAACAACCGGTGCAGATACTTGATAGAAGAGAAAAAGTCTTGAGAAGCACGATAGTTGCACTGGTGAAAGTATTGTGGAGAAACAGTAAAGTGGAAGAAGCAACATGGGAGCTTGAGACGGATATGCAGCAAAAATATCCGGAGTTGTTCAGGTAAATTTTGGGACGAAATTTCTATAAGGAGGGAGTAATTGTAATATCCTAGAATTAAGAAATGGATTAGCAAAACCCTAATTAGATGATTATGAATAATTGAGGAATTATATTATTATATAGTTCAATATATGAGAATTTATTTGATTAATTATATGTTAAGAACCCGTTGGTGAGTCAGGGGCATTTTAGTAATTATGACCCGAGAAGGGTAAAATGATGAAATTAATTTAATTATGTGCTTAATAAAACTATATTATTATATAGTATGCTTGTGTTGTCTTTTCAGGTGTGTTCTGACAGGTTGGCGCGGTATAGTCACAACATGGTATTTCAGGCCGAATCGGGTTTCGGCCCGAAATGCAACTGAAATTGAAATAATAGGAATTTTTATTTCTTCGTGATAATCTGAAATTTAATTGGAATTTATTATGCATGAATGCCATTTTCGCCCTTGTATGCTTAAGTGAAGGTTATTTGGCCCTAAGGGCATTTTAGTAATTTCGCATTTATGTGTTATGAGTTGTAAAATGAGATTTTAACAAAATGAAAAGAAAATTCTGGTCTTTATCTCTCGCAAACCCTCTCCCTCTCCCTCTCTTCCTAACCTAATCCTTTTCACTTGAAATCATAAGAATTTGCTTGGAAACTAGCTTGATTGTTGGGAAAATTTGTGGTGAAGCTTGGAGCTTGCTTTTGGTTCAAATTGGCGTAGTTTCTCTACTGAATTTAATTGAAATCCTTGCTGAAAATGATTGTGGAAAAAGCATGAATTAATTGGAATGTTCTTGTTTATGCATGTTTGGAGGAATTGTAGTGTTTTTGAAAGATCAAAGTGTAAATTCCATGATCTTGTTGTGTTATATGTTGTGGAGCTTTGGATTGATTTTTAGGGTATTTTCAAAGGTTTAATTTCATGTTATAATTGGTATGTTACTGCTGGAAATTTAATGGGATGCATGGTTTTGAAGCTCTAGTTCAAGAGCTTGAACTTTGCTAGGTTAAAGTATGATTTTGGGTTATTTGTGCAATCTGAATTTTGAGAGTTGTTATTGATGTTGTATGCTCTCTGTTGTGATGATTTTTATCTCTAAGAAGTTAATTTTGGGTATGGTTTGGTTAAGGTTCGAATATATGGAAAAGTGGGCATTTTTAGACCTTAAAATTTATATGTCGCCACGGCCATAAAACCTAGCAGACAGCCATATTTTTCCTGATTTTGTTTTGGCCATAACTTTTGACTCGAGACTCTGTTTTGGACGTTCTTTATATCGTTGGAAAGCTTGTTCTAAGCTCTATATGATTATCAGTATTTTGAATGCCATGATTATATTTTATGAAAGTGGAATCAGGGATTAACCAAATCTGTGAAATCTAGGGTTGTGTGACTAGGATTAGCGGCACCTGATCAGGAGCACCTAGGGGTTTGGAATCTCTGTTATTGTGGGACAACAGGTAAGACAGTAGTTTTCACGTAGAGTATGCACGGTGGCGCTTATGTTGAATATGATATATGTGAGTAATTGTAACCGATATTAGGGTTATTACCCTAATATGAGCGGTTAATAGCCTAGGGTTATTACCCTAGTGATATAAGTTGAGTAAATGCAATGCCATGCTAAGTATATGATTATATTGAGATTTAAGGGTTATGCATTCAAGGTATAATTAAGTTTGACTCGGTAACCATAACCGAGATGAACCATTCTAAGGCCTTATTGTATTTAGACGTGTGAGAGCAACGCGTAGGTCTACGCCACGTAGACATAAATAGACGTGTGAGAGTAACACGTAGGTTTACGTCACGTAAACATAAACAGGCATGTGAGCCCAACATGCAGGTCTATGTCACACAGACAGATTTGAATGGCATTACTGTTTATAATATATGATGAGCATAATATTGATATATTTTATACTGTCTTGTTGGGCTTGGCTCACGGGTGCTCTACTGTGCAGGAAAGGGTAAGACTGCTGTTGATCAGCCATGAGTACAGGAGCTAGACGAAGAATGTACATGTCCGGGCCATATCAGACCAAACGAGTTGGGGTCTACTAGTGCTGTGTTTTTGAGACTCTGTTTTGCCGCTTAGGCCGGCTGAAAGAAAATGACTTGTAATAATATTTTGTAAATGTTTTTTTTGGGATCCCAACTACTGTAACTTTAAGTTTATAAAGTTTAAAGTATTACAAGTTTATTTTCATTCCTATTGTTATTAAAGTTTAAATTCTGTGCTAATTTTATTAGTAACCCCGGTTAGGGGAATAGGGCTTCATAAGTATTTTGGGTAGCGTGCCTAATTATTTAGGGCATTAAATCATGGATACTGGGTGGGATCTATATCATACTAAGCAAGTTGATCCTTAGTGGGTGGTGGTTGATTTGCAGCCAATTCAACCATTTTCTCCTACAAAAATCAAATAAATTAAAATATAAATTTTAATTAAAAAACAAACTGAAAGACATCTTCATAAATTAATAAATATCAATATAAACTTACAAAAGCTTGTTGTATGTATTCATTACGCCAAATGTTATCTTTATGGGGGATCTTCGAAAAGTATCCACAATCGCTGGAAGTTACCTTGTCTCAGGATTAGCCTATTTTTAAGTTAATATAAGTGTTATTATTAATTTTTTTTTTTAAAAAAAGAAACAATACTTATCAATCACAAATAAATATAAAAAGTTACCCCATTGAGAACATGTGCTACAATAGGCCTTATTTTTTTCTTGCTGATCTTGCCTAAAATTAACATATTTGTGTTACAATTAATTATTTATTGTTGACTCTAAAGTAAAGTATTATTGAGATTAATGGTTTTATTACATACATGTTCATTTAATGTGCTCCAATAAGCAATACAATAACTTCACACCTCTTGTGCTAGTCCCTTAATATTTCCAATCCAATTGTTCTTACAATCGACTCACCGGTCATGCAAACATTTTGACATTCCGTACAAAGTATACTCCACAAAAACTTGATTACCTCGTGGGCACACAAAGTTTGTCTACAAAAGTTACACATTAAAACTTTTACATTAATTATAAACTTAAGAATAATATACTAAATTATAAATTTAAGAATAATATACAAAATACCTCAAGTATGTCCGAAACTAAATTAATTTTAGCTTTAGAAATTGTTTCCCATGTGAACTTATTCATGGGGATGGTGTTGCAGACATAATATGTACATATTTTGTTGAAGTATTTTCTATTTTTCCCACATGGAGTGCCCGTCTCCTCATGAAGTGCACGTCTCCTCATGAAGTGTAATGTGTTGTTTGGGCTCCTTTCCTTTGGAAATTGCTTCCTCAACATTTCCACTTTTATATTTCTCTCTTACTCCTTTCTTTTTTGAAGAACTTTCACCTTCTGCAGACATACTATACATAGAAAAAATATTTGAAAAATATTCGGGAATTATTATTTGATATTACATCATTGTTACAATTACAATTCATCGTCATCATCATCATCAGTTATTGTTACAACATTATCATCACTATCACTTTTTAATTCTTAGCGCTCATTATTTTTTCTTGGACATTTGAACCCTTATCTACGCCATCGACAATGAATTTATCTAAACCTTGAGTGTCAGGATTCACGTGATGCATGTTTGGTACTTTACTTGGGTCAACATCATGAGGATCATAGTCAACATCATCCAACTGTGAAAGGTGTACAGCTTAGGTCAACATCATGATAGACATAATCAACATCATCCAACTATGAAAGTTGTACAACTAGCTAAATTCAGCTAAGTTATTTTCTTGCTTTCTTGCCTTTGGGTTTTTTACGCTTGGCATCAAGGCGTCTCCGGAGGTCAATTGTACACCAACTCTCTTCACAAAAAGTTTTTTCTATCCCATCATCTTGGTTAATAGAATCACTGGAGAAATTTCTCCTTCTCTTAGCTGTAGGCCTTGTCATATGAGTACCAAGTGTATCGTTATGCACAACTTAGCCTCGTGGGGTAGAAGGGCATCCAAGCCTAGAGGCATTGGTGGTCTTATTCTTTGTCTGTAAGGACTGGTTGGTTGTGTTCACGTTGTTTTTATGAGACAATGGGATAGTTTCAGGTTGAGGCTCGCCTACCTTTGCCTTCCCCTTGTCCTTCATAGGTTGAGGTTCCAACATTAGTAGGGTTTGCTCTTTTTTCCAAGTTAATATGGTCTTCCAAGGTATCTTACTCGAAGTGTTCATCTATATCGCCGAGTTTGGCTCAAAGTCATGCATCATTTTCTCCATTCAATGAGAGAAAACTTCCTGCTCTGCTAGCTTTTATTGAGCTTTAGGTAGCTCGCAAGATACTCAAACCACCTTGGGATCTTGCTCATAGTAGTATCAACTTTTTGTAATACCCATCTATAATTTCACCGTCATCTTCATCCTCATCTTCCTTGTATTTTGGGTTTTTCTCAACAAATTGTTCTGGATGTTCGGCCATCTCAGCCGCTAGCTTTGGACACTTCTTCATCCCTCCCAGTGCTCGACTGGGCATGCCCTGGAGGGAGCAAATTAGCGTCATCCATGACGACATCCTAGCTTGGAGGAGGGTGATTCTTGACGATGGTCTTTTGGTAGCCACAATTTTTTTATATGTAATGCAACTTTAAATCTTTCCTCGACTCTCAATGAATGCACAAAAATATTTACCATGATTTTCGGTAACTAAATTAGAGAAGATCTTAAGAAATGAAATAAGTAATTAAGTAATAGAGATGGAGATTTTTACATGGTTCAGGTGTTAGTGAAACCTAGTCCATGAGTCAATGTATTAGCCAATCGACTTGATGTATTTCAAGTGGGTCTTAAGAGTTCAAGAACCCTAATTTTTTGCTATCTTTCCTCACTTGAGATTTTCTCAGTTAGAGAAGAAGAACCCTAAAATTTGTGAAGTGAATTGTCCCCTTGCATGAAGGTATAATTTGAAATTTATAGGCTAAGATCTAAATTTGGACATACGCTTGACCAACTAGGGTTACTATGAAAACTAGGCTCACTATTGGGGTAAATACATAAAATACTTGACTTTAAGGCCCATTGTAAGAATCTAGCTTGTGGTGGAGGTTTTGTACGGATGGGGTCCCCTCAGTCTGGGATGGTGTCATGCACGGGCACTACTACAGTAGACAAAGATGTCAGATAGGCATCATTGGATCAAAAGGATGTATTCCTTTTTTTGGTGCGCCCTCTTCAATGTTATAACATAGGAGATAAAATCTAATTTGGTTGTACCAGGCATCATAGAGCAGCTATGTCACCCCTCAAAGGGCTTTTAGAGAAGCCTCTAAGATTCCCCTTCGGGTGCATACAGTGCTGAATCGGAGGTCTTGCTTATTAGGCGCTCTAGAAAGCTGGAAGCCTTCAAGATCTAGAGGAGCCTCATGTTTATAGGTGAGGTTTCTGAGCTTTAGATGGTCTTGGGCTCATCTTCCATCTAGATTTGGCCTTGCTACGTTGAAGGGCTTTGACCCAGGCCATTCCAGCTTAAGCATACTTGAGAGATACCACGTGCCATCCTTCCAAAAACATAGATAACATTTACCCCAAATATTTTGGGACTTGAGAGTGGCGGTAGCTTACTGTCTTTCTCTCAGATTGCCTTGGATATGTGGAAAACTTTAGAAAGGAAGAGGACATTTCATCTTTTGTGCTTCAGAATGTGGAGAGTTGGGACCTTTGGACTACAACTATAATCGCAAGTGTGTCCTCGTCCTCTAGGTCTGTGAACTCTATGCGTCTTGGGAGGGCCTGATATCGCGATGAGGGTTGATTGATGTCATGTGCGTATCAAGGTGAATATTTATGATGAAAAAGCCTCTATCCAAATGAGTTGTAGTAAATGTTGTCCTTCCAACTCCTCAACCATTGGACCAATATTGTGTTTTTTGAGATGAAATTTAAGCCCCAGATTGGTGAGCACTTAGATCACCACCTTCACTGTATAAATACATCTAAAGAAGAACCATTTGCCACTTTTACACCTTCAAACATTTGAATTCAAATTTGAGAGAGAGTAAACTAGAAAGCCCCATTCTTCAACCCAATTGTTGTCTAGTCCCTTCTATGCCATTATCCATTGTCTTATGCGCATCTGAGCCAGAGAGTACCCAGTAGCACCTCCACTGAGGATAGTAAGCTATCGTCAATCCACTTCAGTCGCTAGACATTCAAGTGGGCACTTGATTTTTAGGCTAGTCATTGTTGCACTCCATTCTCTCCTTCTCCAAGTAAATTTTTCCCTACTTTTCAGACTATATAATCTTTTGTATTCATAGAAATGCATTCTCAAGTTTTAAATAGGGAGAACTTTTTCATGTGAATGTGAGGTTTAAATGTATAGTATCTAGGTTGTTAGAAGTTTTATAATTATTGAGGCACAAATCTAGGTAGAAATCTGAGGATTTTAGATCTTAGCTCATTTATCTATGTAGGTTAAGTTCGAGACAGACACAAATTCCTTCATCTAAAGTTATTATGGTTTTCAATTAGATTTCTAGGTTTTTTCTATTTACCCTTGAGTTCTCGATCTGGTTGTCTGCATGAATAGCTCTACAATGACTTGGCTTCGGAGTCATGGGTCCTGAGGGGACCTGTCCATGCATTTTTAAGGGAGGACTCTCCCATACCCTTGCTAGTCTTTTAGGTTTAGGGTATTAATTGCTTAGGTTTTCTTGTTTTCTTTCCAGCCATAAACACCATGTCTGACCAAGAGATTGATCTTGAGATGGTGGACCTCGTGAAGGAGGAAGCTGAAATAGGGGAACTAGGAAAAGATCCAACTGAGGAAGTCATCCTGGAGACTTCTCCACAGAGAAAATTCCCAAAGAAAGTAGCCCCAATAGTTTATAGTTCATCTATATGGGAGATGGACCGAATCTCAAATAAGTTCAAGAGCTATGACATGCTCCAAAGATATGATGAACACTGAGAAGTCAATAATGTTCCAAGACTTTTCAGGCATAGGCTTCACTCTTGGGGGAGTCTCTAGTCAAATACGTTGATGGCTTCAGAGCATGGAGATGGGCACTTATCATCTGCAGAGCCCATTTTCTCGTGTGCAGTTATTTTATGAACTTCTACACTGCTATAGGGATTGCACCCTTCCTCCTCATCTCGTAGTCTTATAAGCTCCTGGCGAGATGGTAAATTCTTTGCAAGATTTGGGAGATGGAGGTTCCAAAGCTAGAGGAAATACTTTATTTTTATGCAGTCAAGTCGTAGCCCATGCAAAATAACAAAACAAAAATTGGGTTTTCTAAGTTGGAGAAGCCCTCCAACAAGTCGACTTGTCCCACTAGCTTCACCAAATATGTCCCGAACTATTGGTTCTACATAATGATATTCCTACTAAAAGGCTTTTGACCTTATCCCTTTATTTTTCCACTCAGGGTAAGTACTTTAGTTTTTTTCTTTCCTTTTATTTTCTTCCGTATGTTGTATCCATTTTGTGATGGAAGAGGTTCCATCCTTGCAACCAACATCGAACTAACACCTCCAACCATGTCATTGGTGATTGAAGAAGTGTAGTACCAGAAGATTCTCACTGACGTACTACAATTGGTGGACTTGGTCACTACAGAGAATCTCCACAAGTATGGGTTGATTGCCAATTACTGAAGCATCGAGCCCTACAAAATTCATGACATCTATCGTGATCCATTAGTGATCAAAGAAGAGATAAAAGTGATGGTTTAAGCGGAGATGTGAAATTTTTTTAAGCTAGACAAAAAATGGTTTGCTAATTAGGAGTGAGCCCATGCAGATCCAATTAGTGAGTAAGCTAATTTGGTCAATTGTTTCATTACAGTGGCTCAAAACAAGGGCACTTCGGGTGTCAGCACTTTTGGAAGAGGTAAAACATCATTTTGTCTCACTTATGCTTCGCGTCTTGATGAAATGGCTCACATCGAACAGGGAAGCTTTGAAGATAACTTTCTAAGTGTATATACTTATAGATATCTAATAGAAAAATATTTCAGTAGGATAGGCAAAATCATATGGACCCCAGAGCACTTTGAACCACGATCCTAATCTTAAGGGATTGATCCATTCCTCGTCATGTTCAATCTTTGTTTTGAGGAGTATGGTAGCTTTTGGATAGGGAAGATATAGCTTCATTTGCTCGGGAAAAACCAAAATATAGCAGAGTCAATGTTTTTCTTCGAAACTGAGTCTTGCTATTAATTTTGACTAATTTTCAGTGAGTTTTCTTTTGTTTATGTTTTTAACTTTCCTTTGTGCTTTCTATTTTGCAAAATACCTAAAGACTTTCCAGATTGGGCTCTTAGACAACATTCTAGGGAAGATTGATGGCAACATCACAATGATCAAGGCGAGGGCAGCACCCCGTTATTAAGACAAAATGAAGCTGGTGGTCCTAACGATGCAGCCTTGCTGACGGGATGTATGCTTGGGGATGGAGGTGTGAAGACGATCTTGAAAGGCAGAGGAAGGAATAGAATTAATTGAACTCTGGTATAAAGGACAGAAAAATGAAAATAGTAGGATGGTTGATAAAGGTATTTATTGGGTACCAAGAAGAGGCACCTTCCATGAGAAGCGAACAGTTCAACTCGCTCACCTAAGAGATATCAGATGGTTGGATAAGTGGGAAGTTGAGAAGGTAAATTGCCTGCCAACAATTGGCTTCCATCATTGCATACATTGTGAAAAGTGTTTAGCAAATTGAAAGTTTTCTCAAATCTAATCACCGCCATTTTTGGGCATCTCACAAAACACACACCTTATATACGCGTGAAACTCAAAATCCACCATTTAAAACTCTGACGAGAAAATAGAAGAAATAATGCCTTCTAAATAGTGACACTTCAGTTGGCGGCTGATGATGTAGTATAATAAAGAGCTCATCATAAATCCCACGTGCTCGAAGCAACCCAAGAGAAGATGCTGCAAGCTCCTAGACTTCGTTACATCTTGAAAGCTTGGGGGTAAATGTTATTCCCATTTTCATCGTGATGACACATGGATGTTTAACCAAGGAGGGCTAAGATGTCATTAGCTTCCCTACTTCCTCAATTGATGTTCCAGGAACGTAACGACACCAACTTCGCAGGAAGAGCCTCTATGAAGAAGAGTCCCCTGACTGCTAGCTACACGAAGGGTATTCGTGAGTCAAAGTCTCCCTCCATTCCAGGAGCTAAAACTATTTGCTCAAGAGAAGAGTATGGATTTTCTTAGAAGGTTTAAGGCATTCTAAGACGCACCAAAGCGGGCTACACCTTCAGCCAGCGGAAGCCTCACCTAAACATGTTAGATGATGGACCTAGTGACCAGGCTTTTAACGGTACGATGTCAGAGGTTATCTCCCACAACACTCTATCGTACAGAGCATGCATGTCCTTGTGTACCTGAGAAAATGATCCAATAGCCAGGGATAAAGGGAAATTCAAAAAGGAGACGCCCTAAGGTGACACGCGTCGGAGGCCCAGCTCGTACTATCTAACACCCTTAAATGCCATATGGGAAATATGCCACCTAGCGATCCAACAATTAGATTTCACACTAGAAATGATCCATCCAAGGTTGCATATGCAAAAAAGTTGGCCTATAAATACCCCCAAAAAATCACAAGGGAGTAGGACCTTTTTCTGGATGGAAGACTCATTCTTCATCATCCTAAGCAAATAAATTTTGTAACCCTCCTATCAAGTCCAGAATATTCCTAATAAGCTTCCTCTTCTTCAAGAGGATCACGGTGGATGGGAGTTTTAGTCCATTGTATCTCTACTTATGTTAATAGTTATCGGCCGATGAACCTAATAAAATAGACTCATTGACTAAGGATAGTTAACGCCTGAACCACGTAACAATCTCTTATTTGTTGTCTTGCTATTTATTCTGTTATCACTTTCTTAAGCTCTAAAAAATATGCAGCTGCCAAAGAACTCGATAAACAATCTCAAGTATAGATTGAGATATATGGGTATGGGGTTTAAAAACAATGGCTTGTAATTGAGAATTATTAGATTCTACAAGGTCTGGGTGTGCATAATCTTGATCACAATGGGGAATTGTTTTGATTGCAAGAAAAAAATGTCCCAAAATTCTAGAAATGTTGAACATGAAAACTCACGACCTGCGAATCATGTAACCCTAAATTTCTAGCCCTAAGTCGCTAAAAATCCATATAAAGATAGTCCCATACAAGTAATGGGCGATGAAAAAATATATAGAAAACAATAAGAAGAGACTAGTCAAAAGAGAAATGGCAAAAATACACTTGCTGTTTGTTGAGAGAAAGAAGGTCTCAAAAAAATCCTTGTTGAGAGTTTGGTCCTTAACGATTCTGTGATTCAGGGAAAAGACTAGCGAAAACTGTAAAGAAATATGCTAGAGATAAAGAGGGCATGAAATTTTAAAGAGAATAAAAGCTAGAATTTGAATTTCTCTAAAGCTCTGTAAAACGGTAATGGACAAAATATGGGGAAGATTTAGACTTTATATCCAAGCAATGGAAACTATTCGATCGTAATGATAATTGATCGAACAAATGGGAATTATTGAGAAAAGAAGAGTCAGAGTAATAAATATTGAAATGATATTTTTCTTAAAGTACTAAATTGCAAAAATGAAGCATGCATTTTCTATTAAACAAAGAAAATGCAATCATTACCCTTTGTTAATTAAAAAGTCCTTTTTAAGTTTTTTTTAAAAAGCACTTTTTAGGGGACAATAGTTATACCCATATTTCAAGAACTAAATATGGTTATGACACGTATCAAAAAGCTAGAAAATAAACCAGCTCGTGCTGTAAAGTAGTATAATATGTCTGAGAAACTCGCCTCAGACAATACATTTTGTAAAGATATTCAAATTCATCTATTTTAAAGAAAATGACGAGTCGTGAATAATAACTACCATCTTGTAAGACCAGCAAGATGAATAAATCAACATAAAAGGCCCATCTCAGGATACACAAAATACACAACAAAACTTTAGTATGTTGGAAAGGGTAGATGATGAATTATTTAAGAGCTTACAGCTCTTTGATCCACATACCTATCAGTATCTTGAAAGACTAATGGAAATTCAGCCAACATAATTCATCTCAGTATCTTGTGTTTGCTTCTTTTAACATTTATAGAAGGACGCAAAAAGTATTACCCAGTGTCTACTTAGGCGCAAAAAGTTACCTTTAGACAAAGCTACATAGAAGGATTGTTTATATTATGAGATAAAGAACCATAGTCAACATAACTATTTATAAATAAATACAAAAAGTAGCTATAGCAGTTATTTATTATTATCTCATCTGATGTAAATATGAAACGTGAAGATTGTCCACATTTCATGAACGGTTACAGGGATAAGATCCCAAAGGAATACCTATCACTCTAAAAATCCTATAAATAGGGACAAAACCTAAGGGACAAAGGAGGGCCAATTTGAGAAAAAGAGAGAATTATTCAAACATTTTCTTGTGTACGATTTATAAAATCCCATAATAAGATGGTACTCGTGGAGTATGAAGAATTAACTTCAAAACTGCGTTAAAACCCTTCTTGCCATTAATTATTATTATTTTTAATTATTTATGCTTGAGTTTGTTTATTGATATATTCGTTTCCCCCCCCCCCCCCCCAAAAAAAAAATTCCATGCGGGAAAAGTTCCTTTTTATTTTAAACCTTTTGTTAGTACATAATTGTGCCAGCAAAAGCTTTGAAAAACCTTCAAATGATTCCCACAAAAAGGCGGTTGGGGATATGAGCTTTCCGAGTGCAATTCAAAAATATTGTAATGAAAGGATCATAGGAGTTTTTCGCTAGGTATTTGACCAAATAGGATCATCTAGTTCCCATAGACCCTATCACTAAAATACAACTAGAGAGTGATAGGGCTAAGAGGAGTGAAAAAGGTTTTCCATGATATGAGAAATGAAAACTATTAGCCCCATAGGAGGTTTGTGTATGAGTATTTGTCTAAAAATGAGAAAGTAATATCCATCTTTCTGCTAAACAAGATGTGACTCACGATGCGAAAGCTGAAATTGCTAAGTGTTGGCGTGATGTTCAGATTGCTCACTACTCGGTTAAGAAGGCTTTGTCTAAGCAAATATATGTGGTTCTCTGTTCGGCATATCTCTTGCAAGAAGATACATAAAGTTGGTTCCACGTGTCACCATCGTCTGATGCCACATCAAAGTGCAAAAATTAGGATAACAGAAGGCATTAAATGCCTAGATATTGAAGAGATAGTCGTATTTCATATTCCCTCAATCAAAATCACATTGGATCAAGACAGAGCACGAAGACTTAACATGTGTCCCCCATCTGACCAACGTAATGGGTGAATAAATCCACATGCGAGCATATGGTTCCCACACGAACTTGGGGGGCAAATGTTACCCCAAATTCTTCCTAGGGTCATCTAGAATCAAGCAAGGTGACACATGGAGAACATTGAGAAGTTTGGATGGGTAGTTTTCCCTTAACATCCTAGCCAGAGAATCCTCTACTTAAAACTATCCAATTTATTGTTGGAAATTATTTTACCAGGATCTTAGATCTACTCACAAGTATGTTGACTAACACCCTAAATATGAACTTTCTAAAACGATGAAATAAACACATATAAAATTTAGTAAACCTTACATTGGGTGCAATGGAATATAATGATTCCTTCCGTTCAGATATCTAGCCCTTGATTCCTTTCTGTAGCAGAGCATTATCAATATCTGAACCTGGATCTCTTTCTCTGATTCTTTAGTGCTGAAACTCCTTCTTCCTGAAAGTCTTTCTTCACGATCTTTCTCACTATGATTGAGGTATCACTTGCTGTGTGTGGGCACTACTCTAACACTAAGAATTTCAAAATTTCAAGGAAGAAGAGAGAGAGGGAGTGGTCGGCCAAAGATAGGGAGAGAGAGAGGCTCAGTTTTTCCTGAATAAAAAAGTAGAAAATTTAAGTGTGTCAATTTCCTGAAGCCTTCACTATCTATTTATAGCATTCCACTAGGGTTAGGTTTGCATTATTTGGCATTAAAATAATTAAAATATCAGTTTAAAAAATCATTCAAAGTGGCCGGCCCTATACAGTATGGATTTGGGCCTCATTTTTGCAATTTTACAGTTTTATCTTTTCTGCATCTGATTTTCTCAAAAACGCCAATTTTCAAATTCAACCATTTAAATGCCAATTCTAACTATTTAATAACTATAAATAATTATTAAATAATATGGTCATTTATCATATTTATTAATTGAACCATACAAAGTATAATAATTAACAAATATGCCCCTAAAACTCTTTCTTTACAATTTCGCCCTTACTTAGTGAAAATTTCACAAATAGACATAGTCTAAATTGAGAATTATAATTGATTAATCAAAACCAATTATATGAGTCTTACAAGCAATATTATCTCAACTAGTGGGGGGACCATGGGTCTATATAACCGAGCTTCCAATAAGCAGATCAACAACTTATAACCTAAATTCACTGACTTATTAATTCTTCGTTGAATCCACGCATAGAACTTAGAATTGCACTCTTAGTATATAGAATGCTCTATATGTTCCACCATATAGAAACATCATTAGTTATCTATTGTTATAATCCTAATTTGATCAATGATCCTCTATATGAATGATCTACACTGTAAAGGGATTAGATTACAGTTACACCCTACAATGTATTTAATCCTTAAAACACTTAAACCCGTATAAATGATATTTCAGCTTATGTGAAATGAGATCTCCACCATTTATTTTCGTTTGGTCAAGCTCGAAGGAGATCATCCTTTACTTACTATTCGCCAGATAGAAGCTATAGATTCCATGTTTATGTTAGCGCTCCCACTCAATTGCACTACCGTGTTCCCAAAATGTACGTGTTGGAAATTTTATTTTTACAAGGATCTTAGATCTACTCACAAGTATGTTGTTTAAACACCCTAAATATGAACTTTCTAAAACGATAAATTAAACACATATAAAGTTAAGAAAACCTCACATTGATGCAGCGGAATTAATGTCTCCTTCCACTCAGATCTCTAACGCTTGTATCCTTTCTGTAGCAGAGTATAATCAAGATCTGAGCCCGAATGTCCTTCTTCTTCAAGTTTGATCCTTCACAGTCTTCCAATCTATGATTGAGTTACTGCTTGCTGTGTGTGGGCACTTACTCTCTCACTAGGGTTCGAAATTTATGAAGAAGAAAAGAGAAGAGGGATTTCAGCCAGGTATAGAAAGTGGGGAAGGCTCAGTTTTTCTGAAGAGAGAAATTTCTGTCAGAAAAGGTTATTGAAAACTTATGATTTGACTGAGCCATCACTTTATATTTATAGGCAACTACTAGATTTAGGTTAAGAATTATTTGGCATTAAAATAATGAAAATATTAATTTGAAAAACCCTTAATAAGTGGCCGGCCATGGTGTTATAGTGGGCCTCACTTGATTTTGCAGTTTTATCAAATTTTATCTCTATTTTCTCAAAAACGCCAATTTTCAATTTCTAACCTTTTAAATGCCAAAACTAATTATTTAATAACTAAAATACATTATTAAATAATATTGTCATTTAATTTAATTATTAATTAGACATATAAAGTCCATTAATAAATAAATAAACCTAGAAACTATTTTCTTTACAATTTCACCCCTGCTTAGTGAAAATTCATAAAATTAGACATAGTCTAACTTTAGAATTATAATTGATCAATCACGAATCAATTAATGAGTCTTACAAGCAGAATGTTCTCAACTAGAATGGGGACCATGGATCTATATGCTGAGCTTCCATTAAGTGAACCAAAATTTACCAAGTAAATTCCTACTTATTAATTCTTCGTTGAATCCACTCTTAGAACTTAGAATTGTACTCTCAGACTTATATAGAGCATATTGTATGTTCCACGATATCAATATACTATCTCATTTAACCATTGTTATAATGTTATTGTGATTTAAAGATCCTCTATATAGATGATCTACATCGAGATGGGATTTCTTTACCGTTCTCACCCCTCAATGTATTTTGCCCCTTAAAACACTTAGCTACCTGTAAATGGTGTTTAGTGATCTAATAATTAGTCAGTTAAACAAGAGCTCATCCATTTACTTCTATTTGCTAAGCTCAAAGGGAATCATCACTTTACTTCTATACACCAGTAGAAGCTATAGATTCCATATTTATGTTCAGCACTCCCACTCAATCATACTATCATGTTCCCAAAATATACGTATCACCCTGACCTACAAGTAGGCTTAACTAATAAATCAAAGAACATGAATAGCACTCCTGAGTTGAGCCTAAGCATATCAGGATTTAGATTCTTTTAATCTTAAGATCAACTACTGATATTGACTTGGAAAGATATGTATAACGGTAAGTTTGTAATATCTTAACTTAGTTGCAATATCGGTCCAGTCCAATGTATACTCCATACATTCGAAACTAGTATACTTTACTAATGTCCTGGAAAGAACATAACACTTACTCCAAGTGTAAGTACAAATCATCGCTGATTATCACATTAGTGTAAATCCAATAACACTGATGAAACAGAGACCAAGTCTTTTGATTCATATGATCACAATCACATTCCACTGTGTTGACGATACTGTAATTGTGAATAAACATATGATCTCGATTTAACTGATTTTGTGTGTGTGAATGTAATAAACATATTTAAACCATTAGCATGTAAAATTCATGCAAACATTAATCACTTCAAATTTCTTATATTGATAACTAATCAGATTGTAAAGAGTTTTATTTAGGGCATAAAACCCAACAAACTCTCACTTGCACTAATATAAAACAAATTGTGCAAATAGGTCAATCTAATGTCTTGATCTTCAGATCAAGTGTAGTATATTTGAATCCACCCAAACTTCTGGAAACTAGTTCATAAATACTCTTATGAAACATCCTTTACTATATGCTTTACTCATCAAGGGATACTGAAATCTTTACTGTTTTAAAAGTACATCTGAATAAACAGAAGTCATATCTCTCATATTTTAAAATATGTAATTGAGATAATACAGTGTAGACTTTTCTTCAGCAATATAACTTTCTGGTATTTTCGAATAGACAAAGTTATAATTCTTCTCTGGTAGAGCTTGAATTATTATACAATAATTCCTCCACCCCTAAAGTAAGCACCATCTCAAAGATCTCGAAATTAGATGGTGAGATACAAGGAAAACTGATACACAGTTCCTTAATATCTAACATATAGATCACTTTTATAAACCTTTCTTGAATATCTTCTAATGTTCCCTATTTGATTACATCTCAGATAGCTCCCACTCAATAGCAGATGTCTGGTTAAATAATACTTTTAACCTCTGATTGTTTGGAGAGTTACCTAGTTGTGACTTTTGTATTAGTCTAAAACTTTAAGTTAAGACTAAGTCATCAACATAGCAGACTAGTATTTGAAGTGAAAAATACATGTCAGAGATAAAGTAATCAAAATTAAGATACCATAAAATTTTATGAGGATTAAGAATTCTAAGTTCAAGTCATTCGAATGGACTGAACTAGAGTTCTTTATCTTATTCTCATAATTCTGATAAGCTATTCCTATCCATGTGAATGGTTAGATTTGCTTTTCAGTAATGTTCTTAAGTACCTATCACAAGTATCAACCTATTGAAGATGGGTATAGAACTTTAAAATTCTCCCACTCAATTAAGGTAGTGTGAAACTTTAACAAAAAACTTTTATAGGTATCAATCTTTTACTTACCACAGTAAAAACGAAATGGAACATACAATCAAGATCAAGAATTTATATTGATAATAGCTGACTCATTATATTACTTCCATGTTTAAAGAAGATATGTGTTACATAGGGAATTGTGGAATATGCTCCACCCCTAAGAATATACATATAGGGTACCTGTGGATAACCTCGACCCCTAAGTATATAGAGATTATGATCTATCCTTAAAGGTTGTAAAGATCATGATTCTCATAGTGTGATAGAGTTTATGTGGAGTTGAATACTATCCAGAGTTCATTAGATATAAAAGATCGTTGAACTGCATAGTTTTCTTAACTTTTCTCCACCCCTATCAGATCATAAGATCCTTTTATTAAACAAATTCTTAATAATTGTATGAGAATTAACAATTATTAATAAACATAGAAATAGTTTCTAGTGTTTATTTAATATAACTCTATGAAGAGTTGTAAATATTATAGAATTTGCATCAATAATAAAAACACTTACACATTCAAACATATAAATATAATGTGGTAATAGTTGATGAAGATAAAATAAATGAAGCTCATTCTCATAAATTGCAATATTGATTTCGAAAATAAAAGAAACTTTATTAATAATAAAAAAAAATGTATTTCAACAATATGAGAAAAACAGGGGTAAATATCCCTAACTAAAATTTGAAATCCAAATTGTCTTTAAACTAAAACAATTAATTCAAAAATAAATTGAAGAGCTTCATCTTCATCTGGACGATTTCACCCTTGGTCCAGCTTTCTGATCCAACTCATCTGAGTTCAAGTAGCTTGGCCTAGAAGAAGAAGAAAACAAATAAACAAAGTTAGTCCAGAATCATAAATCCAATTGGATAATAATTCACTAAAACTCTTAAAGTTTATAAATGGAAATACCTTCTTTCTTTGCAAGAAGTTTAGGACACTAGGGTTTCTAATGACCTTTCTCATTGCAGTAGAAATACTTTCCTTTAAGTGTGTCATCACCAGAAGGAGCAGCCTTTTTATTCTTCATGGCTTTTGTTCGCTTCTTGGTGTTCTTCCACTTCCTCTTCGATTTGGGCTTTGAAGCAGAGGCAACATTTGCTTCAGGTTTCATCGTCCCATTACCATTTCCAGGATTGTGAGGTTTACTCCCTTTCTTCTTGGGTCCTCCAATCAAATTTTCATAAGTTTGAAGGTCATTGACTAATTCATGAAAGTCAATTTCCTTCTTATTCATGACATAATTTGATGTGTATGGTAGAAATGCTGGAGTCAGGCTATTCAAGATAAAACTTACTTGAGTAGCACTGTCCATTTCAGCACCATGATCCTGGGCTTCTTGGAAATAACTTGACATGAGGAGAACATGGTCACGCACGTTTTGATGAGGTTCCATCCGTGCATTAATGTACTTCTTAGTCGCGTCAAAGCGTGACTGAAGTGATGCCTTACCGAATAGCTCATTTAACTTCGTCATAACTTCAGCAGCCTTCTCAGTTTTAGAAAACCGAGTTTTGAGGGTGTCAACCATGCTAGAAAGCATAAAGTATAGAGCTTTGTCATTTGCTTTCTGCCAACGCTCATACTTTTCTTTCACAGCTTTGAATGCATTATCCCCAGGCACTTCAGGTGACGGCTTAGTTAAAACAAACAAGGCACTTTCTCCTATGAGAGCACTATTAATGTTCTCATTCCACTTATTAAAGTTAGATCCATTCAGCTTGTTTTCAGTCAACAGTGATAACATGGGATTCATTTTGATAATACAGGATACTACAAAATAATGGAAATCAACAAATAGAAATTAATAATGGTTTAACACACAAAATCAATTCAGAAATTATAAGCACATAGCAAGTAGGAATGATATGAGAAAATACTTAAAAATTCAATCCTAAATAATTTCCAAGGTTTTTCAACAAACTGATATCAGTGTCCCGTTTAGGCGAGAGTCAAAGCTACAATCCATTGAATAGAGTTGTCAGCTCATCTAAAATGTTAAACATTCTAGCAACCTTTTATTCGATCAAGATTGGAATCCAGCGTTGTCCCGTTTAGGCGAGAGTCAAGGCTATTCTATCTTATGAGCTACTACCATTGTTTCGCAATTTGCAAGTCAAATATGGTCGCCACCATTAGGGTGATCTATACCATATAAAACACTTACAAACCACTTATCATGCGAGATTAAACGGTGCGAAATTGCTAATGAACGTTCCTCCATTAGGGAGGATTACTCACTAAAACAAACGCGGTGTAAAACCCACAATGGAGATCGAATATCTTAATAATAATAAAGCCCATTCTTTAAAATGTATTTTCTTTATTATTATAATAAATAAATTCTCATTAAATTCAAAATTAAGAATTAAAATTCAAAAATAAGAATTTAGTATAATATTTATAAAATTAAACTTAGATGGTGATTGAAATAAAATTAATTATTTCCATCTTAGTAATAATCTTAAATATAAATATTAAGGAAATTAATTTAAGTTGAATTAAATTAAATAATTAGCAACTTAAAAATTTCCTTTGAGAATATATTTATTGAGTTCGAAAATTTAAAGTATATAAAAAATACAATTTTCGAAAATAATAAAAATAGAAAAGAAATACTTCAAGCAAAAATATCACCTATCTAGATTTTCTTTTGACTAATTAATTCAATTTCTAATAATATATATTTTAAATTCATTTATTTTAAATTAATCAATTAAATGAAAAAAATCATTGATTGTAGTTGGTCCAAGAATTAATTAAAATAAATAATTAATTTACAACTCAATCTATTTTTCAAAATTAAAAATTCGAAAAATATTGCATAAATAAAATGCAATTTTCGAAATTGATTAAGAAAATAAAGAAAAAATATATATTCAAAATTATTTAAATTTAAGTTGAAAAATTAAATTTCAACTTAAAAATAATTTTCTATTTAATTAAGTGTCATGAAAAATCAATAAATATTTAAGTATCATGATGAAAATCAACTTAGATATTTAGGTTTTTGAAGTTAATTAAATGTATTAAATTCAAGAAATAATAATTAAGTGTAGAGAAGGCTTAATTATTTATTTCTAATTTAATACTAGGAAAAATATACTTAATAAAATTGTACCAAAATTAATTATTTAAATAATTAATTTCACAAAGTATAATATTTTCCTATTTAAATATTAGAAATAATAAGTAGTCTAAAAATTACTATTTAGAAAATATCTTATTTGACTAAGTATCTTTTCAACAAAAATTTGAATAATATCTAATTTAAGTTATATAGAAAAAATCTAAAACTTAAATAATTTCAAATTTAGATTTAATTAAATATCAAAAATTAAGTTATAACCACTTAATTTGAAGATATCTTTTAAGTTAATATTCGAAAAGATATTAACCTAAAAAATATCTAAAATATTCCATTTTAAGTTAATATTCGAAAAGATATTAACTTAAAAAATATCTTAAGAATCATTAATAACTAATTCCTAGGATTCCTCAACTTGATTTAAAATTTAAATCAAATATTCAAATTTAAGTTAGATAAGAAAAATCAGTTGATACAACTAATTTATAACTTAAATAGGAATATTTAATTAAATAACCTCCAGAAATAATCTAGTTAGTTAAAATTCTATATTTAATTAAATACAAGAAAAATACAAATAGTTTGGCTAGAAATAATATCTAAACTAAAAGTGTTTTTCTTAAAATTAACTTTAAAATATTAAAATAAAAATAAATTTCATATATTTTAAAAGTTAATTATGTTGCTAATTCAATTTTATTAGGTCAAACTAATATAATCAACCTAGTACAGTTATTTAAATCAGGCAAATGGGCCTTCACAATTGGGGTAGTTCATGTGAGGGGGTGCTGGGTTCAGTATGTTGTACCCACTTCTATGGCTCCCAACTCTCACACAAGGCCCAAAAGAGAGGAATTTAACGTTAAAATAAATAACTGTTATTAATTGAATAGGTCCAATAACTAAATGGACCTAAATAAAATCTATCATGGTGTGACATTTTATTTAGCAACAACCTATATGCATCTATATTAAAACAAAATAAACATATAGGCTCACACAGGTACACACTTGGATGGATCTTATCATGTTGCTAGGTCATACACAGATGAAAGAAGATTGTAAAATTTATCTGTTACAAATTATTAACTTGACCAAGGGAGCCATCAGATCATTAGATCTGGCAAAAAGTAACCATGGCTATTTGCAATCAAGTAATAAAAGTGTTGAAAACTTACACACAAGTTAAAACCACATACTCCTGCAACAAGGTTAGCTGGATAGTTGGAAGTAGGATTTATTTAATTTTAAATAAATAAATTTTGAAATTAATAATTAAATAAAAAAATATTTAATTTTTTTTAAAAAATAATTTAATTTTCGAAAATAAAAAAAATATTTATTTTAAATTTCGAAACTATTTAAAAAAAAATATTTAAAATTAAACCTATAATTTTGAAAAAAAAATTAGGTTTCAACCAACCTAAATATTATTTCAAAATTTACTAACTACTTTTAAAAAATAAATGTTATTTTATAAATAAAAATTAAATAAAAATTAGAAAAGATAAATTAAATATCTTTTTCAGATTTTTAAATTTAATTTAAATAAATAAAATAACAAAATTTAAAAGTTAGCAAAATATCTTACACCTATTTAAAATTACATGATTATAATTATCTTATTTTAAATTTAAATAAGGTCAAAATATTTAAAAAAAAAATCTAATTTTAAAATAGTTAAAATCTAACCTTAAATTTAAAAATAAGATAAGATATAATCAAATTTAAAAATAAGATAGATTATTAAGCAAAAAGATAGATATTTACTAATTTAAAATTCAAATTACACTAATATCTTGAATTAAATTTAAAAAATATTAAATTAATTCATAATGATAATTAGAATTGAATTAGGAATAGTAAATCTATAATTACAAAACTACACAAAAAATCGGAAGTTAATTCCATGAAAAAGCATGAAAAATCGAAGAAAAACGAAAAAATTGCGAGCTGTACGGACAGTTTTCGCGATCGCAGGAAAATTTCAGCACAACTCCGATTTTTCCGAATCTTCAAAAAAACATAACTAATTCAAATTAAATCGAAATTGAGTTCTGTAAAAAAGTAACTTGCTTAATTTTTTCCATACTATCCAATAAAAATAATTCCAGAAACAGAATCGCAATTCTTTTTCACGAAAATTTACAAACATCAATCAATCATCAAATAACACTCAATACAACATGATACCTTCCAAAAAACAAACAAACAATCGTTTTAAAGTCCAAATTTCTTCTAAGTAAATCAGTCATCAAAAAACACTCAATACAACATGTTGTTTAAACACCCTAAATATGAACTTTCTAAAACAATAAATTAAACACATATAAAGTTAAGAAAACCTTACATTGATGCAGCGAAATTAATGTCTCCTTCCACTCAGATCTCTAACCCTTGTATCCTTTCTGTAGCAGAGTATAATCAAGATATGAGCCCGAATGTCCTTCTTCTTCAAGTTTGATCCTTCACAGTCTTCCAATCTATGATTGAGTTACTGCTTGCTGTGTGTGGGCACTTACTCTCTCACTTGGGTTCGAAATTTATGAAGAAGAAAAGAGAAGAGGGATTTCGGCCAGGTATAGAAAGTGGGGAAGGCTCAGTTTTTCTGAAGAGAGAAATTTTTGTCAGAAAAGGTTATTGAAAACTTATGATTTGCTTGAGCCATCACTTTCTATTTATAGGCAACTACTCGGTTTAGGTTAAGAATTATTTGGCATTAAAATAATGAAAATATTAATTTGAAAAACCCTTAATAAGTGGTCGGCCATGGTGTTATAGTGGGCCTCACTTGATTTTGCAGTTTTATCAAATTTTATCTCTATTTTCTCAAAAACGCCAATTTTCCAATTCTAACCTTTTAAATGCCAAAACTAATTAAATAATAACTAAAATAGATTATTAAATAATATTATCATTTAATTTAATTATTAATTAGACATATAAAGTCCATTAATAAATAAATAAACCTAGAATCTCTTTTCTTTGCAATTTCACCCCTGCTTAGTGAAAATTCATAAAATTAGACATAGTCTAACTTTAGAATTATAATTGATCAATCACGAATCAATGAGTCTTACAAGCAGAATGTTCTCAACTAGAATGGGGACCATGGATCTATATGCTGAGCTTCCAATAAGTGAACCAAATTTACCAAGTAAATTCCTACTTATTAATTCTTCATTGAATCCACTCTTAGAACTTAGAATTGTACTTTCAGACTTATATAGAGCATATTGTATGTTCCACGATATCAATATACTATCTCATTTAACCATTGTTATAATCTTATTGTGATTTAAAGATCCTCTATATAGATGATCTACATCGAGATGGGATTTCTTTACCGTTCTCACCCCTCAATGTATTTTTCCCCTTAAAACACTTAGCTACCTGTAAATGGTGTTTAGTGATCTAATAATTAGTCAGTTAAACAAGAGCTCATCCATTTAATTCTATTTGCTAAGCTCGAAGGGAATCATCACTTTACTTCTATACACCAGTAGAAGCTATAGATTAAATATTTATGTTCAGCACTCTCACTCAATCATACTATCATGTTCCCAAAATATACGTATCACCCTGACCTAAAAGTAGGCTTAACTAATAAATCAAAGAACATGAATAGCACTCCTGAGTTGAGCCTAAGCATATAAGGATTTAGATTCTTCTAATCTTAAGATAAACTACTGATATTGACTTGGAAAGATATGTATAATGGTAAGTTTGTAATATCTTAACTTAGTTGCAATATCGGTCCAGTCCAATGTATACTCCATACATTCGAAACTAGTATACTTTACTAATGTCCTGGAAAGAACATAACACTTACTCCAAGTGTAAGTACACATCATCGCTGATTATCACATTAGTGTAAATCCAATAACACTGATGTAACAGGGACCAAGTCTTTTGATTCATATGATCACAATCACATTCCACTGTGTTGACGATACTGTAATTGTGAATAAACATATGATCTCGATTTAACTGATTTTGTGTGTGTGAATGTAATAAACATATTTAAACATTAGCATGTAAAATTCATGCAAACATTAATCACTTCAAATTTCATATATTGATAACTAATCAGATTGTGAAGAGTTTTATTTAGGGCATAAAACCCAACATTTATACCTTTAGCAGGGATTATCCGGGCAGAACCTGTACGTGATTTTCAGCACAGATCCTCATTATCCAAGAATAATGATTCTTCCAAGTAAGTTAGTTTAGCTTAAGAGGATCTTCACGCATACTGTCCATAAATATTCCAGCATTCAGGTCTTTATGAAATCCCTAATTTTGTGGGATTGACTTGCACCAACAAGAAATAATAAGAAACCTTCCTAGTTTCCCTCTTTAGTTTTATTTGTTTTAAGAAATCTAATTATTATATTGTTTCCGAATAAAAAGTGGAGCCATTCTATTGTACAAGGTTCCGAAAATCATATTTTCTAGAGAGCATTTACGTTGTTAAACAATTGTAAACTTTTCCTGAGAATTATTAAGAAACTCACTTTGCCAGCTCCTTGTGATTTTAATAAATCTTCAAAGTAGTTGTAAAGACCGCTTAGTTTAATTTGGGAATTCGCAGTTAATTATGATTTAATTATGAAAATTATTTATAGATACTTAAATAATTATTTATGTTGTTATATTCGATTCCTGAATGCATTTTTATGTCATATAGTGAGATTTCATATTTTTGCATTTTCGGTGCCCGGCAACATGGAACTCGGTGTTTGGCTCAGTAAAATCATAACTTAGCATGTTAGTATTGTGGGACGGTTATTTAGATATTGGGAATGTCGGGATTGGTCAGGAATTTAGAATTTCCCAAAAATACCTTTTAGTACCCCTTTATGTTATTTTAGTGTGGAGGGGCAAAATGATTTTGCTCCAATTATGTTTTGTCCTTTAGTGGATTTATTATTATTGTGTTATGTGATTTATTTTATGTGTGTTGGCTGAATTACTTAAAAAAAAAAACCCTTTTCTTTATCTCATTTATTCAAAAGTTAGAAAAAGAAGAAAAATTAAAGAAAAGCAAAATTCATTTTCCTCAAACTCTCTCTCTATTTCGGCCCTCTTTAAGCAGCAAGAAGCTGGGCATTTTCCTTGGTAATTCAAGCTAATTTTAACCAGATTTAGTGATCTCTAATTGTTGGTAAGGTTTCTATATCTTTCTTCTATGTTTCTTAGAATTTTTGAAGAGAAATGATAGGTTGCATGCTTAGTTTTTGTTGTTGTTGCTGCTGTGATTATGTGTTGATTCCAGAAGTTTAAGCATGCTTCATTTAGTGAAATGAAATTGGTGTTGATGCATGTTTGGTTGGTTTTTAGCTAGTTTGGAATTTTAGCTCAAAAACTATGATTTTCAAGGTAATTTGATGAATTTCGTGGCTGTAGTTGTTGTAATTGTTTAGTGTTGTTTTCTGAGGTTATATTATGCATGTTGAGTAGATTCAAGCAGGTTTGAATGCATGTTAGAGGGGTTTAGCCAAGCTTGAGTTTTGAACTCAAAGCTTGGAGCTCTAATGGCATTTTTCATATCTGTGATTTCTGGGTTGTTTTGATGCTTTGGAAATATTTATTGGGGTATTTAGAACAGGTATGGAAGGTTTGGTATGAATTGGGTTTAATTTGAGTGAGTTATGAAATTTTGATTATTTCCTGCACTGAACCGGAATTCTGGTTCAGCAACCGGTCTACCGGTTGGGGTGCCAGGAATTCCCTGAACCGGAATTCCGGTTGTAGAACCGGTCTGCCGGTTGGGGAAAAATTGGGAACCCTACTTCTTCCCATTTTTATGTTATTTAGGGTATTTCCATGCTTTTTATCGATAAGGAAACTTCTAGTTTCTAGTTTAAGTCCTTGGGAAGTGATTTAGCGTGTCACTTATCAGTGTTGTGATTATTATGGTTTAGGAGCCTGTAAATCGTCGTGCAGTTCGTTCCACTCAGGTTGACCGGCACACCTGAATTCAGAATCGAGGTAAGATTAGTATAAAATTATGTATATGTATTACATGTTTAGCGTGCATGTTAGGAAGCCTATTAGATTACATTAGATATGTATGTTGGCTTCATACCATCCGAGTGTATCACATCGGTAAGGCTAGAGTATGACTAGCAGTTGGAGTATGACCAGTGTACCGAGTATAGGCTGATACTAGGGTTGGTGGTACTGTATTGTTTGACCGTATCACATCAGTAAGGCTAGAGTATGACTAGCAGCTGGAGTATGACCAGTGTACTGAGTATAGGCTGATATTGTAACACATCGATAAGGCTAGAGTATGACTAGCAGTTGGAGTATGACCAGGGTACCGAGTATAGGCTGTTACTCTGTCAAAAGTTCTATCGTACGAACGTTCGGGACTCAGTATCGTGTGGGACACGACAGTTAGGGTTGTGGTCAGGGGTATGGGCGTCTGATCATAACCCGGGATTTATGTATGATTATGATTTATGCTTTTCTTACTGAGTCTGTTGACTCACAGTGCTATGTGTTGGAATTTATTTTACCAGGATCTTAGATCTACTCACAAGTATGTTTATTAACACCCTAAATATGAACTTTCTAAAACGATGAAATAAACACATATAAAGTTTAGGAAACCTTACATTGGGTGCAGCGGAATATAATGACTCCTTCCGTTCAGATATCTAGCCCTTGATTCCTTTCTGTTGCAGAGCATTATCAATATCTGAACCTGGATCTCTTTCTCTGAATCTTTGATGCTGAAACTCCTTCTTGCTGAATGTCTTTCTTCACGATCTTCCTCACTATGATTGAGGTATCACTTGCTGTGTGTGGGAACTACTCTTACACTAAGAATTTCGAAATCTCAATGAGGAAGAGAGAGAGAGTGGGTTCGGCCAAAGATAGGGAGAGAGAAGGCTCAGTTTTTTCTGAATGAAAAAGTAGAAAATTTAAGTGTAATTTTCCTGAAGCCTTCACTATCTATTTATAGCATTCCACTAGGGTTAGGTTTGAATTATTTGGCATTAAAATAATGAAAATATCAGTTTAAATTTCCTACAAAAGTGGCTGGCCCTATGCTAGTGGATTTGGGCCTCATTTTTTGCAATTTTGCAGTTTTACCTTTTCTGCATCTGATTTTCTCAAAAACGCCAATTTTCTAATTCAACCATTTAAATACGAATTCTAACTATTTAATAACTATAAATAATTATTAAATAATATTGTCATTTATCATATTTATTAATTGAACCATACAAAGTATCATAATTAACAAATATGCGCCTATAAATTCTTTCTTTACAATTTCACCCTTACTTAGTGAAAAAATTCACAAATAGACATAGTCTAAATTGAGAATTATAATTGATTAATCAAAACCAATTATATGAGTCTTACAAGCAATATTATCTCAACTAGTGCGGGGACCATGGGTCTATATAACCGAGCTTCCAATAAGTAGATCAAGAATTTAGCACTAAAATTCACTAACTTATTAATTCTTCGTTGAATCCACGCATAGAACTTAGAATTGCACTCTCAGTTATATAGAATGCTCTATATGTTCCACCATATAGACACATCATTAGTTATACATTGTTATAATCCTAATGTGATCACTGATCCTCTATATGAATGATCAACACTGTAAAGGGATTAGATTACCGTTACACCCTACAATGTATTTTATCCTTAAAATACTTGACCCCGTATAAATGATATTTCAGCTTATGTGAAATGAGTACTCCACCATTTATGTTTGTTTGGTCAAGCTCGAAGGAGATCATCCTTTGCTTACTATTCGCCAGATAGAAGCTATAGATTCCATGTTTATGCTAGCGCTCCCACTCAGTTGCACTACCGTGTTCCCAAAATGTACGTATCACCCTGACCTAAAAGTAGGTTTAACTAACAAATCAAAGAACACGAATAGCCTTTCAAGATTGAGCCTAATCATAACAGGATTAAGAACATTTGATCTAGGATCAACTAGGCGATGTTGACTTGAATAGATATTACGGTAAGTTTAATAAATCTAAGTCAAAGTTCAATATCGGTCCCTTCCGATGCATACTCCATGCATCCAACCTGAGCTTTACTTTAACCAATGCTCTGGAAAGAACATAGCACTTCTCCAAATGGAAGTAAACTCTGTTGTAGATTATCATATCAGTAAAACCCTATGTCTGATAAATCTAGGAAACTTTATTCACATAGTCATGTTTACTTTCCAATGTGTTGACGGCACAATAAACAGGATCAAGTATGTGAAAAGAGTTTCAGATGAATTTATACATTATGTACATATAATCATTAAATAAATCATGTGAACCATGCAATATTAAATGTTATTTCTGATCTATATTAATAAGTAAATCTGATTATATTGAAATGAGTTTTATTTAGGGCATAAAACCCAACACTATGTTTATGTGTAGCTAAGGGCAAGGCCAAAGCTGAAGAGCCGTGAGGACGAGCCGATGAAGATTGTACATGTCGGGGCGGTTAGGCCTGGAGCTTACGATCCTCGGGTCAACAACGCTTTTGTAGTTAGTCGTTCGACAACAAGTATTTTGTAATAGACAGTAAACTTTTTGTAAAGTATTTTGTAAATGGGATCCCAAAGTATTTTATATCAAATATTATATAAGTTTAATTAAAAGCAAAAAAATTTTAATTAATCACGATTTCCATAAACCTCGTTGATTAGCAACGAGCTGCACAGTACGTTTGAAAATCACGTAATACGCCTATGCTAGTTAGGGTGTTACAATTTTGGTATCAGAGCCGCCAGGATGTCTTCCGAAGATCGTCACGACATATACAATCATCATCAGCAGTTAGCTCGTTCTACGGTTCAGTAAGCTTTTATTGCTTTAGTAGTTTATTTAATTATTATGAAATAAGAAAAGCTTGATAGGAAGCATGTTAGTAGCCTGATAGTAGAATAGGCGCATGTTTTTAATTTTAAAATTAAGCGGCATTAGTAAGCTCTCGTTGATCATGACCTGATGTGCAACTCTTGGTTTCGCAGGCTGTTCACACTAGATGGACGCCAGGTGGAACACCAGGAGTCAGGGCAACTCAGTCGGGTCAAATCAAGGTTAGGGAGCTCAGTTTCCCCCAAATGTTAGGGGTCGTGGTAGAGGTCCCAGGGGCAGGGCTCGTGGTCGGGGTGATGTTAACCCACCACAGACTGCCCAAGCCAATCAGGAAGCCTAGAATTGGGAAATTAGGTTTGCTAAAATGCAAACTTGAATAGAGGAAAAAGATAATGAGATTCAGAGATTGAGACCGCAAGGTGCTCCTGCAGTGCCTGTGCCAGAAGTTCCAGTGGCACCTGCCCCTGTTGTCCAGGCCGAACCAGTAGTAGCGGCAAATAGAATGGAACCCCTGTATGTAAGGTTCCGCTAGCAGGCACCTCCGGTTTTTCTAGGAGGTCCGGACATCATGAAAGTCGAGCAGTGGCTAACAGTGATTACGAGGATATTGAACTTTATGGGTGTCACCGGGAATGACAGGGTGGTGTCTGCCACCTTTCAGTTTCAAGAGGATGCATTGGTCTGGTGGGACATGGTGTCCCAGATACATGATGTCACTACAATGACCTGGGAAAAGTTTCACGAACTTTTTAACGCAAAGTACTACAATGAGACCGTTAGAAGTGCCAAAAGGAAAGAGTTTACCCACCTGACCCAGAAGGACAATATGAGCGTTACTGAATATACAACGCAGTTTGATCGGTTGGCGAGGTTGGCCTCGAGAATTGTGCCAACCGATTTCAGTAAAAAGGAAAAATATCTGGATGGACTAAATGTGAAGATCAAGCATGACCTAATGATCACTACAGACGACAAGACCACCTATGCTGAGATGGTGGAAAAAGCACTGCGAGCTGGTGGCGCAGTTGGATGCATCTCGGAGTCAGTTAGGACTCCAGTGAGTGGTGGGGCTCCTACCCCTCCTGCATCAGGCTTTAGCAGGGGAGGTAGTGATTCGGCCATGGACCAGAAGAGGAAAACATCCACTATAACTGGTGGCTCGGGCAGAACAAGAGGTTCCGGGGGAACCAGAGTCGAGGCGGTCGTCAGGGTAGTGCTGAGACCCGTTTTTCGTACCCAGAGTTCCCTAGTTGTAAAAGGCACCATCTGGGTGAGTGCAGAGGTCAGGGGTGCTTTCAGTGTGGCATGCCCGGACACTACAAGAGGGATTGCCCTCAACTCAGAACAGAAGCACCAAGGGCTCCTGTGAGACCCACTCCAGCTAGGGTATTCGCCATTACGCAGGCTGATGCAGAAGCCAGCCCTTCAGTGGTCACAGGTCAGCTCTCAGTTAACAACTCTTTTTCCTCAGTATTGTTTGATTCTGGGGCCACACATTCTTATGTGGTAGCCAGAATCTTTAGTAAATTGGATAGACCGCATGATAGTTATGAATCAGGGTTTGGAACCCTATTACCTGGCAGACAGTTAGTTATCTCCAAAAGGTTGATTAGGTCTATGCCGATTAGAATAGACAGTAGAGAGTTAAGTGCTGACCTAATAGAAATGAGCTTAGTAGATTTCGATATTATTCTAGGAATGGATTTCCTATCTAAATACTCAGCCAGTATTGACTGCAAGAGGAAGATGGTAATCTTCCAACCGGAAAGTGAGGAACCATTTGTATTTGTTGGTTCAGTTCGGGGATCTCAGATCCCGGTGATTTCGGCCCTGTCAGCTAGGGAACTACTATGTGGCGACTATTTAGGGTTTTTGGCTGTGGTGATGGACACCACTCGGCCAGATACCATTCGACCAGAGGATATCAAGGTGGTTTGAGAATTTCTAGATGTTTTTCCTGAAGAACTTTCGGGTTTACCACCTCAGCGGGAGATTGATTCGTTATTGATTTGGCACCCGGAGTGGAACCGGTCTCCAAGGCTCCGTATAGAATGGCTCCAGCTGAGCTTAAAGAATTAAAGATTCAGCTTCAAGGGTTACTTGACATAGGGTTTATTTGGCCTAGTGTGTCACCCTGGGGAGCTCCTGTATTATTTGTCAAGAAGAAAGATGGGTCTATGAGAATGTGTATTGACTATCGAGAGTTAAACAAGCTAACAGTGAAGAATAAATATCCACTACCTAGGATCGATGATCTTTTTGATCAACTTTAGGGAAAGACGGTCTTCTCCAAGATTGATCTCCGATCAGGTTATCATCAGTTGAAAATCCGAGAGGAGGACATTCCTAAGACGGATTTCCGTACTAGGTATGGACATTACGAATTCTTGGTTATGTCATTTGGACTAACCAATGCTCCTGGAGCATTTATCTTGATGAATAGAGTATTCAAGGATTTCCTCGATATCTGTGTAATTGTGTTTATCGACGACATCCTTGTGTACTCTCAATCATAAGAGGAGCACGAGTTACATCTTCAGATGGTTCTGCAACGGCTTCGGGAACACAAGCTTTATGCCAAATTCAAGAAATGTGAATTTTGGCTATCTCAGGTGTCTTTCTTAGGGCACATTGTGAGCAAAGATGGCATCAAGGTGGATCCAGGGAAAATAGAATCCGTCAGGGATTGGCCAAGACCGAAGACAGTGACAGAAATTAGAAGCTTCTTCGGTTTAGCCGGTTATTATCGTCGGTTCGTGAAAGGGGTTTCTAAGATCTCAGCACCCTTAACCGAACTTACAAAGAAGAATCAGCGGTTTGTGTGGTCAGATAAATGCGAAGCTAGTTTTCAGGAGCTGAAACAGAGGTTGATTACAGATCCAGTGCTAGCTTTGCCTTCGAACAAAGAGAAATTTGTAGTTTATTGCGATGCATCCAGACAGGGTCTGGGGTGTGTGTTGATGCAGGCCGATCGAGTTATCGCTTACGCCTCCCGTCAGTTAAACGATTATGAACAGCGATACCCGACTCATGACCTAGAGTTGGCCGCAGTAGTATTTGCCTTGAAGATCTGGCGGCATTACCTTTACGAAGAAAGGTGTGAAATCTATACCAGCCATAAAAGTCTCAAATATTTCTTTACTCAAATATTTGGAGTTGGTGAAAGATTACGATTGTGAGATTCTCTATCACCCCGGGAAGGCCAATGTAGTGGCCGATGTCTTGAGCAGGAAAGGTCCCGAGCAGGTAGCTAGCATGATTCAGATCTCACCTCAGTTAGCAGAGGACATGGTTAGATCCAGCATCGAGTTTATGGTAGGCCAGCTTCACAACCAGACGCTGCATTCTGATCTGTTAGAAAGAATTAAAGTCGCTGGTGGTACTGTACTGTTTGACTGTATCACATCGGTAAGGCTAGAGTATGACTAGCAGCTGGAGTATGACCAGTGTACCAAGTATAGGTGATACTACGGTTGGTGGTACTGTACTGTTTGATCGTATCTCATCGGTAAGGCTAGAGTATGACTAGCAGCTGGAGTATGACCAGTGTGCTGAGTATAGGCTGATACTGTAACACATCGGTAAGGCTAAAGTATGACTCGCAGTTGGAGTATGACCAGTGGATCGAGTATAGGTTGTTACTCTGTCAAAAGTACCGTCGTACGAACGTTCGGGACTCAGTATCGTGTGGGACACGGCATTTGGGGTTGTGGTCAGGGGTATGAGCGTCTGATGATAACCCGAGATTTATGTATGATTATGATTTGTGCTTTTCTTACTGAGTTTGTCGACTCACAGTGCTATGTTTATGTGTAGGTAAGGGCAAGGCCAAAGCTGAAGAACCGTGAGGACGAGCCGATGAAGATTGTACATGTCGGGGGAGTTAGGCGTGGAGCGTACGATCCTCGGGTCAACAGCGCTTTTGTAGTTAGTCGCTGGGCGACAAGTATTTTGTAATAGACAGTAAACTTTTTGTAAAGTATTTTGTAAATGGGATCCCAAAGTATTTTATATGAAATATTATATAAGTTTAATTAAAAGCAAAAAAAATTTAATTAATCACGATTTCCATAAACCTCATTGATTAGCAACGAGCTGAACAGTATGTTTGAAAATCACGTAATACGCCTATGCTAGTTAGGGTGTTACAGTAATACAGGAAAAAAGGGGATTAGGCTATTACCATAATCACGGGACCAAATCTCTATAAATCTTATGTTCTTATTTGCTTAAATTTATTATTTATTATTTATTATTTCATCACTTTAGCTGACTCAACATTGTTGGCTAAAATCGAGGTCAACAATAACACTACAAGAATTGTTATTTTTCTGGCTCATTTGGTCAAGTGCGTCGACAAAAGTTTCTGGCAAAGGGTACCCAAAATAGGGCCAAAATTTTCTTAGGTAAGTGTTTCCTGGCCCAAAATTGCTCCTGCAAAAGTGACATTTACTGGTGCTAACTCTGATCAATGAAAACAAAGATTAACGACCTAAAAGCTTCCTTCTCCTGAGATAGAGCTTACCTTGCTGACTTGAATTATCTATTTGAGATGATATTTTGTGAGTGTGTAATTATGTTGAATATTTTAACTATTTATTTATTTCTTAATCACATGGAAGGGAGAAAAGAAACATCTTGTTCTTTCTTCAATAATTTCTGATCTCTAGTGGACCTCTGAGTAGGATTCAAACGTTGAGACTAGTTGACATGCATATATAATTTATGTTATACTATTGAATAATAAGCCCTCAATTCTCTATCTCTATTTATAGAGAATTCATGTGCTTGAGAGTCCTTAGTTGGCATTCATAAAAAAAACTGTAATGAATTATGAGATCAATAAAGAATTCCCTATAATTTTTGAATTAGATCACAGAGATATGGCGAGCTGTCCGAATCCCTTAATTAGTGTATTATGTATTTATAGCCCTCCCAAGCTTATAGCCCTATAAATAGTGATTCATATTCAGAGATACTATTGTAAAAGCTCTAAGAAAAGGGATTATTTTCCTTGTTCTTAAGTCAATACAAACCAAGAGGATTAGGCTATTACTGAACTGCTTGAGGCTGAACCTCTATAAAATTCCCGTGTCTTTATTTACTTTATTATATTACATACACATTATACTACTTGTCCCTTACAATTTAGACTCACTGTCGTTGGCCAAAAGAGAGGTCAACATTTTGGTGCTTTCATTGAGAGTTGAACTCAAGATCGTTCTCAAATCCAATCTCAAATAAAATGGTGGTACAGACTTGTAGAGGTCTGGTTGATCCGGAAAATCCACAGGCAGTGGATCCTACACTGCAGAACCCAGGGAACACAAGGGTACCACCAACCACAAATCTCGAACAACCCTCGATCGTAGGTCACGGTATGACGACTCCTGTGAGTGGAATCGCGTCTCGTGTGCAAGAGACTGGGAATACCGTTTAGGAGCTAATCAGGGCATTCCCAACACTATCTTTCTACTCGTAACCAATGTCCGAACAAACTCCCAGGGAGAATCCTACAAAGTTTACTGCATTTCCTATCCTGACAGAAGATATAGAAAGTGTGTACATGGCTACTCAATCGTTAGCCCCGTACAAGAATCCCGCACCCATGAAAAAAGATGTAAGCAAGAGAGACATGACTAAGTTTTCTCGTTTTCATGTGGATTATGGCCATGACACCAATGAATGCAACAATCAGAAGCGGGAATTTGAATTTCTGATAAGATAAAATAATCCAAACGTACATAAGTATGTCAAGGCTGATCAAAATCAGAGGGGCGATAACAACCCAGGTTTACTACCACCACCAGTAGATGGACATCTGCAAGATATTATTGGAGGGCCGCACATAGCTGGAGATTCGGGCAAAGCCCAGGAAAGGTATGCCCGAACAGTACAACATGAGCCAGAAGAAGTAATTTTGGCTGTCGAAGAAAGGAAACCAAAAATACCACGGGCAGGGGAGCCCACTATAACGTTTAGTGATGAAGACACTATCAAGATCACTTTTCCGCACAACGACCCGTTGGTCGTGGAAGTCCAGATAGCCAACAAGATGGTGGCCCGAACCATGATAGACAATGGAGCCTCTTCCAACATCTTATTCAAGACAACGTATGAAAATATGGAACTCCAGCTCAAAGATTTAACATCCTGTCTCCAGACCGTGTATGGTTTCTCCAGCCAAGGTGTCGCACCTCTGGGGCAAATTTGCCTACCCCTCACTGTTGGGCAAGCTCCGCAGAGCATAACTATAATGGCACAGTTTCTAGTATTGGACATTCCATCAGCATTTAATGTCATGTTAGGCCGACCAGCTTTATATGACTTAAAAGTTGTTACGTCAATATTCCATTCATGCCTTAAGTTCCCAACAAAGAATAGGTTGGGGTGCCGAAGAGGAAACCAGGAAGTTGCTCGGGAATGTTATAACCTTGCCATAACCAAGGCTAAAAAGGAAGTATCCTCTAGCCAGAGTTCGGACAAGGGAAAAACATTGCTAAATAGGGCACCTCCCAAGGTGAGGATGAAGATGTGGATCCTCGACTTGGGGACCCAAGCAACAATGTTGGACCAGTGGAGGAACTAGAAGAGATTGGAAAAGGTTTGTTGCTCAAAGTAAAATCAGTATTGATAAAATTTATGAGAGCAAACCTAGACATTTTTGCCTGGTCACATGAGGATATAGTCGGAATTGATCCTTCTATAATTTCGCATGTCCTAAATATTGATCCAAACTTTTGGCTAGTTCAACAAAAGCGAAGACTGTTAGATAAGGAGCGAGGTCTAGCTCTTAAGGAAGAGGTAGAGAAGCTACGCAACAACAATTTCATAATTGAAGCTTTCTACCTGGCTTGGGTCGCTAACCCCATACTGGTACCCAAGCCAAACAAGAAATGGCGAGTTTGTATTGATTTCACCGACCTCAACAAGGCGTGCCCCAACGACTATTTTCCACTTCCAAGAATAGATCAGCTTGTGGACGCAACAGCAGGGCATGAAATATTGAGCTTTATGGATGCCTATTTGGGGTATAATCAAATCAAAATGCATCCACCAAACCAAGAACATACAAGTTTCCGAACAGATATGTCAGGTCGTTTGGTCTCAAAAACGTTGGAGCTACATACCAAAGATTGGTAAATAAGAGGTTTAAAGACCAGATTAGATGAAACATGGACGTGTACATGGATGACATGCTCGTCAAATCTAGGAAAGCTAGGGGGCACATAGATGATCTAGACGAATGCTTCAAAGCCCTCAGGGAGTATAACATGAAACTCAATCCCTTAAAGTGCTCCTTTGGAGTAAGCTCGGGTAAGTTTCTGGGCTTTATCGTCAGCGCCTGAGGAATTAAAGCAAGTCCAGAGAAGATTCAAGCCCTCCTAGATATGAAATCGCCAATAAGAACCAAGGAAGTTCAAAGTTTGACTAGTCGGATTGCCACACTCAGCAGATTTGTTTCAAAATCAACAGACAAGTGTGTTCTGTTTTTCAACATCCTGCGAGGAAACAAGCAATTTGAGTGGACGGAGGAATTTGAAAAGGCTTTTCAAGAGCTAAAAACACAACTCGCAAAACCTCCTATACTCTCAAAACCTCTGGACGGAGAAGAACTTGGGATATACCTAGCTGTCACGGAGCATGTTGTAAGTGTCGTACTGATCAGAGAGGAAAACAACATTCAACATCTGGTCTATTACATTAGTAAAAGACTCATTGAGGTTAAAGGTCGATATGTTGGAAATTATTTTACCAGGATCTTGATTTACTAACAAGTATGTTTCATTAACATCATAATATGAATTTCTAAAACAATGAAATAAACACATAAGAGTTTAAGAAAACCTTACATTGGGTGCAACAGAATATAATTACTCCTTCCGTTTTCCGTTCAGATCTCTAGCCCTTGATTCCTTTCGGTAGCAGAGCATTACCAAGATCAGAACCTAGATCTCTTTCTCTCCTTCTTGAGCCCGATTCTCCTTCTTGCTGATTGGATTCTTCACAGTCTTACACGCTATGATTGAGATACCACTTGATGTGTGTCGGCACTCACTCTATCACTCAAGTCTGAATAATTGAAGAAGAAAAGAGAAGGAATAGTGGTTCGGCCTAAGGAAAATAATAGGAGGCTCAATTTTCTGAATAATATATTTCATCAAACTTTTTGTCTTAAGCCATCACTATCTATTTATATGTAACCACCTAGGTTTAGGTTAGATTTAATAAGCATTAAATAACAGAAAAATTAATGGTAAAATCCACTAGTCTGACCGGCCTTAGGATGTTATTGGGCCCCACTTTGCAATTTTGCTATTTTGTCATTTTTCCATCTCATTTTCTCAAAAACGCCAATTTTCCAATTTAACCACTTAAATGCCAATTCAAATTATTTAATAACTAAAAATTAATTATTAAATAATATTGTCATTTAATATATTTATTAATTAGACTAATAAAGTCTCTTAATTAATAAATAAAAGCTAGAATCTCTTTTCTTCAAAACTTTGCCCTTGCTTAGTGAAAATTCATAAACTAGACATAGTCTAATTTTAGAATTGTAATTGATTAATTAAAATCAATTAACTGAGTCTTACAAGCAGTATGGTCTCAACTAGTATGGGGACCATGGGCCTATATAACCGAGCTTCCAATAAGTAGACCCAAAACTTACAAGGTGAATTCATGTCTTATTAATTCCTTGTTGCATCCACACATAGAACTTGGAATTGCACGCTCAGACATATAGAACGTTCTATATGTTCCACGATATAGATACGCTATTAATTATCCATTTTTATAATCCCAATAATCAATGATCCTCTATAGATGATCTACATTTCATAGGGATAAAATTACCGTTACACCCTTTCAATGTATTTTATCCTTAAAACACTTGCCACCTATAAATGATATTTTAGTGAATTAATATAGTCACTAAAATGAACGTTCTATCATTTATCTCTATTTAGCAAGCTCGAACAAAATCATCGTTTCACTTCTAAATACCTATAGAAGCTATGGATTCCATATCTATGATTAGCGCTCCCACGCAATTACACTATCATGTTCCCAAAATGTATGTATCACCCTGACCAAAAAGTAGGCTTAACTAACAAATCAAAGAACATGTATAATACTCTTGAGATCGAACCTAACAATATCTGGATTAAGATCATTTGATTTAGGATCAACTAGGTGATATTGAATTGAATAGATATTACGGTAAGTTTATCATATCTAATCAAAGTTCAATATCGGTCCCTTCCAATGTATACTCCATACATCTGGTACTAGTAAACATTGCCAATGCCCTGGAAAGGACATAACACTTATCCAAGGTGTAAGCATACATATCGCTGATTATCATGCTAGTCTAAATCCAGTGAACTGGAAAATCACGGAATTAAACTTTTCGAACATATAATCAAGATTATATTCCACTGTGCTGACAACACTATAATCATTAACAAATACATATCTTCTGGACTTAATAGAATTTATACATTAAATATAATCATGAAATAAATCATGTGAACCATGCAACATAAAATGTTATTTCTGATCTTTATTTACTAGTAAATCTGATTATGTTGAAATGGGTTTTATTTAGGGCACAAAACCCAACAAACTCTCACTTGAACTAATATTAAACAAAAAGTGCATTTCAAATAATCTCAACACCTTGATATACAAATCAAGTGTAGTATGTAATATACTCTCCGTAATAGGATCTAACAGGTTGTATTCAACACAACCTTTTCTCCACCATTACATTTCCTTAATTACAAAATTCTAGATATTGTGAAATTCCTCTCTATATGTCTACTCCTCTAGGAATACTGAATTCTTTACTTTTAGGCAACTACTTTTGCGTTAATCAGGAAGTAACACTAGTAGTTAATAAATGTTAGAACAAATGCCAAAAATGTATAGAACATTCCTTAGACTGAATAAGTATCTTTCCTGCAACTTTAACATTCAGTCTCTCTCTCTCGTAGACTTAGACACTTCAGATAGGTTTTTACACTTCTCCAAAATCACTAGTCCACCCCCAAAGTAATCACCATCTCATCAGCAGACCTTCTAGCACTAAGGCAAGTCTAGAAATCTGATTTGTTGTAGTCTAAGAGTATTAAATACACCCTTATCGACTAACATATAGTTCCTCTTTTTAATCTTAATATTCACTTGATTGTCTTCCAATGTTCCTTTCCTAGATAAAATTACAAAGTACTCAGGTCGGATGACCACCATTGAAAGTACAATTTTTAATTTCTACAATTCGTTTTATTTCATGTTAAGCTAAAGATCAAGTCAGATCAGTATAATTGCTTTGATGTAAGTTACTAAGGTAACAAACATATTTCCAATCAATAAAAGAATAAAGATGTTTATTTCAAAATTCAAATTGAGTCGAATGTATTAGCATGTCATTAATTTACCATAAAATGTGTACAAATGGTTTGGTCGAGCCCGAAACCCCGAACAGACAAGAAATCACACTCGCAAAAAATATAAAAAAGTGACCTAGAGTCATAAGTCTACTCGGTCACTTGGGGGGCACCTATACCTGTACAAAGCATTTGGTAAAAAAAAAATTGCACGATGATTATAAATAGATAATGAAATTCATTAAACAAAAGCATGCAAACCCAGGTTTAAAGGCTGCCCAGTCAGCTAGTTGTCTGAAAAGTGAAAAATAAATTCCAAGTTTAAACACTGCTTGGTCAGTCACTTTGTCTTAAAAAAAGGCCTTATGACCAAATAAATAAAAAAAAAAAGAGAGATAAAAAAGAAAGCATTCAAACGGCTTGAGTCCCAGGCTCTTTGTACATCTCAACCGAGTCAGCTGGAGCAGGAGGATTGTTTGTCTCAGCGGGGGCACTTCAACATTTTGGTCAGCTGGAGAGGTGGAAGTGGTCGCGTCGGATTCCCCATAGACCACCTGAGCATTGCAGTACTCAAGAAACATGTCCTTGGAATCGCCCAAATATTCAAAATTTTCCTGGGGATTGGCCTTCCAAGAGTCATAAAAAATCTCAAGACCAGCTGTCTCTAAGGCATTCACTTTCCCTCCGAGCCACTCCACTTTGGATCTCTGCTGCCCGGCCTCTGACTTATACTTCTCAACCACATCTCTAAGCTCTTCCTCCTTGGTCTTCTTCTCTTCTTCCAACCTGCGGAAAACAACCCGGAGAACCTCCCATTCTTCTTGAAGGTTGGTCACTTCCTTGGATAAGGAGGCAATGGCGGCTTCAAGCTGATCGGCGGCTTGTAGATCTTTGGTCAGTTCAGCCACCTTATTCTCAGCAGCAAGAAGTATTTTATTGACCTCTCCCAGCTCTATCCGGACAACCCTAGGTTGAACCCTGGCTTCATCGGCGTCCTTCTTGACCAAGTCTACTTCCACCCTCATAGTGTTGGAAATGGCAGCATTCTTAGAGGCAGCCGACTTAGCTCGGGAATAAGCGTAAGCCATCTTCAGACCGGTCTGTACAGAGAAAGAATATTAAAATCTGAACTAAGTGAAGGAGGACAAAAATAAACTATCAGAAAGGACTTACCCTTGAAAGCTCCTTCAAAACTCCTCCCATCACAAACTCTAGAGAAAGGTCATTATCTGCCCCAGCCAACTGCTCGTTCACCTTAGGGACTGACCGAGTCACATAGTGAGTGAGCATTTTTTTGCCTCTTTTGGTCTCTAGATGTAGTACCGAAGGTGGAGCAAGGGCCTTGATCTGCTCGAATCCGTTTTTGAATAGCTCGAATCTGCCCCCTCACCTGCTCTGGCCTGTCTGAACTACCTCCTCGAGAATCCTTAGACTTCGTCATTTTTGGGACAGGAGGGTCTACAACGGTTTGCTCCTTGGAGAGGTCAATGACCACTTCAGCTGGTGCCTTCTCTCTAGACGGGGTTGTCTCACCGCCCTTGGACTTCTTAGCCAGAGGAGATAAGCCCGAGCTTCCTCCCACTCTCTTCTTCAGAGCCTCAAGCATTTTTTGAGACTTGTCTGCATGAAATGAAAGTAACATGGTTAGAAAAAAGCATGAGAAATATGAAGGAATGATAATTAAGAAGGTTAAAAACAAGATGGAGTACCCTGCACTTCGGCAGGGGCGGAGTACCTTGCACTTCGACAGGGGCATCTGCCCGAATAAGTACTGATGGGGCATCGTCATCCGACGAGTCTTCTTGCTCCTCCAGGACGGCTTTCCCCTTTCCTACTACAGGGGTGGATGGCTGAGCAGGTAGACCGGGATCCCTGATCTGGATCATATGTTTGATGGGCCTGTGCTCAGTCAGAAGTTTCTTCTTACTTTTAAGCGGCCTTTCCTGCTCTTCCTCAACCTCATCCTCCTGCTCAGAATATTCTTGAGCATGTTGCTCAGCCCCGACTCCTCCCTTCAACTTAGCCTTGCACTTAAGTTGAATAAGCTCCTTCTCCTGCTCAAAATGCTCATGAGCATACTGCTTGGTTCCTGCACCTCCCTTCAACTTAGCCTCACACTTCAGTTGAATGAGCTCCTTCTCTTGCTTAGCTCCCTTTGCCCGGCCAGCACTAGACTTCCTCTTCTTCTCCTTGACAGGCTGAGGAACGAAATCTGTTGGATAAAGCCCGTACTCTACAAAGTTGGCCTCTGAGGTCAATATGGTGGTATTCCGAGCATCATCCGAGAGCTGAACAATCCTTTGAGCTCTGTCCCTAAGAGCTAGCGTGAGGGGTGGACGGTAATATATAGGGATCTACTGAAACTGAGTGTAAGTGGTGCCCATGCCTTCCACGAAGTAATACTCGTCAACAAATTCCCAATTTTGCTCATGACCTTATCCGTGGTGCCTGTCAACTACTTCAAGTTTGGCTAAGAGAAGTAGAAATACCCTAACCTGCCTTGCTTGGGGGTAGACTTCAGGTCAAAAAACCAACTAACCTCGTGCAGAGAAGGCACACCCCACTTCTGGGCGGCGGAGAGAACAAACAGGGCAGACAGATACTTAATGCCCTTTGGAGTAAAGTGGGTCGAACAGAGGCAGAAGTAATCTGCCACTTTCCTATAGTAGGTGTGCAAAGGAAGCATTGCCCCTTGTTTAGTATGAGCACCCAACCAGGCACACATCCCCTTCTTCGGGTTAGTGGCTCGGTGAATTGAGGTAGGGACATTGTTGGGTTTTATGCCCTAAATAAAACTCATTTCAATATAATCAGATTTACTTATTAATATAGATCATAAATAACATTTAATGTTGCATGGTTCACATGATTTATTTCAAGATTATATGTACATAATGTATTAATTCATCTTAAATCCTTTTCACATACTTGATCCTGTTTATTGTGCTGTCAACACATTGGCAAGTAAACATGACTATGTGGATAAAGTTTCCTAGATTTATCAGACACAGGGTTTTACTGATATGATAATCTACAACAGAGTTTACTTGCATTTGGATAAATGCTATGTTCTTTCCAGAGCAATGGTTAAAGTAAAGGTCAGGTTGGATGCATGGAGTATGTTGGGTTTTATGCCCTAAATAAAACTCATTTCAATATGATCAAATTTACTTATTAATATAGATCAGAAATAACATTTAATATTGCATGGTTGACATGATTTATTTCATGATTATATGTACATAATGTATAAATTCATCTGAAACCCTTTTCACATACTTGATCCTGTTTATTGTGCTGTCAACACATTGGAAAGTAAACATGACTATGTGAATAAAGTTTCCTATATTTATCAGACACAGGGTTTTACTGACATGATAATCTACAACAGAGTTTACTTGCATTTGGAGAAATGCTATGTTCTTTCAAGAGCATTGGTTAAAGTAAAGCTCAGGTTGGATTCATGGAGTATGCATCGGAAGGGACCGATATTGAACTTTGACTTAGATTTATTAAGCATACCGTAATATCTATTCAAGTCAATATCTCCTAGTTGATCCTAGATCAAATGATCTTAATCCTGTTATTATTAGGCTCGATCTCGAGAGGCTATTCGTGTTCTTTGATTTGTTAGTTAAGCCTACTTTTGGGTCAGGGTGATACGTACATTTTGGGAACACGGTAGTGCAATTGAGTGGGAGCGCTAACATAAACATGGAATCTATAGCTTCTATTTGGCGAATAGTAAGTAAAGGATGATCTCTGTTGAGCTTGACCAAAATAAAAATAAATGGTGGAGATCTCATTTCACATAAGCTGAAATATCATTTATACGGGGTTAAGTGTTTTAAGGATTAAATACATTGTAGGGTGTAACGGTAATCTAATCCCTTTACATTGTAGATCATTCATATAGAGGATCATTGATCAAATTAGGATTATAACAATGGATAACTAATGATGTGTCTATATGGTGGAACATATAGAGCATTCTATATACTAAGAGTGCAATTCTAAGTTCTATGCGTGGATTCAACGAAGAATTAATAAGTCAGTGAATTTAGGTTATAAATTCTTGATCTGCTTATTGGAAGCTCGGTTATATAGACCCATGGTCCCCCCACTAGCTGAGATAATATTACTTGTAAGACTCATATAATTGGTTTTGATTAATCAATTATAATTCTCAAATTAGACTATGTCTATTTGTGAATTTTTCACTAAGTAAGGGCGAAATTGTGAAGAAAGAGTTTTAGGGGCATATTTGTTAATTATGATACTTTGTATGGTTCAAATAATAAATACAATAAATGACAATATTATTTAATAATTGTTTATAGTTATTAAATAGTTAGAATTGGCATTTAAATGGTTGAATTAGAAAATTGGCGTTTTTGAGAAAATCAGATGTAGAATTGAGAAAACTGCAAAATCCAAGTATGGCCCATTACTCTACATGGCCGGCCACTTGGAATGATTTTTTAAACTGATATTTTCATTATTTTAATGCCAAATAATTCAAACCTAACCCTAGTGGAATGCTATAAATAGATAGTGAAGGCTTCAGGAAATTTACACTTAAATTTTCTACTTTTTCATTCAGAAAAAACTGAGCCTCTCTCTCTCTCCCTATCTTTGGCCGACCACTCCCTCTCTCTCTTCTTCCTAAAGATTTCAAAATTCTTAGTGTTAGAGTAGTGCCCACACACAGCAAGTGATACCTCAATCATAGTGAGGAAGATCGTGAAGAAAGACTTTCAGCAAGAAGAAGTTTCAGCACTAAAGAAGGAGAGAAAGAGATCCAGGGTTCAGATATTGATAATGCTCTGCTACAGAAAGGAATCAAGGGCTAGATATCTGAACGGAAGGAGTCATATTATTTCGCTGCACCCAATATAAGGTTTACTAAACTTTATATGTGTTTATTTCATCGTTTAGAAAGTTCATATTTAGGGTGTTAATCAACATACTTGTGAGTAGATCTAAGATCCTGGTAAACTAACTTCCAACAGAGTATGCATCGAAAGGGACCGATATTGAACTTTGACTTAGATTTATTAAACTTACCGTAATATCTATTCAAGTCAATATCGCCTAGTTGATCCTAGATCAAATGATCTTAATCCTGTTATGATTAGGCTCAATCTCAAGACGCTATTCGTGTTCTTTGATTTGTTAGTTAAGCCTACTTTTGGGTCAGGGTGATACGTACATTTTGGGAACACGGTAGTGCAATTGAGTGGGAGCGCTAACATAAACATGGAATCTATAGCTTCTATCTGGCGAATAGTAAGTAAAGGATGATCTCCTTCGAGCTTGACCAAAAGAAAATAAATGGTGGCGTACTCATTTCACATAAGCTGAAATATTATTTATACGGGGTTAAGTGTTTTAAGGATAAAATACATTGTAGGGTGTAACGGTAATCTAATCCCTTTACAGTGTAGATCATTCATATAGAGGATCATTGATCAAATTAGGATTATAACAATGGATAACTAATGATGTGTCTATATGGTGGAACATATAGAGCATTCTATATACTGACAGTGCAATTCTAAGTTCTATGCGTGGATTCAACAAAGAATTAATAAGTCAGTGAATTTAGGTTATAAATTCCTTATCTGCTTATTGGAAGCTCGGTTATATAGACCCATGGTCCCCCCACTAGTTGAGATAATATTGCTTGTAAGAGTCATATAACTGGTTTTGATTAATCAATTATAATTCTCAAATTAGACTATGTCTATTTGTGAATTTTTCACTAAGTAAGGGCGAAATTGTAAAGAAAGAGTTTTAGGGGCATATTTGTTAATTATGATACTTTGTATGGTTCAATTAATAAATATGATAAATGACAATATTATTTAATAATTATTTATAGTTATTAAATGGTTAGAATTGGCATTTAAATGGTTCAATTAGAAAATTGGCGTTTTTGAGAAAATCAGATGCAGAAAAGATAAAACTGCAAAATTGCAAAAAGTGAGGCCCAAATCCATATTCCTAGGGCCGGCCACTTTTGTAGGGTTTTACCTCGTATATTTTCATTATTTTAATGCCAAATAATTCAAACCTAACCCTAGTGGAATGCTATAAATAGATAGTGAAGGCTTCAGGAAATTTACACTTAACTTTCTACTTTTTCCTTCAGAGAAAAACCTGAGCCTTCTCTCTCTATACCTAGCCGCCACCTTCTTCTCTTTCTTCCCTCTTCAATTTCGAAATTACTTAGTGTTAGAGTAGTGCCCACACACAGCAAGTGATACGTCAATCATAGTGAGGAAGATCGTGAAGAAAGACTTTCAGCAAGAAGGAGTTTCAACACTAAAGAAGGAGAGAAAGAGATCCAGGTTCAGATATTGATAATGCTCTGCTACAGAAAGGAATCAAGGGCTAGATATTTGAACGGAAGGAGTCATATTATTCCGCTGCACCCAATGTAAGGCTTCTAATACTTTATATGTGTTTATTTCATGATCGTTTTAGAAGTTCATATTTAGGGTGTTAATCAACATACTTGTGAGTAGATCTAAGATCCTGGTAAAATAATTTCCAACAGACATAACATTCAAGATCGCCCAGATAGCCAGACTTGTCCAAATCCCTCAAACGTACCTCAGTGATCTTGGACGGAGGGCTCACGCATCTGGCACCTAAGGCCACTTGCCTCTTGTGAGAAACTGCTTCAGTAAGCTCCTCGGTGATGTAGTCCACTCCTTTGACGAGAACTTCACCTTCTCCAAACACCGGCTCCCCGGCCTCATTGTATCCTCCAAATTTGGAGGTTCAGCCTCCTCCTGTTCCTTAGCCTCGGAAGGACTTCCCAGAGGGACATCGTCCTGTTCCTCAATTTCCTGGACCCCAATGTCCCCTTGGTGATCCCCCTCCTTCTGGACGGGTGGATCCTGCTCGACACTGGGTAGTGTGGCGAGCTGGGCCACGTGAGGATCGGATGCGTTGACCCTTCGCATCGTTTGCTTTGTTCGAGCCATAGTTGGACGGATATTGGGGTGAATGCCGAGCTACCGTGACAGCAGGAACAACAACGGGAATACCAAAGTTCCTCGAACTTGGTCGGCCAACAAGCAAAGTGTCAGTAACACGTGGCCAAACAACGTATGTCTAGGTGGACGGTAGATAGCGCCACCAACCTTTCTTCAACTCCCAAATGAAGCGGCCGTATCCCTCTCCAACGATCTGCTCGGAGTAGTAGTGGTGTTGTACTTGTTGATAATATTTTACCAAGATCTTAGATTTACTAACAAGTGTGTTGTTTAACATCCTAAATATGAACTTCTAAAACAATATTAAATAAACACATATAAAGTATGAGAAACCTTACAGTGGTCGTAGCAGAATATAATGTCTCCTTCCACTCAGATCTCTAACCCTTGTATCCTTTCTGTCGCAGAGTATCACCAAGATCTGAGCCCAAATGTCCTTCTGTTGAATCTGGATTCTTCACGATCTTCCACACTATGATTGAGGTACCACTTGATGTGTTGGGTTTTATGCCCTAAATAAAACTCATTTCAATATAATCAGATTTACTTATTAATATAGATCAGAAATAACATTTAATGTTGCATGGTTCACATGATTTATTTCATGATTATATGTACATAATGTATAAATTCATCTGAAACCCTTTTCACATACTTGATCCTGTTTATTGTGCCGTCAGCACATTGGAAAGTAAACATGACTAAGTGAATAAAGTTTCCTAGATTTATCAGACATAGGGTTTTAGTGATATGATAATCTACAACAGAGTTTACTTGAATTTGGAGAAGTGCTATGTTCTTTCCAGAGCATTGGTTAAAGTAAAGCTCAGGTTGGATGCATGGAGTATGCATCGGAAGGGACCAATATTGAACTTTGACTTAGATTTATTAAACTTACCGTAATATCTATTCAAGTCAATAATGCCTAGTTGATCCTAGATCAAATGATCTTAATCCTGATATGATTAGGCTCAATCTCGAGAGGCTATTCGTGTTCTTTGATTTGTTAGTTAAGCCTACTTTTGGGTCAGGGTGATACATACATTTTGGGAACACGGTAGTTCAATTGAGTGGGAGCGCTATCATAAACATGGAATCTATAGCTTCTATCTGGCGAATAGTAAGCAAAGGATGATCTCCTTCGAGCTTGACCAAACGAACATAAATGGTGGAGTACTCATTTCACATAAGCTAAAATATTGTTTATACGAGGTCAAGTGTTTTAAGGAATAAATACATTTTAGGGTGTAATGGTAATTTAATCCCTTTACAGTGTAGATCATTCATATAGAGGATCAGTGATCAAATTAGGATTATAACAATGGATAACTAATGATGCGTCTATATGGTGGAACATATAGAGCATTCTATATAACTGAGAGTGCAATTCTAAGTTCTATGCGTGGATTCAACGAACAATTAATAAGTTAGTGAATTTTAGTAATAAATTCTTGATATACTTATTGGAAGCTCGGTTATATAGACCCATGGTCCCCGCACTAGTCGAGATAATATTGCTTGTAAGACTCATGTAATTGGTTTTGATTAATCAATTATAATTCTCAAATTAGACTATGTCTATTTGTGAAATTTTCACTAAGTAAGGGCGAAATTGTAAAGAAAGAGTTTTAAGGGCATATTTGTTAATTATGATGCTTTGTATGGTTCAATTAATAAATATAATAAATGACAATATTATTTAATAATTATTTATAGTTATTAAATTAGAATTGGCATTTAAATGGTTGAGTTAGAAAATTGGCGTTTTTGAGAAAATCAGATGCAGAAAAGATAAAACTGCAAAATTGTAAAAAGTGAGGCCCAAATCCACTTGTATACGGCCGGCCACTTTTGTAGGAAATTTAAACTGATATTTTATTTATTTTAATGCCAAATAATTCAAACCTAACCCTAGTGGAATGTTATAAATAGATAGTGAAGGCTTCAGGAAATTTACACTTAAATTTTCTATTTTTTCTTCAGAGAAAAACCTAAGCCTTCTCTCTCCCTATCTTTAGCCGCCACTTCCCTCTTCTTTTCTTCTTCAATATTTCGAAAATCATAGTGTGAGAGTAGTGCCCACACACAGCAAGTGATACCTCAATCATAGTGAGAAAGATCGTGAAGAAAGACTTTCAGCAAGAAGGAGGTTTCAGCATTAAAGATTCAGAGAAAGAGATCCAGGTTCAGATATTGATAATGCTTTGCTATAGAAAGGAATCAAGGGCTAGATATCTGAAGGGAAGGAGTCATTATATTCCGCTGCACCCAATGTAAGGTTTCCTAAACTTTATATGTGTTTATTTCATCGTTTTAGAAAGTTCATATTTAGGGTGTTAATCAACATACTTGTGTGTAGATCTAAGATCATGGTAAAATAAATTCCAACAACTGGTGTCAGAGCCATGGTAATTGATTTACTTGCAAGAAATTTGGACTTTAAAACAATTGTTTGATGTTTTGGATGGTATCATGTTGTATTGAGTGTTATTTGATGATTGATTGATGTTTGTTAATTATCGTGAAAAATAATTGAATATCTGTTTCTGGAATTATTTTTATTGGATAGTATGGGAAAAATTAAGCAATTTATTTTTTTACAGAACTCAATTTCGATTTAATTTGAATTAGTTATGATTTTTTGAGTTTCAAAAAATATCGGGATGGTGTCACTGTCCCACCCGCGCGAAAACTGTCCGTACAGCTCACATTTTTTTTTTCGTTTTTTTTCGATTTTTCATGCTTTTTCATGGATTTAACTTCCGATTTTTTGATTAGTTCTGTATTTATACTATTACTATTCCTAATTCAATTCTAATTATCATTATGAATTAATTTAATATTTTTTAAATTTAATTCAAGATACTAGTGTAATTTGAATTTAAAAATAGTTAGTATCTATCTTATTTGCTTAATAATCTATCTTAATTTTAAAATTTGATTATATCTTATCTTATTTTTAAATTTAAGGTCAGATTTTAAATATTTTAAACTAAATCTTTTTTTTACATAATTTGGTCTTATTTAAATTTAAAATAAGATAACTATAATCATGTAATTTTAAATAGATGTAAGATATTTTGCTAACTTTTAAATTTTGTTATTTTATTTATTTAAATTACATTTAAAATCTGAAAAAGGCATTCATTTATCTTTTTTAATTTTTTTATTTAATTTTTATTTATAAAATAACATTTAAATTTTAAAAGTAGTTAGCAAATTTTGAAATGATATTTAGTTTGGTTGAAACCTAATTTATCAAAATTGTAGGTTTAATTTTAATTTTTTTTTTTTAAATTTCGAATTTTTCAATTTTTTTTTTTTAAAAAAAAAATCGAAATTTATTTTTATTTTTTTTTAATTAATTATTTAATTTCGAAATTAATTATTTAATTTAAAATTAAATAAATCCTACATCCAACTATCCAGCTAACCTTGTTCCAGGAGTATGTGTTTTAGCTTGTGTGTAAGTTTTCAAAACCTATTATTGCTTGATTGCAAATAGCCATGGTTAACTTGTTGACAGATCCAATGATCTGATTTTAACTCATGGCTCCCTTGGTCAAGTTAATAATTTGTAACAGGTATATTTACAATCTTCTTTCATCTGTTTATGACCTAGCAACATGATAAGACCCATCCAAAGTGTGCCTGTGTGAGCCTATGTGTTTAATTTCATTATAGATGCATATAGGTTAATATTGCTAAATAAAATATCATAGTTCTTGATAGATTTTATTTAGGCCCATTTAGTTTTTTTTTTTTTTAGGGGGGGGGGGGGGGGCTTATTCAATTAATAACCGTTGTTCATTTTAAGGTTAAATTCCTCTCTTTTGGGCCTTGTGTGAGAGTTGGGAGCCATATTAGTGGGTACGACATACTGAACCCAGCACCCCCTCACATGAACCACCCCTATTGTGAAGACCCATTTGCCTGATTTGAATAACTGTACTAGGTTAATTAAACTAGTTTAACCTAATAAAATTGATTAGCAACATAATTAATTTCATTTATTTTGAAATTAATTTAAGAAAATTATTGTTCAAAGAATTTTTTATTCTAAGCTAAACTATATGTATTTTCTTGTATTTAATTAAAAATAGAATTGTAACCATCTAGATTCTTTCTGAAGCTTAATTTAAATTTTTCATTAAATATTCCTATTTAAGTTGATATTTAGTTATCTACAACTAACCAGCTTAAATCTAAATATCTTTTGGATTTAAAATTTCAAAATTAAGTTGAGGAATTTTAGGCCTTGGTTATTAAGATTCTTTAGATATTTTTTTTAAGTTAATATATTTTCGAATATTAACTTAAAATGGAATATTTTCAAATTAAGTGGTTACAACTTAATTTTTGATATTTAATTAAATTTAAATTTGAAAATATTTAAGTTCTAGATTTTTTTTTTTTTTCTAATACAACTTAAATTAGATATTTTTTCAAATTTTGTGGAAAAGATACTTAGTCAAATAAGATATTTTCTAGATAGTTATTTCTAGACTACTCATTATTCCTAATATTAAATAGGAAAATATTATACATTGTGAAATTAATCATTTAAATAATTAATTTTGGTACAATTTATTTTAAGTATATTTTTTTCCTAGTATTAAACTAGAGATTAATAATTAAGCCTTCTCTACACTTAATTATTTATTTCTTGAATTTAATACATTTAATTAATTTGAAAATTAAATATCTAAGTTGATTTTCATCATGATACTTAAATATTTCTTTTTCATGACACTTAATTAAATAGAAAATTATTTTTAGTTGAAATTTATTTATTTTTTTTCTCAACTAAATTTAAATAATTTTCAAAATATATTTTTTCTTTATTTTATTAATCAAATTTCGAAATTGCATTTCTTAAATGCTGGAATTTCGAATTTTATTTGAAAAATAGATTAAAGTTGTAAATTATTTATTTTAATTTTGGACCAACTTAAATCAATGATTTTTTCATTTAATGATTAATTAAAATAAATGAAGTAAAATATATTTTTCTTTATTTTATTAATCAATTTTCGAAATTGCATTTCATAATGCAAGATGATTTTGAATTTATCTTGAAAATAGATTAAGTTGTAAATTAATTATTTATTTTAATTAATTCTTGGATCAACTTAAATCAATGACTTTTTCATTTATAGATTAATTTAAAATAAATTGAATTAAAGTATATTATTAGAAATTGAATTAATTAGTCAAAGGAAAATCTAGATAGATGATATTTTTGCTCTAAGTATTTTTCTAGTGTATTTAATTAAATAGAAAATTAATATTTAAGTTGATTTTCATCATCACACTTAAATATTTGAAATTTTTCTTATATATTTAATTAAATAGGAAAATTATATTTTTTGTTGTAAATTAATTTTATTAATTAATTTTGGGCCAACATTAAATTAGAATAATTTTTCCAGGATTAATTTTTTATTTTAACATGCATTTTCAAAAATTGTGTCCTTGAATACTTTAACTTTTCGAAATGCAATATATATTTATAGAAAATTAAATTTGAGTTGTAAATTAATTTAAATTAATTTTGTAACAACTTAAATTGAATATTTTTCTAAATATTTATTGGAAATTATTACTAAGATGGAAATAATTCATGTTATTTTCATATCCATCTAAGTAAAATTTATAAATATTAAATTAAAATTTATATTTAGAATTTTTCATTCTAAATTGGAAATTTTAATAAATATATATTTAAAATAAATAGATTAAATAAAGAGAATCAAAGAAAATAAAACTCTCTTTAAATAATGAGCTTTATTATTAAGATATTAGATCTCCATTGTGGGTTTTACACCGCGTTTGTTTTAGTGAGTAATCCTCCCTAATGGAGGAACATTCATTAGCAATTTCGCACCGATTAATCTCGAATGATAAGTAGTTTGTAAGTGTTTTGTATGGTATGGATCACCCTAATGGTGGCGACCATACTTGACTTGCAAATTATGAAACAATGGTGGAAGCTAATAAGATATAGAATTGCCTTGACTCTCGCCTAAACGGGACAACGCTGAATTCCAATCTTGATCGAATAAAAGGTTGCTAGAATGTTTACCATTTTAGATGAGCTGACAACTCTATTCAATGGATGGTAGCTTTGACTCTCGCCTAAACGGGACACTGATATCAGTTTGTTGAAAACCTTGGAAATTATTTAGGATTGTAAGTTTTAGTATTTTCACTTGTCATTCCTACTTGCTATATGTTTAATAATTTCTGAATTGTGTATGAATTTATATTGAACCATGTTATTTTCTGTTATTAAGTTGTAGTTTAATTTCGAAACTTCATTGTTGGTCTAACTTGGCTTGTTTATCTAATGAGATAAATCCCTAGTGGATTTTCACCATTAGACATACATAATAGTGTTAGATCTCGAAAGATAAATATTGTATATGCGACATCTAGTTGTTCATCAATTGATGACAACTTAGACTAGTATTTTTACGATATGAAACAAGAAGATTGTATAAATAAGATTACTTTGACATTCGCTAATCGATGCATCGTTGGATTCTTATTTATAAACGAAATTATCCTAATTCCTCTTAGCTTATTCATTTCGAATTAGCTTCAAAACATATCATTGGATGAATGGTCTATAAATCATTTCATGTCATTCTATATTTTCTCTTAACAAATTAAATGACGCATATGATTATAATCCCGAAATTCTATTCACAATTGATATAAATCCTCAATCTTAGAAATCTCCTACTTGTATGGGCAAATCAGACTTAGAATTAAATTAGTAGTGGTGGTCCAATATAGAATTACTCATTATATTTGGTATAAATTTTAAGTCTTTGACTTTAATTTTAGATTCCAAATAGAAATTTTCTTATATTTCTAATTCCAGATACAATACACTTACACTTTCTCAAGTGTTTAATATCCATCTTTTATTAATGGATTCAAACTGTATGGAATATGAGTTAGGTATTCTTTGACCAGGATCCACTTGCACTATTCTAAGAATTCTTTTATAAACCTAAATCATCAAAAGACACTACCATTTTTTTTAATCTATGGCATTTGTATCTTGTTCATAGTGGATTTGACAAGATCAATCTCTGCAAAGAGTTAATATGCCTATATCCACTGAAAGTAGTTCATCTCATTCGCAGATGGATGTACATTCAGGGGTAGATATGAGTTTTTCGTTGTATTCTTAAAACGATAACTCTAGATTATACCTTTTAGCAAGAAATTTGAAATGTTTAAAAATTTCTTAAATTTCTAGCAATGGTAAAATCCATTAAGGTAAGTGGTTAATGATCTTGCGAACTGATAGGGGTGGAGAAATAGTTAGTAGATATGCAGTTCAAAGATCATTAAATTATTTTTTGAATTATATCCAAACTTACCTCCCCAGAAATTTCGAGTTGCATGTTGATGATTAGTTACTAGTCGTTGCCTAATTCCTTCTATGGTAATACAATTTCAGAATGATATAATGGTTGTATACTTAATGTAAATCATTACTAGATTCATGGATGACCTAATCAAAATCTTAAGAAAAGCTAGAACTATTAACCATGGTTTGTTAGCTATTCTAAGTGATTAGGGGTGGACCATCCCATTGTCAATAGATAAGAAAGTGTTTTTTCAAACAAATACTACTTTTCTAAGAAAATGACTAAGTCTAAAAACAAGTAGCAAATAAAGGAGATATTTTTCTTGATTCCAAAAGTGTTCTATCATCTTATATAACATATGATGATCCCACTGCCTTTGTTGTTTTGTCACAACTGAAGAGATCAATACCATTTAGTTTTCTTCGACATAATTCACGGTACTTTGTCGTAGTGTGAGAGTTTCTAGGAACTCACCTTCTTATGACTTGGGAGACACTAGTGATTAAAATCCATTGTGAGTTTAAACAAGTAAGAAGAAAGCCAATAGAACTATGGTTTAATCCATTCACATGGAGTAACCTAAAGTTTTCTATTACAAGGACATAAAAGGAAATTTTCGTTTATAAGTCTATTCAATGGACTTAACAAACTTCCTGTTCCTAGTATTATAGGTTTGAGTTTATCTAAACCTATGGCTTGTAGTATACCTGGTAATTACTTACTCTAATTCAAGCAACTTACTTTAGTAAGATGCTGAAGCATTTTCTTTCTAATGGCAATCTATAGAAGCTTCTCGACTTCTAGGCATAGATTTTATTTATCTAAGGAAAAGTCTCAACTATTCCAGAAAAGATAAAGCCATGAAAGAATTTCTTAAATCAACAGTGAGAGGTCTTAGATATGCTTTTGTATGCCTTAGAGCAGACACCTGCTGTTGAGTGGGAGTAATGAGTATGTATCAGATTAATCCAGGAGAAGAACATTGGAAGACAATCAAGTAAATAATAAGATTAAGAAGACAATCAACCTATGGCTTGTGCTAGTAAATCTTTCTGATGAGATGGTGATTACTCTGGGGGTGGAATAGTGATTTTGGAGAAGTGTAAAAACCTATCTGAAGTCTCTAGGTCTACAGAGAGGGACTGAATGTTAAAGTTGCAGAAAAGGTACTTATTCAGTCTAAGGAAAGTTCTATACATTTTTGGCATCATTCCGAATTGCCTTAACTACTAGTGTTAATTTCCTAATTAACCAAAAGTAGTTGCCAAAGATATAGAATCCAGTATTGATACAAGAGAGTAGACATATAGAGAGGAATTTCACATTATCAATGATTTTGTGATTAAAGGAAGAGTAATGGTGGAGAAAAGGTTGTGTTTAATTCAACCTTTCAGATCCTATTACGAGGAGTTTACTACTACTACACTTGATTTGTTTATCGAGGTGTTGAGATTATTTGAAACGCACTTTTTTGTTTTATATTAGTGCAAGTGGGAGTTTGTTGGGTTTTATGCCCTAAATAAAACTTATTTCAATATAATCAGATTTACTTATTAATATAGATCAGAAATAACATTTAATGTTGCATGGTTCACATGATTTATTTCATGATTATATGTACATAATGTATAAATTCATTTGAAAACCTTTTCACATACTTGATCCTGTTTATTGTGCCGTCAACACATTGGAAAGTAAACATGACCATGTGAATAAAGTTTCCTAGATTTATCAGACACAGGGTTTTACTGATATGATAATCTACAATAGAGTTTACTTGCATTTGGAGAAGTGCTATGTTCTTTCCAGAGCATTGGTTAAAGTAAAGCTCGGTTTGGATGCATGGAGAATGCATCGGAAGGGAACGATATTGAACTTAGACTTAGATTTATTAAACTTACCGTAATATCTATTCAAGTCAATATCGCCTAGTTGATCCTAGATCAAATGATCTTAATCCTGATATGATTAGGCTCAATCTCGAGAGGCTATTCGTGTTCTTTGATTTGTTAGTTAAGCCTACTTTTAGGTCAGGGTGATACGTACATTTTGGGAACACGGTAGTGCAATTGAGTGGGAGCGCTATCATAAACATGGAATCTATAGCTTCTATCTGGCGAATAGTAAGCAAAGGATGATCTCTTTCGAGCTTGACCAAACGACATAAATGGTGGAGTACTCATTTCACATAAGCTGAAATATCATTTATACGGGGTCAAGTGTTTTAAGGAATAAATACATTGTAGGGTGTAACGGTAATTTAATCCCTTTACAGTGTAGATCATTCATATAGAAGATCAGTGATCAAATTAGGATTATAACAATGGATAGCTAATGATGTGTCTATATGGTGAAACATATAGAGCATTCTATATAACTGAGAGTGCAATTGTAAGTTCTATGCGTGGATTCAACGAAGAATTAATAAGTTAGTGAATTTTAGTAATAAATTCTTGATCTACTTATTGGAAGCTCGGTTATATAGACCCATGGTCCCCGCACTAGTTGAGATAATATTGCTTGTAAGACTCATGTAATTGGTTTTGATTAATCAATTATAATTCTCAAATTAGACTATGTCTATTTGTGAATTTTTCACTAAGTAAGGGCGAAATTGTAAAGAAAGAGTTTTAGGGGCATATTTGTTAATTATGATACTTTGTATGGTTCAATTAATAAATATGATAAATGACAATATTATTTAATAATTATTTATAGTTATTAAATAGTTAGAATTGGCATTTAAATGGTTGAATTAGAAAATTGGCGTTTTTGAGAAAATCATATGCAGAAAAGATAAAACTGCAAAATTGCAAAAAGTGAGGCCCAAATCCACTTGGATAGGGCGGCCACTTTTGTAGGAAATTTAAACTGATATTTTCATTATTTTAATGCCAAATAATTCAAACCTAACCCTAGTGGAATGCTATAAATAGATAGTGAAGGCTTCAGGAAATTTACACTTAAATTTTCTATTTTTCCTTCAGAGAAAAACCTGAGCCTTCTCTCTCCCTATCTTTAGCCGCCACTTCCCTCTTCTTTTCTTCTTCAATATTTCGAAAATCTTAGTGTGAGAGTAGTGCCCACACACAGTAAGTGATACCTCAATCATAGTGAGGAAGATCGTGAAGAAAGACTTTCAGCAAGAAGGAGGTTTCAGCATTAAAGATTCAGAGAAAGAGATCCAGGTTCAGATATTGATAATGCTCTGCTACAAAAAGGAATCAAGGGCTAGATATCTGAACGGAAGGAGTCATTATGTTCCGCTGCACCCAATGTAAGGTTTCCTAAACTTTATATGTGTTTATTTCATTGTTTTAGAAAGTTCATATTTAGGGTGTTAATCAACATACTTGTGAGTAGATCTAAGATCCTGGTAAAATAAATTCCAACATGATGTGTGTGGGCACTCACTCTATCATTAAAGGGTTCGGTTTTCAGAAGTGAAGAAAGAGGAGAGAAGGTGGCAGCTAGGTTAGGGAGAGAAGGCACTCAGTTTTTCTCTAAAGGAATAAGATGCATCATATTTTTCCTCAAGCCGTCACTGCCTATTTATAGGATGCCACCTAGGGTTAGGTTAGAATTATTTTGCATTAAAATAATGAAAAACCAATGATAAAAACCTACATAAGTGGCAGGCCTGGGCTTTTGATATTGGGCCCAACTTTCACAATTTTGCTGTTTTATCATTTCTACATCTCATTTTCTCAAAAACGCTAATTTTCTAATTTAACAATTTAAATTCCAATTTCAATCATTTAATAACTAAAAATTAATTATTAAATAATATTGTCATTTAATATATTTATTAATTAGACTAACCAAAGTCTCTTAATTAACAAATGTACCCTAGAAACTCTTTCTTTACAATTTTGCCCTTGCTTAGTGAAAAGTCACAAACTAGACATAGTCTAATTTTAGAATTATAATTGATTAATCAAAATCAATTAATTGAGTCTTACTAGTAGTATTATCTCAACTAGTATGGGGACCATGGGACTATATATCCGAGCTTCCAATAAGCAGACCAAGAACTTACCAAGTAAATTCACTAACTTATTAATTCATTGTTTCATCCACGCATAGAACTTAGAATTCAACTCTCAGTTATATATAACGCTCTATATATTTCACCATATAGATACGCTATTAATTATCCATTGTTATAATCCCAATTTGATCAATGATCCTCTATAGATGATTTACATTGTATAGGGATTAAATTATTGTTACACCCTTCAATGTATTTTATCCTTAAAACACTTAGCCCCGTATAAATGATATTTCAGCAAACTCAAATGAGTACTCAACCATTTATCTATGTTTATCCAAGCTCGAAGGAAATCATCATTTCACTTACTATTTGCTAGATAGAAGCTATAGATTCCATATCTATGTTTAGCGCTCCCACTCAATTGCACTTCCCTGTTCCCAAAATGTACGTATCACCCTGACCCAAAAGTAGACTTAACTAACAAATCAAAGAACATGTGTAATACTCCTGAGATTGAACCTAACCATATGAGGATTAAGATCATTTGATCTAGGATCAACTAGGTGATATTAAATTGAATAGATATTACGGTAAGTTTAATATATCTAAATCAAAGTTCAATATCGGTCCCTTCCGATGCATACTCCATGCATCCAACCCAAGCTTTACTTTGACCAATGCTCTGGAAAGAACATAGCACTTATCCAAGGTGCAAGTAAACTATGTTGTAGATTGTCATATCAGTTAAACCCTTTGTACTGTTAAACCTAAGAATATATCTTTAATCACATAATCTTGATTACTTTCCACTGTGCTGACAACAAAATAAACAAGAACATAAATGTGATTAGGGCTTGGATGAATTTATAAATCAAATAGACAAGTAATTGATAACATGAACCAAATGACACACAAATGAGTGAAAAATACTTCTGTTTCTTTATTGAAATTGAATAATAGAGATTACATTGAAATCGAGTTTTATTTAGGGCATAAAACCCAACAAACTCCCACTTGCAATAATATAAAACTAATCAGTACATATCAATTAATCCTAAATTCTGACGGTGCTTTTCGAATGCAGTTCCTGCCAAGACCTTGGTGAATGGATCAGCTAGGTTGTCCTCTGTGTCCACTTTCTCCACCAGTACATCCCCTCTTGCAACATATTCTCTGATGATGTGATACTTTCTTTCGATATGCTTGCTTCTCTTGTGGCTTCGAGGCTCCTTACTGTTGGCTATGGCTCTAGTGTTGTCACAAAGCAAAACCAGAGGTTTTTCCATTCCAGGAACGACACCGAGACAAGTGAAGAACTTTCTCAGCCAGACAAGTTCTTTGGCAGCCTCTGCAGCAGCTATGTATTCTGCCTCCATGGTAGAGTCTGAAATCACGGTTTGTTTAGCACTTCTCCAAACCACTGCTCCACCCCCAAGAGTAAACACCATCCAAGATGTAGAATTCCTATCATCAAGACATGCCTAGAAATCTGAATCGGTATAGCCTACGAGATTTAAAGCACCACCCTTGTAGACTAACACGAGTTGCCTTGTACTCTTCAAGTACTTCAAGATATGCTTAACAGCACTCCAATGTTCCTGTCCTGGATTTGTCTAATACCTGCTCACGCTTCCTACTGCATAACAGATGTCAGGTCTAGTGCATAACATTGCATACATTAGACTCCCAACTGTAGAAGCATAAGGAACTTTTCTCATGTCCTCTATCTCTTGAGGATCAGTGGGACACTGTTCCTTAGATAGATGAATACCATATCTAGAAGGCATAGTCGCCTCTTTGGTTTTGGTCATTGAGAATCTCTCTAAAACCTTATCAATGTAAGTAGTTTGAGAGAGAGCAAGGGATCAGTTCTTCCAGTTTCTTATAATCTGAATATCGAGAACATAGGCAGCTTCACCCAAATTTTTCATTTCGAATTGAGTGTCTAGCTACTCCTTGATGTCAGTCATTTTCTTGACATTGTTGCCAATGATCAAAATGTCGTCAACATAAAGGACCAGGAATACTACCACTTTGTTTTCCTTGAGTTGATAAACACAAGGTTCATCTTCATTCTGAAGAAAGTCGTAGGTCTTGATGATTTCATCAAACCTTTTGTTCCAGGAGCGAGAAGCTTACTTAAGTCCATAAATGGACTTATTGAGTTTGAAAACTTTCTTTTCCTATCCTGGAAGAACATAGCCTTCTGGTTGCTCCATATAGATGGTTTCTTCAAGAATTCCATTAAGGAAGGTTGTCTTGAAATCCATTTGCCAGATTTCATAATCGAACGCGGTTGCGATGGAGAGAAGAATTCGAATGGATTTGAGCATGGCGACCGGACTAAAAGTTTCCTCATAGTCCACACCTTCTCTTTGGGTGTAACCCTTGGCGACCAGTCTAGCTTTGAAAATTTTGACTTCACCTCCAGCGCCTCTTTGCTTATTGTACACCCACTTACATCTGATTGGATGATAATCATTAGGTGCGTCTACTATTCGAATTTATTTTACCAGGATCTTAGATCTACTCACAAGTATGTTTATTAACACCCTAAATATGAACTTTCTAAAACGATGAAATAAACATATATAAAGTTTAGGAAACCTTACATTGGGTGCAGCGGAACATAATGACTCCTTTCGTTCAGATATCTAGCCCTTGATTCCTTTCTATAGCAGAGCATTATCAATATCTGAACCTGGATCTCTTTCTCTGAATCTTTGATGCTGAAACCTCCTTCTTGCTGAAAGTCTTTATTCACGATCTTCCTCACTATGATTGAGGTATCACTTGCTGTGTGTGGGCACTACTCTCACACTAAGATTTTTGAAATTGAAGAGGGAAGGAGAAAGAGAAGGGTCGGCCAAAGATAGGGAGAGCGAAGGCTCAGTTTTTTTTTTTTGAATTAGAAGAAGTAATTTTCCTGAAGCCTTCACTATCTATTTATAGCATTCCACTAGGGTTAGGTTTGAATTATTTGGCATTAAAATAATGAAAATATCAGTTTAAATTTCCTACAAAAGTGGCCGGCCCTATACAAGTGGATTTGGGCCTCACTTTTTGCAATTTTGCAGTTTTATCTTTTCTGCATCTGATTTTCTCAAAAACGCCAATTTTCAAATTCAACCATTTAAATGCCAATTCTAACTATTTAATAACTATAAATAATTATTAAATAATATTTTCATTTATCATATTTATTAATTTAACCATAAAAAGTATCATAATTAACAAATATGCCCCTAAAACTCTTTCTTTACAATTTCACCCTTACTTAGTGAAAATTTCACAAATAGACATAGTCTAATTTGAGAATTATAATTGATTAATCAAAAGCAATTATATGAGTCTTACAAGCAATATTATCTCAACTAGTGCGGGGACCATGGGTCTATATAACCGAGCTTCCAATAAGTAGATCAAGAATTTAGCACTAAAATTCACTAACTTATTAATTCTTTGTTGAATCCACGCATACAACTTACAATTGCACTCTCAGTATATAGAATGCTCTATATGTTCCACCATATAGACGCATCATAAGTTATCCATTGTTATAATCCTAATGTGATCAATGATCCTCTATATGAATGATCTACACTGTAAAGGGATTAGATTACCGTTACACCCTACAATGTATTTTATCCTTAAAACACTTGACCCCGTATAAATGATATTTCAGCTTATGTGAAATGAGTACTCCACCATTTATGTTCGTTTGGTCAAGCTCGAAGGAGATCATCCTTTGCTTACTATTCGCCAGATAGAAGCTATAGATTCCATGTTTATGCTAGCGCTCCCACTCAATTGCACTACCGTGTTCCTAAAATGTACGTATCACCCTGACCTAAAAGTAAGCTTAACTAACAAATCAAAGAACACGAATAGCCTTTCAAGATTGAGCCTAATCATAACAGGATTAAGAACATTTGATCTAGGATCAACTAGGCGATATTGACTTGAATAGATATTACGGTAACTTTAATAAATCTAAGTCAAAGTTCAATATCGGTCCCTTCCGATGCATACTCCATGCATCCAACCTGAGCTTTACTTTAACCAATGCTCTAGAAAGAACATAGCACTTCTCCAAATGCAAGTAAACTGTGTTGTAGATTATCATATCAGTAAAACCCTGTGTCTGATAAATCTAGGAAACTTTATTCACATAGTCATGTTTACTTTCCAATGTGTTGACAGCACAATAAACAGGATCAAGTATGTGAAAAGGGTTTCAGATGAAGTTATACATTATATACATATAATCATGAAATAAATCATGTGAACCATGCAACATTAAATGTTATTTCTGATCTATATTAATAAGTAAATCTGATTATATTGAAATGAGTTTTATTTAGGGCATAAAACCCAACATCTACATATTCCCAGACTTTGTTCTTTTTCATGGAATCCATTTCTGAATCCATGCCGGTTGACCATCATTTTCGTTCTGGACTTGCCATTGCCTATTTATAGGTTAATGGATCGTCATCAATACCGTCACCAACGACCATATTGATTTCACCATCCAAGCCATAACGATATGGTTTAGTAAAAACGCTCCCACTACGACGAGGAGCGGTGATCTTCTGAACAGGAACTTTAGTTGTAGTTCTCTCAGTTGTATCAACTTGTAAAGGTTCAACCGAGGAAGTGGGATTATCCTGTAATTGAGTAGAAGAGGATGGAACATTAGAAGGACTTGTATCTGCAAGCATTTCCTCCAATACTACTTTACTTTGTGGTTTAAAATTCTTAATATAGTCATCTTCAAGGAAAGTGGCATTTGTGGAAACAAACCCTTTATCATCCTTGCGACTATAAAATAGTCCACCCCCAGTCTCTTTAGAATTTCCATCAAACATGCAAACCTCAGTTCGCTTTTCAAGTTTGCCATCTTTGTTTCTTAAGACATGAGCAGGGCACCCCCAGATTCTACAATGGCGTAAACTAGGTGTACAACCATTCTATAGTTCTAAAGGTGTCTTAGGGACTGATTAAGATTGAACAACATTTAAAATGTTGATCGCCATCTGAATTGCATATCCCCAGAAGGACGTAGGTAGAGTTGAGTAGCTAAGCATGGACCTAACCATTTCTAAAAGCGTGCGATTCCTTCTTTCTGCAACTCCATTCTATTATGGAGTGCTAGGGGCAGTTAATTGGGATTCAATGCCAAGTTTGATCAAAATATCTTTGAACTGCATAGCCATATATTCTCCACCCCAATCAGTTCGCAAGATCTTTAACGTTTTACCCAATTGGTTTTGAGCCAATGCAAGAAATTCCTAAAACTTTTCAAACGTTTCAGATTTCTTATGCATAAGGTAAATGTTACCATATCTAGAGTAATCGTCAATGAAAGTGACAAAGTACTCATAACCACCTCTAGCTTCGACATGTAGTGGTCCACATAGATCTAAATGTACTATGCCTAATGGTTCTTTGGCACGCTCTCCCTTTGCAGAGAAAGAACGTTTGGTCATCTTTCCTTCTAGGCAAGACTCGCATACAGGTAATTCACCTAAGACGACATTTTTTAATGGACTGTCTTTGGTTAGCCTATTGAGTCTGTCATAGCCTATGTGACCTAAACGTAAATGCCATAGATATGTTTCATAATCATTATCGATCTTTTGCTTTTTGTGGTTTCTAGGTTTAGCTACTTTAAACAGTTCGTTATGAAGCGCAAATGGTTCTTCTGGTCGTAGAACATAAAGCCCTGTTCCATGGATGCAACACAAATATGAATGTCATTTCGAGAAATGGTAGAACCAAAACTTGAAAAATCTAATTTGTATTGTTGCAATTGTAAGCATGAAACATAAATCAAGTTTTTACTAAAATTTGGAATGTATAAGACATTGTCTAATTCCAAAATTCTATTTTGAAACTTGAGTTTGGCTTTTCCTCTTTCTCTAACTGATACCATTTCGCCATTACCAACCTTAAGTTTTAAATCTCCTGATTTCAAATAATTCCAGTTTTCAAGCAATTGCAATGAACAACTGACATGGTTTGTAGATCCAGAATCAAGAATCCAGATGGATTGATCATTCTCTAAAACACATGATTCGAAAACTAAAGCATCACTGCTTAATCGTTTTTGAATTGTTGTTATTGCTGGTTCAATCTGTTGTGAAGGATAATTTGAGGAAGTGAAATCACTTTCTCTAATCTTCTCAACTGAGCTTGAAGTAGTAGGATTGTTGGAGCTATGAACTCTTTGCTCTTCAGATTGAACGATTCCTAGCTTAGCTGCTTTCTGGAATTTCATGTTCATCATGAGCAAGTGTAAAGTATTACTCTGACCAGGAGTCTTATTCACACTTTCAAGTTCATTCCTAAAGGCAATTTCCGGATGAGTGTTGGGATGTGGGTTGTACATTTTGGCACTACAAATATCAATAAACAGAAGTAAGTTTTGGTTCAATAAATTCATACACAAGTTTAGAAAATAACAAGTAATCAGATATGTTTGCAAAAATACTAAAACTCTAACATATTTTTATTTTCCAAGGTTTCCAACATAATGAAATACAGTGTCTCGGTAGGCGAGAGTCAAAGATAACATTAGTTGAATAGAGTAGTCAGCTCATCTAAAATGGAAACAATTTTAGCAACCTTTTATTCGATCAAAATGAGAATCCAACGTTTTCCCGGTAGGAGAGAGTCGAGGTTATTCTCATTTTATGAGTTTCTACCATTGTTTCATGTTTTATAAGTTTATCTCTAAGTACTCACCGTAGGGGGGAGTCTAATAGAGACGAAAACTTACAAAACACTTATCAAATGAGATCTTACGGTGTTAAATGCTTTCAACGAATAACCATCCATAAGGGGGACGAAGTCTAGTGTCTCGAGGTTATATTGAAAACATATAACTATTGTATAAGACCAACAATGGAGATCGAATATCTCTTTGATTAAAGCTCATTATTTAAAATAATGTATTTTTAATTAATCATTTATTTTAATAATGATAATTAATTAATTTAAAGTTGGTCCAAAATTAATTAAAAATTAATTTTTAACTTTAATTTAATTTTCAATATTTAATTATCGAAAATTATTATATAATAAAATGTATAAAATTTCGAAAATTATAAAATATAATAAAATAAATACTTAAAAGATATCTAATTTAAGTTGTTCCAAAATAATAAGATTTTCAACTTAAATATCTTTCAGCATATAATTAAATAACAAATTAAGTTGTAACCACTTAATTTGAAAAGATATTCCATTTTAAGTTGATCCAAAATTTTAACAAATTTTCAACTTAAAAAATATCCTAAGAATCTTCAATAACTAATTCCTAGAATTCTTCAACTTAATTTTGAAATTCAAAAAAAAAATATCAAATTCAAGTTGATCCAAAATTAGTAAAAAAAAAACTAATTCTCAACTTAGAAATAACCAATTCTACAACTTAAATTGGAATATTTAATGAAATATTAAAAATTAAGCTTCAAAAGAATCTAATTAGTTACAATTCTATATTTAATTAAATACAAGAAAAATACATATAGTTTATCCTGAATTAATATCATTAAACTAAGTGTGTTTTTCTTAAATTAATTTCAAAATATTCGAATGAAAAATAATTCCATTTATTTTGAAATTAATTATGTTGCTAATCAATTTTATTAGGTTAAACTAATTTAATTAACCTAGTACAATTATCCAAATCAGGCAAATGGACCTTCACAGTTGGGGTTATTCATGTGAGGGAGAGTTGGGTTCAGTATGTCGTACCCACTGCTATTGGCCCCCTAACTCTCACACAAGGCCCAAAAGAGAGGAATTTAACCTTAAAATGAACAACTGTTATTAATTGAATAGGCCCAAAAACTAAATGGGCCTAAATAAAATCTATCAATGTGTGACATTTTATTTAGCAACCTAGTTCATCTTAATTAAAGAAAATTAAATGAACAACCTATATGCATCTAAACTCAAAGTAAACATATAGGCTCACACAGGCACACAGATTTGGATGGATCCTATCATGTTACTAGGTCATACACAGATGAAAGAAGAATGTAAAATTTACCTGATACAAATTATTTACTTGACCTATTGACAATTGAACCATGGGTTAAAATCAGATCATTGGATCTGTCAACAAGTTAACCATGGCAATTTAGATCAAGCAATAATAGGTTTTATAAAACTTACAAATAAGCTAAAACACATACTCCTGCAACAAGTTGGATAGTTGGATGTAGGATTTATTTAATTTAAAATTAATTAATTTATTTAAAAAAATTTGAAAATAATAAATAATAAAAAAATATATTCAGTTTTAAAAAAAAAAAAAAAAATTGTTAATTAAAAAAAATTAAAATTAAATCTACAATTTTTGAAAAATTAGGTTTCAACTAACCTAAATATCATTTCAAAAAAAAATGCTAACTATCTTTTAAATTTCATGTTATTTTATAAATTAAATATTCAATAAAATAAAATTATAATTTAATATCCTTTTTCTGATTTTATAATTTAATTTAAATAAAAAAATAACAAAATTTAAAAGTTAGCATAATATCCTATATCTATTCAAAATATCATGATTATAATAATCGTATTTTAAATTAAGGTCAACTTATTTAAAAATAGAATAATTTTTAAAAAAATATTAATATCTGACCTTAAATTTAAAAAATAAGATAAAATGATCAAATTTAAAAATAAGATAATTAATTAAGCAAAAAGATAGATTTTTACCTATTTTCAAGTTCAAATTACACTAATATCTTAAATTAATTTTAAAAAATACTAGTTAATTTAATTCTGATAATTAGATTTGAAATATGAAAAGTAAAAATCAAAATACAAAACTACACAAAAAAACGGAAATTAATTTCATGAAATAGCATGAAAAATCGAAGAAAACGAAAAAAATTGTAAGTGGTACAGATAGTATGCATTGTCCACACGCACACGAGGGACAGCCTGACCAAGAAGACACAGCGCAGGAGGCTGCATGCAGCTTCTCCGCGCGCGCATCCCAGGGTCAAATTCAGACAACCTGCCTACAGACTAAGGAATCTCGGACAAAGGCGTGTCTGAACCCGCACACGACCGAGAAAATAGGTCATCCACGCGCATAGGGTGAGTGATGTCACCCTAATATTTTCCGATTTTCAAAAATTCATAACTAATTCAAATAAAATCGAAATTAAGTTCTGTAAAAAATGAATTGCTTAATTTTTTCTAAACTATCCAACAAAAATAATTCTAGAAACGAATATTCAATTATTTTTCATAAAATTTCACAAGTATCAATGAATCATCATATAACACACAGATCAACATGAAACCATCCAAACCACACACAAATCGTTTTAAGTCCAAATTTCATGAAAGTTAATCAATTACCATGGCTCTGAAGCCAGTTTTTGGAAATATTTTACCAGGATCTTAGATATACTAACAAGTATGTTGTTTAACATCCTAAATGTGAACTTCTAAAACGATATTAAATAAACACATATAAAGTATGAGAAACCTTACAGTGGTTGCAGCGGAATATAATGTCTCCTTGCACTCAAATCTCTAACCCTTGTATCCTTTATGTCGCAGAGTATCACCAAGATCTGAGCCCGAATGTCCTTCTGTTGAATCTGGATTCTTCACGATCTTCCACACTATGATTGAGGTACCACTTGATGTGTGTGGGCACTCACTCTATCACTCAAGGGTTCGATTTTCAGAAGTGAAGAAAGAGGAGAGACGGTGGCAGCTAGGTTAGGGAGAGAAGGCACTCAGTTTTTCTCTGAAGGAATAAGATGCATCATCTTTATCCTCAAGCCATCACTACCTACTTATAGGATGCCACCTAGGGTTAGGTTAGAATTATTTGGCATTAAAATAATGAAAAAATAAATGATAAAAACCTACATAAGTGGTCGGCCTGCGCTTTGGATATTGGGCCGCACTTTTACAATTTTGCTGTTTTATCATTTCTACATCTCACTTTCTCAAAAATGCCAATTTTCCAATTTAACCATTTAAATGCCAATTTCAACCATTTAATAACTAAAAATTAATTATTAAATAATATTGTCATTTAGTATATTTATTAATAGACTAACTGAAGTCTCTTAATTAACAAATGTACCCTAGAAACTCTTTCTTTACCATTTTGCCCTTGCTTAGTGAAAATTCACAAACTAGACATAGTCTAATTTGAGAATTATAATTGATTAATCAAAATAAATTAACTGAGACTTACAAGTAGTATTATCTCAACTAGTATGGGGAACATGGGCCTATATATCCGAGCTTCCAATAAACAGACCAAGAACTTACCAAGTAAATTCACTGACTTATTAATTCCTTGTTGCATCCACGCGTAGAACTTAGAATTTCACTCTCAATTATATAGAACGCTCTATATGTTCCACCATATAGATACGCTATTAATTATCTATTGTTATAATCCCAATTCGAGCAATGATCCTCTATAGATGATTTACATTGTATAGGGATTAAATTACCGTAACACCCTTCAATGTATTTTATCTTTAAAACACTTAGCCCTGCATAAATGATATTTCAGCAAACTAAAATGTGTACTCAACCATTTATCTCTTTTTAGCCAAGCTAGGAGGAAATTATCATTTCACTTACTATTTGCTAGATAGAAGCTATAGATTCCATATCTATGTTTAGCGCTCCCACTCAATTGCACTACCATGTTCCCAAAATGTACGTATCACCCTGACCCAAAAGTAGGCTTAACTAACAAATCAAAGAACATGTGTAATACTCCTAAGATTACATTTAAATGGAGTTTTATTTGGGGCATAAAACCCAACACAGGTTCTCGAGTAGAAGAGTGTTCACTACTCACCTCCCAATCTTCAAAGCTTGAATTGGAGAACCCATCACTTGAAGAGGACGGACTGGCACGAAGACAAGGATGATCCTCGTACAAAAGTTGAAGCAGGTCCTGGTCAATTCGGTGTTCGCTTCCCCAAAACTCACCAGGATTCATCTACAAAAGACAACACACGAGATGAGTGTTTGGTCGGGATATCGGACAATAAACAGGTAAATATGCTGACCAAGAGTACTCAACAAATTAAAAGAATGAAAATATTCAAAAATAAGTCAAAAATCAGAAGTTTGAAATTTTTGGGTTTAGGGCTAAATTTCACGAAGCTTTGAATAAGCAAGGTGAAAGACAGATAATGTATGATCAAAAGGCCAACATCATGAACCGCGAAGTCTTACAAATTATTACAAAGAAAATCGCAAAGTTTTAAACCTAGATTTTCTGCCTTTCTTCTACAGCAAGGTCAAGAACGCATACTTAAAACTCAGAAATTAAACATGCAAAGTAAAAAGAAGAAGGAACAGAAAACTGTTGGAAATATTTTACCAGGATCTAGATTTACTACCAAGTATGTTTCATTAACATCCTAATATGAATTTGAAAACAATGAAATAAACACATATAAAGTTTAGTAAACCTTGCATTGGGTGCAGCGGAATATAATGACTCCTTCCATACAGATCTCTAGCCCTTGATTCCTTTCTGTAGCAGAGCATTTCAAGATCTGAATCTGGATCTCTTTCTCTCCTTACTTTGATGCTGATTCTCCTTCTTGCTGTTTGGATTCTCCTACAGTCTTACACACTATGATTGAGATACCACTTGATGTGTGTGGGCACTACTCTATAACTCAAGGATTTCGAAATTCAAAGAGAAGAAAAGAGAGAGGAAAGTGGAGCATGGCTTTTTCTGAAAGAAACAATATGCAAAGTCATGAGTTTTCTGAAGCCAACACTTTCTATTTATAGAATGCCAACTAGGTTTAGGTTAGAATTGTATGGCATTAAAATAATGAAAAAATAAATGGTAAAGGCTTTCCATAGTGGGCGGCCATATAAGGAAATTAAGCCTCACTTTGCAACTTTCCCATTTTGTTATTTTTCATTCCCATTTTCTCAAAAATGCCAATTTTCTAATTTAACCATTTAAATGCCAATTATAATTATTTAATAACTAAAAAAAATTATTAAATAATATTTCCATTTAATATATTTATTAATTAGACATATAAAGTCTCTTAATTAATAAATAAACCTAGAATCTCTTTTCATTACAATTTCGCCCTTGCTTTGTGAAAATTCATAAAGTAGACATAGTCTAACTTTAGAATTATAATTGATTAATCAAAATCAATTAACTGAGTCTTACAAGCAGTATGGTCTCAACTAGTATGGGGACCATGGGCCTATATAAACCGAGCTTACAATAAGTCGAACAAAATTTACCAAGTAAATTCCCTAACTTATTAATTCCTTATTGAATCCACACTTAGAACTTGGAATTGCACTCTCAGTCATATAGAACGCTCTATATGTTCCACGATATAGATACGCTATTAGGTATCCATTGTTATAATCCTAATTTGTTCAATGACCCTCTAATAGATGATCTACATTGAATAGGCACTAAATTACCGCTACACCTTCAATGTATTTTATCCTTAAAACACTTAGCTCCGTATAAATGATATTTCAGCGAAGTGAAATGAGATCTCCACCATTTATCTCTGTTTAGCCAAGCTCGAAGGATATCATCGTTTCACTTCTAAATTCCTATAGAAGTTATAGACTCCATATTTATGTTAGCGCTCCCACTCAATTATACTATCATGTTCCCAAAATGTACGTATCACCCTGACCCAAAAGTAGGCTTAATTAACAAATCAAAGAACATGTATAGTACTCTTGAGGTCGAACCTAAAGATATCAGGATTAAGATCATTTAATCTATGATCAACGGGTGATATTGAATTGAATAGATATTACGGTAAATTTTAATATATCTAATCAAAGTTCAATATCGGTCCCTTCCGATGTATACTCCATACATCCGATACTGGTACACTTTACCAATGTCCTGGAAAGAACATAACACTTTTCCAAGGTGTAAGAATACCTATCACTGATTATATCATGCCAGTCTAAATCCAGTGTACTGAAAAATCAGGGAATAAACTTTCGAACATATAATTAAGATTATATTCCACTGTGCTGACAACACTATAATCATTAACAAATTCATATGTTCTGGACTTAAATAGAATTCATACATTATGTATATATAATCATGAAATAAATCATGTGAACCATGCAACATAAAATGTTATTTCTGATCTTTATTAATAAGTAAATCTGATTATATTGAAATGGGTTTTATTTAGGGCACAAACCCAACAAAAACTTACTCACTGTTCGACGTCTGAGGTCAGTCCAAACGAAGCTGCTCGGATGCTTTTGGTAGAAATCCCATGACAGACTTGAAGTGAAAACCTTTTTTGCTCTGAGTTTGTTTAATGGAGAAATTGGTAAAAGTGAATTTGTGAAGGATGCTCAGCCCTATTTGTAGGCGAAAAAATGAAAAAATGGGTAATCATTTCAAAATGCCTTAGACGCATCGGTTCCCCCTAAAAGAAAATATTGGGAATCAAATATAATCAAGTGTAACCGTCAAACGTGGTGGGAGAAAGTAGGGTTTTGAGGGATTAATTGAGTCAGAGCATTAATTAGCCGAAAACTGAAGAGACGCCTGGTCAGCCTCACATTGAATCGCGAACAGATGCGCCTAACACGTGTCACCCATTCAAACGCAAGGACAGCTCGGATGAAGTCTACACGCAACTTCGGAAGTCTCGTATAGACTTGGGGGCAAATGTTATCCCAATTTTTGCACTCTAATATGACATCACATGATGGTGACATGTGGAATCAACTTTATGTATCTGCTTGCAAGAGATATGCCAAACAGAGCACCACATATATTCGCTCAGAGAAAGCCTTCTTAATCGGGCAGTGAGCAATCCGAACAGCACGCCAACACTTAGCAATTTTAGCTTTCGCATCGTGAGTCACCCAAGAAATCCCTATAATTTTGGGATCAGATCACAGAGATATGGCAAGCTGTCCGAATCCCTTAATTAGTATATTCTGTATTTAATATGCAATCTTTCCAATTATATCAATTGTAATCAGAAGGGAAATTCTTCCCTCCCAAGCTTATAGCCCTATAAATAGTGATTCATACTCACTGGGCAAAGGGTCGAACCCTTGTATGAGAAACCTTACAGTGGTTGCAGTAGAATTAAATGACTCCTTTCGCTCAGATCTCTAACCCTTGTATCCTTTCTGTAGCAGAGTATCACCAACATCTGAGCCCGAAACTCCTTCTTTGTGTTTGGATTCTTCACAGTCTTACACACTATGATTGAGGACTTACTTGATATGTGTGGGCATACACTCAATCACTAAGGCTTGAAGTTGTTTGTGAAGAGAGGCTATAGTATTTCGAATAGAGGAAGAAGAAGAAGAAAGATGTCTTATAAACCTAGAGAGAAAACTAGGTTTTTAGCTTAAGAGGCATTAGTTGGATAATGAGACCATAGCCTTCCTTTTATACTAATTTCAACTAGGGTTAGAGTTAAATTATTTGGAATAAAAAATTGATAAAAATAGAGTGAAAACCCCATCTAGTGGCCGGCCACATAGTGGGCCCTACCCTAGTTTATCTATTTTATCTATTTTTGTCATTTTTCTCAACTATTTTATCTATTTTTCACAAATACCACTTTTGCACTTTCAACCCTATAAATGCCAATAATATTTATTTAATAATTAAAATAATTATCAAATAAAATTGTCATTTATAATATTTATTAATTAGACTCCATAAAGTCTCTTAATTAACAAATAAATCCTAAAATACTATTTCTTCACAATCAAGCCATATCTTAGTGAAAAATTCATAAACTAGACATAGTCTAATTTTAGAATTATAATCGATTAACTAAAATCAATTAACTGAGTCTTACAAGCAGTTTGTCTCAACTAGTATGGGGACCATGGGCCTATATAACCGAGCTTCCAATAAGCAGATCTAGCATTTACCAAGTAAATCTACTAACTTATTAATTCCTCATTGCATCTACCATAGAACTTGGAATTGCACTCTTAGTTACATAGAACGCTCTTTATGTCCCACGATATAGATACGTTATTAATTATCCATTGTTATAATCCCAATAATCAATGATCCTCTATAGATGATCTACATTGCATAGGGATTAATTTACCGTTACATCCTTCAATGTATTTTATCCTTAAAACACTTAGCCACCTATAAATGATATTTCAGTGAACTAATATAATCACTGAAATGAGTACTCAACTATTTATCTCTATTTAGCCAAGCTCGAAGGAAATCATCTTTTCACTTCTATGTCCAGATAGAAGCTATAGATTCCATATCTATGATTAGCGCTCCCACTCAATTGTACTACCATGTTCCCAAAATGTTCGTATCACCCAAACCAAAAGGTAGGCTTAACTAACAAATCAAAGAACACAAATAACACTCTTGAGATCGAACCTAACCATGTCAGGATTAAGATCATTTGATCTAGGATCAACTTGGTGATATTTAATTGAATAAATATTACGGTAAATTTATCATATCTAATCCAAGTTCAATATCGGTCCCTTCCAATGCACACTCCATTCATCCAACCCAAACTTTACTTTAACCAATGCCCTGGAAAGGACATAGCATGTAACGCCCTAAATAATTAGGCACGCTACCCAAAATAATTATGAAACCCTAATCCCCTAACCGGGATTACTAATTAAAAACAGCGCAGAATTTAAACTTTTATATTAAACAGACTGAAAATAAACTTGTAATATATTTAAACTTTTTCAAACATAGTTGGGATCCCAAAAATATTTACAAAATTATTACAAGCTCTTTCTTACTAGCCGACCTAAGCGGCAAAACAGAATACAAAAGTCAACACTGTTAGACCCATAACCCGCTTGGTCTGAAGTGGCATGAACATGTACATTCTTCGCCCTGCTCCTGCAACTCATGGCTGATCAGCTAATGCCTTACCCTTTCCTGCACAGTAGAGCACCCGTGAGCCAAGCCCAGCAAGACAGTATAAATCATAATAAATATATTATGCTCATTCACATATGTCTGTATAGCACAGACCTGATCATTATTTCATCATGCCCATTTATGTCTACGTGGCGTAGACCTATGTGTTGCGCTCACACATCTAATTAAACCTACGTGACGTAGACCCACGTGTTACTCTCACACGTCTAAATACATTAAGGCCTTAGAAGCGGTTCATCTCGGTTATGAGTACCGAGTCCAACCTGATTATGCCTTGAGCACATAATCCTTAAATCTCATTTCAATTAACATGGCATGGCATTTATACACATATATCACTAGGGTAATAACCCTAGGCTATTAGACCGTTCCTATTAGGGTAATAACCCTAATCCCGGTTACTTAAACATTCATGCATATCATTCTCAACATAAGCGCCACTGCGCATACTCTACGTGCTAATCACTGTCTTACCTGTTGTCCTGCAATAGTAGAGATTCCAAATCCCCGGGTGCTCCTGACCAGGTGCCGGTAATCCTAGTCACACACAATCCGGGATTTTCACAAATAGGGTTAACCCCTGATTTCACATTCATAAAATAAATTCATGGCATTTCAAATACAGATAATCACATAGAGCTCAAAAAGAGCTTTCCAACGGTATAAAGAACGTCCCAAACGGAGTCCCGAGTCAAAAGTTATGGCAAAAACAAAAACTTAAAAAAATAGCAATCTGCCATTATCGTGGTCGCGACCATGGTCGCGACCACTGGGTTTAAAAACCCAGAAAACCCAAATTTCAGCTTCGAAAATAAGCCAAACTCACCCCCAATTCAACCCAACCATGCATATAACTCAAAATCATGAAATAGAGCTGCTAGCATATCTCAGAGGATCAAAAACACATATCTCATGCATCAAATCCAAAAATTCAGATTACATAAATGACTCAAAACTCATGCTCAACTCATCAAACTCTCAAGTTCAAGAACATGAACTCAATCCAACACAAACCTAATAAAAAACCAGCAGCATAACACCATTTTAACATGAAAATCCAACTAAAAATACCATACAACCTCAGCCCAAGCTCAACAACAAAGCATACAATAAATAGAAGCTCAATTGCACAAGATTAACAAGCCTAAACTAATCAAAGAAACCACTTTTATGCAACCTTTCTTCATCATCATCAAGAACATGCAATTCACAAACCCAAACATGCTTTTACCCACAATATTTCAGCAATTAAAACAAGGTTAAGATCATAAAAACTACCTTGATTCTCAACAAAACAAGAGCAATGATCTTCCTCCAAAATCAAGCTTCAATCAAACCAAAAACCAAGCTTTTTCTTCAATAATTCAAGTTTTGAAAAACAAGAGGGTAAGAGAGGGAGAGGGAGAGGGTGAGAGAGAGAGTTAACCAGAAATTATCAATCTATTTTCCTCAAAATTCATTTTTTAACAAACTTAGAAAATAAAGGTCTAATGACCAAAATGCCCCCATGGCTTAAATCCACACACACTCACCCACACAAGGGTAATTTTGCCATTTCACACTCAATTATATCCAAATAAATTTCAGATTTCATAATTTCAAATATAATGCCAATTAATTCAATCCAATTTACATTTCGGGCCCGAACCCGGTTCGGCCCGAAATTCCCGATTGTGACTATACCGCCCCAACCTGTCAGAATACACCTGAAAAGACAACACAGGCATACTATATAATAATATAGTTATATTAAGCACATAATTAAATTAATTTCATCGTTTACCCTTCTCGGGTCATAATTACCAAAATGCCCCTGGCTCACCAACGGGGTCTTAACATAATAAAATTCATATAATTTCACATATATTGAACTATATAATAATATAATTCCTCAATTATACATAATTATCTAGTTAGGGTTTTGCTAATCCATTTCTTAATTCTGGGGTATTACAATTACCCCCTCCTTATAGAAATTTCGTCCTGAAATTTACCTGAACAACTCCGGATATTTCTGCTGCATATCCGTCTCGAGTTCCCAGGTTGCCTCTTCTACTTTACTGTTCCCCCACAGTACTTTCACTGTCTGCCACTGTCTTGCTTCTCAAGACTTTTTCTCTTCTATCAAGTATTTGCACTGGTTGTTCCTCGTATGACAAGTCCGGCTGAAGTTCCAATGCTTCATAACTCAGAACATGGGACGAGTCTGAGACATATTTCCAAAGCATTGAAACATGAAACACATTATGTACAGCTGCCAGCGCTGGGGGCATAGCCAACCTGTACGCTACTTGCCCTATCCTCTCAAGGATTTCAAAAGGTCCAATGAACCTCGGGCTAAGCTTTCCTTTCTTCCCAAAGCGTTTTATGCCTTTCATCGGAGATATTCGGAGAAATACCATGTCCCCGACTTGAAAATCAATATCTCAACGCTTTGGATCGGCATAACTCTTTTGCCTACTCTGAGCCGCGAGCATTCGCGCTCTAATCTTATCAATTGCCTCACTTGTTTTCTGAACAGCTTCGGGACCCAAGAACTTTCTTTCACCCACTTCATCCCAGTGAATAGGTGATCTACATTTTCTTCCATATAAAAGTTCGTAAGGAGCCGTCCCGATTGTTGCCTGATAGCTGTTATTATAAGAAAACTCGATCAGGGGAAGGTACTTTACCCATGATCCTTCAAAGTCAAGCACGCATGCCCGTAGCATGTCTTCTAAAATCTGAATGGTCCTCTCGGATTGTCCATCCGTCTGAGGATGAAAAGCTGTGCTGAACTTTAACTGAGTTCCCATAGCTCGATGCAGACTTTCCCAGAATCTTGATGTAAACTTCGGATCTCTATCCGACACAATGGACTTTGGGACACCGTGCAGACGAACAATTTCTCTAACATATAATTCAGCATACTGATCAATGGAGAAATTCGTCCGAACAGGTAAAAAGTGAGCAGACTTTGTAAACCTGTCCACTATGACCCACACAGAGTCAAATTGTCCCGTGGTTCTAGGCATACCTACCACGAAATCCATAGTTATATCTTCCCATTTCCATTCTGGTATTTTCAGCGGTTGCAGCAACCCTGCAGGTCGCTGGTGTTCAGCCTTCACTTGCTGACACGTAAGGCACTTTGCAACATACTCGGCGATGTCATTCTTCATACCTGGCCACCAAAACATGGCTTTTAGGTCTTGATACATCTTTGTCGACCCTGGATGAACTGAATAAGGAGTCGTGTGAGACTCATCCATGATTTCTTTCTTGATGTTCTCATCCATAGGTACACAAATTCGATTCCCAAATCTCAACATTCCCGTTTCATCCACTGAAAAATCACTAGCCTTCCCGGCCGAAACCCTAGCTCGGGTTTTTATCAATTCCGAATCCTGCTTTTGCGCTTCTTTAATTCTCTCAAGAAGAGTGGATTGCAGGGTAATATTAGCCAATTGCCCCACAACCAACTCAATTTGAGCTCGAGTCATTTCATTTGCCAGTTGTTGAGAGATTTGCTTCATAGAACTCAGCTGACTCTGACCTTTTCTACTCAGGGCATCAGCAACTACATTGGCTTTACCAGGGTGATAAAGAATCTCACAATCATAATCTTTCACCAGTTCTAGCCAACGCCTCTGTCTCATATTCAAGTCTTTCTGGGTAAAGAAATACTTCAGACTTTTGTGATCAGTGTATATCTCACATTTCTCGCCATAAAGGTAATGCCGCCAAATCTTTAGCGCAAATACCACTGCTGCGAGTTCTAAATCGTGAGTAGGGTACCTCTGTTCGTACTCCTTTAACTGTCGAGAAGCATAAGCTATTACCCTCCCAGCCTGCATAAGCACACAGCCGAGACCCTGTCTCGAGGCATCACAATATACCACGAACTTTTCCTTATCTGAAGGAAGAGTTAGTACAGGAGCGGTAATCAAGCGTTGCTTTAACTCCAGGAAACTTTTCTCACACCGATCAGTCCAAATAAACTTCTGGTTCTTTCGGGTCAGCTCCGTTAAGGGTACAACAATCTTTGAGAAACCCTCAACGAACCGACGATAATAACCAGCCAAACCCAGAAAACTTCTGACCTCCGTAGCTGACTTCGGTGCTGGCCAATCCCGAACAGCTTCAATTTTGACCGGATCCACCATGATCCCATCTTTATCCACTATGTGCCCCAGAAATGAGACACGGGATAACCAGAATTCACACTTTTTGAACTTAGCATAAAGCTTGTGATCCCGTAACCTTTGCAAAACCGCTCTGAGATGCAACTCATGCTCTTCTTCGGTCTCAGAGTACACCAAGATGTCGTCAATAAACACAATCACGAACCTATCCAGGTAATCTTTAAACACCCGATTCATCAAATCCATGAATGCCGCCGGGGCATTAGTGAGTCCAAAAGACATCACAAGAAATTCATAGTGTCCATACCGAGTACGGAACGCAGTTTTTGGGATATCTTCCTCTCGAATTCTCAGCTGATGATAGCCTGAGCGAAGATCGATCTTAGAAAAGATCGTCTTCCCTTTCAGTTGATCAAACAGATCATCAATTCGAGGTAAAGGATACTTGTTCTTAATGGTAAGCTTGTTCAACTCTCGGTAGTCAATACACATTCGCAGGGTTCCGTCTTTCTTCTTCACAAATAGAACCGGAGCACCCCAAGGTGAGTAGCTCGGTCTAATGAATCCCAGATTCAATAATTCTTGCAACTGTATCTTCAATTCCTTCAACTCAGCTGGAGCCATTCGATACGGTGCCTTAGACACTGGATCCACTCCCGGAGCCAGTTCAATAACAAATTCAATCTCCCGCACAGGTGGCAATCCCGGTAGATCTTCTGGAAAGACATCAAGAAACTCGCATACCAATCTCGTATTTTCAGGCCCTGATGTCACAGGTTGGCTAGTGTCCACTGCAGTAACTATGAACCCTAGACAACCTCTACCCATCAGGTCTTTAGCTTTCAACAACGATATTCTTGGTATGCGCGCCCCCTGAACTTTACCCACGAACACCGCTGGGTTAGCACTCTTGGGCTCAAACACTACCATCTTCCGTTTACAGTCGATCATTGCTCCATACTTAGACAGAAAATCCATTCCCAGGATTATGTCAAAATCAGATAATTGCAGCTCAATTAGATTGGCGGTCAATTCACAACCGTCAATCCAAAAAGACAAGGACCGAATCCACCTTGTGGATACTATCAAGTCTCCCGAGGGTAACAGGGTTCCAAACCCCGAAGTATAATTATCACATGGCTTATGCAAACTTTCTATCACTCTACTCGATACATATGAATGAGTAGCTCCAGAATCAAATAACACAGTATAAGCACAACCATTAATAGATAACTGACCTGTCACAACTGACGGACTAGCATCAGCATCTGCCCGAGTTATAGTGAAAAGTCTCCCCGGGTTCTGAGCAACATTCTTCTTAGGCTCTTCTCTCTTAGCTTGGGGACAATCCCTGATAAAGTGGCCCACCACGCCACACTAGAAACATGCCTTGGCTCGGCACTCACCAGGATGATGCTTCTTGCATTTAGGACACTCGGGGTATGACCGGAATGAGGAACTGCGGCCTTGACGGCCACCTCTGTTTCCCCGAAACTTTCTATTTCCTCTTGAAGCTCCGGAAGCCTCAGCCTTCCGCTTGTGCTCAGGGTTGCTACTGTCGATCCCCTTACTGAAATTACCACCAGCAGGAGGGTTTGATGCCATGGCGGCATCCTTTACAGCCTGCTCTTTCATCACTTGCTGCTCGGCCTCTTCAGCAATCAAGGCCAAGTCTACCACCCTCTTATACAGGGTGTCATGGGATGTGGTAATTTTCAAGTCTCGACTGATTGTAGCATTCAGTCCTCGAACATACTTTTGTTTTCTGGTAAAATCGGTAGGCACCAAATCACCAGCAAATTTGGATAATCGGTCAAATTCCAGAGTATATTCAGCCACCGACATCTTCCCTTGAGTCAACTTCACAAAGTCTTCCTGGTGTGAAGTCCGTACCGCCACATTATAAAACTTTTCTTCAAAAAGTTTCTTAAACTCATCCCATGTCATCATACTGACATCTCGTGTTTGATTCACTATGTCCCACCAGACGCGGGCATGATCTTGAAACATAAAGGCCGCACAATTTACCCTCTCAGTTCCCGTCACCCCCATATTATCGAGGATCCGGGTAACAGTGCTCATCCACTGATCAGCCTTAATAATATCAATGCCTCCCAGAAAAACCGAAGGTTGCAGCTTCACAAACCGCTCGAACACCGAGTCCTGGTGCGACATAACATACCCTTGGTTACCCACCACTGCCACAGGAGCTGGTTGTAACCCTTGATTAGCTGGGACAGCTTGTTGCCTCAAACGTTGCAACTCTTCCTCTTGATGAAGTATGACACTTCGCATTTCATGAAACATTTGCTGCCAGTCAGCAGGAGGATTAGCATTAACAGCCCCCGCATTATCCCCCGGATTTTGCGGAGGTGGAGGCGGTGCGGGTGGATCGGTTCGGGTAGCCCCGGGCTCTACTTGCTCGCCCTGTGGTCTGGATGATTGCGGAGGGTCCATTACTAGTACCCCTGAAATCAACAACCCCAGCGAGTTAAGCACCGATACCACACTTACGCACTTATTGCCTTAAACCCTAACTCATCTATTTACCTCATTCATATACACATAATAATTAACATTTATAACATGGCATCACATAACACATACATACTCTAGATGCTTGCATACTGCCTAAAATGGAAAGCGGTAAACAGATGATCACACATTCAGTCAAGTATTTACTCTCAATACTTACTGCACCATGAGTCGAGCTTATCTCTGACGACGAATGTACATGTTCGGCCGGTCTACAGGAAGTTTAAAAACCTTGGCGCTCTGATACCAAATTGTAACGCCCTAAATAATTAGGCACGCTACCCAAAATAATTATGAAACCCTAATCCCCTAACCGGGATTACTAATTAAAAACAGCGCAGAATTTAAACTTTTATATTAAACAGACTGAAAATAAACTTGTAATATATTTAAACTTTTTCAAACATAGTTGGGATCCCAAAAATATTTACAAAATTATTACAAGCTCTTTCTTACTAGCCGACCTAAGCGGCAAAACAGAATACAAAAGTCAACACTGTTAGACCCATAACCCGCTTGGTCTGAAGTGGCATGAACATGTACATTCTTCGCCCTGCTCCTGCAACTCATGGCTGATCAGCTAATGCCTTACCCTTTCCTGCACAGTAGAGCACCCGTGAGCCAAGCCCAGCAAGACAGTATAAATCATAATAAATATATTATGCTCATTCACATATGTCTGTATAGCACAGACCTGATCATTATTTCATCATGCCCATTTATGTCTACGTGGCGTAGACCTATGTGTTGCGCTCACACATCTAATTAAACCTACGTGACGTAGACCCACGTGTTACTCTCACACGTCTAAATACATTAAGGCCTTAGAAGCGGTTCATCTCGGTTATGAGTACCGAGTCCAACCTGATTATGCCTTGAGCACATAATCCTTAAATCTCATTTCAATTAACATGGCATGGCATTTATACACATATATCACTAGGGTAATAACCCTAGGCTATTAGACCGTTCCTATTAGGGTAATAACCCTAATCCCGGTTACTTAAACATTCATGCATATCATTCTCAACATAAGCGCCACCGCGCATACTCTACGTGCTAATCACCTGTCTTACCCGTTGTCCCGCAATAGTAGAGATTCCAAATCCCCGGTGCTCCCGACTGTGCACGGTAATCCTAGTCACACACAATCTGGGATTTTCACAAATAGGGTTAACCCCTGATTTCACATTCATAAAATAAATTCATGGCATTTCAAATACAGATAATCACATAGAGCTCAAAAAGAGCTTTCCAACGGTATAAAGAACGTCCCAAACGGAGTCCCGAGTCAAAAGTTATGGCAAAAACAAAAACTTAAAAAAAATAGCAATCTGCCATTATCGTGGTCGCGACCATGGTCGCGACCACTGGGTTTAAAAACCCAGAAAACCCAAATTTCAGCTTCGAAAATAAGCCAAACTCACCCCCAATTCAACCCAACCATGCATATAACTCAAAATCATGAAATAGAGCTGCTAGCATATCTCGGAGGATCAAAAACACATATCTCATGCATCAAATCCAAAAATTCAGATTACATAAATGACTCAAAACTCATGCTCAACTCATCAAACTCTCAAGTTCAAGAACATGAACTCAATCCAACACAAACCTAATAAAAAACCAGCAGCATAACACAATTTTAACATGAAAATCCAACTAAAAATACCATACAACCTCAGCCCAAGCTCAACAACAAAGCATACAATAAATAGAAGCTCAATTGCACAAAATTAACAAGCCTAAACTAATCAAAGAAACCACTTTTATGCAACCTTTCTTCATCATCATCAAGAACATGCAATTCACAAACCCAAACATGCTTTTACCCACAATATTTCAGCAATTAAAACAAGGTTAAGATCATAAAAACTACCTTGAAAGGCTTTGAACAACAAACTCCATCTCCTTTATGAGTGGGAAATAACAGGAAAAAGGCTTTGAACAACAAACTCCATCTCCTATTTTATTTTTTTTTTTGACAAAGTGATTAGAATCACTTATGAATTTACGACGCCCACGTCCGCCACCGGCACTGGAACCTCCTCGAACCAGGATAGCTCATCGTCTAACCGCAGAGCATGCTTTGCCAAGCCATGGGCCGCTAAATTCTCAGAGCGAGCCACATGGGACAAAACTGCCCCCGGAAATTTAGACAATAAAGTTATAACATCTTCAAACAACACTCCTAACTTGTTGAAATACATCTCCCCATTGTTGATAGCCGTCACCAAAGCTAACGAATCTGAAAACAAATCAAAAACCAAATAATTTTATTAGAAAATAATCAATCCGATCAAAACACTCAAAACTCAAAATTGAAAAACTAGATCCCCATATAAAATACTATAACTAGCCAAAGGGAAACCCTTTGGCTAGTAGCAACTTAACTCTTGTATTTTACTTCATCATCATCTTCGGATTACTATCCCTTACTAAGACTCTAAAACCTAAAAAATTTTGATATGTAATTTAGTAATAACAAAAACCTGCAATACTCTCATCCATAGGATATCAAAAGTTTACTTTGAAAATTATCGCAATAATAAAGTAAGCAACGAATAATGTATTCAATAACCTTGATTATCAATGATTAGTGTAATTCAATACAATGAAACAAAATAACATTGATTATTAAGCCTTAATGACCCATTAATTCCATAATCCTTCCCAAAATAAACAAAATCAACCATATTAATTCATTATTAATGTCCGCATTTCCAAAATATTACAATTTTCTTTATTGTATTTATCCCAAAAAAATAATTTTTATACATATTTATTTATGGTAAAACTTTATTATAATCAAATCAATCTATATTGAATTGAAATTACTTAAAATAATTCAATTCAGTTATTATGACATAATTATTCCTATTTTAATTTCCAAAAGACAAGTTGTAAAACTTCCAAAAATTGTATCACCATAAAACATTTATAATGATACCTTCTTATACGACATAGATTACAAATCAAATTCCATAAAATTTGACTTTCCAAATATATCTGAACACAATAAATTCGCATTTGACAATTAGTATTCCCACCTCCTTTTATTACAATATCTTTGTATTTATTATTCTTCAAATTACTTGATTAATTTTAAATAATAATATTAGAATCTGAATACTAAATTCCACCACTTTCCCTTTTTGCTAATAATTCCTAAAAATATGAACCAACCACAGCTAAAAACTATTATCGTTTAAACTTAATCCTCCTTAAACCTTATTTCACTTGAAAATATTTTTAAAATATCACTTTAAAATTTCTTTACATCATACCTTAATTTAAAATTTGTCTAGTGCATAACTTGTTTATTTTGTAATTTTATTGTGCCAACATTTTGTTATATTTTCAATACAAGAAGCCGTAAAATTTTAAACAAACTACCCTAAATAATTAGGGGCCAGCCATATAATAGGCGCTATAGCCTTGTAAGGCGCCAAAGCCATAAAAATGGCGCAAATATAGAACAAACCAATAACAAAAAGATTACAATATATCCCATTATAACAATTCAACATTATAGAAACAAGAAATTTTTGGACAACAAATTCTTTGAAGAAAACTTTATAGTTTGCTTCGTACTCTTTCCTCTTACGACTATCAAAACAAGATTATACAAGAAAAATAATAAAAATAAAAACAGAATATACAAAATTTAAAATGCAAAAGAAAAAACTTGATGGTAGATCTTATAAGAAAACAACACCATATAAAACTTTAAAGTTTTTTTCCATATATTTTGACATTGATTAGAACAGAACAAACCTACACAAATTCATTGATAAAAAAAATGGCAAAAAAACTAAAGAGAACTTAACTCTAATCTTATTAAAGAGAGAACAAAATAAAAGAATGCCAGAATAACTCCATCTCCTATTTATATAAGAAAGAAAGAGAAAAGGGTAGACTGGAGTACATGAATAACTGTTAATTAGAAGGTGACCACTACAAGTTTTAGTGTACAAAAACCTCCAAATAACCCCTATTAAGATCGTGGAGAGCTTATATTCTATTTAATCAAATATGGATAATGATTCCTACTCGAAACCATACTAATAAAATGTGGTAGCAAAAAGGAGGGGAAAAGAATCATCAATCCCAATATAAATCTTAAACCTCCCGCAAAAAATCATAACTATCCAATATCAAAAATATTTAATAACCAATAACTTTGTTCAATAATAAAAACACAATAACAATATCAATCAACAAAACTTTGAAAATTAGAATTAGAAAACAACATCAATACACATTTAAATAAATTTTATATATAAAAAAGAAGTTAGAGAAGAGACCAAAACGAAATTCCTGACCCTTGAGAAAAATAATGAAAGGAATTCAAAAAATAATCATATCTATTACTTAATTGAGAAAATTGGTCACTGAAAACTTACTTGGAAATCCTAATTCTAGATGCAGAATTCCTTATGTAGTACAATAGTTGAAATGCTCGCAAAGAAGACAAACTTTAGCTACATTGATGCATATGATTTTCATCAATTCAACCCACCATTTCGTGTACGGCGGCCATGAATGGCCCATTCTCGACCCCAGTCAACCAAACAAATGCCACTAACTGCCTCTTTGCCACTTCAATTCCTCAAAATCTAGAAATCTCTCAAATTGCGAGAACCCCCAAATCTCTTGTTTGTGCGCTGCTTTCGATTCCCTTACATGTTGTTTATTAGATTTTAAGTTACTGCTAGGGGTGTTCGCTGTGCGGGTGATGCGGTTTTTGACTATTTTTTGAAACCAACCCGCACATGCAATTTTTTCGATTTCCCAAACTGCACCCGCACAGCGAAACTAAAAAACCACAAAAATCGCACCGCAAAAAATGGTGTGGTGCGGTGTGGTTTTTGTGGTTTCTACGGTTTGGACTATTACCAAATAATCAAACTATCAAAAATACAACAAAGCTTGAGCAACACTTGTCAAAAATACCATAAGACTTGACAATAAATATGAAAAAAAAATTAAGTTTCAACAATACAATAATTAGTGGGTTTTAGGTTGGACATTCACATATTGGACTAAATATATATAAAAGTTAGTATTTTTATAATGTGTGGTGCAGTGCGGTTTGAACCGCATATTAATAATTCAAAATCGCAAATCGCACCGCACCGCGCAGTTTAGGAAAATTTCAAACCATGACCGCACCGCAAAAAATTTTAAACCGCATTTTTTTTTTTACGGTGCGGTGTGGTGCGAGCGGTTTGAGCGGTTTGATGAACACCCCTAGTTACTGCCACTGGTACAAAAATTTCTTTACTATGTACCCATTTTAATTATTAATTTTATTAAAACTAATTTCTAGAAATAGTAGTAAATGACATTTTATCCTTTTTTATTGAAGCTTAATGTCCCTTTTTAAAAATAATATAGCAAATGGCCTTTATTATTTTTTAGTACCTAAAATACCCTTAGTTATATAAGGGTATTATTAACATTATATTCATTCTCCAAATAGAAACAGAAGCTCTGCTCGACGAAGCCTCCCTCTCTTTATTTTTTCCGGTTAGTTTGGATTTCTTCAAATTTTTTTGGTAAATTATTGTGATTTTCTCCCAAAAGGTGATGAAATATTTTTCTCTCATCCATTTATTCGATTCATTTGTTGGATCCAATCATTTTCTCATAATAATTCCTCATAATCGAAAGCGACAAAGTTCTGCTCATTTTCTTCTTCTTTTAGTTTTCTCACATCTCCAAATTACAATCGAAAGCGACAAAGTTCTGCTCATAATATTTTGTATTATGGTATATATATTTTCTATACTATGGTATATCATTTAGAAAATAAAATAAAAAACTTGGATTGTATATCAATTTTGTTGTATAGCATACATGTATTTTTAATCAAAGAATACCAATCTTTAGTTTTTTCTTTATTTCTTTATTTCATTCGTCATATTAAGATATGTATTTATTCAAAGAACCACTATTTTTTAATTTTTTTCTTCATTTTTCTTGTTTGATATACATCAGCACATAAAAATGATATATTTCTAAATTAAATAGATATCTCGTAGTGTAGAATTAATATACCACGAGCTTAAATTTTTTATAAGTTTCTTTTTTGTTTGTCTTTTATTTATTTTTTTAATGATATAATGTAATGCATAATATATAGGGAAAAAACAAGAAAATTCCAAAAAGGAAAAAATCTTACAAAATTACTATGGGCCGGCCCATTCAACATTTATACAGCCCATTATGAAAAAATTACAAAAATACCACCTGGTCTATACCTTAAGCCGCACGTAATGAACGGAGAAGATGAAGATACCTCCATCGATCAAATCTGCAACGCAACCAGAATGAAACCAAAACAAGGGTAATACAACCATAAATTTCGGCAAAAATTGATTGGAAAAGAAGAACTGCAATGATCTAAACAGAAAATTACGAAAAAAAATCAGAAAAAAACTGTGAAGAAACTGATATTAAACATTTGATTTCGGTTTTAATCGTTCAAAATAACTCACTCCAAAATCGAAAATCCAGATTCAAGCAATGTAGATTTGTATTAAACAGATCTGGGGCTCCCCCTCGAATCCAAAACAAGGTATGATATGAAATTTTTTTCAAAAATAAATCTATGTCATATGCAGTTGCATTCTGGTTGATTCCCTAGTTTACAACAGGCAATTCAGATTCTTAAAAACAATAAACAAGATTTGATTCTAATTAAGGAATGACATGTTACGTATAAGCCTGTTTTTAACTTTTTGCGTTGCCTTACAGTTGCAATATCATTTTAAAATGGTTTACAAATTATGAAAGAGTGTCACTTGAGGGGTACCAAAAAATAGCAGATATACAAGGTACGATTTATGTAAATAGTGGCAAATATGTTTTATAATTGTTGAAAGTTGATCTGATTCAAATAAAACTGATGAAAAAGCACAATGAGCACAACTATGTTAAATTGAGTTAAGTGTTATGGTTTTTCAAGTTGACTTAAAGTTGCATCATCATTTTATAATAGTTTAATTCTATTTTTTTGCAGGAATTTATTTTGGAAATAAGAAAAGGAGAAAACACTTTGAGGAATGGTTAGTTTCTGAAATAATTTTAAACATTTCTTAATAGTTTTATTTTAGTTTTCTAATAGTTTATTAACAACAATAAAATAAATAAAAATGGCAAAATCAGGAATCAGGACAAGAAATACAAGACTTAAACAAAGGGAAGGAAATAGAAGTAAGTTTCTACTCTATTTCATAACAGAATTAAATCAGTTTCAATATCGTTGCCTTGCACTAATAACAATTTTAAAATCACAGGAAAAAAAAGACATTCCATTCCTAGTCTTCTGCAATGGACAATTTGATGATCGAATGAATTATGAAAATTATGAAGCTAGTGGACATTACATTTCAGTCAAATGTAACTATGAAGAATTACAATGGAAGCTGAAAGAGGTACTGGAATGCAACCAAGAAAACACTGTTTTGTAACTGAAATATCAAGTCAAAGAAGGATACCAACCATTGAGGATAAAGGATGATCAAAGCCTGCATTTCTACATACAACTAAAACTGAAGGACCCCGACTTCACAACATACCCATTGTGTATGAATGTGATCAACAACCCAACAACAACCATCAATCCATCATTCTTGAAAAATAGTAATGCATTAATTGCACATACAAGCGCATTTGAACCGATCCAATACAACGCAGTAACAACAGAAGACTCAATAAATCAACAACATACAATTGAAGCTACAGAACCAGAAGATGGGGGAGAAATTTTTGACTTCATGGACTATGCAAAACTTGTGGCAGAGGAAATGGTTGAGCAACTGGAAAACAACAAAAATAGGGAACCAGAAATCACATATTATGACGAACTACTAATCACAGAAAAATTGCTAGTGCAAACACACTTGGATCTGTAATAATCAGAGGGACTAAATTTGTAATCCCAGACCTACAAATTAACAAATATGGCAACAATAAATATAAATTGCAAATAAACAAGTATACAAACTATAATAAAACTATAACAAAACTAAAAATAAACTCACAAACAGAAACAACTCTACGAATATAAAGTACAAACATCTAAAATCGAATTGTTACCTAAAAAAGAACTGCAAACAACTATACCTAATAATATTCCCAAAACACATCACACATAAACAGATTAAACTATTAAAAAACTAAAAGAAAACTAAAACCCACTGATTAGAGACACTAAAACGAAAACAGATGTTTCAAAATATCTAAAAAAAAAACTAGAAACACAAGCAGAATATAAAACACAACAAACATGAAATGAAAGTAATAAGAAACAAACTAAAATGCCAAACCCACAAAAGAACAAAATAAAATTGATCAAACAAAACTAAAGCCCTAAAAGTCCGAAGAAAACCCAACAAAATTTTAAAATGAAAACCCTAAAATTTCGCAAAACAAAAGACACCAAAACGATGAAATGGAAATACAAGAAAATGTTCAAAATGGGCGGAAACAAAAATGAAACCGAAAACAAACCTCAGTTCGAACATCAGCACCAACATTAACGTTTTTCCCAGAAACATCTTCAACCATTTTTTCTTGCACACCGACCTTTGTTTTCTTCTTAGGATGAGCTCTCCCACGCTTTGTTAATGGTGGAGAAAAATCAGAGTCTTCCTCCTCAATAATAGGACGTTTTCCCTTAGTTTTATTAGCTAGTGATTTCAAACCCATTTTGGAATTTTTTTTTTTTTTTGAGCAGGGAAAGGAGATGAGGAAGAACGAGTCACAACCATTATAAATAAAGATTGGGAAACAAAAAGAAAGAGGGAAAACGGTTATGGGATTGGTTTAGTGGGAGTTGAAAAAATTTTGAAGAACAAAAATGAGAGGGAAAAAATGGTTGAGGAATCGTGGGGAGTTAAGGTTCAACAATGGAGGTTACTTGTTATTTCAAAAAAAAACTGAAAAGAAATAAAAAATCAAAGGAAAACAAAAGAAAAAAAGAGAGGGAAGTGATTGAGAGTTGATTGATGGTTGATAGGGAGGTCGCACGTGTCTGATGCATGGATTTGATGTGCATGTGGTATATGTGTAATAAAATATAGAGAAAAGGTAAAAAAGTTGCTTTAACCGTGTGTAGGTTTATTAGTAATAAAGTGTGTAAATTGTATTTTTGGTGTACAAATTTCTAATACATATATAATGTAGTGAAAATTATATATACATCAAATTTAAACTAATATTCAATTTTTTTTGCTTTCTTTCCTTCACGATATACAATATTACATACAAACGATATACCTAAGACCAATATGAATATAACACAAACTCAAACTAATATACTATTTGTTATCCCAAAATTGGCACTCTGACGCGGCATCACAAGAATGGTGACACGTGGCATCTACTTAGAGCACCTGGTCGGATCAACATGCCGAGCAGGATGCCTCGCTGGCATGTCCATAATGGAATACTCAACGAGCCGTGCAGAATGAGCAACACTTAGCGAATTCAACCAAGCGCATCGTGAGTCACCAACTCAATCCCTATAACTCAGGGATCAACTTGCGTGGATGTGGCATACACACGATCCCACTATCAGTGTATTCAGCCTCAATCCCACGATCCTAGCATTCAGCATTGATCCCACGATCTTTCTGTTTATGCGCATTGTAACGAGAGAGGAAACTCTTCCTCCTCAAGTTTCCTGCCCTATAAATAGTGAGGAATGTTCACTGGGCAAGGGATCGATGGAAAAACTGTAAAATAGATATTATACGCCGAAACGCTATAAGCTAAGGCTATCTAAGAATTATATATTCAGTGTATTATTGTAAGAGCTATAAGAAAAGGAATTTTCTTCCTTATTCTTAAGTCAATACAATCAACGAGGATTAGGCTATTACCGAACTGCTCGGGGCTGAACCTCTATAAAATTTCTGTCTTATTATTATTATTGCGTTACTACATATTATTATTACGACATATCGTTTATCGCTTATCAAAAAGACTCATTGTCGTTGGCTAAAAGCGAAGTCAACACTATTAAATGAGATTTTTTCCCCAAGATATATAATAGCATACAAAAACTATATACTACAATCATAAGCAGAAATACGATAATGAAAAATTAATATATCGTGAGGGAGGACTGCTGTAAGTGGAAGATATTAGATTTTGTCTGTTTCTTTTTGTAATGTTGTAAGTGGAAGTAGGGAGGACTGCCTGTTACAAGGGTAAATATTAGTTTGTGGATTTTGACCCCTACAGTGGTGGTGATGGTGGGCAGTGGTGGTGATGGTGGTGGGCAGAAGAAGAAGAAGAAGAAGAAGGAAGAGGGCGTGGGAATTAGAGAATTAGGGTTTTTTTTTATTTTTTTTATTTTTAAATTATTTTTTTAATTTTTAAAGAAAAATATTTTTTATTTTATTATTTTTTACTTTTAAAATATTTAATTTTTTAAAATATTTATTTACGTGGACCAATAAAATTGTGCCATGTGTACACTGTGTCTACGTAGACATTCCACCATGGCAGTTAACAACTAAAAATAGATGGAAATGTTAAATTGCTAACAGAACACGAGTTTAGGGGGTTTTACCACCAAAATTTTAGAATTGAGGGTTAATTGCAAAAACCTGACCACTTAAAGAGATTATACTGCAAATTACTCTATACCAACTAATATTCCATTCGTAGTTTTTATGTTCTTTCTTTCATTCAAGTATTTCATATCACGTAAAAATAATATACCTTAAAAAAATATAAATATACCAAAAAAACTAAACTAATGCACTTTATTATTTCCTTTCCTTCATGATATACTGTGTCGAGAGAGAAAAAGGAAACGAGATGGTCTAGACACGAGAGTAGAAAGCTAGGGTCAATTATTCAAGGTTATAATTGTAATTTCATCGTCAAATTTTTAACTGAATTGATATTTTGTTAATTTTTTATAAAAAATAACATTTATTAACTTAATTGTTAGATTTAAGACCATTTTACATCTTAGCCCTTCTTTATGTTGTGTGGTAGTATTTATGTAATTTTTTTAAAAAAATTAGTATTTATGTAAATTACCTTGTATTAAAATCAATAAAAGTAAATATAAACTCAAATAAAAAGTTTTAACATTACTTACTTTAACAAATCCTTATTTACTCTCAAAAAATAATCAAATAAATAAATTCTATAAGGAATACATCATATACACAAACAATTCTATCCTTTACATCATGAAATTTTGCTGGAAGATATTTTTAATTTAATTTAATATTTGATACTACCTTTCTTTTATAAAATCAATCAAAAGGAAACAACACTACGCGACTTGCTTGCAGACATGAATCTCCGGTAAATAAATAAAAAAATGCGGACTACCGTACACTTGAAATTTGTTGTAAGATATAAATAGCGTACATTACAAGCACTCGAGTTTACATTATCAACTCTTGTCAGAATATAATATATCAGTACTAATTCATCTTTGTACAATGTATCCCAAAGAAGCTAATGTTACACAAACAATAGTTCAACTCAAGGCACTTCATACATCACTTTTAGGAATTAAGAACTAGAAAACAAAGATTGAACTTTGAGAGGAAAGAAAAGAAATGAAACAGAACATATTTATTCACTTCATACAGTTGAAGCAATTTTAAGGACCTGTTAAGATTCTACCCATGTTTTGTGGATATGGATATGATGAATGGTTCAAAGTTGATATTTCAATATTTTCTCTAGATCCAAATTGGTTCAAGCCATTACCTAGGATACCGTAGAATGTCGTACCTCCTTGAGCTACATTGACATTGGAGTTGTGACTTCGGCTTTCCATTTGTTCAGATTGCGCAGTAGGATGTTGCTCGTTGGACCTATTATCAGTAGCAGAACTAATTCCAACCCCTAGATCAAGGCTAATGGTATCAGTTTCCTCCGGTCTAATCCTTGCTGGGATGCTTGCAGCCATTGATCCTACCAATTCATGGCTGCTATTTCTCGCAGCAGGGACATCGTGGTTATGTTTTCCTTCATATGTTGTTATAACTGCTTTAGGATCATGAGAAGCTCTCTCCACATGTTTTCTAACAGGGCATCCAGCATTTGTGCATTTGTAATAACTCCTACACAACAGGCAAGCATGATTAGGATACATTTGACAACAGGACATAGCTAAATAGGGGAGCAGTCTATTGGCTGCTCTTTTAAGGATACAACTATGTCGACTTCCTATCTATATCCTCTCCATAAACATTAATGTGAAAACATAACATACCTTGGATTAGGATTTCCTCTCACTACTTTCTGGCCATATTTCCGCCAGCGGTATCCATCATCCAGTATATCCACCTCACTCAGAGTTTGAACAACAACACGTGGTTCCCTGATAGGCTTAACCACTGGAGTGACATCAATGCATCCGATTTCCATTTTCCTATTTAGGCAACATTTTATAGGTTATTTATTAGACCAAATCTACAGCTCATAGCTCACTAAAAAACATGGCACTTCCTTAGATGATCATATACCTCCGCTTTGAGAATGGATCATCATCATCTGCATCATCACTGATCCTATTTCCTGTAGCTTCTACAATGTCATCAATTGTTGCAATAGGAGATTGATCTGGAGTACCATTTGGCTCATTAGTATTAGACCCCTGTCCATATATGCTAGACTTGTCTGCATCAGACAAAAGAACGTACGCAATTTATACTATTTATGAAAAAAGAAATTATGATGGAGAGTGCGAGAAGAGTGAAACAATATAACTCAGAAGAAAAAAATCCACCTACCATCACGACCAATTATAGATGAAAACTTGTCAGATCTTTCTTCCTGGTTAGACATAATACTACCAGTGTTGTATCGCCTACTGGGTTGAGGTTTAGGATGATCATGTGTGCCCTTGTAAACAATCTCTGTTATCTGTCCATCATGGGCACGCTCAAATAGTTTTTTCACTTCACAGTTAGGATGGGTACATTTGTAATAGCTACGCGGAAATTCACTTCCTTTGACATGCTTTTGTCCATACTTACGCCAGTTATACCCATCTTCAGAAGATATGACTGAAGGTCCATTTCCCTTGTGATCAAATTGTGCTGTTTGGACACCAGAACTAGAATTGCCCCTCTGGTTTAATTCATCTGAATCACCATCAGCAGAAGCAACAACACCACGCGCTGCTGATGAAAAGCCCAACTCGTTTGAATTGACTGCCACCTCACTTTTAACTAAAGATACTGTCCCAAATGATTGGGGTTGACTTTGGACTTGCAGAGACACTGCATTTCTCTGGGTATTTATTTCTGCAGTAACCTTCAATAAAAAAGACCATTAGGCAAAAACACTGTTGGCACATTCAAAATTTTCAAACAAATATTGGAAACGAATAGACAACATAATCGATGAACTGAAGGCCTCCTCAGTATCATCTTGTTTTCTTTTTCTTTTTTTTTTTCCAGTAGCATATTTCTGCAGTGAAAAAAATAATGTATGTTGTATAGATATGTATGAGCAGCAGACATCAACTGAGGCTAGCTTAATTGGTTGAGATTCAGAGTGTGTGTGTGTGTAACTGTGAAGAGGGTGGGGAAACGATTAAATCCTAAGATGGTTGAGTGCTCGTTTATACAATTCTTTGGCTCTATTTTGTATCATAAAAGGAATCCTTTCAATTTTCTCACATATATGAAAGTAGACAATTATGGAATTTTCTATTTTGTATCATAAAAGGAACCCTTTCAATTTTCTCTATATACATATATGAAAGTAGGCAATTGAGTACCCGCGGAATTTTCTTAACCTGTTTCATTATAAGAAAGAGAATAAACCAATTAAGTAGCATTTCTAAAAGAAATTTGCATACAAAAATAACACTCACTGTGCTTATGCAATGCAAAAACAAAGAACACGATCCAATTAAGACATCTTGCACATTATGTGTTTCTTTATAGAACTATTCAAACAGCATCTCATTAGAAAATTACCATATTTGACAGAGCATGAGGTTTAAACTCAAAGGTACTTGAACTTTTGTTATCAGAAACATTGATATTAGAGTAAACCGTAGTGGTTGAATATGCAGCAGAACCAACAGAGCCCTGCGCCATTTGAGGCTTCATAAAGGTACCAGTAGTTGGGGAAGGTTCTGCCTGCAAAATACATTCACAAGGGAATAGAAAGTCAGAATATTCAAAAGCATCACCAATCTCTTTCAATAAAAAAAGCATCACCGATCGATCAATGGTTACAAGCTTAGAAAATAAAATTTTCAGCAAACAACTAGAATAAAAAAAAAAAAAACAGCTCCGTTGAGGGTAAGAGCAAAGAAAATATAGACCTGTATGATCATATTTTCCACAAAGTTTCTGAATTCCCAGTTATACTTTAGCAAACTGCTTCACATCTACTCACTCTCAGGAAACTCTGATACTACCCTCCTGATTGGGGTCGCTTAACAAGACTTAAAACTTAGCTAACCCTCTAGGACAACAACAAAACTTTAGCAGGAATAGACGAAACAAAATCCAATACTTCAAACAAAGCCCATCCATGCAAAGGGAAAGAAAAACAAAAATCTTTACATTGATTTTATAAATAACCTAGAGCAATAGATGTTGATCAAATAAAAATTTTGAATTCAGATGAAATCAATGACGATATCATCTGCAATCACAGATGATGTCCTTTTATGTGGGCGTCATGACCCACCACACCATGTCCACCCCTCCTCTTCATAATGATAGTGGCACACTTTGACATTAACAAGTTGCATTCTCCCTGCTGATGCATTTATTCCTTATTCTACTTAATAAATAAAATTAAAAGTTTTCCCGTACGTCCACTGACATGGTTAAACAAAAGAAACAAAAAGGCCAAAGCACCAAGAGGGCCAAAATAACAAATAAATAAATATAAGTATAGAAGCAGAAGATTCATTATGTGAAAAAACAACACTGGCATACAAAACAAAGAGATAAAGGCTTCAGATTACTATCAGAAAGAGACACATTCCAAAGGTATTCGATGGAACAATCTATTCGAGCATAAAGTAAAGACCCCAATACTAGCAATACTCTAATATCAAGCATCAGAATCTTAGGGTCCCAGGCATGAGAAGCAACCACCATACATTTAAAAATAACAAAAAAAAAACCTTAAATTGGTGAGAGATATCACAGTATAAGCAGCAAAGAAAGATGTTGAATTATACATCTATTGTTTAATGTTTATAGACAACAAGAAACAAAAATAGTAATCAGAATTTTCCAGCTTTGCTTAAACAATAGAGCATCTTTAGGTTACTTATAATCAAAAAATCACATCATCATTCAGCAACATATAAATTCTCCACTACTACAAACGCATACCACGCGGCGATATCATGGGTCAGAGAAAAAGAAACCAAAGTTAAACGGCACAAAACAAGTTCATACATGCATCCCGTTTGGTCACTGAGAAAGTACAATAGAATAAAAATAAACTATTTTTAAAAAAAAAAAAAAAAAAAAAAAAACTTTTCCTTTTTCAGCTAAAGTTGAAGTTGAATCAGCAGAATAACTCGCATCAAAACACATTTTAATTCGTGTTCTACCAAACACAGCCTTAACATTCAAAACCTCTCATTTCTATCCCCCCCCCCCCCCCCTTTTTTTCCTCATCAATTTTCAATATTTATTTTCTCAGTACCCAAACAAGATAAAAACAAAATCCGAATAGGTAAAATCAAACCTGACCTTCATGTTAGATAGCAAGACCGGCGATTCCAGAAACGAGGAGGGGCTAAGCCCTGGAGGAATAGTAAGGCAAGCAGACCTGGAGATCGGGAGCTTGGCGGGCGACAACAGCTTATACTTGGCGCCACCACAACCACTGGGCGGGTCGGGAAACTCGTTCCTCCCCAGATCCACATCATCTGAGCTCCGGCGATGGAGGTCAGCAGCGGCAGCTTCCATTGAAGCTGGGTCGGTAGAAGTAGTTAGCTGTAAGAGAACGTCAAAGGTTATTTGGGAAAGTAGATGAAAGGGGTAAAATGGTCATTTAGGGTCTGTGTGTAATATCTATATCTACGTGAGTATTGTTTGGGAAGAAGGAAAGAATGAAAGAAAGAAGGAGACAAAGAAAAATGAGGGAGGAAAAGATAGAGAAAAAAGGTTGACTTGTAGTGTTAGATCTGAGAACTGAGAAGAAAGAAGTGTCATTGGGCTGTCATTTTAAACGTTTCTGGTGGTTAAAGCGACAGTAATTTGGCCAACATGAAAGCAGAATACTTGTTTTTCAAAATATTAAAAAAAAAAAATTAAAAAAAAAAATACACAAATTTTATTACAACTCCCTTTTTTCCCTTTTTTTTCAAGGGATTTTATTAGAACACTTTTTTTAATTATTATATTACATTACAACATTTTTTAAAAATTTAAACTTCTAAGTTTTCTCTTATTCTTTTTCCTTCAAGAATTTACGAAAATCCAACAAATAAAATCTAGGATTATAACGGTCTATTTCCAAATTTGAATACTTGGAAATGTAATAAATATATATGTAATTAATGTGTTAATGATTTTTTAGTGCTATGGTGAAATGAAGCTTCAATCCCTCATTTGTGTTCATAAAGTTACTCATTACAACCTAACTTTAAAATTGTCATTGATGGCATCTCTCAATTAAGTAACCAAAATGTCAAAGTAATAAATTCAAAAATATTGGACGCAATATAGAAAGGTGGGGCAAGAAACATTGTACAAAACATTTCATGTTTCTCTTTTTGTTTAATTGTTATTAGGTTTGTCTTTCTTGATAGGCCCACTAATTATTATGATTGCAATTTGCAAGTGAGGTTACCATGCCTATCTTTTCTTTTCTTTTTTTAACTGGAGGAAAACATTTTATTCAAACAAAACTTAGCAAAATACAAAACACAAGCTACCACCACCACGGCAGCAGCAAACAACAATCCTCAAACTGACTGAAAAAAACTCAATTACATGTTCATCACCCTTCTTAATCCTATGAGCAGCCAAATACATCACTCTAGCTTTTTAACAGCTAGCTTTATATCTAGACTCAAGGCTCTAGCCGTTCTACATGCCAAGTTGAAAATAGAGTTGTTATGATTGCACCAGGTTGCATAAATCGCAGCCAAGAAAATTGCATTCAAAGAGGCCTCCTTCAAAGTAGTACTGTTATTCGAGCAACAATTTCTCCACTCTTCCAGGTTCCTAGACCAACAAATCGGCCCTAGCCACTTAGAAATCTCCTTCATCACTGTCTTGACAAAACAGCAGTCAAAAAAAATATGTTGATGCATCTCTACCTCAGCTTCACACACAGGGCAGAGCAGAGATGGAATCTTTAAAAACTGCCCGGTTTGGTCTCAAGTAAGTAGTTGGGTGTTTGTTGCTTGCCAAACAATGAAACGATGCTTCGTAACACTCAATATGTGCCAAATAGAATTAGCATAAGACACTTCATCAGTAGCAATTAGAAATAAGTAGAAGGTTTTTGATTTGAATTTACCAAACTTGCCAGCTTTAAGCAGCCCCTCTTTGTCAATAGCACTTCTAAGCTACAAGAATTTCATAAAATACCAACTAACATCACCTTTGCGGAATGGTCCAAAAATCTTTGCCTTTGAGGTATATGGAATCGATCCATTTAACCCAAAAGTTATCTTGCTTGCACGAAATTGTCCAAATGAACCATAAAAGCACGGTTCTATTTTCTTCCTTTACGAAAACCAATCCCTCTAAATTTCTTCGGGAGACAAACAGTATCCCAAGACACAAGATGAAGCTTGCTACAGTTTCCATTAGAACCTCATAGGAAGTCCCGACAACTATTATCAATAGCTGCAACAACTTTTTGCGGTAAAATAAAAATAATCATCCAAAAGTTTCTAACTCCAAGCAAAACAGAGTTAATGAGCTGAGCTCTAATAGTAAAAGAGAGATTCCTACTAGCCCAATTATTGAGCCTTTTGTGGAGGTTGTCTAGAATGGCTCCACAGTCTGAGGTTCTCCATTTTGTTGGGCGAAGATGAACCCCAAGATATTTCAGAGGGAAAGACCCTTCCTCCATATGTAAAGTATTCAACAAGCTCTTTTTACACTTCTCAGTATTCCCCCCAAAGTATGCTAGAGATTTCAATTTGTTGCCCGACAAGCCTGTGGACTCATAGAATTTGTTAAAAGTAGCTTGGACCAGTTAAACCGATCTTTCATTGCCTTTGCAAAAAATAACCAGATCATCGGCGAAACAGAGATTGATAAGTTTTAAGGACTACAAAGAGAATGAAATCCGAAGCCATTTGTACTAGAAACTTGAGTGAATAGTCTCGTTAGATAATCCATGATGAGAACTGTTAGGATTTTATGCTCTAAATAAAACTCATTTCAATATAATCATATTTACTAATTAATAAAAGATCAGAAATCATTTTATGTTGCATGGTTCACGTGATTACTTTCATGATTATATGTTTAATGTATAAATTCTATTAAATCCTAAACGTATAGTTATCCATGATTATAGTGTTGTCTGCACAGTGAAAAATAATCATGATTATATGTTTTAAAGATTAAGTCTCATGATTTATCAATACACTGTGTTAACTTCGCTTTTAGCCAACGACAACGAGTCTATTTTATAAGTAATAAACGATATGTAGTATCAGATATATAATAAAGCAATAATAAGACACATGAATTTTATAGAGGTTCAGCCCCGAGCAGTTCAGTAATAGCCTAATCCTCGTTATTTGTATTTACTTAAGAACAAGGAAGAAGATTCCTTTTTTTATAGCTCTTATAACAGTATCTCTAAATATATAATTCTTAGATAATAATATAGTCTTAGCTTAGCTGCGTATCGACTTTCAATCTCTCGGTCCCTTGCCCAGTGAACATACCTCACTATTTATAAGGCTGGGAAACTTGAGGAGGAAGAGTTTCCTCTCTCGTTACAATGCGCATAAACAGAAAGATCGTGTGATCAATGCTGAATGCAAGGATCGTGGGATTGAGGCTGAGTACACTGATAGTGGGATCGTGTGTATGCCGTATCCACGTAAGTTGATCCCTGAGTTATAGGGATTGAGCTGATGACTCATGATGAGAAAGCTGAATTCGCTAAGTGTTGAGTGCTCTGCATGGATCGCTGAATATCTTATTCTGGATGTGCCAGCGAGGCATCCTGCTCGGTCCATTCTTCCCGAGCAGATGCTCCAAGTGGATTCCACGTGTCACCATTCTCGTGATGCCACGTCAGAGTGCAAAATTTGGGATAACAGAAATAAATAAAATCAAGTTAGTATCAGGTTACAGATAATTTATTAATTATTTTTATTTAATTTTTAAATTAATCACAACTGTTTAACAATGATCCAATGACTATAAATAAATGTAACCACCGTGGTTACATATTTGATGTAACCATTAAAACCTCTTCCTTGAATAATAATATAAAACGTGATATACGAAAGAAATAAAACATGGAATAGTATTAAATTAATTTAGTTTACAACAAAACAAATATGATAAATTTGATAATATTAGAATTTCATAATATTGCTCCTTATTTTGTTGCTATTATTTCTTGTAACTTACTTTGTGTGGTAGGTAGAATGATTCAAATTGAGGCTACCAAATTAAAAATGAGAAAGAGTTAGAAATTGTATAAAAATATGTATAATTTTGACAATGGGGTTTTTATTTTGTTAAAAAATAAATTGTAAGACCATAATATTTTACCTTATTGGTAACGATGTCTTGTGATTTGTGAATAATCTAGCCAAATATGAATTTGTAAAATAATTTGAGTGCTTGATCCATTGATTTTTCTGTTAAAATAAGTTAAAAACGATTTTAATATTTCTTTTCTAAGATAAACTTGTAATGTATTATAATAAAATATATAACTTAAGCAATTTACCTTTATTCAGTGGGTTGAGGATTGAATATTTTGAAATATTTCTTTGTAAACAATATTTTTAATGAAGGATTGGTCTTCCTCCTCATCATCAAGGTTCAGTATGGCCAATCCTTCCCTTGTGGTAACTCGAGACACAGCTACATATAGTTGACCATGGGTGAATACTTGCTTAGGTAGATATAAGCCCACATATTTAAGAGATTGTCCTTGGCTTTTATTGATTGTCATAGCAAAACATGGTGCCAAAGGAAGTTATCGTCTGTTTAGCTTGAATGGCCATCTTGATTCATTTGGAGACATGATAATTCTTGGAATTGTTACGTTTTGACCAATATTTTTTCCATAAATGATGTCAGCTCTAACTGACCATTTCCCAAGTCGAGTGATAATCAATCTTGTGCCATTGCAGAGTCCTTCAATTTGGTTTAAAGTTTTAAGGAGCATTACAGGAGCACCTTCCTTAAGACGGATGTCATGATTCGAGACGCATTAAATTTAAAAATGTGCAAAAATTCCATCGGATACAAAAGATCTTCATCATTTGTGTTGACACTTGCTTTGCATATACTGTCTGAACTTAAATAGGATCTCCCTTCACCTGGGAGTTCATTCATAATCATCTCCTTTAGTTCATGGACCATTTCATTTTTTGGGGTTAATATGGCTCTTTCTTTCAAATACGTGGGATCATTATATCTATGCAAAAGCGATTGGTATATAGCTTCAACTATGGCTTTGATTGGATCTCGAGATGGCTTTATAGATATATCTGTAAGAATTTTGATCAATTTTTTTTCTTTGTCATCATATAGCGAACCATCTCCAATTTGCAACATCCATTTGTCAAAAGAAGCTATGTTAGCAACCTCAGCACCACTTACACTTCCATTATATAACCTCATATTTTGGTTGAGTTGATATATTTTGAAATATGGCCACAAATATGATGAGTTAAGAGAACCATCAACAATATCAGCTCTTGTACCTTTTGGGACAATTGGCAATATCTGTCGAAAATCACCACCACATACCACTGTAAGTCCTCCAAAAGGTTTGTTTGAGTTATTTTCATACCTTGTTCTCAAAATATCTCGTAATGTCTTATCCAAAGCATCAAAGCCGAATTTATTTGCCATTGGGGCTTCATCCCAAATGATCAAAGAAGTTTTCATAAGAAGACCAGCTAATAGGGTTCCTTGTCGAATGTCACAAGTTGACTCTGCTGTAACTGTTGGGTTTTATGCCCTAAATAAAACTCTTTACAATCTGATTAGTTATCAATATAAGAAATTTGAAGTGATTGATGTTTGCATGAATTCTACATGCTAATGGTTTAATATGTTTAATATGTTTATTACATTCATACACACAGAATCAGTTAAATCCAGATCATATGTTTATTCACAATTACAGTATCGTCAAGACAGTGGAATGTGATTGTGATCATATGAATCAAAAGATTTGGTCCCTGTTTCATCAGTGTTATTGGATTTACACTAATGTGATAATCAGCGATGATGTGTACTTACACTTGGAGTAAGTGTTATGTTCTTTTCAGGACATTAGTAAAGTATACTAGTTTCGAATGTATGGAGTATACATTGGACTGGACCGATATTGCAACTAAGTTAAGATATTACAAACTTACCGTTATACATATCTTTCCAAGTCAATATCAGTAGTTGATCTTAAGATTAAAAGAATCTAAATCCTGATATGTTCTTTGATTTATTAGTTAAGCCTACTTTTGGGTCAGGGTGATACGTATATTTTGGGAACATGATAGTATGATTGAGTGGGAGTGCTGAACATAAATATGGAATCTATAGCTTCTACTGGTGTATAGAAGTCAAGTGATGATTCCCTTCGAGCTTAGCAAATAGAAGTAAATGGATGAGCTCTTGTTTAACTGACTAATTATTAGATCACTAAACACCATTTACAGGTAGCTAAGTGTTTTAAGGGGCAAAATACATTGAGGGGTGAGAACGGTAAAGAAATCTCATCTCGATGTAGATCATCTATATAGAGGATCTTTAAATCACAATAAGATTATAACAATCATTAAATGAGATAGCATATTGATATCGTGGAACATACAATATGCTCTATATAAGTCTGAGAGTGCAATTCTAAGTTCTAAGAGTGGATTCAACGAAGAATTAATAAGTAGGAATTTACTTGATAAATTTGGTTCACTTGTTGGAAGCTCAGCATATAGATCCATGGTCCCCATTCTAGTTGATAATATTCTGCTTGTAAGACTCATTAATTGATTCGTGATTGATCAATTATAATTCTAAAGTTAGACTATGTCTAATTTTATGAATTTTCACTAAGCAGGGGTGAAATTGTAAAGAAAAGAGTTTCTAGGTTTATTTATTTATTAATGGACTTTATATGTCTAATTAATAATTAAATTAAATGACAATATTATTTAATAATCTATTTTAGTTATTAAATAATTAGTTTTGGCATTTAAAAGGTTAGAATTGGAAGATTGGCGTTTTTGAGAAAATAGAGATAAAATTTGATAAAACTGCAAAATCAAGTGAGGGCCAATACAACACCATGGCCGGCCACTTAATGTGGGATTTCAAATTAATATTTTTATTATTTTAATGCCAAATAATTCCTAACCTAAACCTAGTAGTTGCCTATAAATAAAAAGTGATGGCTCAGTCACAACAGATGCTTTCATTAATCTTCTGACAGAAATTTCTCTCTTCAGAAAAACTAAGCCTTCCCCACTTTCTATACCTGGCCGAAACACTCTCTCTTCTTTTCTCCTTGATCAATTTTGACCCTAGTGAAAGAGTAAGTGCCCACACACAGCAAGCAGTAACTCAATCATAGATTGGAAGACTGTGAAGGATCAAACTTGAAGAAGAAGGACATTCGGGATCAGATCTTTATTATACTCTGCTACAGAAAGGATACAAGGGTTAGAGATCTGAGTGGAAGGAGACATTAATTCCGCTGCATCAATGTAAGGTTTTCTTAACTTTATATGTGTTTAATTTATCGTTTTAGAAAGTTCATATTTAGGGTGTTTAAACAACATACTTGTGAGTAGATCTAAGATCCTGGTAAAATAAATATTCCAACAACTGGCCTCAGGGCCATGGTAATTGATTTACTTACAAGAAATTTGGACTTTAAAACGATTGTTTGTTTGTTTTTGGATGATATCATGTTGTATTGAGTGTTATTTGATGATTGATTGATGTTTGTAAATTTTCGTGAAAAATAATTGCGATTCTGTTTCTGGAATTATTTTTATTGGATAGTATGGAAAAAATTAAGCAAGTTACTTTTTTACAGAACTCAATTTCGATTTAATTTGAATTAGTTATGATTTTTTGAAGATTCGACAAAATCGGAGTTGTGCTGAAATTTTCCTGCGATCGCGAAAACTGTCCGTACAACTCACAATTTTTTCGTTTTTCTTCGATTTTTCATGCTTTTTCATGGAATTAACTTCCGATTTTTTGTGTAGTTTTGTATTAATAGATTTACTATTCCTAATTCAATTCTAATTATCATTATGAATTAATTTAATATTTTTTAAATTTAATTCAAGATATTAGTGTAATTTGAATTTTAAAATAGTAAATATCTATCTTATTGCTTAATTATCTATCTTATTTTTAAATTTGATTATATCTTATCTTATTTTTAAATTTAAGGTCAGATTTTAAATATTTTTAAATTAAATCTTTTTAAATATTTTGATCTTATTTAAATTTAAAACAAGATAATTATAATCATGTAATTTTAAATAGATTAAGATATTTTGCTAACTTTTAAATTTTGTTATTTTATTTATTTAAATTAAATTTAAAATCTGAAAAGATATTTTATTTATCTTTTCTAATTTTTATTTAATTTTTATTTTTAAAATAACATTTAATTTTTAAAAGTAGTTAGCAAATTTTTGAAATGATATTTAGGTTGGTTGAAACCTAATTTTTTAAATTGTAGGTTTAATTTTAAATATTTATTTTTTAAACAATTTCGAAATTTAATTTTTTTTTATTTTCGAAATTAAAAATATTTTTTTAAAATTTTATTTTTCGAAAATTAAAATATTTATTTTTTTATTTAATTATTTATTTTTCGAAATTATTTATTTAAAATTAAATAAATCCTACTTCCAACTATCCAGCTAGCCTTGTTGCAGGAGTATGTGGTTTTAGCTTGTTTGTAAGTTTTCAAAACCTATTATTACTTGATTGCAAATAGCCATGGTTACTTTTTGCCAGATCTAATGATCTGATGGCTCCCTTGGTCAAGTTAATAATTTGTAACAGGTAAATTTTACAATCTTCTTTCATCTGTGTATGACCTAGCAACATGATAGGATCCATCCAAAGTGTGCCTGTGTGAGCCTGTATGTTTATTTTGTTTTAATATAGATACATATAGGTTGTTGCTAAATAAAATATCACACCATGATAGATTTTATTTAGGTCCATCTAGTTATTGGACCTATTTAATTAATAACAGTTATTTATTTTAAGGTTAAATTCCTCTCTTTTGGGTCTTGTGTGAGAGTTGGGAGCCATAGAAGTGGGTACGACATACTGAACCCAGCACCCCCTCACATGAACTACCCCAATTGTGAAGGCCCATTTGCCTGATTTAAATAACTGTGCTAGGTTAATTATATTAGTTTGACCTAATAAAATTGAATTAGCAACATAATTAACTTTTAAAATATATGAAAATTTATTTTCATTTTAATATTTTAAAGTTAATTTTAAGAAAAACACTTTTAGTTTAGATATTATTTCTAGACAAACTATTTGTATTTTTCTTGTATTTAATTAAATATAGAATTTTAACTAACTAAGATTCTTTCTGAAGCTTATTTAATTAAATATTCCTATTTAAGTTATAAATTAGTTGTAACAACTGATTTTTCTTATCTAACTTAAATTTGAATATTTTATTTAAATTTTAAATCAAGTTGAGGAATCCTAGGCATTAGTTATTAAAGATTCTTAAGATATTTTTTAAGTTAATATCTTTTCGAATATTAACTTAAAATGGAATATTTTAGATATTTTTTAGGTTAATATCTTTTCGAATATTAACTTAAAAGATATCTTCAAATTAAGTGGTTATAACTTAATTTTTGATATTTAATTAAATTTAAATTTGAAATTATTTAAGTTTTAGATTTTTTCTATATAACTTAAATTAGATATTTTTCAAATTTTTGTTGAAAAGATACTTAGTAGATATTTTCTAGATAGTAATTTTTAGACTATTTATTATTTCTAATATTTAAATAGGAAAATATTATACTTTGTGAAATTAATTATTTAAATAATTAATTTTGGTACAATTTTATTAAGTATATTTTTCCTAGTACTAAACTAGAAATAAATAATTAAGTCTTCTCTACACTTAATTATTATTTCTTGAATTTAATACATTTAATTAACTTGAAAAATCTAAATATTTAAGTTGATTTTCATCATGATACTTAAATATTTATTGATTTTTCATGACACTTAATTAAATAGAAAATTATTTTTAGGTTGAAATTTAATTTTTCAACTTAAATTTAAATAATTTTCAATATATATTTTTCTTTATTTTCTTAATCAATTTCGAAAACTGCATTTTATTTATGCAATTTTTTCGAATTTTTAATTTTGAAAAATAGATTGAGTTGTAAATTAATTATTTATTTTAATTAATTCTTGGACCAACTACAATCAATGATTTTTTCATTTAATTGATTAATTTAAAATAAATGAATTTAAAATATATATATATAATATTAGAAATTGAATTAATTAGTCAAAAGAAAATCTAGATAGATGATATTTTTTGCTTGAAGTATGTCTTTTCTATTTTTATTATTTTCGAAAATTGTATTTTTTATATACTTTAAATTTTTGAACTCAATAAATATATTCTCAAAGGAAATTTTTAAGTTGCTAATTAATTTAATTTAATTCAACTTAAATTAATTTCCTTAATATTTATATTTAAGATTATTACTAAGATGGAAATAATTAATTTTATTTCAATCACCATCTAAGTATAATTTTATAAATATTATATTAAATTCTTATTTTTGAATTTTAATTCTTAATTTCGAATTTAATGAGAATTTATTTATTAGAATAATAAAGAAAATACATTTTAAAGAATGAGCCTTATTATTATTAAGATATTCGATCTCCATTGTGGGTTTTACACCGCGTTTGTTTTAGTGAGTAATCCTCCGTAATGGAGGAACGTTCATTAGCAATTTCGCACCGTTTAATCTCGCATGATAAGTGGTTTGTAAGTGTTTTATATGGTATAGATCACCCTAATGGTGGCGACCATATTTGACTTGCAAATTGCGAAACAATGGTAGAAGCTCATGAGATAGAATAGCCTTGACTCTCGCCTAAACGGGACAACGCTGGATTCCAATCTTGATCGAATAAAAGGTTGCTAGAATGTTTAACATTTTAGATGAGCTGACAACTCTATTCAATGGATGGTAGCTTTGACTCTCGCCTAAACAAGACACTAATATCAGTTTGTTGAAAAACCTTGAAAATTATTTAGGATTGAATTTTTAAGTATTTTCTCATATCATTCCTACTTGCTATGTGCTTATAATTTCTGAATTGATTTTGTGTGTTAAACCATTATTAATTTCTATTATTTTGTAGTATCCTGTATTATCAAAATGAATCCCATGTTATCACTGTTGACTGAAAACAAGCTGAATGGATCTAACTTTAATAAGTGGAATGAGAACATTAATATTGCTCTCATAGGAGAAAGTGCCTTGTTTGTTTAAACTGAGTCGTCACCTGAAGTGCCTGGGGATAATGCATCCAAAGCTGTGAAAGAAAAGTATGAGCGTTGGCAGAAAGCAAATGACAAAGCTCTATACTTTATGCTTTCTAGCATGGTTGACACCCTCAAAACACAGTTTTCTAAAACCGAGAAGCTGCTAAAGTTATGACGAAGTTAAATGAGCTATTCGGTAAGGCATCACTTCAGTCACGCTTTGACGCGACTAAGAAGTACATTAATGCACGGATGGAACCTCATCAAAACGTGCGTGACCATGTTCTCCTCATGTCACGTTATTTTCAAGAAGCCCAGGATCATGGTGCTGAAATGGATAGTGCTACTCAAGTAAGTCTTATCTTGAATAGCCTAACTCCAGCATTTCTACCATACACTTCAAATTATGTCATGAATAAGAAGGAAATTGACTTTCATGAATTAGTCAATGACCTTCAAACTTATGAAAATTTGATTGGAGGACCCAAGAAGAAAGGGAGTAAATCTCATAATCCTGGGAATGGTAATGGGACGATGAAACCTGAAGCAAATGTTGCCTCTGCTTCAAAGCCCAAATCGAAGAGGAAGTGGAACAACACCAAGAAGCGAACTAAAGCCATGAAGAATAAAAAGGCTGCTCCTTCTGGTGATGCTACACTTAAAGGAAAGTGTTTCTACTGCAATGAGAAAGGTCATTGGAAACCCCAGTGTCCTAAACTTCTTGCAAAGAAACAAGGTATTTCCATTTATAAACTTTAAGAGTTTTAGTGAATTATTATCCAATTGGATTTATGATTCTGGACTAACTTTGTTTATTTATTTTCTTCTTCTTATAGGCCAAGCTACTTGAACTCAGATGAGTTGGATCAGCAAGCTGGACCAAGGGTGAAATCGTCCAGATGAAGATGAAGCTCTTCAATTTATTTTTTGAATTAATTGTCTTAGTTTAAAGACAATTTGGATTTCAAATTTTATTTAGGGATATTTATCCTTGTTTTTCTCATATTGTTGCAATACATTTTTTTTTTTATTATTAATAAAGTTTCTTTTATTTTCGAAATCAATATTGCAAATTATGAGATTGAGCTTCATTTAATTTATCTTCATCAATTATTACCACATTATATTTTTATGTTTGTATGTGTAAGTGTTTTAATTATTGATGCAAATTCTATAATATTTACAACTCTTCATAGAATTATATTAAATAAACACTAGAAATTATTTCTATGTTTATTAATAATTGTTCATTCTAATACAATTATTAAGAATTTGTTTAATAAAAGGATCTTATGATGTGATAGGGGTGGAGAAAAGTTAAGAAAACTATGCAGTTCAACGATCTTTTATATCTAATGAACTCTGGATAGTATTCAACTCCACATAAACTCTATCACACTAAGAGAATCATGATCTTTACAACCTTTAGTGGTGGATCATAATCTCTATATACTTAGGGGTGGAGGTTATCCATAGTACCCTATATGTATATACTTAGGGGTGGAGTATATTCCACAATTTCCTATGTAACACATATCTTCTTTAAACATGAAAGTAATATAATGAGTCAGCTATTATCAATATAAATTCTTGATCTTGATTGTATGTTCCATTTCGTTTTACTGTTGTAAGTAAAAGTTTGATACCTTTGAAAGTTCTTTGTTAAAGTTTCACACTACCTTAATTGAGTGGGAGAATTTTAAAGTTCTATACCCATCTTCATCAGGTTGATACTTGTGATAGGTACTTAAGAACACTACTGAAAAGCAAATCTAACCATTCACATGGATAGGAATAGCTTATTAGAATTATGAGAATAAGATAAAGAACTCACTTGAACCTAGAATTCTTAATCCTCATAAAATTTTATGGTATCTTAATTTTGATTACTTTATCTCTGGCATGTACTTTTCACTTCAAATACTAGTCTGCTATGTTGATGACTTAGTCTTAACTTAAAGTTTTAGACTAATACAAAAGTCACAACTAGGTAACTCTCCAAACAATCAGAGGTTAAAAGTATTATTTAACCAGACATCTGCTATTGAGTGGGAGCTATCTGAGATGTAATCAAATAGGGAACATTAGAAGATATTCAAGAAAGATTTATGAAAGTGATCTATATGTTAGACATTAAGGAACTGTGTATCAGTTATCCTTGTATCTCACCATTTAATTTCGATTTCTATGAGATGGTGCTTACTTTGGGGGTGGAGGAATTATTGAATAATAATTCAAGCTCTACCAGAGAAGAATTATAACTTTTTGTATTCGAAATCCAAGAAAGTTATATCACTGAAGATAAGTCAACACTGTATTATCTCAATTACATATTTTAAAATATGAGAGATATGTCTTCTGTTAATTCAGATGTACTTTTAAAACAGTAAAGATTTCAGTATCCCTTGATAAGTAAAGCATATAGTAAAGGATGTTTCATAAGAGTTTTTTATGAACTAGTTTCCAGAAATTTGGGTGGATTCAAATATACTACACTTGATCTGAAGATCAAGACATCCGATTGACCTATTTGCACAGTTTGTTTTATATTAGTGCAAGTGGGAGTTTGTTGGGTTTTATGCCCTAAATAAAACTCTTTACAATCTGATTAGTTATCAATATAAGAAATTTGAAGTGATAGATGTTTGCATGAATTCTACATGCTAATGGTTTAATATGTTTATTACATTCATATACACAGAATCAGTTAAATCCAGATCATATGTTTATTCACAATTACAGTATTCTCAACACAGTGGAATGTGATTATGATCATATGAATCAAAAGATTTGGTCCCTGTTTCATCAGTGTTATTGGATTTACACTAATGTGATAATCAGCGATGATGTGTACTTACACTTGGAGTAAGTGTTATGTTCTTTCCAGGACATTAGTAAAGTATACTAGTTTCGAATGTATGGAGTATACATTCGACTGGACCGATATTGCAACTAAGTTAAGATATTACAAACTTACCGTTATACATATCTTTCCAAGTCAATATCTGTAGTTGATCTTAAGATTAAAAGAATCTAAATCCTGATATGCTTAGGCTCAACTCAGGAGTGCTATTCATGTTCTTTGATTTATTAGTTAAGCCTACTTCTGGGTCAGGGTGATACGTATATTTTGGGAACATGATAGTATGATTGAGTGGGAGTGCTGAACATAAATATGGAATCTATAGCTTCTACTGGTGTATAGAAGTCAAGTGATGATTCCCTTCGAGCTTAGCAAATAGAAGTAAATGGATGAGCTCTTGTTTAACTGACTAATTATTAGATCACTAAACACCATTTACAGGTAGCTAAGTGTTTTAAGGGACAAAATACATTGAGGGGTGAGAACGGTAAAGAAATCCCATCTCGATGTAGATCATCTATATAGAGGATCTTTAAATCACAATAAGATTATAACAATGGTTAAATGAGATAGCATATTGATATCGTGGAACATACAATATGCTCTATATAAGTCTGAGAGTGCAATTCTAAGTTCTAAGAGTGGATTCAACGAAGAATTAATAAGTAGGAATTTACTTGGTAAATTTGGTTCACTTATTGGAAGCTCAGCATATAGATCCATGGTCCCTATTCTAGTTGAGAACATTCTGCTTGTAAGACTCATTAATTGATTCGTGATTGATCAATTATAATTTTAAAGTTAGACTATGTCTAATTTTATGAATTTTCACTAAGCAGGGGTGAAATTGTAAAGGAAAGAGTTTCTAAGTTTATTTATTTATTAATGGACTTTATATGTCTAATTAATAATTAAATTAAATGACAATATTATTTAATAATCTATTTTAGTTATTAAATAATTAGTTTTGGCATTTAAAAGGTTAGAATTGGAAAATTGGCGTTTTTGAGAAAATAGAGATAAAATTTGATAAAACTGCAAAATCAAGTGAGGCCCAATACAACACCATGGCCGGCCACTTAATGTGGGATTTCAAATTAATATTTTCATTATTTTAATGCCAAATAATTCCTAACCTAAACCTAGTAGTTGCCTATAAATAGAAAGTGATGGCTCAGTCACAACAGATGCTTTCATTAATCTTCTGACAGAAATTTCTCTCTTCAGAAAAACTGAGCCTTTCCCACTTTCTATACCTGGCTGAAACCCTCTCTCTTCTTTTCTCCTTGATCAATTTTGACCCTAGTGAAAGAGTAAGTGCCCACATACAGCAAGCAGTAACTCAATCATAGATTGGAAGATTGTGAAGGATCAAACTTGAAGAAGAAGGACATTCGGGCTCAGATCTTGATTATACTCTGCTACAGAAAGGATACAAGGGTTAGAGATCTGAGTGGAAAGAGACATTAATTGCGCTGCATCAATGTAAGGTTTTCTTAACTTTATATGTTTTTAATTTATCGTTTTAGAAAGTTCATATTTAGGGTGTTTAAACAACATACTTGTGAGTAGATCTAAGATCCTGGTAAAATAAATATTCCAACAGTAACATCCAAGGGAATTCGAAAGCGTGAATGAGCTGTTCGACCATTGGATAATAATAAAGCTGCTATGCCTGAAGTTGCAACAGGCAAGACTATTTTGGATTGTGATCTTTGGTATGAAATAATTGTATTCCACAAAAATGTTTTTCCAGTACCACCATGTCCATTGATAAAGAATAAAGTGCCTTCTTCATTCTCAACAAAATGTATGATAGCTTCATAAGCTAATTTTTGGGAAGAGTTTAAAGTAGCTACTGACTTCTCATGAAATATCTTTAATTCCTCACAGTCATAGTCAAGCTCTTCATTGATTAGTCTATTTCTGTAACACCCTAACTAATTTAGGCGTATTACGTGATTTTTAAACATACTGTGCAGCTCGTTGCTAATCAACGAGGTTTATGGAAAAACGTGATTAATTAAAATTTTGCTTTTTCATTAAACTTATAAACCATTTCACAAAAAGTCTCGGGATCCCGATTTATAAAAATATTTACAAACGTTTTTACTGTTTAACTTTTACATCAAAATAAAGTCGTCTAACGACATTTACAAAATCTCAGCCGTGCTGTCCCGAGGATCGTACGCTCCAGGCCTAACCGCCCCGACATGTACAATCCCATAAGCTCGCTCACGGTCCATCAGCAACTGCCTTGCCTTTACCTACACATGCAACGTAAACTGTGAGTCGACAGACTCAGTAAGAAAAGCATAATAATATCATACATAAAACTGACTGCCGTGTCCAACACGATACTGAGTCCCGCTACTGCCATGTCCAACATGGTACTGAGCACTACTGCCATGTCCAACATGGTACTGAGTTTTGAACGTTCAGGGGACGGTACTATTGACAAGTATCCTCCTGATCGGTCGAACCGGTCATACTCCGCCGCTTGGTCATACTCCAGCTGTACCGACGGGATAGGTCAATAGCACCGAACCACCAACCAAGTGTCGGCTGATCGGTCGAACCGGTCATACTCCATTGCTTGGTCATACTCCGGACTCGTACCGACGTGACAGGGTTGGATGGTTCGAAGCCTAAATACATAACTAATGTAATCTAGCAGGCTTCCTACATGCACGCTAAACATGTAATCTACATATGCATACTGTTATACTAATCTTACCTGGATTCCGATTTCGTGTGTGCCGTCAACCCGATCGGCCGAAGCCGAACGGCGGATCGGCTCCTAAACCATAAAAACCACAACGCTATAAGTGACACGCTAAATCACTTCCCGGGGACTAAAACTCGAAACTAAAAGTTTCCCTATCGATAAAAAGCATGGCAATACCCCTAAAAACCCAAAAACGAGGAAAACTAGGGTTCGAAAAATCCCCCATCCGAAGTCCGGTTGCCCAACCGAATTCGGTTCTGGGAAAATTCTGAACCCCATCCGGAATTCCGGATGCTCAACCGGAATTCCGGTTCCTCGCAGGCAGCAACCAAAAATTCCCATATCTCGACCAATTTAATCCCAATTGATCCCAAACTTTCCAGACCTCCTCAATAGGTCCCAAATAACAAATCCAAGGCAACAAACCTACCCAGAAACCACACATACAAATTTTGCCATTGGAGCTCAAGCTTTGAGTTCCAAACTCAAGCTTGAGCAACCCACCTAAACAAGCATGCAAACCAACATAATTCAACATAACTAAGCATAATCTAACCTCTGCAAACTAACAAGAACAACAGCAACAACACAGAACATAAACACAACACTTTCCATCCAAATTTCATACTTTTTTCATAAAAACAACAAAGCTTAGCTCAATCTAACTATCATGCTTTCAACATAGCTTAAATCCTATCAAAATAACATGCTTGAACTACACAAATCAACCACAAAATTACAGCAGCAATAACATCTAAAACAACATGCATGCATCATAATTTTTCACATAGTTTTTCAAGAAATTAAAGGAGAAAGGGTTAGAATCACCTACCACAATCAAGAGCTCACAATTAGGATGAATTTAGCTTAGAGAAATGAAGAAAAAACCCAGCTTTGCACCCCACAATACCCAGCCGAAAGTGAAGAGGAAAAGAGAGAGTTTTGTTGGAAAATTTTCTATTTTTTCTAAGTGTGAAAAGCTTGAAGAAAAAAAAAGAGTTTAACTCATGTTTTATTTCATTTATCAAACCTCATTTCAGCCAAGAATTTAATGATTAAAATAAACATTTATTCCAATTAATAAACCACATAAGACAAAACATTAATGGGGCAAAAAGACCATTTTGCCCCTCCCCCATAAAATCACTAAAATCATACTAAAGGGGTATTTTTGGGACATTCTAAATTCCCGGCCATTCCCGACATTCCCAATGTCTAAAACCCGTCCCCAAAATACTAACATACTAAGTTGTGATTTCTACTGAGCCAAACGCCGCGTTCCAAAATACCGGACACCGGAAATGCGAAATATAAAAACTGCTGATGACATAATTATGCATATCTGAATTCCATAAATATCCATGATAAATTATTTAAATAGCTATAAATAATTTCCTGATTAACATAAATAACTGCTAATTTCCAAATTAACTAAGCGGGCTTTACAATTTCCTGAATATCTTTTTAATGAGGAATTAGGTAGAGGCATGCCATCTATTTCTTTCAAACTTCTTCCCATCTTTAACATTATTGTCTCAATCTCAAACAATGTGTAAGCTTCAACTTGTTGTTCAGTTAGCTATAGATTACTTATTCTGAATCTTTTCCTTTGCAATGAAGTTATGTCTTTTGACAATGCAGTATAATTTGATTTCCAAAGTTGACACGGATTAGAAACTTAGCAATGAAGGAGTATCGTGACAAATAGATGTCTTAATTCTGCTCCAGTTGCCATATTACAGCTTCAGTCAAGCAGTCCGTCCATTCTTTATCATCATCTAATAACCCCTAAGCATAGCATGCAGCTTTAAAAGTAGGATATGTCACTCCATTTATTGCTCGAATACTTTCATAGGAAGTGCATCCTTTGACGAAATTAAGCATCATTCTCATATAAAACCGTTCTCCCGATGAAGGATGTGCAAAGTAGATTCTTCCGATTGTTATGCCCCTTTTTCTTCTAGTCCATATTTTCTCTTTTGAATTCCAAACCCAACATGTAGGGAAATCAACATATGTTAGCTCTCGTGCATCTTCATGAATTTTGTTCGTCTCTAACCATTCAGTAAACGTTGTTTTTTCTATTCCAGGTTGGCGAAATACATCGTTTACACATTTAGTTTCATCAAATATCACTGTATGCTCTCCTGGTAAATGAAACAACAATCTTTCAACTGCTGGCTTTCTATAATGTATGTCAAATTGGAAAATTCTCCAGCAAGCTTCGGTTGCTGATATATATCTAAAATCCAAATATGTTTTGATTTCATCAATTTGTTTGGTAGTGTCAATAGATTACAATGTTCCAGTCATTCTATCAGATCCTTTATGAACATACTTGAAAAGGTATTTGATTGATCTTGAGTAATTGCAAATTTCAACATTAATATGTGCATCAAACTTTACAATCAAATTCCTATTGTAAGGAACTACATATCGATTATCTAGGAATACACCTTTCTTTTCGACATGAGTACCTATATTTAATTGGAAATATTAATATTAATATGTGCATCAAATTTCTTAATAAAATTACTATAGTTAGTGACTGACTATGCATAGATTATTTATAAATAGACATTTTTTTTTTCTATATGAATACCTGTATTTCGCCTTTTATAGACTAGAAACTCATCTGTATCAATTGTCGTTTGATTATTGATCTTTTTGGGAAAATATTTTGTGCATCTTCCTTACATCATACATGGGGAGTGAGGATTGAGCTTTCCACACGGTCCATGAATCATAAATTTGTTGATTGCATTATAACCATCTGGATCAATGTTTCTGTCTGGAATTTCTGCACTTATTTTATCAATATGGTTTGCTGAAGGATTTTTCATTGTCGAATGCAAGAAAAGCAATATGTGTGCATGGGGCAAGCCTCTTTTTTAGAACTCAATTGTGTATATACCTGGGAGAAAATAAAGAAAAAATTTATATTTAGAACTGATTCGTATGAATTAAGATTTTTTTTTTGAAAATATTTGTACAATAAATGAGTTGGATTTTCTATAAATGGGGTAAATGAGAACAACTTACATGCAATTATTTTTCCAAATAGTTGTTGGTTTTTCAAATCTTCCATTAGTTGAAATAACTTTATCTCAAAAACTCTGCATATAACATCCACTCTATTAGCATTATCTTTTTGACTAATTAAACTGAGCATGTCATTCATTTTTGGCCACTTTGGGTTGCAAGTGAAAGTAAGAAATAAATATGGGTATCCTGCCCATTTAGAAATGGCCATAGCATCTTGATAATTTTGTATTCTATATCGGGGTCCCCCACAGTGTGACGAAGGCAAAATAATTGCTTTTCCAACTTTTGAACAATCTGAATCACCTCTATGAACAACATCCATTAAACCAGAGTAAAGTTCTGATCTAAGTTGTCTTTGGTTATTTCGTATCCATCTAAACCTTTCTTCTTTAATTGCCATGTCACAATCTACTATATATTGTTGCAATAATCTACCAGCTTGAAGAAGAGTGTGCCCCTCATTTAGTCTTTGCTGCAACCTGAAGCAATAGTATTGTCTCATTGTCAACTTTTTTGTATCAGATTCGTTCTCAAGTTCACCTCTAAAAGGTATGCGAAGCCTATATTCATCTTCACCATAAAGGTGTTTCAATGGATATGTCATAGGCATAAAACTTGGATGTACATCTGTGATTCTTTGAAGTCCGTTAGTTCGGTGCTCTACAATAACATCCCATTCGCAGTTCTAAAACCAACTATCAACCCGGCTACTTCAGATTCTGTTGGCAAGTTGTATTGACGACCATCTTTTGTTCGAGTACTTAAAAGTCATAAACGAAACGTACATTCTAGTTGTTCTTTGAATCTATCCCTTGCCATTCTAAAGGATTTCACCAAATTATTATGTTGATCCAACATTTGAGATAATTTAGTGACAATATCATGTTCAATCTCAGTTGTTGTCTTGGTTTTTTAAATTGTGGCGATTCTATTTTCTGTATCATATATGTAGAGCTGAGCGAACTGTGGATTTTTTCCATGTTCTGGCAACAAAGAACCAATGTGGTGATAATTTTGACTGTTCATCCGAAATACATACAAACCTTGTGATTGATTGATTGAGTTATTGATTCGACCTCCCCTTGATGTAAACGCAAACATAGAGTTGTAAGCTCTAATAGTTTTTCTAAATTTAAACCCTTTTTGTCCTGAATCATGTCCGATGAGATATCTGAGCAAAGGAGGTGCTTCCTTGAATAATGGTATATGTACCTTTCCTTGCATACAACAAAATAAGAATTTGGGATGTGTGACCTCTCGGGTTCTATTTGTTCGTTCCTCATACCATAAAATAACACTACAATATTGACATGTATATGAAGGAGGTCCGAAAGTCCAAGGTGTTGTCTAATGAGCTGTCATTTGAGAAAATAATAATATTATATTAAATAAATTATTTAGTTGGCACCAACCAATATGGTTTTGAAAAAAATCTTACAATACCTTCTTTATCATTGAGTTGTATGGTCTGAAATTCCTCATTTGAGTCTTCATCATCAAAATCAGTAATAGCTATTATAATTAACACAATTGTTAGATAAATCTTCTTTTATATTATATTAAACTTATTGTATATGTAGTTTCATATAATAAAGGAGGTACCATTATTTGTGCTTGTAGCATCTAATGAAAAAGTTGTTGAATGATGCATATTTTGATTTGATGATGAGCATGTTCTTTTAACTTGTCCATGTTCATCTACATTATTTTATATAGTCAACAACTATAGAGTTAGTATTAAATGTGTAGTATTAAAGGATTTGAAAACTTTTTTTACGAAGTTCAGTAAAATTAATGGAAATGTACCTGTATAAATATGATTTTTTTCTTTTCTTTGATTGGTTATTTTTTTTTTGACGCGGTGATCCAAATCACACATGATTAACAAAGCAGCAATCCACAATCGGCGGCGGCACCTCCTCGAACCAGGATAGCTCATTGTCTAACCGAAGAGCATGTTTTGCCAAACCATGTGCTGCAGAATTTGCATTCGGAGCCACATGGGACAAAACTGCTCTCGGGAGTTTAGACAATAAAGCTATGACATCCTCAAATAGCACACCCAGCTCGTTGAAAAAAACCTTTCCTTTGTTTATAGCTGTGACTAGAGACAAAGAATCGGAAAAAACCTCTCTAATTTGGATTCCGCATGAAAGAGCCCAATTAAGTCCAAACAAAAGTGTCAAGGTCTCCGCTTGTATTACAGAGATACTTCCTGAAGACATAACAAACTAGAAAACACAACAATAAAAAACTATGAGTAGAAGTCAAAGAACTACCACAAGAGACGCAACCCCAAAAATGATAAAATCAACAATGCTAAGAAAGAATAAAGGAAAAAAACTAGCCAAAGGGATAACCCTTTGGCTAGTGAAAGAACACCATAAAACATAAAATAAACATTTTCTCCAAAAAAGAGGCAAAACATGTAAATCTTGATACATTTAAGCCTGATACAAGTGCACTCTAGAACTAGCCTACCAATGTTTAACTAATGAGTCTAAAAATACCTAACCACATTATATAATCACCACCAAGTACTGCTCAATCACTTAGCTAGAAACATATTTTAAAACTTGTTACGTCAGACCTAACCCTTTTAGCAATTAAGATATAAAAGACCCTACGTCATCTGAAACATGTAAAACCAGACCTAATACTATTCAAACATAAAACCGCCCCATGTATAACGTTTCGAAACCTGTTCAAAACACTATGCTATAAAATTTAAGGCTAATACAAATCGAATAAATTTCCTTAAAGATAAAGAATTATCTACCTTTGAGAGGCTTGCAAACTGCTGCCCTCACCCTTCTATCTTTTGAAAGGATAATAGCCCCTAAGCCAACTGAACTTGTATTATTCAGTACTGCTGCATCAACCATAAGTATTGTATGTCTCTGTTCTTCTTGAGGATCTCTATGTAGAACTTCTGACTTATTTCTATTTCTTTGATTGGTTATTTTGATTTATATGAAATGGTGTGTTATTGTTGCCATTTGTACTACAGGGACTGCAGGAGATTTTGACCTGCATCATGTTATAAAGATATATTAATTTATATATATATAGCATATTGAAATATCTCTAAAGTTGTCATTTTACTTATTTTATGTTTGAATAGATGTGAATATTTTTTGTGTGAACTAAAACGTACCGTTTGATTGAAGTGATTCAATGGGAGTTGTAACATTGTCCACCTTCATGCAATTTATGAAATACTTCACAATTTGAAGAATGAAGGTTATCCTATTATTTAAATCATGTGTGTATCTATTTTTGATCATTTGAATTTTCCTCATCAATCTTGCATGTTTGCATATGGTCTTCTGAATAACAGCCAAGTTGTCATTTTTTATATGACATTGGGCACTGGAGGTATATATCTTAACTTTTAATTTTTGAATCCTTACGTGCCGACCTAAAGATTAAAGTTGATTCTGCAATAAATAAATTTCTTGTGGAATATTTCTTGAATCACCAAAATCTTTGATCAATTCTGAAATCAATTCCATTTATTCTTTTCCTTCAAAAATAAAAAAAAAATCATTAAACACTATGGCAGTTCATATTATATTATTAAATATATGAAAGGAAAAAAATTCTAAAAAGTAAAATATATACACAATTTTTAAGAATATAAAAAAAGAAAATTGAAAAAAAAAACTTGTCTAATTTTGATTAGTTATGATGTCATTTTATCTAATGTTTTCATTATTAATTTTTATACTTCAAATAGCAAAATATGCTTTAACTCTTGAAAATATATATATATATACTATCCAAATTAATTTAAAATTTTAAAATATATTTACATAAAATTTTATATATTAATTTTATTTTATTTTTATTAATATTTATTGCTTTTATTATGTTGAACTGTTGATATAATAACTTAGTAAAAAAGTATATATTTTATAAAAAATAAAAACTAATAAAATAGAACTTAATTGTACTTTAAGTGAAAATAAATGTAACACCCTAACTACCTTAGGCGTATTACGTGATTTTTAAACGTACTGTGCAGCTCGTTGCTAATCAACGAGGTTTATGGAAAAACGTGATTAATTAAAATTTTGTTTTTTAATTAAACTTATAAAACATATTATAAAAGACTCGGGATCCCGATTGTAAAATCATTTACAAAAGTTTTCACTGTTTAACTATTACATCAAAATTAAAAGTCGTCTAACGACAGTTACAAAAATCTCAGCCTTGCTGTCCCGAGGATCGTACGCTCCAGGCCTAACCGCCCCGACATGTACAATCTCATAAGCTCGCTCACGGTCCATCAGCTACAGCCTTGCCTTTACCTACACATGAACATAAACTGTGAGTCGACAGACTCAGTAAGAAAAGCATAATAATATCATACATAATACTAACTGCCGTGTCCAACACGATACTGAGTCCCGCTACTGCCATGTCCAACATGGTACTGAGCCACTACTGCCATGTCCAATATGGTACTGAGTTTTGAACGTTCATAGGGACGGTACTATTGACAAGTATCCTCCTGATCGGTCGAACCGGTCATACTCCGGCTGCTGGTCATACTCCAGCCTGTACCGACGGGATAGGTCAATAGCACTGAACCACCAACCAAGTGTCAGCCTGATCGGTCGAACCGGTCATACTCCGGCTGCTGGTCATACTACGTGACAGGGTTGGATGGTTCGAAGCCTAAATACATAACTAATGTAATCTAGCAGGCTTCCTACATGCACGCTAAACATGTAATCTACATATGCATACTGTTATACTAATCTTACCTGGATTCCGATTTCAGGTGTGCCGGTCAACCCGACCGGAACCGAAGCCGAGTGGCGGACATCGGCTCCTAAACCATAAAAATCACAACGCTATAAGTGACACGCTAAATCACTTCCCGGGGACTAAAACTTGGAACTAAAAGTTTCCCTATCGATAAAAAGCATGGCAATACCCCTAAAAACCTAAAAACGAGGAAAACTAGGGTTCGGAAAAATTCCCCAACCGGTAGACCGGTTGCCCAACCGAATTCGGTTCGGGAATTATCGAACCCTCATCCGGAATTCCGGATGCACAACCGGAATTCCGGTTCCTCGCAGGCAGCCAACTAAAATTCTCATAACTCGACCAATTCAACCCCAATTGGTCCCAAACTTTCCAGACCTGTTCTAAACTATCCCTAGAACAAATCCAAGGCATCAAAACCACCCAGAAAACACATATACAAAAATCACCATTAAAGACCAAGCTTTGAGTTCCAAAACTCAAACTTGGTTAAACCCACTAACATGCATCCAAACCTAGTTAATTCTACTTAACTAAGCATGAATAAGCTTCTGAAAACACACAAGAACATCCAGCAATTTCACAGAAACAAAATGAACCATTTCTTTCAAAAATTCATAACTTTTTCACATAAAAACTAAAAGCTTTGAACAACCTAACTAACATGCTTTAACACAGCCCAATTTAACTTCAATTAGCATGCTTTAAACCACATAAATCAACAACAAAATCACAGCAGCAACATATACCAAAATCATGCATGCATTTCATCAATTTCACATAAAATTCAAGAAAACACAAAGGGAATTTACAAGAGATCAAACCTTGACTAGAATTACACAAGAATGAGTTGAAAATCACAAGCTTTGAGCAGAAAAATCCCAGCCCTAGCAGCCCAAGCATTGGCCGAAAAGAGGGAGAGAGAGAGAGCTTGGAGTGTTTTTTTGAAAATTTCTTAAATTTTGACTAAGTGTTGAATGTTTGAGAAAAGAAGAATATAAATCACATAACTCATTTTATTTCAGCCATTAATTAAACAATTAAGCATTTATTTTCCATTTCATAAAATCACAAAAGACAAAATACTAATGGGGCAAAAAGACCATTTTGCCCCTCCACCATAAAATCACATAAATCATACTAAAGGGGTATTTTTGGGAAATTCTAAATTCCCGGCCATTCCCGACATTCCCAATGTCTAAAACCCGTCCCCAAATTACTAACATACTAAGTTGTGATTTCTACTGAGCCAAACGCCGAGTTCCAAAATACCGGACACCGGAAATGCAAAATATAAAAACTACTGATGACATAATCATGCATTTCTGAATTCCATGAATAACAGTATCATAAATTATTTAAATAGCTATAAATAATTTCATAATTAAACATAAACAACTGCTAATTTCCAAATTAACTAAGCGGGCTTTACAATAAAAATTTGGAAATATTTTAAAAGCTTGTGTACACATTTAGATTTGTTGTGGCACTAAAGATATTGATGATATGCAATGGACATACAAATGATAAGATCACACTAAACAAAATAATATATCATATTAATTAATTCATGAATGTCTAATCTGTAGGTAATTTAATAAAAGAGTTATAAGAAGACCAAGAGCACGTCTATAGTTGAACCTCATAGTGTGAAACCAATGCTTTATACTAATTATACATTTTTTTTTATTAAACATCCATTTTATTTTTAAGAAACCATCATATATAACTCAACTATTTTATTTTATCTGTCAAATATTATAATGTGCGCAATTATTTAGTATCGGTAATAGTTACGATTTTATTGGGCAAATGTTCAAGAGAGAAAAAAAAAATAAAAATTTATTACCATTATAATAAATTAAGTTATATAACCATAAAGTTCACCATGAATTTCAATAGTAGTAAAATAACTTTTTTTTTATAGAGTAGTAAAGTTACTTTAAATAATAATAATAATGGGGGATTGTAGCCTCAAGTATAAAATATATATTTTTAAAAAAATTAAGAAAAATATTAAAAAATATATAAAATTCAATAAATATATGCAATTCTCAATTGTCAGAATTGTACAATATTTATGCAAATTTGGAATAATAACAGTATTACAACAATATATGTAAGTATTTTTTTTTTCATTACATGAGTTACATTCATACATGTATTACATTCTTTTTTTTTTTTTTTTGAAGCATGTATAAAGGTTTCACAAATAAATAGTGTTAGATATACTAACCTTTGTTGAATTGGGAGAATCTCGATGAATCAAGTAGTATTTGTCATGGAGATTATTAAAGCCGGGAGGAGTTTACTCTCTTGATCACTTGTACAAAATTCTACTAATTAAAATATAGTTGTATGAGATTTATATGTATACATATTGTTTGTGTCTTCAATTTGAATTTTTTTCATAAAAAATAGTACTAAAGAGTAATAATAACTTAAAAGAAAAATAGAAAATGAGTGTTAATGTACCTTCATAGAATTATAAGGGATGTCTTGAAGATTTACATATTCTCATTCATTAGCACATATTATCATGAAAAGAAAACAATAATTATTTTTTTTTTAAAAGAAATTTGTTTATAATATAGTAAAATTAATTACAATTAAAAGAAATTGTAATGTACTTACAGGTATTACTTCAAATGTGGGTGACCAAAAATAAAGTTAGTATTGTCCTTGAAATATGTGTATCCAAAACCAGTGTGATGTTTCTTTAAATGTAAAAGAAAGAATAATAAAATTGTTGTTCGATAAAATATTACCAGACAATAAAATGAATAAAAATTAATTAAGGGCAATGTTGTACATAGTAAACCAAATTAATAAGAATCTACAAAATCTACCAATTTCATAATTATATATTTTATATACACAATTAACTATTAGTATAGTCATTGTATGATTTATCAATACAATTTTTATTCTTATAAATCCCTTATATTATTAGCCTTATATATATAAAAATAAAATATTTGTGTATTTTTATATGTTTATCGTTCTAGTTTATAAGTATAAAACAAATAAAAAAAATCTATCCTATTATTAGTATTAGTTGTATTATTATTTATTAGTATAATTATTGGTTGGTTACTTAGTTATTTTTTATTTTTAGTAAACTTAAGGTTAATTAAATAAAAAAAATAAAATAAAAAACTAATAATAAAATTTTAAAAATTGGAAGAAGCAAGATTAAGAAATAAATTCAGGTTCGTACATGATTTTATTTGAAAGATCATGATATGTTTCAAAAGGCATTAGAGCTAGTCATATTTTTTCCATCCCCTTAGGAATTCCAAAAAATATAATAACAAAAAATAATGTAATAAATAAAATATATTAATAAAGAAACATTCAGTAGAAAATTTTTCTTAAAACAAAAATGAAAGAAATACATAATAACTTATTAATGTAAACTAAAAAAAACAAATCACTTATATTGTAATCGCTGTTATAAAATAATATAAAATAATATAAAATAATGTAAAGTAGATGAAAAGAAAGAAGAAGAAGATGAAGAGAGAAAGAGAAAGTGAATGAGAATTTCTGAGTTGTTTATTCCAATGGGGTGAACCCCTATTTATAGAAATACAAGAGTGAAATATTAAGAAACTAAGAAAACGAGAAACTAAGAAAAAGAGGAATGTTGATTACAATTAATGGTAATAAATAAAAGATTTGGACATCCACATACTTATTATTATTTATAACACTCCCCCTTAGATATCCATAATAACTGCCTTGCTAAAAATCTTGCTGAAAACTTGATTAAAGGAAAAAGATGTTGGGTTTTATGCCCTAAATAAAACTCATTTCAATATAATCAGATTTACTTATTAATAAAGATCAGAAATAACATTTTATGTTGCATGGTTCACATGATTTATTTCATGATTATATGTATATAATGTATGAATTCTTTTTTAAGTCCAGAACATATGAATTTGTTAAGATTATAGTGTTGTCAGCACAGTGGAATATAATCTTAATTATATGTTCAAAAGTTTATTCCCTGATTTGTCAGAACATTGGATTTAGACTGACATGGTATAATCAGCGATAGGTATTCTTACACCTTGGAAAAGTGTTATGTCCTTTCCAGGACATTGGCAAAGTTTACCAGTATCGGATGTATGGAGTATACATCGGAAGGGACCGATATTGAACTTTGATTAGATATATTAAAATTTACCGTAATATCTATTCAATTCAATATTACCTGTTGATCCTAGATCAAATGATCATAATCCTGATATGGTTAGGTTCAATCTCAAGAGTGTTATCCGTGTTCTTTGATTTGTTAGTTACGCCTACTTTTGGGTCAGGGTGATACGTACATTTTGGGAACACGGTAGTGCAATTGAGTGGGAGCGCTAACATAAATATGGAATCTATAGCTTCTATCTGGCGAATAGAAAGTAAAGGATGATTTCCTTCGAGCTTAACCAAACGAAAATAAATGGTGGAGATCTCATTTCACTTAACTGAAATATCATTTATACAGGGTTAAGTGTTTTAAGGATAAAATACATTGAAGGTGTAGCGATAACAGTAGTGCCTTTTCAGTGTAAATCATCTATATAGAGGATCATTGATGTAAAGACCGCTTAGTTTAATTTGAAAATTAGCAGTTAATTATGTTTAATTATGGAAAATTATTTATAGGTATTTAAATAATTATTATGCTGTTATTATTGAATTCTGAAATGCATTTTATGTCATATAGTGATTTTCATAAGTTTGCATTTCCGGTGCCCGGTAACATGGAACTCGGTGTTTGGCTCAGTAAAATCACAACTTAGTATGTTAGTATTGTGGGACTGTTTATTAGACATTGGGAATGTCGGGATTGGCCGGGAATTTAGAAATTTCCCAAAATACCCCTTTAGTGCTCTTTATGCTATTTTAGTGTGAAAGGGCAAAATGGTCATTTTGCCCCATTTATGTTTTGTCCTTTAGTGGACTTAGAGATTGGAATTTATGTGATTTATTAAGTTAATGTTGGCTGAAATAAAAAGGTTTATTTTGATTATTTTCTCATTTTCAATTTCCAAAGTTAGAAAAAAAATTAGAAAAAAAGTTAGAAAAGCTCTCTCTTTTTTCCTCTTGTTTTCGGCCCTCCTTGAGCAGCAAGGAAGTGGATTTTTTCTCTTGTGATTGAAGTGGTTTCCATCAAGTTTAGAGTGATTCTAGTAGAGGTAATTTTGTCTAGCTTCTCTTCTTTTATTTTCTTGAATTTTTGATGAAAAATGGAGTAATGCATGCTTAGTTTAGGTTATTGTTGTTGCTGTGATTTTGTTGTTGTTTGCACAGGTTTAAGCATGATTAATTGAGGTTAATTAAGCTGCTTGTGATGCATGATAGTTAGGTTGTTTAGAGTTGTGGAAATTTTAGCTCAAAACTATGTTTTTCAAAGAAATTGTTGAAATCTATTGCTGCACTTGTTGTTGATGCTTGCTGTAGTTTTTAGAAGTTTTATTATGCATGTTTAAGTAGGTTTGATCTGATTTGGATGCATGCTAGTTAGATTTAACCAAGTTTGAGTTTTGAACTCAAAGCTTGGAGCTTTAATGGTGATTTTTGATCATGTGATTTCTGGGTGGTTTTGTTGCTTAAGAAATGTTCTATGGGATGTTTAGAACAAGTCTGGAAGGTTTTGTTTGAATTGGTTTGGATTTGAGGGAGTTATGAATTTTTGAGTGGTTCCTGCGAGGAACCGGAATTCCGGATGTGCAACCGGAATTCCGGATGGGGTTCAGGAAAAACCAGAACCGGAACTCCGGTTGTGCAACCGGTCTGCCGGTTGGGAAATTTTCAGGAACCCTAGATTTCCTCGTTTTTATGTTATTTGGGGTATTGCCATGCTTTTTATCGATAGGGAAACTTTTAGTTCCTAGTTTAAGTCTCCGGGAAGTGATTTAGCGTATCACTTATAGTGTTGTAATTGTTATGGTTTAGGAACCTGTAAACCGCCGCGCAGTTCGTTCCAGTCAGGTTGACCGACACACCTGAATTCAGAATTGAGGTAAGATTAGTATAACAGTATGCATATATATTACATGTTTAGCGTGCATGTATGAAGCGTGTTAGATTACATTAGATATGTATGTTGGCTTCGAACCATCCGACTATGTCACATCAGTACAGGCTAGAGTATGACTAGCAACTGGAGTATGACCAGTGTACCGAGTATAGGCTGACACTGTATCACATCAGCACAGGCTAGAGTATGACTAGCAGCTGGAGTATGACCAGTGTGCCGAGTATAGGCTGATACTCGGGTTGGTGGTTCTGTACTATTTGACGTATCACATCGCATGTGCTAGAGTATGACTAGTACCGGAGTATGACCAAAGGTACTGAGTATAGGCTGATACTGTAACACATCGGTACAGGCTAGAGTATGACTAGCAGCTGGAGTATGACCAGTGTACCGAGTATAGGCTGTTACTTGTCAATAGTACCGTCTTATGAACGTTCAGGACTCAGTGTCGTGTGGGACACGGCAGTTAGGGTTATGGTCAGGGGTATGGGCGTCTGATCATAACTTGGGATTTATTTATGATATTTGATTATGCTTTTCTTACTGAGTTTGTCGACTCACAGTGCTATGTTTATGTGTAGGTAAGGGCAAGGCTAAGGCTGAAGGACCGTGAGAGCGAGCCGGTGAAGATTGTACATGTCGGGGCGGTTAGGCCTGGAGCGTACGATCCTCGGGACAGCAAGGCTATTTTTTGTAATTAGTTGCTAGGCGACAAGTATTTGTGTAATCAGTAAACTTTTATAAAGTGTTTTGTAATCGGGATCCCGAATATTTTTGTATAAATATTTTACAAGTTTAATTAAAAAGCAAAAATTTTAATTAATCACGATTTCCATAAACCTCGTTGATTAGCAACAAACTGCACAGTATGTTCAAAAATCACGTAATACGCCTATGCTAGTTAGGGTGTTACAATTGATCACATTAGGGTTATAACAATGGATAACTAATGACGTGTCTATATCATGGAACATATAGAGCGTTCTATATGACTGAGAGTGCAATTCCAAGTTCTAAGTGTGGATTCAATGAGGAATTAATAAGTTAGGGAATTTACTTGGTAAATTCGGTTCGACTTATTGGAAGCTCGGTTATATAGACCCATGGTCCCCATACTAGTTGAGATCATACTGCTTGTAAGACTCAGTTAATTGATTTTAATTAATCAATTATAATTCTAAAAGTTAGACTATGTCTACTTTATGAATTCTCACTTAGTAATGATGAAATCGTAAATAAAAGGGTTTCTAGGTTTAATTATTAATTAAGAGACTTTGTATGTCTAATTAATAATTATTTTAAATGAAAATATTATTTAATAATCTATCTTAGTTATTAAATAATTAGTTTTGGCATTTAAATGATTAGAATTGGAAAAATAGTATTTTTGGAGAAATAGAAATAAAATTGAGGAAACTGTAAAATCCAAGTGAGGCCCATTTCACCCTATGGCCGGCCACCTCTTTGTGTGTTTCCCAATTATTATTTTCAATTTTAATTGCCATGTAATTGCTAATCAAAGCCTAGCAATAATAGGAAAATGGTGGATCACACTAAATAAGGCAGTTAATCAATTACACAGTAAAAGAGGAAACTGCTTATTTGGAAAGTTGAGCTCTTCCCTTTCCTATATATAGCCGCCGCCTCTCTCTACTCTTGGGTGTCTTTGTATGCTTCAGATCACACAAATTCAAGAGAGAAAAGAGAGAGAAAATTTCGAAATCCTTGTGAGATGAGTAGTGCCCACACACATCAAGTGGTACCTCAATCATAGTATGTAAGACTATGGAAAATCAACATCAAAGAAGAAGAGAAGGAGATCCAGATTCAGATCTTGATTATGCTCTGCTACAAAAAGGAATCAAGGGCTAGAGATCTGAATGGAAGGAGTCATAATATTCCGCTGCACCCAATGTAAGGTTTTCTTAAACTCTTATGTGTTTATTTTCATTGTTTTAGAATTCATATTAGGATGTTAATAAAACATACTTGGTAGTAAATCTAGATCCTGGTAAAATAATTTCCAACAAAAGAGTATAGTGTAAACTAACTCCCCCTCATTTAGGCATTTGTGGAGATCTTCTAATCGACGAATTTCGATCTTGTCTGCCGTCTTTTTAAATGTTGACGTTGGTAATAACTTTGTGAATAAGTTTTCAAGATTGACACTTGATTGAATATGTTGAACACCAATATGCATTTTCTTGAAGTGTATAAAGAAGAATTTGATGAAATGTGTTCTAACTCTATCTCCTTCAATGTACCCTCCTTTTAGTTGAGTGATGCAAGCAGTATTATTCATGGAGAATTGCTTGGGTTGATACTTCTTTATTGAGTGCAATCTATATGTTTTCCGAATATGATACGTCAATGATCTCACTCACACACATTATCTACTTGCTTCATAAAATGCAAGTATGTTGACATGATTTATAGTTGCCTCGTTAAAAATCGTGTCAGAAAAACCCAGTGGGACAAAATCTCAGCTAGGGAAAAAGAGTACAATATATATTTCATATTCATAACTATTTGCAAGTTGCCTCGTTAAAAACCTTGCCAGGAAAACCCAGTGGGACAAAACCTGAACTAAGGGAAAAAGAGTGCAACATAAATATGTCTCCCCCTCATGCACATATGATCCATAATTCTTTTGGTGATAATAGATCTCATAAGATTATTTTTATCACTTTTAAAATATCACCATATACAATCTTTGATCATATATTTTCTATAACTCTTCCAGAGTATGTATGGACTTCTAAATTATAGATGAGGGGTTCGTGGAACATTAGTCTTTATCCAATTAATTGTATCATTCATGTGTGTACACAACTTTGTTCATACTAAAATTAAATTTCCAAGTAGATACGAACATAACACATTAATGGTACTATAAATTTTCATTTGTGACAATGATGGTACGCCAAGACCATATATTTGTTCCATCTTGTTGTATGACCTTAATTTCCATATCAAATGATCATGTATCTATAATTCTTGATACATATGAAGTACTTGAGGATTTCAATACTAATGAACAAACTTTATACGTACATTTAATATTTCTCGATATACAAAAGAAATAAAAGTTGTTCTTTAAAAACTCTTCAAGAGTCTATCACAATGTATAATTTACGAATTTATACTGCATAGGCAACCATACGTATTTTTCAAACAATAATTTACTTACATGTCTTTATTTCATACAAAGATCGTTGTCATATAGTGCGCGGAGTTTGAATTTATATCACTTAAGACATGTATTAAATTCTTCTAGAATTTTTAGATAATGCTTATTTCAAATTCTCACTATATTAGGAGCTCCAAATAAATAACCTTTTGTTGCAACATTTATGTGACACTTATAAATCCTCATAAAATATATTCTAGGCTATAATCAAATCATGATTATATTTTCTTAATATTTAAGCCTTACTTCAATCAATCTCATGTCTATGCAAACTTTGTACAACAATTCATTATGTACAAATTCATATATGGAAATTTTTCATTAGAAATATTTATTTGCACCCCCTACAGGTCTTACTTCACTTTATGCGAGTAAACTTGCCTGGACTGCGTCATAATATATTGGCCAAAAACAAAATGTATGTCGATGATTCTCGACAAATCTAATACCATGATCCTTGCTATCTCATGTTAGTTTATTGCATATGCAAACATTCAACTTCTGTTGTCGACAACAATTTCAATATATGATAATTTCCTCCCATATTGACATAACTTATAGAGATCTCTTTAAATTACATATTTTTCAAATATTTATCGTTTATAGGTACCTATATAGAATCACTTTAGGGATTCAATTATGATCAAATGTGTTATGTATAACTTCTCTTGGGAGTCTCTTCAAGTACCGTTTTCATCACGGTTATCATTTTAATCATCAATACTTTATAACATTAAGGTATCTCTATGAGTACCTCTAGATTTAACAACTTCAGGATAAATCAAATGAACATTTATTAATAATTTCTATATTTTTCATTTACGCTTCAGGCATTTTCAACTTATTCTAACTCAACTTTGAATAATATTGATTTGCAGTTGGTATATATCATTTTGAACTATACTGTTCTTATATACTTTGTGCAAGGATCATTTTTCAAAAATTATCATCGATCCCAATTGCTTCTCTCCCCCTGATCGACAGAATTTTTAAAAATTGTGATATCTAATAATATTAATATACCTGTAGGGATTTCAATATATCACAATGAATCAATATTTATTTAAACTCATATATACTATATGACATTGAACTTCAGGTTCAATAAACTTCAGTTTCAAGTTCATTTCTCATGAACTTAATTCATTTTTAAGAATGAGTCATACATGTATAATTAGAAATACATAAATTTACACATTTTGTAAATGCATGATCATATAATCTTATCACATCGATAAGAAACTATGCAATAAAAATCTAACAATGGCTCAAGATTGTTAAAGAAATATAATTTAAATATTTTTTATGTGCAAATATATGCACATTCTTCTTTTGAGCCTTATAAATTAACAATGAGAAGAATCTTCTGGTTCTTCAACAAAATTTAGTCAAATTCTTAGACAATTTATTGCATATGATTGATCATGTCAAAATAATTCAATTCATGAACTTCAGGTTCACTATAATTTGTATTTCAAGGAAACTTTCATAAGGTAATGTAAATTTATTACAACATAATCATTACAAGTTTCATTTTTATATACACGAATAATATAATTATATTATTCTCAAAAACATATACACTCTTCAGGAGTCACTATTATGTTTATCAAACTTTATATTTCTTCAGGAATCAATATCATCAATTCAATGATGTGTATAATTTAAAAGATACATGACAACTTCATCATGTTATTGTAATGGTCAAATAGATATAACCATAATATATCATTCATTTTTCCTGGTATCTTTTTAACAAGTCGTCTAATTATTAATAGACTATTCATTAGTCTAATTATCATGACTTGATATATTATATATTTAAATGTACAACCAGTACATATAATAAATTATTTCTTATTACTTTCATAACTAGATAAAAGTTATACATCTAGGTACATACAAATATATTTTACTACTCCAAGCATCAATTGTATGTAAGACTTCTTCAAGAAGCTTTTCAAATAATTATTTTGTGATTCTTTATCACTTTGATTATATTAGATCACCAATAAATATTAGTAAGTTATATATTCATTTCTGGGAATATGCAAACTGAATTAAATAGTAACTGCATATATACATATCTTGTACCAACAATAGTTTAAAACTATTGATTTCAAGAAATAATAAAATATGTATATATTAATTTGCTTCTGGCATTATCAATATATGTAAAATCTATATTCTTTGAAATAGATTTTCATGTCTTATTCATTCTCTTTGGGGAATGATATTTAAATATTCTAAATGTACAATAAATTTGTACAATTCACATTCTATTCAATAATCAAATATACTTTTATCTTGATTATAAGTGTGTCCGTACTACAGGTACGCGACTACTATTATTCAATTTCACACATGATATATAGATTTTATGCACTTTAATTGTGTGTGGTATCTCATCTTTTGGTTATTTTCACTTTCTTCTGGAACTATTTGAGTAGTAAATAATGTCATCGATTATTTAAAATCATTACATTCACTTCGGGGAATGACGTTGAACAAGCAGAATATTATTATAAATTTCTTAAAAATTTATTACTTGTTCATCCAAGAAATTATTCAGCAATTTCTTTTACGATATTTCAAATAATATATAAATGCAATTTTCGCATAGTCTCCAAGATGTATGCAAAATTTAATCTTTAATATATGTCAGATTCAATAATTTTCATGCAAGTAATAACAATGTATAATAACATGACTAATACAAACAATCTTTAAAATTAATTGACTTCAATTCGTATCATTCTCTGCAGGGAATGATGAACAATATATACATGCCTCATGTATTAAAATAACATTAGTCATGCTCATTGTTATTCTTATACTTTGATGTTTCAATGCAATTTTCTTAACATTCTTTTTTGGTATTCAAAACCCACTATAAAATTGCATCAATAATAATCATTTTTAATGATTCTTTAGTTGTATTCATATAAATACAGTCATTTTTTTCGACAAATATAAAACATTTACTTCAGGAAATATTTGTCAAAATCTATATCGATATTAGATTACTTTTCATTGTCCTCAAAGAATACAAGAACATATATATAAATATATATTCATCTCTTTCATTATGTATCCATCAACTATATAATCAATATTACGTTTGCATAATCTTCAGGATATATGCAAGATTTTATTGAGGACGCATAATCATCAGGATATATGCAATATTTAATCGAGGATGCATAATCTTCAGGATATATGTAATATTTTATTGAGGATGCATAATCTTTAGGATATATGCACTATTTTATCGAAGATACATAATCTTCTGGATATATGTATAATTTATATAGATTTTCTCTATCATATCATAGGCAGACATATATTGTAAATATTATGAATGATAAGAACATAATATATATATGATATCAATAATAAATATATACATACATATCTAATATATAGATATATAGATAAAAAAGAAAAAGGAAACCAAATGATTCTTGAAATTGTTTCAGCCAGATAAGTATATATATAAATATATATTTAGTGTATCGTGACTTTGAAACAATTCAAGAACTTTAACAAAATACTTACATTGGGGCTTCGGCAGAGACTCATGCTTGAAGCTTGGGCAGAGACTCGTGCTGATAACGTGTTATAAAGGGTAAATACTATTTTGGACCCTGTGTTTTGCAAAAGTTACAGATTGGACCCTGTGTTTTGTTAAATGACAAAATGGACCCTGTATTTTCTAAAATAGTAAAAATAAGACCCTGAGCTTAATTTTTAACAACTTTTTTTTAATATAACCAACTTGAAGACAATGCTTAATACGAATAGATACAAAAAAAATGTAAATAGTTTTGTCATAACACTTTTATATCGGATTATAATTAAACTTTATTTTGACAAAAAATCAATTCAGGGTCCTATTTGTACTATTTTAGAAAATACAGGGTCCATTTTGTCATTTAACAAAACACAGGGTCCAATTGGTAACTTTTGTAAAACAGAGGGTCCAAAATGGTATTTACCCTGTTATAAAATAATGTAAAGTAGATGAAAAGAAAGAAGAAGAAGATGAAGAGAGAAAAAGAAAGTGAATGAGAATTTCTGAGTTGTTTATTCCAATGGGGTGAACCCCTATTTATACAAATACAAGAGTGAAATATTAAGAAACTAAAAAAAAAGGAAACTAAGAAAAAAAAGAATGTTGATTACAATTAATGGTAATAAATAAAAGATTTGGACATCCACATAATTATTAATATGTATAACAATCATGATCATTATTATATATTGATATGGAGCATTTTTTGTTTAAATTTTCTTAAAGTTATATTACTCAACTTGTAAAAAACTATACCTTGTTTCATAAATAACCTTTAGCTATATGAGAATTTCCTTAAGCTTTACTCAATTTGGCAGGTTGATAGTATAAGTGATATTCCTCTTGTCTCGAGTGATCTAAAAAAACAAATGAGTGAGCAATAATAAAAACAATATATATTTCTTGAACAGTAAACTCAAATAAAAATAAAATTTGTTAAGGTAAATACTCATTAATTAAACTTTTCTATCAAAATAAAATAAATAAATATGAATGATATAAATAAAAAGCAAGAAGAAGATACTCACTCAAGGAACCTTGAAGCCATATCAAATTGAAAAAAAATTGAAACTAAGAGAGGTTAAGGAAGAGAGAAATGAGTAGCACAGAAATACAAAACATATACTAAGTGAATGATAGAGAGTGTAAAATCTATAACAATAAAATACCTCTCTAAATAAGCCTCCTTGCTATTTACCTTCAAAATTGCAGCGAAGTTTTCTTTCATGGTAATTATTCTACTACGTATTATTTATATATATATATAGAATGTGAATATATATGCATCAATTATTATAGAATACTGACTTTAATAAAAAGATTTGTATCAAGCGTTACGTATATACATAGTTATGTGTCTATATACACTATTTGTTTATATTTAAGATAATTGTAGAAGGATATGTATCAATTAATATATTAAAATTGATAATAGTTACTATATGTTTTTTTTTGACAAAGTGATTAAAATCACTCATGAATTTACGACGCCCACGTCTGCCACCGGCCCTGGAACCTCCTCGAACCAGGATAGCTCATCGTCTAACCGCAGAGCATGCTTTGCCAACCATGAGCCGCTAAAATCTTAGAGCGAGCCCCATGGGACAAAACTGCCCCCGGAAATTTAGACAATAAAGCTATAACATCTTCAAATAACGCTCCTAACTCAATAAAATACTAAAGGTGCACTTAAAAAAAAATCAAAAAACAGTATAAATCTTTAATTAGAAAACTATTCAAACTGAAGAGAATCAACCAACCACCAAGACTAGGCAACTAGATCTCCCTATAAAATACTAGATCTCCCTTTGGCTAGTAATATCTAAATTATAGCATTCTACTTCATAACCTTCAAAGGATCCCTATTCCTTACCTTTACCCTTTTTAAAATCAAACATAAATAAATTTTCCTTTTAATACCCATTATTCCTTAAATATTCAAAATATTATATACTAATTATTTCATTTTATCTCTTAAAAATATTACTTATTTATAGACTAAAACATTTCAAAATCCTTAATAAGTTAAATTATTTATTATTTTATTTATAGGGTAAAACATGATATCTATAATCTTTATTCAACCTAAATTAAACCAAAATTGTATTAATATCCTTAAAACTTAAGATTGCAGTTTTCACATTCAAAAGTACCATTTTCCTAATACCACTTCATCATACATTTAATTAATAATATTAAATTAATATTAATTAATCCAATTCAGTATTATGACATAATGCTTCCTTATTTATTATTTAAATAGATAACCTCCTAATTATTATATCATTCAAATTATTATAAAAACTATTCATATTAGTATCTTCCTATACAACTAATAAGGCAATAATCTCAATACTTCATTAGTATTTACTTCCCATTTATTTCAATATCTTCCCAAAAATAAAATAAAGTATTCTCAATTCACAATTAATGTCCCTACCTCCAATTTATTACAAAATCCCACATTTATAATTTATATACCAAAATTAATATTATGTTATCTATAATAAACTCATATTTATAATTTATATACCCAAAATTAATATTATGTTATCTATAGTAAACTAATAAGGCAATAATCTCATAATTATATACCATAATTGTTAGCTATTAAATTTTATAATACTTTTACGATTCATGATATCTTATAATTTTAACAAATTACCCTAAATAATTAGGGACCAGCCATAAATCATGCGCGAAAACTTTAAAAGGCACCAAAGCCATAAACCATGACGCAACTCATACATCAAATTTGTAATTCCATCTGATGTTTTTGAAATATCAATAATAAAGTGTAATTATATTCATAGTTATTGATATATATTACATTAAATTATTTCTTAAAAATATATGTAATAGATTCATTTTTATGTAATAGAATGTACTAATTAATATATCATTTATTATGATAACGTGAGAAGGTGAATAATTTTTGGAATTAAAAACTAATAAAATACATATTAATTGTGATTAGGTTATTAAATAAATTATAGATCATTTTATTATTATTGCGTAAGAAAAATTAGAAAAACCATAAATTTAGAAAGTTAGAATCCTAAAAGATTAGACTGCCACAATATCATTGTGCTTAACAACAAATTCTTTAAATTTAATAGAAACATATTTGATTAATTTTATTAAAAAAAATCGATGAATGATTTTTGTAATTTTAACTATGGTGTTAATTTATTTAATAATTTTCATTTTTAATTTCTATAGTTTAAATAGTAAAATATACTTATATTCAATATTCTATCATAATTTCTGTAAAAATATATATATATATACTAAGTTTTTAAAACAAATACATAAATATTCAAATTGCATAGGACAAATAACACACTTAAACATTTAATTAAAGTATTTCATCAAACCACACTTAAACACTACATAAATAAGAAAATAACAAAACTCTCATCACACCACAAACACTACATCAAAATAAAATAAAATTTAAAACAAAGGACTCCACAAGATGGATTGCAATAATACTAATTACACTATTTTTTCAATCGCTTCTGATTCATATTTTCATCATCACTAATCTTCAATTATTATATTTTTTCTATTTTTTTTTTTTGTAAGAGAAATGCTATGATGATAATCTTCATCAGAATCTTCTAAATCTTTTGCAGTAGTTATGTCTTTGAAATGTAACTCCTTTCAATTTTTATTCTCATTTTCTTCATTAGTATTATTATTTTTTTTCTGCACAAGAAAACCCATAATAAATTCATTTAATTTCATATTTTGCACACAAATTAAACTTTATAAAGGTCAACATTACCTTATTATCTTTTATTTTCTTCAACTCATTTTGCTCTTCTAATTTCTCATTTAGATTGAAAATCTTTGACACTGTAAAATTCTCATGTCCATATTTCAAATTATACGTATTCAACTTCAACTTGTAAACAAACTCTCTGCCACTAAGACTTTGAATTTCTGTTGGAACATCATTAGTTTTTTGTTTAAACAACTTGTTTGCTGCTGTGTCAAGTAAGTTCTCAGCTATATCATTAAATATCACCAAAGTTGTCTCTGCAGTCTTATCCTCAACTTTTATATGTAATTTGTACCTATATTAAAATATTTTTTTACACAGTAAATAAATCAATAATATAACTAATATCTTGGTGATGAAAAATTGGAATCATTTTCTTACTTCACAAGAGGATAGTCACACTTGTTGTTGCAAGTGGAACATTTATAAACACCATCTTCAAGTCCAAGTTTTCTAAAATATTTTTGGCAGGAGATATAGTTCCATCCAAATGTGTTGTCTATTTCTGTTATTTTTCCCCTCACAGTAAGAAAATATTCCTACAATTAAAGTTTTTTATTTATTAAAATTATAAAATATTTCAACAAAAAATACATGAGGAAGAGATGTGAAAATTATTTATATTATTAAATATCACCTTAAGTTGAGGACTCCAATCAGTCTTTAAGAGTTCTTCAATGCTCATCCTGTTAAGGAACATCTCTTCCTCAGGTGAAATCTTATTCACAGTCGACCTCTCTACGACTTCAACACCATTGGAGATGGTAGAAAATTTTTCTACTAATGATGCTACATAATCTGTTTTCAGATTTATGTTTATTTTGCTGGCAGTTGTCGTAGAGTAACTAACTTCACCTATTTAGAGTAAATCTAAGTTAGCAAAAAAAATATTATAATTTAAAATATTATATAGTGTGATATTTTAAAAAAAATTACCTCTAAAATTTTTAATAGTTGTTGAAGTTACAATCACAATCATAGGGCCATTATCCTTCTCGTATAATTTTGGTTCGAACATCTTCCCCAAATCTCCCCACAAAGTAATCTTCGATGTCACCGAACTATACATAAAAAATAAAAATAAATAAAGTATATAATCAAACATATACTACGAAATACATCATTAATTATTTTAAACTTACTAATTTTTTAGAATGGTGATATCTCTTTTTTTCCAGCCACCTCCAACAGTTTCAAAATCACCCACACCACGTAGACACCCAACAACATCTTAGAAAATATAACATTATTATATATTAGTGTATAAATATATTAAATTCAATTACTTCAATAACAAATTTTTAAAAAAAAATACCTGAGAGTATTTCATTATTATTAACACGCAAATCAATTAAATTTAGAGTATTAAATTGAAATCCATTAATTGGAATCTGAATCGTTTCTTCTTCTAACTTCATGAGAGAAGTTCCAACCACAAAAATAATCCTATACTCATTGAAAAGTGGTCTATATTCCCCTGTGCTTTTGACAACCTTTAAACCCTTGACACTATACAAGGAGCCTTCACTCAGTAGGTCCTTAAACCTAGGAACTAAAGTTTTTGTGATGGTGGCATGGATTAGATTTTCCTATAACAATAACATTATTCAGTAAGTATAATGTAATTGGCTGAAAAAATAAAAAGTTTGTAAAATTAATATTAAAATTACCTGCTCATCAATAAAAGTCAAGTTGAGGTGAATCAATTCTCCATTTTTCTTAGTGTTAAGAGATTCCCACATTCGACATACCCTAACCCTTATCATCCAACTCTCCGATTCATTGTTTAAGTCACTAAGAAAAGAATACTCCATGAAGCATACTATACACAATCCAAATAAGATTTGTTTTTTCTATTTTTGTAAAATATTTAGTTGGTATCAATTGGAGGACAATATAACAATCATTAAATAGTTGATAGTATGAAAAACTGTACATTTATAGTACTAATGAAAATAATTATTGGTAGAAAAATTAAGAAGGTATTTCAAAAGACATTGAAGACATTAATAATTATGATTTTATTTAATTTTTTTTTTCAGTTAATTATTATGAGTGCGTTCATTATTTTATTTTTATATATGTATGTTAATAATTTTATTTATATCTGTTATTACTTTGGCAGAAATGATCTTTTAGCCTATTCAAATAGATATATGTATGTAATTTAATTGTCATTAATGATTTGATTTGCATGTGAAACTTTTTATTGGCTTAATATATAGAAAAATATAGTTAAACACATATTAAATATTGAAAGAAAATCACGCTTTCTCAAAAAAAAAAATTGAAAAAATTATAGTAGTGTTATTGTGATTATGTGGAACCGTTGAATTCCATATTTACAATGAATAAATAATTAATAATACACCTAATTAATAAATATTAAAAACAATAAAATAAAAAATTGATTAAATTAAAATAAATGCTTTCATACCAGTGTTATTGTCATTATATGTGGAACCGTTAAATTCCATATTTACAATGAATAAATAATTAATATTACACCTAAACCAGTACACTCTAGAGGAGGGCTGTCTGAAGTGGAGGCCATTGTTGTGGCCATGTGACACTGGAGTCCCAAATCAAGATCGGAGGATGACTGTTGGGGAAGCATATAAAGACCATTCTTATGTTGGGTTTTATGCCCTAAATAAAACTCATTTCAATATAATCAGATTTACTTATTAATATAGATCAGAAATAACATTTAATGTTGCATGGTTCACATGATTTATTTCATGATTATATGTACATAATGTATAAATTCATCTGAAACCCTTTTCACATACTTGATCCTGTTTATTGTGCTGTCAACACATTGGAAAGTAAACATGACTATGTGAATAAAGTTTCCTAGATTTATCAGACACAGGGTTTTACTGATATGATAATCTACAACAAGAGTTTACTTGTATTTGGAGAAATACTATGTTCTTTCCAGAACATTGGTTAAAGTAAAGCTCAGGTTGGATGCATGGAGTATGCATCGGAAGTGACCGATATTGAACTTTGACTTAGATTTAATTAAACTTACCGTAAAATCTATTCAAGTCAGTATCGCCTAGTTGATCCTAGATCAAATGATCTTAATCCTGTTATGATTAGGCTCAATCTTGAAAGGCTATTTGTGTTCCTTGAATTGTTAGTTAAGCCTACCTTTTGGTCAGGGTGATACGTACTTTTTGGGAACACGGTAGTGCAATTGAGTGGGAGCGCTATCATAAACATGGAATCTATAGCTTCTATCTGGCGAATAGTAAGCAAAGGATGATCTCCTTCGAGCTTGACCAAACGAACATAAATGGTGGAGTACTCATTTCACATAAGCTGAAATATCATTTATACGGGGTCAAGTGTTTTAAGGAATAAATACATTGTAGGGTGTAACGGTAATTTAATCCCTTTACAGTGTAGATCATTCAGAGGATCATTGATCACATTAGGATTATAACAATGGATAACTAATGATGTGTCTATATGGTGGAACATATAGAGCATTCTATATACTGAGAGTGCAATTCTGAGTTCTATGCGTGGATTCAACGAAGAATTAATAAGTTAGTGAATTTTAGTGCTAAATTCTTGATCTACTTATTGGAAGCTCGGTTATATAGACCCATGGTCCCCCCACTAGTTGAGATAATATTGCTTGTAAGACTCATGTAATTGGTTTTGATTAATCAATTAAAATTCACGAATTAGACTATGTCTATTTGTGAAATTTTCACTAAGTAAGGGCGAAATTGTAAAGAAAGAGTTTATAGGGGCATATTTGTTAATTATGATACTTTGTATGGTTCAATTAATAAATATGATAAATGACAATATTATTTAATAATTATTTATAGTTATTAAATAGTTAGAATTGACATTTAAATGGTTGAATTAGGAAATTGGCATTTTTGAGAAAATCAGATACAAAAGGTGTTAAAATTGCAAAATTGCAAAGCCCAAGGCCCAAGCCATTAAAGGCATGGCCGGCCACCTATTGTAGCATTTTAAATTGATTTTTTCATTATTTTAATGCCATATAATTCAAATCTAACCCTAGTGGAATGCTATAAATAGATAGTGAAGGCTTCAGGAAAATAACACTTTCTTCTGACTTTTTCTATTCAGGAAAAACTGAGCCTTCTCTCTCCCTATCTTTAGCTGACCACTCTCTCTCTTCTTTCTTAGAATTTCGAAATTCCTTAGTGTATGAGTAGTGCCCACACAGATCAAGTGATACCTCAATCATAGTGAGGAAGATCGTGAAGAAAGATCATCAGCAAAGGAGATTCAGCATCAAGGATTCAGAGAAAGAGATCCAGGTTCAGATATTGATAATGCTCTGCTACAGAAAGGAATCAAGGGCTAGATATCTGAACGGAAGGAGTCATTATATTCCGCTGCACCCAATGTAAGGTTTCCTAAACTTTATATGTGTTTAATTTATCGTTTTAGAAAGTTCTTATTTAGGATGTTAATAAACATACTTGTGAGTAGATCTAAGATCCTGGTAAAATAATTTCCAACAACTGGCCTCAGAGCCATGGTAATTGATTTACTTACATGTAATTTGGACTTTAAAACGATTGTTTGTATGTTCTTTGGATGGTATCATGTTGTATTGAGTGTTATTTGATGATTGATTGATGTTTGTGAAATTTTCGTGAAAAATAATTGTGATTTCGTTTCTGGAATTATTTTTATTGGCTAGTATGGAAAAAATTAAGCAAGTTAGCCTTTTACAGAACTCAATTTGGATTTTATTTGAATAAGTTATGATTTTTTGAAGATTTGACAAAATCGGGGCTGTGCTGATTTTTTCTGCGATCGCAGAACTGTCCGTACAGTTTCGGATTTTTTCCTTTTTCTTCAATTTTTCATACCTTTTCATGGAATTAACTTCCAATTTTTTGTATGGTTTTGTATATATACTATTACTATTCCTAATTCAATTCTAATTATCATTTTGAATTAATTTATTTTTTTTTAAAATTAATTCAAGATATTAGTGTAATTTGAATTTGAATAGAATCAGTATTTATCTTTTTGCTTAAAAATCTATCTTATTTTTAAATTTGATTATATTTTTTTTAAATTTAAGGTCAGATTTTTTAGATATTTATAATATCTTTTTAAGATATTTATAATATCTTTTAAGATATTTATAATATCATTTAAGATATTTATAATATCTTTTAAGATATTTTAAAAAATATCTCTTAAGATATTTATAAAATCTTTTAAGATATTTTAAAATATCTTATCTTTTAAGATATTTAAAAATATCTTATCTTTTAAGATTTTTTTTTTAAAATCTTTTTAGATATTTTGACCTTATTTAAATTTAAAATAAGATATTTATAATCATGTAATTTTAAATAGATATAAGATAAAAGTAGGTTTAATTTTAATTTTTTTTTATTTTTCGAAATTTAAATTATTTTTTGAATATTAAAATATTTTTTATTTAATTATTTATTTATTCGAAATTATTTATTTAAAATTAAATAAATCCTACTTCCAACTATCCACCTAACCCTGTTGCAGGAGTATGTGTTTTAACTTATGTGTAAGTTTTCAAAACCTATTATTACTTGATTGCAAATAGCCATGGTTACCTTTTGCCAGATCTAATGATCTGATGGCTCCCTTGGTCAAGATAATAATTTGTAACAGGTATAATTTACAATCTTCTTTCATCTGTGTATGACCTAGCAACATGATAGGACCCATCCAAAGTGTGCCTGTGTGAGCCTATGTGTTTAATTTTATTATAGATGCATATAGGTTAATGTTGCTAAAATAAATTATCATAGTTCTTGATAGAATTTATTTAGGCCCACTTAGTTATTGGGCTTATTCAATTAATAACAGTTGTTCTTATTAAGGTTAAATTCCTCTCTTTTGGGCCTTGTGTGAGAGTTGGGAGCCATAGAAGTGGGTACGACATACTGAACCCAGCACCCCCTCACACAAACCACCCCAATTGTGAAGGCCCATTTGCCTGATTTGAATAACTGTACTAGGTTAATTAAACTAGTTTAACCTAATAAAATTGATTAGCAACATAATTAATTTCATTTATTTTGAAACTAATTTAAGAAAAATATAGTTTAAGGAATTTTATATTCTAAGCTAAACTATATGTATTTTCTTGTATTTAATTAAATATAGAATTATAACCATCTAGATTCTTTCTGGAACTTAATTTAAATTTTTCATTAAATATTCCTATTTAAGTTGATATTTAATTATCTTCAACTAACCAACTTAAATCTGAATATCTTTTGAATTCAAAATTTCAAAATTAAGTTGAGGAATTTTAGGCATTGGTTATTAAGATTCTTTAGATATTTTTTTTAAGTTAATATCTTTTCGAATATTAACTTAAAATGGAATATTTTCAAATTAAGTGGTTACAACTTAATTTTTGATATTTAATTAAATTTAAATTTGAAAATATTTAAGTTCTAGATTTTTTCTAGTACAACTTAAATTAGATATTTTTTCAAATTTTCTGGAAAAGATACTTAGTCAAATAAGATATTTTCTAGATAGTTATTTCTAGACTACTTATTATTTCTAATATTAAATAGGAAAATATTATACATTGTGAAATTAATTATTTAAATAATTAATTTTGGTACAATTTATTTTAAGTATATTTTTCCTAGTATTAAACTAGAAATTAATAATTAAGCCTTCTCTACACTTAATTATTTATTTCTTGAATTTAATACATTTAATTAATTTGAAAATTAAATATCTAAGTTGATTTTATCATCATACTTAAATATTTCTTTTTCATGACATTTAATTAAATAGAAAATTATTTTTAGTTGAAATTTAATTTTTCAACTAAATTTAAATAATTTTCAAAATATATTTTTTTTTCTTTATTTTATTAATCAATTTTCGAAATTGCATTTCTTAAATGCTAGAATTTCTAATTTTATCTTGAAAAATAGATTAAGTTGTAAATTAATTATTTATTTTAATTAATTCTTGGATCAACTTAAATCAATGATTTTTTTCATTTATTGATTAATTTAAAATAAATTGAATTAAAGTATATTATTAGAAATTGAATTAATTAGTCAAAGGAAAATCTAGATAGGTGATATTTTTGCTTGAAGTATTTTTCTAGTGTATTTAATTAAATAGAAAATTAATATTTAAGTTGATTTTCATCATCATACTTAAATATTTAAAATTTTTCTTATATATTTAATTAAATAGGAAAATTATATTTTTTGTTGTAAATTAATTTTATTAATTAATTTTGGGCCAACATTAAATTAGAATAATTTTTCCAGGATTTATTTTTTATTTTAATATGCATTTTTCGAAAATTGTATTCTTATATACTTTAATTTTTCGAAATGCAATATATATTTATAGAAAATTAAATTTGAGTTGTAAATTAATTTAAATTAATTTTGTAACAACTTAAATATTTTTTCTAAATATTTATTGGAAATTATTACTAAGATGGAAATAATTCATGTTATTTTCATATCCATCTAAGTAAAATTTATAAATATTAAATTAAAATTTATATTTAGAATTTTTCATTCTAAATTGGAAATTTTAATTAAATAAATATATATTTAAAATAAATAGAATAAATAAAGAGAATAAAAGAAAATACAACTCTTTTTAAATAATGAGCTTTATTATCAAGAGACATTCGATCTCCATTGTGGGTTTTACACCGCGTTTGTTTTAGTGAGTAATCCTCCATAATGGAGGAACGTTCATTAGCAATTTCGCACCGTTTAACCTCGCATGATAAGTAGTTTGTAAGTGTTTTGTATGGTATGGATCACCCTAATGGTGGCGACCATACTTGACTTGCAAATTATGAAACAATGGTGGAAGCTCATAAGATAGAATTGCCTTGACTCTCGCCTAAACGGGACAACGCTGAATTCCAATCTTGATCGAATAAAAGGTTGCTAGAATGGTTATCATTTTAGATGAGTTGACAACTCTATTCAATGGATGATGCTTTGACTCTCGCCTAAACGGGACACTGTATCAGTTTGTTGAAAAACCTTGGAAATTATTTAGGATTGTATGTTTTAGTATTTTCACTTGTCATTCCTACTTGCTATATGCTTATAATTTCTGAATTGTGTATGAATTTATATTGAACCATGTTATTTTCTGTTATTAAGTTGTAGTTTAATTTCGAATCTTCATTGTTGGTCCAACATGTTTGTTTATCTAATGAGATAAATCCCTAGTGGATTTTCACCATTAGACATACATAATAGTGTTAGATCTCGAAAGATAAATATTGTATATGCGACATCTAGCTGTTCATCAATTGATGACACCTTAGACTAGTATTTTTACAATATGAAACAAGAAGATTACATAAATAAGATTACTTTGACTTTCGCTAATCGAAGCATCGTTGGATTCTTATTTATAAACGAAATTATCCTAATTCCTCTTAGCTTATTCATTTCGAATTAGCTCCATAATATATCATTGGATGAATGGTCTATAAATCATTTCATGTCATTATACTTTCTCTTAAGAAAGTAAATGACGCATATGATTATAATCCCGAAATTCTATTCCCAATTGATATAAATCCTCAATCTTACAAATCTCCTACTTGTATGGGCAAATCTGACTTAGAGTTTAACTAGTAGTGATGGTCCAAGAAAGAATTACTCATTATATTTGGTATAAATTTAAGTCTTTGACTTTAATTTTAGATTCCAAATAGAAATTTTCTATATTTCTAATTCCAGATACAATAGACTTTCTCAAGTGTTTAATATCCATCTTCTATTAATGGATTAAAACTGTATGGAATATGAGTTAGGTATTCTGTGACCAGGATCCACTTGTAGTATTCTAAGAACTCTTTGATGTAACTTTCTATGTCATCAAAAGACACTACCATTTTTTTTTAATCTATGGCATTTGTATCTTGTTCATAGTGGATTTGACAAGATCAATCTCTGCAAAGAGTTAATATGCCTATATCCAGTGAAAGTAAGTTCATCTCATTCGCAGATGGATGTACATTCAGGGGTGGATATGAGTTTTTCGTTGTATCCTTAAAACGATCACTCTAGATTATACCTTATGCAAAGAAATTTGAAATGTTTGAAAAATTTCTTAAATTTCTAGCAATGGTTAAAACCATTAAGGTAAGTGGTTAAAGATCTTGCGAACTGATAGGGGTGGAGAAATAGTTAGTAGATATGCAGTTCAAAGATCATTAAATTGATTTTTGAATTATATCCAAACTTACCTCCCCAGAAATTTCGAGTTGCATATTGATGATTAGTTACTAGTCGTTGCCTAAATCCTTCTATGGTAATACAATTTCAGAATGATGTAATGGTTGTATACTTAAAGTAAATCATTCATGGATGACCTAATCAAAATCTTAAGAAAGGCTAGAACTGTTAACCATGGTTTGTTAGCTATTCTAAGTGATTAGGGGTGGACCATCCCATAGTCAATAGATAAGAAAGTGTTTGTTCAAACAAATACTACTTTTCTAAGATAATGACTAAGTCTGAAAACAAGTAGAAAATAAAGGAGATATTTTTTCTTGATTCCAAAAGTGTTCTATCATCTTATATAACATATGATGATCCCACTACCTCTGTTGTCTTGTCACAACCGAGGAGATCAATACCATTTAGTTTTCTTCGACATAATTCACGGTACCTTGTCGTAGTGGGAGAGTTTCTAGGAACTCACTTTCCTATGACTTGGGAGACACTAGTGATTAAAATCCATTGTGAGTTTAAACAAGTAATGGATTGTCAAGATAAGAAACTAAGAAGAAAGCCAATAGAACTATGGTTTAATCCATTCACATGGAGTAACCTAAAGTTTTCTATTACAAGGACATAAAAGGAAATTTTTGTTTATAAGTCCATTCAATGGACTTAACAAAACTTCCTGTTCCTAGTATTATAGGTTTGAGTTTATCTAAACCTATGGCTTGTGGTATACCTGGTAATTACTTACTCTAATGCAAGCAACTTACTTTAGTAAGATGCTGAAGCATTTTCTTTCTAATGGTAATCTATAGAAGCTTCACAACTTCTTAGACATAGATTTTATTTATCTAAGGAAAAGTCTCAACTATTCCAGAAAAGATAAAGCCATGAAAGAATTTCTTATATCAACAGTGAGAGGTCTTAGGTATGCTTTTGTATGCCTTAGACCAGACACCTGCTGTTGAGTGGGAGTAATGAGTAGGTATCAGATTAATCCATGAGAAGAACATTGGAAGACAATCAAGTAAATTTTAAGATTAAGAAGAGGAACTATATGTTAGTCCATAAGGGTGTGTTTAAAACTCTTAGACTACACCATATCAGATTTCGAAATTTGCCTTTGTGCTAGTAAATCTTTCTGATAAGATGGTGATTACTCTGGGGGTGGAATAGTGATTTTGGAGAAGTGTAAAAACCTATCTGAAGTCTCTAGGTCTACCAAAGAGAGACTGAATGTTAAAGCTGCAGGAAAGGTACTTATTCAGTCTAAGGAAAGTTCTATACATCTTTGGCACCATTCCAAATTGCCTTAAACTACTAGTGTTAATTTCCTGATTAACCAAAAGTAGTTGCCAAAGGTATAGAATCCAGTATCCCAAGAGAGTAGACATATAGAGAGGAATTTCACATTATCAATGATTTTGTGATTAAGGAAGAGTAATGGTGGAGAAAAGGTTGTGGTTAATTCAACCTTTCAGATCCTATTACGAGGAGTTTACTACTACTACACTTGATTTGTATATCAAGGTGTTGAGATTATTTGAAACGCACTTTTTGTTTTATATTAGTGCAAGTGGGAGTTTGTTGGGTTTTATGCCCTAAATAAAACTCATTTCAATATAATCAGATTTACTTATTAATATAGATCAGAAATAACATTTAACGTTGCATGGTTCACATGATTTATTTCATGATTATATGTACATAATGTATAAATTCATCTTAAACCCTTTTCACATACTTTATCCTGTTTATTGTGCCGTCAACACATTGGAAAGTAAACATGACTGTAACACCCTAACTAACTTAGGCGTATTACGTGATTTTTAAACGTACTGTGCAGCTCGTTGCTAATCAACGAGGTTTATGGAAAAACGTGGTTAATTAAAAATTTTGCTTTTTAATTAAACTTATAAACCATATTACAAAAGACTCGGGATCCCGATTATAAAATCATTTACAAAAGTTTAAACTGTTTAACTGTTACATAAAATAAAAGTCGTCTAACGACCAGTTACAAAAATTCAGCCTTGCTGTCCCGAGGATCGTACGCTCCAGGCCTAACCGCCCCGACATGTACAATCTCATAAGCTCGCTCACGGTCCATCAGCTATAGCCTTGCCTTTACCTACACATAAACGTAAACTGTGAGTCGACAGACTCAGTAAGAAAAGCATAATAATACTCATACATAATTCTAACTGCCGTGTCCAACACGATACTGAGTCCCGCTACTGTCATGTCCAACATGGTACTGAGCCACTACTGCCATGTCCAACATGGTACTGAGTTTTGAACGTTCACAGGGACGGTACTATTGACAAGTATCCTCCTGATCGGTCGAACCGGTCATACTCATTTCTTGGTCATACTCCAGCCTGTACCGACGGGATAGGTCAATAGCACGGAACCACCAACCAAATGTCAGCCTGATCGGTCGAACCGGTCATACTCCGGCTGCTGGTCATACTCCAGCCTGTACCGACGTGACAGGGTTTGTAACACCCTAACTATCTTAGGCGTATTACGTGATTTTTAAACGTACTGTGCAGCTCGTTGCTAATCAACGAGGTTTATGGAAAAACGTGATTAATTAAAATTTTGCTTTTTCATTAAACTTATAAACCATTTTACCAAAAAGTCTCGGGATCCCGATTTATAAAAATATTTACAAACTTTTTAATTGTTCAACTTTTACATCAAAATAAGTCGTCTAACGACATTTACAAAATCTCAGCCGTGCTGTCCCGAGGATCGTACGCTACAGGCCTAACCGCCCCGACATGTACAATCCCATAAGCTCGCTCACGGTCCATCAGCAACTGCCTTGCCTTTACCTACACATGCAACGTAAACTGTGAGTCGACAGACTCAGTAAGAAAAGCATAATAATATCATACATAAAACTGACTGCCGTGTCCAACACGATACTGAGTCCCGCTACTGCCATGTCCAACATGGTACTGAGCACTACTGCCATGTCCAACATGGTACTGAGTTTTGAACGTTCAGGGGACGGTACTATTGACACGTAACAACCTGATCGGTCGAACCGGTCCTACTCCGGCTGCTGGTCATACTCCAGCCTGTACCGACGTGTTACTATATCCTCCTGATCGGTCAAACCGGTCATACTCCATTATTGGTCATACTCCGGCTGTCGTACCGACGGGATACGTCAATAGCACGGAACCACCAACCAAGTGTCACTGATCGGTCAAACCGGTCATACTCCATTCTTGGTCATACTCCGGCTCGTACCGACGTGACGGGGTTGGGTGGTTCGAAGCCTAAATACATATCTAATGTAATCTAACAGGCTTTCTACATGCACGCTAAACATGTAAACTACATATGCATACTGTTATACTAATCTTACCTGGATTCCGATTTCGTGTGTGCCGTCAACCCTGACCGGAACCGAAGCCGAACGGCGGACATTGCGGCTCCTAAACCATAAAAACCACAACGCTATAAGTGACACGCTAAATCACTTCCCGGGGACTAAAACTCGAAACTAAAAGTTTCCCTATCGATAAAAAGCATGGCAATACCCCTAAAAACCCAAAAACGAGGAAAACTAGGGTTCTGAAAAATCCCCCATCCGGAAGTCCGGTTGCCCAACCGGAATTCCGGTTCTGGGAAAATCTGAACCCCCATCCGAAATTCCGGATGCTCAACCGGAATTCCGGTTCCTCGCAGGCAGCAACCAAAATTTCCCAAATCTTGACCAATTCGAATCCAAATGGTCCCAAACTTTCCAGACCTCCTACATAGGTCCCAAATGACCATTCCAAGGCCTCAAACCTACCCAGAAACCTCACAAGCAAATTTCACCATTGGAGCTCAAGCTTTGAGTTCCAAACTCAAGCTTGAGCAAACCACCAAAACCAGCATGCAAACCAACTAAAATCAACCTAAACTAGCATAATATAACCTCTGAAAACAAACAACAACCTCCAGCAATTCACAGAAACAAAACATGGCATTTTCTTCTCAAAATCACATATTTTCACATATAAACTTCTAGCATGCTCAACCTAGTAATCAAGCATCAAAACAACCCTAAACTAACATGCTTAAACACAAAATAATCACCAGATTACAGCAGCAACAACAATATAAAATCCAACATGCATTTCATCCAATTTTCACAAAAATTCAAGAAAAACTAAATAGAAGAGCAAGACAAGAATTACCTTGAAGAAAACACACTTTGATCTTGCTAAAACACTAGAAATCACCCACAAAAATCCCAGCCTTGAACCCTCCAATCTCAGCCGAAAGAGAGGAAAAGAGAGAGAGAGCTTTTCTAATTTTTTAAACTTTTTAAAAATTGGCTAAGTGTAAAAATGAGAGAAAAGGATTTTCAAGCTTAAAGTATCATTTTATTTAAATCTATTTCAGCCAAAAAGATTAATTAGAAACAAACATTTAATTCATTTATTAACCCATATAAGACAAAACACTAATGGGGCAAAAAGACCATTTTGCCCCTTCACCATAAAATCACTAAAATCACTAAAGGGGGTATTTTTGGGACATTCTAAATTCCCGGCCATTCCCGACATTCCCAATGTCTAAAACCCGTCCCCAAAATACTAACATACTAAGTTGTGATTTCTACTGAGCCAAACGCCGCGTTCCAAAATACCGGACACCGGAAATGCGAAATATAAAACTGCTGATAACATACTCATGCATATCTGAATTCCATAAATATCCATAATAAATTATTTAAATAGCTATAAATAATTTCCTGATTAAACATAAAATAACTGCTAATTTCCAAATTAACTAAGCGGGCTTTACAACTATCCCCCCCTTAAAAGGATTTCGTCCCCGAAATCTAACCTGAATAACTCTGGATATTGAGCTCGCATATCTGATTCTAGCTCCCAGGTGGCTTCTTCCACCTTACTGTTTCTCCAGAGAACCTTGAACAACGCTATGGTCTTATTCCGAAGGACTTTATCCTTTCTATCCAGGATCTGCACTGGCTGTTCCTCATAGGACATATCTGACTGAAGCTGAAGGCTCTCATAACTGATTATATGAGAGGGGTCTGAGACGTATTTTCTCAACATTGAGACATGAAATACGTTGTGCACTGCTGATAAAGCTGGAGGCAATGCTAACCGATATGCCACTTGACCTATCTTCTCGAGAATCTCGAAAGGTCCTGTAAATCTAGGGCATAACTTGCCTCTTTTCCCGAAACGTTTAATCCCCTTCATCGGAGATACTCGCAAAAACACATGGTCCCCTACTCGGAACTCAACATCTCGACGTTTCGGATCTGCGTAACTCTTACATGCGCTCCGGGAGGCAAGCATTCTAGCTTTAATCTTCTCTATTGCCTCATTGGTCCGCTGAACTGACTCCGGACCTAGATATTTCCTCTCCCCTGTCTCATCCCAGTGGATAGGGGATCTACATTTCCTACCGTACAACAGTTCATAGGGTGCCATCCCTATCGTACTCTGATAACTGTTGTTATATGAAAACTCTACTAACGGTAGATATTTACTCCATGAACCCTCAAAGTCCATAACACAGGCTCTCAGCATGTCCTCCAATATCTGAATTGTCCTTTCGGACTGACCATCTGTCTGAGGATGGAATGCTGTACTGAATTTTAGCTTCGTTCCCATTGCCCGTTGCAAACTTTGCCAAAATTTGGAGGTAAATTTCGGATCCCTGTCCGAAACTATAGACTTTGGTACCCCGTGAAGTCTCACTATCTCCCTGACATATAACTCTGCCAACTGATCCACTGTAAACGTCGTTCTGACCGGCAGAAAATGAGCAGATTTCGTAAATCGGTCCACCACTACCCAGATGGAATCATACATACCCGTGGTCCTAGGTAACCCGACCACAAAATCCATTGTAATATCCTCCCATTTCCATTCTGGTAGGGTTAGAGGCTGCAACAACCCTGCTGGTCTCTGATGTTCAGCCTTGATCTGCTGACATGTGAGGCATCTCGAAACGAATTCTACCAAATTCTTCTTCATACCGCTCCACCAGAAGTACGGTTTCAAATCTTGGTACATCTTGGTGGTGCCGGGATGTAGAGAATATGGAGTAGAATGAGCCTCCTCAAAGATCTCGTTCCTCAAGTCCACACTGTTCGGGACACAAACCCTGGCTTTATACAAAAGCATCCCACTGTCTGTCACTGAAAAGTCTTTGGCTTGACCAGCCAATACCTCATCTCGGATCTTCACTAACTCCGGATCTGTCGTCTGAGCAACCTTTATTCTTTCTAACAGATCAGATTGCAGCGTTAAGTTGTGAAGCTGACCTACCACAAACTCAATGCTGGATCTAACCATATCCTCCGCTAGCTGAGGTGAGATCTGAACCATGCTAGCCACTTGCCCGGGACCCTTTCTGCTCAGGGCATCGGCCACTACATTGGCTTTCCCGGGATGGTAAAGGATCTCACAATCGTAGTCCTTCACTAATTCCAACCAACGCCTCTGTCTCATGTTCAAATCTTTCTGAGTAAAGAAATACTTGAGACTCTTATGGTCGGTGAAGATCTCGCACTTCTCACCATACAAGTAATGCCGCCAAATCTTCAGTGCAAATACCACTGCGGCCAATTCTAAATCATGAGTCGGGTATCGCTGTTCATAGTCCTTTAACTGACGGGAGGCGTAAGCGATAACCCGATCGGCTTGCATCAATACGCACCCCAAACCCTGTTTGGATGCGTCACAATAGACCACGAATTTCTCCTTGTCCGAAGGCAAAGCTAGCACCGGAGCAGTAATCAATCTCTGTTTCAGCTCCTGAAAGCTAGCTTCGCATTTATCTGACCAGATAAATCGCTGATTCTTCTTTGTAAGCTCGGTTAGGGGCATTGAAATTTTGGAGAACCCTTCCACGAACCTACGGTAGTACCCAGCTAATCCCAAAAAGCTTCTGATCTCTGTCACTGTCTTCGGTCTCGGCCAATCCCTGACGGATTCGATCTTCCCGGGGTCCACCTTGATCCCATCTTTACTCACTATGTGCCCTAGGAAGGACACCTGAGACAACCAGAACTCACATTTCTTGAACTTGGCGTAGAGTTTATGTTCTCGAAGTCGTTGCAGTACCATCTGGAGGTGTAACTCATGCTCCTCTTCTGACTGAGAGTACACGAGGATGTCGTCGATAAACACAATCACACAGATATCGAGGAAATCCTTGAATACTCTATTCATCAGGTCCATGAATGCTGCAGGAGCATTGGTTAGTCCGAATGACATAACCAGAAACTCGTAGTGTCCATACCTAGTGCGGAAAGCCGTCTTTGGAATGTGCTCCTCTCGGATTCTCAACTGATGATAACCCGAACGGAGATCAATCTTAGAAAAGACCGTCTTCCCCTGAAGCTGATCGAACAAGTCATCGATCCTAGGTAATGGATATCTATTCTTCACCGTCAGCTTGTTCAACTCTCTGTAGTCGATGCACATCCTCATAGAGCCATCCTTCTTCTTCACGAACAAAACCGGGGCTCCCCAAGGTGATACACTGGGCCGAATGAACCCTATGTCGAGCAACCCTTGGAGCTGAATCTTCAATTCCTTAAGTTCAGCTGGAGCCATCCTATACGGGGCTTTAGAAACCGGATCCACCCCTGGTGCCAAGTCAATCACAAAGTCGATCTCCCGATGAGGTGGTAACCCTGGAAGTTCTTCGGGAAAAACGTCCAGAAATTCCCGAACCACTCTGATGTCCTCTGGCCGAATGGTGTCTGGCCGAGTGGTGTCCACCACCACGGCCAGAAACCCTAAGCACCCACCGTGCAATAATTCTCTCGCTGACATAGCCGAGATCACCGGGATCCGAGATCCCTGAACCGAACCCACAAACACGAACGGTTCTTCACTTTCCGGTTGGAAGACCACCATCTTCCTCTTACAGTCAATGCTCGCCGAATATTTAGATAGGAAATCCATTCCTAAAATAATATCAAATTCGACTAAGCTCATCTCTATCAGATCAGCGCTCAACTCTCTACCATCTATCCTGATCGGCATAGACCTAATCCACCTATTGGAGATAACCAATTCTCCGCTGTGTAATGTGGTTCCAAACCCTGACTCATATCTATCAAAGGGTCTACCCAACTTACTAAAGACTCTGGCCGCCACATAAGAACGTGTAGCCCCAGAATCAAACAGCACTGAATAAAACGAGTCGTTAATAAGAATCTGACCTGTAACAACTGATGGGCTGGCATCTGCATCAGCCTGCGTGATCGCGAATACCCCAGGCCGGAGTGGGCATCGCCTGGAGCTCTCGGTGCCTCCGGCGGGCCCGGGGACATTCCCTCTTGAAGTGCCCGGGCATGCCACAATGGAAGCATCCCTGCCCCTTGCACTCTCCCCGATGATGCCTCTTGCAGATAGGGCACTCGGGATAGGAGAAGCGAGTCTCATTACCACCAGGACGACTCCCTCTGTTCTGGTTCCCCCGGAACCTCTTGTTCTGACTCGAGCCGCCGGAAGCAGTGGGTGCCCTCTTCCTCTGATCAATGGCCGAACCACTACTCCCCCTGCTAAATCCTGATGCAGGAGGGGTAGGAGCTCCGCCACCAACCGGAGTACTGGCTGAATCTGACATACATCCCACTGCGCCCTCAGCTCGCAGTGCCTTCTCCACCATCTGAGCGTAGGTGGTGCTGTCGTCAGTGGTAATCATCAGGTCATGCCTGATCTTGGGATTCAACCCGTCCAGATACTTCTCCTTTCTGCTGAAGTCGGTCGGCACAATTCCCGAGGCTAACCTCGCCAACCGGTCAAACTGAGTAGTATACTCAGTGACACTCATGTTCTCCCGCTGGGTCAGGTGAACGAACTCTTTCCTCTTGGCGCTTCTAACAGCCTCATTGTAGTACTTTGCGTTGAAGAGTTCCTGGAACCTTTCCCAGGTCATGGTGGTGACGTCATGGATCTGAGACACCATGTCCCACCACACCAGGGCATCCTCCTGGAACTGAAATGTGGCGCACACCACTCTGTCGTTGCCGGTGACACCCATGAAGTTCAATATTCTGTTGATCACCGTAAGCCACTGCTCGGCTTTCGACACATCTGGACCTCCCAGGAATACCGGAGGTGCTTGCTTCCGGAACCGCTCATATAAAGGTTCCAATCTGTGGGCCGCCACTACCATCTCGGCCTGGGCAGCAGGGGCGAGTGCCGCCGGAACTACCAAGACCGGAACCGGCAGGAGCACCTGCTCGTCTCAACCTGCGAATCTCGAGGTCTTGCTCTTCGATCCCGGCTTGCATTTCCGCAAACCGCAACTCCCACCCGGGGCTCCCCGATCGACTGGGGAGCTCGGGCAGCCTGTGGCGGGTTCTCATCACCCCGACCACGAGCCCTGCCTCGGGGACCTCTACCTCGGCCCCTAGCAGGTGGGGGAAACCGAGCTCCCTCTCCCTGATTCGACCCCACTGAGTTGCCTCGACTCCTGGTAGTCCGCCTGGCGTCCATCTAGTTAGAACCGCCTGCGAAACCAAGAGTTGGCATATCAGGTCGTATTCAAGGCGAGCTTACTAATGCCGCTTAATTTGGAAATTAGAAATGAAACATGCGCCTATTCTACTATCAGGCTACTAACATGCTTCCTAACAGGCTTTTCTTTTTCATAACTGAATAAAATAAACTACTAAAGCAATAAAGGCTTACTGAACCGTGAACCGAGCTAACTGCTGATGATGATTGTACATGTCGTGACGATCTTCGGAAGACAACACAGCGGCTACGATACCAAATTGTAACACCCTAACTATCTTAGGCGTATTACGTGATTTTTAAACGTACTGTGCAGCTCGTTGCTAATCAACGAGGTTTATGGAAAAACGTGATTAATTAAAATTTTGCTTTTTCATTAAACTTATAAACCATTTTACCAAAAAGTCTCGGGATCCCGATTTATAAAAATATTTACAAACTTTTTAATTGTTCAACTTTTACATCAAAATAAGTCGTCTAACGACATTTACAAAATCTCAGCCGTGCTGTCCCGAGGATCGTACGCTCCAGGCCTAACCGCCCCGACATGTACAATCCCATAAGCTCGCTCACGGTCCATCAGCAACTGCCTTGCCTTTACCTACACATGCAACGTAAGCGTGAGTCGACGGACTCGGTAAGAAAAGCATAATAATATCATACATAAAACCGATCGCCGTGTCCAACACGATACCGAGTCCCGCCATCGCCATGTCCAACATGGTGCCGAGCACTACCGCCATGTCCAACATGGTACCGAGTTTTGAACGTTCGGGGACGGTACTATTGACACGTAACAACCCGATCGGTCCGAGCCTGGCCCTACTCCGGCCGTTGGTCATACTCCGGCTGTACCGACGTGTTACTATATCCTCACCGATCGGTCAAACCGGTCATACTCCGGCTTGGTCATACTCCGGCTGTACCGACGGGATACGTCAATAGCACGGAACCACCAACCAAGTGTCACTGATCGGTCAAGCCGGTCATACTCCATTCTTGGTCATACTCCACTCGTACCGACGTGACGGGGTTGGGTGGTTCGAAGCCTAAATACATATCTAATGTAATCTAACGGGCTTCCTACATGCACGCTAAACATGTAAACTACATATGCATCTCGTTATACTAATCTTACCCGGATTCCGATTTCGGGTGTGCGGGTCAACCCGAGGCCCGAAGCTGAACGGCGGATTACTGGCTCCTAAACCATAAAAACCACAACGCTATAAGTGACACGCTAAATCACTTCCCGGGGACTAAAACTCGAAACTAAAAGTTTCCCTATCGATAAAAAGCATGGCAATACCCCTAAAAACCCAAAAACGAGGAAAACTAGGGTTCGAAAAATCCCCCATCCGGAAGTCGGTTGCCCAACCGAATTCCGGTTCTAAAATACGAACCCCCATCCGGAATTCCGGATGCTCAACCGAATTCGGTTCCTCGCGGCGAACCAAAATTTCCCAAATCTTGACCAATTCGAATCCAAATGGTCCCAAACTTTCCAGACCTCCTACATAGGTCCCAAATGACCATTCCAAGGCCTCAAACCTACCCAGAAACCTCACAAGCAAATTTCACCATTGGAGCTCAAGCTTTGAGTTCCAAACTCAAGCTTGAGCAAACCACCAAAACCGAAAGCATGCAAACCAACTAAAATCAACCTAAACTAGCATAATATAACCTCTGAAAACAAACAACAACCTCCAGCAATTCACAGAAACAAAACATGGCATTTTCTTCTCAAAATCACATATTTTCACATATAAACTTCTAGCATGCTCAACCTAGTAATCAAGCATCAAAACAACCCTAAACTAACATGCTTAAACACAAAATAATCACCAGATTACAGCAGCAACAACAATATAAAATCCAACATGCATTTCATCCAATTTTCACAAAAATTCAAGAAAAACTAAATAGAAGAGCAAGACAAGAATTACCTTGAAGAAAACACACTTTGATCTAGCTAAAACACTAGAAATCACCCACAAAAATCCCAGCCTTGAACCCTCCAATCTCAGCCGAAAGAGAGGAAAAGAGAGAGAGAGCTTTTCTAATTTTTTAAACTTTTTAAAAATTGGCTAAGTGTAAAAATGAGAGAAAAGGATTTTCAAGCTTAAAGTATCATTTTATTTAAATCTATTTCAGCCAAAAAGATTAATTAGAAACAAACATTTAATTCATTTATTAACCCATATAAGACAAAACACTAATGGGGCAAAAAGACCATTTTGCCCCTTCACCATAAAATCACTAAAATCACTAAAGGGGGTATTTTTGGGACATTCTAAATTCCCGGCCATTCCCGACATTCCCAATGTCTAAAACCCGTCCCCAAAATACTAACATACTAAGTTGTGATTTCTACTGAGCCAAACGCCGCGTTCCAAAATACCGGACACCGGAAATGCGAAATATAAAACTGCTGATAACATACTCATGCATATCTGAATTCCATAAATATCCATAATAAATTATTTAAATAGCTATAAATAATTTCCTGATTAAACATAAAATAACTGCTAATTTCCAAATTAACTAAGCGGGCTTTACAGGGTTGGATGGTTCGAAGCCTATATACATAACTAATGTAATCTAGCAGGCTTCCTACATGCACGCTAAACATGTAATCTACATATGCATACTGTTATACTAATCTTACCTGGATTCCGAATTCAGGTGTGTGCGGCCAACCCGACCGGAACCGAAGCCGAGCGGCGGACATCGGCTCCTAAACCATAAAAATCACAACGCTATAAGTGACACGCTAAATCACTTCCCGGGGACTTAAACTAGGAACTAAAAGTTTCCCTATCGATAAAAAGCATGGCAATACCCCTTAAAACATAAAAACGAGGAAAAACACGGGTTCTGAAAATTCCCCAACCGGTAGACCGGTTGCCCAACTGGAATTCCGGTTCTGGGAAATTCAGGACCCTCATCCGGAATTCCGGATGCACAACCGGAATTCCGGTTCCTCGCAGGCAGCAACATCAAATTTTCATAACTCGACCAATTCAACCCCAAATTGAATCAAACTTTCCAGACCTGTTCTATACCTTCCCTAGAACATTTCTAAGGCCTCAAACTAACCCAGAAATCACAGAAACAAAAATCACCATTGGAGCTCAAGCTTTGAGTTCTAAACTCAAACTTGAGCAAATCCACCTAACCAGCAATCAAACCAACTTAATTCTACATAATCAAGCTCAAAATAACCTCTGGAAACTCAAGCAAACATTCTCAACATCACAGCAATAAAATATGACCTTTTCTCTCAAAAATCACATATTTTTACATAGAAAACTTAAAGCTTTGCACAACCTAGCTAACATGCTTCAACACAGCCCATTTTAACTTCAATTAACATGCTTTAAACCACATAAATTAACACAAAATCACAGCAGCAACAGCAACTAAAAATCATGCAAGAATCATCATATTTTCATCAAAATTTCAACAAATTCCAAGAGAAAACAAAAGGAGCTAACCTAGCTTGAAGAATGCTTAGCTTTGGATGAGAATCCACTAGAAAATCAAGCAAAAATCCACCCCTTTGCACCCACATGCACAGCCGAGAGAGAGAGGAAAAGAGAGAGAGCTTTGAGTGTGTGAGTTTTGAAATTTCTTTCTAATTTTGACTAAGTGTGGAATTTAAGGGAAAAAGGAGTTTATAAAGCATTTAACACATTATTTCAGCCAAGTAACAATAGAATAAACATTTATTTTTCCATTTCATAAAATCACAAAAGACAAAATACTAATGGGGCAAAAAGACCATTTTGCCCCTCCACCATAAAATCACATAAATCATACTAAAGGGGTATTTTTGGGAAATTCTAAATTCCCGGCCATTCCCGACATTCCCAATGTCTAAAACCCGTCCCCAACTACTAGCATACTAGGTTGTGATTTCTACTCAGCCAAACGCCGAGTTCCAAAATACCGGGCACCGGAAATGCAAAATATGCAAGCTACTGAATAACATAAATAACAGTATGATAAATTATTTAAATAGCTATAAATAATTTCATAATTAATCATAAACAACTGCTAATTTCCAAATTAACTAAGCGGGCTTTACAATGACTATGTGAATAAAGTTTCCTAGATTTATCAGACACAGGGTTTTACTGATATGATAATCTACAACAAGAGTTTACTTGTATTTGGAGAAATACTATGTTCTTTCCAGAACATTGGTTAAAGTAAAGCTCAGGTTGGATGCATGGAGTATGCATCGGAAGGGACCGATATTGAACTTTGACTTAGATTTAATTAAACTTACCGTAAAATCTATTCATGTCAATATCGCCTAGTTGATCCTAGATCAAATGATCTTAATCCTGTTATGATTAGGCTCCATCTTGAAAGGCTATTTGTGTTCCTTGAATTGTTAGTTAAGCCTACCTTTTGGTCAGGGTGATACGTACTTTTTGGGAACACGGTAGTGCAATTGAGTGGGAGCGCTATCATAAACATGGAATCTATAGCTTCTATCTGGCGAATAGTAAGCAAAGGATGATCTCCTTCGAGCTTGACCAAACGAACATAAATGGTGGAGTACTCATTTCACATAAGCTGAAATATCATTTATACGGGGTCAAGTGTTTTAAGGAATAAATACATTGTAGGGTGTAACGGTAATTTAATCCCTTTACAGTGTAGATCATTCATATAGAGGATCATTGATCACATTAGGATTATAACAATGGATAACTAATGATGTGTCTATATGGTGGAACATATAGAGCATTCTATATACTGAGAGTGCAATTCTGAGTTCTATGCGTGGATTCAACGAAGAATTAATAAGTTAGTGAATTTTAGTGCTAAATTCTTGATCTACTTATTGGAAGCTCGGTTATATAGACCCATGGTCCCCCCACTAGTTGAGATAATATTGCTTGTAAGACTCATGTAATTGGTTTTGATTAATCAATTAAAATTCACGAATTAGACTATGTCTATTTGTGAAATTTTCACTAAGTAAGGGCGAAATTGTAAAGAAAGAGTTTATAGGGGCATATTTGTTAATTATGATACTTTGTATGGCTCAATTAATAAATATGATAAATGACAATATTATTTAATAATTATTTATAGTTATTAAATAGTTAGAATTGACATTTAAATGGTTGAATTAGGAAATTGGCATTTTTGAGAAAATCAGATACAAAAGGTGTTAAAATTGCAAAATTGCAAAGCCCAAGGCCCAATCCATTAAAGGCATGGCCGGCCACCTATTGTAGCATTTTAAATTGATTTTTTCATTATTTTAATGCCATATAATTCAAATCTAACCCTAGTGGAATGCTATAAATAGATAGTGAAGGCTTCAGGAAAATAACACTTTCTTCTGACTTTTTCTATTCAGGAAAAACTGAGCCTTCTCTCTCCCTATCTTTAGCTGACCACTCTCTCTCTTCTTTCTTAGAATTTCGAAATTCCTTAGTGTATGAGTAGTGCCCACACACATCAAGTGATACCTCAATCATAGTGAGGAAGATCGTGAAGAAAGATCATCAGCAAAGGAGATTCAGCATCAAGGATTCAGAGAAAGAGATCCAGGTTCAGATATTGATAATCCATACAGAAAGGAATCAAGGGCTAGATATCTGAACGGAAGGAGTCATTATATTCCGCTGCACCCAATGTAAGGTTTCCTAAACTTTATATGTGTTTAATTTATCGTTTTAGAAAGTTCTTATTTAGGATGTTAATAAACATACTGGTAAAATAATTTCCAACATCTTAACTCTCCCTTTGAGTAGGACAGTCCCTGTAAGTTTGTCCTTGACAAAACAACACTTAGAGTGAAATTCAAGATAAACATTGTTATCATTAGTTAATTTTAACACACTAACCAGATTTTTCTTCATGTCATGGACTTTAAGAATTGAGTTAAGTTTTAAGGGCTGAGAGGTAGTGGGAATAGAATAATTTCCAGTACGGGATATGGACAGTTTCTTACTGTTGGAAATATTTTACCAGGATCTAGATTTACTACCATGTATGTTTCATTAACATCATAATATGAATTCTAAAACAATGAAATTAAACACATATAAAGTTTAGGAAACCTCACATTGGGTGCAGCGGAATATAATGACTCCTTCCGTTCAGATCTCTAGCCCTTGATTCCTTTCTGTAGCAAAGCATTATCAAGATCTGAACCTGGATCTCTTTCACTCCTTCTAGTTGATTGGATTCTTCACAATCTTCCACACTATGATTGAGATACCACTTGATGTGTGTGGGCACTCACTCATTCACTCAAGGTTCGAAAATAGAAGAAGAAAAGAGAGCAAGAGGGTGGCGGCTATGAATAGAATAGGAGGCTCAATTTTCATCTGACAGAGTTAAGTGTGAATGTGAGCCATCACTATCTATTTATAGGTAACCACCTAGGTTTAGGTTAGAATTAATTTGCATTAAAATAATAGAAAAATAATTGGTAAAATCCACTAAGTGTGGCCGGCCATGGATTGTGGATTGGGCCCACTTTGCAATTTTGCCATTTTGTCATTTTTCCATCCCATTTTCTCAAAAACGCCAATTTTCCAATTTAACCACTTAAATGCCAATTCCAATTATTTAATAACTAAAAATTAATTATTAAATAATATTGTCATTTAATATATTTACTAATTAGACATATAAAGTCTCTTAATTAACAAATAAAACCTAAAATCTCTTTTCTTCACAATTTTGCCCTTGCTTAGTGAAAATTCATAAAGTAGACATAGTCTAACTTTAGAAGTATAATTGATTAATTAAAATCAATTAACTGAGTCTTACAAGCAGTATGGTCTCAACTAGTATGGGGACCATGGGCCTATATAACTGAGCTTCCAATAAGCTGAACTGAATTTACCAAGTAAATTCCCTAACTTATTAATTCCTTATTGAATCCACTCTTAGAACTTGGAATTGCACTCTCAGTTATATAGAACGTGTAACGCCCCGATTTTCCGAGACGTCACACTAACTAGTCCGTTTAAAACCATTTAAGATAAAGACAATAAAAGACTTCTTTAATGAAAAATAACTAAGCATGAGATCTCATTATTTTTAAAACAAAACATTTATTTATTCATAACCTTAAAATACAAAGCTTTACAAAAATTATTTGAATCATAATCTTTAATGAAATATTTTAAACCAAAACATCGTGACAATCCCCTAACATGTAATCCACGCCTCGAGCTCGCCGTCCTCACTATTTAGTTTTGTCTTTACCTGCACACAGAGTACCCGTGAGCTAACGCCCAGTAAGAAGAGCTATGTACGACATAACCCCCCTAACTAGATAACATAATCATAAGTAATACAATATTACAACATCAAAGTAATTCATACCATACTTGCATACATATAACAACATGTCATATCACATATTATTCTCACATACAATACAACATCATATCATAGTGTAATCTTAATGCATGCTATACTCACACACATAACACATAGTATCTCATTGCACATTCTCCTCACATACGATAATCTACTTCCACTCATGTTGATCAGACATGAAGTGTAACTGGCCCTGCCTTGTGCTGTTCTCACACTCGGCATCCAATAGGGTAATCCCTTATCACAAGTTGTACTCACCCATGATAGGATAACCTGCAAGTAAACCTATACCAGCAGCCAAAAATATATCCTGCAGTGCTATGCTCACACCAGCAGCAGAAAAACTATCCTATAAGTGCTATTCCCAAACAAACAGTCAAAAGCCTTATCACTATCACACACTAATAACATTAGCATAAAACAACAATCTACCATAGAATAAAACATGTAAATACAAACCCATAATACAGTTGTATGTTTCAACATACACCCTGTGCACAGATGTCCACTCTTCTTACCTCAGTTGCTGAGTATATCCTTTTCTCTCCCTTGAACCTCTTGCCGAGTTTCTTTGTTGAGAACAAGATCCTCAGAAGGTGTTGATCGGAGCTTCCCCAGATTTACGCCGGCGAACCCTTCTTCTTCGGCGACGGCGAACCTCCAACTTCTTATACAGTTGCTTTTCACGCATTATTTTGATTGGAAAAGCTTCCTACAGTGCTTAGAACCTCAAGGCGACCATAAATCACCAAATAATACGATTCAACATCGTTGTCTTCTTCGTTGCCGGTGTACCGTTAAAAATGGAGTCCAAAAATGGCGATTTTCGTTCAGGGCCTTAAAGCTTCGATTGTCCACGTCAAAACAGATCCTTGGGGTCCTATAAGCTTAAACACAATGTTCTTTAAACCCAGAAATGATTCAAACACGTTTAAATTCGATATTGCTCAAGAACATGCTTGAATGTGCATGAAAATGGTGGATTTTGAAACCTCTGCTCTTAGCCCGTTTGGTCATGACCTTTAGCTTCCTTAGATCGTAGAAAAGCTACTCAAAGCGATCAAACAAACCCAGAAACTCTCTAAGTGTTTCAAGATCAAAATCTCTCTTTCTCTCTCTAAGTTTCATGTAAAACCATATCGGTCTCTCACGCTCTCTTTCCATGACTTCTCCACCTACGAATTTAGTCTCTAGGCTTCTAAACAATGGTATAAAATATCGTAACAAACTCATTGTGGAGCGATTCTTAGTTCCATAATTATCGGGATTTTGTTACGGATATAACTAATACTTATAATAATAATAATAATAAAATATGTAACAATTACACCATTCTATAACAATATTATTAATATTACTATATTATATCTCAGATAAAAATAACAACAATAATATAAAAAATATATTACACCATAATATAAAATAAATTCACATAATTATTATTGTTATACCCACAATAATAATATGTACAAAATAAATAATTAAATTATCACAAGTAATTAATTATTTACTCAACATTCCATACATTGCAAAGAAAAATATTCTAACTCAAGAAATATATATATTTTTTTTATTGTCACTAAAATCTCATATGTTTAATAAATTTTCTTAATATGCAAATTAACAAGGTACCGACAAAAGGAAAATTACAAAATTACCCTTTCGAGAAAGATGATATTACAATTATCCCCTACTTGAAGAAATTTCGTCCTCAAAATTTCCTTAACATTTTTCATTCCACACAACTGTTCCTCTCTAGATATGAATTCCATCATCGAAACTATCTAATTCAATGCAATTAATAGACTACCTGATTCTATGTTTTGTAGTATAATAATTAAGAATGAAGCCCTACACATATTGTCCCAGCTTCAAGCCTCCATTGGGTCCTTACACCCACGGAATAAGGGCTCTTGTTTTTCGGTAGCCCATCTCGAAAGAACTCCACAGTTAAGCGTGCTTGGCCTAGAGCAATTTCAAGGATGGGTGACCTCCTGGGAAGTTTTCCCAGGATGCGTGTGAGTGAGGACAAAGCACGCTGAAAACACTCGTGTTGGTCTGTAGGGCCAGTTGTCAGTCCATGAAGCAGCAAGAGTGACGTACTCGTGTATAAGAGCCATTCATTCCGTGGGTGTAAGGGCCCAATGGAGGCTTGAAGCGGGGACGTTACAAATGGTATCAGAGCCTTGACCTAGCCGGAAGTGTGGTCGACGAGGACGTTAGACCCCGTAAGTGGGGTGATTGTGATAGTCAATAGTCCCGTGATCCGTAAGGGGAAATACCGGGTAAGCTGTGCAATCCCACATCGCCTGGGGAAGGTCAAGTGGAATGATTCTGAGACTGTGTAGGTATGGGACTACATAGTTGAAGAGAGCATAAATGGATTGATTGGTACTACCTATATCAACAAGGTGCATCTTGTTTTTTGGTAGCCCATCTCGAAAGAACTCTACAGTTAAGCGTGCTTGGCTTGGAGCAATTTCAGGATGGGTGACCTCCTGAGAAGTTTTCCCAAGAAGCGTGCGAGTGAGGACAAAGCACGCTGGAAGCACTCGTGTTGGTCTGTAGGGTCAGTCATCAATCCAAGAAGCAGCCAGAGTGGCGTACTCGTGTATAAGAGCCATTCATTCCGTGGGTGTGAGGACCCAATGGAGGCTTGAAGCGGGAACGTTACTGAACGCTCTATATGTTCCACGATATAGATACGCTATTAATTATCCATTGTTATAATCCTAATTTGATCAATGACCCTCTAATAGATGATCTACATTGAATAGGAACTAAATTACCGTTACACCTTCAATGTATTTTATCCTTAAAACACTTAGCTCCGTATAAATGATATTTCAACAAAGTGAAATGAGATCTCAACCATTTATCTCTGTTTAGCCAAGCTCGAAGGATATCATCGTTTCACTTCTAAATTCCTATAGAAGTTATAAACTCCATATTTATGTTAGCGCTCCCACTCAATTATACTATCATGTTCCCAAAATGTACGTATCACCCTGACCCAAAAGTAGGCTTAACTAACAAATCAAAGAACATGTATAACACTCTTGAGATCGAATCTAACCATATCAGGATTAAGATCATTTGATCTAGGATCAACGGGTGATATTGAATTGAATAGATATTACGGTAAATTTTAATATATCTAATCAAAGTTCAATATCGGTCCCTTCCGATGTATACTCCATACATCCGATACTGGTAAACTTTGCCAATGCCCTGAAAGGACATACCACTTATCCAAGGTGTAAGAATACCTATTGCTGATTACCATGCCAGTCTAAATCCAGTGAACTAACAAATCAGGGAATAAACTTTCGAACATATAATCAAGATTATATTCCGCTGTGCTGACAAAACTATAATCATTAACAAATACATATGTTCTGGACTTAATACAATTTATACATTGTATATATAATCATGAATTAAATCATGTGAACCATGCAACATAAAATGTTATTTCTGATCTTTATTAGTAAGTAAATCTAATTATATTGAAATGAGTTTTATTTAGGGAACAAAACCCAACACTTACCATTACCAACAGTGAGGGAGTCACTTCCAACATAGGGATGCTCATTTTCAAGATGTTCCATGCCAAGAGCTATGTGATTTGTGGCACCTGTATCTGCATACCATTCTTGATCAATGGCATAATCTGGTAGCATGGAGGAGGAGTATGCTTGGGGATCTTCTGATTCATCGAGTTCTGCCAAGAATGCATGAGAATCACCAACTTTTGGTGTGACAGATGCTTTGTCAAATCTGTAGTGACATACAGCTGCAGTGTGACCGAGTTTGTGACAAACTTGACAGATGAGTCTTGGTGTAGTGGAATCACCTCTACCAGAGTATTGTGGAGGAACACGTTGCTGTAATTCTGATATGAATTCTCGCCAGAGACACGGTATCGAGTTGGGACATTTGAACCAGTTCTTGCAGGACCAAGAGAGAGATTAGCTGGGGTCTTGTTGCTGGTGTCAGCAAGTGTGTAGTGTCTTTCCAATCTTCTTTCATGTGTTAGTAACAAAGATTGTAAAGATTCAAAAGACAAATCATCTACAAGACTTGTGACATGAACTACTACAGGGTCCAATTCAGGGCCTAAGCCATTTAGGATATGCATTATTAAATCGTGTTCTTCCATCGGATGTCCAGCAACAGATTGAGAATCAGCAAGAATTTTTACCTTGTCAAGATAATCAGTGATGGAAAGATTACCTTTGTAACACCCTAACTAGCAAAGGCGTATTACGTGATTTTTAAACATGCTGTGCAGCTCGTTGCTAATCAACGAGGTTTATGGAAAACATGATTAATTAAAATTTTTGCTTTTTAATTAGACTTGTAAAATATTTATACAAAAGACTCGGGATCCCGATTACATAATCATTTACAAAAGTTTACTGTTTACACAAAATATTTGCCGCCTAGCGACTAGTTACAAAAATAGCCTCGCTGTCCCGATGATCGTACGCTCCAGGCCTAACCGCCCCGACATGTACAATCTTCATAGGCTCGTTCACGGTCCATCAGCTCTAGCCTTGCCTTTACCTACACATAAACATAGCACTGTGAGTCGACAGACTCAGTAAGAAAAGCATAATAATACTCATACATAAATCCCGATCATGATCAGACGCCCATACCCCTGATCATAACCCTAACTGCCGTGTCCAACACGATACTGAGTCCCCCTAACTGCCGTGTCCAACACGGTGCATCGAGTTCGAACGTTCATAGGGACGGTACTATTGACAAGTAACGGCTGATCGGTCGAACCGGCCATACTCCGGCTGCTGGTCATACTCCAGCCTGTACCGATGTGTTACAGTATCAGCCTGATCGGTCGAACTGGTCATACTCCGGCTGCTGGTCATACTCCAGCCTGTACCGACGTGATACGTCAAATAGTACGGAACCACCAACCTAAGTATCAGCCTAATCAGTCGAACCGGTCATACTCCAGCCTGTACCGACGTGATACAGTGTCAGCCTAATCGGTCAAACCGGTCATACTCCGGCTGCTAGTCATACTCCAGCCTGTACCAACGTGACACAGTTGGATAGTTCGAAGCCAACATACATATCTAATGTAATCTAACAGGCTTCCTACATGCACGCTAAACATGTAATCTACATATGCATACTGTTATACTAATGTTACCTGGATTCTGAATTCAGGTGTGCCGGTCAACCTGGCTGGAACTATCTGCGCGGCGGATTACAGGCTCCTAAATCATAAAAATCACAACACTATAAGTGATACGCTAAATCACTTCCCGGGGACTTAAACTAGGAACTAAAAGTTTCCCTATCGATAAAAAGCATGGCAATACCCCAAATAACATAAAAACGAGGAGAACTAGGGTTTCTGAAAATCACACAACCGGTAGACCGGTTGCCCAACCGGAATTCCAGTTCTGGGAATTTTCAGAACCCCATCCGGAATTCTAGATGCACAACCGGAATTCCGGTTCCTCGCAGGCAGAACTTCAAAAATTCACACATTGCTCAAATCTAATCCAAACAACCTCAAACCTTCCAGACCTGTTCTATAGGTCCCAAATAACATATCTAAAGCATCAAACTCACCCAAAATGCACAGAATCAAAAATCACCATTAAAGCCCAAGCTTTGAGTTTAAAACTCAAACTTGGTTTAACCTAAATAACATGCATCCAAACTAGCTCAAATCTTCCTAAACATGCATATAATAACTTCAGAAAACAACAGCAAGCATCAACAACCACTACAGCAACAGATTTCATTATTTCACTTTGAAAAGCATAGTTTTTGAACCAAAACTCTAAATTAGTTTCAAACCAACCCAACATGCATCAAAACAGCTTTAATCCACTCAATTAAACAAGATTAAACCTCTAAAAACAATCCATAAACACAGCAGCAACAATGACCTAAAACTAAGCATGCAACACATCAAACTTTTCTTACAACTCAAGAAAACACAAAGAAAAGTTACTAGAGATCAAACCTTGACTAGGATTACACAAAGAGCTGCTGAAAATCACAAGAATCAAACAAGAACACCCAACCCTAGCAGCTCCTAGACTTGGCCGAAAAGAGAGAGAGAGCTTTGAAATTTTTTCTATTTTTCTAACTTAGAATTTTTGGAATAAATGAGAAATAAAAGCCATTTACCCCCATATACTTCAGCCAACAATTAACAAAATAAACATATAATTCAACTATTAAAATCACTAGAAGACAAAATAATAATGGGGCAAAAAGACCATTTTGCCCCTCCACACTAAAATCACATAAATAACACTAAAGGGGTATTTTTGGGAAATTCTAAATTCCCAGCCATTTCCAACATTCCCAATGTCTAATAAACCGTCCCAAACTACTAACATACTGAATTGTGATTTTACTAAGCCAAACACCGAGTTCCAAAATATCGGGCACCGGAAATGCAAAATTATGAAAACTACTAAATGACATAAAAATGCATCTCTGAATTCAATAATAACAGTATAAATAATTATTTAAATAGCTATAAATAATTTCATAATTAATCATGATTAACTGCTAATTTCTAAATTAAACTAAGCGGTCTTTACAACCTTTCTGGATCGTGGAAAGCTGAGATTTGATTTGGAGAATGCGAGCTTTCGATTGACTGGCATATCTCTGTTCAAGAGCTCGCCAAGCTGAGTACGAACTTTGAAATTGTGTCAGAGAGCCAAGAATAGATTCTGTCATGGACGATCGAAGCCAACTGAGAAGAAGCTGATCTTTTCTCTTCCAAGTTTTGAACTCCGGATTGGGTTGCCCAGAGACCAGCAGTTCTAGTGAAGAAACACCTCCAAGAAGAATATCATCGTGTCCATGGCCAATCACGGTGGGGATGACTTGAGATTTCTAAGCCAGAAAGTTGGAGCGATCCAATTTGACAGTAAGGGATGAGTGGAGGGAGTTTTGGAACGGATTCCATGGAGGATTGGTCGGAGCAGGGGCGGCGGTGGGTTGTGTTTGAACTGTGGAGCGTGGTGGGTTTTTAGGGTGACGAGGAACCATTGAAGACGGTGGTCAGGAGCTATCTGATACCATGAAAGAGCTTATCTATGCAGTAAGATCTAAAAGAATTCAATCTATAAGATTGCAATTCAAGATTATGCAAAAGCTGATTTATTATTAAGCTTTGATATGTTTATATAGGGGGCAATACAAAGAAAGGCAAGGAAAACAGAATAACAGAAAAGAAGTTGTTACAAGAATCTGTTATTAACTATATTAACTAACTAAGGGTAGTTTAGTAATAGTTGTAGCTTTATCACTATACATAACACATATAATTACACACATTGAAATCAATAAATACAAAAAACAATAATATTTAGCATTTAAAACAAAATATAAACTGCCCAATTGATCATACGAAATTATGAATAGGCGAAATAAGTAGTGTTTATTAATTCATGTATATTTTATGCTTTTATTATTTTTGTATATAAATGTATAAAAAGAAAAGTTTGAGTCTATTGATTTCTATTAATTGTATTAATATTATATTATATGTATATAAATGTATTAAAATAAAAGTTTGTGTCTATTGATTTTCATTAGCTGTATTAATATTAAATTATTTTAATATTAATTTCCATTAGCATTAAATCAGTATTTACTAATTCACAATTATTATATAAAATAATAAGAGATAAAGTTATGACAATCATATTTAATATACTATTATTGTATTAAAAAAAAAATAACAGCTAATCATTTATGCTTAATTTGTGCTCTATTTTAATATAATCTAGTATTTCTATTTTCATGATTTTCTTTTTCGCTCCTTTTATTTACTTTTCTCCTCTATTTCTATTAATATTATTTTAGAGATTAAACCCAAAATTCATTATGGGCGACAAATAGGTTAGGAGAGATTGCTAAAATGGAGATTAGATTTTTTGAATAAATTAGTTTTTTTTAAAAAAATAAATAAATAGTAATTACGCAAATAATATATTTTTAGCTAGAAATTAGGAAAAATTAAGAAAATTTGGTTCCTAACATGGAAACTTGCCACATCACCATCCCTAACAAGAGCATTATATATATAGATAGATTGTAACTATAAATATTATATCCTTTAATTTTGTATTTACTTACCTTTATTTTTTTTTTTTTTTTTGGTAGATTTAAGCATGTGACCAATTTGAGAAAAAAAAAGCTTATTTATAATTTACAAAAAAAAAAAATTAGGTTCTACTTTAGTTTATTGGAATATATCAATAAGTATCAGTACAATCTTAGTAAGATCTTTTTTTTTTCAAGTTCAACAACAAAATTAACCAAAAGGAAGAAAAAAAATCAAATACAATTTTATAGTAAAATCTTTATTTTTAAATTTAGCAACAAAACTAATGGAAAATATACATATATATATATTGAGTGTAGATTTAGTAAAGTTATAAAAAATTCAAAAGTTAAATTTAAATATTTTAGAAACATATAATTTATTGTTATTATTTTATCAGTTACGTGTTTAGTGATTTTTTTTTTTATTTTGAATCTACGTTTAGTGAATTGAAGTAGTATTTGTTTTTATATATTTCAAATTAGCAAATTCTACAATATATATTATAAAAAAAATGATATGATACGTAAAGTTACAAGAATATATATTTTGGTAAATTAGTTAATTATGCGACGTTTTTATTTTGTTTTATTTTTTTTTTCAAAATTTAATACCAATAATTTGTATATTTAAACCTGTCGAGAATGATAGTAATGATACGGTGATGACAATAATTTTAAACATAGTAGCGACTTCAAGTGAGATACAATAATGACAACAATTTTTTTTTTTTGAAGGAATAATGACAACAATTTTAAAATCTTATGGTAATAGCTATTTTAAATGTAGTATCAATTACAAGTAAGATAAAGCGATAACAATAATTTTTGAATAATAATTTATAATAATATACATGAGATAGTATAATAACATATCTATAATAGATAAACTAATTAATAATAATTGTTTATTAATTTCCTTTATGAAGCCAAAAAAAAATATCAAAAAATATTAAAATTTAAAATTTAAAATAATTTTATGATTTAATTATCATTAAATAAAATATAACTGCATGCAAAGCTCGGGTTGTTTCCTAGTGGTCTATAAAAGCCAACACTTCTCCCAATTGGTTCATTTCTACTGCCCCTCAATTTCTAGAATTTCAAACCCACTCGATAAAATTCCAGAGGCCCCTGATTTTTTTCTGCTCTTCCTTCGTCGTTGCCAAGCGAAGTATTACCATCACACGACGTCTTCGGCCCTTGCCTTGCCTTTATTGTGTAAGCTCTTTCTGCATATATATTTCTTTTCATCTGCTAGGGCAAGTAGTAATAATAATGTGTAGGTTTATATGCTTTGTTTATTTTCCTCGAAATGATAACCAGGGTCGCCATTAGTGTAACGTCTCCTTTGGTGGGCATCCGATTAACGAGTGTGTTTCTTTATTACCATATTTTGTGTTCATTATTTTCATTATGCATGTATTGCTCCTCTTTTTTATTTTTTTCTAAAAGAGAGGATCGAAATCAGAGGGTTTTTCGTATGCCCCTTTCTGGCAGTTCAAAGTTGCTCTTGCATGCCTTCTATATTTCTTTTTCTTTGATTTCCCTGTGTTGCTTGGATATTTTGCACCCGATGTCTGCATTTGTGAATCGTTATATTCCTTTCGACAGTCATCGAGGGGGCCTCTTCCCAACGGTTAGGAGACCCCCATTCACCTTTTTGACTTAGGGTTTGATGTGGGGGCTAACTGTTGGATTTCTTATTTTTTCAGATGAGTGAAATCCTCCATGATCTTCACAAACACAATTTCTTTGGGTTTGACCAAGAAATTCTTAATCTCCACCAGGCAGACTCTATGTCCACACCCGCAGCTACGGTGCGAAATCTTCCAAGAAGGGGCCAAAGAAGCTGGCCTCCTTGGAGGAGGTTATGAAGGGTCCGGTCATTTACAAGAAGTTCACATGCCGTTCCAATAGGTGGGAGGCTAACGAACTCTATTCGACATTGACCTACGCCCATCAACTGCAAAAGGTTGTTACTGTGGTTGGGATTAAGCCCTTAGGTTCTGGAGTGTACCACCATCTTCCAAGGGACGAGGAGACGCCAAACCATAACTACAATGGCTTCGGGGCCTGGAACCAGACTCACCTTATGTCCGAGGCCATGCTACCCCTCCAAGATTACTTCATTGAATTATTTATTTCATTTGCTTAAAAAAAGTAGAGTATTTTTCATTTAAAAAAATATTTGTTGTTTGGATGCTAAAGTAGTTATATTATATAATTTTTATATAAAAAAAACAAGAAAAAAATATGTTTATGACTGTTCTAGTAAAAAAAATTAAAAATATATTTATTTGCTTTCTTTTCTATATACATATATATATATTCATCTTTAAAAAATCTTTTTGTTGGTATCTTTTATTTTTATGATAATACCTTTTGTTTGATTTTAATTTATAAAATTATGAATCTTTCTTAAGTTGTGTTTAATTCTTGGGTCAATTTTGTTTAAAAATAAAATTTTGGAAAAAAAAAAAATACCATCATGATATGTAAAATAAATATTTTGCTATAGCAATTTTTCCAAAATTCACATAATAACTTGATGAATAGATTTTAAATTTATAATTTAAAATATATTTTTAATATTGAATTAATTATATAAGCTTAATTTCTATTCATATTTTTTTTATAAACTATTTTCAATGTGTAATTTTTGAGGATGTTTTGATATCACCAAATTAAAATAATAAAAAAATGTGTATTTTTAATTTTTCTTTTACTTGAGAACTAACAAAATTTTAAGTTTAGGGTTGTGATAATTCTAAAAATTAGAGTTATTTTTCACATTTTTTTTAACTAAAATTGGTTTAGTCCATGAGTGTATAATTAATTTAGTGAGTTTTTAATTATTTTTGAATTTATTAGTTTTATTTTAATTTTATAGATTTTTATGTATTATTATAGTTAATTTTATAATTGTGTTATTTATTTTTAAGGTTTTTTTAATTTTTTTAACTAATTTTAGGCTAATTAGTAATTTTTCCCCCCGAACTTTGACATGTACTAAATCGTGCCACCTTGTTATCCCAAATTTTGCACTCTGATGTGGCATCACGAGAATGGTGACACGTGAAGTCCACTTGGAACATCTACTCGGGGAGACAGGCCGAGCAGGATGCCTCGCAGGCATGTCCTGAGTAAGATATTCAGCGATCCGTGCAAAGCAACCAACACTTAGCGAATTCAGCTTTCGCATCATGAGTCATCAGCTCAATCTCTATAACTTAGGGATTAATTTACGTGGATACGACATACACACGATCCCACTATCATTGTAATCAGCCTCAATCTCACGATCCTTGCATTCAGCATTGATCCCACGATCTTTCTGTTTATGCGTATTGTTACGAGAGAGGAAACTCTTCCTCCTCAAGTTTCCAGCCCTATAAATAGTGATACATGTTCACTGGGCAAGGGGACCAGGAGATTGAAAGACGATACGTAGCTAAGGTAAGACTATATTATTATCTAAGAATTATATATTCAGAGATATTGTTGTAAGAGCTATAAGAAAAGGAATCTTCTTCCTTGTTCTTAAGTCAATACAGATAACGACGATTAGGCTATTACCGAACTGCTCGGGTCTGAACCTCTATAAAATTCCTTTGTCTTATTATTGCTTTATTATATATTTGTTACGACATATCGTTTATCGCTTATAAAATAGACTCATTGTTGTTGGCTAAAAGTAAAGTCAATATTTTGGTGCTTTCATTGAGAGAAGGATCACAAATCGCTCTTTTCGACATTCAACTGCCAACACGATGGTGCAAACTCGTAGAGGCCTGTCTAACCCAGCAAATTCACAGACGCTGGATCCGGCATTACAGGACCCAAAGAGTTCAAGGGTTCCGCCTGCTGTTAATCCCGGACAGACGGGAAGCGTGGTGAATGGTGAAACAGCTCTTATTACTGAAACTGCTTCTAGTGTGCAAGAGACTGGGAATAACACTTCCGCACCCAACTAGGGCATTCATAATACGACTGTTCCGCCTAGAACCAACGCCCAGACGACCATCGGAGATGCACCAAATTACAAAATCTCCGTGCTGCACTCGGACTCATGCAGAGTCATAGCAACACTCTGCATCATGATCAGGATGAACTGGGAGCTGCAGTAAATCTCGCATTTGACGAACAAAGGCGTATGTTCGCTGAATGGAGAGACAAAGAGATGGAGGCATTAAGGGCTTACCATGCAGAGATCGAAGATCGTAGTCGGCAAGCTACCGTGCTGATACGAAGAGCCTACCAAACTGTAGGTCAACAAGCGCCGAACGTCATTCCCTTGGGAGAAACGGAAGATGACCCGATGATGAATACTTCCCAGACAACTAATGGTTAGCCGCCCAATCCCCGGTTGCGAGTTCCGCTCGTGGGCCAAGAGGTAGGCGGGCAGACCTTGTCCGGTAATTCATCAGGAGGAGCCATACCTGACGGTTCCAACTAGAATAATGGCGTTATTCCACCTGTCAACCAAGCGAATCAATCGCTAAGGCAACCAGGCTCTTCTGTGTTCAATAGGTTGGGAACAACCCATGACCTAAGGAACGATCTAAACAGAAGAAGGGAAACAGACGAGCAGAATACTACAATGATCGTGCAACCTGGAGCCCATACTCAAATCTCCGCTCAGAGAGACGCTGACGTAATCCAAGTCGACCAGAATGTCGAGCAGGTCAGCCCAGCCGTACAGGCCTAGCTTAACAAATTGAAAAATATGTTTCACGACATGGCTGGACAACGTAACAATGATCTTAAGTGAGACCGAGCTCGCGGAACTCCCTTCTCACCAGAGATTAATCTCCTGCCACTGCCTCACAAGTTCAAAATGCCAACATGGAAGATGTATATTGGGAGAGAAGATCCTCTTTCCCATCTCAAGTACTTTGAGATGCAAATGGATTTACAAGGAGTACGAGGGGATGTATGCTGCAGAATCTTCCCCGCCACTCTGTCGGAAGCCGCACAGTAATGGTATTTCAAGTTGGCTCCTAGAAAGTTTAGTTCATGGAAAACCTTTTCTTCGGAATTCCATGCACAATTCTCTTCCTAGTGTCAGCTCCCATTGCATTTGGGAGATTTGGTCGAAGTAAAGCAACGACCAGGCGAGCCACTCTAGGCATTCATCAGCAGATTCATGACGGAAGCGACCAAAGTTTTGCGGGTAACCGAGGATGGAAAGTTATCCGCGATACTGGGGGGCATTGAAGTCCTTGGTGAACTTTGGAAGGATATAAGGAAGAACGGGCCAGTAGACTCAATGAGTGATTTCCTGGACCGAGTCGAAGGCTTCATCAAGCTCAAAGAAGCCATTCAACGAGCAGAAGGTGAGCAAAAGCAGGGCAAAGCGAAGGCTCCTTCCACTGGAACATCTTGCCAACTTCCCAACTATTCCAACAATCCAAGTGGCAAGCGTTCAAGCAACAACCTCAAGCAAGGAAATGGAAAGAAAGGAAAGTTCACCGATAAATTCAGATAGACTCCCCGTGATCATGCCAAACACACTGCATTCACTATTCTAACTGAAGATATAGAGAGTGTATATATGGCAACTTAGTCGTTAATCCCGTACAAGAAGCCCGGGCCCATGTAGAGAGATACCAACAAAAGGGACATGACAAAATTTTGTCGGTTCCACGGAGACTACGGCCACGACACCAACGAATGTTACAATCTAAAGCGGGAAATTGAATTTCTAATAAAGAAAAACAATCCGCACCTGCAGAAGTATGTCAAGACCAACCAAGGTCAAAACAACCAGGATCTGCTACCTCCACCCGTAGATGGACTGTAATGACCGCTCTAGTTTATGAATTAGTAAAGGCAATTAGCACTAATTTTTATTATTTTATTATTATTTGTGAATTAAATTTTAATGTGGACCCCAATATTTAGAAATAAATATTAGAGTTATAATTTCTCTATTTCGGAGATTTTATTAAACTCTAGGGGTATTATCTAGCTTATATGTGTAATATGTTATTTTTGTAATTTTTATTCGGCGACAACGGAAAATGCGATGGATGGCTAGATTAATCACATGGGTAATTTTAGAACCCTATTTTATAGTGGGGAATATTTTAGAGAAAATAAATTACCGGGATTGAGCGGGGTTATGGATTTTGACCATTTTACCCCTAGCTTTAGAAATACCCTAGTTTTAAGTCTAGGGGCATTTTAGTCTTTTGGTTAAGGTTAGTGTGGTGGCTGCCCATATAGTTGACACCTAGCATCTAATTTGGAAGAGTTAAGTAATTAACTCATTTTTCATTTGGAAAATAAGGAAAAAATCAAAGAAAATCAAGAGAAGCTCTCTCTTCTCTCTTTCTCTCTTCGAAGGCAGCAAGGGGCAAGGAATTTTGGGAGCTTAAGTTGTGTTTTCAGCTAAGGATTCAAGAGGAATCAAAGCAAGGTAAACCCTAGAATCATTGTGTATGTGAATTTTCAAGTTTATGATAGTTTGAATTAATGAATTTGTGATATGGTGGCTGTTAGGTTTAGGTAAGTTTAAGGTTCGAATTTTAGGGTTTAGATGAGTTGATTCTAAGTCCTAGCTACTGGTTTTAATGACTGTAGATAGTTTTTATGCAAATTTAGGTTTAAAGTTCAAGCTTTGTTCATTAATGGCAACTTGGGTTGTGATGGTTTGTTCTGTGAATTACTGCCTGGAAATCATTGTGTATGCATTGTATAGGTATACTGGAGAGTTTGGTAAAGATTGGGCTTGATTTGAATCAAGGGGGATAAATTTTTGGGTTTCGAGATGAACCGAATTCGGTTCGGGTGGTCTATACCAACCGGTCGGCCGGTTGGTGACCCGAAACCGGGGATACGGTTGGATCGATACACTGTTGGGGGTTTTTCCAGAACCCTAGTTTTAGCCAATTTTGGGTTATATAGGGTATTGCCATGAGGTTTATTGATAGGGAAACTTTTAGTTTCGAGTTTTAAGTCCCGAAAAGTGATTTGGCGAGTCACTCATCTGTGTTACCGTTATTGTGATTAGGGCATCCATCTAGCACGTGAATTCCGTTCAGGTCGGCCAAAGACACTTGAATTCGGAAAACGGTAAGAATCGTGTATAATGTATGATGTGATTATCTGAATGTGTGTATATGTGTTTATATATGCATGCTTGAGTTATGTTAAACACTACCAACACTTGTATAATTAAGTTATAGAGTGTATTGGTACAGTGATTGTTGTTGATTTGAGTACGATACGGTGATACCAACACAAGCATAGGAAAATGCTAAGGTGTGTGGTACATTACTCAGTGTTACTCACTGATCGAGGTAAACCCTACCAACACTCGTACAGCTAGGTACGTTGTGTATGTGGTATAGTGGTCGTACTCTGGTATTGAACGTTCATGCTCATCTGTTAAGCTCTGTAAATAAGTGTATGGGCGCCTATTTACAGGTCGGAAATTATATGGTATGTTATATGCATTTCTTACTGAGTCTGTCGACTCACAGTTTCTGCTTCCATGTGTAGGTAAAGGAAAGGCGAAAGCTGAACAGGAGTGAACCTGAGCTCGGGTGAGATTGTACATGTCAAGCGGCCGCGACTCGGAGTGTTCGGTCTCGGGACATCCGGGTATTGTATTTTGAAAGTCGTTGTGCGACCCGGAACTTGTATATTTTGAATGTAAAGTTTAAACAGTAAATTTTCAAAAGTTTGAAATCGGGATCCCGGGATTTGTAAATATTATATTATTTTATAAAGTTTAATGTTTAAAGCAAAAATTTTAATTTGACACGTTTTTCGAGAAATTACTTTGATTAGCAAAGTTTGCACAATAATTAAAAAAAAACACTGTAGCGTGCTTTAGCATTAGGGCGTTACAATTTTGGTATCAGAGCCGCCAGGTTTGTCTACCGAAGCTTGCTATGACATGTACAATCTTCATCAGAGAAAGCTCGGTTCACGGTTCAGTAAGCCCGTACTTGTTTAGTATTTTAAATAAGTGTGATGTAAAAGCATGTTAGGAAGCATATTAGATTTAAATTAAATATATTTCTTTAAAAAGAAAAGAAAGTGCGTTGCCTTTTTGCTATTAAGAGCGGTGTTAATTTTGATCGCCGTCTAACCTGCCTACCTTATGGATTCGCAGGCTAAGTCCTATTAAATGGACGCCCCGCGAAATACAAGAAGCCAGGGTGGCATGGTTGAGGCCGGAGGCGGTCAGGGGAATCCTCAAAATCCCCGTGGTCGCGGCCGTGGCCGTGGTAGAGCTCAGGGTGGTCGCCCTGTAAATCCACCTCAAGCTCCTCCTGATTGGGAGCAAAGATTTGCTGAAATGCAAGAGAGAATTCGTCAGCAAGATGAAGAGATTCGCAGGCCGAGGCGACAGGTCCTCCGCCGTGCCTCCTCAAGAAGTTCGGGCCGTTGCGGTTCCGGCGGTGCCGGCGGAACAACCCTTTGTTGTTGGCAACCGTATGGAACCGTTGTACGAAAGATTTCGAAAACAGGCACCTCCAGTGTTTCTGGGAGGCCCTGATGTGATGAAGGCCGAGCAATGGCTTTCGATGATTGAGCGTATTCTCAACTTTATGGGAGTGGTTGGAAATGATCGGGTGACCTGCGCCACTTTCCAGTTTCAGGAAGATGCCCTTGTGTGGTGGGAATTGATAACCCTCACACGGGACGTCACGCTGATGACTTGGGAAGAATTCGTGGGAGTTATTTAACTCCAAGTATTACAATGAAGCGGTCCCGCAAAGTGCAAAGCGGAAAGAGTTCACTGATCTAGTTCAGACTGAGGGTATGTCAGTCACTGAGTATACAACGAAATTTGATCGGTTGGCTAAATTGGCAGCAGGAATTGTGCCCACGGACTTTAGTAAGAAAGAAAAATATTTAGCGGGTTTGAGTGCAAAGATCCGGCATGATCTGGTTATTACCACTACCGAAGCAACCACGTATGCAGATATGGTTGAGAAGGCTTTGAGAGCCGAAGGTGCAGTAAAATTTCTTCAGGAGCCCCGGGTGACTCCGAGTGTTGGTGGAACCCCCACTGTTCCTACTCCTGTTTATGGTAGGGATGGTGGTGACTCCACCATTGAGCAGAAAAGAAAGGTTGTTCCAGCTTCTGGTGGCTCGGGGCAAAGCAAGCGGTTCCGTGGGAACCAAGGCAGAGGAGGACGACAGGGTTATTCTTATCCTGAGTGTCCAAGGTGCAAGAAACATCATCCGGGAGAGTGTAACCGGAAGACATGCTTTCTATGTGGCATGGTGGGGCATTTCAAGAAAGATTGCCCCCAGGCAAAGAAAGAGGAGCCAAAAGTTGAGGTGAAACCGGTTCCTGCTCGTGTGTTTGCCATCACCCAAGCTGATGCTGCAGCCAGTCCTTCTGTTGTGACAGGTCAGCTTCCCGTCAACAACTTGTTATTTACAGTATTATTTGACTCGGGAGCTACACGTTCATATGTGGCTACAAGGGTGATTGATCTTTTGGGTAGACCTTGTGACATTTTAGAAAGAGGGTTTGGAACCCTAATGCCTAGCGGGGAATTGGTTATCTCTAATAGGCGCATTAGGTCTATGCCGATTAGGATCGAAGATAGGGAATTGAGTACTGACCTTATAGAATTGAAATTAACTGAGTTTGATATTATGCGGGAATGGATTTTCTATCCAAGTATTCGGCCAGTATAGATTGTAGACGTAAAATGGTGATTTTTCAGCCGGAAGGTGAAGATCCATTTGTTTATGTTGGATCGATTCAGGGGTCTCGGATCCCAGTTATTTCTGTGTTGAGAGCTAGGGATTTACTATGCAATGGTTGTATAGGATTTCTAGCGGTAGTATTTGACTCGCAGACACGAAACATTTGGGCCCGAGATAGTCGGGTGGTGAAAGATTTTCTTGATGTGTTTCCCGAGGAATTGCCGGGATTGCCGCCACGGCCGAGAGATTGATTTCGTAATTGATCTGGCACCTGGAGTCGAACCTGTTTCTAAAGCTCCATATAGAATGGCTCCAGCGGAACTCAAGGAGCTTAAGTTACAACTTCAGGGGATGCTTGATATTGGGTTTATTCGACCCAGTGTATCGCCCTGGGGAGCTCCGGTTCTTTTTGTAAAGAAGAAAGATGGTTCCCTCAGAATGTGTATTGATTATCGGGAACTAAACAAGCTGACGATTAAGAACAAGTACCCGTTGCCTAGGATCGATGATCTGTTCGATCAGCTTCAAGGAAAGACGGTGTTTTCGAAGATTGATTTACGGTCTGGTTATCATCAACTCAGAATTCGGGAGGAGGACATACCGAAGACTGCTTTTAGAACCAGATATGGGCACTATGAGTTTACGGTAATGTCATTCGGATTGACTAATGCTCCTGCGGCCTTTATGGATCTCATGAATAGGGTATTCAAGGATTTCCTCGATAAGCTGCGTTATAGTGTTTATCGATGACATTCTTGTGTACTCTCGCCGAAGAGGAGCACGAGCATCATCTTCGAATGGTGTTACAGCGACTTAGAGATCACAAGCTGTATGCCAAGTTCAAAAAGTGCGAATTCTGGTTGTCCGAGGTGTCCTTTTTGGGTCACATAGTTGGGAAAAATGGAATTATGGTTGATCCAAACAAGATAGAATCAGTGAAGAATTGGCCGAGGCCCAAGTACGTGACGAAATTCGAAGTTTTCTCGGGTTAGCGGGGTATTATCGACGTTTCGTCGAAGGATTTTCTAAACTTTCTATGCCCCTAACCGAATTGACCAAGAAAAATCGTAGATTTGTGTGGTCGGATAAGTGTGAATCAAGCTTTCGGGAGTTGAAGCGGCGTTTGATAACGGCTCCGTGTTAGCTTTGCCATCGGATCAAGAGAAATTTGTTGTGTATTGTGATGCATCCGGACGAGTCCGGGATGCGTTCGATGCAAGCCGACGAGTCATAGCTTATGCCTCTCGTCAACTCGAAGGATTATGAGCGGCGTTACCCAACTCATGATTTAGAGCTCGCCGCCTTGTGGTTTTTGCTTTAAAGATTTGGCGACATTATCTTTACGGTGAAAAGTGTGAGATTTATACGGATCATAAAAGTCTTAAATACTTTTTCACCCAAAAAGATCTGAATATGAGGCAGAGAAGGTGGTTGGAGTTGGTTAAGGACTACGATTGTGAAATACTGTATCACCCCGGGAAAGCCAATGTTGTGGCCGACGCTCCGAGCGAGAAAAGGTCCGGTCAAGTGTGTACTACGGTTATGATAGCTCCTCGGCTAGCCTCGGAAATGGTTAGTGCGGAATTGAATTCGTGGTCGGGAAACTACATAATTTAACACTCCAATCGATCCGTTGGAGAGAATCAGAAAGGCACAACTGAAAGATCCCGAACTAGTTAAAGTTCGAGATGAAGTGATAGCTGGTCGGCCTAAAGGTTTTACAGTCTCGAACAGTGGAATGTTACTATATAAAGTTCGAGTTTGTGTTCCTAGTGTGGATGAGCTTAAGAAAGAAATACTTGATGAAGCTCACACCACACCTTATTCGTTGCATCCGGGAACCACCAAGATGTATCAGGATTTGAAACCCTACTTCTGGTGGTATGGGATGAAAAGAGATGTGGTGGACTACGTGTCCAAATGTTTAACTTGCCAGCAGATTAAGGCCGAACATCGAGGCGGCAGGGTTATTACGGCCTTTAGTCCTTCCGGAATGGAAGTGGGAGGACATCACAATGGACTTCGTAATCGGTTTGCCTAGAACCACAGGGATGTATGATTCTGTTTGGGTCATCGTGGACAGATTCACAAAGTCAGCTCACTTCTTACCAGTGAAAGTTACATATTCAGTGGATCAATATGCTGAATTATATGTGAAGGAGATAGTTCGTCTCCATGGAGCCCCTAAATCTATTGTATCAGACAGGGATCCAAAGTTCACATCGAAGTTTTGGGTGAGTCTCCAGAAGGCTATGGGTACCAAGTTAAAGTTTAGTACAGCCTTTCACCCTCAGACTGATGGTCAGTCAGAAAGAACTATCCAGATTTTAGAAGACCTATTACGAGCCTGTGTCATGGACTTTGAGGGTTCATGGGTTAAGTACTTGCCTCTAATTGAATTCTCCTACAACAACAGCTATCAAAGTACAATAGGGATGGCTCCCTATGAGATGTTATATGGTAGAAAATGTCGTTCTCCTATTCATTGGGACGAGACAGGAGAAAGGAAGTACCTGGGTCCTGAGTTAGTGCAGAGGACCAATGAAGCTATTGATAAGATCAAGGCTCGGATGCTTGCTTCTCAAAGCGTAGAAAGTTATGCTGATCCGAAGCGCAGAGATGTTACATTTCAGACAGGGGAACATGTTTTCCTGCGGGTTTCACCAATGAAGGGTATTAGACGCTTCGGGAAGAAGGGTAAGTTAAGCCCTAGGTTCATTGGGCCATTTCAGATACTTGAGAAGGTCGGGCAGGTAGCGTATCGGCTAGCCTTACCACCAGCATTGTCAGCTGTTCATGACATATTTCACATTTCTATGTTAAGGAAATACGTGTCAGACCCGACTCATGTCTTGAGTTATGAAGCCCTTGAACTTCAACCAGACTTATCCTATGAAGAGCAACCTGTTCAGATTTTCGATAGAAAAGAAAAAGTTCTTCGGAACAAGACTATTGCACTGGTTAAGGTGCTCTGGAGGAATAGTAAGGTGGAAGAAGCCACCTGGGAGTTGGAGTCAGATATGAGGACTCAACATCCAGAGCTATTCAGGTTAGATTTCGGGGACGAAATCCTATTATCGGGGGGATAATTGTAATGACCGCTCTAGTTTATGAATTAGTAAAGGCAATTAGCACTAATTTTTATTATTTTATTATTATTTGTGAATTAAATTTTAATGTGGACCCCAATATTTAGAAATAAATATTAGAGTTATAATTTCTCAATTTCGGAGATTTTATTAAACTCTAGGGGTATTATCTAGCTTATATGTGTAATATGTTATTTTTGTAATTTTTATTCGGCGACAACGGAAAATGCGATGGATGGCTAGATTAATCACATGGGTAATTTTAGAACCCTATTTTATAGTGGGGAATATTTTAGAGAAAATAAATTACCGGGATTGAGCGGGGTTATGGATTTTGACCATTTTACCCCTAGCTTTAGAAATACCCTAGTTTTAAGTCTAGGGGCATTTTAGTCTTTTGGTTAAGGTTAGTGTGGTGGCTGCCCATATAGTTGACACCTAGCATCTAATTTGGAAGAGTTAAGTAATTAACTCATTTTTCATTTGGAAAATAAGGAAAAAATCAAAGAAAATCAAGAGAAGCTCTCTCTTCTCTCTTTCTCTCTTCGAAGGCAGCAAGGGGCAAGGAATTTTGGGAGCTTAAGTTGTGTTTTCAGCTAAGGATTCAAGAGGAATCAAAGCAAGGTAAACCCTAGAATCATTGTGTATGTGAATTTTCAAGTTTATGATAGTTTGAATTAATGAATTTGTGATATGGTGGCTGTTAGGTTTAGGTAAGTTTAAGGTTCGAATTTTAGGGTTTAGATGAGTTGATTCTAAGTCCTAGCTACGGTTTTAATGGTTGTAGATAGTTTTTATGCAATTTTAGGTTTAAAGTTCAAGCTTTGTTCATTAATGGCAACTTGGGTTGTGATGGTTTGTTCTGTGAATTACTGCCTGGAAATCATTGTGTATGCATTGTATAGGTATACTGGAGAGTTTGGTAAAGATTGGGCTTGATTTGAATCAAGGGGGATAAATTTTTGGGTTTCGCAGATGAACCGAATTCGGTTCGGGTGGTCTATACCAACCTGGCCGAGGTTGGTGACCCGAACCGGATACGGTTGGATCGATACACTGTTGGGGGTTTTTCCAGAACCCTAGTTTTAGCCAATTTTGGGTTATATAGGGTATTGCCATGAGGTTTATTGATAGGGAAACTTTTAGTTTCGAGTTTTAAGTCCCGAAAAGTGATTTGGCGAGTCACTCATCTGTGTTACCGTTATTGTGATTAGGGCATCCATCTAGCACGTGAATTCCGTTCAGGTCGGCCAGCACACTTGAATTCGGAAAACAGGTAAGAACTGTGTATAATGTATGATGTGATTATCTGAATGTGTGTATATGTGTTTATATATGCATGCTTGAGTTATGTTAAACACTACCAACACTTGTATAATTAAGTTATAGAGTGTATTGGTACAGTGATTGTTGTTGATTTGAGTACGATACGGTGATACCAACACAAGCATAGGAAAATGCTAAGGTGTGTGGTACATTACTCAGTGTTACTCACTGATCGAGGTAAACCCTACCAACACTCGTACAGCTAGGTACGTTGTGTATGTGGTATAGTGGTCGTACCCTGGTATTGAACGTTCATGCTCATCTGTTAAGCTCTGTAAATAGGTGTATGGGCGCCTATTTACAGGTCGGAAATTATATGGTATGTTATATGCATTTCTTACTGAGTCTGTCGACTCACAGTTTCTGCTTCCATGTGTAGGTAAAGGAAAGGCGAAAGCTGAACAGGAGTGAACCTGAGCTCGGGTGAGATTGTACATGTCAAGCAGCGCGACCTGGAGTGTTCGGTCTCGGGACATCTGGGTATTGTATTTTGAAAGTCGCTGTGCGACCCAGAACTTGTATATTTTGAATGTAAAGTTTAAACAGTAAATTTTCAAAAGTTTGAAATCGGGATCCCGGGATTTGTAAATATTATATTATTTTATAAAGTTTAATGTTTAAAGCAAAAATTTTAATTTGACACGTTTTTCGAGAAATTACTTTGATTAGCAAAGTTTGCACAATAATTAAAAAAAAACACTGTAGCGTGCTTTAGCATTAGGGCGTTACATGGACACTTACAAGTCATTATTGGAGGTCCACACATCGCTGGAGATTCGGGTAAAGCTCGGGAGAGGTATGCCCGGACAACTCAGCACGAGCAAGAAGAAGTCATCCTGGCCGTGGAGGAAAGGAAGCACAAAGTTCCACGAGCAGGAGAGCCAACCATAACCTTCAACGATGAAGATGTTGTCAAGATTAGATTTTCGCACAACGACCCGCTGGTTGTGGAATTCTAGATAGCAAATAAAATGGTGGCTAGAACCATGATCGATAATGGAGCTTCTACAAACATTTTGTTGAAGACTGCCTACGAAAAGATGGGGCTTCAACTCAAGGATCTAACTCCATGCCTCCAGCCTGTCTATGGTTTCTCCGGTCAAGGAGTTGCACCTCTAGGACAAATTCGGCTACCCCTCACTGTTGGACAAGCTCCGACGAGCATAACTATCATGACACAATTCCTAATATTGGATGTTCCTTCAGCCTTTAACGTAATGCTTGGCCGACCAGCCCTGTATGACTTAAAAGTTGTCACATCAATATTTCACTCGTGCCTAAAGTTCCCAACAAAGAATGGGGTAGGGTGTCTTAGAGGGAACCAACAATCTGCTCGGGAATGTTACAACCTTGCATGGCCAAGGCTAAGAAGGAAATATCCTCCAGCCAGAGCCCAGACAAGGGAAAAAACATTCCCAAGTAAGAAACTTTCCAAGGCGAGGATGAAGATGTCGATCCTCATCTTGGGGACCCAAGCAGCAATGTTTGACCTGTGGAAGAATTAGAAGAGATCGAGATCGATCCAGCTATCCCGGCCAGAAAGCTAAAAATTGGAAAGGGTTTGTTGATCGAAGTAAAATCAGAGTTGATAAAATTTCTGAGAGCAACCTGGATGTTTTTGCCTGTTCACATGCAGATATCGTCGGAATCGACCCTTCTATTATTTCACGCGTTTTAAATATCGATCCCAACATCTGGCTAGTTCAGCAAAAACGAAGGCTACTGGATAAAGAACAAGCAGTAGTCCTGAAAGATGAAGTTGAAAAGCTACGCAACAACAACTTCATAACTGAAGCTTTTTACCCGGCTTGGGTCGCAAATCCTGTACTCGTGCCCAAACCGAACAAGAAATGGCGAGTTTGTATTGATTTTACAAACCTCAACAAAGCATGCCCTAAAGACTGTTTTCCACTTTTAAGGATCGATCAGCTCGTAGATGCAACAGCAGGGCACAAAATTTAAGCTTCATGGATGCTTATTCAGGCTACAATCAAATCAAAATGCATCCGCCGGACCAAGAACATACAAGTTTCCGAACAGATATGGGTCTCTATTGCTACAAAGTCATGCCGTTTGGTCAAAAAACGCTGGAGCTACGTACCGAAGATTGGTAAACAAGATGTTTAAAGACCAGATTGGGTGAAATATGGAAGTGTACGTGGATGACATGCTCGTCAAATCTAGAAAGGTTGGGGGTGATATAGACGACCTGGACGAATGTTTCAAAGTCCTTAGGAAATACAACATGAAACTAAATCCCTTAAAGTGCTCCTTTGGAGTCAGCTCGGGAAAGTTTCTAGGCTTCATCGTCAATGCCCGAGGAATTGAAGCCAATCCAGAAAAAATTCAGGCCCTCCTGGATATGAACTCGCCAACAAAAACCAAAGAGGTGCAAAGCCTAACTAGTCGAATCGCCGCACTCAGCAGATTCGTGTCAAAATCAACGGACAAATGTGTTCCATTCTTCAACATCCTGCGAGGAAACAAAAAGTTTGAATGGACAGAAGAATGTGAAAGAGCTTTTCAAGATCTAAAGGCACAGCTCGCAAAACCTCCCGTACTTTCTAAACCTCTGGACGGTGAGGAGCTAGGGATATACCTAGCTATCACGGAGCATGCCGTAAGTGTCGTGCTGATCAGAGAAGAGAACAGCATATAGCACCCAGTCTATTACATTAGTAAGAGACTCATCGAGGCCGAGGGCCGATATCCGTTGATAGAAAAGCTCGCCTACTGCATTATTCTAGCAACAAGGAAGTTGAGGCCTTATTTTCAAGCTCATCCTGTTCGGGTATACACCGACCAACCACTACGGCAGATACTGCAAAAGCCAGATGCTTCTGGACGGTTACTCAAGTGGGCGGTGGAATTGCGTCAGTACGAAATTAACTTCCAACCCTGAACAGCAATCAAGGGCCAAGCCTTGGCCGACTTTGTGGTAGAATGCACAGGCAAAAAAGAAAGCATACCAGAAAGCAATCTTGAGCCAGTACCACAGCCAAGTAATAATGAAGACAAACCGACCTGGAAACTACATGTGGATGGGTCGGCAATAGATCAACTATCTGGTGCAGGAATTGCCCTCGTCACACCTGGGGGCAACATCTGCACGCTGTAGTCAAGTTCGGATTCAAGGCATCTAACAATGAACTCGAATACGAGGCTCTAATCGCCGAACTTAAGCTAGCCCAGGAATGAAGGTCGAACACATTGAACTCTACAGTGATTCACAACTAGTGGTAAATCATGTATCCGGCGAATACGAGGCTCAGGGAGAAAAGATGATAGCATATCTGAGCAAAATTCACGACCTGCTCGCACAATTGAAAAGCTACGGTCTCAGACCAATTCCAAGAGAAGAAAATACAACTGCAGACGCGCTAGCTCGATTGGCAAGCAGTAATGTAAGTGACAAGGCAAACTTGGTCCCTATCCAGTTCTTTGAAGAGCCTAGCATCACTGGCACGGAAGAAATCAAAATGATCGACACATCCCCAAACTCGATGACGCTAATAGCAGCCTACCTCAACTCTGGGGAACTCCCAAATAACCGAAATGGAGCTTGAAAAATGAGAAGGAAGGCAGCACGGTACATCATAGTAGAAGGGGTCATGTACAGAAGAGGATTCTCGATGCCATTACTCAGATGTGTCACACCAAGATGAAGCTGTACGACTCCTATCTGAAGTTGACGACAGATTCTGTGGAAATCACGCCGCTGGACAGAGCTTATCCAAGAAAATTCTAAGGCAAGGCTACTTCTGGCCGACGATGATTGAAGATTCGAGAGCCTATGTTAAGAAGTGCGACAAATGCCAGAGATTTTCAAAGATACCAAGAGCTCCGCCCAACGAGCTAACACAGATGCAAAGTCCGTGGCCCTTTGCCATTTGGGAATTGACCTAATCGGGCAGTTACCTAATGGTAAAGGCAGAGTGCAGTACGCAGTGGTGGCAGTCGACTACTTTACGAAGTGGACTGAAGCCAAACCACTGGCGACCATTACATCGAAGAAAGTTCAAGAATTTATAGTGAAGAACATCATATGCCGTTTCAGACTACCATACAAAATAGTCTCAGACAATGGAAACGGTTCGCCAGCCAATCTTTCACTGATTTCTATGCGAACCATGGTATCATCAAAAGTTTCTCCGCAGTGGCACACCCTCAAGAAAACGGTCAAGTTGAAGCAGTCAACAAAACCTTGAAGGATACACTAAAGAAGAAACTCGAAGATGCCAAAGGAAACTGGCCAGAAGAACTCCCCAAAGTTCTATGGTCATACCGTACAATGGAAAAAACAGCAACCAGTCAGACACCATTTGCAATGGCGTACGGTTATAAAGCTATGCTACCCGTCGAACTCGAGTCACCTTCCCACAGAAGATTGACGTACGATCAAGGTACCAGTCACATACTCCTCACAGAATCGCTTGATGAAATTGAAGAAAAACGAGCAACTGCAAACTTAAAGTTGATAGCTCATCAACAAAAAGTAGCTCGGTATTTCAACAAACAAGTGAAAGATCAAAAATTCTTTGCGGGAGATATGGTCCTGAGAAGGGTATTCCCAAACACCAAAGACAGCACTCAGGTGTACTAGGACCTAACTAGGAAGGAGCATATCAAGTGGTCGAAGTTCTCAACTCTTGAGCATACAAATTAGGTAAGTATGACGAAAAAATGCAACTTATTCTAGTACCACGGTACTGGAATGGAGAACATTTAAGGAAATACTACCAATAAAGTGTTGGGTTTTGTGTCCTAAATAAAACTCATTTCAATATAATCAGATTTATTAGTTAAGAAAGATCAGAAATAACATTTTATGTTGCATGGTTCACATGATTTATTTCATGCTTATATATAATGTATGAATTCTATTTAAGTCCAGAACATATGAATTTGTTAATGATTATAGTGTTGTCAGCAAAGTGGAATATAATCTTGATTATATGTTCGAAAGTTTATTCCCTGATTTGTTAGTTCACTGGACTTAGACCGGCATGATAATCAGCGATAGGTATTGTTACACCTTGGATAAGTGGTATGTCCTTTCCAGGGCATTGGCAAAGTTTACCAGTATCGGATGTATGGAGTATACATCGAAAGGGACCGATATTGAACTTTGATTAGATATATTAAAATTTACCGTAATATCTATTCAATTCAATATCACCCGTTGATCCTAGATCAAATGATCTTAATCCTGATATGGTTAGATTCGATCTCAAGAGTATTATACATGTTCTTTGATTTGTTAGTTAAGCCTACTTTTGGGTCAGGGTGATACGTACATTTTGGGAACATGATAGTATAATTGAGTGGGAGCGCTAACATAAATATGGAGTCTATAACTTCTATAGGAATTTAGAAGTGAAACGATGATATCCTTCGAGCTTGGCTAAACAGAGATAAATGGTTGAGATCTCATTTCACCTCGTTGAAATATCATTTATACGGAGCTAAGTGTTTTAAGGATAAAATACATTGAAGGTGTAACGGTAATTTAGTTCCTATTCAATGTAGATCATCTATTAGAGGGTCATTGATCAAATTAGGATTATAACAATGGATAATTAATAGCGTATCTATTTCGTGGAACATATAGAGCGTTCTATATGACTGAGAGTGCGATTCCATGTTCTAAGTGGGGATTCAATAAAGAATTAATAAGTTAGGGAATTTACTTGGTAAATTCGGTTCGGCTTATTGGAAGCTCAGTTATATAGGCCCATGGTCCCCATACTAGTTGAGACCATACTGCTTATAAGACTCAGTTAATTGATTTTGATTAATCAATTATAATTCTAAAGTTAGACTATGTCTAGTTTATGAATTTTCACTAAGCAAGGGCAAAATTGTAAGAAAAGAGATTCTAGGTTTTATTTGTTAATTAAGATACTGTATATGTCTAATTAATAAATATATTAAATGAAAATATTATTTAATAATTAATTTTTAGCTATTAAATAATTAGAATTTGCATTTAAATGGTTGTATTGGAAAATTGGCGTTTTTGAGAAAATGAGATACAAAAATGATAAAACAGCAAAATTGCATAAGTGAGGCCCATTATCCAAAGCCCATGGCCGGCCACACTTAATGGCTTCTATCATTTATATTTTTCATTATTTTAATGCCAGATAATTCTAACCTAAACCTAGGTGGTTACCTATAAATAGATAGTGATGGGTCACATTCACACTTAACTCTGTCAGATGAAAACTGAGCCTCCTTCTATTTTACCCTAGCCGCCACTTCCCTTCTCTCTTCTTCTTCAATAAATAAGATTAAATTTGACTCTCGCTAATCGGAGCATCGTTGGATTCTTATTTAAATACGAAATTATTCTAATTCCTCTTAGCTTATTCATTTCGAATCAGCTCAATAATATATCATTGGATGAATGGTTTATAAATCATATAATGTCATTCTGTATTTTCTCTTAAGAAATTGAATAACGCATTTGATTATATTCTCGAAATTCTATCCCGAATTGATATAAATCCTCAATCTTAGAAATCTCCTACTTGTATGGGCAAATCAAACTTAGAGTTAAATTAGTAGTGGTGGTCCAAGAAAGAATTACTCATTATATTTGGTATAAATTTAAGTCTTTGACTTTAAATTTCTAATTCCAGAATACAATACAGTTCCACTTTCACAAGTGTTTAATAACCATTTTCTATCAATGGATTCAAATTGTATGTTAGTATGGAATATGAGTTTAGTATTCTGTGACCAGAATCCACTTGCACTATTCTAAGAATTCTTTGATGTTATTGAAGAAAACATATCTCCTTTATTCTGCTACTTTGTTTTCAAACTTAGTCATTTTTTTTAGAAAAGTAGTATTTGTTTAAATAAACACTTTCTTCTCTAATGACTATGGGATGGTCCACCCCTAATCACTTAGAATAGCTAACAAACATGCAAATTATGGTTAACAGTTCTAGCTTTTCTTAAGATTTCGATTAGGTCATCCATGAATCTAGTAATGGTTCACTAAGTACACAACCATTTCATCATTCTGAAAATTTCCTTTCACTAGGGTATTTCCTTAGAAGGACTTATGCAACGACTGGTAAAACTAATCATCAATATGCAAATCGAATTTCTGGGGAGGTAAGTTTGGATATAATTCAAAAATCAACTTAATGATCTTTGAACTGCATATCTACTAACTATTTCTCCACCCCTATCAGTTCGCAAGATCTTTAACCACTTACCTAATGGTTTATCACCATTGTTAGAAATTCATGAAATTTTTCAAACATTTCAAATTTCTTTTACATAAGGTAAAATCTAGAGTGATCATTTTTAAGAATATAACGAGAAACTCATATCTACCCCTAAATGTACATCCATCTGCGAATGAGATGATTATATTTTCAATGGATATAGGCATATTGACTTTTTGCAGATAATGATCTTGTCAAAAAAATTATGAATAAGATACAAATGCCATAGATTTATAAAATATGGCTGTGTCTTTTGATGACTTAGATTTAGTTACATCAAAGAGTTCTTAGAATAGTGCAAGTGGATCCTGGTCATAGAATACTAAACTCATATTCCATACTAACATAGAGTTTGAATCCATTGATAGAAAATGGTTATTAAACACTTGTGAAAGTGTAACTGTATTGTATTCTGGAAATAAAAAAAAATTCCATTTGGAATCTGAAATTTAAAATCAAGGACTTAAATTTATACCAAATATAATGAGTAATTCTTTCTTGGACCACCAGTACTAATTTAACTCTAAGTCTGATTTGCCCATACAAGTAGGAGATTTCTAAGATTGAGGATTTATATCAATTCGGGATAGAATTTCGGGAATATAATCAAATACGTCATTCAATTTCTTAAAAGAAAATAAAATGACATTATATGATTTATAAACCATTCATCCAATAATTTCGTATTTAAATAAGAATCCAACGATGCTCCGATTAGCGAGAGTCAAAGTTAACCTTATTTATACAATCTTCTTCTTTTATATTGTAAATACTAGTCTAAAGTGTCATCAATTGATGAACAGGTAGATGTTGCATTTATAATATTTATCTATCTAGATCTAATACTATTATGTTTGTCTAATGGTTGACAATCCATTAGGGATTTGTCCCATTAGAACAACAAACCAAGTTAGACCAACAATGAAGATTCGAAATTAAACTACGATTAATAACAGAAAATAACATGGTTTAATATAAATTCACACACAATTCAGAAATTATTAAACATAAAGCAAGTAGGAATGACAAGTGAAAATACTAAAACATACAATCCTAAATAATTTCTAAGGTCTTCAACAAACTGATATCAGTGTCCCGTTTAGGCGAGAGTCAAAGCTACCATCCATTGAATAGAGTTGTCAGCTCATCTAAAATGAAAAACATTAGTAGGAATGACAAGTGAAAATACTAAAACATACAATCCTAAATAATTTCTAAGGTCTTCAACAAACTGATATCAGTGTCCCGTTTAGGCGAGAGTCAAAGCTACCATCCATTGAATAGAGTTGTCAGCTCATCTAAAATGAAAAACATTGTAGCAACCATTTATTTGATCGAAAAGAGAATCTGACGTTGTCCCGTTTAGGCGAGATTCAAGGTCATTCCTATTTCATGAGCTCCCACCATTGTTTCATACTTTTGTAAGTCTTATACAGTCGCCACCATTAGGGTGATCAATACTAATATAAAACACTTACAAATAACACTTATCTTTCGAGATTCTACGGCGCTAACTTGCTAATGAACGTTCCTCCATTAGGGAGGATTACTCACTAAAACAATAGCTATGTAAAACCAACAATGGAGATCGAATGTCCTAATAAAAATAAAGCTCATTATTTAAAATGTATTTTCTTCTAATATTTATTTCAATCAATTCATTTTAAATATATATTTATTTAATTAAAATCTCCAATTTAGAATGAAAAATTCCAAATAAAATTATTTAATTTAATATTTATAAAATTATACTTAGATGGATATGAAAATAAAATGAATTATTTCCATCTTAGTAATAATTTTTCAATAAATATTAAGAAAAATTATTTAATTTAAGTTGTTTCAAAATTAATTTTAATTAATTTACAACACAAATTTAATTTTCTATAAATATATATCATTTCGAAAAATTAAGGTATTTAAGAATACAATTTTCGAAAAAAAACTTTCAAATAAAATAAAATAAATTAAACATTACTAGAAAAATACTTCAAGCAAAAAATTAATATCTATCTAGATTTTCCTTGACTAATTAATTTAATTTCTAATTATAATATATTTTAGTTCATTAATCAATAAATGAAAAAATCATTGATTTAAGTTGGTTCAAAAATTAATTAAAATAATTAGTTTACAACTTTAATCTATTTTTCAAGAAAAAATTCAAAAATATCTTGCATAATTAAATGCAATATCGAAAATTGATTAATAAAAAATAAAAAAAAAACTATTTTAAAAATTATTCAAATTTAAGCTGTTATGAAATTTTAAAGAAAATTTCCAATTTAAAATAATTCTCTATTTTAATTAAATAACATGAAAATAATAATATTTAAGTACCATGATGAAAATCAACTTAGATATTTAAATTTTTAATTTAATTAAATGTATTAAATTCAAGAAATAAATAATTAAGTATAGAGGAGACTTAATTATTAATTCTAGTTTAATACTAGGAAAAAATACTTAACTTAGATTGTACCAAAATTAATTATTAAACAATTAATTTTACAATCTAAAATATGTTCCAGATTTAATATTAGAAAAAATATAATTAGTACTAGAAATAACTATCTAGAATATATTTCAATAATTAAGTGTTTTTCTAAAATTTGCAAAAGAATCTAATTTAAGTTTTTATAGAAAAAATCTAAAATATCCAACTTAAATATTTTTCAAATAAAATTTAATTAAATATCAAAATTAAGTTGTAACCACCTAATTCGAAAAATATTCTATTTTAAGTTGATGTATTTAAAAAAAATTAACTTAAAAAAATATCTTAAGAATCATCAATAACCAATTCCTAGAATTCCTCAACTTAATTTTAAATTCAAAAGATATTCATATTTAAGTTGATAAATAAAAATTAGTTAGAAATAACTAATTTACAACTTAAATAGGAATATTTAATGAAATAATTAAAATAAACTTCAGAAAGAATCTAGTTAGTTATAATTCTTTATTTAACTAAATACAAGAAAAATACAGGTAGTTTATGTAGAAATAATTTCATTAAACTAAGAGTGTTTTTCTAACAATTAACTTTAAAATATTAAAATGAAAAAAAAATCACATATTTTAAAAGTTAATTATGTTGCTAATCAATTTTATTAGGTTAAAATAATTTAATTAACCTAGCCCAGTTATCCAAATCAGGTAAATGGGCCTTCACAATTGGGGTAGTTCATGTGAGGGGGAGCTGGGTTCACTATGTCGTACCCACTTCTATTGGCCCCCAACTCTCACACAAGGCCCAAAAGAGAGGAATTTAACCTTAAAATGAACAACTGTTATTAATTGAATAGACTCATAAATTAAATGCGCCTAAATAAAATCTATCATGGTGTGACATTTTATTTAGCAACAACCTATATGCATCTAAACATAAAGTAAACATATAGGCTCACACATGCACACAGATTTGGATGGATCCTATCATGTTACTTGGTCATACACAGATGAAAGAAGAATGTAAAATTTACCTGTTACAAATTATTTACTTGACCTATTGACAATTGAACCATGGGTTAAAATCAGATCATTGGATCTGTCAACAAGTTAACCATGGCAATTTAGATCAAGCAATAATAGGTTTTAGAAAACTTACAAACAAGCTAAAACACATACTCCTGCAACAAGTTGAATTGGATAGTTGGATGTAGGATTTATTTAATTTTAAATTAATTAATTTATTAAATAAAATTTCAAAAAATAAATAAATAAATAAAAGATATTTTTCGGTTTTTAAAAAATAAATTTAAATAATAAAAAAAATTAAAATTAAACCTACAATTTTTTGAAAAAATTAGGTTTCAACTAACTTAAATATTATTTCAAAAATTTGCTAATCATCTTTTAAATTTTCATGTTATTTTATCAATTAAATATTCAATAAAATAAAATGATAATAAATATCTGTTCTGTTTTTATAATTTAATTTAAATTAAAAAATAACAAAATTTAAAAGTTAGCAAAATATCTTATTTCTATTCAAAATATCATGATTATAGTAATCGTATTTTAAATTTAAATAAGGTCAAATAATTTTAAATATAGAATAATTTTAAAAAAAAATATTAATATCTCACCTTAAATTTAAAAATAAGATAAAATAATCAAATTTAAAAATAAGATAAAAAAATTAAGCAAAAAAAAATGTCTATTTTCAAGTTTAAACTACACTAATATCTCAAATTAATTTATTTCTGATAATTAGATTTGAAATATGAAAAGTAAAAATCAAAATACAAAACTACTCAAAAAATCGAAAGTTGCTTCCATGAAATAGCATGAAAAATCGAAGAAAACGAAAAAATTTGTAAGCTGTACGGATGGTATGCACAGCTTATATACCATTCGCGCGCTCTCGAGAGGGTGTCTGGCCGAGGTTTCTCGGCGCTGGAGGCTGCAAGCAACCATTTCGCGCGTGGTGCCTGGCATTCAGACAAAACGAGAGACACCCGTCCAAGAAAATTCGGACATCTCTCTATCTGATGCGCGCGTGACCGAGTGAACACTCGGATCTGCGCGCATATGGGAGGTGACCTCCTCTGATGTAACACCCTAACTAACTTAGGCGTATTACGTGATTTTTAAACGTACTGTGCAGCTCATTGCTAATCAACGAGGTTTATGGAAAAACGTGATTAATTAAAATTTTGCTTTTTAATCAAACTTATAAACCATATTACAAAAGACTCGGGATCCCGATTATAAAAATATTTACAAAAAGTTTAACTGTTACATCAAAATAAAAGTCGTCTAACGACCAGTTACAAAAACTCAGCCTTGCTGTCCCGAGGATCGTACGCTCCAGGCCTAACCGCCCCGACATGTACAATCTCATAAGCTCGCTCACGGTCCATCAGCTAAAGCCTTGCCTTTACCTACACATGAACATAAACTGTGAGTCGACAGACTCAGTAAGAAAAGCATAATAATACTCATACATAATACTAACTGCCGTGTCCAACACGATACTGAGTCCCGCTACTGCCATGTCCAACATGGTACTGAGCCACTACTGCCATGTCCAACATGGTACCGAGTTACGAACGTTCATAGGGACGGTACTATTGACACGTAACAACACGATCGGTCGAGCCGGTCATACTCCGCCGCCGGTCATACTCCACTGTACCGACGTGTTACTATATCCTCCTCGATCGGTCGAACCGGTCATACTCCGCCGTTGGTCATACTCCGGCTCGTACCGACGAGATACGTCAATAGCACGGAACCACCAACCAAGTGTCAGCCTGATCGGTCAAACCGGTCATACTCCGGCTGCTGGTCATACTCCAGCCTGTACCGACGTGACAGGGTTGGATGGTTCGAAGCCTATATACATGACTAATGTAATCTAGCAGGCTTCCTACATGCACGCTAAACATGTAATCTACATATGCATACTGTTATACTAATCTTACCTGGATTCCGAATTCAGGTGTGCCGGTCAACCTGACTGGAACTGAAGCTGAGCGGCGGATTACTGGCTCCTAAACCATAAAAATCACAACGCTATAAGTGACACGCTAAATCACTTCCCGGGGACTAAAACTAGGAACTAAAAGTTTCCCTATCGATAAAAAGCATGGCAATACCCCCTAAAACATAAAAACGAGGAAAACACGGGTTCTGAAAAATTACCCAACCGGTAGACCGGTTGCCCAACCGGAATTCCGGTTCTGGGAAATTCAGGATCCTCATCCGGAATTCCGGATGCACAACCGGAATTCCGGTTCCTCGCAGGCAGCAACATCAAATTTTCATAACTTGCACAATTCAACCCCAAATCACCTCAAACTTTCCAGACCTGTTCTATACCTTCCCTAGAACATATCCAAGGCATCAAAACAACCCAGAAACCTCAAACCCGAAAAATGCCATTGAAGCTCAAGCTTTGAGTTCTAAACTCAAACTTGAGAAAAACCACCTAATCATGCATTTCACTAGCTTAATTCTACTTAATCAAGCTTATCTAAGCCTCTGAAAACAATTAACAACAACAACAATAACTCAGAAACAGATTCACTATATTTTCTTCCAAAAATCACATTTTTGCATAGAAAATTCAAAGATTTGAACAACCTAACTAACATGCTTCAAAACAGCTCAATTAACATCAATTAAACATGATTTAAACCTCAGAAATCAACAATCAAACACAGCAATCACAACAGCCACAAAAGCATGCATTTACTCAACTTTTCACCATTTTTTTCAAGAAAACAAAGGAGAACAATTAGGAAATACATACCACAATCAAGAGCACCCAAAGCTATGAAGAATCTAGCTAGAAATTGATGGAAAAACCCAGCCTTTGAAACCCCATGCACCAGCCGAAATAGAGAGAGAGAATGAGAGAGTTCTTTTCAAAATTTTCTATTTTATTTTCTAAGTGTTGAAATGAGAGAAAAAAATGAATAAATGCCACATATACCATATTATTTCAGCCATCAAATAAACACTTAAACATTTATTTTTCAATTTAATAAAATCACAAAAGACAAGAAGTCATTGGGGCAAAAAGACCATTTTGCCCCTCCACACTAAAATCACATAAATCATACTAAAGGGGTATTTTTGGGAAATTCTAAATTCCCGGCCATTCCCGACATTCCCAATGTCTAAAACCCGTCCCCAAACTACTAACATACTAAGTTGTGATTTCTACTGAGCCAAACGCCGAGTTCTGAAATACCGGGCACCGGAATTACAAAATAGGCAAGCTACTGAATAACATAAATAACAGTATAATAAATTATTTAAATAGCTATAAATAATTTCATAATTAATCATAAACAACTGATAATTTCCAAATTAACTAAGCGGGCTTTACAACTATCCCCCCCTTAAAAGGATTTCGTCCCCGAAATCTAACCTGAATAACTCTGGATATTAAGCTCTCATATATGTCTCTAGCTCCCAGGTGGCTTCTTCCACCTTACTGTTTCTCCAGAGAACCTTGACCAATGCTATGGTCTTATTCCGAAGGACTTTATCCTTTCTATCCAGGATCTGCACTGGCTGTTCCTCATAAGTCATGTCTGGCTGTAGCTGAAGACTCTCATAACTGAGTATATGAGAGGGGTCTGAAACGTATTTTCTCAACATCGAGACATGGAATACGTTATGCACTGCTGATAAGGCTGGAGGCAATGCTAACCGATATGCCACCTGACCTATCTTCTCGAGAATCTCGGAAGGTCCTGCACATCTAGGGCATAACTTGCCTCTTTTCCCGAAACGTTTAATCCCCATCATCGGAGATACTCGTAAAAACACATGTTCCCCTACTTGGAACTCAACATCTCTGCGTTTCGGATCTGCGTAACTCTTCTGTCTGCTCTGTGAGGCAAGCATTCTAGCTTTTATCTTTTCTATTGCCTCATTGGTTCGCTGAACTGACTCTGGACCCAGGTATTTCCTCTCCCCTGTCTCATCCCAGTGGATAGGGGATCTACACTTTCTACCGTACAACAGTTCATAGGGAGCCATCCCTATCGTATTCTGATAACTGTTGTTGTACGAAAATTCTATCAACGGTAGATACTTACTCCATGAGCCTTCAAAGTCCATAACACAGGCTCTCAACATGTCCTCCAATATCTGAATTGTCCCTTCGGACTGACCATCTGTCTGAGGATGGAATGCTGTACTAAATTTCAGCCTTGTACCCATTGCCCGTTGCAAACTTTGCCAAAATTTGGAGGTGAACTTCGGATCCATGTCCGAAACTATAGACTTCGGTACTCCGTGAAGTCTCACTATCTCTCTGACATATAACTCTGCCAACTGATCCACTGTAAATGTTGTTCTAACCGGCAGAAAATGAGCAGATTTCGTAAATCGATCCACCACTACCCAAATGGAATCAAATAAACCCGTGGTCCTAGGTAACCCGACCACAAAATCCATCGTAATATCCTCCCATTTCCATTCTGGTAGGGTTAGAGGCTGCAACAACCCTGCTGGTCTCTGATGTTCAGCCTTAATCTGCTGACAAGTGAGGCATCTCGATACGAATTCTACCAAATTCTTCTTCATACCGCTCCACCAGAAGTACGGTTTCAAATCTTGGTACATCTTAGTGGTGCCGGGATGTAGAGAATACGGGGTAGAATGAGCCTCCTCAAAGATCTCGTTTCTCAGTTCCACACTGTTCGGAACACAAACCCTGGCTTTATACAAAAGCATCCCATTGTCTGACACTGAAAAGTCCTTGGCTTGATTAGCCAACACCTCATCTCGGATCTTCACTAACTCCGGATCTGTCATCTGAGCGACTTTTATTCTTTCCAACAGATCAGATTGCAGCGTTAAGTTGTGAAGCTGACCTTCCACAACTCAATGCTGGATCTAACCATATCCTCTGCTAGCTGAGGTGAGATTTGAACTATACTAGCTACTTGCCCGGGACCCCTTTCGGCTCAGGGCATCGGCCACTACATTGGCTTTTCCGGGATGATAGAGGATCTCACAATCGTAATCCTTCACTAATTCCAACCAACGCCTTTGTCTCATGTTCAAATCTTTTTGAGTAAAGAAATACTTGAGACTTTTATGGTCGGTATAGATCTCACACTTCTCCCCATAAAGGTAATGCCGCCAAATCTTCAGTGCAAAAACCACTGCGGCCAATTCTAGATCATGAGTCGGGTATCGCTGTTCATAATCCTTTAACTAACGGGAGGCATAAGCGATGACCCGATCGGCTTGCAACAATACACACCCCAAACCCTGTTTGGATGCGTCACAGTAGACTACGAACTTCTCCTTGTCCGAAGGCAAAGCTAGCACCGGAGCAGTAATCAACCTCTGCTTTAGCTCCTGAAAGCTAGCTTCGCATTTATCTAACCAAATAAATCTCTGATGTTTCTTTGTAAGCTCGGTTAGGGGCATTGAGATTTTGGAGAACCCCTCCACGACCCTACGGTAGTACCCAGCTAATCCCAAGAAGCTTCTGATCTCTGTCACTGTCTTCGGTCTCGGCCAATCCCTGACGGATTCAATCTTCCTGGGATCCACCTTGATCCCATCTTTACTCACAATGTGCCCTAGGAAGGACACCTGAGACAACCAGAACTCACATTTCTTGAACTTGGCGTAAAGCTTATGTTCTCGAAGTCGTTGCAGTACCATTTGAAGATGTAACTAATGCTCCTCTTCTGATTGAGAGTACACGAGGATGTCGTCGATAAACACAATCACACATATATCGAGGAAATCCTTGAATACTCTATTCATCAGGTCCATGAATGCTGCAGGAGCATTGGTTAGTCCGAATGACATAACCTAAAACTCGTAATGCCCATACCTAGTGCGGAAAGCCGTCTTTGGAATGTCCTCCTCTCGGATTCTCAACTGATGATAACCCGAACGGAGATCAATCTTAGAAAAGACCGTCTTCCCCTGAAGCTGATCGAACAAGTCATCGATCCTAGGTAATGGATATTTATTCTTCACCGTCAGCTTGTTCAACTCCCTGTAGTCGATGCACATCCTCATAGATCCATCCTTCTTCTTGACGAACAAAACCGGGGCTCCCCAGGGTGACACGCTGGGCCGAATGAACCCTATGTCAAGCAACCCTTGGAGCTGAATCTTTAATTCCTTAAGTTCAGCTGGAGCCATCCTATACGGGGCTTTGGAAACCGGATCCACCCCTGGTGCCAAGGCAATCACGAAATCAATCTCCCGCTGAGGTGGTAACCCTGGAAGTTCTTCGGGAAAAACGTCCAAAAATTCCCGAACCACTCTGATGTCCTTTGGCCGAATGGTATCTGGCCGAGTGGTGTCCACCACCACGGCCAGAAACCCTAAGCAACCGCCGTGCAACAATTCTCTCGCTGACATAGCCGAGATCACCGGGATCCCAGATCCCTGAACTGAACCCACAAATACAAATGGTTCCTCACTTTCCGGTTGGAAGACCACCATCTTCCTTTTACAATCAATGCTCGCCGAATATTTAGATAGGAAATCCATTCCTAAAATAATACCGAATTCGACTAAACTCATCTCTATCAGATCAGCGCTTAACTCTCTACCATCTATCCTGATCGGCATAGACCTAATCCACCTATTGGAGATAACCAATTCTCCGCCAGGTAACAGGGTTCCAAACCCCGATTCATATCTATCATAGGGTCTACCCAATTTACTAAAGATTCTAGCAGCCACACAAAAACAACCTTGACCCAAGCACTCACCCGGAGAATGCCTCTTACTAATAAGACACTCCAGTAGGAATAACGGGTCTTAACACTACCCTGACGATCGCCTTGATTCTAGTTCCCTCGGAACCTCTTGTTCTGCCTCGAGCCACCGGATGCAATGGATGATTCCTCCTCCAGTCCATGGCCGAACCACTACCTCCCCTGCTAAAACCTGACGCAGAAGGGGTAGGAGCCCCGCCACAATCCGGAGTCCTAACTGATTCCACATACATCTAGCTGCGCCCTCAGCTCACCATGCTTTCTTCGCCATCTCAGCTTAGATGGTCTTATCGTCGGTAGTGATCATAAGGTCATACTTGATCCTCACATTAAGTCCATCGAGATAATTTCTTTCTTACTGAAATCGGTTGGCGCAAATCCCGAGGCTAACCTCGCCAACCAGCTGAACTGAGTAATATATTCCGTCATGTTCATATTCTCTCGCTGGGTCAGGTGGGCGAACTCTTACCTCTTGGCGCTTCTGACCGCCTCGTTATAACATTTAACGCTGAAGAGTTCCTAAAACCTTTCCCAGGTCATAGAGATGACGTCATGGATCTGAGACACCATGTCCCACCAGACCAGAGCGTCTTCTTGAAACTGAAAAGTGGCACTCACCACTCTGTCGTTCCCGGTGACACCCATAAAATTCAAAATCTTGGTGATCACCGTCAGCCATTGCTCGGCTTTCACTACATCCGGACCTCCCAGGGAAACCGGAGGTGCCTGCTTCCGGAACCGTTCGTACAAAGGTTCCAATCTTTTGGCCGCCACCACTATCTCGGCCTGGGCAGCAGGGGCAGGTGCCACTGGAACTACGGGCACAGGAACTGCGAGAGCACCCTGCTGTCTCAACCTCTGAATCTCGAGGTCCTGCTCTTCAATCCGGGCTTGCATTTCAGCAAACCTAACTTCCCAATTCTGGGTTTCCTGATTGACTTGGGCAGCCTGCGGCGAGTTAACATCCTCCAACCGCGAACCCTGCCCCTGGGACCTCTACCTCGGCCCAAAACACTTGAGGGGAACTGAGCTCCTCGACCTTGATCTGACCCGACTGAGATGCCCTAACTCCTAATATTTCGTCTGGCGTCCATCTAGTCTGAACCGCCTCGAAATCCCGAGTTGGCACTTCAGGTCACGATCATCGAGAGCTTTACTAATGCCGCTTAATTTGGAAATTAAAAACGAAACATGCGCCTATTCTACTATCAGGCTACTAACATGCTTCCTAACAGGCTTTTCTTTTTCATAACTGAATAAAATAAACTACTAAAGCAATAAAGGCTTACTGAACCGTGAAACGAGCTAACTGCTGATGATGATTGTACATGTCGTGACGATCTTCGGAAGAAAACTTGGCGGCTCTGATACCAAATTGTAACACCCTAACTAACTTAGGCGTATTACGTGATTTTTAAACGTACTGTGCAGCTCGTTGCTAATCAACGAGGTTTATGGAAAAACGTGATTAATTAAAATTTTGCTTTTTAATCAAACTTATAAACCATAATACAAAAGACTCGGGATCCCGATTATAAAAATATTTACAAAAAGTTTAACTGTTACATCAAAATAAAAGTCGTCTAACGACCAGTTACAAAAACTCAGCCTTGCTGTCCCGAGGATCGTACGCTCCAGGCCTAACCGCCCCGACATGTACAATCTCATAAGCTCGCTCACGGTCCATCAGCTAAAGCCTTGCCTTTACCTACACATGAACATAAACTGTGAGTCGACAGACTCAGTAAGAAAAGCATAATAATACTCATACATAATACTAACTGCCGTGTCCAACACGATACTGAGTCCCGCTACTGCCATGTCCAACATGGTACTGAGCCACTACTGCCATGTCCAACATGGTACTGAGTTCTGAACGTTCATAGGGACGGTACTATTGACACGTAACAACCCGATCGGTCGAGCCGGTCATACTCCGCCTTGGTCATACTCCGGCTGTACCGACGTGTTACTATATCCTCCGATCGGTCGAACCGGTCATACTCACCGCTTGGTCATACTCCGGCTGTACCGACGAGATACGTCAATAGCACGGAACCACCAACCAAGTGTCGGCTGATCGGTCAAGCCGGTCATACTCATTCTTGGTCATACTCAAACTGTCTGCAGACGTGACGGGGTTGGATGGTTCGAAGCATATATACATGACTTATGTAATCTAGCAGTCTTCCTACATGCACGCTAAACATGCAATCTACATATGCATACTGTTATACTAATCTTACGGATTCGAATTCGGTGTGCGGTCAACCCGATTGGAACCGAAGCCGAGCGGCGGACATCGGCTCCTAAACCATAAAAATCACAACGCTATAAGTGACACGCTAAATCACTTCCGGGGACTAAAACTAGGAACTAAAAGTTTCCCTATCGATAAAAAGCATGGCAATACCCCTAAAACATAAAAACGAGGAAAACACGGGTTCGAAAAATTACCCAACCTAGGTAGGCCAGGTGCCCAACCGGAATTAGGTTACGGGAAATTCGGGACCCTCATCCGAATTCGGATGCACAACCGAATCCGGTTCCTCGCGAGCGAACATCAAATTTTCATAACTTGCACAATTCAACCCCAAATCACCTCAAACTTTCCAGACCTGTTCTATACCTTCCCTAGAACATATCCAAGGCATCAAAACAACCCAGAAACCTCAAACCCGAAAAATGCCATTGAAGCTCAAGCTTTGAGTTCTAAACTCAAACTTGAGCAAAACCACCTAATCATGCATTTCACTAGCTTAATTCTACTTAATCAAGCTTATCTAAGCCTCTGAAAACAATTAACAACAACAACAATAACTCAGAAACAGATTCACTATATTTTCTTCCAAAAATCACATTTTTGCATAGAAAATTCAAAGCTTTGAACAACCTAACTAACATGCTTCAAAACAGCTCAATTAACATCAATTAAACATGATTTAAACCTCAGAAATCAACAATCAAACACAGCAATCACAACAGCCACAAAAGCATGCATTTACTCAACTTTTCACCATTTTTTCAAGAAAACAAAGGAGAACAATTAGGAAATACATACCACAATCAAGAGCACCCAAAGCTATGAAGAATCTAGCTAGAAATTGATGGAAAAACCCAGCCTTTGAAACCCCATGCACCAGCCGAAATAGAGAGAGAGAATGAGAGAGTTCTTTTCAAAATTTTCTATTTTATTTTCTAAGTGTTGAAATGAGAGAAAAAAAATGAATAAATGCCACATATACCATATTATTTCAGCCATCAAATAAACACTTAAACATTTATTTTTCAATTTAATAAAATCACAAAAGACAAGAAGTCATTGGGGCAAAAAGACCATTTTGCCCCTCCACACTAAAATCACATAAATCATACTAAAGGGGTATTTTTGGGAAATTCTAAATTCCCGGCCATTCCCGACATTCCCAATGTCTAAAACCCGTCCCCAAACTACTAACATACTAAGTTGTGATTTCTACTGAGCCAAACGCCGAGTTCCAAAATACCGGGCACCGGAATTACAAAATAGGCAAGCTACTGAATAACATAAATAACTGTATAATAAATTATTTAAATAGCTATAAATAATTTCATAATTAATCATAAACAACTGATAATTTCCAAATTAACTAAGCGGGCTTTACATCTGATTTTTCCAATTTTTCAAAAAATCATAACTAATTCAAATAAAATCGAAATTGAGTTCTGTGAAAAATTGAATTGCTTAATTTTTTCCAAACTACCCAATAAAAATAATTACAGAAACGAAAATTCAATTATTTTTCATAAAATTTCACAAGCATCAATCAATCATCATATAACACAGATCAACATGAAACCATCCAAATCAACACATATCATCGTTTTAATTCATATTTCATGAAAGTAAATCATTACCATGGCTCTGATACCAGTTGTTGGATATATTTTACCACGATCTAGATTTACTACCATGTATGTTTCATTAACATCCTAATATGAATTCTAAAATAATGAAATAAACACATATAAAGTTTAGGAAACCTTACATTGGGTGCAGCGGAATATAATGATTCCTTCCGTTCAGATCTCTAGCCCTTGATTCCTTTTTGTAGCAGAGCATTATCAATATATGAACCTGGATCTCTTTCTCTCCTTTGATGTTAATTCTCCTTCTAGTTGATTGGATTCTTCACAATCTTCCACACTATGATTGAGATACCACTTGATGTGTGTGAACACTCACTCATTCACTCAAGGTTCGAAAATTTAGAGAAGAAAAGAGAGGAAGAGGTGGCGCCTATGAATAGAATAGGAGGCTCAGTTTTCATCTGACAGAGTTAAGTGTGAATGTGAGCCATCGCTATCTATTTATAGGTAACCACTTAGGTTTAGGTTAGATTTGTTTGGCATTAAAATAATAGAAAAATAAATGGTAAATTTCATTGAGTGTGGCCGACCATAGATAGGATAATGGGCCCGACTTGTAATTTTGTCATTTTGTCATTTTTGCGTCCCATTTTCTCAAAAACGCCAATTTTCTAATTTAACCACTTAAATGCCAATTCTAATTATTTAATAACAAAAAAATAATTATTAAATAATATTGTCATTTAATGTATTTATTAATTAGACATATAAAGTCTGTTAATTTACAAATAAAACCTGGAATCTCTTTTCTTCACAATTTTGCCCTTGCTTAGTGAAAATTCATAAAGTAGACACAGTCTACCTTTACAATTATAATTGATTACTTAAAATCAATTAACTGAGTCTTACAAGAAGTATGGTCTCAACTAGTATGGGGACCATGGGCCTATATAACTGAGCTTCCAATAAGCCGAATCGAATTTACCAAGTAAATTCCCTAACTTATTAATTCCTTAATCCACTCTTAGAACTTGGAATTCCACTCTCAGGTATATAGAACGCTCTATATGTTCCACGATATAGATACGTTATTAATTATCCATTGTTATAATCCTAATTTGATCAATGATCCTCTAATAGATGATCTACATGTATAGGGACTAGATTACCGTTACACCCTTCAATGTATTTTATCCTTAAAACACTTAGCTCCGTATAAATGATATTTCAGCAAAGTGAAATGAGATCTCAACCATTTATCTCTGTTTAGCCAAGCTCGAAGGATATCATCGTTTCACTTCTAAATTCCTATAGAAGTTATAGATTCCATATTTATGTTAGCGGTCCCACTCAATTATACTATCATGTTCCCAAAATGTACGTATCACCCTGACCCAAAAGTAGGCTTAACTAACAAATCAAAGAACATGTATAATACTCTTGAGATCGAACCTAACCATATCAGGATTAAGATCATTTGATCGAGGATCAACAGGTGATATTGAATTGAATAGATATTATGGTAAATTTTAACATATCTAATCAAAGTTCAATATCGGTCCCTTCTAATGTATACTCCATACATCCGATACTGGTAAACTTTGCCAATGCCCTGGAAAGGACATACCACTTATCCAAGGTGTAAGAATACCTATCGTTGATTATCATGCCAGTCTAAATCTAGTGAACTAACAAATCAGGGAATGAAACTTTCGAACATATAATCAAGATTATATTCCACTGTGCTGACAACACTATAATTATTAACAAATTCATATGTTCTAGACTTAAATAAAATTTATACATTATATATATAGTCATGAAATAAATCATGTGAACCATGCAACATAAAATGTTATTTCTGATCTTTATTAGTAAATTTGATTATATTGAAATAGGTTTTATTTAGGGCACAAAACCCAACAGTACTCATCAGCAAAACGCCCTATTTTGTTGATGGCCTTGTCATCCGTGCCGGTCAATCACTTGAAGCCTTGCTGAGAGAAATAGAAGTACCCCGACCTACCTTGTTTGGCGGTGCACTTCAAATCAAAGAACCAGGCAACCTCATGGGGAGAAGGAGTACCCCATCCTTGGGAAGTGTAGAGGACGAAGAGGGCGGACAAATACTTAATGCCCTTAGGAGTGATTTGGGTCGAGCAGAGACCAAAGAAGTCTGCCACATCCTTAAAGTACTTGTGCAAGAGCATCAGCGCCCCTTGCTGGCCATGAGCCCCGACCATGCGCACATCCCCTTGTCAGGGTTTGTGGCACGATTAGTGTGGGCGGGAATGTAGCAGTCTAGCTCGCCGAGGTACCCATCCTGGTCAAGAGTTCGAAGGTGCGCCTCCGTAATCTTGGACGGAGGACTTACCCACCTGGCGCCCAAGGCACCCTGCCTCCTATGAGGAACCGCCGCAGCAAGCTCCTCACTAACGTAGTCAACGCCCTCGACCAGGACGTCTCCGTCAGCATCGACTGGCTGCCCAGCCTCGTTGTACTCCCCGTAATTTGGGGGTTCAACCTCTTCCTCTCCCTCCGCCTCGGAGGGACTGCTCGGACTCACATCGTCCAGCTCCTCAACCTCCTGGACTTCAGCGTCCCCCTCACGATCCTCCTCCATCGGGACAGCTGAATCCTGTTCGGCGCTAGGCAGAGTGGCAAGCCGAGCCACTTGAGGATCAGTAGCGTCAGCCGACGCGTGGTTTTCTTTGTACGAGCCATTATCCTATTGCTCGGTACAATGTTAGAAGAATATCCTTCACTAGAAGGAGGACTAGAACGAAGACGAGGGTGATCTTCGTGCAGAAGTTGAAGCAAATCCTGGTCGATCTGATGTCCGAGTTCCCAAGAATCACCTGAGTTCATCTACAAAAGACAACACACGAGATGAGTGTTGGTCGGAATATCAAACGATAAGCAAGCAAATATGCCGACCAGGAAGTACTCAACAGATTAAAGAATGGCCATGTCTAAAGAAAAGTCAGAACTCAAGAAGTCAAAAATATTTCTTGAGTTAGGGAAAAAAAGTTCATGAAGCTTAGAATAAGCAAGATGAAAGACGGACGCAATGCAGTTCAGAGACAAGCTCTATGGCTGTAAACCCACATGAAGACATGAAAAAGAAGAATCGTAGAAGTTTTTAACCCTAGGGTCTCCTAAGCATTTTTCTATAGCACAGTAAAAGTTGCATTCGATATGTAAACATGCAAAGATAAGCATAAAGGAAATCAGAAACTTACTCAAGATTCGAGTATTTGGGTTCGAGCAACGTCAATCCAACCAGCAGTTGTATGAAGGCACTTCGGCAATTTTGAAGCCAGAAAACTTTCTTTTCGCTCTGGAGCTTACTTAGCAAAGAAGAGTGATGAAATGAGTTTATGTGCCAATGATGTGGGTATTTATAGGCAAAGAGGAAAATGTCTCAAAGAAACCTCAGACGCCTCAGCTTCCCGCCTCAAAAATGAATATGGGAAATCAAAAGTAATTAAGTGCAACCGTCAGCTGTTGTGACAGTCACTAGTCCCGTGATCCGTAGGGGGAAATACCGGGTAAGCTGTGCAATCCCACACCGCCTGGGGAAGGTCAAGTGGGATAATTCTAAGACTGTGTAGGTATGGGACTACATACTTGAAGAGAGCTTTAATGGATTGATTGGTACTACCTATATCAACAAGGTGCATCTTGTTTTTCGGTAGCCCATCTCGAAAGAACTCCACAGTTAAGCGTGCTTGGCCTGGAGCAATTTCAAGGATGGATGACCTCCTGGGAAGTTTTCCCAGGATGCGTGTGAGTGAAGACAAAGCTCGCTGAAAACACTCGTGTTGGTCTGTAGGGCCAGTCGTCAGTCCATGAAGCAGCCAGAGTGGTGTACTCGTATATAAGAGCCATGAGTCCGTGGGTGTAAGGGCCCAATGGAGGCTCGAAGTGAGGACGTTACAAATGGTATCAGAGCTTTGACCCAGTCGGAAGTGTGGTCGACGAGGACGTCGGACCCCGTAAGGGGGGTGATTGTGACAGTCAGTAGTCCCGTGCTCCGTAAGGGGAAATACCGGGTAAGCTGTGCAATCCCACACCGCCTGGGGAAGGTCAAGTGGGATAATTCTGAGACTGTGTAGGTATGGGACTACATAGTTAAAGAGAGCTTAAATGGATTGATTGGTACTACCTATATCAACAAGGTGCATCTTGTTTTTCGGTAGCCCATCTCGAAAGAACTCCACAGTTAAGCGGGCTTGGCCTGGAGCAATTTCAAGGATGGGTGACCTCCTAGGAAGTTTTCCCAGGATGCGTGTGAGTGAGGACAAAGCTCGCTGAAAACACTCGTGTTGGTCTGTAGGGCCAGTCGTCAGTCCATGAAGTAGTCAGAGTGACGTACTCGTGTATAAGAGCCATTCATTCCGTGGGTGTAAGGGCCCAATGGAGGCTTGAAGCTGGGACGTTACAGCTGTGGAGAAAGAAAATCGAATTTCAAAATATTAATTGTTAGAGCATTTATTAGCCGAAAACCGAAGGGACGCCCAGTCAGCTTCACATCGAGTCTCGAATGGTCATGCTCGACACGCGTCCCCATCCAAAGGTAGAACCAGCTCGGAAGAAGTCTACACGCAACCTCAGAGGTCCCGTACAGACTTGGGGGGCAAATGTTATCCCAAATTATGCACTCTGACGTGGCATCACGAGAATGGTGACACTTGGAGTCCAATTGGAACATCTGCTCGGGGAGACAGGTCGAGCAGGATGCCTCGCTGGCATGTCCTGAGTAAGATATTCAGCGATTCGTACAGAGCAACCAACACTTAGCGAATTCAGCTTTCGCGCCATGAGTCATCAGCTCAATCCCTATAACTCAGGGATCAATTTACATGGATACGGCATACACACGATCCCACTATCAGTGTACTTAGCCTCAATCCCACGATCCTTGCATTCAGCATTGATACCACGATCTTTCTGTTTATGCGCATTGTAACGAGAAAGGAAACTCTTCCTCCTCAAGTTCCCCAGCCCTATAAATAGTGATACATGTTCACTGGGCAAGGGGACCAGGAGATTGAAAGTCGATACGCAGCTCAGCTAAGACTATATTATTATCTAAGAATTATATATTCAGAGATATTGTTGTAAGAGCTATAAGAAGAGGAATCTTCTTTCTTGTTCTTAAGTCAATACAAATAACGACGATTAGGCTATTACCGAACTGCTCGAGGCTGAACCTCTATAAAATTCATGTGTCTTATTATTGCTCTATTATATATTTGTTACGACATATCGTTTATCGCTTATAAAATAGTGTTGGAATTTATTTTACCAGGATCTTAGATCTACTCACAAGTATGTTGTTTAACACCCTAAATATAAACTTTCTAAAACGATAAATAAACACATATAAAGTTATCAAGATCTACCTACATTGATGCAGCGGAATTAATGTCTCCTTCCACTCAAATCTCTAACCGTTGTATCCTTTCTGTCGCAGAATATTATCAAGATCTGAGCCCGAATGTCCTTCTCTTTGTGTGTGATCCTTCACAGTCTTCCAACCTATGATTGAGTTACCACTTGTTGTGTGTGGGCACTTACTCTATCACTAAGGTTCGAAATTTATGAAGAAGAAAACAGAGAGAGTGATTTCGGCCAAAGAAGAGAAAGGGAAGGCTAAGTTTTTCTGAAGAGAAATTTTCTGACAGAATAGGTTATTCAAAACATTTGATTTGACTGAGCCATCACTTTCTATTTATAGGCAACTACTAGGTTTAGGTTATGAATTATTTGGCATTAAAATAATGAAAATATCAATTTGAAAAACCACTTTAAGTGGCCGGCCATGGTGTGTGTAATGGGCCCCACTTGGTTTTGCAGTTTTCACAAATTTTATTTCTATTTTCTCAAAAACGCCAATTTTTTATTCTAACCATTTAAATGCCAAAACTAATTATTTAATAACTAAAATAGATTATTAAATAATATTGTCATTTAATTTAATTATTAATTAGACATATGAAGTCCATTAATAAATAAATAAACCTAGAATCTCTTTTCTTTACAATTTCGCCCCTGCTTAGTGAAAATTCACAAATTAGACATAGTCTAACTTTAGAATTATAATTGATTAATCACAAATCAATTATTGAGTCTTACAAGCAGTATGTTCTCAACTAGAATAGGGACCATGGATTTATATGCTGAGCTTCCAATAAGTGAACCGAATTTACTAAGTAAATTCCTACTTATTAATTCTTCGTTGAATCCACACTTAGAACTTAGAATCGCACTCTCCGACTTATATAGAGCATATTATATGTTCCACGATATAGATATGCTATCTCATTTAACCATTGTTATAATCTTATTGTGATCAAAGATCCTCTGTATAGATGATTTACATCGAGAAGGGATAATTTTACAGTTCTCACCCCTCAATGTATTTTGCCCCTTAAAACACTTGGTTACCTGTAAATGATGTTTAGTGATCTAAGAATTAGTCACTTAAACAAGAGCTCATCTATTTACTTCTATTTAGCTAAGCTCGAAGGGAATCATCACTTGACTTCTATACACCAGTAGAAGCTATAGATTCCATATTTATGTTCAGCACTCCCACTCAATCATACTATCATGTTCCCAAAATATACGTATCACCCTGACCCAAAAGTAGGCTTAACTAATAAATCAAAGAACATGAATAGTACTCCTGAGTTGAGCCTTAAGCATATCAGGGTTTAGATTCTTTTAATCTTAAGATCAACTACTGATATTGACTTCGAAAGATATAATGGTAAGTTTGTAATATCTTAACTAAGTTGCAATATCGGTCCAGTCCAATGTATACTCCATACATTTGAAACTAGTATACTTTACTAATGTCCTAGAAAGAAGATAACACTTACTCCAAGTGTAAGTACACATCATCGCTGATTATCACATTAGTGTAAATCCAAAACACTAATGAAACAGGAACTTAGTCTTTTGATTAATATGATCACAATCACATTCCACTGTGTTGACGATACTGTAATTGTGTTAAAACATATGATCTGGATTTAACTGATTTTGTGTGGAAATTTAATAAACATATTAAACCATTAGCATGTAAAATTCATGCAAACATAAATCACTTCAAATTTCTTATATTGATTACTAATCAGATTGTAAAGGGTTTTATTTAGGGCACAAAAACCCAACAAACTCCCACTTGCACTAACATAAAACAAAGTGTGCAAGTAAGTCAATCTGATATCTTGATCTTCAGATCAAGTGTAGTATATTTGAATCCACCCAAACTTCTGGAAACTAGTTCATAAAAATATTTATGAAACATCCTTTACTATATGCTTTACTTATCAAGGGATACTGAAATCTTTACTGTTTTAAAGTACATCTGAATAAACAGAAGACATATCTCCCATATTTTAAAATATGGGATTGAGATAATACAGCGTAGACTTTTCTTCAATAATATAACTTTCTGGTAATTTCCAATTTACAAAGTTATAAGTCTTTTCTGGTAGAGCTTGAATTATTATAGAATAACTCCTCCCCCCCAAAGTAACCACCATCTCATAATTTCGAATGAGTTGGGGTAGATATAAGGATAACTGATATACAGTTCCTTAATATCTAACATATAGATCACTTTCATAAACCTTTCTTGAATATCTTCTAATGTTCCATATTTGATTACATCTCAGATAGCTCCCACTCAATAGCAGATGTCTGGTTAAAAAATACTTTTAACCTCTTTATTGTTTGGAGAGTTATCTAGTTGTGATTTATGTATTAGTCTGAAACTTTAAGTTAAGACTAAGTCATTAACATAGCAGACTAGTATTTGAAGTGAAAAATACTTACTAGAGATTAAGTAATCAAAATTAAGATACCATAAAATTTTGTGAGAATTAAGAAATCTAGGTTCAAGTCATTCGAATAGACTGAACTAGAATTCTATTATCTTATTCTCATAATTCTGATAAGTTATATCTATCCACATGAATGGTTAGATTTGCTTTTCAGTAGTGTTCTTAAGTTCCTATCACAAGTGTCAACCTAATGAAGATGGGTATAGAATTTTAAAATTCTCCCACTCAATTAAGGTAGTGTGAAACATTATCAAAGAACTTTTATAGGTATCATTATTTACTACAACAGTAAAACTAAATTGGAACATACAATCAAGATCAAGGATTTATATTGATAATAGCTAATTCATTATATTACTTCCATGTTTAAAGAAAATATGTGCTACACAGGGTATTGTGGAATAGACTCCACCCCTAAGTATATAGAGATTATGATCCAACCATAAAGGTTGTAAAGATCATGATTCTCTAAGTGTTATAGAGTTAATGTGGAGTTGAATACAATCTAGAGTTTATTAGATATAAAAGATCGTTGAACTGCATAGTTTTCTTAACTTTTCTCCACCCCTATCAGATCAAAAGATCCTTTTATTAAACAAATTCTTAATAATTGTATTAGAATTAACAATTATTAATAAACATAGAATTAATTTCTAGTGTTTATTTAATATAACTCTATGAAGAGTTGTAAATATTATAGAATTTGCATCAATAATAAAAACACTTACACATACAAACATATAAATATAATGTGGTAATTGTTGATTAAGATAAAGTAAATGAAGCTCAATCTCATTAATTGCAATTGGTTTGAAAAGAAAATAAAATAAACTTTATTAATAAAAAAATGTATTGCAACAATATGAGAAAAACATGGATAAAAATCCCTAACTAAAATTCAAAATCCAAATTGTCTTTAAACTAAAACAATTAATTCAAAAATAGATAATTGAGCTTTATCTTCATCTTAGACGAACTTCACCCTTGGTCCAGCTTTCCGATCCAACTCATGAAGATAGCATCTGAGTTCAAGTAGCTTGGCCTATAAGAAGAAGAAACAAATAAACAAAGTTAGTCCAGAATCATAAATCCAATTGGATAATAATTCACTAAAACTCTCTAAGTTTATAGAAAGAAATACCTTGTTTCTTTGCAAGAAGTTTAGGACATTGGGGTTTCGAATGACCTTTCTCATTGCAGTAGAAACACTTTCCTTTGAGTGTAGCATCACCAGAAGCAGCAGCCTTTTTGTTTTTCATGGCTTTTGCACGCTTCTTGGTGTTTTTCCACTTCTTCTTCGATTTGGGTTTAGAAGCACAGGCAACATTTGCTTCAGGTTTGACCGTCCCATTACCATTCCCAGAATTTTGAGGCTTACTCCCTTTCTTCTTGGGGTCCTCCAATCAAATTTTCATAAGTCTGAAGGTGATTGACTAACTCATGAAAGTCTATGTCCTTCTTATTCATGACATAATTTGACGTATAGGGCAGAAAGCTGGAGTCAGACTATTCAAGATAAGGCTTACTTGAGCAGTATGATCCATTTCAGCACCATGATCATGGGCTTCTTGGAAATAACTTGCCATGAGGAGAACATGATCACGCACGTTTTGATGGGGTTCCATCCGTGCATTGATATATTTCTTAGTCGCGTCAAAGCGAGACTCAAGAGATGCCCTACCGAATAGCTCAGTTAACTTCGTCATTACTTCAGCAGCCTTTTCGGTTTTAGAAAACCAGGTTTTAAGGGTGTCAACCATGCTGGAAAGCATAAAGTATAGAGCTTTGTCATTTGCTTTCTGCCAACGCTCATACTTTTCTTTCACAGCTTTGGATGCATTATCCCCCGGCACTCAGGAGACGGCTCAGTTAACACAAACAAGGCACTTTCTCCTATGAGAGCAATATTAATGTTCTCATTCCATTTTGGAAAGTTAGATCCATTTAGCTTATTTTCAGTCAAGAGTGATAACATGGAATTCATCATGATTATACAGGATACTACAAAATAATAGAAATCAATAAATAGAAATCAATAATGGTTTAACACAAAATCAATTCAGAAATTATAAGCACATAGCATGTAGGAATGATAAGAGAAAATACAAAAAAAAAATTCAATCCTAAATAATTTCCAAGGTTTTTCAACAAACTGATATCAGTGTCCCGTTTAGGCGAGAGTCAAAGCTACCATCCATTGAATATAGTTGTCAGCTCATCTAAAATGTTAAACATTCTAGCAACCTTTTATTCGATCAAGATTGGAATCCAGCATTGTCCCATTTAGGCGAGAGTCAAGGCTATTCTATCTTATGAGCTTCTACCATTGTTTCATAATTTGCAAGTCAAATATGGTCGCCACCATTAGGGTGATCCATACCATATAAAACACTTACAAACTACTTATCTTTCGAGATTAAACGGTGCAAAATTGCTAATGAACGTTCCTCCATTAGGGAGGATTACTCACTAAAACAAACGCAATGTAAAACCAACAATGGAGATCAAATATCTTAATAATAATAAAGCTCATTCTTTAAAATGTATTTTCTTATTATTTTAATAAAATATATTCATTAAGTATCGAATTTAGAATTAAAAATTTTAAATTAGAATTTAATTTAATATTTATAAAATTATACTTAGATGGTGATTGAAATAAAATGAATTATTTCCATCTTAGTAGTAATTTTGAATATACATATTAAGAAAATTAATTTAAGTTGTATTAATTTAAATTAATTTGCAACTCAAAAAAATTTTCATGAGAATATATTTATTGTATTTTGAAAAAGAAAGTATAAAATTATACTATTTTTCGAAAATACTTAAATAATAAATACTTAGAAAAAATACTTCAACCAAAAATATCACCTATCTAGATTTTCCTTTGACCAATTAATTCAATTTCTGATAATATACTTTAATTCATTTATTTTAAATTAATCAATAAATGAAAAAATCATTGATTTGAGTTGGTCCAAGAATTAATAAATAATTAATTTACAACTTAATCTATTTTTCAAGATAAATTCAAAATCATCTTGCATAATTAAAATGCAATTTCGAAATTGATTAATAAAATAAAGAAAAAATATATTTTGAAAATTATTTAAATTTAAGTTGAAAAATTAAATTTCAACCTAAAAATAATTTTCTATTTAATTAAGTATCATGAAAAATAAATATTTAAGTATCATGATGAAAATCAACTTAGATATTTAATTTTTCAATTTAATTAAATGTATTAAATTGAAGAAATAAATAATTAAGTGTAGAGAAATCTTAATTATTATCTCTAGTTTAATACTAGGAAAAATATACTTAAATAAAATTGTACCAAAATTAATTATTTAAATAATTAATTTCACAATGTATAATATTTTCCTATTTAAATATTAGAAATAATAAGTAGTCTAGAAATAACTATCTAGAAAATATATGATTAGACTAAGTATCTTTTCAACAAAAATTTGAAAAATATCTAATTTAAGTTGTATAGAAAAAATCTAGAACTTAAATATTTTCAAATTTAGATTTAATTAAATATCAAAAATTAAGTTATAACCACTTAATTTGAAAAATAATCCATTTTAAGTTTAAAACTGACTTAAAAAATATCTTAAGAATCTTTAATAACTAATGCCTAGAATTCCTCAGCTTAATTTTAAAAATAAAATATTCAAATTTAAGTTAGATATGAAAAATCAGTTAAAATAACTAATTTATAACTTAAATAGGAATATTTAATTAAATAAGCTCCAGAAAGAATCTAGTTAGTTAAAATTCTTTATTTAATTAAATACAAGAAAAATACAAATAGTTTGTCTAGAAATAATATCTAAAACTAAAAGTGTTTTTCTTAAAATTAACTTTAAAATATTAAAATGAAAATAAATTTCTTATATTTAAAAAGTTAATTATGTTGCTAATTCAATTTTATTAGGTTTAACTAATTTAATTAACCTAGCACAGTTATTCAAATCAAGCAAATGGGCATTCACAATTGGGGTAGTTCATGTGAGGGGGTGCTGGGTTCAGTATGTCGTACCCACTTCTATGGCTCTTAACTCTCACACAAGGCCCAAAAGAGAGGAATTTAACCTTAAAATAAATAACTGTTATTAATTGAATAGGTCCAAAAACTAAATGGACCTAATAAAATCTATCATGGTGTGACATTTTATTTAGCAACAACCTATATGCATCTATATATAAAATAAACATATAGGCTCACACAGGCACACATTTGGATGGATCCTATCATGTCGCTAGGTCATACACAGATGAAAGAAGATTGTAAAATTTACCTGTTACAGATTATTTACTTGACCAAAGGAGCCATGAGTTAAAATCAGATCATTGGATCTGTCAACAAGTTAACCATGGCTATTTGCAATCAAGCAATAATAGGTTTTAAAAACTTACAAACAAGCTAAAACCGCATACTCCTGCAACAAGGTTGGCTGGATAGTTGGATGTAGGATTTATTTAATTTTAAATAATTAAATTTCGAAAATAAAATAATTAAATAAAAAAAATAATTTTTCGAAAAATTTAAATAAAATTATATATATTTCATTTCGAAATTATTAATAAAAAATATTTAAAATTAAACCTACAATTTTAAAAAATTAGGTTTCAACTAACCTAAATATCATTTCAAAATTTGCTAACTACTTTTAAAATAAATGTTATTTTATAAATAAAAATTAAATAAATATCTTTTTCAGATTTTATGATTTAATTTAAATAAATAAAATGACAAAATTTAAAAGTTAGAAAAATATCTTACATCTATTTAAAATATCATGATTATAGTTATCTTATTTTAAATTTAAATAAGGTCAAATTTTTAAAAAATATTTAATTTTAAAAAAATTTAATATCTGACCTTAAATTTAAAAATAAGATAAGATATAATCAAATTTAAAAATAAGATAGATAATTAAGCAAAAAAGATAGATATTTACTATTTTCAAATTCAAATTACACTAATATCATGAATTAAATTAAAAAAATATATTAATTAATTTAATTATGATATTCAGAATTGAAATAGGAATAGAAAATGTCTAAATACAAAACTACACAAAAAATCGGAAGTTAAATCCATGAAAAAGCATGAAAAATCGAAGAAAAACGAAAAAAAAATGCGAGTTGTACGGACAGTATGCTGTGCATACATGTCCGCACGCGCTCAACGGTTGTACTGTCGAGAAACCTCGGCGCAGGGGAGGGATTGCAGCATTTCCGCGCGCGGATGAGCGGTTTAGACAGGCGCTCGTCAAGCAGCTTGTCTGAATGCGTGCTGTCCGCGCGCGTGGCCCTGTTGCACGATCCTGATTTTTTCCGAAACTTCAAAAAATCATAACTAATTCAAATTAAATCGAAATTGAAATCTGTAAAAAGTAAATTACTTAATTTTTTCCATACTATCCAATAAAAATAATTACAGAAAGAAAATTTCAATTATTTTTCACAAAAATTCACAAACATCAATCAATCATCATATAACACTCAATACAACATGAAACCATCCAAATAACAAACAATCGTTTTAAAGTCCAAATTTGTTGCAAGCAAATCAATTACCATGGCTCTGATACCAGTTGATGGAATTTATTTTACCAGGATCTTAGATCTACTCACAAGTATGTTGTTTAACACCCTAAATATGAACTTTCTAAAACGATAAATAAACACATATAAAGTTAAGAAAACCTTACATTGATGCAGCGGAATTAATATCTCCTTCCACTCAGATCTCTAACCCTTGTATCCTTTCTGTCGCAGAGTATTATCAAGATCTGAGCCCGAATGTCCTTCTCTTTGTGTGTGATCCTTCACAGTCTTCCAATTTATGATTGAGTTACCACTTGCTGTGTGTGGGCACTTACTCTATCACTAAGGTTCGAAATTTATGAAGAAGAAAAGAGAGAGAGTAATTTCGGCCAAAGAAGAGAAAGGGAAGGCTCAGTTTTTCTGAAGAGAAATGTTTTGACAGAAAAGGTTATTCAAAACATGTGATTTGACTGAGCCATCACTTTCTATTTATAGGCAACTACTAGGTTTAGGTTAAGAATTATTTGGCATTAAAATAATGAAAATATCAATTTAAAAAACCACTTTAAGTGGCCGGCCATGGTGTGTGTAATGGGCCCCACTTAGTTTTGCAGTTTTCACAAATTTTATTTCTATTTTCTCAAAAAGGCCAATTTTACAATTCTAACAATTTAAATGACAAAACTAATTATTTAATAACTAAAATAGATTATTAAATAATATTGTCATTTAATTTAATTATTAATTAGACATATAAAGTCTATTAATAAATAAATAAACCTAGAATCTCTTTTCTTTACGATTTCGCCCCTGCTTAGTGAAAATTCACAAATTAGACATAGTCTAACTTTAGAATTATAATTGATTAATCACAAATCAATTATTGAGTCTTACAAGCAGTATGTTCTCAACTAGAATGGGGACCATGGATCTATATGCTGAGCTTCCAATAAGTGAACCGAATTTACTAAGTAAATTCTTACTTATTAATTCTTCGTTGAATCCACTCTTAGAACTTAGAATTGCACTCTCAGACTTATATAGAGCATATTATATGTTCCACGATATAGATATGCGATCTCATTTAACCATTGTTATAATCTTATTGTGATCAAAGATCCTCTATATAGATGATTTACATCGAGATGGAATAATTTTACCATTCTCACCCCTCAATGTATTTTGCCCCTTAAAACACTTAGCTACCTGTAAATAATGTTTAGTGATCTAAGAATTAGTCACTTAAACAAGAGCTCATCCATTTACTTCTATTTAGCTAAGCTCGAAGGGAATCATCACTTGACTTCTATACACCAGTAGAAGCTATAGATTCCATATTTATGTTCAGCACTCCCACTCAATCATACTATCATGTTCCCAAAATATACGTATCACCCTGACCCAGAAGTAGGCTTAACTAATAAATCAAAGAACATGAATAGTACTCCAGAGTTGAGCCTTAAGCATATCAGGATTTAGATTCTTTTAATCTTAAGATCAACTACTGATATTGACTTGGAAAGATATAACGGTAAGTTTGTAATATCTTAACTAAGTTGCAATATCGGTCCAGTCCAATGTATACTCCATACATTCGAAACTAGTATACTTTACTAATGTCCTGGAAAGAACATAACACTTACTCCAAGTGTAAGTACACATCATCGCTGATTATCACATTAGTGTAAATCCAAAACACTGATGAAACAGGGACTTAGTCTTTTGATTCATATGATCACAATCACATTCCACTGGGTTGACGATACTGTAATTGTGAATAAACATATGATCTGGATTTAACTGATTTTCTGTGTAAATGTAATAAACATATTAAACCATTAGCATGTAAAATTCATGCAAACATAAATCTCTTCAAATTTCTTATATTGATTGCTAATCAGATTGTAAAGGGTTTTATTTAGGGCACAAAAACCCAACAAATTGACTCATTGTCGTTGGATAAAAGCGAAGTCAACACACCTGAAATTTTTTGGCCGTTAAAAATTCTCCCCAAGCTATTAAGATTGTTAAATTTAAGGACTTTTGTCTAATTTTAGTACAAAAATTCTAACATGGATTAAAGTTCAAGGGGCATGATTTAGTACATATCAAAGTTTAAGGGGCATGATTTGGTAGATATCAAAGTCTGGGGAGCATGGTTTAGTACATAAACAATCACTGAAACAGTAAAATTGAATGAAATTAGACAAAAGTCCTTAAATTTAACAATCTCAATAGTTCGAGGGAAATTTTTAATTGCCAAAAAAGTTCAGGGGGCACGATTTAGTACATGTCAAAGTTCGGGGGAAAAAATTACTCATTAGCCTAAAAATAAATTAAGAATGTTTATTTAGGTGAAATAAAATGGGAAGATAAAATTGATATTTAAGTGTAAATTGTGGGAGAAAATGTTAGATTTTTTTTTTAATTTTTAATTGTGGATTTTGGGATGAGGAAAATGGGTTTTAGTTCAACCTTTTTTTTTATTTTTTTTTCTTCTTGGTCAGCAGGAGACGTGGTGCTAGGGATGGCAATTATACCCGCGGGTACGGGGGTTGACTTTCGGGGGCGGGGGCTGGTATGGGTTTAAAGATTCATACCCGAGTCGAAAACGGGACGGGGGTGGGGGAATAGATACCCGCCCCGAACCCGCCCCGATATGATATATGTATATATTTAAAATTTAAAATAATAACTATTACAATTAAAATAACTTCATGCTTTAGGCTTTTTATTGATTATACTCTTTTTTTTACTATACACACTACGCCACTTAAGTTTATTGTTTTACTAAGTTTTTATGATTATTTTTTTTAATTCTCTTTAAGACATTATTTTTTTTTCAAAAATATATATGTAATGGGTACCCGATGGGAATCCTTCCCCCGTCGGGTAATACCCGCCCCGCCCCCGCTTTTATTTAAACGGCTATTGGGGCGGGTATGGGGGTGAAATTAAGAAGCGGGTATGGGGGTGGGGGAGCAATCCCCGCACCCGCCCCGCCCCGTTTACATCCCTACGTGGTGCACTAGGATTGGAGGAGAGCTGATGGTTGGTCGATGTGGCGCGAGCTGGTTGGTGGAGAGGTTGCTGCTGGGTCCCACGCGGAAGTGGGTTGTAGCAGGTGTGGCAGACGCAACTCTCTCTGGTCTGGGGTTGGAGGACACGCATGCCATGGTAACCGTCAGATCAATCAATGAACGGACCAGATGGAAGCTCCTTCATCACGCGAGTGGGCTTCGTTTTTGTGTGAGATTTATTTTTCCCCCCGAACTTTGACATGTACTAAATCGTACCCCCTGAATTTTTTTGGCCGTTAAAAATTCCCCCTGAACTATTGAGATTGTTAAATTTGAGGACTTTTCTCTAATTTCATTCAATTTTACTATTTTAGTGATTGTTTATGTACTAAATCATGCTCCCCAAACTTTGATATCTACCAAATCATGCCCCTCAAACTTTGATATGTACTAAATCATGCCCCTTGAACTTTCATCCATGTTAGAATTTTTTCACTAAAATTAGACAAAAGTCCTTAAATTTAACAATCTCAATAGTTCGGGGGTAATTTTTAACTGCCAAAAAAGTTCAGGGGGCACGATTTAGTACATGTCAAAGTTCGGGGGAAAAAATTACTAATTAACCTTATTTTTACCCTATCTTTTCACTACTTTTCCATCCAAACAAATATTTTATTTTCTCAATACTCGTACACATACTTTATTTATCCATTCTCTTCCCAATGCTAATTAAATTAATTTATTTATTTATTATATTTTAATTAATTTAATCTCCCAATTTTGCCTATAAATAGGATGTTGGAAGACCATTTCAAGACATCTTTTCATTACACATCTCTTCACCCCTAAATACGCTTCACTCCTAAATACTCTTCACTCTTCTCTTTCACTATTCATCTCATACACCATTCCACACATCTTTCTACTATTTTTATATTTTGAAGAGCATGTAAAGTATGTTTATTCTTTGTAATTTTTATTTCAATCTAGTTATGAGCTTCTAATCTTTTTTCAAGATTATTAAGATAATGATGAAACAAAATGCAAGTGGATAGGATTTATTTTTGTATGTTGATTTTCCATTTGTGCTATATTGTCCATGAATTTTTCTATCAAAAATATGTCATTTTCATTTTCAATATCATATATTTTAAATTGTTAAAGCATATTTTCACTTAATTTTTCATTATGCAAAAATATAATACTTTTTGATTAAATATGTTTCATTAAATTGTTTACATTCTTAAAATATAAGTGTTATATTTTGTCTACATATAGTTTCTTTAATTTTATGTAATTTCATTAAATTGTAACACTAATGCTTAAAAATTATACATTTTATAAGTGAATAAAAATCCTACCTAATTAAAAAGAATATTAGAGATTTTATTACAATGGAAGATAAATCAAGATATATACAACTCAATTGTAAAAATAATACAAAAGTAATAAAAGAGATTGATTAAATATATGTTACACAATACACATATATACACTATATATATACATATGAAAGTTAGAAGGAGAAGATTACAACACACGTAATATAATATATATATATATAGCAAGAGAAATATATATGTATACACTCACTCATAACATTGATTGTAGATTAGTAGGGATCACCATGACTTGAACAAGGTATTACACCTTTGTCCAAAAGCTTATTTCTCCCTATCTCTAAGTACTAAGGGAACTCTCATGGAAATAGCTTTGAGAATACCTCCTTTTATAATGTTTAGGTGATCACACTTAGAATTCAAACACCCCATCTCATTTCTCTCATATAATGAGCATTAATACAATTATAACAACTATATTTTATACCTTTTGAATCCTATTATCAAATTGTGTAAAAACTCTTTTATTACACTAATAATGTGTGATCAACACAAGAGTTACAAGTGACAGCAAATTGTAACTCCTGTCCAAGTTACAACATGTAAGTTACAAAGTGTATATTAAAATCATAGGTTACACATTTATTTACCATATACTTAAAATATATTTTTTAGATAATAATATATTTATCACATTTTAATCTATACATTATTATATTGAATAATATAAGAATCTCCCACTAAATTAAAATGTGTGACTTGTAACATTTATTTAATCAATCAAAATATTATATCAAAATATAACATTCCCTCACTTTGATTGAATAAATACACACTTTCAAAGAAGTCTTGCTTATGTGCATTAGGTAAAATGTCTTTCGACTTGAATTTTACCTTAGTGTAGTTACCACAAAGTTTGATTAAATTTTGGTTGTCGTAGCATTGAACCACTATTCTTTCAGTACAAACCGGTGATAATACACACACCCTCACTAATGCTCACTTGAGATCGCATGTCTCGCTCTTGCACCGTTAATGGCCATGTGCAAAATTCTAATTCATGAACTCTCTAGAGAATACTCCCAATTCTCATAAGAGGCGGCACCACCTCTAGTCCATATAGGTGGAGTTTTAATGTCTCGCTACTCTTTAGACACTTCTTAAGCTTAAGTGAGTTTTCTTAAGCTTAAGCTCCATTAAAAAAACTTTTCGATTTTAACCTTCAATTTTCACAACATGTACTCATCCATAGATGGGACAATTGAGTACCATATTCACTCTATTGACTTGTTATTACCTATTGAACTTAAGACTAGATTTTTACTAGTGTTAAGATAGGTTACCATCAATGAGCAAAACACTAAGGGAGTTTAGGTCACATTCCTCGAAAATTCATACTTTAATCTTGTACGGAGATTAAGCGATTTGTTATAACCTCGCACTATTGATTCCATGTGAATCATGCATGCCAAAATATAGTGTTCACTTTGTGACCACTTTTTTCCTTAAGTACTTAAGCTTTGAAAATTCAATCATAAAAGATTAATTTTCATACAAATCAAATTCTCAATAATTTTGATACCAAGCATATCAAAAAATATACTAATTTAGACACCAAACATGTTTAAATTCTCATATTTTAATTTTAGACACCAAGTATGTCTAAACTTTCTCATATTGGAGTATACACCCCCACATTTTCACATTTCATTATCAAGACAATATCTTGATTTTAAAATATATAAGACTATTTTGTTTCTATGATTTTTCTTAAATTTAATTTCATTCTTGAAATTATTTTCACCAAAATTTGACACCAAATATGTCAAAATTTTCACATATGCACATAGCCAAACTTGATTTAGAATTTGAATTCAAAATCAAATAAATTAATCAACAATGTCTCAACACATTTCGATTAAATTTGTGGCTCACTCCCATATTTCTAGCATAAAGTGTATATAAAATATCACTTTTGTGTGTATTTCTCTTGAAATGACTCTTTAAAGTCACTTTGAAAATACCATTTGAATTTTTAGTTTTCTCAACAAAACTAAAATATCAAACTCATATCACCACTTACAAAATAATGTGATTATTTTTATCCATAATTTTAAGATTATCTCCTCATTGAGATTAGCCCAAAATTATACCAAAGTTAACAAAATTCTCATCAATTTTTTTCACAACTTTGATTATTTAAGATTCAAAATTACTTCTCCAATTTTGTTATCTTTTCACAATTTTTAAATCCACCATGATTCACTTTGATTTGAGTCTAAAATTGCTCTTCCAACATATGACTCATTTTATAAGTTTAGATTCACTTTTGATCCATTTGTTCTTGCTATGACAAGACAATTCTCATAAGTGTAACTCTCATAGTTCACTTTCTTATCTCATAAAATGAGATAATTATCACTTATAATTCTCAAAGAATGTAACTTCTCACAAGTCACAATTTTTTTCTCAAAATCACTATTAGAAAAAGAATTCCAAATTTTCCTCATTCACAATATATATGATAATAATCTTCACATCAATAGTAATAAACACTATTATATTACTATCAACATTATTATCATATACATTATATAATTTGTATATTGATGTACAAAATTAATATATAACTCCCATGCATGAATTATAACTCTCAAATAATAATTCTATGCTAACTAATATAATATGTATGGAACATACTAACATACATAGTTTTAATTCTCTAAATATATATGTCATATATTTCATATACATATAACATATATACTTTAATATACATGATATATATTATATACACATAATATATATTATATATGTATGTCTCATATAAATACATAAGAATAACTATTTTTACATATTTAATTTCACTAATATATATTATGCTCTACATATATATAATATATATTACTCATATATACATATTATATATTATATATCTCACATATATACATATAATAACATGATATAAATTTAAAAATCATATTACATATCACCATATATTAATATCATATAAGCCACTAAGGCTAGCTTAGTGGTGAGGGAGGGATGGAAAAAAAGGAGAGGTCATGGGTTCGAACTCAGGACCTTTAAGCTATTAAGCTAATATATGATTGTAAAATACCATTACGCTACACTCAAAAAAATATATTAATATCATATAATCACATGATCACATGATCACATATATGCCATACATATATAACTCATATATATATTACTATCATATAAAATAGTAGATCACATATATACACCACCATGCTCACCCATGAATAGTTTTCACATAAAATCTATTATCCTTGTATTCTCAAAATCTTGATTTATCTCCTCTTCAATTGAAAATGAATAAGCTTTTGATTGTTAGAGATTTTATTACAATGGAAGATAAACCAAGATGTATACAACTCAATTGTAAAAATAATTCAAGGGCAATAAAAGAGATTGATTAAATATATGTTACACACTACACATATATACACTATATATATTGCATAAATATATATACTAGATAGATGTTACGTACCAAGTCACGTATGTTAATTTTATTTTAGTTTTTAGTTTTTTTTAATATCATAATTTTAAAATTAATAATATTCAATGTAGTGATAATAATTGAAATTTGAAAGCATAATAGTGATTTAAATAAAAACAAAAATTACTATTATGTAATAGTAATTAAAAAAAATTATTATTTGTCCTAAATTTATCTTCGCAATTAATGAAAATGCTCTTCTAGTTAAACTATCAAAACATTCAAATTTAATTTAAAAAGATATTTAAAATTTAACTAATTCTAAATATCAAAATTTTGAAACTAATTTTTAATAAAAAAAATAAATAATATGAACAAATAACTAACTACATGGATGTTGACCATTTACGTGACAACATCTAATAATTTGTTACTTTTTTTATTTAAAAAAAAAATCACCCAATAATTTCTCATAAACCAAGAATTCTGTTATATATCCACATTTTATATAGAATAGATATATATGAAAGGTCGAATGAAAAGATTACAACACATGTAATATAATATATATATATATATATAGCAAGAGAATAATATATGTATACACTCACTCACAACCTTGAGTGTAGATTAGTGGGGATTACCATGACTTGAACAAGGTATTACACCTTTGTCCAAAAGCTTATTTCTCCCTATCTCTAAGCACTAAGGGAACTCTCATAGAAATAGCTTTGAGAATTATCAAGCCTTTTAGAATTTTCTAGCAAAGTGTATTCTTGATAGAAAACTTGATCATTCTCAAATGAGCACCAAAGACCTCATTTTATAATGTTTAGGTGATCACACTTAGAATTCAAACACCCCATCTCATTTCTCTCATATAATGAGCATTAATATAATTGTAACAACTATATTTTATACATTTTGAATCCTATTATCAAATTGTTTAACAACTCTTTTATTACACTAATAATGTGTGATCAACACAAGAGTTACATGTGACAACAAATTGTAACTCCTCTCCAAGTTACAACATGTAGGTTACAAAGTGTATATTAAAATCATAGGTTACACATTTATTTACCATACACTTAAAATATATTATTTAGATAATAATATATTTATCACATTTTAATCTATACATTATTATATTAAATAATATAACAAAGAACTAGTGCTTAAATGGAAAATATATTTTAAAAAATATAGTGTAATTTATTTCAAGTATATATAAACTTGAGAATCAATATACTTATAAATATTATTGAGTTTGTATTTTGTGAATTCTAATATTTTAATAATCTTATTTTACACATTTTATTTGGAAACTATTTTATTTTCACTCATCTTTAATTTTCAATCTTTTTATTACTTGTCTTTTATTTTTCTACACTAAAATCTCATCAAATATTCAAAACTATGTTAGAAAATTCTTGTTTTGTTTGAAATAGTTTCTTTTGATATTAGTCAGTTCTCATGGGTTCGACCTCGTACTTACATGAACATTATATTCCAAAATGATTCGTGCACTTGTGAGTATAAATATAAAAACACTCACTTTTTGGTACAACATTGGATTCTGCGAGCCTTAAGTTTTCGATTCTCTAATTTAACAATAGGGACATATCTTGTGGGGTCATATGCATCTAACTCCCTTCTCTCATGAATTTCTTCCTTAGGGTCACTTCTCTCAGGGTTCGTCTCAGTAGGACCCCATCCTGTGTTGGTTTGAGTATGTGCCCCCTGAGGCTCTTTTCTCGGTCGCCTTGTTGTTTCTTCTTCCATAACATGCTCATCACGCCGAGTGTTTTCCATAATGTGATGGAACAAAAGGGGAGATATATTTCGAGTTTTATTTTTACAAAGGCTCTAAATGAAAGCACCAAATGATTAACTTAAATTTTCATTAACAATCAATGAAGCTTTGAAAAATAAAGAATTAATATTTATACTTATAAATATATGTATTGAACATAAAGGATTTCACGTGATTTTATAGTTAAATCTACATACTCCACAAATCATTCTTATTTTCAAATATTTATGGAAAAATACTTTGATTACATAGGAATAAATATAAATATTCACTTAGTCTCTTCTTCCCAAAAATGTTCAATCCCTTTCTTCTTAAGTTTTGTCCCTATTTATAGGAGTTCTAGAAATGACAATTATTCTATTTTGATCTTGTCTAAGTAACCGTTCATGAAACACGAACAATTCCCACGTTTCATATTTATAACATGTGAATAAAACCAAATTACTGCTGGTAACCGCTTTCTATCCTTATTTGGGAGTAATTTACTTTTATCGAGATGACATATCCTAACCATAGCTCACGTCTTCCAATGGTATTCAAGAACTGTTGGATAGGGCTGAGCATAAAATCCAGAAATCAAAAAAAAAATCATTCAAACCGACTTACCAAATACCGTTGGAACCGAAAACCGAAAAATCGCTAACGGTTAAAACCGCTACTAAACGGTTAATTTATTTTTAATTAATAAAGCGACCGAAAAAACTAAAACCGACCATTATACATATATATTAATTTATTTACTTTTTTTGCTTTATATTGTAGTTATTAATAATATATTTTTATTGTTTTATTAATATTAAAGTTAAAAGAATAAGATAATTAATTTTTTGAATAATTAATTTGTATGTTTATATTTGTAAAATGTAAAATAATAAAATAAATTGGATCATATTATAAAGAAAACAAAAAAAGAAATTCAGTTTAGGCGGTTTAAACCGACCAAACCGAGATTCAAAACGGTCAGTTTTAAGATAAGTTCTGGATTGGTCGGTCGGTTTTCGGATTACACCAATCCAGACCAAAAACCGAATTCTAAATTTTTATATAGAAAAAAACCGACCAAACCGACTAATGCCCACCCCTATTGTTGGTTGCATTCTTCAAGATGCTAGTTAAGATGTTTGTCCTCGTCATTGCTTTTCATGGCAACTTTCGAACGTAGTCTTTCAACATACTCAAGAGTATATAAGTCAATGAGCTGTAAAATTTTAAAGAACTCATTATCTACTCTTTTCCAGCGATACAACTTTAAACTGTTACATCCAATAAGACTCCTATCTTTATCATCTCGTCATACATTGTTATTCTCATGGTTCTTCGGCAAATGTACAACGCAAGACAAATATAGCTCGTTATCCACTGCCTCCTCGAGGCAATTTCATGTATTAACAATTTTTCTATGATGCCTGTTTGACTGATATAACATGTGTCATGTCCATATTTAATGCTCGTAATATGAGCATAACAGAAAGTTAAGTGCAAGTATAATGATAGCTGAGAGTGTTTAGCTACAAAAAACTCATAATAAAAATATAATAAAAAAGTCAAACATCTATATTACCCCTTCTTTTAAATATTTTACAATTATAAAATAAAAACGATTATTTTGGTCCATACACATCTAATTCTATTACATTCACATATTAAACCAAACACAATAATTCTCATTACAAGTTCACTCCAACTACAAACCAAACATTGTAATCAATTCCTATTACCATTATCATTCCATTACACCAAACCAAACACACCTAAGGTATAACACCATATGGTGTGACGTCAAACTCGATATTAAATTACACTAATTACGATTTTACAGTTTTGTCATATGCTCTACCGGCTCATTGCAATATTCATAATAATAATTATAAAGAGAAAGAACTAATTGTAGGACACACAAAAAAGTACCTTCAAGAAAACCCATGTTGGTCTTCATGCTACAAGTAACAAAATTGTGGGACACATGAAATAAAAACAGCCAACTAATATAATGCAGAATGAGTTGATGGACTTTAATTGCTATAGCAGAATTAAATTGCTACAGAGAGACTCCAGAGTCCAGAAGCTGTCTCGCCTAGCCCATTAGACAGAGGTATATAGATATATGCAGTAATTGCAACAATGCAACTCAAGAAACAGTGCTTTTCTAATCAAAGGGATGTGTGTATCTGCATTCATTCGTTCTGATCCTAATCCTAATGCAGCAAAGGAGGATGGGTTTCCTTTCAAACAAAGAAAAAATGGCTTGCATGAGGAAGAAAATAAATAAATAATAACAGTCCTTATCATAGGCCAATCCAGTAAACAGCTAGAGTGAATATCTTTTAAAAGAAGTTAAAATCAAAGGTAGGTTAAAGAAAGAACGGATGAGCAATAGAGAAGAGAACAACAACAACACAGCTGTAAAAAATGTTCGAAAACAACAGACATAAACTCGAGAGAAAACAAAACAAGGAAGAAAGAAAGAAACAAGAAAAAAAGATTGGGCAGAACTTTTGTTTGCAATGGGAAATGCCAAATTATACGAGTACTTTTAACCCCAAATGAATGTTTAGGAGTATTTCTCAAAGTGGCAAATAAGAATGTCAATACATTTATGGCAATGCATATAAAGTTACAATTATTATTTGTACTACTAGAACAAGAGATGACATACATTTTGACTGTCCTGAAAAATCATTTCAATTAAAACTTGTAAAAGTCATTTTGGTAATCGCATTTCTCCGAAATAAACTGTAGTCTGGATGGGAAGCAACATAGTCTAGGATCAAGTGCACAAATTATGAAGGTTTACATGGAATGAAGTCTTGTGTACACAAATTATGAAGTAAACTGTCCTGAAAGGCATGGTCTATCTAATGCCAAAAGCAAAGATTCAGTCCATACTTCTAAAATGACTCTGGATACAAATGACATTGTAAGCTTTATCATAAACATGTCATGATATTCAAGATCCCGATTCACAATATTGTGATACTCAAGAAATATTCTATGAAAGACTTCGAGAAAAAATTCCCTAGTTCTGTCCATTAAATTCATCCTCCAGATGGATCTTAAATAATCATAGAAGAAAAATCAATAAAATCCAAAAATATTTCTGATCCAATAAATAATCAAGATAAACCAAATGTTTCATAGGCTTGGATCAAGTACAAAGGTTGCGGGTGTTCACATGGAATATGGTGTCTAAACAATCTTTAAGTACTAAAAGACAAATAATCTAATACCTGAAAGCTAAAGTTAGTGCATATATTTCCAATATTAGATATATCAAGAGGATCTAAACTTTCGATGACTGCATGTCCATTTACAACTAGCAGCATCTTAAATGAGCTCACATATGACAAGAAGGTAGCAAATACACAATGTCTCTTCACGAAAAAATAATGCTGAATGCGGCATAAGATGGTAAATAAGAATTAAGATCGACATAAATACATCATGTCAACATAAAACTGGTAAAGTAATTAGCTGCTAACTAAAACTATGGGTATCAAAAAGGCAAACTCATGCTTTTTAATAACCAGTCTTAAAGATGGCAAAAACTATTTTGCCATTCAAGAGACTACAAAAAACAAAAAAACAAAAAAAACCCCAGTGAAATGCTATTGAGGATAGTAAGATGGATGGTATTGTGGTGGTAGATCATATCCACCATGGGAAGTTGTTCTGTCATAATAGCCAGATGGCACATATGGCTCAGCTGCATATAAATGGGAACTAGTTCCAGTTGGACTGCCAGTAAGACCCAGAGGTGCCCCTGCAAACCCATGTGTCCCAGCCAATGAACCCGCATAAGCAGCAGGTGATGGAACAAGGGCTGGCATGCCATAAAGTGCAGCTGAGGAGCTCACATATGAAGCAGAGCCATCTGACGACAGATGTGTTGACTGTAGATGAGATTGTTGACTTAATCGACCATCTGGTCGAGGACGCTTGTTTCCACTTTGTTGCTTCTGCTTCTCTTTTGCAAGCTGATGTTGTGGCTGAGTAGGTTTTGCAGCAGGAGCTGCTGGAGGACGTTTTCTGCTCGCCTTTTGTTTCTCCAGTTGCTCAATTCGCTTTTGAAGAGACTCTTGTGGATACTCAGACTCAAGCTTCCGCTCTTCAATAACTTTTATTGCCGATTTCAAAGCACTGATTTCTTTGGCTGCAGCCTCATTCTGCAAAGAAACTCAATAAATATACACCTGCAGGCAATAGTTGTTCTTGAACTCCAGAATGCCACAAGTTTTTTTTTAAAAAGGAATGTAAAATTACCAGCGATTTGAGAGAATTTTTTCCTTCTTTGCAAACTTTCTTAGCAATTTTCTTGGAGTCTTTCACGTAGTCTTTTAAGAGGGGAACTGGTGGGAATTTGTCAGTCAGCTCATACTCAAAAATAAATTTGATGGCTAAAAGTTGTTTGCCCTTTTTTATAAGTTTATGGATGAGATCTGTATAACACAACAAAACGTTGCAATTTTCATCAGAATCCATCTCATTCCAGAGGAGGACACAACCAACGTGCGTACTTTGTGAATTTGAAAAGCTTAAGACCCTACAAAAATCACAAAGCAATCTGGGCATTCAACGCCAATATCATCAACTATGATGATTAAGGAGCTTTTGAATGCTTTTTGGATTGAGAATGATAAGAGATATAATTATCAATATTTTTGTCTAAAGTCTATTTTAGCAGAGCTTATACCATAGGGAAAATCATGTCTGCTCAAAAATCAAGTGCTCAATGAACATAACCAATTCAGCAGACTATCTTTCCATACTTCACCACGTATGTTACACAAGTTAATTTTGATATAGCACAACAACAACAACAACAACAACAACAACAACAACAAAACTGTGGAAATATCGCCAACATATAAATGGCGATACAGAAACAAAAAAAAAGGGAAAAAACTGTTTAAGCAAAAAAATAGGCAAGATAGAAAAACTAAAAACATATTACAAAATGGCATTGCAATCTTTTTCCCTTTTTCATACTTCCTAAGTTCTTAACTACGTAAATGTTGATAGTGCAACCAAAATAACACACATTGCTTACACATTGAAATGAAGAATATTTTTTTTTTTTTTGGAAATCATGAAGACTACCTTTCAAGCTATATAACAAATATAAACTTGTTAATAAATAACAACAAAGTTTTATAGAACAAAGCATTACCTGGCACCTTATCCGTCAAGCCAATTTTTCTGCACAAATCAACTGCTTGCCTGTACCTGGCTATGATAACAAAATTGTCCACAAGTTCATCCATGTTGAACTCTGAAACTAACCCATAAACAGAGACAAAATGCAAGAATCCCAACGACTCCAAAGGGTTCTCATCATCACCTGTATTCATCTTTCCTCTCCACTCTAAAGCCAAAGTATTGGCTTTCTCTTTAGTTTCAACTCCCACATTAGGACAAACAGCCGATAACTTTTCCAACAATAGTACACAACTCCTTCTTACACTACTCAACTCAAGGTCTTTATCCCCCTTATTCTTCTCGTTCGGCCTAAAGAACCCTTCCATGGCGTCAAGAATCATCGCAGCCGGGTCCGGCGCTAGCCGAATCGCACCTGGAAGCTCAACCCGAATCTCATTCCGCTCCTTCGTGGCGTCGCTTACATACTTCCTTAACCCCAAACCATCCATCTTCTCACAGTAAGCTATCAATTCCGGCCGAGGCGGCACCAAATCCGAATCACCATTCGAAACCGTGTCAACACGCTTCTCGTTGAGTGATGAGGGCGACGAAGAAGAAGGGCCAGGCTGGGGATGAGTGGTTGAATGTGGGGATGAAGATGGTTGGTTTGGTGAAAAATCTAGGGTTTTGAGAGTTTGAAATTTCTCGTTGAGGGAATTCTGAATGGAGGTGAAGTGAGAATCGAGATCGGACCAGGTGAGGGAGAATGAGGGGATGAGAGATGAATGAGGTTGAAGCTCGTCGAAGGCTTTTTTAAGATTTTCTTTCTTGGTATCTATCTGGTGGAGAGCTTCTGAAATCGTTTCTAGCGTCGTCGCCATCGCCGGAGAAAAAGAGCTCCGACAGACTCTGAATTCCAAATAGAACGACAGAGAATTCCAAATTGCTGTGGGAATATTAATTTAGCTATAATTTTTGTTTTTTTATCAAATTAGGCTAAGTATTGACCAACTTTTCTAATCTTTACAATTAGGAGGTGTACGTCCATCCAATCCCCACTATTGATTGACATGTAAAACTAATCCATTTAATTCAATCTACACATATTTATAAAATAATTATTGTCACGACCCGAGCCCTAGGCTGTGGCAGATGTGTAATATCTATAACTTAGGTGGTCAAAGGTCACACTTTGACCCTTGTAAGAAAATAAAGCTTATAAATGATCATTTTATTTATATTACAAAATACTAATTTAAAAGAATGGATTAACTCCTATATTAATAAAAATATATAAGTAATAAAATCAGGACCACTCATCAATATAAAAGAACAGTAATATTCCCACAGTTATGTAATCACCAAATAGATAGATTTAATAAGTCAATAAGATACCAAAATAATACCTAGCATCCATCATTTCTCATTTCTAACTAGTACATAGCTAATTTAAGTCATCCAGACCATCCATTGGTTCTTAAATACAAAATCAGTCTCATTAGAAGGTGAAAGAGTAAAATATGACTAAACTAATAACGACATTCCTTTCCCAACAGTACCATCCTCATCCACTAGCATCAAACTGAGTTCCTGGAATGGGAGAAAATAGGGGGTGAGCTTATAAAGCCCCGTAGGAAAACAACTAATATCAAAGGACCCTTGGTTTAATAAAATTCCTGCATGGTTAGCTTTATAAAAATAAATGTCTCATCAACAGTATGAATATGTACAAATAAAATAGAGAGACCACAAATAATCACAAATCAAACGTCAAATGCATATCACACCGTCCACTAGACCCCTAGCTCTCAATACCAAATCATAGAAAACGACATCCAAAACCGGGTAGTCGCATCTGATACCCACCATAAATAACGGGGCTCAGATTTAATTCACTCCTGTACAGATTCTAGGTCTTTCACCTACAGGTGAGTGCACACCTGATCTACCTATGATGACACAGAGACTAGGTCGTGAAACAACAATATGCATCGAACATGATCAACATGGCTCTCATCAATATAACCAAAGCAGGCAAATAATAAGCATAACAAAAGAACATATTCCTTTTTATTTTCTAAAAAATTCGGAAAGATAACAAATTTCGTATTTTGAATAAACCCAAAAATCATAACCTGCATAAATATTTGCACACAAAAATATATTTGGCACTCGGTGCCCCAGAACAGTCCAGAAAATATGCAGATTAAGTTTTCAATTTTTCAAACAATTTTGTAAATCATAAAAATTGGAATATGTCTAATGTATACAACGCATATAAAAATCAAGTCCAAAAATCAAGTTGAGTCCCTACCTCTCCCGAGTTGTTAAACTTTTTCCAAAAGACGATCTTAAGCTCTCAAGTCCCGAGCTCCCATTGTTTAGTCCAAACTTACATATTACTCTCACCTATACCATCAAATGATTAAATAATTATCATCATCGCATTCTACATTCAAAACCGAGTCCAACGACATATAATATGACTATATTTAAAATTTGGGATTCCGAAACCTCACCTAAGCGGTGCACATTAACAATCGGTGGCGGTAAAAATTGGTGTACCGGAAATGTCGCCGAAAATAGGAGTAGTACATATCAAAACGACCACCTCGACGAGTAGATCACACTCATGCCAACCGTTTGTCAAAACGGTACACGAGGTCACCGGAAAGTCGCCGGAAAGGGGCGGAGCTACAAAAATGTCACCGGAAAAAGTTGCGAACCGGGAAAAATGGTTTAGTGTAGGTTGTTCTCCTCGACGAGCTGAGTGTAGTGGTGAAAACCTCTCGTCAAACGGACGCCGGAGGTGACCGGAAAACCCGTTCAAAGTTTGAAATCCCAAACTTTGACTTGCGATCCCGAGTCAACGGCGGCGAGAGGAGCGGCGCCGCTTGGGGAGTGAGGTCGCCGGCACTTGGGCTTTCGACTTGTCCGGCGCGTTGGGTCGGGCGGTGGCCGGAGGTGGGTCGCCGGAGTGTGGTGGTTATGGAGGTTTATGGGTTTTTATTTTTGGTATTTTAAAGAGAGAGAAAGAGAGAAAGATAGATAAATATATAAACAGAGAGAGAGAGAGAAAACGAAGTCTGTATATAATTAATTTTTTTTTTTTTTATATACATATATATATTATTTTATTATTATTTTATATATATATATAAATAAATTTGACTCGGTCCAAACCGAGTCTTTTCATTCTCCCCTCCTTAAAGAAATTTCGTCCCGAAATTTTTTTAAAGTACAACCTCAAGTTGAAAATTAAACAAATGAGGATACTTCATATACATCTCAGACTCTATCTCCCAAGTAGCTTCGTCTTCCCTGTGGTTCCTCCATAAGACCTTGACTACTGGAATCTCTCTGTTCCTTAACACTTTTAGCTCTCTCGCCAAGATTTTGACAGGTTGCTCTTCATAAGTCACATCTTCCTGAAGAGGGATTGCCTCATACTCAATAACATGTGACGGATCTGGAGTATACTTCCTCAACATAGACACATGGAACACATTATGAACATGTCCCAACCGTCCTGGTAAGTTTAATCGATAAGCGACCCCCCCAATCCTCTCGATAACCTCAAAAGGTCCAATATACCTCGGGGCTAGCTTACCCTTCACTCCAAATCTCGTTACACCACTCATAGGAGTAATTGTCAAGAAGACATAATCACCAACATGAAACTCAACTTCCCGTCGATAGAGATCGGCATAGCTTTTTTGACGACTCCGAACAACCTTAGGTCTTTCTTGGATTCCCTTAATCTTTTCAGTGGTACTAGTGATAATCTGGGGTCCAATGGTGACATGCTCATCTGGTTCTGCCCAACACAATGGCGATCTGCATGGTCTCCCATATAAGGCCTCATAAGGAGCCATGCCTATACTAGCTTGGTAGCTGTTGTTGTATGTGAATTCCACCAGTGACAAGTGTTCTCCCCAACTACCTCCAAAATCCAAAACACAAGAGCGAAGCATGTCTTCCAAAGTCTGTATGGTCCTCTGACCGTCCATCCGTCCGTGGATGATGGGCGGTACTCAAGTGAAGTTCAGTCCCCAAGGCTTGCTGCAAGGCCTTCCAAAACCTTGATGTAAATCGAGGATCTCTATCAGAAACAATGCTTGAAGGCACTCCATGTAGTCGAACTATATTGTCTACATAAAGTCGAGCTAGCTTGGTAAGCTTGTAATCCTTCCTGATTGGAATAAAATGAGCAGACTTAGTCAAACAATCAACAATAACCCAAACAGCGTCATGCTTCAAAGGTGTCAATGGCAACCCAATAACAAAGTCCATGGTAATCTTGTCCCACTTCCATTCTGGTATAGGCAAAGGCTGAAGTAAACCTGAGGGTCTCTGATGCTCAGCCTTTACTTGCTGACATACTATACACTTAGCTACAAAGCTGGCCACATCTCTTTTCATTCCTTCCCACCAATATTGTCTCTTTAAATCTTGGTACATCTTTGTACTTCCAGGATGTACAGCGAATTTGGATCTATGGGCCTCAATCAAAATGGTCTCCCTAAGTTCAGGGATATCTGCAACAACTAGTCTTCCCATATGGTATAGGTACCCTTCACCATTAACTGTCCACCCATCTAGTTGCTCACCATCCTGGATTCGGTTCCAAATAAGTCTTAATTTCTCATCTTGCCACTGACGTTGCTTAACTTGTTGAAGTAGTACTGGTGTAGCCACTAAGTTAGAGATACAAGCTACTTCTTCCCCTTCATAGTATTGCAAGTTATAATCACCCATTGTGATTGTCCTTTTCCAGTCCTCAAGAGCCAAACATGCCAAAGTACTATGAGGCTTTCTACTTAGTGCATCAGCTACTACATTAGCTTTCCCGGGGTGATACTGCAAAGTGAAATCATAGTCTTCCATATACTCAACCCATCTTCTTTGCCTCAAGTTCAAGTCCCTTTGAGTAAAAAGATACTTCAAGCTCTTATGATCTGAGTATTTTAACTCAAATTTTACGCCATATAAATAACATCTCCAAATTTTCAAGACAAAGATTACCGCAGCAAGTTCTAGGTCATGTGTAGGGTAATTCTTCTCATGTGGTTTCAATTGTCGAGAAGCATAGGCAACCACCTTGCCGTTTTGCATGAGGACACCTCCTAATCCAAAGCACGAAGCATCGTTGAATACCACATATGGTTCCTCACTATTAGGAACGGAGAACAGGCGCCGAAGTTAATCTTTCCTTCAATTCTCTAAAAGCTTCTTCGCAACTATCATCCCACATAAACTTTACTTCTTTTCTTGTTAACTTCGTCAAAGGCATAGCAATTCGTGAGAAATTCTCTACAAAGCGACGGTAGTAGCCTGCCAACCCAAGAAAACTTCGAACTTCAGTGACATTCTTTGGTCTTTCCCACTTTAGAATAGAGTCTATCTTTGCAGGATCAACGGTGATACCATCTTGAGAAATTACATGGCCCAAGAACTTGACTTCAGTCATCCAAAATTCACACTTCTCTTTCTTAGCGTATAATTGATGATCTCTCAATGTCTGTAATACTGTTGTCAAGTGTTCAGCATGATCCTCACGTGTCTTAGAATACACCAAGATATCATCAATAAATACCACCACAAACTTATCCAAGAAAGGTCTAAAGACTCTATTCATAAGATCCATAAATGCGGCAGGTGCATTCGTTAACCCAAATGGCATTACCAAAAACTCAAAGTGTCCATACCGTGTCCTGAAAGCAGTCTTAGGGATATCTTCTTCCCTAATCCTCAATTGATGGTAGCCTGACCTCAGATCAATCTTTGAAAAGAACTTTGAACCACCAAGTTGATCAAATAGTTCATCAATCCTCGGTAAAGGATATTTGTTTTTAATTGTCATCTGATTCAACTTTCTATAGTCGACACAAAGTCGCAAAGTCCCATCAGCTTTCTTGGCAAACAAGATCCGGAGCTCCCCATGTAGAAGTAATATGTCTGATGTAGCCATTATCCATTAACTCCCCTAATTGTTTTTTCAATTCAACCAACTCTGCAGTGCCATGCGATAAGGTGCAATAGATCGGTTGAGCTCCGGGAATCAAATCAATGCAAAACTCGATCTCCCTATCAGGTGGTAACCCTGGTAAATCCTCTGGAAACACATCCGGAAAACCACTAACCACTGATATCCAAGGGAACTGGTCTAAATTCCTAGACTCATCATCGATCGCAAACAGATTCCCATAACACTCTAAGTTTCTCTTTCCACCTAAACATGTCCTTAAGATAGGATTTTGTCTCACTGCACTCATGTTGGCTCGATAAACAATGAAATCACCGCTAGGGGTTAAAAGAGTCACTCTTTTACGTGAACAATCCACAATAGCTTGGTATTTAGACAACCAATCCATACCAAGAATTACATCAAATTGCCCCATAGGCAACACTAATAAGTTTCCAGACAACTTGTGTCCCTCGAACACAATACAAATTGACCTACATATGGTGGATACCTCACCATGTTCCCCCATAGGTACACTCAAATGCAATGCAGGACTAAAAGTTTCCCAACTCAAACCCAACATACTAGCAAACATCAAAGATATAAAGGAATGCGATGCACCCGTATCAAATAACACATGAGCCCAAGAGTGTGAGATAAGAACCATACCATCGACAACTCCCTGGTCAGCACCGCCCTGCACATCATCAACCCCAAGAGCGTAGGCTTGAGCGGATGACTTTGCTTTTGCCTTGCCCCTTCCCTGACTAGGGTAGCTTGTACTTGCACCAGACCCTCCACCTTGATTGTACCCTCTTTGACTCCCACTAGGTGCAGGAGTTTGGAAACCTTGTGAGTACCCCATGTTGAACCCTGAACCTTGTGGCCTGAACTGATGTTGATACTGAGACTGCTGGCCCGATTGGGGTGTGAAACCATAGGATGAAGACTGAGACTGGTTTGTCCTGGGCTGTCCATGAAAAGGAGTAGACTCTACATAGCTCCCTATGGGTCCTCCATGAGATGCTTGAAATCTTTGTTGTCGTTGCGGGCAATCTTTCTTCTTATGACCTTGTTGACCACAACTGAAACACCCGTATGGTCCACTACGAGTCTTTCCAGATGAACCACTACTAGTGCTACCCCCACTAAATTGTTGTCCTTGGGACCATTGTCCCTGATTCTTCTTGGTCATCTTTCGGTCACTTCCTCTTCCTCTGTTTGTGTTCTTCTTCTCATTCCCCTCAACATGAGCCTCAGTTTGCAAGGCTGCTGTCACACACTCGATCAGTTGTTAAAGGTCAAAGGGGCTATAGGACCACGTATCGCTGGCCTCAAACGACGCATGAACTGTTCAATCACCAAGGGTTGATCAACAACACCAGGATATGCATAAGAGGATAGCTCTACAAACTTCATGTAAAATTCATTCACAGTCATATCCCCTTGTCTTAGACCATCAAATACTCCAATAAGAGCCCTCCTGTGAGATGGACTAAAATATTGTTCCCTGAAAACTTCCTCAAATTCTCGCCAAGTCATCCCATCAGTTTCCATTGTCCTGGACAAGGTCTCCCACCAATCGGCTGCACCACCCTCTAACTTGGACACAGCGAAAGTAACTTGGTATTCCTCAGGTGTTCCTATTGTGTTGAAATTTTTCTTTATCTGCCTCAACCACCTTTCAGCTACCATGGGATCTTGTCCACCCTCAAACTCAGGCACTTGGATTCGATGAAAGATCTGAAAATGATGACTTTGTCGAGCGGCAGGATCCATTTGTTGAGCGGGAATAGCTCTTAAGGCTTCGAGAAGGGCGTTCATAGGGAATTCAGCTTGTGGAGGTTGGACATTAGCTTGAGGGGCGTCTTCTCCAACCGTTCTCCTTGTCTTCTTTCCTTTTGGAGGCATTTTCTTAGGTCTGAGAACCAAAAGCTAATCAGTTAGTGAGGATTGGATGCTAATAATATAAATATGCCTTATACATATAAATACCAAGATATTTATTACTATTATTATTTAAAATAAATCTAAACTATTTGGTGACACACTCCGAGGTAATTAAACCCGGCGCTCTGATACCATTTTTCTGTCACGACCCGAGCCCTAGGCTGTGGCAGATGTGTAATATCCATAACTTGGGTGGTCAAAGGTCACACTTTGACCCTTGTAAGAAAATAAAGCTTATAAATGATCCTTTTATTTATATTACAAAATACTAATTTAAAAGAATGGATTAACTCCTATATTAATAAAAATATATAAGTAATAAAATCAGGACCACTCATCAATATAAAAGAACAGTAATATTCCCACAGTTATGTAATCACCAAATAGATAGATTTAATAAGTCAATAAGATACCAAAATAATACCTATCATCCATCATTTCTCATTTCTAACTAGTACATAGCTAATTTAAGTCATCCAGACCATCCATTGGTTCTTAAATACAAAATCAGTCTCATTAGAAGGTGAAAGAGTAAAATATGACTAAACTAATAACGACATTCCTTTCCCAACAGTACCATCCTCATCCACTAGCATCAAACTGAGTTCCTGGAATGGGAGAAAATAGGGGGTGAGCTTATAAAGCCCCGTAGGAAAACAACTAATATCAAAGGACCCTTGGTTTAATAAAATTCCTGCATGGTTAGCTTTATAAAAATAAAATGTCTCATCAACAGTATGAATATGTACAAATAAAATAGAGAGACCACAAATAATCACAAATCAAACGTCAAATGCATATCACACCGTCCACTAGACCCCTAGCTCTCAATACCAAATCATAGAAAACGACATCCAAAACCGGGTAGTCGCATCTGATACCCACCATAAATAACGGGGCTCAGATTTAATTCACTCCTGTACAGATTCTAGGTCTTTCACCTACAGGTGAGTGCACACCTGATCTACCTATGATGACACAGAGACTAGGTCGTGAAACAACAATATGCATCGAACATGATCAACATGGCTCTCATCAATATAACCAAAGCAGGCAAATAATAAGCATAACAAAAGAACATATTCCTTTTTATTTTCTAAAAAATTCGGCAGCATAACAGCTGTATTTTGAATAAACCCAAAAATCATAACCTGCATAAATATTTGCACACAAAAATATATTTGGCACTCGGTGCCCCAGAACAGTCCAGAAAATATGCAGATTAAGTTTTCAATTTTTCAAACAATTTTGTAAATCATAAAAATTGGAATATGTCTAATGTATACAACGCATATAAAAATCAAGTCCAAAAATCAAGTTGAGTCCCTACCTCTCCCGAGTTGTTAAACTTTTTCCAAAAGACGATCTTAAGCTCTCAAGTCCCGAGCTCCCATTGTTTAGTCCAAACTTACATATTACTCTCACCTATACCATCAAATGATTAAATAATTATCATCATCGCATTCTACATTCAAAACCGAGTCCAACGACATATAATATGACTATATTTAAAATTTGGAATTCCGAAACCTCACCTAAGCGGTGCACATTAACAATCAGTGGCGGTAAAAATTGGTGTACCGGAAATGTCGCCGAAAATAGGAGTAGTACATATCAAAACGACCACCTCGACGAGTAGATCACACTCATGCCAACCGTTTGTCAAAACGGTACACGAGGTCACCGGAAAGTCACCGGAAAGGGGCGGAGCTACAAAAATGTCACCGGAAAAAGTTGCGAACCGGGAAAAATGGTTTAGTGTAGGTTGTTCTCCTCGACGAGCTGAGTGTAGTGGTGAAAACCTCTCGTCAAACGGACGCCGGAGGTGACCGGAAAACCCGTTCAAAGTTTGAAATCCCAAACTTTGACTTGCGATCCCGAGTCAACGGCGGCGAGAGGAGCGGCGCCGCTTGGGGAGTGAGGTCGCCGGCACTTGGGCTTTCGACTTGTCCGGCGCGTTGGGTCGGGCGGTGGCCGGAGGTGGGTCGCCGGAGTGTGGTGGTTATGGAGGTTTATGGGTTTTTATTTTTGGTATTTTAAAGAGAGAGAAAGAGAGAAAGATAGATAAATATATAAACAGAGAGAGAGAAAACGAAGTCTGTATATAATTAATTTTTTTTTTTTTTTATATACATATATATATTATTTTATTATTATTTTATACATTTATATAAATATATTTGACTCGGTCAAACCGAGTCTTTTCAATTATATATAGTCTTCTTGACGTAATTAATTTAATTTTTTTAAGTATTATAATAATTAATTACTTAAAAATATAATCTTTATCAATATCAATATCTTTATATATTAAAAGTGCCTATCTAAAGGCATTTCTTGGTTTAACAGAATATACTTAAAAATAAAAGAATATTCTGTTAAATTTAACGATTAGCTTTGATCTCCCGTTAACAAATAAACCCAATAATTAAACCAAAAAATTAAACAATCTTTTAAATATTAATAATCTCTTTTTAAATTAAAAAAAATCAGCTTAGCCACATATCTCTCTAACTAACTTATCTTGGGAGAATATTAATAATTTTTTTTTTTAAAAAAAGAAAAATATAGATATTTACCTTATATGTTTGTGATTATTTTTAATTTTACCACCAAGAGGAGAAGGTTGAAAAATATTAGAATATGAAAATATTATTGGTGCTTATTAGTAATTTGCAAAGAATGTGAAAGTCTATAAATATATAGTTGTGTAGCTCTTATTAGATATGAAATGAGATAATAGAGTTTTTTTCAATTAGAAGATTAATGTACATTTTACTATTAATAACATACATTATTATAACACAATTATGTTTTACTTACTAAATATACTGACACATATTTTATTTTTTGAAAACAAATCGTTCAAATAATTATACTATTTTAATTATTAATTAAAATAAAAAAATTAAAATATTAAATAAAACTAACAGTACGTGGCTTGGCACGTAACGATCACCTAGTTTTTATATATTAAAAGTGTCTATTTAACGGTAATTCTTAGTTTAATATTTTTATTATTTTTATTCTGTTAACTTTAACGGAGGCTAACCCTTCCGTTAACTATTGCCATTCAATTTAAACGGACAGTGGATTCCTCTTTCTTCTCCCTCAAACTCAAAATCAAAACTATTTTATGCGATATTCTTGATCCTCATTTGTTGCGATTCTTCATTCCTTCCGTTGCGATTTTTTTCCTCTTATAAAAAAAAAAAAGCACAGAGGTGCGAAGAAGAAGATGATTGTGGAAAAAGTTGGAAATGACTCTTCTCTCGTCCATTACCACCATCCCCACCTCTGCTCTTCTGGTTTGTTATCTTCTTCTTCTTCTTCTTCTTTTCTCAATTTCTCTAACTCACTTAATTTTGATTATATGCTTAACAACAACAACAACAATCGAAGCCAAGACCAAGTACACTAATTCAATACCCATTTTCATCTACAACCCACTTGACAACTCCAATCGTTAGTTTTCAGAGCAGCAATCGGTTGACAGCGTTTTGTTTCAATCCCACTGATGAACCCATTCTCAAAGATGCATTAAAGGTGATTTCTTTCTTTTGCTAATTTATTGGGGTTTTTCTTGTATTGATTGCTTTTATGTTTGGTTGAAATTCAAGGTCTTAGCATCGATCAATATATAGGATTGAAATAACGTTTGGAACTTTGAGGATGTGTGATAATTATGTTGTTTTGCTCCAATTTCTCGGTAACCAAACAGATTGAGAAAGAAACTGAAGATAATCAATGCTTTTGTTTAACTTACTCTGTTTTTGTCCAGGACAATGTTGGTAGACAGGAAATTGACGCAACAAATTGTAAGACAGTGTATCTACCAGAGTATGCAATTTCTTCAATTTAAGCTCTTTTTAGTGTTTTGCATTGGTTTAGGAAAGATTACTCTTTGTTTTCTTGCTTGATTTCAGTTCAAATATCATGAATGAATCATGGTGACTGAGTAGTCATGATTAGGATTACCAATGTTAGCTTATACTGTTTTGCTTTTCTGAGTGCAGAACATTTGTACAAGATGTTAGAATTTATTTTACCAGGATCTTAGATCTACTCACAAGTATGTTGTTTAACACCCTAAATATGAACTTTCTAAAACGATAAATAAACACATATAAAGTTAAGAAAACCTTACATTGATGCAGCGGAATAATGTCTCCTTCCACTCAGATCTCTAACCGTTGTATCCTTTCTGTCGCAGAGTATTATCAAGATCTGAGCCCGAATGTCCTTCTCTTTGTGTGTGATCCTTCACAGTCTTCCAATCTATGATTGAGGTACCACTTGCTGTGTGTGGGTACTACTCTATCACTAAGGTTTCGAAATTAAGAAGAGGAAAAGAAAGAGGTATAGGTTCGGCTATAGAGAGAGAAGTGGAAGGCTCAGTTTTTTTGAAAAAGTAATTTTCTGACAGAAGGCTTGAAAAACTTGTTAAACTTGTTATTTGACTGAGCCATCACTTTCTATTTACAGGCAACTACTAGGTTTAGGTTAGTAATTATTTGGCATTAATATAATGAAAATATTAATTGGAAAAACATCATCCAAGTGGCCCGCCATAGGTGTTAATGGGCCTTACTTGGATTTTGCAGTTTTCACAATTTTTATTTCTATTTTCTCAAAAACGCAAATTTTCCAATTCTAATCTTTTAAATGCCAAAACTAACTATTTAATAACTAAAATAGATTATTAAATAATATTGTCATAATTTAATTATTAATTAGACATATAAAGTCTCTTAATTAATAAATAAACCTAGAATCTCTTTCTTTACAATTTCATCCCTGCTTAGTGAAAATTCACAAATTAGACATAGTCTAACTTTAGAATTATAATTGATTAATCACAAATCAATTATTGAGTCTTACAAGGAGTATAGTCTCAACTAGAATGGGGACCATGGATCTATATGCTGAGCTTCCAATAAGTGAACCGAATTTACTAAGTAAATCCCTACTTATTAATTCCTCGTTGAATCCACTCTTAGAACTTAGAATTGCACTCTCAGACTTATATAGAGCATATTATATGTTCCACAATATAGATATGCTATCTCATTTAACCATTGTTAAAAAATTATTGTGATCAAAGATCCTCTATATAGATGATTTACATCGAGATGGGATAATTTTACCGTTCTCACTCCTCAACGTATTTTTCCCCTTAAAACACTTAGCTACCTGTAAATGATGTTTAGTGATCTAAGAATTAGTCACTTAAACAAGAGCTCATCCATTTACTTCTATTTAGCTAAGCTCGAAGGGAATCATCACTTGACTTCTATACACCAGTAGAAGCTATAGATTCCATATTTATGTTCAGCACTCCCACTCAATCATACTATCATGTTCCCAAAATATACGTATTACCCTGACCCAAAAGTAGGCTTAACTAATAAATCAAAGAACACGAATAGCACTCCTGAGTTGAGCCTAAGCATATCAGGATTTAGATTCTTTTAATCTTAAGATCAACTACTGATATTGACTTGGAAAGATATAACGGTAAGTTTATAATATCTTAACTAAGTTCAATATCGGTCCAGTCCAATGTATACTCCATGCATTCGAAACTAGTATACTTTACCAATGTCCTGGAAAGAACATAATACTTACTCCAAGTGTAAGTACACAACATCGCTGATTATCACATTAGTGTAAATCCAAAACACTGATGAAACAGGTGTTGGAAATTATTTTACCAGGATCTAATTACTATCATGTATGTTGGATTAACACCCTAATATGAATTCTAAAACAATGAAATTAAACACATATAAAGTTAAAAAATCTTACAGTGGGTGCAGCGGAATAATATGACTCCTTCCGTTCAGATCTCTAGCCCTTGATTCCTTTCTGTAGCAGAGCATCACCAAGATCTGAACCTGGATCTTCTTTTCTCCTTCTTCGATGCAGGATTTCCATAGTCTTACATACTATGATTGAGGTACCACTTGATGTGTGTGGGCACTACTCATCTCACAAGGATTTCGAAATTTTCTCTCTCTTTTCTCTCTTAATTTCGTGTGATCTGAAGCATTCAAAGACATGCCAAGAGTAGAGAGAGGGGCGACTTTATATAGGAAAAGGGAAGAGCTCAACTTTCCAAATAAGCAGTTTCCTCTTTTACTGTGTAATTGATTAACTGCCTTATTTAGTGTGATCCACCACTTTCCTATTATTGCTAGGCTTGATTAGCAATTACATAGCAATTAAAATTGAAAATAATAATTTGGAAACACACAAAGAGGTGGCCGGCCATAGGGTGAAATGGGCCTCACTTGGATTTTGCAGTTTCCTCAATTTTATTTCTATTTCTCCAAAAATGCCATTTTTCCAATTCTAATTATTTAAATGCCAAAACTAATTATTTAATAAATAAAATAGATTATTAAATAATATTGTCATTTAAAATAATTATTAATTAGTCATACAAAGTCTCTTAATTAATAATTAAACCTAGAAACCCTTTTATTTACGATTTCATCCTTACTAAGTGAGAATTCATAAAGTAGACATAGTCTAACTTTTAGAATTATAATTGATTATTTAAAATCAATTAACTGAGTCTTACAAGCAGTATGGTCTCAACTAGTATGGGGACCATGGGTCTATATAACCGAGCTTCCAATAAGTCGAACCGAATTTACCAAGTAAATTCCCTAACTTATTAATTCCTCATTGAATCCACACTTAGAACTTGGAATTGCACTCTCAGTTATATAGAACGCTCTATATGTTCCATGATATAGACACGTCATTAGTTATCCATTGTTATAACCCTAATGTGATCAATGATCCTCTATATAGATGATTTACACTGTAAAGGGATTAAATTACCGTAACACCCTACAATGTATTTTATCCTTAAAACACTTAACCCTGTATAAATGATATTTCAGCTAAGTGAAATGAGATCTCCACCATTTATCTTCGTTCGGTTAAGCTCGAAGGAAATCATCCTTTACTTTCTATTTGCCAAATAGAAGCTATAGATTCCATATTTATGTTAACGCTCCCACTCAATTGCATTACCGTGTTCCCAAAATGTACGTATCACCCTGACCCAAAAGTAGGCTTAACTAACAAATCAAAGAACACGAGTAACACTCTTGAGATTGAACCTAACCATATCAGGATTAAGATCATTTGATCTAGGATCAACAGGTGATATTGAATTGAATAGATATTATGGTAAGTTTTAATATATCTAATCAAAGTTCAATATCGGTCCCTTCCGATGTATACTCCATACATCCGATACTGGTAAACTTTGCCAATGTCCTGGAAAGGACATAACACTTTTCCAAGGTGTAAGAATACCTATCGCTGATTATACCATGTCAGTCTAAATCCAGTGTTCTGAAAAATCAGGGAATAAACTTTTGAACATATAATTAAGATTATATTCCACTGTGCTGACAACACTATAATCTTTAACCAACTCATATGTTCTGGACTTAAAAAGAATTCATACATTATATACATATAATCATGAAATAAATCATGTGAACCATGCAACATAAAATGTTATTTATGATCTTTATTAATAAGTAAATCTGATTATATGAAATGAGTTTTATTTAGGGCATAAAACCCAACAACAGGGACTTAGTCTTTTGAATCATATAATCACAATCACATTCCACTGTGCTGACAATACTGTAATTGTGAATAAACATATGATCTGGACTTAACAGATTTTGTGTATAAAAACAATAAACATATTAAACCATAAGCATGTAAAATTCATGCAAACATAAATCACTTCAAATTTCTTATATTGATAACTAATCAGATTGTAAAGGGTTTTATTTAGGGCACAAAACCCAACAAACTCCCACTTACACTAACTTAAAACAAACTGTGCAAATAAATCAATCTGATGTCTTGATCTTCAGATCAAGTGTAGTATATTTGAATCCCCCCAAACTTCTGGAAATTAGTTCATAAAAAATAATATGAAACATCCTTTACTTATCAAGGGTTATTGAAATCCTTACTGTTTTAAAGTACATCTGAATAAACAGAAGACATATCTCTCATATTTTAAAATATGGAATTGAGATAATACAGCGTAGACTTTTCTTCAGTAAAATAACTTTCTGGTAATTTCGAATTTACAAAGTTATAAATCTTCTCTGGCAGAGCTTGAATTATTATAGAATAACTCCTCCACCCCAGAGTAACCACCACCTCAAAATTTGAATGAGTTGGGGTAGATATAAGGATAACTGATATACAGTTCCTTAATATCTAACATATAGATCACTTTCATAAATCTTTCTTGAATATCTTCTAATGTTCCTTATTTGATTACATCTCAGATAGCTCCCACTCAATAGTAGATGTCTGGTTAAATAATACTTTTAACCTCTTATTGTTTGGAGAGTTATCTAGTTGTGACTTATTGTATTAGTCTGAAACTATAAGTTTCTTTTAAGACTAAATCATCAACATAGCAGACTAGTATTTGAAGTGAAAAATACTTGCTAGAGATTAAGTAATCAAAATTAAGATACCATAAAATGTTATGAGGATTAAGAAATCTTGGCTCAAGTCATTCGAATAGACTGAACTAGAATTCTTTTATCTTATTCTCATAATTCTGATAAGTTATATCTATCCACATGAATGGTTAGATTTTCTTTTCAGTAGTGTTCTTAAGTTCCTATCACAAGTGTCAACCAAATGAAGATGGGTAAAGAATTTTAAAATTCTCCCACTCAATTAAGGTAGTGTGATACATTATCAAAGAACTTTCATAGGTATCATTATTTACTACAACAGTAAGACTAAATTGGAACATACAATAAAGATCAAGGATTTATACTAATAATAGCTAATTCGTTATATTACTTTCATATTTAAAGAAAATATGTGTTACATAGGGTATTGTGGATAAATTCCACCCCTAAGTATATAGAGATTATGATCCACTCCTAAAGGTTATAAAGATCATGATTCTCTAAGTGTTATAGAGATTATGTGGAGTTGAATACAATCCAGAGTTCATTAGATATAAAAGATCGTTGAACTGCATAGTTTTCTTAACTTTTCTCCACCCCTATCAGATCAAAAGATCCTTTTATTAAATGAATTCTCAATAATTGTATTAGAATTAACAATTATTAATAAACATAGACATAATTTCTAGTGTTTATTTAATATAACTCTATGAAGAGTTGTAAATATTATAGAATTTATATCAATAATAAAAACACTTACACATACAAACATATAAATATAATGTGGTAATTTTGGTTTAAGATAAAGTAAATGCAGCTCAATCTCATAAATAGCAATTTATTTGTAATAGAAAAAAAATAATAATAAAAAAAATGTATTGCAACATTATGAGAAAACAGGGATAAAAATCCCAAACTAAAAATTTGAAATCCAATTTTTTTTTAAACTAAAACAATTAATTCAAAAATATATAAATAAATGAGCTTCATCTTCATCTTGGATGATCTTCACCCTTTTGTCCAGCTTACCGATCCAACTCACTAAGATAGCATCTGAGTTCAAGCAGCTTGGCCTATAAGAAGAAGAACAAATAAACAAAGTTAGTCCAGAATCAAAAATCCAATTGGATAATAATTCACTAAAACTCTTAAAGTTTATAAAAAGAAATACCTTGTTTCTTTGCAAGAAGTTTAGGACATTGGGGTTTCCAATGACCTTTCTCATTGCAGTAGAAACACTTTCTTTTTAGAGCATCACCAGAAGCAGCAGCCTTTTTGTTTTTCATAGCTTTGGCTCGCTTCTTGGTGTTTTTCCACTTCTTCTTTGATTTGGGTTTTGAAGTAGAGGCAACATTTGCCTCAGGTTTAACCGTCCCATTACCATTGCCAGAATTTTGAAGTTTACCCCCTTTCTTCATGGGGCCTCCAATCAAATTTTCATATGTCTGAAGGTCATTGACTAACTCATGAAAGTCTATGTCCTTTTTAATCCTGACATAATTTGATGAATAGGGCAGAAAAGCTGGAGTCAGACTATTCAAGATAAGGCTTACTTGAGTAGTGTGGTCCATTTCTGCACCATGATCCTGGGCTTCTTGGAAATAACTTGCCATTAGGAGAACATGATCACACACATTTTGATGGGGTTCCATTCGTGCATTGATGTATTTCTTAGTCGCGTCAAAGCGAGACTGAAGAGATGCCCTACCGAATAGTTCAGTTAACTTCGTCATAACTTCAACAGCATTTTCGGTTTTAGAAAACCGAGTTTTAAGGGTGTCAACCATGCTGAAAAGCATGAAGTATAGAGCTTTATTGTTAGCATTCTGCCAACGCTTATACTTCTCTTTAACAGCTTTGGTTGCATTGTCACGCGGCACTTCAGGAGACGACTCAGTTAACACAAACAAGGCACTTAATGTTCTCATTCCATTTTGGAAAGTTAGATCCATTTAGCTTATTTTCAGTCAAGAGTGATGACATGGGATTCATCATGGTTATACAGGATACTACAAAATAATAAATAGAAATCAATAATGGTTTAAACACAAAATCCAATTCATAAATTATAAGCACATAGCATGTAGGAATGATAAGAGAAAATACTAAAAAAAAAATACAATCCTAAATAATTTCTAAGGTTTTCAACAAACTGATATCAGTGTCCCGTTTAGGCGAGAGTCAAAGCTACCATCCATTGAATAGAGTTGTCAGCTCATCTAAAATGTTAAACATTCTAGCAACCTTTTATTCGATCAAGATTGGAATCTAGCGTTGTCCCGTTTAGGCGAGAGTCAACGCTATTCTATCTTATGAGCTTCTACCATTGTTTCATATTTTGTAAGTCAAATACAGTCGCCACCATTAGAGTGATCCATACCATATAAAACACTTACAAAACTACTTATCTTTCGAGATTAAACGGTGCTAACTTGCTAATGAACGTTCCTCCATTAGGGAGGATTACTCACTAAAACAAAAGCTATGTAAAACCAACAATGGAGATCGAATATCTTAATAATAATAAAGCTCATTATTTAAAATGTATTTTCTTTATTATTTATAATATATATTCATTAAATATCGAATTTAGAATTAAAATTCTAAATTGAAATTTAATTTAATATTTATAAGATTATACTTAGATGGTGATTGAAATAAATTGAATTATTTCCATCTTAGTTGTAATTTTTATATATAAATATTAAGAAAATTATTTAAGTTGTATTAATTTAAATTAATTTGCAACTCAAATTTAAATTTTCATGAGATATATTTATTGTATTTTGAAAAGGAAAGTATAAAACTTTACTATTTTCAAAATACTTAAATAATAATTACTTAGAAAAAATACTTCAAGCAAAAATATCACATATCTAGATTTTCCTTTGACTAATTAATTCAATTTCTAATAATATACTTTAATTCATTTATTTTAAATTAATCATTAAATGAAAAAATCATTGATTTAAGTTGGTCCAAGAATTAATTAAAATAAATAATTAATTTACAACTTAATCTATTTTTCAAGATAAATTCAAAATCATCTTGCATAATTAAATGCAATTTCGAAATTGGTTAATAAAATAAAGAAAAAATATATATATTTTGAAAATTATTTAAATTTAAGTTGAAAAAAATAAATTTCAACTGAAAATAATTTTCTATTTAATTAAGTATCATGAAAAAAAAATATTTAAGTGTCATGATGAAAATCAACTTAGATATTTTATTTTTCAATTTAATTTAATGTATTAAATTCAAGAAATAAATAATTAAGTGTAGAGAAGGCTTAATTATTAATCTCTAGTTTAATACTAGGAAAAATTAAATTGTACCAATGTATAATATTTTCCTATTTAATATTAAAAATAATAAGTAGTCTAGAAATAACTATCTAGAAAATATCTTATTTCACTAAGTATCTTTTCCACAAAAATTTGAAAAAATATCTAATTTAAGTTGTTATAGAAAAAATCTAGAACTTAAATATTTTCAAATTTAAATTTAATTAAATATCAAAAATTAAGTTGTAACCACTTAATTTGAAAAATATTCCATTTTAAGTTTAAAACTAACTTAAAAAATATCTTAAGAATCTTCAATAACTAATGCCTAGAATTCCTCAACTTAATTTTAAATTTAAAAAAATATTCAAATTTAAGTTAGATAAGAAAAATCAGTTAAAATAACTAATTTATAACTTAAATAGGAATATTTAATTAAATAAGCATCAGAAAGAATCTAGTTAGTTAAAATTCTTTATTTAATTAAATACAAGAAAAATACAAATAGTTTGTCTAGAAATAATATCTAAAACTAAGAGTGTTTTTCTTAAAAATTAACTATAAAATATTAAAATGAAAATAAATTTCATATATTTTAAAAGTTAATTATGTTGCTAATAAATTTTATTAGGTTAAACTAATTTAATTAACCTAGCACAGTTATTCAAATCAGGCAAATGGGCCTTCACAATTGGGGTAGTTCATGTGAGGGGGAGCTGGGTTCAGTATGTCGTACCCACTTCTATTGGCCCCCAACTCTCACATAAGGCTCAAAAGAGAGGAATTTAACCTTAAAATAAATAACTGTTATTAATTGAACAGGTCCAAAAACTAAATGGACCTAAATAAAATCTATCATGGTGTGACATTTTATTTAGCAACAACCTATATGCATCTATATAATAAAATAAACATATAGGCTCACACAGGCACACATTTGGATGGATCCTATCATGTTGCTAGGTCATACACAGATGAAAGAAGATTGTAAAATTTATCTGTTACAAATTATTTACTTGACCTATTGACAATTGAACCATGGGTTAAAATCAGATCATTGGATCTGTCAACAAGTTAATCATGGCAATTTAGATCAAGCAATAACAGGTTTTATAAAACTTACACATAAGCTAAAACACATACTCCTGCAACAAGATTAACTGGATAGTTGGATGTAGGATTTATTTAATTTTAAATAATTAAATTTCGAAAAAAAAGTAATAATTAAATAATAAAAAAAATATTTTCGAATTTTTAAAATAAATAAAATAATATTTAAAATTAAACCTACAATTTTGAAAAATTAGGTTTTAACTAACCTAAATATCATTTCAAAAAAAATTGCTAACTACTTTTAAAAAATTATTGTTATTTATAAATTAAATATTTAATAAAAATTAAAAAAGATAAATAAATATCTTTTTTAGATTATAATTTAATTTAAATAAATAAAATAACAAAATTTAAAAGTTAGCAAAATATCTTATTTCTATTTAAACTATCATGATTATAGTTATCTTATTTCAAATTTAAATAAGGTCAAATTATTTTAAAAAAAAAAGTATTTAATTTTTAAAAAAATTTAATATCTGACCTTAAATTTAAAAATAAGACAAAATATAATCAAATTTAAAAATAAGATAAAAAATCAGCAAAAAGATAGATTTTTACTTGTTTTCAAATTCAAATTACACTAATATCTAAGATTAATTTTAAAAAATTCAAATTAATTTATTTCTGATATTAGATTTGAAAATTGAAAATAAAAATCTAAATACAAAACTATACAAAAAATCGGAAGTTAATTTCATGAAATAGCATGAAAAAATGAAGAAAAACGAAAAAATTGCGAGCTGTACGGACAGTATGCATTGCATACTGCCCGCGCGCGCAAGGGAGGGTGCACGACCGAGAAAACTCGGCGCAGAGGGACACCTGCAGCATGTCCGCGCGCGGATGAGGGGTTTCAGACACCCCTGGGCGTGTTGCTCGGACAAAATCTTGTCCGAACACGCGCCTGACCGAGGATCACTCGATTCCGCGCGCATGGGTGAGTGCTTCATCCCGATATTTTTCAAAACTTCAAAAAATCATAACTAATTCAAATTAAATCAAAATTGAGTTCTGTAAAAACGTAAATTGTTTAATTTTTTCCATACTATCCAACAAAAATAATTCCAGAAACAGAATTTCAATTTTTTTCACGAAAATTTACAAACATCAATCAATCATCATATAACACACAACACAACATAAAACCATCCAAATCACAAACAATCGTTTTAAAGTCCAAATTTCTTGCAAGAAAATCAATTACCATGGCTCTGAGGCCAGTTGTTGGAATTTATTTTACCAAGATCTTAGATCTACTCACAAGTATGTTGTTTAACACCCTAAATATGAACTTTCTAAAACGATAAATAAACACATATAAAGTTAAGAAAACCTTACATTGATGCAGCGGAATAATGTATCCTTCCACTCAGATCTCTAACCGTTGTATCCTTTCTGTCGCAGAGTATTATCAAGATCTGAGCCCGAATGTCCTTCTCTTTGTGTGTGATCCTTCACAGTCTTCCAATCTATGATTGAGGTACCACTTGCTGTGTGTGGGCACTACTCTATCACTAAGGTTTCAAAATTGAGAAGAGGAAAAGAGAGAGGTATAGGGTCGGCTATACAGAGAGAAGTGGAAGGCTCAGTTTTTCTGAAAAAGTAATTTTCTGACAGAAGGCTTGAAAAACTTGTTAAACTTGTGATTTGACTGAGCCATCACTTTCTATTTATAGGCAACTACTAGGTTTAGGTTAGTAATTATTTGGCATTAAAATAATGAAAATATTAATTGGAAAAACATCACCCAAGTGGCCGGCCATAGGTGTTAATGGGCCTTACTTGGATTTTGCAGTTTTCACAATTTTTATTTCTATTTTCTCAAAAACGCAAATTTTCCAATTCTAACCTTTTAAATGCCAAAACTAACTATTTAATAACTAAAATAGATTATTAAATAATATTGTCATTTAATTTAATTATTAATTAGACATATAAAGTCTCTTAATTGATAAATAAACCTAGAATCTCTTTTCTTTACAATTTCATCCCTGCTTAGTGAAAATTCACAAATTAGACATAGTCTAACTTTAGAATTATAATTGATTAATCACAAATCAATTATTGAGTCTTACAAGGAGTATAGTCTCAACTAGAATGGGGACTATGGATCTATATGCTGAGCTTCCAATAAGTGAACCGAATTTACTAAGTAAATCCCTACTTATTAATTCCTCGTTGAATCCACTCTTAGAACTTAGAATTGCACTCTCAGACTTATATAGAGCATATTATATAGTCCACGATATAGATATGCTATCTCATTTAACCATTGTTATAATCTTATTGTGATCAAAGATCCTCTATATAGATGATTTACATCGAGATGGGATAATTTTACTGTTCTCACCCCTCAACGTATTTTGCCCCTTAAAATACTTAGCTACCTGTAAATGATGTTTAGTGATCTAAGAATTAGTCACTTAAACAAGAGCTCATCCATTTACTTCTATTTAGCTAAGCTCGAAGGGAATCATCACTTGACTTCTATACACCAGTAGAAGCTAGAGATTCCATATTTATGTTCAGCACTCCCACTCAATCATACTATCATGTTCCCAAAATATACGTATCACCCTGACCCAAAAGTAGGCTTAACTAATAAATCAAAGAACACGAATAGCAGTCCTGAGTTGAGCCTAAGCATATCAGGATTTAGATTCTTTTAATCTTAAGATCAACTACTGATATTGACTTGGAAAGATATCACGGTAAGTTTATAATATCTTAACTAAGTTCAATATCGGTCCAGTCCAATGTATACTCCATACATTCGAAACTAGTATACTTTACCAATGTCCTGGAAAGAACATAACACTTACTCCAAGTGTAAGTACTCAATATCGCTGATTATCACATTAGTGTAAATCCAAAAGACTGATGAAACAGGGACTTAGTCTTTTGAATCATATAATCACAATCACATTCCACTGTGTTGACAATACTATAATTGTGAATAAACATATGATCTGGACTTAATAGATTTTGTGTATAAAAACAATAAACATATTAAACTATAAGCATGTAAAATTCATGCAAACATAAATCACTTCAAATTTCTTATATTGATAACTAATCAGATTGTAAAGGGTTTTATTTAGGGCACAAAACCCAACACAAGAAATATACGATGGGCAGTTATTTGTGAAATTGAAAAAGGGTGTTGATCTTCCTGCCATGGATCCCTGGGTATGTATTTCTTTTATGCCATTTTTATTATATAATGTTAAGTAATCTACTTTTTATAATGACAACCTACTTTGTGTTTGTATCAGGGGACAAGTGATCCATATGTGATAATGGAATTGAATGGTCAAGTTGTCAAGAGCAAGATTAAATGGGGGTATACTCTTGTTGTTTCACATTTCCTTAACACTTATTTTAGATAACTTCTCTTCCTATTTTTTGCTTTGTTTGCTCTCCTCAATTTTTTTTTTTTTTTGAATAATCACATTATTGTAAACCTTTTGAAGTGATGTGATGACTATACTAAAATGTTCTTCTAATAGTTCTTAGTAACTAGAAAATCTTATTATGCCATATAGCTTGTTAAAATTATAGATCAGATTGAAGAACGATTCGATATACAATTATATTTAACATGCATCATGTATCCTCTGTAAAATGCTGTTGTGATATGTTGTTGTTACAAAATGGAATGAATCGAATATATCATTTGTGGTAGGAAAAATTGGTTATGGTACTATGAGCGAGGCCCTTGCATAGAAGCTACCTTTTGTTTTTGTTCGCTGAGATTATTTCAATGAAGAGCCTTTCTTGAGAAATATGCTTGAGGTATAATTGCTTTATTAATTGTTCTTGGTCCTTATATCACTATTGCCAAGAATTTGATGAGTTTGGGTGCAATAATTGTTTGAACAGTATTATTAAAGTGGTGTTGAGATGATTAGAAGGGATTTACTTACTTGCCATTGGGCACCTCTTGAACATGCAATTACTTTGAGACCATGCTATGAAGCATGCATCAATGGTGGTGAGATATTATCCTCTTTCAATTTTAAAGTTCTCTGCCATAGCTGCTTCTCATGGTAACTTTATTATTTTGCATTTTCAATTTCGTAGTTTTGTTGTATTTAATGGACATATTAGTTGTTAGCTGTATGGGATGTACTCTCAGTTTAGCATATTACCTACTTATTATCAAAATAGACTATTTTACATAGACAAATTATTTAAACCGACTCTATTAATCCAAGAGATTTAGCTTTGCTTTGCCAAAAGGCATGACTTAGTGTTCTTTTCAATACTTGTTGCCAGATTTTTATTGAGATTGTCTCGAATTCCAGTCTTTTTTATACTTTCAAATTGGTGATTAGGTGGAGAATCATATTGTTGGAGCTCCTTGTGGTGTTATGGACCAAATGACTTCAACTTGTGGTAAAGTCAATAAATTTCTTGCAATGGTGTGCCAGGTACTCATTGATCAGAACAACCTTGGCTTTGCTTCTATTACTAAAATAATAATGATGAGGCAGAAGTAACGAGGTTGTTTTTCTTATATACTTATTATTATTATTATTATTATTAGCTATTGTAAGCTTTCATCATCTTTGTGTCTAGATATATTTTGTTTCATTTGAAATTGTGACAATAAGTTGCATAATTTATCATCTTAAACTGAAACTTTAGTTTGTAGGTGTCTTCAATCTATTGTCTAAATAAACACTTATTTTTGTTTTAAATTTCTTTAATTTGGGTATCTCACCCGATGAGTATTGCTTATATTTACTGATTTCCATGTAGGTGCCGATAGGAAGTTACTTTTGCCCCCTGATTGTCTATGCTACTAGACCAGAAGTTGTTGGTCGAAGCCAGCCATTGTACTCAAAGATAGAAGAATAGTCGGTCATTATTATCGCTTTGGATTATCATACTATGTACATTGCTTGATACATATGGTATCTAGAAACTAAAAGTTTAAAGTTGAATTACACTAATTCATTTGATATATAACATTTTCTTTGTAATTGAAATTCAAAATTGTTTACAAATTGAAATTCATTTGATATATTACATTTAATTGTTGATGTTAAATAATATAGGGTCGATTAATGCTACTAAATGTTGGCATACTTGCATGTGAATTGGGGCGACATTACACTTTTAGAGACGATTTTTTTTTTTGCTCCTAATTTGCATAAAATATGAGCGATTTTAATATTTTTAGGGGTGACAAAAAATTGCCCCTAATAATCACTTTTAGGGGCGATTTATTTTGTCGCCTCTAAAAATGAGCATTAGGGACGAAGTATTAGGAGCGACATGTTAGTGGTGACTTGTCGTCCCTAATACTTTTTAGGGACGATTATAAAGGTTTTTAGAGGCAGCTTTTGTCGCCCCTACTACTATCTTTTGTTGTAGTATGAAATTATGTTTGCGACTGTTCAATATTCCCTTTTGTTTCAGCAAGTGTTTTACTTTTTCTTTAAAAAATATGTATATTTCATAATGTTAGAAGTCTTTTAACACGATATCTTTTCTTTGTTTGTGTGTGGTTTTCAGATCAAATCAAAGTTTAGATTTTAAAGACAATAAAATATTATAGTATTTTGTCATTAGCAAAATATTTTTACATGGAGACTCGGTTATAATAGTGCTTAGGAATCCCAAATGAGGTAGATGTAGTGCTTAGGAATCCCAAGTGAGGTCGATCTTGTTATGTTATTGTAATATCCTGATTAAAATAGTATTTAATTTTTTTTTTTTGGATATTAATTGAGCGAGGATAATTAACTTGTTTCTTTGTGTTGTTAGTGAGTTGATATTATTGCTTAGAGTAGTTGTACCAATTTTCTAGAGAGAGTTAAAGTTGTATTAACTACTAAAGTAAAATATTATAGTATTTTTACAGAGTAAGTAATCGTTTAATTAAAGCCCAATATGAAGGTCCATTAGGGTTTTATAATATATTTAGTGAGTTTAATTAATTGATGTTAAAAATTTGTCGGTTTGGATAAATTCGCAGGATTAAAAACTGTTTTACTAAAATGATCATATCTGGAGTTCTAGAGCTAGGATTGAGGTGATTTCAGTGGCATTAGAAAGATAATTCAGAGATCTATCAATTATGTAGAAATAGATTTATCGTAATTTTAACTTGGGGTCAAAATTAAGCTACAAAGTGACGACCTATTAAGCTTAGAAATCCTATGTTTTGAAATTTAAATTTAAAACTTATATCTAACAAATAAGATTTTTATTTAATTATTCTATTTAGAGTTAAATTAGCATCAGATTATAGGGGTTATTTTATTATTTTCTTTTATAGGTTTAATTAGATTATAAAACTTAAATCTATCACATTCTTGATACGTAATATGCAGAGCCTCTAACCCTAAGAAAAATAAAACTCAATCTCAATCTCTTTCTTTCAGCCTGAACACAATTCTTAGAGAAGACACTCATAAAATCCTATACCCTACAAGTTATTCATCTCTCTATCTATCAAAGATTTATAATTTTCCTTCTTGTTTCGTTCTCTTCGCCAAACAACACTCATGATTTTCATCAACATAAGATTGAGATCATCATCACCATTCTAATAATTTGAGATTTTAAGATCTAGCACTGATTAAGAAGAGTCATCAAGAGGTACGAAAGTTCTTCCACTTATTGTTGTGAACTTTTAGGTTAAACTATAAAATCTCGTTTTGTTTTTTTTTTTTTTGAAAATTATTGTCTTAGTAAAATAGTCATATCTCTCTCAATATTGATCTGTTTCCAGTGATTTTTGTATCGTTAGAAATATTATTCGATGATCTAAAATTTTTATGAAGAAACTATTCACCATTTCGGTGATATTCTATGTCGAAAATTATCATCTTTCTGATGTTGTTGTAAATCATTTTTTTCATATTCCCAAAAAAAGTACTTTGACTTAAAATACCATAACTCTCTCAATTCTCATCCATTTTTAATGATCTATATATGGTTTCAAAGCTTATTTGATTTCCCATAAGTTTCATGGAGGAACATTTCGTTAATTCGGAGTTATACTATGTCGAAAAGTTATTTTCTTTCTGTATTATTTGCTTCGTTTCTTGAATCTTGTTCTTCCAAAACTGTTTTGGTAAAATTGCAATATATGTTTCAATATAATTCCAATTTTGAAGATTTTGGTATCATTGGAAAGGGAATTTAATTTCCTAAAACTTTTATGAAGATGTTATCTTCTAGTTCTGAACTTTTTAATACAAAAGTTTTGTATTTTCGCTAAGTCGTATAATTTGTTACTCTATATTCCTTCTCAGAAATAGTTTCAGTAAAACAATTATAACTCCCTCAGTTTTAATTCATTTTTTATGATCTTTATATCATTGGAAAGATACTAGAATTTCCTATAATTTTTATGAAGACAACTTTTACTGAATTAGTGTAGTTGTTGGTCAAAAATGGTGATCTTTCTGCTGTACTGTAAGAGTACGAATTTTAATATTAGGGTCTTGACCCATGTCTTATTATAGGTAGTAGTAACGAGATAGCAAGTCTTAAGCAGCGGGATTTGAGGTAAGGAAATTAGATAGTTTTGTATGTGTTTATCTGCATAAATTTAAATTCTTTATGTATTGAAATATGATTTATGAATATGTATATGGTACTGAGAATGTGTGGTATGGACACAATATGAGTTTGTGAATTGATACGTAAATTATGGTTGTATGACTTGTATATGTTGTATGATGTATGTTGTGTGTTGTATGCTAACGTCTCAGGTAAAGTGAGGGACTATGGTGGGGTATGATACGGGGTAAGACCGTTGAATGTAGAGATACCCTACCCTGCATTTTACTGAGTCGTGTATGAGATTGTTATGGTGGGGTATGATACAGTGATATTACTGTTGAATATAGAGATACCCTATCCTATAACAATGGTAGGGCTGCATAGGCCCAGGTTATTATATGGTAGGGCTGAATAGGCCCAGGATATTGTAGGGCCAGGTTAGGCCCGGGTAATGTAAGTAATGGCTACGATATGCCAATGTTATGGTAATGACATTATTATTTTATAGTATTGGTATGATTATGTTATGAGTATAATATTAGAGTTATGATCTCTGTATATGTGTTTGGTGTGAACAATTAGTATGGACCTATATAATAAAGGTTTTCATGTGTACAGTTATTTGGCTATAGTTATAAAATAAGGTGTATGATATTGCTAAAACTTAATAAATACATAAATAATATGTGTGATATTATATGGTATTGTATGATAAGCATTTCCTTACTGGGCTTTTAGCTCACCCCCTTACTTTTCCTCTACAGGCAATAGACAGGAAACATTGAATGTAAGTTTGAAGAGTTGGGTCAGTTCTGGTATGTATACTGCGAGGGGCTATGGACGAGCAAACGGTCTAGAACGCCGGTGGAGCCTTGGTTTTGTTGTTTTTTTTATAGTAAAGTAATCTGAGCTCAGTGGGATGTTACAAATTTATTTTTTTTGCACTCAACTACTTGTTTTGTTTATAATATGAATGATCATTCACCTTTTTGCATATTTATTGTAAAACCCACTGTGTATTTCCAAACATCTTTGAATCTTTTTAATTAATGCATCAAAAATAGTATTTTGTAAAATAAGGCAAAATATTGGGGCGTTACAGTTATTCAAAAAAATTCTTATTGAAAAAAATGTCAATAAGCTTTTAAATGTTGATATTTGTAGTTTGTTTGTTTGTTAGTTTATTTTTAGATTGGATGAAAAATTTAAAGTAACCATTAGTTACTATAATTTGAATATATGTTATAATCTATTTAAAATAGCTTTAGTCTTATTTTTTAATGAATGATTCCAATTTTAATTTATAATTATAGATTTGGTTTTTTTTATTTTTTGTAATTAATAAATTTAGTTTACAATAAAATAAATATATTTAGTGAAGTTAAAAAACATAATTTGTGAGTGATAAAAAATCAAAGATTATAACGTTGTAACTTATATGTCAAAGTTTTATATTATAAAATTTTAAAAATTCTAAATATTTTTTTTTTTTGAATTTATTATTGTTATTATTTTTCATATCTTATATTAATATTTTTAGAATTATATTATTTATTTAATTAAATTATATATGACAATATTTATTATAAATAATTAAAAATAATATCTTTAAAAAAAACAATTAAGTATTTTTATTTATTACTTTAATAAAATAAATTATTCACATAATCATACCTTTAGTTACAAATTTTTTTTTTTAAAAAATAACTAAACGTGCCTCGGCACGTAACTCCTACCTAGTACAGTAGAACCTCTATCCAAGAATACACTTGGGACCAAGTAAAATATATTCTAATTGGGAGGTTATAGCTAAATAGAGTTACACTAGAAAAAAAAAATTAAAAAACCAAAAAATATCAATGTAACAATAATAACAATAAATAATCATTAATACTATATCATAATAGAAATATTTTAGAATAAATATAATTTCATACATGTATTATAATTTAAAATAAAATTATTAATTTTACATAAATAAATTTACAAAATACATGTATATATTTTATTAAGATGTAATTATTCTTATATAGAGGTATACTTTGTTAATAGGAGACTTAGAAAATGTATAACTAATTACAATTTAGAGGTTATTCTTATTTATAACTGACCCAAATTGGGACTTTATTTTTTTATAACAAATTATAGGTTATTCTTGAATAGAGTCTTAAATAGAGGTTCTACTGTATATATAAAGGAATGTTTTAAGGAATTGATGTGGCATGCATAGTCTTCTTACTTTTTCTAATACTTCTTTTTCCATCTTTCTAATTTCTTTTAAAAAAAAATTAGTATGTAACTAATAACTAATACTATTAATACTTACTAATTAAAAGAAATCAAATCAAAGTCTTATAGTATTCTAAATTAGTTAACATGTATACTAAATTAAAAGATATCATTAAAAAAATTAAACTAAAGACCTAGATAGTATTCTAAAACCATTACTTACCACCTACATAATAGTTTATATAGTTATATAATTGTGTTGTTATAATAGATGACATGACATTTTCTATAAGCTTTCCTTCCACTTATCTACTCTCTCAATTTTTTTTTTACATTTTTAAATTTTTGCTAATTTTTAATATTATTTAATTAAAGAAATTTAGTGACTTTTCATTCTTGAAAAAAATTTGTTTTCAAAAAAAAAAAAAAAAAAAAAAAACTCCCTTTGAAAAAATATATTTCTTGACCTCCTTCATTTCACATGGCTATATGTATGGGTAGTTTTTCCTAATCTCTCTATTCTCATTTTCTCTCATTTAATTGATCTTTTACTATTGTTATAGTAATAACATTAAAAAAATATTAACTTTTTTTAAGCAAAACATAATATGTATTAATAACAATGAAAATATGTACACACTTATTCGCTATAATGAATAATTTTTAGCAGAAATTTATAACCAAAAAACTATTTGTATTCTTTGTATAACTCTTACAATTATTAACCATTCAAACTATTTTTATTCTTCCATTAAAAAAAAACTATTTGTATTCTTTACATAACTCTTATATATATAGTGTGACATACCTAAGTTTTGTGTCCATTTATAGTTTTAAAGTTTTTATTATATTTCTTTTTCTTCTAATTTTTGGTGTTCTATTTTTATATATTTACTTGGCACTAACAATTATTCATTTTTGAAGATTTTTGTTCATTTTTTCTAATTTTTTATGTTTTAAATTTTTCAGATCGACAATGGTTATTCAATGACATGTGCTCCAATTGTTATTTTATTTCAAAGTTATAAGGTAACTTTTTCCTTGCTTCGAAAAAATCTTACTAAAACTATCTTTATATTGCATATGTATTTAGATTCAATTTGATTTCATTATGTTTCGTCTTTATATTTTATTTTCATCATATATTTCATTTTTTGTACTAATCTTTGTTTTCTTCTCTATTCCACTCTCTATTATAAGCTTGATTATCACAAGTTTATATCATCTATTTTGATCATGACAATGATCTCAATAATTTTAACTTAATCTCTTAATTAAGTATATACATACATACACACACATACACATACAGTATATATAGCACACACACATATATATATTATGTTTTATAATTTTATACAGTTTTAGTGAATATTTCTTATGTGTTCATCTTAACTATTTTTTATGTGAGCTTGACTCTATAACATGCCTCTTTTGTGTTGTTATTTGTAACTCTATTTATATACATATTATATTATTATTGATAACCTTCACGAGAGTCTCAAACATGTGGAGGTGACATTCTCAAAATCCTTCAAAGCTATATATTTATTTTATTTATGTATTTTCTTTTTTTTTTCCTCTAATTTTAATATTATTATTATATAATTATTTCTAACCATTAATATCAATCTATAATTAAATAAAAACTCGCTCTTTAAAATTAATTTTCTGTGTATAAGCTTTTTGTTTTCTTTCTTTATTGTTTTTTCAAATTATCATATTGATATAATTTTTCTATGTATTATTTTTTTTAATACAACTTTTTATTTCTTCATACTAATTTTCTCTATTAATTAGTATAACGAATCTTTTCTTTCTAAACAAAAATATAATAAATCTTTATTTATGATGACATTAATTAATTAAAAGATAAAAAAGAATATAGAGAACCAACTGTTTGAAAAATTAATTATAATAGAAGTAATTCAATGCTATTAATAAAATAAATATAAATAGATATTTACAGATAGTCTTTTCATTTCACACTTTATATAATACTAGTTTTTGGACGTGTGTTGCACGTGTAACAATAACATATTATTATTATGGTAAATATTATTTTAAATTATGTGTTCGTAAAAGTTACTAATTAAATTTTTTATTTTGTTATTTAATAAAATAGATTTAGTATTTTTTAAAATGGTATAAATAGGACTTTAAACTGATTTTTAATCAAAATAAAACTTAATAATAATTCGATATCTAGAGATATTATGACAAAATTGATTATATTTTTATGTATTTTTTTTTTTTGTATTAGGAAAATCTTGAAGTTTGTTATATTAAAAAAATTTGTCAAAAATTGAACTCAGTATCCTAATTTTACTATTTTGGAAAACACAGAGTCCATTTTATCATTTAACAAAATAGAGAATCCAATGAGTAATTTTTGCAAAACACAGGGCCTAAAATGACATTTACTCTTATTATTAATATTAATTATTCACCTTTAGTTTATTTTTGGGAATCACTCCATATACTATTTTTTTAACTTTTTTTTATTATTTTTACGGTTTCAATTACTATGATGGTTGCTCTAGTAGTTGTCATATCAATTTGGGTTGAGAAAGAAAAAACTCTTTTGAAATGTAAAAATAAAAAAACTCCTTTATTTTTTTGATTTTTGGTTAAATGTAATGTAAGCATGAAAAATTCAAATTTTTCTTTTTAAAATTAGTAATACGTTAAATAATTTAATTAATGCACAGTACAATATGACAGCCAAATAATGAAAGTCTTTAACCTGAATAATATGCATTAAATATACACTAAATATTATTACTCACAATAATATGCATTAAATATTATTCTTATATATATTTTTAAGTGAAGATTATATCACATCTATAGTTGAGATTAAATATACACTAATATATAAAATATAAAATATGTGTAATTTGAATATTTCTACATTTATAACAAAACTAATTTTAATATGTTAATCAATAAAGTTTGGAACAAATAATATAAAATAAATAAAAGTTTGTGTTTATTTAATTGTAGATTTTTCTTGTGAAATAAAAATGCTTAAGCAAAAATAGGTTTAAAGATTAAAAAGAAAGGATAATTTTTTTTAAATGAAAAAATAAGTCTCCTTTGTTATGTTAAATTCTATTTTGGGTCTTTTGTTTTGAAAAATTATAAAAAGGATTATGTGATAATTAAAATAGTAAAAAATAGTCCCCTTTAACATATTTTTAGTGATTTTTTTCTTCAAAAAGAGTAATAGTACTATTTATTTTTAACAATTAATTTTTTAAAATTATTTCAAATCTAATTTAAGTTCAATCAAAAAAAATTGTTACTAAAATTGTATCCAAGAGACTATTTTTTACCATTTTAATAATATAAAGAATCCTTTTTATATATATATATATATAAATATATATATATATATATATATATGGAAGAGGTTTCAATGGTTACATTTTTATTGTAACCATCATGGTTACATTTTTTTAAGTCATTTGATTACTATTAAATGGTTGTGATTAATTTGGAAATTAAATAAAAATAAATAATAAATAACTTGTAACCTGAAAGTAACCTAATCATTTATTTCCTTATAAAACTTTAATTTAGATTAATTATAATTATTAATTAATTTTTTACAATTTATTACTATATAAGGATCTTTTAGCAATTTATATTTTTACACTTAAATTATTTAAATTTTATAGCAAAACTTTTTATAATTTAAAATTATACATATATAATTTCATAATTTAAATTTTATTATACTTGTAATCTTAATTTTAAATTATTACACTTAATTATTTAATTTTTTTATTTAAATATTTAAAAAGTAAAAAGTGAAATAAGTTGAAGGATTTTTTTTAAAAAAATGGCTGCACTTATTATCGATTGATTAGCTTGAGGCCTCATACTTAGTTCACCTAATTGTAACGAAATAATTAAATATCATTTAAAATAATTAATTATTGAAAAAATTATTATAAAAAGAGAATTTTAATTTGTGTCAAAAGAAGTTTAATTTTTGTAAAAAAAAATAAATTTTATTGTAAATATTATAATTAAATGACTTAATTATTAAAATAATTAAAGTAAGGATTTAAATATAAATATTAATTGCTAAAAGAGGTCTTGTTAAATATTTAATTAATTATTTTAAGAAAATAGTTAATTATAATTAATTAATTCTAAAAAAGGAATGTCTACCTATTAGTAACCTGCTATTACAGGTCAAAGAAAAATGTAACCATATGGTTATAATAAAAATACAACCATTGAATAGTCACCTATATATATATATATTTAAAGTAGAGGGTCCAAATTAGAACTTACCTAAAATAGAGGGACATCCCAAAACAAAAAAAAAAAAAATCTAAATATTAGAAATTAATATATCTACTTTCTTTCAAAAAAAAAAAAATATAAATTATAACAGTTTTTATTTAATTAATTATATTTTTTTTTTTGTAAAATAAAAAATAGTATGGTGGAAATATGTTCAATGGGAAAAAAATAAAAGTTTAGAGATAAATTATTTTTTGTTGATAGTATTGGTATTTAGGTAAGTTTAGAGCACTTATAAATAAGATATAATAGACTCAACAAAATAATTATAGGTGATTTTACAATGTATCCTTTAAGAGATATACTGATGTACTCCTATTTGTTTTGGCATTAAGATAATTTTTTAGTCTACTTTTTTCAATTATATACGTTATAATTATTTGAGACATCCTACAAAATTTTAAAAAATTTAGAATAGTTTACAATATAAAAAGCGGTGCTCAATTGTCTATTTCACTTTCACATACGTATCAAATAAAATAGTCAAACGTGCAATAAACTATTTAAACTCTGCTTTCGGCGTGTTAAATTTTTTAAAATTTGACAGAATGTTTTAAATATAAATGTACACGATCATTAAAAAAAATTAAATAAAAAAAATCTCTCAAATACCGAAATATCGATGCACTTCTTTTTTTTTAAAAATGCATTGTATAATTTTCCAACAGTTATAATAGCTATAAAAAAATTATAAAATACTTAACAAATTGAAGAAAAAAGAAAAAGTAAAAATATATATATTTTAGATTTTGAAAAATAAAATGAAAAAGAAAAAAGAAAAAGTGTCATATATATACCTGCACTAAAAGACAATTCATTATATATATGTAAGAAACTAACTTATACACTAACAAAACGCACAGTTTTGGTTGACGTTTTGAATGAATAGTGTATATATAGACTCTTTTTATATATGTAAGATGAATGTGTATGTGTATGTATTATTACTATTATTATTGTGGGACTTTTAATATTCTCATATTTCATATGTAATTTATTGAAGAAAAAAAAGAGTGAAAACTTTATCATATATTTTACATCAAAAGATATATTAATTATTATTATTATTATTATTGTTGTTATTATTAATAGTATTATATTTATATCTACATATTCGTCAATTATATTTTCTTTTTTATTTTATATTATTTATTAAATAATATATTATTTTATTTTCATTTTTGAAGTAGGGCAATAAAAATTGATTTAAGTTTAAAAAATTATTAAATTTTAAATTTTACTTATATAGAAGCTTCTACAATGATACTTTCACATATCCTCCATATATATCTTCCACATATATTTTATATAAACTATATGTATCGTCCTTTTTAAAAAAAAGTATATGTATTCTTTTTTTTTTAGAAAAAAAAAGTTTATTTAGTGTTATTCTTAAATTTTATTATTAATTATTTGTAAATTTTAAACAAAATCAAAAATTTGATAGTAAAAAAAATGAAAAATTAACTATAGAAGTTATACATATAAATAATTTTTAACTATATAAATTATAAAAAGTAACTATAGAAAGTAATTATTGATTATATAAATTTGAATATAAAATTAATTATTATTTAAGTATGTATCTTCTAAATAAAATTGAAATTGATACATATATTATCGAAAATAAAAAATGAATTTATATTATGAATATTATATTACACTATTTTTTTTAACAAATTATATTGCACTACGTAATTAATCATAAATTTAATGAATAATTTATTGATATAATTTTATGCATTGTTACATATTTATCAATTTATAATAAATATTTATTGGATAAATATAAATATCATTTTAATTAGCAGTTTCTATAATAATATGAATTATATATATATATATATATATAAGTCTAACGACCGTGCGAAGTGCGATTTCGTTCTCTAGTATCTTTATATATTAAAAGTGCCTATCTAACGGTATTTCTTGGTTTAACAGAATATACTTAAAAATAAAAGAATATTCTGTTAAATTTAACGATTAGGTTTGATCTTCCGTTAAAAAATAAACCCAATAATTAAACCCAAAAAATTAAACAATCTTTTAAATAAACAATCTTTTAAATATTAATAATCTCTTTTTAAATTAAAAAAATCATCTTAGCCACATATCTCTCTAACAAACCTATCTTGGGAGAATATTAATAATTTTTTTATTTATTTTTTAAAAAAGAAAAATATATATAAAATATCTAGAAAAGATAATATAAAAGAAGATTGATTGTGTTGGCTTAGAGATTTTTGGGCTTGGGCTTAAAAAAATAATTAAAAAAAAAAAAGATGAAATGGGCTGTAATTAGTATTTACCTTATATGTTTGTGCTTATTTTTAGTTTTATTTTTAATTTTACCACCAAGAGGAGAAGGTTGAAAAATATTAGAATATGAAAATATTATTGGTGCTTATTAGTAATTTGCAAAGAATGTGAAAGTCTATAAATATATAGTTGTGTAGCTATTATTAGATATGAAATGAGATAATAGAACTTTTTTCAATTAGAAAATTAATATACATTTTACTATTAATAACATACATTATTATAACACAACTATGTTTTACTTACTAAATATACTAACACATATTTTATTTTTATAAAACAAATTGTTCAAATAATTATATTATTTTAATTATTAATTAAAATAAAAAACTAAAATATTAAATAAAACTAACACTACGTGGCTTGGCACGTAACAATCACCTAGTATATATAAAGAAGAAGTATGAAGCGGTGATGTGACACTCTAAAATTACTATAAAAATTACTATAAAATTATACAATCCGTATAAATTAATTTTTTTATTATTTTTAAATAATATAAATAAATAAATTCTATATAACTAAAATTCTACAATACCACAACCGTATAAACTCTAGTAATATTAAGTTTCCACTAATTTTTTATTTTCTTATTTTTTAATCTAAATTAATTGAGAGATTTTCTTTTACTTTTACTTTGTATATAAGCCCTATTAATATTGGGTTTCTACCAAGAATAGTTAAAGAAAGCTCTGAATGTATTATCATTATTTTTTATAATTTTTTTTTTATTGATCAATACAATTAATTCAATGATTTACTGTGCTATTTTTAATCATAACTTCTTTCATTAACCTCTTTTCTCTTAGGCTACATTTAAATTTAATTGTTATATTATGCTTATTTTTTTTTATGAAACACATTGTTTACTATATTTTATTTTTTTCACTGACATTGTTTACTACTATATTTTATTTTCTCACTGCTTTGTTAGCTTTTTCTCCTCAAAATTTCCTTTCTACTCAATATTATATGATCCAATCTTCTTTCACACACATGTACATATACTACATGCAAAAACACACATAATAAATAAATGTATATATACATATATAGATATACTAGATGAGAGTTACGTTGCGAGCCACGTAAATATTAGTTTTATATAAGTTCTAGTGGTTTTTGTTTAAGAATTCATTAACTAAGCAACGACAACAACAATGGTAGATAGATCTATTTAAGTTTTTCATATTTGTAAAGATTATAAATCTAAACTTTTAACTTTCTTGATTTGAGATTTTGAATTATTCTGATTTATTTGTTTATGAATTTATTGAAATACTTGAATATTTATTGGTTTTGATTTTGAATTGTTCTGATTTACATACTTGAATATTTATATTGATGATTGTTAATGAAATTAGTATATCATGAAGGAAAGAAAAAGAAAAAAAATGGGGCTTTGATTTTTGAGGCCACAATTTCAGTGGTTCATGTAGTTTTGGCAGTGGTGGCCAGCTCTGGACCAGGCCCCAAAGTATCCAACAAAACAGGACACATTGTTTTGTTTCATATCTAAAACGAATATTAAAATGATTATTGTTTCAAATCTTTGATCAATCTTATATAGAGATAAATTCATACATATACAGGTATGGATTAATTGATTGATCAACTATATAAATAAGTATTTATAATTTAGGGATTTACCAGCGAAATTATCGAAGTTCTAATAGAAAGAAAAAAAGAATTCATAAATAAAGGTAGATTATTAATCTAAACCTTAAAGTGAAAGATCGTACCTTAAACCAACCAAAATCGTTGAGAAGTTTCGTGCATACATCAGAGAGCATCATTGGATTTACCCGATTCTTCGATTGGCTTCATCGATTTGAACAACCATGCTTGCTAAATCGCGTGAGAAGGCTGAGAGGAGAACATTTATTTAAGCTCTTTGACCGTCCAATGAAGCAAATCAAATTTCAATTCGACAATGAGGTTCACATTATATGAAAAATACATTAACTTTCAAAAGCTATATATATAAAAATTATTTAAAATCTGCTAACAAAATTAACAAAAAGAGAACATTTATTTAAAATAAGTAAATCTCAGTTTGGTTGTTGAGAAAACTTAAGAAAGAAAAAGAAACCCACAAAAGTAATCATAATAGTCCATTTAAGTCACATACTTTTGGTTACTCCTAGATTATCATTAACCAAACAGAGCAAAATAAAATTTTTAAGAGAGGGGAATCAGAACTTATGTTCAAGAACTAAAAGAGAAAGAAAAAAAGAATAGTTTAGTACTCACAAAATAAAATTTAAAAAGATAGAAAATCTTACTTGCAAATTTCTTCATCCACAACAGAAGAGATTATGAATAGTGGTCTCCGATACAGAGCATTCCTAAGAAAAGATAAGTCTTCATTGGACACCTGCAAGAGAAAACATTTAATTGCTTCAAAAACTTATGTGTGAACAAACATTTGCCTTCTTTTAAATATTCAATCAATACCTGCGAAATCCCCCAAAAATAAATTAAAATAAATTGTAGAATTAAAATAAATCGTTAGAAATTGTAGAATAAGGAATGACTGAAAAGGAAGAACCATACCTGCGAAACCCCAAAAAATAAATTAAAATAAATTAGAGTTTTAACTAAGAAAAATTAGAATGTGAGTCAATATAAAAAAAATTAACAAAACTAAATATATGAAAAATAACATTGTTAAATTGGTAGTTAACCTCCCCAAATTAATTCTAGTTTTTACTATCTATTAATGAATAATAAAATTATTATGGAATGTTCATACCCATTGTGGCATAGCATACAAAGAACTCGACATGGTAAATTTACCACAAAGAAAAATATATGAACAATTAAAAAAGGCCTAGCACAACAAATTTACTTAATATAGACTAATTGACATGATTGGTCATCCAACCTTCACAGCTCTTTTGACCTTGGCAAGGGATCAAAGAAGAAAAATGACATATGACTTACGAGAGGATAGATATGGCTTATCACTTTCATTATCAAAATGTCAACAAACTATGCCTATCAAAACAATAATAGCAAATTAGGACAGATGAAGAAATGATCTACTTGCTTTAAAATTGTTAGATTAAAAATAAAATGAAATAAAATATACCAAATAATGCAAAGAATGGAGACAAAACATACCAGCAAAACTTTAAAATATAGTTCTAACAAATAAAACAATAAGCATAATGTAAGAGTGAAATTATCACAAGCACACGATTCAGAGGTAGTTTGTAGTATGCTGCAACTGGTCCTGTATGCAGTTAAATAAGGAGAGATTCAAGTTAGAGCTAGCAGATATTTAACATTCTTGCAAAGTTTGATTCAATAGAAAATTGAAAATCTGCCGTGTTGTTGAAAATAGAAAATGGATATATGTTGATGAATGATAAGGTAGGTGTGTTGTTTGAGCTAGTGGCATTGATCAACAATATCAATGAGCAAGATAATCTTCAAAGATTGACCAACCAAACTCTTTTTCTTAAACTAATGATCACTTTATAAGAAAGAAAATAACAAAGAAAAATCACTTTCATTCGTTGTGGGTTCAAACAAGCTAGATGGTGAAACGCTCAAAGCTTTTGCCAAACTTTGGGATGCACTTGTTGTTTATAGATAGTGTTGTGAAACAACACCTTAGCAAGAACAAATATAGAACAAGAAAGATCAATAGAACCAATCAATGACAATAATCACAACTATGCAGTAATGTTTAAACCAGAAAACATGAGCATTAAAACATAAAGAACACAAAGAATTTACGAGGTTCGAGCAAGATAACTTGCCTACATCCTCGGCCAGAAACAGCCACAATTATGGCTTTGAGAATTTTATTTGATTGAGCTTCAATGTGAAAGATTACAACAGATACAAAATTACACACTCTAAGAAGCAATGCTTCAGTAATTTTCTTCTCTAATGGCAGTGATCATAGTACAATGTCACTCCAATTTCTCAGCACTCAAGACAACTCTCAATCACCTTTAAAACTCTCTCTTTCTAACTGTACAATTCTTCTCCAAGATCAATCTGTGCAGTGTGAAAGGATGGCCCCTTAAATATTGATCTTGCATCAGTGTTCCAAGTTACCCGAACACCAACTGTCATAACTAACAGTTGGTTAAGTTAGTTAAGTTCGGTAAGGGTAATGATGTCATTTGATATTTGGACAATTACTTTAACAATTATCCACCTTGGACACATATCAAATGATTAGGGGCAGTGTAATGAGTTGTAGCTGTTCTGGACTTAAGCACCCTCAGGCAGTGAGAATGCTAAGCAAATTCAGACAAAGTCTGAACTTTGCTTGAGGAACATATTTGGTTAACATATCAGCAGGATTTTCTTTTGTTCCAATCTTCTTGATTTGTGTCTCCTTCCTTGCAATCACTTCTTTAATAAAATGGAGCTTGATGTCTATGTGCTTGGACCTTTCATGGTACATTGGGTTTTTCATTAAGTGAATAGCACTTTGATTATCACAATGGACAGTGATGTCTTCTCCTTTAAAACCAAGTTCTTCTGTGAAACCTCTTAACCAAATTGCCTCTTAAATGGCTTCAGTAGCAGCCATATATTCTGCCTCTGTGGTGGATAGAGCCACCACCTTTTGTAAGTTTGATTTCCAACTTATGCATCCACCAAAAGCAGTAAATGCATAACCAGTAATTGACCTTCTGGTGTTAATACTCCCAGCATAATCCGAGTCAACATACCCTGCAATTTCAGTCTCAAACTTTGCATTGTCTTTGTATAACAGACCAACATTAGCTGTTCCTTTTAGATATCTTAGAATCCACTTCACAGCCTCCCAATGTGTCTTCCCAGGGTCTGAAATAAACCTGCTCACCATGCTCAATGCATAAGCCAAGTCAGGTCTGGTACAGACCATACAGTACATTAGGCTTCCAACACAGGAAGCATAGGGTACATTGTCCATGTATAACCTGTCTTCTTCATTATCTGGTGCTTGATTTTGAGCAAGTTTGAAGTGTGAGGCAAGAGGTGTAGTGACTGTCTTGGCCTCACTCATACAAAACTTGTCAATAATTTTCTGAATGTATCCTTCCCGAGACAAGAAAATAGAGCCAGGTCTTTGTCTCTTGATGTCTATCCCTAGTATCCTTTTAGCTTCACCTAGGTTCTTCATTTCGGATTCAGAGCTTAGTTGTTCTTTCAGCATGTCTATAGACTTTCTATTCTTTCCAATTATCAAGATGTCATCCACATAAAGTAATAGCCATATAGGGGTCTTGTTGTAGTAAACACATGGGTCATACTCACTTCTTGTGTATCCAATTTGCAACATGAATTCATGGAATCTTAAGTTCCATTGCCTTGGTGCCTGCTTCAAGCCATATAGTGATTTTATAGTAAACAAACTTGATCAATTTCCATGTTCTTGAATCCCTCAGGCTCTTCCATGTAGATTTTCTCTTCTAAACTTCCATGTAAGAATGTTGTCTTTACATCCATTTGATCCATTTCAAGATCAAACATAGCAACCTTAGCCATCATGATTCTGATGGAAGTTTGTTTCACCACAGGAGAAAAAATGTCATTATAGTCAATTCCTTCTCTCTGATTAAACCCCTTAGCAACTAACCTTGCTTTGTATCTGATTTCTTCACCAGGCAACCCTTCTTTGTGCCTAAATATCCATTTGCAACCTATTACTCTCTGTCCTTTAGGTCTAGGTACTCTAATCCATGTTTTATTTCTTTCAAGTGATCCTATTTCATCATTAATGGCACCAAGCCATTTCTTTCTATTCTTTCCAGTGACAGCTTCTGTATAGGTGGTAGGTTCACTGTTTTCGATTTCTTCAGCTGCTGCAAGTGCAAAAGCAATGCAGTCAGCATATCCTAATCTTTCTGGTGGCCTTACTTCTCTTCTAACTCTATCTCTGACCAGTTGGTACTCTTGAAGCTCAGAAGATACTTGTTCTTGCCTTAATTCTTCATCAATGCTGTGTTTTCTTTGTGTTGCAGATGTATCCACCTGATCTGCAACTTCTGCATTCTCCTGGTCTGTCTAAAGTTCAACACTTTGTTGTTCATGGTTGCTCTCTGTATTGATAAGTTTCATTGCCATTTCATGCTCCTTAAACACCACATCTCTACTAATGAAACACTTCTTGTGTCCATCTTCTAGGCACCACAGTTTATAACCCTTGACACCATCAGGGTAACCCAAGAACAAACATTTGATGGCTCTAGGTTCTAGTTTGTCTTGTTTAATGTGAGCAATTGCAGTGTAGCCAAAAACTTTGAGATGATCATATCTGGGCACTTCACCTGTCCAAAACTCTTGAGGAGTTTTAAACCTTAGTGTTGTTGAAGGGCATCTATTAATGAGGTAGCATGCTGTTTGCAGTGCCTCTCCCCAAAATTTCTTGTCTAAAGCAGCACCCTTTAGCATACATCTCACCCTCTCAAGCAATGTCCTGCTCATTCTCTCTGCAATCCCATTTTGTTGTGGTGTTTTCACAACAGTTTTGTGTCTAGCAATACCATTGTCTTGACAAAACTTTGTGAACTGATCTGAGCAATATTCCAACCCATTATTTGTCCTTAGTTTCTTAATCTTCCTTCGTGTCTGATTTTCAATTAGTTTCTTCCAGTTGACAAAAGTCTGAAATGCTTCATCCTTAGATTTGAGTAGAAAAACCCAAACTCTTCTAGTGTAGTCATCAATGATGCTCATGAAGTAGCTAGCGCCTCCAATTGTCTTAGTTCTTGAAGCACCCCAGAGATCAGAGTGCACATAGTCTAGCTTGTCCTTGGTTGTGTGTATTCCTGGAGTGAATTTCACTCTGCTGCACTTACCATATACACATTCTTCACAAAATCCTAGTTCTTTGCCAAGTTTACCTTTGAGAATTCCCTGTTTCTCCAGTTCATAGAGACCTCTCTCACTGACATGGCCAAGTCTCATGTGCCATAGCCTTGTATTGTCTCTATCATAGCTCTTGACAACCAGATTCGAATTTCCCACAATTGTCTTTCCTTGCAGATAGTAAATTCCATTCTTGATGTCTCCCTTCGCACGTGTTAGTATATGAATTATACATTGTGTTAAATTATAATTATAGTGATGTTTAGTTGTAGGAAATAAAATAGAATAGAATTGAAACGAAAAAAATTCTCATTCTATTTCTTTTATTTGTTTGCATTTTAAAATATTTAAATGTCATCTTTATTCTCATTCTTATTTTTATATTTTTATTTTTGCTAATCAAACATCATTTTAATATTTTAGTGATTATATGATAAGATCTCTTGCAAAATTTAAAACTGAAATAAATCACTTTTTTATTTTAAATGTATAATGTATATATTTATATTTTTATGTAGAATAAACAAAACTCTCCCTTAAACTTAGTTTATTAGTTTGTTAATTTTTATTTTTATTTTCTTTGTAAATTTTTTTATGTAATACAATATTATTTTGTGAAATATTTAAATATATTTATTTGAAAGCAAAAATTAAACTATTATTAATAAACCTATGATGTGGTATATTCTTTTCTTTTTTATTATTGTTTATAATAGTATTTTTTGAATATTAAAAATAAAATTTTTATTTTATTTTTCTTTGTAAATTATTTATGTTGCTAAGTTTTTTTTGAGTGTATATATATCTTCTAGGATATATATGTAATTCAACAACAAAAGTCCAAAATATTGTGACTTTTAATTAAGTTATAGATATATATATATATACATACGGTTATTATATATATTTAATTATATTTTCAGTTTTTATTTTTGTTATGCATTTTTTAAATTTTATAACTTAAAAAAGATTTTTAAACTCTTAAAATATGTGTCCTATTTTGGGTCTGTTTCAGTTATGGAATTTTAACTGTATTTTTAGTTTTTTCACAACCTTTCTTTCTTATTTTTCTCTTCTTTGAATTTCCTGCTTTATGTAACTGTGTTGCTCCCGCCTCCCTCACCTTCATCCTTTCCGCCCCCTTCCTCCTTCTTTCTCTGCTCTTTTTGTTTTTTTTTTTTCTGGTTTCTTTGCCTTGTGACTGGTTTTTCAGTGTTTTCTCTTTCCCATAGAACCGTTTTTAAACACTTTTCACTCTATCCTTTCTCTTTGTGAAGACGAGAGAAACATCATCACTTTGCTTGATACTAGTGCTTCTAGTCCCTTACACAGATCAGCCTATACCCTAATTACTCGTGTATTCTTATCTAAACCTGTCTACAAACCAGGATTTTATGAACAAATGTCGGGCCATTAGGGGGTTGTTTTCCAGTGGTGATTAGTGAGTTCAAGTCAGACATGTTCCACATTGCTTTTGGTTGTGAAGGTGACAGGAGAAGAGTGCTCAATAAAGAACCTTGGCATTTTCAGATTCATCTAATTATACTTCTCGCGCCAGATGCTCTACAAAATGTCTCAAAAGAAGACTTAATCTTCACACCTTTCTGGGTCCAAATCTACAAGTTGCCATTCCTAAGTAAGTCTTGGCGGCCCTATAGGCTTCTGTTGGTTGGTGAAGGATGTAGGTACAACTCCTTGAGAGCTCGCTTCACTCTTTTCAGTTGTTGTTTGACGGTTTTGTTTTATCTTGCATGGAGGCCCTTTCTGCTACTGGCAGGCTGTACTCCACCTGTACTCTGTCTTTGGCTTACGTGGACATGCCATGTCAGGTGGATAAACTTTGGGATAACACATATTAATTTTGATTTTATGGTAGATTTTTTGTGTAAATTTTATTTTTTAAATTTCAAAACTAATATCAGTTTAAAATTAATTATAATTTATTTAATTAATTTTAAATATTAGTAGATTTTGAACGTGAAAAAAAAAATATTCTATAAATTTACTTTATTGGTTAGATTTTTTTTAATTTTGATTATTTGTTATCTTATTTTAAATCTAAGGTCAGATATTTTATATTTTATTTATTTAAATAATTTTATAAAATGACCTTATTTGATATTAAAATATGATATAATTTAAATAAAGGATAATCTAGATAATTTTGAAAAAAAAAAACTAACGAGATAATGATCAATTTTTCAAAAATTAGTTATTTTATTTAAATTTAAATTATGAGATTAGATAAATGATATTTATTTATCATTTTATCTTATTAGATATTTATTTTTATATATTAAAAATAACATAATTTTAAAAAGTTAGTTGATAAAGTTGAAAAGATATTTAGGATTGTGTTATCCCAATTTTTGCACTCTGACGTGGCATCACACGTTGGTGACACGTGGAATTGACTCCCCGTATCTGCCCGAAGGAGATATTCTGAACAGAACACCACATATACCTGCACGGACGAAGTCCTCCTAGCCGAGCAATAGACAATCCGAACAACACATCAACACTTAGCAACTTCAGCACTTGCATCGTGAATCGCAAAAGCAATCCCTATAAATCTGGGATCATATCACAGAGATATGGCAAGCTGTCCAAATCCCTCAATCAGTGTATTCTATATATTTAATGTGTAATCTTACCAATTATAGACATTGTAAACAAAAGGGAAACCTTCCCTTAAGCACATAGCCCTATAAATAGTGATCTATTCTCACTGGGCAAAAGGTCGAGATACAAATCAAGGGGAGTAGGCTATTACCGAACTTCTCGGGGCCGAACCTCTTTAAAAACTATGTGTTCTTTATTTATCTTATCATATTACATCTAAATTATATCACTTATCGCTTACAATTAAGACTCATTGTTATTGGCTAAAAGCGAGGTCAATATTTTGGTACTTTCATTGAGAGCAAGGATCACAAACTCGCTCTTTATTTCAAATTTAATCATAAACACGATGGTGGTACAGACTTGTAGAGGCGTGATCGATCCGGTAAATCCACCGGCAGTGGATCCCACACTGTAGAATCCAGGAAATGCAGGGGTTCCACCAGCCACGAATCCTGAACAACCGCCAACTGTGGGTCATGGTGTAACGTCTCCTTTGAATGGAATCGCACCTGGTGTGTAAGAGACTGGAAATACCAGTTTAGCAGCCAACCAGGGTATTCCCAGTACTGGGGTTCCACCAGCAACAAATGTTCGAACAACCGTTGGAGATGACACTGAGATCCAGAATCTCTGTGTTGCTCTTGGACTCATGCAAGTTCATACTAATACTCTACATCATGATCAGGAAGAGCGTCGTGCCGTAGTGAACCTTGCATTTGAGGAGCAAAGGCGTCTGTTCGCAGAATGGATGGATAAAGAGGTGGAAACGTTGAGGGCTCACCAAACAGCCATTGACGACCAAATAAGACAAGCCACCGTACTGATACGAAGAGCCTATCAAGCTACTAATCAGCAACCTGCGGCCAGCATCCCGCTGAGCGAGTCAGACGAAGATTCAGCTGGGAATGCTTCTCAGACCCTGAAAGGCCAATTGCCCAATCCCCGGTAACAGGTTGCAGCTGTGGGGCAAGAGGTAGGCGGCCAGACCTTATCTAGTAATTCATTAGGAGAGGTTATACCTAATAACTCTACCTAGGTTAATGGTTCCGGCCAAATGATCGGCCAGGCCAACCAGTCACTAAGACAACCTAATGCATCTGTATTTAATAGATTGGTAACAACTCATGATCTCAGGGACGATATAAATAGAAGGAGAGGGTTAGACGAACAACATGTCTCGCCAGCCACTCAGCCTGCGGTCCGTACTCAAAATCCAGCTCAAAGAGATCCTGACGTGACCTTGGTCGGCCAAGAGACCGAACAAGTTAATCCATCCGTGCAAGCATAGTTGGATGAACTAAAAAACATGTTCCAAGGTCTGGTCGGTCAGAAGAACAACGATCTAGAGTTAGACCGAGCACATGGATCCCCTTTTTCTCCAGAGTTGCCTCACAAGTTCAAGATGCTGACCTGGAAGATGTATACTGGGAAGGAAGATCCCTTGTCACATCTTAAATATTTTGAAATGCAAATGGACCTACTAGGAGTACGTGGAGATGTATGTTGCAGAGTTTTCCCTGCCACACTCTCAGAAGCCGCCCACCAATGGTATTTCAAGTTGACACCAGGAAGGTTCAACTCGTGGAAGGCTTTCTCCTTAGAATTTCATGCACAATTCTCTTCTTCTCGCCAATGCCTATTGCATTTAAAGGACTTGGTCGAAGTGAAGCAAAGGCCAGGAGAACCTCTCCAAGCTTATATCAACAGATTCATGACAGAGGCGACGAAAATTGCACGGTTAACCGAAGAAGGGAAATTAACCGCAATACTGGGGGGCATCAAAGTTATCGGAGAGCTTTGGAAGGACGTCAAGAGAGACGGACCAGTAGATTCCATGAGTGACTTCCTCGATCATGCAGATGGTTTCATCAAGCTTGAAGAGGCCATTCAGCGAGCAGAAGTCGAGCTTAAACTGAACCAATCACAAGCTCCCTCTGCTGGAACATCCGTTCAGCTCCTTCAGTACCCAATGAATTCAAGCTCGGACGGTTAAAGGTCTAACAACAACAACAACAACAACAACAACAGGCAAGGTGAACAGGCCCCTAGAGAGAATCCTTCCAAGTTCACTACTTTCTCTGTCTTAACTGAGGATTTGGAGACTATCTACATGGCTACTCAGTCAGTAGCTCCGTACAAGAAACCTGCTCCTATGAAAAAGGACATAAGTAAGAGGGACATGTCAAAGTTTTGTCGTTTTCATGGAGATTATGGCCATGATACCAACGAATGCGACAATTTGAAGTGGGAAATTGAATTCTTAATAAGAAATAACAACCCGCATGTGCAAAAATATGTCAAGACCGATCAAAATTAGAGGGTCGCCCAAGCAGACAATAACCAAGATTTACTGCCACCACCAGTAGATGGGCATTTATAAGTCATTATTGGAGGCCCACACATAGCTGGAGATTCAGGCAAAGCCTGGGAAAGGTATGCCCGAACATTACAACACGAGCAAGAAGAAATGGTCCTGGCCGTCGAAGAAAGGAAGCCAAAAATACCACAGGTAGGGGAACCCACCGTAACATTTAATTTCCCGCACAACGATCCGTTGGTCGTGGAAGTCCAGATAGCCAACAAAATGGTGGCCCGAACTATGATAGATAATGGAGCCTTTGCAAATATTTTGTTCAAAACACCATATGAAAAAATGGGGCTCCAACTCAAAGACTTAACCCCTGTCTTCAGGCCGTATATGGTTTCTCCAGCCAGAGTGTTGCACCTCTAGGGCAAATTCGCCTACACCTCACTATTGGGAAAGCTCCGAAGAGCATAACTGTAATGGCACAATTTTTGATACTGGATGTTCCATCAGCCTTTTATGTCATGTTAGGCCGACCAGCCTTATATGACCTAAAGGCTATCACGTCGATATTTCATTCGTGCCTTAAGTTTCCAACAAAGAATGGGGTCGGGTGCCTGAGAGGAAATCAATAAGTTGCACGAAAATATTACAACCTTGCCCTAACCAAGGCTAAAAAGGAAGTATCCTCTAGTCAGAGTTCGGACAAGGGAAAAGACATTGCTAAATAGGGAACCGCCCAAGGCGGGGATGAAGATGTGGATCCCCGACTTGGAGAACCAAATACAAATGTTGGTCCAACGGAAGAACTAGAAGAAATTGGAATCGACTCGAATGTTCTGACCAGGAAACTCAAAATTAGGAAAGGTTTGCTGCTCGAAGTAAAATCAGCATTGATAAAATTTCTGAGAGCAAACCTGGACATTTTTGCATGGTCACATGAGGACATGATTAGAATCGATCCTTCTATAATTTCACACGTCCTGAATATTGATCCTAATTTCTGGCATGTTCAACAAAAAATAAGATTGTTGGACAAAGAACGAGCCCTATCACTAAAAGAAGAGGTAGTTTAGCTGCGCAACAACAATTTCATAATTGAAGCTTTCTACCCAGCCTGGGTTGCTAATCCTGTACTAGTACCCAAGCCGAACAAAAAGTGGCGAGTATGTATTGACTTCACCAACCTCAATAAGGCGTGCCCAAAGGACTGCTTTCCACTTCCAGGAATAGATCAACTTGTGGATGCAACAACAGGACACAAGATATTAAGCTTCATGGACGCCTATTCGGGGTACAATCAAATCAAGATGCACCCACCAGATAAAGAACATACAAGTTTCCGAACAGATATAGGTTTGTACTGTTATAAGGTCATGTCATTTGGTCTCAAGAATGCCGGAGCTACATACCAAATATTGGTAAATAAAATATTCAAAGACTAGATCGTACGAAATATGGAAGTGTACGTGGATGACATGCTTGTCAAATCTAGGAAGGATGGGGGCATATAGATGACCTGGACGAATGCTTCAAAGTCCTCGGAAAATACAACATGAAACTCAATCCTCTAAAGTGCTCCTTCGGAGTCAGCTCGGGTAAAATTCTGGGCTTTATTGTCAATGCCCGAGGAATTGAAGCTAATCCAGAGAAAATTAGAGCCCTCCTAGATATGAAATCGCCAACAAAAACCAAGGAAGTTCAAAGTTTGACTGGTCGGATTGCCGCACTCAGCAGATTTGTTTCAAAGTCAACAAACAAGTGTGTCCCATTCTTCAACATCTTGCGAGGAAATAAGCAATTTGAATGGACGAAGGAATGCAAAAAGGCCTTTCAAAAGCTAAAAACGCAGCTAGCAAAACCTCGTGTACTCTCAAAACCTCTGGACTGAGAAGAGTTAGGAATATACATGGCTGTCACGAAACATGCTGTAAGTGCCGTACTGATCAGAGAAGAGAACAATATCCAACACCAGGTCTACTACATCAGCAAAAGGCTCATTGAAGCTGAAGGTCGGCACCCATTGATAGAAAAGCTAAGGTCCTACTTTCAAGCTCATCTTGTTCGGGTGTACACCGACCAACCATTACGCCAAGTATTGCAAAAACCGGATGCCTTCGGACGGTTGCTCAAATGGGCAGTGGAGTTGAGCCAGTACGAGATTATCTTTCAGCCCATGGTTAAAGGTCAAGCCTTAGCAGATTTTGTGGTTGAATGTACGGGTAAAGAAGAAAGCATTTTAGTAAGCAACCTAGAGCCAGTACAAGTATCTCAGCCGTGCGATGGTGAAGACAGGCTGACTTGGAAGCTACATGTGGACGGGTCGGCTACGAATCAGTTGTCCGGTGAAGGAATCGCCCTTGTCACACATGGGGGGCAACACCTGCACGCTGCGGTCAAATTTGAATTTAAGGCATCCAATAATGAAGCTGAATATGAAGCTCTTATCGCCGGCCTAAGACTTGCTCGGGAAATGAAAGCCGAACACATTGAGATCTATAGTGACTCACAGTTGGTGGTAAATCATGTATCCGGAGAGTACGAGGCTCGGGGGGAGAAGTGATGGAATATATTTTACCAAGATCTAGATTTACTAACAAGTATGTTTTTAACATCCTAATATGAATTTCTAAAACGATGAAAATAAGCACATAAAAGGTATGAGAAACCTTACAGTGGTTGCAGCAGAATTAAATGACTCCTTCCGCTCAGATCTCTAACCCTTGTATCCTTTCTGTAGCAGAGTATCACCAAGATTTGAGCCCGATTCTCCTTCTTGTTGTTTGGATTCTTCACAGTCTTACATATTATGATTGAGGACTCACTTGTTATGTGTGGGCATGCACTCAATCACTAATGGCTGAATTTTGGTTTGTGAAGAAGAGGCTATGGTATTTCGAATTGAAGAAGAAGAAAAGGAAGAGGTCTCATAAACCTAGAGAGAAAAACTAGGTTTTTAGCTTTGGAGGCATTAGTTGGATAATGAGACCATATCCTTCCTTTTATATTAATTTCCAATAGGGTTAGGGTTGAATTATTTGAAATAAAAAATTGATAAAAATAGAGTAAAAATGACACATAGTGGCCGGCCACTTAATGGGCCCAACACTAGGTTTTTGTCATTTTTCTCAACTATTTTATCTATTTTCCACAAATACCACTTTTAGCAATTTCAACCCTATAAATGCCAAAACTATTTATTTAATAATTAAAATAATTATCAAATAAAATTGTCATTTATAATATTTATTAATTAGACTCCACAAAGTCTCTTAATTAATAAATTAACTCTAAAATACCATTTCTTCACAATCAAGCTATAACATAGTAAAAATTCACAGACTAAATTAAAATTAATTAATTAAAATCAATTAACCGAGTCTTACAAGCAGTTTGTCTCAACTAGTATAGGGACCATGAGCCTATATAACCGAGCTTCTAATAAGCAGATATAGAATTTACCAAGTAAATTCTCTAACTTATTAATTCCTCGTTGAACCACTATAGAACTTGGAATTGCACTCTCAGTTACATAAAATGCTCTATATATTCCATGATATAGATACGTTATTAATTATCCATTGTTATAATCCCAATAATCAATGCTCCTCTATAGATGATTTACATTGCATAGGGACAAAATTGCCGTTACACTCTTTCAATGTATTTTATCCTTAAAACACTTAGCCACCTATAAATGATATTTTAGTGAACTAATATAATCACTAAAATGAGCGCTCTATCATTTATCTCTATTTAGCCAAGCTCGAAGGAAATCGTCATTTCACTTCTATGTCTGGATAGAAGCTATAGATTCCATATCTATGATTAGCGCTCCCACTCAATTGTACTATCGTGTTCCCAAATTTTACGTATCACTCGGGTCAAAAATTAGGCTTAACTAACAAATCAACGAACACAAATAACACTCTTGAGATCGAACCTAACCATCTCAGGATTGAGATTATTTGATCTAGGATCAACTAGGTGATATTGAATTGAATAGATATTACGGTAAGATTATCATATCTAATTCAAATTCAATATCGGTCCCTTTGAATGCATACTCCATACATCCAACCCAAGCTTACTTTAACCAATGCCCTGGAAAGGACATAGCACTTATCCAAGGTGCAAGTAAACTACGTTGTAGATTATCATATCAGTTAAACCCTATGTACTGATAAATCTAGGAATACATTTAATCACACAATCTTGATTACTTTCCACTGTGTTGACAACACAATAAACAAGAGTATCAGTGTGATAAGGGTTTGGATGAATTTATTAATCAAATAAGTAAATAGATGATCACATGAACCAAATAACACATTACACAAGTAATGAAATTAAATTTGTTTCTTTATTGATTTGAATAGAAAAGATTACTTTAAAATAAAGTTTTATTTAGGGCACAAAGCCCAACAAGAAGATGATAGCATATCTGAGCAAAATACACGATCTGCTCGCACAATTCGAAAGCTATGCTCTCAAGCAAATTCCAAGGGAAGAAAACACAATCGCCGATGTATTAGCTCGATTTGCAAGGAGCAACATAAATGATAAAGCAAATTTGATTCCTATCAAGTTTCTCAAAAAATGTAGTATCATTGGCACGAAAGAGGTTGAAATGATTGATACATCCCCAAACTGGATGACGCCAATAGCAGCCTACCTCAACACTTGGGAGCTCCAAGATAACAGAAACGAAGCTCGAAAAATGAGGAGAAAGGCTGTACGGTACATCATTGTAGAGGGAGTTATGTATAGAAGAGGATTCTCCATGCCAATAATCAGGTTTGTCACACAAGAAGTGTTGGGTTTTGTGCCCTAAATAAAACCCATTTCAATATAATCAGATTTACTAGTTAATAAAGATCAGAAATAACATTTTATGTTGCATGGTTCACATGATTTATTTCATGATTATTTAATGTATAAATTCTACTAAGTCCAGAACACATGTATTTGTTAATGATTATAGTGTTGTCAGCACAATGGAATATAATCTTCATTATATGTTCGAAAGTTTAATTCCCTGATTTGTCAGTTCACTGAATTTAGACTGGCATGATAATCAACGATAGGTATTCATACACCTTGGATAAGTTATATGTCCTTTCCAGGGCATTGGCAAAGTTTACCAGTATCGGATGTATGGAGTATACATTGGAAGGGACTGATATTGAACTTTGATTAGATATGTTAAATTTACCGTAATATCTCTTCAATTCAATATCACCTAGTTGATCCTAGATGAAATGATCTTAATCTTGATATGATTAGGTTCGATCTCAAGAGTATTATACATGTTATTTGATTTGTTAGTTAAGCCTACTTTTGGGTCAGGGTGATACGTACATTTTGGGAACATGATAGTATAATTGAGTGGGAGCGCTAAACATAGATATGGAATCTATAACTTCTATAGGTATTTAGAAGTGAAACGATGATTTCCTTCGAGCTTGGCTAAACAGAGATAAATGGTTGAGTACTCATTTCACTTCGCTGAAATATCATTTATACGGAGCTAAGTGTTTTAAGGATAAAATACATTGAAGGGTGTAACGGTAATTTTGTTGGGTTTTATGCCCTAAATAAAACTCCATTTCAATGTAATCTATTTTATTCAACATCAATAAAGAAACAGAAGTATTTTTCATTCATTTGTGTATGTTTTGGTTCACCTTATCACTTGCTTGTCTATTTGATTTATAAATTCATCTACAACTCTTTTCACATACTTGATCCTGTTTATTGTGTTGTCAACACTTTGGAAAGTAAACATGACTATGTGAATAAAGTTTCCTAGATTTATCAGACACAGGGTTTTACTGATATGATAATCTACAACAAGAGTTTACTTGCATTTGGAGAAATGCTATGTTCTTTCCAGAACATTGGTTAAAGTAAAGCTCAGGTTGGATGCATGGAGTATGCATCGGAAGGGACCGATATTGAACATTGACTTAGATTTATTAAACTTACCGTAATATCTATTCAAGTCAATATCACCTAGTTGATCCTAGATCAAATGATCTTAATCCTGTTATGATTAGGCTCAATCTCAGGAGGCTATTTGTGTTCTTTGATTTGTTAGTTAAGCCTACTTTAGGTCAGGGTTATACGTACATTTTGGGAACACGGTAGTGCAATTGAGTGGGAGCGCTAACATAAACATGGAATCTATAGCTTCTATCTGGCAAATAGTAAGCAAAGGATGATCTCCTTCGAGCTTGACCAAACGAAAATAAATGGTGGAGTACTCATTTCACATAAGCTGAAATATCATTTATACGGGGTCAAGTGTTTTAAGGATAAAATACATAGTAGGGTGTAACGGTAATCTAATCCCTTTACAGTGTAGATCATTCATATAGATGATCATTGATCAAATTAGGATTATAACAATGGATAACTAATGATGTCTCTATATGGTGGAACATATAGAGCATTCTATATACTGAAAGTGCAATTCTAAGTTCTATGCGTGGATTCAACGAAGAATTAATAAGTCAGTGAATTTAGGTAATAAATTCTTGATCTGCTTATTGGAAGCTCGGTTATATAGACCCATGGTCCCCCCACTAGTTGAGATAATATTGCTTGTAAGACTCATGTAATTGGTTTTGATTAATCAATTATAATTCTCAAATTAGACTATGTCTATTTGTGATTTTTTTCACTAAGTAAGGGCGAAATTGTAAAGAAAGAGTTTTAGGGGCATATTTGTTAATTATGATACTTTGTATGGTTCAATTAATAAATATGATATGACAATATTATTTAATAATTATTTATGGTTATTAAATAGTTAGAATTGGCATTTAAATGATTGAATTAGAAAATTTGCGTTTTTGAGAAAATCAGATGCAAAAGTGATAAAGCTGAAAAATTGCAAAAAGTGAGGCCCAAATCCACACTGCCATGGTCGGCGACTTTTATAGGAATTATCCTCTGATATTTTCATTATTTTAATGCCAAATAATTCAAACCTAACCCTAGTGGAATGCTATAAATAGATAGTGAAGGCTTCAGGAAAATTACACTTTTCATTCAGAAAAACCTGAGCCTTCTCTCTCTACCTTGGCCGCCCACTCTCTCTCTCTCTCTTCTTCCTTAAGATTTCGAAATACTTAGTGATTAGAGTAGTGCCCACACACAGCAAGTGATACCTCAATCATAGTGAGGAAGATTGTGAAGAAAGACTTTCAGCAAGAAGGAGTTTCAGCACTAAAGAATCAGAGAAAGAGATCCAGTTCAGATCTTGATAATACTCTGCGACAGAAAGGATACAAGGGTTAGAGATCTGAATGGAAGGAGTCATATTATTCCGCTGCACCCAATGTAAGGTTTCCTAAACTTTATATGTGTTTATTTCATCGTTTTAGAAAGTTCATATTTAGGGTGTTAATCAACATACTTGTGAGTAGCTCTAAGATCCTGGTAAAATAATTTCCAACAACTGGCCTCAGAGCCATGGTAATTTATTTGCTTGCAAGAAATTTGGACTTTAAAACGATTGTTTGATGTTTTGGATGGTATCATGTTGTATTGAGTGTTATATGATGATTGATTGATGTTTGTGAATTTTCGTGAAAAATAGTTGAATATCTGTTTCTGGAATTATTTTAATTGGATAGTACGGAAAAAACTAAGGAAGTTGCTTTTTTACAGAACTCAATTTCGATTTAATTTGAATTAGTTATGATTTTTTGAAGTTTCAAAAAAAATCTAGGAATCGGGCAACCAGCATCCGCGCGCGGAAATCATGCTGGTGACCCTCCTGTGCCGAGAAACCTCGACAGTGCACTCCTATGCGCGCGCGGACGGGTATGCACAGCATACCTTGTGCATACCCGTCCGTACAGCTCGCATTTTTTTTTTTCGTTTTTCTTCGATTTTTCATGCTATTTCATGGATTTAAGTTCTGATTTTTTGTGTAGTTCTGTATTTATACATTTACTATTCCTAATTCAATTATAATTATCATAACTAAATTAATTAATATTTTTTAAATTTAATTCATGATATTAGTGTAATTTGGATTTGAAAAATAATAAATATCTATCTTTTTGCTTAATTATCTATCTTATTTTTAAATTTGATTATATCTTATCTTATTTTTTAAATTTAAGGTCAGATATTAAATTTTTTAAATTAAATTTTTGCTAACTTTTAAATTTTGTTATTTTATTTATTTAAATTACATTTAAAATCTGAAAAAGATATTGATTTATCTTTTTTAATTTTTTATTTATTTTTTATTTATAAAATAACATTAAATTTTTTAAAAGTAGTTAGAAAATTTTGAAATGATATTTAGGTTGGTTGAAACCTAATTTTTCAAAATTGTAGGTTTAATTTTAAATATTTTTTTAATTTCGAAACTTTTAAATTTTATTTTATTTTATTATTTTCGAAAATAATTTTTTTTATATTTAATTATTTTTATTTTCGAAATTATTTATTTAAAATTAAATAAATCCTACATCTAACTATTCAGCTAACCTTGTTGCAGGAGTATATGTTTTAGCTTGTTTGTAAGCTTTTAAAACCTATTATTGCTTGATTGCAAATAGCCATTGTTAACTTGTTGACAGATCCAATGATATGATTTTAACTCATGGCTCCCTTGGTCAAGTAAATAATTTGTAACAGGTATATTTACAATCTTCTTTCATCTGTGTATGACCTAGCAACATGATAGGATCCATCCAAATTGTGTGCCTGTGTGAGCCTATGTGTTTAATTTCATTATAGATGCATATAGGTTGTTGTTGCTAAATAAAATATCATAGTTCTTGATAGATTTTATTTAGGCCCATTTAGTTTTTGGGCCTATTCAATTAATAACAGTTGTTCATTTTAAGATTAAATTCCTCTCTTTTGGGCCTTGTGTGAGAGTTGGGAGCCATAGAAGTGGGTACGACATACTGAACCCAGCACCCCCTCACATGAACCACCCCAATTGTGAAGGCCCATTTGTCTGATTTGAATAACTGTACTAGGTTAATTAAATTAGTTTAACCTAATAAAATTGATTAGCAACATAATTAATTTCATTTATTTTGAAATTAATTTAAGAAAACCATAGTTTAAAGAATTTTATATTCTAAGCTAAACTATATGTATTTTCTTGTATTTAATTAAATATAGAATTATAACCATCTAGATTCTTTCTGAAGCTTAATTTAAATTTTTCATTAAATATTCCTATTTAAGTTGATATTTAGTTATCTATAACTAACCAGCTTAAATCTGAATATCTTTTGGATTTAAAATTTATAAATTAAGTTGAGGAATTTTAGGCATTGGTTATTAAGATTCTTTAGATATTTTTTAAGCTGATATTTTTTCAAATATCAACTTAAAATGGAATATTTTCAAATTAAGTGGTTACAACTTAATTTTAATTTAATTAAGTCTAATTTGAAAGATATTTAAGTTGATTTTTTAGATTCTTCTAAAACAACTTAAACAATATATTTTCAAATTTGTTCCATTATATTCGAATATATTTTTCGAATTTAAATAATAATTGAAATTTAATTAAAGTTGATTTTTTATTTAAACCAACTTTAATTTGTAATTTTTCATTATTATAATATGGAACTTGCTCGATATTTATTCGAATTTATTTTTCGAATTTAAATAATAATTGAAATTTAATTAAAGTTGATTTTTTATTTTAACCAACTTTAATTTGTAATTTTTCATTATTATAATATGGAACAGATGATTAAATAAAATACATATTTTTTTTAAATAATGAGCTTTAATCAAAAGATATTCGATCTCCATTGTTGGTCTTACAATAGTTAAATTTTTTCAATATAACCTCAAGACGCTAGACTTCGTCCCCCTATGGATGGTTATTCGTTGAACACTTTTAACACCGTAAGATTTCATTTGATAAGTGTTTTGTGAGTTTTCGTCTCTATTAGACTCTCCTCTACGGTGACTACTTAGAGATAAACTCATAAAACATGAAACAATGGTGGAAGCTCATAAAATGAGAATAACCTTAACTCTCGCCTACCAGGACAACGTTGGATTCTCATTTTGATCGAATAAAAGGTTGCTAAAATGTTTAATTTTAGATGAGCTGACTACTCTATTCAACTAATGTTATCTTTGACTCTCGCCTACCGGGACACTGTATTTCATTATGTTAGAAACCTTGGAAAATAAACTATGTTAGATTTAGTATTTTTATAACATATGTGATTATTTGTTATTTTCTGAACTTGTGTATGAATTTTGAACCAAAACTTTACTTCTGTTTTATTGATGTGTTGTAGTGCCAATAACCCTCTTCCCATTCCACTCCTAGTTAATATCTTAGCAATTGAACTTGAAGTTATAAACTCCTTGTCAGAGTAATACTTCACATATGCTCATGATGGACTTTAAATTCCTGAAAGCAAGTAAGCTGGGAATTGTTCACTCTGAAGAGCAAATAGTTCATACCTCCATAAATCCTACTATTTCAAGCTTAGTTGAGAAGATAAGAGAAAGTGATTCCACTTCCTCAAGTTATACTTCACAACAAATTGTACCATCAAGAACAACAAATCACAAACGAATAGGCAGTAATGCTTTAGTCTTCGAATCATGTGTGTTAGAGAATGATAAATCCGTTTAGATTCTTAATTCTGGGTCTACAAACCATGTAAGTTGTTAATTACAATTGCTTGAGAATTGGAATTATTTGAAATCCGGAGAGTTGAAACTTAAGGTTGGTAATGGCGAAATGGTTTCGGTTAGAGCTAGAGGAAAAGCCAAACTCAAGTTTCAAAACAGAATTTTGGAATTAGACAATGTCTTATACATTCCGAATTTCAGTAGAAACTTGGTTTCTGTTTCATGCTTACAATTGCAACAATACAAATTAGATTTTTCGAGTTCTGGTTCTACCATTTCTCGAAATGACATTCATATTTGTGTTCCATCCATGGAACAGGGGCTTTATGTTCTTAGACCAGAAACACCATTTGCCCTACATAACGAACTTTTTAAAGTAGCTAAACCTAGAAACCACAAAAAGCAAAAGATCGATGATGATAATGAAACATATCTATGGCATTTACGTTTAGGTCATATAGGCTTTGATAGACTCAATAGGCTAACCAAAGACGGTCCATTGAAAAATGTCGTCTTAGGTGAACTGCCAGTATGCGAGTCCTGCTTGGAAGGAAAAATGACTAAACATTCTTTCTCTGCAAAGGGAGAGCGTGCCAAACAACCCCTAGGGTTAGTGAATTCCGATGTCTGCGGACCTTTGAATGTAAAAGCCCGAGGTGGTTATGAGTACTTTGTCACTTTCATTGACGATTACTCTAGATATGGACATATTTACCTTATGCATAAATATCTGAAACATTTGCAAAGTTTCAGGAATTTCACGCATTGGCTCAAAACCAATTAGGTAAATCATTAAAGATCTTGCGAACTGATAGGGGTGGAGAATATATGGATATGCAGTTCAAAGATCATTTAATTGAACTTGGAATTGAATCCCAATTAACTGACCCTAGCACTCCACAACAAAATGGAGTTGCAGAAAGACGGAATCGCACGCTTTTGGAAATGGTTAGGTCCATGCTTAGTTTTTCAACTCTACCTACGTCCTTTTAGGGATATGCAATTCAGATGGAAACCGACATTTTAAATGTTGTTCCATCTAAATCAATCCCTAAGACACCTTTAGAACTATGGATTGGTCGTACACCTAGTTTACGCCATTACAGAATCTGGGGGTGCCCTGCTCATGTCTTAAGAAAGAAAGACGGCAAACTTGAGTCACGAACTGAAGTTTGCATGTTTGTCGGAAATTCTAAAGAGACTAGGGGTGGACTATTTTATAGTCGCAAGCATGATAAAGTGTTTGTTTCGACAAACGCCACTTTCCTTGAAGATGACTATATTAAGAATTTCAAATCACAAAGTAAAGTAGTGTTGGAGGAAATGCTTTCATATATAAGTCCTTCCAATGTTCCGTCCTCTTCCACTCGTGAAGAGGACAATCCCACTCCCTCAGTCGAACCAACTGAGAGAACTACTGCTAAAGTTTCTGTTCAGAAGATCAGCGCTCCTCGTCGTAGTGGGAGGGTTTCAACAAAACCAACTCGTTATGGCTTGGATGGTGAAATCAATATGGTCGTTGGTGACGGTATTGAAGACGATCCATTAACCTATAAACAGGCAATGGCTAGTCCGCAACGGAAACGATGGTCGGCCGGCATGGATTCAGAAATGGATTCCATGAAAAAGAACAAAGTCTGGGAATATGTAGACGCACCTGATGACTATCATCCAATCGGATGTAAGTGGGTTTACAAGAAGAAAAGAGGCGTTGGAGGCAAAGTCGAAACTTTTAAAGCTAGACTTGTAGCCAAGGATTATACCCAAAGAGAAGGTGTGGACTATGAGGAAACTTTTAGTCCTGTTGCCATGCTCAAATCCATCCGAATTCTTCTCTCCATAGCTGCTGCTTTCGATTATGAAATCTGGCAAATGGATGTCAAGACTGCCTTCCTTAATGGGGTACTTGAAGAAACTATCTATATGGAGCAACCAGAAGGCTATGTTCTTCCAGGGTAGGAAAAGAAAGTTTGCAAATTAAATAGGTCTATTTATGGACTTAAGCAAGCTTCTCGCTCATGGAACAAAAGGTTTAATGAAATCATCAAGACCTACGGCTTTCTTCAGAATGAAGATGAACCTTGTGTTTACCAACTCAAGGAAGACCAAGTAGTAGTATTCCTGGTCCTTTATGTTGATGACATTTTGATTATTGGAAACAGTATCAAGAAAATGACTCACATCAAGGAATGGCTCAACACTCAATTCGATATGAAAGATTTGGGTGAAGCAGCCTATGTTCTTGGTATTCAGATTATCAGAAACCGGAAGAACAGATCTCTTGCTCTCTCTCAAACAACCTACATAAACAAAGTTTTAGAGAGATTCTCCATGAACAACACCAATGGGGCAAACATGCCTTCTAGATATGGTATTCGTCTATCTAAGGAACAGTCTCCTACTGATCCTCAATAGATAGAGGACATGGCGAAAATTCCCTATGCTTCTGCAGTTGGAAGTCTTATGTATGCAATGTTATGCACTAGACCTGACGTCTGCTATGCAGTGGGAATCGTGAGCAGGTATCAGTCAAATCCAGGACAACAACATTGGAATGCAATTAAGTATATTCTGAAATACTTAAAGAGTACGAGGAATCTTGTGTTAGTCTACAAGGGTGGTGCTTTAAATCCCATAGGCTACACTGATTCAGATTTCCAGACAAGTCTTGAAGATAGGAAATCTACATCTGGGATGGTGTTTACTCTTGGGGGTGGAGCAGTGGTTTGGAGAATTGCAAAACAAACCGCGATATCAGACTCGACTATGGAAGCTGAATACATAGCTGCAGCCGAAGCTGCTAAAGAACTTGTCTGGCTAAGAAAGTTCTTCACCAGCATCGGTTTCGTGCTTGGAATGGAAAAGCCTCTGGTCCTACTTTGTGATAATAATGGAGCGATAGCTAACAGTAAGGAACCTTGAAGCCACAAGAGAAGCAAACACATTGTAGAGGGAGTTATGTATAGAAGAGGATTCTCCATGCCAATAATCAGGTTTGTCACACAAGAAGTGTTGGGTTTTGTGCCCTAAATAAAACCCATTTCAATATAATCAGATTTACTAGTTAATAAAGATAAAAAATAACATTTTATGTTGCATGGTTCACATGATTTATTTCATGATTATTTAATGTATAAATTCTATTAAGTCCAGAACATATGTATTTGTTAATGATTATAGTGTTGTCAGCACAATGGAATATAATCTTGATTATATATTCGAAAGTTTAATTCCCTGATTTGTCAGTTCACTGAATTTAGACTGGCATGATAATCAACGATAGGTATTCGTACACCTTGGATAAGTTATATGTCCTTTCCAAGGCATTGGCAAAGTTTACCAGTATCGGATGTATGGAGTATACATTGGAAGGGACCGATATTGAACTTTGATTAGATATGTTAAATTTACCGTAATATCTATTCAATTCTATGTCACCTAGTTGATCCTAGATGAAATGATCTTAATCCTGATATGATTAGGTTCGATCTCAAGAGTATTATACATGTTCTTTGATTTGTTAGTTAAGCCTACTTTTGGGTCAGGGTGATACGTACATTTTGGGAACATGATAGTATAATTGAGTGGGAGCGCTAATAGATATGGAATCTATAACTTCTATAGGTATTTAGAAGTGAAACGATGATTTCCTTCGAGCTTGGCTAAACAGAGATAAATGGTTGAGTACTCATTTCACTTCGCTGAAATATCATTTATATGGAGCTAAGTGTTTTAAGGATAAAATACATTGAAGGGTGTAACGGTAATTTTGTTGGGTTTTATGCCCTAAATAAAACTCCATTTCAATGTAATCTATTTTATTCAACATCAATAAAGAAACAGAAGTATTTTTCATTCATTTGTGTATGTTTTGGTTCACCTTATCAATTGCTTATCTATTTGATTTATAAATTCATCTGAAACCCTTTTCACATACTTGATCCTGTTTATTGTGTTGTCAACACTTTGGAAAGTAAACATGACTATGTGAATAAAGTTTCCTAGATTTATCAGACACAGGGTTTTACTGATATGATAATCTGCAACAAGAGTTTACTTGCATTTGGGGAAATGCTATGTTCTTTCCAGAACATTGGTTAAAGTAAAGCTCAGGTTGGATGCATGGAGTATGCATCGGAAGGGACCGATATTGATCTTTGACTTAGATTTATTAAACTTACCGTAATATCTATTCATGTCAATATCGCCTAGTTGATCCTAGATCAAATGATCTTAATCCTGTTATGATTAGGCTCAATCTCAGGAGGCTATTCGTGTTCTTTGATTTGTTAATTAAGCCTACTTTTAGCTCAGGGTGATACGTACATTTTGGGAACACGGTAGTGCAATTGAGTGGGAGCGCTAACATAAACATGGAATCTATAGCTTCTATCTGGCGAATAGTAAGCAAAGGATGATCTCCTTCGAGCTTGACCAAACGAAAATAAATGGTGGAGTACTCATTTCACATAAGCTGAAATATCATTTATACGGGGTCAAGTGTTTTAAGGATAAAATACATAGTAGGGTGTAACGGTAATCTAATCCATTTACAGTGTACATCATTCATATAGAGGATCATTGATCAAATTAGGATTATAACAATGGATAACTAATGATGTGTCTATATGGTGGAACATATAGAGCATTCTATATACTGAAAGTGCAATTCTAAGTTCTATGCGTGGATTCAACGAAGAATTAATAAGTCAGTGAATTTAGGTAATAAATTCTTGATCTGCTTATTGGAAGCTCGGTTATATAAACCCATGGTCCCCCCACTAGTTGAGATAATATTGCTTGTAAGACTCATGTAATTGGTTTTGATTAATCAATTATAATTCTCAAATTAGACTATGTCTATTTGTGAATTTTTTCACTATGTAAGGGCGAAATTGTAAAGAAAGAGTTTTAGGGGCATATTTGTTAATTATGATACTTTGTATGGTTCAATTAATAAATATGATAAATGACAATATTATTTAATAATTATTTATGGTTATTAAATAGTTAGAATTGGCATTTAAATGGTTGAATTAGAAAATTTGCGTTTTTGAGAAAATCAGATGCAAAAGTGATAAAGCTGAAAAATTGCAAAAATTGAGGCCCAAATCCACACTGCCATGGTCGGCGACTTTTATAGGAATTATCCTCTGATATTTTCATTATTTTAATGCCAAATAATTCAAACCTAACCCTAGTGGAATGCTATAAATAGATAGTGAAGGCTTCAGGAAAATTACACTTTTCATTCAGAAAAACCTGAGCCTTCTCTCTCTACCTTGGCCGCCCACTCTCTCTCTCTCTCTTCTTCCTTAAGATTTCGAAATACTTAGTGATTAGAGTAGTGCCCACACACAGCAAGTGATACCTCAATCATAGTGAGGAAGATTGTGAAGAAAGACTTTCAGCAAGAAGGAGTTTCAGCACTAAAGAATCAGAGAAAGAGATCCAGTTCAGATCTTGATAATACTCTGCGACAGAAAGGATACAAGGGTTAGAGATCTGAATGGAAGGAGTCATATTATTCCGCTGCACCCAATGTAAGGTTTCCTAAACTTTATATGTGTTTATTTTATCGTTTTAGAAAGTTCATATTTAGGGTGTTAATCAACATACTTGTGAGTAGATCTAAGATCCTGGTAAAATAATTTTCAACAAATTTAGTCCCTGTACAATGTAGATCATCTATTAGAGGATCATTGATCAAATTGGGATTATAACAATAGATAATTTATAGCGTATCTATATCGTGGAACATTTAGAGCGTTCTATATGACTGAGAGTGCAATTCTAAGTTCTATGCGTGGATTCAACAAAGAATTAATAAGTTAGTAGATTTACTTTATAAATTCTTGATCTGCTTATTGGAAGCTCGATTATATAGGCCCATGGTCCCCATACTTGTAACACCCTAACTAACTTAGGCGTATTACGTGATTTTTAAACGTACTGTGCAGCTCGTTGCTAATCAACGAGGTTTATGGAAAAACGTGATTAATTAAAATTTTGCTTTTTAATTAAACTTATAAACCATATTATAAAAGTCTCGGGATCCCGATTTACAAAATCATTTACAAACGTTTTAACTATTTAACTTTTACATCAAAATAAAGTCGTCTAACGACCAGTTACAAAATCTCAGCCTTGCTGTCCCGAGGATCGTACGCTCCAGGCCTAACCGCCCCGACATGTACAATCTCATAAGCTCGCTCACGGTCCATCAGCTACAGCCTTGCCTTTACCTACACATGAACGTAAACTGTGAGTCGACAGACTCAGTAAGAAAAGCATAATAATATCATACATAAAACTAACTGCCGTGTCCAACACGATACTGAGTCCCGCTACTGCCATGTCCAACATGGTACTGAGCTACTACTGCCATGTCCAACATGGTACTGAGTTTTGAACGTTCAGGGGACGGTACTATTGACAAGTATCCTCCTGATCGGTCGAACCGGTCATACTCCGCCGTGGTCATACTCCGGCTGTACCGACGGGATAGGTCAATAGCACCGAACCACCAACCAAGTGTCGGCTGACGGTCCGAACCGGTCCATACTCCGCCGTCGGTCATACTCCAGCCTGTACCGACGTGACAGGGTTGGATGGTTCGAAGCCTAAATACATAGCTAATGTAATCTAGCAGGCTTCCTACATGCACGCTAAACATGTAATCTACATATGCATACTGTTATACTAATCTTACCTGGATTCCGATTTCAGGTGTGCGGCCAACTCCGACCGGAATCCGAAGCCGAGCGGATTACATCGGCTCCTAAACCATAAAAATCACAACGCTATAAGTGACACGCTAAATCACTTCCCGGGGACTAAAACTTGAAACTAAAAGTTTCCCTATCGATAAAAAGCATGGCAATACCCCTAGAAACCTAAAAACGAGGAAAACTAGGGTTCGGAAAAAATCCCCCAACCGGTAGACCGGTTGCCCAACCGGAATTTCGGTTCTGGGAAATTCAGGACCCCCATCCGGAATTCCGGATGCACAACCGGAATTCCGGTTCCTCGCAGGCAGCCAACTAAAAATCCCATAACTCGACCAATTCAACCCCAATTGGTCCCAAACTTTCCAGACCTGCTCTAAACACCCCAAAGAACAAATCTAAGGCCTCAAAACCACCCAGAAAACACAGAGGCAAAATTCACCATTGGAGCTCAAGCTTTGAGTTCCAAACTCAAGCTTGAGCAAATCCACCTAACAAGCACCCAAACCTATTTAATTCTACTCAAATAAGCATAATAACACCTCTGAAAACATACAAGAACATCCAGCAACTTCACAGAACAAAATGAACCATTTCCTTCAAAAATTTATAACTTTTTCACATATAAACTAAGAGCTTGAACAACCTAACTAATCATGCTTCAAACAACCCAATTAACATCAAATAAACATGCTTTGAACCTCAGAAAATAACAACCAAACACAGCAACAAGAACAGCCACAAAAGCATGCATTTTACTCAACTTTTTCATCATTTTTCTCAAAATTTAAAGGAAGAAAACAAGAGAGCTAACCTAGCTTGGAAAAATGCTTAGATTTGGATGAGAATCCACTTGAAAATTGAACAAAAATCCAGCCCTTGAATCCCATGCACCAGCCGAAAATGAGAGGAAAAGAGAGAGAGAGTTTCTTTTGAAATTTCTAATTTTTTTACTAAGTGTAGAATTTTTGTGAAAAAGGGATATAAATCAACTAGCATATATTAAATCCATTTCAGCCAAATAACCATTAAATAAATAATTATTTTTCATTTCATAAAATCACAAAAGACAAAACACTAATGGGGCAAAAAGACCATTTTGCCCCTCCACCATAAAATCACATAAATCCTACTAAAGGGGGTATTTTTGGAAATTTCTAAATTCCCGGCCATTCCCGACATTCCCAATGTCTAAAACCCGTCCCCAAAATACTAACATACTAAGTTGTGATTTCTACTGAGCCAAACGGCGAGTTCCAAAATACCGGACACCGGAAATGCGAAATATAAAAGCTACTGATGACATAATCATGCATTTCTGAATTCCATAAATAACAGTACCATAGATTATTTAAATAGCTATAAATAATTTCATGATTAAACATAAACAACTGCTAATTTCCAAATTAACTAAGCGGGCTTTACAATACTAGTTGAGACCATACTGCTTGTAAGACTCAGTTAATTGATTTTGATTAATCAATTATAATTCTAAAGTTAGACTATGTCTAGTTTATGAATTTTCACTAAGCAAGGGCAAAATTGTGAAGAAAAGAGATTCTAGGTTTTATTTGTTAATTAAGAGACTTTATATGTCTAATTAATAAATATATTAAATGACAATATTATTTAATAATTAATTTTTATTTAATTAAATAATTGGAATTGGCATTTAAGTGGTTAAATTGGAAAATTGGTGTTTTTGAGAAAATGGGATGGAAAAATGACAAAATGGCAAAATTGCAAAGTGGGGCCCAATAACATCCTATGGCCGGCCACACTAAGCAATTTACCATTTATTTTTCTAGTATTCTAATGCCAAATAATTCTAACCTAAACCTAGGTGGTTACCTATAAATATGTAGTGATGGCTTCAGGAATAAGATGATGCATCTCATTCCTTCAGAGAAAATTCTAAGCCGCCACTTCCCTTCTCTTTTCTTCTAAATTTTCGAACCTTGAGTGAATGAGTGAGTGCCCACAAATATCAAGTGGTATCTCAATCATAGTGTTGAAGATTGTGAAGAATCCAATCAACAAGAAGGAGAATCAGCATCAAAGGAAGGAGAGAAAGAGATCCAGGTTCAGATCTTAGTGATGCTCTGCTACAGAAAGGAATCAAGGGCTAGAGATCTGAACGGAATGAGTCATTATATTCCGCTGCACCAAATGTAAAGTTTCCTAAACTTTGTATGTGTTTATATTATTGTTTTAGAATTCATATTAAGATGTTAATGAAACATACTTGTTAGTAAATCTAGATCCTGGTAAAATACTAACAACCGGCCTCAGAGCCACGGTAATGATTTACTTTCATGAAATATGAATTAAAACGATGTTATGTGTTGATTTGGATATTTTCATGTTGGTTTATGTGCTTATGTGATGAATGTATGTGCTGTACGAAATTTTTCAAAGAAAAATATTTTTTCTGTTTTTGAAAATATTTTATTTGGATTCCTTGTGAAAAATTAAGCAATTTTGTTTTTTACAGAACTCGATTCCGATGAAAATTGAAAAAGTTATGAATTTTGGAAGTTTTGGGATTGAATGGTGTTGAGGGAGGTGCTCATGCGCACCAGACCCTCGGACAAGGAGGCCCAGCGCGCGCGTGTGCTCACACATTTCTTCTCTGAATGCCCAAACGTTCGGACATGCATCACCCCCAGGACCCTGCACGTCCGCCCACGAGAACCCTGCTGGCGCCGAGGATTCTCGCCCAACCCCTCTAGAGGTGAGGCTGCACGCTGGGCAGCACACCCGTAACTCGATTTTCATGGGATTTTTCCCAAAAATCCAATTTTTCCAATTTTCAAACCCTAAATTTAAAATAAAATATTATTTTTAAATATATTTGAACTTAAATATCATATTTTAAATTAATAATATTTATTTTTCAATAGATTATTATTAATTTTGATATTTTCAGGTTTAAATTTAAAAATTGATTATTTTATTTTTAAATTATTGTCAGATTTAAAAATTTGTTAATTTCTTTAATATTTATATATTATTTAATTATAAGATTAGATATTTTGATATTTAACATATTTTAAATTAAGAGATAACTTTATCTTTTTTATTTGAAATATTATATTAAAATTATCTTATATGAGAAATTAAATAATTAATAAATTTAAAATTAACCTAGATATTTTTATAGATATTTTAACCATAATATTCTCAAATTCAAAAGTTTGTTATTTTGTTAAATATTTAATTATTTATAAATTATAAGTTTAAAAATGATATTTTACTATTTTATATCATTTTACTTATTAGATATGTATAAATTATATTTTAAATAGTTAAATAACTTAGATATTTTTGTAGAAATTTGAATATTGCTTAATTTTAGATATTTTGACATATAATTAGGATAATTATTATTTATTTATTATTTTATTCTTAAAATAATAATTATTTAACCATATCTATTTTAAAATTGGTTTATTTTATTATTTTAATTTTATTAAATGATAAGATTTGAAAATGATATTGAAGATGTTTTTTTTTTTCAAATCATTGATCTTATTTGATATTTAATTTAATTTGATAAAAATAATTCAAATAAACCTAGATATTTTAAATTAGTTTTTCATTTTTGAATTTTAAATTTTGAGATTTTTAAGGTTGTTTTTAACAACCCTAAATTTTCAAAATTTAGTTAGTTAGTTTAAAATAATAATTTATTATATTAGTATCTTATTTCACAATTGTTACATGGACAATGTTTGTTTAATTTTATATTGTTTATTCAAAACTTTTTTTTAACAAACCTATTATTTGTTTGATCTAAATTGCTATGATTAACTTGTTGACAGATCCAATGATCTGATTTTAATCATAGTCCAATTGTCAATAGATCTTATAAATAATTTGTAACAGGTAAATTTTGTACTTCTTTTATGTGTGTAAACCTAGTAACATGATAGGGCCCATCCAAATCATTTAACCTGTGTGAGCCTATATGTTTGCTATTAGGCTTAGATGCATATAGGAAGCCCATTTAAGTTTTACTAAGTAAATGGACTAGGTTGCTAAAATAAATTTTGACACAAGTAAATTTATTTAGGCCCAATTAGAATTGGGCTTATTCAATGAATAACAATTGTTTATGTAAAGGTTAAATTCCTCTCCTTTGGGCCTAGTGTGAGAGTTAGGGGGCCAATAGCAGTGGGTAAGATATACTGAACCCAGCTCTCCCTCACATGAACTACCCCAATTGTGAAGGCCCATTGGCCTTATTTAAATAATTGTATTAGGTTAATTATATTAGTCTAACCTAATTAAAATTGAATTAGCAACATAATTAACTTTTAAAATATATGAAATTTATTTTTCATTTTAATATATTAAAGTTAATTTTAGAAAAACACTTAGTGAATGATATATATTCTAGATAGTTATTTCTAGCACTAATTATATTTTCTAATATTTAATTAGGAAAATATTTTAAGTTGTAAATTAATTATTTATTTTAATTAATTTTGGACCAACTTAATTATAGAATATTTTTCCTAGTATTAAATTAGAATTAATAATTAAGTTTCTTTTATACGTAATTATTTAATTCTTATATTTAATACATTTAATTAAATTGAAAATTAAATGTTTAAGTTGATTTCATTCTTGATACTTAAATATTATTATTTTCATGATATTTAATTAAATAGAAAATTATTTTAAGTTTGAAATCTTATTTCAGAATAACTTAAATTTGAATAATTTTCAAAATATATTTTATTTTATTTTATTATTCATTTTTTTTATATTTCGAAATTGGATTTCTTAAATGCAGAAAAATTTCAAATTTTATTTGAAAAATAGATTAAAGTTGAAAATTATTTATTTTAATTTTGGATCAACTTAAATCAATGATTTTTTTTCATTTAATGATTAATTAAAATAAATAAATTAAAATATATTATTATTAGAAAATAAATTAATTAGTCAATGAAAGTCTAGATAGATATTATCTGTTTTGCTTGAAGTATTTTTCTAGTTATATTTAATTAAATAGAAAATTAATATTTAAGTTGATTTTTATCATGATACTTAAATATTTGAAATTTTTCTTTAATATTTAATTAAATAGAAAAATTATATTTTTGTTGAAAATTAATTTTTTATTAATTAATTTTGGGCCAACATAAAATTAGAATAATTTTTTCAAGATTTATTTTTATTTTATTTTAAAGCATTTTTTTCGAAAATTGTATTCTTAAATACTTTAATTTTTCGAAATGCAATATATATTTATAGAAAATTAAATTTGGGTTGTAAATTAATTTTGAAACAACTTAAATTAAATAATTTTCTTAATATTTATTGAAAAATTATTACTAAGATGGAAATAATTCATTTTATTTTCATATCCATCTAAGTATAATTTATAAATATTAAATTAAAATTTATATTTAGAATTTTTCATTCTAAATTGGAAATTTTAATTAAATAAATATATATTTAAAATAAATTGATTAAAATAAATATTAGAAGAAAATACATTTTAAATAATGAGCTTTATTATTATTAGGATATTCGATCTCCATTATTGGTTTTACATGGCTATTGTTTTAGTGAGTAATCCTCCCTAATAGAGGAACGTTCATTAGCAAGTTAGCGTCGTAAAATCTCGAAAGATAAGTACTCTTTGTAAGCATTTTATTTTAGTATGGATCACCCTAATGGTGGCGACTTTAGTAAGGCTTACAAAAGTATGAAACCATGGCGGAAGCTCATAAGATAGAATAGCCTTGACTCTCGCCTAAACAGGACAAAGCTGGATTCACATCTTGATCGAATAAAAGGTTGCTAGAATGTTTATTATTTTAGATGAGCTGACAACTCTATTCAATGGATGGTATCTTTGACTCTCGCCTAAACGGGACACTGATATCAGTTTGTTGAAGACCTTGGAAATTATTTACGATTGTATATTTTAGTATTTTCGCTTGTCATTCCTATTTGCTATATGTTTAATAATTTCTAAATTGTGTGTGAATTTATATTGAGCCATGTTATTTTCTGTTATTAAGTTGTAGTTTAATTTCGGATCTTCATTGTTGGTCTAACTTGCCTTGTTGTTTTAATGGAACAAATCCCTAATGGATTGTCATCCATTAAACAAACATAATAGTGTTAGATCTCGATAGATAAATATTGTAAATGCAACATGTAGTTGTTCATCAATTGATGACACCTTAGACTAGTATTTACAATATGAAACAAGAAGATTATATAAAGTAAGAATAACTTTGCTCTCGCTAATCGGGACATCGTTGGATTCTCATTTTAAATTCGAAATTATCCTTATTCCTCTTAGCTTATTCTTTTTTCGAATTAGCTTACATAATATATCATTGGATGAATGATTTATAAATCATATAATGTCATTCTATTTTCTCTTAAGAAATTGAATAGCGCATTTGATTATATTCCCAACATTCTATCCAGAAATGATATAAATCCTCAATCTTAGAAATCTCCTACTTGTATATGCTTGCTTTAGGCAAATAAGACTTAGAGTTAGATTAGTAGTGGTGGTCCAAGAAAGAAGAATTACTCATTATATTTGGTATAAATTTAAGTCTTTGACTTTAAATTTTAGATTCCAAATAGAGATTTTATAATTCTATTTCCAGAATGCAATACAGTTACACTTTCACAAGTGTTTAATAACAATTTTTCTATCAATGGATTCACACTGTATGTTAGTATGGAATATGAGTTTAGTATTTTGTAACCAGAATCCCATTGCACTATTCTAAGAACTCTTTGATGTAACTAAACCTAAGTCATCAAAAGACCACAACCACATTTTTTACAAATCTATGGCATTTGTATCTTGTTCATAGTGGTTTTGACGAGATCATTCTCTGTAAAGAGACAATATGCCTATATCCATTGAAAGTATAATCATCACATTCGCTGAGGGATGTACATTCAGAGGTGGATATGAGTTTTCGTTATATTCTTAAGACGATCACTCTAGATTTTACCTTATGCACAGAAATTTGAAATGTTTAAAAAATTTCATGAATTTCTAGCAATGGTGAAAAACCATTAAGGTAAGTGGTTAAAGATCTTGCGAACTGATAGGGGTGGAGAAATAGTTAATAGATATGTAGTTCAAAGATCATTAAGTTGATTTTTGAATTATATCCAAACTTAACTCCCCAGAAATTCGATTTGCATATTGATCATTAGTTACTAGTCGTTGCCTAAGTCCTTCTAAGGTAATACCCTAGTGAAAGGAAAATTTCATAATGATGCAATGGTTGTGTACTTAGTGTAAACCATTACTAGATTCATGGATGACCTAATATAATCTTAAAAAAAGCTAGAACTGTTATGTAACACCCTAACTAACATAGGCGTATTACGTGATTTTTAAACATGCTGTGCAGCTCGTTGCTAATCAACGAGGTTTATGGAAAAACGTGATTAATTAAAATTTTTTGCTTTTTAATTAAACTTGTAAAATAATATTACAAAAGACTCGGGATCTCGATTATAAAATCATTTACAAAAAGATTTAACTGTTTAACTGATACACAAAATAAATGTCGCCTAGCGACCAGTTACAAAAATCAGCCTCGCTGTCCCGATGATCGTACGCTCCAGGCCTAACCGCCCCGACATGTACAATCTTCACAAGCTCGCTCACGATCCATCAGCTTTAGCCTTGCCTTTACCTACACATAAACGTAGACCATTTATTTTCAAATAATCAAGTCACTAAAAGACAAAACACTAATGGGGCAAAAAGACCATTTTGCCCCTCCACCATAAAACCACATAAATCATACTAAAGGGGTATTTTTGGGAAATTCTAAATTCCCGGCCATTCCCGACATTCCCAATGTCTAATAAACCGCCCCAAACTACTAACATACTAAGTTGTGATTTCTACTGAGCCAAACACCGAGTTCCAAAATACCGGGCACCGGAAATGCAAAATATGAAAACTACTGAATGACATAACCATGCATTTCTGAATTCCATAAATAACAGCATAATAAATTATTTAAATAGCTATAAATAATTTTCATAATTAATCATAAACACTGCTAATTTCCAAATTAACTAAGCGGGCTTTACAATTATCCCCCCCTTAAAAGGATTTCGTCCTCGAAATCTAACCTGAATAACTCTGGATATTGAGCTCTCATATCTGACTCTAGCTCCCAGGTGGCTTCCTCCACCTTGCTGTTTCTCCAGAGAACTTTGACCAATGCTATGGTCTTATTCCGAAGGACTTTATCCTTTCTATCCAGGATCCGCACCGGGCTGTTCCTCATAAGTCATGTCTGGCTGTAGCTCAAGACTCTCATAACTGAGTATATGAGAGGGATCTGAAACGTATTTTCTCAACATCGAGACATGGAATACGTTGTGAACTGCTGATAAGGCTGGAGGCAATGCTAAGCGATATGCCACTTGACCTATCTTCTCGAGAATCTCGAAAGGTCCTGTAAATCTAGGGCATAATTTGCCTCTTTTCCCGAAACGTTTAATCCCCTTCATCAGAGATACCCGCAAAAACACATGGTCCCCTACTTGGAACTCAACATCTCTGCGTTTTGGATCTTCATAACTCTTCTGTCTGCTCTGTGAGGCAAGCATTCTAGCTTTTATCTTCTCTATCGCCTCATTGGTCCGCTGCACTGACTCCGGACCTAGGTACTTCCTCTCCCCTGTCTCATCCCAGTGGATAGGAGATCTACATTTCCTACCGTATAACAGCTCATAGGGAGCCATCCCTATCGTACTCTGATAACTGTTGTTGTAAGAAAATTCTATCAACGGTAGATACTTATTCCATGAGCCTTCAAAGTCCATAACACAGGCTCTCAACATGTCCTCCAATATCTGGATTGTCCTTTCGGACTGACCATCTGTCTGAGGATGGAATGTTGTACTAAATTTCAGCTTTGTACCCATTTCTCTTTGCAAACTTTGCCAAAATTTGGAGGTGAACTTCGGATCCCTGTCCGAAACTATAGACTTCGGTACCCCGTGAAGTCTCACTATCTCTCTGACATACAACTCTGCCAACTGATCCACTGAAAATGTTGTTCTAACCGGCAGAAAATGAGCAGATTTCGTAAATCGATCCACCACAACCCAGATGGAATCAAATAAACCCGTGGTCCTAGGTAACCCGACCACAAAATCCATCGCAATATCTTCCCATTTCCACTCTGGTAGGGTTAGAGGCTGCAACAATCCTGCTGGTCTCTGATGTTCAGCCTTAATCTGCTGACAAGTGAGGCATCTCGATACGAATTCTACCAAATTCTTCTTCATACTGCTCCACCAGAAGTACGGTTTCAAATCTTGGTACATCTTAGTGGTGCCAGGATGCAGAGAATACGGGGTAGAATGAGCCTCCTCAAAGATCTCATTCCTAAGTTCCACACTATTCGGAACACAAACCCTGCTTTATACAAAAGCATCCCACTGTCTGACACTGAAAAGTCCTTGGCTTGACCAGCCAACACCTCATCTCGGATCTTTACTAACTCTGGATTCGTCATCTGAGCGACTTTTATTCTTTCCAACAGATCAGATTGCAGCGTTAAGTTGTGAAGCTGACCTACCACAAACTCAATGCTGGATCTAACCATATCCTCCGCTAGCTGAGGTGAGATCTGAACCATGCTAGCTACTTGCCCGGGACCCTTTCTGCTCAGGGCATCGGCCACTACATTGGCCTTTCCGGGATGATAGAGGATCTCACAATCGTAATCTTTCACTAATTCCAACCAACGCCTCTGTCTCATATTCAAATCCTTCTGAGTAAAGAAATACTTGAGACTTTTATGGTCGGTATAGATCTCACACTTCTCCCCGTAAAGGTAATGCCGCCAAATCTTCAATGCAAAAACCACTGCGGCCAACTCTAGATCATGAGTCGGGTATCGCTGTTCATAATCCTTTAACTGACGGGAGGCATAAGCGATGACCCGATCGGCTTGCATCAATACACACCCCAAACCCTGTTTGGATGCGTCGCAATATACTACGAACTTCTCCTTGTCCGAAGGCAAAGCTAGCACTGGAGCGGTAATCAACCTCTGTTTTAGCTTCTGAAAACTAGCTTCGCACTTGTCTGACCAAATAAATCGCTGATTCTTCTTTGTAAGCTCGGTTAGGGACATTGAAATTTTAGAGAACCCTTCGACGAACCTACGGTAGTACCCAGCTAAACCCAAGAAGCTTCTAATCTCTGTCACTGTCTTCGGTCTCGGCCAATCCCTGACGGATTCAATCTTCCCGGGATCCACCTTGATCCCATCTTTGCTCACAATGTGCCCTAGGAAGGACACCTGAGATAACCAGAACTCACATTTCTTGAACTTGGCATAAAGCTTATGTTCCCGAAGCCGTTGTAGTACCATCTGAAGATGTAACTCATGCTCCTCTTCTGATTGAGAGTACACGAGGATGTCGTCGATAAACACAATCACACAGATATCGAGGAAATCCTTGAATACTCTATTCATCAGGTCCATAAATGCTGCAGGAGCATTGGTTAGTCCGAATGACATAACCAGAAATTCGTAATGTCCATACCTAGTGCAGAAAGCCGTCTTCGGAATGTCCTCCTCTCGGATTCTCAACTGATGATAACCCGAACGGAGATCAATCTTAGAAAAGACCTTCTTCCCCTGAAGCTGATCGAACAAATCATCGATCCTAGGTAATGGATATTTATTCTTCACCGTCAGCTTGTTCAATTCCCTGTAGTCGATGCACATCCTCATAGATCCATCCTTCTTCTTGACGAATAAAACCGGGGCTCCCCAGGGTGACACACTGGGCTGAATGAACCCTATGTCAAGCAACCCTTGGAGCTGAATCTTTAATTCCTTAAGTTCACCTGGAGCCATTCTATACGGGGCTTTGGAAACCGGTTCCACCTCTGGTGCCAAGTCTATCACGAAGTCAATCTCCCGCTGAGGTGGTAACCCTGGAAGTTCTTCGGGAAAAACATCCAAAAATTCCCGAACCACTTTGATGTCCTCTGGCCGAATGGTATCTGGCCGAGTGGTGTCCACCACCACGGCCAGAAACCCTAAGCAACCGCCGTGCAACAATTCTCTAGCTGACATAGCCGAGATCACCGGGATCCGAGATCCCGGAACTGAACCAACAAACACAAATGGTTCTTCACTTTCCGGTTGAAAGATCACCATCTTCCTTTTACAATCAATGCTCGCCGAATATTTAGATAGGAAATCCATTCCTAAAATAACATCGAATTCGACTAAACTCATCTCTCTCAGATCAGCACTTAACTCTCTACCATCTATCCTGATCGGCATAGACCTAATCCACCTATTGGAGATAACCAATTCTCTGCCAGGTAATAGGGTTCCAAACCCTAATTCATATCTATCATACGGTCTACCCAATTTACTAAAGACTCTGGCCGCCACATAAGAATGTGTAGCCCCAGAATCAAACAACACTGAATATAGCGAGTTGTTAATAGAAAGCTGACCTGTGACAACTGATGGGCTGGCATCTGTATCAGCCTGAGTGATAGCGAACACCCTGGCTGGAGTGGGTATCGCTGGAGCTCTCGGTGCCTCTGATCGGAGCTGGGGACTGTCCCTCTTGAAGTGTCCAGGCATGCCACAGTGAAAGCATCCCTGACCCTTGCACTCACCCCGATGGTGCCTCTTGCAGCTAGGGCACTCGGGATAGGAGAAGCGGGTCTCAGTACCACCAGGACGACTCCCTCTGTTCTGGTTCCCCCGGAACCTCTTGTTCTGACTCGAGCCACCGGAAGCAGTGGGTGCTCTCTTCCTCTGGTCAATGGCCGAACCACTACTCCCCCTACTAAAGCCTGATGCAGAAGGGGTAGGAGCCCCGCCACTCACCGGAGTACTAGCTGACTCCGACATACACCCAACTGCGCCCTCTGCTCGCAGTGCCTTCTCCACCATCTGAGCATAGGTGGTGCTGTCGTCCGTGGTAATCATCAAGTCATGCCTGATCCTGGCATTCAACCCGTCCAGTTACTTCTCCCTCTTGCTGAAGTCGGTCGGCACAATTCCCGAGGCTAACCTCGCCAACCGATCAAACTGAGTAGAATACTCAGTGACGCTCATATTCTCACGCTGGGTCAGGTGAGCGAACTCTTTCCTCTTGGCGCTTCTGACCGCCTCGTTGTAGTACTTTGCGTTAAAGAGTTCCTGGAACCTTTCCCAGGTCATGGTGGTGACGTCATGAATCTGAGACACCATGTCCCACCAGACCAGAGCGTCCTCCTAAAACTGGAAAGTGGCACACACCACTCTGTCGTTACCGGTGACACCCATGAAGTTCAGATTCTTGGTGATCACCGTCAGCCACTGCTCGGCTTTCATCACGTCCGGACCTCCCAGGAAAACCGAAGGTGCTTGCTTCCGGAACTGTTTGTACAAGGGTTCCAATCTATGGGCCGCCACCACTATCTCGGCCTGGGCAGCAGGGGCAGGTGCCACTGGAACTACGGGCACTGGAACTGCAGGAGCACCCTGCTGTCTAAACCTCTGAATCTCGAGGTCTTGCTCTTCAATCCGGGCTTGCATTTCCGCAAACTGCAACTCCCAATTCTGGGCTCCCTGATCGGCTGGGGGAGCCTTGGCAGCCTGTGGTGGGTTCTCATCACCCCGACCACGAGCCCTGCCTCGGGGACCTCTACCTCGGCCCCTTACAGGTGGGGGAAACTGAGCTCCATGTCCTTGGTTCGACCCTACGGAGTTGCCCTGACTCCTGGTAGTCCGCCTGGCGTCCATCTGATTAGAACCGCCTGCGAAACCAAGAGTTGGCATATCAGGTCGTATTCAAGGAGAGCTTACTAATGCCGCTTAATTTGGAAATTAAAAACGAAACATGCGCCTATTCTACTATCAGGCTACTAACATGCTTCCTAACAGGCTTTTCTTTTTCATAACTGAATAAAATAAACTACTAAAGCAATAAAGGCTTACTGAACCGTGAAACGAGCTAACTGGTGATGATGATTGTACATGTCGTGACGATCTTCGGAAGACAACCTGGCGGCTCTGATACCAAATTGTAACACCCTAACTAACATAGGCGTATTACGTGATTTTTAAACATGCTGTGCAGCTCGTTGCTAATCAACGAGGTTTATGGAAAAACGTGATTAATTAAAATTTTTTGCTTTTTAATTAAACTTGTAAAATAATATTACAAAAGACTCGGGATCCCGATTATAAAATCATTTACAAAAAGATTTAACTGTTTAACTGATACACAAAATAAATGTCGCCTAGCGACCAGTTACAAAAATCAGCCTCGCTGTCCCGATGATTGTACGCTCCAGGCCTAACCGCCCCGACATGTACAATCTTCACAAGATCGCTCACGATCCATCAGCTTTAGCCTTGCCTTTACCTACACATAAACGTAGAACTGTGAGTCGACAGACTCAGTAAGAAAAGCATAATAATACTCATACATAATCCCGGTCATGATCAGACGCCCATACCCCTGATCATAACCCTAACTGCCGTGTCCAACACGATACTGAGTCCCGCCATCGCCGTGTCCAACACGCATCGAGCCACTACTGCCATGTCCAACATGGTACTGAGTTCTGAACGTTCATAGGGACGGTACTATTGACACGTAACAACCTGATCGGTCGAACCGGTCATACTCCGGCTGCTGGTCATAGTCTAGCCTGTACCAACGTGTTACTATACCCTCTTGATCGGTCGAACCGGTCATACTCCGGCTGTTGGTCATACTCCAGCCTGTACCGACGGGATACGTCAATAGTACGGAACCACCAACCAAGTGTCAGCCTGATCGGTCGAACCGGTCATACTCATTTCTTGGTCATACTCCAGCCTGTACCGACGTGACAGGGTTGGATGGTTCGAAGCCAACATACAACTAATGTAATCTAACAGGCTTCCTACATGCTCGCTAAACATGTAATCTACATATGCATACTGTTATACTAATCTTACTTGGATTCCGAATTCAGGTGTGCCGGTCAACCTGACTGGAACTTTAGCTGAGCGGCGGATTACAGGCTCCTAAACCATAAAAATCACAACGCTATAAGTGACACGCTAAATCACTTCCCGGGGACTTAAACTAGGAACTAAAAGTTTCCCTATCGATAAAAAGCATGGCAATACCCCCTAAAACATAAAAACGAGGAAAACTAGGGTCCCTGAATTTTCCCCAACCGGTAGACTAGTTGCCCAACCGGAATTCCGGTTCTGGGAAAATTCAGCACCCTCATCCGGAATTCCGGATGCACAACCGGAATTCCGGTTCCTCGCAGGCAGCAAACATAAAAATTCATAACTTGCACAATTCAACCCCAAATTGATTCAAACCTTCCAGACCTGTTCTATACCTCCCCTAGAACAATTCTAAGGCACCAAAACCACCCAGAAATCACAGAAACAAAAAGTGCCATTAAAGCTCAAGCTTTGAGTTCTAAACTCAAACTTGAGCAAAACCACCTAGCATGCATTCAAATCAACTAAAATCCTCTTAAACTAGCATAATATAACCTCTGAAAACAAATAAAAACATCCAGCAACATCACAGCAACAGATTAAACCATTTCTTTCAAAAATCATATATTTTGCTTAGAAAAATCATAGCTTTAAACAAGGTAGCAAGCATGCATTAAAACCTAGATAATCCATTCATTTTAAACCTAATTAAGCTTCTGTAAACAACATTTAAACACAGCAACAATCAGCCATACAAACTAACATGCAACCTACCATTTTCACCTCAAAAACTTCAAGAACATTAAGAAAGGTTGAGGAAAACTTACTAGCAACTAGGGATCACAAAATCTACACAATATGAGCTTGAATCACCAAGGAAAATCTCACTTCCTTGCTGCTCAAGAAGGGCCGAAAAAAGGAGAGAGAGCTTGAGAGAGTTTTGCAATTTTCTATCTTTTTTTCTAAGTGTAATTTGTTGTAAAATGAGAAAATGAGTAAAGGACACCTAGCATATAACCATTTCAGCCAAATAATCAAATAAATAACATTTATTTTCAAATAATCAAGTCACTAAAAGACAAAACACTAATGGGGCAAAAAGACCATTTTGCCCCTCCACCATAAAACCACATAAATCATACTAAATGGGTATTTTTGGGAAATTCTAAATTCCCGGCCATTCTCGACATTCCCAATGTCTAATAAACTGCCCCAAACTACTAACATACTAAGTTGTGATTTCTACTGAGCCAAACACCGAGTTCCAAAATACCGGGCACCGGAAATGCAAAATATGAAAACTACTGAATGACATAACCATGCATTTCTGAATTCCATAAATAACAGCATAATAAATTATTTAAATAGCTATAAATAATTTTCATGAGTAATCATAAACACTGCTAATTTCCAAATTAACTAAGCGGGCTTTACATGTTAACCAAGGTTGGCATGTTTGTTAGCTATTCCAAGTGATTAGGGGTGGACCATCCCATAGTCATTAGATAAGAAAGTGTTTGTTTAAACAAATACAACTTTTCTAAGAAAATGACTAAGTCTGAAAAAAAAAGTAGCAAATAGAGGAGATAATTTTCTTGATTCCAAAAATGTTCTATCATCTTATTCTACATATGATGATCCCACTGCCTCTGTTGTTTTAACACAACCGAAGAGGACAATACCATTTAGATTCTTTGACAAAAGTCACGGTACTTTTTCGTAGTGGAAGAGTTTCTAGGAACTCACCCTATTATGACTTGGAAGACACTAGTGATTAAAATCCATTGTGAGTTTAAACAAGTAATGGATTGTCAAAATAAGAAACTAAGAAGAAAAGCCAAGAGAACTATGGTTAAAACCATTCATATGGAACAACCAAAAATTTTCTATTACAAGGACAATAAAGGAAATTTTCGTTTGTAGGTCTATTCAGTGGACTTAACAAAACTTCCTGTTCCTAGTATTATAGGTTTGAGTTTATCTAAACCTATGGCTTGTGGTATACCTGGTAATTTACTTATTCTAGTGCAAGCAACTTACTTTAGTAAGATGCTGAAGCATTTTCTTTTCTAATGGAAATCTATAAAAGCTTCTCGACTTCTAGACATAGATTTTATTTATCTAAGGAAAAGTCTCAACTATTCCAGAAAGATGAAGGCATGAAAGAATTCCTTGAATCAACAGTGAGAGGTCTCAGATATGCTTTAGTATGCCTTAGACCAGACACCTGCTGTTGAGTGGGAGTGAATGAGTAGGTATCAGATTAATCCAAGAAAGGAACATTGGAAGACAATCAAGTAAATCTTAAGATCAAGAAGAGGAACTATATGTTAGTCAATAAAGGGTGTATTTAATACTCTTAGACTACACCAAATCAGATTTCTAGACTTGCATTAGTGCTAGAAAGTCTGCTGATGAGATGGTGATTACTCTAGGGGTGGACTGGTGATTTTGGAGAAGTGTAAGAAGTGTAAAAACCTATCTGAAGTCTCTAAGTCTACTAGAGAGAGACTGAATGTTAAAGTTGCAGAAAAGGTACTTATTCAGTCTAAGGAAAGTTCTATACATTTTTGGCATTTTCCAACATTTCTTAATTACTAGTGTTACTTCCTGAATAACACAAAAGTAGTTGCCAATAGTAAAGAATCCAGTATCCCAAGAGAGTAGACATATAGAGAGGAATTTCACAATATCAAAGTTTTTGTGATTAAAGAAACGTAATGGTGGAGGAAAAGTTGGGTTTAATACATGCCTGTCAGATCCTATTACAGAGAGTACACTACATACTACACTTGATTTGTATATCAAGGTGTTGAGATTATTTGAAATGTATTTTTTGTTTTATATTAGTGCAAGTGGGAGTTTGTTGGGTTTTGTGCCCTAAATAAAATCCATTTCAATATAATCAGATTTACTAGTTAATAAAGATCAGAAATAACATTTTATGTTGCATGGTTCACATGATTTATTTCATGATTATTTAATGTATAAATTCTATTAAGTCCAGAACATATGTATTTGTTAATGATTATAGTGTTGTCAGCACAATGGAATATAATCTTGATTATATGTTCGAAAGTTTAATTCCCTGATCTGTCAGTTTACTGAATTTAGACTGGCATGATAATCAACGATAGGTATTCGTACACCTTCGATAAGTGTTATGTCCTTTCCAGGGCATTGGCAAAGTTTACCAGTATCGGATGTATGGAGTATACATCGCAAGGGACCGATATTGAACTTTGATTAGATATGTTAAATTTACTGTAATATCTATTCAATTCAATATCACCTAGTTGATCCTAGATGAAATGATCTTAATCCTGATATGATTAGGTTCGATCTCAAGAGTATTATACATGTTCTTTGATTTGTTAGTTAAGCCTACTTTTGGGTCAGGGTGATACGTACATTTTGGAAACATGATAGTATAATTGAGTGGGAGCGCTAAACATAGATATGGAATCTATAACTTCTATATGTATTTAGAAGTGAAACGATGATTTCCTTCGAGCTTGGCTAAACAGAAGGATAAAATACATTGAAGGGTGTAACGGTAATTTAGTCCCTATACAATGTAGATCATCTATTAGAGGATCATTGATCAAATTGGGATTATAACAATGGATAATTTATAGCGTATCTATATCGTGGAACATATAGAGCGTTTTATATGACTGAGAGTGCAATTCCAAGTTCTATGCGTGGATTCAACAAGGAATTAATAAGTTAGTAGATTTACTTTATAAATTCTTGATCTGCTTATTGGAAGCTCGGTTATATAGGCCCATGGTCCCCATACTAGTTGAGACCATACTGCTTGTAAGACTCAGTTAATTGATTTTTATTAATCAATTATAATTCTAAAGTTAGACTATGTCTAGTTTATGAATTTTCACTAAGCAAGGGCAAAATTGTAAAGAAAAGAGATTCTAGGTTTTATTCGTTAATTAAGAGACTTTATATGTCTAATTAATAAATATATCAAATTAATTTTTATTTATTAAATAATTGCAATTGGCATTTAAGTGGTTAAATTAGAAAATTAGCATTTTTGAGAAAATGGGATGGAAAAATGATAAAATGGCAAAATTGCAAAGTGGGGCCCAAAAACTGTTGGGTTTTATGCCCTAAATAAAAACTCATTTCAATATAATCAGATTTACTTATTAATATAGATCAGAAATAACATTTACTATGGTTCACATGATTTATTTCATGATTATATGTACATAATGTATAGATTCATCTGAAACCCTTTTCACATACTTGATCCTGTTTATTGTGTCGTCAACACATTGGAAAGTAAACATGACTATGTGAATAAAGTTTCCTAGATTTATCAGACACAGGGTTTTACAGATATGATAATCTACAACAAGAGTTTACTTGTATTTGGAGAAATACTATGTTCTTTCCAGAACATTGGTTAAAGTAAAGCTCAGGTTGGATCCATGGAGTATGCATCGGAAGGGACCGATATTGAACTTTGACTTAGATTTAATTAAACTTACCGTAAAATCTATTCAAGTCAATATCGCCTAGTTGATCCTAGATCAAATGATCTTAATCCTATTATGATTAGGCTCAATCTTGAAAGGCTATTCGTGTTCCTTGAATTGTTAGTTAAGCCTACTTTTAGGTCAGGGTGATACGTACTTTTTGGGAACACGGTAGTGCAATTGAGTGGGAGCGCTAGCATAAACATGGAATCTATAGCTTCTATCTGGCGAATAGTAAGCAAAGGATGATCACCTTCGAGCTTGACCAAACGAAAATAAATGGTGGAGATCTCATTTCACATAAGCTGAAATATCATTTATACGGGGTCAAGTGTTTTAAGGATAAAATACATAGTAGGGTGTTACGGTAATTTAATCCCTTTACTGTGTAGATCATTCATATAGAGGATCATTGATCACATTAGGATTATAACAATGGATAACTAATGATGTGTCTATATGGTGGAACATATAGAGCATTCTATATACTGAGAGTGCAATTCTAAGTTGTATGGGTGGATTCAACGAAGAATTAATAAGTTAGTGAATTTTAGTGCTAAATTCTTGATCTACTTATTGGAAGCTCGGTTATATAGACCCATGGTCCCCGCACTAGTTGAGATAATATTGCTTGTAAGACTCATATAATTGGTTTTGATTAATCAATTATAATTCTCAAATTAGACTATGTCTATTTGTGAATTTTTCACTAAGTAAGGGCGAAATTGTAAAGAAAAAGTTTATAGGGGGATATTTGTTAATTATGATACTTTGTATGGTTCAATTAATAAATATGATAAATGACAATATTATTTAATAATTATTTATAGTTATTAAATAGTTAGAATTGGCATTTAAATGGTTGAATTAGGAAATTGGCATTTTTGAGAAAATCAGATACAAAAGGTGTTAAAATTGCAAAATTGCAAAAAGCAAGGCCCAATCCACTAAGTGTATGGCCGGCCACCAATTGTAGGTATTTTAAGTTGATTTTTCATTATTTTAATGCCATATAATTCAAATCTAACCCTAGTGGAATGCTATAAATAGATAGTGAAGGCTTCAGGAAAAACAGACTTTCTGAATCAGAAAAACCTGAGCCTTCTCTCTCCCTATCTTTGGCTGACCTTTCTCTTTCTCTTTCCCTCTTCAATTTCGAAAATCTTAGTGTATGAGTAGTGCCCACACACAGCAAGTGATACCTCAATCATAGTGAGGAAGATCGTGAAGAAAGACATTCAGCAAAAGGAGTTTCAGCATCAAAGATTCAGAGAAAGAGATCCAGGTTCAGATATTGATAATGCTCTGCTATAGAAAGGAATCAAGGGCTAGATATCTGAACGGAAGGAGTCATATTATTCCGCTGCACCCAATGTAAGGTTTCCTAAACTTTATATGTGTTTAATTTATCGTTTTAGAAAGTTCTTATTTAGGATGTTAATAAACATACTTGTGAGTAGATCTAAGATCCTGGTAAAATAATTTCCAACAACTGACCTCAGAGCCATGGTAATTGATTTACTTGCAAGAAATTTGGACTTTAAAACGATTGTTTGTATGTTTTTGGATGGTATCATGTTGTATTGAGTGTTATTTGATGATTGATTGATGTTTGTAAATTTTCGTGAAAAATAATTGCGATTCTGTTTCTGGAATTATTTTTATTGGATAGTATGGAAAAAATTAAGCAAGTTAGCCTTTTACAGAACTCAATTTCGATTTTATTTGAATTAGTTATGATTTTTTGAAGATTCGAAAAAATCGGAGCTGTGCTGAAATTTTCCTGCGATCGCGAAAACTGTCCGTACAGTTCACAACTTTCGTTTTTCTTCGATTTTTCATGCTTTTTCATGGTATTAACTTCCGATTTTTTGTATAGTTTTGTATTTATACTATTACTATTCCTAATTCAATTCTAATTATCATTTTGAATTAATTTAATATTTTTTAAATTTAATTCAAGATATTAGTGTAATTTGAATTTGAATAGAATTAGTATCTATCTTCTTGCTTAAAAATCTATCTTATTTTTAAATTTGATTATATCTTATCTTAATTTTAAATTTAAGGTAAGATTTTATATATTTTTTAAATTAAATCTTTTTTTTAGATATTTTGACCTTATTTAAATTTAAAATAAGATATTTATAATCATGTAATTTTAAATAGATGTAAGATATTTTGCTAACTTTTAAATTTTGTTATTTTATTGATTTAAATTAAATTTAAAATCTGAAAAAGATATTTAACTTATCTTTTCTAATTTTTATTTATAAAATAACATTTAAATTTTAAAAGTAGTTAGCAAATTTTGAAATGATATTTAGGTTGGTTGAAACCTAATTTTTCAAAATTGTAGGTTTAATTTTAAATTTAATTTTTTTTTTAAATCTTGAATGATTCAAATTTTTTTTAAATTTTCGAAAAATTATTTTTTAATTAATTAATTATTTCGAAATTAATTATTTAATTTAAAATTAAATAAATCCTACATCCAACTATCCAGCTAACCTTGTTGCAGGAGTATGTGTTTTAGCTTGTTTGTAAGTTTTCAAAACCTATTATTACTTGATTGCAAATAGCCATGGTTACTTTTTGCCAGATCTAATGATCTGATGGCTCCCTTGGTCAAGTTAATAATTTGTAACAGATATATTTACAATCTTCTTTCATCTGTGTATGACCTAGCAACATGATAGGACCCATCCAAAGTGTGCCTGTGTGAGCCTATGTGTTTAATTTGATTATAGATACATATAGGTTGTTGTTGCTAAAATAAATTATCATAGTTCTTGATAGAATTTATTTAGGCCCATTTAGTTATTGGGCTTATTCAATTAATAACAGTTGTTCTTATTAAGGTTAAATTCCTCTCTTTTGGGTCTTGTGTGAGAGTTGGGAGCCATAGAAGTGGGTACGACATACTGAACCCAGCACCCCCTCACATGAACCACCCCAATTGTGAAGGCCCATTTGCCTGATTTGAACAACTGTACTAGGTTAATTACACTAGTTTAACCTAATAAAATTGATTAGCAACATAATTAATTTCATTTATTTTGAAATTAATTTAAGAAAAACATAGTTTAAAGAATTTTTTATTCTAAGCTAAACTATGTGTATTTTCTTGTATTTAATTAAATATAGAATTATAACCATCTAGATTCTTTCTGGAACTTAATTTAAATTTTTCATTAAATATTCTTATTTAAGTTGATATTTAGTTATCTACAACTAACCAACTTAAATCTGAATATCTTTTGAATTTCAAATTTCAAAATTAAGTTGAGGAATTTTAGGCATTGGTTATTAAGATTCTTTAGATATTTTTTAAGTTAATATCTTTTCAAATATTAACTTAAAATGGAATATTTTCAAATTAAGTGGTTACAACTTAATTTTTGATATTTAATTAAATTTAAATTTGAAAAAAATATTTAAGTTCTAGATTTTTTCTAATACAACTTAAATTAGATATTTTTTTTTTCAAATTTTGTGGAAAAGATACTTAGTCAAATAAGATATTTTCTAGATAGTTATTTCTAGACTACTTATTATTTCTAATATTAAATAGGAAAATATTATACATTGTAAAATTAATTATTTATATAATTAATTTTGGTACAATTTATTTTAAGTATATTTTTCCTAGTATTAAACTAGAGACTAATAATTAAGCCTTCTCTACACTTAATTATTTATTTCTTGAATTTAATACATTTAATTAATTTGAAAATTGAATATCTAAGTTGATTTTTACCATCATACTTAAATATTTCTTTTTCATGACATTTAATTAAATAGAAAATTATTTTTAGTTGAAATTTATTTTTTCAACTAAATTTAAATAATTTTCAAAATATATTTTTTCTTTATTTTATTAATCAATTTTCGAAATTGCATTTCTTAAATGCTAGAATTTCGAATTTTATCTTGAAAAATAGATTAAGTTGTAAATTAATTATTTATTTTAATTAATTCTTGGATCAACTTAAATCAATGATTTTTTCATTTATTGATTAATTTAAAATAAATTGAATTAAAGTATATTATTAGAAATTGAATTAATTAGTCAAAGGAAAATCTAGATAGATGATATTTTTGCTTGAAGTATTTTTCTAGTGTATTTAATTAAATAGAAAATTAATATTTAAGTTGATTTTCATCATCATACTTAAATATTTGAAATTTTTCTTATATATTTAATTAAATAGGAAAATTATATTTTTTGTTGTAAATTAATTTTATTAATTAATTTTGGGCCAACATTAAATTAGAATATTTTTTCCAAGATCTATTTTAACATGTATTTTTCGAAAATTGTATTCTTAAATACTTTAATTTTTCGAAATGCAATATATATTTATAGAAAATTATATTTGAGTTGTAAATTAATTTAAATTAATTTTGTAACAACTTAAATTGAATATTTTTCTAAATATTTATTGGAAATTATTACTAAGATGGATATAATTCATGTTATTTTCATATCCATCTAAGTAAAATTTATAAATATTAAATTAAAATTTATATTTAGAATTTTTCATTCTAAATTGGAAATTTTAATTAAATAAATATATATTCAAAATAAATAGAATAAATAAAGAGAATCAAAGAAAATACAACTTTTTTTTAAATAATGAGCTTTTAATCAAAAGACATTCGATCTCCATTGTGGGTTTTACACCGCGTTTGTTTTAGTGAGTAATCCTCCCTAATGGAGGAACGTTCATTAGCAATTTCGCACCGTTTAACCTCGCATGATAAGTAGTTTGTAAGTGTTTTGTATGGTATGGATCACCCTAATGGTGGCGACCATACTTGACTTGCAAGTTATGAAACAATGGTGGAAGCTCATAAGATAGAATTGCCTTGACTCTCGCCTAAACGGGACAACGCTGAATTCCAATCTTGATCGAATAAAAGGTTGCTAGAATGTTTATCATTTTAGATGAGCTGACAACTCTATTCAATGGATGATGCTTTGACTCTCGCCTAAACGGGACACTGTATCAGTTTGTTGAAAAACCTTGGAAATTATTTAGGATTGTATGTTTTAGTATTTTCACTTGTCATTCCTACTTGCTATATGCTTATAATTTCTGAATTGTGTATGAATTTATATTGAACCATGTTATTTTCTGTTATTAAGTTGTAGTTTAATTTCGAATCTTCATTGTTGGTCTAACATGTTTGTTTTTCTAATGAGATAAATCCCTAATGGATTTTCACCATTAGACATACATAATAGTGTAAGATCTCGAAAGATAAATATTGTATATGCAACATCTAGCTGTTCATCAATTGATGAAACCTTAGACTAGTATTTTTACAATATGAAACAAGAAGATTGTATAAATAAGATTACTTTGACTTTGGCTAATCGAAGCATCGTTGGATTCTTATTTAAACAACGAAATTATCCTAATTCCTCTTAGCTTATTCATTTCGAATTAGCTTCAAAACATATCATTGGATGAATGGTCTATAAATCATTTCATGTCATTATATTTTTCTCTTAATTAAATGACGCATATGATTATAATCCCGAAATTCTATTCCCAATTGATATAAATCCTCAATCTTAGAAATCTCCTACTTGTATGGGCAAATCTGACTTAGAGTTTGTATTAGTAGTGGTGGTCCAAGAAAGAATTACTCATTATATTTGGTTGAATTTAAGTCTTTGACTTTAATTTTAGAATCCAAACAGAAATTTTCTTATATTTCTAATTCCAGATACAATACAGTTACACTTTCTCAAGTGTTTAATATCCATCTTTTATTAATGGATTAAAACAGTATGGAATATGAGTTAGGTATTCTGTGACCAGGATCCACTTGAAGTATTCTAAGAACTCTTTGATGTAACTATACCTAAGTCATCAAAAGACACTACCACATTTTTTTAATCTATGGCATTTGTATCTTGTTCATAGTGGATTTGACAAGATCAATCTCTGCAAAGAGTTAATATGCCTATATCCACTGAAAGTAGTTCATCTCATTCGCAGATGGATGTACATTCAGGGGTGGATATGAGTTTTTCGTTGTATTCTTCAAACGATAACTCTAGATTATACCTTTTAGCAAGAAATTTGAAATGTTTGAAAAATTTCATTAATTTCTAGCAATGGTTAAAACCATTAAGGTAAGTGGTTAAAGATCTTGCGAACTGATAGAGGTGGAGAAATAGTTAGTAGATATGCAGTTCAAAGATCATTAAATTGATTTTTGAATTATATCCAAACTTACCTCCCTAGAAATTTCGAGTTGCATGTTAATGATTAGTTACTAGTTAGTGCCTAATTCCTTCTATGGTAATACAATTTCAGAATGATGTAATGGTTGTATACTTAATGTAAATCATTACTAGATTCATGGATGACCTAATCAAAATCTTAAGAAAAGCTAGAACTGTTAACCATGGTTTGTTAGCTATTCTAAGTGATTAGGGGTGGACCATCCCATTGTCAATAGATAAGAAAATGTTTGTTCAAACAAATACTACTTTTCTAAGAAAATGACTAAGTCTGAAAAACAAGTAGCAAATAAAGGAGATATTTAATTCTTGATTCCAAAAGTGTTCTATCATCTTATATAACATATGATGATCCCACTGCCTCTGTTGTCTTGTCACAACCGAAGAGATCAATACCATTTAGTTTTCTTAGACATAATTCACGGTGCCTTGTCGTAGTGGGAGAGTTTCTAGGAACTCACCTTCTTATGACTTGGGAGACACTAGTGATTAAAATCCATTGTGAGTTTAAACAAGTAATGGATTGTCAAGATGAGAAACTAAGAAGAAAAGCCAATAGAACCATGGTTTAATCCATTCACATGGAGCAACCTAAAGTTTTCTATTACAAGGACATAAAAGGAAATTTTCGTTTGTAAGGCCATTCAATGGACTTAACAAAACTTCCTGTTCCTAGTATTATAGGTTTGAGTTTATCTAAACCTATGGCTTGTGGTATACTTGGTAATTACTTACTCTGATGCAAGCAACTTATTTTAGTAAGATGCTGAAGCATTTTCTTTTTGATGGCAATCTATAGAAGCTTCACAACTTCTTAGGTATAGATTTTATTTATCTAAGGAAAAGTCTTAACTATTCCAGAAAAGATAAAGCCATGAAAGAATTTCTTATATCAACAGTGAGAGGTCTTAGATATGCTTTTGTATGCCTTAGACCAGACACCTGCTGTTGAGTGGGAGTAATGAGTAGGTATCAGATTAATCCAGGAGAAGAACATTGGAAGACAATCAAGTAAATCCTAAGATTAAGAAGAGGAACTATATGTTAGTCTATAAGAGTGTGTTTAAAACTCTTAGACTACACCACATCAGATTTCGAAATTTGCCTATGTGCTAGTAAATATTTCTGATAAGATGGTGGTTACTCTGGGGGTGGAATAGTGATTTTGGAGAAGTGTAAAAACCTATCTGAAGTCTCTAGGTCTACCAGAGAGGGACTGAATGTTAAGGTTGCAGGAAAGGTACTTATTCAGTCTAAGGAAAGTTCTATATATTTTTGGCATCATTCCAAATTGCCTTAAACTACTAGTGTTAATTTCCTGATTAACCAAAAGTAGTTGCCAAAGATATAGAATCCAGTATCCCAAGAGAGTAGACATATAGAGAGGAATTTCACATTATCAATGATTTTGTGATTAAAGGAAGAGTAATAGTGGAGAAAAGGTTGTGGTTAATTCAACCTTTCAGATCCTATTACGAGGAGTTTACTACTACTACACTTGATTTGTATATCAAGGTCTTGAGATTATTTGAAACGCACTTTTTTGTTTTATATTAGTGCAAGTGGGAGTTTGTTGGGTTTTATGCCCTAAATAAAAACACATTTCAATATAATCAGATTTACTTATTAATATAGATCAGAAATAACATTTAATGTTGCATGGTTCACATGATTTATTTCATGATTATATGTACATAATGTATAGATTCATCTGAAACCCTTTTCACATACTTGATCCTGTTTATTGTGCCGTCAACACATTGGAAAGTAAACATGACTATGTGAATAAAGTTTCCTAGATTTATCAGACACAGGGTTTTACTGATATGATAATCTACAACAAGAGTTTACTTGTATTTGGAGAAATACTATGAACTTTCCAGAACATTGGTTAAAGTAAAGCTCAGGTTGGATGCATGGAGTATGCATCGGAAGGGACCGATATTGAACTTTGACTTAGATTTAATTAAACTTACCGTAAAATCTATTCAAGTCAATATCGCCTAGTTGATCCTAGATCAAATGATCTTAATCCTGTTATGATTAGGCTCAATCTTGAAAGGCTATTCGTGTTCCTTGAATTGTTAGTTAAGCCTACTTTTAGGTCAGGGTGATACGTACTTTTTAAGAAAACGGTAGTGCAATTGAGTGGGAGCGCTAGCATAAACATGGAATCTATAGCTTCTATCTGGCGAATAGTAAGCAAAGGATGATCACCTTCGAGCTTGACCAAACGAAAATAAATGATGGAGATCTCATTTCACATAAGCTGAAATATCATTTATACAGGGTCAAGTGTTTTAAGGATAAAATACATAGTAGGGTGTTACGGTAATTTAATCCCTTTACTGTGTAGATCATTCATATAGAGGATCATTGATCACATTAGGATTATAACAATAGATAACTAATGATGTGTCTATATGGTGGAACATATAGAGCATTCTATATACTGAGAGTGCAATTCTAAGTTCTATGCGTGGATTCAACGAAGAATTAATAAGTTAGTGAATTTTAGTGCTAAATTCTTGATCTACTTATTAGAAGCTCGGTTATATAGACCCATGGTCCCCGCACTAGTTGAGATAATATTGCTTGTAAGACTCATATAATTGGTTTTGATTAATCAATTATAATTCTCAAATTAGACTATGTCTATTTGTGAATTTTTCACTAAGTAAGGGCGAAATTGTAAAGAAAGAGTTTATAGGGGCATATTTGTTAATTATGATACTTTGTATGGTTCAATTAATAAATATGATAAATGACAATATTATTTAATAATTATTTATAGTTATTAAATAGTTAGAATTGGCATTTAAATGGTTGAATTAGGAAATTGGCATTTTTGAGAAAATTAGATACAAAAGGTGTTAAAATTGCAAAATTGCAAAAAGCAAGGCCCAATCCACTAAGTGTATGGCCGGCCACCAATTGTAGGTATTTTAAGTTGATTTTTTCATTATTTTAATGCCATATAATTCAAATCTAACCCTAGTGGAATGCCATATTTGGCTGACCTTTCTCTTTCTCTTTCCCTCTTCAATTTCGAAAATCTTAGTGTATGAGTAGTGCCCACACACAGCAAGTGATACCTCAATCATAGTGAGGAAGATCGTGAAGAAAGACATTCAGCAAAAGGAGTTTCAGCATCAAAGATTCAGAGAAAGAGATCCAGGTTCAGATATTGATAATGCTCGCTACGTAAAAGGAATCAAGGGCTAGATATCTGAACGGAAGGAGTCATATTATTCCGCTGCACCCAATGTAAGGTTTCCTAAACTTTATATGTGTTTAATTTATCGTTTTAGAAAGTTCTTATTTAGGATGTTAATAAACATACTTGTGAGTAGATCTAAGATTCTGGTAAAATAATTTCCAACAATAACATCCTATAGTCGGCCACACTAAGCAATTTACCATTTATTTTTCTATTATTTTAATGCCAAATAATTCTAACCTAAACCTAGGTGGTTACCTATAAATAGGTAGTGATGGCTTCAGGAAAAAGATGATGCATCTCATTCCTTCAGAGAAAATTCTAAGTCGCCACTTCCCTTCTCTTTTCTTCTAAATTTTCGAACCTTGAGTGAATGAGTGACTGCCCACACACATCAAGTGGTATCTCAATCATAGTGTGGAAGATTGTGAAGAATCCAATTAACAAGAAGGAGAATCAGCATCAAGGAAGGAGAGAAAGAGATCCAGGTTCAGATCTTGGTGATGCTCTGCTACAGAAAGGAATCAAGGGCTAGAGATCTGAACGGAAGGAGTCATTATATTCCGCTGCACCCAATGTAAGGTTTCCTAAACTTTATATGTGTTTATTTTATTGTTTTAGAATTCATATTAGGATGTTAATGAAACATACTTGTTAGTAAATCTAGATCCTGGTAAAATATTTCCAACAAGAAGAAGCTGCACGACTTTTGACAGAAGTACATGAAAGATTTTGTGGCAACCACGCAGCTGGTTAGAGTTTATCCAAGAAAATTCTGAGGCAAGGTTATTTCTAGCCAATAATGATTGAAGACTCCAAGGCCTAGGTTAAGAAATGTGATAAATGCCAAAGATTTTCAAAGATACCTTGGGCACCGCCCAACTAACTGACTCAGATGCAAAGTCCTCGGCCTTTCGCCATTTGGGGAATTAACCTGATTGGACAGTTACCCAAAGGCAAAGGTGGCAAGTAGTACGTAGTGGTTGCACACTATTATCTTACCAAGTGGATGGAAGTCGAGCCATTGGCATCCATCACGTCCAAAAAAGTGCAAGACTTCATTGTAAAGAACATGATTTGTCGATTCAGATTACCATACAAGATAGTCTCGGACAATGACAAATAATTTGACAGTCAATCCTTCACTGATTTCTGTGCGAACCATGGGATCATAAAAAATTTCTCTGCAGTGGCACATCCCTAAGCAAATGGTCAAGTTGAAGCTGTCAACAAGACATTCAAGGACACCCTAAAGAAGAAACTTGAAGATGCTAAAGGAAACTGGTCGGAAGAACTTCCTAAAGTTCTATGGTCATACTGCCATGACATATGGATATGAAGTTATGCTTCCCGTAGAACTCAAAATGCCATCCCACAGAAGATTAACATATAGCCAAGAGGCCAATCATGTACTCCTCGCAGAGTCACTTGATGAAGTTGGAGAGAAACGAACCGCAACAAACTTAAAACTAATAGCCATCAGCAAAAAGTAGCTCAGTATTTTAACAAACAAGTGAGAGCACAGAAATTCTTTGTGGGAGATATGGTCCTAAGAAGAGTATTTTTGAACACCAAAGATAGTACGACAGGTGTGCTCAGACCAAATTGGGAAGGACCATATCAAGTGGTTGAAGTTCTAGAATTAGGGGCATACAAATTGGGTAAGTATGACGAAAAGATGAAACTTGTTCTAGTACCAAGGTATTGGAATGGGGAACACTTAAGAAAATACTACCAGTAAAAGTACCAGGTCGGATGACCATATTAAGTACGAAATAAAAGAGCATTTTCTCTTAAGTGAATGACCTTCTGGGCGGACCACACCCAAAGGTTCAGATAAAATTATCAAGTACTCAGGTCGGATGACCACCTTTGAAAGTATGATTTATATTTTTTGCAATTTGTTTTGTTTATGCTAAGCTAAAGATCAGATCAGATCAGCATAATAACTTTGATGTAAGTTACTACGGCAACAGACATATTTTTGACCAATAAATGAATAAAGATGTTTATTTAAATTCAAATTGAGTCGATTTCATTAGCATGTTACCAATTTACCATCCAGTGCGTACAAAAGGTTTGGTCGTACCAAAAACCCCGAACAGACAAAAAAATCATACTTGTGAAAAAAAAAGCAAGTGACCAAGAGTCAAAAGTCTGCTCGGTCACTTGGGGGGCATCTATACCTGTACAAAGCATTTGGTAAAGAACAAAAACAAAACAAACACAATTGCACGATGATTATAAACGAGGGATGAAATTCATTGAGAATAATGTTAGGCTACTTTTAGCCTAAGTTCCGGGTCACATTAATAAGCGTTTTCTCAGTTATTGTAGCCTTTTTGGAGCGGTTTTACGCTTGATTTTCCTTGTTTCAGGTTCTCGGTGCATTGTAGTTCAAATTCAGTTAATTGGCAAAAAGACGGGACAATTTGCTGCAAAAATATGCTGAAGCTGACAAAGACAAAAAGCATTGTTTTCCACCTTTACCTGTAGTCGCGACCAGCCATTAAGTTGGTCGTGACCAGTTACGAAACACGAGATTTTTGACCTATTTCCGATATTTTTCCAATTGGAGGCACAACCCTAATTCCTATATAAGGGACTCGACTCAGATTGCCAAAGGCATCACAAATCAGACACGAAAAGTGAATGAAGGAGGAGAGGAAGCTATCTTGAAGATCCGGAGCGAAATCACCATTTAGTTTCTTTCTTTCACTCTTTATTTTCTTTATGTCTATTTTTGTTTCAGATTTAATCATGGATGTTTATTTTATTTCTATGAACTAAATTCCCAATTAGGGAGGATGATGAATGTTGTTTAAAGTTTTGCCTAGTTAATGTCAATTGCCATTCCTTGAATCTTGATTTGTGAAATTGTCTATATTTGTGTTTAATTTCATGTGTAATCTTGATCACCTTCTACATGTTCTATGATCTCAATTCAAAATTTGAAAAGTGAGAATTGAGAATGCCAAAATTGGATAATCTAGGTTTTATGTGAAACGAGAGTATTTGCATAACCTATGTGACACTTAGATTATTGCTTAAGGTTGATTACATGTTATTCTGATTAAGAGATTAATTAGAGAACATGTGATTTAGAACCTAAAAAATCTGAAAAGAGTTAGGTTAAATTGTATAATATGTCATTCACATCAAGAAAAGGATAGCAATTAGGCATTAATAATTGGGTAAACAAAACAACAGGATTCTCTTCCTTATTTTCTCATCTTGATTAATCTTTAATTGTCTACTTAAGTTTCTTAAATTTTCATTCTGTTTATAATCTTGAAAACTATTTGTTTGCCAAATAGAATCATAAATCTAGTCTAGCGGTATTCAATCCAATTCCCTGTGGTTCGACCTCACCTGTGTGATTTTACTACTTGATTACGTGCACTTGCGTACTGTTCATAATTTTCGTAACAAATAACAAAAGCATTCAAAACCCGGATTAAAGGTTGCCCGGTCGACCAGTTGTTCAAAAAATGAAAAATAATATTCCAAGTTTAAAGACCGCTTGGTCGGTCACCTTGTCTTAAAAGGAGGCCTATTGGCCGAACAGACATAAAAAAAGATAGTAAAAGGAAAGTACTTAAACAGCAGGAGTCCCAAGTTCTTTGTACGAGTCAGTTGGATTTGAAGGAGCCGAAGGATTATCATTCTGGGCGGAAGGAGCCTCAACATTCTGATCGGTAGGAAAGGTGGAAGTGGTTGCCTCGGGTTCCCCGTAGGCCGCCTGAGCAGCACAGTAGTCGCGAAACATGTCTTTGGAAGCGCCCAGATAATCAAAGTTTGCCTTGGGATTGGCCTTCTAAAAGTCATAAAATATCTCGAGACCAGCTGTCTCTAAGGCATTCACCTTCTCCCCGAGCCTCGCCACCTCAGACTTCTGGTTCTTAACCTTAGCCTTGAGTTCCTCCTCCATAGCCTTCTTATCATCCTCCAACCTGCGAAGAAGAGTCCAGAGACCCTCTCTTTCGTCTTGAAGACTGGTAATGTCCCGTGATAAAGAAGCAATATCAGCCTCAAGCTGCTCGGTTGATGGCGTCTCCTGCAGTTCCTTGGTCAGCTCGGCAACTTTAGTCTCAGCCGCTAGAAGTTTCTTATTGACCTCTCCCAGCTCTATCCGCACAGCCCCAAGTTGAACCAGCGCATTCTCGACATCTTTTTTGGCCAAGTCCCCTTCCGTTCGCATTGCGTTGGAAATGGCAAGGTTTTTAGCAGCAGCCGACTTAGCTCGGGAAAATCTTCAAACCAGTCTGTGCGGAAAAAAGGCATTAAAAATCTGAACTAGTCAAGGAATAATAAAAGAAAAATATCAGAAAAGACTTACCCCCGAAAGCTCTTTCAAGACTCCTCCCATGACCAGCTCCAGAGACAAGTCATTATCCGCCCCAACCAACTGTTCGTTCACCTCTGGGATCGATCGGCTCACATAGTGGTTGAGCATGTCTCTGCCTCTTTTGGTCTCCGTGTGCAATTCCAAAGGTGGAGCGGGAGCCTTAACTTGTTGATATGTACGCCCAAAATGTGACTTCCACTAGCGGTGGTTGTAGTATAGATCGGGCGGTCGATTCCACAGGGAGGCGATTATAGACAAAAAAGTTAGTAGAAAAATAAAAACAAAGTTAATAAATAGGTGATAATAGGAACAATTGATTTTGTGATTTTTGATTTCATAATAAATATTAAAAGAGAGTAAATAAAGGTGCAATTAATAGTAAAAGAAAGAAAGGCTTCAAGAATCACCCATATGCTTGTTTAGCTATTTTGTACCCTTGATTCACAAAGTTGATAAATGATTTAACATTAAAGTTCATTATATTTTTGAGCGTACAAGTTCTTGCAAATAAAAGAAATGATTTAATCTTATGTAGAACCTAGAAATGACATTATACATCAAGCAATAATGCAATAAAAGATTAAACATAAAACTAAACATAAATATTATTTTTACTAAATAGAAACACATAGAAAGAGCATGAATAATCCTATATATTTTTAGTAAAAATAATGACAAAGAAAATAGAAATAGAGATGGTGGTGATAGTGAAGGAAATGAACATTAATATTACTTTTCTTTATTTTTAAGCACATAGGAAGAGCATGACTAAACCTATATGTTTAATAAAAAGTAAATAAGAATGAACATAAAAGATAGAACAAGATAAATTCTATTATTACTACAATCACTAAATAAAAATATATAGAAAGAGCATGACTAAGTCTATATATATTTAGTATATAATAGCATAAATAGTAGTATAGATGGATGAAGAACAAGAAAATAAAAGTGAAATAAGAACTTGCTTTGCTCAAATAAATATTACAAGTGAATCAAAGATACAAAATAACCTCACTTTGCATATGGAATCATCCCTAACCTTCCAAGGAAGGTTAGGCCATTATGCTAATCATTCTCATAAAGAAATATGAGAAGAAAAGTGAAGAGAAATTTTGCTATAGTTTCTCTACTCTGAAAATTACACTAAAGAGATATAGAAGAAGTGTAAAAAGATGTCTCAAGAGGTCTCATCTCTTCCCTATTTATAGCCAAAGTGAGTGAATTAAAATAATTAATAAATTAATTATTTTAATATTTTCTAGAAATTTCTATCATAAATGAGGTTAGGTGAGGGTAAAATAGTAAAATACACAATGTGCAATTTATTAGCTGAGCGAAATAGAAAAGGAAAATTTTATTTACACCCCAAAAAGTTCTAAAGGCACTCCATTTTGATATTTTTTATTTTATATAAAATTTATATTTTTAATTGTACTAATTTCTTTTAACTTTTTTCTTTCAATTCATATTCTTAAAAAATATACTTATCCAACAAAAATAAAGTGTATTTTAAATATTATGACAAAAAAATTAAAATAAAAAATTATGTGAAATTTTTTAAGAAAAAAAAAAAAATACACATGAGTTAGAAAAAATTATAAAAATGAAATCAAAATAAGTATTGAAATTAACATAAAATAATGTGAAGAAAAAATTTTAAAAAAATATTAAGATTAATTTTAAAAAATTATTTAAATTTATATTTTTTTTAATAATGGGGTGTATTTATAAGTTTAAGGAGTGCAAATATCACTCCCCAATAGAAAAATGAGCCAAATAAATGCAAAGGAATTTAAAAAAAAAAAAAAAATGTTTTCAAAAAAAAAAAAAATAAAATAATTTAAAAAATGGCGGATTGAAGGAGAGAGCGACAAGTGGCGAGCATGAAATGGTTGGCAGATTGGAGCTGCTGGAGAGAGAGGGGACAGGCGGGTCCCACGTATCTGGCGCTGGCAGGCTGGCAGCAGGAGAAAGGTTCCTCACGCGCCCTGTCTGGCCGTGAAGCGCACGCGCCAGTCTGGGCCATTGGATGCGTGATCGGACGGGTCGGATGGGGCATCAGCTGCTGGCGCGAGTGGGCTTCTTCTTCAGCCGAAATTTGATTTTCATTTTAAAGAATTTACTCCCTTTTCTTCAATTCTTCATTTATTTTCAAAACTCCCAATAACTTTAATTCCCACTAGGGGTGTTCATAAAACAACAAACCGATCCAATTCAATCCGCACGATCCAATCCAATCCAATCCGTAAAGTGCGGATATCCGCACTTGTGCGGATTGGATGTTGATTGACATGTAAAAGTAACCGATCCAATTCAATCCACACATATTTATAACAAAATTAAAAAATTATATATACAAATAACATTTTAATGTAAAGATTATAATTTTTTAAAAGTCTAATACATATAATACAATTATATTACAAAACTTAATAGATAAAATTTATATTCTATTCTTATATATTTTTTTCCTACATACAATTTAAAATAATATTAAATATTTTTTTATATATACAATTTTTTTTCTTCCGTTGAATTTGTTATTTGTTATTTTATTTATTTAATGTGTTGTTTGTAGACATAAAATAACTATAATTTGTTTTATTTTGTTGTTAGTTATGTGAAAGAAAAATATTTTTTTCATAAATATTAAATAATTTAATATTAAAAAGTAACCAATCTAAAGTAACCGATCCAATCCGCACTTTTACGGATTGGATTGGATTGGATTTGAGCTATTGTGCGGATTGGATTGGATCCAAAAAAATGAAATCAGCACTTAGTGCGGATTGGATGTTGTTTGACCAAAAAAGTGCGGATTGGATCGGATGAAGAGCCCTAATTCCCACAATAAAAAAAACAATAAATTAAATCTAAATTAAATATTTTCAACATAAAAATAAATCTTATTAATTTTATGAAAACATTAATTTATATTTAATTTATTTTATCCTTTAAGCTTATTAAATGTATATTTTTCACTATTAATCACTTGTTCAGACCCGCTTCTGATCAGCTCAGATCCACCTTTTGCCTGCTCAGGTCGTCCGAACTCCCTCATCGGGAACCTTTGGACTTAGTGACTTTCAAGGTAAGAGGGTCCACGACAGTTTGTTCTTTAGAAAGATCAATGACCTCACCAGCTGGTGCTTTCTCTTTGGACAGAGTCTCACTGCCCTTAGACTTCTTGGCCGGAGGGGATAAGCCCGAGTTCCCCCACTCTCTTCTTCAGTGCCTCAATCATCTTCTGAGATATTTCTGCATGGACTAAAAACGATACAGTTAGAAGAAGTTATGAAATATACAGAGGCATGAAAATTAAGAAAAATAAATGCAAGATGAAATACTCTGCACGCTGGCAGGAGCATCTGCCCGAACAAGCACAGATGGGGCGTCATCATTTGAAGAGTCTTCCTGCTCCTCCAGGACGGCTTTCCCCTTTCCTTCTACAGGGGTGGATGGCCGAGCAGGTAGATCAGGCTCTCTGATCCGGATAGTATGTTCAATGGGCCTCTGGCCGGTTGGGAGGGTTTCCTTTTTCTTGAGCGGCCTCTCCTGCTCTGAATATTCCTGAGCCTCCTTTTCCTGCTCAGAATATTCCTGAGCATACTGCTTGGCTCTTGCATCACCCTTCAACTTAGCCTCACGCTTGAGTTGAATGAGCTCCTTCTCTTGCTCAGCTCCTTCAGCCCGGCCAACCCTGGACTTCTTCTTCCTCCCCTTCACAGGCTGGGGTATAAAGTCTGCCAGATAAAGCTTGTAGTTCACAAAGTTGTCCTCCGAGGTCAACAAAGTGATATTTCAAGCAGCATCCGGAAAATGGATAATCTCCTGAGCCCTGTCCATAAGTGCCAACGTGAGGGGTGGACGACAGTATATTGGGATCTGTTGAAACCGAGTATAGCTGGTATCCATGCCTTCCATGAAGTAATACTCATCAACAAAACCCAGATCTTGCTAACATTCTTGTCCACGGTGCCCGTCAGCCACTTGAAGTCTGGCTGAGAGAAGTAGAAGTACCCCGACCTGCTCTGCTTAGGAATAGACTTCAAGTCAAAAAGCCAGTTGATCTCGTGTGGGGACGACACAGCCCATCCTTGAATGGCGTAGAGAACGAACAGGGCAAACAAGTACTTAATGCCCTTGGGAGTGAATTGGATCGGACAAAGGCAAAAATAATACGCTACCCTCTTAAAGTACGAGTGCAAAGGCAGCATCGCCCCTTGCTTAGTGTGAGCGCCCGACCAGGCACAAAACCCTTTCTATGGGTTAGTTGCCCGATGTTTCAAAGAGGGGACGTAACACTTAAGTCTGCCTAGGTACCTAGCCTTATCCAAGGCCCTCATGCATGCCTCACTTATTTTGGACGGAGGGCTTACCCATCTGGCACCTAAGGCACTTTGCCTCCTGTGAGGAACTGCTTCAGTAAGCTCCTCGGTGACATAGTCCTCCCCCTCGACCAAGATGTCATCATCTGCGGACATTGGCTCCCAGGTCTCATTATACCCTCCAAAATTTGGAGGTTCGGCCACTCCTTCCTCCTTAGCTTCGGAAGGGCTATCAGGACGGACGTTGTCCCGTTCCTCTATCTCTTGGACCTCAATGTCCTTCTCATGATCCTCCTCGTCCGTAACGGGCGGATCTTGCTTGGCGCTTGGCAACGTGGCGAGCTAAGCCACGTGAGGGTCAGATGCGTTGACTTTCTGCATAGTCTGCTTTGTGCGGGCCATCATCCTTCTCCCGAATGGATACTGATGTGTGTGTCGTGCAACAGTAACGACATGGACAACTATTGGTATGTCGAAGTTACTAGAACTTGGATGGCCGACAGGAAGGGTATCGGCAACACCTGGCTGGACAATGTATGTCCAGTTGGACTGAAGATAACGCCTCTAACCCTTCTTCAATTCCCAAATGAAGCGGTCGTGCCCTTCTCCTGTGATCTGCTCGGAGTAAGAGTGATGTTGCACTACTGGTTCTGGAGTAGGAGAACGATCACTACTCACTTCCCAATCTTCAAAGCTCGAGTTAGAAAGTCCGTCACTTGAAGAGGACGGACTGGCATGAAGACGAGGTTGATCCTCGTACAGAAGTTGAAGCAAATCCTGGTCAATATGGTGTTCGCCTCCCCAAAACTCACCAGGGTTCATCTACAAAAGATAACACACGAGATGAGTGTTTGGCCGAGATATCAAATAATAAACATGTAAAAGTGCCGACAGGACCACCCAACAGATTAAAAGGGCAAAAACGCACAAAAAATAAAGTCAAAACCCAGAAGTTTGAGATCTTTGGATTAAGGGTTAAAATTTCACGAAGCTTCGAATGAGCAAGGTGAAAGACGAACAATGCGAGATTTAAGGCAAAATGTCATAAATTACGAAGCCGTACGGACTATTACAGAGAAAACTACAAAGTTTCGAGCCTAGATTTTCTATGTATCTTATACAACAAGTCAAGAATAATGGCATTTTCTACAATGGAAACCTAAAAATTAAAAATGCAAAGTTAAAAGAGGAGAAGATTGAAAACTTACTCACTGTTTGAAGCCTAAACGTAGTCCAGACAAAGTTGCTCGGATGGCTCTGATAGAAATCTCACGGCAGACTTGGAGAAAATTCCTTTTTGCTCTGAGTTTGTTTAGTGGAGAAAATGGTGAAAGTAAATTATGAAGAAGTTCCAGCCTTATTTATAGGCAATCTGGTGAAAAGAGGTAATCATTTCGAAATCCCTCAGACGTTTCAATTTCCCCCCAAAAATAAATATTGGGAAATAAAAAGTAATCAAGTGTAACCGCAAAGCGTGCGATGGAAATCGTGTTTCGAGGCATTAATTAAGTCAAGAGCATTAATTAGCCCAAAACGGAAGAGACGCCTGATCAGACTCACATCGAATCACGAACAGACACACCCAACATGTGTCACCCGTTCAAATGTGAAGGCAGCTCGTATGAAGTCTCCACGCAACTTCAGAAGTCCCGTGCAGACTTGGGGGGCAAATGTTATCCCAATTTTTGCACTCTGATGTGGCATCACACGCTGGTGACACGTGGAATCGAATCCCCGTATTTTCCCGAAGGAGATATTCCGAACAGAACACCACATATACCTGCACGGAAAAAGTCCTCCTAGCCGAGCAATAGACAATCTGAACAGCACATCAACACTTAGCAACTTCAGCACTTGCATCGTGAATCGCAAAAGCAATCCCTATAAATCGTGGATCATACCATATAGATATGGCAAGCTGTCCAAATCCCTTAATCAGTGTATTCTATATATTTAATGTGTAATCTTACCAATTATAGACATTGTAAACAGAAGGGAAACCTTCCCTCAAGCACATAGCCCTATAGTGATCTATTCTCACTGGGCAAAAGGTCAAGAAAATTATCTAAGAGAGTATACTCAGAAATATCATTGTAAGAGCTTTAAGAAAAGAATCATTGTATTCTTTGTTCTTAAGTCAATACAAATCAAGGGGAGTAGGCTATTACCGAACTACTTGGGGTCGAACCTCTTTAAAAACTTTGTGTTCTTTATTTATCTTATCATCTTACATCTAAATTATATCTCTTATCGCTTACAATTAAGATTCATTGTCATTGGTTAAAAGCAAGGTCAACATATTGCTAAAACCCTAATTTTTGAATTATAGGTTTATTTTTAAATTATTATTTTATTTTAAATTAAATAATCTTATAACCAACTATCCTATCTTTCTACATGCTTATTTATTGTTTATTCAAAAAATTTTATAAACCTATTATTTATTTGATTTAAATTGATCTGATTAAATTGTTGATAAATCTAATGATCTAATTTTAATCACAGTTCAATTGTCAATAGATCAAATAAATAATTTGTAACAGTTAAATTTTGTAATCTTCTTTCATCTGTGTATAAACCTAGTGTTGCCTCGGATTTTTCCTAAAATACGTGGCAGCGGCTGCATGTGGCACGTGGATTTCAAGGACACCTCACCCACAAAAATTAGCTAAGTCATATATAGACAGGAAGGTGCATTTCAGGGAGTGAGCCCCCAGATAGGAGCATAGGGCACGCCTTTACTCTCTGGAAGCTAGAAATACAACAATGCATTTCCAAGAGAAGGAGAACATGTTTGAACAGTCATTTCACATTTAATGCGGCATGGGGGAAACGTATTAGAACACCCATAAAAGGATTTGACAGATGGCATAAGCCTCTTTTACGGTGATTACACGATAATCAACGAGTCTAGTGACGGCTCCATTATGAAGAATCACATCAATCAAGGAAGGATAAAAATTACTCTCACCTAACCCCTATGATGCCTACGGCATAGGTCATGTATGTCCTATTTTACATCTGATAGGAACTTGTGCACCTAAGGGGCTGACACTCGAAGACAAGTGATCCCTTCTTAGTGTTCCTTGCAAAACTCTATAAATATCCCTAAATAGAACGAAAAAGGGGATCGATGGATGGATGGATGAACGAATCAAAGAGAGTAAAGAAAAGAGAGAGAGAGATTCACCAAGAACATTCTCTGTATAAGAACTCTCATAAATAACAAAGACTCGTGGACTACGACTCATTAATGCCTGAACCACGTACAAACCACTTGCATTAATTATTCCATAGCTCTCCTCGTTATATTATTTAATTGGTTGCCAAAAACCTCGGTCAACATTTTAGTGTTTTCATTGAGAGCTGTCGGAAGCGTTATTAAGAAGACAACAGTCAAAGAGTCAGAGTAACAATGGTGGAAACTCATAACAACACACGTCAGCCCCGTCCTCCTCAGGATGCTCGAAACCCAGAAGGCGAAGAAGTGGCCTCACGAGTAAATGTGGGCTCTGAGGAACGACATGAGGCAAACGATGAGGAATATAAAGGAAACTTTGAAGGGTACGACACCTATGACGAAGGTAGCTATACTGAACTGCTGGTCCTGAGGCAAAAGGCGGCTGATCATGAAGCCGAACTTGCCGCCCAAAAATACATTGTAGGGTGTTACGGTAATTTAATCCCTTTACTGTGTAGATCATCTATATAGAGGATCATTGATCAAATTAGGATTATAACAATGGATAATTAATAGCGTGTCTATATGGTGGAACATATAGAGTGTTCTATATAGGTGAGAGTGCAATTCTAAATTCTATACGTGGATTCAACGAAGAATTAATAAGTCAGTGAATTTAAGAGGTAAATTCTTGATCTGCTTATTGGAAGCTCAGATATATAGGCCCATGGTCCCCACACTAGTTGAGACAATACTACTTGTAAGACTCATTTAATTGGTTTTAATTAATCAATTATAATTCTCAAATTAGACTATCTATTTGTGAATTTATCACTTATTAAGGGCGAAACTGTAAAAAAAGAGTTTATAGGGTATTATTTATTAATTAAGAGACTTTGGTTAGTCTAATTAATAAATATAATAAATGACAAATATTATTTAATAATTAATTATAGTTATTAAATAGTTAAAATTGACATTTAAATGGTTGAATGTGAAAATTGGCAATTTTTGAGAAAATGGGAAACAGAAATGATTAAACAGGAAAGTTGCAAAAGTGAGGCCTTTTTCCATAAGCCATGGCCGGCCACATGCATTGCTTTTATCATTTAATTTTTTTTCATTATTTTAATGCCAAGTAATTCAACCCTAACCCTATGTGGTATTCTATAAATATAAAGTAATGGCTTCAGGAAACTACACACAACACAATTGCATCTCATTCCTTTCACAGAAATTTCCTGAGCCGCCACCTCTCTCTCTCTTTCTTCTTCTTTGTTTCGAAATCCCTAAGTGATAGAGTAGTGCCCACACACATCAAATAGTACCTCAATCATAGTGTGGAAGACTGTGAAGAATCCAGTTTCAACAAAGAAGGACATTCAGGCTCAGATCTTGATAATACTCTGCAACAGAAAGGATACAAGGGTTAGAGATTTGAGTGGAGGGAGACATATTATTCCGCTGCACCCAATGTAAGGTTTCTCATACTTTATATGTGTTTACTTATAATCGTTTTAGAAGTTCATATTTATGTTGTTAATCAACATACTTGTGAGTAGTTCTAAGATCCTGGTAAAATAATTCTAACAGAACTCCCCAAGCACTTTAAGATGCCTGAAATGACAACTTACACCGGAGATTCGGACCCCAGTGACCATTTGTCCCGGTTTAACCGAGTGATGACTGTCATGAGGGTCAGCAATGACGCAAATTGTTTATGCTTTCCACTAACGCTAAGCGGTTCTGCTGAGGAATGGTTCAAAAAGTTGGAGCCAGGATCATTGGACTGCTGGAGCAAGTTACAACTCAGTTTCTGAAGACAATTTGTCGCGGCAAGAAAAATTAACCTTGAAGTCAGCACCCTGACTAATATAAAACAATTGCCTACAGAAACTCTAAAGAACTTCATAAAGAGATCCAAAGAGGAGGCTTCAAAGACCAAGAAGGTGAATGACGGACAACAGCTGGCCCTCCTTCAGGCTGGTATCCACACGGGGACCCCTTTCTGGAATGAACTACAACAAGTGGGAGCAGCTAACCTCCAAGACTTTCAGAAAAGGGTCCAAAAGTACATCAACTTGGAAGAAGCCCAAATAGTGGCCTATGGAGGATACTACCTGATCGGAGTATCGGGACATGCACTTGGAGCACAGCTTCTGGGAGCCCCATCTCCTACTACTCCTCAAATGAGCAGAATACAATTCTCCGCTACCTCAGGATATAATCAAAGCCTCACCCTGGCTCCCGCATCATCACACTTTGGGGCACGCATGGGCAATTCCTCGGGGATGAGTGTCCAAATCCTGTCCCAATCCGCACTCGCCGCCAGCCTGGCAGGACCTCCTCGGAGCTCCCGAAGTAAAAGGTCCTCAAAGGGCAGTACCCGGACTGAGGACAAACGATAGCGGAGAGGGTATACCTCTCAATACACGGAGCTCACGGATATGCATGAGCGTGTATACTTTGCCACCTGGTAGAATACGCATTACCGGAAGCCTCCTCCCTTGTATAGGGATAGCTCCCGAAGGGATCCCAATAAAAGGTGTGAATATCACAGCGACATTGGCCACAACACCAATGAGTGCAAGAACCTGAAAGATGAAATCGAGAACGTAATCCAATTAGGTTATTTATACGAATGAATCAAAAATAGGTTACCCCAATTAAACCCGGTCCAAGCAGGACGCCCCCTACCTCAAGGAGGAGCAGGGGGTATGCCCGGAGGGCAAGTACCCCCCAGAGGAGCACTCCCACAGCAGGTGCTTGGATTACCACCACGGCCAAATGGGAGAGTGGCCATGATCTCCGGTGGGCCTCATATTGGGGGAACCACCAGAAACGAGTTAAAGCATTACGCTGGGGCCATAAAACACGATGAAGTATGGGAAGTTACTCAACTCCCAACACAAAGGCCCAGGCTCATGGACCAACCCATCACTTTCACGAAGGACAACGCGAAACCGGTGCGCTTCTCTCATCACGACCCTCTAGTTATAGAAACTCCCATCGCCAACAAGGTCGTGGCGAGGATACTGGTAGATAACGTAAGCTCCGTGAATCTATTGTTCAAAGAAACCTTCATGGCCATAGGGCTCACAGATAGGGATCTGTCGCCTAGCGACTCCCAGCTCACAGGATTCAATGGAACAACACTTATCCCTATGGGGAAAGTAAGGCTTTCTGTCACCCTGTGCCCAAACACCCCACAGAGCACTTTCAAATACTGCACCTTTGTAGTTGTAGATTGTCCAACCGCGTATAATCCCATCCTTGGCCGACCGACCTTGGTCGATTTTAGAGCGATCACCTCCATTCGACACTTATGCCTCAAATTCCCTACCTGGGAAGACAGAGTGGGAACAGTGAGGGGAAACCAAGGAGAGGCGAGACAATGCTACAATGTCGCGATGCACCTGTCAGTATTGGTGGTGCATAGGGATGAAGAGCCAAGATTGATAGAACAAGACGAGTTGGATCCCCGCGTGGGATCCGAGACAGCTGTAGAACATATGGAGGACACTGAGGAAGTGAGTGTGTGCGGCCTCGACTCCACTAAAGTCATCCGCCTAGGAAAAAACCTGGAGCCGGAGGAAAGAAGCAAAATTGATAGTTTATCGATGATTTATGTTTGTGTAACACAGTTTTGTCAATTTGACATTTATCGATAGGTTATCGATAGCTTATCGATGACATTTATCGATGATTTCGGTTTGCACACAAAAATAGCAGTGCACAGACAAAACCATCGATAAACTATTGATAACCCATCGATAATCACATTTTGGCCAGAAAAACCATACAATTCAAAAGAGGAAGAGAGAGCGAGGAAGAGCTTCTAGTGGTCTGTCTCAGTCTCGATTCGTGGGGTGGTGACGAATGGCGATGGTGGTTGAGAGAAGCCGAGGAGGAGGAAGAGAGAAAGATTTGGGTAGGTGAGATTTGGAGGTTGTTGGGTTGAGTTTTGGGTAGATGAGGAGCTTTGGTGGTGGAGGAGAGGAGGTTCAATGTGGTCTCGGTGCTTGAGTCTGGGTGTCTCGGTGGTGCGAGAAAGAGAAAGAGGAAGAGAGAGCGAGGAAGAGGAAAAGACAGAGAGAGAAATGGAAAGGAGGGTATTTTAGGTAGAAATTGAAAACAATAGTATTTAATTGTATAAATTAATTAAGGGTTCGTTTGATACGCCGTATTATACCGTATTGTATTGTATAGTATTATATTAAATTGTATTTTATGTAAAACTAATGTTGCATTAACTTTTATAGACACTTACATATATTATATTTTAGTATAAATTAAAGTTTAACATGCTATTATATAAAAAAGGAAAGAGAGGGATGGGGTTTCTCTCGCTTTTGGCATAGTGGGCCCCCAGCGAGAGGCCCGCACGATGGGATATAAGCTCAGTGGTAGAGCGCGCCCCTGATAATTGCGTCGTTGTCCCTGGTCTGTGAGGGCTCTAAGCCACATGGATAGTTCAATGTGCTCATCAGCGCCTGACCCTGAGATGTGGATCATCCAAGGCACATTAGCATGGCGTACTTCTCCTGTTCGAACCAGGGTTTGAAACCAAACTTCTCCTCAGGAGGATAGATGGGGCGATTTAGGTGAGATCCAATCTGTTGGGATTTATGCCCTAAATAAAACTCATTACAATCTGATTAGTTATCAATTTAGAAGTGAAGTATGTTTACATGTATGTTACATGTTTATGGTTTAATACATATACTTGATATATGCACAAAATCAGTTAAATCCAGAACATATAGTTATTCACAATTACAGTATCGTCAATACAGTGGAATGTGATTGAAAATTAAATGTCTAAGTTGATTTTCATAATGATACTTAGATATTATTATTTTCATGATGTTTAATTAAATAAGAAAATTATTTTAAGTTGGGTATTTCCATAACAACTTAAATTTGAATAATTTTCATAATATATTTTATTTATTTTATTAATCATTTTTCAAAATAGCATTTAATTATGCAAGGTGATTTTGAATTTATCTTGAAAGATAGATTGAAGTTGTAAATTAATTATTTTAAATAATTTTGAATCAACTTAAATCAATAATCTTTTCAATTAATGATTAATTTAAAATAAAGGAACTGAAATATATTATTAGAAATTGGATTAATTAGTCAAGAAAATCTAGATAGATAATATTTTTTTTGCTTGAAGTATTTTTTCTAAGTAAGGTTTGATTTATTTTAAATGTATTTCAAAAATTGTGTATTTTTGGAAATACTATATATATATATTTGTAGAAAATTTTAATTTGAGTTGCAAATTAATTTAAATTAATACAACTTAAATTAAGTAATTTTCTTAATATTTGTTAGAAAATTAACACTAAGATGGAAATAATTCATTTTATTTTCTTAACCATCTAAGTTTAATTTTACAAATATTAAATTAAATTTTATTTAGATTCTATTCTAAATTTAAAATTTAATAAATATATATATAGATTTAAAATAAATAAATAATAGAAGAAAATACAATTTAAATAATGAGCTTTATTATTTTTGAGATATTCGATCTCCATTGTTGGTTTTACATAGCTATTGTTTTAGTGAGTAATCCTCCCTAATGGAAGAACGTTCATTAGCAAGTTAGCGCCGTTTAATCTCGAAAGATAAGTATGTTTGTAAGTGTTTTATATTGGTATTAACCACCCTAATGGTGGGTACTGTATAAGACTTACAAACATATGAAACAATGGTAGAAGCTCATGAAATAAGAATGACCTTGACTCTCGCCTAAACGGGACAACGTCGGATTCTCTTTTCGATCGAATAAAAGGTTGCTAGAATGTTTGCTATTCTAGATGAGCTGACAACTCTATTCAATGAATGATAGCTTTGACTCTCACCTAAACGGGACACTGATATCAGTTTGTTGAAAACCTTGGAAATTATTTAGGTTTGAATTTTTTTTTGTATTTTCTCTAGTCATTCCTACTTGCTGTATGCTGATAATTTCTAAATGAGATTTTGTGATAAACCATAACTGATATCTATGTATTATCTTGTAGTATCCTGAATTGAAATGTCAAATCCCATGTTGTCACTCTTAACTGAAAATAAGCTAAATGGGTCTAACTTCCCAAAGTGGAGAGAGAACATTCATATTGCTCTCATAGGTGAAAGTGCCTCGTTTGTGTTGACTGAGCCGTCCCCTGAGCAGCCAAGCGACAATGCAACCAAAGCTGTAAAAGAGAAGTTCGAGCGTTGGCATAATGCTAACAATAAAGCTCGTTACTTCATGCTTTCCAGCATGGTTGACACCTTGAAAACAAGGTTTGCAAACACTGTCACGGCTGCAGAAATCATGACGCAGCGAATCGAGCTATTCGGTATGGCATCTATTCAGTCTCGTTTCGACGCGACTAAGAAATTCATCAACGCACGGATGGAACCCCATCAGAATGTGCGTGATCACCTTCTCCAGATGGCTAGTTATTTCCAGGAAGCCCAGAATCATGGTGCTGAAATGGATCAGACTACTCAAGTGAGTCTCATCTTGAATAGCCTGACTCAAGATTTTCTGCCCTACACATCAAATTATGTCATGAATAAGAAGGAACAAGACTTTCATACTTTAGTCAATGACCTTCAGACATATGAAAATTTGATTGGAGGTCCCAAGAAAAGAGGGAATAAACCTCAGAATTCTGGAAATGGTAATAAGACAAGTAATCCTGAAGCACTTGTTGCTTCAACTTCCAAATCCCATCATAAGAAGAAGTGCAAAAATGCCAAGAAGCGAGCTCAAGCTGCGAATGCAGCTAGGAACAAAAATGCTGGAGCTTCTGGCAATACACAAAAAGGAAAATGTTTCTACTGCAATGAGAAAGGCCATTGGAAATCCCAATGTCCTAAGTATCTCGCAAAGAAACAAGGTATTTTCTTTATAAACTGATGTGTTTTTAGTGAATTATTATCCTTTTGGATTAATAATTCTGGACTACTAACCTTGTTTATTATTCTTCTTATAGCTAAAGCTTCTTAAACTCGGATGCTGTCTAAGCGAGTTGGATTAGAAAGCTGGATGATGGATGGAGATTGTCTACAATAAAGAAGAAGCTCTTTCATTTGAATTAATTGTTTAGTTTTTCAAACAATTTGGATTTCAAGTTTGGGATCTTAATTCCCTGTTTGGTTCTCATAAATATTGCAAACAATTTTTTGGTTTATAATAAAATATCCTTTTCAATTATATTGCAATTTATGAGTTGAGCTTCAATTCTTTATTTTATCTATTACCAATTATTATATTTATTTTGTTTGAATGTGTATGTGTTTTTATTATTGATGCAAATTCAAAAGTATTTAAACTCTTTACAGAGTTATTACTACATAAACACTAGAAGTTTTTTCTATGTTTATGAATAATTGTTGGTTTCAAAAACAATTATTTGAGAATTTGTTTAATAAAAAGATCTTTTGATCTGATAGGGGTGGAGAAAAGTTAAGAATAATATGCAGTTCAAAAGATTTTTTAATCTAATGAACTCTGGATTATATTCAACTCCACAGACTCTCTATCACACTTAGAGATTTACAACCTTTAGGGGTGGACCATAATCTCTATAAACTTAGGGGTGGACTTTATTCTACAGTACCCTTTGTGACACATATTTTTTAAACATGGAAATAATATAATAAATTAGCTATTATCAGAATAAATTCTTGATCTTGATTATATGTTCCAGTTTAGATTTACTGTTGTAATAGTTATTGATACCATTAAAGTTCTTTGATAATGTTTCACATTACCTTGGTTGAGTGGGAGAATATTAAAATTCTTTACCCATCTTCGTTTGGTTGATAATTGTGATAGGAACTTAAGAACACCTCTGATAAAAACAAGTCTAACTATTCACATGGATAGAAATAACTTATCAGAATTATGAGAGTAAGATAGAAGAATTCTTGCATAGTCTATTCGAAAGACTGATTCAAGATGTCTATTTCTCATAACATTTTATGGTATCTTGATTTGATTGCTTAAATCTCTAGCAAGTATTTTTCACTTCAAATACTAGACTGCTATGTTGTTGACCTAATCTTAAAGAAACTTACAGTTTCGGCTTAAGATAATAAGTCACAATGAGATGTTCCCAGAAACAATAGTAAAAGGTTAAAAGTTTCTAACCAGACATCTGCTATTGAGTGGGAGCCATCTGAGATGTAATCAAATGGGGAACATTAGGGGACAATCAAGAAAGATTTACAAAAGTGACGTATATGTTATATAAGGAGCTATGCATTAGTGATCCCGATATGCACACCGACTCATTAAAAATTGTGAGATGGTGGTTACTCTGGGGGTGGAGGAATCATTATAGAAGAGTGTTAAAACCCATCTATAATAATTCAAGCTTCATCAGAGAAGATATAACTTTGTAAATTCAAAATTACCAGAAAGTTATTTTACTGAAGAAAATTCTACACTGCATTATCTCAATTCCAAATTTTAAAATTTGAGAGATATGTCTTCTGGTTGTTCAGATGTACTTAATGGGCAATAAGGATTTCAGTATCCCTTGATGAGTAAAGCATAAGTTAGGGAGGTTTCATGTGTCTCATGAACCTGGTTCCAGATATATGGGTGGATTCAAAGATACTACACTTGATCAGAGGATCAAGACAAAAGATTAATTGTAATGCACAACTTGTTTTATGTTAGTGCAAGTGGGAGTTTGTTGGGATTTATGCCCTAAATAAAACTCATTACAATCTGATTAGTTATCAATTTAGAAGTGAAGTATGTTTACATGTATGTTACATGTTTATGGTTTAATACATATACTTGATATATGCACAAAATCAGTTAAATCTAGAACATATAGTTATTCACAATTACAGTATCGTCAATACAGTGGAATGTGATTGTGATTATATGATTCAAAAGATTTGGTCCCTGTTCATCAGTGTTTTGGATTTACACTGATGTGATAATCAGCGATGAAGTATACTTACACTTGGAGTAAGTGTTATGTTCTTTCCAGAACATTGGCAAAGTATACTGGTTTCGAATGCATGGAGTATGCATTGGACTGGACCGATATTGAACTTGGTTAAAGATATTGTAAACTTACCGTTGTATCTTTCCAAGTCAATGTCAGAAGTTGATCTTAGATTAAGAGAATCTAAATCCTGATATGCTTAGGCTCAATCTCAGGAGTGCTATTCTTGTTCTTTGATTTATTAGTTAAAGCCTGCTTTGAGTCAGGATAATACATATATTTTGGGAACATGATAGCATAACTGAATAGGGAGTGCTAAACATAAATATGGAAATCTATAGCTTCTACTGGTGTATAGAAGTAAAGTGATGATTCCTTTTGAGCTTAGTTAAATAGAAGTAAATGGATGAGCTCTTGTTTCAGTGACTGTATATTAGATCACTAAAACATCATTTACAGGTAACTAAGTGTTCAAATGGGCAAAATACATTGAGGGGTGTAAACGGTAAATTGGTCCCGTCTCGATGTAAATCATCTATATAGAGTGTAATGACCGCTCTAGTAATGTGGATTAGTAAAGGCAATTAGCATTAATTTTTATTATTTTATTATTGTTTGTGAATTAATTTATTTGTGGACCCCAATATTTAGAAATAAATATTAGAGTTATAATTTCTCAATTCCGGAGATTTTATTAAACTCTAGGGGTATTATTTAGCTTATATGTGAAATATGTTAATTTTGTAATTTTTGCTCGGCGACAACGGAAAATGCGATGGATGGCTAGATAATCATATGAGTAAGTTTAGAACCCTATTTTATAGTGGGGAATATTTTATAGAAAATTAATTATCGGGATTGAGCGGGGTTATGGATTTTGACCATTTTACCCCTAGCTTTAGAAATACCCTAGTTTTAAGTCTAAGGGCATTTTGGTCTTTTGTTTATGGATGAGTGAGGTGGCTGCCCAAGTAATTGACACCTAGCACTTTGTTTTTCAGCAAGTTTTAATTAAAGGAAAATTCATTTCATTTGAGGGAAAAATCAAAGAAAAATCCAATTGAAGAGAACTCTCTCTTTCTTTCTCTTTTCTCTTTCGGCTGGGGCAAAAATCAAGGGGGAAGGGCTGTTAAATCTTGGAGTTTCCAGCAAAGGAAGCTTGGAAGATTCAAGTTGAGGTAAGCCCTAAAGAACCCTTCTTAGTTTTCAAGTTTTAAAGTTAGGTTGAATTGGTGATTTTGTAACTTAGGGGCTGTTAAGGTTTAATGTGTTTAGGATTCGAATTCTAGGGTTAGTTTGAGTTGATTGAAGTTCCTAGCAGCTGATTTTATTGCTTGAGTATGGTTTTAAGCAAGCTTGAGTTTTGAAACTCAAGCTTTGAGCTTTAATGGCATAAATTGAATTATTGGTTTGTTCTGTGATTTGTTGATTGGAAATGGATGTTTATACATTGTATAGGTATACTGGAGAGTTTGGTAAAGTTTGGGATTGAATTGAATCAAGGGGGATAATTTTTTGGTTCCCAGCAGTAGAACCGGAATTCTGGTTCTGGGTGGTCTGTACCAACCGGTCGACCGGTTGGTGACCCAGAACCGGGATGCCGGTTGGGAACCGGTCTACCTGTTGGGGGAATTTTCAGAACCCTAGTTTTGGCCAATTTTGAGATATTTAGGGTATTGCCATGAGGTTTATCGATAGGGAAACTTTTAGTTTCAAGTTTTAGGTCCCGGAAAGTGATTTAGCGAGTCACTCATCTGTATTACTGTTATTGTGATTAGGGCATCCATCTAGCACGTGAATTCCGTTCAGGTCGGCCAGCACACTTGAATTCGGAAAACAGGTAAGAACTGTGTATAATGTATGATGTGATTATCTGAATGTATGTATGTGTTAATATGTATACATGCTCATTTGTTGTGATTCTTACACTACCAACACTTGTATGGTTGCGGTGCAAAGTGCATTGGTAAGGTGTAGGATGTTTGAAAGTACGTCATGGTGTTACCAGCACTTGTACGGGAAGGTACAAGGTGTCTGTGGTACAACACTAGATAGTACTCAAGGTGCGGTCATACCCTACCTACACTAGTACGAAGGTATACTGAGTGCATGTGGTACATGGTACATGGTCGTTTCCTAGTTAGAACGTTCATACTCATCTGTTAAGCTCTGTAAATAGGTGTATGGGCGCCTATTTACAGGTCAGAAATTATATGGTATGTTATATGCATTTCTTACTGAGTCTGTTGACTCACAGTTTCTGCTTCCATGTGTAGGTAAAGGAAAGGCGAAGGCTGAACAGGAATGAACCTGAGCTCGGGTGAGATTGTACATGTCAAGCGGCGCGACCTGGAGTGTTCGGTCTTGGGACATCTGGAAGTTGTATTTTGAAAGTCGCTATGCGACCCAGAACTTGTGTATTTTGAATGTAAAGTTTAAATAGTAAATTTTCAAAAGTTTGAAATCGGGATCCCGGGATTTGTAAATATTATATTATTTTACAAAGTTTAATGTTTAAAGCAAAAATTTTAATTTGACACGTTTTTCGAGAAATTTCTTTGATTAGCAAAGATTGCACAATAATTGAAAAAGCACTGTAGCGTGCCTTAGCATTAGGGCGTTACATAGAGGATCTCTAAATCACATTAAGATTATAACAATGGTTAAATGAGATAGCATATTGATATCGTGAAACATATGATATGCTCCATATAAGTCTGAGAGTGCAATTCCAAGTTCTAAGAGTGGATTCAACGAGGAATTAATAAGTTAGGGATTTACTTGGTAAATCGGTTCAACTTATTGGAAGCTCAGAATATAGATCCATGGTCCCCATTCTAGTTGAGACTATACTGTTTGTAGGACTCTATAATTGATTTATGATTAATCAATTATAATTCTAAAAGTTAGACTATGTCTAATTTGTAAATTCTCACAGTTTAGGGATGAAATTGTAAATAAGAGGGTTTCTAGGTTTAATTATTAATTATGAGACTTTGCATGTCTGAATTAATAATTAATTTTAAATGGCAATATTATTTAATAATCTATTTTAGTTATTAAATAATTGGTTTTGGCATTTAAATGATTAGAATTGGAAAAATGGCATTTTTGGAGAAATAGAAATAAAATTGAGGAAACTGCAAAATCCATGTGAGGCCCATTCACACCATGGCCGGCCACATCATTGCTTTTTCCCAATTATTATTTTTCAATTTAATTTGTCATTTAATTGCTAATCAAAGCCTAGCCTAAATAGGAAAGTGGTGAATCACACTAAATAAGGCAGTTATTCAATTACACAGTAAAAGAGGAAACTGTTTATTTGGAAAGTTGTGATCTTCCCTTTTCCTATTTATAGCAGCCCATCTCCTCTCTCTTTATGCATGTGTTTGCTTGAGAAAACTTTGCTTTGCAAAGTGTGTCACACGAAATCAAGAGAGAAAAACAAGAGAGAGATTTCGAAATCCCTAGTGAGAGAGAAGTGCCCACTCACATCATTCAGTATCTCATCATAGTTTGGATGACTGTGAAGGATCACATCCAACTGAAGAACTTTCGGGCTCAGATCTTGATTATACTCTGCTACAGACAGGAATCAAGGGTTAGAGATCTGAGTGGAAGGAGACATTAATTCCGCTGCAATCACTGTAAGTTATTCTTAACTTTTATGTGTTTAGTTCATCGTTTTAGAAGTTCAATATTAGGTTGTTAAATCAACATACTTGCAAATAGATCTAAGATCCTGGATAAATATAATACCAACAACTGGCACCAGAGCCATGGTAATTGATTTGCTTGCAAGAAATTTGGACTTAAAACGATTTGCTTGTGATTTGGATGGTTTCATGTTGTGTCATATTGATGTTTGATTGATGTTTGTGAATTCTGGGAAAAATAATTGATTGTCTGTATCTGGAATTATTTTTATTGGATATTTTGGAAAATTCTAAGCAATTTACTTTTTTACAGAACTCGATTTCGATTTAATTTGAATTAGTTATGAATTTTTGAAAATCGGGAAAAACCTAGGTGGTGAACACCTCCCCTACGCGCGCGGAAATCATGCGCAGGGGTGCTTGCGCCCAGATTTCTGGGCTGTGTCTCCCCTCCCACGCGCGCGGACAGCATGCTTTGCATGCTGTCCGTACCACCTGCTTTTTCCTTCGTTTTCTTCGATTTTTCATGCTATTTCATGGAATTAAATTCCGATTTTTTGTGTAGTTTTGTATGTTGATTTTTGTTTTTCAAATTTCAAATCTAATTATCAGAAATAAATTAATTTTATTTTTTAAAATTAATTTTAGATATTAGTGTAATTTGATTTTGAAAATAGAAAAAAAAAAATCAAGTTTTGCTTACCCTTTTCTTATTTACTTTAAAATTTGATTATTTTATTTTTTTTTAAGGTCAGATATTATTTTTTTTGGTAACTTGACCTTAATTAAAATAAGATCATAATAATCATGATAATTTTAAAAGAGGAAATAAGGTATTTTTGTTAACTTTTAAATTTTGTTATTTTTCAATTAAATTAAATTGTAAAATAAGAAAAGGGTATGTATTTACCATTTTCTATTTTATTATTTAATTTATTAAATAACATGAAATTTAAAAGGAAAGTTAGCAATTTATTTTGAAATGACATTTAGGTTACCCAAAACTTAATTTTTCAAAATGGTAGGTTTAATTTTAATATTATTTTTCGAAATATAGTTTTAAAATTAAATAAATCCTACATCCAACTATCCAGATCTAACCTTGTTGCAGGAGTATGTGTTTTAGATTGTTTGTAAGTTTTTCTAAAACCTATTATTACTTGATCTAAATTGCCAGGGTTAACTTGTTGACGGATCAAATGATACCGATTTTAACCCATGGTTCAATTGATGATAGATCGAAGTAGATAATTTGTAACAGTAATTTTTACAAACTTCTTTCATCCGTGTATGACCTAGTAACATGATAGGATCCATCCAAATCTGTGTGCTGTGTGAGCCTATATGTTTAATTTCTATTATAGATACATATAGGTTGTTGTTGCTAAATAAAATGTCATAACCTGATAGATTTTATTTAGGCTCATTTAGTTAATGGGCCTATTCAATTAATAACAGTTGTTCATTTTAAGGTTAAATTCATCTCTTTTGGGCCTTGTGTGAGAGTTGGGAGCCTTAGAAGTGGGTGCGACATACTGGACCCAGCCCCCCTCACATGAACAACCCCAATTGTGAAGGCCCATTTGCCTGATTTGGATAACTGTGCTAGGTTAATTATATTAGTTTGACCTAATAAAATTGAATAGCAACATAATTAATTTCTTCGAAATTAATTTAAGAAAAACATAGTTTAATGAATTTCATTTCTAGATAAACTATTTGTATTTTTCTTGTATTTAATTAAATAAAGAATTTTAACTAACTAGATTCTTTCTGAAACTTACTTTTATTATTTCATTAAATATTCTTATTTAAGTTATGAATTAGTAATTACTAATTTTTTATAATAACTTAAATTTGAATATATTTTGATAATAATATTAAGCTGAGGAATTCTAGGAATTAGTTATTGAAGATTCTTAAAAGATATTATTTTAAGTTGGTTTTAAACTTAAAAAGGGAATATCTTTAAATTAGGTAGTTACCACCTAATTTTGATATTTAATTAAATGATGTTTGGAAAATTTTAAGTTAGTAAATTATAAATTCTTTCTATAATAACTTAAATCAGATATTTTCCAAATCTTGAAAAGATACTTAGTAGAATTGAGATATTTTCTAGATAGTTATTTCCATACTAATTATTATTTCTAATCTAGGAAAATATCATTGATTGTGAAATTAATTGGTTAATAATTAATTTTGGTACAATTCAATTAAGGATATTTTTCCTTGTATTAAATTGGAAATTAATGATTAAGCCTTCTCTATACTTAATTATTTATTTCCTCAATTTAATACATTTAATTAAATTGAAAATTAAATGTCTAAGTTGATTTTCATAATGATACTTAGATATTATTATTTTCATGATGTTTAATTAAATAAGAAAATTATTTTAAGTTGGGTATTTCCATAACAACTTAAATTTGAATAATTTTCATAATATATTTTATTTATTTTATTAATCATTTTTCAAAATAGCATTTAATTATGCATGGTGATTTTGAATTTATCTTGAAAGATAGATTGAAGTTGTAAATTAATTATTTTAAATAATTTTGAATCAACTTAAATCAATAATCTTTTCAATTAATGATTAATTTAAAATAAAGGAACTGAAATATATTATTAGAAATTGGATTAATTAGTCAAGAAAATCTAGATAGATAATATTTTTTTTGCTTGAAGTATTTTTTCTAAGTAAGGTTTGATTTATTTTAAATGTATTTCAAAAATTGTGTATTTTTGGAAATACTATATATATATATTTGTAGAAAATTTTAATTTGAGTTGCAAATTAATTTAAATTAATACAACTTAAATTAAGTAATTTTCTTAATATTTGTTAGAAAATTAACACTAAGATGGAAATAATTCATTTTATTTTCTTAACCATCTAAGTTTAATTTTACAAATATTAAATTAAATTTTATTTAGATTCTATTCTAAATTTAAAATTTAATAAATATATATATATAGATTTAAAATAAATAAATAATAGAAGAAAATACAATTTAAATAATGAGCTTTATTATTTTTGAGATATTCGATCTCCATTGTTGGTTTTACATAGCTATTGTTTTAGTGAGTAATCCTCTCTAATGGAAGAACGTTCATTAGCAAGTTAGCGCCGTTTAATCTCGAAAGATAAGTATGTTTGTAAGTGTTTTATATTGGTATTAACCACCCTAATGGTGGGTACTGTATAAGACTTACAAACATATGAAACAATGGTAGAAGCTCATGAAATAAGAATGACCTTGACTCTCGCCTAAACGGGACAACGTCGGATTCTCTTTTCGATCGAATAAAAGGTTGCTAGAATGTTTGCTATTCTAGATGAGCTGACAACTCTATTCAATGAATGATAGCTTTGACTCTCGCCTAAACGGGACACTGATATCAGTTTGTTGAAAACCTTGGAAATTATTTAGGTTTGAATTTTTTTTTGTATTTTCTCTAGTCATTCCTACTTGCTGTATGCTGATAATTTCTAAATGAGATTTTGTGATAAACCATAACTGATATCTATGTATTATCTTGTAGTATCCTGAATTGAAATGTCAAATCCCATATTGTCACTCTTAACTGAAAAAAAACTAAATGGGTCTATCTTCCCAAAGTGGAGAGAGAACATTCATATTGCTCTCATAGGTGAAACTGCCTCGTTTGTGTTGACTGAGCCGTCCCCTGAGCAGCCAAGCGACAATGCAACCAAAGCTGTAAAAGAGAAGTTCGAGCGTTGGCATAATGCTAACAATAAAGCTCGTTACTTCATGCTTTCCAGCATGGTTGACACCTTGAAAACAAGGTTTGCAAACACTGTCACGGTTGCAGAAATCATGACGCAGTTAACTGAGCTATTCGGTATGGCATCTATTCAGTCTCGTTTCGACGCGACTAAGAAATTCATCAACGCACGGATGGAACCCCATCAGAATGTGCGTGATCACCTTCTCCAGATGGCTAGTTATTTCCAGGAAGCCCAGAATCATGGTGCTGAAATGGATCAGACTACTCAAGTGAGTCTCATCTTGAATAGCCTGACTCAATATTTTCTGCCCTACACATCAAATTATGTCATGAATAAGAAGGAACAAGACTTTCATACTTTAGTCAATGACCTTCAGACATATGAAAATTTGATTGGAGGTCCCAAGAAAAGAGGGAATAAACCTCAGAATTCTGGAAATGGTAATAAGACAAGTAATCCTGAAGCACTTGTTGCTTCAACTTCCAAATCCCATCATAAGAAGAAGTGCAAAAATGCCAAGAAGCGAGCTCAAGCTGCGAATGCAGCTAGGAACAAAAATGCTGGAGCTTCTGGCAATACACAAAAAGGAAAATGTTTCTACTGCAATGAGAAAGGCCATTGGAAATCCCAATGTCCTAAGTATCTCGCAAAGAAACAAGGTATTTTCTTTATAAACTGATGTGTTTTTAGTGAATTATTATCCTTTTGGATTAATAATTCTGGACTACTAACCTTGTTTATTATTCTTCTTATAGCTAAAGCTTCTTAAACTCGGATGCTGTCTAAGCGAGTTGGATTAGAAAGCTGGATGATGGATGGAGATTGTCTACAATAAAGAAGAAGCTCTTTCATTTGAATTAATTGTTTAGTTTTTCAAACAATTTGGATTTCAAGTTTGGGATCTTAATTCCCTGTTTGGTTCTCATAAATATTGCAAACAATTTTTTGGTTTATAATAAAATATCCTTTTCAATTATATTGCAATTTATGAGTTGAGCTTCAATTCTTTATTTTATCTATTACCAATTATTATATTTATTTTGTTTGAATGTGTATGTGTTTTTATTATTGATGCAAATTCAAAAGTATTTAAACTCTTTACAGAGTTATTACTACATAAACACTAGAAGTTTTTTCTATGTTTATGAATAATTGTTGGTTTCAAAAAATATTATTTGAGAATTTGTTTAATAAAAAGATCTTTTGATCTGATAGGGGTGGAGAAAAGTTAAGAATAATATGCCGTTCAAAAGATTTTTTATATCTAATGAACTCTGGATTATATTCAACTCCACAGACTCTCTATGTAACACCCTAACTACCTTAGGCGTATTACGTGATTTTTAAACGTACTGTGCAGCTCGTTGCTAATCAACGAGGTTTATGGAAAAACGTGATTAATTAAAATTTTGCTTTTTAATTAAACTTATAAACTATTTTACAAAAGACTCGGGATCCCGATTTATAAAATCATTTACAAAAGTTTTAACTGTTTAACTATTACATAAAATTAAAAGTCGTCTAACGACCAGTTACAAAATTCAGCCTTGCTGTCCCGAGGATCGTACGCTCCAGGCCTAACCGCCCCGACATGTACAATCTCATAAGCTCGCTCACGGTCCATCAGCTAAAGCCTTGCCTTTACCTACACATGAACATAAACTGTGAGTCGACAGACTCAGTAAGAAAAGCATAATAATATCATACATAATTCTAACTGCCGTGTCCAACACGATACTGAGTCCCACTACTGCCATGTCCAACATGGTGCTGAGCCACTACTGCCATGTCCAACATGGTACTGAGTTTTGAACGTTCACAGGGACGGTACTATTGACAAATATCCTCCTGATCGGTCGAACCGGTCATACTCCGGCTGCTGGTCATACTCCGGCTGTCTACCGACGGGATAGGTCAATAGCACCGAACCACCAACCAAGTGTCAGCCTGATCGGTCGAACCGGTCATACTCCGGCTGCTGGTCATACTCCAGCCTGTACCGACGTGACAGGGTTGGATGGTTCGAAGCCTATATACATAACTAATGTAATCTAGCAGGCTTCCTACATGCACGCTAAACATGTAATCTACATATGCATACTGTTATACTAATCTTACCTGGATTCCGATTTCGTGTGTGCGGTCAACTTTGATCGGAACTGAAGCTGAGCGGCGGATTACTGGCTCCTAAACCATAAAAATCACAACGCTATAAGTGACACGCTAAATCACTTCCCGGGGACTAAAACTTGGAACTAAAAGTTTCCCTATCGATAAAAAGCATGGCAATACCCCTAAAAACATAAAAACGAGGAAAACTAGGGTTCGGAAAAATTCCCCAACCGGTAGACCGGTTGCCCAACCGGAATTCCGGTTCTGGGAATTACAGGACACCCATCCGGAATTTCGGTTGCACAACCGGAATTCCGGTTCCTCGCAGGAATTTTTCAAAACTTCCTAACTCGACCAAATCAAACCCAATTGGTTCCAAACCTTCCAGACCTGCTCTAAATACCCCAAAGAACAAATCTAAGGCATCAAACTAACCCAGAATTCACAGATGCAAAAATTACCATTAAAGCTCAAGCTTTGAGTTCTAAACTCAAACTTGAGCAATTCCCACAATCATGCATTCAAACAAGCTAGAATCTACTAAATCATGCATAAATAAGCCTCTGAAAACAACTAAGAATATCCAGCAACTTCACAGCAACAATTTGAACCATTTCTTTCAAAAATTCATAACTTTTTCACATAAACATCTAACCAACTAGAACAAGAACTTAAGCATGCAATTTAATCTCAACAAACCTACTGAATTCAACACTTTAATCACAGAAACAACAACAACAATAACCAGCAGCAACAATACCAAAACACTATGCATGCATCACCATTTTTCATCATTTTTTTCAAGAAATTACAACAAGAAAGGTTAGAGACTTTACCAAGGATTAGAAGAACACTTAGATTGGATGAAACTAGCTTGAAAATTGAAAGAAAACCAGCCCTTGAACCCCAAGCCTTCAGCCGAAAAAGAGAGAGAGAAAAGAGAGTGTTTTTCTAAAAAATTTTCTAAGTGTTGGGTTATGTTTTGCAAAATAAAGGAAATGGAGTAAAAGTCACTTATTACACATTTCATTTCAGCCAACAAATAAATAAAATAAACAACTAATTTTCAAATAAAAAGCCACTAAAAGATAAAACATTAATGGGGCAAAAAGACCATTTTGCCCCTCCACCATAAAATCACATAAATCATACTAAAGGGGTATTTTTGGGAAATTCTAAATTCCCGGCCATTCCCGACATTCCCAATGTCTAAAACCCGTCCCCAAACTACTAACATACTAAGTTGTGATTTCTACTGAGCCAAACGCCGAGTTCCAAAAGACCGGACACCGGAAATGCAAAATATGCAAGCTACTGAATAACATAAATAACAGTATAATAAATTATTTAAATAGCTATAAATAATTTCATAATTAATCACAATTAACTGATAATTTCCAAATTAACTAAGCGGGCTTTACAACTATCCCCCCCTTAAAAGGATTTCGTCCCCGAAATCTAACCTGAATAACTCTGGATATTGAGCTCTCATATCTGACTCTAGCTCCCAAGTGGCTTCTTCCACCTTACTGTTTTTCCAGAGAACCTTGACCAATGCTATGGTCTTATTCCGAAGGACTTTGTCCTTTCTATCCAGGATCTGCACTGGTTGTTCCTCATATGACATGTCTGGCTGAAGCTGAAGACTCTCATAACTAAGTATATGAGAGGGGTCTGAAACGTATTTTCTCAACATTGAGACATGGAATACGTTGTGCACTGCTGATAAGGCTGGAGGCAATGCTAACCGATATGCCACTTAACCTATCTTCTCGAGAATCTCGAAAGGTCCTGTAAATCTAGGGCATAACTTGCCTCTTTTCCCGAAACGTTTAATCCCCTTCATCGGAGATACTCGTAAAAACACATGTTCCCCTACTTGGAACTCAACTTCTCTGCGTTTCGGATCTGCGTAACTCTTCTGTCTACTCTGTGAGGCAAGCATTCTAGCTTTTATCTTTTCTATTGCCTCATTAGTCCGCTGTACTGACTCAAGACCTAGGTATTTCCTCTCCCCTGTCTCATCAAAGTGGATAGGGGATCTACATTTCCTACCGTACAACAGTTCATAGGGAGCCATCCCTATCGTACTCTGATAACTGTTGTTGTAAGAGAATTCTATCAACGGTAGATACTTACTCCATGAGCCTTCAAAGTCCATAACACAGGCTCTCAACATATCCTCCAATATCTGAATTGTCCTTTCGGACTGACCATCTGTCTGAGGATGGAATGCTGTACTGAATTTTAGCTTTGTACCCATTGCCCGTTGCAAACTTTGCCAAAATTTGGAGGTGAATTTCGGATCCCTGTCCGAAACTATAGACTTCGGTACCCCGTGAAGTCTCACTATCTCTTTGACGTACAGTTCTGCCAACTGATCCACTGAAAATGTTGTTCTGACCGGCAGAAAATGAGCAGATTTCGTAAATCGATCCACCACTACCCAGATGGAATCATACATACCCGTGGTCCTAGGTAACCCGACCACAAAATCCATCGTAATATCCTCCCATTTCCATTCTGGTAGGGTTAGAGGCTGCAACAACCCTGCTGGTCTCTGATGTTCAGCCTTAATCTGCTGACAAGTGAGGCATCTCGATACGAATTCTACCAAATTCTTCTTCATACCGCTCCACCAGAAGTACGGTTTCAAATCTTGGTACATTTTGGTGGTGCCGGGATGCAGAGAATACGGGGTAGAATGAGCCTCCTCAAAGATCTTATTTCTCAGTTCCACACTGTTCGGAACACAAACCCTGGCTTTATACAAAAGCATCCCACTATCTGACACTGAAAAGTCCTTGGCTTGACCAGCCAACACTTCATCTCGGATTTTCACTAACTCCGGATCTGTCATCTGAGCGACTTTTATTCTTGCTAATAAATCAGATTGCAGCGTCAAGTTGTGAAGCTGACCTACCACAAACTCAATGCTGGATCTAACCATATCCTCAGCTAGCTGGGGTGAGATCTGAACCATGTTAGCTACTTGCCCGGGACCCTTTCTGCTCAGGGCATCAGCCACTACATTGGCTTTTCCGGGATGATAGAGGATCTCGCAGTCATAGTCCTTCACTAGTTCCAACCAACGCCTTTGTCTCATGTTCAAATCTTTCTGAGTAAAGAAATACTTGAGACTTTTATGGTCGATATAGATCTCACACTTCTCCCCATAAAGGTAATGCCGCCAAATCTTCAGTGCAAAAACCACTGCGGCCAATTCTAGATCATGAGTCGGGTATCGCTGTTCATAATCCTTTAACTGACGGGAGGCATAAGCGATAACCCGGTCGGCTTGCATCAATACACACCCCAAACCCTGTTTGGATGCGTCACAGTAGACTACGAACTTTTCCTTGTCCAAAGGCAAAGCTAGTACCGGAGCAGTAATCAACCTCTGTTTCAGCTCCTGAAAACTAGCTTCACATTTATCTGACCAGATAAATCGCTGATTCTTCTTTGTAAGCTCGGTTAGGGGCATTGAAATTTTGGAGAACCCCTCCACGAACCTACGGTAGTACCCAGCTAATCCCAAGAAGCTTCTGATCTCTGTCACTGTCTTCGGTCTCGGCCAATCCCTGACGGATTCAATCTTCCCGGGATCCACCTTGATCCCATCTTTACTCACAATGTGCCCTAGGAAGGACACCTGAGATAACCAGAACTCACATTTCTTGAACTTGGCGTAAAGCTTATGTTCTCGAAGTCGTTGCAGTACCATCTGAAGATGTAACTCATGCTCCTCTTCTGACTGAGAGTACACGAGGATGTCGTCGATAAACACAATCACACAGATATCGAGGAAATCCTTGAATACTCTATTCATCAGGTCCATGAATGCAGCATGAGCATTGGTTAGACCGAATGACATAACCAGAAACTCGTAATGTCCATACCTAGTGCGGAAAGCCGTCTTTGGAATGTCCTCCTCTCGGATTCTCAACTGATGATAACCCGAACGGAGATCAATCTTAGAAAAGACCGTCTTCCCCTGAAGCTGATCGAACAAGTCATCGATCCTAGGTAATGGATATTTATTCTTCACCGTCGGCCTTGTTCAACTCTCTGTAGTCGATGCACATCCTCATAGATCCATCCTTCTTCTTGACGAACAAAACCGGGGCTCCCCAGGGTGACACACTGGGCCGAATGAACCCTATGTCAAGCAACCCTTGGAGCTGAATCTTTAATTCCTTAAGTTCAGCTGGAGCCATTCTATACGGGGCTTTGGAAACCGGTTCCACCCCTGGTGCCAAGTCAATCACGAAATCAATCTCCCGCTGAGGTGGTAACCCTGGAAGTTCTTCGGGAAAAACGTCCAAAAATTCTCGAACCACTCTGATGTCCTCTGGCCGAATGGTGTCTGGCCGAGTGGTGTCCACCACCACGGCCAGAAACCCTAAGCACCCGCCGTGCAATAATTCTCTCGCTGACATAGCCGAGATTACCGGGATCCGAGATCCCTGAACTGAACCCACAAATACAAACGGTTCTTCACTTTCCGGTTGGAAGACCACCATCTTCCTTTTACAGTCAATGCTCGCCGAATATTTAGATAGGAAATCCATTCCTAAAATAATATCAAATTCGACTAAGCTCATCTCTATCAGATCAGCGCTTAACTCTCTACCATCTATCCTGATCGGCATAGACCTAATCCACCTATTGGAGATAACCAATTCTCCGCCAGGTAACAGGGTTCCAAACCCTGATTCATATCTATCGTAGGGTCTACCCATTTTACTAAAGACTCTGGCCGCCACATAAGAATGTGTAGCCCCAGAATCAAACAGTACTGAATATAGCGAGTTGTTAATAGAAAGCTGACTTGTGACTACTGATGGGCTGGCATCTGCATCAGCCTGCGTGATAGCGAACACCCTGGCTGGAGTGGGTATCGCTGGAGCTCGCGGTGCCTCTGGTCGGAGCTGGGGACATTCCCTCTTGAAGTGTCCGGACATGCCACAATGAAAGCATCCCTGACCTTTGCACTCACCCCGATGGTGCCTCTTGCAGCTAGGGCACTCGGGGTAGGAGAATCGGGTCTCAGTACCACCAGGACGACTCCCTCTGTTCTGGTTCCCCCGGAACCTCTTGTTCTGACTCGAGCCGCCGGAAGCAGTGGGTGCCCTCTTCCTCTGATCAATGGCCGAACCACTACTCCCCGCTATATCCCGATGCAGAGGGGTAGGAGCTCCGCCACTCACCGAGTACCGGGCCGATTCGACATACACCCCACCGCGCCCTCGCCTCGCGGTGCCTTCTCCACCATCTGAGCATAGGTGGTGCTGTCGTCGGTGGTGATCATCAGGTCATGCCTGATCTTGGGATTCAACCCGTCCAAGTACTTCTCCTTCTTGCGCCGAAGTCGGTCGGCACAATTCCCGAGGCTAACCTCGCCAACCGATCAAACTGAGTAGTATACTCAGTGACGCTCATGTTCTCCCGCTGGGTCAGGTGAACGAACTCTTTCCTCTTGGCGCTTCTAACCGCCTCGTTGTAGTATTTCGCATTGAAGAGTTCCTGGAACTTTTCCCAGGTCATGGTGGTGACGTCATGGATCTGAGACACCATGTCCCACCATACCAGGGCGTCCTCCTGGAACTGAAACGTGGCGCACACCACTCTGTCGTTACCGGTGACACCCATGAAATTCAGTATCTTGGTGATCACCGTCGCCCATCGTTCGGCTTTCATCACGTCCGGACCTCCCAGGAATACAGGAGGTGCTTGCTTCCGGAACCGCTCATACAATGGTTCCAATCTATGGGCCGCCACCACTATCTCGGCCTGGGCAGCAGGGGCAGGTGCCACTGGAACTACGGGCACAGGAACTGCAGGAGCACCCTGCTGTCTCAACCTCTGAATCTCGAGGTCTTGCTCTTCGATCCGGGCTTGCATTTCCGCAAACCGCAACTCCCAATTCGGGGCTCCCTGATCGGCTGGGGGAGCCTGGGCAGCCTGTGGCGGGTTCTCATCACCCCGACCACGAGCCCTGCCTCGGGGACCTCTACCTCGGCCCCTGGCAGGTGGGGGAAACTGGGCTCCCTGACCTTGATTTGACCCTACGGAGTTGCCCTGACTCCTGGTAGTCCGCCTGGCGTCCATCTAGTTAGAACCGCCTGCGAAACCAAGAGTTGGCATATCAGGTCGTATTCAAGGCGAGCTTACTAATGCCGCTTAATTTGGAAATTAAAAACGAAACATGCGCCTATTCTACTACCAGGCTACTAACATGCTTCCTAACAGGCTTTTCTTTTTCATAACTGAATAAAATAAACTACTAAAGCAATAAAGGCTTACTGAACCGTGAACCGAGCTAACTGCTGATGATGATTGTACATGTCGTGACGATCTTCGGAAGACAACACAGCGGCTACGATACCAAATTGTAACACCCTAACTACCTTAGGCGTATTACGTGATTTTTAAACGTACTGTGCAGCTCGTTGCTAATCAACGAGGTTTATGGAAAAACGTGATTAATTAAAATTTTGCTTTTTAATTAAACTTATAAACTATTTTACAAAAGACTCGGGATCCCGATTTATAAAATCATTTACAAAAGTTTTAACTGTTTAACTATTACATAAAATTAAAAGTCGTCTAACGACCAGTTACAAAATTCAGCCTTGCTGTCCCGAGGATCGTACGCTCCAGGCCTAACCGCCCCGACATGTACAATCTCATAAGCTCGCTCACGGTCCATCAGCTAAAGCCTTGCCTTTACCTACACATGAACATAAACTGTGAGTCGACAGACTCAGTAAGAAAAGCATAATAATATCATACATAATTCTAACTGCCGTGTCCAACACGATACTGAGTCCCACTACTGCCATGTCCAACATGGTGCTGAGCCACTACTGCCATGTCCAACATGGTACTGAGTTTTGAACGTTCACAGGGACGGTACTATTGACAAATATCCTCCTGATCGGTCGAACCGGTCATACTCCGGCTGCTGGTCATACTCCAGCCTGTACCGACGGGATAGGTCAATAGCACTGAACCACCAACCAAGTGTCAGCCTGATCGGTCGAACCGGTCATACTCCGGCTGCTGGTCATACTCCAGCCTGTACCGACGTGACAGGGTTGGATGGTTCGAAGCCTATGTACATAACTAATGTAATCTAGCAGGCTTCCTACATGCACGCTAAACATGTAATCTACATATGCATACTGTTATACTAATCTTACTCGGATTCCGATTTCGTGTGTGCTTGGCCAACCCGATCGGAATCCGAAGCCGAGCTACGGACATCGGCTCCTAAACCATAAAAATCACAACGCTATAAGTGACACGCTAAATCACTTCCCGGGGACTAAAACTTGGAACTAAAAGTTTCCCTATCGATAAAAAGCATGGCAATACCCCTAAAAACATAAAAACGAGGAAAACTAGGGTTCGGAAAAATTCCCCAACCGGTAGACCGGTTGCCCAACCGGAATTCCGGTTCTGGGAATTACAGGACACCCATCCGGAATTCCGGTTGCACAACCGGAATTCCGGTTCCTCGCAGGAATTTTTCAAAAATTCCTAACTCGACCAAATCAAACCCAATTGGTTCCAAACCTTCCAGACCTGCTCTAAATACCCCAAAGAACAAATCTAAGGCATCAAACTAACCCAGAATTCACAGATGCAAAAATTACCATTAAAGCTCAAGCTTTGAGTTCTAAACTCAAACTTGAGCAATTCCCACAATCATGCATTCAAACAAGCTAGAATCTACTAAATCATGCATAAATAAGCCTCTGAAAACAACTAAGAATATCCAGCAACTTCACAGCAACAATTTGAACCATTTCTTTCAAAAATTCATAACTTTTTCACATAAACATCTAACCAACTAGAACAAGAACTTAAGCATGCAATTTAATCTCAACAAACCTACTGAATTCAACACTTTAATCACAGAAACAACAACAACAATAACCAGCAGCAACAATACCAAAACACTATGCATGCATCACCATTTTTCATCATTTTTTTCAAGAAATTACAACAAGAAAGGTTAGTGACTTTACCAAGGATTAGAAGAACACTTAGATTGGATGAAACTAGCTTGAAAATTGAAAGAAAACCAGCCCTTGAACCCCAAGCCTTCAGCCGAAAAAGAGAGAGAGAAAAGAGAGTGTTTTTCTAAATTTTTTTCTAAGTGTTGGGTTATGTTTTGCAAAATAAAGGAAATGGAGTAAAAGTCACTTATTACACATTTCATTTCAGCCAACAGATAAATAAAATAAACAACTAATTTTCAAATAAAAAGCCACTAAAAGATAAAACATTAATGGGGCAAAAAGACCATTTTGCCCCTCCACCATAAAATCACATAAATCATACTAAAGGGGTATTTTTGGGAAATTCTAAATTCCCGGCCATTCCCGACATTCCCAATGTCTAAAACCCGTCCCCAAACTACTAACATACTAAGTTGTGATTTCTACTGAGCCAAACGCCGAGTTCCAAAAGACCGGACACCGGAAATGCAAAATATGCAAGCTACTGAATAACATAAATAACAGTATAATAAATTATTTAAATAGCTATAAATAATTTCATAATTAATCACAATTAACTGATAATTTCCAAATTAACTAAGCGGGCTTTACACTCTATCACACTTAGAGATTTACAACCTTTAGGGGTGGACCATAATCTCTATAAACTTAGGGGTGGACTTTATTCTACAGTACCCTTTGTGACACATATTTTTTAAACATGGAAATAATATAATAAATTAGCTATTATCAGAATAAATTCTTGATCTTGATTATATGTTCCAGTTTAGATTTACTGTTGTAATAGTTATTGATACCATTAAAGTTCTTTGATAATGTTTCACATTACCTTGGTTGAGTGGGAGAATATTAAAATTCTTTACCCATCTTCGTTTGGTTGATAATTGTGATAGGAACTTAAGAACACCTCTGATAAAAACAAGTCTAACTATTCACATGGATAGAAATAACTTATCAGAATTATGAGAGTAAGATAGAAGAATTCTTGCATAGTCTATTCGAAAGACTGATTCAAGATGTCTATTTCTCATAACATTTTATGGTATCTTGATTTGATTGCTTAAATCTCTAGCAAGTATTTTTCACTTCAAATACTAGACTGCTATGTTGTTGACCTAATCTTAAAGAAACTTACAGTTTCGGCTTAAGATAATAAGTCACAATGAGATGTTCCCAGAAACAATAGTAAAAGGTTAAAAGTTTCTAACCAGACATCTGCTATTGAGTGGGAGCCATCTGAGATGTAATCAAATGGGGAACATTAGGGGACAATCAAGAAAGATTTACAAAAGTGACGTATATGTTATATAAGGAGCTATGCATTAGTGATCCCGATATGCACACCGACTCATTAAAAATTGTGAGATGGTGGTTACTCTGGGGGTGGAGGAATCATTATAGAAGAGTGTTAAAACCCATATATAATAATTCAAGCTTCATCAGAGAAGATATAACTTTGTAAATTCAAAATTACTAGAAAGTTATTTTACTGAAGAAAATTCTACACTGCATTATCTCAATTCCAAATTTTAAAATTTGAGAGATATGTCTTCTGGTTGTTCAGATGTACTTAATGGGCAATAAGGATTTCAGTATCCCTTGATGAGTAAAGCATAAGTTAGGGAGGTTTCATGTGTCTCATGAACCTGGTTCCAGATATATGGGTGGATTCAAAGATACTACACTTGATCAGAGGATCAAGACAAAAGATTAATTGTAATGCACAACTTGTTTTATGTTAGTGCAAGTGGGAGTTTGTTGGGATTTATGCCCTAAATAAAACTCATTACAATCTGATTAGTTATCAATTTAGAAGTGAAGTATGTTTACATGTATGTTACATGTTTATGGTTTAATACATATACTTGATATATGCACAAAATCAGTTAAATCTAGAACATATAGTTATTCACAATTACAGTATCGTCAATACAGTGGAATGTGATTGTGATTATATGATTCAAAAGATTTGGTCCCTGTTCATCAGTGTTTTGGATTTACACTGATGTGATAATCAGCGATGAAGTATACTTACACTTGGAGTAAGTGTTATGTTCTTTCCAGAACATTGGCAAAGTATACTGGTTTCGAATGCATGGAGTATGCATTGGACTGGACCGATATTGAACTTGGTTAAAGATATTGTAAACTTACCGTTGTATCTTTCCAAGTCAATGTCAGAAGTTGATCTTAGATTAAGAGAATCTAAATCCTGATATGCTTAGGCTCAATCTCAGGAGTGCTATTCTTGTTCTTTGATTTATTAGTTAAAGCCTGCTTTGAGTCAGGATAATACATATATTTTGAGAACATGATAGCATAACTGAATAGGGAGTGCTAAACATAAATATGGAAATCTATAGCTTCTACTGGTGTATAGAAGTAAAGTGATGATTCCTTTTGAGCTTAGTTAAATAGAAGTAAATGGATGAGCTCTTGTTTCAGTGACTATATATTAGATCACTAAAACATCATTTACAGGTAACTAAGTGTTCAAATGGGCAAAATACATTGAGGGGTGTAAACGGTAAATTGGTCCCGTCTCGATGTAAATCATCTATATAGAGGATCTCTAAATCACATTAAGATTATAACAATGGTTAAATGAGATAGCATATTGATATCGTGAAACATATGATATGCTCTATATAAGTCTGAGAGTGCAATTCCAAGTTCTAAGAGTGGATTCAACGAGGAATTAATAAGTTAGGGATTTACTTGGTAAATCGGTTCAACTTATTGGAAGCTCAGAATATAGATCCATGGTCCCCATTCTAGTTGAGACTATACTGTTTGTAGGACTCTATAATTGATTTATGATTAATCAATTATAATTCTAAAAGTTAGACTATGTCTAATTTGTGAATTCTCACAGTTTAGGGATGAAATTGTAAATAAGAGGGTTTCTAGGTTTAATTATTAATTATGAGACTTTGCATGTCTGAATTAATAATTAATTTTAAATGGCAATATTATTTAATAATCTATTTTAGTTATTAAATAATTGGTTTTGGCATTTAAATGATTAGAATTGGAAAAATGGCATTTTTGGAGAAATAGAAATAAAATTGAGGAAACTGCAAAATCCATGTGAGGCCCATTCACACCATGGCCGGCCACATCATTGCTTTTTCCCAATTATTATTTTTCAATTTAATTTGTCATTTAATTGCTAATCAAAGCCTAGCCTAAATAGGAAAGTGGTGAATCACACTAAATAAGGCAGTTATTCAATTACACAGTAAAAGAGGAAACTGTTTATTTGGAAAGTTGTGATCTTCCCTTTTCCTATTTATAGCAGCCCCTCTCCTCTCTTTGTATGCATGTGTTTGCTTGAGAAAACTTTGCTTTGCAAAGTGTGTCACACGAAATCAAGAGAGAAAAACAAGAGAGAGATTTCGAAATCCCTAGTGAGAGAGAAGTGCCCACTCACATCATTCAGTATCTCATCATAGTTTGGAAGACTGTGAAGGATCACATCCAACTGAAGAACTTTCGGGCTCAGATCTTGATTATACTCTGCTACAGACAGGAATCAAGGGTTAGAGATCTGAGTGGAAGGAGACATTAATTCCGCTGCAATCACTGTAAGTTATTCTTAACTTTTATGTGTTTAGTTCATCGTTTTAGAAGTTCAATATTAGGTTGTTAAATCAACATACTTGCAAATAGATCTAAGATCCTGGATAAATATAATACCAACAACTGGCACCAGAGCCATGGTAATTGATTTGCTTGCAAGAAATTTGGACTTAAAACGATTTGCTTGTGATTTGGATGGTTTCATGTTGTGTCATATTGATGTTTGATTGATGTTTGTGAATTCTGGGAAAAATAATTGATTGTCTGTATCTGGAATTATTTTTATTGGATATTTTGGAAAATTCTAAGCAATTTACTTTTTTACAGAACTCGATTTCGATTTAATTTGAATTAGTTATGAATTTTTGAAAATCGGGAAAAACCTAGGTGGTGAACACCTCCCCTACGCGCGCGGAAATCATGCGCAGGGGTGCTTGCGCCCAGATTTCTGGGCTGTGTCTCCCCTCCCACGCGCGCGGACAGCATGCTTTGCATGCTGTCCGTACCACCTGCTTTTTCCTTCGTTTTCTTCGATTTTTCATGCTATTTCATGGAATTAAATTCTGATTTTTTGTGTAGTTTTGTATGTTGATTTTTGTTTTTCAAATTTCAAATCTAATTATCAGAAATAAATTAATTTTATTTTTTAAAATTAATTTTAGATATTAGTGTAATTTCATTTTGAAAATAGAAAAAAAATCAAGTTTTGCTTACCCTTTTCTTATTTACTTTAAAATTTGATTATTTTTTTTTTTTTTAAGGTCAGATATTATTTTTTTTGGTAACTTGACCTTAATTAAAATAAGATCATAATAATCATGATAATTTTAAAAGAGGAAATAAGGTATTTTTGTTAACTTTTAAATTTTGTGATTTTTTCAATTAAATTAAATTGTAAAATAAGAAAAGGGTATGTATTTACCATTTTCTATTTTATTATTTAATTTATTAAATAACATGAAATTTAAAAGGAAAGTTAGCAATTTATTTTGAAATGACATTTAGGTTACCCAAAACCTAATTTTTCAAAATGGTAGGTTTAATTTTAATATTATTTTTCGAAATATAGTTTTAAAATTAAATAAATCCTACATCCAACTATCCAGATCTAACCTTGTTGCAGGAGTATGTGTTTTAGATTGTTTGTAAGTTTTTCTAAAACCTATTATTACTTGATCTAAATTGCCAGGGTTAACTTGTTGACAGATCAAATGATCTGATTTTAACCCATGGTTCAATTGATGATAGATCAAGTAGATAATTTGTAACAGGTAATTTTTACAAACTTCTTTCATCTGTGTATGACCTAGTAACATGATAGGATCCATCCAAATCTGTGTGCCTGTGTGAGCCTATATGTTTAATTTCTATTATAGATACATATAGGTTGTTGTTGCTAAATAAAATGTCATAACCTGATAGATTTTATTTAGGCTCATTTAGTTAATGGGCCTATTCAATTAATAACAGTTGTTCATTTTAAGGTTAAATTCCTCTCTTTTGGGCCTTGTGTGAGAGTTGGGAGCCTTAGAAGTGGGTGCGACATACTGGACCCAGCCCCCCTCACATGAACAACCCCAATTGTGAAGGTCCATTTGCCTGATTTGGATAACTGTGTTAGGTTAATTATATTAGTTTGACCTAATAAAATTGAATAGCAACATAATTAATTTCTTCGAAATTAATTTAAGAAAAACATAGTTTAATGAATTTCATTTCTAGATAAACTATTTGTATTTTTCTTGTATTTAATTAAATAAAGAATTTTAACTAATTAGATTCTTTCTGAAACTTACTTTTATTATTTCATTAGATATTCTTATTTAAGTTATGAATTAGTAATTACTAATTTTTTATAATAACTTAAATTTGAATATATTTTGATAATAATATTAAGCTGAGGAATTCTAGGAATTAGTTATTGAAGATTCTTAAAAGATATTATTTTAAGTTGGTTTTAAACTTAAAAAGGGAATATCTTTAAATTAGGTAGTTACCACCTAATTTTGATATTTAATTAAATGATGTTTGGAAAATTTTAAGTTAGTAAATTATAGATTCTTTCTATAATAACTTAAATCAGATATTTTTCAGATCTTGAAAAGATACTTAGTAGAATTGAGATATTTTCTAGATAGTTATTTCCATACTAATTATTATTTCTAATCTAGGAAATTATCATTGATTGTGAAATTAATTGGTTAATAATTAATTTTGGTACAATTCAATTAAGGATATTTTTCCTTGTATTAAATTGGAAATTAATGATTAAGCCTTCTCTATACTTAATTATTTATTTCCTCAATTTAATACATTTAATTAAATTGAAAATTAAATGTCTAAGTTGATTTTCATAATGATACTTAGATATTATTATTTTCATGATGTTTAATTAAATAAGAAAATTATTTTAAGTTGGGTATTTCCATAACAACTTAAATTTGAATAATTTTCATAATATATTTTATTTATTTTATTAATCATTTTTCAAAATAGCATTTAATTATGCAAGGTGATTTTGAATTTATCTTGAAAGATAGATTGAAGTTGTAAATTAATTATTTTAAATAATTTTGAATCAACTTAAATCAATAATCTTTTCAATTAATGATTAATTTAAAATAAAGGAACTGAAATATATTATTAGAAATTGGATTAATTAGTCAAGAAAATCTAGATAGATAATATTTTTTTTGCTTGAAGTATTTTTTCTAAGTAAGGTTTGATTTATTTTAAATGTATTTCAAAAATTGTGTATTTTTGGAAATACTATATATATATATATATATTTGTAGAAAATTTTAATTTGAGTTGCAAATTAAATTAAATTAATACAACTTAAATTAAGTAATTTTCTTAATATTTGTTAGAAAATTAACACTAAGATGGAAATAATTCATTTTATTTTCTTAACCATCTAAGTTTAATTTTACAAATATTAAATTAAATTTTATTTAGATTCTATTCTAAATTTAAAATTTAATAAATATATATATATATAGATTTAAAATAAATAAATAATAGAAGAAAATACAATTTAAATAATGAGCTTTATTATTTTTGAGATATTCGATCTCCATTGTTGGTTTTACATAGCTATTGTTTTAGTGAGTAATCCTCCCTAATGGAAGAACGTTCATTAGCAAGTTAGCGCCGTTTAATCTCGAAAGATAAGTATGTTTGTAAGTGTTTTATATTGGTATTAACCACCCTAATGGTGGGTACTGTATAAGACTTACAAACATATGAAACAATGGTAGAAGCTCATGAAATAAGAATGACCTTGACTCTCGCCTAAACGGGACAACGTCGGATTCTCTTTTCGATCGAATAAAAGGTTGCTAGAATGTTTGCTATTCTAGATGAGCTGACAACTCTATTCAATGAATGATAGCTTTGACTCTCGCCTAAACGGGACACTGATATCAGTTTGTTGAAAACCTTGGAAATTATTTAGGTTTGAATTTTTTTTTGTATTTTCTCTAGTCATTCCTACTTGCTGTATGCTGATAATTTCTAAATGAGATTTTGTGATAAACCATAACTGATATCTATGTATTATCTTGTAGTATCCTGAATTGAAATGTCAAATCCCATGTTGTCACTCTTAACTGAAAATAAGCTAAATGGGTCTAACTTCCCAAAGTGGAGAGAGAACATTCATATTGCTCTCATAGGTGAAAGTGCCTCGTTTCTGTTGACTGAGCCGTCCCCTGAGCAGCCAAGCGACAATGCAACCAAAGCTGTAAAAGAGAAGTTCGAGCGTTGGCATAATGCTAACAATAAAGCTCGTTACTTCATTCTTTCCAGCATGGTTGACACCTTGAAAACAAGGTTTGCAAACAACATCACGGCTGCAGAAATCATGACGCAGTTAACTGAGCTATTCGGTATGGCATCAATTCAGTCTCGTTTCGATGCGACTAAGAAATTCATCAACGCACGGATGGAACCCCATCAGAATGTGCGTGATCACCTTCTCCAGATGGCTAGTTATTTCCAGGAAGCCCAGAATCATGGTGCTGAAATGGATCAGACTACTCAAGTGAGTCTCATCTTGAATAGCCTGACTCAAGATTTTCTGCCCTACACATCAAATTATGTCATGAATAAGAAGGAACAAGACTTTCATACTTTAGTCAATGACCTTCAGACATATGAAAATTTGATTGGAGGTCCCAAGAAAAGAGGGAATAAACCTCAGAATTCTGGAAATGGTAATAAGACAAGTAATCCTGAAGCACTTGTTGCTTCAACTTCCAAATCCCATCATAAGAAGAAGTGCAAAAATGCCAAGAAGCGAGCTCAAGCTGCGAATGCAGCTAGGAACAAAAATGCTGGAGCTTCTGGCAATACACAAAAAGGAAAATGTTTCTACTGCAATGAGAAAGGCCATTGGAAATCCCAATGTCCTAAGTATCTCGCAAAGAAACAAGGTATTTTCTTTATAAACTGATGTGTTTTTAGTGAATTATTATCCTTTTGGATTAATAATTCTGGACTACTAACCTTGTTTATTATTCTTCTTATAGCTAAAGCTTCTTAAACTCGGATGCTGTCTAAGCGAGTTGGATTAGAAAGCTGGATGATGGATGGAGATTGTCTACAATAAAGAAGAAGCTCTTTCATTTGAATTAATTGTTTAGTTTTTCAAACAATTTGGATTTCAAGTTTGGGATCTTAATTCCCTGTTTGGTTCTCATAAATATTGCAAACAATTTTTTGGTTTATAATAAAATATCCTTTTCAATTATATTGCAATTTATGAGTTGAGCTTCAATTCTTTATTTTATCTATTACCAATTATTATATTTATTTTGTTTGAATGTGTATGTGTTTTTATTATTGATGCAAATTCAAAAGTATTTAAACTCTTTACAGAGTTATTACTACATAAACACTAGAAGTTTTTTTCTATGTTTATGAATAATTGTTGGTTTCAAAAATTATTATTTGAGAATTTGTTTAATAAAAAGATCTTTTGATCTAATAGGGGTAGAGAAAAGTTAAGAATAACATGCAGTTCAAAAGATTTTTTATATCTAATGAACTCTGGATTATATTCAACTCCACAGACTCTCTATGTAACACCCTAACTACCTTAGGCGTATTACGTGATTTTTAAACGTACTGTGCAGCTCGTTGCTAATCAACGAGGTTTATGGAAAAACGTGATTAATTAAAATTTTGCTTTTTAATTAAACTTATAAACTATTTTACAAAAGACTCGGGATCCCGATTTATAAAATCATTTACAAAAGTTTTAACTGTTTAACTATTACATAAAATTAAAAGTCGTCTAACGACCAGTTACAAAATTCAGCCTTGCTGTCCCGAGGATCGTACGCTCCAGGCCTAACCGCCCCGACATGTACAATCTCATAAGCTCGCTCACGGTCCATCAGCTAAAGCCTTGCCTTTACCTACACATGAACATAAACTGTGAGTCGACAGACTCAGTAAGAAAAGCATAATAATATCATACATAATTCTAACTGCCGTGTCCAACACGATACTGAGTCCCACTACTGCCATGTTCAACATGGTGCTGAGCCACTACTGCCATGTCCAACATGGTACTGAGTTTTGAACGTTCACAGGGACGGTACTATTGACAAATATCCTCCTGATCGGTCGAACCGGTCATACTCCGGCTGCTGGTCATACTCCAGCCTGTACCGACGGGATAGGTCAATAGCACTGAACCACCAACCAAGTGTCAGCCTGATCGGTCGAACCGGTCATACTCCGGCTGCTGGTCATACTCCGGCCGTACCGACGTGACGGGGTTGGATGGTTCGAAGCCTATATACATAACTAATGTAATCTAGCGGGCTTCCTACATGCACGCTAAACATGTAATCTACATATGCATCTCGTTATACTAATCTTACACGGATTCCGATTTCGGGTGTCTTGGTCAACCTGACTGGAACTGAAGCTGAGCGGCGGATTACTGGCTCCTAAACCATAAAAATCACAACGCTATAAGTGACACGCTAAATCACTTCCCGGGGACTAAAACTTGGAACTAAAAGTTTCCCTATCGATAAAAAGCATGGCAATACCCCTAAAAACATAAAAACGAGGAAAACTAGGGTTCGGAAAAATTCCCCAACCGGTAGACCGGTTGCCCAACCGGAATTCCGGTTCTGGGAATTACAGGACACCCATCCGGAATTCCGGTTGCACAACCGGAATTCCGGTTCCTCGCAGGAATTTTTCAAAAATTCCTAACTCGACCAAATCAAACCCAATTGGTTCCAAACCTTCCAGACCTGCTCTAAATACCCCAAAGAACAAATCTAAGGCATCAAACTAACCCAGAATTCACAGATGCAAAAATTACCATTAAAGCTCAAGCTTTGAGTTCTAAACTCAAACTTGAGCAATTCCCACAATCATGCATTCAAACAAGCTAGAATCTACTAAATCATGCATAAATAAGCCTCTGAAAACAACTAAGAATATCCAGCAACAATTTGAACCATTTCTTTCAAAAATTCATAACTTTTTCACATAAACATCTAACCAACTAGAACAAGAACTTAAGCATGCAATTTAATCTCAACAAACCTACTGAATTCAACACTTTAATCACAGAAACAACAACAACAATAACCAGCAGCAACAATACCAAAACACTATGCATGCATCACCATTTTTCATCATTTTTTTCAAGAAATTACAACAAGAAAGGTTAGAGACTTTACCAAGGATTAGAAGAACACTTAGATTGGATGAAACTAGCTTGAAAATTGAAAGAAAACCAGCCCTTGAACCCCAAGCCTTCAGCCGAAAAAGAGAGAGAGAAAAGAGAGTGTTTTTCTAAATTTTTTTCTAAGTGTTGGGTTATGTTTTGCAAAATAAAGGAAATGGAGTAAAAGTCACTTATTACACATTTCATTTCAGCCAACAAATAAATAAAATAAACAACTAATTTTCAAATAAAAAGCCACTAAAAGATAAAACATTAATGGGGCAAAAAGACCATTTTGCCCCTCCACCATAAAATCACATAAATCATACTAAAGGGGTATTTTTGGGAAATTCTAAATTCCCGGCCATTCCCGACATTCCCAATGTCTAAAACCCGTCCCCAAACTACTAACATACTAAGTTGTGATTTCTACTGAGCCAAACGCCGAGTTCCAAAAGACCGGACACCGGAAATGCAAAATATGCAAGCTACTGAATAACATAAATAACAGTATAATAAATTATTTAAATAGCTATAAATAATTTCATAATTAATCACAATTAACTGATAATTTCCAAATTAACTAAGCGGGCTTTACAACTATCCCCCCTTAAAAGGATTTCGTCCCCGAAATCTAACCTGAATAACTCTGGATATTGAGCTCTCATATCTGACTCTAGCTCCCAGGTGGCTTCTTCCACCTTACTGTTTTTCCAGAGAACCTTGACCAATGCTATGGTCTTATTCCGAAGGACTTTGTCCTTTCTATCCAGGATCTGCACTGGTTGTTCCTCATATGACATGTCTGGCTGAAGCTGAAGACTCTCATAACTAAGTATATGAGAGGGGTCTGAAACGTATTTTCTCAACATTGAGACATGGAATACGTTGTGCACTGCTGATAAGGCTGGAGGCAATGCTAACCGATATGCCACTTGACCTATCTTCTCGAGAATCTCGAAAGGTCCTGTAAATCTAGGGTATAACTTGCCTCTTTTCCCGAAACGTTTAATCCCCTTCATCGGAGATACTCGTAAAAACACATGTTCCCCTACTTGGAACTCAACGTCTCTGCGTTTCGGATCTGTGTAACTCTTCTGTCTACTCTGTGAGGCAAGCATTCTAGCTTTTATCTTTTCTATTGCCTCATTAGTCCGCTGTACTGACTCAGGACCTAGGTATTTCCTCTCCCCTGTCTCATCCCAGTGGATAGGGGATCTACATTTCCTACCGTACAACAGTTCATAGGGAGCCATCCCTATCGTACTCTGATAACTGTTGTTGTAAGAGAATTCTATCAACGGTAGATACTTACTCCATGAGCCTTCAAAGTCCATAACACAGGCTCTCAACATATCCTCCAATATCTGAATTGTCCTTTCGGACTGACCATCTGTCTGAGGATGGAATGCTGTACTGAATTTTAGCTTTGTACCCATTGCCCGTTGCAAACTTTGCCAAAATTTGGAGGTGAATTTCGGATCCCTGTCCGAAACTATAGACTTCGGTACCCCGTGAAGTCTCACTATCTCTCTGACGTACAGTTCTGCCAACTGATCCACTGAAAATGTTGTTCGACCGAGAAAATGAGCGATTTCGTAAATCGATCCACCACTACCCGGATGGAATCATACATACCCGTGGTCCTAGGTAACCCGACCACAAAATCCATCGTAATATCCTCCCATTTCCATTCGGTAGGGTTAGAGGCCGCAACAACCCCGCCGGTCTCCTCGATGTTCGGCCTTAATCCGCGACAAGTGAGGCATCTCGATACGAATTCTACCAAATTCTTCTTCATACCGCTCCACCAGAAGTACGGTTTCAAATCTTGGTACATTTTGGTGGTGCCGGGATGCAGAGAATACGGGGTAGAATGAGCCTCCTCAAAGATCTCATTTCTCAGTTCCACACTGTTCGGAACACAAACCCTGGCTTTATACAAAAGCATCCCACTATCTGACACTGAAAAGTCCTTGGCTTGACCAGCCAACACTTCATCTCGGATTTTCACTAACTCCGGATCTGTCATCTGAGCGACTTTTATTCTTGCTAATAAATCAGATTGCAGCGTCAAGTTGTGAAGCTGACCTACCACAAACTCAATGCTGGATCTAACCATATCCTCGGCTAGGCGGGGTGAGATACCGAACCATGTTAGCTACTTGCCGGGACCCTTTACGCTCGGGGCATCGCCCACTACATTGGCTTTTCCGGGATGATAGAGGATCTCGCAGTCATAGTCCTTCACTAGTTCCAACCAACGCCTTTGTCTCATGTTCAAATCTTTCTGAGTAAAGAAATACTTGAGACTTTTATGGTCGGTATAGATCTCACACTTCTCCCCATAAAGGTAATGCCGCCAAATCTTCAGTGCAAAAACCACTGCGGCCAATTCTAGATCATGAGTCGGGTATCGCTGTTCATAATCCTTTAACTGACGGGAGGCATAAGCGATAACCCGGTCGGCTTGCATCAATACACACCCCAAACCCTGTTTGGATGCGTCACAGTAGACTACGAACTTTTCCTTGTCCAAAGGCAAAGCTAGTACCGGAGCAGTAATCAACCTCTGTTTCAGCTCCTGAAAACTAGCTTCACATTTATCTGACCAGATAAATCGCTGATTCTTCTTTGTAAGCTCGGTTAGGGGCATTGAAATTTTGGAGAACCCCTCCACGAACCTACGGTAGTACCCAGCTAATCCCAAGAAGCTTCTGATCTCTGTCACTGTCTTCGGTCTCGGCCAATCCCTGACGGATTCAATCTTCCCGGGATCCACCTTGATCCCATCTTTACTCACAATGTGCCCTAGGAAGGACACCTGAGATAACCAGAACTCACATTTCTTGAACTTGGCGTAAAGCTTATGTTCTCGAAGTCGTTGCAGTACCATCTGAAGATGTAACTCATGCTCCTCTTCTGACTGAGAGTACACGAGGATGTCGTCGATAAACACAATCACACAGATATCGAGGAAATCCTTGAATACTCTATTCATCAGGTCCATGAATGCAGCAGGAGCATTGGTTAGTCCGAATGACATAACCAGAAACTCGTAATGTCCATAACTAGTGCGGAAAGCCGTCTTTGGAATGTCCTCCTCTCGGATTCTCAACTGATGATAACCCGAACGGAGATCAATCTTAGAAAAGACCGTCTTCCCCTGAAGCTGATCGAACAAGTCATCGATCCTAGGTAATGGATATTTATTCTTCACCGTCAGCTTGTTCAACTCTCTGTAGTCGATGCACATCCTCATAGATCCATCCTTCTTCTTGACGAACAAAACCGGGGCTCCCCAGGGTGACACACTGGGCCGAATGAACCCTATGTCAAGCAACCCTTGGAGCTGAATCTTTAATTCCTTAAGTTCAGCTGGAGCCATTCTATACGGGGCTTTGGAAACCGGTTCCACCCCTGGTGCCAAGTCAATCACGAAATCAATCTCCCGCTGAGGTGGTAACCCTGGAAGTTCTTCGGGAAAAACGTCCAAAAATTCCCGAACCACTCTGATGTCCTCTGGCCGAATGGTGTCTGGCCGAGTGGTGTCCACCACCACGGCCAGAAACCCTAAGCACCCGCCGTGCAATAATTCTCTCGCTGACATAGCCGAGATTACCGGGATCCGAGATCCCTAAACTGAACCCACAAATACAAACGGTTCTTCACTTTCCGGTTGGAAGACCACCATCTTCCTTTTACAGTCAATGCTCGCCGAATATTTAGATAGGAAATCCATTCCTAAAATAATATCAAATTCGACTAAGCTCATCTCTATCAGATCAGCGCTTAACTCTCTACCATCTATCCTGATCGGCATAGACCTAATCCACCTATTGGAGATAACCAATTCTCCGCCAGGTAACAGGGTTCCAAACCCTGATTCATATCTATCGTAGGGTCTACCCATTTTACTAAAGACTCTGGCCGCCACATAAGAATGTGTAGCCCCAGAATCAAACAGTACTGAATATAGCGAGTTGTTAATAGAAAGCTGACCTGTGACTACTGATGGGCTGGCATCTGCATCAGCCTGCGTGATAGCGAACACCCTGGCTGGAGTGGGTATCGCTGGAGCTCGCGGTGCCTCTGGTCGGAGCTGGGGACATTCCCTCTTGAAGTGTCCGGGCATGCCACAATGAAAGCATCCCTGACCTTTGCACTCACCCCGATGGTGCCTCTTGCAGCTAGGGCACTCGGGGTAGGAGAATCGGGTCTCAGTACCACCAGGACGACTCCCTCTGTTCTGGTTCCCCCGGAACCTCTTGTTCTGACTCGAGCCGCCGGAAGCAGTGGGTGCCCTCTTCCTCTGATCAATGGCCGAACCACTACTCCCCCTGCTATATCCTGATGCAGGAGGGGTAGGAGCTCCGCCACTCACCGGAGTACTGGCTGATTCTGACATACACCCCACTGCGCCCTCAGCTCGCAGTGCCTTCTCCACCATCTGAGCATAGGTGGTGCTGTCGTCGGTGGTGATCATCAGGTCATGCCTGATCTTGGGATTCAACCCGTCCAAGTACTTCTCCTTCTTGCTGAAGTCGGTCGGCACAATTCCCGAGGCTAACCTCGCCAACCGATCAAACTGAGTAGTATACTCAGTGACGCTCATGTTCTCCCGCTGGGTCAGGTGAACGAACTCTTTCCTCTTGGCGCTTCTAACCGCCTCGTTGTAGTATTTCGCATTAAAGAGTTCCTGGAACCTTTCCCAGGTCATGGTGGTGACGTCATGGATCTGAGACACCATGTCCCACCATACCAGGGCGTCCTCCTGGAACTGAAACGTGGCGCACACCACTCTGTCGTTACCGGTGACACCCATGAAATTCAGTATCTTGGTGATCACCGTCAGCCACTGTTCGGCTTTCATCACGTCCGGACCTCCCAGGAATACCGGAGGTGCTTGCTTCCGGAACCGCTCATACAATGGTTCCAATCTATGGGCCGCCACCACTATCTCGGCACAGGCGGCGAGGCAGTGCCACCGGAACTACGGGCACAGGAACTGCAGGAGCACCCTGCTGTCTCAACCTCTGAATCTCGAGGTCTTGCTCTTCGATCCGGGCTTGCATTTTCGCAAACCGCAACTCCCAATTCGGGGCTCCCTGATCGGCTGGGGGAGCCTGGGCAGCCTGTGGCGGGTTCTCATCACCCCGACCACGAGCCCTGCCTCGGGGACCTCTACCTCGGCCCCTGGCAGGTGGGGGAAACTGGGCTCCCTGACCTTGATTTGACCCTACGGAGTTGCCCTGACTCCTGGTAGTCCGCCTGGCGTCCATCTAGTTAGAACCGCCTGCGAAACCAAGAGTTGGCATATCAGGTCGTATTCAAGGCGAGCTTACTAATGCCGCTTAATTTGGAAATTAAAAACGAAACATGCGCCTATTCTACTACCAGGCTACTAACATGCTTCCTAACAGGCTTTTCTTTTTCATAACTGAATAAAATAAACTACTAAAGCAATAAAGGCTTACTGAACCGTGAACCGAGCTAACTGCTGATGATGATTGTACATGTCGTGACGATCTTCGGAAGACAACCTGGCCGCTCTGATACCAAATTGTAACACCCTAACTACCTTAGGCGTATTACGTGATTTTTAAACGTACTGTGCAGCTCGTTGCTAATCAACGAGGTTTATGGAAAAACGTGATTAATTAAAATTTTGCTTTTTAATTAAACTTATAAACTATTTTACAAAAGACTCGGGATCCCGATTTATAAAATCATTTACAAAAGTTTTAACTGTTTAACTATTACATAAAATTAAAAGTCGTCTAACGACCAGTTACAAAATTCAGCCTTGCTGTCCCGAGGATCGTACGCTCCAGGCCTAACCGCCCCGACATGTACAATCTCATAAGCTCGCTCACGGTCCATCAGCTAAAGCCTTGCCTTTACCTACACATGAACATAAACTGTGAGTCGACAGACTCAGTAAGAAAAGCATAATAATATCATACATAATTCTAACTGCCGTGTCCAACACGATACTGAGTCCCACTACTGCCATGTCCAACATGGTGCTGAGCCACTACTGCCATGTCCAACATGGTACTGAGTTTTGAACGTTCACAGGGACGGTACTATTGACAAATATCCTCCTGATCGGTCGAACCGGTCATACTCCGGCTGCTGGTCATACTCCGGCTGTACCGACGGGATAGGTCAATGCACGAACCACCAACCAAGTGTCGGCTGATCGGTCAAGCCGGTCATACTCCGGCTGCTGGTCATACTCCAGCCTGTACCGACGTGACAGGGTTGGATGGTTCGAAGCCTATATACATAACTAATGTAATCTAGCAGGCTTCCTACATGCACGCTAAACATGTAATCTACATATGCATACTGTTATACTAATCTTACCTGGATTCCGATTTCAGGTGTGCCGGTCAACCCGATGGAACCGAAGCCGAGCGGCGGATTACTGGCTCCTAAACCATAAAAATCACAACGCTATAAGTGACACGCTAAATCACTTCCCGGGGACTAAAACTTGGAACTAAAAGTTTCCCTATCGATAAAAAGCATGGCAATACCCCTAAAAACATAAAAACGAGGAAAACTAGGGTTCGGAAAAATTCCCCAACCGGTAGACCAGGTTGCCCAACCTAATTCCGGTTCGGGAATTACAGGACACCCATCCGGAATTCCGGTTGCACAACCGGAATTCCGGTTCCTCGCAGGAATTTTTCAAAAATTCCTAACTCGACCAAATCAAACCCAATTGGTTCCAAACCTTCCAGACCTGCTCTAAATACCCCAAAGAACAAATCTAAGGCATCAAACTAACCCAGAATTCACAGATGCAAAAATTACCATTAAAGCTCAAGCTTTGAGTTCTAAACTCAAACTTGAGCAATTCCCACAATCATGCATTCAAACAAGCTAGAATCTACTAAATCATGCATAAATAAGCCTCTGAAAACAACTAAGAATATCCAGCAACTTCACAGCAACAATTTGAACCATTTCTTTCAAAAATTCATAACTTTTTCACATAAACATCTAACCAACTAGAACAAGAACTTAAGCATGCAATTTAATCTCAACAAACCTACTGAATTCAACACTTTAATCACAGAAACAACAACAACAATAACCAGCAGCAACAATACCAAAACACTATGCATGCATCACCATTTTTCATCATTTTTTTCAAGAAATTACAACAAGAAAGGTTAGAGACTTTACCAAGGATTAGAAGAACACTTAGATTGGATGAAACTAGCTTGAAAATTGAAAGAAAACCAGCCCTTGAACCCCAAGCCTTCAGCCGAAAAAGAGAGAGAGAGAAAAGAGAGTGTTTTTCTAAATTTTTTTCTAAGTGTTGGGTTATGTTTTGCAAAATAAAGGAAATGGAGTAAAAGTCACTTATTACACATTTCATTTCAGCCAACAAATAAATAAAATAAACAACTAATTTTCAAATAAAAAGCCACTAAAAGATAAAACATTAATGGGGCAAAAAGACCATTTTGCCCCTCCACCATAAAATCACATAAATCATACTAAAGGGGTATTTTTGGGAAATTCTAAATTCCCGGCCATTCCCGACATTCCCAATGTCTAAAACCCGTCCCCAAACTACTAACATACTAAGTTGTGATTTCTACTGAGCCAAACGCCGAGTTCCAAAAGACCGGACACCGGAAATGCAAAATATGCAAGCTACTGAATAACATAAATAACAGTATAATAAATTATTTAAATAGCTATAAATAATTTCATAATTAATCACAATTAACTGATAATTTCCAAATTAACTAAGCGGGCTTTACACTCTATCACACTTAGAGATTTACAACCTTTAGGGGTGGACCATAATCTCTATAAACTTAGGGGTGGACTTTATTCTACAGTACCCTTTGTGACACATATTTTTTAAACATGGAAATAATATAATAAATTAGCTATTATCAGAATAAATTCTTGATCTTGATTATATGTTCCAGTTTAGATTTACTGTTGTAATAGTTATTGATACCATTAAAGTTCTTTGATAATGTTTCACATTACCTTGGTTGAGTGGGAGAATATTAAAATTCTTTACCCATCTTCGTTTGGTTGATAATTGTGATAGGAACTTAAGAACACCTCTGATAAAAACAAGTCTAACTATTCACATGGATAGAAATAACTTATCAGAATTATGAGAGTAAGATAGAAGAATTCTTGCATAGTCTATTCGAAAGGCGATTCAAGATGTCTATTTCTCATAACATTTTATGGTATCTTGATTTGATTGCTTAAATCTCTAGCAAGTATTTTTCACTTCAAATACTAGACTGCTATGTTGTTGACCTAATCTTAAAGAAACTTACAGTTTCGGCTTAAGATAATAAGTCACAATGAGATGTTCCCAGAAACAATAGTAAAAGGTTAAAAGTTTCTAACCAGACATCTGCTATTGAGTGGGAGCCATCTGAGATGTAATCAAATGGGGAACATTAGGGGACAATCAAGAAAGATTTACAAAAGTGACGTATATGTTATATAAGGAGCTATGCATTAGTGATCCCGATATGCACACCGACTCATTAAAAATTGTGAGATGGTGGTTACTCTGGGGGTGGAGGAATCATTATAGAAGAGTGTTAAAACCCATATATAATAATTCAAGCTTCATCAGAGAAGATATAACTTTGTAAATTCAAAATTACTAGAAAGTTATTTTACTGAAGAAAATTCTACACTGCATTATCTCAATTCCAAATTTTAAAATTTGAGAGATATGTCTTCTGGTTGTTCAGATGTACTTAATGGGCAATAAGGATTTCAGTATCCCTTGATGAGTAAAGCATAAGTTAGGGAGGTTTCATGTGTCTCATGAACCTGGTTCCAGATATATGGGTGGATTCAAAGATACTACACTTGATCAGAGGATCAAGACAAAAGATTAATTGTAATGCACAACTTGTTTTATGTTAGTGCAAGTGGGAGTTTGTTGGGATTTATGCCCTAAATAAAATTCATTACAATCTGATTAGTTATCAATTTAGAAGTGAAGTATGTTTACATGTATGTTACATGTTTATGGTTTAATACATATACTTGATATATGCACAAAATCAGTTAAATCTAGAACATATAGTTATTCACAATTACAGTATCGTCAATACAGTGGAATGTGATTGTGATTATATGATTCAAAAGATTTGGTCCCTGTTCATCAGTGTTTTGGATTTACACTGATGTGATAATCAGCGATGAAGTATACTTACACTTGGAGTAAGTGTTATGTTCTTTCCAGAACATTGGCAAAGTATATTGGTTTCGAATGCATGGAGTATGCATTGGACTGGACCGATATTGAACTTGGTTAAAGATATTGTAAACTTACCGTTGTATCTTTCCAAGTCAATGTCAGAAGTTGATCTTAGATTAAGAGAATCTAAATCCTGATATGCTTAGGCTCAATCTCAGGAGTGCTATTCTTGTTCTTTGATTTATTAGTTAAAGCCTGCTTTGAGTCAGGATAATACATGTATTTTGAGAACATGATAGCATAACTGAATAGGGAGTGCTAAACATAAATATGGAAATCTATAGCTTCTACTGGTGTATAGAAGTAAAGTGATGATTCCTTTTGAGCTTAGTTAAATAGAAGTAAATGGATGAGCTCTTGTTTCAGTGACTATATATTAGATCACTAAAACATCATTTACAGGTAACTAAGTGTTCAAATGGGCAAAATACATTGAGGGGTGTAAACGGTAAATTGGTCCCGTCTCGATGTAAATCATCTATATAGAGGATCTCTAAATCACATTAAGATTATAACAATGGTTAAATGAGATAGCATATTGATATCGTGAAACATATGATATGCTCTATATAAGTCTGAGAGTGCAATTCCAAGTTCTAAGAGTGGATTCAACGAGGAATTAATAAGTTAGGGATTTACTTGGTAAATCGGTTCAACTTATTGGAAGCTCAGAATATAGATCCATGGTCCCCATTCTAGTTGAGACTATACTGTTTGTAGGACTCTATAATTGATTTATGATTAATCAATTATAATTCTAAAAGTTAGACTATGTCTAATTTGTGAATTCTCACAGTTTAGGGATGAAATTGTAAATAAGAGGGTTTCTAGGTTTAATTATTAATTATGAGACTTTGCATGTCTGAATTAATAATTAATTTTAAATGGCAATATTATTTAATAATCTATTTTAGTTATTAAATAATTGGTTTTGGCATTTAAATGATTAGAATTGGAAAAATGGCATTTTTGGAGAAATAGAAATAAAATTGAGGAAACTGCAAAATCCATGTGAGGCCCATTCACACCATGGCCGGCCACATCATTGCTTTTTCCCAATTATTATTTTTCAATTTAATTTGTCATTTAATTGCTAATCAAAGCCTAGCCTAAATAGGAAAGTGGTGAATCACACTAAATAAGGCAGTTATTCAATTACACAGTAAAGAGGAAAGCTTGTTTATTTGGAAAGTTGTGATCTTCCCTTTTCCTATTTATAGCAGCCCCTCTCCTCTCTTTGTATGCATGTGTTTGCTTGAGAAAACTTTGCTTTGCAAAGTGTGTCACACGAAATCAAGAGAGAAAAACAAGAGAGAGATTTCGAAATCCCTAGTGAGAGAGAAGTGCCCACTCACATCATTCAGTATCTCATCATAGTTTGGAAGACTGTGAAGGATCACATCCAACTGAAGAACTTTCGGGCTCAGATCTTGATTATACTCTGCTACAGACAGGAATCAAGGGTTAGAGATCTGAGTGGAAGGAGACATTAATTCCGCTGCAATCACTGTAAGTTATTCTTAACTTTTATGTGTTTAGTTCATCGTTTTAGAAGTTCAATATTAGGTTGTTAAATCAACATACTTGCAAATAGATCTAAGATCCTGGATAAATATAATACCAACAACTGGCACCAGAGCCATGGTAATTGATTTGCTTGCAAGAAATTTGGACTTAAAACGATTTGCTTGTGATTTGGATGGTTTCATGTTGTGTCATATTGATGTTTGATTGATGTTTGTGAATTCTGGGAAAAATAATTGATTGTCTGTATCTGGAATTATTTTTATTGGATATTTTGGAAAATTCTAAGCAATTTACTTTTTTACAGAACTCGATTTCGATTTAATTTGAATTAGTTATGAATTTTTGAAAATCGGGAAAAACCTAGGTGGTGAACACCTCCCCTACGCGCGCGGAAATCATGCGCAGGGGTGCTTGCGCCCAGATTTCTGGGCTGTGTCTCCCCTCCCACGCGCGCGGACAGCATGCTTTGCATGCTGTCCGTACCACCTGCTTTTTCCTTCGTTTTCTTCGATTTTTCATGCTATTTCATGGAATTAAATTCCGATTTTTTGTGTAGTTTTGTATGTTGATTTTTGTTTTTCAAATTTCAAATCTAATTATCAGAAATAAATTAATTTTATTTTTTAAAATTAATTTTAGATATTAGTGTAATTTGATTTTGAAAATAGAAAAAAAAAATCAAGTTTTGCTTACCCTTTTCTTATTTACTTTAAAATTTGATTATTTTATTTTTTTTTAAGGTCAGATATTATTTTTTTTGGTAACTTGACCTTAATTAAAATAAGATCATAATAATCATGATAATTTTAAAAGAGGAAATAAGGTATTTTTGTTAACTTTTAAATTTTGTTATTTTTCAATTAAATTAAATTGTAAAATAAGAAAAGGGTATGTATTTACCATTTTCTATTTTATTATTTAATTTATTAAATAACATGAAATTTAAAAGGAAAGTTAGCAATTTATTTTGAAATGACATTTAGGTTACCCAAAACCTAATTTTTCAAAATGGTAGGTTTAATTTTAATATTATTTTTCGAAATATAGTTTTAAAATTAAATAAATCCTACATCCAACTATCCAGATCTAACCTTGTTGCAGGAGTATGTGTTTTAGATTGTTTGTAAGTTTTTCTAAAACCTATTATTACTTGATCTAAATTGCCAGGGTTAACTTGTTGACAGATCAAATGATCTGATTTTAACCCATGGTTCAATTGATGATAGATCAAGTAGATAATTTGTAACAGGTAATTTTTACAAACTTCTTTCATCTGTGTATGACCTAGTAACATGATAGGATCCATCCAAATCTGTGTGCCTGTGTGAGCCTATATGTTTAATTTCTATTATAGATAGATATAGGTTGTTGTTGCTAAATAAAATGTCATAACCTGATAGATTTTATTTAGGCTCATTTAGTTAATGGGCCTATTCAATTAATAACAGTTGTTCATTTTAAGGTTAAATTCATCTCTTTTGGGCCTTGTGTGAGAGTTGGGAGCCTTAGAAGTGGGTGCGACATACTGGACCCAGCCCCCCTCACATGAACAACCCCAATTGTGAAGGCCCATTTGCCTCATTTGGATAACTGTGCTAAGTTAATTATATTAGTTTGACCTAATAAAATTGAATAGCAACATAATTAATTTCTTCGAAATTAATTTAAGAAAAACATAGTTTAATGAATTTCATTTCTAGATAAACTATTTGTATTTTTCTTGTATTTAATTAAATAAAGAATTTTAACTAACTAGATTCTTTCTGAAACTTACTTTTATTATTTCATTAAATATTCTTATTTAAGTTATGAATTAGTAATTACTAATTTTTTATAATAACTTAAATTTGAATATATTTTGATAATAATATTAAGCTGAGGAATTCTAGGAATTAGTTATTGAAGATTCTTAAAAGATATTATTTTAAGTTGGTTTTAAACTTAAAAAGGGAATATCTTTAAATTAGGTAGTTACCACCTAATTTTGATATTTAATTAAATGATGTTTGGAAAATTTTAAGTTAGTAAATTATAAATTCTTTCTATAATAACTTAAATCAGATATTTTCCAAATCTTGAAAAGATACTTAGTAGAATTGAGATATTTTCTAGATAGTTATTTCCATACTAATTATTATTTCTAATCTAGGAAAATATCATTGATTGTGAAATTAATTGGTTAATAATTAATTTTGGTACAATTCAATTAAGGATATTTTTCCTTGTATTAAATTGGAAATTAATGATTAAGCCTTCTCTATACTTAATTATTTATTTCCTCAATTTAATACATTTAATTAAATTGAAAATTAAATGTCTAAGTTGATTTTCATAATGATACTTAGATATTATTATTTTCATGATGTTTAATTAAATAAGAAAATTATTTTAAGTTGGGTATTTCCATAACAACTTAAATTTGAATAATTTTCATAATATATTTTATTTATTTTATTAATCATTTTTCAAAATAGCATTTAATTATGCAAGGTGATTTTGAATTTATCTTGAAAGATAGATTGAAGTTGTAAATTAATTATTTTAAATAATTTTGAATCAACTTAAATCAATAATCTTTTCAATTAATGATTAATTTAAAATAAAGGAACTGAAATATATTATTAGAAATTGGATTAATTAGTCAAGAAAATCTAGATAGATAATATTTTTTTTGCTTGAAGTATTTTTTCTAAGTAAGGTTTGATTTATTTTAAATGTATTTCAAAACTTGTGTATTTTTGGAAATACTATATATATATATTTGTAGAAAATTTTAATTTGAGTTGCAAATTAAATTAAATTAATACAACTTAAATTAAGTAATTTTCTTAATTTTTGTTAGAAAATTAACACTAAGATGGAAATAATTCATTTTATTTTCTTAACCATCTAAGTTTAATTTTACAAATATTAAATTAAATTTTATTTAGATTCTATTCTAAATTTAAAATTTAATAAATATATATATATAGATTTAAAATAAATAAATAATAGAAGAAAATACAATTTAAATAATGAGCTTTATTATTTTTGAGATATTCGATCTCCATTGTTGGTTTTACATAGCTATTGTTTTAGTGAGTAATCCTCTCTAATGGAAGAACGTTCATTAGCAAGTTAGCGCCGTTTAATCTCGAAAGATAAGTATGTTTGTAAGTGTTTTATATTGGTATTAACCACCCTAATGGTGGGTACTGTATAAGACTTACAAACATATGAAACAATGGTAGAAGCTCATGAAATAAGAATGACCTTGACTCTCGCCTAAACGGGACAACGTCGGATTCTCTTTTCGATCGAATAAAAGGTTGCTAGAATGTTTGCTATTCTAGATGAGCTGACAACTCTATTCAATGAATGATAGCTTTGACTCTCGCCTAAACGGGACACTGATATCAGTTTGTTGAAAACCTTGGAAATTATTTAGGTTTGAATTTTTTTTTTTTTTGTATTTTCTCTAGTCATTCCTACTTGCTGTATGCTGATAATTTCTAAATGAGATTTTGTGATAAACCATAACTGATATCTATGTATTATCTTGTAGTATCCTGAATTGAAATGTCAAATCCCATATTGTCACTCATAACTGAAAAAAAACTAAATGGGTCTAACTTCCCAAAGTGGAGAGAGAACATTCATATTGCTCTCATAGGTGAAACTGCCTCGTTTGTGTTGACTGAGCCGTCCCCTGAGCAGCCAAGCGACAATGCAACCAAAGCTGTAAAAGAGAAGTTCGAGCGTTGGCATAATGCTAACAATAAAGCTCGTTACTTCATGCTTTCCAGCATGGTTGACACCTTGAAAACAAGGTTTGCAAACACTGTCACGGTTGCAGAAATCATGACGCGATTCGCCGAGCTATTCGGTATGGCATCTATTCAGTCTCGTTTCGACGCGACTAAGAAATTCATCAACGCACGGATGGAACCCCATCAGAATGTGCGTGATCACCTTCTCCAGATGGCTAGTTATTTCCAGGAAGCCCAGAATCATGGTGCTGAAATGGATCAGACTACTCAAGTGAGTCTCATCTTGAATAGCCTGACTCAAGATTTTCTGCCCTACACATCAAATTATGTCATGAATAAGAAGGAACAAGACTTTCATACTTTAGTCAATGACCTTCAGACATATGAAAATTTGATTGGAGGTCCCAAGAAAAGAGGGAATAAACCTCAGAATTCTGGAAATGGTAATAAGACAAGTAATCCTGAAGCACTTGTTGCTTCAACTTCCAAATCCCATCATAAGAAGAAGTGCAAAAATGCCAAGAAGCGAGCTCAAGCTGCGAATGCAGCTAGGAACAAAAATGCTGGAGCTTCTGGCAATACACAAAAAGGAAAATGTTTCTACTGCAATGAGAAAGGCCATTGGAAATCCCAATGTCCTAAGTATCTCGCAAAGAAACAAGGTATTTTCTTTATAAGGCGATGTGTTTTTAGTGAATTATTATCCTTTTGGATTAATAATTCTGGACTACTAACCTTGTTTATTATTCTTCTTATAGCTAAAGCTTCTTAAACTCGGATGCTGTCTAAGCGAGTTGGATTAGAAAGCTGGATGATGGATGGAGATTGTCTACAATGAAGAAGAAGCTCTTTCATTTGAATTAATTGTTTAGTTTTTCAAACAATTTGGATTTCAAGTTTGGGATCTTAATTCCCTGTTTGGTTCTCATAAATATTGCAAACAATTTTTTGGTTTATAATAAAATATCCTTTTCAATTATATTGCAATTTATGAGTTGAGCTTCAATTCTTTATTTTATCTATTACCAATTATTATATTTATTTTGTTTGAATGTGTATGTGTTTTTATTATTGATGCAAATTCAAAAGTATTTAAACTCTTTACAGAGTTATTACTACATAAACACTAGAAGTTTTTTTCTATGTTTATGAATAATTGTTGGTTTCAAAAATTATTATTTGAGAATTTGTTTAATAAAAAGATCTTTTGATCTAATAGGGGTGGAGAAAAGTTAAGAATAATATGCAGTTCAAAAGATTTTTTATATCTAATGAACTCTGGATTATATTCAACTCCACAGACTCTCTATGTAACACCCTAACTACCTTAGGCGTATTACGTGATTTTTAAACGTACTGTGCAGCTCGTTGCTAATCAACGAGGTTTATGGAAAAACGTGATTAATTAAAATTTTGCTTTTTAATTAAACTTATAAACTATTTTACAAAAGACTCGGGATCCCGATTTATAAAATCATTTACAAAAGTTTTAACTCGTTTAACTATTACATAAAATTAAAAGTCGTCTAACGACCAGTTACAAAATTCAGCCTTGCTGTCCCGAGGATCGTACGCTCCAGGCCTAACCGCCCCGACATGTACAATCTCATAAGCTCGCTCACGGTCCATCAGCTAAAGCCTTGCCTTTACCTACACATGAACATAAACTGTGAGTCGACAGACTCAGTAAGAAAAGCATAATAATATCATACATAATTCTAACTGCCGTGTCCAACACGATACTGAGTCCCACTACTGCCATGTCCAACATGGTGCTGAGCCACTACTGCCATGTCCAACATGGTACTGAGTTTTGAACGTTCACAGGGACGGTACTATTGACAAATATCCTCCTGATCGGTCGAACCGGTCATACTATTCTTGGTCATACTCGGCTGTCTGCCGACGGGATAGGTCAATAGCCCGAACCACCAACCAAGTGTCGGCTGATCGGTCGAGCCGGTCATACTCCATTCTTGGTCATACTCCGGCTGTACCGACGTGACAGGGTTGGATGCTTCGAAGCCTATATACATAACTAATGTAATCTAGCAGGCTTCCTACATGCACGCTAAACATGTAATCTACATATGCATACTGTTATACTAATCTTACCTGGATTCCGATTTCAGGTGTGCTTGGTCCAACCCGACCGGAACCGAAGCCGAGCGGCGGACATCGGCTCCTAAACCATAAAAATCACAACGCTATAAGTGACACGCTAAATCACTTCCCGGGGACTAAAACTTGGAACTAAAAGTTTCCCTATCGATAAAAAGCATGGCAATACCCCTAAAAACATAAAAACGAGGAAAACTAGGGTTCGGAAAAATTCCCCAACCGGTAGACCGGTTGCCCAACCGGAATTCCGGTTCTGGGAATTACAGGACACCCATCCGGAATTCCGGTTGCACAACCGGAATTCCGGTTCCTCGCAGGAATTTTTCAAAAATTCCTAACTCGACCAAATCAAACCCAATTGGTTCCAAACCTTCCAGACCTGCTCTAAATACCCCAAAGAACAAATCTAAGGCATCAAACTAACCCAGAATTCACAGATGCAAAAATTACCATTAAAGCTCAAGCTTTGAGTTCTAAACTCAAACTTGAGCAATTCCCACAATCATGCATTCAAACAAGCTAGAATCTACTAAATCATGCATAAATAAGCCTCTGAAAACAACTAAGAATATCCAGCAACTTCACAGCAACAATTTGAACCATTTCTTTCAAAAATTCATAACTTTTTCACATAAACATCTAACCAACTAGAACAAGAACTTAAGCATGCAATTTAATCTCAACGAACCTACTGAATTCAACACTTTAATCACAGAAACAACAACAACAATAACCAGCAGCAACAATACCAAAACACTATGCATGCATCACCATTTTTCATCATTTTTTTCAAGAAATTACAACAAGAAAGGTTAGAGACTTTACCAAGGATTAGAAGAACACTTAGATTGGATGAAACTAGCTTGAAAATTGAAAGAAAACCAGCCCTTGAACCCCAAGCCTTCAGCCGAAAAAGAGAGAGAGAAAAGAGAGTGTTTTTCTAAATTTTTTTCTAAGTGTTGGGTTATGTTTTGCAAAATAAAGGAAATGGAGTAAAAGTCACTTATTACACATTTCATTTCAGCCAACAAATAAATAAAATAAACAACTAATTTTCAAATAAAAAGCCACTAAAAGATAAAACATTAATGGGGCAAAAAGACCATTTTGCCCCTCCACCATAAAATCACATAAATCATACTAAAGGGGTATTTTTGGGAAATTCTAAATTCCCGGCCATTCCCGACATTCCCAATGTCTAAAACCCGTCCCCAAACTACTAACATACTAAGTTGTGATTTCTACTGAGCCAAACGCCGAGTTCCAAAAGACCGGACAGTGGAAATGCAAAATATGCAAGCTACTGAATAACATAAATAACAGTATAATAAATTATTTAAATAGCTATAAATAATTTTATAATTAATCACAATTAACTGATAATTTCCAAATTAACTAAGCGGGCTTTACAACTATCCCCCCCTTAAAAGGATTTCGTCCCCGAAATCTAACCTGAATAACTCTGGATATTGAGCTCTCATATCTGACTCTAGCTCCCAGGTGGCTTCTTCCACCTTACTGTTTTTCCAGAGAACCTTGACCAATGCTATGGTCTTATTCCGAAGGACTTTGTCCTTTCTATCCAGGATCTGCACTGGTTGTTCCTCATATGACATGTCTGGCTGAAGCTGAAGACTCTCATAACTAAGTATATGAGAGGGGTCTGAAACGTATTTTCTCAACATTGAGACATGGAATACGTTGTGTGCTTCTTGATAAGGCTGGAGGCAATGCTAACCGATATGCCACTTGACCTATCTTCTCGAGAATCTCGAAAGGTCCTGTAAATCTAGGGCATAACTTGCCTCTTTTCCCGAAACGTTTAATCCCCTTCATCGGAGATACTCGTAAAAACACATGTTCCCCTACTTGGAACTCAACGTCTCTGCGTTTCGGATCTGTGTAACTCTTCTGTCTACTCTGTGAGGCAAGCATTCTAGCTTTTATCTTTTCTATTGCCTCATTAGTCCGCTGTACTGACTCAGGACCTAGGTATTTCCTCTCCCCTGTCTCATCCCAGTGGATAGGGGATCTACATTTCCTACCGTACAACAGTTCATAGGGAGCCATCCCTATCGTACTCTGATAACTGTTGTTGTAAGAGAATTCTATCAACGGTAGATACTTACTCCATGAGCCTTCAAAGTCCATAACACAGGCTCTCAACATATCCTCCAATATCTGAATTGTCCTTTCGGACTGACCATCTGTCTGAGGATGGAATGCTGTACTGAATTTTAGCTTTGTACCCATTGCCCGTTGCAAACTTTGCCAAAATTTGGAGGTGAATTTCGGATCCCTGTCCGAAACTATAGACTTCGGTACCCCGTGAAGTCTCACTATCTCTCTGACGTACAGTTCTGCCAACTGATCCACTGAAAATGTTGTTCGACCGTGAGAAAATGAGCGATTTCGTAAATCGATCCACCACTACCCGAGATGGAATCATACATACCCGTGGTCCTAGGTAACCCGAGCCACAAAATCCATCGTAATATCCTCCCATTTCCATTACGGTAGGGTTAGAGGCTGCAACAACCTGCTGGTCTCGATGTTCGGCCTTAATCTGGCGACAAGTGAGGCATCTCGATACGAATTCTACCAAATTCTTCTTCATACCGCTCCACCGAAGTACGGTTTCAAATCTTGGTACATTTTGGTGGTCTTAGGGATGCGAGAGAATACGGGGTAGAATGAGCCTCCTCAAAGATCTCATTTCTCGGTTCCACACCTCGTTCGGAACACAAACCCTGGCTTTATACAAAAGCATCCCACTATCTGACACTGAAAAGTCCTTGGCTTGACCAGCCAACACTTCATCTCGGATTTTCACTAACTCCGGATCTGTCATCTGAGCGACTTTTATTCTTGCTAATAAATCAGATTGCAGCGTCAAGTTGTGAAGCTGACCTACCACAAACTCAATGCTGGATCTAACCATATCCTCAGCTAGCTGGGGTGAGATCTGAACCATGTTAGCTACTTGCCCGGGACCCTTTCTGCTCAGGGCATCAGCCACTACATTGGCTTTTCCGGGATGATAGAGGATCTCGCAGTCATAGTCCTTCACTAGTTCCAACCAACGCCTTTGTCTCATGTTCAAATCTTTCTGAGTAAAGAAATACTTGAGACTTTTATGGTCGGTATAGATCTCACACTTCTCCCCATAAAGGTAATGCCGCCAAATCTTCAGTGCAAAAACCACTGCGGCCAATTCTAGATCATGAGTCGGGTATCGCTGTTCATAATCCTTTAGCGACGGGAGGCATAAGCGATAACCGGTCGGCTTGCATCAATACACACCCCAAACCCCGTTTGGATGCGTCCTGATAGACTACGAACTTTTCCTTGTCCAAAGGCAAAGCTAGTACGGAGCGATAATCAACCTCGTTTCGGCTCACGAAAACTAGCTTCACATTTATCCGACCGGATAAATCGGCGATTCTTCTTTGTAAGCTCGGTTAGGGGCATTGAAATTTTGGAGAACCCCTCCACGAACCTACGGTAGTACCCAGCTAATCCCCAGAAGCTTCGATCTCATCCTTGTCTTCGGTCTCGGCCAATCCACGACGGATTCAATCTTCCCGGGATCCACCTTGATCCCATCTTTACTCACAATGTGCCCTAGGAAGGACACCTGAGATAACCAGAACTCACATTTCTTGAACTTGGCGTAAAGCTTATGTTCTCGAAGTCGTTGCAGTACCATGCCGAAGATGTAACTCATGCTCCTCTTCGGCGAGAGTACACGAGGATGTCGTCGATAAACACAATCACACAGATATCGAGGAAATCCTTGAATACTCTATTCATCAGGTCCATGAATGCAGCAGGAGCATTGGTTAGTCCGAATGACATAACCAGAAACTCGTAATGTCCATAACTAGTGCGGAAAGCCGTCTTTGGAATGTCCTCCTCTCGGATTCTCAACTGATGATAACCCGAACGGAGATCAATCTTAGAAAAGACCGTCTTCCCCGAAGGCGATCGAACAAGTCATCGATCCTAGGTAATGGATATTTATTCTTCACCGTCGGCTTGTTCAACTCTCGTAGTCGATGCACATCCTCATAGATCCATCCTTCTTCTTGACGAACAAAACCGGGCTCCCCGGGGTGACACACCGGGCCGAATGAACCCTATGTCAAGCAACCCTTGGAGCCGAATCTTTAATTCCTTAAGTTCGAGTGGAGCCATTCTATACGGGGCTTTGGAAACCGGTTCCACCCACAGGTGCCAAGTCAATCACGAAATCAATCTCCCGCCGAGGTGGTAACCACGGAAGTTCTTCGGGAAAAACGTCCAAAAATTCCCGAACCACTCGATGTCCTACGGCCGAATGGTGTCCGGCCGAGTGGTGTCCACCACCACGGCCGTAAACCCTAAGCACCCGCCGTGCAATAATTCTCTCGGCCGACATAGCCGAGATTACGGGATCCGAGATCCCTAAACTGAACCCACAAATACAAACGGTTCTTCACTTTCCGGTTGGAAGACCACCATCTTCCTTTTACAATCAATGCTCGCCGAATATTTAGATAGGAAATCCATTCCTAAAATAATATCAAATTCGACTAAGCTCATCTCTATCAGATCAGCGCTTAACTCTCTACCATCTATCCTGATCGGCATAGACCTAATCCACCTATTGGAGATAACCAATTCTCCGCCAGGTAACAGGGTTCCAAACCCTGATTCATATCTATCGTAGGGTCTACCCATTTTACTAAAGACTCTGGCCGCCACATAAGAATGTGTAGCCCCAGAATCAAACAGTACTGAATATAGCGAGTTGTTAATAGAAAGCCGACTGTGACTGCCGATGGGCCGGCATCCGCATCGGCTGCGTGATAGCGAACACCACAGGCCGGAGTGGGTATCGGCGGAGCTCGCGGTGCCTGCAGTCGGGCCGGGGACATTCCCTCTTGAAGTGTCCGGGCATGCCACAATGAAAGCATCCCTGACCTTTGCACTCACCCCGATGGTGCCTCTTGCAGCTAGGGCACTCGGGGTAGGAGAATCGGGTCTCAGTACCACCAGGACGACTCCTGCGTTCGGTTCCCCGAACCTCTTGTTCGACTTGAGCCGCCGGAAGCGGTGGGTGCCCTCTTCCTCGATCAATGGTCGAACCACTACTCCCCGCTATATCCCGATGCGGGAGGGGTAGGAGCTCCGCCACTCACCGAGATCTTGGGCTGATTCTGACATACACCCCACTGCGCCCTCAGCTCGCAGTGCCTTCTCCACCATCTGAGCATAGGTGGTGCTGTCGTCGGTGGTGATCATCAGGTCATGCCTGATCTTGGGATTCAACCCGTCCAAGTACTTCTCCTTCTTGCTGAAGTCGGTCGGCACAATTCCCGAGGCTAACCTCGCCAACCGATCAAACTGAGTAGTATACTCAGTGACGCTCATGTTCTCCCGCTGGGTCAGGTGAACGAACTCTTTCCTCTTGGCGCTTTTGACCGCCTCGTTGTAGTATTTCGCATTAAAGAGTTCCTGGAACTTTTCCCAGGTCATGGTGGTGACGGTCATGGATCTGAGACACCATGTCCCACCATACCGTGGCGTCCTCACAGGAACTGAAACGTGGCGCACACCACTCTGTCGTTACCGGTGACACCCATGAAATTCAGTATCTTGGTGATCACCGTCAGCCACTGTTCGGCTTTCATCACGTCCGGACCTCCCAGGAATACCGGAGGTGCTTGCTTCCGGAACCGCTCATACAATGGTTCCAATCTATGGGCCGCCACCACTATCTCGGCACAGGCGGCGGGGCGAGGTGCCACCGGAACTACGGGCACAGAGGCTGCGGGAGCACCCTGTCTCAACCTACGAATCTCGAGGTCTTGCTCTTCGATCCGGGCTTGCATTTTCGCAAACCGCAACTCCCAGTCGGGGCTCCACGATCGGCCGGGGAGCACAGGCGGCCTGTGGCGGGTTCTCATCACCCCGACCACGAGCCCCGCCTCGGGGACCTCTACCTCGGCCCACAGCGGGTGGGGGAACTGGGCTCCCTGACCTTGATTTGACCCTACGGAGTTGCCCTGACTCCTGGTAGTCCGCCTGGCGTCCATCTAGTTAGAACCGCCTGCGAAACCAAGAGTTGGCATATCAGGTCGTATTCAAGGCGAGCTTACTAATGCCGCTTAATTTGGAAATTAAAAACGAAACATGCGCCTATTCTACTACCAGGCTACTAACATGCTTCCTAACAGGCTTTTCTTTTTCATAACCGAATAAAATAAACTACTAAAGCAATAAAGGCTTGCCGAACCGTGAACCGAGCTAGCTGGCGATGATGATTGTACATGTCGTGACGATCTTCGGAAGACAACCTGGCCGCTCTGATACCAAATTGTAACACCCTAACTACCTTAGGCGTATTACGTGATTTTTAAACGTACTGTGCAGCTCGTTGCTAATCAACGAGGTTTATGGAAAAACGTGATTAATTAAAATTTTGCTTTTTAATTAAACTTATAAACTATTTTACAAAAGACTCGGGATCCCGATTTATAAAATCATTTACAAAAGTTTTAACTGTTTAACTATTACATAAAATTAAAAGTCGTCTAACGACCGATTACAAAATTCGGCCTTCTTGTCCCGAGGATCGTACGCTCCAGGCCTAACCGCCCCGACATGTACAATCTCATAAGCTCGCTCACGGTCCATCAGCTAAAGCCTTGCCTTTACCTACACATGAACATAAACTGTGAGTCGACAGACTCAGTAAGAAAAGCATAATAATATCATACATAATTCTAACTGCCGTGTCCAACACGATACTGAGTCCCACTACCGCCATGTCCAACATGGTGCCGAGCCACTTCTTGCCATGTCCAACATGGTGCCGAGTTTTGAACGTTCACGGGGACGGTACTATTGACAAATATCCTCCCGATCGGTCGAGCCGGTCATACTCATTGCTTGGTCATACTCGGCACTGTCGCAGACGGGATAGGTCAATAGCCGAACCACCAACCAAGTGTCGGCTGATCGGTCGAGCCGGTCATACTCATTCTTGGTCATACTCCGGCACTGTACCGACGTGACGGGGTTGGATGCTTCGAAGCCTATATACATACCTAATGTAATCTAGCAGGCTTCCTACATGCACGCTAAACATGTAATCTACATATGCATCTTGTTATACTAATCTTACACGGATTCCGATTTCGGGTGTGCGCCAACCCGACCGGAACCGAAGCCGAGCGGCGGATTGCGGCTCCTAAACCATAAAAATCACAACGCTATAAGTGACACGCTAAATCACTTCCGGGGACTAAAACTTGGAACTAAAAGTTTCCCTATCGATAAAAAGCATGGCAATACCCCTAAAAACATAAAAACGAGGAAAACTAGGGTTCGGAAAAATTCCCCAACCGGTAGGCCGGTTGCCCAACCGAATTCCGGTTACGGGAATTACAGGACACCCATCCGGAATTCCGGTTGCACAACCGGAATTCCGGTTCCTCGCAGGAATTTTTCAAAAATTCCTAACTCGACCAAATCAAACCCAATTGGTTCCAAACCTTCCAGACCTGCTCTAAATACCCCAAAGAACAAATCTAAGGCATCAAACTAACCCAGAATTCACAGATGCAAAAATTACCATTAAAGCTCAAGCTTTGAGTTCTAAACTCAAACTTGAGCAATTCCCACAATCATGCATTCAAACAAGCTAGAATCTACTAAATCATGCATAAATAAGCCTCTGAAAACAACTAAGAATATCCAGCAACTTCACAGCAACAATTTGAACCATTTCTTTCAAAAATTCATAACTTTTTCACATAAACATCTAACCAACTAGAACAAGAACTTAAGCATGCAATTTAATCTCAACAAACCTACTGAATTCAACACTTTAATCACAGAAACAACAACAACAATAACTAGCAGCAACAATACCAAAACACTATGCATGCATCACCATTTTTCATCATTTTTTTCAAGAAATTACAACAAGAAAGGTTAGAGACTTTACCAAGGATTAGAAGAACACTTAGATTGGATGAAACTAGCTTGAAAATTGAAAGAAAACCAGCCCTTGAACCCCAAGCCTTCAGCCGAAAAAGAGAGAGAAAAGAGAGTGTTTTTCTAAATTTTTTTCTAAGTGTTGGGTTATGTTTTGCAAAATAAAGGAAATGGAGTAAAAGTCACTTATTACACATTTCATTTCAGCCAACAAATAAATAAAATAAACAACTAATTTTCAAATAAAAAGCCACTAAAAGATAAAACATTAATGGGGCAAAAAGACCATTTTGCCCCTCCACCATAAAATCACATAAATCATACTAAAGGGGTATTTTTGGGAAATTCTAAATTCCCGGCCATTCCCGACATTCCCAATGTCTAAAACCCGTCCCCAAACTACTAACATACTAAGTTGTGATTTCTGCTTGAGCCAAACGCCGAGTTCCAAAAGACCAGGACACGGAAATGCAAAATATGCAAGCTACTGAATAACATAAATAACAGTATAATAAATTATTTAAATAGCTATAAATAATTTCATAATTAATCACAATTAACTGATAATTTCCAAATTAACTAAGCGGGCTTTACACTCTATCACACTTAGAGATTTACAACCTTTAGGGGTGGACCATAATCTCTATAAACTTAGGGGTGGACTTTATTCTACAGTACCCTTTGTGACACATATTTTTTAAACATGGAAATAATATAATAAATTAGCTATTATCAGAATAAATTCTTGATCTTGATTATATGTTCCAGTTTAGATTCTTGTTGTAATAGTTATTGATACCATTAAAGTTCTTTGATAATGTTTCACATTACCTTGGTTGAGTGGGAGAATATTAAAATTCTTTACCCATCTTCGTTTGGTTGATAATTGTGATAGGAACTTAAGAACACCTCTGATAAAAACAAGTCTAACTATTCACATGGATAGAAATAACTTATCAGAATTATGAGAGTAAGATAGAAGAATTCTTGCATAGTCTATTCGAAAGGCGATTCAAGATGTCTATTTCTCATAACATTTTATGGTATCTTGATTTGATTGCTTAAATCTCTAGCAAGTATTTTTCACTTCAAATACTAGACTGCTATGTTGTTGACCTAATCTTAAAGAAACTTACAGTTTCGGCTTAAGATAATAAGTCACAATGAGATGTTCCCAGAAACAATAGTAAAAGGTTAAAAGTTTCTAACCAGACATCTGCTATTGAGTGGGAGCCATCTGAGATGTAATCAAATGGGGAACATTAGGGGACAATCAAGAAAGATTTACAAAAGTGACGTATATGTTATATAAGGAGCTATGCATTAGTGATCCCGATATGCACACCGACTCATTAAAAATTGTGAGATGGTGGTTACTCTGGGGGTGGAGGAATCATTATAGAAGAGTGTTAAAACCCATATATAATAATTCAAGCTTCATCGAGAAGAAGATATAACTTTGTAAATTCAAAATTACTAGAAAGTTATTTTACTGAAGAAAATTCTACACTGCATTATCTCAATTCCAAATTTTAAAATTTGAGAGATATGTCTTCTGGTTGTTCAGATGTACTTAATGGGCAATAAGGATTTCAGTATCCCTTGATGAGTAAAGCATAAGTTAGGGAGGTTTCATGTGTCTCATGAACCTGGTTCCAGATATATGGGTGGATTCAAAGATACTACACTTGATCAGAGGATCAAGACAAAAGATTAATTGTAATGCACAACTTGTTTTATGTTAGTGCAAGTGGGAGTTTGTTGGGATTTATGCCCTAAATAAAACTCATTACAATCTGATTAGTTATCAATTTAGAAGTGAAGTATGTTTACATGTATGTTACATGTTTATGGTTTAATACATATACTTGATATATGCACAAAATCAGTTAAATCTAGAACATATAGTTATTCACAATTACAGTATCGTCAATACAGTGGAATGTGATTGTGATTATATGATTCAAAAGATTTGGTCCCTGTTCATCAGTGTTTTGGATTTACACTGATGTGATAATCGACGATGAAGTATACTTACACTTGGAGTAAGTGTTATGTTCTTTCCGAACATTGGCAAAGTATCTTGGTTTCGAATGCATGGAGTATGCATTGGAATTTGGACCGATATTGAACTTGGTTAAAGATATTGTAAACTTACCGTTGTATCTTTCCAAGTCAATGTCAGAAGTTGATCTTAGATTAAGAGAATCTAAATCCTGATATGCTTAGGCTCAATCTCAGGAGTGCTATTCTTGTTCTTTGATTTATTAGTTAAAGCCTGCTTTGAGTCAGGATAATACATATATTTTGAGAACATGATAGCATAACTGAATAGGGAGTGCTAAACATAAATATGGAAATCTATAGCTTCTACTGGTGTATAGAAGTAAAGTGATGATTCCTTTTGAGCTTAGTTAAATAGAAGTAAATGGATGAGCTCTTGTTTCAGTGACTATATATTAGATCACTAAAACATCATTTACAGGTAACTAAGTGTTCAAATGGGCAAAATACATTGAGGGGTGTAAACGGTAAATTGGTCCCGTCTCGATGTAAATCATCTATATAGAGGATCTCTAAATCACATTAAGATTATAACAATGGTTAAATGAGATAGCATATTGATATCGTGAAACATATGATATGCTCTATATAAGTCTGAGAGTGCAATTCCAAGTTCTAAGAGTGGATTCAACGAGGAATTAATAAGTTAGGGATTTACTTGGTAAATCGGTTCAACTTATTGGAAGCTCAGAATATAGATCCATGGTCCCCATTCTAGTTGAGACTATACTGTTTGTAGGACTCTATAATTGATTTATGATTAATCAATTATAATTCTAAAAGTTAGACTATGTCTAATTTGTGAATTCTCACAGTTTAGGGATGAAATTGTAAATAAGAGGGTTTCTAGGTTTAATTATTAATTATGAGACTTTGCATGTCTGAATTAATAATTAATTTTAAATGGCAATATTATTTAATAATCTATTTTAGTTATTAAATAATTGGTTTTGGCATTTAAATGATTAGAATTGGAAAAATGGCATTTTTGGAGAAATAGAAATAAAATTGAGGAAACTGCAAAATCCATGTGAGGCCCATTCACACCATGGCCGGCCACATCATTGCTTTTTCCCAATTATTATTTTTCAATTTAATTTGTCATTTAATTGCTAATCAAAGCCTAGCCTAAATAGGAAAGTGGTGAATCACACTAAATAAGGCAGTTATTCAATTACACAGTAAAAGATGAAACTGTTTATTTGGAAAGTTGTGATCTTCCCTTTTCCTATTTATAGCAGCCCCTCTCCTCTCTTTGTATGCATTTGTTTGCTTGAGAAAACTTTGCTTTGCAAAGTGTGTCACACGAAATCAAGAGAGAAAAACAAGAGAGAGATTTCGAAATCCCTAGTGAGAGAGAAGTGCCCACTCACATCATTCAGTATCTCATCATAGTTTGGAAGACTGTGAAGGATCACATCCAACTGAAGAACTTTCGGGCTCAGATCTTGATTATACTCTGCTACAGACAGGAATCAAGGGTTAGAGATCTGAGTGGAAGGAGACATTAATTCCGCTGCAATCACTGTAAGTTATTCTTAACTTTTATGTGTTTAGTTCATCGTTTTAGAAGTTCAATATTAGGTTGTTAAATCAACATACTTGCAAATAGATCTAAGATCCTGGATAAATATAATACCAACAACTGGCACCAGAGCCATGGTAATTGATTTGCTTGCAAGAAATTTTGACTTAAAACGATTTGCTTGTGATTTGGATGGTTTCATGTTGTGTCATATTGATGTTTGATTGATGTTTGTGAATTCTGGGAAAAATAATTGATTGTCTGTATCTGGAATTATTTTTATTTGATAGTTTGGAAAATTCTAAGCAATTTACTTTTTTACAGAACTCGATTTCGATTTAATTTGAATTAGTTATGAATTTTTGAAAATCGGGAAAAACCTAGGTGGTGAACACCTCCCCTACGCGCGCGGAAATCATGCGCAGGGGTGCTTGCGCCCAGATTTCTGGGCTGTGTCTCCCCTCCCACGCGCGCGGACAGCATGCTTTGCATGCTGTCCGTACCACCTGCTTTTTCTTTCGTTTTCTTCGATTTTTCATGCTATTTCATGGAATTAAATTCTGATTTTTTGTGTAGTTTTGTATGTTGATTTTTGTTTTTCAAATTTCAAATCTAATTATCAGAAATAAATTAATTTTATTTTTTAAAATTAATTTTAGATATTAGTGTAATTTGATTTTGAAAATAGAAAAAAAATCAAGTTTTGCTTACCCTTTTCTTATTTACTTTAAAATTTGATTATTTTATTTTTTTTTAAGGTCAGATATTATTTTTTTTGGTAACTTGACCTTAATTAAAATAAGATCATAATAATCATGATAATTTTAAAAGAGGAAATAAGGTATTTTTGTTAACTTTTAAATTTTGTGATTTTTTCAATTAAATTAAATTGTAAAATAAGAAAAGGGTATGTATTTACCATTTTCTATTTTATTATTTAATTTATTAAATAACATGAAATTTAAAAGGAAAGTTAGCAATTTATTTTGAATTGACATTTAGGTTACCCAAAACCTAATTTTTCAAAATCGTAGGTTTAATTTTAATATTATTTTTCGAAATATAGTTTTAAAATTAAATAAATCCTACATCCAACTATCCAGATCTAACCTTGTTGCAGGAGTATGTGTTTTAGATTGTTTGTAAGTTTTTCTAAAACCTATTATTACTTGATCTAAATTGCCAGGGTTAACTTGTTGACAGATCAAATGATCTGATTTTAACTCATGGTTCAATTGATGATAGATCAAGTAGATAATTTGTAACAGGTAATTTTTACAAACTTCTTTCATCTGTGTATGACCTAGTAACATGATAGGATCCATCCAAATCTGTGTGCCTGTGTGAGCCTATATGTTTAATTTCTATTATAGATACATATAGGTTGTTGTTGCTAAATAAAATGTCATAACCTGATAGATTTTATTTAGGCTCATTTAGTTAATGGGCCTATTCAATTAATAACAGTTGTTCATTTTAAGGTTAAATTCCTCTCTTTTGGGCCTTGTGTGAGAGTTGGGAGCCTTAGAAGTGGGTGCGACATCTTGGACCCGGCCCACTCACATGAACAACCCCAATTGTGAAGGTCCATTTGCCTGATTTGGATAACTGTGCTAGGTTAATTATATTAGTTTGACCTAATAAAATTGAATAGCAACATAATTAATTTCTTCGAAATTAATTTAAGAAAAACATAGTTTAATGAATTTCATTTCTAGATAAACTATTTGTATTTTTCTTGTATTTAATTAAATAAAGAATTTTAACTAATTAGATTCTTTCTGAAACTTACTTTTATTATTTCATTAGATATTCTTATTTAAGTTATGAATTAGTAATTACTAATTTTTTATAATAACTTAAATTTGAATATATTTTGATAATAATATTAAGCTGAGGAATTCTAGGAATTAGTTATTGAAGATTCTTAAAAGATATTATTTTAAGTTGGTTTTAAACTTAAAAAGGGAATATCTTTAAATTAGGTAGTTACCACCTAATTTTGATATTTAATTAAATGATGTTTGGAAAATTTTAAGTTAGTAAATTATAGATTCTTTCTATAATAACTTAAATCAGATATTTTCCAGATCTTGAAAAGATACTTAGTAGAATTGAGATATTTTCTAGATAGTTATTTCCATACTAATTATTATTTCTAATCTAGGAAAATATCATTGATTGTGAAATTAATTGGTTAATAATTAATTTTGGTACAATTCAATTAAGGATATTTTTCCTTGTATTAAATTGGAAATTAATGATTAAGCCTTCTCTATACTTAATTATTTATTTCCTCAATTTAATACATTTAATTAAATTCAAAATTAAATGTCTAAGTTGATTTTCATAATGATACTTAGATATTATTATTTTCATGATGTTTAATTAAATAAGAAAATTATTTTAAGTTGGGTATTTCCATAACAACTTAAATTTGAATAATTTTCATAATATATTTTATTTATTTTATTAATCATTTTTCAAAATAGCATTTAATTATGCAAGGTGATTTTGAATTTATCTTGAAAGATAGATTGAAGTTGTAAATTAATTATTTTAAATAATTTTGAATCAACTTAAATCAATAATCTTTTCAATTAATGATTAATTTAAAATAAAGGAACTGAAATATATTATTAGAAATTGGATTAATTAGTCAAGAAAATCTAGATAGATAATATTTTTTTTGCTTGAAGTATTTTTTCTAAGTAAGGTTTGATTTATTTTAAATGTATTTCAAAACTTGTGTATTTTTGGAAATACTATATATATATATTTGTAGAAAATTTTAATTTGAGTTGCAAATTAAATTAAATTAATACAACTTAAATTAAGTAATTTTCTTAATTTTTGTTAGAAAATTAACACTAAGATGGAAATAATTCATTTTATTTTCTTAACCATCTAAGTTTAATTTTACAAATATTAAATTAAATTTTATTTAGATTCTATTCTAAATTTAAAATTTAATAAATATATATATATATAGATTTAAAATAAATAAATAATAGAAGAAAATACAATTTAAATAATGAGCTTTATTATTTTTGAGATATTCGATCTCCATTGTTGGTTTTACATAGCTATTGTTTTAGTGAGTAATCCTCCCTAATGGAAGAACGTTCATTAGCAAGTTAGCGCCGTTTAATCTCGAAAGATAAGTATGTTTGTAAGTGTTTTATATTGGTATTAACCACCCTAATGGTGGGTACTGTATAAGACTTACAAACATATGAAACAATGGTAGAAGCTCATGAAATAAGAATGACCTTGACTCTCGCCTAAACGGGACAACGTCGGATTCTCTTTTCGATCGAATAAAAGGTTGCTAGAATGTTTGCTATTCTAGATGAGCTGACAACTCTATTCAATGAATGATAGCTTTGACTCTCGCCTAAACGGGACACTGATATCAGTTTGTTGAAAACCTTGGAAATTATTTAGGTTTGAATTTTTTTTTGTATTTTCTCTAGTCATTCCTACTTGCTGTATGCTGATAATTTCTAAATGAGATTTTGTGATAAACCATAACTGATATCTATGTATTATCTTGTAGTATCCTGAATTGAAATGTCAAATCCCATGTTGTCACTCTTAACTGAAAATAAGCTAAATGGGTCTAACTTCCCAAAGTGGAGAGAGAACATTCATATTGCTCTCATAGGTGAAAGTGCCTCGTTTGTGTTGAGCGAGCGGGTCCCCGAGCAGCCAAGCGACAATGCAACCAAAGCTGTAAAAGAGAAGTTCGAGCGTTGGCATAATGCTAACAATAAAGCTCGTTACTTCATTCTTTCCAGCATGGTTGACACCTTGAAAACAAGGTTTGCAAACACTGTCACGGCTGCAGAAATCATGACGCAGTTAACTGAGCTATTCGGTATGGCATCTATTCAGTCTCGTTTCGATGCGACTAAGAAATTCATCAACGCACGGATGGAACCCCATCAGAATGTGCGTGATCACCTTCTCCAGATGGCTAGTTATTTCCAGGAAGCCCAGAATCATGGTGCTGAAATGGATCAGACTACTCAAGTGAGTCTCATCTTGAATAGCCTGACTCAAGATTTTCTGCCCTACACATCAAATTATGTCATGAATAAGAAGGAACAAGACTTTCATACTTTAGTCAATGACCTTCAGACATATGAAAATTTGATTGGAGGTCCCAAGAAAAGAGGGAATAAACCTCAGAATTCTGGAAATGGTAATAAGACAAGTAATCCTGAAGCACTTGTTGCTTCAACTTCCAAATCCCATCATAAGAAGAAGTGCAAAAATGCCAAGAAGCGAGCTCAAGCTGCGAATGCAGCTAGGAACAAAAATGCTGGAGCTTCTGGCAATACACAAAAAGGAAAATGTTTCTCTTTAATGAGAAAGGCCATTGGAAATCCCAATGTCCTAAGTATCTCGCAAAGAAACAAGGTATTTTCTTTATAAGGCGATGTGTTTTTAGTGAATTATTATCCTTTTGGATTAATAATTACGGACTACTAACCTTGTTTATTATTCTTCTTATAGCTAAAGCTTCTTAAACTCGGATCTTGTCTAAGCGAGTTGGATTAGAAAATTTGGATGATGGATGGAGATTGTCTACAATAAAGAAGAAGCTCTTTCATTTGAATTAATTGTTTAGTTTTTCAAACAATTTGGATTTCAAGTTTGGGATCTTAATTCCCTGTTTGGTTCTCATAAATATTGCAAACAATTTTTTGGTTTATAATAAAATATCCTTTTCAATTATATTGCAATTTATGAGTTGAGCTTCAATTCTTTATTTTATCTATTACCAATTATTATATTTATTTTGTTTGAATGTGTATGTGTTTTTATTATTGATGCAAATTCAAAAGTATTTAAACTCTTTCTGAGTTATTACTACATAAACACTAGAAGTTTTTTCTATGTTTATGAATAATTGTTGGTTTCAAAAACAATTATTTGAGAATTTGTTTAATAAAAAGATCTTTTGATCTGATAGGGGTGGAGAAAAGTTAAGAATGATATGCAGTTCAAAAGATTTTTTATATCTAATGAACTCTGGATTATATTCAACTCCACAGACTCTCTATCACACTTAGAGATTTACAACCTTTAGGGGTGGACCATAATCTCTATAAACTTAGGGGTGGACTTTATTCTACAGTACCCTTTGTGACACATATTTTTTAAACATGGAAATAATATAATAAATTAGCTATTATCAGAATAAATTCTTGATCTTGATTATATGTTCCAGTTTAGATTTACTGTTGTAATAGTTATTGATACCATTAAAGTTCTTTGATAATGTTTCACATTACCTTGGTTGAGTGGGAGAATATTAAAATTCTTTACCCATCTTCGTTTGGTTGATAATTGTGATAGGAACTTAAGAACACCTCTGATAAAAACAAGTCTAACTATTCACATGGATAGAAATAACTTATCAGAATTATGAGAGTAAGATAGAAGAATTCTTGCATAGTCTATTCGAAAGACTGATTCAAGATGTCTATTTCTCATAACATTTTATGGTATCTTGATTTGATTGCTTAAATCTCTAGCAAGTATTTTTCACTTCAAATACTAGACTGCTATGTTGTTGACCTAATCTTAAAGAAACTTACAGTTTCGGCTTAAGATAATAAGTCACAATGAGATGTTCCCAGAAACAATAGTAAAAGGTTAAAAGTTTCTAACCAGACATCTGCTATTGAGTGGGAGCCATCTGAGATGTAATCAAATGGGGAACATTAGGGGACAATCAAGAAAGATTTACAAAAGTGACGTATATGTTATATAAGGAGCTATGCATTAGTGATCCCGATATGCACACCGACTCATTAAAAATTGTGAGATGGTGGTTACTCTGGGGGTGGAGGAATCATTATAGAAGAGTGTTAAAACCCATCTATAATAATTCAAGCTTCATCGAGAGAAGATATAACTTTGTAAATTCAAAATTACCGGAAAGTTATTTTGCCGAAGAAAATTCTACACCGCATTATCTCAATTCCAAATTTTAAAATTTGAGAGATATGTCTTACGGTTGTTCGGATGTACTTAATGGGCAATAAGGATTTCGGTATCCCTTGATGAGTAAAGCATAAGTTAGGGAGGTTTCATGTGTCTCATGAACTCCGGTTCCGAATATATGGGTGGATTCAAAGATACTACACTTGATCAGAGGATCAAGACAAAAGATTAATTGTAATGCACAACTTGTTTTATGTTAGTGCAAGTGGGAGTTTGTTGGGATTTATGCCCTAAATAAAACTCATTACAATCTGATTAGTTATCAATTTAGAAGTGAAGTATGTTTACATGTATGTTACATGTTTATGGTTTAATACATATACTTGATATATGCACAAAATCAGTTAAATCCATAACATATAGTTATTCACAATTACAGTATCGTCAATACAGTGGAATGTGATTGTGATTATATGATTCAAAAGATTTGGTCCCTGTTCATCAGTGTTTTGGATTTACACTGATGTGATAATCAGCGATGAAGTATACTTACACTTGGAGTAAGTGTTATGTTCTTTCCGAACATTGGCAAAGTATCTTGGTTTCGAATGCATGGAGTATGCATTGGATCGGACCGATATTGAACTTGGTTAAAGATATTGTAAACTTACCGTTGTATCTTTCCAAGTCAATGTCAGAAGTTGATCTTAGATTAAGAGAATCTAAATCCTGATATGCTTAGGCTCAATCTCAGGAGTGCTATTCTTGTTCTTTGATTTATTAGTTAAAGCCTGCTTTGAGTCAGGATAATACATATATTTTGAGAACATGATAGCATAACTGAATAGGGAGTGCTAAACATAAATATGGAAATCTATAGCTTCTACTGGTGTATAGAAGTAAAGTGATGATTCCTTTTGAGCTTAGTTAAATAGAAGTAAATGGATGAGCTCTTGTTTCAGTGACTATATATTAGATCACTAAAACATCATTTACAGGTAACTAAGTGTTCAAATGGGCAAAATACATTGAGGGGTGTAAACGGTAAATTGGTCCCGTCTCGATGTAAATCATCTATATAGAGGATCTCTAAATCACATTAAGATTATAACAATGGTTAAATGAGATAGCATATTGATATCGTGAAACATATGATATGCTCTATATAAGTCTGAGAGTGCAATTCCAAGTTCTAAGAGTGGATTCAACGAGGAATTAATAAGTTAGGGATTTACTTGGTAAATCGGTTCAACTTATTGGAAGCTCAGAATATAGATCCATGGTCCCCATTCTAGTTGAGACTATACTGTTTGTAGGACTCTATAATTGATTTATGATTAATCAATTATAATTCTAAAAGTTAGACTATGTCTAATTTGTGAATTCTCACAGTTTAGGGATGAAATTGTAAATAAGAGGGTTTCTAGGTTTAATTATTAATTATGAGACTTTGCATGTCTGAATTAATAATTAATTTTAAATGGCAATATTATTTAATAATCTATTTTAGTTATTAAATAATTGGTTTTGGCATTTAAATGATTAGAATTGGAAAAATGACATTTTTGGAGAAATAGAAATAAAATTGAGGAAACTGCAAAATCCATGTGAGGCCCATTCACACCATGGCCGGCCACATCATTGCTTTTTCCCAATTATTATTTTTCAATTTAATTTGTCATTTAATTGCTAATCAAAGCCTAGCCTAAATAGGAAAGTGGTGAATCACACTAAATAAGGCAGTTATTCAATTACACAGTAAAAGAGGAAACTGTTTATTTGGAAAGTTGTGATCTTCCCTTTTCCTATTTATAGCAGCCCCTCTCCTCTCTTTGTATGCATTTGTTTGCTTGAGAAAACTTTGCTTTGCAAAGTGTGTCACACGAAATCAAGAGAGAAAAACAAGAGAGAGATTTCGAAATCCCTAGTGAGAGAGAAGTGCCCACTCACATCATTCAGTATCTCATCATAGTTTGGAAGACTGTGAAGGATCACATCCAACTGAAGAACTTTCGGGCTCAGATCTTGATTATACTCTGCTACAGGCAGGAATCAAGGGTTAGAGATCTGAGTGGAAGGAGACATTAATTCCGCTGCAATCACTGTAAGTTATTCTTAACTTTTATGTGTTTAGTTCATTGTTTTAGAAGTTCAATATTAGGTTGTTAAATCAACATACTTGCAAATAGATCTAAGATCCTGGATAAATATAATACCAACACAATGTAGATCTAACTTTCTATTCACTAGTGGGATCTGGGCGGTCTGGGAGGGACCACCACGGCTCCTCTCTTCTCGAGAATCCATACATCCCTTATCAGTATATGGAGAGCTATCTCTCGAGCACAGGTTTAGGTTCGGCCTCAATGGGAAAATAAAACGGAGCACCTAACAACGTGTTGGATTTTATGCCCTAAATAAAACTTCATTTCAATGTAATCCATTTTATTCAATATCAATAAAGAAACAGAAGTATTTTTCATTCATTTGTATGTTTTGGTTCATCTTATCATTTGCTTGTCTATTTGATTTATAAATTCATCCATACCCTTTTCACATACTTGATCCTGTTTATTGTGTTGTCAACACAGTGGAAAGTAAATATGACTATGTGAATAAAGATTCCTAGATTTATCAGAACACTGGGGTTTTACTGATATGACAATCTACAACAGCGTTTACTTGCATTTAAAGAAATGCTATGTTCTTTCCAGAGCATTGGTTAAAGTAAGCTTGGGTTGGGTGCATGGAGTATGCATCGGAAGGGACCCATATTGAACTTTGACATAGATTTATTAAACTTACCGTAATATCTATTCAAGTCAATATCACCTAGTTGATCCTAGATCAAATGATCTTAATCCTGATATGATTAGGTTCAATCTCAAGAGTGTTATTTGTTTTCTTTGATTTGTTAGTTAAGCCTACTTTTGGGTCAGGGTGATACGTACATTTTGGGAACACGATAGTGCAATTGAGTGGGAGCGCTAACATAAATATGGAATCTATAGCTTCTATCTGGCAAATAGAAAGTAAAGGATGATTTCCTTCGAGCTTGACCAAATGAAAATAAATGGTGGAGTACTCATTTCACTTAGCTGAAATATCATTTATACGGGGTTAAGTGTTTTAAGGATAAAATATATTGTAGGATGTTACGGTAATCTAATCCCTTTACAGTGTAGATCATCTATATAGAGGATCATTGATCAAATTAGGATTATAACAATGGATAACTAATGACGTGTCTATATGGTGGAACATATAGAGCGTTCTATATACTGAGAGTGCAATTTTAAGTTCTATGCGTGGTCCCCCACTAGTTGATACAATATTACTTGTAAGACTCATTTAATT